>NC_064642.1:334096291-339096291 GCF_023864345.2 Schistocerca serialis cubense
GCCCTATTTTTTTCTTTATTATGTACGCTTGTTATTTGATTTCTAGATTCATGAATGTTATTACCTAGTAACGCTAAGTCATCTGCGAATCCCAAGCAACTTAAGTTTATTTGATCCTTCTTGGTTCCAACTCTTGTTTTTGTTAGGATATTCCTTGTACTATTCCCTCATCACGTACTCCAGAGCACAGTTGTAAAGTAATGTCGATAAACCTTCTCCCTGTCTTACCCCTGTCTTAATGGTAAATGGTTCAGATATTTCTCCTCTGAACTTTACTTTAGATCTGGTGAAGGTTAGAGTTAATTTTATCACTTTTATTAATGTAGGATAGTGGCCGAAATTCCTTATTACCTTCATCAGTGAAGATCTGTGGATACAATCATAGGCTTTTTCGAAGTCTACAAATGTTATGACTTGTCGCCTTTATCTTCTTTTGTAGTAATCCGTTATCTATTCTGGGCAGCTTCTTCAGTGCCTAAATCGATATTCTGCTAGTTTCATTTCAAACTGATCTTTACGACGTTCGTACAGAATTGTTGACATTAATTATATGTGAAGTCCAAAAGGAAAATTACTGTATTTTTATCTGCATTTCATTTTTGTCCTTTTTTGTGTAATGTGTTTCTTATAGCTGTAGTTCGGTGTTCTGGTAGTATTTCTTTGTTCCAGATTTTCTCTATGCATTGGTGTAATGATATATTCACTGGTTCTGCTGCGTATTTGCAAAATTCCGCAATAGTCTGTTCTTCTCTACAAGCTGTGTAGTTTTTTATGTCTTGCAAAGCTTCGTAGATTTCATGGACCGTTGTTTTAATAGGGTATCTGTGTTATTGGAAGGAGTTATGGAGGATATTCGCGATTTATTATTTTGTTAAATGTTCCTTCTAAAATTTTGGAGTATTTTCTACTGCTATTTAACAGTTCTTATTATTTTAACAACAAATAAAGTTAATAAATATGACAGTAATATATATATATATATGAATGCCAGTAGTTTATACATATATACAGGGTGTACATAAAGCCTGGGAACACTTTCAGTTATTTATTGCAGACGAACTAAACATTGTACATCTCATACATATTGCATTTTGAAGAGAAACTCTTAAAGTTTTCGTTACAAACATTCGATGTACACGACCCACCAATTTCTTTGGACTCCATATGAATGTCTCTTGTACGTGCTCCACATTCACTTCACTCTTACTGGGACGTCCGCTTCTCTTTGCCGGGAACAAGCAACCCGACGTAACGAATTTGTTGTATCAGTGATAAATGGCCTTCCTTGCTGGTGGCTTCTTACCGTACTTGGTTCTAAACATCCTTTGAACAGGTGTAGCACACTTGTTTTTGTCAAACTCCAACACACAGAAAGCTCGCTCCGCACCTGATCTCGCCATGTTTGCGGCTATCGCTGTGGCCATATACATGAAAAAAACTTTCAGGGTTTATCTTCAAAATTACATATTTGATATCTGCACAATGCTTGGTTCTTGTGCAATAAATAATTGGAAGTGTTCTCGGACTTGATGTACACCCAGTGTATATACGTTCATTCCACTTTTATAAAATATGTACACATTCTGAGTTACAGTTGCAGTCCGTGAAGCCTATAAATCTGTATCCGGAGCGCTGTAGCACTTTAGTTTGAGTCGTGCTTCAAGCAGTGGCCTTCCGTATCCTACCAGATTTCCATATCAGGTTGCTTGTTGCTTAGCACGTATCGTGTCAGCCACCGGATGTGGTTCTGGTCCTCCGCATTGTGTTACACTTCAGACACTTGGGTTGTGCCTTGCTGGTGGTCTGCTGGATCGTAGAATCACTGGCCACAGAAGGCACGGCACGCACAGCTGGAACCACGGTCATTCTTTGCAAATTCAACACTCGAGACTGCTGGTCCTGTGTGTCAAGGAAATTAACAGGATTAACATGTCGAAACTTGCCCTGATTTTTTTATCACTAGTAATTCACGTCAGTGCTAAATTTTAGCTGCCGACGTGAATTGAAAATTACTGAACAATAATTAAGAAATATGGCATTTTTTGCATGGTTTCGACTTTTGAAACTATCTGTTGTGCAGCCTAAATTATATCTCTGACGAAGAGGTTTTCTCTTGTCGCCGATGCTACTGGGTTGTCAGGCGAGCGTTGTCGCCGATTGAATACGATCGTAATATAAAAATACAGAAATAGAGACATATCTCATATTTTATTAGCAGAGTTCCTTTCAAATGTGTACGGGGTATAAGCAAATAAATAAATTTGTATTTGTGAGAACCATAATTATACATGCGCCGCAGACAGGCGTTGTCGTTTTTAAACCAGGAGTATCGTTGAACGCGACCTAAAATCTGTATGTTTTGAGGAGAGCAACCCACCGTATCAAATTTGGAAACCGAAGAGGGAAAAACTGTTAGTGTATTAGTGATTGCAACACGAGAAATTTTAGTAGACCGTAAAATACAGTGATTTGTTAATGTTAATGTCCTGAAAAATACCTTTCACTGACGGATAAATTCTCTGTGTAACGGTCAGGACAGGACGCACGAGGTGGTGAAATCTGAAGTATCTCTGTTTCCTTGTCAGAGTAGTCTCTAAATGCGTCAATTAATTATTAGAAGCTTCTATCACCTGGCCAAGAATCAGAAGAAATGATTTGTTCCAACAAAACAGATGAGAAGGTTATCGCATAATAGTAAAAAGTTTTCATTTCATATTTTCCAAACTGCGATGACTCTACCCCAACATAGTCTACGGGGCACATGTGATCTTTTCACATGTGCCCAAAATTTCTGGCCGTTCCTTGAAGACAAACATGTTGCTCAGATACCAATGAAACATCCACGTGGAATATCGTCCGAAGCGTCAAATGACAGATTACGCCTGCACATGGGGGTACTGCTCGCCACGCAACGCAGGAGACGGTGACAGACATTGTATTAGCGCGCGATGCAACACAAGGTTGATCCCTAATAATAATAATATCATGTGAGTCAGCGGCCTGGTGCAACTCTTTCAACTGGCCACAACGTCGGCTGCTGGCGTGTCACAGTTCTACACCAGTAACCCTCTCTGGGAAAGGAACGCTACAGTTTAAAGGGGGATCCGAACCGTGTGTCGTTGCTAAGTGAATCTTCACATCATTGACAGGTAGAGGCTACATTAAAGGCAGGTAGAAAAAATTCTGTGATTCAACGTGTATTTGATCCATTGACCTATCAGGTTCCAGTCACGCACTAAATCACTCTTTTTCGTTCGTTTTTTTTTTTTTTTTTTTTTTTTTTCTTTCTGACGGCTGCAGCCAGTCCTCTGCCCGAACACGTCGAGCTGTCGTGCCGGCTACGACTACACCACCAGGTCCGAATTACAACCACTGTATACTCGACTGCGAAGAACTCCCAGTTTTAGCAGCTTCCTAACAACTCGATAAATCTGTTGAACATTTGTGGCCGTTTAGTCAGTCAGTTTCGTGTCTGCCTAGAGTCTGCCTTATTTCACGCTCATGGACATTCTTGTAGATGAATTCGGTGACACATTAGCCTAAGGGTAAATACTTGGACTGGTAGTGGAAGAGACGTGAATTAAAATATGCAGCTGAATTTTTTCAAACCCTATCTGCTGTAGGAAAGTACAAGCCGAAGTCGGTGACCGACTGTCTACATGTTTCACCACAGTGTACAATCACATCTCATCCACTATACGCCATGAGGCTATCATTCCCGAGCCCCGGCAGTGAAATGAATGAATAGCCATGATCGCAGATAATACTGTGTACTTGTGTCACGCCCCAATACGCGACAGAATTAAGCAGCAGGACAACAGCTATATAAACAAACTGCAGTCTTGGAAAGACAACTGGAGATAAGATCTAACCTCACAAAAACCCGGTTAATACTGTTCCGTAACCGACACCTCGTTATCTTGCAAGCACAGAAACCACACAAACTACACTACTGGCCATCGAAAACGCTACACCACGAAGATGACGCGCTACAGACGCTACATTTAACCGACAGGGAGAAGATGCTGTGATATGCAAATGATTAGCTTTTCCGAGCATTCACACAAAGTTGGCGCCGGTGGCGACACCTACAACGTGCTGACATGAGGAAAGTTTCCAACCGATTTCTCATACACAAACAGCAGTTGACCGGCGTTGCTTGGTGAAGCGTTGTTGTGAGGCCTCGTGTAAGGAGGAGAAATGCGTACCATCACGTTTCCGACTTCGATAAACGTCGGATTGCAGCCTGTCGCAACTGCGGTTTATCGTATCGCGACATTGTTGCTCGCGTTAGTCGAGATCCAATGACTGTTAGCAGAATATGGAATCGGTGGGTTCAGGAGGGTAATTCCGCCGTGCTGGATCCTAACGGCCTCGTATCACTAGACGTCGAGATGACAGGCATCTTATCTGCATGGCTGTAACGGATCGTGCAGCCACGTCTCCATCCCTGCGTCAACAGATGGGACGTTTGCAAGACAATAACCACCTGCACGAACAGTTCAACGACGTTTGCAGCAGCATGGACTATTCAGTTCGGAGACCATGGCAGCGGTTACCCTTGACGCTGCATCACAGACAGGAGCGCCAGCGATGGTGTACTCAACGACGAACCAGGAAGCACGAATGGCAAAACGTCATTTTTTCGGATGAATCCAGTTTCTGTTTACAGCATCATGATGGTCGCATCCGTGTTTGGCGACATCGCAGTAAACGCACATTGGAAACGTGTATTCGTCATCGCCATACTGGCGTATCAACCGGCGTGATGGTAAGGGGTGCCATTGGTTACAAGTCTCGGTCACCTCTTGTTCGCATTGACGTCACTTTGAACAGTGGACGTTACATTTCAGATGTGTTGCGACCGTGGCTCTACCCTTCATTCGATCCCTGCGAAACCCTTCATTTCAGCAGGATAATGCACGACCGCATGTTGCAGGTCCTGTACCGGCCTTTCTGGATAAAGAAAATGGTCGATTGCTGCCCTGTCCAGCACATTCTCCAGATCTCCCACCATTTGAAAACGTCTGGTCAATGGTGGCCGAGCAAATTGCTCCTTACAATACGCCAGTCACTATTCTTGATGAACTGTGGTATCGTGTTGAAGCTGCATGGGCAGCTGTACCTGTACACGCCATCCAAGCTCTGTTTGACTCAATGCCCAGGCGTATCAAGGCCGTTATTAAGGCCAGAGGTGGTTGTTCTGGACACTGATTTTTCAGGATCTGTGCACCCAAATTGCGTGAAGATGTAATCACATGTCAGTTCTAGTATAATACATTTGTCCAATGAATATCCCTTTATGATCTACATTTCTTCTCGGTGTAGCAATTTTAATGGCCAGTAGTGTAAATATTGCGTGAAGATGTAATCACATGTCAGTTCTAGTATAATATATTTGTCCAATGAATACCCCATCATCATCTGCATTTCTTCTCGGTGTAGCAATTTTAATGGCCAGTAGTGTGAATATATGTCTGTAGGTGCCTATGTGCAAGAAATGATCCCATTAACCGCACGTAAAATACCTTGGAACTCTGTTGCACGAAATGTTAAACTTCCAGAAAAATACAACATAAAAAATAAGACAAGCAAAGAATAGACTCAGCCTTGTACGATTATTCTGTGGATACACCCGTGTCACTGTTTAGATACAAAATGTTCGTTCGTCTAACACCTGAATATTGAATGCGTAGCGTATATGGCGAATGGCAACAGACTAACAAGAGAGCTTTGCAGTCTAATAAGTCGAAACCTGCCCTCAGATTTCATGTACGGGAGGAGTACATCGAATGAAACATAATGCCAACATTTTTGCTACTAATAACAGCTACTGGCTGAAAACGGCTCCGTCCTGCAGTGGAAGAAAATGAAAAACTCTTAAAGCTAATAACAGTCTACAAGACTGCCAGTTCCGTCTTTGCCGAGAGTGTGCCTTATCTCATGCTCATGGACATTCTTGTAGATGAATTCAGTGACACATTAGCCTAAGGGTAAATACTTGGACTGGTAATGGAAGAGACGTGAATTCAAATACGCAGCCGAATTTTTTCAAACCTTATCTGTTGTAGGAAAGTACAACTCGAAGTCGGTGAAGACTATTCTTAAAAGTACGTAGAAATCAACGCGCAGTAAAAGCTCTCTGGAATACCACACTACCTACTAATTTAAGGAAAGTCCCGAGCTTACATAAAGCTGCCAACAGAGGGAGTATTCCATCCCCTTCCGGTCTGGGCTATCTTCCAAAACTTCCATTGAGGGACACGTCTGTCTCATCGTCATCGACTGCGGTAGTCCACGAAAACATTACTTTCCGCATTGATCTCTGACTCGTATAAGTCTTCTTGCGACATCATTAGATCCTGGGAAACAAATACGTTATAGTGATTCTCCTTATTTGTGTGTGTTCATTACTATCATATTTCTACTAGTCATTACTGGACTTCAGCTTATATTTTTTGTTTGAAAATTCCAATGTTCTCCTGGTTCTTTCTTAGAATATTTGTTTGATGATTTTTGTAGGGTGGCACCTGCTTCTTCAAGACGTATTATGTCCTACACACTAATGTAAATCTGTCTTCAACCCTAAAGTTGGTTTGAAATCCTAAGTGTTTTATCAGGAGTGTTTTCCGGTGAAAGAAGCGACAAATAGCAGCAAAAATTTTAGGATGAATTGGGGTATTACCCCTTGACATTTGGAGTTGAAGTGTGGCACTTACCTACTGTGCTGCGGTTTTCAATTATTTGTTTTATTTATTTCTCCGTCACTTCACTTCTTTAGCTGATCCTTACTGTCGCCAAAATTTTTCCTCCATCGCCGTAGGCC
The DNA here is from genome assembly GCF_023864345.2 of Schistocerca serialis cubense. Lineage (NCBI taxonomy): Eukaryota > Metazoa > Arthropoda > Insecta > Orthoptera > Acrididae > Schistocerca > Schistocerca serialis. Next base: position 334,103,118 of record NC_064642.1, read on the forward strand.
CATAGTTCTGCACTTCCTACCTTCTAACGGTTTTTACGTCGAAAACCAAAAGTTCTTTCTTCAAACAAATCTTGTTAGTGTGTGAACACATGCCCATGTAGCGATGAGACAGAATAAAATGTGCTCTGGCTCAAGTCGTTATACCACTCACGGATGTTCAAACTCTTGACCTTGCTGGGACCACTAGATGATTTTATTCAAAACTTCTTCTGATGACTGAAATTCTTTGATATGTAGCATCTTCTTTGTAGTTCTTGGAGTATGAAATCGTTCCTAGTTCACGAAAATCTTCTAGTGATATAAAAGCCTCTTGGGATACTGAGCCTGCAACTTCTTAAAATGACTGTATTCTTTTCAGCTTCAATCGTGACTCTGTATCAAGCGCCTTCCTGTACCCAAACACAAAACGAAAGCAAAACGATCTCGGTGTGCAGCACCTACCCCCAGGCTTGTGTAAATTACTCTGATGGACGACCACTGCCACACCAAGACGCCATCTCTGATAAAAGCTCTCGTTATTTAGCCTGGGCAGGCGTCACCCTCAGGCCAGGCCCCGGTATAAATTGTGCGCGATGTCCAATAAAGCCGACGTCCGATCCCTCATGCGGAGAGAGTCGGCCGCCCCGTAAGTGAAGACCACTTGTCAAACATCCAGGCTTGCCAACATAAATAACGGCCGGGAAATTGCTCCTCCCGGCACACGCCCAACGCCCACCACCGTAGGCTCTGGCGTTGCGACTGGGAGAAGAACGGCGAATAAAGAGAGGGACAGAGATCAGAGGTGAGCAAAGAGGAAAGCAAAAGGAGTCTGCCCGTAGCGTTAATGGCTGGCAGACACGGGAAGACAGTTCAGCCGTTGGGCCGAGAAGCTTTCCTCACTCTGACTTTAGTTAGAGGGCTTCCTCTTATTGTTTCTCGCAGGTAATCATATTCAGTCAGTGTGGTGTGTGCGAATTTTTGTTTGTGTCGTTGACACAAAGGTAAGGTACTAAAGTGCTTGGCACACTGTAATGCTCCAACAAAGTGTCTAATAATTCACTCTATAACACAACGGAGAGAGATCTATGTATTATTCACGATGCTGATGCATAATGTGGAAATGATGATGTACGCGCTGCCTCTTCCCTTTGCGAGTAAATACATACTACTTTTTTCGGAATCGTAACTATATACACTCCTGGAAATTGAAATAAGAACACCGTGAATTCATTGTCCCAGGAAGGGGAAACTTTATTGACACATTCTTGGGGTCAAATACATCACATGATCACACTGACAGAACCAAAGGCACATAGACACAGGCAACAGAGCATGCACAATGTCGGCATTAGTACAGTGTATATCCACCTTTCGCAGCAATGCAGGCTGCTATTCTCCCATGGAGACGATCGTAGAGATGCTGGATGTAGTCCTGTGGAACGGCTTGCCATGCCATTTCCACCTGGCGCCTCAGTTGGACCAGCGTTCGTGCTGGACGTGCAGACCGCGTGAGACGACGCTTCATCCAGTCCCAAACACGCTCAATGGGGGACAGATCCGGAGATCTTACTGGCCAGGGTAGTTGACTTACACCTTCTAGAGCACGTTGGGTGGCACGGGATACATGCGGACGTGCATTGTCCTGTTGGAACAGCAAGTTCCCTTGCCGGTCTAGGAATGGTAGAACGATGGGTTCGATGACGGTTTGGATGTACCGTGCACTATTCAGTGTCCCCTCGACGATCACCAGTGGTGTACGGCCAGTGTAGGAGATCGCTCCCCACACCATGATGCCAGGTGTTGGCCCTGTGTGCCTCGGTCGTATGCAGTCCTGATTGTGGCGCTCACCTGCACGGCGCCAAACACGCATACGACCATCATTGGCACCAAGGCAGAAGCGACTCTCATCGCTGAAGACGACACGTCTCCATTCGTCCCTCCATTCACGCCTGTCGCGACACCACTGGAGGCGGGCTGCACGATGTTGGGGCGTGAGCGGAAGACGGCCTAACGGTGTGCGGGACCATAGCCCAGCTTCATGGAGACGGTTGCGAATGGTCCTCGCCGATACCCCAGGAGCAACAGCGTCCCTAATTTGCTGGGAAGTGGCGGTGCGGTCCCCTACGGCACTGCGTAGGATCCTACGGTCTTGGCGTGCATCCGTGCGTCGCTGCGGCCCGGTCCCTGGTCGACGGGCACGTGCACCTTCCGCCGACCACTGGCGACAACATCGATGTACTGTGGAGACCTCACGCCCCACGTGTTGAGCAATTCGGCGGTACGTCCACCCGGCCTCCCGCATGCCCACTATACGCCCTCGCTCAAAGTCCGTCAACGGCACATACGGTTCACGTCCACGCTGTCGCGGCATGCTACCAGTGTTAAAGACTGCGATGGAGCTCCGTATGCCACGGCAAACTGGCTGACACTGACGGCGGCGGTGCACAAATGCTGCGCAGCTAGCGCCATTCGACGGCCAACACCGCGGTTCCTGGTGTGTGCGCTGTGCCATGCGTGTGATCATTGCTTGTACAGCCCTCTCGCAGTGTCCGGAGCAAGTATGGTGGGTCTGACACACCGGTGTCAATGTGTTCTTTTTTCCATTTCCAGGAGTGTATATGTATCAAAGCACCACTGTTCAGAGGACGGCAAGTAAGTGGGGAAACCATGATTAGAAGCAGAACAAAGAGAGTAAACGGATATAAATTGTTGATGGTTTACAGCAGCCAGCCACAAATTGGTTTTGGGTTACTTTATTTAAAAGGTACCGCTACTGGTTTTCAATTTATACACTTCGCCATCAGACGGCTTTCATGCTTACATTAAAACAAATGATACGCTGGTTTACTGGTGAATTGCTCTAGGATAAACAATTATTCACAGTTCCACAGTGTAATAAAAACGGGTGCTCTACTGATTTGGTTGGATTGCAACTTCCGTGAAATGTCTATCGGATGCATTTTCACAAGTAAGTTTCCAAAGTGCATCACATGTTTTGATTCCCAACATATGGAATCAAATAGTACAGAGTTTACAAAGCACATGAGTGTCAAAGATACTGCGATATGACACAAAGATACGGTATCTTTGAGAAAGGAAGCGTAAATTACTGTTGTGTTAAACGTAGGAAGTATTTTACGTCTGTAGAGAGGTGTACGAACATTATTGATATTGAGTGTGGAAATTACTTCCTGGAAGGCGTGTTAGCCAAATCAATCAGCTCATTGAGGATACTATCAGGTGAATCTGCAAATCACGTAACTAATCTTACAACAGTGTATGTATCTACCATAGTCGGTATTGTTCATGGCTCTAAATGTTAATAAATTTTAATGTACTATCATCACCAGTGTTCGAATACGACGCAAAGATTTCACACACTACTTTGTCCACGTTTGTTTCTCTACTGTTGTATAAAATAAGTTTGTAACGCTGTCATTCACTAAATACGATTTATTTATCATTATCTACCTGTATTTCATGTCCTATATTTAAAGTAAAATACTTTTTCTGTTTAACGCAATGGTAGTTTACGCTTTCTTTCCCAAAAATAGCATATCTTTGTATCACTGTGTCGCAGCATCTTTGACAGTCATGTACTTTTTAAACTCTGTACTTGTTTTGATATGTTGTGAATCAAAACATGTCGTGCGCATTGGAAATTCGTTTTGTGACCAAACAAATGTGTTTTATAATGCAAACCAGCATATGTGATGGTGAAAATACGGACATCTTTGTCAAAAACTGCAAAAACATGTGTGCCAGATAGACGTTTCGCGTAAGTTGCATTCTAACACAAATCTGTAGCGCAACGATTTTTGTTCCACGCTTGTAACTGTGAATTATTGTGGATCCTAGAGCAACTCACCAGTGAAGTAATGCATCACTTGTTTTGATAAAAGCATGAAAGCGGTCTGATGATGAATTGCCTAAATTGGAAACCGGTGTCGGTACTTTTTTGAATAAAGTAACCCACAATCAATTTGTTTCTCTACACCATAAATAATTTATTTCATATGGCAGCCATGATCTGAAACCACGTATTTAATTGACAAAATTGCAGTAAACGGATATGCTGAAACTGTGCTTTAAGTCACCAGAAGAGGATTATATCATTTTCTTTCCAAATAAACAACGGAGGAGGTAGGAAGACGAAAGCTCAATGCTTTTTAATATCGAGATATTTCATGGCGGAACAGTACTTCAGATAAATGAGAATCGTAGAGATATGAGGCAGTATGCTTAACTAAATGACATCTGTTTTCTGTTTCTGTCAAAAAAGGTGTCACACATACTTGACACAAACGCAATATTTGCAACACAATTAAATCCACCTGATGATGTTGGCATGACCACTGAGACGTGAGGTAGATGTAAACCTAGAGTTATTGAAGCAAGAAAGCTGCGTAACTTCGTATTATTTAGGCAGTCGCACTGAGCCTTTGTTAACGAAACGTTCCTGAATCGTGGCTGAAATAACTTATATTTTTCTGTTGTCGTCTTCAGCCCGAAGATTAGTTTCATACATCTCTTCACGTTAGTGTATCCTGTGCAAACATTTTCATCTCTGATAAGTCCCACACCTCTTCCAACTACTGAACTGACGCTTCCTTGGTGCTTTGTGATTTTCCTTATGAACAATCCCCTCTGCCTTACCAGAACTCCCTTCTTTTAAAGAATCTGTGCCATAAATTTCTTTTCCGCTCACTTCGATTCACTGTTTCCTCATTAGCTACTCGATCTGCCCATCTCAACTTCTGATGCCGCTGTTTTTTTTTTTTTTTTTTTTTACCAAAGTGTCATTCAGCGACTCTCTGGAGCATATCGATTCCATTTTCCCGCAGGACATCATCAAGCTCTTTCAACCAAGTATTGTCACGGACTGCTTTATATAGAATACTGATTTTTACAAACAGTTCGAAGGCGTTACCACTGAGTTCAGTGGTTGCCAAAACCCGCATGGAGAATTCAGAAAGAAGATTGATGGACTAGGCACGTTGTAAACCTGAAGGCAACCACAAGTTACTTCTGAAAGTACCTTCTGAGGTGTTTACATTAGAGCAAAACCTTGGGCAAGTTTACTTTTGCCATTCGCTTAGGCAAGTTAATTTCAGGATCGCGCTGCAAGTACCTGCGGGAGTATTTCCACCAGACACGTGTCACGAGATCGGCAAGTGTAAGTTTAAACTGTTGTGCTTAAAAATCAGAGCTAATGGCAGTAATCGCTCCTGGATACTTGATGATGGATAAATTCCGAAACGCGTCATATGAGCAATAAAGTCATTTCTTGCCTGATGTTTGACTTTTACTACTGCGATCCAGCGAGTCTAACTGAAGAATTACTCATTGTTTCAATTTCAAGTTTGACGTCGGATAAGAAATAACAAAGGAAATGCTTTCATCGTGAAATATAACTGCAAATTTACAGTTTACGGATTTTTTTCCTTTGGTTGTACTGTAAAACTATCCTTTTTAGCGAATTTCATGAGTCTAGGAAAAGGGAAAGTGCTCTGTAGATTTTGATAGGTGAGTTTAAGAGTATTAAAATATGTGACATAAATGGCCGTAGATTTTGATCGCATTAACTGAGAAACTTCCAATTTTGCACCCCCGAAGAGGCGCAAATTTCAGGGTGATACACCTAAATGTACCTGAAAAAAAAAAAAACGGGTCTTTTAACAGACGGACGGACCGAAAGTCTGATAACAAACGAGAATTTTTTTTCGAGTCATGTAGTAATAAAATTGCAGTTTAAGGATTTTTTCTTCTGGTTCTACAGTGGAACCTTGCTTCTTGTCACAATTTATGATTCTAGGTCAACAGAAAGTACTCTACTGGTTTTGATGAATGAGGTTGCGGGCATCAAAGTATGTGACCTAAATGGCCGTTCTTTTGATCGCATTAACTTAGGATCTTACGTTTATTACACCGCCAAGAGCCTATAATCATAGTATGTGACATAAATTTGCTACGTGTACCCATTCCTGGAAAAAGGGTTCAAGTTGTTCAAATGGCTCTGAGCACTATGGGACTTAACTTCTAAGGTCATCAGTCCCCTAGAACTTAGAACTACTTAAACCTAACTAACCTAAGGACATCACACACATCCATGCCCGAGGCAGGATTCGAACCTGCGACCGTAGCGGTCGCGGGGTTCCAGACTGCAGCACCTAGAACGGTTCGGCCACCCCGGCCGGCGGAAAAAGGGTTTTTAACAACAGAACAGGACAGATGGACAGACAGACGGATAGACAGACAACAAAGAGATCCTGTAAGCGTTCCGTTTTTACCGATTGCGGTACGGAACCCTAAAAATCGAGAAAAAAAGTTAATTTTTGGTGAAGAAACGTATACACAGCCGAACGTATTTAAGCTATCATGAAACAGTAAGGAATGAATTAAAATTAAAGGACTTTCATCAGATTAAAACTTTTATGAGAATGTTATACGCATGTCTCGAACATCATTTTTCTGTTGAACAATCAAACATTCGAAAATAGGATATATAAGAGCAGCAAGCCATATATCCAAAAGATCGCCTTTTAATTATTCCTCGATTGTTACAGATGTAACGCATTTTTGATTAAGCTTAGGTATTTAAAAAATCAACTAAAACTTAAATACATGTGTACTGCCATTCTACTTCCACTTCTGGTGAAAGTAAGTAATCGGAAAATTCATTTCGCACTTACTCGGTTGATGGCAGCCAATTACATATGCTTAGGGTTCCATTCTTACCTTTGTTTCAGCCCATCTGTCCTTGTGACGTTCTCCTTTCATACACTGAGATTTTAGTACTGCTACAGAACACATGAAATTTCTGCAAGTTTGAGAAAAATATCCTACAACTGGCAAGTTCGGTGAGTACTTGCAGAAAGATGCAAGAATCTGTTTCCGCTAGCTTGCGGAAGCTACTTCTGCAAGATGACAAAACTAGCAGAATCGACTTGCTGAGGGTGTTTCCACGTCAAAGAAATAGCAGAAGTAGCTTTTGCAAGTGACTTGAGGAAGTTTTTCGTGCTAGTGGACACACGACTTGAGGTGTGGTATTTACACGTCGACGGAGACCCTCGTCTTGTGGAGCCGTTGTGACAAACAGCTCGGCGACTCCCTAAGACATATGAACAGTCTGTACACCAACATAATATTAATCATGGATGTAGTTATTTTTTATAGAAGTGCTGTCCACGAGGAATACTGAGAACCTGGGACACAGCATGTATCGAAAACCAAAACACAAGACCGATAGTTACACAGACTGTCAAATCATCACAGGCGCCAGAAAAGGAGCGGTTACTACGAGGGCTATTCGGAAAGTAAGGGACAATAGGTCGCGAAATGGAAACGACAGTGAAAATCAAAACTGCTTTATTTGCAACAGTTTGCTACAACTCCCAGTTACTTTTCTCCATAGTCGCCGATCCGACTTAGACGTTTGTAGTAGCGTTGTACCAACTTCCCAATACCCTCGTTACAGAAGGCAGCCACCAGTGCTTTCTGCCAGTTCTCTACGCTAGCCTACAGCTTGTTGTCTGTGCCAAAATGTTGTCTTCATAGCCAGCAGTTCATGTGAGCAGAGATGAAACTCAGAGGGACACAATTACGGGCTATATTGTGGGTAATCAAACATTTACAATTGAAAACGATGCAGGAGCATCTTTATTGCCCCTGCAGAATGCAGCTGAGAATAATTGTCTTGAAGGAGAAAACGCACGACAGTTATGTAATGTTGGCTACATAGCTTCAGGCGAAATTTCTCTCCAGGCCCTCGTACTTGTCGGAGACACTATTGTTCTAGGTATCTTTATGTACTCCCTGTGTACTCAGAACTAAAAAGAAAGACGTAACGAGATCGACGGGCATACTGGAGACACTGCCCAATACACCTGTGCAAAACTTCATCGGATTTTCACTGCGGTTTCCATTTCGCGACCGACCGTTCCTTACTTTCCGAATAACCCTCGTATGTTCGCAACGTGTCCAAGACGAATACGTGAGCCGCAGCACCTCGGACATGAGATGTCTCACCTGGAATGCATTCTAAACAGCAATGGGCTCTCCACCATCTGTTTAAGAAATTTTATGAAATTTAACACTGGGCGAAGTGTAACATTGGAAGAAAACACATCAGATACGGCCTTTTCTGCCATACATCGCCATGGTGACTGATTGGGTCTGCCGTATACTCCGGAAACATAGTGTAGAACTATACTCATGGAAAAAAACATCGCTACACCAAGAAGGTGCTGCATGAGGTAAACAGAAGTTGGTAGGCGTGTTTCTCAATCTGAAATATCACGTCTATTCACATTTCATACCAACAGCTTGAGAGTGGTTGCAAATCAGGTTGTCTTTAAATACGTGCTGTAAAGGTCGTGTGAGTAAGTTACCGTTGAGATTGAAGGTAATGAGTCTATTTAGTCAAGAGTGAAATAATCTGGGTTAAGTTAAGTATCAAAGGTGGGTCAGATATGATAGTCGGATGCTTCTATAGACCACCTGCATCAGCAACCGTAGTAGTTGAGCGCCTCAGAGAGAACCTGCAGAACGTCGTGAAGAAGTTTCGTGATCATACTATTGTAATAGGGGGAGACTTCAATCTACCAGGTATAGAATGGGATAGTCACACAATCAGAACTGGAGCCAGGGACAGAGACTCTTGTGACATTATCCTGACTGCCTTGTCCGAGAATTACTTCAAGCAGATAGTTAGAGAACCAACTCGTGAAGCTAACGTTTTAGACCTCATAGCAACAAATAGACCGGAACTTTTCGACTCCGTGAATGTAGAAGAGGGTATCAGTGATCATAAGTCAGTGGTTGCATCAATGACTACAAGTGTAATAAGAAATGCCAAGAAAGGAAGGAAAATATATTTGCTTAACAAGAGTGATAGGGCACAAATCGCAGAATATCTGAGTGACCACCATCAAACGTTCATTTCTGAGGAAGAGGATGTGGAACAAAAATGGAAAAAATTCAGAAACATCGTCCAGTACGCCTTAGATAAGTTCGTACCGACTAAGGTCCAAAGCGAGGGGAAAGATCCACCGTGGTATAACAATCATGTACGAAAGGTACTACGGAAACAAAGAAAGCTTCATCATAGGTTTAAGAGTAGTCCAATCATAGCTGATAAGGAAAAGCTGAACGAAGCGAAAAAGAGCGTAAAGAGAGCAATGAGAGAAGCATTCAACGAATTCGAACATAAAACATTGGCAAACAATCTAAACAAGAACCCTAAAAAGTTTTGGTCATATGTAAAATCGGTAAGCGGATCTAAATCCCCTATTCAGTCACTCGTTGACCACGATGGCACCGAAACAGAGGACGACCGAAGAAAGGCAGAAATACTGAATTCAGTGTTCCGAAACTGTTTCACTGCGGAAAATCGTAACACGGTCCCTGACTTCAGCCGTCGCACGGACGCCAAAATGGAAAATATTGAAATAAACGATATCGGAATTGAAAAACAACTGCTATCACTTAGTAGCGGAAAAGCATCCGGACCAGACGAGATACCCTTAAGATTCTACAGTGATTATGTTAAAGAACTTGCCCCCTTTCTATCAGCAATTTATCGTAGATCGCTGGAAGAACGTAAAGTACCTAGCGACTGGAAGAAAGCGCAGGTCGTTCCCATTTTCAAGAAGGGTCATACATCAGATGCGAATAATTATAGGCCTATTTCGCTTACGTCAATCTGTTGTAGAATAATGGAACATGTTTTGTGTTCTCGTATTATGACGTTCATAGATAATACAAATCTCCTTCATCATAACCAACATGGATTCCGCAAACAGAGATCATGTGAAACTCAGCTCGCCCTATTTGCCCAAGAAATTCACAGTGCCGTAGACACTGGCGAGCAGATTGATGCCGTATTCCTGGACTTCAGGAAGGCATTTGATACGGTTCCGCACTTACGTTTAGAGAAAAAAATACGAGCTTACGGAATATCGGACCAGGTTTGTGATTGGATTCAGGATTTCCTAGAAGAAAGAACACAACATGTCATTCTTAACGGTTCAAAATCTGCAGATGTAGAGGTAATTTCGGGAGTACCGCAGGGAAGCGTGATAGGACCTTTATTGTTTACAATATACATAAATGACTTAGTTGACAACATCGGTAGCTCCGTGAGGCTATTTGCAGATGACACGGTTGTCTACAAGAAAGTAGCAACATCAGAAGACTCGTACGTACTCCAGGAGGACCTGCAGAGGATTAATGCATGGTGCGACAGCTGGCAGCTTTCCCTAAACGTAGATAAATGTAATATAATGCGCATACATAGGGGCAGAAATCCATTCCAGTACGATTATGCCATAGGTGGTAAATCATTGGAAGCGGTAACGACCGTAAAATACTTAGGAGTTACTATCCGGAGCGATCTGAAGTGGAATGATCACATAAAACAAATAGTGGGAAAAGCAGGCGCCAGGTTGAGATTCATAGGAAGAATTCTAAGAAAATGTGACTCATCGACGAAAGAAGTAGCTTACAAAACGCTTGTTCGTCCGATTCTTGAGTATTGCTCATCAGTATGGGACCCTTACCAGGTTGGATTAATAGAAGAGATAGACATGATCCAGCGAAAAGCAGCGCGATTCGTCATGGGGACATTTAGTCAGCGCGAGAGCGTTACGGAGATGCTGAACAAGCTCCAGTGGCGGACACTTCAAGAAAGGCGTTACGCAATACGGAGAGGTTTATTATCGAAATTACGAGAGAGCACATTCCGGGAAGAGATGGGCAACATATTACTACCGCCCACATATATCTCGCGTAATGATCACAACGAAAAGATCCGAGAAATTAGAGCAAATACGGAGACTTACAAGCAGTCGTTCTTCCCACGCACAATTCGTGAATGGAACAGGGAAGGGGGGATCAGATAGTGGTACAATAAGTACCCTCCGCCACACACCGTAAGGTGGCTCGCGGAGTATAGATGTAGATGTAGATGTAGATGTAAGACTACGAAACCGCTATTATCAACTCATCAGTCAGTCTGAACAATGTCACATAATGGGGCTACTAGAAGTTGGATGTTCCTTCCGAGATACTGCAGAAAGCTTGGCAGGAATGAAGCCAGTGTACATGGTTATTAACAGTGGTGGTCACGGGGAAGTATGGTCGCAAGAAAACTGGGCTGCGGACGGCCACGTGGCACTACGATGAGGGAAGACTGTCGTTTTTGGCGTATGGCTGCAGTGCACCGTATTGTGTCTGCAGCAACAATTCGAACATCAGTTGGCACCACAATGAACAACGAACTGTTACAGATCGGTTACTTCAAGGACAGCTCTGATATGCCCTACAGAGAGTCGACATATTGCCTTGACATGCTGGATCGCCAAATTTTTCTTCAGTCGAGCATATATGCCACTTGTTGTTTTCTTTGGGCCATCAGTCTTCTGACTGGTTTGATGCGGCCCGCCACTAATTCTCCTCCTGTCCAACCTCTTCATCTCAGAATAGCACTTTCAACCTACGTCTTCAATTATTTACTGAATGTATTCCAATCTCTGTCTTTTCTCTACAGTTTTCTACCGCTTACAGGTTACTCCAGTACCATGGAAGTGTTTTCCTGATGTCTTAACATTTGTCCAACCATCCCGTCCCTTCTTTTGTCAGTGTTTTCCCCATACACTCCTTCCCTTGACGATTCTGCGGAGAACCTCCTCGTTCCTTATTTTATCAGACCACCTAATTTTTAACATTCTTCCGTAGCACCTCGTCTGAATTGATTCGATTCTCTCTGTTCCGGTTTTCCCACAGGGCATATTTCACTACCATACAGTCCTGTGCTCTAAACGTACATCCTCCAGAAATCTGTTCTCTAAATTAAGTCCTATGTTTAATAATAGTAGACTTCTCTTGGCCAGCCAACGGCCTTGCCGCAGTGGTAACACCGGTTACCGTCAGGTCACCGAAATGCTGTCGGGTTGGGCTAGCACTTGGATGGGTCACCATGCGGTCTGCCGAGCGCTGTTGGCAAGCGGGGTGCTCTCAGCCCTTGCCAGGCAAACTGAGGAGCTACTTGATTGAGAAGTAGTTGCTCCGGTCTCGAAAACTGACATACGTCCGGGAGAGCGGTGTGCTGACTACATGGCCTTCCACATTCGCATCCAGTGACGCCTATGGGCCGATGGTGAGACGGCGGCCGATCGGTACCTCAGGGCCTTCAGGGTCTGTTCGGGAGGAGAGAGTTTTCTCTTGGCCAAGAATTTCCCTTTAGCCAGTGCTAGTTAGCTTTTGATGTCCCCTTTGCTCCGTCCGTCATGGGTTATTTTGGTGCCAGGGTAGCAGAATTCCTTAACCTCTACTTTGTTATGACCAATCTTAATGTTAAGTTTCTCACATTTCTCATTTCTACTACCTCTCTTAACTTTCGTTTTCTTTCGGTTTACTCTCAATCCATATTCTGTACATATTACACTGTTCATTCCACTCATAAGATGTTGTAAGTCATCTTCAGTTTCACTAAGGATAGCAATGTTATCAGCGATTCTAATCATTGATATCCTTACACCTTAAATTTCAGTTCCACTCTTGATCCTCTCTTTTACTTCGGTCATTGCTTCTTCGATGTATAGATTGAAGTGCAGGGCCGATAGACTAAGTCCCTGTCTCATACCCTTTTGAATCCGAGCGCTTCATTCTTGGCCTCCTACTCTTATTCTTGCCTTTAGGATCTTGCACTTATTGTATTTTAGACATTTTGCCTTGTAGCTTACCCTACTTGTCTCAGAATTTCGAACATCTTGCACCGTTTCACATTGTTGTTGTTGTTGTCTTCAGTCCTGAGACTGGTTTGATGCAGCTCTCCATGCTACTCTATCCTGTGCAAGCTTCTTCATCTTCCAGTACCTACTGCAACCTACATCCTTCTGAATCTGCTTAGTGTATTCATCTCTTGGTCTCCCTCTACTATTTTTACCCTCCACGCTGCCCTCCAATACTAAACTGGTGATACCTTGATGCCTCAGAACATGTCCTTCCAACCGATCCCTTCTTTTAGTCAAGTTGTGCCACAAACTTCTCTTCTCGCCAATGCTATTCAATACCTCCTCATTAGTTATGTGATCTACCCATCTAATCTTCAGCAATCTTCTGTAGCACCACATTTCGCAAAGCCTCTATTCTCTTCTTGTCCAAACTACCTATCGTCCACGTTTCACTTCCATACATGGCTACACTCCATACAAATACTTTTAAAAACGACTTCCTGACACTTTAATCTATACTTGATGTTAACAAATTTCTCTTCTTCAGAAACGCTTTCCTTGCCATTTCCAGTCTACATTTTATATCCTCTCTACTTCGACCATCATCGGTTATTTTGCTCCCCAAATAGCAAAACTCCTTTTACTACTTTAAGCGTCTCATTTCCTAATCTAATTCCCTCAGCATCACCCGACTTAATTCGACTACATTCCATTATCCTCGTTTTGCTTTTGTTGATGTTCATCTTACATCCTCCTTTCAAGACACTATCCATTCCGTTCAACTACTCTTCCAAGTCCTTTGCTGCCTCTGACAGAATTACAATTCACATTATCAAATCCTTTTTCCAGGTCAATAAATCGTATGACAGTGCCTTGATTTTTTTTTTTTTTTGTGTCTTGCTTCCATTATCAACTGCAACGTCAGAACCACCCCTCTGGTATCTTTATATTTCCTAAAGTCAAACTGATAGTCGTCTAACACATCCTCAATATTCTTTTCCATTCTTATATGTGTTGTTCTTATCAGCTACTTGATGCATGACCTGTTAAGCTGATTGTGCTGTAATTCTCGTACTTGTCAATTCTTGCAATCTTCGAAACTGCGTGGATGAAATTTCTCGAGAAGTCAGATGGCGTATCGCCAGGCTCATATATTCTACACTCTAACATGAGCGAACTTCTTTCCACTTCCCCTAATGATTTTAGAAATTCGGGTGGAATATTGTCTATCCGTTCTGTCTTATTTGATCTTAAATCTTCCAAAGCTCTCTTGAAGTGAAATCTGGACGTATCTCCCGGCCTCTTCACGCGATTCTTGAGCAGAACATTCGTTGTTACCAGCTGAAATTTATTGTAGAGCTCAACTAGTCTTTCTCCTCTCCCATTCCTAGCATCGTTCCCGTACTGCCCCATAACCCTTTCTCCTATTCCTTTCCCTACAACCGCGTTCCCCCATGACTATCAGATTTTCATCTCTCTTTACGTACTGAATTGCCCGTTCAATACCATTATACATTTCCCGTGTCTCTTCGTCTCCCGCTTGCGGCGTCGTCATATATAGTATCTGAAATGTAGTTGGCAGCGTCGGTTTGCTGTCAATTATGGTGAGAATAGTCCTATCACTGAGCAGCTCACCGTAACTGACACTCTGCCCTAACTTCTTATTCATAAAGAATCCTGCTCCCGTTACACCATCTTCTGCTACTGTTGATATTACCTTATTCTCGTCTGACGAGAAATCCTTGTTTTCTTCACTTCACTGACTCCTGCAATATCTAGATCAATCCTTAGCATTTCCCATTTCAGATTTTCAAGCTTCTCTACCACTCTCAAACCTGTGACATTCCACGCCCCGACTCGTAAAACGTTATCCTTTAGTTATTCCGTCTTTTTCTCATCATCACCTCCCCATTGGCAGTCCCCTCCCGAATATCCGAATGGAGTCGGCCGCGGTGGCCGAGCGGTTCAAGGCGCTACAGTCTGGAACTGCGCGACCGCTACGGTCGCAGGTTCGAATCCTGCCGCGGGCATGGATTTGTGTGATGTCCTTAAGTTAGTTAGTTTTAAGTAGTTCTAAGTTCTAGGGGACTGATGACCTCAGGAGTTACGTCCCATAGTGCTCAGAGCCATTTGAACCATTATCCGAATGCGGAACTATTTCGGAATCTTTTGCCAGTGGAGACAGAATCATGACAATTTTTCAACTACAGGCCATATGTCCTGTGGATATACATTATGTGTCTTTAATGCAGTGATTTCCATTGCCTTCTGCATCCTCATACCGTTGATCATTGCTGATTCTTCCGCCTTTAGGGGCAGTTTCTCATCCCAAGGCAAGAGACTGCTCTGAACTTCTGTCCAGTGCTCCAATCTCTTTGGTAAAGCAATTGGCTGAGTGAGGGAAACTTCTTAATGCCGTAAGTCCTCGGCCGGCATTACTTCTGATTTCTATTCAAAATTTAGGAAATAGCGAGGAACCGGCTGGTGTGGCCGTGCGGTTCTAAGCGCGTCAGTTTGGAACCGCGTGACCACTACGGTCGCAGGTTCGAATCCTGCCTCGGGCATGGATGTGTGTGATGTCTTTAGGTTAGTTAGGTTTAAGTAGTTCTAAGTTCTAGGGGACTGATGACCTCAGTAGTTAAGTCCCATAGTGCTCAGAGCCATTTGAACAATTTTGAGAGCCAAATAGCGAGGTTAGAACCCGGGACTGGGGGACGTTTTTTATTGTTAGTCAATGTCGCTACCCCTAGACTACAAGTGTACGAAATCATCGGTCGACAAATTTGGTGTCATCCAAAACCAGCGTTGACGACTAAATGTAACAGACGTGGAACTCCAACACACGAACTGACATCTGACATCTGTGCGACACAATACATGCACGTTTGCATTCAACATCATGCTGGCTATATCAGTTATTAATGTATCAGCGTTTCACATTTGCCATAACTTTTCTCGCGCTTAAATTAACGAGTGATCCTGCAACGTTAATCATTTAAATATGTTATCTAGACAAATGTATTTCCAAATATCATTAACTTTACATCGATTATTTTTTGAGGTTGCGAATTTTTTTGCGTCAATGAATCTTGACCTAGTTTGCAATCTGAACGCTTTCTCTGGGTCGACGTATTCTGTAGTAAAGCCTCGTCTTGCTTCTATTACCTGGAGTACTGTCAGAAGAGCCTCTAGTGATTTGCCATACTCTGAGCGCTTACCACCATACATGAGAACCTGGTATATTGTTCAATTCAAGAGAGTCTCTATTAGCTGCGCAATGTATGTGACGGACCTCAAGAAAAAAATGGTGCTCCATGATCATTAGGTTTCGTTTACGGTGACGATATCGAAACATTTATTTTAAAAAAATTTAAAAATAAGTTTCAGTATTTACACAGAAAGGACTATTAACCTAAGAGAATTAGGGACATTACTAAAGCTAAAAATGAGGTGTAGTAGAAAGTCGGAGAGGACGTAGTAGAAAACTTCGGAGGTACTAGAGCAAGCAGAGCGTGGGAGATACTAAAGCCGGCCGAAGTGGCCGTGCGGTTAAAGGCGCTGCAGTCTGGAACCGCAAGACCGCTACGGTCGCAGGTTCGAATCCTGCCTCGGGCATGGATGTTTGTGATGTCCTTAGGTTAGTTAGGTTTAACTAGTTCTAAGTTCTAGGGGACTAATGACCTCAGCAGTTGAGTCCCATAGTGCTCAGAGCCATTTGAACCATTTAGATACTAAAGACGATGAGAGTTCAGAACATAGATAATACTGGGATTAGTCTAAAAAAACACGGTGGATTGGGTAAAGTATTACCAAGTCTTGTTTGCAAAGAAGAGAAAAGTATTCATACAAGGAACGTTAATTTTGACCGAAGAAGACGAATGTTCACGTACATGACGGAAAACCCCAGAAGAAAATGTAAAGATGAGAAGCCTACGAAAAATGGGAAATTACCGGGTCCTGGTGGAATAAACCTTCGTGTATTCCACCCGGAAAGGTAGCTTTTATTGTTGTGTGTGATACCTTGGCCCAGCTGCGTAATAAGGTGGACCGGGTACCCAAATAATGGGGAATGTCTATTACTACTTCACTCTGTAAAAAGGGGATAGACAGGAGCGCGGAAATGAAATGGGCATAAGTGCGATGCCTCAGTAGTACGATTATACAGGAGAATCTTAAAAGAAAGAATAGAGATGGAGACTATAGAACAGATTGCTCCTACACCAGGGCGCTCACGTACAGAAGGAATTTTCACATTATGGAATCTAACAGAGAAGGGAACTGCCGGAGAACTAGAGACTCAATAATCTTCGTGTATTTGCAGAAAGTCTGTGGTACGTTCCTGCAAAAAAGTCTGCGGTCAAGTATGAGGAATAATGGCGTGTCAACTACTTCTATCAAAGCAGTTAAACAGTTCTCTATCGACCGTGTTGAGTGCAGTCAAACTAAGAAGTTCTGTGTCACCGGATTTTCCTGTCACGGAAGGGCTATGCCAAGAGTGCGCTATAGAGCCGACTCTGTTAAAGATATATGTGGAGGAAGCACTTAAAACCTAGAGGAGCAAATGTGAAGCCATGGAAGTCTCAAATGGTTCAAATGGCTCTGAGCACTATGGGACTTAACTTCTGAGGTCACCAGTCCCCTAGAACTTAGATTTACTTAATCCTAACTAACCTAAGGACATCACACACATCCATGCCCGAGGGAGGATTCGAACTTGCGACCGTAGCGGTCTCGCGGTTTCAGACTGTAGCGCCTAGAACCGCTCGGCTCCCCCGGTCGGCCATGGAAGTCTTGGCGGGGCAGAAAATCTCGTACACACTTCTCTTCGCTAATGACCAGTCACCGTAGTGAGAGACCAAGACGATGCTGAAAACATGCTGCGGTAATTAGAAGGAAGTATTAAAAATATGGCTACGCAATCAACTTGACAAAAATCGAATACCTGAAGGTTGGCGACAGTATCATAGGAGACATTGTGGTTGGAATAAATATGATCAGTCAAACTAAGTCAAGTGTTTTAAGTATCTATGGGTTATGGTATCACCAAACGGAGAAAGTGAAATTCACATAAATAATAAAATGAGCCGCGCGGGATTAGCCGAGCGGTCTCAGGCGCTGCAGTCATGGACAGTGCGGCTGGTCCCGGCGGAGGTTCGCATCCTCCCTCGGGCACGTGTGTGTGCGTTTGTCCTTATGATAATTTAGGTTAAGTAGTGGGTAAGCTTTGGGACTGGAGACCTTAGCAGTTAAGCCCCATAGGTTTTCACATACATTTGAACAATAAAATGAGGCAAAGCAAGACGGCCGTATGACAACTGAACTAGATAATATGGAATAACAAGTGACAAAGAGAAAAAAGCAGATGATAACGTCGTTAAGTTGTTGAAAACATCGTTACGTACATAGCAGAAACATGAGTAGTAACAAAGCGTCAGAGAAACAAGCTGCTTGAGCTAGACATGGGCTTTTGGAGACGATGTTTTAATATCTACAAGCTGGACCGTGTACCAAATACTAAGACAAGAGACGCTATACGTGTCAAGAAAACAGAAATAGACATCAAATAGACGAAACGTTTAAAATGGGGTGGACATCTAGAAAGGATGGACGATAGCCGATGGCCAAAGTCAGAGAAGCGGAATGCGTGAAGCGAGAAGCGCCGCCAGTCGTATAATATTGGCAATACAGCTGAGGACATACGGTATGAACTCTGAACAAAGTCCAGCAGTCTATGGAGAGAGAAATATTACTCAGGAGACAGTTCATAAGCATTGCACGATGGAGGAATAATGACATTGTCCCCGATGGATCGTTATATCCTAATTCCCCTTCCTTTTGTAGGTACGAAGTTAGGTGTCTTAATAGGCGCGTATATGCCAAAGCCATCTCTTGTCATCACTTAATACCTTTATTCTCTTTCGGTTATAGCTGCATGATAATATAGGGAGTTCGGGGGATGTAACTGCAGGTATTTCTATTTATCACTGAGGGCTCTGTATTGACCAATACTGCACCAGTACTTGTTGTATTTGCTTTTCTGTTTAAGTTGGTTAGTACCTCCAAGTACGAGTAGTACAACCAAATCATTAATGTTTACTTTCCTCCGGGAAGTAGTTCAGGTATTAAAGTGTGGACAATGGACGCAAAACGGAAAGTCTATAATTGACAGGCGCAGGAGCAGTTACGATGTACAGAAAACATTTGGTAGTATATTATGTAATGTGTTCGTGGGAAGACTGTTAGATATAAACCAACTAACACACACAAGTAGATACATATTAAGGTACCAATTATCAAAATATTTGTACCTGTACTGCTAACACCTTATATATTTCTGGTATAATTGAAATACATAGGGAAGTGTGACAGATATACTCAAGGCGTTTGCCTGTCAACCGTTCGGAGAAAGGAGACCTTGTTCTCGCGATATCCTGTAAATTCGGAGAAACGCTACGCGGCACTTTCAGTATCGTATCTTATATCTGTAACACGGAACATTAAAAAATAGGATGAGAGACCAGCACGCTTTCCGAGACATTCACACACTTGCGGCATCGCTGTATACGCTAATGGATGTGGACAGAAGGACGCTAATACTGGTACGAAATATACTCCGCTACTCACTGTACAGTGGCTTGCCCAGATGGTAGACGCGCATTCTTACAATTACCGCTTTAAGCAGACATTGTCGAGAGTTGGTAAAAAAGATGATGATTGTTCTGAATATTTGACAGTAGTATCAACACCAACATACATGCAGTGCTAAACAGCAGCGTTAAAAACAGCCGTGAATTACGTGCACCAAACACTGCTGATACTGTAGTTATTGATCACTTATATTTAACGAGCACTGATCGTAATGTAGCTGTAAAATAAAACGTGCATTATATATACAACACACCAGAATGGCCCATCATCACCGATGACTATCAGTAAATGGTAAAAGTATAAATTTTATTGAGCCATTTGCTGTTATTCGTCAGAAATTCGTCGCACCAACGTATTAACTGTACTGCTAGTGAACGCCTCGACAGTAACGGCGTCATTAGAAAAAGACGTTGACTGTCTACGACAACAATTCGTAACGAAATTGAGGTAAACGCCTAAACGATTGACAAGGATCGAGTTGACAGCAAATCGATAACTGTGCTGCTTGAGATAGAAGTAGCTGGACATAGTTTGTTAAGAAACAGTGATGTCAGACGGAGATAAAGAATAACCAACGCCGTATTACACAAAGTAAGGAGAAAAAGCAGGTGAAATGCCGACAAGTGTTATCCTGTCGTAAGGGTATTTTCAAAGAGGATTTCTGTGAATACGTATGCTGTCTTCCAAAGATGTTGACCTCCTGCCGTCTACAGCATTGGAGCTACCTTCAGGAACAGCAAAGAACTTGTTTTCAAATCATCAATGTAATCAAAGCAAACGTATAAGAGTGATAATCATAATGGAGTACCTAGTTATTTTATTACAAATATATCCATTCACTGCGACGAGTTCTGAGTTAAGAAGCAACCTTTTTGTATGTGTAGAAAGAGATATGATAATGCAGGAGATCGTTTGAATAGTACTCAGGCTAGTTTTCTGCCTTAACGCGCAATAAGGAACTGACAATAACAAGTAGATGACACAGTTTGCAAAAACATATCAAGAATTGTCATCTCTAATTTGACAAATAGACTACTGAAAATGGCCTCTAAGAATAAATGAATTTCTATTACGGTGTTATTACCTTGTGCGTATCGATTGCTCAATCGTTTCAGCCGATACGGTATTAAGAAACCTACATCTGCATCTACATCTATTCTCTGCAAACCACTGTTAAGTTCATGGCAGAGGGTAGGCCTACTCCCCGTGGTGTCACGTGTTAGGGCACCTTCTAGTTCCGTTCTTGTCTGCGAAGTCTCCACAGGAGCGTTATGTATGGTTTCTGACTTAATACTGATTCCTGAGATTCTGTAAGTACGCTTTCGCAAGATAAATGACAAAAATTTTCCAGCATATAACAATTCATGTTTTTCACCATCTCCGTGACGTTCACCGGCGTGCCAAACAATCTTGTCGCCATTAGCGATGCCCTTTATTGTATAATTTCAATTTCCACTGTAAGTCCTGTTTGATAGAGTTTTTTGTAAGCCATTTCCTTTGTAAATGAACTGCTTTTATCAAGTGTACTACCAGTAAAATCAAAGTCTGTCACCATCTTTAACTCCGAAGGAATCTGCATGATGATACCATTTCATATATGTACAAATAGTTACACTTTCTGTGAAATGGCTGTTTCCGGTTGTGATCTATTGACATTAAAGCCATATAGTGCAATATTTCAGCGTTTTGTGAAAGATACAGTTTTACATTCCTGACCATTAATGCCAGTCGCCAAGTTTTGCATTCCTTTGAAATATCATTAAAATCTTGCTCAAAATTTGAACACCGTTTTCCAGACAGTCCTTCAGCACAAATAGCTGCAACACCTGCATTAAGTATTAGTTAACTAGTAACTTTTTCTGACAGGTTGTGCGTTGTGTTCCAAAAATGAACAGCATAGAGACAGAAGTGATGACACTTTCTGCAGGACCTGACCATCATTTTGCAGGACAATGCTCAAGCACGTGTAGTGCAAGATGTTACTGATTTGTTTGACTGATGGGGCTGCTAAGTGCTATGCCACCTACTGCACTCCCCTGACTTAAGCCCTCGTGAGTTCAACTCGATTTCTAAATTGAAGGAAACACTTAATGGCATTAGCTTCAGAACTGCTACAAATTCGTCGGTCAATAGACCGCGCCGCTCGAACTGTCAACACAACTGGCAGTCCTAAGAGTATCCTACGACTTCCACATCGCTGGCAACGGGTTATACACAATGCTTGTGACTACTTTGAAGGTCAGTAAAACTTTGAAACACTTAACTATTTTGTACGAGCTGCAAATAAATAGTTGCCTCTATTGAAGTTCCAACCCTAGTACATTTAAAGCAAGTTGCCAGTCTTTGCACCATTCTGAAATGTTATCAACATCTGGTTTTGATGTCCATGAGAGCTTAGTAAACTACTCGTATGTACGTTAGTAAATGACTTCACTATCAGTGAACCAGTCAATCTGAAAATTAATGTTCTGTCGCTTTACTAATTTTAAAACTTTAGTGTCTGTAGGTAGACAGGAATGGGGATTTTTGTTACTCAGAGAATATTTCTATGCCATAAAAGAAAAATTAGATGGTATGTGTACTCTTAGGAAAACCCATGGCTCACAAATTTGAAATCTTAAATTTGGTCTTGATGTATTAATCCGAGTACCATTTACGGAGTTCTTAAACCTCTACGTGACACTTATCTCCTCCTCACCTCAATGAACTGAATCGTCTTTCCATAATCAGTGACATTCAACGTAATATATTTATAGTACAAATGTTAACCATATTTCTCAAACAGTTTCCAAACCACTGGCGACTGCTAATTGAAGGAAGAACTACAGATCTGTGTATTTATTACTTTCCTAACACATTACCTAACTGATCGTACCATTTTTTGTTTTATTTTCCCTACCGGTACCAGAAATGATTAAAGATGGTTGTTACCTATATTTCGAGTCTCAATCTAGATAGAGCGCAAGTTACTTTCGTCTCCGAACCAATAGACAGTCCCTTAAAACGTGTCAGTAGTGATTTTTTCCGAAATTGAAATTTCCCAGTCATTGTATAATACTAGTTCATTCTTATGGCAGTGAGAGATGAACCCTTAATGCGAAAACCATTCAAAAATCGAGGGTTGCCCAGAACTGAATGTAGAGGAACTTGTTGCAAACTACTGAGAGCGAAAAGTAACTTGCCACTGTCGATCAACATATGCCGATATCTTCCTGCTTTAAACCATTTCCTTCAAAATTACTGCACACTGACTGCTAAGCACGTTTTGTCAGGAAGTTCGCATTACTGTTGATGTTACAGTTCCTGCGTTCGCCTTGCAGTCCACCGGGAAGCCTTACGAAAAAATTTTCATGTTAGGTGTGCCTTGGTTTCGTTAGAGTGACAATTTTACTTCAGCCAGATTTTCATAATCCGGTTGTAAGTGTCTATTACGCAGATATTCATAATCCGGATGTAAGTGTATATTACAGTACATAGCATCTCCTGAGACCCTCTTAAGATACGTAGCCTCCCGTGAAGTATGAGGTGATGTATCTGAACAAAGAATGGTTCTGGGTACCTATATCTATTGGCTTACCGTCACATCACGCTGCGTGAGGCCGCATATTTCTCACGACATTGACTTCATGTTCACATATTTAACCATGATGTTTAATTACGCCGTCATTTTCAGTAACGAAGAAGGGGTGAGCCAACGATAAAGTTTATAATCGCCGTTACAGTGGATGTCCAGCGAATCGTGTGGTGATGATTACGTAGACACTTGATGGCTTACCTCTTTCGAGGTATTGGTACACCGTATCAAAACTGACGAGTTTTCGAGGCACCATCGATGTGCTGATGCTTTGAAACATCATATGCTCATAGGATATACGTTATAATATAAAAACTGCCAAATATAGGGCTACAAGCGCAAATTACATAATACAGTGAGGTTACAAAAGTCACGGGATATCTGCTAATATCGTGTCGGACCTCCTTAGCGCAACAACTCGACTCAACAATTCGTTGGAAATCCCCTGCAGAGATACTGAGCCGTGCTGCCTTTATAGCCGCCCACAGTTGCGAATTTGTTACCGGTGCAGGGTCTTGTGCGTCAGATGACCTCTCGGTTGTGGGTGATAAATGTTCGGTGGGTGGCCAGATCATTCACTCGAATTCTTCAGAACGATCTTCAAATCAATTACGAATAATTGTGGCCCAGTGAAATGGCACATAGTCATCCATAACAATTCCATCGTCGTTTGGCAACATGACGTCCATGAATGGCTACAAATGGTCTATAATAACCGAACTTAACCATATCCAGTCAATGATCGGTTCAGTGGTACCAGATGACCAAGCCCATTTCATGCAAACACAGCACACATCATTATGGAGCCACCACCAGCTTGCACAGTGCTTGTTGACAACTTGGTTCCGTGGTGTCATGGGGTCTGCGCCACACTCGAACCTTATCATCAGCTCCGACCAGCTGAAAATGGGACTAACCTGAGCAGGTTATGGTTTTCAATTGGATCAGGATTCAAGCGATATGGTCACGAGTCCATGAGAAGCGATGAAGGCGCTCTCGTGCTATTAGCAAAGGCACTCGCCTCTGTCATTTGTTGCCATAACCTACTGATACCACATTTCGTCGCACTATTCTGACGAATATGTTCGTCGTACGTCCCACACTGATTTCTGCGGTTTTTTTACGCAGTGTTCCTTGCCTGTTAGCACCGACAACTCCAAGCAAACTCCGCTGCTCTCAGTCGTCATATGGAGGATGTCGGCCACTGCGTTGTCCGTGGTGAGAGGTAGTGCCTGAAATTTGGTATTCTTGGCACACTTTTGAGACTGTTCACACGAATCACCTAAGTATAAATGACAGCTCCGCCAATGCATTATCCTTTTGTACCACGTGTACGCGACACTACCGCTATTTGTGTATGTTCATATCACTATCCCATGATTTTTCTCACCTCAGGGTATGGTGTCTTCTGATACAATCGCAAATGGAGCGAGAGAGAAACGACTATCTACGCTACCACTGGAGTTCGCTAAGAATCTCCGTGCGCTTGCTAATAAACCTGTAACGAAATGAGCTGCTCTCCTTTAGATTTTCGCTTTTAACTCCATCAGATGATAGAGATCCCAGATGACGAGCAGCATTCAAGTACTTGTCGAACAAGGGTTTAGTAATTTACTTCCTTTGCAGCTGGAATGCACTTCCTGCGGATTCTACCAAAGAATCGCCTTACCTGCCATTAATTTTATATGATAACTCCTCTTTAGATCGCTCTGTGCCCATACGCTTAGACACTTTATCGATGTGACTGCTTCCTATGATTGTTCTGCCGTCCTGTAACCATACAATAATGGGCCTTTTCGTTTATTTATGCGCAGTAAATTACATGCAATAATTGTCTTTTCGTTTACTTATGCGCAATAAATTACATATGTTTATATCGAGGATCAACTGCGAATCCTGCACCAAGTGTCGATCGGCTCCAAGTCTTCTTGCATTTCGCTACGTCTTTTTAACTTTGCAACTTCTCTGTATGCAACGGCATGATCCACGAAATGTATCGTGGAACTGGCAGCGTTATCCTCCAGGTTATTAGCACACAAGGTGATTCAGCTGCCCCTACCGATCCGTTTAACGCAACCTGGGCTACATTTATATCAGGAACGGTTTCCAGACAGGCGACAGCCAAATAATCGATGTAAGTTCCCTCTCAGAACTTTGGGCGATTGTTGACAAACAGAAACATACTGTAAAAAGTACAAATGAAGATTGGCCATGCATGATTTTCTAGTCTGAGGCATATCTTTCTTCTCCCATACTTACCCTGGTGCCCCCACTCTTTCTTTGTGTAACTAGTAGTGTAAGCATACAGGTTTTGGGTCACTCTGTAATTTTATGCCTTTTGTAGTACTAAAACTTTCGTAAACGGTTCACAAACGTTGCCTTATACAGTGTGTTTCACAATCGAAAGCAACGAAGTAGCAGGAGATCTCAAAGTGGAATTTGTGGAAGTACCGACTTTCCGGTATATATCTCATTGGAATGATTAATACACAGGGTGATTCAGCTGTCCCTACTGATTTCGTTTCATGCAACCTCACACGACCACTTGGCTCTGAAGATGTGAAGCACATTGTCAGAATGTATACCTGCTGAAATATACGAAGACATCTTAGGCCTACTGTACAAAATTTGTTTATGAGACTTGAACCATGTTAGATGGTTCGAGATATCGGCTGGGATCGGTTGTCTGGTTTGTCTTCATAGAACGTCTTTGGTGGCATGGATGAGGCGTGCGAGGCCAGTGAGAGAGCAGTGCGCTCGCGGCCAAGGGTGGCAAGTGGCTCTGCGCCCGCAGGAGGGGTTTTGCTAGCGTAACGGCTAGCGAGTGGACGTGTTTTGATCAGACTGCTGGGAGCAGAGGAGTGTGTGTAAAGGAAGGCACGTGCCCAGACTTTCGCTAGTCCGGAGGAAGAGTACGGCATGCCGTAGTAGCCATCTAGTGTAGAATGATGGTATGTCGCTTTTGGAACTTTTGAAACTTTTGGGACTGGTTTCGGGTTCACCCGATGAAGTGATCTTGTTATAGAAGCTCGTAGAACTGTGTTGTCAAGCTGATCTTCTAAGAGAGGGAGAAATACGGACAGCGCCGGTAACGAATAGGTTGATTTGGTTTGGTGGAAATAGGGCACGAACTGTAACCTGATGTATTGGTCGAGAAGAGCCTGTTGTCCATGTAGTCAGGTCTGAGAAGAGTAGTAGGAGCAATATAAAGGCACGACCCGTCCAAGGGGTGGGTAGACATTAAAGTATTTTAAGTGATGTTAGTCTGCACTTGGTATTTTGCTTAAAGCTTGTCTTTCCTGTTATTGTAACATCTCACTGTGTACTGTTATATAGTACACTGGAATTTTTTTCCCTGTTATTGTAACATCTCACTGTGTACTGTTATATGGTACACTAGAGTTTTTCTTGCTTAAGGACTGTGTGTATTGGCACAGTGTATTAATGATCGGCGCCGGCCGAAGTGGCCGTGCGGTTAAAGGCGCTGCAGTCTGGAACCGCAAGACCGCTACGGTCGCAGGTTCGAATCCTGCCTCGGGCATGGATGTTTGTGATGTCCTTAGGTTAGTTAGGTTTAACTAGTTCTAAGTTCTAGGGGACTAATGACCTCAGTAGTTGAGTCCCATAGTGCTCAGAGCCATTTGAACCATTTTTATTAATGATCGGCAGTAGTGTGTATTGGCTCAGTGTAGTAATTACCAGAAATATTGGAGATCTCTCAGGTTAATATGTTGTAACTGTTCTTGGTACACTTAATTTTATGAATTGCATTTCCTTTGATTAGCCGCGAGGAGTGGCCGTGCTGTCTACGGCGCCATGTTACGGACTGCGCGGCCCCTCCTGCCGGGCATGGGTGTGTGTGTTGTTCTTAGCGTAAGTTAGTTTAAGTAGTGTGTAAGTCTAGGGACCGATGACCTCAGCAGTTTGGTCCCGCAGAAATTCACACACATTTGAACGTTTTTTTTCCCCCTTTGGTTAACTAACTGTAGCTGATCGCGAGAGAACTCACGCTGATAATTTTCTGCGTGAACTTTGGTTAAATTACTTGTCATCAAGCTCTGGAATTGTTAGTTAGTTTTATTACTCTAAAAGAACTGTCTCCATTAAAGTGATAGTGATGTGACATGAGTCTTAATAGCCAAAAGTGTTTAAATACGTTCTGCACATTGAGCTGTGCTTACTTCTGGTATTGTCTGAGATTTTTTTATATTTCAACTTACGGGATTGAAACGCAACATTGTTCAATGGAGACTGGTTTAGAAAATTGTTTTAATATTGTTGTTTAAATTTTTTGGATGTATTGTCTTTGCATAAGCTCTTGTAAGTGAATGTTAAGAAGCAAAACAAAAGGATTTCAGTGTAAGATCAAACTCATCAATTCATTATTGATGGTCCTAAATAAAGGGAGAGACTGATGATGATGAAGTCCCATACTCCGTAACAGAGCGCAGGGGACGATGCGGGAGACCCGCACCGCCGTACTTTGCGAGGTGGTTTGCGAGGTGGTTTGCCATTGCCTTCCGCCGACCGTAACGGGGATGAATGATGACGATGAAGACGACACAACAACACCCAGTCATCTCAAGGCAGGTGAAAATCCCTGACCCCGCCGGGAATCGTGCCCGTGAACCTGTGCTTAGGAAGCGAGAACGCTACCGCGAGATCCAAGAGCTGCGGACAAGAGACAGTAATTCTTGAATTTGACAAAATAAATGAAATGGTGGGGCACGGCGTTGACTGTTCCGCCTTGTATGAAAAAGGTTGTTGGGCTACTGAAAATTAATAAACTTGTGTAATAAGGAGTGTTCGACTTTCAGTGTACAACTAGTCCGCTCCACTTCTCCGCTAAATCTGTGTCGCTCGCTGCCTTTCAAAACCACTTTGTCACATTAACGCGACGAGTCAGATACGTATTAATCTTTTCATTGGGTTACATACCAGAAAGCTGTTGTTACTTCCACGCTTCCCATTTTGCTATATCCTGTTACTTTTGTTGTTTCTGGTGGTGAAACACACTTTATAAGGGAACATTTCTGAACCATTTATTTAAGATTAAGTACTATAAACGGAACTAGTTTACAGAGACGTCCGAAACCTGTGTGACTACACCGTTAATTACACAAAGAAGATTGGAGCTATTTGGATAAGTAACCGTATGGCAGAAGTTAGATATATTTTCGTCCAAACATACTGTGTAACTCATGGGCAGTCCTCACTTGTATTATTTACGGTATGATTCCGATTGCATAAAAAGGAGCGGCAGGGACAGCTGTTTCACTCTGTGTATTATGAAAATTGGATTGCACCTGAAGTTACACTATGTGATCAAAAGTATCCGGACACCTGGCTGAAAATGACTTACAATTTCGTTGCGCCCTCCATCGGTAATGCTGGAATTCAGTTCGATGTTGGCCCACCCTTAGCCTTGATAACAGCTTCCACTCTCGCAGGCATACGTTCAATCAGGTGCTGGAAGGTTTCTTGGGGAACGGCAGCCCATTCTTCACGCAGTGCCGCTTTGAGGACAGGTATCCGGCAAGGCCTGGCACGAAGTCTGCGTTCCCAAGCATGCCGAAAGTGTTCAGTAGGGCCGGCCAAAGTGGCCGTGCGGTTAAAGGCGCTGCAGTCTGGAACCGCAAGACCGCTACGGTCGCAGGTTCGAATCCTGCCTCGGGCATGGATGTTTGTGATGTCCTTAGGTTAGTTAGGTTTAACTAGTTCTAAGTTCTAGGGGACTAATGACCTCAGCAGTTGAGTCCCATAGTGCTCAGAGCCATTTGTTCAGTAGCATTCAGGTCAGGACTGTGTGCAGGCCAGTCCATTATAGGGATGTTATTGTCGTGCAACCACTCCGCCACAGGCCGTGCATTATTAACAGGTACTCGATCGTGTTGAAAGATGCAGTTGTCATCCCCGAATTGTTCTTTAACTGTGGAAAGCAAGAAAGTGCTTAAAACATCAGTATAGGCCTGTGCTGTGATAGTGCCACGCAAAATATCAAGGGGTGGCTCCATGAAAAACATGACCACACCATCACACCACCGCCTCCGAATTTTACTGTTGGCACTACACCCGCTGGCTCATGAAGTTCACCGGGCATTCGTCATGACCGCACCCTGCCATCGGATCGCCACATTGTGTACCGTGATCGTCACTTCACACAACGTTGTTCCACTGTTCAATCGTCCAATGTTTACGCTTCTTGCACCATCGTTTGGCATTTACTGGCGTGATGTGTGGCTTATGAGCAGCCGCTCGACCATGAAATCCAAGTTATCTCACCTCCCGCCTTATTGTCATAGTACTTGCAGTGGATCCTGATGCAGTTTGAACTTCCTGTGTGATGGTCTGGATAGGTGTCTGCCTATTACACATTATGGCCCCTTCAACTGTCGGCAATCTTTCTCAGTCAACAGACGAGGTCGTCCTGTACGCTTTTTTGGTGTACGTGTCCCTTCACGTTTCCATTTTACTATCACATCGGAAACAGTGGACCAAAGGATGTTAAGGATTGCGGAAAT
The DNA here is from genome assembly GCF_023864345.2 of Schistocerca serialis cubense. Taxonomy (NCBI): domain Eukaryota; kingdom Metazoa; phylum Arthropoda; class Insecta; order Orthoptera; family Acrididae; genus Schistocerca; species Schistocerca serialis. The sequence continues at coordinate 334,132,574 of NC_064642.1, forward strand.
CTCGCGTACCCAAGTGACACCTAATCACGTGACCACGTTCGAAGTCCGAGAGTTCCACGGAGCGCCCCATTCTGCTCTAAAACTGGTTCAAATGGCTCTGAGCACCATGGGACTAAACATCTGAGGTCATCAGTCCCCTAGAACTTAGAACAACTTAAACCTGACTAACCTAAGGACATCACCCACATCCATGCCGGAGGCAGGATTCGAACCTGCGACCGTAGCGGTCGCGTGGTCCAGACTGAAGCGCCTAGAACCGCTCGGCCACAACGGCCGGCCATTCTGCTCTCTCACGATGTCTAATGACTACTGAGGTCGCTGATATGGAGTACCTGGCAGCAGGTGGCAGCACACTGTACCTAATACGAAAAATGTATGTTTTGGAGGGGGGGTGTCCGGATACTTTTGATCACATAGTGTACTTTTACGCCCCAAGATCTCTCTCCATTGAGAGTGATACACTGTGTTCTGTTACCTGGGAGTTCTTCAGTCATATCGCACGCCTCGTCTAATATTCTGTTCGCTAGTATTTTGTTCATTAGGCAGCACTGCGTAACGTATCGAACGTCTTCTGGAAGTCAACGAACACAGCATCATCAGATTTATTAAGGTTTCGCTCTCCGACAACACTACACCAGATGACGAATAGTGCGAACGTCTTGCGCCAACTATTCACGAATGGCATGCGTCCACTCGGTAGCAGTGCTGCGGGCTACAGGTGATCGAGCGTCGCATTAATCATGTTGATTCACGTGTTTCCATTATTTTCGTAACGGTCTGTGGACGTGTTTCGTGCCGATACGGCGGTGTTTTGCGGGGGGAACGGCGCCTTTTTCTGGCGCTGTCGTCTTTGTCCCCGGCCCGTGCAGACGCGCGGCTGCCACAAAGGCCGGCGCTGGCCGCGGACACCTGACGGACAGCCCCGTGGCAGGTGATCGATGCGCGCCGCGGGATAAGCCCGCAGAACAATGCGCCCTCCGCGGCCGCTCAGGTGGTCGCCGCATCGATTGCCGCCCAAAAAATAAGCACCACATCTCCGAGAATGTCGAACTGCGAGAGCTCGCAGTCGCGGAGGGACGTCTAAAAAATGAACTGATGCTTTACAAAGAGGCTTTGTCTCTCGGGCGATTGATGTTGCTCTTCTGTGAAGTGATAACTGTACCTCATCGCTCGCTACAGTGTTTTAAAATACCGGCCCGGCGCGCGGTTTTTTGCCTGTCACGTCGTGGTCTGTACGCCGCTGAAGGATTGGAAACATGTCATCCCAATAACCGCGCTGTGTTTGTTCTTAATTCGAATTGAGAGCTACACTATTTATATCAGGAATATAATTTTCACAGCTTACTGTGATAGTGGCAGTTCGAAAATTTGTGCACGGCACACAGACTGAAACAAATTTCAAAATACATTATTGGTTATTAAAATTCAACACTGGGAAGGATACAAAATAAAGAAATTTTACTTGTAGGTTTTGTGTTAGCAGAAGAGCCAACACCGTGTTACGAGTGGAGGCCGAAATGCATGCGTTTCACCTCACGCAGGCTGGCGTGAGGAGGGAAAAACTATACTGACGTGAGGTCTGGAACATGACAAGGAATGAGAATTCAGAAAGAGGACGTAATTAGTTTGATACTTAACTTCAATCCATTAATGATGAACGTCGCTCTTGACGGTACATGATTCACAACATTATCTGTTCAGAATACGTTCTTGAAGTAATTATAGTAACTGAATATGGCGCCTTGCTAGGTCGTAGCAAATGACGTAGCTGAAGGCTATGCTAAACTGTCGTCTCTGCAAATGAGAGCGTATGTAGACAGTGAACCATCGCTAGCGAAGTCGGTTGTACAACTGGGTCGAGTGATAGGAAGTCTCTCTAGACCTGCCGTGTGGCGGCGCTCGGTCTGCAATCACTGATAGTGGCGACACGCGGGTCCGACGTATACTAACGGACCGCGGCCGATTTAAAGGCTGCCACCTAGCAAGTGTGGTGTCTGGCGGTGATAGCATATAGTGTAGGAATTAAAATAAACACTGGTGTAAGAATGAAATACAAGAATATGAGAATTTAAGAAGATTGTAACCCCTGAAAATACCACTCACACATTTATTACGTATTGTATGGCACTTATTGTGAATCCAATTGTAATTTTACAATTAATGTAACGCTTTAGTATCCCCTAATTTGATAAGAAGCATTCACTGAGTTATCTTCTACAGAATTGGGTAGATAAACGAAACAGTAAATAAACAAAAAATATAAAACGTAAACAGTAATCGGATTTCGAGCAACGGGTCGCAAAGGCGTTAAGCCACAACGCTAACTACCGTGCCACCACTTCGGTGGAAGTTACCGCGTGCTAACACGAATCTAAATTACGGATGAAACTTTGACCGTCGTTTTCTCAGAAACGGTCGAGTAGCTACGGTTGGGCTGACACACGTAGTCGCTAATTTTGACCTCTCTTCCACTGAGCAAAGTATCTGATAAATCGGGTGATGGCACTTGCCGTGTTCACCTGGTTAGCCTAAATACCCCGAACGGTTTACACCATTGCTGAAATCTTTAAATATTGTAATGTTGTTGCTTTAATTTGCTATGAAAGCGGTGCTGATAGACAATAAAAGCGGGTTAAAAGCTGTGAGCTGTCTGGGGAAGTTAACCTTGCATTACTGCGCAACTGTTTGACCAGGTATCCAGTCTAGCTTACCAAATTCCCAACCAGACTAACATTAATTATAATCTTTTAATAGTCATACGACAACCGGTGATATATATATATATAAAAGAGAATTTAAATAAAAAGAAATAAATCAGTTTATACTTGGAAATTTATTTTAACATTGATCATTGAAACTTCAGCATATTAAATTTGAATCATAACTAAACTGGTGCTTATTTTGGATTGTGAAAATGTGAGATTGTCATCTTACAGAACACATCAAATATGGAGCCCAGATTGGGAGACTGCATACAACACTGCATTCATAAAATAACACATGAAGAACATTAAAACATATCCAAGAGGAAATTAACCACATCCAACCGATTCAATTTTCACCCAAAGAAGTTACGTTCGTAGCGCAATCCTGTCCGTCATGTAATTACCACACACTGGTATACTAAATTCATACTAACTCTCTGTGAAATCTTCCCGAAAAGAATAGCTGAGGGCTACTTTGATGATCACACCACATGCTTCACGTGGTCAACTTGGTTTACACAAAGAGTGTAACTCCACAATAATTTTGACAATTAAAATAAATTAGATCGAAAAACAGTTTACAAAAGAAAAACCTCGAACTGGTTACTATCGTCTTACTATAAACCTGATGGGTCAAACAATAGTATAAGCACGTGGTACTGGTCTCACAAAGTACACCCCACGTGGGTTGAACATAAAGAAAAGTTACTATATTGAAAAATATTGTCAAGACGAGACGTTATAATCTCACGCACATTCGCATTGAAGATTGATGATCTTAGTTAGAGTTACTGATCAACACGTGGTTCCACTTTACTCACAAAGTAGTGACAAAGCAACTACCGGAATATATTCTGAACTTCACACTCGAATTACACTGCGCTGCAATTTAAGATAACATTAGATATTTTAGAGCTAAACCTGAAATAAAGGTGATTAAATTTTCAGTTAGGCTGAACTTAACAAATCCATTGTCCTACGGACTTAGCAGACACGCGCTTAGCCGGAGATCTTACCACTTCAGACGCTCGCCGCAGACAGACTGCAGTGGTCCCTTCCTGAGGGTGGCTCACAAATACAAACGGAAGTGGCCAGAGGGGCAGCTTCCTATACCAACATGACAAGGGATGGACAGGACCATACTAAGAATAGAAACCTCTCTGCTTTTAGAAAGCGTAGCTACCTGTTCCGACGTTGGTCCTACTGTTCTCTAGCAGACAGGCTTGTCTGCTACCCTCAAGCATGCAACTAGAAATACATTTGCTCATTCATCCTCTCACACAGAAGGGAAGGGGAATGACAGTATTTTATCATATACAGTATATAAAAGAAAGCGGATGTAGGTTCCGTATGAGACTGTGTGACATGAATTACATGTAAACTGTGTTTTAAAGTGTAGTAGTGTGACAGATCGTTCTTGTTTATGTGTAAAAGTAACACGTTCCCCTACTCAGTCTCCTCCCAGATAGAAACGCCACAGTAAATTTAGAAGAGGAATTTATGCCGTAAATGACAACAGATTTAAGAAATTAACATGAAAGGAATCCAGCAGAGACCTTTCAATATTCATCAAGTTTTCTAGTTCCAAACATTTGAAACTGACTGGTTCTGCATCCCTCAAGAATCTCCTTGATGATGAGATCTGCCACAAAGATTATTGAACGAACGAATGAAAAATTTACGAATGTTGTAATGGCACCAGCGTTGCCACACATCACTGGTAACTATCAGTGCCGAGTATATTCCATGCAGGTACGGGTAAGATTGGAATTACCTGTCCTTTGCTTGAGGATAGGACAAGGAAGTTGTCTGAATATTCTCACAGTCAGCTGCTACTCAGTAGCTTCACGTTGTGAGAGAAATTTGGAATGTGTCATCGCTTCCTCCGTACTCCAGTATCCGCACAAACGTCGCCGCTGTTATTTTTGTTCAAAACGATACGGATTATTAAATATTAATCTGTTGGCTTTCCTCATTTTGGTCCCGTAATGCACTACTTTGTCGGCGAAGAGACAATGCGCAACATTTCATTCCATCAGTTAGAAACCTTACCCGCATCCTACTTCCCACTTCACGCACGCACTGTAGCCATAACGATTAATCGTATGGAGTCGTACACTGATTTCAACTGCAATATTCGATCGTTATGATGCAGATTTCACAAATTTCACTATTCCAATGTCTAAAGTGAGTGAATTAATCCAGATATCATGTTTGTCAATTACTAGAGTAAACAAAACTTTCACGCTCCTTCAAAGAATTTCTTTTCATTACTTTGCAAAGAATACTTCTTAATAACGGCACTCCTTTGCCTTGATTGCGATCTCTGTAATGGTCGTCACTACCGTTGGCATCTACTTGTGAGATACTTGTATACCTAATAATTCTCACAAGTGTTAAATTGCAAAATAAATTGTTATAATATTAGTTACAAGTGAAGCAATAACTACCTAAATTTGACCTGAATGTATCGTGAATGATAAAGTTTACGTAAAAAAAGATACCTAAACATCTTTTTCATTGTCACGCACCTGGAAATATGTTGTAGTTCAATTACATAAATAATTTGAAGTGAGATGTACATGAATACACTAGCAAACACCTGTCGTTGCCAGTTTTCAATTTTCCGGACAATGCCGGCCAGCACCTGCGAGTCCAGCGGTGGTGCCTTGGCTGCCATGAAGTGCACAGTATTATATGGTGTGGGACACGAGCATTCGGCGAATTTGTCTGTATATTGTGGTTTCAACATTGAATTGCTGATGCATCGTTCATCTCGTCCCTCAAATTCCTGGCAATGTTTTAGAAAGAGTAATTGTACAGTTGGTACAACAGACATGTAATAACATTTTATCGAGGTATGTTGTAACACGCTTTTGCTATTACAGTATACTTAATTTTACCTCTGTACAATTTCACATTATATGAATGCGTTCACCGATCTGAAGATGGCAGCCATGCTAACCGAAACAAGTAATCAACAATAAAGGTTGTTCAAGAGCTATGTTGGCTAAGAAGTTCGCTTTCTCTGAAGTATCTAATCATTACACTGAAATCACTTCAGGCCATCTCCGTTCTTGCGTATAATTCATTTGCGATGTATACAGGTATCTTGAGTAGCCCTAAATAAAGAAACACGTTAAATACCAACTTAATATTTAATGCTATGTAAATTGGTCGTTCACACGGCACAGCATTTACGTAGCACCAATACAAGTTTCAGAACTGGTCTGCGCCCCGGAGTTCGACATTATAATTTAATAACGCATGTCATCCGTCAAATTAGTATCTCGCTGATAACATTTATTGCAAATGACTCATTTTAACCGCGTATGAGGAAAGGAAACGTGTTTACGAAAAGAGTGCTCTGATTTAATTGATCATCAGCAGAAAATTCATATATTCCAATGCGTAAAAATTTTGTTTCAGGCTTATCTAAAGAATACATTCTTAGTCAAATATGTATTATTTGTTATGGTGTTGTCAGCAGGAAAATGTAGAAACATACTTATTGAAACTATTTTCAGCAGCTATCAATGATTTACAACACAATAAAATAGTTTTACGATATAATCACTGCTTTTAAAAACTAAACTAAACTCCGTCCCAACAGGCCATGAACGCCCGATGGCACCGACCGACCGCCGTGTCACCCTCAACCACAGGCGTCACTGGATGCGGATATGGAGGGGCATGTGGTCACACAGCTCTCCCGGCTGTATGTCAGTTTAAGAGACCGGAACCGCCACTTCTCAATCAAGTAGCTCCTCATTTTGCCTCACAAGGGCTGAGTGCATCCCGCTCGCCAATAGCGCTCGGCAGACTGGATGGTCACCCTTCGAAGTGCTAGCCCAGCTCGAGGGCCCTTAACTTCGATGATCCGACAGGAACCGGTGTTACAACTGCGACAAGGCTGTTGGCAATCACTGCTTTTGATATTTATCACTCAACGCCAGGTCTGCCTTATTGAACAAAATGAAGTGAGCAGTTTGTGCGCTATTAACAGGTATACGATAATGTCTGGAAAACAAAACACTTAACATAGTTACTAATCTTTCTTAGAAGTTCCATAACTAAGTGGAGTAAAGAGAAAATTTCAAATTAGTTAAAATGCAGAATACGGCGTATGGCAAACCAGTTGGCGAAACCTTTAAACAGGACCAATGTGTGAGGTGTTAGAAAGATTGCGCCTAACGGGTGGGACTTTGTACGTTATTGGATGATATTGAATCCTGGTAGGCGAATGAGATTCATGGGAAAGTTTCCACCGATTAAAGGAGGGACACCAGCTTCCAACACCATCCGCTTCAATTTCAGTATAATATTTCTGGATTAATTTCAAGACGTATGCGCATTTGAACATGGTACGTTAAAAATTTGTGTCGAATCGGGTCTCGACCCATTTTGGATAGGTACAATCAATTGGTATATTCGCTCATCGGCTCCAAGCGATATAAATTAGTGTAACGGTTTTCTGTCAATTATTGATTTCTCATTTGTAATACACAGTGAACTGCTAACTGATAAGTGACGGGAAATTTAGCAGCATTGTAAGGCATGCGCTCATCGGAGTATCACTACACTTTTGACTCGTCATTCATAGCTCAGAAGAAGCAATGGCAAATCACCTTTAGTAAGATCCGGTCATCTGTGCAGGCGGTTAACGAACCAGATAATCTGGCCTCAGATAAAGACGAAATCCTCGCTGTTTACAAGAAAATACTGCTGGCTATTACTTTTATGTAAGATTTTCTTGTTGTAGAATGAGTAGGACATACTCGGCTTATGGCATTATTTACCAAGTTAATAAAAAGGTGTTTTTCAGTGAAGAAGTAAGAGTTTGGTTTACATATTAAGGTAAAGAAAAAATGTAAGACTAACCTATAACTGTATCGCGTGCAGCTAAGGACTACCTTGGTTCACAGGACTCACCGTGGATTTTATTATATTTATCATTACTGGATGGATAGTATCCCGATGAGTCATTAAAACTGAACACCCACCGACGGCGAGATTGTCAGACATGAAACATCAGTTGAGGCGGAATAGGGAATGGTATCAGCCACGATGCTTTGGAAAGGGCAGTATCAGCAATACTTTTGGAAAATCATGGTATCCAGAAGTGAAATTAAATGATAAGCTTACTTGGAAGCTACACAGAAACTAAATTCCGCTCTTTTTACTATAAGAATTATCTACGGTGTTACTGCTACTGAAGCGTAAAAATCTGTTTACTTTGACTGTTTTTTATTCTGTTATGTCCAATGTCGTATTTCTTCACACTGAGTAAGTATGCAGTCTGATTTCCGGAATTACATGGAATCCGTTGTCGTATTGCCTCGGGACTTCAACTGTGTCATCCTTTTAGATATACTAACACATTATTTATGGTTTACAGCGTGGGATGGTTCAGTCAGGGCCAGAAAGACAATGACTTTGTACTTCAAATATTCTCACGTTATCAGCCCAATCATGCTGTCGCCACATTTCGACGAGTTTCCTACTCGTTACCTTCAAGACGTGATGATTTGTAGGAAAGTCGTCCTAATGCTGCAATACACGATGCCACATCTTGAATGATAAGTCGGAAAGATTTGATTTATGGAATTAGCCGAGAGATCATGCATTCTAATTTGTACTTAATTTCATTTTGCACTTAGTCTACATAACGATTCCAGTTGCACCGTACAGGTAGTTGCGCACTGTTCTGCACTTCATGTTTTCAATAATTTTTCAGAAGAACTGAGCAATATGACTTCAAAGGCTTCATTTTGAAAAAGTCCCTTTATTCTGCGAAAGAATCCCTCGCAATTATTGAGCCATTCGTTGTGTTGTGTTATATACGTATTTTGAATACAGAAAATCTCTTATTGTCGTGTATTTCTTTAATCGGTATTCTGTCACTTATGTATGTATATACCTAATGTAATGTAAGTTTTCATGAGAGAGTAGCATCGGAATTTTAAAAAAACTGAGGTGTAAGGTCATCCTTAGGATTTTTGGAATCTCTGCTGTACACCCTGTAAGGAGAAATTGTTGTAATATCTGAACTGCAAATATAGCATTTTAGGCGAACTTTCGAACTGAGTACCTAGAACGTAGTATCTATGATATATTATTCATTTGTATAAACTAACATTATGCAGTTTGTAATTTAGTGAATTGATGAGATAATAGAATTGAAAAGAACTGAAATCATGTATATATTCAACACGATTTGATAGCACCGCTGTAAATAACTACCTTTTTTAAATAGGAACAAAGAGGTGAAATTCGTACCCATTAAAAAATCGGATATAAGCATAAATGTTTGTTTGTCAAAATCAAGGTCACAAAAGAGAAATAACCAACAAGTAAGCCTTACTTATTATTAAGTCATATGCTTTTCCAAACGTCTTTAAACTGTATGTTTCAGATAATTTTATCCGTTAGTTTGTTTACACCTGCACGTCATTCTAACGTAGCTACTTATTATATAACTTGAAAAAGACGAAATTCAGTGAATCTTGCTTTTAAAAGTCTCTGCATTTTCCAGTTGAAGTACTATGCTTTTAACGCTTCGCCACAGTGAATATGAAAGGAGAGAGCGCTTCATTTGAGAGATGTATGCTCACTTAAAAATACCAGCCAACCACTGGTAAATTCAGCCGAATAAGACCACAGCAAATTATAACATCTACCTCTTTTTACGATTACAAAAGGGCTTGCTAGTGCGAGCCCTCTTGTAATCGCAAAAAAAGGTTTTAAAACAAAGCCTGTTTTAATTGAAATTTTTATTTCGCCGGACTCCAAGTTGTAGCATGCAACAGTGAAAATGTAAATTGCATGGAACTAGCTAAATCTTATCAGTTCAGCTGAGCTGATAACGAAAATCGCAAAGAAAATTGAAACGATGGTCTGGTGCTTTTTTACAAGACTTTTCACCCACAAAGAAGATAGAAGAACTGCTAACGTATATATAATTGTTACATATGACAGCCGGCCTCTGTGGCCTAGTGGTTCTAGACGCTTCAGTCCGGAAACGCGCTGCTACTACGGTCGCAGGTTCGAATCCTACCTGGGGCATGGATGTGTGTGATGTCGTTAGTTAGGTTTAAGTAGTTCTAAGTCTAGGGGACTGATGACCTCAGATTTACGTCTCATAGTGCTTAGAGCCATTTGAACCATTTTTTACATGTGACAGGAATGAAACAACATAATAAAAATATTATAGAAGTTAAGGTCATAATACTTCAGTACCGTAGTTCAGCTAGTAAGGCAGGTGATCGCAATTATAATTTATCCTCACGTTTTGTTCTGAGGTGATTTTTGTACAACACACGAAAAATTCTGTAAACAAAATAAATTATCGAATCGAAGACTATACGCTCCTGAGGGAAAAATTGCTACGACTGACGGATCAAAAGTCATCTCTCGGATTTGTTAGTTTTTCAGAGACAATTTATTTGAAGAAATGTTACATGGCAACGAGAAGACTGTAAAAATCTAAGTCTCATTTTATTATGAAATAAGGGATCACACATTTATAAGGAGCCTGTGGATAAAATGTTATCATGTGTTGAAGATTTCGGCCGTAGCATGGCTTTTAAATGTACTTCCTTCACTTGAGGAAGATGTTCCTCGTTCATTTGTTTCACAATGTGTAATCTCCACAATATTTGAAAGAAGGTGTAATTGTTGGTGACTTACACGGATAAGCCAGAACATTATGACCACTGCCCACTGCGACGTTGCACGTAGCCTGCTGGTGTTGCGGGCACGGGACACAGTAGCAAACATATGCAGGCGGAGCAGACACAGACGGGGGATCGCCCTCGCAAAGATATGGGCTGCAAATGGGAAAATCCACTGAGATAAGCGACTCTGACAAAGGGCAGATTAATACTGCGCAGAGCCTGTTTCGAGTATCTCGAAACTGGCGAAGCTGGTTAAATGTTGACGTGCTATTGTCATGAGCGTCTACGGCAAGAGGTAGAAGAACATTGAATCTACCACTAGGGGCTAAATGGTTGGAATCAACGACTTTGCACAGAACGTGCGTTTCGGAGGCTTGTCTTGTCTGGAAAGCAAAATAGATGTTGATCTGTTGGTCTCTGCCGAAACAGCACAATGCTGGTGCATGCACAAGTGTTTCGGAGCACACCGTTCATGATACGAGGGTCACTCCAAAAGAAATGCACACTATTTATGTAAAAATACAGTTTTCATTCTGCATGTGTGTACGTTTTGCAGTGTGTAGATACATCCTTCCTGCTTGTTTTTAAACTGAGATCAACCTCTTCCCATGAGTGGCGCGGTCACAGCATATCTTCAAGGTGGCTGCTACACTTTACGTTCGTCAGAAGCAACGTGCTGTCATAGAATTCCTGTGCTGTGAAAACGAGACAGTGGGAAACATCCACAAGAAGTTGAAGAAGGTGTATGGAGATGCTGTCGATCGCAGTACTGTTAGTCGATGGGCAAGCAGGTTACGTGATGAAAGCGGGCACGGCAATATTGAGGATTGTCCTCGCAGCGGCAGGCCTCGTGCTGCACACACTCCAGACAATGTGCAGAGAGTTAACGAATTGGTGACTGCTGACAGACGCATCACAGTGAACGTTATTGTCACGCTACGTTGGGATAGAGGCAGGAAGTGTTTGCAGAATGCTGAAAGTGTTGGCGTTAAAAAAGGTTTGTGCCAGGTGGGTTCCCAGGATCTTGACAGTGGAACAGTACGAGAATGATGGAGATGAATTTCTTGGAAGAATTGTGACAGGTGATGAAACATGGCTCCATCTTTTTTCACCAGAGACGAAGAGGCAATCAATGGAGTGGCAACATGCAAATTCACCCAAGAAAAAAATTCAGAATCACACCTTCTGCTGGAAAAGTAATGGCTACGGTGTTTTTCGATTCCGAAGGACACTTGCTTGTGGACATCATGCCAAGTGGAACCACCATAAATTCTGATGCATATGTGACAACACTGAAAAAACTTCAAGCTCGACTGAGTCGTGTTCGACCACATCGGCAAAAGCACGATGTTTTTCTGTTGCACGACAATGCACGTCTACATGTCAGTCAAGAAACCAGAGAAGCGATCACAAAACTCGGATGGACAACAGTGAAACAACCGCCTTACAGTCCTGACCTGGCTCCATGTGACCATCATCTCTTTGGGAAACTGAAAGACTCTCTTCGTGGAACAAGGTTTGAAGATGATGACTCCCTTGTGCACGCTGCCAAAAAGTGGCTCCAACAGGTTGGTCCAGAATTTTACCGTGCGGGTATACAGGCGCTGGTTCCAAGATGACGTAAGGCAGTTGAGAGGGATGGAATTATGTGGATAAACGAAAATATTGTTCCTGAAGGACGTATCTACACACTGTAAAACTTTCAAACATGTAGAATAAAAGATGGATTTTTTTTTAAAAAATGTGTGATTTCTTTTGGAGTGACCCTCGTATATTGTTGAACACGCAGCTCCGCAGTTGACCACCCCTACGTATTCACATGTTGACCTAACGGCATCATCAGTTACGGCTGCAGTGGAAACAGGGCCGTTAGGATTCGACCGTCGATCAATGGAAACCTGTCGGCTCTGCGGGTGAATCACATTTTTGTTACACTATGACGCTGGCCGTCACCACAAACGCCGTCATCGAGGTGAACGGAGGCTCGAAATGTTCAGCGCGCCACGGACACAGGCTGGTGGTAGCAGTATTATGCTATGGGAGACAGTCTCCTGCGCTTGCATGGATCCTGTGGTAGTAATCTTAGACACGCTGGCAGCTGCGAACCACCCTCATGTTTCACATTAAATGAATTCGCAATTGCGAATAAGGACTACCATCAGGGGTAGAATGGAATGACGACAATGAAAAATTGTGCCGGACTTGGCCTCGAATCCGGATTTGCTGTCTGTCGCAAGGAGTCGCCTTACCATTTGGCGAACCGTGCATGATTTACAAGGAGACTTAAACTTCCATACGTCGTCAACCAAGCGTCTACGGCCTGCACTTGTACATCCATTATGTATATTCCCGTACAGGTCGTAGACGCATGGTTGGCGATACATGGAAGTTTGGGTCTGGCCTTGAGTCGGGCATGGACAGCCAAATGGTAAGGCGACCGCTCGCGATAAGCGGCAAATCCTGGTTCGAGTCCCAGTCAGGCACAAATTTTCATTGTCGTTTTCAGAAGAACACAGGCATTGCAATGTCGTACCAGCATGTTTTACGCCCTTTCCGACGGCGATGTCATCTTTCAGCAGTATATGTGTTCGTGTCTCAGGGCCAGAACCGTGATACCGTAGTTTGAGGTGCAGTTCAGTGAACTCAAATTGATGTCTTGGCGAGCAGTTTCGCTTGATGTAAATCCTATTGGACCCATGTGGATCGCTTTCACGAGCGATCACACCGCACGCAAATCAGCGGCCCATTATTTGCGCGTATTACGTGACCTTTACGTAGACACGCGTTCTTTGGGTCCCGCACTGAGGAGGCTTTTGTTATGGCTGTACTACTCGCTAAATTCTGGTGTGTGTGCACTGAAAGATGGCGTTCCGGTGGATATAAAATATTTATCATCCTATTTTTCGAAAATTATTGGGTTTAAGCATTTGATTTTTGCCCATTTTACAGTCTGGTATCTTAACTCGGTAAGGAACTGATTTTTTTTTCTTTTCCTTATGCTCGTACTTACTGGGCTGCATCAAATTAAGCGAAACGTTGTGCGAAATTTTAAAGATTTTCCAGAACTAGAAAGACATTGCGTGAAGTTTCGTATGGTCCATTTTAGTACTGTTGCGGCCACATGCAGTAAGCGTTGCTTCACGCAGTGGAGAATGGCAAAACAGAGGCACGCCGGCGATCGAGGTGTGAAGTAAGCAGGCACAGATAGCCTTGCTGACAGCAGCAGTCTACCAACAGACAAGGACACACGGAGACCGGGCGCCAAGCGAGGACTGGAGAGTGCTGAGTAAGGGGAAGTGAGGCCAGCACGTTAAGTTACGTTGCAATATACTGCGGGAGTAATAACAAAAAGCTACCACCGTGGGTAAAAAACGTCTTCCTGCTGGATATAAATAGTGGAGCGCAGGCAGCAACAGACAGAAGCCATTAGGAAGCAGTTCGTATCTGAGGTCGGACGTAGTCCATGTCCGAATGTTCAATCTTCGTACGTGACGATTCCAGAAGTCTGTTCCAGCTCGCAGGAGTCATCCGTCCACCGCCAGATGTCATCTTCAGCTCTGGAGGTGGGCCCGAGTTCGGTCGGCACCATGGCTGACTAACTACAGCGAGAACTTCCAGCAGGACCGACCGCAGCGCGGTCTTCGTCACAGGCGCCGCTGGGGACTGACGCCCAGACTTCACGGCAACCCGGCCCCAGGGCGCGTGGTCCATCCATGACAGGACCTCACGGACATGGCGACTGACGGCTTCCCAGCCACCGGTGCAGCCGAGCGGCGACGAGTTCATCTCAACCACAGGGCATCCTGGCTTCAGCAGAGCACTGGTGGTCTGAGGCTCCCGAGTGCCATCAGCGACGCGCGTTGCGCGCATTGTCGGAGAACGTACACAGCAGCAGCCAGGCGGAGGGATCCGCAGGGCTGGGCAGCGACGACGAGGGAGAAATTGTAAAGGAAGTTCAATAAATAATTGTAAAATTCCACGCTGCCTCAGTCTTTGGCGCAGCCACTGTGTCTGCTGCTAACAAGTGGTGCAGAAGTTGTAACAGTACATACGATGCAGAAAATGAAATGTACATAAGATATCGAAATCTTATATAAAATTGAGAGCAAAAGAATATTTCATTTCGTTCTGGAGTAACTGGGTTTTATATCCGACGGACGCGCCAATTCAAGTCTCTGCGCATCACGTATCATATGGTCATACAAATCGTCATCTCTCGTAAAAGATTCGACATATTGAAGCGAGGTTTTTGCCAATGATAGCACGCAATGAGGCACATACGTTACATGATAAATACTTGAAACTTTTTTATTCACCGAGATAAGGAAGTAATTCGTATGCTGCAGTGAGAGGTGAGCAGCTCAGGACGCAGTCAGACGTGCAGAGCACTGTAGAAAATTCAAGCGGCGCTTGTATACACGTTCACATATGGGGAGCGGCGTAGCAGGACGTGTATACATGCCCACTGCAGCGAAGGGTTTAATCTGTCAGAAAATTTCGATAGGTGCTCTAACTTAAGTAATCTTGAGCGAGTGTTTGTGTTTTATTTTTTATTGCCATCTGTTTTGCATTGTGCGTGACAGTATACCAACCGACAAAATGGATACGTCTAAAAGGAGACACCAACCAATTCTCACACTTCACCCTTCCAGCTGAAGAGTCAGCACCCGCCCCCCAGGCGACGCTGCAGTTAAAGTGACGTTAATCACGCAGCCGACAACAACCACAAGGCTGCTCGCCGCCTATACGCGGCCTCTTCCTGGCTTGAAGAACTCCCCGGACAGAGTATCACTTAAGATGCACGCCCCACGCCCTTCAGGAGAGGAAGCGAGCTGTCATCCGCGCGGCCTGGTTAACCCCGCTCACAAAAGAAACGTTGACACCCAGCGCCGGAGCGCCGGAGGAGCGGTCTGAGAACGGCCGCGGGATTAATCCGTGTCGGCTCCGCTTGCTTATGCACAGACACGTTTAATGCGGGGCCCCTCGCGGCTTAGCGCCCGGCCTCTTGACAAGCGGCGGCGCGTGAAACCGTAGCCGCGCAACGGCCGTCGCGCCGCCGTCGGGCCCTGGACTCCAGCCGGGGGGCGGACGACACGGAGGGGCTGCGTCCTCTGGAAGACCTCTCGACAGCCTGCCGGCCGCGGCTCACGCCCAGCACCGGACAAACACGTTACACAGACGAGGGCTGCGCGGCGCGGAACTGGATAGCTGTCGCTCCTGCAACTGGCCCTCCTGCAACTCCACTTTACTGGTTCCGCTGGTTTTTCCTATTACCGTCACCCTCGTGCGTCAAAAGCCTGTAAGCCTGCTCCCCATTGTGTATTCAGTTCGGAGGGATGTAGTGACCTCTGACCTGATTTTGGCAGCAACCTTTGTGTGGAAGTGAAAAAACGTGAAGCGGACTGACCACTTACTGAAGCATGCAGTTCTGTCAGTTATTTAGAAATGTCCGTAGAGAAACGTGACCGCGATTCTGAAAGGAGTTTTAGAGTTGGAAAAATATATATGTACGACCTCCGGCCGTCGAAGCATTCTTGTTCGTCCTCTCCTGCCTTAACTTACCAATAATGAAATAAAATAAAATTGCATTTTTTAGAATGTTGAGCATGAAGTGTGTAGTAGTGATATGTAGCAGCGTAATTGGTCGTAGTGCAACAGTCACCGTAGCCATAGTTATGTCGGTAGGTGTTGTGTTAATTAACAGTGGGAATTTCGCAAGTTTTTTTCTGACTGGTTTGCTACTGTGCCAACCTTTTCATCTCAGAGTAGCACTTGCAAACTACGTCCTCAGTTATGTGCTGGATATACACGTATTCCAGTCTCTGTAGTCATCTATGGTTTTTACCCCCTGCAGCACCCTCCAGTGCCGTGGAAGATATTCCCTGGTGTCTTAGCATACGTCTTAGCATCCTGTCGCTTCTTCTTGTCAGTTTTTTCCGTATGTTCTTTTCCTCGCCGATTCTCTGGAGAATCCGCTCATTCCTTACCTTCGAAAGTAAAGTTCTATGTACTGACTTGGCAGAAAATCCTAAGAAATTTTGGTCTTATGTCAAAGCGGTAGGTGGATCAAAACAAAATGTCTAGACACTCTGTGACCAAAATGGTTCTGAAACAGAGGATGACAGCCTAAAGGCCGAAATACTAAATCTCTTTTTCCAAAGCTGTTTCACAGAGGAAGACTGCACTGTAGTTCCTTCTCTAGATTGTCGCACATATGACAAAATGGTAGATATCGAAATAGACGACAGGGGGATAGAGAAACAATTAAAATCGCTCAAAAGTGGAAAGGCCGCTGGGCCTGATGGGATACCAGTTCGATTTTACACAGAGTACGCGAAGGAACTTGGCCTCCTTCTTGCAGCGGTGTACCGTAGGTCTCTAGAAGAGCGTAGCGTTCCAAAGGATTGGAAAAGGGCACAGGTCATCCCCGTTTTCAAGAAGGGACGTCGAACAGATGTGCAGAACTATAGACCTATATCTCTAACGTCGTTCAGTTGTAGAATTTTGGAACACGTATTATGTTCGAGTATAATTACTTTTCTGGAGACTAGAAATCTACTCTGTAGGAATCAGCATGGGTTTCGAACAAGACGGTCGTGTGAAACCCAGCTCGCGCTATTCGTCCACGATACTCAGAGGGCCATAGACACGGGTTCACAGGTAGATGCCGTGTTTCTTGACTTCCGCAAGGCGTTCAATACAATTCCCCACAGTCGTTTAATGAACTAAGTAAAAGCACATGGAGTATCAGACAAATTGTGTGATTGGATTGAAGAGTTCCTAGATAACAGAACGCAGCATGTAATTCTCAATGGAGAGGTCTTCCGAAGTAAGAGTCATTTCAGGTGTGCCGCAGGGGAGTGTCGCAGGACCGTTGCTATTCACAATATACATAAATGACCTTGTGGATGACATCGGAAGTTCACTGAGGCTTTTGCGGATGGTGCTGCGGTACATCGAGAGGTTGTAACAATGGAAAATTATACTGAAATACAGGAGGATCTGCAGCGAATGGACGCATGGTGCAGGGAAAGGCAATTGAATCTCAATATAGACAAGTGTAATGTGCTGCGAATACATAGAAAGATAGATCCTTATCATTTAGCTACAAAATAGCAGGTCAGCAACTGGAAGCAGTTAATGCCATAAATTATCTGGGAGTACGCATTAGGAGTGATTTAAAATGGAATGATCATATAAAGTTGATCGTTGGTAAAGCAGATGCCAGACTGAGATTCATTGGAAGAATCCTAAGGAAATGCAATCCGAAAACAAAGGAAGTAGGTTACAGTACGCTAGTTCACCCACTGCTTGAATTCTGCTCAGCAGTGTGGGATCCGTACCAGATAGAGTTGATAGAAGAGATACAGAATATCCAACGGAGAGCAGCGCGCTTCGTTACAGGATCATTTAGTAATCGCGAAAGCGTTATGGAGATGATAGATAAACTCCAGTGGAAGACTCTGCAGGAGAGACGCTCAGTAGCTCGGTACGGGCTTTTGTTGAAGTTTCGAGAACATACCTTCACCGAAGAATCAAGCAGTATATTGCTCCGTCCTACGTATATCTCGCGAAGAGACCATGAGGATAAAATCAAAGAGATTAGAGCCCATACAGAAGCATACCGACAATCCTTCTTTCCACGAACAATACGAGACTGGAATAGAAGGGAGAACCGATAGAGGTACTCAAGGTACCCTCCGCCACACACCGTCAGGTGGCTTGCGGAGTATGGATGTAGATGTAGATGTAGATCAGTCAACTTAATTTTCAACATTCTTCAGCAGCATCACATCTCAGATGCTTCTATTCTCTTCTGTTCGGGTTTTCCCACAGCCCATGTTTCACTACCGTATAATGCTGTGCTCCAAATGTTGATTCTTAGCAATTTCTTTCTCGAATTAAGGTTAATGTTTGAAAGTAGTAGACTTCTCTTGGCCAGGAATGCCCTTTTTGCGGGTGCTAGGCGGCTTTTTTATGTCGTCCTTGTTCCGTCCATCATGGCCTATTTTGTTGCCCAAGTGGCAGAATTCCTTGACGTCGTCTGCTTTGTGACCCCCATTCTGATAAGTTTCTCACTGTTCTTACTCCTGCTACTTCTCATTACCTTCCTCTTTCTTCGATTTATACTCAATCCATGTTCTTTGCGCATTATATTGTTAATTCCGTTCAACAATTCTTCTTTATCTTCACTGACAATAGCAATGTCACCAGCGAATGTTATCATTAATATCCTTTCACCTAGCTAGCGAATTGACGCATGGTGCAGGGAATGCCAATTGAATCTCATTGTAGACAAGTGTAATGTGCTGCGAATACATAGAAAGATAGATCCCTTTTCTTTTATATCCGTCATAGTTTTTTCGATGTGTATATTCAAAGTAGATGCGAAAGACTAGATCCCTGTTTTACACGCTTTTTAATTCGAGCTTATCGTTCTCGTTCTTTAGGTCTTATGTTCTCACTTGGTTCTTGTAGTTATTGTATAGCACCTATCTTTCTCTACAGTTTACCGCTATATTTATAAGAATTTCGAACATCTTGCACCATTTTACATCGTAGAACACTTCTCCCTGTCGACAAGTTCTATAAACCTGTCTTGATTTTTCTTCAGTATCGAATCTATTATCAACTTTAAAGTCAGAACTGCGTCTCTGGTGCCTTTACATGCCCCTACCGATAGTCATCCAACAGATCTTATGTTTTCTTTTCCATTCTTCTATTAATTTTTCTCGTCAGTAGCTCGGGTGCGTGAACTGTTAAGATGACTGTGGGAAAATTCATGCACTTCTCGGCCTGTTGTATGTTCGGTAATGAATGAATGATGTTTCTCCGAATGTCTCATGGAATATCACCAGTGTCATACATTCTACACAGCAGCGTGAATACTTGGCACTTCCCCCAATTATTTTAGAAATGCCGATGAAATGTGATCTATCCTTTCTGCCTTGTAGGGTGATAGCAAGTATAATTATGTCAGCTGCGTTTGCTGCAGAATGTAATTTCCTTAGGGACCAATGTTTAGTAAATAGCATTAACCGTTGACTGTAGTAATGTAAGTAAACATAAATGCAACCTGTGTGCATGGATGTCCTTAGGTTAGTTGGGTTTAATTAGTTCTAAGTTCCAGGCGACTGATGACCTCAGAAATTAAGCCGCATTGTGCTCAGAGCCTTTTGAACCATTTTGCAATCTGTGTCTAAATTACAGGTAACATAATACATTGTGAGAAACAATAATAATGTGCATAATTACGCTACGACAGCTTTTGAGAACGCACTAGGCCATTCCATATACTTCCACATAAACAGTTTATAAGTCACTGTACAGTTCAAGGCGGAGGGAACATTAAAGGCCTGCCTTCCACTTCTTTCGGTTCGCTTTGGCCAACTAGGGAGCGCATCAGATCAGCTATTTTTTTCCGAGTTTTGACTGCTGCTCAATGCTTCTACATTCGTTTACGGTCTTGTTCTCTTCTCTCATGGATCCACTCCTTCCCTGTCTTCAGCTTCGGCTTTTTCTGGAAGTTTTGGTGTGTTCGTAGTTTTTCCTTAAGCTCTTCCACCTGTTTGGAAGAAATTGCCAGTTCTTGTAGATCTGTGAACCTTGCCCCTTTAGTTTTGTTATCTTGAAAGTGGGTTAATACCCTTTTAGATAGCCTTCCTATGCTCATTCGTGTCAAATGGCCATAAAAGACAATCTTTGTTTCTCGAATTGCGTCTTTTGTCTTCTCCACGTGCTTACATAGTTGTGTAAGGGTCAAGGGCTTGGACGCAGCCGTTACGTGAGAGTAGGAGTGCAAGGTGGCTTTATCGTGGAATGATGCCAAACTGCGGTGTCACTATACGACGGTCGCAGGGCACCTCCACGCGCACAGTAGTCGCTGGCCGCCTGCAAGGGCAGAGCTGTTTCCAACGCGTGTGGTTTCAACGCGGGATTTATATCTTTCCCGGCTCACAGTGGTGTCTCGACAGATTCGCACTTATTCATGGTAGGACGTCACACACAGTTATAATGCGTCGGCGTAGCGAGCACGTTGTATAATTGTCGTTACAGAAATAAAGTAGTGATCCTTAATAACCTGCAGCTGGCGTATTTCTGTACGTCATGCACCCAGCGACCGCAGTAATTTTGACAAATACCAAGGCCCACCCTCAGCCGAATATACAAACCTCATAATTGCATTATAGTTCGTATTTGTGGCGCCTTCTGTACTCGCTGTTTTCTTCGATCAGACCCAAAATTTTTCTCAGTATCTTTCTTTCTTTACCTTCAAGTTTCTCCATTATAGCTGTTGGCTCATTAGAAGAGTACCGCATGTAGATTCTCCAGTCGAATAACAGTGCAGTAGTATTTAATTTTGGCGTTTATGATTATATAGATTATATATTTCTTATTATAGCTGCCTTCAGTTAGTTGGTAGGCCATTTCCATTTTGCTTCTTTCTCCGATGGGTTAGGCTCTATCCATTCATAAAGGTATTTAAACGTTTCTGCCTACGTAATTTTTCCTACTCCGGTCTCCAGTCCTCCATTTTCTACCTCTGAACTGTTCGTTTCTTTTCCGTCGTTTTCGGATGTCCTTTTCTAAAACACAGTTGAAGATAAGAGGGAAATATGCCTGGCTAGATGCCATTGTACGCCCTAATTTCTTTTTTCTTATTCTCATGATACTTAGGCGAGATGGCAACATAACAGTCGCACATCCTTCTGTTAGCACAGGCGCTCTAATTTTACCGAACAAGATATCGCAACAAGTCATATTTCTTCCAAAGATTGCGATTTATCTTTCCCGAGCATTTCTATTATACATTCGTATGGTATACAGGCCCTAGTGTAATACTGTTAGTCTGCCATTGAGTTCGCACGATGTCTGTTATCATTCCAATTCAGCGGCGACTTCAAACACTGCAGCAGTCTTGCAGAATTGTGCATACTGAAGATGTATATGTGAGTTCCTTCATAGATGCACCGTATATTCCTACAGCTCACACTACAGACCTACCTTCCATTTGCTTACCCCAACACGGATTTGACATGATCGTCTTATTTCATATCGCTTGTTAGCACTACCGTAAATATGTATAGATGTGACCTGCTCAAGACGTCCACCACTAGTCTTTTAATCGCTACTATGCCGTTCTTTCTCATTATTGTAGGCAGTAACCTACATTTATACAGAACTACAATACAGCTGTTTGGGTCTGCAGACTGGTGACAATTTGAACTTAAGAAAAGTACTGTTCTGCTCCATGTTAACATATTTTGCCTATTTCTATCGATTAGCGTGTTACGGCATATTTTTCCGGAGTAGCCCGTCATTTATAATACTGAGAGGATCAAAGTGTTCAGTGAGAGCAATATGTCGCATTCACCTGCCATCATATTGTAGACACCGCTTGAAAGATTTACCTATTTTGACCGGTCCTTCACAATACGTACCTTCACAAAGGAAATTTTTCATCAGTAAATTCTTCACAATTCGTGAAGAACCTTTATGCCTACAGGTACAATATTAGCGAAAATTGTCATTTATTATTCAACAGTAAAGCTGTTACTGGTTCAGAAAGGATTTCAATAAGCCTTCCACAATCATGTGTCCATAATATACCAAATATCTATCAGGTATGAAAGCAAATTTTAAATCTAGCCTAATGCTTTTCCCTTTGAACAGCTATCTATATTGCTTGAGCGAATTTTGAATTAACGCTTGGCAGAGCATGTAGCTAAAAGTAAAACTAAATTTAAGATTAACATAAGTTACATAAGTCGTATTCAAGACTAACATGTACATCGATATTAAATTGAAGACTTCGTGCTATTGAGTAACCTTTATAGGTCATCATGTAGCCATAATCACAAATCAAGAGTACAGAGTCTGTAAACTGATTCCCCTCACATATTGCCAATAAAAATCGGGCACATTATCTGCACAACGAAATAAATGGCACCAACGATGAATAAAGTGGCGAGAATGTTTTGAGCGTGGACTAGAGATTTATTCCAAGGAACACAGGGTAGAAAAACCGAATCATCACAAGAAAAACTAACACGGTGAATAATTAAACGTCGACAGTAATCTCAGCTCATGAAATTTTATGCTTCGGAAGAAGTACCCACAATTACAATAATCTACCAGACAGGGACGTTCTCACTTTAATAAATGTGGAGTATCATAAGATAAATATGGTATTGTTCCTAATGTTATTTTCGGCAACAGTCTTTTACGAAATGCAAATCCATTGAAACAAACATTCATTCTCAGAAATTTCTTCCTCAAACTAAGGCCTACGTTTGGTACTAGTAGACTTCTTTGGCCAGAAATTCCGTCTTTCCCTGTAATAGACTGTTTTCTGTGTTCTGCTTCGTCCGTCATGCGCTGTCCTTGTTCCAATTCAGCTGAATTTCTTAACTTCATCTATATTGTGACCAACAATTTTGATGTTAACGTTCTCGTAATTTTATTTCCTTAGCTCCTCATTACTTTCGTCTCCCTGCGGCTTACTCGAAGTCCACACACTGTGCTCATTAGACTGTTCATTCCATTCAACGGGTCCTGTACTTCTTCTTCACTTTCACTGACGATAGCAATGTCATCGGCGAAACTTAAAATAGATATCCTCTCACCCTGAATTTTAATCTCACTCTTGAAACTTTCTTTTACTATCCCCATTCCTTCTTCGATATATAGATGCAACAGTAGAGGGAAATACGAGGGTGAGTCAAATGAAAACCTTAAATTTGTAATAACTAACTTAAATTTCGCTCTGTTATCCTGTAAGTTGGTAAGCGTACTTCAAACAGCGTGCAGAATGGCCTGTAGGTGGCAGCATAGTGCAGATGCACACATACCGTCGCAGTATCAGTATAAAGATGGCCGCCCCACTTGCGACTTGCACCAGGGAAGAACAGCGTTCTGTTATTCGGTTTTTGCGTAGTGAAGGTGCGAAACCTATTGAAATTCATCGACAAATGAAGTTTCAGTGCGTTGATGCATGTTTGTCACAGCAGCAAGTCTACGAATGGAGTATGAAGTTCGCAAATGGTGTGACTTCAGTGGGAGATGCTCCTCGTCCAGGTCAGGAACAACGAGTCGTGACTCCACAGAACATTGCAGCAGTTGGAGCCATAGTGAAAGAAGACCGCCGAGTGACACTGAATGACATTGCAGCATGTTTACAGATTAGTCATGGGTCAGCACGCCACATTGTGCATGATGTGTTCCAGTTCCACAAAGTGTCTGCAAGACGGGTGCTACGGCAGCTGACTCCTGAAATGAGAGAACGACGCGTTGATGCTAGAACTTCATCGGCGCTTTGAACGAGAAGGTGATGGCTTCCTTGCTAGAATCGTTACTGGGGACGAAACCTGGGTTCACTTCCTCCAACCGGAAACGAAGAGAGCGAGCAAGGAATGACGCCATTCCTCATCACCAAAACCAAATAAGTTTCGAACAGAACTATCAGCAGGAAAGGTTATGCTGACTCTCTTTTGGGACGAAAAAGGCGTCATTTTGGAGCATTACATGCCTAGAGGGATTTCTGTCACCAGTGAATCATACACAGACCTCCTAAAAAATCATCTGCGGCCTGCAATCAAATCAAAGCGACGTGAATTGCTGTCAGCAGGTGTCCTTTTGCAACATGACAATGCAAGGCCCCACACTGCCCGTACAACAGTTGCAACAATCACAGACCTGCGTTTTGAGAGTCTTCCTCATCCACCATGCTCAACAGACCTTGACCCATGTGATTTCCATATGTTTGGACCACTCAAAGACGCAATGGGGGGAAAGAAGTTCCGTTCTGATGAAGAGGTACGCCACGCGGAGAACGAGTGGTTGCGCGCACAACCAAAAGAATTTTTTTCTAAAGGAATTGATGCACTTTGTAAGCGCTTGAGGACTTGCATTGAGCGTGGGTGAGTTTATGTTGAAAAGTGATACAGCTTTGTACCACTTCTGCATAATAAATAATATTTTAAAAAATGTTTAAGGTTTTCATTAGACTCACCCTCGTAACTGCTTCCTTAGCCAACGCTGAGCACTTCGTTCTTGGTCTTCGAGTCCTGCTGTTCCCTCTTGGTTCTTGTACATATTGGGCATTATTCGTCTTTCCCTTAAGGTAACTCGTATTTTTCTCAGAATTTGGAACATCTTGCACCAGAGTCGAATCCAGATATTGGTCTGAGGGGGTGCGGGATGACGGGTTGGGGGAAGAGTTGGGGGAGGGGAAATCTGCGCTCCTAGAAATTATTTTACATCACTGTGCTGACACCAAGTTCTCTAGAATAAACGAAGGTGCTTTCTTAATCTTTTATAATACGAACTACTATATCTATGAAATTTTCGAGACCGTTAAGTCTGAAAGTTATGATGTACAAAATCTTTTTTTGCGTTAAAGAAGAAAGAGGTGTAATTCTGGAGCGAGGAGGGAGGGGGGGGGGCTGTAGCTCCATAGTCCCCTCCTCGTATCGGCCTATGGCACCATTTTACGCTGTCGAATGCTTTTTCTAAAACGACAAATCCTAAGAGGGTTTACTGATTTGTTTAAGCCGTGTTTCAGTATCAAGTGCCACGCAAGAACAGTCTCTCTTGTATTTTATGTAAATAATCGTCATTTAAAACATACATCATTTTCTTTCCATTTTTATGTATATTATTCTTGACCGCAGTTTGGATGTACGAGCTGTGAGGTCGATTGTATGATAGTTCTTCTTTCGGAATTGTATGGATGATTCTTTTCCAAAAGTCTCATTCTACACAAAATCTTGAATAGTTAATAGATTGCTACTTCCCTTAATGTTTTTAGAAATTCCGAAGGAATGTTATTCATGCCTCCTCCCTTATTTACTCTCAAGTCTTTCGAAGCTAACGTAGACCTGTGGCCAGTTTTGGTTGGTAGCCACAGGACACATACAATGTAAAATAAAGGGTAATGACAACAGAATCTGATATATCATATACCTTAACCTAAAAATAGCCTGTACTTGTATTTTTAAGCAAAATAATAAAAAAACCAATGAGGATGCTACAACTGTGGTTGAACATTGTTGGGTGATTAAACAAAACAGTAATTAGTAAATTTGCAGAAAGAAATAAAAAAGGAAAGGCAGACCCATCCTGAATCCATTATTATTTTTCTGCAAGCACGGAAACTAAGCTCAAAACTCCTGTGTGATCTGAGTCTAGTATTTGATCCTTACGTCTTCTATACCAAGGTCTATTTTTTTTCTTCTGTCACTGATTCAGACAAGTGCTCTCCTCGTAGAGGATTTCATTGTACTCATTCCACCTATTCGCTCTCTCCTCTGCGTTGAATAGTGGAG
Source organism: Schistocerca serialis cubense (assembly GCF_023864345.2). Lineage (NCBI taxonomy): Eukaryota > Metazoa > Arthropoda > Insecta > Orthoptera > Acrididae > Schistocerca > Schistocerca serialis. The sequence continues at coordinate 334,158,281 of NC_064642.1, forward strand.
TTCCCATCGCATTTTAATGTTTCCGCTCAGGTTTTTAATACCACTGAATTTTGTTGTGACATTTCTACACGATGAATCGCTCCTTACGACGACCTTTTGGTTTTCGAATTCTTCACTGCTTTCCTGCAACTACTTGACTTTGGCTTTGCTGCCTATTAGTGAACGAAATACGTGTGAAATTACAGATTGTCGAACTAACTTTGTGCCTTCATTCAGGCTATCAGAGAGCACACAAGAAGTAGCGCAGTAATAGGACCATTAATGTCCTGGGTACGTATAAAGGATCTGATGGGTAACATCAGAAGACACATGAAGCTATTCATGGACAGTGCTTTTGTAAGTAGCAAAGATATAGCGTCAGAGAACCGTATGAAATGCACGGAAGGCTGTAGAATATCAACAACTGGTGAAACTGACTCCAAGTATAAGAAAAAAATGTCGCCACTCGATTACACTATTGATGTTAAATCATAGGAAACCGAAACACAGGTTAAATATCCATGAGTAGCTGTCAGAAGAAGCAACCTGAAGTGGCAACTTAAAACTTACATTTATTCCTGTTGTATGGAACTGATTGAAATCAGTGACTTAAGTGAAAATAAATTAAGTAATTTTTACTGCTTCAGTTGCGTTTTACTAATATTTATTAGCAGCACGCTGCCACAACATATTGCCTCAGTTGCGTGACTAGATTCGTGATTTCATGTCAGAAACGTTACAAATCAAAAAATGATGAAAACATCGAGTAAATCTGAAGTAATACCTGACGTTTCCCAAGGAAATGTTACAGGTCCTTTGTTGTTACTGATTTACAAAAACAATTCAGGAGACAATCTGAGAAGCTCTCTTAGATTGTTTGCAGATGATACTGTCATTTACCATCTCATAAAGTAATCATATGATTAAAACGAATTGCAAAGTGACTTAGACAAGATATCTGTATGGTAGAAAAAGCGGCAGTTGACTCAAATGAATGAAAAGTGGGAAGCCATCCACATGAGTACTAAAAGATATCCGCTAAATTTTTGTTACACGATTAATCACACAAATCTAAAGGCTGTAAATTCAACTAAATATTTTGAGATTACAGCCACGAAAACTTAAATTGGAACGATCACATAGATAATTTTGTAAGGAAAACTTAAACTGGAACGGTCACATAAACAATTTTGTGAGGAAAGCAAACCAAAGACTCTGATTTATTGGCAGGCCTACTAAAGATATTACTTACACCACGCTTGTCCACCCTCTTCTGGAGTTTTCCTGTGCGATGTGGGAACCGCATCAGATAGGACTGACGAAGGACTTTGAAAAAGTTCAAAGAAGGGCAGCTCGCTTTGTACTGTCACGAAATAAGGGAGAGAGAGCCACGGAACTCGATTTGGGGTGGCAGATATTAAAACAAAGGCGTTTCTCGCTGCGAGAGAACGTTATGAAATTAGAATCACCAACTTTTCCTTCCGAGTGGGAATGTGTCCTGTTGGAGCCCACCTACATCATCACAAAAAATAAAAGAAATCAGAGCTCGCACGGAAAGATTGAAGTTGTCATTTTTCCCGCACACTGTTCGAGAGTGGAACGGCGGAGAAGTAGCTTCAACGTTTCTCGATATACCCTCTGTCTGGTACTTGCTTGTGAAATGCAAAGTAATCATGTAGATGTGGATGTGCTAAAAAAGTGAAAGTAGAACGTGACTGAAGCAGTAAACATTATTTCATAGACCTAAAACTCCTTCTGCGAGTAGAAAAAACTGATGCTAAACTGTTAAGAACATAAGAACATGTAACTCACACCCGAAGGTAATGAATTACAAGGCGATCGTTCTATCGATTCGTGAGTATTGCTCATAAGTCGTGGACTCCCTATCAGGAAGAATTAATAAAGGGGATAGAAAATTCCCTAGGTATAGAGGAGCAATTAATTACGAGTTCACTTAATGAGAGCGAGGACGTTACGCTATGAAAGAGGCTGTGTGCGTCACTATATTATTGTTAGAACACCGGGGGTTGTACGTTCCATGAAAATGAAGACTACGTATTGGCTGGCTCTGAGCACTATGGGACTTAACATCTATGGTAATCAGTCCCCTAGAACTTAGAACTACTTAAACCTAACTAACCTAAGGACATCACACAACACCCAGTCATCACGAGGCAGAGAAAATCCCTGACCCCGCCGGGAAACGAACCCTGGAACCCGGGCGCGGGAAGCGAGAACGCTACTGCACGACCACGAGCTGCGGACCACTACGTATTACGTCCATCCATGTACATTTCGCGAGGTGTAATTCAGAGAAATCAGAACCCATACACGGGCTCGTCGTCAGTCGTTCGCCCGCGCAGTGATATCAGAAGCACCGTCTGCCACAAACTGTGAGGTATTTTCGCGGAGTTTAGATGAAAACTTAAATGTAGACGCGATTATATTATATTTCCTCATTTTTATTTGTTTCCAGTATGCTTACAGTTACACCTCGGGTCTTATTTTGCAAGTTCCTATGGATATTGATGGTGATGATGACGATTTTGATGATATAAGAAATACATGGAAGGAAACAGTCTGTCTTGAAAATTATTAATTATAAAGGTATATGAAAATTACTGACAAGGTGATTATCATGTTTACTACAGGCTCCACCTAAGTTCTTAGCAGAAATGAACTGAAGACATTAGTAAGCGTTTTGGCGTAGTGAACAAGAAAGAAAATATCAATTTATTCTTCACTTCACTTTCGGGCTGGTAGAATGGTCGTAGCATAAAACTTTCCCTTAACGTTTCATCTCCGACTGCGGGAGCCATCTTCAGAGACAAACTGTAATCAGAACTCGAGCGAGAGCCGAATATATAGGCACTGTAGAAGGCACCACAGCTCATCACAGGACATCGGCTACGATATTATCTCTGGTAATGCCAACATTCTCAATTGAAAGTAATCCATCGTCATACTCACGGCGCAACGTTAGCGTCCAAATTTTATCTAATTTAACACCTTCCCCCTTTCTGTAAAAATTTATGGTGTTTGTAAATCTCAATGTCATGTCTGTACAAGTGCACACTGTAATGCGATTTTTTCGATCCAAAGCTCTCTCATTGAATTCTATTTCATGATCTCCCTCGTGGTAAACATGTTCCGCTGCGGTAGATTTATCTGTGTGTCCTAGGCGGCAATTACTCTTGTCCTCAACCATACGGTTGTTAACATTTATGTTCGTGGTAGCAATATAAACCGTCCACAACTAAAAGGAATTTTATATTCCCCCGATGCAGCCAAAGAATATCGTATATCTTTTGCCGAACTTAAACATTCTTTTATCCTCCAGGTGGGTCTGACTATAGTTTCCGCACCATACCTGCTCAACGAGTTCCAAATGTGATCTGTAATCTTACTAACGAATGGAGGGAAAATTTTATCCTTGGGCTGCAGTTGTTCCTCGTTGATAGTGATTCTCTCTCTAGGGCGAAGTGCTCGGTCTGTCTCCTTGTTAGAATAACCATTCTTCTTGAATATTGACTGTAGATGTTCAACCTTATCTTTCAAATAAGTAGGTTCACAAATTACCGAGATTTTAATCACAACCTTTTTTTGTCGGGTCGTGGTTAGAAACTTTATGAAGATAACAGTCAGTATGTGTGGCTCTTCTGTATACCCTAAGGCCCAACGTACCGTCCCCTCGCTTGATAACAGACACATCCACACAGCTGGCCATTATTCTCCGACTCCATAGTCAACTGGATTTTCCGATTAATGTTGTCGAGATACATCAGAAGGTATCCACCTCCTCTGGAACACGTGTCCATGCTACGAAACCATCATGGAACACGGCCTGTCAGTTCGGAACTGTTAACGAAAAGTTAGCACAGGCCGTCAAAGCCTACATTGTAATACCCATTTATTGTTTGAATTTTTTTTATCAGTTAACGATCTATATATCCTCGTATTTAATGTAGTTGATTTTTATCAACTTTTCGTATCGAACCATGGTTATCTAAGATAGGTTGCAGAGGTGGCGAGGTCATAACAAGTAAAGTGCGAAATGTTGTTCAGTGCTAGGCACTTTTCACGGGCTGCCATCAGTGGACCCGTGTCTTTGTTCTGATCGAATTCCAAGAAACATAATGACGGGGCAAAGCAGCTAACGGTCTTCCTCTTGTTGGGCTGAACACATTACAACCTCTTCGAGACGTGACGCTAATGACTGTTAGGGATGGACTGCACCGAAACCTCACCTGGCCGTGGCGCAAGTACTAGTGTGTCACAACACGTCACCCAGCTTACAACACAGGAATGTTTGAGTAACTGTAGACATACATGTGAACCAAGTGTGAAATTCCATTTCGCTAATAACTCAGTTTCAGCTATAGCTCAGAAACTTTCCAAGAAATCTTTAACCAAATAAAATATTTTGTAGTTTGGTAATGTACTTGCAATAATTCCGGATTTTCATCTCTCCTCGACCTCCACTGCGTACTGTACATTAAAATGGTAGCACATACTTTGGCAATCACACAGAAACAACTGGCCAGACAATGCGTGAAACACCGTTTTCTCCTTTTGTGAACATTTTCAGATTTTCAAAGAAACAATATATTTATTAAGTTTGCTTTCAACCTTCATAGGCTGGTTTACTTTTTCTGGCAGATAAGTGATCGTTACATGTATCGCACTGTTCCTGTACTTCTTCTGAAGACAAGTTTCCATAAAAACGGAACACTGAAACTCCATGTGAAAAAACTCATTAGGTGTACCAGTTAGCATTGTTACCCACCAAAACATAAGTTAAGAGGCAAACTATTCATTTAGAAAAACAATGTAGTTCTCATAACTCATCTGTAGGCAACAAATTTTCATGCCAGTGGTACTAGCGCAAAGTTACTTTTACTTGAAGTACTCCACAATTTCCGTTTTTTAATGGTTCTCAGAATAAAATTCTATCAAGCCATGCTCTATATATCTACTTTCAGCAACATCAATCAATAAGAGCTATGTTCAGTTTCACTTTTTATGAGAGCGAGTATTAGTATCCTACACGATAACACTATAACGTCAATTTTTCTATTAGATCGGAAGCTCCGACTGTGTAATTTCAACGACATAGCGACTGTATAATTTCAACGACATACATTAATCACCAGTTTTAACATACAGCCGTGTGATATGTAATGTACATCTGAAAACAACACAACAAATGAGATCCGCGCAATGTCCAATGCAAAGAAGTGTACCGCTATAACGCAAAGAAACAGGAAGACGAGTTAATGGAAGGCAGGAAAGAGTATATTCGAAGATATCAGAGAAAGAGTTACGGTCGTGAAAACAAGGCACATGGGCTGTAGAAACAGGTGAACGGTTCGGAGACGGATTAATTTCTTGCTGGATTGTTCGTGACAGGAAACACCCTAGACGACAATCTAACAGTTTATGTGTAGATGACACGAGAAAATAAAGCAGAGCATACTAGACTGCCTAATCCTGATTATCAAGTGTATGTCTGGAAAGTGGTTTCATAAAGAAGTGTGTGAAAAAGTAATACTACTTATTCTTATTTGAATATGTAAGTATTCTGCTTCTGAAAAAATCTAATTTCAGCAATTACCAATTTCAAAGTTTTGATATTCGACTGCACAAGTTCGTTGTTTATTTCTGCATAACTACTATTGGTTTGATGCCAGTTATGTATAAATTATTTACGAGGGGCGTTCAGAAAGTAAGCTCCGATCGGTCGCGAAATGGAAACGACTATGAAAATCCGATAAAGCTTTGCACAGATGTGTTGGGTAGTGTCTCTAGTTTAACCCCAGTTAGCATCACGTCGCTCTTCTCATTTCTGAGCTCGCAGTGAGTGCGTAAAGATGTCTAGAAAATAGTGTCTGCCGCCAAGTACGAGGGCCTGGTGAGAAATTTCGCCTGAAGCTATGCAGCTAACATTACATAACTATCGTGCTGTTTCTTCTTCAAGACAATTCTCAGCCGCATTCTGCAGGGGCAATAAAGCTGCTCCTGCATCGTTTTCAATTGGAAATGTTTGATTACCCACAATATAGCCCGTAATTGTGTCCCTCTGAGTTTCGTCTCTGGTCACATGAACCGCTGTCTTTGAAGACAACATTTTGACACAGACAACGAGATGTAGGCCAGCGTGGGGAATTGGCGGAAAGCACTGGTGGCTGCCTTCTATGATGAGGCTATTGAAAAGTTGGTACAATGCTATGACAAAAGGCTAAGTCAGAACGGCGACTACGTAGAGAAGTAGCTGAAAGGTGTAGCTAATTGTTACAAGTAAAACATTTCTGATGTTCACTGTGGTTTCAATTTGGCAATCAATCGGAGCTTACTTTCTGAACAGGCCTCGTATATATATATATATATATATATATATATATATATATATATATATATATATATATTGTTTGGACTTTTGAAGATATCAAACCAAGAAGAAAAGCCAGTTTATACATATACATACATATTCTCCCGTTTTTGAATTATGAGAAAAAGTTTAGGTTCAATGCACTTCTAGGTAAAGTGTAATTACCGAAATTCATAGCCATTAATTAACATTCATTTTGTAGTATATAATCGAGTTACATTGTGGATACATGTCAGTCTACTGGTGCACTCATTGTACGCTCAATGGAAAAACGTTTACTCTTGTCGTTTGAACACTTTTCACATTAGACTGTCTTAAAACTGATGTTTGACGTCAATGTTATGTGCAGAATGAGTTAATTAGTGGTTTCAAAGCGGACGAAACATCGCAGTGGCATCTAACACATCCCACGGTATTCAGAATTAATCTTTCACTCTGTACTGTATCGTGCACTGGGTTTCAGTTTCCTGACATTTTAAAACTGTGTGTCGGACCGAAACTCGAACGCAGAACCGTGACTTTCGTTGGTAATGCTCTTACTAGAAGAACCATCCAGGCACAACTACCCATCCAACGTCATAACTTCGCTTTTGCCAGTTTTTATCTCCTACTTTCCAGACTTCATAGCAGTTCTCCTGCATACCTTGCTGGACTGACAATTCTGGAAGCAGGTATACTGCTGAGAAATGGCTTAGCCAAATCCTAGGAAGTTGTTTTCAAAATTTACACTTCACACAGTGTGGAGTGTTAGTTATTTTGAAACTTCGTGGCAGACAGTGACTCGAACCCATGTAATGATCTTACGTACTTAGGTATCCAGGTACGATTCACGATTTGTCCTGCCAGCTTAATTCTTCCATGGCGTTTCAAAATACTGCGCATTGCACCCTAGAGTGATACATTCATTTTGGAAGTAATTCCCTACGCTGTATGTAAGCCTTTTCTACGAAATGCCGTTTCTTTCTCGAGTGCACTTCCTAGGACATAAGAGTTTCAATACCCTCTATAAATTTTTCTTTGGAATATTTCGGGCAGGTCACCGACCTAAGAGAACAGCTTTGTGTCCTTTCATAGATAAAAGCTATGTACAACGGTAAAAATACGTTGTCTGCTAGCAGCGCGCCGACCAGTGAAGCAATGGACTAGCACTGAGGAATAACGGTGTTCCAACCCTTATCTGGTCATGCTGATTTAAGTACCGCCGGCACGGTAGCTCACCGTGTTCGGTCAGAGGGTTAGCTGCCCTCTTTACCGAACAAAATGAGATCACAAAAAAAAGTCTCTGTAGTTTTCCTACATTACCTGAGGTCCCCACTCTTGTTCAATCTCAGCTTGAGCTACATCTGTAAAGGTCTTTCCTTCAGTGGAACGTTAGAAGCTAGGATATACAATGGTTTACTTGCATGATACCTCTGCTAGTAGTAATTTAAGTCACAGTTATTGTTCTACTACATTTTAGGCATAGTTTGTCGATAGTCACTGTTGTACGACTTGGCGATGGTTGAGAACTAGTGGATTAACTCCAGAGACCTACGTTTACTTTATGCCACATCGTGCCCCCATCGTGAAATGGTTCAGGGGAGAATACAGGTGTCTGAAGCACTAACAAGTTGTGAAACGGTTTGTGTGGGGGATTACAGGCCTCGCTGGGCTGTGTGTCGATATTATCTCCGTGTTACACTGTTTCCACGTCATACGCGAGGCACACGCGGAGCTGTTCCTCCGGTAACAGTAGCTTTTTTGCGTCGTGAGCTTACTCGTTTTTCTAATCCTAGGTTCTCGCACGTTGATGATCCTTCGACCCGCCTCACGCCGACTAACACCTCATAGCCGTTACGGTACGCCTTGTAGCTATCCTCAGGTATGATTACGCTGTGTACTCAGCAGTATCTTGTTATAACTGATTTGTCACGCTTTTGAAGTAACCAGGAAAATCCAGCCGACAGATTGATTTTCAACGATAACTGTCCTCCAAAGACGGCGTAGCATGAACCGGCAGAGATGTATTATCTCACGGAGCTGTAGATCAAAGGCGGATATGCGTTCCTCCTAATAACCATCGAGGAGTGCAACATTCGAAGTTCAATAGTCTTGTGGCCACACATGCATTAAAAGACTGACGCAGCAGTTCAGCTGAAATATCTAACAACTATCTGACTCATTGGAACAGCTTTCAAGAAATAAAAGCGCTTTCCGCTAATAAGAACTTCTGCCCTACATATTTTAGAATTTTGATGCACTGTCTGTGCAACGAAGTTGCTAGCTTATCTGACAACCAAACCGGAAAACCATATGAGAGTCCCAGTAACACCATCGAATATGTCTTCGTAGGAGGGCTGGATTGGTGTGTTCGTGGGAACAACTGAGGAGTTATTTGAATGAGAGGTGGAGGTTTTGATTTAGAGAGAAGACATTAACGTCCAGGAGATCGGGATAATGACCTCCATTACCGGCGCCTAACAAAGAATAATGAACGCTGATCAGGAGGTGGTGCTACAGCATGACACACTACGACATTTAATCTGGTTCCTTCTTTGACAGCTGCTTAAAATGGGTGGACGTGCGTGTGCATGTATGTGTGTGTGTGAGTGAGTGTTTATGTGTGAGTCATGCCACAGTGGATCGGGAATCTTTTTTCTGCCAGATCAACGGCTGCCAATTAACAGGACTTTTTTGTTTGGTTTTGTGTTGCCATTTAGTTACTCTGTGATATACCCAGAACATCAATTCTAAAATGCTTGCCGTTTTGAATAATACTCTTCACAAACTGTATATATTTATCATTAATCATTTTTTGTTTTATATTTTACTTTATATGGAGTTGAAAACATCAAAGAAAATGATTTAGCCTATGTTACTAGGTTTACAAAGGACATACACAGTAATGTTACATTTAAACTCCACACATATATCAAAAGTGAGATATTTGAGGTAGCGACACTACACCGCTTTCACCACTGGCACTGTTTCTTTCAAAGTGTGTGATGGACTCTACATTACACCTTAGTTTAGATTCTTGATTAATCTATTATCTTACTCTATGACTGACACAGTGTGTCGTTTCTTATATCCAAGAAAGGGAAGGACATACAACATCCAATAGACCCGTGCCTAAGACAGATATGTGGTGTTCGAATCAACTTATAAATTTGTGAAAGATTAAATGGTGTCCAGTCGATACTACAGTCCAATATAGCTATAGAGGATGTTCTGAGCAGAGGTGCAGCGAGGCAAATAGCGGGATATCACACGTTAGTTCGGCGTGTACAAATAAGTTGTACCATATACGCCGTCCAGGGTGGACTATCAATGAATAGAACCTGTCACAACGCAAACTGATGCGCTAATGTACACTTTACGGTATACTGCGATTGTTAAGACTTAACAGTCATCTTTGAGCACTACATATACGGACAAGGCCATGTGCACAAGGTGCTTTTTGTTTGTGAACGTTTTATTTCTGACAATCCTTTGTATTAAGTGACACATTTTATTCTGTAATATGACAACTTGGAATGAGTTTCCTACTCTCAATGAACCCTTTACGTGACAAAAGTTTTTGAAGACCAGAAGATGACAGCAAAGTCTGTCGAAACTAGATGTCGAAAATAAAGAAGTTTTTATGCGATATTGCCATCTTTGAAGTTCTGAAGGTAGCAGAGGTAAAAGAAATAGAGCGCAAGGCTATCTACGGCTTGTAAAGAAACTAGAGTCCACGGACGTGAAGTGGAGGTAGTAACTGAGAAGGATGTGAGACAGGTTTGTAAGTTCTCAAGCACATCGTTCAGTCTGTGCATGGAGCAAGAAGTAAAGGATATTAAGGAGAAACCTGGAAAGGAAATTAAAATCGGAATTCAGGGAGAACAACAACAGACGTTAGGCTTTACCTATGACAATGATTTTTTTAGGAGGAGTAATATCATCTGACCCGTTCCATGTGGCCAGCCACGAATTCCTCTTTTGTGCCAGCCTCTTCATTCATCCTAGAGTAGTACTTGCACCCTATGTCCTCATTTATTTGTTGGATATATTCCAATCTCTGCCTTCCCATGCAGTGTTTACCTTCTACAGGTCCCTCTAGTGTCATGGAAGTTAACACGTCTTATTATCTTGTCCATTATTCTTGTCAACGTTTTCCATATGTTCTTTCTTCATCGATTCTGCGGAGAACCTCCTCGCTACTTATCACTCCACGAAACTATCAACATCCCTCTATAATCCACATCTCAAACGCCTCATTTTCTTCTTTCCCCGCAGCCCATGACTCATTACCATGAAACGTTGGGCATCAAACGCACATTCTCAGAAATTGCTTCCTAAGATTAAGGCCAACGTTTGATACTAGCAGATATCTCTCAGCCAGAAATGTCCTCTCTGGCTGTGCTTTTTATGTCCCAAGGTAGCGGAATTCGTTAAATTCGTCCACAAAGTGGTCCCCAATTCCGATGTTAAGTTTATCGCTAAACTCTTTTCTGCTACTCCTCATAACTTTCGTCTTATTTCGATTTTCTGTCAGTCCTAATTCTGCACTTATTTGATTTCCACTCCGTTGTACACATTCTGTAATTCCTCTTATAATGTCTTGAAAAAGTGGTTGTAAAAAGAACATTAACAAAAATAAAACTAGGCGGATCCAGTGCATTCAAAATAAATTAGCCGATGTTGAGGGAATTGAATTAGGAAATAACACAATAAAAGTAGTAAGTAGGTTTTGCTATTTGGGCAGTGAGTAGGACATTTTCTTTTGTCACTTCAATCTGCATATAAGGGTGTCTCATTTACCTTTATCACCCTAAATAACTGTTTGTCCAGACACAATTTACAAAACGTTTGAAGCAAATGTACTTTAGCCGTCAGGGGGACATCAATCGGCATGATTGCCTTTGTTCTAGCTTTGTTTTTTGCAAAGGTATGAACAGTGGTATGACTTTTTTAAATGGCACCCTGTATTTTTTATTCGCTAATTCATTTCCTCTCCTAAAGACCTATTCAAAAATGTATCACAGTGTACTATTCACTGAAACACAACGTTATTAATTGCATAACACATCATCGATGTTGACGCTCCCAGCGCTTAGTGCAGATTCTCGGCGTAATGCAACACATCCACGTGCTGACGCTGACAGAGGACAAATGTAAACATAAGCAGAATGCACACCCGTCATTCCGTCAACCATCGTCAGTTGAAGAGTTGTGTGAGTAGAAAGTACACCACCGAAGAAAAGGTAGAAATTCTACTCATCGATGTGGAATGTAAGTTAGCAGAACAGTAACTGCAATGCCGTTTTCTTATGTACGGGTACATTCAGTACATTAATTTAGTCCTTTTAAATACTGTTGTGTAGAGTAGGCATGCAGTGAATCCTGTCCTTCCTACAAACTGCATCGACATAACGTTTCTTTTATTGTTGTTGTTGTTGTTGTTGTAGAAGGTAGGCGAAATGCTAGGCAGCGGAACTGTACAGAGCGCGATATCCTGACAAGAACTCACCTTCCCGACTTACGTTTTCTCGTCTTGTTGCGATGCTTCAGAAAACGGGAAGTTTCAACTCATGACAACACAATCGCCGTAGCACTCGCACAGACGAAGCTGCCGAAGTTACTGTTCTCGCAAAGCTACAACGAAGGCAATCATGCTGATTGATGTCCCCTTGACTGCTAAAGGACATTTGCTTGAAACTTTTTGTAATTTGCATCTGGACAAACAGTTATTTAGGGTGGTCAAGATAAATGGGACACCCTGTATGTACGGGGGTTGACTGAAAAGTAATGCCTCCACCTTCGTAACTCTTCCACAGTTGGCAGCATTGGTATGCGGCAGGTACTGGCTTGTTCCGCAGCCTCTCCTCTACAGCTCCAGTTGGCGGGAAGCCTTAGCACTGAACGGTTGTGTTGTTACAGTGTAAAGTATGGAATCCTGCACAGACGGTCGGTCAATGCGATTTAAGCGACGTGCAGTCATTGAATTCTTGACAGCAGAAGTTGTCACCCCGAAGGAGATTCATCAGAGAATGAAAGCAGTCTATGGTGATTCTGTTGATGTGAGTACTGCGTGTCGTTGGGCTAGTAAGTTTAAAGATGTTGAGGCAGGAACATCTGAATTGCGTGAAAAACAAAGAGTTGGACGTCGTGTGACAGCAACCACCGAGTTTGACAAGCAAAATGTTGACAGATTGATTCAGGACGATCGTCGTATCACCCACAGAGAGAAACTGCAAGCACAATCGGCATTTCACAAGAAAATGCGTGGATCACATTTTTGCTTTGCTCGGCTATCGGAAGATCTGTGCACGATGGGTACTCCGGATGCTGACTCCAGAAATGAAAGCGCACAGAATTGAAATGTGCCAGGAACTCCTCTAACGTTACGAGAAGGAAGGTGACGTCTTTCTCCATTGAATTGTGACACGAGACGAAACGTGAATGCACCATTATGAGACGGAGACGAAACGTCGGTCTATCGAATATCGACACAAAGACTCGCCCCAGAAAAAGACCAAAGGTTCATCTCTACTTTCTTCTACTACGGAACTGTAAGGCCGGCCGATGTGACCGAGTAGTTCTAGGCGCTTCAGTCTGGAACGCGCGACCTGTACGGTCACAGGTTAGAATCCTGCCTGGGGAATGGATGTGTGTGATGTCCTTAGGTTAGCTAGGTTTAAGTAGTTCAAAGTTCTGGGGGACTGATGACCTCAGACGTTAAGTCCTATAGAGCTCAGAGCCATTTGAACCATTTGAATTGTAAACCAGGAAGTCCGATTTCGGCAAATAAATATTTACAGAACGTGAGCAAAAAGGTGAAAACACCAAAAACACAATACATTAACATGCGTAATACGGTGCAAGAACACCGTTCGCATTCAGAAAAAGGTCCAGTCACCTGGGAATGGAAAAACAGAGGTCCTGCATGGTTTTCAACGCAATCTTATGCAATTTCCCTTATAAATAGTCGCAACTTTAGATAACGATGAGGGAGACAGCGATCACGCACATTTGTCTCCAAGGCAGGCTACAAGGGCTCGATAATAATGAGATCTGGTTACTGTGGTGAGCGATGCGACATTCATCCACAGCTCACGAAACCAGTCCTGGACGTAGCGAGCTGTGCGCACTGGGGCTCTGTCATCGTGGACCACGGCATCACCACTGGCTGTACAATGGAATGGACCTGATCAGCCAGAAAGGTCACATAACCCTTGGCAATAATGTAACCTTGCAAAATAAGCATGGGGCCCATGAAATACCAGGATATTGCTGCCGAAATCATCACCGATTCTCCACCATATTTCACTCTTGGGACGTAAACTGGGCCATAGCTTGGAAACAGCGTGAAACAAGATTCATCCGACCAAATGAATTTCTTTCATTGTTCCATAGTCCAGGTTTCATGGCTTTGGCACCATGTTTTCCTTTTACGCACATTTGCGTTACTGGTAAGAGGTATCGGAAATCCAGCTCCCCTTGCAATTAATTCCATGTATGTGATGTTTTGCTGCTGATAGTTTCGGCAAGTGCGACGTTCGGTTCCATCGTGACTTTTGCGGCTCTGGTCCTCTTATTTTTCGTTACGATTCTCTGCAATGACCGCCTGTCACACTGACTCAACACACTTTCGTCCGCGCTGTGAATCAGCGGATGATGTTCTTCCACCTTCCCTGCATGGAGCATAAATCTTCTATATGTTGGCTCTTGGAACACCAAACGCTTCTGCTTCCCTGATTATGGAGGCACCCAACATACGACCACTAACAATTTGCCTACCACCGAATTCGCTTAGCTCTGACATACCGTCCTCACATCTACACATACCACTTTTCTGACCAGGATCGACACCTTCAACATATTGAGGACACGGTACAGTTGTCGTTCGGAGTCAGAAGCAAAAGCGCCACCTCCAGGTTTCGTTAGGATTTGCAGTTATGTTCAAATACGTGTTTCTCGTTGTGTTTCCATATTTGATCAGTCTTCCAACTGGTGTGATGCAGCACATCACGAATTCCTCTCCTCTGCCGGGCTTTTCATCTGAGAGTAGCACTTGCAACTTACATCTTCAATTGCACCCTACCATTTTTACCTTCTTCAGCTCCCTTTCTACCATGGAAGTCATTCCCTGAACTTTTAACACATGTCCTAACTTCCTGTCCCTTCTTCTTGTCAGTGTTTCCCAAATATTCCTTTCCTTGCCGATCCTGCGGAGAATCTCCTCATTCCTTACCCCAACAGTCCACCTAACTGTCAACGTTGTTCTGTAAATGTTTCGAATCTCTTGTGTTGCCGGCCGCTGTGGCCGAGCGGTTCTAGGCGCTTCAGTCTGGAACCACGCTACCGCTACGGTCGCAGGTTCGAATCCTGCCTCGGGCATGGCTGTGTGTGATGTCCTTAGGTTAGCTAGGTTTAAGTAGTTCAAAGTTCTAGGGGACTGATGACCTCAGATGCTAAGTCCCATGGTGCTCAGAGCCATCTGAACCATCTTGTGTTACGGTTTTCCCTCAGTCCACGTCCCTCCACCATACATGCTGTGCTACGAACGTACATTCCCAGAAACTTTTTTCTTCAAATTAAGGTCTATGTTTGATTCTAATAGATTTTTCTTCGCCAGGAATGCCCTTTCGTCCAGTGCTACTCTGGTTTGTTATCCGCCCTTGCTCCCTGTGTCACGGATTATTTTGTAGCCTAGGTAGCAGAATACCTTTACTTCAAATCGTGATCACCAATTCTGCTTTTGAGTTTCTCGGCACTGTCATTTCTGCTACTTCTCATTACTTCCGTCCTTCTTTCATTTCCTCTCAGTGCACACTCTGTATTCATTAGGCTACTTATTCCTTTCAACACATCCTGCAATTCTTTCTCAGTTTTACTGAGGATGGTAATGTCATCAGCAAATCTTATCATTGATATCCTTTCACCTTGGATTTTAATCCCTTTCCTGAACCTTTCTTTTAATCCCGTCATTGTTTCTTTTATGTATAGATTGAACAGTGGATGTAAATGCGGATAAAAGATTTTGGACCACATATAGTGTTCGAACATTATGAATTACCTCGAAGAAAACGGTCTATCGACACAGCTCTTTACTCACACAAAGTGTTGAATGCTATTGACAAGGCATGTCAAACTTATTCCATATTTCTAGAGTTCCAGAAGGCTTTTGACACTGTACCACACAAGCGGCTTGTAGTGGATTTGCGTGCTTATGGAATATCGTTTCAGTTATGTGGTTTCGCAATTTCCTGTTAGAGAGCTCACAGTTAGTAGTAACTGATGGAAAGTCATCAATTAAAACAGAAGTGATTTCTGGCGTTCCGCAAGGTAGTGTTATAGGCCGTTTACGGTTCCTTATCTACATAAACGATTTACGAGACATCTGAGCAGCCGTCTTAGGTTGTTTGTACAAGATGTTGTCATTTATCGACTAGTAAAGTCATCAGAAGATGAAAACAAACTGCAAAACGATTAGAAAAGATGTCTGTATGGTGCGAAAATTTGCAGTTGACCCTGAATAACGAAAAGTCGTAAAAGGAATCCGTTAAACTTCGGTTATACAACTAATCAGTCATATCTAAAGACCGTAAATTCAACTAAATGCCTAGGAATTACAATAGCGAACAACTTGAATTTGAAGGAACACACAGCAAATGTTGTGGGTAAGGTTAACCAAAGACTGCGTTTTATTGGCAAGACGCTCAGAAAACGTAACAGAGGTACTAAAGAGATTGTTCTGTTTTAGAATACTGCTGCGCGGTTTGGGATCCTTACTAGACAGGACTGACTGAGGACATCGAGAAAGTTCAAAGAAAGGCAGCAAGTTTTGTATTATCGCGAAATGGGAGAGAGAGTGTCAAGGACGTGATACAGTATTTGGGGTAAACATAATTAAAACAAGGTCATTTTACGTTGCGGCGGAGTCTTCTTACGGAATTTCAATCACCAACTTTCTCCTCCGAATGCAAAAATATTTTGTTGACACCTACCTACATAGGGGCCAACGGCCTTGCCGCAGTGGTAACACCGGTTCCCGTCGGATCACCGAAGTTAAGCGCTGTCGGGCTGGGCTACTACTTGGATGGGTGACCATCCGGTCTGTCGAGTGCTGTTGGCAAGCGGGGTGCACGCAGCCCTTGTGAGGCGAACTGAGGAGCAACTTGATTAAGAAGTAGCGGCTCCGGTCTCGGAAACTGAGATACGGCCGGGAGATCACATGACCCTCCATATGCGCATCCGGTGACGTCTGTAGGCTGAGGATGACACGACGGCCGGTCGGTACCGACCTACGTGGACTGTTCGGGAGGAGTTTTTTTTAGAGAGTTTAGCCTACTTACATAGGGAGAAACGATCACCTTAATAAAATAAGGGAGATCGGAGATCGCATGGAAAGACATAGGTGTTCCGAGTTTTCCGCGCGCTGTACGAGATAGGAGTAATAGAGAATTATTGTGAAGTTGGTTCGTTGAGCCCTCTGTGAGGCACTTAAATGTGATTTGCAGAATACCCATGTAGATGCAGATGCGTGATAAAAGACTTCTGGATAAGTTGCGAATGCGGAGAGCAAATTCCGTTATAAGCACAGGCGTAAAGCGAGCGGCGTCCTACTTTTGGCACCGTGTGCACTAGCGGTGTCGTAAAACGTTACAGAGTGTGTCCGGTGACTTACATAGAGCTGTCGGGAGGATTAATGCTCCCGGCGCAGAACGTCGCAGGGAACGAAGTAGGCATTTGGCGCGGCGCGTCGGAAGGCCGGCGACGGCCGTGCGCTGGACGGGCCAGGTTATTGGCCCACCTGGAATGGACAGCTGAGGCCGTGGTGCCGCGCGGTGCCGCGCCACGCCGTTTGTCGCCGCTAATTCCAGCCGTCCGGGTCAAGCACGCGGGCCTTTGTGCCGGCTCCCGCCTGTGAAATTGAAGCCGCCATTATTCGAGTGGACGCAGTTCTCCAGGTGCGGCGCTCTCCCCATTGTGGCGCGACGGCCCACGGCCCCCGTGTGAATGCACGGTTACTATAAATCTAAAATTAATACGCCGTGGAATCAGGTTCCAGCCGACAAGTTTTCGCCCTGTCTCGCCTTCCTCTTCCTTTTTTACGCTCCCTTCCTTCCTTCCTTCTCTCTCTCCCTTTCTCTCTCGCTCTCTCTCGTGCCTCTTTCTCCCCCCACCGACCCTGTATTTTGCTGCCCTCCTCTTTCAGCGATTCAAGTACGGGGCGGGGAACGAGCCTTTTTGAAAAGCGATAGCGGTGCGGCCGCGGCCATTGTCCGTGTCGAGCATAAAGGTTGGCGACGCCCCGCTAGCGGCTCGGGGCGTCTCCGGCGATTATGGAGCCGCCGGCGGTAATTTGTGATGTTATAACAATAAGCCCCTGCAGCTTGCAGCCGCCCGCGGCGTAAATCCAAAGCAAACAAGCCCGCTGTGGGCAGTCACCTGAAAAAACAAATCTGATTTAGGATCAATATCAGTCGGCCGTCGGCAGATAAACATCCTCCTCTCCTGCCCGGTGCCGATATATTGCACCCAACTGCCAAGCTTTCTTTCCTTTTCACCCCCTAATCCCCTCTCTGGTACTTCCCGTGACACCTTAAACATATCCGTATAACGACTCTATAGATACTGCGAAAAATATACGTTTTCGGATAAGTCGATATAAATCAGTAGGGAGTTAGTTGCTGGACAAAACCGCTATTTAGAATGATATCGAGCTGAATACGCAACCACCTCATTAGTCGACACGCACCATAATCAGAATCAGTTACAGTGAATCCTCGTGTATCCGACATAGATGCAAAAAAAAAAAAAACGACCAGTTAAAACCGACAGCGCTTGTTCAGTTACGAATGACCGCTATTTTCCGGTTTTTGTTTGGTCTCGATTATGACACTTGTTTTCTTTACTTTTCGTTAAAATACCGAAATATCAATTAGCCATAGCAAAACAACTAAAACTTTTCGGTTTCAGATGAACCTTTCTCAGAAAAGAAGTAATTATTCAGAAGTTTGTTTGTGTGGCCATCCTCCGCAGCAAGCTTATAAATACTTGTTTTGTAAATAAAACTACCTTTTTCTGCTGTATTCTATGTAAAATTTGCGTAATTTTATGATATTGCGTTATTACAGAAAATGGGAAAGGCGATTACTGCTGTTTTAATAACAACGCCGACAGAAACGAGCAACAATAAATTGGCATAAGAATTGGCACAGCACTGCTAAAACAATGATATGCTTCTTGATGTATGTCATGCCTTAAGGCAGTGTTTTTCAATCTCTTTGAATACGCGAACTACTTTCCAAGTTAAAAAATTCTGGCGACCCCCAGAATCGTAATCAAACTATGTCAGTGGGTACAAAGGCAATTGATACTATATTGTACCGAACTGGAGGCGCGGAGACGACAAGGCGTGAGCAGTAACTTAGGAGTGCGTTTGCGCTCGCTTCAGCCAGTTGACCGAGTACACCAGTAAGAACGTGATTATTGCGTCATTGACTTTCTCAGAAGATTTGCGCAGCTCTCCGCGTCTGGTACAAGCGGAAGTGGCGGAAGCGAATCGAAGTCGAAGAAATAGACTTTATGATGACAGTTATTTGGTATGGTTTTACTGTCTTGAACAATAACTCTCAATGTGTACTCGGCGGCGAAGTATTGTCACATGAGGATGTGAAACCATCAAAGCATATGCCTCACCTCTCAACTAAAAATTCCAAGGAAGCTGATAAACCGTTGGATATTTGCGAAAGGAAACTGAAAACCCTTAACCTGCAGCCAAGTCTCATGATTCGGGTAATAAAATTGTAAAGTTACCTGCTGCTTAACAATAACATCACCTTATTGATTATTTACTTGTTATTATAATTTAACAATATTTTTATCTGATTATGGTATACAGTCCCAATGAGAAAGCGTTATTAGCTAGCTACAGGTCTCATGCCGAGTTGCTAAAGCAGGGAAGCCGTATACAGATGCCGAAATTGCTATTCTGCCTCCAGCAGTAGTTATGGTTGAAAATGTGTTATACAAACAGGAGGCAAACAAGCTAAAAAGCAAACAGTTTTTTATGTTGCTGAGCAAAAGTCATATAATTAATTTTTAAGTGAAAACACCGCCATTTGACTGATTGTTGTTTAAATAATTACGACCCAGGTTTCAGCCTTTTATATAATTAAGTTTCGGTCGTTAACGTATATTCCAAGACATGAAACTCAAAAATTTCCATAAATTAAGAAAAATATTGTCTCCCTACGAAATGCCAGGTGTAAAATCACCATCTTGTACATCACCATCTTCTACATCTGGCATTTTGTGGGGAGCCCATATTTTTCTTTACTTATAACTAATTTTGAGCTTGATATCATGCAATATATGTTAACGACATAAACTTAATCACTTGAAAATGGCGTAAAAGGCAGAAACCTGGGTCGTAATTAAATAAACGGCAACACAGTCAAATGATGATGTGTCCATTTTTTAAATAGCTTAAACATATTTCACTGCCTGATAATATCACAACGTAGAATTAACGATATGGCCGGTGACATTCGTGAACAGTCAGAGGAAAAACTGAAGATGTTTCAGACTGTGCGCACTTGACGGTGTTTGTGTGCTTTGAAGCAGATGAAAGTGCCAGAAAAGATATTTTATTTTGCGAAGGACTTCCAGCAAACACTACCGGCCAGTGTCTGTACCACGTGATTTTCGAAAGCGCACGCAGTTACGAGACTGCCTGGACTAAACGTGTCGCCATTTGTAGCTAGTCATGGTGCTGAAGATATGACTGGCAATGAAAGTGACCTCGTTGCGAAATTAGTAATGCCATATGTTTCATCGAGAAGCTCTGGCAGGCACTGTTTTATCTTCTGATTTAAATAATGTGCTTAAAGAGGTGATCAAAGTTGTGAACCCTATTAAGGATAAAGCGTTGCAAAGTCGACTGTTTGGAATTATTTGTGAAGATGTTGGTTTTCTCCATCAGAATCTCCTTTATCACACAGGTCACGTGGCTTTCCAGAGGGAAAATACTGATTCAGTTTCTGTAACTCTAAGCTGAATTATTAATGTCCCTACGAGGGTAGAAACCTGGATATCCGAATTATTTTTGTGACATTGTTTGGCTATTAAAAATTAGCATTTCTTGCTGATCTTTTTAACTACCTAAATATTTTAAAGAAGAGCCTCCAAAGGAGAGGACAAAACGGGATGAGAAATTTCGCGTTACGGAAGGCACCTTTTTTCTGTCTTGTTTCACCCATACAAGTTTCAGCCCTTTTGTGCTATCTTCAGAGGGCTCCATTTTTGTTTTTAACTGTAAAATTGTTGTTACATGTTAACATTTGTGTTGTTTATAACATTATGCCAAAGTTGCATTTATAGCTTAATTGGCGAAAATAGGATGTATGCATTCATTTTTCATACCTTGCATGATCCTATTGCCCATTTATTTTGGTAGCTATTCCGCTACACAATATATAACTTGTCATATGCATACAGCAATACATAATTGTTATTCATTGAACGGAAATGAGTCTGTATCACGTTTTTTGTGTGTAACTTACAGTTTTGAAATTGTGGTGCGTTCTGTGTTGTTGATGAAGTAAGTAGGCTTACTTCGTGATCTATGGTCGATTGGCACTGCTCTTTTTCGATAGGCAGAGTTTTCGCTGCCATTACATATTGTTGTGGTTGTGTGGTATTAATTTGTTTCGAAGGTTGTTTGACTGGGTGAGGCGCGCGAGTTTGAATCGTATTTGGCGTCAGTGGTGTATGGTTTGTGTGGGTGGGCGTGTGTGTGTTGGCGACTGAGGCAGAGAGAGGGAGAGAGAGAGAGAGAGAGAGAGACAGAGAGAGAAAGAGATCTAAGAAATTGAGTTTTTCATCTGTTTGTGTTTGAATGGTGAATTGTGTTTCTGGGTGGATGGAGTTTATGTTGTCATGAAGTTCTTTTATGAGAGGCTGTCGTTCATCTGTCAAGCAAATTATGTCATCTACATATCTGTACCAATAGTAGAGACAAAATAGTAACACCGAGCAGTGCAAAATAATATAAGAGACGCTTGATCTAAGGGAAAGAGCGACTCGTGGACAGTGGGTGGTTGGGAACTACTGGTCTGAAGCGACATATCACACTACATCATGTGGAAACCCGATGGTAAGGTTTGGGTTTTGCGAATGCGTGGAGAACGTTACCTGCTACCATGTGCAGTACAACAGTGAAGTACGGAAGAAGTCGTGTTACGGTGTGTGGAAGCTTTTAGTCGTTACGGAGTGCTCCTCTTACTGTGCTTGACAAAATGTTAGATGCGTAATGATATGATCACATTATGAAATGCGTACAGTGGAGGAACAGTACGGAGACGAAGACTGTTTTTATCGGCACAACAATGCACACTGTCATAGACCAGCAACGGCGAGCCTACGTCTACATCTACATTCATACTCCGCAAGCCATCGTGCGGTACGTGGTGGAGGATACCCTCTAATAGAGCGAAGGAAATACAACTGTTTTTATGCCTACGTAATAGCTTCAATTTCTCCTATCTTCTATTCGAGGCCCTTACTCGAAATGTGACTTGGCAGCAGTAGAACCGTTCCGCAGTCACCTTCAGATTAGAGTTCTCTAAATTTTCGGAATAATGTTCCTCGAAAAGAGCGTCACCTTCCCTCTAGGGATTCCCATTTGAGTTCCCGAAGCATCTCTGTAACAATTGCGCGTCGTTGGAACCTACCGGTAACAAATCTAGGTGCCCGCCTCTGAACTGCATCGATGTCTTCCCTTAATCCGACCCAGTGTGGATCCCAAACACTCGAGCACTAATCAAGAATGGGACGTACTGGTGTCCTACGTAAGGGCTCCTTTACGGTTCGTACATGCTCGTTCCATTTCATAACGCTTTGTAACATTACGCCTAGATATTTGATCGATGTTCCTGTGTCAAGCAGTGCGCTACTAATGCTGTATTCAATCATTACGGGTTCGTTTTTCCTACTCATACGCATTAAATTACATTTCTCTACATGCAGAGCTAGCTACCATTCATCACACCAACTATAAATATTGTCTAAGTTGTCTTTTATCCTTTTACTGCCACCCACCGATGACACCTTCCTGTACATCACAGCATGATCAGAAAATAGCGGCAGGTTGTTGCTTACCCTATCCGCTACATTGTCTACGTATATAGAAAATAACTGATAACTGCAGTTCTCTCCATTTCCATGGGGCGCTCCTGACGATATCCTTGCGTCTGATGAACACTCGACGCCGAGGACATCGTATTGAGTTATGTTACTTAAAAAGTCTTAGAGGCACTCACATATCTGGGAACATTTATGTAAGCTCGTACCTCCGCTAACAGTCTGCAGTTGGGCACCGTGCCAAACGCTTTACGGAAATCGAGGAATATGACATCGGCCTGTTGCCCTTCATCCATAGTTCGCAGGATGCCATATGATAAATGGGCAAGCCAAGTTTTACGCGAGAAATGGTTTCTAAGACCGTGCTGATTCGTGGACAGAAACTCTCCCGTCTCAATGAAATGTGCCGTATTCGCACTGAGAATACTGTCAAGAATTCGGCAGCAAACTGATGTTTAACATATTGGTCTGTATTTTGCGGGCCCGTCCTTTTACACTTCTTTTATACAGGAATCGCTTTTTTCCAGTCTCTTGGGACTTTGCGCTGGGCTAGAGACGCACGACAAATGCAAGGCGCCACAGTAAAACCGAACTGGGATTCCATCCATGGCGTCCGGCACGACTAGCTTCTCTGATTTCGTCTCTCGACGAAGACTGGGCTGATATTCCTCCATAGGCATCCAGATACTTCATTTAAAGTGTCCCCATCACAGTTGAAGCCACCATAAAAGAGCAGAATGGAGACACCCCATAGGCGACAGGATTCTTCTGTTGAGACGTGTAATTACATCCAGAGGAAGCGGGCCGAAAGAAGTAGTTTTTGTAGCCTCAGGAACGTCATCTTCATTAGGTGGAACTAAAGCTCATATTGGACGAATATGGAGCATTCTTCTAAAAAGCACTTCAGAATTCGACACCACACGATTTAGTGAAACTTGAAGCAGAAAGTTCGTATGGCTATTCGAAAGCTGCTCCTTGCCAAAATAACTCCCGTGTCAATCACTGGGTCAACTTGCTGCTCGGCGAGCCGATCGAAATGATTCAGTTCCAGAAGAAGGGATGGAGATTAGGATCTGTGGCGATGTTGTTAAAGACTGAGAACAAGATTGCACTCGGAAAGGGCGGATTAAAAATCGGCAGTGTCCTCTCTGAGTGATAACGAAAAAGAGAACTTAATTTGGTAAGAAATGAGGAGGTTCTCCACAAAATTGGCAAGGATAGAAATATACAAAAAACGTTAACTGGAAGATGAGGCAGGATGAAAGGGCATGATTTAAAGTGCCAGTCAAAAACTTTCATGGAAGCTGTGGAGGGAAAAAACTGTAGGGGTTGACGGAATTAGAAGGTACCTAGCAGATAATTAGGACATTAGATGGAGATTTTATCTTGTTAAGAAGAGTTTGGAGCAAAAGAGAAAATCACTGTGTCCCTCATCAAAGCAGCCAGAAAATTTGAAAAAAGCACGCACACTTTCAGTTATCTGTCCACTCATCTGGTGCTCTTATAGGTGATTGTGTTTCTCTGCTGTGAACCATGTACATGCCTGTGCTGTCCTTTCCCTAACCCATGGCGTTAACATAGGATCCTGTCTTTAATGTTGTAAGATGGCAAGAACTATGCCCCTTACATGAAGTCATTAAAGATCACCTAACTCACGTTGAGCGAACAATAGGGCTGAACAAAAATGACTGACAAGGCACAATGCATCTTGTAGAGGGTATAGTATGGACGTATTGGAATAATTAATGTCGGGTGATGGTTTTAAAGTAATTCACACGACATGAAAACGTTCTGGAAACGCGTCGATTTACTGGACCCCAGGGAAGTACTCAGAATTGACCGTGGCTGCCGGGGGAGCGGCTAAGGGAAGCAACAATAGGCAGCTTAGGGCGGCTCAAGCTCTGAGAAAGCGGTAACGGTGCACGGCCTCCAGCGGCCTTAAGATGAGTGACAGTGAGTGGGTGGTTGACCCCGACTCCATGCTGGTGTACCAGGAAACAGATGGAGAACTTGTACGCCTGTTGATAAATGTCTGTCATCCCGTTTTCTGTGAAACATGCGAGAAAGCCGTGCAAAGCTACAGTGGAGTGGTCAACAGAGGTCAAAATATGCATGTTCGTGACCATAGCAACTTCACACTGAATTCACGGTCCACAGAGTCTGAAGCAAATCAGGTGAAGAGCGACAGAATGAAATACGCCGGCCTCCAATGGGAACATAGGATCAAGGAATTTGAAGTACTCTCCTGGGAGTCAGAATTCCGGAAAACTTGGTGTTTGTGCAGACGCAAACCTTGATGGGTGGCCTGGGAGGAGCAAAATAGAAGGTGAGAGGAAGGGAAATTTTGTGGGAATTTGTTCACTTCCCAGAGCAGGCATTGGTCGGTGCTGGGAAGCGACGCATAATTAACGTGACTTGCGCTGAAATTGGCGTAAGTGATTTTGCTGGAGGGGAAACCGAGGCAAAGAGCGGACTTTGAGAAGTCTCCGTAGAGCTCTTCCGTTCCCAGCTTGCCTACAGTGCGGACGTGGCATTCTTTACACAGCTTGCCTGAGAAAGAGTGAGTATCTCTCCAGTTTAGGACTTAGCAAATGGAACGATTGAGCTTGGAGATAGAAAGTTTTGGTTGAGCTATGTACTGAGCAAGATAGCTAGGAGTGAATAGACGAGCGCAGCCTTGCAGCACCACGAGGTCGGCCGACGTCCACACAATGACGACGCCCCGCCACGCCCTATTCGCAGATATTGTGCCTGCTCCGGCCACTGATTAAGTTGTTGGATCACTTCGGCAAAGTTTCCACGAGGGTTTCATGGGCCGTGTATTGTAGAATTCTTCTCACACTTCGCATTATGCCTGGGTCAGCTGATAGGAATTACTTTTAAGTTATCACGCTTTACTCCATGCAAACGCAATTTATTACCACTGCTTGATAGGAGAGTCTTGTAATGTGATGATTGAAGGTCAGGAGTTAAAATAAATTTGTGCTAATGGACTGCATCTGTTTTCAATCAAGTAGTTGAAATCCCAAGTCACTTTCTTAATTAATTTTATATTCAACTTTTGCATCTGGTGTTCAATAGCTGAATATAACATCAATGTGCACCTCTTTTTTAATTAAAAGTGATCAATTTTGAATAAATTAATGTCAACACTGCCACCGCAGTTCAATCCGGAGTCACAGCGCCATATTATTTTTTGTGTTATCCGATATTGCGGCAGTTTTGCACTCTCTGTTGATCTGTTAGTCAATTAGTTGGGGTGAACACACGCCAAAACCAGCTAAGTGACGGGTGGGGTGTTACAATGTAGCTGCATGGACATTGCGTGGTTGGAGGACACAAGAAGCGTAATAAATAGAAGAAACCAACAAATATTCTATGTACAATAATAGCACTAAATCGAAATTACCATGAGGGCCACCAGAGTACAACCATAAACACAAAATATCAAGAAAAATCACATGCAAGAAAGGTCCATACCGATACTGGAGCATTAAACCAAATTTTATCAAATGAAGAAATAAAGTCTGGAAGCGAGATTACTATCATGTTTGGCACTTTAGTCATAAGTGTTTGGTTTGATCCCGTACAATATACAATTCACATTGACCGGTTTCGGTTTACTGCCATCATCAGATCGTTAAAGTATTCTGACAGAAGTATCATTGTGAAACAGTCTCTACATTTACGTAAATAACAAGCACTTGATAGCCTATCATTGCACACTGCAAGCTGGCAAAAGTAAATTTTACTCAGTATAGAAATATCAGCTTACCCTAGTTTCTTTGAATTATTTCAGTTAGTTACAGCCCAATAAATAAAAGTCGAAGGTGACTAGCACAATAATGTGGTAACGGACTGAAGCTAAGGTCTGTCTAGCTTACTCCAATAGGGTCTGATCACTATCACTCTTAAATGTTAGTTCTCTGATCACGAAGTTCACGCTAGACAGACAGAAACCGTAGCATCATTGTATAGCGAGCGCAGTTAACGTCCATACGTGTACTTACAAAATGTGGATGAAGGACTTAAGTTTTAATTACGTCATATGCAGCACCTGAGTGTCCGTAGATTGCGTGTCACTATACATAGTCCACATTAGGGTGTAGCGTAGATAAGTCACAAGGCACTCACTGTTGTGTCTTTACAGGTTCCTGTCCTTCATTTTATATCAAGGCGCGCACACGTAACATTACAATTATCACTCGTTTAAAGAAGGTGATGTACTGAAACACGCTGTACATACAGGATGACTCAAAAAGGAAGAACAGATTTCAGTTGTTCTTCACAGATAAACTGTGAAAGGTAGGAACACATTGCGCATGTCACTGGTGTGAGGTCTGGTGAACTGAGAGGCCTGCAGCAACGAACAAGATCATCTTGTCCGCTTCTTCCAATCCATCGCATCTCGGGTATGCTCGACGTTTTCATAAGACGTGAGCGCCACCCAGTGCTCTTCCCTTTGCATATGCAACAAACTTATAATAGTTCTGTATTCCAGTCCTAAATTCGCTTGTACAGAGACGAGTTCTAGCTGAATCGACGGCGGAATGCCCGTTGCACTTGAATAACGTATTGGCTTCACACAAATTCCAACACACAAAATGATTTCTCCTGTGGCGCAGTCCCATGTTGTTACAAACAAACAACAACGCAGCTGTGTCAAATTTTGAACCTCCCTCTACCCAATGACATGCGAAATGTTTTCCTATCATTTATAGTTTCAATTCTACATATTCACAGCGTACAACGAAGCAAGAAAAACTGGCAGAGAGCGTAGAGATTATAAAAATAATACTTCCATTTCTTGCTGGCCAAATTCCAAAGATCGTTACCAGTGCTCATTACACAAGTGAAATTCCATCTCTTCTTCTCGCTAAATGTTGTGTCAACTTGCTTCTGGAAGGAAGCCGAAAGGTCACAGTGGTAAAGAATCATTATTAGCTTTCGAATATTATGCTCACCATGGCAAATATCCAACATACTGCTAGAAAACTGAAACAACGTTCAAGACAATAATCCTAAATGCATTAATACAGATGCATCCCTCAAGGACAGAAGCAGCTGTACACTAACGAGAATTGCTTATTAGCATGAGACGTATCTGTGAGTTGGGCCCACGCTTGTATAATTTGCCGCTTCGCAGCAGAACTATTAATTATAGAGGTGCCAGCACGAAAGAACGCTTTCTCGTAACACGCCACAACTTAACGACGACATTTACTTTAAGAACTACACGGGATGTCATGACAGCACATAAATATTAACTATACTCTGCTGCCCAAGGCTGGGAAGTCCACATTAACGAGTTGTGAAAACATTTTAACACAGAAAATAAATGCCCATTTATAGCGTCTTACCCCATCGTTTGCTGTTTTAACACCAGGCTTCCGTGCTAGGCGCAGGGACACACCTAGTAAGCAATAAAACACTGTTCGCTTCTAAAGAAAACTGCCTAACTGACAATACTTTTCACATCTGTCTCGCTGCGGATATCGCCAGCGTCAATATGCAAAGACTATGACTAGTATGGACTAAAATGCAATCTACTTGTGTGGCTTTCTCCTAACAGACTGCGCCGGCCGGAGTGGCCGAGCGGTTCTAGGCACTACAGTCTGGAACCGCGCGACCACAACGGTCGCAGGTTCGAATCCTGCCTCGGGCATGGATGTGTGTGATGTCCTTAGGTTAGTTAGGTTTAAGTAGTTCTAAGTTCTAGGGGACTAATGACCACAGCAGTTAAGTCCCATAGTGCTCAGAGCCATTTGAACCAGAATACTGTGGATGGCAACACAAGGCAATGTTGTACTGGTAGCAAGCTTAAAACCGCGAGAGACTGAAGTCACGAGCTGAAAATATCAGAGATGTGTTTTAATAAAAGCGGTAAATGATGAGAGAAGTACACGTTTATGCAGATGCAATAAGGTGGCTCTGTGAATCTCACAGAAAGACGCTTCCAACTTTATGTTGAGAAACACTCATGAAACGTCCCCTTTGAACAATTCTACACGAGACTGTGCTTAACCTGACACACAATACTTTGTTAGCGCAACGCAATCTGACTTTCAAAATTCCCTACAAAAGAATGGCCCTGACTAACATTAAACTATACCTTTCACAAATCACTTACCTCACAAAAATCTTCGCTGCTCAAGCTACTGCAATACAGCAAGCGCCACTACTGCCAGCTAAATAAAAGATTCAAACTACTGAAGGCACTAAATACTGATAGGGGTAGTTAGCAAATGAAAGATATTAATAGAGAACAAACAATGTATTTACCTTGATATCATCATATATAAATATAGCAGTTCATGAAAAATTACAAAACTCCGCCATCTCTCTCCCCTCATCCACCACTGCTGGCGGCTCACCTCCAACTGCGCAACGTTACGCGCTGTTCACAGCCAGCTGCCTAACACTACAATGGCGAGTATTACAACAATGCAAAGCAGCCACAGACTGCACACAGCACAGCCAGTGACTTTCATACAGAGGTGGCGTTACCAATAAGAAATCCTAAACAGCCTACTTACATAAGAACCTAAACAGCCTCTTACATAAAGAAAACATAAACCGCCTACTTACATAGCCCCTATGCTCCCCACAAAAAATTTTTACAAATGGTGTTGGGCACTGGCCAATACAGATTTGACAAAAATTTTTCACAATTACAGTAATGCACACACTTATTGATACAACGTTGGTCAAAAGCTCAAATTTTCTCACAGTCCATAAAGACAGTCCTAATCGTACATAACAGCAGAATAGCAACATGCTGACAGATAATGGGCCACAACAGAGCAAACCCACAGCAGAGTCATTCGACGTTTTGAAGAATATTGGTAGGTAGGTCATCACAGAACAGACCCACTGTAGTCCTGGTAGAGATTGTGGTATTGGTGGGCCACCAGAGGTGCAGACCCACTGTAGTCCTTGTAGAGATAATGGTAATGGTGGGCCATCAAAGATGCAGACCCACTGTAGTCCTTGTAGAGATGGCCAGCAGCCATCTGTTGCGATTGTGCAGGTGCACATTCACCATCGAAGAGTCTTGCGGAGAATATAGCAAGTCCATAAACCACCACTTGTGCACTCACAATGTTTTTGGAATTGTCCTTAGAACCAGCAATGCTGTTATCCAGTCCCTTGCTGAATTATTAACACACGTGCAAACACTAACAGTCCCTACTTCTCACATATTGTCCATATACTATGACCAACAGAAACGTGTGCAGTGAAATGTTACTTAATTTGAAGAACTGGTAACAATTACAATTTGGTAACATAAAAATACAATAACAAAGGTACATGATACATCATTAAAAACATAATAATACAGATAACATCTGTAGTACAGGCTTTACAAAAGAATCGAACTAACATATACATCAGTGGAATTATGACATGAGTACATACATAAAAGATCACAATAACTTTTGAAACATCAACTTCACACATGAGCATGAAACAGAACAGAATTAATAATGTCTAACATCTTTACAAAGTAAATAACATATTATTAATGCCAATTATATTCGAGGATAACAGTATTCCTCATCATAGTGAATGTAGCTTAATATTAAAAGAAGAAAAAATTCTATGAAACTACACAGAGACAGGAAGAAAACAAATACACAAGGGTACACACACACATAGTGGGATAACACCAATTGGAAAGGACAGGGTTCGTTTTCAGTGTAACATTTGGTACTGCAGTCCAACCCAAAACTTCATACATCTTTCCTCTTATTTCATCCTTTGTTTCCACCAAAAAAAATTCTAACTAAGCATGCTTTCTGTGTTTATATGTTCACACATTTCTTACCTCATTTTTATTTTCCATTATCTTACCTCATCATTTATTTCCAAGAAAATCCTACCTAAAATACTTTTTTTTTTTTTTGGCCAAACCATTTTCTTATAGCGTCTAAATGCATTTCTTCCAATTCATCATAGTTAGTTTCTTATATAGTCTACCCCTCTTAAGCTAACTTAAATCTACTGAGCTCAGATGCTAAACTAAGGGACGAGGCAATGCAGCAGCACATAAAACAATTAACACAAGCAGCAATGACAAAAAGTACAGATTGGCAAAGCTAGCAGCAGCAATTGTAATAACTTATATCAAAACATGACATAGCTCAAGCAGAAAAAAATATTACACTAAAAATGGCCATGTCTAATACCTATATCACATCTTAACACTAGAGTGATGCATCACAATTTATTCTACAAAAGAAATTACCAAGTACTTGAAAAGAAAATTATGTGTTACTGTTACTAGTTCCTTCGTATTGTTCTTTCCTTTCCAAGTGCTCCTTTTTTAAAGAATGTGGATCATAAAATAATTATTTAATAGATCTGTTGACAGAAAGTGTTCACATTAGCAAATGCATTTTATTTTATAAAAGCAATGCTGCAACACAGCTGGAAAACAGATGTCAAATGAAATAAGCAACTATGAAAAGCAAAGCATAAAAATATCATTCAATAGTCATGTGGCATTTCGTAAGTCAGTAGCACTCAACTCTCGGAGAAAGATACTTGTCATAATCACAAGTTCGACCGTGTCGTTTTTGCGATGCTTTCTACAAAGGAATGTCAGAAGCGAGGTTAATGGCGTCCCTTTTTTTTTTTTTCTTCCTGTGCTCTGAAAGGCACTAATGGCTTGTTCTCCACGCGTTTGTCGCGCAGCTGGGTGCCCACGACGCATTATGTGCAGGTGGTCACTTAACTTTCGTACGGAAATATTTACGACAGCAGTTTCTGCTACTGTGGCAGTCTCATATAAAAATATTTCACAGGTCAAGAATTAGCGTTGCAAATCTGTAGAAACAAAATCCTATAAATATAAGTGTCAAAAAAAAAAACATTCGTCAGCATTGTTGCCTTAAAATCTCATTAGCAGTACTGGTAAATGTTCTAAGTATGTGAGCCTTATAGTCGTTACGTAATCGTGCAACAAACAAGCAAGGATATTGTACTTCAAACATTGTTGTATGTTAACAGTTTCTTAAGCATACTAGTAACGTGAAGTGAAACGTTTTATGGCAAAGACAAAGTTAAAAAGCAGATTATCTCTCAATAAATGGTTTTACATGTGAAATGTGGTGTAAACCTTTACTCTTCCTAGTACGCAGAGTTTCAACTTCAACACAATTATCATGTGGTATACGTCGGATTCTGTAAGGTCCATTGTAAACTAGAAAGAATTTGTGACTCAAGTGTTTCTTCTTATGTGACAATGAATGAGCTTTAATGAGAACTTTCTGACCAATATACAATTTCTTTGCATTTGATTTACCGTGTAGTTTTCTCCTTTTGTCTGCTGCAGATTTTATATTTTTAAGAGCCAAATCAATTATGTCTTTGTGTCGAAGTTTACGTGTATTCGGGAAAGGTACAAGCTCTCTGATTCTGTTCGGTGGTTCTTCATTCTTCAGTACAAGAGTAGGTGGTAAAGCAGCGGAATCATGAGGCATTTCATTCAGCACATTTTGAAATAAGTGTAAATATCTGTCCCAATGCTGATGCTTTCTGTGACAATAAAGTCTGCAAAGCTTATTGATTTCTTTCATAATCCGTTCAGACGGGTTACAATGTGGTGAGTACAATGAAATAAAAACAGGTTTGATTTTATGGTTGCGAAGCATGCGTGACCAAACAGCAGATCTGAATTGCGGTCCGTTATCTGAAATGACTTTACTAACGTGTCCAACTTCACGTAAGAAATTTTTAACAAAGGCGTTGGATACAGACCGTCCAGTGGCTTTACGTAACGGTGTGAAAGAAACAAATTTTGAAGTAAGTTCAACAGCGACTAGAACGTACGAAAATCCATTAGATGTTCTGACAAGTGGTCCCAAGAGATCAACAGCAGCAAATTCTTTTAATTTAGAAGGAATGATAGGAAACAGCGGAGCACTATGGGAGATAGTAGATGGTTTCGCCTTTTGACAAAGTTTACAAATAGACAAGACTCTTCGAATTCTCTTTTCCATATTGTTAAAATAACAAGTCGTTCGAAGAATATGATAACATTTTCTTGGGCCAAAATGTGCATAGCTGAAATGAATGTACCAAATGAGCTTATTAACAAAATCGTCAGGAATGCAAAGTACCCATAGCTTGTCATCAACAGTGCAGCGTTTGAAGAGTATGTTGTTTCTAACCGGGTAATAATGCCGAATCTGAGTGTGTATCTTTTTATGCCATTTGCTCTTTATGTCTTTCCAAATCGGATCTTTATCTTGTTCATGAGCAATGTCCTTTAAAGATGTGGTGATGAAGTTTTCAAAGGCGACTTTCTGAATGTAAAGAATACTGAAATTTTTCTCGAGGTTGCCTTCTGTGTTACTTTTCTCAAGCCCAGCCGGTGCGCGTGACAGTGCGTCCGCAACAATGTTCTCCTTGCCGGGAATGTAGACTATTGTGAAGCGGAATTCTTGCAGAAACAATGCCCAACGTTTTAACCTGTCATGATTTAATTTTGAGGACATAAGAAATTGTAATGCACGATGATCACTGTATACTTTTACGTGCTTACCAGAAAGAAAGAAACGGAATTTGTTAAATGCCCAAACGATAGCTAAAGCTTCTAATTCAGTAACGGAATAATTTTTTTCAGATTTGGTTAGCACTCGGCTAGCAAAAGCAATGGTTTTCTGAACAGTAGTATCATTTTCTGTGGCTTCTTGAAATAAATGGGCACCAAGTCCGACTTTAGAAGAATCCGTGCTAAGGCAGAAATCTTGTGACAGATCTGGATGAGCTAGTATTGGCGCGTTAAGTAGCGATTCTTTCAAAGAATTGAATTCCATCTGTGCTTGTTCGTCCCAGTTCCAAATAGTGTTTTTTCCAGTGAGAGAACAAAGTTTTGGTGTAACAAGAATTTGCATATTCAGAAAACGACGGTAAAAATTTACGAGACCTAGAAAACTGCGAACTTGTCTTTTTGTGGATGGAACTGGAATGGCTCTGATTGCTTCTAACTTTTCAGGATCCGGCTGAATGCCTCCAGAAGAAATAATATGTCCCAAAAACCTCACCTTTGACCTACCGAATTCAGACTTTTCCAAGTTAACTGTAATTCCAGATTCTGCAAAAATATGTAACAAACTGTTGAGGATGCGATTATGTTGTTCCCATGAAGCTTCTGCTATCAGAATATCGTCCACATATAAGGTGATGTGACGTTTTAAGAACTCAGGTAATATGGAATTTAACCCACGAATGAATGCTGCCGAAGAAATGTTCAAACCAAAGGGAAGTTTCCGAAACTGATAACAAACGCCGAAACAAAGGAAAGCTGTGTATTTTCTACATTCTGGATGAAGTTCGATCTGATAAAAGCTGGATCTGAGATCAATGGAAGACAACACTTTTACACCATTAAAATTTTGAAGAAGTTCTTCCAACGTTTGCGGCCTGTCTGTTTCAGGAATAATGATCGTATTGATTTGTCTCGAATCTAAGACAAGCCTGATCGATCCATTTTTCTTCTCAACAACATGTAACGGATTGTTGTATGAGCTTACTGCAGGCTCAATAATGCCCTCGTCAAGCATAGATTGTATTTCTGTTCTAACACGGTCCCTATAATGCGCCGGAATTACGTGTGGTCTAACACAAAATTTAGTATGCTCACGAACACGAAATTGGTATTGAAATCCCTTGATTGTTCCTGTTTTGTGAGTAAAAACTGTGGAATGTGCTTGTAAAATTTCAAAAAGGTCCTGCCTATCAGTGTCATTACAATTCTCAATTGCTTGAATTTTATTCTGAATTAACTCATTAATTTCAAATATGCCGTCGATGTCATCCCTGTCAGTACTTGCAGAGTGATTGTTAGTGTCAAGTTCCGTCGAAAATTCCGAACTGTTGTCTAACAGAAGGTAAAGCCGATTAATTTCCTCGTCATGGTTTGAGAGCCAATCTTCAAATTTCAAAGCTACTGACTTACCTTCTTTTTCTAAACTTATTTCAGCATCGTGAAAGCTTAAGATTGCTTTGTATTCATTTAAAAAGTCTACTCCCAGTATAATTTCCGTCGACAATAATGGAACAATAAGAAAGTTCATAGAGAAGCTGTGGCTTTGACAAAAGAATTCTAGGTTGGTTTGTTGGCGTACATCTACACTTTTTCCAAAGATTGCACCTTGCAATTTAATCTTACGTAACGGAAGTGTGGGGCAATCGTTCGATTTGTTGCATTTGCTAAAGGCTGTTTCACTGATTACTGAAATGGGACTGCCAGAGTCAAGTACTGCCGTAAATTTTACGTCATTTACTGTAATGTGAATCACAGGATATGCAATGTTGTTATGTTTTACGTCGTGTTCTTGGAGTAAGATGTCCCTAATGTCTTCCATTTTTACGTAATTACTAGCTACGGCAGCTGCGTCGTTAGTGTCATAAGAACGTTTTGTGGCTCCCAGCGGTGTGAGTCATTGCCTATTGTCTCTTGGTTGGCGAGCGTCGTTATTGGGATTTGGAGACCTAACTTCTACAAATTCACCGTGACGAGAGGGCCCTGCCCTGTTTAAATCCTGCCAGTTCTGATGCAATTCAGGTCTGTCGTTACGATCACATCGTCTGTCGTCATGTCGATAGTTCCTGTAGTTTCTTTCTTGTCGGTTAAGTGGTGGAGAATTTCTCCCTGAATCGTAACTGCGTGCTGGACCGTTGCGTCGAAAGTTATTCTGTCTCCCTTGATAATGATTGTTTTGGTTCCCATATTGTCTGTTTCTCTGATTGTCTCTGTGATAGTCATTACCACGGAGAGGTGATCTTTCCCTGTAGTTATTACTACTCTGCCAACGATTGTCATACGGGTGGTGTCTGTTTTGGTCACGATATGTGTTGTGAGAATAGCCTTGTCGTGTCCAGTTATTACTTCTTTCATCGTGGAATTGTGACAGATGTGACCTGTAATTGTTGTGCTCCTGTTTCCGCGTTCCCCGATTGTCAGTGTCAATTTCCAATTCTTGTAACAGACCCTGAAATGCTTCAATGTCATCTTTGCAACGTCCTGCTAAAATAATATGTCGTAAATGTTCAGGCAATTTGAGTAAGCAAATGCAGATGAGTTCTGAGGGGCTGTATGGGTTTGAAAGATATTGATTCTTGTGCAACATGTCTTCAAAATATTTCACAAGACTGGAGAATTCAGATTGTTCGAAATGTTTCATCATTATGATGCCTTGTTTTACGCGGTCTTGTGTGGCTTGAGACCAATATGCTGAGAGGAAGGCATGATAAAATTCTCCTTCACTGTGACAATCGTGAATGACCGATCGCATTCTTACAGCTGGTTCATTCTCTAAGTAGCCACACATAAATTCTAATCTGTGTTCTAACGACCAGTTGGGAGGAAAACAATGAGAGAATTGATGGAGCCATGCTTGTGGATGAATGTCGTTGCCTGAATTCTTAAATGTTTTGAATTTATGTGTAGTAATGAACAGCTTATAGTCAAAATCATCATGTCGGCGAGTCGCATATCGGTCATTTTTAGGTCGTGTCGGCCGTTCCATCTCGAAATTCGG
Organism: Schistocerca serialis cubense; assembly: GCF_023864345.2. Classification (NCBI taxonomy): domain Eukaryota; kingdom Metazoa; phylum Arthropoda; class Insecta; order Orthoptera; family Acrididae; genus Schistocerca; species Schistocerca serialis. The sequence continues at coordinate 334,194,311 of NC_064642.1, forward strand.
TGCACATTGCCAGTTTCTTTCATAACTTCCGAAATGCCCTGTGTTATTATTTTGCGTCTTTTCCGTATTTCTAAGTCCCTCTTCCCGTGTTGGGGCGCGAGTGTCCTCTGAAATACGTAATTCTTGTATTACCTGTGTCAGCTGATCTTGTACTTCCCGGATTTCTCTTTGGTGTTGCGTATTAATTTGATTCTGATTTTGTTTGAATTTCCTAATTTGTTCATACTCTTCTGTGTCAGTGAAGGCTACAGGTGTTGTGTCATTCAGATCATCATCTACCTTTGTAGATAAGTTAGTGAACTGATCTGAAAGTTCGGCTACTTTATCCGATAGTGTACTTATTTCCTCAGTGTGTTTTTCTGAACCAAGTTTCAGAGTATCTACTGTGTCCTTTAAGTTTTCCTGAGTTTTTGCAAGTTGCGTAACCGAATCGGTAGATGCAACTGAGTCAAATTTAGCTTGCAAGGTCTCATGATTTTCATGAACAATAGTTTGCAGTTCTTTTATGGCTGCTTCGTGATTCCGTAATGCATTTTCATGCCGCGAAAAAATAGGTTGAAAATGCTCACAAATTTGAGTTTTTACGTCATTACAGACCTTTTGACATTTCGATTCGATGTTATGTAACTCAGTGGTTAAATCTTCACGTGTTTGTTCAAGTGTAGTGTCTAACTTTTGAAGATTTTGTCCCATTGCGTCTAACTGTTGCTGTGTTTGTCTCTGGTGTTGTTCCATTGTGTCTAACTTTTGAAGATTTTGTTCCATTGTGTCTAACTTTTCAAGCTTTTGTCCCATTTGTTGCATTAACTGTAATAACAATGCACTGGTGTCTGAAACATGTTCCTCAGTGCTTTTCGGCAGTGAATTTGCACCGGCAACATTCACATTTTGACAAGCGGAAAATGTGTCTTGACTCATTTGAGAAAACCGTGAGGACGCAAAACCTGAATCTACAGTATTTGCAAAATTGTGTCCTGTCATTTCGGATTCCTGAGGCGAGCTGTTGCCGACCGATCGATCGATAATGCTTCCCTCTTCACTAATTGTTTCACTGTCCGTGCCATTGTTTGCCGCCCGCTCCATTTCCCTATGCACGATTACCAAATTACTACTTTGAACATCAGTTAATTCATTACTCGGTGGCGCTAACACACTGCTTTCATTTTCGCTGTCATTTCTCAGTTTACTATGGAGCCTAGTATTACGTTTTTCACACGCCATTATTGTCACAGTATTTCACACGACAACACAGAAAAACACAATTTGAAGATCAAAAATAAGAGAACACATTGACATAGCACTGAAAATAATATCTAGTTAATTGCAAGCGCAGCTGCGAAATACTTAGTGCAAATCTACATGCATGCCACAACTGTTTTACTATACAACAATGAAAGACTGCAACTACAAAGGAAATTCTCTCTATAATTACGCGCTAGCAATAAACAAAATCTACACTAATTACACAAACTACAAGAAAAATCAGAAGATTCCAGTGAGGTATCCTCGGCTAAGGGTCGACATATGAAACGTCCCCTTTGAACAATTCTACACGAGACTGTGCTTAACCTGACACACAATACTTTGTTAGCGCAACCCAATCTGACTTTCAAAATTCCCTACAAAAGAATGGCCCTGACTAACATTAAACTATACCTTTCACAAATCACTTACCTCACAAAAATCTTCGCTGCTCAAGCTACTGCAATACAGCAAGCGCCACTACTGCCAGCTAAATAAAAGATTCAAACTACTGAAGGCACTAACTACTGATAGGGGTAGTTAGCAAATGAAAGATATTAATAGAGAACAAACAATGTATTTACCTTGATATCATCATATATAAATATAGCAGTTCATGAAAAATTACAAAACTCCGCCATCTCTCTCCCCTCATCCACCACTGCTGGCGGCTCACCTCCAACTGCGCAACGTTACGCGCTGTTCACAGCCAGCTGCCTAACACTACAATGGCGAGTATTACAACAATGCAAAGCAGCCACAGACTGCACACAGCACAGCCAGTGATTTTCATACAGAGGTGGCGTTACCAATAAGAAATCCTAAACAGCCTACTTACATAAGAACCTAAACAGCCTCTTACATAAAGAAAACATAAACCGCCTACTTACACTCAGTAAATTTACCTAGGTGAGTATCATCTTTTGCACTGACAACAGACTTGCAAATTATTCACTTCAGTACGGCAGTACGGTATAAATTTCTAATTATGTAGTAAGCATGCAATAAATAGGATGTGGGCTAAAATCAAATACTATATAGTAAAAAAGTTAAGCATTCCGTAACAAGAAGCGTCGTTGGTTAGACATTTCTAATCCTCGAGGGCAACTGTACTAGTACGTGGTCGTGATGACTTACTCACTGTTAGAATTACTGAAAGTGTTTCTGCCAAGAAAGCGTGAATGCGTAGTTGGAATAACATTGAAGAGTTTCTATTAAAGCTGGACATCAAGGACAATCTATAACTGTGTTTTTACAGTTGAGGCATTACTGACTGCATTAGGGAAGGAGTATCTTTTCACAAGTAAGAAGTAGATGTAAAAAGCCATTTTTCGTATGTGTCTATGGAAACGGAAATGTAGACCATATCTAACTATCTTCAATGGAGCTTTTTATGAAATTAACTCCTCGAATGGAGTGGTTGAGATGTTTCTCGAGTGCATCCAGTTTCAGAGCGGCTCCATTTCATTTATTCGGTTCACTCACGAAATATCTTACTCCTGTTACGATATTACCTAACTAAGATGGCTATCCGAAGAGTAAGGTCCGATCGCTCGTGAAATGGAAACCACAGTGGAAATCAGAAGTGTTTTTTTGTAACAGTACACCCTCCAGCTACTTCTCTACCTAGTCGTCACTCCGACTTTGACATTTGTCATAGCGTTCTACTAATATTTTAGTACCCTTTTAATAGAAGGCAGCCACCTGTGCTTTCACCACTTCTCTACGCTGATCTGCAGTTCGTTGTCTGCGCCAAAACGCCCTCTTCACAGCCAACTGTTCATATGAGTAGAGAAGAAAATTAGAGGGATCCAAGTCCGGGCTGTATGTGGGTGATCAAGAAATTCCCAGCGAAAACGCTGCAGGGGCGTCCTCATTGCCCTTGCAGTGTGCAGCCGCGAATTGTCACGGAGAAGGAAATGCATGACAGATACGTAATGTGGGGTTGCATGAAGTCAGGCGAAACCTCACAGTGCTCACCCATACTTGGCGGGAAACGCTATTGTTCTAGCTATGTTTACGTGCTCACTGTGTGCTCAGAACTGTAAAGAGCGACATGACGCGATCGACAGGCATACTAGTGACACTGCCCAACACATCTATGCAAAGCTTTATCAGATTTTCACACTCGTTTCCACTTCGTGTCTTATCGAACCTAACTTTCTGAATAGCCCTCGTATATTACGACAGTACCTACTAATGTCTTTGGTATCTAACCAATCTTCGAGGTTCAACTAGTGCTTATAACAAGAATCTGATCCACTTTCCATTGTAACCTCCCCACACGAAATAATTTAAATACTATTTGTTTAATGATTCTAATTTTTGTGTAACCTCATAAAAAACTTAATTAATAATAATAATAATATGATTCAATTTTTTTTGTAACCTCTGAACAAAATTGGTTCCGATTTAATGTACCCACAAAATTCTTTTCTCATTTAATATAAACTCGAAACAGAGAAATTCATAAACCTCGTAATAAAAAATAAATTCAGTAACCTGGTAAAATTTGGACGACAGCAGTGCTGCGTCATGGCCCTGTAAGATCATTCTGAATAAAAAGCAAAAATTCTCGCATCGATAAAGTCGGCAACTATCTGCTCTTACAATAGCTCTTTTCCGGCACAGCTCTGTGCAATGCTGGCCTATACATTTGTTATTTATGAAAGGAAGCAAATGATTTTTCTTTTGCAACAATCGGAATGATCATGCATTAAAAAAAATATTAAATTCTTTAAATTGAAATGAATGCTTGTTAGAAATTAGACAAAGATTATTATTAGGACATTTTTAAAAGATTTACATGTGAGTTTACATAATATTACTAGATATGCGCGAGGCTGCTTTTTTACCTTATACAATAATACTCAGGCTCCGGCAACGCTGCACCGCGACCGGCCCAGCCAACATGATACACCAGACAGGACTGACAAGCGCAGACAGGCGACTGCTCGCTAGCAACAACTTACTGCTACTGCTACACAGTTCGTGCTGCAGTCAACACTGCTCTCTGGTCTCAGATTCTCTTATAGCTTACATATCGCAGGCAGCGCATACGTCTTACACCATTTATGACTGTTGCCCAGAAAGTAATGCACCGCATTTTTTTTTTCTCAGCTGAAAACAATCCTACGAATGCGAAACGTTACATATGTATTACTTGAAGTCCCTGAGTGAGCTCGCCAAGTTTCCGTCACTTCCGACAGATAGCGTAGGTGCATGACAGTTTCAGAATGGCATCTATAGGTGATGTACGTTACAAGGAACGTGCCGTCATTGAATTTCTCACAGCAGAGAAAGAAACTGTGGGAATATTCACAAACGCTTGTGCAAAGTCTATGGAGAACCTGCTGTCGACAAAAGTACAGTTAGTCGCTGGACACGGAGGGTGATCTCATCATAAGGCGGTTCGGTGGAGCTCCACGATTTGCAGCGGTCGGGGAGACCATACACGGCTATCACACCTCACATGTTGCAGCGATAATTAAAGGATGCCATTCGTAGAAGACATTTTGAGGACGATGAGGAGGTGACAGACAGTGAAGCACTGGCTCCGCCACCAGGATAAAGATTGGTACCGACAGGGCATACGTGCCCTTGTTTCGTGCTGGAAGAAGGCCATAGAACGGGATGGAGATTAGGTGGAAAAACGGGATGTGCCGGTAAAACACCATTCTTTCGTGTGTTTAATTCTCATTATGTTCAATAAAGAACTGTTGAAGAAAAAAATGCGGTGCAATACTGTCTCGTATCACGTTAATACAATTTACAAATGGGATTCGTTTCTTACATATTAACGATCGAAAAAATGTAAAATTATCAACAATACGCCTCTCTTTCCCTTACTATGTAGACGGATATTATCTTTCGCAATACGAAGACAGAACTTTTTTCACCTCTTACTGCCGCTAGAAAAACCTAATATTACTATGAATAAAAAAATGCGCTTATTTATGAATATAGGAAGAATATTAATGTCCGTTTACACTTTTGGCTAAATTGCGTGGGTTTCATATTCGCCCTTTAGAGCATACATCAACAGATTTCGGATGTAATGCGCATGTGACGTTCTGTTATTGTATCTGTCAAATGGCTTTTGTGTCTGCTTTCTAATTGTTCTGTATTTCATTCCTCTGATCTTCTTCATTAGGGCACATTCGTTGTTCTTCGTGACTTGCGAAACGAAATTAAATTTCACCGCTACAAACGCTAATAAACATATAATTAATTACTTTCTGTGAAAAAACCTAGATGAAACGGCACTATAATAAATAAGAATTAATATAAACGATTAATTACGTAATCACTCGTACTGGATAATTTCCGTTCGATGCAGATACACTGATGTTGACAGCTCAGTGAGTCTTTTATTGTAATGAAGAGCTAACCACAAAATATGTATATACCAATTTTAAATGAGGCGAGCAATAAGCACTTTTTTTTTTTTTGTCTTTTGGTGTTTCACCTTAGTGCCCTCGGTTACAGAAAGTATCGGTTGCTGATTCTTAGATAGCTTATATTTTTCCCGAACACAATGTTTCCATATTCGAATACTCAAATATACTGCACATGATCCACCTCTGCATGGACCAACAAATAACACTGAATGTACACAGAGAGGACTATAGTGAAAGATCACAGGCTTGTTTGACTGGAGAGAGAACGTAACAGACATATTTAAAGATCTTCAGTTGCAGATGCTAGAAGAGAAGCAGCTTAGATTACACGAGACGACTTCAAGAACCATAGTGGATCTACATATATTCTCCAACTCACTGAGTATCTACCCTATCGATATCACGTAGATAGAAGTAGACAAATAATAGTTAGCACACTGGCATACAAGGTCCAACAGTTATTCCTTCCATGCTCCGGCCGTTAACGGAATGAGAAGAACCCTTTATACATGGTGCAAGAAAAAAGTACCCACTGCGACGCATTTCACAGTGATAAGTGAAAATATGCTTGAATACCTTACCCAGCTACAAAAGTGAGTGAAGCTAAAGTTGAAAAGGATATCTACACCTCCATTTGAATTATTGCTCTGTTTGGAAATAGTACTACACTTTTGACTCCCTTTCACGTAAGGTGGTATTTGTAAAACTGGTTATATTAAGGCCCCAAGATTTATGGTAGAAAGTGAACCGTTGTGCACATGCCATTTTCATTGGCATTAAAAAAGTAACAATTAATGTTGTTTATCATATCTGTTAAAATCCTTCAACTTGATTTCAATAACGAAACGTTTCCGTTTATTGTCTATCACTTACTTAATGCGTGACATAGCCACAAGAAGCTTCAGATATTCTTCGCATGATATGAACGTTTTAAACAAAGTCGTGGCAAGCTATGCACCTCTTCTTTGAATCTTCTCTCTGCGTCTGTTCCGTTAATCCAACTTAGTATGGGTCTGAGGGCGACAAATATAACAGGTGGTAAATGCTTATACATTAGTAACTTTCCCCTCTTTAACTAATACCATCTCACCAGCCCGCTTTATATAGAGGCAGGGACTTCTAAATACCAAGCGAGTTGATAGCTGCGGACAAATCGGTACATATTTCCATTTTCGGCAGTTGCCGTACAAACAAGAGGAACCACCCGAATACTAGTGATTGTTAGTGATTCCGGTGATTTACTTCAACGATATCTGGTTTTTTTGTCTTTTTAATACTTAATTACGTTTAGGATTAGCTGAACATCCACATGTCTCTTTGCATCTCGTAATAATGTTCTGATGTTAACTCCGTGTACGTAAGTTTGTTGTCTGCAAGAGCATCTTCTCAGAGCAAATGCCTCATCTGGCAATTTAATAACGTACGATACATCTTGAACAGTTTTATACCGTATGCCTATAGCTTCAGACGAAGTATCCTGGCTCAGATTGATCTTAGGGATGGCATACGACGACATACCACTCTATAATGAATATGCTGCGAGCAACTGAAGCTTATAGCGCCATGAAACGCCTGGTGGCAGAAAGTAAAACTATTATTCTTCTCGGCATACTCTGCGAGCGCACTAATTAATGAAAACACATACGATGTTTCGGCGTCTTGCCGTGTATACGGCACACATTGCAGCACTAGGAACCCTGCAGTAAAGAATAACTTTCGTTCTGGCGCATTTCGTTAGTGTGTGTTGAATACATTCAGGACAAAGCATGCGCTCAGGGGCAGAACTTGATTGCTTTATGACACCCTCCCCATAACCTATCGTTGTATTAGTTGATTTATGAGTCCCTGGGGATAACCCATCCTTCTGAGAAACCTCCCATCCCTCTCCATCTAACCACACTTCTGGGAAATGTCCTTGCCGATATAAGCACACCTTTGATATCAAATTACATGAGTAATTAATTAAATAGATATATTCATTATCAATCCCCTTTGCAAAATCCCTCAGTCCTCCCTTCCCATCACCCATTCTCCCCTCCTCGCCCATCTGGATATTGGGAGGTAAACGACCCAGTCTTTATTGAAGAGGAAGGATCTTATGATATGAAATTGATGTCGATGACAATTACCTTACAGAGGATATACTGTTTATTCATAAAAACCAATTTTCAGGGGTAGAATCTCTTTATTTGACGGGAGAGGCTCACTTTGAGCAACTGTATGTCACAATTACATAATTACACTGCTACAGATTGGAGGCATTCTCTTGTTGGAAAATTTTCATATGTGTGTTTCACTTTGATATGCAGGGCGCGACTGAGATAATGCACAAAGCCACCACTAGAGGACATCCCACCCCCCCCCCCCTTACCCCCCCTCACACCCCTCGCCCCACCCTCCCCACTGTAATGGTACTTGAATTACGTAACCATTACTGCACTTCACCTCAGCCTCTCGATACCGGCAATATTCTACTGTGTTTCTGTAAAATAGTTAACATATTTCTGTGCCAACATTCAGATTTGATTTCATTAATGTAGAGGTACTTCCATACATCGATATTTACATATTGCAATGATATTATTCTCATGTATATTCTTTCTTTTCTCACTATGATCTTTGACGTACTTGTAACTTTGATTTTCGGGCGCGTAAGCGGTTATTAGAGAGTCAAGCTTTGGTCGTCATATTGAAAAGACGCAAATTGTAGTCAGTTTATGAAATGTGAACTTTAACAATGAGGAAGATATTTTCAAGTATGTTTTATATTGTGAAGTGATGTTTTGGATCGAGTTACGTGACATTGCAACAAAAGTATAAAAAAGAAGTGTAACTTAAATTCGCAGTGCTGATTATTTTTTTTACATCACCATTGGCCTAACTTGCAAAAGTGTAATCTTCAAGAATGGTTTATGAAACACATCTATAAAACTTTTGAATACCGCAGAATAACACCTAGGCCTCTTTGCATCCGAGCTTGGAATCATCACTACCTAGATTTTCGACGATTGAGCCATGAGTTCACAACGAGAGCAGCGTGGGAAACACGAAAAGATGAGCGCCTAGTTTATGCATTATTTCGAGAAATGACTTTATTAACTGTGCTCTAATGACACCTGCCACATAATACAACTTGGTTGTTGCCCGAAAATGCAATATTTAGCAGCGTGAGCAACACTACAATCATAATTAATTTTTGACCTTTGTTGTGGTAGGGTTGTTAAACCACCCATCACAGAAATAGTTGGCAGGATAAAGGCCCAGTGCTGGAGAGGAAGGATCTGACACTAAATACAAATCAGTGTGAATAATATATTGATGTATATACTTAATGTAATCATTTTGTGGCAGACAGGCCTCCTCCACCTGGGTAGAGCTCACTTCTGCACCCCCACCCCCACTTCCCGTGATGTGATTTGTATAAGCTCCGAGGAATGGAATGAAAGGCAATGCAGTAGCCACAATTTGGGGACTCCCATTGCGAAATTGGATATCAGCTTGGAAAGATTAGATCTCTTTGTAAATGTGTAAATGAGAGACTGTAGTTGCACCCAAGTAGATTTATTTTTTGCCCAAAAATTGTCATGCTTACCGTGAAAATGATGCCTCTCTAGTCTAAAATCTTTGTTTTCGAACATTATGAATTACCTCGAAGGAAACGGTCTATTGACACACACTCAACATGGGTTTAGAAAACATCGTTCCTGTGAAACACAACTAGCTCTTTATTCAGATGAAGTGCTGAGTACTAAAAGGAACTCGTTAAACTTCGATTACACGATAAATCAGTCTAATCTAAAAGCCGTAAATTCAACTAAATACCTAGGTATTACAATTACGAACAACTTAAATTGGAAAGAACACATAGAAAATGTTGTGGGGAAGGCTAACCAAAAGCTGCGTTTTACTGGCAGGACACTTAGCAAATGTAACAGACCCACTAAGGAGACTGCCTACACTACGCTTCTCCGTCCTCTTTTAGAATACTTCTGCGCGGTGTGGGATCTTTACCAGGTATGACTGACGGAGTACATCGAAAAAGTTCAAAGAAAGGCAGCACGTTTTGTATTATAGCGAAATATGGGAGAGAGTGTCACAGGAATGATACAGGATTGGGGCTGGAAATCATTAAAAGAAAGGCGTTTTTCGTTGCGATGGAATCTTCTCACGAAATTCCAATCACCAACTTTCTCCTCCGAATGCGAAAATATTTTGATGACACCGACCTACATAGGGCGGAACGATCACCACGATAAAATAAGGGAAATCAGAGCTCGTACGGAAAGTTATAGGTGTTCATTCTTTCCGAGCGCTATTATACGAGATTGGAATAATAGAGAATTGTAAAGGCGGTTCTAGGAACCCTCTGCCAGGCACTTAAATGTGATTTGCAGAGTATCCATGTAGATGTAGATGTAGATGTAGAATCTTCTTTCTTCCGATAAGAGACATTTGGAATTGCTGATTGGATCCTCTCAGCAAAGGCTTGCTCCCCCAGTATGGGAACCTCGGTACCGTATCTGCACTGGGTATTCGGCCACCAGCACAGTGAAAAGGGGAGATTCAATGAGTAGAGGGTAGCTGAATTGGTTGGTGCAATGTGGGGGCGGTTTCATTTTTGCTAATTTGGCTTCATTACCGAGGTTGGTGGAATGTGGTTGTGATTCTTTGCCAGATTCGTCTTCAGGTCCTCCCCTGGTGAAGAACATCAGTTCTTTCCTAGTGGTTGTGACTTGTGGTCTATATCTTGTCTATATCTAAGGGCCAGGAGCAGTTTCCAACTGCCAACAGTGGAACTGCCTATCATCTCAGACGTACCGTGTGTCACGGGGGTGAACTTATTTGTCCTGAATAGGCTATCTGATGTTTAACAATTACAGCACACACTGTCAGGCCTGTGAGTCGCATTGGTTTGGCCAGATAAGCGAATGGGTACACCTCACATTGAAATCTGCTAGCATTTCAGGTCTCTGATAGGTAAGTTTCCTGCGTTCTGATAATCAGAACGCCAGACTGCATAGTTTCCAAATTTTCTTGGATGCATCAGAGCATTACAGCTGCTGCAACATGACACACTCTGCCCACAGGTTGGCCGCTGTGACCGAGCGGTTCTAGGCGCTTCAGTCCAGAGGCGGGCTGCTGCTATGGTCACTGCTTCGAATCCTGCCTCGGCATGGATGTGTGTGATGTCCTTAGGTTAGTTAGGTTTAAGTAGTCCTAAGTCTAGCGGACTGATGACCTCAGATGTTAAGTCCCACAGTGCTTAGAGCCATCTGAACCATTTCAACCTGCTCACAGCCCGCAGTTTTCTGCTGCTGCCTGCATTAAAATGAAAGGGTAAAACTCTGCTGCACTGGATTGGTGTTGTTAAATGATATTCATAGTTCCCTGTTCTCCGGGGAACCAAAGTTTGTAGTATACTTGGTCGCAGTTGATTCCATTTGAACAGAGTTGGGCCGCATGGGGTAGCCATGCGGTCTGAGGCGCCTTGTCGTGGTCCGTGCGACTTCCACTGTCGGAGGTTCGAGTCCTCCTTCGGGCATGGGTGTGTTTGTTGTTCTTAGTGTAAGTTTAAGTTAGATTAAGTGGTGTGTAAGATTAGGGACCAATGACCTCAGCAGTTTGGTCCCATAAAACCTTACCACAAATTTCCAAGGTTGAGTTGGCCCTCACAGTGGATTCATGTAAGCGAAGTGTAATTGCATTGTGTAAGAGATTAATTAAGGGGAGAATTTGTATAGCTTCCACCCCACTGAATGCTTTGCCAATCAAGCACCATCTCTTTTCTGATTTGTGTTGGTCATTTTTATTGTAAGATTCATCAGCTCACTGTAGTTATAAAAGGATTAATGAAATTGGTATTTTGTAAACCTAAATACGCCACTGTGCTCATTCATACTCCCTTAACCAGTCACAGTTTTTATTTTATTGTGATGGGACACGGATACACCAGTAATTTTAGATCCCATCTTCTCATTCATGCTCCTTCAACCAGTCACTATTTTTATTTTATTGTGATGGGACACGGATATACCAGCAATTTCAGATTCCATTTTATTAAATTAATTAATTTGGTTATTAATTTGAGTTGTGAAAGTGACTGCCATCATAGACAACAAAAGTGCCATGAGTAAATTCACTGATTTCATATGGTGCAGCTCACGATTTGAAGGTTGTCTGGAAGATAACAATTTTTTATGTAACGATAAAAACATTTAGCATCACTCAGACAGATATTTATGATAAAGGAAGTGACAACTTCCACTGTATGTATGTCTTTCGTTCTTACGGTGTCAAAAACAAACCGGTGCTCTACCTAATTACAGGTCATCATGCTAAATATCATCGACCATAGGCAGCATGTTGGCCTCCTATGATCCCACAACTCCAAGTAAAGTACCAGAGGGCTGCATTCTGTTGATCAGGGAATTCCAGATTCGCTTCCTGTTGCAATCTCCCTATAGTGGCTGCTTGTTGTTAGTGTGTGTGAACCAACATGTGTGCACACACACACACACACACACACATACACACACACACACACATACACACACATGGAGATTTATATCTCTCCTCAGAATGTTACGTTCCTATTGGCTAATGCTGGGGGAAAGGGAGAGCTGACGCAATTTCTATATCAAAAATAGTGGTAAATAGTCAGTTAGCAATACCCTATGAAATTAATTGTTTAACAGTTTACAGCAGTCAAACCGATCATTTAAAACACTCCCTACCACCTTATGATGATCCTTCTTCATAATAAAAATATATTTTCAACATTTGAGTACCACACACAAACATTATGCAAATTAAGTAATTAAATTTCTGACAAAAGTAGATCGTAGCACTAAATATATCTGAGGTCTTGTATGCACCAACACAAGCATCCTCCTCCACTGCGACGTTGTAACCTTCCCTCTGGTTCCTCTTATCTTCTATTGGTTTATACATGTTATTATGGAATCTCATGATTTGACATTAGCCATTATTCTACAATTTATTTAGGTCCGATTTGAGTATTCTGTCAGATTTGTTACAGCCTCTTACACTACTCAGATTATTGTTTCAATGCAACAGAAAACCATCAGCAAGTCCCATTACAAGTGATGCAGAGGAAGGTTCCCATATGTTTCGTCCATGATAAACTTTATTCATTTACTCAGATATTATGAAAAATTAAAGTTGAAAAATGTTAACTCTTTCTATCCTTTTACCAAATCTCAGAATGATTTTAAAGTGGCACATAGCGAAATGTTATCTAATCAACACGAGATCCGGCTCTGTAACAAAATTAGGTTTTTATTGTACAAAAGTTCAATGTCACATGATCGTTTGAATGTTACGTTCGGTAAGCAAGCTATTAAAAAGGATCTTTCACAAATTGAATAGGAATCATTAAAATAAAAAAATCTGATAATGACACCATACAATATATCAGCAACCGTACATTGGTTTCCTACATCACTAAGTGGTTGCCACATTATTGGGACCGAAAGGGTGAGCTTATTTAATGAAGTATGGATGCCACGCATACCGAGCACATTACGATTGTACTCTACACACTCTGCGTGCAAATGCTAAGCTTTGCTGGCTAATAAAGACGTGGAGTAGGCTGTGCAGAGTTGGACTGGCTGTGCGAGTTACAATAAAGTCTGCCCTACCTTTCACTAATTTCAGCAACATGACCCACACAATCACAGTTGCATTTCCGCGTCATACAGAAGGTAATATCACTAAACATCATATTAGCTCTTCTGCAAACTACCGCACACAACATCAACACACTTGGCACTCAAAATTCTACCACGGCACATTTCACAAGCCACACACAATTTTATTTTATTTTAACGCAAAATTTTACCTGAGCATTACGATGGTAATAATCAGAAAACATGTCCCAACGAATCAGTCCCTTAGCACTGAGTCAGAATCCAACCCCTAAAATGATTGGCGCAAAGCACGTTTCCACCAGTCACCAAAGGACAAACACGAAAACACGTAATTTAGCAGAACTGAAAATGCCACCACTCACGCTGACCAGAAGCATTTTTATTTACTGGTCTAAATTGACGTAATTAAGCAGTGCAGGTGCCTTTAGCCACGCATCTGCTCGACTCTGTACCCACAGTGGTTTGGCGCGAAAATTTGCAGTCATCCACAACGAAAAATTCCTCTAAATTCAAAAGATATTCTCAAAACACCTGTCAAACTGAAGTATTTGATGCAAACTATTAATTTAACAAATAAAAATAACTGAAATACCAAAAGTTACAGTCCCATGGTGAAAGCAAGTGCCGTCTGTTACAGGTGAGACCTCGCGACCGCAGATATTTCAATATTGCAAAATAATTAAAATTGCCGAATCTATCATTTTATGTATGCTGTCCATGCTCTATTCGAAAGGCCAGATTCCGCATAACGTCTAACCCGATATAAGTCCTTTTTTAACCAGGTTATCTCACCATTTCTGCCGGTTTTTCTGGGACATGTCCTCACCCTAGGTCTCGCCGCTGCAGAGTGCCAAACATGGCGGAAAGCTACCCCAATGACCACCTATTGAAACTAAACCAGGAAGACGCCGCCCTTTGACTGTTTCCTGCCTCGCCCTCCAGAAACAGGTGAAACTCGAGCGAGCTACTGCCAACTCTACTCTTGCACCACCTGACGTCAAAGATTTGCCAATTCAGTACCACCACCACTTACTTATCTTTGGTTAACGATCCATACTTTTACTCCCAAAATAATTATTTTCAGTCACTCACATCCGTAGAGGAAGGGTGAAGGAATAAAGGAAGGGTGGCAGAAAAATAAAAATAAATGTTGTAAGAGGTCCGAGCAGATGTAATTTCGATATATTGCTCATGCGCTGCCTGCGATATGCAAGGTATAAGAGAATCGCTGACCAGAGAGCAGTGCTGACTGAGTAGGAACTGTGTAGCTGTAGCAGTAAGTTGTTGCTAGTCTGCGCTAGTCTGCTCTGGTCTGGTATGGTGTATCGTGTTGGCTGGGCCGGTCGCGGTGCAGCGATGCCGGAGCCTGAGTATTATTGTATAAGGTAAAAAGCAGCCTCGCGCATATCTAGTAATGTTATCTGAACTCCCATGTAAATGTTTTAAAAATATCCTAATAATAATCTTTGTCTATAAAGTAATTTTTAACAAGCATTCATTTCAATTTAAAGAATTTACTAATTTCTCCAATCCATGATCATTCCGATTGTTGCAAAAGAAAAATCAGTTGCTTCCTTTCATAAATGACAAATCTATCGGTCAGCATTGCACAGAGCTGTGCCGGAAAAATTTATTGTAAGAGCAGATATATTCGGCGACTTTATTGAGGTAAGAATTTTTCCTTTTTTGTTCAGAATGATCTTACAGGGCCATGACGCAGCACTGCTGTCGTCCAAAATTTACCAGGTTACTGAATTTATTTTTTATTACGAGGTTTAGCAATTTTTCTGTTTCGAGCTTACATTAAATGAGAAAAGAATTTTGTGGGTACATTAAATAGGAAACAAATTTTGTGTGGAGGTTAAATGTAAATGAATTTCTGTAGGGAGGCTACAAAAGTGAAAGGAATGAATTTTGTGTGAACGTTACACTAAATTAGAATCATATTCATATTATTTATTATTAATAAAATAATTTTGTGGGGAGGTTACAATGTCCAGCTGGCTATAGAGACATGTCATTCACATTAACTTGCAAAAAGCTTCAAAGCCTCAAATGGAGTGTACTACAGCACCGCTTCAACGTTTCTACTAAACATATCTGGTGAAGAAACCTATTGATTACACACACTCGTGATCACGAAGAGCGCACCATCTGTTGACCGCTGAGAGCCGTGGCCACGGCCGTCAGCAGGGGCTTCCAAACGTCTGACATGCACGGGTCAGGTGAGACCCACACATATATTGGCTATGCTGGCAGCTGCACGCCCACCCCCCAACATCCACACGCGAACCTTACCGAATGCTCGGTCAGAGAGACTGTCACCAAGCAGTCAACCGATCAATTTACATGGGGGGAATTGTCATTCAGCAAAAACACCCGTCATATTGAACCTTCTCACAAGATTCACAAGTCAGAATTTGTCGCCACTCATCCAGCATACTAGTCGCTTCGCCACTCAGTTATCCAAAGAAAGCTGGCGCCAGGACTTGTCCCCACTACCGCGGACAAGAGCTGACAGGTCGGCGCATTCTTTGTAACTAATCCAGGACTTCAAGTGAACTGCAGCCTCATGCCCATTCCCGCCACCAGCCACGGTGCACTTCGAGGCAAGCAGCAGTGACTTGGAAATATATCTCTAATTGCAACTCCACCCAACTTCTACTCCGCCCCCCCCCCCCCCCCACCAACCCAAGACAGGGATATTGTTGACCATACACCTCAAATTTCTTACACCAAATGTAGATTTATACCTTTTATACAAATTACTTTCCAAGACAGAAGAAGTCAGGCCATAAACGCGTTTTCGCTTCGCTACAATATCGTATTTTGTAGTGAAAATCAACAGTATTGCATAGGCTGTATTTCCTCTGAGTACTCACGCATCAGGTAATAAATTCTGCTCTAACCAGCTTAAAATCTGTTACAGCCTACACTACAGAACTAGAATATTAAACTCATTTTTGGCTGATGACAGAGTGCTAAGATCTTCTTCTGCCACAGGATGCTTCCTCACTCTTGAACTGTCTCAAAATAGTCAATAACGTCATTACGCAAGACGTCTCTTCATGTAGCAGCACAGAGGAGTTGTAAATATCAGGTTTACACATACGTATCACATTAGAAGTTCGGTAATGTAGATGATTTTATTACGTTGGTCATCTCTCCCTCTGTAGGTGGGAGATTGAAATTTCGTCAAAAGATCTTGCCGCGACAGAAAAAACGCCTGATTACCATTCCAGTTCATCTCGACTCATGTGGCATCATGTCATTTATATCAAATTGATAGGCTAATTATTAAACTGATCGTGAGGGTCACTTTGCATGATGAGTAATTTTTTTTCCAGCAGGCAGATTACACTCACCAGGTAGAACAAATAGGAATCCCTGGAGGGAAGACAATGTTCCTTTTGAGGAACACTATTGAAAATATATACTCGAAACTGACCACAGAAGAAATTTACCGCAACCGACGTACATTTTAGAATGAAAGTTTCACTGTACAGGGGATTGTGCGTTGATATGAAACTTCCTGGCAGATTAAAACTGTGTGCCAGACTGAGACCCGAACTCGAGACCTTTACCTTTCATGGGAAACTGCTATAGCGACTGAGCTACCCAACCACGACTCACGACCCGTTCTCATAGCTTTACTTCCGCCAGAACCTCGTGTCATACCTTCAAAACTTCACAGAAGCTTTCCTGTGAAACTTGCGGAACTAGCACTCCTGGAAGAAAGGATATTGTAGAAACATGGCTTTTTCACAGCCTGAGGGATGTTTCCATAAGGTCACGAGATCGAGTCTCGTTACAGTGCACAGTTTTAATCTGCTAGAAAGTAACATACATTTTGCATAACAATCACGAACGTAAGATATGAGCAATTAGTGCTCATAAAGAGGCACATAGGCAGTCTTTTTTCCTCACTCTATTTGCGAGTGGAATAGGGAGGGAATGATTAGTAGTGGTGCCGGGTGTCCTCTACAACACGCTTCACATTTGTAGTGGTATAGGGTACCCTCAACCACACTCTATACGACGGTTTGGAAAAAGTATACAGATGTAAATGTTAATTTAGTCTATCTGTTAAGATTTCATTCCATTCATTTATATTCAAACATACCTCACAGAAGAATGTTCACTATTATTCAGAAGGAAAAGGTGTAACTTCTGCTGCTGATTGTCTCTCAGTAAAAATCTTCATATTAGCTACCAATTTTCTCACTGCGGTCACTGCGAGACGTAAGTGAGAGGTTGTAATACATGCACCAACAACACTTGGATGAAGCAGTTTAGAGCTCATGTCTCAACTCCCCTTTTGTCAGAGTGTCGCTTACCTGCCATATTCTCATGAATCTCTCAGTCTTGAAAAATTATTGAATCCACATGATTTTCACGAGTAAGACGTAAGATATTACTACGTGTCTCTCTTCCGATACAGCCGGCCGGAGTGGCTGAGCGGTTCTAGGCGCTACAATCCGGAATCGCGCGACCGCTACGGTCGCAGGTTCGAATCCTGCGTCGGGCATGGATGTGTGTGATGTTCTTAGGTTCGTTAGGTTTAAGTAGTTCTCAGTTCTAGGGGACTGATGACCTCTGAAGTTAAGTCCCATAGTGCTCAGAGCCATTTGAACCATTTTTTTCTTCCGATATATCGAAAACAGATACCATCTGCGTGTTGACGTAGACCAAATTAAATATACATGTATTGATCCACTGAAGCAGATGGCCAGTGATCGAAGTCCTTGCACAGATCTGTGTAAATTTTTGTCGCCCATACAGTAGGAGGACCGCATCCTACAGACTATGAATCACAAGAGAAAGATCCTGCGTTGTTCTTTCATAAGCAGATTGATACATTGTTTTACTGCTGCAAGTGTATGACTACAGCTTTGTACATCACCATATATTTTGTTTTTCCATCATGACTTTCAGGTGTGCGTCAAGTGCTGAACGTGCATTACCACCTTTTGATTCATCGATTCTCACAGAAAGCTGAACATCGCATGGTGTAAACTAAGCTGCTCCCACAAGACACACAATGGTTGAAATGAAAGACAGAGGCAGTGTTTCTTATTGATAAAAATGTGGAAGACATATCAGTCAATAACAATGCAGCACAGTTTCCAGTTTCTGTATCATTGCTAAACCACCCTCTCCATTACTTTGCGAGGGTAATTTACATTTGCACGTATTGGGAACCTTCTTACACTGCCTATATCACGTGACACAAGCACGTTTCTTGATATAGGAAATCGGCCATCAGCAGACAGGAGATGCAAGAGGTGTGTAACTTAGTGGAAACACTATAAATTCGGGAAGATTTTATTACAATTTGTCATCTTCCCTTATTAGGATGGGAGTCACAAAGTATTCTCACAGTCGTAGGATTAAATCAGAGATTCAACGATATAGCACTCTACTGTCTATTTTATAGCGAGCTACCCCTTCGCTGAACCTATCGGCTAATGACCCTGAGCCTCCCTCTGTGCATCTCGTAACTCATCCTCTGTCTTTAACCAACCCTCTCTGCAACATTGTCACCCTCTGAATTTGGATATGACCAGAAGTAGGTGGGTACTATACTTGCTACACTCGAAGTCTCACGAATGAACAGAAAGAGCTGACTTCCACCTAATCAGTACACTTCAATATTTTATACATCATATGCTCCAAAGTTGTACTGACCAATGCTAGTGATGTAGACCGATATTCTTAACTGCCATTCTGCAAAGACTCTTCTGTACCAGTCTTACACATGTCACCCATCCAGTTACACAAGATCTCTGCAGATGCTTGCGTGCTGAGGAGTTTAGCACTCATTATTGGTGTATAAAAGATACAAACCTGATACATTTAGGTAAGATAACAGACAAATAAAAAGAAGAAAAAGAAATGTATGATTTATGCATAATGGAACTCCAAATGGAAGGAGTTTGAAACATTTTACAAAAATAACTTTTACTGTCAATTATGTAGAATTGTTGTCGTCTTAGGATTCCATACCAAGAAGGTACTGGAAGAGAGAAATAATTGTAAAACATAAACACAGCCTCCTAAGGCTACAAGGTTCAGCACTTAAGTATGCTATAATGTTAAGACAGTGTGGTTTCTGTATATTAGTTGCGTGGAATGAAACTCTGTGAATACTCCAATGCAGGAAATATATTTCCATTGCATGACATGCATTAACCCTGCAAGTTTCCTATCAAACAAACTATGGTAAGTAATTTTTTGATGATAAAACAACTACGCTCTACACCAAAGGAAAAAAAGCATGGATTCTTTGTGACCCATTCACTGTGTAGCTTTCCAGAGGTATATAGCATAGTGCCCACTATTCACATCCCATTACAGTTTGGAAATTATGCTAAGCTCATATTAGTCCTTTAAAATGATCATCAGCAACAGAAAATGCATGAAAGCGTCGTATTATGATGACACAGACAAATGCATGCGAAATTACATGCCTTGCTGCTATAACTCCATGAATAAACACGGTCTCTTCCACACACACCACCTGCTAAGCAAATGTATACACATACAATACCTCACAAACCTATGTCACCAACTTAGAATTTCTACAGTTATGAAACTGAAGACTCGTTTTATGTCCGGCATGTGGCAGGAGGATGGAGTACTTTGCATACATCTTCATTCATCTAGAGGAGGGTGGCGAAACAGGCTTTCCATCAGTCTGGTGGACGTGATTCATCACACATGCGTTGGAAGTTCTCTGTTGACTGCAGTATGCAGAGGTTTGCTGTTAACGTTTGCACCTACATAGTGCTCTCAGTCACACACAGAACACGCAGTTGTATATGAGTCGAAAGCAGGTTATACCACAGAACTGATCCACCTGACAGAACAATGGAAAAAAATGTTTAAATGCACAATAAATTGCCTGCAGCAACATCTCCCTCTCTCTAGAATGCGTCATCAGTCTACCATTAAATCATACTGCGTTACAACCCCATCTCAACTGGTCACTCCATCCACTTTATGTCATTCTTTAATACAGATGCAAGTCAGTTTAGAGCCGGAAGGTTCTCTTTTCCAGGAAAGCATTGAAGACAGCAGTCAACTTGTATGTACCCCTGTTACCTCAATAGACATACAGCAGAATGTTATTAAGAACCATGCAGCTTCCATTCTATAAGGTATTTATTAGCTGACTCTGCATGGTTGTGACTGGTAGAGGGTACAGAGAAGCACATCATAAATACTGTTCGTTAGAGTTTAAATAACATAAATAGTCTAGCACTGGGTCAGACAAGCAACCCATTCTGTAGCTGATTATTTCAGTCCTCGTCGCCCTCCCCCTCCCTATGCTGGTAATACAACACTCTTTAGCTAAGGATCCTCCATAAAAATCTATGAGGTGCTTGCCAATAACTTTGGGGTCACACCTGGGCTTATGATACAACATACACTCCTGAAAATTGAAATAAGAACACCGTGAATTCATTGTCCCAGGAAGGGGAAACTTTATTGACACATTCCTGGGGTCAGATACATCACATGATCACACTGACAGAACCACAGGCACATAGACACAGGCAACAGAGCATGCACAATGTCGGCACTAGTACAGTGTATATCCACCTTTCGCAGCAATGCAGGCTGCTATTCTCCCATGGAGACGATCGTAGAGATGCTGGATGTAGTCCTGTGGAACGGCTTGCCATGCCATTTCCACCTGGCGCCTCAGTTGGACCAGCGTTCGTGCTGGACGTGCAGACCGCGTGAGACGACGCTTCATCCAGTCCCAAACATGCTCAATGGGGGACAGATCCGGAGGTCTTGCTGGCCAGGGTAGTTGACTTACACCTTCTAGAGCACGTTGGGTGGCACGGGATACATGCGGACGTGCATTGTCCTGTTGGAACAGCAAGTTCCCTTGCCGGTCTAGGAAGGGTAGAACGATGGGTTCGATGACGGTTTGGATGTACCATGCACTATTCAGTGTCCCCTCGACGATCACCAGTGGTGTACGGCCAGTGTAGGAGATCGCTCCCCACACCATCATGCCGGGTGTTGGCCCTGTGTGCCTCGGTCGTATGCAGTCCTGATTGTGGCGCTCACCTGCACGGCGCCAAACACGCATACGACCATCATTGGCACCAAGGCAGAAGCGACTCTCATCGCTGAAGACGACACGTCTCCATTCGTCCCTCCATTCACGCCTGTCGCGACACCACTGGAGGCGGGCTGCACGATGTTGGGGCGTGAGCGGAAGACGGCCTAACGGTGTGCGGGACCGTAGCCCAGCTTCATGGAGACGGTTGCGAATGGTCCTCGCCGATACCCCAGGAGCAACAGTGTCCCTAATTTGCTGGGAAGTGGCGGTGCGGTCCCCTACGGCACTGCGTAGGATCCTACGGTCTTGGCGTGCATCCGTGCGTCGCTGCGGTCCGGTCCCAGGTCGACGGGCACGTGCACCTTCCGCCGACCACTGGCGACAACATCGATGTACTGTGGAGACCTCACGCCCCACGTGTTGAGCAATTCGGCGGTACGTCCAGCCGGCCTCCCGCATGCCCACTATACGCCCTCGCTCAAAGTCCGTCAACTGCACATACGGTTCACGTCCACGCTGTCGCGGCATGCTACCAGTGTTAAAGACTGCGATGGAGCTCCGTATGCCACGGCAAACTGGCTGACACTGACGGCGGCGGTGCACAAATACTGCGCAGCTAGCGCCATTCGACGGTCAACACCGCGGTTCCTGGTGTGTCCGCTGTGCCGTGCGTGTGATCATTGCTTGTGCAGCCCTCTCGCAGTGTCCGGAGCAAGTATGGTGGGTCTGACACACCGGTGTCAATGTGTTCTTTTTTCCATTTCCAGGAGTGTATTTAAATTTATTACTCTACTTTTGGTGGTCATCCATGTTAAACACTCTATTCCAGCTGTCTTATACCTGCCCACAGAAAATGACTGTTTCGAAGGGTACCCGGCGCTTCCATGACAACTCTTTCTCATTTCCTCTTACTATCACATACTCGTACTCATTTCTGGAGCATGGAGGTGCAGACGTTAGCTGTCTCTCATAAACTGATCGAATAAAGAAAGTACACCAGTACATTGTTGACACTGTTTTGAATTAAGCGTCATTAAGTCCTTCCTTTCCAGTACAAACTGAGTCTTTTTCCTGCCAATTTTTTCTGGGAGTCGTGGGGAGGGAGGGAGAGGAGGGGAGTGGGACTTCCTCTGGTGGTGGCATTTTGCACTAGCTCAGTCGATTCCTGCATGTCAAGATAAGCACACACACAAAGGAAGTACAGCAAGAAAACACCTCCAATCTGTAGCAGTGTAATTATGTAACTGGGACACATAGTTCCAGGCTGTGAGTTTTTCCCGTCAAATGAAGAGATTCAACCCATGAAAACTTAATTTTATAAAGAAACAAAATATCCTCTGCTACGTAATTGACACTGACTTCAATTTCATATCTTGAGATCCTTCCTCTCCTGCACATACTAAGTCGTTTTCCCACCAATTTCTGGATGGTGAAGGGGGGGGGGGGGGGGGAGTGGGAGATGGTAGGGGAAGGCTGGGGGAATGGTTGATTAATTTTTCGATTTAACTATATAGCCAATTAACTCAGTGTCAAAGGTGTGCTTGTGTGGCGAGTGGATTTCTCGGGGGGGTGCAATAGGTGGGCGGGGGTTTCCCCGAAGGATGGATTATCCCAGTCTTTCACCTCTGCCGTATCGCCCATAAATGTAATGGTGATTTTAGGCCATTATAAGTGGGTTTATTTATACCCCACTTGACAGCATGTTGCTTTCTACCTTTCTCGGTTTGACACAGATACGCAGTTTCACTGTTGATGTCAGTGGTTTATGCACTACCACATCTCTATAAATTCCTTACTCACATCCACTTTTATGCAAACAACTATTATTCTTTTTACGTCCAGCTACCTTTCAGAACATTTGTGCTATTATCATTCAGTATTGTTACGGTCTTATTTTCTAGGTTACTAGGTAATGTAAGTCAGTCTTTTCACATTTCTGTAACCTTATTTTTGCGGCACCTGTCCTCATATGCTTGCTCATCTTCTGTGGAAACACACACAGATACACAGCATGTGAATTTAAAATTTGACAAAAAGTGAAATTTTTCAATTGGTAAACACCATCAAACATATCATGGCACAATTTCGAAAAACAATGTGAAAATCTACCTATTGATTGAACTCGATGAAAATACTTTTATTTTTCATTGAATACAAAAGTACTTCACTCAGCAGCTATTCAATCCAAAACATTTTTTAAAAAAGAAAATGGTATCCACTTGTACAGCCATCTACAAACAATTCTTAATCGTCAGTACTCAATTCCTATAGCTTGTTATCATGTTTCTAACTGATGAAGGTAAGTAGGACACAACAATATTTCTTAAGTACATGGAGAGATATGGCAATTTAGAAAAATGATTCATAACTAGACAGTGTGTAATACAGCATCAGCTCAGTAAAAACAAAACAGAAGTAAAATAGATATCGTAATGGAATGCAGACAACAAATCTAAATAAGTAACGGATTCACTTTTCTGACAAAGGTAGAGTCTACTACCAATATACTTCGTACTGCATTGCGTCTGCAGCCTATAAACTTGGAAGGGCGACTTTATTTTGCTGTTTTGTCAACAACTAACTTGTAACAGGTATTAAAACTCTATGCTGTACAAAAATAACGCAATAACTCTGAAATTGACGTATAATATGTAAAGTCCCGCTAATAATGTCAAAAATCAATTCTGTATGACATGTAGAGTACCGCTAATAATGTCAGAAATCAACTCTTACTTTTAATGAAGGTCTGAGTCATGTTTTTTTTTTTAATTGAATCTGAATCGGGCGACATTTTTACAGCTGGGAAAGTCCTACCTGAGAAATGTAGGCAAGATGCTATCGTGTTGCTAAAGTAGGAGCACACTGTTGAGTCGACAATGCCAGGTTTCCATTGGTGCACAGCTCGTGGGAGCAGTGTGACACACTAGCTGTCAAATGCAGACTAATTTAAATGGGATATGGAGAAACAGAAGCAGCGATTCTTGATACCTATACCTCTCCAATCTGGGAATCATGCTGTGGGTAAACGTTGGATATGACAACACGACTCATTGGTAATAATGTTGCTGTTTTCATGACATTAGATGATTCGGACTTCAGCTCTGAATTATGCTTTGGTGTGTTCAGACTATTTTATAATAATTTCGCACTCATCCGTGTTTGCTATGCACTTTATTTGCAGTCGATTTCAAAGTGTTTTATGGCTTCATCCTCACGTACTTCGGCACTGCATCGTCTAATGCTATAAATATAAAACTATGGTACAGTCTGCTGCGTTGTAGCAGCGAGACATATCTTTAATTTTAATAACTGTGCCTCAATGCCTCAAGATGAAGCCATAGAAGATTTCGAAATCGACGACAAATGAGATGAACACAGCTTAGTGGAAAATTACTATGAAAATATAAATGGACCATAAGCGTAAGAAAATGATACGCCATTTGTTGAAGGCAGGCAAAAGAATTGCTAGAATGTGGCATGAATCGTGAAGAATGTTTACATACTCTTCATGTACAGGGTACGAAATGGCATATTTCAGCAGTACACAACGCAAGATCACATTACAGTCCACACTACAAACGTCTTATGCAATCCTTAAGAGCCTCCTTCCCCTTTCCCACTATTTATTTATGTAATCGTACGGCTAGGGCACCCCGCCTGGCAGGCCGTTCGCTGGGTGCCAATCTTTCAATTTGACTCCACTTCGGCGGCCTGCAGTCGATGAGGATGATAGTATGAAACACCCCGTCCCTGGGCGGAAGAACTTCCCCGAATTGTAGCAGCAAAAATACCTCATGAAAAATCAGAGTCCTCCAAGTCACAATTTTTCTCAGCAGTGCTTGCAGACCTGGGAACAGCACTGCATGCATATTGGTCTCTTGCAAATGTAGCAAACCTGCGAAGTCTTCCTTTTCCTGCTGGCTGGTCAGATTCTGCACATTTTCCTATTCCTGGAACCTAATTCAGTTTCCACTGCTTCTTCTGTTGGAGCATCGAGACCTAATATTATTGGTCGTAGCTCCTGCGGAAGTCGTGGGTTCTGAGCTAGCTTTTGCATATGTTTCAACACAAGACTACGGGCCAGCTCTTTCAGGAAGATACCTCGGTCGACAGCAGATTCATCTGATCCACACTTCTGAAGAACATATGCATTACCAATAAATGGTAGAATAAACACATCGGCCAACGTCAAGTTCTTCGACTGTAGGAGTACGTGGAGCACTTTATGTCTAGTTCATCGACACTTCCTTTAGTGGGGTTGTATTTGATATTATTTCTGGTTTCTGAGAAGTCAAACCCTCATGCATGATGCATGGAAGAGACAAGAAGAACCGTTTTGCTTGTCTTTGGCACATTCGACAACAGAGTGGTGCCTTGCGTAAAACCGTACAAAGACGAACCAACTGACCTATGCTTATTTGGTTGGAAGGCTTGAGGATTCTCTTTCTTATTCCTTTTTAGAGTTTCAACAAAAGTCAATCGCCTTTTCCTTAACTCTTCTGCAGCCTGTATTGAGTTGAACCAATTGTCAGCAGTAATGTTGCAATTACTGCCATAGATTGGTTTACACAATCGCAACAAAGACTGCATAGGTATCATCAGTCTCTTATCATTTTCCGACAAAGTATCACCATCAGAGCTTTTTCCAGTGTACATACATCCATTATAAAAGTAACTGGCCCTTGCATCACAAAAGGACCTTATTTTTAGACCCTATTTGGCTTCTAGACCATCAATGAACATTTACCAGGAAGGAAACTAGTTGCTCATCTACAATAGCACATGTGCCTAAATTGAAATATTTTTGGGAATTTTCCCTTAATTTTTCTAAAGAGAAAAGAGGCTGCTGCCATTTTGTCAACTTTGAGATTCTCTTTTCTAGTTCGAAAGTCATTAAACTGTAAGCAGTTAAACAACATTAAGAAACGGTTCCTAGACGTGGCACATTTGAAAATTCCCCGACCTGAACCACCAGTTGCAAATATATCATTAATATTTTCGTGGTTGGATTTAAAGACAGAAGAATATATCATAATTCCCAAAAAAGCCAAAAGTTTATCCAAATCCAAGTTCTGAAGTTCAGCTTTGCTTTTGTGAAAGTACTTCTGCCAGACGCAATCTATTTTAGCATTTGTCCATAGTAGGATGTGATCGAGAACTGCGTTATAAAAATGAAAGGGGTCTTTTGGATCTCCTGTAGTCAACGTAGTGGATGGAAATTTCATGATGCTGTTATGACGAGGAGTTCTAACGGCTCGGATCGTAGGTGCTTTGGCCCATTTGTACTGATTCTTGCAATAGCAGTAATTGCTTCCTCGTTGCTCATAACATGGATCACTACTTTCACTACTTTCATCAGAGTAGTTTTCTGTTGCACTTTGTTCTGACAAAGTGTCATGCTCACCCAGAATGGGTTCAGTTTCTTCAGGATTATCGTCACAGCCACCATCGTCTGATTTCCCAGCCATCTGCTCACAGTTTCCTCAAAGTTTCGGTCTGAAGTGTTCACACGTTGTCTGCTACTTGCATCTACATCTACATCTACATCCATACTCCGCGAGCCACCTTACGGTGTGTGGCGGAGGGTACTTATTGTACCACTATCTGATCCCCCCTTCCCTGTTCCATTCACGAATTGTGCGTGGGAAGAACGACTGCTTGTAAGTCTCCGTATTTGCTCTAATTTCTCGGATCTTTTCGTTGTGATCATTACGCGAGATATATGTGGGCGGTAGTAATATGTTGCCCATCTCTTCCCGGAATGTGCTCTCTCGTAATTTCGATAATAAACCTCTCCGTATTGCGTAACGCCTTTCTTGAAGTGTCCGCCACTGGAGCTTGTTCAGCATCTCCGTAACGCTCTCGCGCTGACTAAATGTCCCCATGACGAATCGCGCTGCTTTTCGCTGGATCATGTCTATCTCTTCTATTAATCCAACCTGGTAAGGGTCCCATACTGATGAGCAATACTCAAGAATCGGACGAACAAGCGTTTTGTAAGCTACTTCTTTCGTCGATGAGTCACACTTTCTTAGAATTCTTCCTATGAATCTCAACCTGGCGCCTGCTTTTCCCACTATTTGTTTTATGTGATCATTCCACTTCAGATCGCTCCGGATAGTAACTCCTAAGTATTTTACGGTCGTTACCGCTTCCAATGATTTACCACCTATGGCATAATCGTACTGGAATGGATTTCTGCCCCTATGTATGCGCATTATATTACATTTATCTACGTTTAGGGAAAGCTGCCAGCTGTCGCACCATGCATTAATCCTCTGCAGGTCTTCCTGGAGTACGTACGAGTCTTCTGATGTTGCTACTTTCTTGTAGACAACCGTGTCATCTGCAAATAGCCTCACGGAGCTACCGATGTTGTCAACTAAGTCATTTATGTATATTGTAAACAATAAAGGTCCTATCACGCTTCCCTGCGGTACTCCCGAAATTACCTCTACATCTACAGATTTTGAACCGTTAAGAATGACATGTTGTGTTCTTTCTTCTAGGAAATCCTGAATCCAATCACAAACCTGGTCCGATATTCCGTAAGCTCGTATTTTTTATTTTTTTTTTTTTCACTAAACGTAAGTGCGGAACCGTATCAAATGCCTTCCTGAAGTCCAGGAATACGGCATCAATCTGCTCGCCAGTGTCTACGGCACTGTGAATTTCTTGGGCAAATAGGGCGAGCTGAGTTTCACATGATCTCTGTTTGCGGAATCCATGTTGGTTATGATGAAGGAGATTTGTATTATCTAAGAACGTCATAATACGAGAACACAAAACATGTTCCATTATTCTACAACAGATTGACGTAAGCGAAATAGGCCTATAATTATTCGCATCTGATTTATGACCCTTCTTGAAAATGGGAACGACCTGCGCTTTCTTCCAGTCGCTAGGTACTTTACGTTCTTCCAGCGATCTACGATAAATTGCTGATAGAAAGGGGGCAAGTTCTTTAGCATAATCACTGTAGAATCTTAAGGGTATCTCGTCTGGTCCGGATGCTTTTCCGCTACTAAGTGATAGCAGTTGTTTTTCAATTCCGATATCGTTTATTTCAATATTTTCCATTTTGGCGTCCGTGCGACGGCTGAAGTCAGGGACCGTGTTACGATTTTCCGCAGTGAAACAGTTTCGGAACACTGAATTCAGTATTTCTGCCTTTCTTCGGTCGTCCTCTGTTTCGGTGCCATCGTGGTCAACGAGTGACTGAATAGGGGATTTAGATCCGCTTACCGATTTTACATATGACCAAAACTTTTTAGGGTTCTTGTTTAGATTGTTTGCCAATGTTTTATGTTCGAATTCGTTGAATGCTTCTCTCATTGCTCTCTTTACGCTCTTTTTCGCTTCGTTCAGCTTTTCCTTATCAGCTATGATTCGACTACTCTTAAACCTATGATGAAGCTTTCTTTGTTTCCGTAGTACCTTTCGTACATGATTGTTATACCACGGTGGATCTTTCCCCTCGCTTTGGACCTTAGTCGGTACGAACTTATCTAAGGCGTACTGGACGATGTTTCTGAATTTTTTCCATTTTTGTTCCACATCCTCTTCCTCAGAAATGAACGTTTGATGGTGGTCACTCAGATATTATGCGATTTGTGCCCTATCACTCTTGTTAAGCAAATATATTTTCCTTCCTTTCTTGGCATTTCTTATTACACTTGTAGTCATTGATGCAACCACTGACTTATGATCACTGATACCCTCTTCTACATTCACGGAGTCGAAAAGTTCCGGTCTATTTGTTGCTATGAGGTCTAAAACGTTAGCTTCACGAGTTGGTTCTCTAACTATCTGCTCGAAGTAATCAGATCCTTTACCTGTAGAATTACTAGGTTCCGCCATATTTCAAAAGCTGTAAAATGGAAAATATCGAGTATATGTAACGAAAGTAATTACAAAAAAAAAAAAAAAAAATACACCAACATCGTAGTGCGTTCAAGTAGAAGCCCGTGGATAACACCACATGCGTTGCCGGTCCACTCACAACTAAACTAGAAGCTAACGAGCCGACGGCCGCAATAATGGGTAGGGAACTGGCTAAATCGCAATTGCTGACGAAAGCGCGGGGTCAGACAGACCGCACCACGTTAGTTAAAGGTTATAGTTGAGACTCCGAACGACTCTTGATTGCAGATCTTTTGGGACCAAGAGCTGTGTTTTTAAGTTCAGTTACATTTACAAGCATACCCTTGAACTTGTGTAATGAACAGACTATATTTCGTGAAACATTGTCCTTTCGAATGCAATTTTTATGTATCCCGACAAAGATTAATCAGGTTTTCAAAAGAAAAATCGCGTCAATCCCGCCCAAATCAGTGCCGGTTTCAAGGTAAGTTTCAATGTCCGTCCCCTGCATTAAGCTGGACGTAGCTGTCTACTGCCTTCTTGTCTTCGTGGACAAACTGACCAAGCTGAGTTTCAGTCCCAAGAAAGGCCTAACGCGCGACCGCAAAGTAAAACCGCCGCTCATGTCGTCACGCTGTTAAACCATACAGTAAGAAAACAGTGACAGCATCTAGGAAAAAGTGCGCTGACAGCAAAATGGATGGAAAGACTAACAGTGGCAGGGGAACACGTCGCCTGTAGCCGGGGGCGCGCAGGGGATGAAATATTTACCGTGGAGCCAGCCGCCCCCTGGCTGGCCGCTTCGTTTGGGAAAAATCTAAGCGCTAGGCCTTCTCCGGGTCCTGGCTTTCAGCAGAGGCGGCAAGACGCGGGCAGGGCGGCCTGTTTGTGGCCCTTTGTCGGCGCCCACAATGCGCGCCGAGCCGCAATATATTTTACGGCCGTACACGTGTAAACACGCCGCTCCCCCTCCCTCAGTCTTTGACGCTCTGCGGCCCCTCAGCAACCCACGCCAAGGCCGCTGGGGGCGGGCGGCGCCGGCCCTGCCCCACGGCCCCTTCTTGGTGAGGCCTCTGGAAATGCAAGATACTAGGGGCACCTCCAACTCCGAAGCCGGAACAACTGATTGAAATAGCACCTCTCGCTCCGTCGAGGTGCGTTTAGACTACGCGAGACTCGCTCGCCTCGCGAAACAGTTGCGCGAGGCTGTACGCCTCTTGTTTCTACGGAGCGATGAAATATTTGTTGTACTCCATAAGCTTCCATACCACCATTTGTTCCTCTAAAATTAGCCACACAGTTGTGTTCTTTATGTTCTTTGACTTTACAACGTTTGCAATATTTAGACGTTATCTCCACATCTAACAATTTACCGGTGTCTACACTCGTGGCAGTGACTACTCCATTCAGAGAAGTATGTCCTCTTTTCTGTCAACTTCCATCAAGTGCAACTGCAATATCCGAACATCCATCATTTTCTTCCACTGCTTCCCTAGCAGCCAGTTTCATGCTTTCCTCACTCACCTCACATACAGCTTTCTCTAATATTGCAGTCAGTTTTCCAAATTTATTTGGTGGTTGATGTAAGTTAATCACTCAAAAAAAATTTTCTCCCTGCAGCCATGCCCTTGCCAATGGATCGTAAGGCATAAACTAATCTAGTATTGATTTCATAAGGGCCACTTGCATCTGGTTTTGAAGAACTCATAAATGAAACCACAGCTGAGCATTTCGTGCAAATTAAATCCAAAGCAATTGCTACGCATTTTCTCCCACTCGCAATCTCACAAATTTTCACACTCTGTGACTCACTACACTGTCTACATTGTACAAATTTAGAAATTGCATCTGATAATATTCTCAAATTTATAATAATGTTACTGCATTCCTTGTCACTTACAGTAAATTCGTTGTAACTCTCTTGAAATGGTGAGACTCTTTAATGATACACTTGTTGAAGAATTGCAATTAGAAACATCGTCGCCAGGCCACGTAGCCTCTCGTAAAGAAAGCTTTCTAAACTTGTTTCCTCTAAATTGTCATATCTTGAAAATGCCTTTACGTTTCGTCATCTTCAATAAACGCAACAAAACATATGACAATAAGCACTGCAAACGCAAGTATAACAACTACTCGCAATCAGGCTTGAACAAAACTAACCGCATGTTTGAAAGCGTGTTGTTTACAAACAGCGGAAACAAAAGAATACCGACCATTGCAGTCCAAGGATAGCCAACACTCTCCGGAGTAAAAAAAACCTATCGTGCAATGTAGGGGATGTAAAGATCTAAAATATATGCAGAAAAGTGGGTGACAGAAAAGTGGGCGGTGCACATAAACACACGTGGT
The DNA here is from genome assembly GCF_023864345.2 of Schistocerca serialis cubense. Classification (NCBI taxonomy): domain Eukaryota; kingdom Metazoa; phylum Arthropoda; class Insecta; order Orthoptera; family Acrididae; genus Schistocerca; species Schistocerca serialis. The sequence continues at coordinate 334,225,915 of NC_064642.1, forward strand.
AAGAAAATGCTCTTTACATGCTCGAAAAAACAATTTTTCACCAAAATCCATTTCAGAGTACTTAAATAAAATCTTAATCTATTGAAATATGATGAAAACCGAAAATCGATTTTTTTCGACCTGAACCACAGTCGAGCCACCGATTAAGGAGACGTGATTTCTTATCATTCTGAGTACTCATATTTGTAATTTCTCGAAATACTCTTTCCTAAGCTATCTATCAGTTAGGGAATTTGAGACAATAATTTACTTTTTTTTAACTTTTATAATGCAGCAGTACTCTTTAGCTTAATATTGCTACACTCTTACAATATAGTGATATTTCAGTTACGATAAAACTACCTCCGTCAGATTCCTGCCCGAGATTTCCCACATGATCAGTAGCACATTGCAAGTGTAAAGACAGAGACTTAAGTTATATTGCAATTTTTATCTCAGCTATCTTATAACAAAGAACAACAAAACAAAAATCTGAGATAGTGTTTTAGTATTCTCCACAGGATTCGATGGTTGCACCAACTTAACTTCGTCATCTGGTATTATTTGTTACCTGACTTGACATGTGCTGGGATGGATCAAATTACACTCTAAAATGTTTAAGTTTTGAGGGGTTGCTGGTTTTACAAACAAATGAACCACACTTAACAAAATAAATGTAAAAACTTCTGCTCATTAATTAAAAAATTTTGAAAAAAGAGAAAGTATTAGTGAATGGGGAGAGGTCTTCGATAGTTCAATTTTGCGCGCACTCCTGTTTATTTTCTATGTGCTCTTCCACTTAAAATATCAATAGTTGAAGAGGAATTAGTACTAACTACAAGGCAACATATGTGTAGTAATTTATCGTTTTCGAGAAAACAACATAAAAATCTGGTAAGAATGTCTTTCAAAGAATTACTGAATAGTTCGTGAGGTGATCAAATGATGGTATTTGTAATTTTGAGGATCCATTATTTATCCTTCTTAGGTAGGAGAGTTACATGTGTATTTTTCCTGTCGCTCGAGACTTTCCGCTGGCGAAAGAAAAAAAATGGTTCAAATGGCTCTGAGCACTATGGGACTTAACATCTATGGTCATCAGTCCCCGAAAACTTAGAACTACTTAAACCTAACTAACCTAAGGACATCACACAACACCCAGACATCACGAGGCAGAGAAAATCCCTGAACCCGCCGGGAATCGAATCCGGGAACCCGGGCATGGAAAGCGAGAGCGCTACCGTACGACCACGAGCTGCGGACCTGGCTGAAAGATTAGAGAGAAATTCGAACTGCTGCCGAAAAGTACTTTATGTAGAACCGAATTGGGATTCGTTGTGGAGTTGGTAACTTACTTGTTTTCAACTCTTTCAGCTGCTTTTCAGCGCCATGGATGCTTATTTCGATGTCCTACATCCGGGAATTTGTGCTGCGGTGAAACGATGTTACGTTGTACTATCCTCCAGCGTGAATTATTTTTTTTAACACTAACGTTACAACTTCAGCTCTTCTTGGCCATCTTCTGTTGCTACATTATAAAGATCAACGAGTGATTCAATAGAAGCTATCAACTCACTTTTTGATTTTACATAGCACAAGAATTTTATAGGATTCTCAGCAAAATAGGTGGAAATTGTGAAAATGCGAAAATGAAAGTGATTACTCAATGCATATTAGTGCTTAAATACTCTTTAGTATTCTGATTTTATCAGAGGAACTGGCAGATAAGATTACCCTGTGGGAAGGACACTCGTGGGCAATCGCATATTAATGTTATTTGCAGTTAAACTCGTTGTACTGTCTTTTACGTTTTAATTGATTTAATGTAGTAAAAGGTGAGAAAGTACATACAGTGGTATTAGATTACTTTTTACAAACGTTACAAAATAATAATTTTTGCTAAAGTGTGCACTCTCCCTTGTTAATTACTGTTTACATTTCACCATGATAGTGGAGGTTCGGCAGAACAAGTGACTATAGAAGAGTACCTTTCACATCCTGTGGTAATGAATTCTGAAATTTCTGGAGGGGATAAAGGCACGTGGAAGACTTCCTGAGCATCGTTTTCTATATATGGTATTAAGGAAACGTCCAGATGAAATGGGGATAATTTTACGTTAAATTTTGTAGTGAGGGGGTAATTTTTCGTTAAATTTAGTAGTGAGTTTTGAGGGAAAACTAAAATTCTTGGTGACTACATTTGATGTATGTCCTAGGTTTTGCGCGATCTCAGCACTGAAAATAAATCGTCATTCAACTGAACGATGGCAGTGTGAATAACTAAGGGATAAGAGTTAAGGAAAGTTGCTGGCCGTCTGCACAGAAATGATATTTGCAGGAGGAAGAGAAACATAATGGGCCCAGGACTGACCACTCCCGCATTCCTGTGAGAATATACTTCAACGACTATTTTTCACACACACAGGTAACATGATGCTGCGTTTGCCAAGCAGTTTCAAACCTCGTCAGCATAGAACCTAAAAATTTTAGGTCTTAACCTGTTTTTTGAGCGGTGTGTCAAACGTGGCGGTATCAAACGCTTTGCCGAAGTCTTGTACGACCGACGTCGTGATCTCATGGTTATCTACAGGTATTTCATTCAAGAGAGACTGTATATTTTAAGCTCAATGTTTCTATCTAAACCCGATTCTTATAAAGGAATTGGATATTAGAACATTTTTTATCTACATGCTTATACCACTAACCACCATATGGTGCATGGCAGAGTATATCTTGTAACACTAGAAGTGTATCGTTCCCCTTAGAAAAATTTATGAATCATTGTGCTGGTAAACCCCTTACGTTATTTGATTTTCAAACAGCTGAGCAAAACTGAACGTACTCAGACGTTTCTCTTTTTACTTATTCTGATCATCACTAAACTGACACACAATATTTTTTGCGCAACGCAATCTGTCTTTTAATAATCCCTACAAAAGAATAGCCCTGACTAACAATAAACTATACCTTTCATGAATCACTTACCTCACAAAAATCTTCATTACTTGAACTACTGCAATACAGCGAGTGCCAGTACTGCCAACTAAATAAAAGATTCTAACTACTGAAGTCACTAACTACTGATAGGCATAGTTAGCAAATAAAAGATTTTGATAGAGAACAAACAATGAATTTACCTCAATAGTGTTCAAAAGTCATGATATATATATATATCAGTTCATGACATCCAGTCTCACAAATTTACTGTCTCTAATGGACACACGTCCAGATCATCCGCTCTCAAAATTCCGCCATCTCTCTCCCCACATCCACCACTGCTGGCGACTCACCTCCAACTGCGCAACGCTACGCGCTGTTAGCAGCCAACTGCCCAGCACTACAGTAGCAAATTCCAACAATGCCACTCAGCCACAGATTGCACACAGCACAGCCAGTGATTTTCATACAGAGCGCTACGTGGCGGTGGCGTTACCAGTAAAAGAACCTAAACAGCCTGCTTACGCAAGATATGGCCTTTCATGTTCCATTCGCAAATGGAGCAAGGGAAAAACCGCTGTATATATGCCTCTGTTCGAACCCACATTTCTGTTGTCTTCGCGGTCCTTGCGCGAAATATAGGTTGGCGGCAATAGAATGGTTCTGCAGTCTCTAAATTTTGTCAATAGCGTTTCGCGAAAAGGATGTTGTCGTTCCTCCAGGAATTCCCAATCGATTTCATGGAATAGTTTCGTAATATTCGCGTGTGGATTGACCCTGCTGGTAACAAATCTAGCAGTACGTATCTCAATTGCCTCGATGTCTTCCTTTAATTCGACCCCTAATGAGGATCCCGAACACTCGAGAAGTACTTAATGAGGGGGTGGCACTAGTGTCCTATATGAGGTCTCCTTAAAGGTGAGCTTTACTTTCCTAGAATGCTCCAATGAACTGAAGTCGCTCATTCGTCTTCCCTGCTACGAAACTTGTGTGCTCGTTCCGCTTCATGTCGCTGAACATTATGGTTAGCTATTTAAGCGATATGACTGTGGCAAGCAGCACACCACATCGACGTGTTGATAATACCGAACACAGCTGAACACGTGAGGCACTCAGTTCGTAACAACAACGTAAGCAACACAGGTAAGGACACCAAATGAAGTCCAACACCACCTCCCTTCGCTCGTTCCTCAAGTCAGTCGCGTGACTACTTCTTTAGTAATGTCAGCTCTTAACCGCTACGGTCGCAGGTTCGAATCCTGCCTCGGGCATGGATGTGAGTGTTGTCCTTAGGTTAGTTAGGTTTAATTAGTTCTAAGTTCTAGGCGACTGATGACCTCAGAAGTTAAGTCGCATAGTGCTCAGAGCCATTTGAACCATTTGTCAGCTCTTAAGCTCTAGGCTACCATTCGAATATATTTACAAAATCTTTAACATAATCCATTTTAAATAAGTAAGATATATCTTAACAATTCATTTGCATCTCGTCATTACACATATTAATTTTTTACGGAGCTGAAATCCTGGCCTTAGAAAACTATTTTGCGCTACAAATCTGAACTATAGGAAGCTAGTCAAATTCATATCTTTAGTCTTCATTCCACTACTCTACCATTCTAATCAAGTGACCTTTTTAAACAATTATATTATCAAATCTTCATTTTAAATACATATACGTAAATTGTGACAATATGTTAAATAATTAATGGTGCTGCTAATCTTTATGGTAAATGTGGAGAACGCATTGTATTCAAACATTAGAGGATTCGTTTTGATACTCATTTGCATTAACTTATATTTCTGTACATTTGGAGCAAGTTCACATTCATCACACCAAATAAAAAGTCTAAGTCACGGGAGGATTTCATCAATGAAATTTGCACAGAAAAGGTCGCTTCACACGCATCAGTGACGTCGCCGTGTAGTGACCAGTCGGTGATTGCACCAACCGTGATGTCACAGTGGCGCCTGACCACCACGGTCAGTGTTTCTTCCGTCGTGTGGCATCGTGCTTGAGCACCCAGGATGGCGAGCTTCTCGGACGACGTTCTCATTAGAGCGGATTTTGGACGAAGAAGAAGAAAGACAAGGGAAAAAATGGAAATAATTTCTTCAGGCTTGGAAAATTAGAGCAACAGGACGGAAAGCTCTCATTCTGTAGGGTAAATTGACGGACGATGAAGCAAAGTCTTCTAAATACACTCCTGGAAATTGAAATAAGAACACCGTGAATTCATTGTCCCAGGAAGGGGAAACTTTATTGACACATTCCTGGGGTCAGATACATCACATGATCACACTGACAGAACCACAGGCACATAGACACAGGCAACAGAGCATGCACAATGTCGGCACTAGTACAGTGTATATCCACCTTTCGCAGCAATGCAGGCTGCTATTCTCCCATGGAGACGATCGTAGAGATGCTGGATGTAGTCCTGTGGAACGGCTTGCCATGCCATTTCCACCTGGCGCCTCAGTTGGACCAGCGTTCGTGCTGGACGTGCAGACCGCGTGAGACGACGCTTCATCCAGTCCCAAACATGCTCAATGGGGGACAGATCCGGAGATCTTGCTGGCCAGGGTAGTTGACTTACACCTTTTAGAGCACGTTGGGTGGCACGGGATACATGCGGACGTGCATTGTCCTGTTGGAACAGCAAGTTCCCTTGCCGATCTAGGAATGGTAGAACGATGGGTTCGATGACGGTTTGGATGTACCGTGCACTATTCAGTGTCCCCTCGACGATCACCAGTGGTGTACGGCCAGTGTAGGAGATCGCTCCTCACACCATGATGCCGGGTGTTGGCCCTGTGTGCCTCGGTCGTATGCAGTCCTGATTGTGGCGCTCACCTGCACGGCGCCAAACACGCATACGACCATCATTGGCACCAAGGCAGAAGCGACTCTCATCGCTGAAGACGACACGTCTCCATTCGTCCCTCCATTCACGCCTGTCGCGACACCACTGGAGGCGGGCTGCACGATGTTGGGGCGTGAGCGGAAGACGGCCTAACGGTGTGCGGGACCGTAGCCCAGCTTCATGGAGACGGTTGCGAATGGTCCTCGCCGATACCCCAGGAGCAACAGTGTCCCTAATTTGCTGGGAAGTGGCGGTGCGGTCCCCTACGGCACTGCGTAGGATCCTACGGTCTTGGCGTGCATCCGTGCGTCGCTGCTGTCCGGTCCCAGGTCACGGGCACGTGCACCTTCCGCCGACCACTGGCGACAACATCGATGTACTGTGGAGACCTCACGCCCCACGTGTTGAGCAATTCGGCGGTACGTCCATCCGGCCTCCCGCATGCCGACTATACGCCCTCGCTCGAAGTCCGTCAACTGCACATACGGTTCACGTCCACGCTGTCGCGGCATGCTACCAGTGTTAAAGACTGCGATGGAGCTCCGTATGCCACGGCAAACTGGCTGACACTGAAGGCGGCGGTGCACAAATGCTGCGCAGCTAGCGCCATTCGACGGCCAACACCGCGGTTCCTGGTGTGTCCGCTGTGCCTTGCGTGTGATCATTGCTTGTACAGCCCTCTTGCAGTGTCCGGAGCAAGTATGGTGGGTCTGACACACCGGGGTCAATGTGTTCTTTTTTCCATTTCCAGGAGTGTATTTCACAGCGGTAGAAAATTTATTTAACTTGCTATTGATCAAAATGGAAGTTAATCTGAAAAAGCAAAACACGCACCGAAGAAAATCAATAACACCAAGTCAACGGCTCGCCGTTTTCTTGAGGATAGTTAGCATATAATATAAGTAACACACAATTTGACATTTTATTAGTAATTAAATATATAAAATCAACGTTCGTCAATATTGGCTTCTGCTGTATAGTCTTGGGTGTTTTCTTGGACGAGTACAAGATCGCGCGAGAAACCTGCAACATAATTGCGGGCAATAAGGTGGGCGAATTGATGCTTACTCCGACAGAGGAAATGTCGAATATCGCCTGTAAGGGTTTTTTACGAAATGTGGAATTTTTCCTAGCTGCATAGGACGGGAAACGTGCTTCTGTTCAGGAACCACAGAATACAGATCACCATTCTTTAATTACACAAAGACTTTCTTCATGACTGTGCTGTCTTTTGTAGACGCTCATGTAACTATTTTGCTACTGATGTCGGGACATATGGATATAAAATGCTGCAGCTATTTCCAACACCTTCATACAGTAATCTTTTACCTAGCTGGTTGTATTCATTGATGTAAAATCAGAGAAATATACACGTATGTACTTCCCAGTCTTCTGTTATTGTTTCTGCTCATATTTTATTCCAAAGTGTATTCTGCAGCTCGGTGCTCACGTTTTTGGGATTGGATACATCGTACAACACGTGACAGTTGCGCACGAATGCAATACGGTTTTCGTCGTTCACGTTTATGACGATAAACTGCTGCGCGACAACACAACAACACGACCGTGACACGGCCGTGAAGTGAGACAGTATCGGCCGGAATAGATACGGCTTTCAAGGTACGGCGTCGGCAGAAGCACGATTTGCACTGTAATTTTCACGCCACGGCCGAATATGAAACTGGCCTGTACAATGAGGTGACAAAAGTCGTGGGATAGCGAGATGCACTTTTACAGATAGTGGTAGCTTTGCGTACACGACATGTAACAGCCTAGTGCATTGGCGGAGCTGTCATTTGTACTCAGGTGAGTCAGGTGCAAAGTTTTCTACCTGATTATGACCAAATGTTTCAAATGGCTCTGAGCACTATGGGACTTAGCTTCTAAGATCATCAGTCCCCTAAACTTAGAACAACTTAAACCCAACTAACCTAAGGACATCACACACATCCATGCCCGAGGTAGGATTCGAACCTGCGATCGTAGCGGTCGCGCTGTTTCAGACTGTAGCACCTAGAAACGCTCTGCCACCGCAGCCGGCGATTATGACGAAACGACGGGCATTAATCGACTTTGAACGCCGAATGGTAGTTGGAGCTAGACGCATGCTACGCTACATTTCGAAAATCGTCATGGAATTTTAATATTCCACGATCCACACTGCCGAGAATACCCCCGTTCATGCATTACATCTCACCAAGGAAAATACAGTGGCCGACGGATTTCACTTAACTACCAAGAGCTGCAGCATTTGCATACAGGAGTCTGTGCTAACAGACAAGTAACGTTGCATAAAATGACCACAGATATAAATTTATGACGCACCCATTAGGACAGTCGGCGAAATTTTGCGTGAATGGGCTATGGCAGCAGTAGATCGACGAGAGTGCCTTTGCTAACAGCACGACATCGCCTGCAGCGCTTCTCCTCCGTTCGTGGCCAAATTGGTTGGACCCTAGACGACTGCAAGACCGTGGCCTGGTCAGATGAATCCTGAGTTCAGTTGATAGGAGCTGATGATAGGATTCGAGATGGCGCAGACTCCGCGATGACATGGACCGAAGTTGTCAACAAACCATACGAAAGCTGCTGGTGGCTGTGTTTACACTCAATAGATCGGGTCGTCGGTTACGTTCGGCTACTTGGAGACCATTTGCAGCCACTCATGGACGTCATGTTTCCAAACAACTATGGAATTTTTGTAGATGACAATGCACCATGTCACCGGGCCAAAGTTCTTCGCCATTAGCTTGGCGAAAATTCTGAACAGTTCGAGCTAATGGATTTGCCATCTAGATGACCCCGATATGAATCCCATCGAACAGTTATGGGACTTAATCAAAGGGTCAGTTCGTGTGAAACATCCCCTTAGAAAAACTTATGAATTACTGTGCTGGTAAACCTCTTACGTTATTTGATTATCAAACAGCTGAGCAAAACTGAACGTACTGAGACATTTCTCTCTTTATGTACTCTGATCATCACTAAACTGACACACAGTATACATATATATATTGCGCAACGTAATCTGACTTTCAATAATCCCTACAAAAGAATGGCCCTGACTAAACATAACCTACACCTTTCATGAATCACTTACCTCACAAAAATCTTCGTTACTCGCACTACTGCAATACAGTGAGTGGCAATACTGCCAGCTAAAAAGAAGATTCTAACTATTGAAGGCACTAACTACTGATAGGCTTAGTTAGCAAATGAAAGATTTTAATAGAGAACAAAAATGTATTTACCTAATAGTGTTCAAAAGTCATTATACACACACACACACACACACACACACACACATATATATATATATATATATATATATATATATATATATATATATATCAGTTCATGACATCCAGTCTCACAAATTTCCTTTTTCTGACGGACACACGTCCAGATCGTCTGTTCTCAAAACTCTGCCATCTCTCTTCCCACATCCACCACTGCTGGCGGCTCACCTCCAACTAGTGTTGCCAACTCTAAAAAACCCTAGTCGTTAGATTCAGTATCAAAAGTTGCTAAAAGTCGCTAAAACTGATTTTACTAGGGGTGTACTGAAAAATATGTGCTGTGAAGGGTGCAATAAGCCAGTGGGAGGGGGGGGGGGGGGAGTTTCATAAAATATCAATAAAAATTGTCTCATACGTAACTGCTATATTGTCTTAATTAAATGACGCATCGCTTGCAACAACATACATGTAAATTACGCTAACGTTTAATTAAACACGTTATCATAATTGACGCAACACATAAATTTTTGTTTCAATCACAGTAGTCAAATATACTAGAAATATACAACTATATTTGTAACAAAAGATAGCAAGAACTCAAATTAGGTTACAAAATATATACATACCGGTATGTGAGCTGTTCATCGTCGTCACTCAGAAGATCGAATAACTCTTCTGTTTCGTGCTCTGACAGAACTGTAATTGATGTAGAGGGTTGAACGTCGCTCAGAAGATGATGTTACAGTTCGACTGGTTTTATCGCAAAAGAGTAACTTCTGTTCGTTCCAATAAGCTCCAATACGTCTGACGGTATGCCAAAAGATTCACAATCTCTATTTTGTTTCTTCAGCTGGTCTCTCAATATGATCAAAGCATTGATTGTCTTTAACGATAATCTGTTATGTTGTTTGGTTTTTATAATGTTCGTAGAACTGAATATTCTTTCCACTTCTGCATTTGAATGCGGTAGGAATAGAACAGTCATTGATAGCTGTGAAATCAAAGAAAAAGGATTCTCCTCTGCGGCATTTTTATACTGCAAAACCTCACTCCAAAATCCAACAGTGTTAATAGTGTTAATCCACCTAATGAAGTTGATATTATGCCATTCTTGCAGCATACCGTCTATGAAATCGCCACTAAAACCTAATTCTTTGGCTACATCCGCTACAGCACTATTTTTATTCACTTTTAGTGTTTCTTCAACATTCAGTGTTGTGGGTTGGCAGGAGAGCCAACACCAGGTACTAAAGGAAGCCGAAAAGGCACGCGTTTTAGCTCACGCAGGCTGGCGTGAGGTCTGGAACAGGACAAGGAAATTAGACTTTAATAAAACGGACGTAGCTGGCGGAATACTTAACTTAAATCCATAAATGATGAGCGTCGCTCTTGACGGTACATGATTACAGTATCAATAGTAACTGGTACTGGCACCTTGCTAGGTCGTAGCAAATGACGTAGCTGAAGGCTATGCTAACTATCGTCTCGGCAAATGAGAGCGTATTTTGTCAGTGAACCATCGCTAGCAAAGTCGGTTGTACAACTGGGTCGAGTGCTAGGAAGTTTCTCTAGACCTGCCGTGTGGCGGCGCTCGGTCTGCAATCACTGATAGTGGCGACAAACGGGTCCGATGTATACTAATGGACCGCGGCCGATTTAAAGGCTGCCACCTAGCAAGTGTGGTGTCTGGCGGTGACACCAAATTCAGCATCGACATTTTTTTCAGGATCGTAACGTTACTTGGCAGTCTTTGTTGAATTTCTTTTATGAGTTTCAGATTAAAATGAATTCATCTCTTCTTAAAATAAACTTTATTTTCTTCAGACATACTTGACTCACACAATTTCTGTTCAAACATAAAACCAAGGTTCGGATTTGCGTACATACATTCGCTTGGAACTGGTGTTGTCAACAAATCAACAGTTGGAAAAACTATGTTTTGTCCGAGTGACTGCATTAGAAATACAAGTGTATCTAGTAATTTAGTGGGGTCATTGTCTTCTCCTTCAAAAGCTTTTATTGCTTTTTATACGTCTTTTAAAGCAAGTTTAAGGTAAAACATGTAAAGATGATTTGAGTCGCCACAATGCATCTTGTACAAAAGATCGACAGTGTAACAATTGTCTTGAACCATGGCAAGTTAAAAATGTAGCTTTAGTTCTTCCCACTGCTCCAGAATTCTTCGTATTGCTGGTTCAATTGAAAGCTAACGTATTGCACAGACCTTCAAAATTTTTAGTGGCTGTTTTCCTCTTGTCTTTTGGGTGAAATGGAGAACCAATTGTAGGTTTCTCGTACAAGAAACTACGTTTCTAAGTATGGTATTCACTGAGGCGTGCGAAACTGCAAGCTGAAGAGAGTGACAAATGCAATGGATCAATACCAAATGCTTCAAACCATATTCTCTCTTGAGTTGTTCGAAAAACCCATTGTTTATTCCAACCATTGCAGAAGCATTATCTGTGCCAATTCCTACCATATTAGCGATTGGAAGTTTGAGATCACTCAAAGAATTCACAAGAACAGCAGCCTGATTTCTTGCATCTGCGGTTTCTACTACAGCAAGTTTGATAAATAGTGATCTAATGATTTGGTTGTTAACACTATAGTACCGTATAACGATACCTAGCATTTTAGATATTGATACATCTGTGGATTCATCTATTAGTACACTCTATTTTTGGTTACCTATATCTTCAACCAATGATTGTGTAAAATATGGAACCAAAACTTCAGTTATAATGTTAGGGCACTTTGTACGATGTAATTCCATGTTTTTAGCGCCCTCATCACCGGAAAACACATTCTTCCACAGTATTCCTAAATGATCTACAGCTAAAATAGAACAATGTTCAGCAGTAAATAAAGAAAGGGCGCCTTGTGCTCTGCTTGCAATTCTAACTGTAGTTTTCGGAACAATTTTCACAGTTAAGGTGGTTTGTGTTTTTTTAAATCAATTTTTTGTTTATGCTTAATAGTTTTCGAATGCTTTCTAATATCACACAGTTTAGCATAAAACTCTGTTGCACATACTTGACATCTTGCCTTGGATAAGTCTCCAACGACTGGTTTCGGCACCCATTGTATTCAGGTTCTGCCTCCCACGCATCCCGATTATTTGAGCGTACCGCTCCTTCTTCTGCGGTAAATCCATTCTGTAAGCCACCACAACATAAGTTTCACCAATTTATAATCACTGAAAATACATTAAAACTCAGGCGAACTGGAGGTCATGAAACAATCTACTCACTCGGTAACTCGATATCAGTCCTATTGTTCATTGTTTAAAGCGTAGTAATGTATGAGATACCCCCACCAAATTGTTCTTGCATTACCACTGTGCATGTGGTAATAATTTGACTGCAAATTAACATTTCGAAAAATTAGAGGTTGCTGGACAGAAATGTATTTTATTATACTTAATATTACGTATGTTTTTTGTCAATTAGAAAAATAAAGGGAGTTCAAAAGTTGAAGAATTATAGATCGATACGCTATCGACGATAACAGGCTAGTGGGTAATGAATAATGAATTGTTCTAAAGTCAAGGTTTTCTTACTCTGTAGGCAATTCCCACGTTCAGGTTTACTAAATGCTGAACAATGCTACATGATCTGCTAATAACTTAATTTAACTTAGCAAATCTAGAACAAAGTCAGTGTAGTACCCATTCTATAGTTAAAATCTTAGTTTTGTTAATGAAAATACTGGCCCAAAATAGTTTTGATTTGCACTTCAAAAGTCATCAGTACTCCAAAAGTCGCCAGATAAGTCACTAAATAATTTTTGTCGCTAAAAAGTTTTTTTCTTGGTCGCTAAGACGAAGGCAAAAGTCGCCATTTCTAGCGACAAAGTCGCTAAATTGGCAACACTGCCTCCAACTGCGCAACGCTACGCGCTGTTCACATCCAACTGCCCAACACTACAATAGCAAATATTCCAACAATGCAAATCAGCCACAGACTGCACACAGCACAGTCAGTGATTTTCATACAGAGCGCTACGTGGCGTTACCAACATCAAACGTAAACAGCCTACTTACACGTGCACAAAATCCTCCACCGGCAATGCTTTCAAAATTGTGGACTACTAGTGAGCCAGCATGGCTCCGTATTTCTAATGGGAACTTAACAACGACTTGTTGAGTCCATGCCACGCCGAGCTGGTGCTCTACGTTTGGCGAAAGAAAGTCCGACACAGTAGTGGGAGGTGTGTCGTGACTTTTGTCCTCTCAGTGTACAAGACCGATCACGGCACTGCAGCGTGACGAATGTGTGTGAAGCGGGTTAAAGTCTGCGTCCCCATGTAGCACGTCACCAGGCGGAGGAGATCTAGCGTAGCTTCAAGATGCTGCGAAAACTACGAAACACTGCCGAGTTTCAGTCAGTACGAACGACTCCACTCTGTCTGTCGCCAAGTACAGTTAGGTACTGTGCTCTCAGCGACAGGCGGCTGCCAGGTGTGTGCACTCGGGATGGTCAGCATCTCGCTGAGTGCGGTCGTGTGTTATGAAGATGATTTACGAGCGACGGGGCGGCAAAAACGCGGCGCCCTTGTCCCCCGTCCGTTCCAATGGGCTGTATTGAATAGTCGGCCGACGCGCCGTTTGTAATGGGCCCCGCTGGTGAAGATGGATGGCACCCGGGGGTGCGACGCCTTATTAGCGGCCGGGGCCCTCGCTCCGCCAGGAAAGCGGCCGCTGATTTCATCTGCCACGAATATGAATGCGAGCCGGTCCGCTCAGGCCGCCCCCCTTACGGTTACGGCGAGCCGATAACGTCGGGGCCGGTTCTGCGTTGGAGGAAACAAGGCTACCTCGTTAGCAGGCGCTGTGTGAAGTCGTTATCACGCCGTGTGAGGGGCACCGAGTACAACATCAATTAGTACAACAGCGGACGAAAAATGAGCGGGCCCGCAGGCACCGCGCTGTTAAATTGTTTATTTTGCTCTGGTAAGTACATTTTTCCAGCGCTCTACAGTGTATTAGTGCAGACGCGGACGAATGGCTGCAATACCGCTTATTTTTGTAGTCCGCTAGCTAAAATATCTGTCACGTTGTAGAAGTGGGGTTTCTTCAAAGTCAAAAGGAAGAATGGAAGAATAGCTCACAGTCTTCGGTCGACGACGAGGTCAATGGGGACAGACCTTGGACTAAGGAAGTATTGGGATCTAAATGCGCCAAGAACCATCCCAGGCATTCGCCTTAAGTGATTTAAGGAAGTCAGGCAACACCTACATCTGTGTAACGGGACAGGCAGACGAGTTCCATCTGGTTTTTCTTTTCTTTTTTTTCGTTCAGTGTCGGTACTTCATAGAGCAAAATCGTGGCTTAGTAGATGACTTCATTAGCTTCGACATCACATACTTATGTTGTGAAACGTCCCTTTTGGAAAATTTTAAATGACTGTGCTGGTAAACCTCTACGTTGATTTTCAAACAGCTGAGCAAATCTGAACGGACTCAGACATTACTCTCTTTACTTATTCTGATCCTCACTAAACTGACGCACAATATATTTTTTTTTATTTAGCGGAATTCAGTCTGACTTTCAATAATCCCTACAAAAAAATGGCCCTGACTAACAATAACCTATACCTTACATGAATCACTTACCTCACAAAAATCTTCGTTACTCAAACTACTGCAATACAGCGTGCGCCAATACTGCCAGCTAAATGAAAGATTCTAACTACTGAAGGCACTAACTACTGATAGGCATAGCTACCAAATGAAAGATTTTGATGGAGAACAAACAATGTATTTACCTTAATAGTGTTCAAAAGTCATAATATATACATCAGTTCATGACATCCAGTCTTACAAATTTCGTTTTTCTGTCGGACACACGACCAGATCGTTCGCTCTCAAAACTCTGGCATCTCTCTCCCAACATCCACCACTCCTCGCGGCACACCTCCAACTGCGCAACGCTACGCGCTGTTCACATCCAACTGCCCAACACTACAATAGCAAATATTCCAACAATGCCAACCAGCCACAGACTGCACACAGCACAGTGATTTTCATACAGAGCGCTACGTGGCGTTACCAACGTAAAAACCTAAACAGCCTACTTACAGTTGAAATATGGTCTTCACTTTTCCCTGTTCCACTAATTATGTTACTACAAGACCAAGAATAAATTCAGTCGGTGCTGTATCGTTTTTCCTTGTTATTTTCATTTCTCCAATATTCTTATACAATAGCTTTCAGACTGACAGGTCAATATGTCGGCTATTTACAATGATTGCCTGCACCTCCTTCCTCCTCCAGACACACGCACACACACACACACACACACACACACACACACACACACACATCGTTAAATATCTCACTTTCTTCTCATTAAATCAAAAACTTCACTAATGTTGTCCATTATAGACGTCATTGGACGTTGCGAATGTAGTGTGAAGGAGAATGGTGCTGCCGGCATAATAATGTCACTGGTCGGTTTGAACGAAGCATGCTTTGTTGTATTCAGTGTGTCCATTACCTTGTCGCATAAAGCACAAATTAATAAAAGAATTCTATCATTTGTCCTGCGACCTAGGACGAAATTTCTGCAGTGAAACTGATGACAAGATCCTAAAATTTAGCGCGATCTGTGGGACAGCTAGAATTATGCCACAAAAGTCGATGAAAAGTCATGGCAGTACCTATTATTCTCTATCACAGGTGACTCCAGGAGGGAGGGAGGGGGCTACGGAGCTGCAAAAGCTCACCCCCCCCCCCCACTAACACCCCACCGAACTGCACCTGTTTCTTCCTGTCTAAGAAAAAAAAATTAATAATCTCGAAAACTTTCTCGCTATTGCAGCTTTATAGCGGATTAAAAAAACATGTTCGTTTATTTCAGATAATTTGGAAACTACACAGCGATACAAATTGCTGAGTGTTCAGTCACTCCCACTCCCCCCCCCCCCCCCCCCCTTCCCACCCTCAAGACCTTTATTCGATTCTGACAGCTCTACGGATTTCAAAACTGCGTTCCCACGCAAAAGGATAACAAGCAGGATGCAGGGTGCGGAAATGGGATTCCTCCGTAGTGTTAATGGGTACACCAGAGAATGCCACTTCAGAGCTCAAGACTTCAGAAATGAATTACAGGCTGATTCAACGCTCAGTAAAATGAATCCAAACAGAAATAGATGGAGGGAATGTGTAGATAGAATGCACGAAAATAAACTTACTAAACAAATTCTTGACTTCAAAGTTAGAGGGACAAAAGAAAGGGGAAGCCCACGGAAGGGATGGCTGCACCTTGCTGGCCGGAGCAGACGAACTTTCCTGATCCATGAAGGGAGAAGAAGGCGAAGGAGAAGAAGAACAAGAAGATCATTTGTCCTTTATTGTAGGTCTGTTTTCCTTCTCAGCTAGTATCTAATGTTTGTACATAGCGTTCGTATCGTAGTTTTCTTTCAATGACACACATATTCTTTAACCCATCATGAGTCCATTCGAAATAGCAAAATCCCTATCTGCAGTGCACAGCAGTAGAGGTTTTGTCTTCGGAGCAAATTCGTACGAAATTCATTCCCCACCCCATAATAGGTACTACCACGTCACATTGTGGAATAAGGTAGTTCCTAAGAAATCGGTGTAACATGTGAGTAGTCCTAAATCTTGCCTAGCGCGTAGATTCGCACGCGCCGTCAGAACTTCTGGATGCACGTGTTCTGTGTCCAACGCGGACAGCGAACGGATGGAGTTCGCAGTAGGAAGCCTGAGTTGTGTAACTCGGCTGCGCTGCAGCTATGGGATGAGTGAGGCGTGTAAACGTGCAAGGCATCGTGTTATAACAATGAACTACTCTGCAGCATACATTTATGAAGCTGAGACCTTTGTGCAATATCAAAAACAATTCATTATTCAGCTGATCACAAAGACAAAAGAAGCGGACCGCTGTTTAGGGAAAGAATGTCTAAAAACCTGGCTGGGAGCGATCAACAGAACACAATATTTTTGTATGATCTTAAGTGCTACTACAAATCTTCATCAATTTATAGTTAGTTTTCAGATAAAGCACGATAACTGTGACTACCGTCGATTCTGCAAAATGCTTCTAAATTCCGAAGAGTATAGGATTCAAAGCGTGTATGATATACTAAAATATAGTAAAAGTGTTTCTGGTTACTTAGTCTAAACCCAGCCAGAGCGGTCTTTGTGTGCAAAAATATGATGGTTGTGTGTCATGTTCAGATGATATTGAGGTTATTTCAAGCCAATATTTTCTTCTGTAGTTGTGTTTTGTTCTACATTTAACGTGATTCGTAAGAACATTGTATTAATTTTCATACATTTGGACGAATTTGAGTTCGCATGTTCACATCTAGTTGACTTGGTTACGAGCCGGTGCTCGTCCACAGGGGCCCATGAAACCCTCTCTCCGTCTGTTAGTCTCACATTCTGGTCTAAATTTCAACGAAGAAAATTCGGTAGCTTTGTTTCTGGCATACACCGCACGAATAGATATACAGTTTCATTAATTTTGTAGTCGACTTTAAAACTACTTAACCAGTTGAAATTGTCAGGAACCCAAAAAAAATTATTCTTTAGTGGTCTTTTCCATCTAAAACAATGTTTCACAGCTCCCTTCAGACTGATATCAGCTACGTTTTCACATCTGCCTAACTTGTAAAATGCATCCGTTTTGGGCTACTGTTTGCTGTGTGTAATGCATTTAAGAAAGAGAGTTATCTACAACATGCGCTTCTGTTTTGAAACAGGGTAATCACACTTAATTCCAGCTTTCTTCCTTTGTTTGCAAAACGTTCAGCTTTCATTATGTTTCGTTTTCGACGCCGGAGAACTTATGATTTTTTTTAACTGTCCTTTTCGAGAAACTACTTCATGGCAAATTGTACTTACAACGTAATTACAGTGACTAAGAAAAGTAAAGGCAGAAATTTCAGGGGATGATCTTACACGACTTTGCACCATACGGCTCAACAGACCTTCTGCTGACTTGTAAGTCTCGATACGAAACAGACCGTGCAAATTTATGCAGACGACGTTGGTAGTCATCTGAAGGATTACACTAAAGAAAAAGAATTTAGTACAGTCACATCCTGTTCTACTGTATTAAAAGTAAATGACTTTGTGATTTTACAAATAATGTAGACGCTAAAGTAAGAACTTGTTCTTACAGAGATTTGAGACTGCTAGCAGCTAGGTCTTCTGGGAGCGCTCTAGCGCGCAAGATCGGTAGCTACGGTGCAAAAACACAGATGTAGAATTCTGCAGTTTCAGTGTACGCAGTAAATGCAAATGGCACAAAACGACTGGTCTTTCATCTGCATTCAGTTAATCTGGCGTGCCGATTAGGAGGTTACCAGAGATGGAGCTGAACTCTTGAAACGCGTCATAAAGGGCAGATAATCTATTTAAAATTTAAAAAAAAAAAGGCATTACGTCCCGCCAAAAGCTGCTGAATTGTCTACTGCATCTGTCGATACCGATTTCGGTCACGTGATCGTCTTCAGTTGGCCAATATATTCACAGAATACACACATGTATACAGAAAACGTGTAAACATAATTTGAATGTTTTACCTTAAATCTTCACGACCCGCCAGGGCAGCTGAGAGTGCTAATGAGCTGCTTCCTGGACTCGGGTAGGCGCGCTGGCCTCGGATTGAATCCGCCCGGCGGATTAACGAGGAGGGCCAGTATGCCGGCCAGCCTGGATGTGGTTTTAGGCGATTTTCCACCTTCCACTAGGTGAATACCGGGCTGGTCCCCAAGTTCCGCCTCAGTTACACGACTCACAGACGTTTGAAAACGTTCGCACTATTTCATGGCTTACACTAGACGCAGACAGCTGGGGTGCACTACTTCCGTCCCGGGGGGTTCGGGGTGGCGGCAGGAAGGGCATCTGGCCACCTTCTGCCATGAACACTGCCAAATCCGCAGTAACAAAGCCGACCCCGCGTTGGAGCGGGACAAAGATCCCAAGAAAGAAAGAAAGAAAGAAAGAAACCTTACTTCTTCACGACTGCAATCTTGTCGAAAGTTGACTTATTGAGAACCGTGGCAGTAGTGGAGTTCTACACATATATACATATTCCGCAAAGTACTGCACGGTGCTGTGGCAGAGGGTACACTGCAGCACCACCAGTGGTTATAACTGAGATCTATGTTGGTATTCATTACTGGTTCGGTGCAACTAATATTTTTAGTTGACAATTCGGTAAATTTTCGCGAGAATTTTTCTTAATCTTCAAAGAAACATTACTGAAATGATTTTAAAGTTAATTAAACATGAAAAGTGCCGAATGCTTACCTGCTGTATTATGTCTATCCGACGAAATCATGCTGTATTTATGTTATGATTTTAAACTCAACAAATACAGTGTTGAGATACTGCCTTAAGATGAGCATGCAATTACGACTGGTTCCGACAAACGATGTAAACAATATAGCAGCTTTTGACGGAATACGATGACTATTTTTAGTCCATTCAAGACACAGGTTATTGATAACACAAGGTGTTTTTAAAAAGTTTAATGGCTATTTATTGTGTTTTGTTGCCTTGACTGTTCTTTCAGGCCTTCAAAAGTATGATCGCGTGTTACTCTGACAGTTGTGCGAAGGTAGTAGTAAGGGGCACCTGCAAGTTTAGTCGCGAGAGACAGACGTGACCTCTGCCAAGCAGCTCGACAAGCAGGAGGACGCGGTCATGCAACACGCGACCGGAGAGGTTCTGCCCGCCGCAGCGCGGTCGGTGTTGACGTGACCGATCTGCGGCGGTCGTGGTCGTGGTCGCGTGCAGGCGTCCGACGGCGGTCCTGTCAGCCGGAGAGAGCTATCCGTGACGGCGCAACCGCAGCCTGTAAACCAGTTGTCAAGGAGTAAATTAGCCGTCTCCCCGGCACCCCGCGGGCCGCGCTGCCAGGCGTCGCTGCCTTGTGTGCCGCTGGCGGCAGGGCGGGGTGAGGGGAGGGGGCCGCAGCACTTACGGCACTGGGAGGGGCTGGGGGGAAGGGGAGCCCCTGGAGTGGCCGCCGCGCAGGGTTGCCAGCCTGCGCGCGCCAAACTCGCCAGCCTTGCCGCCACACCGCTACCTGGCCCAACCTGTATACCACTGTAATCCTTTTTTTTTCATTTTGTTCTTGTATTTTCTTACCTAATAGCAATTTGCAGCAGTTGTGGTCGTCCTCTTTGCACAACTCGATATACTGTAACGACGAGAAAATAACGCTGTTGCAACCAGCTACAATTTACAATTGTAAAAATTCTAATTTTTTTGCTGGTACCAGTTTCAGGCAGTAATAACCATCTTCAGACAGCTACATTTACGATTTTTACGTAATCAGTGCCTCAGCAGCATGTCGTAAATACGTTGCTTTTGAACCTACCTGGCAGATTAAAACTGTGTGCCCGACCGAGACTCGAACTCGGGACCTTTGCCTTTAGCGGGCAAGTGCTCTACCATCTGAGCTACCGAAGGACGACTCACGCCCGGTCCTCACAACTTTACTTCTGCCAGTATCTCGTCTCCTACCTTCCAAACTTTACAGAAGCTCTCCTGCGAAACTTGCAGAACTAGCACTCCTGAAAGAAAGGATACTGCGGAGACATGGCTTAGCCACAGCCTGGGGGATGTTTCCAGAATGAGATTTTCACTCTGCAGCGGAGTGTGCGCTGATATGAAACTACCTGGGAGATTAAAACTGTGTGCTCGACCGAAACTCCAACTCGGGGCCTTTGCCTTTCGCGGGCAAGTGCTTTTTTCCAGAAACATCGAATGTCTGCCCTCCCACGGTGCTACGTGACGAAGTTTCCATAAGATTGCGGTCGCAGTGTCACAGGCATTGGGGCACTCTGCCGACCAACTTCGGCCGAAGATGGCCAGTGTTTTCTAATCAGCACGTCCGCATTTGTGTCTTCTCGGTACCACCGATCTCATTTCTCAGCCTGACGACGGTCGACGAAATTTTTGTTTTCTTAAGTCGAATCGGGTGACCATTTCACACGCAATGAGAGATGTTGAAGTTTAGTACGAGAAAGAAGGAGTTTGTGGCGTCCTGAAGCTGAGAAATATAACAACGAGTTATGTTGCCGGCTTTTACTTTTGGACCGTCTAATTCCAACTGAATGAAACACAATTTTGGCGCCATGGTGTTTCATTCAGTTGTAATAAAATGGTTCAAAATTAAAAATCAACAACGTATCGTCAATTATATGCCACTGAGGATGACTGGACTAAAAAAGTTGAAGATGATAGTAATAGTGGTACGTTTTGGATTTTATGGTCTGAAATCGCTACTTAACAACTTAAAAAATTTGATAATAATTAATTGAAAGTTACCTTATATTACATTATCCCATGCATGTTTTGCGACTGTCTACCCATTTCCGCCTAATGTCTATACTTACTGGAGTGTGTCGTCTACAAAACTGGAAAGCGTGAATCGAAAACTTATGACGTAGACTATAACCTTAAAAAGTTATGTGCTCGTACGAGGAATGCCACGTATGTTAATTTTGATGCTTAAAGTTACTGTCGTGGATCTTTTTCGGCTGTGGCAGGTAGTAACTAGCTGTCTAAGAATTATTATTGCTGCTCCCCGATGTTTTTCTGCCGGTAGGTTGGTAATTCTAATACATGATGTGGTTTGCAAATGTGGTGTTTGTATTTACACTTTTCAGTGCTTTGGATGTTATTCCGAACTTCATGATTCCTTTCCCACATGTGCTGAATGATGGTCTTCCACAGTTAACTGTTATATCTCTGTTTGTCTGAATGGATTAGAAGTTGTGCAGAATGTTTGCAGCCTTGCATTTGAGTGTCACCACGTCTCACCTAGAGTACGTAATGTAATGTTCCTCTCTCCAGCTCAGCCATTCGTATCACTAGTGTGGTCGATCCAAAAAACTGCGGAAATAGTGTGCAATTTCAGTAGATACAGTGTACAGATTCTAACTTTCTTGATCTCTCCAGAAACTGAAGGAGATCAGACGCACTCCGACGAAGTTGTCGGTCGATGTTATCGGGCGACATCAGGCGACAGTACCCGAGTCCAATGTGACCGCAGCCCAAGACAGATACCATGCCTCAAGGAGAAAAACGCGATGTGCGCCACTTCACTTTTCAATATCTCAAATGTTCACTTGATATTTTTATCACACTATTCGCAGCGGTAGACTCCGTCCTTACCAGTAGCGTTGACCCGCAACCGTCCTTTATTGTTCCGTTGGTAAGGCTCACACGTTTCCTGAAATTGTGCTACACGGACTTAAGGTAACTGATGTAACATGAAAACGTTCCTTGTAAACTACTTCTCATCGACTGACAATCTCGTAGTAAAAAACATTTGAAACTATATTTTTAGGCAGCGTATCGTTTTGGTAGTGTAGCCACGACCACATACTTCAGGCTTGATGCGCAACGGCCTTGTTCGCTTGGACGCGTTCTGGACAAAAACAAACTGGGCATTCGTAAGTCACCTATTATGTATAGCGGTAGATAAAAGAGCCTGCAGTATTTTACTGCAACAGAACCTTCGACAAAAACCTGCAAATAGTTGTTGCCGTTTAGACGTTTGCTAGAAGATGATCGATCCACTGAAACTAGTCTAGACATGGAATACTGTCGTACAGTAACAAACTACGGTGGTTTTTGCGTGATACACTTGTCTTCAGGCACAATTTTATAAATTTTCATAATGCTTATCGCTTGCTGCTGAAGAGATGGATTCGGACGTTTGACATTTTTGACCTGTTCACGAAATATGGAAATCATTCTAGAGATCATTAAATACCTCCACTACTGAAGACCTTCGTTCGAATTTATTTCTGTTCCTTACAGAATTTCAGAAGAAGGCGATGCTCCACTTTTAGTCTAAAAATTATGAAGAGCACCATAAACCAGACAGGAGCACAAATTGAAGAGAGCTGCGCTGTGGCGGTGTGATAACTGCACTCTTGTACTAGCCTCTCCCACAAGGCAAGCGCGTGCAGTATTAGTAGCCGCAACATGTGTATTCCTCGAAACTGAAAGCGCCATTCAGATTGAGCCTTTCCGTGGTCTCTCGTAGTTGCCTTAGGCGAATGGCGGGATGGTTCCTGGGAAAACGACGCCGAAATTTCTTACTAACAATGTCCAATAGGGGGCTGTGTTCGTATTCTAATGAATTCGTTCTTAAATATATGTTAAATCCTAAACTTCCTTTCATCTGGTGTGTATCTAGCACAAATTATTTACTGTCTCGCAGGTCAATGCTTTGGGCTAAGACATTATATGTTTCCTATTAGTTAAAGAATAGGCATTTTTTTAATTCTTAGAAGCAATATGTGATTTGGTATATACTTTGTGACAAAGTTCGTAAACAATCAATCCTTTCCTCGTCGTACTTACCTCCCTCGAGAAATGCATGACGCTGTCTGAGAAGTGCCCTGGCTCGAAACTAGTGGCAGCAAAATTAACCATTTATTCGGCGATATCGTGATTTGATGCAGGGTTTACGTTTTTCACATCAGATCTAAAAAGTCCTGGAGATCTACATCCGTAATAGATACGCAATACTGATATAACGTTCCAAAATAAGTACCAGTACTGACGCAGAATAAGCTGTAATCATGGTGTCTTTTCCGTTGGCTGTCCTGTAAAAAAAAAAAAAAAAAAAAAAAAAAAAAAAAAAAAAAAAAAAAAAAAAAAAAAAGACTACTGTAGCAGGTTCGAATCCTGCCTCGGGCATGGATGTGTGTGATGTCCTTAGGTTACTTAGGTTTAAGTAGTTCTAAGTTCTAGGGGACTGATGACCTCAGAAGTTAAGTCCGATAGTGCTCAGAGCCATTTTTGATCTCTCGAACGGTTTGTAAATTTCGTGAACAGGGCAAAGATGACAAACGTCCGAATCAATCTCTTCAGCAGCAAGCGACAAAGATTCTGAAAATTTATAAAATTGTGCCTGAAGACAAGTGCATCACGCAAAAACCACCGTAGTTTGTGACAAGCTGGCCTATGTTCTTAAACGAGATATAAATAGCTCCTAACTATTCACGCACGTAACGCTTCTCGGCAAGGGCCACATATAAGTAAGACCGGACTACTTTGCCCTTGGAGGGCATCACCAGCTGAGCACGCCTACAGTTACTGCTGCGCCAGTGAGGTGCGTTGCATTAGTTGGTAGGAATGTTGCCCGTGAAATTTAAAGAAAGTGTTCCTGCCCAGTCCTTCACACGACTTTAATCGGCGGAGCGAATGTTTCATTCTGCTGAAATAGTGTCGTCGCCTGTGTAAGATCTTCATCAGACATTTTAGGTAACGCCTCCTTTACGCAACCGCCCTTATCTGTCTCACAATTTCCACCACTTCGTTGTGTTGTTGCAAAGCATTGCAATCTGTAATACGGATGCTCTGGGGCTACCTCTATTTTTTTTTTCGCAGGATTTTTCTTTGTAAGTTATTTCTTATGAAGCTGTCATGTCGAGTTAGGTGCCCAATTAATTTAATTTTTCTCCTCTGTATCAGACTATTCTTCTGTCTTTGTCATGCCGAGTTAAAGAGCGCATCTGAACTTGTTAGCCTGTCCTGGTAGCTTTCTTTTCTTCGTTTCTTTCCAAAATGTCTATATAAATTCGCTGTTTTCTCTAATGCTCCTCTGTCTATTGTTTTCCACTGGTCTTTTTACTTTTCTCCGCGAATGTGTGTTTTGCATTAGAATTGCAGAGGCTTTGCTTTCTCTGACGGTCTCTTATGTGGCGTTCATTTCGTTTTTTTTAATTTATCATATTAGTTAATATCTTTTCTCTTTCATTTAGTATTTGTTCACTGGATTTTCTTTCAGTGCAGGATGTCTTTTGTGGCTCTTCGCCATTTCCACACCTCTGGTGCTTCTGTTTTTTTTTCTTGTTTCCACAGGGTTCAATGTTCTCTGTCCTAGCTTAAGAAGTTCCAAATAA
The DNA here is from genome assembly GCF_023864345.2 of Schistocerca serialis cubense. NCBI lineage: Eukaryota > Metazoa > Arthropoda > Insecta > Orthoptera > Acrididae > Schistocerca > Schistocerca serialis. Next base: position 334,250,842 of record NC_064642.1, read on the forward strand.
ATGTCTCCATGATTTCTTTTTGCATGAAGATGGTTATTCGTCAACAAATTACTCTTACCTCCAAAGACTTGTTTGGAAGCTGCAATCCTTCTTTTAATATCTATTATACTTCCGTTGTCATCTGTTATTTTACTTTCAATCATCAAAATTCATTTGCTTGCATTGGTGTCGTATCTCCCATCTTGTGGTTTGCTTTACTTGTCTGTACGATGTATACATAACCATTTTAGTCACGTTTCTGTTTATTTTCAGTTTGTATAAGTCCATAAAATACGTTTTTAGAGCATCTCGAAATGCTCTGGAAATCTAAATTATCAAATGAGACAAAAATAAAGGAGAAACTTGAAAATGAATTATTAAAGTGACCTAAATGTTTTCAAAGTGTTGTTAACTGCAATATTGGGGTGGACTGCTATGTTACCGGGTATGTAGTTACAGAGAGTTTTCCACGTAACGTGGGCGCAACTAGCTAGCATTTCATAAACTTCCTGTAACGTGATAACGATGTTTCCGACCATTGATATTGCATGATGGAGCATTTGTTCAATCCTATGGGTCTTAAAAACATCTTGTCCATCGATGTACTGAAGCAATTGCTATTATTTTTAACTGGATAATCTAACTAAATAATTTACACCAACTGCGACATAGTCGTTTATATGAACAGTGATCCAAGACTGTCAAATGTTTTTTTTTTTATTCCAGTCTTTGATCACCATATCAGTTCTTTTGAGGATGACCGGTTTCAGTCAGTAATGACCATCCTCAGATCTTTGCTACACCATGTCCTAAAGTGATAAGGCCATAATGGCATCGTCTAAACATATAAATATAGTCAGCACAGCATCGTCAAATAGATCTAAAATAAGGTGTAGAATAGGCCACATCGTCCACACAGTCATTTTTGCAACTATGTGGCCTATTCTACACCTTATTTTAGATCTACGTGACGATGCTGTGCTGACTATATTTATATGTTTAGACAGTCTCCGGGTGTGGGAAAAGGAAGTTCTCAAACATATCGAGATATGTGCTTCCTGTAACAGCATTCTTGACAAAGAAAAATGGACCATACGCCTTTTCCTGTGAGTCTGCACAAAACATATTTTTGAGAGTCCCTCTCATGTTGTGCAGCTTCATGTGGTTCTGTCGTACCCTATATTCTCACATTATGACCGTTCACCTTTCAGTTTAAATGGAATGTTTCCTCGTTACTAAACACTAAACCCGTCATCCTCTATGTTGCCAAGAACGAAATTACAGAACTCCACACGTTGTCGTTTGACACCTTCACGAAGAGCTTGCAATAGCTGAATTTTGTATGGTTTCATGTATAAACGTCGACGCAACACGTGCCAGACGGACATCGGGGGCATGTTGAACTGTCGAGACGCACGACGAACGGATTTCTTCGGACTCCTGAAACAATGGCGGATGAGTTCGACGTTTGTGTCAGACATTCGGGGACGGCCCGGCAATTTGCCTTTCTCGGAATTACTCACGCCATCGTATAATGCTCTGTACCTAGGAGGATCCACACCATACCTAGTACGAGAGTCACGCTGAACAGTTATTACTGACCCGCACTGCGCAAAACTTAGAACACAAAACGCTTGCTGTTGTCGCGACACCATTTTTAGTAGTGCTGCTACCTAGTAGGAACCATGTAAAACTCGAGAGTTTGCTTTTTGCAACAGTACGTTGTTGACGGATATATCTCGAATAACGTGATAGTTACTATATTTTTAAATCGGATGATTCTTTTTAATAAACCTTGTATTGTTGTTTGGAAAAAATAAAAGCTTTTTCCAAAGCTGTTTCACAGAGGAAGACCGCACTGCAGTTCCTTCTCTAAATCCCCGAAAAAACGGCTGACATCGAAATAAGTGTTCAAGGAATAGAAAAGCAACTGAAATCACTCAATAGAGGAAAGTCCACAGGACCTGACGGGATACCAATTCAATTCTACACAGAGTACGCGAAAGAACTTGCCCCCTTCTAACAGCCGAGTACCGCAAGTCTCTAGAGGAACGGAAGGTTCCAAATGATTGAAAAAGAGCGCAGGTAGTTCCAGTTTTCAAGAAGGGTCGTCGAGCAGATGCGCTAAACTATAGGCCTATGTCTCTGATATCGATCTGTTGCAGAATTTTTGAACATGTTTTTTGTTCGTGTATCATGTCATTTGTGGAAACCCAGAATCTACTCTGTAGGAATCAACATTGATTCCGGAAACAGCGATCGTGTGAGACCCAACTCGCTTTATTTGTTCATGAGCCCCAGAAAATATTAGATACAGGCTCCCAGATAGATGCCATTTTCCTTGACTTTCGGAAGGCGTTCGATACAGTTCCGCAATGTCGCCTGATAAACAAAGTAAGAGCCAGAGGAATATCAGACCATCTGTGTGGCCGGATTAAAGAGTTTTCAGAAAACAGAACACAGCGTGTTGTTCTCAATGGAGAGACGTCTACAGACGTTAAAGTAACCTCTGGCGTGCCACAGGGGAGGGTTATGGGTTGGTTCAAATGGCTCTGAGCTCTATGGGACTTAACGTCTGAGGTCATCAGTCCCCTAGAACTTAGAACTACTTAAACGTAACTAACCTAAGGACATCACACACACCCATGCCCGAGGCAGTATTCGAATCTGCGACCGTAGCGGTCGCGGGGTTCCAGACTGTAGCGCCTAGAACCACTCGGCCACCCCGGCCGGCGGAATGTTATGGGACCATTACTTTTCACAATATATATAAATGACCTAGTAGATAGTGTCGGAAGTTCCATGCGGTTGTTCGCGGATGATGCTGTGTTATACAGAGAAGTTGCAGCATTAGAAAATTGCAGCCAAATGCAGGAAGATCTGCAGCGGATAGGCACTTGGTGCAGGGAGTGGCAACTGATCCTTAACATAGACAAATGTAATGTATTGCGAATACACAGAAAGAAAGATCCTTTATTGTATGATTATATGATAGCGGAACAAACACTGGTCACTGGTAGCAGTTACTTCTGTAAAATATCTGGGAGTATGCGTACGGTACGATTTGAAGTGGAATGATCATATGAAATTAATTGTTGGTAGGGCGGGTGCCAGGTTGAGATTCATTGGGAGAGTCCTTAGAAAATGTAGTCCATCAACAAAGGAGTTGGCTTACAAAACACTCGTTCGACCTATACTTGAGTATTGCTCATGAGTGTGGGATCCGTACCAGGTCGGGTTGACAGAGGAAATAGAGAATTTCCAAAGAAGAGCGGCGCGTTTCGTCACAGGGTTATTTGGTAAGCGTGACAGCGTCACGGAGATGTTTGGCAAACTCAAGTGGCAGACTCTACAAGAGAGGCGCTCTGCATCGCGGTGTAGCTTGCTCGCCAGGTTTCGAGAGGGTGCGTTTCTGGATGAGGTATCGAATATATTCCTTCCCGCTACTTATACCTCCCGAGGAGATCACGAATGTAAAATTAGAGAGATTTGAGCGCGCACGGAGGCTTTCCGGCAGTCGTTCTTCCCGCGAACCACACGTGACTGGAACATGAAAGGGAGGTAATGACAGTGGCACGTAAAGTGCCCTCCACCACACACCGTTGGGTGGCTTGCGGAGTATAAGTGCAGATGTAGATAATAAAATCAGTCTCATTACTATTCTCACCTTGTCGGATGAGAAAATAAATGAGAAATAAATCACTTCCATTGGTTGAATCACTACGAAGAACCGAAACTCTCGACAAAATCTACATCTACATCGATACTCCGCAAGCCATCTGACGGTGTGTGGCGGAGAGTACCCTGAGTACCCTTATCGGCTCTCCCTTTTATTCCAGTCTCGTATTGTTCGTGGAAAGAAAGATTGTCGGTATGCTTGTGTGTGGGCTCTAATCTCTCTGATTTTATCCTCATGGTCTCTTCGCGAGATATACGTAGGAGGGAGCAATATACTGCTTGACTCCTCGGTGAAGGTATGTTCTCGAAACTTTAACAAAAGCCCGTACCGAGCTACTGAGCGTCTCTCCCGCAGAGTGTTCCACTGGAGTTTATCTATCATCTCCGTAACGCTTTCGCGAATACTAAACGATCCTGTAACGAATCGCGCTGCTCTCCGTCGGATCTTCTCTATCTCTTCTGTCAACCCTATCTGGTACGGATCCCACACTGCAGTATTCAAGCAGTGGGCGAACAAGCGTACTGTAACCTACTTCCTTTGTTTTCGGATTGCATTTCCTTAGGATTCTTCCAATGAATCTCAGCCTGGCATCTGCTTTACCGACGATCAACTGTATATGATCATTCCATTTTAAATCACTCCTAATGCGTACTCCCAGATAATTTATGGAATTATCGGCTTCCAGTTGCTGACCTGCTATTTTGTAGCTGAATGATAAGGGATCTATCTTTCTATGTATTCGCAGCACATTGCACTTGCCTACATTGAGATTGAATTGCCATTCCCTGCACCATGCGTCAACTCGCTGCAGATCCTCCTGCATTTCAGTACAATAGCAGATGGAAACAGACGCTGTGACGCGCCGAAGCGGCGGCGGCGCCTGTCGTGACGGACGGGCGTCGGTGACTGGAGTCTGGTGACGTCAGCGTCGCTTACTGCGGCTCCGTAACGCGACACCGGCGCGCCTGCGGCCGCCGCGGCGGCGCTGCCTAGCTGGCTGGCTGGCGTGGGGTCGTGTCGGGCCGCTCCCCGGCGCGTGTTTTTCGCCTGCCCTGGGCCGCCGGCTTTTAATTACCGCGGCGCGGGCGACCGCGGCCGACCAAAAAGCGCTTCCGCCCGCAACTCTGCCGTGCGTCCGGCCAGCCCGCCCTTCTCTCCCGCTGGCCGACCTTTATTACATTACTGCCTGATCGGAAGTACTGCAGCTGTGGCCCGAAGGACATGTAATAAATCTGACAGCCGAAATCAGTAGCTGTCGCTGTGAATACGTAATAATCATGACCATTTGTAAGCTAACGCAGCCGAGTGCATTAGCGTTGTCACGAGTTATTAGTCTTCGTCTGACAAGAGAATGGTCAGACTTGTCACGTCGAAACCTGTCTTGCTTTTTTTTATCACTGTGAGTTGTTGTTGTTGTTGTGGTCTTCAGTCCTGAGACTGGTTTGATGCAGGTCTCCATGCTACTCTATCCTGTGCAAGCTTCTTCATCTCCCAGTACCTGTTGCAACCTACATCCTTCTGAATCTGCTTAGTGTATTCATCTCTTGGTCTCCCTCTACGATTTTTACCCTCCACGCCGCCCTCCAATACTAAAATGGTGATCCATTGATGCCTCAGAACATGTCCTACCAACCGGTCCCTTCTTCTTGTCAAGTTGTGCCACATACTCCTCTTCTCCCCAATTCTATTCAATACCTCCTCATTAGTTACGTGATCTACCCATCTAATCTTCAGCATTCTTCTGTAGCACCACATTTCAAAAGCTTCTATTCTCTTCTTGTCCAAACTATTTATCGTCCATGTTTCACTTCCATACACGGCTACACTCCATACAAATACTTTCAGAAACGACTTCCTGACACTTAAATGTATACTCGATGTTAACAAATTTCTCTTCTACAGAAACGCTTTCCATGCCATTGTCAGTCTACATTTTATATCCTCTCTACTTCGACCATCATCAGTTATTTTGCTCCCCAAATAGCAAAACTCTTTTACTACTTTAAGTGTCTTATTTCTTAATCTAATTCCCTAGCATCACCCGACTTAATTCAACTACAATCCATTATGCCCGTTTTGCTTTTGTTGATGTTCATCTTATATCCTCCCTTCAAGACACTATCCATTCCGTTCAACTGCTCTTCCAAGTCCTTTGCTGTCTCTGACAGAATTACTATGTCATCGGCGAACCTCAGAGTTTTTATTTCTTCTCCGTGGATTTTAATACCTACTCCGAATTTTTCTTTTGTTTCTTTCACTGCTTTCTCAATATAGAGATTGAATAACATCGGGGAGAGGTCACAACCCTGTCTCACTCCCTTCCCAACCACTGCTTCCCTTTCATGTCCCTCGCCTCTAATAACTGCCATCTGGTTGCTGTACAAATTGTAAATAGCTTTTCGCTCCCTGTATTTTACCCCTGCCACCATCAGAATTTGAAAGAGAGTATTCCAGTCAACATTGTCAAAAGCTTTCTCTAAGTCTACAAATGCTAGAAACGTAGGTTTGCCTTTCCTTAATCTAGCTCCTAAGATAAGTCGTAGGGTCAGTATTGCCTCACGTGTTCCAACATTTCTACGGAATCCAAACTGATCTTCCCCGAGGTCGGCTGCTACTAGTTTTTCCATTCGTCTGTAAAGAATACGCGTTAGTATTTTGCAGCCGTGACTTATTAAACTGTGAGTTAACGTTGAAAAAAGCCCGTACGAAGTATTTTTCCTGCTGACGTGTCCTGGAGGTTTGTAAAAACACTTATGAAGTAAGAGATTTGTTGCATGGTTTCCGCGCATGTAACTCCTCATTGTAGAGCCCTGACTTCTCTCGCTACGTTATGGCAACGCCATCTAGGGACGAGGTGGTGCTGGCTGCGCTGCTCTCTTGCCACAGCAGTGAGAGAACTGATTCATTCAGTGCAAGCGAACTAAAGGGGGGTAGGACATCAAACGGGCCGACTTACAGCAGGAGCGTCACCACAGGACATTTTAATTTCTACTGTCTATACTTTTACAAATAAATTCATAAAACTTTGTCTCCATGACCAGGAAGAATTGAGGACTCACACTCATCGCATTGGAAGTTCAAAACGTAGCAAAATACTTTTTTTTCACATGTGAAATTTCATCATTTTTTCACTTATTACTGGCTGCGTTTATTGCTATAGGTACACTTTTCTTCCTAAGTAAGAGAAATTCTTCGATGAATTTTTCATAGCATACAAACAGCAGTTACAGGTGCATGAAAATCTAGAATTTTACAAATCTATTAAAAAACTGTGGAAAAAATTTAGATAATTAACTTTAAAACTTGAATTTTTTCTAAACATGAAGTTTAAAATATAACAGTTCATTCATTTTTTCATAAATTAAATAACTTCTAGAGTTTCATACACCTGTAATTATGGTTTGTATGCTGTGCAAAAGTCATCGAAGAATCACCCTTACTTATGAAGAAAACTGTAACTAAAGCAGCAAATGCAGCCAGTAGTAAGCAAGAAAAAAAAAAGAAGATGAAATTTCACATGTAAAAACTTGTGTTTTGTTACGTATTTGAGCTTCCACTGCTGTGAGTATGAATACTGAATCCTCCCTGGTCATGCTGTTAAAGTTTTATGAATTTATTTGTAAAAGTATAGACAGTGGAAATTAAAATGTCCTGTGGTGCCTCTCCTGCTCAGGTCGGCCCGTTTGACGTCCTACCCCCCTTAAGGTAATCGAACATTGGTTGACAAGTACAGTTCGTTATCTACAACACTATCTCCAAATTGCTTTGCAATAGACGCAAGTAATATACGGTTTAGAACACTTCAAAGTTAATTTTATTTAAAATGCGAAATATTGATACAATGTTTTAAACACACATTTTTTGTGCACCGAGAACATACAAGTAAAGACGTCATATGACAACCCTGTGTTATTAGACGTCCTTGGACCAATCTGGCCCTAATATGTATGTTTCCTGGAGTACCACGCCTATTTAATTAAATTTTGAAACCGTGGAGAGGAAAACTAATAATGTACTACTGACTGAAACTCGACAGCATTGCCACGGTGGAAGACTGGAAACTGCCGTGATCTGCGCACAATAATTTTCTCTGGCAGTTTTCTGTAAAATGACATAAATTTTCTGACCAGCGGTTGAATTCTGTTCGTCGTTCCGAGTGGAATCTGAAGTTGTCAGGATGGGCACGGAATATAGCTCCTAATGAATCTCAACTTTTATGAGCTAATCACGAAACTAGAACTAGAAGAGATTTGTTCGCGTGACGCATAAAAACTGTAACTTTTCATTTCCCATTTTTCCTGACTTTTATGGGTCTACCATAAGACTGTCTTTGTAGAACATCATTTGACTCGTGGTCCAAAACGGCCAGTTGATTCTGTAGGACCTGCATATAGTTTAGGCACCAATGAACTATCCAGACTAATTATAGGCGTTATAGTGTATGAATGTGTGAGTGCTGTAATGGATTGCGCAGCCGCTTCTCTATGGTTTTCCCGTTCGAATGACAATGTTCTTCTAGCAATCATTTCTCTTTTAAAAAAATCGGTCTGCTCTGCATCATAAACGTAAAATTCAGTAAAACTAGCAATCTTACGCTTTGCATTCGTAATAAAAGCGTCTATCATTTCAGAGATACTGAGTGGCAGATATACACAACAAAAAGACTCTCACAATTAAAGCTTTCAGCCATTGGCCTTCGTCAACAATAGACACACACACATACGCAAACGCAACTGACACACATCATCTTCAACGTGTTCTAGGGCTTACAACAAAAATGATTTGTGCTAGCGTAAAACTTGTGCCCTTTATAAGGAATGTCCCCCGTAGGCCCGTTTGAACTTTTCAAAGCTCACACTCGCGAATTCCCCAAGTTTAACACAGAACTGGATTGCATATCGTTGCTCTAAATTCCACTGTTTCATTTTTGTAACACAGAGCAAAAACACAGTTTCACAGATGGAGCTCTCAGAAATCACATTATGGATGCACGGAGCAGAAACTGAGACTAGGTATCTGGAAGGGATGAACACAGCGGGGTACACATGTAGAAGAACACAGTGTTGCCAGATCGCTCACATCTCGTTGAAATTTTTGTAATGGGTCACGTATGGCAAACATTTGCCCATCTCCAAAACTGACGTAAAAGCAACGCCAGTTACAACATAAAATGTTGCGGTATCCAGATACTTGAGAGCTAGTGGATGCAGCCGCTGTGTATCACCGACTGACACCCGTAGCGATCTACTGACAAGCTAGCAAAGGCTAATAGTTACTGAAGTTGTAATTGTAACAATAATGGTCCCTTATCATAATTTAACAACAACAATAAGTCTAAATCACAGGTGGTGGCTATTTTTCTTGTAATCGGTTTGAGTCATGGGAGGACCATCTTCCGACCAGTACGTAGCTCTGAAGTTTGCAAGGTAGACCCAGAATAATAAAGCTGTTCACCTTATTAAGCTTAAGTAAGCAATACAGTTACGAAAGAAAAATACAACACGTATTATGCGTGTCTTCGTACGTGCTAAGAGGCGCCAGTTGTAATTGCTGAGTGGCCGTGCGGTTCTAGGCGCTGCAGTCTGGAACCGCGAGACCGCTACGGTCGCAGGTTCGCATCCTGCCTCGGGCATGGATGTGTGTGATGTCCTTAGATTAGTTAGGGTTAACTAGTTCTAAGTTCTAGGGGACTAATGACCTCAGAAGTTGAGTCCCATAGTGCTGAGAGCCATTTTTGTAATTGCTGGCTAGCGTAGCGATGCTGTGTTATAAAAGAGAGAGCTCCCCCATCGTTCCGCACGTGGTCTGCTGAACAGCTAATTGACATTAAGATACATAAAATAGGGTCAATATAATTATCAGAACCACGTATAGTGTGTGTGTGTGTGTGTGTGTGTGTGTGTGTGTGTGTGTGTGTGTGTGTGTGTAGGGCTACAATGTCATAATTGGCATACTTAAAATATGTTTAAAATAACTGAAGATGCTGTTGAATGTTAAGAAGCCATAACGAACGGGTTAAATATGACGAACTATCGTTTTTGCGCAATAGATGAAACTTTTAGGTCGTGTATGTCTTCCCAAGCATTATGCCCTAAGCAGTTCACACCTCGATGCGACGATGTGTAGAGCAGTACCATGGGAATGGACACTCGCTAGGCGTGCAGTCCCAGCGATAATATACTCACGCTGACAGTAAAGCGAAGTGTGGTCCGCTGCATTTATGTGCGTGTAAGGACAGTGAATTATTTCCGAATAAAGATTAATGTTTAAAGACTGTTAAAAATATGTAAGGCGAATAGCTGTATTATTCAAGGGCTACATTGTTAATTCCACAGTTGCATACTGGTCTGAAGATGGCTCTTCTATCACTGAAATCGGTTACTAGTGAAATGAACGTTATGTGCGATCCAGACTGATTGTAATTGTTAAAGCTAAAAAAGGCAATATGAAACGAGAGCTCCACCTGCCTCTACTCACGTGATCCGTAATAAAAACGATGAAAATACACACGTATGTGAATAAACACAAAAACAACATATTGTAGGGGAAATGTAATACAATACAGTTACAGTATAATAATACGTTTTTTAAAAACTTCAAAAGGTCGACAGCAATAGCCAGAATAATAACAGCTTTCCGCTGTCATGTACTTGGCCGAGTTTTTAGGTTGTGTGTTTGTTCCTGTAGTAACGGGCACATAACATCCATTTTGCTACGCAAAGTTGTGCTGTGCAGGACGTCAACGACAGCAATGCAGGTGCAAGTCAGCTGTACAAGCTGATTTGCGTCTACTTGCCTTCCCACGTGTAGCATCTGCTTGTGGGGTAATGTATTAATGTATACCGCCAAATACTCGGCCTTACACAGTTTCTACTCACAACCTGTCCCGTTGCATACATACACACTTTCATTTTTAAAATTACCAAAAACAGTTTCTAACATAATAAAGGCTCCAACGAAATTCTGCCATCTGCCACTTAGTTAAGCGAACTACTGTTAAGGTTGTCATGGTAACTAGAATGAAAAGTCATTTTGTGTTGAGCAACGAATATGTGTAATAGGAAACAAACGGTCGCCACGGAGACTAAAATAGGCTGTTATTGTCATGATAGGTGTAGCTTCTCTCAGTGGTGGACCACTGTAGCGTTGTGTAACGCCCAGTACTCGCCGTTCGGTAACGTCGTGCGACTGCAGTGTCCAATTACCAGAACTGAAAATTAAAAGAAACTGCGATAGGGGCTGTTTCTATTAAAATAAAATATTAAGTACTATCGCTATTGTCTCACCATGTGAAAAATTACCTGACCTTATTTTACATTCAGTGATGTAATAAGGGCATCGCAGCAAGGGCGTATGCTTTTGGCGATACTTTCTGTGGGAGAGCAGTTTTGCGACAAGTGAAAAAAAAAGCCGAGAAAGGGCGAAAGGAGAGGAGAAGAGGAATAGCGCAGAGATGAAGCAGAAGAAGAAGAAGAAGAAGAAGAAACGGGACAGAACAGGAGGACACTAAATTCAGAAAAGGGTGGAGATGCTTGCAAGGAAAACATGAGGAGATTCGGATTGGTCTATACTCAACAACAGTTCCTGGAGACCTACTACTAAGGCCCTTTCATGGAAACGCATGTCTTTTGTATTCTGCTACTAGACGAAGTAAGTCTCTATTTTATTTAATTACTTTTTAAAATTATGTACTTCTGCCTCTCACACAAGTCATCACTAGTTTCGACTCATTATCAAGACATCGTCACACAGTATGCTTAAAAAGAAAACAAACGAGAAGTATAATAGGAAGAAATTAAACTATAAGTCAGGGTAACTTCTGTACACACCCCCGAGTAACAACACCTTACATATTACCTAGTCAGCTGAACAGGTCTAGAGATATGGTCACAGTGTTAAGAAATCTACACTCTGACGGTTGGGATTCAGAGCTACAGCTGATTACGAAATGATATGAAACAGGTAACATTCATATAAAAATATTAGGTTAACAATATTCAAATTTTACGTTTCCCAAGTGAAGCAATGCAACGGAAATGTGGAGAGTATTGTTTTGCTTTCGTTGTTTTTATTTATTATAACGGCTTTTGCAGTGATCAGCGTTACATTGTGAGAATGCGGCTTTGAACTGTGTGTTGTTCCATGCTCTGAACCGAATCATGTAAAAAATATTGATTACAATGTGTATGTTTTACCATGAAGTCGTAGAAGCTGGCAGGTATGAGACTTGAGAAGGGGGGCGGGGAAGATGAAATTGAAATTTGCCTGGTGCAATTTCAAATTTCGAATGCAGAGAACGTAGTTCTGAGAACATCTTAATTGAGCATGCCATTTTGTGATTTGTTTGTTTGCAGACATACTAAGTAGACTTGTTCGAGTGGATATCGTTGGAGGAAATAAAATATACATGTCCAGTTCCTAGTCTTGCGCATGCGAGAAATAATACGAACACTTGTTGGAAGACAAGACACATAGTCTTCTTCTTCTGTATATCACGGATTGGGCATTCTTGCCCGTTTCGGATTCACAGTTGTCTTCAGTGTGTCTTGCGACGTCCTCGAGGTCTCCTCCCCGACGGCGTGTTATCCAACGATGGCTTGGGAAGTCTGGTACCTTCCGTCCTGCGAAAGTGGTTGGCCTAATTCTGTCAATTCCTTAATATTTTATTATGTGCTGATCCTGTATTTAGCTAATTCTTTTCTAATGTGATAATTTCGTATCCTATCTATCCTTGAACACTTCATAAAAATCTTATTTTTGCCGACTGCATTTTACTCAGTTCCTCTGAATTGGCACTCTGGATTCGCTGCCGTAAAGCGGTGTAGGTAATGCCATTACTTTACAAAATTTCTTTTTTGTTTCTTTCCTGACTTTATTTTTAAAAGTTCTTAGAGTTGTTCCAAAAACAGTTTGAAATTTGCTACCTTTTTCCTCGATTCCCTTCCCATTACAAGAACATGTCACATCTGAGGCATTTAAAACTCAATATTTTTTCTAAAATGCTTTTCTAGAACGGTTTTCGACTTGTTTGGCTTTTTTCCTCACGTGTACTGTGAGGCGATCGAGCGAAATTTGTTTCACATTTGACAGATACCAGAATTCCGAACAACCCGCTACTGGAACGATGGGGTTTGATTTTAGGGCTCGTTTTTACATAATATTGTCACATAAGTTGTTTCGGATGGACGACTTCATTTAAATGGTCCACCTCCCATCATATTTTTTCATTTGCAGAAGTTTTGTTACGTCGTGTTGTTTACGCAACATATCAGAGAGATTGCGTGTTTTTGCAGACGACACGGGACATCAAACGACCTCAATACGGGCAATCGAATTCAATTAAAAAGTGATATTTCAATTAATATTAATTAAGTCGCATTACATTGTTAATCCCTTGAATAACAGTCATCTCTGGCCCATCTTAAGCGACAAATTATACTTGCAAAGGCTATGGATAGCATCGATAAGTAAATTACTTTTACAAGGGTATAATATATTTATGTTTAGATGTCATCCATGTTATTTGTTTCTTGCAAACCCAGTTCCGTCGAATTACTGCAAATAGTAATTCCAGACTGATGAAAGGAGCATTCCGCAATTGAAACCTTTTAAAACTATTTACGTATGTTTAGTCTGCAGGCAACAATAATGTTATTTGAAATGCCTTTTGAATCTTAAATTATGTTGGAGTGGATTTGTCGGCTCACTTAGTGGTGGCAGGTGTTTGAGCACTCTTATGGGCCAGACCTGTATCTGCTTTTAATACAAGTGTCGGCGAGATAATTCATTTCAGGTTTTTAGGTTGGCCACGTATTAGCGATGCTGACTTGTAAGTTGGTGATTACCTGATGATAGCTTCATAAACCGAAAACCGATTGGTAATAACAAAAAATTAGTGCTACATAATGCAATGTTTTATTTTCAACCTTACATATGAAATTATTCTACCCAAACTGACGGAAAATAAAACAGCACTAAGTGTTCTTCTTTTAAGTTAATGTGTTGACATCAAGGATATTAATCATTTTCAAACCCTGGACTGTGCAATCAAAAATATTTCGAGCCATCATAAAAACTGATATTTTCCGCAGGTGCATCGCTTGCCAGCTATATTTCCATACGCACTAAAAATTTGTCGGTTCTGGTCAGAAAGTCACAGTCTCAACCTATATCACCGTACACAATACACATTGTGTATTAAAAAGTTTCATCCAATTTCAGAAGACTATATGTCCTAGATTAATGGAGACAGCAACCTGGGGTGAAGTTTGGCTTAACGTAGGACTACCAAGTTACATCTTTCGAAAGATTCAAGGCTCCGTCCATCGGACACGCGACAGCTATGCGGGTGCCAATGCGGTAGTGCTCCATCCCGTTACAATGTTTCCGTAGTGCCAGATTTCCAACATACCCAGTTCTGTAGCTTCCGCGAGCCAACGAGATTACTGCACAAGGGAGACTAATTGCGGTAACTCGTTGAACCGCCAACCGACAACTGACGCCAAGGTGAGCTTACACTTTCGATGTGAACTTTAGTGTCCATCTCAATTTTCTATCATCATTCACGTAGAAGATACTGTCTCATAAATCGGATGACCCTTTTTAAAACACCATTTATAGTTCGCTTGATGTTATATAACGCGTAGTCTGTACAGCTTAATTGTATCTGAGGTCACATGTTTGTACTTTTTAGGGGAGCACACGCCTTGGAAACATTTTGAACGAAGATGAAACTGTATACCGGTGTGGACAAAATTCCGCCATGTCAGTAACACCACAGTGGATGTTATTAATGTGAACTGTCCGCCAAATCCTTTCTCGTAGCCCTGCTAATGCCACAGCAACGATTTTGTGGAGGTTTGGGAGTACGGAGAAAGTCTAATACCAAGTTGAAGCTTTTGCAAAGTAAATGAAAACGTAAACACTTCGCCTGTAAAATACGGGATCAATTTTCGGTCCGCCACACTATTTTAGCTTACCACAAACATGAATTTTATCGTTCGTGTTCGAAACAACCGTTGCAGAAGTATGTACGTAAAAGACAAGTTTGATTTTTTTTAACCACGCACAACAACATTTCTAACTCTATGAAGCATTCAAGTATTATGTCATTCGCAGCATATACACAAATCGTTTTATAAAAACTATTGTACCCACAGTAATCTAAACATGATATTTCTTGATAAATGCGATATTCCTCATCAGCGTGGCTATGTAAAATACATCTGGGTGTAACATTTAATGAAACAGTAAATAAAAACCAACTTCATTTATTTAAATGACAGCAGTTAAAATAAAAAAGACCACAAGATTTAAATATTACATAAGAAGCAACCAAAAATATACATTTTTACGAAAAAACTAAATCTAAATACCTAAGATAACAAAGTAAAATGTTACAAAACGGAACAGCAATAGTCCTTCAATTTTAGAGGTTTAATATTCGTACGTATTTAACCACAGTTTACCATTTACCAAAAACAAGTAAAGGTTTATCTAAAACATACCGGCAAAATAGATGAGGGTCGTGGCTGCCGAATTCAGCTTCTACAAACAGCATATTTTCTGACTGATTACGTTGACATTAACAAATTTACTGTTCTTCTTTTCGATTGCTCAGTATCTGATTGTCTGTCTTGGTATTACACTTTCACCGTTACACAGTATTTATGAACATTATAAAAAAAAGTCTCTATGTATTTCCCACATTGTGAAATACGTTTTTCTGCTTTGTACATGAGTATTCTCAATTTGTCTTGCGGTATACAATTTCTCTAACTAAGTGTGTGACCACAATAACACTCACAGCCGTGGTATACAACCTGGAACGAACGGTTAGATTACCTTCATGATCAGTTCTGAGAGAACTGTCTTTTATGGGGATGACATGACCATGCAACAGCCTACCCTCCTCGTGTCTCTGTTTTCAACGAATATTTAGGGACTATATCGTTGCCTGTTACGCGACATCATCTCGCATGAATCGACCGAAACGTTATTTTAACAATTTTTTACATTTTTGTTCGTTGAAGTACAACTTCGTGCCTTCATTCCACAGTGAGTCTAAATCAGTTCAACGACATATCTTTTTAGTAACACTAAGCATGTGCATGCAGAATGCAGCAATCGAGCAAAACCTTCGCAACACTTTTGATAATGTCTTTTGTGGTGTCTCTAGAGAATTTCAGTCAAATTCTGGACCACGGCATTCATTTAGCCAAGTCAAAGTATTATTTCCTTTCGAGCTCAACAAGAAGTTGTTCTCTTTCAATAACCTGATTATCAGTCAATAAATGGTTTAGTAAGTCTCTCTGACAAATGGGTAGTTAAAATTAAAAAAAAATAATAATTTTTTTGGTCCACCATTTTCACCTTTCGAATTACCTGATGCAAGTTGCTTGTGTGATTCATAGGGGATTATGGAGGACTTGGTAAGATTACACTAGGAAATGGGTACGGTCTCTTTCATACAATCAGTGAAGAAACGAATCCCAAACAAATATGTGACACACATAGAGTAACTAAAGGATTATTGTAACGTTGCAATACGTGCTTTTAACTAGTCTCCATACACAAAGACAGAGCTGAAAAATATACTGTCAATCGTTATCATTCAAAGCTTAATTAAGATACGAGTGCTTAAAAATTAAATAACAAACACGTATTCTGAACCACACTGAAGATACTTGGGCATATCTAGATTTAACAACAGTAACAACGTTCTACTTTAATGAAGAGTTTTACAGTTTTCAGCACTTGCACATATATTCATCTGTACAACTCGTCGGAAGAAGTCGAAAGATTACATTTTAATTACGAAAACACCAGCGCATTTGTGTTAATAGTGCACGATGAATTAAACGTTAAACTGAGAATTCGACTGCGTAGCAGTCCAAATAACGTTGTTCCGACAGCAAAAATACATTGGAATAGGTAAGCAAAACAAAGATAGCTGCAGGTGAAAATTCCGAAATTAATACTTTACATTTAACCGGGCCATGTTGCCTGTTCAAGTATCCGTAGGTCTATTATGCTTCATTAACAAAAATAATCTGTCGGGAATGGAGTACCGCCAGTGTGATAGTAGGATAGTGACACGGCATAGAGTTACGATTTCCAAACTGTTTATCAGTAAGCACATACACCTAATACGTGTTAGCGTTACGAGTTTACTAACCCCTCGTGCCTCGCGGGGCAGTGATCCTCATTTACATGGTCAGAGATGTTACCCCGTCACTAATGTCATTGAGTTACTGTGTATCTCTGTGTTTCTGTTATATTCTGGATAGCGAAATGTTACCAGTCAATACGTATCACGCTACATGGAACAATTAACAGTGTTCCTTCACTCTTATTTTTACAATTGCCTACATGTAATTCAACCGTAAAAAAAATGTATATAGGAATTGGATGCCCTTGTTTGCAATGAAACGTATTAGTTTGTTGTATATGTCTTTGCTACATACGTAGAAATTCAGACGTTTTGCTTAATGTAGATGAAAAGTTTAGCAGGCTTTCACTTTGTAATAGTACCGTAGCGTCATCGGAAGCTAATATCTCCATTAGTGCAGCCATCACCTGCCGTAATCATAACCTTATTATGCGCTCATGCCTGAGAAGGGTTCGACATTTATTTGCATTAACAAAGTACCTGTGAGTCGTTTATCACTTGCTGACGGTGAACGCTGAGGACAAATCAAAAGGTTCAAATGGCTCTGAGCACTATGGGACATAACGTTTGCGGTCATCAGTCCCCTAGAACTTAGAACTACTTAAAGCCAACTAACCTAAGGATATCACACACATCCATGCCCGAGGCAGGATTCGAACCTGCGACCCTAGCGGTCACGCGGTTCCAGACTGTAGCATCTAGAACCGCTCGGCCACTCCGGCCGGCCGCTGAAGACATTTGCTCATGTATATTTCCGCAAGACCTGATGAATACAGGCAGTTTATACATGAAATGTGTCCTACAGTGACATTTCGTTTTGATGTGCAGTGGATTTTTTGCTAGAGCTGATTGAAATGATGTTCCTCTGTCGGAGCGCACACACATAATATGTTGTTAATCGACACCGCCTCAGTGGTCCCGAGTGTGCCTCTCCCCTCAGACAAAACCCAAATAATGGCAACAGCGTCGGTAATTCTACACGATGCCGCCTTTGATCAAAGGTGCTCGCTGTGCGAGCTATTGAGCTGTTGTGATGGAGGGAGGTACCTACAAGGATATCGAATTACACCTGGAAATTCGAGGACATCGCCGCGGTGCAGCCCCTCTGACCCGCTGCCCGTCCGCTTCCGCCGGCAGAAGCGGAGAAGAAGAAGGAGAAGAAAGGGCAGAAGAAAAACGAAACGGCCCGGGCGATCTCACGTCACTCTCGGAGCCTTGTTGTACAGCTGCGCGCACGTAGGACGTCATCTATCAAAACGCCCGGTGGCCCGCCTTGAAAAGAAGGCACTTTCCTCCTTGTCGGGCAGTTCTTGTTGCCGGCTACTGATTAAGTCCGGTAAGAAAGACGGGCTTGTGCAGTTGACGGGTGGGAGTGTCGGGGCGGTGGCGGAGTAGGAAAAGAGGGCGGAGGGAGAGCGAGTTCCTGTGGGCGAGGGGTGGAGCGGGGAAGAGCCGCGGTATTAGGAGAGTGGCAGGAAGGGGAGGGGGTGGACAGCAGTCGGCGGCTTGCCATCAAAGCCGCTGTCATCGTCACTAGCGCCATGGGTGGTACGGGCTGACAGCATGAAACGCGCCGGTATTAGTGCTGCGTCACCGACACGGCAGGAGGCGCTCGCGGTGGAAGGGGAACACCGCCTGCCGGCTCCGCAAAGGTTGAGAGCGCCGGAGTGGGGAGAAGGGGCCGCCGGGTGGGGGGAGCGCTGGCGGTGGGGGTGGGGGTGGGGGGCCGGTAGATGGCGCGCGCAGCGCAGCTGGCGGCTCGCCTGTTACGGCGCTCTCACATCGAGTGTGACTGCTGCCGGAGTAAGAGTGCACTGTGAGACGACCGCTATTGCTCCAGCTCCGTCCGACAGTGCCAGGGATAGTGAGCAGTGAACTGGATCTTGGAACTCTAGCAAGAGCAGCGCTAAATCATTGGAACTGCCTCTTCGATTTACCATCCTCATTTTTTTTCCGTCTATTTTTTTTATCTCGTCAGGGAGTGACTTTTATTTTTCTGACGGAGAGACGGAGCCTTGTGTCCTGTGATCAAGTTAACGAGGACATCATTTAGAGATGGTGGTGCTGGAAGGAGGCGGCATGCTGACTTCGGGCAGCAATCAGTACCTGCAACCGGACTACCTGTCGCCGCTACCAACAACGGTGAGTCTCGTTACCGAACTTAGCAATTTTTCCCGTCAGTCTTGCATGTACTTCCGTCACAGTCAGATACAGATTATCTAACTCTAGTATATATTATTCTACGTTGTCGTTAAGATAAAACACCATTTAAATGTGATCTCCGTGCCAGCTGCCTTAACATCAACCTCGGCGTACACAGCTTGTTTAAAGTCCAGCACAAAACTTTGCACACAGTATGTGATCCTGGCACATCAATAACCAACTGTTCTCAAATTCTTTCATGGCTCTGAATGATATCGCGATATCGCACCTGTCGTCGGTTATGTCTCTGATCCCTATGGTTGAGCCCTGTCGGGTGTTGCCGTGACTGCAGAGTGGGTGTATGCATACCGCACATCACTACACGTTTGCGTGCTGCAAATACTTGCTCATCGTTGTTTCTATCGTGCAATGTGTAAATTCTGTGAGGATGTGATCAATTTAATCAAGTTCTGTGGGTGTCATCGGGCTTTTACATTCCAAAGCGTATACAAGTAGAGAATGGTTTTTTGAATCTTTTCGAAGTCTTTACAACAACGGGTAGTACGACGTCTACGCAATTAGTTATGTGTTAGAAGTTCATAAAACTTCGCTCACGTTCCGAGAACAGCTACTTTATACGGTACTTCAACAATTTAGGTTGTCGGCCACGCGAGCATACCCAAGCTAGATACACCCTTCTGTGAGACTAAAATAATCTCCAAGGTTTGTTCATATTTTAGAATTACTACTGATTAACTCGCTCCTAGTGCACTGTGCACTTTGAGCGTGTTGCGTGAAGTAGATTTTGCGTTGCGCTGACCTCCGCAATTGGACTTCTTACTTTATTAAAATATAGGTGCGATTACTTATTACCTCGCGTTTTACTTCTTTCGTAAACGCCTTGCATGTATTCGAAATATCTTTAAGACCTTGTGGTTTAATTCGTCCTACTTGAGACATGTAGGAGTCACAACCGAGCGTATTTTGTGTACGTGGATTCTACTTACTCTTCACGTTGGTTTTGTAATCCTCGGTTTGAGAGGTACCTTGGAAAGAAGCTTTGCCGTATAAGATATTCAAGCTGTGAATACTGTTATTAAGGCATTTCAGTAGACGTTTCCTTTCTGCCTAAGTGCCATCATGCGATATTTGATAATCATTTGAACGGTAACTGGAACCACTCTTTATCACGTAACACGTACCTGCGAGCAAACCGATATGTATATTAGAGAGATTTGATTTCCGATTCTTTTTCCAGCCTGATATCATGTCACAGTTGATGGGCTGCTCCCACCGTGCGGATAGAAACTGTCAGCTTGTACTTCGACCAAAGACGCAATATTTTTCCCAATATTTGCCCGTCAGGAGATGGGAGCGTGATTGTTTCTGCTCGTGCCGTCATTCCACTGGCCGCGTCCCGCCGGAGGCAGCGTCAGTACCGGCGCTCGGCTGCTTTGCTTTTATCTCCCGCCGTCCAAATAAATACGACCGCCGCGGGAGCCGCCAAGACGGACGCTGCGTAAACACGCAACTGCCGACGGCGGCCAATAAATTTCCCCGTGTACGGCGGGCGCGGACTTTTATTGAGGAGCTGCACCGTAAAACGCACGCTTCCGCAGCTGCGAGTTAGGGAAACGGCCGCGCCCGCAGCAGCCGTAGCTGTTGTCGGCGGCAGTCCTAGCCGAAAGATCGCGAGGCAGCCGACCCGTCGGCTCGGAGCTTCTAGGAACCAACTTCGCAGCTAGCTTTGTCCGAAGCTAACGTTACACTGAAGTAGCGTTCATCTTATTGCGCTGATTCGATCCGGTACTTCACCTGAAGACGTTTGCAGAAACGTGAGGAGTTGTTGCTTGGCGTTCGGCGCGTACGTTTGACCGACAGGCTGTTCGTATCAGCCGTATTAATGTTCGTATAAGTTCCTTAACTTGTACTAACGTTCCACGTGTAGCTAATTTGAGAACTTGTCGATACGTGGTAGGGTAGTCAACGAACTCACTGGGCTTCAAGCATTATATGTACCTTATGTTATCCTCAAGACTCGCTCTACTCCTCAAAAGTTGCGATGTATTTCTCTACTGGGTCGTGTTAACAGAGGAGCTAGACGAATGCGTATGGAAGTGGCCACGCCAATAGCTCTATAAATACCTATTAAGGCTTATGAACGAAGAATAATTGATTTAAATACACATTGTTACATACGGAGAAAATACTTAAAATTTAAACGATATTTCACGCATGACCGTGACAGCGGAAGACAAATGAAATTTCTAGGTCAATTGCTGTTTTGTTTCGCACAGATGTGTCTCTGGCTTCCATAAATTTTCTCAGAAATCAAAACAAATTTAACGCAAGTGGACAGTTTTTTCTTTCAGCTTCTAAGTAACCAATATTTTTGGCGTGTTTCATTCCGCTGGGACTGGCATCATCCAGCGCATCATATCGTTATCCTCTCGGCTATCTCGACTTCCACCTCTTTTCAATTTCCCGAAGTTAGTTGGTTATTTCTACTGTGTGCTCAATTTGTAGCTGCATTATAGTATTTTTTTTCTTCGCCGTACGATACAGGTGCTGCGCTCATAATCTGTGGTGCTAGCGAGTGGCATTGTTTTACGGGGTGCCACGTACACAGTATATGGTTGATGTTGCCTCAAAACAGTGACAAGAATTTCATTTAGCGGGTATCACATTTTCTAAAATAGAGTTGTGTTTCTTTTATTTTATTTTCAGCTGCGCGGGTGTTTTATGACTGCGCAGATGCTCCGTCAAGATATCGGAACGCACTCTTGTACCATTTCAGTCAGAACGATGTGAGAATCGAATAAAAGATTCTATACAGGACTATTTTGCATGAACGTTATGTAAACGTTTTCCGTGTATCGTATGTTTTTTGTGCCGTACATTTTTTTGATTCCTCTTAAATTTGTGGCACGTCCCAAATAGTGTAAAATAACGGGGGAAAATAAAAATCACTACAACGGCAGAAATTATTTATTTTGTCAGGTATCTGCTTAATAGCAGTGTGATAAATACCGTATTGAAATAAGCGATACTGCATTCGGAGAATTTATAGGCTTCTATTAAAAATTGTTCAGATGCGCCCACACTTTGATGCATTGCCGTAGAGACGCTGCGGAAGTCACTTCACGCACGGCGGCGAGTAACCCCGGCAAACAGGCTGCCTGCAGCGGCCGCGCGCTCTCTTGGTTGCCGGCCAACCCAGGCGCGGTTGCCGGTCGCTCCGCTGCCGTCGCGGCGGTCCTAACTCGCCGTACTGCGCCGCTCCGTTTTCGTTTCCCTGTAATCATCAGGTTGCACCTGATCGTAGTTTTCGCTGCTAATTTGACACTTACGATCGCAGCTAAGGGAATTTTATCGGGAAGAAACGGTTTTGTGGCTCGTTGCGATTATTTCGATGATTAATTCTTCCCAAGCTTTTAGGAATGTTCTCTGCGATGCACGTTCCCTGGCCGACTCTGTTTTACATTCACTTATATTTTAACTCTGCTGATGTTCTTATTTATTGTCAGTGTAATCTACAGAAAGTGCGTATCGCAGCAGGTGATATCAGA
Source organism: Schistocerca serialis cubense (assembly GCF_023864345.2). Lineage (NCBI taxonomy): Eukaryota > Metazoa > Arthropoda > Insecta > Orthoptera > Acrididae > Schistocerca > Schistocerca serialis. Next base: position 334,273,382 of record NC_064642.1, read on the forward strand.
CATTAATAAGCGTGAAACTATCCTTACGTGTCGTCGTTCTAAAATGTAAAGTGTCTTCAAATTCCTGCCGTGTGGATAGTTCACGCGCAGAGAAGGCAGAAGAAAGGGGAACCGTTTGCTCTGGCACGCTTCCTTTTTTAGATTACTTAAATGATGTGCGATTTCACAATATCAGACGCCGCCTTAGCCCTCGTTACTTGGATAGTCTGACAAAATCTTTTGGTAATGTACTTTATCCTTTTACAAAGAAAAATTTTTTAATTATTTTTTTTTTTTACATCGAGAAGTTGTGTTAAAATGACGCACATTAACTCACTGCTTTTGTCAAATCTATCCTTGCGAGAACCATCGAAACCTTCAAACACTTCCCGGAATAATTTGACTGCGTTACTAAAAGACCACTTCAGTCTTAAAGCACCTTAAAACAAGAAACCTGAATTTTTCTTTATTATGTTATGACTGTCACATGTCTTACAAAACTATTTTCTTTGGGCTCGAGTATATAAATTTCCTTGGTGCTAGAGTATAGCTTCGGATTGCAGATAAAATAATTAAACCTCCAGATATGTCTGCCTGGACAAATTCTAATGGAGATCTGTTTGGGCTCCGATCTATAGGAAAAATTATTTTTTTTAATTATGAAAAAAATAATTTTACTTATAGTCACAATACAGAACAATAACAGTTTCAGGACTAGTGAATAAATTCTTTTCGCTGTCTCTTATTAAGTGCCGGCCGGAGTGGCCGAGCGGTTCTAGGTGCTACAGTCCGGAACCGCGCGACCGCTACGGTCGCAGGTTCGACTCCTGCCTCGGGCATGGATGTGTGTGATGTCCTTAGGTTAGTTAGGTTTAACTAGTTCTGAGTTCTAGGGGACTGATGACCTCAGCAGTTAAGTCCCATAGTGCTCAGAGCCATTTGAACCATTTTGAACTTAATAAGTTGTTTAGAAGTCCTTGATGAGTTTTATGTCGTGTTCCTCGTGTTCCAACTTAATCTGTACAACATGTTCTTTGTTGAAAATTTTTCTTAGTCCTTATCGCAGTAAAAAGTAAAATTAGTGTTTTCTGATCACGATTTTAGCTGATTAATAATCATCTTCCGATCATGGATACTAAAAAATCGGTATCTATGTACAGTGTTGGCCACAGCACCATCGTTGGTAACTGTTGTTCAGATCACTGTTAGTACAGAAACGGTATCGTAAGTATGCTGTTGGTGTTACGGCCAACGATGGTGTTGTGGCTATCATTGTTCATCGATACCGATTCTTTAGTAAGCATGATCTCAAGCTGCTTGTTAGTCACCCGAAACCGGCGAACAGCAAATTGTAATTTTATTTTTTATTGCGATGGAGGGTATTAAATTTTTTTATAATAAATAATGCAGATCGCTATACCTTCTTCACTCGAGAATGTCAGAATTTACAAAACACATACTCTAACTCAGCCACACTTTTATTCGATCCGCTAAGTCGTCCTAGCACTGTCCCAGTTGTTTTGCATTTTACGAATTGTATTAGAAAATAAAGCTCCTTTCTTCTTCGGAGCCGGTCTCGTGACTTTTTTTCCCCACGTCGTTAGTTGTGAAACGTCACATTACCATGTCGTAAATAGTATTAATAAACGCTATTCACAAATACACACATACACATTTGGGTGACAAGTGAGTTTTCATTGAAAGGCGTAGTTGATCCGTTCCACAATGAAAGGACTGATGTTATTGTTTCGTCCAAACGACCTTAAAAACACTGGATATAAAGTAAAGAGGTGTTTTCACTGCCGAAATAATTATTTCCTTCTATTGATTTCCTGTTTGCTGCTTAAAATAAACTGACGGAGTTTCGCATTTAAAAACTCAATAATTTTTATCGTTCAGACACATTTCATTAAAGTTGAGGAATTTTATTAATTTCGGGGTTTGTCAGGCAGTTGAATGACCGAAGGAAGTTAATCTACAGTGATAGACTGGGATATTTTACCACTGATCATTGGCATTGGCATTTTTGAGGTTTAGTGGCATTACATTGTGCCACCTGCAACAGCAGCGGCTTCTTGGGATTATTTTGCGCAGTTAATGTTGACTTACATTACAATTTCAGGAACGCTATGAAATTTGTTTCCATAATAATTCTCGAAAAGAAAATGTACAACAGGGGAAACTTCCCCAGATAATATTTTGTGAATAGTGGAGCTGTCATTTATTTGAGTCTTTTAGTTGCACCATTTTTTTAAAGAAAAGAAGAAAGTAGTGTTACTACTCCTTTCGTACGAACAACTACGAAAGGACTGAGAGAGAGAACGGAATCTGTTGGATTTATAAAAGTAATCTGGTATTTTTTCGTTGCTGTGCTGTAATTCCAGATTTGGATCACAATGTTTATTTGCAATCACGATGTTAATTTCGGTAGGAAATTACCATCTTCAGACCTGATTAAAAATGTGTTGCACTACTCATATCACGCGATTACTTGTGTGATGCAGCCAAAATCATTAACCATTTCGGCTTCGTCAAACAGCCGAATTGGCCAATGATCAGACGGCACCATCGCATGTAATAGTGTGATAGTGCGTAATGCAACTGGATTTTACTCAGGTCAGTCGCTCGACCGCTACGGTCGCAGGTTCGAATCCTGCCTCGGGCATGGATGTGTGTGATGTCCTTAGGTTAGTTCTAGGGGACTGATGACCTCAGAAGTTAAGACCCATAGTGCTCAGAGCCATTTGAACTCAGGTCAGAAATAAACATTGTGATCTAAGACTGAAATTATAATAATGCGAATATTTTCCAGGCTCGTTGGAAACTTGTTCGTGATTATGTCTCAAGTTGTGCAGTGCTGTTAGACCGTTGAGTGGGGTGTGAACATATTCAGCCCGAATAACACTACCTCGGAGGCAGAATGTAGGTATTAGACGAGTGTTTGTAATTCTGTTTTGCGGTGTCGGGAGCAAGTGTTGAGGGCCGCTTTGTCTCGTGTGTTGCAGCTGGACGCCAAGAAGAGCCCGCTGGCGCTGCTGGCGCAGACGTGCAGCCAGATCGGCGCCGACTCGCCCAGCACGAAGCCGCTGATCCCGCCGCTGGAGAAGGCCAAGAAGCCCAGCTCCGGAAGCGCCGGCGCCGTGGCCGCCGCCGCCGACTCGCCCGCGCAGTCGCCCGCCGCCACCAAGCGCTCCAGTCCCGCCTCGGCCGGCGGCGCGAGCCTCGCCTTCAAGCCGTACGAAGCCAACGTGCTCACCAAGAAGGCCGACGTCTCGGTCGTGGACACCCGGCCCCCGTCCTCGAAGGCGGCGTCGGCTAACGACTCTGCCGGCGCCGACGAGCACCGCAAGTCGGTCTCGTCGCGCGCGCCCAGCCGCAAGTCGGCCTCTCCGCCGTCCGCTTCCGCGGGGGCGTCGCCGGACAAGGCGGCGTCGACGCCGAGTACCTCCGGCGTCGCCACGTCCACCACGCCTTCCGCCGGCGGCGACCGCGGCAAGTCGGCCTCTCCCTCGGCGAGCCCCATCATCCGCTCGGGCCTGGAGATCCTGCACGGCCACCCTAAGGACTTGCCGCTGGGCACGTACAAGGCGGGCGCGCTGTCGTCGGGACTGGCTGGGCTGTGCACCGGGTGCCCTCCGGGTCTGGAGCCGACCAACCCCGCCTTCCGGCCGCCGTTCGCCGGGGGCCCGTTCACGTCCCACCAGCACGCCGCCGCCACGGCAGCCATGCTCGCCGCCGGCGGCTACCCGTCTCCGGCCGCCCCCGGGCCGTACGTGAGCTACGCGCGCGTCAAGACGGCGTCCGGCGGCGAGGCGCTGGTGCCCGTCTGCAAGGACCCCTACTGCACCGGCTGCCAGTACTCCAGCGCCGCAGCGGCGGCCGCCGCAGCCGCCGCTCACCAACAACTCCTGCTGTGCCCCAGCGGCTGCACGCAGTGCGACCACCACAAGTACGGCCTGGCGGCGCTGTCGGCGGGACTCGTGCCGCCGCTACCCTACGCCAGGCCCTACGTCTGCAACTGGATCGTCGGCGAGACGTACTGCGGGAAGCGCTTCACCACGTCGGACGAGCTGCTGCAGCACCTGCGGACGCACACGAGCCTCGCGAGCGCGGCGGGCGACGGCGCCGCCTCCGCTGCCGCCGCTGCCGCGGCTGCCGCCGCCTCCATGTCTCTGCTGGGCGGCGCCGGCGCGGCGTCGCCGTTCCTGCCTCACCGCTACCCCAACCCGCCGCTGAGTCCGCTGTCGGCGCGGTACCACCCTTACTCGAAGCCGACGGCCGGACCGGGAGCTTCCAGTGCCGCCCCCGGCGCGCTGCCCGGCTCCCTGGGGGCGTCGCCCTTCAGCGCCTTCAACCCTGCCGGCCTGGGACCCTACTACTCGCCTTACGCCCTCTACGGACAGCGCATCGGTGCCGCCGCCGTCCATCCCTAGGCGGAATTCTCAGCTGTTCGTCTCGGCACATGCATACCTCTCATTTGTTAAGTTCTTTTCCATCACTCGCGCTACAACTGACTCTAATATAACTGCCGATACCTGGGCTTTCCTCTCCAGAAATTACTGTAATTTTGACGTTAGTAATAATAACGCGCCCTGATTTCACCCCTGTATCAGCATTCCTAGGCACGTGTTCTGCAGAAACGGGATTCAGATCTCCCATCATTCTCATTAGCTTCTTTGTTTTTTTTCCGTATGTCACGAGCCACAGGTGCTTCCTATTATTCCTCTTATACAGAGTTATTGCTCTTGTTCTAATTAGGTCAGTGACACATTAAACAACTTCCCTCCTACCGCGTTTCTTACTCTCGAAGTTAACATCATAACCATCCAAAATCTCCAAGCTTCACCCTGCCACGTCAGGAACAGACACTGTGTCTGGTTCTAACGATCCAAAACACTTCCTGTCCCTCACATATTTTTCACTTCTCATTTCCAGAGTGTTGTGGCTCATCCCAGATAAAAATTCAAACAAAAGCAGTCCTTCTTGTCGCCAATACTCTCGTAAACTAGCTATGCCAGTAAAATTAGTAGTTTCAAAAATCTATTTATTTTTCCTCTATATCCACCACAGGTAATTTTCTGCTAAACATAGCGATAGTAGGCAATGAAAACCTCTAAACTCCGTCTGTCTGTCAAAACCTCGTAATTCCATTAACCACTAACTCCACTATCAACGAAAATTTGCAACTTTATCCGTATTACTTTATACTGTTTTTTAAGAAACCGGTTTTGCTTCTCCTGTAACATTTAATAAAATGGAGTTACAAAGTTTTCATCGTCAACTATCGATAGTACACTTCATTGTTCAGCATATTTGAAAAAAGTAATCGTTCTTTTTGTAACTAGAATTTAGGGTGGCGATTCACTGCATTTTGTCTCTGCCCTTCCGAGCTAAACGGCTACAAGTAACTTGTCCCAACATATTTTAAAAATAATCATTTTCTCTGTGTGCATGTGTCCGTACCACTACTTAATAAGGAATCTTGTGACTGACTGTAAACGTGTTATTTAACGTAAGTTTTTCGTTATACAAAACGTGTTACTTTTCAATTTGTTGGATCAAGGACAATATTATTTAAGGAGGAAACAGTTCCAATGTTGATAGCGCTAAATACTTCACAGCACTTTCCTGAGTTCATGTTAACTATTTTTTAATGGATGGATTGTGGGTTTTTATCCCTTATTACGTGTAAATACATCGACAGTTACATAAACATAAGCAGTGGTGTGTGATTTTTTTCAGTTTATATGACATTAATTTCAGAGGAATTACATCATTTCATCTTTAATATAACATCATGCACGTGCTATCCGAGTTGAACACGTGGAATACTTTGTGACAACAAATATCATTGTTTATCATTTTGCAATATAATTATTATCCTTGATGGTTTTGTCATCTCAGAGACGTGATTATATCAATGTATGGGACTGGGTTTTTCATCCAGATTGCTGCTGTGATATTTCTTCGTTTAACTGTAGCAAAGTAACAAACAGATATCTCAATAAATTATTTTCAAATAAATATATGTGTAGATCATAGTAGCATTTAGCAAAGGAGATCCATCCAATTAATATATCTGGCATGAAGTCTGTATTTGTGAACTAACTGGCTCACATATTAGTCACTTTTAAAAATCTAAGATCTGTTTGTGGCTTAGAACCATGACTCCACAGTAATACTACTGTGAATACTGTCAGGAATATAAAATTTGATATTCATTTAGTGTCTGATGTGCTGTAAGAGCCTGTGGCTCATTGATCAGATAAAGGCTTACTGAAGCTAATATTTTGTGTCTCTTGGTAGTGCCGAGAATTCATTACTTACTCCATACATTTTTATTTCAATTACTGGTCAGTATATAATGACACATTTCATATTAAGAATGTTTGTTTGAATAAAATGTATGGTTTCAATTTAGGACACTAGTGTAAATATTTGTAAATACAGTTGAGTTTCCATATTGATTTAATAAAATGTTGTTTGTAGAATTACCCAGTGTTATTTATTATTTATTCCCTAAAATCATTTTATTTGTGCTTCAAAGCTTTTTCTATGTAATCTCATCCAATTATTAAGTGTTAAGCAAGGGACTATGAGCCTTCATTGATTACTGCTCAGTCTGCTAGATTTTCAGCCAACAGAAACAAATGTGAAATAAATTCAAAGTTCTTAAGAAGTAAAACTCATTCTGAGAAGTAATTTATATTGAATTTGAAAGTATTCATCATCATATTGCATTGTTTTATGATTAAATATTTGGTGAATTCTAAATTCTGTGATTCTGTAATGAAAAAAAGTTGCACTATTTTATCCCTGGTACATCACTCAAGAGAAAGTATTGCAAATGAATTCTCCATCCTTAATTCTTTGCAGGGTTAGATGGATTTCTTTTGGTAGATAGCAATGTCAGGCCGAATAACTAGTACATATTTTGATCAAACCATTTTTAGGTGTACATTCACGTGGTAAAGGCATTCATTTGATATTCAAACTGCACATGCATCTTGAATTTCATTAAATATGCAAGGAAGGATTTCAACAGCGAGAGTAAAAAATTTCGTATGTGGAACAGTTCGAATTTAGCACACCTCTATGTATGTCTCCATTATCACAATAAGCTGTTAGAAAGATCTCCAGGGCAAAAATAATTGCATTGATACTGGTGACAACATTATTACTCACATGTGTAAGGATCCTCACAAGCTTCTAATATGATGAAATCGGAAATAGTGGCCAATACCATAGTACATCAAGATTATTATATCTGATCATGCTCCCTGAATAGAAACAAAAGAATATTCTTGGAATGTAACATGGAAACGACGAAATAATTTGGTATTTCTTGATATCACGCTGAATATTATTCTCAAAAGTTTGTTCACGACGTTTCTGTCAGTCTACAGAGCGACTTGAGGACCAGTCCTGACTGTGACTATTAAAAGAACTTATGTTGCTAAAATTTACTTACACAAATTTCTACAAGTGTTTGATAGATTATGTGCTTGTAGATTAGTAAATGGTTCTTCTTGAGTAACACCAACGTTTTTATTAGATAACATAATATTTGTGCATTTGTTCACCTCATGCAACTTCCCAATTTCTACGCAGTAAACATGGGAAAAAGTTAGTATATATATATATGTGCTATAAGTGAACGCATTTATATCTATTAATTAACTCGACATAGTTTCTTATAACATTAGAGGCATATAATAACAAGTAGTGTTGACACTGATGTAGTCTCCACAATCAGTTATACTTTAACTTTTCTGCCAGAAAATTCACTCTTACTGCCACTGCGCACGTTCAGTTGAGTCGAAGGATAGTTCAGAACAGTATATGTCTGAAGAGGCGGAAAATATTTTATACATAATTTATTTATGAAGCACCACTTACATTCTGGATCGCTAAAATGTTAGCGCGCACTGGGCGAAATAATTTTTACCTTTAAGCGAACAAATTAAATGTACTACTAAGGACGGTGAGAATAATTCATTAGACTAGAGAAAAGTTTGCATATATTATTAATGTGAATCCAAGCTATTGATGAAATATATCGTCCACCGTTTTCCACTTGCCAAGTTAGTCATTATGGATTCATTTTTAAAAAGTACTCGACCAATTTTGTAATTGTGGCGTAGCAACTCAGGCATACCAACACATGGAGCAGGAAAGTGCTTGAACGCCACATCGAGGCACTGAGACATCCTCCATCGCTGTTCACAGGCTTGAGAAATTAAATACTACGTTACAGATTATTGCATCGCTTATATAAGAGATTTTAGCTCCACATTCTATCTGTTTTTCATTATTACCGCTGTTTCTATGCTTGTCTATGTCACGTTTTGTACTACACGCTAAATAAATTGCATATATCATAACGGCTGCGAATGTTATCATTATTTTAGGAGGGTAACAGTAATGTGGTATGTGCACGATTAGGATTGTTCACGTAAAACATTGAAAGTTTGTGGTAGGGAAAAAATGTAGGTATTTCGAATTACACCAGTGTAGCTTGCAGTTCTCTAGCGGAGAAATGAAATTTGTTTCGCTAATTCTTAAAGAACTATTTTGAGAGAGACACTGAAGAGACATTAGGAATTAAGCGTATTCATAACATTGTAAGCTATAAAATCTTGATTGGCAGATTTCTCTTCAGCAAGAAATGACTAATATTTAATACTAATACAGAGTGGCTGCTATATAAGTGAAAGTTATGTTTTACGAAAGTTACCCTGACACTGACTTCCAGTACTGAAATGCCATTTATGCCATACACACCAAAAAACTCCGAGGGCACTGTGTCAACGGAGGCGTGCGAGTTCTTAGATCTTCGTAGGCGTAAGTATTACACTTAATGAGAAGTAAAATGAAAGTTATTACATGGAAATTGGTTCTAAGTTACAAATCTTACTGTTACAGACAATGATGTTATTACAGTTTGTTGCCAGATGTTCGTTTCACTAGATAACGGTAATGGAACAGAGACCGACAAAAATATTGGTATTCTAGACGGGTTTAGGACACTCTTACAACGAGTTACCGAATTACGATAAGAATAAAGTAATAACAAATAAGGCCGTGTCGGTGAATTCTGTAACTACTTTGCTGAGGTTCTTAAGAATTCGAAGCAATACGCATTTGATTCTGTTTACTTCGCTAGCTGGTCACCTGACATAAGCGTATAATAACTTTAGTCCCTCGATGGCTTTGCTGTTGTTGCTAGTCATAACTGGACTGCGAATATCAGATACAGACTTGTTCAGTGGTTGTATATGTAGGACGACGTCTCAGGACAATTTATGTGATATTAGTGGCGGAGTATAGATTACTTGGTGATAATATGTCTAAACCGTTTACAGCTATATAAATAATAATGCAATGGTGATGGTAAATAAGTTTATCACACAACAACAGATAATCGCCGCTTGTCATTCTATGGCAAACACAATATACATCTCTGTGTCTGCCTTCACAGACTTATATTAAGAAGAAACGGAAATGAATTAAATGCTTTGGTTGCTGTTCCTTGTGAAAGAGAGAAAACTAGGAGGCCTCTTCGCTTCTGTCACCTGATCATTAATTCAGCAACGTATGAACAGATCTACAATTGTTATTTGGATCAGGAAATCGCTGCGGATCCTCCTGAAAGACTTAGGGAGCAAGACAACTGGTGTGTAGAAAATGTATAAGATTTAAAAAAATTCATTAATGGTTAACATTTCGGACAATGATATGTGCTTAGGTAATTTGTTGTGTAGTATGTCAGTTTACGCAGAAAAATACGGCCACATTCGTCAACATTTTTAATGGACATCGTATTTGCCGCTAACTGTAGTAATTATTTATTTTACAAATAATTTATGCATGACTGTGAACCCCAACAACGAAGAATAAATTTTTAATATAGCTGTTACATTAGAGCTGCTGAATAAGTAGCAACTGCCTTTCAACAATAAAAATACTGAGCTTTATAGTGAAACGTATGGTATATATTGGATATCACTTGAAAGTTACTATAATTTTTTAGTTCTTTTGGAGATCTGCCTAGTATCTTTTAATTTTCACGTGGAATTTCGTTGTCTATCTGCTATTGTTTCACAACTGATGGAAGCCTGTGAGCCGGCCGTGGTGGCCGAGCGGTTCTAGGCGCTTCAGTCCGTAACCGCGCGACTTCTACGGTCTTAGGTTCGAATCCTGCCTCGGGTATGGAGGTGTGTGATATGCTTATTAGTTTTAAGTAGTTCTAAGTTCTAGGGGACTGATGACCTCCGATGTTAAGTCCAATAGTGCTCAGAGCCATTTGAACCAATTTGAAGACTGTGAATTCGAGCCAGTAAATTATTCTTGTTGCGGAACTTGTAGAATAGAACCATGCATTAGCTACGCATTATTTTTGGGGTTTATTTTGCGTTTGAATATGAAAAATCTTGCCCGAATAAAAATGAAATCATTGATTGAAGATCCTCACCAAAAATGATTAATCGTGTAGCTAACTATGTATTCGGAATAATTAAAATTGACGCAATTCCAGCATCAGAGTCAATGTCGCTTCCAACTAACCTAACAGACATTATTATGGAGGAGGCAGAGATTACAGTTGAGCAACAGGTTTGTTGTTTATTCATGCACAGGTCATCTTACAATAATGCTAGATACCTCAGCTAAACACAGCACTGATATCAAAAGTTGGCCGATTCATGAGCACAGGACTATTGCACACCGTGTGCAGTGTTCTGTTATATTGACCTATTTGCGTACTATCGAGCTGATAATGCCAAAAATTATTTTACACTATCATTCACATCTTATCACTAGTCACTGAAATCTTGATATGCAGGGAAAACGTATCCTCTTTGCTGTCAGCACCATCACGATACCCGTGTATTTCAGTTATGTATTCCTTACTCTCTGAAAAACTGAGTCAGAGTCCTTCTATAACGGTGTTAAGTTCATGAAGATGAAAGTAGCTTAGTATTATTCATTATTGGCATACAGCTTTTCATCCGCATGCGTTGTGCTGTGAAATTAAGTCGTGGAATGTCATAGGTAATTTGTTATTAAACTATTTTACAATTTCATCAGACCCTACTTCGTGTTATCTAAATAATATTTCACTCAGTAATATACACTGTTTAATGCGAATAGCTTCAATAGCTTTTTAAACAGCATTGTGCTGCTTTTCGCTGTACCAGTTTCTTCCTTGAGAAGTTTATTGTTCATTTCGATCCTGTTGCAGTGTAAGTAGGCTGTTTAGGTTTTTATGTTGGTAACGCCACGTGGCTGGTTGGCATTGTTGGAATATTTGCTATTGTAGTGTTGGGCAGTTGGATGTGGACAGCGCATAGCGTTGATCAGTTGGAAGTAAGCCGCCAGCAGGGGTGGATGTGGGGAGAGAGATGACAGAATTTTGAGAGCGGACGATCTCGACGTGTGTCCGCCAGAAAAAGGAAATTTGTAAGATTGAATGTCATGAACTGACATATATATTATGACTTTTGAACATTATTAAGGTAAATACATTGTTTGTTCTCCATCAAAATCTTTCATTTGCTAACTATGCCTATCAGTAGTTAGTGCCTTCCGTAGTTAGAATCTTTTATTTAGCTGGCAGTATTGGCACTCGCTGTATTGCAATAGTTCGGGTAACGAAGATTTTTGTGAGGTACCGTAAATGATTCATGAAAGCTATAGGTTATTGTTAGTCAGGTTCATTCTTTTGTTGGGATTATTGAAAGTCAGATTGCGTTGCGCTAAGAATATATTATGTGTCAGTTTACTGCTGATCAGAATAAGTAAAGAGAGAAATGTCTGAGTACGTTCAGTTATACTCAGCTGTTTGAAAATCAAATAACATAAGTGGTTTACCAGCACAGTCATTCTTAATTTTTCTAAGGGGGCGTTTCAACATAAAATTTATTTTGAGTCTGCCATTCAAATTTTCTTGTTATTTTAAGACTAGATTTTGTAAAATGTTCATGTATAGAGTTCTTGGAGTACTGAACTAGCTGTCTACTCGCTAGTCATTAGATACGTTAAACACTACACGTAGGAGACAGCCCGACACCGTTAATAAACCGTGCTGTTGAAAAGGCAAACCATTTTGCGTTGTAACTTGTATTTAGTCACCGTAATCGTATATTTGACAAATCAGACACACACACACACACACACACACACACACACAAAACTGCCGAGAGATGAGCAGTATGAGTGGATACGTTATACTTAGCTGAACAAATCTTTTGGAGGGTATGTATTGTAAGGTACTATATCACAGAAGGAAGAAAGCAGTGCAGTAATTTTTGTTTTTCACAAGCGGTCGTTTTCAGAGTGCATGCCGCTCTTCTATTCCGTAGGTAAATTATAAGAGTCCGCAAGCTTTGTGCGAGAAGTATTAAACCGCTGACCACAACACTAGTGGTCCAGTTCTTGAACTCCCGCGCAGCACAATTTTAATCAAGGAAAAAAATTTTGAGTTTCGTTCCATTTCCGCAGCCCGTCTGCTCATAATGTAAATGAGTTGCAGCAATGTTTCGTTGCTAATAACGTTAACATATTCCGCTTGTGGGGAAAATTTTATATTGTTTTATGAGGAAATATGCTCTTCTGCTTATCCAGTGAAAGAAATACCAAACATTATGATTAACTGCCTATTTTTGCATTTGCGTATAGGGTGCTGCTAACTCATTTTTCGTTACTACCACTCGAAATACTTTACATTATACCGTGTACACCACAATTAAAACTGAAAATTTGATTTACCTGGTACAGTATTACGTGCGAGAATTATATTGAACTTCCTGGAATATGTTTCATTTTATTCTCTGTTTCTGGCTTTGCGGACACGTGCCCAATCTGAAATATCACTTTCAGTTAGGTGAAATGGAACATCTTGTGGCAAAGACGTGGATATTGTGACCGCTGAGGCTTTTGATACTGGACTACCGCAGGGCGGACATACCGAAAATCATGTAAAACATCCTCATGTTGCCCTTTGAAGTAGGCATACTGTTCCGTTTCAACTGAAATTCCACTTATGCACATCAATGACCAAGACGGGAAGAACGTAAAACACAATAACCTCCGTTTTGTTATCGTACACTGCGCTAAGCAAATGGTTAGGTTTTTGCGAAATAGTATCTTATTTGCGAGTCGTGTGAATCTGCTGGTCATAACTGTCTGTTTCACAGTGTTGTTTCTCCAGCGACTTGTACTTCTGTAGGCCTTTAGCCAAATGCAGTGATTTACAAACGAATGACTCAAACAGAAGGTAGGACGGACACATCCCTGTATTTTAAAGTAATTTTAGGTCGGTTTTCAAGTAACAGCTGGGGTACTTGCGTTGTCAGATGGTCGTTTAGAGATATAGCAGCTGATTCAGGTTATACGATAAAATGTTGTTATACTTCGTATACCTTGTTTACTGAGGAACCTGTTTCGCTTCTCCGCTTCCAGAAAGTTTTCTGTATTTAGAAACCCTAGTTTCATTTGCTGGCTGTTGGCTGAAAGTTCTCAACAGACTCCAGAACACGATAATGAAACCCGGCATCGTGCGACTATTGGAAGGAATGTCGGATAATACATTCATTAGAGGTGTAGCATTTGGTAAGTTGGACAAGGAAAGGGGAGAATTTCTGCTTTTTGGTTTTTGAACACAACCGATACCCCATTCATCTACCTGATTTAAAGACATCGCGTAAGAGCAAAATAAGAATATTTTTTTCTTTACTCGTAATTTCGTTCTCCCACTGACTGTCAATATACATATTGACGCTTTTCGGGGATATGATTTCCTTTGAGGTAATTAGTTACAAGCTAATATGAGTACTATCCGATGGCGTTACTTGTTATATTATTGAGGTTTTGACGGGATGGTACCTTGTGAAAGTAGATTTTCCTTTGGATGTTGCTTGTATTGGGTGACATCCTGGTTAACAGGAGCGTGGCGTGCGACTCGGTGTGTGTGTGGGGGGGGGGGGGAGGAGGGAGGAGGGGGGGGAGAGTAGAGGGAAGGGAGATGAAGATAACAAGGAAGGACACAGGCGGAAAGGCCCGTTATTGTTTCATGTCTGATTACACGACTGCTTAACCATCACTCTAAACTATTATACCTATTAAATTTGCGGGAGTAGGCGAATGGAGCAGTTTAATGAGGGCCAATCACATAATACTAATCGCAGGAAAGACAGATGCCAGACTGACTGAGATTCATTGGAAGATTTCTCGGGTAAGGTTGAAGGTTGTTCACCCGCGAAGGTGGTGCCTAACAAAACCTACGTTTTACGGACAGAATAGTACGACTCCTCGTCTGGGACGCTTGTCAGGCAGAACAAATAGAAAAAATAAAGATCCGAAGAAGAACTAAGAGTTTCGTCACAGGTTCATTTGGTAAGCTTGAGACCCTCACGGAGATGTTCGTCAAGAGGAAAACAGTACAAGAGAAGCGTTTTATACCACAGTCCTGTTTGTTGTTAAAATTACCAGAGAGTACGCGCTTAGAAGAATCGACTAACACATTGCTTTCTCCTACTTATACCTAACGAAAAGGCAAAAACAGAGAAATTCGAGCCGATACGGAGGCTTACCGGTAGTTTATTCTCTCCAGCCTTTCCTAAAAGGAAAGGAGGGAAGTGATACTGGCAGAAGAAATACCTCTAGGTACACATCGTAAGTTTGCTTGCGTAGTATGGATTCTAAATGTCTACTTCTGAGAAAGAAGGTAGGTAATTTAGTCCAATGACGAGTGATTTAGTAACTAAATGTGTTTGGATAAAATTGTTTCGTAGAGTAGTTCAGAACAAGACAATCAAATTTGATCCACCACAGTAGAGAGTAGAGGACTGAGTAATTTGCTTCACCGCTCTATCTCACACTTGTGAAGATCTCAACTGTCTATTTTATAGAGTTAATTAATAGCCCTCGTTCCAATCAATATTACTCTCTCTCTCTCTCTCTGTCTCTCTCTCTCTCTCAATCCCCTCTTTCTGCTACTGTCGGACAGGAGTGGTTTGGAGTGCCTCCTGTTTGCTGACATCTCTATTCGAAAGAATAGGTCGCTTATAGTGGATGCAAGTGCCACAACATTGCCTCTGGTTCTGTTTTTGCACTCGCGGCTTTTTTATAGGGTCATTGGTACCCTAGATTAGAGTATGGTCTGAATTTTCCCAGCAGGAAATAGAAGCTAGTAACTGACGTTATCATTGTGGATTATTGTTACTTTGAGTCTTCATTTCCTAATTTATAACGAACATATTGCAAGTTTTTTGCAAATCTTTTCGGGCAACACCGAGCGGGGTGACGCAGAGGACTTGTATTCTGGAGGACGGTGGTTTAAATCTCCGTAAGATACAAATTTTTAATGTATTCGACAAGTCGCTTAAGGCAAATGTGGTCTGGTTCCATCACAACTCGAGATTATGCTCTGCGACTAATAATATTGTCGTTGATGGGACCTTAACATTTGAAAGTTCATTCTCCTTCGATTAGTACTTCCCCATAGATCGTGTCTCTTCTTTTCACTTTTGATGTCTTCTCGTTTCTCCTTGCAATGATTCAG
Source organism: Schistocerca serialis cubense (assembly GCF_023864345.2). NCBI lineage: Eukaryota > Metazoa > Arthropoda > Insecta > Orthoptera > Acrididae > Schistocerca > Schistocerca serialis. The sequence continues at coordinate 334,288,923 of NC_064642.1, forward strand.
TAAATTCAGTTTTTCTTTGTATAAGTTAGTTATTTTTATTCCTTGTATAAGTTAGTTGTTAACCCCATAAGTTAGTTTTAGTTATTTCGAATAAAATAATTTTTTCTTTCTTTTCGTTCTGTTAATCAAATAATTTTCTTTGGAGTATTGCATTTATTTTCATTATACATTTTCGATTATTTATCTCAGATTTGTCCTCCGCTGTAGCCAAGCGGTCAACGTGGGTGGCTGCCTTACTGAGGACCTAGGTTCAGTCCCTGATGCCGCCAGATATGTGCCCTTGGTGGGGAGCCTGAACTGGGGTCCCTCCCAGTGGTTGGCGGAAAACTGCGTGGTGTACTGTAATCTGGACTATGGTATGGCCTGGTGCTACAGGCTGGCATTATCTCAATTTTACGGAGGAAGTCACTTCATTACAAGGAATGGCAGTATTTAGAGTCACTGATATGGTGCGAGGGAATTGTTTAACAGTACGCAGATACAAATTTGGTGTTGGACGTCGACAACGCACTGACCTGCTTTACAGATAAGTAACATTTTGAAAAGTCAACCCAATCTCGAGATTTCTGTTTGCCTGAAAAGTAATTATAATATGAGCACTAAATTCATTAAAAAAATACTGTTTATTCATAACAACAGTCATTCCTTAATCACTACAAAATATCTTTATTATCATATTGCTCGTGATTTTTTTCCATTTTCATACTTTTTGTGCACGTAATTCAATATGGTTCCACAGTACTGCAATAGTTACGTATTATGCAAATGAAGTGTTGTTAGGTCGCATACGAGTAGAAGTCGTTGATCGCACCTCCGTCGTATTTTATAAATTGAAACATTTCTTTTAAAACACACTTTAAAGTAAAGTGGTCCTACTTCGCGTTATTCCACAGAAGTTAGTTGTCATATGACGCTGGCTGTCCAAACGGCCTCTAATGAACATTCCATAGTAGGAAACGTCATTCACATTGAAAAATCCGATTGCCACATTACGCCTCCTAGCCTAATTTTTAAACCTTTTTTATATTACACGTCTTGTCCCGTAAGATCAAATTGAGTAGCAAATCTCTATGGTCGTGGATCGAGTCAGTACATGAAACCAGGAAACAATGGATAAAATAAATTTACACGAATCCTATGCCGAGGACCAGTTACTGAGTATATATTAGCATAATCAGCAACATAACAAAGTAATTTTCTTCATTCTTTCTTCCAAGAACTCCTCCACAGAAAGAAGTGACGTATGACGATATTCTTCAGTTTAGTCTTGAAAGTACAAGGATTACAGCTAAGATTTTTTAGTTCTTGTTGTGGCTTATTGAAAATGAAAACAGCAGAATACTAATCGTCCTTCTGCACAAGAGTCAAAGAGTTGCGATTCGAATGCAGACTGATTTCTTCCTGGCATTAATTGAGTGAAAGCTCAATTGTTAACAACAAACGTCATTAAAGAAATCGAACATGGGTCGACGAGAGGTCCCCGAACTTAAACCACATATTTCTCGAGAAGCCCGTTTCTGAGCCAAAAATACTGCCTGTGACTGGGTAGACCTACCCCAATGCCGTATGCCATAAGAAAAGTAGACCAGTTTTCATGTTGGACTATTAATTATTCCAGATTTCTAACAGTAAATAGAGCACACTTCAGTTTTTGTACAGGATCCAGAACATGGGCTTTCCATGACTGCTTACCATCTGTCTGAAGACCTGAAATTTGAACTGTTCGGACTCACTTGACATAAGCCCATTCTCTGAAGTGGAATCAGTTTAGCTGGATTATGTGTTAGAAACTATAGAAACCGAGTCTTACTGTCATTTAACATCAATTTATTCCCTACAAGCCATGAATTTATGTCCTGAACTGCAGTATTTGATACATCACGTACGTTGCAGTCAACATCTTTCACTACCACAGTAAATATTTCTAGATTTGTTCGCTCTCACTTTTCGGATCCTCTACCCAGCAGTTGACATTTGACTTCGAGCTACACCGTGTCTGAACGCATACTCCACTACTGGGTTTTTGATTTAGTAGAAATACTAAATCACTCAGCAATGGACACAATGTGAACCAGCCCTAACTGAGCGTCACCTAAAACTGCTTTGACGCATGCTATGCAGTGTGTGATGACTTACATCAAAATGAGTTCTTGGTAATTTGCACCCTGTTATCCCAGAACGCGGGTCAAGTGTCTCGAATATAACTGTACCACATTGCGAGATCGATAAAGAATCTTTGATACTTGCTGTGGAGTGCGTGATGATTTGCAGGGTGATCAAAAAGTCAGTATAAATTTGAAAACTTAATAAACCATGGAATAATGTAGATATAGAGGTAAAAATTGACACACATGCTTGGAATGACATGGGGTTTTATTAGAACAAAAAAAAAAAAACATATTGCTAGACGCGTGAAAGATCTCTTGCGCGCGTCGTTTGGTGATGATCGTGTGCTCAGCCGCCACTTTCGTCATGCTTGGCCTCCCAGGTCCCCAGACCTCAGTCTGTGCGATTATTGACTTTGGGGTTACCTGAAGTCGCAAGTGTATCGTGATCGACCGACATCTCTAGGGATGCTGAAAGACAACATCCGACGGCAATGCCTCACCATAAATCCGGACATGCTTTACAGTGCTGTTCACGACATTATTCCTCGACTACAGCTGTTGTTGAGTAATGATGGTGGACATATTGAGCATTTCCTGTAAAGAACATCATCTTTGCTTTGTCTTACTTTGTTATGCTAATTATTGCTATTCTGATCAGGTGAAGCGCCATCTGTCTGACATTTTTTGAACGTTTGTATTTTTTTTGGTTCTAATAAAACCCCATGTCATTCCAAACATGTGTATCAATTTGTACCTCTCTATCTACATTATTCCGTGATATATTCAGTTTTCAAATTTATACTGACTTTTTGATCACCCGGTATATGAGAATATGTTGGTAGTGATGTGAGCACTGGTTTCCCGGAACACGAGCCGCGTGTCTCAAAAACAATGGTACCACATTGCGCGATGGGTAAAGAATCTTGGATACTTTCTGTGGAATATGTGAGATTTACATCAGAGTGGATTGTTGGTGCTTTGAACCCTACTTTCCCGGAATATGAGTCGAACCTCTCAAAAATAACTGTACTGCCTCGCGCCGTGAGTAAAGAAGATGCGGTGTCAACCCACATATCCTTTGCGGCAACCGCGCGTCACTCATTTCTCACCAGGGTTCGTGCGACGGCTGCGTACGCCGCAGGTGGCCGCACCGCGACTGTTGGCCGAGGAAAAAGGGTCGCAGGAGGGGTTGCGGTGGGGGAGAGAAGCGCCACACCGGGAGGGAGGCAGCTGTCAGCTGGCGGCGAGGGGCGACGTGATGTCATTAGCCGTGTCGTAACTTGTCCATTTGTGACACAAACATGATAACTACTGTCGGGGCGGGCGCAACCCCGCCGCGCTACGCTGCGCCAGAGGAAAAACATAATGCAGTTGTAGCGGCTGCTATCTGGCGGCCGTCGTGGTCAATACTGGGGACGCGACCGCCGAGACGCGGCGCGCGGCACCAAACTCAATTACGGCGAGTGAAAGGGAGAGGGCGTGACGGCGCCGGCACTGTCGGCGGCGACAGACAGAGGGCGGCGCTCATCCACACCGCAGGACCTCCCCGCCTGCTGTTCACGCCGCGGCCGTCCGACAGCATTCGCCGTATCAAGAAAATGTGAGCTCCAAACCTGATAGATGTCAGAAATACTGTACTTCCAACTTGCATTAGAGGCGGTAACGAAGAACAGGAAGTACCTTGTCTGACAAGGTGAAGCACGCAGAAGATGTGATTGATTGTAAATGTAATTTCGTTCAGGTACATGTACTGAAGAGGCAAAGAAACTGATACACCTGCCTCATATCATGTAGGGAACCCCGAGCACGCGAAGGCGCCGCAATACGACGTGGCACCGACTCAATTAATGTCTGAAGTAATGCTGTAGGGAACTGACACCATGAATCCTGCAGGACTGCCGACAAATCTGTAGGAGTATGAGGTGGTGGAGATCTCTACTGAACAGCACGTGGCAAGGCACCCCAAATTTGTTCAATAATGTTCGTGCCTGGGGAGTCTGGTGGCCAGCGGAAGTGTTTGAACTCAGGAGAATGTTCCTGGAGCTACTCTGCAGCAATTCTGGAGGTGTGGAGTGTCGCTTTGTCCTGCTGGAATTGCCCAAGTCCGTCGGAATGCACAAAGGACATGACAGGATGCAGGTGATCAAAAAAATGGTTCAAATGGCCCTGAGAACTATGGGACTCAACATCTGAAGTCATCAGTCCCCTAGACTTAGAACTACTTAAACCTAACTAACCTAAGGACATCATAAACATCCATGCCCGAGGCAGGATTCGAACCTGCGACCGTAACAGCAGCGCGGTTCCGGACTGGAGCTCCTAGAACGGCTCGGCCTCAACGACCGGCTGCAGGTGATCAGACAGGATTCTTACATACGTGTCACCTGTCAGAGTCGAGTCGTATCTGGACATATCAGGAGTTCCACATCACTCCAACTGCACACGCCCCACACCATTCCAGAGCCTCCACATGAACACTCGGCCGGCCGGTGTGTCCGAGCGGTTCTAGGTGCTACAGTCTGGAACCGTGTGACCGCTACGGTCGTAGGTTCGAATCCTGCCTCGGGCATGGATGTGTGTGATGTCCTTGGGTTAGTTAGGTTAAATAGTTCTAAGTTCTAGGGGACTGATGAGCTCAGAGGTTAAGTCCCATAGTGCTCAGAGCCATTTGAACCACGAACACTTGCGTGCTGACATGCAGCTTCCATAGATTCATGAGGTTGTCTCCATACCCGTACATGTCCACCCGATGGATACAGTATGAAACGAGACTCGTCCGACCAGGCAACATGTTACCTGTCATCAACAGTCCAATGTCGATGTTGACGGGCCCAGGCGAGGCGTAAAGTTTTTTGTCGTGCAGTCATCAAGGGCACACGAGTGGACCGTCGGCTCCGAAAGCCCATATCGATGATGTTTCGTTGAATGGTTCGCACGCTGACACTCGTTGATGGCCCAGCGTTGAATCTGCAGCAATTTGTGGAAGGGCTACACTTCTCACGTTGAGCGATTCTTTTCAGTCGTCGTTGGTCCCGTTCTTGCAGGATCTTTTTGCGGCCGCAGCGTTGTTGGAGATTTGAGGTTTTACCGTATTCCTGATATTCACGATACACTCGTGAAATGGTCGTACCGGAAAAATCTCCACTTCGTCGCTACCTTGGAGTTGCTGTGCCCCGTCAATCGTGCGCCGAGTTTAACGCAACGTTCAAACTCTCTTAAATCTTGATAGCATGCCACTGTAGCAATAGTTATCGATCTCACCAGACGCTTGTTGTCTCATAAAGACAGTGCCGTATTCTGCCTGTTTACATATTTCTGTATTTGAATACGCATTCCCATACCAGTTACCTTGGCGCTGCAGTGCAGTATCGCGGGGTACAGGAATGATTACAGTTGCAATTCTCCGTGAGAGGTAGTGCGTGCACAAGATTGCAATAGTTTGGTTCGTGTTTTGTGTTGTCAAGGATAATGCTTAGGTACGCATAAAACCATTGTGAGGGGCGGCCAGAGGAGTGCTCTACTCAGAATCTAGGGTGTTTCCGGAGCGACCTAGATCGAGGCACCACGTATGGTACTGGGAGTTTTCCCTGTAGACATTACAGTTAGCCAAAGAGTAGCAGCCTACTGGGAAGGCACGACAATGTAAGAGAAATAACAGAACAAGACATAACCGACAAAACGGAAATTAAACAAGTGCAGAACTGAAAAGTGGCAGACAGAATTGGACACAACTGACAAAGGAGGATGGGTCTATTTTTTCTTCCCCATTTTCCGAGAGCAGATGAATTTGAGGTACATAAGACTAAAACGCGGCGCTGTGCTCTTTCTCAAGGGCCGCGGCGCCTCCATACGTTTGGCCTAAAACAGATTCACTCTTGTGGCTGTGGTGTGAATGGCCCATCTGAACACTTGGTGCTCGTCTGCAATGCCCTTGGACATGTAAGACGCAGACAGTGCCGTATTCTGCCTGTTTACATATTTCTGTATTTGAATACGCATGCCCATACCAGTTACTTTGGCGCTGCAGTGCAGTATCGCGGGGTACAGGAATGATTACAGTACCTAATACGCAGACAGGATGACAACTCCGCAGACTAAGTATCGCCAGCATTTCATATCAGTTACAAACAGGAGAGACCATACACTATAATAAGACAGGCCTCACATTTGACAGATCGGCAGTATATTTTCTTTTCATAAACTCTGGCGAGACTTCGTTGTTCCTGTCTCCTCCGTAAGGGCGTGCCTAATTCTGCAACTAGTAGGAGGTGGGATTCTCTCCGCAAATACCTCAGGTGTAGGGAACTTGACGTCCTTGTCCCTAGTATTTAGTAAGCTCATGATACTTCCTCCATATCGCACAGTTATGTTTGCTTCCAGTATATACACCCCTGATCAAACTTCCTGCTTGGGAATTAACACTTCATTCCCCAATGTGCGTGTCGGTCTCACGTCCTTCCCCTCGGCAAATCACTACTCCTGTCTTGCTACTGCTACCGGGCTTTCTTGTAGAAGGCAATCTCTGTCTGTTCAGCTTGTCGGCTCCATTCAGTTGTTTTGCCTCCTTTTTGCTTATTTGTTCCGGGCCTGGATACAGCTGCCTGTGATGGCGCCTGCAGCATCCGGCCTGTTACCGGTACAGCGTGCAAACCCTTATATAAGTCCCAGGGCGAGTCTTCATTGTGCTCTTGGGCTGTTATCGCCTCTGAGCCTATTTGCCCTTTGAGTGGCGCAATGCTGGAACCACTGGCTACTGTAATCCGAGTACTGCCGTACTTCGTCACGGAAGTATTACTAGCTTGTTCGGCCTTCCGTTGTTTATTACTTCTGACCGCACACTGCACTACGAACGCATCCTCTCGTGCGTCCTCTAATTTAACCCGTTCACCCCTTATCCACACTTCACACTTCATTATACTCAACGTAACCTCTGCCCAGAATTCCATCAAACAGTAAGTCAAGTCAGCACGAGCATCCATAACTTAGAATTTAGTAACCAAGTCGGTTCCGGCCCTCGGTTTCAGTCGTACAAGCAAATGTCCTGCTGTCCGTATCTCTTCATTATCTATGCTTTCAATCCTCATTGCTTTTCTGAGATCCCATTTTACCGGATCCTCCAATACGTTAGCCCTAATTAAACTGGCGTGAGCGCCGCTATCAATTAATAACTTCGTCTCGATTTGTTTTACATCTGTACTCCGCAACAATACATAATAATTCGTTCCGCTACAGTCGATGATCCTTATAATACCTGACAAGGCGTAGTGGGACTGCGGCATTACGCCCATCGATCGTTTCCTGGTGCGTTTTTCTTGCTTACATTGGCCCATCTACTCTCTTGACACTCTCAGGCATAATGGCCAGTCCGGTCACATGAGAAGCCAGTGACGGGTTTCGCTTTCGTGCATGGAGAAGTGTGCCCTGTCAAATAGCGTTGCGTCCACCTTACAGGTGGAGGACACTGGGATCGTGAACCGTTTCCCCGAAATTCTCGAACATCGACGTCCTTGATAGATAGTCGCGTACATTCAGGTTTAGGTGGAATTGCTTGGACAGCCTCTACTTTGCGGACAGTATACTTCCGTCTGCTCTCTCGCCCTAAGTGGCCCCCGTTACCACAGTTGAAGCATTTGGAATCAGTCTTTTGTTGGGGCATAGTCACCACCCTGCATTTCTCTTTGTCAGACGTAATACCACATTCGTCGGTCGTGGCTAAATCAGTTGCTTCTATTAATTTATAACTCTAAATACGAACCACTGTCCTGATACATTCATGGCACAATCACTGAATGAACACAGCTCTTCCAGACTTTTTAACTGATGCATTACTACCGAAAATTTTGTCCTCCTCCATGACTCCCCTCATGGTTTCTTAAAAGTTCAAAAATGGTTCAAATGGCTCTGAGCACTATGCGACTTAACTTCTGAGGTCATCAGTCGCCTACAACTTAGAACTAATTAAACCTAACTAACCTAAGGACATCACACACATCCATGCCCGAGGCAGGATTCGAACCTGCGACCGTAGCGGTCGCTCAGCTCCAGACTGTAGCGCCTAGAACCGCACGGCCGTTCCGGCCGGCTTATTTAAAGTGATACTGCACAGTGTCCACACTGGAGCCCCAATGAACCACTTTCTTTTTCTTGCGAACTTTCAAACGTAGTACAAGCTTACTAATCAAGAGTCCGCTTGTTATCATAATTCTCTAATACAATTGCTCTCACAGCAGACCAAGTTTCAGTGTGATCTGTATCTAACAACTTACTTCAGGCAGAGAACGTTATTTGAGCAATGATACACTTAGGAAATACTTGCTTAGGTTCCACTAAACTATAAACGTTACCATTGTTGTCCAAAAATTCCGAAAGCTATTCCCTGTCTCCATCGAATTTTCGCAGGACTAGTAGCCTTGGTGTAGGTAAGGTACTCCCTATACTCGTCAGAAGTTGGCGCGTTGTGTTAATCGGTGTCGGTCTCCATGTGTTTAGGCCCTGCTGCCTTTGCAAGACGTTAGAGGCGAAGCTGAGGTGAGCCTTGCACCCAACCAATTCTGGTGTGGTAAGCTGGCCTCGGGTGTGGAGGTCACGGCGGCGGCAGTGCGTTGCGACCTCCTCGGATGTGGTGAGCTTCATACTCATGGCGGCTGCTGTGCGGTGTGAAGCTTTCTGTTCCCATCTAAAAATCGTCAAGCTGTGAATCCAGGCTTGGATCAGAGCTGAATCGTTCTCCTGTACTCCGAAACTCCTATCTCATCACTCTAGAAAGTAATCCCCACGTCTGACAACACTTTTACGTGCCCCCTGTCGTGTCCTGAGAGAGAGTAAGAAGGACCGCGATAAGGGCGGCAGAAGAGCTTACTTCTTGCGGTTGAAATCGCTGAGGTTAACTGGTGGTGGGTCGCTTGCTGATACCCCAACCTCGGCTGAAAATCGAGTTTTGAGTGATGCAGAGTACAATCATGAAGAAGATAGAAGTGACTAACTATCGATATTGTATGGAAGTACCCCTGGCGCATTTCTCTATATACAAGTCCTCAACTACGGTGTCCTAATTCAACGTTCTGTAACCCTAACATGCGTTCGACTTTAGCTGAGGCTAGAGAAATAAACTAAGTCCTAATCAGACGGACGAGAGTCGTGGAGACGGCGTCATCTGCTCGTAGCTCGTGCCGCGCCCTCTTCAGCAGTGCTGGAGAGCTTCCATTTATATGGCTTCATTTTTACTCACCACTACTAGTAGAAGGTTCGATGAATCTGCCCTGTGCCCTATGCTTGGTTGATCAAGCGGTTAACGCGTGATGCTCTCAGTGTTTGGTACACTTGGGATTTTCCTGCCTTTCATCTTTAGACCCTGCAACCAAGAGGCAAGCTACATGCTGTTGTTGCGTACCCGAGGCGCCTTATCGAGTTCAAATACTTGCTCGCCTCCTCCAGAGTCAGTTCACCTATATGTCACATGTTTTAGTACTTAACTCAATCATCAAAACATATAGATGAACTATCTACATATATGTCGAGACTGGTGATTTAGCGAGAGCTGGATGTAGCTCAACGTTTTCGTTCAGGGGAGTGGCCACCCTCTGTACTAAAAAACTAAGTGAAATTGTCAACTACAAACTTAAAGAGGTATCATTTGACACCTGCACGGACCAAACAACGAAAATAGAGATACACAGGGTCGTCAGAAATAGCCTGAATAACTTGTAGGCGTGATGAAGGGGAGGTTGTGCTACGAAATAACTGTAAAGAAAAAAATTCGATCCTTAGTTTCCGAGTTACTTAGGACTGAAGTAGCCGATCAGGTTGCCGTGTGCGCAAATTCCAGCAGTCTGGGAGACAATGTAGACAAACTTGTTCTTAGTTTGGTTTCCTCAAACCAAACAAACGTAGCTTTTGTTCACTTTCGAAGTAGGTAAACTGTAGCTAGTAAACAATATTCGGACAAGTCTTAACTCACGGACCCACAGATGTCTGTGCACTGCCACATTTTAGCGCTTGTAAGTTCTCGCATTTCCGTGCGCAACAGCCCGAGTGGCTAACTTCAGCGTCAAGCAACTCAGAAACGGCGCGAAGTAGCGAATTTTGTTCTTTACATTTATTTCTCAGCACAATCTCCCCAGAAACACCCTTAGAAGCTTTTCAGACTGTTTATAACCACACTGCATACAACGACAAAAAAGGAGCGTACCTGAATATCGAGAGATCGCGGGACCGAATCTCGATCGGAACACGTATTTTTGAGTTTTAACCTAGCTTTCACCTCTCAACGACGTGAAGAGCACCCAGAAACAATACGTGGTTCGTATTCGACTTTGGTCACGTTTCCCCAGTTGGATAATTGGATAATTGGGTTAAGTTAGGGACACGCATGTCACCGCAGTGGCGTCTGATAGAAAGACTTGCACCAGTCCACTGAGCCACAAGAAATTATTATCATTACCTATATACGTAATTAAGTTTGTACGGGAAGCGCAGAGTCCGAGTCCTACTCGCACTTGTCCGACTTTTTTAAGTAAGTGAACCGCTTCTGAAACGTTAACTCCTGAAATGATACATGCCTTTTCGAGAACGCTGAAATACGATTTTGAGTATATCATTTAAAAGTTATTTGTCCAAGGATTGGTAAGACCAATTACCAATGTGAATGATTGTGTAAGAGTAATTTCTTACAGTTTTTGGCTAGTGTTCATTCACACAGAAGTTTGATTTACATCCTTAAATTGCAGTTCTCAGGGATATCCCTCATGGTACAAGACGTATGTGACGGTTTGGTAGCATGACTCAAGGAATTCATTAATTTAGTTTGAAATGAGAATGAAATGTTTGTATTTATATTTTAGTGGGATACACAGGTACAATTAGAGAACGATTAATTTCGTAAATGTCATACATGAACGACCAGAGTTATGAGGCGTAAAAGGCAAAGTGCGTAAGCACCATAAAAAAAGATTGGCATGCTTCTGCCCCTGAACACATGTGATGAACCAATCATAACAGATTTTTCTGACTTAAGCTTACTGGAATTAAACAGCATTTTAGACCAAACGTTTGAAAGTATCTCGCATGGGCTTTGGTGTATTTGCCTCTTGTTTACGTATTCTACAAACCACCGCTTTTTCCTTTCTGCTCTAAACAGGAAAATGTAATCATATTGAACTCGTCGATTTGATGCTTACTGACGTTTTCACAAAAAACTGCCAAATTTTCTAAATCAGAGAATCATAGATACTAGCAGAGAGCAGTTTCACCTTTATTAATCTAGTACAATCACATAACATTACGAGATTCGGGTGGCCACTATGGCCTCCTACGTTACGATAATTTCTCAGGTCCTTTTGTAAACATATTAATGGGATCACTGTAAAAACGTTAGGGATTATTTCGTTTTTTCCGAGACTCTCTATATCCGTAACGCTCTACTTAATGAAGTAATAATTACTTCAGTATATCGGTAGAGAAAGCCGTAATGGGTCTGAGACACACACACACACACACACACACACACACACACATATATATATATATATATATATATATATATATATATATATATATATATTACTGTGTTGCTCAGACCCATTACGCCTTGACATGAGCAATAACAGCATGTATATGTATATACTGTGTGGCTTCTCTTGCTGTTATTGCAAATGTCTTTCTTCGACATCATTAACAATTTGGAAAATGATCTTTCTATATGCACTTTCATGTGCGACATACTTAACTGTGTCGATACTACAACACCCTGTAGCTTCTAATGTACCTGAAAATTCTGCTGTACCACATTAATTGTCAGCCAATCTGAAATTTGTTCGCTAATTTCCTCCGTAATTTCCTTGGTTGACGGGATGTTGTCATTGAGTAACATGTAACGTGATCTTATGTCCAGGCACGTTTGGCATGACTCAGAAACCGTTTGTAGGGCATTGTCTACAGGGAGAATTCCTTTTATCGCTGTCTCCATTAATTGCGTGTAAGAACGATGCCAAATTAAGGAAGCAACACCGCAAGAGGCTTCTTGAAACCTAGTATACTCACATTCTCCACTGTTAGCATGTGACAAGTGTAATGCAATCACCGGAAATCGAACCCGAAATTTTCCCACCTATAAACAGCATCCCAGGTCCACTGTGCTAATCGGCGTCGATCTGTCACAGTGCGACAGGTGAATTGAAAGAAATGAGGAAAAAAGCGCAGCTCTCTTCTTATCATCGGTGCAAATGTTTCCTAAAAGATTTGTGGCGCTCTCAGTGTGCCTGGCGATAACGTATCGAGTTAGCCACCTGATCTTCTGTTTTGTGGGAGAGCCACGTCGAGTGCTCAAGGTCTCCCATACGGGCGCGAGACACGAATTACTGCCGTCGTGGACTTCCGTGTTTCCCAACGGCAGCCCACAAATAACTTCCGTTTCAGATAAATGTGGAGCGGCCGTCGTCCAAGTATTTAGGGACGTCGGGTAATTCCTTTCGTTCTAAAGTCCATGTCTTCATAGGAAACAGATAAACACGCGACATTTATTACCCGGGCGTTTTAAGCTGCGGTCATTTTATATTAAGCGGGCCTCTCAATTTTAACAGCGCGCCGTAGGCCCAGTTATAGGGCCATTCATAAGGCAGCCGTCCCCATACACAACACCCGCACGTATGTATAACGTTAGTTTTATGTCCTCTTCGTGTGTGTTCTGGCGTTTTAAGAGACCAGAACCAGCTCCTCGATCGTCTTTCCCATCCCGTCCACCGATTCCAACCTGCTTGTTCTTCGAGACGCCACAAGAAAAAAGAAAGGAGGAGGCGAAGCTACACTAATGTAATAGCTAGCGGGACATTATAAGCGTCCGGTTTCCTGCATGTGTTGGACCTCCGTGCACAATTTCAATTTTTCAGAACCGACCGCCCGTAAAGAATCCACCATGAAATCTCTTTAATTTTACCTCCTGCTCTTTCTCTTGCTTTGTATCTCCTCTCAGCATCTACATGACATCTATAGCCTTTACGTCTTCTACAGAGTAAGGAGAAAGTCGGGCATCCGTAGACAGGTAACATCTCCTATAAACAGCTCTGGTCAAGTTGTTTTGTCACGAGAAAATTGAATTTTGTCTGCAGTACAGTTTCATGGCTTGACTTTTGATATTAGTATATTATTTAGTATTTTAGCAGGAAGTGCAGGTTATTTTAATATCCATTCATTACTATTTCCACAAAGTTTCTTATCTCTTGACAAGGAGTGAGTCAATAATCATAAATATACTTGAAACCTATTCTGAGAAATGGCGTCACGTAGAGGACGCCAATAAATCAATAACAACTATGGCCTATAGAAAGCTAATTTAGAGATCACTTACGGAAGACTACAAGACCTTTGAGGAAAGTTTACAATCTATCCTGTAGCAGGATAATTGAGAGATCACTTACAGAAGGCTACAAGACCTTTGAGGAAATGTTACGATCTATGAGGCAAGTATCTGATACGGATTCTCAGAAATTATACGCCATACAATTAATACGATATACTAAGTAACGTATCATTAAAACATCGTTTCACCTGCTTGAAACTTTCCGCATAAATGTTGGCTTGGTCAGCAGTGGGAGTCCAGGGTTACGGCTAGAGATTTCCACAGTAAAATATTTGTATCCAAGCAAACGGTGTTCACTCATAATGGAAAATAAGACATACGACAAAAGGCATAATATTTCGAAAAATCATTATACAATGTTTGAGGTACTAATAGTAAAGTCCTTGGCTCTTGTGTTGTAAGTTAAAGAATATCTTATTACGATCCGTCATAAAAGAAAACTCGGTTCTAAGACTGTGAGATATATAGAAAAAACAGTCCGATTGAAAGAATCTAAAATTTTACTCGAATTCTTATATTATATTTTTGTACAACAACTCATAAAATTTTACTCGAATTCTAATTTTGTATTTTTGTACAACAGTTCATGAGAAACCATATTTCATCACCTGTAAAAATTCACGCTGCTCGAGTAGGACCTACCTCCACTAGTAAGTTAAAGAATATCTTATTACGATCCGTCATAAAAGAAAATTCTGTTCTAAGACTGTGAGATATGTAGAAAAAACAGTCCGATTGAAAGAATCTAAAATTTTACTCGAATTCATATATTATATTTTTGTACAACAACTCATGAGAAACCCTATTTCATCATCTGTAAAAACTCACTCTGCCCGAGTAGGGCCTACCTCCACAACCAAATTGAACATTTCCACGCTAGCAAGCTGGATGCATCGTCTGTGTTAGACATACGCGCATCGTGTCACCAGGATGTACCAACGGCTACTAAGACTCACTAGCCTGGGTGTCCTCTTTTCATACATAGCGTGTTACGTTCCCGAGCCCATATTTCAAGACATGCTATGAGAATGATTACAATTACGGGACGGCAGTTTTTTTACTCCATATTTCTGGATGGCTTGGATAGCCAGCCAATGGTTGTTGTTATCCAGATCTGATTTCCTCCACCGTGATCTCTCTGTCCACAACGGCAATTTGAGAGGGTTAATTACGATCCCTGTCATCTAAGAAATTTTGCAGTGAGCTACATGCTGCTGGAGCCGTATTCTGGAGGACGACAGTTCGATTCCCTGTCCAAACATGCAAAAGCAGGTTTTTCGTTGTTTCCATAAATCGCTAAGGCAAATTCTGCGATAGTTCCCTTTCAAAGGATATGACCGATTTGTTTCTCATCCTTTCCCATACCAAGCTTGGGATCTGTCGTTAATGATGTCATCGTCAGTCTTCATGTTTTACTACACATTTTCGTCCTCAGCAGCTGACCCTAACGCTTCCCATTTTCGGGCAATGAACATTATTTTAACATGATTTACTTCTCATGGTCGAGGTTCACTATTCCGTAGAATTTTTTAAAGGACGTCATATTCGCCGTTGACTGAAGAAGTTATTTATTTTACAGTCTGGAAACTGCAACTGTAAAATAAATAACGTTTACAGTCGATGGCGAATACGGTGTCTTTGCAACAAAAAGCTATTTCACAATTTCCATAAGTAATGTGTGTATGTAACTATTAAAACTACCATAGTGAATAAAATAGGTGTCTTAACGCGTCTAATGAAATAGTAATAAAGACATCAACATGTGGAAGTATTACAAGAAAGTTAAAGTCTGCTAGGTAAGTTTTATCACTACCAACACAAAATTACACCGTTATATGAGACAGAAAAATTATCCGAAAGTCATTGGAGGCAGCATATAAAATGCTGAAACATTTGTAGATAAAACCAAAATTCATGGACTGTGTTTGCATAAAAACGTGTATCCACCAGGAAGCAACTTCTGTATATAACATGGAAAAAATTGGTAACGTTTGTACATTAGATAGAAAACTCGGGCAGATTTACTTCTGAAGGTCGCTTGGGCAAGTTAATCTCAGAAACTTGTTGCAAGTAATTAGTTTAGTGTTTCCTCTAGAATCGCTTTGTGAAATAGTTAACAGAGAGCTTACAGCGTAATGGTTAAAAACCAGAGCAGCCGCCACCGTTGTTGCGTTATTATTACTGAAGAAAAGCTGTGACGTTATGGAAGGTTAAGAAACATATTTTTTCGGGGTGAAGAAACGGATATAGAGGCATACGTATTTAATTAATCATGAAACACTGCTGAATGTGCTAAAGGGAGTCTAGCATCCATGTAGAACGCTTTGGTGCCTAGATCGCAAGTTTTGTTACATGCATAACCAGTCTCATCCAGTTCAATGGCCTCTTCAGATCTTTAAAGGTTTACGACAAAATGCAGTTCAGTACATCTTATCCAAACCGAAAATGTTGTAATACAATTAAGAAGAGTATATAGCCTATACAAGTAATACCAGTGTTGTGAAGTAACTAATAGCATGTTTACTTAATACACGGAACTCATCCGAAATTATCATCAACGTTACACTACTGTGCTAAACATGCATCAACTATTCAAAGTCCGAGAAATGATAAGATACTGTAGGGTATTGAGCACTCTCACTCAGTGCATGAAAACGGTGCAGAATCCCATGTCTATGATGACCTTACATTTTGTGGGATAATATCTATAACCAAACATGGGAAACAGTTGAAATTGTCCTGGTGATGGAGGCAGGCAAACTAATTGCCGTACATCATTTGGGCCTTAAAGTCATAGTTATTGTCACCAGGTGTCCAGCTTATATTTTATAAGTTTTTAACATATTATTAGATGTCAGGTTGTTTATATACACTTTTTACGCTGGTACTGCTCTGTCCCATGGCGTTTTTATATAACAAACTTTGATAAACGAGATTGTACCTCATACCTGAGATATCTGTGGAATGTATGCCTTAAGTATTTAAACTTTATGTAACAAGTTCCATTATATTCTATAATGTACTGTTATGAGTGACATATAGTCTAATGGCTACTAATACATGTTAGGTACGAGGTGTATTTAATTTAATTTATAAAGGAATAGGCAGTAGTGTAACTTCATTTGTTACATATATCATACTGTACTGCCACCTGATGACAATAACTACGACGTAAGGTCTAAATGATCTGCGGCAGTTAGTTTGCCTGTTTGAGTCAGCGGGACTTCAACTGCTTCCCATGCCAAGCAGGAAGGGGTGTTGTATTACTTATGGTTATCGCCACAGAAAGTGTAAGATTATCCATCATACACATGGAATTCTGTGCCGTTTTTTGGCACTATGTGAGAGAGCTCATTACTCTATACAACGTCTAATGCGTTGCAAGTTATGGGATTACATATACTTTTAGTTAATTAACGGCGTTGATATTACTGTATAGGTTATATACTCTACTTAACTGTATTACAGCAGTTACGATTTGGATAAGGTGTTTTGAACTGCACTTCGCTGTAAACCTTTACAGGTCAGAAGATGGCCATTGAACTGGCTGAAACTAATTATCGACGTAACAAAACTTGCGATCTAGGCAAAAAAGTGTTAGGAAAAGTTACTGCACTCTCAAGTATAGAAAATCGCCTCCTGATTTCGTTGACGATGTCAGGTAGTCATAAGTATGTGCTAAAATCAGAGACCTTCGCTCAGATTGAAATCTTTCTGAGAACGTCATATTCAGTTTTCGAACTTCTCTCGTCTTCTGTAAAGTTAAGTATTGAAAAATAGGATCCAAAAATGCGGCAAACTATATCAATAAGAAATCGCTGTTTTAATTACTCTTCGATATTTGCAAAAAGTATTTATTACTTTTATTACAAATTTAATGTAATTATGTTTACGATAACAATGAAAAAGTCAGCTGAAATTTAAAGAAGTCTGTACTACCTTCTAGTTCCAATTCTTGTGAAACAAAGTAATCGTTAAGTTTCGTTTCGTACTTCCTTGGCTCACAATGGTCAATTATAGATATTTAGGGCTTCGAGTGATACATTTATTTCGGCCGATGTCTCTTTGTGCCATTCTTCTTCTCGCCTTGACATTTTCGTACCGGTATTGAACAAACAAAACTTTTGCAAGTTTGAGGCAGGCCTCTGGTAACTGGCAAGTGCTTCACGCACTTGCAGCAAGATGCAAAGAACTGTTTGCCCTAACGTAAGAGAGCACTGTTTGGAAGTTGGCGAATCAAGTGGAAGACGACTTACTGAAGGTGTTTAAAAGTCAAAGGACTTGCAGAAGTACAACAGGGTGGTTATACACACATCTAAAAAAGTTTTGCATCACCCCAGTTCCCAGAACGCCTGAAGATAGACGTTGCCTGTGGATATAATATCACAAAGACAGTCCCTTTGACTGTTCAGAAATGTTACTAAATCCGCCCAGAGATGTAAACAACCATGCATGAGCAGCGCCTATTAGACGGAGGGTGTCCGATAGCCGATGAGTTCCCGTCATTCCACCAGGAAGGAAATACAAGGATTGTGTTGTCTGTAGTTCAACCGTGCCTAGACGGCCAATACCGCGGTTCGATTGCGTCCGCATTGTTACTTTATGCCAGGAAGGGCTATCAATAAGGGAAGTGTCCAGGCGTCTTGGATTGAACCAAAGCGATGTCGTTGGGACATGGAGGAAATACAGAAAAAAATGGTTCAAATGGCTCTGAGCACTATGGGACTTAACATCTGTGGTCATCAGCCCCTAGAACTTAGAACTACTTAAACCTAACTAACCTAAGGACATCACACACATCCATGCCCGAGGCAGGATTCGAACCTGCGACCGTAGCAGTCGCGCGGTTCCAGACTGTGCGCCTAGAACCGCTAGACCACCGCGGCCGGCAGGAAATACAGAGAGACAGGAACTGTCGATGACATGCTCGCTCAGGCCGCCCAAGGGCAACTACTGGAGAGGATGACTGCTACCTGTGGATTATGGCTCCGAGAAACCCTCACAGCAACGCCACCATGTTGCACAATGCTTCTCGTGCAGCCACAGGACGTCGTGTTACGACTCAAACTGTGTGCGATAGGCTACATGATGCGCAACTTCACTCCCGACGTCCACGGTGAGGTCCATCTTAGCAACCACGACACCATGCAGCGCGGTACAGATGGGCCCAACAACGTGCCCAGGATTTGCATCAGGATCTCTTCACCGATGAGTGTTGCATATGCTTTCAACCAGACAATCATCGGAGACGTGTTTGGAGGCAACCCGGTCAGACTGAAAGACTTAGACATACTGTTCAGCGACTGCAGCAAGGTGGAGGTTCCCTGCTGTTTTGGGGTGGCATTATGTGGGGCCGACGTACGTCGGTGGTGGTCATTGAAGGCGCCGTAACGGTTGTACGATTCGTCAATACCATCCTCCGACCGATAGTGGTACCATACGGCATTCTTCTTCATGGACGACAATTGGCGCCCCCATCGTGCACATCTTGTGAATGACTTCCTTCAGGATAACGACATCGCTTTACTAGAGTGGACAGCATGATCTCCAGACATGAACCCTATCGACCATGCCTGGGATAGATTGAAAAGGGCTGTTTGTGGACGACGTAACCCACCAACCACTCTGAGGGATAGTATGCCACGACGAATACAGGCATGCATCAATGGAAGAGGACGTACTACTAGGTATTAGAGGTACCGGTTTGTACAGTAATCTGGACCACCACCTCTGAAGGTCTTGCTGTGTGGTGGTACAACATGCAATGTGTAGTTTTCATGAGCAATAAGATGGGCGGAAATGATGTTTATATTGATCTCTATTCCAATTTATTGTACAGGTTCCGGAACTCTCGGAACCGAGGTGAGCCGGCCGGAGTGGCCGAGCGGTCTAGGCGCTACAGTCTGGAACCGCGCGACCGATACGGTCGCAGGTTCGAATCCTGCTTCGGGCAAGGATGTGTGTGATGTCCTTAGGGTAGTTAGGTTTAAGTAGGGGACTGATGACCTCAGAAGTCAAGTCCCGTAGTGCTCAGAGCCATTTGAACCATTTTTGAACCGAGGTGATGCAAAACTGTTTTTGATGTATGTAGTTAACCTTTCACTGCTTGAGAGAAATGAAGAAGAGAAATAACGAATATACATTTTTTTAATTTGTTAATTGCGTACTTTGTTTATGTTCCGGATTACAAATGTTGTGCAACCATCTGCATCAAGGACAACCTGAAACCGCACTAGATATTGCTCTACCTGTAACCGATTTTTAGAACGCTGGACCATGGAATGTTCAGCTGTTGTAACATAGCTTGTGCAGTGCTTCGAGCTCGCACATTGCGTCCAGAATTATCAGCCATGGGAACTGTAACTTCGTCAACATTTAGTGGCGCAACTGGCTATGGGGGTCTCCCAGGAGCAATTCCCAAAATACACTATGCACTCACGTAATTCCCAAAACTCCAGTTAATTCAAACTTCCGAATCACGTTCTTCAATCCCGCCGCGGAAAGAGCACCTCTCCCTATTTCATTAATGCACCCATGTTCGCGAAGAGCAGCAGTGCTATTGCTGTTGTTTTGATAAAACAGCTGTGCGAGTAAAGCTCTGCTCGTCTAGTCCAGATCCATGTTGACTGTCTGCAGTTATATTGCACACTGATGCTAGCGTTCCAACCCTACGTCGCCGTACAAGCAGCGGTGCCTAATGACAAGTCATGACACTAATACTACAAACAACGGAAATCCTGCAGCGCACCGTCTGAATATCTTTCCTATGAGGTTGGGTAGTCATATGATAGTTTTCCGTCAACTCTGCTTCAAGTTGCCACAGTTTAATTACACTGCCGAGTCACACTAATGTGACCACCTGTCAGAAGTCCGAATCACAAATTTTGCAGCGCGAACCGTTGTGAGGTGTGCAGGAAGGGAATCAGTGATATTCTGGAAGGTACCAACGTGGATGTGGAGGTGTACCGACTCCAGGGTTGTGGCCAGCTGCACTAAGTTTCTTGGTTGTGTATCCATGACGCAAACAGCCGGATAGAGGTGGTCCCCCCCAGATTCTCGGCTGGGTTTCAATTCGGGTGGTTTGATGGCCAGCGGAGAATGGTAAACTCGTCCTGGTGCTCCTCGAAAGCAGCACGGACACTGCGAGCTGTGTGACACGTTCCATTGTCCTGCTGATATATGCCATCGGGCCGAGGAAAATTGCTTACTTTCGTAAATACATTGTGTCTTCTAAAATGACGAGATCGCTCAGGGAATGCCACGGAAACATTCCGCAGACCATAACGTAACTTCCTCCGGCCTGGATCTTTTGCTTTGAGAAATTTCATGCCGTCCACGTCAACGGCCATCTCTCCGATGGGGCATACAGTGTGATGCATCCGAAGAGGTCACCTATCGTCACGCAGTGGACGTCCAGTTTCGGTACTGACGTGCAAATTTTAGTATTCGTCTCCGATGAAAAGCATTCATCATGGGTGCATGGAACAGATGCAGGCTGCGGGGGCCCAAACACAGCAACAGTCGTTGAGGAGACACTGTTGATAACCCCTTGGTTCATCTGGGCGGTCATTTGCATAACAGTTGCACGTCTGTTTGCCCATACCAATCTCTGCAGCCTTCGTTCACCCGTGTCATTTATGGGCCGTGCTGCGCCACAGCTGCCCTCAGCGTCATGCTCGGTAGAGTTTGATGGAATGACTGGCTGAAAACAGCAGTAAAAGATAGGAACGTACTGGAAAGAAAATTAGAAACAGAAAACAGATGATGGGCGAAATGAATTAACAATTGAACATCTAGCGCTCGAATTTCGGAGAAAGAAACTAGCTGTAACAAGATTGATCCAGAAAGGAACTGAAAAGTGCTGGAAGGACTTTACTACAAGGATAGAGGAAGACTGTCCGCGAAGTAGAAAATTACTACACAGAGTACTAAAGAGGAAACGAAATGATTATGTAAATATCCTTGCGCTGTAAACAGATGACGGTAACTTAACACGAACAGAGCAATGGATCAAAGATGAAATGAAAAATCACTTCAACATGTTGCTAAATGGAGCTGAGTGCAACACAACCATCAACTAACGTAGAGTAATTAATGAAGTCCAAACCAACGGACACTCATTAACATGGCATAAGGTAAAAAGAGCATTAAAGAGCAAGTGGAATGGAAAGTCGACAGGCTTTGATGACCTCAACTCAGACATGATAAAGGCACCTCGAACATTAGGCTTAAATTGGCTGTATAGAATTGCGAAGAAAGTAAAATCCCAGAAGACTGGAGTAAAGCAGCCATCATCCCTCTGTTCATAAAGAGCAATCGACGAAAACGTGGAAATTACAGAGGTATCACGCTGATGTCACACACTGTGAAGCTGTTAGAAAAGATAGTAGAAATGAGACTTAGAAAGGTAGTAGAAACTTCGCTTAAGGAAGAACAATATGGATTCAGGAAAGACCGCGGTACTATGGATTTTATTTTTGCAGTAAGAATGCTGACAGAAAAGTACTGGGAATATGAAAGAAATCTTGTGACTGTATTTGTTGACATTAAACAAGCGTATGACAGTGTTCCTCGATACAAGATATGGGAATTTTTGGAAGATCTAAAGGTGCCGAAGTATCTAATTGATAAAGCAAAGATGCTACACGAAAAGTTTTGCAGCTGTGTCCAGATAGGCGCGGGCGATCGGAATGGCTTGAAACAAAGAGAAGTCTCAACAAGGAAGTGCCTTTTCGTCACTCCTGTTTATAATAGTAATGGACAAGATCATAAAATCTTTCAAGAAAATAGACAGCAAACCAAATACCCTGTTTTTTGCTGATGATTTGATAGTATGGGGAGGGACAGAAACTGAAGCGCAGAAGAAACTTAATGACTGGAACATCACATTAAAAAATTTCGGTCTAAAAATAAGTAAAACAAATACAGCAGAAATGATCATCCACAAGCACGGAACAACCCCAAATATATGTTTTAGAAGGAATCAAAGTGGTATCCGTTTCCCATTTTAGGTATCTTACCTAGGACACATGATCTCGAAAGACAACACCATTAACCAGGAATCACTCAGCAGGACACAAAAAGCATCCAGTTTTTAAAGTCAAATCACAAATCTACTCTGGGACGATAAAACGCCACGAAAAGCGAAAGTGACCAAGTACCACACCTGTTTCGTACAAGTCCTTAGATGTGGATTAGAAACATGTACCCTACTAAGCAAAGACTTCAGCAGAATTCAGGCAAGAGAAATGAGATTAATTAGAACTATAAGTCAAACAACTAGAAAGTAGCCGGTATTGAGGCTCCTGTTACCGGTGTAATTAAGAAACGCAGGCTTCAGTGATATGGCCACATAATGAGAATGAACAGCGAAAGACCTGCCAGAAAGTATTTCAACCTGAATCTCGTAGGAAGAAGGCCATGGCAAACAAAGAAAACGCTGGATAGTGACTTTAAGATCAGATGTGGAGGAGAAAGAAACGAATGGGAAGTTGTCCTGGAACAGAAGATGTATGAAGACAGAAGACGATGGCGAACGCTTGTACACCTTATCCGGGAAACTGGAGTTGGAAAATGATGACGACGGTGTACTTTAACCACGGCGGCCAGCGAACAGTTTACAAACTTAGCCGTTTCGGAAATGCTTCCACCATTGGCCCGAATGCCAATGATAATGCTCTTTTGGACGTCAGATAAATCGCTCCGCTTCCGAATTGCAATAACGATTACACTGTTTTGGGTTGGGGTTGTTTGGGGGAGGAGACCAAACAGCGAGGTCATCGGTCTCATCGGATTAGGGAAGGAAGTTGGCCGTGCCCTTTCGAAGGAACCATCCCGGCATTTGCCTGGGGCGATTTAGGGAAATCACGGAAAACCTAAATCAGCATGGCCGGACGCGGGATTGAACCGTCGTCCTTCGGAACTCGAGTCCAGTGTGCTAACCACTACGCACTGGTTTCCGCGTCCCCTCAAAACGTTTTATATGCCGTCCACTGCTGGTGCTGTCACTTGCCACCTGTGAGTGAGTACTGCACATTGGCGTACAACTTAGGCGTTGGTCAGGTTACTGTGTATCGCGTTAATTGTGTGGACTTTGTACAACCAACGTGCAGCTTCTGTAAGGCACTCGCGGAAGTTTACTCGCTAGTGGATACACGTCTGAAGGCAGATATTTTCTCCGTTTTCTGTATGCAAGCAGGAAAATATCGAAACAATGATTTCTTATGTTTACATCATTTAATATGTATACCAACAAACATTAAGTAAATGCTTCAGTCAGAGATTGGACAACAAACTAAGTTCCGTGCTTCGATTTTGAGCAATAACACAGGGTGATATAACGTGACGTAACTTGAAATAATATATACGAACTTTTAGATTTACTTCTTCTAATTCCTTGCCATATCCAGCGTCTTCACGGGGTATGCATATTACTTTTGGATTTGGCAATGTTAGAGCTGGAGGGTGGCCGGATGCCTTTCCTACCACCACGCCTTCTTCCTGAGGATAGAATTTGTGAACCCCAACTACCTGCGCCTGGAATAAATTTCATGTTCAACTGTAAGTAAGTTTTCCAAATGTTAGTGTTGTGTATGTCTGAGGCGCGACATGGATGCCACCCAGGTATTCACTTATTGTGGTATCGGAAACTGCCTAAAAATCACATCCAGGCTGGCCTGCACATGCACCCTCATTGTTAGTCCGCGCCGGCCGCGGTTGTCTAGCGGTTCTAGGCGCTCAGTCCGGCACCGCGCGACTGATACGGTCGCAGGTTCGAATCCTGCCTCGGGCATGGATGTGTGTGATGTCCTTAGGTTAGTTAGGTTTAAGCAGTTCTAAGTTCTAGGGGACTGATGACCACAGATGTAAAGTCCCATAGTGCTCAGAGCCATTTGAACCATTTTTGTTAGTCCGCCTGGTGGATCCGATCCTTAGCCGGTGCTCATCTCTGAATCCCGAGAAGCGGTGGGCTAATGATTGCTCTTATCCACACTGGTGAGGCCCGCCACGAGTGTGCGAACAGTGCAGAGGACGATCCAACTACGATCAGTTGCTGTATACCACACATCTACTACCACCACAGTACTCATTATTATAGGCAGCAGGCGGCAAAATACTGGTTCCTGAAACAAAATTACACAAAAATCTTTGGTACTGTTGAATGCCAAGCGAACAGAGGAAAGGAAACGAGAGACGGAATATCGGACCTCTGGCAAAGTTATTGGGATACGGAGGATACTCGAATGATGGTTCATGAGTTGTTGCCAAGTGCCCAGGACCGTTCAAAACTCACATAAAGCCAATAAGAGGCTTAAAGCACTCCTTAACCAATCATGGACCATGTCTTGCATATCTCAGCAGGATGGAAAGAGGGCCGCTACAGAGAGTGAAGGTGGGAGAGTGTTCGAGTGCGGGACATACGTAGACGTGAATGCGGACTTGAGACAGGCATTTGCATTTACAGAGGCGAGAGTCTTACTTACAAGGGAACCTACCCATCGCACCCCCCTCAGATTTAGTTATAAGTTAGCACAGTGGATAGGCCTTGAAAAACTGAACACAGATCAATTGCGAAAACAGGAAGAACTTGTGTGGAACTGTGAAAAAATAAACAAAATATACAAACTGAATAGTTCAAGGGAAGATAGGCAACATTAAGGACGCTGGGAACGCAGGAGCTCCGTGGTCTCGTGGTAACGTGAGCGGCTGCGGAACGGAAGGTCCTTGGTTCAAATCTTCTATCGAGTAAAAGTTTAATTTTCAGTCTGCTTTCGGCTGCGGTGGGGCGAGGACGTCCGCTGCGCCTCGCCGTGCGCGACCGTGAGCGCTTGCTTGTGTTTACCTTCTCACGGCGCAAGTTGTATTTGTTCCAAGTTCAGTGCGATTATGGAACACACATGGCGCCACGATACGATCAAAATTACTTTCCAACCAGATCACGCGCGTCCTCGAGCATATGAAATAGAACAGTTCATACGCGACGATCTACGTTTAGATCCGGCGACTGTCGTCGGAATACATTTTTCTATAACGGCGAGCGTGGTTTATGTTAAAATGACCAGTGCAGAGGTCTGCGCGACAGTGGTTTCTAAATACTCGAACTCTCTCCGATTCAAACATTCTGACGGGCATATCGGTGCAGTGATGGTGGATCATGCAGGCATGGGCCTAAGGACTGTAAGAGTTTTTGAGCTCCCCTTCGAGGTCCCAGAGGAAGTTGTCAAGGACGCCTTCCGACCATATGGCAATGTTATCAGCCACGTTGCAGAAAAGTGGCAAACTTTCTCGACGTATAAGGTCTACAATGGTGTGCGCCAAATTAAACTTGAGCTCAAGAAACATGTGCCGTCCTATTTGAACATCGGTGGCTGTCGTGCAATCATCATGTACGACGGTCAACCGCGTACCTGTTCCGGATGTGGGCAGGAAGGACTTGTTCGATCGAGCTGCTTACAACGAAGAATTACGCAGATACCAGTGGGAGACTCCGTTTCCCCGACGGGGACGACAATCCTGCCCCTCACGTACGCTCAGACGACGATGCGCACCATAGTTGAGGACGAAACGGGCGATCAGACACATCCATCGACGCCAGAAGTACCACGGGAGGAAGAGGAAGGACCCTCGGTGCCAACCCATATGTCGCCCCCTCCACAGCAACAACAGCAGCAACAGTCCCACGGACTCCAGACGCAACATAACATTCAGAACGCGATGGACGTGGACGCGAACATTGTGCCGACCGCGGCTTTCCTGGCGGAAGGTGATACGACGCTGGATTGCCTCCCACATTCGGATACGGATGTCCACGTTCGAAAGCAACGTTCGCCCCGACGACGCAAGCGACGTCGGCGGACCCCTTCTGACGATTGCCTCCTACACACGGCCGGTCAAGAAGGTGACATCTCATCAGACAGCATGGATGCTGCGCCTGCTGAGGATCTAAGTGGTGTAGACGGTTCACTTGCCCATACTACGAGTGCCCAGTTACTTCTTGCACCACAAACGCGGCAGGTCGCGTCGATGGATGGCGATCCGTCTACCTCTACCAAAGACGACGTACGTGAGAGGGATTTAGGTGCCGATCAGCCACACAGCATCGTGTTGCACCCACTGTGGTCGGACGATGTTGAGAAACTTCCTGAAGAGGGCACGGGTGACAGGGGAGGGGGCGGCATTGGGGATGCCACTACTGGCGTGAAAGACTCATAATTTGTAACGGGTTTGGTGGGTCCGGCATCTCTTGTGGTTAGCTTTTATTGCCATGGCGTCTACCCTAGGTGAAGAGGCTAGGCAGCACACCTTTTGCCTTGCCACAATCAATATAAACGCGATAAGGGCACCACACAAACTGACAATGCTACAACGCATGCTTGATGCGGCGGACATCGACGTGGCCCTCTTACAGCAAGTATGTGTCGCTAGTTTCCCTGACTTCTACGGATATACCGCCCACATCTCCCACGCCTCTTCTACCGATTGTGGTGTGGCTGTTCTGCTACGGGACGGTTTGGCGGCTACGGACGTACTGTACTTGCCGAGTGCAAGAGCCATGGCAGTAACTATCAACGGTGTACGATTCATCAATGTATATGCCCCTTCAGGATCAGGGAGACGGAGAGATCGGGCCCGCTTTTTTTCGGAAGATATTACGCGTCTATTTATGGGCCACATAGACGATATGGTGATCGGAGGGGATTTTAACTGTACATTATCTCCATCTGATCAGCAGCCACATCACGTCCCGTGTGCGGAATTGGAAATGCTAGTGCGTGACCTCCACCTGATTGACACGCGGCGCCACATCCATGGCCCAGCTCCTGGTTACACCCATTATACAATCCATTCATCAAGTCGATTGGACAGGATTTACGTCACAAGCACCCTTTCGACGGCGACGAGGGGAGCAGAGCTCTGGCCCACTGCATTCACCGACCACACAGCCTATATTTGCACCATTGCCCTCAAACCTGCACGTGTGTGGTGCAGTAGGCCCCCCTGGAAACTGGACGTCGCCCATCTGGACGAGCCGGCGTGTAAAGGTGCTGTCGAAGAGTCGTGGAACGCGTCCTTACGGCGTCGTGGTCGGTACCGATCGACCCTCAGTTGGTGGATTGAATGTGCGAAGCCTGCTCTTAGACGCACCTTCATGGCTTACGGCCGGGAAGCAGCGGCATGGAGGAGGAGCACGGAAAACTTTTATTACACCGGCCTACGTGAATGTCTTGCTATGGAGCCCTCACCTGACAGGCAGATCACAGTCAATCGCGCGAAAGCGCAGCTCGTCTCCTTAGCGCGCCATCATTTACAAGGCGCTGTTATACGGTCGCGTGCTCCAGACATGATACCATCAGAAAGGCCATCTATGCACCACGTGCTCATAGAACGCAGGAGGCGCCGTAGGGCACTGGTAACCGACATGATAACCGACGACGGTCGACATGTGGTAGAACAAGCAGATATAGCAGAAGCCTTCTATGGGCATTACGCTCAACTTTATTCAGCAGTGCTCCCTGATATGGCGACGGTAGACACCGTTTCAGCACATGTCCACGGTACAGTTCCACCAGACATGGTACCGACTTTACTGGGAGAAGTGACAGAAGAGGAAGTGCTCGACGCCATTGGTAAAGGTGCTCCCCATAAATCACCAGGAATCGATGGGTTACCATTAGAGTTCTATCGAGCCTTTAAACAACTGTTGCTACCGTGTTTGATTGAAATTTGCCAGGAATTGATGTCCCCTGGTATAATATTGCCTGCACCATTCTTGGAAGGTCTGATTGTCCCCATCCATAAGCCGAAGGGACGGAATCATGTCCGCGACTATCAACCCTTAACGTTATTGAACAGCGACTTCAAGATCTTTTCGAGGCTGCTATCAGAACGTATTCGCGGCACACTATTGCACGTCTTGTCCGGCGATCAGATGTCCTTGGGGGGACCCAACAACATCAGAACTGCGTCATGTCGTTACAGAGATCTCATCTCCCTTGCACGGGTGAGACGTTTGCCGGCAGCCCTCGCGTCTATCGACTTTAGCCAGGCTTTTGACCGTGTGGGCCACACTTTCCTCACGGCCGTTCTACGGCGCATGGAATACCCCGACCCCTTTATCACAGTGTTGACACGCCTACTACATGGTGCAACTTCTCGAGTTCTTGTCAATGGAAGACTGACGGCACCCATGCCGATCCGCCGATCAGTACGACAGGCATGTCCATTATCAACATTGTTATTTGCATTGGCCTTAGAACCCTTGTTGTGTGGTCTCCGAGACAGGCTCACTGGGATACAGTTCGGCGGCTCCATCTATCGCTGCACCGCATATGCGGATGATTTGATGATCGTCATACGAGGAGCTGACGATATGGCCGCGGCTTTGGACTGGATTGCAACCTACGGTACAGCTTCTGGAAGCCAAATCAACGTTGACAAGTCCGTCGCCTTGAGCATCGGGATTGGGCTACCGCAGGAACACATTGCCCCCTTACGCTTCAGTGATACTGTACGCTGCTTGGGCTTAGATTTCATGAACGACATGCGACGCGCGACGACGCTCAATTATCGACGCCTTCTTAACCAAATTAGGGCCGGAATTTCAAATCAGCGCTTGCGATCCCTCAACATCGTTCAGCGGGCGTATTATGCCAATGTATACCTTGCGTCCCGCATACCGCATGTCGCCCAAACGCTACCCATTCCGAAGCCCTTGGCTCGTAGCATTATGGCAGCGCTGGGATACTTCGTCACCACTGGTATGTTACTGAAGATCAGAGACGTATCTCTTACCCTCCCCAAGGAAAAAGGTGGTCTCGGCCTAGTTAACGCCCATGATAGGGCCATTGCCCTCTATGTTAGCTCACATTTATGTCTGCTGCGCCGTTGTCCTACGAGCCTCACTAGTCTGCTTCTGACGGCGCTACGTCCTGCTTCACTAAGAGCGCCGGTGCCACTACAGGACATCCCAGCGCCCCTCTTTTATATAGGACGTTTCTATTTAGAACAAAGTTATTGCAGTGTCGCGCTCACGACACCACAAATGGCCACAACTCGACGCCTATATCATGACATGCTGCAACGCCGCCCCCTAAATGTGGTCGAACTAAAATATCCTGACGTACGGTGGCGTGTGGTGTGGAAGACTGTACACGATGCCATGCTTGATTCCGATGTTGTTTCTCAATGGTACGTCGTCGTTAATGGGAAGCTCGTGACGCAAGAACGTCTCTACAATATCCACATGACAGAATCTCCCAATTGTGTGGGTTGTAATACAGTAGATTCTGACGAGCACCGCCTCAGCTGTGGAGAGGCGGAACCGGTTTGGCACCTAGTGCGGCAGATGCTGGCTTATCTCTTGAGAGTTAGGCCGGAGCATATATCTGCACGCACGTTATTGTTTCCGGATGAGACATTTTACCCCAAGACTCGAACCAACTCTGTCACCTGAATACGTGGACATGCCGTCCATTACCTCTGTCGTGACGGACACAAGGATTTCCTTGACTTCTGGCTCTATTTGCAAGAAAGACATCATGCTATTTCCGGGCATACCAGATATCGACAGTGCTTCGCAAACTACCTATGGAGTGTCTTTCACAGCCCGCCGTGTAGCTGGAATGTTCCAGGCAGTGGCAGATGAGGTCAGAACGAACTGCAAACGACCATATATTGAACAATCTTATCAGTGGGCGCAGTCGCTGGGAAGCCTCACTACGACGTGGTAGCTTCTTTTCATGCTATTTATGTCTCATATCTTCGATGGCGTCTTCATTCTGTTTTAGTTTTCAAGGCTTGGTTAACTGTGACTGTTCGCACATTGGAAAAAAAAAAAAAAAACGTGTTCAGGAGACCTGCTTTCAAATCCAAATAAATACACAAGAACAAAATAAGAACAAAATGAACAACAAATAAAATTTAATAAAGTATTATACCCTTTCCTTTCTTCTTTTATTTTATTTTTTTATTGAAAGTTCAGAGGCATATTTAATTTTTGTTCGTTGGCGGAACCTGAAGTGGCGGCGAACGGCCGTCCTAGTTAGCTTCAGGATGAAAGTGGCGGTGGCACTAGCTTTGTTTTTGTTTTTAGGCTAGATAGGTTTTTGGGGGTAGTATGGGTGATAGGGGCCAACGCCTGAAGTGGAAGAGGTAAAAAAAAAAAAAAATCTTCTATCGAGTAAAAGTTTAATTTTTATTTTCAGTTTATGTGACAAACTCTTATGTTTTCATCACTTTTTTGGGAGTGATTATCACATCCACAAGAAAACCTAAATCGAACAAGGTAGAAGAATCTTTTTACCCATTCGCCAAGTGTACAAGTTAGGTGGGTCGACAACATATTCCTGTCATGTGACGCACATGCCGTCACCAGTGTCGTATAGAATATATCAGATGTGTTTCCTTGTGGAGGAATCGGTTGACCTATGACCTTGCGATCAAATGTTTTCTGTTCCCATTGGAGATGCACGTCCTTTCGTCTACTAATCGCACAGTTTTGCGATGCGGTCGCAAAACACAGACACTAAACTTATTACAGTGAACAGAGATATCAATGAACGAACGGACAGATAATAACTATGCAAAAATAAAGAAAGTAAAATTTTCAGTCAAGGGAAGACTTGAACCAAGGACTTCTCGTTTTGCAGCTGCTCACGCTACCACGAGACCACGGCGCTCCTAAGCTCATACTGTCCATTATGTTGCTTATGTGTCCCATGGACTACTCAGTTTGTATATTTTGCTTATTTTTTCACAGTTCCACACAACTTCTTCCTGTTTTCTCAATTGATCTGTGTTCAGTTTATCAAGGCCTATCCACTGTGCCAACTTATAACTAAATCTGAGGGGGGTGCGATGGGGAGGTTCCCTTGTTAGAGACGGCCTCAATTAACTATATTAAATGGACTTTGCAAGATGGTCTCTTTGAAAGAGTGGAATAACTTTGTGAAGACCAGATGTGACAGCGCACATTGCGATTCCCACCGCAGACGGGATTTAGATGCATAACGGCGAGTGCCACTGGCTGGATCATCGGCGCGCAGTTATGTGGACTGTTATTCTAATATGTAGCAACAGCGCCTGCAGACAAGATGTAGGTTGCCCAAGGCCGTTCAACAGGTGATGCAACACTTTTTTATGAAAGCATTTTGATTTTATTCACGATTCCAGTACACCATATTATTACTCCCTCTTCTGGCTACAAAACCCTATTTTTCACCATAATCGCCGTATCACGTGACGGTCTTACATCACCTTACTGGGAGGACCTGTATACCCGGATGGTACCAGTTGACTGGTCGATGTAGAAACCAATGTCTTGCTGCATCAATAACCTCCCCATCGTCCATGTACAACCTTCGTTGGGCCAAAAAGATGGAAATCGGGAGGTGTTAGCCCATCTTGGACACACAGACTCGTTAGAGGCCTTGCGTTTTCATGGACAACTAGAAGTTCATTTGTATTTTTCTGATGACGAACAAGCTGAAGTCGTTTCTTCAGTTTCCTAAGGGTAACACAATACACTTCTCAGTTGATATTTGAATCATGAGGAAGGACATCAAACGGAATGAATTCTTCAGAGTCCCAAGAGACCGTCGCCATGGCTTAACCGGCTGAGAGTAGGACTTTGAACTTTTTCTTCGAAGGAGAGTTGGTGTGGTGACACTCCATGATGAATCTATGTTTCATCGCCAGTAACGATATTTGGCAAAGAAATTGTCAACAATCAGCCTCGTGACGTGCAAGCAGCTCCGTACCTATCGTCCTTTGTTGATCTTTATGGTCTTCTGGTAGGCAGCGAGGAACCCATTTCGGGACACGAATATCTCAGCTGGTGGACAAGTATATGAGCACTACCAATAGAAACGTACAGTTGTGCAGCGAGGTGTTAGATTTTGACCCGTCGGTCACCTCGAATGAGAGTTTCTGCACGTTCAAATATTGCCGGATCCATTGCTGTGTGCGGCCGTCCGGGACGCGAGAGATCTGACAGGTCTGTGCGACCTTCCTATGATGATGACAGACGCCTCGCCCAACGTCTCAGCGCGCTTTTTTTCACTGCCAGATCTCCGTAGGCATTCTCGAGGCGCCTATGAACATTTGCCACGCTCCGGTTTTCCGCGACAAGAAAGCCAATAACAGCTCTCTGCTTGGGACGTACCTCTACTAAAAGCGGCATTTTGAAGGCTCCCTATAGCGGCGCTATCTGTCGGAACTTCATGAAATTATAGATTTTGAAGCGGGAGTGTTCCATGATGCCGCACAAAAAAATTCCGCATTTTTTCAACAGAAACTGACTGAGAAAAAAGTGTGATGAGTTACTTATTGCACCTCTCGCGGTTAAAGGTGCAAGGTGAGGGAACGTAAAGTAAATTATTTTAGCAGTGTTTTATTAAATTAATAGAGGCCTGGTTCGCGTCCCAGGGACGGAAACTCGTCGGGAATAGCCAACGAAACTAAGTGGTCTTTAGCGTGTACCTGTTATACTAAGACTACGGTGGCAGCTTGTTAAGCAAGAGTTCCTTAGTACAACCTATAATGAAACAAGTTTACACCGTAATGTATTTATGGAAAGATAGAGAACCTAAGATTGTGATGACAGATAGTAGCAATTCTATGCTGTTGTAGGCCCTGTTGGTGTGCTAGTTAACAACCTATATTTTACAACAATAAAAGAAAAATTACAAAAAAAAGAGAAAGTTAGGTGAGCTGGAATATTAACCGCAAACGGTGATGATAGTAACGGAGATGTAGACATCTGTGTGTCTTGCATTTCAAATTTGATTTATTATACAGGATCATGATGGTCATACCTGTGATCGAAACTGTTACTAAACATAAGGAGTTTATTCATGCAATAGTTTATCTTGGAATTTAAGACCTTCCTTAAACATCTACACTGAAGAGCCAAAGAAACTGGTACATCCGTCGAATATCATGTAGAGCCCCCGAGAGCATGCAGAAGTGTCGCAACACGACATGGCATGGACTTGACTAATTTCTGAATTAGCGCTGGAGGGAACTGACACCATGAATACTGCACGGCTGTCCATAAATCCGCAAAAATACAAGGGGGTGGAGATCTATTCTGAACAGCACGTTGCAAGGCATCCCGCATATGCTCAATAATGTTAAAGCCTGGGGAGTTTGGTGGCCAACGGAAGCGTTTAAACTTAGAAGAGTGATTCAGGAGCCACTCTGCAGCAATTCATGGAGTGTAGGGTGTCGCATTGTCCTGCTAGAATTGCCCAAGTCCGTAGGAACGCACAACGGACATGAATAGTGCAGGTAATCAGACAGGAAGCGTGCGTACGTGTCACTTGTCAGAGACGTATCTAGACGTATCAGGGGCCCCATATCACACCAAGAGCACGCGCCCCACGCCGTTACAGAGCCTCCACCACCTTGAACAGTCCTCTGCTGTCATCCAAGGTCCATGGATTCATGAGGTTGTCTCCATATCCGCACACATCCATCCGCTCGACACGACATATTTCCAGTCATCAACAGCCTAATGTTGGTGTAGACGAGACCAGGCGGATCGTAAAGCTTTGTGTCGTGCAGTCAACATGGGTACACGAGTGGGTCTTCGGTTCCGAAATCCCTTATCGATGATGTTTCGTTGAATGGTTCGCACGCTAACACTTGTTGCTGGCCCAGCATTGAAACCTCCAGCAATTTGCGGAAGAGTTGCACTTCTGTCACGTTGAACGATTCTCTTCAGTCGTCGTTGGTCCTGTTCTTTTTCAGGCCCCAGCGATGCCAGAGATCTGATGTTTTATTGTATTCCTGATATTCACGGTACACTCATGAAATGGTCGTACGGGAAAATCTCCACTTCATCGCTACCACGGAGATGCTGTGTCCCATCTCTCGTACGCCGACTATAGCACCACGTTCAAACTGACTTATATCTTGATAATCTGCCATTGTAGCAGCAGTAATCGATCTAAAAACTGCGTCAGACACTTCTTGTCTCATATGGGCGTTGCCGACCGCAGCGCCATATTTTACGTATCTCTTTATCTCAATACGTATGCCTATACCACTTTCTTTGGCGCTTGAGTGTAGAAGGTGCATAGAATACACTACTGGCCATTAAAATAGCTACACCAAGAAGAAATGCAGATGACAAACGGGTATTCATTGGACAAATATATTATACTAGAACTGACGTGTGATTACATTTTCACGGAATCTGGGTGCACAAATCCTGAGAAATCGGTACCCAGAACAACCACCTCTGGCCGTAATAACGGCCATGATACGCCTGGGCATTGAGTCAAACAGATCTTGGATGGCGGGTACAGGTACAGATGCCCATGCAGCTTCAACACGATACCACAGTTCATCAAGAGCAGTGACTCGAGTATTGTGACGAGCCAGTTGCTCGGCCACCATTGACCAGACGTTTTCAGTTGGTGAGAGATCTGGAGAATGTGGTGGCCAGGACAACAGTCGAACATTTTCTGTATCCAGAAAGGCCCGTACAGGACCTGCAACATGCGGTCGTGCATTTCCTGCTGAAATGTAGGGTTTCGCAGCGATCGAATGAAGGATAGAGCTACGGGTCGTAACACACCTGAAACGTAACGTCCACAGTTCAAAGTGCCGTCAATGCGAACAGGAGGTGATCGAGACGTGTAACCAATGGCACCCCATACCATCACGCCGGGTGATACGCCAGTATGGTGATGACGAATTCACGCGTCCAATGTGCGTTCACCGCGATGTCACCAAACACGGATGCGACCATCATGATGCTGTAACCAAGAACCTGAATTCATCCGAAAAAATGACGTTTTGACGTTTGTGCACCCAGGTTCGTCGTTGAGCACACCATCGCAGGCGGTCCTGTTTGTGATGCTGCGTCAAGGGTGACCGCAGCCATGGTCTCCGAGCTGATAGTCCACGCTGCTGCCAACGCCGTCGAACTGTTCGTGCAGATGGTTGTTGTCTTGCAAACGACCCCATCTGTTGACTCAGGGATCGAGACGTGGCTGCACGATCCGTTACAGCCATGCGGATAAGATGCCTGTCATCTCGACTGCCAGTGATACGAGGCCGTTGGGATCCAGCACGGCGTTCCGTATTACCCTTCTGAACGCACCGATTCCATATTCTGCTAACAGTCATTGGATCTCGACTAACGCGAGCAGCAATGTCGCGATACGATAAACCGCAATCGCGATAGGCTACAATCAGACCCTTATCAAAGTCGGATATGTGATGGTACGGATTTCTCCTCGTTACACGAGGCATCACAACAACGTTTCACCAGGCAACGCCAGTCAACTGCTGTTTGTGTACGAGAAATCGGTTGGAAACTTTCCTCATGTCATCTTCCTGTCGGTTAAATTTCGCGTCTGTAGCACGTCATCTTCGTGGTGTAGCACTTTTAATGGCCAGTTGTGTGTAATCAAGTAGAATGCTTCAGTAGTAACAAAACAAGAAGTAAAAATAAGAAATCGCGTTCATATGTTCGTGTTATCGGTAGACTGTATTAGCGAGGAAAATATACAGCATTTCAGAAGCGTGTTTGCCACTGCAGCTGCCACGAGGCGCCAGATTTGCCGAAATAATCCAATCTGCTGTCCAGCCGGGCTGCGCGGAGCATCGGAACGGACAGACTTGGCGCGGCGCGTCTCTGGATCCTTAATCTGCGTACAATGGGCGAGCCGCATCAGCCCAAAGAGAGTTTTGTGGTGGCTGCTGCGGTGACGGCGGCTGTACAGTGAGAGGAGAACAGCGATAGAGGGAACGAAGGCTGGAGGACGTGCTGGGTGGGGAGAAGGAGAAAAACAACTGCGCCGAGAGCTTGTTTCGGCTTCGTATTTGTACTTGCTGAGTGAGTTTTCCATTTGCACGAGCCCGTGCAGCGGTGTCGCGGCGCGCCCTCGTCGCGCCGCACTCGCCACCGCGGGTGTGTGGGAACGCCGGCCGCCGACCGCCTGGCGTTGGTCGCACGGCGTGGCGCCTGTGGCGCTGGCCGCGGCCGCCCCCGCAACACGTAACCGCTGCCCGCACAGTTGCCGGCGGCGGCACGGCGGTCACGCTGCTATCAGCGTAGACCAGTCCGCGCGACACGGCACTGCTGCGCCGAGCTAGCGCGCTGGTGTGCGTGTGTGTGTGTGTGTGTGGCTACGCGTGCGCTCGCGCGTGAGTGTGTACATGTCTATGTGTAGGTGCCCAGTGTAGGAGGGTGGCTACGGTTGGAGGTTGGTGTTGGGGGGAGGGCTAGCGACAAGAGCAGGGGTGAGGAAGGGGTTGGGGGGAGGACAGCGTGAGATACACGGCCCCCGCGCCTCGCCTCGCCGCGAACAGTCAGTAAATTTCGCCCCCGTTTTCAACCCGAGCGTTCATCTGTAATCTAAACATATGGAGCCGTCACGGCGAATATAGCGGCGCCGTGATATACACATACACGTAGGCGAGCGCGGCCACAGCTCCTGCGAGCGCCACGCAGGCGGCGCGCCGACCATAAAGCGAGACGAGCCCGCGAAATATGGCCGCAATTTAACAAGACGCTCCGCTGAAGGTTTTATGCCGCTTGACGGCAGTGCCGGCGCCACCCATCGGGTCACTCCGTCTGCGTGTTTGGCGCACGCGATGAGCTGGCGGAGAACTTCTGTGACGTCTGGAAGGCTGCAGATGAGTACTGGCGGGAAATACGGCTGTGAGGACTGATTGCGAATCGAACTAGCGTAGCGCAACTAGTAGAGCAAATGGTTCAAGTGGCTCTCAGCACTATGGGTCATCAGTCCCCTAGAACTTAGAACTGCTTAAACCTAATTAACCTAAGGACATCACACACATCCATGCCCGAGGAAGGATTCGAACCTGCGACCGTAGCGGTCACGTGGATCCATACTGTAGCGCCTAGAACCGTTCGGCCACCCCAACTAGTACAGTACTTGTCTGCGCAAGTCAGTAAAAGTCCCAGGTTCGGATCCCAATCTAATACGCAGTTTTAATCTGCTAGGAAGTTCCAGCACAGCTACATTGGAAATAGTATTTGTGATGAAACTTCCTGGCAGATTAAAACTGTGTGGCAGGTCGGAACTCGAACTCGGGACCTTTGTATTTGGCTGGCAAGTGCACTAGCAGCTGAACTATCCAAGCACAAGTCACGACCCGTCTTCACAGGTGTACTCCCGGCAAGTAACTCATCTCCTACCTTCCAAACTTGCGAGACTAGCACTCCTGGAAGGAAGGATATAATGAAGATATGGCTACCCACAGCCTGGGGGATTGTTCCAGAATGAATTTTCGCTCTGCAGCATAGTGTGCGCTGAAATGAAGCTTCTTGACAGACTCAAAAAGAGACAGCCAGAGTTGCGAATAAAATAGGTGTTTATTTAGTCGGTGATCAGTCCCGGGCTATGCACATTCTCAGACC
Source organism: Schistocerca serialis cubense (assembly GCF_023864345.2). Taxonomy (NCBI): domain Eukaryota; kingdom Metazoa; phylum Arthropoda; class Insecta; order Orthoptera; family Acrididae; genus Schistocerca; species Schistocerca serialis. Next base: position 334,326,784 of record NC_064642.1, read on the forward strand.
AACCAATGTTCGCGAAGCAAAATGTGAAAGTAACTCTTTAAAAAAATTTTTTTATTAAACACTGAGCTCCAGAATTTTCTGTGACAAAGACAACTCAGACTTTTCATTTACTACACACAATATACAATACCAAGGCAATCTGACTGCTATACATTGACAACATGACTTCCAATAACTAACACAAAAGAATGGTCCTGAATTGCAAGAAATTCTAACAATGATACAAATCCAAAGAAATATGAAATTAAAGAAATAAGAAACTAACTTCAACTCTTGTTAATTGCCTAAACTTATTTCAGTGGTGAATCCCATCAGTATAAACCTCATTCGTTTTCGTAGGTCACTTACCTTACCTCTTCATAACATGAACTACAGTGACTACAGCAAGTAGCAACTACAGCCGGGACCGAGCGAGGTGGCGCAGTGGTTAGACACTGGACTCGCATTCGGGAGGACGACGGTTCAATCCCCCTTCCGGCCATTCTGATTTAGCTTTTTCCGTGATTTCCCTAAATCGTTCCAGGCAAATGCTGGGATGGCTCCTCTGAAAGGGTACGGCCGACTTCCTTCCCCGTCCTTCCCGAGACCGATGACCTCGCTGTCTGGTCTCCTTTCCCGCAAACAACCCAACACAACTACAGCCGGCTAAAGAAAAAAAAGATTTTAATTACTATAGACTAGAAGGCATGTGGTTTGCGAAAGAAAGATTTTGTTGAAGAGTAAACAATGTATTTAGAAAATTTTATCTTATTCATGTGACATCCAGTTTCAAAAATTATATAGTTCGCAATAATTCCACTGCCAAAACATTATCAACCAAACATCCATCATCATACATTTACTTGTCTATTTTCTTATAAACACATTATTTCATCTCAATTTACAATGCATGTCCTACCAAAACAGAGTCTCCATTAAGAAAATCATGTCCATACACTTCCCTAGCTACTCGCTAACTGCTAGTCCGTCCAACCACAGAATCTCTTGCGAAGGGCGCAGAGCGATGCCAGCGATATTAACACAGTCCATATCGCTGCCAACTTACAAACAGGCCACTTACAAATGTCCGTTCAAAATGGCAGTGAATTAGGTGGGCACATCTGTGTATGGTCCCAGCTAATGTCCGTTAACAAACACATATATGCCCAATTTATTCACTGCTATTTTGGACGGACATTTTACTTGCGAAACATTGGTTAGTTTAAGAATGGGCATAGACTGAAACCAGTCACCCGCTAACTAAGCATTCTTTGTAGTTGCATTTCTAGCTCTCTCCCTCTCTTTGCACCACAATCTAAAATGAATTCCTGTCCCACACTACCCAGCATGCTGCAGTTATGTAAACAGTATTTGGATGGACTAAAGGAGGGCTGGGTACACAACTCCTCACCACCAGAGCAAGATGCTAGCTTAAATGCCAAATATCCCCACAGTCTCTTGTTAATCTATGTCATAAGTTACTGCTGGTGTTCCGTCTACTGAATGGGGTCTCAAACGCAGCACCCCACTTGTTATTATCTATTATATGTTGGCATAAGATTTTTGCATCTTCCATCTCTCTCTTCGAGATGAAAAACACGTAAATGACATACCATTGCATACACACTCGCCACAGTCACAAAATTATATTTTGAATATTTTCCACACACCGTTAGGCAGGTTCTATAAACCTGTATAAATAAAAACGTCAATGTTTATTTCTTCAGAATCGTATATCTCCAAAAGTTCTTAAACGATAGCTCTGAAATTTTGAAAATCGTTAATCTCTGAAAGTTCTCTGCTTTGAAATTATGAGACAAAACTGAATCCTAATAATCGTATGTTTTTAGGTACCTGATTCTGTATATATGAGTCTCTTCAATAGTATAATATACAGATGTATATATGTAAAGGGAAAACATTGTTAAAAAGATTTCAAAATATGGGTTTTCGATTTATTTCAGATTTTTGCACCTTACTGTAATAAATGTCTAGTCCCATATAGACTATATAATACTTGATATATAAATGTATGTATGCAAAATATACAATAGAGAAACGATGTTAGCAAACAGGCATCTTGTATTCGTGGCTTATTGGTTTATATACCGCCACCACTACTTCTACTACTACTACTACTACTACAGAATCTGAATTTGCTATAACAATAAACAAGGCTCAACGACAGAAAGAGGGTGAAGGAGGAGATGCACAGAGAGGGGGGAGGGGCAGGAAGAGATGGAGAGAGAGAGGGAGGGGAGAGGAGGTGATGGACTGAGAGAGTACGAGAGAGAGGGGGCAGGAGGAGTTGGAGAAAGGTGGGAGGAGTAGATGGACAGAAGAGGGAGAGATGGAGATAGAGAGACGGAGAAGGAGGAGGAAGAGATGGACAAAAAAGAGGGAGGTGCAGATGGACGGAGACAGGGGAGGGAAGGATCCTATGATGTATATGAATTCCCACACATACTAGAAACGTGCTCTTTATCTTTTCTTTCGTTTCCATTTACGCAGACTGAGCCTGAGCAAAGCGTGGCCGGCTACAGCCATTGTCAAACAGATCTTTTTATTTCTCAGTAGTTGCAATTTGTTTCTTTTATCCTCCATAGATAGTTCCGAGCTGAGCTCGAGAACTAAATTTCTACGTTAATCTAACAGGTAAACCAATAACAGCTTCCTTAAAAGATATCCAGTTCATATGTGTCTTTACTTAACACAGTAGGTTCAGAATCATCTGCCATGTCATATAGAGACAGCCGTCAGAGAAAAAATGTGCTTCTCAAGGCCTCAAAGCCAGCGGTTTTCCCCGATTTTACTTTCTGCTTCTCCAGCCTAAGTTGCTCTCTATCAGCAGTACTAGCTTACCTCGCTTCACGGAACGGTGTGAGGCTTCACATGGGCTCCGACTGTCTTAAAAAGCTGAACACGCCGCAGTTGCTCTCTTGTCTGCCACAACTATATTATTGTGCGACAAAAATACGGTGGCTGAGTTTTTGTATTGCTCCATTGTCTGATCTGCAACTCTTCCAGGATGAAAAACGAAGAAAAAGCCAAACTAAACTTGTTTCGCATTGATATGTGAGAAATTACAAGGTAAAAATTAACCACATAATGGAAATACTTTCTTCCTTCGTAGTATGTTGTATCTTTCGTTGGCAAGGAAATAAATACGTAGTGGCTTCTTACGCTTTAACTGTTGCAAGAAATGAAATTAGTTTGTGCAAATTATTAATTAGAAGAAGAGCCTGATGAAGACGTTTTAGTTTGACGCCTCCAAAGGTGCTCAGAATAACAAAAGAACGTCATACATGATTGATGCGTAAGATATTGCAAATTTTGTGGGTGCCCAGCTCACGTGCATTTCAACATTATAGGAATGGCTTGAAGAATGGTAATGGTGACACCAATGCAGATGTCTCCCGAATAACATTCTGGGGACCAATGAGTAGAGGGTCCCATCAGATAGTGATATAACAATTTACACCGTCACACGTCTTTACTCTACGGGATTTAACTGTGGAACGTAGTTCAGTAATCAGAAATTGTCTACCACAATCTGCATAAAATTCTTTTGGGTTGCAGACAGCGTCATATTGTAAATTACTCGAATAAAGGCCGTGAGTTAATCCCAATTCAGATTTGACAAATTAGTACAGAAATCAGTAACGTCTTTAAAATAGGTGATACGCTTGTTAGTTATTATTCTCCTAACGGATTATTTACTGAGGCAGTTCCCATTGGTTCCCTGATTGACAAATTATAGAGCTCATTTAATAAATTTAATCATTAATTAACGTAAAGAAAGGAAACCAAGTATTCATCAGTAACGGTTTTTGCACAAAATACTGTTGGTGTACATAATATACAGTCCTACCAAACGAAAATGTTTCTTTCATTCTTGTTATTTACCTTTCTTCCAAACCTTTGAAATTTTCCGCAACAATTTGCTGTCTCCTGTTAGCGTCTTTTTACAGGGTGAGTCAGGAGGAAAGGTACGTGCTTTGAGGGGTGATAATATTAGTGATACTGAATAAAAAGCTTCATGTGGACTTATGCCCTACTCCGAATGGTTTTCGAGATAGAACAAATTCAATATTCATTGTTATTTATTTTCTGTACTATCAAACATTGTCACTGTTTATAATGTACCACAGTAGAGTAGAGCAAGTTGAGACGAACAGTTTGATACGGGACACTTGTGGTCTATCAAGTCGGGACATTACCTCAAATTGACCTACAAAAACTACGTAAGCTACAGCGCATGCGCGTCGAGCGAGTTTTTCAGCATTCTCGCGCTCTCTTTGCACAAACCATTAGTTGTAGAGAAAAAAATGAAGAGGGCCTTTCTTGTAGGAAACTTAATATAGTTTAACTTTGTACTGCGACACGTTTTCGCTGGAGGGGCGGTTTTCGAGTTATTCAAGAAAAACGTACAGAAGTAATATTAAATGTGTTCTATCTCGGCATACGACCATCTGAAGCTTTTTGTTCAGAATCACTAATACTATCACCCTCAAAGCATGTACCTTTCCTCCTGACTCATGTTGTATATTTTTGCTGTCAGTTTCTCGGTCATCGACTTCAGACATGTCTTTTATATTATGGCGACAGTCACTATAACTAAATAAGCGGAACTAGTCACTTTAAAAAATACAAGAAACACGCTAGCGCAACCTGTTTTTAATCTGGAAGACGATAAATCTGAGGTACAATCTTTTAATAAAATACGTTGTTACATCTGCCTAAATAAATGAAGATCTTATCATTTATTACGAACAACTGAAGAAGCTTCAGAAATAAAGGAAGTAAATGTTTATAACAGACGACAAAAAAGCTTTTATGAAGATGGTATTGTTCCTTCGGACAAGTCCGAAAGAACAGATACCATCTTCATATAGTTAAGTCTAACCGGCCATTGACCTTCTTCTTCTGTGCTGGATGCACACGTATTGCCCGAACTCTTACGGGACTCGGTAAGATTGTCTGCCGCGAATAATGAGTGTAATGGGCAGGGGCACTACGAATATAGTGTGTGGACAAGTTGGGAATATGGATCTCACGGGGAGCGTGCAAGGGATAAGTCCCTGCAGTCGAACTATCCTCTGTGCCCTCGGTGGCACAGACGTCGACACGGTAGCTCAGCGTGTTCGGTCAGAGTTACGTGCCCTCTGTAATGAAAAAAAAAACTGAGTTAATCGATCAACAACGAACTTAAACGAATGTCTCACAATGTCCGCCCCGAGAAGATACAACGAACAAAATGAGATTAAAAAAAAAAAAAAAGAAAAAAAAGATGGATAGAGCGTCGGCCATGTAAGCAGGAGATCCCGGGTTCGAGTCCCGGTCGGGGCACACATTTTCAACTGTCCCCGTTAATGTATTCCAACGCCTGTCGACAGCTTAAGGTCTTGATATAATTATCATTTCAAAAATGCTTTTTTCCAGTTGCTACTCCCCTGGCTAGGTCTACTACATTAAATAAGAAAGTAACGGATCTCGAAATTAATGCACAACTAGAAGTCATCACTTTCTGTAGCTTTTGCGAGACTACTCGGACTAATATGCAACAGTCTTGACCCAGTATTCGAGACATTGCATACCTTGCAGTTCCACAGTGACACGGAATTTTTCAGTCGCTACCAACAACAGATGCAGAATTTCCGGATTACTGTGCGGTTACCGTGCAGAGAGCTATAAATTGCAAAGTAACTGCTATCTCAAAGGACACGGAAAATTAAATCATAAATACAGCCAGCCTTAAAAACCCTTCTTGCTATCTGACGTGTAATGAAATATTAACGTCGTTTCCTCCAACGCAGAACTGCCGCAAACGGCTAACATAAATCATCTGGCAAGGGAGCCAACGTTCGCTCACGAAATGTCGCGACCTACAGGGAATTCCCTCTACTGCTGTATACCTGGCCGATGGCCGGTTCACCAGGAACCCCCTGTCATACAATGTGTTACACGGAGCCTATTAAGAGAAATATTAGAGAGGAGGTTAATTAGGTTGAGTTTGCAGGGAGGGCATAAACAACGAAGGAAAAAGCAATCCATAGGTTGCTCAAGGATGCCTTGAAACGTGACCACTGAGTTCGATTAAGATTAAAGTTCCACACTGATTGCGTAACTCTACTCATCGCGCATAGGGAGATCACTCAAGTTCCGGAACGTAATTATATCTATATTTTCATCACTTTATACAGTAGAAACAAAAGGGAAAACAATGCAGAGCTTGTTTAGTGGTTAAAATTAACTTATGACGTTTATCAGAGAGTGTGGAATAATATAAGTTTCCTAGCATAAGAGAAACGGAAGTTATTCTGGTTGCGTAACAAAGCGACAGTGAAAACGCTGTAATCAGATAATGTTGCACTATAACTTTTATTCATCAATACACATACCTTTACAGGAGTAATGAATGAGGGTACAGAGACAAATAGCTTCCCCTTTATATTAATACCGATGTCATTATCAATGGAAAGCGTTAGTTGTGACACACGGGGTTGGATAAAAATATAGAAACACCACAAACACAATACTACGCCCACTATGATGTAGAAAAACGGTTGGCATTCAAAACAGCTTCCAGTCGTTTCGGAATGGATAAATACAGGTCCTGTATGGTTCTCAAGCAAATATTATAGCATTCTTCCGTCCGCGGTTGTGGTCTAGTGTCTAGCGTTCCTGCTTCTGGATCACGGGGCTCGACTCCCGGCAGGATGGAGGATTTTCTCCACCCGGGGACTGGGTGTTTGTGTAGTCCTCACTATCTCATTATCTTTCTGTAAGTGCCAAGACTGGAAATGAAAAGATCTGGAACTTGTACGGGCGCAACCAACACCATCATCATACCATTCTTCCTGCAAAGTAGTGGCAAGCTCAGGTAACGAGGATGGATAGCGATCAAGCGCCCTTCTATCGAAAGTAGACTACAAAGGCTCAAAAATACTGAGATCTGGTGCTTTGGTAGCCAGGAAACATGCGGCAATCCATCCTCGTGCTCAAGATATCAGTCCTGAGCGATACGATATAGCAGCACCTGTATTATTCTGATTACGTTGCTAAGATCCTTTGGACACCCATGCATGTCACTGCGGTGACTACAACCGTTGTGAAATATATTAAATGTATTCGCAATTGCGAATAAGGACAACCATCAGCTGCAGAACAGAAAGACGTCAATGACAATTTGTGCCCGGCCGGGACTTGAACCCGGATTTCCCGCTTATCGCTAGCGGTCGCCTTAACGTTTCGCTATCCGTGCATGACGCACGGTCGTCAACCATACGTCTACGACCTGTAATCGTACATCCATTATGTATACTTCCGTACAGGTCAGACGCAGTACTTGAAAGTCTCTTGTCCGGTATCAGCAGGGAAATACGACATTGCAGTGTCTGTGTTATTCTGATAACGATGCAAAGGACATGTATGCATTCAACAGCTGGTGTTTGTCCTTATTCGCGATTGGGAATGTATTTCATAACGGTCATAGTCGCCTCAGACCATGTGCAGAATAACACAGGCACTGCGATATTTTATTTCTCTGCCAGGAAAGCGTCTTTTAAGTACAACGTCTGACCTGTAGGGGAATATATATAACTGATGTACGAGTGCAGGTTGTAGACGCATGGTTGACGACATATGGAAGTATGAGTCTAGCCGTGAGTCGTTCACTGATAGCCAAATGTTAATGCGACCGCTCGCTATAATCGGGAAATCCTGGTTTGAGTCGCAGTCGTGGAAAAATTTTCTTATTTGTCATACCATTCTCCAGCTGATGGTTGTCCTTATTCGCAATTGCGAATACATATAATTAATCCTTGGTTATGTGTCCTATATTTAAAGGGTCACTGTCGTCTTGGAACAAAGGGTCACTAATGGCGAACAAAAATTGTACCATGGGATATACATCATCAGCCGTAATGGTCACATAATCACAGCCATTAATGCGACTTGCAGAGTAACTCTAGGTCCCATGGAGTACCACGACACGCCCAAATCATCATCGAACTCCCGACAAACTCGTCCGGGGATTTAAAACAATGTGCAGTAAGACCCATCCGAATAAATGACTTCATTCCATTGCTCTTTAGTACTGGTTTTAGGACTTCGGCACAATGTTTTCCCGTTATGGACATATGTAATTCCAGTTCGTCCGGCTATTCTCTGTTATAGATCTCCCTTTGTGTTGTTTCGGTGACGACAGGGTACGCAAGTGCGCCTTCCGTTCTACAGTGACTTTTGCAGACTATTTTTTCCTATTTTTCGTCACAATCTTTGTCACGATCATGCATCACATATGTTCGTTCGCCTTTTGACTTAGTGGATAATGTTTTTCCGCTTTCCTTGTACGAACTATAAATCTTCTATAATGGCCTCTTGAAACAACAAATGGTTCAAATGGCTCTGAGCACTATGGGACTTAACATCTATGGTCATCTGTCCCCTAGAACTTAGAACTACTTAAACCTAACTAACCTAAGGACATCACACAACACGCAGCCATCACGAGGCAGAGAAAATCCCTAACCCCGCCGGGAATCGAACCCGGGCATGGGAAGCGAGAACGCTACCGCACGACCACAAGATGCGGGTGAAACAACAAATGCTTCGGCTACCTTGGTAGCAGAGAAACCCACCATACGACGGCCGAAAATTTGTCCAAGCTTGAGTTCACTTATCTCCGACTTACTCCATTCACAGATACACAGAACACTATTTTGATCACGACTGGCACTTGCAATGTATTGAAGACATTGCACAGATGCCGTTCGTCGCAAACACAACAGTGCGACTTGAAGGCTGGACTAGCATCTGCGTTTATGTTCAAGCATGCATTTCTCGCCGTTTTTCCATATTTCTGTCCGACCTCTGTAGTTATGAGTGTAGCTAATGGGGTTCAACAATATTCATTCTCATGCTAATGCGTATCTGACCACGTTGTTGTTGTTGTGGTCATCAGTCCTGAGACTGGTTTGATGCAGCTCTCCATGCTACTCTATCCTGTGCAAGCTTCTTCATCTCCCAGTACCTACTGCAACCTACATCCTTCTGAATCTGCTTAGTGTATTCATCTCTAGGTCTCCCTCTCCGATTTTTACCCTCCACGCCGCCCTCCAATACTAAATTGGTGATCCCTTGATGCCTCAGAACATGTCCTACCAACCGATCCCTTCTTCTAGTCAAGTAGTGCCACAAACTTCTCTTCCCCCCAATCCTATTCAATACCTCCTCATTAGTTATGTGATCTACCCGTCTAATCTTCAGCATTCTTCTGTAGCACCACATTTCAAAAACTTCTATTCTCTTCTTGTCCAAACTATTTATCGTCCATGTTTCACTTCCATACATGGCTACACTCCATACAAATACTTTATGAAACGACTTCCTGACACTTAAATCTATACTCGATGTTCACAAATTTCTCTTCTTCAGAAACGCTTCCCTTGCCATTGCCAGTCTACATTTTATATCCTCTCTAGTTCGACCATCATGAGGTATTTTACTCCCGAAATCTCACCACAGCGATGTGAATTACAATTATATTTTTCCCTTTCAGTCCCGGCCAATGCGAGCAGGGTAATCTGCTGCTGAATTTAGTTCTTTTCAACAAAATCCCTTGAGAAGAATGTGTTACACATTTCTTCACAGCTATTCACATATCTCACTGAAAGCGTCCCCAGCAGAGATCAAGAAGTAATAAAGGCACACACACCCCTTAGTACTATCCACTAAAAGATGTCCGGATATTTTTTCTCAGCAAGTGTACGTGAAAATTAGCCAGGCAGCTTATCTCCCTCTATTCATTGACAGAAAACTTGTTGCAAACCGTCTAAGAAAGTATTATTCATAGTCAAAGATAGTTCACGAATGCCTTGAAACGCAACCACTCAGTATAGCTCGGAGTATACTTTTACATCAACTGCGAAGCTCCACGTCTTAGAACATCGAACTTTTTCTGCGACGAAATTAAATCTATATTTTTATCACTACTTACAGTAGAAATAAAGAAAATGTAACTATACTTAGAACCTGCTGAGTGGCTATAGTTACATTATATTTTTCTGTCTTTGTGCTACTATTACATTTATCATTATGAATGAAATTGTCTGAATTTCCTGACAGCAAAGAAACCACAGATGTTCTTATTGAGTACCTAAGCATCAGTTTCTACGATGTAATATTCAGTTATACACTGAAGGGCCAAAGAAACTGGTATAGACAAGCGTATTCAAAAACAGTGATATGTAAGCAGGCAGAATACAGTACTGCGGTCCGCAGTGCCTACATAATACAAGAAGTGTCTGGCGCAGTTGTCAGATCGCTTACTGCTGCTACAATGGCAGGTTTCTAGATTTAAGTGAGTTCGAACGTGGGGTTATAGTCGCAGAACCGGACCAACGACGACTTAAGAGAATCGTTTAACGTGACAGACGAGCAACCCTCCCGCAAAGTGCTGCCGATTCCAGTGCTCGGCCATCAACAAGTGTCAGCGTCCGAACCATTAATCGAAACATCATCGATATGAGCTTTCGGAGCCGAAGGGCCACTCGTATACCCTTGATGACTGCATGACACAAAGCTTTACGCCTCACCTGGGCCCGTCAACGCCGACATTGGACTGTTAATGACTGGAAACATATTACCTGGTCGGACGAGTCTCGTTTCAAATTGCATCGAGCGGTTTGACGTGTACGGGTATGGAGACAACCTCATGAATCCATGGACCCTGCATGCCAGCAGTGGACTGTTCAAGTTGGTGGAGGCTCTTTAATGATGTGGGGTGTGTGCAGTTGAACCACTGATACGTCTAGATACGACTGACAGGTGACACGTACGTAAGCATCATGTCTGATCAGCTGCATCCATTCAAGTCCATTGTGCATTCCGACAGACGTGGTCAACTTCAGCAGAACAGTGCGACACCCCACACGTCGAGAATTTTTACAGAGTGGCTCCAGAAACACTCTTCTGAGTTTAAACACTTCCGCTGGCCACCAAACATTCAGACAAGAACGTTATTGAGCATATCTGGGATTCCTTGCAAGGTGCTGTTCACAAGAGGTCTCTACCCCTTCCTATTCTTACGGATTTATGGGCATCACTGCAGGCTTCATGGTGTCTGTTTCCTCCAGTACCACTTCAGAAATTAGTCGAGTCCATGACACGTCGTGCTGCAGCACTTCTGCGAGTTCGCGGGGGCCCTATACGATAGTAGGTAGATGTACAAGTTTCTTTGGCTCTTCAGTGTATGTGCGTAATTTAAAGTTCAGAGATAATGAAAATCTATTCGTTTCACTTTTCACCAGTTTAACGCGTACCATGTGGTAAATGAGGAAGACGGACAGAAACATTTTGGAACGTTGTGTTGCACGAATACTTTGGAAATGGTAAGTGACTGGGGGATGTGGGAGCATAAACACTCAACTTCCAAGTTATGTCTTGTTAACATATGGAGGGTGAATCACCCACAACTTGTACCGCAAATTTTGCGGAAATGGAGAGTGCTATTGATGTGCGGTTTTCGCAGAATGGATTGGTAGTAAGGGGCTCGTATTCTTAGCCCATAAAAAGATTGATATAATACTTAGGAAATGTTTCTTTGTGCAATCGTACACTTTTTAAAATGGAACAATGCCTATTGACATTAGCAAATTGAAAGTAAGGTAAATTAGAATTTCAGTGGAGTTTGCTGCAGGAGTCTACTGCGACTCGTTCAAGAGATATTATACTGTGGAGAGTTTCCACGCCAACAGTAGTTTGTGCCAACCTGCGTAGTTGTTAGGTACGATGTTGTTATGCTTCCTTACAATGTGCTTGCCTGTCCCTCTAGTGCGACTTGCTAGTCATTTAGTGTGTGACAGTCGAAGCAGTAGGTTGTGAGCGGACGATGGGGTTTACCAATGCAGAAAAAGCCGCTTGCTCATGGTGTATGAAGAGTGTAGGAAGAATGCAGTTCGCTCAAGTACGGTGTATGCGGCAAGATATACCAGAAGACGTCAACCATCTCGGCAATTGTTTATCAACTTCTTCAACCAGTTGCGTGAAAGTGGTTGTGTAACACCTAGACAGAGTAGTAACGGAAGGAAACAACTGACGACAAAAGAGGGGTAATTTAATATTCCTGCTGCTCTTGCAGTCGATCCGCACGTTAGCTCCCGCGCATGTGGCATGAGTCGGGCAAATGTCCTATACATTCTCCATCAACGTAGGTTCGCTCATCACTTCTCCCTCCATCAGGAGCTGCATGGGAATGATTCTGAGAATAGTGTTAAGGTCTGAACATGGACGTTAAGACAGGATACTCCAGGTTTATCAGAGACTATAGGTCTGCTGACAATCCCTATTGGCTTCGTCAGGTGAACGCCAGTGTCCACGGAGTGTAAACGTGTGGTGCGGGATAGTGACCCATTAGCTCATAGGACCATGTTTCATAGACAGAACAGCGAGTGCCCTAACAGACCATCTTCCACAGATGATAGAAAACGTTCTTCTGCAGGCTAGGAGGAATCTGTGGTAACAAAACGATGGCCGTCCAGTCCATAATGCACGAAATATTACTGGATGTCATGAAAACTGTTTTCAAATCGTTGGATTGGACGCAGAGAACTTGTACCTTGGCCTACGCATTCCCCGTATTTGACACCTGTAGATTTTTTTCCTTGGGGAAAGCTGGAAGACGCTGTCTACAAGGACATCCCAAATACAACCGATGATGTGCAACGACGTATTACTGCCCCCGCTCGGACACCTCAGGTAAGATTCTAGCATGTGTGCAGTAATCATACCATATCAGACTGGAAGAGTATATTCTGAACAGAGCCTCTGACAGCCAATTGTCTCGTTACTGGTCAGTATCCACATAACCAGTATATGTACCTGTGTGGTAGTTTAGTGCGTGCTAGCAAGTACGTAGTGTAGTACAAGGGTTGGTGTGGGAAATTTTCGAAATATGGTATCTCTTATACAACTTGCAATAGAATTCTACAATAAAAAACACTGACATTCTAATTCACCTTAATTTTAATTTGATAATGTCAGTAGGTATTGTTGAATTTAGAAAGTGTATGGTTGCACAGAAATATGAGTATACTTTCCAAGTATTATTACAATCTGTGTACTGTCTAACAATATGTAAGTAGGCTGTTTTTTTTTTTTTTTTTTAAAAAAAACAGCCTACTTTCAAATACAAGCCCCTGACTACTAACCCATTTTGTGAAAACTACATATAAATAGGACTTTCCATTTCCACAATTTTTGTTGTGCAAGTTTTAGGTGATTCACCCTGTATAAAGAAAAATGTATGTCTGTATGTGTGCATGTTCTGGATCTCCTCCCAAATCCAACCAAATGTAGCACATAAACAGCAGGCCTCACAAGTATCAGCACCATGGGGTTTATAATCTCCCAGCTGCAGTAGGAGTGCAGATACAGCCATATATTTATTTTTCTAGCGCCTGGTACATAGGCTGTCTGCAAGACAGGTGTGTTGTATGGGAACAGTACTGACCTGCCAAATCTACCTGCGTTTCAGGGCCAACGAAATGTCAGGGACAAGAAACGGTTTTCCAAGACCCAACTTTTAGATTCCTCTGCATGACAGGCATGTTGGAGTAGCATTGGACTGCAGTTTTGAACTGTGTAGCAGGAGCTACATAGGATGATGAACATGGCTGGGGACAACTTTCAGAGCTAGTTGCTACAACCAGATATTTCACCATCATCCACCTTTACGAGTCTGTTAATCTATTTAGTAGTACTATCTTCGGTTAATTTATAAAATAAAGTTCCTAAATGACTCCAAGAAAAGAGGTAGAAATATTATGTAATAGTTGTTTTGTAAATAAAACCGCCTTTTCCTGCTGCCAGTTACAAAAAGTAGCAAAAATACTAAACGAAAATTCTGATTGATTTAACGCTGCTCTGTCTACAAATTTTTGAAATGTATATGAGAAGATGAGGAGGAGGAGGAGATTAGAGTTTAACATACCACAGACAACGAGGGCATTAGAGACGAAGCAGGAGCTCGGATTAGGGAAGTACGGGGAGTGAAGTCGGCAGTGCCGTTTCAGAGGAACCATCCCAGCATTCGCCTAAAGCTATTTAGGGCAATCACGGAAAACTTAAATCAGGATGGCCGGACGCGTGTATGAACAGTCGTCCTTCCGAATGCGATTCCAGTGTGTTAACCACTGCGCCACCTCGCTCGGTGAAAAGCATAGAATTAACCTCTTTCAACGAAAAATACTCTCTTTCTAACACGCTGGTACACTATGAGATCAAAAGTATCCGGAAACCTCCGAAAACATACGTTTTTCATATTAGGTGCAATGTGCTGCCACCTACTGACAGGTACTCCATATCAGCGACCTCAGTACTGATTAGACATCGTGAGAGTGTAGAATGAGTCGCTCCGCTGAACTCACGGACTTAGAACGTGGTCAGGTGATTGGGTGTCACTTGTGTCATACGTCTGTACGCGAGATTTCCACACTCCTAAACATCCCTAGGTCCACTGTTTCCCATGTGATAGTGAAGCGGAAACGTGAAGGGACACGTATAGCACAAAAGAATACAGGCCGACCTCGTCTGTTGACTGACAGAGACCTCCGACAGTTGGAGAGGATCGTAATGTGTAATAGGCAGACATCTATCCTGACCATCACACAGGAATTCCGAACTGCATCAGTATCCACTGTAAGTACTATGACTGTTAGGCGGGAGGTGAGAAAAGTTGGATTTCATGGTCGAGCGGCTGCTCGTAAGCCACACATCACGCCGGTAAATGCTAAACGACTCCTCGCTTGGTGTAAGGAGCGGACACATTGGACGATTGAACAGTAGAAACACGTTGTGTGGAGAGACGAATCACGCTACACAGTGTGGCGACCCGACGGCAGGGTGTGGGTATTTTTGTTATAGATATTGACATTGAGATGGGACCTGGATAAACTGAAAGAACCAGAGGTTGTACAGAGCTTCAGGGAGAGCATAAGGGAACAATTGACAGGAATGGGGGAAAGAAATACAGTAGAAGAAGAATGGGTAGCTTTGAGGAATCAAATAGTGAAGGCAGCAGAGGACCAAGTGGGTAAAAAGACGAGGGCTAGTAGAAATCCTTGGGTAACAGAAGAAATACTGAATTTAATTGATGAAAGGAAAAAATACAAAAATGCAGCAAGTGAAGCAGGCAAAAAGGAATACAAACGTCTCAAAAATGAGAACGACAGTAAGTGCAGAATGGCTAATCAGGGATGGCTAGAGGACAAATGTAAGGATGTAGAGGCTTATCTCATGAGAGGTAAGATAGATACTGTCTACAGGAAAATTAAAGAGACCTTTGGAGAAAAGAGAACCACTTGTATGAATATCAAGAGCTCGGATGGAAACCCAGTTCTAAGCAAAGAAGGGAAAGCAGAAAGGTGGAAGGAGTATATAGAGGGTCCATACAAGGGCGATGTTCTTCATGACAATATTATGGAAATGGAAGAGGAGGTAGATGAAGATGAAATGGGAGATATGATACTGCGTGAAGAGTTTGACAGAGCACTGAAAGACCTAAGTCGAAACAAGGCCCCGGGAGTAGACAACATTCTATTAGAACTACTGACAGCCTTGGGAGAGCCAGTCCTGACAAAACTCTACCATCTGGTGAGCAACATGTATGAGACAGGCGAAATACCCTTAGACTTCAAGAAGACAATAATAATTCCAATCCCAAAGAAAGCAGGTGTTGACAGATGTGAAAGTTACCGAACAATCAGTTTAATAAGTCACAGCTGCAAAATAC
Source organism: Schistocerca serialis cubense (assembly GCF_023864345.2). Taxonomy (NCBI): domain Eukaryota; kingdom Metazoa; phylum Arthropoda; class Insecta; order Orthoptera; family Acrididae; genus Schistocerca; species Schistocerca serialis. The sequence continues at coordinate 334,342,556 of NC_064642.1, forward strand.
TTACGCGAATTCTTTACAGACGAATGGAAAAACTAGTAGAAGCCGACCTCGCGGAAGATCAGTTTGGATTGCGTAGAAATGTTGGAACACGTGAGGCAGTACTGACCCTACGACTTACCTTAGAAGAAAGATTGAGGAAAGGCAAACCTACGTTTCTAGCATTTGTAGACTTAGAGAAAGCTTTTGACGATGTTGGCTGGAATACTCTCTTTCAAATTCTGAAGGCGGCAGGGGTAAAATACAGGGAGCGAAAGGCTATTTACAAATTGTTCAGAAACCAGACGGCAGTTATAAGAGTCGAGGGACATGAAAGGGAAGCAGTGGTTGGGAAGGGAGTGAGATAGGGTTGTAGCCTCTCCCCGATGCTATTCAATCTGTATATTGAGCAAGCAGTAAAGGAAACGAAAGAAAAGTTCGGAGTAGGTATTAAAATCCATGGAGAAGAAATAAAAACTTTGAGGTTCGCCGATGACATTGTAATTCTGTCAGAGACACCAAAGGACTTGGAAGAGCAATTGAACGGGTCTTGAAAGGAGGGTATAAGATGAACATCAACAAAAGCAAAACGAGGATAATGGAATGTAGTCGAATTAAGTCGGGTGATGCTGCGGGAATTAGATTAGGGAATGAGACACTTAAAGCAGTAAAGGAGTTTTGCTATTTGGGGAGCTAAATAACTGATCATGGTCGAAGTAGAGAGGATACAAAATGTAGAGGGGCAATGGCAAGGATAGCATTTCTGAAGAAGAGAAATTTGTTAACATCGAGTATAGAGTCAGGAAGTCGTTTCTGAAAGTATTTGTATGGAGTGTAGCCATGTATGGAAGTGAAACATGGACGATAAATAGTTTAGACAAGAAGAGAATACAAGCTTTCGAAATGTGGTGCTACAGAAGAATGCTGAAGATTAGATGGGTAGATCACATAACTAATGAGGAGGTATTGAATAGGATTGGGGAGAAGAGAAGTTTGTGGCACAACTTGACTAGAGGAAGGGATCGGTTGGTAGGACATGTCCTGAGGCATCAAGGGATCACCAATTTAGTATTGGAGGGCGGCGTGGAGGGTAAAAATCGTAGAGGGAGACCAAGAGATAAATACACCAAGCAGATTCAGATGGATGTAGGTTGCAGTAGGTACTGGGAGATGAAGAAGCTTGCGTAGGATAGAGTAGCATGGAGAGCTGCATCAAACCAGTCTCAGGACTGAAAACCACAACAACAACAACAAGAACTTGAGAAAGTAAATATAGGAAAGGAACATGTCGTTCCCTCGTTGATATAACCAACCATACAGTATAGCAATAATTTAACCCTTATCATTTGTTAAGAAGTGGCGACCGCTACTCAAAGAGCTTGCACTACAATGGCGAATAAAATTTTGCCTGCCGTCTCCCTTTCGTCTGTTATGTAATGAGACAGGCAGAACTCTGCCAACCAGTTTATGCGCAGTTTCTACTTCAGATCATATACCAACAATTTTGCGTAAACACATAGAAAAAAGTCTGTAATAGCGAGATCCAGCAATCGCACTGGCCATGTGATCAAGGACTTTATATTGTGCACTATCGTGACGAAAATATAAACTCTTGTGGACAGTAGGTTACAGCCTTCAGCTACTGTGGTAGGAGATCTCCTACGAAGACGACCTAATGTGTGTCATTCAAACAGGCTGGCTACAGAGATGGCCCTACAAAATTTTGTCAGTGAGCTACAATATAACAAAAATAAACAGAAAACAAATTGACTGAAAAACATATTAAAATAAAAAGTAGTCTTCAATCAGTGACGAAAAATTAAGTCTACGCGTCACTGTTTTCTGCTACAGAACTGATCTGTAACTTTGGATCTGAAACCCTTAACGTTGGTTACCATATTCTCAGTTCTCCTACTTATTCATACCCTCGAAATTTACGGCTTGCTCGGATTAAATGGCGAAATATTTATGAATAGGAAGAATACAAATGTCATTGCTGGTATCAGGATGTCACAAACGCGAAGAAGGAAACTAAATCTTAGCATACAGCGCCATGCGATCGCAAATCCTTCAGATCTGTAACTCGATGTCTTTAACCCCACGGCCATCCTGAACACAGCCAGCGAGTTCCATAATTATTATTTATCTTAGAATCTCCAGAAGGCTTCTACCACCAGTGCGTAATTAGTTGACATTTAATTATAAGAAATTTTACTGAAGGTGACGCGACTGTGACAGATCTTCAGCGCACGAAGAACAGCAGTGGTAATGCCAGCCTGCACGTGAGGGAAACATGGCGCTTTTTGATTGGCCTATCAGCTCTGACTTTTACTTGATCGCTTGGCTAGAGCTGAGACGGCATGATGGGGATATTGCTAGACAACGTGTTATTTCCGTTCTTGCCGGTACTGACCTGATGCTGTGAAGACTGTAACACAGTTAGTGTGGGGAGGGATGACATCAGAGAATTCATAGTAGCACGTAGACAGCTGCATCTCTTCTCTGAGTTTAGCATAGCACTGCTGCAGTCATTTTCAGCGCTCAACACTGTGGTTTCTTGTTATCGCGGAGAGAGCGCTACAAAACATGTTATTGTCCGTTTTGTCTGCACACCAGCACGTATTCGGAGAAGTAGGGTGTAATTCTAGTATGCTTTCCGGCTTGCACTGGAAGGAAATGGCACAATTTTAGTGCATTATTTACGCTGTGCTGTTGCTTATTAGCACATAATCACCGGCCGGCACTAGTGGCTTCGTATGTCAGGATTATAACTATAGCTTCACCATTTATTTTCGCGCTGTATTCCTCGAGATGTATTTTCAACATGCAAGCTGAAGAATGCTTCATGGTGAATCCTCTCCTACGGGCTCCAAATCCCATCTACTAAAACTCCACTGTGGAACCGATAATTTGTCGAGTAGCAAATCTCTGTGTGTCGAACGATCTAGTTTCTCGAAAATTTCTACTCAAGGCAATAAATTTATTCCAATACAGATAACACTTCAAGCTAAGCTTTTCTACGTGCATTCTTTCTTGTTTCTGGGCACTAAGTCTTGTCGCGTCATTAATTAAATTAATGTCTACAGAACCAGTCCCAAACTGTAAACAGTTGTACATTCCACCGAAAAAGCACTGGACTGTGTTTATACCTGCCGTATCAAAACCTGATTTCAGATGTAATAATTACGAAAAAGGGACAATTTCGGACAGTAAATGCAGGTTGACTGAATGGGCGTGGCCTAGAATCGTAGAGAATCACCAACAGATGCCAGCACATACGTCCACTGTCAGTCTGTCAGTCAGAAGCAAGATGGCGGCTGCTCGACAGAACATATTTTGTATTCTGCAGTTCAGCAAGACTGAGGCGGTGATTACAGTTCAGCCTGAGTTTCGTCGTCTTCTTAAGACCGGTCCGCCTTTCCCGGAAAAATCGTTTCGTCAGTTTGAAGAGGAGATGTTTACGTATAGGTAACAGTCCAGGTGGACTTTGCACTTCTAAAGAAAAGGGAGAAAGAATTTAGTAAATGTTTCTGCAGAGACCAAGGAAGTCTACTCACTGCGGAAACAACGAACTTGCAGTTTCTCATTTGACTGTCTGACGAGTGTTGTGGCAAAGTTTGATCAGCAAATAATACAGACTACGATCAGGGCTCGGTCTTCCTGCTGGCGATGAAAGGAATGCTTTGTTGGAAGACTTGGAGGTCTATAGAATCTTAAGACGGTTTGTTTTCAGTGATGAAGTTACATTTCATATTAGCCGTAAAGTGAACCGATAGAATGTGCGCATATCGGACTACAGAAACCTAATGCAACTATAGAGCTAGAAGAAAATATTGCGAACTTTTTTATGAAAAAGGTTATGGTTCCTCTCTTTTTGAAGAAAAACATGGTGACCAAAATAAGCCAGCTTCGAATGCTGCAGACTTGGCTTTTCCCTATTGAGGATGGCCCTAATGACTTCATATTCGAACAATATGAAGCCCCACCACACTGGCGCGACATTGTACGATAGTTTCAATGATACGCTGCCTCTGCACTGGATAGGGTGCAAGGGACTCAGGGACGCTGTGCTAAATTCTTGGGCTGCGAGATCTACAGATGTGTTACACGCTTTTTTTTGGTGATATGGAAAGCAAAGTGTTTTCAACCCCCTTTACCGCGTGACATCGATGAATTGAAGAACAGAATAAGAGCTGCAGTGCGATTTTATCACGTCTTATTTAGCTTGTAACATTGTTAACAATGGGTTAAATTATTGCAAACTGTTCTTCTTCCTCGAATTTATCAAATATTCAACTGTCTTCTATTTTAACGCAAGAGCCACTATCATTGAAGTTTAACTTTTAGTTTCAATCAACTATTTTGAACTTTATGGGGATCTATTAAGTGTAGAGAAAGCACCCGTTCACTTGCTCAAGGATCGTACGTCAGAACTTTAGAAAAATTTCAATCTATGAGCAGTCCAATGACCTAGAATTAAATCTTTAAGCATACGTATAAGAAGCAGTCGTTGGCAGATTCATGGAACACAACACAAAAAAGATACAAAACAATGTTGGCCCTGCTGGTTGAACTTTTTATTTTAATCATATACTTTATATAAGGTGCATTCAAAATAAACGAACCACAGGCTGTAAAATGAAAATAGCTGAAAGGATCGTATTGCCGAAGAAGGTGAACTACACTAGCTCTGAGGTCCCAAACTCGCCGCTAGAGGGACACGGGCATACACCCGGGTCCCAGGGAAAATACGGTCTCCTGCAACGAACTAGTCATGTCACACTAACTGCCTCGCCCGACATATATCGCGAAAGCCAGGCTCCGTCTAGAGGCAGTTACCGCGAGCGCGAGTGTGTTTAAACACGAAGCTACGAAGTATTTAACTGGTCTGAAACAGCCGGCTCTGGTGGCCGAGCGCTTCTAGGCGCTTCAGTCCGAAACCGCGCGACTGTTACGGTCGCAGGTTCGAATCCTGCCTCGGGCATGGATGTGTGTGATGTCCTTAGGTTAGTTAGGTTAAAGTAGTTCTAAGTTCTAGGGGACTGATGACCTCCGATATCAAGTCCCATAGTTCTCAGATCCATTTGAACCATTTGTGGTCTGAAATAGTAACTTGCTCCGCGCGGGAAAGGGGTCGCTGCAGTTCTTAAGGCCTGGATGACCACTTGCTGTGATATACGCCACAGGTCATGCGTATCTCGTCGGATCCAGCGTACACCCACGTGACGACAGAGCGAATAAGCACAAGCTTCAGCCCTACACTGCACTCGCGCAGAAAACTGAACTGGAGGTCTCAAAAGAAGAGTAAAAGGGTTTAGTGTGTTTGCTAACGGCGGGAGGAGTGCAGAGAACGGTAATTCAGCGGAATATGGGCCCTGAAGTATACGGAGTATACTTCACGTGTGTTGGAAGCATCAAGGCGTGACAAGCGATCCAGAGAAGGACAAATGTCGCTGACCGAAGATGCTCGCTCTGGAACGCCACACCGTATTGTCGATGCCATGGTCCAGCGGGTGGATGTCTTCATTATTCGAGAACGGTGAATTGTGGTAGCAGCCATTGCCGTAGAGACCGGATTGAGCGTCGGAAGTGTTCACGCCATCACTAAGGACAAATTCAAGTTTCGCAAAATCTGCAGTGGATGTCTCACAGTCTTCAGCCAGCACAGGAAGAATGTCGGATCGATCTCCGTCTTGAACATCAGCAGCACGATAAAGTCTGCAGTGCAGGCATGCAGAGCCGCAGCAACCTAAAAAGTCCAATGCCGTCCACATCCCGTCTAATCGGCTTCCTGTAGACTGGAAAACAGTGAATACTCACTGATACCAACAAATCTTGATCAGACTTCGCAAAGTGGTCAAGTCGAAACGATCAGGGCAGCTCACATGTAGGTTAATTCTGCACAGTGACAATATAAGGCCCCATGCAGTAAATGGCAATTCCTCAATTATATTGCATGCCGTTCCAACTTGTGTTCTTGTGATTATGCTATTTTTGATCAGTTAGAGAAGGCGCTGAGAAGTAAACGATTCACCTCCGACGCGGACGTCAAGCGGTACGTCCGAAACTGGTTCACAACACAGCCCCAGTAACTTTGTGAGACTGCCATCAACCGCCTTGTCTCACAATGGGGTAAGTGCGTCAACAGTAAAAGTCAGTTCTTTCAAATAAAGTTACAACTTTCTGATTATCGGATTCTAGCTCTTTTTTTAATGACCCTCAGATGGCGTCCAATAGTAAAATGGTTCAAATGGCTCTGAGCACTATGGGACTTAACATCTGAAGTCACCAGTCCCCTAGAACTTAGAACTACTTAAACCTAACTAACCTAAGGACATGACACACATCCATGCCCGAGGCAGGATTCGAACCTGTGACCGTAGCGGTCGCGCGGTCCCAGACTGAAGCTCCTAGAACCGCTCGGCGGCGTCCAATAATACGACTGTCCATGTTTTCAGTGGTTTTTGAAGTGGAACCTTACTATAAGGAGTCTTAAAATGAAAAGACGCGAAACGTCGTAAAAACCACACCGGTTAAAATTTACATATGCTGGTTTAGGATAACGTAGCGAGACATCTAGGGACTCAAATGTAGTGCGTCACCTCCCGCTAGAAATTCAAAGCTGTATGCTCAGCAGCCGGCCGAGGTGGCCGAGCGGTTCTAGGCGCTACAATCGGGAACCGCGCGACCGCTACGGTTGCAGGTTCGAATCCTGCCTCAGGCATGGTTGTGTGTTATGTCCTTAGGTTAGTTAGGTTTAAGTAGTTCTAAGTTCTAGGGGACTGATGACCTGAGAAGTTAAGTCCCATAGTGCTCAGAGCCATTTGAACCACTTTTTGTATCCTCAGCAGGCAATGTGATATGCACCGTCTTTCCCGTCGTTCGAGATCCGATACTCATCGAATTCCATAGCCTAAGCAAGTCCATCAAGAGTAAACGGCGTGGGATGCTCACAGAGCGAGTGATTCGGCTCTACGACAAGGCACACCCACACGTCCCCGAGATCACATGAAGTTCAAGTGGGGGAAGCTTGTACACCTACCTTACACTCTGGACATGTCGCCCTGCGACACCAGAAAAAAAAGTAAAGAAAACTGGAACTCGGACGACGAACTGAAGGAATTCTGGGAACAGCGAAGTCTTCTTGTCATGAAACGGTGGGATAATTATGCTCCGGCCTCTTGTGATTACTTTTGAATAAAGACTCCAATTAGTTTCACAGTATTTCTTCGTATCTTTTCTTTTGAACACCCCTCATAGTTAACAGTATGTTTGTCGTAATTGCAGTTTAGATGATGTACGTGGTACTCTCATGAGAGGTCTCTCTGTGTGGAATAACATCCGCGTTGCCAAGCGCAACTTTACTACGAGATGCTGCACGTCTTTGCTGAACGCGTGTGGCGTATAAAACTCGGGTCTCGTCGTTGGCGCGCTGGCTCCTGGTAGCTGGTCTTCGCTGAGCTGTCTCCATTAAAACGGAAAATTACGGTCGCACAGACGGTCATCGCGGCACAGGAAGGCCGGCCGCTTATCCGGGCCGTCACTATTTCACGTCACGGCTCGAAAACATTCATCGGGCGGAATGCGTGCTAAATGGAAAGCAACCCGTTTCGCGCACTCGTTTTATTTCTCGCCGGGCCCGGCGCGATAAAGAATGTTTAATATTAATAACCGCCCCGGCGCAGCGGCGGACGCAACGTGGAAATATTATTAATACGAATGTCCAGCGCACACAATTGCCGTGTTGTTCGTACATGCACGGAAGCGGCTGTAACCTAAGTAAGATATTACGGCTGAATTATACTCGCATATTTCTCCGGGCCGGCTGCACGCGAGGCCAGTTTTCTGACAGCGGTTATGACGTAAGCGGACGGGGCACGCCACGCTGGCGTGTTCCCTGCGGCCGGCGTAGCGGTTTTACGGCTATTTGCCAGCCGCTGCCGCAGTCCGGTCGCGGCGCTATCGTCGCCAGCTATGATTTCTAGCTCGAGGCCGCTTGTCAAAGAACAAAAGCAGACACAGCTGCGCCTGGTAGTACGGCCGGAGACGGGCGAGCTTGATGGCGTGGTCGAGATTGTCTGAAGATCAGAATGGAAGCTGTAAACCTGAAGTATTCGACACTTCAACAATATCCATTCAACGCACTGAAATAACAGTCACAACCCAACAAGTGAATTGGTCGTAATATGTAAATGCCGAGTGGTAGCCAGCTACAAAAAAATGGCTCTGAGCACAATGGGACTTCACTTCTGAGGTCATCAGTCCCCTAGAACTTAGAACTACTTAAACCTAACTAACCTAAGGACATCACACACATCGATGGCCGAGGGAGGATTCGAACCTAAGACCGTAGCGGTCGCGCGGTTCCAGACTGTAGCGCCTAGAACCGCTCTGCCACCCCGGCCGGCTAGCCAACTACAACCAAAAACAGAAGAACATACACCGTCGAGGAGGAAATGAAATGAGACTTTACGAGTTGAAAGGGTATGTAATGTTATTTCCATGATTACAAAATCGAGTCAAATTTACCAAGGCCGGCCGCGGTGGTCTAGAGGTTCTAGGCGCGCAGTCCGGAACCGTGCGACTGCTACGGTCGCAGGTTCGAATCCTGCCTCGGGCATGGATGTGTGTGATGTCCTTAGGTTAGTTAGGTTTAAGTAGTTCTAAGTTCTAGGGGACTGATGACCACAGATGTTAAGTCCCATAGTGCTCAGAGCCAGCAAATTTACCAAGGATTGGACGGTATGAGTCCACTTACCACTATGTCCTTGCACCACCTCTCGCCTGCATGAAAGCACTGATCTTATTGGGAAGAAATCCATAAGGCCGTTGTATCTCTCCAGAGGCTGGCCCGCGACGGTTGTAACTTGTCTTTGATACCCTACCGTGCTGTGGTGTTAAGGGTGGTGTAAGCATGAAATGGAATTCCTCAGTCCGGCTGGTGCTAGTCTCCGATAAGTGGTGCGAGATGATACAGAATCTTACACTGCGGTCTCATTACTTGTTCTCGGATGGAAGGCAGAGATATAAAGAGGTTACAATGCACTTGATGGAGGTCAGACGTGGTCGATCGCAAGCTCGACGACCAGTGTTCCTGCCCTAACGTTGCAACATCGGACCACTCTTACACACGAATGCTACACAAATCCGGATATTGCACTGTTCGGCCAATTGGAGCCTCGACTCCATATGAAGAACATCGCCACTTCATGTAACCTGCAGTACATATCCACCAACTGTGCAAAATTCCAGGCAACAAATGTGGGAGAAATCACCCGAGCACTTGGCCTCCATAATCCCAGTTAATAGCTATACCATCCGCTTCACTAAATATCTGAAATACCTAGATCTAACATTTTGTAAAAACCTATCTTGTAATCCCCATATACTACGCAACCAAATGAAAGCTGTAAACACGCGAACAGTTTTACATTAAGCGTATATACATAGGGCTAAACTTGAAGCAGTACTGTGAGTACGCTTCATGACTAACACAACTAATGTACATGTAGAAGGCAACTTCGTCTTTTATTTCGATTACTTTTCAATGTGTCACACTTCCTCGTCCTCTCTGTACCTTTGCAGTAAGTATGAGGGCATGCTGTGTGAATGTGTTGGTTTTAGAAAGGTGAAGGACTGTGTAAAAGCATTGTCAGTAGATGCAGTAGCTTTCTCAAGAAAGAAACTAGCGAAGCTAATCAGAGGGATTGCTTGAGGCACTTCAAAAAGATCGATTCTGAGGAGTTTAGAGGCCGGAGGCTGGCCTTCAGCCAATAGGAACGTGGCAGTTCGAACAACGGCCGGGGTGGCCCGTCGGTAGCGTGACGTGTGGTGGGTAGCCGGGACTTGCTGAGGAGAGGACGCAGTGCGGAGACGCTCCGCCTGGAAGCTGAGAAGATGTGAAATGCAGTATATCATAGTAGATATAACTCTCGAACCAACTTCCGCTCTTTGGCTCGTCTCACGAGCGTACCTGAAAATTACGTGCTCAAGCATCTTCGTGGGTAGCTCTCCAGCTTTGTGCGGCCACGCTTGTGCATTAATTTATACAGTATCGGCATTTCACGTAGTGCTTCGCCGGGTTAGAGGGCCTGTATAGGGAGTGGCCAACCGGACGATACGGCAGCCATTTTTCTGCCGAACTGCGGGCGGGACTTTTGAATAGCCAGTAGTGGAGTACACACTCACCGAATCAGAATCACAAGACAATATGGCGAAATCATTCGTTAAATGCCTTTCTTTACAGTTATAATATACTCATAGTAGCCTACTACGTACAGCACAGGAAAATTTGATACAGTGGCTGTAAAAATTATTCGTTACTTGCATTTATCTCCTTTAAAGTTCGTTTACTAGACATATTGCAATGAAAGTAAGGTAAATTAAAAAAAAATAGTGTATAGCATTTGTTTTGTATCTGAAGTGCATAACGCTAAAGATTTAACGTACCTGTATTACGTCAGATGAATGAAAGTCGTAAGCAGTTGTTTACTTGTGACATGCAAAAAGTGTGAGACGTATTAGTACTTCTTGCCACGTCTTCAAACTTTTTGCATGTCACAAGTAAACAACTGCTTACGACTTCCCACAGTAAGTAGGCCTATTAAAAACTGTCTTCAAGAGTACCTACAATTATTTACAACGAATAATATTTCAGCAACCACGACAGCTGCGCAAAACGTGCTTACAACTTGCCTGCGTCAACAGCCACGCAATAATACTGAAACCACAATAATGCCAAGTGTTCTGATTCGGAACGAAATGAAGTTTGACGCTATAAAGTCGAATGAGCATGGCACAACAATTACAGGAACTTTCGTTTCCACCGTCAGATTTTGGCTTCATAAAATCTTGTGATGCTACCAGTATGCACGAACTGTTATAGAAATAAGAGCTTAAACGATATACAACTAAATCGAACATGCATGCACAACGCATAACAAGTCTCTCAATAATTCAAATACCTTTTAATCATTTCCAAAAGTCCTCTGAACTTCAATTCAACTCAAAAGTACGGCGAACATAGGAAGGGCGAGAGACGTTTGGCAGAAAAATGGCGCCAAAGCTAATCAACCAATCACGGGCAACTTCACCTATGGCCACTCTCTCTGTATACAGGCTCTCTACGCCGGGTGCTTCAGCGTGGCGACGCATGAAGGGTTGTGCCATGGTGTGTGACGATGAATTTCCTTCAGTCTCCCTATAGTGTGACCATTGATCGCCTGATAATACGAGACCAAATAACTATTTCAATACTTGTCAGAACCGATAATAGTATGGACCAGTGATTCCAGATCCTATTCAATTACAACACATAAATTTGTAATAAAATTTCAGTCACCTAAGAAAAAAGAGAAACATAGTTGGAACTTTCAGATAGTTACCTCTGGTCTCCCAAAGCTCAAATCCATAATTATAAGAGTAAGAATCCCGCTATTACCTCAGTAAATAACGCCAAATCAACTAGCGTTCCCTCTTTCGACAACCCAGCGGGAATATCGGCGGAGGCCTCAATAAATGCTAGAGGTTGCCCCCCCCCCCCCTCCCGTTACTGAGTGCGTTGGTTTTGTGTGTGTCTGTGTGTGTGTTTGTCCTGTTACCCGTTGCGTGTGTACTAAAGTTTCATCAGTAATCAAAAATCAGGGTTGTACTCACACGAAATATTATCACGCACAGCATCCAGTAGGGGAGACGAGAATACTGTGACATACTAGTGTATGAGCACCAAGCAACCAAGCAGGCAAGAATCACAGGCCAGCAACGCAAACAAGAAAGATGATTACCAAGCAAAATTACGATTATCGTCGATACATACAATGCCTTCATCCAGCCTATCCTAACGTATAAAAATGTAACACGAATCTCCACACCTCTCAAGACTTACTACTCCCTACAAATCTTCGAGCGACACACACTCCAACTTGCTTTCCTTGTCTCACAACCATCTGCCATCCACATCCTACGCTTAATAGACTTCTCAAACCACAAAAAACTTGGAACATGTTTGCCTGTCCTACATATTCTAAATCTTGCACCGCTACGCCATAACACGCGTATATCACTAATCCTTGAGAAATAAACAATTATAAAAAAGTATCCTCTCGTTCTCAAACCTCAAATTAACCTAAAATATCTGAAATCTGCGCTGCTCATGTAGCCTCAATTTTCTAGATTAGCTTTAAGGGCTGATCTTGAAATAGTGTAGGCAACATTAATTTTTTTATCAACTAACTAACACACAGAAAAAATCAGATGTATTAGGTATATGAACGGTTTCCCTCTGTCAAACTGTAAAGAAAATACTGCCAGATTTTTCCATTTACGCTTCGTTCTCTTTTCGAGTCTCAATCAGTCACTTTATTTTCCCATTACCGTCATTAACTATGTTTTATTACGTACCTGTTTCTCTCCTTCTTCAATCCTTCTCTTATGCCCATCACTGTCCTCCTGTAGCTTGTCTTTATTGTTGTCCTTCCCATGAATGAGAATATACTGTGTTAATTTTGTTTCTATTTCCTTACTGCCAAAGTAAAAAAAGGCACCATACTAAGGGAATGAGCTTTGGAGAGCAGAAGCAGGAATCTGGTATCGTCGTTCTTGACAAGAACCTAGTGGAACTAGTTTGCCACTACCTTCCGCTGACCAGTAACGAAGTGTCATGTCTGTCTCTGTGCCGTGGGGATGACTGTGGTGGGTGTGTTTTCAGTATGGTATTGGGTTCGCGATGTTATGGATGAAGGGAAGGAACAGGGAGAAACCCGGTGCTGACACGTAGCCTGCAGGTCTCGGATAGCATCAAGGGGTCCCATCCGACGGACAGTCACATGCCCTCACGTGGTAAGACACTGCGAATAGGTTTGAATTTTAATCCTCGACATTGTAACAGATACTGGTGACCAGGAACTTTACACCACTACCCCTTCTCCACTTTGCCGTAAAGGCAAAGGGAAAACTGCCAACAGCGCTTCGTGTACCAGGACGGTGACCTATCCAAGTACCGGCCACGTCAGAAATTGGTTAACTTCGATAATCTGACGGAAACTAGTGCGTCCAACGCAGCTAGGCTGTTGACCTCTGTACAGCAGTAACTACTAATGTTTTACGATAGTGTATATTAGACGTAACTCATAATACGAATGTAATGCAAGATATGCAAAACGTCTGGTTAGATTTAGTAGAGGGCTTGATTGCTCTGAACATATCAGGTTAAATAAAACGAGGGAAGATAAGTAGCCTTTAACACAGATAGACTTCGATTCCAGCTATTAATTTTACTAAAATGTGAGGATCTTCGCAATTTTTTCCAGCTGTAATGTGGGTAAGAAGGACGACTGAAATTAAATTCTGGTGACATAATATTCATAAACATGTGAATTCTAAGTCACTTGGCAGTTGAAACCTATAGTACTTAAAGGCCACCCAGGGCACAGTTGGAGGTTGCCTACCTAACGGTTTCCAGGGGCAACAAAATTTGATTTCCGGCATTTCCTACAATTCTGTCATTATTTTCTCATTAAGACATATAAGTGAATACAACAGTTATCTGCGTCACCACTTATTTGCTCTTTCACCACGCGTTTTGATGAGAGACTCCATTACTTTCAAGTGGAGAGTTGTGTAATTAAATTGTTGGTGTAACCGAAAGGCTTTATGCCAGTTAACAGCATCACACTAGCTGCAAGGCTGATTATGTTGTGTCTTTTAAAAGGTAAGTTTATCGACAGTCACGGCACTTTATGCACCAAAGACTCATTAAGAGCTTAATTTTGTGCTGAAGGTTCAACGCAACGAGTCGAATATTATAGTTACAAAATGTGTGTGTGTCTTGCGGCAGCATAACTCACGACGCTATAGCATATCTTTAAGAAATTTTTGTGTACCGTACACGATGCGCCAGGGATGATGACAATTGTCACATAGCTGTAAGAGCGCATTATGCTTGCAGTTCTCTGTACTGTGTCCATTGTTTGTGACTCTGGGGCAGCGGAAATGGAGCAAACGACTTCTCTTGTTAGATTCTGAACAAGTAAGACGTGTTTGAAACTTATTTCCGGGAACTGATAGAAAACAGTTGTATGCAAATGAAAGGTTGTCCAGACTTTGGACTAGTTGGTTCAAATGGCTCTGAGCACTATGGGACTTAACATATTTGGTCATCAGTCCCCTGGAACTTAGAACTAATTAAACCTAACTAACCTAAGGACATCACACACATCCATGCCCGAGGCAGGATTCGAACCTGCGACCGTAGCGGTTACGCGGTTCCAGACTGTAGCGCCTAGAATTTGGACTAGTGTTTGAGTTAATTAGTGAAGTGAAATTCCCTGCAAGGGAATAACAGCTATAATTAGACGGAAATAAAAAGTCAATGAAAGTAAAAACTTATAACGAATCTTTACGATATTTTTTTCATCCTCATCGAAAAATCATACCGAACTTACGGTTCGCAAGAAGTGTTGGAAGGTGCTCTGGCAACTTACTGCCTGCTCGTCGGATCCCGGTCTGCGGAAACTTTCTTTCAGTTCAAATTGCAATACGACGGTTGCACACCATTACCCAAAAGCAGTACCGTGCCTAGTACTACGTGCGGTCTTCTTCATAGACGTAGCTTAACATCTGTGTGAGCTTAATATTCATGTAGACTGTGAGTTTAATTTTCAGGAGAAGTAAGAACAATGGTTAACCACGACTCATATACTGAAGTAAGACTGATATAATAATATCTATGCCGGCCGGAGTGACAGAGGGGTTATAGGCGCTACAGTCTGGAACAGCGAATCTTGCCTCGGGCATGGGTGTGTGTGATGTCCTGAGGTTAGTTAGGTTTAAGTAGTTCTAAGTTCAAGGGGACTGATAACCTCAGCAGTTAAGTCCCATAGTGCTCAGAGCCAAATTTTGCAGACCGTATCCACATAAACCACTGGACAATTGTATCATTATACGACGCACATCACAGAGATATAGAGTCATAAACGTTGAGATCCGTGTGAAAGTTGCTTTCGTTTAAAACGGAGAGCACATTACCCAGATTACACTTATCCTGTGTTTGCTAATGCGAGCACTTAGCGACTTCTAACAAACCTTAAACATATTTTTAAACCTTTTCCAAATCTTTCTCGCCTTCATAATTAACATAAACTATTTAACGTAGCAACTCATCTGCAGCCAGCCGTTTGAAGGTGTTTTGCAGATATTGACACAACTCTATAAAGAAACCGGGGTGAGGGGATTTGCGCGCTTTAAATGAAATACTGGAGTTGTGATATTTATGCTGGAATAACAACCGTGCGACCTCAAAAGGAAAATGGTACCGGGTGTTTCAAAAAGAATGACGTGATTTTGGACGGTAATAACGACGAAATGTGGAACTTGCCGGCATGGAAATGTGTGTTGTTTGAATGGGTGTGGCCTAGAGTTTCAGAAAGTCGCCTTTAGATGTCAGTCGATGCATCTTCTCAGTTTGCAGTCAGTCAGAAGGCGTTTTGTGGCTGCTGTTAGCAAAGAGTGAGTCAGTGGCCGGCCGAAGTGGCTGAGCGGTTCTAGATGCTACAGTCTGGAACCGCGCTACCACTACGGTCGCAGGTTCGAATCCTTCCTCGGGCATGGCTGTGTGTAATGTCCTCAGGTTAGTTAGGCTTAAGTAGTTCTAAGTTCTAGGGGACTGATGACCTCAGAAGTTAAGTCCCATGATGCTCAGAGCCATTTGAACCATTTGAATCAGTGATTTCGGTTCAGCATGCTTTTCGTCTGTGTTTTGGCAATGGTTTACCTGAACTCAAAAACATTTGTCGTTAGTGTCCCCAATTTGCAGAAACAGGATGCATGTGCGAAGGTAAAAAACCGGGTCGACATTGCACTTCTGATGACATGGTTGAAAGAACTGGCGTATTCCAAAACATTAGGAGGACTCCGGCGACTTCATTTTCCAAAAAGATGGAGCTCTACTACAGAGGCACTACAACATACGCCAGTTTCTCAGTGACGCTCAGCCTCAACGCTGGATAGGGCACACCTGATCTCCAGACACTTTCCTACATTCTTGGCCTCAAAGATCGCCCATGCAATTTTTTTCTTGTGGGACTTTTTGGATGTCAGTGTGTTCAACTCGCAATTACCTCGTTGCATAAAATTAGCGAAGAACAGAATAACCGCCGCCATAACTTCTGTAAAAGCAAATACATTCCGTAAAGTTTATGACGAATTTAGCTATCGTCTGGATGTTCGTACTGCTGCTGGTGAACGCATGGAGCATTTGTTATAGGATAGCTACAACTTTAAGATTTTGTATTTTGAATTTTATTATTATTCGTTTGTAGAGTGTTTTATCGATAAATATGGAGTTTTGAAATGACGTCATTCTTTTTGAAATACCCTGTATTTACTTTTGGAAGAAGTATCCAAAGTGCTGTGACCACGGTAAAGTGTAATTGAAATCTTGTCCCACTGCCTTTGTAGATAAAATTAGTGAGAAGGGTTTAATAAAGGAGATGAGCACAGTGTTCTCAGAGCCCAAAGTGACGCTCGTACAGTCCAAGACTGCCTCCGTCCCTCCCCTTTCCACTCCACCATCGCCCCGGTGCGCACACCAGCACGTAACAGGACGCCGACAAAAAGGAAATCGCGCCCTGGAGAAGGTCTCCATTTGGTTACTAAAACGCGGACAATAGGGGCTTAATTGGGCTGCCGCAGAGCGCGGACGCACAGTGTGGTGGGTGTGTGGGGCGTGGGGGGGGGGGGGGGGGGGGCTGGCAGGCGGACAAAGGCCCGGCGGCTGGTCGCTGTCTTTTCTGCCCCCGAGAGTGACCGCGGCAAAAGCTCGCAGCCGCACACACAGGGGACGGCGGACCGCACAAAAGTCGCCGGTTTTCGGATTAAATTAAGTTCCCTCCCCGCGCGCTACGCGGTCCTCCTCTTGTCGCGGCGTGATTTATACAAAGGTGGCTCCTGTTTAACCCGGGCCGGTGACACAATTTATGACTGAGGGCGGCCGCATCTGGGCGCCCGCTATTCAGCGCGCACAGTAGTCGGGTATAAATTTCTCGGCGGGCCCCGTGAAAGGCGGCGGCGCAGGCAGCGAGCCATTACTCTCCCCGGATCATCGGCTGCGACGCCCGGTTTTAACTGCTCCGCCGCTCCCGCCGGAGCCGCCAAACCTCGAGTAGTAAACATCGGATTACGCGCCCGTCGAAACTTGGCCGTTTTTATGACCTCCAACCAAGTAAACGTGCCCCCTGCGCATCGCCATTTTTTTGGGTCGCCATTTTTTTCCCGTATCTGTGCCACTGCTTCCGTTAGTACCCACTACCGATAGGGTAACACAGGGTGTAAGCACTTCTATTTCGATGGATGATGCGGTACTAAGAATCTTAGCAATTAGCAAATATAAAAAAATATCGAAACGGTCAAAAGAACTATGAATAACGTATAATGCTATTCAATCTGTATATGGAGCGATCAGTAAAGGAAACAAAGGGAAAATTCGGAGTAGGTGTTAAAATCCATGGAGAAGAAATAAAAACTTTGAGTTTCGCGGATGACATTGTAACTCTGTCAGAAACAGCAAAGGACTTGGAAGAGCAGTTGAACGGAATGGACAGTGTCTTGAAAGAAGGGTATAAGATGAACATCAACAAAAGCAAAACAAGGATAATGGAATGTAGTCGAATTAAGTCGGGTGATGCTAAGGGAATTAGATTAGAAAATGAGACACTTAACGTAGTAAAGGAGTTTTGCTATTTGGGGAGCTAAATAACTGATGATGGTCGAAGTAGAGAGGATATGAACTGTAGACTGGCAATGGCAAGGAAAGCGTTTCTGAAGAAGAGAAATTTGTTAACGTCGAGCAATGATTCAAGTGTTAGGAAGTCGTTTCTGAAAGTATTTGTATGGAGTGTAGCCATGTATGGAAGTGAAACGTGGACCATAAATAGTTTAGACAACAAGAGAATAGAAGCTTTCGAAATGTGGTGCTACAGAAGAATGCTGAAGATTAGATGGGTAGATCACATAACTAATGAGGAGGTATTGAATAGAATTGGGGAGAAGAGGAGTTTGTGGCACTACTTGATTAGAAGAAGGGATCGGTTGGTAGGACATGTTCTGAGGCATCGAGGGATCACCAATTTAGTACTGGAGGGCAGCGTGGAGGGTAAAAATAGCAGAGGGAGACCAAGAGATGAATACACTAAGCAGATTCAGAAGGATGTAGGCTGCAGTAGCTACTGGGAGATGAAGAAGTTGCACAGGATAGAGTAGCATGGAGAGCTGCATCAAACCAGTCTCAGGACTGAAGACCACAACAACAACAACATAGGAATGTGAAGCTATTTTTTCTGTATTGTTTTCAATATATAAAAAGGACAAACTGCAGGGACGGGTTCCTGACTGGAAATGGAGGAAAAAGTATCCTACGAAAATGTGTCCGAAACAGCATCGCTACCGCGGTAGGTGGCGCTGAGGTACGACTGTTCCTCTGAGCATGTGCCATGTGTTCCTTGCGTGTCGCACGCTGTGTGACACAGTCATCAGCAAACGTCCTCATACGAAGATTAGGAAGGCGTAATGGCGCAGCTGATCGCTTTAAGCTGCCATTGGCCATACTTGATAGGCTGTAGGCCAATGTGAGTTTATTTATTACTAGTATTAATATCTCTTTAAGGGAGCCACGAAGAGAACCAATCTCCCTAGAAGTCCATGCAACTCACCATCATAGATCATATGAGCCAGGAAATACCTTCGGGTAACATACTGCACTCATGCCCGCCCGGTTAGCCGTGCGGTCTAACGCACTGCTTTCCGGGTGGGATGGCGTGCCGCTCCCCGGCACAGACATACAAAGTGCCGGGAGGCGGCGGACTGTGTGTCGAGGTCAGGTGTGCCAGCCAGTCTGTGGATGGTTTTTAAGGCGGTTTTCCATCTGCCTCGGTGAATGCGGGCTGGTTCCCCTTATTCTGCCTCAGTTACACTATGTCGGCGATTGCTGCGAAAACACTTTCTCCACGTACATGTACACCATAATTACTCTGCCACGCAAACATCATTGGGGTTGGTGGCGCGGCGATGGGGTGAGTGCACTGTTTTAGCCAATTGTGGGGTTGGATACCACTGAGGGCTACTGCACGGACGAAGCCTCTCGATCGTTTCTAGGCCCTCACTTCCATACAATACAATACAACAATACTGCACTCATACGACCAGTAGGAGCAACCTACTCAGAAGAAGCCTTTGAGCAGCACGCTGTGTGATTATCGCAGAGTACTGTAAGCAACAGAATCGTCCAATATTAATGTGGGCAACAATCCGAAATCATGTGTACTGGAAAGCAGATGGAAAAGGTCGAGAGACAGCACGAGTACACTAAAGCATGTACCCTCACAGATACCAACCACATCACACAACTTTTCAAGCCCATTTTGGGCACTTGTGTGACCATGGATCCTTCCAGACAGACGAACGTGCAGGGAGGCGGTGTAGTGTGCGTACATCAGATATGGAACGTCTACTATGGTTCGTCTCAATATCCTGCAGAACCCGGTCCTCCAAATCTGATGTACGCACAGTCCGCCGCCTCCCGGCACTTTGTATGTCTGAAAGGAATTACGGTCACACAGACACCCAGAAAGGGCTTGAAATGTCGTGTGATGTGGTTGGTGTCTGTGTTGGTATAACCGTGTTACCAGTCGACCGTTTCCATCTGCTTGATCGTGCACAAATACCATCTCGGCTTGTTCCCGTTATGAATACGGACCATTCCACGCTGCATCAGTCACACAGTGTGCAATATACAAGGAATACACGGTACGTGGTCAGAGGAACTGTCATTCGTCAGCGCCATCTACCATTTTTGCGTTTTGTAAATGTTTTCGTGTCTGAGGCAGAACGTGGGCACTAACCCGGTATTTACCTTTTTGGTTCTGGAAAACTGCCTAAAAACCACAAAAAAAAAATGGTTCAAATGGCTCTGAGCACTATGGGACTTAACTACTGAGGTCATCAGTCCCCTAGAACTTAGAACTACTTAAACCTAACTAACCTAAGGACATCACACACATCCATGCCCGAGGCAGGATTCGAACCTGCGACCGTAGCGGTCACGCGGTTCCAAACTGACGCGCTTAGAACCGCACGGCCACACCGGCCGGCTAAAAACCACATTCCAGTCTAACTAGTTCACCAACCCCCTTCTTTAATCCACGCGGCTGATTCGATCCGGGGTAGGCTCCCCCATCGAACCCCAGGAAGTGGCGCGTTTAAGCGCTACACTACATTTGCGAGTACATTGTTATTTACCTCAGTTGTCGTCTGTTTTTCCACTCTCTTGGGATGGATGTGCCTACAGCAAAAAACCATTGCCTGTAACTATGTCTAATAAAGAAAGAACCAGAAAGAAATGTTATAGTTTTATGTTACTTACGTCGAAATTCCCATGTCATTATATTGTACTGTTGACGGCTTGTGCCAAGAAGTAGAGAAAAATATATAAAACATTTTCCTGATATATATATATGCACACAGCTTGGGCACCACACCCACACTGAATAGTTTTTGCCACAAGGAAGACTGTATAAAAAAAGATGACAACATCACAGACAAAATAGTGCCAAAGAATTTCTCTATCAGAGATTTTACGATATGCACACTAGTGCAACAGAAGAAAATATATGCTGCATCAACGTTTCATTAAATTGCAATCTATATCGGATAAGCAATGGTTATAATTAAGAAATAAAGAAATCAGTCTGTTATAACATATTCCTGAAATAGAGTTTGCCGGTTCGTAAATGTTATGGTATACAAAAGGAAGTAAAATAAATGATGAAAAACGACTTTAAATAAATTAGTAGTATGACAGTAGACGTTATACTCACACTGTTTGTTCTGGACTTATTTTTTCCAATGTCGACCTTTTAATATATACTTATAATAACAGTACGTTATGTCTCTTACACATTTATCGATCTGTGGACACTATGGTTCAAATTGCTGTATTTTTTGCTGTAATTGTTTCTTGCATGGTCTCAACAACGAGACTGAGCACAGTAAGTTTTCTTTGACGAAGTTTATTTGTCAGATAAAATTTGATAGTGTAATAGTGAACTTTGTCGAAGTTAGGCCTTTGTTAAATTTTCCTTGATCATATCTAACGTCCAGCTGTAGATTTGACCAACGAAAGCATTTGTCTTCGGTTTACTGCATGGTGAAATGTCACCGCTTGGAGCGGTAGCATCGCTGCAGCTGCATGACAATATGGCTGCGAAAGTTACATGGTGTGTCACATCTACAACGATGGTCGGAATGTACGAGGCAGATGAAGTACTGTATAACTTGCGGCATCCCGAATACAAAATTTCAGAGGCCACTAGTGTGAAATACGGCCCGGAAGTACCCCTGCAAAAAGGAGAAAATATACAACTTTTGTAGAAATAATACATATTTTTAATGACTATCGTGTGTACTAAACAGATCTGTGCCCTCACATATTCCCTCCCCCCCTCCCTCCCTCCCTCCGTCTGCCCTTGGATGTAGTATGACATATTTGTGCCAACTTTTTAGTGCAGTGTTCAAGTGAGTGTTCTGTGTTGTGCGTCTTTCCAAAGTGTTGCGAACAGAAATCATGCTGCCACTGGGTGTAAATTTTATATCTCTTGCAAACAGAAACCAGACTGTCGCCGTGTTTTTTAATTGACTATCTATTATTTTTTTTCCTTCCTGTGTATTTTATTAGCATCATCAACCCTTTGTTTTGTGTTTTACGTTCCACAATTTTCCGCCATTTTTCTATTTAAGTCACCGATTTTATCGCCAGCTTTTATTATTTATTATCTTCATCTTTTTAAAACAAATTCTGTAGGCTGAAAGCGGCGTACTAAGCAGCTGCCAGCCCGCTCCCTTCGGGGGGAATCGCAATCCAATAAAGAAAAAAAAATCTTATATTCCTCCTTCAGTGCTTTATAAATAGCTTCACATATTTCTGGCATTATGTTCGTCAATTTTCGCTGTGGTATTCGAGTGCTATAGTATAAACTAAAGTAGCTTTCTCCTGTTGCAAGAAATCGCAGTGTTACGGTAAGTCTTTCTCAAGCCGATATAGCATTTCGGAGAGAGTGTTGTGCTTCGTAATATGAGGAACCATTCTTTTGTGCACGTATTGAAATATACCCTCGTCCACTCGCAAGTAATTTTCATACAATTTTATGTCTTCGACACGCATCTCCCATAACAGACTTTTTTTGGATGTTTTAATCATCTCACCGTGAAACCCACGGCTCCACCCAAGTACGTTTTCTTTTCGTTTTCACCTGCTCCTCTTCCAAATATATTGACAAAGCAACAGCAATATACGTAGATATAGAGCATAGTAATAAGTCTTTGTCGGCCATTCTGAAGGAACTTTGGCGATGTATTTGATAACAAGTAATATCCTGTTTTGTGCTTCGTCAAAGACCTTTGCCAAAGAAAATGTGATCCAATTTCTTTCTGAAAGAAAATTTGGTAAATGCCGGTCGATAACGTGGCATTAGTTACGGAGAACACTATTACAGCATTAATTGAGCATTTTGGTTTAATTTTGACGCTTGAACGTTCAGTGCTCGCTCTTGGATTGGTTATGTCCTCCGTTTCATAATCAGACAGTTTTAGAGTATATTGAAACTAGTAAGTACAATTTTAGGCTGTCTGTAATAATATAATGTTTTTTATGTCAGTAAGCAGGACACTTGTAAGTGCAATTTAGGCTGTCTGTTGCAAAATAATATATTGTGTTTTTTATGTCAGTAATCAAAATACATATTTGCTGTAATCTTGATCTGTTTCTTTCTAGATAGCACTTGAAAGCAGCCTGTGAACCTGAAATTGCCCAACTGAGCAGGACGTAGTAAAGTGAATGCTTGTCAGTAACAATCGAGATGGAAACATTTAAAAGGCCCATAAGCTGCGACAGTGCCCCGAATGAAACAGTGACCCGTATATACAATAAGTTTCCTTTAATTTACGTCTATGGTCACAAACTTTTTGTTAACCGATTACCGGTTATCTGTTAACAGAAAGTTTGTGACCATAGACGTAAATTGAAGGAAACTTATTTAAAATGTCTTCAATAAAAGTGGCAGCTAGTTGAACGTTGAAGTTAAATTAACTGATGTATTAAAATATGACTAAGCAGGTGTCGCGAAGTATTTCGTGTTGGGTTAGAGTCTGCACGATGTTATTGTCAAAGGGAGCAGTGTTTATTTATGTTTGAAGCTGGAAAGCAGATGAATGAAACATTGTAGCAAGACTGCGTTGGCTCTGTCTGTTCCTTGAGGAGATGATGTGGTGAGTGGCTTTTATTTACGTTCAGAGTGATTGAAAACGAAAGAACAGATTTCAGTTGTTTATTGCAGGGAAACTATAAAAGATAGTAACACATTGCATATTCCACTGGATGGAGGAAGGTGCAAAGTTTTGACACAGCTGCGATGTTGCTTGTAGCGATGTGGCGACTGCACCACAAAAGAAATCATTTTGTGTGTTGGAATTGGCGCGAAATCAATCCACTGTTTAAGTGCAACGTGCGTTCAGGCGTCGATTAAGCGAGAAGCAGCCTTGGCGCAAGAAGGTTTATGACTGGCAAGCAGAATTCTTGCAAGTTAGCTGTATATCCAAAGGGAAGAGCCCTGGTCGACCAGGCACGTCTGATAAAATGTCGAGCGTATCCGAGATGCGTTCACACGGAGCCCTCGAAGTTCACAAGACGGACAGACCAGGAACTTAAAATTTCCTCAAACAACGTTGTGGAGTGTTCTGAAAGTATGCCTACATATGAAGTATTACAAGTTGCAGTTATATCAGCAATTGTGTCCCGGCGACCATAACAGAAAGCATGAATTTTGCATGTCGTTCCTCAAGGATATGGAAGAGGGCACTTTTTCCGAGCGACTCACTTTTTCGAACAAATCGACCTTTCACCACAATGTACGAATATGGGGTTCACTAACTCGTGGTGGCGTCGTCAAACACGAAAGACACTCTAAGTTTTTGTTCACAAAGGTTGTGTGGAGGAAACTGTAACAGAAATGCCATACCTGTTCATGCTGCAAAATTGATTGTTTCCCCAACTTAGCGAAGATTCCCGTGACTTCATATTTATGCGTGAGGCTACCCCGTCTCACTTTCACTTTAAGTTGCAGCGTTATCTTAACACCATCCCACGACGTTGGATTGGAAGAGGTGGACAACAAGATCTTGTTCATTGCTTTTGGCCTCCTAGGTCACCAGAACTCACACCTTGCGATTTTTTTTTGTGGGGGTACATAAAAGACAGCGTTCTCATTTGAAACTTCCTGGCAGTTTAAAACTGTGTGCCGGACCGAGACTCCATCTCGGGACGTTTGCCTTTCGCGAGCAAGTGCTCTTTCGCAGGAGAACTTCTGTGTAGTTTGGAATGTAGAAGAGAACATACGGGCGGAAGTAAGATTGCGAGGACGGGGCGTGCGTCCTGATTGGGTAGAGCAGCTGGTAGAGCACTTGCCCGGGAAAGGCAAAGGCCCCGAGTTCGAGTCTCGGTTCGGCACACAGTTTTGATCTGCCAGGAACTTTCAAATCATCGCACACTCCGCTGCAAAGTGAAAGTCTCATTCTGGAGGGTTCTCATGTTGAATGTATCGTATAGTTTCTGTGCGAACGTAAAGCTTTGAACCTTACTTTGTAGTAGAGAAACCTTTGGAACGTCAGAAACAACAAAGCCTCGCAATGCTCACGCGCCTGAAGTTCAGCGAAGATAATATGTTCTTTACTCAACAAAACTGCGCACTACAGAAGGTATTAAAGCTGCGTACTATATCGAGTACACCAGGCATCTCATGAACCATATCAGACGTTACAAGTATCCTTGCCAGGAGTGTTTGTTCGTTGGTTCAAAAAATAATGGTTCAAATGGCTCTGAGCACTATGGGACTTAACATCTGAGGTCATCAGTCCCCTAGAACTTAGAACTACTTAAACCTACCTAACCTAAGGACATCACACACATCCATGCCCGAGGCGGGATTCGAACCTGTGACCGTAGCGGTCGCGCGGTTCCAGACTGTAGCGCCTAGAACCGCTCGGCCACTCCGGCCGGCTTGTTCGTTGGTTCAAAATGGTTCAAATGGCTCTGAGCACTATGGGATTCAACTGCTGAGGTCATTAGTCCCCTAGAACTTAGAACTAGTTAAACCTAACTAACCTAAGGACATCACAAACAGCCATGCCCGAGGCAGGATTCGAACCTGCGACCGTAGCGATATTGCGGTTCCAGACTGAAGCGCCTTTAACCGCACGGCCACTTCGGCCGGCTTGTTCGTTGGTAACTGGTGTCACGTGAACGAGGTTTTTGATATGCCTCCACAAAAAAAGAAAAAAAAATCAAGGGAGTCAGGTCGAGGGAGAGAGGTGGTGATGCACTTGGATGTCGCCATCCAGCCCAACGTTTCAGATGTGTGTCACTATGTCATGTACTTGCGCAGGTAAGTATGCAGGTGATCCGTCTATTTGCATCGAACAGTATGCACACAGAAGCAGTACACTGTCTTTGCTAGTCGTATGGTACGCGTCCATTGATTGTCCTTGTTGTTCCAGACATTCCATAGTTTTCAGGGGTTAGAATTACTTCCGAGATTTTAACTGCAATGTTGTTGTATTTCCACTTCTCTGACAGCTTCTTCAATTTGTGCACAACGTTTTGAATCACCCTGTGCTATGAACGAAGTTGGTACACTGGCACAACTACATTTGCAGGCATATACAGGCTCTCCTTACAGTTCCTGTTTATCGGATGGGGGATCCTAGTTTTCTAAATGACCCCTTAAAAATAGTTCAGATGGCTCTAAGCGCTATGGGACTTAACATCTGAGGTCATTGTAACCTGAGGACATCACACACATCCATGCTCGAGCCATGATTCGAACCTGCGACCGTAGCAGCAGCGCGGTTCCAGACTGAAGCGCCTAGAACAGCTCGTCCACAGCGGCCGGCAATGCAGCCTTAAAAAAGTTCTTAGTTTGCTTTCATAACTCACTATGTGTTCGCAAAGCTCAGCGCCCTAGTTACAATTTTTTCTTGTAGCGGACGCTTCAGTGGCGTAGCGAACATAACTGGCACCCAGGCGGCAACCTTTATTGGCGGTCTCCCTTCCAGAAAAACATATAGTGATGTAATATATTAGAATGTACACTAATAATAATAATAATAATAATAATAATAATAATAATATATTTTCTATTAAATCTCGTTTGCATAGGAGACCAATTGACGCACTTGTGGAAGTGGCGCCCGAGGCACGATAGACCCTTGCCCCCCCCCCCCCCCTCACCCATCCCCTCCCCACCTTCCGCTGCGGTACTGATACCCTGTCATGTTTACATATTACACAGCATGCAGTTAGCGGAATTCGTGCACAGTTCCAAATTAGTGAAAACATAGTAGAATGGCAGAAGGATAACTTTTGTAAGGTCCATGACGTTTATCGTTCCAGTTCGTAACAGAACATGGAAACTGATAGTTATGTGCAGGTTTGCACATACGCATTATACCTAAACTCTGCAACACTTGGCAAATAAATAAAACTGGGCTTTTCATCAGTCTTCCTGATATTTATTACTCATAATCTTACTTATAAAGAATCCGTACTACAAAAGAACTGCGCATTGAAAGTTTAAATATGAGGAAACACATGCACAATAACTGTATTCTTTGCGTTTTTTAAGAAAACCCATGAAATTTTAGAAGGACCGACGCTTAGGCATGTTATTGTAGTTACTTGAAATATCTAACTGGCATTCGAACTGTTTGTTTTTATTGTTTTTCGAAATGGATACATTTTCTATAAATTACGTACCTGTAGCATTTAGACCTACTGAGTGAACTTACAACGTCGACGAGTGTTTGCCCACAGCTATAGTCGTCTAGTTGCTATAAGAAGCGCCCCAATAGTTGCAGTGGGTTGGGAGCAGATACGCGTGCCTATTGCAGCCAATGGCGCTACGTGATTTTGTAAACGTGTCTATGACAGCACCTCAGTGTTGCCGGAGCTCTATAGATGGCTATTGTTTCCGCCTATAAGCGCTTGCACTTCGTAGTTGAAAGCTGGCAATAGCGTTGCCAGCTGTCACGGATCAACTCACTCCGACTTACTCAGCAGTAAAACTTATCCTTGTTCTGAGTTTTGTTTCTAACTGCAAAACGAAAAAGTCGGCGGGCGCCACTGACGGTCTGATTCATGAAATGTAAATACTAATTGGCACCCTAAGATAAATCGCGCCAAATCGTTGTGACAGGCGGGGGAGGGGCGGGAAGTGATTGGAACACTGATGAGAAAACAGCTGCTTGATGGAAAGTATACAACAATGTAAGTTAAAGTGTTTGTGAATTATACGGTTCGAGCATGCGCTGAGGCTTTCCTTCAATTCATCGGATGATCGCGACCTTTGTATTTTTTGTAGGTTACCGCCATCAATATGTTCATAAACTTTTTTCGGTACTTACTTGTACTCGACTATTTTTGAAGTGAGCACGCTTTATATTTTCAGTTATTAGCAGTGGTCAAAAGTCGAGATATCTGGCATCACATTTAAAGCTTACGCGGGACGGGTCATGGAACCTCTAATAATCATAACATCTAGCGAAAGTCGAAACATCTGGCAACATTAGTCCTCGAGCTTTTGTTGCGTGACGCGGTCAGAAGTCAAAACACTCTCAGCGGTTTTCGGCGCCCGAGACAAATGATGCGACGTACTGCTCCGCTGTATACTCGGAAACGTCTATTGGCGGACACAGATTAATTCTACACCCGTGTACACTGGTAAAATAAATCAAAGTAAAGTTCTCCAGCCTCATTTTGACTCACGAAACCTGGGTAAACTTCTCACTTCTCCACCGTGAATATTTAAAAGCTCTGTAGCCATCTAACTACTCTCAGGAAAATTTCGAGACCCGAACCCTGGACTGAAATATCTACACCGCTAATTCATACGTCATATCCTGCTGTCTCCTAACAACTCGAACAGCTGCAACCGACACTCTCGATGACAACCAATCAAGAATGCATTTCAACACCGATAGGTCAAAAGACACGTTAAAACACCAGATTCAATTATCACGGAAACAAATGAAATTTCCCAGAGTCTCACCGTGTTCCCTTCGCCCAGCGAACGTTGCGTGCGTCCAGGTAACGGCTCCAAACTCTGATATAAGGTGCCATTTCCCGCCGGTCACTTGGACACTCATTAAAAAGACAACAGTTGCCCCGGAAAAAGGAAAAGTACTAAAAAATACTCTGCGCCTGGACCCGGGAACGTGCTGCCAGTTCTTAGATTTCCATGTCTGAAGAGAAACTTTGTTGACCACGAAGGGATAAGGATCACTGACTCCCGACTTAAGTTAAATATCCTGAAACACCAATTCAGCCCAGAAGGGTTCGCAACTTGTCACGCCCACTCCACAAGGGCTGTTGGTCGATTCCCCATGATTCTGCTCTTTCAGTCAATCAGAATCACAAGCAGAACAGCGACACATCGTAAGTGGGCCAACTACAGTATAAAACTGTGAAAATAATTCTACTGCCTACGTCACCAGGATTGTGCAAGATGATGGTAAAACAATGCGACTTTACGTATCGAACTATCTTAACTTACAACTTTCTTCGATAGGAAGCTTCTTCCTTCATTCGGTTTCCTTTTGCTACCTTTTTCAACATAAACCGTTTCGGAGAGACAGTATGCTTGCCTGTTACTCAAATGCTTCTCTTTTTTATCTAATCTACGAAATTATTTGTTAGATCAATGGGTTAACAAGGATAAATGTGTGTAATGTAGAAAACGGTATATTCTTTTCACAAATTTATGTGGTTTGTAGATCGCGTACCAGTGTTTGTACCACTACATTAGGATCGTTCAGTACGGTATTCATTACATAGAGAAACTGGAACATTCTCTCTTTTGTATTGCGACGTGGCTTACATTGCAGAATAACTTAGTGGGACAGGATCCAGATCGCGAAAACGTATGCTCATACATCTACAGCGATCATACGTATTTTTGTACTATTCGTTTCAGCTCAATCTATGTCAAGGACATGATCGATGCGGACATGTCCGTTGAAACTTTTTAGAGAGCAAACATGCTTCTGATGAAGGTCGAATGAACAAAACGCTTTTGAAAATGTATGAAATACATCTGTAATATCGCAAACATCAAAGCCATTGTCGTCAGCGACCGTTTTGCAGCCCAAAATGACTAGCCAGCAACCCGGTACCATACTCGGAGTTAACAGACTGGTGTTATTACAAAATGGAAAGCAAATATTGAAAGCTAATTTCACTGTGTGCTACAGCTCGGTGGATATTGAGCCCTGATAATTTCTACACTTGTGATCAGTTTTTTCATTTAACTTTTTCGACAGTTGCTGTTTGGCTTTCCACGCGAAAGAATATAAAGAAAACATGTAAATTTCAGCCTACACAGACAAAGAAAACACTAAGCTTGAAAGAGATCAGTTGTGACCTAACAGTACAACTTAATATTTAGCGGAAGTTTATAGCCCTAGTGAAACCATTGTTTTTTTATTTAACAAACAAACCATTATCAGTCGTATGATCCTTATTATGGACGACGAGGAACAGTGACATGGGACGATGAAATCAGAGGAAAGATTCCGTACTGAGATTCACCTCTTCTCTGGTGATATAAAGGAGGTAGTACGAAAATTTACGAGCGGTGCTTCCGCCACAGTATTTTTTGTCTACGGCCTCATGTTGTTCGAGAATTTATTTCTGATTCTGTCGAGAGTAAACACGTGCATTTAATTTTTATGGTACATCCGGAACTGGATTCAACAAGAATTTAATTTACAATATATTTCCATTATTCAAACAGCAGTGTAACGGCTCCAAACCGATTTCCATATAAATAATATGTCTCTTTAATTTAGTTCTTCCGAGGGGTGGGGGACGGGACAGAACAGAGGGAAGTGTTCAAAAGCCTTTTGTGCTATGACATTCCACTCTGAATTGTTTTATTTCAATGTTTTTTTTCTGACAATTATGTAAAACTAATAAATGATGTGCTGCTGCGTTTAACGCGATGCTCTCGGGTCTGTAAACGGCTGCGAGGGACGGCGTTGCATGCGTAATGCAGGACAACCCAGTAATTATTGGGTATTAAGCAGCCGTGTGTTCTCACCGCCTGTATTGAATTTGTTTCCGCGTTTGGTTGATAACATCGAGGGGAAGCCGATTTTATGTCCTGACGACACCCCGGGCAGATAAAGATGCAGTCGGCATTTTAACAAGATATTAAAACTTCAGAATTTCTCCCCACAATCATTCCTCACAAAGGGAAAAAAGGTCGAATTGAATTAACTGTCCCATCGACTGCATGGATTTTAGAGAGTGAGGAAAACAATTCTGTCATGTCAGCACCAGTGGCAAAGGAACCATCCGTGGACTTGTCTCATGCCGTCGTTATAGGGGGTGACTTCAATTTGCCAGGTATAGATTGGGAGTGTTATGCCATCAAAACTGGTGCCAGAGACAGGGAATCTTGTGGCATTGTTCTGGATGAGCAGATAGTTAAAGAAAGAACTCGTGAGGGTAACGCCGTAGACTTTCTGCCAACAAACAGACATGGACGTATCGAATCAGTTAACGTAGAGGAAGGTATCAGTGATCATAAGGCTGTGATAGCATCTATGACGACGGGTCCTACAAGGAATGTTAAGAAAGGTAGGAAGATATATTTGCTCAACAGGGGTGACAGGATAAAAATTTCAGAATACTTCAGCAGTCAGCATCAAATATTCGGTGATGAGGACGAAGTTGTGGAGAGCAAATGAAAAAAAATTCAAATGCATCGTTCAATGTGCCCTAGACAAGTGTGTTCCGAGTAAGGTTTAATAGCCGTGTTAGAAAAGCACTACGTAAACAAAAGAGCACTTCATCTCAGATTCAAGAGAAGTAAAAACTTAGCTGACAAACAAAAGCTGGACGAAGCGAAAATAAGCGTAAGGAGAGCAATGAGAGAAGCGTTCAATGATTTCGAAAGTTAGACGTTGTCAACCGACCTGAGTAAGAACCCTAAGAGATTTTGGTTGTATGAAAATGAATAAGTTGATCAAAATCATCTACTCATTCTCTCAGCGACCACACCGGCACCGAAACGAAAGATAACAGAGAGAAGGCCGAAATACTGAATTCTGTCTATCGGAGTTGTAGCACCGCGGAAGATCGTAACACTATCCCTCATTTCAATTATCATGCGAACGTCGAAATGGCAGATATTGAGAAAACCGATCGCGGAACTGAAAAGCAGCTACAATCGCTTAAAAGTGGAAAGACTTCAGGACCAGATGAGATACCTATAAGATTCAGTACAGATTACGCAAAAGAGCTTGCTCCCCTTCTAGCAGTAATTTATCGTAGATCGCTTGAGCAACGATAGGTACCAGACGACTGGAAAAAAGTTCAGGTCATTCCCGTTTCTAAGAAAGGCCATAGATCCGCACAATTATATACCTATATCGTTGACGTCAATGTGTAGTACAATTATCGAACATGTTTTATGCTCAAGAATTATGATATTCTTGGAAAATGAACAGTTCCTCTCTAAAAATCAATATTGATTCCGCAAACAGAGATTCAGCGAAACTCAGCTCGCTCTGTTCCTCCATGAGATGCGCAGCGCAGTGGACAACGGCGCTCAGGCTGATGCCGTGTTCCTTGATTTCCTTGACGCCGTCCCGCATTGCCGTTTAAAGAAAAAAAAATAAATACGAACTTACGGAGTATCGGAGCAGACCTGCGATTGGATTTAAGACATTCTTGCAGAGAGAACTCAACATGTCGCTCTTAACGGATCTAAATCGACAGATGTAAAGGCTATTCGCAGATGATGCAGTTGTTTATACCAAAGTAGCAACGCCAGAAAATAGTAGGAAATTACAGAATGACCTGCAGAGAATTGATGAATGGTGTAGATTCTGGCAGTTGACCCTGAACGTAAATAAATGTAACATATTGCGCATAAATAGGAAAAGAAATCCACTACTGCACAGCTACACTATTGATGACAAACAGCTGGAGACAGCGTCTGCCGTAAAATATATAAGCGTAAATATCCAGAGCGACCATAAGTGGAATTACCATATAAAACAGATAGTGAGAGAAGCAGACACAAGATTCAGATTCAACGGAAGAATCTTAAGGAAATGTAACTCACCCAAGCTTATAAGGCGCTTTTTCGCCCGATTCTTGGTTATTGTTCATCTATCTGGGATCCCTGTCAGGAAGAATTGTTAGAGAAGATCCAACGAAGAGCGGCGCGTTTCGTCACGGGATCGTTTAGCTGGCGAGAGAGCATTACGGAAATGCTAAACGAACTCCACTGGCCGGCCGCAGTGGCCAAGCGGTTCTAGGCGCTACAGTCTGCCTCGGGCATGGATGTCTGTGAAGTCCTTAGGTTAGTTAGGTTTAAGTAGTTCTAAGTTATAGGGGACTGATGACCTCAGAAGTTAAGTCCCATAGTGCTCAGAGCCATTTGAACCAAACTCCACTGACAGACGTTACAAGAGAGACATTGTGCATCACGGAGAGATTTATTTCCGAAATTTCGGGACAACACTTTTCAGGTGGAGTCAGACAACATATTACTTCCCCCCCCCCCCCCCCCCCCCCCATACATCTCGTGTATTGACCACGAGAAGAAAATTCAAGAAATGGGAGCCAGTACACTGGTTACCGACAATCACTCTTCCCACGCACTACTCGCGAGTGGAACAGGGTACCCTCCGCCACACACCATTATGTGGCTTGCGGAGTATGATGTAGATGTAGATGAAGTGTTTAGGAGAAACGCTGAAAACGTAAATACTGATAGGTTGTACAAGCTGGAACTCTCTTTCCACCAAGCGAGGTGGCGCAGTGGTTAGCACACTGGACTCGCATTCGGGAGGACGACGGTTCAATTCCACGTCTGGGCATCCTGATTTAGGTTTTCCGTCATTTCCCTAAATCGCTCCAGGCAAATGCCGGGATGGTTCCTTTGAAAGGGTACGGCCGACATCCTTCCCCATCCTTCCCTAAATCGATGAGACCGATGATATCGCTGTTTGTTCTCCTACCCCAAACAACCCAACGCCAAACCTCTCCTCTTTCCCAGTGACGGTTTTGTGTCTTAACCAATGACTCGTCTTGGTCACAGCTGTTAAAGAGTCATGAGGGTCAGATAATTTATTCTAACGCTTATATGATGTTCAAAAAAATTAAAATTCTGCTATAGTGTTAAATGAAGTGCACAACTATTGGTAGGCAATCTCTGAACAGTTTGCAAGCGTAGGAAAGAGATACTGGTACTCTGAGATAAGGCAGTGAGGAGTATTATGTTGATTGGATAACAGATTTTACTCATTTAGCCATTATGTCTAGGAGCCGTAAATGAAGAAAAAAATATCGTCTAACAACATCAAATGAAGAAAAAAATTTCATAGCTGAACTGTGACTAGCATGACTTCGTTCTACATTTGACTGCGTGTTAAACACGTATCACAAAATTCATGTTTAAACCGGAAAATCACAAACTAGTATAATTAAATTGTGGTTGTGTACTTTTCTGGTTACAATAGCCGCATCCTAGAAGTCGGCGATAAAACCTTTTTTTGTCGGTTCCGGGAAATTAAGTGAAACATGCCAATATCGAAGAATTCCAGACTCGTTGTAGGGTTTTAAATCGATATTCAAGTTAAGTAGTTCTTCCAAATATTCTTCATTCCACTGTACTGGCCAACGTTCACATAAAATCTTTACGAAACTTTGTGCCCCAAGAACGTCACCTTTTCAATTAAAACAATTTGTGTTCCGATTCTCCATGACATTTATCCCACAAGCTCTCCCCTAGAACTCCTCACATGGAGCTCCTACTCAGAACTAACGTGTGTAGAGACGGGCGTGAAGATAATACCGCCAAAACAACGAAAATGAATACAGTTTAAAGTTCTACAAACAAACGGATCTACAAAACACTTTTCTTTATTGGTCTGGTATTATTTTCTAATACATTTATTTTCCTTCCTTTTTCCGGGAATATCCTTGATTTTGGTTTGAAGAACATCATAATTGTGCATTTCGAACTGCGGCATAATAATTTCAGTCTCCCTTAGTTGTCATCGACGCGTCATTTTAAATGATGTAACTGTTTTTGCTCCTGTATTCTTATGGCTACTACGGATATTTTATTCAGCAACTTTTATGTGTTTGACAAACCACTGTGGAGCTCTATTATTAAGAGCATGTTCTCTGTCTGCCGAAGAGACTGATGTGTAATTGTATTTCTGAAAGATCTGAGGATTACAGCTACCTTCTGTCATGAAATAATCTATCTTGGCTTTTAATATTGTAAAATAATAAAAGGCTTCGAGTACGAACTGTTGTCAGGGACAAGTTGGTTGTTTTGAGAATTTTCGCAGTAAATATTCTAGAAAATCTCACAAATAAGACATTTTACATACATGCATTGAGGTTGTTTATTTAGATAAGAGGTTATTTTCCAAATATACCTGCAACACCGACGTGTTTTTGAAATAAGATATTGCAGTGCCTGTGCTATTCTGAATTACAATGCAGAGTTCCTTTGGACTTGAACGTATGTCCAAAGAACAGGCACTACGGCGACCACAGCCATTACGGAATACATTAAATGTATTCGCGGCTGCGAATATGGACAATCATCAGCTGTTGAACAGGATGACGGCAATGAAAACTTGTGCCGGACCGAGACAGCAACATGGTAAGGCGTCCGCTCGCGATTAGCTGGAAATACATGTAATTTATATTTTTAAAATACTAAATTCAACGCAAAATTTAGTTCCAAAAATTTTATCAGTCAGTACTAAACATTGCTTACTTGCAAAATGGCTGCGCTTAACGTGGGTTGGCACTGTTTGCTTGCTGCGTGAATCAACGTGGCTTTACTGCAGAACCGCTTATAAATACATCTTAAAAGTTTTGAATTGTTTCAGTTCTTGATAATAAAATATGAATTAACAACACTAAAGTATAATAACCTCAGGTTTAATTTATGATTAATCACAATATGAAATTAATATCAGCAAGCACTTTCCTAGAGCGCATAATGACTGTAAAGGACAGTGTTTAACATTTGTAGTATGACATTGTCACGTAAATCCAGTAAACTATGGTAAGGGACACAACTTCCCTGATTAGCAACAACTGTGAAACGCATAATTACAGATACATACTCTGGATCTTTATTTGGTTCGTAGTGACCCACATCATCCTCAGATTCGTACAATTTGTCCCTGCAAACCATTTTCATTGCTCAAACTCCGCATACGTTACTATTGCTGACAGCCAAGTTCTGTTACTAACAACTGTTTACATGCACACATTCTGACGATGCTGCCCCCCATTAGTAAGAAGCTGAAATTTGTGACAGAGCTGTCATTTCTCAGTAGCTACAATTTAAAAAAGCAGCTCAGTTTTAGTCTGCCAAGAAATTACACATTAGCCCACAGTCCGTTGCAGATTGAAAAAGTCTTACTGGAAATAATATGAATATTAAGTAAAATCTACCTTCAGCACGTCTTTAGTGCAGTACTGTGATAACGTAAATAAGTATTGTGAACTGATTTTCTCTTTGATGAGCTACTGCTACAATAGCCAAAAAAATTGTCATTTGCACTCAGTGACTTGAACTTTTACATGTTTTGTGGCAATCTTGTTAATACCTTTTAAATGAAAATCCGTTTAAGATATTTTTATTTATTCTACATCTATGAGGAACATTTCACTTAAATTCTTTGGAAGATACATTAGCATATTTTCCTTTTCTTTATAAATATGTTGTATTATTTTCCTGGCGTGATCTACATCCTGCAGGAGCCCCTCATTATGGATGTGTCAAACGAAGAATACGTGTTATCACGTGTAATCTAAAGTCGAAGCTATTGGTTACAGGAGTGCCTTTGGGAAACCATTTATAGGCGGAACAGACAGCCGCACGTAGATCTAGGAGCAACCTGTCATGTGGGAGACTTCCAGGTTTATGTTAACAATACGCTGCATTAACTTACCCCCACTCATGAAGTAGTGCTGTTTGTTACACCTACGGAAACCATGATGCTCCCAAACTATACCCTTCTTTGTCTGTTTCGCTGCTGAAATTTTTGATAAATTTTGCTATCAATGTGCCTCATCTACAAAAACAGCCTCATGAAATCTTCGTAACGAGCTAATTTTAGGTGTGAGTTAGGTACTTTTATGTTCTTCCATCTTCTCTTTTATAAGAAGCAGAAAACTAATGAGAGCTCCATAAAAACGAACTTCTTGTAAAACGAAGATGGTATCTGTTCTTTCGGTCGGGGCACACATTTTCAACTGTCCCCGTTGACATTTATCAACGCCTGTAAGCAGCTAAGGGTCTAGATTTCATTGTAATTTCATTCTTGTAATACGAGCCCAAAGCTTGTATAGATTTCTTAAAATATGTAATGTTCCCTGTTAGTTGCAGTAATAGTTTTATTGCGCTGTTACCATATCGGCTTTTGTGGCATTTTCAAGCATCTACAAAGATGTGATACAACCTATTAATTAAAGGTAATATGAGAAAAACAATAAGACAATAAAGTAAGTTTGTTAACATTCATTTACTCAGAAGGTTTGGTGTTATATCATGGGGTAAAAACAGATTAAAAATAACGTGCTTGTGGGGCTGTGACTCTTGATGGTAATGTAATCAGCGTTTGTTATCAATGACATGAGTTGATGTTTTATTTACATGCAGGCTGAAATTAGTCAACGTGGTGCACAGATAATAATGTAAGATGTATGTATATCAAAGTGTAAGTAGTCAGCTATACATTGCTGACAATGATACTTCATTTTATGCACTGTAATTTTGAATGCCCCATGTACAACGCAATGTGTATTTGTAGTATATCAGAGAAAATTCCTAAAACAGTCTAAGAATTCTTAATAATCTGAAAACTCATTGTCTGTTTACAAGAAATTTTGCAGCTTTAACAACTGCTACCATAAATTTTTCTAGAATGAAAATAACTACAGGGTCCTTACACTGACATTAGCCGTGGATGTTATCATTAACATGTCACTAATATTTAGATATAAGACTACTTTTACAATGTTGTTTCAAATTGCGGTAAATGCTTCTCCTATGTCCTACCCTACAGGTACTGAGAGAAGCCGGTAGACCTACAAACACGACTTCACCACAACAAAAAGAAGTTGATATTGTGATTTAGATACTCCATGGAGAATTTCGGGTAGCATTCAGTTAACTTTTATTAATTCTAACCTTCTGATTCTTCGGGACGTTCAGTTACAACAGGATTCCTGGAAGACAATTTTTTCAGCAGAACTTGAAACAGTTACCTTTGGTAAACTGTATAATCTAGCTCTTTAAATTAGCACAGTCCATTTGGAAATAGCTGACTGAAAACGAATCTTTCAGGTTAATGTTTTTGAAATAGTTGATAAAATATTTTGAAGTGTTCACTCTGGTTTATTCGTATTTCCAAGAAAAAAATACTGTAAGCTTGAGGTAAGGCGTATTTATACTGACAGCAAAATATTTCATCCAAATCATGCTCTGAAATAAGTTTCTGTATATTCACACATTCGCCAAAGAATAACCTTCGTATATAAAGATTAGTCATTTCCCTTGAGCAACAATTATTTAGTTGTCATAACTGAAGAACCTGCTAAGAATGAACTCACTTGGAACTTTAATTTTGCTCGGCGTGCAAGAGAGAGGGAGGAAATTGAATATTTTGAATAAGTTATTTTAAAACTGATAAAACGTAGGTAGACTGTTTTTATCTGTTCTCTATCGTGCTTGAATCCAGAAAGTTATATTTCTGGAATGATCGGGAATTCTACTGTTCATAAAACGGTTCTTACTAAAACTTCTCGTGAAAAACGTCAACCAATATTTATTCTGCGTAACTACTTGATTTTTGCGGGTCTTCAATAGTTTTTCTTGACTTCCCGATATCGTGCTTAAGTGCTGTTATTTTAAAATACATTCTCTCAGTGATGAGACAAAATTTACAAAATATTCAGCTGATTTTAGATTAATTAAATTAGTGCAACAGTCTCGATACCAAGTACTAAATTCCATGTGGAGGAATTTTCATGTTGCGCGTTTTTAATATATTTAAGAATGGTATTTCATCTTAAAGGAGACGAACATCAATTTTTCAGTCTCTCAGTCGGAAAGAGGTTCAAAAATGACAAAGTACATACTAAGGATTTCACAAAATATCGCTGACTTATTGTTTCAGCCTATCAGCATAGCTACAGAAGTCAAATATAATGACGTTTATCGTTTCGTTACAATTTTAATCACAAAGAATAAGGGAACGTCAAAGGAAATACGTGGCTTGTCATTTTAAAAAAACCTTTCGTAATTTCAGTAGCGTTTCACATTAAACGTCACTGAGGGCACTGATTGGCACAGATGGTGCCATCTGATAACAGCAAAATAAAAATCATGGTTACCAATTTCTCAGATAAGTGACACAATAGGTCCTTACGATCTCAAACACACATAAACTATTTATCAAGGCACCAGAAAATTGAAACATAAACATAACTGCAGCGATTATAAATAATGAAATATGAAACTCGCAAGAGATATGAAATATTTGTTGCACTAGGCCAGTGTTACAGCTTTACGCTACAGCATATGAACACGTGACTAGGATGTACTGCGAATACCTCGTTTAAAAAACAGTTCAAATGGCTCTGAGCACTATGGAACTTAACTACAGAGGTCATCAGTCCCCTAGAACTTAGAACTACTTAAACCTAACTAACCTAAGGACATCACACACATCCATGCCCAAGGCAGGATTCGAACCTGCGACCGTAGCGGTCTCGCGGTTCCAGGACGTAGCGCCTAGAACCGCACGGCCACTCCGGTTGGCGCTTCGTTTAAGAGGCAGTATCACGACCAGGGTCAGGAGACGACCAGCATCGTGTCAGTGACGGGTACCCTCTCAGCATTGTCGTTGGATTGTAACAATGGACACCCAAGCAGAGTGTACAAAATCAGTCACTAATTCAGTGCCGGATAGCGACCATGAGTGAACTGACCACAAATGAACACCTGCTCGTCCATCGTGTTTGGAACAGGGGAAAGAACTTGGTGTGGGTATAGCAAAACTGCTTTTGAATGACCCATACATTGTAACCGGTCAAGTGTAGTGATGGGTCGCGATACTAATTGGTAGACGCCGACGATATAGTTTGAGTAAAATAATAGCTACATCAGACGACGCGTCCTGCTTGTCAACAGGATACTTTTTACAGCTACACCTTCATCCTTACGCTGAAAATCACTGCGAAGTGCATGACAGAGGGTACTTCCCCTGGATCACGAATCAGTATTTCTTCTTTTTCCACTCACAAATGTTATGCAGGATGAATGAGTACTTGAATGCATCCGTGCGCTGCGCAATCAGTTTAATCTGGTCTTCGGGGTCCCAGTGGGAACGACAATTAGAGGTGTGGGAGGGGGGGGGGGTGGAGGAAGGAGAGAGGTTTAGTACAATCTTAGTTACCTCTGGTTCTTTGGAAATCTGTAAGAAGGCTTTCGTGGGAGAGATAGGATTTGTCTTCGAACGTTTGACTCCTGGGTGTTCACCATTTACGTGATGCTCTCCCAACGGTGAAACGTATCTGTGACCATTCGAGCTGGCGTGTTTTGTATTTTTTGGGTTGAAGTCCTATATTAGCCTCCATATAATTTTCAACAAAATTCTGGGATGGGACACTGACTGCATATTCCTACTGTCTTATCAATGAATCATTGTTTGTTACCTGCTTCACCTACGACCCTAGCTCTCTGATCTTTCCATTTCATATCCCTACAAATTGTTATACCTAAAGTATTTCTACAAATTTACGTATATATTCCACTGATATTGTAGTTATTCGATGCTAAAATTTTGTATTTTGAGAAGTGCACATTTAATAACAGTTACTAATCTTTGCTCCACTTTAAATCCTTATGAATAGAATCCACAATGTTCACAGATGAAATAAAATAAAGATTGCTGCTATAATAGTTTCGCATTTTTATTGTGATGGACCATTTCGAGTAGATTGCATCTTCAGATCGCTTGCGGAAGTCACATGATATTTTTTTATTTTGTTCTATTGTAATGTTGGTTATCGTATTTTCAAGTATACATATTTTGTACTTACGTCCACATCATCAGTGGTCGCTGTCACTCTGCATTATAAGGTGGTGTAGATTTAGAACTCTTACTCTATAAGCTGATTTTGCTGATTTTAATCGTCCTTTCTCGTAATTTTTACTATTTGACGTTTTATTGTCCTATGTGGTTACAGTTGCTACGGTGTGTTGATGCAATCATTTTTGGTTGTATGTATGTTCTTTGGCACCTGTTTGTCTATGGGTGGTTGTTTGTGTCTAAACGTTGTCTTTGGTTAGGAATTCAGTAAAATTTTGAATGAAATGTTTATGTTTTAAGTCCGGGTGTTCATTTAAAATGTCTTCAGGGCGTTGTATTGAAAGTAAGTAGATTTCTAACTCTTGAAGTACGTTCATCATTACATAATATTCTAGCAGCTATTTCGATTTATTACATATACCAATTTGGATTTTATTGCATATCACCTCTAAGAGATATCGTCAATGCTGCAGGCCAACTGGATCGTAAGTTAGTTCTCAAATGACATGGCGATTCTTGTAGAAAATGAAGAGACACTGATTCAAATACTGAATGACCTGAATTGAACCTGTGTAGCATATGGTATGAAAGTAAATAAGACAATGAAAGGCATGGTTATACGCTTAAGAAAAGAGGAGCGAAGCTGAAGTTAGCACCTAAAACGACGGAACAGGTGAGAGAATTAAAGTATTTGGGAAGTTGAACTAAGCAAGACGTGAATTGTGAAAAGGACAAGAAAGTTAGACTGGTGCTGGCAGAAGAGCCATTTCAAAATCATAAACGATACATAGCTAGTTATTTGAACACAAGATTAAGAAAGTGACTAGTGAAATGTTTGGTCTGGAACGTGGCCTTATACGGAGCAGAAACCAGGGTACCGAGGAAGGAGGATGAGACGAGAATTGAAGCTTGTGAAATGTAGATGTGGCACAGAGTGGAGAAGACCAGCTGGAGTGGTACAGTCAGGAATGAAGGAGACT
This sequence comes from Schistocerca serialis cubense, assembly GCF_023864345.2. Taxonomy (NCBI): domain Eukaryota; kingdom Metazoa; phylum Arthropoda; class Insecta; order Orthoptera; family Acrididae; genus Schistocerca; species Schistocerca serialis. The sequence goes on from NC_064642.1 coordinate 334,383,754, forward strand.
GAAATGAGTTGGGAAGATCGCAGAGTATTGCTGATAGTGAATAACAGGAAGCTAAACTAGGTAGGACATTATCTGAGACGAGACTGCCTTCTAGTAGAGGCAATTGAAGGTTTTATTCCGAGAAACAGAGGGAAGGGCAGAAGATACCAAATACTGGGTGACATCAATAGACCCTAAGGGGGTACCAAAGAATGAAGAGGAAAACAGGGGACAGAGAAGCAGGGAGATCTATGAAGTCTAAACCTGCCGCAATGTATGTAACCAACTATACTGAACTCTTATCAAGTTCTGAATGAATATTTGTGCTGCTGTTTTCATAGTACTTTAGTACAGGTAACTGCATCATCTACAAAGGTTCCGAGGTTAATATAGATATTCCAGCCGGGTCGTTAACATGCAACATGATAAGCAAGAGCCTCTAGGGCACGGCTGAAGTTGCTGATACATCAATCGTGTAATCCAAGACAATATAATGCAACATCCCTACCAGTAAATTCTTATTTCAGTCATAAATTTCATCTTTCATTATGAAGCGTGTGTGTGGTATAGAGTTAAATTCTTTTGAAGTGAAGAAGTACAGCATCTACCTGACTGCGACGTTCATGGCTTCCTGGATGTTAGCTGAGCAATGAAAAAAATTTCTTGGCGTCTTCGATGTTTTCGGAATCCGTGTGGGTTGACGTGGAGTAAGTGATTTTTTGAGCTATTTTGTTAGCCTTGAGCTCAGAAATCGTTATAAGGTTCTAGAACAGATGGATGTAAATGATACTGAATGGTAGTTCTGTGGTTCAATTCTGCTACTCTAATTGTACTTCTACCCACTTGAAACAATTTGTACGAGTGATCTGCGCTATAAGAGGGCTAATACAGCCACTAATTCTGCATAGAAACTGACAGAGAATCCATTGGTCCCTAGGGCTTTCTTAATTTTTAACAATTGTAAAGTTTCTCTACAAATATCGCTATTGGTACCTCTCTAGTATTGCAGTAATTAAGCTGGAAAAGTGCACTGAATCCTCCTTTGTAAGGGCATTAGAGGTATTCTTGTTTGGGTGACCTTTACATGGGAACATGGGAGGAATTTGGGACCATAACACGTTTGCTGTCGTCTCATAGCGGTGAACGAATGTAGAGGTTACTACTGCCATGTGTCACGTGTACCAGTCGGTTCACGCACAGCATCTTTCATATAATACAGCATCGATTTGTATCGGAACGGTTTAAGAAACGCTCCGGGACAGGGAGGCTAATTTTTATAAATTTTAGGTTTAGTTGCCTATGGATATATCTATATAGCCAGTTCAAATTTACAGTGCTACTTTTCCACTGAAGGTCCCAATCTTTCTTTTCCATAAATTGGTAAGTATTTTACAACAGAAAATTCCGTGTCATTGACGACACAAGATGGCAGTCGATTTAGGAGGCCAGTCTCGTCCATTAGGGATAAAAATATCTCAAGTCGGGGACACTCGAGGATCCGCCCTATGTGCTGATCACTCCCCATGCGATTATCACATCTTCGGTTCCTCAAAAATGGCCCAGAAGGGCCGACGATTCCCGTCCGAAAAAGATGTGCTGCAGGCAGTTACGGACTTCTTCACCCAGCAGGACAACGTGTTTTACAAAACCGTTATCTTCAACCTGATGCGTCGGTGTGGGTATTGCCTTAATGCTCACTCGTATTTTCCCTGACTGGCGTACGGATTCTGGACTGTACGGCCTTGGAAAGGAATCTTTGTAATAAAACCCAACCCCCCCCCCTCCCCCCCCCCCACACACACACGCACAAAATCAAAGTCAACACTTATTTTAAATACCTATTTTTAACAAGAATTCTGCAAGAAATTTGTAAAGGTTTATGTTCACTCCCAATAGTATCAACACTTTCGCGTGAAGTTCTTGTTTCGTTTTAACTAGTTTCGTATTTAGTCAGTCTGTAATTGGGCTGCTTCTGTGTTGAAAGCGCTGTATAGCGCTTTGCATTGGATCTCTGACTGCGCTTTCTTTGAAGAGACTCTGTAACTGGTTGGACTCGTTGGAAGCTAATCGCCAGTAGTGTTTGGCAGTTGGAAATTAGTCAAAAAAAAAAAAAGTGTGTGTAATCTTAAGGGACTCAACTACTAAGGTTATCAGTCCCGAAGCTTACACACTACTTGACCTAAAATATCCTAAGGACAAACACACACACCCATGCCCGAGGGAAGACTCGAACCTCCGCCGGGACCAGCCGCACAGTCCATGACTGCAGCGCCTTAGACCGCTCGGCTAATCCCACGCGGCGGCAGTTAGTCGCCAGCAGTGACGGAAGTAGTGTTGGGCATTTAGAGGTGAACAGCCAGCAGTGATGGATGTTAAATATGAGAAGTTAGCAATGATGGAAGGTAAACGTCTGAAGTGTTGGCGTAGGCTAACGATCTGGAAGTATCCGACTTGGTGACTGAAAATTATTCATTATTATATATCTTTGTACTGAATGTCAATGACGATTTATATTCGTGTTTCAAACGGATGTCACATTATTGCGGTAAAAATGCATTATTTGGTTTGCAACAAAATCTTTCCCTTGCTAACCACATGCCTATTAGTAGTTAGTGGCTTTAGTAGTTAGAATCTTTTATTTAGCTGGCAGTATTGACGCTCGATGTATTGCAGTAGGTCGCGTAATGAAGATTTTTGTGAGATAAGTGCGTAATGAAATATACAGGTTATTGTCAGGATTGCTTCTTATTCAGGGCCATTCTTGTGTATTAAATTTTGAAGTCAGGATGTAATATTTTTTGAGCAGCCAGATTGCGTTGCGCTAAAATATTGTGGGTCAGTCTGTTTGAGAATCAAATAACTTAGAAGTTTCATCTTCTCAGTCATTTAGCAGTTTCATTGCAGATGTGATTTTTATGGCGATGTTGTTGTTGAAAGCCGTAGTCGAATTTATATCCCGCAATGGTCTTTGCAAAGTACTTTCAGCATACTATGTATTTTATGTATATGTGGGAAGATTCGTCTGTACAAGTCTTCCACTTCTCGTTTCTGAGCATGTTTCTGACAACAGCAATTACATCCCCAGCTGACCAGCATCTCCTTTGTATTCAATTCTGTGCTAAGCTGTTTTCCATTTGGTCAGACTCCTCATTCCCCTCAGTCAAGTTACGCCCGTTGGACCACACAACTAATATTTCTGGGGCGCTCCACCAAAATGACACTAGTGTCCTGTCACCGTCTGCTTGCCGGTACGTCACATGATCGCAACCCTACAACAAACTCCTGGGAGGGCATCGAGTGAGAAGTGTGCAAAGTTGGATCCAGCTCCTTCCAACGCCCGTTGGTTGAAGCGTCGTGGGAGGGGGTTTCTCTCCAACAATTTGGTACTGTTTATGCCATATCAAGGCTTTGATATGAATAAAGTACAGTAATTGTTGGATATTGCTAGGGTGATCTCATATTACGATACAGCGAAGAAGGAACGCAGTATGTAAAAATTTATATGGCATTGCGTATGACCTGTGTTAGTGAAACGTTCGACGTTAAAGCAGCCTTACATACCCTTGTACGAAGTCCGACATATTTCGTCATCGGTATTCTGCAAGAATGACGACTTTGTTCTCGGACTAGCACGTGAGGTTACAGGCGAGTTGTGGCTACGGCACTGTAAACAGGTCGTAAAGCATTCTGTATCTCGTCACACCACTGTGTTGTGTGCACCTCAGCTCCTCCTGTCAAATTAGTGTCTAGCTATAATTACCCTTTAGAAGCAGTGAAATATGTAGTTTGCCATTTCTGTGACAGCACGGAGCGTATACTGCTGCTTGTTCTGTTGTGACGAAAGGCTGACTACCATTGCGAAAACCTTAGAGCTAGTTGCTAACCGACATCGTTTGCAATCCACTCTCGACTGTAGCGACAACAGTCCAGCGTAATGCAGATGAGAGTACCGTGCAAGGCGGTATCCTCTGCTATCATCAAACTAAATCCAAAGCGCAAACAAGTGAGACACGACTGATACTACTCGTTCGTATCAAATAGACGTAGACATTTGAATCAACGGAGGATTATTCTGATATTCACAGGAATCACTAACGTAAGCAGAAACGTTCCGTGTCGAATGTCTTGGAAGTGATTGACACATGATATTGCATAATCAAACATGAAACATGGTTACAGCCAAAGTCCTATAACACATTTGGAATAAAGAAATTAGATTCGTCACTTTGGTGAAGCACAGTAATACCAGAGTGCGGTGTGATTTCGTTAGCTACAAACACAATAACCCATTAATGTGTTATATCATAATTACGTGAACGACTTAGTTTAGAACTCACTTATTAAAATTTTTGATTAAATGTGGGGGCATTTACAGATGTATAAGTTTAACAGTAATAAATTCTTGGTTTAATTCCTTAAAACTAATCATTTTGCAATAGAGAAATTAAAAGTTTATAAGCAAAAATTCTAGTGTTCAGAAACATGGTTTTTCTGGAAGTAAGTTTTCTTCCTTCCTTTCACAATTACCTATGATGTCTACCAGTCTCTCCATGTGAACCATAGACCTTTTTGATGTTGGGTGGTTAGCACTCTTCAATGCTACGGATAGCCGTACCGTCGGTGCAAACACCTGTAGTGAATCTGTACCATTCTTCTACTAGCATGAGAAGTAGTTTGCATTAGCTTCTCGATTCAGTGAATGATTAGATATGAATAAGAGTCCACAAGGCTACAATTATAACATAACTGATCACTAGGTTTGAATGAAAGGTTGAGAAGTAATAAGAAAATGATTACAAGCTACCCAAGTAGTCAACTGCAAACATACTGTTCGGCAGCGGAGAATATGGAGGATTTCTGTCACAAATTCGTAAGTACTTTAAGCAACATATTAAAGACGTTTGTGTGGTAGAATAAACTGAAGGAAGGAAAGGATCTGCCATGGCTCAATAACATTATTAGAAAGTTGCTGCGAAACAAAGACAACTGTATAGCTCATTCGCTTCAAGAGAATCGTCTACGACAAGCAAAAGCTGAAGAAAGCCAAAATACGTGTAAGGAGAACCATTACATAAGTCGTCTGGAAAGACAGACATTGATCTAGATGGCACTGAAACGGAAATGATGAAACGACGGTTGAATTACTAAATTTTGACTCCTGAAATTGCTTTATCCAAGAATTTAATGATATAGCTCCTACCCTAGACGATAGCACGGATTGGTAATGGGATTTGTAGAAATTAGTGACCAGGGGAAGGAAAAACAACAGAAGATGCTCGATAGAGGAATCGTAGGAATGTAAGCGGAAGGAGAGAAACTGATTTTGTCACACCACGAACGCTTCATCAAACATCATACGGAGACTTACGAAGCATTGATGTAGATGCAACTCCTTTAAGTTGTTGGCGACTAGATGATCGTGGACGATAACTAAACGACATCTTTAGTGTATTATTACAAGAAATAAAATCATTCTTTCTTAAAGATGGATTACTCTAGAACAGAATTTAATTGGACATTATTGAGTCAAAGTACGTGGTACATATGAATCTAATTGCCCATATTTCCTTGAGACTCGCAGCGAGAAACGCTTGAAACGATGTGTTTCAAAACTTCTAGAATGCACTTTTTTCGCTTTAATACCTCAGCAATACGAGTAAGTTTTGATGATTTGGCGTTAGTTATTAAATCTTGACTGTATACTCCACATGTTAGTTAAGTTGTGTCCATTATGTACAGAGCTGCACAAGACGCTTTTTTTTTTGCAATTAAGGTAGAAAACTACTCGAAAATAGTTTTTCCGGCATGGTTTTAAACATTTTCAGTTTGTGTTATTAGGGATCTTTATAATACTCACGTACCGTTTCGAAAAGAAGTTTGCATACATAAAAACCATTTGGCCCCAGGTTTGAATATTGGCTACCTCCATCAATATTATCGCACCAGCTAGAAAAATTTCTCGTTTGTGTATGTGTGGGTCTATTTAATTTTGTTTCTGAAATATTTTAACTTACTTTGATCGGATCTATTTGTAAACATCACAATTCGTAAAACTAACTTTTTACTAAAAGAAGTTGTGGCTGGCACAGTCAAAATGTGCAATTTTTTTTCTGTTTCGTGATGTAATGTTGCCCAAATAGGCGAGTAAATACATTAAAGCTATTTTGAGTCAGTAACGTCTTGAAATTTTGTACAGTACATTACTTTGTCAAAACTTATTTGAAATTGCTTTCAAAAGTGGCACATCAGTTACTATTAACAACAGTATGCCGCATCATTTTGTTGTAAATTTAAATACCAGTTGCATATTTTACAGTCTAAAAATATAGTTTAAGTTACTGATAATTTGCCTACTTCAGAACGGACAGTCTGGCCGTATGACAACAGTTGTATATATGTATCTTGAAATGTAGTCAACTTCTTACAAGCTTCTATTTTTTGAAGAAATATATAATTTGCTTTTAATTTTGGAAGAGAAAGTTGGTTTGAGTTTTAGAAGAGAAACATTTATGGAATCTTTTAATTCACTGGTTCGATTTTTCTTCTTGATTTCTTAAAAGTTTTGTTAATACTGACTATGAGTTATTGTTTATGACTTTTACGTTCCTCCAGCGATTTACAGAAGATTTTGGTTAGTAGAGGAGCTATTTCATTCATAGTTCGAATATATTTTGCAGCCTATCAGTTCCGCTTCCGTGTGACGTAGGCCTCAGGAGAGAGAGTGAAAAATATTCTGTGTTAAAAAAAGCATGTAATTTTATATACCTCCTGTCATTTTTAAGACATTTAGTATCTGTGCTACAATATTTTTAGAATGTTAGCTGAGAAGTGTGTGTTAGCTGAGAAGTGTGGAAATGAATATACATGTAAAAATATAAACGCTTTTTCTTTCTGATGCTTTGCCGGCGAATTTTTCTGGTTTGCCACGAGATAGCATTGTCTAATTGCCACAATAAGTGTAGGTATTACACTACTTCAAAGAAATATTGTGGGTCTTACATAACATTAACTGACTGCAAAGCCGAGATGTGTACCTGATTATTGATAAGCACCTCCAGGTTTTTCGTAAGATGACTGTGCATAAAGTACGACGGCTATTCGGAAAGTAAACTCCGATAGGTTGTGAAGTGGAGACGAGAGCGAAAACCCGATGAAGTTTTGTCCAGATTTGTTTGTCAGTGTCTCTAGTATGTTTGTCGATCGTGTCACGTTGTGCTTTTCAGTTCTGAGTGCACTGTGCTCACGTGAAGATGCCTAGAACAATAGCGTCTCGCAGTAAATATGAGTACTCGCTGCAAGGTTTCCATACAACCCCACATAACGTACCTGTCATGCGTTTCCTTCTTCATGACAATTCTCGGCCGCACACTGCAGGGGCTATGAGGACGCCACTGTAGCGTTTCCGATGGGAAGGATTTGATCACCCACCATACAGTCCAGACTTGGCTCTCTCCGATGTTCATCTCTGCTCACATCAATCGCTGGCTATGAAGTCAGACCAGAGTAGAGAAGTGGCGAAAAGCGCAGGCGACTGCCTTCTATGACGTAGGTATTGGAAAGTTGGTACAATGCTTCGACAAATGTCTAAGTCGGAGGCGCGAGTATGTAGAGAAGTAGCTGGAAGGTGTAGCAATTTATTGGAACTAACTATTTTTTAATTTTCACCGTAGTTTCCATTTGGCGGCTGGTGTTACCATACTTTCTGAATAGCCCTCGTACAACACATACGGAAAAACTGCACATACTAGTGGACAGAATGTCTCTCTAAATTTCGATGTGTAGTACGCCCTTCGGTGGAGTTGCAGGTGGGAGCAAGCATGTCAGAACACATAGACAAATCTGTCACTCCGTATTGTATCAAGGAATTAGTATGCGTCTGCAGATGGGCAACCCAATGAACATGTTTTAAGTGGGATTCTGTCGCGCCTTCCCTGACAATTTGTGTTAGTGACTTCAATGAAACGCGCGGAAGATCTTGGACTGATGCCCTACCCACTGGTATGTGTCATTTTTGTGTATGTCTTCAGTTTTCGTGCAGCCGTTTTTTGAAACTCTGGAGGTACTTATGAATAAACCTGTATCTCCATAAAGTCTTTTACTAAAATCTTCTTTAGGAAAGGATCATGTCCCTCATGAGACCTACTCCATCTTGGAATCGTGCCTGTCTCTTGAATGATATATAGAATACGATGAATGAATGAACAAATAGGCATGAACGTTGTACGGCGGCAAAATTTTGCCAGCATCCATGAATAATTTTGGCAATTCACATTTCATTTACCTGGTGAGGGGTTGCATTCTTGAGGTAGGTTTATCCAATTGTTAATCATTTATTGGTTGATAATGGGTAGCCTCGTACTAATATTTCTGTAGAGGTGTAAGCTTTGATTGTAATTTCGCACTGACTCTGGCAACGGGGCGAACATGGGTCTTTGCGGCGCCAGCGATCAACATGGAACGCTAGTTGTAAGGATAGCAGTTTTAGGGCTCTGGGTAAGACCACCGTCCCGTCGTGAGGGCGGTGGGAAGGGAATTCTCGCGACAGACCTGTGGTCTCTAAGGAGGCAGGGGCGAAATGATGCCGAAAGCACAAGATCGTGACAGCCTTTTTATGAGGAATGCACATGGAATGCCTGCTGCAGATGTTCTCACGGCAGAGGCCGAGGCGTATTGCCGCCAAAAGACACAAAAAGGTATCTCGTTGGCTTAATTGTATGCAGAGCAGGGGTCACAATTTATTCTAGAAGTTTCTACCAAACTAAGCATGAGCCGAAGGCGGTTGGCTGAGAGTTTCAAGACGTGTAGAGTGGTGGGTAGTGGTGACTGACCGCAAGGAAAGTTCACGCTAACGAGTTAAAATTTGCTCTAAACTGAGCTCTTCATGGTAGGGGACTCTCTGGCGGATATCAGTAGCACACATTCCACAAATAGCGTTTGAGACATTGCTGGCAAGGTGTCAGTGAACAGACTCACCATCAGATTCGAAAGTGCTGACTCTGCCACTAGGAACAGCATCACTTGTTTCTCTGCGAACAGAGATACGAACCCGTTCTTCTTTGTGGAGACTGAGGCATTACAAAGTGTTTCTTTACTACCGCACACTTGTTTCAAATCTCTGCTCCAGGTTTATGTGTAAGCAGGTTCTTGATTCACGTCCGGCATTGTATTGAAGTAGCTCCGACGCTAGGAATTTCTGGACGCTGTTCCACGTCCTCGGTGCAGTTCGATTTTTCAGCTACAGAACGCACTTCGTCTGCACGACCGCCAGTGAACTGAGCATTGCGGCAGATTTGTTCTTCACAACACTGGATTCTGAGATATACCCACAACGGCTCGGCATATAGGGAATTTTTAAAAATAAAAGTGTTAAGTTTCATTCGTTTGATCGCAAAGCCCTTTACTGTCACCGCCAGTCAGGGTGAAGTGCTTCTTAAGTTCGATGTAAATCATTATCAACCATCTAGTGTTTCCATCTTATAAATTGAGGCGCGATTTTTGAGTCACGTCATACACGTTTCGTCGACCTCAAATTTAGATTAATGAGTACGAGTTAAGTTCTGGTTCTACACTTGTTCACCTTGATTGTTTCTTTGAGAGTTGTTTTTATAATACAGCATGTATCACAAAGGATCATCCGAATTTTAATAAATCATAAATATTATGTAATTCGAGATATGTACGTGAACAATGAACAACGTATTGCTCGAGAGAGCAAATTCTCGAGTTTTACATGGTTCCCGCTAGTTAGCAGTAGTGTGCGCCCACTTCATTTCTAGTGAAAATGGTGGTGGGACAACAGAAAGCGTTTTGTGTTCTACGTTTTGTGCAGTGCGGGTCAGTAATAGCTGTTCAGCATGACTTTCGTACTAGGTAAGGTGTGGATCCTTCTACAGCACGTAGCCTTCGACGATAGTATGAACAATTCCGAGAAACAGGTTGTTTCTCACCGGGCCGTCCCCGAGTGTCTGACACAAATGTCGAACGCATCCCTACAGTTTCACAAGGAGTCCGCAGAAATCCGTTCGCCTTGCAGCTACATGCCCCCGATGTCCGTCTGATGTGTGTTGCGTCGACCTTTACACATCAAGCCGTACAAAATTCAACTACTGGAAGCTCTTCACGAAGGTGACAAACAACAACATGTGGAGTTCTGTGAGTTCGTTCTCGGCACGGTGGAGGATGACAGTTTTCTTCCGCGGTTAATGTTTAGTGACGAGGCAACATTCCATTTAAATGGAAAGCTGAACCGTCATAATGTGAGAATATAGGGTACGGAACAACCACATGAAGTTGTACAACGTGAGAGGGACTCTCCAAAATGTAATGTGTTTTGTACAGACTCACAGGAAAAGGCGTATGGTCCATTTTTCTTTGCCAAGAATACTGTTACAGGAAGCACATATCTCGGTATGCTTCAGAACTTTCTTTTCCCACAGTTGGTGACTGATTCGAGCGACTTCATTTACCAAGAGGATGGGGCACCGCCACACTGTAATCTGGGACTGCGGGAATTTTTAAATCAAAGGAGCCGGCCGGTGTGGCCGTGCGGTTCTAGGCGCTTCAGTCTGGAACCGCGTGACCCCTACGGTCGCAGGTTCGAATCCTGCCACCGGCATGGACGTGTGTGATGTCCTTAGGTTAGTTAGGTTTAAGTAGTTCTAAGTTCTAGGGGACTGATGACCACAGATTATAAGTCCCATAGTCCTCAGAGCCACTTGAACCATTTTTTGAAATCAAAAAAATACTGAACGCTGGATCGATCGCAATGGACTAAATGATTCAGTCTTACATTACTGGCCTCCATGGTCACCGGTACTGACAGTATATGATTATTTCTTGTGGGATTTCATAAAAGACTGTGTTTAAGAGCCTCCGTTACCAGCAACAGTGAATGAACTGAGGCATCGCGTAACAGCAGCTGTGGAAAGCTGTAACTCAAGACATGATCGGTGCAGTGTGGGAACAACGTGAATCCCGCATTGACATACGCCGTGCACATCAATAGGGGTATACTGAGCACCTATGAAAAGGTATGAAAAAAAATTTCGATTTTCCCGTTCAACAAAAAACAAAATTCGTTGTATATGTTTATTAGTTCCAGAAATATAGACGTACCATAGCGGATGGTTCATTTTGATACACCCTGTATACACTGCTGGCCATTAAAAGTGCTACACCACGAAGATACCGTGTTATAGACGCGAAATTTAACCGACAGGATGAAGATGCTGTGATATGCAAATGATTAGCGTTTCAGAGCATTCACACAAGGTTGGCGCTGGTGGCGACAGCTACAACGCGCTGACATGAGGAAAGTTTCCAACCGATTTCTCATACACAAACAGCAGTTGACCGGCGTTGCCTGGTGAAACGTTGTTGTGATGCCTCGTGTAAGGAAGAGAAATGCGTACCATCACGGTTCCGACTTTGATAAAGGTCGGATTGTAGCCTATCGCGATTGCGGTTTATCGTATCGCGACATTGCTGCTCGCGTTGGTCGAGATCCAATGACTGTTAGTAGAATATGGAATCGGTGGGTTCAGGAGGGTAATACGGAACGCCGTACTGGATCCCAACGGCCTCGTATCACTAGCAGTCGAGATGACCGGCATCTTATCCGCATGGCTGTAACGGATCGTGCAGCCACGTCTCGATCCCTGAGTCAACAGATGGGGACGTTTGCAACAACCATCTGAACGAACGGTTGGACGACGTTGCCAGCAGTATGGACTATCAGCTCGGAGACCATGGCTGCGGTTACCCTTGACGCTGCATCACAAACAGGAGCGCCTGCGATGGTGTACTCAACGACGAACCTGGGTGCACGAATGGCAAAACGTCATTTTTTCGGATGAATCCGGGTTCTGTTTACAGCATCATGATGGTCGCACATTGGCGCCATCGTGGTGAACACACATTGGAAGCGTGTATTCGTCATCGTCGTACTGGCGTATCACCCGGCGTTATGGTATGGGGTGCCATTGGTTACACGTCTGGGTCACATCTTTTTCGCGTTGACCGCACTTTGAACAGTGGACGTTGCATTTCAGATGTGTTACGGCCCGTGGCTTTACCCTTCATTCGATCCCTGCGAAACCCTACATTTAATCAGGATAATGCACGACCGCATGTTGCAGGTCCTGTACGGACCATTCTGGATACACAAAATGTTCGACTGCTGCCCTGGCCAGCACATTCTCCAGATCTCTCACCAAGTGAAAACGTCTGGACAATAGTGGCCGAGCAACTGGCTCGTCACAATACGCCAGTCACTACTCTTGATGAACTGTGGCATCGTGTTGAAGCTGCATGGGCAGCTGTACCTGTACACGCCATCCAAGCTCTGTTTGAGTCAATGCCCAGGCTTATCAAGGCCGTTATTACGTCTAGAGGTGGTTGTTCTGGGTACTGATTTCTCAGGATCTACGCACCGAAATTGCGTGAAAATGTAATCACATGTCAGTTCTAGTATAATATACTTGTCCAATGAATACCCGTTTATCATCTGCATTTCTTCTCGGTGTAGTAATTTTAATTGCCAGTAGTGTATATGTTTGTTAGTTTCAGAAATATTGACGTGCCATAGCAAAGATTCATTTTGATACACCCTGTATATTATCAGTATCCAGCTGTGCTAATCTTCCTGGGGTTAGACTGCAAGCACCGACCCTGTTCAAATTAGAGTGAAATATTGTCACAGCTTGGTAAATTAACACCCACGTCCCAGTTACAGGTTGTCAATGACAGGGCTAATTTAATTCACTTTCTAGAGCACCCGTTGCGAATACGACACTGAGAGCGATCACACATGAACCTACGCAGTTGGAGAAGGTAGTGTTGGAACTAGACATACAATAACAATTCGGCGTAGCTCTACGGCGGATACCGTTTCAAAGAGATTCAAGGCGCAGTTACCCGCAGTGTGGAAAAGTCGGGTTCTTAGCACGCCCGGCTAAACCGCGCGCTCCGCAGACTTTTCCGGAGAGCTCCGGCTCGTCTGATAAATGCTGGGGCAGGAGAGGCCAGCCGTGGCGGTGGCGGCGCACGCGAGGCGTGCCGGGGGCGGCAGGCGGCAGCGTCGGGGGCCTGAGTTGCGGCTCGGCCGGGGGCGGGCCCGGCGGCGGTATTTCACGACGCCGCCGCCGCCGCCGCCGCCGCTGGTTTATTGTGCGGCGTCACGCCCCGGCCCGTCACGGCGGCCAGCTGCCGCGATAATTCAAATGACAGCCGCCAGGGCCGCCTGGTACGGATGTCTGGCCGCCCCGCCCCCACGCCCCTGTGCCCCCGCCCCCCGCCGACCCCCCGTTCGTTGCCACGCCCGCTGCTTTTTCTCCCCCGACAGCCGCTTTTACAGACACGTCGCAATCGCTGCCGGCAGCAGTGCGGCCCGAGAACCGTAGCGCCACAACGTTTTTTTATCTCGGCTAGGCCTTTCGACGTCTCGGCTACAGAACACATAAAAATCAATCAACAGGATAACTAATTAAATACCGAGGGTCGTTGACTCGGGAGTCGTTTTCCAGAGCAGCTGGGCTCAATTCCCAGCCTGTCAGTAGAGGAAGTGGTGGAAATATGGGATACCATTTCCATTTTAGTTCATTAATTTCTTAGTTCATCATATCAAGCAAACAAAATAACTGCAGCCCGTACTGTGAGATGTACATTAATGCTTCTTATATTTTCGAATAGATCCTACGTTGGGAACATTTCCAAATCACCAGCTGCGACATCGTAGCGAAAAAACACAGTGACCCGTATATGTAATAAGTTTCCTTTAATTTACGTCTATGGCCACAATGTTTTTGTTTAACAGATTTGTTAAACAAAAAGATTGTGACCATACACGTAAATTAAAGGAAACTTATTCCTAAATCAGGATTGACACCGATCTTTTTGGCTCTTCATATTTTTGGTTACAAATGTGGAATAGTCCATTCGTTTCAAGTTTGTTAAGCTTATAACAAATAATAAAGAATCTAATAATTCGTTGTGAAAGTAAACACTATAAAACATAATAACACTAAAGAAAAACACGAAATATACCATTTTCAGTTACTAAATATTGTCACATTTTCTCTTGTGAAACCTAGAGATCCATTAAAAGAGTTTGCTGTGGGTTTTCGAATCGAAATATCCTTTTTGTGCTGCTTCAAGGAAGGTGCAACCATCCTCTTCCCGCCTGCTCACACAAAAATGGATTCTGGATATTACTGGCTGTGGCAAAGTGAAATGCCATCTGTTGAACCGGCCGGGGTGGCAGAGCGGTTCTAGGCGCTACAGTCTGGAACCGCGCGACCGCTACGGTCGCAGGTTTGAATCCTGCCTCGGGCATGGATGTGTGTGATGTCCTTAGGTTAGTTAGGTTCAAGTAGTTTTAAGTTGTAGGGGACTGATGACCTCAGATGTTAAGTCCCATAGAGCTCAGAGCCATTTGAACCATTTGAACCATCTGTTTAAGATCGTTTCGGATAAATAAATAAAAAATTCCATTGTCTTGCTGTACTCAGTCAGTCCAATTTTTTCGCCCAAGTTCGGTCTTTGTGGTTAAATCGGCTGCTAAATCTGAATTTGATAGTTTACGCAAAGTGGCCCTGGGAACGTAGAAAATTTTTGCTACCTTCAAGTAGCCCAGTTTTTTTTCTCTAACCTTTTTAATTCCTGTTTGCATAGCAGACTCATCCCACTGCTTTCGAGCTCGTGAAGTCACATCTGAAGCAATATCTATAAATTAAACTGGCGGTAATGGAAATGTCGTGTGGCTAGGGCTTCCCGTCGGGTAGACCGTTCGCCTGGTGCAGGTCTTTCGATTTGACGCCACTTCGGCGGCCTGCGCGTCGATGGGGATGAAATGGTGATGATTAGGACAACACAACACCCAGTCCCTGAGCGGAGAAAATCTCCGACCCAGCCGGGAATCGAACCCGGGCCCCTAGGATTGACAGTCTGTCACGCTGACCACTGAGCTACCGGGGCGGACTAAACTGGCTGTGAAAGTACGGTACAATACTAGTATTCCATATGAGTTACACAGGCATCCTGAAGCTCAAAGACGCAAATAAAATCGAAAATTAAATTTAAATAGGCAACAAACGCGCCATTTTAAACCTTAATGTATTAGCTAAACGTCTTTTTAGGAAATAAATTAATAATTTACCTATTATGACAAGAAAGGAAGTGAAAACTACCACCTGCACAAATTATTCTTCCTAGTGGATTCATTAAAACAGCTTCACTGACTCGCAGTGGCTGCCAACTGCAATATGAATGAATCCTAAAGCAGTCTACAGTTGGTGAACGTAGTTTTCAAGTAGCTTACCACTGTACAGTACTTACAAGGCGAGAAACCATAGTATTTCACATTGCTACCCCTATTCCATATTTGTAACTTTCCCTCAATTTTATTTACGGCTAACAGTTTTCCTGCCAGTCTCTTCATCAAAGAGTCACACTTGAATTCAACGTCCTCAATTAACCATTACTGCTTTTATAACAATTAATGAAGAAAATTGACAGCACTGGGTAACAGCCGTAAAATAGTTCCTGTAATTAAAAGAAAAATAGGGAAGAGAGACAAGGTCTCGAGTTCTTTGGGTTCGATACAAACTGGATTACGTGTGTATATATTAACCGCGATAATTTCGCGTGGCTCGATGGCCTGGTGCAAGTCTTTCCACTGGACGTGACTTCGGCGACTTATTTGTTGCTAACCTACCGCAATTTATCCACCCGGGTAGACGCTCATATTGTTGACAGTTGGTTAAAACGAAGACTAAAAAATCCGTGCTCCGACCGTGACTCGACCCATCGACTTCTCGGTTTCAGACAAGCGGTTTACCGCTACATCATCAGGACCAATATATATGCCGATAACCTGATTACAGAATTACGGAAACTTGTATGCAGGTAGTTCATCTATAGGCTCTGAGGAGTCAGTTTACAAGTATTAAAATATTTTAATTTTATGAACGTATCTTTTAAAGACGCTTTTTGTAAGTTTAAATTATGTACACCATCAAAGGACCATATGCCTTTGTACCTGACAGAAATTTTAAATTCATGCCTCTACCCCTTCCTGAGAAAAATAGATCTTAGCAGACGAATACGTAGATAGACAGATGGACCCAACAAAGTAATCCAATAAGGATTCCGTTGTTACTGGTTGAGGTATGGAACCCTAAAAAATCTAAAATTTTCAGTTATGTTCCCATCTAATCGGACTTAAGTTTCACACATGGCCCTTGGTTCGGGAATGTGTTACAAGTATAATAGGGCAATGGCACATTTTGCTGCTGATCACGTAATGCGCTAATATGGTCCATAATGGACATGTCAAGCAGGGCCTGTGCGGTGGCCTTCAAGATCATTTTATTTCATTCCTCTAGATTTTTTTGTCTAGGGTCATCTCTGAAGCGTACAGGCACCGTTCAAGAACTGGAGCAGCAGACTGTAGCTTGTTGACAATGTTTACGCAATGATCTCGGACTGCTTGCAAGAGTTCGTAACTCACTGCAGATAGGAGAACAATACTGCAACTGAATGTGAAGAGGACACGTGGAACACTTTCTCTAACAGGTACGAGTGTACAGTAAACTGTAAAATTTAACGCGATGAAGAAGTACTGCAGTGCTTGTTAAGATAGGTAGCGTGTGAAATTTGAGCCGAATTAATCTAGGACTTCATCGAAAAGTTAACAATTCAAATACTTTTGCGCTAACTAGGGCAATATTTCACTCTCAAATCAATGGTGGCTCGTAACCATACGTTCGCAGTTATCTCGTCAACTGCTGATCTGCACACTATCGTCGTATACTTTCTTCCGTGACAGATTTCACTACTAATTATTAATAATCCTGCAAGTTTTGCCCTCTACGATTCGCTGCAGTATCAAAGAAGTTATTCCCTGATGTCTTAATAGAAGCGCTATCATCTGGACCTTTCTTCTTGTCCATAGCGGATGAAGTGAAGCATTCAATCCATTAAAATCCTCATCCGGCCATCCAAATTTCGACTTTCAGTGATTTCCATAAATCGCTCAAGCTAATGCGGGGTTGGTCCTTTTACAAAAGCATGGCCGATTTCCTTCCCCACCAAACTCCAATCCGAGATTGCGTTGGCTACGCCTATAATGACCATGTCGTTATACACTATTTTCCTATCGCATTCGGGAGGAAAACGATTCAGAGCCGCGTCCGGCCATTTAGATCTAGACTCCGAGAACATATCCAGATATAGGTTCTCCATCTTTTCCTTAAATCACTTCAGGCAAATTCCAGGACTGTTCCTTTAAAAGGGCACGAATGATTTCCTTCCCCATACTTGAAACATTCTGAGCGTCGATGGGACGTTAAACCCTAATCTTCCTTCCTCCGTTCAATTCTCCCCTTCTGCTTTTCTAGTTAGGGTATTCTGTCTATCCAAGTCCATATTACCACAGGTTCTGTGAATGGCAACAAGCGGGTGACCGGGTAGCTCGTTTACAACTATACGCCCATTCATTCCAGCGGAGAGAAGAGGGGTTAGAATTTGACATGTGAACGTCGATGTCAGGAACAGAAGTCTATAGGGGGGCACACATTTTTCTAACACAGACGTACCCGCTGTAGCATTCGTCCGAAGAGATTTACGGAAACCACTGTAAACCTAAGTCACCATTGCCACAGGGATATACGAAATCTGCTCGTCCAGAATGCGACTGTAGCGTCTTAACCACATTGGTGGTAATATTTTGAAATTTTTTGGTCATTTATACACCTAAACAAGCGAAATACGTAATAGTTGGAGCTGACGAGAATAATTTATGGATTGGTTAAGAAGAAAATGGAAACAAGGTACCTCTGTCAGTAACAATTAATGAAGAACGATATAGTCAAGGCAGAATAGCAATAAAACATAAAAATAGCCTGGAATAAAGATATAACAAAGAATACCAATCGACAAATATATGGAAGAGTAGGGCAGAATAAAAGCAAATTACTAACGGCAATAGAAAAAAGGAACAGTAGAAATGGACAAACTGAGTAAGAAATCAGAGAGAGTTGAGAAATGCAGCTGATGTCGTTGAGACGACTGAAACGAAGCGGCTGAGATGGTTTGGCACGCCTTTGGATATGCAGCTCAAGAGAATAGTTTAAGTGGATACATCGAAGAGAGAGAGAGAGAGAGAGAGAAATACAGGATGATCTAGATAGAACTGCAGCATGTAAAACTGAACGGATTCACATTATATTACAAGGTCAACGAGTCGGTGGTTTGAGAGGAATACTTATTGAGGTTAGAGAGACTGTAGTAGAGGTAACAAACTCGCCTTGATAATAACGGGTAAGGCTACGAAGCGATATGGACTGGAGCTAAAAGGTGAAATTAGTTGCGTGGAGTACGAATAGGAGAGTGACTTTGTTGACAGAATTCTGGTAAAGTGCTGTGTATCTGTTAAGAAAACTCATAGAATATTCCAGTGCGACTTATTTTGAATTTTGTTCCCGTAAACCTGATGGAGTTCCTCAAAGGAACAAGACAGCGCAGCGAGTGTGGTAGAATAACAGAAGTGCTCACGGAGCTTAAATAGGAGTTATTGGAAAAGATGAACCGGTGTTCTTACTAAACACTTCATTAGATGCAGACAGTGCAAGCAGTCTCCATTCACTATATATCTCGCGTAAGGACAATGTTATTGCGTATGCATGCAGACAGGTAATCTAGTTTCTGCTCTTAACAGGGAATGGCTGCTGCTAAAACAACAATCGAGCAACAGTTGGTTACACGTAAACAACGGAACATGACTCTCAAATAGTTCACTTTGTACACGATGTAAGCCTCGTAACGCAGCCCATCCACTCCTGTACGCACAAAAGAAAGGGTGAGTGAAATTAGCTGTAAAATTTCTGAGTGGCTGTCAGTAGATGGACTGCTTCGGAATTTGGAAAACTGCAGTCCAAACAGTTCTGGGTAAGGTGATTTGTAGCTTTGTCAATGAGAGCACAGTATGGAGTAAAGATAACATATACAAAGCTCTGTCCATATTTTCTGGGTGTGTATGAGAATGATAACAACTGAAATTTAGAAATAACGTGACGTACTAGTGCCATTATTCAACCCTTGCACTACGTACTGTGCAGCTGATGTTTCTCTAGAGAAGGATTTCAGACGAAACAAGATTTTTATTGTGATATTCGTTCGTAGCGATGTCAACACATTTTAAGCAGTTTGTTGTGTAATAAAATTGAGCAAATATCTTGATAAGTAAAATAAATGCCGAAAACCGTTAAGCTTTGCTGTAAAATATTATTGCCTCAGTAAACAAATTAGAAACGGGATCTGACCACAAATGTTCAACAAAATAGTCACATACACACACATTTACTTAATGCAGGAGCAATGGAAGTGAATTTTCCGCAACTAGATGCCTAAACAACAAACAAAAGGTAATTAATCATAAAGAGCCTGTCCACAATTTGTACATAATGTGCATGGTTTATGCTTATAGCCGAAAACCAAGCAATGAGGGTGATCCCTTGTAACTGTAATCATTGCATTTAAATTTGAAAAAATATTTATTGAAACAGTTCACGAAACCACGAAGACTGAAACACAGTTTAAGAACAAAATCTCTACATACGTTTTCAGATAGGGAGCCTCTGTTTATCATATTCCACAGAACATCTCACTAATATACGAGAAAAATGTGTACTGTATTCAGAAATTATCATTCTTCGAGAACAGCATCTGATGGCTTACTTTTATCCACCTGTAGCCTTCATCCATGCAAAAAACAAAACAGGTTCTCAATACAGCTGACACAAAATAAGTTATCGCAAACAGTCTAACAAAATAACATATTCTCAATACATGACTTCTAGGACGGAAATAAATCAGTTATAATGCAGGAGAGAATGATTATTTGAGTCCATAAAACGGATGATTGAAAAGATATTACTCGGCCCTGTAGTCAGTTTCCATTTCACGAAAAGCGAGCGAACTATTAACCTTCATTTTGCCACACGGGATCTTACACTGGAAGTTGTTTTCGCGGAATTATCGTACGGAAACTGCGTGATATTCAGAATACACGAAAAAAATTTTCTTGTTTTTTAAACTCTGCGTTCGTGCTTCCTAAAGACAAGTCTAAAGAAATTAAACTAAAAAACAGTTATATGTTTTTTCACCTAGGCAAGATTCACCAGTTGTGGCATACTCAGTTGGCTGTTGTTTATTTTTTAAATTTTGCCTTTTCTGTGGCTGTCTAATTATTTCAACCACAGTTCTATAACAAATGCGGCACGCCAAGTTGTCGTATCGATCGGACCTGCTCTGAGCCTTGTGAGATTGGTTATTAGGCCTCATGAATGAATTATTAGTGGAAGAAAACTGTATATGATGTTACCTTATTAAGCCAGCTTGCTCATTAACTCTTCTGACCCTCTCTAGAATCTTCTGCAGGCAAGAAGAGTAGTCATGGTTCTTGCAAATGATTTACATTGTCCAAACTCTTGAAATGTCTTGACCGATGATTACAGTGACACGTGCGTACATAATTAAAGATACGTTGCATGGCCTGCGCATTTATCTACCCTTAGTTCTTTATATTTTTACTGTGAGATACCTAAAAGAACTAGCCTGTGCAAAGGGAAGTCATGGAGTTACCAAAAACCACAAGAGATATCTACGCCTTTTTTGAACGTATAAAGGCGGGTGAAAGTCCATCGTCCGGTATAAATGCGTGTGCACAACCCAAACAATTGTCAACTGCTAATGCACCACTGTAAAATACTCTTCTTTCAGTAGCAACTTCAGTACGAAACGTTTCTGGACGGATTCAATGGCGGCTGAATACTTCACATCCTTTCACCGTCGTTTCATCCTCTCATTTGTCATGGACCACATGATAGTTCCTTGGTCTACTGCACATATACTTGTATCTTTGTCATTTCTCTTCCTACTGGAATCGGTTATTGCAGCATGAATAGATATCACTGCCAATCTTATAACGGTTGCAGATCCGACAGTAGCAATCCTTTGCTCGTTCGGATATGAGGTCACGGAGCTTGGTTCAAATGGTTCAAATGGCTCTAAGCACTATGGGACTTAACTGCTGAGGTCGTCAGTCCCCTAGAACTTAGAACTACTTAAACCTAACTAACCTAAGGACATCACACACATCCATGCCCGAGGCAGGATTCGAACCTGCGACCGTAGCGGTCGCGCGGTTCCAGACTGTGGCGCCTAGAACCGCACGGCCACTGTGGCCGGCTTCACGGAGCTTACTAGAGCTCCTACACAATAGGCTAAATCGTCCGCCACGTTATCCTCTGCTCTGAGTATTCGGCAATGTTTACCTTGTGGATGGTTAACCTATTCACGAAACTTGTTACAATATTTCTTACAAAACATTTGATATTGCGTGTATGAAGTGTACAGAACTGTAATTACTGTGTATAGAGATATTTAGAATGCTTTCCTCACTTAACAACAAAACTGAAATGCAGTAAAAATGAATACAGAAATGCAGGTTTGGAGCTTGCGTGGTAGTTTGTAAATATTAAATGTAATGAGTTAAGAACTCGGTGCCTGTTTTTTAGTTTTTGCCCGCATATAGGCGCTTATAAAAGTGGTGTTTATATTTTAATCATAAATAGATACTTTAAGAAATGTGGCATTTTTATTGCACAGCGGATGGAAAAATGTAGTTTAATATCACAGTCAAAGGAATTTTTATTAACTGTTTCATCTATCGGTTAACCAGTATTCATTTTGTGCACTTCATGATTGGGAAGTGGCTTATTGAGCTATGGTCAAAACTTTATTCTCATAAGTTTATGTTACTCGTGCAGGTTCCCTCACAATAACCATTACGCTATGAAAATATCTTAGTCATCACTCGTCCTACGGAAACTATATAATACAAAATATGTGTGAATTTCTAAGGGACCAAACTGCTGAGGTAATCGGTCCCTAGACTTACACATGAATTAAACTAACTTATGCTAAGAGCAACACACACACACACACACCCATGCCCGAGGGAGGTTTCGAACCTCTGGGGGGTCACGCAGTCAGTGACATGGTGCCTCTAACCGCACGGCCACTCCGCGCAGCAAGTATATAATAAATGGGTTTAAGTATTATTTGGTTTGCGCATGTACGTTGTGGTAACGATGTAAAAATATATTAAAATATTCCTCTCCACTTTGATAACTGAAGAAATATCTCGGGTATCAAAACATTTTTGAGTCGAACTGCTCAGCATAGTTTTCGACCTGAAGAAGAAAGGCACTTGTATACAGTTGGTTTCATGTTTATAGCTACTTTTACGTATATTTTCAGTACACAACCGTCCACCATTTCCTGGTTCCCAGTGTCTCTCCGGCAATTTATAGCCTATATTTTTCTTCGTTCGGGGTCACCTGGAAATCTATACAAGGAAAATTCATTATTGCAATAGTTAGTGCAGTTGTTATCTGGGCAGTCGCATGACTCGTATGTAAACAAGTATGAATATAATAGACGTAGGGGAAAATATGGCGGGCAGTTCAGCTCAGCTTATAGGAGGCTTAGAGTTTGCAATCTCAGAGTACAGATACAGTCGAGTAGAGCACGAAGGCAGTCACTTGGTCATTGGTTGCTGATTCGCTCTGACACAAGAAGGCAGCATCCGGTTAGGTTTACCTGGTGCTTCACATCGGTAACGCACAAGCACTCGTACAGCGTGATACCAGTAAGAGGAGCTCAACGCATTTATACTTGAGCTCTAGCGAGCTTATTTTACAGTGATTTGATCTTAATTTATTTTGATTTCTTTTCAAATCCACACCACTCCATGGCGTGAAGGTCCCATTTTGTACTCGTTTCGACATTGCGCAATCTTGCCTGCTAATACGCGTTGCTAAGAGCTTTGCCTAGCTCAATAATTATCTCGATATTTTTCTTCAATATGAAAGATTTATTTCTTTTCATTCATGGATTAGTTGGTTGAGCCCTCACTTAACGTGGTCTCTGCGTTGTCGGATTACTACATCTCAGAAGTTATTGATTACATGATTTTGTAACTTTATCATGTTTGCACTACAAGATAAACCGTGTTAACGAGAACGTTAGCTTTTTCACACGGCCTTGGCTACAGAACGGCATCCATTCAAAATTGCGAAGTATTTTCGTCCATTATCTCGTAATATATCTTGGTTTGACAATGCATATGTGATTCTATTTCGCGTGTGTGTTTCACTAAAAGGATAAAATTCATTCAGCATGGACAGGTTATCGTTGCAGACCTGAGATACAGTCGAAAGCGTTTCGCTAAATTTTGGTGTCCCAACTGACATTCAGTCTCAGTTTCAGTGTCTCGATTCTAGGTTCTGTGAGCCACACCCACAGTCATGATGACAGGCGTCTCTTCTACACCAATATCTGTACTCGACAAGTCACCTTACGGGTGTCTGGTGGAGAGTACTTCTTGCATCACTATCGTTTCACCCCTTTCCTGTTCCTTTCATGAATGGCGCTTGGGGAGAATGATTGTCGGTTAAGCTCCGCATGAAATTTATTTATTTTATTTTCCATCTACGACCATTTCTTGAGATGAATGTGGGAGAAGTAATATATTGCCCAAGTTGTCTTGGCACTCTCTCGAAATTTCAACAGTAAATCTCTCCGTGATACACAACACCTGTCTTGCGTTTCAGCCACTAGAGGTTGTTGAGCATCTCCGTAACGCTCTCGTGTTGAGTAAACGTTCCAGTTACGAAACGCTTCGCTGTTCATTATATCTCATTTATCTCTCTCTCTTTCTCTCTCTCTCTCTCTCTCTTCTCTATGTCTCTCTCTCTCTCTTTCTCCGTCTCTCTCTGTCTCTGTCTTTGTTTCTCTCTCTCTCTCTTTCTCGAATCGGTGAGCGAGTGCTTTTTCATCCACTTATTTTATGTACGGCTTTAATTTCCTTAAGATTCTATGAACGATCCGCAGTCTGGTGTCTGCTTTTCTTATCGTTTATTTCAGGCGGTCATTCCACTTAACGTCAGTCAGATGGTTTATAGTAGTTACTATTTCCAGTTACTTACATGAGGTTTCGTTCTTTCAGTAAATGAACATTTAAAAAAAAGTACAAAAACTAGGACAAACACCAGACAAGTGCGAGTAGAAGCTGCACTCCCCGAGCTCCGTAAAAACTTAATTGTGGGTATAGATAATAATAATAAATTCGTATAGCTCAATGGCCTGAAGCAAGTCTTCCATTTCAGCGACTTGCGTGTACATAACCTACCACAGCCATTCAACCGGGAAAAGGAATCCGAACCACGAACCACGTTTTGTTTCTGGCGACTCATTACATCGTTCAGATGTGAAGCCTCGATTGAAATCCTTTGTTCTGCAAGGACTCGATCGTGCAATCTCTCGGTTTCCACGCACGCGCTTTACCTTTTTTTTCTTTTTTTTTACACAAAAAATGCTTGTACCGGCAGGAAAGAAAGGACACAGCCAGGTTCAGCTTGGGTAGAGACAAGGGCCAGTTCAGTATGTCTGGAGGCAAGGTGTGTAGGAGTTGAATCCAGAGCCCTGGCCATGATTATTACCCTGCCGGTGTCTAGCATGGTAGACAACAATTTTTTTTTTCTCTAGGAAAAACGCAATGAGGGAAGGCTTTAACATATGGGGAAAAAAGAAACAGAAGCTATCGAATATCTTGACGATGAAAGGCAAGTTGCAACATGTTCGCAAGTAATGCACGATAACGTGGAAGCCTCTGTCATTTTCAACGCACGTTCACCATATATTGGCGAAAAACACTGGGGATGAGATCGTTCTCACACCCGACTACATAGTGTGCGTAGTGTCCGCACAGCGATACGATCGTATTAGTCTTCGTCCGAGGGAAAACAGAAAAGTTCGGACAGAGGAGAACAGAAAAAGCAGCTTCAGCTGATCAGTTGAAGCAAGACAGTTGTCAGCGTATCCAGTGCCAGGATTCTTTTTGCCAAGAGACAAGCCTGTATAGTAAAGTATCAAGCTGATGACAAGACCAGTCGGGCGAAGACCAAAAGGATGGCGGCGTTGGTTAGTCGGTTTCAGATTATGAATGACACTATACCACAATGAGGCGACGTTGATCAAGAGGACAGGAAGATTAATGTGAAAGCACGTTGTTTTCCAGCATATCGATGGAGCGCCAGTTTCAACAGGGGAGAGAGGTGATTGTATTCCCCAGCGGGAAAACATGTACCTGGCGGTAACGTGTGTCACTGATAAAATGTAGGCTACTAGACAACTTATTATAATATAAAATTCTCGCACGTGCCGCAATTTAAAGCTGACCAGGAAAAAATCTGCAGGGCGAGTCAGACTGGCCGGTCGAAGACACATAAATAAGCGAGTTGTAATGGAATGAGTAGCTGGAGTACCCGTTACGCCGTATAAACAATAATGAATCCTTTACAATGCTATCGGCAAATCCAACCCTCCACATGTACAGGGACTCCCTACCACTTCATACCGGAATCGATAAATAGAAAACGACTGGATAATTACATCAATTTGGGCGTCATCATCGCTGGGAAAGGGAATATTTAAAGCCGGCCGGTGTGACCGAGCGGTTCTAGGCGCTTCAGTCTGGAACCGCGTGACCGCTCCGGTCGCAGGTTCGAATCCTGCCTCGGGCATGGATGTGTGTGATGTCCTTAGGTTAGTTAGGTTTAAGTAGTTCTAAGTTCTAGGGGACTGATGACCTCAGATGTTCAGTCCCATTGTGCTCAGAGCCATTTGAACGATTTTTGGAATATTTAACCAATATAATACACGTTACTGAAAAGTGGGAATCTAGGATCCATACGCCACGAAGAAGGCTGAGAGAATGGCTTTCGTGTTCACGAATGGCCGCTTGGATTCGATCCATCACCTCTCGCCGGTTCAGTGCAGCCATTTTCACCGGGCAGCGATCCACGGTGATCTCCAACGACTTATGGTGAGCAACCACCACTGCCCGTCGAAAGACAGATTGATGAAAACCCTGCAGTGGTAACAGGTTGCATTTCCGTTCATTAATGTAAGCCCCAGAGAGAGAACAGAAGTAATCCAATATGTACTTGAGCAAGATACATTATCGATATGACTTAGCAATACCATAACATTATCCGCGTACGCTCGCACCAAAATTTCTCCCAGTATCTTCCAGTCATATAAAAGAGCTGTAATATGACGAAGCAGAGTTTCAATGGGAAAAACAAAAATCGACACGGAGAGGGGGCTCCCCTGAGACATGCACCGTCAGATTGTAATCTGGAGAGTGAATTGTCCGTTGATCACGACAGACGCTTAAATACCAGTAAAAAGACTGAATTATACCTAACACGCAGTGTGATTGAGACCGGTCGCCTTGAAACACCTGCGTCAACAAACTGTGACTGACCAAGTCAAATTCCTTATTGAAATCAATTAAAAGAACGGCTGCAGCTGCAGCTGCAGATATTGAGATGACGTCCTGGCATTTGACTACAGAAGTCGGGATCGTCCTCGTAAGCCTATACCCTTTGCAAAGTACAGGAATTTTCTCTTTAAGTATGGACATTCGGGCTATTAACCTTCCGCGAGATAGTTCTGCAATCGAAATAAAGATTCCGGATTACGGGTTAGAACGATTTTACCAAACTAGAGAGGGGTATCATCTCATTTACTAGTAAATGATGGTATCATCTGTAAAGGGCCAAAAAGTGCATAAAATTCCGTACCATCGTTTTCTGTAGATTTTTGTGATGGTGAACCAACAATAAGGTGCCATGCACATCTCGAAAAGTTTGGAATGCCATAGAGATTACTCCAATGACATCTAGTGGTACACCAACTCAGTTTTCTACAATACCTTACCGAGCGAGGTGGCGCAGTGGTTAGGACACTGGACTCGGATTCGGGAGGACGACGGTTTAATCCCGCGTCCGGCCATCCTGATTTACGTTTTCCGTGATTTCCCTAAATCGCTCCATGCAAATGCCGGGATGGTTCCTTTGAAAGGGCACGGCCGACTTCCTTCCCCATCCTTCCCTAATCTGATGAGACCGATGAACTCGCTGTTTGGTCTCTTCCCACAAACAACCCAACCCAAATCCCACTACAATACCTTACTAACAAAATAACGTACAAGAACGATTTTGGTTGGTTATAAAAAATCACTGCAAAACGAAAGAGGCTCTCTCCTAAGCATACACCCGGAAAACAAAAACAGTGAAAATCTTTATGATGATTATAAGTCTTTAGTTGTATGTCGTCCCCTGAACTGGATGAGTTCTTCTACGATGCATGCTCTGGATGACACCATCAAATTTATCTTCGGATATGGGGTCTCACTCCACTTCAGTGAGATCCTGAAGATTGTTAGGTGGATTAGGATGCTGTCTAATGGCCACCTTCAAGAGGTCCCATGCATCCTTAATTCCATTCACCTCTGGGGGCTGTGCTGGTCAACGCATACGGTCGATATTGCTTGTCTGAAAATACTGAAACGCTACTGGAGCACGGTGCGGTATTGCATTGCTATCGACTAGGATGAAGTTGTCACCGACTTCACGTCTTTAGGGCCTTCAGGTTCTCTTGGAGGTATTGGGAGCCAATCGCATTGTCGTAAATATGAATTAGAGGTATCCGCCATTCTATCATTAGTGCTGCCCAGATCATTACACTTCCACTTGAAAACGGATGGACTTTTGCAATATATGGGCATTCCTGGTGTCGTCTGGCGCTGCTCGCAACCCTAACACGTCCAACGTGCAGTCGCAAACCAGTCCTGGTCTCGTCGGCGAGCGTGACATTACTTCATTCTGCAATGGTCAAGTGTTAATGTACAAGAGCCCAGGTCCTTCTACTGCGTAGGTTCCGTTTGTTTAGTGAAAAATTCACATTGGTCTTCTGGAATGAACACCAGCCTACGCAGTCTCTTACTCAGTTTGGTATGAGATACGAATCCCTGTTGCCCGGGAGAAGTCATATCCAATATTTCTGACAGTTGATGTTGAGCGTTTGGAGCCGATAATTGGATGCAATGATCTTGCATTGGTGTCGTCATACCACTGCCAGGTCAATTGTTTACATTTCCCGTCTCTCTGTACTTTCTCCACACATTAGACGCACTACACTGAGTGACGTGTAACCAATCGGAAACGTATTGCTGAGTGTGATCTGCTGAAAGTAAAGCTACTATCCTGACTCTATCAAAGTGCTGTGTGCATCTACATGGCACGTTACTGCAGCGCTGAACAGAAACTGAGTGAAGCTGTCGGTACTGGAGCGCTCGCGGTATGCCGCTGCGGCAGTGATATGTTTATAAGCCGAAAACGCCCTCAAAGCATAGTTCAAATGGCTCTGAGCACTATCGGACAACATCTGAGGTCATCAGTCCCCTAGAACTTAGAACTACTTAAACTTAACTAACCTAAGGACAGCACACACGTCCATGACACAGGCAGGATTCGAACCTGCCACTGTAGCGGTCGCCTAGAACCGCTCAGTCACAGCGGCCGGCCCTCAGTGCATGCCAGTAGTAAACACCGACCAGTATTATATAGCCCCGAACTGGATAATGCATGAAGTGCTTAGCTCACTGATACCTCTAGTATCGTAGACTAAATTCCAAACTTAAGTTGAGCAGTTTATATCATTTCGAATAAAATCACTTAGTAATTCACCATTTATTGTGTGAGTAACATGCACTCCAGAAGAGGAGTAAATGCATTATGGAAAATCGTATCAGTTTGTCAGTGGCACTCGACGTCATAAAAGTCGGTAAAGTAATTATAAATCGCTCTGGAAAAGTCATGTTGGGACGTCAGTACGTGATCATCGGTGTCCGTGAGGGTGAGACATGTGCTTTTTTTCGAAGCACCCGCAACTGGATAGGACGATATAAGGAGATCAGTTCGTCCTGCAGGAGTGAGAGAGATTTTGATCGCACCGTCAGTCCGTACGGCCGGTCAGTGTGGCCAAGCGGTTCTAGGCGCTTCAATCTGCAACCGCGCGACCGCTACGGTCGCAGGTTCGAATCCTGCCTCGGGCATGGATTTGTGTGACGTCCTTAGGTTAGTTAGGTTTAAGTAGTTCTAAGTTCTAGGGGACTGATGACCTCGGATGTTAAGTCCCATAGTGCTCAGAGCCATTTGAACCAATTTTTTGAGTCCTTCCGTTTGTTGTCTCCTTACCCGAAGAAGCTTCACCTTAACACAGCGAACATCCACAATCCGTCAGTAAGCTTGTCTTGTACTTTCATAAAATTGTCGTAAGTCGGAATAATAACATTTCTGGGTCCGTGGGAGATCCCTCGCCCTCTCAGCGCCGTAACGCATTAACACTTTCCAATCGGTTTTGCATGCACTGACCACCATTCCATAAGAGAAGGATAAGAGTCCTTGGATCGCTACGGGTTCAAACATCTCGAACGGTAGCCTCGAGGGAACGGTTCTTGAAGAGAGATGAGTTCAACATCAGGGAGAGGCGATACAGTTTTATTGGCAGATGATTTAGGGTTACAACTTCAGCGAAGTGATCAGTGAAACAAGTGGGAATCACGTCTACCGCTAACAGTTGCCCACATTAAGAATCAGAAAGGTAAAAACGATCCACCCTTCTTCTGAAAACAGCTGTAATCCGCGTATACCTGACGAGAGTGGGATTATGACAGATCCATGCATCGCGTATCTGCGAACCATATCATCTACTTCCTAACTGAAAATTGGGGGTCTAATACACAAACACAAAACGCATTTAAACTGTCCGCCTAACAGAAATTTCTGCGAGGTTTTCCGAAGTATATGAACTACATTCTCTTTATAAAATGCGCTCGGTATGTGGAATGGCCAGATTCTGAAGGGGCAACGTATCCCTCACCCGTTACAAAGAACTCTGAAATCGGTCAGTGGTAATCCATCTCTATAAAATAACGCAGGTTCAGTAGATAGATGAGGAGCCACGTTAAGGAAGGTAGAAAAACCAGGAATAGAAAAATGATGAAATAAAACTTCTTGCGAGAAATCACATCTCTATTTGAATCGTAAACTGCCGCAGCCCCACAAGTCAAAGATCAGAATAATTCCGTTCACATTCAAAGTAAGGAAAGAATAATGGTTCAAATGGCTCTGAGCACTATGGGACTTAACATCTGTGGTCATCAGTCCCCTAGAACATAGAACTACTTAAACCTAACTAACGTATTACACACATCCATGCAAGAGGTAGGATTCGAACCTGCGACCGTAGAGGTCGCGCAAAGAAAGAATAGGCCTGCCTTCAGTTATTACAAAATAGTTCAGATGATTACTGCACGTGACCATTGAGGTCGTGTATCACAGTAATCTGAATGTTAAGTGATGGGTCTCTCCACTCCACACTCCATTTGTTTGTTTGTTTTTTTTTTGTTTTTTTTTTCGTACAGGCTGAAAACGCTGTTTATTGCGGCTCTGCGAGATCGCGATTGTCGCATGCAGTAACGTCGGGTACGGAGGGAGGGTGGGATGTACTAACCATATGCTTCCTAGAAGTTGGAGTCTATAGTAGTTAGAATATTTTTATTTAGCTGGCTCTAGTTGCTACTTGCTATAATTGCTGAAGTTCGTCTTATGAAGATTTTCTGTGAGGTAAGTAACTAATGAAAAAGAATGGGGTTTCCACCGTTGGTATTCGTGACTGAAATGAGTTTAGACCATTAACAGAGTTGGAGGTAGTTCCATAATTCTTTAATTTCACGTGTTTTTGATAAGTATTATTGTTAGAATTTCTCGCAACTCAGGGCCATTCTTTTGTATTACTTACTGGAAGTCATGTTGTCAATGTACGGCAGTCAGGTGGCGTTGGACTTGTATATTGTGGGTAATAAATGAATAGGATAAATTTGAGTTGTCTTTGCCAGGGAAAATTCTGTAGATCAGTGTTTAATAATACAAAACAGTTCCCAACCTGTCCTATCTAAATTATATGTACTCGGTGTCGCCACGGTCGCAGGTTCGAATCCTGCCTCGGGCATGGATGTTTGTGATGTCCTTAGGTTAGTTAGGTTTAACTAGTTCTAAGTTCTAGGGGACTAATGACCTCAGCAGTTGAGTCCCATAGTGCTCAGAGCCATTTTTTTGTACTCGGTGTCCACACGCTTGAAAATGAGAGTGGATATTCCATTTTACCACCATGTACAGGGATCGAACACCGCCATAAATCTGTATACGATGTTGAGCTGGCCAGCGTTCTTGCCGTGTATTTCGTACGTTCCCAAACAGAAGCAGGGTGGTCTTGAGGAAATATCGTCGACTTTGAGTAGAAGGTTGAACACCCTGACATTAGTATATTCCAGCTCTGCGTTTGCCAGAATAACTGTACTATTAGGACCATTGCGGTTGGTTGGTTCGTTGATTTGGGAAGGGGACCAAACAGCGAGATCATCGGTCCCCATCGGATTAGGGAACGACGATGAAGAATGTCGGACGTTCCATGCAAAGGAACCATCCCGGCATTTGCCGGAAATGATTTAAGGAAATCACGGAAAACCTAAATCGGGATGACCGGATGCAGGTTTGAACCGTCGTCCTCCCGAATGCGAGTCCAGTGTGTTAACCACTACGCCACCTCGCTCGGTAGAACCATTGTGTTGAGTGAAAGAGATCTGTTGTCTGCGCCGCAAAAGGAGCCTCTCAATCTGAATAAGGTCCCGAAACTTGACATAAAACTCATAGATTCAGAAGCAAAGTTAGACGTGTGAATCTGTTCCGAAGTTTCCTTGATCGAATCTACAAGACAGTCATGAGTTTCTATCGAGCCTAGCTGCACATGCTGCGTACACTTGTCAAAACTAAAATTTAACTGGAATGTTCCTGTAAGCCAGGGACAACGTGACAACGTAACACAAAGCCGCGATAAAATCGATTTGCAAACACGAGGCGTTGAGAGAAACAAGTCCCACAATGAATCATACGATACTAAAGGGGAAACAGGGAATCTCTCGCAGCACTGCAGCATAGGCGGAACCAAGCAGAACCTACACGCCCAACGCGCGAAGCGGGATTGTGAACAGTTCAAATGGTTCAAATGGCTCTGAGCACTATGGGACTTAGCATCTGAAGTCATCAGTCCCCTAGAACTTAGAACTACTTAAACCTAACTAACCTAAGGACATCACACACATATCTTTTGGCTGCATTCAGTTAGAAGCCTAAATTATCTGCACCACCGTAGGACCTTAGGTACTTGACATAAATTTCAACTTGATATGTGTACCTATTCCTGAGAAAAAGGGGTCTTAGCAGACGGACACCCAGCCAGATGGACAACAAGTGGCGAGAAATATTTATTATGTGATATAATAAGAAATTAACAATTTTCGGATACCTTCTTTATGGGTACTGTGAAGCCATGCTTCTTGTCAAATTTCAGGACATTGGGAAGTACCAGCCGGTACTAGGCGCTTCAGTCTGGAAACGCGCTGCAGCTACGGTCGCAGGTTCGAATCCTGCCTCGGGCATGGACGTGTGTGATGTCCTTAGGTTAGTTAGGTTTAATTAGTCCTAACTGTGGGGAACTGCAAATAAGTGCTGGGCAGAGGTTTCGTCGAACCATCTTCAGGCTATTTCTCTACCATTCCCCTCTCGATAAACGCTCTAGAAAAACGAGCACATAAATCTTTCCGTTCGAGCTCTGATTTCTCTTATTATGATGATGGTTTCTCCGTATGTAGGTTGGTGCCAATAAAATACTTTCGCAATCTGAGAAGAAAGTTACTGATTGAAAATTCATGCGAGGATCCTGCCACAAAAAAGCACCTTTGTTTTAATGGTTGCTATCTCGATTCGTATACCATACCCACGGTACTCTTTCTCCTGTTTCGCGATAATACAAAACGTCCTCCGCCTGTCCCATTTGATGTTGATCCCACAGCGCACAGCAATACTCCAGAAGAGAGCAGACAAGCGTGGTGTAAGCCGTCTCTTTAGTAGACCTGTTGCACTTTCTAAGGACTCTGCCAAAATATCGCATTTTCTGGTTAGCTTTTCCCACAAAATTATCTGTGTGATCGTTACAATTTAAGTTATTCGTAACTGTAATATTAAGTACGTAGCAGAATTTGTGTGATACATCGGAGAACATTTTGTGGATTCCTTGTAGTATTCATGTGGATGACTTCATACTTTTCATTATAAAGAGTCAATTGCCACTTTCTACACCGTACAGTTATGTGAAATAAACGGCGGTATCTTAGAAGCTTAAATTTTGTGCACTGCCAAAGAACCGTAGTCCTTAGTGTGTGTCATAAATTTCAGTTTGATACCTTTACCCCCTCTGAGAGAAAAGGGTGTTAATAGTGGAAAGACAGGCAAACAGAGAAAGAGGCAAGAAAGTGACCCTGTAAGGGCTCTGTTTTTACCAACTGAGATATGATGAAAGGGTACAGTACTGCCCGACATTGAAAATAGGTACAACATTGAAACTTACTGGCAGATTGAAACTGTGTGCCGGACCGAGATTCGAACTCGGGACCTTTGCCTTTCGCGGTGCAAGTGCTCTACCAACTGAGCTACCCAAGCACGACTCACGCGCCGTCCTCACAGTTTACCTCTGCCAGTACCTCGCCTCCTACCTTCCAAACTTTACAGAAGCTCTCCTGCGAACATTGCAGAACTAGCACTCTCTTCTTTCAGGAAGGAACACAAGATAGAGAATCACCAATGTAAAGCCATGCCCACTGGGCGGAGTTTCTCATGTGTAATTGTTGTATAAAATGTGATGGTGTGTTCAATCTTTGAGTCATAATATATAATTTATCGGAATAAAAAGGATGGTGAAAAGAATAAGATTGGTGGCCTTGTTCTTCGAGTAGTGTGTAGTCATGATACCCAGAATTTATAATGTGTGCGCCATTCATATTCAGTGCGATGGACACGTGTTGGTCAAAGCCGTTGGGTAAGAAAGAAAATGTGGTGTTGCCAGAGCGTAGTGAACAATCAGAGTTGTGTAAATTACTTATAGTCAGATGTGCGTTATCCGTTTCCGTTGCGTAATATTCAAACAGGAGAATAATTTGTAGCTTAATTGTGGGTACTAGAGCTCATAATCAGTCACTCGCTTGGCAGACCACTCATCTTGCAGGCCTCACTGCTTGATGCCACAGTATGAGCAAGGCATGTGGGTGCCTCTCAGAAATCCTAAAAATAACTGACTTTCGTGAACCTAGTATTTTATTTTGCAGAATGTACCAAATGTGTGAGGTCACTTACATTCCAGCAAATATACAGCCAGATTTCATTTGGCGACCATGTCAGGATGTCGTGCAGAAGATGAACTATCGAAAATTACACAGCTT
This sequence comes from Schistocerca serialis cubense, assembly GCF_023864345.2. Taxonomy (NCBI): domain Eukaryota; kingdom Metazoa; phylum Arthropoda; class Insecta; order Orthoptera; family Acrididae; genus Schistocerca; species Schistocerca serialis. The sequence goes on from NC_064642.1 coordinate 334,418,039, forward strand.
TCAAGAAGTCTGCCTCATTTTTCCCTTGTCTTTGTTTGGGAAAAGTCTCTTCAGGGTTGTTAAGGTAGTTACGAACGTTTATGGTATATCCTGCAGACAGCCCATTTGATACGTCGAGAGGCAAATTTAATTGATAACACCTTATTAATTTTTTTTAACACGGTATCTCCTTGTCTCGTCAGATGTCACGGATACATCACCGGCCGGATTACAGGTCCCCGCCGCAGCACTTGATCGCCGACTTGGCCCGCTCGGCGAGTTAAGTTCCCGGGGCCCATCGGACACCGCAGCGCAGATCCGCTAAGCGCGTGGAAATTGCGCCGGCTTCGCGGCGGTCCGGCAAAGCCGCGGCGGCGTGCATTGTGAGCGGCCTGATGAGGCGCTGTTACGGGATCAGCGGCTCCCGCGCCCGCCGCAGGACACCGCGTCATACAAACAGCTAATTACGCGCCGAGCCGCGGATCAGCGGCCAGGCACTGGCCGCGCCACTGCAATGCACTGCACTGCATTACTCACGCCGTGACACCCACTCCGCCTTCCGGAGACCTGCCTCAGGGCGTAATGCTTTACGGTGCTGCTAAGAGGCGGCATTCTGCAACGGAGAGGCTGTTTCCCTACTGTAATGATCATGGACGCGATCTCTTCTTACGTTGTTTGTCCGCCTTCGTCTCGGTCTTACGTTTTATCCATTTCTTGGCATCCCTTCGAAGCTGTTCGTTTCTGTTTAACTTCTACCGCAATATGCGAGACTCCACTCATTTTTGTGGTATCACGTATCGATTCCTCCCCACTTTCGTCGTCTCACTTTAAAATCGACTATTTCTGCCGGTGGCCGTCCCATGCCACACCGCACACTGCACCTGGCCGCCTACTGCTGATCTGCTGTGGGCTGTCGGCGATGTGGAATGGGACGGTCACTGGCGGAAGTCGTCGATTTTAAAGTCCAGTGTGTTTTTACCCCATTTCATTTTCTGAACGCCGCAGTTTTGTTAATACACTTTTTGTCATTTTAACCTCAAGAGCGTTATTGAGCTGTGGGTGCGACAAAAATATGGTTGAATGCTACCAATTATTACTCTTAGCTGTCATTTCTTCACGTTTCTACTTTACAGTCACTTCACCAACGGTCAGCCTGGGCAGCTTTAGAAGTGCTGAAATGTCCCTGATCAATTTTTTCTCGAATGTGACATCCAGTAACTACTCCATGTTCGTAGTCACTGAATTCTCTTGACCATTCCATTTTGTTCTTATTGCTCACCTACTGAGAAGACAATACTTTCCGTCTCCTCTTATACTACATAAGAAACGTATTCGCAATGGTGAACATCGGCAACCGTCAGTTGCACAGTAGAATGATAGCAATGAAAATTTGGGCGGGACTGGGACTAGAACCCGGATTTCTCGCTTATCACGAGCGGTCGGTTTACCTTTGGGCTTCCGACCACGACAGACGGCCAGACCCAAATTTTCGTAAGTCGTCAGCCACGCATGCTTGTCCGAAGGAACACTGCATCGTAATCCAGAATAAAACAGGCACTGTAGTATCGTATGTATCCTCCGACACCGTGGAAGCGACTTTAAAGTAAAGTGTCTCGTCTGCGCGGGAATATACACTGAAGCGCCAAAGAAACTAGTACAGGAATGCGTATTCAAATACAGAGGTTTGTAAACAGGCAGTATACGGCGCTGTGGTCAGCAAACCCTATATAAGACAACAACTGGCTGGCATAGTTGTTAGAGCGGCTACTGCTGTTACAATAGCAAAATGGCTCTGAGCGCTATGGGACTTAACATCTGTGCTCATCAGTCCCCTAGAACTTAGAACTACTTAAACCTAACTAACCTAAGGACATCACACACATCCATGCCCGAGGCAGGATTCGAACCTGCGACCGTAGTAGTCGTGCGGTTCCGGACTGAGCGCCTGGATTACAATAGCAGGTTATCAAGATTTAGTTTGAACGTGGTGTTATAGTTGGCGCACGAGCGATGGGACACCTGATAAAACATCAAATCTCTGACATCGCTGAGGCCGAAAAAAGAATCTGCGAGAACGGGACCAACAACGACTGATAAGAGGACCGTTCAACGGGACAGAAGTGCAACCCTTCTGGCCGGCCGTTGTGGCCGAGCGGTTCTAGGCGCTACAGTCAGGAACCGCGCGACCACTACGGTCGCAGGTTCGAATCCTGCCTCGGGCATGGATGTGTCTGATGTCCTTAGGTTAGTTAGGTTTAAGCAGTTCTAAGTTCTAGGGGACTGATGACCTCAGATGTTAAGTCCAATAGTGCTCAGAGCCATTTGAACCATTTGAACCAACCCCTCCGCAAATTGCTGCACATTTCAGTGCTGGGCCATCAGTAAGTGTCAGCGTGCTAACTATTCGACGAATCATCATCGAGATGATCTTTTGAAGCCGAAGGCCCACTCATACACTCTTGATGATTGGACGAGACGAGGCTTTACGCCTCGTCTGGGCCCAGCAACACCGACAATGGACTGTTGACGACTGGAAATATGTTGCCTGTTCGGACGATTATCGCCTCAAATTGCATCGAGCTGATGGACGTGTAAGGGTTTGGAGACAACTTCATGAATCCATGGACACTACTTCTCAGCAAGGGACTTCTCAAGTTGGTGGAGGTTCTGTAATGGCGTGGGGCGTGTGCAGTTCGAGTGATATGGGAGACCTAATACGTCTAGGCATGACTATGACAGGTGACACTTACGTAAGCATCCTGTCTGATCACCTGCATCCATTCAAGTCCATTGTGCATTCCGATGGATTTGGGCAATTCCAGAAGGACATCGCGACACCCCACACGTCCAGTAATGCTACAGAGTGACTCTAGGAACACTCTTCTGAGTTTAAATACTTCCGCTGGCCACCAGACTCCCCGAACATGAACGTTACTGCTCAGTAATGCCTTGCAACGTGTTGTTCAGACGAGATCTCCACCCCCTCGTAGTATTACGGATTTATAGACAGACCTGCAGGATTCAAGGTGTCAGTTCCCTTCGGCACTACTTCAGATACTAGCCGAATCCATGTCACGCCGTGATGCGACACTTCTGTTTCTTCGCGGGGGCCCAACACGATATTAGGCAGGTGTACCAGTTTCTTTGGCTCTTCAGTGTACATAATGGATGTACAAGTACATACTGTAGAAACACGTTGACGACATATTGAAGTTTCGGTGTGGCCGTGAGCAGTGTTCGAATAGCTAATTGGTATGGCGACCGCTCGCGATAAGGGGGAAATTCGGGTGCGAGTGTCGGTCAGGCATAAATGTTCGTTGTCGTTGTTCCTTTATATAGCTGATGGATGTCCATATTCGCAACTGCGAATACGTTTCATGTGTTTCATAACGGCTGTGCCTTCAGATATGCAGGCATGGTCAAAAGAACATTGCATCGTAATTCGGAATAACTCAGGCACTGCAATATCGTTTCGTCTTAGACTGGTGGGTCTGCCTTTAGATATCTGAGTACTTTGAAAGAGATAGTGTATGCGTCAGAAGTATCGACGGCAGAGTTATCAGAAATAAATAACGTGAGAATATCTGAACAAAAAATCGCGAGAAAACTGTATAGGAGTGCAAGAGAGGCAGAAGGTTAGGGATTAGCCATGACCTACCGTAACTAATAGAGGGGAAAGATAGAGTAGTTAAATTTATTAATTATCAGAGATTACGCTAGTTAGGAGGTATGGGAACAAATGACAAGATTTGCAAAACAATAATGAAAGGAAGCTTATATTCCACGAGAATGAAGGATCGATCAGTAGCAAGATGATAGCCATCATTTGGATGACCTTTCCAGAAGGATGGAGGAGAACAACGGAGAACAGAGATGTGTAAATAAGACTGTTCAGGACGTGAAGGTCCATAAAGGGCTGCAGTGCGAAAAAAGATATCCTTTCTTGTCTTGTGCGCAAGAGTGTTTTGGAAATGGTGGCGCCGGCCGGAGTGGCCGCGCGGTTAAAGGCGCTACAGTCTGGAACCGCACGACCGCTACGGTCGCAGGTTCGGATCCTGCCTCGGGCATGGATGTGTGTGATGTCCTTAGGTTAGTTAGGTTTAAGTAGTTCTAAGTTCTAGGGGACTTATGACCACAGCAGTTGAGTCCCATAGTGCTCAGAGCCATTTGAACCATTTTGAAATGGTGGCATTTCTGCACGGTTCATATTAGAGGAATCACGAAGATGTTGCCTGGATCAAGTTAGGAGAACACAACAAGGCATGCGCGGACACTGTAGGATGTTTTGGCAGATAGCTGCTTATTGAATGCTCGGGAGCGATGCGTGGGCTGGGTGAGTCACTGAGTTTTCGAGATGCAACGTCCAGCCATCTCCCTTGACACAGCTTTTCTCTGGTGGCTGTAAATCCTTTGCTACAATTCTTTGTCCACCAGACAATGCAAATGCCTTTCCAAACTTAGTACACAGTCATATGAACTACGGTATTAGGATTACGAAAACTTACATTGTGTATCTTTTTGAAACTAAGAGCGACGTCTCATTAGCATTGACTCTAGCTTGTTATTACTTGGTAATGGTGGTTAAAATTTGCGAGGAACAGGTGGTAGTTTTCGGTGATTTCTAGAAGCGTAAACGGTTCTTCTACAAGATTTTTGTGAAAAATGTACTAAATGTTTATTTGAAATGTGTGCACTGACTGTGTTTATGAAAAATGTGATTTGTTTAATATCAAGTAATGTTTTCTTATAAAGGAAAGGAAGAGGGCTCACACACATCAACAAAGAGATGTTAAAGTGAATTTTTCCTTTATATCTACATCTTTACTCATCAAGCTACCTGAAATGTGTGGTTGAGGGTTCTTCTTCTATTAGTGTCATCACCCCGTTCCAGGCTTAGCGAGAAAAGGTGTGGTAACTGAGTCTCTGATTACCCTGTTTTTTATCCGTCGTGGTCAATTTGCGAGACGTACGTTGGAGGAAGTAAAGTATAGTTCGACTCTTCTTGGAACGTGCGATCTCGGAATTTCAATAGCAAATCTTTCCGTGAAGCACAGTGTCTTTCTTGTTGCGTCTGCCACTGCAGCTTGATTACTATCTCCTTTACGCTCTCACGCTCAGTGAACTATCAGTTCGAGGTGTGCGGTAACGGATTATGCCAAAGTATTACCAAAGCAGACTTTCTGCTACTCGCTTGAGGCCTCCAAGCGAATCCGAAATCAGAAGGCTGAGACACATTCATTCAATGTGCAAGTGTAGTACAGGGTCCGGCAGGGAGTTGTTACACTTTTCAAAACACTCTAAGATTTAGTTTTTTAATAAATTGCAGTTTTTATATTTCTCAAGTATTACAAAACTGTAATGTCACTTAATAAACCTAAAGCACAAATAAAAATTACGTCATCCAAGTGTCGGCAGTTACTGTCAAGCATGTTGCAGGCGAGTGGAAAAACTGCCCATCGTTTCAAGCATACGAAGGCAATCTCCGGAGTAATGACTTCCGCAAGAGTTTCTAGTTCGTGGTTTTTCAACGTAAATATGAGATTTCAGGTAGCCCCATAAGAAATAATTGCACGGTAAAACATCTGAAATCGATGAGGCTACTCCACATCCCATAAAGAAATGAGGCGCCTTGGAAAACGTTCCTTTGGAAAAGCCATGGATGGTCTGGACTATGGAAAGTAGCACCATCCTATTGAAACCAAACATTACCGAGGTCAGTCTGACGCCTTCTCAGTTTTGGCATACAAAATTCTCAAAACTTCGTGAGGTAACGCTGTGAGATGACGGCCACAGTGCTTCCATTTTGTCGGAAAAAGTGGGGTCAAATGATGCCGAATCGGGCTAGTTCACACCGCACAGTTACTTCTATATAAGGTATTGTGTGATGTCCTTAGGTTAGTTACGTTTAAGTAGTTCTAAGTTCTAGGGGACTGATGACCATAGCTGTTAAGTCCCATAGTGCTCAGAGCCATTTGAACTTCTATATAAGGTCTCTCGTGGAAAAAAATTTGTGTGAAATCTTAACTGCTAAGATCATCAGTCCCTAAACTTACTCACTACTTAACCTAAACTATCCTAAGGACAAACACACACACCCATGGCCGAGGGAGGACTCGAACCTCCACCGGGCCCAGCCGCACCGTCGATGACTGCAGCGCCTGAGACCGCTCGGCTAATCCCGCGCGGCTCTCTCGTGGAATACCCGTGGATTATTTTCCGGTTAGTACCGGCAATTTTGTTTGTTCACAGCATCCGATAAGTGAAAATGAGCCTTATCATTCACTATCAGGATTTCGAGCATCCTTTCTGCAAGCATATACCACCGCACATAGTTACTTTTCTTCAGTTGTTGAACCACAACGATTTTAAAAGGATGAAAGTGAAGGCCAAACTGTAAAATGCGGCGAACTAACCTGTCCGAAATGCGCAAAGCGCCAGCATCTTGTGAGGCTGAACGCCGACGGCTGGCCTCGACAGCTTGTCGAACTTCCTCGACGTTTCCTGCAATTGTAACTGTCCGTACACCTCGCCGAGCTGTTCCAGGCCTCACCGTTCGTCTCATTCTGAAGTTGTCGAACCATTTCATTTCTGTTCAGCGAGATGCAGCCCGCCGTTGACCAAGACTGAACTGATTGCGAAATCTTCACTGCATCTGCACTGACCGGTCGAAACAAAGGTGTCGTAAACAAAGACGCGTTGTTCAGTTGACCAAGGCTCCATGGTTACTAAAATGGCAACTAATAACGAATCATTGCGCATGCGCTTGTTTTCCCGCCATTTAATTTATGGCGGATTCTAAAACTGAGTCGATTGATGTTTTCCCGGGAAATGGTTTACGAATCCAAACATGTGGCCATTTTATAGTTTTCCTGTTGACTGGAGCAAACACGCCGTGAAGTTTTTACAGTTCCACGGCGAGTCCTAGAGCGGCCAGCGGGCCGGAACTGTCGTCGGACACGATGTTTACGGCCGCGCTGAGAAAGGATTTATAAATAAAATCTCACGCGCCATCAAAATCCCCACCTGGCGCAGCGTGGGGAGTTGTAACTTCCACGCGTTGCGGCAGGCACTCAATTTGAAAAGTTATTGTTCCATTGTGCGAGCGAGTACACAATAACAGATATTTCATATCCAACACATTACCCGCTTAACGACATATATTAATGTAATTTAAAAACTCGCGGCGCACTTAAGTTGTTTATGCCGGGGATCTGCCTGCAGATAAGGTGGGGGTTATATACGACGGGCCGGCCGGCACTGCCTGCGAGGCCAGAGGCATCGTGGGGCGAGGGGGGGAGGAGTGGTGGGGGGCGGAGGGGGGGGGGAGGGTTCAGCGTTATTTATGGCGGACCGGGCTCGCCGTAAAGCGACCCATTAACATGTATCGCCGTCAGAGGTGCTGCATGCATTAGCATCCCAGTCAATGGCTCATTTACCATATTACGATATTATACAAGACCGCGCGGTGCCTGGCCCGGAGAGGTGCGGCCGGAGGCCGTGGTGGTGGGGGGACGCGGCAGTCGGTCGGCCGAGGGGCACGGGTTGGGGTTCCAGTATCTCGCCTGCCAAGACACGCTCACCTGGAAGGGAGCATCTTGGGAGTAACGCAGAGCGAATGATCCACCTGACTAAAATAAATAGAACTAACACTCAGTCACAAACAAACTTAGAAATCCCTAGCTGCTGGCTCACGGTGTATTAAAAATACTCGTCAGCCAAACCAGCCGAAAAACGGAACTTAGCCCCCCGTCTATCATTCATATACGCAAGGGCTTCACCCTCCTCGTCTTCACCTACGTCCCAAGTATTACCGCTCTTTCCAAGTCCTAGAACGGCAAGCACTACACCTTTCTTATCGAATCCGATTACCAGTAACATCCTGTACCAGCTCACAAAGTCCCCACTTTCGCGATCCCTACCCTGCCGTAAACCGGTGTCCCAACCCCCTGTTCTGTCCACCGTATGACCAGTTACACTCCTGTAACAGGTAATGCAACGTTCCTCTTATCTCCAAACATTTGACATCCTTTCACAGGACGGTACTTGTTCCTGGTAGCTACCCTTCCTACAGCAACCTACCAACTTGTCCCATCCGCTAGTACACTGAGGTAACGAAAGTCATGAGATACTTCCTAATAGAGTGTCGGACCACCTTTCGGCCAGTGTAGTCCCGCAGCTCGATGTGGTATGGACGCAACAAGTCGCTGGAAGTCTCCTTCACAAATACTGAGCAACCCTGCCTCTACAGCCGCCCATTACAGCGACCGTGTTGCCCGGAAGGATTTTGTGCAAGTACTGACCTCTCGATTATGTTCGATGGCATATATGTCGGGCGACGTGGGTGGCCAAACCTGTAAACATTAGAAGTGAAACACATGGTATTACTTGGGACTTTTTTTTAATAATATGAATATTTATATACGTGTTTGGAGAGAGAGAGAGAGAGAGAGAGAGAGAGATTTTTGATTGAGATTTTTACTTCAAGTAGTAACTGGTACCTGGATTTTGGTTGCTGCCTCCTTGAATGATCAGCTTCTGCACCAATTGTTGACGTATCGTAATTTGGAGGAAGTTATTGTTTTTTAAGGTTTAAAATACTACTCTGTTAGTTACTTGGCCGAATTGCGGATAGCTTTCAGCCCAAGTTTTCGTAGCTTTTCATACCTAAGGGACCACTGTTGTAAGTAAATAAGATCAAACAGCAATATGCTTTTCGTGAGAAAAGGAGATTGCTTAGAACACAAACTTCCTTCAAACTACACGTCCTGCTACATCAAAATTGGTCAGTGGAGTTCAGCACCATACTATTGTACAAGAACATAATCCAATTACTGTAATTAAGAAATTATGAGAGGTTGCTACTTGTTGAATGAAAACTATAGAGGATGCAAATCTTTTCCTGTATTTTAGTGAACTTTGTACACTTACAATTCTGTCGATTGATAGACGACTACGACAATGAAGTTCACCTCCTTTTCCAAAAACCAGATATTGCTATTCCTCACTTCCAGAAAATTTCTATACATAAATGTTTGGCAACTCTTACGCATACTTACTCGGTTTCATCACTAAAATATCAATTTTCATTAAATGTAACAATACGTTCTCAGCGACGGCCTAACAACACGTCCTCTTTCCACAAGATACAGATTAACGGTTCTCTTTTTTTAATAAATAATTTTTTTTTAGAGTCCATACTCAAAGATTCACAAACTACTATCGTTGCGGGGATTTCACGCTAAAGAGTTTGTTGCTGTCCAGCTGCACTTCACTTCACTTCAACTACTTTTTGAAGCAAATTTATATTTACGGTATTTACACACATTACTGAGCTTCTCAGAATAAAATCAGACACAAATTAGTTTTTTTTAAAAAAAAGGGCAGTGACGCTCACATAACATTACAAATCATTCACTGGAATTGTCCGGAACGTTCTTCTAACAAACTGCGAACGGTTGTGGACCGTTGACATGGCACATTGTCATCCATAAATATTCCATCGTTGTTTCACTGAAAATTGTCTCGAAGTAGCCGAAAATAAACATTTCCAGACAAGATAGGTCTAGTTGGACCAGAGGACCTAGAACATTCCATGTAAACAAAGCGACATCATTATGGTTCCTCTACCAGCTTCCACTGTGCCTTGTTAACAGCTTGGATCCATGGCTTCGTGGGGTCCGCGTCACACTCGAGCCCTACCATCAGCTCTTACCAACTGAAATCGGAAATCACCTGACTAGGCCATGGTTTTCCACTCGACTAGGGTCCAGCCAATATGATCACCAGCCCAGCAGAGGCACTGCAGGGGATGTCATGCTGTTAACAAAGGTAGTCTGCTCGGCATCGCTCATTAATGCTAAATTACGCCGCACTGTCCTAACGGATATGTTAGTCGTACGTCCCACATTAATTTGTGGTGTTATTTCACGCATTGTTGTTTCTCTTTTAGCAATGAAAATCCTACGTAAACGCGGCTGCTCGCGCTCGTTAACTGAAGGCTGCCGACCACTGCGTTGTCCGTGTTGAGAGGTAATACCTGAAAATCTGGTGTTCTCGGCACACGCTGGACACTGTGGATCTCGGAATATTGGATTCCCTAATGATTTTTGAAGTGGAATGACCTATGCGTCTAGCTCCAACTACCATTCCACGTTCAATATCTGTCAGTTCCCATCATGCGGTCTTAAACAAGTCGGAAAATTTGTACCACCCGAGTACAAATGACAGCTCCATCAATGCAGTGCCCTTTAATACCTTATGTACGTGTCACTACCACCATCTCTATATGTGCATATCGTAATCCAAAAAAATGGTTCAAATGGCTCTTAGCACTATGGGACATCATCAGTCCCCTAGAACTTAGAACTACTTAAACCTAACTAACCTAAGGACATCATGACCGAGGCAGGATTCGAACCTGCGACCGTAGCGGTTGCGCGGTTTCAGACTGAAGCGCCTAGAACCGCTCGGCCACGCCGGCCGGCTATCGTCATCCCATGACTTTGTCACCTCGGTGTGTTCAAAAATGGCTCTGAGCACTATGGGACTCAACTGCTGTGGTCATCAGTCCCCTAGAACTTAGAACTACTTAAACCTAACTAACCTAAGGACATCACACACATCCATGCCCGAGGCAGGATTGGAACCTGCAACCGTAGCGGTCACACGGTTACGGACTGAAGCGCCTAGAACCGCGAGACCACCGCGCCCGGCACCTCGCTGTGTAAACGCTACTCTAACAGCTCATTAATGTGTATCAACTCATATATCAGTGTAATTATTTAGGGTTCGATTCCCGGCGGGGTCAGGGATTTTCTCTGCCTCGTGATGACTGAGTGTTGTGTGATGTCCTTAGGTTAGTTAGGTTTAAGTAGTTCTAAGTTCTAGGGGACTGATGACCATAGATGTTAAGTCCCATAGCGCTCAGAGCCATTTGAGCGACCACGGGTAACAAATGCGCGTGACGCAGTAGCTTGCTGTATAAAAAAACTGAAAATTTGTGGTAAGGTCTTATGGGACCAAACTGCTGAAGTCATTGGTCCCTAAGCCTACTTAATCTAACGTAAACTATCTTACGCTAAGGACAACACACACACCCATGCCCGAGCGAGGACTCGAACCTCCGACGGGGGAGAGCCGCGCGGACAGGGACAAGGAGCCTAAGACCGCTCGGCTACCCCACGTGGCTTGGTGTGTAGTTTGAGAGTGGTCTATAGGGACAGCGAAATGCGGCTTCATCGGGGAAGTGCCGTGGGACAGAAGACGGGATGCCTAGTGAATCTCATGGACAGGCAGGTGACGTATCATTACTTCTAAACTGCTTCAATAGCCCCCATATGAAAATTAGATTTACAGTGGGATGTGGATAAGACAAAAGCATCAAATACCTGTACCTAAATATTACAGGAAACACTGCACATTCAAAATTTACATGAAGACAATGACAGACACCACAAATTCCTGCAACCTCATGTCACTTGAACATCCATAAATAGGCAGCATGCAGGTCAATCCAGCATAGGGCAACTGAAATACCTTTGAACCAAGAAAAATAGCAACAAGAAATAAACATTGTGAATCAGATTGAAATTGCCAATGATCATGGTGCTTCCACGGTTGACCCAATCCTAGACAAAGTGAAGAATGACCCAAACACAAACAAAGTGCACCACAGAAGGAAAAAAAAAAAAACTAATGTATCTCTACCATCCCACACATTGACAAAATATCACAGAACATTGCAAATATTTTCAAAAACCGCAAAGTAAAAGTTGCGTTTGCTACAACTAATAAATTACAACAAAAACTAATGCATAATATAAAGCCGGCCGTTGTGCGCGAGCGGTTCTTGGCGCTACAGTCTGGAACCACGAGGCTGCTACGGTCGCAGGTTCGGAGCCTGCCTCGGGCATGGATGTGTGTGATGTCCTTAAGTTAGTTAGGTTTCAGTAGTTCTAAGTCTAGGGGACTGATGACCTCAGATGTTAAGTCCCATAATGCTTAGAGCCATTTGAACCTTAATATAAAGTGTAATCATGAGCCATACTCAGACACTGTAATCTACGAAATAGCATGGCAGGTATGCTCCAAGTTCCAACTTGCAACACCAGGTACACAGAGCACATTAAAGCTTACACACACAACACATAACATAAGCAATAGCTACACAAGTACATAGTACTGGACATCTATTTGAAAAAGTAGAGCTAAGCGTCAAAGTACTCCACTGACAAAGAAAAGGACGTAAAATGGATTTGTTACAAGAACTGGAAATACATATACATTACAGAAAATATGAAGATAAAATGTTGAACGGAACATTTGAAAGTGAATCAGTTTCTTCACACGCTTTGACAGTCCACTTAAACAAAAATAGTAACACATAGGATAAGCACCATTGTAAAATAGGTATAAGTAAATTACGATCCAGACTGTTAAGATAATACCCTCTGAAGAAAACCATATCATACTGTGTGGAAGACTTGTAACGTTATCTCTGCCGACAACAGCTAAAAACATCTTTGTAACAATTTGTTTATTTAAGTTATTCTCGATGTATACTGTACACAGAAAATTGTGATCGTTTCCCAAAAAACGTTGTGTAAAATATGAATAAAAGAATATCGCCATTCTTATCAGAGAAGGGTAAGTCCTGCAGACGCAAGCGTGACGGGGACGTGTGAGTGACTTACCCTCCTTTTTAACCTTTTACATCTATTTCTCTTGCCTCACTGAGGAAGAAGCTAATAATCCGAAAATTTGGAAACTTGTTTATTTCATTTTTAAATGTGTCTTTTGGCAGAACTGGAAAGTTAACTTTTGATGGACAACTACTCTCTCAGACTTTAATTTTTGTGAGCCAAGGGGTCCGCACCTCGTGGTCGTGCGGTAGCGTTCTCGCTTCCTACGCCCGGGTTTCCGGTTTCGATTCCCGGTGGGGTCAGGGATTTTGTCTGCTTGCTGATGACTGGGTGTTGTGTGATGTCCTTAGGTTAGTTAGGTTTAAGTAGTTCTGAGTTCTAGGGGACTGATGAACATAGATGTAAGTCCCATAGTGCTCAGAGCCATTTGAACCAATTTTTAAACCAAGGGATGTAGCATGGCTATCTGGCGGCTGCCAGCACTGCAGAAGAAATCTAAATAAAGAGTAAATTAATTTTTAAAGTACAGAACGGCAAAACTTTCCCGTCGTTGTTACAAAAATTGTCACCTACGAACGAGCACAGCGTCCGTCAAATATTAGATGTCTGAAAGAGAGGTACTGAGAAAAACGTTTTACATGATTTATGATGCTTCCCTGAAAGGTCAAAAGGGTAAGGCACTGCACGGTGTCCCCATAGCTCATCCTTCAGAGGTATTGGTCCAGAACTGAGACGACTAAAGTATTGGTGAACTTTCATAGCTCAGCTTCTTCGAGGCGCTCCGTTTGCCGATCGTTATTTTCCCTACGGTAAACGTACGTTTGCAGTATACAAGTACCACACACCGCACATGCCAAATACAAGAGCGGTGGCTGCTGACGGTGTGTTTACAGTGCTCTCAGACGCGCCATGTCAGCCGACAACAGTACGCGGAAAACCACACGGAACTTCTATAAACAAGGCGAGGTGCTTTTCTCAAAAGTTAACTGAGCTGCTGCTTGTTTGCAGACCTTGTGGATTAGGTGTGCTGTTTACGAAAGAAAACATTGTCTTGACGTCTGCTCCCTTCATTACCTACTTTGTGACTTGTTCTGCCTCTGTTTACGTCGAAACTTCAGCTGATAAAGAACGGACGTGCTGACGTGCCATGTTGTGGGCCGTCTTACAGTCAGTCAGCGATTGTGGTTTGGTTCGTGAACATAGATTGTCCGTCGCGTTAAGCTGTCAAAAAGTTTTAGGACAAATTGTAAAGCAAACTGAGGATCAGAATCACGATGGTTTCTTCTTAGAGCCGGCCGAGGTGACCGAGCGGTTCTAGGCGCTACAGTCTGGAACCGCGCGACCGCTACGGTCGCAGGTTCGAATCCTGCCTCGGGCATGGATATGTGTGATGTCCTTACGTTAGTTAGGTTTAAGTAGTTCTACGTTCTAGGGGACTGACGAACTCAGAAGTTAAGTCCCATAGTGCTCAGAGCCATTTGAACAATTTTTTTTCTTCTTAGAGAACTGCTATGACTCCACGAGCATGTAGAACAACACCAGTGAAAGAGCCAGCAAATCGGCACAGTGGGTAAATTGTTGGACTTACATTCGGCGGAGGCTACACTTAAATCTTCGTCCAGTCATTTTGATGTAGGATGCTTTTACGATGTTTTACGATGATTTACTCAGCAACAACAACGGTGTTTTCCTCATTCTCGTCGAGGTGATATAATGTCCCGTATCTGGTGATCTTGACGTAGACGGAAATTGGACTGTCACCTTCCTTTTCCATTTTTGCCAATAAAAGGTTTGTCTCTTATTCTTTCTAGCTGGTTAGTATACAGTAAGAAACAACGTTTTTTTTCTTTGTCTTTAGAGTGTATTTGCATCACTCGTATATCTTATTCTACAGTGTGGCGTGCTGGACGCTCGTCCCGCTGCTGTCGGTGGGTGTAACCGAAATGGGAAATAGTATGGCGACCGTACGTCTTTGACTGTGACGGAAAAATAAGGTGTTTCTTGTTCCTCCGGTTTCAGATGGTTCAAATGGCTGTGAGCACTATGGGACTAAACGTCTGAGGTCATCAGTCCCCGAGAACTTAGAACTACTTAAACCTAACTAACCTAAGAACATCACACACATCCATGCCCGAGGCCGGATTCGAACCTGCGACCGTAGCGGTAACGCGGTTCCAGACTGAAGCGCCTAGAACCGCTTGGCCACACTGGCCGACTAGACTAGACTGATCGCATTACGTCTCCCTTACAGGAGAATTCGTCGCCGTTCTAAACAGACAGTTTATAAAACCATCGAGAACATCGAGTTCGCCACAACATCTGGAGACAAGAAGAACCGCATACCAGTTAAGAGTGTTGCTGCTACTGCACTTGTCGACGGACCTTGTGTTTTCTGTGGTTGTTGACTCAAATTTAGTATTGATATTAATGATACATTCGATCATGGTAATGGTTGGCTCACTGTAGCCATTGTACGTGGAGGTACGGGAGTTCCGAATGTACCTGGACTTGAAAGTTTTATTGATAGAGACATTATTGCCTATCGTACCTATCATATGGCAGAACTTACTAATAAAGACTTTGGTAAATCTGCTTATATTTCGCTCTCTGCATTGTCTTTGTATACTCGTAATTAGAGAAAAATATCTGTAAATGTATTCATTTGGGTTAAAGGAGTATGTGAATATGTAAAGTTTGTACTATCGTTAGTACGCCTCAGCCGCTTCTACCGAGAAGCCTGACCAGATTTAGTCTTTATCCCTCTCCCCTTTATCCTGAAAGTAAATCCGCCTAGTGGTAGGTTTATTTACACTCTGAAAAAGACGTAAGGAGGATCTGCGACCAGAGGGAGCGTTTTCACGGCGCTGGCCGCACAGTCATGCGCCCGAATGACAAATGCGTGCGGCAGTCGTTTAGCGGAGCAGAACACAGCCTGATGAATTGAGCAGACGGAGAGAACAAGTCGTCTCTCGACAGGATAGCGCGCCTCCTCCCGCTCCTCCCCCGCCCCCTCTACGGCCGTCGGATGACTATCTTGCAGGCCGGTAACTGCCTTTTGTCTGGAGAGCCGCTCCTCCCCGGAGGTTTGCAGCTGGAGCGCCTAGGCCCGCCGACGTCGAGGCAGGCAGCGCGCGATGTCTGTGTTACGGGCCTGACTTACTGCCCGGCCCGACTCGTTTTGAAGTCTTTGAAATATAATCACTGGAGCAGCGGAAGAAAACAATGTCCAGCCGGGGTGCCGCGGCCGTGTCTATATTTCACTGCAGCCGAGGCCCCGCTAATGGTCCGATGTAAAACTAATTCATGAGGCAATCTTTCTCCGGAATACATTACCTCCTTATCGAACGCTGAATTATAGTCGTGAGTCCGTTTATCTAAATAGCGATTAACGCGGTCAGCGGAGCGGGCTGGGCGCTAGGCCCCCTAAGTTATGGCGTGGTAGTCCCACTCGTTACCGGCTTGAAATATTTCTGCCCGCGCGCGCGCGCGCGCGCGAGCGACCGAGCGAGCGGGCGCCCTTCCGAGGAAATATCGGCCACGATAATAGCCGCGCTGTTTATAATTCATAAATTTGCGTTAATGCCCCACTCCGGCGAGGGAAGAATAATTTACCGAGTCGTTACTGTGCGAACGCCTTACCGCTCGGCGTCGAACGGAGCAGAAGGAAGAATTTACGTCCCGTATTCTGGGAACAGTTCCGAACCAACCGGTTGCTGCGTACCAGCCGACGGACGGCTCACATACCGTGCTCATGTACAGTACTACTGGTCGTCACCATTACGAAGTTACACCAAGAGCTGTCGAGTGGCTAGTACTTAAATCAGTGTCTCCATGAGGTCTGCCCATAGGCGTTATACTAATCATTATAAAAGATGATCCAGAAATTTATCGATATTTTTGTGTTTATATACCGGATGGGAGTTCAATTTATCGTGGCGTCATGTAATGCATAGAAAGGAAGATCCTTTATCATTTAGCTACAATATAGCAGGTCAGCAACTGGAAGCAGTTAATTCCGTGAATTATCTGGGAGTAGGTATTAGGAGTGATTTAAAATGGAATGATCATATAAAGTTGCTTGTCGTTAAAGCGGATGCCAGACTAAGATTCACTGGAAGAATCCCAAGGAAATGCAATCCGAAAACAAAGGAAGTAGGTTACAGTACACTTGTTCGCCCAGTGCTTGAATACTGCTCACCAGTGTGGCATCCGTACCAGATAGGGTTGATAGAAGAGATAGAGAAGATCCAACGGAGAGCGAGCAGCGCGCCTCGTTACAGGATCATTTAGTAATCGCGAAAGCGTTCCGGAGATGACAGATAAACTCCAGTGGAAGACTCTGCAGGAGAGTGTAGTGTAACGACGTAAGTTTCTTATAAATGATTTTCTTTCGACATATGACCATGTGTAGACTTCGTCACCTACGTCAGTTGCAATCCACTTCAAAATTATTTATATTCTTTTTATATTGTCTCAGAATGGTTCTTGAACGAAACTGTAAAACATCATTCGAGTTGTATGCACAGAATTACGTCACTCAGTCCGATTGGTTTGCGTAAACTTTTTCAATCTTTAGATGTCGTTTGTTTCTCCTCAGAAATTATATTGATACACGTTATCTGATTTAATCGATACTAGAACCACATTGAATAAACTTTTTGAGATTCAAAGTCGCGGTGAACGCTGTCAAAATCCAATAATCTTGTCAAATATATTATTAATTCATTCACATAATTCTTCATAAATAAATCCTCGGAACACGTATTTCAACTTCAGTAACATCCACTAGTTTAGTTATACTAACTTCCTATCTTCCTACATACAGACGTGAACCTGAGCCTTGACAAGACAAAACTAACAGTATCAATAAGATTAAACTCTCTACGACGTCATTGTTGTAGAAAACATTACAAATTATTCATTTTCAATTTTTAGAAGCAAGACGCAACAAATCGGATTCAGAATCTTCTGTCGCTCTTTGGCTGTCGACCCGCGACGTATAGTGGCCAGCAATTTTCTTTCCGGTCCCGGCAACGAAGATGCTGTCTCCGTTCGTTGCGCCGCCCTCTCCGTACATGAAACATTAAAAAAATACATAACTTTAGACACTTCACAACCATTACAAATATTACAAAAATACATAAACAAAACTAAATTAAACTTATATTCATCTGCAAACTGGGCTGACATTGGTGGATGGTTGACTCTTCAATTTCGTCCCACTACATACCCCACCCACAAGCTCAGTTTGTCAGGTTTTAACCGAAAATAAAACTTTTTCTATATACAATATTTAACTGTTAATACATTTTCCTCACATTTTACGTACTCTAGAGTCCTTGCTCTTAGATATATTTAATCCTTTTACTACGATATTGTTGTGACTATTTGTCATTTACTCTTAATTGTGCTATTATGGTAATTCATAACAGAATATATGGAGATTACTCCTTTTCATTTAATAGTTGCTCGTAAATACTAATTTAGTACGTTCTTTAACGTTGTTACATTAGGACAGAGCGTTCAAATTGTGATAGGTTAGTTTCAGTTTTATTCATTTACTAGAGTTATTCTTTCCAAAAATGTATATCACTAATAAGTTTCTCACAATAACTAATAGTACTATTTACTTTACGCCATTCTTTTCCCTAATGCTTTATTTATGCCTGAGGTCAAGAGGAAATCAAGCAAAACTTTCTTTAGAATCTCGGCACGGCTTTCTTTACCTTCGGACACCCTGTTGGGTAATGGATATTTATTTAGGAGAAACAAGCGAGAGAACCCCGTTTGGTGTCTTCTTTATTAACACTATTACAAATCTCTATTAAAGGCACTCTGCTATGTTCTCGTGAGCCATATAGCTCTGGACGCCCATGGTCCCTAAAATTATTAACCATCCCCTTTGGTTCCTACTATCCGAGTAAATATAAAAATATACAAAATTCCTTCTGACCAAATAACAAAACTTTCTTCCATATAAATCCCCTTTTAGTTATCTTTCCCTTTTTGAAGTACCGGTAGATTATTGTAGAACACTTGTTTAAGCTTCCTGTCATTTCTTTAAAATAACGCGTAACTATCACGAAAAACTTCACATGAATAAACTATGAACGCTCTTCCGTATGTAACATATACTAAATATTAACTTATTTAGGAATGAAGGGTTTCATTTCATCAACACTATATAATCCTTTAATTACACCTGATGAAGGTTCCATAAGAAGTAACGCTTTGGGATGTACAATCTTATGTACAACATATGGACCTTCAAAGATAAAGAAGAATTTTCTACATTCCTTATTGATCTTCGAACTTTTAGGATGAGATCGTACTAACACAAGCTCTTCTACCTGAAATGAGGGTTCTATAGCATGTTGATTATAACTTTTAATTCTCCGTTCAGCATTTTTAACAATCTGTTCGCAAACTTTGTCGTCTGGGATGTATTGTTGGATCTCATTTACTGGTGGACAACGTAGAGCAGCTAGTAAAGGCTCACCTATAATTCGTTTGCCTAAAATTTCTATAGGTGATAATCCCGTCGTTAGGTGAGGCAATTCATTTAATATTTTTTCGAATTCCGGCATTAGTTTGGCCCACCGAGTATGTTTATGTGCACAATAAGTTCTACATAATCGTCCTAATTCTTTCATTACTCTTTCTACTAAATTACTTTGAGGGTGATATTTCGAAATTAAGACATGTTTGATTCCATATTGTTTTATCATATCTTGAAACTTTTGGCTAATAAAGGCACTACCGTTGTCAGACATAAGTCGTTTAGGAATGCCCCAGTTAACAAAGTAATTTCGGGTGAGGCAGCGTATAACGCTTGCTGTATTCGTTCGTTTCAAAGTATATAGCTTCACATGTTTGGACCAACATTCCATTACAACAAGCACATAAGTAAATCCTCCTGAACTACGAGGCAGAGGGCCGAAAAAATCTAATGACAGTAGATCCCACAGACCTCGAGAAATTACAGCATATAATTTATAACGCTTAGATATGTTATTAACTTTAACCTTTTGACAGGTTTCACAAGCCCTAATAATACTTCTCACAATACGGGACATATTTTTGAAATAATAATACTTCATTAGGTGTTTAATACATTTATGAATTCCAAAATGCCCGTAACCTTCATGAATATAAGTAATTAACTCGTACACAACAGTTTTCGGAATGCAGATTTTCCATCTCTGGTGTTCCCTCTGTGCTTTCCAATACAACAAGTCGTTGAAATATAACCACACACCCCGGGTGTTAACTGTTTCGTCCCCATTATTAAGGTTTTGTGTAAGGTCCCTATATTGATCATCATTTCTTTGATTGCATCTAATAGCAGTTACTATCCGTTTAACCTTACGTTCGTTCTCCTGAGTTAAAAGGAAATAAACATGGTAATTTGTTCCTGGTTCCTCTGCAATGTTAATATTCTCCATTCCTACTGGAAGTCTCGACAAAGCATCCGAAACTACATTCTGAGATCCTTTTATATACCTAATTTCGTACTGAAATTCTTGCAAGCATAATACCCAACGTAATAGTTTACGGTGAAGTAACCGACAATTGTTCAAAAAGATTAAAGCCTGATGATCAGTATATACAATTGTTTTTCTTCCCATTAATAATTCTCTAAATCGTTGAAAACCCCATACCACTGCGAGAGCTTCCTTCTCGGTTACAAAATAATTTCTTTCATGTTTATTTAAAGTTCTACTAGCGAATCCAATAGGCCGATATAATCCCTTTTCATTGGTCAGATCACCTTGGAATATTACGCAAGACACACCATAATCAGAGGCATCCGTACACATACAAAAGTCCTGATTGAATTATGGCTGGTATAACATTTTGACTTCTGTTAACGCTCCTTTTATCTTATTAAAAACTTCCTCTTCCTCTTTTCCCCAGAGCCATACTGACTTCTCTTTTAATAAATCCAGTAATTTAGGATTAACAATATCCTGCCCTGGAAGAAACCTTCTCAGAAATCCTACCATTCCTAAGAATGATTTCAGTTGTTTCCGATTTCTAGGACTCGGGCATCGAGCAATAGCTTCAATACGTGCTGGGTCTGGCCTAATACCTTTACTGTCCACTATGTGCCCCAAAAATCTCACTTCCTCCTTTCCGAAGTAAGACTTAGATAATTTTAAGGTAATTCCTCTGTCAATTAAACGGTTAAACAATTCCCGTAATATCGTTACGTGTTCTTCCCACGTTTTAGTGGCTACCAAAATATCATCTACATATAAAATAATATTTTGTAACAATTGCTGACCCAAAGCAGAATCTAATGCCCTAATGAAAGTTGACACTGATATATTAAGTCCAAAAGGTAAAACTTGGAACTGATATGATCTGCCTTCAAAAAGGAAAGCCGTATATTGCCGTGAATCCGGGTGTAATATTACTTGATGGTAGCCAGCAGTTAAATCCATTGTACTCATATAACGAGAACCACCAATCTTAAGAAGTACGTCCTCCATAGGAATAGGTCTGTCTCTTTCCATCTCTATAATTTTATTTAATTCACGGGCATCCAGAACCAGTCGTACCCCACCAGTAGCTTTCTTAACTACCCACAAAGGACTGTTAAAAGCGCTACATGATCGTTCGATAATGTTTTGTTCTAGCATCTTACTTATTTCTCTACTAGCCGGTTCTTTGAATTGTACTGGAATAGGATAAGGTTTCTTAAAGAATGGTTTTTGATCTTTAATCTTAAGTTTACAAACGTAATCTTTAATTCTCCCCGGTTCATCTGAGAAGACGGCTCTAAATTCTAACAACAAAGATTCCAACTCTTCCCTTTCTTGTTCGGATAGACAATTCGTAGAATAACATTTTTCTTTCACTTCGGTTTCGATACTATTACTAGCCTCACATTGGTATACTTCATATTCAAGATCACAAAAATCAGTTAATAGGTTCATGGTCTGTGCGTACTTAATCTGTAAGGATTCGTAGCGATTTTCAGGTACTCGATTATCGGAAAACCTCACTTTAAAAGCACATGCCTCCTTATGGATGGTTAAGGAAGAGTCTTTAAAATCTAATATAGCTTTATATTTACATAGCCAATCCATACCTAAAATTATGGCCACATTTATGTTGGCTACGACAAGGACAGAGTGAGCAATTAATTGTTTAGCAATTTCAACAGTTAAATAAACTTCCTCAGTAATATTTTGACTTCTCTTACCAGTAACTCCTATAATTTTCACCACAGTTACAGGTAAGGTTGGGAAATTTCGATATTTTCTTTTAAGCTGAAATAATTCTTTAGATAAAATTCTTACTTCGCTATCCGAATCGATTATAATATTTACTTCGGTATCTTTAATATAACCTTTAATAACGGGTTTATAAGTTATATTCTCCCTTATCTGATTGTCTTCCTGAAGTAAATCTTGTTGCCAATCACCTTCCATTTGGCAGCTTAATGATAAATTGCAATTGGGTCTTGTATAATCTCGACTAACAGTTCCCTTTAGTTGACCCGTACTAAAGGACTTTACTAGTTTTCCGAACTTTCTATGATAACGTCACCTACAACTTGACCTTCATTAATTACTTGAGGATGATTTATATCATTATCGTTATTGCGTAATTTCCGCATTTTAGGGTTATTACCATGACTTTGTCGTCTCTCTTTATCTTTAGATTGACGTTTTATATAACAAAACCTGCTATGATTGTTGCTGTTAAATTTTCGTGGTTCTGAATTATTATTATTTCGAGGATTGTCATTTCTACCAAATCTAAATTTCTCGTCTTCCCTTTCTCTATTAAGTATATCTAACTGTTCTAAATATCCTAATAATTCGCAAGGTTGTGACCATTCTCTTTCTATCATTCTTTCCTTCACATAATACGGTAACCTACTAATCAGGACTCGTATTAGGTGACTTTCAATAATTGGTTCTTCAATTAATTTAGCACGGTTTAAATGCCATTCGAAATAATTCCTATAACCTCCCCACCGTTTAGAATATGGAGGAGGGTCTAACAACTCTAAAGTTAAGTGTTGTTGTTTTCCTCTTGACCAATAATTTTGTTTAAACTGCTTAACAAAATCATCCCAGTCCCTAAATTCAGTTCTATGCAGTACTGCCCATTCCGCAGCTTCTGCTTCTAAATGTCCTATTACCAATCGAATCCGTTTCTCATTACTCCATTTAGGAGATAATGAAGTTTCAAAAGCTTTTATAAAGATTATAGGGTGAAGTTCGCCTCCTGGTTTGAATACAGGAAATCGACTTGCTACATTTGAATTTGTCGTTATATCATCCAAACATTCTGCGAGAGACATAGTTGGATTTTGTTTAGATTGCAGAGACGGAGTTGCGTCGGATTTGCTTGCCATGATTTCTTTATCTGTATTGTTGTCGTCCGAGCTAGCAAACGCGATGCGACTGTTGTCTCTGATTACGTTATTACTTCTACTACTTGAAATGTTTTCATTATTATCTAATTCCGATAACCGTTTAGTAATTTCCTGTATTTTCATTTCTGTATTGGATACGCGGTTAGCTAATATCGATTCTTCTCTGTGTTCACGATGTGAACGCTCTGTACCTTCGTCAACGTTATTATCTTTGGCAGTCTCAAGGTTACTGCATATTTCAGTAATTAAAAATTTCATGTTTTCTATTTCAGTATGATCTTTTTCTACTTGATGAGTTAATGTCTCTAATTCTACATTATCTATTGAAGAAATCTCTACAGGTTTGGTAGAGACCTCTTTAATAGATTCTAATAATTCTCTACGAACAGTTTCTGTTTTCATAGAAAATTCATCTCGTAACTTATCGTTATTTTTCTCTATTTCATTTACAACTAAGATATTGACATTATCTAGTCTCTCGGTTAAGTCAGTAATATCATTTCGCATGCGAGCTTTTTCCTCACGCGATTCCTAGATATGTTCTTCTAACCTTTTACAATTATCAGCAATCTTATTACCAAATCCTACTAGTTTTTCCTGCATTTCGACTTTAGAAGCCTCTATTTTATCACTTAATTCTCGACTGGTTTCATTAAGATGTTCCTGTAAGCCGTCTGTAGATTTTTTTAGCTCCCCTTTAAGTTCCTCTTTTAATCTAGCAGTAGATTCTTCGTTAGACTGTTTTAATTCCTGTTTCAGTTCCTCTTTTAATCTAGCAGTAGATTCTTCGTTAGACTGTTTTAATTCAGCTAGAAAATCCCCGTTAGATTAATTTAACGATCGTCCTAAAAAGGGATCTCATGCTCCTATCGGACATGGATCACTCTTCGTCTGACATTTCACTTCCCGACATTATTGTAAGATATTAACTAGTTACACACGCAGACTTGTAATCAACAATCCTATTAAAGCACACTCCCTGTGTACAACACTCCACTTACAACTTGAAACAGACTCACCGGACACTAATATTGTAGTTTGTAGTTCTCGGTGATCAGTGTGCTGCTATGGGCTGCAGAAGTAACAGCCGTCGATGCAGCCGCTGAGATGCTGCGACCCCGCTTCCGCAACCGGCAGGACGCTGAGTCGAACACCGGAGACGTCACTGGCTGCAACCACATCCGGCCCACCGTTGACAGGCGAAGCCCTCAGCAACACCTCTAACACCAGCCGGAGGAACGCCCCCCAGCTGACGTACTGGCCTGTTAGTTTAGGAGAAAAAGGTTGTCGGGGTTTGCAGCGTTCAGCTGCTGCCCAAAAGATGCGCCTTCTCGTGGAATAACTGCGTGACCGTACTGCTTGGCTGCGTTCCGTCAGTTGCCCACACCCCCGAAGTCGCCGCTGGCTGGTAAAGGCTCCACGAAGACTCGCGTTGACTTCCGAAGAACCCTTGATGTTTTAATTGTCTCGTACCTGTGTGCCTTAGTTTCACACAAGTCCTGTATATAAGGTCGCCACGGTGTTGTGTAACGACGTAAGTTTCTTATAAATGATTTTCTTTCGACATATGACCATGTGTAGACTTCGTCACCTACGTCAGTTACAACCTACATCAAAATTATTTATATTCTTTTTAAACTGTCTCAGAATGGTTCTTGAACGAAACTGTAAAACATCATTTGAGTTGTATGCACGGAATTACGTCACTCAGTCCGATTGGTTTGCGTAAACTTTTTCAATTTTTAGATGTCGTTTGTTTGTCCTCAGAAATTATATTGATACACGTTATCTGATTTAATCGATAATAGAACCACATTGAATAAACTTTTTGAGATCCAAAGTCGCGGTGAACGCTGTCAAAATCCAATAATCTTGTCAAATATATTATTAATTCATTCTCATAATTCTTCATAAATAAATCCTAGGAACACGTATTTCAACTTTAGTAACATCCCCTAGTTTATTATCTTCCTACATACAGACGTGAACCTGAGCCTTGACAAGACAAAACTAACAGTATCAATAAGATTAAACTCTCTACGACGTCATTGTTGTAGAAAACATTACAAATTATTCATTTTCAATTTTTAGAAGCATGAGGCAACAAATCGGATTCAGAATCTTCTGTCGCTCTTTGGCTGTCGACTCGCGACGTATAGTGGCCAGCAATTTTCACTCCGGTCCCGGCAACGAAGATGCTGTCTCCGTTCGTTGCGCCGCCCTCTCCGTACATGAAACATAAAAAAATACAAAACTTTAGACACTTCACAACCATTACAAATATTACAAAAATACATAAACAAAACTAAATTAAACTTATATTCATTTGCAAACTGGGCTGACACTGGTCAATGGTTGACGCTTCAATTTCGTCCCACTACAAGAGGCGCGCAGTAGCTCGGTACGGGATTTTGTTGAAGTTTCGAGAACATACCTTCACCGAGGAGTCAAGCAGTTTATTGCTCCCTCCTACGTGTATCTCGCGAAGAGACCATGAGGATAAAATCAGAGAGATTAGAGCCCACACGGAGGCATACCGACAATCTTTCTTTCCACGAACAATAAGAGACTGCAATAGAAGGGAGATCCGATAGAGGTACTCAAAGTATCCTCCGCCACACACCGTCACGTGACTTGCGGAGTATGGATGTAGCTGTACATGTAGTTGTAATAGCTTTCTGCCCAGAAATAAAACAAAAAAAAAATGTATGAAGCAAGACAGTGTTCTTTAGCTACCAGATGGACATTAACCAGCGTGACTGCTTTTCCTTTAAGTTTTGTAGTTACAGAACTATGAACAGCAGAAACCGTTTTCTAAATAGCACCCTGTAGTTTTTATTCAGTAATTTTCAAGGGAGGTTGTCTTAAATTAAGTTAAAAGTGTGGTGGAGCATGTGTGCTTTGAGCTGCTTCTCTTGCAGCAAGTGAAACATCAATTTCCTATCGTCTTAAATGGCCAGTGTACACCAAGGACAACATCGATACAGCAAAGCATAGCTTCATACTATACAACGCTAGCCTCGTGGTTCTAGGCGCCATGTCACGGGTTGTCGCCCCCTACCGCCGGTGGTTCGAGTCCTCCCTCGGGCATGGGTGTGCGTCTTGTTGTTAGGCTAAGTTAGTTGAAGTAGTGTCTCAGTTTAGGCTCAAATGGCTCTGAGCACTATGCGACTTAACTTCTGAGGTCATCAGTCGCCTAGAAATTAGAACTAATTAAACCTAACTAACCTAAGGACATCACACACATCCATGCCCGAGGCAGGATTCGAACCTGCGACCCTAGCGGTCGCTCGGCTCCAGACTGTAGCGCCTAGAACCGCACGGCCACTCCGGCCGGCTGTCAGTTTAGGAACCGATGAAATGACAGGTCGTGTGGCGAGGGCCACCCCTCGGGTAGACTGGTCGCCTGGTGCAAGTCATTTTAGGTGACGCAACTTCTGCTACTTGTGCGTCGATGTGGATGAAGACAATACAACACCCAGCCGGGCATCGAACCCGGGCCTCTTCGCACAGCATTCCGCCGCACTGACCACTGAGCTATCGAGGCGGACTAGGGGCCAATGCCCTCAGCAGTTTGGCCCCTTAGGAATTCACACATACAGTACAGCACGCTATCTTTATACTAACTAACCGTGAAAGCTATAACCCAGTTTGAGACTCTTGTATTGGGAGCCAAATCTGCCTTTAACAGAATTTTGTATACTACCAAGCTGAACAAACAAGCAGAATGAAGACACGAAGGAATTACAGATATTGGCTGCGAGAGGGAATTGGTTTAAAGTGTAAGTAGGCTGTTTATGTTTTCTTATTGGCAACGTTACGTAGCGGTCTGTGTGAGAATCACTGGCTGTGCTGTGTGCAGTCTGTGGCTGGTTTGCATTGTTGTCTGCCATTGTAGTGTTGGGCAGTGGCAGCTGGCTGTGAACAGCGCGTAGCGTTGCGCAGTTGGAGGTGAGCCGCCAGCAGTGGTGGATGTGGGGAGAGAGATGGCGGAGTTTTGTAATTTGTCATGAACTGCTATATATATTATGACTGTTAAGGTAAATACATTGTTTGTTCTCTATTAAAATCTTTCATTTGCTAACTATGCCTATCAGTAGTTAGTGCCTTCTGTAGTTTGAATCTTTTATTTAGCTGGCAGTAGTGGTGCTCGCTGTATTGCAGTAGTTCGAGTAACCAAGATTTTTGTGAGGTA
Source organism: Schistocerca serialis cubense (assembly GCF_023864345.2). Lineage (NCBI taxonomy): Eukaryota > Metazoa > Arthropoda > Insecta > Orthoptera > Acrididae > Schistocerca > Schistocerca serialis. The sequence goes on from NC_064642.1 coordinate 334,445,250, forward strand.
AGCGATTTGTGAAATGCATAGGTTAATGTTAGTCAGGGCCATTCTTTTGTAGGGATTTCTGAAAGTCAGATTGCGTTGCGCTAAAAAATATTGTGTGTCAGTTTAAACACAGTCATGCATAATTTGTCAAAAGGGGACGTTTCATAAAAGGAATGGGGAGAGCTGAAAATTTGTACCGGATCGGCTTTCGAAACTGAGTTTCCTGCTTACTGGGCGGATTCTCGGGACACTGCGCCATCCGGGCACAGGGGCCATTGCAACTGCACAGACTGCTCTTGCTCTTTGCCTATAATCCCGGTTACGTCGAACCTGGTGTTTATATGTACTGAGGAGATCATTGGCCGCCGTCGCCTTAATTGTAGCCTATATGTATGTGGTGTCCGTTCTTTCATACATGTTCGAAAGAACAGACGCAACAGATATGTTTAATCAATTATTTGCGTTTAGCAAAATTGGTTCAAATGGCTCTGAGGACTGAGGTCATCAGTCCTCTAGACTTAGAGCTACTTAAACCTAACTAACCTAAGGACAGCATACACATCCATGCCCGAGGCACGATTGGGACCTGCGACTCTAGCCTGAAGCGCCTAGAACCGCTCGGCCACAGCGGCCGGCTTAGCAGAATTTTGTTTACTAATGTTAATCAAAATTTAACGTACAAACAAGATTAAGTGAATCTCGAATTTGGTTAACAAGAATTGAGACTAGCATTACGGGAGAAAACGAATGGAAGGAAGACGGCTTGAAGACTATACCACCAAGATACCCTTACCCGTGCAACTCTCTGATACAAGATTAAAGGAAATAAATTCAAATTGGACTTCAGACAGCAATTTAGGTTGGACACCCAAAACACACGAGAAACGAACTGCTCAGATTACGGTTCGCATTACCGCGATCAGCGGAAACGTACCTCTGGTCCAACTCAACAGAGTGCAACGAACAGCCACAGACGGCCATCAGCTTCCCTCTCCCTCAGATACCGACTGCGTTCTCCAGAACTCAGTCACCAAATCCCCGAAAAATTCCTTACTCCTGCCCAACGTCTCAAAAAGTGCAGGTGTGGAGGGCTGACCCTGTTGCCAACGTGAAAACTCATAAAAATTACAAATTATTCGAAAAGTCGGGGAAACACAGCAAACTAACCTCTCATTGCATACAATATGCATATTTTACCTTCATGATGTTGGCACTGGGCTAAATGAATGTTATTTTGATTGGATGGCCCGCCCGCACGCTGCGCTAGATATCACAGCGCAATCTCATTGAATAAACCAAATGTTTGGAACGGAAACAGAGACGCCACTCGCACACAAGCCAGCTGGTGCCACAGTGTCAGGGCCTTTAGAAGTGAGCACAGAAAAGCTGTGTTGTCATAATTGATTTATCTCCGTGTAATGGCGAGACAGACGCGTCATCTCCCTCCCAGACTGGTGCCGCTCACCTACATACAATGGTGGTGGTGCGGGACGTCCTGACTTACGCCAAGGATAGCCCACCCGCAAAGCAAACGCGTTTGACGCAGTCAGATTTACCAATGGGCACACTGCCTTTCAGCACACGGTGCAAGAGTTCACAAACATAATGACAAAGTACTTGCTGTAAAATCAGTTGATATCGCATAGTGATATGTGGCAGTAATGTGAGAATCTACATCCTCCCCCAAAGACCTGTTCAAAAACGTATCTCAGTGCGCCATATATTATGTAGTTTTGCTATATATTCATCGTTAGTGTGGCTACATTGTACTCACACAGACCTTCAGTATGCACTTTCATTGCATTTCAATTTGTTTACTGTGAAATCCAGAAAATAGACAAGTTATGTTACCTCGACAAGATGCAGTGGGTGTTAACAGAGGAGAGTCTGTGTCATTTTTGTGTTAGGTTTTTAATAATGTCATTTTTACGTAAATGGAACTCTGTGATAGTTTTTTATCAGGTCTTCGACGATTGTCTCGTTGAAGGCATATGCAACACTCTTCAGTGAAGAGAACGTGATGCCAATCCTGAGCGGTCCATTCGGGAGATTGTTGGGCCCTTCTGTACCGCGCTGCATGGTGCCGTGGTTGCAAAGATGGACCTCGCCATCGGCGTCAGGAGTGAAGTTACGCATCATGCAGCCTATTGCGCTCAGTTTGAGTGGTAACACGGCGTACTGTGGCTGCACGAAAAGCATTATTCAACACGGTGGCGTTACTGTCAGGGTTCCTACAAGCCGTACTCCATAGGTAGCGGTCAAAATGGCTCTAAGCACTATGAGACTTAACATCTGAGGTCATCAGTCCCCCTAGACTAACAACTACTTAAACCTAAGTAACCTAAGGACATCACACACATCCATGCCCGAGGCAGGATTCGCACCTGCGACCGTAGGAGCAGCGCGGTTCCGGAATGAAGCGCCTAGAACCACTCGGCCACAGCGGCCGGCAGGTAGCGATCATCCATTGCAGTAGTAACCCTTGGGGGGCCTGAGCGAGGCATGTCATCGACGGTTCCTATCTCTCTGTATCTCCTCCATGTCCGAACAACATCGCTTTGGTTCAGTACGAGACACCTGGACACTTCCCTTGTCGAGAGACCTTCCTGGCACAAAGTAATAATGCGGACGCGACATAACCGCGATATTGACCGTCTAGACATGGCTGAGCTACAGACAACACGAGCCATGTACCTCCTTCCTGGTGGAATGACTGGAAGTGATCGCCTGTCGGACCCCATACGTCTAATAGGCGCAGCTCATGCATGGTTTTTTACATCTTTGGGTGGGTTTAGCGACATCTCTGAACAGTCAAACGGACAGCGTCTGTGATACAATATCGACAGTCAACGTCTAACTTTTGGAGTCCTGGGAGCCGGGGTGATGCAAAACTTTTTTCTTATGTGTGTAGAATCCCTCAGCATTCACTTTATTAAACGCAGCCAATCTAGCTGCCGACGTAGGTTCACAAAGAGTGGTTTACAAAGTGAAAACTTGAACTATGCCATACAATTCTGAATCAAATCTTTCCATACCATCCTTTTAGCTTTGCTGAATCTGTGCTGTATATTTTTTAATTCCGGGTAATCGTTGACAATTCGAGCGAAGTCAAACCTTGTCAGACCAAATTCTCTTCTCTCTTATTCGATGACATATGGCTCCATTTCTTGTAATAGGACGTCAGCATTTTTAAACCTGTCCGCATTTTGTGGCAAATCCTGAAATAAAATAAGCAGTATGAGTTATTACGTTCACTATGAGATTGTCGAAAAATTAAATGACAAAGATTTTTTTACATTTTACTATTTTACTTTCAATGAAAGATGAATAGGTAAAATATTAAATCAAATGAGATTTTGGAATCTATTTAAATATGAATAAAAGCAGAGTTCACTTCACCAGTCATTTTTTTTTTATTACTTTGCGACGTAAAGTAGCTTCAGAGAGTTCGAAATTCCAAGAAATGGCATCGACAGGATGTCCGTTTCTTACAGGCTATATTGCCTCTTTAATTGATACCTTGCTCCATTTCTGTTCATCTGTTTTCCTTACGCAGATTTTCCCCATGTTTATTACGTATCATTTACTGAAAGTGACATTATTACCCAATAACAAAGGAATTCGAGCAAAAGGCGGGTACGATGACGAAATCGCCATTTTAGCCTCTGCATAGTTCTCCATTTTGCTCCTAGTCGACATTTTGGCTACAGACTTAAGCATTTGCAATGTCTTACAGAATAATATCATTAAACCGATATTAAAACATCAGTATATCTATAAGACTTAAGAGGAATCAACTAATATTCATTAATATAAAAGTATTATTTACATGAAACTTATTTAAACCTTAGGAAAAATTGTTGCAGAAGCAGCGTTCACTTCCAAGCTCCTGTTCTCAACAAATCAAAATGGCCAAGCGAGCCGAGTTCAACAGACATCCCAGCAGAGCCACTAAGGAAGCAGTATGGTAGCGCACGTAGCACCATATGCAGAATTACAGGAGAAATTAAAAATTCGTCGTCTTAGAGCCCTCCTGAACTTACCCGACCTACCCCTGTACGGATCATGCCCAGTTGTGAATGATGCGATAAGAGACAAGAAAGGGTCCTAGAACGATCTAACCCTGTACTTCTGGATTTGAAGAATGGAAAATCAGATAGGAGACGACCTTCGCAAATATCATTTCGGTTTCCGCAGACACGCGAGGTAATACTGACCCAAAGACTTCCCCTAGAAGGCAGGTTAACTAAAGGCAAAACTACGTTGGCAGCATTTATAAACTTAGAGAAGCCTTTTGACAATGTCGACTCAACGCACACAGCAATTCTGACGGCAGCAGGGGTAAAATACGAGGAGTGAAAAGCTATTTACAACTTGTACAGAAGCCAGACAGCAGTTGTAAGAGCCGAAGAGAATGAAAGGGAAACAGTGGTTGAGAAGGAAGAGAGACAAGGTATTCAGTCTGTGAAGTGAGCAAGCAGCAAAAGGAATAAAAGCTTTCAGGTTTTCAGAAGATAGTGTCATTCTGTCAGTGACAGCATTGAAGTTAGAACAGCTGAACGAAACGGACGTTATCTTGAAAGGAGGATATAAGATGAACATCAACAAAAGCAAAACAAGAATAATAAAATGTAGTCGACGCTAAGGTACGAGTGAATTAGGATATGATTCAGTGGAATTAGATGAGTTTTGCTACATTATTGCTACAAACCATCATCGGAAAAGAGTCTGCACGATCCACTGAAGTCAGAGAAGAACACCGACCTTTGCCGTGTCGTGCCAGAAGCCAACCGAGATGGTTCTGTGGAAAAGTTCACCTACAAACGAACAAGGATCCAACCCGTCTAACTTGCAACAAGAGGACTGACCTTAGTCTGAGACTTTGATACCGACGGGTTGTAACCGCATCTTATACTAACTGCGGTAAATCGACATAAAGAGAGATCGAATTAGTTCGACAGTATTGTAAGTCGACTATTGCTGACTGGTAGGCAACAGTGCTCGTTTCACATAATGGATTTGCGTTGGATCTCGGTGTAAAACTGGTAGAACCAACCCCAGAAAAGAAGAGCGAAGCTGCTGATCTCAATGGAAAACTAAATATTCGTAACCGATGATTAGTTACTGCTGTCAAAGAATTCGGTTTAGGATGCAAAGCGATTATTCTGCTTTACACTCAAGGACGGGTGCATTTCTGCAACGCCGATGTTTTTAAATGTTGGCCACTCTCTACGTTGAGTAATGGCCGAAGTAGAGAGGATATAAAATGTGGACAGGAAATATCAAGAGAATCGTTTCTGAATAAAAAGAATTTGTTAACATCGGATATAAATTTGTCAGGAAGTCTTTTCTGAACGTATTTGTCTGGAATGTAGCCTTGTACGCAAGTTAAGCGTGGCTGTCAGGCATTTCAGACAGGAAGAGAATATGTCTTTTAAATGTAGTGCTACAGAAAAATGTTGACGATTAGAGGGGTAAAGCGCATAACTAATCCAAAGTTTAGCGAACAGAACTGGGGAGATAAAAAAAATGGTGGCATAACTTGAACAAAAGGAGGTATCGGTTGATATAACATCGTCTGAGGTATCATAGAATAATGAACTTAACTACTGGAGGGAAATGTGAGGGGTTAAAAATTACAGAAAGAGGCAAAAGCATTTAGGTTGCAGTAGCTTGCGTAGAACAGTGGAGCTCAGAGTGTTGCACCAAACCACTCTCCAGAATGAAGACCACAACAACAACGACATTCCAAACACGCTTTGCCACTAGGTCACACATTGTGTATGTACAAGGTCTCCCATTTATCTTGATTATCGGAAATAAGTTATTGTTTAGAAGCTAACCAAAACAATGTTCATAAAATTGCTGCTTAGCTACCCGGCGGACATTAACCAGCTTGCTTACCTTTCTTGTAATTTCCTTCGGTAATGAAGATATAAACAGCAGTGCGTCGTCTGTAAGTAGCACCCCATATTTATATTCGGTAATCCACCCTGCGAAGCAGAACCACGGACATTCAGTTCATGGAATGGTCTATGCAGCAGATAACGAAGGAAATACACTGACGAACATGCATTCACATTTTGTCCAAGATATGGGAACAAATATTTATTGACCAGGAAATGGCCAGCGTATTTTATGATAGGATATGGACTCTTTTGAAATTTGCGGACATTATTTCACGACATTTTTCCTGTTATCCCCAGGAAAATATTAAACAAGATATTTGTTATGGCCCTTCATAATTACTTCATATAATTAATACTGTAAAAAATTGTTGCTGGCAAAGTTTGGGGTACGACTTAGGAATCTTCTGGTGCGCTGCAAGTTAACCAGGAAACGAGTAAAACTGTAAGCAGGTAGTTTTGGAAGTTCAGGTATTTGCTAATGTTCGTCCTCGCAGTGTGGGTGAACAAGCAGATGCCGACGCAGTTATCATAATGACAGTACGTTCCTGAAGCCACATAATATGTCAGCCACAAGTAACCAGAATAACAAGTAGAACGGCTGATACTGTGAAAAACTGCTTCAAGGAAATGAAGACCAAAACAGGTTGGCCTGGTTCGCTGACAGACAAAAGTCGTTCAACGGACAAATTTTAGAGGTTTGCTGTAATCGGCATCTTTTGTTTTCTGACAGGTTAAGTGTTACTGGTAACTATGACGTCTCTGTGTAGGACATGTCTTTGTGGTTACGTTATTAGTGGCAGAGGTGGGAGGAACATGATGGTGAAGCCTGTTTCAAAACTCATAGCCTAATCAACACGAAAATCTCTAAGTGGTGGGCAGCGGCCACCTCGAAAAATTAACGGAAGAAAAGCTTTTTCATAACTTTTTTTATTAGTTACACACTATCAGACTCATCACGTACACTTAAAATGCAATGAATTTGCGTTTTCTGATTGGTTACCATATTCGTGGCTTTTCGTGTGATGTTTACAATGCCTAAATCGTGAATTTGCTTCCAGTGGAAGTTTTGTGTGCTCTGAGAGCTGTTGTTTCTTTGTTACTGTTGTTCATTGTACATATCATAAATGAATGATCCGTACGTACGTTAAAAATTCCGTAGAAATTACTTTTAAGGTATAAAGTAAATGACTAAATCATTTTTCTCTTTGCAGAAATTATGTTACACTGAAGCTTAGAAATTTGGATGATGCGGAAACTACTATTACAGTAAATTATTAATCAGGTATTTATCATTTAATAAACCTTTAAACTTCGTGCAGCGCTATTAAAATTTACATGAATGATTTTCTGGTGATAAAATCTGTCATCAGCCAAAAGATGATACGAGGATAAACAAAGTAATGTCTTAACTTTTACATTGGTGGTGCACTCTATGGCAATGACAATTTTTAAACTGTCCGTATTCTATAACCAACTTCATGAAGTGAACTTGAGGATTTTGTGTGGCGTAACATTACCTTTATGAGGGCATAATATTGCTTGTGAATATAACGAACACCAAATCCAACAAAAAATCAGACAACACAGCACATATTACCAACAAACTACGATTTGTCGTGACTTGTTAATGGACAACTCTTGTCCCGAGCTGATCCGTTACGCTGCGACAGGTCTCATCACTAACTTAGTGGCAGAGTCTGACCAGTTTATACATAAGACGAGAGCCGGCCGAAGTGGCCGTGCGGTTAAAGGCGCTGCAGTCTGGAACCGCAAGACCGCTACGGTCGCAGGTTCGAATCCTGCCTCGGGCATGGATGTTTGTGATGTCCTTAGGTTAGTTAGGTTTAACTAGTTCTAAGTTCTAGGGGACTAATGACCTCAGCAGTTGAGTCCCATAGTGCTCAGAGCCATTTGAACCATAAGACGAGATCTTGCGCTACCTCAAAAAATGAGCGAAAGAGAGAGAGAGAGAGAGAGAGAGAGAGAGAGAGAGAAAGAGAGACGGAGAGAGAGAGAGAGAGAGGGAGAGAGAGAGAGAGAGAGGGGGGGGGGGGATAGAGACAGAGAGAAGAAAAAATTTCCAACGAGTAGTTACCCATATTTTGTATTTAGCAAATGTATTGGATCAGTTTCGGTAAGCTTCAATTGGACCAGTTGGTATGCGTATCGTAGTCCCTGCAAGACGGCTGTCACCTCTGCTGTTAGAAACGTAGAATCTCGTTTGATTTTTGGCAACAGCATCTCAGAAAGTACCTGTCTTCATTTAGAAAGGAATCGATTTATACAGGGTGTAAACGATAACTTTTTACAACGTACCACAGAAGCATAGAGGAAGTCGAGACGAGCAACAGTTTCCTACAAGCGACTTGTGGTTCGTAAAACTGAGACACAACTTCAAATGGGCCTGCAAAAGCCACCTAATCTACAGCATATGTGCGCAGCGCTAGATATTTAGTATCCTCTCGTCGTCTTACGACAACACATTTCGGCAATGTTAGTAAGTTAATCGTTGCTGCCAGGAAAAGCCTTCTGATGGAGTTATGTAAAAATTAACTAGGTTTCCAATTCGATCTAAACTTAACCCTTACAAGTACAGCTGTCTCTTAGTAAGGTGGGCAGATAGACAATATGCGTAGCTGATTTTAGGCTATTAAAATTCATGTAACTGTGAGGTAAAATTTATAAAGTTTTAGATTTACTGCAAGAACAAAGGGTTTTTAATATTTAAGGACGATTTTAGCTAAAATGTCGTGTGGCAGACACGCGCTGTAGTGCAAGTGGCTTTTGTTGGTCAGTTTGAGGTTATTTCTGGCGTGAGTGAGCACAGGTGTCTGAAATCAAACAGTACCTCTCGATTTTCCGTACACCAAGTAGTATGCCGGAAACAGTTATAGGTGCTGCGCTTCTACTTTTGGGAGTTTTTTGTACCTTTCACATTAACCTCTATGTATTTCGACCATCTCTGTGCTCTAAATCCCATATACAGGATGATTTTTTCCACTGTGTACAAATTGTAGGGCCTGATCGATGAGAGGATACGGAACACTAAAGGTATAATGCACTTCGGAAATGCATGGTTTACATGCTACAGGCCATTTATTCAATCATAATTTGTTACAGAGACTGGTCTAATACACACTGTACCATGCAGCCACAGTTAAAGTAAGCATGGTTTCCTCCCAGAGAACTGTACTGTTTGTTGTACGTCATGCCCTAACGCCCACTCTTGCCATAGTAATTGGTAATGTTGTGTCCGATTCACTTCTCTTGCTTACTCACCTTACAGTGTATGTGATGCAGCGTTGTATACAATGATTCCGTATTCGAATAAGCTTGTCGACATGTTCATTACTTACGGAGAGGCGAATGGCAACGGACGGGGGCAGCAATGTTGTACGACATGATTCATCCCCGACTACAACAACAGCATTCAGTGTTCGCAAAAGAGTTTCGCCGTTTGTCTGATACAGGGTCGTTTCTGGAAGCAGCCAATCATGAAGGACGTACCGATGTGCTCGGACACCAGACTTGGAGGAGAATGTGCTTAACAGTATGGAAGCCGACCGGCGTGTCAGTACCAGGCAGTTGCCCCGCCAATACAGGGTAAGCCAGATGACCGTGTGGAACATTCTCCATGGCAATTGTTACTAGCCTTATCACTCAGAGCGTGTTCAGAGCTTACTAGCGACAGACTTTCCACATCTGGGGCAGTTTTTTCACTTGTTTCTTCACCATGCAACCGCGATTGCCGGATTTGTGTCATTCATCCTGTTCACAGATGAGATCACCCTTACGAGGAGTGGTATCTTCAACTTTCATGACTGTCCTCTGTTGGGATAGCATGCAGAACTCCCGTGGTATGGTGTCAGCGAATCATCAGCATCAGCGCAGCTGTGCCGGGGTAACTGGTGACTGTATTTTGGGACCAGTCATCCCTCCACGCCGCTTAACAGGCCGGAACTTTCGGCGTATCTTTGGGGTGACTCTGCCTCCCCTTCTGGAAGAGTTCTGTACTGCAGTTGATCTCTGACTGGCAAATAGTGTTTCGTGTTATAACTGTTGGGGAAATGGGATTCACCGAGAGCAACAAAGGGATGTCTTCATCGTTTTACAATGGTCAACTATACACAGGGTGATTCAGCTGTCCTATCTGTGGGTTTATTCAACCCGCAATGCCTTCAAAAACCACACACCAGATTTTCGTATATTTTCGCTCACTGCTCGCAATCTACTAGCCCTACAGAAAAAAAAATGAACGGGATCTTTTTGTAGGAAATATAATGTACTTAAATTTTGTACTTGGATACGTTTTCGCTGGAGACCAGTTTTCGAGTTCTTCAATAAAAATGCGTTTGAAGGCCCCTTTTGTAGATTTTCCTTTAATTATTCAAAAACTACAGCCCTTAACAAAAACATTACCCAGTACAGAATTTAACCAAATTAAATTTTCTACGAAATGTCCTGGTCACTTTTTTCTGTAGGACTTATATTTTACAAGTAGCGAGCGACAAAGTACGAAAATATTGTTTGTAGTATGTGAAGAAGTTGCCGTTTGTATAAAACCCTTAGGTGGCGCTCAGCTGAATCATACTGTATATACCGCAAAGAAGTTGTAAGTTACTGACATTGCGTAAACATTACAAAGAATAAACTGAAAAGAAGACGATCAACTAAAAATAACACAGTGTTAGGGAATAGTAGTCATATTGGTATTCACGATGAAACAGCAAATGAAGCGCAAAAAAAAAGGGTACAAAAGAAACAGATTTTTCAATATCACCAGTTTACATTGAAGAAGCGGGGCTTCAGTAGAGGCTACTACTTAGAAATATCATTACTATCAACACGGAAGTGCGAAACACCCAACTGCATCGCAGTACATGGGACCTACGCAAGACGCTACCGATTCCGGAGGAATATTGTTTCAAAACAATAATTCGTTCGCGAACGAAGGCATCAAATTTTATGTACAGACGACAAAGGTCCGAATGGGAGAATATTGATATCTCACAGCGGAAAGGGAAAATCATGTATCAATCTGTGAACCATACCTTGCGAATGGAACGTTCAAAAGTTCTAACAAATTGTTTGGACAGTTGTTTGTACTTCACACCAATCTTGCAAACTGTTGGGAGGAAGACAACACTGTTGTCGTCTAAATTATGCTACTGAAAAGATCTTTTTGTTTATCTATTAAAACCCACTTTCTGGGATGGAACCTTGCTTTTCTCATGATGGACTTCTAAACTGCTAGAGCCTAGTCAAGTAGGTTTATTTCCTGAAACAGTGATTTTGTGTAGCAATTTTCATTGTAATCAGTGGTTGTGGAAACAAGTATAGTAGTTCAAATGGTTCAAATGGCTCTAAGCACTATGGAACTTAACAACTGAGGTCATCAGTCCCCTAGACTTAGAACTACTTAAACCTAACTAACCTAAGGACATCACACACATCCATGCCCGAGGCAGGATTCGAACATGCGACCGTAGCAGCAGCGCAGTTCCGGACTGAAGAGCCTAGAACTGCTCGGCCACAATGGCCGGCAAATTATAGTAGTGCAGCCCTGTTTCTGCCTACAAGGAAAGTGAAGAAATACACTGTTACATAAGAATGTGCTCAGCTCTAGCATATCTTCCACTAGAAATATTGGATGTTGGTTGGCTACCTATTCGGGAAAACACGTCTCAAAAGCAAATCCTTCAGCACATAAGATTGTTTTTGGGCCAGTGGTTTTATAACGAACATATGCCAAGAGATATTCAATGGAAGGCATCATTACACGAACAGTGTCACTGAAGGATGGGACCGAAGTATAAATACATTAATATCAAAAATTCATCCAAATGTTTACTCAATATCAAACTATTTTCGGGAAGACGCAACTGCCACGGCCATCAGTGTTACCGATCAATTTCAAAATTCTGTGGGAAAAGAAGAAAGTAGTCAGGAATTAAGACTGACTAAACCGCTGCAAAGACTTTTTAAAAACTCCAAACTGACGGTAATTTAAAGTAGTTCCAAATTTGTGTGACCTACGCACAAAAATAACAGGAAAGTCCTATACACTACATGAAATGTTAGTAAATCATGTTTATTTTCGTTTATTAACACTTGGTGCACCTCTGAATGTAAATATAATAAAAATTTTCCGTTTATTCGGAATACTGTGACTTAAAATATATTTGCATGCTGAACACATGAGCGATACAGTCTCTCGTTCCCAGAGAACACAGAATTGAGTAGTGTGTGGGCAAGCTAGTAGGCAACAATGGCGTCGCAGCCTAGCACAGTAACAGTTGTGGAGTTGTGGAGAGAGAATGTCGGGTCATAAAGGAATGAGCAGCTAGGATAGTGGAGTTGCCGCACAGAGATTTCTGTTTGAGATGTTCCCTGATGTGTAACCTGAGGATGAAGGATGATTTTCGAGATGACTGCATAGAGTGACAGCACTTCAGAAATAAGTAACTTATATTGAGTTTGTTATCTGCAAGCACATGTTCAGTAATTATTGTTGTACAAAGATTTCATTGTGTCCAAGACTGTCTATTGTTAGCAATTTTCGTGAACTATCAATCATGTACTTAGTATTCTAATTAGCTCTCCCCTATATAGATTAGTTAAATAGTACTGCATTAGCGATGCAAGAAAAGAAATGGTTGTAATAGGAATATTTTCTAGAAGCAGACACTAGCGAATATGACAACGCGATGAGAGAGAATGCTTATCGTTTGTGTTAGTTGTAGTTGAGTTTTATTGCATTATTCAAAATAATTGTTTTGGTCATTTATAGATATTTCTTAATCCCCAATATTCAAAGAAAAATACACTACTGGTCATTAAATTTGCTTCACCAAGAAGGAATGCAGATGATAAGCGGGAATTCATTGGACAAATATATTATACTATAACTGACATTTGATTACATTTTCGCACAATTTGGGAGCACAGATCCTGTGAAATCAGGACCCAGAACAACCACCTCTGGCCGTAATAACGGCCTTGATACGCCTGGGCATTGAGTCAAACAGAGCTTGGATGGCGTACAGCTGCCCATGCAGCTTCAACACGACACCACAGTTCATCAAGAGTAGTGACTGGCGTATTGTGACGAGCCAGTTGCTCGGCCATCATTGACCAGATGTTTTCAGTTGGTGAGGCTGCACGATCCGTTACAGCCATGCGGATAATATGCCTGTCATCTCGACTGCTAGTGATACGAGGCCGTTGGAATCCAGCACGGCGTTCTGTATTACCCTCCTGAACCCACCGATTCCATATTCTGCTAACAGTCAATGGATCTCGACCAACGCGAGCAGCAATGTCGCGCTACGATAAACCGCAATCGCGATAGGCTACAATCCGACCTTTATCAAGGTCGGAAACGTGATGGTACGCATTTCTCCTCCTTACACGAGGCATCACAACAACGTTTCACCAGGTAACGCCGGTCAACTGCTGTTTGTGTATGAGAAATCGGTTGGAAACCTGCCTCATGTCAGCACGTTGTAGGTGTCGCTCCGGCGCCAACCTTGTGTGAATGCTCTGAAGAGCTAATCATTTGCGGATCACAGCATGTTCTTCCTGTCGGTTAAATTTCGCGTCTGTAGTACGTCATCTTCGTGGTGAAGCAATTTTAATGGGCAGTAATGTATTAGGTAAAATTTGAGTTGTCACACCTTGCACTTTCGCGTGAATAATAATTAATGAGTTTGAAAAGTAAGTTAAAAACTAATTTGCTAAAATACCACATTAAAAGAAATAACAATAAGAAGTCAAAGTGCCACGCAGTGATTTATTTCAGATCATCATTTTTCTGTAGTGCAACCAGAGCAGAGTCAAGTTATTCGTGGCAAGATGAGAATTTGTTCTAGGGCCTAAATCAACGTTGAGAGACTATTAGGAACAGATTTCGGTTAGTGAAATTTCATGCAAATTCAACAGATGCGTTTTAGAATAGGGAGCATTTAAATTAGTCATTCTGAGTATTCTTGGGAACTGTTCTTTCATGCAGTGTAATTACAGACAATCAGACGCGTTTCAGGTTATAAAATAACATTCCCAAAAATTAATTTGCGTAAATCAGTTCATGTTCAAAAGTAGGATAGCTACACCCATTCCAGATCTGAATCTATAATCGGAATTTAGAAGTCAGACTCTTTCGAGAATGTTGCCGCGAAATTCAGTTACACAGAGCTTCAGCATACACCTCCCAGCTACACAGATAACTTTCAGACAGTGAGAAAGATAACGTCAAAACCGTTGGAAATTATATAAATATTGAAAAGTTGTTTAATGATCTTCATACTCATTGGCAATCTTGTAAATAAGTTTTAATGGGGGGCGAAATGAGACTGCCTCCTTGTTGTGTTCCTTGGAAACTGTACGAAGTCAGCAAAACGTCTCGTGCAATTTGTAAAATATTCGCTAATGAAGATGGACAAGACTGTGTCAAAGGCCACGACTCTTCCATGGAATCACTGCGGCATTCCCCTTGAGAGCCTCTACGAATAATAATCCTTATGGGAGGACAACGGACTCAAAATCGTTGTAGTGGAAAGCAAGTAACTGCTTTGCAACTACATTTATTCATTACCCCTCAGCGTGGAGACGGGTTATAGATTACAGCATTTCTTAATGTACCTGTGAAAAGCCGCTTATGAGAGCAACAACTCCAGGCTCCATAGAAGTGTCAATCCGTACAAGTGCTCCAACCGCGGTTCTTCGGCCTTTTGTGCACTGTCTCTTATGTACCCTCGATACAGTAATCATATTTCTCGACTTGTAATTTAACAACATCCATGAATGTTATAGGTGTTCCAAGCTAAATGTGATAACCACAGGATAGTAAATTATAGCAAAAATCTATTAGAATTGGTTTTTCTATATTAAGCTTAGCAATGGACACGAAGAAAACTTACTAACAAAGATGAACAATAAAATCAAAAAACAGAAAAGAAAAAACACAAAGCTGTCACCAACTCAAGGACAAAAACCCATACAAACAAACGTACAGAGCACAAGCACAGGAACAATACAAAGTGAGGATAATACCGAATGACATACAAACACAAACACACGTACAGAAGATCCAATATTTTCAAAAAACAAAACATAAGAATTGCCCATGAACTAACAATTCAGTTGAAATGTACTTTTTAAAAACAATAGGAAAAACTAATCTGAAACTAAAATTACGGTATACTAAACGAAATGCAATACATGTGATGGAAGAGACATAAATGAAACCAAGAGGACATTTGTCAGTATATACAAAAATTTTATTGGCACACTCTTGCAAAATGTTTACACCAACACCAACATAAAACTACCATGAGAGACACAGACATGGAAATCATAAGGTTAAACAAAAAAAACCTCCTCGCCTTACAAGAAAACTATCGCATTCAGAAAACCATGTTATTGTTTGAGTTACCAGTCCTCTGACTCGTTCCTCTCCTGTGCCAACCTCTTCATCTGAGAGTAGCACTTTTAACCTGCGTTCTCAGTTACTTGCTGGATGTTCCAATCTCTGTCTTCCTCAACAGTTTTTGCCGTCTACAACTCATCCATTACCATGGCAGCTATTCCCTGATATCTTTACAGATGTCCTGTCATCCTGCCCCTTCTTCTTGTTAGTGTTTTCTTTATATTCCTTTCCTCTCCGATTCTTCGCAGAAACTCCTCATTCCTGATTTTATCAGTCCACCTAATATTCAACATTCGTCTGTTGCACCATTATATCAGATGCTTCGATTCGCTTCTGTTACCGTTTTCTCACAGTCCGTGTTTCATTAACATACAATGCTGTGTTCCAATAAGTTTCTTCCTCAGATTAAGGCCTATGTTTTATACTAGGAGACCTCTCTTAGCCAGGAATGCCCTTTATGCCGGTGCTAGTCTGCTTTTGATGTCCTCCTTGCCCCATCCGTCACTGGTTGTTTCGCTGTCTAGGTAGAAGAATCCCTTAACATCTACTGCGTGACCATCTATCTCGATGTTACGTTTATCGCTGTGCACATTTCTGATACTTCTCATTAGTTTCGTCTCACCTCGAATTACTCTCCATATTCTGACTGTTCATTCCATTCAGCAGATCACGTAGTTCTTTTTCACTTTCACTGAGGATAGCAATGTCATCAGCTAATCGTATCATTGATGCCTTTTCACCTTGAATTTTAATTACACTCCGGAACCTTTCTTTTATTTCCGTCACTGTTTCTTTGATGCATAGATTTAACGGAATGAGCGAAAGACTACATCCCTGTCTTATACGCTTTATAATCCGAGCACTTCGTTCTTGATCTTGCACTCTTATTATTCCATCTCCGGTCTTGTACGTGCTGTATATTTCCCGCCTCTCCCTATAGCTTACCTCTATTTTGTGCAATTTTGTCACATTTAGATATACGGTTCGAGACAGTGGCTGTTACATAAAATAAATTGTTGATGCTGTACAGCACAATGCAGTGCGACGTTTGTGACTGTGAAAATACAAACATTCTTGAGAATGTATTTCACTGCAAGAAACCTGCTTATACAAATCCTCCAGAAGGACATTTCACCTATGTTGCATTCCAACACAATATGTAGCGCAACCATTTTGGTTAAAGTTTTGTAATGTGCAAATTATTCTTTACCCTAGGGTGACTCACAGGAAACCAATGTGTGCTTTGCATTGAGTAACGCATAAAAAAAGAAAAAAAACGCCTGATGATGAAATGATGAACTGCACAAAATTCAAAACCGGTACGGTAACGGTATTTTTTGAATAATGTAACCTAAAACCTATTTGTTGCTGCACACTATCAACAATTTACCCTATTTTCCTCAGAATCTCTAACACCTCGTACCATCCGACATTGTCGAACGCTTTTTCCATGTCGACAAATCCTATTAACGTCTCTTGACTTTTTTTTAAGTCTTGCTTCCATTATCAACCGCAACGTCAGAAAAACCTTTCTTAAAGACAGTCTAATCGTCATCTAACAGAATTTCAACTTTCTTTTCCATTCTTCTGTACATTTTTCCTGTTAGCAACGTTGATGCATGAGCTGTTAAACTGAGTTACCGAAATTCTCGCTGTTGTCAGCTGTTGCAGTGTTCGGAACTGTGTAGATGACATTTTTCCAAAAGTCAAATATCGCCAGACTCATACATAATACAAACCAGCGTGAATAGTCGTTTTGTTGCCGCTTATCCAAAAGATATTAGAAATTCTGATGGAATGTTATCTATCCCTTCTACCTTATTTAATCTTAAGTCTTCCTAAGATCTTTTAATTTCTAACACCTGATACCATATCTATTCTAAATGTACTTCCGTTTCTTCCTCTATCATATTAGACAAATCTTCTCCTTCATAGGGGCCTTCAACGTACTCTGTCCATCCATCCACTCTCTCCTCCGCATTTAAGAGTGGAACTCCCTTTGCACTTTTCTACATGCTGAGTCAGTCCTTCCGACAGTCATTTCTTTGTCTATTTCTTCCCATTTTGCGTGCACCCATTTCATTTTAGCTTCCCGGCACTCCCTATTCATTTCATTCCTCAGCGATTTGTATTCCTATATTCCTGAATTTCCATGAATATTTCTTTACTTCTTTCTTTAATCGATCAGCTGAAGTATTTCTGGTATTACCCATGGTTTCTTTGCAATTACCTTCTTTGTACCTATGTTTTTCTTTCCAACTTCTGTGATCCCCCTCTTAAGACATGTCCATTCCTCTTCAGTGAACGGCCTACTGAACTATTCCTTATCGCAGTGTCTTTATGCTTGGAGAACTTCAAGCAAATCTCTTCATTCCTTAGTGCTTTAGAACCCAATTGTTTGCGTATTCATTCTTACTGACTACTCTCGTAAATTTCAGACTACTAAATTGTGCTCTTAGTATATCTCTGTTCTTGAGTACGTCTTAAAATTCTGTATCTGATTTCGGAACCTGTGCCTCACCTTGATGTAATCTAACTGGAATCTTCCCATATCTCCCGGCCATTTCCAAGTATACCCCCTCCTCTTGTGGTTCTTCAACAGAGTATTCGCTATTATTAGCCGAAATTTATTACAGAACTCAATTAGACGTTCTCCTCTCTCATTTCTAGTATCAATTAGCCGTTCTCCCATAGCCGATTCTTCCACACCTTCCCCTGTAACCGCATTCCAATCCCCCCATGACTATTAGATTTTCACCTCACTTTACGTACTGAATTACCCGTTCGATGTCCTCATATATTTTCTCTATTTCTTCATCTTCCGTTTGCGACGTAGGCAGGTATGCCTGAACTATTGCTGTCGGTGTTGGTTTTCTGTCGATTCTGGTGAGAACAATCCTGGCTCTGAACTTGTTCACAGTAACTTACTCTCTGCCCTAACTTCCTGTTCCAAACAAACACCATTTTCTTCTGCTGTTGATATTACCCTTTACTCATCTGACCAAAAATCCTTGTCTTCCTTCAATTTCACTTCACTAGCCCCCACAATACCTAGATTGAGCATTAGCATTTCCTTTTTCAGATTTTCTAGTTTCCCTACCACGTCCCAACTTCTGGCATTCCCCTTAGAACCACTCGGCCACTCCGGCCGGCCCTGAGGAGAAAGTTGGTGATTGGAATTTCGCGAGAAGATTCCGTCGCAATGAAAAAACGCCTTTCTTTTAATGATCTCCAGCCCAAATCCTGTATCATTTCTGGGACACTCTCTCCCCTATTTCGAGATAATACAAAACTTGCTACCTTTCTTTGAACTTTTTCGATGTACTCCGTCAGTCCTATCTGGTAAGGATCCCACACCGCGCAGCAGTATTCTAAAAGAGGACGGACAAGCGTAGTGTAGGCAGTCTCCTTAGTAGATCTGTTACATTTTCTAAGTGTCCTGCCAACAAAACGCAGTCTTTGGTTAGCCTTCCCCATCACATTTTCTATGTATTCCATCCAATTTAAGATGTTCGTAATTGTAATACGCAGGTATTTAGTTGAATTTACCGCTTTTAGATTAGACTCATTTATCGTGCAACCGAAGTTTAGCGAGTTCCTTTTAGCACTCATGTGGAAGACCTCACACTTTTCGTTATTTAGGGTCAACTGCCACTTTTCGCACAATTCAGATATTTTTTCTAAATCGTTTTGCAGTTTGTTTTGATCTTCTGATGACTTTATTAATCGATAAAGGACAGCGTCATTTGCAAACAACCGAAGACGGCTGCTCAGATTGTCTCCAAAATCGTTAATACAGATAAGGAACAGCAAAGGGCCTATTAAACTACTTTGGGGAACGCCAGAAATCACTTGTTTTACTCGATGACTTTCCGTCAATTACTACGAACTGTGACCTCTCTCACAGGAAATCACAAATCCAGTCACATAACTGAGACGATATTCCATAAGCACTCACTTGCTCTACGAGCCGCTTGTGTGGTACAGTCAAAAGCCTTCCGGAAATACAGAAATGCGGAATCGATCTGAAATCCCTTGAAAATAGCACTCAGTACTTCATGTGAATAAAGAGATAGTTGTATTTCACAGGAACGATGTTTTCTAAACCCATGTTGACTGTGTGTCAATAGACCGTTTTCTTCGAGGTAATTCATAATGTTCGAACACAATATATGTTCTAAAATCCTGCTGCATATCGACGTTAACGACATGGGTCTGTAATTTAATGGATCACTCCTCCTACCTTTCTTTAATATAGGTGTGACCTGTGCAACTTTTCAGTCTTTGGGTACGGATCTTTCGTCGAGCGAACGGTTGTATATGATTGTTAAGTATGGAGCTAATGCATCAGCGTACTCCGAAAAGAGCCTAACTGGTATACTGTCTGGACCAGAAGACTTGCTTTTATTAAGTGATTTGAGTTGTTTCACTACTCCGGGGATATTTACTTCTACGTTACTCACGTTGGCAGCTTTTCTCGATTCGAATTCTGAACTATTTACTTCGTCTTCTTTTTTGAAGGCATTTCGAAGGCTGTGTTTAGTAACTCTGTTTCGGCAGCACTGTCTTCGGTAGTATCTCCAATGTTATCGTGCAGAGAAGGCATTGATTGTTTCTTGCTCCTAACATACTTCACATACGACCAGAATCTTTTTGGATTTTCTGCCAGGTTTCGACACAAAGTTTCGTTGTAGAAACTGTTATAGGCATCTCGGATTGAAGTCCGCGCTAAATTTCGAGCTTCTGTAAAAGATCGCCAATCTTGGGGATTTTGCGTCTGTTTAAATTTGACATGTTTGTTTCGTTAATTTGGAATGAGTGGAGATTGTCTCCCCGGAAGGCGTCAGGTGAATTATTATCTGCTTTTTTGAATAGGTATACTTTTCCCTTATTTTTTGAGGATTTGGCGATTACAGTATTCAATCTCGCTACGACAACACAGGGTTGTCGTAGAAAATGGCTCTGAGCACTATGGGACTTAACAGCTGAGGTCATCAGTCCCCTAGAACTTAGAACTACTTAAACCTAACTAACCTAAGGACATCACACACATCCATGCCCGAGGCAGGATTCGAACCTGCGACCGTAGCGGTCGCGCGGTTTCAGACTGAAGCGCCTAGAACCGTTCGGCCACTTCGGCCGGCTGTTGCTAAGAGGTCAAGTGTGTTTTCACAACCGTTTACTATTCGCGTGGGCTCATGAATTAACTGCTCGAAATAATTTTCAGAGAATTCGTTTAGCACAATTTCGGATGATATTTTATGCGTACCTCCTGAATTAAACATGTATTTTCTCCTACATATGGAGGGTAAATTAAAGTCATCACCAAGTATTATCGTATGACTCGCGTACGTGTTTCAAGTCAGACTCAAGTTTTCTTTGAACCTTTCAGCAACTGTATCATCTGAATCGGGAGGTCGGTAAAAGGATCCAATTATTATTTTATTCCGGTTGCCTAAAATGACCTCTGCCCATACTAACTCACAGGAAGTATACACTTCAATTTCGCGTCAAGTTAAACTACTTCTGATAGCAACAAACACGCCATCGCCAACCGTGATTAGCCCATCCTTCCGAACACCGTTAGGTTCTTTCAGAATTTTAAAAAGGGTTTCTCGGTCTATTGACGCCTTCTTGAAGTCGACGAATGTGATGGTTATGTTCTTTTTGTGTTGCAGTATCATCTTAAGGTTCCATATCTGTTCAGCGCACGACCTGTGTTTACGAAACGCAGCCTGGTATTCGCCAATCAGGTGGTCTGTCTGCTTCTCTAATCAATTTAGCAGTGCTTTCGGAAGTACCTTATATGTGGCAGGTAACAATGAGATACCTCTACCCACTTTCTTGTGCGCCATTCTTTCGGTATCTCTTCTGTTTCCCATGTTTGTTTCATGAAGTTGTATATGTGTTCTGTTAGATCCGGGTCTTGCAGGTTCCAGAACTCCGCGATGACGGTTCAAATGGTTAAAATGGCTCTGAGCACTACGGGACTTAACATCTGTGCTCATCAGTCCCCTAGAACTTAGAACTACTTAAACCTAACTAACCTAAGGACATCACACACATCCATGCCCGAGGCAGGATTCGAACCTGCGACCGTAGCGGTCGCGCGGTTCCAGACTGAAGCGCCTAGAACCGCACAGCCACAACGGCCGGCCCGCCATGACGCCATTCTCTCATGGTGCTCTATTGTTCTTGAGGCTCTTGATGACTTCTCTTACTTCTTCTATCGATGGCGGTTCGCTAACTTGGTTTGTTGTGGGTTTCTGAGTGTCCAGTTTGTCTATTGGTGATACTGCGTTTAGGAGTTTCTCGAAGTACTTCGCTAGGAGGTTGTATTTGTTCTTGGTATGCCATTCGGTCTCCTAAAGCACAGGTTCGGTGCCTGGTATTGCATCATGTTTCCTCTGAACGTACTGTAGAAATTCCTCGTGTTGTTCCTTGTGAAGTCTGCTTCTATCTCTTCTGGTTTCTGTTTGTCGTAGTTTCGTTTTTCTTTACGGATAATTTTACTTGTCTGTTTCTGTGTTTTGAGAAATTCTTGCCAGTTTTCTGGTATCTTGTCGCTATTGAACTTCTTCCATGTGTTGATTCGTCTTTCGATTGCTAGGTCACATGTGTGATTCCACCAGCGGTGTTTCATGATTCTTGGTGCTACTGCTATTTCATGGTTTCCTGAAGCTTTCCTGATAGCTATTCCTAGTTTTGCGTTGTTCCTATCTCCATTCTCTCCATTATTTTCTGTTGGTTGAGTGTTAAATATTATGGGTCTGGTCTAATGATCTTAGTTTTCTGTTGTTTCCTCCTACGGATTAGGCGTGTCTTTATCTGCAGTAGGTGGTGATCCGAGTCAAAGAAGCCATTTCGTGTGTTGATGTTCTGGGTTTCCCTCTGTGCTTCTCTTTGTATTATGATTTGGTCGATCTGTAATTATCTCTTGCCATTTGGGAGTTTCCATGTATTTAATTTTTATATGGATTTCTTGAAGTTCGTTGATATGACTTTGAGGTCATGGGTCTCTATCAGGTGCCTCCCGTTTAGGTTTGTGTCACGGTGTTGTGTGTATCTTCCTGTAATGTGACTGTATTTTTGTTCTTCTCCTAGTTTTGTGCTGAAGTCTTCGACAGTAATTTTAGTTCGGTGTGTAGGTATTTTTTTGATTGTGTCCACCATTAATGTCCAAAACTCCTCAGTGTCGTCTGCGTCCTTCCTGTTGTGGTCACTTGTCGGTGTGTGTGCGTTTATGATCGTGTATGCCCTTTTTGCCGACTTAATTGTCAGTGTGCTGATTCTTTCGTTAGGCAATGTGAAGTCCATTACTGCGTCTGTGATCGTCCTTTGTACTGCGAATCCTGTGCCATAGAGCCTGAGATTCTTACTGTGTACCGATTGTTTTCTTTTGTATATTCTGTAGTTCCCTGTGTTGAAATGGTCTTCATCTGGGAATCTTGTTTCGGTAGTGCGCAAATTTTGATCTTGAACCTGTCTAAAGTATCTGTGAGCTGTTTCATCTTGCCCGTCTTGAGTAGTGTGTTCACGTTGAGTGTTGCGATGTAGTGTTTCTATTTTGTCTTGAGGGAGTTTGTGAAGAAAAATGGTTCAAATGGCTCTGAGCACTATGGGACTTAACATCTGTGGTCATCAGTCCCCTAGAACTTAGAACTACTTAAACCTAACTAACCTAAGGACATCACGCACATCCATTCCCGAGGCAGGATTCGAACCTGCGACCGTAACGGTCTTGCAGTTCCAGACTGAAGCGCCTAGAACGGCACGGCCACACCGTCCGGCGGAGATTGAGAAGCTCCGATTCTCCTCATGATGTCCGTGAGCCCGTAGTGAGATGTTCCTCGTTGTTCCATCATGATGTTTAGTGGTTGGATTTGTGGCGTGTTGCCGAGTACAATCTGATTTTCCAGATCAGGAGGTTGGTTGAGGCCGCCACTAACTTGTGACACAGACGCCATTGTGGGAACCGACACTGCTGATAATTTTTGTCCGCCGCGAGTATTTCATTTCCTCGGTACCACCTATATCTAGGAGACATTCCCCTAAATACACTCCTGGAAATGGAAAAAAGAACACATTGACACCGGTGTGTCAGACCCACCATACTTGCTCCGGACACTGCGAGAGGGCTGTACAAGCAATGATCACACGCACGGCACAGCGGACACACCAGGAACCGCGGTGTTGGCCGTCGAATGGCGCTAGCTGCGCAGCATTTGTGCACCGCCGCCGTCAGTGTCAGCCAGTTTGCCGTGGCATACGGAGCTCCATCGCAGTCT
This sequence comes from Schistocerca serialis cubense, assembly GCF_023864345.2. Taxonomy (NCBI): domain Eukaryota; kingdom Metazoa; phylum Arthropoda; class Insecta; order Orthoptera; family Acrididae; genus Schistocerca; species Schistocerca serialis. Next base: position 334,468,853 of record NC_064642.1, read on the forward strand.
TTAACACTGGTAGCATGCCGCGAGGGCGTGGACGTGAACCGTATGTGCAGTTGACGGACTTTGAGCGAGGGCGTATAGTGGGCATGCGGGAGGCCGGGTGGACGTACCGCTGAATTGCTCAACACGTGGGGCGTGAGGTCTCCACAGTACATCGATGTTGTCGCCAGTGGTCGGCGGAAGGTGCACGTGCCCGTCGACCTGGGACCGGACCGCAGCGACGCACGGATGCACGCCAAGACCGTAGGATCCTACGCAGTGCCGTAGGGGACCGCACCGCCACTTCCCAGCAAATTAGGGACACTGTTGCTCGTGGGGTATCGGCGAGGACCATTCGCAACCGTCTCCATGAAGCTGGGCTGCGGTCCCGCACACCGTTAGGCCGTCTTCCGCTCACGCCCCAACATCGTGCAGCCCGCCTCCAGTGGTGTCGCGACAGGCGTGAATGGAGGGACGAATGGAGACGTGTCGTCTTCAGCGATGAGAGTCGCTTCTGCCTTGGTGCCAATGATGGTCGTATGCGTGTTTGGCGCCGTGCAGGTGAGCGCCACAATCAGGACTGCATACGACCGAGGCACACAGGGCCAACACCCGGCATCATGGTGTGGGGAGCGATCTCCTACACTGGCCGTACACCACTGGTCGTCGAGGGGACACTGAATAGTGCACGGTACATCCAAACCGTCATCGAACCCATCGTTCTACCATTCCTAGACCGGCAAGGGAACTTGCTGTTCCAACAGGACAATGCACGTCCGCATGTATCCCGTGCCACCCAACGTGCTCTAGAAGGTGTAAGTCAGCTACCCTGGCCAGCAAGATCTCCGGATCTGTCCCCCATTGAGCATGTTTGGGACTGGATGAAGCATCGTCTCACGCGGTCTGCACGTCCAGCACGAACGCTGGTCCAACTGAGGCGCCAGGTGGAAATGGCATGGCAAGCCGTTCCACAGGACTACATCCAGCATCTCTACGATCGTCTCCATGGGAGAATAGCAGCCTGCATTGCTGCGAAAGGTGGATATACACTGTACTAGTGCCGACATTGTGCATGCTCTGTTGCCTGTGTCTATGTGCCTGTGGTTCTGTCAGTGTGATCATGTGATGTATCTGACCCCAGGAATGTGTCAATAAAGTTTCCCCTTCCTGGGACAATGAATTCACGGTGTTCTTATTTCAATTTCCAGGAGTGTATATATGCATAATGGCTTCACATGTAGGTAACGCTCACTATCTAGCGAATACCGAAAAACACAAGAACAAACATAAACACTGTAACACTGTGCTGAGTGGAAACGCATACATTGATCAGCCAAAACATAAATTATGAGTACTGCCAGGTGGCAATGCGGGCACGTGCCGCGGTAGCAAAAGTATGTAAGCGAAGCAGACACGGAGGGGGGATAATCCTAGCGAAGATATGGGCTGGGAAAGGAGAACTCCCTTGAGATAAGCGACTCTGACAAAGGGAAGATTGTTATTACGCAGTGACTCTGAACGAGTATCTCGAAAACGGTGAATCTGTCGAATGTTCACGAGCTACAGTCGTGAGAATCTTTGGAAAGAGGTAGAGGGACAGTGATACTATCATTAGGCGCTAAATGGTTGGACGTCCACGACTCTTCACAGAACACTGGTTTAGGAGGTTTGTCTGCTCTTTAAAGTAGAGTAGATGGTGATCTGTGGCATCACTGCCGAAAGAGGACGATGTTGGTGCGCGCACACGTGTTTCAGAGCACACCGTTGATCGTACATCGTTCAGCATGAAGCTCGGCAGCCGGCAAGCCTTACGTGTTCGCATGTTGACCCAAAGACATCGTCAGTTACGACTGGCGATCAGCGGACACGTGTTGGCTCTTCAGACGAATCACATTTTTGCTACATTATGTCGATTACCGTCTCCACAAACGCCATCACTGAGGAGAACGGCGGCTCGAAACGTGCAGCCCGCCACGAAAGCAGGCTGGTGGGAGCAGTATTAAGAGAGGACAGACATTCTCCTGCGCTTCCATGGGACCTGTGGCAGTAATCGAAGACACGCTGACAACTGCGAACCACGTACATCCCTTCATGATTCATGTTTTTTTCCCGACAGCGATGTCACCTTTCAGCAGTATAATCATGCGTGTATCGGAGCCAGAATCTTCCTACAGAGGTTTGATGCGTATAATAGCTGATGTCTAGGAGACCAGATTCGCCTGATGTAAATCCTATGAAAACCATCTAGATCTCTGTCGGGCGCTGTCACCTCATATGCAAATCAGCGGCCCGTTATTCGCGCGAATTACGTAATGTGTGCGTAGACATGTAATGCCACATACCTCCACAAACCTACTAAAATATTGTCGGATTCCTGGTAATCAGTGATGTAATTCGTTCCAGAGACGGACAAGAAAGCTGTTAAGCACTTGGCCAAAATGTTTTGGGTCATTACCGTACAACTACAGTTGCATTTCCACAAGTGAGGCGAAGTGTAAATAACACCAATGCAGCGGAAGGGAAAATGCAAAAACGCAAAAAGTGCTTAGTATATATGTTTAACGAGGTTTCTTTCGATTTCAGCGTTGGTTAAAAAAGATTGAAGGAGCCATGGTTTGGAGAAAATGTGAAAAATAGGCAGAAACACCGTAAGTAAATTGCACACCATCTTTATAAAGAAATACTGCTTTTACTCTAAAACTTCCAAAAATGTACAAACGTATATTTGCAGGCTGTTCACTGAAGATGCTTTGTAAACAAAAGCGAATAGTGTCTGGTGTAAAATTCGTTTTAATCAGTTGCAGTAAGCGTAAAACGAATAAAGCAATAACAACTGATTTTAACAGCTGCTTCGAATATGGCCATACAGTCAAACATATTACATTATATAAAGTAAAAATGCCTGTCTCCCGCGAGAGTTATCCGTAGCGATTCACAGAGCCACTTGAAACGTTTCTCTATGTGGCTTCCACTTCCCACTAGTTTATAACGAGTGATGACGTGAACGTGTGTGCAGTCATGCACAAAGGATCAGGCATCGTCACGCGAATAAATTAGCCTCTGCCGCAGACGTGTGCTGTTTACATTATCTTAGTCCGTTGTGGTACAAGGGAGAATTCTTGACGTGATAATTACGTCGATTAATACGACTAAGAAGATTTACTGCAGCGAAACAGCAGTTCTTTATTACATTTCACAAATAACAGCGGACAGCTAATTATACTAGCAGCCTCAATAAATATACGTGTTTTTCAGGGACGTATCGGCCGCTCGAGTGCTAAACTACTTTATTCTTGGAAACAGAAAATAAAAGCCATTCAGACTTATCCTCTTTTGTCTTACTGGATTTTCTTGCTTCCCTCACCCAAGAGAGAAAGATAGAAAGAACAAGTGAGGTGGCGCAGTGCTTTGAAGATTAGACTGATAGAATGAGATTTTCACTCTGCAGCGGAGTGCGCGCTGATACGAAACTTCTTGGCACATTAAAACTGTTTGCCGGACCGAGACTCGAACCCGGGACATTTGCGTTTCGCGGGCAAGTGATCTACCATCTGAGCTACCCAAACACGACTTACGAGCCGTCTTCACAGCATCAATTCTGCCATTACCTCATCTCCTACCTTCCAAACTTCACAGAAACTCTTCTGTGAAGTTCGCAGATGAGCTTCTGTGAAGTTCACAACCTAGGAGGGTGATGTCATATGAACAGAGGCAGACCAAGGCATGAAGAAATTCTGAGAGGATAAAAAGATCTTACCTTTGTCTTAGGTTCTAAGCGGTCTGTAATTGGCCAAATTCTGTAATAAAAAAAAAGACTGCAGAATATGGAAGGTTGACTATATAGCCACCAATCATAGCGGTTTTTTAAGCGACTGTGGGACCAGCGATGCTATTCGTACGTCTTTCTTGCTTATTGAGAAACGTTGTGAGACAAGTAAGCATCTTCACTTCGGTTTCCAATTGTGAGGGGTTCACTTGTACGTGGAGCCCTATTTTGTAGTATATTTTATGATAAATGACATGTAATTGTTATGACATGCAAAAGAGATTGTATTTTTGACACCACTGAACCAAAGATGTTGCCTGAGGGGTATAATCTATTGTAAGTAGGGGCGCGCGGAGCGCACTAGCAGTTGCCGTTGCACTCTGTTAAAGGTAGGATGTAAAACTTTAAGCTAGAGGCTAGCTGTCAGAATTTAGCTGTTGTCCTATGGACACAGCATAATACAGTTATGTAAGGTAATGAAATTTTGTATATTTAGTTTTACGATGTTAGACTTTTGACAGACTAACGATGTTACACTTTAGACAGTAAGTGAGAATTGTAGAACAGCTGATAAGTTCACTGATTTTAAAGTTAATGTAAAATGTTTCACATTAGATTTGTTGAAAGAGAAACTTTATTTTGAATAAAATTTTCGAACTGAGCCATTCGGCCTTAGCATATCCCGTTACCAGTACCTCATCCTCTTCCATGTCGTGTTTGTTTAAATCCAATGAGTATATTTTAAAAGAAATGAGTTTTCATTCAGAGTCAGAAAAATATTAATGTACCAGAATCAGAAAAGTATTAAAGTTTGTAACAGTTTCAACGCGGGCAGCATTGCACTGCGCTGAGCCAATACCCAAAATTATCACATCATTTGCAAGATTATTCATTTATCAACTAATCTCCTGACGTTGTATGTATGAAGCTATTTTACGGCCGGATTTGCACTTCGCTGAGCCAAGATTAAATATTTTGTATGCTACTGTGGAGAGAACAGAATACCAAGACTACATCCGTTGCGACTCAAGAGCTAAGGAAAATGTATTTCATTGTTTATTTGCACAGGGAATTTTATCAGTTTACAACACAGTGCCATAGAACTCGCTGCTCACGAGACTGAGTAATATTCAGAGGGATTGATTTCTGTATAGGCATTACATACTGGGTTTCCAGATTAAGTGGTTTAATTTTTCTTCGGATTACAGTAAAACTGATTAAGCACACCATTTGCTCAACAACACAACACACAGTAAATTCGGATAACAGAAAATTATTTTGTAGAGAACTCACAATTAAAGTTATTTCTTAAAGAACGTTAACCATACCTAGAATAGGCTTTCGACCGACGACCACACGATCCCATGTTGTTTGCCTTCCAAGAGCACGAAGTACCTGAAGAACAAATTGAATGGTTCCAGCAGATCTATCGCAGCCTGGCCCTGGGGTATCAACTGACTTTCCTGTTTCCGTGTCTGTCATTTACGCATATGTTTCTTCATTATAATAATGGACGCTGTCATCAGAGATCTTAATAAACTGGCGCCTCTGACTCTCCTTCATGCCGATGATGTTCTACTGCTTCCTGAAGATAAGAACGATATTCAACAAGTCCAAGCATTGCAGAATCGTCTTGAAAATTCGGGACTACGCCTCAATACGAAAAAGACTGAATACATGTCAACAGATGTAAATCGTAGGGACACATTAGGATCGACAGTAAAGATCTGCAAAGACAAATATCTTCTAGTACATTGGCTTAAATTCGCGGCCGACGGCTCCCGATATCAGAAACCGCATTAGCAAATGGGGCCTTAATTGGCTGCCACTGTCAGCTATACTTTGTAATTAAAAAAGAATATTGCCCCCCCCCCTCCCCCAAAAAAAGAGAGAGAGAGAGAGAGAGAGAGAGAGAGAGAAGCAGAGCAACGACTTCGCTGTATTGGAAACCGAAATCTTTCGGTGGACATATGGCCCGACATTTCATGTTCACGTGATCAACGATGAAATTGGCTGCCTCTACGAAATGGCACCTGCCATTGAGAAGATGAGAGAAAGTCGTTGACAGTGGTATGGACATGTACTTAGATTTGAAAACAATAGCAAAACGTGGGTTTTCGATGAAAATCGATGGTAAACGAGTTATTAGGAGACCGAGGCAACTTTGGCTACAAACCTTCCATATAGAGCTCAAGATAACCTTGAACCAGCAGAAAAACGCGCCAAGTGGAGACAGAGAAACAAAAGGCGGTCTCCATTGTTCTGCGGAAGAAACGCTGAGGATGAAGAAGGCAGTAAACGAAGAAGGTGCAGAGAGTAATTCTGACTGAATCATGTGAACCATCACTCCAAGTTTTTAGTCATGGATTGAAGAGCTCGGGAGTCTAGCAGAGAACACTCTGAAAGTATCAGCATCGGCAATATGGTTGTTCGCCTCAAAGTAAATTACCACGCTTTGAATGTAGCCACCAAACCCTGCAGTCGCAATATATTAGCATCTCCTCCGTACAGTAAGCACTGGCAGCGAGTACTGTCATGGCGTGCTTAGGGACAAAGGGGCAAAGTCCAAGGTGAAGATCGAAATCATATAAGACTTCAGCGTCAGAATTAAACAGGTGCTGGAGCGTAATAAAATGAGTATTTTCAGACGTGGAACCAACGGTGGGAAACGAAATTTTAAGGAGGGGCAATGTGTAGAATGAGCAATGCGTGGGAATGAGGTTTTTGGAAATGTTTCTGTTTCATTTGTCGGACACGTCTTTTTTTTTAATTTCTGAATTTTTTAAATAATGCAGCGAACATTTCGAACCTACTAGGTTGACTTTTTGGTGTGGTTTGCAATCTCAGCGCACTCTCGTACCTCATACTGCTTGTTCTCTGCTTATTACGAAGTTATTATAAAACTGAACTACAAACAGAATCAATTACAAATGAGCAATAATGCACTAAAGCTGCCTACCCCACTATATCTCCTGTATATTGTCCTGTCAGATGTGTGGTGAGATTACATAATCCTTTCATCATGACTTCTAATGTGTTTGCGAAATAGCGACATTTTCTATACATTTTACATGCTCAGAGTCCTAGAGAGAATTTAAACTCTAAGTGGAAGCTAGGAGTAAGATTTGGTACCTTCGGCACTTAAAGAGTTGTGTTCGAAAGACAAGGCAGTTTGAGGAACTCCCTACAATACCCGTTGAAATGGATCTGTCTGAGGTCTTTTCATGTAACTGTAATCTGAGATGCTTAATTTACATACACCTAATCCAGTAGATTTCTCTTCTGCTGTTTGTTGTGTATAAATCATAGCTGGCGCAATGATTTAGTACAGAACCATAGCTGATTCATGCTATTTTTCTTTGTTTAACATCACCAACTTGTGTTATTCTCCTTGCATAACACCTGTCGTAGTTAAGCTCCATAAAGTGCCGATGAGTGAGTAATCGGATGTTGATTTGTAACTGGGGAATCAGGATAGTATTGTCTTAGTCTTTTTTTGTCGAGGCCGGTTAGCTTTCCACTAAACCTTGCTTTACAACTTGGCTTGTGGCCAGAGGTGACCAGGGACAACGTGTGTCCCGCTCTTTTTAGAGGGAGGGCCTGTGATCAGCCAAGTAAAGAATAACGAAGGAAATTGTGGAAATTTCCATTAACTGCCTTTTTGGCAGTTTGATAGTTCCTACCAGATTGGGTAAACGGCTGACACTTCCTCAGCATTTAGCCAATTGGCCAGCTCATGCCCCACACATTCGGTCAAGATCCGCTTGTCACACGGCGGCTGACGTTGATTTCTGAAAAGTTGGAAGACAGCACTCGGGCTGTGCTGGTCTCGTGAATAAGAGTGCCCTTCAGAGCCTGTCTACTGTATGTTTTTTAAGTTCTTTTTCGGTTAGTATCCGTTAATTAATTGGTAGTTCATTGCAGGTAATCATCATATCATTAGATTCAAGCACCAGAAAGATAAATGGTTTTTGGTGACAAATGGTCTTTGTTCTTTTCTTTTTGCGAAGTGTGAATGTGACCTCATCAATTAAATACTCATTCTAACAGTTAACCAGAGTGTTCTTAGCTGAATAGAACGTATACCTAGGGATGACATCCAAATTTGCGTGTGAAAATTTTTACCAATTTTTCTGTGGTTTGACAGATCGAACTTGAAGCGAAGAATTACAAACGGTAATACAGTGAAGCTCCAAAGGAACTGGTGTAGGCAAGCTTATTCAAAGACAGAGATGTATAAACAGGCAGAATACGGCGCTGCGGTCGGCAACGTCTATATAAGACAAGAAGAGTCTAGGGCAATTGTTAGATCGGTTACTCCTGCTTCAATGGTAGTTTATCAAGGTTTAAGTGAATTTGAACATGGTATTATAGTCGGTGCTCCGAAGTAGCAATGAAGTGGAGACCATTCCACAAGTGTACCCTGAATATCAGGAATCCGGTAAAATATCAAATCTCTGACATCACTGTGGCCGGAAAAACATCCTGGAAGAACGGCACCAACGACGACTGAAGAGAATCGTTCAACGTGGCAGACGTGCAATCCTTCTGTAAGTTGCTGCAGATTTCAAGGCTGGGAAATTAACAAGTGTCAGCGTGCGAGCCATTCAACGAAACATCATCGTTATAGGCTTTCGGAGCCGAAGGCCCTCCTGTACCTCTGACGACTGCACGACATAAAGCTTTACTCCTCGCCTGGGCCCGTCAACATCGACATTGGACTGTTGATGACTGGAACATGTTGTCTGGTTGGAAGAGTCTCATTTCAAATTGTATCGAGCGGATGGACGTGTGTGGCTCTGAAGATAAACTCATGAATCCATGGACCCTGTATATCAGCGGGGGACTCTTCAAGCTGGTGGAGGCTCTTTAGTGGTGCGAGGCGTTTGCAGTTGGAGTGATATAGGGCCACTGATACGTATAGATACGACTCTGTCAAGTCACACGTACGTAAGCATCCTGTTTGATCACCTGTATCCATTCACGTCCATTGTGCATTTCGACGGACTTGGGCAATTCCGCAGGTCAGTGCGACATCCCATACGTCCATAATTGCTACGGAGTGGCTCCAGGATCACTCTTGTGAGTTTAAACACATCCGCTGGCCGCCAAACTCCCCAGACATGAACATTATTGAGCATATCTGGAATCCCTTGCAACGTCCTGTTGTGAAGATATCTCCACACCCTCGTACACTTACGGACTGAAGAACAACCCTGCAGCATTCATTGCGTCAATTCCCTCCAGCACTACTTCAGACGTTAGTCGAGTCAATGCCACGTCGTGTTGCGGCACTTCTGCGTGCTCGCGGGGGCCTACGCGATATTAGGCAGGCGTACCAGTCTATTTGGCTCTTCAGTGTACCATACTGATGTGTTCTACATAAATCCTTGACCATTATGAATTCTTGCAAGCCAGGGGAGCTGTTGATATTTTGGGATTTATCAGTGTTATCGGAATTTTATTCAGCATGGCGAACTTAATTTGTTGCCCCATTTTCATTCAACTGTCTTGGTATTGCTTATTGGTAACATCACTTCTGTTGCTTCTTCTTAGTCGGTGCAAATTCTTGGATAATACGAATGTTACTGATTATTACATTTCAAAGGGCATCTACGAATTATTTCCTCTGGGTAAAGATCTGTTGCTGATGGCTATATTTATTGAGGAAACCACCCCACTTTAATGAACCCCATCAATAAGTTTGTTTTGTTTTGAGCAAGTTTCCCCTGGTGTACACTCAACTGTCTTCCTACATCCCCTGGGAGATCACTGACAACAGTACACCCTGCTTGAGAAACAATTATTGAAGGTTTGATGTAATCCATTCCCTGGAGCATCGTGTTGAAATCATGACATAAATTTCCTTTGCGTACTTGATATAATTTAACTGTCCAGACTCTTAACAATTTCACACGACACTACACCCAGTGGGACGAGATATAGCGAGGCATTCCCTGCTCTTAACAGCTCAAAAAAGAAAATTTGCGTACGTTTTAGGGTGACTCCTTGTAGAACTGTACATGGAAGAGACAGATAACACCAGATTACTCTTCTACGTGCGCAATTCGTTAAGCATGAAAGCTGCACAAATCTACACAGCCTTGATGTGAACAAACTTGTCTGTGAGGTAGACGATGAAACGAACTATCGTTACTTATCATCGAAGGTGCTGGTAAAGTTAGAACATGTGACTGAAAGAATTTACTGTTATTGGCATTGTTCCATTTTACCGCAGACGTTATCAAGGACTACGAGCACGATAGAACGCACGTTAGCCGATCAATACAGGTTCGTTCGGGAGACCAGTTTTTATTGCCTTTAAGCTCGACGACTTTATCTGCTGTCATGACTACAAGATACATTCGGCAGGCAGAATTTCTCTACAAAACTCCGATAAAGAGTTTACAACAGCGATCTGCATGCTAACAAAACGTTTCCCGTGAACTGAAACACCCGAAACGTATCGGGATCTGCTGCAAACTTTTCGACTTATATAACACAGCGCACGCGAAAACTATAGGTCGGCAATGGGCAGTAAAACACGGAGAACTGTTTTGGAAGCAGTTAAAACCGGTGAAGCCCGAACATAAAAGGGGGCGATTTATTTTCTGTGCTCACTTTTTCAGTACACAATAAAGCTGCGTTTAAAGCAATTTCGATGTGCTTTTTACGGTAATTCGCTATTGTGCCGGTTAATGAAGAATAACTTTGCCAAACGACCCGGATGGGCCCAGCAGCGAACCGCCGACATTTCCTGAAAGGAACTCCCATTGCACGAATTACAGCATGGCTCGTTCAGAATAAATAACTCCGCCGACAATCAGCGATGTCATTGCAGGACGTTGGCCGTCGACAGGCTCCGGAGGGATTTGGCCCGTATTAAAATCAGACTGACGTCCGCATTGCACCTACGAAGAATTGCCGTGTTACGTTTTGGATAGAATTTTATCCAACTGTACACTGCGCAAGAGGTATTACACGGGTGATAAAAATGTTAAAAGGAGGTACACTGATTCTCGCATCTATGACGCGCTGTTCTCCGATATACACACCACCGAAAAGTTAGTATTTAATATCTGCTGCTAACGCAGGTACCTTAGGATTATGGCAAACGGTTCGATATTAGTATACAGCTTTTACAGTACTTGAATGAAATGGGCTTTCTTGATATATTAAAATATCGACTCGTTGCCCAAATTAATTGTGAATACAACCACCAAGAAGGGCAAACAAAAGTTTCTTGGGGAACATTAGAGGAGGAGGTGAATCTTTCTTAACAAATTTACCCTGTACTCTGAATCTTCGCCCTTTACCACTATCATCAAAGAGAAATGCTTCCGTAGTCGAAGTCACTGCCGTTCGAGTTCCAATACGAGGGACTAAAACAAGCTTTAACTCCGGCATCTTACGTGAAAAGGGTGGCAAACGTGATGAGCACGAAGTAATGTGAGAATATCATGAAGTTAAAATGTAGACTTTCACGGCCGGAAATATCATGTCCATTATAATTATCCGGGCTGTTATGCCGTGGTCGGTTGATGAATTCTGTGTCGATTCCCAACGTTTCGTCTCCGACTGCGGGAGACATCTTCAAGGGGGTCCGTAGCTCGATGAAAGGTCCAACACACCCACTGGCTCGCTACTGACTGCCGCTAAATTCCGTGTCCGCGCGCTCCCACGCCGCGGCGTGACGTCACGTGTTTTGAAAACGTCGGTGCAATTGGCCGCTGTCCGTCGCCGTCGATCACCGTTGCCATCACCCAGTAGTGGACGGGTGGTACACGTCTTCTTTAGCACCGGCATCCATATACCGTTAAATTTCACGCCCTCCTCCATTCGGTTGAAATTATTTGGGTGTTTAGCGATTTCGATTGCCTCCCTGTAGAGCCTTTCGTAATATCCGCTTGTGGCCGCTAGTACTTGCGTCTCCTCGAAACGAATATTGTGGTTCCCTGGCTGGAAAGCATGCTCCGCAACAGCTGATCGTTCCGTTTCTCCTCTTCTACAATTTCCCTTGTGCTCTTCCAAACGTTTAGAAACAGTTCTTTTAGTGGTACCCACATAAACATCACCACAGCTGCATGGGATCCTATACACTCCAGCTTTTTCCAATGGTTTGCGAGCGTCCTTGGCAGGCTTAAGGTATTCCTGTATCTTCCTGGTGGGCTTGTAAATTACGGTAATATTCCACTTCGTCAAGATCCTCCCTTTTCTTTCCGTTACATTTTTAACAAACGGCAGGAAAACCTTAGATTTTGCAGTAGCCTGTACGTAGCCTGATTTCAGCGTGGCTGCCTCAACGCACGTTTTATTTCGGCGGACGAATATCCGTTCTTCATTAGTGCATTGTGGAGATGTTCCATCTCAGCGTCGAGCAACTCAGGTTCACAAATATTTCTAGCTCTGTTCGCTAACGTCTTGATAACACCCCGCTTCTGTTGTGGGTGGTGGTTAGAATCCCGATGCAAATAACGGTCCGTGTGCGTGGGTTTGCGGTATACTGAGTGGCCCAAACTACCATTTTCGTTTCTAAAAACAAGCACATCGAGGAAATGTAATTTGCCGTCTACCTCCTCCTCCATTGCAAACTGAACTCTCGTGTTTATGCTGTTCAGATGTTCGTGGAACCGGCTAAGTTCAAAAATGGTTCAAATGGCTCTGAGCACTATGGGACTTAACATCTTAGGTCATCAGTCCCCTAGAACTTAGAACAACTTAAACCTAACTAACCTAAGGACATCACACAAATCCACGCCCGAGGCAGGATTCGAACCGGCGACCGTAGCAGTCCCGTGGTTCCGGACTGAAGCGCCTAGAACCGCACGGCCACCGCGGCCGGCCCGGCTTAGTTCCTCCCTACCATGTCTCCACAGCACAAACGTGTCATCCACATATCGGAACCATACACTTGGGTTTTTGCTGGCAGTACCTAAAGCCTGTTCTTCGAATTTCTCCATAAAGAAGTTTGCAATTACGGGACTTAGGGTGCTTCCCATAGCCACGCCATCCGTTTGCTCATAAAACTGTTAATTCCACTTGAAATATGTGGTCGTCAAACAACACTTAAACAGTTCTGAAATGTCGGCAGGAAAAATTCGATCCAGCTGTTCCAATACATCATTAAGTGGAACCATGGTAATCAGCGATACCACATCGAAGCTGACCAATATGTCCTCCGGCTGGGCCACTATGCCATTCAATCTGCTGATGAAATGTGTCGAATTATTTATGTAAGAGTCCGAACAGCCCACATGTGGTTTTAACAGCGTAGTCAAAAACTTGGCTAACGAGTAGGTGGGCGAACCAATGGCACATAATATCGGTCTTAACGGCACATTTTCTTTATGAATTTTGGGCAATACATAAAGCCTCGGTGGTAGCGCAACCGAATTGCAGAGACCTTTCTGTACACTCTCTTCAACGGAGGACTTTTTTATTAACCGCACAAATTCGGTAACATCTTTTACCAATTTTTTTCTTTATTTTGGTGTTATTTTTTGCCAATTTTGGTATATTTAGTACTTTATTTTGTTGTCATTTTTTGCAAACGGGGCGAAATTTTTTACTAATTCCAGTGCTATTTTTTGTCAATTTGGTGTTATTTTTTTACCGGATTAGGTGTTAATTTCCCAGTTGCGCAGTCGTCGTTTTGCCAATTTCGTTATTATTTTTTCCAATTTCGGTGTTAATTTTCGCCAAATTCAGTGGTTTTTTGCCGATTTATGTTTCTTTCTTGCTAGACCGGGTGTCACCTTTTTATCAAATTTAGAGCTACTTTTTTGCTAGATTCGGTGTTAGTTTATTGCTAAATTCGGTGTTAATTTTTGCTAATTTCGGTGTTGCTTTTTTGCAAGATTCATTGTTTCTCTTACCAAATTGTGTGTAGTTTTTTCCCCCAAATTCCATCTTTCTTGTCAATTTCGCTGTTACTTTTTGCCAATTTCGGTGTGTTTATTCCTGAATTTATTATTTTTGTCGTCACATTTTGGTTCGTTGCGCGGGAAATGAAATGTCATTTTAAGATTACAGACGAACCTTGACATTGAGGAGAAACACAAGGCAAAATGCAATTTCAGCATTCAATAAAAATGAGTTAGGAACATTGTTCAACTGTCGTCATTTTTTATACGGGAAAATGACAAAGTTTACAATTTCGTCAGATTCGCTAATTTTCGCTTTTCCCTAAAAGCCGCCAGTTTTGCGTTTTTTTATGTTATCGCTTTCGCGAAATTTTCCCATCGCTAAGTATTACTCTTTCCATTATTGGTTCAAATGGCTCTGAGCACTATGGGACTCAACTGCTGAGGTTATTAGTCCCCTAGAACTTAGAACCAGTTAAACCTAACTAACCTAAGGACATCACAAACATCCATGCCCGAGGCAGGATTCGAACCTGCGCCCGTAGCGGTCTTGCGGTTCCAGATTGCAGCGCCTTTAACCGCACGGCCACTTCGGCCGGCTTTCCATTATTATAGACCCACAACAGCGGAACTTTTACTGCCGTAGGAAATGCTTACAGTCAGCAGCAGACAGCTAATTTAAGGCTCAAGTAGGATTTTGTATAGTGGACCCTTTGCTATAATCTGAGATTTTTTTTTGTTAGACTCCTATTACGGTCTGATCACCCGAGGCATATTAAAGGGACTGATGATGATGATGATGATGATGATGATGTCCCACACTCCGAGGAGCGTAGGGAACGATGCGGGAGACCCGCACCGCCGACTAAGCAAGGCCGTAGCGGGGGTGGTTTGCCATTGCCTTCCTCCGACCGTAATGGGGATGAATGATGATGATGAAGACGACACAACAACACCCAGTCGTCTCGAGGCAGGGAAAATCCATGACCCCGCCGCGAATCGAACCCGAGACCCTGTGCGCGGGAAGCGAGAACGCTACCGCAAGACCACGGGCTGCGGACAAAGGAACTGATATTTATACGTAAATATAGCTCGGGGGAACTGAAGATTGAAACTTCTGAAATTGTCCCTCTTCCTTCGGGCAAAAATATCCGGAACCGAAACAACTGAACAATACATTCCAAAGATCGTAGGTCAAGCACACACAACCTCTCGGTTAGACTGCTTTTCATATAACTTCCAAACAAGGTACAAGGCATTTCACTAAGGCCGTATCATATGGTGTGATAACGATGACTCCTTACAAACTGTTAGCAAGAGCGGCGGGATGCGGCAGCCCACTTTGCGTAGGCGGGCGGCGGAAGCGCTGGTTAGCGGTCTGGGGTGGTGAGTCAGTGGGCGGCGCCGCCCCTGTGACGTGCGGCGCGCATTCCAGGTCCGCGGGCGGCGTGCAACGGGCAGCGGGCGGCAGCCAGTGGCCACTTTACGGGGGGCGGCACCGCCGGCACAATCTGCAGAGGGATCGCCGCCGCAATTAAACACTTGACCTCAATTAACCCCCGCCGATCTCAGGGTCCCCGGGCCGCAAGCGGCTCCTCTCAGTACTCGCGTGCGTCCGCCTGAGCCAGCGCTCACACAGGGGGCAGATGTCTTCTCTAACTTCCACTTTTCCATAGTCCTCTGCCTCATGTTGTCTTTCTCTTCCGAGTTACAAGGCATTCCTTCTGTGACGCAAAGTTACAGATTCGAGCAGTAGAATGTTGTCAAATCTACAACGAACACTTTAAGGAAACTGAAGTGAGACGCAGAGATCATTTTCATTTTACTAGCAGATTTCTAGGAGCTGCAAGTAATAGACCTAATTTTATAGTGCCTGTGGAGTGTCAAAATCTGACAAATTACGACACTCATTTTATAATAATGAATCTATGTTGGCAAGTAGGAGTGTAATGATCGTATGATACTGTCGCCTGAGAGATCCTGTTCGGGGTTGTTCCGGTGCCTGGCACAACTCAATCTCCTCTGATGTGCGAAAAAAGCTAGTGTAATGCGTGTTCAAATGCAGAGGTACGTAAACAGGCAAAATACGGCGCTGCAGTCGGCAACGGCTATATAAGATAACAAATGTCCAGCGCAGTTGTTAGATCGGTTACTCCTGCTACAGTGGCAGGTTGTCAAGATTTAATTGAGTCTGAAGGTGGTGCTATAGTCGCGATATAGCGACGGGATACAGCATCTCCGAGGTAGCTATAAAGTGGGGATTTTCCCGTACGACCATTTCACGAGTGCACCGTCAGTATCAGGAATCCGGTAAAAAATTAAATCTCCGACAGCGCTGCGGTCGGTAAAAGGTCCTGCAAGAACGGGGCAAACGACAGCTGAAGAAAGACGTTTAACGTAACAGAAGTGCAACCCTTCTGCAAAGTAATGCAGACTTCAATGCTGGGCCATCAACAAGTGTCCGCATGCGAAACATTGAACGAAACATTATCGATATGGGTTTTTCCGAGGCGAAGGCCCACTCGTGTACCCTTAACGACTGCACGACACAAAGCTTAACATCTCGCCTGGGCCCGTCAACACTGACATTAGACTGCTGACTGGAAACATGTTGCCTGGTGGGACGAGCCTGGTTTGAAATTGTATCTAGCGGATTGACGTGTACGGGTATGGAAACAACCTCATGAAACCATGAACCCTGCTTGTCAGCAGGGAACTGTTGAAGCTGGTGAAGGCTCTGTAATGGTGTGGGGCGTTTGCAGTTGAAGTGATGTGGGACTCCTGATACGCCTACATACGACTCTGACAAGTGACACGTACATAAGTATCCTGTCTCATCACTTGCATCCACTCATGTCCTTTGTGCATTTCGACAGACTTGGGCAATTCCAGCACGACAATGCGACACCCCACAGTTACAGAATTACTACAGAGTGGCTCCAGGAACACTGATATGAGTTTAAAAATGTCCGCTGGCCACCAGACTCCCCAGACACGAATATTATTGAGCATGTCTGGGATGCTTTGCAACCTGCAGTTTAGAAGAGAGTTCCACACCCTCGTACCCTTACAGATTGATGGACAACCCTGTAGGATTCATGGTGTCAGTTTCCTCCAGCACTACTTCCGACATCAGTCGAATGCATACCACGTTGTGTTGCGGTATGTCTGCGTGCTCAGGGGATCCTACACTTTATCAGGCAGGTGTACCAGTTTCTTTGGATCTTCAGTGTATTTGAGCCCACTTTGGCGACTTGGGCGTCGATGAAGATATGAAATATTACAGGCAACTCAAATATCTAGTCCCTCAACGAAGAAAATCTTCGACTCAGTCAGTAATCGAACCTGTAACCCCGCAGCTAGAACACTAACTACAGACATTGGGAGGAGGTATATTAGGTTGGCTGCATAAGTTCGTAACGTTTTTGTTCCTTTATGTTGGTATTCCGGTTGCTATGTGTTTATTTATCGACAGTCTTATTTATTTGTAGTTCAGTTTTGCTATCTAAATGTACATATTCTAATTTCGTCATTTGGAAATAGTGAGTGGAGCCATGGACGCTAGAAAATGGAGTGGCAAGTGCCAAAATTGGAACATTTTCCACATATTCTTCCGTTTGAGTTCAGTTCAGGGGTGACAACACAGGTGTCAGTCAGAAACGTTTGCACGGTGTATGGGGACAATGCCACTGGACAGAGCAGTGTTTTCTCGCTCAAGGGGGATCGTTTTAGCATTAGTGTCTCTTTACGGTCAGGAAGATCCTTCCAGCTCGATGCAGTTAGCTTAAACGCATTAATTCACAATGATCCATGTCAATGTACTCAAGAGCTGGGAAATGTGATGAACTGTGATCATTTCACCATTGGGCGACATCTGCATTCTATCTGGAACGTTCAAAAATAGGATGTGCGGGAATCGCATACTCTAAGCCAAGATCACAAACGTCAGCGGGTGGCTGTATGTACATCTATACTTGCTCGTCATCAACTGGCTCTTGAACAACACCGAACATCCTTTCCTGCACCATTACTGCTGAGGAGGAATGGTGTCTTTATTCTAACATAAGAAAAAGAATGGTATGGTTAGCCAAAAAAAAGCAAGAACTTCCCGTACAAAGACCTGCACGTATCCGCAAAGATAATGTAATTCATCTACTGGAACAGCGACGGTCTGTTGTACTATGAATAGCTTCCCCGAGGTATAACCATCACTGCTGACATTTACTGTCAACAACTGAGACGTCTTCCTGACGCAATCCAAGAACCACGACCAGAAAGTCTGCGTGAATTGCTGGTACTCCACGATAACGCCCGTCTTCATTCTGTTAGACTGAAAACACTATACATGAATGTGGCTGAGAAGTCATTAAGCGCCCAGCTTATTCACTTGATCTTGTGCCCCCAGATTTTCGACTTCCACGTTCTCTATCGACCAACCTTCAAGCAACTTCCTTTACGGGAGAAAATGAGCTCCGAAAATGACTCGACGAGTTCTTCGCCTGAAAACCACGTGATTTCTATAGTCGCGGACAGTGTTGACAGACTCTTGTAAGTTCTAGAGAAGAATATGTATCTTCTCTTCCGCAGTCGCTGTTTTGCTATTCATATTGAAATATATCCTTTGCGACAGTATTAAAAGCATTATTTAGAGCAGAATTTCCGCTCGTACGTAGCCGAGCTGCTTGATTGACGCAATTCTTTGCTTCGCTGCTTTGGCAACATTATCATATTTAGTGTTTTCGCCAACTGATCTGTGTTTCGGCAAGTATTTGCTGTCCGTTGTGACAAACACAAAATTTTTGCGCATTGCGCCCCACTGACAATATACACTCCTGGAAATTGAAATAAGAACACCGTGAATTCATTGTCCCAGGAAGGGGAAACTTTATTGACACATTCCTGGGGTCAGATACATCACATGATCACACTGACAGAACCACAGGCACATAGACACAGGCAACAGAGCATGCACAATGTCGTCACTAGTACAGTGTATATCCACCTTTCGCAGCAATGCAGGCTGCTATTCTCCCATGGAGACGATCGTAGAGATGCTGGATGTAGTCCTGTGGAACGGCTTGCCATGCCATTTCCACCTGGCGCCTCAGTTGGACCAGCGTTCGTGCTGGACGTGCAGACCACGTGAGACGACGCTTCATCCAGTCCCAAACATGCTCAATGGGGGACGGAGGGTAGTTGACTTACACCTTCTAGAGCACGTTGGGTGGCACGGGATACATGCGGACGTGCATTGTCCTGTTGGAACAGCAAGTTCCCTTGCCGGTCTAGGAATGGTAGAACGATGGGTTCGATGACGGTTTGGATGTACCGTGCACTATTCAGTGTCCCCTCGACGATCACCAGTGGTGTACGGCCAGTGTAGGAGATCGCTCCCCACACCATGATGCCGGGTGTTGGCCCTGTGTGCCTCGGTCGTATGCAGTCCTGATTGTGGCGCTCACCTGCACGGCGCCAAACACGCATACGACCATCATTGGCACCAAGGCAGAAGCGACTCTCATCGCTGAAGACGACACGTCTCCATTCGTCCCTCCATTCACGCCTGTCGCGACACCACTGGAGGCGGGCTGCACGATGTTGGGGCGTGAGCGGAAGACGGCCTAACGGTGTGCGGGACCGTAGCCCAGCTTCATGGAGACGGTTGCGAATGGTCCTCGCCGATACCCCAGGAGCAACAGTGTCCCTAATTTGCTGGGAAGTGGCGGTGCGGTCCCCTACGGCACTGCGTAGGATCCTACGGTCTTGGCGTGCATCCGTGCGTCGCTGCGGTCCGGTCCCAGGTCGACGGACACGTGCACCTTCCGCCGACCACTGGCGACAACATCGATGTACTGTGGAGACCTCACGCCCCACGTGTTGAGCAATTCGGCGGTACGTCCACCCGGCCTCCCGCATGCCCACTATACGCCCTCGCTCAAAGTCCGTCAACTGCACATACGGTTCACGTCCACGCTGTCGCGGTATGCTACCAGTGTTAAAGACTGCGATGGAGCTCCGTATGCAACGGCAAACTGGCTGACACTGACGGCGGCGGTGCACAAATGCTGCGCAGCTAGCGCCATTCGACGGCCAACACCGCGGTTCCTGGTGTGTCCGCTGTGCCGTGCGTGTGATCATTGCTTGGACAGCCCTCTCGCAGTGTCCGGAGCAAGTATGGTGGGTCTGACGCACCGGTGTCAATGTGTTCTTTTTTCCATTTCCAGGAGTGTATTTTAGTTTCTACGGTTTATTACGTCCACAATTCAGTTTTGTGTACTTCGCCAATTTTGTTTTAATCAGAACTTTTCAGAAAAAAGCGAAATGACTCTACTATAAATAAAACTTTTATTACAGTCCCGAAAGACGGAATATTTCTCAATATTACATACGACACCTATCTGGTACTTAAATTAAATGAGATATTGTTATACAGTAAATTTTATCTGAAATTTAGGTATATTGTCCACATTTCATTCTCAACATTGTGGCAACTAAAATCAACCATACGGAAAGTATACGCTACGGACTTTTACCTCTGCAAACTCTCAAAAATTTCGTTCAATGGTTTACTACATTTAATGCTGCCCAATACCTGCGTTGAACATCGAAACAAAATTAAGTCATTTATGGGGGGAAGGTATCAGTTAAGAAGATGTGTAAAAATCAAATTCTTGGGCCAAATAGTTTTTATGAAATCGAATGATAAGTGTGTCAAAGCAGTCGGAACACCATGTGTCAGCACAGGCGAGCAGTGCAGTGGTGACAAAATCGCGCGCAGCGAGGAATGCGGGGAGCACGTCTCTGTAGCAGCGAAAGAGTTAATGTGGCCGTGGTGGCTTTACTTCATAAACCGCGCTTGGCAACGCAGCAATCTCCCGCGTCTGGGTGGGCATGTGCGAGCCGCCAAGATAAAAGAATTCAACTATAGTGATGACTGAAGTCTGTGTTACGTTTACGTGTTGTGTTTATTAAACTTACGGAAAATGCTACGAACTTACGCGCCAATCCAGTACAGAGACAAAAGTGAATAACAATTATCGCTCTCTCGCACAAGCATTGTATCATCCACAGTACTCTAGGGGACGTCTGTCACAAGTAGCGTCCAAGTCACTAGTGCCCCACGGGCGTCTCTAAGAGAATGTGTCGGCAGCTCTGTGTTCACTCCAAGCAAGTTAGAAAATATGGAGATACCGTACCGCCGTAATCGTGAAGCCAGCGAGTTTTGCACGCACCCCCCCCCTCCCCCCCCCCTATTTTAAGGAAACCAGAACAGTGAGATTAGTATGTTTTTTCTGTCATGAAATGAAAACGAAAATTACACGTGTTGCATCTGGAAACAAAGACACAAGCAGGAAGTCAGCTGTCAATTTCTGCAGGCAAATACTTTGTGTAAAATAATATTCTATATTCGTTTCGATGAATTCACCCACTGACTTAACAATATTTAGGTTCATGAAGGACAGCGCAAGGAAAAGCTTATGAACCAAGGCACTGCGATGAAAATACCGAGAACCAACAAAATATAGCAAAACGTTTCTTGAGTGTTTCCGCAAAGTTTGCACTGGTCGAATCGCCACGTCTTGCGTTCATGTCAGGGTAGGAACCATGCCTCCTACTTTGTCATCGTCTCTGTCATACATGCAGCATGCAAGTTACGCTACATGTTTCGTAAATGACTTTGCTGTTGATATTATTGAACTACATGAAATAAAATCATTATAACTTCTGAACGGTAGGGGTTAGGACGTTCAAACTTTACGGCTGACCACGGGGCGTGTCGGGATTTAGTATGAGCATGAGCATGCGCCTTAGCGACGATGCCCACATTCATTTTGACGGGTTCGTCAATAAGCAAAGTTGGCGCATTTGGAGGTCTGAGAATACGCGTTTCTCGATCGAGAAGTCTCTTCGCCCCTATGTGGTTTCCAGCGTCCTGTCACGGAATAATTATTGCGATATTCGTATCCAGAGTGACCCTGATTTCGAACAGATGTGGTTCATGCAATACGGAGCAGGAGAGTGTGATGTCCTGGATGAACACTTTGGGGACCGCCTTCTGGTTCTGGGTTATCCAGAGGCCACTGGCATGGGTCTCGAATGGCCACCATATTCTCCGGATCTGAACACATGCGACTCCTTTTTGTGGGACTTTGATAAAAACAAGGTGTACAGCAATAACCCCAAAATCATCGCTGAGCTGAAAACAGCCATTCAGGAGGTCACCGACACCATCGATGTTCCGATACTTCAGCGGGTCATGCAGAATTTCACTATTCGTCTGTGCTATATCATGGACAACGATGGTAGGCATATCGATCATGTCATAGCCTAAATCCGAATATCTGTAGTAACATTTACATGTTGAATAAAGTGTGTGCACGGCACAGTTTGTAATTAACTTATGTTCTTTTTTTCAAGTAGTTCAATAATTGCCACTCTGTATGAGCATCGTAAATTGTCAGATTGTGAAACACAAAAGAAACCGTAAAATTAGGTCTGTTATTTGAATTACAGCATGCGTGTGCATCCCCTCGAAATCTGCCAGTAAAATGACAATGACCTGTGTGTTTCACACCAGTTTGCTTGAAGTGTTCATTGCAGATCTCACACCTTTCTGTAGAACCTAAACTGAGCATAATAAAATGGTGAAAATAAATCCACACTATGTTTCTGTGATTGCGACAGATATGGAAAAGAAAAAAACATTTAATAAATATATCGGAGCGGAAGAAAAACATTGTGACACAAAATTCTGTGTGTAGATTTCTTCAACTTCTTGGGGTGCAATCTACATTAACGTGTCTAGTGTGTTTAAAATATGATGAGTTGAAATTCACAATAAAGTGGTTTCCCAACAGTGAACAGTCTCATTTGATTAATAAAAAGTGCGTGTTTCCACATGTACATATAACTGACGAATCCGTTTTATAGGATGAATCAATGCCGTCAATCGAAGCGCTCATAACCTTGCTGACCAGTCAAATAACTATCAACTATGAATGCAAAAGAGCTAGCAAAAGGTTCTGGTTACTTGAATCCAAGACATTAGAAGGTTACTCCAGCTTATATTTGAAAACTGATGTCTTGCTAATGGCCGAGATTTCCGAAATTTTTGTGACTCTGATTCAAAACGTACAAAACTGGATGCAGTTCATTATCCGACTTCATCTGGTTTAGCTTAGGATGCTTTGCTGAAAAACACTGAAATTGCAGGTGCTTACGAACATAGAATAGTTATAATTTCTTGAGTGTGAGGTCAGAGGCGTTATCGTTCACTGTTCATATACACACAACGTTGCAAACAATAGGTTCAAGGTTCTTTATAATGAAAATAACGAGGATTGTTATATTTTATACCTCAATGTTAATAATATTACAGCTGGGCTATGATACAGTGCCTACCATATGACTGCTCGTGGACAGTTTTGATGAATGAATATATCAGATTGTTCAGACGTAAACTAAAGTTAGAAGTTAATCGTAAGTATTCGGAAAATATCCATGAACACCACTGCGATCTACCACGACCCCCAGAGAAGATAGTACCACCTCCAAGCATCAGCAAGCTAGGAGTTCGAAAGAAGCAGATTATATGATAAAAAATTATATGAATCACTACAGAGATTTGACCCAGTGTCTGAAAATTAATCTCATAATAATCTTGCTCAAAGCAAAATTCACCGGATATTATCGTTCCATCAATCTCCCTTTACGAAACCGTATATCGATATTAATGCTGCGAAGCGTATGAATGCTAAAAACTATCTCGAAAAGAATTTTTTCTATGTAAAGTATTATACTGAATGAAAATTGCGCAACGGATAACTGGGGGGGGGGGGGGGGGCGGGGAGCTTGAGAGCGCTACCTAGAGAGCGTGCCCTTTCTGTACGATACTAGGCAAGGGGCTGGAGGGCTCACACGCTGATGTGTGGGTCCCTGCATTCTATAGCTTTTATTTTAAATAAATTCCTTAACTTGACTTCTTTGTGATTTTTAAGGTATGTTAAAGACTGATGACAGTTGATTATCTATTTATTTTAAACATTATCCCTCGACTTTACAGCGATTGCAGCAATTGTTGCAGTTTACAGATATTACAATTTTTACAACTTATAGCTCGGGTATATTATATACTAATCTGCACGCACATTTCTACGGGTAAGACGGAATTGCGTTGGCCAAATGTATACCACCAAAGTCTCCCAATATGTTACATAGGACATTCACTATGTGAGGAGGATAACGGGCAAACTGGGGACCAGATACTTTAACACATGGGTTCAAATTTCCAGAATTAAACGAGCACATTCATTTCCTTACACAATTCGAAGCTGGAAATAAAAGAATTAGTACAAATATTCAAATACCTCTCTTCCATGCGTGAACATTGAGACAGACGCACTGAGGGCACGTCTGCTCACTTACCCGTCTTCTGTAACCCTCCCTAGAATATGGCAGGCACCCGGAGGTCTTCCTGGGCCCCGGTGGAGGGGGTGGTCGAACCACTTGGCCGTGACCAACCTCTCCACCCCTAATCTTGTGACACTGGAAAGTCTTTGATTTTTAGCTGTCTGTGCTGTCTCTCTGATCCCCTAGCCAGGAGTAAGGTTGGCACTACTTGTAAGTAGGCTGTTTATGTTTTCTTATTGGCAACGTTACGTAGCGCTCTGTATGAAAATCACTGGGTGTGCTGTGTGCAGTCTGTGTCTAGTTTGCATTGTTGTCTGCCATTGTAGTGTTGGGCAGCGGCAGCTGGATGTGAACAGCGCGTAGCGTTGCGCAGTTGGAGGTGAGCCGCCAGCAGTGATGGATGCGGGAAGTGAGATGGCGGATTTTTGAGTACATTTGTAAGAATGGATGACATGAACTGCAATGTATATTATGACAATTAAGGTAAATATATTGTTTGTTCTCTATTAAAATCTTTCATTTGCTAACTATGCCTATCAGTAGTTAGTGTCTTCCGTAGCTTGAATCTTTTATTTAGCTGGCAGTAGTGGCGCTCGCTGTATTGCAGTAGTTTGAGTAACGAAGATTTTTGTGAGGTAAGTGATTTGTGAAAGGTATAGGTTAATGTTAGTCAGGGCCATTCTTTTGTAGGGATTATTGAAAGTCAGATTGCGTTCCGCTAAAAAAAAATATTGTGTGTCAGTTAAAGCACAGTCATTTGTAATTTTTCAAAGGGGTCATTTCATTTGATTTTTAGCTGTCTGTGCTGTCTCTCTGATCCCCTAGCCAGGAGTAAGTTTGGCACTACTATACTACAGAACTACTTCCCACCAAAGATTTGGCCACGCTTTACGGAAATGTGTGAGGAGGATTAGGAAAGTTCATGTGCAGATTCACATCCACGTACAAAAAATGCATAATACACGACACATACAAATACGTATTATGAAGCCTGACACATTCCTTTCCACCCGTCCACATGGGTTGTGTTGCACCCGCGGCCGGCCGCATCGTGTAATAAAATTGGCTGCGGAGCCGCCTCTGTTTCTATTTCCCGCTGCGAGCGAGCAGCAAAACCTGCTGCTTATAGAGCGGAAACTACTGTACCGTTTCAAAGTAACTTTCAAAAAACCGACACACTACGAAGGAATTACTGGAGTGGACTGGTTTCGACTGAATTAAGTAGACCCGTAACTGTAGGAATGGCTTAGATATTCCTTAAACACTTACTGTAGATTACAATTATGGATAAATGTTAAAGAAATTTGATACTAACAAATCTTCAAATTTTTGACACAGAGACAGAGTGTATAATGTTGATGTACCTACTGCACATATTTATGGCATTGTTAAAACTGATCTGCATATGTAGTTCAATAGATATTACTCTGATAATAACATCCGAGGCGTAATAAAAATAAAGCGAGTTTTTGTGAAAAATGAACTATCGAGGGATAGCATTACACAACTCATATGGCTCAGAAATAAAGTGTACGCTCTCAAAGCTGAAACACAACGCATGGTGTGTTTAGTTTAAGGTGTGAAACACTCATCAGCAAAGGAATTTCCCACTGATGATTATGGAGAATGTGTACTGAATAATGTTGATAAATCTACTGCTCAAGATATAATTCCACACAAGTTAAAGTTTACAGAGCAATGTCAATTGCCATTATCGTCTAAATGTGATTAATACTTTATATTCGATGACAGAGAGAAACAGTACTGTGGGGTCGTTTTCGAGAACTGTGGCAAGTCATCAGCTGTGTGCCCAACAGGTGGTGATGAAAAATTAATTCAGCAGTAAAATCCTGGTTGCATGTGTATGTACTGAAATTATAACCTACGTGTTTTAGATGTACAAAAAATGTAAACTGAAGCTGTAACCTGCATATGGTATTAATACAATGTACCGAAACTGTAAACTACGTGCAGTGGTTATATTATGATAGTGGAAAAGTAACACACTATTTATAATGTTATATGAGAATGTAGTTGTAATCTCCATGTTGTAGATGTAGAAAAGATGTGAGTGATGCGTTATGGAACGAATCACTTCCATAATATACTGACAGAATAAAACTGCAACACCAAAAAATAATTGCTGTAGAGTAATGAAATTTCGGGAGTACATTTGTCTAGGTAACATATTTAAGTGATTGACATTGCAAGAACACAGGCGAGATAAGCCATAGCAAATGTTAAATGCTGGTACATTAATAACCGGTGTAACCGCCAGAATGTTGAATGCGAGCGTGCAAATGTGTGTGCATTGTGCTGTACAAGTGCCGGATATCAGTTTGTGGGATTAAGTTCCATGTCTGTTGCGCTTGGTCGGTCAGTACAAAGAGTTTAAGGGACCACTCCTGTCAAGTAGCATATGAGCATTTGCTTTAATAGAGAAGCAATAATAAGTCAGAAGAATTTTCTGTAGGTAGGTTAACTTCTTCGGCACATAAATTTAATTTGCCAGGCTCTGTCGTCGAATATGAAGAAACATTTATGCTGCTCCCAAGAGCCGTTGGACGATGATAAAGACATCACTTAAATACAGATTCAAACGTTGCGTGTCGTAAGTTGTCTAATTTGTTGACACCATTGTGCAAAAAGATAGAGCACCAATGTAATTGAGGTCGCGCCAGCTATCGGTACAGGGAGAGCGTTCTGGCGGGATATGCGACCCATGGAGCATGGGTCAAAGTATGATCAACGTTTATTACTTGTTTGTGTAAACCACAGTTCTTTCGTTTTGAATTAGAGGACGATAGGGTCAGTGGTTATAACTTTTAGAAACATTTTACAAATTCCTCTGTAGTTGGAAACTGTCCCCAATGACACTTTTCGAATTAGCAAACCTTTCAGTACTGTCTCACGTAGTGTACGTACTCTTTGAATGAAAGCCACACTGCTAGTGCCTGACAGGGGCCATGCGGGATAGCCGCGTGGTCTAAGGGCGCCTTGTCATGGTCCGTGCGGCACCGCACGTCGGAGGTTCGAGTCCTTCCTCGGGCATGGGTGTGTGTGTTGTCCATAGCGTACGTTAGTTTAAGTTAGATTAGGTAGTGAGTAGACTTAGGGACCGATGACTTCAGCAGTTAGGTTCCATAAGACCTTACGACAAATTTCCAAATTTCCTGAAAGGGCTTTCACACAGGGGCCGGACAGGACAAACGAATGACGTCATCATGCTACGCCCCCTCCCCCTTCCCCTAACCTCTACCTCCCGTTCCCTACCTCCACCCTGCCCTTCTACCTCCCCTGCCTTCCCCCAATTCCTAAGCTAAATCCCTTACCCCACTCTGCCTTTGCCTAAGCTGTGCCTCTGTTTTGTAAACACATCAATCAGAGAACTTCTAAGCCAACACACATATTAACATATGCCACTCAGAAAAAATGGTTCAAATGGCTCTGAGCACTATGGGACTCAACTGCTGAGGTCATTAGTCCCCTAGAACTTAGAACTAGTTAAACCTAACTAACCTAAGGACATCACAAACATCCATGCCCGAGGCAGGATTCGAACCTGCGACCGTAGCGGTCTTGCGGTTCCAGACTGCAGCGCCTTTAACCGCACGGCTACTTCGGCCGGCTATGCCACTCAGAGCTCAGTATTTTACTGCCATAAAAATGAAACATCCAATCAGACAGCTTCTTATGACAAGAATGGGCGAGGGGCATAGCATCATTCTCAATCAGTAGTGATGGTAATTGCGTAACAGTCCGCATTGCAGGTGAGAACAGACATACATGGTGGTTCTTTGTCTGCCATGCAGGTTCAGACAGACACAATAAGTGTAGGTCACAATAAAAACTCTGAGACATGTAGCTCATAATACACACATCAAAAAAGTTTTGCATCACCTCGGTTCCGAGAGTTCCGGAACATGTACAGAAATATGGAAAGAGATAGGCATAAGCATCATTTCCATCCTTTTTATTGCATATTGTACCACCATACAGTGAGATCGTCAGAGGTGGTGGTCCAGATTGCTGTTCGCGGTATCTCTAATACCCAGTTGCACGTCCTCTTGCATTGATGCATGCCTGTATTCTTCGTGGCGTACTATCCACAAGTTCACCAAGGCAGTGTTGGTTCAGATTGTTCCACTATGCAACAGCGATTGGGCGTAGATCCCTCAGAGTGGTTGGTGGGTCACGTCGTACATAAATAGTCCTTTTCAATCTATCCCAGGCATGTTCGACAGGGTTCATACGTGGAGAACATGTTGGCCACTCTACTCTAGCGATGTCGTTATCCTGAAGGCAGTTGTTCACAAGATGTGCACGATGGGGGCGCCAATTGTCGTCGATGAAGACGAATGCCTTGTCATCATGCTGGTGATGTGGTTGCACCACAGGTCGTAGGCTGGCATTCATGTATCGTACAGCTGTTACGGCGCCTTTCATGACCACCAGCGGCGTACGTCGGCCCCACATAATGCCTCCCCAAAACATCAGGGAGCCTCCACCTTGTTGCACTCTGGACAGTGTGTCTAAAGCATTCAGCCTGACCGGGTTGTCTCCAAACACATCTCCGACGATTGTCTGGTTGAAGGCATATGCGACAATCATCGGTAAAGAGAACGTGATGGCAATCCTGTGCAGTCCATTCGGCATGTTGTTGGGACCATCTGTACCGCGCTGCATAGTGTCGTGGTTGCAAAGATGGACCTCGTCATGGACGTCGGGAGTGAAGTTGCGCATCATGCAGCCTATTGCGCACAGTTTGAGTCGTAACACGACGTCCTGTGGCTGCACGAAAAGCATTATTCAACATGGTAGCGTTGTTGTCAAGATTCCTCCTAGCCATAATCAGTAAGCAGCAGTCATCCACTGCAGTAGTAGCCCTTGGGTGGCCTGAGTGAGGCATGTTTCTCTGTATCTTCTCCATGTCCGAACAACATCGCTTTGGTTCACTTCGAGACGCCTGGACACTTCCCTTGTTGAGAACTCTTGCTGGCACAAACTAACAATGCGCACCCGATCGGACCGCGGTATTGACCGTCTAGGCATGGTTGAACTACAGACAACACGAGCCGTATACCTCCTACCTGGTGGAATGACTGCAACTGATCGGCTGTCGGACTCCCTCCGTCTAATAGGCGCTGCTCATGCATGGTTGTTTGGTTGTTTACGTCTTTGGGTCTGTTTAGTGACACCTCTGAACAGACAAAGGGACTGTGTCTGTGATACAATATCCACAGTGAACGTCTATCTTCAGGAGTTCTGGGAACCAGAGTGATGCAATACTTTTTTTTGATGAGTGTATATACTGACATAAAAAAATCCCAGCACCAAGAAGGAGTTGTGCGACATTGATGGAAAGTGGTAGGCGTGATTCTACATCTGAAGGATCATGTCTGTTCCAGTTTTGCGCCAGTCGAGTAAGAGTGGCTCTAGTAGCGCTACTATGTTACCTTTACATACACGTGGGAACGATCGTGAGCGTCAGTTACCGTCGACATTGGACGTGGTGAGTTAATGTTAGTGAAGAATGCCTTTATGGCGACAAAGACGATATTATCAGCACCCTACAGAGCTTGGACGATGTCTTTTAATAGTTCTACAAGAATCTTAATGTTGCTTCTGCGATACCGCAGTCAGAAATGGCAGGAATGTAGCCACTGTACATGACAGCTGGCAGCGTTGGGTAAGAGAATGTACGGGCGCCACGTGACACTAAAGAGAGGAAGATTATAATGTTTGGCGTATTGCTCTGGTGCATCGCAACATCAGGGTGGTGATTCGACCCGTTGAGCTGGTATTCATGAACAGTTTTCCAGGTAGGGTTTTCCAACAGGGTAACGCTCGCCCACCTACCGCTGTTGTAACCCAATATCCTCTACAGGGTACTGACGTATCCACCACACGAACCGACGCCTAGAAATTTGTTATTCACAGTTAATTATTCATGATACATCCATCTTGTTGTTTGTTGTTGTTGTGGTCTTCAGTCCTGAGACTGGTTTGATGCAGCTCTCCATGCTACTCTATCCTGTGCAAGCTTTTTCATCTCCCAGTACCTACTGCAACCTACATCCTTCTGAATCTGCTTAGTGTATTCATCTCTTGGTCTTCCTCTACGATTTTTACCCTTCGCGCTGCCCTCCAATACTAAATTGGTGATCCCTTGATGCCTCAGAACATGTCCTACCAACCGATCCCTTCTTCTGGTCAAGTTGTGCCACAAACTTCTCTTCTCCCCAATCCTATTCAATACTTCCTCATTAGTTATGTGATCTACCCATCTAATCTTCAGCATTTCCATCAGACCTGCAAAAGTGAAATGCATTAACAATATAATGACGATAGCTGCTAATGCAGTGGAGAGATGCGATTAGAATGTACACTGACAGCTGAAAAACAATAGCCCATCATATGTGGATACCATTTTCTTTGTCCGGATCTCCACGCAGAATGATCATGTTCCCTCCCTCAAAACAAGGTAGTGTTTACCAGTGTCAACACGCAAGCTCTCTTGCTAGTCGTACTGCTTCGATTGACTCTTGATTGTATATCCCCTCTGACTATTAAAGTGTGCTGTCGACTCTCAACACTTCAACAGTGTGGAGGAAGAACAACGTTCATCTTATAAGCATGACGCAGAAGGCGACTGAGCTACAGCGGGGTGGAGATACAGTGAACTGTCACTAGATCCAGCGTACAAGGCTTGTAAGAAATGCGTTCGTGGACCTCCTCACAAAGGAACAACGTACAAGCACAGCCTACCTATCCCAGTTTCAGTGAATTTGACCGCATTTCTGAATCAATTGCGAGTAAAAATGAATCATGGACAGAAGAGTGGAAGGAATTGCGATGACAGTACTAGCGTACAATGTGCAACCTTAACCAGGCAGTACTGGAATGCAGGCGTTAAAGCGAGGAGCGAAATACACATTACTGTTGCCAGCAGAAGGTACTGTGAGTCGAAGGAGCGGGTTTGACTATAAAAACAACACAAAGTGTGATACTGTTGAAAGATCGTAGTGCCACACCAAAGTCGACCACACGCATCGATATCACAGATATTAGCGACGTCTCGCTGCAGTTTTCAACGACGAATGGGAGACGCTCCTTAAGACACGTCTCTTCTCTCAGCACCTCAGCGCCATCGGACGAAGGTTGACATAGAACCGAGTATAGCTTCGCTCTGTCCTAGTTCGTGACCTCCGATGACGCAGTCAATTCACGGATGGACGGTGATATTTGTATGGGCGCACGACGGCAAGGTCTTTAACGCCCGCGCAAAAACAGATTGAGACGAGTATCAGTAAAATACCCAGTACAGGAAGATAAAGCAGCACGTAAAATACATGTAACAAAGGGTGGAAAACTATGTGTGTACCAACACCGAATCAGGGGACGAAAATGGCGTCAGTAGTAAAACATCAACGACACAGGAAGAAAGTGGAATAGAAGGTTAAACAGTATAGCATATGGATGTGGCTGGCTGACAGCAACGAAGAGAAAGGAGGAGCCAGCCACTCTACAACACACTAAAATCTCCAGCCTAAAAGCTTAGGCCAGAGTCCAGACACATCGCAAAACTTTAAGACTCTAGTTACACTCGTCTCATCATCAGCAAAACCAGAGGGCAGATCCTCACCAATATCTGCTTCTGCCCTTGCATCACGGTATAAAATGCTCTCGGTTAAAACGTGGCGGATAGAAATGTGCACACCACAAGCATCACAAAACGTGGCATCCTCCCGCCGTAATAGGAAGCCATGTGTGAGAAGACAGTGCCCAATTCTAAGACGCGTGAGGTTCACTTCATCCCGCCTGAGCAACTGGTAGAAGGAACGCCATGGCCGGGTTTTTGCCTTCACCAACCGCAGCTTATTGGCCGTCACTGCCAGCTATTCTTCCTCCCACAACTGTAAGCACTTCCTGTGGAGTGCAGAAACGACTGCCTGCAAGGGAATAGGACACTGTGCCACATCCTGTCCACTGCAGGCCTCCATGGCAGCCCGATCGGCCTGTTCATTGCCCCATATCCCTACACGACCTGTCACCCAACAGAATGACACCGGCTTACCCCGCCGTTGTAGCAAGTACAATTGGTCAAATATCAGCCGGGCCAGCTCCTCAGTTGGGTACAGGTTCAGCAACGATTGTAAGGCCCTAAGCGAATCGGAGTAGAGGAGAAAACGTTTGCCCAGAATACGATGCAACTGCTGCAGTGCCTTCAGGATCGCGTGGAACTCCGCTGCAAAAACGATATACTCGGCAGGAAGGCGATTGCTGGCGACGTGGTCAGGGAGCACTACAGAGCATCCAGGGGAATTCCCTTGTTGGGAGCCATGTGTAAACGACTGTGATGCATATCAAAAGGTTAAAAAACAGAGACTGGAATGTAAAATCTGGCGTACTATCTTTTTTAAAATAAGTCAGACATTAAGACCAGCCGCAACCAACTCTAAAAAGCAATCCTGTGTGCGAGTCCAACAGAGCCTCGTTGCTCGTAACCGGCTATGAAAAAACAGTGCCAGTGGAAGCCGAGCAACTGTATGGTATGCAGGTGTGTATGGTGTGGACAGTGTTTTATATATCTGGCACAAAGTAAGTAGCCGCCGCCTGATGTGAAGTGGCAGTTCACCAGCATCTGCACAGAGGCTTGGCATGGGGCTTGCTCTGAGTGCCCCAGTGGCCAACTGAATGCCTTCATGATGCATCTTGTCCAACACCTTCAAATAAGAAGGTCTCGCAGACCCGTACACCATACACCCATAATCGATCCGAGAACGCACAAATTCCCTATAAAACCGGAGCAGACAAGTCCTGTCACACGTAGTGTGAGTAAGACATTTTAATATACTGAGAGCCTTAAGCGACCGTTTTGTCAGGTCCTTAAACCATATAAGGTTGTAGTCAAATATGAAGCCCAGAAACCTCACCGTGTCTCTAAAATTAAGATGAGTGTCCCCTATCCTCATCTCGGGGAAGTTTAAAAAGGAAAGAGAACGATTAAACAGAACACACACAGACTTCTCCGCAGAAAACTTAAAACCACCCTTCTGCGTCCATCAGTCCAAACGTCGAAGAGTTAGTTTCAATTGACGTGTTGTCGTTGCAAGGCTGGCAGACGGGCAAAACACAGAGAAGTATCCACAAACAAAGAACACTGGACAGGACTGTGCACTATTGGCGTAATGCCATTACTAGCTATGGCAGAGACAGTCACACTTAAAACGCTACCTTGAGGGACACTGTTCTTCTGCCCAAAGCGATCAGGCACGAAATCACCGACACGGTATCGAAAATACCGTGGCGAGAGAAAGGACCGAGTAAAAATGAGAAGACAACCACGAAAACCCCATTCGTGCAGCTGCTCGACGATAAGGTGCCTCCAAGTAGTATCATAGGCCTTCTTGGTGTCAGAAAATATACGTAAACGATGATGCCGACGCAGTATAGTCTGTTGTATGGCCGCCTGTAGGAGGGTCAGGTTATCAAAGATGGAGCGATACCTCCTGAATCCACTGAAAACGGCTAAGGAGTTGTCTGGATTCTATAATCCAGATACGGCGGCGGTTGACCATCCGCTCCAAGGTCTTTCCCAGGCAGCCAGTGAGGGCAGCACTGCGGTAACTCGTTGGGCACGTACTGTCTTTCCCACGTTTTAAAAGAGGAATTAAAATTGTCTCATGACGCAGTCAGTCTCATGTAGTTACCACGCTAGTGGTACTCAGGTCTTACATGGAAATGTGCTTCTGTAAATGTTGAACTTGTACTTCAGAAGAGTTTGTCATTGTGTGCATTAAGTAATGCTTCACTGTTTAAAGACAGCTGTAAATATTCTGCTAATTCGTGTAGCAATCGTTTGTAAAGAGTCAAGTCAATCCTGCTAATTCGTGTGGCAATCGTTTGTACAAAGTCAAGTAAATCTTTCTGCCATTCTTGTAAGAAAGTGAACTAATGTTTCATATGTTGTTCGTCAGGTGGTAACACAAAGCGCACGCAGTCGACATTTGCGCTGCTGTGTTCATTCTAAGCGATTTCCTATGGCTGTGGAGGCAGTACTAAGGACTTGCATACAGGGTGTTTCACAAGTCATGTTACACACTTCTAGAGGTTGCAGAGGGGACTTCGTAGATCAAGTTCTACATAGGAGCCTACGTCCGCAAACGTCATCCAGCGGCGCTACAGAGCGTCAAAGCTATAAGAGCCCGGGGCCTGTAAATGTATGTACGTACAGGGTGATTCCTTGATGATGTTGCAGCCTTTGGAGGATGATGGAGAAGGATAAATGCGTCAAATTGAGGTAAGGGACCGTGGTCCGGAAACGAGTCAAATGTTACAAGCGAAAATCGTTCTGATACTTCTGGCAGCCCAGTACACGTATCTGTACTGTTGTTGCTAAGAATGCAGGATACGTAACTTTCAGTGGTGGCAGTATGGACGAAGACAAGATAAAATGTCTGGTAAACAGGGGCTCTAAAATCCGAACGTGAGGGGCCGTGAGCAGTTGTTCATCTTCGCTAGGGTTAAACACATCTCCTCTATTGAACAAGTACTCACAGTTCTTAAGGTAGGCAATTTAGAGCCCAAGTTTACGGAACATTTTTCCTTGTTTTGGTCAATACTACTACTTCTTAAAGTTGCCTAACCTACAAACTTAGCAACAACAGTACCGATGCATGTATTCCTCTGTCAGAAGTATCGGAACCATTGACGCCTTTAATGTGCGAATCGTTCGTATCAGGTAAAGGAACTCTTTGAAACATCCCCATAGAAAAATTAAAAATGAGAGTGCTGGAAAACCTCTTACGATATTTTATTTTCAAAATGCTGAGCAGAACTGAACGTACTCAGACATTTCTCTCTTTACTTATTCTGATCATCACTAAACTGACACACAATATTTTTAGCGTCATCCAACGGCGCTACAGAGCGTCAAAGCTATAAGAGGCCGGGGCTTGTAAATGTATGTATGTGCAGGGTGATACCGTGATGATGTAGCAAACTTTGGAGGATGATGGAGAAGGATAAATGTGTCAAATTGTGGTAAGGGACCCTGGATCGGAAACGAGCCGAATGTTACAAGCGAAAATCGTTCTGATACGCATAGCCAGCAAATGAAAGATTTTGATAGAGAACAAACAACGTATTTACCTTAATAATGTTCAAAAGTCATCATATATATATATATATATATATATATATATATATATATATATGTATATATATAAGTCATCATACATATATATTCATGACCTCCATCTTTATAAATTTCCTTTTTCTGGCGGACACACGTCCAGATCGTCCGCTTATAATAACCTCTCAAAACTCTGGCATCTCTTTCTCCATATCCACCACTGCTGGCGTCTCACCTCCAACTGTCCAACGCTACACGATGTTCACATCCAATTGCCTAACACTAAACAAGCGAGTATTCCAACAGTGAGTCGAACCAGCCACAGACTGCACACAGCAGTCAGTGATTTTCATATGGAGCGGTACGTGGCGTTAGCAACATAAAAACCTGAACAGCCTACTTACACCTTACCTTAAATTGCTACAATTATCGCTCTCCACGATCCATGAAAGTTTGTAACTTAAACATGGGTTCACCCTGTGAATACACATACATTTACTGGCGCTGGAGCCTGTAACCTGCACTCTCTGTAGGACCGTTGGATGAAGTTTGAGGATATGGGTTCCACTTAGACCCCTCCACAGCTCCTATAATTGAGTAACATGAATTGTGACACATCCTGTATACCGGCAATGCCGTAGGACTCGTACAGGATGGCGGTCTCCTCCCCCCTCCCTCCCCAGTGCCAGGAAACAAGCAAATGCCGCTCTCCTGCAAGAGAACAACTGCATGCTAATACTCAATTTGCTGAAGATTGGCCTCGCTTCCTAAGGGCGTCTCTAAGTGAATCTCGGGAGGCTAGCTGATAACACTTCCGATAAGGTATCGCGCGCCCGTGCCGGGTCTGAAAGGAGAGGCGCCGAGATAAACCTCGGCGGATAGCAGCTGCGCCTCGGCGTGAGGAGCCGGCAGGCAGGCAGGCGGCGGCCCCCGGAATGACGTGCGTGTCGCGTCTTCCACTCCTGCCCGCCGCTCCTTCATGAGACGCGAACGGCGGTCGCGTGCAATTCTCGATTCAATTATCTGATAAGCGGCGCGCTGCGGGGCGTGGCGGGTGGGGAGGCGCGGCTCGCCGGTGTCGGAGGCCCGCAGCGAGGGTAGCGGCTGCTGGGGAGCGGCGGCGGCGGCTGGGCCCGTATCGGAAGCTCGTATCTTGTCTCGGCGCGTCGTCCCGCGGTCTCCCGCAACCCGGTAATAATTAACCTGGGCGGCCCGCCTGCCGTGACGTCACAGCTACCTGCTAGGGACTCCCGATCGGGGCTCCACTGTTGGCCACGACGGTTAGCCTGCGATTGATTTACTCCTGGAGCCTGTGCAACAGCAGCCTATCTGAATAGCAAAAAGTCATCGATCTCTCAGGTTTTCTCGACGCGGTTGATTAATCGTGTGTTTCCGGGTGCCCAGTCAGGTGGTTGTTTCTTATTTGGTGCACAACATTTCGACGTCGTCCCCTTCAAGAGCAGCGAGCTGTGCCGTTATGTGTACTCGCTGCTGGAACCACATCAGCAGCTCGGGCACAAGATTAAAAAAGTCATCGGTTTGCGAGATATTTGTTTCGTCACTTGTCTGGAGTCTGCTGTTATACGGCCCTGAATCATGGAGAATTAAAAAAAGAAAAGAAAAGAAAACTGCAAGTTTCGAAATATGGCTGCTGAGAGGAATGTTTAAGCTGAAGCGGAATGACACCTTAAGAATGAAGATGTTATAAAGATAATTGGGAATGAGAGGTTATTGGATATGGCAACAATGAGGAAAAATTTATGGCTGGGTCATATATTGTCTAGAGGCCGGCCGAAGTGGCCGAGCGGTTCTAGGCGCTTCAGTCTGGAACCGCGCGACCGCTACGTTCGCAGGTTCGAATCCTGCCTCGGTCATGGATGTGTTGAAAAGGTACAGTACCACCTGACATTGAAAATAGGTACAACATTCTTCGTTATTCTTGTCAGAACAACATATTTTTTGTCATAAGGTGAAAGGGAACAGTACGCCCCGACATTGAAATTAATACAACATTCTTCGTTACTCTTGTCAGAACAACATACTCTTTGTAATAATAACTCAATTGAACTTAATACACCAAAGCCGGATACCAGTGTAGGAAAGAATGACAATTTATTTATTTAATTGATCCCATGTGCACTCCCACAAAATAAATCCCTACATCCAGTTTGGTGAGATCTGTGAAATGAATGAATGTATGGTCGTCTGCTAACCGCAGATAGTGAATGTGCAATATATGATCATCTTTGAGACGGTGCTTTGGTCACCTTTGGTGAAACCAAAGAGATGAAATTTACCTGAGCTTTGAGCGCCTGAAATGTGGCTGACCACTACAGTAACACGGTGCTCCCCCACCTCGACGGAGGTGCGAGATGACGTGAAGAACGGCCATGTTTCAGCACTCTGGCGCTGAATCTTGTATTGGTAAGACCTGCCTTAGGTGTGCTCCGTAAAGACAAAAGAGTGGAGAGAATGGTATGGACGTGAAATACTTAAGAGCAGCTTGGAATAATAATTTCCCTATTTCAGGAACTTTTGGGGGGAGAATTAAATGTCAGGCAGGTAATATTAAGGGGATCGTAGTAACCTTCGAAAGTGACCAACGGTCACAATGAAACCATGTGTAGCAACATGTTGAAATACTTGCGAGTGCTAGTACTAAGTTGAAATACTTCCAAGTGCTAAAGTTAAGCTGAATTACTGGCGTGTTTACTATAAGTTGGAAATATTTAAGAAATGGTGTGTGCAGGACTTGAAATTAGAGACTAGTACTTCCACGTGGTTAGTACTGTGTGAGTCTCAATCTGTGTATGAGACAAAGGGTATCAGTTGAGGACTCGCGTGTGTGACGAATATGCTCTTAATATTACCTTTGCGTGTCATGTTTCCGTGTGACGCTGGATTCAAACTCTAATACTCTGAGAGAGAAGCAAGGTGAGACAGCCGTCTATCCAGCAACTCCACTTGGCTTGCACTGCACAGGAAGACGTGCATATATCCTCCAGAGTTCGTGGTAGGAAAGAAAAGTTACGAAGTGGGGCAGTATCATGTGAAACTGGGATGAGTACTAATTGAAGTGGGAAAGCTTAAAGTGAAGTGATTCTAACGTTGTGACTATTCTTCGTGATGTATATCGCCAGTGTGATGTATTTCATGTAATTTAACTATGTGTGGTTTGAGCTAGGCATAAGTAGCAAGATAGGTTCGGAGGTAGTGGGTTATGCATGTTCCTTTTTGTACCGCTCGACCTGGAGGAAATTTTCATGATGATGGGTATGAGAGTCGAAGTGTGAGAAATAGCAAAAGATCCACCATCCTATCCAGAAAGTGCACTGTAGCGTTAGATAATTAAGAGATTATAAGATAGAGAATCACCAATGTAAAGCCACGCCCACTGGGCGGAATTTCTCTCGTGTAATTGTTGCATAAGATGTAATGATGTGTTTAGTTTATCGTTGAATCATAATAGATTTATCGGAATAAAAATGATAGTGAAAAGAAAAATAGTGGTGGCCTTGTTATTCGAATAGAGTGTAGTCATGATATCCAGAATTTATAATGTGTGCGCCATTCATATTCAGTGCGATGGGCACGCTTGGTCAAAGCCGTTGGATAAGAAAGAACTTGTAGTGTTGCCAGTGCGTAGTGAACAATCAGAGTTGTGTGAATTACTAATAGTCAGGGATGCGTTATCCGTTTCCGTTGCGTAATATTCAAACAGGAAAATAATTTGTAGCTTAATTGTGAGTACTAGAGCTCATAATCAGTCATTGCTGTTACTCGATAGATAAAAATATATCCACTCGCTTGGCAGACCACTCATCTTGCAGGCCTGACTGCTTGATACCACAGTATGAGCAAGGCATGTGGGTGCCTCTCAGTGTGTGATGTCCTTAGGTTAGTTAGGTTTAAGTGGTCTAAGTTCTAGGGGACTCATGAATTGTATAGAACTGTCTGCGACAAAAAATTATTGAGCGAAAAATGGAAGGAATGACAGGAAAGAGAGGAAAGGAAGTGGAATTATGGACAACATTAAAAATGGGCGAACATACAAACAGATGAAGGAAGATACTCAGAACAGGACACGAGTCTCCAGTGGAAACCTGCCGTATGACAGATGCAGTAAAGAAGAAGAAGAATTCACTTTACAACCCTCTGGAACGCGCCCAATTTCCACAGTGAGTTATACAATTAAGGGTCTTGGCGTAGTGGTCACTGATGAATTAGAGAAGGGAACACCGGTGCAATAGTGGTAAGAAGCGGAAGCTAGAAGCCGAGATCTAATTTCAAATGTATTTTTGGTTGCTTGTGATAGCAAAAATCCCATTAGACATTTTTCCTAATGGTTTTACTCGTCTGTGCTGTGTAATGAAATCGAATTTTAAGGTATGATAGCCTTCCTTCCTGTCTGGAGAAAATGCGGCTGTTGTAAGCTCCTTGAATTTCAGAAAATCTTGTATCAGTCGACTATGTCATTCTACTTGTCAAACTCACAAGTCAAAATCTGTCACCGAAAGCTGTACAGTGGTTCCAAACATAAGTTAACATCCTGACTACAGTGTGTAATGATTGGAGCAAAAATGTCGTAATGGAAGGATCTAGTATCAAGAGTCTTACAAAGATCAGTTTTAGACCCATTACTTTTACCATTACCTTCTGATGATGTGTCAACTAATCTCTCTCACAGCAGATATCACTTATAGGCTCACGACCTTCAGCTGAATCAAAGTCCAGCAAACCCGTGCTCAGGCATCCAGCGTGTAAATGCTGATTTACTTGCCTTATCAAAGTGGGCACAGTACATACGTTTGAAATTTCATCCAACTAAAACGCAAGCAAACTCAGTCGATCATAAAAGATATAGTGAAACCTCCCGTTAGAAAAATTTTTGAATGATTGTGCTTATAAACCCCTTACATTATTTGATTTTCAAACAGCTGAGCAAAACTGAACGTACTCAGACATTACTCTCTTTACTTATTCTGATCATCACTAAACTGACACACAATATTTTTAGCGCAACGCAATCTGACTTTCAATAATCCCTACAAAAGAATGGCCCTGACTAACAATAACCTATAACTTACATGACTCACTTACCTCACAAAAATCTTCGTTACTCGAACTACTGCAATACAGCGAGCGCCAATACTGCCAGGTAAATAAAAGATTCTAACTATGGAAGGCACTAACTACTGATAGGCATAGTTAGCAAATGAAAGATTTCGATAGAGAACAAACAATGTATTTACCTTAATAGTGTTCAAAAGTCATAATATATATATCAGTTCATGACACCCAGTATTACAAATTTGCTCTCTCTGATGGACACACGTCCAGATCATCCGCTCTCAAAACTCCGCCATCTCTCTCCCCACATCCACCACTGCTGGCGGCTCACCTCCAACTGCGCAACGCTACGCGCTGTTCACATCCAACTGCCCAACACTACAATAGCGAATATTTCAACAATGTCAACCAGCCACAGACTGCACACAGCACAGTCAATGATTTTCATACTGAGCGCTACGTGGCGTTACCAACATAAAAACCCAAATAGCGTTGTTTCAATAGTACCACTTAGTTCAGAAAATCTCCTCCATCCTTAATCCAAATGGTTCAAACGGCTCTGAGCACTATGGGACTTAACATCTCAGGTCATCAGTCCCTTGGAACTTAGAACCACTTAAATCTAACTAACCTAAGTAAATCGCACACATACACGCCGAACCTGCGACCGTAGCGGTTGCACGGTTCCATACTGAAGCGCCTAGAACCGCTCGGCCACAAAGGCCGGCCTTTAATCCTAAATGGCACAGAAATAACCTTTTCTTCTTCGGCAAATAACTTGGGGATAAGTCTGTACCATTATTTAGACTGGACTGAACTCACAACTGCAGGTTATAAGAATGTGTCAGCAGCACTTCAGTCCCACAGAAATAAAAAAGTATTTCCTTTTGAGCTTAAAAAGAAGCTCGCAGGATCACTAACACTCTCCAAACTTGATGATGGTGAGTTGATACTATTCTCCAAGGACTTACACGCGGAAGCATACGCCGGCTGGAACTGGCGGTGAATGCTTGTGTACGATACACTTGTGTCGTACGATATTTCGACCGTATCACTCCTGCCTTCAAACCATTATCATGACTACGTGCCGGTAACCATAGAGTTTAGCATACTCAATGTTTTTTTCTGTCGTCGTCTCAGTCACTGAACTCCCTCGTACTTACCTTAAATTCGTTCACTACTACCAGAATAGCTTAGGAAAAGTACACTTTCCAATCAAAGTGAAATCCTCCCTGACATCATTTTCCGTGTCAAGAACCGGACTTTGGAAATATGTTCCTCAAAATATCAGCGAAATTAAGTCCTTTTCAAACTTCAAAAGACAGCTAATGGACCACTTCCTATCACAATAGCCATCTCTCCCATAGACTAGTCTCCATTTCGCTCTCATC
This sequence comes from Schistocerca serialis cubense, assembly GCF_023864345.2. Classification (NCBI taxonomy): domain Eukaryota; kingdom Metazoa; phylum Arthropoda; class Insecta; order Orthoptera; family Acrididae; genus Schistocerca; species Schistocerca serialis. Next base: position 334,510,466 of record NC_064642.1, read on the forward strand.
ATTTCCCCCCTCCCCCAAAACTTTTTCCTTCTTGTGTCGACAGAACTCTCTATTTCCTGTTCTTCCCCAATAGCCACCGCCACTGTGTAAGACCTCTGTATTACGATAAATAGCAATTTTGTTTGTAATATTAGGCACAGAAAGCGTATTTCCCAAGTACATGTGTTGAGGGGAGTCTTTGGATCCCAAAGCTTATACACTGTCCAATCGCATTAATCAGACCACCTGCCGAAGGCTGAATAATCACCTTTTGCAGCGCGGATGCGCAAGAAAAGTGTCAGTCAGGTTCTTGAAGGATGTGGAGCCATGCATGCAGATTCCACTCCTGTGGTCAGCTACACTAGGTTTCTCGGTTGAGCATCCATGATGAGAACAGCTCTATCGAGATGGTCGCACGGATTCTTGATTGGTTTTAAATCCAGGAAGATTGGTGGGCAGGGGAGTACGGCAAAGTCATCCTGCTGTTCTTCAAACCATGCATGTACAATACGAGCTGTGTGACACTATGTATTCTCTTGCTGGCAGATATCATCGTGAGGAGGAGCAAGCAAACTAATTGTAGTGGTGAACGTGGTCCGCAAAGGATAGACGCTTACTTACGTTGATCCATTGTGCCTTTCACAATGACGGTATACCACAGGGACTACTGCAAAAACATTCCCCATATCCCAGTGCTCCTTCCTCTGCCTAGGCCCTTCCGACGATTGTTGCTGGGTCGTACACCCCAACGGCCATTGTCTGATTGAGCATAAAACGTGACTCTTCTGAAAAGGCCTTTTTTCGCCACTCAATGGATGGCCAGTGACGGTATTGGCGTGCGAATTCCAGCCTTGGTCGCTGAAGATGAGCAGTCAGCATGGGTGCATGAGCGAGGCGTCTGCTACAGAAGCCCGCACGCAGCTACATTCGCTGAACACTGATTGAGGAGACACTTGGTTAATTTGCGTGATCAGTTGCTCGACAGTTGCACGTCTTTCCGCTCATACACCGCGCAGCAGCCGTTGTTCACTGCTGTCGTGTATGGTCGATGGTGCACCAAAGTTGCCTCGGCGATTGTTTTGGATAGCGACACTTTACCTTGCACGGCATACTGTAGCCACAGCGGCACGAGAACTGTTTACAAAGTTATTTCGGAAATGCTTCCATCTTTGGCCAAAAAGGCAGTGATCATGCCCTTTTCGACGCCAGATAAATTGCCCCGTTTCCGAATTACGACAACAACAGAACTGCTTTCCGCCCCCCTTTCCGACATGTTTTACATACACTCCGCCGCCAGAGCTGCCATCTGCCTATCTGTGAGTGGTTATTGTATGTTAACGTGAAACATACGTGGTAATATGACGGGACCATGTAAGTAGTGGGATAAAGCAGGTTGTGAGCCACATTGCGGGTTGCAAACATCCAGGGGGAAGAATACGTTCAGGGACAAACTTGAGTGATTTAGACTTTAAGCTATAGTTCTGCTAAGTGGTTTACGACCACCTGGGGGTTAATTTATGACCCCTAGGGATAATTTGTCCTTATGAGAAATCCCCCCACCCTACCTCACCCATTCCTTATCTCCCAACCCTCTGGAAACTCCCCTTGCCGATGCAAACGCACCTTTGATATCAACTTGATTGACTGATTAATGAAATCGATAAATTAATTAACCTCTTCTCCTCCTGGGTAGTCCTCTCAGCCCTCCCCTCCCATCCATCCACTCCCTCCCATCCACCACCTGGAAGTTGGCAGGAAAAGAGTCTGTTCTGGAGTGCAGGGATATCTCGACAGGAAATTCTGTTAGATAGCAAATGATATATTGTTTATTTATAAAATTCAAATCAAAGGAGTTGGATCTTGCTTGCTCATCACTCCCTGCTCTTGTAAAATACATCGAAAATAAGTAATTAAATAGATCACATTTTTTTCCAATCCTACATGGAATGCTGTGATAAAATCGACATCAACATCACTCAACACACGTAATTACACATGTCTCAATCTCATCTTCGCGCGTATTGCAGGGCGTTGCATGCCTACGCACTGTCTCCTTCACTGTCTGCACCACACACCGGGGTCTGATAGGTCACACTATGCCCACTCGTGCCCCATGACTGCTGTTGGCTGCCACACCAGCACACAGCACTTGCAGCACATAAACTGGAAGTCGCGCTAATGGCCGAACAAATCATCAGATGGCGACAACTCTTTGATATTGATACCTGAGAAATTACTGTCGAGACACATGGTCTCCATCTCTCTCTCTCTCTCTCTCTCTCTCTCTCTCTCTCTCTCTCTCTCTCTCTCTCTCCTCTCTCCATGCTATGTCCCTAAACAATCTGTATTGCAGTTGGATTTACGTGTGTGCTCTCAGACCCCTCTTTGAAACAGTGAATCGATCAGTTGGGAATTTAAAGTTGCGATTGGGTTTTTAAAGCACTATAGAATTCCTAAGTTGGTTCTCTCTGCTACGTTTGGAATATGTAGTAAGAGCCTACTGCATCATAGGAGGATAGGGTCAACAACAAATATACCCCTGCAAGACAGAATCGACTGATATGTATTCACAAGCACTAAGAACAACAAACTTAGACCACGATCCAATCTGTAGCAGTAGTTGTCATGGCTAGATGTCAGAATTGTTGAAATATTCGAACATCACATGCATTCATATCCCAATATCCACACGCAACATGCCCATCCCATCTCACATCGCCAGCACCATCGCTTGGTGGTCTGGGGAAACTGCTGCTGTGACCGCAGCTGCAGACATGGACATCGTGTATATCAGAGTGCACCACCCTGGTCAAGGTGGACATCAGGCAATGACTGGAGTGGTAGGAATTCGAATGTTACCAATACATCCTGTACCAACACGTGGCAGTGATCGATATTGAATCGCTTATCACACGTGATTGTGGACACAGCTACTACCACGTGTTGCAGGAAAGAACTTTGGTGTTGGCCTTACACACTGTGCTCTGTTGGTGGAGCTACTACAACACATTTCCATTTTCACTGAGTGGTCAAAATGTGATCCTGTCGCATTAACTAAGCTCTCACTGTTTCTGCACAGGATGCAGTAGGTGGTCGATATAGGGCTCTTGGACTTCTGCTCGGTTCCATCTTAAAATGAGACATGGACAAAGCTGCAGGATGGGCGGGACAGATACTGAGGAACAGTTACAAGATGCAGACAGAATATCTAAACCTACGCTGGAGTTTTGCTGTATAGGGTTGTTATTAGATACGTTCGGAAAAGGGGACTGGTTTCGAGATGTGAGAGTGCCACGAATGTGATTCACCAGTGGCTGTAAACGTTAAAAGGCATCTCTGTAGGATTTTATCCAAGTATGTGGTTGAATGGAGTGACTTTAATCCAAATCAGAGACAATTTCTACCAGAAGGTGTAACGCTATAGATCTGAAAAACCAGTGTATTGGTCATAGGATTTTGTAAATTTCTTATATCTTCAATCTAGCGCAGCAATTTGTAAATGATCCCCCCCCCCTCCCCTGCCCCACACGCACATCTACTGTATGTGATCATTCTCAATCAAACATCATCCTCCCTCGCCTATCGCCCTGTGTGTGGATGTATCACAGGACCTCTGTTCCAGTGTCTACATGTTGTTGAGGTAGAACGAGTTAAAAATACTGTTTGTTAGCGTGGGAAATATCTATCAGCAGGATGAGGGAGTTGCAAATATCCGCTTAGTACCATGTTCCTTAAGCGAATCACTTTCTAAATTCGGCGAGAAAACGGTGATTTTATTCCGAGTTTACTCCGCTGGCGACGTGCATCCGCACTTTCGGTCTGTTAATATACACCCTGCGATCACCGACTCCATTCAGTGTCAAGATAATTGTGTGGAAGACCACTTCATTCGGAAGCAATATCATTCCTCGATTTACAAAGCATGTATAGTTTTTAACATTGATATCATTAGCGATACTTGTGTACGCCTGTAGAACCAAGACCACTTTTTATGCTGGGTGACAGTACACAGTCGTTCCGCTCTTGCTTTCAATAGCTGGTCGCTTATAAGACGTTGACGTCTCTCCTTCTAAGAGACATTGCTACTACTCGCAAGGAAAGATAAAACTGAGGCCGGTCAATCCATCGCGGATTTTCGTTCAGTGTTGTTTGGTGTCACCAGCAATAAGTTATTGGCGAAGTATTGTACTAGTAGAGAATGTGTCATAGATTCACTGTGATCAACTGGTTTATAAAATTTGTGTTGCGGTCTAAAGTTACTGTGGTAATTTTTCAGACATGTGCAAAGAAAATGACTGTGTCTGGTCGTAAGGGAGATATGAATTTGATGTGGGTGAGTGCGATTTTAACACACCAATAACCATAGAGGACATAAGATTTTACCTAGAAAATTATTTGCAGTCATAAGAAGAAGACAGATGTCGTTGTTTCCAAAGCCACAGATGTTAGGAAGAATTATTACCGATATTTCGTTCATTGTCGAATGTCATCTGTTTGCGGAGGCAAATTTAATATTTAATTGTAATTGCAGTGACAAATATGTGGCTGGTTTCCTAGGACGACACCGTTTTGCGTGCGGAGCATGAGGCAGAGATAGACAGTGGTTGGAACCAATGGGCGTTTCTGGCCTAAGGGTCTCGTGTGCGGCAGGTAGAAAGAAACGTCCTGGCCGGCCAGCTAGTCGGATCTTGCCCACAGCTTCAGGGAAGTCCCGCAGACAGCAACCTCTGGATAGATGAATAGACAATTAATATTTGGTATGCACTGGGCTGTCTCTGTGATCGCATGTGTTGCATGCCATGGAAAATTGAGCAATTCAGCGTCGAACATTGCCAAGTTTTGGCGCTGGATGTATTGATAACATCCGAATTTCTACTGTTCCTATCATCCCGAGATGCCCTCCATGGTCGGGGTGATGCGCTCTGGCCTACACATGCATTCACAACTGCGGCTGCGGTCACGGCGACAGTTTTCTTCGACCTCTGAGCATTGACACTGGCGATGTAGGAGGAGATGGGCGCGCTATGTGTGGACATCAGCACATGAGTGCACGGAATGCGCGGGTGTTTCAGCAGTGTCTGACATCTAGCCATGACAATTATTGGCTTGGACTGGATTGTGGTTTAAGTGTGTCACGTGTAGTGCTTCTCAATACATCGTGATCGACTCTGCCTTGCAATGGTATTTGTTGTTGTGTCTATCGTATCATGCAGTAGGGCATTCCTACTCCTTCCAAATGAAGCAGGGAGAACCAAATTAGGAATTCTATAGTGCTTTAAAAACGCAATTGCAGCTTCAAATTTCTGATTTACCAATTTATTGTTTTCAATAGTGGTACTTAGAGTACACACATAAATCAAGCCCCTCTGCAGATTGTTTGAGGACATAGCATGTGATTAAGGTGAAATTTGAAATTCATTACTACCTCCAACATAATGCACTACTAAGTGACCTATCTTCCTGTATCTACCAGTTGGAGCCCAGGGGGGAAAAAACAGGAGGGTTTGGAAACCAGGCAGTTCGGGATCGAATCCCACCAAACATACCAGTTCTAGTATCCACCAGCAGGCTAGAAGGAAGAAACTAGCTGCACACATAGGATATCGATTTGATTAGTTTGTCAAATAAAATTCAAATGGCTCTGAGCACTATGGGACCTAACATCTGTGGTCCTCAGCCCCCTAGAACTTAGAACTACTTTAACCTATATAATCTAAGGACATCACACACATCCATGCCCGAGGCAGGATTCGAACCTGCGACCGTTGTGGTCGAGCGGTTCCGGACTGAGCGCCTAGAACCGCTAGACCACCGCGGCCGGCAATTAATTTGCCAAACAATCTGATAGGTGAGAGAATATTTCTAAGACATCCACAGCTGAAGATTTACCAGGTATTCCCCACTTTGTACAGGACAGACGTGGAGGCTGGTGTGGCACACGACAGATGCTACCTACTTCTTCTCGAATGTCATTGTTCCGTTTGCTACAGATTTACATAGTAGTGGAAGTCTGAGAACAATTGGATGTACTGACTACCAATGACAGGTCTGAATGACTGGGAGGCGGGGGCAGATGAGAGTGGTGGAAGAGAGGAGGGGCGGTGGAAACATCTTGCTCTATGTGTATTTGCATTCTTTTGATTCACACAAACATGAAGAATGAGAGAGAGAGACAGAAAGAGAGAGAGAGAGAGAGAGAGAGAGAGTGAGAGCATCTGCTTTGACAGGAATTTCTCGGTAACCAATATCAAAGAGTTGCTGCTACCTGATGCTTCAGTCAAGGATTAGTGTGACTTCCTGTCTGTGTGCTGCAGGAGCCGGCTGGCGGGAGCCTGTGTGGGGGCAGAGTGACCTCTCAGACAGCGGCATATGGTGCAGTCCAGCAAAGCAGTCGGTGCTTGGGCACGCAGTGCTCTGCAGTTGTTCAAAGGCAAGATCACAAGATTTTTAACTGTGGAATCATGTACGGTGATTTATGCTGACATTGATTTTATGACGGTATTCCTTGCATGATCTGAAAGAAAGTAATCTATTTAACTACCTCTTTTCGATGTATACTCATCATCCAATTTCCTGTTGTGTGATCCCTCATCTCCAGTACCAATTTCCAGATGGAGGATGGGAGAGGGTGGGAGATAGTAGTGGAGAGCTGACTGGATTTCCAATGAGTGGGAGGGGTTAATTAATTTGTCGATTTAATTAAATACTCTATTATTTTGATATCACAAGTGCGCTTGTATCGGCTACCAGAGTTTCCAGGGGAGTGGGGGAGTTTGAGAGGGAGGGTGAGGGATTGGGGGTTTCTCAGAAGGACAGGTTAGCACCAGGGAGTCATAAATCAACCCCATGGGGTGTTAAAACCCTTGGAAGAACAGCAGGATGAGGTCATAAATCAATCAAGTTTGACCCTAAATGTATGCTTGCCCCTCAGTGTATGCAACTCTCAATGTGGTGTACAACCCATTTTATCCCACGAGTGGTGTATTGTTCTCTAGTGGTCAGTTGATGCTGGCGAGCACTTATTTGTAGATCGTTGGTAAAATCGGATGTGATGGTTTGGGCCCTGCTTCTGTTGAGGCCTGATTCTGAAATGAAGCTGCTGCAGCCCTAACACATCGAACAAGGTAATATCTGGCTGTGCATTCAGGTATGTTTGCAGCTCATGTGATCTTATTACTAATATGCGATGTGCTGGCACTTGGCTTATTTTCGTTACACTAAGTGAGGTATCTTTAAGTTACCTCTACACCTACAGGATTTTTCCAACTCTTCTTGTTGCAAACGACTATAATTGCATTGCAGAGCAGAGCTATGTTTATGTTCTTGCACAGGTAACCCACATCATTATTAGGGCCAGTTTCAGGTATTGGCTAGCATATTGTTGGAGTAGAGTGTTTATTCATTTTGCACAAATTCGTTGTGTGACTAACTTCTCCATATGTTTATTTTGAACATTATTAATAACAGTTATTAGGTGGAAGGAAATATTGGGTTATTCTATACTCATAGCAGTGTGTATGCACACTTTGTGTTCAGTGATTTGTTCAGCCATGATACAAGAATCTTACGCAGCTATTTATAGAATTGTTGGTTTCGTTAACACACACACACCCTGTTGTACAATTAAAACATTGTATAAATGTTTTGCGTTAGAAGTCCAAAGGTAAAGGATAAGGGTAAACTTTACATAGTTGCATGTGATGGCATCTGGATGGTCTGATACATAGGTTTCACAGGGAATGCATACAGTGTACATAACAACTCACACAGGAACTGCAGACTTCCAAGTTCCACACAGTTGCAAGACATGGTTATACACAGTCACCAACAAACATACAGCTACAACAGGCTGTCAGTCATACACACTCAAAAGTTACAGCAGAAAAGTTGCACTTGTCATTTGAATCTTCGTCTCTCCGCTTCTGATAACACAAAACTGGTCTCAAATGTAGTAAACTAGTCTATACCAATCTTAGTGCTCTTTAAGGTCTTTATATCATTATTATTATTATTGTGAATATTTTGTAGAGTGTTTGGTACGTGTTGTTCCTGAATATACGTATTACAGGGCCTTATCCCCCCCAATATCGTCAGGGTAAAGGGTAAGCAATAAACAAATAAATTTGTCTTCCTCGCATCTGGGACCAAGTCTGCCTTTCTCTTATTAATGAGTTGCCAATTCTTTCAAGCACCAACGAATCAGATCGTAAATCTTGACAGAACTATACTGCTATTTAACGGTTTCGATAATATGCTGTACACTTAACTTTCGAGGTGACCCCAGACAAAAGCATCTGGAGGATAGAAGCAGGCGATCTTGGAGGCTAAGGCCCTGACTCCACTAGACTTTTTATTTTAAACCATTTTGTCGTGTTAAGTGACTCATTACACCAACAATATACGCTGGTACGCATGATGCATGTACTGCATACGGCCATAATGTACCTTGGGCCAAATGAGAGCCCATTAATCAACTGGGGTCTTAATCGAAAATTTTGCGTTCCAGATACATTTTTATTAGCTAGAAAAACATTTAATACTGACGAGGTGGCAGCTTGTAACCAGATATTCGCAAGTATTTGGCAAACGGCTGGTTTGTAGCCCTAAATTTACTGGAACATTTTTGATTGTACCATCTTATACTTTCACCCATGTCAGTGTTAGCTGTTAATTATGATAGATGCTACACGGTCCAGTCACGTTACTATGACCACGGGCACTGTTCTAAGTCAGTGTGCAATAACCAATCACAGACAGCAAGTGGCAACACTAGCAGTGGAGGGTGTACAAGGTATGTGAGGGCGGATGGGGGAAACAATGCTGTCGTTACCGTAAAGTGGAAACCTATCGACTGATCGGATATCCAGAATGTCATGACCCATGGCTTTTGGGCCAAGAGTGGATGCATCTTCAAACGGCTGCGGAGATGTGCAAGAACGAATAGACGTGCAACTATTGAACAACGGAAAACCGAGATGAACGAAGTGACTACCAGCAGTGTCTCCTCATTGACCATTCAGCGAACGTTGCTGCATATTGGTCTCCACTGCTGTCGTCTTGTCAACGCACTCATGCTAACTGCTATAGGTCAGCGACAGAAGCAAGAATTTGCACGCTAATACTGCATGTGGACGTCCACCGAGTGGCGACAGATGGCCTTTTCAGAAGAATCCCGTTTTTTGCTCCATCATACGGATGACATTTGGCGTTTAAATGTGAAATATTTGAAAGTAAACAGCCTACAACAAGGAAAATTTGGAAATTTGTGGTAAGGTCGTATGGGACCAAACTGCTGAGGTCAGCCGTCCCTAAGCTTACACACTACTTAATATAACTTGAATTACGCTAAGGAAAACACACACACACATGCCCGAGGAAGGACTCAAACCTCTGACGGGGGGAGCCGCGCGGACCATGAAAAGGCACCCTAGACCGCTCGGCTACCCCGTGCGGCACAACAAGGAGGGAACTTTACGGTCGGGGGAATGTTTTCGTCGCATTCTCTGGGTGATCTAGTCTTTCTGGAAGGCACAATGAATCACCACAAGTATGCATCTATCCTTGGGAACCTTGTCCACAATTGAGGCAGGCGCTCATGCAGATTGTTCTTCCTTGGCACGCTGGCATACACCTGCAGGACAATGCGCCAGGATGAATTTAACGTATTCCCCTCCCCATCAAACTCGCAACATTTAAACCCAGTTGAGAAACTATGGGACCACCTCGATCGGCCACAACACTGGAGTCAGCCTTGCTCCATATCCCTATTGTATCTTTCAGTGCCTCATTGACTCTCTTCCTGCACATCTCGCCCTGCACAAGGTGGTTATTAATGCCTCCGACAGAGGGTCACATTAATGTGACTGGATCATATATATATATATATATATACACTATGTGATCAAAAGTATTCGGACACCTGGCTGAAAATGACCTACAAGTTCGTGGCGCCCTCCACCGATCATGCTGGAATTCAATATGGTGTTGGCCCACCCTTAGCCTTGATGACAGCTTTCACTCTCTCAGGGATACGTTCAATCAGGTGCTGGAATGTTTCTTGGGGAATGGCAGTCCACTCTTCACTGAGTGGTGCACTGATAAGAGGCACCGATGTTGGTCGGTGAGGCCTGGCACGAAGTCGGCATTTCAAAACATCGCAAAGGTGTTCTATAGGATTCAGTTCAGGACTCTGTGCAGGCCAGTCCATTTCAGGGATGTTATTGTCGTGTAACCACTCCGCCACAGGCCGTGCATTACGAAAAAGTGCTCGATCATGTTGAAAGATGCAGTCGCCATCCCTGAACTGCTCTACAATAGTAGGAAGCAAGAAGGTCCTTAAAATATCAGTGTAGGCCTGTGCTGTGATAGTGCAACGCAAAGCAACAAGATGTACAAGCTCCATCCATGAAAAACATGACCACACCACAACACCACCGCTTCCGAATTTTACTGTTGGCACTACACACGCTGGCCTATGACGTTCACCGGGCATTCGCCATACCCACATCCTGTCATCGGATCGCCACACTGTGTACCGTGATTCGTCACTCTACACAACGCTTTTCCACTGTTAAATCGTCCAATGTTTACGCTCCTTACAAGCGAGGCGTCGTTTGGCATTTACCGGGGTGATGTGTGGCAACCACGCGACCATGAAATCCAAGTTTTCTCACCTCCCGGCTGACTGCCATAGTGCTTGCAGTGGATCCCGATGCAGTTTGCAATTCCTTTGTGTTGGTCTGGATAGATGTCTGCCTTTTACACATTACGATCCAGCCCGCATCTCGTGGTCGTGCGGTAGGGTTCTCACTTCCCACGCCCGGGTTCCCGTGTTCGATTCCGGGCGGGGTCAGGGATTTTCTCTGCCTCGTGATGGCTAGGTGTTGTGTGCTGTCCTTAGGTTAGTTAGGTTTAAGTAGTTCTAAGTTCTAGGGGACTGATGACTATCGCTGTTAAGACCCATGGTGCTCAGAGCCATTTGAATCCAACATTACGATCCTATTCAACTGCCGGCGGTCTCTGTCAGTAAACAGACAAGGTCGGCCTGTATGATTTTGTGCCGTACGTGTCCCTTCACATTTCCAGTTCACTACCACATCGGAAACAGTGGACCTAGAGATGTGTAGGAATGTGGAAATAACGCGTACAGACGTATGACACAAGTGACACTGAATCACCTGACCACGTTCGAAGTTCGTGAGTAGCGCGGAGCGCCTCATTCTGCTCTCCCACGGTGTGTAATGTCTACTGAGGTCATTGTTATGGAGTATCTGGCAGTAGGTGGCAGCACAAATATGAAAAACGTATGTTTCTGGGGTGTCCGGATACTTTTGATCACATAGTGTATCTATGGAGTGAGCGTACCTTATTGCGCTTGTTCTGAACCTCATACCAGGCTAGTCACGCGATTCTGGGACGACGCTGCTTGTCTACAATTTGCGGTAATAGCGAAACGTGAGCACTACACCTATTCGCCTTGTCTAATGTACGTTTCTGCACTTTTGAGTTTTAGTAACAGCTGTGGTGCAGTATTGTCATCACTGCAAGTGGTTCAAATGGCTCTGAGCACTATGGGACTTAACTTCTTAGCCATCAGTCCCCTAGAACTTAGAACTACTTAAAGCTAACTAACCTAAGGACATCACACACATCCATGCCCGAGGCAGGATTCGAACCTGCGATCGTAGCGGTCGCGCGGATCCAGACTGAAGCGCCTAGAACCGCTGAGCCACAACGGCCGGCAGTACTGGAGGGAATTAACACAATGGATGCCGCAGGGCTGCCTATCAATCCGTAAGAGTACGAGGGGACAGAGCCCTCTTCTGAACAGCAAGTTTCAAGACATCCCTGATTTGCTCAATAACGTTCATGTATGGGGGTCTCGTGGCCAGTGGAAGTGTTTAAATTCAGAATATTCTTCCTGGAGCAACTATGTAGCAATTCCGGACGTGTGGGGTGTCGCATTGTCCTGCTGGAACTGCCCAAGTCCGTCGGAATCCACAATGGACATGAATGGATGCAGGTAATCAGACAGGATTCTTACGTACGTGTCAGCTGTCAGAGTCGTACCTAGTCGTATCAGGGGTCACATATCACTCCAACTGGATACGCTCCACACAACTCGATCATTCCCCTCCTGACATGCAGGGTCCATGGATTCATGAGGCTGTCTCCACACCCGTATACGTCCATCCTCTCGATACAATTTGAAACGAGACTCTTCCGACCAGGCAACAAGTTTCCTGTCATCAACAGTCCACTGTCGGTGTTGACGGGTCCATGAGAGACGTAAAGCTTTGTGTCGTGCAGTCATCAAGGATACAAGAGTGGGCCTTCGGCTCCGAAAGCCCATATCGATGACGTTTCGTTAAATGTTTCGCACGCTGACACTTGTTGATTGCCCAGCTTTGAAATATACAGCAATTTGAGGAAGGGTTGCACTTCTGTCACGTTGAACGACTCTCTTCAGTCGTCGTTGGTCCCATTCTTGCAGAATCTTTTTCCTGCCGCAACAATGTCGAAGATTTGATGTTTCACCGGATTCCTGATGTTCACGGTACACTCGTGAAATGTTCGTACGGGAAAATGAACACTTCATCGCTACCTCGGAGATGCTATGTACCATGGCTCGTGCGCCAACTATAACACTACGTTCGAACTAACTTAACTCTTAATAACCTGCCATTGTAACAACGGTGATCGATCTAACAACTGCACCAGACACTTGTTGTCTGATATAGGCGTTGCCGACCGCGTCCCTGCCTACTGCCTGTTTACATATCTCTGTATTTGAATACGCATGCCTGTACCAGTTTCTGTGGCGCTTCAGTGTATTTTGTAAACTGTTATCTCCATCTCGAGGAAGTATGCGTTTTTACAAGTGCTGTCATTATCAGACTATCGTCTCGCAATGGCGTTCAGACACTACTGGGCGCTATAAGTATCTCCGGGACAGAACTATTACGAAGCTTGTTACCGAACAAACACATTCGCCATCCTTTATAAATCCCATGTGACAGCAGTCTGGAGCTACAGGTAGAGACGGTGGGAGGGGGGCGGGTTTTTAAAGGGCGTGAAATAGAGCGGCGGCACCTCAGCTTTGGCTTCATCGCCGCGCAACAGGCCGCCGCCGCACGCCACGCCACGATAATGGCCTAAATCTGTATAAGCGCGCTGCTCAGCCGCGAGTAATTGGCCGGCGCTGAGTTAACGTGGCGGCAGTATGACGATTACGCTGAATATTTATCGGCCGGCAATTTGCATTCCTTTAACGGGCTTCTAGCGGCCGCCCGCCGGCCGTTGTTTATAAATCCTGTAATCCGGGCGTCGCGCCACGCCTGAGGTGTGGCGTCGGCATCGTTGTGGCCCGTTTCCCACTGGTCAAATGGACGTCCTGTCGTCAGAGGCAACAGTAAGGCAGGTAGTGTCACTAAACGTGAAAGGGCTACAGCTTTGCCTGTCACCAAATTATTTCATTTCTTCTACCTGTCACATTAGGGTGGTTCTTATCTTTTCGAATTTCGTGTTTCATCAGGCACACGCTCTAATTTCTTTCCTTTTGTTTCATGATGAATTTTAACACCAATTTTGTTAAAAGTGGAGACGAGGAACCCATGCTGTAGTGGCCGAGGAGTTGCGTAATGTCACTGCGTGTTATTGATTACTGCCTATACGTGTGTTTGACTGATACCGGCTGTTAATGGCCAACTAAAATCGTACATTAAATTCGCTTTCTCGCTGTTTGATAAGTCACCTTAAGAGTTTTCGTAGACTCCTTGGCGCTAAGGTAGGAAGTGTCTGAATACCAAGAAAAAGGACGGTTATTTAAGAAGTCTGAATCCATGCTTCACTTCTTCATCATGTCCAAACTCTTGACTGAAGTGAACTCATCACTCCACTGCAGAGTGAAAATTTCATTCCGGAAACATCACCGGGGCTGTGACTAAGCCATGTCTGTGCATTATCCTTCCTTTCCAGGACTGCTAATCCAACAAGTTTCGCAGGAGAGCTTCTGTGAATTTTGCAAAGTAGGAGTGGAGGTACTGGCGCAGATAGAGCTCTGAGGAGGGGTCGTGGATCGTGTCTGGGTAACTCAGTCGATTTACACGACATTACGAAAAGACATGCCATGAAGCCGTGGCGGCGGCGTTCCGCGGTGTATCGATACCGGATGTGCCTGGTACAATAGTTACCTAGTGTTTGTTTTCTGTTCTTTTACATGCAATTAGTATGCATCCCTTCTTCTTCTAAACATGCCGACAGATATACCTCATGGAAAAAGGAGATCTGTTTTTTACCAATAAATAAATGAGTATTCTCGTGTGGGCATTTAACCTTTCTGTTCCTTTTGGTGACAGAGACGTGGCCAAGCCTCGTAAAATTACCCCTTCTTACTTTGCTCCCGGGGCCATAAAAAAAAAAAGAAAAAAAAAAAGAAATCCGCAGAGGAATTGCCTGAAAAACGTTACGAGTTCTAGTCTTGGTCTGGACACGGTTTTAATCTGCCATGAACTTTCATATAAGCGCACAAATTTCTGCACAGAGAAAATTTCATTTTTGATTATAGAAAAAATTGAAATGAGCGTTTGGCACCACTGGCCGAGAGGCCCCTTACGGGGCAGGTCCGGCCGCCTTGGTGCCGGTTTTATTACATTCGACGCCACATTGGGCGACCTGCGCACCGGATGGGGATGAAATGATGATGAAGACAACACAACACCCAGACCCTGAGCGGAGAAAATCCCCGACCTACCTGGGAACCGAACCCGGGACCCTTAGAACGGCAGTCCGTCACGCTAAACGTTCAGCTCTCGGGGTGGGCATTTTTGATTATGAAAGCAGTTAAACAAACGCATAAGCAGTAATAAAGAGCATGTAGTAACATGATGCAATTCCTCGATCACTGTGGTCTTCGTTCCTCGTCTTAAATTTCGACAAAACAGGTCTTTAAATTATTGTTGAAACAAAAAGAAAAAACTAGTGGGTGTGCTTGAAGAAACACAAAATTTGAAAACATAAGGACCACTCTACTGTCATACACTGAAGCGCCAAGGAACCTCGTATATGCATGCGTATTCAAATACAGACATGTAGATAGGCAGAATGCGATGCTACGGTCGGCAACGCCTATATAAGACAAGTGTCTGGTGCTACAATGGCAGGTTATCAACATTTAAGTGCTGTTATAGTCGGCGCACGAGTAATGGGACACAGCATCTAAAAAAAAAAATGTTCAAATGTGTGTGAAATCTTATGGGACTTAGCTGCTAAGGGTATCAGTCCCTAAGCTTACGAACTACATAACCTAAATTATCCTAAGGACAAACACACACACCCATGCCCGAGGGAGAACTCGAACCTCCGCCCGGACCAGCCGCGCAGTCCATGACTGCAGCGCCTAAGACAGCTCGTCTAATCCCGCGTGGCACAGCATCTCCGAGGTAGCGATGAAGTGGGGATTTTCTCGTACGACCATTTCACTAGTGTACCGTGAATATTAGGAATCCGGAAAAAAATCGAATCTCCGACATCGCTTCGGCCGGAAAAAGATCCTGCAAGAATCGGGACCTTCGACGACCGAAGACAATCGTTCGTGACTGATGTGCAGCCCTTCCGCAAACTGCTGCAGATTTAAATGCTGGGCCATCAACAAGTGTCAACAGTGCGAACCATTCAACGAAACATCATCGATATGGGCCCTCTCGTGTACCCTTGATGATTCCACGACACAAAGCTTTACGCCTCATCTGGACCCGTCAACACCGACATTGGACTGTTGATGCCAGGAAACGTCTTAGGAGGTCGGACGCGTTTCGTTTCAAATTGTATGGAGTGGATGGACGTGATGGGGGTATAGAGATAACCGCCTGAGTCCATGGACTCTGCATGTCAGCACGGTACTGTTCAACCTAGTGGATGCTTGGTGATGGTGTTGAGCGTGTGCAGTTGGAGTGATATGGGACTCCTGATACGTCTAGATACGACTCTGACAGCTGCCATATACGTAGGCATCCTGTCTGATCGCCTGCACCCATTCAAGTCTATTGTGAATTCCGACGGAGTCGGACAATTCGAGCAGGAGAATGTGACATCCCACACGTCCATAATTGCTACAGGGTGGCTCCAGGAACATTCTTCTGAATTAAACTCTTTCACTGCCCACCAAACTCCCCAGACATGAACATTATTGAGCATATTTGGGATGCCTTCCAATGTGCTGTCCAGAAGAGATCTCCACCCCCTCGTACTCGTAGGGATTTACTGACAGCCCAACAGGATTCATGATGTCAGTTCGTTCCAACACTTCTTCAGACATTAGTCGAGTCCATGCCACGCCGTGTTGCGGCACTTCCTCGTGCTTGCGGGGGCCCTACACGATATAAGCAGGCGTACCAGTTTTTCCGGCTCTTCAGTGCAAATTCCACCACAATATAATCGTAGTTTACAGCTGTTGCAGTTAATTGCAGCCCAGTTTCATCTAGATGTAGTAGGTTAACCGTGTAGTAGCTCCATCACAATCTTAAATTCCCTAATCATTTTTCTACGTCATTAATATTTTCACTGTTTAGACACCACCTACAGCTATTTTTTTGAGTCTCGATATCTTCATACCTGTTGATCGCTTGATAACCTTAGCAATGAAATCATTGTCCACTGGTCGAATCTCTTGTTAACGTCTTCAACAGAATATAAAGATACACTCCATACATACTTCAATATGTCGCAACAAGTTGAAACTTGAATGCTTTTACTCGTTTAGTTGGTTTCTTACCGTTAGCTGAATGAAAATTTCGTACTTTTATTTGTTTGTTTGCTTACTGAGGATCTACTAATGGATGAGACCCATAACTTAGATGAATTAAAATAGTTTTTCTTAATCCCTTGTAATCATAACCTCGAAACGACTCAACAGTTAATTGGCTCAACGGAATCTTTCTGTGCACCTGTCCCCAATTTCGCCGACTCGTACAGTGACAAACTTACTGCTTACGCTCAAAGGAATATTTATATACCATGTGAGGGCAATGGCTCATAGCAGTACCTGCATCTATTAAAAATGCGAAATCGTGACGATGGACAAATGTGGTCCGAGGATTACGGGGTTATGAGTGTGTTTGAGCAATAACTAACCACGGCTTCAAACTCTGATGACGTCGGTGGTGAAAGAGTCCCAGACTGTAAGTACCCTGCACCATTACTAGTCGTTTCCCTTCCTGTTCCATTCGCAAAGAGAACGACGGAAAGACTAGCGCAAATCTCTCTAATCTTATCTTCGGGGACCTTACGCGAAATGTATGTTGGCACCAGGAGAATCGTTCTGCAGTCATCCTCAGATGCCGGTTCTCTAAATTTTCCCAATATACTCCTCGGAAACAACGTCGCCTTACCGCCAGTGATATCCATTTGAGTTCCAGAAGCGTATCTGTAATACTTGAGTGTTGTTTGAACCTACCGGTAAAAAATCTAGCAGCCCGCCTTTGAATTGCTTCAACGCTTTCCTTAAATCCGACATAGTGCGGATACCAAACAGTCGAACAGTACTCAAGAATAGGTCGCCATAGCGTCCAGTATGTAGTCTCCGTTACAGATGAACCACACAGTCCTCAGATTGTCCCAATAAATCGAAGTCGACTATTAACCTTCCTTACCACAATCTTTACAAGCTCATTCCATTTCATATTGCTTTGCAGCGTTACGCCTAGATGTTTAATCGATTTGACTGTGTCGAGCAGTGCGCTACTGATGCTGTATTCTAACATTATGGGTTTTTTTCTCCTACTCATCTACATTAAATGACATTTTTATACATTTAGAGCTAGCTGCCTTGCATCACACCAACTAGAAATTATGTCTATGTCATTTTGTTTCCATCTACAGTCACTCAAGGCCGACTCTGCCCCGTAGCAGCCGCATATGTTGTTCACCACGTCGGCCAGATCATTTATGTAAGTATAAAGTAACAGCAGTGTTATCGCACTTCCCTGGGGCACTTCTGACGATACCTTTGTCTTCTCTACGCCAGGATGCGTATTACGATGTCCTCCACACGAAAGTCTGTGCGATGGTCACATGACGGTAAGTTCGCACGATTCTCCTGCGTGCTCGATTTATTGCATACACAAGACCAAAGTTTTCTCTGGTTCTCGGAAAGATGTTTTGCTAAAGTATGACGGTGGTAGTTGTTCTAAGCTTAGCGCATCGATCCTTTTACAGACGCACGAATTTCTATTAACTTTTGCTTGTCGTCTTTTGTGCTTTCTATTTCGAATAGTGAGTCTAACAGCCTCTGCCTCCCCAGCATTTTCCGATTTTAGTTGTTAAATCTATCTTCGGTCTTTCTCAGGTCTTCCTTCACCGAGCTAAAGTTTTCTGACCTTCCAGCCTTCCTGGAGACGACATCGTTTGCCATCAACTTCACGGACTTCTGACTTCAGGCTCGCGAACATTTATATAAAATTCTAAACGGTGACGGCCCGTTAACACTCCCAACGGCTACGCATGGAATTAATTTATAACAGCCGAGTTAAAGACGTGAAGAACGACATGCTGAGCTCCACCATCTATAAAGTCCTGAATCCTGCCACAAGCGTGACTGGAGACCCGGTCAGAGGAATCAGCATCTTGTAGACAACGGCACTCCAAATCACTTCACTGAACGTTTGCTACACAACACTGCTCAACAGTGCAAGTCTTACAGCAGTGTAGTCACCATGGCAAAGTGTAACGCAAGAGGCAGTCTTTACAGGACAGACCGAAGAAGAACTCATGTGAAAACACGACATTTGCCACTACATGCATTATCAACTGCATTCAAGCGTGAAATTGCGATGTAGGGCATTTGTAGTTACGGGACAATGGAAACAGCCGCGACGGCGTTGGTTGTAGTAGCCTCGTCATTGACCAACGCGTTGAATCCGAGATACGGTCGCAAGTCTCATCTCGCGGACCTACACTGCGACCTTCCAGTCACTCAGGTTGGAAAGGAAGGAAGATTGAAGTTTAACGCCCCGTCTACTCTGAGGTCGTTAGAGACGAGGCACAGGCTGGATTTGAGGACGGAAGAGGTAGGAAATCGGCAGTGTCCTTTTACAGCAACCATCGCGGTACTGACTTTAACTGCTTAAGGAAAACCACTGGAAACCAAAGTTGGATGGCTGGACGAGGATGCAAAGTGCTACTCTCTCGTATACGAGTCCAGTGTGTCAGTACACATCGCTGCCTCGTAGCAAGGTGCACGTAGCAGTGGTGTCTATTTCACACAAGCGTGGGCTCACAGCTTCCTAAAAACATTTTCATGTTCCGGTAATTCCTGTGGCTCATTTTCGATGCTATAGGGAGAATAGTGTACTCCGAAGTAGCGTCTACTATACGAGCGCAAATGAAAAAGTATGTAATCTTTCCTCTCAATACTCTTTAAGTTAGCAGTGATGATTAGATTAGTTCGCTATGAGCCCATGCAATTTAAACTCGTCTGCAATACTCTCTATCTGTGAGAGCCAAACTCTGCAGAAGACTTCCTACACACGGCGGTAATTTTTATAATGAAGAAGGAAAAGGACATTACGGCCAGTCATATACCCTACTGATGTCAACTGTGAGTCAAGTTTCAAATAACTTCCGGGAATTCAGCCAGGTAACACTTTCAGCGGCCGCCAATATTTCGGCGGGAGCACCCCGCCATTTTCAATGGTTATAGTGATAGATTGAACGTGCGTTGCGCTATCGACCAACTGTACATCGGGTGATTGATGATAATTCTGAGTCAACACCTAAGTCTACTGCCTTTTTGCCTTACGTAGGAAAAACGTCCAACAAGATCGCTCGTATTTTACGGAAATACGATGTGAAATGTGTTTTCCGACCTCCATCTAAAATTAGAGCACTTGAGTTCCGTTAAGGATGATCTTGGACTGCGTAAGGCGGGTGTATATCGTATGCCTTGTAGCTGCGGCATGGCATAAATTGGTCAGACTATCAGGACCGTGGAGGACCGATGTACTGAGCATAAACGGCACACACGATTACAGCAGCCAAGTAGATCTGCTATTGCCGAACATTGCTTGGATACTGGTCAACCCATGTTATATAATAACACCGAGATATTGGCATGCACGTCCAGCTATTGGGACAGTGTTATTAGGGCGGCAGTTGAGATTAAATTAACGAGCAACCTCGTTAACAGGGATGGAGGTTTCTGTTTAAACTCTGGAATCCGGCTCTCTCCCTTGTCAAAAAACAGAGGGACAGAGTCAATGCTACCTCACCTGCGAATTGTAGTCTCACTATCGATAGCTCTATCTTTGGTGCCACTAGTGTTCAGTGTGTGAGTTATCTTTTCTGTTTCAGTCCGAGAACCTAGGTTTAAAATTTCCATGTACGCCGCCGGTCCGTTGCAGTTTGCTTTGGAAATGGCGCAGTGTTCTCCCGCCGAAATATCGGCGGTCGCTGAAAGTGTTACCTGGTTGAATTCCCAGAAGTTATTTGAAAGTTGTATACGCCAGGAGAAACTCAGGTCTCACTGTGAGTCAAGTGGTTGACCTTATTTTGAGCAACCGAAGGATGACTGTCGATGAACTGGCAAAGCAGATTCACAGCTGTCTTGGTTGTGCATATGACGCCATCCATAACAGGCTAGAATCTTAAAACAGGTGTGAAACATTGGTCGTAATACAACTTAATGAAGAGGAAAAGCGCATTCGTGTGAGCAGGACCATTTTACTAATGAAGGTTAAACGTTTGTAAAACAAATCATCGTCGGAGAGGAGTCATGGGTTCATCACTTTCCATTAAGTGCTATGGTGTTCACTCTTTCATTCGAACAGCGCAGACCTCAAGTCAAAGAGAAATTCATGCGTCAACCCTCTCACTGTTTTATGGAACACACATGGGCCAATTCTGGCACATTACCTGGAAAATAGGTCAACAGCAAACAGTCAACAATAAAGTGATAAACCTTGCAACGATCTGAAATGAGCAATTTGAAACAATCGCCAAAGTCTATTGTCAAACAGCATTCTTGTTTTGCATGACAATTGGCACCCATATATCGGCGCTCGCATTGTTAAAACTCTTCAGAAAATGCATTTAGAGATGTTGGAGAATCATGTGTGCAGTCGTGTTCTCCCCAACGAATACAAAGTTCATTCTTTCGTCCGTTTAAAGATGCTTCAAGAGGCCGTCGAACAAACTCCGATGAAGAGAAGAAGGAAGCTGTGCGAGTGTGGCATACTGTTCAATGAAAAATTACTATTGAGTATTTTGGAAGGACGGTGCAAAGATGGACCAAGTCCATTGAAAGGTGAAGTGCACTATTTCATCAAAAGCGTCCGGACACTTTTATGCAATGCGAAATTCACCACTAGATGTCGCTAGAAGCAGGACCGATGGTGTAAAAGGAGGCGGAGAATACCGTGGTGTTATTAGAGGAGTGGTAACAACGGAATGGGGCGGTCAAGGTAATCCAGTGACTCCGAACGTGGACTAGGGATTCAATGTCACCTGCGTAACACGTTCACCAGGGACACTTCAGTCTTTCTGAATGTGCCTAGGCCGACTGTCAATTATAAGCGGCACTTGAGGTGGTGCAAACAGCTCCGTCACTGGGCAGCGGTCGAGTGGAAACGAGTGATCTGGAATGATGTTATTCCGCGGTAATCCGATGGAACGGTTTGGGATTTGCGAATGCCATGATGTCTAATGTTAACACTGGAACACGGAGGAGGTGGTGTTATCGATTTCAGATGGCTATTTTTTTGATGATGTTACTGGATGTGTTAACATTTGTAAAGGAGAATGATGAATTTGAAGAACGGTGGCTAGAGAAACAGTTGTTAGGCAACAGTTCCTATGTCTGCGATGGCAGCACCGGAGAGTCGCAGAATCTTTGACAGTCTGTAGTGGACAGCTGCGGTGTGAGGCAAGCGGAATTTTGTTGAGTGTACAGTGCAATGCGTGT
This sequence comes from Schistocerca serialis cubense, assembly GCF_023864345.2. Classification (NCBI taxonomy): domain Eukaryota; kingdom Metazoa; phylum Arthropoda; class Insecta; order Orthoptera; family Acrididae; genus Schistocerca; species Schistocerca serialis. The sequence goes on from NC_064642.1 coordinate 334,532,400, forward strand.
ACGCACTTTTGGAACTATGTAAGCTGCAGATTTATTACGAGGACGAATGATGATTCAGAACAATGGTTAGATAGCATAGGCACATAAAAAAGATTTTGAAATGAAGAACAAGATATTATTTGATGTGGTAAAAAGTTTTTTTTTTCTTTTTTATAGACTTGTATTGTTGGTCCACTTCACCATCGCCACAGTCGAGTTTTTGATAATTATTCTATTGATTGATCTTCTGAGTTAATATACAGAACCATGGAATTTTTCGTATTAGAATCTATAAGTTTTTCGTTGATGAGTTCTTTCCTGACTGAAATTTCAGTAGTTAAAGGTTGAGTCATGTGTTTCATTGGCAAGGTTCGATCCTAATATCATTGGACCATGTTAAATCCTACCTAATCGTCGAAATGGGGTGTCTAGAAAAACTGCTTTCTCGGGTCAATGGGCAACAATTCAAGCAAATCGTGTTAATGAGTTTTATTACAAAATGAACAAATACAATACTAAACTTTGTGTTACGCAGATGTGTCGCAAGCAAACGAAATAAACAGGCTTCTTCAGTATAACAGTTCTAAGTCACTGCTACATAAGCGTCTAATCTAGAAGCTGTTCTTCGACTGGGCAGCAACGAATCGGGCGCGGCGCTTATGTCCTCTCCACATAGGCACCGCTGCCGTCGCGTTGTCGTCCTGAAGAGGGGTCGGTCATCGTGCTTTTGGTTGATCTCTTCTCACAGCCCTCTCTGCTCTACCGTTTTCAATTTGCGTGCCGGCGCTTGACTTCACGCCCTAACAGACAAACTAGTAGTTTTTAACAGTATTTTTTTATTTGTTGTAGAGACTTACTGTGTTTCTATTTCTGCCAGTACTTCATTTTTCGCATGAAAGTCATAGTACTTGATTGATTTAACTTCTTCGCGCACTGTAGGTTCTGTCAGTTTCTTTATTTTACCAGGGCAATATGCAGAAGTTTTCGTACGTATGTTTCAGGTTACGTTCTTATACAGGTCGACATTACAGTTTGTTTATTTTTTCTTTCTTACAGTTACTGGCGAAGTCTACTGAGTGTGAAAGTATTGATTTGCTTATTTGTTTGCTTATGAATGAGATCGGTTTTCATACATAAAGGATTCTTTACAATTTCATGTAAGTGATGTGGCGTTGAGCTCAGTAGTAGGTTGTGAGTTCACATTCCCAGGTTTGTATTTACGATAACTCACACACACACGCACACACACACACACACACACACACACACACACACACACACACAAGTAAAGGCAACTCACTTACACCGTATGGGGGGGGGGGGGGGGGATCGTGGTTAGGGTGTGATCTCACTACTGCACTTAAGAGATCGCTATCTGCAGAAGGATATGAGCACATTTTACAGCATCGTCTAAAGTAAAGGAACAATTCGGGGGACAGTGCTAGTTTGCATCACAATGCACCCTGCCGTAAAGGCGAGCCCGTGAGGCAATGGTTTATGGACAATGACATTCCTGAAACAGACTGAACTGCTCAGAGGCCTGATCTGAGCCCAAATGAACGCCTTTGGGATGAGCTAGAACTTCGGGTTTGCTCCAGACTCCAGCACCATCACTATCTGCTCTGGTTTAGGCTGTTAAGAAAGAATGGGCTGCCATTCCTCCACGGGCATTGAGACCTGTCCTCAACAGAGTTCAAACCGCCATAAAAGCGAAGTTAGAACTATATTAATACCTTCAGCTGCTGACGTGCGTTGATGTATATCAACGGGAACAGGTGAAGATGTGTGCTCCGACCGGGACTCGAACGCGGAATCTCCTGCTTACATGGCAGACGCTCTATCCATCTGACCCACCGAGGGCACAGAGGACACTGCGACTGTAGGGACTATCTCGCGCACGCCTCCTGCGAGACCCACATTCTCACCTTGTACGTCCACACACTACATTCGTAGTGTCCCACCCCAAAACACTCATTACTCGTGGAAGACATTCTTACCAAGTCCCGTAAGAGTTCGGGGAATGTGTATGCATCCACACAGAAGAAGAAGGTCATGGCCGGCATTGCCACAACGACCGGGTGATCAAAAAGTCGGTATAAATTTGAAAACTTAATAAATCACGGAATAATGTAGATAGAGAGATAAAACTTGACACACATGCTTGGAATGACGTGGGGTTTTATTAGAACCAAAAAAAGAAAACAAAGTTCACAAAATGTCCGACAGATGGCGCTGGACAGCAAAACGTCAGTGACTGCGCGTGACAATCGTGTATAAAAGGAGCTGTAATGAGAGAGAGAATCAGATGCGGCAGGAGTCGCAGCATGTTGACGTTACCCGAAAAGGCGCTTTTAGTGAAACTGTATTATCAGAATGGACAATGTGCTAGTTCAGCGTTACAATCCTATCGCCAATAGAACAAATGCAACTGTGCCGAGAATGATTTCGAAGTTCGAAGCCACGGGTTGTTTAGACGATAGACCCCGTAGTGGCCGACCGAGCACAAGGCGTAATGCTGCTGAGACAGTTCAGGAAGAAATGGAGACTGTAGCGGGTTCGTCTATGCACGGGGAAGTCAGCGCTCGTGCAGTCGCACGTCGCACCGGCATTCCATACACTACTGTTTGGTTCGCACTTGGGCGTACCCTCCAACGCTATCCGTTCAAAATCCATAGGCATCATGAACTGTTATCTGGCGATTTAGTGAAGCGGAGGGCATTTGAGGTGTGGGCGTTTCAAAAGATGGCGGAAGATGACGATTGGTTGAGTAACGTGTTGTGGACCGACGAAGCTCATTTCACACTCCGAGGGTCTGTCAACGCCCACAACTGCAGAATTTGGGCAACCGAAAATCCTAGAACTGTCGTGGAAACTCCATCGCACGACGAGAAAGTCACGGTAGGGGTTGGATTTACCACATCTACCGTTATCGGTCCTTTTTTCTTCGAGGAAATGCGTGATTCTGGTTTTGTAACTGCATGCGCCACTTTCGTCATGCTTGGCCTCCCAGGTCGCCAGACCTCAGTCCGTGCGACTATTGGCCTTGGGGTTACCTGAAGTCGCAATTGTATCGTGATCGACCGACATCTCTAGGGATGCTGAAAGGCAACATCCGACGCCAGTGCCTCACCATAACTCCGGACATGCTTTACAGTGCTGTTCACAACATTATTCCTCGACTACAGCTATTGTTGAGAAATGATGGTGCACATATTGAGCATTTCCTGTAAAGAACATCATCTTTGCTTTGTCTTGCTTTGTTATGCTAATTACTGCTATTCTGATCAGATGAAGCGCCTTGTCTTACTTTGTTATGCTAATTACTGCTATTCTGATCAGATGAAGCGCCATCTGTCGGAAATTTTTTTGAACTTTTGTATTTTTTCAGTTCTGTTAAAACGCCATGTCATTCCAAGCATGTGTGTCAATTTGTACCTCTCTATCTATATTATTCCGTGATTTATTCAGTTTTCAAATTTATACTGACTTCTTGATCACCCGGTATATACTTATATTGATATGGTGTCTGTTCTTTCGGACATGTCCGAAAGAACAGACACCATATTCATATAAGTATAAAGGCGAAGAGTGGACTCACCCATATTTATGTTCAGTAACAGGTGTTCCTGGTTTATGGCCTTACTTACTGTGATTGTTCTTCCAGTCATAGTTCCTATAAGCTCACGATCCACTAATCACAATAGAAAGTTTATCAAGGAATTTAACTGCTTATAATTGAACCTTCACGTCTGGAACACGAGACTGTGACACATTTTTACAGCAGTTGCATGACTCGGGGATCTGCAGTGGAGTCCATAGCGCGGCAGGTACCCCCGGCAGCAGCTGCGCCAGTGCTGCGGGCCGGCGCAGTATTGCGGAGCAATTACAGGCTGTGATTAATTCACGCGCCGCGAGCAGCTCTGAGCCCGGCGGGTCCGCGCGCGTCCGCCGCAAATGGCGGCCCTAATTGAAATGAAGCGTACCGCGGCGAGCGCGTCGCCGCCGCCGCCCAGCGCCGGATCTGTATCGCCCTAATGCGGCCGGCTCCGTTAGCGCCTCCGCAGTCAATGGGTCGGCCGGCGCATTATCGGCCGAGAGGTGTGAAATAGCAGCGGCCCGCTAAGAAATGGACCCGCGGCCAGGTGTGGGGGCTCCGCCGAAAGGAGCCGCGGCCTGGACCGCTACCTGCGGTCGCTCTGGCCAGCATTCGGCCGCCTCCGCGCACAATGCGTAGCCTCAGCTCTGAGTAGAGAATAGGAACGGCTCGTCACTATATCTTTTGAAACGAACCTGTTTGCTGCAGTCATTTTGCAGTTGGCCAGTCGCGGCTACAATAGCTAAGTGGAAACTTCGGACCTATTCAAATTGTTCCGCACGGTTATCTCTCATTGGCACTGTAGCAAGTGACTAATCACTTAGCGGGAATACACAGAGCGTTACCGTATATTCTTTGGACTTTTTTCGGAACACTTCATTCGTCATACTCCTCTTTCTCACTGCATCTCCGTCTCCCTCGAAAAGCTGTGTACCGAGCGAGATGGCGCAGTGGTTAGACACTGGACTCGCATTTGGGAGGACTACGGTTCAATCCCGCGTCCGGCCATCCTGATTTAGGTCTTCCGTGATTTCCCTAAATCGCTCCAAGCAAATGCCGGGAGGGTTCCTTTGAAAGGGCATGGCTGACTTCCTTCCCCATCCTTCCTTAATCCGATGAGACCGATGACCTCGCTGTGAGGTCTCCTTCCCCAAATCAACCCAACCCAAACAAAGCTGTCTATTTCATTTACAATACGTGACAAAAAAATGAAGCACTACGATACCGCAGTGCCTATGTTGTACACAAGTACGATGCAATGTTCCTTCGGACACGCATGCATGTCTAAATGAACAGGCTTTGCCGCGACTGCAGCTGTTATGAAGTACACTAAAGGTATTCGTAGTTGCGAATAAGGAACGATGACTACGACAAATTGTTCCGGAACGGGAATCCAACCTGGATTTACCGCTACTCTTGAATCGTCGCCTTACAATTGGGCAATCTGAGCATGGTTTCCGGCCGAACCCAAATTTCCATAAATCGTTATCCATGTGTCTAGCACCTGCAGTCGTCCACCCACTACGTAATTCCCATACAGGGGAGACATTTTAATTGAAAGTTGCCTCCATAGTGTCGGCGGATAAACACGATATTGCAGTGCCTGAGTTGTCCAGAATTACGAAAGCTATACTCCTTCGGAAATCTGGGTTCGACAGGCTGCATGTCCGAAGGATCACTGCATCGTATTTCCGGACAACACAGGCATTGCAATATATTATTTATTCTCTGATACCGGGCAAACGACTTTAAGGTAAAATGCCTATACTGTATGGGAATACACAAGGTCGTCCATTGATTGTTACCGGGCCAAATATCTCACGAAATAAGCATCAAACGAAAAAACTACAAAGAACGAAACTCGTCTAGCTTGAAGGGGGAAACTAGATGGCGCTTTGGTTGGCCCGCTAGATGGCGCTGCCATAGGTCAAACGGAAATCAGCTGCGTTTTTTAAAAAATAGGAAACCCCATTTTTATTACATATTCGTGTAGTACGTAAAGAAATATGAATGTTTTAGTTGGACCACTTTCTTCGCTTTGTGATAGATGGCGCTGTAATAGTCACAAACGTATAAGTACGTGGTATCACGTAACATTCCGCCAGTGCGGACGGTATTTGCTTCGTGATGCAATATCCGTGTTAAAATGGACCGTTTACCAATTGCGGGAAATGTTCTATGTCGTGTTGATCTATGGCTATTGTGATCAAAATGCCCAACGGGTGTGTGCTATGTATTCTGCTCGGTATCCTGGAAGACATCATCCAAGTGTCCGGACCGTTCGCCGGATAGTTACGTTATTTAAGGAAACAGGAAGTGTTCAGCCACATGTGAAACGTCGACCATGACATGCAACAAATGATGATGCCCAAGTAGGTGTTTTAGCTGCTGTCGTGGCTAATCCGCATATCAGTAGTAGAAATATTGAGCGAGAATCGGGAATCTCAACAACGTTGGTGTTGAGAATGCTACATCAACATCAATTGCACCCGTACCATATTTCTATGCACCAGGAATTGCATGGCGACGACTCCGAACGTCGTGTACAGTTCTGCCACTGGGCACAAGAGAAAATACGGGACGATGACAGATTTTTTGCACGCGTTCTATTTAGCGACGAAGCGTCATTCACCAACAGCGGTAACGCAAACCGGCATAATATGCACTACTGGGCAACGGAAAATCCACGATGGCTGCGACAAGTGGAACATCAGCGATCTTGGCGGGTGAATGTATGGTGCGGCATTATGGGAGGAAGGATAATTGGCCCCCATTTTATCGATGGCAATCTAAATGGTGAAATGTTTGCTGATTTCCTACGTAATGTTCTACCGATGTTACTACAAGATGTTTCATTGCATGACACAATGGCGATGCACTTCCAACATGATGGACGTCGCGTGCGGTTGAAGCGGTATTGAGTAGCATATTTCATGACAAGTGGATTGGTCGTCGAAGCACCATACCATGGTCCGCACGTTCACCGGATCTGATATCCCCGAGTTTCTTTCTGTGGGGAAAGTTGAAGGATATTTGGTATCGTGATCCACCGACAACGCCTGACAACATGCAGCAGCGCATTGTCAATGCATGTGCGAACCTTACGGAAGGCGAACTACTGTTGAGAGGAATGCCGTTACACGTATTGCCAAATGCATTGTGGTTGATGGATATCGTTTTGAGCATTTATTGCATTAATGTGGTATTTACAGGTAATCACGCATGCGTTCTCAGAAATGATAAATTCACATAGGCACATGAATCACATTGGAACAACTGAAATAAAATGTTCAAACGTACCTACGTTCTGTATTTTAATTTAAAAAACCTACCTGTTACCAACTGTTCGTCTAAAATTGTGAGCCATGTGTCTATGACTATTACAGCGCCGTCTATCACAAAGCGAAAAAAATGCTTCAACTAAAATATTCATATTTCTTTACGTACTACACGAATATGAAATAAAACTGGGGGATCCTATTTAAAAAAACCCAGTTGATATCCGTTTGACCTATGGCAGCACCATCTAGTGGGCCAACCATAGCGCCATCTGGTTTCCCCCTTCAACCTAGACAAGTTTCGTCCTTGTAGTATTTTCGTTTGGTGCTTATTTCGTGAGATATTTGGCCCGGTCACGATCAATGGAACACCCTGTATGTACATGACGGATGTACGAGTCTATGTTTTAGACACACGGTTGTCGTTATATTGAAGTTTGGGTCTGCCCTTGATACGTGCTCGGATAGCGTAGTGGTAAGGGTCGCGATAGGTGGGAAATCCGGGTTCGAGTACCGGTCCGGCATAAATTTTCATTGTCGTCATGCCATTAGCCACATCTGATGGTAATCCATATTCGCAATTAGGAATAAAGTGAAGCAGTCACAAGGGGAGTAAGAAACGAAATGAAACTTCACGAGCTGAGAGCGTATACGATGTTGTTTCATTGATTACAAAATCGCAACAAATTTACGTACAGCTTGATAGTATTCACCAACTTAAAAGTTTTATGTCGCATCCCGTCTGGCTTGGGTGCTTGCACTGATGGACCTTAAAGACAATGTATCCTCTCCTGAGGCAAGCAGCTCACGACTTTTCTACTAGGTTCTTGGTATCCTCAATACAGTTGAAAGACGGCTGTGAGAGCTGGCTTTCACTACAGAGTGATTCGTATTAATAGATGACCATATAAATAACAGATAAATTTTATCATGTCTCACGAAGGGAATGTGCAGTGAGTGAGTACACTTTTATTTCATGTATCAACCAATTTCATTTTCCCCCTCCCCTCCTCTCCAGTTCCAGAGATGTTCCTTGGTTAGTTAATTTCTATGAGCTTGTGTGTCTGAATCGACTGTTATGGGAAGGAAAGCTTTCTTGTGTAGTCAGTGCTGTAGTATCGATTCTGTTGGGTTTTTTTCCAGAGGAATTTCCTAGTTTTCTGTATCCACGAATCAGAGCGCTTTCTAATACTGGTACCATTCTCTAGAACAATCAGGTAGGTTCTTTCTCGGCGAATCAGGACAGCTGGCGTTTTCTAGCAACTGTCTTTTCCATCCGCTCAGCCTCCACCTCCGTAGAAAAGCGCTCTTCAGCTTCTGTCACCTCCACACACTGAAACAGTATGATCTGTTCTTCCGAATGTACATAGGTTAGAGCGGACTAGTGTTATCTGAGTAGGTGAAACCCATTTCAATCAATTTCTAGAACATTTTTATTCCATTTCAGTGAATCGATTTAGTAATTTTAATATGTGGACAACCACTTGGCTTCATTTACGATGGAGGCGACCAAATACCCTTAGGAGCAATTTCTCATTTGAGTAAACTGGATCAATTACGTTTGGCATTTTACTGATTATCACATACCGCGTTAATTGTGACAATACTTGCAGCTCGGTTCTGATTCGTTTTTCGATGTTTTTGAACTACATTTAGATTGTCCTTGTGTACCACTTGCGAAGTATAATAATCAATGAGCGACCGCCCATAAGAGTTCATTGCCATCAACAATCACTCTAGTTGAGATATTCCTTTTATGTGATTTAGTAAGTGTAGTAGGGGGTTGTACTCGGTACCTGAAATAGAGCTGCGTGATAAGCTGCACCGCCACGTGTCAATGGAAAACCTCTGTTTGGGAGCTTGTGGACACAACATACCAAAGTTTTTCCTATGGCGGAGAAATATAGTGTTTTATGCCTGCAGGTAGAATACACTACTGGCCATTAAAATTGCTACACTAAGAAGAAATGCAGATGAGAAACGGGTATTCATAGGAGAAATATATTATATTAGAACTGACATGTGATTACATTTTCACGCAATTTGGGTGCATAGATCCTGAGAAATCAGTAAGTACCCACAACAACCACCTCTGGCCGTAATAACGGCCTTGATACGCCTGGGCATTGAGTCAAACAGTGCTTGCATGGTGTGTACAGGCACAGCTGCCCATGCAGCTTCAACACGGTACCACAGTTCATCAAGAGTAGTGACTGACGTATTGTGACTAGCCAGTTGCTCGGCCACCATTGACCAGACGTTTTCAATTGGTGAGAGATCTGGAGAACGTGCTGGCCAGGGCAGCAGTCGAACATTTTCTCTATCCACAAAGGCCCGTACAGGACCTGCAACATGCGGTCGTGCATTATCCTGCTGAAAGGTAGGGTTTCGCAGGGATAGAATGAAGTGTACAGCCACAGGACATAATACATCTGAAGTGTAACGTCCACTGCCCAAAGTGCCGTCAGTGCGAACAAGAGGTGACCAAGACGTGTAACCAATGGCACCCCATACCATCACGCCGGGCGATTCGCCAGTATGGCGATGACAAATACACGCTTCCAATGTGCGTTCACCGCGATGTCGCCAAACACAGATGCGACCATCATGATGCTGTAAACAGAACCCGGATTCATCCGAAAAAATGACGTTTTGCCATTCATGCACCCAGGTTCGTCGTTGAGTACACCATCGCAGGCGCTCCTGTCTGTGATGCAGAGTCAAGGGTTACCGCCGCCATGGTCTCCGAGCTGATAGTCCATGCTGCTGCAAACGTCGTCGAACTGTTCGTGCAGATGGTTGTTGTCTTGCCAACGTCCCCATCTGTTGACTCAGGGATCGAGACGTGGCTGCACGATCCATTACACCCATGCGGATAAGATGCCTGTCATCTCGACAGCTACTGATAAGAGGCCGCTGGGATCCAGCACGGCGTTCCGTTTTACCCTCCTGAACCCACCGATTCCATATTCTGCTAAAAGTCATTGGATCTCGACCAACGCGAGCAGCAATGTCGCGATACGATAAACTGCAATCGCGATAAGCTACAATCCGACCTTTATCAAAGTCAGAAACGTGATGGTACGCATTTCTCCTCCTTACACGAGGCATCAAAACAACGTTTCACCTGGCAACGCCGGTCAACTGCTGTTTGTGTATGAGTAATCGGTTGGAAACTTTCCTCATGTTAGCACGTTGTAGGTGTCGCCACCGGCGCCAACCTTGAGTGAATGCTCTGAAAAGCTAATCATTTGCATATCACAGCATCTTCTTCCTATCGGTTAAATTTCGCGTCTGTAGCACGTCGTCTTCGTGGTGTAACAATTTTGATGGCCAGTAGTGTATTAATGCAGAAATGTCTTCCGTTTTGCCGTGTATCTGATACACGTAGTCCTAGTCCACACCTTGTCATATGTTTTGTAAGCTGGTTGTTTTTGCTTTCGGGAGAACGACGGTTCAAACCCGCGTCCAGCTATCCAGATTTAGGTTTCTCGTGATTTCTCTAAATCGCTCCCTTTGACAGGGCACAACCGATTTCCTTCCCCACCCTTGACACCATCCGAGCTTGTGCTCTGTCTCTAATGAGCTCGATGTCGACAGCATGTTCAACCAAATTTTCCTTCCTTATTTTTATTCTTCTTCTTTTTATCACGTCCATTATACAAGGTGGTCATAAACGGTCTGAAAACCTGGTATGTGTGGTGCAAGGTAGTTTGTGCTAAGAAATAATTGTTAAGAAAAAAGTCGATAGTTACAATATTTCCGAGTTAATTAGCACTGAAGTTAACAAATGAGGCCGTTGAGCGTGCAGATTCAAGAGGCCCGCCAGATACAGTGTCAGCTGTTCTTGTAGCGTAGTTGATAGCGCACGAGACTGGTCAACCTTCGTCCCATGCCCAATTTTTGTATCGCACTCTTGTTCGGTTTTAAGAAACCAAACGAACGCGTTTTGCGGGCAGCCTGTATCTGCGCGCGCAACGGCCTGATTGGCTGACCTGAATGCTGATTAACTAGAAAACGACGCAACGTAGCGAATTATTTTGTTAACCTTCGGGGGCTCGCACGGGCGGCATTCACACCGCCTCTTGAACTACGTACTCGCTTGATTCTCAGGTAATCTCCAGTTATCTATCGGCTCACCCTGTGGCGCGTGACCTTGTCACTGATTGATTGGACTGTACAGGCCGATGTAATAATGCACGGGCATTCGAAAATTAAAACCAATTCGTGGCGCTGCAAATGCCGCCGTGTGAGCGCTTACGTTGCTTCAAATTGCGCGAGCGCCTGAAGGTTAACAATTACTTCTTAGCACCACCTCCCCTGCCACACTCTTACAAGCTTTTCAAACTGCTTCTTACCACCCTGTATACTCCACCAACCTGGTACCAACACTAAACACGAACAACACTAATATACTCTGGTGGCTGATCTACATGACACAGAGAATTTACGTACCAGCCGATGGTGTGTAGGTATACGGAGTTACGCTGGCGTCTTACTGTGTTTTCTGGGAGCATCACTTTGCAATGTATTTGCTCATTTGTTCTGATGGCTTTAGTGCAAGACCAGCCGGAATTCCGCGCGACCGCTACGGTCGCCGGTTCGAATCCTGCCATGGGCATGGATGTGTGTGATGCCCTTAGGTTAGTTAGGTTTAAGTAGTTCTTAGTTCTAGGGGACTGATGACCTCATAGTGCTCAGAGCCATTTGAACCAAGCCGGAATTACGAATTACGATGGTAATTCCATTGGATCGGTGCGTAAGTCCGTAACCTTTTTCCATGCGTTTGTAAACACAGTAGATAAATATAACACACTTAAGTCATCAGTAATCTATTCTCCTTCGCTATTCACAACAGTCTGCGAAGGCTGTGGTCACTTTTCGATTCTGCGACTGCAGAAGTCATGTGGTTTTGAGGCGAAGAACTCGTCGAGCTATGTTTTCATGCGGAAAGGTATTTCCTTGAAGGTTGTTCGACGGAGAGTGGAAAAAGTGAAAACCTGAGGTCGCAGGGTCAGGTGAATAACGTGTCTGCGGAATGACTTCCCAACGCAGCTCCTGTATAGCGTTTTTCGTGTCTACTAGAACGCAAGCGGGCGTCATCGTGGGAGAGCATCACTTCACGCAGTCTTCCTGGCCGTTGCTCTAGGACTGCGTCTGCAAGACGTCTCACTTGTTGACGATAAATGTCAGCGTTGATGGTTGCATCTAAGTGAAGCAATTCGTAGTACGCCATACCATCGCCGTTCCACCAGATGCATAACATTATCTTTTGAGGATGGGCGCAGGTCTTTATATGGGGAGTTGCTGCTTCGTTTGGGCTCAGCCATTCCTTTAATTTCGTTATGACAGCACAAAGATACCGTTTCTCGTCACAAGTAACGATACAGGATAGGAATTGTCGGTATTATTCACGAGCCAACTGATGATGAGCGAGCAGAGATGCACGTATGGACACCCGCTGATATTTGTGAGTTTGGTTTAGAACATATGTTACCCATACATCCGATTTCTGTGCCTTTCCCATAGCAGGCAAATGTCCCACGATGATTGAATGATCACAGTTAATCAAATTTACAATTTCTCGATTATACTGACTTGGATCACAGGGGATTAATGTGTTTAAGCGGTCTTCATTAAAACCCGATGGTCTTCCTGAACATGGAGAACCATCTATGTCTTAACGAACCTCCTGAAAACGAAGAACACTTTTTCTTGCCGTGCTCTGTCCAATGGCATTATCTCCATACACGGTGGCTATTGGCCACTGCCTCAGCTACTGTCACTCCTCATCTGAAGTCAAGCAGGAGGATATACCGGAAATGTCCGTTATCTCCGCTTGGCACTCCTTTTTCTAGCGTCCACAGCTCCACACACAATAACCAAACGACAAAATGACAATATTTAAACTCAAGTAGCAATAGTTAACTACGAATAAAAAGTCACAATCGGTAAATAAACCTATAGCAACCAGAATACCTACAAGCAAAACAAAAACACGACGAACTTATGCAGCAACCTCATATACGCGTAGGTACGTAAGGTAGCTGTATGATCAGAAACCTTGAGACGTTCCTTTCGCCTGTTCGTCAGAGGTTGCGTAGCGTCGCGCGGAATCACACTCGCGGCCGCGGACAGAGTCTTTGCCATCTTGGCGATGTACGGCGCGCGAGACCATTACTCAACGGATTGCCCCACAGATTTAATCAGAAATATATATAGGGGTAACCGGACTAATTACCTGCAGTGGTACGCCACCAGTCATTTTAAATAAACGTCGCCAGCGTTGCTTCAGCTCACGATACAGCATTAAACTTCTCGCAACTCCAAAATCGGTAATTAAAAGCTCTGTAGCTATCCACACATTTTCAGGACAAATTCGAATGGAATACATCAGCCACCATCAGATCGATGTACTGTCTCCAAATGTCATTTTGTAACTCCTACGGATTATCAGCACAACAACAAAATAGAGATGGGAGTTGTTGTTGTTGTGGTCTTCAGTCCTGAGACTGGTTTGATGCAGCTCTCCATGCTACTCTATCCTGTGCAAGCTTTTTCATCTCCCAGTACCTACTGCAACCTACATCCTTCTGAATCTGCTTAGTGTATTCATCTCTTGGTCTCCCTCTACGATTTTTACCCTCCACGCTGCCCTCCAATACTAAATTGGTGATCCCTTGATGCCTCAGAACATGTCCTACCAACCGGTCCCTTCTTCTTGTCAAGTTGTGCCACAAACTTCTCTTCTCCCCAATCCTATTCAATACTTCCTCATTAGTTACGTGATCTACCCATCTAATCTTCAGCATTCTTCTGTAGCACCACATTTCGAAAGCTTCTATTCTCTTCTTGTCCAAACTATTTATCGTCCACGTTTCACTTCCATACATGGCTACACTCCATACGAATACTTTCAGAAATGACTTCCTGACACTTAAATCTATACTCGATGTTAACAAATTTCTCTTCTTCAGAAACGCTTTCCTTGCCATTGCCAGCCTACATTTTATATCCTCTCTACTTCGACCATCATCAGTTATTTTGCTCCCCAAATAGCAAAACTCCTTTACTACTTTAAGTGCCTCATTTCCTAAACTAATTCCCTCAGCATCACCCGACTTAATTAGACTACATTCCATTATCCTTGTTTTGCTTTTGTTGATGTTCATCTTATATCCTCCTTTCAAGACACTGTCCATTCCATTCAACTGCTCTTCCAAGTCCTTTGCTGTCTCTGACAGAATTACAATGTCATCGGCGAACCTCAAAGTTTTTATTTCTTCTCCATGAATTTTAATACCTACTCCGAATTTTTCTTTTGTTTCCTTTACTGCTGAGATGGGAGTATATACAAATAATTGAGTACACAGGGTGCAAAAGGTACTCTAAGGAGGAGAACACGGCAGGTACCCTAACCCGATTTTCCAGAAACTTCGCTCAGGATCACGTGTTTCAGCTTATCAGTAGATAATCGACCGCTTACTGGTAAACGGTTGTCAAAGTTTTCGATATAATTTAGATGCCTTTAGCGGTAGATATCCTCAGTCCAAGTGGTGGCACAGTGACTAGTGTCGCAACCAGTCACGTTTGTGTCCCGCCTTCAAAACGCGATTTTTTTTTTTCATTTATCTACTCATGTCCATAGAAGGGAGCTACATGAATATTTCTTATCAAGTTAGGTGATACAAGGACTTTGTACTAATTGAAAAATTACAACTGAGTTTCATAATAAGTGTCATATATTTATTATATACGTGTGTATCATATTTTCACGGGGTCACAATCTTTTTAAATTCTCATTTTCTTGTATTTCATTCTTAAATCAAATCTTAAGTTTGATATCGCATAGTTACGTTTATTCTTGAGGGCTATTTTGTGCATTACATTGGATTATAGCTACCGATCGTAGGAATATTAGAAACAAAGAAATTACGAACACAGTGAGCACTGCGCAAAGGCAGGTTTGCAACAGCTACATTTCTTCATATAAATCTCGCTCGGGTAAGAGAAGTTGTTAACATTGCTGAATATTTCACGCTTTCGCAATAATTTTGCGGTAAGGGGTCACTTTTCCTCACATTATTGCTTGCCGTTGATTACGAATCAAGATACACTACGGGAATTCCACCGAAAACAATTTCAATTAATTTTTTCGTTCATTTATTGTTTTCTTCAATTCATTGAGCAGACATACAATTCGTAGACGAATATGGTCAATGTTATCTCAGTATACATTGTGTAGTAATCTTCTATGGACATGGGTAGAGAACAGAAAAACAAAAATGAATGACAATTTATTGAAACCCTCAGCTGCCGACAGGTATTGTTGATATACCTCGATGGGGACAGCTGAAAATGTGTTGCCCGACGGGGACTCGAACTCGGGATCTCCTGCTTACAGGGCAAGCGCTCTATTCATCGGTACTATTAGGTTCGTTTGGTCTGGGCGGACGTCATATGACATCCGTTCAAGTTGATAGTCGATTCTTTTACTCAGTTTTTTTTTTATTACGGAGGATCCATCTGAGCCACCGAGGACACAGATGAACAGAGCGACTGCAGAGACTTATCTTTTGCACGCCTCCCCATCGAGGTATATCAACAACATCTGTCGGCAGCTGAGGGTTTCAATTAATTATCATTTATTCTGGAGAAGCTGTACGGTCATCAATGGTATTCGTTCTTTCGAGAACAATTACTGTCTTCATATAAAAATAAAAATAATAATCTGATTGTGAACAGGGGGGCGCAAAAGTGCGAAGACGCAACGCTAGCCACTGTGCCATCACATCGGTCGAGCTATTTATTGGCTCAGAATCACGTAAAGCACTTCGAAAACTTTGACCGTCATTTTCTCAGAAACGGTCGAGTATCTGCGGATAATCTGAGACTCGTGTCCGTTTATTTTGGGTCCTCTTCCACTGATCAAAGCTTCTGGGAAATGAGGTTATGGCACCTGCCGTTTTCTCCTCGTGTGATGAAGAGGTTGGCTCGAAGGAATTCGTGGCGCGCTGCATCAAACCCGTCAGAAGACTGACGGCTCAAAAAGTAGAAGAAAAGAACGACAGATGCCCCTAGTTCCGCCAATGAAGCTGAAATTCTCGGTAAGCTCTTGGACTCGTCCTCCTGTAAGTGTCTAAACCAGGTCTTTGCAACGGCACTTTGAAATTTCCTGGCTGCGTCGTATGTAGGGAAAAAAAGCTGACATTTTACAATCTCTGTACCGCTACAAAACGAAGAAAGATACGAGAGGAGATACTTCCAAACACGAAGACGAGACGCGCAACATACAAAAATCTGAAACGAACTCTAGTGAAACTTTACACTGGTGCCGCGATAAGGGCACTTAATTCGGCCGGAGAAGTTCATAAACTGGGAATGCGGCAAGGTTTCTCTATTTTTGCGGAGCGCGAACGTACACGAGTAAACGATTCGCCACCTGGGGGCAATCTGTATAATCTGTACAGTGAGCGGGGAACACGGCCGGCGCGCAGCCGAAATATTTCAGCGTCGCGCCGCGCGCATTCCGAGGACATTCCCGGCGGCCGGGGGCTGGACGCGGCGCTCGCCGGCGCTCATAACATTTCCCGGGCGCGTCGCGACACTCAGTATTTCTCGGCGTCTGCCCCCGTGTTATCGGGCCGCGCATTCCCGCGTCGCATTCCCCGGGGCTCTCTTTGCGGTCGCCGCTGACAGCGCGTCGTGTTCCCCGCCGGCCGGAGACTTCGGAGGAATTTGCCGCTCCGTGCCTCGTTCGGAGCGTCCGGCCAGTTTCTGGGAAGTCTTTTAGAGCCGCTCCCGCGGCTCTTTATTAATAGACGTTCCGGCAGACAATAGAAACCGAGCGGCCACTCGTCAGGTTTGTAAAACTCGCTGGTCGCCCCGGTTCACAGAATCGACAGGACAATGACATGCTGCGCGACATTCTTCAATAGCTGTCTCGAAGTGTTTGCTTTTACTTCCCTCGGTTTTTACTCGAACGTCGAAAGAAAAACATCTTGTCCAGTTTCGAAACTCTACGCAGCCCCCGACTGACTCTTCTACGGAAACGGCTTTTTTTTTATTTAAAAAAAAAAATCTTTATTTGATCATTATCATGTTACAATGTAACCTACTACCTAAATATATTAGTAGGTCCTATATTTAACTAGTTCTAAGTTCTATCTGCAGCTATTATGATGTTTAACACTACAGGTTTTTACTACACTCCATCACCACTATGGGGGTTAATCTACTATAATACACTATACTATGTTATTGTTTGTCTAGTGTTCCTTGATTTTAGCTTCTATTGTTAGGATACTACTCGCTGATGGTTATTATTATGACTACTATACCTGCAGCGTTACAAGTGTGCCAGAATAGATACAAACCTAACTTTTTTGGCCATTCCCACTGAGCTAATTCCAGTGGGAGTGACCCTGGCACTGGGCTGGCCGGTGACGTAGTCGCTGCAGTTCTATGCTATTTCTATTATCCTAGTTTGATCTTATAACTAACCTTATATCTAATGTCATGATCGGTGCATAGTCAAGTCCGGTGGTGATGTACTACCCCCCAACCTATTCCGAAAACCTGGCGGATTCCAGCCGTGAGGCGGCTGGCCAAGTCCACGTCCCGGCGGAACAGGGGGGTGTACGCGACAAGTCTGGTGTTGATTTATTTATCGATTGTTGCCAAGATATTCTTTGCGGACTTTGCTCGATATTACGTCTGTTAGATGATTCAGGACGTTGAATGTATTTTCGTGCCTGAGCAAGTGGTGCGTGTCGTTGTTCGGCAATTGTTCCCTAAGTTGTTGTGCAACATCGTCGAAGAGGGACACTCGTACACCACATGGTCCGGAGTGCCCAGCACTGCTCCACAGTCACACGCTGATGTTGCCCTTTTCCCGAACCGACAGAGGTATGTCGGATAGGGTCCGTGCCCGGTAAGAAAGTGCAGCAATCTCCTTTTCGGTTTGATATAGGTGAGTTCTAGGCGTTCCTTTATGTTGGTAAGCAGTTGGTGTGTTCTTCGGCCAGTTTCATCGCTGTCCCAGAGTTCTTGCCATAATTCCATTCCCCTTCTTTTGATGCTTTGTTTGTCCCCTACATATATCCCCATGATTTCTTCTATTTTTTCCCTTCGATTTTTCGTTATCCAATACCAGGTGGCCTGTTCCCTAATTTTTATGTCCAGTGGACATAGCCCCATCAGTACTGAAAGTGCCCCTCCTGGAGTTGTTCTGTATGCGCCTACTGACCGTAGGAGCATATTTCGCTGCACTCTTCTTACGGCCACGGCAGGCATGACCCTCGTGAGCCTGTGTGCCCAGACCGCTGACCCGTAGCCTACTATGGATGTGAGGATGCTGTTATGGTATAATTTAATAAGATCAGGTGGGAGGTGGAATCTTTTATGTCCTATTCCGATTAGGTTATGTAGTACTGTGAGTGATCTTTGTGTTACTGTGTGTATATGCGATGCATAGTTCCACCTCTCATCGACGATGACACCAAGATACCGGGCTTCACGGCGCCTGAGGACTGGTAGGCCATTTATTCTAACGGTAGGATTTCTTATGAGTTGGCCTTTGAGCAGCAGGTAAGTTGACTTACTAGGTGCGATAGTCATTTTAGTTTTATGACACCATTTGGTCAATATTGTAATGGCTCTTTCTATTTTTGGTTCCAAATCTTCGCGGCTGGGACCGCCGACCAGCAGGAGGAGGTCATCTGCGTAGGCTATGACCTCTAGCACATCTTCACTGCTCTTTAGTTCTTCCAAGGTGGTTCCATGTTTATATCCCAAAAGAGTGGCCCCAGGACAGATCCCTGAGGACACCCCTTGGTGATTTTCTTACTGACTTTGCCGCTAGGGGCCGATAGCCAGACCTCCCGGTCTTCACAATAGCTCCTCAGACAGCCATATAGCGGCCCTGGGCATTCTTTCTCCCGCAAGCAGGAGAAGAGCGAAGGCCACCACAGGTTGTCAAAGGCGCCACTGATGTCCACCATGATGCCGACTATGTACTTGTGCGGGGCAGAGTCACAGACATCCGTAACCAGGGCGATTGCGTCAGACGCCGACCGTCCTGTCCGAAAGCCGAACTTTCTGTCACTCATCCCGCACAGGACTCGGTGTGCAGCCAACCTGTCTGCCAGCAGCCTCTCAAAGAGCTTGCCCAACAAGTCCAGTAGACATATGGGTCTGTATGACATGGCTTCTTTGGGGTCTTTGTCCGGGCCTTTCTTGATTATGACTACATTCGCCTTCTTCCATATTGAGGGGAATGTCCGAAGCCGTAAACACTCGTTGTACAGCTGAGTGAGAGGTGCCACCAGCTGGGGGGCGAGGTACTGTATCACCTCCGCAGTAATACCGTCTGGGCCAGGAGCTTTGCCTTTTTTGAGAGCATTTATTTGGGAGTTTACCTCTTCTTCAGAGAAGGGGTAGACCACACGGTTGTTTTCATAGACCCGTTGGTTCTCTCTTCTTATTCTCTGTTGTTCTTCCGAATCATCTTCCTCTCTATCGTCAGGTAATAGAGCACGGAGTAGGACCCCTGCAGTTTCCTGCCAGGTCTCCGTCATCCGGCCCCCGTCCCTGACGGTAGATAGCACCATAGGTGATTTAATTTTTTTCTCTTACTATTTTGTAAGGTAATCCCCAGGGGTCTGTAGCCAATTGGCTTTGCACATATTTCTCCCAGCTCCTCATCCTGACAGCCTTGAGTTCCTGTTGGAACTGTTCTTTGGCTTCTCTGTATATCTGCAGCCATTGCTGCTTTTCATGCCAGACGACACACCGCTGGTAATACCTCCTCGCCCTCCGTACTGCCTGGCGCATTTGCCCCAGTTCGGCTGACCATGGTGAAGGGGAGGCCGCGACGGCCCTCCTCCTGGTTGGTACAGCTGCCTTTACTGCCCTGGTTATCGCACTTGTAAGATCTCGGGCGTATTCTTCTATGTTGACATCACCCTCCAGCAACGCAGGGATGTCACATTCCCTAGCCAGGTGGTCTCAGTCGGTTTTATTGTAGGTGAGCTGCGTCTCCTACCCTATGTCCCAATGGCACTCGCTGTCTCCAATGGTGAATGTTATGAATTTATGATCACTTGTGGTAATCTGATCCCAAACTGTCCAGTTCGATATTTTTGTTGCAAGGTTTGGCGTTACCAGGGTAACGTCAATGTTTGTACCGTGTCCTCCCTCCCCCCCCCCCCCGGGGTAGGTGGGAGGGCTTCGCTGTTTGTTAGCGACCATAAGTTGTAGTGACATGATGGTGTCGACAGCTTTTTCTCCTCTGTCATCTTGGGTACCACTGAACCACAGGGGGGATTTTGCATTGATGTCTGCAGCCACAAGAATTTTTTGTCCCCGCAACGCCGTGGCTATTTGCACAAGCTTATCCAGGAATTCATCTACTTGTCTTCCGTACTGGAAGTACATGTTGACCAAGTATAGTACTCCTGTGGGTGAATGAAGCTCCACGACGTTGCAGTGGTCATCCGAAAATTGTGCTAATACGGTGGCTCTCAACGCTCTATTTATGATTATGACTGCGGCTCTAGGTTCCGCTCCACTATAGATTTGTTGCCAGTTGACTGCGGTGAACGGGATCCGTCCAGCCAGGGAGTATGGCTCCTGTATGCAGACTACATCTAGACTCTTCTCCTCCACCACTTTCCGGAGTTCCTGCAGAACCAGTTTACTATTATGTGTGTTTATCTGTCCCACTCTTAACTGGCTCACGTGGGAAATATGTATGTATATGAGACTCTGGCCAGTTTTTGCGCCAGTCGTGTGCTATTCCGCCGTTAGTGATGACAGATTGGTTGCATAGTTCATTGAGGTCGAATTTTTCATTGCACCTTTCAAACACTTTCTTAACCAGGTCTCGCAGCACTCCGAAATCTGTGGGAAGATTCATTGTCTTGAGCTGTATTCTGTCTACAGCCTCCATCACTGGGAAGGTAATGTGTCTGCCGTATTCATGGCCGACATGCACCACATGTCTCAAGGCTATTGTGAGGGGGGCCGGCTCTTCCAGCCTAGACAGCTGTAAAGCGTGCTCCAGGTTGGGGTAAATCCTGGCAGGATCTATTCCTGGCCCTCGTTCGATAGGTGGGCTTATTGGTGTACCTATGTTTGTTAGTACACTAGTGCTACTTATTTTATTTACTTGTACTTGCTCTTCCTGACTTTCTGTATTTGGAACTTCTGTCATTAATAATTTCCCTACCACAGGATGCCCAAGTGGTCGTGCTTGATCTTTAGGTGACCTTTGGCCCCGATTCGGAGGGGAGGGTGCATCATTCTGATCACAAGGATCTGTTTGAATACAGATATCTTTCATTGTGATAACAAGGTGTTGTGGCCTGGTGATCTTCTGTATAAATTCTTTGAATTTGTTGGCCCTTATTGCATCCCTCAAACTCTTGCTTAGAGACTTTCTTTTGGGCTTCCTGTTCCCATTTAGGGACTCAGCCATAGTCGATTCGAGCTATGAGTCTCTGCTCAAGCATCCTGTAGGTAGGGCAATTTCTGCCGGTGGTGTTACATGGCTTTTTGCCTCTCTTTATGCAGGGTATGCAGATTCCGGCTTTGCTGCAGTTTTTCCTCGTATGATCTTCTGACCCGCACCTGGAGCAGGCCGGCTTCCTCTCACAATGCTTATGTATATGATCTAGGTCGCCGCAGTTGTGGCATCTTGGAACCACTGAGTAATCTCGCACGTTTATCGCGTGGAAGCCTATGTAAACTCTCCCCATAGTGGTGACTCTGCGCCACATCTTTCCAGAGACCTCGGCAACGTGATGTACGACGTCACGCTCCCGTGCAGCTTACAGTCTTGTCATCAACCACTATAAACGAAGTTGATTCGCTTCTATCGTCACTCAAAGAGACAGCCCCATATGCAAGAAAGGAGATCGCCCAGAATCCAGTCAGTGCAACGGATTGTCGTTGTTGAGTATTTTGGGAAAGATAACCACTCGAATTCTCGCAAATCATGCTGTGTTCTTAGTGGAGGAATTACTACCAGAGAGCCATAGGAATCACAGATACAGGGGTTGAACAAAAACATCGAAATGCCACGAGAAATGCATGCTTGGACATAAATGCGGATTCTAGCTTATCCATCGGGTTACATTGTATTTGCCTAAGACCTAACCTGTGGAGTGTCCTGAATACGTTACTTGTGTCAGACGCGGTCAGAACAGTGTTTTCTGTAGTTGTGAGTGCATTATGTCAGAGCTAAGTGAAATTGGACGAGGGCAAATTGTTGCTACTCGTATCGTATGTGCTTCCGTAACCAAGACGGTCGATGATGATGCTGTAGTATACAGAGAAGTTGCAGCATTAGAAAATTGCAGCGAAATACAGGAAGATCTGCAGCGGATATGCACTTGGCGCAGGGATCTGCAGCGGATATGACCTTGGTGCACGGAGTGGCAACTGACCCTTAACATATACAAATGTAATGTATTGCGAATACATAGAAAGAAGGATCCTTTATTGTATGATTATATGATAGCGGAACAAACACTGGTAGCAGTTACTTCTGTAAAATATCTGGGAGTATGCGTACGAAACGATTTGAAGTGGAATGATCATTAAAATTAATTGTTTGTAAGGCGAGTTCAAAAATGGTGCAAATGGCTCTGAGCACTATGGGACTCAACTGCTGTGGTCATTAGTCCCCTAGAACTTAGAACTAGTTAAACCTAACTAACCTAAGGACATCACAAACATCCATGCCGGAGGCAGGATTCGAACCTGCGACCGTAGCGGTCTTGCGGTTCCAGACTACAGCGCCTTTAACCGCACGGCCACTTCGGCCGGCGGTCAGGCGAGTGCCAGGTTCAGATTCATTAGGAGAGTCCTTAGAATATGTAGTCCATCAACAAAGGAGGTGGCTTACAAAACACTCGTTCGATTTATGCTTGAGTATTGCTCATCAGTGTGGGTTGAGAGAGGAGTTAGAGAAGATTCAAAGCAGAGCGGCGCGTTTCGTCACAGGGTTATTTGGTAAGTGTGATAGCGTCTCGGAGAAGTTTAGCAAGCTCAAGTGGCAGACTCTGCAAGAGAGGCGCTCTGCATCGCGGTGTAGCTTGCTGTCAAGATTTCGAGAGGGTGCGTTTCTGGATGAGGTATCGAATATATTACTTCCCCCTACTTATACCTCCCGAGGAGATCACGAATGTAAAATTAGAGAGATTCGAGCGCGCACGGAGGCTTTCCGGCAGTCGTTCTTCCCGCGAACCATACGTGACCGGTACAGGAAAGGGAGGTAATGACAGTGGCATGTAAAGTGCCCTCCGTCAGACACCGCTGGGTGGCTTGCGGAGTATAAATGTAGATGGATGGAGATGTTGAAGTGTTTGGTGTTTCAAGAGTCACCGTTTCGAACATTTATATCATTTTCAGAGAAAGCGGAAAAACATCATCCGTGGACGGACGTGTGTGTCGAATGATCGTAGCAGACGGTCACTGAAGTAGTTTGTGACAAAAAATAAGAGGGAGATACCTGCCAAAGTCCCATCAGAGCTGAATGTGGCGCTGGTGAACTGTGTCAGTACCTAAAAAGACGAATGGATCTCCATAAGCAGGGAATTGCAGGGTGAGCTGGAAAACCACACGTCAGTAACGCAAATACCCTTAACAGTAGAACGCGGTGCTGAAGCAATGGAAGAAAATCGTTTGGTCGGAAGAGTCTTGTTGCAAACTGTTTCCAACTTCTGGCTCAGTTTATCTCCAAAGAATGAAACGTGGAAGGCGTCCGGAGATCGTTGGACAGCCATACCGTGGTACTCCATGGCTGCCGTGAGTACTCTGCAAGGTCGCATTACTGGAATTATGTGACCAGTTTGGCTGATCACATCCATCCCTTGCTACAGTTTTCTTCCGGAGTGGTGAAGCTATGTTCTAAGACGACAGAGCTCCCATTCGCAGGGAGAAATATGGTACCGAATCCTCCGAAACCCGCAAGGGTCTGAAAAACGACGGGACCGAACCCTCCCGTTTGAAGCAGGTAGCAGTTCTAAGCGTTATGAATACTCAAGCAGGTAAAGCAACACATATAAAGCTACAGCAGAATATGTAAACATTTTTCGTGTGTATTGTGAACATGATTAAAAGTTTTATCTTTTATCTTATTTTGATATTTATTTTTAGAAATTGGAATCATTTATATATTTCAAGTGTGGGCAATTTCTTTGCTTTTTCTTAATTTTCGACGAATTTATTGCAATAGAATTTGTTTCAGCACTTTAAGAAATCGGTAAATGTCAAGACTGGAGGAGCAGAACTGACTACTATATTTGCTATGGAAACTTTCGCAAGCATTAGTTGTTCGCTGTTCGTTACAACATAGTTCTGCTCACATGGATGGAGGAAAGTGTGCATTCTCTTATATGTAAGTTTCTAATAAATAGTCACAAAAAGCTTGCAATTTTTCCGATGCAGGTATCTCTGCCATGAATCGTCAACAAAACAGTCACCAGCCGTATCAGGAGCCAGCATGGACAAACCAAATATGTACGAGAGAAACCTTCCAATTTCATTTTTTGCATAGTAGTCATGTGCAGGCCCCAATGTTTGTATTTTTCGCCACCAGCTCTGTGTTAAATGAAATTTGCATCCTTGAATGCGAATATCAGGCCAGACCTCACTTCCAGCTTTCATTATGCTCTCTTCAAAGTCAGGAAATATTGCTGATGGTGAAAAGTTCAAACCTATATCACTACATTTTGTGAGCACGGAGATGAATTGTCACATCTCCCCTGCCCACCACAGTTGTATCGATATTATTGAGCCCTTGGGGTCTACTGTGGAGAGTAGGGTACATGATCTCTGTCCACCAACATCATCGTCAACTGAACTCGCCACTACTTTGCCGGAAAAATGGTATAAGATGCCCTTGAAAACCGTACAGCGCCTATATTTATCCATTCCGAGATGGCTGTTAGTTTTTTTGAATTCCCACGGTTATCCTATACCATGTTGGTCTTGGCAATGTGTTTCTGGCGTTTGCATAGTTTCGTACAACTACAATATATTCACAGCTCATCAGCTAAAGGAAAAATGCAGAGAAGAATTTGGACCTCTTTACATTGTCTTTATGGACCACACTAAGGCATTTAACTCCGTAAAATTTTGTGATTTACCATCGAAATTTACTGCCATTTTGAAGTTCCTCTACACAAATATGAGAGCAGCTGTCATTCGTAAGCCTTTCCATACCAATGCCGATGTTAAGCAATGATATGTGATAATCCTTACACTACATTCGTTGTATGTTACCGCTGTCACGCAGTCAGTCAAAGATGGTCTTCTCTACGAATACAATAAACTCTAAGTCCGAGGAAGAATCCTTGTTAATCCTATATGCCTTCTCCACAGCATGCAAAAAGAAAACAAGAGTGGTCCCAAACTGAATGTCACTGAAACACAGATCTTTCATAAAGCATAACTTCGCCAAGGACAAAGAAATGTCAGTGTTACGATCGGCACAGTTAGTCTTGAAATACTCGTAGTTGACCACTTTCCTTATCTTGACAGTATCATATTATTAAGAGTAAATATACATTCGTAAAGTACAGAATTAACTGTATTGAAGCATCATCTGGCACACTAGGATCTCAAGTGACTGAAAATCGCAGTGTGAATAGCGCACAAAAATTCTCGTAAACAACCTAATTCTAATTCCCACTCCGAATTACAGTCGGCACCTTGAAAAGCTGAGGTGTCTGAGGAGGATTCACCTCATAACACGAAGTGACAACGCATCGCTGTCAATATCCTTGAAGAGGCACAACCGTGTAGTTATAATTAAGGGGCAGGCTACTCACAGTGGTCTAGTGTCGGCTGTAAAAATCGTAGGGCAGTGAAACTTAGCAGGTATGCTAATGCGTTAATGGTGAACCGATTTAAGCCGGAAAAAAATTAGTTTCACTTTTGGCCATCGGGTGCAAATGTGACACTGTGAATACAAGAAAGAGGTCCAGAAATGTTTCCATGTGTCATGAGCTAAGAAGGGACGTGGGCAGAAAAAGTCAAACAAGTGAGTAAGGCATAATGTTGATTTTTATTATTAACGGCAACTTGCACAAATTGTTCACTACAAGCACTGATGACGTCAACGAGAATCTGCATTCGTAAAACGACGTGATCAATAGTTACTCGCAGCATTTCCGGTGGAATGTGAGCATCGTGCTCCTTTGTACTGGCCTTCAGATCATGTAGAAACCGAACGTGTCCCTGTTAAAGGCGTTCTTTCAAATATACAGGGAGCCAAAAGTCACATGGATTCAGGCAATGCATAACCTGAGGTGGTAGTCATGGAACAGTGCTATGAACATATACAGATGGCGCTAGTATCACATACACAACGTGTAAAAGAGCAGTGCATTGGCGGAACTGTCGTTTGTTTGGCCGCAGGACAAGTATTAACAGACTTTGAACGCGGAGTGGTGGTTCGAGCTAGACACATGGAACATTCCGTTTCTCAAATCGTAAGGGAATTCAATATTCCGGTATCCACAGTGTCAACTGTGTGCCGAGAATACCAAATTCCAGGCATTACCTCTCATCACGGACAACGGGGTGGTCAACGATCTTTACTTGACGACCGAGAGCAGCGGCGTAGGGTTGTCATTGTTAACAGACAAGCAACACTGTGAGAAACTACTGCAGAAATCAATGTGGGAGGTACGACGAACGTATCCGTTGGAGCAGTGCGGCGAAATTTGACGTTAATGGGCTATGCCATCAGACCACCGCCCCGGTGCCTTTGCCGACAGCACGACATCGTATGGAGTGGAGCTCCTGGGTCCGTGATATTATCGGTTGGATCATAGACGACAGAACAACCGTGGCCTGGTCAGATGAACCCCTGTTTCAGTTGGTAAAAGCTGGTGGTACGGTTCGTGTGTGGCACAGACCGGATGAACCCACAGACCCAAGCTATTGGCAAGGCACTGTGCAAGCTAGAGATGCCTCCATAGTGATGTGGACTTTGTTTACACGGAATGGACTGGGTCCTCTGGTCCAACTGAACCGATCATTGACTGTAACTGATTATGTTCGGCTTCTTGAAGATCATTTGCACCCATCCATGCACCTCATGTTCCCAAACAACGAGGGAATTTTTATGGATGACTTGCGCCATATCACCGGGCCACAATTGATCGTGATTTGCTTGAAGAATTTGCTGGACAGTTCGAGCGAATGGTTTGGTCACCCAGATCACCCGACATCAGTCCCATCGAACATTTATGGTACATAATCGAGAGGTCAGTTCGTGCATAAAATCATGCACAAGCAACACTTTCGCAATTATAATGGGCTCTGCAGGCAGCATGAATCACTATTTCTGCAGGGGATTTTCAAGGGCTTGATAAATCCATGTTACTTCGAGATGCTGCACTACGCCGGGAAAAAGGAGGTATGACACCATTTTAGGATGTATGCCATAACTTCTGTCACTTCAGTGCATAACCACCCGGTCCAACCAGTGTAGAAGCTATGGTTTTAAGACGTCCATTACGATGGGCAGGTAATGTATATAGCCCGTCCAATAATCGCATTCCCAAACAAGTGTTTTATTCTGAGTTAACAGTGGACAAAGGATGTGAAGGAGTCAGAGGAAACGATTTAAGGGTGTAATTAACGTTAAAATGATGTGTCACATTAGTGTTAACAAGTGGAACGCCTCAGCCATCGGCAGTTCATCCTGGAGATCACTAGTAGATCGCCGGGGAATTCTTTCGAAGGAAAGAGCCGACCAAAAGCGACTGGAAAAAAGCATCGTAGAAAAGACAAGGAAACGCTGAGGCGAAATAGAAAAATAAAAGTTTCTCCACAGGAATCCAGTTGTCGTCGCTACGTAAAACCGTGTACCTCTCGCATCGGACTGTACAGCCGTCTCCATGATCATGGATGATTCGCAGACAATCGTAATCGATCACCAGCGTATGTACTAATGATGAAAGGTGAGTCACGTAAGATGCAAAACCTCTTGCACTTCGTGGAAGTTGGAGGTACCGGAACGAGGGTTTCGAAAAGTGATAGCAGAATGGCGTGTACGTAATTTTGTTGTATATTTAATCCCAACTCTTGTATGTACCGAGATGTAGAACAAAATATGGTTTTATTTTAAATGGAAGGACCGACTTTCTGATGGCATTCGAAAACTCTTGAAAAGAGAAGCACAGTAATACAACGTTTTTTTCTGCTAGAGTCGAAACTTTTCGCAAGAATTTTCGAGAAAATGTGCTAAGGCTGATAGGCGGGACCACCGTAAACAGCTATTGCGGTGTAAAATCCACCACCGGGGCTCTCTTAAATGTCTTCTCTCTGCCGGCCTTGGTGGCCGAGTGGTTCTAGGCGCTTCAGTCTGGAATCGCGCTGTTGCTACGGTCGCAGGTTCGAATCCTGCCTCGGGCATGGATGTGTGTGATTTCCTTAGGTTAGTTAGGTTTAAGTAGTTCTAAGTTCTAGGGGACTGATGACTTCAGATGTTAAGTCCCATAGTGCTCAGAACTATTTGAACCATTTTGTCTTCTCTCCAAAATCCAGGGCTGCATTGGTGGAAAACAGGGGTAAGAAGAAGGGACCGTAGATCAGAAGGTTAAGATTATCATTCGTCACTGGTAATACCAGAAGATATTAATTCATCTATTGCGAAGTTGCGATAAGACAAGAAAGAACTTCGTATGCTACCAGATTTTGGCGTTCGCTCGTGGAAGCACATAGGAAGAGGAGCAAGAACGGGGTAAGAAGAACAACAGTCTCACCGAAGTTATCTTGATGTGTGGAGTAAGAAGTATTTCCAAATAAAATTCGATACCAGCGTTTATTCGTATGCTTAAGCAGTAATGTATATGAGGTGAATTTTATCCATAAAGGATGCAGTTGAACTCCATGTCTGTTCTTTGATAGGATGTAGAATATTAACCACTACCAGTCAGAATAGAAGGTCATATTATTTAATGCACGAAATGTTTCGAGTCTGAGCCCATCTTCAGATGGGTTTACGTTCAGTTAATGTTTCAGTGCTCAGTGTTAGAGATCAATGGAGCTGGATTATATATGTCGCTTCCAAATCACATTCATCGAATTTTTTACATAAATATATCGGTTTTTACACATTAACTGTTTGTTAAATATCACGTTTAGTAATGGTATTTCCGTGTTACGCTTTTATATAGTAGATGCTAATAACTTCAGAAGCACATACATTTACAACATCTGACGCGTTTTTAGGATGTAAACAAATCAGATGTGAGTTGTGTGCTTCTTAAGTTATTAACATTTACAGTATCAGAGACACAACAGGAAATTACCAGTATTTACCACGATGTGCAATATGCAGCTAGCGTGTACAAAACAGAGATATTTCTGTAAAAATGTGATAAACGTAATCTGGAAACGAAATGAATACCCCTGCTGTATTGATATCTAATAATGAGCCCTGAAACACGCAGTTAAATAGAAAGCCTCCTGAATATGGACACAAGCCGGCCGTGCATTAAATAAAATAAGTTTTTTGAAGCTCGTATCATTTATTATTCCCCACCCTATAGTTATTTACACTGAAGTGCCAAGGAAATTAGTATAGGCATGCATATTCAAATACAGAGACATGTAAACAGGCAGAATACAGCGCTGCGGTCGGCAACGCCTATATAAGAAAACAAGTGTCTGGCGCAGTTTTTATATCGGTTACTGCTGCCACAATGGCAGGTTATCAAGATTTAAGTGAGTTAGAACGTGGTGTTACAGTCGGCGCACGAGCAATGGGACACAGCACCTCCAAGGTAACGATTAAGTGAGGATCTTCCCGTACGAGCATTTCACGAATGTACCGTGAATATCAGGAATCCGGTAAACATCAAATCTCCGACATCTCTGCGGCCGAACAAAGATTCTGCCAAGAGCGGGACCAACGACGACTGAAGAGAGTCGTTCAACGTGACAGAAGTGCAACACATCCACAAATTTCTGCCTGGGGCCATACACGATTAATGCAGGTGCACCAGTTTCTTTGTCTCTTCAGTGTATATACACTTATGTCTTCACGATCATCTTGTTCAACGCTGGGCCATTAACAAGTGTCAGCGTGCGAACCGTTCAACGAAACATCATCGATATGAGCTTTCGGAGACGAAGGCCCACTCGCGTACCCTTGATGATTCACGACACAAAGTTTTACGCCTCATCTGGAACCGTCAACGCGGACACTGAACTGTTGATAACTGGAAATATGTTGCCTGATTGGACGAGTCTCTTCCAAATTATATCGAGCGGACTGACGTGTACTGGTATCGAGACAGACTCATTGATCCATGGAACCTATGTGTCGGCAGGGGACTGTTCAAGCTCGTGGAGGTTTGTTGAGTTGGAGTGATATGGGATTCCTAATTCGTCTAGATGCATCTCTGACAGGTAAGCATCCTGTCCGATCACATGCATCCATTTATGTCGATTGTGCATTTCGACGGACTTCGGCAACTCCAGCAGGACAATGCGACACCCTGCACGTCCAGAATTGCTACAGAGTGGCTCGAGGAACACTCTTCTGAGTTTAAACACTCCCACTGGCCTACCTGACTCCCCAGACATGAACATTATTGAGCATATCTGCGATGCTTTGCAACGTGCTGTTCAGTAGAGATATCCACCCTCTCGTGCTCTTACGGACAGCACTGCGGGATTCGTGGTGTCAGTTCCCTCCAGCACTACTTCAGATATTAGTGGAGACGATGCCACGTCGTGTTGCGGCACTTCTGCGTGCTCGCTGGGGCCCTACACGATTAAAGCAGGTGCACCAGTTTCTTTGGCTCTTCAGTGTATATACACTTATATCTTCACGATCATCTTGTTTCATGCTGCTAAAACCACTACACAAGGTCCCGCTCTCACATCTTTTCCCCACTTACCGAATATCTACTTTCATTGAGGGATCGTCAAGGGGCTTTACACGTAACATCACTGAGTCGTGTTGGCCACATGTTTCTTCCGAACTACGTTTGCGAGCAGTATATCTTAGATGTAAATTTGTAAATGCTTTTGAATTTATATGAAATGTTACCAATATCTGACAGAAACTACACCCAGCTGCCCATTGTAACAGGATTTCTGACATTGATGTGGGTAATAGAATCGATGTATGGTTCGACTTACTTAGCAGGGGACTAATAAGAGATACATAGCTCAGTAAGTTACAAACAAAAAAATCATTTCTCTGTTGTTGGCAAAGATGCAATGGTAATTCATCGCATAAGCAAACAGTAAGAGAGCTACTTCACACAGGGAAATAATTGAGATGTGAACAGGATGAAGTCCAAAATGAAAGGAATTACTCACAAGTTATTTTGCATAAATGTACATTTATTGAAAACTGGAGGATTGTGTTAGAGTTATTTTTAATATTTTAATATTTTACTCTCAGATATCGCTAATTTATTGAGTCCCCAGTCCTTTCAATCACAAAAAAACTGTTAGAAGGTCGGATGAGATTCTCCTGTTTTTGAGCCATGCAGATTAATATTGGCTTTTCTTCTATCTTTAATCGTGAATAACATAACAACGCACGGCCAAGAAGCAGAAGTAATTATCAGTACCTTTGACCCAAACATTATAATGAAGTCCAAGGGAGTGGGTGTAACGCAACACCAAGGAAAATGTGATACCATCTTGAAAATTATTTACTGCGTTTCTTTGAATCAATCATTACTAAACTTAGACGCTACAGAACACATTCAGTTCTTTGATACGCAAGACTTGAGTCTCGCTACGATAATAATTCATGATAAGCCGGTCGTGCGCACAATGGAATTTACTCTGTTTTTGAGTGTGGACATCGAAAATAGCTTGAAATCACAGGGTGTAGGTTTGCTAAGAGTTTGAAGGTAACGTTAGTAGTAGCAAGCAGGCAGTGATCATAGCTGCTTCCATAGGCTATCGAAGACCTGCCTAAAATTTAGTCACTTATAAGTGGATGAATGACATAGAAGTCATATATGGTGGAAATTTCATGAGGAAGATTTTTCATAGATATTACATGCCGGAACAAAGATGTTTTAATTACAGCAAGGGAAACAGATAATATTAAATTTCAGGTATCTGTAATGGTTGCTATCCATATTGTCATCCGAACAGTGTGTCACTGTGATGGCTATAAATGTGCTAAGTCTCTCCTATGTAGCAACAACGGAACTCTTTTAATCTCTTCGACAT
This sequence comes from Schistocerca serialis cubense, assembly GCF_023864345.2. NCBI lineage: Eukaryota > Metazoa > Arthropoda > Insecta > Orthoptera > Acrididae > Schistocerca > Schistocerca serialis. Next base: position 334,564,482 of record NC_064642.1, read on the forward strand.
TGCACATATATGAACTACTAGGGCTCTCTCTCCGACATTTGAACTGTAAAGTCCCATGGTATATGTGTATGATGGAATAAAACCTACTACAACTGAAAAACAATATTATTTATTATTATACATATTTTTGGAACAGCTTCTATAAATTGTTAACATACATTTGGTACATTGTGAACTGTGGGAAGCAAATCACCATCGCTAAGAATCATTGTCACTCTCTTTTTTCTACATCAACCGTAGTCCTCACTCTGCAGTACTTCACAAATATCTGTTTTAGTATGCTTTAAATTCAGAACGTCTCTCTCGCAATCCAACTGGGGCACTAATAGACAGACTTTTTTTGGTCATCACGCTTCTGACTGATTTGACGCTGCCCGCCACGAATTCCTCTCCTGTGCTAACCTCTTCATTTCAGAGTAGCACTTGCTGCCTATGTCCTCTGTTATTTGCTGGATGTATTCCAATTTCTGTCTTCCTTTGGCCTTTTTGCCCTCTACAGCTCCCTCTAGTACCATGGGAGTAATTCCCTCTTGTCGCAACAGATGTCCTATCATCCTGTCCCTTCTCCTTATCAGTGTTTTCCACATATTCCTTTCCTTTCACATTCTGCGCAGAACCTCCTCATTCCTTACCTTATCAGACCACCTAATTTTCAACATTCGTCTGTAGCACCATATTTCAAATGCATCGATTCTCTTCTGTTCCGGTTTTCACACAGTCCATGTTACATTACCATACAATGCTGTACTCCAGACATACATTCTCAGAAATTTCTTTCTCAAATTAAGGCTGATATTTGATATTAGTAGACTTCTCTTGGCCAGGAATGCCCTTTTGGCCGTTGCTAGTCTGCTTTTGATGCGTCTTTGCTCCGTCCGTCATTGGTTATTTTACTGCCTAGGTAGCAGAATTCCTTAACTTCATCTACTTCGTGACTATCAATCCTGATGTTAAGTTTCTCGCTGTTCTCATTTCTGCTACTTCTAATTACCTTCGTATTTGTTCGATTTACTCTCAATCCACACTCTTTATTAATTAGACTGTTCGTTCCGTTCAGCAGGTCATGTAATTCTTCTTCACTTTCACTCAGGATAGCAATGCCATCAGCGAATCATATCACTGACATCCTTTCACCTTGAATTTTAATTCCGCTCCTGAACCTTTCTTTTATTTCCATCATTGCTTCCACGATGTACAGGTTGAGCAGTAGGGGCGAAAGACTACATCCTTCTCTAACACCCTTTTCAATATGAACACTTCGTTCTTGGTCGTCCACTCTTATTATCCCCTCTTGGCTGTTGTATATATCGTATATGACCCGTCTCTCACTATAGCTTACCCCTATTTTTCTCAAAATTTCGAACACCTTGCACAACTGTACACTGTCAATCGCTTTTCCCAGGTCGACAAATCCTATGAACGTGTCTTGATTTTTCTGTTGTCTTGCTTCCATTATTAACCGCAAAGTCAGAATTGCCTCTCTTGTGCCTTTATCTTCCCTAAAGCCAAACTGATCGTCATATAGCGCATCCTCAATTTTCTTTTCCATTCTTCCGTATATTATTCTTGTCAGCCCCTAGGATGCATGAGCTGTTAAGCTTGTTGTGCGATAACTCTCGCTCTTGTCAGCTCTTGTCGTCTTCGGAATTGTGTGGATGATATTTTTCCGTACATCAGATGGTATGTCGCCAGACTCATACATTCTACTCACCAACGCGAATAGTTGTTTTCTTGCCACTTTCCTCAATGATTTTAGAAATTCTGATGAAATGTTATCTATTCTTTCTGCCTTATTTGATATTAAGTCCTCCAAAGCTCTTTTAAGTTCTGGTTCTAATACCTGGTCCCCTGTCTCTTCTAAATCGACTTCTGTTTCTTCTTATATCACATCAAACAAATCTTCCCCCTCACAGGGCCTTCTAATGTATTCTTTCCATCTATCCACTCTCTCGCCTGCATTTAACAGTGGAATTCCAGTTGCATTCTTAATGCTATCACCCTTGCTTTTAATGTCCCCGAAGGTTGTTTTGACTTTCCTGTATGCTGAGTCAGTCCTACCAACAATCATTTCTTTTTCAGTTTATTCACATTTTTCATGCAGCCATTTCGTCTTAGCTGCCTTGCACTTCCTATTTATTTCATTCCTCAGCGACTTGTATTTCTTTAATCCTGAGTCTCCAGAACATTTTTGTACTTCCTGCTTCCATCAATCAAGTGAAGTATTTCTTCGGTCACCCATGGTTTCTTTGCAGTTACCTTCTTTGTACCTACGTTTTCCTTCGCAACTTCTGTTATCGCCCTTTTTATGGATGTCCATTCCTCTTCAGCTGTACTGCCTACTGAGCTATTCCTTATTGCTGTATCTATAGCCTTAGAGAACTTCAAGCGTTTCTCATCATTCCTTAGAATTCCGTTTCCTCCTTCCATTGCGTATTGTGTCTTAAACTTGAACCTGCTCTTCATCACTACTGTGTTGTGATCTAAGTCTATATCTGCTCCTGTGTACGCGTTACAATCCAGTATCTGATTTCGGAATCTCTGTCTGACCATGATGTAATCTAATTGAAATCTTCCCGTATCACCTCCTCTTGTGGTTCTTGAACAGAGTAGTCGCTATTATTAGCTGAAACTTGTTACAGAACTCAATTAGTCTCTCTCCTCTCTCATTCCTTGTCCCAAGCCCACATTCTCCTGTAACCTTTTCTTCTATTCCTTCCATACAACTGCATTGAAGTCTTCTATGACAATTAGATTTTCATGTCCCGTTACATATTGTATTTCCCTTTCAATATCTCCATACCACTAAACTGCACATTTGTGCACCGCTGAACATTCTCTATTTTTACGATAACTCTGAAGTATATGTCAAGTGCTAAACCAACATTAACACGTTTCGATCCGTTGGCGGTCAGTAAATAAGTAATGTCAAACAATGGCACCAGCTGACTTAGCAGAGGCTCGATGAGTGGCGCAGACTTTGGATATAGTGAAATGTCGATGACTCGAAGTAATTCAGTGTCCTGGTCCGATGTATTAGGTATTGCATCAGGGAACTTGTCTCCATGCTGACTTAATCGTGCCGGTGATAGGCACAGTGGAAACTTGAGGTCTGGAAGCAGTTCTCCATGCTGACTTGAGTTCCACTCCAGCATGAAGGGAACTGCATCAGGGAGCTTATATGCATGCTAACTTGATTTCTGCTGTGCGATTGTACTTGATTTCCACTCAGAAGTCTTCAGAGTTGCAGTAAGGAGCTATCTGCTGCTTCTGCTCAAATGTTTGGGGCACTGTATCGTTAGTATCATGGAGCTGTTGAACGAAGGGAGAAATAAAAGAAAACAGTGAAAAACTCTTATATACACATACACGTATACACAGCGAATAATAAACATTGAAGGAAGTTTCAAGTAAGTGTGTTAGACAGTTTCTTCTGCTTGAAGGTGGTAGATCTCTGATGACGCTTCATGATGGTGATGATGATCAATCTTAGTCTGTGGAGTACCATTGCTTGATGGTTACTAAACCTGCGCTGATGGTAAGTGGTGAGGGACAGACGATCTCAGCGCCATGGAACAAGACAACTATTCTGCACTGCGTTCATATCCCCAGGTCAGGTATCTGACGCCATCGAAGACGTAATGGATTTTAAAGTTAGACCCACGCAGGGTTGTACCTGCAGGGTGACGTCATGGAAATACTGTTACCTTGCTCAGTGGTATACTATGATGGAATGTCAGATGAGAATAACGTGTTAGAAAATCATAGCACAGACTTCATTCTTGATGGATGGTAAACCTGGACGCCACAGGTGAGTAGTGGAAAGAAAACTGCTGGAAATCTTAGACGTCCTACGTACGATGTACAATACAATTTACGTGAGGAAGCACTTTGTATTCTATTTATCGAAGGGCGGTTGCAGCTGAACTTAACGTCTGCATCGACATCAAATTTACATCACACCAAGGCATGTCTGCAGCGAAAATCGGTGTTAGTTTAAAAAGTTATACAGCCACCCAGCAAAAGAGAGTGCGGGCCGCTGCTGTGGTACAGTTGGCTGAAAATCCTACCGTTAGTTGGGAGCCTACTGCAGTCTGAATTCGCTGTGGGGTCTACTGTTTGAATCTATTGAATCTAATACTGCTACTGCTGGTACTTTATTATACCAACTGAGTGAAAGGGACACCTATGTCTATAAGAACTATTACAGCACGTTTTCCTGTTCAAATACCCTTAAAATTCATAAGAAGTGAAAAGTCCGATACGCGGTTTCTGGTGTGTGTTGTTAAAGATTTTGTTGCTGTCTTGCTCCAGTATACTCCTGACGCGTAGAAAACCCGCATACGACACAGTGTGGAGAGTATCTTGTATCACTACTAGTTGGTCTCTCTTTCTATTCCACATGCATATAGAGTAATGGGAGAACAATACGAGGCAACTTTAAGCATTCAATTGTTATAAACCTATGGGACTATGTACTCTGCCATGTGAATTGCTAAGGAGAGGCTATGAATGATGGACACATCTTAACTGCTCTTCGATTGTGTTGTCGTATGAATTATTACAGCACAATTTCGTGTACAGTGGTAGTATCACAGAACTTGGAGTCTGACGTCATAGAGCCTGTTCCAGTATCTTATGTCTGGGCCAGTGTTCCAGATTTCTGCGCTGTCATAAATAGGCCGGAGCTCTATTGTGATGTTGTAGAGCAAGTGTCCGTGACAGAATTCCATAACTTGGATTTTCGTTGCTATCAGACCACTTTTGCTATCCCATCTACATATGTAACAGCTGGAGAACGGATATGTGTCCCCGCCAAGTAACCTAATGCTTTCAGTTGCGACGACCCTTTGCGACTTGAGCTGTGCAATATGGATCGCTACGGAGAGATTCAGCCTATGGTATTCGTATCTTAAATACTCTTCCATCGTGTTGTCAAGTATCTGCTGGAAAAGAAAGTTTGCGTTCCTGATTTCTGGTCGGTGTCAAATAGAGGGAGGGCTGTGATGTCGTGATAGTTTTTCATGTTGAAATGTCGTGTATAAGAAGGAAACGATCCACTATCAGGAGGATGAATGTGTATCTCTTGACTTTCTCGACATGCACATTGAAAGAGAGAGAGAGAGAGAGAGAAAGAGAGAGAGAGAGAGAGAGAGAATGATGATTTCACCCCTTTTGTCGTTCCACATGCATATGGGGCAGTGGAAGAACGAAAACCAGCCTCTGTCAAGTAACTTTAAGTCAGCAATTGTGGCAAATCCCTGTCACAGGTACTCTGCAATATGAATCGCTTTGGAGAGACTATGGTCGACTTATAGTATTTGTTGGAACACGATATTAGCGTTCCTGACATTTGGTTGGTGTTAAATACATAGTGTGCTGTGGCCTGGTAACTGTTTCTCGTGTTGAAATGCGCTGTGGTCTAGTACTGGTGACTGTCTTCCCTGCTGAAATGTTATTGGTAAGAAGGGAACAGAATATTACTCTCGCAAGGCGTCGCTGTTCCGTCACATACGAGTACGTTTACCCTCGCCGACGATCATTTTATAGGGGATTACCGAAGGGTGGGGAGGGAAATCGGCCGTGCCCTTTTCAAAGAAACTATTCCCTTATGTGCCTGGAGCGATGAGGGGAAATGACACAAAACCTACATCTGGACTGCCGGACGGGGATTTGAACCGTCGTCTTCCCGAATGCGAGTCCATTGTGCTAACCGGAACATACCACAACATCGGGCCTGTAATCGGATATGAATTCCATAAACAGTTGCTGTTAATACCTTCGAGAACCTATAAATAGGTGGTGTCAGACAAAGTCAGTGTTGTATTTGATGTCCACGGTAGTAATTACACCCTCTTAATGTTTGCTGATGTAGTGTGTGGAACTCGTTAGGTGCGTTATGTTTAAGGTGTGTCGGATGGTGTTAATTAGCATTTTTGCATTATGTGTGTTCTGCACTGTCACCTTGTATGCATGCGTGTGATCCACACGAAAGACGAAAAAATGTTCTACCGATTCAAAAATTGCACTGCCCGTCAAAAATGTGCCTGGAGCCGTCAGCTTCGACTTCCAAGCTGTGGTGGTTTCGGGTCCGCAGTAGGAATGCGAATCCCTTACTGAGCTAATTCAGTAGATAGTACTACTATTCATCAGAACTGCGTCTGTTCTCGCGAGTTTCAAGTTATAAAGAAGAAAAATAAAATGTACTGTGTAAAGTGTCATTGATTTGATACATACAACCAAAGGTCTACATTGATAACGCTAATCGGGTGTTCAGTTTTGGAGAATGTCTTATGCCCTTCCTGGGGACAGTATAACAGCATGTATTCCATCCTTTTCAACCTATCAAGAGCTTGTTTAATCCATGTCACACAGAATCACGACACTGGAAAGACGTGGACCCACACAGCAATATTCAGTGTTGGGTTCCAAGATGTTGCAACATAAGCAAAATACAGAATCTTTATGCGGAAATTATGGACAAATTGATAAGTTCCTAGCAACTACCTTGTTCTTCGTACAAGTGTGGGACTCACTCTGTCCGTTCACGACAGTGGACTGCGTCACTTTCGATGCGTTACTCGTTGATTTCACTATAAAACTGACGCGAAAAATCTGTGACTTGCTGTATTTATGACGCCTATTGCCATTTAGAAATCCTATGGAGGCGACCAGTGTTAAGTATGTACAGTAAAAGTTCCGTGACAAGGGGTGGGGTTGGAGGGGGGGGGGGGGCGAGTAGGGGCTGGGGAATTCTCATGATTCATCGATGATGTCATCGAAGTGTCACTTGTGACACTTTCTCGGCTTGAACTAGTACTGTTATACTACTTTTGCCTGTGTGTGTTTTACTGAAGTAAGAAACCTAACAGTAATGTTATTTTTAGCATGAGATAATTTCACATTCACAATTTCAAATGAATAAAATTCCATGTCTAGGAATTATGCAATCTTAGGATGAGTGTAGCTAAAATCACGACGATCCTACCTTCTTGACGCATGAGACTGGAAATATGAATCATATGTCTGGGCTGTGTGACATATTGAGAAGATCCACATCACAACGGATTACTGCGTGCCTGATCCGTAGGACTAACAACACACAGCAAACGATTAGCTCTGTTCTTACGACCCAAAGGACCCAGCGGCTCTTCTGTTAACGTCGCAAGTGTTAAACTGAGACAGTTTCAGCTATTTTTACAATAAGTAACGTTCAATTAATATGCGTTTTTTTTAATTTGAGGACTGCACTCATTACGATAGATATTTTTCAGCGTGTCGACTTTAGATAGTACGCAGTGTGTCTTCTATCATAAATTACTGTGTTAAAGCCGACGTCAGATAAAATAGAGCAAGTAAAAAAGCTAATGATGTTCGTTTGCTAATCTCAATATTGCAACGCCAGCTGCCTCATTAACGTTGTTCAAAATAAAAGGAAAAGCAGCGACTAATGAGTTCGTTTAATCATACATATCTTGTACTAACTACTGAGAAAATTAATTCTTGGGCGAGGTCAAAGATAATTATCTAGTGGTGAGTTTACATACAGCTCATAACTATATATGAGGCGTTAGAAGACATGTGTTGGACTTTGCTTTTTACTTGTAACGTAACCTATAACGTCCTACTTCCTTAGCCGGTCTCTTATTAATAACCCCTTCCTTCATTGCTCATTCCAGCATTCTTTCTAAATGCAGTTTATATGTCTCTTTTTGTTCGTTGCTGCACTGAGTCATTCGCTGCTAATGTCATGCCATCATTTAAGTTTTCTTGTACATACTGATTCTTATATTTCCACAAATATAGTGCACATTACTTCAATTTATTACATCAAGAAAACGTTATAATGAGTAAATGTAAAGCTTACCTGTTTTAGAGGATTCGCATGATAAGTAACTGATATACTACTTCGTATTCTACGCACTGTGACTCAAGCTACTTTTAAAAAACAGAAAATCATTACATTTATCAGCTTGCAAAGAAAGGCCCAAGTAGTGAAAGTGATTAACAGTTATTGATATGACTTCATATTGGTAATCAAATACTTGAGCTGTTTCTCGGCTACTTAATACTGTTGACACATGGTGTTTCCCTTACAGATGCAGTGCCCGGAACAACTGATGTCTCCCCATACGAAATTTCCAGTTTTTCAGAGGAGGTCGTCATGAACACAAGTAAGTAAGTAAGTAAGTAAGACAGTGGGTGGAAGGGTGTCCTAACATAAAAAAGAAGAAAATAGAGAATGTTTGATAGCGCAAGAAATCCAACGGAGGGTACTGCAACATGGAACTGAGAACACGTTATGAATAATAATACTTCACTACTGAAACATATATGCATTTATATTTTGGTAAGTGAACGATATTTATCCGCTTACAATTAGGTTCATATGAGAAAGCGTTGTGCAGGCTTGATACATTTACGTCAACCGCTGAAGAAAAGTGTCTTAACATTACCCAGATGGAGACTTTTAAATACGTAAGTTTGAGGCCGTAGTATCTCACCTTTCACCTCCAGGCATTCGAGTGATTGCTCTCTTGAAATTGCATATAGATTATGCGAAAGCATGAAATTGGTAGACTGCCAACAGCGCCACGCTGTATTACGGTCGCAATTTTTTCTGCCCAGCTCTGCCACACAAAGAAGACTCACGGGATCCCTATGAAAACAGTGAATGCTGATGGTGTTTAAGAAAAGTAACGTTTGTTGGAGTTTCACATAGGCCTGATGCAAAAGTATGCTTCGCCTCAACATTCTAGACCAGTAGTTCCCATTTACATTATTCCAGAGTGCAGTCAGATATTAGCTAGTTAACCTCCCCCCACCCCCCACCATCCCCCACCCCCTACCTCACACCGAGTCGAGTGTAACTAAAATTTAAAATGAAAAACTATTATCTTTGAACATTTTTATTTCTAAAATGATGAGAGATAAATTATATTTAGTTTTTCTAGCTGATTTATTAAACCATCAGCTAATGAGTCAATGACACAACTAGTCTCATTGCTTCGCTAATGATACCTATAGCTCCTCCTCAGGAAAGAAATTTATCTATACACACTGATTGTAGACACTTGCTGCAAAATATGCTTCCTCTGCAGCACTTCTCTCGCTAATGACACCTGCTTCACTCACACCATAAATTCCCATTTAAAATCAACAAAGTTGAAAAACGTGCCCTTACGTAAAATTGTAAATCACTTTATTGCTGCCCTCATTACGTCTGAACTGGCAGAAATCAGAAGACTTCGTGCTGCCAGCGCTCTGCGTCTGACCACCATTACTACTACCACTAATAATAATAATAATAATAGTAATATAATAATCACCAGCACTAAAGTGCTTCTATTGGAGCACAAAAAGGCGAGTATCTTTCTGTTTATTTAAAAGACTCTGACTGAAAAGTCGGGTACCAGTTGTCACATTCTCCCTTCCTTAGCATCTTTAAAAAGCTTGTCAAAAATTTTGGCATGTGAACATATTCGGGCATAGAATGAGATTTCCAGAATGAGATCTGCCAGGAAGTTTCATATTCGGGCATATTTTAACATGCTTCTCACCTCAAACTCCCACAAGATCCTCTAAGCGACACTCACTCACTGTCCATCGCTGCAAGTCACTCTTAAGCATCCATTCCCAGCTGCCCTATCTCATTCACTCATTCAGCCCAACTCACTGTCATTATCCCTTTGTGTTTCTCTGTCATTGCCTCCCGTGCCACAGCCATAGTCTGCTTTGACTACTACTGTCTCTCTCTTTCTTACTACTAATATCTCAGTTCTTCGTTCCTACAGCTCCTATCTCTTCTCACTGTCACTACTTCTCTCTTCCTTGTTGTATTGACATATATTTTGTCTCTCATTGTCACTGGCTCTCACTCACTTCTACTTTATCTTTTTCTTTCTCTTTATTCCTCCCCACTGGCGCTGTCTCCTTCACTCTTTTCCTAGCACTGTTCTGTCACTGTCAACTATGTTCCACTGCCACTGTGTCCCTGTCTTTCTCTCACACTCCCATTGTCTCCTTCTGCCACTACCTTCTTCTCTCTCAGTAAAAAAAAGCTAGAATATGTTCCCATGATAAAATTTTTCAGGGTGCTGAGTATGGTAGAATAAAGCAGCTGGTACCCAAATTTTCAATCAGTCTTTCAAGATCTGAATCTTTGAGACACACTGTAAAAATTACAGCCGTCTGCAGTGCATAGTCCTCTCGGAATTCGCAGCTGGGTTTTGGTACCCAAAAAACAAATTTTTGGGTTGTTTCTCGATAATGGGTAAAAATTTGGGAAAATGGGGCTCTTCTAGAAAACGCCTAGATAAAATATGGTTTAAATTTAAGCTCTTTTCTGTCGTTATTTGTTATTTATATTTCACCTGATATCAGATATGGTAACTTTGAATTTCTGTATCTTGTGAACTGATAACGATTTTAAGAAAACTTGCACGGTTGTTTGAGATCAGGATATTAGGAACATATGGCAAAATTTCAGCCATTTCTTGTGTATAGTTAGGAACATATCGCAAAAATTTCAGTCATTTCCTGTGTATACCTCTCTTGAAATCCTCGGCTAGGTTTTAGTTCACTGATGTCGGCTAAAATATAGTAAAAAAACCTTTTAATGGGATTTCCCATTGGAACCTCCCATGAATTAATGGTGCCTCCATAAGTCCCATCCAGCCCACGATAGACCACATCAAATGCAAAATGAAACAACCGATCTGCTCCATTTGCCTAAGCTGGAGGATGAGTGTAACATTCATAATTTGACCCAGTTCTGTAAGACAGTGACACTAGGGCGACACTTGTGTTGGTTTTACAAATGGTCCCTAGCCAAAGAGCTCTCCAAAACATTTGACCTTACATTTTTGTCACCAATAGAAGCCAAGGTACGGGCAGCGGAAAATTCCGTTTTCATGGGCATCGTTTTGGAACGTATTGGGTACGCCTGCTGTCGCATGCATGCCAATAAAATAATACTGTGCAGGTCCTACAGCAGTGTAGTAACTCTTACGTAATTACTGTTGTGTTGTGCAGTGAGTTACTTCGTTTATCCGTTGCAAAATAAATGATGAAGCAATTTACGATCTTTTTCGCGAACTCATTTCCATGAGGTATTTAAGCATATGTGATATATATGTGTCAATTTTACTGTGGTGCCACCACCAGACAACACACTTGCTAGGTGGTAGCCTTTAAATCGGCCGCGGTCTGTTAGTATACGTCGGACCCGCGTGTCGCCACTATCAGTGATTGCAGACCGAGCGCCGCCACACGGCAGGTCTAGTCTAGAGAGACTCCCTAGCACTCGCCCCAGTTGTACATCCGACTTTGCTAACGGTGGTTCACTGTCTACATACGCTCTCGTTTGCTGAGACGACAGCTAAAACGCGTGCCTTTCGGCCTCCTCTCGTAACACGGTGTTGGCTCTTCTGCCAACACAACAAATGGTTCAAATGGCTCTGAGCACTATGGGACTCAACTGCTGTGGTCATCAGTCCCCTAGAACTTAGAACTACTTAAACCTAACTAACCTAAGGACATCACACACAGCCATGCCCGAGGCAGGATTCGAACCTGCGACCGTAGCAGTCGCACGGTTCCGGACTGCGCGCCTAGAACCGCGAGACCACCGCGGTCGGCCCAACACAACATTTACTATCTTAGATACGAACTGTGTGTATAATGGATGAATTTCGTCAGCGAGATGTTCATACATTTGTTTCACAAACTGTAAACTTACAGTATCTGTGCGTGGTGCCAAACATCTGTAGAAGTTTCCCAGTCTAGCCACTACTCTGGAGAAAGTGGTGTAGGCGGCATGCAGTACAACTGGTCGTTTAGTCTCATTCGCGGCGGCAAATGTTAAGTTAACCAAAGTTTATCCTCTTCTGGATATCTCTATGAGACTTGGACCATACATAGAAAGAACCAACGGAGGTTCGAGTCCTCCCTCGGGCATAGGTGTGTGTGTTTGTCCTTACGATAATTTAGGTTAAGTAGTGTGTAAGCTTAGGGACTGATGACCTTAGCAGTTAAGTTCCATAAGATCTCACACACAAGTTCAAAGCAAGACGAACCTTTTGTACTATCGCGAAATAGGCGAGAGTGTCACTGAAATGATACAGGATTTGGGGTGGACGTCATTAAAATAAAGGCGGTTTTCGTTGAGGCAGAATCTTCCCATGAAATTTCAGTCACCAACTTTCACCTCCGAATGCGAAAATATTTTGTTGACGTCGACCTACAAAGGGAGAAAAGATTATCATAATAAAATAAGGGAAATCAGAGCTCGCAAGGAAAGATATAAGTGTTGGTTTTTTCCGCGAGCTGTTCGAAATTGGAATAATGGAGGATTATTGTGAAGGCGGTTCGATGAACCCTCTGCCAGGCATCTAAATATGATTTGCACTGTACCCATGCAGAAGTAGATGTAGACGGATGTAGATGTAGAAGCAGAGATGTAATTCCAAAGTCCAATTGAATATGTGACAGGTCACAACATATACAGTACACACTCCTCAGTACTACGATAGTAAATTATACGTAGCTACCTTCCTCGTAAATTCGTAAATCAGTGTATCTATTACTGCAAAACTTAATACAATCCCTACAGTAGTTTCTTCACATACAAAAGGAAAAACACGGCAGAGGACGTTAATTTGGTAATATGTGCAGATACCACCACATACATACTGAAACTGTTACACCGCCAAGCTGTTTAACTTGCCGATCTCACCAGCCCAGCGACGACGAGGCCAGGCTACTAGCAAAGTTCAACTGCGGGCTGTAAGTTTTCTACGGCCACAGAAAACTACGCCCTTTGTTGGAACACTCGCAAAAAGAAGCTCGAAAGAAATGCGCAACTAAAGAAAATTTGTTCGGGATGTGAACCGTGGGATTCTTCTTCCCTTCTAATTTTAGCTTTGTGAAAAAAACGAGCTCATCATCCAAACCTTGTAGGCCCAAGGGATGTCGAGTGGTCGCCGTGTCATCCTGAACCTTGCAGCATAATGCGGATGCTGTATGGAGCGCATGTGGACAGTACACGCCTCTCCCAATCCTTTTGCCGACTTTCCAGGCCGTAGAGCCGTGACTTCTCAGTCAAGTAGTTCTTCAGCTGGCAACATGCGACTAAGTCAATCCCGTACCATTTCTCACACCAAGGAAAAATCCTTGGCAGTACCGGCAAGCTAACCCGGGTCCTCTGCATGGCAATCATCTACGCTAACCACGCAGCCATGTATACTGACCATAATTTTATCTTACTAACTATTGCATCACATTGATTTCATCATCATGATGTACTACACACAGAAGATGACACTAATATGCTTGCCCACACTCCTTTATAAATCCTAATACTATAATTCATTTGCACTAATGTCTTGTGAAGGCAAATGAAAGTGACCGCTTACTCTGCAACTGCAGTGGGTATCGTGTACATTATTACATTTACATTGAAGCGCCAAAGAAACTGGTCTAGGCATGTGTATTCAAATACAGAGATATTTAAACAGGCAGAATACGGCGCTGCGGTCCGCTACGCCTATGAAAGACAATAATTATGTGGCACAGTTGTTAGATCGCTTACTGTTGCTACAGTGGCATGTAATCAAGAGATTTAAGTGAGTTTGAACATGCTGTTATAGTCGGCGCATGGGCTATGGGACACAGCATCTCCGAAGTAATGATGAAGTGTGGATATTTCCGTACGACCATTTCATGAGTGTATCTTGAATATCGGGAATCTGGTAAAACATCAAATCTCCGACATCGCTGCTGCCAGAAAAAGATCCTTCAAGAAAAGGAACACTGAAGAGAAACGTTCAACGTGACAGAAGTGCAACCCTTCCGCAAATTGCTGCAGATTTCAATGCTGGGCCATCAACAAGTGTCCGTGTGCGAACCTTTCAACGAAACATCATCGATATGGGCTTTCATAGCCGAAGCATCACTCGTGTACCCTTGATGACTGAACGACACAAAGCTTAACGCCTCGCCTGGGACCGGCAATACTGACATTAGACTCTCGATGACCGAAAACGTGCCGGCCGGTGTCGCTGAGCGGTTCTAGGCGCTTCAGTCTGGAACCGCGCGACCGCTACGGTCGCAGGTTCGAATCCTGCTTCGGGTATGGATGTGTGTGATGTCCTTAGGTTAGTTAAGTTTAAGTAGTCCTAAGTCAAGGGGAACGGACCCCTGTGGTCAGATAAGTGCTCCCTCTCCCCCAAACCGGGGACTAAGGTCGCTTGAAGAGCTAGAACGACCAAAAGGGCGTCCTGTGGCAAAACAACAGATCGAAACACCAGAAAAACAAAAAATACAAGTTAACACTATAAGCAGTACATCATCCTCTATAAAACCTTTTACACAAAAAGGTTCGGGTGTAGATCCCAATAGGGTATACCCCAACCTAGAACATGCAATACAATTAGCGCGCCTGGAGGAGCCGGCGGTCCTCACCACAGCCCTGGGGAATGTGGTGCGTGTTGTTCATGAATACGGCAGAGATGTCACCTTCTCGGTAATGGAGGCTGTTGGTAGAATACAGCTGAAGACAATGAATCTTCCCACTGACTTCGGAGCCCTGCGTGACCTAGTCAAAAAAGTCTTCGAAAGGAGAAATGAGAAATTCGAACTCGACGAACTTTACAGTCAATCTGTCATTACAAACGGAAGACTAGCTCACGACTGAAGCAAAAATTGGCCTGAATCACACATTAGAACATACTACGCACGTGAACCATTTAAAAGTAGGACAGATTAATTCACACAACAGTAAATTAGTCGCCGGCCGGAGTGGCCGTGCGGTTCTAGGCACTACAGTCTGGAACCGCGTGACCGCTACGGTCGCAGGTTCGAATCCTGCCTCGGGCATGGATGTGTGTGATGTCCTTAGATTAGTTAGGTTTAAATAGTTCTAAGTTCTAGGGGACTGTTGACCTCAGAAGTTAAGTCCCATAGTGCTCAGAGCCATTTTTTTAGTAAATTAGTCATGCAGGAACTACGCAGAGTCGTGGAGGAGAGGAGTCTGGATGTGCTCTGTCTGCAGGAACCATACTTCCTCGCTGGGCGAATCCCATTCGCAGCAGCATATTGGCAAGTAGTTCACAGTGGAGCAGAACCCAGAGCAGCTATAATGATCATTAATAAAGCGCTAAGAGCCACAGTCCTTTCTCAGTTCTCCGACGACCACTGCAACGTCGTGGAACTACAATCACCAGCCGGAGTACTGTACATCATAAATGTGTACTTCCAGTACGGCAGGGCAATAGATGAATTCTTAGACAAACTCACACAAGTAACCGCGGCGTTTCGGGATCGTCGATGTGTCATTACAGCAGACATAAAAGCCATGACTATGGTTCAGTGGCGCACGGGATGACCGAGCAGAAAAGGCCGAGGAGACCATCATGGCGTTACAGTTAATGGTCGCCAACAAACAAGGAAACCCACCCACCTACGCAGGAGATGGGGGCGAGGGCACGAACATCGATGTCACACTGGTCACGCCCAATCTCGCCACCAGAGTAACAAATTGAATGGTCTGGGATCAAGTAACAACCAGTGAATGGTCTGGGATCAAGTAACAACCTGTGATCATAACCTCATCACATTCTCATTGGGAGACGAGGAGAGCAGCTGGGACATGGGGTGGGAGACACAGTTAAACTACAACAGGGCTGACTGGGACCGCCTTTCAAGGGAGTGTGAAATACCGACATTGCCAGAAGGTCACGAAAATGTCGAAGGATACGCCGAAGAACTGGTGAAAGCAGTTGTTAGGGCGGTGAAAGCTGCCGTACCAACCAGGAGGAGAGTCGTAGCGGCCTCTCCGTCACCATGGTCAACCGAACTTGGACAGATGCGCCAGTGTGTAAGAAGGGCGAGGAGGTACTACCAGCGGAGTGTCGTCTGAGTGGAAAAGCAACGCTGGTTGCAAAGACACAGAGAGGCAAAGGAGCACTTCCAGCAGGAGCTTAAGGCAGTAAGGCTACAGAGCTGGGAGAAGTATGTACACACACAATTAGCTACGGACCCATGGGGCGTACCGTACAAGTTAGTACAGGAAAAGATCAGGTCACCCATGGCGCTGTCCACCGTCAGGGATCACGGCAGGATGACGGAAACCTGGCAGGAAACTGCTGAGGTCCTCCTCCGTGTCCTGCTGCCTGATGATGGCGAGAATGACGAGGCACAACAACAGATCCGAAGACAAGATCAAAGGAATACCGGAACAACAACGTGGTATATCCCTTCTCTGAAGAAGAAGTAGCCGCTCAGATACATGCCCTTAAAAGAGGCAAGGCTCCTGTCCCAGACGGCATCACTGCAGAGGTGGTGCAATTCCTGGCCCCCCACCTGGCAGCACCTTTCACGAAGTTATACAACGAGTGCTTGCGGCTCGGGAAATTCCCCCAAATATGGAAAAAGGCCACAGTAGCAATAATCAAGAAAAGCCCAGACAAAGATCCACAAGAAGCCAAGTCCTGCAGGCCCATCTGCTTACTAGACACACTGGGGAAACTTTTTGAGAGGTTGCTGGCAGACAGACTGGCAGCACACCGAGTTTTGTGCGGGATGAGCGACAGACAATTCGACTTCAGGTCCGGGAGATCGGCGTCTGACGCCATCGCCCTGGCTGCGGAGGCCTGTGCCTCAACCCCGCACAAATACGTGGTCGGCATCATGGTGGACATCAGTGGCGCCTTTGACAACCTGTGGTGGCCCTCGCTCTTCTCCCGCTTGCGAGAGAAGGAGTGCCCGGGGTCGCTATATGGCTGTCTCAGGAGCTATTGTGAGAATAGAGAGGTCTGGCTGTCGTCCCCTAACGGGAGAATAAGTAAAAAGATCACCAAGGGGTGTCCACAGGGATCTGTCCTGGGGCCACTCTTCTGGGATTTTAACATGGAACCCCTCTTGGACAGCCTACAGAACAGCGATGATGTGCTAGGGGGCATAGCCTACGCGGACGACCTCCTCCTGCTGGTTGGCGGCCGTATCCGCGAAGACTTAGAGCCAAAAATTGAGAGGGCCATATCAATCGTGAGTACATGGTGCCACATAACCAAAATGAAGATCTCACCAACCAAGTCTACGTACTTACTCCTAAAAGCACAATTAGTCAGGAATCCCACTGTAAGAATAGATGGCTCACCAGTTCTTCGACGCCATGAGGCGCGATACCTGGGAGTAGTCGTCGATGAGAGGTGGACTTATACATCACACATTGACACTGTCACACAGAGATCATTAGAAACACTACACAATCTAATAGCGATTGGTCACAAACGATTCCACCTGCCACCAGAACTAATCAAACTATACCACAACAGCATACTGACATCAATCGTAGGATATGGGTCAGGAGTCTGGGCCCACAGACTCACGAGGGTCATGCCTGCCATGGCTGTGAGAAGGGTGCAGCAAAACATGCTTCTCAGATCAGTAGGGGCATATGGAACAACCCCAGGAGGAGCGCCAACAGTACTAATGGGGCTCTGTCCGCTCGATATAAAGTTCAGAGAGCAAGCGACATGGTATTGGGTTAAAAAGGGAAACAGGGATAAAATAATTGATCTAATGGGGATTCATGTGGGAAACAAAATGGAAATCAAAAGCAGGGGGGAAGAACTCTGGCAAGAACAGTGGGGCAATGAAGAAACTGGCCGCAGAACATACGAACTGCTGCCCAATATCAGGGAGAGACCGCAATTAAAACACTTCACACCGTTACGAGGGCTGCTGCACTTCCTCACAGGTCATGGACCCTACCCAGCATACCTATGCCGGTTCGGGAAACGGGTTACACCAGCGTGTGACTGTGGGGCCACACCAGGCACCCCAGAACACGTGGTGTATGAGTGCCACCTCTTCGACGACGTAGCGGCACAATTACGCCACCAGCTACCTAACCACGACATGTACCACCCGCTCAGGCATGAGGACCATTTTTCAATCCTGAACAAGCTAGCAAACGAGATCTCACTTAAAGTGATAAAGGAATTTCTTAGGAACAGCGACTAAGATTTCATCGCAACCAATCTGACTCCGCGCACCTGTCCAGTTTCCGCCGAGGCGTGGACTTGGCCAGCCGCCTCACGGCTGGAATTCGCCACGTCTGGGATTAGGGGGAGGGTGCGCCTTTCTTACCGATTCAGACACTCACCGATTTTGACACTAGGTTAAGTTAGGTTAGATGTAGGATAAGCTAGGATAGCAACGCTAGTATAGTGCTGCAGCGATCAACCACTCTGGGCCAGCCCAGTACCAGGGGCACGTTCACCGGGATTAGCTCGGTAAACAGGACCAACATCACAGGTTTATACAACGCTGGCACGTCTGTAACGCTGCAGATAGAAGTAGATTAGCATAAGCAGAATAGAACAACGTAGTAAAGACATATCAGTAGTGCCCATAGTGACAGCAAAATAATTAACACATAGTAAGCTGTAGTATTAACACTTGAATTGCATCAATTAGGACCCACTAATTGCATAAGGCAGTGGGTTGTTATGTATGATATATATATTGAAGAATAAGTCTAGGGGACTGATGACCTCAGATGTTAAGTCCCATAGTGCTTAGAGCCATTTGAACCATTTTTTGTATTTAGAGTTCTGTTACTATCGACATTGTTATCGTCAAAATGTTACAAACTGTCGTTCCTACATGAAGCAATGTTTTCTGTCCTAATTTTATTAAATTGTCATAAATGTGGAGAAGAAAAGGAGAAAATGGCGTAGCTTTTACCAAACCGAACCACACAGAACCGTTCAAGATGATAGCGCAAGTTCACGCTGCTTCTTCTTTGTCTTTTTTAAAGGGCGTTGTATTCTCTCCCTGGAAGTCGTAAATCTCGCCAGGTGCTGCACTGTATGCAAAGCGCCATAGCCACCGCAAACCGTTTCTCTCGCAATGTAAAATACGCGAGCAGATATGGGGGCAGGAGAATACCTCGTAACATCTACTTACAGTCCACCGCAAAGAATCGCACGGGAACCTGACGCTACAACGAGGTCGTTAGTTGCATTACGCCGCTCACTTGCGCAACGTGGATTATTATGGCATAAAGGAGAGCTGCGGCAAAATTCATGAGCTTCCAGCGCCCGCGCAGCTACTGCGAAAGACTCGGCCCTTTTCTTGCTAAAATATAGAAAGCGGGCGATATCTCTTTACGACCCGTTGTATGCAGCGGCCGATACACTATAAACACGTGGCGTAATCGTGGAGGAGGGCGCTCCGCGTCGCCAAAGAAACGCGCCTCCGACAAGCGCCTTCCTACTTTGATAGCGCCATTCTTGCCGCAACACCTGCGGCTGACGCCTCCTGCGCGGAAACTGTAAACGGGGGCGCGCGTAAATAACGTTTAATAGTGGGAATGGACGCGCGACAGTTACGCCGGCGCATAAACAACTCGTTAGTCGCGGCAAAATCCCTCACCACCGGCGCGCGTTTCTTTCGACGGACGGCGGCGGCAGTCAGCGCATAATGAGCGCACTATATCACATTTGAGTGCGCCGCCGGTGTAATTGCGACGCCGTCTAGAGACACATGTGCGCTTATTTCTTGCCGGCCATTTGTTATCTAGCGCGTCGCTTTTCCCTTCCGCCCGTCCCGCTGTCGCTCCAGTCCGAGGAGGTGTAGTTCTTAGAACGGTTGGATCCTGTTGCTAGACATACGTGATTTTAAACCTGAAAATCGTTCATTATTTTCTTTGATACTTCTTGACAGACAAAACTTGTGTGCCAGGCTGGGAACGTGAAAAAAATTCTGCTTCATTTTCTTACATCATCTCTCACGTCCTTTCATCACATATATAAAATTTCACTCTGCTTCTCACTCAGCTTCGGCATACCGAACACTGGCGAAGTGAGGTATTTCCAGTAGCAGAGCCACGCTACGGCAAGATAACTTCGGCCCACGTTTTCGGTGTGTGCCGTGCTTTCGACAGCGTCGCGTTGTATGCAGACTCTTGGGTTGCGCTGAGTAGGCAAGTATACCACAGGCTTCTAACGTACCCTGTCCTATTCTACAGTTACTTTTTTCTGATGGTCACGTCGCAAAATCTGTTCATTCGATCGAACCGAAATTTTAGATCGGTGAAATTGGCTACTTGTGTGTGTATGTATGTGTGTGTGTGTGTGTGTGAGAGAGAGAGAGAGAGAAAGAGAGAGAGAGAGAGAGAGAGAGAGAGAAGTGTGAGAATTTGCTGTTCACAGAATTGGCTATGCAAATGTTGGTTTATTACCACTCCTGTTTTTGTTTTTTTTTTTTTTTCTCTCTCTTGAGTCAATATTATTCGAAGAATACTATAATTATATAATTATAGTATTCTTCGAATAATATATAGCTGCTGGCGAACAGGAACACCGCTGTGTCTCTACATACAACTTCACTGCACAAAATTTGACTCAAGAGTGTCCTATCGACAATGCTGCGCGCTACTCGCCGTGCTCCGTATATATCAAGCGCGGGCTCTCCCGTCAACAAAGAACTTGGTGCGGATACTTCATTGTCACCATCGATATGCAAAAACTTAAATTAACTTTACAAAACATTTTTCTTAACATTTTTCTTACAGACTGTAATTGTTATTTATACATTTCATAGCTTATAAATATTTCTCATCAGTTAATTACTTTGATTTATTTATCCCGCCAACAAAGAGTTTGGTGCGGATACTTCACTGTCACCATCGATATGCAAAGAACTTAAATAAATTTTACAAAACATTTTTCTTAACATTTTTCTTACACCCTGTCATTGTTATTTACATATTTATTAGCTTACAAATATTTTTCATCAGTTTATTACTTTGATTTATTTATATTTTGGCCTCGTTGATTTTCTATTGGCATATTTCAAAGTTCCGTACATGGTACACTTGTCGTCCTCATGTCAATGCCGTTGCGTCCATAAGTTTGTTTACTGGAAAATCTACAAAGCTTTTACTCTGTTGTACAGTGGTGGCACATTGCTGAAATCGTAAATAGAAGAAATCGTCTTCTGCGAAAGGTGTTTGTTACCTTTAGTACAGACACACAGTTCCTAATTTTCATGCACCGCTTTGCAGAATTCATTTGCAATGCGCTAAGGAATATGAGACACTTCTTACAGTCGCTATGAAAACTTTTGAAGGCGATCAAAAGAACACTATGTTCCACACCTGCGACTTTCTGCCGGTATTTGCCTGCGTTTCGCAGGAAAACTACTTTTATAACATGTACGAGTTGATCAAAGTCAGTGCTTATTTACCTAGCCGCCTATCCACGTAGGCAGCGACGCTGTCTGCCACTGAAACCCATCTCACCTTCATGGGGAGGAAGAAAGGTAAGGATAATTAGACGGAGCATAATTTCGAATTGAGGAAGGATAGAAAAGGAAATTTTCCCTGTCATTCTCAAAGGGATCATCCCGGCCTGAAGCGTCTTCCTCCGTTTCCCAGGCCGCTAACTGATGCCTACGTGGACTTGGCATACTCGAATCCTGATGGTGGAAGAATTTTCGCTCTCAGCATTTGGTCAACAAGGATAGGAGAGATTATGGTGCAGTCTTCTCGATCACCAGACGTTGCGCCAATATCTTACACTAAATTCCAAACCTCTCCTCAGTGTCCTCTGCGGTAACAGCATGTGGCTCTGTTGCCAGTGATTCGCCCGTCGGATGCTAAGTCCAGAAGACTCTTTGGTGCTCTTCCAGAGGAGTAGGCTATGTTCCAGGACTGGGTTTGACACTCTCCCATTCCTCTTCCCCATGTAACGCAAACGCCCATTACGGGAGGAGAAGGAGCAGATTAGTGTTGACTGTCCCGTCGGATTACGGAAGAATGTAGAAGGAAAGCGACGGTGCCCTTTTCTAAGGAACCTTCCCGGCATTTGCCTTAAGCAATTTAGGGGCATCGCGGAAAGTGCGTTTCGACAGTCGTCCTCCCGAATGCGAGTCCATTGTGCTAACCACTGCGCTACTCTGCTCAGTACACTCATTACAATCACATGTAAGGCTTCTGCTATGTTTCTAAGTTTGAATTAATTGTGAAAATACATCCAAATGTGTCCAAACTGGAAAACTATGCCATCTCATGCACAGAATTTTAATCCGTGAATCGAATTTGAGCACGCAGTCTATGGAAATTTACCCGGCAGTAAACATTTTCTCTACTAGCTCAATAGTTTACAAGGGGCACAGCAAAAAGAAATTGAATTTAAGCATTGTGATGACACAAGGCTTTTCTTCTGATTCAGTTATGACAGCAACGACACAAGGTAAGTGCCTGCAAGAGTTTACTAAGCATTGTTAACTTTTTGTGACAACTACAGATGTCTATATTTGTTTGTTTTTTGTATTTCACGAGAGACACAGCAGCTGAGCGGCAGCCTAAGATCCTCAACGTTGTAAGAAATGTTGACGTCGCTGGACCTAGGCTTCAATATGCCGACGGCTCCCCGCAGGAAGAAGATGCCAAAACCTTCCCTCAGATGCTGTGGCCTATGTTAATAACAGTGTAAAACTGTTACAAAATGGAAAATGAAATAATGTATGTTCAGTTCTGTGATAGCTGTTCTGTGATAGCCAGGCTTGCAGACACATATATGTTAAATTACTTGAGTGGCAGTAGGCCGTACATAGTGTTCCGAAGTACAACGTTTTGTCTTCGTACATCAATAGTTGAAATGGAGGATAGTGGGACGTCAGCTGATATAAATTTATATTAAAAAATGAAGAAATTTCTCCAGCTGTATTTAAGGTGTCGATTTTATTTCGGTAACTAGTTTCAACATTGTAACAACGTCATCTTCAGGCCCATACACTTGTTGACGTCAACTGCGTGCGGCTGATACTAGAAGTCAGTGGTGAGATAAGGACGTGCTCCGTGTGGAAGGTGGTTAATCACTGTGGAAGGTTGTGCTGACTAACCACCTTCCACATGGAGCACGTCCTTATCTCACCACTGACTTTTAGTATCAGCCGCACGCAGTTGACGTCAACAAGTGTATGGGCCTGAAGATGACGTTGTTACAACGTTGAAACTAGTAGCCAAAATAAAATCGACACCTTAAATACAGCTGGAGAAATTTCTGCATTTTTAATACAACGTTTTGTGTCTTCGGAAAAAAGATAAAAGTATTTACGGAATGAATAATTTTGGAAAATATGGAATACAATTTATTTGCACTGAGATATGTGATCATGATTAAGAGTGAATTTTTTCTGAATGGAAACTTACATTTTTTATTGAATCAAAGTAAAATGCTACTTAGCGAGATGACGAAAATGTGTTAGGAACTGTGAATACTGGAATATTTGGAAATAGTGGGAACCTCGAATGGTGTATCAACGAAAATTATCAGTTTTTTAGTTCCAGAAGTTCTAGAGTGATCATGAATCACGTAAAATAATTTACTAGACTTGAGAATTATTGAATACGTCAGCAGGTGATGACTGCACTCGCCGATCTTGGCGTTGATAGTAATCCGTGGTCGGCATAGTACGCGAAATAAAGTGACAGAGGAAATTTTTCATTTAACTCACGTAGCAACACATGGAAGATAATTTTTTGAAGAACGAGTACTAATCAGCAATCGACAGCTGGAGCAGAAAAGAACCTGTCTAAATAACAATATTATCAGCCTTCAAATATAAATGTTGTGTGACGAGGCACGATCTCTGCAAAGAAGGTACAGGATTCTAGTTTTGCAAACGAGCTATGTAGGTTACTCTCAACCAAAAGATTACGCAAGCTTCTGTTCCATAGTACTTCTATAAAGGGACAGAGACATAACCATTAGAGAATATCTCGGTATGTTTGAATAATCATACCAGAGATCAAGCATAAAGCCTGGTTTTCACATGCAACAAAAGTGACGTCTCTTGGCCGTCACTCAAATGGCGTCAACGAAGTTGCGTGTAGAAACACCCAAATTCCTGTGGCATCACTTGAGCAACGTCACTTTCAGCCACTCTGCAAACGTTGAAGTCGTTTTTACTTTGCAATCACACTTTCCTTCCCCCAACACTGATTAGAGCCTTTCGACTGCCATCTAGTGGCTGAATTTCGAAGTGCCATCGCAGTGATTTTACCGGTTGTGTATTTCAAAATGTCTGAGAATGTCTATAAAGAGGCTGTTAGCACCAATTTTACAGTTTATTGTGCTTTACGAGGAGCGACTTGTTTATGGAAACACAATAACGATTACTACAAAGGCAAATAGCAAAAATTCCTTGAAATTGTGAATGGTATGTAGGAAGAAGTCCCACGGTTGTGATTTATGTACTGTGAAAGTTAAAACAAGAAGCACTCGGAATACCTACGTCAACAAACATAACAGAGTCTCAAAATCTTATAAAAGTGAATCATCTTCAGATCCAGATGGCATCTAGAAAGATCAATTTTTGAAAATTACGTGCCGACTGTGAAGTTATAGTAAAATATAGTCTAACGTACTTAAAAAACTTATTACTTACTTTTATGAGCTTCCTAAAATATTCCTGCATTTTCTTTGAAATGCAAGTGAGATAACTGTGAAAGTATTTGAGCCAATATAAGAAACTAATCATTTCTTGCTATTGGAGAACGATTTCGTTATGTACGGTGAGTACCAAACAGTTCTGGTACCTTGGTGTGTATATTATTCAAACTGAATCATGACAACATGGTATTTTGACATTACAGTTATGTACACATTATGTCTAATTTATGTGGTGAAAGTATATGGCAACGTCACTGTTCTTCAGCAATTGCCCAGTAGACATGAGAAAGGACGTAACGAGGTTTCTGGTTAGTTCAAATGGCTCTGAGCACTATGGGACTTAACATCTGTAGTCATCAGTCCTCTAGAACCTAGAACTACTTAAACCCAACTAACCTAAGGACATCACACATCCATGCCCCGAGGCAGGATTCGAACCTGCGACCGTAGCGGCCACGCGGTTCCAGACTGAAGCGCCTTAAACCGCACGGCCACACCGACCGGCGAGGTTTCTGGTGGCAGTATAGTTTCTCCATCGGGGTTTAAACACAGAAATCACCACCTGTACGGCAGTGTATTTTAGTACACTTGCACGAAGCTAACTCTGAAATTCTGTTGAGAACAATTTCAGTGTGTCGTTAGTATATCGCAGATAGAATGCGACACATCACACAAGAACTCGGAATCTTTACTTCTGAGAGCGTTGTATAAACACGATTTTTAATAGAGCTCGATTCACAGATCTATAAGTTCTCGAAATTGGGTATTGTCATTCGAAAGTATTACACTATTTGTTTACGAATGCTACGTCCATTATAAGTTTGTTTGACGGCACCGTGTTATTTATGCGTAAACTTTACTTCCAGATTCAACATTAATGTATTCGTGGAGGTATGTACCGTCTATGCAACTAATGGAAGGAAGTTTGTTTGTTGCCATATGCGTTTCGCGTCTTTTATTTGGGAAGCATCAACAGTGGCCAGTTTGACCGATGTAAAATTTGTCACAACTACTACAAACGATCTTGTAAACTATATAATTTTATTTGTTGACTGTTAATATGTTGCTTAAACTTTTTCTGTGGGAGACATATCACGATGCACGTAAAGCCCTCTAGTGGTTAAGTTCTTACGATCGGTGCTCGCCTACATAACATCCTGACGGCCAACATTACAGAGGGCGCTGATCTTTGATCTGCCTTTATCAGCTGTCATATAGACATTTTAACTTTCATAGGCAGTTTATATGTTGCTACAGGCAATGTATTACGTATATTAATTGTTGAACGTAAGTTCACAATAAAAAGAGTAGGACCTATTCTCTTCATATATTCCCTTTTAGTAATTTTATATGGGTAACTGTATTCGGCTTTTAATGTATCGCAATTGTTTTCTTTGATAGTTATCAACTTTAAAGGTCTGCAACACATATTTTACATAATGTGTTTTTATCAGATTACGTTTTTTGCGTAAATGATGACTACATCTAAGTCCACAGTAGCGACATCAAGGGAGGATATAGGCAAACAGATCTCTGGTAGCTACTGTTACTTCTGTAGTCAGTTACAATAATCACTGTGTGGACGATGTGGCCTATTCTACACCTTACTTTACATCTGCTGCGCTGATTGTATTGGTATGTTTTGACGATGCCATTATGGCCTTATCACTTTAGGACATGGTGTAAAAAAGGTACGTTTTACCGTATTCTATCTGTACATTTCCCTGGTTGTATGATAGTATATTGTGATACGTATTGCTATATTATGTTGAAAGACACACTGCTCACTAGGTGTACATATTTGTCTATTGTAGATCTGAGGATGGTCATTACGGACTGAAACCGGCCATCGTCTAAAGAATTGATATTGTGATCAAAGACTGGAATAAAAAACATTTAAATGTTATTCCATTGTCAAAAACAGTTTATTCTCTTTCAGCAATTCATTCGACACGTAAATACAGAGTTGTTATGTAAGTAATCCAACTAGCTGATGAAGCAGTGAAGGTCAAAAAGTAATTCAGTATTTTCATGAAGAGTGTTTGTAATGTACTGCCACTAAGCTCTAGCCTCCCTTTTTATTTTCATGTCGTCGCAGTATGTAAGAACACCAACAATTAAGTCTCCAAGCACCCACTAAAGCTATAGCACGACATATGACGTAAATCCACAAATCATAGAAAGAGAATCGACCATCAGTACGGTACTGCCACGATCTCCCAGTTTCTACCTTTTCCTAACAGATTCAGCGAATAGAGGATATAACTCTTATTAGAAGATAAGCTCTGTCTGTCAATTAATGTGAATCACCCTCAGTCAGTGCATCGTATCTGTTAACAATGCTAAGTTACGTCATAGTTTGCGAGCCCACTTCGAACCCTACGTAGGTTCTTCCATAATGCAGTGGGTTGGAGCAAGGCATGTGCATACGACCTCCAGCAGAACAAACTGTAGGAAAGCATTGCGATGGCGTGTCGAGATGTGTGTTTGTGTGCGGGTGGCGGGGGGAGGGGGGTGTCTGTAGTGGAGGAGGGGTACTTGTTCCTAACATAATTAACCGTGGCAATCCACTTTCGCAACCAGTCCTCCAACAAACTGATCTATCTAAGCTCGTACTCTCAATCAGAGAGTTTCACTCTCTCTCTATCTCTCTCTCTCTTGTTTTTTTAAACGCATTGCTCATCAGACAATAAAATTTCGTAACAAAACAAATCCTTGTAAAAAACGTACGTTTTTTCTGGAGAGCAAAAATCATTTTAAGTAACTGTATGTAGTTTAGCTATATATATATATATATATATATTTTTTTTTTTTTTTTTTTTTTTTTTTTTTGAGAGGCACCCACATACCTTGCCCATACTGAGGCATCAATCAGTCAGGCCTGCAAGATGAGTGGTCTACCAAGCGAGTGGATTCTTATTTATCGAGTAACATGAGCTCTAGTACTCACAATTAAGTTACAAATTATTCTCCTGTTTGAATATTACTCAACGGAAACGGATGACTGTTAGTAATTTACACGGCTCTGACTGTTCACTACCCACTGGCAATACCACATTTTCTTTCTTACCCAACGGCTTTGATCAACACGTGGCCATCGCACTGAATATGAATGGCGCACACATTTAAATTATGGATATCATGACAACATACTATTCGAAGGAAAAGGCCACCACTCTTTTTCTTTTCACTATCTTTTTTATTCCGATAAATTCTATAGCCTAAACACACTATTACATTTTCTACAGCAATTACACATGCGAAACTCCGCCCAGTGGGCATGGCTTTACATTGGTGATTCTCTATCTTATGGCCTCGTAATTATCTAACACTACAGTGCACTTTCTGGATAGGATGGTGGTGGATCTTTTGCTATATCTCACATTTCGACTCTCACACCCATCATCAAGAAAATTTCCTCCAGACCGAGCGGTACAAAAAGGAACATGCATAACCGACTGCCTCTGAACGTATCTCGCTACTCTCCCATGCAAACCACACATACTTAAATTACATGAAATACATCACACTGACAACATGGAATACAACACAAAGAATAGTCACAACGTTATAATTACATCACTTTCAGCTTTCCCACTTCAATTAGTATTCATCCCAGTTTCACACGACACTGCCCCACTTCGTAACTTTTCTTTCCTACTATGAACTCTGGAGGATACATGCACGTCTTCCTGTGCAATGCAAGCCAAGTGGCATTGCTGGATAGACGGCTGACTCACCTTGCTTCACTCTCAGAGTATTATAGTTTGAATCAAGCTTCACACGGAAACATAACACGCAAAGTAATATTATGAACATATTCATCACACACGCGAGTCCACAACTGATACCATAGACAAGTACTTCTCCTTATCCTTTGTCTCATACACAGATTGAGACTCACACAGTACTCACCACGTGGAAGTACTCGTCTCTAATTTCAAGTCCTGCACACGCCATTTCTTCAATATTCCCAACTTGTAGTACACACGCCAGTAATTCACCTTAACTTATGCACTCGGAAGTATTTCAACTTATTGCTACACGTGGTTTCATTGTGACCGTTGGTCACTTCCGAAGATTACTACGATCCCCTTAATATTACCTGCCTGACATTTAATTCTCCCCACAAAAGTTCCTGAAATAGAGAAACAATTATTCCAAACTACTCTTAAGTATTCCTCATGCCTACCATTCTTTCCGCTCTTTTGTCTTTACGGAGCACACCTAAGACAGGTCTTACCAACACAAGATCCAGGACCAGAGTGCTGAAACATGGCCGTTCTTCAGGTCAGTTCGCACCTCCGTCAAGGTGGGGGAGCACCTTGCCACCGTATAGGTCAGCCACATTTAAGGCACTCAGAGCTCAGGTAAATTTCATCTCTTTGGTTCCACCAAAGATGACCAAAGGACCGTCTCAAAGATGATCATATATTTCCCATTCGCTATCTGCGGTTAGCAGACGACCATACATTCATTCATTTCGCAGATCTCTCCAAATTGGATGTAGGGATTTATTTTGTGGGAGTGCACGTGTGATAAATTAAATAAATAAATTGTCATTCTTTCCTACACTGGTATCGAGCTTCGGTGTATTAAGTGAAATTGGGTTATTATTACAAAAATATGTTGTTCTGACAAGAATAACGAGGAATGTTGTACCTATTTTCAAAGTCGGGCGGTACTGCACCCTTTCAATATATATATTTCTTAAAAGTTACCTGCGACAAACTGAAGTACCAATTCCCATAAATCATCCTGGAAACATACACCTTCGAATGCTGCTTGGAATGTCCTGTTGTTCCATTGTTAGAGATGGAATTATTAATAAAGTTACTGATATCTGACAGTAATGTCATTTATAATCATATTTCACTGAAGTTGCACTACATCAGCATGTGGCTACAAATGTAAATATCTTTATTTCATAAATTCTGTTGGCAGCAACAATGCCTTTATTTCATGTTTCCATAACTTTCTAGCACATGAATATGATAATGTTTTAAGCGCAACACAGCAACAAAAAAAAAAAATGATTCTCGGAAAAAAAGAGTGTACGTTAAAAGTAACATTGATATTAGTCTTAACACGTCATTAATCTTCCTCTTCAATATTATGAGCTTCCTGTGTAGATTTTGATAGAATGCGTGGTAAACCGTTGGAATAATGTTATTCTGGCAGAGGAGCGTCAGATCCTGAACTTTTCTCCTTTAACATTAGCGTTGAGGACGAATATGCACATGGCAAGTCTTTTACAGCGTGTTCTACACTTGGTGTCAGACTTCGGAACTTGTGCATTAAATCAGTGGTACTATAGTCAGAGTTACATTCATATTTAAATGACATCAACCATGGTTCTTTCTTGCTCACCATTATTACTTTGATATCAGGCCATCTTACCCTTTCTTCATTTTCAGCTACAGGTAAGTTTCGAATGGTTCAAATGGCTCTGAGCACTGTGGGACTTAACATCTGAGGTCATCAGTCCCCTAGAACTTAGAACTACTTAAACCCAACTAACCTAAGGACATCACACTCATCCATGCCCGAGGCAGGATTCGAAACTCAGACCGTAGTGGTCGCGCGGTTCCAGACTGAAGCGCCCAGAACCACTCGGCCACGCCGGCCGGCAGTACAGTTTCGAACCTTCGATAAAACCTCTTTGAAATCAAATAGACCTTTCTGTGACTTCTCATGTATATCACCTTTTTCTGTTTTGCTTGCCTGTGGAAATGGTAAATGTAGGTGGATATAAGCTTTCAGCATATGTAAGCAGAGACACTATGGAGACAAGAGGAGCTGCCATATATGTTAAAATCTGTTATAGTGTGAAAAATTTGGAAACCAGGAAATTTTTTGCGTAGACCAACGTAGTGAAACAATACAAAAATTACTGCATTCTATTAAGAAAAGTTGTTGGAAAATTCCAGAAGTGTGTGCATTATGTCTGAGATAAGCACATCTGATAATGCAATTAAAGCAATTTGGAATATTGTTAAAAGGAAAACAGGGCAACTGAGAGCGCAGGAAATTTTATTTCTATCAGACTCAATGAAAAATTTTTGAGCAAGAAGTCAGAAGTAGAAAATATTTTTAATAATAATTTTGTAAGTGTTGTAGAGAAAACAGGATCCACGAAACCGAAAAAAATTGACATTGGTTGGTTTTGTCGTCAGATCTTCACCTTCGCTGATCTTAATTAGTCACTCTTTGTCGGAGTGTGTGGTTATGGTGAAACAATGCTATCAACTTTATAACTGTGTGGCAGATCAAAACTGAGACTGACACCTTTCATTTTTCCGCGGGTAGTTCCATCTACTGATATACACAAAGTCTAACTGTTCGTATGTGGTTAAGGCACTTTCCACCATATCTGTTCGCCAAGGGTCCTAGACGAACGGGTTATTCCGCGGAGCCGCTAAGACGATAAGAACGAATGAGCATTCGCTGAGTGTGGATACAAAAGTGCACTTGTCAGGAAAGTTGCATGTGATGGGCTATGGTTTCGAGACGTGTCCCGCCACGCCCTTCATAATGTTCGGAAGTTCTTTATGACTGTATGAGGCACCCTCGGACTGCAAAGAAATCAAAAGGCAGAAATAAGTATTTCGTCAATAAAAGATAATAATTATTGTATGCTGTTAAATCTGAGATTTTTGCGAAACCGTAGGCATTGCCTTTACTTGTGTTTCTCTAATGAGAAACAGGTACCACCAGCACTTTTTTTTTTTTTTAGGTTGTTAGAGCAGTCTCGTGTCGCAGTCTCTACGGGGCGTCTGGCGCGTTATCTCGCGCGCAGATAACAGACATTGTTGTTATTGGGATCAACTCCGCTGCGAAGGAGCAATTGTGGCAACTCTGGCAGGAGCCCTTATCTGTACGCAGGTGCTTCTTCGTCTGTTATTAGCATTCTAGGACAGGAGCCACGGACAGGAAGTCTTTGTAGGTTAATGACGGTGCGGTTCTCACACTGAACCAGATTGGACGCTGCTCCTCTCATTTCCGTCTGCAAAGTAGCACTGCAACCGCACCGGGCGTCCTCGTTTGGTTAGACCATAGTCGTTTGCTTGAAGACAATTTTATACCGTTTGCAGAACTGGTAGGGAAGGACGTTAAAAATAAACTCTGTAGATCACCCACTGATCTGCTATGGAGAAGCTGCTTGAAGAAGTTGTTGCTTGTGTGGAATCCGGTTGACGAAATTTTCAGGTAACGGTTGTACTTGACAGGCTGAGATGACACGACAAGAATATTGTATGAAATAAACAAACAGGAATCAATCTCAAAGGAAGCCAATAGCACAGAATGATGGCCAAAACTTAGACCTTACTTCCATCTCGCCACATGACTATTCGAGTACCGGTCCGGCACGAATTTTCACTGTGGTCATTCCATTATTCAGTTGATGGTTGTCCATATTCGCAGCTGGGAATACATTTCATGAATCTCTGTTTGGTGTGATGAATGGTAGCTTGCTTTAAATGTATAAAAATGTAAGTTAATGCAGTTTGAGTAGGGAAAACAGTCTTGTAGTGTTCGAATACTGTATTAGCAGTGTGCTGATTCACACAGCGATGTCGGTTAGATGTTTAGGCGTAACATTGCGAAGTAGTCTGAACCGGAACGCGCACGTAGGGCCGGTATTAGGGAAGGCTGATTGTCAAATTCGGTTTATTGGAAGAATTTTAGGGAACCGCATATGGAACACAAGTGCGACTCATTATTGAGTACCAGTGCTGATCGAATGTTTCGGATTCTTACCAGGGAAGCAATTCAAAGGCGTTCTGCTAGGTTTGTTACCACCACGCGAGTAGTAAGGATAGACTACATTTTGTGAGCTCGAATGGGAATCCATGAGGGGAAGACGAAGTTCTTTTCGTGAACTACTATTAAGAAAACTTAGAGACTCGAAATTTACTGCTAATTGCAAAACGATTCTGTTACCACCACAAAGACAAGATCAGAAAAATTAAGACTCGTACAAAGGCCATCGATAGTCATTTTTCCATCACTCCATTTCGGAGTGGAGCAAGAAAGGATATTACTAGTAGCAGTACAAGATGTGGTATCGACGGTGCCCATGTCGACAGCACACGGCGCGCCGCCCACATCTCCGCAAAAGTATCCATCCGCGCGTCTTTTTAAGAAGTCAGAGATCTACACAGATTTCTGAAGATATGTAGTGAGACAACTACGTTGTACGACTTTATTAACATTCAACGTCCAAACAGAAACATTTTAGAGACAGTGTGGAACAGAGACAATCATTGATACAAAAGGTATGTATAATTTCACTACTGTGTACGTATTGCCGGCCGGTGTGACCGAGCGGTTCTAGGCGCTTCAGTCTTGAACCGCGCGACCGCTACGCTCGCTGGTTCGACTGCTGCCTCGGGTATGGATGTGTGTCCCGCATTATATTTATGGGAGTACATTTCAAATGCTCGGTTTCTCTTAAGTGCTAAGCTTTAGGGTACCCCGCATAGGCAGAGCGGCATGCAGTTTCCACTTTCCATTCAGCAATCTATGCATTTTCATACAATGCATCGCTTGACAAGGTCAAAATCTGCATGTCAAGAATTTTAGGGGATTGCTGCATCCGTTGGTAATCAACGGAACATGAGAATCCTGTCGATTTTATTCGTTCTGAACTAGCTCCCGGACAGACGTAAGCCCATATCACATCTGCGGGCAGTATTGTTGGAGATAATCTTTGGTGCTGTTGTGGTCTACAGTCCGAAGAATGGCTTGATGCAGCTCTCCATGCTACCCTATCCTGTGCAAGCCTCTACACCTCCGAATAAGTAACCTACTGTAAACTGCATCGTTTTGGACCTGCTTACTGTATTCATCTCTTGATCTCCCTCTACAGTTTTTACCCCCACCCTTACCTCCAGCGCCGGCCAGAGTGGCCGAGTGGTTCTAGGCCCTAGAGTCTGGAACTGCGACACCGCTATGGTCGCAGGTTCGAATCCTGCCTTGGGCATGGATGTGTGTGATGTCCTTAGGTTAGTTAGGCTTAAGTAGTTCTAAGTTCTAGGGGACTGATGACCTTAGCTGTTAACCCCCATAGTGCTCAGAGCCGTTTTTTTGTACGTATTGTAAATAAACTTGTTGATGTTATCGAAATTTTTTATGTTTGGAGTGTTCCAGGTGTGCTCAGTCACCTGGTACAATCTACGGACACAATGCACCCTCTGCCATGCGCCATACGTTGTGTTGCAGAGTACGTATGTAAGTGTAGATGCAGATGTAGAGTTCAGTGTCTTCTCCGTAAGAAAAACTGAAGCACTTCCGTTGGTCAAACTTATAGCTTTTATCTTAACAAGAAACAACAGTTATACGGCAATTTCTCTTTGCCAAATAGAAGTCAACTGCTCACATCTTTTCGCATTTCCATTATTATCACTTTTCGTTTCTAACCACACCAGTTTCATTCTCTCTCCCTCCATTATTATCTTGTTACCACGCTTGTCTTTCCCGTCCCTCCTCCCACGGCCACGGCAGCCATTACCAACAGTTTAAATCTACCCTCTTGTAATATTGTTCTTATTATTTTCGTATCCATGACGATACAGTACAGTTGTCAACAAATTCAAGACATATGCATAATATATACAAAAAACTTTGTAAATGTCAAATCGATTTTGAACCCCCCCACCCCCCCAAAAAAAATCAGCAGTCTTGATTACTGAAACGATTGCTGAAACAAGATTCTCCAGCGCGCAGGCATCAGGCAACTTCGTGCAGACCAAGAGATGTTCAACATGTTGACGTCCTCTACATTCAGGTTGCATCTCCAGTAATGTAGCCTCACCGCTCCTGTTTTTGTTTGCACCGCGTAATTCCAGTTCGCAGTCTGTTCAAAATCTTCGACGTCTGGTTGCAAACCAGCAGCGAGCTCTCCCTTAAGGTTTTGGTTATTACTTCCAGGTGCCATGTTTCGTCATAGTTGTATTCGGCGAGCGCAAGGTGCTGATGTAATGGCTTCAGCTGTTCGAAGAAACCTCTTTTCGACTTCGGCCTACGATATGACGCTTCGCTTTCTGTAATTTTCCTTTTATTACTCTAGCTTCCTCTGCTGTAGGTATTACTGGTCCCGTTATTTAACTCATACGTAGTTCCGATTTGAGGATTCGGTTTTACATGTAAGACGTCTTGCAACTTGTGATCGTAATTTTAACACTAACGCCGTGCTTCTTCAATACTCTTTTTTTCTCCCATTCCAAACCTATTTTACCCTATGCCAAGCCGAGGGTCATAAGTCTCAGTTTTGCTAGTTATGGCGATATGAATTTCAGTCGTATTGCGAAAACCTAATTTAAGTTCGTGGCGATGATGTTGACAATGCAGGCGGCAACTTAGACTGGTCAGTTAGGTCTAGTAAACTTCACACTTATTACCTCGTTTGTTACACGAATGTCAATAGTATAAAAACCGTAATATCTGAGAAATGCGTTTCGAGAAATTCTTTCGCAATGAAATTTCATCTCACCCAAAAATCTGACACGAGTATTGAATCTAACCTCGAACACTTTATCTGAAACAATAATTAACTTTATAATGAGCTGTAACACACAAATACGTATCTACGGGCCCAAATTTCATAAATGCTCCCTATAAACTGTAACTACCAACTGCTTATACTCAAATGTCACCCCTAGAGGGAACAACGCAGGAATGACAACAGTGCAAGACGAAACACTGTCGACAAGCACACCTGTTGCTGCTTAAATATTGACACACCAAACGCCAACAGGCTGATACACGAAAAAATGTCTAAGAGTAAAATATGCCAGGAAATAATAAATACCTGAGAATATTTGATCAACATGTAATGAATGTAACGAAAAATGTGGTGTAAGAGAGATGTAATAGAAGGCCTGGTGAGCACAATATCACGAAGAGAGATAAATAAATTTACCTACTTCCATAAATGTCAGGCATTGCGGAAAGCACATTCCCAGACGTGGATTGAGGATTCGATTCTGGTGAGGGTCATTATTTCTTCGTGAATTAGGAATATTTTCATACCATGTTTCAGCTTCACATGTCTCTGCCAGACAGAGGGAAAGGGGAGATGACAGCGACACTTTAATCCCCTCCTGGGAGTGTTTAGTGATATTCAAACTACTTTCACTGTAAACTATCTGTGTCCACAGTGACTGCCCTCTCCCCCCTTCTAACAAATATAACTTGCCGTTATCTTACGTTTTAACGTACTACACATATCTAGGATCTTAATAATAATAATAACATATATGAATATAATGATTTGTTTTCTCATTGTTTAGTAAATCTATAGTATAATTTCTAAGAAACTGAAATTCAGAGGAATACATCATTTGAAAAAAAAAAATACATGTGGAATGCACTTGATTTAAGAAATGTAACAGCAACAACTTTTCACGTCACTATTGCACGATATAGGAACAGAAGTGTGATCACACCACTATCAGTATTTCACTTAGCGCTATGACTGTGAATACAGGTCCGCAAACTGTTTCCTATTCAAACATTTAAAAGGAGACTGCTGTTTTTTCTTTCCTCCTTTTCTGCGTTTGAGAAAGGTCAGTCTTTCTATTCTTTTCTTTCGGTAGACGATCTTTCCCCCTCTGTGTTGCCTCATTCCACATCTCTGGACTGAAAAACATGTCAGGTTTGCTGTTGACAGTAGGTATTTGCTGCCAGCTTGAGCCGGCGCCTTTTTAGCTCAGTGAAATTTCTTCAGCAACCGGACATATTTCAAGCTCTTCCCTCCTGAGCTAGCCCACAGACAAGGAATTAATACGTCGATATCCTAGCCGCTATCGAGACTCATAGTTTATATCATAATTATTTTTGAGTCCTCAGTCTTCTGTTTACGTAGATGGTGCCAGCCACGAATTACTTTTTTGTGGGAATCTCTTCATCTCAGCGTAACATATGCACCCTACGTTCTCAGTTATTTGTTGGGCGTATTCCAGTCTCTATCTTCCCCTGGAGTATCTACGCTCTACAGCTCCATCTAGTACCATTTAAGTTATTCCGTGAAGTTTTAACATATGTTCTATCATACCATCCCTTCTTCATGTCAGTGTTTACCTTATCTTCCCTTCTTCGTAAATTCTCGGGAGAATCTCATTTTCAACATACTTCTATAGCACCACATCTCATAAGCTACGATTCTTTCCTTTTCCAGTTTTTCCACAGTCCATGATTCACTATCATACAATTCTGTGTTCCAGACGTACAGTGTTGAGATTTCTTCTTCAAATTTAAGCTGATATTTGAGAAATATCTTCCTCTAATTAAGTTCGATGTTTGATACTAGGAGACATCTTTTGTTCAGTAATGCTCACTTTTTTTCCGATGCTGATCTGCTTTTTATGTTCCTTGCTTCGTCTATCATGTATGGTTTTGTTTCCAAGGTAACAATATTCCTTAGCTTCGTCTACTTTGGGGCCCCAGTCTTAATATCAAGTTTTTGGCTTATCTCATTTCTTCAATTTACTTTCTGTTCGTAGTGTGTGCTCATTAGACCGTTCACTCTATCCAACACTTCCTGTAATTCTTCAGTTTCAATGAGGAGAGCGGTGTCATCTGCGAATTTTATCACTGATATCCTTCTTCCCCGAATTTTAATTCCACTTTTGAACCTGTTGTAAGCTGCTTATGTAAACCGCTAGTTCCCTGGTCTACAATGGGAGCTATTTCTATTTGTAGGTGTAAGCTACACGTCGTAACCTTATCGATGATAATGGACTGAATCGAACCATATTAAGTACCGAATTGCATCCACACTTGGCGAATATCTGCGGTTAAAATACCATCAAAAGACAATTTTTTTTGCAATAAAATTTACAGGGTCGCCATCAGCCCAAGCCCTTCCCAACATACAAGAATGACTGAACTGGAATTAATTCAAATTTGGAATTCAATGGAAACAAATAAAGTAGCAGGACACACAGTATTATCCTTTACGGCATATTTATTCGTTAATAAAGATTTTTGAAATAGCGTGCACATCCTATGGGTACACTTAGCTGGTGCCTGAACATGAACTACATTAATCTATTTTCGATAAGTGAAATTATATTGTACAATTTAACTGTTGTGATCAATGGAAAAGGTGAGGAAGCAGAAACTGGAAACATCCTCTCAATCATTTACTCTAGATTCACACGACAGAGAGAGATCACAGGAATAACCGACCACCTTTACAAATATGCACTAATTTGCCAAGAGGGTTATTTCCGTTGCAAGATTTGGTCAGCGTAAGTACATGAGATGAGAAGCCGTGCGCCCACGTGCAAAGAACGCAGTTCACCAAGTGGTGAGTTGGGTCACACATTTATGGTTTCAAAGCAGAATTTAAGTGGAAAGCACAAATACAAGAAGCGTTTCTTATCTTAGGGAGATACTATAAAATGAATTTGTCACTACAACGGAAAACTAAATCACCATGGCAGAAACCTTCCGATGATTCAAGGTACACGGGGTCCGTTAAGAATTAAACCATTACAAAAGTTCGCCTTAATCCACGAAAATCCAATGTTTCAACGAATTTATCCCGCACAAAACAGATTAAATTAGCATTGGAAAAACGTATCAGTATGGAGTAGGAAGCGGAAACGTACATAGTTTACCAAACCCGTAGTACAATTTTCGGTGAAATTCCTGCAGTGTATCCTGATTCATAATGAACTGCACGTGGCAGTTCACGGCAACGTGATACGTTTATGCGTGGTTCGCCGCGAAATTATTGTCAACGCGTGAAATCTTCAGCAGTGTTAACGACGTCTTTTCCGAGCGAGATTCATAGGAAGGAATGTCGCTGTGATGAAGCTGCCTTCGGGCGATGCTCGTAGTTTTCGGAATATCTGTGTGTCGAATGTTTCTACGAACGGTATCCTTCAAGGGAATGCACAGAATCTTCCTGAAGTATGAAAATAAGAATAAAATATAAAAATTTATACAACAATGAAATATAAGAATATGAGGATTTATAAAGACTGTAACCGCCTGAAAATACCATACACATATATATTAAATAATGAATTTACGATACTTATTGTGAAACCCAGTCGTAATTTTACAATTAATACAAGCCCTTGTATCCTTAATTTGAGCCAGCCGTTGGTGGCCGAGCGGTTCTAGGCGCTTCATTATGGAACCGCGCGACCGCTACAGTCGCAGGTTCGAATCCTGCCTCGGGCATGGATGTGTGTGATGTCCTTAGGTTAGTTAGGTTTAAGTAGTTCTAAGTTCTAGGGGACTGATGACCAGATGTTAAGTCCCATAGTGCTCAGAGCCATTTGAACCATTTGAACCTTCATTTGATAAGAAACATTCCTGTAGTAACCTTATACGAACATGGCTAGATAAATGATACAAAATAAATTGAAGTAAAAGCAATAATAGGCATTTGACCACGAGACGTAGTAAGGGTAAGGCCACAACGTTGGACACTATGACATCAGTTAGGCAGAGCTTATTGCGCTCTAAGAGGCATCTAAAGTATGTCGAATACTTTTACAGTCATTTTCTCAGCCACGGTCGTGTATTTACGGATAAGCTGAGACACGTGTTCGCTTCCTTTGGCTCGTGTTTCACTAGAAAAGTTTCTTGGAAATCAGGTTATGGCACTTGTCGTGTTCTCCTCGTCAGATGTCGAATCAGAAACAGTTTTCAGTCAGTTTTACGGGGAGGTCAATAACCCCGTGACCCTCCGTCTGGATCCACGTCTGTGTGTGCTCTGCCATTCCTTCTGCCAGGTGCCTGGTAAGCTGTATCCAGCAGCAGGCGCGCACATTGGCGGTGCCGCCGCGCATCGGCTACGCGAGATTACAGGGGTCGCTGACCCCTGCAGTCAGCCATCCACGCAAGTGCGAAGCCGCGCGGGCCGTTTCGCGCCGCGAGCCCGCCACTCTCCGCGCCTACACGACGGCACCGACTCAACACGGGCCGTCTCTGCTATGCATGGTAACAACACAGTTCAGCTACTTCCAAACAGACCAGCTGTGAAGTCGCAAGCCCAAGAATGTGTCAGAAGATTTAGTGAACATACAATTCGTATCGTAGCTGTTATGTAGGACTCGATTTATTCTGTATAAAAACTACATCTTGACCGCAGCCTTCAGGGCGAACTTTCATGAAAGCCACCGGAACTGTCGATTTTTAGTTTATTTTCTATTTAACAGCAGAACTTGTGGACATTAAGTTCCCAAAGTTTGAATGATGAAATCGCATCTGCAGTGCCTGAAAAGTAATTAAAATTGTTGACGTCTACTTTCCGAAGTAACACCTTAATACTAGCTCGGAGAACAATGATTCTGTGGCACAGGCTCAAGGAAACTTGCAAGGTGTACATCTAGAAGCCTGTCATATATATTCTTTTGTTTTAAGCACTGAAGAACCAAAGAAACTGGTACACCTGCCCAATATGGTGTAGGTCCTCGAGAGCGCAGAAGTACCACAACTCGACGCGGCATGGACTCGACCGATCTTTGAAGTAGTGCTGGAGGGAACTGACACCATGAACCCTGCAGGGCTGTTCATAAATCCGTAAGAATTCGAGAGGGTGGAGACTCTACGTGTCACCTGCCAGGGTCCCATATCACTACAACTGCACACGCCCCACACCATTACAGAGTCTCCATCAGCTTGAGCAGTCCCCTACTGACATGCAGGGTGCATAGATTCATGAGGTTGTCTCCGTACCCGTGCACGTCCCTCCGCTCGACAACAATTTGAAACCAGACTCGTCCGAGCAGGCAACGTATTTCCAGTCATCAACAGTCCAGTGTCGGTGTTAACGGGCCATGGCGAGGCGTAAAGCTTTATGTCGTGCAGTCATCAGAGGTGCACCAGTGGGCCTTCGGCTCCGAAAGCTCATATCGATGATGATTGGTTGAATGGTTCGCACGCTGACACTTGATGACCCAGCATTGAAATTTGCAGCAGTTTTCGTGAGGATTGCACTTCTGTCACGTTGGACGATTCTCTTCAGTCTCTGTTGGTCCCGTTCTTGCAGGAACCTTTTTCCGGCCGCAGCGATGTCGGAGATTTGACGTTTTACCGGATTCCTAATATTCACGGTACACTCGTGAGATGGTCCTACGAGAAAATCCGCGTTTCATGGATACCTCGGAGATGCTGTGTCCCATCGCTCGTGCCCGGACTAAAACACCACGTTCAAACTCACTTGAATCCTAACCTGCCATTGTAGCAGCAGTAACCGTTGTAACAATTGCACCAGACATTTGTTGTCTTACATGGCGTTGCAGGCCGCAGCGCCGTATTCTGCCTGTTTACAAATCTCTGTATTTGAATACGCATGCCTATACCAGTTTGGAAATTTTGGGAAATTTGTAGTAAGATCTTATGGGGCCAAACTGTTGAGGTCATCAGTCCCTAAGCTTACACACAACTTTTTTTTGTAAAAAAGATTCTTTATTGAAAATTATTATAATTATACAAATTAACCCACTACCTAAATACGTTAGTGGGTCCTAATTTCATATTTTGCATTTGTGCAGCTGTTATTTCTACACTACAGGTAAATTCTTTGATTCCTCCACCACTACAGGGAACTACAGACAACACACACATCCACGACTGAGGGAGGACTCGAACCTCCAACGGGGGGAGCCGCGTGGACCGTGACAAGGGGCCTGAGACCGCGCGGCTACCCTATACCAGTTTGTATGGCGCTTCAGTGTATAATGTTCCCAAAGCCTTTAACCACAATGAATAGTAGTTAAACCAACAGCGATACAGACAGACTGTGAAAGTACTGCGGATAGTTAAAACTGAATCAAATGACACACGTAATTTTATTTCTTTTAAGATCTCGATAACTTAGATAAAAAATTTTGAAGCATTTATCCTGACAGACTGATAGACATTACTATCTTAAAGTATATCCACTAATTTACAAAAATTGTATCGAATAAAACATTAATTAATAAAACTGATCAGAAATAAAATGTGAGTTTAATTACTTCAACCCTTTAGACAAGAATCATAATACAAGTAAACCAAATACGACGGGCATACAGACATTGGACTTCAGCCACAACAAACCACACACGGACAACACAATTACTAATACCCGCTGCACAGGCTTATCATGCAGCATTGCGCTTTAACTCGCTACTCCCTAAACACCACAAACGAAACATATCATGTGGTATTTGATGGAAGAGCTCAGCTTAAGATAAAGTTATGCTAAACCAATCTTGTTCGATAGCCTTACTTCTGATTTACATTATCTTAAATCAAAAATGCAAACACAATAACTTAAATTACCGTGGTGCACCACTTCTAAGATTAAAGATGTGACCCTTTGAGGCACCAGCGATTCTAAAACTTCTTTTAGTTTTAATCTGAATGCACACAGACCAGCACGCTAGCGTATCGCTCCTCAAAGTCTCTGCTCTTCTTAGAATCATGTGGGACACCACAGGGAAAATTTTCACTGCATCGCCCACGTGGGGCCAGACGCAGACGCTTCAATAATTTAGCAAAACTGGATATCCCTTTCCACAGACAACACACAATGGGAAGATCGAGTTAACCACATTCCTATGTAAGGGCGTAAAGCAACACTGCCGGCTATTACTACCGTGAGTAAAATAGAAAAAATACTTTCCGTAACTTCGCCGAACAAGGCCAGTAGCAGCAAGTGACACGACAACGACGGAACAGCTAACAGGGCCACACTTCGTGATACAATTTCTCAACAAACTCAGATAACATAAACCTCGTTCCGCTGTGACTGGTGCTGCACAAACCCCGTGGCACCCAGCAGTACTTATTCTGCAGTGCCGACTGTCCAGCAGTTAACGCAGTTCTCAGTATTGGCTTTCGGTAATACAATCAGACCACCTTGCACTACCGATCCCGATTCTACGTCAAAAGTAAACACTCGAAGACACATTGACACCAAACGGTTCAGTGACGGATCACAGTGCACCTGTATGCATCGCCCAATGTCAGCTTAGAAAACGTGCCTGGACAAATCCGATTGACTGCTGCAACGAAGTAATCATCATCGCGTTTTTCTGCTTTTTAGAGCAGTGATTGTTTCACAGAACAAGAACGAACGTCAAACACTCCACGACGATTTTGGAGTGTTTTTCTTTCTTTCAGCCCCTAAGTCACATTTTTCAGCACATGTGGAACAGTTTTCTTTGAAATTGAATGGATAAGACGAAGACGACCTTAAACTTCTGTCATTTACTTGTGAAGCTTTCAGGTTTATTAGTTTCCTTACAATACGTTGCTTGATATACTCACGTCGACGTACATTATGCATTTCAGTGATTTCAACGTTTTCCAGAAGAGTTATGAGCTCATCCTTCCGTTCCTTGTCAAAACGTATCAAAGTTTCCAATCTCTTCTCTTTTGATGTCTCTCATCCCGAAATAAATTTACTGCAAATAAAACAGGAGATTTCGATACTGTCACAAGGTCATTTGTGGTTCCAATAAAAGATTCTCGAATTCTCAGTCCAGACTCACCGTTAGTTTCTTGCTAAACTAGCAAAAGGCGGGTTGGTGGTCATTGTGAAAAAAAAGAGCTTTTTTTCCATTTTGACTGTGATACCCAGGGACAAGTAACCTGTTCACCTGGAGATCCAAAAGGGCTTGCACACGTACAGTCATGAGACGTAAACTCGTTTCATTGTTGGAAGAAGAAAATAAGAAACGAGAAAAATGAATAAAAACGTAAACAAAAAATGTGAAACATAAAACAAATATAAACAACAAGACTAATAATGAATGTATGAATGTTTCCAAAATACTCTGTCATCACGTTGTATACAGCTTGTTCTCCAAAAACGTATTTGAGAAAGCTCTTTATTACACATGAATGAGTGTAGCTTGAAAGCTTCTTTAATTCAAAATTAACTAATGGCGGTGGGATATTTTGCAGAATTTTAAATTATTGCAAAATTCGATTATGCAGTTTTGGAGAACGTTGATTAAACA
This sequence comes from Schistocerca serialis cubense, assembly GCF_023864345.2. Taxonomy (NCBI): domain Eukaryota; kingdom Metazoa; phylum Arthropoda; class Insecta; order Orthoptera; family Acrididae; genus Schistocerca; species Schistocerca serialis. The sequence continues at coordinate 334,607,926 of NC_064642.1, forward strand.
TCAGCTGTTACGTCAGAACCATTTTTTATGTATCGTCGTTTCGAAGCTATTCCCTCCAAACTTAATATTGCCTACCAAGGTGTGTTTCAACCGTATAATGTGAAACTGGGCACAAAAACAATACGTACGGCATTATTTTGTCCCCTCTACACGCCCGCCAAGTTTCATCAAGATCGTTTGTTGACACTTATTAGAGAATTTAAGGGGGCCCTAAAGCAGGCATACAGTTTCATAGTATACATGATGGGCTTACTTCAATAATGGTACTGGTCCACTTTTGTTCATTCTGAGACACAGAGTCCTAAAGTTAAATGAGCGCTGAAAAATCTGCAGGTGAGATACCAGAAATATTCAAGCATAGGGCTTCTTGCTAGAGATGAACCTTTCTTTCTGTTTGTTTGGACCATTAATGTCAGAAGTATTATTGACGGAAAAGAGGAGATAATGGGACTTGTTCCACTATTGAAATAAGCCCATCATATTATCTATTGTGGAGAAATGGAACCAGACTTCAGCTAATGGCGCTGTGCGACAAGAACGCCATCTACAGTAGACCGGAGATATTTACGCGATGTCAAGTGGCCCAGTCAAACAGACAACTGTTCTCTTACATAAACCCAGCACCTTTGTTCCATCGTAACTGGATATGCGTTACTGAGTTCTATAAAATATAAACATGTTTTAACTAACAATTATTCTAATGAAATTAGGCCCAAAACAGTTTTGTCTGTTGTTCTCATTAATTTTGCTACATTCTTGAGTTACATGAAACCTTCTGTACATTACTGCATATTGGTAGCTTATTGTCTGCCATGAAACGATGTTATTGTGTTGGCAAGTTAACAAATCACATACCTACAAATGCAAATTTGTTGTGCGAAAACATTTCGAGCCTAAATTTTTCAATTACTTAGTCAGTTTACAAATATTGATGAAATAATCGCTCATATTTTGTTCCTAATTGTGACATTAACTTTTTTGATCTCGGGAAATGGAGATACTCTATATATGTAGTAGTTGAAAATCTTTGAGCCAACAAAATTTCACAACACCAATACACACTTATCTTTGTACTTGGTGATGCAGTAACAGCCGATAACCAGTTCATATAAGGAACAGTACATATTGTAGAACATTACATCAGTGTTCTGTGTTCCGTTTGTAAAAATGTTGTCTTTAAGTCTGCAACAGACACGTTGAAGAGTGATTGAAGCCTAATACAAAAGCAACACGCAGCAAGAAAGTTATGTCCTTGTACAGTTGATGACTACGTACCTAGCGGGTGAAAAACAGGCGTTGCGTGTTATTATTTGCTTGCGGACATTTATAGCCAGTAACTCAAACTCATTGAGGTCACAGCTGAAGAAAAGCAACCGACAAGACTGCATCGAGTGCTAGGGAAACATGAGATACACTCACGCACGGGCACCTCAGTAACTTCCGTACAAAGTGACGGCATGTCTCTCATATTTTTCACGATTTTGGCTCGTGAGACAATAATCTTATTTGATCTCCACCCCATAATCGAAAGGAGAGTTGCTTTTCTGTTTCAAAATCACCAAATTGTTTCAGACGTGGAATCAAGGTATACGTCCACCTTTGGGAGAGAACCATTGATAACAGAACACGATGGATAATTAATTTCTTTATATGCTTTCCAAAAGATGTATCAGAAAAAAGTTACGTTATACATAGAAGATTTCTTTCTGAAAAGAGACCTTGGTTGCATAAAAAACTACCGACACCATACCATCAATTCAACCTAAAGGATGCAAAATACAACATGGACATCTCAAGATTAACTTTCGGTTCGAAACAATGATTCTGTTCTGTATAAATACACCAGCAGCTACTGGTTGCCGTGGGTATTTTCAATGCCTGTCGCAGAGCCATTGTCTTATACTAGTTTTCTACAAGACAGCAACACAACGTTCAGGGTATTGTAACTAAAAGAGTAAGGTGAAGACTAGGGTTTAATATCCCTTCAACAATGACGTTATTACACAGATAAAGCGAAATCCTTCAATCAGTTCTACATAGAGAAAGACTGAAACAAAATACAAGTTTGAACGAGTTCAAATAAAGCTCATTACAGGTATATTGGATCCATTGTGTGGTGGCATGGTAGTATTTGTGATACACACAAATAATATCTCGGATTTATTCTTTGTCTTTATTGTTTCACTATGTACAACAAGTTTAGGGCATCAGTCATATTCGAGCTCATCATCGAAACTGGAGGACATACAAGAGACGTGACATTTGACTAAGACGTTCCGTAAGAATACGACAACCTGTTTCGACGGTATGTCAGAAAATGGGCCTGATATCCTAAATTTGCTGAACGTAGTGAAACATCTGACAATAGCCTCTAAAGTAAAGCACTTCATTGAGGCATATGTTGTCAATGGCGCGTCAACAACGCAATAGCAACATTTGATGTCTAAGGATTATTTCCTACATCATAGTGGAACGAACTTTGAAGATTAGACAACTGATGGAAGAAATTACTAGCTTGCTGCATAAACCTAATTTTCAAGGTAAACCCATTTCGGACTAGAGAGTTTAGCAGAGATGATTCAGCGAAATGAAAATAAAATCATATTTACTTAATGAATTTAGAAGTTCATGAGCTGTGGAATTTCTTACCCGCTTGTCCCATGCAATATTTGTAGCAGACATTACATTTTAAATTAAAGACATGTGGTTAACGTTACCGGCTGTTTTTCGGTGATACGAATTATTATGTTTTATTGAACTCTTCTATAATAATGCTTGACACTGGACAGGGGTTAGTTTCTCGGACTGATGAGGCACATCCAGCGCCAAGGCTGAGCTGTTACCACAAAAGGCAGACCCGATGGAGGCTGTGGAAGGAATATGGCACTTACCAAATGTAGACACAATAAATAAAAAAGAAACTGAGCTCAAATTGAGCTCAAACCTCTAACCTATTCGACAAACTCCGACTGTCGTCAGAGGGCAATGCATTTGAAGCAAATTAAGTTTCACAGCATGAGGTTGGAACTTTGACTTCGAAACGAATTGTGATCAATACAGTACCAGCAGATTTCTATGGACTGACGTAAGAACACGTTTGTTCAGCAACATCGATCCAGCTGATATTAAGTTGACCATATTTATTCTCTGACTGGACTGATTAAATTAACCCCTTCAGGAAGAGCTAATAAGGTAAGTCGGTATTACTCATCGACTCGTGCAGGTAATAATCTGACACTGGGAATGGGACGATTGCTGCTCTTTAATATTATTCTCTTGGTCATAACTTAACGTTACTTCACGCGGGTATGTGCGAGAGGTCGCAGAACGAGAGTGGTCGTTATCTGGGATGATGAAGTAACGTTATTTGCACCATCCACGCGGGAAGAAATTTAGGTGGCGTAATAAAACCTCTAAATCTCGAGGAAGTACCTGTATTCGGTCTGAGAGAAGTGTGCACATTTATTCAGTTGCACCAGTCTTGCTTTGCGCGCCTAACAGCATACATTTTACAAATCTACTGGTCAAATTAACCTTTACAGAAGCGGTTAATGAGAAAAGTTCACATAATTCATCCTTCCGCGAGAGCAATAATTTCAGCCATTTCATATCCTCGACAGCGAAATGGGGGCATCTACACACCTCCACATTATCGTGTTTGCGATACTTTAACGCCGGCTTTTTCCTCGGCAAATGTGTGCAAGAGGTCCGGGAACGAGGTTGTTCGCCCTTCGGAATGTCGGAGCAAGAGCATTTGCGACATCCGTACCGCAGAGGGTTTCAGTACGGTAATAAGGCAGCTGCTGATTACCGCCCGCGGAGTGCGTAATTACATCCATCATCCTCGCGGACGTCTTATTAGGACGGTCCCCGCGAGCGCGTGTTAATTACACTATTTATTCCGGCTGCGGTGAATATTTAATCGCCGCAGGCAGTCGCGGCTCCTACAGGCCCTAATGCCCTGCTTGAAGCACTGATGTCTTTAATCTCGATGCCTTTAATTCCCGAGCCAGCTTGCGGTCAGCTCTGCAGCTGCGTGAGAGAAACCGCCCACCGAAGTGGGGACTGGAACCAGCATGTGGCCGCAAACGTGACATTCCGCTTCTTTGTTTCCTCCTACATATCGTCCTATGAGTAGCACAGAGCTTAGTTGTGAGTAACTTAATCTCTAGAGGAGATTTCCAGGTCTCTCTTTTCAGGAATTCTTGCTCTTGTGGTTGCGGTCTTCAGACCGAAGACTACTCTGAGATGACATACATCATGGGATAGCGATGTGCACATAGACAGAGGGCGGTAGTATCGTGTACTCAAGGTATAAAAGGGTAGTGCACTAGCGGAGCTATCATTTGTACTCAGGTGATTCATGTGAAAAGATTTATGACGTGATTATGGCCGCACGACGGGAGTAAACAGACTTTGAAAGCGGAATGGTTGGGGGCTGGGTTGTTTGGGAGGAAGAGACCAGACTGCGAGGTCATCGGTCTCATCGAATTAGGGAAGGACAGGGGAAGGAAGTCGGCCGTGCCCTTCCAAATGAAGCATGCCGGCATTTGCCTGGAGCGATTTAGGGAAATCACGGAAAACCTAAATCAGGATGGCCGGACGTGGGATTGAACCGTCGTCCTCCCGAATGCAAGTCCAGTGTACTATCCACTGCGCCACCTCGCTCGATACGCGGAATGGTAGTTGCAGCTAGAAGCATGGGATATTCCATTTCGGAAATCTACAGGGTCCGAACGTCCCGAGAATACCAGATTTCATATATTTGCTCTCCTCACCGACAACGCAGTGGTCGACGGCCTTTGCTTAACTTCCGAGAGCAGCGACGTTTGCATAGAGTTGTCAGTGCTAACAAACCAGCAACACTGCATGAAATGACAGCAGAAATGAATGTCGGACGTACGACGAACGCCAAAACTTGGCGGAAATGGGGTACGGTAGCAGAAGACCGACGGGAGCTTCTTGCTAACGGCACGACATCGACAGCAAGGCTCGTGACCGTGTCGGTTGGACCCTAGACGCCTGGAAAACCGTGACATGGTCAGATGAGTCCAGATTTCTCAGTTGGTAAAAGCCGTGGCGCAGACCTCACGAAACCACGGACCCAAGTTGTCAACAAGGCAGTGAGGAAGCTGGTGGTGGCTCCATAATGGAGTAGGCTGCGTTTACATTTAATGGCATGGGTGCTCTGGTCCAACTGAACAGGTCATTGATTGGAAATGGTTATGTTCCGCTACCTTGCTACCATTTGCAGCTATTCGCGGACTTATCGTTCCCAAACAACAATGGAATGTATATGCATGACAATGGACCATGTCACCAGGTCACAATTGCTCACGACTGGTTTGAAGAACATTCTGGACAGTTTGAGCGAATGATCTGGGTAGCCAGATCGTCCATCATGACTCATGAAAAAATATCTTGCACCGGCAACACCTTCTCGGCTAAAGAGGGAGCGTGGCTCGGTGTTACTGCAGAAGACTTCCGATAACTTGCTGGGTCCATGCCACATCGAGATGATGCACTACGCCGGGCAGAAGGAGGTCCAACACGATATTAGAAGGACTACCATGACTTTTGTCACCTCATTCCAGTTTGATGTAGCCTTCGACACTAGTCTCTTCTGTGCGATCTTCTTCATTATAACTGCTCAAATCGACATCAGCTTTTAACTGATTCTTGTAATTAAGCCTTGATCCCCCTCAACCAATTTTTACATCACACGCTTCCCTCCACTACCGAAGTGGGGCTTTCTTGATGCCTCGGGATGTCCCCCCCATCAACCGATGCCGTATTTTAGTAAGATTATGCCATAAACTTCTTTTGTCTCCAGTTCGATTCAGTACTTCATAATTAGTCCTCCGACGTACAACGTATCAGTATTCTTCGGTAGCATCACATGCCTCTCTTCCCTACTTTACTGGACCATATACCGTCCACGTTCCACTTCCGTACAAGGCTATATACTCCAGAAAAATTACTTCGTAAAATATATTTCGACTCTTAAATTAGATTTCATGTTAAGATAGTTCTGGTTTATACTTCGGAAGTGCTTTTCCTGTTATTGACTCTCAGCATTCTATATCCTCCCTGCCTTGTACATCGTCGGTCTTTTCGCTGTCCAAATAGCAAAATCCATCAATTTCATTTAGTTCTCACTTCAAAATCTCAACATTACCTCATTTATGTCGACTGCATTTTATTACCATTATCTTACGTCCGATGACAATCATCTTACAACATTTTTCAAAGCAGTGCTCATTCCGTTCGACTACTCTTCCAAGTTCTTTGCCTTCTTTGACAAAATTACGACGTCATCGCAACCCTTAATGTTTCTTATTTCTACTTCCAGAACTTCAATTCCGTTTCCAAATTCCTACTTGTTTTCCTTTATTACTTTTCACTGTACAGTTCTAATAACATAGAGGATAGGCTATAACACTGTCCCATTCCCTTCTCAATTATGCCTTTCGACATTTAGAACTCCAGTTTGAAATTTACTAGAAGCTCGATCTAACGGTATTTGATGTCTGGAAAACTACAGCTCACTCAGCTACAGCGTCGATTGTCCTTCTATTTATTTGAGGGAACCAGTTTTATTATACGAGGCTCAGTATAGAAGTAATATGTTATCTTGTGGAAAGAGTGAGAAACGAGTCAAGTGGTGGCAGAGATTTTCGTCTTATGTGATTTCTATGTGTTTATTTGACAGAGTTTCTAATTTGTTAATTTTATTTGTTATTGCACATCTGTTTGTCGATTTTTGTTCATACTAACATAATATGTTAATCAATATATCCTATTATATGAAATATCATTTGCAAACGTATTCTTTCTTGTCCCGTAAATTTATGCAGTGTAAATCTTACGATAAATGTATCCTAGTGTAGGACATGGCAGATGTCGATATTGAGGAATGAGAGTTACATCTACAACTACGTATCTACTCCACAAACCACAGTATGGTGCGTGACGGAGGGTACCTAGTACCACTACCATTTTCCTTTCCTGTTACATTCGCAGATAGACAGAGGGAAAAACGACTGCTAATATGCCTCTGTACTAGCCCTAGAGTACAGGCTCTGTACTAGCCCTGCCACCCCCCCCCCCCCCCACCCCGCCATGAACCATGAACCTTGCCGTTGGTGGGTAGGCTTGCGTGCCTCAGCGATACAGATGGCCGTACCGTAGGTGAAACCACAACGGAGGGGAATCTGTTGAGAGGCCAGACAAACGTGTGGTTCCTGAAGAAGGGCAGCAGCCTTTTCAGTAGTTGCAGGGGCAACAGTATGGATGATTGACTGATCTGGCCTTGTAACACCAACCAAAACGGCCTTGATGTGCTGGTGCTGCGAGCGGCTGAAAGCAAGGGGAAACTACAAAAAAAAAAAAAAAAAAAAAAAAAGTCTCTGAGCACTATGGGACTTAACATCTGTGGTCATCAGTCCCCTAGAACTTAGAACTACTTAAACCTAACTAACCTAAGGACATCACACACATCCGTGCCCGAGGCAGGATTCGAACCTGCGACCGTAGCAGCCGCGCGGTTCCGGACTGCGCGTCTAGAACCGCTAGACCACCGCGGCCGGCGGGAAACTATAGCTGTAATTTTTCCCGAGGGCATGCAGCTTTACTGTATAGTTCAATGATGATGGCGTCCTCTTGGGTAAAATATTCCGGAGGTAAAATAGTCCCCCATTCGGATCTCCGGGCGGGGACTACTCAAGAGGACGTCGTTATCAGGAGAAAGGAAACTCGCGTTCTACGGATCGGAGCGTGGAACGTCAGATCCCTTAATCGGGCAGGTAGGTTAGAAAATTTAAAAAGGGAAATGGATAAAGTTATATATAGTGGGAATTAGTGAAGTTCGGTGGCAGAAGGAACAAGACTTTTGGTCAGGTGAATACAGGGTTACAAATACAAAATCAAATAGGGGTAATGCAGGAGTAGGTTTAATAATGAATAAAAAATAGGAGTGCGAGTAAGCTACTACAAACAGCATAGTGAACGCATTATTGTGGCCAAGATAGACACGAAGCCCACGCTTACTACAGTAGTACAAGTTTATATGCCAACTAGCTCTGCAGATGATGAAGAAATTGATGAAATGTATGATGAGATAAAAGAAATTATTCAGGTAGTCAAGGGAGACGAAAATTTAGTAGTCATGGGTGACTGGAATTCGAGAGTAGGAAAAGGGAGAGAAGGAAACATAGTTGGTGAATATCGATTGGGGGTAAGAAATGAAAGAGGAAGCCGTCTGGTAGAATTTTGCACGGAGCGTACGGTTGTATACATGGAAGCAGTCTGGAGATACTAGAAGCTATCATATAGATTATATAATGGTAACACAGAGATTTAGGAACCAGGTTTTAAATTGTAAGAAATTTCCAGGGGCAGATGCGGACTCTGACCACAATCTATTGGTTATGAACTATAGATTAAAACTGCAGAAACTGCAAAAAGGTGGGAATTTAAGGAGATGGGACCTGGATAAACTGACTAAACTAGAGGTTGTACAGAGTTTCAGGGAGAGCATAAGGGAACAATTGACAAGAATGGGGGAAAGAAATACAGAAGAAGAAGAATGGGTAGCTCTGAGGGATGAAGCAGTGAAGGCAGCAGAGGATCAAGTAGGTAAAAAGACGAGGGCTAGTACAAATCTTTGGGTAATAGAAGAAATATTGAATTTAATTGATGAAAGGAGAAAATATAAAAATGCAGGAAATGAAGCAGGCAAAAAGGAATACAAACGTCTCAAAAATGAGATTGACAAGAAGTGCAAAATGCCTAAGCAGGGATGGCTAGAGGACAAATGTACGGATGTAGAGGCTTTTCTCAATAGGGTAAGGTAGATACTACCTACAGGAAAATTAAAGAGACCTTTGGAGAAAAGAGAATCACTTGTTTGAATATCAAGAGCTCAGATGGAAACCCAGTTCTAAGCAAAGAAGGGCAAGCAGAAAGGTGGAAGGAGTATATAGAGGGTCTATACAAGGGCGATGTACTTGAGGAAGAGGAAATGGGAGATACGATACTGCGTGAAGAGTTTCACAGAGTAATGAAATACCTGAGTCGAAACAAGGCCCCGGGAGTAGACAACATTCCATTAGAACTACTGACGGCCTTTGGAGAGTCAGTCATGACAAAACTCTACCATCTGGTGAGCAAGATCTATGAGACAGGCGAAATACCCTAAGACTTCAAGAAGAATATAATAATTCCAATGCCAAAGAAAGCAGGTGTTGACAGATGTGAAAATTACCGAACTATCAGTTTAATAAGTCACAGCTGGAAAATACTAACACGAATTCTTTACAGACGAATGGAAAAACTGGTAGAAGCCGACCTCGGGGTAGGTCAGTTTGGAGTCCGTAGAAATGTTGGAACACGTGAGGCAATACTGACCTCACGAATTATCTTAGAAGAAAGATTAAGGAAAGCCAAACCTACGTTTCTAGCATTTGTAGACTTAGAGCAAGCTTTTGACGATGTTGACTGGAATACTCTCTTTCAAATTCTAAAGGTGGAAGGGGTAAAACACAGGGAGCGAAAGGCTATTTACAATTTGTATAAAAACCAGATGGCAGTTATAAGAATCGAGGGACATGAAAGGGAAGCAGTGGTTGGGAAGGGAGTGAGACAGGGTTGTAGCCTCTCCCCGATGTAATTCAATCCGTATATTGAGCAAGCAGAAAAGGAAACAAAAGAAAAATTCGGAGTAAGTATTAAATCCATGGAGAAGAAATAAAAACTTTAAGGTTCACCGATGACATTGTAATTATGTCAGAGACAGCAAAGGACTTGGAAGAGCAGTTGAACGGAATGGACAGTGTCTTGAAAGGAGGTTATAAGATGAACATCAACAAAAGCAAAACGAGGATAATGGAATGAAATCGAATTAAGTAGGGTGATGCTGAGGGTATTAGATTAGGAAATGAGACACTTAAAGTAGTAAAGGAGTTTTGCTATCTGGGGAGCAAAATAACTGATGATGGTCGAAGTAGAGAGAATATAAAATGTAGACTGGCAATGGAAAGGAAAGCGTTTCTGAAGAAGAGAAATTTGTTAACATCGAGTATAGATTTAAGTGTCAGGATTTTGTTTCTGAAAGTATTTGTATGGAGTATAGCCATGTACGGAAGTGAAACGTTGACGATAAATATTTTGGACAAGAATAGAATATAAGCTTTTGAAATGTGGTGCTACAGAAGAATTCTGAATATTATATGGGTAGGTCACATAACTAATGAGGAGGTTTTGAATGGAACTGGGGAGAAGAGGAGTTTGTGGCACAACTTGACAAGAAGAAGGGACCGGTTGGTAGGACATGTTCTGAGGCATCAAGGGATCACTAATTTAGCATTGGAGGGCAGCGTGGAGAGTAAAAATCGTAAGGGAGACCAAGAGATGAATACACCAAGCAGACTCAGAAGGACGTAGGTTGCAGTAAGTACTGGGAGATGAAGAAGCTTGCACAGGATAGGGTAGCATGGATAGGTGCATCAAACCAGTCTCAGGACTGAAGACAACAACAACAACAACAACTAGCCCTCATTTCTCTTATCTTCGTGGTCCTTACGCTAATGTACATTGGCGACAGTAGAATCGGTCAGCTTCGAACGCCCGTTCTCTTTCTCCATAATTTTCCGTGAAAAAAAAAAAGTCGTCTTCCATCCGGCAATCCCACTTTAGTTCAGAAAGCATCTGATAATACTCCCGTCTTGATCGAACATACTGGTAGCGGTCTAGCAGCCCGCTTATGACTTGCTTCGCTCTTTATTAACATGGTGTTGATCCCAGACACTCGGGTAGCACTCAAGAATAGGTAGCATTAAAATTCTATACACGGTCTCCTTTACGTATGAACCACACTTCCCTAAAATTCTTCCAATGAACTGAAGTCGATGATTTGCCTTCGTTATTACCGTGATAACGTGCTTGCTGTTCATCCGTGATTAAGTGTACTTCTTTAGACTGTCACGCGACGAACAGGTATGGGAGGAAACATGGCCACAGAAAGGAGATGAAGTGATGTTATTCTGAGAACTTGTCGGTGTAACGAAGAGTGTAGTGCGAAAAGTGTGTGCTTCGTGTTGGTATGGGTCAACGAATTGTATATAAAAACATCACGTATATAGAAATTAGTTAAAGACTGTGGGCACGCACATCCGGAGATCAGAAGAGAGTACAGAAGATGGGAGAGACAATCGAAATTTTTTACTGGAGAAGATTTGCGAGAAAGAAGACAAGAACCAAAAGGAATCGAGATTTGTTACAAGACAGTCAGCAGCTACATCAAGTATGAAACAGATTATTAACCTTATGAGACAGAGGAGTGTAACAGCAAGATTAGCCGAGAATACTTTTATTTGTCAGTACTCAAATGGTTCAAATGGCTCTGAGCACTATGAGACTTAACATCTGTGGTCATCAGTCCCCTGGCACTTAGAACTACTTAAACCTAACTAACCTAAAGACATCACACCCATCCATGCCCGAGGCAGGATTCGAACCTGCGTACATAGCGGTCACGCGGTTCCAGACTGAAGCGCCGAGAACCGCACGGCCACACCGGCCGGCTTGTCAGTACTGAGGAAGCCGTTTGTATGAACTATGAAAAGGTGCATGGACTGTTTTTCGTTGAGTCAAATTAAATTTTACCCTAACGATCAACGTTTGCCAACAAGCTAGAACTTTTAATCATTTTTGAGGGCATAGTATACGTTTTGTTTTGTGTTAGCAGAAGAGCCAACACCGTCTTAGGAGTGGAGGCCGAAATGCACGGGTTTTAGCTCACGCTGGCTGGCGTGAGGAGGGAAGAACTATACTGACGTGAGGTCTGGGACATGACAAGGAATGATAATTCAGAAAGCGGACGTAATTAGTCTGATACTTAACTCTAATCCATTAATGATGGACGTCGCTCTTGACGGTACATGAGTCACAATATTATCTGTTCAGAAGACATAGTAACTGAATATGGCGCCTTCCTAGGTCGTAGCAAATGACGTAGCTGAAGGCTATGCTAAACTGTCGTCTCTGCAAATGAGAGCGTATGTAGTGAACCATCGCTAGCAAAGTCGGCTGTACTACTGGGGCGATTGCTAGGGAGTCTCTCTAGGCTAGACCTGCCGTGTGGCGGCGCTCGATCTGCAATCACTGATAGTGGCGACACGCGGGTCCGACGCATACTAACGGACCGCGGCCGATTTGAAGGCTACCACCTAGCAAGTGTGGTGTCTGGCGGTGACACCACATTTTGTTTGTGGAAAGTGAGGTTTCCAATAAATATGCACTTCACCTCTCCAAGTATATCAATACTGTAATGCGAATGCTCATTGGTAGAAGATAAATTTTGCGTTTTATCAAGATACCTCATACAAATCAATTCTGAAGTTTCCCCTGGATTGATCTCGACGTTTACTGTTAATCAAATCATTATCTAGAGTGTCTGAGATTCAATGTATTAATATCACTGGCCACCAAAACTGAACTTTTTTCCATCACGAGAATAACAATATGAAATTCTAGGAGTAGTTGTCATGCTGACTGCAAATATCATTTTAGTTTCTCCCCACCAGACTGGAGTTATGTGTCATATTCATTTGAACTTCCGATAATTTGTAATAAAATCAGTAACTAGCTGTCTAAATAATAAATTACTCATTCTGCGGTGGATAGTGAATTTCGGGCATTTTTTGCATCTGTAACATCTCTGTCCTTGGTCCAGCAGTAGTCAGCTAGAAGATTAGAATTCCACCTGCCTTGGTACCTCGTTACCATTGTAGAAACTTGCTTATGAGAATACTCACCGTCCTCGTCGATGACGGGCGTAAGGTATTCCGGGAAGAAGTCGAAGTGAAAGTCCAAGAAATGAACCTTTAAGAACATTCTTTATAAGAATGTAGAGCATCAGCCACTATGTGACGATAGTTTTCTACTTCCTATTTTCCAAGGAAACTGTAACATACATTTCCGAAAGACTGCCAGGCTGCTTTTTCCAGTGGATTTAACAGTTTTTCAATATGTTCATCAACCATTAATGACCGTATTTGTGATCCTATAATAATTCTCTCTCTCAGTTTAGAATAATTGATGACTCATTCGATTAAAGATGCACTGCAGAGCCAAAAATGAATGTAAATGGTAACATTAAATTGAGTACGAAATCTTGAACATACACACACGCTACCACTGAGTGAAAAGCAATAGCTAAATTTTATAATTACCTGCTTTATGCATTGTGTGCTTGGTTTGAGTTGTGTGTGTGAATGTGTGTGTCTCCACACTTTCATTGTTGACGTAACAAGTGCAAGACACTGCAGCATGTGACAAAGTGTCAGTGTATATTGTGGTCGATTAACTCGACGTTAGTGAAGATATAACAATGATTTAAGCACGTTCACATAAGTTCTGAAGAGACAATAGCCCAGTTAAGTGTAGTTAAAATACAATGTGATAGCAGTTGGTTGCTGTAAAGAGTAACGTCGGTATCAGGCTTAGTAAAGAGTACGGGAAGTGTTGTACACTTTTCATACTATCGGCTCTAGCCAGCTCCGTAACGGTAGTATAATATGTTTTCTTATTCCATTTTTAAATGATGGCATCCACTTTCTATGTGGTGTAGCCGCTTTCCGAAATTACCCCCGAAAATTCAGGTTTTTCCAAAAGTGACATGTTCCAAGGTACAGCTTGGTCACGTGCATAGGATTAAATATTCTACTGAAATTTAAATGCGTTACAGTCTGTTACATTATTACTGTACTAAACACTAATATAATCAATAAGTGAAATCAAATAAAGCAGAAGCTTTATCAAAAACCAGTTACTAGTTAAAAACATATTTAAATTTAAGCTGTTGGAAACTAAAACAGATTTCCATTTTCGAGATAGATAAAACTGTTTGGACACTAACGAAACCAAGTTAATTTGCAAATATTACATTTTCCATGGTATAAGAAGGTGCACGACAGACAAAGTAGGGCTTAACCGTCTGTACGTCAGATAACAATTTTTGAAATTACGTATAATTATTTTATTTGCCATAACAATCTGTGGCAACGGTTTTGGCGCAGTGGATGCACCGGTTCCCGTCAGTTTACCGAAATTAATCGCAGTCAGCCGCGGCCGGCACTTGGACGGGTGATCATCCGGGCCGCCATTCACCGTTGCCATTTTTCGGGCTGCACTCAGCCTCGTAATGCCAATTGAGGAGCTACTCGAACGAATAGTAGCGGCTCCGAACAACGAAAACCAACATAACGGCCGCGAGAGCGGTGTGCTGACCCCACGCACCTCCTATCCGCATCGTCAGCTGAGGATGACACGGCGGCCGGTTGGTACTGATGGACCACTTATGGTCCGTAGACGGCGTGAGTTAAGATTTATAACAATCTGTAGCTGAAAAATTAAGAATATATTCCAAATAGCGTTAATATTTTATACAGCACTTAAATGTGTAGAACCCGAAATATTTGCATATGCTGCACAAACCACAACCTAATATCTAAGAATAATAAAAGCTAAAGAAATTTGTGGAAACTGCCTACGGTGTACTTTAGTTCACAGTCCTTCAGGTGATTCTAAAATCAATAACTACGCTGCGCAACACAATTAAAGGAACGCTTTTTGGAAACCGCTTAATTGGTTCAGATGGCTCTGAGCACTATGAGACTTAACTTCTAAGGTCATCAGTCCCCTAGAACTTAGAACTACTTAAACCTATCTAACCTAAGGACATCACACACATCCCTGCCCGAGGCAGGATTCGAACCTGCGACCGTAGTGGTCGCGCGGTTCCAGACTGTAGCACCTAGAACCGCTCGGCCACCCCCGCCGGCCCACTTAATTTCTTCCACTGGCAACGTAGAAGTTCAACATTTATCTGAGACGTGCCTGCAACCTTCGTATGTAATGGTGCAAAGGCCTAGAGCCATGCGACGTCACACTCGGGCTCTGCGACCCTTCAAGCAGCACGGTGTCGTTTCACAAGAGTCCAGGGCTCAGAAGTTTATGGAAGGTGAAAGGTGGGTTAGTGGTGCCACATTGGCTCCAAATTTCGCCACAAAGCCGCTGTGGACGTGGACTTGTTACCCACATTTGAGCACTACTTTTCACGCACTCGCTATGGAGGTTAAAACCGTGACTCCCAGCGTTTAAATCACGCTGTTTTGGCGACGAAAACATTTCAGAATCGAGTCGATACAAAAAGACCTCAGGGGTGGCATAATGGGCGTCAATGAAACCCCATTCCATTCGGACGTTGAATCTCGCAACACTTTTTTTTTTTTTTTTTTTCACTAGCTGCTTATATTTTATGACCCACCGTCTAATTTATTATGGTGGGTCGTATATTGCCACTTAGCCGCTGTGACTGGGTCCGGGGTCCGCAGTGACTTAAAGTAACACCACACCGGCTCCCGTCCCCACTCACACCGTTGCCCGTGTCCCGCCACGTGGAGGCGGGCTCTGTTTAGATCCATTTGTTATCTTTTTTTTTTTGTGCAGCGTTAGAAAAACTTATAACTAATACAAAATCAAGTAAGATATTAATAAACAAAACGAAACTAAATATTTAGAAAGAAGGAAGGAAGAGAACTGAAAGAGAAGTTATAGGTATAATATGGCCCGTCACCTGGTTGTGGGCGGCGGCCCGGGTCTTGGAATGATCCTCAAGACGCTGGCCGTTGCTCACCATGCCTTTAACATCTACCATCCTAAAAACTACCTTAACTAGAAGAGATTAGGGTACGTTAAAGCTAGAAACTAAGACTAAGACCTCCATGTCCAGCCTGCTAAACTATTTACGATATACAATAGAGAGGTAACTGATTTTGTGCTTGGCTCAAAGTTGTTAATGAAAGGGTACTCGTGGTAAAAGTAATAAGGTAATGACGCTAACGGTTTGTGCTGAGCCTGCAAGGCTCCTAGTAGAGTACATCAGGCGCAAGCACCTCCCGGCCCCGCCGACAACACGACCTGAACGGTGGTTTTCCCCGATCTACCATAGGTATCCGTCGGGTTGGGCTCAAAAGAGAGGAACCACAATTAAGATCCTTCCATCCAGGACGTGCGCCGCCTCTTACCAGGGGGGCGTAGGTTCCTTGAAGAGGTGCCCAACTTTAAGCTTCAGATGAGAGGTTCTTAGTATAGTGGAGGTTGAGGTATAGGCTGTGTAGGTTGGTTGTACAAACAGTTCACACTGAGCCAATGAGACTTACAATGATACGTGGTGTGGCAGTTAGCACCTTCCGGCCCCGCCAGCAACACAGCCTGAGCGGTGGCTTTCCCCGATCTACCATAGATATCCGTCGGGTTGGGCTCAAAAGAGAGGGACCACAATTAAGATCCTTCCATACAGACTGTGCGCTGCCTCTTAACGGAAGGTGTAGGTCCCTTGAAGAGGTACCTAGCTTTAAGCTCTTATTGGACATGGAGATACTGTAAACTATTTATATATACGGTGCAATCTGTTTTTAGGATTGTGTGTGACTTGTGCACCTCTTGTCGGTTGTTCCACTCTGTTCTTTGAATTTGACTTGGTTGACACTATGGATCATCCGCGCTGGACGCTTCAATATCTGTGTCGGTGCCCTGGTCTGTATCTGTTTCTTCTTCATCACTCGTGGTGCTAATCATATCTGTATCCCCCTGGGCATCGTGACGTCTGTTTGGACCGACTTGCCTTCGGTAGGGTCTGTTGCGCAAGTATTCTATTTGTTGGATCTTCGAGATTTCGTCCGTTAGTTTGTTGAGTTCAGTCCACCTTTCCGGGTCGCGTATTATGGCATGTAGTTCGTTCTGTGTGTTCAGGCGATTTATGTGTACTGTGTGTCTTATGTTCGTGCGTTGTCCGCAGAAGAAGACAGTATGTTCAGGGGAACCTTCTTCCCCGCATGTGCATCTATTAGTCTGCTGCAGACTCACGCGGTATAGGTGCGTGGGATAAGGGCCATGTCCTGTGATGAAATGTACCATACCGCGGCTGGGATCAATATGTTTTAGTTTTAGTCTTTCCCGGATGTCAGGGAAGAAGTTGTAGACACGGCGGCCCTTATCGCTGTTGGCCCACTCGCTCTGCCAGGTATCCACTCGCCATGCCCTGAGTTGGCGTGTTGTCTCAATCGGTACACCAGTGATCTGCCGAACCTGGTCTATTCTCCCCATCCTAAGCCAGTACATTGCTGCACGGTACCTGATGGTGATATCTATGGGGAAAATTCCCATGACGACACATAGTGCGTCATTTGATGTTGTGTTGAATGCCCCTGTTAGTAGAACACTTCTTTGGCCTCGACGTACAATGGTTCTGTTGGTTGAGAGATTTAACCTGTGGGCCCACGTACTGGCAGCAAAGCATAGTACTGACTCGAAGAGAGCGCAATGGTATGTTCGTGTCACTGACAGGGATAGTCTCAATTGTTCCGAATTTAGCCTAGCCAGTTTGTGTAGTATCTTTTCTGCTTTGTTTGTGCATATTCGCATGTGTTCGTGGAAGTTCAATCGTTCATCAATGTATACTCCTAGATAGCGTGTGACTGCTAGTCTTTTTATGTTTGTGTCCCCAATTTTGACTATTGGGTTCCTGCGCAGGATACCCTTTAGCAATGTATAAGTTGTTTTGTTTCCTGCTATCTTTAATTTATTATCTGTGCACCATTGGGTTATTGTCCTAAGTGTTCCATTGGCTCTTTCTTCTAGCTGGGCACGGTTATTTGCTGAAACTACGACGAGTAGATCATCAGCATAAGCGACAGCTCCATCTGTCAAGATGTGCTCCTCTAGTAACTGTAGGAGCGGTTATATAACTATGTCCCAGAAGATGGAGCCGCAGATCGACCCTTGTGGACAGCCTTTTGTAATTTGTTTAATCACTTTCTGGTTGTCCATTTGCCAAACGACCGTTCTGTCTCTGCAGTAGTCCATGAAACTATTATACAGAGACTCCGGTACCTGCAGGTGTCTGAGCCTCTTGAACAAGGCCGGCCACCAGAGGTTGTCGAAGGCACCTGAGATGTCTATCATAATTGCAAGTGCGTATTTGGAGGGTGTGTCGTGTACTATTTGGAGTGCTCTGTTAATTGCGTCGTCTATAGATTTCCCTTCCCTGAAGCCGTATTGGTGTGGTGTCAGTCCCCGTAGTGTTCGGTGTGCTTGTAGTCTTTTGCAGAGTGGTTTTTCTTGTACTTTACCGAGTGTATTGATAAGGCAAATTGGTCTGTATGACTTGGGGTCTGATGGGTCTTTGTCTGGAGCCTTTTTGATGATAACCGCCTTCGAGGTCTTCCACACTGCAGGCACACGGCCCAGCCTTAATGCATCGTTTAACAACGTTGTGAGAAACGGGGTGATCTGCGGTGCAATTTGTTTCAGTACCTCAGAGTGGATACCATCCGGTCCAGGCGCCTTTTTGTTTTTGAGTTCTGAGATCGCTGTCGCCACTTCTTCCTGCGCAAATGGACAGGTGACGTTTGGTGTGGTGTATACTGTGTCTACTTCGCGTCTCAGTGCTGCATGTTGTGGTGTGTCTGTGTCTGCGATGTCGTCGGGCAGGAGTTTGCTCAGCAGGAACTCCGCTGTGCGTCTCCAGCCCTTAGTCATCTCACCATCCTCCTGTCGCAGCGTTCCCAGAACCAGTGGGCTCTTAATTTTCTCTGTCACGATTTTGTATGGTTCCCCCCAAATGTTTAGTAGTGTTTGTGCTGCTACATGGCTGTTCCAATGGTCTTTCCTGGTCTTATTCAGCTCAAGTTTATATTTATCCTTGGCAAGCCGGTAGTCGTGTAGTCGCAATTGTCTTTCTCTATCTGAAATTGCTCGTTGGTAAAGTTTACGTTTACGTTTTGAGTCTTGTTTGAGTCGTGTTAATTGTGTAGTCCAGGGAATATTATGGTGTTTTGTCATTCTTTGTGTGGGTATGCAGGTGTTCTGTGTGTGTGTAATGATATCTGTCAGCATGTGTGCTCTGTAATCAACACTGCCGGTGATGTCTTGCGGTATGTGCTCATGTATTTTTTGTCTGACCCTGTCCCAGTCTGTTTTGTCAAATAATAGTCTTTTTGGTAGTGTTTCTGTGTTGACGTTTGGTGTGCCACTTAAGGTTAGTGTGATGATGTTGTGGTCGCTAGCAGTGATCTGGTCATGTACGGTCCAGTCTCGTACGTGGTGACGCAACAGCTCGGAGTGTGACGACGTTCCTGACAATCTTTGACACTGATGACACCTCCAGACGATTCAACAAATTTCGTAGAGCATGGTGGGCCAGTGATCCCACTGAACGCAATCGCGACACTTTCGAGTGCAGTGCGACTGCGATTTTTGTTCTGGTGAACAGGGTGTAACCACTAGGAACCGTTCAAAACCATTCGACGAAATATGAATGTGATATGAAGCAGCAAAGATGGATAACGCTTTTTTAGCCCTCCTGTTTCGCGCCATCCTGTGGATTGACCATGGAAGGGTACGACACTGACATGTGAATGAATTAAACGGCAAATTTTCCCTCTAATGACCCTCGCCCCCCCCCCCCCCCCCCCCAAAGTTTTGCTCCCCATCCACATTTGCCCAGATCTTCGAAATTGTGCCTGTGCAGAGAGAACCTATGACGCAATCATAGGCACTTGCATACAGTCAACCCCTTCACTCACCATTCGTTCCTTATGCCTAGTAGCAGGCACACTAGCCTGCTTACAGGTGCCTAGGACACTTCTTACGTGTTGTCTTTTTGTCTCTGAACAGGTATGTTTTTAAAGTGCTCAAAAAATGTGGGCAGGTGGTACCGAGTGTTTTGCCAAAATGGGGGGTGGGGGTGGGGGGGGGGGGGGGCTTAGAAGGGCCTTTTGCCATTTTATTCACATTTGTGTCAGTTTTGCACCCTTCCGTGATGACGCCACAAGAGCGCACGAAAGAGGGGAGCTGAAGAAGCATTAGCACCCTTTGTTCCTTCGGATCAGGTTCAAGTTTTGTCGGATGGTTTTCAACGGGCCCTGGTAGTTCCATCCTGTAAACCAGAGGAAAAATTGCGGCCCCTCTGCACTGCAAAGTGCTGCGATCACGTTCAATGCGGTTGCTGGCCAGCGATGTCCTTAGAAACGGGTTGAGTCGTCCTGGGAGTGTCATCTGAGTCAAAGATTATCAAGAACGTCTTCTTGTTGCTCATCACACTGCGAACTGTAGTTTTCGAGTGCGAAATGCAACGCCCCAATGGGAAGAGTGGTTCCATTGACGTGCTTTATGTCATCCCCCGGGCCTTTTCGTGTCAATTCTGAGTGGCTGTGTGACTGAACGTTTTCGTCGGTCATTTATAATACAATAATGTTATTTGCAATGATGGACCCCAAGGTGTTAACCTAGAATGCAGATGCGTCAAATAACGTGGTCAAATGTGCGAAAGAGGAGGTGTGACGTCCGTCCCATCCTGTGACACGTTCACACTGGCTTTGGGCAGAATTGTGGTGACATTTTGTTTCAGTGTCACACCATTAACCCATCGTCCACCTCACATGAGCTTCTGAGCTCTAAATTTTTTCCACATGTGTCGACACCTTGATGTTTGAAGCGTCGCAGAGCCCGAGGGTGCGGTCGCGTGGCGCTTGGCTTTTGCACCATTGAGTACAACGGTTGGCGGCAACTTTGAGCCAAGTTTTAAGGATCTGAGTCGCCATTGGAAACAATCGTGGGGAACTGAAAGTGAGATCCTTTGAACGTGTTGCGCAGTATGACGGAATTACCTACCACAAACATCACGTTCTCCTAGGTACAGTATCATTTAGATACAACACTCTGTCCTACACAGAAACACATTCAAGAAAGTGAGCATTAACTTTGTTGTGGGAAAAGTCATTAGGGTCACGGAATTAAGTCAGCTCAGATTCGGAACAGCGCTATCTACTTTATAAAGCAACAGTTCTTCGATTCTGAAATTAGTTTTGACAATGAGGAGAAATTTATTTCAGGATGGACGAGTTGATAATTAACTTATTTTCCTCATAGTACGAAATCGTTGTGTTATAAGGATGAGCCACATAATACACAAGGGAATCAACATCAGGAAACATAGTTTTAATAGCAAATATACAGCTTAATTCTGCCTCAGTGTTTAAACGTAGAACTGAGTTATGTTAGAAAATATTTAATCACCTATGGTTATTTTACAGAATGGTAAAAATTATTTTCTAAGAAACAAATTTTCCTAAACACAACAGTAAGATTTGTTTCAATACGTGGGAATCAACACCCCAGTGGAACGCCTTTCAATAGCTCCTAAAACCGTTACACAGATAACTTATTCACGTAAAAAAAGTTGTGGATAAATTTTCGTCCAATTGTTAATCCGGTTATCTTGACCGGTGTAAGAAATATTGTAGGTATCCACAATACCATGACTGACCCTTTAACACTGATCCGTCAAAGATAGGAACTGCTGTCGTTTACAGTTAATTCACTGTGAACATTTTTAGAGACGATTGTTTACCACATAAGCTACGACAGCGTTGTAAATCGTGTGTCGAACATTCCAAAAACTGGTTCAAATGGCTCTGAGCACTAGGGGACTTAACTGCTGTGGTCATCAGTCCCCTAGAACTTAGAACTACTTAAACCCAACTAACCTAAGGACATCACACACAGCCATGCGCGAGGCAGGATTCGAACCTGCGACCGTAGCGGTCGCGCGGTTCCAGACTGTAGCGCCTAGAACCACTCGGCCACTTCGTCGAAGACTCCGCTTCGATTCCTGAATACCTCTTGATACTCTGCAAACGTCAGCAACGGGCTGTATCACCTGCAACGATTAGACGAATACATTGCTTTGAAATCGTTGAGGCTTTCGTGGCCACTTCTTGACACATTGCCTCAAATGCGAGATGGGCTGATGGGTGATGGATTGATACTCTGACTTTTCACCAGCTCGAATAGCTGCCATTCTCAGAGAGTTATCTTCTACTGTGAGCAATGGAGAATGGTTATTTGAAAATGCCAGTCATTCGTGCTCCGAAACGTCAGGTTATCAATCAGACAGCCGTTGGCCGAGGAAACAGAAACAGACGCCTTCAGGCCATTTGTCAGAGTTTGCTTTGTTAGTTACAAGAAGAACCGACAGTAGTAAATATTCATTTGTCAGTAAACGCAGGGGAGATGCTACCGTGTAACAGGCTGCTTCCTGAAATGCAGATTCAAGGCCCAGTAGGAAGAAAAGGGCTCGATATAACATTAAAAACTGTTGGTGAAATTGATAAAATAATAGTTTAGTTCCCACAGGTAAATTTTAATATGGGATAAAGCTTCCACGATCTGCCTTTGTATAGACTAAATTACATCATTGACTACGTCGGTGAACAGCCATTGCATGCAACGCGATAATTTCGGTAGATGTTACATGACACTAGACACCTTCTGAAAGAGAAGTGGCAGCTACGTTGACACATGGAGAACTGGGAACTGTAAGTCCTGCATGAACATCATGAAACTTGATATAGAGGATTAGTTTAGTAAGCCGGCCGGAGTGCCCGTACGGTTCTAGGCGCTGCAGTCTGGAACCGAGCGACGGCTACGGTCGCAGGTTCGAATCCTGCTTCGGGGCATGGATGTGTGTGATGTCCTTAGGTGAGTTAGGTTTAATTAGTTCCAAGTTCTAGGCGACTGATGACCTTAGCAGTTAAGTCGCATAGTGCTCACAGCCATTCTTTTTATTAGTTTTGTAAGTCCACAACATGCAACCTAGACGATTTAAAATTATGTGAAACCACCGCCATATGCAAATATTACACACGTTAATTACGTATCCGCTATACAGTATTGACGAGGTTACAAATGCATGTCCTTAAGGCAGCACTCGACTTCGCTAGAATCCTGTCGGTGGGCTTTTCATCGCCACTACTTTACCAGCGAGGGGAGGAGATGCAGTGATGCTAAGACACAGAGCGTCAAACTTTGAGCCAATATCCTGGGTTCTGCTTTAATTAAACTTCGCCGCAGTGTGTCATGGAGTGAAGACACGTAAGACTGTTCATGGTGATCCGTCTGTCGGATGAGGACGTCAAGATTGGGGGCCCACTTGGTGTTCTCCGAGAAGTATAAGCTAGCACTCGTTTGGTGGTAAAACTACGTTGACCAACATAGCCTACTGTACATTCATTCGCTCCTTCCAGTGCAGCGTCCATATATCAGACAGGAAAGATAAGCAGAGGATATAATAGTGGCAACCTTCCCCAGTAGATGAGTATGAATATGGTTGTAGAACTACAGTCTGCATCAAATTGATTGGCTTGTGTCTTCTGACGTCTAAAATTGCAACGTTGTTGCAACCAGTGTCTGCAAGAAGCCTTCACAGTAAATCCTAGTGTGAAAGCTCTATACGTCTCTAAGCGTTGAAGACTCTGTTCTGAATTTAAATTAAAACCAGATTTATGTTTTTAGGGCATAGGTTATATATTTCTGTTCTGGGAAGAGCTAAAATTTACCATCTTGTATCTCAAATATTATTGAACTTACCGAAACACATTGTTTTGACTGATTGCAAAAACCTCTCCATAGATAGGTAAAGTACCGGATTGGTAAACTACCAGAACTTCAAGCGCTGATAGAAAGCACCGAAGCTGAAATCGTTATAGGTACAGAAAGCTGGCTGAAGCCAGAGATAAAAAGGCACAGACGGTGTTTAGAAAGGATAGATTGCATGCAACCGGTGGTGGCGTGTTTGTCGCTGTTGGTAGTAGTTTATCCTGTAGTGAAGTAGAAGTGAATAGTTCCTGTGAATTATTATGGGTGGAGGTTACACTCAACAACCGAGTTAGGTTAATAGTAGGCTCCTTTTACCGACCTCCCGACTCAGCAGCATTAGTGGGAGAACAACTGAGAGAAAATTTGGAATACATTTCACATAAATTTTCTCAGCATGTTATAGTCTTAGGTGGAGATTTCAATTTACCAGATATAGACTGGGACGCTCAGATGTTTAGGACGGGTGGTAGGGACAGAGCATCGAGTGACATTATACTGAGTGCACTATCCGAAAATTACCTCGAGCAATTAAACAGAGAACCGACTCGTGGAGATAACATCTTGGACCTACTGATAACAAACAGACCCGAACTTTTCGACTCTTTAAGTGCAGAACAGGGAATCAGTGATCATAAGGCAGTTGCAGCATCCCTGAATATGGAAGTTAATAGGAATATAAAAAAAGGGAGGAAGATTTATCTGTTTAGCAAGAGTAATAGAAGGCAGATTTCAGACTACCTAACAGGTCAAAACGAAAATTTCTGTTCCGGCACTGACAATGTTGAGTGTTTATGAAAAAAGTTCAAGGCAATCGCAACATGCGTTTTAGACAGGTACGTGCCGAGTAAAACTGTGAGGGACGGGAAAAACCCACCGTGGTTCAACAAGAAAGTTAGGAAACTACTGCGAAAGCAAAGAGAGCTTCACTCCAAGTGTAAACGCAGCCAAAACCTCTCAGACAAACAGAAGCTAAACGATGTCAAAGTTAGCGTATGGAGGGCTATGCGTGAAGCGTTCAGTGAATTCGAAAGTAAAATTCTATCTACCGACTTGACAGAAAATCCTAGGAAGTTCTGGTCTTACGTTAAATCAGTAAGTGGCTCGAAACAGCATATCCAGACACTCCGGGATGATGATGGCATTGAAACAGAGGATGACACGAGTAAAGCTGAAATACTAAACACCTTTTTCCAAAGCTGTTTCACAGAGAAATACAGCACTTCAGTTCCTTCTCTAAATCCTCGCACAAACGAAAAAATGGCTGACATCGAAATAAGTGTCCATGGAATAGAAAAGCAACTGGAATCACTCAACAGAGGAAAGCCCACTGGACCTGACGGGATACCAATTCGATTCTACACAGTGTACGCGAAAGAACTTGCCCCGCTTCTAACAGCCGTGTACCGCAAGTCTCTAGCGGAACGGAGGGTTCCAAATGATTGGGAAAGAGCACAGGTAGTCCCAGTCTTCAAGAAGGGTCGTCGAGCAGATGCGCAAAACTATAGACCTATATCTCTGACGTCGATCTGTTGTAGAATTTTAGAACATGTTTTTGGAAACCCAGAATCTGCTCTGTAGGAATCAACTTGGATTCCGGAAACAGCGATCGTGTGAGACCCAACTCGCTTTATTTGTTCATGAGACCCAGAAAATATTAGATACAGGCTCCCAGGTAGATGCTATTTTCCTTGACTTCCAGAAGGCGTTCGATACAGTTCCGCACTGTCGCCTGATAAACAAAGTAAGAGCCTACGGATATCAGACCAGCTGTGTGGCTGGATTGAAGAGTTTTTAGCAAACAGAACACAGCATGTTGTTATCAATGGCGTGCCACAGGGGAGTGTTATGGGACCATTGCTTTTCACAATATATACAACTGACCTAGTAGATAGTGTCGGAAGTTCCATGCGGCTTTTCGCGGATGATGCTGTAGTATACAGAGAAGTTGCAGCATTAGAAAATTGCAGCGAAATGCAGGAAGATCTGCAGCGGATAGGCACTTGGTGCAGGGAGTGGCAACTGACCCTTAACATAGACAAATGTAATGTATTGCGAATACATAGAAAGAGGAGTCCTTTAATTTTTGATTATATGATAGCCGAACAAACACTGGTAGCAATTACTTCTGTAAAATATCTGGGAGTATGCATGTGGAACGATTTGAAGTGGAATGATCATATAAAATTAATTGTTGGTAAGGTGGGTACCAGGTTGAGATTCATTGGGAGAGTCCTTAGAAAATGTAGTCCATCAACAAAGGAGGTGGCTTACAAAACACTCGTTCGACCTATACTTGAGTATTGCTCATCAGTGTGGGATCCGTACCAGATCGGGTTGACAGGGGAGATGGAGAAGATCCGAAGAAGAGCGGCGTGTTTCGTCACAGGGTTATTTGGTAACCGTGATAGCGTTACGGAGATGTTCAGCAAACTCAAGTAGCAGACTCTGCAAGAGAGGCGCTCTGTATCGCGGTGTAGCTTGCTCACCAGGTTTCGAGAGGGTGCGTTTCTGGATGAGGTATCGAATATTTTGCTTCCCCCTACTTATACCTCCCGAGGAGATCACGAATGTAAAATTAGAGAGATTCGAGCGCGCACGGAGGCTCACAGACAGTCGTCCTTCCCGCGAACCATACGCGACTGGAACAGAAAAGGGAGGTAATGACAATAGCACGTAAAGTGCCCACCGCCACACACCGTTGGGTGGCTTGCGGAGTATAAATGTAGATGTAGGTGTAGATAGTGGGTATTTCCAAAGCTACGTATCGTATTCCGACTGCTGTGTATCAACTTCTGTAAACGGCGTTCTTTTGCAGTTTTATCAGTACTAACATGGAGCAAAGACTCAACCTCCTACATAAATAATGTAAAAATTCTAAAAATCCCGTTTGGTTTAAATCTGTGTAATATTTGTGACAATGTCAAAAATCTGTAATGTCAGATGTGTCTGAGCACTCTTTCTTCAAATATATAAGATTTTTGAGCCACGAACAGTTACTGGCAGGCACAATGGTTTGCACATTGCCACCGGGAACACAGCTGTAGACGACAGCGTGAGGCTCCCATTGGTGTAACGTTGACGGGGCAGTCTGACCTACTCCCTGTCGAATGTTGTCTAATTTAAACCGGTTTACAGTTATACGCTCAGAAAAAAAAGGTGCCACGAAGGATTTATCCGAATGGAAAGGAAATCGGTAGACTTGATGTACATGTATAGACAAACAGTTTCAGAAAAACTGAATGATTTATTCAAGCGAAAGAACTTCGCAAACTGAGGGAGTCACTAACGCTTCCGTCCACCTGTTGTGCATATGCAGCCAATTATTGGGCTTGGACTTGATTGATACAGTTGTTGGATGTTCTCCTGAGGGGTACCGTGTTCAGTTCTCTACAATTCGGATGTTAGAGCGTCAAAATCCCGGTTGGTGGGCTCTTCCAATAATGCTCCAAACGTTCGCAGTTCACAAGGGACCCGGCGAAGTTGTTGGCCAAGGTAGGATTTGGCAGCCTCGAACACAAGCAGTAAAACAAGCCGTGTGTGAGCCGGCATTATCTTGCTCAGATGTCAGCCTAGGATAGCTTCCCATGAAGGGCAACAAAACGGGGCGTAGAATATCGTCGACGGATCGCTGTGGTGTAAGGGGGCTGTGGATGATAACCAAAGGGGCTCTGTTACGAAATAAAATGGCATCCCAGACCATCACTTCTTACTGTCGGTCGTATGGAGGGCGACAGTAAGGTTGGTATCCTACCACTTTCCAGGGCATCTCCAGGCACGTTTTCGCCGGTCGTCCGGGCTCAGTTCGGAGCGAGACTTACCACTGAAGACGAATTCTACCCCAGTTGCTGGGATTCCACGCCGAGGCGTGTCTGGAGATGTCCCGGTCAGCAATGGGATACTTGCCTTACTGCCGTCTGCCATATGGTCCGTCAGCCATGAGTGGTGGTCTCGGGTCCCATTTTACAGCAGGACCCCTTTGACTATCATCCGCGGCACCTTTATAGCGAAGCAACAAGTCGAGATATTCTACGCTCCGTTTTGTTGACCTTACGGCTTACATTTCAGCAAGATAATGCCCGCGTCCCACAAAACGAGAGTTTCTACTGCTGGTCTTGTTAATGATCGAAGCAGACGAAATTAATTGAAATTTGTGGTGCGACCAGGACTCGAACCTGGGTCCTCTTGCTTGCTAGGCAGAAATGTTAACCATTACGCCACCACAGTACGATAGTTCACATTGCTGCACGAACTACCTAGCTGAGTGCCCTCCCCAACACAAACTTCAATTCATGTTTCCCTTACATATTGTCACTACTGCCGCACTTGGATGGGTGACCATCCAGGCCGCCATGCGCTATTGGCATTAAAAAAAAAAAAAAAATAACTCTTCGCTGGCTCTGTGGTTACGTGCTGACCTCTGAAAAATCGCTTGTTACGCCGGCACGGTAGCTCACCGTGTTCGGTCAGAGGGATAGCTGATGTTTGTAATAAAAAAAAACTGAGTTAATAGATCAACAACGAACATAAAAGGGTGTCTTGTAACGTCCGCCCTGATCAGATGCAACGAACGAAAAGGAACAAACTGAAATTTAAAAAAAAGAAAAAAGAGAAACTGCCAGGGCTCTCCGATATTGTCATGGAAGAAGACCCGGGTTCGAGTCCCGGCCGCAGCACATTTTTAATTCATTTCGTCTCCTTCGGTCATTATCGTAGATAATAAAAAGAGACTTAAATGTCCCAGGGAAACATTTAGCTATAAGCATGTCTTCTTGTTTACCAAACACTACCTTGGCCAGCAAAGTCGCCGGATCTCTCCCTAACTGAGAATGTTTGGACTATTATGGGAAGGGATATCCAACCACCTCGGGATTTTGACGATCTAACGCGCCGACAGAATTTGGCTTCATACCCCTCAGGAGAGACTGATGGCCATAGATGTTAAGTCCCATAGTGCTCAGAGCCAGCCCCTCAGCAGAACCTCCAACAACGCTATCAATCAACGTCAAGCCGAATAACGGCTTGCAAAAGGGCCATGGGTGGACCTACGCTTTAGTGACTTGCTCGGATTGTGATGCTCTTCCTCTCAAATAAATAATCCAGTTTTTCTGAAATAGTAAGTTTTCGTTTACCTGTACATGTAGATTACATCTACCGATTTCCGTGCAGTTCGGATAATTCCCTTGTGGAGCGTCGTTCTTTTTTTTTTTGGTTTAAGAACGTATAACAATAACGAAAAAGAATCTAAAATACACTTAAAAAAGGCACGGAATGAACCTGTTGTTACAGGCACGCTTTCTTTTGTTGCTGACATGATACTAACGCTTAGTACCATGAAAATATGTCACTATCATGAGGAACTATCTCTCTGTTGGTTCTTAGTACTTGGCGGAATATGGTGGAATGGCGTGGCTCGACATGTGAGGAAGATTTCGTGCTCCGCTATTGTGCAGGACAGGCACTCGTAAAATGCTTTCCGGTTCGTCCGTGCCTCCTCTGCGACAAATCAATGCGGAGCAATGACAAATGCACCATATGGACGCAGGTCTATTCCTCTCGAGCTGGTGGTGCCCCCTCGTAGCCGGAGCGACGCACGGCGCGAAAGAGAAGCGACGTCTTGCGCATTGTCGTGCACGTCCCCTTTGTGGCAGGCTGACGCCTCGTTTCAAAAGGACGTCGCTACACGTAGAGCGGACGAATTTCTCCGGGGCGGCCGCGCAGAAACTCGGACGCGAAACCCCCCCCCCCCCCCCCTCCACACACACACACACACACACACCACCAGCGCTTTGTGCGAGCCGACAGCTGAATCCGATCGGCGCGAAGGGGAGGGGGTGAGCGCGGTCTCGCGTGCGCATTGAGTGCGGGTCATGATTTATCCCGCGCCCTTTGTGGCAGGTAAGAATCCGCGACACTTTGCCGGCAATTTTTCCCCGTTGCGCCGGCGCGGCCTCTATGCGCACTCCTCGGAGCATGTAAAGACCTGACAGACCGCGGGGCCATCGCTCTTCCGCCGCCGGCGCACCCCCATACAAATTCTCCGGTGGGTGGGAGTGAGGTTAGGCCGCGCGGGTGACGCAGAAGAATGGCCGCGGCCCGCCAGTGCGCAGGGGCGGCGGCGCTGCGGCGAGTGGCGGACGGTATCTGACGCGCCGGCGGCCGTCAAAGAAGCGCGTGCATTGTGCGTGCGGCCTGCCCGGCTAATGGAGCGCTGGCCGCCGTGTAGCCGGCGACGCCGCGACAAAGGGACGCGCGGCCGTCCCTCTCGCAGGCTGACAGCGCGTCGCGACAGGTGAGGTGCGGCCACCCACACTGCCGGCCCTAACAACTGCCCTGGCGCCCTAAGTACCGCCACCACATGTCTTCTCGCTATCCTCCCGTCCGGTCGCAGCTCCCTCCTCCTCATCCAAATCCGTCTCTACAGGGAACGGGGAAATCAACAGAAACGGCAGTTAGAGTGATCTGCAAACAAAACCCCTTCTACACGAGAGGCAGTCCTTTGCTAGTGAGTCCTCTGCACTATAGAGTATCCAGCGTTTTATTCCTCACTTAAATTCACCTGTTCCTATTGGTCGCTTCTGTTCATACATCGCAGACGCGGATCTGTAAGGGACCGTCAATTTAAAACGAGACAGATGGAAAACGAAGTTTTTCTCAGTAGGTATAATACGATTCTGTAACAGGAACCCGACCCTAGAATATCCTTCCCCATTATACTGGAGAACTAAATAATATGTCCAGCTTTAGAAGACAGTTAATGACATATCTAATAAAGGAACAATAAGGATAAATATTATTCCTGTACACACTCGTTACCCCTGTACATCCGTCGTTCTCACCTAATCTTCCTCATTTCCCAGTATACTTAGCCGGTCTAGTCTCCTCAACTTTCCTTTTCTCCAGAACTCGCTATATCACAAAACATTTATTTTGTGTACTTGCAACTCCACGACACTGTCATTATTGTTATTACTGTTCAAAAATGGTTCAAATGACTCTAAGCATTATGGGACTTAACATCTGAGGTCATCAATCCTCTACACTTAGAACTACTTAAACCTAACTAACCTAAGGACATCACACACATCCATGCCCGAGGCAGGATTCGAACCTGCGACCGTAGCAGCAGCACGGTTCCGGACTGAAGCGCCTAGAACCTGTTATTACTGTTATTATTTTTATTATTACTATTGTCACTATTAGCGGTAGCAGCTGCAGTAGTACAAGTACTGCCAGTATCGACCTTATTACTCCATAGTCAGTACACTACTGGCCATTAAAATTTCTACACCACGAAGATGACGTGCTACAGACGTGAAATTTAACCAACAGGAAGAAGATGCTGTGATAAGCAAATGATTAGCTTTTCAGAGCATTCACACAAGATTTTTGGACAACATGGTTATGGAGAGAAGCAGCGATTAGTATGATTAATCAATAATTCAGGAACAGCCTTAATCTCCTTTATTATTATTATTATTATACCGCCAACCGGTTTCAACCCGACGTAGGGGTCATCTTCTGGGCGTTTACACCATTGGTCGACTGCTGGTGGTGTCCCTCCTGTCTACATAACGGCAGGAATCTATGTAGACAGGAGTGACACCACCAGCAGTCGACCAATGATGTAAACCCCAGAAGATGACCCCTACGTCGGGTAGAAACCAGTTGGCGGTATAATAATAATAATAAATGCGATTAAGACTGTTCTTGAATTATTGACATTCACACAAGGTTGGCACCTACAACGTGCTGATATGAGGAAAGTTTCCAACCGATTTCTCATACACAGCAGTTGACCGGCGTTGCCTGGTGAAACGTTGTTGTCATGCCTCGTATAAGGAGGAGAAATGCGTACTATCACGTTTCCGACTTTGATATAGGTCGGATTGCAGCCTATCGCGATTGCAGTTTATCGTATCGCGACATTGCGGCTCGCGTTGGTCGAAGTCTAATGACTGTTAGCAGAATATGGAATCGGTGGGTTCAGGAGGGTAATACGGAACGCCATGCTGGATCCCAACGGCCTCGTATCACTAGCAGTCGAGATGACAGGCATCTTATCCGCATGGCTGTAACGGATCGTGTAGCCACGTCTCAATCCCTGAGTCAGCAGATGGGGCCGTTTGCAAGACAACAACAATCTGCACGACAGTTCGACGACGATTGCAGCAGCATGGACTATCAACTCGGAGACCTTTTCGGTGGGTACCCTTGACGCTGCATCGGAGACAGGAGTGCCTGCGATGGTGTACTCAACGACGAACCTGGATGCACGAATGGCAAAACGTCATTTTTTCGGATGAATCCAAATTCTGTTTATAGCATCATGATGGTCGCATCCGTGTATGGCGACATTGCGGTGAACGCACATTGGAAGCGTGTATTCGTCATCGCCATACTGGCGTATCACCCGGCGTGATGGTATGGTGTGCCATTGGTTTTGTCTCGGTCACTTCTTGTTCACATTGACGGCTCTGTCAACAGTGGACGTTACATTTCAGATGTATTACGACCCGTGGCTCTACCCTTCATTCGATCCCTGCGAAGCCCTACATTTCAATAGGATAATGCACGACCGCATGTTGCAGGTCCTGTACGGACCTTTGTGGATACAGAAAATGTTCGACTGCTGCCCTGGCCAGCACACTCTCCAGATCTGTCACCAATTGAAAAAGTCTGGTCAACTGTGGCCGAGTAACTGGCTCGTCACAATACGCCAGTCACTACTCTTGATGAACTGTGGTTTAGTGTTGAAGCTGCATGGGCAGCTGTACCTGTACACGCCATCCAAGCTCTGTTTGACTCAATGGCCAGGCGTATCAAGGCCGTTATTACGGCCAGAGGTGGTTGTTCTGAGTACTGATTTCTGAGGACCTATGCACTCAAATTGCGTGAAAATGTAATCACGTGTTGGTTGTAGTATTATATATTTGTCCAATGAATACCCGTTTATCATCTGCATTTGTTCTTGGTGTAGCAAATTTAATGGCCAATAGTGTATTATTTACTCACACTGCCTCTTCTGATACTCTAATCAATTACTGGTTGCTGTTATTTCGTACTTCGTTGGTAATTATGGTGTAAAAAGAAATGCCAGATAACCCAATAAGATAATTTTTGTATGTCCATCCTTTTGGCGGGGTGTCTCTGGGACGACGGCCGTTTGCTATTGTGAGAAAATATAATGCCGACAGCTGTCCTTATAATTTTATTTATCTTATTGCAACCAATTTCGGCGCTTCAATGCGCCATGTTGTGGCTGTAGTTGATGCGGAAGGGAATGACACGATCGCTATACATATCGCATCAGTGGCCTGCGTAACTGATTTCGCAGACTATCTGAAAACTTTGATGTCAGCATTCTAACCAGCAGCTTAGTTGAGTGGATGCATAGAGTGCTGATACCAAAGTCTTCACATTGCCTGCACAACCATTATGCTGGCCACTGATGCGATATACCGCTGGTGCCCAGTGATGCGATATACAGGGTGATTCATGAAGACATGCTAATATTTTAATATCTTACTCTACAAGTAAAAGTTAAGAAAATGGTTCATATAAACATAGATCCTTAAATGTTTAGTTACGGGGTTACGACTAATAAAAGATTTTGCCTGAAATTTAGCAACTTCGCTAATATGAAGCCATCGCAAAACTATACAAGGTTAAAGTAAAGCACGATTTCCACTTGTTTTTTTTTTGTTATTAATCTGGTGAATCTAATAAAACATGTCGCAGACGTATATCTGTGGTAGTTCTTCAGAACATCCAGAGAAGCAGAGAAGAAATTTCACAAAATTTTTAATTTATTAACTACTTGGCCGAATTTGATCTTTAAATTCCAGACAATTCACTAAAGAATACAGGAAACTAACTCGTTTCAAGCTTAGGAAACGACTGAAACAGCCCGTTAACCGTTGCCAACAATGATGTAAACGATTCTACATTCTTTATGGGAACTAAACAAATTTACTTGTATAATAAACTTGCATAATAATCTTTGCTTCTCTGGATGTTCTGGAAAACCACTGCAGATACACGTCTGGGACATGTTTTATTACATTCACCAGACCAATAACAACATATTACATGGAAATCGTGCTTTACTTTAAACTCGTACAGTTTTGCGATGGCTTCATATTAGCGAAGTTCCTAAATTTCAGGCAATCTTTTATTAGCCGTAACTCCGTTACTTGTAGAATAACATATTAAAATATTTGGATACCTTCGTGAATCATCCTGTATATAGCGATCGTGTCAACCCCTTCCGCCGGCCGCGGTGGCCGAGTGGTTCTAGGCGCTTCAGTCCGGAACCGCGCAACTGCTACGTCTCAGGTTCGAATCCTGCCTCGGGCATGGATGTGCGTGATGTCCTTAGGTTAGTTAGGTTTAAGTAGTTCTAAGTTCTAGGGGACTGATGACCACAGATGTAAATCCCATAGTGCTCAGAGCCATTTGAACCAACCCCTTCCGCATTAACTATAGGCTGAAGCTGGCGCAAGGAGTGCTGAAACTGGCCACTGATGCGATATCTATAGCAACAGCGATCGTGTCAGTCCCTTCCGCATCAACTACAGCCTAAATACGGCGCATTGAAGGGCCGAAACTGGTTGTAACAAAATAAATAAAATCATAATGACGGCTGTCGGCGTTTTATTTACTCACCAATAAGATAAGACGAAATTTTTTTAAAAAATCTTTATTCATCAATACCAATATTATACATGATAACCCTCCACCTATAACATTAGTGGGTCCTAATTAGATACAAAGTACTAAATACCAGGCAGCATGTACTGTTATTTTATCTATTTAATATCAGTATTAACTACTTGATGGAAAGCTAGCTACTCTACGTGCAAGCCTACTATTTAACCTACTCTACTATCTACTCTAATAACCTACATCCTGCAGCGTTACAAGTGTGCCAGGAGAATAAAAACCTACTATCTCTTGGCCGTGATCACCGAGCTAATCACAGTGGACGTGCCCCTGGTACTGGGCTGACCTTAACTGGAAATCGCTGCAGGTATTTCAAGAGTACCCTAAGAGCTATATTCCACTAATGAATTCTAACTACTGGGCCATAATTAGTGTGTGGTGTCTAAGTTGGGTAAGTTCACACCCTCCCCCTAATCCAGAAAGTGGTGGACCCCAATCGTCAGGGCGGTTGGCCAGTCGGCGCCCCGGCAGAATGGGATAGGTGTGTTGAGAGGCACCCACATGTCTTGCTCATACTGTGGCATCAAGCAGTCAGGCCTGCAAGATGAGTGGTCTGCCAAGCGAGTGGATTTGTTGTTATTTCTCTTGTAACGTCAATGACTGATTATGAGCTCTAGTACCCACAATTAAGCTACAAATTATTTTCCTGTTTGAATATTACTCAACGGATAACGCACAGCTGACTATTAGTAATTTACACAACTCTGGTTGTTCACTACGCTCTGGCAATACCACATTTCCTTTCTTAGCCAACGTCTTTGACCAACACGTGGTCATCGCACTGAATATGAATGGCGCATGCATTATAAATTCTGGGTATCATGACTACTCACTATTTGAAGAACAACGCCACCAATCTTTTTCTTTTCACTATCTTTTTTATTCCGATAAATTCTATAACCTAAACACACTATTACATTTTCTACAACAATTACACATGCGAAACTCCGCCCAGTGGGCATGGCTTTACATTGGTGATTCTCTATCATATGGTCTCGTAATTATCTAACACTACAGTGCACTTTCTGGATAGGATGGTGGTGGATCTTTTGCTATATCTCACATTTCGACTCTCACACCCATCATCAAGAAAATTTCCTCCAGACCGAGCGGTACAAAAAGGAACATGCATCACCGACTGCCTCTGAACCTATCTTGCTACTCTCCCATGCAAACCACACATACTTAAATTACATGAAATATACCACACTGGCAACATGGAATACAATACAACACAAGGAATAGTCACAACGTTATAATTACATCACTTTCAGCTTTCCCACTTCAATTAGTATTCATCCCAGTTTCACACCACACTGCCCCACTTTGTAACTTTTCTTTACTAGTATGAACTCTGGAGGATATATGCACGTCTTCCTGTGCAATGCAAGCCAAGTGGCATTGCTGGATAGACGGCTGACTCACCTTGCTTCACTCTCAGAGTATTATAGTTTGAATCAAGCTTCACACGGAAACATAACACGCAAAGTAATATTATGAACATATTCATCACACACGCGAGTCCTCAACTGATACCAAGGACGAGTACTTCTCCTTATCCTTTGTCTCATACACAGATTGAGACTCACACAGTACTCACCACGTGGAAGTACTCGTCTCTAATATCAAGTCCTGCACACGCCATTTCTTCAATATTCCCAACTTGTAGTACACACGCCAGTAATTCACCTTAACTTCTGCACTCGGAAGTATTTCAACTTATTGCTACACGTGGTTTCATTGTGACCGTTGGTCACTTCCGAAGATTAGTACGATCCCCTTAATATTACCTGCCTGTCATTTAATTCTCCTCCCAAAAGTACCTGAAACAGAGAAATAATTATTCCAAACTACTCTTAAGTATTTCACATGCATACCATGTCTCCACTCTTTTGTCTTTACGGAGCACACCTAAGACAGGTCTTACCAACACAAGATCCAGTGCCAAAGTGCTGAAACATGGCCGTTCTCCAGGTCATCTCGCACGTCTGCCGAAGTGGGGGAGCACCTTGCTACCGTAGTGGTCAGCCACATTTCAGGCGCTCAAAGCTCAGGTAAATTTCATCTCCTTGGTTCCACCAAGGGACTGTCTCAAAGATGATCATATATTGCACATTCACTATCTGCGGTTAGCAGACGACCATGCATTCATTCATTTCGCAGATCTCACCAAATTGGATGTAGGGATTTATTTTGTGGGAGTCCACATGTGATCATTTAAATAAATAAATTGTCATTCTTTCCTACACTGGTATCCGGCTTCGGTGTATTAAGTGAAATTGAGTTATTATTACAAAAAATATGTTGTTCTGACAAGAATAACGAAGAATGGTGTACCTATTTTCAATGTTGGGCGGTACTGTACCCTTTCAGTGTAATGTCGTTCTATTGATCGTCAATCATTCTATCTCCCTTCGGTATTCTCGCAGGACCTTGGCGGATACCTCGCTGGCAAGTCTCTCAATGATGTTAAAGGTAACCGGATTCCTGATCAAGTGAAAGGTGTCTGTGTTTGGTAGTTGGTTCCTTAAATCCGTGGCAACATCATGAAACATGGGGCACTCGTAGATCACGTGGTCCGGTGTACCTATCCTGGCACCACAGTCACACGAGGGAGTCGTCCTTTTCCCGAACCGGCAAAGATATGCTGGATACAGACCATGCCCCGTGAGGAAGTGCAGCAGTCCCTTACTAGGTTGAAAATGTTTCATTAGTTGACACATCTGGATGTTTGGAAGTAACTGGTAGGTTCTTCTGCCTGTCTGGTCCCTATCCCAGAACTCTTGCCATAATTCCTCCCCTCTTCTTCTAATCGATGGTTTATCCCCTACTCTCACTCACGAGATGCCCTCAGTCTTTTCAATCTGTCCCCATTTTGCCCATACCACGTAGCCTGCTACCTGATTTTTACATCTTGGGGGCACAGCCCCATGAGAATCAGCAGTTCTCCCTTTGGGGATGTGTGGTAGGATCCAATCGAACGCAATAGCATGTTGCGCTGCACCCTCCTGACGGCCTTGGCAGGAATGACCCTCATCAGCCTGTGAGCCCAGACTCCAGACCCATAGCCGACGATGGAAGTGAGGATGGTGTTAAGGTACAATTTAATAAGTTGTGGAGGAAGATGGAATCGCCTATGCCCAGTCATAATGAGTTTGTTCAGGACCTCTAGCTGCCTGTGTGTTGCCACTTTAATATGGCGGGTGAATCTCCATTTCTCATCCAGAATAACTCCCAGGAATCGTGCCTCTCGACGGCGTATAACCGGTGTGTCCTCAATCCTAACGGTTATGTTTCTGGCCAATTGGCCTTTTAAGAGCAATTAAGTTGACTTATTTGGCTCAACTTTAAGTTTGGTCCTGTGGCACCATTGCGAAAATATGGTCATAGTTCTTTCGATTGTAGGTTCAAGTTCCTCTCGGCTACGGTCGCCAACCAACAGGAGGAGGTCGTCGGCATAGGCTATCACCTCTAGCACTTTAACACTGTTCTCCAAGTTATCTAGGAGAGGCTCCATATCGATGTCCCAAAGTAGTGGCCCCAGACAGAGCCCTGTGGACACGCCTTCATTATCCTCTTGCCCACTCTCCCGTTAGGGGATGATAGCCTATCCATGCAATAGCTCCTAAGATATCCATATAGCCACCCTGGACACTCTTTCTCTCGCAAGTGGGAAAAGAGCGAAGGCCACCACAGGTTGTCGAAGGCGCCACTGATATCTACCATGATGCCAACTACGTACTTGTCTGTGGATGACCCGCAGACCTCAGCCTCCACGGCAACTGCGTGAGACGCAGATCGCCCTGGCCGGAAGCAGAATCGCCTACTCCTCATCCTACAGAGCACCTGGTGTGCCATCAGTCTGTCAGCTAGCAACCGCTCCAGCAATTTCCCAAGCAGATCCAACAAACATTTCGGTTTCTAGAACTTGACTTCTTTAGGATCTTTATCCTGCCCTATCTTGATAATTACTACGTTGGCTTGTTTCCAGATGGAGGGAAACGTTCTGAGGCTTAGGGCCTCATTGTATAATCTTGCTAGAGGTGTTACCAGTTGAGCAGCGAGGTATTGCACCACCTCCGCTATGATGCCGTCTGGTCCTGGGGCTTTACGTCTTTTAAGTGATTTAATGTGCGTCGGCATCGCATTCCCAGAGAATGGGTACACTTCATTGTTATTTTAATATTCTTCCCAAAGAGCCTGCCTAATTAGACCTTGTTCTTCGGTATCCTCCTCTTCCTTGTCGACCAGGAGCAGGGACCAGAGGAGGACCTTGGCATTTTCCTGCCAAGACCCCATCATCCGGTTCCCATCCCTAACAGTTGAAAGTTTCATTGGCGACCATATCTTTTCGCTAACTATTTTGTAGGGTACGCCCCAGGGGCCAATAGCCAGTTGGCTTTGGACATATTTTTCCCAGCTTTGGAGTCTGACATTTTTGAGTTCCCGTTGGAATTCTTCCTTGGCGTCCCTGTAAATTTGCAGCCTTTACTTTTTCTCTTCCCAGACGACACTTCGCTGGTAGTACCTCCTCGCCCTCCTGACAGACTGACGCATCTGCCCGATTTCAGCGGACCATGGTGACGGAGAGGCCGCCAAGGTCCCCCTCCTGATTGGTACTGCTGCCTTCACTGCTCCAGTAAGCGCTCCAACTAGCTCTTCGGCATGCTTATCGAAGTCTTCATCACCGCCTGGCCATGTCGGGATGACAGACTCTCTTGCTAGTCGCTCCCAGTTAGTTTTGATGTAGTTGAACGGAACTTCCCACCCTATGTCCCAGTGACATTCTTTATCAGTAAGCACGAAGGTGATAGGGTTATGATCACTAGTAGTGACTTGGTCTCTTACCATCCAGTTTTGCAGGTGGCCGGCAATATTAGGTGACACTAACATTATGTCTATGCTTGTGCCTTTGCCTCCCCCGCCAGTATAGGTGGGGGAATTTCCAGCTCTGTTGGCAACGAGGTACTGCAGAGACATGATAGTTTCCTCCATTTTCTCCCCTCTTCCATCCCAAGTGCCACTGTGCCATGGGGGGATTTCGCATGTACGTCTGCCACCACCCACTATCCTTCGATCTCGCAGTGGTGTGGTTATTTGTACAAGTTCGTCGAGGTACACTTCTATATCATCACCATACTGGAAGTCCATGTTCACCAGATGTATGACTCCCATGGGCGTCCGGAGCTCAACGACAGCACAATGATCGTCTGAGAGATGTGCAAGTACTGTGACTCTTAAGGTTTTGTTTGTTATGATGATAGTGGCCTTTGGATCATTGCCAAAGCTTACTATTTGCCAGCTTGCCACAGCAAAAGCTATATTTCCCGCAAGAGAGTATGGCTCCTGTAGACAGAGTAGGTCAAGGCTCATCTCCTCTACCACCCTCCAGAGCTCCTGCATGACCAGTCTACTGTTATGTGCGTTCAGCTGCCCCAGCTGAATCGTAGCAGTCATGGAAAATATGTATGAACTTATGAATATGGGAAGGTCTTCTTCCAGTCATATGCTATCCTACCGTTAGCTAAGACAGCCTGATTGTAGATTTCATCAAGGTCAAAGGTTTCGTTCCTTCTTTGAAATACCTTTTTGACGAGGTCACACAGGGCGCCAAAGTCGGTGGGGAGATTCACAGTCTTTAACTGTACTCTATCAACAGCCCCCATGGCCGAGAAGGTGACTTTATGTCCGTACTGATGCCCTACCCGCACTATGTGCCTTGGTGCTGGGGTCAGGACAGCTGGCTCCTCCAGATGGGATAATTGCAAAGCATATTTTAAATTGGGATAAATTCTTATGGGTTCAACCTCCAAGCGTTTGACCAAGGGCTGATCTGGGATAGCTATTGCATTCGTGCTACTAACTGCATTCACTTGCACTGGTTCATCTGGTGTGGAGCTACTTCTCACAGATGTTAGTTGGCCCATCACAGCAGGGCACCTAACTTGCTGTGCCCGATCTTCTGGCAGTCACAGGTCCTGGAGGGAGGGAGAGGGGGCGGCCACCTGTTCCCATGGATCTGTCTGGACGCACGCGTCCACCATTCCCTTTCTCAACGTTTTTCCTTCTGCAACAAAAGTTAAGAATTGTTTGAATTTAACAGCCCTCGCCGCATCTCTACGCCTCTTACCCGTGGACTTTCTTTTTGGCATCGTGCACACTGATATGGCTTTAGCCATAATCGGTTCTGAAATCAGTCTTTGCTCCAACATCCTGTAAGTTGGGCAATTTCTCCCAGTGGCGTTGCATGTCTTCTTGCCTCTTTTAAATCAAGAAATGCAAATTCCGGATCTCATGCAGTTCTTCATGACATGGTCCTCTGCTCCACATCTGGAGCAAGCCCGCTTCCGATCACATTATTTGTGAATATGATATAGGTCCCCACAGTAATGACAGTGAGGCACCACCAAGTAATCCTGCACGTTAACGGCATGGAATCCGACATGTATCCTCCCCATAGATGTGAACTTTTCCACATAGATCCCGATACCTCCGCAATATGATGTACGAAAACTCTCTCTCTCGGACCTGTCCTAAATCTTAGTCTAAATTCGCTTTTGAATTCCTCATCAGTCATATAATAGAAATTTTGACTTTTGATTGTTTCGCAGAGTTCGTTGTTATCCATTGTGACTGGTACATTGTACATGATCACAAGTGGGTTCCTCTTTTTGGGAGGTTCGCACTTAACTGCTTTGCATAACTTCTGGTTGTCAGAATTTTATTCCTATCCTCTTCTGTAGCAACATCTACGATAACAACGTTCCTGGTTGCCTTTACCTTGTTTACCTTTATTTTCTCCTTAATTGGATTGACCATTTTAGTGAAAATTTCCTGCACTTTCTTCGCGTCCTGACCAGGCAGAGGTCTTAAGAAGACCGCCATGTCCGGTTTCTGTGACACTTTTGCGATGGTCTCTCTCGTGGTTTGAGTCTTGGGTGCAGCCTGAGCCGCTACACCTGCTCATGTCTTCGTAGTCTAAAATTCCCTCTTTGAAGTTCTACAACTCCCCCTCAAGCCTCCCTTGAGCAATAGCCCAGGAGGCGAATTCATTTTTCATTACCAGTATCGCAACTTGGTTAATCTTGTCATTTTTAACGTTGGACTCCAATAACTGTGTGATTCTAGTATGCCTATCACTAATGCTCTCCTCGATCTGCTCCATGTCCCCTGATGGGTAGGGAGCAGGAGGCATTGATGCCCTCACAGATGCACACAAGTCGCTTGTCTCTATGTCAGTCATGATTAGACAAGCTAAAAAAGGGCGTTGGGAGCCCATCTCTAACCCTGGACCAGCTCCTCTGGCATGGGGGGGGGGGGGACTAACTGCAGCTCTCCCACCAACCTCATCCCTAGGTCAACGGCTAGCCGTGTGGCCGAGCGGTTCTAGGCGCTTCAGTCTGTAGCCGCGCGACCGCTACGGTCGCAGGTTCGAATCCTGCCTCGGGCATGGATGTGTGTGGTTTCCTTAGGTTAGTTAGGTTTAAGTGGTTCTAAGTTCTAGGGCACTGATGACCTTAGATGTTAAGTCCCATAGTGCTCAGAACCATTTGAATCTAGGTGAAGGGCACCCCTGAGCTATCGGGTTCAGCACACCATTGCCAACATACTGGACCCCTTCAGTGGCCCCGTCATCGACGATTTCACTCAGCGTTCACTGGCAAGTGCACCTCGCACTCCAGAGAAGTCGATGCACTCCTCGTTCTTCGCCACCTACTTGGCAGAGCTTCCACGTAATGGTCAAGGACTCGCTCCTACTCAGGTGGCGGGCCGATCACCCAGTCGTTCGATGGTCTGGACCCAGCTAACCTGGCCCAGGTGATATCACCACCTCCTGGGC
This sequence comes from Schistocerca serialis cubense, assembly GCF_023864345.2. NCBI lineage: Eukaryota > Metazoa > Arthropoda > Insecta > Orthoptera > Acrididae > Schistocerca > Schistocerca serialis. Next base: position 334,649,990 of record NC_064642.1, read on the forward strand.
TTGGCAGAACAGGCCCCGGTTACCCACATGTGCGGCGAAGCACCCTTGCCGACTCGCGGCGATGTCCCACGCCGACAAACGAGGTCGCCGGCATGCAGAGCACCAGGTGGTCTGTGCTCTGCCTGAAGAGAGGGAGGGAAGAGGCAACTGCCCAGCGCAGAGGGGTTACGCACCAAGCGAGCGACGTCCCCCGCAACCGAACAGCCCCACTCAACCCACCCGCCAGGGACAGATCTTCGGTTCCAGGACACAGCTCCCCCTGTGCCACGCACCCTTTGCTTTCGCCTTGGGTTGGGGACGTTTAACGTCCTACCTTTACAGGAGTTTAATGTCCTTTCTTGACACATGACAACCCTCACCATTCCACAGCCCAGAGATGGTATGAGAATGTGATGATGTGATGATTGCGATGTTATGGCTCGGGTCTTATGTTGTGGAGTTTGACATAATCGAGATGGTGTGGCACTCAAGCCCGAGCTACGTTCCCCAGATTCCCTGGAGGGTCTCCACACGTACTGGGGGATCATGGCCGACCATGTCTCACCCACCACTTTTGATAATTCATGGTGGCTCAGTGACGTTCAGTGAGGACTGCACCCAGGAAGAGCTAGCCTTTTAACGTCATGCATGGACGGCCCTTCCCATGTTAGCTTCACCCCATCTGAGGGGATTACTGAGTGCCGGGGCCACGTCAAGGCCACGGGATAGGACATTGTGGTTCCCGCTCCACTCAGGTTCCTCTGAACCTCAAGAGCACTCCAGAGCAATCTGAAGATTTATAGGAATCAGAGCGTCGCCTGAGGGTTTTAGCCCAGTTACGGAAGGCAACACACCTCCCCCAGGTGGCGCCACGCAGACCACTTTGCAAGATGAAATTAATAAATAAAAAGCAATCAGCTGTTAATTGTTTCAAAAGTAATCGCCATAACTGTTAATCAGTGGCTGATACATATGGAGAGCGCTTGGGGCGCGCGTCCCCCTCTTGTGGGGCCGCCCGCATTGCCACCTGGGCATAGAAGGGCATAAAATTTACAATGTAAGGAAGAGAACAACAACTGTAACTTTTTTATATCATAGGATGGCTTTGTCTTGTATATATGTATAATCAGTTTAAATAAAACTACTTTAAACTTTGCATGTGACTTGATTATTTTTTATTACGGTAAAAGTAAAGGTAGCTCAAGATGCCTTTAATGCCCCCTCCTTGCGATTTTTCTGTATCCGCCACTGCTCCTAATACATTTATCCATCTATTAACAAGACGGTCATTGTCTTCACGGGAAAATGTTTATTGTTTGCCCTTTTTTTTGTCATCAGTCTACTGACTGGTTGGATGCGGCCCGCCACGAATTCCTTTCCTGTGCTAACCTCTTCATCTCAGAGTAGCACTTGCAACCTACGTCCTCAATTATTTGCTTGACGTATTCCAATCTCTGTCTTCCTCTACAGTTTTTGTCCTCTACAGCTCCCCCTAGTACCATGGAAGTCATTCCCTCATGTCTTAGCAGATGTCCTATCATCCTGTCCCTTCTCCTTATCAGTGTTTTCCACATGTTCCTTTCCTCTCCGATTCTGCGTAGAACCTCCTCATTCCTTACCTTATCAGTCCACCTAATTTTCAACATTCTTCTATAGCACCACACCTCAAATGCTTCGATTCTCTTCTGTTCCGGTTTTCCCACAGTCCATGTTTCACTACCATACAATGCTGTACTCCAGACGTACATCCTCAGAAATTTCTTCCTCAAATTAAGGCCGGTATTTGGTATTAGTAGACTTCTCTTGGCCAGAAACGCCTTTTTTGCCATAGCGAGTCTGCTTTTGATGTCCTTCTTGCTCCGTCCGTCATTGGTTATTTTACTGCCTAAGTAGCAGAATTCCTTAACTTCATTGACTTCGTGACCATCAATCCTGATGTTAAGTTTCTCGCTGTTCTCATTTCTACTACTTCTTATTACCTTCGTCTTTCTCCGATTTACTCTCAAACCATACTGTGACTCATTAGACTGTTCATTCCGTTCAGCAGATCATTTAATTCTTCTTCACTTTCACTCAGGATAGCAATGTCATCGGCGATTCGTATCGTTGATATCCTTTCACCTTGTATTTTAATTCCACTCCTGAATCTTTCTTTTATTTCCATCATTGCTTCCTCGATGTACAGATTGAAGAGTAGGGGCGAAAGGCTACAGCCTTGTCTTACACCCTTCTTAATACGAGCACTTGGTTTTTGATCGTCCCCTCTTATTATTCCCTTTTGGTTGTTGTACATATTGTATATGACCCGTCTCTCCCTATAGCTTACCCCTACTTTTTTCAGAATCTCGAACAGCTTGCACCATTTTACATTGTCGAACGCTTTTTCCAGGTCGACAAATCCTATGAAAGTGTCTTGATTTTTCTTTAGCCTTGCTTCCATTATTAGCCGTAACGTCAGAATTGCCTCTCTCGTCCCTTTACTTTTCCTAAAGCCAAACTGATCGTCACCTAGCGAATTCTTCTGTATATTATTCTTGTAAGCAGCTTCGATGCATGAGCTGTTAAGCTGATTGTGCGATAATTCTCGCACTTGTCAGCTCTTGCCGTCTTCTGAATTGTGTGGATGATGCTTTTCCGAAAGTCAGATGGTATATCGCCAGACTCATATATTCTACACACCAACGTGATTAGTCGTTTTGTTGCCACTTCCCCCAATGATTTTAGAAATTCTGATGGAATGTTATCTATCCCTTATGCCTTATTTGACCGTAAGTCCTGCAAAGCTCTTTTAAATTCCGAGTCTAATACTGGATCCCCCATCTCTTCTAAATCGACTCCTGTTTCTTCTTCTATCACATCAGACAAATCTTCACCCTCATAGAGGCTTTCAATGTATTCTTTCCACCTATCTGCTCTCTCCTCTGCATTTAACAGCGGAATTCCCGTTGCACTCTTAATGTTACCACCGTTGCTTTTAATGTCACCAAAGGTTGTTTTGACTTTCCTGTATGCTGAGTCTGTCCTTCCGACAATCATATCATTTTCGATGTCTTCACATTTTCCCTGCAGCCATTTCGTCTTAGCTTCCCTGCACTTCCTATTTATTTCATTCCTCAGCGACTTGTATTTCTGCATTCCTGATTTTCCCGGAACATGTTTGTACTTCCTCCTTTCACCAATCAACTGAAGTATTTCTTCTGTTACACATGGTTTCTTCGCAGCTACCTTCTTTGTACCTATGTTTTCCTTCCCAACTTCTGTGATGGCCCTTTTTAGAGATGTCCATTCCTCTTCAACTGTACTGCCTACTGCGCTATTCCTTATTGCAGTATCTATAGCGTTAGAGAACTTCAAACATATCTCGTCATTCCTTAGTACTTCCGTATCCCACTTCTTTGCGTATTGATTCTACCTGACTAATGTCTTGAACTTCAGCCTGCTCTTCATCACTACTATATTGTGATCTGAGTCTATATCTGCTCCTGGGTACGCCTTACAATCCAGTATCTGATTTCGGAATCTCTGTCTGACCATGATGTAATCTAATTGAAATCATCCCGTATCTCCCGGCCTTTTCCAAGTATGCCTCCTCCTCTTGTGATTCTCGAACAGGGTATTCGCTATTACTAGCTGAAACTTGTTACAGAACTCAATTAGTCATTCTCCTCTTTCATTCCTTGACCCAAGCCCATATTCTCCTGTAACCTTTTCTTCTACTCCTTCCCCTACAACTGCATTCCAGTCGCCCATGACTATTAGATTTTCGTCCCACTTTACATACTGCATTACCCTTTCAATATCCTCATACACTTTCTCTATCAGTTCATCTTCAACTTACGACGTCGACATGTATACCTGAACTATCGTTGTCGGTGTTGGTCTGCTGTCGATTCTGATTAGAACAACCCGGTCACTGAACTGTTCACAGTAACACACACTCTGCCCTACCTTCCTATTCATAACGAATCCTACACCTGTTATACCATTTTCTGCTGCTGTTGATATTACCCGATACTCATCTGACCAGAAATCCTTGTCTTCCTTCCACTTCACTTCACTGACCCCTACTATATCTAGATTGAGCCTTTGCATTTCCCTTTTCAGATTTTCTAGTTTCCCTACCACGTTCAAGCTTCTGACATTCCACGCCCCGACTCGTAGAACGTTATCCTTTCGTTGATTATTCAATCTTTTTCTCGTGGTAACCTCCACCTTGGCAGTCCCCTCCCGGAGATCCGAATGGGGGACTATTCCGGAATCTTTTGCCAATGGAGAGATCATCATGACACTTCTTCAATTACAGGCCACATGACCTGTGGATACACGTTACGTGTCTTTAATGCAGTGGTTTCCATTGCCTTCTGCATCCTCATGTCGTTGATCATTGCTGATTCTTCCGCCTTTAGGGGCAATTTCCCACCCCTAGGACAAGAGAGTGCCCTGAACCTCTATCCGCTCCTCCGCCCTCTTTGACAAGGCCGTTGGCTGAATGAGGCTGACTTCTTATGCCGGAAGTCTTCGGCAATGCGTACACTTCTCCGTCTGAAGCAAAATTACGGCCATTAACGTCTTTCGTCAGGGCTCCAAAATATGCAAATCGTATAAGGACGAATCGGGATGATTGAATAATGTGTCAGGGATTCCCAGCAAAACTTCCGCCGCGTAGTCGAACAACCTGCCAACAAACCCTGTGTTGCCAAGGCTGTTTCGGCTACGCTGCAGAAGTTTCGCTATGGGGGCAATTACACAGCTTCCATACACTGCCCACTGCCGACCCCTCCCCATGCGATTCCCATGTTTTTGGAGCGCTGAAAATACAATCATGGTTCTGTAGGCAACCGCAAACATTTTTCATTGGAGACATTGACCGTCTTGTCTCACAAAGGGATGAATGTATTAACAGTTACGGTGCCCATTTTTTAAATAATAAACAGTTTACTTACCTTTTTCCCATGTATTTTATTTTTATTTGAGTGCACGTGACGGAGTGTTCGGGCCTGAGAGGGGGGGGGGGACGACTTGCCTTCATTTTTAAGGAGCCGCAGATGCCTGTGAGTTTAAAAAAATAGTAATAATATCTATGAAACTTATACATTAAAGTGCACGCCGCGTTTATCTGTCTGTATGTGTATGCCAAACTCAGGAACAACTGTGGGATTTTCGTACGGTTTTCACTAATAGACGGACTGATTTACGAGGAAGGTTTGTGTGAATAATTCATTGCCGCTACGCCAGACAAGTCGTACGACTGTAGATACAAAGTACTACTAGTGTGAAGCCCGGACAGGTCACTAGTTTTGGATGACATAAACAAGTATATCAGATACTATTCGGTTGTAAGGAGCGGCAGTTATAGTTTTCCAACTGTATGAATCTAGAGGCAGAAACAGTAGTTCAAGATGGAAGGTGCCCTAGCGTTGGCAGTTAGTAGGGCAGCGATGAGCTGTGCACTGGGGATGCTGCAAGATGTTCTCTGTCTCTCTCTGTGCAAGATCGCATCGAACACCCGCCTCCTTACCTGAACACCAGTCTAACTGAATCCGTGTTCTTGTAATGACATTTTCTTAATCAGGCACCTCTCGACCCAGTAGTTGCATCCACTACATGCTACATACTCGATAATTACCTGCAGGGGTTGTACAAAAATACGGAAACACCGAAGAGCATATTACCATTGCCATTCAAAACAGCTTCATCTCGGAATAGTTTTCAGGGGAACGTAATACCATTATTCCTGCTAAATAATGGAAAGTTCAGATAACGATGATATTCATGCATTGCGATTATGCATCTTTCTGTCTACAGTATACCAAAAATCCACAATAATATTCACATCTGGTAAGTATGGTGGCCAGAGGAGTTGCAAAAATTCACCCTCGTGCTCACACAAGCAACCACTGACGATACGAGCGTTGAGTGTAGGGGGCCTGTCCTCCTGGAACATAGCGTCGCCACTGAGGAACAAACATTGTACCGTGGGGTGAGCTTGATCACTTGATCAGCCAAAATGGTTACATAATCCTTGGCAGTAATGCGACCGTGCGGAGTACTGATGGCACCCAAGGAATACCACGATATGGCTGTCCAAATCGCCACCAAAAACCTGCCACGTTTCACTCTTGCGACGTCAACTTTAGCAGAAATTGGAAACAGAGTAAACAAGACTCATTCGCCTAGATGGCATTCTTCCGTGGTTCCAAGTTCAAGTTTAATGGCTTCGGCACCATGTTTTCCTACAACGACATCTGCATCACTGATGAGTGGTTTTGGAAATATACCTCGCGCTATAATTTCCTGCGTATGCAGCTCCCTCTGTGGTGTTTTGACGCTGACAGTATTCGTGAATGCGATATTTAATTGTGCAGTTGACTTTTGCAGCTGCCGTCCTCTTATTTTTCGCCACAGTCCTCGTCAGTGCCCGTACGTCACGAACACTCCATACAGACTTTCATTCTTTGTGACTTAACGGATAAAGGTTTTCCGCTTTTTCTATATGTGGTATAAATCTTCGATTGCTGTGCCTCTTGAAACATCAATTCGGCTACCTTGGTTACGGAAGTATCCACCATACGATCGCTAACAGTTTGCCGCTTTGGCACTTAAAACCGACATAATTAACTCACAACTACACAGAACGCTGTTCCGTCCATGGCTGACATTAGCAATGTACAGACGACACTGCACGGGAGTCATTCTTTATCAAATACGACAGCGCAACTTGTTGGTTTGGCTACCATCTACATTTATGTTTAAGCATGCGTTTCTCGCCGTTATCCCATAATTTTTGTCGACCCCCTCTATATATCTGGTTTCATATCCTCGTTTTCTATAGTGCTGGTCATTAACATTGCGGCTCTGTGAAGGTGGCATACAGCAAACGTCCATACTTTGCATATAATAAAAGACACGCAGTGGGTTACTCGTTTAGAAATTACATTTGAATGATGTTTGTTTGTGACAAGACCATCGGATACATAATGTAAGGAGAAGAAACGTCTTCCAGTACTTCTTGGAATTCTGTAGTGGCAGGAAAATGGTTAATCAAGACTACAGTTTGTCGTTTCACGGTAATGCTGCTCGTGTTTATTGGAATCCCACTATTGCCATGGAAATAGGGGATCAGCGAGTCCTGTAGTGTCAAAGCACCGCGTTGGCTCTTAATAGTTCCGCGAGCCTAGCGGGCAAGATGACACATATCGTTTGGTCTGCCGTGCATGATCTTACGGGAGCAGAGTCCATACCTCTCGAAACCAGGTTGTAACATTCTTTGAAATTATGCAAATACTTAACTAATGCCTGAACTGCGAATGTATACAAAACTGGAGTTGTCGTGCTGCGTGTTGTAACTCCAAGTGGTGGGTATACTCTGTGTTATTGTTAGCAAAACTTTATACTAACTGATTGGGCAATGCAGCTCCCAATACCATTAACGAAATACAGTCACTGCAGAATACATTCGGCGCATTATGTTCTGAATCCTCTGGCCCTGTTCAAAACTGGTAACTTTGGTCCCAGTGCGCATAAGAAACACATAAAATGGTCTTACATCTAAAGCTCTCTCATCAAGAAGATTAAAATATACTAGCTACAGGCTCAGCGGAGTGCAGTTCTGGCCATAATACTTTCAAATATACATGACATTCTTTTGGCTGGTATATGAAAACATTTCAGAAAATTCAATGTCTTTAAAAACATGTGACCTGGACAGGGAGGCGGTAGAGAGTTGGGTGTATTACTAACACCGATTTTTTTCAATTGTGAAGCTGTATTCGAAGTTAAGTTTGGCTTTTCAAAAAATCTGACAACTGAATTTACATTTCTCAGAAAATGACGTCCTTTTTACTGAATGAAAACCTTTCTTTGCTGACGTAGTCGCAAACAGTGAGATTTCTACAGCAAGTATTACCTAACATCGCTGAAAGGCGTAAAGACAAATCTTCAAATTACATATACCTGAGTTAACAAATCTTAGAAACGTTACAAAAGGGATATATCTAACTAGCCTACACATCAGATCTGTTTACGTACATTCTGGGGTTACTCAACATGGAACTGACTGTTACCAATTATCAGCAAACTCATTTAAAATTAACGCGCTGGCAAAAGGAAAGTAATAAGAAATTAACTTCTTTACCTTTAGAGCGAGAAGACTTCTGCTTCCACATTTATATTTCCAATAACACATGTACTCGTAATTGTTCTTTGTAATGTCAATCCAGTAACCCCTTCTTGTCTCAATTAAATTTACATATCATCATTTCACTTTACGTTCCATTATAAAATCACTCATCATTTAATTGCCTATTTTACGTGCGGTGTAACAGAAAATATTGGTATTAGAAAATTCCTACATTTAAATCTAATACTTGGTGGCCTTACAGAGCACACGACAAAAACGCGTACTGCATCGTCTTTCGCTCACTGACAGATACACACTCACTGCTGTGCGCCAAGCACTCTCGTACTTCAACACTACAGTCTCAGACCAGAAGCAGTATTGTTGGCTCTGCCGACGTGCAAAGTCAGCGATCCGCTTTATAGAGCCCATCAAAGACATACATCGTTTACGATATAAAAGTTTCAAAAAATGGCTCTGAGGACTATGGGACTTAACATCGATGGTCATCAGTCCCCTAGAAATTTGAACTACTTAAACCTAACTAACCTAACTAACCTAAGGACATCACACAACACCCAGTCATCACGAGGCAGAGAAAATCCCCTACCTCGCCGGGAATCGAACCCGGTAACACGGGCGCGGGAAGCGAGAACGCTACCGCACGACCACAAGCTGCGGACTATAACTGTTTCATTTTAGTTAACATTAGTATCAGTACAATATTCGGGTGCCACATATAAGTGTACCCCAGTAGACTCCTTTCAATGTAGGTTAGCAGCCAACAGGACCCCCTGTTCCCGAGATAGCAATGGTCTGCAGGTAACAGCGCCGGGACCTCCCAGCAGTTAGCGGGCTCAGATCTCAGTCTACGGTAGAGCATTTCAGAGTGAACATTTCCTGTACGATGCTCTTGCAGTTTCAGTTAGCAGAATGAGAGAATAAATTATACTTCTGAAAGGTAATACCTTCGGGTTTCAATAATTGTTGAAAAGTGATGTAGCGTGATGGACGTGCAACATTAAGGGTTGCTGTAGGTTTATTAAACTGCCTCTATGGAGGAGCTGGATGTTGCGCATGTTCAAAAAAATCACAAACACTCGGAAATAGCTTGTGAAAAAATTGGGAGGCAATGTATATTTTTTTATCTGGAGAGAAAAAGCCAGAGAAAAAATTTCTGAATCAAGCTAATCTATAATCAATTAAAAGGAGAACATACGCAAGAAACAACAATCAGAGATGTCGACAGCTTTCGTTAATCTGTTTGCAGAGCTAGGTGGAAAATTTTGCAGAAACTGCCAACGAGTGTTAAAGAGGTTCATGATGTTATCAATACGCTAAATGCGGTAACTACAAATAGGACAAATATCTTGCTACAAATAATGCCGAGAAAAAAGTTGTAAAATTATGTGAATGTGAAAATCTTAAAATACTTACTGTGACGCAGTATATGTTGATCGAACATCCAAGTGCTGCACAAAGTTTTTTTTGTCAGCTGTTTACAATATACAGGCTACTTAATGGGCATTATGTTCCAATAGTTTTTTCTTTATTAAACGACTAGAAAACTTCGTCGTATCAGTATGTCATTCAAATAGTTGTCGATAAATGTGATGATCTAAGTGTGAAATTCTGATCATCAACGATATTTCCAAACTTTGAAGATAGCATAATGAATGCTGGAAGTGAACTTTGTACTAATGTAAGAATCTAGGGATAAAAATTTCGTTTATCCCAGATCTGGTTGCCCGCATCTCGTGGTCGTGCGGTAGCTTTCTCGCTTCCCACGCCCGGGTTCCCGGGTTCGATTCCCGGCGGGGTCAGGGATTTTCTCTGCCTCGTGATGGCTGGGTGTTGTGTGCTGTCCTTAGGTTAGTTAGGTTTAAGTAGTTCTAAGTTCTAGGGGACTGATGACCATAGATGTTAAGTCCCATAGTGCTCAGAGCCAGAGCCAGACCTGGTGGAAATAAAGAAACCAATGGAAGTTGCACGTGACTGTTTTGTTGAGGATTTCGTGTCACTGGTGCCTGCATCGAAAAAATGCAAATGTTTTGTGACTATTCAATGGAAACTTATATAGAAGAAAATGCTGTCTTTCCTTCTTCTAGTGGACAGAACTAAGCTGTAATAGACAGCGAACCACCTGTGCTTGCGGAAATTTCCATAGCAAATACAATTATCAATTCCACTCCTTCAGTCCAGACATTTATAATTTTCTTGATGTCATGAAAAAAATTTAGTTCGATTCTAAAATCGCAATAAATTCGTCAAGAACCAAGAATAAGGGAAGGAGACGCCCATACGTGAAATTTATGGCTCAACAAGAGGAAAATTTTGAAGGTGGAAAAATCTCAACATTTCGCAATGTGAAGTTGGTTTCCTACAAAATCAAACGAGAAATTACAGTGAAAAAATTCTGGTTTTATGTATTAGGATATAACTGAAGAAATTTTGTAAATATATTTAAAAATACAAAAATATTAAATAGGTAAATATTTTTGGGTGTGAATCAGTTCGCCTCCCTGTGGTGTGCCCTGGGTAACGCGAAAGAACTGGTATTTTGAACATGGATTTTTTAATTTTGTTCCTTTTTAAAAATATGAGACTATTATCAAGAATTAGCAACTTTCATTCAGTTAATACTAAACAGAATTTCAATCTGCATTTGGATGACATCTCCCCGGCTCTTGTGTAGAAAGGTGTGTAGTATTCTCTTGCATCCCTTTTCAGTAAGCTACCATCAGACGTCAAAGATCTTAGCGTAATCCTCGCACTTTTCGAATCTAAACTGAAGAATGTCCTAATGGCTGACTCCTTTTAGAGTGTCTGGTAGTTCCTAGGAGAAATTTCAGCCAAGTCCTTTGTTTCATTTGTATTGTGCTAGTTTATATCGAGCAGTTTTATGGACTTTATACGGTCTAAGGGGACTTGACGAGTAAAAAATGAACTCCCCATGTCACATTTAACAATATTCGTGATAAACATGAAAAACTTTTACAGCTTCTACTGTAAGTACGTACGCTAAAAAGCTTTGCTTGCCAAGACTGAAGACTGGCCAGGATGAGCGTCATTTTCTTGGTAGGAAAAGCCCGTTCGAGAACGCTGATGGCTCCGTGGGCAGGCCACATCCTCCGGCCTTATCGCTCAACGCTCTGAACGGCTAACACCAGCTTCGAAAGGTGCGTGTACCTGCTTTAAACGGGAGGAATGGGTGTCAGTATTATCTGGACCTCACGGCCTCGGGAGGAAGGGGTCCCATTTTCGCAAGGACCGCGCCCGATCTTACATTCACTGTTGCATTGTCTCCATAGTACCACGTACTATGATAAATGCCAGTCCCGACAGAGGACGAAACGCTGGAACGTTATACAGTATGACTCAGAAGAATTTGACTGCAGTCACGAAAACCTCACATGTGTGTCCAAATGGTTCAAATGGCTCTGAGCACTATGGGACTTAACTTCTGTGGTCATCAGTCCCCTAGAACATAGAACTACTTAAACCTAACTAACTTAAGGACATCACACACATCCATGGCCAAGGCAGGATTCGAACCTGTGACCTCAGCAGTCGTGCGGTCCCAGACTGAGCGCCTAGAACCGCTTGGCCACCGCTGCCGGTTCACATGTGTGTCCATAGAACAGAAGTGGTAGCCGTATGGGTTACCATGTGTTGACTGGTCGGATGTCCATTGTAAGTAGGCTGTTTAGGTTTTTATGTTGGTAACGCCACATAGCGCTCTATATGGAAATCACTGACTGTGCTGTGTGAAGGCTGTGGTTGGTTTGCATTGTTGGAGTATATGCTATTGTAGTGTTGGGCAGTTGGCTGTTAACAGCGCGTAGCGTTGCGCAGTTAGAGGTGAACCGCCAGCAGTGGTGGATGTGGGGAGAGAGATTGCGGAGTTTTGAGAGCGGATGAACTGGACGTGTGTCCACCAGAGGCAGTAAATTTGTAAGACTGGATGCCATGAACTGCTATATATATTACGACTTTTGAACACTCTTAAGGTAAATACATTGTTTGTTCTCTATCACAATCTTTCATTTGCTAACTATGCCTTCAGTAGTTTGAATATTTTATTTAGCTGGCAGTAGTGGTGCTCGCTGTATTGCAGAAGTTCGAGTAACGAAGATTTTTGTGAGGTAAGTGATTTGTGAAAGGCATAGGTTAATGTTAGTCAGGGGCATTCTTTTGTAGGGATTATTGAAAGTCAGTTTGCGTTGCGCTAAAAATATTGTGTGTCACTTTAAGCACAATCATTTATAAATTTTTCTAAGACGACGTTTCATATGTCGACCCTTAGCCGAGGATACCTCACTGGAATCTTCTGATTTTTTTCTTGTAGTTTCTGTAATTAGTGTAGCTATTGTTTATTGCTAGCGCGTAATTATTGAGAGAATTTCCTTTGTAGTTGCAGTTTTTTATTGTTGTTCTGTAAAACAGTTGTCGAATGCATGTAGATTTGCACCAAGTAATTCGCAGCTGCGCTTGCAATTAACGAGATATTATTTTTAATGCTATGTTAACTTGTTTTCTTATTTTGCTCTTCAAATTGTGCTTTTCTGTGTTATCGTATGAAATATTGTGACAATAATGGCGTGTGAAAAACGTAACACTAGGCTCCAAAGTAAACTGAGAAATAATAGTGATGACGAGCGTAGCTTATCAGCACCACTGTGTAATGAATTAACAGACATTCAAAGTAGTAATTTGGTAATTGTGCATAGGGAAATGGAGCGGACTGCAAATAACGGTGTGGACAGTGAAACAATTAGTGAACAGGGAAGCATTATCGATCGATCGGTCGGCAACAGCTCACCTCAGAAATCCGAAATATCAGGACACAATCTCGCAAATACTGTAGATTCAGGTTTTGGGTCCTCACCGTTTTCTCAAATAGGTCAAGACACATTTGCTGCTTGTCAAAGTGTGAATGTTGCCGGTGCAAATTCACTGCCGAAAAGCACTGAGGAACATGTTTCAGACACCAGTGCAGTGTTATTCCAATTAGTGCAACAAATGGGACAAAAGCTTAAAAAGTTAGACACAATGGAACAAAATCAGAGACAAACACAGCAACAGCTTCAAAAGTTAGACACCACGTTTGAACAAACACGTGAATATTTAACTGCTGAGTTACTTAAAATCGAATCTAAATGTCAAAAAGTCTGTAATGACGTAAAAACACAAATTTGTGACCGTTTTGAACCTATTTTTTGGCTTCATCAAAATGCATTACAGAATTACGAAGCAGCCATAAAAGGACTGCAAAATATTGTTCATGAAAATCACGACACCTTGCAAGCTAAAATTGACTCAGTTGCATCTACTGATTCGGTTACGCAACTTGCCAAATCTCAGGAAAACTTAGAGCACACAGTAGATACGATTTCAACACAAATGGACACTCTGAAACTTGGTTCAGAAAAACACACTGAGGAAATCAGTTCACTATCGGAGAAAGTAGCCGAACTTTCGGATCAGTTCACTAACTTATCTACAAAGGTAGATGATGATTTGAATGACACAAGACCCGTAGCCTTCAGTGACACAGAAGTATACGAACAAATTAGGAAATTCAAACAAAATCAGAATCAAATTAATATGCAACACAAAAGAGAAATCCGGGAAGTACAAGATCAGTTGGCACAAATAATAAAAGAATTACATATTTCAGAGGAGACTCGCGCTCCAACATGGGAAGAGCGACATAGAAATACTGAACAGTGACAAAATAATAACACAAAGCACTTCGGAAATTATGAAAGAAATTGGCAAGGTACACCGAATTTTGAGATGGAAGCGCCGAAACGAAGTAACAATGACCGATATGCGAATCGCCGACATGATGATTTTGACTATAATCTGTTTATTACTACACGTAAATTCAAAACAATTAAGAATTCAGGCAACGACATTCATCCACAAGCCTGGCTTCATCAATTCTCTCATTGTTTTCCTCCCAACTGGTCATTAGAGCACAGATTAGAATTTATGTGTGGTTACTTAGCGAATGAACCAGCTGTAAGAATGCGATCAGTCATTCATGATTGTCACAGAGAAGGAGAATTTTATCATGCCTTTCTCTCAGCATATTGGTCACAAGCTACACAAGACATTTCGAACAATCTGAGTTTTCCAGTCTTGTGAAATATTTTGAAGACATGTTGCACAAGAATCAGTACCCGTCAAACACATACAACCACTCAGAACTCATCCGCATTTGCTTAATCAAATTGCCTGAACATTTACGACATATTATTTTGGCAGGACGTTGCAAAGGCGACATTGAAGCTATTCAGGGACTGTTACAAGAATTGGAAATTGGAACTGACAATCGCGGAACGCGAAAACAGGAGCACAACAATTACAGGTCACATCCGTCACAATTTTGTGATGACAGAAATAATAACTGGACACGACAAAGCTATTCTTGTAACGCAAATCGTGTCCAAAACAGACACCACCCGTATGAAAACCGTTGGCAGAGTAATAGCTACAGAGAAAGATCGCATTTCCATAGTAATGAATATGACAGAGACAATCATAGAAACAGACAATATGGGAACCAAAATAATTATTATCAAGTGAGACAGAATAACTTCAGACGCAACAGTTCAGCGTGCAGTTACGATTCCGGGAGAAATTTTCCACCACATGACCGACAAAAGAGAAACTATGGAATCTACCGACATGATGACACTCGATATAATCGTAACGACAGACGTGAATTTCGTCAGAAGAACTGGCGGGATTCAAACAGGTCAGGGCCCCCTCGGCAAGATGAATTTATAGGAGTTAGGTCTCCTAATCCCAATAACGACGCACGCCAACAAAGAGATAGCAGACAATGACTCGCACCGCAGGCAGCCACGTGCGCCGGCTGGCTCAGAGAAAAATAATATAGACGCTAACCTTGAGAAAAATTTGAGCATTCTTTACAGACCCACCATATACCTCATGATAATTCCGTTGAATTTGAAACTCTGCGTATCAGGAAGAGTAAAGGATTGCACCACAACCACATGTAAAACCGTTTATTGAAAGATAATCTGCTTTTTAACTTTGTCTTTGCCATAAAACTTTTCACTTCGCGTTACTAGTATGCTTTGTCAGACTTAGAAACTGTTATCATGCAACAATGTTCTAAAGTTAAATATCCAGTCAAGAACCAAGAGAATGCATTTAAACAGGAATTACGAATGCATTGTTATAGTGAACAGACGACACAGTGTTGTTATTTGTACACTCTTGCTTGTTAGTTGCACGATCACTTAACGACTATAAGGCTCACATACTTAGAACATATACTGCTAATGGGCTTTTAACGCAACATTCTGGTTTACTTGAAAAGACATTCTATATTTTAAGTACTTTCTGTGAGATTAAAGATGACTTAGTATTTGGTTTCTTTGACAGCTACACGATTATATCACGACGCTACTAATGTGTGACACAATTTACATTGTTGCTTTTGTGCAGTATCTGATTTATATCTGCACAGTTTTTCTGAATTCTTCTGGAAAGTAAAACATGTTTTAGTAGTAAATTTTGTGGTATAGCTACAATGAGACAGCCTTTTCTGTAGCACAACAATATGTTACAGTACAGTACTTACTTCATCACGGCAATAAGTGTAATAACTATGATATCTATATGCACAGCATTTCGCTTTTATTTATTACGAGGTAAGTACATTGACTTCTACAGAACTTTGCTTACAGATGACGATAATTACAACACTTGGCACATTTTTTACTCTTACGTAATGACAGAGATTATGTTACAACAAGACGCACAATTTAGTGCGGCAGTAGACGTATTTGAGTGATTAATTTTGTAGTTAAAACATTTATTTTTAAAGATTTTTGAATTACAAAGAAGGTTTTTCGTGATTCATTTCATTCCATTGCTGTAATCGGTAACACCTGAGGGTATAATTACATTAATCCTTGGGGGGTACACGCCTGCTTTGTGTGCTAAGCGTGTAGCGAGAACTAGGAGCCCTAGCTAATATGGTATTTGCTTATACAATTTTACACACCGGTACCATAGTTCTCTAACACAGAATTACACAGCTATCTGATTATTTAACAGAGAAACAAACATTTTTTTTACTACATCAGTGACAGATGTTTACGTAATTACACATTTGGATAATTTCACACTTAAGGAATTGTACTTCGTCTGTGCATTGTGAACCGTTTATATTTTTTTTTTTCAACCATTGTGATACTATGAGAGCTTTGAATGTCGCATTTATTATGGGATCATGATTTTTAAAGTACGTTTGAGGTAGATGACACTATTGAAATGAGCAGTGAATTTTTTTTAGGTTTTGAAATTATTGCAGAAAGCTAAGATGTATTTGAGATTTGGCTGAGTTTTTATGATGTTATTTTTACAATGACGATGTGTATTATGCTGTTGAGGTATGTTTATGATCAATAAGCTGATTCTATATGAGGAATTTGATTATGCTATGTATTTATTATGATGAAATATTGAAGAGGTGTCGAAGAATACCTATATGTGTAATAAGGTAAGGAATAACGAGTAGTGGTTAGGGACACTGACTTGTGAATAAAGATGTTGGAAACCAAGAATCGTACTTTAAGAGTTATGAAATGGGTGTAAATGTGTGAATGTATCACAATGCCAACGAAAATTTTTTGGACACTGTTATATTTATAGGATTTTTTCTACACATTTGTAATGCAAATTCTTGACCTGTGAAATTTTTTATATGAGACTGTCACTGTAGCGCTAACTGCTGTCGTAAATATTTCGGTAAGAAAGCTAAGTGACCTTGACGTAATGTGCTGTAGGCGCCAAGCTATGCGACAGTCGCCAGGGAAAAAAGCCGTGCCTTTCAGAGGCAAAACAAAACAAGGAGAGGCCATTAACCTCGGTATTGACATTCCTTTGTAGAAAGCATCGCAAATACGACACGCTCAAACTTGAAAACATATGATTACACTGTGGAGCTCTAAATTTATGATATTTATTAAAATGCCTAATGAAATAATGAGAAACATTTTACATCTATTGTCTTTTTAGTTGAGAGATTTTTTTACTACCTTTGGAGACGCCATTTGCCTAGAGAATGATGTTTCATGCTTTGTATATATATTTGCCTATTTTGTTTAATATCTAGTTTCTAGCTGCACTGCAGCATTGGTTAAAATAAAATTTAATAGATGTATTAATATAGATATTTTATGCCTACAGATCCAGTAAATAATAATTCTATGATCTACTTCCAAAAAAAACGAGGGAGCACAAAAAGATATTTCCCTTCACAGGAATTGCATACGTAATTTTTGTCAATGACAGGGTAACTTGTTTTGTAGAGTAAGTAATGGTGATGCACCACTCTAGTGTTAAGATGTGACATAGGTATTAAACATGGCCATTTTTACTGTAATATTTTTTCTGCTTGAGCTATGGCATATTTTGGTATAAGTTATAGCATTTGCTGCTGCTGTTTGCCAGGCATAGTGCTACTAAATTTCACTTTGTATTACTCCATTAAGCCAGTTTTACTACTGATTTATTTTTCTTGTTGCTGCACATTGGCTCATATTAGTTCTAATGTTGCATTTGCTTTGCTAATTTATATTTATTGCAGCTAGCTTTGCCAATTTGTATTTTTTGTCATTGCTGTTTGTGTTAATTGTTTTGTGCTGCTGCATTGCCTCGTCCCTTAGCTTATGCATCTGAGCTCAGGAGATTTAAGTTAGCTTAAGATGCAGTAGGCTATATAAGAGAACGAGTTGTGATGAATTGGAAGAAATGCATTGAGAAGCTATAAGAAAATGGTTTGGCCAAAAAAGTATTTTGAAGAGGATACAAACAAAAAAGTAGGGTTTAGGGAAAACAGGATTAGGTAGGATTTTCTTGGAAATAAATAATGAGATAAGATAATGGAAAATAAATAATGAGGTAAGAAATATGTGAACATATAAATACAGAAAGCATGCTTGGATAGGATTTTATTTTGGTAGAAACAAATGTTGAAATAAGAGGAAAGATCTATGGAATGAAGTTTTGGGTTGGACTGCAGTACCAAATGTCACACTGAAAACAAACCCTGACCTGTCTTTTTGTGTTATTGCGCTATGTGTTTGTGTACCCTTGCGTATTTGTGTTTTTCCTGTTGTATTTGTGTTTTTCCTGTGTTTATGTGTTTAGCTGATAAGAGTTATGTTGTAGAATTTTTCTAATACTATGTTATTTACTTTGTAAAGATGTTTAGACATTATCTATTCTGTTTTGTTTTAATGCTCACGTGTGAAGTTGATGTTTCGAAAGTTATTCCGACCTTTTATATATTTACTTATATCATAATTCCTGTAACACTGATGTATAAGTTTATGTCTATTCTTTTGCAAAGCCAGTACTACTACAAATGTTATCTGTATTGTTATGTTCTTTAATGATCTATTTTGTACCTTTATTATTGTATTCTCATGTTATAAAATTGTAATTGACACCAGGTCATCAAATTAAGTAACTTGTAAGCATTCATTTCACTGCACACATTTCTGCTGATCATAGTATATGCACAATATGTGAAAAAAAGAGGACTGTTAGTGTTTGGACGTGTGTTAATAATTCAGCAAGGGACTGGTTAGCTTTGTGAGTGCACAAGTGGTGGTTTATGGACTTGCTCTATTCTCCGCAAGACTTTTCGATGGTGATTGTGCACCTGCACAGTCGCAACAGATGGCTGCTGGCCGTCTCTACAAGGACTACAGTGGGTCTGCATCTTTGATGGCCAACCAATACCATTATTTCTACAATGACTGCAATGGATCTGCACCTCTGGTGGCCCACCAATACCGTAATCTCTAACAGGACTACTGTGGTCTGCTCTGTGATGACCTACCTACCAATATTCTTCATCTTCGATTGACTCTGCTGTGGGTTTACTCTGTTGTGGCCCATTACCTGTCTGCATGTCAAGAGTCAGCACTGTCTCTCCGCTGGAAGGACAACACTACTCCTTCAAGACAGCATGGAACTCCACTACTTCCATGTGCATTTTCTTTTACTGCTCAAACTTTCAGAAAAACACTGCAATTTTACTGTGATGAATGATCAGGACTGTCTTTATGGACAGAGAGAAAATTTTAACTTTTCACCAACACTGTATCAATAAGTGTGTGCATTTGATTTCTTTGTTATTGTAATTATGAAAAATTTTTTCATATCTGTATTGGCCACTGCCCAAAACAATTTGTAAAATTTTTTGTGGCGAGCATGGGGTTTAAGTAGGCTGTTTAGGTTTTTATGTTGGTAACGCCACGTAGCGCTCTATATGAAAATCACTGACTTTGTTGTGTGAAGGCTGTGGTTGGTTTGCATTGTTGGAGTATATGCTATTGTAGTGTTGAGCAGCTGGCTATTAACAGCGCGTAGCGTTGCGCAGCTGGAGGTGAGCCGCCAGCAGTGGTGGATGTGCGGAGAGAGATGCGGAGTTTGAGAGCGGATGATCTGGTCGTGTGTCCATCAGAGACAGTAAATTTGTAAGACTGGATGCCATGAACTGCTATATATATTATGACTTTTGAACACTATTAGGGTAAATACATTGTTTGTTCTCTATCAAAATCTTTCATTTGCTAGCTACACCTATCAGTAGTTAGTGCCTTCAGTAGTTTGAATGCTTTATTTAGCTGGCAGTAGTGGCGCTCGCTGTATTGCGGTAGTTCGAGTAACGAAGATTTTTGTAAGGTAAGTGATTTGTGAAAGGTATAGATAGGTTAATGTTAGTCAGAGGCATTCTTTTGTAGGGATTATTGAAAGTCAGTTTGTGTTGCGCTAAAAATACTGTGTGTCAGTTTAAGCACAGTCATTTATAAATTTTTCTAAGGGGGCGTTTCAACATCTGCGTTTCATGCCTCAAACAGAGATTTTGTTTTGACATATACGCTGCATTGTCTATATAAGCGCTGAGGTGGTTCTTGGTGAAGGAGATGAAAACGTATTGTCATTCTTTTTCCCTTCTATGGAACAACATCGAACAAAACTGGATTAATCTTTAACAAAAAGGCATTTAAAATCATTTGAGGTGCTTAAGAAAGTCTAAGAAGGGTAGCACACTGTGAAGAATAGCCAGGGCCTCAAAGTCATACTTTTGCATAGTATTCCGTGGAAATGTGGTAGTAGGTTAGTAGGGCAGTCTATTGAAACCGAACCTTGGTACTGTGACGAATGCTCTGCCGCGTATAAAGAGTACAACACAGCCTTACAAATAGTCTCAAGATATGGTTAGAAGCAGATATATTCTAGCCCAGCTCCAAATTACTAAAATTCACTCGCCAAAAAGACTACGGAAATTACAATTTGTGTCAACAAATTTGAAATAGTCACGGGCAGCGCTCTCAACAGTGCGTGGAAACTTGGCGCTTAATACAGAGACACTAGAGATGCCTGTGTTTCACTGAGGCGAAAGCAGTGACGCTGCGGACGATTTATCATCGTTGCCACCGTTGTAATCTCTGGTCTCAGAGGCACACGCAGGTATAATGAGGGGCAACGGTGCTACAGACACTGGTACGTTGCTTTGAAACCGGCGTCACCATGTTAGATGCTCCGAAACATTGGTAGACGATTGCTTTATATTCTTAATTTCTGTCGTGGCACGCAACAGTTGTTTTAAACAGAAAATGTTACTTTACTTACGTGAACAGTACAGCGTCAGGAAGGCATTTTCAGACGTTTTTCTGGTCTTATATGCATACTTGATCCAGTAATAACGACGCACTTCACCTTGCTAATGTAACTTTCTTTTTGTTGTACGTTTCGAGTAGCCAAGAATAGAAGTATGTGATATTAAAAGGCTAGTTTCGTAATCCAAGGTTTTCATAAATATGGACTGATGAAACTGATGCTGGTCTATGTTCTCTTCCTGAAAAAGCTGAGGACATAATTTCCTATGTTTGATCGGTTTCCAATCTTTTCTACTTGCAGTGATCACCAGGAGAGATTTTAGAGTTGGAAATAAAAATATCTGAAGTCAAATGACAGAAATATAACCCCTGCCGTAAAAGTAAAGAGCTCACCATAATTCTTACATGCAAAAGAAAATATCGCTTGAACGAGTCCACTTACAAATGAAGTATGATTCCTGTGCACTTTGAGTTAAAATCAGAATGATTATTACACCTGTAAAAGACGCAAAGATGACACTGTTGATCAAAGCACTTCCACCAATAGCTAATGTTTGGAGCAACAAACATTGCGGACGTCTCCTAAAGTTTGTGACATAATGACAATACCACTCCGTGCAGAGGTACTATCTCAACATTTTCGTCTGCGGAATGTTGGATATTATCGTCAGATCAGAAATTTGTACAGATTGAAGACAAGAAAAACTTGGAGAATTTCTTATAAAGAAACCAGCCGCGAGAAGTTTCACGAAAGCCTTAGTATTCAGTTTAGACGATAAGAATGACAAGGACACAAAAGTAATTGTAAGTAACGCATTTCACAGTTAACAAAGCTCTAACAAAATTTATCACGTCTGAAATTTTTCATCTGATGTGTTGTACTTGTTCCAAAGTTTCACTCCTCAATGGAATCAGTTTTTATTCATTAAGCGTGGCGCCTACATCAGTCTACGTTTCGTTTCTCGTATGTTGTGAAATTGACCTTTTCTAGACCCGTTTTCATGTTAGGAAGAGGAAGAGTCACTGGGGAGCACATGTGATGAATAGGATGCCTGCGAATCAGTCGTTTATCTGATTCTGCCAAAACTCCACCTGACGTCTAACGCGGTGAACTCGAGAGCGTAGTTACAGGCAAAGAGCCAACCAAACCTATCATTCACAGAAAGCAAGCGTCTTTTCCCCAGTACCCCAGGCAATCATTTCATATCAACACCCATACTTACATCTACATGGCTACTCTACAAATCACAATTAAGTGCCTGCCAGAGGTTCATGGAACCACCTTCACAATAATTGTCTATTATTACTCTCTTGAACAGAGCGTGGAAAAGAACAACAGCTATATCTTTCCGTGCGAGCTCTGATTTCCCTCATTTTATAATGATGATCGTTCCTCCCTACGTAGGCCATCGTCAACAAAATATTTTCGCATTCGGAGGAAAAATCTGGTTATTGAAATTTCGTGAGAAGACACCGCCGCAACGAAAAACGCCTTTCCTTTAATGATGTCCAGCCCAAACCCTGTATCATATCTGTGACACTCTCTCCCATATTTCCCGATAATACTCGTACAAAACGTGCTGGCTTTCTTTTAATTTTTCGATGTACTCCGTCGGTCCTATCTGGTAAGGATCCCCCACTGCGCAGCAGTATTCTAAAAGAGGACCGACAAGCGTAGTGTAGGCAGTCTCTTTAGTAGATCTGTTGCATCTCCTAAGTGATCTACCAATAAAACGCAGTCTTTGGTCCGCCTTCCCCACAATATTTTCGATGTGTTCTTTCCAATTTAAATTGTTCGTAATTGTAACTCATAGATATTTAATAGGATTTACGACATTTAAATTTATAAATTATGGAGCGCCGCAATCAGCGTCCTCTTTTTTTGCAGATTTTATTTGGCAAATCCAGATTTCGGCCAGAGCCTAGCTATTATCAATGCAATATTTTCTAGTCTCAAGGCATTTCAGTTCCTTGTTGTTCTGGTGTCAGTCAGTTCTTTGAATACTACTTTAAAGTAGTAAACTGATACAGTATTATTCAAAGAACAGTGTTTCCCGCTCAGGGTATTGTGTGGCGGCCGGCGAGGTGGAATGACAGAAAAATTTTTCCATCCCAAGGTCGTGAAAGCTACGACTCGGATGTTATGAAAAAGGCAGTTAAGAAACGTAGGACACTGACCGCTTTCCAATTTTTTTTATTTTATTTTTTATTTTTTATTTTTTTTAAAGATTGGTAGTTGAGGAGGGGTGCGATAGGGGGAACAGGTGATTGGAGGACCAGTTACAGGCAGTCAGTAGTGGGAGAATTTCACAACGTAAAAAATTACGGGACTGGCTAGCGCCAAGCGAACCGTGTGATCATCGGTGGGCGGTGTCTTTTCGAGGCAGAATCTGAGCAAAGCAACCATCTTAGTAGTGTGCGCTTATCATTCCGGTGGCAGATTTGATTCGAGTAGCAGCTTTTCCCTCCGGCGGCGGACTTAAACTCTGGCAGCAGATGGTTCTTTGATGCCAGACTTCGAAGTAGAGAGACGGAGTTCATTTGCAGAACAGACTGGGTTAAGACATCCATTTGCAGCAATCAGTCTGCACTTCGACATGCACATAATGGTGAGAACACCTAGCAGCATCGGCTGGTTAGGGTATAACGCAGTTAAATGTCTGCTAGCGTTTCAGAAAATTCGTGTGGCTTTCAACGATTACGGGGACAAGCAAGCTGCATGTAATCACATCTTCTCTTTCTGGTACCAACTGGCAATTGTTAGTTCCATTACGCCGTTATGTTATACGATATTGGTATGTCAGAAAGTTGATTTGCACGAACCCAGTTTCCCTATCAAATTATGTTTGCCAGTCGTATCATCCGTTATTATAACTTAGCTTAATGTCTCACTTTTGATGTTCTTGCTTTGTGCCCCACTATATATCTGAGCACACTAGGAATAGTATTAAGTATTATTTACCTGGGCCAGGCCTTTGATGTATGTCTAGGAAATCCGTTTCATTACGTTAGTTGCCAGTAAATTATGGGAGCACTGGTACCTGGAATTCAGTACTAGGGCTTCCCTTTCCCACTGACTGCGTTAATCCGATCCGCTGCGTAACTCTGGCTCTGGGCTCTGAGCACTATGGGACTGAACTGCTGAGGTCATTAGTCCCCTAGAACTTAGAACTAGTTAAACCTAACTAACCTAAGGACATCACAAACATCCATGCCCGAGGCAGGATTCGAACCTGCGACCGTAGCGGTCTCGCGGTTCCAGATTGCAGCGCCAGAACCGCGCGGCCACTTCGGCCGGCGTAACTCTGGCAAGCACTGAGTTTCGGGGAGCGATCTGCCGCTCAGCAAGCACAAATTCAAGCAGACCAGGTCCAAGCAGACACCAGTATTTCAGACACGGTAACAAAGTTCTCAAAATGACATTGAGAGGCGGTTTCCTTCCATGCCACGACGAATACAATAGAATGTAGCTCACGTCATACTGGCGTTGAAGATGGATATCAGTCTTGACTAGAATTCATATCCACTAAGTGAATAACATCAGCACGAAGTTTGATAAATATAGGAACTTGTTCTTCACGGGGTAACAGATTCGATTTGTCACACCATAAGAGGCTCAATTACATTAAGACGATTTGACCATGAACAGCACCTGTGCAATGTCCTCAATACGTTTAAATTGACAGTCGTGGCCAGGACAGATTTCCGTGTTGTTATGAGTGCATTATGTCGGAGCTCTGTGCGTTCGAACGTGGGCAAGTTGTTTTTGCTCGTATGGTAGGTGATTCCGTAACCAAGGGAGCCAAAATCTTTGGGGTTTTCCAGGCACCTTATAGGAGACTTATACTGTATACAGGGATAGCGGAAAAAAGTGATCGGCTTAGTCACAACGCGTACTAAAATGTGTGCTGAACGATGATGACGGACGGTAGTCGAAGAGGGTTGTATCCAAAAATAAGAAGACAACAACTGCAAAAGTCACTACAGTATTGATGTCGCACTAGCGAACCCTATCGGCACCAAAAAACAACACGAAGGCAGCTCCGCAGGCAAGTAATTGCAGCGCGAGATGAAACTTCAAAACCACTGATCAGGATACGGATATCATGTAGAACAAAGCGGGAATTACATCAAAATGTTAGAAGTAGTCACAATCGAGCTACAGTAGCCCATTACAGACAGTATTGTAAGGTGCTTAAAAATGTTATTAGGAAGGCAAAGAGCATGTGGTACGCAAATAGAATATCTAATTCACAGGATGAAATGAAAACCATATGGTCAGTCTTGAAGGAATTGTCTGGTCAACAGCATAAGGTCGACGCTATGAAGTTAGTTGGTAGTAAAAATATTACTGTTACTGATAAGTCTGATATATATGTTCAGTATTTAACAATCACTTGCTGTACATTTCTCGTGAATTAAATAAAATCTTAGTTTCTACAGGGGATCATATACCTTGAATGAGTCCTGTACATAATTGAAAGGCTCCTGGTATGAGGAAGGTTCGTTTCATGAAAATACCTTTGTTTATGGAACAAGTAGAAAGACTCCTGGTCATGTGGAGGGTTAATAAAAGCTTTCTCCTTCTATTGCTTCTAGCGTATTTATCATTATCTCTTTCTCCGATAATTACTTCTCTGATTTTCATTCTCATTATAAATACGGGATTCTATTTTAATTGTTTGGAATAATGGCAAACTAATTAGTTATACATTAATTTATTTTACTGATTGCAGCATTTAACATGTCGATAATAATGTCAATCTCATGGGTGCCTTTCCAATTATAATCCAACGGATAATTTACTCAGGTAATGGATGAGGACGGGATGTATTCACATTCATGCTAGTACTTGTGTGCTAGAGTCATACATTTACTGCACACCGGATTTTATTTCATGCATCACGATCAGTATGGTGCAACAAGTTACAAGTAATACAGCACAGTCGAACGCTATCTGGGCTTGGTTATGAAGTTCCGAGCTAAAGTGCGCCCCGCGATTCTAAATTAGCAGAGGTCTGGCTGAAAGCTGCGCACACTAATGAGCCGCTACACACTGCTTAGAGGGCCCCTTGTATGCTAGCCTACAAGACGGCGGATTTCCCCAGAGCGACCAGAATTCAGCCCAGCACAGCCTCTGTCCCTTCTGCACAACGCGGTACCTTACCTCGTAGTCCAACTCCTTTCAGACTCGAACGCTAAGAGGGTTCCTTAAGCAAACTGCCGACTAGGGTCTGTTCCTGCGATGAAGCCGCACGCGTAGCTTAACTAAAGAAACTGTCCAAGAATGGAATATTGCCCTCGCTACTCACAACGCTAATAAGACAGGATAATTCAAGTAAGCCAAGTGACACTCCCTGGTCTATAAGATCGAACCCAAGTGTTACTTGGAACCTTCATAAGCATTGCCCACATGATGATTATTAAAATCGCCGTACAATATATTAATTCACAACTTAAATAACAAGAAGAAACTCTCTAGTATCCTAACTAATTCACTGTATTAAGCAAAAGGTGGATCTACACATGGCCTACCACGTGACCACCAAGTCCACGTGTTAGCCTACTACCCAAATTAAATCTCGGGATCGTGATTACTATTCCCTTCCTTCACGATACACAAATTCCTAGAACATATAACAACTTCACAAACATGGAAACACATTACACATACCTTGTTCTCGCCACTGGGGCGCTCGTGCACAATGAACCTATAAGTCACACGTGTTATTCTATTCAATCCCAAAATACGAGTAGTATCTCACACACGCATCTTAGTGTAAGATATATCCTGACCTTATGCTTTACCAGCTGTGTCTTACCATTTCATCGTGCTCTTGTGCAACACGACTCGGAGAACTACCATTACAAAGCTCCACACGATATCTTAAAATATTCAAAATATTCTTAAATATTTCACACACGCATCTTAACTTAAAATCTATTCTGATTTCCTAACGCAGAAATGAAACAGTTATATCATTATGGCTCACTTAGTGTGAACTTACCAACCATGCCACGCTTTCTTAGTGGAGCTACCCAACACGTCCTCTCACCGTGCTTTAGAACAGCACATCACCCAGCCTTCTTTGTTCCCCTGGAAGTCCTCCAAAGAATCTTAATAAAAGCTCCGCTCTTACTGCCAACCTTATTCATCTTGCTTCACCAAGACCTGAAGTTTCGACTAGCTGTTGCTCTCTTTGGAGCATTCTTACATCTCTATCCAGCAGACGCTATCGATTGCTGCAATGCTGAAATTGTCCAAATATCTTTCCCTCTCACAAACACACACTCACAACGTGGGATATTGATTCGGGGGATTACACAGGAAATGTTGGCTTTACAAGGTGTAACATTAATAATTGATCTTTGGTTTTACCTTCCTTGAGTTAGGTATTACATTTCCTGTTCTAACTGAGTTTACTTTTATGATTGTAATTACATTTCCTATTCAAACTGAGTTTGCTTCTATGAGAGAGTCCAAGCAGGGACCTCTCAACCTCTCTTGGAAAATGTCTTTCCGAGATTGATGTAGGAAAGACACCTCTGTGATACTGACAAGGGGGAATTGAGTCACTAATTAAATCACTGAAGACTAAGAACTCTCATGGATATGATGGAATGCCTAGCAGAATATTAAAGTATTGTGCTGCACATGTTAGCTCTGTACTTAGCCATATCTGTAAATTTTCCTTTAAGAACGGCCAGATTCCTGAACAATTAAAGTACTCAGTAGTAAAGCCGCTTTATAAAAAGGGAGACAGGGAAATGTAGACAATTTTAGACCTGTTTCTATGCCATCAGTGTTTGCTAAAGTTATTGAAAAGGACATGTATGTAAGGATAATTGATCATTTTATTTCACATATTTTGATTTCAAATGTACAGTTCGGTTTTAGAAGTGTTTTAACGACCGAAACTGTTCTATTCTCTTTTCTCTATAATATACTGGATGGGTTAAACAAAAGGTTTCGAACACTAGGCATCTTTTTTGATTTAACTAAGGCGTTTGATTGTGTTGATCACAACATACTGCTCCAGAAGTTGGAACATTACGGAATACAGGGAGTAGCTCACAATTGGTTCACCTCTTACTTTAACAACAGACAGCAAACGATCATTATCTCCACAGTGTTGAGAATGGCTATGATGTGGGGTCCGCGTGGGGCACATTGAAATGAGGGGAGGGGGGGGGGGGCAGATGCCCCATTGTTGGCGCCACTCATGTACCTTGTACCTTATATATAGCAATGATATTCCCTCGAGTGAGCCGGCCGAAGTGGCCGTGCGGTTAAAGGCGCTGCAGTCCTGAACCGCAAGACCGCTACGGTCGCAGGTTCGAATCCTGCCTCGGGCGTGGATGCATGTGATGTCCTTAGGTTAGTTAGGTTTAACTAGTTCTAAGTTCTAGGGGACTAATGACCTCAGCAGTTGAGTCCCATAGTGCTCAGAGCCATTTTTCCCTCCAGTATTACAGGTGATTCTGAAATATTTGTGTTTGCTGATGACATTAGCTTGGTAATAAAGGATGCTGTGTGCAAATAGTGCACTTCATGACGTATGTTCATGGCTTGTAGAAAATAAACTAACAGTAAATCACAGTAAGACACACTTTTTACAGTTTTTAACAAGCAGCTGAACTGAACCAGCCGTTTCAGTTTCACATAAGGGGCATGTGATTAATGAAACTGAACAGTTCAAATTTCTAGATGGTCAGAGAGATAGAAAACTGTCGTGGAAAGCCGGCCGGAGTGGCCGTGCTGTGCTAAACGCTACAGTCTGGAACCGAGCGACCGCTACGGTCGCAGGTTCGAATCCTGCCTCGGGCATGGATGTGTGTGATGTCCTTAGGTTAGTTAGGATTAATTAGTTCTAAGTTCTAGGGGACTGATGACCTCCGAAGTTAAGTCGCATAGTGCTCAGAGCCATTTGAACCATTTTTTTGTCGTAGAAAGCCCAAGTTCAGGATCTTGTTCATTTTCACTATTCGAACGGTGTCAGAAGTAAGTGATAGTTCGACACGAAACGTAGTCTACTTTGCTTATTTTCATTCGCTTATGACGTATGGTTCAAATGGCTCTGAGCACTATGGGACTTAACATCTGAGGTCATCAGTCCCCTAGAACTACTTAAACCTAACTTGCCTAAGGACATCACACACATCCATGCCCGAGGCAGGATTCGAACCTTCGACTGTAGCTGTCACGCGGTTCCGGACTGAATCGCCTAGAACCGCTCGGCCACCAAGGTCGGAATTTGACGTATGGTGTTGTGTTCTGGGGTAGCTCTTCCCATTCTCAAAGGATATTTTTGGCCCAGACACGGGCAGTTCGGGCAATAAGTGGTGTAAGTTAGCTAACCTCTTGTCGACCCCTTTGCAGTAGTCCGGGTTTTCTGATATTGGCCTCGCAATATATATATTCCTTAATGTAGTTTCTTGTTAACAGTATCATCTTATTCCCAAGAATTAGCAGCTTTCACTCAATTAATACAAGCCAGAATTCCACTTCCTTGACTCTTGTGCAGAAAGGCGTGCAATATACTGTTGCATCTATTTTCAATAAACTTCCACAAGAATTAAAAATATATTAGCAGTAATCCACGCGCTTTCAAATCGAAACTGAAAAGTTTCCTCATGCTTCTATTCTATCGAGGAGTTCCTTGAAAAATTGAGCTGATTGCTATGGTATATTGTTGATTGAATTTACACAAACTCATGGCTTGTCTTTTTTGCGTTGATAAATAGTTTATTTTATCTGTTTTTACTTTTATGTTGTAATTTCATGTACTGACACGTTCCATGACATTGGAGATTTGCTCCTCAAATTTGGTCCTACGGAACTTGAAGTGTAAAATATAAAATTAAAAAAAATAAAACCTGGTGCCGAAGCTATAAAACCTGGACTAAGAAGCAACGTAAAAAAATGATTTTGCCGTATAAGTGTTGTTTCACATTGTTTACAATTTCTGGTTCAGTTTACGCCCCAAGAGTGGTCCATGGTGGAAGATCGGTGATGATTTGGACAGCCCTATCGTGGTATTCTAAGTGTCTCATGATTACTCTGGAAGGCCGCATTACTGAAGACCATAAAGGGCTTGCATTTATCCATTCCGAGATGACTGGGCCGGCCGCTGTGACCGAGCGGTTATAGGCCCTTCAGTCCGGAACCGCGGTGCTGTTACGGTCGCAGGTTCGAATCCTGCCTCGGGCAGGGATGCGTGTGATAGGTTAGTTACGTTTAAGTAGTTCTAAGTCTAGGCGACTGATGACCGCAGATGTTAAGTCCCGTAGTGCTTGGACCCATTTGAATTTGAGACGACTGGAAGCTGTTTTGGATGCCAACGGTTTTCCTACACAGTATTTGGCATGCAAAAGTGTTTTTGATGATAGATCGGCACCCAATTACAAAGAGAATCGTAGTCGTTCGCTTTGCAACGAGAATAAGACGAGCGACCATTGTACAATGTTACGCACAGCAGGAATGTCTGGGTGAAGAGAAAGACAAATTTTATAGAAAACTCCAAGAAACGCTACAGCAGTATCGAAAAAGAGATATCGTCTTGCTGATGGGCGACATTAATGCCAATGGAGCAGATTATCGGAATAAATGGGTTGGGAACCCGAAATAACGCTGAAGAACGTCTCATAAATTTTTGCGACATGTTTAACTTGATCACTGGAGGTTCTATTTATCCATATAAACAGTGTCACAAAGTAGCGTCAGTCTTACTGGACGGGAGAACAGAGGACCAGATAGACCACTTTGCAATAAGTAGGAGCTGGCGAAGCTCACTCCTTAATGTGAGGAATAAAAGAGGAGCAGATGTCGGTAGCGACCACCACCTTGTACTAGCAATCGTCTGTCTAAAAATA
Source organism: Schistocerca serialis cubense (assembly GCF_023864345.2). Taxonomy (NCBI): domain Eukaryota; kingdom Metazoa; phylum Arthropoda; class Insecta; order Orthoptera; family Acrididae; genus Schistocerca; species Schistocerca serialis. Next base: position 334,680,638 of record NC_064642.1, read on the forward strand.
GCTGCAGAAAAGAGACATTGCGGGCAAAGCAGGATTAGGCTTAATTTATGAAAGTTGGACAATACAAAAGTCCGAGAGGAGTTCTCGATCTAACTGAGAAACCGAGTTAAAGGGTTTTGCAGAAGAATCGAACGACATTGATGGTCAATGGGATGCAGTGAAAGTCACCTATGCACAGAATGCTGAAGAAATTATTGGAGCAAAGGACCGCGGCAAACAAGACTGGATTTCTGACCGTATGTGGGATGCAATACAGCAGAGGACGAAGGCAAAATTACAGCTAAACTGCGCAGAGACAAGGGAAGTAATCCAACAGGAACTCTGCATATTAAATTTGATGGCGAAGAGGAGTTCGAGAAAAGATAAGAGAACCTTAATCAAAAATCTGGCAGCTAAGGCGGAGGCAGCAGCTAACAGAGGCGATGGCAAGACACTATATAACATCACAGGGAAACATTCACATAAGAAATTTGAGGGTGATATGACACTGAGCGTGATATGCGAATCAAGGACAGGTAAGGAAAACTACTGACAAATCGAGAAGACCAAGTGCAGAAGTGGAAACAACATTTTGCGAACGTTCTGAGCAGTGAAACTATTGATGACACTGTAGCTCAGTTGAATGTGGACGAGGAAGGACTCTCACAAAATATGTTAATTAACGTAGAACCGCTATCCGAAGAAGGAATGGTTAAAGTAGCCCAACAAATAAAAAATGGAAAGGCTCCGGTCCTGGACAACATCACTGCATACTTACTCAAAGTAAATCCCTCTACAACAGCAGAAATTTTGCATCCACTCCCGACGGCCATAAGAATGAATGAAAAAGTACCGAATGAGTGGAACAGAGGCTTGCACATCATGTTTCCCAAGAAAGGAAGCCCATCGGTTTTCCGAATAATCCTAAATACGATAAAAGCATATGTAGACAAGAAAATAAGAAGAGAACCAAGTAAGTCGCTCTTGCATTGACCATATAAACACCTTGAGAATAACAGCTGAACAGTCATATAGATACATGCTGTTTGTAAACTTTGAAAAGGTCTTCGACAGTAAGAACAAAAATATGGAGTTCACTGCAAACTTTTGGAGTTAACAAGAAAATAATTGCTCTTGTCAAATGCATGTATAAAAGCTACATGTGCCAGGTTCAGCATCAACGTCCGCTTTAAAATCCAGTAGCAGTGAAAACAGGAGTTAAGTAAGGATGCGTGCTCTCACCGATACTATTTAACATAATACCGAATCTTGTAATGACGGAAGCTGTGGATAAAGTGACAGGAATAAAATAGAGCAATGGGACACACCGAAGAGACCCATATTTTGGTGATAACTTTTGGCTTCCATCCCATTGCCTCAGTGATATGAAAGAGAAACTGGAAGATCTGAAACTGGCGGCGAAGGAAGTCGGTTTGAGAATAAATGCCCAAGAAAACAAAAGACATGCAGGCAAATGATAACAACACCGCAGAGCTGAAGCCAGGCAGTCGAAAGGGTGGATAAGTTTTGCCACCTTGGAAGTATGATTACACCATGTGATGGAGCAACAGAGGACATTAAGAGCCGCATCAGCAAAGGCGAAGGCGCTTTTACAGCTCTCCTCTCTATCAGGAGATGAAAGGAAATAACATTCAAGAGCAAATTGTGGATATCTGAAAGTAATGTAACATCTGTGTTTCTACGTGGATGTGAAACATGAAAGTGACAAAGCAGCAGATATCTGAAGAACATACTGGGGGTATGGAGGCCAAATGTCATCTCTAACTAAACACTCTGGGAAAGAACCAACCAGAAATCAGATGAGCGGCAAATAAGATGCAGGAAGTGGCGATAGTTAGGATATACGCTTACGAGACCAAAATAACATATTGGCAGGAAATACTTTATTGGATCCCGAAGTGACAACGGAGATGAGGCAGGTCCAGAATGATGTGGATACGATTAGTTGAAGCAGAACGTCAACTGCAACGAACAGAATGAGAATAAGTGACAATACTAGCTGAAGACAGAACAAGGTGGCGATCCTTTGTTGCACCTATATGCTCCACATAAGGAGTTAAAGAAAGTAATTTATATACAGGCTGAAGAAAAATTCGCGTACTCGGACTTCGCAGCGCGAGTTCTTACATACTGGCAATTCAGAAATGTCTATTACAAAATTTCGTCCTGCGCATATCTTGGGCAGTAAATGGACGATAAAGGTTGGCAGTCACTACATTTGTCCGTAACAATGGCAGTGATGTCAGTTGGCGCAGTGGAGAGCGTTTTGGGGACACCATGCAAGAAGTCGAGGGTTCGATTCTGGATTGAGGTTTATTTGTTTTTATCTGGTAAAAGTAGTCTGCGTGATATGTATCTGGCGTCTTAATCGTCGAACAGTGATTATGGTGAGTCTTCTACAAAAAGTTTGAAGTTACGTACTATGAACACAGAAATGGAAATACAGTCGTTTTCATTGGTGAGCTTTTAATGAAGCCTTTTCCACGTCGTGGGCGCCAATTGTTTCGCGCTACTGCATCTACTAGATGCCAAAACTGTTTTCTGTGTACCCTCACCAAATGGTCCCATCGAAATTATTTGCAAAGGACGTTGGTAGCCCTACGGGTGACGTAAGATGTAATGGACCTGAACTTGGCAAGAATAATAGGTGTTATTTATCTATGGGACCACTGGAGGAGGGTACACACAAAACAAGTTTGGAATCTAGTAGATGCAGTGGTGTGAAACAGTTTGCGTCTACGACATGCAAAAGGTTTCTTTGAAAGTTGGCCAGTGAAAACGATTGTATTTTCCTTTGTGTGGTTCGTAGTATGCAACTGCCAATGTTTTGTAGAAGGCCCACTATAATAGCTGTATGGCGAATAAGACGCCAAGTACCGTACCATTCAGACTACTTATAGTAAATAAAAGCAAATACGCGTCGATCCAGAATCGAACCTTCGATGTCCTGCGTGCTAATCGAAAACACTATCACCTGCGCCAACTACATAGCACTAGTGTTACATCGTGACAGTTTTAGCTGCCATACACGTGATTACAGTGTTGCCAGACTACCAACTTTAACGCCCATTTACTGCTCGAAATACGCGCAGGACGAAATTTTGTGATATGCATTTTTGTATTGCCAGTATGTGAGGAATCGCGCTGTGAATTCCGAGTGCGAGCAACTACGGCGTGGCGTGGAGTGCTCCATCCCGGAATCGAAACAGCGACCCTCAGGTTCTTCGTCTTCCGGTGGAGTTCATCAACCTCTAGGTTCACAGGGGACCCATTTGGTGAGGCCGCAGCCCCTTTGGCCTCGCCAGCTACCTGAGTAGGTAGCACGCGAACTTCTTTCTGATAACATCAGGAATGGTATCTTCTGCGTTGACCTGTTGGCGCGGTACCAACATCTTCTTCTGGCCAAGAGCGTAGCGGTTATGTCATTGTAGCGAAGTATGATGTCCGCTGACTAACCATCGGTGCGTCCGTCCAGGCGACGTTTCTTCGTGTCTTCTTTCTCCCCTCGAAGGACCTCCACAAAGGACCACCTCACGCCCGCTTCTCGGAGGTATTTATTCGGTGTTTTTGGCAATGCCCCGAAACTATATTACTGGCCATTAAAATTGCTACACCAAGAAGAAATACAAATGATAAACGAGTATTCATTGGACAAATATATTACACTAGAACTGACATGTGATTGCATTTTCACGCAATTTGGGTGCATAGATCCTGACAAATCAGTACCCAGAACAACGACCTCTGGCCGTAATAACGGCCATGATACGCCTAGGCATTGAGTCAAACAGATCTTGGATGGCGTGTACAGGTACGCCTGCCCATGCAGCTTCAACACGACGCCACAGTTCATCAAGAGTAGTGACTGGCGTATTGTGACAAGCCAGTTGCTCGGCCACCCTTGACCAGACGTTTTCAATTGGTGAGAGGTATGGAGAATGTGCTGGCCAGGGCAGCAGTCGAATATTTTCTGTATCCAGAAAGGCCCGTACAGCACCTGCAACATGCGGTCGTGCATTATCCTGCTGAAACGTAGGGTTTCGCAGGGATCGAATGAAATGTAACGTCTACTGTTCAAAGTGCCGTCAATGCGAACAAGAGGTGACCGAAACGTGTAACCAATGGCACCCCATACCATCACGCCGGGTGATGCGCCAGTATGGTGATGACGAATACACGGTTCCAATATGCGTTCACCGCGACGTCGCCAAACACGGATGCGACCATCATGATGCTGTAAACAGAACCTGGGTTCATCCGAAAAAACGACATTTTGCCATTCGTGCACCCAGGTTCATCGTTGAGTGCACCATTGCAGGCGCTCCTGTCTGTGATGCAGTGTCAAGGGTAACCGCAGCCATGGTCTCCGAGTTGATAGTCCATGCTGCTGCAAACGTCGTCGATCTGTTCGTGCAGATGGTTGTTGTCTTGCAAACGTCTCCATCTGTTGACTCAGGGATCGAGACGTGGCTGCACAATCGATTACAGCCATGCGGATAAGATGCCTATCATCTCGACTGCTAATGATACGAGGCCGTTGCGATCCATCAAGGTGTTCCGTATTACCCTCCTGAAGCGACCGATTCCATATTCTGCTACAGTCATTGGATCTCGACCAACGCGAGCAGCAATGTCGCGATACGATAAACCGCAAACGCGATAGGCTACAAACCGACCTTTATTAAAGCCGGAAACGTGATGGTACGCATTTTTCCTCCTTACACAAGGCATCACAACAACGTGTCACCAGGCAACGCTGGTCAACTGCTGTTTGTGTATGAGAAATCGGTTGGAAATTTTCCTCATGTCAGCACGTTGTAGGTGTCACCACCGGCGCTAACCTGTGTGAATGCTCTGAAAATCTAATCATTTGCATGTCACAGCATGTTCTTCCTGTCGGTTAAATTTCGCTTCTGTAGCACGTCATCTTCGTGGTGTAGCAATTTTAACGGCCAGTAGCGTACATATATTCTTTCAAATGGTTCAAATGGGTCTAAGTACTATGGGACTTAACGTATGGGGTCATCAGCCGCTAGACTTAAAACTACTTAAACCTAACTAACCTATGGACATCACACACATCCATGCTCGAGGCAGGATTCGAACCTGCGACCTTAGTAGCAGCTTGGTTCCGGACTGAAGCGCCTAGAAGTGCTAGGCCACAGCGGCCGGTATATATTCTTTCACCCCATGTAATTGAAGTGATATGTCACATGGGTCATAGTGTTAAATCGTCTGAAGAAGATGCCACAGTTGCTCGGAAATCGACTGCAAACAAATAGAAGACAGTAAACAGAGCTGTGAAGAGAAAAACTAGGACGTTGCCTTTATTGCCTGTAGCCCATTGAGGAGAATTTATTACACTTCCTAGCCGCTCGATTGTTCTTACTTTTGTTTATATTGAACAATAGCCATCCAAGATAATGTACTGGATTCTTGGAAATAAAAATTATGGAAGCGGACATTTGTTGCATGGAGCCTCCCTTTAGTGACATGTTTCACTCGACAGCCTCGACCACCTTCAGAAATTTAGTAGTGAAGGGGCAGGCATTAAACGTGTCTAGCTGTGTCTAACTCCTCCGTGCTGCTTGTCAAATGGTCATCCAGTCGAACACTGCTCCGTATGACGGTGCGTACTGCCCTTCCCGCTCAGTGCACACGAGGACAGCCACACATTGGGAGGCGAGCCCAGGCGCGGCACACGGCGCTCGCAGCCGGCGACAGACGGACGGCGCGCTAATGGCGCTGTAAGAAAGTGACGCGCCGAGTGAAGGCAGCAATGATGAATGAGAGCCGCCGCCACCGCCGCCGCCGCCGCCAGGCAATCTCCTTGTGATGATGGATGGCGGCGGCGCCGCGCGCCCATTCATCATCGGCCGGGGGCGGCGCTGGCGGCTGTCGGCGCGGCCCGGCCGCCCGACGCCACTACAGGTACACACGGCCCGCTGTTTACCCACCGTATTACGTCATTAATTAATCTTCTTCGGGCAGCCGGCGCCGCGTCCGGTCACGTCCGCTGCACGGACCCCGCAACTTCTTGCGCGCCCGACGGGTGACTAACGTCAGGTCGCTGTCGGTCATCTTTTTGCCGCTTTCACGAGCGCCGGGCTGCCGGGTACAGGGGGCCTGCCGAGGTCGCCTTCCGCGCAGGCGCAGCCGGCCTCTGCCGCTGCCGGTACGGGAGCGCCGACGTCAATCAAGTTGTCCGCCATCTCGAGCCTGCACTGGCTTCCTGCATTAAGCTTAGGAACGACGTCCACTGAAACCAGACGCCACGAATCAGTCTGTATATACCGCCAGCTGGAGGAGGAATTGCCAGTGCTTGTCCATTTCAAGCCTTTCAGGTGGTACTGCACTGCCTGTGTTGTCAAGGAGTACAATGCAGGGGGGGCTCCTGTATAGGTTTGCAGGTTTGCGTTACCCCACAAAGAATAATTTTGTTCAACTGTGTTTGGCTTCTGAGCGTTGTATACCAGTGCGCAGTTTATCTCTTCTGAAATGCCCGGGCTCCAAACGCCGAACCCAGTGGAGTTGGACGGAATGTGCCGACGGCGACAGCGGTTTGCGCTGTGGCTGCAAACGCGGACGTGGGTGTCGCAGAGGGGGTGCGAGGTGCTGGGACAACTCTAGGCAACACAGCACTCGTATGCGGGCCTTGTGTGTATAAACACCTCACCTGGGCCATACTGCCAGCCGCAGGAAGAGGGCCCGAACTCTTCCGAAGGGAAACGGAACTGTCGGATTTTCGAACAAAGCGGGATTCTGGCGCCACCTTACCGGTTCAGGTGTAGCTGCGAGCGAACTATTTCCTGTGCGTTGTGTTAGTTATTTTAGCGTGTGCTACCACCCGAATTTTGAGGCTAAAGTGACAAGTGAATACGTGAAATAATGAATCAGGTAATTTCATAGCTCTCTGAACCCTTAAGTTTACGGAAGTTTGAAGAAAAATTAGAAATCAAGAGGCTAGGTAGGCCGACTCCTGCTTTAACAATACCGCAGACCGTTAAAACGAAAAGTCGCCAATTCAATAGGAAATTTAACTCTGAACTGTACAACAAACATGAATGTCGGTGTGGTTGTGACACGAAAAATGCCTTATTTTGTTTTCCTTGTTTATTGTTTGAAGGAGATCTTTCACGGTCTAAACACGGAGTCTGTGACATTCAACACCTCCAAGACAAAATTAGAAAACACGAACTTTCTTCAGACCATGTAAGTAACGTTTTGAATATGGCAAGCTTAGGCAATGTAAATATAGCTACCCAATTAGACAGTGGGTACAGAAGGTCCGTGGCATTACAAAATCAAAACGTTACCGATAATATGTGCATATTGAATCTAATTATTAACTGTATTCGTTTCTGTGGTGCGTTGGAACTTACCCTCAGAGGACACAGTGAGACTGAATCATCTTCCAGTCATGACGTTTTTCGTTCCTTGATTAATTTTAGTGCAGAAAATTCAACAGGTTTTCACGAGTAGCATGAAAGAGGGAGAACTGAAGATGGCGCAGCGATGTGTAATTTACTGCAGGAGGCAAAAGAACTATGTGATGTCATAAGTTACGAGGCAAAAGAGAGAGTCAAGTTCACTGGACACCTACTTGCAGCCTCTCCCTTTCTACCAGAAAAATTCGCTACTTACTCTTCCAGTTTTCCAGAAACTTCTTTCAGAGCTGCTATTGAATGCTACTCTTTTTTGGAAGGAAAGAAATTTTGAAAACAACTCTCTGTTATTTATGGAAGAGAGGAGTTCAAAAGCATATGTGGAGCTTTGAGCTATCTGGATTACATACCAGACAATAATCTTTGTGATACACTGAGCGAATCTGTGAAGCACCTGAAAGCGACAACTACAATTCCAGTGACCACATCAGAAGCAGAACGTAGTTTTTCTTCGCTGAAACGCATCAAAACCGTCTTGCGGAATACTATGGACCAAGAAAGACAACGAGAACTCGCGATGCTCTCTATTGAACGAGACCTTGTTTTAGGAATTGCAGACTTCAATCAAAGAGTGACTGAAAGATTTGCAAATATGATGGAAAGAAGAATAGAAAAGTGATCACCACCACATCCAAATTCAGAGATAAAATCTAACGGCGTTAACATCTGTCTTGCTGTAAAAGGTTAGTAAAGCATGCCTTCCACTTTTTGAGTACATAGAGCTGCAGTTGATTTTAATTCCTTTTATTCTGCAAAAGTAATATGTACTTTCTTCTGTGTACATCTTTCGGTTTTATTGTGAGTAGATGTAGGAGTGACACGAGCGAGCGGTCTGTTTATACCAGGCACTACAGAAACATGAGCAGTGTACTGGTTTTCTCTCTTTTGTTGATGTTTTCCTTCGTGAGCACATTGCACCACTATTTTCTTTCGTCACGAGCCGCCACCGGTACGATGTAATGTCCCTTCGACTATGGCCGTCATGAAATACACTCCTGGAAATGGAAAAAAGAACACATTGACACCGGTTTGTCAGACCCACCATATTTGCTCCCGACACTGCGAGAGGGCTGTACAAGCAATGATCACACGCACGGCACAGCGGACACACCAGGAACCGCGGTGTTGGCCGTCGAATGGCGCTAGCTGCGCAGCATTTGTGCACCGCCGCCGTCAGTGTCAGCCAGTTTGCCGTGGCATACGGAGCTCCATCGCAGTCTTTAACACTGGTAGCATGCCGCGACAGCATGGACGTGAACCGTATGTGCAGTTGACGGACTTTGAGCGAGGGCGTATAGTGGGCATGCGGGAGGCCGAGTGGACGTACCGCCGAATTGCTCAACACGTGGGGCGTGAGGTCTCCACAGTACATCGATGTTGTCGCCAGTGGTCGGCGGAAGGTGCACGTAACCGTCGACCTAGGACCGGACCGCAGCGACGCACGGATGCACGCCAAGACCGTAGGATCCTACGCAGTGCCGTAGGGGACCGCACCGCCACTTCCCAGCAAATTAGGGACACTGTTGATCCTGGGGTATCGGCGAGGACCATTCGCAACCGTCTCCATGAAGCTGGGCTACGGTCCCACACACCGTTAGGCCGTCTTCCGCTCACGCCCCAACATCGTGCAGCCCGCCTCCAGTGGTGTCGCGACAGGCGTGAATGGAGGGACGAATGGAGATGTGTCGTCTTCAGCGATGAGAGTCGCTTCTGCCTTGGTGCCAATGATGGTCGTATGCGTGTTTGGCGCCGTGCAGGTGAGCGCCACAATCAGGACTGCATATGACCGAGGCACACAGGGCCAACACCCGGCATCATGGTGTGGGGAGCGATCTTCTACACTGGCCGTACACCAATGGTGAACGCCGAGGGGACAATGAATAGTGCACGGTACATCCAAACCGTCATCGAACCCATCGTTCTACCATTCCTAGACCGGCAAGGGAACTTGCTGTTCCAACAGGACAATGCACGTCCGCATGTATCCCGTGCCACCCAACGTGCTCTAGAAGGTGTAAGTCAACTACCCTGGCCAGCAAGATCTCCGGATCTGTCCCCCATTGAGCATGTTTGGGACTGGATGAAGCGTCGTCTCACGCGGTCTGCACGTCCAGCACGAACGCTGGTCCAACTGAGGCGCCAGGTGGAAATGGCATGGCAAGCCGTTCCACAGGACTACATCCAGCATCTCTACGATCGTCTTCATGGGAGAATAGCAGCCTGCATTGCTGCGAAAGGTGGATATACACTGTACTAGTGCCGACATTGTGCATGCTCTGTTGCCTGTGTCTATGTGCCTGTGGTTCTGTCAGTGTGATCATGTGATGTATCTGACCCCAGGAATGTGTCAATAAAGTTTCCCCTTCCTGGGACAATGAATTCATGGTGTTCTTATTTCAATTTCCAGGAGTGTACATGAAATGCATTGGCAGTTGCGAAATCGGACAACCGTCAGCTGTGTAATGGAATGATGACAAGGAAAATTTGTGCTGGGCCAGGACTCGAGCCCGGGTTTCCCGCTTTACGGAAGCAGCCGCCTTAACCGCTTTGGATATCCGACCAGGTTCAAACTTGTGTTCATGCATCACAAGCTGCTCTCGTACACATTATATAATTCCCAGACAAGGGAGCGACAATTTAATTGAAAGTCGCTGCTTGGTACCGGCGGATAAATACGGTATTGCATGTCCGAAGGTATCATGCTTCTTACTTCTTAACAACACAGGCACTGCAATATCGTACCGGGTGGTTATAATTAAACTTTCCCTATTTAACACATTATAACATAGAAACTAATTACCTTATGAGGACCAAACTTGGTAGCAATAATGTCAAGGACATGGGGAAGACAAATAATGTAGAATTACGAGGCGTGTTTTCTAAGTAAGTACCGTTTAGAAATTTAAAAAAAGACGTGCTAAGATATCTCAATAGTTTTATTTTACATGAAAGCCTGTACCTTAATCTACTGTTCTACAAAATTTCCGTCAATATTGAGGCACTTTTTATAACGCTGTACCAGTTTTTGAATACCCTCCTCATAGAAGTGTGCCGACCGACTTGTTAACCACTGCATCACCACTGTTTTGACTTCGTCATCGTCTTGAAGGCGCTGACCGCCCAGGTGTTTCTTCAAGTGCAAGAACAGATGGTAGTCACTGGGCGCAAGATTGGGGCTGTACGGAGGATGATCTAGAGTTTCCCATCGAAAAGATGTGATGAGATCTTTGGTCTGATTCGCCACATGCAGACGGGCGTTTTCTTACACCAAACCTTTTCCCTTGCTCGACTTCCATGGACTGTTGCTTTGATTCTAGTGGGTCGTAGGCCACCCATGTTTCATCGTCCGTAGCAAATTGTCTTAAGAAATCATCACCGTCGTTGTGGTACCGCTCAATGAAAGTCAATGCACTGTCTAAACCTTTGGTTTTGTGCACATCCGTCAACATTTTCGGTACCCAACGTGCGCACAATTTTCGGTAATTCAAGTGCTCGGTCACAATGCCATACAAAACACTACGAGAGACATTAGGAAAGTCATCCCGTAAGGAGTAAATCGTAAAGCGTGTGTTTTCTCTTACCTTATTGCCCACTTCCCGCACCACACTTTCATTAACGACCGAAGGACGCCGACTCCGTTCCTCATCATGCACATTTGTGCGGCCATCTTTAAATGCTCTCACCCACTTCCTTAGCATTCCATAACTCATAATGTTTTATCCGTAAACTGCACGCATCTCACGATGAATATCGATCGCTTTTAGGCCTTTAGCACTAAGGAATCTTATAACAGCCCGTACTTCACAGTCGGCGGGACTCACGATTATCGGAGGCATCTTAAACACTCAGTACACAACGCAAACAAGGAAGAATCAGACTGTAATAGAATCAGTGCGTAGATTAAGGCACAGGTTTTCATGTAAAAATAAAATTATTGACATATCTTAGCACGTCTTTTTGAATTTCAAAACGGTACTTACTTAAAAAAACACGCCTCGTAATTCAATTGAAATAAAATGCTGCTATGATAGATCACACCACTACATAGCGGTACCATTACTCCCACAAAATTCGCTCAATACGGCGCCCACCAGTTTCCAGAAGAGTCTGAAAGCGCAAGGTTACTTTCTGCACAGCAGAACGGACATGTCCGCGAAGCATCTCCATAAGTATGTTGGATACCTCTCTTGATATGCTGCGCTACAGATCAGCACATATGTGAATGTTCCACTGGTAAAGCCTGACCTTCAGGTAGCCCCACAACCAGAAAGCACAGGAAGTGAGATCAGATGAACGTGCCGGCTACGCATTTGGGCATGATCGGCTGATAATTCGATCGTTTCCAAATGTGTTTCACAGAAACAGGTGAGCTTTGAGAGACTGCAGGGCATTTTCACTTCTGATTCGGTGTTATGCCGCTTCATGATCTTAGGGAATATGATCCTTTATTGCAATTTTGACTTCATACATCATTATGATGGTGGGCAGTAGTTAATGCTCTTGCTTGCATGCTCTAGGGAAGGAATAATGGTAAGCTTAACCTGCATTAAAAGAAATGGGATGCCGATTGAAATGAATGCAGTAAAGGCGCAGGGCAATGGTAGGCAGGGGGAAGGGCGTTTATTCTGCGAAACCTGGGGAGGACATTTCTGGACGGCCGAGTTCCGCGGTGTCATTGTGCAGGCACTTTGGTTGGCGCCGGTCAGGAGGCAGTCGCTTCGAAATAGACTGGCTAGCCGCGAGAAGTCTCCGCTTCAATGGACAGCGCATTGCAGACCGGCAATAAAGCAGAGCATGGGCCCTTATTAGGAAGGAAGCTGACAAAACAACTCTGAGCGTTCTGTGAATTTCCGTGGAACAGGGCTACTGGCGCCCAGACGTCCAGACTCTGATACAAAACATTTTTGTGAGAGCACGAGGCTTTTAGCAAGTTTATGGCCTTTCTTTGGAAACTTTGAAATGGACTCAACAGGGGAGATAACAAGTTTTTATGGAGGGATGTAGTTCCAATCTGCTCATGTTGTTAGCAAAAGACACGTAAAACGCAAGGGAAAGAGGCTGCAAAGCTGAATCTTTTTTTCCTTTTCTCCCAATTAACTTTAAAGTCTGTGCATGCAGAGCAAAGGCCGCTCTCCCAGCTTCAAATGCTGGGCTTCAGCTCGTGGTTGGCTTGTGCTAAAGTGGGGGGAGTCTAAGATGTAAATGCGCTTTGCTACCGAGCTGAGGAGGAATTGGGCGGAAAGGGAAGAGAGCCAATTCTTTTACTGGCACTTCGCTAGTAAAGAACTGCAGGTCTCTACCTAAACGGTGAGACTTTTCTTTGCTTGTGTGCCCCTTAGAGCCTGTGCCAATCACCTTCTGAACCGTCAGAGGTACTTCTTCTAGCATCACGCACACAATGAGAGATGCGTGGGTGTACTTATTTGTCTTGAGTCGGCCGTCTAAACATTTGGCATATTCCGTCACGTATAGTCGTGGCACAGAGTCAAATTGGTTTGTCAGACCAGCAAGCAGGTCCGCCTGCACACTGGAATCCACCGGGGTTTCAGAGGCTCAAGTAAAGTACTTGCGTTCCGAATTAATCGAGCGCGAGACCGCGTACTTGCATTTTTCGGGCGCGCGCTATTAATAACAGATTGTGGCAGTCCATGATTTCAGTCGCCGATCGCATTTTGGTGTGTGCCACCCTGACCACCAGGAGGGTAAAGTATTCGCTGCTACGGTCTACGGCTCCAATATATGTTTCTCAGCACCCTGTACTTTCGAGGCATATTTTTCTTTTTGGAATGGTAGAATATAGATGATTGTGGCCTAGTTTTGTGCCATAACCCGGATTCACATGTATTAAGTCAGATAAAGCGATTAGTGTTCCGGTTAGTGTCGTGTGTCGATCCCCAGCTGATTACTTTGTGCACCATAGACCCCATGTTAGTGAAAACGTTTGTCAAATAAAAATTTTTTGTGTGACGTTTCTTTACCCATTTTTGTTGTCTTGTGATATTAAGGATGAATAAATCTATTGTCATTTAGATCCCAACTTCTCCCTGAGTTCTGATTAACAGTACCTTCCCATTTTATTATTGAAGTCTAGGTTTGAAACGTAAGTAGAAGGTTTTAAATTGGCGTCCCCTCCCAGGATCTCTTACTATATTAACGTTATCGTTCAACTTCACGAGCGATGTGTGGTGAGATCCCATCTTGCATGAAAACTGTTGAGTTCTACGCGTCTCTCTCCTGTAGGGCACGTATGACATGCTGGCAAAGCGTATCGCAGTAATGCTGGCCAGTCACACTGCAATCTTTGGTCCTTGAGCGCCAACCTGTTTAAAAAAGAATGAGCCAATGATGAACGTAGCCGTGAAGCCACACCATATGGTGACATGTTCACCATACAACGTCATGCACAGTGACTGAAGGTGATCACCACACGGCAATTCTGTGTGTTCACCTCACCCGTCAGAGGAACATGAACTGCTCACCACAGGATGGTCCAGGGCCAGCCCTCGTCAGCTTCAATCTTTGCGAGAAAGTGGAGAGCGAAGTCAAGACGTCGTTATGCGTGCCTTGGTGCAAGCTGCTGTACGATATGGATCTTGTACGGATACCATTTGAAAATGGTTCGAAGCACCTTCCGTACAGTAGACCACGGATTGTTTAACTGTCGTGGCACAGCACTCGCACTGCCTGACGATCGGGAATTGCGAGCAGCGTTGTCTGCCATAGCAACAGCGATTTCATCAACCACCTGTGATGCAACCAGTCATCGGCCTCTACCCAGAGCGACGTCCTGTTCTCCAGTTGATTCGAACTTCTTCATCATGCCCTGCACAGCAGGATATTAATGAATCTCAACAAATTAGCAACACTTTTATGATATATTTCTCCTGAAATATGTGTAAACACTAGCTGCGATCTCAAAGAGAAAACAAAACAAAAGAAGCCTTGTAAGGTGGTAAGATTTTGACACCATACATTTAACATCCTTTTGGATTCATATTTATATTAGATCATAATTTGAATTATTAATCATTTCATTGCTAAACTAGCTGGCACTACGTACTAATAATATCTGTAGTGCTGCACGTCTGGGAGTGAATTAGGACTGAACACCGACAGAAATGGCGAAGCGAGCCACACATTTCTCAGAAGCCGCTATCATCTAAAGAGGGGCTGGGAGGAGACTTGACGTCTTCTGCAGGGGCGGACATTTACTGCCCCAAGAGAGAGCACAGCGTGGAGGTGACGGTTTTCTGAGCTGGAGCCCACAGAAGCACTTTAGCGCTGACATAGAAGGTAGGAGGTTGCTCTTTTATGGGACTGAAAAAAACTTCAGTATAACGTACCTGGAGAAAGAGCATCGAGGGCGGAACTACGAGAAGAGACATTCTTTCAGTGCGAAGGAATGCGGAAGGTCACAAATGATTGTCATGAGCTGACCTCTGTGGAATCTTCTCACGAAAGGCACAACAGCACACTTCCCACTGAAAAGAAGAGACGCGTTTTGAATGGCAGAGTGCTAAGAATGCGGAAGGGGATCTGGAAATTTCCAGAAAATCTTCTGAAAGGAATATGAGCTTCAGGTGATGGGCTAGCGTATTCATGACCCATGTATTGGGAGGTAATGTTTTGTAATGGCCACGGGATTCGTCGCCTGTGTGCAAGCATAGACGCCACGTGTCCAGGGAGGAGCGAGGCATGGCGTGGGGAAAGGCACTTCCCTCCAGTGATCGGTCGAGGAAGCTTCCCTGCCCGGATCGACCTAGAGACTTCGCTGGCCAGAGCCAAAGTGGAGAGTCTGGTGGATAGACTTTGAGAAGTGTTGCTTTCTATACAGGGAATATGTGAAGTCGTTTCCCTTTGACAGAGCTGTTATTCTGTTTATCCGAGTGACGATTATTTAACTCTCTGTAGAGTCTGACACGCACTGAAGTGTTTCTTTACAGGAGAATATTGCGTCTACTTAGTAGGCAGAGAATTGCATGTACGTCACATACGTCGTCTACACAGCAGCCAATGTCCCAGCGATCAGATCATCGGTCAAGGACAACTGCTGTCCGTATTTCATTACGATACACGCGCACTCTAGTTTGGCACATAAGGAACTACTTAACAGTAGATATGGTGAGTCCCATTTGCTTGTCCTCCGAGCGTTTTCTCTATGTGCCATTCAGAAGCAGGGCATCTGTTTCTGGCCGCTAATCAATGTCAGCCAGGTTCGTATCTATCTAGTAACAGGGCAAGGGAAGGGGTGAACGTTCTAAGGAAAGTGAAACACAATTCTGCCACTGTCGAAATTACGTGCAGAGTAGAATCTGCGATTGTCTACAAAATTTGTTGCATTCTTAATTTTTTTGAGAATAAATAACTCGCGGATCCACGTTGCTATTCATTCTAGTACCATCCCGATACGAATCATTGGTGCGATGTGATATACTGAAGTAAAATCACAACACGATACATCGTACAATGGAAATCAACGGGTGTATGTTGTCGGTGACAGGGTCATCTTAATCATTTGTAGGCATGATAATTTCACTGCAGAAACATATGGCAACTACACACACACGCTGTATGTTACAGACACCACAGCGGTTTACATAAATACTTGTCGTACTCCCGTACAGACTGTAATGCAATTTCAGGGGTACATAGCTTATATTGCCCAGAAATATGCAAGTTTTAAAATTTCAGATACAGGGTGTCCCATTTATCTTGACCATCCCATAAATTTTGGTTCCGAAGCAAAAAAAAAAAAAAAAAAAAAGTCTGTGAAGTAAGTATGAGGCTATAGGGAGACAATAACCAACATGATTGCTTTCTTGCAACTTTGTTGCGAAGATGTGAACATCTGTATGTCTTTTGTAAATGGCAACACAGGTTTTCCATTCGAATACGCCTACCCTCCTAAAGACTTGTCAAAAAACGTATCACAGTGTACCATTAATGGAAATTTGATGTTATTAAAAACGTTACACAAAACTAAATTTGAGCCTCCAGTACTAGCAGAATTATCTTCTTTGTATTTATATATTTTTTATATTTTCCTCTTTGTACTCTTGATACTTTTATCCAGATGATCTCTTTTGACTGTTGTGTTAAAGAAGTGGCCCCGCAGTTACGATTTATTTGGTTTACTAGTCTATATGCGTTTCTTTCTGAGGAGATGTCTTCACAACAGTGGAAAGGCTTGTAATGTGTAGTCATCAAAACATACAACACAAAATACACAGTAATGCAACAAAAATCAGAAAAAACACATACACTTTTGTCACTATGATTTCCGTAGTAGTGAATTTTTTAGCATAGTCTCGTCATACCACTTTTCCATTGCATTCAGTGAACCCATACATGAGGTTGCATATTGGCCAAATCTTCACCAGTAAACCTAACGATACGGCTGCATATCGCAGTTGGTGTATAACTAACACTGCCGGAAAAACGAACCCGAGGTAGAACCCAACAGTATTGAATACAAGTTTGTGAGCGAAGAGCAAGGTAGGCTTTACTGACGTCAACAGCAAATATCAATCAACTTTAGGAAATGTAGTTTTCATACTGCATTTTAGTCGCTCCGTACTGTACGATTGATTAAAAACAAAGACTCGGACTTCTTTTATCTGAATGACTGCAGGTTTCGCACATACAGTAAGTGAAAATGGACATTGCAGATTAGTAGTGAAATCACACCAATAGCAAATCGGTGTCATATCGAAGTGTTGCGCCTTCCCTGCTAGAAACGCTGAAAAGAAAAACACAATGAATAATGATATAAGGACCTGGTGAATTAATAACAAAGCAGCACTTAAGTAATTCAAAGCAAGTTAGTGTACTGTGAAATCACGAGAGCTACAGCCCGCGATGCTTACGTTTTGAAAGCTAAAAGCGGAAAAACAAGAGCGAAGAGCCATGCTTCTCCTAGCTGCTCCTTTAAAAAATCTGAAGGCTGTGCCTTCTTTTGTTACACAGATAATGCAAATTCTGTATGAACATCGGCTCTTTGGTCGTAAATGTAATGTCGGCACAAATAGCAGTTCTTCCAGTATGTATGTCTCGGTTGCCTCTTGTAACAAGGAAACTGAGCTCATGTGACATGTGTTTTGATAGCTGTCGCATCCATTTTGTTCAGAATCATCGCGACAAGCATTTACTGCATGTCATGTGGCCATCACAGCTATTCGTACTGCTTCGCTGATCGTACCTGATCGCTGCCGTCACAGTAATTGAAAGCAGCTGCAAGAGAATGTAACGTTTTGAATTATGTCGTGAGTTACCGACTACTGCAGAAGACGGCTCTTGATCGGTAAGTTACACGGGTTTTGTTACGAAGAGTCTCCAAAGACCAGGACTCCTTATGAGAATATGCATTTTATCTTTCACGTGATCATAACGGCTTTCAACTGCTGGCCTCCTCTTACGTAACGTCATACCTAAGAATCTCTCCTCTACACAAATGTTCTGTTAATTTACAGACAACTACGTCCCGATTATATTTATGGGAGTACATTTCAAATGCTCGGTTTCTCTTAAGTGCTAAGCTTTCGGGTACCCCGCATAGGCAGAGCAGCATGTACTTTCCACTTTCCATTCAGCAATCTATGCATTTTCATACTGTGCCTCGCTTGACAAGATCAAAATCTGCATGTCGAGGAGATTATGGGATGGCTGCATCCGTTGGTAATCAACGGAACATGAGAATCCTGTCGAGTTTATTCGTTCTGAACTAGCTCCCCGAAAGGCGTACGCCCATATCACATCTGGGGGCAGTATTGTTGCAGATAATCTTTGATGCTGTTGTGGTCTCAAGACTGGCTTGTTGCTGCTCTCCATGCAACTCTATCCTGTGCAAGCATATATTCCTCCGAATAAGTTACCTACTGCAAACTGCGTCGTTTTGGACCTGCTTACTGTATTCATCTCCTGCTCTCCCTCTACAGTTTTTACCCCCACCCTTACCTCCAACATGAAACTAATGATTCCTTGATGCCGTAGGACGCGTACTGTCAATCGTTCCCTTCTTTTAGTGAAGATACGCCACAAATTCCTTTCCTCTCCAAGTCTTTTCTGTAGCTCCTCATTTGTTATTTGAACTACCCATCTGATCTTTGACATTCTTCTGTAACCCCACATTTGAAAGATTGTATTCTCTGCAATCAGCGACGCGTAATCTTGTCATCTTGTACGATCCCCACCCCTCCGCCTCACAGTGGATAAAGCGACACAGAAACTGTCAACCCATCAGTTACTTTGAGTTAGCCTGTTTTTTTCCGTTTTCACATTAGAAGTACGATTTATCAGCTGCTTAACTCACAAAGTTTATTTCATGCGAAGCACTTGAAGAACGCTGAAGGAAAATACCAGGTCTGTTCTTTCGAGGAGGACACAGATGTTTTTCTTGCCCATCCTTACACATTCTATGCTTGTGATTCGATTACCATAAATTTTCTTTACCTAGATAAGCTGTTATCAGGAATTATTTGATGTGTTGCCTTAATCTGAGTCTTAGCCATTTTCGTGCAGGAGAGAGTGTCGTGAACACATAAACAGCATAGTAATAGGTAAACTTTGTGGCGCTCAGCCAGTTGAAGCGTCTCTATGTAAGTAGCGTTATTGACTTTCAGAATTGATAACCAATTTTACATTTCTGAGCAGTATTGCTTAAGTGTCGGTGGTCCTATAAATTCAGACTGAAAGAAGGCTGATCAACTGGGTGATGTATCAGGCATTTTTAGTATTTCAATACTAAATTACCATATTTGAATTGCATTTCATATCTAAATCATCTTCCACATTAGCTAGATGCATATTAAGAGTTTAATTTGATACAGGAAACCAAATCATCAGATATTTGCGTTATTACCCCATATTTTCCCGTTCCATCACTCTGGTTGTCTGCATGGAAGCGTGTATGTCATCTGCTGGAGTTTCTATATGTCTTTGGACTTGGGGTAAGTTTCTCTGAATGTAGAGACAGCTTAGGCAACGAGTCACTTCTGTGTTATTAAAAGGACCTTAATATAATTTCAAAATACCATTTTATTCATTTGCAAACATTTGACTTAAACTTATCCTCACTGTTTGAATGAAAAGTATAACTTTAGTGTACTGTCACGCATTGCACTATTGCGTGGATGTCTAACAGCATTTTTGGAAAGATAGCAAAATTCTCATTTGCTAAAGCAGACTAAAGTAATATAGTAAGGTAAATAGCCGCGCTATGATTTATTTCAGGGACACGCAGTTCAGCACTTCATATTCCTGCAGCATGCAGACAGAGCAGAGCTGGGTTATCCTTTGCACAGGTAAGAAACCATTTAAGGGTCTAGAAATGAAATTATAAACTGTTTCCATTTGCAAAATTTTCATATTAATTCAGTAGATGTGTTTTCTACCAGAGCATAATGTTAATACGCGACATTTAGCCATTGTGTGTAATTGTTTGATGAAGAACCCATTCTGCGTGTTTTGGTAATCGTTCTTTGTATTTAATTTCATTTGCAAGTAGTCAGATGAGGTTTAGATTAAATGGTATCACACCAAGTAAATTACATATTTAATATTCGTGTTCAAACGTAGGGTAGCCAGGGCTGTATTAGATTAGAGTACATGGGTGACACTATAATCAGAATGTAAACGCATTTTCTTACACACTGGCAGCGTGAAGTTTCGGCACACACCGTTTACAACTAGAAACGAGTAAAAGGCTGTAACTGAATTTCAGCAAATGCTGTAAAGCCCTTTCGAAAGGAAATCGTAGAGCGTTACTTATTTGTGTCACACCAAGTGATTAGAGGCCTCCTGCTTAAGACTTTGCTAAAGACGTTAGTTGCTAGCAGCAATGAGCTGGATATTGCACACTGTTAATATACGAGGACGTGCTGGCAAATAATGCCTCCGAATTTTTTATATGAAAACTCTTAAAGTTCTTTTTTAAATAAAACAAACGTTATTAACATCCTACACCTTTATTCTTCATGTCTACATAATTATTTCTCAGCGTGGTCTCCCAATGACAGACCAGTTTGTTGATACCGGCAGTGTAGAATGTTTGACTTTGTTGACGGCGCCACAATCTCACCTCTCCTCGCCCTGCTTCATCACTATCAAGATGAAGTCCTCGAAGGTTTCTTTTAAGTTTTGGAAGCGGCTGAAAATCGGTTGGGCCAAGTCGGGTACGCAAGGAGGATGATAGATGTCACTAAATTCACGGTGTCGGATTGACGTAAATGTCGCAGCACTCGTGGGTGATCCGGCGTTGCCACACTGAAGGACAGGGTGTTCTGCGTGTGAGGGAACTCTTCGATTCGGAACTCGATTACAGCACTGCGTTTCCCACGCACCGACGTACATACGTTTACATACGACACGTCTTCCGAAAGACTGAATTTCGGAAACCGTTTTTAGCTGTCGTGTTTACATCTTAAGGTCTGAAGTGTCTCTGCTAGCCCAGTTAAGTATAGTGCCTGGAACACAGGAAATCCATTATGTGATTCAGTCAACACAGCAGTTACTTTTCTTCACTGAAACATTACAGGTAGACAGCTTCGTTCTCAGTCTAATATTTCTGCTTCTCCTTCATTGCATAATAAGTCCACATTAACTGAATATTCTGAAAACAAGACGTAACGTTTCAAAACTGGTTGCGTTTACATGGGAGCGAAAATCGACTGCGGGATTGGAAAACCGCCAACTAGAAGCGGATTTCCAGAATCGATTTTGAAATGCTTATATGACCACCCAGAAGTGGTATTGGAAAACCGGTTTACGTAATCCGGTTTTGGGCGCCCCATGTAAACGGAGCGATTGTTTGTTACACGCCGCCATGGTTCAAATGGTTCAAATGGCTCTGAGCACTATGGGACTTAACATCTATGGTCATCAGTCCCCTAGAACTTAGAACTACTTAAACCTAACTAACCTAAGGACAGCACACAACACCCAGCCATCACGAGGCAGAGAAAATCCTTGACCCCGCCGGGAATCGAACCCGGGAACCCGGGCGTGGGAAGCGAGAACGCTACCGCACGACCACGAGATGCGGGCACGCCGCCATGTTACACGCTACAGTTCGGAGCCCTCTAGCGGCAGAGGGCTGAAAATACGTTGACATAAAGAACAGCCGTGAAGAATGTTAAAAACGTTTGATTATTTAAAGCTCTTTAAGTGTTTCTGTGTAACAAATTCGGAGACCTTAATTGTCAGCACGCCCTCGAATTTGGGCTGAGAAACTGTTGGTTTGTATCAGGGCGACCTTCAGCCGAGTTCCGCAAAAAAAAAATCAACCACTAAAAGGCCCATTTCTCATCTGACAGTATTTGTGGGTTAACAGAACTAACATTATTGCTCAGAAGTGAAACATAATGTAGTTCGGAGGCGAATTTCACTCAGTTTCAAGGTATGCTGTATGGTTATGTTGAAACTCACTGTTTCGAAATTGAACAGTGGCACTACTGTTATGCCAAACATCGCTTACTTATACACACCTTCATTGTCCTAGGTTTCAACGACATGTCGTGCCACCGATCACTGTCAGTACAATTAGTGGCACCCGTGAATAATTGATCATTAATTTTGTCCTACCATGAATCAGAGACATTCTCTGGCCTTCAAATGACAGAGGATGTCTGCACTTGTTATCCTTCTTGTGCAGCTATCTTATAAAGGTTAGTTAGTTAGTTAAATGATCCATTCTTTTATATAAATTATGTGGAACGAGTTAAGGTACAGGATATGTAAGGCCTATATGATTAGTGTTGCACTAACGAGCATATTGTTGTTTAGTCCTACTCATGCAACTACACTTAAAATTAGTTTTGTTTTTATGCAAGCAACCAGCTTTTTAATAAAAGGTGGTCCATGGAATTCTAGTTGTCTAGGAGAAAATATTTTAGGTTTGACTTAAAATGTATTACACTAATTGTCAGATATATTTAATTATTGGGTAAGTAATCTGACATTGTTGTTGCTGCACTTGGAGCTCTTTTCTGAGCCATTCACAGATTTAATAGTGGGTAATAAAGCTCATTGTTTCCTCTTGTGCTGTGTGTATAAACATCACTATTCCTCTCAAATTTTAACTGGTTATGTCGAACTTAGTTTGCAAATATGTACGGTGCTGGTCCAGTTAAAATTCCTAACTCCTATATGACGTCTGTGGGTGAACACCACATGTATGGCTACTGCTTGCTTTTGTGCAGTCAGTACCTTCTCCCTAATTGATGATACTCCAGAAAATTATTCCGTAAGACAGTGTTAAATGGTAATAAGCAAAATAAAATAGGAGACTGAGTCATTTGTTTAGAAGACTGCCAATTGTACGAAGAGCAAAAATATCTGACCATAATTTCTTAGTAGCTCAGTCATATACTGTTTCCAGATCAAGTTTTCGTCAGCGTGTAAACCCAAAACTTTGGAGCATTCTACTCTGTTTACTGGCTTCTGTTCATGTGCTATATCAATTGTTGGTTTGACTCTGAGAAAGTGGTTGTTGTTGTGTTCTTCACTCCAAAGACTGTGCTAGATGACGGTTGGGTTCTGGCTTAAAATGTGTAAAACTGGCCCTTTTGATCTGACGCCAATAAACCGTTGCCCCTCCAAAATAATGAATGAGAAAGTCTTTTGTTTTGAAATTAAACAATAATCACAATCAATTCATTTTATTAGATCAAAGTGCGCTTTAAATCATCTAACAAACATTGACAGTACCAAAATACTAACTTAGAAATTGGGGTAAGGATCGGGAGTCTGAGTGTGAGTATGATGTCTCTGTGTATAACAATAATACGGGGGGTATCCAAAAGAATCATCCGATTTGAGATATGTGAGATATGAGAGAGAACAACGTGCTGTTGGAAAGAGCAAACTCTCTACTTTTACATGGTTCTCGCTGGGTAGCAGCAGTGTGCGCCCACTCCAGTTCTTGTAAAAATGGTGTCGCGACAACTGAAAGCGTCTTGTGTTCTACGTTTTGCGCAGTGCGGGTCAGTAATAACTGTTCAGCATGATTTTCGTGCTAGATGTGGTGTGGCTCCTCCTACAGCACAGAGCATTAGACGATGGGAGGAACAACTCCGAGAAACAGATTTTTTTGTAAAAGCAAATCGCCGCTCTGTCCCCGAGTGTCTGACGCAGACGTCGAACGCATCTGCCATAGTTACACAAAGAGTCCGCAGAAATCAGTTCGCCTTGCAGGACGACAGCTCAACATGACCTCGATGTCCGTCTGGCGTGTGTTGCGTCGACGCTCACACATGAAACCATACAAAATTCAGCTGCTGCGAGCTCTTCGTGAAAGTGACAAACAACAGCGCGTAGAGTTCCGTAATTTCGTTCTCGGTAAGATGGAGAGTGGCAGTTTTCTTCCACGCTTAGTGTTTAGTGACGAGGCGACATTCCTTTTAAATAGAAAGGTGAGCCGTCATAATGACAGAATATGGGGTACGGAACAATCACATGGAGTTGTAGAAGATTAGAGGGTGTCTCCTAAATTTATTGTATTTTGTACAGTTTCATGGGAAAAGGTGAATCGTCAATTTTTCTTTGCCGAGAACACTGTTAAAGGAAGCACATGTCTTGATACGCTTGAGAACTATCATTTCCCACAGTTGGAGACTGATTCTAAGGATATCCTTTACCAACAGGATGGGAAACCACCACACTGGAATCTGGAAATGAGGGAATTTTTAACTCAAAGCATTACTGAACGATGGATAGGTCGCACTGGACCAAATGATTCAACTTTATATTACTGGCCACTAAAGTCACCGGACGTGACTGTATGTGGTTATTTCTTGTGGGGGTTTATAAAAGACTTTGTTTATTGCCTCCATTACCAAGAACAATGAATGAACTGAGACATCACACAACAGCAGCTGTGGAAGCTGCAACTCAAGACATGCTCGCCGCATTGTGGGAACAATCTGAATACCGTATTGACTTATGCCATGCATCTCAAGGGGTGCATATTGAACACCTATGAAAAGGTATGAAAAAGGCTTTGTGAATTCCCCTCTTATCAAAAAGGAAAAATTCATTGTATCGTCTTACGTTTTTTTAGTTCCAGAAATATAGACGTGCCAAATCGGATGACTATTTTTGATATTTACGAAGTCGTACTGTGATTGCTGAAATTTTAGTATCAAAAGACAGAAAGGTGCGCATTTGTATCTGTGGCTGGAATTAAAAGCATAATGATCGTGAAAATCTACGAGCATATGTTCAGACTGAAGCTTGAAAATTGCTGAAACTTGATTTGACTGGACCCACAATTAATGTCACTGATGTGGCTAAATCTCATCATACTATATTCCTGTATGTATGTTTGACGATTGACCGTGGAATGTCGTTCAGACATGCGTACATCTCTGAAGGAACAAACACTGCTGCGATCAACAGCTGTATAAAATAGAAGACATGTATTCGCAGTTGCGAATACAATTAGACCTCAGCTGCACAATGTATTGGTAATAATAAAAATGTGTGCCAAACGGAGACTCAAAGCCAGCTATCCCGCTTCACACGAGATGAAGCTTGAAAACTAGTGAAAACTGAGCAGCAATGTTTTGACTGTCGTGACTTGATCTCGCCATACTATTTCGTAGTATCTGCGTTTTACGGTGTACTATGGAATGTCCTTCAGACATACGTGAATGTCTGAAGGAACAGATACTGCTGCGATCTAGAGCTGTATGAAATAGAGGAAATGTATTCGCAGTTGCGCATACACCTAGACCTCAGCTGTACAATTTATTGGTGATACATGAAAATTTGTGCAAGATGGGGACTCGAAACCGAATTTTCCACTTTACGCGAGCAGTCACCTTAACCACTTTAGCTATCCGAACGCACTTCCCGGACCAACTCGAACCCCCACACGTCATCGTGTTTCTAAGTCGCGCACTCGCACTGTTTCTGTGATTCCCACAAAGGGAGTTATTTATTATTGTCAATGACTGTCTAGGAAAGTGATACTACACTTTAGGAAAAAAATGGTATCCATTTTAGAGGTTTCCAGTTCACTCAAGATTTATCGCTTCAACAATATATATGGAGTAGATGAAATGATTACATTTATAGATTAGTAAAACAAGCCGATCTGATGTACCAGGTATCGACCCCTGCTGTAACACCCATATTAGTATATATGTGAAGACAGTAACTGTTCTCGAAAGAACAGATACTGCTGATGATCGTGCAGCTTTTCCATGGAATAAATGATGACTAACTGAAACCCTCAGCTGCCGACAGGGAATCACCAAAGCGTGCGCGAGTAATGAGTGGATGGGCAAATGTCTATAAGGTACATTACATACGTAGAATTGTGGACAGTAGGGAATGTGAGTCTCACGGGAAGCGTGCAAGGGATAAGTCCCTGCAGTCGCGGTATTCGTCTGTGTCCTCGGTGGCTCAGATGGATAGAGCGTCTGCCATGTAAGCAGGAGATCCCGGGTTCGAGTCCCGGTCGGGGCACACATTTTCAGCTGTCCACATCGAGGTATATCAACAACACCTGTCGGCAGCTGAGGGTTTCAGTTGGTCATCATTTAACCATATTAGTACCTAGTGTAGCCTCCAAGAGCGGCAATGGGCACTGACCTCGACATGCAGTCGGTCGCACAGATGGCGAATACTGTCCTGGAATACGTTATGCCACGCTCGACCTGCACTTGTAGTTCTGTAAGAGTTGTTGGTTGACGAGCCACACGGGTCACCTCTCGTCCCACCACATCCCACACGTGCTCGACAGAAGACAAGCGCGAAGATGGTGTCGGGCAGCGAAGTTGCTGCACGTCTTATAGACCACGTGGAGTTTCACGGGAAGTAAGTGGGTGAACATTATCGTGCTGGAACAACAAATCACCTTCCTACGTAAATAACAGCAAAAGAATGAGTCCGTCGAGCATGAATGCATGGGTCCATCAACATTCTGCACGTACAGAGCGCTGGTTAGTGTCTCCTACAGAAACAGAACTATAGTTGTATCTTATCACACCCCAGACCATAAGGCCTGGGGTAAGCCAGTGAAACCATTATCATTACATCTACTATCCCCAGGTGTCATGTAACGTTGTCGGATCAAAATCGACGACGTCTTTTCAGGTGTACTATCTTTCTGTCTGGCAGTGTATTTTGCAGTGTTTGTGTTTTACATTGCGCTATGCAATGATCTTCGGACATTGGACGTTAGCATACGGTGAAATTGGTGTTTGCGTCAGTCTGGGAGGCATGTTTGGATGGTCGAAGTGATTAAGGTGACCGCTCACATGAAGTGAGAAATCCATGCTCAAGTCCCGGTACGTATTGTAGATCTCACCATGTTTATATGCAGGTGAGGACTGAAGTGGCTGCCAAATCAGTTACTGGTTTCGCACAAACAAACTGCGTCTGCCGGTTAGTGCAACTCGGGCAGAGATATTCTAAGTGCCCCAGCTCGTGTGCACGGAGAAGTGCCTGGCTCATCGGCTGGCGAGGTGCAGAGTTCCGATAAAGTCTTGCTATTAAGTCTGGCTATCAAGTCTGGAGATGAAGATTTTGTTCCGTCTGCTTACGAAAAGGAAGACTCGGGATTTCGTTTTTTCGTTCTCTAACTCATTTTCGACAAACATTCGGAGCACTGACCAGCGAAAAGATACCTTATTTTTAAAAGAGGCACTATGTCCACCTCTGATTCCAGTCGGTTAAGCAGTGAGGCGTATCTTTACATCTGCTGCTGAAAAACTGCGCTCTGCTCTCTCTGTCCTTTTCTATGGCCAGTGAGATGAATATTACACTGCACAGCCATATTTCTCTTTCTACATTGATGAGCCAAACAAACTAGTACACCTGCCTAATATTGTGTAGGACTCCCATGTGCACGCAGAACTGCCGCAACATGACGTGGCACGCACTCGACTAATGTCTGAAGTAGTGCTGAATAGAACTGACGCCATGAATCCTGCAGGGCTGTCCACAAATCCATGAGAATACGAGAGTGTGGAGATCTCTTCTGAGCAGCTCCTTGAAAGACATCCCAGATATGCTCAATGATATTCATGTCTGGGGAGTTTGGTGGCCAGCGGAAATGTTTAAATTCAGAAGAATGTTCCTGTAGCCACTCTCTAGCAATTCTGGACGTGTGGGGTGTCGCGTTGTCCTACTGTAATTGCCCAAGTCCGTCGGAATGCGCAATGGACATAAATGCATGCAGTTGATCAAACACGGTGCTTACGTACGTGGCAGCTGTCAGAGTCGTATTGAGACGTAGGAGGGGTCCCACATCATTCTAACTGCACACGCCCCACACCATTACAGAGCCTCCACCAGCATGGTCCCTGTTGACGTGCAGGGTCCATGGATTCGTGAGGTTGTCTCCATACCCCTACGCGTCCAGTCCGCTCTATACAATTGCAAACGAGACTTGTCCGACCAGGCGTTTCCAGTCATCAACAGTTCAATGTCGGTGTTGACGGGCTCAGACGAGGCATAAAGCTTTGTGTCGTGCAGTCATCAATGGAGCACGAGGGGGCCTTCGGCTCCGAAACCCCATATCGATGATGTTTCGTTCAATGGTTCGCACGATGACACTTGTTGATGGCCCAGAACTGAAATCTGCAGCATTTCGCGGAATGTTTGCACTTCTGTCACGCTGAACGATTCTCTTCAGTCGTCGTTGGTCCCGTTCTTACAGGATCTTTTTCCGGCTGAAGCGATATTGGTGATTTGATTTTTACCGGATTCCTGATATTCAAGGTACACTCGTGAAATGGTCGTAGGGGAAAATCCCCACTTTATCGCTACCTCGTAGATGCTGTGTCCCATCGCTCATGCGCCGACTCTAACTCCGCTTTCGAACACTTAAATCTTGATAATCTGCGATTGTAGCAGCAGTAACCGATCTAACAACTGCGCCATATTCTGCATGTTTACATATCTCCTGTTTGAGTACGCATGCATGTACCAATTTCTTTGGCGCTTCAGGGTACTACATTTATCCTCCTTCGACATTCGAGCTGTAAAACAGTTTCTACTGGTGTCCGTATCGGCTATGCTACTGTTACGTCAGTGACCAGCGTCCTGCGGCATCTCCTCAAACGAAAGCTGATGACGACCGCCCACATGTTGCCAAGGATCTTTCAGCTACACTGCAGAAGTTTCGATGGGAATCCCTTTCACATCCTCCATACAGTCCCAATCTCTCCCCATGCGGTTTGCATATTTTTGGAAGAAAAACATTCGTGGTCGTTGATTTCTTTCGGACGTGTAGGGGCACGCCTGGGTACAATCACTGTTCTGTAGAGAAACGTAAACATTTCTCTGTGAAGATGCTGATCGTCTTGTTTCACAGTGGGATATAGGTATTAACACTTATGGCGTTTATTTTTGAAATAATAAACTGTTTACTTACTTTTTTCCATCCGTCTCATTTTCATTTGAGTGCCCCAACAGCGTTCATATAAATATTTCAATAATAGTATTGCGCCACCTATATATTTGGAAATACGTGTGGACATAGATCCACGTGGAGCAGGGAATGAAAAAATTTGCCTTATGAAGCTAAAAATAACTTTCCTATGACACGAGAACTACAAACAAAATTAAAGCAACATGTTCGAAAGTGTCATCTATGGACTAATAACCTGCTGTTGGATAACACACAGCACTGTGTTCCTCCACCATGTGCACTGTAAAATGTTACAGCCTGCTTGGCATGTTGTCCAGAAGGTGGTCGAGACGTTGCTGCTCAAGCTTGCCCCCTCCTCGTCGGTGGTCCACTTGAGATCGTCCATTGAGTGAGGAGATTTCCTGCCACGATGCACTGTTTCAATAGGACTCAAGCATGCTCGGCCACGTTCATGTCTCTAAATACTTCTGACCGTTCCATTCGGTTAATTCCTGTGTTATGAAGTAAGATGTGTGCTCGTGCTATATCGTCTTGAAAGACGAAACCTTTGTCGAAATTTCGAATGTAGGGCTCATGTATAGGTTATAGATCATGTCTGGATACTGCACAGCTCTCAGATTACCCTCGATATCGATGACAGAGGTGCAACAACAGCAACAAATGATTATCTACGAAGATGATTTTGTAACTTTGGTAAAAAAAAGTAAGAAAAACTGCTTGTTTCGTAAACAACTCACCATACTTCTCGATATGGTCTTCTTTAAGGGATATACACTTGGTCCTGCTATCCTCCAGATTTGTCATCCTATCGAAAAAATAGGTTCTGTCGACCTGTGTGAAATACTCGTTGATATAAACTATCACTTCCTCTTTTGATTAAAATTTCTTCCCAGAAAGCCAGAGTTTCAAGTCAGGGAACAGAAGAAGCCACTTGGGACTGTGTGTCATAAATAGGGTGCACGATGAACCAATTCAAAGCACAATTCTTGCACAAGCGCCATTGTTATCGCTGATATGTGGGATGGTGCATACCTGGTGAAAGAGCACTCTTTTATTTTCCAAACTTGGTCTTTTTCTGCAAACGCTAGTTTCAGAGGATCCAACGATGAAGCGTAGTGGGTTGCAATTATGGTTCTGCCTGTTTACAAGTAATCTATGAGGATTATTCCTTTTGAATTAAATACAAAAAATGTTAGTCACCACCTCACAAGCTGATAAAACGGTCTTTGCCTTGTCCGCTGCACTTTCACCAGTCTTAGTCCATCCTTTTGATAGCCGTTTTGACTCTGGTGTGTAATGGTGGAACCAAATTTCATCAGTAGTCACAAATCGGAGCAAAGAATCTTGAGACTACAATTAAACAACGCCAGACATTGTGTTGAAATATTGTCCCCGACGCTCTTTTGGTCGACTGTGAGCAGTCGCGGCACCCACCTCGCACACGGTGTCCTTACAGCCAATTCTCCCTGCAGGATGTTATGCACTCACTCACCTGAGACGTCTACAATCTCAGCAATATCAAGAACTTTTATTCGGTAGTCTTGTACTACCATATCATGGATTTTCTCAATGGTTTCTTTTGTGGCGACCTCAGTTGGCAAGATGGAGCGCGCTTCGCCATCGGTGCTTGTCCGACCATTAATCCGAAACGAAAGGTCTTCAGTGATGGTGAAAAGTCCGCGTGAACATCATTTAGTTCTGTTTTGAGTAGTGCGGTGGTGCAGCCTTTCAAAAGAAAATGTCGTTTTCTCCATTTTAAATCATACTGGCCGGCCACTGTGACCGAGCGGTTCTAGGCGCTTCAGTCTGGAACCGCGCGACCGCTACGGTCGCAGGTTCGAATCCTGCCTCGGGCATGGATGTGTGTAATGTCCTTAGGTTAGTTAGGTTTAAGTTCTAGGGGACTGATGACCTCAGATGTTAAGTCCCATAGTGCTCAGAGCCATTTGAACCATTTTCTTGAAATCATACTGACGCTGACCAGTTCAGGGAACTGTCAACAGTGAACTGTTCGCTGTTATTCATTGCAATTTTTTTTTTTGATGTTCTGACATCCACAGTGTCAGGAGTGTGACGAAAATACCGAATTTCAGACGTTACCACTTATCACGGACAACAAAGTGGCAAACGGCCTTGGCCTAACTACAGAGAGGAACTGCGTTTGGGTAGAATTGTCAGTGTTAACAGAGGAGCTACACTTCGTGAAACAACCGCAGAAATCAATGTAAGACGTATCCGTTAGGATAGTGCGGCGAAATTCGGCGTCAACTTCCTATGGAAGCAGACGACCGAGTGGTTTTGCTAGGAGCACGACATCGCCTGCACCTCATGGACTGGTGGCAGTATCGGTTGGTCCCTAGATGACTGGAAAACGGTGACCTTGTCAGATGAGTCCTGATTTAATTTAGAAAGAGCTGATGGAAGGGGTCGAGTGTGGCACAGAGTCCTCTGTTAACAAGGCACTGTGCAGGCTGGTGGACGCTCCATAATGATGTCGGCTCTGTTTACATGGAATGGACAGGGTCCTCTGGTCCAACTGAACCGATCATTGACTTTAAATGATTATGTTCAGCTACTTGGAGACCATTTTCAGCCATTCATGGAATTCATGTTCCCAACCATTTCACCGGCCTACAACTACGCGCGATTGAATCCCGTAGAACATTTTCGGGACATACACTACTGGCCATTAAAATTCCTACACCAAGAAGAAATGTAGATGATAAACGGGTGTTCATTGGGCAATTATATTATACTAGAACTGACATGTGATTACATTTTCACGCAATTTGGGTGCACAGATCCTGAGAAATCAGTAAACAGAACAACCACATCTGGCCATAATATCGGCCTTGATACGCGTGGGCATTGAGCCAAACAGAACTTGGATGGCGTGTACAGGTACACCTGCCCATGCAGCTTCAACATGATACCGCAGTTCATCAGGAGTAGTGACTGGCGTATTGTGATGAGCCAGTTGCTCGGCCACCATTGACCAGACGTTTTCAGTTCGTGAGAGATGTGGAGAATGTGCTGGTCAGGGCAGCAGTCGAACATTTCATGTATCCAGAAAGGCCCGCACAGGACCTGTAACATGCGGTCGTGCATTATCCAGCTGAAATGTAGGGTTACGCAGGGATCGAATGTAGAGTAGAGCCACGGGTCGCAACACATCTGAAATGTAACGTCCACTGTTGACAGTGCCGTCAATATGAACAAGAGGTGACCGAGACGTGTAACCAATGGCACCCCATACCATCACGCGCGGTGATACGCCAGTATGGCGATGACGAATACATGCTTCCAATGTGCGTTCACCACGATGTCGCCAAACACGGATGCGACCATCATGATGCTGTAAACAGAACCCGGATTCATCCGAAAAAATGACGTTTTGCCTTTCGTGCACCCAGGTTCGTCGTTGAGTACACCATCGCAGGCGGTCCTGTCTGTGATGCAGTGTCAAGGGTAACTGCAGCCACAGTCTCCGAGCCGATAGTCCATGCTGCTACAAACGTCGTCGAACTGTTCGTGCAGATGGTTCAAAAATGGTTCAAATGGCTCTGAGCACTATGGGACTTAACATCTGTGGTCATCAGTCCCCTAGAAGTTAAAACTACTTAAACCTAACTAACCTAAGGACATCTCACACATCCATGCCCAAGGCAGGATTCCAACCTGCGACCGTAGCGGTCACGCAGTTCCAGACTGAAGCGCCTAGAACCGCTAGGCCACAGCGGCCGGCTGCATATGGTTGCTGTCTTGCAAACGTCCCCATCTGTTGACTCAGGGATCGAGACGTTGCTGCACTATCCGTTACAGCCATGCGGATAAGATGCCTGTCATCTCGACTGCTAGTGATACGAGGCCGTTGGGATCCAGCAAGGCGCTCCGTATTACCCTCCCGAACCCACCGATTCCATATTCTGCTAACAGTCATTGGATCTCGACCAACGCGAGCAGCAATGTCGCGATACGATAAACCGCAATCGCGATAGGCTACAATCCGACCTTTATCAAAGTCGGAAACGTGATGGTACGCATTTCTCCTCCTTACACTAGGCATCACAACAACGTTTCACCAGGCAACGCCATTCTTGTATGAATGCTCTGAAAAGCTAATCATTTACATATCACAGCATCTCTTTCCTGTCGATTAAATTTCGCGTCTGTAGGATGTTATCTTCGTGGTGTAGCAATTTTAATGGCCAGTAGTGTAATCGAGAGTTCAGCTAGTGCATAAAATTCCGCACCGAAAAAGACTTTCTCAATTATGGACGGCTATACAGGCAGCATGGTTTAATATTTCTACGCCGAGCGAAAGGAGATCGGACATGTTGTTAGGGGGTATCCCATGACTTCCGTCACATCAGTGCACTGCGCCCTCTCTGCCGAGAAATCCTCACTACAGTCAAAGATTGCTTACTTTTGGTGGGCTCTTCGTAAGTTTCTTTTTATCGTGTCACAGTTTACAACGCGCAGCGTTCCCTACGCCGCCTTATCGTGCAGACGGTGAAGAGCCAGCGCTGGAAGAGGGGTAAGGAGGCCGGCCGCCGACTGAAAGGCCGACAAACAAAGAGAGAGACGGGGGAGTCCCTAAATCACTCAGGCGAGGTATTTACGGAGGAAATTACGGATTGTAGGCGCAGCCGAGAGTGGGGATCACTCAGCGGGCGGCCGCGCTCCCGCCGGCTTACGGCATTAAACACGGCCGCGACGGCGTTTAAGTTACGCCCGACGTAAAGCCAACACTCGGGATGGGACGCCCTCCGCGGGAGTAATGGGGGAAAGACGGACGGGCGCCAAGTTACACAGGGACGGCAGTACGTAACGCGCGCGCGCGCTGTACACATCAGCCGGATTCGTAACGCCGCGCGCGCCGCCGAATTCATTTCATTTTATTTCGCCGCCCGCCGTAAATGTTTCAACAGGTACAACATACTGCTACCGCGTGCTGCTTTCGAAATTACTTCTCCCTCTCCCCCTCGCTTCAGCTCATCCTCTCTCCTCTCCCTCCCTCCCTCCCTCCCTCCCTCTGTTCCTCCCTCCCTCCCTCTCTCTGTCCTTTTCTCACCTTTACTTATCCCTGTCTCCTTCCCTGTCTCTCACGCGCCATCTCGGATTCTCTAATTTATCGCGCCGGTTTTTAAGTCTCTCTCTCTCCCCAGCCCCCTTCCTCTCACCATCAGCCAGCCTCCGACGACGCGTTACGGTCGGCTCCTTTTTAGAGTTTACTTTCTGCCCGTTTCGACTCAGATCTATTATTTATGGCCTCCTCGCCACTGAAAGCGCCCAAAGCACCGTGTAAAATCCTAATAAACGTGTCATTAATATTGAAGAGGTTTTTATTTTTCTCCGGCTCCCCAGCGCCGGAGACGGGCGCGGCTATTTCCATGCAGATGCGGTGACAAGTGTTTCACGCCCCCTCGGCACGGCAGCCGCAGATGTCGGCGCCGCCTCCGTGCAGGCTGACGTATAAATAGACGGCTCCGGTGACACCGGCAGAGAGGGTCGAGCGCGATGTGTCGCAGTGGGGGACCTGTGTGGCGGCGCCGACTGCCAACCGCGCCGCAGCCGTCACCTCCGACACACCAGCCGGCGTTTAGCTCGCTTCACGCTGCCCGTCACAAAGCGGAGCGAACGTCAAAACATTCCACAGTACATTACAAGCGGCAGCATTCACGCTCACAGTTAACGAAACGCAACGGAACAGGACGGAACAGAACGTCACCGACCGCGATTCTCGGGATGAAAGTTCTGACGCTGATGTTCAGAGCCGACAGGGGTATCGGATAATCAGTTCTACGGCACTCGCTCGTGTGATAGTAGTGGATTTTGTGCGAGTTATCGTTCGCATTTGAAGCCCGCCCGAAAAGCCAAGCGTATTATAGCACAACTTCCGAGAGATGAGGAGGCGAGCCTCCCCCAGATCGAATGTGCTTCACCGATTGAGGAGAGGGCTGGTGAGGCTGCAGGCCTGGATGTGGTTTTTAGGTGGTTTCTTACATCTAAATAGGTTAATACCCGGCTGGTACCAACATCCGGCCTCAGGTACACGCTTTGCAAACATTTAAAACAACCTACACAAACATATACATTTACTTTAGACGCAGACAGATGCAGTACACAAATTTCGTTCCTGTGGGGGGGGGGGGGGGGAGGGAGGGGAGGAGGGGAAGAGAAGGCGAGGGTAGCGGTGGTCTTAGTGCAGGCAAATTAATAGTTTTGTTGCCCAATAAATGTGCACAATCTGGATATAATGTACACTGTCCCTCATATCTCTCCTCGTCCTTAACGCTTATGTCGGAACGACATGACAGAAACACACGTTCCCATCATAATAAAAATCCTCTATGTTCCACTGCATCGCTCAGTCACCTTCTCCAAGTCCTTTACAGTAGCGGGAACCCGACTCTGGAATAACCTCCCTCGTTATGTTAGAGAACTTAAAAACATGTCCGGCTTCAAAAAACAGTTAATGACGTATCTACTTAAGCAACAGTAATGCCTTCCTCTGTACACGAATGCACTTCACCTCATTACTTCCCTCTTTCCCCCTCCTAAAAACTCCCTTCCCCAAAGCTCGCTATACTAGTAAAAATCTAATTTACACACCAAGATATTAATGTCCATCTGCACAAATATTCATTACTATTGCCAATTTTTCTCATGTTTATCATTATTATTTGATTTTTTTTACTGTTACTACTATTGCTTTTATCATAATTTGTATGTATAGCACCTGTTGTAAAAATACTGCCAGCACTTAGTTTATTAGGTCTTAGTCATTACTCTTTATTCATACTGTCACTAGAGTAATCTAATTTTCTTATTTAAACTAATGTCTTTATGTAACTCTGATGTGTGAAATGCTGCATGTGTGAAACACTGGTCCGATGTAAGAGAGGGCCTGATGGCCCTAATTTGATCAGGTTAAATAAATAAATAAATAAATAAATAATTTTAATTGGCATTAGGCATCTCAAATAAGAGCTCTTTGAGTCTGCGAAAGTTTCTGGCTTGTGCTAAACTTTTGAGGGTCGAAATGCGGCGAAAATTTTGGATTTTTTTCTGTTTTTCACTTACAGCTCGAAAACGATGCATTCTACAGACAATTTCTGAATTCCCAAAATGTTAGCGAATAAAACTTAGCGTTGAATGATCTACTTTTAAGTTAAAACCTCCTGCAGTTTAAGCAGTTTAGCCGCAATCGAATGTCAAAGATAGGCAATTTTTAACCAGCTTGGCGGAAAAATGAGATATGCTCATGTTTCAACGTCTGTAACTCAAAAAGGGCTAGTCCAAATGGAACATAAATTGATGAAAGTTGTAGAGCATCACATTATGAATGAAAAGAAATCCTAAATTTTAAAATTCTCTAAGGGATAGTCGTTTCTGAGTTACAAGCGTTGGAACATGGGCATAACCACCTTTCTGTCAAGGTGGTAACAACTGCCGATCTTTGACGATCGATTGTGGCTAAACAGCAGAACCGATTTTAACTTCCAAGTAGGTTATTCTACGCGAAATGTTACGCTCTTTAATTTAGATATTTTGAAAATGTTCAGTAGGGTTCATTATTACATAGCCAGCAACACCCACAATTTTTCGTCGAACTGAGCGAGGTGGAGCATACGTTACAGCACTAGTTTCGCACTTGAATAGTGAGATGTGGGCTGCGATTGGGGGTGATGTTTGTGGAAAATCATGTCACCCAGGATTTCCTAAATTCCTCTGATCTGCCTTACACACTGAAGACATACTGGCTACATTCGACCTTTACTGTTAAAATTTATGAACAGAGAGCGCTATCAGTCACGGTTGTTTTTAAGTTGTGCGGATTCCTTAATACTGCAACGCCATTTGAGATATAACCTCATCATTAGGCAAAAATAACAGTACAAAACTTTAAGAGAAATAAGCATATAGTTCTCTGAAAAGCCTTTCATAAAATCCTTGCTTTATGTTCATCAACTATTGGGCACTTCGATTACTTCTCGCTATTTGTTGGAAAGAAAATACATTTTTACTTTGGTAGAATGGTATAAGAGACCTTACTGTAAATAGTGTCCTTCGGAAGCGACAACCATTTCCCACTTTTCGGCCAAGAAATGGATTCCGCGATAAAACAAATTCAGGTTATTTTGAGATGAGCCTCTCAAGGAGGGAGCTTTTAGGATCGTTAAAAGATGTGAAGTGTTGTTCAGAATGTCCATGCTGCATGGACCGAAACAAATGATAAGGACGATGTCTGGTAAATATGGCGACTGGATCTCTTTAACGTTTCCTTCACTCGATTTACAACATGTCATTTGGCACTGACATGATGGAAAATGACTTTTTCATGTCTCTGAGCACACTGCCGACGTTTGTTTTCAAGTGCTCGTTTCAAACTGAGTAACTGTGCTTCGCAGCGTTCAGAATTCACCGTTTGACTCGCCTGCAGCAGCTCATGGTACAACGCACAGACCAGGACGCATTTTGTCATTCATATCCAAATTGTTGTCTTTGAATTGTCGAAATCGATGTCTGCAGGTTGTTTCCGACAGAGCATATTCTCTACGCGCTTCCACTAGTAAACGACGAGTTTCCACAATAGGTTTAACGGATCGAAAGCGTAACACTTCCCGCAGGCGTTGTTTTGAGGTACTGAACGTGACATGCTCAAGGCACTAAATAAGTATCATCTTTTCACTCCACTCAAAAGCCACACAGAGATCTTAAAGACTAATGTTTCTGCCGTTAAACAGGTCTCTTGTCGGTGTCCGCTGTGTCTGTACTATAACAACTACTGCCTACTCCTCGTCAACAAAGAGAATTAATTCAACCCCGAAATATATGTCGTAATTATGTGTCATGTGCCAAATGCAAGCTGAGTATTTCTCTGGACAAGTCTATAGTAATAACTGGGATAGGAAAATATCGAGGAAGATCCAAAATTTTAATCAAATTTAAGGTACTTGTGCTTTTAGCCCGATAAGCATTTCATGAGAGACAGACAAATATCCTAAAAGGAAAGAGATTCCCAACCATTTCCAGGGCAATCATAAAGTATTATAAAAGTCTAAACGGCTGCAGAAAAACAATCGAAATTTCATGAACTTATGAGAATTCATAATTTGAAGCCATATTTACTATTAATCAACCGTGACTGACTCATAAATATGTACAGCTACCGGTCACAAGATTTGTTGACAACTAAATTATTTATTTGGCCGCATTTTTCGAGGATCATACCTTATCATCAGGCTATATTGGCATTACAAAAAAAAATTAGCACATTTTTATACAGGTATTAAGGCTTCTTTAAATGACTCCTGTCATCATCCTGTGGAGAGACAGAGAAGGATAACCTAGTAAGAGGCGACGTTACTTTGTGTATTGATCACACTGTTCACATGAAAATTTTATAAAACTATCACTCACTTCGTTCCTATGGCGCGTCAGTTTTCTTGTGATGCGCTGGGGCATCGTTATTTCCATAGTTCTTTTGGACTTCTTCAACACACACAAAGTTCACAACAGTGTTTTAAAAGCGCGGTACACAAAACGAATCAGCAGTCCAGAAACAGAAGATGGCGATCAATACATGGCTAGTTTCAATTTGACAATCGACATATCGATTCTGATTTTGTCAGTAGCAATGTCTTCGGTACTTCTTTCTGTTGTGCCCACTTGGCAAAGAAACAACTGTTAATTGTTTTTAGTTTTATGTATTTAGGAGTCAAATCGTCTGTCAAACAGAATTTGTTGATATTTGTTTTGTAAATAAAAATGCCATATCTTGCTGTATTTTGTTTACCCAGACGCGTTTTGCCTTTTTTACTTCAAGGCATCAACAGTGGGCTCTATAATGATAGAGTTATGATATCCTTTTTTGGTACGTATTATTCGTAGATTATAAAAGAGTTCACTTCTCGCCTTTTATGTAAATAAGTGATTACTTACGGTTCTTGCTGTTTTTAGTTGGAATCCGTATTTGCTCTCATCTGATCACATGGAGGTCGCACTACCGCTCTATATACGAAACATAAGCGTGTTTTTGTGTTTCGAACATTTTTCTTCCCATTTTTCATTTTGTTTGCAGTTGTTGTTGTGAGGTACTATCAGTCTTCTGTCACTAATATAGACATTACACTAACATAAACATAACTACTTTGAGTTCATTGTGTGTCTCATCCTGTTTGGTTTATTAATGTACATGTACATGTTGCCAACCTAATGAAGTATATGCCGAAAACTATTGTCTATTCATTTCTGTTGCGTTTATATCTGTGTAATCGTGTGTGTGTGTGTGTGTGTGTGTGTGTGTGTGTGTGTGTGTGTGTGTGTGCGTGTGTATGAGCGAGGGAGAGAAATTATACATGCATGGATTCCCCCCCCTCCCCCCCCTTGTTTTGAGTTTTGGTTCAAATGCTTTATGGAGAGGTTCATGGACAAGAGAGTGGACAGGGAGTTGGGAAGTACTATTATTATGATAATAGTCACCTGTTGTAGTGTCACTCTGTTATTTTATCTATTAGTATAAACAATGAGGTGTTTGGTATGTGTATTTGATCATTCATCATGGTTTTCTTTTCTGCTTTGGTTTTCTGTATGTAATAATTTCCTGCATGATTAGGAGGTGTTTTTTATTGTTCATTCTAATTATGTTCATGTTTTCTTCTCTAATGGTTGGTTTGTGATTGTGTTCTCTGAGGTGTTCTGCAAATGTGGAGTGGTTTGTCCCATACTTCCAGGCTCTCATGTGTTCTTTGCATTTGACATCAAAAGTTCTGCTTCTTTGTCCTCTGTAACTGCCATCACAAGTGTTACACTGTATTTGATATAAACCTGCTTTCTGGTATATATCTCTGTTTTGTAAGTTTCGGGGTGTTTTTTCGATAGAACTGTCTTTTGTATGCTATGTTTATTCCCTGTCTTTTGAAAATACTGGTGATTTTATGGGCGACTTTGTGTTTGTATGTCATTGTGTCCCATCTTGTGTTTTCTCTTATGTTTTCCTGTTTATTTTGTGTAGTTGATATGGCATTGTGTGATTGTGTTTCATTCTGTTGTGCTGTTGCCAATGGTTCTGTGCGTTCTGCTTTTATTTTACTTTTAATTTTTTGTTTAGTTTTGTGATTATGTTACTATTGTTCCAATTTTTTGGGCTATCTTCATTATTATGTCCAGTTCATGTGGGTAGTGTTTTTGTTGAATGGCACTGTGTTGGGTCTATGGAGCATGTGACGAAGTGGTGCTTGCTTTTGTAGGTATGTGTGGTTCGAGGATTGGAGGATGAGTGACAATATCAGTTGCTTAGTTGCTGTGGGTTTGTGGAAAATTTCAAACATATGCTTATTGTTTTGCTGCATCCAAAAAGCTAATTTGGTAATTCTGTTCTCTTTCCATTGTGAATTTTGTTGATTATCATACTTAGGTTAGTTTTCAGTACGTTCATTTTATTGTTGTTATATGCCTTGACAATGTAAACTTATACAGCAGTATACCCATCAAATAATCCATAGATATAATCAAACTAAATTTATTCAAAAGGCAGGCTATGTCCAC
The DNA here is from genome assembly GCF_023864345.2 of Schistocerca serialis cubense. Classification (NCBI taxonomy): domain Eukaryota; kingdom Metazoa; phylum Arthropoda; class Insecta; order Orthoptera; family Acrididae; genus Schistocerca; species Schistocerca serialis. The sequence goes on from NC_064642.1 coordinate 334,721,012, forward strand.
AGCTGAAGTATTTGAATTAACAAAATTGCTGTAGCTTGTCGTCTCTCACAATTATTTTACATTCAATGGCAAAATATACAGACAGGATATGTGCCTAGCAATGGATAGTCATCTCAGTGCGATCGTTGGAGAAATTTTCATTAATCACCTAGAAAATGAAATCGTGAACAACAATGACCCAGTTACCAAGAAAATTGTGCACTACTGGCGATATGTAAGTGACTCATTCATTATACAGAATGGACCTAATGAAGAAATAGAAACGCTGTTAGACAGGTTCAGTAACTTACACACAATTACATCCAGTTCACCATAGAACACCAGGAAGATTACAAAACTATTTTTTTTGGATATGACCGTAACCAATACAAACCAAACAATGAACATTAACGTACACAGGAAATCAAGAAACACAGACACACTCAAATCTTTCTTAAACAGAGCACAGGACCTCCCACTTAATTCTGCTGCCTATCTACATCTACACCTACATGACTACTCTGCAATTCACATTTAAGTGCTTGGCAGAGGATTCATCGAACCACAATCATACTTGATCTCTACCATTCCACTCCCGAACAGCCTGCGGGAAAAACGAACAGCTAAACCTTTCTGTTCGAGCTCTGATTTCTCTTATTTTATTTTGATGATCATTCCTACCTATGTAGGCTGGGCTCAACAAAATATTTTCGCATTCGGATGAGAAAGTTGGTGACTGAAATTTCGTAAATAGATCTCACCGCGACGAAAAACGTCCTTGCTTTAATGACTTCCATCCCGATTCGCGTATCATATCTGCCACACTCTCTCCCCTATTACGTGCTAATACAAAACGAGCTGCCCTTTTTTGCACCTTTTCGATGTCCTCCGTCAATCCCACCTGGTAAGGATCCCACACCGCGCAGCAATATTCTAACAGACGACGAACGAGTGTAGTGTAAGCTGTCTCTTTAGTGGACTTGTTGCATCTTCTAAGTGTCCTGCCAATGAAACGCAACCTTTGGCTCGCCTTCCCCACAATATTATCTATGTGGTCTTTCCAACTGAAGTTGTTCGTAATTTTTACACCCAGGTACTTAGCTGAATTGACAGCCTTGAGAATTGTACTATTTATCGAGTAATCGAATTCCAACGGATTTCTTTTGGAACTCATGTGGATCACCTCACACTTTTCGTTATTTAGCGTCAACTGCCACCTGCCACACCATAGAGCAATCTTTTCTAAATCGCTTTGCAACTGATACTGGTCTTCGGATGAGACAGAAATAAACACTGTAAAATACATTGCACACAGCAATGGTTATCATTAAGGTGAAGTAGATGCACTTTCACGCCACATAACTAAAATCAAAAGTAAACAAACTAACATGACTATCTCCTCACAGCTCACAAGAAGCATACAAAAACGTAAGTATGTAACTATACCATATTTAGGAGTCATCTCAGACAAAACAGCCAAATTTCGCAAAAACACAGACATCAGGATCGCTTTTGCCACCAGCAACAACTCAAAAAAGAAACTGCTCCATGACATCTTACAACCCACAGACAAACTGAGCAAACCACGAATTTGGGAAACCACATGTAGTGACTGCAACAAATACTGTATTGGCCACACAGGAAGGAACTGTATATCCATTTTAAAGAGCACATTGCCTATTTCAGACTGGATAAAGCTAATAAGTCAGCTATAGCTAAACATATAAATGAAACTGGACAGTGTTGCAATAAATAGCGTTTTTCTCTGAAATGAGAAAAAATCTTGTTTTATTCAGTGAGTACTTCAATTCTCTGACTCAGGGATGTACAGATATTAGTCCAACTGCCTAGACTTATCTCATACTGGGTAGCAAACATCCTCTATTTGTTGGCAGTGTCTAAAGAAAATGGTTAAGCTAGAATTTTTTTACACATAACCATACAGGGAATTGAAACAGCAATTATAGCAAAATATAGCTTTGTCTGGAGCCACACAATTTAAAAATAGTGGTAACAATTGTTGTATTTCGTCATACTCTATAGCCAACGCCCTCTTACATTGGTCATAAAAAAAAAGGATGGGTAACGCTAAAAACCTTTTATATACATTAAATACAGGCAATCCAAATATTAATTATAATAAATACAATTTCGTCCAGAGGCGTTGGCTTTCCAGTATGACGTAATGTAACACATGTCATAATAATTTTTTGAATTGTTATGCCACCAACCAAAATTTTATTTTATATTGATTACTATTTGAATTACATGTGTTTTATGTATACAAAAAGCTTTTAGCTTAACCCACTTTTTTGCTCGTGGGCAGTATGTAGAAGGCGATAGCTGTCCAGTAGGACGTAAACCGATGTTAGCTGTGTAGATTTGTAAAGAGCGGCCTCGGTTGGACTAATATTTGTTCATGCTTGACATAGGTTGGAATATTTGTCGTTTTAATTACGTCCAGTCTACGTGACTTCTTATAACAGCATGTAGTTGTGGAATTGTAATTGTGTACTGTCGTAACATGGCGCTTGATCAATATGCTGTTTCTACGATTACGTCTCATTCTTGTATTATCTGTGTTTATAACACTGATGATAGCTGCACATCAGTGAAATCTAAATCAGAAATGTAATAAAAAATATATATGATATAACGACCGACGCTGACCTTTCTGTCCTGAAGCTGGACCTAACCTAATAAGAAAATCTCGATCATAAAGGAAAAGAAACGCAAGCTAACCAAGTAAGCGATCAAGTCGCTCATGGGATCACAGTCTTGGATTAAAATTAACCGTGTAACAGTGAAGAATTTCGTACTGAAAGCTAATGGCGTGGCTCCAAAAACCTAGGATCGTCCTTGGTATCAATGCGGGACGGATCTGTCCATATTCGTGGAGCAGAAGCTGAAAAAAAAAGAGATATATAGATCCTGCCAAGCTGTGGATTGCAGAGGAGACGTCGGGCTCGAGTTCCTCTTTACGAGGAATGCTGAAATAATTTTGTACACTTGACATCGTAAATACGAAGTTGGGTTCGGAATTTTTCTTTGAAGAGGATTCGTTGACACGCTACTTAGCTAAAAGAGCGCTCCTGAAATACTGCGTCCCGGGACGTCCCGACCACGCGTCCCTTGTAAATATGCGCAGTTGCTGATCTCGCGTTTCAGCCGCTGTGTGCCGGGCGGGCCGTGACTGCTGCTTTACGATGCCTAAAAGCGGAAACACTTGTACATATTTTGTCACCCGGAGAGTGAGAGAGGGAGGGAGAGAGAAGGAGAGGGATGGGAGAGAGAGACGGAGAGAGAAAGAGAGAGAGGAGCAGAAAAAAAAGGGCGAGCGTAGTGCTGCGCGAGGCAGTTTCTGGAGCGCACAAAACACCGACATAAATCCGGCCTAAATTCGGGGCAGTGTTTTGAAAAGCCGCGGCGGCGCGATTATGAAGAGCCCTGGCGAGACAGCGGCGGGGCGCCCGCATACACGGCGAGCCGCCACCGGGGAGCCGGCCGGCCGGCACCGGGCTGGCGGACGCGCCTGTTTATTGTGTGATAATATCCCGTGACAGCCAGTCAAGATATGGACTGGCGATTTATGTGACGCGGCTGGCCACTAAATTAAGTGGGAAACGGCCCGCGTGCGTGCGTGCATCCTTGTGCGCGAGCGCCGTCCCAGCCCGGCCTGCCTACCCCCCACCCCCGCCTCCCGTCCCTCCCTTCATCCTCGGACACTCGCGCTCCGGGAGCCTCCGCAGCGCCTCCGTGCTCGGACGGCTGCTTTGTTCCGACGCCGGCCATCCGTCCTGTTCTTTGTCTCTCGCTGCCTCAAAACTTCCGCTCGCACCTGCGTGCCGCTGTGTGTAAGCGTTATGTGCTCCCCAGGACTCCGGAAGTCATAACAAACTACTGTCTCTTCATGTTTACTTTTCATTAGAGAATGCTCATGGTGCCTCACGTACTGTGGGGACGATCTGTATTTCACGAGCGACTGAAGAAATCGAAACGAAGTTTCCAAGTAATCTTACTAGAACAGGTGAATATTTTGCTGTATGATTAGTTATAGATCATATCCTGGAAGTAGGAACGAATATTGAAGTGCTATAGAACATAAAATTTTTTTTGGAAAGTGTAGTGTTTTTTACGAACACATTGAGTAACTCTCATGATGTTTGGTTTGTGGGGCGCTCAATTGCGCGGTTATCAGCGCCCGTAAAATTTCCCACCTTTCACGAATGATGATGAAATGATGAGAACAACACAAATACCCACTCCCCGGTCAGGCAAAAATCCCCAACCCCACCGGGAATCGAACCCAGGACTTCATGATCCTAAGGCCACAACGTATGCCACGAGACCACGAGCTACTGTCCAAGTACGAGGGTGAGTCAAATTAAAACCTTAAACATTTTTTAAATATTATTTTTTAAATCTTATTTATTGTGCAGAAGTGGTACAAAGCTGTATCACTTCTTAACATAATCTCCCCCTCGCTCAATGCAAGTCTTCCAGCGCTTACAAAGTGCATAAATTCCTTTAGAAAAAAAATAATTCTTTTGGTAGTACGCGCAACCACTCGTGCACCGCGTGGCGTACCTCTTCATCCTCATTGTTCATGCTGCAATGTCACACAGTGTCACTCGCCGGTTTTCCTTCACTATGGCCGGCCGTAGTGGCCAAGCGGTTCTAGGCGCTACAGTCTGGTACCGCGCGACCGCTACGGTCGCAAGTTCGAATCCTGCCTCGGGGATGGATGTGTGTGATGTCCTGAAGTTTATTAGGTTTAAGTAGTTCTAAGTTCTAGGGGACTGATGACCTCAGAAGTTACGTCCCATACTGCTCAGAGCCGTTTGAACCATAGTGAAGGTTGAAACCATCACTATGGCTTCAACTGCTGCAATGCTCTGTGGTGTCATCTGGATCAAATGGTTCAAATGGCTCTGAGCACTATGGGACTTAACGTCTTAGGTCATCAGTCCCCTAGAACTTAGAACTACTTAAACCTAACTAAGGACATTACACACATCCATGCCAGAGGCAGGATTCGAACCTGCGACCGTAGCAGTCCCGCGGTTCCGGACTGAAGCGCCTAGAACCGCACGGCCACCGCGGCCGGCTGGTGTCATCTGGACGAGGAGCATCTTCCACTGAATTTACGAACTTCCTACTCCATTCTTAGACTTGCTGCTGTGACAAACATGCATCACCGTAATTAACCTTTATTCGTCGATGAATTTCAGTAGGTTTCATATCGTCACTACGCAAAAACCGAATAACAGAACGCTGTTCTTCCCTGGTGCAAGTCGCAAGTGGGACGGTTATGTGTGCATCTGCACTATGCTGCTACCTACAGGCCATTCTGCACGCTGTTTGTAGCACGCTTACCAACTTACAGGATAACGGCGAGAAATTTCGATTTGTTATTACAAATTTAAGGTTTTCATTTGATTGCCCTCGTAGCTTCTCGCATTTGTGTATGAAACGTTATATCCTCCATATGACTACCCAAGGCCGCGCGGCAGCAAGCAATGCGTTCATTGAAGTTCTCAATGAAGCGATCGCAAACATCTGTTGGAAAGGCGATAATAACCCTTTTAATTTTACCCATCAATTGCTGCATTGTTGGCGGTTTGTTCACGTACACTTTTGATTTCACAAATCCCCACAGAAGAAGTTACAAGGCGTAAGATCTCATGATTTGCCAGGCTATTCCTGGTTGGCATGCGAAGAGACAATTTTTTGAGGAAACTTTTCATTCGGCAGAGCAATCGTTTCACGCGACGTGTGACATGTCGCACCATCTTGTTGAAATTAAAATTCGTCATTTTCATCAATAACAGGGAAAACCATTGAGAAAGCCTGTTTCGGTAACGTTCGCGTTTCACAGTGACGGCAGCTCTGTCATCATATTAAAAAAAAATACGGGCCGATCAGTCCTCCTGCACAGAACCCACCCCACGGAGTCGTGCGTTGGGGATACGTCTCATCTTGCACAGTCACTCGCGGATTTTCGTTACCCTAAATTCTGCAGTTCTGCTTACTGACGTATCCACTAAGGTGGAAGTGCACCTCATCTGAGAAAAATATCCTTTTCGTGAATTTCTCGTTCTCCGCTTGTGGAGCCAAATTGATGTCTCTTTCCATGATCCGCAGGTTTCAAGTCTTGTCTAAGCTCAATCATGTACGCATCCATTTTCAGATCGTTAGGAAGCATTTCATGCAGTGAACTTGTTAATAAATTCAATTGTTGAGCTCGTCGGCGAACTGATTTTCTGGGGCTTACGGTCACGTTGTTACGCAGAACAGAAATGTCTTCTTGTGTTCGAACAGAACGCGGTTGTCCTGTGGTCCAATGTCTGAAACAGAATCCGTGGCCTCAAACTTGCGTATCAACTTCCGAACTGATGCTTCGGTTGGAGCAACATTACTTCCAACTGTCACAACCAATTCACGAACGGTTGCCGCTGTAATTTCACTGTTTTTGTAATAACTTTTTATCACTTGGATACGTTGCTCAGTTGTCATCTGCTGTCATCTGCTCCATGACGAAAATAAACATGAAACAACAATGCTCACCACATAAAAGCTATAACGCTACTATTGGGAACGGTCGTAGATAACAAACACGAAAAAATCACGCCTAACAACCACTATATGACAAAACGGAGCAAAATTCAAATTCGTTCTTACTTTCTGGACACCCGTTAGTAAAAGTTAAAACTTAGTTTCCTTGGACCCTGGGCTCCACGCTGGGCATCCACGTGTTGTTTAGCTTAATTAATACCCACTTCGAGGAATCAATGTTTATGTTGCACTTGCAGCTTCGTACACACACACACAGAAGTGCACCATTAAACACAGAGTCCTCAGCTCCATCCTAACAGCACTCGGAAAGCCCAACGGTACCGGTCGACCGCCGTGTCATCAACTGCGTCACTGAATGCCGATACAGAGAGGTTAGTGGGACAGTGCACAGATGGTTGAATTCACACTTAACTGGAGGAGTACAGAAGATTGAAATTAACGGTACAGATAGTCTGCAAAAACCAGTAGAGTCCTCTAACTGGGGAGTTATCAAGAATGGTGTCCCACAAGGTCCAGTCTTGGGTCCCTTATTGTTCTTAATATATATTAACGACTTGCCACTCTATATTTATGAAGATGCAAAGCTAGTTCCTTTTGCTGATGATAAAAGTATAGTAATCACACCCAAGAAGCGGGAATCAACTGAGGAAATTGCAAATAATGTCTTTCAGAAAAGTGGTTCTCTGCAAATGGACTCTCACTAAATTTTGAGAAAACACAGTTTATACAATTCTGTACAGTAAATGGCATAACGCCATTGATAAACATATACGATGAACGGAAGTCTGTTGCTAAGGCATACTCAAAATTTCAGGGTGTGTGCTTTGATGAGAAATTGAATTGGAAGAAGCACATCGATGATGTGCTGAAATGGTTAGATTCAACTACTTATGCTATTAGGGTTACTGCAAATTTTGGTGATAAACATATCAGTAAATTTATCCTACTATGCCTATTTTCATTGTTTCGAATATTTTCATTCACTGCTTTCATATGGCATCATATTTTGGGGGAATTCGCCATTAAGAGAGAAAGTATTCATTGCACAAAGGCATGTAATCAGAATAATTGCTGGAGCCCACCCAAGATCACCTTGCAGATATTTATTAAAGGAACTCGGGATATTCACAGTATATATTCACTTATGAAATTTGTCATTAATAACCCATCCCAATTCAAAAATAACAGCGAAGTGCATAGCAACAACACTAGAAGAAGGGATAATATTCACTATTCTGGATTAAATGTCACTTTGGCCCAGAAATGGGTGAACTATGCTGCCACAAAAATCTTTGGTCATTTGCCAAATAGTATTAAAAGTCTAACAGATAGTCAACCAACTTTTAAAAGTTAATTAAAAGAATTTCTGTATGACAACTTCTACTCAATAGATGAATTCTAAGATATGGAGTGGTAACTGTAAAAAAATTAATTAATTATTTTGTGTAAAGAAAACTTAAAGTGACACGTTCCACATCTTTACGAAATGTCTTATTCATGATCTATAGAACATGGATTAATGAATGTATGTATGTATGTGGTCAGCACACCACTCTCCCGGCCATTGACGGTTTTCGTGGCCGAATCCTCTACTTCCCCGTCAAGCAGTTCCTCAATTGGCCTCACAAAGGCTGAACGCACCCCGTTTGTTAACAGCTTTCGGCATACCCAAACGATCACCCATGTGAGTACTAGCAAAGCAGGACAGCGCTTAATTACAGTGAGATGACGCGAACCGATGTTACACTGCGGTGAGACCATAGGCACGGATTCCTCAACGAAGGTATTAAATGAGCCAAACATTGCGTGGACTCCCGGTGTGGAAGCCAGAGCGCAAAGAAACCGAGCTTTATATTTTACAATAACACTAGTCGACAGCATTTTTCTCACAAAGAATGTGCGTGTCGTTCATGGCTCAGAAGTGTTTATTGAATACGAAAATGAAATCAGTTTTCGCCTACCGGTCTCTTTGTCTGATACTGTACCCACTATCTACAATAAAGCGCCAAAGAAACTGGTATAGGCATACGTAATCAAATACAGAGCTATGTAAACGGGCATAATGCGGCGCTGCGGTCGGCGACACCTATGTAACACGTGTCTAGTGCAGTTATATCCTTTACTGCTGCTACAATGGCAGGTTATCAAGGTTTGACGTGGTGTTATAGTCGGCACACGAGGGATGGACATAGCATCTCCAAGGTGGCGATGAAGTGGGCATTTTCCCGTACTACCATTTAACGAGGGTACTGTGAATATCAGGAATGCGGTAAAACTTCAAATCTCCGACATCGCTGCGACCGGAGAAAAATCCTGCAAGAACGGGACCATCGACAAATGAAGAGAATCGTTCAACATGACAGAACTGCAGCCCTTCCGCAAATGGCTGCAGATTTCAATGCTGGACCATCAACAAGTGTCAGCGTGCGAACCATTCCACGAAACATCATCGATATGGGCTTTCGCAGCTTAAGGACCACACGTGTGCCCTTGATGACTGTACGGACAAAAAGCTTTATTCTTCGCCTGGGCCCGTCAACACCGTCATTGGACTGTTGATAACTAGAAAAATGTTGCCTGCTCGGACGAGTCTCCCGGCATTTGCATGTAGCCATTTAGGGAAATGATGGAAAACCTAAATCAGAATGGCCACACGCAGGTTTAAATCGACGTCCTCCCGAAAGAGAGTCCAGTGTGCTAACCACTGCGCCACCTCTCAAGGTGATCCGAAGGAGGTCGATGAGTAATCCTCACCTTGCGTTGCATCGCGTTGTGTGTGTCGCATTTGTCACAGTAGTGAGAGGTCTCTGACTTTGTGGAACGAGTTGCTGTAGGTTCTTGAAAGTTTATGTTTTGTGTGAATTCAGAAGAAGAAATGCCTCGTACCTGTATAAATATTACACTTTCTTTTTGTTATATCTGTACTGAGTTAACTCTGAAATCACAAAAACGAAAACATAACCCTCTTAGTAAAGAAGTGCACGGCTGTTTTTCATAAGTGTTAGTAAGAACTTTTTAGGCAGCCATAAGGCAGATAATTATCGCGATATTACATAGGAACTAGTCAGATCGCTCCACCGTATGGGACTTAACATATCACTTAAGATATGTATCTTGAAGGACCAAGTGGACTTCTTCCCGGATTACTTTCGTGCCGTTAATGATGAACATACAGAAATGTTCCACCAGGACATTTATCTAATGAAAAACCGTTATCAAGGTAACTGAAGTACTGCAGTCATGTCCGACTTCTGCTGGACATTACGAAGAGACGTTCCTGAGGCGTAGTATCGCAGGAAATCGGGAAGAAAATATTATCAGGTAAGTTTATCCACTTCTGTTGATTCTTATATTACTCATTTCCTTTATTAATTTGTGTATCGACACAGATTTATTATTGTCTTTTTGCCAGACACATATAATGCCACAATACACACTTCAAAAACGTTTTGCATCACCCCAGTTCCTAGAACTCGAAGATAGACATTGACTGTGGATATTATATCACAGACAGTCCCTTTGACTGTTCAGAGGTGCCACTAAACCAGCCAAAGATGTAAACATCCGTGCATGAGCAGCGCCTATTAGACTGAGGGGTCCAACAGCCGATCAGTTCCAGTCAATCCACCAGGAAGGAGGTACAAGGCTCTTGTTGTCTGTAGCTCAACCATGCCTAGACGGTCAATATCGCGATTCGATCGCGTCCGCATTGTTACTTAGTACCAGGAAGGGCTCTCAACAAGGGAAGTGTCCAGGTGTCTCGGACTGAGCCAAAGCGATGTTGTTCGGACATGGAGGAGATACAGAGAGATAGGAACTGTCGATGACATCTCTCACTCAGGCCGCCCAAAGGGTACTACTGCAGCGGATGACCGCTACCTACGGATTGTGACTCGTAGGAACCCTGACAGCAGCGAGACCATGTTGAATAATGCTTTCCGTGCAGCTACAGGACGTCGTGTTACGACTCAACTGTGCGCAATACTGCAGTCTGGAACCGCAAGACCGCTACGGTCGCAGGTTCGAATGGATGTTTGTGATGTCCTTAGGTTAGTTAGGTTTAACTAGTTCTAAGTTCTAGGGGACTAATGACCTCAGCAGTTGAGTCCCATAGTGCTCAGAGCCATTTGAACCATTTTTTTGTGCGCAATAGGCTGCATGATGCGCAACTTCACTCCTGACGCCGATGGCGAGGTCCATCTTTGCAACCACAACACCATCCAGCGCGGTACAGATGGGCCCAAAAACATGCCAAATGGAATGCTCAGGATTGGCATCACGTTCTATTCACCGATGAGTGTCGCATATGCCTTCAACCAGACAATAGTCGGAAACGTGTTTGGAGGCAACCAGGTCAGACTGAACGCCTTAGACATACCGTCCAGAGAGAGCAGCAAGGTGGAGGTTCCCTGATGTTTTGGGGTGGCATTATGTGGGGCCGACGAACGCCGCAGGAGGTCATGGAAGGCGCCGTAGCGGCTGTACGATACGCGAATGCCATCCTCCTACCGATAGTGCAACCATATCGGCAGCATATCGGCGAGACATTCGTCTTCATGGACGACGACATCTCGCGCACCCATCGTGTACATCTTGTGAATGATTTTTTTCAGGACAACGACATCGCTCGACTAGAGTGGACAGCATGTTCTACAGACATGAAGCCTATCGAACATGCCTGGTATAGACTGAAAAGGGCTGTTTATGGATGACGTGACCCAGCAACCACTCTGAGGGATTTACGCCGAATCGCGGTTGAGGAGTGGGACAACCTGAACCAACAGTGCCTTGATGAACTTTTGGATCGTATGCCACGACGAATACTGGCATGCGTCATCCAAGAGGACGTGCTACTGGGTATTAGACGTACCGGCGTGTACAGCAATCTGGACCACCACCTCAGAAAGTCTCGCTGTATGGTGGTACAACATGCAATATGTGGCTTTCATGAGCAATAAAAAGGGGCGGCATTCCAATTATCTGTATAGATTTCGGAACTTCCGGAACCGAGGTGATTCAAAACTTTATTTGATGATGTGTACATAGACTGATCTAAGCCCTTACAGAAGCCGGTATCACAAGGAAACTAAGGCCGACACAGAAATTCTGAAATTAGATCTGGGTCAGGAACAAATTATGTACGAGAACAGCCTGATTTTTTTGTGACTGAAAAAAAAATTTTTTTGGTAGACCGGTGTAATTAATAATACAACAAAATACTCATCTCTTCGAGTAAGATTACTTGTCAGAAACTTCTTTTTCATTTGTTTGGTTGTTTATACGGGAAGTATCTACGGTTTAAGCATTCTCTAATGAAGAATAAACAAGTGACAGTAGTCCGTTATGACTTCTGGCGTGCAGCCTTACGGTGTGTGGCGGAGGGTACTTTGTGTAACTAAGAGGCATCCTGGGCATTCTCTAATGAAAAAAAAAAAAAAACACAAAACATCAAGTGACGGTAGTCCGTTATGACTTCTAAAGTACAGCGTTATTATGTGTGGCGGAGGGTACTTTGTGTAAATCTGTCACTTTCTCCACACTGTCGGGAATGGTTCGCGGGAGGAAAGATTGTTGGTAATCTTCTGTGTAATCTCGGATCTCTGTAATTTTACCTTCATGATATTTTCACGAGATGTACGTAGGTGGAAATAACATATTGGCTGACTCTTCCAGGAATGTACGCTGTCGGAACTTCAACGGAAAAACCACACCACGATGCAGAACGCTTCTCTTGCAGGGACCACATAAGTTGACTCAGCATCTCCGTGACGGTTTCGCGCTTACTAAATATACCAGTTGTATCTTGAACTGTTTACGAAGTATTACGAGGGTCGTCTTAATATGAAACCCATCATATAGCGGAAGAAACACGTGAATGACACAGTCTCAAATGGATTAAATATTTGTAATTGAAAAAGACAATATAATTACAAATGAAAGGCACAGTATGGTATATGTTCTAAAGTATTTCGGTTTTCGGCTCAGAAGACCGTCATCAGACATCAGTTGAGTATGATCGTCAATGAAGCTAAAGTTTTAAAACAAAATCGGAAAATAATGATGTAACTTCCTGAAACCATCTGAAGATGAACCTGAAAAGTTTCGGAAACCGGTTCATGGAATAAAACATAACTATTCAAAAAAGTGACTGGTTGCAGTTTTGTGTAACTTATTTACATTCAATATACAGTCACAATAGAATTTACTGCCAAAACTACTTACCTGAAACTTAAAGAAAACTTATATTTCAATATAAGTTTTATAAAACTCTTTGAGTTGATTTACTTTAAGTACTACATTATTGACTAGCGTCATTGTTCTTGCCTGAGCATCTTATGCTCGTAAATGCTTCAATAGCAAGTTTAGCAGCTGTTTTCAAAAATTTCTCTTTCATCCATCCTATGCAGTGCATTAATACTCTGACCGATAGGGCTGTCACCATCCTCTTTTATGTCATTTTACAGTCGTAACAAACTTGAGAAATATAGTATTGTACAGCTATATGCAAAATCGTTAACTGAATCCTGGCTAGGATCTGTTTATGACGGTTAACTGAATGTTAATTTAATAATTCTCAGCGTAGACTGTTTTCGCTATTATGCGCGGATTAGTAAACACTATACAGTTAAGTAAAAAAAGAAGACGTCCGGATGAACAAGACATCAGCAGTAAAGAAGGAAGTATTAATGACGTTCCGCTGTACTGTTGGTTTGTTAGCTAGATGCAGAAACGAAGGAAGAAATTAGGGTTTCACATCCCGTCTACGACATGTTAATTGCAGACGTGGCAGAAACTTGGGCTGCGGAAGAAAGGCACTCGTTCCTGTCTTTTTCGAAGGAACTGTCGTGGCACTTACTTTAAGCCGTCTACAGAAAACCCAAATCCACGTTGCAGGACAGGTGTCTGAATACCACTCCTTCCGAATACAAGCCCATTGTCTCAGGTGCTGCGCTATGTTACTCGCTTAAGTGATATGAGCATGTCAAAAATGCGTTAATGTTAGTGAACATAAGCCACGTCGCTATTTAACAATCAATGGTCAGCCGCGCGACCGCTACGGTCGCAGGTTCGAATCCTGCCTCGGGCATGAATGTGTGTGATGTCATTAGGTCAGTTAAGTTTAAGTAGTTCTAAGTTCTAGGGGACTGATGACCTCAGAAGTTAAGTCACATAGTGCTCAGAGCCATTTGAACCAATCAATGGTCAGAACTTAAATAAACATACATTAATACATTCCAAGGCAAAAGTAAAACGACGCACCACGGAGGAATTGTCCGAATAGGACGGAAATCAGTAGATGTCATATACATACGCAGAAAAACAAATGATTACAATTTCAGAAAAACTGGGTGATTTATCCAAGAGAAAGAGCTTCACGCATTGAGGAAGACAGTTACGTGGTGATCCACTTCTGGCCTTTATGCAAGCAGTTATTCGTTTTGGTGTTCATTGACAGATTTGTTCGATGTTCTTCTGGTGGATATCGAGCCAAATTCTCTCAAATTGGCTCGTTAGATCGTCCAACTCCCGAACTGGTTGGAGGGCCCTGCCCATAATAGTCCGAACGTTCTAAACTTGGGACAAATCCGGCGAATTTGCTGGCTAAGGAAGGGTTTGCCAACGACGAAGACAAGCCGTGGGTGTTCAGACATTAACTTACTGAAATGTGAGCCAAGGATGGCTTGCCGTGAAGGACAACGAAACAGAGCGTAGAATATTGTCGACGTACCGCTATGCGTTAGGGGGGCCGCCGATAACAACCAATGGGATTCTGCTGTAAATGAAATTGCACCCCAGACCAACGCACCTGTTTGTCGGACCGTACTGCGGGCAACTGTCACGTTTTTATCACACCGCTGTTCGGTACATCTGAAGACACGTCTTCGCTGGTCACCGAGACTCAGTCACAAGCGGGACCCACCACTGAAGACAGTTCTACACCAGCCAATGAGTTTTCATGCCGAAGACGTGTCTGGAGATTCCCAGACAACGGTGGGATACCAGCCTGACTGTCGCTCAGACAACCAGGAATGCCGGTCTGGGGTGCGATTCCTTTTCATAGGAGGAGATCTTTGGTTGCCCTTCACAGCCCCCTCACAGCGCAGCGGTTCATGGACGATATTCTACTCTCCCTTTTGTTGCCCTTCGTTTCAAACCATCCAAGGCGTACACTTTAGCATGATAAAGCTCCCCCCACAAGACGAGAGTTATTACCGCTTGTCTTCGTGTGTGCCCTAACGCACCCTGTCCAGGAAGTTCGCCGGATCTCTCCCCAGTTGAGAAAGTTTGCAGCATTAGGGACAGGAGACGGTCGCTGCGCCCGAGCGGTTCTAGGCGCTTCAGTCCGGAACCGCGCTGCTGCTACGGTCGCAGGTTCGAATCCTGCCTTGGGTATGGATGTGTATGATTTCCTAAGGGTTGGTTAGGTTTAAGTAGTTCCAAGCTCTAGGGGACTGATGACCTCAGATGTCAAGTCCCACAGTGCTCAGAGCCATTTGAACCATTAGGGACAGGGTCCTCCAACCATCTCAGGATTTTGACCATCTAAGGCGCCAATTGGAGAGAATTTGGCACGATATCGCTCTGGAGAACATCTAAGAACTCTATCAATCAACGCCAAACCGATTAACTGCTTGCATAAGAGCCGGAGAGGGATTAACGCTTTATTCAGTTGTTCAGTTTGTGAAGCTCTGTCTCTTGAATAAGTTATCTATTTTTTTAAAACAATTGAAATAGTTTGTTTCGCTTAGTCATGCTCCATGTTTGTGAACCGTACATTACTGTTGGGCATATCACTGTGTTGTAGACTTTCATCTTAGTGTTCACTGAGATCGATTTAGAGCCAAGCGTCTCTCTCAGGGAATGCGTGCATGTCGTTCCCACTGCTATTCTTTCCTTGATGTAATATTTGAAAGAAGAGTAATGAGGAATATATGGGTACCAGTTTTAGATAACGGAGAATTGAGGAGGAGGAAAAACGAGGAAATCTACCTTCTGATGCGACAACCAACTATCCTACAGAGCAGGGGTTCCCAACAAAATTTTCTCGAAGACCCCCTCATCGAGCATGATTGGTACCTTGTCATGTCACAGTACCAAGTACCTAAAAGGCAAATTAAGATTCTTTCTATACGTTTTCTATTTTTGGTACTTAGAAAAAAACATTGGCATATTCATTATTGAAAAAATATTGAGCTTAAAACTTTTTCAATTTAGCCATCATTCTTATTGTTAAATTTTTGATTATTGCTCAAGATCCTTGTCTTCAAATTTGGGTGTCTAGTATAACAAACTCATTAACAAGTAAAAATTGAGTATGAACTGAAAATGATAGGAAAAAATTAAAACTGAGTGTATTGGTCTTTCAGGTGTAAAACACTTGAGATTGCATTGAGTAGACATGTGTGAAAAATAAGAAAACACTAATTTCATGGAAGGTATTATTTATTTGAAAAAGTACAGTTACAACAGAGTGATCCATCAGTATACAGTTAGCTTTAATTTTCAGTTCTTAATGAGATTAGTTGAATCTGACCATTGAGTCCATTATTTCCGAAATATTAGGTTCCAAACTTGAAACTTTCACTCTGAAATCCGACCGCATGTTGTGCCGATTCCTATATTTGTTTTTCATGAAACACATGGAAGAAATTGCTTACTCACACCGGTATCTGGTTGCAAATGGAAGGATGTTTTTCATTGCCTCGTCTCCAAGTTTCTTGTAGTCCTTGCGTGCTGATGCGCTAGAGTGTGCTAGTGTCAGTTGGTTCTAGGAAGACGCTGTTGGCAGCTACTGCTACAGAAGATAAAGAGCAAAAGAATGCAATGGGTGGGCCATGTAGCCCGTATGCCAGATGGAAGACAGGCGAAGATGGCACTAGCGGGGAAACCAAACACCAAACGCCCCACTGGACGACCAAGGCAGCGCTGGATGGACGACCTGGTGAAGGACCTAGCAGCCCTGGAAATTGAAGAGATACGGAAGGAACCGGACACAAAACAGGAAGAAATGAGGGCAGTTTGTGGAAGCAGCGCGTGGTCTGCAGGGCCTGTGATCGCTGAATATCTACCTATCAATCATTTGTTTGGTTGTAACATGTACATCACATCTACCGACATCCGTCACATGCGGATGATTCCTTCATGGTGCGTCCTTCTTTTTGTCTTAGAATGTAAATCATATCTGCGTGCCTTAAAGACATTACTGGTACTCCATCAAATCGACTGAAAACGCGCCAATGATCAGTGGAACAAGAAATTAAGTAACTGATTAATTAGTGCTGAATGTTTATGAAGCTTGCTGTGAAGAAGACGTTATCTCGTACTGGCAGATGACTGAGGTTACGGTTACGGAGACGGGTACTGCAATCATACGAAAAAACAGAAGGCTGTAGGCGTCCACAGTTATTGTAGCTACGCAAAGAGCCTGCGGTGAATGTCTTGTCTCGTTCTGATGTACATGCCTGTTGGCTGTTGTAAATTATGAAAAAAAATATGTTCAGTGATTCATAAAGAACCATCCTGCAGTCAGCCATGGATTATACATGACGTTATTATAATTGAAAATTCCCTTACTGTCTCCCGGTATATTTTTTTCGCGCTTTATTTCTGCGCGTCTCGCGAGACTCGTCGTGCTGTCGGCATCTGTATGCCTAAACATGTCACAGGGCTGGCATGTGGTGCTGTGCGGGGCTTTCCGAAGTCTTGGAAGCGCGCTGTTTTCGTGTTTATGGAACTGTCAGCCTATGACAGTTATATTCCGCGAGCTCTTTGCTTATTTTCCAGACGTAATTCCGCTCATAAACACGCAGGAGTGATGTCGGATGCGGGGCGTACGCCGTCGCTCCCGCGACGTGACAGCCCGATGATTGCGTAAGGAGTTGTTATGGCTCGGACGCGAAGCCTGCCAGCAGCTGGTCGTTCGCCGGCAATCGAGACCGCGCGCGCCTCGCCTCTGTTGTCGGGAGTGTCGGACCAGTATGCGGTATCATGTTTCTTGCATTCCACTTCTGCGGTCAGGGCAGGCGGATGGGGAACTGAATCCATCTGTACGGTGGCAAACTAAAGCAATATTCCCTGCCTTCATTCCATACAGCTCTCCACTTCAATAGTCTCACACCTGAATGGCAACAGTACAGAAGAAAGATAACTGGATCTTCGTCTTACACTGTGCGATCAAAAGCATCCAGACAACTGGCTGAAAGCGACTTATTAGTTTGTGGCGCCCTCCATCGATAACGCCGGAATTGAATATGGTGCTGGGCCACCCTTAGCCTTGACGACAGCTTCTACTCTCGCAGGCATACGTTCAATCAGGTGCTGGAAGGTTTCTTGAGGAATGGCAGCCCATTCTTCACGGAGTGCTGCACTGAGGAGAGGTATCGTTGTCGGTCGGGAGGCCTGGCACGAAATCGGAGTTCTAAAGCATCCCAAAGGCGTGTTATAGGATTCAGTCCAGGACTGTGCAGACCAGTCTATTACAGGGATGTTATTGTCGTGTAACCACTCCGCCAAAGGACGTGCATTATGAACAGGTGCTCGATCGTGTTGAAAGATGCAATCGCTATCCCCGAATTGCTCTTCAACAATGGAATGAAAGAAGAGCTTAAAACATCAATGTAGGCCTGTGCTGTGATAATGCCACGCCAAACAAAAAAGGGTACAAGCTCCCAACATGAAATACACGACCACACCCTAACACCACCACCTCCAAATTTTATTGTTGGCACTACACACGCTGGCAGGTGACGTTCACCGTGCATTCGGCTTCCCACACCTTGCCATCGGATCGCCACATTGTGTACCGTGATTCGTCACTTCACACAAACGTTTTTCCACTGTTCAGTCGTCCAATGTGTACGCTCCTTACACAAAACGAGACGTCGTTTGGCATTTATCGGCATGCTGTGTGGCTTATGAGCGGCTGCTCGACCATGAAATCCAAGTTTTCTCATTTACCGCCTAACTACCGTAGTACTTGCAGTGGATACAGATGCCGTTTGGAATTTTTGTGTGATGATCTGGACTGATGTCTGCCTATTACACATTAACACCCTCTTCAACTGTCGGCTGTCTCTGTTAGTGAACAGACGAGGCCAGCCTGTTTGCTTTTGTGCTGTACATGTCCCTTCACGTTTCCACGTCACTATCACATCGGGGATGCAAATGGCATCCCATTACCTGACCACATTCGAAGTCCGTGAGTTCCGCGGAGCGCCCCATTCTGCTCTCTCACGATGTCTAATGACTACTGGGGTCGCTGATATGGAATAACTGGCAGTAGGTCGCAGCACTGCGCACCTAATATGAGAAACGTAGGTTTATGGTGGTGTCCGAATATTTACGACCACATAGCGTACATTTGATGCAAACCGACCCTACAACGGATTGATCAGCTTCAAGAAAATACACCGAGGTGACAAAACTCATGGGAGAGCGATACGCACATTTACAGAAGGCGGTAGTATCGCGTGAAAAAGGTGGAAAAGGGCAGTGCATTTGCAGAGCTATCATTTGTACTCAGGTGATTCATGTGAAAAGGTTTCCGACGTGATTGTGGAAGCACGATGACAATGAACAGATTTTGAACGCGGAATAGTAGTTGGGAGCTCGATGCATGGGACATACAGTTTAGGAAATCTTTACGGAATCCAATACTTCGCGTTCCACAGTGTCATGAGTGAACCTACAGTAACTAATTTCAGGCGTTATCTCTCATCACTCACAACGCAGTAGCTAACGGCCTCCAGTTAACGACGGAGAGCAGCGTAGATTTGTCAGTGCTAACAGACAAGCAACACTGCATAATGTAACCACAGAAATCAATCTGAGGCGTAACGACGGACCTATCCCTTAGGTCAGTGCGGCGAAATTTGACGTTAATGGGCTGCTGAAGCAGACGACCGACGCGTGTGCCTTTGCTAACAGCCCGACGTCGCCTGCAGCTCCATTCCTGGGCTTTTGTTGAAGTTGCACCCTAGGCAACTGGAACATCGTGAGCTGGTGAAATGAGTGCCAACTTCAGTTGGTAAGAGTTGAAGGTAGGTTTTGGGTGTGGCGTAGGTCCCACGAAGCCATGGAGCCAAGTTGTCAACAAGGTAATGTGCAAATTGGTGGTGGCTCCACGACGGTGTGTGCTATGTTTGCGTGGAATGGAGTGGGACCTCTGGTCAATCTGAATCGATCATTCACTGGAAATGGCTATGTTCGGCTACCTGGAGGCCTTTTCCACTCTTTCGTGGACTTGATGTTCCTAAACAACGATGGAATTATTATGGATGAAAATGGGCCACGTCACCGTGCCACATTTGTTTGCGATTGGTTTGAAGAACATTCTGGAGCCGGCCGGAGTGGCGGAGCGGTTAAAGGCGCTACAGTCTGGAACTGTACGACAGCTGCGGTCGCAGGTTGGAATCCTGGCTCGGGCATGGATGTGTGTGACGTCCTTAGGTTAGTTAGGTTTAAGTAGTTTTAAGTTCTAGGGGACTTATGACCACAGCAGTTGAGTCCCATAGTGCTCAGAGCCATTTGATTTGAACATTCTGGATATTTCGAGCGAATGATTTCTCCACTCAGATCACTCGACGTGAATCCCATCGAACACGATGTTATAATATATCCCACGACTTTTCATTAGGTATGAACAGGGAACTTAGCCTAATACAGACATAAGCAATATCGTGCACCACACCATCCAAAAGAGCAAGATTTATGTGCGTTCTTCACAGAGGACTAAAACTGCTACTGTCAGAAGAATACGGGACACATTGATATTAGTTCATGAGAATATTGTCGAAATGAAAGGGTACAAATTAATTCTTCCATTACACATCCACGAACTGGAGTTTGTCATCAAATTTTCCATAGTTTATCGGATTCTTGCATCATGTGAAAACACCGGGCAAGGTGGCGCGGTGATAGACCATTAGTGTTCAGGAGGAGTGAGGTTAACATACCCGTGAGGCCAACCAAGTTTAGGTTTTCCGTGATTTCTCGAAATATCTTAAGGTCAATTGGAGGATGGCTCCTTTGAAAGAGGACTGACGATTTTCTTACAGAATCTAAGTACTCGGTCTATAATGATCTCCTAATCGACGGCTCGGTAACACTAATGTTGATGGGAAACGAATGCTGTCAACAGACAGCTGTCATATATTAAGCTGCCAGTCATCATCCAACCGGGAAATAATGACCTGTGGTGTTCCACAAGGTTCTGTCTTACGGCCATACATTTTCTTGTGTATGTTAATGAGTTTTCATTAGTAAAATTACCAAATGACTTTTTTTGCAATATGACAAAAATATTGCAATAAATAGCAAATCAAATTTTGATTTAGAGAGATTGTTTAGTTAAATTTTCATGGACATTATTAAATGTTCCAAGACAATTCTTTGTTACTAATTTTTGAAAAGATGTCCTCTAGGTATCTCAGAACTTGTAAAATGCCCCCTTCCCCCTTGAATACGCCTAAAATATGACAAGCAGACGGAAAATAGTGACAGTTCTTTTTCTTTATTACAAATCGACAGTAAATTCAATTTCCAGAAACATACCACGAAACTGGCGAAGTGCCTAAACAAATGCTTTTATGCACTCCATATCCTATCAGCTAAAAACATAAATAAAATAATCTGCATACTTCGCGTACTTTCATCTCATTATATCATATGCGTTGATTTTTTGAGGTAACTTATCCAGCTAAGCTGAAACTTCCCTATTCCACACACGCGTTATACGAATTATTTGTAGTGTGAAATCAAGAACGCCCTGGAGTGTTCTGTTCAAGGAAGTGGTGTTCTGACTACTACTTCCCAATAAGTTTATTCCTTAATGAAACTAGTTCTAAGTAGTATCTCTCTTTTTGAAATCAATAGCTCAGTTCAGGAACAACTTCCAGAAATTAGAATAATGTTAACAAAGATTAAAAGTTACTTACTATGGTCCAGAAAGGTGTCCGTTATTATCAAAAGTTTCAAACAACTTACCAGCAGCCATGAGAAATTTACCTGCTAATATAGTTGAGTTTAAGAAGAGTGAAAACGATTTATTGGTGGTCAGTTCCTACTACTTTGTTGATGTATTTCTTTTTGAGCAGTACGGTCACAGATGTTATCAACATCGAATAACGTGAGTGTTACGTAGCGTCTAACTTTTGGGCATCTTCAGTGCATTAATATGATCGATATAAATAAATGTTGTAAACTAACGTTTTTGCGTGAAAAAGTCTATTCACTCGTCGGTCGAACTTTTTGTGTGATAAAATATCGTCAGATATGAGACCAATAATGCTTAAACAGTGGCTGATTCCACAACGGATAGATCTTTTCTGTACGTGTTTATTGCGCAGTATTTGTTTGGCCTGTGACATCATCGTATCAGAGTAGGCGCATGCGCATGATCGTTAATTAGCTTTGTGTACAGTTATAAACTTATGTAACGCGGAATCGTGTCTTGCTAGGACTCAGATTCGGTTGTCGCTGTGAAGAGATTACGGAGGACTTTTAGAATGCAAAGTGAGCCAATGATAATATTCACCAACGTAAGTGAAGAGTGGTATACCATTAAATTCGAAATTACAAAATAGTGAAAGATGTCGTCTCATTTGACTCGTAAACATACTCCAAATAATAGAAAAAACACGTCGGAGGAAACTAGTATAGGAAAGAAAAAATGGCACAAAGCGATTGCGTAGTTGACCCATTTGAAGTACAGTGGCGAGCGACAGTTTAAACTTTCGATTTATCTGTTCTGTAACTATTGTACAACATTACATATTATCACGAAACACTTGTTAAGATTTGATCCCGACGTTGTCACGAAAAATCTACGGCGCTGACCCGAACTGCGCACACAAAAACGTTTTCCCTTTGATGATGAATGGCTACAATAGCTTAAGAGTTGTATTACGCACCTCAGTGTTTTGTACATAGACAAGTTTTTTGACAAGTTTATTATTACATGTTAAACGGTAATATATTTAGTATTTGTTGATTTACTCTACGTTTATCATTGGATCTGTGACAGGAAAATTAAAATATACTGTTTTTCGTAACCTCGTTTTTCCAACATGATCTTCATCGTTGAGGATCTCGTTACAGAGGATATATGGAAGAAAAGTACACCTAACTTCCAATAATCTCCATCAAACTCACACATGAATGTAGACATGCCAGAGCAAAATACGGGATTTTTATTTTACATACGACACAAACTGACTTTTCGGCTGATCAGTTACCGTCTTGGAACTGGAAAAAGTGTTAGTCATGTTTATCATGTGGGTAGGATAAATACTGGGCGTCTTTGGTGACTGAATTTTTACGAGTGATGTTTCACATATCCGTATTAAACATCTTCAGTGCTCTATAAAAGAATTAAAGATGTCATTTTTAACGATAAATTCTTTATTGTTGAGACGTGTTGTGTTTTCTGGTAGCAAGTTTAAGTTATCGTTGTATTAAGGGTATTTACAATTACAGGAGTACTTACATTTAGGTTTCCTATACTTTTTGAAGTCCATTGGCTCTTGTGTAAGCACTAGGTGAACACAGTGGAAGTTTAGATTATCTACATGTCAGGATTTTGCGTTTCATTGCACGAAAACTTGCTTGAAAGTTCATATTTGTTCTTATTTATATCATAAACGTAACTCAAGTAGCACCTGACGAAGAACAGTTGCAGTTCCATTGTTCATACAATAGCAGCTTAACCATTTATATCACCACGTAATATCATGCACTACCTCACGTCATGCGAAACGGCTAAGTTATTTGCATTCTCAACAGAGCACTAAAAAGTTCTCTGTCAGAGGAACACAGGACGCAGCAACTATAGTTTTTTAGCATATGGCCCACACAAACTGCATATAAACCGCTTCTTAGAATCCATATCAGCAGACGGGAATCGAAGACTTAATTATGAATATAATGAAAATAATGTTGTTACTGCGATAGTGCTTGTAACGCTTTATTTCAGTTGTTAATTATGGAGAATAAAGACTATTCTGATACTTTTCTGACTCGAATCATGTTACTTGATTTTGATCTATATGCTATAAGTTTATTACTGTGGTTTTCTTTAATTGTTGTATATCTATCCGAGACAGCAGCATTCTTTAGGCACTCTGTAAGGGACGAGTGGGAGGACCCCAAAAGCTTATATCCTCCTTTCAAAACGCTGCCAACTCTGTTCAGCTGTTTTTCCAAGTCCTTTGCTGTCTCTGACGGAATTATAATGACGTCCACAAACCTCGAAGTTTTTATTTTTTGTCCTTGGACTTTAATTCCTACTCCAAATTTTTCTTTAGTTTTCTTTACTGCTTGTTTAGTGTACAGATTGTATAACATCGGGGACAAGCTACAACCCTGTCTCACTTCCTTCTCAACCACAGCTTCCGTTTCGTACCCCTCGACGCTTATAACTGCTATATGGTTTCTGTACAAGTTGTAAATGCCTTTCCCTCCCTGTTTTTTACCCCTGCTACCTTCAGTATTTGAAAGAAAGTAATCCCGTCAACATTGTCAAAAGCTTTCTCTAAGTCTACAAATGCTATAAATGTTGGTTTGTCTTACCTTAACCTATCTTCTAAGATAAGTTCGCCGGCTGCTGTGGTTCAAATGGCTCTGAGCACTATGGGACTTAACATCTGAGGTCATCAGTCCCCTAGAACTCAGAACTACTTAAACCTAGCTAACCTAAGGACATGACACACATCCATGCCCGAGGCAGGATTCGAACCCGCGACCGTAGCGGTCGCGCGGTTCCAGACTGAAGCGCCTAGAACCACCTGGGCACATCGGCCGGCCCGGCCGCTGTGGCAGAGCGGTTCTAGATACTTCAGTCCGGAACCACGTGGTTGCTACGGTCGCAGGTTCGAATCCTGCCTCCGGCAGGGACGTGTGTGGTGTCCTTAGGTTGGTTAGGTTTAAATAGTTCTAAGTCTAGGGGACTGATGACCTCAGATGTTAGGTCCCATAGTGCTTAGAGCGATTTGATTTTAAGGTAAGTCGTAGGGTCAGTAGTACCTCACGTGTTGGCAATATGAGCTCATTTATTAGAATGGAGTTACACTTTCTTTGATCTGGAGGCGTGGACTTGTTCGGATGGGAAGGGTGTCATAAAGCCTTGATATCCTTTCCTAAGGCAAGCTGACCCACGACTTTTGCGACTGGTCCTTGATATCCGGGATACCCACTGCTTGAATGCTGCTCGGCAGTATGGGATCCGTACCAGGTGGGGTTGATAGAGGAGATAGAAAAGATCCAACGGAGAAGAGCGCGCTTCGTTACAGGATCAGTTAGTAATCACGAAAGCGTTACGGAGATGATAGATAAACTCCAGTGGAAGACTCTGCAGAAGAGACGCTCAGTACCTCGGTACGGGCTTTTGTTGAAGTTTAGAGAACATACCTTCACCGAAGAGTCAAGCAGTATATTGCTCCCTCCTACTTATATCTCGCGAAGAGACCATGAGGATAAAATCAGAGAGATTAGAGCCAACACAGAAGCATACCGACAATCCTCCTTTCCACGAACAATACTAGACTGGAATAGAAGGGAGAACCGATAGAGGTACTCAGGGTACACTCCGCCACACACCGTCGGGTGGCTTGCGGAGTATGGATGTAGATGTAGATGTAGGACAATGTTGACATCCTAGGTCGTTCCACACGTGTTCCATGGGGAACAGATCTGGAGACTGAAGTAGCTCAGTGTCATGCTGACTGTTCATGGAGACACGTGCCACACGCGGACGAGCTTTGTCCTGTTGAAAAATGACACCACAATATTGTCTAATGGGAGGCAAACCATGACGCCACAGAATGTCTGTGACGCACGGTTATGCCATTAGAGTTCTTTCCATGACTACCAGGCGTTTCCTGAGATGATACTGGACGATTCTCAGGAGTAACACCGCTGTCCCTCTCCAAAACAACAGACGAATAGGATCTTTCCCCGGATCGCCGTCATATTCGCTGGTGATGGTCATTCGGGGTAGTATAGAAACGCGATTGATAGCTGAACACAGTGAGATGCCATTCATCAGTAGTCCATGCTCTCCAGTGAGGGTACCACTCCAAACGCAGCCGTGTGTGTTATGGTGTTAACGGCGGCCTACGCATGGGACGGTAATTCCCCAGTACAGCTGCTGCTGGTCTCCATCTTATGGCAAGGGGAGACACAGAATTTTGGAGGGAGTCTATTACTTGTTCTCGGATGGCCGTCGCACATGTGAAGGGGTACACTGTGCTTGGTACACAGTACAGTAGTAATCCTTTGAGGTAGTCAGACGTGGTCGACCGGATTCTTGACAACAGGTTTGTCTGACGTCACGTTCCCAAGTAGTTCAACATTAGGCGATTCTCACATTCCAATGCCCCACAAATGTGGATACTCTGCGACTCGATGAACTAGCCAAATAGAGATCGACAATGAAATCTATTTCAACATTTGTGACGCGCTGATAACGCTGTCTGATGCGAGTACACAACATCTCCGTGTCATTCACAAGGAACACTCAACATATGGCGCTGTTCAGGTCCCTTGCATACTATACTAGGCTTGGTAGCAACAACTATAATGAAATAGCACTAATGTGCTATAGTAGTCGTTTTATCTGTCGCAAAGACAGCTGTAATTATTCACGTTCCCATAGACGGTGTATACGTATGCGAAGTTACAATCGTGTTCGACCATGACTTCTGATTAGGAAGTGTAACGTGGAAAGAACCTTTGTTCTCCATAACATAAAATAACATGAAACTGCACAGAGGAGACAAAAGTTATGTGATAGCGACATGCACATTTACAGATGGCGGTAGTATCGCATACGCAAGGTATAAAAGGACATTGTATTGACGGAGCTACCATTTGCACACAGATGATTCATGTGAAAAGGTTTCCGACGTGCTTATGCCCACACGATGGGAATTAACAGATTTTGAACGCGGAATGGTACTTCGGCCTAGATGCATGTGACATTGGATT
Organism: Schistocerca serialis cubense; assembly: GCF_023864345.2. Taxonomy (NCBI): domain Eukaryota; kingdom Metazoa; phylum Arthropoda; class Insecta; order Orthoptera; family Acrididae; genus Schistocerca; species Schistocerca serialis. The sequence continues at coordinate 334,747,550 of NC_064642.1, forward strand.
TCGGAAATTGTTAGGGAAGTCAATATTCCGAAATCCACAGTGTCAAGTATGTGCCGACAATACTAAATTTCAGGCATTACCACCACCACGGGCAATGCACTCGCCGACTGCCTTTATTCAGCTACCAAGAGCAGCGGCATTTGCGTAGAACTGTCAGTGCTAACAGGCAAGCAACGTTGTGTGAAGTAACCGCAGGAATCAATGTGGGACGTACGGTGATCGTATCCGTTAGGACAGACAGTGCGGCGAAATCTTGCTTTAATGGGTTAGAGCAGCAGCTTTATAACATCACCTCCAGCGCCTCTCTTGGAATAGTGACCATTTCAGTTGGACACTAGACGACTGGAAAGGCCTGGTCAGATGAGTCCTGATTTGAATTGGTACGAGTTGAAGGTGGGTTCCGAGTGTGTCCCAGACCCCATGAGCCTTCGTGCCAAGTTGTCAACAAGACACTTTGGTGGTGGCTCCATAATGGTACGGGCCGTGTTTACATGGAATGGACAAGGCCCTCTGGATATTCCGCTACTGGGAAACCATTTGCAACCATTCATGGGTATCATGTTCCCAAACAACGATGGAATTTTTACGGATGTCAATGAGCTATGTCACTAGGTCAAAATCGTTTCTGATTGGTTTGAAAAACATTCTGAACAATTCGAGCGACTGATGTGGCCACTCAGATCGGCAAACATTAATACCATCGAACATTTACGGTACGCAACGGAGAGTTGAGTTCGTGCACGAAATCCTCCAGTGGCAATACTCCCACGATTGTGGACTACTGTAGAGGCAGCAGACACAATATTTCTGCATGGCATTTCTAACGACTTGTTGAGTCCATGACACGTTGAGATTCTGCACTACGGCGGGGAAATGGAGTCCGATGCGAATTAGGAGGTATCCCATGACTTTTGTGGCCTCAAGTGCATGATGATGATAGATGGAACAGGCAGCTAGGCCGGCCGGAGCGGCCGTGCGGTTCTAGGCGCTACAGTCTGGAACCGAGCGACCGCTACGGTCGCAAGTTCGAATCCTGCCCCGGGCATGGATGTGTGTGATGTCCTTAGGTTAGTTAGGTTTAATTAGTTCTAAGTTCTAGGCGACTGATGACCTCAGAAGTTAAGTCGCATAGTGCTCAGAGCCATTTGAACAGGCAACTAGGTAAACGGGCTGTTAATTGGCGAAGGAAGCTGTTTGCTGAATTTCAGGAGACACGTAAAGACATCGGAGTCGACGTAATGGAACAGTTAGATGACGTGCAGGACCAACAAGTAGGTGTACAGCTGAACACCGCAGTGCATGGAGAAGTCTCGACGGGGCTTTATCCGAAATTTGATATCAGAGACTGACGAAGATGATAATAATACGCTCTATCACAAAAGCCTTAACCACTTGTTGCCGGTACATTATTACATATTCTTGTCGATGCAGTGACTCAGATATTCCTTTCTATGCGTCTCAATTCGTCTAAATGTTCGTCGATTTACTTTGTTCCGTCTGTACTGAGCACATCTGTATACAGGGCAGCAGATTAGTTTAACCTAGGCAGTACAACTGTTCTACCACGTGCAGCCTGGTTTTAGCCGAGCCCCGCTGCGCGGAGTCGCCGTTTCGCGCCTGAATGAGGAAGGCGGCGACCGCCCGCTCGCTGCCCCCTTCCCGGGTGCCGCCTCTTTTCCGCCTCCTGCCAGCAGCTCGGACATCTGAGGTGGCGCGTCGCCGCGTGGGAGGCTGCTGACAGCCGGTCTATGCGGGGGCGGCGGCGTCTGACAGGCGAGGCGTGCCCTGACAGGCGCCAGCCGCCGCCGCCGGGACACTGTGCCCTGCCCTGACAGCCGCAGCGCCGCCTTCTTAAAGGGGAGCACTCGGCCACCCGCCGCTAATCACCGCGGAAGAAACCGAGCTGCCAGCTGTAAGCCTCCATAAGGAATCCATGACCAATCGTTCTCTGCCGCATTCGAATGATGTAAACGTTTTCTCTACAGCTGGTGTTGCAAATCTGAGTGTATAACTTGTCTGAAATAAACCTACATCTGCACAATAGAAGCTGTCGTGCACGGTGTTAACGTGGAGATCACACCAACTTCCATAACCCAATTCACCAGAAAGTTCGCACAGTGGTAGACAGGTCAAAATAAAAGAGCATGTATCTCGGCTTATCTGTAAATACTCGACGGTTTCCGAAAAACACGACGCTCAAAGTTTTAGAGGTATTTACTGGGTACTTTACGTGCCTTTTGCCGCGAAATTCTCAGATGAAATGAGGGAACAGTGGGTAACGTCGCGCCTTATTAATTTTGCGCCTCGTGGTTCGGAACCCCATTATTGCTTTTATCTTTGTTTTTCATTGTTATACCCGTATCTATAGAAGACTACTACACGAATACTTTCAAGTTTATATTCATAGAACATTATCTTACCCTCTACTAATGGTGTGTCAGATGAACGAATTTAAAAAAATTTAAAATAGTTTTCGGTAAAGCACCTACAGGTGTATATTGAGACATGATCAATCGCAAGTGCCAGTTTTGGCAAAAGTGATCAGCTGTGCTTGTTTTGTCGCGAAGTTATCACCAACGCGCCAAGTCTTAACCAGTGTTCAAATGGTTCAAACGGCTCTGAGCACTATGCGACTTAACTTCTGAGGTCATCAGTCGTCTAGAACTTAGAACTAATTAAACCTAACTAACCAAATAACATCACACACATCCATGCCCGATGCAGGATTCGAACCTACGACCGGCTGCACGCGCCCCACACCCTTACAGAGCCTCCATCAGCCTGAACAGTGCCCCGCTGACATGCAGGCTCTGTAGATTCATGAGGTTATCTCCCTACCCGTACACGTCCATCCACTCAATACAATCTGAAACGAGACTCGTCCGACCAGGCAACATGTTTCCAGTCATCAACAGTCCAATGTCGGTGCTGACGCGCTCAAGCGAGGCGTAAAGCTTTGTGTAGAGCAGTCATCAAGGGTACACGAGTGGGCCTTGGGCTCTGAAAGCCCGTATCGATCATGTTTCGTGGAATGGTTAACACGGTGACACTTGTTGATGGTCCAGCATTGAAATCGTCACCAATTTGCAGAAAGGTTGCGGTTCAGCCACGTTGAAAGATTCTCTTCAGTCGTCGTTGGTCCAGTTCTTGCACGATCTTTTTCAGGCCGCAGCGGTGTCGGAGATATGATATTTTACCGGATTCCTGATATTCACGGTACACTCGTGAAATTGTCTTACGAGAAAATACCCACTTCATCGCTACCTGAGAGATGCTAAGCCCCCTCGCTCGTGCGCCGACTACAACACCACTTTCAGACGCACTTAAATCTTGATAACCTCCCATTCTGGTAGCAGTAACGGATCTAACAACTGCGCCGGACATTTGTTGTCTTATATAAGCGTGGCCGACCGCAGTGCCGTATTTTGCCTGTTTACATATCTCTGTATTCGAATACGCATGCCTACACCAGTTTCTTTGGTGCTTCAGTGTATAATAAAAGTGTGGCACTTACTGTGATATCCAGTTCACATTTACTATAACGCTCTTATACCCCCTAATTTGATAACAACCATTCGTGCAGTAACCTTCTACGGACATGGACAGATAAATGAAAATAACAAAAAGAAAATCGAATATAATAAATACAAAGAATAGTCGGGTTTCGAATATGAGGCGCAAAATTAAAAAGAAGAAAAAAAAATGACGCAACGCTTAGCACTAAGCCAGCATTTCGTCTGAGGCTATCGCGCACTTAAACGCACATAAAGCGCCTTGAAAATAACTCGAAAATTGACCGTCATTCTTTCAGAAGCGGTCGATTATCTACAGATAAATCGGGACACGTGTTCGCTTATTTTGACTCTCTTCCGTTGAGCGAAGTTTCTGAGAAACTGGATGATGGCACTTGGCGTGTTCTCCTCGTAAGTGTAGCAGCACAGTCTTAACGCATGAAGTCGCGATACTCCCGCTAATTTTACCACGTTTCCATTAGGTCATCTTTTTGTCTGTCTGACTGGTACAATTTTTACAACTGATTGTAAACTAACTTCCCAATGAGCTATAGACTTGAGATTTTGAATATAGCATAGCACTCGGTGGCAATGCAATATCATCTCGCTTTCTTGTTTGATGTCTGGCGGAGAGTACTCTTCTTACCACTGTCGTTCCCTGAGCAGATACAGACTTCAAATTTTAAACATGGCTGATAACTGGATGACATTGCAATATTAACTAGCTTTCCTATTTTGTGCCTTTGTGTACCACTTCCATTTTTCTCTTTTCTTGTTCCAGTCGCCAATGGTTCGTGTGAGGAACGATTGCTGGCAGGCTCGAGCCTCCCTAACTCTTGCCTTCACTGTCTCCTTACGAATTATACGTAGGAAGGAAACAATGTGTTGGCTGATTCCGGTGAAGAGAAACTGAAATAAACCTGAATTTTACCACGTGTCTCTGTTGCAATCTCATCCAAATGCTAAAGAACGATTGAAGAATTTCCCACACACCAGACTAACAACCAGAAAATTATTATTTCAATAAAAATGAATAACTGTAAATCGGACTAAACAGTTTGAAATAATTTCTCCCCGCCGCATACAGATTCCTAAAACCATACAGGTGGTCCTGAAAATTTGTGGCTGTGAATTTTTAATACCTATGAATACACTATACTTATAAGGTTTAAACGAAAAACGTGAACTGTTCATGCATCAGTTGGTGAGTAGCATAACTGTAAGGAAGTGAACTACTAATTCATCAGTTGTGTATTGCATGTGCCTCACTTTTTTCGTTTTATAATGTTGCAAGTATTTTAACAGCTATTACAAATTCAGAATCACGAAGCTTCAGCTGGGTTGGAAATCCCCATGGGGCTAGGAGAAATTGTTTTATATATTTTAGTCCGATTTAAAATGTTGGTACATTAAAATTTTATTTTATATTGAATAATTTTTGTTATGCTCTGTGACGGTAGCCAGCCAAGCTGCTGACGATTCATAACATCGAATACGATATCTGATGACTGTGAAGAGCATCCTTTGTATTGATTTGTAGAATAATTTTTACAAAAGGGGTGCGTGCGTGGCGTAATAAATTACAGTAGTAACAAAAAGGACATACCACATTTTTCATTTCCTATATTTTCTAGAGACCCTAAGAGGTACGGAATATCGAATCACGGGACTGTCGCTGAAGAGAAAAGTGGCACACAGCCATGATAATGAAACGTCAAAAGCGATGAAATTGTTTACCGACAGACAAGAAACAACTTCCACAATTGTTGTTGCATTAGAGGCAGTAAGAGAGTCTCAAATGTTAAACCGTCACCTCAGACGCGTTTTAAGTATGAAGTGATACGGAGCAATTAGATTATATTCGCGTTGTGCAGTGACTGAGACTCATTAAAATAAGCGTAAACTTACGTTAAGTAATGTTACCTGTAAGTTTGGATCACACTTCTACTTGTCATTGGAAGATCGACTAGTAAAGTGACTTTGTGTTTCTGGCAACGTCGCCCTAATGGACTACAAGCAGAACACAAGGTTCGATTGTGTTTCGATCCCTTTTACAATTGTAAGTGTATATTTTTCTTAAGCATGAAATATTGTGATTATAGGCTCCTCACATAACATAGTGGCACAGCTACCAGAGCGCCATCTGTGTCTGCCCGATGAGTACATCTGTGTCCGCCCGTTAAACTCGAAGTGCTCTGCAAGATGTGCTGTAACTTCCCTGGCCAGCACGATCTCCAGACTTGTCACTAATCGAGCACGTGTGGGATGCTCACAGCCACAAGGTTCAGTGTGCTGCAAACGTGTGAAGCAAGCAGGCAACCATGCTGCGGAGACGCCCCACGCTTCCTACAGCCAACTGAGCGAGTTTCAAAGGAGACAAATAGTGGCTTTTCGAGTGGCGGGATGGTTCTTTCCGAGAACTGCCACACAAGTTGGACGTGCTGCGTCAGTTGCTCGACGATGTTGGTATCTGTGTTCACGTGAACGTTCTCACACCTGTAGACGACGTTCTGGATGTCCACGCAGCACAGATTTTCCCCAGCACCGTCGTATAGTAAGGGCAGCAGTATCACATCATATAGGTACCACAGCGCAGATAAGAGGTCTTGTCAGCCCAGACGTGTCAACACAAACTGTTGCGAACCAGCTATTAGCAGTGGGACTTCGGGCAAGCACATCTCTCGTCCGTCTTCCACTCATGCCACAGCATCGACGTGCACGGCTCAACTGGTGCCGTCAGAGGATCACTTGGAAAATGGAACGGCGCCTCGTGGTCTTTAGCGATGAAAGCAGATTCTACCTGCAAGCAAGTGATGGTCGACTGCACGTACGATGTTGACATGACGACTCCTGTCTCGCAGAGTGCATTCGTCTGCACACTGGGCCCTCCCCAGGTCTTATAATCTGGGATGCGATAAGCTACAACTCTCATCACCTATAGTGTTTCGGAAGAGGAAGCTGACAAGCGGTTGGGACGTGCAGAATGTTGTTAGACGCGCACTTTTATGGTTCTTGCAACAGGGAGGTGATGTGTTGTTCTAACAAGGTAATGCTCGTCCACACACTGCTCGTTAAACTCGAAGTGCTCTACAAGATGTGCTGTAACTTCCCTGGCCAGCACGATCTCCAGACTTGTCACTAATCGAGCACGTGTGGGATATGACGGCACGAGAAGTGACTCGTGCGATTCGTTAAATTACGTGAACTGGTACCCGAGGATAGTATTCGCCATCTGCAGGATCCCTACATGCCGCAGTCAGCTCCCGCATCACTGCCGATGGAATCTAGACCACGCACTAATTTGAGTGTTGCAGCATGTGTTGATATCAGTTACCTCAGTACTGTTTGTGCTATTGGTCTGTAAATGTACTCATCTCACGTATTCCATACGCACTGTTGCAGCAATAATTCTTGAGTGAATCGGAAACCTCTAAAACAACGTACAAATTTTTTTAAACTGTAGTATCAGCATCCACAGCATTGCGTGTCGCGGCGCCTGTATATGCTAGACTATGGTATCAGTATCATTCCTTCTCTCCGCCCGCCCCCCCCTCCCTCCTCCTCCCCGTACGTTCCTGCCCGGTCCCACGCTCACCCTCGTTCGTAAACGGCACTCGGCAAGAACGACTGTCGATACCTTTTCGTACTTGTCCGAATTGCTCCAGCTCTGGCATCGTGGTGTGTAGTATGCTGAAAGAATTAATATGCTTCTATTCTGATATATGGGCTCTTGGAATACTGAGTGTAAGGCTCTGAGCGATACACGCCACTACGAAATACTCAACAGAGATGGCGAGACAGCTGAAACTGTACTCGCAAACATACACTATGACATTGTTTAGGAAAGAATCAACTGAGATGGCGAAAGAGCTGAATACTTCATAAACAATGACACAACTTGTCGTTGGCAGTATAGTTTCACAGAACGATGACAATCTGCAAATTATAGAAGTCTCACTGAACCGAAAAACAAGCTGTCCTGCAGACGACAAACAGCTAGATGATCGTAAGTGTGTGCTGTTAAGAAAATAAAACAGATCAACTGATGATGGTAACAATTCATTCAAAGATATAGGGGTAAAAAAGAAGATAACTGTGTTTGCTCAAGGCAGATTTATCTTCCAAAATATACTTATTGTGAGCAACTGGCATGTCTCGAAGGATACGATAAACTGACATAAAAGGAACAGAGGAGAAGTGATGCAGATAATCTCTGTAGTTTTAGCTCCATCTGAATATCATCGGCATTTAAATCCGCTTACATAATTTCGGAATGGCATTCAGGTTTAGCAAGACAGATTTAACTGTCATATTGTTATCTGTCGTCCCTCAGACACCGCGGTTAATGGGTTACGTGTTTCGACTGCTACTGGAATCTGACCATCTGTTACGGTAAAAACTATTCCGCGTGACACACAAATGGAATTTAGTGTCCAGGAAGTGTGTGGATGCCAACTAAGAGCTAAGCGCGAGCGAATGAGACAACTTACCGTATATGTAGAATTACCTCCACTGGTTTTTACACCAGAACCCGTTTAGAATTTCTCCTTGTGAATTTTCATCGACCTTATTTCAGGTTTACAGAACATTCACTTTAAATCGAAATCGAGTTATTTTATTCTACATAGTAATTATTGTAGTTCATGTATATACTAACACACTAAATTTCAGAAAACGTCGTGGAAGTCCTGAATGATAAACTCTTTTTTGAACAAACGACATATGTAAACTAAAGGGAGCTGAGTCCTTTAGAAAAGTTTGTTTAAATAAGGACAGAGTCGGCATTTTTGTTTACAACACTGCCTAGCGCTCAACATGAATCTGTTCCCTAGATTAGGGAAAAGTCTCAGCTATTAGCTACGCTTGGAAATGAAACTCAAATGCAACGTGACAGTCACGAATTACTTCTTTATTTGGCAAGTATACGTTATTTTTTAAAATAAAACCTAAAACTTTGAAGTGTTTTGCTGTGCGCTTGATGAAAGAAAGTATGGAAAGAAATCAGTGTCTAGAAACCCCCCACAACGACGATAAACAGTGTAAATAAATGTAAATGTCATGTAACTAGGGCCTCCCGTTGGGTAGACCGTTCGCCAGGTGCACGTCTTTCGATTTGACGACACTTCGGTGACTTGCACGTTGATGGGGATGAAAATCATGTTGATTGGGACAACAGCCAGTCCCTGAGAGGAAAAAATCTCCCAGCCAGCCGGGAATCGAACCCGGGCCTTTAGGATTGACATTCTGTCCGCTGACCACTTTTTTTTGGTTGATCTCATTTTGTTCTCTATTGTTCGTTGTATTCGTTCGGGGCGGATGTCCGATGACACCCGTTCTGGCTCTTCGTTGATCCGTTCGCTCAGTCTTCTTATTATAGAGGGCAGGTAATCCTCTGACCGACCACGCTGAGCTACCATGCCGGCACTACTGAGCTACCGGTGGCAGACGATGAACAGTGTAAAATAATACGAATCAAAGTATTTTTGTGCGCTGCCCGCAGCCCAAAGATAACCTATCACCATTACTTTCTGCTTATTTGCATCGACAGTCCGTCAGCATTTCAGAAATGACAACATTTTTTACCTATTACTTGAGAATGGGACAACAGGCGAAATCGTGATCATAAATAAATAAACACATTTAATAAAAGTCAAGGAAGCAAATTTTGTCAGTTCTAAAACATCTCCTCATATTCAGCACGCCATCTTATGGTGACTGGTTGCGACGACATCTTTCACTAACAATGCACCTTTCAACAGTTCCAGGATGTTCTTTTATGTAGAGAAAGGGAAACATAATTACATACATTACTGAAACACGCGAAGTGTGTGGCCGCCAGGTCACCGTATTTTCCATGCTCTAGGATCCTAGATGCTGTAATCAGCGATGTATTTGGACATGATCTTATCATCCAGATCATCTCTAGTTTAAAAGGTGGTTGTATTTAAACTTTCGCCACTTGAGCCAGCATAGACAGAAGACTATTTACTGTAAGGATACACGACTTTGTACGAATGATGTTCAGATTGATCACAGCAGAAATTGCGTTCTTATTAATGTTAGTGTCATGACTTGACATTAAGTGCCGGTACTGGTACGGCGACGTAGTGGTGAAACACAAATATCACCATGCATAACAGCTGCAGACAATCAACGTCAAGGTGAGGAAGGCTTTATTCTTAAAGCTGTTTTATCGAAACAACGGCGACAGCGGCTGCTCTTCGCGAGTATCGACGCATTACAGGAATTTCGAGATGTCCTCTTTCCGCACCGGGGTTGAATAAAATAATTCGTAAGTTCGAATTAAGTGGTGATTTGGGAATTGCTCCTGGGAGAGGCCGATGGCCAGTTACGCCACCCGTGTGATTTATGACTATGGGGTTACCAGAAGGACACGTTTTATCAACGGCTCACAAACATACGTTGGAAGTTGATAATGAGCCGTCTGAGGTGGATAGGCAACATCCCACCTGAGATGTTTCGATCAGCAGTAGAGGAATCTCTAGCCCGGTTCCTGGTTGGTGAGAAAGCAAATGGTCATCACATTGACCAACACTTGCAACCTGGAACTTAAACATGGTACGCAATTAACTAGCTTTACACTCTCACGTAGAAACTGAAATGTATTTCTTTTTACAGTTTGTTATTTCCCTCTCAAATTCTAAAGGTGGCAGGGGTAAAATACAGGGAGCGAAAGGCTATTTACAATTTGTACAGAAACCAGATGGCAGTTATAAGAGTCGAGGGACATGAAAGGGAAGCAGTGGTTGGAAAGGGAGTAAGACAGGGTTGTAGCCTCTCCCCGATGTTGTTCAATCTGTATATTGAGCAAGCAGTAAAGGAAACAAAAGAAAAATTCGGAGTAGGTATTAAAATTCATGGAGAAGAAATAAAAACTTTGAGGTTCGCCGACGACATTGTAATTCTGTCAGAGACAGCAAAAGACTTGGAAGAGCAGTTGAATGGAATGGACAGTGTCTTGAAAGGAGGATATAAGATGAACATCAACAAAAGCAAAACAAGGATAATGGAATGTAGTCTAATTAAGTCGGGTGATGCGGAGGGAATTAGATTAGGAAATGAGACACTTAAAGTAGTAAAGGAGTTTTGCTATTCGGGGAGCAAAATAACTGATGATGGTCGAAGTAGAGAGGATATAAAATGTCGGCTGGCAATGGCAAGGAAAGCGTTTCTGAAGAAGAGAAATTTGTTAACATCCAATATTGATTTAAGTGTCAGGAAGTCATTTCTGAAAGTATTCGTATGGAGTGTAGCCATGTATGGAAGTCAAACATGGACGATAAATAGTTTGGACAAGAAGAGAATAGAAGCTTTCGAAATGTGGCGCTACAGAAGAATGCTGAAGGTTAGATGGGTAGATCACATAACTAATGAGGAAGTATTGAACAGGATTGGGGAGAAGAGAAGTTTGTGGCACAACTTGACGAGAAGAAGGGATCGGTTGGTAGGACATGTTCTGAGGCATCAAGGGATCACCAATTTAGTATTGGAGGGCAGCGTGGAGGGTAAAAATCGTAGAGGGAGACCAAGAGAAGAATACACTAAGCAGATTCAGAAGGATGTAGGTTGCAGTAGGTACTGGGAGATGAAAAAGCTTGCACAGGATAGAGTAGCATGGAGAGCTGCATCAAACCAGTCTCAGGACTGAAGACCACAACAACAACAACAACAACATTTCCCTCTCGCATATCCTTAAAAATGTCTCCACAAAGTTTCATTGTCCTACGATCATTCGTGTCCTATGGGGCCTCTCTGAAGTGGCGAAGGTTTTATTATAATCGACTCGTATATTCGGAGCACCATGCATCGTCCATCCGATGACGTGGTGCGGAAAACCCCTCGTTGCTACTTAATTACTATTTAAGAGGACTGAAGGTACAGTAGACTTCAGGACGTACAGCTTTATTTCACGATATCCATCAGAGTTACACTACGTGTGCGCACCCACACAAGCACACAGTGGTTCCAGTGGGCAGCAAAGTCTACTCTTTACTTGACAATGAGAACAGATGGCGTAAGTCTCTTCTCACACCCCAACACCCCTGATTATCGCAGCAGAGCATATCTCTGGTCCCGTCTGACTGTTGTGAGACAGAGTCTATATGGCCCTTGTGCCCTTCGCGAAGCACACTTTTCATTCAAAATATGCACAATGATCCGTTAGTACAGTATATAGTGAATTCTGTGACAGTGTTGATGCCTGCTAATTTGTCTTCAAGTTTTTCTATTCTGTCAGTTGTCTGTCTTATCTGTTCGTAACTCAATTGGCGTCAATGCTCTTCAGTATCTGGTTCTGCATTTCCTGTCAGTAATTCCATTGAGTGATTTTATAATCGGGTCTCTCTGTAGTTTACCACGCAGTAATAAGGTAGGAGTTACAGTGAGCTTGTTTTTTGAGCACCGCCTGTGCATCCTGCATAGAATTCCATTGTATGTTGTTTATAGTTCTCTTCTTGAGCTGGCTGACACCACAGATCATAAGCGTGTTGGGTAATTCCGTTGATGTGTGTATTCCTGTCCATTTCTCTTCGTAGGGGCTCGATGGAAAGATCTCAGTTTTTGATTCTCTTAATTACGTCCAGGGTTTCCGCCGGTCATTCAGTTACCCTGTTATTACTGCAGAATAGTAGACTATCGTGCACTGCTGTTGGTGCCAGCTGTTCCCGGGGTCTCGCGAACATCACGGACTATCAGAGGCTGCTGCGATTTCTTGCGATCTGTGCACACTCGACTGCGGACGGATCATCGTGGGAGACGCATGAGGCTTCCGTTCCGAATTATAGACACGATCCTTTTCTGCGGCCGTTGCACATGGGTTCTACATTAAGTAACTTGATCCGAATAAAACTACCTTCGTTGGAGTGAACTGCTGTGATAAACGACGTTTCTCATGCAGGGGTTGCCTTTAGATGGATTAAATTATAACAGTAGATATACGAACTTCAGTGCAGCAGAATACTTATGACGACAGAAGCAGTTGTATCATTCAGAATGGCATCTCAGAAGGTTTCTCAAGCTTTCGTTCTGCAATGAGTGTCTTTACTAGCCGCCGCACAACGCGGATACATACCTGTACTCTCTGATGGAATTATGCGCGTGACTCAAGAATTACATGTAGAGTCACCGTTCAACTCATACCATCGATTTTTACCTTATACGTGACGTGTTTACACGATATAAAAGAAGTCTTGAAACAGCTGCAGATCAAAAGAGAATCATACGAAGCTCTATTAACAAATAATATCCATAAACTAATTTCATAATAACGTTATATGGGGACATATATATTCAGACCGTTTTACTACGAGGGTTATGCCAAAAGTAAGGTTTCCTATTTTTTTATAAGTGCAGTACTCTGTTTGTGTGGCAGTTGGTCAAAATGTTCGCAAGTGGTGTAGAGAGTTTGCAGCTGGTCTGACTGAAATTCACGACGAACAAAGGAGCGGGAGACCGTCAATTTCTGAGGAGACAGTGTTGACGGTTGAGCAAAGCATTCGTGAAGATCGGCGGATCACCCTGGATGATATCTGCACGTTGGTCCCTGAGGTTTCTCCAAGCACCGCTCACAGAATTTTAACGGAAACATTGAACTAGCGGAAGGTGTGCGCAAGATGGGTGACACGCATGCTGACTGAGGACCACTTGCGGCAATGGGTTGATGTTCCCCGCGCATTTCTTCACCGCCTTGCCACTGAACAGGACAACTTTCTAGACTCAATTGTCACGGGTGACGAAACCTGAGTATTCCATTTTACACCCGAGACCAAGCAACAACCACGCCAGTTGCGGCATCCTTCTTCGCCAAAGCCGCGGAAATTCAAACAAACACAGTCTCCTGGTAAAGTCATGACAACCGTGTTTTGGGATCGGAAAGGGGTATTGTTGGTCGAATTTATGCCCACTGGGACAACAATTGAAGCTGATAAGTACTGTGAGACTCTGAAAAAACTCAAACGGGCAATTCAGAGCCGGAGAAGAGGAATGTTGAGCAAGGGCGTACACATTCTCCATGATAAAGCTCGCCCACACATCGCTCGGCAAACCGTTGCTCTCCTGCAACAGTTTCAGTGGAACATAATCACCCACCCACCCTATAGTCCTGACTTGGCGCCCAGTGACTGTCACCTGTTCCCTAGGTTAAAAGAACATTTGGCCAGAAAGCTATTCAGCACCAACGACGAGGTGAAAGAAGAGGTTCATAACTTTCTGAACAGCATGGCGGCGAGCTGGTATGACATGGGCATACAAAAGCTGCCACAACGTCTACAACAATGCATCGACAGAAATGGTGATTATGTCGAAAAGTAGATAAATGTTCAAGCTGTAAACTTATGTAAACCATTGTAGAAATAAACAGGTCTATGTACTTATAAAAAATAGGAGATCTTAGTTTCGGGATTACCCTCGTACTCCACATCTACTGCATGGTTCTTATTGGGTCGTGAACATTCAACTAATATGGAACGGAAGAAATGAAAACCTAAATCATTCTGTGTGAGCACAGACTTGTCTCATTTGAACAGGATTGTTACTTTTCTTTAAGTCGATGGGAATCAACCAAATATTTTTGTCTTCAAAGGAGAAAGCTGATGACTCTAATTTCGTGACAAGATATCGCCGCAACGAAAAACGCCTTCGTTTTATTGTCTGTGCCACGCCTCCCCCCTACCACCGCTCGATTATCACTTCCGTGACACACTCTTTCCTGTTTTGTGACAATGCAAAACGAGCTGCCCTTGTTTGAGGGTTTTCTGCGACCTCCATCAATATTCTGTCTAGTATGATTCCACAACGGGTCGCAATACTCCAAAAGACGAGGACAAACGTTATGTAGGCAGTGTCTTTAATAGAATGAAAGTCTTCTACTCCATGCTGGCATCGATCGTCTGATGAAAGCGTTCCGTTACTTAGGTTCGATTATATCTGAGTTTAACATTTTGCTTTCATCTATATTATATTTTGTTTAATATTAGGTTGGTGGATAAGTTTGTAGCGTTTTTCCACAAATTCCATGAAGACGTCAGATACACGTGAATAAGACTTTAGTCAGCAATAATATAGTCTCTTTCACTGTTATTACAGTGTGTCTACACCGGGGTAACTTTTCGATTCCACAACTGTAGAAATGACGTGGTTTTGAGGCGAAGAACTCGTCGAACCATGTTCGGAGTGGATTTTGATCCGGAGAGGAAGTTCTTTGAAGATTGTTTGATACAGGGAGGAAAAGATGGAAACCTGAGGGCGCGTATTGACTTCTCAGCCCAACTCCTGCATAATTTTTTTTTTGGTCGGTCTAGTAGAATGCGGGCGGGCCTTATCGTGGAGTAGCATCACTTCACGCAGTCTTCCTGGTCGCTGTTCTTGGATTGCATTTGTAAGACGTCTCAGCTGTTGACAGTAAATGTCAGCAGTGATGGTTACGCTTCGGGGAAGCAATTCGTAGTACACCACACCGCCGCTGTCCACCAGATCATAACATTACATCAAGTGGATGCGCGCAGGTCTTTGCTTCCCCACCATTCCTTTCTTCTCCCTATATTAGCATAAAGACACCATTTCTCGTTACCAGTAGCAATACAGGATAGAAAGCCAGCTGATGACCTAATGCATGCAGTGCTCATACACCTGATTTCTGGACCCTCCCTGTTGCACCCAAATGTCGCACTGTGGTGGATTGATCACGGTTTATCACGTTTGCCAGCTCTCGAGTACAATGACATGGATCATTGTGGATTAATGCATTTAAGCAAACTTCATCAAACCCCGAAGATCTTGCTAAACGTGGAGAGTCAAAAAAATGGTTCAAATGTCTCTGAGCAGTATGGGACTTAACATTTGAGGTCATCAGTCCACTAGAGCTTACAACTACTTAAACCTAACTAACCTAAAGACATCGCACACATCCATGCCCTAGGTAGGATTCGAACCTGCTATCGCAGCGGTCGCGCGGTTCCAGACTGAAGCGCCTAGAACCGCTCGGCCACATGGCCGGCGTGGAGAGTCACTAATGCATATACATTCGATGCGCCCCTATGGCTCCTCAAATCACCGTGCACAGGACAGAAGAATATCTTCTGCGGGAATGCCAGCACAGGCGTTTCTGATGCTGTCTAACATGTCTTCACGGCCTGTTGGCACTTGCTGGTACATCTTTTAAACATGCCCACAGAGAGAAAACCGGTGACCTATAGGGGCAGTTAATTGTGTCACCTCTGCTGATCCACCGACCAGTGTAAACACTGTCTAATAGCCCTCGTTCTTCAATGCGTAATGCGCTGGCCAACCGTCGTGCTAAAACCACAGACGTAGTTGAATTACCAGGCTAATATCCTGCAACAGTAAAGGTAGCACATTTTCCTAAAACTGTCGATCTTTGCGCCCACTTGACGTGCTGTCGATAAAACACTGACCAATAAGTTTGTTCCCTACGATGCCACACCATACATCAACCGACCGAGGACGTTGGCGGTCAACTTGTAACCAGTGGGGTTTGTCTACACTCAAGTCATGCATGTTATGCCCGTTAACGTTACCATGGTTTGTGAATGTAGTCATCGGAAAATAGGAAATCGGCAAAGAACGTGGGTGCCTTTTGGATCTTTTGACGTGCCCCTTCGTGAAACACTACTTATGGAAATCGGGGCCATGAGGTTCTTGATGCAGTGACATGTGGTATGGATGATATTTATGTCGATGCAATATAGCAGTATTGTATGGACATATTGTAATCGCGATGTAATTGCCGCTTATACGTGAATTGTGGTGCACTGCCGCTAGTGCTTCTCCTGTAAGACGTTAGCTTCGTGTCCTTCTGCGGTGTGTACTCTGTCATGAGACACAAAGGGGTTCACAACCTTGTAATAGAACTAGAGCGAGCTTTCTCTGAAAAACGGTCGGTGTACAAGGCAACAGTAGCATCAACATTTTCCCTACATTCACCGTATATCAGGATCATTTCAATTTTTTTCTTCTGTGGTTGCAACATTCATCGTCCATTTGCACGTCTGCCCTCTCAACGATAGAAAGTTGTGCAGCCAATAAACACTGCGAAAATACTGTAATGTTTAAAGGCGCAACCTTCTCTGCGTCTGCACGGTACCTGAGCTCCAGTCTCGGTGTACTGCTTGTTATGATTCGTCGTAGTTCGCTACACGGCCACGGTGGCGCGTCGAGTAATCCTATGTTCGATACGTCGGAGGAATACAGCATTGCGAATGGGACCCCAATTAAAAGTTATGAAATACTGACCTTTCCTACGCTCGCAGCATGGAGGTAGGGTCGCCGGCCGGAGTGACCGAGTGGTTCTAGGCGCTACAGTCTGGAGCCGCGTGACCGCTACGGTCGCAAATTCGAATCCTGCTCGGGCATGGATGTGTGTGATGTCCATAGGTTTGTTAGGTTTAAGTAGTACTAAATTCTAGGGGACTGATGACCTCAGAAGTTAAGTCCCATAGTGCTCATAGTCATTTGAACAATTTGAGGTAGGGTCCGACGTACCATTGGATATTCAAGAGTCATTGAGCAACATGTCGTAAATTATGATTGTGTATTCATTTCTATTCTTCCGATTACAGCGTCATCTGTGGCGAAACGAAGAAACTGCTTCAGACAAAAAAAAAAAAAAAAAAAAAAAAAAAAAAAAAAAAAAAAAAAAAAAAAAATGGAAATTTGTGGTAAGGATTACGGGACCAAACTGCTGAGGTCATCGGTCCCTAGGCTTACGCACTACTTAAATTAACTTTTTAAGCTAAGGACAACACACACACACACACACACACACCCATGACCGAGGGAGGATTCGAACCTTCGACGGGTGCAGCAGCGCGTACCGTGACAATGCGTCCAAGACCGCACTGCTGCCCCGCGCAGCTTCAGACAAAATCTATTTAGATTCTACGATAGAATCGTAATCTGCAATAAAAAACGGGGGTTCTTATTGAATATTTCAGAGTTGCCCTCTTCCACCCCCGCACGGGGTCAGGTGGCTTATCGAGTGTGGTATCATTGGTTGTCCGCCTCTGATAAAAAACTGGAATTACAGCTTCTGTTGATCCGATGTGTAGTTTTCAAGATTCTATGTCTTCAGTTAAGATGAACACTGTAGATTAAGAACAGCGGAGGGCCTGTAACATTTCTTTGGGGAACTGAAAGTATAACTTTAGTAATTCTGACCTTTATGGCATGAAATCACAAATACAGTCTCACAGGTGAGTTGATACCCGTAGTCTTGAGGTAATGTCTTTGATTCATAATGAAAACGTCTTCGGTACCTGGTTCGAATCTCACCGCTGCTTAACATTTGATTAATAATCAGAGTTGGCGGCCGAAGACTTCCGGCATAACAATTCACCTTCACCTTGCCAACCGAGGAGCGGACAGAGGTTCAGGGCAGTCTCGTGTCCTAGGGATGGGAACTGCCCTTGAAGGCGGAAGAATCAGCAATGATCAGCGGCATGAGGACGCAGAAGGCAATGGAAACCACTGCATTAAGACACGTAAGTGTATCCACAGGACATTCTTTCTTTCATTCTTTTGCCGATGCCTTGTCCCGCAGTTGCGCAGGGTCGGCATGCTTAGGAACGGATTTGGCAAAGTTACGTTTAAGGGATGACCGGATGCCCTTCCTGCCGCCACCCTATACTCCCGGGGATGGAATTAGTGTGCCACAGCTGTCTGCGTCTAATGTAACCCATGGAATAATGCGAACGTGTTCGGATGTCTACAAGTCGTGTAACTGGGGCGGAACTTGGGGACCAGCAAAGTATTCACCTAGCGGGGTGAAAAAAACCACCTAAAATCCACATCCAGGCTGGCCGGCATACCGGTCCTCGTCGGTAATCCGCCGGGCGGATTCGATCCAGCGCTAGGGCGCATACGCGATTCCAATTTTGTTCTATATCGTTCGTGGACTTTGTTCGGAGCGGACGTCCGATGACACCCGTTTAGATTTTTCGTTGATCTATCTACTCAGTTTTTCTATTACAGAGGGGAGCTAACACTCTGACCGAACACGCTGAGCATCCGTGCCGGCGCGCTCTCGGCTACCCTGGCGAGTATATCTACAGCACATGTGGCATGTAACTGAAGAAGTGTCATTATGATCTCTCCTTTGGCGAAAGATTCCGGAATAGTCCCCCATTCGGATCTCCGGGAAGGGACTGCCAAGGGGTAGGTTACCACGAGAAAAAGATTGAATAATCAACGAAATAATCTCTACGTGCCGGGCGTGAAATGTCAGAAGCTTGAACGTGGTAGGGAAACTAGAAAATCTGAAAAGGGAAATGCAAATGCTCAATCTAGATATAGTAGGGGTCAGTGAAGTGAAGTGGAAAGATGACAAGGATTTCTGGTCAGATGAGTATAGGGTAATACCAACAGCAGCAGAAAATGGTATAACGGGAGTAGGATTTCTTAAGAATAGGAAGGTAGGTCAGAGAGTGTGTTACTGTGAACAGTTCAGTGATAGGGCTATTCTTATCAGAATCGACAGCAAACCGACACCGACAACGGTAGTTCAGGTATACATGCCGACATCGCAAGCTGAAGATGAAGAGACAGAGGAAGTGTATAAGGATATTGAAATGGTAATACAGTACGTAAAGGGAGATGAAAATCTAATGGCCATGGGGGACTGGAATGCAGTTGCAGGGGAAGGAGTAGAAGAAAAGGTTACAGGAGAATGTGACCTTGGGACAAGGAATGAGAGAGGAGAAAAATTAATTGAGTTCTATAATAAACTTCAGAGTAGTAGCGAATTCTCTGTTCAGGAATTACAAGAGGAGGAAGTATACTTGGAAAAGGCCGAGTGATACGGGAAGATTTCAGTTAGATTACATCATGGTCAGACAGAGATTCCGAAATCAGATACTGGATTGTAAGGCGTACCCAGGAGTAGATATAGACTCAGATCACAGCCTAGCAGTTATGAAGAGTAGGCTAAGGTTTAAGACATTAGTCAGGAAGACTCAGTACGCAAAGAAGTGGGATACGGAAGGACTAAGGAATGACGAGATACGCTTGAAGTTCTCTAGGGCTATAGATACAGCAATAAAGAACAGTCAGTAGGCAGTACACTTGAAGAGGAATGGACATCCCTAAAAAGGGCGATAACAGAAGCTGGGAAGGAAAACATAGGAACAAAGAAGGTAACTGCGAAGAAACCATCCGTAACAGAAGAAAGACTTCAATTGATCGATGAAAGAAGGAAGTACAAAAATGTTCCGGGAAACTAAGGAATAGAGAAACACAGGTCGATGAGGAATGAAATAAATAGGAAGTGCGGGGAAGCTAAGACGAAATGGCTCCAGGAAAGATGTGAAGACATCGAAAAAGAAATGATAGTCGTAAGGACAGACTCAGCATACAGGGAAGTCAAAACAACTTTCGGTGACATTAAAAGCAAGGGTGATAACATTAAGAGTGCAACGGGAATCCCACTGTTAAATGCAGAGAGAGCGGATCAGTGGAAAGAATACGTTGAAAGCCTCTATGAGGGGGAAGATTTGTCTGATGTGATAGAAGAAGAATGAGGAATCGATTTGGAAGAGATAGGGGATCCACTATTTGAATCAGAATTTAAAAGAGCTTTGGAGGACTTAAGGTCAAATAAAGCTGGAGGGATAGATAACATTCCATCAGAGATTCTAAAATCACGGAAGGAAGTGGCAACAAAACGACTATTCACGTTGGTGTGTAGTATGTATGACTCTGGCGACATACTATCTGACTTTCGGAAAAGCATTATCAACACAATTTCGAAGACGGCAAGGGCCGAAAAGTGCGAAAATCACCGCACAATCAGCTTAACAGCTCATGCTTCCAAGTTGCTGACAAGAATAATGTACAGAAGAATGGAAAAGAAAATTGAGGATGCGCTGGATGACGATCAGTTGCTTTAGGAAAGGTGAAGGTACGAGAGAGGCAATTCTGACGTTGCGGTTAATAATGGAAGCAAGACTAAAGAAAAATCAAGACACGTTCATAGGATTTGTCGACCTGGGAAAAGCGTTCGACAATGAAAATTCTGAGAAAAATAGGGGTGAACTATAGGGAGAGACGGGTAGTATACAATATATACAATAGCCAAGCGGGAATAATAAGAGTGGACGACCAAGAACCAAGTGCCCGTATTAAAAAGTGTGTAGGAGAAGGATGCAGTATTTCGCCCCTTCTATTCAATCTGTACATGGAGGAAGCAACAATGGAAATAAAAGAAAGATTCAGGAGAGGAATTCAAGGTGAAAGGATATCAATGATACGATTCGCTGATGACATTGCTATCCTGAGTGAAAGTGAAGAAGAATTACATGATCTACTGAATGGAATGAACAATCTAATGAGTTCAGGGTATGGATTGAGATTAAATCGAAGAAAGACGAAGGTAATGAGAAGTAGCAGAGACGAGAACAGCGAGAAACTTAATATAAGGTTCGATGGCCACGAAGTAGATGAAGTTAAGGAATCCTCCTACCTAAACAGTAAAATAACGATTGACGGACGGAGCAAGGAGGATATCAAAAGCAGACTAGAAATGGCAAAAAGGGCATTCCTGGTCAATAAAAGTCTACTAGTAGCAAATATCGGCCTTAATTGGGGGAAGAAATTTCTGAGAATGTACGTCTGGAGTACAGCATTGTATGGTACTGAAACATGAACTGTGGGAAAACCAGAACAGGAGAGAATCGAAGCATTTGAGATGTGGTGCTACGGACGATTATTGAAAATTAGGTGGACTGATAAGGTAAGGAATGAGGAGGTTCTGCGCAGAGTCGGAGAGGAAAGGAATATGTGAAAAACTCTGATAAGGAGAGGGGACAGGATGATAGGACAAGAGATGAGGGAATGACCTCCAGAGTACTAGAGCGGTCTGTAGAGGGCAATAACGGTACAGGAAGACAGAGACTGTAATACGTCCAGCAAATAATAGAGGACGTAGGTTGCAATTGATACTATGAGATGAAGAGGTTAGCACAGGAGAGGAATTCAAGGCGGGCCGCATCAAACCAGTCAGAAGACTAATGACCCAAAATAAGAAAATGCACACAGTGCAATCAGGAGCCATTGCTGAGGAACAGTGTGAAAAGTATTCTAGAACTCTATAAATATGGAATCAACTTGTGATACCCTGTCGATAGCACATTTTACTTCGTGTGAATGATGAATCAGCATGTTTCGTAAGAACGATATTTTCTGAATCCGTGCAGATTATGTGTCAATAGACAAGGATAAAGTTGAAAAAAGTTAACTGAGGATCTGTTACTAGATGACGGTCACTTTGGCCTTAGGAAACGTAATGGTGTTAGAGAGGCAATTCATATGTTGCGCTTGATAATGAAACCAAAACTAAAAAAAAAAGCAAGACACATTGATATGGTTTTTTATGCTAGAAAAATCGTTCGACAATGTAAAATTGTGACACACGTTCAAATTTCGCAGGAAAGCGCTGTAAGCTATAGCAAAAGAATATTGATACACTATATTTACAGGAACTAAGAGGTGTCGAGTGGCAGTTTATGTCCAAACTGTCACATAATCTATTTTTATACTGTAATATATAGGTCCCAAGAGTTAGTACAGTCAATTATTTAACCCTGCGTGAAAACTGCAGGCAGTGTTCACCAATTCCAAATACTTTTTCTTCTTCTCCTCTTTGAATACGATGGGGGAGACCTGTTATATCTGCAGCGTTGAGAGCTTTTTTTAAATGACTCAAAAAGAGTTTCGTGAAGTTGTTTGGTGCTGAAACCCGTCTCGAAGGTGGTATAGAACAACAAAACGGCAGCCTCTCATGTCTGGACTGCAGGAGCGTGTGAGAGGCCGTAGTGTCTTCCATAAAAACTGCGTTGTGCGAGATGCTAAAAGGAATCCCTTTTCGCTAGATAAGATCTGAAGGCCAGGTGAAAACACAGAGCTTCAGACCGTGGGACCAGCCACTGGACACAGCCGTAACCTATAGGAATGTTTGTTCCAATCCTAGTAAGGGGTTGTGTGACTGACTAGCAGATATTAATTCAGTAGAAGGAGGGATTTTTTGTGCATGCCTCAACGTGCAAGGCTTCTGGTCGGCCGTGATTGGAAGTGTGTCACGTAGTGGGAGAGGTTTCCGGCCTTCTTTCCGATGCCGTACCATTATTTGTTAACGATGAAAACATCCTTCACAGTATGAAATTATTAAATATATTTATAAAATTATAATTAGTTGGAACCTGTAAAGTTTGCTATGCTTGGCCGAAGGGCAGCCAGAAACAACCAACTTCCGTAAAGTCAGAAGACTTGCTTCAGGGACACTATTGACAACGCACTTCACCTTAGGTAGCCGTTGCGCATACTCGAAAACACTTAACATTCACAGCGAGCTAGATACACCCATCATGCACTTCGGAGAAAATACTGGTGTTAGTTCTTGTTTTTCCGCGTTTCTTTCTTTAAATCAGTAACCATTTTGGGAGTCATTGGCTATATTCGCGATACAGTTTCACATTATGCATTCATATGATCACCCACCTGCGCCAAGGCTATAGCTCGTATTTGAAATCTCTTGCGCACTTATTACATTTTTATAATCTTGTCTCAATTTGTTTCATGTTTTATGGCAATAAAAGAAATTGTTATAGTGAGCGCTAATTTCCTTTGGTAGTTAGATGAATCCCTTCATTAATACGTGGTGAATATATGTCACCGGGGATCAGATCCGTAGCATCTTAAGGGTATGCTAAACAGCTTAACCGACAACTCACAGAGGGAACTAAGTAAGACGAGGATGTAGTCTTTCGCCCCTACTGCTCAATCAGTATATTAAAGAAAAAAGACGAAATAAAAGTTCAGGTGCATGATTGAAAGTCGGAATAAAACGGCATCAGCGATGACAATGGTACCCTCAGTGAACGCGAAGAAGCATTACAGGGGCTGTTGATTGGAATGAGCAGTCAGTCAGCACACACTGCGGATCGAGTGCAGAACGAAAAAGGCGAAAGTAATGAGGAGTAGCAGAAATGAGATTAGTGATAAACTTGATATCAAAATTGGCGACCACTAAGTAGACGAAATTAAGGAATTATTCTACCTTGGAAGAGAAAGAACATATATAGAAAAGCAAAGAATACGAAAAGCAGATCAGTACAGGCAGAGAGAGCATTCCTAGTATCAAACAGGGCTTTAATATGACAAAGAACTTTCTGAGAATATACGTCTGGAGAGCAGCATAGTATGAAAATGAAACATGGACTGCGTGGAAACAGGAAAAGAAAATAATCTAAGCGTTTGAGATGTGGTGCTATAGAATGTTGAAGATTAGGTGGACTGATAATACAAGAAACAAGCAAGCTCTCCGGAGAATCTGTGATGGGAGAAATATATCAGAGTCACTGGCGTTAAGAAGGGACCATATGATAGAATATGTGTTAAGATTTCAGGAAATAACTTCCATGATACTAGAGAGAGCTGTAGAGTGGAAAAGCTGTAGTGGAAGACAGAAATTGGAAAATATCCAACGCATAATTGAGAACGATGGGTGCAAGCGCTCTCTAAGATGGAGAGGGAAGGAAGTCGTGGCGGACGGCGTCAAACCCGTCGTAAAAATGTTTTCATGAAAATATTTTATAATATTGCAAGACAGCATATGTTCGATAAATATAAATATGCTATGCACTTCTTGGATGTCGCAAG
The DNA here is from genome assembly GCF_023864345.2 of Schistocerca serialis cubense. Taxonomy (NCBI): domain Eukaryota; kingdom Metazoa; phylum Arthropoda; class Insecta; order Orthoptera; family Acrididae; genus Schistocerca; species Schistocerca serialis. The sequence goes on from NC_064642.1 coordinate 334,771,747, forward strand.
ATGAAGTATGAATATTCTTTGTCCAACCAATGTACGCCAACTGAGGATAGCTATTTACTATTCATGAAGTGCTCTCTTTCATTTCGGTTATCTTGCGAATTCAAGTTGCCTTCTGCAATACACACAATGGGTATTAGACGTGACTGCTGAGTTGCTTGTAACAGGATTGCTGATTTGTATAAAAAGTTTCGGAAGGGAGATTATAGTTTCACGACCCACGTATGTGCCGATGGTTACGAATGAAGCATAATTTCGGGCGGGACGGTGACGAGGATTCAAAGGTCGTCGCTGTAGCCGCGGTAACTCTCACACGATACGAGGAAACTACGAAAAAACTGAATCAGGCAGAGCGAGGAATTGACACGCACAGCCTCTGAATACAAGTCCTCTGTCTTAACCATACCCTGTCCCGCTCGGTAAAAATAAAGAATTTCGCACCTTGCTCTCCTTCCAACAAAACGTCCAGAAAGTACTGAAAAAATGTTCAAATGTGTGTGAAATCTTACGGGACTTGACTGCTGAGGTCATCAGTCCCTAAGCTTACACACTACTTAACCTAAATCATCGTAAAGACAAACACACACACCCATGCCCGAGGGAGGACTCGAACCTCCGCCGGGATCAGCCGCACAGTCCATGACTGCACCGCCTTGACCGCTCGGCTAATCCCGCGGGGCGGTACTGAAAATCAAGTACAGCTGTCACACTTCCAGTAACATCAATAACAGTAAAGTGTTTATTGTGGAAGCATTGGCTCACGGAACATTGTAAATGGCATCTTCGTCAGACGTTTAGTAAACTTTTTTTCATATCGGGTGCCACAGCTACGAATTTACTAAAAAACAATTCCAGTTTCCATCTAGGCTGTATTACGAGAAAGAAATTGTAAATAAACACAAAAACCCATGATATATCGCATAGTGGAGAAGAATGTTCTAAGCGATATATCATGAGTTTTTATATATTCCATTGCAGCAATAGTATTATTTAAATTGCAGGGTGATTCCGTGATGACGTTACAAACTTTCAGGGATGATGGAGAAGAGCAAATGTATCAATTTTACACAAGGGAACATAGGCCGGTAAAGACTGCGTCCAAAGATATGCGTTGCAGAGAAGTGGTTCTCGGTGGCTCGTGTGAAGGCGGCCTAAGGGAAAATCTGCTCAGGTTCAGCCTTACTGTCACGCAACGCTCAGATTAAGGCCCCAACTTCCGAACTCCGATCGTGATGTGCATAATTCCCACTGAATACTTCCCAACACCATCAGATAATTCCCTCTGTCGATGGACTATTAACGGCTCTCGTAACCTGAGGCACGACGTCGTCGAACAAAATTCTGTCGTACCTGTTCTAATACTCTCTGTGTCGTTTGAACGGTGCCGCAGAGATTTCTTGCCAGGAGATCCTCTTCAGTCTCGACAGGTGTCTGGTACACAGTACTTTTCACATGGTCCCACGGGAAGATATCAAGTGGGGTAAGATCAGGTGAAGTGCTGGTCACGAAACAGGACCTCTTCTGCCTGTCAACTATTCAGGTAACGTCTGGTCTGGGTGTTCTGCCCAAAGTCAGAAGGGGCTCCGTCATTTTAGAACCATATCTGTTGACGAATAACAAGAGGAAAATGTTGCACAAACCTGGATGTTATGTCTCTGGTAAAAACTGCTTATACTGGAGTACACAAGCGGAGCGGAAGAATTAAACGGCCAAGTAGACTTCATTGTCGGTCATGACTGCCCAGGCGCTCATTGACAATTTATGTTGATGGCTTTTCAGAAGAGTAGCTTGGGGATTCTCACTGGCCCGAACATGACTATTGCGACTATTTATCACCCCGTCTCTGGTGAAACAGGCATCTTCCGTGAAAAGTACATACGCAGTAAACTGAGGATCGGCTGTAAGTCTCTACAAGAACGATTGGCTGAACACGACTGGAGGTCTCAAGTCAGCGTGAGTCACAGAATGCGATTTCTGAGGATGGCAGAGGTGTAGCTGCATTTCCCTTAACCCTCGCCAAACAGTACTCCGCAAAACAATCATTTCGCGAGCAACTGATCGAGTGCTGATTGCAGATCCCTCATCCACTAGATCAAGCGATGCATCTTCTAAGTCGTGATTCCGAGTGCCTGGTCGATCTCCTCGGTCGTTATACTGTGGTACCCACTGCCTGTTTCACGTAATCGGCGGAACAGTCTTGGAATCTAGCTGTGGACTGGATTTCTTTTACGCGGATTTTTGTTCCCGTACAACCTTTCCGCTCTTCTGATTCTTCCATTTGCTTGCCATACAAGAAAATCGTGTCTGCAAGTTCCATCACTGATAGCTCCATATGCTTTGGGCTGATCAACGCTGTTAACTCAACTTCTAAACACAGACTGTAGTCTACTGCACTACAGACATTGTACACCAGGATTCCTTATTTCACTACGTACTACGTATCATTGGATTAGATGAGTTACTACGCAACCTCTTCGGCTAACGGTAAGTGCTCGTCAGGATTCCCTACCCGACAAACTTGGTAACCAACGTACCGGTACATGTATTGCGTTGTCAGAGGTATCTGAACGATTTTCATTTGTTAGTTTCAACTCGGTCTTCCCCTGACCAGTGTCCCTTACCTCACATTCAAATGTTTACCCTTCTCCATCATCCCTCGCAGTCTGCAATATCATAACGGTAACACCCCGTTTACTTAAAAGCCAGACGTACATTGTATACACCCACACAGAGAGACTGTGCGAAACTACGAGGTTATGAGTAAGCACTGGAAAAGGACTGTAAGCTCTCCCTTTGTATTTCTAGTTATATTACTGTGGTTGATATCTGGCGATAACTCAACAACAGCTCACGCCCCTCAGAAAATAAACCGTGTATTTAATTGTTCTTGAAGTAATTACAACTAATGGCCTAATGGCTATCGACTTAATAATTGGACATGATCAGGATCTGTTATGAAAGATAACACGATGTACGTAAATTTAATTGGTCGTTTCCCAACAAAGATACTACCTAACAGTGCAATCCACTTCCACACTTTTGCAATCCACACAGACAGACTGTCGCCCCGCAGAAGTTGCAATTTAAGTGATCTTAATTCTTTCTTCGACATCTGTTTCTACATTTACTACCGTCCACTTTTCCACACAAGTGACTCGTCATTTGGCGTGCCCAGTTTCCCCGCTGCTTTTCCATTGTTCACTTTCACTCGCGTCGTTTTTCGCTCCTAATTGTGATAAAAATAGAACTGCTGCGTGGCTAGGGCCTCCCGTCGGGCAGACCGTTCGCCTAGCGCAAGTCTTTCGAGTTGACGGCACTTCGGCGAATTGCGTGTCGATGGGGACGAAATGATGATGATAAGGACAACACAACACCCAGTCCCTAAGTGGAGAAAATCTCGGACCCAGCCGGGATTCGAACCCGGGCCGTTAGGTATGACATTCCGTCGCCCTGACCGCTCAGCTACCAGGGGCGGATCCTAATTCAGAAGGTTCAAATGACTGTAAGCTCTATGGGACTTAACATCTGAGGTCATCAGTCCCCTAGACTTAAAACTACTTAAACCTAACTAACCTAAGGACATCACACACATCCATGCCCCAGGCAGTATTCGAACCTGCGACGGTAGCAGCAGCGCGGTTCCGTACTGCAGCGCATAGAACTTCTCGGCCACAGCGGCCGACTGGACCCTAATTGTGATACGCAAAATACACAAATATTGCATTGGCGCCCAATACCTCCTGTGCAGAGATCTTACTGTTTATGACGCCTCTGGCGGACCCTGTGCTTGACGAACCAACCGGCGCCTCGTGTCACTTGCGCCTTGATGGCGTAGCGCTCTTTTCTTCAGATTAACTTCGTTGTATGTAATTACGAGGTTAATGAACAGCCACTCCACTTCTTAGTGCAAGTCTTCCTCTCATCGTCGTCTTTACAATTTACTTCGACAGATTCCCATCTTCACCATCCCATCAGCACTTTCAACTCCCAGCACAGATCCACTCGGGTGCAGCGTACCGAAGGTCCTAGAATGTCAGACTCGCTGGCCAGCACACGCTAATCACAGAATACGGGTGTACAAGGCATAGCACTCGCAGAATCACACGAAATGGCTGTGATCGTAATACAGCCGGGACTGAACTGAGGGGCCAGCTACCACCGGAAGCATCTTCCGTTCTTTTCTTCTCCCTCTCCTTGCGAATTGTATAAATGTAGTGGCTAGCTGTTTTACTCCTTTTTGTCGTGCCATGTTGCTGAGGTCTTCGTCAGATGGCTTGGTAGTTGCAGCTCACTGTGCTATAGCGTGCTTCGTAACGATGGAATTGTCTTGTTATAATTTATTTTTCACTATTGTTTTTGCTGTATCAGCGTACTATCGACCTTCTCCATTGTCTTTGCCTATCGATACTAAGATTCTGTGTAAAGATGTATTTGTCCATACAGTCTGTACGATTAGCTTTCATTTTTAGCGTTCCGTACCTCAATCGGTAAAAACGGAATCCTAATACCATCACTTTTTGTCCATCTGGCTGCCTGTCTGTCCAATTGCTAACACCATGTATTGTCAGGAAATGCTAAAAGTATCAAGCTGAGATACACCGAAGAGATAAAAGAACTGGCACGCCTGCCTAATATCACGTAGGGCCACCGCGAGCACGCAGAAAGGCCGCAACATGACGTGGCATGCACTCAACTAATATCTGAAGTAGTGCTGGAGGAAACCGAAACTATGAATTCTACAGGGCTGTCCATAAATCCGCAAGAGTAGGAGGGCGTGGAGATCTCTTCTGAACAGAACGTTGCAAGGCATACCAGATATGCTCAATAATGTCTGGGCAGTTTGGTGGCCAGTGGAACTGTTTAAACTCAGAACAGTCTTCTTGGAGCCACTCTCTAGCACTTCTGGACGTGTGGGATGTTGTTGTAATATCTTGCTGGAGTTGCCCAAGTCCGTCGGAATGCACAGTGGACACGAATGGACGCAGCTCATCAGACAGAAAGCTTACGTACGTGTCACCTGTCACAGTCGTATCTAGACGCGTCAGGGGTCCCATATCACTCCAAGTGCACACGCCCCACGCCATTACAGAGTTTCCACCAGCTTGAACAGCCCCTGCTGACATGCAGGGTCAGTGGATTCATGAGATTGTCTACATACCCGCACATGACCATCCGCTCGATACAATTTGAAATGAGGCTCGTCCGACCAGGCAACATATTTCCAGTCATCAGTAGTCCAATGTCGGCGTTGAGTGGCCCACGAGGGGAGTAGAGCTTTGTGTCGTGCAGTCATCAAGGATAAACCAACGGGCCTTCGGTTCCGAAACCCCATATCGATGATGTTTCGTTGAATGGTTCGCTCATTGACTCCTTGATGGCCCAGCAATGAAATCTGCAGCAATCTTCAGAAGGGATGCACTTGTGTCACGTTGAACGATTCTCTTCAGTCGTCGTTGGTCCCGTTCTTACAGCATTTTTTTCCACCCTCAGCGACGTCGGAGATTTGATGTTTTACCGGATTCCTGACATTCACGATACACTCGTGACATGGTCGTACGAGAGAATCCCCACGTCATCGCTACCTCGGAGAATCTGTGTCCCATGGCTCGTGCATCGACTGTAACACCACGTTCAAACATGATAACTTTCCATTGTAGCAACCTCTCTAGGCACTGCGCCAGAACCTTGTTTGTATATCCGTTGCCGACAGCACACCCGTGTTCTGCATGTTTACGTATGTCTGTATTCAAATACACATGCCTATAACAGTTTATTTGGCACTTCTGCGTATATGTGACTTACAAATGTTTATAAAATTTAAGCTGCAACGTCAATGCCAGTATCGATAAAGATAACAGCCCAAAATCGTCGAGATACTTAATTCTGGGGATGTATGAACCATGTATACACATAAATACGATTGTACGAAACCCTGAAAGCGCGAATCTTTCTCGCATCGGCAAAATTTTTTACATCGTACGTGTTGATGTACACCTGTCGGGGAAATCCCGCCCGATTAGCCGTGCGGTCTATTGCACGGCTTTCCGGTCGGGAAGGGGCGCCTGGTCCCCGGCACGAATCCACCCGGCCGACTTGTGACGAGGTCCGGTGAGCCGGCTAGTCTGTGGATGGTTTTTTGGCGGTTTTCCACATGCCACGGAGAATGCGTGCTGGATCCCCCTATTCCGCCTCAGCTACACTATGTCGGCGATAGCTGCGCAAACAAGTTCTCCACGTACGCGTACACCACCATTACTCTACCACGCAAACATAGGGGTTACACTCGTCTGGTGTGAGACGTCCCCTGGGGGAGTCCACCGCGGTCGAACCCCATTGCAACCCTGAAAGAGTGGTTCGGTGTGGGGCGGCGGAGGGGTGAAGTGGACTGCGGTAGTCGTCGTCGGGATGTGGACCACTGCGGCTGCGGCGGGGACGGAGCCTCTCCGTCGTTTCTAGGACCCCGGTTAACATACATACATACCTACATACATACATACATACCTGTCGGGGAAATTATAGTATAGTGAGTGGTTTTTCATAATAACAACGGCAGACAAAAATCTAGAGTGCTTGGTGCTCCGCAGAGTGTAAATATTTGTTAAAGGACAAATATGTAACACCATGAGCATTTTTAAAATTTTCGGAAAAAATACCCAAGACAGGACTTCTATTTAGTTTTTAAAAAAATAGAAAAGAGTAAAAAGCTATTTACTTTATAATATTATGGTTCAAAATGGCTCTGAGCACTATGGGACTCAACTGCTGAGGTCATTAGGCCCCTAGAACTTATAACTAGTTAAACCTAACTAACCTAAGGACATCACACACATCCATGCCCTAGGCAGGATTCGAACCTGCGACTGTAGCGGTCTCGCGGTTCCAGACTGCAGCGCCAGAACCGCGCGGCCACTTCGGCCGGGATAATATTATGAACCATTTATATTTTACTATGGGACAGTGTCATTAAAATTTATGACGAAACAAATTGTTTTTATAAACGTTACACTTAGCAAGCTTGAAAAATGGTGACCAAATAATATGTGACATAACACCAAAAAGACTGGAAAACGGCATTAAACTTGAGAAAATGTGATGTAGTCTCAAAGATAACATCTTCCAGAAAGTTATAAAACTCCTCTGTGGTTACTTTGCTGAAACTAAGAGCCCTGATACAAGATACTCCTGCAGGATTTCTTTCTGACAGTTTGGTTTCGTGGCGTTTAACGCAAAAACTGAGCCACTTTTAACCATCAGTTTCGTCGCTGAAAGAGTGTTCAATGTTACTTGTCTTTTCGAGCTATTCTTTGCCAACTGTACGATCATTTTTCAAAAATTATTACAAGTAAGCCAAAAATTGTACGTCTGCCTGTTTTGTTTCTGCTGCTGCTTCTGGCGTACCGAACTTCAGGATGGACACCCTAGTAAGTGTTATTTTAGGACCATTAAACTGTTTACTGGCATTCTTCCAACTCATCTTCTTTTTCTGATTTGCATTATTAGCTCTTGTCATTCCACACGAACTTCACTTTTTTTTCATCAATCTTACCCATTATCGTCGTGGCATTTGCAGTATAATTTTAAGAGAATAATGGTGTGCAGTAATACAGGTAGGATTTCATCGTGAAAAAGTAAAGGATCCGGTTTAAGCAACTGAAGGGGGTCCAGTTTACGCTATTACAGCATACATTTCATTAACCAAGCAAAATTTTAATCAAACATGAAAGTGAAACCGTTTAATCATAAACATTAACCTTAAAGTTTACTATTCAGGAATACATGTAGACTGATGACCTCAGCTGTTAAGTCCCATAGTGCTCAGAGCCATTAGAATACATGTATGTTTAAAGGCTTGCGTGCCAAAATCTATGAGAAATAACGAAAATGTCGTGCAATGTAAAAATTTTTTACTTGTAATGGCGTACTAATAGGTACCCTAGAAACTGAAGCAGGCGACTTGTGCACACTGCTAGAGGTAGGAGCGTATACTACTACTTACACTTGTTACGAATGGAGTTCAGCAGAATGCAGAGCCAAGGAGGTGAAGGGGGAGGCAAGTTTTGAGCACTTTCCTCTAATAGTCAAACTGGCATTCGGGTGTAGAACCCATCGTCAGTGGCATCTGATACGGAAGACAACAGACAACTGTTACATATCAATATCTACAACATAACAAATGTGTCCTCCCCCCATGAACCATGGGCATTGCCGTTGGTGTGGAGGCTTACGTGCCTCAACGATACAGATAGCCGTACCGCAGGTGCAACCACAACGGACGGGTATCTGTTGAGAGGCCACACAAACGTGTTGTTCCTGAAGAGGGATAGCAGCCTATTCAGTAGTTGCAGCGGCAACAGTCTGGATGATTGACTGATCTGGCCTTGTAACAATAACCAAAATGGCGTTGCTGTTCTGGTACTGCGAACGGCTGAAAGCAAGGGGAAACTACAGCCGTAATTTTTCCGGAGGGCATGCCGCTTTACTGTATGATTAAATGATGATGTCGTCCTCATGGGTAAAATATTCCGGAGTTAAAATAGTCCCCCATTCGGATCTCCGGGCGGGGACTACTCAAGAGGACTTTGTTATCAGGAGAAAGAAAACTGGCGTTCTACGGATCGGAGCGTGGAATGTCAGATCCCTTAATCGGGCAGGTAGATAAGAAAATTTAAAAATGGAAATCGATAGGTTAGAGTTAGATATAGTGGGAATTAGTGAAGTTCGGTGGCAGGAGGAACAAGACTTTTGGTCAGGTGAATACAGGGTTATAAATACAAAGTCATACAGGGGTAATGCAGGAGTAGGTTTAATAATGAATAAAAAAAATAGGAGTACGGGCAACCAAATTACAGGTACATGTAACTTAATCATAGCTAACACTTGGTTTAAGAATCATGAAAGAAGGTTGCATACATGGAAGAGGCCTGGAGATACTAAAAGGTATCAGATAGATTATATAATGATAAGACAGAGATTTAGGAACCAGGTTTTAAATTGTAAGACATTTCCAGGGGCAGATGTGGACTCTGACCACAATCTATTGGTTATGAACTGTAGATTAAAACTGAAGAAACTGCAAAAAGGTGGGAATTTAAGGAGATGGGACCTGGATAAACAGAAAGAACCAGAGGTTGCACAGAGTTTCAGGGAGAGCATAAGTGAATAATTGACAGGAATGGGGCAAAGAAATACGGTAGAAGAAGAATGGGTAGCTTTGAGGGATGAAATAGTGAAGGCAGCAGAGGATCAAATAGGTAAAAAGACGAGGGCTAGTAGAAACCCTTGGGTAACAGAAGAAATATTGAGTTTAATTGATGAAAGGAGAAAATATAAAAATGCAGTAAATGAAGTAGGGAAAAAGGAATACAAACGTCTCAAAAATGATATCGACAGGAAGTGCAAAATAGCTAAGCAGGGATGGCTAGAGGGCAAATGTAAGGATGTAGAGACTTATCTCACTAGGGGTAGATAGATACTGCCTGCAGTAAAATTAAAGAGACCTTTGGAGAAAGGAGAACCACTTGCATGAAAATCAAGAGCTTTGATGGAAACCCAGTTCTAAGCAAAGAAGGGAAGGCAGAAAGGTGGAAGGAGTACACAGAGAGTCTATACAAGGGCGATATTCTTGAGGACAATATTATGGAAGTGGAAGAGGATGTAGATGAAGATGAAATGGGAGATATGATGCTGCGTGAAGAGTTTGACAGAGCACTGAAAGACCTGAGTCGAAAAAAGGCCCCCGGAGTAGACAACATTACATTAGAACTACTGACGGCCTTGCGACAGCCAGTCATGACAAAACTCTACCATATGGTGAGCAAGATGTATGAGACAGGCGAAATACCCTCAGAAGAATATAATAATTCCAATCCCAAATAAAGCAGGTGTAGACAGATGTGAAAATTACCGAACTATCAGTTTAATAAGTCACAGATGCAAAATACTAACGCGAATTCCTTACAGACAAATGGAAAAACTGGCAGAAGCCGACCTCGGGGAAGATCAGTTTGGATTCCCTAGAAATGTTGGAATACGTGGGGCAATAGTGACCCTATGACTTATCTTAGAAGAAAGATTAAGGAAAGGCAAACCTACGTTTCTAGCATTTGTAGACTTAGAGAAAGCTTTTGACAATGTTGACTGGAATACTCTCTTTCAAATTTTGAAGATGGCAGGGGTAAAATACAGGGAGCGAAAGGCTATTTACAAATTGTACAGAAACCAGATGGCAGTTATAAGAGTCGAGGGGTATGAAAGGGAAGCAGTGGTTGGGAAGGGTGTGAGACAGAGTTGTAGCTTATCCCCGATGTTATTCAATCTGTACATTGAGCAAGCAATAAAGAAAACAAAAGAAAAGTTCGGAGTAGGTATTAAAATCCATGGAGGAGAAATAAAAACTTTGAGGTTCGACGATGACATTGCAATTCTGTCAGAGACAGCAAAGGACTTGGAAGAGCTGTTGAACGGAATGGACAGTGTCTTGAAACGAGGATATAAGATGAACATCAACAAAAGCAAAACGAGGATAATGGGATGTAGTCGAATTAAATCGGGCGGTGCTGAGGGAATTAGATTAGGAACTGAGACACTTAAAGTAGTAAAGGAGATTTGTTATTTGGGGAGTAACATAACTGATGATGGTCGAAGTAGAGAGAATATAAAATGTAGACTGGGAATGGCAAGAAAAGCGTTTCTGAAGAAGAGGAATTTGTTAACATCGAGTATAGATTTAAGTGTCAGGAAGTCGTTTCTGAAAGTATTTGTATGGAGTGTAGCGATGTATGGAAGTGAAACATGGACGATAAATATTTTAGACAAGAAGAGAATAGAAGCTTTCGAAATGTGGCGCTACAGAAGAATGCTGTGATTAGATGGGTAGATCACATAACTAATGAGGAGGTATTGAATAGAATTGGGGAGAAGAGGAGCTTGTGGCACAACTTGACTAGAAGAAGGGATTGGTTGGTAGGATATGTTCTGAGACGTCGAGGGATCAGCAATTTAGTATTGGAGGGCAGCGTGGAGTGTAAAATTCGTAGAGGGAGACCAATAGATGAATACACTAAGCAGATTCAGGAGGATGTAGGCTGCAGTAGGCATTGGGAGATGAAGAAGCTTGCACAGGACAGAGTAGCATGGAGAGGTACATCAAACCAGTCTCAGGACTGAAGACCACAACAACAACAACAACAACAACAACAAATGTGTTGTCATCTGCAGAACTATTGCGGAAGCTTTAACGCAGATAACGACCCCTACGTGATTATATGCTTCGGCCCTCCCTCGCAGCAATTGAAAAGGACAATGAGACGCGCGGGTCAGAGCGGCGCTCTTCTGCAGAGAGGACGGGGCTGCGGAGGAGTCGCCTTGGCCCGCCGCCACAGCGCCAGCGCTGAAACAGGAGGTCGAGAGCGGTCGAGTCGTAAAACGCGCCGGTGTCGCGACCCCGAGTGCGACTGTCGCCCCACCGGCTCCTGCCATTGGCGGGGCGCGCCGACAGACGGCGGCTGCGCTGCGCGATATATACCGAGTATTTCCGTCGCTGCGTGCCGCCGGTTTAACGAGGGCGCAGCCCGGCGCTATCTCTGCGTGCGTCTTTCAGTAGAGGCGCCGCAGGAATAACCGGCAGCAGCTGCTCTGCCGCGCGTTGTGGGCTCTGAGTGCAGCTGCCGCCGCACCTTCCTCTGTACTAGAGGCACAGGCGCGGCCGCGCGACAGCGGACCTAAAGAAACGTCGTGGATGTCGCTGTTAAGCCTGTGGTCGGCTATTGTCTCTGCTGCGCGTGCGCTGGTCGATGTCAGCTCGACTGCGGGATCAGCTACAGTCGGAAATATATTCCGCGTCTTCCTTTCCGCTGCTTCCGAATTACATACGCATTGTGGCCATATTACAACAGGAGAATGTACAATATTCTAAGACTTACAATAACTTATAATGGAAGGAGGCTTGTAGAGGAATACACTGTCCAGTCACATTAATGTGATCACCTGCCAAAAGCACAAAACATTTTGCAGGGTGGGCCGTTCTGAGACGTGCTGGAAGAGAGGCAGGGTCTGGAAAGTACTCAAAGGACAGAGATATTGAGCCATCCCAGTTCCAGGTTTCTCGGTGGAGGATCCACAGCGCGAACAGCCCGATCGAGGTGGTACCATAGATTGCCGATCGTGTTTAAATCCAGGGAGTTTAGTGGCCAAGGGTGTATGGTAAACTCCACTTGCTGCTCTTCGAACCACGCAGGTACACTGTGAGCTGTGTGACACGTTGCAGAGTCCTGCTGGTAGATGCCATTGCGCCGAGGAAAAAACCAACTGCACAGAGGGCTTGACATGGTCCCCAAGGATAGATAAACCATGTGATCAAAAGTATCCGGACACCTGGCTGAAAATGACTTACAATCTCGTGGCGCCCTCCATCGGTAACGCTGGAATTCAGTATGGTGTTGGCACACCCTTAGCCTTGATGACAGCTTCCACTCTCGGAGGCATACGTTCAATCAAGTGCTGGAACGTTTCTTGTGGAACGGCAGCCCATTCTTCACGGATTGCTGCACGAAGGAGAGGTATCGATGTCGGTCGGTGAGGCCTGGTACGAAGTCGACGTTCTAAAACATCCCAAAAGTGTTCTATGGAATTCAGGTCAGCACTCTGTGCAGGCCAGTCCATTGCAGGGATGTTATTGTCGTGTAACCACTCCGCCACAGACCGTGCATTATGAACAGGTACTCGATCATGGTGAAAGATGCAGTCGCCATCCCCGAATTGCTCTTCAATAATGGGAAGCAAGAAGGTGATTAAAACATCAATGCAGGCCTGTGTCTGTGATAGTTCCACGCAAAACAACAAGGGGTGCAAGCCCCTCCATGAAAAACACGACCACACCATAACAGTACCGCCTTCGAATTTTACTGTTAGCACTACATACGCTAGCAGATGACGTTCACTGGGCATTCGCCATGTGCTGTACGTGTCCCTTCACGTTTCCACTTCACTATTACATCGGAAACCGTGGACCTAGGGACGTTTAGGATCGTGGAAATCTCGCGCACAGACGTATGACGCAAGTGACACCCAATCACCTGACCACGTTCGAAGTCCGTCAGTCCCGTGGAGAACCCCATTCTGCTCCCTTACGATGTCTAATGACTATTGAGGTCGCTGATATCGAGTACCTGGATGTAGCACAATGCACCTTATATGAAAAAAACGTATGCTTTTGGCGGTGTCCGGATCCTTTTTATCACATAGTGTACACACTATCTTTGACCTAATGTGCCGTCCAGAATGACGTGGTCACCCAGGGAATGCCACGAGAACATTCCCCGGACTAGACCCTTCTTACGATTGTTTGTTTTCAGACGTTCCAGGCCGTACACGCCTACGGTCATCTGTCCGATGGAGCATGAAATGTCACCCTTCTCAAAACCTACCTGTCGCTACGCTGTGGAGGTCAAGTTGCGGCACTCGCGTGTAAATTCCAGCCTTCGGCGCCGATGAACGGCAGTCAGCATGGGTGAAGGAATCAGCTGCCTATTGCACAGGTGAATACGCACCAATGTTCACTGAGGAGACACTGTTGATAGCTCCTTGGTTCATCTGTTTGGTGAGTTACGCCACAGCTGCACGTCTGTCCGCCCGTACACATCTCCGCAGCCGTCTCTCGCCCCTGTCATCTATGGCCCGTGGTGCACCATAGTTGCTTCAGTGCCAGTTCTGGATAGCACTGTTTTGTCCTGCGCCGTATACTTCAGTCGCGGCGGCACGGGAAAAATTTACAAATTTGTTTCGGAAATGCTCCGTCCCATGGCCCGAAAGTCAATGATCATGCCTTTTTCGACTCCAGAACCGCTTCGTTTCCGCATTACTGCAACGACTCTGCACTGTCTTCCGCATTCCCCCCGCCTCCCACTCAACAGGCTCCTCCGCTGCTAGTGCTGCAACCTGCCGCCTTTGCTTGGTTATTGCACGTTGACGTCCAACATAACGAGCGGTCACATTAATGAGTCTGGACTGTATCAGCAGCAGTCAGAAGTAGAAGTAACATCGTGGCTACAGAACCTGAGAGAGTGCTTCAGATGCACCCCCATACAGCTATTTAGATCTGTGAAGTCAAAAACAAGGTTAGCCACATAGATATGCAACCTTCAAAGAGCGTCGATACCTTAAGAAAAAGAGGCTAATTCAAAAATGGTTCAAATGGCTCTGAGCACCATGTGACTTAACTTCTGAGGTCATCAGTCGCCTAGAACTTAGAACTAATTAAACCTAACTAACCTAAGGACATCAAACACACCCACGCCCGAGGCATGATTCGAACCTGCGATCTTAGCGGTCGCTCGGCTCCAGACTGTAGCGCCTAGAACCGCACGGCCACTCCGGCCGGCAGTGGCTAATTGTCGGATTCATTTTAATTTTGTCGTTTTGTTGCGATCTTCAATCAGAAGACGGGTTTGCTGGAGCTCGTCATGTTGTAGTGTACCTTGTAACGATACAATCCTTCCGTCCAGCTATTAAAAGACATTATTGAAACTAGGCACTCGGAAATTTTCCGTTGGGTTAAAGGGGTGTCACGTTGCTTGTAGATAAAAGACACCGCAGATTCTCGGGAACGACCACCCAGAAGTTCAGAACTTTGGTGTGAGTGGATTTCTGCGAGCAGGGCGGACGCAGTTCTTCCAGGGAATGACCGCCAGTGGCTGCGCGCCAAATACTGTTTCGATAAGAGAAACAGTACCTTAAAAATAACGACAAATATGAGGCAACAGAAGTACAGTTTAAAATAAAAAGTATTATAGATTACAAAACACTTTATTCCGCGGGGAGCCACAAGCGTGGAAATGCATCTTTATAAATGCAAGAGCTGTTAAATGTTCCTTTATTGAAGCGACGGGTGTCGCAGATTATAGCTACGTCCTCAGATATACATCTGAGTAAAAAAGAAGGGGAAACAAATAAACAGAACTGTCTATACCCTAATTTAAAAAAGGATATAGTAAATAACGGACAAGAGTACACACAATCAGTTAATATAAAATGCAGAACAGGCTCAAACGGACCATCCAACATTCACAGTCATATCAAACTAAAACGTTCGTCGAAGGAACGGTATTCAGGTAATAAAATCAGCAGAACGATAAAGTTGACCACCACTGGTAGACAGATAGTAAGCGATCGTAAAAAAAAGAAAAAAACCTTTAATAGTGTCTAAAATTCAAAGTATGAAAATGTGGTATTTAAATGAAGGTAATTAATTACGGGAATATAATTAGATTAACTCACCGTTCAGAGACCAGAATAGTGATAAATAGACTCGTGTGACAGTAGCATACGGTAGTATGCAGGCAGAAAAACTCATCTCGTAAAAACCACGATAAAACAGAAACCCTAAAATTAGAAGTAGAGCGTAAATAGCCAATTAAGAAAGGATTAGGGGAAATAGGTATAGATAAACAGTCAAATCAAAAGACACTGGAAAACGGAGGAAGGGTGATATTAAGGAACTTACCAGAAAGTGAAACTCAGTAGTCACCTAACCGGAACAAACACAAGCGGGAGACAGTGGAACACTGTGCGAACTGGGCTAAAGAACCGACCGGAAAGGCCGCAAATGCTACGAATGAACAGAACAGAGGAAGCTGGGTGGTTAACACAAAAGTGGCAAAATATAATCAGTCCTGGAACAAGAAATAATCTTAGTAGAAAATACCTGCAAAAGACATTAGATGCAGCCAACAAACATCGGCTTAGGACAATGGTGAAAACTTTTAGCTAAAGAAGAGGATAGTAGATGGAGGGGGTAGAGACAAATAAAAATTAAATATATAACAGGGAAAGAGAAGTCAACAAAACATAAGTGGGGAGACATAACCTGAAGGAAGCTGTCAACGGGGCGAAAATATTTACCATTAAACAGTATTGCATTAGCAGAAATATAAATGAAGCTAAGTAACTATTTCTTTTACTTTTATTTTATTTTCACCCCATTTTTCCACTCAGATGTATACTTGAGGATGCAGGTATAAATTGAGAAACTGATAGTTTCAATAAACGAGCGTTTGACAGCTACTGCAGCTCTTCATTTATCAAGAAGTGTTAAATATAACAACAAAAGTTGGAGACTGTGGGGGATAGCCGCCCCGTGATTGGCTATCTTTTCTTAAGAAGTGCTGACCTAACAGAACATACCACACGCACCTCATTCTCTCCCGCTTCCCAGCTAGACGTGGTGCCTGTACAGTTCCCTAAATGTCTTTGACTATTCATGTAGGCTTGGTGGACTGAATACAGCGGAGTGGTATGCCGTCTTGGTCGTTGGTAGCACTGCTGAAACTATTATGCTTCCAAAACTTAAGGCACGTTTGAGGCCGTGAGATTTTTGTGGATACAATTACCGTAGACACGTGTCAAAAAATCAGCATCGTATCAGACGTGTTTACGGTTGCAATGCTTTGGTCACGCTTTCCTAAAAGTTTTAGTAATGTGGATGTAATAAACTTTAATGTATAAAATCACATCCCCTGTTCTAGCGCTCACTGTCCTGCTGACCCGATCATACTATGAATTTTCATGTATCTGTCACATTTTCAGACATCTGACTGTCGATGTATGCCAGCTGTTGCGTACAGGTTCAAAAATGGTTCAAATGGCTATGAGCAATATGAGACTTAACATCTCTGGTTATCAGTCCCCTAGAACTTAGAACTACTTAAACCTAACTAACCTAAGGACATCACACACATCCATGCCCGAGACAGAATTCGAACCTGCGACCGTAGCGGTCACGCGGTTCCAGACTGAAGCGCCTAGAAACGCACGGCTACACCGGCCGGCTGTTGCGTACAGGAACCAACCTAGCTAGATACATACAGTTGTACTAAGCCTCTTTGAACACAATTCACGCCCGTTGATACTGTGCAGTTTCCTTCACCTCTGCACTGTTACTACAACCTACGTGAATTTTAACCTGTTTGCTGTATTCCTACCCCATAAACTCTTTGAAAACTATATGCCGCTCATCGAAGAAGTTCCGTGATTCATTTTGATCCTGGCGTGTAAGTAACGTCATTGCATTAACTACAGTGCAAACTTTAACTAGCCACTGCGAACAACATATGTACATCCGAGCAGTCTGTTGTGATCAGGCAGTGATAAGGGGCGGACGTTCGGCCGTAGCGTGTCAACGACGTTGTCTCACAATGGAGCAACAGCGTTAAATCGACTGTTCTAGACACAATCCAGAATGTTTTGAAGAAGGGGAAAGTTTGTGCTAAGATTGTCCCGCACACATTGACCCTCAAACAAAAACAGTTAAGCGTGGACGCCTGTCGCGACTTTGCTGAAATACAAAACGCAGACAATTCTTTTCTGGGAAGGATCATCGTGAATGACGAGACTTGGTGTTATCAGTACGAACCTTTCAGAAAACTCCAAAGTGCAGCAATTCAGATGAAGGGTCAGTTCTTGGACAACATAACCCACATCCAAACCAAAGTGACGCTCTAGTTGATCAACATTCCAAAGAAGAACTTTGTTGATTGTTGAGACTAGAGACTATTTAGGGCGCCCGAACCATTTAAACCACAGTCTGAACTTTTATCTGTTTTTTGTTAATCCAGTTGGACTGAAGGGCTATGCAGTGAAAGCTTTCCCAAGTATCTCCCTATCGTCGGATTCGAGAATTCTCCGTTTTCCCTCATTGCTTCAAGTCTACTGATGAAAGGACTACCCCACTTTCCGAGCCCTTTGGAACGATTTCCTAAGATCCCATCGGATGCTTTTCCTTTGCCTGAAAGATCAGGCGGTCTCTCGGCCAAACTTAAAGCTCGTAAAGGTACTCTCTAGTTTGATATCAGGATCGAATAACTACTCGTCTGATTATCCATCCTGATCAGCACAGAAATGCTACAAGTTTAGTTTGCGTTAGGGTAGGATATTTCGTTACCATTATATCTGCCCTGAAGTACTGAAACGTTTTTACTGACATCATGAAATATCACGGAAGGCTTGAAGTTCCTACAGGGGCACCCTTGTCAAATGGTGTGTGGTAATAACTACCAAGTAATGGAGATTCTCATACTTGAAGCGTCTTTTGTCTACCGTGCCCACAACAACTCAGTTTGTTGCTGTGCAGAGACAGTCTCTTGCGCCCTCCCATTTGTACCTGAAATTTATTTGTAAGCTTTTATTGAAATTTTATGTATCGGAACATTTCACTGTAGGAGTCGTCGTCTTGCTGCAAAGGCAGTTGCACATCACGTCAATTCAACACGAGAAATTGCTAACCTTTAGCGATCAGTAAACTTAATTTGTATCAGGTATAGGAACTTTGCAATTAAACGCACGCGAAAATTTGATGGTACTGTAGAATCAAAGACGCAACACTCTCCACCAGTCTCCTCGTGATGTGTGGCAGAGGGTTCTTAGCATGTCATAGTCATTTCGCTTTCTCGTGTTCAGTCGCGAATGCTGAGCAGCCGTTGGTAGGCTTTCACATGAGCTCTAATTCTTTAATTTTACTTCCATGATTTTTCATGTGATATTTGTAGGAGCCAGCAGCATGTTTATTTTTTGTTCCACGAACGTTCGCTCTCGCTCTTTTTAAAGGTAAATTACACCGCAAAACACAACGTCTTTCTTGCAGCACTTGCCGCTGGAGATAGCTGACAATCTCCATGTCACTTTCGCGCTTTCCAAACGAACCCA
The DNA here is from genome assembly GCF_023864345.2 of Schistocerca serialis cubense. Lineage (NCBI taxonomy): Eukaryota > Metazoa > Arthropoda > Insecta > Orthoptera > Acrididae > Schistocerca > Schistocerca serialis. Next base: position 334,790,440 of record NC_064642.1, read on the forward strand.
GGGCGAAACTACTGTTCTTCTTTGGAGTCTCTATGTTTTCTCCATCAGTCCTACCTTTTAAAGGATCCATACTGAGGGAACAAAGAGATAAGACAACGAGAGTAGAATAGAATTATTTCCTACATAGCTGTCGGTAGGTGTTAGCCTTGGATTAGACACCAAATCCTCCACGCAATTCTAGTTCTCTTTATTCTGCAGCCCCCGTTTCAAACTGCTGATTCAGTAGAGTCACTAAATGAATCGGAGACAACACAACTCTGCAAATCCACTAATAAATACTGCCTATCGAAAACGTCATTGACACGAATTAACATCAATGAAGACAGGAAATCGAAGCGTCATTTAGTTGGTTACCTAATTCCATACAAGTCCCGTTAATAATAACCGCGACCTTTCATTATGGTGTGGAGACGATCAGTTTACGATTATAATACTCTTTCGTAGTAAAAAATACGCCAACATGCTGACTATTTACATGATTGTCTTGCACGTTACTCTCAAGCTGCCTTTAATTTATTTTTTTACTTACAGGAATTTATAGTTAACTGTGTTCAGTCTTCCCTCTCTCTCACTTTTTCTTTGTCTGTCTGTTGCTCTATCAGTACTTCTTCTGTAGAGTTTAAGCAGATATTATTTCAGATTATTTTTCATGTTAACTTTAGAGCTACTGTATTCTTCACACGACTGGATAAATGGTCAGAGGTTTTCGTGGATGACTACCTGATTCGCTTCTGCACTGCCCTAAGGCTGTGAGTTATTTGTCCCTCTAACGAAAAAGGAAAGATAGATAGGGATTTAAAGCATCGACGAGCACAAGGTCATTTGCGACGGGTTACAAAGTTGGATTATGCAAGAGTTGGGATGGAAATGGGCTTTGTCCTTTCAAATGACCTAGCCCGGCCTTCTCCTTGAACGTTGCAGGGAAATCACGAAAAATCAAAATCTTTATGGCCAAATGGGCATATGAACCCTCCTTTTAGTGTTATATTTATTAACGTTGCTATTGATTTTGAATTGTGATTACATAACAAACTTCACAAAGACGTCTAGTGAGGCAGTTCTCAATATACCCAGCTGATGAAAGAACTACCTCCGAGAGGTCCTAGAGTGCATAACAAGCTTTGTTCTTATTACACGCTTCTTCACAGCAAACACTTCCTTAAAACAATAGTCATTTATTCTTCAGTCGCAGTAAGACATTTTGAATTACGTGACTTGTTTCGATAACTCTGGATCATTTTTATATCTAAGCAGTAGCGACGGCAACCCGTCTAGCCTGTTGAGAATCACAAATCAGGGTACTGTATTCTACCAGAGATTCTGAACAGACAAGACGGGATGCTGATGCTACTACTTAGATCTGAAGAGGATACAAAATTATCAAAACATGTCATGTAATTAAAAACATGCGACTGAGACTGAAGAATAAATAACTGTTTTAACTATCAATACAGTTGCTCGGGGCGAATAAGTCGGCTGTAATCAAAACACTTCCTTCTTCAATGGCGAGTTGCTTCACAATGTGATTCCTTTAGGGAACGAAATTGAAAAAAAAAAAAAAAAAAGAACTGGACAGGTGCGAGTAGAGCTGAGGATTCAGTACGAACTTAATTATGTATACAGACAGTTCCTTTACTCCGGAATTCGGGGATTTCAACGATTGTTTCCTATTATCGACATTGATACTGGCAAGATGTAGGTCCCAGTGATTCAAAGACTTTATAAAATGTTTCAGTTTCAAGCTCTAAAGTAGAATAGGAAATGACAAAAGAGAAAATTTTCAGTACAACGACAAACGAGTCGAAATCTGCGAATATTGCTTTTTTTATTCAAAAATGGTTCAAATGGCTCTGAGCACTATGGGACTTAACATCTTAGGTCATTAGTCCCCTAGAACTTAGAACTACTTAAACCTAACTAACCTAAGGACATCACACACATCCCTGCCCGAGGCGGGATTCGAACCTGCGACCGTAGCGGTCCCGCGGTTCCGGACTGCAGCGCCTAGAACCGCACGACCACCGCGGCCGGCCGTTTTTTTATTCACTCGATGAGTAGTTTCGGGCCGAGACCCATTTTCAAATCATTTCACAGGGCAGAAAACCAAATGTACACTCATGTACACTACAGGTACTACCAATGTTTTTGGCTCCTTCATCTTCACGCTCCCCCCCCCCCCCCCCCCAGCTCTAGCTCTAGCCCACCAACCTCTCTCTCCTCCTTCTACCCCACCCCCCTCTCCCCTTCCCTTATAACCACTCTCCAAGCTGACACGCCAATGAGTGTGGTTATGTTATGTCTTCCATCAGGATGGCGAGTACACTTCTGCTTTGGTATTTTGGAAAAGACAACTTTGTGGTTTAATGCCTGTTCTTACCTGGGACATGTTAGATGAAGTTGTGTTATCTTCACTTAATTTGGAAAAATGTATTATGGTAAAGTTTATACGCTTGTAATGAGTTGGAAGTGATGAAAATTTTTAGGCTCCTGCTATTTTGGTTTCTTTTAATAGTAATGTTGTTGTTCACATTTAATGATCTGTACGTGCCAGCATGGCATACAACTTTGTAACACTCGCTGCCGTGTTTTACTGTTCATTGATTTTAAGTATGTGACTGCGTCTTGCAAGGATTTTAAAAATATTAATTTCATTGTTGACTTATACCGTTAAAGTATTAATTGTTGTATTCTTGATGGTTGGAGAACAATTTAATAAATACAAAAAGTATCCTACATCGTGATAGGGCGCCCCCTTCCCACGATTTCCTTCCGGCAGCGGAAGGAGTAGACAGCCAGTTATCTGTATGCGCTGTAACTGTTCGATTTTTCAAATCTTCGGAAACATTTTCGACTATGTCACATAAGGCTTGGCATATTCTTAAAAAAATTATAGTACCTGTATTGTACATGAGGGTAAATTTGTTTTCTGCCATGTAGGATGATTTGAAAATGGGCCTCGGCCCGAAACTTGTCACTGAGTGACTAAATTCGCAACTTTTGACTTGATTTTCGCTGTACTGATGAACAGAAGCTGCTGACCCACAGCTATTCAAGCTTGCTGGCAGTTCGTAAAAATTTTTCTTGCGATTAACAATGTTCTGGTTCTTTTCCTCTCCTTGTACTTGCGAAATTTCATGATTCTACGTCAAGGGGAAGTACTTTATAGATTTTAACGAGTAAGTTTGCGAGTATCAAAATTTGTGACATAAATTATTGCACTGACTTAGAAGCAAACTTTTATTATGCCTCCAAGGGACCATAGACTTTAGCATGTGATGTAAATTCCAACTTGATACGTCTACCGTTCCTGCGAAAAGGGGTTGAGCCGTCGGATGAACAGATAGACAACAAAGTGATTCTATAAGGGTTTTGCTTTTCCGGAATGACGAACAGAACCCTAATAAATGCACTTTCCAATGTTTTCATCTCCAAAGTCTGCTACTGCCTCTAATGCTGAAGTTGCTTTTACAAGGGGGTAAAGCATTCTGCATTAATTATAGTAATGCATGGCGCCGATTTTTTTCGGGCGTGTCAGAATGGACAGACACCACACGGTATCCACAGCTGTGATACATATATATTAAGTAAATTGAACGCGGAGGTCGGAGAAAGGAAAGGAAGGGGGAAGAAACTAATGATGTCAGCTGCTACGGGACTTAATACGGAATCAGCGGAGATGATTGAAGATCTCTGTCGGATCAGAATTCGAACCCGGAATCTCCTGCTTACTAAGGTAGCTCCGGAAACCACTTCGTCAACCGAACACAGTGCTCATCGCAAATGCGCGGACAATCTCGGCACGTTCCCGAGCTGACCCACACCACTATCCGCAGCTCGTGGTCGTGCGGTAGCGTTCTCGCTTCCCGCGCAAGGGATCCAGGGTTCGATTCCCGGGGGTCAGGTTTTTACTCTGCCTCGTAATGACTGGGTGTTGTGTGATGTCCTTAGGTTAGTTAGGTTTAAGTAAGTCTAAGTTCTAGGGGACTGGTGACCATAGATGTTAAGTTCGTAGTGTTCAGAGCCATTTGAACCATTTTTTTTACCCACACCCCCACCTAGCACCACCTACCTGCAGTTCCCGTCCATATCCTCCAGGTTTGTTAATTTTAGATTCCCGCTGGAGGTCGAACGTAAATCTACATCCGCACTGAAGGTTGTAGATTCATTGCCCATCAATGAGAATTAGTTATCGGAATGTTGTTGATTCTGCCTAAGTATCCGATGCAGCTGACATGATTAGTTGCTTCTCTTTTCTTTCCTTCCACCCGCCTCCACTTTCAATTTACATAATACAGGGGGACAATAATTGAACTATGTGAAGAAAACGTAAATTAGTTACAAACTACGCCGTGCACACACTTTATTGAAGATGTACCGGGTGATCAAAAAGTCAGTATAAATTTGAAAACTGAATAAATCACGGAATAATGTAGGTAGAGAGGTACAAATTGACACACATGCTTGGAATGACATAGGGTTTTATTAGAACCAAAAAAATACAAAAGTTCAAAAATGTCCGAGAGATGGCGCTTCATCTGATCAGAAAAGCAATAATTAGCATAACAAAGTAAGACAAAGCAAAGATGATATTCTTTACAGGAAATGCTCAATATGTCCACCATCACTCCTCAACAATAGCACTAGTCGAGGAATAATGTTGTGAACAGCACTGTAAAGCATGTCTGGAGTTACGGTGAGGCAATGGCGTCGGATGTTGTCTTTCAGCATCCCTAGAGATGTCGGTCGATCACGATGCACTTTCGACTTCAGGTAACCCCAAAGCCAATAATCGCACGGACTGAGGTCTGGGGACCTGGGAGGCCAAGCACGACGAAAGTGGCGGCTGAGCACACGATCATCACCAAATGACGCGATCAAGAGAGCTTTCACGCGTCTAGCAATATGGTTTTTTTTATTTGGTTCTAATAAAACCCCATGTCATTCCAAGAATGTGTGTCAGTTTTTACCTCTCTATCTACATTATTTCGTGGTTTATTAAGTTTTCAAATTTATACCGACTTTTTGATCACCCGGTATATCACTACAGATATTCGGATTTAGGTTATGAGACGTTCGATACGCCTGCCATAAAAAAAGTGCGATTTCCCAAGGGACCCAACTGCTGAGGTCATCGGTCCCTAGACTTAGACACTTCTGAAACTAACTTACGCAAAGAACAACAAACACATCCATGTCCGAGGGAGGACTCGAACCTCCGGCAGAAGGGGCCGCGCAGTCCGTGACACACTGTGCCCGGGCGGTGCAGTGGTTAACCCAACAGCCTATAAAAGCAGGAGATCCCGGATTCGAATCTCGGTCTGCCACACATTTTCATCCGCCGCCGTTGATATCATTAATTTAGTTACACACTTATGGTCATTTTCACTAAGTGGCCAAACTGTCACCACAGCATAACTGTAATAATGGTGCTTCTTCTTTATGTAATTACATATATATTTTCGTCAAATGCTGCCTTACCACTTATAGTTGTCCCACTTATATCTGTGTAGTCACCAGCAATTTTTTTTTTTTTGTATTTGTATAAAGAGATTGTAAGACGTGAATATTTCTATTGTCTATTGTCAAACCACAATTTATGAAAGATGTTTATATTTTATTAATAGGATTAAGTAGAAATAATTAATATTTGTCATGTTGGAAATAATTGTGGTAGCAGGGAATGTCTGCAGCAAAGTATTGTTGGCAAGAGGGACTGCACATTGATACAATTTTAAAAAGGGCGGGAGAGACCGCGTATGGATACATTTTAAGAAAAGAGCGGGAAAGGCAGCGCATTGATACATTTTGTAATGGTAGCAGGGATTGTCTGCACCAGAAAGCATTGTTGGCAGGAGAGACCGCACTTAAGCGTTCGTAGGAAGTCAGTAGTAAGCGAGATGTGAAGCGAGTTGGTAGCAGGTCTGAAGCGAGAGGTTGAGAGGAGCAGTGTGCCTGCCAGCCACCAGCTATAATTTACAAGAGATTATAAACGGATGTACAGAGACATCAGCTAACTATTATCATAAGAGGAACTAATATTATTGAATTATTTTCTTCGCGAAATTCAAGACTACTGAAGGTATGTTTGCGCAATGCTAGTTGTAAGATTATTGTAAAAAGTAAGTCCCATTTGAACGTTTGTAAAATCATTTCATTACCTGCAGTAAATATTTGAAGAAACGTTTTCAGAATATAATTAATTTTTGCCAGCAGTGTTGCATTACTGATTGTAATCCATCCCTAAAACCATCAACGTAAAACTTTGCAAAAATTTTATTGTTGTCAAGAAAAAGTGTAACTATGATTTACTTAACTTCAGTCAAATCAATTAAAGAATAACGTCAGCTTTGCTATTAATGAGTAACGTCAGCTTTGGTAATAAATACAGCCACTTATTACGACAGACCACCAGCAGTTAATAGAGTATAGTAAACCAGGATAAGTATATTCATGTTGCAGTTCGATGTAGCAGTCAGATGGCGATCCAGTAACAGTAAAAAAGGTAAGGAACAGTTTTGGGTTATTGCAGGTAACGACTGAGGGCCACGACGACGACACATTCTATGTTTCGTCGAAATAATCAGAAAATAACTTTTAATAAGTAGCATTTTAATTTGTACGCGAAGTTTAAGAAAGATAATTAATTTCAAAGGGACGATTTCATTTGTTATTATTAAACAAGAGGAAGAAATCCTAAGGATAGGTTTCATAGGTTATTGTAGAAGGGAAAGTTGCGTAAAAAAAAGGAGATATAGAGGAGATGGGAATGTTTCACAGTGATCTCCAATAGAACAAACATGTACATGAATGTATAAACACCTGAAGACGGGGATGAAGCCAGAAACCAGCCGTGTGACAAATAAATAACCTTTTATTGTGACTGGTAGCGGATATTTTTCTACACCCAATAAAGGAACAGTCACAGAGTTCGACAGCATCCACTATGGATAAAATTCACTTCATAGTTGTATTCCTGAAAAATCGTAGCTGTAGCGATCGTCAGCCGTCTTTCACTAGCAGGAAACTGATGTTGCAGGGTGCCGCCCGGCGCCACATTACGAGTTGCCGGGTGCGCCGCAGCGGTCTGCGGACGGCAGCTGGCGGCCGCGTCGCCTCACCCCTGCCCAGCGCCTGGCGTCGCGGCGCCGTCAAGGAGATATTAACGTCGCGGACACGCCGGCCGCAGCCGCAGATGCGCCCAATGGCCGCGGCCGCCCTGGACGTGACGTCGCCTCTCGCGCGCCGTTCCTCTCCGTCCCTCCCCTCGTATTACCAGGAGGCACCTGGCAGCTGTCGCGGGCAAGCAGCACGTTCCTTACTGCACAAAGAGACCTTCATTTTTCTAGGGTGGTAGTAATTGGTGGCAAGTTGTTCCACCTAGTACAATAACGGAGCCCCTAGTCTAAAGTGATTAATCTGCAAACTTTCGTGGCCGACCGGTTCATATTCTGTAGCGGTACTTTACAGCATCGTAGGCCTCGTGCAGAGGTCAGACTGCAGATACACTGCCGGAAAAAAGTACACCTGTTAGAAGTTTCCAATTCACTCAGCCGGCCAGTATGGCCGAGCGGTTCTAGGCGCTTCAGTCTGGAACCGCGTGACCACTACGGTCGCAGGTTCGAATCCTGCCTCGGGAATGGATGTGTGTGATGTCCTTAGGTTAGTTAGGTTTAAGTAGTTCTAAATTCTATGGGACTGATGACCTCAGATGTTAAGTCCCATAGTGCTCAGAGCCATTTGAGCCACTTGAACCAATTTACTCAAGATATATTGTTGCAACAGTCCATATGGACTGCAGAAAACAATAATATTTGAAGATCAGGACCAGGTATCGGCTCATCCTGAAACACTCACATTAGTACGTGGTGTATCCTCCATGGACGGCAATCCAGGCGCTGACTCTGGAATCCAGTCGATCGCACAGATGGCGAATTCTATTCTGAGATACATTATGCCACGCCTGCTACACCTGTTCACGTTGTTCTGTGAGAGTTGTTGATTAATGAGTCGCACGTATCACTTCTCATTCCATCATATCCAACACGTCCTCGATTGGAGACAAGCTTGGAGATCGTGCTGGCCAGGGAAGCTGCTATAAGTCTTGCAGTGCACGCTCAGTTCCAAGGGCAGTGTGTGGGCGAGCGTTATCCTGTGGGAACAACATATCACTTTCCTGATGCAAGAACGGCAAAAGAACGGTTCCAACAGCATTCTACACGTACCGAGCGCTGGTTCGCGTCCCCTCAACAAAGGTGAACGAGAAATGTTGAATTATCGCACTCTAGACCATGGCATCTGGGGTGGGGCCACTGTGTCTTGCACGAATGGTCTCTACGAGACAGCAGTCGCCGGTCTACGTCATATGCGCAAACGACTATCACTTGCTTTCACTGCTGAAGACCACAATGCGCTATTGCTTCTTCTCGAAGCGATCCATCATCAGATCGAAATAGACGTCGTCTTTCCAGATTTACTATTTTTTTCTGGCAGTGTATAGGAGTCGAAGGACATGAAAGAGAACCAGTAGTCCAGAAGGGATTGAACAGGGTCGTAGCCAATCCCAGAAGGAATTATGTGTGAGCTAGCAACGATGAGCATCAACAAGGACAAAACAAGGATAATGGAAAGTAGTTGATATTTGTCTTGACTGAAGCGCTCTCGTATGTCCGTATTTACTTTAAATTTGTTTCTGCGTAGGATCTACCTTGAGCAAACGAAGTTTCTTTTTTATTTTTACCCAGACATGTTTCGCTGAAGTTGCATCATCGTCAGTGATTTTTTAGTCTCAATTTTTGTTTCTGCTAGTAACAGGAAGATTGACCTTCGCTGCCTGTACATACAGAAATTTCAGTTTTTAAGAAAAGTGTTATAAGATTTGAAAACAGACAAAATTTTTTGTATATACTTCGTTACAACGTGCTGTGATGTCTGGCATTCGCAGCCAAAGGGAACGTAATGTAGACGTAATTTACATCGAAAATATGCCACTGGGAATGCTATGGTTAACATTATTTTATTATATGTGAAATATTGTGATGTGTGTGTGTGTGTGTGTGTGTGTGTGTGTGTATCTGTGTATGCGATACGTTTCCACCGTGCTTGCCGGCCGAAGTGGCCGTGCGGTTAAAGGCGCTGCAGTCTGGAACCGCAAGACCGCTACGGTCGCAGGTTCGAATCCTGCCTCGGGCATGGATGTTTGTGATGTCCTTAGGTTAGTTAGGTTTAACTAGTTCTAAGTTCTAGGGGATTAATGACCTCAGCAGTTGAGTCCCATAGTGCTCAGAGCCATTTGAACCATTTTTCCACGGTGCTTTTAAAGTTTCGCGGTATCAGTGTATACAAGATGCGACAGAAAAGATGACGACACATTCAGCTGCCTGCTCCTACAATATTTTCTTCAATTTTCTATTCCAATTAAATACGCGTTAACTGTTTGCACTTCCTATGTGTTTGTATGTTTGTTTTTAGCGCTCTCAATATTTTCTAAGAGCTTTCGATCCTGAACATCCTACGAATGTGTTAGTTCCAATGTAATAGTTATCTTTTTCTTTCTTCACTTGTTTCTTGATCTCATATGTCATTCTGTTACACGTACTTTTGTCCTCAGTATCCTTTGACGAATCCAATTTGTGAAGTAATTTTTTTCTGTTTTTTTCTATTTTTTACTAAGTATTCTGAGTCGTTTGTATATCAGCAGTCGCTAACTTTAATAGTGATTTTATTTCTTATTAATAATTTCATTTCTGCTTCATGTATTTTTAAGTAAATTTAAAATTTTAGTTAATGTGTCGTAAGAGTGCTGTTTAGTTTTATGGCTCTAAGTAAAATGAGTTTTACGTGCTCAAGTAGGTCGGCAGAATTTCAGTGCGCTAAAACGTAGCGAGTTATGAAACACAAAAATTCTCTTACGCTTACTTCAGAAACACCTCTCCCCATATCTCTTAAGTAGTACATAGTTCAACCCTCAAGTTGTTTTTATCCTTTATCAAAAGCCGAATGACTGTTATGATGTGAATATTTTGCAGTAGGCCCAAAATTCCTTCATATTTATGTAAATAGCGCATGTTTGAAAGCACAGCATTCCAAATTACGACTGGCGTCAACACTCAAAGCGTAGACAACGTCATAGCGACACAGTGCTGTAGTGATGGACAAAACGCTACGAACTTTCGCATAAGCCTATTATGAGGTTTTAACATCAGTCGTCTATAAAATTATTAGAGATTTAGTATCTACTTAATTGGATAATATGACAAACAACTAGCGGCGGTCGTGTGAAGAGAAGTCTGAAATGGTTTGAAGAAACCATAGAGGAAGTAAACCAGATGTGTAGATGATTACATCCCTGGTGCGTCCATTGCTGTCATCACCGTACCACATAGCTTGTAACATTTCCGATTTTGTTGCAACAGGCTTTAACAGCTGTAGATCATTCGATTGAGTTTTAAATACAGGAAGTGGTATTATGTTCGGTAAGAGCAGGAAGTGAGAATGCCTCAAGTCGTCTCACAAAACTGTTGATAGTGGTACTCCTTCCTCTTACGTTTCGCAGTTAGCTATGAATAAGCAGTTATGCTATGAATTTGAAATGCTTTGTATTTTAGTATGCCACAAATTCAATAATTATAATTAGTATTATCATAAAAATTACTTGTGTTGTGCTGTTCTTCGATTTCCTGTCGTGTCACGACCGAATTAAATTCCATAGCTGCTGGTCATAAACTGGCCGCTATTGCGCCTTACAAGTCCGCCAAAGGGCCTAAAGGCGTGTGTCCATTAGCAAATAGCTTCCGCAGGTAAATTCAGCAAACATTTGCTGAGACAATTGCATTAGAATACAAACTTGCGTGTTTCCATCTGCTTGGGCCAGATTATTTCAGGAGCTTGATGCAAGGAGTTGAAAAGTGTTTCTACTAGCGTCGCGTTTAAGGATTGGAAGGTTACAGTATCGTGCATAAAAACCAGAGCAGCTGGCGCCGTCACTGCACTATTATTAATGAAGAAAAATTGCGACGAATAAAGAAAAGTTAAAAAAAATTTATTGAAGTAATGCGGTGGCGTACATATTTAAGTTACCAAGAAATGCTGTTAAAGAAACTAAACTGGGAGAGCTTCGCTAAGGTTAAAAACTTTCTGACAGTGTCTTACACTAGTTTAAAACTTCTCTTGTCTGCTTGTGCACTCAGATATTTCAAAACAGGATATAAAAATGCGGCATGCTGTATTACCAAGAGGTCGCCTGTGAACTACTCTTCCATTTGTACCAACGGTGTTTATTAATTACATTAAAAATCAGCTAAAAGTTGAAAACGTCTGCACTGCCCCGGTGAAACAAATTAATTGATGAACTCCTGAAAGAAAGAATATTGCGGAGACATGGCTTAGAATGAGATTTTCACTGTGCAGCGGAGTGTGCGCTGATATGAAACTTCCTGGCAGATTAAAACTGTGTGCCGGACTGAGACTCGAACTCGGGACCTTTGCCTTTCGCGGCAATTGGTCTACCAACTGAGTGAAAATCTCATTCTGGAAACATCCCCCAGGCTGTGGCTAAGCCATGTCTCCGCTTTATCCTTTCTTTCAGGAGTGCTAGTTCTGCAGGGTTCGCAGGAGAGCCTCTGTTAAGTTTGGAAGATAGGAGACGAGGTACTGGCAGAAGTAAGGCTGTGAGGACGGGGCGTGAGTCGTACTTGGGTAGCTCAGTTGGTAGAGCACTTGCCCGCGAAAGGCAAAGGTCCCGAGTTCGAGTCTCGGTCCGGCACACAGTTTTAATCTTTCCGGAAAAGGTAATGTTAATCAGAACACTGGGAAGACTTGTGGTCTAAATAACAATTGATTTATTCATTCTTAAAGTCACATGACAAAAGATGGATAAAGAAACGCCACACAAACATTTCTGTCTGACAGACTCTTTCAATAATGTGTGGTCTATGGCGGACAAAGCGATCAACTGGGGTTCAACACACCACACTAACCAGAACTAATCGCTTTATCTTGACTTCATAGATGTGAATCCGTGGTATGGCCCAAAAACTACGCTACTATCAAGCATCTACACTGTACTATTCCATAAAGAAAAATATGGTTCCAAAGAACAGGGTGCTGAGAAGCATATATTGGAGCCCTACGCCGTAACAGCGAATACTTCACCCTTCCGCAGGTGAGGGCGGCACAGTACGACGTTGTCGCCGACTGGAGTCGCGGACAGCGACAACCTGTTATTAATAACGCGCCCGCGGAAATATGCAAATACGCGATCTCGCATTCGGCTGATTCGGAGTGCAGGTACTTCCCTATGAGCCTCTGAAATCCAGTTGGATTCCAGTGGGCAGATGGACCCGTTTGCTGGTCTGCCAAACCAATTAGACTCCGTGACATGGCTATGCGTGGCGGAATATGTCAAACGTTTAGACGGCCGACACGAAACAAATACGTACACCCGCGCGTCACTCCTTGTGTGCGTGATGCAAGAAGCAATACCTCTGACGGTTCAGAAGGTGACTGGCACAGGCTCTAAGTGGCACACTAGCAAAGGATACAAGTCTCACCGTTTAGGTACAGACCTGCTGTTCTTCACTAGCAAAGCACCAGTACAGGAGTGAGCTCTCTATCTCTACAGCTTTCCTCCCCAGCTCGGTAGCATAGCACATTTAGATGCTTAGACTGCACCCACTTTAACAGAAGCCCGCCACGAGATGGAGCTCGCACATTCGAAGCTGGGAGACCGCTCCCTCCCCCCCCCCCCCCACCCCACTCCCTCCCCCAGCTCTGCATACACAGATCAGCCAACGACATTAATAATTGATTAAGAGAAAAGAAAAAAAGATTAAGCTTCACAGCCTCTTTCCCACGGGCTTGCGCCATGTCTTTGCTAAAAGCATGGCCTGTATGGAACCGCAACCCTCCATAAAATGGTCGTTATCTCGTCTGTTGCGCCCATTTCGAAAATTTAAAAGAACGGCCATAAACTCTCTGAAAGCCTAGTGGATTCACAAATATATTTTGTAGCAGAGTCTAGACGTCTGGCCGCCAGTGACGTGTCACACAGAATCTCACAGCCGTCTCATTAGTTTCCTACCTAACAAGATCCCATCCTCTCCTTTATCGCCGGCCATCAGTTTGTACAAAGCTCTGCTCATAGGTGCAGCGACTCCACGGCGCAAGTCAGCCTACCTGGACGCGGCTGCTGACCCACCAGCGCCACCCAATGTGTCTACACAATGAGACCCAGGGACTTGGCTGTCTGCCAACGTTTTCACTCATTTTCCGCAGAAATAACGCTCCCCTCGGCCCTCAGCCACCGTACACTTTTACTGCAGTTAATTAACTCGGCACTGTCTTTCTTTGAACGCAGGTAAAGCTTACCGCTATGGCTTCACTAGAGCACACAAGCAAGAGCGCTAACTACTGCCAACCATTTCATCATATGAATGAAGTCAGATTGTATCAAATATAGCAACCACATGATAAAGATCATCTTCCCTAAGAACATTAAGCAGCTTGACACCATATCAAAAGTGAGAGTGCCCTGCAGTCTCCCACCATCTGTCTCTGTGCCTCTCTACATTTCCTTGGTGACATGCTTTTGTCTTTTTTCGGTTTACCATCAGTGCATACTCTGTACCCATTATATGCTAATTCCATTCAACAGGACCTGTAATTCTTTTTTACTTTCACTCAAGATACCAATATCATTATAGAATCTTATCGGTGATGTCTTTTCAACCTAAACTTTAATCGCAGTTTTGAACCTTTGCTTCATCTTCCTCACTGCTTGTTCGATACAGGGAGAACAGTAGTATCGAAAGATTGAATCCATGTCGCAGTTTTTTTTAATACAATAACATCATTCTTCATCCACCATTCTTATTGTCCACTATTGGTTTCTGTACACATTGTATATTATCCATCTTTTCCTATATCTTGTTCTTCTTTATAAAACATTGAAATGGATACCATCCCAAAAATACCGCTTCAAGAAGGAAAGCGGTGGATTGGTATTTAAGGACCAAGAAAACAACAGAAAATTCTGCAAATATATAAAAAGTCTTGTAAATTACTAGTTTGCACAAAAAGATTTTCGCCACAAATTCCCCTAGAACCAATCCAGATTCACAGGCACCAAAGAAAGAGGACATCGCTAGACAAATTAAAAAGTTAAGAAACAGCACTGAACCGGTGAAGACCGAATTGCTGCAGAACTCCTGAAATCAGCTGGTCCAGAAAGTATAAAAGAAATTTTATTGATTTGGAAAACTGAGAACATTCTGGTTGCTTTGTCACCTGCATTCTTACAACTGCTACACAAGGGAAAGAGAACGGATGTTAATAATTACTGAGGAATATCTCTTTCTCCTGTCCCATACAACATTCTGTCTCAGGATATTGTGGACCGAGCACAGCAACAACTTAAGTGCAAAACTGGCGATAATCAACAGGTTTTAGACCAAATAGATCCCGCCCAGAACAAATTTTATTTCTGAAACTGATTCCTTGACATATAAGAATGCTTGTAGCTTTAAACGTGTCTAACATGGCAGAGCAGAACGATTGTGTTTAATTTTGCCGCGGCAGCACTGTAAGACAATACGCTTTCGTCCACATAGGAGGTTTCCCGAGAGGTTCCTAGTTCTAGCGGAACTTGGCCACGGACTGGGGGAACCATAGAGGCAATGCCGCCGAGAGGAGATGGAACGCTTTTGCAGCTTGGACAACGACACGCGCCATTTTTTTAACGACTTTGCAACAAGCAGAGGAGAAGGAACGTTGCAAGTCGCAGGTAATCACAAAAGTTGGTAGAAACATTTTTCTCGACAGAAACAGTTATTAGATAGCAGCACGACCGTATGTCAGTGCAGCGTAGACTCTCAGAGACTTTATGTTTCAGAAGGGCGGCAGAAACGACGGCAAGAAGAGAAAGCGCTGGAAACCAGTCGGCGGAGGGCCGTAATCTGACCAAGAGCTGCGGCGTGTGCGTAACGAGGAGTAATTGCAGGCGGTACGGCGGTCCGCCTAAGTGGACTCCTTACAGCAAAGTGCCTGTAATGACGCATGGCGCGCGCTGATCCACATCCAGCCGCTCTCGCTTGCTTCCCGTGCCGTGCAGACAGCCCCACTGGCTGCAAGTGGCTAAAAAATATGCAACTGCTGAGCTATGACCTATGTATCACGCTGGCGGCCAACGGCCTTGCCTCGCCAGATCACCCAAGTTAAGCAACGACGGCGTGACCAGTACTTGGACGTGTAACCGCCTGGGTACGCAACGTGCTGTTGGCTGCTTTCAATTTGCCTTTAGGGTAGAGGAAAGGAGGGGTGGTGGCTAAAGTTCCTGATCACCAGACTTCGCACTTGTATCCTACATTGAATTTCAAACGTCTCCGCAGTGTCTCGTGAAGTGAGGGCTATGTGCCGGCACCAGATTTCGCCCTATACCCTCCCTCATCGTCATTCAACACTAAAATGGGGCCAGACTACACATGTCAGGGACAGTCACCAGCACTTCTCAGACCACTTAAATACATAGCTTCACGAAGGAAAGATGGTATTACGCGCGAAGGAGAGAAAAAGGTTTTCAATTAGGGGACTGAACCTGCCCTCCGAGGTCTCACAGCCACATGACTTTACTTTATCCATCACGTACGCCGTGCCAGGAATATACGGATGATGAAAAGTTACGTCTCCATTCAAAGCACTACTTGGTCCAGTACTTTACGTACCGCCTTGCTGTGCCCAAATACAATGCCTGACAAAAGAGCTGAAGGACGTATAAGGCTTTGTCGGATGTCAATGTAACTTCACACACACACACACACACACACACACACACACACACACGCACCCACACACACACACACACACACACACACACACACACACACACACGCATTATCGGCAGGTATGTAAATGATTAGAGTAGAAATTCTCTGTGACAGGTTGAACTACCGCCAGAGTTCATTAGTGTTGTTACCAGGCCTGAGTCGATGTACACTCCGCGACTTACGCATCGATGATGTTGAGAACAACACAACAACCAGTCCCCGAGTGTAGAAAATCCCCGACCCGGCCGGGAATCGAAGACAGTTCCGCTGCACCGCTGTCAGACGCACTGACCACTCACCTAAGGAGGCGAACTGTCAGCTTCTGACAGTGTTCAACGTCCCATCGACAGTGAGGTCATTCGAGATGGAGCACAAGATCGGATTATGAAAGGTTGGGACAGGAAAGTGGACGTCCCTTTGCAAAGGAACTATCCTGGCATTTGCTTCAAGCGATTTAGGAAGGTCATGGAGAACCTCAGTCAGTCTGGCTAACGGTTGATTTGGACCGTCGTCCTCCCAAATGTGAGTCCGTCGTGCTACCCATCACAAGGGGGTCGCAGTATTTCGCACAAAACTCATCGTAAGCCCTTCGCATCTGCGCCTGTTTTCCAAGAACAACCAAAGGACTCTTTGCAGTATTAAATGTCGTCCCGTGTCTTTTTTCGGTCTAGTTCAGTCGTGCTAGGGAACTGCTGTCTCCTACGTAGGCTGCCGTCAACACCTTACACATACAGCTTCGCTTGGAAGAATGTCATGTCCAGTAAGCGTAGGGAGTTGATGAATGACGTCACACTGTGTTCAGCGATGAATCACGGTTCAACACTACCTGGGATGACCATTGGCGGCGAGTGTGGTGGCGACATGGGGACAGATCCCATTCTTCCAATCTTAGGGAAATGAATCCGTTATTTCTTGTGTCATGTTGCGAGGAATTATCTAGTATGATCTCAGCTCACGAGCTGGTTTTCACTGAGGGACCATGACGGCACAACAATACGCGTTGGACATTCTACGTCCTGAGTTGTTACTTATCATGTGACAATATCGTGGCGTCAGTTTTCAACAAGACAGTGGTCGTCTACACATGGAACGTGTCCCATGTGAACTGTCCACTTGATATGGAGGTACTCCTGTGACCAATAAAATACCTAGATTTTTCTCCAATAGACCAAGAATCGACGACATGTCCGATGCATTGCCGCTATCCGGGATGTTAAGGATCAGTTATAACCGTTGTGGGCCAGGAGAGGATACAACAGCTTCATGAGATCCTTCTCAGCCGAATCAGTGGATGCATCCAGGCCACAGAGGATACAACGTCACACTGATCACTGGGCACATGCTGCCAAGACCCCAGTTTATAATCACTGAAATAACATCACGTGTTGTATCAAGCCGTGAAGTTTCGTTTCATTTCCTCCTCCCTCTCTGAGTGCTTCACTTTTAATTTCAGAGAGTGCATTTAAGTCGCGTGAGCACGTGTCTTCTGACAACATGTCAAAGGTATAGGAGCAATAAATGGTATGTATTGCTATAAGCCAAACTTACGCTTTCGCAACGGAAAATAATCTGAGGAAAAACGGATAATAGCTTTCTAAATTTAGGAAGTCTCTGTTCTCGCTTCCTGGAGGAGTGGAGAAAAATCACCACCTGGCCATCCACACTTACGCTTTCAGTATTTATGTTCAATCGATTAAAATGAATATTTCTTAGGATGATTCAAAGAAACACATTTTATATACTGTAACTATTTAGGTTACTAAAAAACCAAATCTTCACTTTCTTTCAGTTTCAGTCTAAATGATTACCACGAGGCGACATTAAATTGTTTTAGCTGTCTTTATTGTGACACTTCAACTGCGGCGTAAATAATAAATTCCTTACATATTATTCTGTTTTATTGCCGTCAATGTATTTATACAGTTAATGTTTTGTAGGTTATCATCTCTACCAAGATGAAGAACAGAAGTGTTCGAAATGTTGTGTGGAGCGAGTCTTCGCAAAGCGTCGCAAGGCATGTCTCGGTTGGTAGCACAGCTTTGATCTGTGGCGGCCAATCTGGGCGCGAAGGAACTCTAATAACTATGTGCCATGTTATGACGTCAACTCTGCCTCTGAGTAGTTAACTATCACGAGCAAGTTGGAGCATAAACTGGAAAGATTAATCTGTATTCCATTTCTTTGCTATAGCCACCTCCCTTCCTATTCCCAGAAATAATTTTTCGCTCCGCAGCTGACTGTGCGCTGTTCTGACACCTCCTGACACACTGCCTGTGTGGTGGACCGGGACTCAAAGCCAGAACAGCTTTACGTTGGCAGTGCTCTTTCCGACTATGCTATCCTCTCCGACAAGAAGCCCTCATAATTTTATTTCTGGAAACATTCTCTAGGCAGTGGCTTGGTCACATCTCATTTCTGCGCTACAGTATACTCCCAAAAGCGGGATTCCAGTAAAGGATGCGGAAGAGCGCCTGTCAAGTCTGGAAAGCAGAATCGGGTTGGTGACACATTAGAAGATGCAAGGGCGGCTGTGTGTAGTGCCTGTATTACTCATTCGATAAGAACATCGCTCGCGAAATGCTGGGTTGGGGTTTCGAATCCGGATCTGGCCCGGATAGTAGCAGCAGCAGGAGCATTTCAGGATACTCCTGGGGTTTTTGCCCGTGTCAGACAGAACATGATCCGACGGTGTAACCTTTGTTTACGTGTCAATGGAGGCATTTTTGAAAATCTACTGTAACTGAAATTGGGTTGTGTTAATGTGTTGTCTCTTGGTCTTAAAAAAATTAGAAAAGTGTTTGTTGGTTTAATTAATTTGCCGTCAGAGAAATCTTTCTCTACCGGCTTAAATACTCCTCATAGGAAAAAATGGCATTAGGAAAAAAATATTTATTTTGATGTCCCCTACAACCTCCCAGAGTTTATCGGTTTAAATACTTTTCACCATGTAGATCATCCTATATTATCACGAGTGTCCGCCCCCGGTAGCTGAGTGGTCAGCGTGACAGACTGTCAATCCAAAGGGCCCGGGTTCGATTCCCGGCTGGGTCGGAGAT
Source organism: Schistocerca serialis cubense (assembly GCF_023864345.2). Taxonomy (NCBI): domain Eukaryota; kingdom Metazoa; phylum Arthropoda; class Insecta; order Orthoptera; family Acrididae; genus Schistocerca; species Schistocerca serialis. The sequence continues at coordinate 334,809,314 of NC_064642.1, forward strand.
TTTCTCTGCTCTGGGACTGGATGTTGTGTTGTCCTAATCATCATCATTTCATCACCATCGACGCGCAAGTCGCCGAAGTGGCGTCAAATCGAAAGACTTGCACCAGGCGAACGGTCTACCCGACGGGAGGCCCTCGTCACACGACATTTCATCACGAGTGACATCTTTGAGGAGGTTTGGAGCAGACGAATCAGTTGGTAACTGAACCTCCACTTTAGTTCCTGAGGCGTGATCGGTTGCCTCAGTTACCATTGCCAGCCACAGGCGATTGTCTGGCACACAACTTGGCCTTGTGGCAGATAATAAGGCTAGAGTAAATGCGTATCGTTGTCAATTCTGAACGAGTTTACTACTCCTTAATTTCTTTATTACAAGCACAGCACTATTTCTCTTCCGGTGGTGCCTCAGGTTCCTGAGAGCTTTCCGGGTTTAAGATAGTGCGTCCGATAGCGACTGTGAAACTAATGTTACTGCGCAGGAGCAGCGAAACTGACCGCAGCGACTGCTAGGCGGCGATCGAGCGCGGCGCCCCGCGCTGAAATATTCCCGCCCAGGCGTCCGGTTGCAATTATTCCGCCCACTAGCGCCGCAGATAGCGGTCCCAGATGTTTATGTGGCTGATATAATAAATGAACCTGACGTCAGGCGGGGCGGCGCAGGTGTGGCGCAGAGTGAAAATCGATCCGGAATTAGCACAGTCCTTGCACGAACGCTGTCAGGACCGGATTAGGGAGAGATTTATCAAAGCTACGAATGATAATTGCCGGCTTCTCGTTCGCGTGTTTTGTTCCAGCATGATTTACGTGCGGCGACCGGCTAATTATACGCTTTCTTTGCTGTATTTACACCTTCGGCATGCCTGGCCTATATTGCCCCACGGCTGACGGCTTTCGCGTTTAAAATTTATTGCGCTCTTTAGTCTTTTGTGTAAGATAAAAGCCCAGTGTACTAAAACAGCAGCCTTTGGTCACGAGAGAAATTGCTCTTTCGTTGTAAGCCCGTTGTAAATGACGCAGAATAAAAATGCGAAACACCACTCACACGTTTCAAGAAGTACCTCATTTTAGATTTAACTACTCTCGGTTCGATAGCAAAGTACAGCCACTAAGCTGTAATACGTTTCTTCGAATGTGACACAAGGTTCAGTCAACGAGAACAACAAGTGGCCATTTTAAAATTTCTGGCACACCGTCATGGAAGTTTTCGATCTTTTCTCTCAAATGATAGCACAGATCAGATCATCTGCGAAGGAAACTTGTTATTATACTCTGGCTGAAAGCTCGTCGTAAACTGCTCCGAATGTAAATGTGATGGCTCTGAGCACCATGGGACTTTACTTCAGAGGTCATCAGTCCCTAGAACTTAGAACTACTTAAACCTAACTAACCTAAGGACAGCCCACACATCCATGCCCGAGGCAGGATTCGAACCTGCGACCGTAGCAGTAGCGCGGTTCCAGACTGTAGCGCCTAGAACCGCTCGGCCACCCCGGCCGGCGTAAATGTGACGCACAAGATTAAACAATTATCTAATTTCAAAATTAACTATTCTTAGTTCTGTAATAAACCTATGTTGCGACTTATTTCTTCGAATCTGAGGATTTTTTTTTTCGTAAGAATAAGTGATAACTGTACAATCTCTCGGAGAAAGTGACGAAAGTTTTCGGTTTTTCCTCAAATAATAGCACAGATCACTTCATTTGAGGAAGAAATTTGTTGTTGTTCTTAGATATAATAAAAAATGTAACTCTACATAGTTCACAAGTTACATGTAAGGAAATCAAGTGGAAAAAATATTTTGTGGATTCACAGGATGGTACACACGCTTTAATATAATGCCACTTCAGTAGCTTTAATATTAATTCCGTTGTTTACTTATTTAAGGAGTCTCTCACCTGGTTCCAAGAGGTTTAGTGGATCCCGTTCAGGGTCTTTCTAGTACAGAAAAACCCAAGATGGTCGCCGAGAATAGGCACTGTGACTCAATGAAATTTACTGCTTGTCCCAACCACTACACAAGGAACGGTCTACCGTTTGGTGCAAACATTTAAAAACATATGATCAAGGATTTTGACATGTGGTTCCATTTAAAGAGACGAGTGGATCGCTCTATTGTTTGGAATTTTGTTAACTTCCGAAATAGTTGAGCAGTAATCGCTTCGTGACAAGACCGCCCCTCCCATCTTCATGACTGATCAGACAATTCCATTGCTTCACTGTTCACTGCAGTAAATGTTCAAAACGTTGCACAGGAGACAAAGTTAGCGTAAAGCTAGGCTGGTCAAAGAAAATTGATTCTTTATTGTCGATTTGTTTCTCTTTCTTCTCTTTGATGAAGTATTTTATGTATTTTTGAAGACATATAATTGAATAAGGTTGTGATGAGGTAAAATAAGTAAATGAGCAGGAACAGAAGTCTGCATTAAATAAATGGAACAATACCCTATTTTTACGGTGTTCTAGAACTGTTGTAAATAGCATATCAACGTTGGAGTCAATGCATGGCGTGGGAAACAGCGTAAGTACTACCTCGATCTTATCACAGTATATAGTGTCTACGCGAGAAACGAGATGAAACTGCAGTATAACTCTGAGTTGTTCCTAATGTTCAAATATTTCACAACTATTTTTGTCAAAGTTCCACTATCAAAAAATAGTTATTACATCACTGCATTCCCCTTCCGTGAGCTCCCGAATGATAGCACAAATACGTGATGACTGGGTGTTGTGTGATGTCCTTAGGTTCGTTAGGTTTAAGTAGTTCTAAGTTCTAGGGGACTGATGACCACAGATGTTATGTCCCATAGTGCTCAGAGCTACTCTCAATAATTTTAATTATCTCGAATATGGGTTAATGTCTGAGATAGCGTTTGAAAGTTGACTCTGACATATATACCAGTAACGATTCAAAATTTTCAATGTGGAAGAAAATATCGAAATAATCTGTTTCTAAATACTACAACAGAAGACGCTTCTACTTCTGCTACCTCCATACACCTGAAAATACATATAACACGATCGAATTAAATACTGATTTGTTTTGAGCTTTCTGTTCGACTGACTGAAGGTCTCTTGATTGAGAAAACACGGCAAACGTGTTAGTGAAATTTAGCTTGTCTCTGAAACACCGAAACGGAACCGTCCACGTATGTCATTGTTAGCAGAACAACAATTTCTTTTCAGTTGATTGCTAGGTAGTGTACCCTTACTGGGAATATACGTAGTACACATATATCAGTGTGGTCATCCCCATTACCATCACCATCATATTCACGCAGTCGTGAAGGGTTTAACTATGTCGAATTAGTTTCGTCCTAGTGAATCTATTTTGTCCACTACTGTGTGCTTCGATGAACGTCTGAGACCAAAACTGCTGCTAGATCACGGATGGGGTGCAAATGAAAAACAGGTATACCGTGTTCAAGTTGCATTCCATCACACTACTTTACATGGTCACAAATATAATTACATTTTACTTGCTTGCATCATCTTCAATATTGCCTGTTTTGGCTTGTACCTCGAATTTAGTATTCTGTTATATATTTCGAGGTGTTTTATATAGAAAAAGTAGTCATATATGTAGATCACATGTTTATTATATCGATTTCGACATATTTCAAGGGCCCCCTCGCTTATCCTCAGTTGGGTAGCCGAGGCCGGCCGTGGTGGCCGAGCGGTTCTAGGCGCTACAGTCTGGAACCAAGCGACTGCTACGGTCGCAGGTTCGAATCCTGCCTCGGGCATGGATGTTTGTGATGTCCTTAGGTTAGTTAGGTTTAAGTAGTTCTAAGTCCCATAGTGCTCAGAGCCATTTGAACCATTTATCTTCAATTGGCCGCCGTAGGTGATCACAGATGTGGTCATCTTGTTTTGTATTGTTGTAGCAAGCCGACTGTGAAATAATTATTGACGTAGTAAAGCTGGAAATATGTGTTGTTGTTGTGGTCTTCAGTCCAGAGACTGGTTTGATACAGCTCTCCATGCTACTCTATCCTGTGCTAGCTTTTTGATCTCCCAGGACCTACTGCAACCTACATTCTTCTGAATCTGCTTAGTGTATTCATCTCTTGGTCTCCCTCTACGATTTTTACCCTCCACGGTGCCCCCAGATACTAAACTGGTCGTCCCTTAATACCTCAGAACATGTCCTTCAGCGTTCTTCTGTAGCACCACATTTCGAAAGCTGCTGTTCTCTTCCTGTCTAAGCTATTTGTCGTCCACGTTTCACTTCCCTACATGGCTACACTGCATACCAATACTTTCAGAAACGACTGTCTGACACTTAACTCTATACTCGATGTTAACAAACTTCTCTTCTTCAGAAACGCTTTTATTGCCATTACTTCTCTACATTTTATATCCTCTCTACTTCGACCATCATCAGTTATTTTGCTGCCCAAATAGCAAAACACATTTTCTACTCTAAGGGTCTCATTTCCTAATCTAATTCCCGCAGCATCACCCGATTCAATTCGACTACATTCCATTACCCTTGTTTCGCTTTTGTTGAAATTCATCTGATTTCCTCCTTTCAAGACACCATTCCATTCAACTGCTCTTCCAGGTCCTTTGCTGTCTCTGACAGAATTACAATGTCATCGGCGAACCTGAAAGTTTTTTTTTTCTTCTCCATGGATTTTAATTCCTACTCCGAATTTTTCTTTTGTTTCCTTTTCTGCTTGCTCCCTTCCCAACCACTGCTTCCCTTTCAGGCCCGACGACTCTTATAACTGCCATCTGGTCCCTGTACAAATTGTAAATAGCCTTTCGCTCCCTTTTCTTTTAACCCCTGCCACCTTCACAATTTGGAAGAGAGTTTTCCAGTCAACATTGTCAAAAGCTTTCTCTAAGTCTACAAATGCTAGAAACATGTTTGCCTTTCTTTAATCTATCTTCTAAGATAAGTCGTAGGGTCAGTATTGCCTCACGTGTTCCAACGTTTCTACGGAATCCAAACTGATCTTCCCAGAGGTCGGCTTCTACCAGTTTTTCCACTCGTCTGTAAAGAATTAGTGTTAGTATTTTGCAGCTGTGACTTATTAAACAGATAATTCGGTACTTTCAGTAGTTCTAATGGAATGTTGTCTACTCCCGGGGACCTTGTTTCGACTTGGATCTTTCAGTGCTCTGTCAAATTCTTCACGCAGTATCATATTTGCCATTTCATCTTCATCTATATCCTCTTCCGTTTCCTTAATGTTGTCCTCAAGTACATCGCCCTTGTATGGACCCTCTATATACTCCTTACACCTTCCTACTAAAAAAACAAAGTTGACTTTCATATCTCTGTCACGACCCCACCTAGCAACAAAAAGCCAACGTCATATTATGGCCTCATTGTCCCATTCAACTTTTGTCCCATGAACTTCTCAGCTCCTATCATACTTTCGGTGTTAATCTTGGTGGCTATAGTTACTGACTCACTACAAGTGTCTGGCACAGGTGTTAGATCGGTTACTGTTGCTACAAGGCCAGGTTATCAAGATTTGAGTGAGTGTGAACGTGATGTTACAGTTGGAACACGAGCTATGGGACACAGCATCTCCGAGGTATCGATGAAGTGGGCATTTTCCCGTACAACCATTTCTAAAGTGTACCGTGAATATCAGGAATCCGGTTAAATATCAAATCTCCAACATCACTGCGGGTGGAAAGAGATCCTGCTAGAATGGTACCAGCGACGACTGAAGAGAGTCGTCCAACGTGACAGAACTGCAACCCTTTCGCAAAGTGCTGCAGGTTTCAGTCAATGGCCTTCAACAAGTGTCAACGTTCGAACCATTCAACGAAACATCATCGATGTGGGCTCTCGCAGCCGAAGGCCAACTCGTGTATCCTTGATGACTGCACGACACAAAGTTTTACGCCTCGCCTGGGCCCGTCAACACCGACATTGGACTGTTGATGACTGGAATCATGTTGCCTGGTCAGACGAGTCTACTTTCAAATCGTATCGAGCGCATGAACATGTACAGGTATGGAAACAACCTCAAGAATCCATGGACCCTGCATGTTAGCACAGGAGTGTTCAAACAGGTGGAGTCTCTGTAACGGATTGGGGCGTGTGCAGTTGGAGTGGTATGGGGTCCCTGATAAGTCTAGATACGACGCTGACAGGTGACACATACGTAAGCATCCTGTCTTATCGCCTGTATCCATTCATGTCCTGTGTTGATTCTGACGGACTTAGGAAATTCCAGTACGACAGTGCCACACACCACCTGTCCGCGATTGCTACAGAGTAGTTCCAGAAACATTCTTCTGAGTTTAAACACTCTCCAATGGCCACCAAACTGCCCAGACATGAACAATATTGAGCATATGTGGGATGCCTTAGAATGTGGTGTTCAGAAGAGATCCCTAATCCTCCTCGGATTTATGGAAAGCTCTTCAAGAATCATGGTGTCAGTTCCCTCCAGCACTACTTCAGAGATTAGTCGAGTGTATCGAGTGTATTCCACGTCGTGTTGCGGCACTTCTGCATGCTCTCGGGGGCCTTCGACGATATTGGGCAGATGCACCATTTTGTTTGGCTCTTCAGTGTATATGCGTATACGTTGATCTGTTAAGGTAACGCTGTAAATGGTCTTTGACGCTAATGACCACGCTGTCGTGTGTGCTTCAACAAAACACGCTAAGATCATGGCGCAAAATGAGAAGCACATTATCAGAAGAAAGTATGTGTTCCTGGTTTCCTGCAGGCTCAATTCTGCTGCGGCGTGGATAGCAGATGCATCAGAGTGTGGGCGTGGACTGGTGCGGAAATTGGAAACACACTTCAAAGTTGAAGTGCACTGGTCAGTATGATTCTTTTGGGCAAAACGTCTAAATTGCACACAAATTAACCGTGAAATTCCGATGGTATACGGACCATGTCATGTCTAGCCTTAGTGAAATGGAGCCTCCAGTTCGACCGAGACTGCTTAGATGAGGGTGATACTGATCCTCCGTACAGTCCAAATCTTATACCATTCGATTTCCACTTTTTCGGTCACCTGAAGATCTGGGGGAAAGAGAATTTCAAACAATGAGGACGTTCACACGTTGATTGTCGAATGGCACCATGACCAAGGAACTAAACGATTGATGGAACGTTCCGACTGTTGTTTACGGACACTTGGAAACTACGCTATGTGATCAAAAGTATCCGGACACCTGGCTGAAAATAACTTACATGTTCGTGGCGCCCTCCATCGGTCATACTGGATTTCAGTAAGGTGTTGGCCCACCCTTAGCCTTGATGACAGCTTCTACTCTCGCAGCCATACGTTCAATCAGGTGCTGGAAGGTTTCTTGGCGAATGGCAGCCCATTCTTCCCGGAGTGCTCCACTGAGGAGAGGTATCGATGCCTGTCGGTGAGACCTGGCACGAAGTCGGCGTTCCAAAACATCCCAAAGGTGTTCCATAGGATTCAGGTCAGGACTCTGTGCAGGACAGTCCATTACAGGGATATTATTGTCGTGTAACCACTCGGCAACAGGCTGTGCATTATGGTCAGGTGCTGGATCGTGTTGAAAGATGCAGTCGCCATCCCAGGATTGCTCTTCAACCGTGGGAAGCAAGAAGGAGCTTAAAACATCATTGTAGGTCTGTGCTGTGATAGTGCCACGCAAAACAGCAAGGGGTGCAGGCTCCCTCCTTGAAAAACACGACCACACCAAAACACTACCGCCTCTGAATTTTACTGTTGGCACTACATACGGTGGGAGATTGCGTTTACCGGGCATTCGCCATATCCTCACCCTGCCATCAGATCGCCACTTTGTGTACCGTGATTCGTCACCCCGCGCATTTTTTTTTTTTTCAACCGTCCAATGTTTACGCTCTTTACACCAAGCGAGAGGTCGTTCGACACTTACCGGCTCGATGTGTGGCCTATGAGCAGTCGCTCGACCATGAAATCCAAGTTTTCTCACCTCTCTGTCATAGTACTTTCAGTGGATCCTGATGTAGTTTGTAATCCCTGTGTGATGGTCTCGAAAGATGTCTGCCTATGAGACATTACGACGCTCTTCAACTGTCGGCGGTCTCTATCAGTCAATAGACGAGGTCGGCCTGCACGCTTTTGTGCTGTACGTGTCCCTTCGCGTTTCCACTTCACTATCACATCGGAAACAGTGGACCAAGGGATATTTAGTAGTGTGGGAATCCCGCGTACAGACGTATGACACAAGTGACACCCAGTCACCTGCGGAGCGCTCCATTTTGTTCTCTCACGATGTCTAATGACTACTGAGGTCGCTAATATGGAGTACGTGGCAGTAAGTGGCAGCACAATACACCCAATATGAAAAACGTATGTTTTTGGGAGTGTCCGGATACTTTTGATCACGTAGTATATGTTGAACATAGTGTCATGTATTCGTGTTACTTTGAAGTGTAGCGCATCATTCACTAAAAGCTACTTGGTCTGTCGTAATAATGTGTAACTTACTTTTAAGAGTATCCTAGTCCATATGATCCACCCACTCAGCCTTTTAGTTCGTTTGGTACGTCGTCAAGTTGGAATATCAGTATTTGTAGTAACTGCCCACTGCGCACTGTTTATTGCAGTACGGTTTTCCTAATACAGCTATTTGTTCTGGCTTAGGCCTATTACATCTGTGCCAAAATCTACATAATTTATAATTATAGATTTATAGTAAAGATGATGGCGTGCTGCAAACCAACTGTGTTCCGAGAAAGTTCATATATGCAATCATGTAGAAACAAATTGCTCACAAAGAGAATTCATATTCTGGGCTCTCAAAATGCACCGTGGATAATCTTAAGAGTTATGCAAGCAAAGCAGATTCATGTAAAGTTTTTTTTTTTTTTTTCCTCACTGCCTACCTGTTGTTGTCTGGTTACTTTTTTTGACCCTTCTCCTGTGTTCTTACTAAGCCCTCCAACCTTTATTTTATGTTGTTTATTATGATATTTCTGTAAATATAGTTAAGAATATAAATGATTTCTCAGAACATGAAAGCATGAGAAATTATTTCTTGCACATTTTGTTCTTTCCACAACGTTTTACAGAGTTCACTTCATTCATTAAGATTACAAAAATGTTCTGGAGAGCCGTGTTAATCTTGGTCGAGCAAACATGAACTTAAACATCATTGACCTCTGTAATTTTTTCGCTGGTGCCGAGTCCTATTTCTATAAGCCTTTTTATTTTTTTATTTTTTAGATTGTTTCAGGCATTTCGAAGTTATGCTGAAACATATGTAATCATTCTTCTACGCACATAAACTGCCGCAGATACAGGCAGGCATTTCCAAATAATGGTACAATGTGAGTCACACAAGGTTACTTAACATACAGAGTATTTCAGTTGCTCGATATCGTCTTATGCAACGCACAATATTAAATCTCACCTTCGAGAATCACGCCTGAGATTCCCATATTCTCTCGCTCGCTATTCAGAAACTGTTAGTTCTACATTTCTGCAGGAAATTTAACTTAGTTGACTTTCGTATTGAGATACGTTTTCGCTAGAGGCCATAGTTTTAGAATTATTCCAGAAAAGCATACAAAACTGACCTTCAAACGCATCCCCACTGCAACACTAAGCCCCCACCGGTCAGTATGGTCTAACCCACATTCAATCTTTTGTAGACTTCATTGACTGGACTTATTATGTCACCAGCTTAGTCGATGACTTACAAATTATACGTTTGACGCTTGCGTAGATTTTACCTCACAATTCTGTGTACGTTTTTATTGAACAACTAACGAATCGTGGCCTCTAGCGAAAACGTATCACAATACGAAATTTAACTGCATTACATTTCCCACAACAAGATCCTGTTCATTTTTCTACAGCACTAATAGTTTGCTCGTAGCGAGCGAGAGTATTCGTGTTTTTAGAAGACCAGATATCACACTGCGGTTTGTGTCACACTGCGGTTTGCGTAAAACGACATCGATAGGGACAGCAAATTCATCCCGTATACTTTTGCTCCATAGTTTTTCTTCCATATTAAATATCTTCGCTACTTTCATAAGGCCTGGGCTTCTGGCCCTGCTGTGTAATAAAATATCATCTTTGTAGTTTTTCCACCTTTAATCTGTTATTTAACGATGTCGAACATTTACCAGAATGTCAATACGTTATTTATCAAAATTTAGATGACTCCCTTTCTATATTCCCGAAACACCTTTCGGCTGTGCCTCCTAGCAAAAGGAAATTCTTATACTTGTTTAAAGCATATATAGTAATGTTGCAGGTGCAATTTCTACATACGTTTGCCATGTTAGCAAAACCAATCGAGCAAAATACAGCTTTAAAAGACGCAGCGATAAATTGACATTAACAGTGCTTTGCTGCCTCTCGACTGTCTTTGTCTACGCTCTCTCCCAACGGAATATCTCCGAGATATCGTCAGGAAATAGTATGCGTTCGTTGACTGGAGCGTCCCGACGGCAAGTAATTAGCTTTTGTCACAATTACGGCCCTGGCAGCTCCAGCTCTTTTCCTGTCTCCGAAACGCGGTTACTTGAATACACGCCATTAGGCGCTTCCCATCCTTTCTGGCAGGGCAGGTGGGCCCCTCTGGAAGGATATGGCAGTGAAATATAGCAGCGCGTTATCTCCCCTTTGTTGTTGTGTTTCGAGAGCGGAGTAGCTTGCAGGTCAGGACAAACCCGTTTCCTGCCCGGCTTTCACAATTGCACTAATGAAGACGGCAATAAATAGCTAGGGTTTTTTTTTCCCTTACCTGTCTCCTGGGCGGAGCATTGTAAAGGCAGGCGCTCCACATATCACCGCCACACTCTCAAATTTGAATGAACGAAAGCTGTAATCAACGGCAGCACTCACAGTGATTGCCTCTATTTGCATTCAGCTCCAGCATTATGTCTGCGAGTAACCACTCCAGGCAGAGACTTAAGTGCTGAAGGGTCGTTAGTTTTCACCCAAGTGTAAGTGAAAAGGGGACGGGAGAAAATATTTGAACGACGTAGCAACAAGTTCACTTCAGATGCTTACGTCACGTATCTAACGAAACCTGGCTTTGCTGGTTACCGTCCTTCCCCTTTCATTATCTGTGTTGTTGTATCATTAGCCTGCTGGATGCCCCAACTTTACAACCGCGTGTAATTTCGTCCCATTTTTCCGAAAATACATACTTAGTAGTCAAAAATTCTCTCTCTACTGTATAGGCCAAACAAAAAGAAGCCATGAGAGCGGTGAAACTTATCTTGTAAAAGCTATATTACTTCATTTTTATTATTTTTGCTAAGAATTCATCAATTTGTAAGAAATCGTTATCATAAAATGTGTGTGTATAACACCAAAGAATGGAGAACAGATATTTATTATAGCTCACGGACAATGTGTATGAGAGCTGTCAAAAAAACCTTGTAGTCACATTTACTTTTTGAAAAACGAAAGATTCGGAGGCGAGGAATTCTTGTTGTTGTTGAGTTACTTCTAATCTTGTCTTCAAACCTGTAGGAGATACATGTTGTAAGCTCTGTAAAATATCTTATGTATCGAATAGTAACTGTCATACTAGCATTTAATAGTGTCTGTATTTATTGTAGAACCTCTTTCTCACAACGGTATTAGTTTCAGCTGATGAGCTCTTCGTTTTCAGATGAATGTGGCTGTGCATGTGGACGTATTGTTTAAAAGCAGAACCACGGACTGCTTATCGCGTCGTGTCATTTAAGTACTGTATTCTAAACAAATCGAACGGGCTGATATATTTCTACAAAGTCCGATCTAATACTAACGAGCAATTTTTATGTAGAAGTAATTACAGTATTTTCATGGGCAACAAGCTTTCAAATAATGATGTACCGTAACCATCAGCACCTGGTACATCAGATGAGCACAATAAACGATGGCCTAAAGATATAATGAAGGTGATTCAATATAACAAAAAGTCTGACTGTTCTTTGATGTGTGTTACAGTATTAATCATATTGTGTGAACGCATTTGTGGCGTGTCTTTCTCTAGGCACACCTTTACTCATGCACTGCATACCTTTTCAAAGATTTAAATACTTATTTCACGTTTTATCTGCCAGGAATTTTCATTTATTTCCTTACTAGGGAGGGGGTTTGGCATCGTCCACGTCTGCTCTTCAACCTTTGATTAAAATGATTCAAAACTCCACTGATATGTGTAAAATATGTTTATCTTAATTTCATGAGATGTGGGCGTGTATTGCTTGAAACTGAGAGGATGGTTCTCCCGCGGGCTCCTGGTAATAAGTTCTAAATGAGAGATTTTGGATGAAGACGGGACTGAAACGAAAAAAAAATGTGTGTGAAATCTTATGGGACTTCAGTGCTCACATCATCAGTCCCTAAGCTTACACACTGCTTAACCTAAATTATCCTAACGACAAACACACACACCCATGCCCGAGGGAGGACTCGAACCTCCGCTGGGACCAGCCGCACAGCCCATGACTGCAGCCCCTTTGACCGCTCGGCTAATCCCGCACGGCGACTGAAAGGAAAGAGGCGGTACATGGAGACTGGGTCGAGCAGCGTAGAGTACCTAAGATAGTGTAAGTAGGGCCATACGATGTTTCTGGTCGGTACTTCAGTCTAGTGATTAATTTTAGAATTATATGAAATAATGAGCACCACCATAAGCAAATTTCCGAGATTTTCTATGGTTTTGTGGTTCTCAGACAGGGTGTTGTGTTTTGCGCAGCATGTGTATTTATTTATCGCCCTGCACACTTAAGTGCTATATAATATCCAGCCAACAACTGTCACTAAGATGGATATTGCGAGAACCTGTATAACAATGCCCACCCCGTAGAGAAATGTGAAGGGCAAGGAAGAAGAAGAAGAAAGTTAAGTGAGCGGTCCTGCTTTGTTCAAAGCCTCACGACAAGGCGCTCATTGCGTCAACCATTTTCGGTTTTATTGTCCGCCACTTCGCTTTTCCCCGGTAGACTCCATAAACTATCCGTTCCACGTTGCTCCTAGTCCTCACCCCTTCCACCGAACACCTCTCCTCTCCTCTTCATCCTTCAGGCATGTATATTTATTACGTTCTTTGGCGCGGCTTAGTTTGTGAAGATTAGGGCAATAAATCAGATCCACTGAATGGCGCCGGTTTATATTGTGCACTGTAAAGGCCAACCAAAGCTACCGGTCTGTACAACTTCTACAATGAATGGCTCATAATTGTCCGGAGTTGTGAGCGGGGAGAGGCGAGGCAGCGCAGGAAAAGAATGGGGACGTAAAAGAAAGGAAAATTTATTATAACATAATCTGTTGACTGCCCCCAAAAACATCTCGCAGCTCACCGGTGTTATGGATGATAAAGAGAGCAAAAAGGCAGGGAAGGGAACTGGGCGGGACTGGGTGCCTTCACACGGCCGAGGAGGCTTTTCAGCGCCGGACGCAGAGTTATGTATTACTTTGTGACCGGAGGTAAGAGCGGCTAATGGGCTCGGCGCTGACGTGTACACTGGCGCGGGCAACCGGTCGCTAGTCCTCCTCTATCCCCCCATCCCACCCTCCAGAAGCCTCACAAATCACAGCCGCATCCTCTGTGAGGAGGGGCGGCGTCGCGGTGACACGGTGCTGGCGGGACCTCCGCCAGTCCGCACGTCTATATCCTGCGGATTAACGCGCTGTTACATCAACTGGAGCTCTGCTCTCCGCCACGCTGCAGCCCCTGGGGCCAAAATCCTCTCTGAGCCTCATCCATCAATACACTGAGGTGACGCAAGTCGTGGGATACATCCTAACATCATGTCAGACGTCCTTTTGCCAGGGATAGAGCATGAGCTCGACATAGCATGGGCTCAACAAGTCGTTGGAAGACCCCTGCATAAATATTGAGCCATGATACCTCTACAGCAGTCCATAATCGCGAAAGTGTTGCCGGTGTAGAATTTTGTGCACGGGTAACATTGCAGTAAGTGATCCCACCACCACCCACTACATTGCCTCTCACAAGTTTGGCCAGCCTCCCCTTCCCATACCTATTGAGGTGCAGGCCATGCCTACTGAAACCCGATCTAGTCACAGATTCAGCTGGCACCACTGCAATGTGATACATTTTGTGCATCCCATAAATGTTATATGGGATTCATGTCAGGCGATGTGGATGGCCAAATTACTCGTTCGAACTGTCCAGAATGTTCTCCAAACCAGTCGCGAACAGTTGTGGCATGGTGACACGTTTGGGAACATGAACTGTATGAATGGTTGCAAATAGTCTCCAAGTAACCGAACATAACCAAGTCCAGTCAGTATCGATTCAGTTGGACCAGAGGACCCAGTCTGTCTCATGTAAACACAGCCCACACCATTACCGAGCCACCACCAGCTTGCTCAGTGCCTTGTTGACAACTTGGTCCATTGCTTCGTCGGGTACACGCAACACTTGATCCCTACCATCAGATCTTACCAAGTGAAATCTGGACTCATCTGACCAGGCTACAGTTTTCTAGTCATCTAGCGCCAGCCGATATGGTCACGTGCCCAGGCGAAGAACTGCTGGCGATGTCGGCAAAGGTATACGCGTCGGTCGTCTGCCGCCATAGTCCATTAACGCCAGATTTAGCCGCACTGCCCTAACGGTTACTCTAGTCGTACGTCTCACATTGATTTCTGCCGTTATTTCACAAAGTGTTACTTGTCTGTTAGCACTGACAACTGTACACGAACGCCGCTGTTCTCGGTTGTTATGTGAAGGCCGTCGGCCACTGCGTTGTCGATGGTGAGAGGTAATGACTGAAATTTGGTACACTCGGCACACTCTTGACACGTGGGTCTAGGTGTATTGAATACCCTAACGATTTCCGAAATGGAATGTCCCATGCGTGTAGCTCAAACTACCACACCGTGTTGAAAATCTGTTAATTCCCGTCGTGTAGCCATAATCCCGTCGGAAACCTTTTCAACATGAATCACCTAAGTTCAAACTACAGCTCCGCCAATGGACTGCCACTTTATACCTTGTGCATGCGTTACTACCGCCAACTGTAAATGAGCGTATCGCAATCCCATGACCTCTGTCACCTCGGAGTAATACCGCCGCGTACGGATCATCGTTGGATAAACTCTTCTCACTTTTCTTGTGGTGTCTGATTTGCATAAAATCTCACGCTTTCGAGAAATGCTTCATTCGGTCCGTAGTCAAATGGTGCATGGATCTTCGCCATTTCCAAGTTTTACCATGCGCTTCAAATCCTTGAACTTCAAACTTACTATCCGAATCTGTCTACTCCCGCCCATCCGTATGTATTACCGGCGTATTAAGTTCTTACATCTCCTTAATCACATGTAATTCCTCAATAAATCTAATCCATACACTCACCGTATCCCCCATACTCTAGAAACATGGCCTGCTGCCACACCTGTGCCACCAAAGTCGGGACGCTAAAAGAAAGTCTGTCACAGCCGGTGACCATATTGCTACTAACGACTGTTGCATGTTCGCCGTGTCGGTCGATCGACTGTAAATACTACACCTTAAAATTTTAGAACCATTATTCTGCAGCACTATTGAAACTTCTGCTGATGAACTTGGGGATCGAAGCACTCTCTCTTCGTAATTGAAGAAAAAGATTTGTAAAAATACGCCGAGATAAAGATTATGATGTTCGAGTATTTTAATACATTTCGCAATGCGTAGAAGCATCTCTCACCTGCGTCTTACGAAAGAGCGTAGATTTCACATCCGTCGAAGAGACTGTCGTCACGATCCACATCTTCTAAGTCACTGTCACTATCTTCACTTCCCTTCTGGTATCTCCCAATCCTATTATTAATTCTTCCAACCTTTGTTCAAATGGTTCAAATGGCTCTGAGCACTATGGTACTAAACATCTGCGGTCATAAGTCTCCTAGAACTTAGAACTACTTAAACCTAAGTAACCTAAGGACATCACACACATCCATGCCCGAGGCAGGATTCGAACCTGCGACCGCAGTGGTCGCGCGGTTCCAGACTGAAGCGCCTAGAACCACTCGGTCACAGCGGCCGGCCCAACCTTTGTTCCACAGAAGGTTCTCGTTGTCATACCTGTTTCAGATTGCGGCACGGATTGTAACAATATTCTTCCATCTTGTGGGTGTGACACTACCCACTACCTCACGAACTGCAGATTCGACGCCTATGAATTTGATTCTTTTATTTCAGTCCACACATATGCTTTCGCGTGAGCCCACACGAATTCTACTGCGTAGAAATAGCAGTCATATGCTGTATGATCATTTTCCTCTTCGATGTTGTCAGTGTCACAAATGATATTACGTGATTTACGGCATTTCACTATTTCCAGCAGCTCTGCCCACTTCACTACACTGCCGTATGAATCTATGGCGCTCTTCTCTAGCCACTCCAGCCAGCTTTGCAATAGAAGTTTAATATATTTTCTTGTTCCATTTGTAAATGATGCATTCACTTTTTGTATGCTGGAATCTTACGCGGCATGTCCATGTACTTAGGAACAAATATTCTATTGAAATTTAAAACCATTCCAGTCGGGAAAATCTTATCAATACCGCATTTAACACTGTATCTGTTATGTTATTACTTTAATATACGTCAGTTATCAGTAAGTGATATCAAATTTAGCAGAAGTGTTATCAAAAGAAGTTCTATAACTTCGAAACTGAAGCTGTTGTAAACTAACACAAATTTCCATTTTCAAGACAGATAAAACTGTTAAGAAACTAAAGGAAAAATTCACATGTTCCACTGTAAAAGGTCTTCTTCTGTTCCAAGGTACAAGATGGTGCGCGACCGACGTAGTATGGTTTAAATGTCCACGTGTTCTAAAAATACGTAGCATTTTACTGATCGTAAAATTCTGTGCCTGAATAATTAATAATACAAA
Organism: Schistocerca serialis cubense; assembly: GCF_023864345.2. NCBI lineage: Eukaryota > Metazoa > Arthropoda > Insecta > Orthoptera > Acrididae > Schistocerca > Schistocerca serialis. The sequence goes on from NC_064642.1 coordinate 334,826,123, forward strand.
AAAATGGCTCTGAGGACTGTGGGACTTAACTGCTGAGATCATCAGTCCCCTAGAACTTAGAACTACTTAAACCTAACTAACCTAAGGACATCACACACATCCATGCCCGAGGGAGGATTCTAATCTGCGAGCGTAGCGGTCGAGCGGTTCCAGACTGCAGCGCCTAGAACTTCTCGGCCACTCCGGCCGGCTTAATAATATACTTCACATACCTTTAATACACTCTAAGAAGGAAATGACCCACCCCGAAGGAACTGTCCGAATCACTGGATATGACGTGCATCTGCAGTCAGACAAGCAGATGATTACAATTTCATAAGAATTGGATGATTCATTCAAGAGAAAGAGCTTCGCAAATTGAGCAAATCAGTAACGCTTTGGTTCGCGGAAACAGTTATTCTCTTGGCATTGATTATACGGTTGTTAGAAGTCATCCTGAGGGATATCGTGCCAAATCTGTGCAACTGACGTGTGAGGTCGTAAAAATCCCAAGCTGCTTGGAGGGCTCTGCCCATAATGCTCCTAACATTCTCAGCTGGAGAGAGATCCGGCGACCAGCCAAGGTAGAGTTTGCGAAACACAAAGACAAGCATTACAAACTTTCTCAGTGTGCGGGAGCGGATTTTCTTGCTGAAATGTGAGTCCGGAATGGCTTGCCATGGGGTCCAACAAAACGGGGCGTGGAATAATGTCGCTGCACTGTAAGGGTGGCCCGGATAACAACCGAAGGGGTCCTGTTATGAAAAGAAGTAGCTCCCAAGACCATCACTCTTGGTTGTCGAGCCGTATGGTGGGCGACAGACAGGCTGGCATCCCATTGCTGTCCAGGACGTCTCCAGACACGTCTTCGGCCTGGAATCTCACTGGAGCACAACTCTCTTCGCTGACGAGCCCCGCTCCGAACTGAGCATCGGTGATCAGTGAAGATGTGCCTAGGACGGAATCAGTTTATCTGACCTGTCTGCGTCTGGAGTAAGCATCACATTTTCTAAATGTTTGCAGGTCGTATATCTGAGGCGGGATGTGGTTACCAGCCTGGTATTCATCTACCTGGATGTGGAAGACGGCTTAAGAACTGCATCCAAGGTGACTGGATCACCAGCCCTCATCCTTAATCCACGATCAGGGGCGGCACGTCTCTCCAATCCCAGAAGCGGCACCTTAAGGCGCTTGGCTATGCAGGTTGGTATGTGGGGCCGCTCACTAAAGCAATGAATTATGTCGGTTCATAGAACACAGTAGCTGAGCGGTGTGTGTTCCGGGAATGGATGCACTGAAACACTGAAGTGACACAAAATTCCTTGTTGTTGGGCAGTGAAAGTAACCGAAGATTGGTGAAGGCATATAACGATTCTGTTCCCCCACTTTCAACATTTACAGAATTCCATTGTGGAAGAACACAATATTTATTCATTTCAATAGCCTGATCACATGAGGTATTTTAGGTTATCTCTTATTTCGGTCCAAGATTTTCTGCTTGAGGTGCAGCTGAGATTTGAACAGCTCAGTGCTTTCTAGGATGATCCTACTGAAAGCGGTACACTCTGCGATCGACTTTTGAATTAACTTACCCAGGCAGTAACAAGGCATTCAACAATTTAACGTGGACACCAAAACACGATGAAACTCTGCTTTTTCAAATACACTATGTGATCAAAAGTATCCGGACACCCCCAAAAACATACGTTTTTCACGATAGGTGCATTGTGCTACCACTTACTGCCAGATACTCCCTAACAGTGACCTCAATAGTCGTTACACATGGTGAGAGAGCAGAATGGGGTGCTCCGCGGCATTCACGGACTTCGAACGTAGCCAGGTGATTGGGTGTCACTTGTGTCATACGTCTGTACGCGAGATTTACACACTTCTAAACATCCCTATGTCCACTGTTTCTGAAGTCATAGTGAAGAGGAAACGTGAAGGAACACGTACAGCACAAAAGCATACAAGCCGACCTCGCCTGTTGACTGACAGAGGCCGCCGGCAGTTGAAGATGGTCGTAATGTGTAATAGGCAATCTATCCAGACCAGGAATTCCAAACTGCATCAGGATCCACTGCAAGTACTACGACAGTTAAAGAGGAGGTGAGAAAACTTAGATTTCATGGTCGACCGGTTGCTCATAAGCCACACATCACGCTGGTATATGCCAAATGACGCCTCGCTTGGTGTACAGAGCGTAAATACTGACGATTGAACAGTGGAAAAACGTTGTGTTGAGTGACGCACCATGGTACACAATGTGGCGATCAGATGACACAGTGTGGTTATGGCGAATGAACATCATCTGCCAGCGTGTATAGTGTCAACAGTAACATTGGGAGGCGGTGGCGTTATGGTGTGGTCGTGGTTTTCATGGAGGAGCTTGCACCCCTTGTTGTTTTGCGTGGCATTATCACAGCACAGGCCTACATTGTTGTTTTAAACACCTTCTTCTTGCCCATTGTTGAAGAGCAATTCGGGGATGGCCATTGAATCTTTCAACACGATCGAGCACGTGCTCATAATGTATGGCCTGTGGCAGAGTGGTTACACGCCAATAACATCCCTGCAATAGATTGGCTTGCACAGGGTGCTGATCTGAATCCTATGGAACACCTTTGGGATGTTTTGGAACCCAGACTTCGTGCGAGACATCGGTACCTCTCCTCAGTGGAGCACTTTGTGAAGAATGGTCTGCCATTCCCCAAGAAACTTTCGAGCACCTGATTGAACGTATGCCTGCGAGAGTGGAACCTGTCATCAAGGCTGAGGGTGGGCCAATACGGTAGTTAATTCCAGCTTTCCCGATGTAGGGCGCCACGATCTTGTAAGTTATTTTAAGCCAAGTGTCCGGATACTTTTGATCACAGAGTGTACAAAAATCACTTACAGAACTGAAAGACTAAACAAACCAAAGCCAACTGAACTTCTTGCAACAGAGCTGAGTTATACATTGTTACAACTGTGCTATATTAATACACATATTTGCTTTAATGCTACACTTTTTTTCTTATTTCCTTCTTCTTCTACTCCTCTTCCCATACTCTCTTTATTCTTTGAATGTGTTACTGTTTCCTTCGTTCTGTCCATATTTCCCTGTTTTCTGTCTTTCTTTTGCTTCAGATTTTGTCATCATAATATTTTTTCTTCATTTTCCTGTTTCATTTGTTATTTTTCTATTTATTCCTCGTTGTTTTAGATCTTCTTTTACTTCTTGAAGCCAGTTGGTTTCTTTTAGCTGAGCTGTATTTATTTACGAACAACCACATTCGTCAAGAGACTGTCATCAAATCATTGACACCTTTACATCAGGTTAAAAGAAGTTTCCGTGGCGTCAAGGCTTGATTATTATCAATTAAATCATCTGTATGTACTTGACGCGAAAAACCTGTCATTGGTAATAATTGTGAAGCAAGTTAAAATCTTCTATGCTACTGGGCCGCGTCGATCTGGGAGAGGGACATCTCAAGAGAAATATGCCGCACCGTAACAAACTAGAAGATTATTTCTTCAGTAACAACGCCACGAAAGCTTGCAGACTTCCAAAATAATTGCATACTTCACGCCAAGTAACCTTCCTGATAAAGCAGGTATTGTGGGGATTTGGGGGAGGGGGGAGTTTCGTGATCACGTTTTTTGTGGTCTGCAGCATTTTTTACAGGAATTATTTTGGTAATGGAACGTAGTCGAAGCAAATCATGTGATGCTGAAGAGATCAGGAAACGAAACACTAAAGAAGTAGACAATGGGTAAAACAATAGCAGTCCATTGCGAAATCCGTCGTTTTATTACATAGACCCATATTTCAACTATTCCATAGTCATCTTCAGTGCATATAAGAAGATGTGATATTAGTCCAAAGTGTCAAGCAGTGAGCAGTATGTAGGAGTGTAATGTATATGTCCATGTTAGACTCCTGTATGTTCTACACCAACCAAAATTGCTTACTACGTGACATTTATGACTAATATCACCTATTGTTATGTGCGATGAAGATGATTATGTAATAGTTGAAATCTAGATTTGCTGTAATAAACCGGCGGATTTCACGGCCGATTGCAGTTCTTCTCTACATTGTCTATATTCAACGATCGTTGCCCACAGCGGGACCATATAGATTCTAATCTAACTAAGGTAGTAGCTGGGTTGAGCTAGTTCGGTAACAAACTAACTGATGATGGTCAAAGTACGGAAGATATAAAATACAGACCGGCAACAATGAGAAAAGCGATTCGGGAAAGGAGAAGTTAGCCATTATCGGATATCTCTTCCCAGTTTCGATATTGCAGGGCCTATGTTTTTCAGAATTACGATTCAATGTTCCTTCGTACATGCGTGAATAAACAGCACATATAAAAAGCTTTCGAAATGAGACGTTGGAGAGGAATGTTAAAGAGTGAATAGGCATCTCAACTAACAAATGAAGAGATACTGAAGGGAACTGGGGAGAAAACAGCTTCCTAGCATGATATGACAAAAAGAAAGGACTGGTATCATGAAGAATCAAAGACTACTTGTTTTGTTTTAATGATAGAACTGTGTAAGGGAGAGGATGGAGTAAAAATTGCTTAAGTTTTGATTACAGTAAGCGTTTCAAAGGGAAGTACAGTGAGGTGACAAGTCGTGGGACAGTGATATGCACATATATAGATGGTCGTAGTGTCGTGTGCACAAGAGTAAAAAGGTAGGACATTGGCGGAGCTGTCGTTTGTGCTCAAGTGATTCATACGTAAAGGTTTTCGACGCGATTAAGGCCCTAGGACGGGAATTAACAGACTTTCAACGCAGGATGGTATTTGAAGCTAGACGCATGAGACATTCAACTCCGGAAATCGTTAGGGGAATTCAGTGTTCCGAGATGCATAGTGTCAAGAGTGTGCCGAGAATAACAAGTTTCAGTGGCCGACGGCCTTCACTTTGCGACCGAGAGCAGCGGCGTTTGCGTAGAGTTGCCAGTGCTAAAAGACAACCAACACTGCGTGAAATAACCACAGAAATCAAGGTGAGACATGGGACGAATGTATCCTTAAGGGTGGTACGGCGCAATTTAGCGTTAATGGGCTATGGCAGCAGACGACCGACGCGAGTTCCTTTGCTGTCAGCACAAAATCGTCTGCAGCACCACTCCTGGGCTCGTAACAATAGCGGTTGGCCGGCCGCGGTGGTCTCGCGGTTCTAGGCGCGCAGTCCGGAACCGTGCGACTGCTACGGTCGCAGGTTCGAATCCTGCTTCGGGCATGGATGTGTGTAATGTCAGGTTAGTTAGGTTTAAGTTGTTCTAAGTTCTAGCGGACTGATGACCACAGCAGTTGAGTCCCATAGTGCTCAGAGCCATTTGAACCAATAGCGGTTGGACCCTAGACTAGTGGAAAACATTGGCCTGATCAGATGTGTCCCTGTTTAGTTGGTAAGAGATGACAGATGCGTTCGAGTGTGGCGCAGACCCCACTAAGCAATGGAGCCAAGTTATCAAGAAGCCACTGTGCAAACAGGGGGTGGCTCCATTTGGTGTGGGCTGTGTTTACAAGGAGTAGACTGAATCCTCTAGTCCAAATGAATCAACCAATGACTGGAAATGTTTATGTTCGGCTACTTGGAGACCATTTTCAGCCGTTCATAGACTTCACGTTCTCTCGACAATGCGCCGTGTCACCTGGCCACAATTGTTCGCTCTTGATTTGAAGAATATTCCGGGAAGTTCAAGTGGAGAATTGGACCACCCATATCATCCGGCATAAATCCCATCGAACGTTTATGTGCCATATTCGAAACGTGAGTCCGTCCACAAAATCATGTACTGGTAACACTTTCACAATTATAGACGGCTAGATAGGAAGCATGGTTCAATATTTCCGCAGGGGACTTGCCACGTGGAGTTTATGCACTACGCCGAGCAAAAGGAAGTCCGATATGATATTAGGAGATATACCATGACTTCTGTCACCTCAGATTATGTTGCAGACGTTATGCAGAGTTGAGGAGTCTTGTTCAGAACAGACTACGGTGGAGATGGAGAGTTGCATTAAACTAATCTTCGGACTGATGATTAGATTAGATTAGATTAGATTTACTTTCATTTCAGTTTATCCGTGATGAGGAGGTCCTCCAAGAAGTAGAACATGTCATAAAAACAACAATACATGACAAATATTTACAACTAAAACAAATGAGCTAATGTACCATTTCACAGGTCCCAAATGGAATGATCGTCATTTTTTAATGAACACTATATGAAAGAGTAATTTTACAAATACTAATGCACTGAATTTAAAATAAAAGAGTTTTTATTTATTTATAAGGTATTAAACGTGTAATACAACTACTATAATACTTATTTACAATGAACACATTACTGCACTGAAATGGTGCAGAAGTTAGATTGTACTCACACTCACACACACACACACACACACACACACACACACACAAACACACACACACACAAACACACACACATATTTATAATAAACACATTACTGCACTGAAATTGCGCAGAAGTTATACACACACACAAACACACACACACACACACACACACACACACACACACACACACACAAATTAGTTGGTTTTACTCAGAAATTCATCAATGGAGTAGAAGGAGTTGGCCACCAATAAATCCTTTAGGCTTCTCTTCAATTGAATTTCATTGGTTGTTAAGTTTTTTATGGCTGCTGGCAAGTTATTGAAAATGTGTGTTCCTGAATAATGCACACCTTTTTGTACAAGACTAATTGACTTTAAATCCTTGTGAAGATTATTCTTATTTCTAGTATTCCATGAATTGAGCTGTTGGTTTGAAAAAGTGATATATTTTTAATGACAAATTTCATTGAGGAATAAATATATTGAGAAGCAATAGTTAGTATCCCTAGTTCCCTAAACAGGCTTCTGCATGATGTTCTTGAGTTCACACCACATATAACTCTTACTACACGTTTTCGTGGCCGGAAAACTTTAGCTTTCCTTGATGAATTATCCCAAAAAATAATCGCATATGAACATTATGGAATGAAAGTAAGCATAGTATGCCAGATTTCTCATTTTTATATCCCCTTTGTCTGACACAATTCGCATTGCAAATAGAGATTTGTTAAGACGCTTCAGCAGACCACATAGGAATATAATTGTTGGGAAATCGTCGCATTGACCTAAACAGGGATTAGGTCAAGAGGAAAACAAAAATAGGAAATTTCTTCCTAAACAAGAAATTTACTGGCAAGTTGATAACTTACTCACGTAAGCAGTGGACGTGATTGGATGCGGGACCAAGTGGAGCTGCTTTGGAGAGAAGATATTTCTGTGGCGCAAGAACAGCGCGTTTTAAACGCCGGTGGAACGAGTTCCTTGATTGAGTTTACAAGCGGGCCGGTCCGGCAAGTAGTAATGACGCCAGCGGCGGCTTTCGCACATCCATCAGGCCGCTGCTCGTTAGCGAGACCGCGGCGCTGGAGAGGGTCGCTAATGCACGCACACCTGGGGGAATTATCCTCGGCTCGGCCGCTCCTTGTGGAGAATGAAGGATGTGAAATTTATGTCATCATTCTGTTCTGCTGTCGGGACGTGTTTTATGTTCGGGTGGCTGGCTGTTGAGGGGAGAAACGGCGGTCGGGTAATCTTCAAGCAGGCTCCAGGCTCCGTACCCACTCACTTCTGCTCTGTGTAGCGGTCCCCTTTCCGTCCGGACAGCGTGAATGAATGAACAGGCAGTTTGTTAGTAATGCCGGCTGCGGCCCCAGTGACATTTAGTGAGCGAAAGGATAAGTAATTACGACACCCGGCGCAATTATTCTTTCAGCCCTGGCGGTCCGGGCCATACAGTTCAGCGCTGAGAATTACGACAGCGTCGAGTCACAAATGGCCCTCTTCTTGGGGAACCTTCTAATGAGTGTCTTATGCAAGCTGCAGCTTGTAGAATGAAGAGAAGAACCTCACTGACGATGCTGATGAGAAGCATCAGATCAGTGGATACATGACGAGAATAATATCTTTAGTTCGCCCATCGATTTGCAATATAGCTTAGGAGGGGAAGTTTGCTATCGATGAGCTGTCTCCACCGATGCTCCGGCTAGATTTCTCTGTGGGTGTTGGCAGGAGAAGCATTCTAGCATACATTAAGTGTACCCAATTTGGCCAAACATTCTCCACCTCACTGGTGAGTTGTTCCAAGAAGAGACGAGGAAGCAGTGAAGAAATGTAAGATTTGCACTATCTTCTTATAACCGACTGTTACTAATGTTGACACGTCGAACTGATATGATTATAGTAATTAAATTTCTGCAGGCATCATTGGAAATTACGAGTAATTCACACTACTTCGTCGTATTCACATTACAAAGTCACGTGCTGTGGACGGAAGCTAGTTAGATGCTTTAAGCGTTGCAGTGCTAGTTGCCTTGAATGAGTGACCTCGAATCAAAGCGACATTTCTACCCCTAGCCTCATTTTCGAACACTTGGTATTCTGTTTCAGATGCCAACCAAAAAATTCCTAAAAATAAAAAAATGTGTTCACACTTACTTATAGACTGAAGTTCCAAAGAAACTGGATACAGGCATGCGTATTGAAATACAGAGATATGTGAACAGACAGAATATGGCGCTGCGGTCAGAAATGCCTTTATAAGACAACATGTATTTTGCGCAGTTGTTGGATCGGTTACTGTTGCTACAATGACAGGTTACCAAGATTTAAGTGAGTTTGAATGTGGTGTTTTAATGGGCGCATCTTCGAGGTAGCGATGAGATGGAAATTTTCCCGTACGACCATTTCACGAGTGTATCGCTAATATCAGGAATCCGGTAAAACATCAAACTCTGACATCGCTGTGGCCGGAATAAGATCCTGCAAGAACGGGACCAACGACGACTGAAGAGAATCGTTCAACGTGATAGAAGTGCAACCCTTCCGCAAATTTCTGCAGACTTAAATGCCGGGCCATCAACAAGTATCAGCGTGCAAACCATTCAACGAAACATCATCTATATGGGCTTTCGGAACCGTTCGACACAAAGCTTTACACCTATCCCTGGGTCCGTCAACGCCGACGTTGAGCGGTTGATGACTGAAAATATGTAGCCTGGCCCGGAGAGCCTCGTTTCATATTGTATCGAGTGGATGGATATGTACGGGTATGGAAACAACCCCATGAACCCATGGACCCTGCATGTCAGTAGGGAACTGTTCAAGATGATGGAGGCTCTGTAATTGTGTTGGGGGCGTGCAGTTGGGGTGATATGGGGCTCATGATACGTTTAGTTACGACTCTGACAGGTGACACGTACGTAAGCATCCTGTCTGACCACCTGCATCCCTTCATGTCCATTGTGCATTCCTACGGACTTGGGCAATTCCAGCAGGACAATGCGACACCGCACACATCCAGAATTGCTAGAGAGTGGCTCCAGGAACATTCTTCCAAGTTTAAACACTTCCGCTGGCCACCAAACTCCCCAGACATGAACATTATTGAGCATAACTGGGATGCCTTGCAACTGGGTTATTTCGGAAATCAGCCTTATGCAAACACAACTAGTTTATTTTTATATTTTGCCAGTCATGTTTCGACACCAGTGTTTCATCTTCTGTGGGCTAACTTTTATTTTCTGTAAAGTACAATATCACATTTGTAAAACAAACAAACGAAACGAAGAAAATTGCAACATCCTAGTACTCTTACGGATTTATGGACAGCCCTGCAGGATTCATGGTGTCCATTCCCTTCAGCACTACTTCAGACGTTACTCGAATCCCTGCAACGTTGTGTTGCGGCACTTCAGCGTGGTCGCGGCGGCCCTACACCGTACTAGACAAGTGTACCAGATTCTTTGGCTCTTCAGTGCATTTATGTAGAATTTAATGGCTACTACATTATAGGCCACTTCCGGATGGTGCCTGGCCCAATGAAGGAAACCAGATTCCTTGAATGGGCTACTGACACATGATTTTATTTTTCAAATTTTTTTCATCGGTGAATACTTACGACTTCTGTGTCTACTATAGTTTAATGCAAAAGATAATGTTCAAACTACATTGAAATTAAAATATTTATTTCAATGTCCGAGAATTTTTATACATATTTTCCTCAGGTGGCCCATCGATTACAACCTTCCCCTACGTGGTATAACAATAATGAGAACAACAGGAAGAATTCCAAATGAGAAGTAAACGAGACTGTACGATTAACACTGGAAATATAGGAAAAGGAAGACGAGACGTTATCTGTATGTCTGAGGACACAAAATTTGGGTGAAAAGTCTTGCGTTCTACGAATATCTCACTCGTCTCCGCAGTATCGGAAAAGTAAAATGTCTAGGGTATTAAAGTATGATATTTGGATAGCCAGTTAAGTGCAGAAGAAATAGCAGATCGATAACGGTAGTAGGTTAATGATCTGCATGATAAAGAAAAATTATCGTCAACAGAGGATGAGACAGGCGCGGAGTGAAGAGGTAATTCAGCACCAAAGTCATAGCCACATAGACTGAATGATACAAGTAGAAGGAAAAACTGCTGAAATTGTTGGTAAACACTGATGGTTATAAAAATCTTTTGGAACAGAGTGAATTAATAAGTTAAATTTAAGCTTTCGCTTTTCATTGAACGATCACCAAACTTGATTGTGTCTTGGAGCTGCGAGAAATATGGGAACAATTTCGGGGCTTCGGTTGTAACTGCAAAAAGGTGACGACGTATATGTTCGTCTAAATTGTCTTCCTGCACTTAAATAATGTAATGCACATACCTGTAGCTCTGAAGCCGTGTGTTCAATAATTCATATTTACCAATCACGTGCATGATTTAGCTTGCCTGAAAAGTGAGTTTTTTTCCTTTTCTTTTAAGGAACAAATCTCTTCATGTTACCTCACTCTGGGCAAAAAGTCTTTTCTTCAAGAATAGCAATTCCTAAACGTCACAGTTAAACCACCGCTTGTCCACTATCGTCTAATTTATCAGTGCACTGTAATCAATGATTGCGTTACACATTCATAAAAGAACCTCATCTAAATCCCGTATAAAGTTCTAAGGTTTCTATAAAGTTTAACTGTCTGTATGTGAGGAAAAAAAAATGGTTCAAATGGCTCTGAGCACTATGGGACTTAACATCTGAGGTCATCAGTTCCCTAGAACTTAGAACTACTTAAACCTAACTAACCTAAGGACATCACACACATCCATGCCAGAGGCAGGATTCGATCCTGCGACAGTAGCAGCAGCGCGGTTCCGGACTGAAGAGCCTAGAACCACTCGGTTACAGCGGCCGGCAAGAGAAAACTAAATATATACTGGTTTCAAAAGCTTTTCCTCATGTAACCAATTGACTGTTGCTTGCACCTGTGTTGCACATGTATAGGTTTAAACTTCATGAAATGCAAAATTTGAAATAAAGGAAAGGAATCTAACTAAATGCCAAAGGAAACTAATTGCGTGCACCATGAGAACTGTATAGCTTTTACACAGTAACGAAGTACGTTATGAAAGTTGAGTGATATGAAGTGCAATATTACACATTTTACTAAGGTTTGAAGTTCTTCTTCTCGTTCTTCAGTGTTTTTTATTTAAAACTGGGTTATTTCGGAAATCAGCCTTATGCAAACACGAATAGTTTATTTTTATATTTTGCCAGTCATGTTTCGACACCAGTGTGTCATCTTCTGTGGGTTAACTTTTACTTTCTGTAAAGTACAATATCACATTTGTAAAACAAACAAACGAAACGAAGAAAATTGCAAATATTGTATTTCTTAGATCTACAGTAGGTAAACTATTACAAATGTGATATTGTACTTTACAGAAAACAAAAGTTAACCCACAGAAGACACATTGGTGTCGAAACATGTCTGGGGAAATATAAAAATATTGAATAAGGCTGATTTCCGAAATAACCCAGTTATGCAATATTACACTTGGAAAACCCACAAAAAATAAATTACTATTTTACTTGGAGGAAAATAGCTGTTTGAAATTACCGACGATGCTCACTAAAAATTAATCATCTTGCTAGCACGACACCTGACAATCTCGGTTACACGCTGTTAGCTCAAGAATGCGAGGTTAGATTTGCCCAGAAATAAAAGTGATTTACCTCTTGCTCTGCGTGCTGTTTCTTTGTGTCTGGAGTACTGATGTTTTCGAAAGCAAACACAAATGAGCAGATGCAGCACCTAAAGATAAATCATCTACTCTAAATTTATTTGTCAGAAACAGCGTGTATTCAGAGTGGCGTAAGGTGCAGCTCACACACAGCAAAATCTTCACAACTTTACTATGAATCATGAAGATGTGTTTTACTCTAAAGAAAATCGTTCTTGAGAAATCAAATTCTGACTGTTGACAAAAAGACTGTACAACATAAGAAGACTGTGACAATTACAAAACTTTCTCATTACAAAAAACTACAAACATACCTTCAGAATTCCTCAAAAATATTCTCCATCAACATGAAGAAGAAAGAATTTTCGTCTCCATAATAAAGAATTCCAGATAGCTTCTCCCAGATTTACAGAAAACAGAGCTCATTCTCTGAAAAACTCATCTGCTCCCTATTATGCCGTAAATAAGTATGCCCCACCGCTGTAGCCAGACTCACTAGCAAGTCAGCCCCAGACAAAACTAACCACAGAGTCAAGGATCTTATTCATTATTCATACAGTGCGCTCGCTCGTCTTTGTCCCCCAGTACAGTGAAAGTGAATTATTTAAAATAACAGAAAACGTATGAGAATCTTACCAGGTTAATTTTAAGTGTTGTTGTATGTTACAATTGATCTGTTTTTGGAGAGGGTCCGCCTTGAGCAAAGCACAGCTTTTATTTTTATTCCCCAGATACGCCTCGCTGAAGTTTCAGTATCATCGGTGGGTTTTTTATTATCTTCTCTAAAACAAGAGCAATACATTTTACTAAATGGACACACATAAATTTGAGTGTTTAAGACAGTAATTAACATATTTGAAAAACAGACAAAATATTTTAAATATACCTGGGTTCTATGTCACTTAATGTAATTGTTTTGTTTTCCATTTCGTCATCTGCAGCCAGTCAGATATTAATGTAGAACACCTATTTACTTTGAAAATTTACGTGTGGGCATATTATGGTTATGCCTACCCTCGACTAATACTATGTAAAAGATCGTGTGTGTGTGTGTGTGTGTGTGTGTGTGTGTGTGTGTTTGCAATATGTTTCACTTACTGTTGCTGTATTTGAGAATTTTCAAGTCAGTGACGATGTTTGTTGGGCTGTGTTAAGATGTTAAGCTGTTGTAGAATGAGAAATGTTACTTTTTTAATGCTGCTCTGTGTTCTGTGTACCTGGTATTAAAGTTTCTGCTAAATTGATTTGCAGTCTATGGTATGTCAGATGGTAAATGGCACATTTTTTTGTTTGTGTCTGCGTTGGTTGCTATTCATGTGCGTGAATGTATGTCGAATGACGAGAGCACGGGTGTTGTGAGTGTATTCGTGCCTTTAGTTTTTTGTATCAGCTCTTTGGTGTTGTTACGCTTCTGTTGTTTGTGTATACGTAATGCTTCTGTAAGTATGTGAGCATTTCTGTGTATGGGTGATACGTGGGTGCACTGCTGAAATTTATCACCGGCCGTATCTGAGTGTCCTGCACGTGGAGCTTTAGTAGGTTGTTTATTGTAGTTGTATTGCGGTTCTTTTGTTAAAGCCATTTCACTTTCTGTTTAGTGAATATGTGAGAGATGTTGTTTAGAAGTGTCTGCGTATTTTCCTGGTATCTTTGTGTTTGGCCATTAGTTAGTTTTGTTATGTTTTTTTTCTTCTAAAAGCTTTAGGGTTTTATTTTTGTATTTCTCATGGTTTATTATTATCACGGGGTTGCACTTGTCTGATCCTGTGAAGAGAGCCATGTTTTTTTATAAAGTTGGTTCATTATTTTCCTAGAAGTTATTTCTCCTTTAGTTTCTGTTCCTGTGATAATGCTGTTTTCATTTTCCTTTATAGTGCATCTTATTTCTTCTGCAACCAATTCTCTTGTTAGACCTGCATTGAAGTTTGATTTAATGTTTGTTTCTTGTTGTCTTATTACATAGTCATTTTCTGTTATAAAATTCTCTGCTGTCTTGTGTGTAATCCGTATGTTGATGTTGCATTTAGGACATTTTTCCAGCAGAGTTATTTCTTGGTTAGTTAGTTGTATGTCAGTAAGGCTGATGAGGCGTTTCTAGATGTGTGGTTTGTTTACCTTCGGTTTTTCTGTATAATGATTTTGTTTTGTTTCAGAAGTGTGTCTAGCTTTGTTGTTTTTTCCCATTTTGTTTTTATTATGTTTCTATTTTTTGTTTGACTGTATTCATGATGACATTTAATATTTCAGAGATTTTGATGTGATTCCCCAGTTTCAGTCAATTCTAAATATCGAAACATGCCTGGGGAATAAAAATATATTTGTGTTTTGCTCAAGGCGGACCCCAAAACAAATCTGTCTGTAAGCAAACACGGAGAGAAGAACTTCAAACTCATGAAGATGTTACACTGCTTAATATCATCATTTTCTGTGTTCTGGAGCTAGTTTGGGCTGCACCTTTATTAATAAATTGTTTTATCCATAATAGTAACCTGTTTTTATCGTTCTTTGTGTTAAGTATAAGGTGGGTATTCTTAACACCATGTTCGAGAAAACACTTAAAAGACTCATTTGGACACATCAACAAGAGAAGCAGCTAAAGATGGGTTCACAGGGTCGGCCTAAATGCCATTGTACGTAATTCAAATACAGTTACTTTGTGACTGAGGGCTGTATTAATGTGTATACATTTATTTTAATTATTACCGACACGGATGTTAACATTATAATGAATAAGATTAGTTAACAACCATTGTCATAGTTCGCACCGTTCTGACTAGTGCGTCTTCCTCTTACACAGTTTGCACAGGACGCATCTGGACCGAAAGTAATGAACTAATGATATTGAAAGTGACACATTGCTTTTTTTTAAGTTAATTTTGGAACCACTGGCAGTGTTGCTATGGGGTCATGGTATCTAGTATCCTAAACTATAAACTTACCGGTGTTGTTCTAATCTTAAATCATGTGAATGAACTACGTAGAAGGCTGGATGAGGATATAAATGCGTAGACAGCAGATAGCCAGATACTGTTTGAGGCATGTTGACTGACAACCATACTAGCAAATAGTCTAGAGGCAGGAGCTACATTTTTGGCGTGTGAGTTTAACATAAGACATACGTGGTCGTAAGACGAAAAAAGGAATTCATGGAGATTATTTTGAGGACATATCTGCATATGAGTACCAGCGCGAATTATAAACCATGAAGAAGAGCGACTGGCATCAGTTCAGCGCAGAATCAGTCCACGTAATCTTTCGGCGTGAAAAATTAAATACCAATAAAAAATAAATTTAAAAAATGGTTTGATACCCCTGCATCGCTTTGACATGGCTCATGGAATTCAAATTAGACTTACTGTGAGCCCTGCTAGGGCCGACGAACATAAATTTCTCCTCCTCTTGCTCTTTGTGACGCTGATAATTCCCTTGTCAATAAATAGACTGGGGACCCAAAGTGTTATGATCATTACTACCGAGTGATTCAGTGCCATCTGCTGACGTTGACTCGCCAAGGTAAGTATACACGATGTTAAAAAGAAAGTGTTCCACATTTTGAGAGGCGGTAACGTGTACCAAAGTAAGAAAAATGTTCAGTAAACATGCTTTCTAAAATACACACATCCTTACGAGTTAGGAGCAATTTTGATATTCGTTACTGTGCAACTCATCTCTTCTACTGAAAGCTTCCTTGCTCTTACGAACAGCCGGCCGCTGTGGCCGAGCGGTTCTAGGCGCTTCAGTCTGGAACAGCACGACCGCTACGGTCACAGGTTCGAATCCTGTCTCGGGCATGGATAAGTGTGATGTCCTTAACTTAGTTAGGTTTAAGTAGTTCTAAGTTCTAGGGGACTGATGACGTCAGAAGTTAAGTCCCATAGTGCTCAGAGCCATGTGAACCATTTGTTACTAACGGCCTGCAGAACAGTAAACAAATGTGTAAACAAATGAGAACACATTATTCTATGTCTGTGCTACAGCAGAGCTTCTAATGTGCTTGCTGCACATGTGACCTATTATTAACGCTGGTGCTCAGTAAGGTGTTCATTCATAGTAAGTCGGAAAAGAGGGATGAACAATAATTGTGCAGGTGGTGCCCTGGCTTCTGCATCTGTTTCGGCATATAGGACACGGGCCCGACGGTTGCTTCCATCTGCTAGACCGTAACCCGTGTAGAATAATAGGCCGTCACTACGTAGATGAATGCAAATATAAAAATACAATGTAAAAGCATTGCACAAACTTACCAAAACACGAATGCGCCCATCAGAACTAATGTACCCCGCTTCACTTATTCTGAACTGTGAATACGCTCAACAGTAACGACACTAACAGCTGTTTACCGCGTGGTGTTCTGCCTAACCAAGACGATATCCGATACACGCGATGAAGTTGGAGTAAAGAGCAACCATATCCTTTTTCCGGCTGTCGTATGCACTGTCAAAGTCTGAACAGCTTCACGAGCAAGTTGTCTGCTGGTTAGAACAACAGAGCTTTAGAGCTTTAGAACAACAGGGCTTTAAGCACACTGTTTGACGCATGAGCCTACTGAAGCGTCCTCGCCACCGGGTACAATAATGTTGTGGTCGACTATAATCTATAGACAACAACAAAGGAGTATGTTGTGGCTCCGCAAACTTTCTTGGTATAGTAACTGATGACATTCATATCGGGTCTCCAACCGGAACATAACGTCGTCTTGACTCAGTATTTCGGCAGTCTACCTGGCCGCCGTCTTCAGGTGAGTAAGCCGTCGTACTAACTAGCAGGCGAGTTAGTGTGACGGCTTACTCATCTGAAAATGGCGGTCAGCTGGACCGCCGGCTGGAGACCCCATATGAGTATCGTCAGAGGAATATGGTATTTGTCTACTTCGTGTTGTAGGCCGTTCGTAATAGCAAAGAGCCTATACTAAAAGAGATGTATTTCACAGTAGCCAAGATAAACAAGTGGTCACAGATCTGAAGGAATGCATTTTAGAGCCCTACGTTTACTGGACTTTTTTTCTTTTTGGTCCATATTACCTTCTACCTCTGAAAATTTGGAATATACAGTATTTTCTAAAATCCTGCGCTCAAGCATCCGCCTTGAAGTTACAAAAAGGTGGAACTGAGTGGCAGCCCGTGGGTTTGAATCCAGCTCCTGGTGACTTAGTGCAGTCTCGTACTACTACTGCACCTCTTTCATCAAGTGAAGTGGTTAGCACACTGGACTCGCATTCGAGAAGACGACTGTTCAGAGCCGCATACGGCCATTCTGATTTAGGTTTTCCGTGATTTCCCTAAATCGTTCCAGGCAAATGCCGGGATGGTTCCTTTGAAAGCGCACGGCCAGTTTCCTTCCGCGTTCTTCCCTAATTGGAGCTTGTGCGCCATCTCTTCTGACCTCGTTGTCGATGGGACCTTAAACGCTAATCTCCTCCTCCTCTACCTCTTTCAACGAATAATCCAGATTTCAAAATCTTTGAAGCACGTCTGCTTCTCGAAATTTGGCAGTAAGTATGGACGGGTATCTTTGTTTCACGACTTACCGTCAGCAGTTGGTCCATTGTAGCTCCACAAAAGTCCGGAGAACATAGACTGCAGTTGCTCTTTCCACGTTCATTCAGATTGTTACTGCAAAATGACAAGTTTTTTAAGTGACGAAATTTAAAAGAAAAGGAGCATCTATTACTTTTAATACTATGTGTACCCATCTTCATTGTCCAACACGTTCCTGAGTCTTAAAGGGATGGGACGGACAAGAAAGCTACAAACACGCTGACGTCACCGAAGACTCCTCCAAATGAGAAAAACATTACTTTCGCCGTTCGCTCCTGACGCAGCTCCCAGTGTACAAACATCAATGCCAAAATCTGCTCGAATGGAGTAAAGTCTGAAGACTTACCGGCCATGCTAACGCTGGTACTTTGGGGAAGTCTTTCCACTCAGTTTTTGGCTGTTCCCACTATGTGCACGCTGCTGTTACCGTACACGAAGTGAGCCTTAGGAATCTCTTGTACTGGATAAGATTCCGAATGGCTAGCGGCATAGGCTATAGAACGTGAATTTCATTCTCTGAGTCCGCCCTGGAAAAAACTTAAGACCAACATTCTCTCTATCTTTAGTAATCTAAACGCAAACTGAAAACTTTAACGTTCCACTACTTTAACGTTCCACTGCTGTTGCTCTTTTCACGTTCACTCACACTGTCACTGGAGACGCACGAATAACTGTAATACTATCTATCATATTAAAATATTTATTTTTCAGGAAGCTATGATGTAAGAAAGTTACTGTATATGTAAAACCCTGGTTGGATGTAAGAGACAGCCAGGTGGGCCTAATCAAATCAGGTTAAATAAATAAATAAAAATAAGTAGATAGTAGTAATAATAGTGGAATGTAGGTTTTAGGTTCTCAGGTTTGTTGCGGAGGTGTAAGTCATGCGTTACTACTCTCAAAGAGCGGCCACATTTCGTTCTGCGATGATCCGAAATATTTCGCTTTGATCTGTGCGCCCTAGAATATTTTATCTTGGAAGAGTTACCGATAGATTTTCATTCGGAGAATATTTAAGAGTTGGGCGGCATTTGTACTTGATTTATAAACTAACACAGGTCAATGCCGATGTCACTAATACACGCCATTACTATGGCATTCGGCACGGAAGAAGATGATTCAGATTCAGGTGGTGCAACGCTAGAAGAAATCTTCATCACAAATATTAGTCCCGCAAGGGGCCAAAGATTATAGATCACAAGACTTTGTGCTAATTAAACGTCAAACCGTTCTGCAGTGCCTCATGGACTGAAATATAACATACTGTTCTTGCTGATTCATCCTGGGCACTAAATTTGGTGACCTGCTTGGTGCTATTCAGGAAGAGTCGGCTGGTTTTCGACCTCCCTCCTATCATCATCATCATTGCCATCATAATAATAATTCTTACCACCACCTACAATAAAAACACGACAATAACGCACTAATTATTATCATCTGCATGAAAGAGTGATAGCGGTCACACCTGACGTGTCAACTACAAAGGCTTGATTGAACCATGTCGTGAGCCACACAATATCTGCGACGTTGGCCATTAAAATTGCAACATTATGAAAACAGTGTGCAAAAGAAGTCGAATTGACATGAAGTGTACTACAAGCTCGGATATTAGGTACGAATAAGTAAGCAAAATTGGCCAACTGGTTTTTCACCCTGAAATCATAGGTAAATACTTCCAGAATGAGATTTTCACTCTGCAGCGGAGTGTGCGCTGATATGAAACTTCCTGGAAGATTAAAACTGTGTGCCCGACCGAGACTCGAACTCGGGACCTTTGCCTTTCGCGGGCAAGTGCTCTACCAACTGAGCTACCGAAGCACGACTCACGCCCGGTACCCACAGCTTTACTTCTGCCAGTACCTCGTCTCCTACCTTCCAAACTTCACAGAAGTTCTCCTGCGAACCTTGCAGAACTAGCACTCCTGAAAGAAAGGATATTGCGGAGATATGGCTTAGCGACAGCCTGGGGGATGTTTCCAGAATGAGATTTTCACTCTGCAGCGGAGTATGCGCTGATATGAAACTTCCTGGCAGATTAAAACTGTGTGACCGACCGAGACTCGAACTCGGGACCTTTGCCTTTCGCGGGCAAGTGCTCTACCAACTTTTTTTTTTTTTTTTTTTTCGCCTTTAACCGCATGGCCACTTTTTTTTTATGTGACGCTGACAACTTTTTTTTATATATAAGAAATTAAATTTTTTTACAAACACTAAATGAAATGCATCCTCTGCAAAAACAAAAAAAAAATTAAAAATCATTGTAAAACAAATCACAATGTAAAGGAACAGGGATACAGGGATGTTATTTTTATCTATTTATTTATTTTTCATAAAGATCACTCTGATAAAAGGAACATGTAGAGCATTTCATGGTATAGTTTGTGCATTATATATGGAGCGGTGAGAGAAACGTGAGGTTCGTTATCAGCTGTCAAATGTGCACACCGACTGCACCCGGCACCTCCCAACTGCGTGGGGGGTCGAGGAAGACTGCCTGAAGATAGTTGGCAAATGTTTTCCGATAGTGTGACCATCTATGAACCTCATTGTGGGCTTGCTGCAAGAAATACCAAAAGTCGAGTCGCGACTTGGCAGCATCCCCATAGAGGTACGCGATCGTCCAACCTTTGACCCAGATGATCGAGTGTGATTTAGTCGCCGGAAAGTAGTCACTCTCCGGATGTAAGAAGGAAGCAGGTGTAATATGTTGCGGGGTCACACGGAGGTAGCAAGCCACCATCTGTCTTCCTAGGAGCCATACCTCCTCCACCGCGATACAAGTTAAGCGGTGATGGTCGTCATCCACTTGGCGACATTTCGGGCATAGTGGAGTGTCCACTAGTCCAATTGCATGGAGTCGTTGGTTGGTGTTGAACTTTCCACAGGTGACAGAGAACCACAGTGCCCGAACGAAGGTAGGAAGGAATTTTTGGTGCACATGTCTCCAAATCTTCGGCCAATGCAACTTGGGGTGTTTGAGTTCAATGACATTACGACTTATCCGTCGTAGCAGCCAAACATAAAAATCCTTCGCGCATGGTGGTCTCGTGCGCGGAAGCTCGTCTCTGATATAACTAAGTTCCACGATAAATGTTGATACATGCGCAAAATGTGACGTAATGTTGCCCACCGCCACCGGAGGTGTGAGGGACGCTGGAACTAGGAGATCCAGTAGGCGGGATGTAAGGGAATCACGCCCGCTACGCCATTGCTTGTACATCGTAGCTAGAAGGAGCGCCGTCGCTCGGCAGTGAACATTTGTAAGTCCGAGTCCCCCCTTGTCCGTAGGGAGCGTGAGCGTTGCGTATCGCACCTTGAGGGGCGATCCAATCATCACAAAATAGCCTAGTGCTGATTGAAGTCGACGTCCGAGCGTGAGTGGTAGGGGCAGGATCTGCGAAATATGCACCATTCGAGAAACCACATATGTGTTCAGATATTCGACTCGCTGCAAAGGATCAAGGCGCCGTAGGAGATGTTGTCGGACCATGGTACGTGTTGTCTGTAAAATACGTCGGTAGTTAACTGCCGCAGTATGTTTTACAGATGAGGTAAAGTCTATGCCGAGATAGCGGAATCGTTGCACATAAGGAAACGGACTGATTGCTTCCGGCGTAAGGCCCCTTCCAACCGGCATTGCTGCCGATTTGTTCATGTTCACTGCACTACCCGCCGTCACACTGTGGTCCAACAACAGTTCAAGGACCGTCTTCACCTCTTCCTCAGAACGAACGAGCAGCAGGAGGTCGTCCGCATAGGCACGACATTTGAAGGTGTAGCCCCGCAGTTCCATCCCAGAAAGAGAATTTGTTAGCCTCCCAATTAATGGTTCCAACGCTATCGCGAACAGCAGCATCGAAAGAGGGCAGCCCTGGCGAATGGATCGTCGAATTTGAATGGGCCCTGCTATACGCCCATTAACCTGTACCAAGGATTGTGCGCCCCCATAAATCCTTCTAATGAGACCAGTAAAACGGTCTGGAAATCCCATTTGTTCCAGTACAGCGTACAGATAGTTGTGGCGCACCTTATCAAAAGCACTGTCAAAATCAACCGCCACCATCGCCGGTTTAAGCCGGCACTCCTCCGCTAGCGCTATCACATCACGGCATTCGGCAGTAGCTGTTTGCACATTCACCGATCCACCCGGTGTCGACTGTTCTGGAGAGAGAACGCTACGAATTAACATACGACATCGGGACGCTAGCAACCGTGCAAAGATCTTATAGTCGGCATTAAGCAGGGTGATGGGGCGATAATGTGTGACCGTAATTCCTGGCTTCGGTTTATGTACTGGCACCAAGAGGCCTTCCATAAAAGCCGGTGGAATAGGCGCATCGGAATTTAACATCTCGTTGTACATTTCCGTCCATCGCGGTGCCATTTCGTTGCGAAATTCTCGATAAAATTCAGCAGGAAGTCCATCAATGCCTGGGGACCGATTCAACGCACCCTTTGCGATCGCATCATGTACTTCCTCACAGCTAATGGCTTCCAGTAAGGTTCCCGCGGCTTCCACTGTCAGTGTACGGGAGACGTACGTGGCTATACGGTCGAGGTCATCGACAGGGGCTGCTTCTTCCCGATAGATGTGTTGGTAATGGTCGACGAATGCAGAGACAATGTCCGCTTGACGCGTCACTCTTCGGTCTTCGCGGGTAATTAATTCCTGTACCAAAACGCGTCTTCGGTGTTTTCGTTCATTCACGACGTGGTGCATGGAAGGAATCTCGTGCATTATCGTATCGTGACATTTGGCGCGCACCATGGTTCCCTGGAGATGTTTCCGAGCTAAAGCCACTAGTTTAGCTTTTATCCTTTTGCGTTCGATCCAGACGTCCTGTCCCGGTGGACCATCATCCAGGT
Organism: Schistocerca serialis cubense; assembly: GCF_023864345.2. Lineage (NCBI taxonomy): Eukaryota > Metazoa > Arthropoda > Insecta > Orthoptera > Acrididae > Schistocerca > Schistocerca serialis. Next base: position 334,848,604 of record NC_064642.1, read on the forward strand.
CGCGCAGTGCAGCAAAATAAAAGTCGGTCGTACGGCGGCGCCATTCTGCCATCTCCCTGCTATATGAGATGAACGTACGGCGAAGCGCCGGTTTAGCACAAGTCAGCCACCAATCAAGCTTCGTCGCATACCTTCCAACCCTTCGCTCGCACATCGTCCATGTCTCAAGGATCCGGTGACGGCATTCAGGATCATGTAGATGTTGAATGTTTAATTTCCACGGGGCCTTACTGTTCCACACCTCTCGACGGGGAAGAAGCACCGTACAGATGTAAGCGCTGTGATCTGAAAATGCCAATGGCCAGCGTTCCACGTCCTGGACATCATTTGCATGAGCCCGCGAGATATAAATGCGATCTAACCTGCTCGCCGAATGACTGGTCACATAGGTGTATCCTGGTGCATCTCCATGTCGTAATTCCCACGTGTCACTAAGTACAAGGTCATTGATAACGATTCGCAACTCCTGGCTGATGTTTGCTTGCGGCCATTGGTCTTTCTGACTGAGAACACAGTTGAAATCTCCACCAATTATTACACATTCATAACTTCCATGGAAAAGTGGGGCAATGTCTTCTGCATAAAATCGTGCCCTTTCCCGCCGCCGATTGTTTCCCGACGGTGCATAAAGATTGATGATGCGTGTCCCAAACGTCGTGAAAGCCATTCCCCTGGCCGACGGAAGGTAACACACGTTTTCCACTGGGAAGCCATCTCGCACGTAAACTGCCACCCCACTCCCATTGTGATCTCCATGTGACGAATAGGATTGGTAGCCTGCGATGTATGGGAGTGCAGCTATGTGGACTTCCTGCAGCAAAGCAATATCCACATCAGATGCCCAAATCGTTTCCTTCAGTAGGTGTATTTTGGCCGGTGAACGCACGTCATTTATATTTAATGTCGCAATACGGTTCGCATGGCGTTGAATCCCACTCTGTCGACGCGCAAAAACATCTCCCTGCATCGGCGCTGGGGGCTGAGTTAGAAGACGTTCTCTCGCCCCTCTCCCTTCACCTTCAGCAATTATTAGGCTGTCTTTGGGAGTGCCGGCTGCCTCTGTATGACGTCCGGCGCCTCCTCAATATCGTCATACCACATCTTTGCAGGCAGTGATATATTCGTGTCCATTGCCACATCATCTGCGTCTGGAGCGCCAACTGGTTGTGCTTCCTCTTCAGCATCACCACGTCCCGGTACCGGCAATGTGACAGACCGCTGCGGGTCTGATTGAACAGTTTCCATTGCCTCATCCTGTTTCGTAGAGGCTGTTGTGTCGTCTTGGTCCACAGGCACATCGTCGTCGGGGCAAGGGGAGTCATCCCTAGGAGATGTCGTGCGACGACGCCGTTTCCTCCTTTTCGGGGAACGTTGTTTGCGTGATCTTCCTTCCGTGTCCTCAGATTGTAAGGAATCACGGCTGCCCGACAGAAAAGCATCCGTAGGAACAGGAAGTGTTTCGAGTCCCATCGTTGTACTCGGCGGGAGTTCGGTCGAAACTGATGCTGTCGTCTCAGAGTGCGTTCCAGACGGAACAGCATCCGTAGTGGCTGGAACTGCTTCGTTTACTATCAGTGTGCTTGGTGGGAGTTCGGTCGCATCTGATGTTGTCGCCGTAGAGTGTAAGCTCGATGGAGCAGCATCCTCTGTCATCCCGACGTCTGCTACAAGGTTTCGGAGAGTGCCATCTTGATCTTCCACCGGGGCTGTGTCCTTTCGGTCATCAGCGGACGCAGTGAGGGCCTTGGCATAGGTGATCGGTAGTACTGTCATCGCTGGCGACGGCTCCCGCACACCTGAAGGCAGTTGCGTAATCCGCCGTTGCATACAGTTCGACCTGAGGTGTCCCTCCTGGCCACAGCCAGAACATGTACGTGGTTGACCATCGTAAATCACCACCGCCCGACAACCACCAATTGTCAGATAGGACGGTACATGTTTCTGAAGATCAATAGTTATCTGTCGCACTCCGTTAAGAACAGGGTACGTGGCGAATTGTGTCCAGCGTTCTGCTGTGTGACCATGTACCGTGCCGTATGGCTTAAAAGCCTCGATAACTTCGTCAGCCGGGAGCTCAAATGGCAGCTCAAACACACGTATTGTCCTTACACCCAGACCAGCATGTTCTACAGTTACCGTGCCGAAATTCCCGTCACTATGGCAAAATCGGAGACCTGCTTTTGTCGCCTGTAGAATTCTCTCACACGCCGTGTCATTTACCATCTTAACATACACCGTGGGACTAACGATGGACAGGTGAATTCCAACAATATCGTTTGGCGGTATCTTGACGTCCTCTCGAATGAATCGTTCCACTGCTAAAGCCTTTGGTCGTTCGTAGTCTTTGCAGAAATTGAACCGTAATGTAGTTTTCCTGTACTTGTTCGCCATAATCGTTGTTACTAGCTCGCGCGCAGACTAAGTCCACAAGTAAACAAACACTCGCACGCGCCGCACAGGCGGAAGTATCGGACCTCCGCTTCGCACGGCCGCTAGCGCCGAACTAAGCCCGGTACCCACAGCTTTACTTCTGCCAGTACCTCGTCTCCTACCTTCCAAACTTTACAGAAGTTCTCCTGCGAACCTTGCAGAACTAGCACTCCTGAAAGAAAGGATATTGCGGAGATATGGCTTAGCGACAGCCTGGGGGATGTTTCCAGAATGAGATTTTCACTCTGCAGCGGAGTGTGCGCTGATATGAAACTTCCTGGCAGATTAAAACTGTGTGACCGACCGAGACTCGAACTCGGGACCTTTGCCTTTCGCGGGCAAGTGCTCTACCAACTGAGCTACCGAAGCACGACTCACGGCCGGTACTCACAGCTTTATTTCTGCCAGTATCTCGTCTCCTACCTTCCAAACTTCGAGTAATCTAAACGAAAACTGAAAACCTTAACGTTCCAGTTGATGTGGCAACCATGAGATTGCGAGAATAATAACTGTTACGGGAGAGCACAACATGATTTCCCCTTACCTGAACAGACGAAATAATAGTAATGTCAATGTATCTTTGATATGACGGCCACCACGTGGTATGGGAGGTGCAGCTCGACTGTAGAATCCTATACAGAAATGGATATCCTGTCTAACTTTTAAGCTACAGAAAGCGAGTCTGTAAATATTTGTATGAACAATAAATCGATAAATATAGACACATAATGGCTCTGAGCACTATGGGACTTAACATCTATGGTCGTCAGTCCCCTAGAACTTAGAACTACTTAAACCTAACTAACCTAAGGACATCACACAACACCCAGCCATCACGAGGCAGAGAAAATCCCTGACCCCGCCGGGAATCGAACCCGGGAACCCGGGCGTGGGAAACGAGAACGCTACCACACGACCACGAGCTGCGGGCTACAAACACAGAGCCATTAGTTTCTAACTGGAGTGATGAAAATGGAGTAATCGTATAAACCTGGGGTAAATCAAAGCAAAACAATTCGACCACGTGTTGCCATGAGGTAATCACATAAAACTAAACAGGGGTAAAAATTTAGCATATTGAACTACGTCAATGTAAAACAGAGAAATTATGTCACACAGAAATTATGCTTCAGTCTCCTATTGGTCTTTCCTGGAATGTTACGTAAGTATATAATCTTCTTTTGCTTCATCCACCTTTTTCCAAAGTAGTGGAACCATGGGAGGTACTTGTAGGTATTTTAGCCCTCCTTCTTTATTCTCTATATCGTGCGACCAGCCATTTCTCTGCAGCTTAGCCCACACGTATATTCAGCAGATATGTTGAACACAACACCTCCTCCTCCCTCTCTCTTGTCCACCTCTTCCTCCCTCTGACTGTCCACAGCATCTTCCCACTTCTGTCTATCTCCTCCTCCTCACTGTCTCTTCTTCTTCTCCCCTCTCTCTTTTCCATTTCCTCTCCTCCCTCTCTCTGACCAAATGTTCCTCCCTCTCCATCTAACTATATCCTCCTCTTCCTCTTCCTGTTTATCTCCACCTCCTCCTCTTCCTTTTCAACCTGCCCACCTCCTCTCTAAACCTTCCATCTGCCACATTCATGCCCCCCTCCTCTCCTTCTAACCATTTACTCCTCCCCATTGCTCTCTTCAACCCCTTTATCCCCTTTTCTACACATCACAACCTGTCTCCACCCATGCCCTTCAGCACTCCCTGCAATACAGTTCAACAAATACTCCCACAACATGCCTAACATGGAGAAAGAGCTATGTATCGGGTGCTTGTAAATAATTTATTTGCCCCTGATGTATAGGCCGCCATGCAAAGCAGATCGATAAAGCAGCCAATACTACTCCAAAACACATGTCACACATGGCAGCCTACATATTGGGGCTTAGATAACTGTCCCTTGCCCCTGACATGTAGGTTTGCATACAAAACAGGTTGATTATGAAGGCTGATATTGTTCCTCCACAACATGCCTGTCATGAAGGGCAACATATATGCCAGGGGTTGTAAAACACGTTTGTGCTCATATCTCCATTCCTATTGGAGATAGGAGGCCACAAAACACATGATGCTGATTCTCACTTGAACTGCTGTTTTTGTGCCAAATGAGATTGAAATAGATCCAGTGGTTAGTAGGAGATCCCAAACACATGCTCACATATGCATTCTGCTTTATATGTATAACAGGTAACAGATTTGAATAGCCAACAGATCCCACAAAACTCTAAACTGCAGTTTGTAATGTGATTTTTCTTCTTTGTTTGCTTCATACATTGTAAATGTAATGGCACTGCATGTAATCACATGTGCTTGATTTTGACGGTCTTCCCCTTTATTAACAATGTGTGAAGAATGCAAGGACGTGCTCTACAGCAAAGAGATACAGGAATTATAATGCATATATTGTGCAGGTCAGCAGGCAAGAGTCAAGTGGGGTGGCCAACTCTGAAAGAACGGAATGGATTTGCCCACCACTCAGGTTGAGAATGTATTTCTCTCCAGAAGTCACATGATTTTGCATAGGCTCTACTGGGTCTTCACAAAGATGTCTGCCGTCCATATCCATGCAAAAAACTTGTTTGCTATTTATAACCATCAAGTCTTCAGCAAATGGGAGGTACAGGAGATAGAACACTATGTGCACTTTTCGAAGATGAAATTTAACCATTTGTTCTCTTATAGTCTTGCAGTGGTAGAAAACAACAGCGCGAAGGCATTGTTGGACGATAATCATATTCACTGGTAACTCTAGCTTTGTGAATTGTTTTGTAGATGATGTGAATGGATTCTCGACGGTGCCTTCTGAAATGGCTAGATCTGTTTCCCTAGTAGCTGCTTTAGGGGGAGCATGATCTTCTTTGTTCTCATCAATGTGAATGTCATTCACACTATCGCAGTCACACACAGAGCCAGGTGCGCAGTGGTTAGCACACTGTACGCAAATATGAGAGGACAGTGGTTCAAATCGAGAGCCGGCCATCCAGAGGTAGGTTTCCGTGATCTCCATAAATCGGTTAAGGCAAATACTGGGATGGTTTCTTCAGAAAGAACATGCCCGATTACCTTCTCTATCTTTCGCTAATCAGAGCCTGTGCTCCATTTCTATTGACCTCGTTGTCGACGAGATGTTACTGTAATTTTCCTTCTTCCTTTTTAGTTCTGACACGTCATATGTTTCTGCAATACGAACGATTATGTGACTACACTTCGAGATAGCTCAAATAAGTAAGTCATGCTTCGAAAATAACTCCTAACCGTTAATCATTTCGTTGTCTTTATGTTATTTGCCTGTAGTAGTTGAGGATATTTGTAGCTGCAAAGAAGGAAGTAATACACACGTCACGTTCATATTTATTCATAAGCTCTAACAGGAAAAAGAGCTGTCCACACTTTCGATTCCTGCCAGTAGCCAGCGAAAGATACTTTTGACTGTTACTCTAAAACTGAGCACACGAGATAATCATCAAATGCTGATTATGAGTCGACAGCGCAACTGGAGGAGAATGAATTATTTTTAATAATCTACAATCTATGCAGGAAACTGGACCTGTTTTCGTAATGTCACACTTTGCTCAACAATTACCTTGCGTTAAAACTCTGAAAATGCGTAGTGGTCTTTGTATTAGTAGCACGTGCATCTATTTTTAAGCATTTTCTGCTGTGACGTTAAGAATCATATGCAACATTGGTCTGCACAATGTACCTGCCTGTGGTAACATTTTCTTAACGCACATAACCATGGTTGGAGCGTGGATGTAATGTATACAGTGGATAGTTGGAGGACGCTAGAAATGCGTTAAATGACAGCAAAACAGAATTTCAAATACTCAACGTGTTCATTTATTACACAATTTCCAATTTGTACTTGAGGTCCACGTCACTATACCAAAAATGACAAAAGTATTGAGAGAATTTAGAAAGACCCATCCCAGAACATTTGAAGACTCATATATCTTACACAAGCAGCTGCTGGCTAAAGCACTGCCGGAAAAATCGGTTTCCTGACTGCGTGCTGTATCAGACTGAACGAATACAGTTTGTATCAACACTCAGATTATGATCTCCTCTGCTGCGCCGTCTGCTCTGGTATGCGCCAAGTTATTTTGGCTCTCTTTAATGCTTGTTACTCTCCCAATCGCATTGTTGCCACAACACCAACTAATATGTTAACGTTTTCTGTTCGAGGTTAGATTACTGCAGCTGGAGTGAGAGGGTTGGTTTAAGTTTCATCCAGGGTGGATTCAGGGTATTAAAATAACGTTTTAATCTCTGTGCCACGAGCCACTCGGAATCTTATTCAGAAGAAAAGATTCCTAGTTTCCACTTCGTCTACGATAACAGCAGCTGGCACATAGCGGAAATAACCAAAAACTGAGAGAAAAGACTTTCCCGAACTATCGGAGCTAGTATGACCAGTAACGTTTTCAGACTTGAATTCATTAGACCAGTTTAGGACATTGATGGTGTGACACTGGGACATGTGTCAGGAAAGTGCGTAGATAGATTTGAAATAATTTTTGAGATCCACCAGTCTACAGCACTTTGCTGTCCTCCGTAGTGTCTGCTGAGGTCACCACGATTCACTGGAGGTAAACTGAATTCACTCCACACAATCCTACGTAGCAGCGGTTGTAAAAAGAAAAAGCGGCCAAAGATCACATGACAACTTGCAAGTACTTCCGCATCAAATAGTCTGATAACAAATGTTCTTGCTTTTTAAGCTTCCCACGATATGCTGTAATTATACTGACGAAATCTATGTTTGAAGTAACTCGTTGATGTCAATCTTAATTTAATCAAATCGGTATTCTTACTGTAGTCAAATATGTTGATCACTTTTAGATTTAGTGTTGCCATCGCTAAACAGTAAGTGATAGAGCACGTCACGGGGAACATCTTTTGTAGAGACAAAATGTTCGCTGATGCTTCCCAGCGATACCAGGTGTCCTTTTGTATTGGTTGTGTTCCTGAAAGGCAGCAAGGCGTAAGTACACTGCGGTGTGCTTATGTCTTATGTATTGCGTATAATCGAATCATCCGCTCCGTATGACAAGGGGTACGCCCAGCAAAATTAAAGTTTAGAAATCGGTACTAAAATATCTTTGTCCACGTAATGACATTCAGTCTTTAGATTTTCTCGCTGAAAATCACTCCGTCAATTTACTTGGATACAACATACCTAGCTAGTAGCCCTCACAGTTCGCTGACATCTCGTCGTCCCAGGTTTGGCGAAACCTAAAGGTTTCCTTTCTTCACAGAAAACATTTTGTCCTTAACCAAATTTGTTTCCCATGACATGATGTATCACACCTAGACGTTTACCGCAAAGACTTCGAAATACCAGGGTGTAACAGATATAAATGCAGATACTTCTGTTGGTGACGAAGGACGTTGTACTGAAAAACATCACATCGGTAATTTCGTCATTTGCAGACTACTAATTATAGCTACTAAAAGTCGTATATTTTTAGGCTGGGTGGTATCTCCAAATAATGTGGCAAGAGCAAGTCATTAATGCTTGCTTTCCCCTGCGCAATGGGTCAAATGTGGAAATATGGACGCGTGGACGCAAAATGTTCAGTGTATATTGACCAGTGTAGTCCACTCACTGGTGCAGTTACACCTGTGTGGGTAGTTAAAAATGTAACATGTCCGACGCAGAGAATAACAAAGAATACACTGATGTGTGCACATATTAAGGTTCCACATATAAAAATATGTGCCCTTAATACCCATTACACCTTGAATATAAAGTATGTTCCAAAACCATTCGTTCTAATTGATACAGGAGTACAAAACATCAAAAATAATATATTTAGATGAATAACATCGGTCTCTGAAGTCAGCTTGTTGTGTTAGGATGCAATTTTGTTAGTGGTGCTGACGGTAAGATGTTGCTTCGGTGTCACTGTTTGGCAGTGTGTACTGATATTCAAATACCCACTGTTCGAGTGTCTGAGCTCATGTGAATCCATAAGGTACACCACCTCGACCTCTCAGCGCCAATTCACTGTTAATGTATGATCCAGCTTTCTTGGTGATATATTTTCCATCTCGCGTCAACAGATAGAGATACAACATCTTCGCGGAACGTATGTCGCCGGAACTGCTGGAGGCTCTACTTCTAAATGTTAGACAGACGATGCACTTCCAGGACTATGGGATGCCAGCCCATTTCACTATTGCTGTGAGGATTCATCTGACAGCCACCTTTGGGAATTGATGGTTCGGCCGAGGTGACCTGTGACATGGGCCCCCCTGGTCATCTCACCTTACATGTCCAGACTATATTGGTTTTATGCAGCTCACAACACCAAATACCACGCACAAGATTTTCGTATTCTCTCGCTCGCTACGTGCTAACTATTGGTCGTGCAGGAAAAATCAACTGGGCCTTTTTGTAGTTAGGAAATTTAATGTAGTTAAATATTTTTCTGCGATATAGGTCTCCTAAGTGCCGTAGTTTTCGGGTTATTTAAGAAGAACGTTTTCTCTGTAGGACTAATAGTTTGTGTGTAGCGAGCGAGAGTAGTAAAAGCTCTCACATAGGTTTTGAATTTGTCGTGGGTTGCATAAAACCCATAGGTAGGGGTAACTGAATCAACCTGTATATGTCTAATTTATGCCATGCACATTCATGCCACTATGATTATGTTTCAGATGGACACATTCAATTTCTCCCTAAAAACTTTTTGTGATTAAATAAGTAACTTTTTTTGTAACACATAATAAGTTCATTTACGTAAATAAAATATTCTTTCTATTATGATGAACTTGTGGCACCTACTGTGTGAACTCCGAACTGAACGAAATGTAGTCGAGGACTTTGGTTTTCAGGAAGTCTGTGATATCTCCTGTTAGTGGATAATCTTTGATTGTAAGCAGGAATATTATGTCTAAAGAACATGTCTGAAGATCGTAGAACGTTGTAAAATGCCCTGTAAGCCACAGTTAACTATATCTATAGCTACATCTACATACATACTGCACAAGTAACTATACACTGCATGACGGAGGGTGGCTTGTGCTAGTGCTCCTGTTTCACTACCAAATGAAATGAGTGAAACACGATCTGGTCTTCACGATCCTTATTCAAGATTTCCTGAATGAATCCGCAATGATTGTGGATCGCTTAATACACTGAAGCGACAAAAGTTTTGGGATAGCCCTCAGTATGGTGTCGGACCTCTTTTTTTCCTGGCGTGGTGCAGCAACTTAAAGTCTCATGTACTCAACAAGTAGTTAGAAGTCCTCTGCGGAAATATTGAGCCATTCTGCCTCTGTAGTCTTCCATGAGTACGAAAGTGTTGGCGGTGCAGGATTTTGTGCACGAACTGACCACTCGATTGTGTCCCATATGTGTACGATGGGACACATGTCGGGCGATCTGGGTGGCAAAATCATTCGCTCGAACCGTCCAGAAAGTTCTTCAAACCGGCCGCGAACAGTGGTGGCCAGGTGACATGTTTGGGAACATGAAGACTATGAATGGCTGCAAATGGTCTACAAGCATCCGGACATAACTATTTCCTGTCAATGATCGATTCAGTTGGACCAGAGGACCCAGTCTGTCCCATGTAAACATTTTTCACCCCATTAGGGAGCTCCCACCAGCTTGCTTAGTGCCTCGTTGGGTACATGGTTCAAGGCGTCGGGGGTCTACGCAACACTCGAACTCTGCCATCAGCTTTTAGCAACGCAAAGGCAGATCTATCTGACCAGGTCACTGTTTTCCATTCATTTGGGGTACAACCGATATGGTCACGAGCCCAGGGGAGACGCTGCAGGGGATATCGTGCCGTTAGCAAAGGCAACTGCATCGGTCGTCTGCTGTCATAGCCCATTAATGACAAATTTCGCTGTACTGTCGTAACGAATACGCTCCTCATTTGTCCCACACAGATTTCTGCGATTATGTGTTGCTTGTCTGCTAGCACAGACAACTCTACGTAAACGCTGCTGCACTCGGTCGTTAAGTGAAGGCTGTCGGCCATTGCATTGTCCATGGTGAGAGGCAATGTCTGAAATTAGGTGTTCTCGGCGCACTCTCGGCACTGTGGGCCTCGGGATACTGAATTCCCTAAAGATATCCGAAATTTAATGCCCTATGCTACTAGCATCAACTACCAGTCCGCATTCAAAGTCTCGTTGTGCGTCATAATCATGTTGGAAACCTTTTCACGTGGATCAAGTCAGTACAAAGGACAACTGTACTAATGCAATGCCCTTTTGTACCTTATGTACGCAATACTACCACCATCTGCATACATGCATATCGCTGTCCCATGACTTTTGTCTACATCTACGTCTACATGGATATTCTGCAAATCACATTTAAGTGCCTGGCACAGGGTTCACCGAACCACATTCACAATTCTCTATTATTCCAATCTCTTATAGCGCGCGGAGAGAATGAACACCTACATCTGTAAGCAGGCTGTTTAGGTTTTTTATTGGTAACGCCACCTCTGTATGAAAATCACTGGCTGTGCTGTGTGCAGTCTGTGGCTGCTTTGCATTGTTGTAATACTCGCCATTGTAGTGTTGGGCAGCGGCAGCTGGATGTGAACAGCGCGTAGCGTTGCGCAGTTGGAGGTGAGCCGCCAGCAGTGGTGGATGTGGGGAGAGAGATGGCGGAGGTTTGTAATTTGTCATGAACTGCTATATTTATATATGATGATATCAAGGTAAATACATTGTTCGTTCTCTATTAATATCTTTCATTTGCTAACTATCCCTATCAGTAGTTAGTGCCTTCCATAGTTTGAATCTTTTATTTAGCTGGCAGTAGTGGCGCTCGCTGTATTGCAGTAGCTTGAGCAGCGAAGATTTTTGTGAGGTAAGTGATTTGTGAAAGGTATAGTTTAATGTTAGTCAGGGCCATTCTTTTGTAGGGAATTTTGAAAGTCAGATTGCGTTGCGCTAACAAAATATTGTGTGTCAGTTTAAGCACAGTCTTGTAAAATTGTTCAAAGGGGACGTTTCATATGTCGACCCTTAGCCGAGGATACCTCACTGGAATCTTCTGATTTTTTTCTTGTAGTTTGTGTATTTAGTGTAGCTTTTGTTTATTGCTAGCGCGTAATTGTAGAGAGAATCCCCTTTGTAGTTGTAGCCTTTCATTGTTGTACAGTAAAACAGTTGTGGCATGCATATAGATTTGCACCAAGTATTTCGCAGCTACGCTTGCAATTAACTAGATATTATTTTCAGTGCTATGTTAATGTGTTCTCCTATTTTTGCACTTCAAATTGTGCTTTTCTGTGTTATCGTGTGAAATATTGTGACAATTATGGCGTGTGAAAAACGTAACACTAGGCTCCAAAGTAAATTGAGAAATGATAGTGACGACGAGCGTAGCTTGCCAGCACCACTGGGTAATGAATTAACTGATGTTCAAAGTAGTAATTTGATAATTATGCATAGGGAAATGGAGCGGGCGGCAAACAATGGCGTGGACAGTGAAACAATTAGTGAAGAGGGAAGCATTATCGATCGATCGGTCGGCAACAGCTCGCCTCAGGAATCCGAAATGACAGGACACAATTTTGCAAATACTGTAGATTCAGGTTTTGCGTCCTCACCGTTTTCTCAAATGAGTCAAGACACATTTTCCGCTTGTCAAAATGTGAATGTTGCCGGTGCAAATTCACTGCCGAAAAGCACTGAGGAACATGTTTCAGACACCAGTGCATTGTTATTACAATTAATGCAACAAATGGGACAAAAGCTTGAAAAGTTAGACACAATGGAACAATATCAGAGACAAACACAGCAAAAGTTAGACACAGTGGAACAAAATCTTCAAAAGTTAGACACAATGGAACAACACCAGAGACAAACACAGCAACAGTTAGACGCAATGGGACAAAATCTTCAAAAGTTAGACACCACACTTGAACAAACACGTGAAGATTTAACTAGTGAGTTACATAACATTGAATCGAAATGTCAAAAGTCTGTAATGACATAATAACACAAATTTGTGAGCATTTTCAAACCCATTTTTTCGCGGCATGAAAATGTATTACAGAATCACGAAGCAGCCATAAAAGAACTGCAAACCATTGTTCATGAAAATCACAACACCTTTCAAGCTAAAATTGACTCAGTTGCATCTACCGATTCGGTTACGCAACTTGCAAAAACTCAAGAAAACTTATAGGACACAGTAGATACGATTTCAACACAAATAGACACTCTGAAACTTGGTTCAGAAAAACACGCTGAGGAAATGTGTTCACTATCGGAGAAAGTAGCCGAACTTTCGGATAAGGTCACTAACTTATCTACAAAGGTAGATGATGATCTGAATGACACAAGACCTGTAGCCTTCACTGACACAGAAGAGTATGAACAAATTAGAAAATTCAAACAGAATCAAAATCAAATCAATACACAGTACAAAAGAGAAATCCGAGAAGTACAAGATCAGCTGACACAGGTAATACAAGAATTACGTATTTCAGAGGATACTCGCGCCCCAATACGGGAAGAGGGACACAGAAATACGGAACAGCCACAAAATAATAACACAGGGCATTTCGGAAGTTATGAAAGAAATTGGCAAGGTGCACCGAATTTTGAAATGGAACCGCCGAAAACCCGTAACAATGACCGATATGCGACTCGCCGACATGATGACTTTGACTATAAGCTGTTCATTACTACACGTAAATTCAAAACATTTAAGAATTCTGGCAACGACATTCATCCACAAGCATGGCTCCATCAATTCTCTCATTGTTTTCCTCCCAACTGGTCATTAGAGCACAGATTAGAATTTATGTGTGGCTACTTAGAGAATGAACCAGCTGTAAGAATGCGATCGGTAATTCACGATTGCCACAGTGAAGGAGAGTTTTACCATGCCTTCCTCTCAGCATATTGGTCTCCAGCCACACAAGACCGAGTAAAACATGGCATCATAATGATGAAACATTTCGAACAATCTGAATTTTCCAGTCTTGTGAAATATTTTGAAGACATGTTGCATAAGAATCAGTATCTTTCAAACCCATACAGCCCCTCAGAACTCATCCGCATTTGCTTACTCAAATTGCCTGAACATTTACGACATATTATTTTAGCAGGACGTTGTAAAGAAGACATTGAGGCTTTTCAGGGACTGTTACAAGAACTGGAAATTGACACAGACAGTCGCGGGATGCGAAAACAGGAAAACAATCACTACAGGTCACTTCCGTCACAATTCCGTGACGACAGAAACAATAACTGGACACGAAAAGGCCATTCTTACAACGCAAATCGTGACCAAAACAGACACCACCTATATGACAACCGTTGGCAGAGTAATAATAGTTACAGAGAAAGATCGCATTTCCGTAGTAATGACTATCACAGAGACAATCAGAGAAACAGACAATATGGGAACCAAAACAATTATTATCAAGCGAGGCAGAATAACTTCAGACGCAACAGTTCGGCGCAGAGTTACGATTCAGGGAGAAATTCTCCACCACTTAACCGACAAGAAAGAAACTACAGGAACTACCAACATGACGACAGACGATGTGATCGTAACGACAGACCTGAATTGAATCAGAACTGGCGGGATTTAAACAGGGCAGGGCCCTCTCGTCACAGTGAATTTGTAAAAGTTAGGTCTCCGAACCCGAATAACGGCGCGCGCCAACAAAGACACAGACAATGACTCGCACAGCAGGCAGCCGCGTGCGCCTGCTGGCTCCGAGAAAAATAACATAAGACGCTAGCCTGGAGAAAAATTTTAGCATTCTTTACCGATGTATACAACATGATAATTGCTTTGAAGTTGAAACTCTGTGCACTAGGAAGAGTAAAGGTTTACACCACATTTCACATGTAAAACCGTTTATTGAAAGATAATCTGCTTTTTAACTTTGTCTTTGCCATATAACTTTTCCCATTACATTACTAGTATGCTGTGTTAGACTTAAGAAACTGTTAACATGCAACAATGTTTGAAGTTAAATATCCAGTCTAGAACCTAGGGAACATTTTTAAACAGAAATGACGAATGCATTGTTATAGCGAACAGACGTTACAGTGTTATTGTGTGTGTACATTCTTGCTTGTTTGTTGCACGATTACGTAACGACTATAAGGCTCACATACTTAGAACATTTACCAGTACTGCTAATGAGATTTTAATGCAACATTTTGGTTTACTTGAAAATATATTCTGGATTTAAAGTACTTTCAGTGAGATACCAGATGGCACAGTGGTTAGTTTATGTGACAGCTACACGATTTTATCACGACGCTACTAATGAGTGACAATTTACAATGTTGCTTTTGCAGTGTTTCTGTTTTATATCTGCACAGTTTTCTGTTTTATTCTGGAAAGTAAAACAGGTTTTAGTAGTAACTTTTGTGGTATAGCTACAATGAGACTGCCTTTTCCATAGCACAACAATACGTTACAGCACAGTACTTTCCTCATCACGGCAATAAGCGTAATAACCAAGACATTTATACGCAAAGCATTTCACTTTTGTGTATTATGAGGTAAGTACATTGACTTCTGCAGAACTTAGCTTTCGGAGGACGATAACTACTACACTTCCACACAGATTATGTTGCAACAAGACGCACATTTAGCGCTACAGTACACGTATTTGAGCGATTAATTTTGTACTTAAAACATTTATTTTTAAAGATTTTTGAATTACAAAGAAAGTTTTCCGTGATACATTTCATCCCATTGCTGTAATCTGTAACACCTGAGGGTATAATTACATTAATCCTCAGGGGGGTACACGCCTACTTTGTGTACCATGTGTTTGGCAAGCACAAGGAACCCTAGCTAATATGGTATTTGCTTACACAACTTTACACATCGGTACCATATTTCTCTAACACATAAATACACAGCTATCTGATCATTTAACTGAGAGAGACAAACTTTTTTTTACTACATCAGTGACAGATGTTTACGTAATTATACCGTTGGATAACTTCACACTTACGAAATTGTATTTTGTCTGTACTTAGTGAACTGTTCATATTTTTTTTGGAACCATTGTGATACTATGAGAGCTTTGAATGATATATTTTTTATGGGATCATGATTTTTAAAGTACGTTTGAGGCAGATGACACTGTTGACATGAGCAGAGAATTTTTTGTAGGTTTTGAAATTATTGCAGAAAGCTACGACGTTTTTGAGATTTGACTGAGGTGTTATGATATTTTTACGACGACGATGTGTATTATGCTGTTGAGGTATGTTTATGATCAATAAGCTGATGCAATTATGATGAAATATTGAAGTGTCGTCGCAAGATTGACGTGTCGACGAATATATATATATATATATATATATATATATATATATATATATATATATATATATATATATATATATATGTGTAATAAGGTAAGGAGTAATGAGTAGTGGGACTTTGACTTGTGAAAAAGGATGTTGGAAACCAAGAATCGTACTTTAAGAGTTATGAAATGTGTGTATATGCGTGAATGTATCACAATGCTGGCGAAAATTTTTTGAACACTGTTATATTTACAGGATTTTTTTTCTACACATTTGTTACGCAAATTTTCGACCTGTGAAATGTTTATATGAGACTGTCACTGTAGCGGAAACTGCTGTCGTAAATATTTCCGTAAGAAAGTTAAGTGACCACCTGCACGTAATGCGTCGCGGGCACCCACCTGGGCGACAGCCGCCCGAAAAAAAAAAAAAAAAAAAAAAAAAAAGCCATTAGCCTTTCAGCGGCACAGGTAGAAAAAAAAAGACGCCATTAACCTCGCTTCTGACATTCCTTTGTAGAAAGCATCGCAAAAACGACACGGTCGAACTTGAAAACATATGATTACACTGGATGCCTAATGAAATGACGAGAAATATTTTTATGTCTATACACCTGATTATGACTACTGTCTCTCTAGTTGAGAGATTTTTCTACTAACTTATGAAATGCCACATGGCTATTGAACGATGTTCTTATGCTTTGCTGTGTACATAGTTGCTTATTTCATTTGATATCTAGTTTCTAGCTGCACTGCTGCATTGGTTCAAATAAAATTTTATAGATGTACTAATATAAATATTTTCTGTCTACAGATCCAGTAAATAATAGTTTTGTGATATATTTCAAAAAAATGAGGGAGCACAAAAAGATATTTCCCTTCACAGGAATTGCATAAATAATTTTTTTACGATTTGGTAACTTATCTACTAGCGTAAGTTTTTGTGATGCATCACTCTAATGTTAAGATGTGACATAGGTATTAGACATGGCCATTTTAGTGTAATATTTTTTCTGCTTGCGCTATGTCATGTTTAGGTATAAGTTGCTGCTGTTTGCCAGGCATAGTGTTATTGAATTTGACTTTTGCTCATTTATGCTGCTAGCTTTGCCAATTTGCATTTTTTCATTGCTGTTTGTGTTGATTTGTTATGTGATGCTGCATTGCCTTGTCCCTTAGTTTAGCATCTGAGCTCAGTAGATTTAAGTTAGCTTAAGAGGAGGTAGCCTCTAAGAGAATGAGTTGCGATGAATTGGAAGAAATGCATTGAGAAAACAGGTTTAGGTAGGATTTTCTTGGAAATAAATGTTGAGGTAAGAAATGTGTGAACATATAAATACAGAAAGCATGCTTAGATAGAATTTTTTTGGTGGAAACAAAGGATGAAATAAGAGGAAAGATATATGAAGTTTTGGGTTGGACTGCAGTACCAAATGTTACACTGAAAACGAACCCTGTCCTTTCCTATTGGCGTTATCCCACTATGTGTTTGTGTACCCTTGTGTATTTGTTTTCTTCCTGTCTCTGTGTAGTTTCATAGAATTTTTTCTTCTTTTAATATTAAGCTACATTCACTATGATGAGGAATACTGTTATCCTCGAATATAATTGGCATTAATAATATGTTATTCGCTTTGTAAAGATGTTTAGACATTATTTATTCTGTTTTGTGTTAATGCTCATGTGTGAAGTTGGTGTTTCGAAAGTTATTCTGATCTTTTATGTATGTACTCATGTCATAATTCCTGGAACACTGACGTATATGTTATTTCGATTCTTTTGTAAAGCCTGTACTACAAATGTTATCTGTATTATTATGTTCTTTAATGATGTATTTTGTACCTTTGTTATTGTATTTTTATGTTACCAAATTGTAATTGTTACCAGTTCTTCAAATTAAGTAACATTTCACTGCACACGTTTCTGTTGGTCATAGTATATGGACAATATGTGAGAAGTAGGGACTGATAGTGTTTGCACGTGTGTTAATGATTCAGCAAGGGACTGGATAACAGCATTGCTGGTTCTAAGGACAATTTCAAAAACTTTGTGAGTGCACAAGTGGTGGTTTATGGACTTGATATATTGTCCGCAAGACTCGTCAGTGGTGATTGTGCACCTGCACAGTCACAACAGATGGCTGCTGGTCATCTCTACCAGGACTACAGTGGGCCTGTCCACACTTTCTACAAGGACTGCAGTGGGTCTGCACCTCTGGTGGCCCACCAATACCGTAATCTCTACCAGGACTACAGTGGGTCTGCTCTGTGATGACCTACCTACCAATACTCTTCCAAACTACGACTGACTCTGCTGTGGGTTTGCTCTGTTGTGGCCCATTACCTGTCTGCATGTCAAGAGACAGCACTGTCTTTCCGTTGGAAGGACAACACTACTTCTTCAAGACTGCATGGAAATCCACTACTTCTATGTGCATTTTCTTTAACTGCTCAGACTTTGAGGATAACTGCATTTTTACTGTGGTGAACAATGTGGACTGTCTTTATGGACTGTGAGAAATTTTTAGCTTTTGACCAACATTGTATCAATAAGTGTGTGCATTTGATTTCTTTGTTATTGTAATTATGAAAATTTTTTTTCAAATCTGTATTGGCCACTGCCCAATCCAATTTGTAAAAATTTTTGTGGGGAGCATGGGGGCTATGTAAGCAGGCTGTTTAGGTTTTTTATTGGTAACGCCACCTCTGTATGAAAATCACTGGCTGTGCTGTGTGCAGTCTGTGGCTGCTTTGCATTGTTGTAATACTCGCCATTGTAGTGTTGGGCAGCGGCAGCTGGATGTGAACAGTGCGTAGCGTTGCGCAGTTGGAGGTGAGCCGCCAGCAGTGGTGGATGTGGGGAGAGAGATGGCGGAGGTTTGTAATTTGTCATGAACTGCTATATTTATATATGATGATATCAAGGTAAATACATTGTTCGTTCTCTATTAATATCTTTCATTTGCTAACTATCCCTATCAGTAGTTAGTGCCTTCCATAGTTTGAATCTTTTATTTAGCTGGCAGTAGTGGCGCTCGCTGTATTGCAGTAGCTTGGGCAGCGAAGATTTTTGTGAGGTAAGTGATTTGTGAAAGGTATAGTTTAATGTTAGTCAGGGCCATTCTTTTGTAGGGAATTTTGAAAGTCAGATTGCGTTGCGCTAACAAAATATTGTGTGTCAGTTTAAGCACAGTCTTGTAAAATTGTTCAAAGGGGACGTTTCACATCTTTCCGTTCGACCTCTGATTTCTCTTATTTTATAGTGGTGATTGTTTCTCCCTATGTAGGTCGGTGTCAACAAAATTTTCGCATTCAGGGGAGAAAGTTCGTGATTGGAGTTCCGTGAAAAGTTTCCGTCTCCACGAAAAACGCCTTTCTTTTAATGATGTCCAGACCAAATCCTGTATCATTTCTGTGACACTCTCGCCCCTATTTCACGATAATACAAAACGTGCTGCCTTTCTTCGAACTTTTTCGATGTACTCCGCCAGTCCTATCTGGTAAGGATTCCACACCGCGCAGCAGTATTCTAAAAGAGGACAGACAAGCGTAGTGTAGGCAGTCTCCTTAGTAGGTCTGTTACATTTTCTAAGTGTCCTGTCAATAAAACGCAGTCTTTGGCTAGCCTTCCCCACAACATTTTCTATGTGTTCTTTCCAATTTAAGTTGTTCTTAATTGTAATACTTAGGTATTTAGTTGAATTTAGGGCTTTTAATTTGACTGATTTATCATGTAATCGAAGTTTAACGAGTCCCTTTTAGCACTCATGTGGATGACCTCACACTTTTCGTTATTTAGGGTCAACGACCACTTTTCGCACCTTTCAAATATCTTTTCTAAATCGTTTTGCAATTTTTTTTTTGATCGTATGGTGACTTTATTAGTCGATAAACGACAGCGTCATCTGCAAACAAGCGAAGACGGCTGCTCAGATTGTCTCCCAAATCGTTTATATCGATAAGGAAGAGAAAAGGGCCTACAACATCTGAATGTATATAACTTCATTTGTTTCGTCGTTCCAGCTAATTTCAGCAACAGAGCAAAAGTTTTAACTTGGAAAACAACACCGAGTGTCAGTATCAATAAAATGGAGGCCTGAGCGGGGCATACGTTTTATTAATGCTGTCACAGAACGTTGTTTTACAGGTTCAAAGTCTTGATCTGATGGTAGCAGTAGCTGTGAGTGTTACATGATCAACTTCTAATCGTATGAGCTCTACAGCGCAACGAAAAATTAACATTCCGGTTTTACTTAGGCAAGGCGCCCGCTTTTGTGTCTCGTCAGGAGCCATGATACGCTGTATGCAAAATACTTCCTCCGCAACTGCCAGCTGAGTCGGTGGCCGTTCCCACGCGGTCCGAGCCGACAGTCGACTAACAGAGACAGCGCGGCAGGCTGAGGCGGGTAGCCGGTGCCTGGCATCCGGAGCGCTCGCTCGCTATCTCGGGTACGGCCGAGCAAGAGGGGCACGGAGCGGGTTTCGAACCGGCGTTACGACGGCGGCCGGCTCGCGGGCTATTAGCGATCCTGGTGGCAGACAAGGGCAATAAATCGCGGCGGGCCCTTTGAAGCCGCCCGGCGTCGCCGTCGCCGTCGCCGGCGCTGACCCCTCGTAATGGCCCTCATTCCCAGGCGGCGCGCTGGTCTGCCGTACGTTTCTATTAGGTGCCGCTGCTGCTGCTGCTGCAGCCGCCGCCACCGAAGGCCGGCCCGGAGGGCCTGTGCCGCAAGTGCTTATTACAGGAATTGGCCAACTGTCTGCACTCTGTAATACAAGCTGTGAGACGGCTGCCAAACCACTGGTTGCCGCCTAACCGAGGCCTTGTCAAAGAGGCAAATAATTCTGCAAAATAAACACCTACTTCTGTCTTCATTCCTTGCTTAACTCGCGTAATTATACCTGCTTTTCCCTTTCGGAAAAAGGCCGCAAGACCTGGGGTGTAATCAACAGATCTGCCCACAGCGTTAAAGCCAGCACGGCCTCAGCAAAAGTACGAGGCGGCGCAATCAGCAACAGCGAGGAATATTTATGGCATTCCTCGATCCTTTTTTGTTGCGGTGGAAAGGGGGGGGGGGGGGGGGGTTGAGGGCAGTCGGTCCCTTCTCGCATGATGGTCTGCACCTTGTAATACTAACCATGAAACTTGCAACCCGCAACAGAGTGTGTTCCGTAATGTACTTTCTGATGGATTCCAATTGAGCTAATAACGAGCATCTAAACGGATTAGTGAACGTAGAGCTGTTGCAGACGACACTGAATACTGAAACCCCAAATCCTCCAAAAATAAACAAAAATATACCAATTCGAAAAAGCAGATAAAACTTCACGCCTTCCTGAGAGACTATCTCCATTCCTCCCAAATTAACAATGACCAGATGTGGCTTAAATTCAAAGAAAAAGTATCGACAGCAACTGAGAGATTTATACCAAATAAATGAACAAACGACGGAGCTGATACCCCTTCGCACACAAAACGGGTCAGAACACTGTTACAGAAACAACGAGAAAAGCATGCCAAATTTAAAAGAACGCAACATCTCCAAGATTGGTGACCTTTTACAGAAGCTCGAAATTTAGCGCGGACATCATGCGAGATGCTTATAACGTTTTCCACAACGAAACTTTATCTCGAAACCTGGTAGAAAATCCAAATCTATGGATGACAGTGCTTCGAAAGCAGAGTTACTGAACACAACGTTTCGAAATTCCTTCACCAAAGAAGACGAAGTAAATATTCCGGAATTCGAATCAAAAACAGCTGCCTACAGGAGTAACTTAGAAGTAGATACCTTCGAAGTAGTGAAGCGACTCACATCGCTTAATAAAAGTAAGTCTTCTGGACCAGACTATATACCAGTTAGGATCTTTTCAGAGTATGCTGATGCATTAGCTCCATACTTAACAATCATACACAATCGCTCCGTCATCGAACGATCCGTACCCAAAGACTGGAAAGTTGCGCAGGTCACACCAATATTCAAGAAAGGTAGTAGGAGTAATTCACTAAATTACAGGCCCATATCAATTACGTCGATATGCTGCAAGATTTTGGAACATATATTGTGTTCGAACATTATGAATTATCTCGAAAAGAACGGTCTATTGACACACAGTCAACACGAATTTAGAAAACATCGTTCTTGTGAAACACAACTAGCTCTTTATACACACGAAGGGTTGAGTGCTATTGACAAGGGATTTTAAATTGATTCCGTCTCTCTAGATTTCCATAAAGCTTCTAACACTGCACCACACAAGCGTCTCGTGGTGAAATTGCGTGCTTATGGATTGTCGTCTTAGTTATGAGACTGGATTCGTGATTTCCTGTCAGAGAGGTCAAAGTCAATAGTAAATTGCGGATGGTCATCGAGTAAAACAGAAGTGTTTTCTGGCGTTCCCCAAATTAGTGTTATAGGCCCTCCGATGTTTCTTATCTACGTAAACGATATAGGAGACAATCTGAGCAGCCATCTTACGTTGTTTGCAGATGATGTTGTCGTTTATAGTCAAGTAAATTCATCAGAAGATCAAAACAAATTGCAAAATGATTTACAAAAGATATCTGAATGGTACAAAAATTGGCAATTGACCCTGATAGTGAAAAGTGTAAGGTCGTCCTATCAGCCGTTGGCCGTTGGCTGTGTGCTGTCTACACACTCTGTGAAACGTCTTCGTTGTGATGTACAATCACCCTTGTTGACCCATCGTCGTACTCTGAGCATCACGTTACACGTCTTGCAGTAATGTTTGTTTGTCGTAAATGTTCATCTCAGCACATGTTCCGATAAATTGTAGAAAATGTTATCATATTGCTTATCAATCCCGACTGCAACAGTTGTGACTTAAACAACCATACCCCTCAGAGCAGTAACACACTTCCAATGTTTTCTCTCCACTTTGATCCAAAGCCATGCTAAACGCATAAAAAGAAATCACGTCTCGAACGTAGGCTACTTGTTGTTGGAAATAAGAATAGTGAAACGAACGCAAACTATAATTACGCAAAATCAATCAGCAAGAATAGTGAAAGGAACATAAACTATAATCACGAAAAATCAATCAACACAAGTAAGCAGCCCCTTCACCATAATCCAATCCAGAATGAAGTCGTTCCTGGTGCGCATTTCTTTACCACGTGGCAAGGCGTCTATACTAAAAAGTAGCAAGTAGACGACCAGAGTTTACTGCTTTGACCCTTGACCGTGTGGTCCTCACTAGCCGATTTTACCTGACAAGCAGTTCTGTGGCACAGCTTACCTCAGAGTTAAGTCGATCTGCTTAAGATATGCCCTGCAGCTCTCAAACAAAGATAATATAGTCTAGAATATGAATAAACGACTACAGGTTCTTTGAGACACTCAAGTGCTTATCGAAGCGTACGTGAATACGTAGCGTGAAGGGTGTCTAAAGTTGATGGTTTTCAGAGGGTGATACGATGCGGAATGTTGGAAGTTAATGTGAAACTATCTCTTTACTTTTTTTTATCATTTAAACACTGACCTACAGAATTTTCCCTGACAAGGACGACTCAGACTTAACCTATTCATTTATTACCCACAATATACAAGCCCAACGCAAGCTGACTGCTATACAGTGACAACATGACTTCCAATAATTAACACAAAAGAATGGCCCTGAATTTCAACACATCCTAACAATAAAGAAAATCCAAAAAAATACGAAATTAAAGAAATATGAAACTACGTCCAATTCTGTTAATTACCTAAACTCATTTCAATCACGAACCCTATTCTTTTTTATAAGTCACTTACCTCACAGAAAATCTTCATAACACGAACTACAGCAATTACATCAAGCAGCAACTGCAGCCAGTTAAATAAAAAGAGTCTAACTACTATAGACTTTTACTACCAGGAGGTATATGGTTAGCAAACGAAAGATTTGTGTTGAAGAGCAAACTTTGTATTTAGAAAGTTTTCCCTTGTTCATGTGACATCCAGTTCTAAAAATTATATAGTCACCAATAATTCCACAACCTAAACATTACCAACAACATCCATTCTCATTTTGCATGTCCTTGCGTCTCACCTTGCAATGCTTGTCCTACCAACACAGAGTCTCCACGAAGGACACATGTACAAGACGTCCGCACGCTGTTAACCGCTAACGGCTAGTCCGTCCAAGCACAGAGTCTCTAGGCGAGGGCGCAAAACGCTGTCAGCGATATTAACACAGCCTATAGCGCTGCCAACATACAAACAGGCTGCTTACAGACGGACAGGTCTCCTGCTCTTTTGTTGATTGAGAACAGACTGTGGTATTCTTATATGGATTTTGATAGATGTTGTGCTAGATGAGCAAAATGAGAAGAGCAATAAAGGAAGTGACACACAACCAAAAATATGGTATTGGCGATGAGGTGAGAAGGTTATGAGACGAAGTATTAAATAAGAGTGTTGTTTTTTCTCAATACGTTTCATTATTTATCCTGAGAAAACTAGCTGATAAAATATTAGCTAAAGCAATATGCTCAAATGTAGAAAGAGAATGGTTAGAGAAAAATGTGCAGATGACGAATCAGTGTTTACATAATCAAACGCCGAAATGAATTTTTGATTAAGTGAGTTTTAAAAGTTCGGACAGAGTATGAATACGAATGAACATACGAAAACTTAAAGCCATTAGAATCAATTAAGAAGAGATTCGGTCAGAATACTATAGAAAGGAAAACGAAAATGAAATTCTGAAAATTTCCTTACAGAGAGAAAAAATAAAAATATAGCTGTGTGGAGTAAAACAAACAGATATCTTTTGTTAAAGATGTTTGGAAAAGGAGAAAAGTTTTTACAGAAAAACAAATTCAGCTTCAACTGAGTAAGAGATTCGCCAAATCAAGTGTGTGGTATTATGTGGCAGCGAACCATGGATATTTCATGGTGTTAGAAGGGCCTAACTATCCTTATTATATATTCTGTTCTAAGCTATTAAACGAAATTATCACATTCACAGATGGTAACAGTTGGCCGAAACCTATAATGTGGATATTCTATAAACAAGTAGGCTATCGTAAACTTTCCCCATTCAGGGACTGGTTATTATGTTCTCCTCATTCGTATTGTCATGATTGACATTCCAAAATGGCTCTGAGCACTACGCGACTTAATTTCTGAGGTCATCAGTCGCCAAGAACTTAGAACTAATTAAACCTAACTAACCTAAGGACAACACACACATCCATGCCCGAGGCAGGATTCGAACCTGCGACCGTAGCGGTCGCTCGGCTCCAGACTGTAGCACCTAGAACCGCACGGCCACTCCGGCCGGCGATTGACATTCCACTGTTGAAATTGCTGTGTAGGCATATCCCGCAAATCAATAACTATGAAAAGCTATTATAAAGTAATAAATAATTGTACAAACATTTAGAAAGTTCACATACTTTCAGTTAGCAATATGTAGGTTTCTGCCACGTTTATGTCGAACTTCGTGTTGTTAACTGCTTTGCTTTTTAATACGGAAGCAAATCTCTTTTCCCCTCTGTATAACTCTTGCGGAAAACCAGGCCATCATTGTAGGAAGAAGCGCCAAAACTTTCTGTTTAGTAACTGAAATACCTTGGACTAACACGTGATCGAAAGGTAATCTTGAACGCACACGTACTAACTCAAATACACTGAAACTACTAAAACTGCTAACCGTCCGAACATGGTGACTAGATCCATCGACTATTACACGTAAGTAACAGAACCTCAACGGTCTCATCCTCACGTATGCTAATGTTAGATGAGTCTTTTCCTATCCGAAGTTTTACTATTCACTCAACACTCTTAAACTTCATGTTTACTTTCAAACACGAGTGACGTAGTCTCAGTCGTAGATGGAGCAGTTCGCTTCACTGGTAGAATACTAAGAACGGTAAGAAAATTTAATCATTCACAAAGAAGATAGCTTACGAAACACTTATCCGAACAGTCCTATAATATTGCTCAAGTGTACAGGACCCGTACTAAACAGGATTAACATGGAGGATATGCCATATACAGGCTGTTTCCATAAGAGCGTGCAAAAATACACTCCTGGAAATGGAAAAAAGAACACATTGACACCGGTGTGTCAGACCCACCATACTTGCTCCGGACACTGCGAGAGGGCTGTACAAGCAATGATCACACGCACGGCACAGCGGACACACCAGGAACCGCGGTGTTGGCCGTCGAATGGCGCTAGCTGCGCCGCATTTGTGCACCGCCGCCGTCATTGTCAGCCAGTTTGCCGTGGCATACGGAGCTCCATCGCAGTCTTTAACACTGGTAGCATGCCGCGACAGCGTGGACGTGAACCGTATGTGCAGTTGACGGACTTTGAGCGAGGGCGTATAGTGGGCATGCGGGAGGCCGGGTGGACGTACCGCCGAATTGCTCAACACATGGGGCGTGAGGTCTCCACAGTACATCGATGTTGTCGCCAGTGGTCGGCGGAAGGTGCACGTGCCCGTCGACCTGGGACCGGACCGCAGCGACGCACGGATGCACGCCAAGACCGTAGGATCCTACGCAGTGCCGTAGGGGACCGCACCGCCACATCCCAGCAAATTAGGGACACTGTTGCTCCTGGGGTATCGGCGAGGACCATTCGCAACCGTCTCCATGAAGCTGGGCTACGGTCCCGCACACCGTTAGGCCGTCTTCCGCTCACGCCCCAACATCGTGCAGCCCGCCTCCAGTGGTGTCGCGACAGGCGTGAATGGAGGGACGAATGGAGACGTGTCGTCTTCAGCGATGAGAGTCGCTTCTGCCTTGGTGCCAATGATGGTCGTATGCGTGTTTGGCGCCGTGCACGTGAGCGCCACAATCAGGACTGCATACGACCGAGGCACACAGGGCCAACACCCGGCATCATGGTGTGGGGAGCGATCTCCTACACTGGCCGTACACCACTGGTGATCGTCGAGGGGACACTGAATAGTGCACGGTACATCCAAACCGTCATCGAACCCATCGTTCTACCATTCCTAGACCGGCAAGGGAACTTGCTGTTCCAACAGGACAATGCACGTCCGCATGTATCCCGTGCCACCCAACGTGCTCTAGAAGGTGTAAGTCAACTACCCTGGCCAGCAAGATCTCCGGATCTGTCCCCCATTGAGCATGTTTGGGACTGGATGAAGCGTCGTCTCACGCGGTCTGCACGTCCAGCACGAACGCTGGTCCAACTGAGGCGCCAGGTGGACATGGCATGGCAAGCCGTTCCACAGGACTACATCCAGCATCTCTACGATCGTCTCCATGGGAGAATAGCAGCCTGCATTGCTGCGAAAGGTGGATATACACTGTACTAGTGACGACATTGTGCATGCTCTGTTGCCTGTGTCTATGTGCCTGTGGTTCTGTCAGTGTGATCATGTGATGTATCTGACCCCAGGAATGTGTCAATAAAGTTTGCCCTTCCTGGGACAATGAATTCACGGTGTTCTTATTTCAATTTCCAGGAGTGTATAACGGGACGTAGAGAATGCTCCACTGAACAGTTTGAGGTAGGGAACCTGGGGTCAGAGAAGCCAGCTTAAGGAAATAATAGGAATAAAATCACGGTGCTGTGTACTTTTTTATTTACATTAGTTACAGTTAACTGCAAGTACCATCACTGACACAATGAACTTACCATTTGTGCTGAAACACGGCCATCAACCTCAATGAAAACATGACATCGGCATACAAGGTTCTGACGCACCCTGGTAACTAACTTCATGTCTGTATCCTTTGGGGTCTCATACATAAGTGACTAGATATCACCATAGGAAATAATCAAGGTGATTCCTGAATTCCAATCAAGATCAACTACCAAGATGAGAAATATAGAAGTAGATATCCTCGGTGTAGCGAAGCAGCTTAAATCACTTAATAAATGCAGGTTCCTCTCAGAGTATGCTGATAAAATAGCTCCATGTTTAGCAATTATATACAACTACTCGCTCACAGAGAGATACGTACCTAAAGACTGGAAAATTGCTCAAGTCACACCAATACCAAAAAAGGGAAAGTGAGAGTAATCCGCTGAATTACAGGTCTATATCACTAACGTCGATTTGCAGTAGGGTATTGGAACATACACTGTATTCGAACATTATGAAGTACCTCGAAGAAAACGATTTATTGACACATAGTCAGCACGGTATCAGAAAATATCGTCCTTATGAAACACAACTAGCTCTTTTTACTCATGAAGTAATAAGTGCTATCGACAGGGGATGTCAAATTGATACCATATTTTTACATTCCCAGAAGGCTCTTGACACCGTTCCTCACAAGCTTCTTCTAACTAAACTGCGTGCCTACGGAGTAACGCCTCAGTTGTGCGACTGGATTCGTGATTTCCTGTCAGAAAGGTCACAGTTCGTAGTAATAGACGGAAAGTCATCGAGTAAAACAGAAGTAATATGCTGCGTTCCCCAAGGAAGTGTTATAGGTATTCTATTGTTCCTGATCAATATTAACGACAGAGGATACAATCTGAGTAGCCGTCCTAGATTGTTTGCAGATGATGCTGTCATCTACCGTCTTGTAATGTCATTAGATGATCAAAATGACTTGCAAAATGATTTAGATAAGATATCTGTATGGTGCGAAAAGTGGCAATTGACCCTGAAGAAGCAAAAGTGTGAAGTTATTCACATGAGTACCAAATGAAATCAGCTAAATTTCGATTACGCGATAAGTCACTCAAATCTGAAGCTGTAAATTCAACTAAATACGTAGGGACTACAATTACAAATAACCTAAATTGAAAAGCTCACATAGATAACATTGTGGGTAGAGCAAACCAAAGACTGCAATTCATTGGCAGAACACTTAGAAGGTGCAACAGGTCTACTAAAGAGACTGCTTACACCACGTTTGTCCGCCCTATTCTGGAGTATTGCTGTGCGGTGTGTGATCGGCATCAGGTGGGACTGACGGATGACATTGAAAAAGTACTAAGTAGGGCAGCTAGTTTTGTATTACCGATAAATATGGTGTCACAGACATGATACGTGAATTGGAGTGGCAATCATTAAAACAAAGGCTTTTTCGTTGTGACGGGATCTTCTCATGAAATTTCAATCACCAGTTTTCTTCTCCGATTGCGAAAAAATTCTGTTGGTACCCACTTACATAGGGAGAAATGGTCATCACGATAAAATAAGAGAAATAAGGGCTCGCACAGAAAAATTTAAGTGCTCATTTTTCCAGAGTGCCGGTCGAGATGGGAACGGAAGGGAGACAGCTTGGAGGTGGTTCATTGAACCCTCTGCCAGGCACTTTATTGTGAATAGCAGAGTAATTACGTAGATGTAGATGTAGATGGGGGTCAGTGAACTTGCAGGCCATGGGATAGAACCTCCCCTTCAAATCCAGCGACCAAGAAATACTTCCTAGTAATCAGGCTCGTCTTCCTCGTTCCCTTGGAGAAAATGAAGAATATATGTATAAATAAAGAGCCCAGTACGTGTAGACTTATACGCCTTTTAGTTGTAAGTAAGCTGGAAAACAGAAATGCTAGGCAAAGTGGTAGGCAAGTTTACTTTCACATCTCCTTAACCTGGATTTTCCGGCCCTAGGTTCCCTGCCTCAAATTGTTCAAATGAAATGGTTCAAATGGCTCTGAGCACTATGGGACTTAACATCTATGGTCATCAGTCCCCTAGAACTTAGAACTACTTAAACCTAACTAACCTAAGGACATCACACAACACCCAGTCTTCACGAGGCAGAGAAAATCCCTGACCCCGCCGGGAATCGAACCCGGGACTCAAACTGTTCAATGGAGCATTCTCTGCGTCCTGTTACATTTTTGCACGCTCTAACGGAAACACTAAGTGTACAAACAAGGGCAGCACGTACGGTCATATGTTGGGTTGTTTGACCCTCAAGAAAGTATCTCGGAAATGCTGGAAGATCTGAAATGGCTTCTGCCTAAAAATGGACGCCGGCTATTTCGTGAAAGATGGCTTACAGAGTTTCAAGAACGAGTATTAAATGAATAGATAGTTTACGACATATAACTTCCGTATGGACGGCGAAGACAAGATCAGACTAAATACCCGTTGGTTGGCAGCTACAGGACACACACAACGTAAAATAAAAGGAAAATAATTAGAAAAGACCAATGAGAATGTCACAACTGTGGTGAAACGTGTTTGGGTGATAAAACAAAACAATAATATGCAAAAAGGCGGACGCA
This sequence comes from Schistocerca serialis cubense, assembly GCF_023864345.2. Classification (NCBI taxonomy): domain Eukaryota; kingdom Metazoa; phylum Arthropoda; class Insecta; order Orthoptera; family Acrididae; genus Schistocerca; species Schistocerca serialis. Next base: position 334,878,494 of record NC_064642.1, read on the forward strand.
CCCCAATTTAATTATTATTTTTCTGGAAGCAAGGGAACTGAGCTCAAACTCCAGGAGGATAGCATGAACTTTTTTTGTTGGTCGTCAGCACTCTGACTGGTTCGACACAGGCTCCCGCAACTTCCTTTCCTTCGCCAGTCCTTCAGCTCAGAGTATCGCTTTCAATGAACAGGATCAGCTGTTTGTTGAATGTACTCTAAACTGTGCATGCCCTTCAACTTTTGCCTTCTGCAGTACCTATAGTACAACGGAAGTTATTTCCCTCTGGAGTAGCGTCGTTCACGACGGAGCGGCTCCAAAGCAACGGTTGACTAAAATGCATGGAAGAACCGAGGAACGACTTCTAAGGAACAGTTATTTTAGGTAGTTCTCGATCCGACATTCTTCTCGTTTCATTGGTCTGTTTTTTTTTTTCGGGTGGTCAGTTATTCTTCTTTCCGTTTACATCATCCATCCTTAGGTACCATGTTGTACTTCCTTCCGTTTATTGCGTTAACCCGTTCGTGTTCAATTTTGAACGGTTCTCGGAATCTCGCCCTTCCGTTTCTTTGCGTCGCCGTTCGTTGTCCAAGAGCGGCAGTTTATAACTTCGTTATATTTAAAGGTTGAAATTGCGAAAAGGAACACCAGATTCGCTAAAATTGGATTTCGAAATGCTAGTCCGTGCCTCTGAAAACAAGGAGTTCATAATTTCCACTTTAGCTGTTCTCAGAACCGATGAATATAAATTCATGCCAAGAGAGTGGGAACTCATTGCTTATTTGATAAAATACTTTCAAATATTTCATGAAATAACCAAAGAGGTGAGCTTTGAGCAACCTCTATCGCTGTCCAAAGCACTTCTAAAGTTCACTTCCACCTTTAAAAACCGGAAAGGGTTGGCTCAGTAAAAACTGCAGTGCCAAATAGAATTAAGTGTAGTGACGAACGGCTTGGTAAGTTCCCGTTAGTATTGGCGAAACGACATTATTTGATTCACGATTTAATTATTTTAAAAATAATTAAGTGCGGGTTAAAAAGTAGGCAGTAGAAAATTTGTGCTGGCGTTTGACGAAATCGTTTATATAGTTAGGCAGCTGCACGCAAAAGAAAATGGTAGTGAATCTATTTTACTAATTTCCCTTTCAAGCGCATTTAACTCTACATCATCATCAGTCCATCATCATCGTCATCATCATCACTTTTTCCCACAACAAATTTTAATTATAATTGTTCTCGGCCGTGATGGCTATGTTAGCGAACCGTTAGTGTGTGTGATAATGCCACACCAGCCGCTACAGTAACAAACAATGGACAAAAAGTTCTAGATTAATCTAGTTTAAGACTGTTTATTTTTAAGTAACATTTCGCTGCATGTATTTATGTATAAGCGCCAAAACATGAACAGAACATGTTCGAAACGCGTTGCATTACGTTAGATTAAACATAAAATAAAAAAGTAACTGGTAGCAGAAATTAAAAATAAATAATAAATTTTAATTAGCTCGCATTATAACAACAAATCCTTACGATTCAAAGGCTACGCTGTTATTGACATGTGCATTTCTGATGTGTTACTCCCGAAGGATGGTGATCCATTGTTGACGTAGGAACAAAGAAAAGTGGTTAACCCACATTTACATTTAGTGGCCCTGAAGGGGTTATGCCTACCTGCACGTTCACTACAAAAAATATTTCCAAAGCAGGTCATACAGATAAAGAAATCATTACAGTTTCAAGAAAATATCATGATTTATTCATGAGAAAGAGCTTCACAAATTGAGTAAGCCAATAGCGCGATGGTCCAACTCCGGGCCTCGTGCAAGCAATCGTTCAGCTTGGCATTGATTGGTGGAGCTTTTGGATGTCCTTCTGAGGGATATCGTGCCAAATTCTGTCCAATTGGGGTGTTAGATTGTCAAAACGCCGAGCTGAGCGTTCTCATCTGGGAAGAGATCCGGCAACCTTGCTGGCCAAGGTAGGGATTGGCAAGCGTGAAGGCAAGCAATAGAAACTCTCGTCCTGTGCGGGCATTTTCTTGCTGAAATGTAAGCCCAGGATGGCTTGCCATGAACGGAAGCAAAACGACGTACCGCTATGCTGTAAGAGTACTGTGGATCACATCCATAGGGGTCATGCCACGAAAAGAAATGGCACCCCAGATCATCACTCCTGGTTGTCGGGCCATATGGCGGGCGACAGTGAGGTAGCTGGTAGCTGGTATACCAGTGCAGTCTGCAGCTTCTCCAGGCACGTTCACCTGTCATCGATGCTCAGTTCGAAGTGGGACTCATCAGTAAGGACAATTCTAGTCCGGTCAATGAGATTCCAGGTCTCGTTACACGAGTTCCATCCGAATGAAAGAAAAAGCCATATATATATATATATATATATATATATATATATATATATATATATATATATGGTTTTTTTATTCAAATGGAATACGTGTAACGAGATTAAGAGTTTTGGTTAGAAACATTTTATGAATTTTCATTTTAAAAATTTCTGCTATAATCTTTATCCAGTATCCTTTCACTTCACTTCAACATGAGTTCGAAGTAAGATGGAACATTTGATAGCCGGCTGCTGTGGTAGAGCGGTTCTAGGCGCTTCAATCCAGAACCGCGCGACTGCTACGGTCGCAGGTTCGAATCCTGCCTGGGGCTGGATGTGTGTGATGTCCTCAGGTTAGTTAGATTTAAGTAGTTCTAAGTCTAGGGGACTGATGACCTCTGATGTTAAGTCCCATAGTGCTTAGAGACATTTGAAACATTTTTCAAACATTTGACGAATGTATCCAGAACCATTTGTCTCAAAATCTCACAACTACTTAGCTGTTCACCACGAAACTAATACCAGCTGTCGTCCCCTCGCCACCGTCTCCCTCCCCAGCTCAGATCCTGGATGCGCTTTTGTTTTTGACATTTTTAAAACACATTCGGCAAAACACAGTCAGATAGTAAAGGACGAATGAATGAGTAAAAATGAATGGACCCCCAAAGATGATCGGCCACTGGTAATCAAGCTCCCATTGAAACCGTTTTCCCTTTTTGTAACTCCCATGCCCCGTCATCCTGCCCCGTTTTGTGGTCAATGTTTTCCACATATTCCTTTCATCATTGATTCTGTGTGGATCATATCATTATTTATTATTAGTATTATTAGCCAATGTGCCCACTGCAGAACGAAAAGCAACTGATTTTCGATCTTTCTTAGCGTTCTTCTTATTTTCCCAATATTTCTTCATTTTCTCCCTGAAGAGCTTGTTTACTTCTTCGGTCCACTTTGGTCGCTATGGGTTTGATTCCATCTCTGGGATAAAATTCCAGTGATCAATTTTGCTTCTGGGTGCACCCCTGTCTGATGTTTTTGTTACAAGAATTTTTGATTTTGTCACATCCTTCATCTTCAATTACCCAAGGTATTCAGACTTTAAGGGATGTCACACAGTCTAACAGATGTTTAGCCAGGCTGTTTCCAGGAATCTGTCTCGGTGTACATATAACCTGATTCGTCTCTCTCTGATGTCAATTTCGATGTTTGATACTTTTTCTGTTGTCTCGATGGTTTGCACTCTCTATCCATATTGCGTGTATCGTGGTCCAAGAAATTTTCTAATAATCTTTCTCTCTACTTTCTTAATTTCTTGTAAATCTAGTTTTCGATTCCATGAGAGTGTTTCACATGAATTTCTGACTGTCGGTTTCGTTACTATGTTATAGAGTCTGATTTTAGTGCCTTCTGACATACATTTTTTGCTATACAAATTAGAAGCGAGTCCGGAAACTTTTATGACTATCTGCAATTTGGTTTTCTTTTGCTATTTTTTCAAATTCTTTTTGGTTAATTTTTTCACTGAGGTAATTAAATTGTTTGGCTCTGTTGATGTCACCATAATTTGTTTTATAGTTCGGAATATTTAAATTGGAACAGATGAATTCAGTCTTCTGAAATGAGATTTGCAGTTTCTTCATTGTCGGTTACAATCTCCAAGTATTCTGCAAACGTTAAGTATGGAACGTTCAGTTTTCCTTGACCTCTTCCTAGTTAGATTGGGTTCCAAACGCTTTGTTTTCTTAATTCCATTTCCCATTCTTTCGTCACTTTGTCTACAACTATGTTGAATAATAGTGGCGATATCCCATCTCCTTGCCTTACCCCAGTTTTAATTAAGAGTGGCTCCGAAATTTCATCTATGAATTTAATTTTTGATTTGGTTTCTGACAGTGTTTGTTCGATCAGTTTTCGAGTTTTGGTGTCTAGTCCGCATTCTTCTAGAATATAGCATAACGATTGTCTATCTGTAGAGTAGTATACTTTTTAAAATGAACAACTGTGCATACTATAGGTTTCGAGCTGATTGCTCTAATTTTTTAAAAAAAGTTTAAGGTTAAATTCTCTTCCAGTCACGATCTATTAGGTCGAAAGCCTACTTGGTAATCTGCAATCGTATGTTCTAGCTGTTCTTGTGCTCTCTTTAGAAGACACACGGATAAAATTTTGCGAGTGATTCGCAAAAGTGAAATGCCTCTTTAGTTGTTTACTTCCGATCTCTCTCCCTTTCTGTGCAATGGATGAATTAGTGCCCATTTCCAATCCTCTGGAATATTTTCTGCCTGCAAAATTTCTGGGACGACATGAGTGATCTCTTTTAAGGAATTTGGACAAAAGTTCTTCAGCAGTTCAGCTACAATTCCATCTCCTCCTGATGAATTATTATTTTTGAGCGTTTTTAATGTGACTACCTATTTCTTCTTGAGTTGGTGGTAATGAAGTTTTTTCGTGTGTTCTGGTTGGGAATCTCGTACTTGGATGTGAGCAGTTTAGAAGCTACGAGAAACATTTCGCTAATTCTAGACAATTTTCTTTGTTTGTTAGTGCTAATTTTCCATTTTGTTTCCTGAAACAGAGTTTTCGTGAAGCGTATCCTTTGATTTGATTTGCAAACGTTTTGTAAAAGTCATGTGTTATGTGATTCCTAAACTCTCCTTCAGTTGAATTTAGTTGTTCATTAACACTTTTTTTAAATTTTTCTGAGTATTTTAGTTGTTTGTTTTCTGACTTCGAAAAATTTCTCTTGTGTGGTTCCTGGTTTGTCACTAATATAGTTTAAGAAGGCTTGTTGTCTCTCTTATATTGCATTATCACAATTTGAATTCCACCATGGGTGCTCGGATTTTCTTAAATGGGATAAGTTCTCTTGTTTTCTGTATAATTTTCGTTTGGAAATTCCTCCAGCTGTTAGTAGGTTTTTTTCCCATACTTTCGTAACTTTTGATTCTTGGATTTTTTTTTTCAAATCAAATTTGGGAATTAGTGGTGTTTTCCTTCGACATTTCCTTTTTGGTGTGAATTTAATTATCATTATTTACCTTATTAGTCCACTTAAATCCTAGCACCCTTTTGCAACACCACGTCTCAAACGCTTCAAAAAAGTCTCTTTTTTGCTGGTTTTCCTACAGTTCCATGAATCACCTCCATACACGTACTTCCACAGAAATTTATTCCTTAAATAACGGCATAGTATTGATAATTGCATAAATCGTTTAGCGGTAAGTGTCCCTATTTTCCGTGATAGTCTTATTGTTACCCCGCACGTCCTCCGAGCATCGTCCACTGTGCGTTGTTTTGTTTCCAAGGTAGCAGAATTCGTACACTTCGTCTTGTATGTCAGGTTTGGTGATGAGTTCATCGGTAGTCTCAAGTGTGCTACTGTTCATTACTTTTGCCTTTCTTTCGTCACTCTGAGTCCATATTCTGTGATCCGTACACTTTTCATTTCATTCAGTACGTCCTTTAACAATTCCAAATTTTCAGTGAGCAACGTCTTCTGTAAAACTTATCATTGATGTTCTTTCATCCTGAATTTTAATCCCACTCGTGAATATTTCTTTCGTATATTTCCATCATTTCCTCTTCGAAGTACGGGTTATGTCCCTGACTTATGCATTTTTTAACAGTTTTCGTTCCTTTTCACTTCAAATTTTTCCCTTTAGGTTATTGTACAGTTATATACTATCCCTCACCCCTTTAAGACCTTTCGGAAATTGTCTGTCTCCTAGTCAATGACTTTTTTACTATTTTATTCGAAGTATGGAGATGGGAATGTGGTAGCTATCAGCACGCCGCTCTAGTGGTGAAAAGGTAAATAAGCAAACATAAGGAATTCTTGACCTTTGTGCTGCGCTACACTCATACTGTTCAGTAATTCGTCAGCGTTTGCCTTTGAATTTCTAACACTAGCCGTGTTTGCAGATTGAAGCGTGGAGATTCAGATCCGCGAATTATACAAGCAACTATTCTTCTCAACACTTATTACTTTGTTGTACAACTTCTGTGTTTACAATTCACATTCTACAATGTTGCTTCAGACATAGATGAATCTCTGAAGGAACAGACACTGCTGACTATTCAAAGCTGCTCTAAACATTACGAAGTTTGTAACAGTTCTTATTGCGCTAACGATTTTCTACACATGTGTGTCATCATCAATGGGTACTTATATTCAGGTCGGTAAAACGCAAACGTATTTTACTTAGTAATATTTACGCGCAATGAAAATATATTTCCAGATAAAATGATTTGTTATTTCGCCTAACCTCCTTACAACAACCTCATGTTGCTACAAATAGCGAGGCACATAACAGTGGAAAGAAGGTCCTACAGAATAAGGTAGAAAACGCGGTAGATATAAACGCTTCTTGCAACTAATTTCGATTCTAATAGTTATTACCTAAAACATGCTTGGGTTTCACAGTTCTTCTAAACTCCTCTGTTCGTTTTGGCGATTATTTGAACTCAAAAAATTGCCTGCTGATATAATGTGACAACCATTGCTGTAAACTGAATATGACAAAGCACAAACAGCGAGGCGAATGTTTATGAAGTTATAAACAGCATAACATTCTAAAAATAATGTCACTTAACTTGTCTCTTCTATGTAGTCTACTCAAAGTTTCGCTTATTTGGCTCCTCAGTTTTCATTTAGGTAATTTTCCGTTTTGCAAGGAGAAAGCCATTTTTTTTCTTAGTTGTATAACGGAACGTTGTGGAGCATTTTTCGTCTTCAATATTTGTTGCTTGTCAGCAAACTCAGCACATTGAACTGAAACATATACAAAACACGAATGGTAATTTTGAATGACACCTTACCAACACGGCACTTCCACTTACAAGCATCAGAAGTAAGACAAAGGCAAAAAGGGGTAAGAAATGCTGGTCTCGCAGTACACACATATTCATGTTGAAATATCGTTTCCTTTTTTTTACATTCACAGGAAGTCATATATGTTAATAACTTACTTTACAAAAGTTTTCAAATTATCATCTGAAAACTGTTGAAATAAGAATAATAGTTCTAAACGCATTTTGAAAATTTGCAAAGATATCTTAGTAAAATTTTCAGTTTTTTTTCTTTTTAGTTTGGAGTAAGTCATCACAACACGTTTTTACGAGTGAAAGGAAAGGAAATAATAATTCAGCTAACATAATACTTTCCTGTTGCTTTGCTCAAAAATAAAGAACCAAAATTTTTTCTGAAAAATGTCTGTATATCGAGTAATCGATTTGTCTAAGTGTACTGATTAATCCCATTATTTCTTTTAAACATTTTTGGAAGGCGACTCTCGACGCTCGTCAGGTACAAAATGCATATTTGACTATCAGTCCAAATACCAACCAGTCTCAGTCATGGACCATCTTCACGGATAAGGGTTAAAATGGTTTAAGGCCTCACATTTCATTTGTCATTATTTAAATAACGTGTAGTGTATGTCATGAATATCAATATACGACGCAGGACTTTTAGAAGCAGACGTAACAATGTTAAGTGTTCACAGATCAGTACTGTTGAGAAGCTCAGAACTCATACTTATGAAACACTCTGCACATTATTAAAGTAATGACAGATGTATTGTTGTGGTGCACATGGCTCTGAGCACTATGGGACTTAACTGCTGAGGTCATCAGTCCCCTAGAACTTAGAACTACTTAAACCTAACTAACCTAAGGACATCACACACATCCATGCCCGAGGCAGGATTCGAACCTGCGACCGCAGCGGTCGCGCGGTTCCAGACTGCAGCGCCTAGAACCGCTTGGCCTGAGGCAGGATTCGCACCTGCGACCGTACAGGTCGCGCGGCTCCAGACTGTAGCGCCTAGAACGACTCGGCCACCCCGGCCGGGTTGATGTGGTGGCTTAAACCATTTTAACCCTTCACCGAGTAGATGGTCCATGACTGAACCGGTTGATATTTGTGTTTAAAATAAAAACACCTGACGGTCAAACATGCATTTTTTACACCAATTATTTCTGTGTCTCGACAGTTACAATACTTGACGATTATAAGCTTTTCATCAGTTCGATTAAAACTTGAATAGAAGTTCCCGATGATGATGGCACAAATTTGCCGAAACATGTATGGGCATTTCAGGACTACTTCTTGGCATACTGGGAGGACGTGAACTCCCATAATTGTTCCGTAATTAGGTATTTCTTGTGGTCTTACATCATACTGCGGATACTTTGGTCTGAGTCGGGGCTGAGCGAAGAACCGCGTCCCGCCGCTGCCTGTGGGACCGCGAATTCGGAACCCTCTTCCTCCCTGCGGTCGCGCGCGTGTGTCCGAAATATATCAGAGCGGGTCCGGGGCCCGGGCCGATACCATCTAACAAGCCGTGTCGCGTGTTTCCCTTTAGTCCGGCCAGCGACGCCGCACTTAATCACGGGGCGGGCCTTGATTAATATTCTATTGTCTCGCACTTGTAAAACGGGCGGAGAATGCGCTTCAGTTGGCGGCGTGTTTTATGACGCCGCCGCAGCCGCGGAATGAGGGGTGTTTGTTTATCTGATGCCCCGGTACGCGGAAAACGCTCCTTTCCCAGGCCAGCAACTGGCTTCAGTAGCCGCCGACCGATGCACGAGTTTCCGTTTTCTCAAGAGCCGAGCGGCTTGTCTGCTGCGGCCATCATTAGGCCGGGACTCGCATGTTCCCTATCATGCTCAACAGAATTACTGCGAGCTCGCGGAAACGGTAATATAAGAAACTGGTTACGCGAGAGCAACGCCTGGACGTAGACCGTACATCAAATATTAATAGAAACGTGGAAAACGTTGATTAACCAAACAGCGACGGAAGGAAAAATGCGAGTCTGAAAACGAAATGAAGTACAAGGGTATCAAAAAGAATCATCCGTTATGTCACGCCTATATTTCTGAAACTAATAAGCACAAATAATGAATTTCATTTTTTGTTAATTGGAAACACAAAAAAGTCTTTTCATACCTTTTCGTAGTGTTCAATACGCCCCCACCCTTGAGATGCACTGCATATGTCAATGCGGTATTCAAGTTGTTCCCGCACTACAGCTAGCATGCCTTGAGTTACAGATTGCACAGCTGCTGCTATCCCATGTCTCAGTTCATTCATTGTTCTTGGTAACGGAGGCACATAAACACAGTCTTATATAAACCCCCACAGGAAATAATCACATACAGTCAGATCCGGTGAGCTTAGAGGCCAGTAACGTAAGGCTGAATCATTTGGTCCAGAGCGATCGATCCATCGTTCAGTAATCCTTTGATTTAAAAATTCCCGCACTTCCAGATGCCGTTGTGGCGATGCCCCATCCTGTTGGTAAAAGTAGTCGTCCGAATCAAACTGTGGGAAAAGAAAGTTTTCAAATCATATCGAGCTATGTGCTTCCTGCAACAGTGTTCTCGGCAAAGAAAACTGGACCGCACTTTCCCCGTTAAACCGCACATCATTTTTCGAGAGTCCCTCTCAAGTTGTGCAACTTGTTGTTCCATACCCCATATTCTCACATTATGACGGTTCACCTTTCCAGTTAAATTGAATGTTGGCCTCGTTACTAAACACAAAGCGTGGGAGAAAACTGTCATCTTCCATCTTGCCAAGAACGAAATTACAGAACTCCACACACTGTTGTTTGTCACCTTCACGAAGAGCTTATAGTAGCTAAATTTTGTATGGTATCATGTGTAAACGTTGACGCAACGAATGCCGTACGGACATCGGGGGGGGGGGAGGCATGTTGAGGTGAACGGCGAACGGATTTCTGCGAACTCCTTGTGAAACTATGGCGGGTGCGTTCGACGTCTGTGTCATACACTCGGGGACAACCCGGCGATTTGCCTTTACACACACAACCCGTTTCTCGGAATTGTTCATTCCATCGTCTAACGCTCCGTGCTGTAGGAGGATCCACACCATACCTAGTACGAAAGTCACGCTGAACAGTTATTACTGACCCGCACTACGCAAAACGTAGAACACAAAACGCTTTCGATTGTCCCACTACCATCTTCGCTAGAACTAATGTAGACGCCCACTGCTTCTACCTAGCGGAATCCATGTAAAACTCGAGAGTTTACTCTTTCCAACAATACGTTGTTCACTCACATACCTCAAATAACATAAGAGTTATGTTTTTCTTTTTCTTTTTGATCTGCTGAGTCTTTCTGATATACCCTGTAGTATGACTCTAGTGATATTCATACAATGAAGGCTTTCACGACCGGATGGTACTGTTGCTGATAATTCTTCCGGGTTATATGGCCGTGGTCCATGGAATACTTCTATTCCTAACGTTTCGTCCAATATTACGTTGGGCATCCTCAGAGGTATAGCTGGTCCTGTTGAGTCCTGCCGACTGACGAGTCGGGCGTCGGAGAGCGTCCTAAATACCGAGGAAAGTGGGCATGGTCTAGCTTGCACAAGGTAGCAGAGAGAAAGCTAGTCAAAGATAAAATGTAACTATCGATAATAGTCCGTCATAGATAAAAATCACTTATCGATTCTGTAACGCCACTGTCCATATCTCGCTTAATTTCAAGGCCTCTTCTTTTCTATTAAAAACATCTTCATGTTTATAAATTTCAATAGCCTCCCTATACAGTCGTGGAAAGTAGTTCGTGGTAGCACTTAAAACTGTAGTTTCAGAAAACTTAACTACATGGTCACCGGACTGAAGTGCATGTTCCTCAACGGCCGATTTTCTATTTTACCCAGTCGGCAAAGACTTTTATGCTCCTTTACCCTCGTATTCACACTTCTTTTCGTAGTACCAATATAGACCTTGCCACAAGTACACGGAATTTTATACACACCGCTAGATGATAATGGTGGTCTTCTATCTTTAACAGAACGAAGTACTTGTCCTATTTTTCTGGTAGGTTTGAACACCGGTTTCACTTTATGTTTCAGCAAAATTTTGCCGATTCGATCTGTAACCTTGCTAATGAAAAGTAAAGACATCGTGTTCTTCCACTGTCGTGTACCATCCTTGTCCTTTGTCCTGCTGTAATTAGGTCTTAAAACTTTATTAATTTCTTTGAGTACCCATTCTTTTCGAAGGCCTGATTCAGACGATTCAGTTCCGTATCCAGATGATCCGGTGTACAAATCCGTTTTGTCCTGTCCTGTACTAAACATCGTTCGGCCATTCTTGGTCTTCCCAGGCTTCCTGAAAAAATTCAGGCGAATCCCTGGTTGTAGCCTCCAACTATGTCACACACGATTTCTTTTCCACTACCGGTTCAGCAGAAGTATAGGCCTTGTTCAGCCTTGTTCATTTGTAATTGGTGTCGAAGCTACGTTAATTTGCGACCTTTTATTCATACTGTCTTCTACTTCTCATTGCTTTCGTCCGAAGCATACTTCTGCATGTTGTATTTTTAATCATGGCCGGATACTTTTAAATATTTTTTGTGGCAACAGTAACATCCTCTGCAAGTATTTGCAGCACACTTTTCTGTTTCTGGTGTCTACATGGTGTAAATTTATTGCTGTGATGTTGTTTACGCAGTCGGTGGAACGCAAGGTAAGAAGTTAATAAATAAAATAGAGGTGTTTTAACTTTTCTCAGTCTATGGCTTCGCAGAGAAGTAACATTACAGTTCATCTTTTCAGTATAAACGAATAAAGAAATATGAATGAATACAGCGAAGCATCATTTTCTTGGACAATGCACGCTGAATGTACAGGGCTATTACAAATGATTGAAGCGATTTCATAAATTCACTGTAGCTCCATTCATTGACATATGGTCACGACACACTACAGATACGTAGAAAAACTCATAAAGTTTTGTTCGGCTGAAGCCGCACTTCAGGTTTCTGCCGCCAGAGCGCTCGAGAGCGCAGTGAGACAAAATGGCGACAGCAGCCGAGAAAGCGTATGTCGTGCATGAAATGCACTCACGTCAGTCAGTCATAACAGTGCAACGACACTTCAGGACGAAGTTCAACAAAGATCCACCAACTGCTAACTCCATTCGGCGATGGTATGCGCAGTTTAAAGCTTCTGGATGCCCCTGTAAGGGGAAATCAACGGGTCGGCCTGCAGTGAGCGAAGAAACGGTTGAACGCGAGCGGGCAAATTTCACGCGTAGCCCGCGGAAGTCGACGAATAAAGCAAGCAGGGAGCTAAACGTACCACAGCCGACGGTTTGGAAAATCATACGGGAAAGGCTAAAGCAGAAGCCTTACCGTTTACAATTGCTACAAGCCCTGACACCCGATGACAAAGTCAAACGCTTTGAATTTTCGGCGCGGTTGCAACAGCTCGTGGAAGAGGATGCGTTCAGTGCGAAACTTGTTTTCAGTGATGAAGCAAAATTTGTTCTTAATGGTGAAGTGAACAGACACAATGTGCGAATCTGGGCGGTAGAGAATCCTCACGCATTCGTGCAGCAAATTCGCAATTCACCAAAAGTTAACGTGTTTTGTGCAATCTCACGGTTTAAAGTTTACAGCCCCTTTTTCTTCTGCGAAAAAAACATTACAGGAGACGTGTATCTGGACATGCTGGAAAATTGGCTCATGCCACAACTGGAGACCGACAGCGCCGACTTCATCTTTCAACAGGATGGTGCTCCACCGCACTTCCATCATGATGTTCGGCATTTCTTAAACAGGAGATTGGAAAACCAATGGATCGGTCGTGGTGGAGATCATGATCAGCAATTCATGTCATGGCCTCCACGCTCTCCCGACTTAACCCCATGCGATTTCTTTCTGTGGGGTTATGTGAAAGATTCAGCGTTTAAACCTCCTCTACCAAGAAACGTGCCAGAACTGCGAGCTCGCATCAACGATGCTTTCGAACTCATTGATGGGGACATGCTGCGCCGAGTGTGGGAGGAACTTGATTATCGGCTTGATGTCTGCCGAATCACTAAAGGGGCACATATCGAACATTTGTGAATGCCTAACAAAACTTTTTGAGTTTTTGTATGTGTGTGCAAAGCATTGTGAAAATATCTCAAATAATAACGTTATTGTAGAGCTGTGAAATCGCTTCAATCATTTGTAATAACCCTGTACTTTATGTATCCATAGTTAGAGCTTTCTTTTTCTCTCAAGTCTGAGAATTTTTCTATACTCCACATTTTCAGTTTCAAGTATAGTTCAACGGTTTCCATACGCGATGTTTTGCTAATGATCTTTCCTATTCTTTTTAAAATTGACACCTTTTTCTGTTTAGGAATTTTATTTCATATCATCCTTCTTTCTAAAAAATGTTCAACACTTAAATCATTTATTTTGAAATTGTTTTGCAGATCATTCTCTCCAAAATAGCTAAACCAACTATGATTATTATCTGCTTATTCTTCTTATTTATCTTTCATTACCCTTATGGCTCCTTCGCTTAGGTACAGTTTGGAAAATCGTTTTGTTTTCCTTGAGTACTCAAATTTTTGAACATGAATGTACATGTTTTTTTTCCATATTGCACTGTTTTCCGAGTAACAACTATGTTTACTATAATTTATTTCGTTTACTATTAATATATACAGGAAAACCAATGTAGCCCCAATCATATTCCATTCTTTTTCTATGCTGTTCCAACTTTAGTATGAATTTAATGTTTAGAGCATCGCTCAAGTGTCTGTAATGAAATATATTTCTTAAATCTAAATCACAGGTCTCCAACTCCCGGAACGAAACTTGAGCTACGTGAGCGTGATAACTACTACTATTTATTCACCTTGTCAGCTACGTACTGTTGAGCTGCCAGCGCTATCTCACGTGATCCTGGTACGTTGTTACACTGTGCTCTTCGTCAGTCTGCTTATAAATCAGTCTGACATTCTGCATCGTCTTTTGTGCTCAACATCCTCTAATCTCTCCTCTGTCAGCCTGTTATCCAATGGTTTTCTTTGTGTACATTCTACTTATAGGCCTACAGTAAGGTGTTCGCATTTGCATTAGAGTAGCTTCGTCTTCAGATTTTTCACAATACATAGGTATCTTACTGCATCAGTAAAAAATAATAAACACATAACTAGATACACAGTGCACACAAGCCCTGCAGCAGTGTTTCACGTAATAAAGTCAAACCAACGTAGCTTTTTCTCTTTCCTCCGCATTTATGTATTTCATTATTCTGTTTTTTACGAACTTTTTTATCATTTTGTGGACGTACATATATTACAGTATACATCACCACTAATGGTTCATCACCCTTCATCATTTTATTTTTAACGTATCACTCTTCTTGGAATAGATAGGTTTTCTGGCCCTTCTTTCACTTTTACTAGCTATTCATTTATTTGTCTGGAATGTAGCCCTTTACGTGTTCCCTCCTTTGTCTTCCATTTTCAGCTTGTGAACAACAGAAAGAGTTATCCTCGTTTTGACTACTTTTTTAATCGTGTTTGCCGCCAGAAGTATCCTTTATGTTCAGATTACAAATTATGTTTTCTAGTAGCAACTCCATTGTTATTTCCACCTTTTTCAACGTTGTCCTGCAACCCTGCAAATACCCATCATTTGCTGTAATATCATTCTTTAGCATACGACATTCTGTTACGCTGTTACCGGTATTTTTTAAAATGATATCTTATTTTCATGATTTTATTAATTTTTCAACTTAAATTCTTAGAGGGAGCAAGTTAACAATGATTTCAACCTAATATAGTAGTATGTATCGTCCACTATTACAAAATTTTTAAAACATATTTCTACTAAGATTTAAGACTACAGGAAGTTGATGAACAAACTATTCTCTGTCCAGTTATAGTTGTACCCGGCCCTTGAGCCGCTGGTAATGAGATGGCTATCACGATGGGACCCTGATGAACTGTTGGAACTAAAGGAAGTGGAATAGGTATTCAGAGAGTCTCAGGATTGCCAGAAGAGTATAGGGGCGGTACAGTTGAGTATAGAAAGAGTGTAAAGAGATAGTTTACCAACCTCATTATAGACGGAAAACGAGATCAAACTGCGGAAAGAGTAGGAAGGAAACAGGTCATGTACTTGTCTCCTTCAAAGGAACCATCCCGGAATACGTAGTAATCGATTTAGGTGGAACACCCTCCCAAAAACATGTGAAGTGCCTTAAATGTTTTACCTCTCCGCTCTTCGCTGGAATCGACTATTACTTTAGACTTGCATTCGGGTGGCACAGAGATTAAATTGGAAAGAAGCGATTGATGTAGGGCTCGTGATAGTTTTATAAAGAGAAGAGAGGTGGTTGGTTAATGTCAATGATTGGCGGTGACGTACAGAATGTAATCAATGTGAGATGGTTACATTAAGAAAGAATGTGAGTTTGTTTTGGCCCCCTTAAGGGATTTGTGGACATGGAAAATGCTAGAAAATTCAAATCTGTTACGTTAAACTGGGAGGTATTCTCTGTGTAATGACAGTTTTTCTAGCCTTACATGCATCCAAACGGTCATCAGTTTTTCTAATCTGTCGCACTTCTGTAGTACATTCTTAAATTTGACCAATGCCGTTCTAGTACGAAGACTTTCGAGAAATCAGGGTTCAAAGTTTTACAAGCATGTCGAATACCGAACGAGAGCACTAGCTGCCGACCAGAGGCGATAGAGCAATCGACTAACGAGGCAGACTAGAAATCAGCAAGCACTGCATTCGAGTTTCGTCTCTTTTTTTCCTTACTCTTTCACCAAACACTACTTGCATCGCTGCAACGTACGATGTGAAGCGCGCCCTTAGAAAAATTATCGAATTACTGTGCTGGTAAACCCCTTACGTTATTTGAACGTACTCAGACATTTCTTTACTGATTCTGATCAACACTAAACTGACACACAATATTTATAGCGCAACGCAATCTGACTTTCAAAAATCCCTACAAAAGAGTGGCCGTGACTAACAATAACCTATACCTTTCATGAATCACATGAATCACTTACCTCACAAAAATCTTCGTTACTCGAACTACTGCAATGCAGCGAGCGCCACTACTGCCAGCTAAATAAAAGATTCTAACTACTGAAGGGACTAACTACTGATAGACATAGTTAGCAAATGAAAGATTTTGTTAAAGAACAAACAATGTATTTACCTCAATAGTGTTCAAAAGTCATAATATATATATATATATATCAGTTCATGACATCCAGTCTTACAAATTTACTGTCTCTGATGGACACACGTCCAGATCATCTGCTCTCAAAACACCGCCATCTCTCTCCCCAAATCCATCACTGCTGGCGGCTCACCTCCAACTGCGCAACGCTATGCGCTGTTAACATCCAGCTGCCCAATACTACAATAGCCAACAACAATGCAAACCAGTCACAGACTGCACGCAGCACAGCCAGTGATTTTCATACAGAGCGCTACGTGGCGTTACCAACATAAAAACCTAAACAGCCTACTTACAGATGTTTCTTTCGAAAGTAACAGTAATAATGATAATCATTACGGAATATTTGTAGCAAGATATAATGGAGGTGTAACAAGGAATCGTGATGAAATGAAGATCTTTTTATCTATACATAAACGGCTGTATCGGAAATATATTGTAAGTTATTCAAAGAAGGTGTAGTCTAGTAGAACATCACAGGGATACACTCATGTACGTGTCGAAAAAGAAATTATCGTTTCGTCAAGACATAATTCGTAAATTATACGTCGAGGCGAACGTATCTTAATGATAACCATTATTTCCCTTGTTCTTTTCAGACAAAAATGACGCCCCATGCTGAGACTACGGCGCAACACGAGCGTTGTATTGTCAGATGAGAGTACGTGTTCCGGGTTTCCTGCAGACACAGCTCTCCAGCGGTACGTATGACAGGTATATTAGCGTGTTCGTGTGAAATGGCGTGGCAACTAGAAACGCACTCCAAAGTTAATTAACCCAGGGCAGTACTATTCTTGTGGGGAAAACGTTTGAATTGCACACAGATTTACCGTAAGATTCTGGCGGTATGTAGAGCGAATGCAATCTCACGTCTAGGCGTTCTAAAATAGTGACAAGATTTTAACCAAGGCCGCGTAGACGTGTGTGATGCTGACTGAGAAGCCCAAATCTTGAACCATAAGATTTCCGTCTTTTCGCCAAGCTGAGACGATATCTAGAGGGTATGACACTTTCCAACTATAAGGACGTTCTCAAAGCGGTTCTCGAACGTCTCCGCGACACCGAGATCGGAATTACACTCCTGGAAATGGAAAAAAGAACACATTGACACCGGTGTGTCAGACCCACCATACTTGCTCCGGACACTGCGAGAGGGCTGTACAAGCAATGAACACACGCACGGCACAGCGGACACACCAGGAACCGCGGTGTTGGCCGTCTAATGGCGCTAGATGCGCAGCATTTGTGCACCGCCGCCGTCAGTGCCTGCCAGTTTGCCGTGGCATACGGAGCTCCATCGCAGTCTTTAACACTGGTAGCATGCCGCGACAGCGTGGACGTGAACCGTATGTGCAGTTGACGGACTTTGAGCAAGGGCGTATAGTGGGCATGTGGGAGGCCGGGTGGACGTACCGCCGAATTGCTCAACACGTGGGGCGTGAGGTCTCCACAGTACATCGATGTTGTCGCCAGTGGTCGGCGGAAGGTGCACGTGCCCGTCGACCTGGGACCGGACCGCAGCGACGCACGGATGCACGCCAAGACCGTAGGATCCTACGCAGTGCCGTAGGGGACCGCACCGCCACTTCCCAGCAAATTAGGGACACTGTTGCTCCTGGGGTATCGGCGAGGACCATTCGCAACCGTCTCCATGAAGCTGGGCTACGGTCCCGCACACCGTTAGGCCGTCTTCCGCTCACGCCCCAACATCGTGCAGCCCGCCTCCAGTGGTGTCGCGACAGGCGTGAATGGAGGGACGAATGGAGACGTGTCGTCTTCAGCGATGAGAGTCGCTTCTGCCTTGGTGCCAATGATGGTCGTATGCGTGTTTGGTGCCGTGCAGGTGAGCGCCACAATCAGGACTGCATACGACTGAGGCACACAGGGCCAACACCCGGCATCATGGTGTGGGGAGCGATCTCCTACACTGGCCGTACACCACTGGTGATCGTCGAGGGGACACTGAATAGTGCACGGTACATCCAAACCGTCATCGAACCCATCGTTCTACCATTCCTAGACCGACAAGGGAACTTGCTGTTCCAACAGGACAATGCACGTCCGCATGTATCCCGTGCCACCCAACGTGCTCTAGAAGGTGTAAGTCAACTACCCTGGCCAGCAAGATCTCCGGATCTGTCCCCCATTGAGCATGTTTGGGACTGGATGAAGCGTCGTCTCACGCGGTCTGCACGTCCAGCACGAACACTGATCCAACTGAGGCGCCAGGTGGAAATGGCATGGCAAGCCGTTCCACAAGACTACATCCAGCATCACTACGATCGTCTCCATGGGAGAATAGCAGCCTGCATTGCTGCGAAAGGTGGATATACACTGTACTAGTGCCGACATTGTGCATGCTCTGTTGCCTGTGTCTATGTGTCTGTGGTTCTGTCAGTGTGATCATGTGATGTATCTGACCCCAGGAATGTGTCAATAAAGTTTCCCCTTCCTGGGACAATGAATTCACGGTGTTCTTATTTCAATTTCCAGGAGTGTATATCAAGGAGGAACTAAACGATCGGTAGAATGCTGTGACTGTTGTTTGCAGACAGTTGGTAAATATGTAGAAAAACACATCAATACAAGTTTTGCATCACCCTGGTTCCCGTAACTCCTGAACATAGACGTTGACTGTTGGTACTGTATCACTGACATAGTCCCTTTGACTGTTCAGTGATGTCACTAAACCCGCCCAAAGATTTGAACAACAATGCATGAGCAGCACCTATTAGACGGAGGGGGTCCAACTGCTGACCGGTTCTAGTCATTCCACCAGGTAGGAGTTACATGGCTCGTGTTGTCTGTAGCTCAACCATGCCTAGACGGTTCGATCGCGTCCGCATTGTTACTTTGTGCCAGGAAGTGCTCTCAACAAGGGAAGTGTCCAGGCGCCTCAGAGTGAACCAAAGAGATGTTGTTCGGGGATGGAGGAGATACAGACAGACAGGAATTGTCGATGACATGCCTCGCTCAGGCCTCCCAAGGGCTACTACTACAGTAGAAGACCGATACCTACCGATTATGGATCGGAGGAAACCTGACAGCAACGCCACCATTTTGAATAATGCTTTTCGTGCAGCCACAGGACTTCGTGTTACGACTCAAACCGTCCGCAATAGGGTGAATGATGCGCAACTTAACTCCCGACGTCCATGGCGAGGTCCATCTTGACAACCACGACACCATGAAGCGCAGTACAGATAGGCCCCTCAACATGCCGAATAAACCGCTCAGGATTGGTATCACGTTCTCTTCACCGATAAGTGTTGCATATGCCTTCAACCAGACTATCGTCGGAGACATGTTTGGAGGCAACCCGGTCAGGCTGAATGCCTTAGACGCACTGTCCAGTGAGTGCAGCAAGATGGAGCTTCCCTGATGTTTTGGGGTGGCATTATATAGTGCCAACGTACGCCGCTGGTGGTCATGGAAGGCGCCGTAATAGCTGTACGATACGTGAATGCCATCCTTCGACTGACAGTGCAACCATATCGGCAGCATATTGGCTTGGCATTTGTCTTCATGGTCGACAATTCGCGCTCCCATCGTGTACATCTTGTGAATGACTTCCTTCAAGATAACGACATCACTCGACTAGAGTGGGCAGCATGTTCTCCAGACATGAACCCTATCGAACATGCTTGGGATAGATGGAAAAGGGCTGCTTATGAACGGTTACCCACCAACCACTCTCAGGGATCTTCGCCGAATCGCCGTTGAGGAGTGGGACAATATAGACCAACAGATTGAACCTGTGGATAGTACGCCACGACGAATACAGGCATGCATCACTGCAAGAGGACGTGCTACTGAGTATGGTGGTACAACATGCAATGTGTGGTTTTCGTCAGCAATGAAAAGGGCGGAAATGATGTTTATGTTGATCTCTATTCCAATTTTCTGTACAGATTCCGGAACTCTCAGAACCGAGGTGATGCAAAACTTTTTTGATGTGCGTTGTTTCATGTATCTATGTCATTTTGAAATGTAATGGAGCATTGAGAAGATGGTACTTGGCTTACCACAATACGTAACTTACTTCTCGAAAACCCTTCGTATTTGGTGTAAGGTTATAAAGAAAAACCGGACAAATGCGAACAGGATTCACACTCTGTGGGCTCCGTACAAACTTAATTATGGATATAGATAGTTGGTCCATAGGTTTTGACGAGTGAGTTTCCGAGTATCGAAATATTTGACATAAATGACCGTATCTTCTGACTGCTTTGACTTAGAAGATTAATTTTTTTACATCGCCAAGGGACACAGATCTTAGTATGTGACACAAATTCTGACTTGATACCTCTGCCCGTTTCTGAGAAAAAGCTGTCTTAACAGACAAATAACAAGGTGATGTCATAAGGGATCCGTTTTTACCGAATGAGGTGCCGAACTATAAAAGTGGGAAGATTATCCCACCAGGAGAAAAGGATTTTTCTATATGAGAAAAGGTACAACAACAGCTATATGTTGAGCATGTTTTTATTGTCTCACACGACTATTTTCGGCGGTACGTTATCACACTCCTGAGGCTCCACAGCTACGAAAAGATTCTTAGAATTCCTTGGCGCATTTATTATGGTGTCCTTGTTACTAGTAGACGTGAGCTGGCTTTCCTCAGAGACTCAACAAGATGTATTGTCTGCAACGCAACAACATGTACCTAACGTGGCCACAAAGAGAACTCTTTGTCGAGTAGAGACTCCTGAGGAAAGCTAGTCACGTGTACAACTAACAAGGACTCCAAAATAAATGCGCCAAGTAATTATATCATTCTTTCGGCAGTGGTCGGGCCTGAGGATGGCGGTAATGTGCCACCGAAACTAGTTGTGTAAGATAATAAAGACATTCTCAAGATACAGCTACGGTGGTACTTTTTCTCATACATATACACCATCAGCTGAAGTCCCTCGTCCATACAGTAGGATGAAAATCCATAAATTAAACGATTTTTTCTATTTGATGATGCTTGGCTACAGTAGCCTAAGAAGTATTATATGCACCTTGGTTCATTGAACATTTGCACGTTTGGTGACAAATTATTTACTATCTTTTAAATGATAGCATGTTTTAGATTTTCTTGAGTTGTTCTGTATCCACGAGGAATATTTCTGTTGGGACCTTTGGGAAGTCCTTCAGCGTATTTGTTTTTCTTTATAAATATTTATAATGAATTCCTGTTTTTCTGACATCTACCGCGAAGGATCTATTCTTTATGGTTCTATTTGAACGATAAGTACATCTAATCTAGACTTCGTATCTGCCGTCTTAGCCGGTTCCGTCAGCGCTTCAGTTCGACGGCGGGCGCTGTAGTAAGGAACTGAAATACACTCGCAAAACTTTGAGCCCAATTTATTCGAAAATTTGTCAGTAGCATTTATTACTTGGAAGTGTGTACTACAGTGTGCTAATTGCAGGGGAGGAAGGGGGGTATTTCGCCCCCCCCCCCCCCCCCCCCCCTCTGTTCAGACAATTCCCTCTGGTTTTAGTTTATGCATCTCAACCTGGGATGTTTATTTCCCACGCACTGGAGTAAAACATTACATATAATTTAAATTTTTGGAGCCGAACACTGAAAGTTTTTGATACAGTCGTACTATTAATACCATTAATATGTTTGCTTATTAATTTTAAAAAAGTGTTATGTAGTAGGTAAGCATTTCAAAACATTTAGAACTAAACGACAAGAGGACGCACGCCACATTTCCGTAGCATGCCACAATGTTGCAAGACGTCGCCCCAGCGTAAACGAGGCTTTAGAGCGAAGTCTGTATTGTATGATGGATATGATGTGTTGCGTACGAAACTAAAACCTTCAATCAGACCCAAACGTCGTGGAAAACTGTGAAGAGGTGTCATCCTGCAGCAAGATAACGCTCGCACACGTTCTGCTAAACGGACAGCCGGCGCAATAAAGGAGTTGAGATTCGAGGTGCTGGAACATCCACCATACAGTCCAGACCTGGCTCCAAGCGATTTTCACATGTTTGGACCCTTAACGAAAGCACTACAGGGAAGAAGATTTGAAAGTGATGAAGACGTCATTGCTGCGGGGCAAAATTGGTTACAAATGCAGCCGATAAACGTATTTTCTACATCTACATCTACATCTATACTCCGCGAGCCACCTTACGGTGTGTGGCGGAGGGTACTTCTTGTACCACTATCTGATCCCCCCTTCCCTGTTCCATTCACGAATTGTGCGTGGGAAGAACGACTGCTTGTAAGTCTCCGTATTTGCTCTAATTTCTCGGATCTTTTCGTTGTGATCATTACGCGAGATATATGTGGGCGGTAGTAATATGTTGCCCATCTCTTCCCGGAATGTGCTCTCTCGTAATTTCGATAATAAACCTCTCCGTATTGCGTAACGCCTTTCTTGAAGTGTCCGCCACTGGAGCTTGTTCAGCATCTCCGTAACGCTCTCGCGCTGACTAAATGTCCCCATGACGAATCGCGCTGCTTTTCGCTGGATCATGTCTATCTCTTCTATTAATCCAACCTGGTAAGGGTCCCATACTGATGAGCAATACTCAAGAATCGGACGAACAAGCGTTTTGTAAGCCACTTCTTTCGTCGATGAGTCACATTTTCTTAGAATTCTTCCTATGAATCTCAACCTGGCGCCTGCTTTTCCCACTATTTGTTTTATGTGATCATTCCACTTCAGATCGCTCCGGATAGTAACTCCTAAGTATTTTACGGTCGTTACCGCTTTCAATGATTTACCACCTATGGCATAATCGTACTGGAATGGATTTCTGCCCCTATGTATGCGCATTATATTACATTTATCTACGTTTAGGGAAAGCTGCCAGCTGTCGCACCATGCATTAATCCTCTGCAGGTCCTCCTGGAGTACGTACGAGTCTTCTGATGTTGCTACTTTCTTGTAGACAACCGTGTCATCTGCAAATAGCCTCACGGAGCTACCGATGTTGTCAACTAAGTCATTTATGTATATTGTAAACAATAAAGGTCCTATCACGCTTCCCTGCGGTACTCCCGAAATTACCTCTACATCTGCAGAATTTGAACCGTTAAGAATGACATGTTGTGTTCTTTCTTCTAGGAAATCCTGAATCCAATCACAAACCTGGTCCGATATTCCGTAAGCTCGTATTTTTTTCACTAAACGTAAGTGCGGAACCGTATCAAATGCCTTCCTGAAGTCCAGGAATACGGCATCAATCTGCTCGCCAGTGTCTACGGCACTGTGAATTTCTTGGGCAAATAGGGCGAGCTGAGTTTCACATGATCTCTGTTTGCGGAATCCATGTTGGTTATGATGAAGGAGATTTGTATTATCTAAGAACGTCATAATACGAGAACACAAAACATGTTCCATTATTCTACAACAGATTGACGTAAGCGAAATAGGCCTATAATTATTCGCATCTGATTTATGACCCTTCTTGAAAATGGGAACGACCTGCGCTTTCTTCCAGTCGCAAGGTACTTTACGTTCTTCCAGCGATCTACGATAAATTGCTGATAGAAAGGGGGCAAGTTCTTTAGCATAATCACTGTAGAATCTTAAGGGTATCTCGTCTGGTCCGGATGCTTTTCCGCTACTAAGTGATAGCAGTTGTTTTTCAATTCCGATATCGTTTATTTCAATATTTTCCATTTTGGCGTCCGTGCGACGGCTGAAGTCAGGGACCGTGTTACGATTTTCCGCAGTGAAACAGTTTCGGAACACTGAATTCAGTATTTCTGCCTTTCTTCGGTCGTCCTCTGTTTCGGTGCCATCGTGGTCGACGAGTGACTGAATAGGGGATTTAGATCCGCTTACCGATTTTACATATGACCAAAACTTTTTAGGGTTCTTGTTTAGATTGTTTGCCAATGTTTTATGTTCGAATT
This sequence comes from Schistocerca serialis cubense, assembly GCF_023864345.2. Taxonomy (NCBI): domain Eukaryota; kingdom Metazoa; phylum Arthropoda; class Insecta; order Orthoptera; family Acrididae; genus Schistocerca; species Schistocerca serialis. The sequence goes on from NC_064642.1 coordinate 334,902,708, forward strand.
CGTTGAATGCTTCTCTCATTGCTCTCTTTACGCTCTTTTTCGCTTCGTTCAGCTTTTCCTTATCAGCTATGATTCGACTACTCTTAAACCTATGATGAAGCTTTCTTTGTTTCCGTAGTACCTTTCGTACATGATTGTTATACCACGGTGGATCTTTCCCCTCGCTTTGGACCTTAGTCGGTACGAACTTATCTAAGGCGTACTGGACGATGTTTCTGAATTTTTTCCATTTTTGTTCCACATCCTCTTCCTCAGAAATGAACGTTTGATGGTGGTCACTCAGATATTCTGCGATTTGTGCCCTATCACTCTTGTTAAGCAAATATATTTTCCTTCCTTTCTTGGCATTTCTTATTACACTTGTAGTCATTGATGCAACCACTGACTTATGATCACTGATACCCTCTTCTACATTCACGGAGTCGAAAAGTTCCGGTCTATTTGTTGCTATGAGGTCTAAAACGTTAGCTTCACGAGTTGGTTCTCTAACTATCTGCTCGAAGTAATTCTCGGACAAGGCAGTCAGGATAATGTCACAAGAGTCTCTGTCCCTGGCTCCAGTTCTGATTGTGTGACTATCCCATTCTATACCTGGTAGATTGAAGTCTCCCCCTATTACAATAGTATGATCACGAAACTTCTTCACGACGTTCTGCAGGTTCTCTCTGAGGCGCTCAACTACTACGGTTGCTGATGCAGGTGGTCTATAGAAGCATCCGACTATCATATCTGACCCACCTTTGATACTTAACTTAACCCAGATTATTTCACATTCGCATTCGCTAATAACTTCACTGGATATTATTGAATTCTTTACTGCTATAAATACTCCTCCACCATTGGCGTTTATCCTATCCTTGCGGTATATATTCCATTCTGTGTCTAGGATTTCGTTACTGTTCACTTCCGGTTTTAACCAACTTTCCGTTCCTAATACTATATGCGCACTATTTCCTTCAATAAGAGATACTAATTCAGGAACCTTGCCCTGGACACTCCTGCAGTTTACCAATATTACGTTGACTTTTCCTGTTTTTGGTCTCTGAGGACGGACGTTCTTTATCAACGATGATAATGTCCTCTCTGGTAAGCCGTCAGGTATTTTATCGTTTCGCCCAAGGGTGGGTCCCTCTAACCTAAAAAACCCCCGTGTGCACGCCACACGTACTCTGCTACCCTAGTAGCTGCTTCCGGCGTGTAGTGCACGCCTGACCTGTCTAGGGGGGCCCTACAGTTCTCCACCCAATAACGGAGGTCGATGAATTTGCAACCATTATAGTCGCAGAGTCGTCTGAGCCTCTGGTTTAGACCCTCCACACGGCTCCAAACCAGAGGACCGCGATCGACTCTGGGCACTATGCTGCAGATATTAAGCTCAGCTTGCACTCCGCGTGCGATGCTGGTTGTCTTCACCAAATCAGCCAGCCGCCGGAAGGAACCAAGGATGGCCTCAGAACCCAAGCGGCAGGCGTCATTCGTTCCGACATGTGCTACTATCTGCAGCCGGTCACACCCAGTGCGTTCAATAGCTGCCGGAAGGGCCTCCTCCACATTACGGACGAGACCCCCCGGCAAGCACACCGAGTGCACACTGGCATTCTTCCCCGACCTACCCGCTATTTTCCTAAGGGGCTCCATAACCCGCCTAACGTTGGAGCTCCCTATAACTAATAGGCCCGCCCTTTGTGACTGTCGGGACCTTGCCGGAGAATCGGCCACTGGCCCAACAGGCGAGGCATCCTGTGGTGGCTCGGAAACGATGTCATCACCACTAGGAAGCACCCCGTACCTGTTGGAAAGGGGTAAGGCAGCTGCCACGCGGCCAGATCCCACCTTCGCCTTTCGGCCAGGCACGCGCGAGCCCACCACTGTCCGCCATTCACCCTGGAGTGATGGCTGACCGGTAAGATGCTCACTGCCGGAAGACGCAGCGACATCAGGGGTTCCATGCGATTCCAAGGCCACCGAAGTAGGCATAGGTCTCACCACAGTTGCCCCAACGCCACTACGAGCCGACGCCTGCGCCTCGAGCTCGATGAGCCTAACAGACAAAGCCTCCACCTGCCCCCGAAGAGTGGCCAATTCTCCTTGCGTCCGCTCACAACAACCACAGTCCCTACACATGACTATGTTTACCCTACAAGCGAACGGTGTACTCGCCTTATTAGCAGCAGGAAATCGAAGTGCTCTCTCACTGACGGTCTAACCGACACTGAGCTGTTCTAACCAAACAAACAAAAGCCTGTACGATACGAGGGTCGATAGCAACGGCGATACTGTACACTACACTGTTATTAAAATAAACGGTTGTGTCTAGTAGGCACTCAAACACGCAAGAAATTACAAAAATAAAATAGTAACTACCCAGATAACTGAAAATAAGTTGTACCTGTTTGAAGCTCGCAAAAATGTGTAACAAGCGAACGGTGTACTCGCCTTATTAGCAGCAGGAAATCGAAGTGCTCTCTCACTGACGGTCTAACCGACACTGAGCTGTTCTAACCAAACAAACAAAAGCCTGTACGATACGAGGGTCGATAGCAACGGCGATACTGTACACTACACTGTTATTAAAATAAACGGTTGTGTCTAGTAGGCACTCAAACACGCAAGAAATTACAAAAATAAAATAGTAACTACCCAGATAACTGAAAATAAGTTGTACCTGTTTGAAGCTCGCAAAAATGTGTAACAAGCGAACGGTGTACTCGCCTTATTAGCAGCAGGAAATCGAAGTGCTCTCTCACTGACGGTCTAACCGACACTGAGCTGTTCTAACCAAACAAACAAAAGCCTGTACGATACGAGGGTCGATAGCAACGGCGATACTGTACACTACACTGTTATTAAAATAAACGGTTGTGTCTAGTAGGCACTCAAACACGCAAGAAATTACAAAAATAAAATAGTAACTACCCAGATAACTGAAAATAAGTTGTACCTGTTTGAAGCTCGCAAAAATGTGTAACAAGCGAACGGTGTACTCGCCTTATTAGCAGCAGGAAATCGAAGTGCTCTCTCACTGACGGTCTAACCGACACTGAGCTGTTCTAACCAAACAAACAAAAGCCTGTACGATACGAGGGTCGATAGCAACGGCGATACTGTACACTACACTGTTATTAAAATAAACGGTTGTGTCTAGTAGGCACTCAAACACGCAAGAAATTACAAAAATAAAATAGTAACTACCCAGATAACTGAAAATAAGTTGTACCTGTTTGAAGCTCGCAAAAATGTGTAACAAGCGAACGGTGTACTCGCCTTATTAGCAGCAGGAAATCGAAGTGCTCTCTCACTGACGGTCTAACCGACACTGATGAAATAAAAAAAAGCTCCTAAAACGTCGGGAAAACTGCATTGAAGTCCAGGGAGGTTACGTAGAAAAATAACGCATGTTTCAGGTTTCTATCATCACAATAAGTACAGCTTTTCACAAATGTGCCTTTACTTTTTGAATTCCCCTCGTATACCTGTATGTAGATGATTTTGTAAATAAGCTTTACCTATAAGGTACTTTTAAAGATATAACAAGAGATGGCTTTTCTGATAGTGCTTACGCGTGAATAGTAAGTTTCGGCATTAACATATATATATAAATAACTGTTTAACCATGGGTAACGCCACGGTGCAAGCTAGTAACATATGTAATTATACTAACCCCCTAAGTCATCCCCCTCCCCCCCCTCCCCACTGGTAAAAGCACAAATCGAACACTGGTGTACTATAATCTTGCGAAAACTAAGCAGAATACGTGACCAGTTTGGTGTATGCTTCCCTTGTTAGCAAGAGAATTCGTTGTGTATGAAGTGATGTAAACTGGACCAGACTGGACCCCAGACTGGTGCGGTAAGCGTTGTTGATGTTTGACTTCCACATCTTACACTGATTACACTCGACTACATTCAAGTTATGTTTAAAGAAAATAACAGGATGATTTGAGACAAGTTCCACTGTTTTTTTCCCCTTCCACATTACGAGGACAGGTACCATTCTAGATTACGGGTTATTACCATTTGGGGTGGGGCGGGGACAGCGGCACCAGTTAGGGGCATTACTAGGTCCCACTTTGCCGCCCTGGAGGCGGTGAGCCGCAGCGGCCAGCAGATTTACAACAGTGCGTCCGCGACTCCGCGCCTCTGATATATGTGCCACGGAGCGGCGCGGCGCGGCGCGGTTTTAATATTTGAGTAAGGCCTCACGGGCGGGCGGGCTGTTGCTTACAATTAGCCTAGCGAGGCCCCCAGCCGGCCCGGTCGTAAATTAGGAGCCGCTCGCCGTATGCAGTGATAAAGGCGGCAGCGCCGTAAATTACCTCCAATACCCCAGCCCGGCCGCCTCAAGTATATGAGGGAGCGGCGGCGAACCCCGCCGTGTCACAATAATATATACGTTATCCCCGGCGTAATCCTCGGTAAACGGGCTGTATTTCTTCCGGCGGCTGAGAAAGCGACCACAATCAAGTGAGGTTTTACAGCTTTGCTTGCTTTGGCCCCTAGCGAAGAGACGGGGCCTGCGTGATGGAGTGCGTGCGTGCCGTGCGAGTACCAGGGGTGGTTCCGTGCGCAGTGCGTCTTGTCGGTGTCGACCGGGCCTCGTGGGCATGGGGCGTAGGAGCCGGGATGTACCGGATCGGTTAGCGGAATACAGCTTCCTGCCGGTTTTCAGAAGCAGCTTACATTTTAGTCTGTAAAGTACCGGTTTCACGTGAACTGTAAGCCACCCTCCATTCTCTAAAATTACGAGTGTTCATCAAAAGTAAGGAACAAATTTTATTCCCTAAAATTTACCCCCCGAAGCTACACTGATGGAAAAAAATCATAATATCAAGGAGGAGCCCTGCGACGTAAACGTAAGTTGGTAGGCGTGTTTTTACATCTGCAAGATGATGTCAATTCAGATTTCGCGCCAGTCGTGTAAGAGTGTGAGGATGCAAATTATGTTTGCTGTAGCGGTTGTGAGCATTAGTTACCTTTGAGATGTCCGCCCCCGGTAGCTGAGTGGTCAGCGTGACAGAATGTCAATCCTAAGGGCCCGAGTTCGATTTCCGTCTGGGTCGGAGATTTTCTCCTCTCAGGGACTGGTTGTTGTATTGTCCTAATCATCGCCATTTCATCCCCATCGACGCGCAACTCGCCGAAGTGGCGTCAAATCGAAAGACTTCCACCCGGCGAACGGTCTACCCGACGGAAGGCCCTAGTCACACGACGACCTTTGAGATGTGGTGAGTTGACGTTAATCGAGAACTATCAACAGCTCACTGAGTTTGAACAAGACCGTCTAATAGGGCTACGAGAAGATAGATAATCCTTCTACGATACTGCAGAAAGATTTGGCAGGAATGTAGCCACTGTACATGCTTGCTGGCAGCGGTGGTCACGAGAACGTACGGTAGCCAGAAGCCGGAGCTCAGGACGGCCACACGGCACTACCAAGAGGGAAGACCATCGCATTCGGTGTATGGCTCCGGCGTCTCGCACTGCACCTGCAGTATGAAGTTGTGCAGCAGTTGGCACCACTGTGACGCAACGAACTGCTACAAATCGGTGCGCCAAGGACAGCTCCGATCCAGACGCCCTGTAGAGTGCATTCCAATGACCCCCAACTGCCGCCATTTGCGACTTCGGTGGTGTCAAGCGAGAGCTCATTGGAGCGCAGGGTGAACGTCTGTTGCGTTTTCTGGGGAAAATGGTTCTATCTAGGTACAAATAATCGCCCTGTGTGGATTAGAAAGATGCCAGTTCAGATCCTGCAATCAAACTGTCTGCATGCTAGAGACAGTGGATTTACACGGGTAGTCTGGCGTGCAATTTTATATGAAAACGGGAGTACTCTCGTGCTTATCCTGCGCGCTACGACTGTAAATTCGTACGTCACTCTGCTGACTCGACGTGTTGTGCCGCCATTCATGGACAGCATTCCAGGGGGTGGTTTCCAACAGGATAACGCTCAACCACATACCGCTGTTGTAACCCAACTTGCTCTACAGAGTGTCGACGTATAGCTTTGCCTACTCGATCATCAAATCTATCTCCGATCGAGCAAATATGGGATATCATCGGACGACAACTCCCTCGTCATCCAGAGCCAGTATTAACAGTCCCTGTATTGGCCGACCAAGTACAACAGGCACGGTACTCCATCCCGAAAGCTGACATCCGACAGTTGTTTGCATGCTTGCATTCAACATTCTGGCAATTACAATAGTTTTTAATGTACAACCATTTTACATTCACAATGGCTTACCTCGCGCTTACATTAACATGTGACTTTGCAATGTTAATCATGTAAATATATCACCTAGGCAAATGCACTCCCGAAATTTCATTATGTTAACTATTTCTTGGTGTTGCGATTTTCCCCTCAATGTATCCTGTAAACCGCCCTCCAGTCTCAAACGTTACGAGTTCTCATCGAAAGTAAGAAAAACATTTGATACCTTAAAATTTATCCCCATAAAGTACATGTGATCCTGTTGTTGTTGTTGTGGTCTTCAGTCCTGAGACTGGTTTGATGCAGCTCTCCATGCTAATCTATCCTGTGCAAGCTCCTTCATCTCCCAGTACCTACTGATCCTATGAATGCTTAATGGAACCCTTTTGCTGACGATAGGTTCACGCAAAAGTGCAGCAAAAAGGAGGTAAGGTTTCTCGGAAGTATCACAATCGAATACCGAACACATGAATGAAACATTTTTACACGTGCAACCCACCCTCCAAGTATTACACACCGTAACTTCTAGGTCCGATATGTCCAAAGATAAACGTCTTTTGTCGCGTCCCAAACGTAGAAAGGGGAGAAAGAGGAATAGTCAACTGCGTCTCTTAGTCGGCTGAGAGAGTCTTTGTGTGACTATGTTGTGAAAATTCCCTAATTGCAAAAGGTAGAGATTGCAATTAGTACTGAACAGCGAACACTAAGAGTGTTTTGAAACTTCTAACTTTGTTCAGAGAATACTCTCAGTCCTGTATACATTTAGTTTCTGTATGTCCATCTTTTCAGACATGGTTCGGGACATCGACTGTACCGTACAGAATGTCAAATGAAACACCTTTCAGACACCCACATTTCCAAATTGTTATTTTATGGGGCTACCAGTTTCGGCGATATAATACACCATCTTCAGGCCCCCTGACGGACGTGTAGAAGATTCCAACCTTGGTTCCGGTCAAAGTCGGCAGGTGATGTAGGATGTGATCGCTGTCTCACGAATCTACAGATACCTGTTCTTGAATGCTGGTCCCTATTTTGATTTGACATTCTGTAATATACATTTTCTCTAAATGGCCAAGTTTTTACACTGAGGCTGTGACGAACTAGCACTTTTTCGTCTATGAAAAGAACCTGTTAGTACTAACCGCCTCTGCACCCACCACACGTCGCGCTGGAGTCCTACGGCCTCCAAATAGAACATCTGCTGTTCCGAACTACTACAGATAACTCTTGTCAGACCTGCACGGACAATAACCTCAGCTGCTTCTACCAATACTACTGCGTCTCCACTTCGATTAGAACCTGCCTTTTCTATCTATCGTCTACTCCTGTCTGCCCTAACTGTCAAGACTCTCCCTTTGGAGTTTCCCCTTCGCTTCCACAAATATTCGACTTGGAGTAATGTTGAAGGGCCCTCGTCATCTCGTTGGCTCTGTTCGTGCACTGTTGTACAGAAACTGAATGGAGGGAGGGAGGCATCGGTTGTTCATTAATGTCCTGGAGACACTTTAGGCTCTTGACTACGTATGTGTGCCCCTTACAGAGATTCCCTCTCTTACTATTACACTTACAGTGTTATTTCTTAGGGGCGACAGGCTTCTCTAAGGTGGCACTATCTGAAAATATTTCCTTCTACCTGATTTTAAACATTTAACATTTTATGTAAGCCTGCTGTTGTGTTCGGGTGCTCAATACTACCTACCTGCCTCTCAACTTCAGCTGTGCGGAGTGGCCTCGCGGTCTCGGGCGTCATGTTACGGACTGTGCGGCATCTTCCGCCGAAGGTTCGAGCCGCTCCTCGGGCATGGGTGTGTGTGTTATTCTTAGCATAAGTTAGTTTAAACTAGTTTAAGTAGTGTGTAAGTCTAGGGACCGATGACCTAAGCAGTTTGGTCTCTTAGGAATTCACACACATTTGAACAAACTCTTAACTTCCTCTTAACTTCTACTTTGTTATGCTCGTGAAGCTTTCCCCTGTTATTAACTCTTAAGATCTGTCTATCAGTTTCGTGGATACAAGACAATTTGTTGTCTATTATCCTCCTTGTCTAATAACCCATAATCAAGCTTATGAATACAGATATCAGAATTTCCTTCGCAAAATTATTTCTATGGAGCACAGTGTTCTATGGAGTGAAAATTGGGCTCTAGGTAAACTGGGAAGTCCTTGTGGTGAACTGGGAAACACTGTTTAGATCTATGAAAAAAACTGGACTTAACTGGAAGGATAGGAGAATGATTAATCGATTGTATCAAAACCAAAGGAGAAAAGTAAACACCAATAAGGTAGGGGAAGAGGCCAGGATTAGAAAAGGAGCTAGACAAGGATGTCCCCTATTTCTATATATATTTAATGTCTTCATTGAGGATGCTGTTCAGACCATGGAGGAGAAGATGGGAATAAAGGCCAGTGGTGAAAGGATACATTGTACTAGATTTCCTGATGATATCGTGGTAGTTACAGACCCTGAAAAAGAAACGAATACGATGATGCAAGTCCCGTCAGACATGCTTAAACTATGTACATTAAATGTGGCCAAACGGAAATAAAAAGTATTGATTGTACGAAAAGCTAAATAAAAACAGAAATACAATCTAAAAATTTATTACATCAGAAGTGGTCAAACGAAACAATTTTTTATCTCGGTAGTGAGACCACAGAGGTCAACAGGTACTCAGTGGAAGTGGAGAGAAGGACTTCATTTCCAAAAGAGGCATTTATGACTAAGAAAAGATTTTTAACCAGCAAACATATGAATACAGATATCAGAATACCCTTTGATAAATTATTTCTATGGAGTATAGTTTTCTATGGAGTGAAAATTGGGCTCTGGGTAAACTGGAAAGGCGTCGCATTGAAGTTGCTGAAATTTGGATGTGACGGAAAGTGATAAGAACAAAATGCACGGAAACGAAAACAAACCTGAAGTCTTAAGGGTAGGGAACTGAGAATGAGGATTCTTGTAGGACATGGAAAAGAAGGAAATTAAAATTATTTGGCGTATCATTAGGCACAACACCTTCACCATTAATATTCTTGAAAGGAAAGTACTGGAATAGAAAGGAAGAGGAGAGCCGAGAATGAAGTATTTGGAAGACATCAAGATGACAATTGTATGGTACTGAAACAAACAGCTAGTGACAGAAGAGGTTGGTTTCATTGAGGAGGCGTTAGCCTTTACAAGACGTGTCTACGAATATGTATGGTGAATGCAACGGTTCGCAGCCACGTAGTTTCAGAAGCTGAAAACACAACAGTAACTACATCAGCGTCAACGTAATTTGTTTGCTGAAAAATTATTTACATAAAAAAATCAACGTAGAACGCATGTGCAATGTACCCCTGATCTCTAGCTCATCTAAAAGCAATAAGAATTCTAACGTGGACGCAGATACTTGTGGTTGAAATTGTTAATACCAGACAAAGGTGTGGGTTAATGGATACGTGAAATCTACATACAATATGTAAACAATACACTTCTACGGTAGGCAGACCAATTTTACAGTGTTGCCAGTATGGCGGTGGGTAAACATTGAATAAGAACAGCTAACATTCCTTCGGAAACACATCGTCGATTCACAATAATAAAAAACAATAAAAAAAATAAAAAAAACAAGAAAGGTTACAGATTTTCTCCCCGTGTTACCTTGTCCTTTCTCCTGCCCATGTAGTTCTTTTGTGTGTGTGTGTGTGAAATCTTATGGGACTTAGCTGCTAAGGTCATCAGTCCCTAAGCTTACACACTACTTAACCTAAATTGTCCTAAGGCCAAACACACACACTCATGCCCGAGGGAGGACTGGAACCTCCGCCGGGACCAGCCGCACAGTCCATGACTGCAGCGCCCTAGACCGATCCGCTAATCAGGCGCAGCCCATGTAGTTTTCAAATGGCTCTGAGCACTATAGGACTTAACATCTGAGGTCATCACTCCCCTAGAACTTAGAACTACTTAAGCCTAACTAACCTAAGGACATCCATGCCCGAGGCAGGATTCGAACCTGCGACCGTAGCGGTCGTGCGGTTCCAGACTGTAGCGCCTAGAACCGATCGGTCACCCCGGTTGGCCTACTAAAATTACACAACAGTGCTTTGTTTAAGCAAATCCTATAAAAATTCTAACTATTTTCACCGGTAGCGCAATTCCATTGACTAGCTGATCTTGATATAAAAATTGAATTGCTGTAAATACTAACTATCTGAGGATGAGCCCGCTGCGGATATAAAGATAGAAAGATACCTTAAGAAAGAATTTTTTAAATTGTTATTCAAGAAGATTTTATGAAGAGTAATCTAACTTGACTGATCGCAGTACCCAACATTTCGTAAATCACTTCATTCGCTTATGCAGAATAAAACAACTAACATTTTTTTAACAGTCTTATCTACTGTTACTTCACATTTACCTGTATTAGTAAACCTAGAGGGTACGTTTTGCACTCATATTCTACTACTCAGTGATACAAAACAGAAACCTCAACAAAGGAAGAAAGGCATGTAAGAAAAACGAGAAGCATGAAAAGGAAGCAAGACTTAAAACTTGGTTAACGTACAATTTATTACTCGTACGCGAGAGAAGGATATGAATTTATGTATGATGATTGAGACGCCTTACAGCGTGTCTAGACGAGTGTGAAAGCTACTAGTGAAGCAAAGAAATTCCTTGTACGATCCCTATGTAATTAAAACTTTCTTTCCGTCCGCATTGCAAAATAAATTTATTTTTAATTTATTATTGTTTGGTTTCATGACATACTCAGAGGCAGATCTCTTAATGCAGACATATAAAGCTCAATGACAATTAAGTGATTTTGTAGCAGTTAGGCTGAAAACCTACAGTTTGAGATTTCAACCCACGATGAGTTCTAGGACTTCAGATGTTAGTTACCACTTGCTTAATCTCTGGAAATGTTTTGTAAATTCGAAAAACATCAAAGAGCACTGTGGCTCGACTTCCTTGTTAAACAGACTGTGTGAGGCAGTTAGAAGACTACAGGCAGGCAAGGGCTCATCTCCTCTGACACAGACACGTCTAGCAAAACACTGTTTTATTAACGCCATGATTCACGTCAACGAGATCTTTAGCAGAAGTTCAAAATTTACGAAAAAAGAAACAAAATAGGAGGGAAATAACGATAAAAAGAAAATGAAACATCAAAAACCTGAAAAAAGATATTTACACTATTCGTTTAAAAGTAAGAAATAAAAAAGGGTTACAGAAGCATTTGAAATGGCTCTGACTGAAACAAATTAGTAGCCGATTGAGAATAAGGTTCAAAAAATAACTTAGGGTCTCAGAATTTCATAGAGTAGGCCTACTAGAGGGAATTTGCTGTACATGATTTCGAACATTACTCAAAGCACATAAAATGTTATTTCTTACTTTTAGACAAGTACTTTCCAAAAACGTTTGACTGATATTCCAATTTGTTTATTTTCAGTTTTGTTCGAAAAGCACGAAATATAATAAATTCAAAAATCTACTGGAATTCAATTGTTTTTTAATTACTCTGAATACTTTCAGCAATTAAATATTTTTAGCAAAACTACACTTTATGTTGATCAATTGCTGCCTCTCTTCATTTGCCTATGAAAATAAAGGCAAAAATTTTCCTTCAAATCACAAAGTTTTTCGTAATTCACCTAATTACTTTCAAGCAGTCAAATCTCAGTTCTGCAAAATATTCACAATAATGTGTTATACAGCTGAACAAAATTCCAGAGCCGGCTTGAGGGTCATCATGCACCTCGAATAGACATGCAGGCGTAACAGTACTGTGTGAACAATTATCTAGTTCCCCCAGAATACTTGGTCCGATTTGTCGGACTCTTCCGTTTATATACACAAGAGGTTTAGAGAAGTATATACTATGTTCTGGTAATAGAACAAGTTAATACATGGTGGAATAAGCGTAATATTTATTCATGCTCCGCTTAATGTGATGCTAGATATATCATTCTTCTCGCAGCTCCACCTCCTCGTCTTGTCACGTGGTAGACGCACGTACACATGTTAACATTGATTTGTAAGGCAAACGCAAGTTTGGCACAGACAGAATGTAGTCTGGTTCTGCACCCAGGCTAAAAAAGGTGAATTTAATAAAATTAATGAAGCATTTCATGTCGAAATGCAATCATACTGAATTTAAAAAAGTTACAAAAACTTGTGAATAGGTTCTTCCGTCCCTTCTTGGTATACGGTTAATATTTAAGGCTGAGAACCAAATAATCTACGTTTTGTTACACTAATATTTTTTTACAACAAACCTGTATTCTTCTTATTAGGCAGTCATCAGGTAGCACCTTTTTAGCGTGCACAAAATAAACTTGTGTCCGAAGTCTGTAACAGAAGATATTAACAACACAACGGCTCATGGGTCATGCCACTGGTAGAAAATGTTTAATCGAGTGCCCATCACTCGTGTTATATGTCAAATATGTTGCAATAATTAGTAACTTAGTGTCTAGGGAGGAGGTTGAGAGTGAATAAAATAGAACCGTAAATAGTCGTCGCTCAACGAGAAACCACTTACCATGGAAATACCATAAGGGCACTAAATTCTAATATCACATACACAATGACACATTTTACATTTCTTATCATTTATTTCTTTCGGTAATGTGCAGTTTTATTTGACTGTTTTTGAAGACTATTTACTCCCATCACACATATGAAGGGCTTCTTTCAATAGTGGTACAAGTCGATCTTTGTTCATTTGAGATACAGAGTTCTAAAGTTAAATGAGAGCTGAAAAATCTACAGTTGAGATACCAGAAGTATTCAAGCATATGGCTTATTGCTAGAGATGAACCTTTCTTTCTGTTTGTTTGGAAAATTAATTTCAGAAGCATTGTAGGCAGGACAATGGAGGTAATGGACTTGTACCACTATTGAAATAAGCCCTTCATATGTTCGTCAGGACTTTAAGACCGGCCAAACATCTCTCCGTCAGAAGGGTAGACCACTTCTTAGGCTTATGATGCGCTTTCAGTTATGTCTACACAGAAGCTAATTTTAGAACACAATACCAAATGATCGTATTACGTTTTACACTAAATGAGACAAACATGCCACATGCTTATTTTGATGTGACACAGGGTCATAGCCATAGTAGGATGCTGTAACGGTACGTTGATGGTAATTCGTTTGGAGGGAATTGTCTGCTGTGAGGTGCTCAATCAAATGGTTATTACCACATATGTGCTATTCACGAGTCAATATTTCACTCAGTACCAACATCAACCCAATGGCAAGGCACATTGCTTCACTGGTTGAGACCAATCATTTCGATGGAAGACTATTGTTGACGTACCCACTTCTTGCAACAAATTCTAAATCTGAGTCTGGACCGATCTGAGGATTTACTTTTCGACCCAAATGCATTAGTGGCCAGTGCAATAAAACTCTCCTGACCATTGTGGTATTAACATTAGACATCGAGCTAGTTTTCACACTAAAGAGGGCCCAAAACAATACCAGATACAGGTGAAAACGAATTTTTAATGAAATATTACAGTGACCCTTCTAGTTTCACACCACAGAATTATGTATTCCTCTCGGCTAAACGTCAACGTCATTTGACAGAACAGAAAAATCACTTCGAACTTTTAATGTGTCGTGTTATTGATATACTTGGAAAGTGTCATTCCAAATTCACTTCCTCCTGCATTGGTTATACTAGAAGAAGTTTATTTCTGTTAATTTACCTTATGGTGACGCATATCATGATATGAATGCGCTTGACGTAGACGGTTATCATTTCCTTATTTTTCATATCTTTTTTAAGTTCATATTACATATGAAGCATTATTTATATCATTGTAAGATTTCAAATAAGTTTCAGACAACTGATAAAGTTCCTTTAGAAACGAGCATCGACTTTCCTGGTATCCATATTTTCCTGTTTGTGCCGGATCTTTAATGGCAATAAGTCGTTTCACAAGCTTCTTTACAGTCAGACGGTCAAACAAGCGCATTAAGGTGTACATATTCTGACCTATAAGGTTCTTCCTCATTTTATAGTGTAATTACGGTTCTTCTGTATTGTTTGCACAACCTAATCTGGACGACGTAAAATTTGATTGTGGTGTATGGGAGAATAGGCTTCTGTCTACGAGTATATTACACTGGTGGGCAGGCGTTCACAGGTTTCCAGTGATGATTACTGGTTCAGTACATAGTGTCTATGGCCCTCAGGGACTCTCTGACAACAGCTCACTTGTTAATGTTTTAGACACATAACATCTCTGAGACAATGAGAAATGGATTTCTGTCCTCAGTATGAGTCAAACAAGTATCAAAAATGTTCTAACAGCTGCAATATAATGATTACACAAATAGACAAATTAAAACCTACTAAACATTTTTCGTGTTTAAATAAACAACCCTCAGGCAAAACATGTACACTTTGTTACACTATTGGTGAACACTTGAGCCACTACAATACGGAAGTAATTCTTATAGTGACCTGTCAAAAACACGGAGTGGTTGTGGCCATGGTTGTGGCATCATGGGATGCTGTGCACTCTGCTGAAGTCGGTAAGATGTGAATACGCGTTGGAAGTTGGACAACCAGTCTCTCCACGTGGCCCCAAAGAAAAGAAATCGATTTTACTTATTTGGCCAGTGAACAGGACTATGACTCCCGCTCTCATGTCATCGAGAGTATAGATCAAATTTCTGAGTAATATCCCATGGAAAGTGGCAAGCACTACCCATGTTGAACCATTACATTAAATTACATTAATACTTGCTCCGTAGATCACGAACACCTTTCGTAAAGTTGTCGAACGTACTAGTTTAACATAAGGTTTCTTTACATGATATAATTACTACTTTTTTACAACTACTGCTCCATATCTAAAAATTCATCTGTTAAGTGGAAGGAGTTGTCATTCAGAAATTATTTTAATTTGTTTTTAAATGCTGGTTGACTATCTGTCAGATTTTTAATGTTATTTGGTAAATGACCAAAGATTTTTGTGGCAGCATAATTTACTCCTTGTGTGCTCAAGTCAGATTTAACCCAGAATAGTGAAATTACCCTTTCTTCTAGTGTTGCATACAGGCACTCCGTCATTATTTCTGAATTGTGATAGGTAATTAATAACAAATTTCATAAGTGAATATAAGTATTGTGAAGGTACTGTGGATATACTGAAAGGGTACAGCACCGCCCGACACTGAAAATAGGTACAACATTCTTCGTTATTCTTGACAGAGCAACATGTTTTTTTGTAATACTAACTCAATTTCACTTAATACACCGAAGCCGGATACCAGTGTGTGTGCTTCACTGGTTGAGACCAATCATTTCGATGGAAGACTATTGTTGACGTACCCACTTCTTGCAACAAATTCTAAATCTGAGTCTGGACCGATCTGAGGATTTACTTTTCGACCCAAATGCATTAGTGGCCAGTGCAATAAAACTCTCCTGACCATTGTGGTATTAACATTAGACATCGAGCTAGTTTTCACACTAAAGAGGGCCCAAAACAATACCAGATACAGGTGAAAACGAATTTTTAATGAAATATTACAGTGACCCTTCTAGTTTCACACCACAGAATTATGTATTCCTCTCGGCTAAACGTCAACGTCATTTGACAGAACAGAAAAATCACTTCGAACTTTTAATGTGTCGTGTTATTGATATACTTGGAAAGTGTCATTCCAAATTCACTTCCTCCTGCATTGGTTATACTAGAAGAAGTTTATTTCTGTTAATTTACCTTATGGTGACGCATATCATGATATGAATGCGCTTGACGTAGACGGTTATCATTTCCTTATTTTTCATATCTTTTTTAAGTTCATATTACATATGAAGCATTATTTATATCATTGTAAGATTTCAAATAAGTTTCAGACAACTGATAAAGTTCCTTTAGAAACGAGCATCGACTTTCCTGGTATCCATATTTTCCTGTTTGTGCCGGATCTTTAATGGCAATAAGTCGTTTCACAAGCTTCTTTACAGTCAGACGGTCAAACAAGCGCATTAAGGTGTACATATTCTGACCTATAAGGTTCTTCCTCATTTTATAGTGTAATTACGGTTCTTCTGTATTGTTTGCACAACCTAATCTGGACGACGTAAAATTTGATTGTGGTGTATGGGAGAATAGGCTTCTGTCTACGAGTATATTACACTGGTGGGCAGGCGTTCACAGGTTTCCAGTGATGATTACTGGTTCAGTACATAGTGTCTATGGCCCTCAGGGACTCTCTGACAACAGCTCACTTGTTAATGTTTTAGACACATAACATCTCTGAGACAATGAGAAATGGATTTCTGTCCTCAGTATGAGTCAAACAAGTATCAAAAATGTTCTAACAGCTGCAATATAATGATTACACAAATAGACAAATTAAAACCTACTAAACATTTTTCGTGTTTAAATAAACAACCCTCAGGCAAAACATGTACACTTTGTTACACTATTGGTGAACACTTGAGCCACTACAATACGGAAGTAATTCTTATAGTGACCTGTCAAAAACACGGAGTGGTTGTGGCCATGGTTGTGGCATCATGGGATGCTGTGCACTCTGCTGAAGTCGGTAAGATGTGAATACGCGTTGGAAGTTGGACAACCAGTCTCTCCACGTGGCCCCAAAGAAAAGAAATCGATTTTACTTATTTGGCCAGTGAACAGGACTATGACTCCCGCTCTCATGTCATCGAGAGTATAGATCAAATTTCTGAGTAATATCCCATGGAAAGTGGCAAGCACTACCCATGTTGAACCATTACATTAAATTACATTAATACTTGCTCCGTAGATCACGAACACCTTTCGTAAAGTTGTCGAACGTACTAGTTTAACATAAGGTTTCTTTACATGATATAATTACTACTTTTTTACAACTACTGCTCCATATCTAAAAATTCATCTGTTAAGTGGAAGGAGTTGTCATTCAGAAATTATTTTAATTTGTTTTTAAATGCTGGTTGACTATCTGTCAGATTTTTAATGTTATTTGGTAAATGACCAAAGATTTTTGTGGCAGCATAATTTACTCCTTGTGTGCTCAAGTCAGATTTAACCCAGAATAGTGAAATTACCCTTTCTTCTAGTGTTGCATACAGGCACTCCGTCATTATTTCTGAATTGTGATAGGTAATTAATAACAAATTTCATAAGTGAATATAAGTATTGTGAAGGTACTGTGGATATACTGAAAGGGTACAGCACCGCCCGACACTGAAAATAGGTACAACATTCTTCGTTATTCTTGACAGAGCAACATGTTTTTTTGTAATACTAACTCAATTTCACTTAATACACCGAAGCCGGATACCAGTGTAGGAAAGAATGACAATTTATTTATTTAACTAATCACATGTGCACTCCCACAAAATAAATCCCTACATCCAATTTGGTGAAATCTGTGAAATGAAAAAATGTATGGCCGTCTGCTAATAATAGATAGTGAATGTGCAATACATGATCATCTTTGAGACGGTCCTTTGGTCACTTTTAGTAGAACCAAAGAGATGAAATTTACTTGAGCTTTGAGCGCCTGAAATGTGGCTGACAACTACGGTAGCAAGGTGCTCCCCCACTTCGGCAGACGTGCGAGCTGACCTGGAGAACGGCCATGTTTCAGCACTCTAGCGCTGGATCTTGTGTTGGTGAGACCTGCCTTAGGTGTGCTCCGTAAAGACAAAAGAGTGGAGACATGGTATGCATGTGGAATACTTAAGAGTAGTTTGGAATAATTATTTCTCTGTTTCAGGAACCTTTGGGACGAGAATTAAATGACAGGCAGGTAATATTAAGGGGATCGTAGTAATCTTTGGAAGTGACCAACGGTCACAATGAGACCACGTATAGCAATAAGTCGAAATACTTGCGAGTGCTAGGACTAAGTTGAAATACTTCCGAGTGCTAAGGTTAAGCTGAATTACTGGCGTCTGTACTATAAGTAGGAAATATCTAAGAAATGGCGTGTGCAGGACTTGAAATTAGAGACGAGTACTTCCTCGTGGTGAGTACTGTGTGAGTCTCAATGTGTGTATGAGACAAAGGATAAAGAGAAGTACTCGTCCATAGTATCAGTTGAGGACTCGCGTGTGTGACGAATATGTTCTTAATATTACTTTGCGTGTTATGTTTCCGTGTGACGCTGGATTCAAACTCTAATACTCTGAGAGAGAATTAAGGTGAGTCAGCCGACTATCCAGCAATGCCACTTGGCCTGCATTGCACAGGAAGACGTGCATATATCCTCCATAGTTCGTAGTAGGAAAGAAAAGTTACGAAGTGGGGCAGTGTCGTGTGAAACTGGGGTGAATACTAATTGAAGTGGGAAAGCTGAAAGTGATGTGATTCTAATGTTGTAACTATTCTTTGTGATGTATTGTATGTTGTCAGTGTGATGTATTTCGTGTAATTTAAGTATGTGTGGTTTGCATGGGAGAGTAGCAAGATAGGTGCAGAGGCAGTGGGTTATGCATGTTCCTTTTTGTACCCCTCGGTCTGGAGTAAATTTTCGTGATGATGGGTGTGAGAGTCGAAGTGTGAGATATAGCAAAAGATCCACCATCCTATCCAGAAAGTGCACTGTAGCGTTAGATAATTACGAGACCATAAGACAGAGAATCACCAATGTAAAGCCATGCCCACTGGGCGGATTTTCTCATTTGTAATTGTTGTATAAAATGTAATGGTGTGTTTAGTTTATCTTTGACTCATAATAGAAGTTATCGGAATAAAAAAGATAGTGAAAAGAAAAAGATTGATGGCTTTGTTCTTAGAATAGTGTGTAGTCATGATACCCAGTATTTATAATGTGTGCGCCATTCATATTCAGTGCGATGGCCACGTGTTGGTCAATGCCGTTGGGTAAGAAAGTAAATGTGGTATCACCAGAGCGTAGTGAACAGTCAGAGTTGTGTAAATTGCTAATAGTCAGATTTGCGTCATCCGTTTCCGTTGCGTAATATTCAAACAGGAGAATAATTTTTAGCTTAAATGTGAGTACTAGAGCTCATAATCAGTCATTGATGTTACTCGATAAATGAGAATAAATCCACTCGCTTGGCAGACCACTCATCTTGCAGGCCTGACTGCTTGATGTCACAGTATGAGCAAGGCATGTGGGTGCCTCTCAATACCTAGTTCCTTAAATAAATATCTGCAAGTAATCTTGGGTTGGCTTCAGCTGTTATTCTGATTACAGGCTTTTGTGCAATGAATAATTTTCCCCTTAATGATGAATTACCGCAAAATATGATGCCATATGAAACCAGTGAATGAAAACAGGAGTAGAAGGCTAATTTACTGATATGTTTATCACCAAAATTTGCAATATCCTTAATAGCATGAGGAGGTGAACCAAACTATTCCAGCAGATCATCAATGTGTTCAAAAAATGGTTCAAATGGCTCTGAGCACTATGAGACTTAACTGCTGTGGTCATCAGTCCCCTAGAACTTAGAATTATTTAAGCCTAACTAACCTAAGGACATCACACACATCCATGCCCGAGGCAGGATTCGAATCTGCGACCGTTGCGGTCACGTGGTTCCAGACTGTAGCATCTAGAACCGCACGGCCACTCCGGCAGGCCATCAATTTGTTCCTTCCAATTCATTTCCACATCTGTTCACACACCTAGCATTTTAGAATATTCTTCTTTAGCAATAGACTTCTGTTCAAAGTTAGTATTTATCAGTGGTGTTATACCATTACAGTATTTTCTCGAGATTTAGTGAGAATCCATTTGCAGAGAACTACTTAATAATTTTCTGAAAGAAGTTATTTACAATTTCCTCAGCTAATTCTTGATTGTTTGGTGTGACAACCGTATTTGTACATCAGAAAAAATCAACTGGCCTTGCATCTTAGTGAATAGGGAGTGGGAAGCCATTAATATATATTAAGAACAATCAAGGACCCAAGACTGAACCCTGTTGGCACCGTTCTTGATACCTCCCCAATCAGAGGACTCTGTTGATTTTTACAGACTATCTGTACTGGTAATTTCAAGCTTCTACAACCTTCCAGCTAAATATGAATGAATCCATTTGTGCACTGTCCCACTCATACCACAACACTTAAGGTTATCTACAAGTATTTCATGTTTCAGCAGTCAAAAGCCTTTGAGAGATCTCAAAAATCCAGACGGCTGAAGTTTGATTAATGAGAGCACCTAATATTTGATCACTGAAATTATATATAGCATGTTCTGTTGAGAAATCTTTCCGAAAACGAAACTTAAATTTTGTTAATACTTCAGTTTTACAAATCTATGGAGTTACTCTTCAATACATTACTCTTTCAAGAATTTTGGGTAAAGCAGTCACGAGTGAAACTGGGTGGTAGTTGTTACTACCAGATCCATCCCCCTTCTTATGCAATGGTTTGACGATAACATATTTCAGTCTATCTGGATAATGGCTGGTTTCAGTGAGCTATTCTTCTGAGATGTTGACAAAACTGATGCATAAAAGAATGTAAAAGAAAACCAAGGAGATTTTAAATAACGATCAGTTTATCTTTAGAAAAGGCATAGTCACAAGAGAGGCAGCAGTGACATTGTTCTTGATAATAGCAGCAAGACTTATTAATAACGATGACATGTTCATAGTAACTCACTTGTCGAAATACATTGAAGCGCCGAAGAAACTGGTATAGACACGCGTTTTCAAATACAGGTATATGTAAACAAGCACGACTTCAGAAATCATTCGAGCCCATGTCACGTTGTGCTGTGGTACTTTTGAGTGCTCTCGAGTGCACTACACGATATTACTCAGATGTACCAGTTTCTTTGGTGCTCCAGTGTATAAAATGTGTTCCACAATGTAAAATGGTCCAAGATTTTCGAAATTCTGAGAAAAATAGTAGTAAGCTATGTGGAAACCCGGGCTATATACAATATGTACTATAACCAGGATGGAACAATAAAACTGCGGGACCAAGAACGAAGTGCTCGGATTAGAAACGCTGTAAGACTAGGAAATAGTCTTTTCGCCCTTACTTTTCTGTCTATACATAACAGAAGCAAAGACGAAAATAAAAGAGAGATTCAAGTGAGGGATTAAAATTCAGGGTGAAGTGACAGCGTGACATTACTATCCTCAGATCCAGTGAAGAAATATGCAGGACACGTTGAATGGAATGCACCGTCTAGCGAGTAAACCGAAGAAAGGCAAAAGTAAAGAAAAATAACAGAAAGGACATTAGCGGTAAACTTAACATCGAGATTGGGGAGCACTAAGTGGACGAAGCGAAGGAATTCAGATACCTTGGAAAGAAAATAACGCTTGACGGACGAAGCCTGCATGACATAAAATGCTGACTAGCAGAGGCCAAGAGGGCGTGCTGGTCAAGAGAAGTCACTGGAATCAAATATAGACCTTAATGTGAGGAAGAAATATCTGAGAACGGCACTGGGCTGTATGGTAGTGAATCATGGACTGCCGGAAAACCGGAACAGAAGACAATCCCAGCAGTTGTTATGTAGTGCTATAGAAAGGTATTGAAAATTTGGTGAACTGATAAGAAAAGGAATGAGGACGTTCTACGCAGAATCAACGAAAAAAGAACAATATTGACAAGAAAATGAGACAGGATGATACAACATGTGTTAAGAAATCAGGGAACATGTTCCATGTTATTAAAGGAAGCCGATGAAGATAAAAGGTGTAGGGTAAGGCAGAGACTGGAATACACCCAGCAAATAATTGATGTCGTAGGGCGCATGTGCTACTCTGAAATGAATTCGTGGGAGGCCGTATCGAACAAAAGTGGTGGGAAAGAAGCGTAGTTGACCATTATTTTACAAAAAAGTCTTTTTTTTTTTAAATAGTTATTTATTGTTTCAAACAAATTTGCGAATTTTTGTACCCTCTTGGGTATGTTCTCGTCATAATGATATCTAATATCCTATCACAAACAATTACAATGACTGATCTATTCCACCTTTTTTCTGTCCACCACCATTTCCGTTCTTATGGACTCATTTAAATAAAAGCTATGGTTTTAGATTCATTCACTAGTACTGTAAGGTAAAATTCCTTTTTTCTCCTTTCTCCTCTTTCCCCATGATAAATGTGATACGGTTTGTACAGAAATATATTCACAATTACAGATACTTGCACTCAAGTAAGCAAAAGTTGTGCCAAAATTTTATTTAAAAGTGATGTGACTGGTTTTCATACACATTTCCTATATGGGTTTTTAAATTAAACGAGTATCGCATTTTCTTCTTTAAAGTCCACAGTTTTTTACTTTTACCCTAAAAGAAATATCTGTTTCAAATCAAAAAACGCTATTTGAGTCCTCTGACTAAATTTAATATGGTTTTGACCCACCCTTAGCCATGATGACCGCTACCACTCTCGCAGGCACACGTTCAATCAGGTGCTGGATGGTTTCTTGGGGAATGGCAGCCCATTTTCACGAAGTGTTGCACTGAGGAGAGGTATCGTTGTCAGTCGGTGAGGCCTGGTACGAAGTCGGAATTCCAAAACATCCCAAAGGTGTTCTGTATGATTCAGGTCAGGAGTCTGTGCAGGCCAGTCCAGTTCAGGGATGTTATTGTCGTGTAACCATTCCGACACAGGCCGTGCATTATGAACAGATGCTCGATCGAGTTCAAAGATGCAACCGCCATCCCTGAATTGCTCTTAAACAGAGGGAAGCAGGAAGGTGCTTAAAACATCAATGTAGGCCTGTGCTGTGATAGTGCCACGCAAAACAACAAGGGTTTCAGGCCCCCTCCATGAAAAACACGAGCACACCAAACACCACCGCCTCCGAATTTTACCGTTGGCACTACACACGCTAGCAGATGACGTTCACCGGCCATACGCAATACCCACACCGTGCCATCGGATCGCCACATTGTGTACCGTGATTCGTCACTCCACACAATGTTTTTCCTATGTT
This sequence comes from Schistocerca serialis cubense, assembly GCF_023864345.2. Lineage (NCBI taxonomy): Eukaryota > Metazoa > Arthropoda > Insecta > Orthoptera > Acrididae > Schistocerca > Schistocerca serialis. Next base: position 334,925,830 of record NC_064642.1, read on the forward strand.
CAATCGTCCAATGTTTACTCTTCTTATACCAAGCGAGGCGTTGTTTGGCATTTACCGGCGTGATGTGTGGCTTATGAGCAGCCGCTCGACCATGAAATCCAAGTTTTCTCACCTCCCGCCTAACTGTCGTAGTACTTGTAGTTGATCCTGATGCCGTTTGGAATTCCTGTGTGTTGGTCTGGATAGATGTCTGCATATTACACATAGCGACCCTCTTCAGCTGTAGGAGGTCTCTGTCAGTCAACAGACAAGGTCAGCCTCTACGCTTTTGTGCTGTACGTGTCCCTTCATGATTCCACTTCACTATCACATCGGAGACAGTGGACCCTGGGACAGATGTGTGACACAAGTGAAACCCAATCACCTGACCACGTACGAATTCCGTTTAGTTCCGCAGAGGGCCCAATTCTGCTCTCTCACAATTACTAATAACTGCTGAGGTCGCTGATATGGAGTACCTGGAAACAGGTGGCAGCACAATGCATCTAATATGAAAAAAGTGTGATTTTGGGGGTGTCCGGATACTTTTGATCACATAGTGTAAGAGAACTAGTGGTAGTTGTTAGATCGGTTACTGCTGCTACAATGGCAGGTTATCAAGATTTAAATGAGTTTTGACGTGCTGTTATAGTCGGCGCACGAGCGATGGACATAGCATCTCCAAGGTGGCGATGAAGTGGGCATTTTCCCGTATCATTATTTTCACGTAACGTGAAGATCACATCCTGTAAAACATCAAATCTCCGACATCACTGCGGCTGGATAACGGGAGCAACGACGACTCAAGAGAATCGTTCAACTTGGCAGAAGTGCCACCCATCCGCAAATTGCTGTAGATTTCGATGGTGGGCCATCAATAAGTAGCAGCGTGCGAACCATTCGACGATTAAACATCGATATGGGGTACCCTTGATGACTGCACAACACTCAGCTTTCAGCCTCGTCTGGGCCCATCAACATCGACATTCGACTACTGATGACTGGAACCATGTTGCCTGGCCGGACGAGTCTCGTTTCAGATTGTGTCAAGCCGATGGACATGTGCGGGTATGTCGACAGCCTCATGAATCCATGGACCCTACATGTCAGCAGGGGACTATTCTAGCTGGTGGAGGCTCTGTAATGGGGTAGAGCGTGAGCAGGTGGAGTTATTTGGGACCCTGATACGTTCAAATGGTTCAAATGACTCTGAGCACTATGGGACTTAACATCTGAGGTCATCAGTCCCCTAGAACTTAGAACTACGTAAACCTAACTGACCTGAGGACATCACACACATCTATGACCGAGGTAGGATCCGAACCTGCGACCATAGCGGTCGCTCAGTTCCAGGCTGAAGCGTCTAGAACCGCTCGGCCACAGCGGCCGGCCCTTATACGTCTAGATACGACTGACAGGTAAGACGCACGTAAGCACCCTGTCTGATCACCTGCATCCATTCATGTCCGTTGTGCATTCCGACAGACTTGGGTTATTGCAGCAGGTCAATGCGACACCCCACACGTCTAGAATTGCTACAGAGTGGCTCCAGGAACACTCTTCTGACTTCGAACACTTCTGCTAGCCACCAGACGACCCTCTCATGAACATTATTGAGCATATCTGGAATGTCTTGCAACGTGCTGTTCAGAAGAAATCTCCACCTCCTCCTTTTCTTACGGATTTATGGACAGCCTTCCAGCACAACTTCAAACATTAGTCGAGTCAATGCCACGACGTGTTGCGGCACTTCTGTGTGTTCGCGGGTCCCCTACACGATATTAGGCAGGTGCACCAGTTTCTCTGGCTCTTCGGTGTGCTATTTATACTTGTGGATATCCTGTTTTTCAACTTTATCACGGCTCCTGTCAGCTATTCTACACATAACCCCCCCCCCCCCCCCCCAGTCCGCATGAGTCTGAAAATTTAAGTTCCCATTTCCTGATTTTATTTCTTCATACCGAAGGGATTTTCAAGTTCGATCAAGTTATGACAATCTGGCAGGCCATTTTCTCAGAGAATAGCATTAGCAGCGAGACGTGTCCACAATCAACAAGTTCACACAGCGTCCCTCTTGCATATAGGTTTCAGTACATCTGTTGAAGTGGAAGCGGATTAATATAGAAGGTAAAACTTCTCTAGCGCATGTATACCACTAAAATGATCAATGAGAGCTTACCATAAATTGAGAACAACGCGTTCAATAGTGAAGGTGCACCACAGTGGCCTTGGTTAGAGTATGTGCACAGCAGTGATGATAAACGGCGCATCCTAGAATGGTACCAGGCATCGGCATGAATGTTATTGTCTTCAGTTGGCTATTGTTATGCTATACAGCAGTCCACCTACAATTGACAGCAATGCAGCTATGGGTGTATCACTGAAATCTACAAACATCTTAGAGTGGAACGGGAACACACCAATTGTTCTAACTGAGTCTTCATGTACAGAACGCCAAGGAGCCCGGGTTCGATTGTCGGCTGGGTAGGAGATTTTCTCCTCTCAGGGACTGGACGTTGTGTTGTCCTCATTATCATTTCATCATCATCAGTGGAAGGTAACGGGAAACCACCACGGGAATCACTTCCCTAGACGCTCATGCGATGGACCTCTCTGACGAGGCTTCCCCCATGACCAGACCTGCCGTAAGGCAGAATACAAAGTAAGTTCATGGACAGAGAAAGATTAAATGATTAAAATGTGGACGAAAGAGGAGGCAACAACTAAACATTTTGGAGAATTATGAAGTGCTCGAGATGAATGGAATATCGAAATTAATACAACCTGTTATTGAAGAAGGCAATATCAACTACTATGTTTGTGATGGATATCTATATTGTGTTCTGCATGATTCTCGTGCAACGAGTGGCCACGGTGGACGAGACCGAATGATAAAATGATTAGTCAAAGTACCATAAAGTAATACGCGGAGATACCTAGATGTATCTTAGCTTATGTCAGCTTGGTTTACAAAAACAAAAAGATCAGAGGGAACGAATAGTAGTGAAGCCCAAGCTGTTCAGAGTGGTAAATTCCAGGTGTCAAGTTGATTTGATCGACCTCCAAACGCAACGAGAGGGAGATCATCAATTCGTAATGGCTTATCGAGACCATGTCACTAAATTCGTTGGTCTCAGGCCACTAAAGTACAAAACAGCTGTGGAGGTATGCGATAACATTATTGACATTTTTACGTTGTTTGGCGCTCCCTCTGTGCTGCATTTAGACAGTGGTCGAGTGTTCGTTAAAGAAACTACTACCAACTTTATTGAACTATAGCCCAATTTTAAGATAGTCCACGGTACACCGAGACACAGCCAGAGCCAAGGCAGCGTAAAGCGAGCAAATCAAGACATAGAAAATATGCTAACTATATGAATGTAGCGGTACAACACCGCGAAGTGGAGAAGTGCGCTAAGGTTTGTGCAGTTTATGAAGAACAGTGCTGTACATTTTGAGATTAAAAGGTCCCAGTACGAAGCGATGTTTGGATGCCCTCCTAAACATGGTTTGTCTTCATCAAGTTTACCTCCTACAGCGTAGACAAACGTTCTCTCTGAGGGCGACCTCGAAAATATAAATAAACAAGCGAATGTTAACAGTGAAGTAGTGACAAAAACGTTGTAGGATAATGATCGTAGAAAATCTCCTGTGCAAGAGGATAACTTACCAGCGGGAACACAGGTTGAGCACGGAGAGAAAGAACGTGTTCTAGACGATGACGACTTCTGCCTGACTGATTTAGAAATAAGAGTCAGTTCTTGCTATTAAAACAACAGAGAACTTAGAAGAACAAGAGCAAAGAATGCAGCAGTGCTGGGATCGTCGTTTTCCACCAATGGAAAAGAGATGTAGAACAAGAACTCCAATACCCGACTACTGTCGAGGCGGATGAGATAAACGTCGATCTTGGGTGACGTCCTCAAGACAAAACGGCTGATGGCTTCTACCGAATCGAGACGAGAGATGATGTCCTGAGCCAACTTTACACAGGGTGATAAATTGATTGTTTTTTAAATATTTCGCGATGGGACGATACTATATGCTGTAAGTAGGCTGTTTATGTTTTCTTATTGGTAACGCCACGTAGCGCTCTATATGAAAAATCACTGGCTGTGCTGTGTGCAGTCTGTGGCTAGTTTGCATTGTTGTCTGCCATTGTAGTGTTGGGTGGCGGCAGCTGGATGTGAACAGCGCATAGCGTTGCGCAGTTGGAGGTGAGCCGCCAGCAGTGGTGGATGTGGGGAGAGAGATGGCGGAGTTTTGAAATTTGTCATGAACTGCTATATTTATATATGATGATATCAAGGTAAATACATTGTTTGTTCTCTATTAATATCTTTCATTTGCTAACTATCCCTATCAGTAGTTAGTGCCTTCCATAGTTTGAATCTTTTATTTAGCTGGCAGTAGTGGCGCTCGCTGTATTGCAGTAGCTTAGGCAGCGAAGATTTTTGTGAGGTAAGTGATTTGTGAAAGGTATAGTTTAATGTTAGTCAGGGCCATTCTTTTGTAGGGAATTTTGAAAGTCAGATTGCGTTGCGCTAACAAAATATTTTGTGTCAGTTTAAGCACAGTCTTGTATAAATGTTCAAAGGGGATGTTTCATATGGCGACCCTGCCAGGATACCTCACTGGAATCTTCTGATTTTTTCTTGTAGTTTGTGTAATTAGTGTAGATTTTGTTTATTGCTAGTGCGTAATTGTAGAGAGAATCTCCTTTGTAGTTGCAGTCTTTCATTGTGGTACAGTAAAACAGTTGTAGCATGCATGCAGTTTTACACCAAGTATTTCTCAGCAGCGCGTACAATTAACTAGATATTTTTTCAGTGTTATGTTAATGTGTTTTCTTATTTTTGCTCTTCAAATTGTGCTTTTCTGTGTTGTCGTGTGAAATATTGTGACAATTATGGCGTGTGAAAAACGTAACACTAGGCTCCAAACTAAACTGAGAAATAATAGTGACGACGAGCGTAGCTTACCAGCGCCGCCGAGTAATGAATTTACTAATGTTCAAAGTAGTAATTTGGTAACTGTGCACAGGTTTTCTTATTTTTGCTCTTCAAATTGTGCTTTTCTGTGTTGTCGTGTGAAATATTGTGACAATTATGGCGTGTGAAAAACGTAACACTAGGCTCCAAACTAAACTGAGAAATAATAGTGACGACGAGCGTAGCTTATCAGCGCCGCCGAGTAATGAATTTACTAATGTTCAAAGTAGTAATTTGGTAACTGTGCACAGGGAAATGGAGCGGGCGTCAAACAATGGCGTGGACAGTGAAATAATTAGTGAAGAGGGAAGCATTATCGATCGATCAGTCGGCAATAGCTCGCCTCAGGAATCCGGAATGACAGGACACAATTTCGCAAATACTGTATATTCAGGTTTTGGGTTATCACCGTTTTCTCAAATAAGTCAAGACGCATTTTCTGCTTGTCAAAATGTGAATGTTGCCGGTGCAAATGCACTGCCGAAAAGCGTAGAGAAACAGATTCCAGACACTAATACATTATTATTGCAATTAATGCAACAAATGGAACAAAATCAGAGACAAATGGGACAAAATCTTAAAAAGTTAGACACAGTGGAACAAAATCTCAAAAAGTTAGACACAGTGGAACAAAATCTCAAAAAGGTAGACACAATGGAACAAAATCTTCAAAAGTTAGACACTACACTTGAACAAACACGTGAAGATTTAACCACTGAGTTACATAACATCGAATCGAAATGTCAAAAGGTCTGTAATGACGTAAAAACACAAATTTGTGAGCATTTCCAACCTATTTTTTTGCGTCATGAAAATGTATTACAGAATCACGAAGCAGCCATAAAAGAACTGCAAACTATTGTTCATGAAAATCATGAGACCTTGCAAGCTAAAATTGACTCAGTTGCATCTACCGATTCGGTTACGCAACTTGCAAGAACTCAGGAAAACTTAAAGGACGCAGTAGATACTCTGAAACTTGGTTCAGAAAAACACACTGAAGAAATAAGTACACTATCGGAGAAAGTAGCCGAACTTTCGGATCAGGTCACTAACTTATCTACAAAGGTAGATGATGATCTGAATGACACAAGACCCGTAGCCTTCACTGACACAGAAGAGTATGAACAAATAAGAAAATTCGAACAGAATCAAAATCAAATCAATACACAGTACAAAAGAGAAATCCGGGAAGTACAAGATCAGCTGACACAGGTAATACAAGAATTACGTATTTCAGAGGACACTCGCGCTCCAATACGGGAAGAGGGATATAGAAATACGGAACAACCACAAAATAATAACACAGGACACTTCGGAAATTATGAAAGAAATTGGCAAGGCGCATTGGATTTTGAGATGGAACCGCCGAAACGAAGTAACAATGACTGACATGCGACTCGCCGACATGACGATTTTGACTATAAGCTGTTCATTACTACACGTCAATTCAAAACATTTAAGAATTCTGGCAACGACATTCATCCACAAGCATGGCTCCATCAATTCTCTCATTGTTTTCCTCCCAACTGGTCGTTAGAACAAAGATTAGAATTTATGTGTGGCTACTTGGAGAATGAACCAGCTGTAAGAATGCGATCGGTAATTCACGATTGCCACAGTGAAGGAGAGTTTTACCATACCTTCCTCTCAACATATTGGTCTCAACCCACACAAGACCGAGTAAAACATGGCATCATAATGATGAAATGTTTCGAACAATCTGAATTTTCCAGTCTTATGAAATATTTTGAAGACATGTTGCATAAGAATCAGTATCTTTCAAACCCATACAGCCCCTCAGAACTCATCCGCATTTGCTTAATCAAACTGCCTGAACATTTACGACATATTATTTTGGCAGGACGTTGCAAAGACGACATTGAAGCATTTCAGGGACTCCTACAAGAACTGGAAATTGACACAGACAGTCGCGGGATGCGAAAACAGGAAAACAATCACTACAGGTCACTTCCGTCACAATTCCGTGACGACTGAAACAATAACTGGACACGACAGGTCTATTCTCACAACACAAATCGTGACCAAAACAGACACCACCCATACGACAACCGTTGGCAGAGTAGTAATAATTACAGGGAAAGATCACCTCTCCGCGGTAGTGACTATCACAGAGACAATAAGAGAAACAGACAATATGGGAACCAAAATAAATACTATCAAGGGAGGCAGAATAACTTCAGACGCAACAGTTCGGCGCAGAGTTACGATTCAGGGAGAAATTCTCCACCACATGACCGACAAACAAGAAACTATGTAAAGTACCGACAAAACGACAGACGTGAATTTCATCAGAACTGGCGGGATTCTAACAGACCTGGGCCCTCTCGTCACGGTGAATTTGTAGAAGTTAGGTCTCCTAATCCCAATAACGACGCGCGCCAACAAAGGAACAGACAATGACTCGCACCGCAGGCATCCGCGTGCGCCGGCTGGCTCAGAGAAAAATAACATAGACGCTAACCTTGAGAAAAATTCCAGTATTCTTTACCGACGTATACCACATGATAATTGCGTTGAAGTTGAAACTCTGCGTACTAGGAAAAGTAAAGGTTTACACCACATTTCACATGTAAAACTGTTTATTGAGAGATAATCTGCTTTTTAACTTTGTCTTTGCCATAAAACTTTTCATTTCACATTACTAGTATGCTTTGTCAGACTTAAGAAACTGTTAACATGCGACAATGTTTGAAGTTAAATATCCAGTCTAGAACCTAGGGAACATTTTTAAACAGAAATTACGAATGCATTGTTATAGTGAACAGACGACACAGTGTTGTATTTGTACATTCTTGCTTGTTAGTTGCACGATTACGTAACGACTATAAGGCTCACATACTTAGAACATTTACCAGTACTGCTAATGAGATTTTAATGCAACATTTTGGTTTACTTGAAAATACATTCTGGGTTTAAAGTACTTTCTGTGAGATACCAGACGACACAGTGGTTAGTTTATGTGACAACTACACGGTTTTATCACGACGCTACTAATGAGTGAAAATTTACAATGTTGCTTTTGCAGTGTTTCTGTTTTACATCTGCACAGTTTTCTGTTTTATTCTGGAAAGTAAAACAGGTTTTAGTAGTAACTTTTGCAGTATAGCTACAATGAGACTGCCTTTTCCGTAGCACAACAATACGTTACAGTACAGTACTTTCTTCATCATGGCAATAAGCGTAATAACTAAGACATTTATACGCAAAGCATTTCACTTTTGTGTATTATGAGGTAAGTACATTGACTTCTGCAGAACTTAGCTTTCGGAGGACGATAACTACGACACTTCCACACAGATTATGTTGCAACAAGACGCACATTTAGCGCTACAGTACACGTATTTGAGTGATTAATTTTGTACTTAAAACATTTATTTTTAAAGATTTTTGAATTACAAAGAAAGTTTTCCGTGATAAATTTCATTCCATTGCTGTAATCTGTAACACCTGAGGGTATAATTACATTAATCCTCAGGGGGGTACACGCTTACTTTGTGTACCATGTGTGTGGCAACCACAAGGAACCCTAGCTAATATGGTATTTGCTTACACAACTTTACACATCGGTACCTTATTTCTCTAACACACAAATTACACAGCTATCTGATCATTTAACTGAGAGATAAACATTTTTTTACTACATCAGTGACACATGTTTACGCAATACACAGTTGGGTAACTTCACACTTATGAAACTGTATTTTGTCTGTACTTTGTAAACTGTTCATATTTTTTCGGAATCATTGTGATACTATAAGAGCTTTGAATGATGTATTTGGTATGAGATCATGATTTTTAAAGTACGTTTGAGGTAGATGACACTATTGAAATGAGCAGAGAATATTTTTTTAGGTTTTGAAATTATTGGAGGAAGCTACGACGATTTTGAGATTTGACTGAGGTGTTATGATGTTATTATTATGACGACGATGTGTATTATGTTGTTGAGGAATGTTTATTATGCTACGTATTTCTCACGATGAAATATTGAAGAAGTGTCGACGAATATGTATATGTATAATGAGGTAAGGAATAATGAGTATTGTTTAGGGACTCTGATTTGTGGAAAAGGTTGTTGGAAACCAAGAATCGTACTTTAAGAGTTATGAAATGTGCGTAAATGCGTGACTGTATCACAATGCTGACGAATAATTTATTTGGACACTTATATTTATAGGATTCTCTTTCTACAGATTTGCAACGCTAATTCTTGACCTGTGAAATATTTTTATGTGAGACTGTCACTGTAGCGGAAACTGCTGTCGTAAATATTTCCGTAAGAAAGTTAAGTGACCACCTGCACGTAATGCGTCGTGCGCACCCAGCTGTGTCGGACGCCTGGAGAGAGGGCCATTGGCGCGTGCCTTTCAGAGCACAGGAAGGAAAAAAAAAGGGAAGCCATTATCCTGGCCATTGTCATTCCTTTAGAGAAAGCATCGCAAACCCGACACGCTAATTACTTGGAAATATATCGTACTTTCTGATATTTACTGAAATGCCTAATGAAATGACAAGAAATAGTTTGTCTACACACCTGACTATGACTACTGTCTTTCTAGATGAGAGATTTTTTTACTACTTATGAAATGCCACATGACTATTGAACGATGTTCTTACGCTATGCTTTGTACATAGTTGCTTATTTCATTTGATATCTAGTTTCTAGCTGCACTGCAGCATTGGTTAAAATAAAATTTTATAGATGTACTAATATAAATATTTTCTGTCTACAGATCGAGTATATAATAATTTTTTTCAAAAAAATGAGGGAGCACAAAGCGACATTTACCTTCACAGGAACTGCATTCATAATTTTCTTTTCAAGTACTTGGTAATTTCTTTTGTAGAATAAATTGTGATGCATCAATCTAGTGTTAAGATGTGACATAGGTATTAGACATGGCCATTTTTAGTGTAATATTTTTTTCTGCTTGAGCTATGTCATGTTTAGATATAAGCTGCTGTTTGCCAGGCATAGTGCTACTGAACTTTAATTTGTGTTACTCTGCTAAGCCAGTTTTACTACTGATTTCATTTTATTGTTTGCTGCTCGTTGCCTTATATTAGTTGTAATGTTGCAATTGCTTTGCCAGTTTGAATTTTTTGTCATTGATGTTTGTGTTACTTGTTATGTGCTGCTGCATTGCCTCGTCCCTTAGTTTAGCATCTGAGCTCAGTAGTTTTAAGTTAGCTTAAGAGGGGGTAGCCTCTAAGAGAATGAGTTGCGATGAATTGGAAGAAATGCATTGCGAAGTTATACAAAAAAAGTACAGAAAACAGGTTTAGGTAGGGTTTTCTTGGAAATAAATGAGGTACGAAATGTGTGAACATATAAATACAGAAAGCATGCTTAGATAGAATTTTTTTGGTGGAAACAAAGGATGAAATAAGAGGAAAGATATATGAAGTTTTGGGTTGGACTGCAGTACCAAATGTTACACTGAAAACGAACCCTGTCCTTTCCCTTTTGTGTTATCCCACTATATGTTTGTGTACCCTTGTGTATTTGTTTTCTTCCTGTCTCTGTGTAGTTTCATAGGATTTTTTTCTTCTTCTAATACTAAGCTACATTCACTATGATGAGGAATACTGTTATCCTCAAATATAATTGGCATTAATAATATGTTATTTACCTTGTAAATATGCTTAGACATTATTTATTCTGTTTTGTTTTAATGCTCATGTGTAAAGTTGATGTTCCAAAAGTCATTCTGATCTTTTATGTATCTACTTATCTCATAATTCCTGTAACACTGATGTATATGTTTATTTCTATTCTTTTGTAAAGCCTGTGTTACTACAATTGTTATCTATATTGCTATGTTCTTTAATGATGTATTTTGTACCTTTGTAATTGTATTCTTATGTTATAAAATTGTAATTGTCACCAGTTCATGATATTATTAACTTGTTAGTTACATTTCACTGCACACATTTCTGTTGGTCATAGTATATGGACAATATGTGAGAAGTTGGGACTGTTAGTGTTTGCACGTGTGTTACTAATTCAGCAAGGGACTGGATAACAGCATTGCTGGTTCTAAGGACAATTCCAAAAACTTTGTGAATGCACAAGTGGTGGTTATGGACTTGCTATATTATTCGCAAGACTCTTCGATGGTGATTGTGCACCTGCACAGTCGCAACAGATCGCAACAGATGGCTGCTGGCCATCTCTACAAGGACTGCAGTGGGTCTGCACCTCTGGTGGCCCACCAATACCATTATCTCTACAAGGACTACAGTGGGTCTGCATCTTTGATGGCCCACCAATACCATTATTTCTACTAGGACTACAGTGGGTCTACATCTTTGATGATCCATCAATACCATTATTTCTACAAGGACTGCAGTGGGTCTGCACCTCTGGTGGCCCATCAATACCGTAATCTCTACCAGGACTGCAGTGGGTCTACTCTGTGATGACCTACCTACCAATGTTCTTCAAAACGTTGAATGACTCTGCTGTGGGTTTGCTATGTTGTGGCCCATTACCTGTCAGCATGTCAAAAGTCAGCACTGTCTTTCTGATGGAAGGACACTACTTCTTCAAGACTGCATGGAAATCCACTACTTCTGTGTGCATTCTCTTTTACTGTTCAGACTTTGAAAAAAAAGAAAAACACTGTAATTTTACTGTGATGAATCAGGACTGTCTTTATAGACTGTGAGAAAATTTTAGCTTTTGACCAACATTGTATCAATAAGTGTGTGCATTTGATTTCTTTGTTATTGTAATTATGAAAATTTTTTTCAAATCTGTATTGGCCACTGCCCAATCCAATTTGTAAAAATTTTTGTGGGGAGCATGGGGGCTATGTAAGTAGGCTGTTTATGTTTTCTTATTGGTAACGCCACGTAGCGCTCTATATGAAAAATCACTGGCTGCGCTGTGTGCAGTCTGTGGCTAGTTTGCATTGTTGTCTGCCATTGTAGTGTTGGGCAGCGGCAGCTGGATGTGAACAGCGCATAGCGTTGCGCAGTTGGAGGTGAGCCGCCAGCAGTGGTGGATGTGGGGAGAGAGATGGCGGAGTTTTGAAATTTGTCATGAACTGCTATATTTATATATGATGATATCAAGGTAAATACATTGTTTGTTCTCTATTAATATCTTTCATTTGCTAACTATCCCTATCAGTAGTTAGTGCCTTCCATAGTTTGAGTCTTTTATTTAGCTGGCAGTAGTGGCGCTCGCTGTATTGCAGTAGCTTAGGCAGCGACGATTTTTGTGAGGTAAGTGATTTGTGAAAGGTATAGTTTAATGTTAGTCAGGGCCATTCTTTTGTAGGGAATTTTGAAAGTCAGATTGCGTTGCGCTAACAAAATATTATGTGTCAGTTTAAGCACAGTCTTGTATAAATGTTCAAAGGGGATGTTTCAATGCGACTGCGACTACAACATTTTGTTTGCGGTCCTAGTTCAGTACTTGCTCTCTTCGAATAATCTCAGGTCCAGCACAGAAAACTGTTGCAGTGTTGCGGCGTCTCAGTCGACGGGAAGCGTGAGATGCGATAGCCAGCGTAAATGTCAGACTCTGGAACGCTTTTACGAAAAGAAAAACGCGTTGTGCAATTGTAAGTGCCATGGTGCACGTCCTTGGTCCAAAAAATTAATTTTGTATAACGTGACTTCATTTTCAGATAGCAAATCCTAAAATGCAATTTTCGAAATATGACTTTGTTTTATTATTGCAGCGAGGTTCACATTCTTTACTTCTTGGTAGTGAAGGTACACCTTCACTAACGATGGTGCACTATCCTTAATGAATGTGTATTGTTTGGCAGAACTGGAATCAATACCCATTTTCACTGAAGGGGTCGTACAGCATCACCAGTGATAACACGTGCACCACATAAGTCTGGAAATTATATTTACCATCCAGCCACTGTTCCTCTAGCCCCTTGTGTAGAATCACTCGACGAGAGAGACATAGTGGCTAGTATGATTTGTACTATATGCTTAACCACTAAGTAATGGGAAATGGAGCATTCGAGCCAAGTCCAGATACTGGTGCAATGTGAATGTGAATGACTGCAGGAGACAATCATTTTGTCAGGACTGCTTTTTCAATGCTCGGCTGGCTCTAGAGATCTTTCTGCAAGTCGATGAACCGTTTTTGCGTCCACACAAAATAAATCCATTGCACAAACAGCGACATGTAAAGTATAGCTAGATGAAAGCTCCCCAGCAGTCACAGTGGAATACTAACATTATCATCGTACTAACAAATCGTTGTGAACAGTCTGTTAAACTTCGTGGTCAGCATGTATCTTTGTTTGTAAGTAGAGCGAGCTGTTTGTTGTGGCTACTGAAGGAGTAGCTATTCGTGCATATCGACTTACGTAACTGCCGCGCATCGTTAACGGGCTCTAGTTCTATTTCTGACTGTCAGTTGTCGTTTATGTCATGACAACGCGCAGTGGCACGGCGAAACGATATCACTTTACGATGACCTGTCAGTGCTCGGAAACGCCCTTACCATTCTGCACAGCAGAAAGGCATTAAATTAGTTAGATCAAATATTTGTTTTCAACAAGCTTTGTATGATTAATAACATGACATTTTCTCCTCCTGACGCGAGCAAGTTACATCAATTTCGTCTTAGTTATTTCGCTGTTTTCAGCAAGTATTTTTGATTCCATATTTGGATTTCAATGAGTTGTTACCATGTCAGATTTCCAGTTCTTTATGAACAATAAAGTAATGAATCTGTATAGATTGTATCGGTAAACGCCAACTCGCTGCTCACGGATAACCGGTAGTCTATTTTTTTTTAATATGTGATTATCGAACTTCGGTAGCATTTGGTAAATTATTGATTTACTGAGGTACAAATTCCGTAATAAAACTAATGTTATTTGTTAAAAATGCAAGGTCAAGTATAAAGTCTAAGAACTCCCTAAGGAGCTCAGGAAATATTTTGGAGTCGATACAATATAGAAAACTTGGTCTAGCTGTTACTTCGTTATTAAAAATGAAATAAATTATTTATTTATTCCACGAAATCAATTACTGTGCACTTAAAGGAGTCCAGCCTACTAAATGATGCAGTACTCCACCGTCGCTTCACGGAATATTTCCGTTGCAGCTTCTAGGGTCACGGCAGAAGCACCACATTATTTCCATACTTATGCCTATCTTCCTCATGTATGGACCTAGCTTGACAGAGAGCAAGCATCTACTACATTCTGCTTCATTTTTTTCCGTGCTTTGATCGTGAGAAGCTAAAGTTACTTTTTGTCTGTAAACTTTTGATAGTACGTCAAACCTAACAAAAAAAAAAGTTCCTACCGTCCTTCATATTTTATCACTTTGCTTTATGTTTTGATAGAGAAAGATAAAGAGTATTAACGATTACACACTAGTGAATCTGACAGAGATTACATTTCATAAAATACGTCAATAGTCGAAGAACTTCTCCAGTCAGACAGTAACAAGCAAACTGTGATGCCGCACGGATAGCTTGATGACTAGATGGAATGCGAAGTATATTTTGCTTATCATAAAGATGTTACCTATCATTCTGCGTAAAAATTTTAATAGGTGTAAACAAAGGTTCGGAATATTTTAAAAAGTCGACAAATAAAATTGACAATACTGCAGCTTTTGCAGAAAACTATGACTTTGAAATACACTGAGACCGTGGAATACTGATCATACAGAATATTAGTGAGAGGTATAATGGCGATTTCGTCGTGTCAAATTCTGAATGCAAAAAAACTAAAAACCTAGATGTGTCCAAAGAATAGATTTATTATGTCGTTTCGTGAGACCTGCACCCAATAGCTGTATGAATCTATAAAGTAGCGAATAACAAAAGCGAAGTGAGATTATTTTAGGAAAACGTCTGCCATTTCTAGAGAAGAACTGTGTACATTTCACAGCCAAATGCTATACAGCATCCTGTCTAACATCTGAGGGTGATAATTATATGCTCACACTCCCAGAATGAAAATGTAATAGTACGTGCTCAAACTGCAGTACCTCTATGGATGAGCTAAATACTTTACAACCATCAGCAGCTGCACAACACTGAGTTCAAAGCCCCTGATTTTAAATTCTCAATTACTAGTGTCGTTCGAATATTGTTCTGTATTAACTTCAGTAATTTTCTGATGCTATAGGGCTGCCAGATTTCCGTGATCAACGTTAGTCACCATATTTAGACTACTTTCTAAATGTAATCATTGCTGCGGTTTCGCTCTAAGTTTTTATTATTATTTTTTATTTTACTATCGCGATTTCGGCGGTAGAGCTACTTTCAAATGGAAAGTGAAAACTGAAACCATTGAATCGATGGATAGAACTGCAAGGCGTAGTGTGATAGCATTTGATAAAAACAATTTTGGACGCCGTTACTTATAAGAAAAGTAGGATTACAAAATTATACGAAACCAAAATTATTGACTTTGGAAATAATGCCCCTTAAAACTGTGTTTATCAAAAGTCATCACATTATGTCTTGTACTTTGTTATCTAATACCTGCTATTTGTTTCAATTTTCACCTTCGTACTTGAAAATCGCTCTAGAGTCGAAATCGCCATAGTGAATTAAAAACATAATGAATATGTTCTGTCAAATTGCGGCAAAGATTTCATTCTAACAGTCTATTATATCTATGTCATCATATTTTTACGTTTTATTTCCTTACACTAAAACTGAGGTCTCTCTGAATTTCAATGATGTATTCTTACTCGTTGTATCTCTTATAAGCTACTAGTAGTTCTTTGTTCTCTCTTAACCCACTGTTACGTTCATAGATAGCATCTTTTACTTTGCTGTGGCATGAATATTACAAAAAATTTCCTCATATATTAAAACTACCTATCGGGTGGAGATCACAGCAAGACTCACAGCAAGACGATTTTCTTTTTCAGAAATTGCTGTCAGTGACCAGTCTTTCAATTACAGTGACCACCATAAGCTTCTGGAGGAGTGTAGTTGTCAGAGTGAGTTGTGAGTGTTGTCTGGATAGATCAGTTGGTATAAGGTTTGCCCGTGAATGGCAAGGTCCCGTATTCGAATTCCGATCCGGCACAAAGTTTTAATCTGCACGAAATTTCACCAACCGACAATTGTATCAAGCTCCTTCAAAAGCGATAATACGCTATCACGACATTTTACGGAAATGAAACCTAGTGGACCAGCGACAGAACTGATGATCTGAGATATCGGTGGATGAAACATGCTATCCTGACTCCAACATATTGAGAACTACCTAACTAGCAACCACTACATCGAGGAGATTTGGAACCTCTAGTGACAAACCCCCCATTCAGACGGCTGCAAATACTAGGTAATAACAATTCACACGCGTCGAAGAATTCAAAGGACGGTATGTCCTTTTGCTTCCCTGGCCAGTACGTTCACGTCATATGTCTCTCACGGAAGACGTCTAGGATATGATTAGTCGGCAAACTGATCATCACGACCCTCCATCAACCACTGCTCTTGTTCGTTAACTGGAACACCACATATGTAGGAAGGGATTCGCAAGGTAATTCTCCAGTACTCGTAGATTCCATGCTAAGATATTAAGCTGCTGTGACAATACATAGTGCTTTCCAGTATTCATAATGTTTAACGGCAGAGGTCACATAAAATTCTTTGATATTAATCACGAGCATAATAACGTACACGTAATATTTTGCGCAAAGTTCGTTTCTATCCATTGCTGTCAGAGTTGCTTCCGTGACTATACTACTTTCGTTTTTTTTTTTTTTAAAAAAAAACACCTTTAACAAATCGTGGTTTTTATTTCAGTACACTGTGAGTTTCGATCCTTGGGTCTCATCTTCAAATGCTTGATCGATCTACGCTGTTTTTCAAATTCAAGCTACTGCTGGTCCTGTAGAGCGCACATACTTATATTACAAAGTGGCACATTGTGACCGAAGAATTTCAGTTTCCAGTAGTGGTCACATAGTTTTTAAGTACGATATAATCTGACATATTTATATGCATATTGACACATTTCGACTCACAGCAGATTCGTAAACTAAATTCAAACAAGTCTAATAATGGTTCAAACGGCTCTAAGCACTGTGAGACTTAACATCTGAGGTCATCAGTCCCCCAGACTGAGAACTACTTACACCTAACTAACCTAAGGACATCACACACATCCATGCCCGAGGCAGGATTCGAACTTGCGACCGTAGTAGCAGCGCGGTTCCGGACTAGAACCGCTCGTCCACAGCGGCCGGCTCAACTCTAATAACATCAAATTGCAAAGATTTTACATTTCTACATACACACAGGTGTTGTTATTTACATGATGATACAAAGATGTTACATTATTAATTACACATAGATGCAATTTGCAGCACAATTATTTGTGCAGATATCAGATCTGAAATTGTTGCAACAATTAAGTACTTGTTTTTTTACCGACAAGTAAACTTTTAACATTACTGAAAACACTGTAGCTGTTAAACTCTGTTTGTTCATTTAACATGTCTTCAGGAAATTTTTCTTTGTCTAACAATATTTCTAATTGTTCCAGCAGATCAAGTTTTCTACCATATTTTCTATATGGAGTACAGCTGGGCTGTCGTGGATGTCACTTAGTCTGTGTCCGTTAAGATTCATTTGATTAGCTACTGAGGATTTATCAAAGTGATTGAGCCTGAAAGCATCACTGTGTTCGTTGTAACGTGTATGAATAGTTCTCCCTGCAGCTGTTAAGTCGTGTGTCTACTACCAAGTAAACTTCCGCAGGTTGCTTGCAGGAGTTACTTCTGCAAGTCCTTTGAAGTTGAAACACACCCAGAAAGTCCACTTCCTCGAGTGTAGTCGACTTCCAGAAGTAGCTATCGCCAGTCAGTGGAATCAGTTTCTTGCGTCTTGCTGTAAGTACTTGCCCAACTTGCCAGCTGTCGGATATTTTTCTCAAACTTACAGAAATTTTATGTGTTGAATGCCTATACGAAAAAGTCAGTATCGAAAAGTAGAACGACGCACAGACATATGGACAGAAACAAACGTGCGGCTGGAAACCCAAAACGTAAACAGTATGCCACTGTCAGCCAAGAAAGTGCGAAGCGAATTTACCGAGTAATGGTAGTAGAATGGCAGTTAAGACATCTTTAAATTTGGCGTAGACGTAAACAATCGGAACAAGTACTGTTTGCATAAATCGGAGAGCAATTAAAAGGCTATGTCTCGGAGGTATAGCGTGTAGCGTTTTTGTATCTTTGTTTCGAGCGCAACTACATTTGTAATAAAAGTTATAAATAAGTCGAAGTCTGCTTAAAAGGAATCCCTTGGCGATAAAACTTTCAGCATTTCTGTGTCCTGTTTTCGAATATTTTATTGTGCAATAGGCAAGAGATTTTTGAAATTTGCGTATGGAATTCTCGGAAAGTTCTTAATTTGAGAGAAGTCCTCTGATTTTTGTGCATTCTTGATAACTTAAATACGTACGCCACTGTTTCCATTTCTTCACACACACACTTTTTCTTTTCTCAGCTTTTTGTATTTTTAAACTTTTTTCTTCAGTAATAATAATGCAACAACAATGGCGACTGCTTTGGTTTTTAACCTCGACAGTGAATACGTTCACTTGCCTGTCGCATCACGAGACTCAAGTGGAAACACTTTTGCAGTTACTCGCAGAAAGTTCCTGAAATTAACATGCCCAAGCAACTTGCAGAAGTAAACTTGCGCAAGTACATGCAGAAGTTACTCACCAGTTAACACACGCCTTTTCACTGTAATTTAGACATTCCACGGCATTCTGTTATTGAGGTATTTATGTTTACAGAATGAGTCAAGCGGTATCTCCTAATTTTGTTTGTGGAGAAAGACATTTTTGTCTTGGTATTTCCAAATAATTTATCTTTTTTTTGTGGTACTACTTTTCCTTAATAAGCAAGTATTTAATATCCCTATAGTTGACATAATCGTCTTGAGAGAATTTGGCAACTGTATACGAGTAGACATTTAAGATAATTCACATTACTGTTTCGTCTCAGTCGCAAAAGTTTTTGATTCGATTACATGTTTGGATCACACTGAACCATCTTCAGATCTAAAACTAAATATGTACCACCTAATATTTTACAAAAGAAGAAAAGGAAAGAATCGTACATAAAAGTAGAATTTATCTAAGTAATTGCATCAGAACCCATCTTATATACTCAGCTCAACACCCCACAGTACTGTATTTAGTAACTGCACTCAGTGTTTTAAATAGGTAGATTTTTGGACCTGGGTGGGGGGGAGGAGAGGGGGGGGGGATGGAGTGAGGCTGTTACGAAGAGGGAAAGGAAGGAGGGAGCGAGTGGTGGGAATGTCATGAGCTTAACAAGAGAGGTCGCGTTAAAATTATAGAATGTGTAATTAAGTAAAACTTCTCTTTCAGTCCTTAATATTGTAGATCAATTCGTGTGTAAAATGTACGCTGTACAAATAGTGAAATTATAATTGAACCGAGGGGGGATTGAGAGCGGGCAAAGAAGATAAGCAAGGGGGTGAGGAGGGATGGATAGTGATGGGGATGATGTGGGGTCAGCAAGAGATGGATGGTGATAGGGATGATGTGGGGTCAGCAAGCGAGAGTCTTACACTAAGGCTCTAAAAAGTCAATAACGTAAAAGCTTTCTGTTAAGATACCAGAATGAATGCGTAAAATGGTAAAAGGGAATAAAATAATAGATTTTAAAACTGGAAATGAAGTAGCGGAAGCTGAATAAGTGTCTGAAGACAGTAAAAAAATAATATTCAAGTGTCTCTGACCACTATGGGACTCAACATCTGAGGTCATCAGTACCCTTGAACTTAGAACTACTTAAACCTAACTAACCTAAGGACATCACACACATCAATGCCCGAGGCAGGATTCGAAAATAGCCAGATCGTGACACTCTGGAAGTATAAAGTCATAATTATTTAATACGTAGTTGAAATAATTTACCAACACAAGGTCACTTATGAAATTCGCACAAATAATTCTTTTAAAAACTACACCTGTTTAACGTAATCTCTTTGTATCACCTTATAAATAACAGCATCTGTGTATATCTAGAAATATAACTTCTTAACATTTGTGTGTTCTTTGTCTTGTGTGAATTTTGTTTACAAATTTGTTGGGAGACGAAAAGTTTTTGTATGTATGTAAATACGTCTACTCTTAGCGTGCTTAAAGTCTATGTAACCAACAACGGTTGTAGCAAGTAACTTTTCGGTTTTGTCTCAGTTTTGTAAAAATTATAGTCACAATGTAGCAATTGTAATATATTTATGTACTCTTAGGACCTGTAGTAACCCAAATTCTAAAAATGATAGTGTGATCAAGCACTTAAAGATGGGTCCCTAGGGCTCGAAATGCATTGTGTATCGAAATACAGATCACGATTTGTGATTCAAGGCGTGTTGTTCTTAGTGATCGTGCTATTATGAGAAACAGTGAGGCAAATTCTGTGTAAATAAAAATGAAAATCTTCGTTTGTTGAAAATCCGGTATCTCCAAAAGTTCTTCATCGACTGCTTTGAAATTTTGGTACAACGTTGCATTCGAATATGAGCGTAATTTTATATACCTACTGAAGTGGCATGTGATATACAAATATATGTATGATATACATAATAAATACACACTTTAAGACTAACACCCGCTTTATTTCGTGAATGGTAATAGATACCGAAATGCGGTTTTCGGAAGATGTTAGATCATCAAGGGGCACATATTTTTTTGTTTGGTTAATGTTTTTTAGCGCTGGTGTCAACGGAGATAATGAACCAAGTACATTTCTTTAAAAGGAATCGTATAATTTTTGTAACTGCATTCGATATCCTTCAGAAGACAATTATAGTGATATAGCGTTTGCTAATATTGACGTTGGAATCTGTCATAAAAAAATTCGAGAAATGTACTAAAATTTGAGAAGATGGTGGGCGGAATTGGCATTGGTGGTGGAAAGATCGCCAAGTAAAGCCCTGGTGCGACGCTGTGTCAGAGTGTCAACAAAGTTATCTGTTTACTTGTCTGCACTGCAAGCCCCTCACTTCTGCTTCAACATACATTGCGTGAAGACATTTACATCAATGAGGAGATGTTAGATACACTACTTTTATATGACGTATGTCAAAGAAACACTCTAAAAACAGTACAGCGGCATAGGGTTATCTATCCGCATCGCCAGTCTCTGAAGCGCCAGGAAATTGCAGGAATTACGAAGACGCAAATGCGGACAGTCTTCCTGAACGTCACAAAGAGGGTAAGAAAGAAGACTGCACCTGACAGAAAACACGAAGGAGCTGTTCTGGCTGCAACGTTAATGAATGTATACTGCCAAGGAATGTGGAATCAGCCAGGCGAGTATCATTCGTATCCTGCATCCCTATTATCTGTCACTACATCAGAAATTCGACGACCGTGATTTCGAATGTCGTACAGAATTTTGTCGGGTTTTCCCTTCAGCAGCTAAGAGACGACCCTACGTTTTTCTAACGTGTGCTCTTTACCAATGAAGTAACGTTTACTAACCATGTTAATGTAAATTTTCATAACATGCACTACTGGGCAGCGAAAAGCCACGCTGGCTGCGCCAGGTGCATCATCAACTGCCGTGGAGTGTAAACGTGTGGTGCAGCATCACAGGAAATTACGTTGTGGCAACTTATTTCATCTCAGACGTTCTAAATGGATATTCGTGTGCACACTTTCTAACGAACATTCTGCCGGTTCTTCTAGAAGAGGTACCACAGAATATTTGAAAATGGCCGGCCGGGGTGGCCGAGCGGTTCCAGGCGCTATCAGAGCCATTTGACAATGTATGTCGCTGCAACACGACGGTTGTCCAGTTCACTAGCCCCGTGTTTTAACGTAAATACTGAATGAGAACTCTTCAGGACGTCGAATAGGAAAAAATTCTGCTGTCACATGACCTGCGAGGACCTCCGAT
Source organism: Schistocerca serialis cubense (assembly GCF_023864345.2). Classification (NCBI taxonomy): domain Eukaryota; kingdom Metazoa; phylum Arthropoda; class Insecta; order Orthoptera; family Acrididae; genus Schistocerca; species Schistocerca serialis. The sequence continues at coordinate 334,947,732 of NC_064642.1, forward strand.
TATACTCCTCTTGATTTCTTTCTATGGGTAGCACTCAAAGATGCAGTCTATAACCAAGTCCAGAGTACGCTACACGATATGCATCGTCGAATCGCCAGTACATGCTCTACCGTATCATCCACTGTAATTATATCTTTTCATCGTTCTTTCGAACGACGATTGCAAATTTGCCTTTCAGTCCATGGTCAACAGTTTGAACACATGTTAAACAAAGCATAAAGTTATTTCTTTTTTTTAAGAAAAAACTTGCCTTATGTGATTTGGGTGGTTAGCAAATCAGTATTAGTAAATTGTTTATTTTATGTACGTGTGTAAGAAACTGACTGCAGTGTCAAATAAGTCGACAGGGCGCGCTGCACGCAGTTGGTACCACTGTCATTACGCGTTTACAATCAGCATGAAACTACGTTTCGTTAAGAAGAATGTTTATGGTCACCAAAGCATTTTTAACAGAATGCTTAGTTGAACAAACGAATCCCATATGATGTAATTTAGAACAGTTTAGGAACAGACAGTTGCCCGACAGCATGTATTTCACTTCTAACAAGGGAAACTCCCCATCGACCCCCCTCAGATTTAATGGTAAGATGGCTCAGAGGATAGCCCGTCCAAAACTGAACACAGATCAAGCGTAAAAACAGGAAGAAGGTGTACTGAAGTGTGAAAAAAAAGCAAAATTGATACAGTGAACGGTCGAAGGACAAGTCGTGTCTGTGTGGTGGCGTAACGTACGCTTGCAACAGCGAGGTGAAAGGAATGGACCTATAATGACAGTTGATTCTGCACAACTACACTGTTAGCAGCCGAAAAAAATGTTCAAATGTCTGTGGAATCTTATGGGACTTAACTGTTAAGGTCATCAATACCTAAGCTTACACACTACTTAACCTAAATTACCCTAAGGACACACACACACAACCATGCCCGAAGGAGGACTCGAACCTCCGCCGAGACCAGCCGCACAGTCCATGACTGCAGAGCCTTAGACCGTTCGGCTAATCCTGCGTAGCTTAACAGCCGAAAGGAAGTGAATTTCGAATGGGAACCGCAAACATTTGATGACAAGGCGACAAGTCAACCGAATCCTCTGCCGGAAAACACGTCTAGTGTGTCATACGAGTAGACGGCATTAGTGACAGGACGTGTGTCATATGATAGGAATATCTTACAGAAGCACCAAATTTTACGCCTGGTAACTGAGTGAGATATGCCTCCTTGTCCGATTTAGATGGTAGTATGAATGTGAATGTGATCATTCTCGAGAAAATGATGAAAATTTGATAGTTTGTGACATAAGCTGCAACAAATGATCGTAACTGTTTCACAATCACGCAGTTCCTCTGTGCTCTGTCAAAACATATGTTTTTAACGTTTTTGAAATAGCATTCTGCTTTAGAAGTTTGGCTCTTGAATTCCTTTGCTGTGATACAGTTCACACCCGTCTATTTGTTGTCTTCATTTCTGTGAGACGTCTGTGTGATATCCCGGCTACTCTCACTATTCATCACGTTTAGTTGCGACGGTAGCGTTTTCTTACCACATGACATCTATTCTATTACAAGTGTATAGTTTGACAACTGTCAAGACTGCAGAAAGAGAACAGGCATTTCAATGATCGGACAGACCGTTCATAATGTTGTGAAAAAATAAATAAAATAAAAATAAAAAGCACGAGAGACATTCGTACGAGGCTCGCCCGCATGGCAGTCCAAACCGTGACCAATTCACAAAGACGCCGTTACTGTTTCAGGCTGCTCTATTTTGCACTTCTCGTCCTTCGACCTTTGCTTTTTTTCTGCAGTTCAGTACACCTTCTTCCTGTTTTCATGCTTGATCTGTGTTCAGTTTTTGACGGGCTTTCCACTTAGCCACCTTAACACTAAATGCGAGGGGCGTGCGATGGGAAGTTTCCCTTGTAAGAAGCACAAGTACACAGCTATGTACAGGAAAGTGTTGGACAAGTCTTTCTTCTAACATTTAGGTATTTGATTTGTCTGTTTCACTTCACGTAAATCTGGGCGGATACAGAAATATGAGATAGTTTTCCTAAGCCCCTTGTGACACGCTAGATTCTAGCCTATATCGTATTTCCATATACAACATTCGTAGGTGAACTTGCATCGAGGTCGTAAGATGGTTCAAAGGGAAATGAAGCTTTGTAGTTGCAGCGCAGACCCCCCTTACGGTATACAACTACGCAGCGTGGTCCGAAACGCCTGTTTGGCAACGTCTGCACCCCAAATGCCGCTTCTGGCCACAGTTCTCTCACATTCTAGAACATTTCTCGATATTTTTAAAAACAGGTTTCGACTTCAATATTAACAAACTGTGTATCTGGGTAATCGTCTTCTCAAGAGCTATCGAATGCAGTTAAAACAGAATACTGTTCCATTTAAGAAAAACTACTTACTTCAATATGTCAGCTGATGTCAGAGCTAAAAACATTAACCAGACAAAAAAAAAATACGTTCCCCTCGACGATCTAACATTTGCCGAATACCGCGCTTCGATATGTGTAGCCGTTTACGAAATAAAATGGGTGTTAGCCTGAAGATATATAGCACTGCAGTAGGTATACAAAAACACATTCGTGTTGAATGCAACTTTTTGTCAATATTTCGAAGGAATTAGTTAAGAACTTTCGAAGATATGCGATTTTGTGCAAAAGAACATTTACGTCACTATAAATAAAAATAAAAATATTTGTGTGTTCAAAATCTTAAATGTCCGTACGTTGTTCGCCGGTTGCCTTGAAATTTTTACAAAAAGTTGCATTGGAGTATACGCATATTTTTATATACATACTTTAGGGCCACATATGATATTTAAATATCTATGTAGTAATTTGCCGGCCGCGGTGGCCGTGCGGTTCTAGGCGCTCCAGTCCGGAGCCGCGCTGCTGCTAAGGTCGCAGGTTCGAATCCTGCCTCGGGCATGGATGTGTGTGATGTCCTTAGGTTAGTTAGGTTTAAGTTGTTCTAAGTTCTAGGGGACTTATGACCACAGCAGTTGAGTCCCATAGTGCTCAGAGCCATTTGAACCATTTTTTTGTAGTAATTATAAGGGATATCAGTAACAATGTAAATCGACTCCCATTCGGAGGGCGACGATTCAAATCCGCGTCCGGCCACCCTGATTTAGGTTTCCCGTGATTTTCCTAAATTGCTTCAAGCTAATGCAGGGATGATTCCTCTGAAAGGGCACGACCGACTTCCTTCCCCATCCTTCCCTAATCTCTAATCCGATGCGACCATTGACCTCATTGTTTGGCCCCTTCCCCCAAATCAACCAGCCAACTAACCGAAACCGTAAATCTCTGAAAGTTCTTCACCGATTGCTTCAAAATTTTGACACAACGTTGTATTTGAATACGCGCGTGTTTTATATAGCCGTATTTTTAATATCTATAATATATAAACAAATAAATATGTAATATATAAAGGCGAAACGTTATTACCAAAACCTCGAAAAGTTCTTGACCAATTTATTCTAAATTTTTATAGAATGAGCTAACGAGCATTCGGATGCACATAGGCTATATAGTTGTTTTATGACTTGTCAGCTTATAATTAGAATACCACTACAGAATCTGAATATGCAATAACAATAAACAAAGCTCAGTGTCAGAGAGATGTGGGATGAGGACATAAGGGCGGTAGGAAATGGAGATATAAAGCGGAAAAGAGGAGTTGGATAGAGAGAGGGGGCAGGAGAAGATGGAGAGAGAGTAGGAGGAGAAGATGGAAATAGACAGGATGATGGAGGTGACAGACACTGAGAGGAAGAGGGGCTGGAGGATTAGGAGCGAGAGAAGGGAGGAGAAGATAGACAGAAAAAGCGCAGAGGACGAGACACACAGAGTGAGCGGTAGAGAAAAGTAGGTTGAAAAACAGAGGGGAGGAGGAGTTGGACAAAGATTAGGACGTATGTCCAAGTCCCATACTGTTTAGAATTGTGTACTTTCTCTTCTGTTACTTTTCCATTGAATCAGACTGAGCCGAGGCAGTGCACGGCCAGAAACAGCTAGTTACAAATAAATCAAAAAATTAAAGTGGCTTAAATGGTTCGGCATGATAAAAAGCTAGTGAAATTACTCATAAACGATACATGTGTTTCTTAAGCCTTCTCAGATGTTCATACCTAGCCTCAGTGTGAAGATTCATTCCCAACTCCGGCAGTGAGATGCTCCTTGTTTAAAAACAAGGGGAACATCAAGCTGAACTGGGACCGAGGACGGTAGAAGAAAGAGGCTTTGAATGAGGAGATGGTGGGGGATGGAGGGAGGGGGGAGGTTTTATTTATGCCGGCCATGAGCGGCTCGGTGCGCGACGCCGGTGCCGCTGCAGACAGCCTGATGCAAATGAAGCTAAATATTTCTTTTAACCTTCTGCATGAAATTCAAATTCGCCCCGTGTATCGTAAATACACCGCTCCACAGTGATGAATTAATTATGTTAAATCAAATCAGAAATAACGTGGAAATTATACCCGAAGCTGAAATAATCGCTCCCGTATTAAATTATCATACTAATAATACGGCTGTTATTCCGGGGGAGGGCACTAACACGGCCGTGTTTATGTGAGCGGAAAACAGGGGGGGGGGGGGGGGATGAAGCGCGACTAGTTGAGGCTGGTTCTTTTCCGGTGATTTTACGGTGAGCGGGAAATGTTCCTATTGATGTTGTGTTACCAGTTGTTACAGGAGCATTGTAACTCTGTTACTGTTAACCATCTGCGGGATCCAGTAGACTTCTGTTTCTGTTCCGTCTCTCATCAAACGAGGTGAACCAACGATTAAAACACTAGCTCGTACTTGTGACACACGAGGCTCAAATTCTTGCACTTGCAATCTTGTTTACGTTCTTTTATTGTTCTTTAAAATCATGCAGGAAAATGCCAAGACGCCTCTTTCTATGAATTCACTAGCCACATTTTTGTCCAATTGAGCTACGAAGTCCACCTCTGTTAAACACGATTGCAACGAGTTTTTAAATCCTTCATATTCTTTGGTGCCATCTTTCACAAACCAGATTCTAGCTGCAGGCAACATTACTAGTATTAGACACAGGTTTGCCTGATGTCCGTGAAACCTCCTTTGATAAAGCACTGGGATTTATGTGTCTCTAAAAGCACGCTCACATCTGATGTCACTCAGTTCTGTCCATTGACGCACTGAGACAGGAACGACCTCTACAATGTTGACACATGGGGCCTAATCTTATTATCGGCAGACGAAAGGCGTCATGTCAGCGCAAGGTGTTCAAACACTTTGAGCTCAACGATTATAAGGAATTTAATGTAATGCACCTGGAGATTAGACAACTGTAACAGGCTGCTGCGGTGACTGATCCATCAGCTGAAGTGACCCTACAAAGCGGATGAAACCGGTCACCTTGCACTAATTGTAGACATATAAAAATTTTATGTTTGCATGATGGGTCAGTACTAATCAGTCCAGTCAAGCATAAAAATATGAGACAAATGTAAGGATGAGCATCCTGTTATCTAAAAAATATACCAGTATTTTGTTTTCACTACCGTCAGTGTCAACTTCTTTATACAGGCCACTTAACGAGTTAAAGATGTAGACTTTGGACTCGCATTCAGTACGGCCAAGGTTCACATAACAATCTCTCGTTTGGGTTTTTCATGGATTCCGTCGGTTAGTCGCAAATAGTGTGATGGTTCTGGTGGAATAGATGCGCCCGACTCCTTTCCCCAGTTTTTCTTCATCGATGAGAAATTCTTCTTTTCTTCCTACTATGTTTTTTATGTAGGTGCTTCTATGTCCTATATTCGACATATGTATTACTTCAAAATTGTTATCTATTCTGTTAAATTTGTTTTCCTCACATTCTACGTGCACGATCTGTTATTGGAAATTTGTCTGACACGGAACCCCTTCCATACGAGGTAGCGAAAGGCCAATGATACTTAATGACTTTGACGCCCCACATATTGTTTACCATACAATCGCACTATTGGCAGCTAATGGCTCAGTGGGCGGGACTGGAGGTATCCAATGATGAGCACAGCATGAGGCTACGGAGCGTGGTTCAACTGCTTAGTCGACGAGTAATTCACAACAGGGCTATGCTACACTGTTACTGGTGTTGACACAGGGTAGAGCAATGGCAACGATAAACAAAGCAATCACTGCACTACATTTACGACAACAACTGCTCAAGTTGACATTTCGTCAGAAAGGAACTCAAGGAATTTCTCAATGTGAGAAATAAGTTGTAGGTGAAATATTAGCATTTCCGCATCATGAATCAATGGAATGTGTGGTGCTTTATACGCTCGACCGTGCAGACAATGTACGTGAGGATTACAATGATGACGATACGTTCTTAAAAAGTGAAACTGGTACTGAAACTGATGGCGACCCAATAGGTCATCATCCTTATCGGACACGGAGCCACAAATCCCGTCTCCAGTAAAACGTAGTAAGGGATAATCGATGTCCAATGAGCGTTTACTAAACATAATTACGAGCATGGGAGATCATCCGCAGCAAAGTAAAGAAGTAACTATCAACAGATTTCGAATGAGCCCATACCAATATTGTGGTGTCACCGCCAGACACCACACTTGCTAGGTGGTAGCTTTAAATCGGCCGCGGTCCGGTAGTATACGTCGGACCCGCGTGTCGCCACTGTCAGTGATAGCAGACCGAGTGCCACCACACGGCAGGTCTAGAGAGACTTACTAGCACTCGCCCCAGTTGTACGGACGACTTAGCTAGCGATGCAACACTGACGAAGCTTCGTTTATTTGCAGAGAAGATAGTTAGAATAGCCTTCAACTAAGTCAATGGCTACGACCTAGCAAGGCGCCATAGCAATTGATAGTTATCGTATGAAGCATGTCTCATCAAGAACGATGTATACAAATGATGGATTAAAGTTAAGTATTCCAGCAGCTACGTACTTTTCTTTATAGCATTCATTCCGTATCCTGTTTCAGACCTCACGCCAGCCTGCTTGAGTTTAACGCGTGCATTTCGGCCTTCTCTAGCTATACAACAAATATGAGTGTGTAGTGCATAGGAAAAACTATGGATATTAAAGACAGGGCAAGGAGCATTTCTTAGAAAAACTTGTGTTTGCACGTTACAAGGATGCTCTATATAGTTTATAACTTGTGCATAATGGTTACCAGCGACGTTATGCACATAAAATTGCGCACCTCATGGTTTAAAGTGATTGTAATGGAAGCAGTGGATGGCTGCATAACCTCAAACTGAGCTACAGAATTAGAAGACGCAATATAAAATCTCAAACAAAGCGTCAGCTTCACGATGCACAGCGAACTGCGGAATTGGCCCGAAATTTTGTAGATGAGATAAAGAAACTTATCTTATTCTTCATTAAGGAACTTGCTTTAAACTCCGACCAATCGGAATTTGAAGAGGAAATGCATATTAAAATAACTCTGCAAATTAAAGGTGCCGAGAGGTTATATGAAAACCAACTAACATCAATGGGTTAACGCAGTCGTATATAGTTAAGTCGAGTGGTAATCTGGATGGCAAATTAGATGGAAAATTATTTATTATGCTACGAGAAGTTGGAGGTCCTCTGGCTACTACGATTCTTTCTCGTGTGCGTGATATTGCAAAGGCAGTAAGGAATATTTACGTCACGGCAAGCAAGAGTGAGTAAATGGGCGTAAGAGAACTACAACTACGCTATGTGCACTACTTTTGGCCAACATCAGGTCAAAAAACTCGCTTGATTCCTGGTCTGGATATAAAAATCATACTCCTTTAGAGAAAACTATCCCTCCTGAAAAGTGTGCGACATTGCAGTTCATTTCACCTGGAACCAATGGACAAATTCAGCCTTTGGATGTTTGTTTCTTCCTTGTCTATAAAACGTATTGCCCCACTATCTGTAGCTGCGTCTTACATGATAGGCAGTTTCACGATAAGCTCAACGAAAGACTGCTTCGCGTTCGGTTACTTGCCATCACATTCCATCAGTTATCATCACTCTGCTACACCAATATAATTCTGTATGTGTTCTTTGGGAATTCCCAAGGAGCTCCCCTTCAGTCTTGATGGTGCGAACCTTTGTGATCACTGTGGTGCGCCATTTTACATCCGGTATTCATGGTGCAAGTTTTGAACACTTGTTGTGTGTAGACGATGTTCATTTTGTGAAGTGTAATACATACACCCCGTAGAAGGCTGATATCTGCACCTCTCGGACACTCATTTTCTGTCGTCCTCCTGATGCACATAAGGGGTTCTAGGCGCTACAGTCAGGAACCGCGCGACCGTTACGGTCGCTGGTTCGAATCCTGCCTCGGGCATGGATGTGTGTAATGTCCTTAGGTTAGTTATGTTTAATTGGTTCTAACTTCTAGGGGACTGATGACCTTAGAAGTTAAGTCCCATAGTGCTCAGAGCCATTTGATGCACATGGTGAGTAATTAGCAGCAAATATTTTTCTTGTCATGATTGTTAATACAGCTATTTCAAATGAGCCTTACTAATGACTGAACTTGCTCATGGGGTTCCTTGCTAATATATGGCGGTGAATACCGAAAAAATTGTGATGATACAAAAGTGTGTAATTTTGAGATTAATGGAATTACATCAACGAATTATTACTACAATTCCAGCAACTGGTTATTAATGACATATTTGTTTATTTTCATTGTGAGTTACGAGTCATTTCAAGCTTAGCTAGAGATGAGCTGAGATGCTCAGCGGGATTACATTATGGCTCTCAAATGCATTGCGCCAGACACTGTAAATTTCACACAGAGATAAAATACGTCTAGCGTAGCGCATTGACCGGTGTTAACCGTATAAATTTCTTCGTATGTTGTGCTTATTTACTTGTTGGAGCAGCGCAGGCGGCATTCTGTTGTCTGATCCAACGCTTACGATCTACAAAGTAGCGGCAGAGTAAATAAATAAATAAATAAAATAAAAAAAATTCGAGCACAATATTTAAAGAAACAAAATGATGTAAAACACATGCACTCATTATATTAAGAGAAACTTGAAAAAGCTCAGAACAAGGAATGATGTAATCAAGTTACTGGGTGCAAATAATTGTTGCTGTATATGACGTACTTATTGGCTTCATTTGTAGACTACCAAATTCACGGTCTGTGACCTAATTATAATTTAGTTCTGTAAACAAACCTCAGTCTTGCCACCATGAGGCACAGTTCTATCAAATGTTTTGTAGATTCTAAAAAATCTATTCTTTACGATAGTTACAAACACATTATTTCTTTAAATTTTAAGGTTAGGCTGACCGTCTATGTCGACATAATTCCAGAAGAATTTCCTTACACTCTTTGACTTGAGTGATGCGCAGCTTTAGTTTTCTTTTATTTCTTTACGAGTGTTTCGGTACTATTGCTGCAGAAACAAGTTTGTAATCGTTTAAGGTGTCGTCACTATAATTCTCTGTATTTAATTTAAATTGGTTCTTTACTCAACTTTTACGTATTCGTGTGACGTACGACGATTTGTAATAATCGTGTAACTCACTGAAAAAGAAGCATTATTTGTCTATGACATGTTTTCCATGCAAATTTACTTACTCCACACTTAACGCGCCCTTGGGTTACGTCTCCAGCCGAAACTATGGGCACCACTACTTGAAGAGGCAGGTAATATTTTCGAATAATACTCTTCACTAAGCGACAACATTTACTTGTCAATGGCTACCAAACACCTTTGGCGTTCCTCTGTTGTTCGTATCAAAATTTCTGTGAATACAGTAATACTTAACCAACCTATGCCGATCTTCTGGGCAATTAGGTTAGATATACATCCTAGGAGAGAGTAACATAGAATTTACCCCTGATGATGTTGGTAAGGGGCCTTAGCATGTACTTCTCGAAGCAGCGTCACTGTTGGAGAATCAACCAAATCCTTGTCTACTTAACCGCCATTCACCAGTAAAGGAGTCATTTTGAGCTTAGTCCAAGAAGCTCACACCTACCTCAGTGGAGTCCCACACCAACAATAGACAGTTCAGTCTACTTGGTAGGGTTGGTACACGGGGGAGGGGCGAACACAAGTATAAAAAAAAAAATGGTTCAAATGGCTCTGAGCACTATGGGACTTTACTGCTGAGGTCATCAGTCCCCTAGAACTTAAACCTACCTAACCTAAGGACATTACACGCACCCATGTCCGAGGCAGGATTCGAACGTGCGACCGTAGCGGTCGCGCGGTTCCAGACTGTAGCGCCTAGAACCGCTCGGCCACTCCGGCCGAACACAAGTATCCTTACGGGTCATCTGTACGAACAGCAAGTGTGGCCGTGCGGTCTAGGGCGCAATGCCACGGATTGTGCGGCCCCTCGGGCAAGGGTGGGCGTGTTGTTCTTTGCATAAGTTAGTTTAAGTAGAGTGATGACATCGGGAGTTTTGTCCCTTAGGAATTCACACACATTTGAACAGTAAGTAAACAATCTAGTGAACAAAATGGGAGAGCAGTTCCGCTATCGTTCGCTGGGGGTCTCAATAAACCCAAGTTGCAATTCCCTACAAGTGGATACGCCCACCAATGGCGAAGGTCTCCAGTTGTCAAGCGAGGTACCCCAAACGCTTTTCGACGCACGGACATGCACCAGTCATTAATCAGCCAAGGTGTCCTTTCTGTCCTGTCCCGAGTGTACAACAACAGTTTTTCTTATATGGAACTTATATCTCTATGGTTTTTTATGTACAGTGAGCTGAGGTATAAGTTTATAATTCTATACTGATAGTAAAGTGGTGTGAATGTTTCTTTTCCTCCTGAGAAATACAAACAATTTGGCATCAGTTGTTTTCTCTCATGCTCCTTAAAGTGACACAGCATCCAGAGACTAATGGTACCAAAGCCTCCTGACCGGTAAAGAAATGGGAAGCGGCCTGTATAAAAATATTCTGCTGTATCATAGTTTCTACGATTAAATGTCTGATAGTGGGCATTCGGCGTTTCAGATTTAAAGCAGTGCTTTCGACTGATTGATAAAATTTTAAGAGAAATGAGAAATTTCTAGCTGTAATCAAATTTTGAATGTGGTCTAAAAAACCTATTTATTACTCACACATTAAAAACTACGACAGTTTATTTCTCTTTTATCCTCTTTTTCGACTGTTACGAAACTAAGGTTCGATGGGACGGTGCGTTTAGACGGATGTTTCTAAGCCTCCGTACCCAGAAACAAGAAAAGGTCCATCGCGTACCTGTAGACAAGCAAAGTCCCATTGTAATTTTGAAAGTCCATTCTAGTACCAAACATCTTCTGGGTGCACCAAATATGCTATCCTGGAAGTCAGAAAGCTGTAGGCAGTCGGAAGCACGACTCTCCTTTTGTTCGGCAACAGCTCTCTTAACAGAATGCTTTTGGCACGGTCTGGAGAAACCCCTTCATAAACTTCTGGAAACAGTCCAGTGGATGAAAACAGGCGGTCATATTACAGCGTTACCGGAAACACATTGTTCCAAGTCGTTATAAAACCCGCAAGAAAGTACTCATTAACAAGATTCACCCTTCTGCAAAACAAAACTGGCATATTTGCTACTTAAGTTATGTAGTATGTCCAAGGATACAGTGTTTCCCCATTTATATGTAAATTCAGACATAGAAAAACATAATCTAATTAAAATCAGACAAAATTTTTAAAAACTACAACAATTACAAAAACAACAACAAAAAAATTTGTGGAAAATGGTCCCCTTTCAGTTTTGTACTCGGTAAGTCGCATTCCTGTTCACTTTACGCGGAACAGTATGTGATGTCGATCGTTTCAATGATGCTGTGTATGATTTCCAACAATTCCTCTACCATTAAAGGGTAATTTTTGTTCATTTTACCTTCTAAACGTCCCATATATAAATATCACTAGCAGATAGATCCGGCGAACGATACGGCCACAGACTTTCTGCGTGCTGCTGCGAAGGATTCATGTACGAGACAGCGAAGAAACGTGTGGTATGTAGTGCTATCCTACTGGACAAACAGTACCGCCATAATTTTTCTTTAACTGAGAGCAGAAATTTTCTTAAAATTTGGTGTTGTTGTATTGAGAGTGGTTGCAAAGGATATCGGCCCTTATAATTCCACCACTAGAAACAACGCCCCAAATTTCATTCGTTTTATTTATTTTTCGCCGTGGAGAGCAAATTGGTGCACATTGTGTGGGACTTGGCTGGACCTGTAGCTGTTTGCCTCGGGTTTCACATTATCAGAAAACTGAAATGAAGTTTCATGACTCACACACTGTGGATTCAGGTTCGTCATCCACGATCTTTTTAAGCTACCATTCGCTGGAAGTACTGTCTGGACAAGTGGAACGAGGTAAGTTCACAGGTGTCCGTACCTAACTGCAGCATGGCAATAGAAGTAGGTTTATACCTGCCTATTGCGGAAGGCGCCTATCAGATTTTTTCCAGATAGCCCTAACTTTCTGAAAAAAGTTCGCAACCGCTTCTGGAGTTCGAACTGAAGGCGTACTGTAATGCTTAGAATTTGAGACATTTCACTGGACTGTAATGTTGTAACCAGTCTCCACGAGACCTCTTAAACGAAGGAGGTTAACGTAAGCTTCAACTGTACGTACCATTTCATTCACAGAATACGGCATAATGTACTGTAACTCATACAACGACAAAAGGCCGCTCAAGCAACATCAGAAACTGTGACAATGAAAAACACCTCCCGCGTGATCGGAAGATAACGGTTCAGTAAAAAACACAACGTGATACTTGTAGAGCGGTGCTGCTATTATTTTGCTCATATGTGTAATTGTGACCAGTGCAAATCTGATGAAGAAAAGTGATTTACAAAAGTGGCTTGGACGTTGCTATCCAACAACGAATGAGAATTTACAATTGTATAATAGATGGCCTACCATTTCAGAGCAAGTATTTTCACGAGTAGGTTTCCAACGTCCACGTCAACCGCAGATGTGTTACGTTTCCACGGATCACTGACCAGTTAACACCGATTATGTAGAGATCCACCTCTTAAGCGCTACATGAGATACCGCGTACAGTAACTTCTGATATGCTCAAAGAAAGATGTGATATGATGGCTGTTACTGCCATAAATTTTAACGATGAGTCGGGTAAATTTAATTTTCTCGGCTTACTTCTGTGATAAATGCTATACGAAAATACTGTCTCACCTTGACGAGATTTCCTAGTTCGAGACTTTGGATGCAATAAATTTTCGTTGACGACAGGTTGTGACGCAGACTTCAAGCCTTTAATATTGGATCAATTCACAGTAGTCAAAGGACATATCCCTGGAGGCTTAAAATGTAACAATCTTTTTAATCTACAGGACGTGCTTCAGAACAGTAGTGATAAAGCTGCAGACATCATCTAGCGGATAATGCGTGTCAGTCTCTTGTTAATTCTCTTCGTTTGCAGTACAGTAGAAACGGGGCTTTCGATTGTGCTCTCAAGCACGTCTAAGAGCTAAATTTTCTACAGTGTCAATAATATTCTTGCGAAAGCAAGTGAATCATTATTCACAAAATACATTATTCCGCAACATACAAACTGGTGTATGAAAAAGCATTTTATAACTTTGGAAACTCATATTGATTTATTCATTTAACTTACAGATGTGGTTTTGGTATCATTGTATAGAAAAATACGTCAAGTATTTAGGTGCAATGAGACTTTAATTCGTATTTTATCCCAATTTAGACAAGCACATTCCTCTCAGAGAAACTAAGTCGTGACACGGTCAGCCATTTATTTCTACAATCAGTATTCATTTGGAATCAGACATTACGAAACGGGAAGCTGCGTAGTCTCCGTGGAAAGTCTAGTATCGGGTGTAATAATATCGACAATCAACATTCCCCCATTAGTCTCCATCAAACTGAGGAAGATGGAGTGAAAAACAGATGCTGTCTAGGAACCAAGAAGGGAAGTCTTCAGATACAATATGTCATAGAAGGTGAAAGCTCTTCATTTGGGTTTCAAGTTGTAGCCACAATTTTCACAATCAAGGATCGTCCAGTATACCTTTTGTTGGTTTTTACATGGTCCGAGGTGGATGGACCCCACACAATAAAATCGTTCAGTAACAATTTCTTTTTCAAATTTAAAAGGAATAGAGTGTCCCTGCAAAACAATCAAAAAATAGTAGTAGTCGACTGCATTCGCCGCTGTCAAACTGCTATAGGTATGTTAATCTTTGTTCTAATGGTCCTCTTCCATTGGCCTAGAATTCCCCTGAGGCGTGTTGTAGGCTTTTGCGACAAGCATGCAGTTGGTTGATTCTTGGTTCTTAAGAGAATTAAGAAGCCAAAAGAATCTTATGTAAAGGGTCCACATACGTTGAGCGTTGGAACACGAGTAATTTTAAAGACAAGATAGAATTAGTTGAAATAGTATTTGCTTCAAAGTTCCGCCCTCTCTAGGTAAGAATCTCATACATGTACATCTACATATATACCCCGCTAGCCACCAAGCGGTGTGTGGCGGAGGGCACAATTCGCGCCTAAGTCATATTCCCCCCCTCCCCCCCCCCCCCCCCCCCACCCTCTGTTCCACTCGCGGATCGCGCGAGGGAAAAACGACTATCTGTACGCCTCAGTACGAGCTCTTATTTCCCTTATCTTTGAATGATGATCATTACGCGATTTGATAGTTGGTGATAATAATATATGCTCTACATCCTCGGTGAAGATTGGATTTCGGAATTTAGTGAGCAGCCCCTTCTGTTTAGCAAGTCGTCTATCTGCAAGTGTATCCCACTTCATACTTTCTATGAGATTTGTAACGCTCTCGCGATGGCTAAATGTACCAGTCACGAATCTTGCCGCTCTTCTTTGGACCTTCTCAATCTCTTGAATCAGACCCAACTGGTAAGGGTTCCATACAGACGAACAATACTCTTAAGACTGAACGAACTAACGTATTGTAAGCTATTTCCTTTGTTGAAGGACTGCTTCGCTTCAGGATTCTACCAATAAACCGCAATCTAGAGTTCGCCTTACCCGTTACTTGTGTAATCTGATCATTTCATTTGAGATAATTTCGAATAGTCACACCCAGATACTTGACGGATGTTACCACTTCCAAAGACTGATCATTTATTTTGTACTCATACATTAATGGGGATTTTCGCCTTGTTATACGCAGTAGGTTACACTTACTAATTTTGAGAGATAACTGCCAGTCATTACACCACGCATTTATTTTCTGCAGATCCTCATTAATTTGTTCACAACTTTCGTGTGATACTACTTTCCTATAGACTACAGCATCATCGGCAAACAGTCTAAGGCCGCTGTCAATACTATCAACCAGATCGTTTATGTAAATCGTAAAAAGCAGAGGACCTATTACGCTGCCCTGGGGCACAGCTGAAGTTACTCTTGTTTCTGTTGAAGAAATCCCGTTCAGGAAGACATACTGCTCTCCGTCTGTTAGAAAACTTTCTATCCAACCACATATGTCATTGGATAGACCGTAAGCGCGCACTTTTTGTAGCAAACGACAGTGCGGAGCTGAGTCGAACGCCTTTCGAAAGTCGAGAGATATGGCATCAACCTGGGAGCCAGTATCCAGAGCCTGTTGTATATCCTGCATAAAAAGGGCCAGTTGTGTCTCGCATGGCCGTTGCTTCCTAATACCGTGCTGGTTTCTGCAGATGAGCTTCTCATAGTCTAGAAAGGTCATTATGCCTGAGCACAAAATATGTTCCATGATTCGATGTCAGTGAAATTGGCGGGTAATTATGTGCATCCGATTTTCTACCCTTTTTATAGATTGTTATGACCTGGGCCTTCTTCCAGTCCTGTGGAACTTTCCGCCGTTGCAAATATCTCTGATAGTCAACATAAAATCTTACGGGGATATCGTCTGGGCCAGATGCCCTTCTGGCGTCTAAGGGGCGTAACTGTTTTACAATCCCAAATACACTAAACACTATGTCATCCATCCTTTCGTTTGTTCTATAATTGAAAGGGGGAATGGTTCTGCAGTCCTCTCCTTTATTGTAAACGAGTTTTTGAAAGCTAGGATTATAATTTCGGCCTCCTGATTATCATCATCAGTTACATTACCCGTACTGTCAGCAAGAGAAGGTATTGAATTATTTGTAGCTTTCATAGATTTTACGTACTACCAAAATTTTTCGGTGTTATTTTTAGAATCTGCAGATAAAATATTGCTTTCAAATTCGTTAAAAGAGTCTCTCATTGTCCTTCTGATCCCTGCTTTCTTTTCGCATAATTTCTGTTTGTCAGCGGAGCAGTGACTACGTTTAAAACAACTGTGCCAAGTTCTCTGCTTTCTCAGCAACTTCCTAATATGTTTGTCGTACCAAGGTGGATCCTTTCCCTCCCCTATACTTTTGCTAGGCACATACCTCTCTAGCACATAGTGGACAATACCTTGAAGTTCCGACCAAAGATGCTCAATATCTTTATGTCCCGCGGTGACTGCTTGGAGCTGACTATGAAGATATTCATATTTATTATTTGCTTTCCCAAACAAGACAACTCTACACTGTTTTTTTTTTTTGCAACTTCCACCGACATAGAAGCCACAACGACATTATGGTCGCTATTACTTTCTTCTATATTAACTTCCTCAAAAATATCAGGTCTCTATGTCGTCAAGATATCTAATATGTTCTCATCTCGGGTTGGTTTTCTAACCAATTGCTCAGGGTTGTATGTTGAGAGTTCTCCTAGAAAAACTTCACACGAATCTTTGCTTCTGCCCCCTGTGATAAACGTGTAATTTTCCCAGTCAATGGATGCTAGATTAAGGTCTCCACGTATAACTAATGGATAATTTGGATATTTACTTCCTATGTACTCAAGACTTCCCTGAAAGTACCTTTAACAGGTAGGTCATCAGTCTTTTGACTGGTTTGATGTATCCCGCCGCGAATTCCTCCCCTGTGGCAATCTTTTCATGTAGGAGTAGTGCTTCCTGCCTATGTCCTCAATTAGTTGCTAGATGTTTCCAAATCTCTAGCCTCCCCTATAGCTTTTACTCTCTAAAGCTCCATATAGTATCATGGGAGTTATTCCCTGACGTCTTAACAAATATTCTGTCACCCAGTTGCTTCTTCTTTTCAGTGGTTTCCACATATACTGTGGAGAACCTCCTCATTCCTTACCTGAACAGTCCATCGAATTTTCACCATTCTGCTGTATCACCACATCTCAAATGCTTCCATTCTCTTCTGTTCGGTTTTCCCACACTTCCGTCTGGAACCGCGCGATCGTTACGGTCGCAGGTTCGAATCCTGCCTCGGGCATGGATGTGTGTGCTGTCTTTAGGTTAGTTAGGTTTAAGTAGTTCTAAGTGCTATGGGACTGACGACCATAGATGTTGAGTCCCATAGTGCTCAGAGCTATTTTTCCCACACTCCGTTGTTGACTGCCACACAATGCTGTGCGCCAGACGTACATTCTCAGAAATTTCTTCCTCAAATTAAGGCTTATATTTTGTTATAGTAGACTTCTCCTGGCCAGGAATGCCCTATTTGCCAGTGATAGTCTGTTTTGTATGTTCTCCTTGCTCCGTCCATCATGCGTTATTTTGCTGTCTAGGTGGCAGGATTCCACGACTTGATCTACTTCGTGATCCCCAGTTCTGATATTAAGTTTCCTGCTATTATAATTTCTGTTATCTCTCATTGCTTTCATCTTTCTTCGATTTACTATCAGTCCATATTTTGTACTCATTAAACAGTTCATTCAGTTCAATAGATCCTGAAATTCTCCCTCACTTTCACCGAGGATAACAATGTCATCAGGGAATCTTATCACTGATGTCCTTTCACCTTTAATTTTAGTCTTAGTCTTGAACCTTTTTTTTTATTTCCGTTATTGTTACAGACTGAACTGTAGGAGCGAAAGCCAACATCTCTCTGTTACACCCACTCTAATACGAGCACTTCGTTTCTGGTCTCCCAATCTTATTTATTGTACATAATATACATCACTCACCTTCCCCAACGTATCTTGATTTTTCTTCAGTCTGGCTTCTATTATACCGTAACATCAGAACTGCCGCTCTAGTGCCTTCACCTTTCCCAAGGAAAAACAGGTCGCCATTTAACAAAGCCTCAATTTTATTTTCCATTCTTCTGTATATTCTTCTTGTCAGCAACTTGGATGCATGAGCTATTGCACTGATTTTCGCGCTTGACTGCTCTTGCAGTATTCGGAACTGTGTGGATGATGTTTTACCGAAACTCATAATGGTATATTGCCAGTCTCATAGATTTTATGCAGCAACGTAATAATCATTTTGTAGTCATTTACCTCAATGATTTTAGAAATTCCAAGGGGTGTTCTCCGTTCCTACGGCCTTACTTGACCTTAAATCTTCTAAAGCTCTGTTACATTCTGACTTTAATACTGAATCCGTCGTCTGTTCCCTGACGACACCTGTTTCTTCTTCTGTCACGTCAGCGGGCAAATCCTCCCCATCATAGAGGACTTCAATATACTCTTTCCCCATATTCACTTTCGTTTCTGCATTTAACTATGGAATTTCCGTTGCACTCTTAATGTTACCGCCATTGCTTTTAATTTCAGCGAAGTTCCTTTTGACTTCTCTGTATGCTGAGTCAGTTCTTCCGACAGTCATTTATTTTTCGACTTTTTCACATTTTTCATGCAACCACTTCGCCTCAGCTTTTCTGCGCTTTTTATTTATTTCATTCCTAAGTGACTTGTATCTCTGTGTTCCTTAATCTCCCTGAGATGTTTGTACTTTTTTCTTTCGTCAATTAGATGAGATATTTCTTCTGTTAAACATGCTTTCGTCGCAGCTACCCTCCTTACACATATGTTTTTCTTTCCATTTCTGTGTTTTCTCTTTTTAGAGATGTAATTTCTCCTCAACTGAATAGCCTACAGAACTATTGATTACCGCAGTGTCTATAGCCACAGAGAAATTCAAGCATAGCTCTTCAATAATTAGCATTTCAGTATGCGACATCTTTGCGTATTGATTGTTCCTCACTAGTTTCTTCTGATCTACATAAAAATGCTCCTCTGTTATTTTCCTCCAATGGTGAATCTCGAATTACCTGGCGTCTATAACAAGTATTATTAAATGGACACCGCTAATGACACTTGCAATTAAAAATAAAAGGCAGAAGTCCCGAGTTCTAGTCTCGGCCTAGCATACAGTTTTAAACTGCCAGGAGGTTTGCTGTTGGTACACTCCACTGCAGAGGGAAAATTCATTCTGGACATGTAGAATTACCTTGAATTTGTCATACATCTAGAATAAACAGACATCTATAAATGAGCAGCACCATCCACGGAAACACATGTAAGATTTATGTGAAACATGACCTTATATCCTATTCACTTTTTCACATCAACGCATCGCGTCGTATATACGATTCATAAAAACTCAACAGATTATGCTAAACTTCTTGCAAATGAAAAAGAGTTCACACATATTTCGATAATGGGGTGACTGCCTGAAATGCGAGTAGAAGATTACCTATCGAGGTAGAGCAGCGATACGATACTAGATCCGCGTTCGGCAGTGTCGAGCGGCGGTTCAAATTACCGATTTGCCATTGAAATTTAGGTTTTTCGTAATTTCCCCAAATCGGTTATGCTGAATACCGGGATGGTTCCTATTAAAGGGTACAGACAATTTCTTTTCCCATCGCTCCCCAGTCTGAGCTTGTGACCCACCTCTAATTATCTCGTCGTAGACATGATGTTCAATCATAATGTTCCTTCGTCTCTTCCTTATGTTCGATGATTCGAATTTATTCAGTACCTTTTTGACTGTACCGCGCATTGAAGTCACAACTGGCTTCCGTAGATGAGTTTTGCCTTCTCATGTTCAGGCAGATGCTTTGTAACATCCACGTTGTTCCATTTTCCATATCATCATATACTGTGAGTATGAAATTTACTAGAAAGCAAATGGATGCAATGACAGGCTCATTCAACACTGATGATAT
Source organism: Schistocerca serialis cubense (assembly GCF_023864345.2). Classification (NCBI taxonomy): domain Eukaryota; kingdom Metazoa; phylum Arthropoda; class Insecta; order Orthoptera; family Acrididae; genus Schistocerca; species Schistocerca serialis. Next base: position 334,967,678 of record NC_064642.1, read on the forward strand.
GAGGTTTTTAACACGGCTGTCAATCAGCGACTGTTGTATAACACATAAATTTGAAAAACACAACCCTCAGTCGCAAACACAATTAATTTGTAACCCAGGTCCAGTGTCATACAAGATTCAAAAGTTGCTTCGGACTAAATACAAATGTAATATTGCCTTTTCTAAAAATAACAACTTGAGAAAAATGTCATCCATAATTTAAAGTCAACTATTGGTCCTCTGCAGAATTCTGGTGTCTACAAGATTTCATGTGACACTTGCGGTGCCTATTATATCGGTCAAATAGGACGTGCCTTTTCAATTCGCTGTAAAGACCATTTTCTGAGGAAAAACGTTCGTGTGCCCCTAACTCTTCTTTTGCAGATCACCTGTTAATCACAGGGCACTCTCCTAAAGGGGTTGAGAAGTTGGAACTTTTGCATATGGAAAAAAAGGGCGTAAACTTGATATTTTGGAGGAGCTGGAAATTTTCAAGCATTTACTTTCGAATGACGGACTTTTTCTTAACGAGACGGTGCAGTTGCGCGGAAGAAGTTATTTCATTGGTATAAAGCCGCTGCTTGACGAGATCTAACACTTTCATGTACCAACTAATTCTTGCAGCTTCAGAGATACCTTTTCTTTCTACTTTTTACGGTTCATATACGTAAATTAAAAAAAAAACTTTTTTGGTTTTTATAACGTATCTATTATAGCAAGCAGTAATGTCATTTAATGGATTATTTCGTATATGTCTTCTTTATGCATTTATTCTGGGATTTTTGTACTACAGCCAGTCATTCATTAGTTGTATTTTATATCATGTAGTATCCCGCTAATGTAATTACTTCATGTACACCGTTCAGGTGTTTGTTTATTTCCCTCTCTGCAGTTACGAGAGATGTTTACAAAATAACTTGTTTTACCAATTATCCACCAGATGCCGGTATTGTCTTGAAGTTGCCGTGGCGCACAAGTCACAGGATGTTTCAGTTTTGCGTTGACTGTAGCAGAGGACACATGGCAGCCCCTAGTGGCTTGCACCCCTGTTGCATTTTGTTTTAATTCCGACTATCTGACGCTGTCAGGTATGAACGCAGCTTTCGTATTTTTTGGTACGTTATGCTGAGACATTTAGTTTTAATTTTGTCCGAAGAAGGTGTCCCTTGTGACACCGAAACGTAGGTTACAAATTAATTATATTCGCGACTGAGGGCAGTGTTTTTCAAAATTTTGTTTTGGACTGATGATATGCATCTTATAGTTATTTCTGTGCGAAGACATGTCTTGTTCGATCGCTTTATTCAGAAAAGTTGCCGTCAAACATGCAGTTCCTCGTATAAGTTCAGGACAAGTTTAACAGAACGACATTAGTCTCCTTTCCTGTCGTGGGGCTGTTCGCACGACTGAGGCAAAGAGAATACGACGATTTAACTTGAACTGCACTGTTCCGTCGGCCCTGAAGTGCGAGTTACGTGGAACACGAGAGCTGTGATTGTGGCCTCGTGCCTGAAGACGCTGAGGTTCTGGGTCCGCGTCGCAGTATTCCCGGGACCTTACTCTTCCATTCAGCGGAAATTCGAGCCGCTCCACACTGCTGTCCGGACGCCAAGCACTTAAATATTAATGCAGGGGGGCAAAAAATGAGGAGCCGCCGGCTGCCCTAGAGCTTTTAGCACGCTCACTGGTAAGAAAACAATCAGAACGCGGGAAAGCAAACAGTGGTGCCGAGTGGAGGAGCGGCGTGTGGCGGCGTCTCTTTCAGGGCTCCAGCGACACCAGCGCCGTCAACGTCGGCATCACGAGGGCCAGCCCAGCTGGCGGCGAGGAGGCCTCGACACGAACGCCACCGGCTCCTCTACCGTTGAGGCTGAAATAGGCCAGACAACGGAGGTGAACCTTAGACTACTCCAAAAGGCATCATTTAGTGAAATGGTTCAACCTCTGGCGTGCCACAGGGGACTGTTATGGGACCATTGCTTTTCACAGTATATATGAACGACCTAGTAGATAGTGTCAGAAGTTCCATGCGGACTTTCGCGAATGGTGCTGTAGTATACAAAGAAGATACAGCACTACAAAATTGCAGCGAAATGCAGGAAGATCTGCAGCGGATAGGCACTTGGTGCAGAGTGTGGCAACTGACCCTTAACATAGAGAAGTGTAACGTATTGCGAATACATAGAAAGAAGGATCCTTTATTGTATGATTATATGATGGCGGAACAAACACTGGTAGCAGTTACTTCTGTAAAATATCTGGGAGTATGCGTACGGAACGATTTGAAGTGGAATGATCATATAAAATTAATTGTTGGTAAGGCGGGTGCCAGGTTGAGATTCATTGGGAGAGCCCTTAGAAAATGTAGTCCATCAACAAAGGAGGTGGCTTACAAAACACTCGTTCGACCTATACTTGAGTATTGCTCATCAGTGTAGGATCCGTACCAGATCGGGTTGGCAGAAGAGATAGAGAAGATCCAAAGAAGAGCGGCGCGTTTCGTCACAGGGTTATTAGGTAAGCGTGATAGCGTTACGGAGATCTTTAGCGGACTCAAGTGGCAGACTCTGCAAGAGAGGCGCTCTGCATCGCGGTGTAGCTTGCTGTCCAGGTTTCGAGAGGGTGCGTTGCTGGATGAGGTATCGAATATATTACTTTCCCCTGCTTATACCTCCCGAAGAGATCACGAATGTAAAATTAGAGAGATTTGAGCGCGCACGGAGGCTTTCCGGCAGTCGTTCTTCCCGCGAACCATACGCGACTGGAACAGGAAAGGGAGGTAATGACAGTGGCACGTAAAGTGCCCTCCGCCACACACCGTTGGGTGGCTTGTGGAGTATAAATGTAGATGTAGATGTAGAAATGGTTCTGAGCACCATAGGACTTAACATCTGAGGTCATCAGTCCCCTAGAACTTTGATCTACTTAAACCTAACTAACCTAAGGACATCACATACGTAATTTAGTAGTTCAACAGATAAATCACGACTGAATAGTAAGTTATATATCTTGACAATACACAGCAAGACGCTCATCCGTCCTTCAGGTGTGGCTGTGTTTGAAATTTTTGAGCTTGCTGTCTATCTTGATAGAGTAAGTTGGGTGGCAAAACTACCATATACCACTTATTTGCGTGGATACAGGGACAGTATAAGGGACAGTCAGATGAAAATGAGACTTGCCATACAATGAGAAGTCGTGAGACACCGATATGTACATATACACACATGTTTTAATTTCACAGAAGGGACAAATGATTAATGAAACTGAACAGTTCAAATTTCTTGGTGTTCAGATAGGAAGTAAAGTGACGTGGAAAGCCGACGTTTTGGATCTTGTTCAAAGACTTAATGCTGCCACTTTTACTATTCGAACGGTAGTTGAAGTAACTGATAGTTCGACACGAAAAGTAGTCTACTTTGCTTATTTTCATTCCCTTACGACGCATGGTATATTTTGAGAACCCTTCCCATTCTCAAAATATATTTTTGGCTCAGAAACGGGCGGTTTGAGTAACAAGTGGTGTAAGTTCGCGAACCTGTTGTCGACTCCTGTTTACTAGTCTGTGTGTTCTGACATTGGCGTCTCAATACATATATATATATATATATATAATTTACTGTCGTTTTTTGACAACAATATCAGTTTATTCCCAAGAATTAGCAGCTTTCGCTCACTTAATACTAGGCAGAAATCCAATCTGCATATGGATCACACTTCCTTGACTCCCGTGTAGGAAGGTGTGCAGTATACTGCTTCATCCATTTTCAATCGGCTACCACAAGCATTCAAAAATCTTAGCAGCAATCAACGCGCTTTCAAATCGAAGCTGAAGAGTTTGCTCATGGGTCTCTCCTTCTATTCTGTCAAGCACTTCCCCGAAAAATTAAGCCGATTCCTGTGTTATATTGTTGATTCCGTTTACATAAACTTAGGGCTTGTCTTTTCTTGGGTTCATAAACGTTTAATTTTATTACCTTTACTTTGTAATGTCATATACTGACACGTTCCATGACCCTGGAGATTTGCTCCTCAATTTGGTCTTACGAAACTAGACGTATAAAATAAAAAAAGCATATGGCGTTAGTATCGCGTACACAGGCTATGCAAGGGTAGTGCATTGGAGGAGCTGTCATTTTTACTCATGGGAAAAGGGTTCATATGTGAGTATGGCCGCACGAAGAGAATTAACAGACTTTGAAAGCGGGGTGATAGTTGGAGCCTGACATGTGAGACATTCCATTTCGGAAATCGTTATCGAATTCAGTATTTAGAGATCCACAGTATCAAGAGGGTGCCGAGAATACCAAATTTCAGGCATTATCTCTTCCCACGGACAACGCAGTAGCAAACGGCATTCAGTCAACGACCGAGAGCAGCAGGTTTTGTGTCGAATTTTCTGTACTAACATACAAGGAATACTATGTGAAATAACCTCGGAAATCAATGTGGGACATAATACGAACGTTTCCGTTAGAACAGTGCGCCGAAATTCTCTGTTAATGGGCTATGGCAGAAGACGGCCGACGCGAGTACCTTTGCTAACAGCACGACATCGCCTGCAGCGCCGCTTTCCGGACTCGGTTGGACCCTAGACGACTGGAAAACCGTGGCATTGTCAGATGAATCCCGGTATCAGTTGGTAAGAACTGATGGTAGGTTTCGCATGTGGCGCAGACCCCACTAAGTCATAGACCCAAGATGTCAACAAAGGCCGGCCGGTGTGGCCGTGCGGTTCTAAGCGCGTCAGTTTGGAACCGCGTGACCGTTACGGTCGCAGTTTCGAATCCTGCCTCGGGCATGGATGTGTGTGATGTCCTTAGGTTAGCTAGGTTTAAGTAGTTCTAAGTTCTAGGGAACTGAAGACCTCAGTAGTTAAGTCCCATAGTGCTCAGAGCCATTTGAACCATTTTGTCAACAAGGCACTGTGCTAGCTGTTGATGTGGGCTGTGCTTACATGGAACTGACTTTGTCCTCTGGTCCTACTGAACCAACCACTGAATGGAAACGGTTATGTTCAGCTATTTGGTGAACATTTGCAGCCGTTCACTGACTTAATATTCGCATACAACGATGGAATTTTTATGGATGTCGATGCCACAGTTGTTCGCGATTGGTTTGAAGAACATTCTAGACAACTCGAGCGAATGATTTGGCCACCCAAATCGTTCTACATGAATCCTTTCCAAGGTTTACGGGACATAATCGAGAAGTCAGTTAGTGTAGGAAATACTGCATCGGCAACGGTTTCACGATTATAGACAGCTATAGATGCAGAATGACTGCAGGGGACTTCCAATGACTTGTTGAATCTATGCCACGTCGAGCTGGTGCACTCCACCTGGCAAGGTAAGTTCCGACACGATATTAGCGGATTTCCCACGACTTTAGTCAGCTTACTGTATAAGGAAGAAGGCGCGGACGCTGGTAACGCAGGTAAGTGTTGTCTTCTATTGGGAATCAGGGAGGAACAGTACGAACGTTCTGCGCTGTGCCATTTGTCTGTTAGGCGTGATAGATGTGAGTGTGTCCGACTTCGCTATGAAGGCCGAGAAATTTGAACAGTGAGGTGTAGTGCGGTTTTTGACTTCGGAAAGAGAGTCAGGAAGTGAAATTCATACCCGGATATCTGACGAACTGCTTCGAGAAGGTCGGGTGTCCTTGAAACACAGCGATCGACCACGACACACTCATCGTGTCGTTACCCATTCTGTCACACTGCTGCGGTGGATGCTGCCGTTAGAAGCGACCGATAGCGGACAGTGGAAGTCGTTATGCTCACTTTGAGCATCATACACGTGACCACTCACGCCATCGTGATGTTACAGGAAATCTGTGCGTATTGGGCTCACCACAGCTGGACAAATGGCTCTGAGCACTATGGGACTTAACTTCTGCGGTCATCAGTCCCCTAGAACTTAGAACTACTTAAACCTAACTAACCTAAGGACAGCACACACATCCATGCCCGAGGCAGGATTCGAACTTGCGGCCGTAGCAGTCACGCGGTTCCAGACGGTAGCGCCTAGAACCGCTCGGCCATCCCGGCCGGCCCCACAGCTGGACAGAGGAGGAGAAGTTGAACAGAATGTCGACATGACAGTAGCACCTGTTACGGAATCACGATGAAGAATTACGTTTCCTGTCCCGTATTGTTGCGGGAGATGAGACTTCGTGCCGCCAACCTTAGCCGGACAGCAAGTGTCAGAGGCAACACTGGAAGCATATGGATTCATCCACATCTAATAAATCAAAAGCCGTTCACGCCGGCTAGGAGAAAGACATTATAACCGCTTACTCTGTCTTCTGGGGCCCGCTGCTCGCCTCTGCGGTGGCCGAGCGGTTCTAGGCGCTACAGTCGGGAACCGCGCGACTGCTACGGTCGGAGGTTCGAATCCTGCCTTGGGCATGGATGTGTGTGATGTCTTTAGGTTAGTTAGGTTTAAGTAGTTCTAAGTTCTAGGGGACTGATGACCTCAGATGTTAAGTCCCATAGTGCTTAGTGCCATTTGACTCGCTGCTCGCTGACGTTTAGGAACATGGTGCTACATTTACTGCACAGCATCACGTGGACGTTTTGAAAAGGTTGAGGCATCCCAGACATCCGTGAATGTTGACGGACGACATTATTCTGTTGCATGACAGCGCCCGCCCACATGCCTTGCAGGCTTTTTCAACTACGATGGAGAAGTTTCGCTAAGAAACCCTTACATATCCTCCATATAGTACCGATATCTCCCCATGCGATTTCCATATTTTGGCAGCCCTGAAGGAAGACATTGGTGGCTTCTGTGGAAGAGATGCGCAACTGGGTACAGTCATAATTTCATAGGCAACACAAACACTTTTTCATGAAGGCAATGACCGTCTTCTCTCACAGTGAGATAAATGTGTTAACTGTTATGACGATTGCTATTGAAGTAATAAACAGCTTACCTACTTTTTTCCATCGTTTCCTTTTTATTTGGATGCCCATTTTATTAGCCCAAACCAACAAGGGGAAAAGTTCACGAAAATAGAAGCACCAATGTTCTAGTAAAAGTGTGTCCACAAACTAGCCGTTTACAAAACACGTGCAAATGTATGGCTACCAGCCATCGCTGACTTCACTGCAATGCACTTCTGTAGTTGCTAAAAATATATAAGCTTGAAAGTTGGCTGTGAAATTACCACTTTCAATAGTTAGTTTCAATTTTCTACATTTCAGTAATTTTATGAAGTAGTTATCGCAGTATTATTGTGCCCAATATCGGCTAGAATCACTAGCTGTCTCTGTAAGGTTTTCTCTGTGAGATTTACGGAAGCCATGGTCTGGTGCTCCCAGGCATGCATGTCACGACATCGTGGCCGGCACACACAAGACACGCTGGACGTAGCTTTGAAACACATTTCTCTGCAAGATGAATGGAAACTTTGTTTATATGATGAGTACGTATTTGCAGTTTGTGTGTGCACCAAGAGGGCATGTATTGTTCCGTTCACTTCATTTCACATGTCAGCTATATGAAATGTATATATTCTCTCTTATTCCAATTTCCTTGCTGGGTTATTTCTGATTCAAATGAATTTGCATCATTGATATTTTGCACTCATAATGTTGTTGATGTTGTTGTTGTTTTTGCCCTTCAGTCCAGAGATTGGTTTGATGCAACTCTTCATGCTACTCTATCCTGCACAAGCCTCTTTATACCCAAATAACTACCGCAACCTACATCCGTCTAAATCTGCCTCCCTCTAGGATTTATACTCTCCACGCTTCCCTCCAGTACTAAACTGGTGATCCCTTGATGCTTCAGAACGTGTCCTGCCAACCTATACATTCTTCATGTTGTGCCACAAATTCCTCTTCTCCTCAATTCTATTCAGTACCTTCCCATTAGTAACGTGATCTATCCCTCCACTCATCAGCATTCTTCTGTAGCACCACACTTCGAAAGCCTCTGTTGTCTTCTTGTCCAAACTGCTTGTTTTACTTCCATACATGGCTTCTTTAAGTCTAAGGGTATTTCACCTTGTTCACCAGATGGAAGAGTTTTGCCATGGCTCTCTCCCCCAAGGCTATCAGTAGTTCTAATGGAATGTTGTGCACTCCCTGGGCCTTATTTTGACTTAGATCGTTCAGCGCTCTGTCAAATTCTACACGCGGTATCATATCCCCCATTTCATCATTATCTACGTTCTCTTCCATTTCCATAATATTACCCTCAAGTTAAAAAAAGGTTTCAAATGGCTCTAAGCACTACTGGACTTAACATCTGAGGTCATCAGTCCCCTAGACTTAGAACTACTTAAACCTAACTAATCTAAGGACATCACACACATCCATGCCCGAGACAGGACTCGAACCTGCGACCGTAGCAGTAGCGTTATTCCGGACTGAAGAGCCTAGAACCGCTCGGCCACAGCGGCCGACGCTCCTAAGTACATCGCCCTTGCATAGACCCTCTATATACTCCTTACACCTTTCTGATTTCCCTTCTTTGTTTAGGATGGGTTTTCCATCTGCTCTCTTGATATTCATACAGATGTTTCTCTTTTCTCCGAAGGTCTCTAGTTTTCCTGTAGGAAGTATCTATCTTATCCCTGAGCCGGTTGTATAAGATTGTTTCGGCTTCTTGATTCTCTTAACAACCAAGAATCAACCAACTACATGCTTGCTACAAGACTCTACAACACACGCCTCCGGCGTGTTCTACACTCACGCTCATAAATTAAGGATAATGCTGATACATGGTGAAAAAACGGTCTGGTGGGCGGTTTACGGGTTTAAATCACCTATGGGTGTGACCATGCGGTGCATTTGACCTTCGGTCGTCGCACGGTGGCGCTGGAAGTAGTCCACACACGCAGAGGTGTGTTGGTGCATGTCAGAGTACAGTGCAGCGAGTGAGTGTGCAGACGTTTTGATACGTGCTATTGGTGACCGTGTGTTGAAAATGGCTCAAAGAACACATACTGAAGACTTTATGAGGGGTAGAATACTAGGGCGACTGGAGGCTGGTCAAACACAGCAGGTCGTATCACGTGCCCCCCGTGTGCCACAAAGTGTTATCTCAGGATTATGGCAACGATTCCAGCAGTCAGGAAACGTGTCCAGGCAGAACAGTACGGGACGTCCACAGTGTACAACACCACAAGAAGACAGATATCTCATCATCAGTGCGTGCAGATGGCCACGGAATACTGCAGGTAGCCTTGCTCGGGACCTTAGCGCAACCACTAGAAAAGTTGTCTCCAGACGCACAGTCTACAGACGACTGAACAGACATGGTTTATTCGCCCGGAGACCTGCAATGTGCCGTCCACTGACCACTGGTCACAGGAGAGCCCGTAAAGCCTGGTGTCAAGAACACAGTACATGGTCATTGGAGCAGTTTTCCCAGGTTATGTTCACCGACGAGTCCAGGTATAGTCTGAACAGTGATTCTCGCCGGGTTTTCATTTGGCGGAACCAGGATCAAAATACCAACCCCTTAATGTCCTTGAAAGGGACCTGTATGGAGGTCGTGGGTTGATGGTGTGGGGTGGGATTATGATTGGTGCACGTACACACCTGCATGTCTTTGACAGAGGAACTGTAACAGGTCTGAAACAGAAGATATCAGGCGAATGCAGTGGCCTGCCTATTCTCCAGACCTAAACCCCATCGAGCACGTCTGGGATGCTATCGGTCGACGTATCGCTGCACGTCTTCTACGACATTTCAGGAGCTCCGACAGGCACTGGTGCAAGAATGGGAGGCTATACTACAGCCAGCTGCTCGATCACCTGATCCTGAGTATGCCAACCCGTTGTGCGGCCTGTGTACGTGTGCATGTTGATCATATCACATACTGATGTCGGGGTACATGCGCAGGAAACAGTGGTGTTTTGTAGCACATGTGTTTCGAACGGTTTTCTCAACTTATCACCAATACCGTGGACTTACAGATCTGTGTTGTGTGTGTTCCCTATGTGCGTATGCTATTAGCGCCAGCTTTGTGTAGTGCCATGTTGTGTGGCACCACATTCTGCAAATATCCTTAATTTATGAGCATGAATGTAGATCAATAGAAAAGCGACATTAGAACAAAGATTCACAGACTTATAGCAGTTTGACAGCGGCGAATGCACTCGACGATTATCATTTTGGGATACTTTTACAGGGACACACTATTCGCATTTCCAAATTCAAAGAAGAAATTGTTATTTTACGATTTCATCGTGTGAGAGCCATCCACCTCGGACCATATCAAAGCTAGCAGAATGTACATTGGACGTTCCTTGATTACGAAAATAGTGGCTACAATTTGAAACCCAAAAGAAAAAAATATGGAAGAGGGATAAACATCAAACATCGTTTACTGTGTTACATGTAGATATTTGTTTATGTGGATTAGCAACACTGCTTGGTGACCGTTAACATGAATCCTGTGGAATTTCCATTGAAACTCTCCCCACCCATATGACGAGACGTTCTTCTTTGTGTCACTCAAACAGCCTAGGGTAGTTTCTGTATTGCGTTTGTTAAAACATGCTGAATTACATACTCTGCAAGAACTTTAACTTCTCCAAGCGGAATGTTATGACTGACTCAATCAGTGCCTCCGATGAGTCGCAGAAGATGGAAACTCGTGTTTGTGAAACCACCCTCCGGTCCTGTAATACATAAGTAGCATTAATCATATCAAATACATGCAGAAATTTTACTCTTTGGTATCAGTCCAGAGAGGAAGTTAACAGGCACGCTCCCACTCAGAAGTCCGCAAAGAGTAGGGAGTACTTCACAAGCAATCCCGCCAAGAGCAGAGGGAACTCTTGTAAGCCTGTTGGCCATTTCAGCGACTGAAGTTTTCTTATGTAGCTGAGGATACTAGTACAACAGCACGTGGCTGGATCATGTACTGTGTGTGTGACTGGTGGAGAGAACCGGGTTAGAGTCTGCGCGGTAGTGTATGGAGCAGAAGTGGTCCATTACAGAGGCGAGTTGGCGGCGGAAGGGTTGCGAGTGGCGGGCGTAATTAATTCGGAGCGCTCATTTAGAATCATGGCGGTGGGAATAAAACAAATGGCGCAGCTGAGCGCCGTCATCCATCTCGGCGGCGGGGTCAGTGATCCCGGGGCTGCGGCGGTGACGCGGCCAGCCCGCCGCGGTGACAAATGCGGTGGCGGCACTCGGCGACTGTCATCGTCACCATCCATCTCGCCGGCGCGGTCGCCCAGACAGGCAGACGCCCACGCTGCGGTCGCCAGCCACCTAACTGGGCCCACTCGCCGCAGTAGCCGGCTCGTTACTCATTTCTATACGTCCAATTATCTGACGCGAACTGTCGACGAAAACTCGATTGTTCTCAACTTGGAAAAGCCAGTATCTATTCTCATGATATAAGTAATAGCCTTTTACTGGTTACTTAATAGATCAGCGCATATATGCACTACTGGCCATTAAAACTGCTACACCAAGAAGAAATGCAGATGATATTGGACAAATATACTATACTAGAACTGACATGTGATTACATTTTCACGCAATTTGGATGCATAGATCCTGAGAAATCAGTACCCAGAACAGCCACCTCTGGTCGTAATAACGGCCTTGATACGCCATGGCATAGAGTCAAACAGAGCGCCGGCCGGTGTGGCCCAGCGGTTCTAGGCGCTTCAGTCTGGATCCGCGCGACCGCTACGGTCGCAGGTTCGAATCCTGCCTCGGGCATGGAGGTGTGTGATGTCCTCAGGTTAGTTAGGTAAAGTAGTTCTAAGTTCTAGGGGACTGATGACCCCAGGTGTTAATTCTCATAGTGCTCAGAGCCATTTGAACCATTTTTTTCAAACAGAGCTTGGATGGCGTGTACAGGTACAGCTGCCCATGCAGCTTCAACACGATACCACAGTTCATCAAGAGTAGTGACTGGCATATTGTGAAGAGCCAGTTGCTCGGCCACCATTGACCAGACGTTTTCAATTGGTGAGAGATCTGGAGAATGTGCTGGCCAGGGCTGCAGTAGAACATTTTCTGTATCCAGAAAGGCCCGTACAGGACCTGCAACATGCGGTCGTGCATTATCCTGCTGAAATTTAGGGTTTCGCAGGGATCGAATGAAGGGTAGAGCCACGGGTCGTAAGACGTCTGAAATGTAACGCCCACTGTTCAGAGTGCGAACAAGAAGTGACCGAGACGTGTAACCAATGGCACCCAATACCATCACGCCGGGTGATACGCCAGTATGGCGATGACGAATACACGCTTCCAATGTGCGTTCACCGCGATGTCGCCAAACACGGATGCGACCATCGTGATGCTGTAAACTGAACCTGGATTCATCCGAAAAAATGACGTTTTACCATTCGTGCACACAGGTTCGTCGTTGAGTACACCATCGCAGGCGCTCCTGTCTGTGATGCAGCATTAAGGTTAACCGCAGACATGGTCTTCGAGCTGATAGTCCATGCTGCTGCAAAACGTCGTCGAACTGTTCGTGCGGATGGTTGTTGTCTTTCAAACGTCCCCATCTGTTGACTCAGGGATCGAAACGTGGCTGCACGATGCGTCACAGCTATGCGGATAAGATGCCTGTCATGTCGACTGCTAGTGATACGAGGCCGCTGGGATCCAGCACGGCGTTTCGAATTACCCTCCTGCACCCACCGATTCCATATTCTGCTAACAGTCATTGGATCTCGACCAACGCTAGCAGCATTGTCGCGATACGATAAACCGCAGTCGCGATAGGCTACAATCAGACCTTTATCAAAGTCGGAAACGTGATCGTACGCATTTCTCCTCCTTACACGTGGGCATCACAACAACGTTTCACCAGGCAACGCCAGTCAACTGCTGTTTGTGTATGAGAAATCGGTTGGAAACTTTCCTCATGTCAGCACGTTGTAGATGTCGCCACCGGCGCCATCATTGTGTGAATGCCCTGAAAAGCTAATCATTTGAATATCACAGCATCTCCTTCCTGTCGGTTAAACTTCGTGTCTGTAGCACGTCATATTCGTGGTGTAGCAATTTTAATGGCCAGTAGTGTAACAGTCGTTATGGTTTAATAGTAGCATAGGCTCCGGATTCGAAATTACAGAAGGAGGTTTCATACATACATCAGTAGAATACAGATTTTATGAACAAGTCTTAAACTGGATCCATTTCCAAGCACAAGATGTGTCATATTAAAATGAACACAGTAATCATAAAATCCTTCATTACGACACATATTAATACACTGAAGAGCCAGGTGTATTCTAGGTTATATGTCTTCCATCATTTTAACTCAGGTCATGAGCACTGTGATGTCAGAGGTGACGCAGTGTCATCATAACAGCATACTAGTGTTGAGAATCGGAACTTCTATATTCAGTTTTGCTTTACGTTATCGGATCAGTAGTACGCTCTTCTATGCTAGGAGTTGTCATCAGTGGATAGTGGGCTAACTCCCGGCTGCAGAACTTGTATGTATTATACGTCCCAGCAGCTGATAGCTCAGCTCTGTCAGTCCCCGTGGTGGTAGCGGTGGTGTGTGGTGACTGTGGTGACTTGGCTCTTAGAATGCTACCGCAGAGATCTGAGGACAGGACGGTGTCAGACTTCTCGACCGGTCCGGTGATGGTTAACCTTGCCACTGTCGAAACGGGGCTCTCTGCAGTGTGGTGTTTGTTTAAATAATGAGGCAATTGTTACTGTCCTATTCCCACCAAATGTGTAAGCATAGCACAGGTGAAATTAAACTCAGGACAAGTCAGAGCCAAACTTAGTGCTACATCTCAACAAACTTAATCATTTGAACTACTATATCGGAAGTTGGGGGGGGGGGGGCATTTGTTTTAACCATTAGATAGTTGGAATTTAACTTGGGGCAGGCAGTGGATAATGTCAGGGTGGAAATCATTGGCCATCTTGATTTCTATATTTAGAACAAGTGATATGACAACCAGGACTGCAGGTCTCTGCTCATCTGACTTCGTTATATCTGTGGCAAAAGATGTTACGTGATTTGGTGATTTTTCATGTAACTGAAAGTAGGTCAACAGACTGGGTACTACCTCCTCATCATATCAGCCTTTTCCCGCGTAATGTGGGGTCGGCGTTATTTCGCTGGATGCTTTCCTCCCATAAATGCCTATCAAGTGGTGCTTCTCTGAGCCATCCTTTCTGCAGTAGGTCCCCTGCACCCTTGTCTTTCCGTCCCAGTTTTGGTCTTCCTCTTCTCCTTGAACCATCGATTTCTAGGCTTTCAACTCTTCTCCCGACGAAGTACTTCCCTCTTATCTGCACATGTCCATACCATCTTAGCCTAGTTTCTTGGATCTTCTTCCCTATGGGCCCCACTTTCACTGTTCTCCTGATGTACCATTCCTTAGTCTATCCTTTCGTGTCAGCCCACTCATCCACTCTTAACATTCTCATTTCTGCCACTTCCATCTGAGTACTAACCGTAGGGTGAAAAGCATGTTTACGTTTCCTCCATGTAACAGAGAGGTTTGTACCTGCAGGCAAACCAAAACCTTTTGTCCTGGAACTGTTACAGGAGGAGGAGGAGGGAATGTCCCTGCTGTTTGCTTGAGGATCATGGGTTTGGACCTGTAGCGAAAACAACGTCCTTTCTCTCAGGGGGAAAACCCAGGAAATCTGGAAACAATGCATATTGCTCCAGTATTCCAGGTCAAACATCTCGGATTCTGATGTCGTAGAGCCTGTGCCAGTATTCCTGGCCAGCTATCTTGGGCCGCCATCTTGGATTCTGACATCGCAGGGCCTGCACCGGTATTTGAGGTGAGTCATCATGAATTCCAACATTACAATATACCATCTTGGATTTTTTAATTTCCCGTCAATTTATACTTAGGACAACAGCCCTATTTCCATAGTGATGTCACGGGAGTGGAGAAACACCTGTGTTATTCTTAAATTAGCTGCAATTTTTTACAAATTGCAATTGGCCTTTGTCAAAAATCTGGAAACCGTGTATGACGTCATAGAGGGAGGGGAGATGAGTGGGGAAATCTGGCAACAATGCATTTGATAACAGGACACCCACTGTCTACCTCCTATTTTATATATTAGTATGTTTTCACTTCTTCCACTGTTGTGTCGTTCCCAACTTTGGCGTTAAGCAAGTCGCTTATCTCCTTTCTTTTGCTTCTCATTTAGTGTCCATTCTTTTCAACAGGTCTTCTTACATTTAGTAAGAAGGACGATGTGGTCAGCGAATGTTAGCACTTCTATATGTCTCCGACATATTCTTATTCCCCTGCAACAACTTTATTTCACGCCCTTCTTTGCTTGTTCGACGTACGTGTTGAACAACAGTCCTGATAAGTTGCAAATTGGCCTTACTTGCTTCTTCGTACCAACTTATCTCTTTTAGGTTTGTAGTTTTATTACTCCAACTTGAGGTTTGGATGGGTACTATAATATTCGTATCTCTTTAGCCCCAATTTTCTGAATGTCGCAAACATATTACTTAACATATTATCAAAGGACTCTCTATGATCAGACAAAAGCTAGCTTGATGTACTGATTTTTCTTCAGACTACCCACCATTACCCAGGTGCAATTACAGAATTGTATCTTTATCATCTTGTCCTTTCCTGTAACTAAAGAGATGTTAGACCATTACAACAGTTCTTGTTTCTATTCTTCGGTATATTATTCTTGTTAGTAGGCAAAAGCATGACTCGTCAGACAAATCGTCTGACAATTGTCACATTTACCGCTACGCATCCTTCAGTGGAAACAAGATGCTAATGCCTTTCTGGAAATCGTACGGTAAGTCATACGTTTCGCACATGCTGGATACTAAGTGAAATAACCTTCTTGTACCTACAGCTTCCAGAGATTTCGTAACTCCGGACTTGTATCACACCTGTATCACCGACGTCAGCTGGCTTGTTTCAGTTCAGACTTCTTCAGCGAAGTGTTGAGCTCTGATCCTATTTCTGGCTCACCTATTTTCTTGTTTGTTTGTTTCATTGGCGGGAGTATTATGTCTCCTGCCGCTTCCTGCATCTCAGCTTCCATAATAACCTATTCTGTATATCTTCAACGGTCAAATGTCCGTTTGTCCTACTCCTTTCCGTTCCGTGAATTCGATTAAGCTGTGGTCTCGACGCTTTTTGTTTGTCGTTTCGTACTGAAATATATTTTTGGATGTTCTTCCTTGTCTCATTCTCATTAAGCTTCCGAACCAAAAAACATTGTCTGTGTTCTCTTTCATCTATCATGCTATCTTTCTTGTATGTTATTTCCCATGCTTTCGTATTTGTTCTGTGTTCCAAACAGGAAATCCTTGATGCTCGTCTTAGAAATTCCATTTGGACATATTTGACTTTTTGCGGTTCTTCTCAGTAATTGCTCAGCACTTCGATCAACAGATGGCAGCTGGTTCAACAACGATTTTAAATTTCGGTTTTAATCCGATTTTAGTGCACCACAAAAGTGAGATAAGTTTTGATATTGCTCTCCCTCCTGAACTCAGTCTGTTTCCGCTTCATCTTCAAATGTTCCATCTTGGTAAGTATACTCTCTACGTATTTAAAACTTTCTCGGTTATCGATGGACACACTGTCTGATATTCCAGAATCTACCGATTGTGTTCCCGTACTTAAGTATTCCGTCTCCTTGAGCTTCAACTTCAGTTCCCATATGCATTGGAATGTCTTCCGGTCCAGCGGGCTTTCATTAACTTTCTCCCCTTATTGGAGTTATTTTCTTCATAGGTCACTACCACTACTTGGTCATTCCAGAATAAAGGAGTATCCACACTGGTCTTCGAGCTGTATTTTCATTGTATTTAATTTATTTTTTCCAGTTCTGCAAGGTGACTTGTAGATATGTTTAAATAATGTTGGACATAGACAACAGCCTTGCTAGATTCCTTTGTTTATTTTAAACTACTCAGAGATGATAAATCCTGCCCGGATTCTTCCGTACACATCTTTGTTATGTTATATGTACTTCTTACATATAAAGGGTAAATTACATATTGCTTATTATTTTCAACAGCTTGGTTAGTGGGAAGTTGTTATATGCTTCTACGAGATCTATAAACACTAAATGTGTTTCCACATTTCATTCAACTATTTTTTCTGTCAACTGTCGTAGGAAGATGTGTTATCAGTACGTGATATGCCTGCTCTAAATCCACTCTGTTCTTCGATGTCTAAAATTTCTGTTTCGATTCTGCATCTCAAAATCCGACCACACAACCTTCCTATCGAGCTGTTTCCAATATGCCTGTGTAATTATTGCAGTCTTGCCTGTTTCCTTTTTTTGTAGATCGAATTTATTACAAAACTATTAAAATCCTCTGGTTGCTCTCCACTATCATCATCAGTTTATTAAAGAAACATACTAGCATTTCCCATGAAGTCCGCGGTCCATATTTCACTACCTCCATTGGAATGTCTTCCGGTCCAGCGGGCTTATAACGTCTCACCCATTTTTCTTCTTCTTTTTTCGCCACAGGTTCTACATTTTCATTTTCTGCATCTCTCAGCTGATATACTGTCTTTTTATACTCGTTTCTGTTCTCACTCAGTAGCTTTCTGTAATGCTCCTTCCACTCATGTACTCATATTATTTGGACATTAGCTTTTGCTTACTGCTGTCTCATCTGAGGTGTTTTTTATTTTTTTTTTTGGCAACTCTTACTTTGGTACATCCTATATACCTATTGACTGACTTTAGCTTTTGCTTACTTCTGTCTCCTGTGAGGTGTTTCTTATTGTCTTCTTGGTATCTCTTACTTTGGTACATCCCATATACCTACTGATTAACTTTAGCTTTTGCTTACTTCTGTCTCCTCTGAGGTGTTTTTTATTGTTTTCTTGGCATCTCTTACTTTGGTACATCCGATATACCTACTGATCTCCTCATCTTTTTTGTTCTACATCACCTGTTTTGCTCTTAAAATTTCTTTTGACTCTTCTCTGTTGCGTCTTGTATAGCAGTTCCTATCCTCGCTGTCTTGTGTACTTAACCACTTCTGGTACAGCTGTTTCTTCTCCTTCGCCATTTCCTCAATATCCTTTGTCCACCATTCTGGATTCATATTCTTAGAACTACTGTTTATTCCCAAGGCCTTTCGTGCTGCACTAACTATGAATCCATTCTTTCATCTCAGTCAACAATCTTGCTGTCGTGGATTCATTGATGTTCTTAATATTATTTAATTTGTAGCCCAGTCTCGTTTTATATAGGAATTTCACAGAGTATTGTTGTAGGATTTCCAAATTACATCTGGATGATTATGTTGTTTTACTGTTCTCTTCATTCTTTCCGTAGTTCCTGATTTTCTTATAGTTTACGAAATCATTTGCTGTGACTATAACACCGTCTGATCCACATTCTGCTCTTCTGTAGACTGTAGCCATTTGTGTCTTTTATTAAGCTATTTTTTCCACGTCAAATTCCTCATGATCTATCACATTTTAAAATAGTTCCTCTCTTATGTACTTGTCTCCCATGTTCTCAACCGTCTGGCCCACATTTACATTCAATACAGGTTCTTCATTTGTATTTTATTAGTTAATGCTATTACACTCCATTCCACCGAAGTTATGTTTAATCTTCTTGTACTCGGTGGCAATATTTCTTACGATCATATTATTTCTAATGTTTAAATGTTTCTGTCACTCATTCTGATTTACCCTGATCACAATTTCTGTAAATTTTACTTCTAAGTAACCAGTTGCCTTCATATTTCATTCTTGTGATTCTTGTATTTTCTTCTTCCGTCCATAAGTATTTCCCAGGTCGTCTATGGCGTCTTCGCATTTTATTTTGCTACATCTCTGTGTGTCGTCTTGCATTAATTATTTCCTTCTTTATTATAATCTGCTTGTTTTGAACTAAATTACTGTGGTCGCTTTTATCTCAGCTGTTGCTCACTGTCTCTGAATTTCCACTACTCCACATTGTGTCATAAATTTTCAGTATTACATTTCATAGGGAACTACTCTTCCGTCGATTTTAATTTGAACCTGGTTCGAGGTTATCGTCATGTCCACATCTGTGTAAGCTTCAGAGTCCAGAATTTGATTTCCACGGCCTTATCCTATCACGAATTACCCCAGTTGATATCTTTCTGTGTCTCTCTGTGTCTACCAAGTATACCTTATTCTGTTGAGTTTTAGGAGGAGAGAGTTCGCTTCAACCATATGACACATCCATCAGAAAGCTGAAAGCCTCTCTCCTCTCTCATTCCTATACTCTGGCCCATAACCACCTCTAACCCCACTTTCCAAAATTCCTCCCGTTCCACTTGCATAGATATGTAAAATTTTCACCCCCTCCAAGTATTTCAACAGTTTTTCCATTTCCTCATACATTCTCTTCATTTCCTCATCATCAGCTTGCGGTGTGGGTACGTAAATCTCTACAATGGTGGGTAGTATTGACACAATGGCAATACTTAGACGCATCATTCGATTACGGTTTTGCTCAAAGTAACGCTCTCTGTTACATACTTCTCTACTCAAAACTGTGCCAACATCTTTTACTCCGTTCGCTCATCCTCCTGTTATTGTCCTGCCATCATCAGACCGGGAATCTTTGTACCCTTTACATTTTATTTCAATAATCCCTACCAGGTTTAGTTTTAGTCTGCTCTTCTCTCTTTTCAAGTACTTTTCTGATGTCTCTACGACTTCCAGTATTACATTAATCTTCGACCCCTCATAACACTCTCCTCACAGCAGAACAATCAGTTCAGATTGTGTAGACCTGTCGGCTGTTATTCCTCAACTGCACTCTTCTGCATAATTTTTTTAAATGTCATAAGTCATCTGATCTGATATTACCATCCGTGATATCTTTTTCTGTGTCAGTTTCATCCCAAAGCACCACTTTCATGTTTCTTTTTTACTACAATGTTTATTTTCCGTGTCAGTTTCATCACAGAGCACCACTTTTATGTTGTTTTTAATTTTTTGTTTATTTATTTATTTATTTTTACTACAGTGTTTATGATCCGCTATTAGGTGATGAACTAAACCTAGGAATTTACTACGTATGGTCGTAAGTGTAAGATGTATTGTTGATAGTATTTCGAAGAACAATAGCTGCTCGTCGGCTTCTCTCAGAATAAGATCTGCTACCGCTACTGTATCTGATTTGTCTGGACGACAGTTGTTCTCACGCACTTTAAGCCAGGTATTAATAACACTTTTCGTAGTCCCAGAGAAGGTCTACACCTGACTAGATTCTCATATACATATGTATGAGAAAAATAGGCAACTAGTTTTCAGGTATGAATCTCACATCAGATTACGTTTACTTTCAAGAGTATGTCAACTACAAGCATCTCTACCATGGATGCTTTTTATCCATTTTTTTGTCTTGTTAATTTTTAGATCTTTGGCTAATTAATGAATATTTGCAACACTTGTATGAAGATTACGTCAAATTTCAACCTAATGGTAGACACTGTTTTCACCGAGAAACGCACTAAACCCGCGCACAGTGAGCAATTGTATCATTAATATTAAAACTTTTTGTTATTCGTTATAGCTGCCGTCTCATTCTAACGAATATCGTACGCGAAAGTTAACGATTTCTCCATTCTTGGTGGCAGTCATATTCCTTTACATACCGCTGTATATGAGAGTGTGTGCGTACAAGTGTGTGAAATTGTCACCGCAGGTAGTGATTCAAAGATGGTCGACGGCAGAACGGTACATCGCAGGCTGTAGGACAACGCATGCCAACATGAAAGACGTGTCGCTATGAAATCATTGCATGGTGTTGAAAAACACGTTCGTAGCAAGCGAGCATGCCCCCCCCCCTCCCTCCTCCAATCTGTTCCCGAAAAAATACGTACCAACATGGAAGTCATCTGCCTCACCGTGAATACCTATAGGGTGTCGAAAATCTGTTAGAATAATTGTCGGCCAACAGATGTCCGGAAAGGATATAATTCTTCTTTGACATCCTTTTCAACGGAAAATAGTGAAAGAATCAAGACCCAGGGGAGGGGGGGGGGGGAGGGGGAGGGTACCACATCCTACGTGCAAGGGATCAGTAGCGTGTACTCTCACTAACAGTTCCATTGTTCACTTAACTTGATTCCGTAATAATAAAAATAAAACCACACAATCTCTCAGTGTGTGCAGTTTCATTCATTTTCTCCTCTCCTTCTAAATTCAGAATTTTTGTAACACTTAACACTGAACTGCATATTTTCATTTTGTGTAATAACCTCTGCACTACTGTTCTTGTGGTTTTCAGTGTGAAGACTGGTTTGATGCAGCTCCCCACGTTAGTCTGCCACGTGCAAGCCTCTTCATTTTTGAGTAACTACTGCAACATAATTCCACTTGAACCAGCTTTATGTAGCCAAAACGTGACATCCCTCTACATATTTTACCCCTGCCCCCACGCACAAACACCCCTTGATTCACATTTCGATTATTTCTTCTTGCTGAGGTCATACCTTATCAGTCAATCGATTATTTTAGTTAAGATGTGCCATAAATATTTTTTACATCCGATTCATTTCGGTACGTCTTCATTAGTTACCCTGTTGGCCCATCCGATAAACAATTCAGACAAGAAGAGAAGCTTTGTAAAGGTGCTGCTAAAGAAGAGGATGGATGCTTTTCCTCTTGTCTGAGTTGGTTATCGTCCACGTACAAGGTTACGTACGCTTAAAACAAATATTTTCAGAAAAGGCTTCTTGCCACTTAAAATACCGTATTTCGCTAGACACAAGACAATTTGAGGCTGCTTCGATGGCTGAGCCGTCAGCGCAGCAGATTGCTAACCGAATGGGCTAGTGTTTGGATTCCTGGCCGCCTCGGAGAATGGCTCAAATGGCTCTGAGCACTATGGGACTCAACTTCTGAGGCCATCAATCCCCTATAACTTAAAACTACTTAAACCTAACTAACCTAAGGACATCACACACATCCATGCCCGAGGCAGGAATCGAACCTGCGACCGTAGCGGTCGCGCGGTTCCAGACTGTAAGCGCCTGGAACCGCTTGGCCACTCCGGCCTGCCCGCCTCGGAGAATTTTTCCCTTGTAGGACTAGGTGCTGTGTTGTCCTTAGGCTTCGTATCGTCAAAATTGACGTTACACTATTGAGCTGGCTATTAAGGCTCGTACCGAAAGTCAATAAATTAAAAAAAAGATAGTACCACATTTTACACTAACGTAAGACGCAGGAATCGGACTCATGATCAAACCTTCAGAAGCCAACGACGTTATGCCGAGCTCGCGGAGAAAAGAAGAAAAATAGCTGCGGAATTATACGAGACCTGTGGCGGGACGTAGGTGGGGAGACGCTGTAGCCCGATAACGAAACACTACGCTAAATCACCGAACAGAAAACGAAGTGTCTGCGCTGCGGCCGCCGTGTGGGGCCGCGACAGGATCTGCGATGCTATCTGCAGGCGGGCACCGGGCACCGCTACAACGCCATAATTAAGGACTCGCAGGCGGCTGCGGGCGGGCCTCTGCTGCGCGAGCTGACGGGTCCATTCCAGCGCCGCTGACGTCAGCGGTGCTCCATTATCTGCAGTCGCGCTGTCACAGTGTCACTCAGCGTAATCTGTAAGCCGCTGCCGACCCGTCCGCTCGCCTGACAAAGCGGATTAACAAACGAAAGCTGCCGAAATAAGGCCACGAGGAGAAAAAAAGGAAGAAGAGCAAGACAGAGTGTGGAGCGGGCAGGGACAGGCCGAGTGTAGGCTTCCGTCCTCCCGCCGGGGAACCGGCAGAGACTACTGTGCGCGGATAACGGACGGCTGGTCGCCGGTAGCTCCTGGGCTGCTGGCCGATCGGTAATGATAATTGGGCAGCCGTGAAGACGTAGCGGCGCGACCGCCGGCGGCTTGTAATCGTGCTCCGGGTCAGGTTAATTAACATGTGCGTCCAGCCGCCTGGCGGCACACACGGCCGCACGCGACGCGCGCGTTACACGAGATCTGGGCCACGCTGTGTCGCTGCCTCCGTCAGGCTCCATACGTTGGTAGCGCAGCAGCTGCACATGACTGAGAATCTCAGTACCAGCTACACTGGCGGAAATGGATGAAGGTACACCGTAGAACACCTGTCCGATACTTATTAAAAGAGTATTAAATGATCTGATTTTCCTCCCATTTGGCTGGTTGGTTGGTTTGGAATGTAAGAGCCATCTTTCAGATCCATGATCACTGCCGGGTGGTGGTTGCTGTGAAAATATACTTCTTCTCAGTGCATCCCAGGGATGCTCTATGTGTGACAAATCACGAAACCGGACAGGCCACCTGGGATCTAAACATTTCTCCATTCGTTTATGGTGATAATTCCAGAGTGTGATCACGCATTATCTCGTCGGAATATGCCGTCTTGTTCCACGGTCGTATACGTAAAAGAGATTGGATTTACCGTTCTTGACATACTGGTGAGCATATAGCCTCTCTTCAATAATTACCAAACTAGTTCTGTTGTCATGTCCAACAGCTACCCATATCTTGACTGCAGCCACTGGAGAGGAATGGGTTAGGAAATCCGCTGCTTCCAGTGACCTTTCACCAGATATCTACAGGTACGAGGGGCGTTCAATAAGTAATGCAACACTTATTTTTCTCAGCTGTTTTCGGATGAGGAAACGCGGAATATTTCCACTCCAGCTCCTAGTGTTTCATGAAGTTCCTATAGGTGGCAGCGGTATACGTAGCTATTAAAATGGTGTTTGCAAAGGATGTGCGTTCCAAGCACATACCCGTCACTGAGTTTCTTTTGAAGGAAAATCAGAGCATCACAGATAATCATAGGCGCTTACAGAATGTTACGATAGCCTGGCAGTGAGCAAAAGCGCGGTGAGTCGTTGTGTGTGGCGTCTGTCATCATCGCAACAAGGTCGCCCTAACCCGTCCGGCCGCACACAGCTGTGACTCCAGCCATGTTGGAACGTGCGGACACTCTCATTCGAGGTGACTGACGGATCACAATCCAACACCTCGCTGCTCAACTGGCCGGTCCTTTTGGTAGAGCTGACACACCCGTCCAAAACTTGGGGAATTCAACGGAGTGAGCCCGCCAAACAGAAGGCTTTAAAGAGCAACAAAGGACCAAGTGTGCAGAATTACTTGTGCATTACGAGGCAAATCTGGACAATTTTTCTCCGAACATCGTCACAAATGATGAAACATGGCTACATCACTTCGAACCAGGAACATAACGGCAGCCCATGGAGTGGCACCACACCAACTCTCCTCTGAAGAGGTGCAACAGTAAATTCTGAAGTGTGTCATGCCGCCCTCAGAAAACTAAAGAAACTTCAGTATGTTCGTCGCCACAAAAATGCAAATGAACTTCTCCTTCTCCATGACAACGCAAGGCCTCACACAAGTCTCCGCACCCTAGAGGAGCTCACAAAACTTTATTGAACTGTTCTTCCTAGATTTCCCTACAGCCCGCATCTCACACCTACCGTCTTCCATCTGTTTGACCCAACGAAAGATGCACTCCGCAGTATGATGAGGAAGTTACCAACACAGCAAGACGTTCGAGCCGGCGCCGACCAGTAGAATGGTACCATGCGGCCCTCCCAGTAAGGTGGCGTAAGACCGTCGCATTGAACGGAGATTATGTTGGTAAATAGTTTTTGTAACCAAAATAATATGGTGTACTGGAATCCTGAATAAAACCAACATACTTCAGAAATGTGTTGCATTTCTTATTGAACGCCCGTAGTACGTTGGTATCATCTGACCAGCACGAACACAAGCGAGACTCGCCGCTGTGAACACCACAGAAGGCCCCTCCATGTCCCAGCTGCCTCTGCCTCCATACTATGCACATCACCGTTGCCTGTGGCATGGTGTCGAAAATAAACGACGCATAGAAACTTGAGACGTGAACCCAGCTTCCAGTAATTATTCCCAACTCTTTGTGATGACATCTTGTCTGTAACCTCTGCCTGGATTTCAACCGTTGTTGTCCATCTTTCATCCGGCGCTAGTCGAAGAATCCTCCGTCCTTCTTGCGGTGTAATCTTTTAGGAAGGATTCGCCCCTACTCCTTGCCACACTGCTGTTCAGACCCAAATCCATGCCAATGGTTCGACCTTTCTCACATTCTAAAAGACGTCGCTAAGCTGCACGTCTATATTATCTCGATAGGCTATGTTGCGATCCCCACCTAATTTCGAAACTCGTCATATTAGTATGAGCAATAAAGCCATTCCTTTCGTGATGTTTGACTTTTAACACTGCGATCCAGCCAGCTTGAATGCAAACTACTGATTGCATTAATTTCAAGTTTGATGTCGGATAACAAATGATAAAAGAAATATTTTCTCGTGTGATATAATTAGAGATTAATAATTTTACGATTTTTTCCTTTATTTGTACTGTACATCTTCTTCTTGACAAATTTCATGACTCGAGGTCATGGTCTGATCCGTGAGTTTGTGAGTATCAAAATAAGTGACATAAATGACCGTACCTTTTGATTGCAGTGGCTTAGGAACTTCAACGGTCAACATCGCTAAGGGATCATAGGCTTCAGTATATGTCACAGATTTCAACTTGATACATGTACCCGTTCTTGAGAGAAAAGGTCTTTAACAGTTGGATAGCTGGACAAGATGACAGACTGACAACGAAGTGATCCTATAAGGTTTGCGTTCTTCCCGATTGAGGTAAGGAGCCCTAAAACGGAAGAAGAGAACGGAAATAGTCTTATGGTTACTTGGTGCTCCAGAAATTGTGATGGGACAACTGGGAAACAGTAATCAAACGTGGTACAGCTCACCGTGCACCTGAGTGGAAACGCAGCTTGAAGCTAGGCTGCCAATTGGTACGGTAGCAGCTCCGTGCAGGTCTATTATCACTGTCATAGTTTCTTATTACAATCCTAGGATGATAATAATGACATGCGAACGAGCGTATTCTGCGTAACTGGAATGGTAGGCTTCTAGAATGGAAAAGCAGCTTCCCATACCAGCATCAAACATAGTCGTTGTCAAATGTCTGGTGTTGTGCTGAAGGAAGTTACACTTCTATGATCTGTGTTCATGTCGGATGATACTCCGTCTTTGATATACAGTGGAAAAGGTGAA
The DNA here is from genome assembly GCF_023864345.2 of Schistocerca serialis cubense. Lineage (NCBI taxonomy): Eukaryota > Metazoa > Arthropoda > Insecta > Orthoptera > Acrididae > Schistocerca > Schistocerca serialis. The sequence goes on from NC_064642.1 coordinate 334,993,688, forward strand.
GGCTGCTTTCACAACGTAACAGGTCATTTTTAAGCATAGCTACATTTACGCTATTCGTCAATCAAAAAATATTGTCAAACTTTATCGCTACAGTAAGTACGTCATCCACTGTCCGTCCGATGTCTCAAGCGAAAACTGTAAATGGGCTGTCAATGTTAATATTATCATTCTTACTCATCAATATGTTCAACAGAGTTTTCCTGTTATTGATGGAGTGTTTCAATAGCCACTTTAGATAGCTAAAGGAGCTCAGATAAGTCTCTCTTGGGAAAGATGTAGAGCAGATAACAGTCCTGACGAAATTCTTACGATACAAAGCGCTAATTCAAATCATTTCAGAGATTCAGAGAAATCTGTTTTTTTTCTTTTTTTTTTTACTCATTCAAACAGTAGCTTTTCTCATTATCTTCCTACTGTTACATCTCCTTCTCCTCATTTCACCAGGGGTATGCAATGGTTCGAGGTTCTCATACGTCAATCAGCTAATACTTTGTAATTCACTTGAACCCATTTTGCAAATTCGTGGAATCGTAAATGCTGTACTTTCGGTGTCTGTCATTACTCCATAGTACATTCAAGTTAAAGAAGCAGACGGAGTAAAAGTATCGAAGGGTACCGGCCAAGTGCTACGGAGACTATTTTCTACTGATAGTAACATTTCAGCTAAGTCAGACATCCCCATGGGACAGTTCTTTTGTGTGCCCTCTAATAAGAAAAGGAAGAGAAGCTCGGATTTAAGGTACAGTTGATGGCGTAGTCATTGTAAACTGAATCCTTTTGTTTGGCTGAGTGACGTAAGCTCATCAAACAAAAACTTTGTCACTCCTAGGTAAATAATTGCAAGCACCATTTGATACCGTTTAATTCCGCCTGCGGATTTTACAACCAAATGTATTCGTTTAGGAAGTGAGTCCACAGACTTGTGAAGGTACGTCATATTCAGGTTACGCCATTCGCTGAGGATTTGATCACGCATTTCCACTCATTCTCATCGACGCGCAAGTCGCCCAATGTGACATCACATGAAATGACTCACAACACGGCAGCCGAACTTCCCCTGACGGGGCCTCCCAAGGAACAATGCCCTACGATCACTTAATTTTTTTATTATTAATATTACTGTTATTATTCTTTAGATTCGTATTGATCAACTTACTTCTTTATCTTCATCCCAGGTAGTCTTTCCCTTTTCTTCAGTTCGTACTGTTCCTGATTTCTTATATCTTCTACCTCATCATTAATATTATGAGTATTATTATGAATTTATACCACATATTTTTATTTGCTGTAGCGATACAAGCGTTTGCTGAAATATTTAAAAACTGACAAATGAAGTAGATCTCTCTCTCTGAGGATAGGTTATAGATGATAATAATAACTTCACGCGACTCAGTAACATGATGCAAGACTATCTAGTAGGCGCCACTTTAGAGACTTGGGTGTCTCTAACGTACCCCAGTTATACAACTGGGAACGGGAACCTATAACTTAAGGTGATATCCGAACCTCGTTGTTTCTGGCTACTTCTCACATTATTGAGAGATGAAGACTGAAAAACGCATGGTCCGGACGAGATTCGACCCCACGACCTCTCATTTTCCAGGCATGCACTCCTCCGCTAAGACACCAAGCCAATCAGTTGTCTAGATGTCCATCTGTTGGTTTTGATGAGTGAGCTTGCGAGCATCAAAATATGTGACATGTGTCGTCGTATCTTATGACTACGTTGAACACCAGACACGACAGTAATTTATACAGTGTGTAACGGGTAAAAGTACACGAATTTCTATTTTATTTATTTATCGTCTGACATGCCAGGAGAATATATACAGAAATTGCCATTACAATGCAAAGGAATATACGTATAAATATATTTAAAACAATGAACTAGTGAGTAAAACATTACTGTTGGTGAATGAGGAGAGTGTACTGCACAACACTGCAGCATTATTTATTTTGTTTGCAGGCTAATAATTATAGCGATTGGAAGTAAGGTAGAGCAGGCAGAGGCTGCAAGTAAGATGGGGTTGGACGTTTTAGCTGTTAGTGACATTCGGGTAAGGGGTGAGAAAGAGAGGAAGTCGGAGAATGCAAGGTCTACCTGTCAGGTGTCAAAGCAAGAATAGCACAATGGGGTGTAGGGCTTTACATCAGGAAAGAAATGGAACCCAGCGTAGTTGCAATAAGCTATGTAAGCGAACGAATGATGTGGATATATTTGACAGTGTCTAGCAAGAAAATTAGGATTGTGTCAGTATATTCGCATCGTGAAGGGACAGATCAAGATAAGATGGATAATTTTTATGACGCACTCAGTGATTTAGTTGTTAGAGTAAAGGACAAGGACAGTGTTCTGCTCATGGGTGAGTTTAATGCCAGGACTGGAAATCGAACAGAAGGGTATGAAAAGATTAGGGTAAATTTGAAGAGGATATGGAGACGAACAGGAACGGGAAACAACTCTTGGATTTCTGTGCCAGTATGGGCTTAGTAATCACAAACTCCTTTTTTAAACATAAGAACATTCACCGGTATACTTGGGAAGGCAGGGGAACCAGATCTGTCATTGACTATATAATAACAGATAAGGAATTCAGGAAGGCTGTGAGGGACACACGTGTATTCAGGGGATTCTTTGATGACACTGATCACTATTTAATCTACAATGAAATTGGTATTGTGAGGCCGAAAGTGCAGGAGGTCAGGTCCATATGTAGGAGGATAAGAGTGGAGAAACTTCCTGATAAGGAAATCAGGCACAAGTACATAACAGTGATCTCAGAAAGTTACCAGTTTGTTGAATGTAGTCAATTGCAGTCATTGGAAAAGGAATGGACAAGGTACAGGGACACAGTACTAGAAGTGGCTAAAGAATGTCTTGGAACAGTAGTGTGTAAAGGTAGGATGAAGCAAACAGCTAGGTGGAATGGCACAGTCAAGGCAGCCTGTAAAAGGAAAAAGAAGGCGTATCAAAAATGTCTACATACTAGAACTCAGGTAGACAGAGAAAGTTATGTTGAAGAAAGAAACAAAGCCAAACAGACAATTGCAGCATCCAAGAAGAAATCTTGGGAATACTTCGGAGACTTTGGGTCAAGCTGCTGCAAAACCATTCAGGAGTGTAATTAGCAGTCTTCGAAAAGAAGGAAAGAAGGAAACGACAACTATTTAGGACAGGTCAGGAAAACTACTGGTGAATCCTGTTGATTCCTTGGGCAGATGGAGGGAATATTTTGAAGAGTTGCTCAATGAATGTGAAAATACGATCAGTAATGTTTCAGATTTCGATGTACAATGGGATAGGAATGATGATGGAAATAGGATCACATATGAGGAAGTGGAAAAAATGGTCAATAGATTGCAGTGCAATAAAGCGGCTGGGGTGAATGAAATTAAGTCGGAACTCATCAAATACAGTGGTATGTCAGGTTTTAACTGGCTACACAGGATAATTGAAATGGCGTGGAAGTCGGGACAGGTTCCATCAGACTCGACGAAAGCAGTAATCTCACCAATCTTTAAACATGGAAACAGAAAAGATAGTAACAACTACAGAGGTATCTGTTTAATCAGCGTTGTGGGTAAAATCTTATCAGGTATTGTTGAAAGGAAAATGCGAGTATTAGTTGAGGACAAATTGGATGAAAATCAGTGTGGGTTTAGGCCTCTTAGAGGTTGTCAGGACCAGATCTTTAGCTTACGGTAAATAATGGAGAAGTGTTACGAATGGAACAGGGATTTGTATCTAAGCTTTATAGATCTAGAAAAGGCATATGACCGGGTTCCTAGGAGGAAGTTATTGTTTGTTCTACGAGATTATGGAATAGGAGGCAAACTTTTGCAAGCAATTAAAGGTCTTTACATAGATAGTCAGGCAGCAGTTAGAGTTGACGGTAAAATGAGTTCATGGTTCAGAGTAGTTTCAGGGGTAAGACAAGGCTGCAACCTGTCTCCACTGTTGTTCATATTTTTTATGGATCATATGTTGAGAACAATAGACTGGCTGGGTGAGATTAAGATATGTGAACACGAAATAAGCAGTCTCGCATATGCGGATGACATAGTTGTGATGGCAGATTCGATTGAAAGTTTGCAAAGTAATATTTCAGAGGTAGGTCAGAAATGTAAGGACTATGGTATGAAGATTAGCATCTCCAAAACGAAAGTAATGTCAGTGGGAAAGAGATATAAACGGATTAAGTGCCAAATAGGAGGAACAAAGTTAGAACTGGTGGACGGTTTCAAGTACTTAGGATGCATATTCTCACAGGATGGCAATATAGTGAAAGAACTGGAAGCGAGGTGTAGCAAAGCTAATGCAGTGAGCGCTCAGCCGCGATCTACTCTCTTCTGCAAGAAGGAAGTCAGTACCAAGACTAAGTTATCTGTGCACAGTTCAATCTTTCGACCATCTTTGTTGTATGGGAGCGAAAGCTGGGTGGATTCAGATTACCTTATCAATAAGGTTGAGTTTACGGATATGAAAGTTCAAGTGGTTCATGTGGCTCTGAGCACTATGGGACTTAACATCTATGGTCATCAGTCCCCTAGAACTTGGAATACTTAAACCTAACTAACTTAAAGACATCACACAGCACCCAGTCATCACGAGGCAGAGAAAATCCCTGACCCCGCCGGGAATCGAACCAGGGAACCCGGGCGCGGGAAGCGAGAACGCTACCGTACGGATATGAAAGTAGCTAGCATGATTGCAGGTACTAGTAGATGGGAACAATGGCAGGAGGGTGTCCACAATGAGGAAATTAAAGAAAAACTGGGAATGAACTCTATAGATGTAGCAGTCAGGGCGAACAGGCTTAGATGGTGGGGTCATGTTACACGCATGGGAGAAGCAAGGTTACCCAAGAGACTCATGGGTTCAGCAGTAGAGGGTAGGAAGAGTCGGGGTAGACCAAGGAGAAGGTACTTGGATTCGGTTAAGAATGATTTTGAAGTAATAGGCTTAACATCAGAAGAGGCACTAATGTTAGCACTGAATAGGGGATCATGGAGGAATTTTATAAGGGGGACTATGCTCCAGACTGAACGCTGAAAGGCTTAATCAGTCTTTAATGATGATGATGATGATGAGGAAGTATTATGTTTTCAGGTTGGTTAGTACCTCCAAGTACATGAGGCAAGAGCACACCATTAATGGTTATTTTGCCCTGGGCAGCAGGTCAGGTGTTGAAGTGTGGGTGTATGGAAGCAAAACGGTTAGTCTATAGTGATAGGCGTAGTTGACTTAGTGGTGCAGTTACAGACATGCAAGAAACTTTAGGTGGTAAAGTATGTGATGTGTTTGGGGGAAGACTGTTCGACACAAAGAAAAAACAACCATCACACTGATGTGCATACATATTAAGGTACCATGTATAAAAATATCTGCAACTGTACTCGTTACACCATGCATATTTTTCCAAAGGTTTTGATGAGTAAGTTGACGGGTATCAAAATGTGTGACGTATATGGCCGTGTCCTGCGATTGCGGCGACTTAAGAGCTTAAATTATTTACGCCGGAAAAGGACTGCGGACCTCAGTATTTAACACAAATTTCAACTTGAGACCTCTACCCGAGCCAGAGGAAAGGGGTTCATTACATATGGACAGACAGACATGTGGAAAAACAATGACAAAAAAATTATATTTTATATACAGGGTGTACATAAAGTCCGGGATCACTTTCAATTATTTATTGCACAAGAACCAAACATCGTACAGATATAATACATTGGTCATTTTGAAGAGAAACCCTGAAAGTTTTTTTTTCTTTTTTCACGTACACCACCACAGCTTAGTTTGCTGATTTGCCGACGTCAGCGTTAGTCGCAAACGTGGCGAGTTCAGGTGCGAAGCGAGCCGTGCTACAGAAGGGGACAGTTGTTTCATGAAATTGTTCTCCCCGATCACCAGTCCTCACCCCGTGTGGCTTTTTTCTGTGGGGACACATTAAAGATCTGTTGTATGAACCACCTCTGCCCCGTGATGTAGCAGAGCTCCGGGAGAGAATACGGGAAGCGACTGCCACAGTCGACAGTGCCATGCTGGAACCGAGTATGGCAAGAATTAGATTACCGCATTGACGTCTGCCGGGTCACTCACGGTTCGCATTTCGAATGCCTGTAAAAAAACCTTTCAGAATTTTTCTTTAAAATGCAATATGTATGACATCTGTACAATGTTTAGTTCTGTGCAGTAATAATTTATGTACACCCTGTAGTGTAATTACAAATTAACAACTTTCAGATTTTTTCCTTTACTTGCACTGTGAAACCTTGCTTCTTGCCTAATTTTTCGACGCTAGGTGAACGGGGAGTACCCTATACGTTTTAATGAGCGAGATTTTTACCTACTGATGCACAGAACCCTAAAAGCGACGCCACGCGAACACAGTACAGGCAAATTTCTATTCTGCCGCCTTAGATGTTCCCAATAACGCTGCTGCTTGGCGGCTATTGTTCTTGCAAGGTAAGAAACAGGTTCATAAAACTTTGAACGTTGTCCGCCATTTTCATTTCATTCTGGACCCAGTGATCTGCTCACCATGAAAGGCGGTAGCTCGAGCAAAATTGAGGTTCCTGATTCGCTTCTAAAATGTCTTTCTTTCTTATGGTTTTCTGGTTGAAAACTACTCTGTCCGTTTACTGGATTAGGTAGTATGCTGCAAATTTAGTTAGTTGACCCTGCTGGTTAAGAGATATCTCTTCATCCAAGAGCAGGCGAACGATAAACGACGCGTAACGTCACTGGGAAACGTCAGCGAACATTTTGTCTCTAACAAAAACGGTTCCCCATAATGTGATCTGCCACCAACAGGCGTTAGTCGCAAAAACTTTGGAACACTCTGAATTTGCGATTTGTTTCGGCTAATGCTTCTGCTGATGGCGTTTCTCATTTCTCAACGTCTTCAAAATTCCCCTCTAGGAGATTAGAAGAGTCCATTGCTTCTTTGATGCCTGTCACCTACTTTCTTACTTGTCGATCACTTTTCCTTTTTCCCTCCGTAATCCACCTCCATTCCTTCTTTCTCTACCTATTACCGTCCATTCGTGACTATAAAATAGTAATCTGTTCGTTTCAATGACGTCTCCATCCATTTCCAAATTTTTTTCTTATGTCTCCATTCTTGATGCGGACTGTTCTGATTTCCAAGACTTTATCTCAGTCAGTTCATTTCGATGGATAGTAGTTGGGCTTTTCCTCTCTTTAGCCTTTAACCAAATTTCTACTTTTCAATTATTTTGCGTATAACCTTTTTAGTTTTGTTTGTGATCTTATTACTGCAAACGATCGAGTTTTATTTTCGAACAACACGCTTCCGTTGACAAGTCTTATTTTCAGAATCATGCACATTCTTTCTAAACACCAGAAAATTAATGATATAATCTTTGTTCTTAATTTGTCGTCTAGTAAAGCATCGAAACCAGATGACCGGCACTTGTGCGGTTCCAGTTTCAAATAATAAATTGTTTGTTTACTTAACTACATGTAGATCTTTGGTGCACAATATGTTCCAGTTGTAGAGTGAAAATAGGTTGTTTCCCGTTGTTGTGATAGCAGCAAGGCCTTTCCTCTACTTTCCTCGAATGATTAACCTTGATCACTCAGTGTACGAACTGGCGGCTCGATTCAAGCTTGTATGTAGAATCGAGTGAGATGATTCCAACACTAAACGACACGAATTATTTTTCTTTGGTTTCCAATTGTTACAGGACTAGAGGTCAGGTAAAGTGAACACTGCATTAACTGCACATGGAACATTAGCGTTACTGTGAGAGTCAGAAGCGTGAGCCAGTTTTGTTTTAGAGCATTATGTATAATTCCCGAAAATGTGGTCTTATGTAAAATTCTATCTAAAAGTTCTACCTTTAAATCCTCTATAAGAGGAGATTAGGAAACTGGAAAAGAAAGTAATGAGCGATTAAAGTTAGTAAAGGCACCAAGCTTAAAATTTAAATTCGTGTTCTACAAATGTTTTATAGCAAACTTTAATGATTGTTGCAGCACTAGCAGGTGGCATAGCCATACTAAATGCAATTTTGCGTGAGTCACATAAAGCAATTACAGCAAACTTTAACAGAACTTGCAACAACTATTCGAAACATTAGTTTGTAAAAGTATAGCTAAGATGCAGTGGGGAAAAAACCGTGAAAACTACTTTGCTTACATGTTGTTCTGTGGCTGTAGCTAAAATTGCTATCACTACAACTTCAGTGCATAATACGGGACGGTTTGTTGCCTCAAAAGTTTATCTGACGCTTTGTTACCTCAAAAGTTTATCTAAGCAACAAATCTGAAACCGACAACACCCAGAAATTAAGGAAAAAGAAGAGAAGGAAAGTTAATAGAGGAGGAAATCATGCTTGAGATATCACAATCTACGTAGGCAACATCCCTTGATACAGAAGATATTCCGCCGTCGGTTGTAAACGAAATAAGGAAAAAGAAAAGAAGGAAAAACTAAAACAGGAAAAATCATACGACAGTTATCACAGTCCACGTAAACATCTTATCACTTGATACAGACGAAATTCGCGGCGTAAGTAGTCAACTGCTGCAATATGCGATAACAGTAATTAGCCGTTCTTACAAAATGGTGTTGCTCATAGCTTCTACGTGAAGCGCAAAGGCTGAATATTAACTGAAAACAATTTTGAAGCGAGAAACGTTCCAAATCTCGGTTGCGAAAGGTGAGAGTCTAATTACTGCTACAAAAGGCAAAGTCTGTCAACGTGGTTTTGGTGTTCATCGTGCTGGAAGTTAATGTTTCGACGCATTTTCCATAGATTAGAAAGCAAGTGACGACGTAGGAAATAGCAATGAAATACAACGGCTTAGTAGATCGACGACGATTAACTGTAAGATAGACTATGAATTACCATGTATTACAGCAGTGATAAATTCCTAGAGTTTTAAAATGTTTGCAAGTTGCATAAGTACATTAAAAGACGTCGACTGGCTTCATGGTGGCATACGTTATTTAAAGCCAAAACGATACATCAATAATTTGACTTAGATCGGTGATTCATTGTTGTGCGAAACTGGGTACCTGCTTCCAAGCAGTAATTATTTCAATCACCTTTACCCGACTGAAGTATGTATTTAAAATTGGCTGGGACCGTTTTCAATTAAATAATACTGGAAGTTTAATGAAATTTGACTGTTATAGACTACTTATCTATAAGACCAATTCCTATTAGACTCAGTTCAGTACGGCGAAAGAAGATCCTTGACAGATTGCCAGCGCTGTTGCCAGCTGTTAGTAGTGAAGTGCAAAAGGTTGTTGTCGGTGTTGTTTGAAAACCATAGTTTGCTGTAACTGCGGCAACAAAGAGACGTTACCGTAGAAACGTAAACAAAAGTGCGTTACACATTAGTGTCGTGGTAGGCTTAGGAAGTAGCTGAGCAAAGCGACCCTCAGCTGCCGGGGATCTTCTCTCGCCGTACGTACTGTGACAGTATGCAGAAAGTTTATCAACTATGTGAATCTGTTGATCGACTACTTTACAACGGAAGGACAGACTGTAAGTATCGTTCAAGAATATCTTGGATACGATATTATTGCAGCATCATGACATTGTGCATTCTTTATTGTGTCAGAAATATGAAGCCCTGCTAGATATTTGTTAATAGTTATCTAGTTACCTCCCCCCATGAACCATGGACCTTGCCGTTGGTGGGGAGGCTTGCATGCCTCAGCGATACAGATAGCCGTACCGTAGGTGCAACCACAACGGAGGGGTATCTGTTGAGAGGCCAGACAAACGTCTGGTTCCTGAAGAGGGGCAGCAGCCTTTTCAGTAGTTGCAAGGGCAACAGTCTGGATGATTGACTGATCTGGCCTTGTAACAATAACCAAAACGGCCTTGCTGTGCTGGTACTGCGAACGGCTGAAAGCAAGGGGAAACTGCAGCCGTAATTTTTCCCGAGGGCATGCAGCTTTACTGTATGATTACATGATGATGGCGTCCTCTTGGGTAAAATATTCCGGAGGTAAAATAGTCCCCCATTCGGATCTCCGGGCGGGGACTACTCAAGAGGATGTCGTTATCAGGAGAAAGAAAACTGGCGTTCTACGGATCGGAGCGTGGAATGTCAGATCCCTTAATCGGGCAGGTAGGTTAGAAAATTTAAAAAGGGAAATGGATAGGTTGAAGTTAGATATAGTGGGAATTAGTGAAGTTCGGTGGCAGGAGGGACAAGACTTTTGGTCAGGTGACTACAGGGTTATAAACACAAAATCAAATAGGGGTAATGCAGGAGTAGGTTTAATAATGAATAGGAAAATAGGAATGCGGGTAAGCTACTACAAACAGCATAGTGAACGCATTATTGTGGCCAAGATTGATACGAAGCCCACACCTACTACAGTTGTACAAATTTATATGCCAACTAGCTCTGCAGATGACGAAGAAATTGAAGAAATGTATGATGAAATAAAAGAAATTATTCAGATTGTGAAGGGAGACGAAAATTTAATAGTCATGGGTGACTGGAATTCAAGTGTAGGAAAAGGGAGAGAAGGAAACATAGTAGGTGAATATGGATTGGGGGACAGAAATGAAAGAGGAAGCCGTCTGGTAGAATTTTGCCCAGAGCACAACATAATCCTAACTAACACTTGGTTTAAGAATCATGAAAGAAGGTTGTATACATGGAAGAACCCTGGAGATACTAAAAGGTATCAGTTTGATTATATAATGGTAAGACAGAGATTTAGGAACCAGGTTTTAAATTGTAAGACATTTCCAGGGGCAGATGTGGATTCTGACCACAATCTATTGGTTATGACCTGTAGATTAAAACTGAAGAAACAACAAAAAGGTCGGAATTTAAGGAGATGGGACCTGGATAAACTAAAAGAACCAGAGGTTGTACAGAGATTCAGGGAGAGCATAAGGGAGCAATTGACAGGAATTGGGGAAATAAATACAGTAGAAGAAGAATGGGTAGCTTTGAGGGATGAAGTAGTGAAGGCAGCAGAGGATCAAGTAGGTAAAAAGACGAGGGCTAGTAGAAATCCTTGGGTAACAGAAGAAATATTGAATTTAATTGATGAAAGGAGAAAATATAAAAATGCAGTAAGTGAAACAGGCAAAAAGGAATACAAACGTCTCAAAAATGAGATCGACAGGAAGTGCAAAATGGCTAAGCAGGGATGGCTAGAGGACAAATGTAAGGATGTAGAGGCCTATCTCACTAGGGGTAAGATAGATACCGCCTGCAGGAAAATTAAAGAGACCTTTGGAGATAAGAGAACGACTTGTATGAATATCAAGAGCTCAGATGGAAACCCAGTTCTAAGCAAAGAAGGGAAAGCAGAAAGGTGGAAGGAGTATATAGAGGGTCTATACAAGGGCGATGTACTTGAGGACAATATTATGGAAATGGAAGAGGATGTAGATGAAGATGAAATGGGAGATACGATACTGCGTGAAGAGTTTGACAGAGCACTGAAAGACCTGAGTCGAAACAAGGCCCCCGGAGTAGACAATATTCCATTGGAACTACTGACGGCTGTGGGAGAGCCAGTCCTGACAAAACTCTACCATCTGGTGAGCAAGATGTATGAAACAGGTGAAATACCCTCAGACTTCAAGAAGAATATAATAATTCCAATCCCAAAGAAAGCAGGTGTTGACAGATGTGAAAATTACCGAACTATCAGTTTAATAAGTCACAGCTGCAAAATACTAACACGAATTCTTTACAGACGAATGGAAAAACTAGTAGAAGCCAACCTCGGGGAAGATCAGTTTGGATTCCGTAGAAACACTGGAACACGTGAGGCAATACTGACCTTACGACTTATCTTAGAAGAAAGATTGAGGAAAGGCAAGCCTACGTTTCTGGCATTTGTGGACTTAGAGAAGGCTTTTGACAATGTTGACTGGAATACTCTCTTTCAAATTCTAAAGGTGGCAGGGGTAAAATACAGGGAGCGAAAGGCTATTTACAATTTATACAGAAACCAGATGGCAGTTATAAGAGTCGAGGGACATGAAAGGGAAGCAGTGGTTGGGAAGGGAGTAAGACAGGGTTGTAGCCTCTCCCCGATGTTGTTCAATCTGTATATTGAGCAAGCAGTAAAGGAAACAAAAGAAAAATTCGGAGTAGGTATTAAAATTCATGGAGAAGAAATAAAAACTTTGAGGTTCGCCGATGACATTGTAATTCTGTCAGAGACAGCAAAGGACTTGGAAGAGCAGTTGAATGGAATGGACAGTGTCTTGAAAGGAGGATATAAGATGAACATCAACAAAAGCAAAACAAGGATAATGGAATGTAGTCTAATTAAGTCGGGTGATGCTGAGGGAATTAGATTAGGAAATGAGGCAATCAAAGTAGTAAAGGAGTTTTGCTATTTGGGGAGCAAAATAACTGATGATGGTCGAAGTAGAGAGGATATACAATGTAGGCTGGCAATGGCAAGGAAAGCGTTTCTGAAGAAGAGAAATTTGTTAACATCCAGTATTGATTTAAGTGTCAGGAAGTCATTTCTGAAAGTATTCGTATGGAGTGTAGCCATGTATGGAAGTGAAACATGGACGATAAATAGTTTGGACAAGAAGAGAATAGAAGCTTTCTAAATGTGGTGCTACAGAAGAATGCGGAAGGTTAGATGGGTAGATCACATAACTAATGAGGAAGTATTGAATAGGATTGGGGAGAAGAGAAGTTTGTGGCACAACTTGACCAGAAGAAGGGATCGGTTGGTAGGACATGTTCTGAGGCATCAAGGGATCACAAATTTAGTATTGGAGGGCAGAGTGGAGGGTAAAAATCGTAGAGGGAGACCAAGAGATGAATACACTAAGCAGATTCAGAAGGATGTAGGTTGCAGTAGGTACTGGGAGATGAAAAAGCTTGCACAGGATAGAGTAGCATGGAGAGCTGCATCAAACCAGTCTCAGGACTGAAGACCACAACAACAACAGTTATCTAGAATTGCATTGTGTTTTGTTTTCATGTGACATGCAGGTTTGTTACAACTAAACTCTCACTACTTGTGAGGGCCCGCATGAAAAACGAGACCTTAGGCCACTGAAACTTTTGTAAGGACATGCGAAAGAGAAATGGCGAATAAAGCACTGAAATTAACACACTGCTATTTCCACTTGGCACACTAACATATGTTTACAGCGTTCCAAGCTACAACCATGTGATATGTGACAACCATCTGCATCCACGGCAGACTGAAACCGCACTAGAGATTCCATTTCACAACTGTTCGCAGTACTTTTCGAACAGCGGACCGTGGAATGTTCAGCTGTCGTAACGCAGTTCGTGCTGTGCTTGAACATCGCAAATTGCGTCCAGTATTCTCAGCCATGGCAACAATAATTTCCTCAACAATTTGTGACGCTATTGGTAGTCGGACTCTCCCTGGAGCAATTCCGAAATCGCCAGTTAATTCGAACTTCCGAATCACGTTCTTCAATCCCGGCGCAGGAAAGGGGCATCACCGTGTTGCTTTAATGTGCCGATACTCGCGAAGAGCAGCAGCAACATTGTTGTTGCTTTTATGAAACTGTCTTAGACTTCTGTTTTGTTCTCATTTTGTTCGATATTGTTAGTTGCAGTTGTTCGGTGCGGATGTCCCATGACACCCGTTCAAGTTCAGTGTTGAGCCGTTCACTCAGTTTTTTTTATTACAGAGGGCAGCTAACACACTGACCGAATACGCTGAGCTACCATGCTGGCGAGAGCACTGCTCACCTGTACAGACACATTTTGACTGTGTGCAACTGTAATGCACAGTGCTTGTGTTTCAACTGTACGTCGTCGCACCAGTGCCGGCGGCTAATGGCAAGTCATGACGCTAAATCTACCAAAACAACGCAAATCCTGCAGCGCGCGGTCTGAAAATCATTCCTATGAAGTTGGCTGCCCATACGGCAAATAGTTTCCCGTCTACACTGGCTGCAATAGCGATAGTTTAGTTAAAACCACCCTGCCTATTCTGAAAATCAACACGATCACTATGCCATCAATTCACTACTAGATAATCCATTTTGAAGCCAAACATGCATTCCGAATAAGTCAGCGTAGCGCAGCGTCAAAATTTCACCGCTACCGTGCTGGAAGTATCATGTTCGAATCCTACTCGTGTACTTCAGTTTTTTTTTCAAAATTTACCGAATTTTCAAATTTTATTTCAAAGAATATCACCAAACAGTGTAAGGTGTGCGAAATTATAAAGATATTCTTTTGATTCTTCGTCAACACCTCTACTTGTGGATCTTCTTCTAGCTGCACTACTGCAGAAACACTAGGTACTTCCATTTCACAGAATTCTTCGAACACATGGCAGTAGAGACGCTTTGCGAGCAACTAACGTTGAAGTTAGATGCGAACGCAAAGGAATGCAACTCACATCCTCATTGGCCGCAGCTCTCGTTACGGCTAGCGGTATTCACGGAAGAGGGGACGATAATGGGTAGAGATCGATTTCGGGTAATACAAGAAGCGACCCTTTGACGAACATTTGGAACTCCAACTACGAACCAAAGACGGAATGAATATTTGAAAAACTTAATAGGTAAATATATCTTTATAATTTCGCATACGTTACACTGTTTGTCGATAGTCTCAGAAATAAAATTGAAAAATTCGGTCGATAACACTGTGCCTCCAGCGCAGTAGTCGTGAAGCTTTACCACTGCGCTACTTTGACTTGCTAGAAATATATGTGATGTTACGGGTATACAAATCGCGCAATGAACTTCAAAATCAATTTTCTCAAAACCCAAAGCCCGTCGCTAAAAAACTGGATAGCCAAGTACTCAGGATAAGTGCCTCTACAACTTATTTGAAGCGCATCAAAATCCGTGATTTGCACTATGGAGGGTCACCTTGTTAGATTCTGAAGCCATATGACACAGAGAATGATTATGGGAGCAATTGTAAGGCTTACGCGTCGCAGTTGATGTACTCAGCACAGATCAAATTGAAACTGTTCAACAAGATACATGTAGAAGATAGGTTAAAATTCACTAACGTTCGGTACAGACACACAGAGAACTGCTCGTTTGAAACTGAAAATGTAACTCCCTACAGGGTACGGAAGCAATCTTTTCTTTTCCAGGATTACATTTACTAACACTGTTTTCGTAAGGATGCGGAGACGACAATGACGGTGTGGTCACCTGAAAACCGATCTAACAATTACCAAGATTACTACAATCCTTTAATAGGATGTTATAAAAAGAATACAATGATATCTGAGCGCCATATACAGTAAAAATCAGAAGAAAGCCGCGATTCTAATTATACTCAGTATGGTGCTGCAGCGCAAGAGAATTATAAAACAAATATGTTTTTATTTATTTGCTTATTGTCTTTTGGTTTCATGACCATGCAGCCTACAACAGTGTATACAGGTTAGTAAAAACTGTCAGTTTTTACTTATGTATGAACAACAGTTAATATTTGCTTTATTATAATTCCAGTATAATGTTTATGTATATAATCATTGTGATGAAAGACTGGAATTATAATAAAGCAAACTTTTTGCTGGATCACTGGAAACTTTTTTGTGAATATGTCAAAACTTGTTCAACATCTAAATTCACTTAAACGAAGTTGGTATGTATGCATTACGCTTATTTAAGAACAAAATTTAAATGAAATTCAGTTACAGTAAAAGAAGTGTTATTTATAACTACAATAAAAGAAACCCATGGACCCAGGTTGTCAACAAGGCACCGTGCAAGCTAATTGTGGCTACATAATGGTGTGGGCTGTGTTCACGTGGAGTGGACTGGGTCCTCCGGTCCAATTAAACCGATCATTGACTGCAAATAGTTATGTTCGATTACTTGGAGACCATTTGCAGCCATCCGAGGACTTCATGTTCCCCAGCAACGATGGAATTTTTAAGGATGACAATGTTCCATGTCGTCGGGCCACTATTGTTCACGATTGGTTGGAAGAACATTCTCGACCATCCGAGCGCCCGACGTGAATCTCGTCGAACATTTGTGGGTCATATTCCAAATGTCAGTTCGTGCACAAAATCCTTCTCCAACCACACTTTCGCAATTGTGAACGGCAGTAAAGGCACCGTGGAGACTTCTAACGACTTCTTGACTCCATGCGACATTGAGTTGCTGCACTACACCGGGCTATAGGTGGTCCGTCACGATAGCAGTAGGTATCGTACGTCTTCTACCACCTCAGAGTACGGTTCGCGTCTTCTTCTATTCCAAGAGCACAAAGAAGGCTGTCGAAAAGTTACAGGCGATGCAAGGTTCTTTTTTTTTCATTATTTCAACCGCCCAGTCGTTGTGTAAATTGCTCTTGGCACTGCTCATATATCAGTGAGTCTTCGGGACTGCAGTGGACCTATCGCTCTATGGTGATATCCTGTGTTAACGCGGAAACTGCGAGTTGTGACCATGTTCATCATCGCTTCAGGCCTCATGCAAACAAATACCCATTCAGCGTTTGGTCGTTGAGCGTGGTGCACCTGCAGGCTACAGCAGCTGCAGACAGGCGTCTGGAAATAAGCCATACGTCACTTGTTTCGTCGTTATTCCATCGGGACTGACGCAAGGATGGACGCTAAAGCATTCACTGTTTATGCCAATCACTGTGTTAAATGTATAATTCCTGCAGTTCTAGTTTCGAATCTCACTGGATAGTCGATTCCTCCCTTCCGTCACTCGTGCGTATGTGGTGATGCGCTGTGAAAATCTGTGGACCTTTTTCGGGCGTGGAGTGAAACACAGTAGAGGAAAACTTTTAAAATACAATCAGACACTGATTTTGGTGATGTCTTCGAGGTTATTAGGGAAAAGAAAAGAATAATATGTCGCTACCGATACGGCAGATTTCGAAAACAGCGTCTGAGTTTATTTGAGTTCTGCGGGTGCGGGGAAATAACAGCAGGACACAGGAATTTGACGTTGTGTTGTTCGGCTGCTACGGTACGTTACTGGTACAGCTATGGCCTGATCCTTCCCAGGTGCAGATCCTAACGGCCGAATGTATAGCTTTGCGCCGCTGCGGCTTCAATGCGCCCGTTAAGACAATGTGCATGCTGCGTGGTTGTAACTCTAATGAAAGTACGGGAATGTTTTCGACGGGAGGTGATTTACTTTCCACTTGACGGGGATGCAAACGAGGTAACAACAAATGCGAAGGACTGCACAGATGAAAGTATCCATGTTAATCCTAGGATGGTTCGAGCAGCAGTGCGCGCCAAAGAGCAAGCAAGTCTCCTCGAGAGCCAGTTACGAAGTAGAGGCTTCAGCAACGATTAACACAGCTCCAGTTTAGCTCACTGTTGCCGATAGAGGCAACTTTTACTTATTCAAGTATGCTCTTTCACACCTCACATATCTGCGAAGTACTGATGGACTGAAACTTCTGATCAGTATACTGCCCACTGCAAAGTAAAAACTCATTCTGGATTCTGATTGAATGTGGAATCTTAATGTAATAGCGAAGATTTTATATAAATAACAGATAAATATGAACCAACAGAAACAATTTTATTACATACACAAAAGCAATCCGTGAACATACTACTCTCACAAGCATGAAGTGATTCTGAGTCAGACCGTGAAACGTCCCCTTAGAAAAATTTATACATGACTGTGCTTAGACTGACATACAATATTTTTAGCGCAACGCAATCTGACTTTCAAAAATCCCTACAAAAGAATGGCCCTGACTAACATTAACCTATACGTTTCACAAATCACTTACCTCACAAAAATCTTCGTTACTCGAACTACTGCAATACAGCGAGCACCACTACTGCCAGCTAAATATTCAAACTACGGAAGGCACTAACTACTGATAGGGATAGTTAGCAAATGAAAGATATTAACAGAGAACAAACAATGTATTTACCTTAATCTCATCAAAAGTCATAATATATATAGGAGTTCATAACATCCATTCTTACAAATATCAAAACTCCGCCATTTCTCTCTCCACATCCACCACTGCTGGCGGCTCACCTCCAACTGCGCAACGCTACGCGCTGTTCACATCCAGCTGCCGCTGCCCAACACTACAATGGCAGACAACAATGCAAACTAGCCACAGACTGCACACAGCACACCCAGTGATTTTCATACAGAGCGCTATGTAACGTTGCCAATAAGAAAACATAAACAGCCTACTTACAACCGTTGTGAAAGATGGCCGCTTGATCGGAAAGAAGGATACGAATTTTCGCTCAGAAGTTGATCATCGACTTACCTTATCATTGTCTGCTAGATTTTCAGCGAAAATACCGGAAAAATATAAAGGTGGTTCGTAGATGTATAGCCGATTATTCTACAAGGAAAATTTAAGGAAAAACGTTACGAGTATTTATAATACAAAATAAGGGCCACATTTCAATAACAGGGTAAGCACCTCATATGGACATAATTTACTCACATGTCGACATCAAACGGACGAAATTTCGCCAAGAGAAACAAGAATCCAAATTTATTAAAAGGAGCCCGTGCAGTCGGTTGTACTAAATATTTTATTTGAAAATTATTTACTGGAGGAAAAGTTCGAGTCCTACGCAGTTTTCGTGGCCACCGTCGCTCGCAATAGTAACAATAAAGTGTAAAAAGCCTGCAAGTGGATGTGGAAAGAAGATGCTGAAGTTGAAGCAAATGGTACTGTTGCTGGTAAACCGATTTTTTGATATTTGCGCACATCAAATGTTTTACTACCTAGATACTAATTCGTCACTAGTAAGCGCTTTCTTATGGAATTACAAGCCAATGTAAAAATGATGCTGTTGCCGAAAGTCGCTCTAAATATAAGAATATGTAATTAACTCAGCTTAAATAATAACACCATTTTACACAGGGCAACCTTGGTTTGAAACTAAAACGTTACTGAAATTCATGCCTTCATGTAAAATGAGAGGAAACGTATTTGATTGTATTGTGCTGAGATTATGGCAGATGCAAATCTCTAGCGTGTAACATTTCACCGTAAACAGCTCTTAGTAACGACACTCATCTATTTTGTTACTGGTGTAAGCGTTAAAAAGACGTGCGGTGGGCTTGAATGCGATATAATTTACAGAAACGAGAAAGAAGCAATACAGGATATTATACTGAAGCGCCAAAGAAACTGGTATAGGTGTGCATATTCAAGTACAGAGACACATAAACAGACAGAATATGGTGCTGCAGTCGGCAATGCCTGTATAAGGCAAGTGTGAGGAGCAATTGTTAGATCGGTTACTGCTGCTACAATGGCAAGTTATCAAGATTTAAGTGAGTTTGAACATAGTGTTATAGTCGACGCACGAGCGATGGGACACAGCGAGTCAGAGGTAGCAATGAAGCGGGAATTTCCACGTACGACCATTTCACGAGTGTACCGTGAATATCAGGAATCAGGTAAAATATCAAATCTCCGACATCGCTGCGGCTGGAGAAAGATCCTGTAAGAAAGGGACCAACGACGACTGAAGAGAATGTTCAACCCTTCCGCAAACCGCAGCAGATTTAAATGCTGTGCCATAAACAAATGTCAGCGTACAAACCATTCAACGAAACATCATCGATATGGGCTTTCGGAGCCGAAGGCCCACTCGTGTACTCTTGATGACTGCACTACAAAAAGATTTACGCCTTGCCTGGACACGTCAACACCGGCGTTAGACTGTTGATGACTGGAAACATGTTGTCTGGTCGGACGAGTCCTGTTTCAAATCGTATCGAGCGGAAGGACGTGTATGGATATTGAGACCACCTCATGAATACGTGGACTCTGCATGTCAGCAGGGGACTGTTCAAGCTGGTGGAGGTTCTGTAATGGTGTGGGGCGCGTGCAGTTGGAGTGATATGGAACCCCTGATACATCTAGATACGACTCTGACGGGTGACACGTAAGTAGGCACCCAGCCTGCTCACCTGCATCCGTTCATGTTCATTATGCATTCCGACGGACTTGGGCAATTCCAGCAGAACAATGCGACATCCCACACATCCAGAATTGCTACAGAGTGGCTCCAGGAACACTCTTCTGAGTTTAAACACTTTCGCTGTCCACCAGACGCCCCAGAGCATATCTGGGATGCCTTGCAACGTGGTCTTCAAAAGAGACCTCCACCACCTCGTACTCTTAAGGATTTATGGACAGCCCTGTGGGATTCATGATGTCAGTTCCCTCCAGCACTACTTCAGATAGTAGTCGAGACCATGCCACGTCGTGTTGCGGCACTTCCGCGTGCTCTCGGGAGCCCTACACGATATTAGGCAGGTGTACCAGTTTCTTTGGCTCTTCAGTATAATAAATCGAAGAGTCTGCGCACTTGGATTCTGTGCGTTGTCTTTTCTATGCTGGGCAGGGCTGGTGCGGCCACGTGCGCTATTTGAAGGTCTAAGGCACCTCATATTCTCGGGAATGACAATAAAAGTAAACTAAAGGTTAGGAGAGATAAATAATAAGAGAGATGGTTATAAACTAAAGTAATAACGCTGATAGACCTTGAATTTTGTCTGTTATCGAGAAAATGCTTGTACGCGATGATTCTGATACGTGTGGTCGGAAACTGCTAGTCGTACAAAACAAACGGTGACTCTTTTGGAGAACTGGTTCCACGTGAAGCCCGCTGTCGTTTTATTTCTGTGGGTGAGATATGAAACCGCGGCTAAATTTCACTGGCAGTTGGTAGGCGTTTACGTAGATACTGTAATACGTCGTCAGCATGGTGCTGAGCGCTATCGAAAGTTTGTGGCCGGTAGAGAAAACGTCACCGATGAGGATCGCAGTGGCCAACCTAACACGGCGTAAACAGATTTGAATACAGCACGCGTGGAGGAGTTGACTCAATACAACAGGAATATGACGTTACGTCATGTGACGGTAAAACGGGGATCGACACTCGGAAACGTTCTTCACACTGTGCACTACGTTTTGCAATGGCAGAGAGTTCGTTCCCGATGGCTTCCAGGAAACTTGTCCAATGAACACAAGCTGAAGAGCATAGGGGCAAGTCTGCAACTTTTGCAAGGGTTTTCACGGAAGTGAAGAGTTTTCTTCACCACATTGCGGTGGGGGACGAAACATGGGTCCACCACTTCACCCCTAGCAGTAAGCAGCCGTCGGTGGAGTGGAAACACCCCTCCATCAAAGACAAAGAAGTGTAAGGTGACGCCATCTGCGGGGAGGTGATGACCCCAATGTTCTGCTACAGTGTGTCACAACCGTGGAGCTTTTGAAAGTCGGAAGATGGTGACCGTTGGCCGATACTGCGAGACATTGACACGACTGTGCGAAGCTATCAGGAGGAAATGGCCAGGACTTCTCACTGAGAGCGTCATCTTCCATCGCGAAAACTCGCGTCCTTATACAACCAAATGGACACCATGCTGCTGAAGCAGTTTCACTGAGACACCATAGACGGCCCTCACAAATCCCGGACCTAGCTCCAAATGACTTTCGCCTTTGCCTCACTTGAAGGAGTACCTAGGAGGCTGACGATTCGTTCGGACAGAAGTGTAAAACATTTCACGACAATAGGGACGATAAATAGTCTGGACAATAAGAGAATAAAAGCTTTCGAAATGTGGTGCTACAGAAGAATGCTGAAGATTAGATGGGTAGATCACATAACTAATAAGGAGGTATTGAATAGAATTGAGGAGAAGAGGAGTTTGTGGCACAAGTTGAAAAGAAGAAGGACCCGTTGGTAGGACATGTTCTGAGGCATCAGGGGATGACAAATTTAGCATTGGAGGGCAGCGTGGAGGGTAAAAATCGTAGAGGGAGACCAAGAGATGAATACAGTAAGCAGATTCAGAAGGATGTAGGTTGCAGTAAGTACTGGGAGATGAAGAAGCTTGCACAGGATAGAGTAGCATGGAGAGCTGCAACAAACCAGTCTCAGGACTGAAGACCACAACTACAACAACAACATTGCTGAACACCCAAAGACAAGATTTTTGCCACGAGGCTATATTCAAAGCGGTAAGTGCCTAAACCAATACGGAGACAATGTCGAAAAATAATCTGATCTGTGTACTATCAGTTGGCTGTATTGGTGTATGTAACCAGCTTCACACTTTTCACTGCAGGCTTTGTAACGTTAGTTTCTGATCACACCACGTAGTTTACGGTAGAGACACGTCTGACGGAAACATGACAACCAGCAAAATGGTTCAAATGGCTCTGAGCACTATGGGACTTAACATCTTAGGTGATCAGTCCCTTAGAACTTAGAACTACTTGAACCCTACTAACCTAAGGACATCACACACATCCATGCCCGAGGCAGGATTCGAACCTGTGACCGTAGCAGTCCCGCGGTTCCGGACTGCAGCGCCTAGAACCGCACGGCCACCGCGGCCGGCGACAACCAGCACTTAATTTAAGTAAAGTAGTAACAAAAGTAGACAATATCCGCCTCATTTATTGGCTGGTGCTTCTTAAGAAATGGTGATCTAGCTGAACTTGCCATCCGCCCTAGAATATCTGGTACTTCCCAGGGAGACGTGGTTAAGTTCATTTGCCGGCCGAAGTGGCCGTGCGGTTAAAAGCGCTGCAGTCTGGAGCCGCAAGACCGCTACGGTCGCAGTTTCGAATCCTGCCTCGGGCATGGCTGTTTGTGATGTCCTTAGGTTAGTTAGGTTTAACTAGCTCTAAGTTCTAGGGGACTAATGACCTCAGCAGTTGAGTCCCATAGTGCTCAGAGCCATTTGAACCATTTTTTTAAGTTCATTTCTAGCGGACATTCGGTGGGTTTCACTTCTCATACAGGCTGAGTGGACTCAGGAATGTGGAGTGGTACACTAACTTGCAATCTGGTAGTGGTGCTGAAAATTGTTTCTGCCAACAGAACTTTAAACGCATCTATCTTTCTCCAGCGTTTGTGACATTTTGGTTCATGCTGTAAACTTCACAGAACGTAATCACATGTTTTATTGCTGTGCCCAAACACTTGGCGCCTCTGTCATGGTACGAATTTTAATGTGATTGTCATATTTTCAGCAAACTTCCTCTCGTTGCTTGTTGGCTGTTGTGTACAGGGACCAACATAGATATAAACAGTTGTACTTTTAACACCCATACGTTGTATGTTTTTAATCTGTATCCATATCTTAATTCGTAACTTAACAATATGACGTACGGTGGAGAGTATTTACTGTACTCACATCAGCTTCAGCTTTAGGATTTTCAAGGGTTCTTGTCTCTACGAAGGCAAAAATTTTTCGACCATGTTTCTACGAATGTTTATGTATTTTCATACCGGTTTCGGAAAATTATAAATTCATGTTCAATGCACTTCATTACAGCTCTAACTTATTGAAGGGAATTGCTATAGTGAAACGGGAATTGTAACCTTCTGAAACTGTTATATAAATAGATAAGTTAAGATGGCTGTTTAGTAGGGGAATTTTTTTTCTTTATACAATGTATCAGCATCATTTGACATTCCTCTCTAATTCATTCGTGTATTGCAGAAGCGAAGAAAACTTGTCGGTGTCTACTTATAAAAGCCTCAGTTCCTCTAATTTTAGAGCTGTCATCAGTGTGTGAGACGTATATTGGAGGCAACATGCTTCTGAATCGATTTGGGACATGATTTCCTGGAATTTTTCAATCAAATACCTCCACGATTCACAATGTCTGTCTTATAACGTCTCTCACAGCACCTGATTGATCATATATGTGACACTCTCTCGTTATTTAAACAAATCCATTATGAAGTGTTCAGCTGTTCTTTGAATCTTAAGTATCACCCTCTTAAACCTGTTGAGTGTCTTAGACTTACGACAATACTCAAGAATTAGTCAATAGGGGTTTCGTAAGCGACCTTCTTCATTAGTGAATTTACACTTTTTAAGGATTCTCCCTATGAATTCGAGTCTAGCGTCTGCTATCGTCACGGCTCTATTTTTTTGGTTATTTCACCGTAAATCACTCCGGACAAGAATTCACAGAGACTCGTTTTTGTGACTAATTTCTGTGAGTGATCGCCGATCGTGTAATCAAAGGATATGGTATCTTTTCGTTTATTTACGCGTGTTACGTTACATTTATCAATGCTGACATTCTGATCTGTCAGCCATCTTGTGTCTGGCATACGCTGTAAGTGACCGTACCAGAGTAGGCGCTTCCTTTCTATGTAGTCTAGGATTGTGCTTTCGACATTCATAGCCTCTCTGATCCTATCATTTCTAACATGAACAAGTCTGGAATATCCACAACTGCGTCTCCAGAAATCCATCTCGTCAGCGAGGATGCAATCTTTCTGCCTCTGAACCTCTGAATTAGTTCCCACAACTCTGCAAGAAATGTTGTGATACTTTCAATAATTGTGTGGCAGATGGTGTGTTTTTTCCTGCGCTTTATGTTTTTGTTCCAGGGAGTACCATTTAGTTGTTTTATGGCTCACTTGCCCTGGCCAATTTTATTGTTTATATCATCCATACTTCTACCACTGGATGACAGTGTCAGTCCCAGGTACTTAAAATAATGACACCCTTTAACAGTATCAGCACCGAGTTGTAAGTCGTTAACAGCGTTTTCTCCCGCTTTCAGATATTCTGTTTTAGATACGTTTATGACAAGACCCCATTTTTCATATTCTTCTTTTAATTTGCGGAACATGTAATTTGCATCTTCCTCATCTCCAGCCACAAACACTTGGTCGTCAGAAAAAAAAAGTGACTAAGATCTCATCGTCTATGGGGATACCCATTCCTCTGCATTTCCTTTTCCAGGATTTTAGTTCCTCCTATAGGTGTAGGGGTGAGTGTGCTTACCTGGTGAAGTTCCTTTGTCACCTCAAACTCTTGAGACAGTTTATTTGTCACTTTTACCATTGCCGTGAAACTTTGGTAGAGGAGTCTGATATCTTTCACATAGCTCGGTGACACGCCATTATCAATTAGACTTGTCCATAGCTTGTTCTGTGAAACTGTATCATAAGCTTTCTGGAGGTCTACAAAGACAAGGCGGGTCGTACGGCCCCTTGCTGTCCTCTTCTCCACTAAGTTTTTGAGGGTAAATACTCCATCAGTACAGGAGCGATCAGATCTAAATCCATTTTGTTCTTCAGATTCAGTTATTTCTTCTTCTCTCCTCTTTTTTAGAATAAGGCCATAGACCCTGAAACGTAACCTTAGGAAAATAATACATGACTGTGCTTAAACTGACACACAATTTTGTTTGGCGCAACGCAATCTGACTTTCAAAAATCCCTACAGGGGAATGGCCCTGACTAACATTAACCTATACGTTTCACAAATCACTTACCTCACAAAAATCTTCGTTACTCCAACTACTGCAATACAGCGAGCGCCCCTACTGCCAGCTAAATAAAAGATTCAAACTACTGAAGGAACTTACTACTGATAGGCATAGTTAGCAAATTAAAGATTCTGATAGAGAACAAACAATGTATTTACCTTAATAGTGTTCAAAAGTCATTATATATATAGCAGTTCATGACATCAATTCTCACAAATGTACTGTTTCTGATGGACACACGTCCAGATCATCCACTCTAAAAGATCCGCCATCTCACTTCCCCACATCCACCACTGCTGGCGGCTTACCTCCAACTGCGCAACGCTAAGCGCTGTTAACATCAAGCTGCCCAACACTACAATGGCAGACAACAATGCAAACCAGCCACAGACTGCACACAGCACAGCCAGTGATTTTCATACAGA
The DNA here is from genome assembly GCF_023864345.2 of Schistocerca serialis cubense. Taxonomy (NCBI): domain Eukaryota; kingdom Metazoa; phylum Arthropoda; class Insecta; order Orthoptera; family Acrididae; genus Schistocerca; species Schistocerca serialis. The sequence goes on from NC_064642.1 coordinate 335,019,341, forward strand.
GCGCTACGTGGCGTTTCCAATAAGAAAACCTAAACAGCCTACTTACAACTCGCGCCATGGATGGCATCACACTAATACCACGATAGTTTGCACAATTTCTCCTGTTGCCCTTCTTAAATAGTGATGTAATTGTTACCTTTTTCCATCTCTTTGGGGCTTCGTCTCCTGTGAGGCATTTGTCAAAATCACTGCCAATATCTCAAAGAGGTTAGACGGTGCTGCGTTAAGCACTTCTATATAAAATTAAGCCGCTCTGTTCTCAGTTAGCAATCCTTGATAGTGTTGTAATGCTAATGAGGTTTATATCTCCTTTATCTTTATTCTGTGTTCTCATTGTTTTTAATACCTTCCAGGCTATATTTGCTCGTGTATTCCCCATGCTTTTTCCTATCTCTTCGGCGGTTTTCTACCAGACTTCGTTTTTTGCCTTAATTATTGTTTTCTGTGCATCTTTTCTCCGCTCTCTGTATTCCCACCAATCATTGTCTGATCTTGAGTACAGCCATTTATTATAAGCTTTATTCTCACTTTCCACCTTCTCTTGTACCGAGTGGTTCCACCACTCATCACATATTGTATTACTCTTTTGGATTTCTTTTCCTCCCAGTCCTTCATAAGCTGCGTTATGGATGGCTTCTTTAACCATCTCATACATCTTATCTCCAGAGGGTCATTCAAAGAGAGCAAGATTTTCTGCTAGCCTATGCTGGTACAAGAAACGGGTAGAATCTTTTTAATCCGTGATTTAACTTGAAATTCATGTTACGACTCGGAGATAAGACATAATATTGTTACGTGGAGCAAGTAAAGAATTCTACCTGGGTTGTATTGTCATTGTAATGTTTATTTATTTACACTCCTGGAAATTGAAATAAGAACACCGTGAATTCATTGTCCCAGGAAGGGGAAACTTTATTGACACATTCCTGGGGTCAGATACATCACGTGATCACACTGACAGAACCACAGGCACATAGACACAGGCAACAGAGCATGCACAATGTCGGCACTAGTACAGTGTATATCCACCTTTCGCAGCAATGCAGGCTGCTATTCTCCCATGGAGACGATCGTAGAGATGCTGGATGTAGTCCTGTGGAACGGCTTGCCATGCCATTTCCACCTGGCGCCTCAGTTGGACCAGCGTTCGTGCTGGACGTGCAGACCGCGTGAGACGACGCTTCATCCAGTCCCAAACATGCTCAATGGGGGACAGATCCGGAGATCTTGCTGGCCAGGGTAGTTGACTTACACCTTCTAGAGCACGTTGGGTGGCACGGGATACATGCGGACGTGCATTGTCCTGTTGGAACAGCAAGTTCCCTTGCCGGTCTAGGAATGGTAGAACGATGGGTTCGATGACGGTTTGGATGTACCGTGCACTATTCAGTGTCCCCTCGACGATCACCAGTGGTGTACGGCCAGTGTAGGAGATCGCTCCCCACACCATGATGCCGGGTGTTGGCCCTGTGTGCCTCGGTCGTATACAGTCCTGATTGTGGCGCTCACCTGCACGGTGCCAAACACGCATACGACCATCATTGGCACCAAGGCAGAAGCGACTCTCATCGCTGAAGACGACACGTCTCCATTCGTCCCTCCATTCACGCCTGTCGCGACACCACTGGAGGCGGGCTGCACGATGTTGGGGCGTGAGCGGAAGACGGCCTAACGGTGTGCGGGACCGTAGCCCAGCTTCATGGAGACGGTTGCGAATGGTCCTCGCCGATACCCCAGGAGCAACAGTGTCCCTAATTTGCTGGGAAGTGGCGGTGCGGTCCCCTAAGGCACTGCGTAGGATCCTACGGTCTTGGCGTGCATCCGTGCGTCGCTGCGGTCCGGTCCCAGGTCGACGGGCACGTGCACCTTCCGCCGACCACTGGCGACAGCATCGATGTACTGTGGAGACCTCACGCCCCACGTGTTGAGCAATTCGGCGGTACGTCCACCCGGCCTCCCGCATGCCCACTATACGCCCTCGCTCAAAGACCGTCAACTGCACATACGGTTCACGTCCACGCTGTCGCGGCATGCTACCAGTGTTAAAGACTGCGATGGAGCTCCGTATGCCACGGCAAACTGGCTGACACTGACGACGGCGGTGCACAAATGCTGCGCAGCTAGCACCATTCGACGGCCAACACCGCGGTTCCTGGTGTGTCCGCTGTGCCGTGCGTGTGATCATTGCTTGTACAGCCCTCTCGCAGTGTCCGGAGCAAGTATGGTGGGTCTGACACACCGGTGTCAATGTGTTCTTTTTTCCATTTCCAGGAGTGTATTTGTACGTGCCCAGAAAATAATATATAATACGTATATTGTTGACGAAATGCCTTATAATTGGCGAGAACAAAATCGTCCATCTAGGCGGGTTCCGTGCCAGTTCCCTGCAGTTGGGTAGGTGCTGGTAGTCGCCACACTCACGTAACTCGCCCTCTGAGATGTATCCTCATGTCTTCATGTTTACCTTTCCTAGAAATACTCAATCTATTGAAGACCCTCCATGTCTCGTATGGGAGGTGGTGGTCTGCAGCAAGTTCATCTTTGGGGTCATATCAATATTCCTCTGAGGATGAAATATGCCTGAGTTGTATTCTATGCATTCTTGCGTAGTTCATCTACTGAGTAATATTGGGATGAGCACCAGGGCACCACCAGAACATTGAAATATTAACTGTCTGCTACATGTTTCGGGCATGAGACCCGGTTTCAAGCACATTTTCGAAACAGGTTCCAGGAATCTTTGCGGACGTCACTACCGAATGTCATGTGTAGGTTCACTGGCCATGCAGCAATCCTTTTTAAAAGTATTATCACTTCAAAAGTGTAATATTTCCTGTGTCACTGGCCGGATACTTCGTTCTGCCACAGTCGTTTTTCGCTCTTTATATAAAAAAGGTTACATGTTGAATGAAATACTGTAAACGCTTGAATAGGCGTGATGCTGAAATTTAAAGTTATAAAATAAAAGCTAATTCAAAACCAGCTGCTACACGATTACTGCAAGCAAAATGGATGCGCCCAGTATCAAAATAAGACTACACAATGACATATGCTTGACGTACGACTATGGGGTGCATCAAGAATATGAGGATCTCAACTAGGCATTGTGTTATACACGGTCTCCTGTCTCAATAGTTGCGCGTCATTCCCGAAATATGTTGCACATAATGGAGCTATAAAGAAAATAACACAGATGAGATTGTTTGATTTATTTGCTTCGCATATCAGTAATACGGCTGTGGCAACGCACAGTGGATTCTAAACAGTGCTGTTTTTCCGATGATCGTGGGTTCGTTTTCAAAATTGTCTAAGCAAATGATTAAATCACTGTCCGCCCAGGGTAGCTGAGTGGTCAACGCTAGAGAATATCAATCTCAAGGGCCTGGGTACGATTCCCGGCTGGGTCGGAGATTTTCTCCCCTCAGGGACTGGGTGCTGTGTTGTCCTAATCATCATCATTTCATCCCCATCGACGCGCAAGTCGCCCAAGTGGCGTCAAATCGAAAGACCTGCTTCCGGCGAACGGTCTATCCGACGGGAGGCCCTAGCTACAAGACATTTTTTTTTATTAGATAACTTTGTCGACGAGAAATTCAAATTATCCTGTAGATTTGTACATAATTCTTGAGAAATCGTTTTCTGGGCCTGTACTTTAATTCTAAAAGAGAAGGAAGATAAGGATTTAGCATCCCTTCGGTGATAAGGTCGTTACTAGCAGACTAAAAGCTCGGACTGCATGGGAATATGGATTTGCAGAAGAATGGGCAGATAGTGATTTGAAACGCACTCTTTCCGTATCTTAACTAGTAAGCCTCCGTAATCGGCTTAGTCAATGGAAAAAATTTAAAACAGAAATGATCATTAGTTTTATTCTCAATAAATACACTTACAGTGTGGTCAGCTCACTCCCTCACCACCGCACTCTTCTTGGGATACAGAGTCTCGTGGCTTTAGGCGGCAGTGCAGGGCACGAAAGTCTGCTGCAGGGCAACGGCAGGCGCGCCGGGCTGCAGACAGCATCCGCAGCCTTTTGAAGCTGTCGGCGTGTGTCTTGAGAGCTTCCTGCCTCTCAGGCGCGCGCTGACGCAGGGATGAGGAGGTCTTTTCTGGAGCGACCGACGAGTGGGACTTTTCAGCGCCCCGGCGCGCCTGGAGCTCGCAGCCACTGGATGTAGTCTTGCATCCTTGTCGTCAGACTTACAAACTTACAGATGAAGCACTAAGATATAACACCCATGAGAATTCAGCGACAGCTTTATGTACTTGGTGTGCCATTATAATAACATAACTGCGGTGAAATCATGGAGAATGGTACTTACTGAACAACAGGTGTACTCTGTGTTCACAACAGGACGCACCCGACTGCTGCTTGGATTATGCCCGAAGCTGCGACAGAAGAATCTTGCCAAAAGCGAGAAGCTGCCTTCGTGTGGAGGACAGAAGCTCAACTCGACGGATTCCACTAGCGTAACGGTTACTGTGTGGGTTTCTAGTCATCATAATTCTTTTGACATGTCAAGTATCGGCTCCCAGACATTGCAATCACTCGATCATCTTTTTATTTCTGTATACCTACTACGCCTAAAATCCTCGATAATTCGTGTTATATTTTCCTGTGTTTGTCTGCCCCAACAGTTTTCTCAATTATTAATCTTTCAACTCTCATGTTTAATGTTCCTGACCAACATAGTACTACTTTTTATTTTTAATTTGCCACTTTATTGACGGAGGGCACTCGTATACTCATTACTTTCGACCGTAAAGTTTGTATCACTCAATGCTCAGACAATTTTTATTCATTGGTTATACTGTTTGATCGTGTTAGCAGCTCGTGATCTTGTGTTACGTCGACAAACGAAATAAGGACCTAACAACCTTACCTAAATGTAAACGTGATATCGTTATGTTCTGGCTGCATAAGAGTATGGTCACTGTGAACAAAGACTGTAGGCTCAGACTAGGGTCCTATAGTAGGATGTGTTTATTAAGTTTGTTAATCTTTATGTCTATGTTTTTGCACACTGTTTTTTATTTTATAGGGCTACTGTTTATGACTCCCGATCATGTAAACCTGGGTTAGATTTCGGGCCGATCAAAGATTTTCTCCGCTCGGAATAGGGTGTGTTTGTTGGCCTCATCATCATTTCATCGTCATCGACGCAAAAGACGCCGAAGTGGTGTCAAATAAAGAGACTTGCACCAAGCAGCCGAATACGCCCAAAAGGGTCTCCTGGCCAACAAGGCCATACACCAATTTCATTTCATATAAAATAAAATAGATTGTACCAAAACACAGATATATAAGAATTAACTAACCGAGTAAATACATCCTATTAAAGGCCTCTAGTATCAGGCTACGAGCATTGTTCACCGTGGCCATACACTGATGCAGCCAGAACATAAAAATACCACATTTAAATTTAGGTACGGTAGTGACGTCCTTATTTAGTTTGTTGACGTAATTTCGACATTTGAGTTTTGTACATTGTTCCTTACTTTGTAGAACTAATGAAAATGACTGACAAGTCGAAAACAATGTAACCAATTAAAAAAATTGTTTCAGCAGTGAGTGATGTAAACTGCAGCACAACTCGTACTAGTTTGTCTCTTCCTCTGGTACTGGCTACCATTATTCACTTCTGATCTCTTCTTAATAGTACTTGTACAGTTCGTACTTAATTTGCTTACAAAATCTCTTTTTCTGCACCACCTCATTTCAAATGCTCCTAATATCCGCTTCTTATTTCATTTTCATGTTGAAGCTTCTGATGCTGAGAATGCTGTCCATAGAAACAAAATTTGTGAACCTGATTTCTCAAAGATATCTCAGTATTGCAGTGATACTTTGGTTAGTCACACACTGCGTACCACTTACGTAGTGTGAAAATTTTTTCTTGTAGATTACTGTCACGTGACGGACAACTTAAGGCCCAGATCGGAATGCTCACTTACGTGACGACAGATTTTATTCGTACTTCCCAGCTTGAGGCTCTAATTTACATTAATTATATTTTCTAACTGTGAACATGAAACTTAGGTGTGACTTTTTAAGCCATAACAAATATATGGATTAGATGAAATCTGCTTTTGTTTCATCAAACTTTATGTATTAGGGCCCAAGCTAAACCGATGGAAGAAGCTATTTACAGAGTTATTTAATTACTTATTCCTTACATATTTCAGTCACATACTACAGTTAAAAGTATAAAAATAGTACGTACAGGGTATTAATAAGTATCTCGAGGTCACTCCCTGAGTGTTAGTTACTATTCTAAGACAAACAGAACATTGGCAGATGGATTTCTAGGAGAGTTCTTTAGTGGCTAGTATTACCACAAGGAATAGGATTGTTATCAGCATACGTCATTATGTGTAATGTCCACACTGAGCTCTGCATAAAAGCAACATATATGAATGGCGACTATTGTATGTGGCTGCTCTCAAGTTCAATCAGACCAGGCTTCTGCCATCAGTAACTCTGTCGTAATTATTGGTTAAATTCAGAATCCGACTTCTAGCAGAAATCAGAATGACTCCCATCAGTCCCTACAACTAAGTCGTCCACAACAGATAGGCAAAAATCTCATCTCTCCGTGATATAGGGAGTGGACAAAAATATGGAAACACCAAAAGCACCAGTCGAAACAGCTTCCGGTCTTCTCTGAATAAGAAAACACAGGTCCTGTACGGATTTCAAGTGAATCTCATGCCCTACTTCATGCAAAATAGTGGCACGTTCAGGTAACGATGGTGGAGGTGGATAGCGTCCATGCACCCTTCTCTCCAAAGTAGACCACAAAGACTCAGTAACATTGAGATCCGGTGACTGGCCAGGGGAGATGCGAATATTCATCCTCGTACCCACAAAATCAGTCTTGGACGATGCAAGATGTCTGAAGAGGGACCTGTCGTCTTGAAACAAAGTAACACGATTTGGGAGCAAGCATGGTGCCATGAGATGGACCTCATCAGCCAAAATGGTCACATCATCCTTGGCAGTAATGTGACATACCAGAGTAAGCAATAGGCCCATGGAATTGCAGGGTACGACTTGCCAAATCCTCGCCGAACCCTGCCGTGTCTCACTCTTGAGACGTAAACTCGGCCATAAATTGCAACCTTGGGAGCCTTGGGAGAGGCAGTCTTGACAAAACTCTGCCATCTGGTGAGCAAGATGTATGAAACAGGCGAAATTCCCTCAGACTTCAAGAAAAATATAATAATTCCAATCCCAGAGAAAGCAGGTGTTGACAGATGTGAAAATTACCGAACTATCAGTTTAATAAGCCACTGCTGCAAAATACTAACACGAATTCCTTACAGACGAATGGAAAAACTGGTCGAAGCCGACCTCAGGGAAGATCAGTTTGGATTCCGTAAAAATGTTGGAACACGTGAGGCAATACTGACCCTACAACTTATCTTAGGCGAAAGATTAAGGAAAGGCAAACCTACGTTTCTAGCATTCGTAGACTTAGAGAAAGCTTTCGAAAATGTTGACCGGATTACTCCGTTTCAAATTCTAAAGGTGGCGGGGGTAAAATACAGGGAGCGAAAGGCTATTTACAATTTGTACAGAAACTAAATGGCAGTTGTAAGAGTCGAGGGACATGAAAGGGAAGCAGTGGTTGAGAAGGGAGTAAGACAGGATTGTAGCCTCTCCCCGATGTTATTCAATCAGTATATTGCCCAAGCAGTAAAGGAAACAAAAGAAAAATTCGGAGTAGGAATTAAAATCCACGGAGAAGAAATAAAAACTTTGAGGTTCGTCGATGACATTGTAATTCTGTCAGAGACAGCAAAGGACCTGGAAGAGTAGCTGAACGGAATGGACATGGCCTTGAAAGGAAGATATAAGATGAACATCAACAAAAGCAGAACAAGAATAATGGAATGTAGTCGAATCAAATCGGGTGATGCTGAGGGGATTAGATTAGGAAATGAGACACTTAAAGTAGTAAATGAGTATTGCTATTTGGGGAGCAAAATAACTGATGATAGTCGAAGTAGAGAGGATATAAAATGTAGACTGGCAACGGCAAGGAAAGCATTTCTGAAGAAGAGAAAATTGTTTACATCGATTATAGATTTAAGTGTCAGGAAGTCGTTTCTGAAAGTATTTGTATGGAGTGTAGCCATGTATTGAAGTGAAACATGGACGAAAAATAGTTTAGACTAGAAGAGAATAGGAGCTTTCGAAATGTGGTGCTACAGAAGAATGCTGAAGATTAGATGGGTAGATCAGATAACTAATGAGGAGGTATTGAACAGAATTGGAGAGGAGAGAAATTTGTGGCACAACTTGACTAGAAGAAGGGATCGGTTGGTAGGGCATATTCTGAGGCATCAAGGGATCATCAATTTAGTATTGGAGGGCAGCGTGGAGGGTAAAAATCGCAGAGGGTGACCAAGACATGAATACACTAAAGAGATTCGGAAGAGTGTAGGTTGCAGTAGGTACTGGGAGATGAAGAAGCTTGCACAGGATAGAGTAGCATGGAGAGCTGCATCAAACCAGTCTCTGGACTGAAGACCACAACAACAACAAATTGCAAACAATGTGAAACAAGACTCATCTAGCCAAATGATATCTTCCATGGTTCCATAATCCAGATTGTATGATTTCGGCTCCACGGTTTCCTATACCGGGCGTTTACGTCACTGATGAGTAGTTTTGGAATTCCACCTCGCGCTGCAATTTATTCTCAGCTTATGGAGCTCCCTTCGTCTTGTTTTGGCACTGAAGGGGTTCGCGAGTGCGAGATTCAGTTTTACAGTGACTTTTGCATATGTTGTCCTCTTATTTTTCGTCACAATTCTCTTCAACGAACGTCCATTGCGATCATTCCACATATACTATCGTCAGAGTTGTGACTTAGCGGATGACGTTTCTCTGCTTTTCCTGCATGCGGTATAAATCTTCGATACGGTGCCACTTGTAAACATCAAACACTTCGGCGGAAGCGTGCACCAGCCGCGAACCAACCATTTTTCCACGTTCGAATTCACTTAGCTCCGACATAATGTACTCACAAATGCACAGAACACGATTCTGACCATGACTGACAGTTGCAACATAATTAGGACGTTGTAAATGTGCCGTTCGCGCCCAAACACAACAGCACAACCTGCAGTCGTGGCTACCATCTGCATTTCTGTTCGAGCACGCATTTCTCGCAGCGTTTCCACATTTTTGTCCAACCCTTGCGTCATATTCTAATGCTTTAGGATCGTGGCCGCGGTACGGCAATCTCTTAAAATGTTGAGCAGGTATTCGTGTAAGCCTTCTTCGCCGTTTCTACGAACTTAGGAGATAATTAGATTCAGAAACATTTGCAGAAATACGTGTAGAAAGTGACAAGCGCAAGGAACTCGTTTCATAGGACGACACGAGAGCTTCTAAATCGATAAAGATTTTATTACGATCAAGACTCCCAAGCTTCTGATAAACTTACTGAGAGTTTGTAAAATGTCAGTGTCTTATCCACATGTCACTCACGCTCAAGCGGTCTTCATACAACTTATTCATTAAACCTCAAGGACAAGTTTTCTTTATCTGCTTGCATTTCGCTTTACAGCACAAGCGCAACTATGAAGCTACCAGGAAAGTTGCAGTTACGACAGAATTTTTCTGATTAATAACTTTATGGCTCTGGGAAGTCCAACACTTTCAAGTGTCAAAAATTGGGCTGGTATGTTGAGCTGCAGGTGAATTTATGAAGAATACAAAACAGAATTTTCACAACCATAAACATATATGCTGTCGCGTCTTGTTCCGGTAGGTTAGCACATCCTTTTCTGTAACGAGATAGGAACTTGATTTCATTGATGTCTTGTTTTCAAAATTTTTTTCTCTTTTTGACACGGAGGTCTGGAACGTGAATCGCTATTTCCCTTGATGATGATTATCATGATGTTAACGATAATGATATCGAATGGGTTGTGTGGACACATGAAACCAAGGTCTTTCGTGTCCGAACTGAGACACGTCATTAAATTGGATGAAAATTTAAAAAGACACTCTACAGGAATAAAAAATGAAATAGTTTCTGGAAAACCCTTTTGTGTAGATTTACATGCACGTACACACACACACACACACACACACACACACACCCACACACACACACACACACACACACACACAGACAGACAGACACACACACACACACACGCACGCACACCCAAACACACACACACTCATAGACACAAACTTCTTCCAATGGCAGTTCTTAAAAGATTAACTGAAAATATATGGTTTTAGGGGTATAAGTTCAAATATAGTAATCACTGGTACCCTAGTGTGTACCCACTTCAGTGTATAAGTTATTACTTCTCACTGTGTCTAGCAGTCTTCACAAACAGGTCGCGTAATTTAGTATTTATTGTTCTCCGCACAGTCATAACTGCACCACTAAGTGGATTATAACTGTCAGTATATACTAACTGTTTTGCATCCTCATGTCCACACTTCAACGCCTGACGTGGCGCATAGGGGAAAATCGTTCTCATCGTCACCGAAGCTTAAGTCACCGAAGTGAAGTCAAGTACAAAGACTTACACCAGGCGGCCAAACAACCTCAGACGAGTCCCCAAACCTGTAATCTCATTTCATAACCTCATTTCTTTTCTCAAACTTGACGGAACTCTCTTGAAAAATACTTTTTTCCACTCAACGCGCCACCTCGTCTTTCACGTGTCAATTCCAGTTTGAAAGTTTCACAGTCTGTGGATAATGGAAATAGACGCGAGAGATGGCGTCCACCCGCTGACTCTTTATAAGTTCAGAGATGTTGAGTTTACGATTGATTAAAGTCGTGCAGTCAAGATGACTCTTCCTTGTGAGTAGAGCAAAGACAGAAAATTTGCTATAGGAAAAGTAGATCCTTTGGCAGAGTGTTGCACAAGAAAGACGTAGGTCATTCGATCTTTCATTGAGTATTGCTACTTTTTTTGGATCCCTTACAAGATGAAATTAGTAGAGGAACTAGAGAAGATTTGCAGAAGAAGACCACGTTGAGTCAAGAGTTCGTTTGGTAGGAGATTTGCAGTCTCACAGTGATGCAAGGTCTGGACATTTATAGAGGGTGAGTTTGTTGGTAGTTGGGAGCTCCAACGTTAGGCGCATAATGGGGCCCCTTAGGAACATGGCTGCCAAGGAGGGGAAGGAAGCCAGTGTGCACTCCATGTGCATTCCGGGGGAGTCATTCCGGATGTGGAAAGTATGCTTCCGGATGCCATTAAGAGTACAGTGTGCAGCCAGCTGCAGGTGGTGGCTCATGTCGGTACCAATACGTGTGTCGCTTTGGATATGAGCAGATTCTGTCTGGTTTCGGGCGGCTAGCGGAAATGGTAAAGACTACCAGTCTTGTTTCCGAGATTAAGGCGGAGCTCACCATCTGCAACATCGACGATAGAAACGACTGTGGTCCTTTGGTGCAGAGCCGAGTGGGGGTCTGAATTAGATGTTCAGGCGGTTCTGTGACCGTGTAGGCTGCAGATTCCTTGACTTGCGCCATCGGGTGGTGGGTTTCCAGGTTCCGCTTAATAGGTCAGGAGAACACTACACACAGGAGGTGGCTACACGGGTAGCGGAGGCTGTGTGGAAGGACTGGGCGGCTTTTTAGTTTAGAGGGTCTCAGTGAACCACCGAAGGGGCGTTGGTCTAAAATTTGGCAGGTAAAACACAGTAAGGTAGTTGTAGAAACGATTGGTATTGTAGTTGTAAATTGTCGTAGCTGTGTTAGGAAAGAACCAGAGCTCCAAGCCCTAATAGAAAGCACTGAAGCTCAAATAGTTGTAGGTACAGAGAGCTGGCTAAAGCCGGAAATAACTTCAGCCGAAATTTTGTCAAACGATCTAACAGGGTTCAGAAAGGATAGATTAAATACAGTTAGTGGTGCAGTATTTATCGCTGTCAGAAGTAGTTTGCCTTGTAATGAAATTTAAGTAGATAGTTCGTGTGAAATAGTATGGGTAGAGGTTATACCTGACAATCGGACTAAACTATTAATCGGATCGTTTTACCGACCCCCCCCCCCCCCCCCCCGACTCAGAAGATATAGTTGCTGAACGGTTCAAAGAAAATTTGAGTCTCATTTCAAATAAGTACGCCGCTCATGCAACTATAGTCGGCGTTAACTTCAATCTACCCTCCATATGCCGGAAAAATTGTACGTTTAAAGCCGGCGGCAGGCATAAAATGTCGTCCGAAATTATACTGAATGCTTTCTCAGAAAATTATTTTGAACAATAGGTTCATGAGCCCACTCGAAGCGTAAATGGTTGCGAAAACATACTTGATCTCTTAGCAACAAATAATCCTCGGCAAATAGTGAGTAGCGTTAAGAGCTATATATATATATATATATATATATATATATATATATATATATATATATATATATATATATATATAGCGTTAAGAGCATTTTTTCACAATATATATATATATTCTCGTAAGAACAGATACCATTGATGACCGTGCACCTTCTCTACAATAAATGATAATTAATTGAATCCCTCAGATGCCCACATGTGTTGTTGATATACCTCGATGGGGACAGCTGTTAGGCACATTACGTATGTAGATTGTGGACAGTTGGGAATGTGGGTCTCACGGGAAGCGTGCAAGGGATAAGTCCCCGCAGTCGCGCTTTAAGAGACAGTCCTCACTCCTTCCGATCTGACCATGTAAGAGTAGAAAAGTTGTGTTTTCAAGGAGATAGTATCGACAGCAGTTGAGAGATATGTACCACATAAATTAATAAGTGATGGTGCTGATCCCCCGTAGTCCACAAAACGGGTCAGATCGTTGTTGCAGAAGCAACAAAAAAAGCATGCCAAATTTAAAAGAACGCAAAATCCCCAAGATTGACAAAGTGTTACAGAAGTTCGAAATATAGCGCTTACTTCGATATAAGATGCTTTTACTAATTTCCACAACGAAATTCTGTCTCTAAATCTGGCAGAAAGCCCAAAGAGATTCTGGTCATACATAAAGCACACCAGTGGCAAGACGCAATCAATACCTTCACTACGCGATAACAACGGTGAAGTCACTGATGACAGTGCCACTAAAGCAGAGTTACTAAACAAGGTTTTCCGAAACTCCTTCACCAAAGAAGACGAAGAAAATATTCCTGAATTCCTATCAAGGACAACTGCCAAGATGAGAAACATAGAAGTAGATAACCTCGGTGTAACAACGCAGCTTAAATCACTTAATAAAGGCAAGGCCTCCGGTCCAGATTGTATACCAGTCAGGTTCCTTTCAGAGTATGCTGATAAAATAGCTCCATATTTAGCAATTGTAACCACTCGCTCACAAAAAGATCCGTACCTAAAGACTGGAAAATTGCTCAAGTCACACCAATACCCAAAAAGGGAAGTAGGAGTAATCCGCTGAATTACAGGCCTATATCACTAACATCGATTTGCAGTAGAGTTTTGGAACATATACTGTACTCGAACATTATGAAGTACCTCGAAGAAAAAGATTTATTGACACATAGTCAGCACGGTTTCAGAAAATATCGTTCTTGTGAAACACAACTAGCTCTTTACACTCATGAAGTAATAAGTGCTATCGACAGGGAATGTCAAATTGATTCTATATTTTTAGATTTCCAGAAGGCTTTCGACACCGTTCCTCACAAGCGTCTTCTAAACAAACTGCGTGCCTACGGAGTAACGCCTCAGTTGTGCGACTGGATTCGTGATTTTCTGTCAAAAAGGTCACAGTTCGTAGTAATAGACGGGAAGTCATCGAGTTAAACAGAAGTAATATCCGGCGTTCCCCAAGGAAGTGTTATAGGCCGTATATTGTTCCTTTTCTATATTAACGAGATAGGAGACAATCTGAGTAGCCGTCTTAGACTGTTTGCAGATGATGCTGTCATTTACCGTCTTGTAAAGTCATCAGATGATCAAAACGACTTGCAAAATGATTTAGATGAGATATCTATATGGTGTGAAAAGTGGCAATTGACCCTGATTAAAGAAAAGTGCGAAGTTATTCACATGAGTACTAAAAGGAATCATCTAAATTTCGATTACGCGATAAGTCACACGAATCTGAAGGCTGTAAATTCAGCTAAATACTTAGGGATTACAATTACAAATAATCTAAATTGGAACGATCACATAGATAATATTGTGGTAAGAGCAAATCAAAGCTGCGATTCATTGGCAGAACACTTAGAAGGTGCAAGAGGTGTACTGAAGAGACTGCTTACACCACGCTTGTCCGCGCTATTCTGGAGTATTGCTGTGCGGTGTGGGATCCGCATCAGGTGGGACGGACGGATGACATTGAAAAAGTACAAAGAAGGGCACCTCGATTTGTATTGTCGCGAAATAGGGGAGATAGTGTCACAGACATGATACGTAAATTGGAGTGGCAATCGTTAAAACAAAGGCGTTTTTCGTTGCGACGGGATCTTCTCATTAAATTTCAATCACCAGTTTTCTCTTCCGATTGCGAAAGAATTCTGTTGGCACCCACCTACATAGGGAGAAATGATCATCACGATAAAATAAGAGAAATCAGGGCTCACACAGAAAAATTTAAGTGCTCGTTTTTCCCGCGTGCCGTTCGAGAGTGGAACGGCAGGGAGACAGCTTGAAGGTGGTTCATTGAACCCTCTGCCAGGCACTTTATTGTAAATACCAGAGTAATCACGTAGATGTAGATGTAGATGCCCATCAGATTCCAACAGCGGGTGCTACAACAGAGATGAAGTGCGTCAGGGAGAGGTTTGCGAAAACTCACGCCCCTAGAAGAGTCGTGTAAAATAGCAACATACTACTTTCTAAAGTAAATAAAATCTCTGTCTCGGTGCCATTTATTAACAATGCTTTCAGCGTCGTAGGATTAATCCTCCGTCGTCAGGCATTTTAAAATACACAATTGCGGCCTCGTGCCTACGTTAAAGTGCCTGAAACTGAAGATTTAATACTCTGGTACCAGTAAAATTTATGGTAAATAACGTTGTAGCACACATAGAATTTTGTTTACCGTTTTTAGTGACTGTTGTGGAGGCGTCACAAAATAGATGATAGTACAGCATTCCTCATGTATTAAGCTGAAATTTCCGCAACGGCAAGATTAAAGAAATTCAAGCTCATATTGAGGCTTACCAATAGTTGTGCAGCACTCCTTCGTTGCTCTATCATTTAGTCCCACATTAATGTCATTGTCTTGGTGACACGTCCCGTACTAGCCAAAATAACACGATATCATTCCCACATCCTGGAGGCTGCACATTTTGCCCTCATGAGGTTACACGCTGAGTTGCATCCTTCGACGTCGACAGGTCATATTAACACGCTTCCACATTTCCACTCCCTTTGAGGACTCTCCACGTGCTGTGCTTGTAAGAGGACCGTACAAACTTCCTCTCACCGATATGATTCGTATTGACAGGGTGTGTAGGGCACAATTTGGACTTTAACATGGGCAGACAGGAAGACATAATTCTCAATGATTTTAGAGAAAATCTAGTGTGAAAAATTTATTTGTGCTTGTACACAAGGAGTCCGTAGACGAGCTAGTAATCTCGTGTGTTCACAAGTGGGAGATTTCTGGATCGAACGTCACTGTTAGCACATCTTGTTTTTCATTCTCACGTAATCCTAACAACAGATTTACTATCAATATTCAATAATCAGTATTTAATGACTCATTTATTGCTCTCAGAGTCTTTATCGTAGAAAGAGGACTTTTTTTTCGTATGAGGTTGGATATAACTGTCGGATACAAAAGTCAAATCAGTATTGCAATTTTATTTATATTTTTGTATCTGTATTTGTTGAAAATATGATGTGTGACCTATCGAGCACTGCACGAATCAGGATGATATTGAACATAGAAACGTGGTAGACAATAATTATTGTGACATACAGTACATATATTTAAAAGCCGAATTTTCATATGTACATGGTTTTTCAACACGTTTATTGCAAAACAACCTTGGTTTACACTTATAAGCGGTTCTGCGTCTTCACAACATTTCGTCGCGTACCACGCATATCTGTTGTTAGAATTACGGGGAATGAAAAGGAAGTATTCCGGATGCGAGGTTTCATCCAGAGACCGGACTTCTATGAAACTAAGGGCTTATACTTTTTTCTTATTTTGTTCGTTATTATCCTTTTCATATGGCGTAGGCTGACGTCCCATTACACCCTTTCAAGTTCATCGTTGAATACTACACCAATGTTTTTATTGCAGAGCGCAGCCAGCCCTCTAACACAACACTCTTTCGATACAAGTGATTATCACACTAAATATGTAAGGACGCCTAAAATATTTAAACGCGATTTCCTCGGGAACGGTTGAGAGATGTGGCTCCCTGTTTATATATGATACCCTATACACCCAGCCAACATGAATCAAATCAGTCAGGGGAAGTTCGTACGGACACCATGCTAGCGTGTCAGTGATCTTTTCGGCAGTGTGGGGAGCAACTGTGCCTATGTTTACAGCTACTCATTCAGTCTCAATTACTTCGTTGTGGACTCTGCGCGTCCACTTTGGTGGATATCTCGCTGCCGCCGAAAAAGGCTAATACAGGTGTCCCGGTAGTACGGATGACTGTGTTCTAGGGCAGCACACACACACACACACACACACACACACACACACACACACACAGTGAAAGTAACACGGAATAGCGAAACGTAAAAATGACTCAACTTAAATGAAGCTGGTTACAGCACTTGTACAATGTAGCTTCAGCCTATGTGTCGTGCGTTGGATACAGTTCCAGGAACACAATCTAAACATTAGATTACATTAGATTAGATTTACTTCCATTCCAATTGATCCGTAGTGAGGAGGTCCTCCACGTTGTACAACATGTCAGAAAATCAACAATTCGTGACAAATATTTACAACTAAAACAAATAAGCTAATGTACCATTCCACAGGTCCCAAGTGGAATGATCGTCATTTTTTAACGAACGCTATATGAAAGAGTCATTTTACAAATACTAATGCACTGAATCTAAAGTAAAAAATTTTTTAAATTTATTTATAAGGTAATAAACGTGCAATACAACTACTATAATACTTATTTACAATGAACACATTACTGCACTGAAATGGTGCAGAAGTTAGATTGAACTTACACACACACACACACACACACACACACACACACACATTTTTACAATGAACACATTACTGCACTGAAATTGGGCAGAAGTTACAATATCACACACACAAAAATCAGTTAGTTCTACTGAGAAATTCATCAATGGAGTAGAAGGAGTTGGCCACCAATAAATCCTTTAGGCTTCTCGTAAACTGAATTTCATTGGTTGTTAAGCTTTTTAAGGCTGCTGGCAAAATATTGAAAATGTGTGTTCCTGAATAATGCACATCTTTTTGTAAAAGACTAAGTGACTTTAAATTCTTGTGAAGATTATTCTTATTTCTAGTATTGATTCCATGAATTGAGCCGTTGGTCTGAAAAAGTGATATATTTTTAATGACAAATTTCATTAAGGAATAAATATATTGGGAAGCAGTAGTTAGTATCCCTAGTTCCCTAACCAGGCTTCTGCAGGATGTTCTCTGAACTAAAGACCGAAGAAAACTACCCTTCTGTCTTGATTTACTACTCAAAGAACCATTCCAAACTAGCAGTACTGAGATAAATCTCTAGGCAGGCGGTCTCTGTCCATGCACGATAATTTTATTCACTGTTCTGTTTCTTCTGAAGACTAACCACCGTCTGTCTGTCGGCCATTGTTTGTGCCTCCGCGACTTACAGACTTGAAGACGCGGCAAACTTTCTGCAGGAACTCCCTAGCAAGACTTACCGCTTGCCACTCAAAGCTTCTACTCGTGCACGCGTACTTAGCGCGCGTCTGCCGTTCAAAGGGCAGTGATTCTCGCGGGCTGCATGATTGGTTTGCGCGCAGCGATCTCCCTAGTGCAGACGTACGTCCACGGTACTTCTGGTTCCTATTGCCGCACACTCTTCCTGTGTGGTATCTCAGTACGCCACACTTTTATTGTGGGTAGAATGCTCCACTCAATCTTTGAGTTTAGATTTGTTTCCTTAGGCACGACTCCTGTCGGCTTGTTAGGAACACTAGTATTCTGTTGTAACGCGGTCTTGTCTTCCTCGCTTACGCAGCTCCATTGTTCCCACAGAACATACTCGTAAACGTCCACAAATGTTGTGGGACACCAGATCGTGCTCATTCGAGCGAATGTGTACGTAATTTGTGTTCGTCATACATGGCTAATTCATTATCGGAAATCGAGTTATCGATATTCCGCGCGGAATGAAGTCATCAAAAACAAAGCGAGAGAGTGAGAGAGAGAGAGAGATTGTGTGTGTGTGTGTGTGTTTGCGTGTATGTGTACGAGCTCCACGCAGCTGCAGCTGGTGGCCCCGCCGTTTGTCGGGGCAGCGGTGACAGTCGGCGTCGGTTGTTGTCGCAAATGAAGCGGCGAGCACCGCGCAACGCACCGCGCCCATATATAGCGGTTGACACTTTTGTTAATCGGTACAGATGAGTGCAGATTTAATTGATGACGGCGCGCTAACCGACCGGCCATTAATCACGGTGATGGACGGCTGCGCTCCCCGCCCTCCGCCACCCGCCCCCACCGCGCCAGTGCATTACCTTGCCCGCGCGGCCCCCAGCCCCTGATTGCAATTGGCCGAATTAGGGTGGTCCGTCCCCGCGATTATGCCGTCACTCCCGACGGCCGAATAGTAAATACGGTCTCGCAGAGTAGTTGCGCGGGGCGCCCTTCCGCGCGTGTTAATGGATAAAAATAGACCGCAGCCAAGTGGCAGCGCGATTTTAGTGAAGGGGAGGGGGAGGGGGGTGGGGAAATTGAGACCATCCGCGATTATCTGCTCCGTTAAGCTGGCACAGTGCGATTGATGATCCACTGCCACTAGGGGAGATGTTAACCTCACCATATTTATGCAGCCGTTTTACACGGAATTGAACCGCTCTTAACAATTACGTGATCAGACGTGAATTCATACACTGTGTAGCAGGAAGACTTTCATTCACCCCGGTAGCGTAGAAAGGAAAATATTCTTCAAGATCCGTCGCGTAAATAGAGAACAGCGGAAGTGTGGGTTTAGGGCGCTAGGCGGTGAGGTAATTAGCGATGACTAAATGGCATATGCGTACTAGACTATATTAGTCACACCCCTGGAGTAATCACGCAAATTCTGGCTATCATCTTCTCTGGCCTCGATAAAGCTATCAGTTCGGCGAGAAAGGAAGCCCACAAGTTTCTCCAGGTATGCCATACCCAGCTCAAGTTACTCATTGCTAATTAGCTCTAGTACAGCTGCGGTGTTCATTAGTACGTTTCTCTCGCTGTTCCACGTAGTCCCAGCCGTTTTTTGTGTCACTGCGAGCGGATGACTTAGACGACCAGTCGAGGCATGATAAGAGTGCGATACGAGTGTTCGTTGAACCTGGAACGTATGTATGCAGCTCTCTTTTGAAAGACGGGAGTGTGCACAGAGTTGAAGACGAAAGGAGAAGAAGCAACACTAGGTCACAGAGTGATCAAGTAAAAATCCTGCTTTATAGTCTGGCAATCTGCATGAATGGGTCTAACGATTTATGTGCGAATAGAACTCGCGCGCATAGAGGTTCGTACAAAATTATGTTTAGAGTTAGTTCATCCAGCCCGGAATCGAGAATATCGATGATTTTTGGTGTTATCGGTACCGATACTGGCCAGATCTCGGTCCCATGAATTCGGAGACATCGAAGCAATTCAGAATGGTGCTGCCAGAATTTGTCGCCGGTAGACTCGATCATAACGCGAGTATTGCGGAGATACAGCGTGAATCCAGATGGTTATTCCTACATGGAAGACAATCTTCTTTTCGCCGAATATTACTGAGAAAATTTAGAGTACCGACATTTGGAGCTGGATACACAACGATTTTACTGTCACCAATCTACATTCCTCGTACGGACCACGCAGGTAAGGCAAGGAAAATTAGGGCTTGTAAGTAGACATACACAAAGTCGTTTTTCCCTCTCTCTATTTGCGAATATAACAGGAAAGGGCTACTCGTGGTACAAAGTGCCCTCCGCCATGCAGCATACGGTGGCCTGCGAAGTATGTTCGTAGATGTAGGTCGTTATTGGAATTCTCTTACCTCTCCTCGAAGATTCACCACACTGTGTTGATTACATACAATAGAATAGCTTATACACACTATTTCACAGCCCTCCAGAGGGATCAGTGTGCTCTTTTAAGTCGATAACTGACGTTTTACCTTGCCGTCTATTAAGGATAGACGCGGCGTATACTCAATAAAGGAATTTCTGAGCCCACTTAAAAGGAGTCTGGTCCATTTTTCACTCCATTAGCCTTCTAGCCCATCTTTACAATAAACACTTATTGACGCTCGATAGGTTTACTCATCTATAAGCTTTGTAACAAATGTATGATTGGTCGTTGGAAGTCACTAACTTCTTTGAGGTGAAAGTCACACTGTTGTTGAATAACCTTTGTCGTCGGGTTTCCAGCAGTGAATGAAATGGAAAACGTTCACTTCTGCTGCTGGATTAATCGCATTTTCTTAGAGGTCATTGTACACTGCAAGGAGCTGCAGGACGCAAAGGAACCATAACCACTGCACTTGAAGTCTCTTCACTTCGTTCAGTTTGCTGCTACGCTGCAGGAATGTCGCATTATAATTCTTATGCAGTCACAAGTTTGGAAAAACACTCATGCATAATTTGTATGTCTAACCAGAGAAAGATCAGGGCCACTTACTGCAAAAGAGAAATCCCTGCGGGACTTATATGGCATTTCCTGCTAGGGCCTGACGAGTTTTTATAAACAATAAGGGCATCTCGCGATGTTCAGGTACTCAGCATGACATCTTTTCCTTTTTGTGTCACCATTCATTTCTTCATCCCGATGAAGCATATAGCCTGAACTCAGATTTGGTTACACAAGAAGCTCCTTATTTAGACTTGTGATTTGCACTGGTGCGTTCCTAACGCATTTGAAGTGTACCTCCAATTAATATGCATCTAGGGTAATGATTGGTCTCATTTGTATCGTAATCACTTAAGATGATTCTCGTAGTTTCCGCCTATCGACTGTTTACTTTTTTATGCCCTCGTTCAACCTTCCATCTCGCCCACATCGATTAAGAATAGAACAAGATCGATAAGTATTTAGTGTAGAGCTCTAAACCCCACGACTCCATGAGAGTTATACATGCAGCGTCTGAAGCAGTTCCTGGAATAAGCGGTGGCCTAGTTTCACGGTATACACCACTAAATTGATGTGACAAACAAGTTTATTTTTCTTACCCAAGAACGGTTTTGAAGCTACAGACACACCAAATGACGAGGTTTTATTTATATAATTGCAAGTAGGTTACCTGCAATACCTATTTCAGTTGAAGCACGATGTGCTGCAAGAGCACTAAGAAAGAAGCAGTCATCGACATTGCGAGCAACACTGTTGTATCTTAGATAGTTGTGAAGAAAACGCGAGATGATGTCAGTGCCAGTAAATTAGGTACATATTTCCTCTATACATTATCCTTGAGAATGGCATTAAGTTTCATTTTTACTTCCGCATTACACTATCAGACATTTACGTTCACACAAAAACATTAGCTCCAGTGTACTAATACCTCAAGAAAACAGTGTATAACGTCATCTTAAACTTCCGTATGTGTACCCGATAAAGTTCGGAATTGACGCACAAGTTGAGCCACCTAATCAGTTAACCAGCGACATTTCCGGGATAGTTCTAGGTATTTTACTCTATCAGCCAAACGAATTATAAGAAAGTATAGTGTCTTTCTTAATCACAGAGATACCGGTATCTACTTCTTTATCTCGTTATATACAATGACTAACAAAACAAGTGAAGCACCCAGATCAGAAGGAGAAAACGAATGAAACTTCAAGTGTTGGTAGGGTACGTGATATTGTTTCAATGATTACAAAATCAAGTCAGGTTTATAAAGAACTTCGAAGTTGGGTAGTTGGGTGATTCGGGGGATGGGACCAAACAGCGAGGTCGTCGGTCCCATAAAATTAGGGAAAGATGAGGAAGGAAGGCGGCCGTGCCATTTAAAAGGAACCATCCCGGCATTTGCCTGAAGCGATTTAGAGAAATCACGGAAAACCTAAATCAGGATTGTCCGACGACGATTTGAACAGTCGTCCTCCCGAATGCGAGTTCAGTATGCTAACCAGTGCACCACCTCGCTCCGTGAACTTCGGAGTGTAAATCCACTTATCAGTATGACTTTGCACTTCCTCTGGGCACGATGCACGCACTGACCCGTTTGCGAAAGGTTTCATGAAACTTTTGTGTCCTCTTTTGAGGGAAGTTAACCCACAACTGTTGTAGCTAGGGCCCGCCGGAGTGGCCGATCGGTTCTGGGCGCTACAGTGTGGAACCGCGCGACCGCTATGGATGCAGGTTCGAATCCTGCCTCGGGCATGGATGTGTGTGATGTCCTTAAGTTAGTTAGGTTTAATTAGTTCTAAGTCCTAGGGGACTGATGACCTCAGAAGTTAAGTCTGTTAATGCTCAGAGCCATTTGAACCATTTGTTGTAGCTAGGCATCTGGCACGAATACGACACTGGGACGGAGGTGACGTCCGAGATGGTCCCACACACATATTCTGTAGGGGACAGACTTGGGGACCTTGTTGGCCACAGAAATACCTCAACATCACGCAGGAAGTTTATAGAAACACGTGTCGTAGGTGGACTAGCATCTTCCTGTAGAAAAATGGCACCATGATAACTGTCGCATGAGAGGTAACACATGAGGAAACAGGATGCCCTTGACGTACTTTTGTCCCTCAATCACTACCAGTCGTAGCCTGAAGTGATACCCAAATGCTCCTCAAATCATGACGCCAGCATTAACACCGTTGCATCTCTCCAAAACATGGAAAGGTCACCGCCATACTCTCCGACGGTGGTCATTCGAGGTAGTGCAGAACCGCAATTCATCGCTGAACGAAGTGTGATGCTATTCATTACCAGTCCAGGCTTCCCGTTCTCGGCAGCATTCCAAATCCAGCCGTCTGTGTAGTAGTATTAGCGACAACCTAGGCACGGGACGCCAATTTCCCTAGTCCAGCTGACGCTATTTTCCGACTCATGGCAGGGAGTCCACCACTTGGACGGCACGCGCAGGTTTGAAGGGATTATGATGTGCCTGGAGCACAATACGGCGATTCTCCCTTGTAGTGGCCTGACGTCGTCGAATAGAACCTTGACGATGAGATGGCCTGCCCTCACATTCCCATGGAGTCCAACACTGGGCCACTCTCACATCTGAATGTCCCATATATCAGCATATAGCACGATTCAGCCAACTGACCAAATGGAGATCAACGATGACCCCACTTTCAAGCCCTGTAAGGTGATGACAGCGCTATCTAGTTAGAGTACGCGGCATCTACTGCCTTTCACACTGATCCATAGTCATCTCCTTATATACCCTACCAATGCCGGTAACGTCTCTATACACAAACAAAACTAACGCACACTGGTGCCCGTTCCACTATCCCCAGAGTATTGCAACTCTAGTCATTATATACCCGCCGATAGCGCGCACATGTACAAAGTTACAATGTCATCCGACCATATCTTCTGGGCGCTTCCTTTTTTTCCAGGCTATGTATATACCAGACGGCACTGTCCTGTACCGCACTGACTGCTACCGCCATGCAAGAGCGCTGTTCAGTCACTGCTGGAGTACTAGTTATTCTTCGTTTCTTTTACTGTTCCTATTAATAATGGTTGAAATGGCTCTGAGCACTATGGGACTTAACATCCATGGTCATCAGTTCCCTAGAATTTAGAACTACTTAAACCTAATTAACCTAAGGACATCACACAACACCCAGTCATCACGAGGCAGAGAAAATCCCAGACTCCGCCGTCCTGTTAATACACATAGCTAAATCGAATATCGCACTAGTTAATTTGGACCGCTCTATCGGACGACCACGTAAAATTTCACTTTAAAAAACGTTTGGTCGAACCGACGCTTTCCGTTGACGCTGGAGGTCACATGAATGACGAGATGAGCCGTATTTGTTTTTGCTGACTCCAACAATACATTGCAAAAAAAGGACATATCTTTCGAAAAAGCAGAGAAAATGCATCTGGCGTCTCTTAGAAGGTACACCCTCCATCCCCGTATATAATTTCTGATGGCGGCGTGGTGGACGTGGAAAGGGCGAATTTAACGGAATTTCACTCTCTGTAATCTGACGAGCAGTTTCACGCCATGAAACGTCCCCTTTGAACAATTATACAAGACTGTGCATAAACTGACACACAATATTTTTTAGCGCAACGCAATCTGACTTTCAAAAATCCCTACAAATGAATGGCCCTGACTAACATTAACCCACACGTTTCACAAATCACTTACCTCACCAAAAATCTTTGTTACTCGAACTACTGCAATACAGCAAGCGCCACTACTCCCAGCTAAATAAAAGATTCAAACGACAGAAGGCACTAACTACTGATAGGCATAGTTAGCAAATGAAAGATTTTAATAGAGAACAAACAATGTATTTACCTTAATAGTCATAATATATATATCAGTTCATGACATCCAGTCTTACAAATTTCAAAACACCGCCATCTTTCTCCCCACGTCCACCACTGCTGGCGGCTCACATCCAACTGCCGAACGCTATGCGCTGTTAACATCCAGCTGCCCAACACTACAATGGCAGACAACAATGCAAACTAGCCACAGACTGCACACAGCACAGCCAGTGATTTTCATACGGAGCGCTACGTGGCGTTACCAATAAGAAAACATAAACAGCCTACAAACATAGCCCCCATGCTCTCCACAAAAAATTTTACAAATTGTTTTGAGCAGTGGCCAATACAGATTTGAAAAAATTTTTCATAGTAGCAATAACAAAGATATCAAATGCACACACTTAATTGATACAATGTTGGTCATAAGCTAAAATTTTCTCACAGTCAATAAAGACAGTCCTGATCGTTCATCACAGTAAAATTGCAGTGTTTTTCTCAAAGTCTGAGCAGTAAAAGAAAATGCACACGGAAGTAGTGGATTTCCATGCAGTCTTGAATAAGTAGTGTTGTCCTTCCAACGGAAAGACAGTGTTGACTCCCGACATGCAGACAGGTAATGGGCCACAACAGAGCAAACCCACAGTAGAGTCATTCGAACTTTTGAAGAATATTGGTAGGTAGGTTATCACAGAGTAGACCCACTGTAGTCCTGGTAGAGATTACGGTATTGGTGGGCCATCAAAGATGCAGACCCACC
This sequence comes from Schistocerca serialis cubense, assembly GCF_023864345.2. Taxonomy (NCBI): domain Eukaryota; kingdom Metazoa; phylum Arthropoda; class Insecta; order Orthoptera; family Acrididae; genus Schistocerca; species Schistocerca serialis. The sequence continues at coordinate 335,044,666 of NC_064642.1, forward strand.
GTAGTCCTTGTAGGGATGACCAACAGCCATCTGTTGTGACTGTGCAGGTGTACAATCACCATTGAAGAGTCTTGCGGATAATATAGCAAGTCCATAACCACCACTTGTGCTCTCACAAAGTTTTTGGAATTGTCCTTACAACCAGCAATGCCGTTATCCAGTCCCTTGCTGAATTATTAACACATGTGCAAACACTAACAGTCCCTACTTCTCACATATTGTCCATATACTATGACCAACAGAAACGTGTGCAGTGAAATGTAACTTACAATTTAATAATATGATGAACTGGTATCAATTACAATTTTATAACATAAGAATACAATAACAATGGTACAAAATACATAATTAAAAACATAATAATACAGATAACATTTGTAGTAATAGAGGCTTTACAAAAGAATAGAAATAAACATATACATCAGTGTTACAGGAAGTATGACATAAGTAAATAAATAAAATAATGAGAATAGTTTTCGAAACATTAATTTCACACATGAGAATTGAAACAGAACAGAATTAATAATGTCTAAACATCTTTACAATGTAAATAACATATTATTAGAAAAATTCTACAACATAACTCTTATTAGCTAAACACATAAAGACAGGAAAAACGCAAATATACAAGAGTACACAAACACTTAGGGGGATAACACAATGGAAAGGGCAGGGTTCGTTTTCAGTGTAACATTTGGTACTGCAGTCCAACCCAAAACTTCATTCCATTGATCGTTCCTCTTATTTCGACATTTGCTCCAGCCAAAAAAAAAAAATCCTATCCAAGCATGCTTTCTGTATTCTGTTCACATCCTTTTTCAAAAATAGTTTTTCTCCACTGTACACTACTTTTTTTGGCCAAACCATTTTCTTATAGCTTCTCAATGCATTTCTTCCAATCCATCATAGTTAGTTTCTTATATAGTCTACCTCCTCTTAAGCTAACTTAAATCTACTGAGCTTAGATGCTAAACTAAGGGACGAGGCAATGTGGCAGCACAAAACAATTAACACAAACAGCAATGACAAAAAAATGGAAAATTGCAAAGCAAGCTACAGTAAATATAAATTACCAAGCAATGCAACATTACAACTAATATGAACCAACGTGCAGCAACAAGAAAAATAAATCAGTAGTAAAACTTGCTTAACAGAGTAATACAAAGTGAAATTTAGTAACACTATGCCTGGCAAACAGCAGCAGCAAATGCAATAACTTATATCTGAACATGACATAGCTCAAGCAGAAAAAATATTACGCTAAAGACAACAATGCAGACAAGGTAAATGTATATTCACATCTTAATGTCTATGTAATGAAAGTGGTGCACCACAAGAAGTTATTCTACCAAAAAAAATTACCAAGTAGTTGAAAAGAAAATTCCGTATGCAATTCCTGTGAAGGGAAATGTCTTTTTATGCTCCTTCGTTTTTTTGAATAGATCATAAAATTATTTACTGGATCTGAAGGCATAAAATATTTATACTAGTACATCTATTAAATTTTATTTTAACCAATGCTGCTGCAGCTAGAAACTTGATTTTAAACAAAATGAGCAAACTCTCAACTAGAAAGACAATAGATGTAAAATGTTTCTCATCATTTCACTAGGCATTTTAGTAAATATCATAAATTAAAAGCTCCACAGTATAATCATATGTTTCCAAGTTTGAGCGTATCATATTTGTGATGCTTTCTACAAAGAAATGTCAAATTGCAAGAATAATGGCCTCTTTTTTTCTTTTTCCACCTGTGCCTCTGAAAGGCACACACTAATGGCTTTTTTCCAGGCAACTGTTGTGCAGCTGCCCATGACGCATTACGTGCAGGTGGTCACTTAACTATCTTATGGAAACATTTATGACAGCAGTTTCTGCTACAGTACAGTCTCATATAAAAATATTTCACAGGTCAAGAATTTGCGTTACAAATCTGTAGAAACAAAATCCTATTGATATAACAGAGTCAAAAAAATTTTCATCGGCATTGTAATACATTCACGCATATACACACATTTCATAACTCTTAAAGTACGATTTTTGGTTTCCAACAACCTATTTCACAAACCAGAGTCCCTAACCACTGCTCATTATTCCTTACCTTATTCATCGACACTTCTTCAATATTTCATCATAACAGATACGTAGCATACTCAAATAACTCATATAGCATCAGCGTATTGCACATAAACATACCGCAACAGCATAATACACATAGTCATCGTAATAATAACATCATAAAACCTCAGTCAACTCTCAAAATCGTCATAGCTTCATCCAATTATTTCAAAACCTAAAAAAAATTCTCTGCTAATGTTAAAAGTGTCATCTGCCTCAAACGTACTTTAAAAATTGTGATCCCCTACCAAATATATCATTCAAAGCTCTCATAATATCACAATGGGTCCAAAAAAATATGAACAGTTCACAAAGTACAGACAAAATACAATTTCGTAAGTGTGAAGTTACCCAACTGTGTAATTGCGTAAACATGTGTCACTGATGTAGTAAAAAAATGTTTGTTTCTCTGTTAAATGATCAGATAGCTGTGTAATTTGTGTGTTAGAGAAATATGGTACCGATGTGTAAAGTTGTATAAGCAAATACCATATTAGCTAGGGCTCCTTGTGCTTGCCAAACACATGGTACACAAAGTAATCATCTACCCCCCTGAGGATTAATGTAATTATACCCTCAGGTGTTACAGATTATTGCAATGGAATTAAATGTATCACAGAAAACTTTGTTTGTATTTCAAAAATCTTGAAAAATAAATGGTTTATGTACAAAATTAATCACTCAAATGCGTGTCCTGTAGCGCTAAATGTGCGTCTTGCTGTAAGATAATTCTGTGGAACTGTCGTAGTTATCGTCCTCTGAAAGCTAAGTTCTGCAGAAGTCAATGTACTTACCTCATGATAAACAAAAGTGAAATGCTTTTCATATAGATACTGTAGTTATTACGTACCTTACTGTGATCAAGAAAGTACTATAATGTAACGTATTGTTGTGCTACGAAAAAGGCTGTCTCATTGTAGCTATACCACAAAAGTTACTACGAAAACATGTTTCACTTTCCAGAATAATACAGAAAAACTGTGCACATATAAAACAGATACACCGCAAAAGCAACAATGCAAATTGTGTCACACATTAGTAGCGTCGTGATATAATTGTGTAGCTGTCAAAGAAACCAAATGCTAAGTCATCTTTAATCCCACAGAAAGTACTTCAAATAAAGAATGTCTTTTCAAGTAAACCAAAATGTAGCATTAAAATCTCATTAGCAGTACTGGTAAATGTTCTAAGTATGTGAGCCTTATAGTCGTTACGTAATCGTGCAACTAACAAGCAAGAATGTACACACACAATAACACTGTGTTGTCTGTTCACAATAACAGTGCATTCGTAATTTCTGTTTAAATAAATTCTCTTAGTTCTTGACTGGATATTTAACTTCAAACATTGTTGCATGTTAACAGTTTCTCAGTGTGACAAAGCGTACTAGTAGCGTGAATTGAACAGTTTTATGGCAAAGACAAAGTTAAAAAGCAGATTATCTTTCAATAAACTGTTTTACATTTGAAATGTGGTACAATCTTTTACTCTTCAAAGTACTCAGAGTTTCAGCTTGAACGCAATTATCATGCAGTATACGTCGGTAAATAACACTGGAATTTTTCTCAATGTTAGCTTCTATGTTATTTTTCTCTGAGCCAGCCGGCGCACGTGGCTGCCTGCGGCGCGAGTCATTGTCTGTCTCTTTGTTGGCGCGCGTTGTTATTGGGCTTAAGAGGCCTAACTTCTACAAATTCGCCTTGCCAAGAGGGCCCAGCTCTGTTAGAATCCCGCCAGTTCTGATGGAATTCAGGTCTGTCGTTTTGTCGGTAGTTTACATAGTTTCTTGTTTGTCGGTCATGTGGTGGAGAATTTCTCCCGGAATCGTAACCGCGCGCTGAACCGTTGCGTCTTAAGTTATTCTGGCTCCCTTGATAATAAATGTTTTTGTTCCCATATTGTCTGTTTCTATGGTAATCTCTGTCATATTCATTACTACGGAAATGCGATCTTCCTCTGTAACTGTTATTACTCTGGCAGTGGTTGTCATATGGGTGGCGTCTGTTTTGGTCACGATTTGCGTTGTAAGAATAGACTTGTCGTGTCCAGTTATTGTTTCTGTCGTCATGGAATTGTGACGGATGTGACCTGTAGTGATTGTTTTCCTGTTTTCGCATCCCGCGACTGTCTGTGTCGATTTATAATTCTTGTAAGAGTCCCTGAAAAGATTCAATGTCGTCTTTGCAACATCGTGCCAAAATAATATTTCTTAAATGTTCAGGCAATTTCATTAAGCAAATGCGGATGAGTTCTGAAGGGCTGTAGGGGTTTGACAGGTATTGATTCTTGTGCAACATGTTTTCAAAATATTTGACAAAACTGGAAAATTCAGATTGTTCAAAGTGTTTCATCATCATGATGCTATGTTTTATTTGGTCTTGCGTAGCTTGAGACCAATATGCTGAGAGGAAGGCATGATAAAATTCTCCTTCACTGTGACAATCGTGAATGACCGATCCCATTCTTACAGCTGGTTCATTCTCTAAGAAGCCACACATAAATTCTAATCTGTGCTCTAATGACCAGTTGGGAGGAAAACAATGAGAGAGTTGATGGAGCCATGCTTGTGGATGAATGTCGTTGCCAGATTTCTTAAATGTTTTGAATTTACGTGTAGTAATGAACAGCTTATAGTCAAAATCATCATGTCGGCGAGTCGCATGTCGGTCATTGTTACGTCGTTTCGGCGGTTCCATCCCAAAATTCGGTGTACCTTGCCAATTTCTTTCATAATTTCCGAAGTGCCCCGAGTTATTATTTTGTGGCTGTTCCGTATTTCTATGCCCCTCTTCCCGTATTGGAGCGCGAGTGGCCTCTGAAATACGTAATTCTTGTATTACCTGTGTCAGCTGATCTTGTACTTCCCGGATTTCTCTTTGGTGTTGCGTATTAATTTGATTCTGATTTTGTTTGAATTTCCTAACTTGTTCGCACTCTTCTGTGTCATTAAAGACTACCGGTTTTGTGTCATTCAGATTATCATCTAACTTCGTAGATAAATTATTTAGCTGATCCGAATGCTCAACTACTTTCTCTGATAATGAACTAATTTCCTCCATGTGTCTTTCTACTGTGTCCTTTAAGTTTTCCTGAGTTTTTGCAAGTTGCGTAACTGAATCGGTAGATGCAACTGACTCAATTTTAGCTTGCAAGGTCTCATGATTTTCATGAACAATAATTTGCAGTTCTTTTATGGCTGCTTCGTGATTCTGTAATGCATTTTCATGCCGCGAAAAAATAGTTTGAAAATGCTCATAAATTTGTGTTTTTACGACGTTACAGACTTTTTGACATTTCGATTCGATTTTATGTAACTCAGTAGTTAAATCTTCACGTGTTTGTTCAAGCATAGTGTGAAGATTTTGTTCCATTGCGTCTAACTGTTGCTGTGTTTGTCTCTGGTGTTGTTCCATTCTGTCTAACTTTTGAAGCTTTTGCTGTGTTTGTCTCTGATTTTATTCCATTGTGTCTAACTTTTGAAGCTTTTGTCCCATTTGTTGCATTAATTGTAATAACAATGCACTGGTGTCTGAAACATGTTCCCGAGTGCTTTTCGGCAGCGAATTTGCTCCTGCAACATTCACATTTTGACAAGCGGAAAATGTGTCTTGACTCATTTGAGGAAACGGTGAGAACGCAAAACCTGAGTCTACAGTATTTGCAATATTGTGTTCTGTCATTCCCGATTCCTGAGGCGGGCTGTTGCCGACCGATCGATCGATAATGCTTCCCTGTTCACTACCTGTTTCACTGTCTACACCATTATTTGACACCCGCTCCATTTCCCTATGCACAGTTACCAAATTACCACTTTGAATGTCTGTTAATTCATTACACAGCGGTGCTGGTAAGCTACGCTCATCGTCACTATTATTTCTCTGTTTACTTTGGAGCCTAGTGTTACGTTTTTCACACGCCATTATTGTCACAATATTTCACACGATAACACAGAAAATAAGAGAACACATTGACATAGCGCTGAAAATAATATCTAGTTAATTGCAAGCTGCGAAATACTTGGTGCAAATTTACATGCGTGCCACAGCTGTTTTTCTGTACAACAATGAAAGACTGCAACTACAAAGGAGATTCTCTCTACAATTACGCGCTAGCAAGAAACAAAATCTACACTAATTACACAAACTACAAGAAAAAATCAGAAGATTTCAGTGAAGTATCCTCGGCTAAGGGTCGACATATGAAACGTCCCCTTTGAACAATTATACAGGACTGTGCTTAAACTGACACACAATATTTGTTAGCGCAACGCAATCTGACTTTCAAAAATCCCTACAAAAGAATGGCCCTGACTAACATTAACCCATACGTTTCACAAATCACTTACCTCACCAAAAATCTTCGTTACTCGAACTACTGCAATACAGTAAGTGCCACTACTGCCAGCTAAATAAAAGATTCAAACGACAGAAGGCACTAACTGCTGATAGGCATAGTTGGCAAATGAAAGATTTTGATAGAGAACAAACAATGTATTTACCTTAATAGTCATAATATATATATCAGTTCATGACATCCAGTGTTACAAATTTCAAAACTCCGCCATCTTTCTCCCCACGTCCACCACTGCTGGCGGCTCACATCCAACTGCCGAACGCTATGCGCTGTTAACATCCAGCTGCCCAACACTACAATGGCAGACAACAATGCAAACTAGCCACAGACTGCACACAGCACAGCCAGTGATTTTCATACGGAGCGCTACGTGGCGTTACCAATAAGAAAACATAAACAGCCTACTTACAGCTAAAAACGTAGAATTTCCTTGTTTTGAATATCATATGGAATGCTCTCTTCCGCAAAACTTGGTGTTATCATGCCTCATTAAGCAAATACGTCACCTCGGATAAGGAGGAATCGAAATGTTATACGGCAGCGATATCAGTGTAAGAAGGAAAACTTTGGTGTCTTTTGATCCATTATTGATAATTTGTATTTAGTCCACTTAACTGCATCAAACTCGGGTGATCCATCAGCGAGGGGTGACAGTTCCATTGATAGCGAGGGTTTCCGCATAAGGTGGTAATTTGTTTTTTGTTCGGAACAAGGAAATCCAGTACTGTAAATGCGCGATGGCTCTGAAATTTCTTATCGTAGTTTGGCTAGTGACTGAGCGAAGTGTTGCACTGGTTAGCACTCTGGACTCGCATTTGGGAGGACAACGGTTCAAAATCTACGTCCGGCAATCCAGTTTTAGAGTTTCCGTGATTTCCCTAAATCACTCCAGGCAAATGCCGGAATGGTTCGCTTGAAGGGGCACGGCCGATTTCCTTCCCCATCCTTGAAACATTCCGAGCCGGTGCGCTGTCTCTAATGACCGTGCTGTCCGCGGGATGTTAAATCTCAATCTTATCTACTTCGGAAAGCGAAATTCCAAATTAAGTTATTTCAGATCTTCAATATTGGCAACAGAAATTCCTATAGCTCCAGTTGAAAAACTGAGGTTTACACCAGTAAATGCAAAATTCAAGTAACAAGGAACTCTATGTTGTTTAATGAAAACTGTACTATCTTCATCGTTTTCGGAAATGGATGAGGATAATGACTTAGGTGACGTACCCTGTGTACTACACTGTAACTGAGGACCAAGAAAGACACAAATTAAGATTTAATATACGGTCAATTTATAAATTACAAACCAATTTTTCCTACAATGGAATTTGCTGGTATACATTGATGTAAATGCTATGTTGATCTTGTGGTTCTGAATCAATATCTGTGGGTTCAGATGATGTAAGTTTTCGACTACCGGTGGTTGTGGTCTTTACGAGGATGTAGGAGCTGTTTGAACGTTTTTCACCATTCGGATATAGGTCACGAATCTATTATACTTTTATGGAAGCAATTGGGAGGCCGAGAAATGTTCCTGTGTTTCCCGTTGCTGTTTGAAATGCAAGAGGTAACAATCCTTCCTGGCTGTAGTTACTAGTCGGTGACCTTACCCTGATTTTCTTTAAATACCACCCGTTGTCGAAAGCAAGTCCGCAGCGGTAAAGTTAATATGGGGACATTCAAATGTGATGTGCTGCTTCATGCTTCTCTAACCAGTATCTCTGCCGCCTATTACACGTCATGCTAATATTTCCAATTAAATTTCTGTGGTATACCACCTCCTTTAATGAGGTATTAAGTATTGAAGTGAACACTAGCACTAATTACCAGTTCCTAGGACTCATATACTTGATTAATTGGCCACTTATCAGTTACCTTATAAGGTCTGTGTGTAATTTATCTTCATATTAAACACTGAATATTCTTTTTCAAACACTTCCTCTTCGTGTAATGTGTATTTAAGCTATCGTACTCAACTGCTGAGCAATACTGATTGTTTGTTGGCCCCGTATTGCGCTTGTGAACAATGCCGTGAAACAAAACTTTGATCTTGATATTTATCAACGCCTGCACGCAGCTAAAGGTCTGCATTTCGTTATAATTTCAGAAATCTTCACTGTCTATAGCATATGCTGTCTTGCTATGTACGAGGGTTGCCCAGGAAGTAATGAACTGCACTTTTGTTCTTCAACAACTTTTATTGAACATAATGAGAATTACATACGAAAGAATGGTGTTTTATCTACACATCCCATTTGTCCGTTTAATCTCCATCCCGTTCTATGGTCTTCCACCAGAGAGAAATGAGGGCGTGTATGCCAATCCTTGAATATCCAAGAGTGCGGATAATTGTATCCACACTTCCTTTGCTGTTCGACAGATGCAGCGCCAACTGCCGAGTCGTAATGCGTCTGTTCTCGGGAATGAGAACATCAGCTCCTTGCAATACATCAGATGTGACAGCTGTGGATGGTCTCCCCTAACGCAGCAAATCGTGGAGCTCCACCGAACCACCTTCTGATGAGGTCACCCCCCGTACCCAGCGACTGTACGTTCGTCACTTACATTAACTTTGATGATTGTGGAGATCAGAGCACAAGGGCAGCAAACTGGCCAATGTTTCCATGCAGTCCATCAAAAAAATGGTTCAAATGGCTCTGAGCACTATGGGACTCAACTGCTGAGGTCATGAGTCCCCTAGAACTTAGAACTAGTTAAACCTAACTAACCTAAGGACATCACAAACATCCATGCCCGAGGCAGGATTCGAACCTGCGACCGTAGCGGTCTTGCGGTTCCAGACTGCAGCGCCTTTAACCGCACGGCCACTTCGGCCGGCTCAGTCCATCAATGTGGCTGGTTTCAGTAGGCTCTTCTTACAACAGCCAGTGTTGTGGTTCAAGACAACAATCTGTACGCCACCAGTCCATCTGGAATTAGCAGCCCTGTGTTGGTAATACATTATGATGGGTCCCACGTTTACTGACACTCGCTGTAGGTGATTAACCTTCATGTAACGTCACATTACAGTTCGAACTTAACAGCAAATCTGTTTTATACTGTATTGCTGTATTGGCTCTGAGCACTATGGGACTTAACTGCTGAGGTCATCAGTCCCCTAGAACTTAGAACTACTTAAACCTAACTAACCTAAGGACATCACACACATCCATGCCGGAGGCAGGATTCGAACCTACGACCGTAGCGGTCGCGCGGTGCCAGACTGTAGCGCCTAGAACCGCTCGGCCACCCCGTATATTGCTGTATTACGGGCTGTGCGACGAACATACTGATTGCCTTGCAAATGGCAAAACCATGACTTGTCAACACTGAACAAGACTTCTACATGAGAGTGTCTGAAAAAAGAGAATATAATTGGACTACAAAGAAAAAAAAAAAAAAAAAAAAGGGTTTTTCACAGCGTCAGAGCAGCAGGTAATACTGCTGACGTCGAATGAATGTAGCTGCCTTTTAAGCAAAATAATGCTTTTGATGGGTGGAGCATGGAACATAAGACACGGGCTAGAATAGACTAATAGGACACTGTTAGTTGAACTAAGTATGAAGCATAGTTTTTACGTTCAGAAGGAAACTGTCCTGTCAAATATAAGCCCGTGTTGTTCACTCTGTACATTGGCTAGTCAGTAAAGAAAAGGACGGGAAACTTTGGAAAGGAAATTAAAGTTCAGATAGAAGAAACGAAAAATTGAAGTTCTTCGATGACACTGTAATTCTGTTTGAGACGCCAAAGGACTCGGAACATCAGCTGAACAGAAACGATTGTATATTGAAAAGAGGTTATAAGATGAATAGCAGCCAAAATAAAACAAAGCTGACGGAATGTAGTTGAATTACATCAGACAAGTTGAGGGAATTAGAACCGGAAACGAAACACTGACAGTAGCAGACAAGCCTTACTTAGTAAGATAACTATTGGGGTTCGAGGCAGAGAAGATATAAAATGCACGATGGCAACAGTAAGAAAAGCGTTTTTGAAAATGAGAAATTTGTTAACAGGGAATATAAAAGACTTAGAAGTCGGTAACGGCTCTGCTAGATGAGGTCTAATGGTGTTTTTTTTTTTTTAAGCACCCCTACTTAATATTGTGCTACACTCCCAAGGGCCCCAAAGATAGACGTTTTCGAGTTTTTGCGCAGCGCATGTAGGAATAGTGCGGCGAGCGTCACTGAACAATAAGAAAAACCTGTCATTGATGAAAACCCTACCAGAAGATGTAAACTGCGGGACTTCTTTTACTGTGTTATACATTTAAAGTCCTCAGCCTGACGAAAACGTAAGCACCCAGAAGACATGGTGATGCAACTTTGGACCCGTGCACATCATCGGCGGCTGTGAAAAATATTAATTTGCAATTATCTGTTACAAGTAGAACAGGCAACAGAACGAATTAGTTTTGCCTGGCACAGTTTTGAAGGGACGAGAGCAGCGCCGGATGTTTAATTATCCCAATGAAGGACACAGAGGTTCCTGTTACTCATGTTATACAGGTTTATCTGCACCTGACAGAGTTTGGAAAGGGCCTTATTGTGGGACTCCATTCGGCCGGGTGGTCGAATCGCGCAGTGCCCAAATTTTGTGGGATTCGGACGTGATACTGGCCCGATGTTGGAGTGTATGGGAATGTAAGAGTAGGCATATTCGTTGTCAAGGTTCTGGTCAACACAGGACCACCACAGGAAAGGGCTGCCGTATTGTACACCAAACACATCTAAACACTTTCACAGCTTCGCCTGCCATCCGATAACAAGTATTGCAAGTATTGGACTCCCAGCAACGTTCTGCATCGTCCCACAACAATGGTCAGAGACTTGCAGCGACCACACTAGGGAATTGACGTCCCGTGCGTAAGCTGTCGTTACCACAGCAACACAGACTGCTGCGTTTGGAGTGGTTCCCTGACCGGGAGCATGGACTGCTGATGAATGGCCTCTCAGCGTGTTCAGCGATGAACAGTGGTTCTGCACTGCGTCGGATGACCATCGTCGGCGCGTACGACGACGACCTGGGGAGTGGTCCCATGCTTCTATTGTTAGGGAGAGCCACAGCAGGGTCACTCCTGGCGATATGGTGTGGGGAGCCATCGGGTATGACCTCAGGTCACGGCTGGTAGCGGTCAAGGGAGCTCTGACGACACAACGGTACGTCACGGACAGCCTGCGTCCTCGCGTGTTACCTCTCATACAACAGAACGATGGTGCTGTTTTACAACAGAAAAACATTCGTCTACACATGGCTCGTGACTCTATAAAGCGTCTGCGTCATATTGAGGTACTCCCATGGCCACCAAGATTCCCAGATACTGTCGCCGATAGGACAGATGTGTACGATCAGCCTGGACGTCAACTCTATCCCAGCGCCAGTATGCAGAATGTGTAGTATCGGATACAACGGTTGTGGGCCAGCTTGCCTCATTAGAGGTTACAACTACTTTGTGACATTGTTCCCAGCAGAATCAGCACATGAATACAGTCCAGATGGGCGTGCATCGTCATACTGATAAGTGGGTTCATGCTACAGGTTCTTTGTGGATTTAACTCGTTTTTGTAATCACTGAAATAACACCACGTACCCTCTACACTCATGAAGTTTCATTCTGTTTCCTTGCCCAGAAATTAGTTTCATTTTCCTTTTGCCAGACATTGTGTTAATAATAATAAATAGTTAACATAGTAATGATTTATTTAGTTGAAATAATAATATCGAAATTTTCCATGATAACTTGGTCCGCACTACGAGTTGATTTATTTAAGTAAAGAGCGGTGTGACAAACCACCAACCAGAACATTCCTCAGAGGGGGCAAGAAATTCTGCAAACGGCATCTCTGTCAGGAGAAAGCTGAAGGTATCGAGTGTCGGTGGACAAGACACGCAGCTACAAGACGGCAGGGACGATACCGACTCGCCGTAGCGGCTGATTGTTGCCGCACGCCTACAATGATTCGCCGTGACTTCTCCTAGGTGACTCCAACTGAAACTAGGAGTTCTTCCTGCTCTCAACATTTGGGTCAACTACAGGTAGATGGGTATTAATCTCTGAGATGAACAGGGCTGTAATTTGCTACGCAGCATGAATGAAAGAACCTAAACCATTTTAGATAACTGATCACACACAGTCAAAGACTTTCTGGAAGGCATTTTTGACATGCCAAACAATTAGAGCGTTGATTCAGAGTTCCATTTCAATACTATTCGGTGTGTACGAAACAGTTATCTTCGCTCAAATTCCAAAGAACATTAATTTACTGACATATGTTCTACTATCATTAATAATTTCACAAACTACATTCCCTTACATACTTTCTTAAGATATACTTACGTTAGCGGGGAACAGTTTGTAAAGGGACATCTTCCTCTAGCATTACTTTTTCTCATCAGTAGTAGTCGATACTAGAAATATTTTTCGAATATTGGACGCGTCAGTATTACCTAAGCTGCTTTTCTGAAAATTTTCATTTCATTTTATATACAGTATGTTATATTTCAAGCTAAAATTTATGAGAAGGGATTACTTTATTTTCGTTGTTACGGTCGATATATACTAGCTCTGAATGTACAGCTGAATTCTGTTTACAAAAATTTGAAATTACGAATTATTTGGCACTCTTAAAATTTCTGTTATTAATTACGCAATCTAGTACTGTTTATTATATTTGTTTCTGGATTCATTTATGAAATAATAATCGAACTTAATAGAAATTCATTTGTCAAAAAAAATTGTAAATACTTTGGAGTATTGTTATTACCGCAGAGTGAAGTAGTTTTAAGCATACCTCTGATGTGATGGGACGTATTTTTGGGGAAACAATGTAATTTCGGCTTTGTTGATGTGAAAATTCAAAAGACAGCGTGATATAGTAAAATTTGAAAAAAATTAATTAACGTAAAAACAAAAATTCTGTAACGACTTTCTTCAAAATTATTTAGATCAATTGAACCATGAGAACCTAAAATGTGAGAATTTCGGCTTCAAGAATCAGACTCCTAGACATGAAGAAATGGAGCCAACTGTGCAAGAAAAGATAAGTAAAAAGTTTATTGTAAACCCCACCCCTCTCGAATCTTCAGAATACACGTGGCTATTTACATCTGCTTTACTTTTTTATCTACAAATTAATATTTAATCTCAGTGACGATATTTATCACGTTTCATTCGGATTTTAATTGGACATGAGTCCTTCCGCGAAGTCGAGACTGATCATCCAATGTTGTTGGTTGAAGTGTCACACTCAGTGTTAAGTTTAGTGTGAAGCAGTGGCTTCAATGTAACAAATTTTAGTTTGCAACAAGTAAGCATTATACTTTACAACTAAGGATAACGGCGAGGGGGGAAGCCATAGAAAGGAAAACAATGGAGGCTGCAATCTGGCCTGTTGCCAATAGTGGATAATTTTGGTAAGAGCGTTTATGGACCCGCCCGTAGCGGGAACACGGATGCTTCAACTAGTTACGTATAGTGAGCGTTCCTCTATCAACAACTTTCAGTTTTGACCAGGAATGTGTTACCTTATTGATTCTGGCTGAATACTATAGCCAAAACGAAGCCCGGTTTTCCAAACTACCGTTGTGGTCATTGTAAGATGTCATTTTAGTAATGTTTTCTTTCTTAGCTAAGCCAGAAAAATCAGGTGGGAATAGCTGGTTCGTACCATTATTGTTCTGTGGTTTTGCGAAATAAACAGAACCAAGCGGCAGTGTTACAATTATTTTCTGAAGGTGAGCGAGTGTAGCTTGTACGGAAGTTAAAGATGGATAATAAACAGCAGAGAAAAGAAGAAAATAGAGACTTTAGAAATGTGATGCAAAGGAGAATCTTGAAGGCTGCATGGATAAGTCGCATGACGAAAGAGAAACATTGGAATATTATTGGGAAAAATATAAGGCACAGGTAGATTTCACGAGGAAATCAATTCTTAGTTCACATTCTGAGGCATCAATTAATGTTCCATTTGGTGAAGGAGGGAACTGCGGTGGGTGAAAAATGAAGATCAAGAAGCACGTTCATATGGATGTGTGTTTCGGTAATTACGCAGAGATGAAGAGGACTGCTCATAGATTAGCATGCAGTGATCCGTCAAATCAGTCTTCAGACTGAAGACCAGTAACACAGCACACATGTCTGGAATATAGCGGTTATGAAGCAAATTATGGGATGCGGGAAACTGGGAAAAGAAGAAAAGCGAAGTGTCTGAGATTTGATGACACTGAAAGATGCTGAAGACTTAGTGCACCAATGAGATAGAAAGGGAATACGTGGGAAACATCAAATTACAAGAAGGAACAGGACGGTAGGATGTGTTTTAAAACGTTACTTTCACGGTACTAGAAGGAGCTGTAGAGGACCCAAAATTGTTGGTGAAGACGGAGTTTAAAATATTTGCAATAGATCATTGAAAACTCTGGGTGTAAGTGGTGCTCTGAAATCAGGGGAAAATCATGACAAGTCTTCCTAAACCCTTCAGAAAACTGACTGCAAAAATGTTTGTAGAGGGTGCTTACAAATTAGAAGTATGCCTTAATTGTGAAAAAGGTAAATAACTTACATAAATGTTTGATAAAGAACTGAATGCAATAAATTTTTACGTTTTATTTACGGAAGTTCATTGTGGCTACATTTTGTAACAAGACAAGTGTTCCATCTGTAACCAGATTCCTGCCAAACTCTATGAAGCAAATCTCGATGTATAGTGCCGACTACTTAGTGTTACGCGTTGTCGCAGCCCGCCGACGTTTCCCGAAAGCGGAGGAACAAATGCTCTGTCTTTAATGTAATCCCATGCATAGAAGTCCTCTGGGGCAACATAATGCTCCACCACAGCCAATCCCAGTCGGCACATTCCTACAGATATTGGCGAAAACTTCACGATGATAATGTGGTGGCTCACCACCTTGCTGAAACATAAATTCTGGGCACGTATCCTGCAGCAATTCAGGCATTAAATAATGTCCAAGAATGTTCACATACGATATTCCACTGACAGTTGCTGTGTCAGATACTGCTGTCCGACCCTGACACGGTATTCTATGTGATACTCAGCCAACTGTATTTAAGGTGTTGGTTTGCGATATTTAGTCTTGAATTATCTCTGAATTGTAGTAGTAGCAGATTTGGATTTATGAAACCATAAACACGACACGGCACACACTGTGCACCGTTATACGATTCCCTGATGACTGCTGAAATAACTCATTCACGCATGCCACCTAGCGGAAACATCGGGAACTAACAGTGTTAGGCAGGAATAAAACTTGAAGATGTACTGCATTCAGTGCCGCACGAAAGATTCCTTTAAGTTATTTACCCTTTTCACAATTATTTTTGTATAATTAATTTATAAACATTTTCGGCGTTGTAGCCATTTATGCATATCCTGCTACGCCATTCACCAGCTGTTGTCAACGTGTATACAGGCATCACTTGGATTGTCCTACAGTGCTATGGATTTCTGAATGCGTCCTGAGCTGACGACGTTTCACTGCTATTAACGAGTTACTTACGCATCCCGGTGAATCAAAATGTTTAGAGTATTTAACAATCAACATACGTGCTCCACTGCGTGTTATCATTTGCAAAAAACCTCGTTTCGAGATGGAGTATCGCTTATGATGTATGACGATTGTTTTGACCACATGATTCGGGATGCGCAAGAACGTGAATGGGCGCGTTGCAGGGGACCGTCCTTCAGCTACAAAACCCAATAACTCGAGAACGAAGTGATATGCCCCTCTGCTCTCAGTTTTAAATAAAATTTTACTATATTATCTATGTTTCATTCACTGCAATGTACGAGCTAAAACTATCTGTTCACAGAGGTCACGGAATGCGTTTTTAACTCTGTAAAATATTTAAAATTTCGCGCAATGTTTTACTTAATTAGATGCAACACAGTAATTACGGCAAATGGCGAAAAGAAATTGTGTCCTTTATCGTGTAAAGCGATCAGACTGCAGAATGTGCTAGAAACAGTTATTTCCATCTAATTGTTTTCTTAAAATTGGCTTATAAGTAACATTTCATACAAGCCGACAAGTCTGCATGGGCGGAAACGGGTGCATCGCACCCACTGTACATCGGATATCAAACCCAATACCTCGAGAATATCCTTCTGCTCTCAACTTTATATAACATTTCGACGTATTTGATTTACTGCAGCCTCACGGAGTGGCCGCGCGGTTTGGGGCGCAATATCACGGATTACGTAGCCCCTCCCGTCGGAGGTTCGAGTCCTCCCCGGGGCATGGGTGTGTGTATTGTTCTTGGCATAAGTTAGTTTAAGTAGTGTGTAATTCTAGGGACCGAATACTTCATCAGTTTGGTCCCTTAGGCATTCGTACACATTTGAATATTCATTTAGTGCAATGTATGAGCTAAAAACAACCTATGCAAAGGTTACGCATTGCGGTTCTACCTCCACAAAATCTATCAAACTTCGTCTTGCGGTGTTACAGTTTTCTTATTTCCTTGCTTGCTAAGAAAACTGGACGAGGAATTCCGTCTTATACAAGAGATCTTTGGATTTTGTTTTACCCGATAAATTTGAGACCTATTGTGCTAACTTTTGTAGGTTGTTATATTCTGTAAAATTGTTATTATAAACAAAAACAAATTATTACATTTTGCTGTATGCAGATGATAAGTTGTAAACTGTGTAGCAGACTTACAGCTACCAACATAAACATTCAATAGCTTCATGTAAGGTATGTAAACTAAACAGCTATAAAATCAGAACTTTAGACATACGCAATAACCATTTTACAGAAAGGAAATAAAGTAACCCACTGAAGATGTCAGAATGAGTGCTGAAACATGTCTGGGTAAAGTAACTGCAAAGGTGTCTTGCATAATGCGAATTTCCTCATCCAACTTTAAAATCTCGAGTGATGTTTTACTTAATGTGATGCAGCACAGTAACTATGAGATATAACGAAAAGAAATTATGTTGCTTATCGAGTGAAGATATTACACTCAACGAAGTACAAAAGTCAGATTTTTTCACCTAATGCTTATCGAAAAATCGGATGATAATTCGTATCGTCCAGAACGTCGTCTCTCAGCAAAGGCACTAGCATCTGGCGAGCAGTACAACCATAAAAGAAGCCGCCTCAGCACGGAAAGCAAAGAACACGCCTGTAGCAACGAAAGGGTTCATAAAGACCCTGTATTTTTTTTAATGGTTCAAATGACTCTGAGCACTATGGGACGTTACCGAGCGAGGTGGCGCAATGGTTAGACACTGGACTCGCATTCGGGAGGACGACGGTTCAATCCCACGTCCCGCCATCCTGATTTAGGTTTTCCGTGATTTCCCTAAATCGCTCCAGGCAAATGCCGGGATGGTTCCTTTCAAAGGGAATGGCCGACTTCCTTCCCCGTCCTTCTCTAATCCGATGACACCGATGACCTCGCTGTCTGGTCTCTTCCCCCCCCCCCCCCCAAAAAAAAAACACTATGGGACTTAACATCTGAGGTCATTTGTCCCCTAGAACTGAGAACTTCTTAAACCTAACTAACCTAAGGACATCACATACATCCATGCCGGAAGCAAGATTCGAACCTGCGACCGTAGCAGTCGCGCGGTTCCGGACTGCAGCGCCTAGAACCGCGTGGTCACCACGGTCGGCTTTTTAAAAAAAAATAAAAGTAACGATAAAAAAGGTATATTTAGGTAATGGCAGAGAGCTACAAAATACACTACGATGGCCAGAAACTGTCGACAAGCACCTTCAGCCTTGCTGGTCCAGGACACGCACCTAATATCCACTGGACGTGGCCACAGCTGGCACTGGGAGGTGCGCTTGGCCAGCCCTGGCGGGTGTGACAGACAGACAGACAGACGGCCGAACAGACAAGGGGAGGGCGCGACGAGCTGCGGCCTCTCACGCGAGCAGCCACATAATTGACTCGCTAATTAGCATAGAGCGGCTTGTCCAGATTGAAATAATTACAAAGCCGGCGGCGGCGGCGGCGGGCATTGTGTGCGCGCGCTCTTTCACAACAGCGCGCCCGCCGCGCTATCTGATGCCGCGACAGACGCGCCGCACCTCACTTAATCCGCCGCCGCAAACAATGGGAGGCTGGGCTGGGCTCGGCTGGGCCGTCGGTCGCAGGCCCCCAGCCTGACCGCAGGATCTGCCGCCGCAGTCGTCCTCATACTGTGGTCGCCGGGTTAGGTTTTTGCTTGGGAGGAGTGGCCTCTGTTGGAATACACTTCACTTCCGCGCACTTCAGCACCATTGCTGATGCCGTGGAGTTAATCGTAGGTTACGCAGTGGAGTCACTTCCCAGGTGAGACATGAACATCGCGTAGCTTTGGGCTGGCCATTTTCTATAGTGATGGGTCTCCAGCAACAATACACGATCAAATTTGTAGGTCTTGTAGGGGAATCTAGAGTGAGCAATTTAGTGACTACAGCTACCACCTCTGGCAGCAACAGCAGCCCTAACGCTACGGGGTTGCGAGTCGAAAGGAGCTTGGATGAAAGATGCCGCTTCAGTCCGGAAACGCACTGCTGCTACGGTCGCAGGTTCGAATCCTGCCTCGGGCATGGATGTGTGTGATGTCGTTAGGTTTCAGTGGTTCTAAGTCTAGGGGATTGATGACCTCAGATGTTAAGTCCCATAGTGCTTAGAGCCATTTGAAAGATGCCAAAACACATCAGTCGCAGTGGCTGTTGAATGGTGGCATGTGATTCCTGACCATACAGTTTCAATGGGCGAGAGATCTAAGAATGTTCTGGACAGGGTGTGGATAGAATAGACACCATGCATTATAGTGTAGAAAGATGACAGCATGAAGACGTAAAAACAGGGCACAGGCACTGATATAAAACATACATAAAAACTGTAAAAGCTAGCGCACAAATTTCTGACTATGTGCACAAGAGGTGATCTTGTAATCCAGTCGTATCCCACACCTTCACAGACAATGGTCTCCACATGTCAGAAAAGTAACACCTAGTGCACAACCGTCAATTGTGTTGTAACCGAATGGCGTCCAATACCTTCACAGACATCGGCCTTTACATGACAGAAATGTAACACCTAGTGCACAAATATGTGCTTAAGAGGTGATCATATTGTAACCTCACAGTATCTCGTAGCTTCACGGACACCAGCCTTCACATGTCAGGAATGTAATACCTAATGCACAAATTTCCGGCTGTTTGTACAAGAGGTGGCTGGCTCTGAGCACTATGGGACTTAACGTCTGTGGTCATCAGTCCCATAGAACGTAGAACTACTTAAACCTAACTAACCTATGGACATCACACACATCCATGCCCGAGGCAGGTTTCGAACCTGCGAACGTATCGGTCACGCGGTTCCAGACTGAAGCGCCTAGAACCGCATGGTCATACAGGACGGCGCACAAGAGGAGATCGTGTTGTAACCCAATGGTATCCCTTCATGGCGCTGGCTTTCTCACTCAACAAATGTAACAGCTAGTGCACAAATTTCCAGCTACATGCACAACAGGTGTTGGTGTTGTAACCAAATGGCATCACATACCTTCACAGATACTGGCCTTCAAACATCAAAACTGTAACACCTAGTGCTCAAATATCTGTATACGTCCTTGAGAGGTGATCATGTTAATGTCATTCCATACCGTCACAGACATCAGCCTTCACACATCGGAAATCTAGCACCTAGTGCACAAATTTGCAGCTGGGGCAATCGTGATCTAAGTGAATGTCAGCGTACATTAACAGACACAGGCCATCACACGTCAAAAGTGTAACACATAGTGCACAAGTTTCCGGGTATGTGCGCAAGAGGCGATCATGTTGTAACCCATTGGCATCCCATGCCGTCATGCCAGGTACTGGGTCGTTATGACGACCAGCACAATCTAACATTATATGTGCTCCTCATAGCATTCATACACAGATACGTCCATCTTGCTGCTGTACGTAGAACTGGTACTAATCAGTAAATACGACGTGATGCCACTCCTCTCTCCATTGTTGTCGTTAGGCACACCATTGTTCAAACGTCTCTCTGTGCTGTCGCATCAAAGTAAGCCGCCACAATGATCGCAGTGCTTACAGCCTGTGGTATTCTAGACATCATAGCATAGTCTGTGTGGAAACATCTCTTGATGCAAACCAGCGCATTTTTTACTCAATTCACATGATGCGGTTATAAGATCCAGCACAGTCGAGTGAACGATATACACTGTCTGATCAAAACTATCCGAATATCCCACGGTAATGCGCAGTTGACCACTAAACGTCAGGACAGGCGGACACACTAGTATGAAAGGAGGCGGGGAGTATCGTCTTGTCAATAGAGAGGCAGTAACAGCAGTTTCGGTCGCTCGGGAGAGCTCATTGACTTGGGACGTGCACTAGCCATGTGCAGATGGTTGTTGTCTTGCAAACATCCCCATCTGTTGACTCAGGGATTGAGACGTGGCTGCACGATCGGTTAGAACCATGCGGATAAGATGTCTGTCATCTCGACTGCTAGTGATACGAGGCCGTTGGGATCCAGCAGGCGTTCCGTATTACCCTCTTGAACCCACCGATTCCATATTCTGCTAACAGTCATTGGATCTCGACCAACGCGAGCAGCAATGTCGCGATACGATAAACCACAATCAAGATAGGCTACAATCCGAACTTTATCAAAGTCGGAAACGTGATGGTACGCATTTCTCCTCCTTTCACGAGGCATCACAACAACGTTTCACCAGGCAACGCCGGTCAACTGCTGTTTGTGTATGAAAAATCGGTTGGAAACTTTCCTCATGTGAGCACGTTGTAGGTGTCGCCTCCGGCGCCAACCTTGTGTGAATGCTCTGAAAAGGTAATCATTTGCATATCACAGCATCTTCTTCCTGTCGGTTAA
The DNA here is from genome assembly GCF_023864345.2 of Schistocerca serialis cubense. Lineage (NCBI taxonomy): Eukaryota > Metazoa > Arthropoda > Insecta > Orthoptera > Acrididae > Schistocerca > Schistocerca serialis. The sequence continues at coordinate 335,066,007 of NC_064642.1, forward strand.
ATTTCGCGTCTGTAGCATGTCATCTTCGTAGTGTAGCAATTTTAATGGTTAGTAGTGTATTTATATATAACTGATTTGTTCCTAGCGGTACTTCAGCTACTCCATCAACCTACTGCCACTAAGGAAAATACTGGTTAGACTGGATAATTATCGTCTGGAAATCCAATACCTTGAGTAAAAATCTTGGTAGATTAAACAGATAGTTATGACATTTCAATGACAGTCATTAATTACACGTTGCAGCAAGTCATATTCCAGTTGATGCTTGTAGAAAGAGAGACCTTACTCAGCTACGAAAATAAAATAAAAATCGGTAGCACCCGCCAGCAGCATAACACAAACCATAACTGATAGTTTTACAAAGCCAAAATGGTGCTGCAGTGGTTTCACGAGCCTGGTAGTGAATTGAAGGTGATTGCTCTGTCACAAAAAGTCGCCTGTCTCAATCCGATGGAACACATTTGTGACGCTATCGGGGGCCACCTTTGCGACCACAAAACACGGGCCTGTAATGTATTAGAAATTAAGTGCCATGTGCATAGATATCTGATGGTATACACCCTGAGGTGACAAAAGTCATGGAATACCTCCAAAATCGCGTAGGAACTCCTTTTACCCGACCTCGACGTCGGAGGGACTCAACATGTCGTTGGAATATTGAACCATGCTGCCTCTACAGCCGTCCGCAATTGCCAAAGTGTTGTCGGTGCAAGATATCGTGCACGAACTGACCTTTCGATTACAGCGCAAAACAGTTCGATAGGCAGCCAGGAACAATTGTGGCCCATTGACATGGTGCATTGTCATCCATAAAATTTCCATCTTTGTTTGGGAACTTTGAAACGACGAATAGCTCCAAATAGTCTCCAAGTCGCGAAACATAACAACTGCTAGTCCTTGATCGATTCATTTGGACCAGAGGATTCAGTGCATACTATTGTGTCTCACTGTTTAGAGGCACAAAACGCGTGGGTGTTTTCAGCTCATTACTAAATGTAAATAAGTAGAAGGCCGAGTTGATAGGAGCTGAAGGAGTCCAGGTTGCAATAATATGCAGTACGGCACACTGTTAGAGAGAAGGATTATTATTCAAGAAACACATAGTACAATGAAAATTACTTATCTTCAGTAGTTTGTAGGACTGCAGCTGCGGCTATCACTAATACATCATATTCTCAGGGATTAAGCCTGATGGGCCCTCCTCAGAGAATCAATTCGAAGAGAACTGGCTGAGGGCCGATTATGAAAGTGCGTCTGCCTAGGTTGAAATCTAGCTAAGAGGTGAACGAGGCACACTCCAGTTCCGTCGAGCTGCACAGCCCGCTAGAGTGCGCTGTGCTCGGCAGACGACGGGCTGCCAACCTTGTGTTGGCGTGGCGTCGTAGTAGTATCTGTGGCAATGATACTACACATACCACGTGAACACAAAAGCCCACACTATTATGGAGCCACCACCACCTTGCACAGCGCCATGTTGGCAATTCGGTCCACGGCTTTGTGGGGTCTGCGCCGCACTCAAACTTATCATCAAGTCTTACCAACTGAGTTCAGGACTTATCTGACCAGGTCAATTTTCCAGTCGCGTAGGTCCAACCAACATGGTCAGGAGCCCAGGAGAGACCCTGCAGCAGATGTGCTATTAGGAAAGACGCTCACATCGGTGGTCTGCTGCCATAGCACATTAGCGACAAATTTCGCTGCACTGTCCTAACGGCCGCGCGGGATTAGCCAAGAGGTCTCAGGCGCTGGAGTCATCGACTGTGTGGCTGGTCCCGGCGGTGGTTCGAGTCCTCCCTCGGGCATGGGTGTGTGTGTTTGTCCTTAGGATAATTTAGGTTAAATACTGTGTAAGCTTAGGGACTGATGACGTTAGCAGTTAAGTCCCGTAAGATTTCGCACACACACACACACACACACACACACACACTGACCTAACGAATACGTTAGTCGTAAGTCCCACATCAATTTGTGCGGCTCTTCCATGCAGTATTGCTTCTCTGTTATCACTGACAACTCTATGTAGACGCAGCTGCTTTCGGTCGCTAAATGAAGGCCATCGGCCTCTGCGTTGTCCGTGGTGAGAAGCAGTGCTTGAAGTCTGGTGTTCCCGCCACACCCTTGACACTGTGGATCGGGGAATATTGAATACCCTAAAGGCTTCCGAAATGGAATGTCCCAAGCGTCCAACTACTATTCCGCGTTCACCGTCTGTTAATTTCCGACGTGCGGCCATAACCACGTTGGAAACCCTTTCACATGAATCACCTGAGTACAAATGACAGCTCCGCCAATGCACTGCCTTTTATACCCTTTTATGCTACCGCCATCTGTATACGTGCCTATCACTATCCCATGACACGTCACCTCGTTGTATTGTTTCGGCTGGTCGGTGTATGTCGCTGGATGGAAGGCACCCACGAGAAGCGACCAGGTGGCGCCCTGAGACATGTGCAGACGGCGGCAGCCTCCCTTGTTTCGTGCCGGCACCAGCAGCCTGCGGCCACCCACCGCCTGTGATTTATGAGCGGGCGCGCCGCGCTGCGGCTGGATCGCCAACCACTCTCTGATTGGCGGCGTCCCATTAAAATAATTATACCAAATAAGGGTACATTCACAGGCAAACCTGCTTCCGGCGACGAGGGGAACCCTGTGCCTCCCGTCCTGCCCACCTCTCCCTGTTCCTCTCCCACAGTGGCCATAAATTTAAACGAAAATAAACAGAAATTTTATACTAGGCGGTATTATGGGTGGCGGACTAATTTACTGTGGAACATACCGTTTGTGTGATATAATTCCAATTGGGAAGAACTGGGTGCAACGGTAAATCTTTCCTCTGTAACTGCTTACCTGTCGCTATCACAGGATCCACTCTAAACCCTTTTTTTTTTCTTTTCTTCTTCTCACCACTTTTCTTTACACTGTCCCTTCGAAGGGTCACCAATAATATCAGCCTAAAGGTTACTGGTGCTTGTTGTTTCACACCATTTCAACTTCAAGTAGATCAGCTGTGAGGTTTCCAATTAGCAACGGTTTACAGCTGCGTCACGTTAGACTGGACAGAGCAAGTAGAACAAAAATGTGGAAGAAATATCGTACTGAATTCCTTGAGTTATCGTCATTTCCTTTTGCTGTAACTCGTATTCGTAATCTATCTCTTGAGCCAAATGTTCAAATGTGTGTGAAATCTTATGGGACTTAACTGCTAAGCTTACACACTACTTAACCTAAATTATCGCATGGACAAACACACACACGCATGCCCGAGGGAGGACTCGAACCTCCGCCGGGACCAGCCGCACAGCCCATGACTGCAGCGCCTGAGACCGCTCGGCTAATCCCGGGCGGCTATATCTCTTGAGTCTCAATATACGATAATTTTCAATTTTAATTGCATAGCCTTGCGTGACCACAGTTTCTGATACTCCATTCCTTTTCACGTTTGTCAGACATCAGCAAAAACACCATGTGTGTGCGTTAGCGTTACTAGAATAATGACTCGGGTTAGGAGTGGACCCTTATTCTATGACAGAGCACATCGATGTTTAGCTGTACACAGTTTGTTTAGTTTCAGAATTATTGTGAAAGAAGTACATAAATTTACATAGATTGTGACACGACAAGATAACGCATTACGTCCTGTTTAGCAGAAATAACAATGAAAACAACAATATCAAATTTTAGTAGTAGGTTCTCTACAAGATTTTCCTTTCTAGTACACCGTGACGTGGGCCAATACAACGACAAGTCATCTGAATCCGGTTCTACGTTTGGTACTGTTTAGGATGACAATAAAGTTTACGGAGAATGTTTAGTTTTTGTGACAAGATGAGCTAAAGATTACTTAAGGTCGCTCGAGTTCACAGTGGACGCAAGCTGGTGAACCAACAAGTTCTCACCTCTGCCAGTGGTATCTAGCTCTTAGCTGCGGTGCTATTGGCTGCATGGCTGCTCTCGCGCTCTGAAAATCCTATAAAAAGCTAATCAAGATCTTTACTGATTTTATCAGCTGAAATTGTTGTATGTTTCTCCTTAGGCAAGAAGAAAAGCCCTCATCCCTAGTCTGGAAAATATGGCGATATGCACGTGCATAGATGGGGCAGTGTGTATACTTCAATGTCGTTTCAGTTCTCGCTAGAACAATTAACCATGTGGCCGTTTCGTTTTTCCACTATCGGAGCTGAACAACTCTTCAGCTAATTTCTAGCTGAATGTCAGCCAAAGTGAAGGCAGTGTTCACACAAAATTCCTCTTTGGCCTCATATAGAGCGTGATACGCTCTGTTCTACACATGACGCTGGTTCAGAGGAGAGTCCTCGAAGTTTTCGATCTTGTGTCTCTTGTTGCAAACTGTCCCATAATTGTGTCCTTTCGTGCTTCACATCACGGCTTTTTCAGGCCAATGGGAGCATTCCTTTCATCTTGGGGAAACTACCCCTGTCAATCACAAAGGGCCCAACTTTAAACTGCGTCGCAACATCACCCATTTTTCTCCTTCCGAGTTTATTTGAGCCAACTGGACATTTTGTGCCCACTCCTGACACCTAAAAGTTACATGCGTACATCGCGAGTGCATCACAGGCATTTCACGTGATCAAATGCGTCGCTGGTCTGTTTGTATCCATTTGGAAATTCCTCAAAACAGTTTTCTAAGGAATATCTCACAGGAAGTAGCGCTGCGCCGCTACCTGCTCCCTTTGATGTATTGCCTGGCACGTTCATTGACCCTGTCGCTGCAGGTCACCCACCCCTTTTAGAAGCATTCTGTTTTATTTGGGCCATGATGGTGCTGCTCGCGTCTACCCCCAAACTGAAATGTTTGTTCCAACAGATTTTTTCACCTTTTGCTCGTTGGCATGCAGGATTTGAGTTCAGTGTGTTGATACAGTCGAATTGAGTGTCATTCCTGTGCATTACATACTGTACATTTTCATAGGCAAATCTGGTCATTATCGCCGAAGTATGTCAGGTGACATATTCATCTACTTGTTATGATGTGCAAAATCTCATGTAAGGAGCTAATTTGATATTAATTCAAGCTGCAACCTATATCATACTGCATCATATGTACAAAACTGTAGTGGAGAAACCAATGCTTTGTCTTCTCGGTCTACTGTCTAAATTAATAATCTCAACTAATAACACGCATGCATTGTTCACATCATTCAAGTCTTACATCTTTCCTCAAAAAATTATGGTTTTGATTTTTGTTAGAAGCTATAATTACCTCCAAATCAACATGGTACTGGAAGTTCATATTTATGTGGCCGAATGTTAAGACCCATAGTGAAGAAGTAACAAAACGTGGACCTCAAAAAATTTGTGGTTTAGTCTGTAAAAAAAAAAAAAAAGAAATAAAAGGTTAACGAAACATCGTGCTTTTGTGAGTTTGAGAGGCACCCACTTGCCTTTCTCATACTGTGGCATCAAGCAGTCAGGCCTGCAAGATGAGTGGTTTGCCAAGCGAGTGGAATCTTCCTTTATTTATCGAGCAACATGAATTCTCGTATCTTACTATTTAGTTACAAATTATCCTCCTGTATGAATAATACGCAACGGAAACACGCATCTGACTATCAGTGATTTATAGAACTCTGACTGTACACTACGCACTGGCAATACCACATTTACCTTTTGTCTTTGATTTAACGGCTTTTATATAAATTCGGGACATTACAATAACATACAATTTAATGAAAAAAAGGCCACCAATCTCTTTCTTTTCACTATTTGATTTATTCCTAAACACACAAATTCTACAACCTACAACAAAATCACATGAGAAATTCCGCCCAGTGGGCATGGCTTTACGTTAGTGAATCTCTATACTATGGTCTCGTAATCTATTTACCGCAACAGTGCACTCCCTGGATCGGATGGTGGATCTTTTATTATACCTCACACTTCGCCTCTCACAATAATCCTCACGAAACTTTCCTCCAGATCGAGCGATACAGAAGGAACAGGCATACCCACAAATCTTTCGAAACTACCTTGCTACTCCCATGCAAAACACACATACCCAAATTACAAGACATACACAACACAACAATATGAAATATTACACAAAGAACGGTTACAACTTCATCACTTTCCGCTTACCCACTTCAATCAATATTTATCCCAGTTTCACACGACACTGCCCCACTTTGTAATTCTACTTTCCTACTGTGAACTCTGGAGATAAACGCACGTCTTCCTGTGCAATGCAAGCCATGTGGCGTTGCTGGAAAAACGGCCGACTCACCTTGATTCTCTCTCAGAGTTTAAATTCAGCGTCACACGGAATGATATTTCTTAAATACTTCAACTTATGATACACACGCTATTTCTTAAATATTTCAGCTTATTGTACACACGCTATTAATTCTTAGATATTTCAGCTTATTGTACACACGCTATTAATTCTTAAATATTTCAGCTTAAGCTCACGGAAGTATCTCAACTTATAACTACACGTGGGCTCTTTGTGACCGTTGGTTTACTACAATCCCCTTAAAATTACCTGCCTCACTTTGTAATTTTCCCCACAAAAGGTCCTGTGAAAGATAAATTATTAATTCTAACTACTCTTAAATATTCCACATCCATACCATGCCTCCACTCTTTCATTACGGAGCACAACAAAAAAACAGGTCTTTACAGCAGAAGGTTCAGCGGCAGAGTGCTGAAACATGGCCGTTCCTGAGGTTCTCTCCCATCTCTGTCGAGGTGGGGGAAGCACCTTGCTATCGTATTGGTCAGCCACATTTCAGACGCTCAAAGCTCTGGTAACTTCCATCTCTTTGGTCTCACCAAAGGTAGCCAAAGGATCGACTCAAAGATGATCATATATTCCGATTCACTATCTGTGGTTAGCAGACGACCATACATTCATTCCTTTCACAGATCTCACCAAACTGGATGTAGGGATTTATTTTGAGGGAGTGCACATGTGATCAATTAAATAAATAAATTGTCATTCTTTCCCACACTGGTATCCGGCTTCGCTGTATTAATTGAAATTGAGTTACTTTTACACAAAAAATGTGTTGTTCTGACAAGAATTTCGTACCTATTTTCAATGTTGGGCGGTACTGTACCCTTTCACCACCGGCTACCCATGCAGAAAAACATGGCACGGTACTATCCTTGCAATGCGAGGGTAGTTCCGAACATTTTTTTTTTTAAGAAAATTGTATTAAAACAAACGTAGCAATTCATCAAAATAACCAGGAGGAGACCTTAGCTCCTGGTGACCTCAAATTGACGACCAAATGTTGTTACTTTACTAAATTGGCAGTTGTTGCATTATTGTACTCTCCACAATCCAGAGTAACGTACACATACTAATTTACAACAATCTACATGGCAAATAAAACATCACATCATAGAAATGAAAAAATAATCTTGAGATAAAATTTTGCTTTAGTTACTGGGATCTTCGTTATTTTTATGAGTAATCCAAATTTCAATAATTCTAAAACAAATAAAAAATACTAATTGTACTCATGAAATTTTAAATACCTCACCGTCCAAACACAGAACAAGATTATTACTATGGACGACATCAAAATACATCATTTAATTCCGATATTTGTTGTGCAATGCAAACTCTTGTCCCCTGTGACAATCTTACTGATCAATGCTACATGAACTGCTACGTTAGTATTACGCCACTGGCTTATAATTAGAGCATCATTGTACCAAATATTCTAATAAACATGCTACGTGAACTTGATAACCCAGAACAGACAAAAAACAAACACTAACTATTCTAAACACAAATGTTGATGAAATACAATTACACTTGCTGTCCCTTCAGGAATGAAACACATAAAAAAAAACATTTACACAATTACAAATACATTATTCCCTATCTTGCGAGTCACACGGAAACCTTTCATTCTGTGATTTTCTTGGGGTCAAAAAGTTGCTGATAGTTTTCCTAGAACCACTGTCTCGGTGTCAAAGCTCTCCCATGGTTACCCGGACGAAAGTCTTTGAGTCACTCAAATCGGCATTTTGAACACGCACTGAACAGTAAACTGTATCTCACATTAAACACAAATGTCATAGTCACTGTCAGAGTACCATCCACACGAATCTGTTCGTCCAAAAAAATGGCCCTACAACTACTATTACCCACGGTTCTGTCCTTTCAGTTCATGGTGTAATTAAAAGTCGTAAGTTTCAACAAACAGCACTTATTCCCGCACCAGTTCAAGAAATGTCTCCTACTACAGACGCAAATGTCAATGTCCCACTCTAGTTTCTTGCCTTCATACAATAATTGTTCACCAAACGACAACTGTCCTCTAAGTATACCAAGTGTCCCACATGCAATTCACAAAGCACACTTAACAAGTCACTGCCAAAAGTTTATGGATCCCACCATTCAGTGGTCAAGACAAAACAAAACGATCGTCCTGTCTGCTAAAGACAAAATCTTTTCCACCACTCACAACGTGGAAACACCAGTCCTTCACTTTCCACATTATGGAAAGTCGCAGTCATCTTGTTTCACGGCTCCACAGTCCAGTACTAGTTATTAGCTGCTGGTAAAAAAAATGCTCGCCGGGCTCTGCCGCGCCTCGTCCATTCTGCAGTAGCGCCGCTGCGCGCGCCGTTGAGCAGAAGAAACCACCCGCTGTTGCCTCCGCGGGATACCTTCCCCTGTCGTAAGGGTGACGGAACTCATGAATGGCCAGTGTTACGTGCGTGTCGCCCCAGGCCGTTGACCTGCTGTAGCGGGCGCGTGGAGTGTACCCCGTCCGACAGTGGAGTGGGGAGTGCCGCGGCTCTGTCGCCTGTCGCCATGGCATCGTCAGCTCGGCCCGCTAGCGGTATGGGCGTTACGACACCCAATCAGTTAGCCTTCCGTGCATCTCGCAACATTACAGACAAAAGGAAATTCTTACATTAAAATTATACACCCTAGTTTTCTACACATACAACATCAACATTTATCTCTTTTCTATAGACAGCCCATACTCGTGCTATTCATTGTACCTGTCGTCCCTCATACAAAACATGAAAGTGTAAAAAAAAAAACAAAAGGAATAATAAACAATCTATACAGCTCATAATTACAATAGCAAATAGTAGGCTACTCTAACATCCTATCACAGTGAAAGTATTAGAAACTTTATCCTAAAACTACAATATACAATGAACTTTTGTGCTCGTGACAGACTGAAATTAATACCCCTTGAAAGTGTTCTAACAAAAAAATAAGAAATAATCTACACAGCTCACAATTACCTACCACAGGTTATTAAATATTAAACTACTTTAACATCCTAACACAACAAACATTTTTAGAAACTGATGACTCTAAATCTACAACATACAATGCACCTTTGTGCTTGTGACAGATTGAAATTAATACCACTTGAAAGTGTTCTAACAAAAAAAATAAGAAATAATCTATACAGCTCACAATTACCTACCACAGGTTATTAAATATTAAACTACTTTAACCTCCTAACACAATAAACATTTTAGAAACTGGTGACTCTAAATCTACAACATACAATGCACCTTTGTGCTTGTGACAGATTGAAATTAATACCACTTGAAAGTGTTCTAACAAAAAAAATAAGAAATAATCTATACAGCTCACAATTACCTACCACAGGTTATTAAATATTAAACTACTTTAACATCCTAACACAACAAACATTTTAGAAACTGATGACTCTAAATCTACAACATACAATGCACCTTTGTGCTTGTGACACACTGAAATTAGTATCTCTTTATCTATTTTACACTTTATTATATATAACAACATTTCTAGGACATGTATGAACCATCCACATGTCAGATCCTGACCTGCCATCGAGGTTCAGTCAAATCAAACAATACACAATAATGTTTTAGTTACCGATCGGTAGCATCCCTTTTACAGGAGTGTGCGCATTGATCACACTACTCTACGACTCTCACTCACCAGAAATCACATTTTCCTTCTCATTCAATCCATTAATACACTAACAGAATAGGTCTAGAAGTCAGTTAACCTTAACACCACCACACTCACGACAACATACCATACCTTTGCTCCCTTATACTTATAACACCACCACACTCACGACAACATACCATACCTTTGCTCCCTTATACTCAACCACATAACACATGAAGCTGTTCCGGAGATAGCTTTCCAGTCTCCGAATTCGTCCTTTCACTCTGGCACCTCTCTCCATCGGCTTACCTCCGCATTCACTTCATGCTAAATATCAACTTAGAATTGCGACATTTCATCTAAGAAACAAAAATACACAAATTATTCAACCTGCAAAATAACTGTACACATTCTTGGTACCGTTTTGATTAGTTATCCTGGTACCAGGCTTCAACAACAACAACAATAAATATTATTTTTGCCAAATCGCAAATGTTATGCTAAGAATTAGATCTTACACTTATATTACATCTTACGTCAGTGTTCCACAACGTTCACCATCTGGATCTCATACTCCCTTTATGTCCTTTCACATTGTGCAGTTGTCCTGATCCCTTCATTCGTATTTCGGCTCTCCGTCCGTCCATTACTCCATCATTTCCTGGTCTTCCTTCGCCATTCGCATCAATCTCTATTGCAGCATACACAGGTCTCTCTGTAACATACATCTAAGACATCTCCACATTATTCAGTTCTACTCACCTTTATTTACCACTATTTCATCACGTCGAATCTCTATTTATTAATCACACTGCTTCACGTCGCTTCTTCCCTTACCTATCACCTTTATCCACTACTATTTATCACGTCGCTTCTCTATCTACCATCTTTATTCCCTCATAAATCATCACGTCGTTTCTGCTTGATCCTTATTCATACGACAAAAAATACGTACATACACCACTCTGTCGACTCCTGTTCATGACTCATTTGACCAGTCTATTCCGTCATACTTCCTGACATCCCGCCTGAAAATTCTTATGTTCGATTTTGACCCTGCACAACGTTACACACCACAAATAAATACACTGACTATCTACCATAAATTGCCTACTTTCGATCTATCCTTAACTTTTCCACAATTTGATGTTTGAAATGTGATGAAGCCCACGCGATTGTTTTCCCTTGATCGTCTCAATCAGTACAGCATTTTCATGGACAATCCGCCTCACTCTGAGTGGTCCACTATACACAGTAAAGAATTTGCTAGTTAGGAATCTAAGTTTACATGAAAATTAAATGTGTGCAGAGAATATACAAGCTGGGAGAGATGGGCAACCCAAGTGTTAGTAACTTTGGTGCTAGTGGCCTCTTTCCCTAACACCAGACTCCGAACATCCATACGCAGCACCTCATAACTGTCGCTATGACAATGACATACTACCCATCAGATGGCAGCTAATCTAAAAACTTCGATCACAATGTTGACTTTTTTACATTACGTGTTAAGTACCTGCAATAGTCAAATCGCACTAATTAAACTGGACTTATTGGCATTATTACATAACATTTCAGCAACTGGTTTCTTTGAGGAAACAATCGTTTTACTTTACTGTTCGAAATAAAAAATTTGCAAATTTTGCTCTGAGAGACCAGCCTCACAGATTCCATTACTGGTGGTTTATTCTCTGATCAGAAGTATGGTATTTGCACTCCTACATATCAGTAGAGTATGTCCGCTACATAGACAATTTTCAGTGCCAGCTGCATGTGTTTTAAGGCAAGATGCTAAGGGCTGATATGTTGGATTTGTTTCTCCTATCCATCAATCTATTACGACAAGAAAGAAATACCAGGATTCCATGCTCTCCTGTCATTCTGATAAGTGTGCGTTATCTTTACCATGTAAGCAATCGTCGAATCTTAATGTAATTTCCTCCGAATCTCGTTTCAACTCCATCGAACCATTTCTCATGTTAACGACTGCTTTATATTGGTTCAAAAAATTAACCCCTAATATCCCTTCAACAGTTAGAGATGACACAATCATGAACACTGTACTAAACCTCTTCGCCTGGCACACGAAGTCTACCTGCGCTTGTAACTTCACCTCAATTCCCTTTCCTGTAATTGCCCCTCTCACTGTTGTCCTTTGCAATGGCAACGTTGGCCATGGTTTCGTAAGGCTACAACACTTGAACACATCTTCCCTCAAAACACTCATTACACTGCCTGTGTCGATGACACAAGGTACGATTATATTATTTATTTCTACGCTAATTATTGGGTGGACTTCACTCCCCACATCTCCTACCTCCTCTAACAGATTCTCCCTTAGTTTTCCGTAATCGATATACCTAATATTTACATCATTAATAGTCCTGGTTTGTACCCGTCTATCAAGTAGTCACCTTCTTGTCCCTCCGTCATTGTGACAATGATTGTCCTGTCGTGAACCCAATAATTGCCTATCCTCTCTTCGCCCATCATTTTCATTTTCCCTTCTTCCATCTCTGTCCCATCTTCTATCTTCCCGGTTTGCTGGTCGATATCCCCATGAATTCTGCCCCCTATTTCCTCGCCATCTTCCATTTCCGTCATTCCTCTGATTCCATGCTCTCCTGTCATTCTGATAGTTTCTACCGTTCCTATCCTCAACTCTGTCTGACCTAAGAGTCATGTCGCCGTTCACAATGTTGCTCTCGTTACCCAGTTCCTGTAATAAGTGCTGAAATGACGCAGAATCGTTCAAGCCTCTGCCTGCTATCACTATATCTCTGCGCAATCTCACTGGCAACTTCGTTATACAGATCCTAATGAGCTCCCCAGTTTCGTATGGCACATCCAAATACCTGTTTCGTCTCAGCATTTCCTGATAACACGACACTGGATCTCTTATACCACCTTCGTTACAATTTGGCATCATCAATATGCTTTGCTTAACCTGGTCCTGCTTACTTTTCGACCAGAATTCATTTAAAAATTTGTCACAAAACATCTTGTAGCTACTACAGTCTTTAATAACTTCCTGCATTTTCGCTCTAGCCTCGTCCCTCAAATGGTTACACACAAACTTCATTTTTAGGAGCGGTCCCCACGATGAAGGTAATGAATCTTGAAATTGAGACAGCCACAGGCATGGATGTTGGTAATTATCAGGATCCGGAAAACAAGTGTACGTTTGTACCGACACGAAGTGTCTCCTACATTCTTCTTCCGCATTTATGTTTTCCGACCTTGGGCTATACCCAGTTGGGTTTGCCACCTGTTTTATCCGACACAACCGTTCTTCTAACTCTCTGAGTTCGTCATCCTCTTTCTGCCTATTTTCGATTTTTGAATTTATCTCACTCTCCCTCCGCAGTCTACCTGGTGGTGTTTCACCTTCGCTTCTGCACGCTAATTGCAACTGTGCTAGTTCTTCCCTATGTTTCCTATTTGTTTCTAATTGTGCCTCTTTAAACTGTAATAGTGATTGTATCTCCTCCTGGTCGGCATAAACCTCTCGCTGCGTACTGTCAGAGCCTGTTTCGCCTCTTATACTGATCTTTTCTACATCTGCGCTAATCGTATTCATTCTGACCACTACCTCCGCAACTTCATCCCTGTGTTTATTTAGCGCCATTTCCTGCCGTGTGACTTGAGCTTCCACGCTGTCTAATGCCCCTTGTTTATCTGCAAGTAAGTCCTCCACTATCTCTTTGATTCGCTCATCCGGCCACACGCCCCTATGTTCTGTAATATCGCTTTCTATTGCACTTATTCGTACCTCCAAATTATTGGCCTTTTCTTTCACAGCATCACATTCTTGCAGCACCGCATCCAGATTCTTCTCCCCCTCATCTAACCGATTATTAACTGCGGACAGACGCTCATCGATAACTGTGTGTAGCTTCCTCATTGCCTCTTTATTTCCCTTATCAATTGCCTCCAATCTTTCCTTATTTGCTTCCAATCTCTCCTTAGTCTCCCTATCTCTCTCCTTAGCCTCCCTATCTCTCTCCTTATTCTCCCTATCTCTCTCCTTATTATCTCTATTGATTGCTTCCAATCTTTCGTTAGTTGCTTCAAATCTTTCCTTAGTCTCCCTATTCATCGCTTTATTATCTCTACTCATCGCTTCTAATCTTTCGTTAGTCTCCCTACTCATCGCTTGTAAAAACTGCAGTATCACATCGTTATTTCCTACTTTCGACGCGCTCACCTCGTTCGCCTGAGAAACCGTAGCTTCGCTAAGGGTAGCTGCACTTTCACCGCACACCTGGCATAGTCTCGGCTCGCCCGCGTCGTCGGGAAAAGCCCGCGTTTGTGGACAAAGCCCGCCGCATAAAGGTTCCCCTTGCAGCGGTCCACTGAACAATACAGCCCCTTCGGAGCGTTTGTCTTTCTCGCTCATTAACCCATGGTCAACAGCTACTTCCTGCTGCACTACTACGTCCACCCCAGAATCGCTATTCTCCATGGTGGCTACACTTTTCGACTGCGACCTAGTTACTACGGACATTACGCAAAAAAAATTATGAAACGATCTTCCAGCCTTGTGCGATATAGCAATTAATTACATAAAATAAAATAAAAGATCCTCACCAATCGAGAAAGAATTTGCAAACAGAAAAAATTTTACTTCTTAACGCTATCACAATACATTCCATAAAAAAAATCTTAACAGCAAACCCTAACAACAAAATATCCTAACAAAAACGATCCTGGCAAAGGAATCCTGGCAACAAATTAAATATCCAGGTAACAAAATTATCGTGGCAAAAAACGGAATCCTGGCAACAAATTAAATATCCTGGTAACAAAATTATCGTGGCAAAAAAACGGAATCCTGGCAACAAATTAAATATCCAGGTAAAATTATCGTGGCAAAAAATGGAATCCTGGCAACAAATTAAATACCCAGGTAACAAAATTATCGTGGCAAAAAAAAACGGAATCCTGGCAGGGTCGAAATTATGAGAGGCACCCACTTGCCTTTCTCATACTGTGGCATCAAGCAGTCAGGCCTGCAAGATGAGTGGTTTGCCAAGCGAGTGGAATCTTCCTTTATTTATCGAGCAACATGAATTCTCGTATCTTACTATTTAGTTACAAATTATCCTCCTGTATGAATAATACGCAACGGAAACACGCATCTGACTATCAGTGATTTATAGAACTCTGACTGTACACTACGCACTGGCAATACCACATTTACCTTTTGTCTTTGATTTAACGGCTTTTATATAAATTCGGGACATTACAATAACATACAATTTAATGAAAAAAAGGCCACCAATCTCTTTCTTTTCACTATTTGATTTATTCCTAAACACACAAATTCTACAACCTACAACAAAATCACATGAGAAATTCCGCCCAGTGGGCATGGCTTTACGTTAGTGAATCTCTATACTATGGTCTCGTAATCTATTTACCGCAACAGTGCACTCCCTGGATCGGATGGTGGATCTTTTATTATACCTCACACTTCGCCTCTCACAATAATCCTCACGAAACTTTCCTCCAGATCGAGCGATACAGAAGGAACAGGCATACCCACAAATCTTTCGAAACTACCTTGCTACTCCCATGCAAAACACACATACCCAAATTACAAGACATACACAACACAACAATATGAAATATTACACAAAGAACGGTTACAACTTCATCACTTTCCGCTTACCCACTTCAATCAATATTTATCCCAGTTTCACACGACACTGCCCCACTTTGTAATTCTACTTTCCTACTGTGAACTCTGGAGATAAACGCACGTCTTCCTGTGCAATGCAAGCCATGTGGCGTTGCTGGAAAAACGGCCGACTCACCTTGATTCTCTCTCAGAGTTTAAATTCAGCGTCACACGGAATGATATTTCTTAAATACTTCAACTTATGATACACACGCTATTTCTTAAATATTTCAGCTTATTGTACACACGCTATTAATTCTTAGATATTTCAGCTTATTGTACACACGCTATTAATTCTTAAATATTTCAGCTTAAGCTCACGGAAGTATCTCAACTTATAACTACACGTGGGCTCTTTGTGACCGTTGGTTTACTACAATCCCCTTAAAATTACCTGCCTCACTTTGTAATTTTCCCCACAAAAGGTCCTGTGAAAGATAAATTATTAATTCTAACTACTCTTAAATATTCCACATCCATACCATGCCTCCACTCTTTCATTACGGAGCACAACAAAAAAACAGGTCTTTACAGCAGAAGGTTCAGCGGCAGAGTGCTGAAACATGGCCGTTCCTGAGGTTCTCTCCCATCTCTGTCGAGGTGGGGGAAGCACCTTGCTATCGTATTGGTCAGCCACATTTCAGACGCTCAAAGCTCTGGTAACTTCCATCTCTTTGGTCTCACCAAAGGTAGCCAAAGGATCGACTCAAAGATGATCATATATTCCGATTCACTATCTGTGGTTAGCAGACGACCATACATTCATTCCTTTCACAGATCTCACCAAACTGGATGTAGGGATTTATTTTGAGGGAGTGCACATGTGATCAATTAAATAAATAAATTGTCATTCTTTCCCACACTGGTATCCGGCTTCGCTGTATTAATTGAAATTGAGTTACTTTTACACAAAAAATGTGTTGTTCTGACAAGAATTTCGTACCTATTTTCAATGTTGGGCGGTACTGTACCCTTTCAAGTTAAATGATGTGAATCGGTGTATCGCATGATACCTGTTTTGAAATTAAATGTATAGCATTAGTACAATTACAAATGATATCATAAGGAAGATTAGAAATTTGTACATCGTCAAAAAGTTATGAAAGTTACCATGGCGGCAACCAAAGAGCCTCACGGTTAAAGACCATATTTTATTTCACCTGTACTTAAAACTTACTTTGTCACATAAAGACATACCCTTTTCTGATGTGTGTAATTTGGTTTTTATGGTGTCCATTGCAGTTTCTGGCAAGCCATTAACGAGCGAAAATTTGATGATGTCAGACAGAAATAAAATTCATTACACTGACGGAAAAAAATAGCGCCATCAGAAGATAATTAATGTGCAGTAATGAAATCTGGGAAATACATTTGTCTAAGTAACATATTCAAGTGATTAACATTGCAAGATCACAGGTTAATGTGAGACGAGATAAGCCAATGAAAATGTGAAATGCTGGTACACTAACAATCGGTGTAACCCATAATGCTGAATGCAAACCTGCAAACGTGGATATACTGTGTTGTGCACGCGGCAGTTGTCAGTTTGTGGGATGGAGTTCTATGTCTGTTGCTATTGGTCGTCCAATGCATGGAGGATAATGCTCTATGTGGATGACACTGGAGTTGTCAGCCGATGATTTCCTATATGTGCTACACAGATCTGGTGGCCGAGTAGGCCAAGGCAACATGTCAACATTTAGTAGATCATGTTGGGTTCCAACAGCGGTATGTGGGTGAGTGTTATCCTATTTGAAAGCAGTCTACGGAATGCTATTCATGAATGACAGCACAGTAGGTCGAATGACCAGATTCACAAACAAATCTGCACTCAGGTTTTGTAGAATAATCACGTCAGTGTTCCTGCTGTCATACGAAATCGCACCCCAGGTCACATCTTCATGTGTAGATCACCTGTGTCTTCCACGGCCACATGTTGGTTGCAGGCCCACAACTGACCTCTTTCTAAACAACACACGATCATCACTAGGACTGAGGCAGAACCAGTTTTCGTCAGAAAACACAACAGACTCCCACCCTGCCCCCCAGTGAGCTCTCGCTTGACGCACTGAAGCCGCAAACAGCAGTGGTTTGAGGTCAGTGGAACGTAAACTCCAGGACTTCTGGCTTGTAGCTGTCCTTGAAATAATCGACTTATAGCAGTTGGTTGTGTCACTGTGATGCCAACTGCTGCTCAAATTTCTGCTGCAGATGCAGTACAGTGCACCAGAGCCATATGTCGAACACGATGGTCTTCCCTCTCGGTAGCGCTACGTCGCGATCCGGAGCTCGGTCTTCTTGCGACCGTACATCCTCGTGACCACCGCTGCCAGCACTGATACAGACTGGCTGCGTTGCTGCCAGTCTTTCTGCAGTATCACAGACGGAACATACAGCTACTTGTAGCCCAATTACAAGACCTCGTTCAATCTCAGTGAGGTGTTGATAATGGCGTCTTTGTCACCTTATAGGCATTTTCGACTAACATCAACTCACCTCGTCCAGTCTGAAAGGGACCGATGACCTCTGCAGATTGGTCCCTTTAATCCTCGCCGGCCGTGCGGTTCTGGCGCTGCAGTCCGGAACCGCGGAATGCTACGGTCGCAGGTTCGAATCCTGCCTTGGGCGTGGGTGAGTGTGATGTCCTTAGGTTAGTTAGGTTTAAGTAGTTCTAAGTTCTAGGGGACTTATGACCTAAGATGTTGAGTCCCATAGTGCTCAGAGCCATTTAAACCATTTTTTTTTTCTTTAATCCTCAAACCAACCAACCAACCAGTCTGAAAGGTAACTAACTTTTACGACCGTTACAGCGTGCTTTTAAAGCAAACGTGATATGTATCCTCATAGCGGCGCTACTACCACCACTCGTATACGACTGGCGCGATATTTGAATAGGCATTATCTGTCAGATGTAGAAAAAGTCTACCAACTTTCGTTTATGTCGCACGACTCCTTTGTGTTACTATTTTCCCCCTCAGTGCATGACCACTACCGATTGTAAAAATTTTCACATTATACAGTTCTTGTTCGAATATTTCCAGTCTTCTTCGTCTGTAGTTATCGTACATTAAAACACCACATATGAGCCTTCGGTTCTTCTACCTGCTGGGCATGTTGCAGAATTTGGACAGGAGGTTTTGTGAACCTTTCCTCGACCTTTCCTGGTTTCAAATTTTAGTCGGTGTAAATTTCACTGGGTGCAGTTTGCAGACGCCGGTAGCAGCGACATCTGGAGAGACCGGCGCCACCTACAATCCTCTCGCCCACAGCGAGCAGCAGTCAATATCGGATCATCAGCGGTGAAGAACCGCGATTCCATCAACAGCAAAGTATCCACATGGCAGCAGTAGCACATACTGGCAAGACTACCATCTCGAAGCAGTAGTGGCTCGTAAAGTATTTTAAGTGTTCCGAAGCTCCAACGGAACTTCACTCAAGGCCCCGACATAAGGTTCCAACAGAACTAAACTCTCTCACAGTGTTATTTGACTTTTGTCCTGTCATGATGGACAGTATTTTAGTTAAACATCAGAATATAAGTGGAACAGCTTGGACGAAAGTTCTGTGTGTGCTGCTAGGCGACAAGAAGGAGAACAGGAATATTCGTGAAAGATAACGTGTGTGGACACAGCTGGTGCCAGGTTGGACAGCATCATGCACATGATTACGACGTCTCGAAACGCCAAGGAAGTGAGAAGTTGAGGGAACTGGGAAGATTCCATCTACGAATCTTGGCTAGTGTTGTGGCTGTGCCCTCTTGTAAGGTTTTGTGGTTCCTGGCTGCATGAGGAGAGGGTTATATGAACGTTTCCTCTCACTACAACACAAAATTCACACGTGGCTAAAATACACATTATTACAATAACCAATTGAGTACTTAACTTCAGTGACGTCCCGTCTGAAGTCCTGTGATTAACAGCTATGATATGACATGTACTAATTCTTGAATCTTGTCAGTGTCCATAACGCTCCTAGTTCAGCGCCTGCTATACAATATTTCCTAGTGCCGACCGTGAGCTGGCGAAGCCGTACGCCAGCACAGCTAATAGGTGGAAATTAAGACAGTAATGTGGGTACGGAATATTCCAGCAAGCCAGAAAGGTAATGAAGAGAGTCGTGTTCAACCACAACCAACTGGAAAATGGCCTCTAATATGTGTATAAAAGTACAGTCACAGCCAGTCATAAGTGTGTTGCAGTAACTGGGAGGAACAGTGTTAACGAACGAACCAGCAGCTCCAACGACGGCAGCTGCTAATTGCACAGTGGTACTTCACACACAAGACGACAGTATTAACTCACGCGTCGCAGCCACAACTGACAGATAAGTAGCAATCTTTGAAGTGTCTGATACATGTTTCATTGCATAGTGTAGAACAGAGACAGTCTGTCTTTGTGTCAAATAGCAGTGTAGAGGGTTTCACTTGCTAATAGGAAAAAGTTGCTGAATAGCACTTGTTTCCTGTGAACTACGCCAAAGGACCCGTGATATAATAGCTAGGCCAAGTACCACTGGTTTAGTATTTAAGTCAAGTGGCCATTGATTTAGTAGACGGCAGAACGTATAGTAATGACTGTGCTTGTCTCTGAACCAGGCTCCCCAGCTAATGCGTTTAATGTTGATCAGAACAAGAAGCCTTATGGTGCTTGTCTCATGATGGTGGGAATTCAATGTGAATCACGGTGAGAGGGATTTCGGCAACAAAAAAGTTGGTATAGGATGTAGCTCACGTAAATATGTATTGCATAATTTATTGGCAAGACATTTTGTATAATGTCTGCTGTCAGATAAACTTCCTGAAAAAGTAGCAAGATGTTGCTACTTCGAAAGACCACCATTCCTTTCAAAAGATCCTTTCCTGTTCTCCAAGGAAGTTCTACTCCCTCTCGACTCCGTTATAAAGGTTAATTGGTGTCGTGGGGTTTCCTACGGTGTGGTTTCCTACGAGCATTGGCACACTAAACCTGTCAGAGGCCCGGGCCGGCAAAACAAATCGAGCCTCCCCTTGCTGCCCCCTCCCACCCTCCTCCCCACACAAGATTTCTCCGAGAGTTCCAATCGCAAACGGAAGGAAGTCCCACATTGCTTATCATCTTCATTTTGTGTCGTGATAATTTACAAGATGTAACGTTATTTTACGTATAACTGAAAGTGACTGCTCTCGTAGTCTCGTTACTATTATTTAATAGTTATTATTTAATAGCTAATAATACTATTATTTAATCATTACAGGATTTCTGTTGTTCGAATCTATTATTTATGTTTCGCAACTAAGTCGGCATAGAGCGAGAGGGGTGTATAAAAATGAATTCCTGTTTCCCAAACCAAGAGGAAGGTCACTGTCTACATAAAACTTCTTTCAGTGCATGGTGGAGGGTACTTTACTTACGGATTTCAACAAAACCACAGTGTTGTTCCGATCTTGTTAACATTTTGTACATTTGATCTTCAAAACAAGGGGAACCTCACCGTCTACGTGAAATTTCATAGGTGTATGGCAGAGGGTACCTTATAATAGAATTACACACCGTTTGACTGATCAGCTTGGGAGGTGGCTCATGTATGTATGTTTTCGTGGTGAAGGCATTTATACAAGCGGAGGGTTGGCCTACCTTTAAACAAATTCGACATCGTTTCGTCAGTCAGCATGAAAGTTGGCAGATATACGTATTTTTTCATAGGCGGCGAAAGAGGAGATGGCATGACGGAGGTGGAGGAGGAGGTATACAGAGAGAGGAGAACGTGATGGGGGCGGGGAAGGGGGAGGAGGTGCATCCAGAGAAGTGGGAGAAGCAGATTAAAAGAGAGAGGGAGCAGCAGGTAAACAGAGAAAGGGGGAAGGTGGTGAATGACTAATGGAACTCTGTAATAAATACATAAATTAGGGGTGTTATTGTGAATTTGATGTACTATTAGGAAAAACCGGAGGAGGGGGGAAACAGAGACGGGAAGATGGATGGAGCAGGAGAGGAGGATGGAGAGGAGGAGGAAGTGTTGTGAGGGAGGGGGGAGATGGAGGAGATGGAAAGAGAGACGGATGGGCGGAAGGAGGAGGTGGATAGAGAGACGAGATAGGACTAAATGGACAAGATAGATGAGGGAAGAGGGGATGAACTGGCATAAAACTGGGATGAATAAATATCCGGGCAACGCCGGGTTTACAGTTTGTAATTAGATCAAGATTTACGTGACAATGGGTGTGTTCATCTGAAAGAAATTACAGAATATTTCCCCTATGGTTAGATACGGCGTATAAAGTCTCGATAACTAGAGTGTTGTTCTTGATGTCTACAGATGATAAAATTCATTGCTTAATGTAGATGACTCCACCAAATTTCATCTAGTAGGAATTTCATCTTTATAAAATGAACTACACAATAATCAGCTGAAAAATGCTCCTGTTGGAGCACAATAAAGGCAAATATGATCGTGTTTAAAAGTCTCTGACAGAAAAGTGGGCAACCAGCTGAGTCCTCATTCCACCTTCCTCACCAAAAATTCTGGAAGCTTCACAGGACGAGTGACCATTTTATGTAAGAAATTTACCAAGTAAAATTTCAGTTTTGTTGAGATAAAAATTCAGTAAAAAGCAGATAGTGTGTTATTACTTTAGAAATGTCGTTAAAAGCGTACTTTTGTGAATGAGATCCACCAGACAAGAATAATTAGTTTCGTATGACATATATGACGCAACTGCAGAATCGGCAAGTTAACTTTGCGAAATTATTGATGCTGATCGACGACGACACTGTCTGAGAAACGGTGACAACACCTGCACTGAGGCTGAGCGACTGGGGTAGACAAGCAGTAGGGGAGGCTCAGTTCGCCAACACCTCGTTAGGGAACCGGCTAATCTGGACAGCTTCACTACCTGCTGCACCCTTGTAGGAAACCCCACGGTAGGAAACCCCACGTAGCCGGCTAATTAGAGGAAAACACAACGAAACAATATTGTCATCAACGTCCTGATTGCGCCACACCAGCCCTGTGTTGGTAGCTCGATCTGTGGCAGGACGCGACGGCCATTTTTTTGCATAGCTTATTCTCACTGATTCATCGTCGTGGTCGGGCATTCTTTACATCTCGGCCAAGTTACAAAATGTCACGGGGGGTGCATTTCTTTTTTTTTTGTTGTTGTTAATGTTTGTGATTTTTTCTTTTTTTTTCTTTAAATATTTGAAACTTTCATTTTTTCTTAATTTGGTTAATTTTTAAATTTCTTATTTTTTGTTCTTAAAAGTTTTATTCTTGCTTGTTTATTCACTTTTTCTTTGTATTATATGTAAGTTTTGTTAATGTAAACGTTCTTTTTGCTGTAATTTGATTTAATTATCAAGTGATTTTGGATTTAGCAATTGATTTAGTATCGGCATAATTCGTGCCAGCAGCCGCGGTTGTACGATTGATACAAGTGAATATTATTGGTTAAAACAGTTATTTATATTATTAGGGTTAATATATAAATTTGTAAGGTGAAATGTTAAAATTTATTTGTAGCTCTTTTTATGAATCTATGAAATTTAAATAATAAACTAGGATTAGATACCCTATTATTTTAAATGTTAATTATATCTACAAGGGTACTATTAGTTAAGGTCTTTAAACCCAAAGAATTTGGCGGTATCTCATTCCATTCAGAGGAATCTACCTCGTGATTGATAATACCTATGATTAATTTCTGCACCGGAATTCCCCCTGACACGGAATCGCCCTTAACATACTCTACTGTAATATGTGTGCATGGGACTATCTACAAACGTATTAATAATATTTGACCTTAATAGTGAACCATAAGCGGGCAGGCTCGTAATAAAATAATAAATGATATCAAATATCCCATAGAAAAAAAGAAGGAAAATTATCGAGTAAACAAGGTATTTTAAATACGATTGCCGGCTTTCTTGGCATATTTCAGCTATGAAATCTTCACGGGTTATCAGCCGAGTGGGGTCGTCTTCTAGTGGCAACATTTCAATGGACTGTGTATCCATCAACTTCGCCTGAAGATGATTGACACGCAATCTATTGAAACGTTGGGGCTAGAAGACGACGCCACTCGGCTGATAACCCGTGAAGATTTCAAAGGTATTTTGTATTTTGGAACGAGGAAGGTTATTTATTGTGACGATGGATTTATTGCAAAGCAACATACATAAAGTATGACGTTCAGCCACAACAACAAAGAGCAAATGTACCTATAAGTCACATTCACATAATTACTGATGTTCGCTTTGGAAAGTTGACAAGACGGAGAGGAATTCTTTACCAACGCCTTCCTTTTTAAGTAACAACGTTAACTCTTATCTTACAGATTGTATCTTAAGTGACAGTGATAGCGAACCATTACACTGTATGATTGGTACATGCGTCAACTGAACAACTGCTTTTCCTGGGCGAAAGAACACATAGCAGATGTTGTAAATAACCTTCAAAATTCGAACATGCACCAGCTGCAGAGATACTCTGTATGGATAGCTTCGCAATGTACGTAAGCTCCGCGGCCGGCGCTGCAAATCTTCAAGTAGCCACCAGCGAGTCCGTGCACAGACTTGAGCGTTGACTTCGACTCGATCGCCGCACCTGCTGGACGAATGCTTTGATCTTGACTCTACGTCATCACCGAACCAATCCACCTAAATACTCCTGAAATTAAAAAAAAAAAAAAAGCTGTACGTGGGGCTCTTCGGAAAGTTGTCACTACCAACTCCAACTGTACGCGCCAGGAAATCACAATGCCACTCACGTAATGAAATATCATCTCAGTTTTCCCTCATGAGACGGGTAAAAATCACTCTCCCAATAGAGTGGCTTGCCGCCAGTAACTACTGACGCCTCCGGTACGTCTTTTGACCTCACCGTCTGATTTCCTATCATGACGCATATTTTCAACTATACCTTAACACGGGAACCCAAACATCTCAAAAAATACAGTGGCTGCGCTGGCGATACACTGAAATGTAACGTCCACTGTTCAAAGTGCCGTCAATGCGAACAAGAGGTGACCGAGACGTGTAACCAATGGCACCCCATACCGTCACGCCGGGTGATACGCCAGTATGGGGGTGACGAATACACGATTCCAATGTGCGTTCACCGCGATGTCGCAAAACACGGATGCGACCATCATGATGCTGTAAACAGAACCTGGATTCATCCGAAAAAATGACGTTCTGCCATTCGTGCACCCAGGTTCGTCGTTGAGTACACCATCGCAGGCGCTCTTGTCTGTGATACAGCGTCAAAGGTAACCGTAGCCATGGTCTCCGAGCTGATAGTCCATGCTGCTGCAAACGTCATCGAACTGTTCGTGCAGATGGTTGTTCTCTTGCAAACATCTCCATCTGCTGACTCAGGGGTCGAGACGTGGCTGCACGATCCGTTATAGCCATGCGGATAAGATTCCTGTCATCTCGACTGCTAGTGATACGAGGCCGCTGGAATCCACCACTGAACCCACCGATTCCATATTCTGCTAACAGTCATTGGATCTCGACAAACGCTAGCAGCAATGTCGCGATACGATAACCGCAATCGCGACAGGTTACGATCCGACCTTTATCAAAGTCGTAAACGTGGTGGTACGCATTTCTCCTCCTTACACGAGGCATCACAAGAACGTTTCACCAGGCAACGCCGGTCAATTGCTGTTTGTGTATGAGAAATCGGTTGGAAACTTTCTTCATGTCAGAACGTTGTAGGTGTCGCCACCGGCGCCAACCTTGTGTGAATGCTCTGAAAAGCTGATCATTTGCATATCATAGCATCTTCTTCCTGTAGGTTAAATTTCGCGTCTGTAGCACGTCATCTTCGTGGTGTAGCAATTTTAATGGCCAGTAGTGTACAATAAAGCCTGAAAAAAAGCGAGCTGTGATGCTAGAGTTGGGAACAATACACCACAGTGCGTTAACAGCAGGACGCAGCACGTCACTGGCCAACTCCACAGCGTCACGGGCCTCTCCCAAGCCACCCCTGTGACGTGAAAGTGGTGACTGGCCCCTGTACGATTCCTGCCATTGTAGCTGCAGCCGGGCACCTTCTCTCTCCGAGCGGCGTGTCTCTCCTCACACAGTGGCAACACAAACAGATCACAAGATTGTAGCCAACAGAACTAAAGAACCGTCTCCTTTAATTACCCACTACATCTAGTTACCGAGGATAGCTGTTTGCAGTCCTTGCCCATCCGCTTTATAGAACGTCATAGCTCTAAAATAAAAGGAACTAAGCTCTCGGCACCTTTAGTCTTTCAAAGTCACCGACTGTACCCAATGTACACATAAAAAGTACACATTCATATTAACTAATCTTCATATTTTTTGTCTCCGAGGTGTTGTTGTCGTGGTCTTCAGTCCTGAGACTGGTTTGCTGCAGCTCTCCATGCTACTCTATCCTGTGCAAGCATCTTCATCTCCCAGTACCTACTGCAACCTACATCCTTCTGAATCTGCTTAGTGTATTCATCTCTTGGTCTCCCTCTACGATTTTTACCCTCCACACTGCCCTCGATTGTCCCAGAATTAAGGCAAAATTGTTCCCAACAGCTGGTTCTGACCAAGGTTTCCAGGTGTTTTCCTTTGTTGTAAGGCGAAACCTGTACTGGAAATCCCCACTGAACTACCAACTGGCTTATATTTGGCTGGAAAATCCCTGGCTCTTCAGTGGGTCATTACACAAACAGCCCGTTATACATTTAGGGAAACGGAATGAAAAGTAATAAGAAATAAAATGATTCGTCCTGGCCCAGCTTGCTGGGTAGGACCGCGACTCTTTCATGGGCCGGATCTCAAACAAATCGTTCTGTTACTTGAAGCAGAGAATGAGAAGTGGACCAAAAAAAATGAAGGTTCGTGCGCTTTTGAAGCTGAGCGATCAGCAAGTGTAACTCCTCCCATGCGAAAGATCCGGGTTCTTCAGTCAGTTTCCAGTACTGACGCATTTTTCCTTCCTAGGTGATCTGGAAAGCGTTGCATTCTCACTCATGAGGCCAATTTAGAAGCTGCTTGAATGTGGAAGCTCCAAAGTCTGGAAAGTTCACAGTGGATGGGAGAGCGGTTTTCTGACGCCATGTTCCTCCATACTGAATTCAAATACACTATATGGCAGTGGATGAAGCGGTGACCTTTCAGCCTTATGTGATTCCCTGGACTTGTTTGTTGAGTTTCTTCTTACTCTCTTTGGATCGTCCGCCGTACGGTCTCCAGCGAAAGGATTGTATTGTTACAAGCTCAGGGTTCACTTTGAACACCCGTCAAACAAATTCCCACAGAAGGACGACCACGAACGTTTCCATATTTGGCTGTCATGCGTTTATGGTCCTACCATAGCTATGTCCCCATCGACTCACGTCTTAAATATAGTTTTTCCGAGCTATTGCTTTCCGTTCTGCAGGGATGGACAGTTCCTATGTCCAAGGGTATGGCCGAGGACTTAGGAGCTTAGACGGTTCTGCCAAGCCATCTCCCGGCTAATAGATAATGGGAAGTTTCGCCTTCACGGTGTCGTGGCATGCCTTTCTTTCCGCGCTGTTTCGAAAATCAGTTGTATGCAATGCCTACAACGATTGGAATCGACCTTCTTATCAAATTACTTCAGTCATATTTTTGGCACCACATATAAGTACCTTTCTGTCGTGCGAGCACAGAGTTACAGCAGTTGTAGTACAATATTATTGCTGAATTCTGAGATGGTTCAAACTGAGTGAGACATCTTCAACTAGCGCTAGCAGCCTCTTAGACTCCTTAGCTATTCAGTCATTTCCCCATGACTATCAACTTTCATTCTCAGGAAAATTATATATGAATTGCGAAGAACTTTCATGTTTTCCAGTTGCAGTTGCCAGCACAAGCTGTAATATCACTAGACCAGCACGTATCATTTAAATGACTTGTTCAGTGAATAATGGAAGACTTTCATGTCGGCTGCCGGTGTGGCCGAGTGGTTCTAGGCGCTTCAGTCTGGAACCGCGCGACCGCTACGTTTCTAGGGGACTGCTGACCTCAGATGTTAAGTCCCATAGTACTTAGAGCCATTTTGAACTTTCATGTCAGGGAATTCTAAGCGACACAGAAAAAATCAGAAACATTACAGATTAGAAGACATCATAATGACGGCAGTAATTCAATTAAAAGCAGGAGAACGGAACCTGCAGCCAGGCGAATCGGTGCTGCATAGTACTCTATCCGCGCCAAGTAGCGAAGAGGTTATTCCCGCCAGTGGGCAGCGATGTGGAGGTAGAATTGATTATTCGTCTCGATAGGCTGCGAAGCAAAGACATAGCACAGCGCGGCAACAGAGGCGGCCAGAAAGCACAAGTTAGATGGGGAAACCCTTTGATACTCGGCCACTTTAACATAGAGCGCACCGCTACTGGAAAGCAGAAGGCAAGCTCACTCGAAGCGCCCCTTTATGTGCCATTGTAGTATTATTTTGACTACTTCGCTTTGGACTTGGATTTCGATTTGGTTACAACTGGAACTATTTGTTTACTGCTTACAACGGAGTTGGTATCCGTTCTGAAATTTATCGGCTTGCAACTTCCTACGTGAAGACACTGATCGCCGTGTCATGGCTTGTACCGTTAGTGAACGTGTTCTGTAGCAACCTTAACTTTACTCCGAGCACCGCGTAGAGGGACTCCAGTATTGTGGGCGTAAAGAACAATTTGTGTTAATTTCCATTGGAGTACAAAAGACGTATCATGGGATTTCTACGCTGGATTCAGAAAAATAGTAGACCTACACAATGTCCTGGTGGAAGCTGGGTAGACCAATGTATGAAAGAGTCTGGACGACACCTTTCTGCAGTTGTTGATGTCAGCTATCTGATGACGACGAAGAACGTTTAAAAACCGAAACTACATGTAAATCGAATCAAGCTTGACTCAACTTCCCATTTAGTAAAACATCTCGTGATGACTTCTCTGGCTACTTTACTCTCCTGGAAAGCATGATTTCGGAACGTAGCAGACTAGTTTATTAGCTGTCTGAGTGATCATATTAAGAAAATACGGCGGCGTCTCAGCAGTGAGCAGTGATGGTAACATTAGGAGTGTAGCTGATTGTGTTACCAAACGAATCTCGAACTATGTCTCTCCTCTCTCCTTAGATCTGATTCGTCGCTTTGTGTCTTTATGTTCCACCAATGGAACTTTTTTCCAAAATATTACTGTAAGGGATGACTTTCAATAAGAACTACAAAAATGTGTTTCTCACATTTCCTTTAATATTTCGTTCTGCGGCATTCCCTTAACATCAAAATGTTTCGCTTGTCAGAGTGGGGGATTTTTCATTTTTCACTGTTATTGTCTGAAAGTGTCGTCACCGTCATAAACTTTTATAACCATCACTTTGTGAAAACGCACGTGTTATGTACCGAGACAGCCGATTTACGATTCGTCACGTGCAATTATCCTTCATATTGCATGTTTCTCCTCGCTTTTCCAAGTAAAAGAAGAGGTCCAATAAAAGTCATCGCGCGTCTTCACCCTAACCAGGTAATTACCTACCTCCTCAATACAGTGTCATTACTTGGTTCGGGTTTTATGATTTTGTTAATCGCTTTCAATAATACGCAGAACTTTCGCATGTATGTCTGTAATTCAGTGATCGCTTACTTGAGTCTACTGTAGAATATTATTCTTTATACATTCTTATTTCTTTATATTTTTGTGTTGTCGAAGGGATGAATAAAATATATTTAGATTTACAGTAATAACTGTTCGAAGTATGCAAGATGAGGTCAATCAAGTCTTTCAAGCTGTTGAGAAAATGCTGAGACGAAAGTATTGAACATAAATTATTACGGCTGACAAAAGAAAAGTAATAAGCGGAGTTTAGAAGCGAATACAGCCCCGTGAAACATTTGCTGTTTGTGAACCAAATTATAAAACATATAAATTAGGTATGAATTATCACTCCGCCTGGAGAAGACTTTTGACACAATTAGAAAAAAAAAAACACTTGCGCTAGCAGCCTCTTAGAAAAAAAGAAACAGTTTCAACCTGTGCTCTTAGTGGTATGCTGAGTATACATTACGGTTACAGGTACCTTTAGACTTTACCAGAAAAGTCGATGAGTCAGAATAGAAACATAAGTAAGGAGATGGAATTTCAGATCATGGAAACTATTGCCAGCAGCCCTAAACAATTTTCCAGATTCGCGAATTGGAAAAAATGGAGAAGGAATCGCTTTTATTTTGCTAATGACATTGGGCTTTTTACCTCTAACACAGATGTTCTACAGAAACTAATGGAAGAACTCAATGGAGCCAGTTAAAGTAGGTCTCAACATCGATCATAATAATATTTAAAATAGCAACATGTGATAAGTTCACAGATGAGAAAAGCTGTACAAGTTAACAATGAAATCATAGAAATAGTCAACATATAGTAATGCGTGTGCAAATAAAATTGGTCTGGAAAATGTTTCACTTGCTTTACGATAGGCAACTCAAGATGTGGATGATGTAAACTGATTTTGTCAGGCTGTGTATAAATATCTATACTGTAGAACTTTAATACATATAAGTTTCTTTCTATTCTCGAAATCTCTCAACTCAGTCAGTATCAAGAGGCTATCAGTTGTATTTACTCTTGGCATACCCGAAATCTATACAGCGAGTATGGGTTCAGCATTTTATTACGATTACTGTAACTGTTAGTCGACAGTAACATGATCTCGGTCGAGCTGAGTTACTGCCAGGAAAAGATTTTATTCCATGGATTTAGGTTAATTATGTAGCATGTACAGACATCAGCCCATTTATATACAGGGACGGAAGTTATGGGTAACTACCGTTCTCCAGTTGGCTTCGCAAGATACAGAGAGACATTAAGGTATGATGATTAGGTATTGGCTGAGTTTTTATGTTGTGTGCTGTAGGATTTTACGTGTTATGTCTTGCATAGCGAATGCTGTATCACTTTATATGGTAACCAGAACACACAGCGACTCAACACATTTGTCTCCGAATACTGAAAGAGAAATACCCTCAGACTTCAAGAAGAATACAATAATTCCAATCCCAAAGAAAGCAGGTGTTGACAGATGCGAAAATTACCGAACAGTCAGTGTAATAAGCCACAGTTGCAAAATACTAACACGTATTCTTTACAGACGAATGGAAAAACTAGTAGAAGCCGACCTCGGGGAAGATCAGTTTGGATTCCGTAGAAATACTGGAACACGTGAGCCAATACTGATCTTACGACTTATCTTAGAAGAAAGATTAAGGAAAGGCAAACCTACGTTTCTAGCATTTGTAGACTTAGAGAAAGCTTTTGACAATGTTGACTGGAATACTCTCTTTCAAATTCTAGAGGTGGCAGGGGAAAAATACAGGGAGCGAAAGGCTATTTACAATTCGTACAGAAACCAGATGGCAGTTGTAAGAGTCGAGGGACATGAAAGGGAAGCTGTGGTTGGGAAGGGAGTAAGACAGGGTTGTAGCATCTCCCCGATGTTATTCAATCTGTATATTGAGCAAGCAGTAAAGGAAACAAAAGAAAAATTCGGAGTAGGTATTAAAATCCATGGAGAGGAAATAAAAACTTTGAGGTTCGCCGATGACATTGTAATTCTGTCAGAGACTGCAAAGGACTTGGAAGAGCAGTTGAATGGAATGGACAATGTCTTGAAAGGAGGTTATAAGATGAACATCAGCAAAAGCAAAACGAGGATAATGGAATGTAGTCGAATGAAGTCGGGTGATGCTGAGGGAATTAGATTAGGAAATGAGACACTTAAAGTAGTAAAGGAGTTTTGCTATTTGAGGAGCAAAATAACTGATGATGGTCGAAGTAGAGAGGATATAAAATGTAGACTGGCAATGGCAAGGAAAGCGTTTCTGAAGAAGAGAAATTTGTTTACATCGAGTATAGATTTAAGTGTCAGGAAGTCATTTCTGAAAGTATTTGCATGGAGTGTAGCCATGTATGGAAGTGAAACATGGACGATAAATAGTTTGGACAAGTAGAGAATAGAAGCTTTCGAAATGTGGTGCTACAGAAGAATGCTGAAGATTAGATGGGTAGATCACATAACTAATGAGGAAGTATTGAATAGGATTGGGGAGAAGAGAAGTTTGTGGCACAACTTGACCAGAAGAAGGGATCGGTTGGTAGGACATGTTCTGAGGCATCAAGGGATCACCAATTTAGTATTGGAGGGCAGCGTAGAGGGTAAAAATCGTAGAGGGAGACCAAGAGATGAATACACTAAGCAGATTCAGAAGGATGTAGATTGCAGTAGGTACCGGGAGATGAAGAAGCTTGCACAGGATAGAGTAGCATGGAAAGCTGCATCAAACCAGTCTCAGGACTGAAGACCACAACAACAACACTGAAAGAGATGGTAAACTGTGGGAATCACCCCAGCTATGTATGATTTCATATTCAACAAATATTAGGTGTTGTGCGTACATATATAATTAATATCCGTTAACCTGTCATTATTAGAGGGAAACGCTCTCTCTTGTGGTATTATTGTCACATATCGCTACACACTATCAATTCATTTCATACTAGTATTTTGCTATTACATTGGTGGTCTCTGGGATTGCGTCCCGGTGATGTTTTCAGGTTGGGAGGGAGTATCCTTTTGTGGTGTCAGAGAGCCCATCGGCAAATTCCATTTCGTCAACCACATCTACTAAACTTGGCATAAGTCTGGACAACCCACATCACTGTTATTGTGTTGGCGGCCAGCGGCAGCCTGGGTAGCGGACATCTCGTCTGCCTCGCTACCCCTTCAGAGATAAAATGAATGCGACAATCCTGCTTCTCTGTTCTTGCTTCTTAAGGCCCGATACCATGGCATCTCTGTTTTGTCCCAAATCTTATTTCACAAAATGGTATTACGGTGGCTCACTGAGAACGGGTTGTGGACGTACCGACTGATCGAGATAACACTGTTTCAATCCAGCGCCAACCTCACGAAGGTGAAATGTGTCTGACGTATGCAGAGAAAGGGAAGTTTGCTGTCTTTTCACCGATTTTCGAAACTTTTGTGATATCTTCAATCTTATGTTGTCCTGGCGTATTCCCAGTTTGTAGAATTCTTGGGCGTGCCACCGGGAAACTTCGTAATTACTCCACGATATTTCGGCAAACAGACACTTTGCAATCTTCAGGTGGTCGCTGAACCAGATTGAGATTTCGAAGTAATGGCTACAGCAATAGACAGAAAGGCCTGAATTTAGACAGGTTGTATCTTGACAACAGCGTGAAGAAAAGAAAGAGAACAAATCACTAGCGATCTCCCGTTTGTCGACAATATTTCCAGAAAAATCTTCAGGAGTTTTTCCCGACATAATGTTAAATGCGTATCTCTTCCGTCCCCTAACACTGCTATACTACTAGGATCACTGATGAACCATTAAGGCCTTTGCAAATTACAGGCCTACCAAATCCCATGGCATGCGGGAATGTATTCATAGGGGAAACTGAACGCTTGATAGACGAGAGATGCCCCGATCCATGATGCCACAGATCACCAAATCAGTCTTGGGTGACCATAGAATAAAAACTGATCATACCATAGATTACAACACCAAAATACTTAGGAGGCAATCTCCCTCCTTCTGGGATTACGTCATTGTAAAGACCATTGAAATTAGGGCCAAAGATGGTCTGATTAATAAAGACAGTGATACACAACTTGTAAAACGCTCGGGAGTACTTCAAACTGATTTGTCTGATTTCGTGACCGTGCGCCCTGTCCACTCCACGTACCTGGTAATCCCGTGGCGGCGTACTGTTCTGCTCCATACTGCTGTTGGCTAGCCTGAAATTATCTACCGAATTATGCAAGCGGGTTTAGGGGAGCCACAAAACGTTAAAACACAACACTGCTCGACGTCTGGTATGAACAACTATATTCTGAGACGATTGAAGGAAAATCGCAGGTTGCACTGTTTAGATTTAATTCAGCAGTGTTATCCCAACTGACAGTCTTAATGATTATCTGTCCACTTGGATGATTGTTGATGATGCGAAAACCGAATGGTTGCACGAAAGTTCTTACGCTCGTCACGCATACACAGATATTTGGTACCATTCCTCTTAGACACTAGTAATAAGTTTTATCACTGTTCACAAGGTTAAATTTACAGTACACAGTTCTTCAGTTGCACGAGCGTGCGCGTAGCCGTCGCGGCGCGGCTGATTGTTGATGATGCGGAACGCGATGATCGAACGCACGTTTTCACGCTCGCTACAAGACACTGGCACTTAAATGCTCTCTTTTGTAAAAAAATGTATTACTGATTCACATTAGTTCATCCTGGGAGACCGAACACGGCGCGGATGATTGATACAGTACGGTACGACACGCATCGAGAGGATACACAAATACGTTATCAGCAGCACTGCTCATTGTTAAATTACTTCTTGACGCACTTTCCTCAGAAACATTTACTTATTTATCGCTTTACTGTAATACCACTTGTAGCAACACTTCAACTTCCATGCTAACAATGCCTCTCACATGCAGAGCTACACACTACACAATATAACAGTTCTGTGTCCCGCGCTCGACTCTCTAGACGCGGCTGCCCGCAAAGATACTCAACAACTAAACCAGCGATATGACAGTGCGCTTACAAACTGAGTCAGGTGTGGAAACCTGCAATGAGCCTAGGAAAAGGAAAGCGTTCTCGGACGGTGAGGCCCAGGCACGAGAGCGTTAAAGAGGACACTGGAGATCAGAGTTCGAAGCCGGAGACCGCTACACACACCACAGTGGAGTAATGGAGGGTTAATGGCTAACATGTTAAGAAGCCAACAGGAGTGGAGCAGCAGTCATCCGGGGCCGCCTGAAGATGGCAACGAGTCTGTCTGCCAAAATATTGTGAAGTAATAACGACGTGACCTGGCCGGACACCCGAGAATTCTATAAGTCTGTGACATTCCTCAGGCAATTGTACAGAGTCGGCGACTCCAATTTGGATTTTATTTTTGAATGGTTAGAAGTTGAACAGGCGGAATAAAATTTTTGGGGAGTCCAGGAACAGAGTTTCGAGGAACGCGGTTGGTGATTGAGAGAGACGGCAGCTGAGAGGGCCATCTGTAGTTGTTTCACCGCATTGGTGAATTGGAACAGGGGTAAGTTTTCGCAGACCACAATAGTGCAACCTCAGGAGTTTGCTTCTCGCATGTTTTGGATGCGTAACCAAAGCTGCTGACTTAACTCCAATTTTAAGTTGGGTTTTTAATTCTTGCATCAGCGAGCTGCACAGATTAGGATACGTCGGTACTATAGCTTCCACACAGTCTTTCTTCTATAGGGTTCGTCTCTCGCTATTAGTCTCATTTTATTTGGTAATCTAATTCGAGGTTCAATTAATTTTATTTCACTTCTAATCTTTGATTAGCTTGTAGTGAAATTGCGTGCTTATGGAATATCGCCTCAGTTATGTGACTGGATTCGTGATTTGCTGTCACAGAAGTTACATTTGGTAGTAATTGAGGGAAAGTCATCGAGTAAAACAGAAGTGATTTCTGGCGTTCCCTGAGGTAGTGTCATAGGCCCCTTGCTGTTCCTTATGTATATAAAACATTTGGGAGACAGTCTGAGCTGCCGTCTTAAGTTGTTTGCAGATAACGCTGTCGTTTATTGACTAGTAACGTCATCAGAAGATCACAAAAAGTTGCAAAACGACTTAGAAAAGATACTTGTATGGTGCAAAAATTGGAAACTGACCCTACATAATGAAAAGTGCGAAGTCATCCACATGAGTGTTAAAACGAATCCGTTACACTCCGGTTACACGTAAATTAGTCAAGTCCAAAGGCCATAAATTCAACAAATACCTAGGAATTACAATTAAGAACAAATTAAACTGGAAAGAACACACAGAAAATGTTGTGGGGAAAGCAAACCAAAGACTGCGTTTTATTGGCAGAACACTTAGAGAATGTAACAGATCTCCTAAAGAGACTGCCTACACTTCGCTTGTCCGTCCTGTTTTGCTGTCTCGGATCCTTACCAGATAGGATTAACATCAAGAAAGTTCAAAGAAGATCAGCATATTTTTTATAATCGCCAAATAGGGAGAGAAGGTCACGGACATGATACAGGATATGGAGCGGAACATTCTCACGAAATTTAAATCACCAACTTTCTCCTCTGAATGCGAAAGTATTTTGTTGACACCGACCTACAAAAGGAGAAATGATCATCATAATAAAATAAGGGGAATCAGAGCTCGCACGGAAAGGTATTGGTATTCCGTTTTTACCACGCGCGGTTCGAAATTGTGGTAATAGAGAATTACTGCGAAGATGCCTCTATGAACTCTGCCTGGCACTTAAGTGTCATTTGCTGAGTATTCACGTAGATGTTGATGTAGAAATATTTGCTTTGTTTAAGAGTGAAATAATGAAATTAAAGGCAAATAACTCCTGATCCGCCTTTTTCAACTTTAGAATAAATAAAAATTTTATTAAAAGAGGAACTGATTTCCATTTTAAGACCTTAACTTGTCCTACAGCTTTCTTGGTCAGGTAGTTTAAAGATAACATGGTATACCATCAAGCCATTCTTTGCTGTGTCGGTGTTGTTCTTTACATACAGTTGTCACTTAGACGAAAGGACATTGTTGTCACAGTAGCTGTAGTAGACGCAGCTTGAGCACACATGCTCTGTAACATGAATAGAATCTAATTTCACACGACCCCCCCCACCCCCCCTTCATGCTGACCCTGATCCAGTCCTGTAAATTGGTTTCTTGTAGAAACTACCAGTCATAACGGCACAATAAAGTACCTCTTAGGGTATAAATAGACGTATAGAGCGTCGTATTCCATCTCGTGTTTGTAGGAGTATTAGCCTGCAGCTGTAAAACATACTCTCGTCATGGTTGTGTATTTGCTGCAAATGAGTGGTGTGTATATCTATATTTTTGGGACTTGTATAGAGAATTAATTAGGGAAGTGAAGATGCTTTTGGTGCAGTTCGTGTGATGATTGATTGCATTACGTGTAGTCTTTGTTGGGTGTTGGTCTATTTGTTCATTATGAATTCTGTGTAGCAGTATTCTGATTTGAGCTCTTGCATACATTGATAGGCACAGTCCGGCGTGGCGGAGAGAGGCAAGAAACGGATCAGGGAAATATCATTCTATGGAATCAGAACAATCCGCATTGGAACTGTCTGTGGGAGAGGCGTCCGCAACAACTGCATAGCTCGAAACTCAGGATACAGAAGCGACAGCTGAATATAACGAAAGCAGCGAAATTTGCGAGACAGACTTGTCAACTGGCACACAGCAGTACGAATTTTGAAAAAAATGGGAGGTAGTCTCCATTGGGAAACAAATTCTAGAAAGGCCATAAGAAAGAGACAGAAATGCAGTAGAAAGAGACAAAAAGGCAGAAGAGGACAGAAACAAGGCATCAGCAGGCAGAGGAAAAGCCGAAACAGGCAGAAACTGATTAGGAACCAGATGGCGCTGCACAAAGAGGCTGATGATAGCACTAAATCTGTTGTGGTGCTTCGTCAGCAATACAGGACAGTGAGAGAATCGTGTCAGTCATCGATGTCCCTGTCTGACAATGGACAGAACTTTGATAATAAGCATTTTTTTCTCACTGAAAGAAATATTCACCAATTCCGCAGACGGAGACTTGCAGATCAAAACCTGGTTAGGCAAATTCAGTGTCAGCCTTTCTAACTATCAGCCAATCCAGAGAAAGTTATAATCCATGAAATTAGAATGAAATAAATACCCTTATCTGCATACAGGCGTTGATATAGGTCAACGGGGACAGTTGGAAATGTGTCCCCGACTGGGACTCGAACCCGGGATCTCCTGCTTACATGGCAGACGCTCTATCCATCTGAGCCACCAAGGGCACAGAGGATAGTGTGACTGCTCCCGTGAGACCCATATTCGCAACTTATGGTCCTGTACTATATTCATAGTGCCCCTGCCCATCATACTCATTACTCGCCGATTTACCGCCGATTCCCGTAATAGCTCACGCACTGTTTGTGCATCCGCACAGAAGAAGATGGTCAAATGGCCGGTGAGCCTTGACTACATATACACGAAGATGGTATCTTACCATCTTCATATGTATGTTACAATCTATGACAAGTAGCACGAGAGGAGGGATTAGAACGAAAATGTCACCTATCAGAAGACAGTCTACCACTTTCGTGGAAATCAAAGCTGAAATTAGGAAAACATGTTGGTGGGCCACAGAAGAAAACAGGATGTGGTTAAGTATAATAAAATGCCGACCAATTGCAGCAACACGCTTTCAATCATATTCTCAGTATTTTGAAGAGACCTTGAAGGGGAATCAGCTTCTGAACCACCCATAAAATCCTGGAGATGCAACTTTTCATCAGGACAATTTAACTGAGCACAAAAGATTGTTGATTTGCACTAAGAAGAGTGATTTAGAGGCGTTTAATGGAGATCTTCATGGAACACGTAATCTCACACTATGAAACGGCGTCCCTAAGATACTAAAGGTGAACAAGTAATATTTTTTGTGGTGGTTAGTATTGGTATAAAGCAATTTTAAGTTCAGTTTTCAAAACTTTTATTCGAATTTAGAAATGAACATAATATTATCCATTTTAATACGTCCGTAGTTATTAAGGTCGACGTAATCTATTGAACCAGTCACTGCCAAAACTGGACTGTGTTATGTCTACGTCCATATAAACAGTTGTATACAAGCAATGTTGAATATCTTTGATAAAAAATTTTATAACTTCATCCATCATTTTGGTAGGAACCTATACTGGAATTGAAGTACCTTTATCTAGATATTTCTGCCTAAACAGAACAACTGAAAATTTTGCTCAACGTATATTTTTTATTGCATTGTTAGTAATGTATGGCCCAAACACCGAGGTATTGTTTCACAGATTACCTGAGAAAAGGGTACATAACGGTCACAAAATGTATCTTCCGCGAAAACGAATTTAAAGATTAAACTTATATTTTCTGCACTTAGATATTTTCAGAATGCTCCAGGAGTGTGCTCAGGATCATCTTTATTCTCAAGACATGTCTTGAAACTTCTTTTCTTTTGTCTTGTTCCCAGTGATAGGCCCTGAACAGACATTTCAGCTCTACACACACGACCGCAGTCAGTTTCGTCAAGAATAGTTACAGTGAATGCTCCAGCCTTGGAGGTCAGGCGCTGTAACACTTCCACTCTTCTTATGTTTCCATCATTGAAAAAAATTACAGCGTCTTATATTGGAATTTTTACAGCTGTAGATGATGAAAATATGGTCTTAATGGCAATGCACGTTCAGAGACTTATTTGGATTGCGTTTTGCCATGAAAACATTTCCTCAGTAGGTCAGGATTTGCCGGTAACCTAAATGTGGCTATAATAGCATTAATTAGACACTGAGTAATGAATTTCTTGTCGCTATAGGAGTAGTTATTGCACAGACAGTTGCGAAAAGGGACGTGGTTGGAAAACATCAAACAACTTACATATTTTTTTCATCACACATATGAAGAATTTAACTTCCTATATGATTTCTAAAATGAAACTTCTGAAAACAGATGTCAATAAGTTTTACTACTGAATGCAGACAAAATCTAAACATGAAATTTTTGGTCACACTTCTACACACACACCCACACACACACACACACCCTAAGATGGTCTTAATCGATCTAGATAATTACGTACGAGAAGGTAAGGAAGTGGGCCCTGCTTTCGACACGAATCAGTGCGAAAACTCGCAGAAGAAGCAGTGGACATGCGTTAGGCAAGACAATGAGAGCTGGCCGAAAGAACAGAACAGGAATGTGCATAATCAGAGGCCAAGGCTCCATCCAGGAAGTGACGTGCAAAGACCATCGGAGGAACAAAACAACATGGGGGTAGAAATCACTGAACTAAGGAACGCTGCCCTAGATCGTAATTAACGAGCTTCTACATCTACACCTACATCTACATTTATACTCCGCAAGCCACCCAACGGTGTGTGGCGGAGGGCACTTTACGTGCCACTGTCATTGCCTCCCTTTCCTGTTCCAGTCGCGTATGGTTCGCGGGAAGAACGACTGTCTGAAAGCCTCCGTGCGCGCTCTAATCTCTCTAATTTTACATTCGTGATCTCCTCTGGAGGTATAAGTAGGGGGAAGCAATATATTCGATACCTCATCCAGAAACGCACCCTCTCGAAACCTGGCGAGCAAGCTACACCGCGATGCAGAGCGCCTCTCTTGCAGAGTCTGCCACTTGAGTCCGCTAAAGATCTCCGTAACGCTATCACTCTTACCTAATAACCCTGTGACGAAACGCGCCGCTCTTCTTTGGATCTTCTCTATCTCCTCCGTCAAACCGATCTGGTACGGATCCTACAATGATGAGCAATACTCAAGTATAGGTCGAACGAGTGTTTTGTAAGCCACCTCCTTTGTTGATGGACTACATTTTCTAAGCACTCTCCCAATGAATCTCAACCTGGTACCCGCCTTACCAACAATTAATTTTATATGATCATTCCACTTCAAATCGTCCCGCACGCATACTCCCAGATATTTTACGGAAGTAACTGCTACCAGTGTTTGTTCCGCTATCATATAATCATACAATAAAGGATCCTTCTTTCTATGTATTCGCAATACATTACATTTGTCTATGTTAAGGGTCAGTTGCCACTCCCTGCGCCAAGTGCCTATCCGCTGCAGATCTTCCTGCATTTCGCTACAATTTTCTAATGCTGCAACTTCTCTGTATACTACAGCTTAACTATGTAACGAGCAGAAAATGAGTTCAGGCAAGGCTATGTCTTCAATCTAAGTATAATTTAGTATTGTTTGTGATTAGCATTAAACTTACTTTTTTCGTCTTTCTTGGTTATTGACTTCTCTTCTTGTGGTTACCATTTCTTTGTGCAGACGTGTGTAGCTTTCTTGTGGCAAATAACGACTAGCTGTTTGCGTACAGTGTCGGAGATAGACGGGCATACCGAAATACACTATGTCATCAAAAGTATCCGGACACACCAAAAACATACGTTTTTCAAATTAGGTGCATTGTGCTGCCACCTACCCCCAGGTAGTCCACATCAGCGACCTCAGTAGTCATTCGACATTGTGACAGAGGAGAATGTGTCATACGTCTGTAAGCGAGATTTCCACACTCCTACACATCCCTAGGTCCACTCTTTCCCATGTGATAGTGAAGTGAAAACGTGAAGAGACACCAGCGTACAGACCGACCTCGTCTATCGACTGACAGAGACTGCCGACAGTTGAAGAGGGTCGTAATGTGTAATAGACAGACAACTATCTATATCATCACACAGGAGTTCCAATCTGCATCAGGTACTATGACAGGCAGGTGGTTAGAAAACTTGGATTTCACGGTCGAGTGACTGCTCATAAGCCACACATCACGCCGGTAAGTGCCAAACGACGCCTCACTTGATGTAAGGAGCGTAAACATCGGACGATTGAACAGTGGAAAACCGTTGTGT
This sequence comes from Schistocerca serialis cubense, assembly GCF_023864345.2. Classification (NCBI taxonomy): domain Eukaryota; kingdom Metazoa; phylum Arthropoda; class Insecta; order Orthoptera; family Acrididae; genus Schistocerca; species Schistocerca serialis. The sequence goes on from NC_064642.1 coordinate 335,107,033, forward strand.
GGAATGACGAATCAGGGTGCACAATGTGGCGATCTGATGGCAGGGTGTGGGTATGGCGAATACCCGGTAAACGTCATCTGCCAGCGTTTGTAGTGCCAACAGTAAAATTAATTCGGAGGCGGTGGTGTTACGGTGTGGTCTTGTTTTTGATAGAGGGAGCTTGCACCCCTTGTTGTTTTGCGTGGCACTATCACAGCACAGGCCTACATTGATGTTTGAAGCACCTTCTTGCTCCCCACTGTTGGAGAGCAATTCGGGGATGGCGATTGCATCTTTCAACTCGAGCGAGCTTGTTCATAATGCACGGCCTGTGGCGGAATGGTTACACGACAGTAATATCCGTGTAATGGACTGGCCTGCAGAGAGTCCTGACCTGAATCCTATAGAACACTGTTGGGATGTTTCGGAACGCCGACTTCGTGCCAGCCCACTGCGACCGACATCGGTACCTCTCCTCAGTGCATCACTCCGTGAAGAATGGCCTGCCATTCCCCAAGAAACCTTCCAGCACCTGACTGAACGTATGCCTTCGTGAGTAGAAGCTGTCATCAGGGCTAAGGGTGGGCCAACACCATATTGAAATCCAGCATAACAGAGGGAGGACGCCACGAACTTGTAATTCATTTTCATCCAGATGTCCCTACACTTTTGATCACGTAGTGTAAGTCAATGGCTCACAACCAATCTGACCGTCGCAAAACTGTATGGCACGAAAATATTACACTCTGTGGGCATAGAATCAGTTTTATATGTGTTCTACAATGTAGTACTGTCATCGTCAACGAGAGTACATTACTCTTGCTGAAGCCTTTACGTGAGGTAACAACATAGTGACCGTTCCTCTAAGACTGTTCCCTTTGCGGGATGTCTCATATTATTCTTTCGAATGTCTAGTCCATGTCCTGAGTAATTATGGCTTAAGTGAAGAGATAGAATATATATTTGGAGAAAAAGCACTATTTTTTTATGTCCTTGTTTTTGACTTAGTTAGTTGTAGCTACATTCTGAGTGCGACATGAGGAGTAAATACAGCTGTTCTTTGTTTCTGTACGGACACTACGGACTCCAGAAGTTATTTAGGGTTATTCGGCCTGCAACAGCCGCCTAGCATGGCCTACTGTATTGCTGAGGTTTTTCAGAGTCGGGCGAGGCCACTTTTGCTGGGTGAGTGCTGAGTGATTCTCCGTGTCTGTTAAGAGGTGTGTCCACCTAAATGTCATGTTTTCTCTGTGCTAGTTGTCTTGCCTAAGTGGCCTGATAATGTTGATTACCTATCATTCGCAGCACCATCTGAACTTGAAATGTATAATGCATGCTCACACTCGACAAGAACATGGAGAAACGTGTAGTGGTGTACAAATGCAACTGTTAGAGTTACGACATTGTGGGGTAACTAGACTGTCTAGGACGGGGATGATGAGAGTTTGTTAAATGCCAGTCAGGATCTAAAATTATCTTCTGCTGTGCAAACCAAGTTTGTTTCAGATTATTCTAAAATAAAGTAAATTAAAGAATAAATACTGCATTTGGACAGTTCTTATCTAACTTCCAACAGGGTTATCTTGCCGTTTGTTAAACAGGTTACGCGGGTTCAAAACTCACTGAAACTTTCGCCTGTTACGGGAAGGTGGGTCAAAGAGAACGGCGAGAGAGCAACCTGTGCAGGTATCTTGGCAGGGCCCGCAGGCCATCCAGGGCAGGGTGGACTGTAGCAGTTGGCGGGTTGAGTCAGAGAGAGACTGCAGTGTATACGGGTTGCACGAGGGAAGCGGCCTGGTGTCACCGCAGGCTAAAGATGCTATGAACTCATCTCCCCTGGGGCGGTCGCAACTCTGAGGAAGCATCCCGTGCCCGACAACTGTATGTAACGGAGCCGTTTCTCTGGGAGAAGGGAACTTCCCATTGTCAATGGGCACAAGGTAAAGTAACTCTTGTTAGTCGATTTGACAGTTTCCGGTAATCATCCTTTTATGGAAAACAGATTTCTACTATTCATTTTTCATTAAGAGAAACAAACAACAGTTGATACATCAGTTTCTCATAAATCCTTTATTTTCTTCTGCACACCTTCTGGTTGGTGAAACATGGGATTTTATTTTAGTACATCAATCAAATGAGCCTGACTTAGATCCAAGCTAAACCAGAAAAAAAAGCTTTGTATTTATTTTTTTATAGAAGACAGATTCCTACTTCCAAGCTTTCACAAAAAAAGGTAGTTCATATATCAGTTTCTCTTAAATCCTTTTTCTGCCTTACGCATGCTCTAGTTGATGAAACATGGGATGTTATTTTACTAAGGCACTCAAACGAGCCTGCCCTGTATCCTGATTAAATTAGGAAAAAATCTTTGTAACCATCTTTTTAGGGGATACAAATTCGTATTAGGAGCTATAATCTCTTTTTACAAGCTACTCGCAGTCTTAAGATACCCTGTACATCCTCACATCGTGTTCAGTAATTAAGAATCAATGGGCACCACCATGTTTTTGCCACACTTTTCATCATAAAGGAAAAATTTTGGCGAATGATTTATGATTTTGATGACTGGTAAGTTCTCTAGGATGCTAAGCACATGTAATGAATTGAAATTGCGACTTGGAATTTTTTTTCATTTGGTTTTGAGAGGGATCATGTGGCTATGTAATATTACTGTCGCATATCACTATGTGATATCAATTCATTTCGCAGTTAGTATTTTTCCAGTACATTGGCGGTCTCTTGGAGTGTGTGCTGGAAGCGAAAGCTTCACATCCGGCTGAGATTTCAGGAAGGGCAGGAGTGTTCTTTTGTGACGGCAGAGAGCCAGTCGGTAAATTTCATTGCATCAAACACATCTTCTTGTGGATGAGCTAGCCTTGGCTTTAGTCTGCAAAGCCCACGCCACCACCACTGTGTTTTGTCGGTTGGTGCCGGGCTCGGCTGAAGACTTTGCATCTGCCTGACCATCCTTTTGCAGATAAATTAGGTGCTACAGACTGGCTTCTCTGTGCCCACTTCTTGAAGTCCAACACCTTGGCACCAGTAGGATGGATTTGGAGTGGCATCTCCCAAAATTTGGTTTACCCGATGAGATATCGTGGACCAATGGATCAAACAAAACATAACAGCACTGTTTCAGTCCATTTCCAACGTTGTGAAGAAGAAATGTGTATCGTGGTTGCGAGAGACAAGTTTGCTGTCGTTTACCTGAGTTTTGGAAAACTTGGTGACATTTCTTGGTCATGATATTCCTAATAGTATAGAATCAACTACCCCACCCGGGGTTTTTGATGCCTTGGAAGTTGGGCAGGAGGAAGGAACTTTTCAGGAAGTCAGGGACGAAGTTTCAAGGGATTTTGTCAGAGACTGAGAGAGACAGAAGGTGATGGCCATCTGTGGTTGTTTTACCACACTTTGCTGACTTGGAGAAGAGGTAATTTTTCGCAGTCCATGGCAGCATGTTCCGTAATCTGAACAGTTCACTTCTCATATGCTTTGTATGTGCATTTGGATTCTTAGTTCTTGCTGCATCAAAGAGCAACACAGATGAGGACGTCGTTGTGCTATAGTATCCATACAGTCTTCCTTCCATAGGGTCGATTCGACAATGTGAGTCTCACTTTCTTTGCTTACCTAATTCAGAGTTGAACTAATTTTATTTCATTGCTAATCATTGGTTACCCGTTGTTGCGTTTATGAGTAAAAAGATTAAAGTCTCAAATCTAGATAACTTTCACTGATCTTTAGAGTAAATGAAGAGTTTGTTTATAGCGACTTGACTTCCAACACAAGATACTTAACTAGTCCTATAGCCTTCCTAGTTGGATAGCATCAAAATAAACTGGTACACTACCAAGTTGTGATTTGATGAGTCGGTGTTGTCCTTTGTATACAGTGGCCAGATTATATGAGAGAACACTGTTGTTACACCATCTGCGGTAGAAGTAGCTTGAGCACACATGCTATACCAGAATATAGAATCTAATTTAAGACGACCACCCCCCCCCCCCCCTTCTAAGTCACCATCAGGGACGTATGAACCTCCTGCCTTCCAGCGCCCTGATGGGAACTGCGAGGCAGAATTATCTACTGGACGGAGGAGGTGGGTACAACCGTTAATCCTCTGGGATACGACATGGCCCTTACAAGAAAAATTTACTTTCGATATAGAACAAGGTCAATACTTCGTATCGAAGGCAATCAAGATGTATCAGATGGCTCTGAGCACTATGGGACTTAACATCTGAGGTCATCAGTCCCCCACCACTTAGAACTACTTAAACCTAACTAATCTAAAGACATCACACACATCCATGCGTGAGGCAGGATGCGAACCTGCGGCCGTAGCGGTCGAGCGATTCCAGACTGAAGCACCTAGAACCGCTCGGCCACAGCGGCCGGCAGACCATCAAGAATTAAATGGTGGGGCTTCGGGGAAAAGGAGGCTTACATCATGGCAGAGATTACAGTACCATAAATGTTGAAGATACCTGTTCATGAAGCCGTACGCTCTATTGTCGGAACAACGAAACCAGGACGACAAAGGATCAGCAGAGACATGTGGCTTTGGAATGACGATGTTGAGGATGCCGTACGCAAGAAGAAAAAAATTGTTTCACGAGTATATTACAGACAAAAACACTACCCTGTTGCAATGCCTGCAACCAAGGCCGTAGAGAGGTGAAGAAGGTCACTGCAGTAACAAAAGCGGACAAGCATTCAAATCTCTACACGAAACTAGACACGCCCGAATGAGAAAGTTACATTCATCGAATAGTCTAATCAAAACATCCAACACTTTTACGGTATCAGTGACGAGACGGGTGAGTTGCTGGTTGACCGGCAAAAAGCAAGGGTACGCTAGCGGAGCTGCTTTGAAAGAATTTCGACCGAGGAAAAAAAAAAAAAAAATGGCTCTGAGCACTATGGGACTCAACTGCTGAGGTCATTAGTCCCCTAGAACTTAGAACTAGTTAAACCTAACTAACCTAAGGACATCACAAACATCCATGCCCGAGGCAGGATTCGAACCTGCGACCGTAGCGGTCTTGCGGTTCCAGACTGCAGCGCCTTTAACCGCACGGCCACTTCGGCCGGCTTCGACCAAGGACTTTCCTTTCCACCAATACCATCCATGTTAGCTTTTGAAGGAACAATCAAAAAAATTGACATTGCTGAAGTCAAGCCTGCTCTGAAGGAGACGAAGACGGGGAAAGTCACTGGCTCCTATGACCTTCAAACAGAGTTATGGTGTTCTCTACACTGGAATACGGCAGGTTGGCGAATAGATCCTTTTAACCAGAATATTGGAGAAGGAAGGATACCAACAGATTGGAAGCGGAGCATCACTTTTCCAATCTGCAAAAAGAAAGAAAGCCCTGCTGAGGGTTCTAATGACTGATTTTTGAGCCACGCAATGAATTTCCTTCAAGGCATTGTCGCCAAAAGGAATCGTGAGAATTGCTGAATATCACGAGTAACCAAGCTGGACTTGTGAAAAATTGTGGCGCAACTGACGCAGTCCATGCCGCGGGGCTCCGATTGAAAAATACCGCGATTAGAACAGCCCACTGTACCTATGTTTTCTAGCTCTCGAAAAGGCTTTTGATCGGATACCACATGATCTAATCTGGTAAGCACTTCGAGCCCATGGCATTCCGGAGTACCTCGTTAACTGGATGCGGCTTCTGTACGTAGAATAAGGAGCTATGTCCAAGCAGTTCAAGGAGCGTCAAATGACTTTCACATCACAGCAAGAATCCACCAAGGTTGGACCGCATCACCACTTTTGCTTATCTTGTGGTGTATAATGTCACACCAGACTACCGCTGCTACTACCATTGATGACGTCGTGTTGGCTGCGGAGTACAAGCTTGATCTCCAGCACGAAATGGAGGAGTAGAATGACCCACTAGCTCAATGTGACCTACAGCTAAACAAGAAGAAAACTGAGTACATGTCACCGCATTCACGAGGAATTAGGACCATTAACGCTGAGGGAGAAGATCTACCAAGAGCAGAAAAATTTAAATATCTCAGTTCTACAATCTCTAGATGGCCATCTTACAGACGAGGTCAACGCAAGGACGCAGGCAACCTGGCGAACGTCAACATACGTTGTTTGCGATCGTTGGTGATGTTTGTTTCCTTCTGTGGCACGGAGTGTTAGCCAGCTACAGAAGGCAAAACGACGATTGGGAGACTGAGGGGGTTAGATGGACAGATGGTATCACTCGACGGGATCATGTTTCGAAAGATACTACCAGGAAACGTTTCGGGGTCGCAGTGATCCACAAGAAAATGAGAGAGAGACGTCTGCGATGGTTAGGACTTGTGCTGCACACAGACGATGACACCACCGCAAAGACAGCATACACGGTGGAAGTCATGGCAAAGAGGGACCAAGGGGCCTACGCCGTGCACAATGATCTGAAGGCTGGATCTTCATCCAGACATGGACCACGATGGAACAAAATGGAGACAGCGAATCCACTCAGCAGGCCTTGCCACCAGGCGGGACAAACGCTCACGAAAAGGAAGAAGTCAGCTTGTAACCACACATTCGCAATTATCTCGCAAGTATCTCGTTTGCTGAACGGTGGTTACTGCCATATTTTTAGTTCCATTACCGTGCTTCCTCTTGTGTCAGTTTTCAGTATTACCTTTCATGTACGTCGGTTTTGGGGATGTACAGTACGGTCTTACAAATTTTAACAATAATCCTCCAAACGGGGTCTAAGGGCTGCGGGTATGTACTTAGTATTATGACCACTGCCCACCGCTACTTTGGATGTCACCTGGTGGTGTCGCTGGCTAGTGACGGGGTAACAAAAGCATGTAAACAGAGCAGACACGGACGGGGCATAACCCTAGAGAAGATATATGCTGCAGATCGAGAAATTCATTGAGATAAGACAATATGACAAAGGGCAGATCATTATTACGCCGAGCCATTGAACGAGTATCTCGAAAATGGCGAAGATGGCCAAATGTTCACGTGCTTCTTTCGTGAGCATCTACGGAAAGAGATAAAAGCACAGTGAAATTACCACTAGGCGCTAAATGGCTGGACGTCCACGACTCTTCACAGAACATCAGGTTCGAAGGCTTATCTGCTCTATAAAGAAGGATACGTGGTGATCTGTGGCATCTCTGCCGAAAGAGCACAATGGTGGTGAACGTACAAGTGTTTCGGAGCACACCTTTCATAGTACATTGTCGAACACGGAGCTCTGCAGCAGACCATCCCAACGTGTTCACATGCTGACCTCAATGACGACTGCAGTGGGGCACGGGAACATCTGGATTCGACCGTCGATCAATGGAAACGTGTTTCCTCTTCAGGCGAATCACATTTTTGCTGCACTACGTCGATGGTCGTCTCCACAAACGCCGTCATCGCGGTGAACGGTGGCTCGAAACGCGCGGCGCGCCAGGGCGCAGGCTGGTGGGAGAGGTATTATGATGTGGGAGAAATTCTCCTGTACTTGGATGGCCCTTGTGGTAGTAATCGAAAAGACGCTGACAGCTGAGAACCATCCACATCCCTTCGTGCTTGATTACTTCCCATACGGCGACGTCATCAGTCAGCAATATAACTGTCCGTGTCTCGGAACCAGAACCGTGCTACAGTGGTTTGAGTAGCCTTATAGTGAACTCACATTGATGACTCGGCTACCAGATTTGCCTGATGTAAGTCCTATGGAACCTATCTGGCTCGCTATAGGGCGCCAACACCACGTATGCAAATCAGCGACCCTTATTTGCATGAATTACATGACCTGTGTGTAGACATATTGTATGGGGGCTTAATTAAAAAGAAAAGACTAATATTAATGAATAAATGCAATAATTTTACTAGCTGTGTGACCGGTTACGAAGTCTCGTAGCCGGTTGGCCCTGACTATTATTAGCACGCAATCTGACTGCATAAAATAAAAATAAAGAATGACAAGGAATTTCCATTAACACAATTGATTAATTAAGTCCCCTGCAACTATAAAAGCTACGAAACAACAAAGCACAAGTGTAACTGTTCTGTGTGTGGTAGTGTGACTCAACGTACATGTATGTGTCTCGGCTCTTTCTCAATACGACAAAATATTTTAAACACCATTTACAGTGCGCTAATTGAAAAACCAGAAATACTATAATTGCGCATAGAAACCAGAATTACAAGTCTAATAAATGAACACGAGCCAGATGCTTTGTTGACTGTACCTGTGAGCAAGAGGGATTGTTATTAAAGAAAACTGTAATACCCTTTTACCTCGTTATATATTGACGAAAATATTCCATTACACCAACATCATAAATCAAAAGCCCATCTCCTTTCTCAAATATATTCTGACAATTCCATCTTCTTCCATCTATACATTACACCAAGCGAACAGTACAACGCCGGCCGGAGTGGCCGTGCGGTTCTAGGCACTGCAGTCTGGAACCGAGCGACCGCTACGGTCGCAGGTTAGAATCCTGCCTCGGGCATGGATGTGTGTGATGTCCTTAGGATAGTTAGTTTTAATTAGTTCTAAGTTCTAGGCGACTGATGACCTTAGAAGTTTAAGTCGCATAGTGCTCAGAACCATTTGAACCATTTTTGAACAGTACAACATTTCACTCAACACTCAGATCATCTTCTCTCTCTCCCAACAGAACAACGACTGCTCTCGACATCCTCTGAACTACTACTGCGCCAGTAGAGGCGGCGGAATAATAATCTTTGGCGCAATCTCTGGGGCTGTGACTCAGTGTAGCCATCTTTCAACCTAATACCACATATCTACCAGCAAACTATCGGATCCTTGACACGCAGAGTCAAACATGTATTTCGTTCCAAAATAAGCTATTAACCAGATGGTCGTAATGTTTTGGGTCATCAGTGTAGTGGCCCAAACTCTTCCAGAACTAGGCTTGCATGAAGCTAATGATTGCCCTGGCGCTGTACGTCGTGGAACAAAACAAGTTTGGAAATTACACCGTCGAGAACTGCGCTGGAAGCAGCGCCAGTGGTTGACAGCACGCTGGTAGTGGCAGAGGCTGCGGCGACAGGGGCGGCCACGGAGGTGGGCGGCGGCGGTCCCGGGGGCGGCGGGGCGGCAGAGGGGCGACACGGGGTCGACACGAGGCGACACGGCACGCACGGCCGGCGGGTAATGAATGGCGGCAGCCGCCGCTGCCAGATTGAAACAAATGGGGTGGCCAGAGCAGCGCAGCGCGGGCGAGCGGCGCGCAGGAGGCGGCGGCGGCGGCGGCGGCGGCGGTGGCGGACTCCCGGGAACTGTCACGGGCTTCCCTTCACACGGCGACGCCGGGCCGCCACATCAATATCAACTAGCGCCACCAATCTTCATCAGTTATGACGGCCGCACTTGCAAGACTCGGGGCGGCTCGCCTCCGCGTTAACTGCCGCCGTGATTTATGGCCGCTGTCGCCGTCGCCGCCGCCGTCGCCGCCGCTGCGCCAGGATTCACTTGGCAGGCAGCGAGGCACCTCGCGCTGCTCCCACAGAGCCGCCACCTGTCATCCTGCCCGCCGGCGCTGGCTCTGTAAAATAAATCCCCAGATTGATTGCCCGCTTTTCAGCGCTCTCATCCTGTCGAACGCTGATGTATAAATATTCACTCCTACGCAATTTTTCTGTTCGTCGCAGGCGTCATCGGTACCATTACTGTAACGTGTTCAACCTCACAATAAATCGTCGGTAGGCAGAAAATATTTCCTCCCTTTTTAGGCATTTGTCATTGCTAAGTCTTCCTAAAACACGTCTTCGGCATCTGTCTTCCCCTGCGAGTGAACAACAGCGTGTGCCACTTGCAGACGGAGGATGCTGGTTCGATATTTCGTAAAGTCAACGAAATTTACCTCATTTAATGCATTGGAATGGCCCCTTCTCATCCACAAAACGACAGCAAATACTTGGAGGAAAATGAGACTATGGCTTCGAAGGAAGGCATTACTGAGCTGCAGATCGATGAGCTCGCCACGAACTTGCCCCTGAAGAAACTATGAGCATCTAATGACGTCTGAAGCCGAGAATTAATAACCGGTCTGTCGGCAAGACATTATCATCAACAGTATCGAGACATCTATTAGTTGACATTAATGTCGAGTTTATCGACCCTTCATACTTCACGGTGGCTTGAACTCTTCTGGGGGAGCTTTCTATGAGGAATCCGAATATCTGTGGGAGAATGGCAGTCCATTCTTCTTAAAGAGCGGAAACCAGAAAAGATAGCGATATTGACCGCTGGAGTCTGGAGTGAAGTTGACGCTGTAATTCACCATAAAGGCAAAGGTCCCGAGTTCGAGTCTCGGTCCGGAACACAGTTTTAATCAGCCAGGAAGATTCACCAGAAAGGTTCTTAGAGCTTGGCTTTGTAAACATAACTTAACTTGGTCCATTGCTACTTCCGTGACTATACTTCTTTCGTAAAATACAATAAAACAGCCTTCAGTAACGATTTAAGGCTTTTTTATTTCTATTTTTTTTAGTTTACGAAAATAATACAGTCTCAGAAGCAGCACTGACAGCAATGGATCAAGTTAACTCATCGCAGAGACGCTTCATTTCGTTCAGGTCGGTACTCTGGGCACGCCAGTCCATTTCAGTAACGTTACTGTCCGAAAACAAATGCCTCTCAGTTGCTGCCTTATCAAAGAGTGCACTGTTGAGCTGATGCAAAAAGCCATCGAGTCCGAACTGTTTCTCCACCGTGCGCAGTACGCAATGCTGTAGAATGTTTTCGTATCATTAGGTATTTAGCGGTTACTTTTGCGCAATAAAACCCCATACTGTAACATCACCAACTTCGTACTTCATTGCTGACACTGCACATGATGGAAGCTAACGCTCTCCAAGCATTGGCCAACCCAAAACCCTTTTAATGGACTGCAGCAGAGGAAAGTGCGATTCGTCATGCAAACCAATTGTTTCCGGTAATCCACTGTCCAGAGGTGTTGTTCTTTATACCACATCAAACTCGTCTTAACACAGACACAGAAATTGTGGCTTATGATGAGGCGCTGCACCACCGTATCACTTTATTTTTTTAACTCCTCACACACGGTCATTGTGCTAGCTTAAGTGATGGTAGCATTTTGGAAGTCTCAAGTATTTCCTTTCGCTGCTTTCATGCGATATTTTTACAGCCAGCTTCAGAAATTCTCGGCAGTCCTTGTCCGTTTACTACATGACATTTTAAAGACTAGCCCACATTCGTAGATAATGAGCTCTTGTGACCGACCCATTTTGCTGTTATTGTTGAAGTAGTCACAACACAATACTCCGTGTTTCTTTCTGTACTGCCGAGTCCATCGCTCATCTTATCCACTGGTTAATACCACACTACATAGGAGTGTGCACAAACTTTTGCTCATATTTATTTGTTTAATCGTATGGCTAGGGCCCCCCTTCGGGCAGACTGTTCGCCGGGTGCCCGTCTTTCGAGTTGACGCTACTTCGGAGACTTGCAGTCGATGGAGGATGAAAGGTTGATGATGAGGACAGCACAACACCCAGTCCCTGGGCGGAGAAAATTCCCCGACCCAGTCGGGAATCGAACCCGGGTCCAGAGGGTTGACAATCCGTCACGCTGACCATTCAGCTACCGCAGGCAGACTTAGTTCAGTTAATAAATATACACTCCGCGATCAGGCCCAGATGACTGCACGACGCTGACCAGCCGCTGTATCATCCTCTTCGCTATGGCGTCCTTTGTATATGGTATGAAAGGCCACAGGCTTTGCGCGCCATTTTCCCGTCTGCTGTCGGCTTGCAATAGCTTGGAGTTGCTACTTGACATTCTAGTAGTTCCTCACCCATCTCTGGGATTAATAGGCCCTGTAGCAATCCTCTGACCACATACAAATTCATTGCAGTACCGGGAGTAGATGGTGACCACTCTCCAACGGAGGCAGACCGAGTGTCATTTAAAATTATCTTTATGCCGTCACCATGTAGACTTTAATGTTGTTATGCGCATGAACGTGGGCTACATGGAATACCAGCACCTTAAATTAAAATTTTCGAAACTGCTCGAGAGCATGCACTTTAACAAGAAATGTCTGAAACATGAATTATTACCAGTTCATGCCCGTATAACAATGAAGTCTGCCAGATGATCACATACTGTGGACTCTACTTTTGGAACAATAAATTTATTGGCAGCTTACAAATAAGAATGTCATTTCATAATATATTATACAGGGTGTAATGGGTATGAGTGCATATATTTTTGTTTGTAAACGTTGTTGAAGATGACTGCCAACAGCCGTTAAGTAATGTATAAAACGCGTATTTGAACCATCAACTGTTCCAAGTAATGACTAATGCATTATGGTGGCTTAAATCATTTTAACCATTCATCCGTGAAGATGGTCCAAGACCGAAGCCGGTAGAATTTGGGTTTAAAATAAAAACAGCTGATGGTTCAAAATTGCATTTTATTTCTATTTGTTACTGAGGAAGGTGTACTGAGCAACATTATATCAGTATTTATGTCATTCGTAGAATAATAAATTTAGCAATTACAAGTCGTATGTTTTTCGGCTGGTTAGTGCCTCCAAGTATGATTGGCAAGAGCAAACCATTCATGCTTACCGTATTATCCCCTGGGCAGCAGATGAGGCGCTGAAGTGTGGACGCGTGGTTGCAAAACGGTTAGTCTATACTGACAGGCATAGCCCACTTAGATCTGCAATATGACCGCGCAGAAGACATTAGGTTGTAAAGCTTGTGATCTGTTTGTGGAAAGACCGTTTGACGCAGAGGAAAAATAACCAACACATTGATGTGTCTACGTATTGAGGTATCACATACAAAAATATCTGCATTTATACCTATTATATCCTGTACATTATACTATAATGTATTATAGACTGGGGAGTGCATGCAACATTTACGGTATATCTATGTTGAACATTTGGAATTTATTTCAACGTGATGCCCTGTCCAAGGGATACTAACAAAATTTACAGATATGGGTTTCTGCTGTGTTAACATCGCCATGAAGGTCATTACAGAGCAACAGAAAGCCCTGATGATGAAGCTGCGAGTTCTGATGTACAGTGGCAGTGTAATGACTGCTGACTATAGACTGATTTCATTGTTAAGATTTCCACCTGCATTTTTTGTGTAGTGGAAAGCCATACTTGTAACGATGTGGGTATATTTTGTAGCTCATGAAAAAGGCGCCTCGCGCAGAATACCTCAATGTTCGCAGAGAAATGTTTCGCGAATATAAACGAGAAATGTCACAACTGTGCCGCCAAACTTTTCAGTAAACAATAAATGGTCACAGGAACCGTAGGTAAAAATATAGTCATTCGATGGCGACAGTTTCGTCAGCCAGACTGACAGTCTTGTATGCAGACGGCAAAACGTTATCACCCTCGTTTGCTACGGTGGACGTGTAACTACGTCGGACGGAGCCTTTTGTTGTCGCTGTGGTAATCGCTGTCACTGCCTGGGTTATAATTTAGGACCAATTACTGTAAAATAGTGTGTAACAGCTAAGTTAGAGCCACTCGGCGCCCCGACGGCAGCATTAAAGTACTTTGACAGACGGACACGATAAAGTCGATGTCACATGGGACAGCATGTCACATGCTTCTCCGCTTTTCTTCGCTAGAAATAGAAAAGCGCTCCAACAAGGTGCATCAACAACTACAGCCGAGTCTTCATTAACGTCAGTCTGACTGTAGAAAGCTATCTGCTGTTTGCGATAGTCTAAAATGATGAAGGATTATTCATGGCATCTGCTGGTAGTAGACTCTTTCTGCCGACAAATAGAACCATAAGGAAACGCGTTGCATTCCACGTAGCAGGGAAAGTATCATAACCGATCCCACTAATCGTTGACAATCAAGTTTTCTCTTGTTCTACATCTACACACATACTCTGCGAGCAACCGCACAATGAGTGGCGGGAGGTACCCTGTACCACTTGTAGTAATTTCCTTTCCTGTTCCAATCGCAAGCATAGTGAGGGATAAACGACTCCACATGAGCCCTAATTTCTCGTATCTTCGTGGTTCTTACGCGAAGTGTATTTTGTCGACAGTAGAATCCATCTGTAGTCAGCTTCAAATGCTAGTTCTATACTTTATAGTGTTCCTCGAAAAGAAAGTAGGCTTTCCTCTAGGGATTTCCATTTGAGTTACCGAAGCACCTACGTAACACTTGTGTGTTGTTCAAACCTACTGGTAATAAATATAGCAGCCTGCCTCTGAATTGCTTCGATATCTTCCTTTGCTCCGATTTGGGGCAGATCCCAAACACTGGAGCCGTTCTCAAGAACAGGTCGCACCAGGGTCCTATATGCTGCCTCCTTTACAGATGACCCACACTTTCCTAAAATTCTCCCAATAAGCTGAAGTCGATCATTCACCTTCCCTACCACAATCCCCTCATGCTCGTTCCACTTCATGTAGCTTTGCAACGTTACGCCCAGATATTTAAACGCCGCGATTGTGTCCAGCAGGAAAACACTAAGCTGTTTCCGAACATCAGCGGTTTGTTTTTCCTACTCATCCTCATTAACTTACATTTTTCTACATTTAGAGCAAGCTGCTATTCATCACAGCTCATCTCCAACTGCGCAACGCTACGCGCTGTTAACACCCAGCTGCCCAACACTACAATGGCAGACAACAACGCAAACTAGCCACAGACTGCACACAGCACAGCCAGTGATTTTCATACAGAGCTCTACGTGGCGTTACCAATAAGAAAACCTAAACAGCCTACTTACATAGCCCCCAGGCTCCCCACAAAAAAAGTTTACAAATTGTTTTGAGCAGTGGCCAATACAGATTTGAAAAAATTTTTTCATAATTACAATAACAAAGAAATCAAATGATCACACTTATTGATACAATGTTGGTCAAAAGCTAAAATTTTCTCACAGTCCATAAAGACAGTCCTGATCATTCATCACAGTAAAATTGCAGTGTTTTTCTCAAAGTCTGAGCAGTAAAAGAAAATGCACACGGAAGTAGTGGATTTCCATGCAGTCTTGAAGAAGTAATGTTGTCCTTCCAACGGAAAGGCAGTGCTGACTCTTGGCATACAGACAGGTAACGGGCCACACCAGAGCAAACCCACAGCAGAGTCAGTCGAAGTTTTAAAGAATATTGGTAGGTAGGTCATCACAGAACAGACCCACTGTAGTCCTGGTAGAGATTACGGTACTGGTGGGCCACCGGAGGTGCAGACCCACTGCAGTCCTTGTAGAGATAATGGTATTGGTGGGTCATCAAAGAAGCAGACCCACTGTAGTCCTGGTAGAGATTACGTTACTGGTGGGCCACCAGAGGTGCAGACCCACTGCAGTCCTTGTAGAGATAATGGTATTGGTGGGTCATCAAAGAAGCAGACCCACTGTAGTTCTTGTAGAGATGGCCAGCAGCCATCTGTTGTGACTGTGCGGGTGCACAATCACCATAGAAGAGTCTTGTGGACAATATAGCAAGTCCATGAACCACCACTTGTGCACTCACAAAATTTTTTTTTAAATGTCCTTAGAACCAGCAATGCTATTATCCAGTCCCTTGCTGAATTATTAACACACGTGCAAACACTATCAGTCCCTACTTGTCACATATTGTCCATATACTATGACCAACAGAAACGTGTGCAGCGAAATGTAACTTACAAGTTACTTAATTTGATGAACTGGTGTCAATTACAATTTTATAACATAAGAATACAATAACAAAGGTACAAAATACATCATTAAAGAACATAACGATACAGATAACATTTGCAGTAATACAGGCTTTACAAAAGAAAAGAAATAAACATATAAATAACTGTTGCAGGAATTATGACGTAAGAACACACGTAAAAGATCAGAATAACTTTCGAAACATCAACATGAGCATTAAAACAAAACAGAATAAATAATGTCTAAACATCTTTACGAAGAAAATAACATAGTATTTGAAAAATTCTACAACATAAATCTTATTAGCTAAACACATAAAGACAGGAAAAACACAAATATACAAGAGTACACAAACACATAGCAGAATAACACAGGGGGAAAGGACAGGGTTTGTTTTCAGTGTAACATTTGGTACTGCAGTATTTTGCAAACAAAACCATTTTCCTTGGAGATCTCCCTCCGTTCATCATTATTCCCAAAAAATCCTATCTATACCTGCTTTCTGTACTTCTTTCGTATAACTTCTCAATGCATTTCTTCCAATTCATCACAACTCGTTCTGTTATATAGCGTACCCCCTCTTAAGCTAACTTAAATCTACTGAGCTCAGATGCTAAACTAAGGGACGAGGCAATGCAGCAGCACAAAGCAATTAAAACAAACAGCAAAAAAAAAAAAAATGGAAATTTTCAAAGCAAGCTACAGTAAATCTAAATTACCAAGCAATGCAACATTACAACTAACATGAGCGAATGTGCAGCAACAAGAAAAATAAATCAGTAGTAAAACTAGTTTAACAGAGTAATACAAAGTGAAATTTAGTAGCACTATGCCTGGTAAACAGCAGCAGCAAATGTAATAACTTATATCTAAACATGACAAAGCTCAAGCAGAAAAAATATTACACTAAAGATGGCCATGTCTAATACCTATGTCACATCTTAATACTAGAGTGATGCATCACAATTTATTCTACAAAAGAAATTACCAAGTACTTCAAAAGACAATTCTGTATGCAGTTCCTGTGAAGGGAAATGTCTTTTTGTCCTCCTTCGTTTTTTTAAGTACATTATAAAGTTATTCTTTACTGGATCTGTAGACATAAAATATTTATATTAGTACATCTATAAAATTTTATTTTAACCAATGCTGCAGGGCAGCTAGAAACTAGGTATTACACAAATTGAGCCAACTCTCAACTAGAAAGACAATAGATGTATAAATGTTTCTCATCATTTCATTAGGCATTTTATTAAATATCATAAGTTAAGAGCTCCAAAGTGTAATCATATGTTTTCAAGTTTGAGCGTGTTGTATTTGCGATGCTTCTACAAAGAAATGTCAATAGCAAGGATAATGGCCTCTTTTTTTTTCTACCTGCGACTCTGAAAGGCACACACTAATGGCTTTTTTTTCAGGCGACTGTCGCGCAGCTGGATGCCCACGATGCATTACATGCAGGTGATCACTTAACTTTCTTACTGAAATATTTACAACAGCAGTTTCCGCTACAGTGGCAGTCTCATAAAAAAAAATTTGCGTTACAAATGTGTAGAAACAAAATCCTATAAATACAACAGTGTCCAAAAAATTTTTAGTGGCATTGTGATACACTCACACATATACACACATTTCATAATTCTAAAGTACGATTCTTGGTTTCCAACATCCTTTTCCACAAATCAGAGTCCCTAACCACTACTCATTATTCCTTACCTTATTATACATACATATTCGTTGACACTTCTTCAATATTTCATCATAAGAAATATGTAGCATAATTAAATTCCTCATATACGGTAGCATCATCTTATTGATCATAAACATACCTCAACAGCATAATACATATCGTCGTCGTAATAATATCGTAACATCCCAGTCAATTCTCAAAATCGTCGTAGCTTCCTCCAATAATTTCAAAACCTAAAAAAAAAATCTCTGCTCATTTCAATAGTGTCATCTACCACAAATGTACTTTAAAATCATGATCCCATACCGAATAAATCATTCAGAGCTCTCGTAGTATCACGATAATTTCCGAAAAACTATGAACAGTTCACAAAGTACAGACGAAATACAATTTCATCAGTGTGAAGTTATCCAACGGTGTAATTGCGTAAACATGTGTCACTGACGTAGTAAAAATATGTTTGTTTCACTGTTAAATAATCAGATAGCTGTGTGATTTTGTGTTAGAGAAATATGGTACCGATGTGTAAAGTTGTATAAGCAAATACCATATCAGTTAGGGCTCCTTGTGCTTGCCAAACACATCATACACAAAGTAAGCGTGTACCCCCCTAAGGATTAATGTAATTATACCCTCAGGTGTTACAGATCACAGCAATGGAATGAAATGTATCACGGAAAATTTTCTTTTTAATTCAAAAATCTTTAAAAGTAAATGTCTTAAGCACAAAATTAATCACTCAAATGCGTGTCCTGTAGCGCTAAACTGTGCTCTTGTTGTAAGATAATCTCTGTGAAAGTGTTGTAGTTGTCGTCCTCCGAAAGCTAAGTTCTGCAGAAGTCAATGTACTTACCTCATGACAAACAAAAGTGAAATGTTTTGCGTATAGATATCGTAGTTATTACGTACCTTAGCATGATCAAGAGAGTACTATAATGTAACGTATTGTTGTGCTACGGAAAAGGCTGGCTCATTGTAGCTATACCACAAAAGTTACTACTAAAACATGTTTTACTTTCCAGAATAATACATAAAACTGTGCAGACATAAAACAGAAACACCGCAAAAGCAACATTGTAAATTGTCACTCATTAGTAGCGTCGTGATAAAATCGTGTAGCTGTCACATAAACTAACCACTGTGTATCTCTCAGAAAGTACTTTAAATCCAGAATGTATTTTCAAGTAAACCAAAACGTTGCATTAAAATCTCATTAGCAGCACCAGTATATGTTCTAAGTATGTAAGTCTTATGGTCGTTATGTAATCGTGCAACTAACAAGCAAGAATGTACACACACAATAACACTTTGTCGTCTGTTCACTATAACAACGCATTCGTAATTTCTGTTTAAATATGTTCTCTTGGTTCTTGACTGGATATTTAACTTCAAACATTGTTGCATGTTAACAGTTTCTTAAGTCTGACAAAGCATATTAGAAATGTGAAGTGAAAAATTTCATGGCAAAGACTAAGTTAAAAAGCAGAATATCTTGCAATAAATGGTTTTACATGTGAAATGTGGTGCAACCCTTTACTCTTCCTAGTACGCAGAGTTTCAACTTCAGCGCAATTGTCATGTGGTATATGTCGGATTCTGTAAGGTCCATTGTAAACTAGAAATAATTTGTGACTCAAGTGTTTCTTCTTATGTGACAATGAATGCGCTTTAATGATAACTTTCCGACCAATGTATAATTTCTTTGCATTTGCTTTACCGTGTAGTTTCCTCCTTTAGTCTGCTGCAGATTTTATATTTTTATAGCCAAATCAATTATGTCCTTGTGTCGAAGTTTACGTGTATTCGGGAAAGGTACAAACTCTCTGATTCTGTTCGGTGGTTCTTCATTCTTCAGTACAAGAGTAGGTGGTAAAGCAGTGGAGTCATGAGGCATTTCATTCAGCACATTTTGAAATAAGTGTAAATATCTGTCCCAATGTTGATGCTTTCTGTGACAATTAAGTCTGCAAAGCTTATTGATTTCTTTCATAATTCGTTCAGACGGGTTACAATGTGGTGAGTACAATGAAATAAAAACAGGTTTGATTTTATGATTTCGAAGCATGCGTGACCAAACAGCAAATCTGAATTGCGGTCCGTTATCTGAAATGACTTTAGCAACGTGGCCAACTTCACGTAAGAAATTTTTAACAAAGGCGTTGGATACAGACCGTCCAGTGGCTTTACGTAACGGAGTGAAAGAAACAAATTTTGAAGTAATTTCAACAGCGACTAGAACGTACGAAAATCCATTAGATGTTCTGACAAGGGGTCCCAAGAGATCAACAGCAGCAAATTCTTTTAATTTAGAAGGAATGATAGGAAACAACAGAGCACGATGTGAGACAGTAGATGGTTTAGCCTTTTGACAAAGTTTACAAATAGACAAGACTCTTCGAATTCTCTTTTCCATATTGTTAAAATAACAAGTCGTTCGAAGAATATGATAACATTTTCTTGGACCAAAATGTGCGTAGCTGAAATGAATGTACCAAATGAGCATATTAACAAACTCGTCTGGAATGCAAAGTACCCATAGCTTGTCATCAATAGTGCAGCGTTTGAAGAGTATGTTGTTTCTAACAAGATAATAATGCCGAATCTGAGTGTGTGTATTTTCATGCCATTTACTTTTGATGTCGTTCCAAATCGGATCTTTATCTTGTTCATGAGCAATGTCCTTTAAAGATGTGGTGATGAAGTTTTCAAAGGCGACTTTCTGAATGTAAAGAATACTGAAATTTTTCTCGAGGTTGCCTTCTGTGTTACTTTTCTCAAGCCCAGCCGGTGCGTGTGACAGTGCGTCCGCAACAATGTTCTCCTTGCCGGGAATGTAGACTATTGTGAAGTGGAATTCTTGCAGAAAGAATGCCCAACGTTTTAACCTGTCATGATTTAATTTTGAAGACATAAGAAATTGTAATGCACGATGATCACTGTATACTTTTACGTGCTTACCAGAAAGAAAGAAACGGAATTTGTTAAATGCCCAAACGATAGCTAAAGCTTCTAATTCAGTAACGGAATAATTTTTTTCTGATTTTGTTAGCACTCGGCTAGCAAAAGCAATGGTTTTCTAAACAGTAGTGTCATTTTCTGTCTTTTCTTGAAATAAATGGGCACCAAGACTGACTTCAGAAGAATCCGTGCTAAGGCAGAAATCTTGTGACAGATCTGGATGAGCTAGTATTGGCGCGTTAAGTAACGCTTCTTTCAAAGAATTGAATTCCAACTGTGCTTGTTCGTCCCAGTTCCAAATAGTATTTTTTCCAGTGAGAGAACAAAGTTTTGGTGTAACTAGAATTTGCATATTCAGAAAACGACGGTAAAAATTTACGAGACCTAGAAAACTGTGGACTTGTTTTTTTGTGGATGGAACTGGAATGGCTCTGATTGCTTCTAACTTTTCAGGATCTGGCTGAATGCCTTCAGAAGAAATAATATGTCCCAAAACCCTCACCTTTGACCTACCGAATTCAGACTTTTCCAAGTAAACTGTAATTCCAGATTCGGCAGAAATACGTAACAAACTGATGAGGATGCGATTATGTTGTTCCCATGGGGCTTCTGCTATTAGAATATCATCCACATATAAGGTGACGTGACGTTTTAAGAACTCAGGTAATACGGAATTTAGCCCGCGAATGAACGCTGCCAAAGAAATGTTCAAATCAAAAGGAAGTTTCCGAATTTGATAACAAACGTCGAAACAAAGGAAAGCTGTGTATTTTCTACATTCTGGATGAAGTTCGATCTGATAAAAGCTGGATCTGAGATCAATAGAAGACAACACTTTTACACCATTAAAATTTTGAAGAAGTTCTTCCAACGTTTGCGGCCTGCCTGTTTCAGGAATGATGATAGAATTGATTTGTCCCGAATCTAAGACAAACCTGATCGATCCATTTTTCTTCTCAACAACATGTAATGGATTGTTGTATGAGCTTACTGCAGGCTCAATAATGCCCTCGTCAAGCATAGATTGTATTTCTGTTCTAACACGGTCCCTATAATATGCCGGAATTACGTATGGTCTTACACAAAATTTAGTATGCTCACGAACACGACATTGGTATTGAAATCCCTTGATTGTTCCTGTTTTGTGAGTAAAAACTGTGGAATGTACTTGTAAAATCTCAAAAAGCTCCTGCCTGTCAGTGTCATTACAATTCCCAATTGTTTGAATTTTATTCTGAATTAACTCATTAGTATCAAATGCGCCATCGATATCATCCCTGTCAGTACTTGCAGAGTGATTGTTAGTGTCAAGTTCCATCGAAAATTCCGAACTGTTGTCTAACAGGAGGTAAAGCCGATTAATTTCTTCGTCATGGTTTGATAGCCAATCTTCAAATTTCAAAGCTACTGACTTACCTTCTTTCTCTAAACTTATTTCAGCATCGGGAAAGTTTAAGATTGCTTTGTATTCATTCAAAAAGTCTACTCCCAATATAATTTCCGTCGACAATAATGGAACAATAAGAAAGTTCATAGAGAAGCTGTGGCTTTGACAAAAGGATTCTAAGTTGGTTTGCTAGCGTACATCTACACTTTTTCCAAAGATTGCACCTTTTAATTTAATCCTACGTAACGGAAGTGTGGGGCAATCGTTCGATTTGTTGCATTTGCTAAAGGCTGCTTCACTAATTACTGAAATGGGACTGCCAGAGTCAAGTACTGCCGTAAATTTTACGTCATTTACTGTAATGTGAATCACAGGATATGCAATGTTATGTTTTACGTCATGTTCCTGGAGTAATATGTCCTTAATGTCTTCCATTTTTACGTAATTACTAGCTACGGCAGCTGCGTCGTCAGTTTCATAAGTACGATTTGTGGCTGCCAGCGGTGTGAGTCATTGCCTATTGTCTCTTTGTTGGCGCGCGTCGTTATTGGGATTTGGAGACCTAACTTCTACAAATTCACCTTGTCGAGAGGGACCTGTCCTGTTTGAATTTCGCCAGTTCTGATGCAATTCAGGTCTGTCGTTACGATCATATCGTCTCTCGTCATGTCGGTAGATTCCATAGTTTCTTTCTTGTCAGTCACGCGGTGGAGAATTTCTCCCGGAATCATAACTGCACGCTGGACCGTTACGTCTAAAGTTATTCTGTCTCCCTTGATAATAATTATTTTGGTTCCCATTTTGTCTGTTTCTCTGATTGTCTCTGATAGTCACTACTGCGGAGAGGTGATCTTTCTCTGTAATTATTACTACACTGCCAACGGTTATCATACGGGTGGTGTCTGTTTTGGTCACGATTTGTGTTGTGAAAATAGCCTTGCCGTGTCCAATTATTATTTCTTTCATCGCGGAATTGCGGCGGATGTGACCTGTAATTGTTGTGTTCCTGTTTTCGCATTCCGTGATTGTCAGTGTCAATTTCTAATTCTTGTAAGAGTCCCTGAAAAGCTTCAATGTCGTCTTTGCAACGTCCTGCCAAAATAATATGTCGTAAATGTTCAGGTAATTTGATTAAGCAAATGCGGATGAGTTCTGAGGGGCTGTATGGGTTTGACAGGTACTGATTCTTGTGCAACATGTCTTCAAAATATTTCACAAGACTAGAGAATTCAGATTGTTCGAAATGTTTCATCATTATGATGCTATGTTTTACTCGGTCTTGTGTAGCTTGAGACCAATATGCTGAGAGGAAGGCATGATAAAATTCTCCTTCACTGTGACAATCGTGAATGACCGATCGCATTCTTACAGCTGGTTCATTCTCTAAATAGCCACACATAAATTCTAATCTGTGCTCTAATGAACAGTTGGGAGGAAAACAATGAGAGAATTGATGAAGCCACGCTTGTGGATGAATGTCGTTGCCGGAATTCTTAAATGTTTTGAATTTACGTGTAGTAATAAACAGCTTATAGTCAAAATCATCGTGTTGGCGAGTCGCATATCGGTCATTGTTACGTCGTTTCGGCGGTTCCATCTCACAATTCGGTGCACCTTGCCAATTTCTTTCATAATTTCCGAAATGCCCTGTGTTATTATTTTGTGACTTTCCATATTTCTATGTTCCTCTTCCCGTGTTGGAGTGCGAGTGTCCTCTGAAATATGTAATTTTTCTATTACTTGTGCCAACTGATTTTGTACTTCCTGGATTTCTCTTTTGTACTGTGTATTGATTTGATTTTGATTTTGTTTGAATTTTCTAATTTGTTCATACTCTTCAGTGTCAGTGAAGGCTACAGGTCTTGTGTCATTCAGCTCATCATCTGCCTTTGTAGATAAATTATTGAGCTGATCCGAAAGTTCGACTACTTTCTCTGATAATGAACTAATTTCCTCCATGTGTCTTTCTGAACCAATTTTCAGAGTATCTACTGTGTCCTTTAAGTTTTCATGAGTTTTTGCAAGTTGTGTAACCGAATCAGTAGATGCAACTGAGTCAATTTTAGCTTGCAAGGTTTCATGATTTTCATGAACAATAGTTTGCAGTTCTTTTATGGCTGCTTCGTGATTCTGTAATGCATTTTCATGCCGCGAAAAAATAGGTTGAAAATGCTCACAAATTTGTTTTGACGTCATTACAGACTTTTTGACATTTCGAGTCAATGTTACGTAACTCAGTAGTTAAATCTTCACGTGTTTGTTCAAGCGTGGTGTCTAACTTCCGAAGATTTTCTTCCATTGTGTCTAACTTTTGAAGATTTTGTTCCATTATGTCTAACTTTTGAAGCTTTTGCTGTGTTTGTCTCTGATTTAGTTCCATTGTGTCTAACTTTTGAAGTTTTTGTCCCATTTGTTGCATTAATTGTAATAACAATGCACTGGTGTCTGAAACATGTTCCTCAGTGCTTTTCGGCAGTGAATTTGCACCGGGAACATTCACATTTTGACAAGCGGAAAATGTGTCTTGACTCATTTGAGAATACGGTGAGAACCCAAAACCAGAGTCTACAGTATTTGCAATATTGTGTTCTGTCATTCCCGATTCCTGAGGCGAGCTGTTGCCGACCGATCGATCGATAATGCTTCCATGTTCACTACCTGTTTCACTGTCTACACCATTATTTGACGCCCGTTCCATTTCCCTATGCACAGTTACCAAATTACTACTTTGAATGTCTGTTAATTCATTACAGTGGTGTTGGTAAGCTACGCTCGTCGTCACTATTATTTCTCAGTTGACTTTGGAGTCTAGTGTTACGTTTTTCACGCGCCATTATTGTCACAATATTTCACATGATAACACAGAAAAGCACAATTTCAAGAGCAAAAATAAGAGAACACATTAACATAACGCTGAAAATAATATCTAGTTAATTGCAATCGCAGCTGCGAAATACTTGGTGCAAATCTACATGCATGCCACAACTGTTTTACTGTACAACAGTGAAAGACTGCAACTTCAAAGGAGATTCTCTCTACAATTACGCGCTAGCAATAAACAAAAGCTACACTAATTACACAAACTACAAGAATAAATCAGAAGATTCCAGTGAGGTATCCTCAGCTAAGGGTCGACATATGAAACGTCCGCTTTGAAAAATTAGACATGACTGTCCTTAAACTGACACACAATATTTTTAGCACAACGCAATCTGAGTTTCAATAATCCCTACAAAAGAATGGCCCTGACTAACATTAACCTATACCTTTCACAAATCACTTACCTCACAAAAATCTTCGTTACTCGAACTACTGCAATACAGCGAGCGCCACTACTGCCAGCTAAATAAAAGATTCAAACTACGGAAGGCACTAACTACTGATAGGCATAGTTAGCAAATGAACGATTTTAATAGAGAACAAACAATGTATTCACCTTAATAGTGTTGAAAAATCATAATATACGTAGCAGTTCATGACATCCAGTCTTACAAATTTCAAAACTCCGCCATTTCTCTCGCCACAACCACCACTGCTGGCGGCTCACCTCCAACTGCGCAACGCTACGCTCTGTTAACATCCAGCTGCCCAACACTACAATGGCAGACAACAATGCAAACTAGCCACAGACTGCACACAGTACAGCCAGTGATTTTCATACAGAGCGCTACTTGGCGTTACCGATAAGAAAACCTAAACAGCCTACATACACAGTCACTCAAAGACGACACCATCGCGTACACCACAGCATCAGCAAACAACCGCAGATTGCTGTCCACCCTGTCGCCAAATCATTTATGTGTATAGAAAACAACAGCGGACCTGTCCCTGGAGCATTCCTGATGATACCCTAGTCCTCTATGAACACTCGCCCTCGAGGACGATATTACTGACGAAGTCTTCTGGCCACTCACGACTCTGGGGACCTATTCCAAGTAGTTGTACCTTCGGTAACAGTAGGCCTTTGCAGTGATGCACCGTGTCAAATACTTTTCGGGAATCTAAAAGTATGGAATCTGCCTGTTGCCCTTCATCCATAGTTCACAGTATATTATGTGAGAGAAAGGCAATATGACTTTCGCACAAGCGATGCTTTCTCAAATCGTGCTGATCCGTGGGCATAAGGCTCGCGGTTATTATATTGGACTCAATGTAAGGGTGTTGGTCTGTGATTTTTTGAGTCAGCTATTTAGCCCTTCTTATTTACAGGAGTCACGTACCCCAGTTTTCAGTCACTTGGAACTCTACGCTGGGCGAGAGACTATTACATTGATTAATCAACGTTAATCATGGAGAGGTCGAAGGATGGTCCGTAACACAGTCACACCACCAAGATGAGACAAAACTAGTTTCGTTAATTAAAATTATTGTGAGAAAAAGAGATCAATTTATTTGAAACCATGAGTACGATACTTTCACTAGTTTACAAAGACATTAGTCTAGATATGGTTATAAAATACAGCTACTGATTATACAGGGTGTTCCAGAAATGTTCCGACAAACTTCGGGAGATTATAAGGGTTTCTTGACCAACACATTAAGGATAGGAACCCATGTCCAGAAAGGTCATCCAGGGACATCACAGAGCGTCGAAATTATAGGCGGCGGCGCCTGCTGTTAGATCAACCCTTCAGCGGAACATATGACTTTCTAAGCTGACGCAGTTTATTTTTCTCTCATGTACCGGAAAACAAGGGATGCATGAGAAAAATAAACTACAGATGGAAACCTGTGTTTGAAACAGAGATGCTTCAGGAGGCCGCCACAACGTTGACGAAAATTAATAATTGTAAACTAGGGGTCAATACTTCGCAATTAAAACAAAACAAGCTGTGACATAAACGCAGAGACTCTTTCGAAAATATCATCAACGATTTTATGTCTCTGTCATAAAATCATTTTCTCTAAAATAAACAAAAAGACGAGACTGTATAATCAGTGCCCAACATTCCATTTTATTTTTAATGTTTTATTGCTATATATTGTAATAATAAAGTCTTGATGTTACAACGTCCCTATTTTAAGTACTGTTGAAAAGAAATTGTGCTTGTTTTTACATTATTGAGTTATACACTACTGGCCATTGAAATTGCTACACCAAGAAGAAATGCAGATGATAAACGGGTATTCATTGGACAAATATATTTTACTAGAACTGACGTGTCATTACATTTTCACGCAATTTGGTTGTATAGATCCTGAGCAATCTGTACCGAGAACAATCCCCTCTGGCCGTAATAACGACCTTGATACGCCTGGGCATTCAGTCAAACAGAGCTTAGATGGCGTGTACAGGTACAGCTGCTCATGCAGCTTCAACACGATACCACAGTTCATCAAGAGTAGTGACTGGCGTATTGTGACGAGCCAGTTGCTCGGCCACCATTGACCAGACGTATTCAATTGGTGAGAAATCTGGAGAATATGCTGGCCAGGGCAGCAGTCGAACATTTTCTGTATGCAGAAAACCCCGTACAGGGCCTGCAACATGCGGTAGTGCATTATCCTGCTGAAATGTAGGTTTTCGCAGGGATCGAATAAAGGGTAGAGCCACGGTTCGTAACACATCTGAAATGTAACGTCCACTGTTAAAAGTGCCGTCAATGCGAACAAGAGGTGACCGAGACGTGTAACCAAAGGCACCCCATGCCATCACGCTGGGTGATATGCCAGTATGGCGATGACGAATGCCCGCTTCCAATGTGCGTTCGCCGCGGTGTCACCAAACACGAATGCGACCATTATGATGCTATAAACAGAACCTGGATTCATCCGAAAAAATGACGTTTTGCCATTCTTGCACCCAGGTTCGTCGTTGAGTACACCATCGCAGGCGCTCCTGTCTGTGATGCAGTGTCAAGGGTAACCGCAGCCATGGTCTCCGAGCTGACAGTCTATGCTGCTGCAAACGTCGTCGAACTGTTCGTGCAGATGGTTGTTGTCTTTCAAACTTCCCCATCTGTTGACCCAGGGATCGAGACGTGGCTGCACGATCCGTAACAGCCATGCGGATAACATGCCTGTCATCTCGACTGCTAGTGATACGAGGCCGTTGGGATCCCGCACGGTGTTTCGTATTACTGCCCTGAACCCACTGATTCCATATTCTGGTAACAGTCATTGGATCTCGACCAACGCGAGCAGCAATGTCGCGATACGATAAACCACAATCGCGATAGGCTACAATCTGACCTTTATCAAAGTCGGAAACGTGTTGGTACGCATTTCTCCTCCTTACACGAGGCATGACAACAACGTTTCACCAGGCAACGCCGGTCAACTGCTGTTTGTGTATGAGAAATCAGTTGGAAACTTTCCTCATGTCAGCACGTTGTAGAAGTTGCCAGCGGCGCCAACCTTATGTGAATGCTCTGAAAAGCTAATCATTTGCACAATACAGCATCTTCTTCCTCTCGGTTAAATTACGCGTCTGTAGCACGCCATCTTCGTGGTGTAGCAATTTCAAAGGCCAGTAGTTATGTTTAGTGGCTCCACTGTCTCAATGTCAACAGTACATTTTATTTCGTTGACATATCTTGTTAATTTTATAGAAAATGACTGTATGCCTACCAGCTAAATTCTTGGATGCTGTTCTCGAAAGCATGTCTGCAATTACACTACCTGACGGCCACGGTTTGTTTTTCTTAAGGCAGCCTGTTTCACTGAACATTAGCACTATTCTACGGAACGTTTGTACATCGAAATTTTTGACGAGATGGTGCAGCGGATGTCAAACTGCTGCAGCAGGCAGCATACAACGTGATTGAAGTATTCCTGTGCCCCCCTGTTCTCAGTCCCATTTTACAATAATACTAGCGAACAAACTCGGTTTTGCCCAGGTGTTTATTTATAGCTGTGCGTCCACGTCCGTACCACACAGTGTCTGGCTTTGTGGTTAAAGTTTATGACCACACATCTCCTGAACGATGTGTCGCGCAATAATGCAAGGCGACACAGAGTAACGAGAATGTTTTGAAATGAGTAGTGGCAGCCACGGGCAGGCGGCAACACTTCGGGTTCCTGACAAATAGCGAGTAAACAGTCCGCCATTTCAGTAATCATGGATCAGTGGAACGGACAACAGCTTGCGTTAGCCATAAAAATGTTTATAAAAACAATGATAGTTTGGAAGCGGCGCAGAGGGAGTTTTGACGTTTTTATAATGTAGGACGTCGTGATGCCGTTCGGTCGAAACACGCGATAAAATGTTGGATTAATAACTTTCAAGAGACTGGATCTGCCCTCAAGAAGAGACCAACAGGACGATCAAGGAATGTGCGTTCTCCAGGAACATTAATGATATACGCGAGTCTGTCCTACACAGCCCACGGCGTTCAATTCGTAATCAAGCAGGAATGATTGCAATGTTCTGGGAGACTGTTCGCAGAATTCTTCATGTTGTTTTAAACTTTAATCCGTACAAACTACAGATGGTGCAACTGTTGAAGGACAACGATTACCAGTTACGATTAGGATTCTGTCAACAAGCGAAAACAAAACCAAAAAATGATGATAAATTTCTAAAGAGGTTGTGGATGTCAGTTGAGGCTCATTTTCATCTCACAGGTTATGTAAATAAACGGAACTACCGTTACTACGCAAACACAAGTCCTAATGACGTTCATGAGTGCCCTTTACACGCTAGTAAAGTGACAGTATGGTGCGGTGTTTCACCACATGGGATTAGCAGACCGTTTTTTTTCCCAAGTGAACAGGGAAACACTATAACTGTCAATTCCGATCGTTATGTAGAGATGTTAGGAACTTTCGTTACACCTGCATTGAACAACTTTCCAAACGTTCACGAAGCCTGATTTCAACAGGACGGAGTGACATCACACACTGCACCACGGCAATCAATGGCATACGTGCGACAATTGTTTGGCAACTGTGTGACTTCACGATTAGGTAACATTCCCTGGCCCCTAGATCGCCAGATTTATCCGTTTGTGATTCTTTTCTTGTGGGACTACCTCAAGAGCAAAGTCTATACATGATACGACCAAGAACCCTGGATAAGTTACAACAGAGAATTCGGAATGCAATTCACAGTATCCCAGCTGAGATGTTGCAGCGGTCAGTGAGGAATCTCAACAGCAGATTTCAGGAATAAATTCGTACAGGACACCATCTAAAGGACGTAACTTTTAAAAAAATGATAAATGCCATCAATGTTTCGTAAACGGCAAACTTGTAAGATTTCAATTATTGTTAATGCAATTTCTTTCCTTCATCACTTCTAGTTTTATTGGATTGTGGAAATGTTCCCGTTTTCCTGTGTCTATATCACCCTATATAATTAATTATAACGTTGTATCTCATGCGGTACTTGCAACAGATGAACAGCGGAAAAGTACTAAACGATAAACATTTTTCCTTTCACCACTTTGTAGCGGTTGTCAGGGAGAAAAAAGGTCTGAAATTATATTTCAAATTTATTGCAAGACGCTAGATACTCTTATTCACAAACACTGGAGTCCAAGGTTACGCTTATTTTTCACTCCCACCTCCGCACCTTTGATAGGTATGTGGTTCATACCCCCAGAGCAATTGTCGCCCAACAGGAAGGGTTATGCGTACCAAGTTTGGTTGAAATCGGTCCATTGGTTTAGGAGATGTGGAACACACACACACACACACACACACACACACACACACAAACACACACACACACACACACACACACACACATACACATACACACGTACATAGATATTTATAATATGTATGGATGTATCTGTCAACTAACAGCCGCATCCTAAAAGTTCAGCTAAAGTTAAGAGCTTCTTAAACAGTGTAGTTTTCCTGTTCATTAACAAGCAAAAATTTCTGCAGAGAGAGTAGTATTTTAAGATGTGCCTAAGTTTAATTGACGTCACTGAATCCAGTCACGAGCTAAGGAAATCTGGTCGCTTACCTCAGCGGTAGTGGGGCGAGTAGCGCGGCCACTGCTGTGTTACAGGATGTGAGGGAGGGAATGTGTTATTGTTCGTTTTTCACTACTGACACTCACGGGCGTTCTAGTCTCGTACAAATCAGCTGCTGTTTAACGTGATGACACATTGGGCAACTTGTGTATCGGTGATGATAGTGATGATGTGATGATGAGGACAACACAACATCCACTCCACGAGGGGAGAAAATCTCCAACCTGGCAGAGAATCGAACACGAGTCCACTGCATGGTAGACAAATACGTTACTACTCAGCTAAGCAGGAAGACGGACCCACACTAAAATTATTTTTAAAAAAGTTTGGCCAGGTGCTGATAACTGTCTATGTACGAGTACATAATTAAGTTTGTACAGAAACCTCTGTGCGCGAGTGCTACTCGCACCTGGCCAAACTTTTTTAAAAATAATTTTAGTGTGGGTCCGTCTTCCTGCTTAGCTGAGTCGTAACGTATTTGCCTACCATGCAGTGGACCCGTGTTCGATTCTCAGCCAGGTTGGAGATTTTCTCCTCTCGTGGAGTGGATGTTGTGTTGTCCTTATCATCACATCACCACTATCATCACCGATACACAAGTTGCTCAATGTAATGTCACGTGAAATAGATTCGAAACCCGGCGGCCGAACTTCTCTGGAAGGAGCTTCCTGACCATCAATGTCACGTGATCATTTCATTTCATTTTTACTGTGGATAGGTAGCTGAAAAAGGACGTGTCTCATTAACCTGTATCTGATACCCATATGGAAAGTTGCATTATCTCATGACAGCTATAATGTTTGATTGGCCGTTGCCTGCCATTTAATTATTAACGCAGACTACTGCTTCAGTTTCATTGTCTTGTCAGAACTTTACATCACTGAGCCACCTGGCACTCGCTATGTATTATTATTTTGTTAGTACTGGAAGGATTGAAATGAGGATTCGACCTTGAAATTAGCAAATAAAGGAAAAGTGTATTTAACGAGTTTTTTTTCCGGAAGTAAAGTTTATACTACTAATCAGAATATGTTAAGAGATTCGGCACGAAAACAGGGATTAAGGATAATTTGGAGCTTTAATCGTTGTTGTTGTTGTGGTCTTCAGTCTTGAGACTGGTTTGATGCAGCTCTCCATGCTTCTCTATCCTGTGCAAGCTTCTACATCTCCCAGTACCTACTGCAACCGACCTCCTTCTGAATCTGCTTAGTGTGTTCACCTCTTGGTCTCCCTCTACGATTTTTACCCTCCACGTTGACCTCCAATACTAAGTTGGTTATCCCTTGATGCCTCAGAACATGTCCTACCAACCGATCCCTTCTTCTAGTCACGTTGTGCCACAAATTTCTCTTCTCTCCAAGTCTATTCAGTACCTCCTCATTAGTTATGTGATGTACCCACCTAATCTTCAGCATTCTTCTGTCGCACCACATTTCGAAAGCTTCTATTCTCTTCTTGTCTAAACCATTTATCGTCGATGTTTCTCTTCCATACATGGCTACACTCCATACAAATACTTTCTTAAATCGTTCTCTTGCAGAAATATGTCATTCCAAGCTATGTTGTCTTCCCTACCGGCGTCGACCAAAGTTCAGTGGCAAGTAAATGAAGATACCGAAAAAATATGTTATTTAGTACTGGAAATCTCACATAATTAATGTCGTACGAATACGTTTCACTGGCCTTACGTTAGAGGATGCAGTCCAGAGAGGGAGGAGAGTCAGTTGCAAATGCGTCTTAAAATTTCAGTAGCGTCTGCTACTTTGCAGGCGTGGAAGCGAATATTTGAATCCACTCAACCGGCATGGATTTACTCAGTAGGCAGAAAGTTAGGGTTGCGTGTTGCAGTGAATAGCAGAACACGCCTCGCCCAACGACGCCGGAGCGATGCTCGGAATACCATTTGCATTAACGCAGCGCCGACAATCTCCTTTCATTCGTACGACCGAGTGATCGAGCCGGTAGCCAGAAGTACAGCAGAGGGCCGGGGAACATAAATTTTTTGATCCACTTAACGAGTTAGTCGCGGACAGTTTCTACGACGCCGTCGTCGCGATTAGACCGGAATGTCGAGGGGTGTCGGCAGACACATCCTAAATAAAGCGGGCGGTGTTTCCCGAGTGATATACGGTGGCGCGGGTGCTAATCTGGCCGCGATTATACCATTATCGAAGAATTCACGTGGAGGAACTGTGAAGCGGCTGCCACCATTACTCAGCGTTACGGCGTGCTGGTCACCAGCGCCACACCTGCGGGCGCAGGTGCCGCCCGACGGCTCCTGCAACGTCTCTTTCAGCTTCACGTCGATGCTTGGATCAGCACTGAGAAGGCTGATTCAGACGTAAGAAATACTGTGTGCCGTAACCAGTTTTTCCTTCCGTCTTCACAATGTTCCGTCTCCCACTGTTATCTTTAGTTGTATCTTGAAGGCCAGCAACATAAGGTTGCTTTACAATGTCACGTAAAAGGAAACTGACTACCGATTGAATGATGTACTGTGACGTGGAACGTTCCCCAGTGTTCCACAAGAAGTTCGCTTATTTTTATGACATGTGTTGTCATTAACTGTACCACGTAACTCAAAAGTTGTTTTGTCTGAGGGTGATACAAGTATAATTGACAGAGATTAATGTCGTAAACTCAACTGCAGAAGAGCAACACTCGGTTCACAAGTAATAAAGTGACTTTTAATTGTAATATAAGCAAATAAGAGGATATTAAACATTCCTGCAGGTGACTATTAACAGCCGTTAAGTAATGGGTAATTTCCAAGATTGATTGACTACCTAAGTCGCGGGGTACAAACGATACATAACGAACATGCGATCGTAAATCAATCATGCGACTCTGGTGGCGGGCGTTATGATCAATTATTTGTGATCGTCATTTTTATCTGTTTTCCTCCGTTTCATTAGTTGCTCTAAATTACATGCCTCCGCAAATTATTTGTGAGTAGCTAGTGAAACCTAGACGATTTATGTCGGTAGTGAGTGGGATATCTGGTGTTCTTGACGTTTCTGTGGCGTATTCTCTCACATGGAAAAATCTAATTCCATACTTATACCCCATAGAAAATTGTTCGACTTTTTGTCGCAAATTCGGAGTACTACCGGACGACCAAAGGAGGGACTGTGTAGACTGTGGTGGTGCGAGGTGTGTAAAACTTCCTAACAACAGTTTCGATGCTGAAATCCCGTTACAGTTTCACTGCGGACAGTGCGGAAAACGAATGAGTATAAGGAAGAATACATAGTTTGACTCTTCCAAATTATCCATCCAGACCGGTGTAATGACATTTCACATATACGACAAAACCGACGACGACTAAAGTAAGTCGTCTCCTTTGTAATTACAAGTATTTTTGTAACGTACTTATTTTGTCTTTGCTGTAGTGACCACCGTAAATATTCTCATAACGCCCGCCACCAGAGTCCCATGATCAATGTAAGATCGCACGTTCGATATGTATCGTTTGGACCCCGCGACTTCGATAGGCAATCATTCCTGTAAATTACCAAGTAATGTATAAAATGCATTTTTCATCATCAGCTGCTTTTTTTATTTAAAACCCAAATATCGACAAGTTTCAGTCACAAATCATTTTCACGGATTGGGGTTAAAGCAGTTTAAGCCACAACATCACATCTGTGATTAGTTAAATAACAGCCACGTCTCATATGTAGAGCATACCATGAATTCCACCAGTGTAACACATCTAAGTCGAAGCAAAGCCCCAGGAATAGATAACACTTCATTAGAACTACTGAGAGCCCTGACATAACTCTACTATCTGGTGAGCAAGACAGGCGAAATACCCTCAGACTTCAAGAAAAATATAATCATTCCAATTACAAAGAAAGCAGGTGTTGTCAGATGTGAAAGTTACCGAACTATCAGTTAAATAAGTCACGGCTACAAAATACTAACGTCAAATCTGTACAGATCGGGGGGAAGATCAGTTTGGATTCCGTACAAATTACCGAACACTTGAGGGAATACTGACCTTATCTTAGAAGATAGATTAAGGAAAGGGAAACCTACGTTTCTAGCATTTGTGGACTTAGAGAAAGCTTTTGACAATGTTGACTGGAATACTCTCTTTCAAATTCTGAAGGTGGAAGGGGTAAAATACAGGGAGCGAATGGCTATTTACAATTTGTACAGAAACCATATGGCAGAATAAGAGTCGAAGGCCATGAAAGGAAGCAGTGATTGGGAAGGAAGTGAGACAGGGTTGTAGCCTATCCCCGATGTTATTCGATCTGTATATTGAGCAAGAAGTAAAGTAAACAAAAGAAAAATTCAGAGTAGGGATTAAAATCCATGGAGAAGAAATAAAAACTGTGAGGTTCGCCGATGAAATTGTAATTCTGTCAGAGACAGCAAAGGACCTGCAAGAGCAGCTGAATGGAATGGACGGGTCTTCAAAGGAGGATATAAGATGAAGATCAACAATAGCAAAATGAGGATAATGGAATGTAGTCGAATTAAGTCGGGTGATGCTGAGGGAATTAGATTAGGAAATGAGACACTTAAAGTAGTAAATGAGCTTTGCTACTTGGGGAGCAAAACAACAGATGATGGGCGAAGAAGAGGGGATATAAAATGTAGACTGGCAATGGCAAGGAAAGCGTTTCTGAACAAGAGAAGTTTGTTAACATCCAGTATAGATTTAAGTGTCAGGAAGTCGTTCCTGAAAGTATTTGTATGGAGTGTAGCCATGTATGGAACTGAAACATGGACGATAAATAGTTTGGACAAGAAGAGAATAGAAGCTTTCGAATTGTGGTGCTAGAGAAGAATGCTGAAGATTAGATTGGTAGATCACATAACTAATGAGGAGGTATTGAATAGAACTGGGGAGAAGAGTAATTTGTGGCACAACTTGACTAGAAGAAGGGATCGGTTGGTGGGACATGTTCTGAGGCATCAAGGGATCACCAATTTAGAATTGGAGGGCGGTGCGGAGGGTAAAAATCGTAGAGGGAGACCAAGGGATGAATACACTGAGCAGATTCTGAAGGATGTAGGTTGCCGTAGGTACTGGGAGATGAAGAAGCTTGCAGAGGATAAAGTAGCATGGAGAGCTGCACCAAACCAGTCTCTGGACTGAAGACCACAGCAACAACGACACCAACATAAGGCAAACATACTCATGTTTTAAGTAATGACAGTGTGATGTTGTGGCTCAAACTGATTTCACCCTAAGCAGTGAAGATTGACTGTGACAGAAACCGGTCGGTATTTGGCTTCTAAATAAAAAAGCAGCTGATGGTCAAACATGCATTTTATAAAGAACAGGGAGTCCATAATTAAAGATCCAGTTTCAAAATGCTGTATAAGGAGAATTACTACTCAGAATGATATCGAATGTTAACAGCGTTTTATTGATTCTGGGGGAAACACTGTGGAACAAGAAATTTAAAAATAAAAGAATTAACGAAAATTCTTACCAATATCTGGCTGTGAAAAATCAATTTTTCAATTTCTAGAGGACAAAAACCGCGTTTTAAGCAAAATGATATCGGTTTTGTTTTCGTGATGGGGCCATAACCCGCTCAAAGAGCAAAATGACATCAATTTTTAAACCTCCTGGGAAAAGGAAGATAAATCCGTTTCTAGCTCTCGTGAAATTAACGCGAGACATTTTCAATATGCTGTCGACAGTTTTTTGCAACAAGCAGAAATCGAGAAACAGCATGTTCCGCAACAGATCGGAGTGTCTCGTGTATGGAGTTCAGAATGCGCTGCGCAATGCGTGCCTTCAATTCAGCTGCGTCCGTAACTGGAGCACTAAACACCACGTCCTCCAGATAACCTCACAGCCAGAAGTCAGGAATTAAGATCAGGTGATCTGGGCGGTCAGTCTGTACGGGAATTACGGCTGGTAACTCTAGTATTTCTGAAATGTCTCTGCAGCAGCCGCTTCACTGGCTGTACAATATGCGGAGATGCACCATCTTGCATAAAAATTGTCCTACCTTCACATCCACACTGTTGAAGTGTTGGAATGACGTTAGAGTACGAAGACTCTGAAACATCCCCTCAGAAAAATTAATGAATTAGTGAGCTGATAAACCTCTTGAATTATTTGATTTTCAAACAGCTGAGCAGAATTGAACGTACTCAGACATTTCTCTCTTTACTTATTCTGATCAACACTAAACTGACACACAACATTTCTTTTTTTTTGCGCAACGCAGTCTGACTTTCAATAATCCCTACAAAAGAATGGCCCTGACTAACAATAACCTATACCTTTCATGAATCACTTACCTCACAAAAATCTTCGTTAATCGAACTACTGCAATACAGCGAGTTCCAATTCTGTCAGCTAAATAAAGATTCTAACTACTGAAGGCACTAACTACTGATAGGCATAGTTAGCCAATGAAAGATTTTGATATAGAACAAACAATGTATTTACCTTAATAATATTCAAAAGTCATCGTATATATATGTATCAGTTCATGATATACCGTATTACAAATTTACTCTTTCTGATGGACACACGTCCAGATCATCCGCTCTCAAAATTCTCCCATCTCTCTGCCCACATCCACCACTGCTGGCGGCTCACCTCCAACTGCGCAACGCTACGCGCTGTTCACATCCAACTGCCCAACACTACAACAGCAAAAATTCCAAGAATGCAAACCACCCACAGATGGCACACAGCACAGTCAGTGATTTTCATATAGAGCGCTATGTGGCGTTACCAACATAAAAACCTAAACAGCCTACTTACAACTCGTATAGCGCGTACCAGTGACGGTACAGGTAACAGTACTCGAAGAAATACGGTCCTACGATAAATGATGCCCTCAACCAGCACCAAACAGCCACCTTTGTAGACTGAATTGGTACCGGTTGGGTTTTCCGTTGCCCTTATTCTGCAGTTCTGCTTATTGACGCGTCCTTGGAGAAGGAAATCGGTTTCGCTCATCCAAAGAGTGTTCCATGGCCATTAATTGTCCACTTCAGTGCGAGCAGGAAATTCTAGAGCAAACGATTGTCTTGCTGCCAGGTCAGCAGGAAGCAACTCCTCAACTTGGGTGATTTTGTATGGATAGCAATGCAGAAGATTTCGTAGGATTTTACGCACCGTGGTCGTAGGCATGTCTAGCGTTCGGGTAGTCCCCCGTGCACTGAACGTTAGCACACCACCTCTCGACACTTCCTGCAGTGCTGTGGCCACATCTCCGACAGGAGTCGGATCAGTGCTGTCCTCCCTCTGCCACACTGCGATTGAAAAGAACCTGTCTTTTCGAATCTTGTAATCATTTTCTCCACACCCATAGCATACATCGGACCAATGCCATTTTTCGTGACCCTGAGCGTCCGGAACTTCCGCAAGCTTACTGGCGTGGCCACCGTTCTTGTAAAAGAGTTTTACCAGCGGTGCCAGATCCTTCATGGATGTCACATTGGGCGTCTCGGACGCAAACTGAGGCACATATGTGTGCTGCGGAACTGATGGGGTACACATTCTGACACTTACAAGGGCATCTGTTAGTCAAATATTCGTTAATTTTTTTTCCATGCGTCAATAATATGCTGTTCAAATTTGACGTTATTCAGAGCAATGGTTCTCTTTCTACAGCTTTTTTAAATGGAGCTTTAATTATGGACACACTATACATTAACTTTCCAAAACATAATTACGCTCGCTTTGACAGTTTACCGATGTTACAAGTACTGCAGAAGGTATCATGCTACTGGGCTTCGGGGTAGAAATGATTCTGTAACAGAACATCAGAAAGTAAATTACACATTATCATGGCAGATTAAGTGACTTTTATTGGATCATTCAGTACGCTTCAAAGTGACACGGATACGCAGTCTTTGTAAACCACAGTCGGAAAGTTCAATCTATCGTTCAATTCTTCGACAGCATAAATCCGCTCCCAGGTCATTCGAGAATCGCTGTGAGAGCTAAAACGGTTATATAAAAATGTGTTGGTGAGTAGTCTTATTTAAAATGATTGATACAGATCTACTGTCTGCTTAAATAAAACAAGGGCAAATAATGTAGTAGATACTCAACTAAATGATACTGAAGCCCATTGAATCCCGTTAACATGACATTTAGCTCTCCCTGTCACTATCTATAGCAAGCAAAACGATTAAAATGTCATGTGCTCTTACTAAATGTTTGCCTAAGCAACCTGCAGTACTGTTTTCGCACATTCGTTGTCGGAAACTATCTCTAAAATCGACACATTTACAGTTTTCCACAGTTTCTCCAAAGTAATACAATGCTAGATTGATGCTTGAGTTGAGACTATCCACTCTTAGTCTCATTCCTGCTTTTGTTTATTACAGTAGACGCTAGATACACACAAGCACACATTCAGACTTTCATGAGAACATACACAAATATGAAATGTCAATTCATGTGTAAATATAACTACTTGCATAGATGAACTGTTTCTCTAGATTTTATTGAATAGCAGTCTAACGATATACTCGTATATTGATGACAAATCGCTGGAAACAGCATCTACCATAAATTACCCATGAGTAACTATCCAGTGCGAACTTAAGTGGAATGACAACGTAAACAAACAGCAGGAAAAGGCTATGCAAGACAAATTCAGAGGAAGTATTTTGAGGAAAAGCAACTATTCCATGAAAGACGTGACTTAAAAGGCACTTGTTCGATAGATTCTTGAGCATTGTTCATATTTATGGAAAAAAGCCTTACCAGATGGGAGTGATAGTGGAGAGAGAGAGAAGATCTAACGAAGAGCGGCGCGCTTTGTCACGGGATTCTTTGCTGGCGCGAGAGCGTTACAGAGATTCTCTACAAACTCCATTGGCAGACGCTACAATATAGGCGTTGTGCATCACCGAGAAAAGACTTGCTATTGAAATTTCGTTAAAGTTCTTTCCGGGAACATACGGACAATATATTACTTCCTCTTACATACATGTTAAGAAATGACTACGATGAGAAAATTCGAGAAATTCGAGCTAATACAGTGGCTTACCGACAATCATGCTCCACACACGCCATTTGTAGATTGGAGCGAGAAAGGGGGGGATCAGTTTGCTATACACCGTCAGGTGGCTAGCGGACTATTGATATTGATAAAGGTATATAGCACACTATTTAGAGTGTAGAACTAAAAGTGTAAAAACCAATGTATTTCATAAACATTTACTACGCGGTCTGTATTTTATGTGGTAATTTAAGTGAAGTTTGCCGCAGGGACTGCCCTTCGAAATATGGAAATATTGCCTGTGGTTAAGTATGTTTTAGTCAAGCTCTGTTTCTGTTGACTACATGTATGGACATGAACTACTGCATACGAATTTTGTTCATAAAACTCTTCCAAAATTAATATATTATCTAATGCAGAAAGACTAAACTGGTTGTTCGGTTTGGAACATTACAATCAAGCATTTACTCTGTCAAAGTCAATTTTGTTGAGTGACAAGAACTTTTAACGGCGAGAAAATGCAATGGAAGTAAATTACTGAATGGAAACAGATTACGGTATACCTATTCCACTATTATTATTTTGGATGACTGGTTTTAAACTTCACCGTCCGTTACATTTATCTAACTTTAGTTAATGTTCACTTGAAAGTCTGCTACGAGTTACAATTTGTACTGAGCTGCAAAACCTTGTTCGGCCCCAGCAATGATTTACTACAATATTTTCTTAGCTCACCTTCAGTACTCTTGCTGAAACTGATAATCGCTGAAGTCGTCGCGTGTCAGATATACTTGATCGACTGTGATATGTCAAAATGGCTGCATGCTATCTTGTCAGTGAATCGATTAATCTAATATACAAAATACAGATGTGCCGCCCTGTTACAAAATTATCACTCTCAAACTTAGAAACTATTTTCCAAAAGAATGTGGGATTGGAATGTGCTGAGGCTGAGGAACACAGTTTTATGACCAGGACAACGGCGTACTGGTCTAGCGAGTTGTCACTTTATTGATAT
Source organism: Schistocerca serialis cubense (assembly GCF_023864345.2). Taxonomy (NCBI): domain Eukaryota; kingdom Metazoa; phylum Arthropoda; class Insecta; order Orthoptera; family Acrididae; genus Schistocerca; species Schistocerca serialis. The sequence continues at coordinate 335,147,604 of NC_064642.1, forward strand.
TTTACCTTCGAAACTAATGTACGCTTTGATCCTCGCGCGAATAAGTATAGCAAAACTGTTCACTGTTCCCTCTTCTCGTGCACTAATAATAATTAGTGAGAGTCACTTTTCGTAATAACGGCCGTTTCACTGCTGAGGTTCAGAATTTTACTCCCCTTTGGGACTAAGTAATACTTTTAACTATTTGTTATCTAGTCTCTGTTGGTGCAATCTACGAGGTCTATTAGGCAAGTAAGATCCGATTGGCCACGAAATTAAAACCACTGCGAAAACCAAAAATGTTTTATTTGCAACAGTTAGTTACACCTTCCAGCCATTTCTCTACATAGTCACCGCTCCAACTTAGACATTTGTCGTAACGTTGTACCAACTTTCCAATGCTCTCGTCATAGAAGGCAGCCGCCTATGCTTTCTGCCACTTCTCTACGCTGGTTTGCAGCTCGCTGCCTGTGCCACAATGTTGATTCCATAGCCAGCGGTTCATGTGAGCAGAGATGAAAAGCAGAGGCAGTCAGTTAGGGGCTACATTGTTGGTGATCAAACATGTCCCACCGAAAACGCTACAAGAGCATCTTCACTACCCCTGCAGTGTGCTACCGAGATTTGGCATGAAGAAGGAAACGCCTGACAACTGTGTTAAGTGAACTGCGTAAAACCAGGCGAAATCTCTCACGCTGCCCTCATACTTGGCGGGAAACACTATTTACCTAGGAACCCTAAGTGCTCGCTATGTGCTCAGAACTGAAAACAGTGACGTGATTCAGCTGATGGGCACACCAGAGACACTGTCCAACCCCTCTGTGTAAAGTGACATCGGACTTTCGCTGTGGTTTCTATTTCGTGACCGATCGGACTTCACTTTCCGAATTGCCCTCGTGTACTCGGGTTCTTTGGAGACGAACCGTCCCTTCTAGTACCTTTGGTGTCTTGGTAATCTTCTAATCTTCTACGTCGATCCGCAGTCCGATCGTACAGTACCGAAATCTAGTCTCTTGGGTCTTATTTTCATGCAATTCTTCCCCTCTACGATTCTTCCTCTTCGTTGAAAGTATCGAGTCGTATTTAATCTCGAAACTTCACCTTTTACTGCTGCAGTGCAGCTATGACGCTTTTCTGTAAGCTTCTGTGTTCCGCTCACTTCAAATTGCTTCCTCCGGTGCGCTGCTGCAATTCTTTCCCCAGATACCATCATCTGACTTTCCCCACAACGAAAACTCTCTCTCCTTCAGCAAAATTAAGATTTTCACCACCGGCGTAAAACCACTTCACCCAGTCAGTCTTTACTTGACTCAGTCCCATCACCGATTACCTCCTATCACTTGCCACTTTCTCGTTAGCAAAATTTTTCGCAGACGTAACTTCTCCTACTGCACCAATGTGTTTTGTTTAGATATATGTGTTACATAACACTGTAGCATATTTACAGAAAGAAATAAGCTTCATTTACACTTGAACACAAAACAAAGAAAATGAATCAATCTACATAATACTTACAATCTTCATTACACATATGCTCCGTCATTAGAAATGCATTACGTTGCCTGAATACAGAGAATATATCCGTAATAGAGCGTCCTCAATGTCGGAAAACCTTCTATTGCTGCGAATCAGTTCATCGGTCACCTGAACATTGTAGTCTGCGGTCGATGTCGATGGTCTTCCTTCTCTGTCTTCATCACTCACCCGTCTGCGACCTTGGTCAAACTGTTGGCACCATTTCACTACGTCCGGCGTGACACTGCATTTGGTCCTTATACCACCAGAATTTCACGTTGAATCTGTGTGCAATTTAGACGTTCTGTCCACAAGAGTAGTACTGTCCCACATACTTCAATTCTGCAGTGCATTTTCAGCTGACGCGTTGTTACACTCCAGCGCTGTGATGCATCTATTATCCGAAGAGCGGCAGAAGCGTGTCTACGTGTACTCTCATCTGGCAATGCGCCACTCGTGTTGCGCAGTCGTCTTAGCATAAAACAACCTGTGTAATTTACCTTTTGAAGTTCCCTGGTGTGATGAAAGGCATTAATTGCAACTTCTCTCAGTTGCTCATTACTGACACATTTACATCTAGAATATTATGCACTATTATCTCTCGTAACACACACGGTTTTTTTCTTATTTCTTGAATGCAGTTATTCTTTGATGACACGTGGAATATATATTGGGATAATTCACTTAAACGTAAGTAATAGTTCTAGGGGAAAAGCGAGTCATCAGTAGCCTTGTGTCAGTTCACCCAGATAATCTAGCCCCGTACTTACATACTGTATTTGGCGTAGCGGTCTATCTTACTCACTTGAAAGGAATGATAGTATTTATTTGTTTAAAGTAAGACGAAAGAACAATCCTTATACACTGGAACGTCAGAGAAACTGGTATTGGCATGCGTATTCAAACACAGAGATATGTAAACAGGCAGAACACGGCGCTGCGGTCGGCAACGTGTATATAAGACAGTAAGTACCTGACGCAGTTGTCAGATCGATTACTGCTGCTACAATTGTAGGTTATCAAGATTTAAATGAGTTTGAACGTGGTGTTATAGTCGGCGCAAGAGCGATTAGGACAGAGCGTCTCCGAGGTAGCTATAAAGTGGGAATTTTCCCGTACGACCTTTTCACAAGTGTACTATGAATATCAGGAGTCCGGTAAAACATCAAACCTCCGACATCACTACGGCCAGAAAATGATCCTGCGACAACGGGACCAATGATGACTGAAGAAGAATCGTTCGACGTGACAGAAGTGCAGCCCTTCCGCAAATTGCTGCCGATTTTAAGGCTGGGCCATCAATAGGTGTCAGCGTGCAAACCATTCAATGGAGCAACTTCGATATAGGCTTTCGGTGCCGGATGGATATTTACAATGAAACGTCCCCTTTGAACAATTATACATGACTGTGCTTAAACTGACACACAATATTTTTAGCGCAACGCAATCTGACATTCAAAAATCCCTGCAAATGAATGGCCCTGACTAACATTAACATATACCTTTCACAAATACAGCGAGCAATACAGAGAGCGCCACTACTGCCAGCTTAATAAAAGATTCAAACTACGGAAGGCACTAACTACTGATAAGCATAGTTAGCTCATGAAAGATTTTAATAGAGAACAAACAATGTATTTACCTTAATAGTGTTGAAAAATCATAATATACATAGCAGTTCATGACACCCAGTCGTACAAATTTCAAAACTCCGCCATTTCTCTCCCCACATCACCACTGCTGGCGGCTCACCTCCAACTGCGTAACGCTACGCGCTGTGAACATCCAGCTGCCCAACACTACAATGGCAGACAACAATGCAAACTAGCCACAGACTGCACATAGCACAGCCAGTGATTTTCATACAGAGCGCAACAAGAAAACAGAAACAGCCTACTTACATAGCCCCCATGGTCCCCACAAAAAATTTTACAAATAGTTTTGGGCACTGGCCAATAATGATTTGATAAAATTTTTCATAATTACAATAACAAAGATATCAAATGCACACATTTACTGATTCAATGTTGGTCAAAAGCTAAAATTTTCTCACAGTCCATAAAGACAGTCCTGATCATTCATCACAGTAAAATTGCAGTGCTTTTTTTTCCCAGAGTCTGAGCAGTAAAAGAAAATGCACATGGAAGTAGTGGATTTCCATGCAATCTTGAAGAAGTAGTGTTTGCCTTCCAACGGAAAGACAGTGCTGACTCTTGATATGCAGACAGGTATTGGTCCACAACAGAACAAACCCACCACGGAGTCAGTCGAAGTTTTGAAGAATATTGGTAGGTATGTCATCACAGAGTAGACCCTCTGTAGTCCTTGTAGAGATGGCCAGCAGCCATCTGCTGCGACTGTGCAGGTGCACAATCACCATCGAAGAGTCTTGCGGAGAATATAGCAAGTCCACAAAACCACCACTTGTGCACTCACACAGTTTTTGGAATTGTCCTCAGAACCAGCAATGCTGTTATCCAGTCCCTTGCTGAATTATTAACACACGTGCAAACACTAACAGTCCCTACTTCTCAAATATTGTCCATATACTATGACCAACACAAACGTGTGCAGTGAAATGTAACTTACAAGTTACTTAATTTGATGAACTGGTGTCAATTACAATTTTATAACATAAGCATACAATAACAAAGGTACAAAATACATCATTAAAGAACATAATAGTACAGAAAACATTTGTAGTAAAACAGGCTTTACAAAAGAATAGAAATAAACATGCACATCAGTGTTACAAGAATTATGACGTAAGTACATACATAAAGATCATAATAACTTTCGAAACATCAACTTTACACATGAGAATTAAAACAGAACAGAAAAAATAATGTCTAAACATCTTTACAAAGTAAATAACATAGTATTAGATAAATTCTACAATGTAACTTATATCCGCTAAACACATAAAGACAGGAAAAACACAAATATACAAGAGTACACAAACACATAGCAGAATAACACAAGAGGAAAGGGCAGGGTTTGTTTTCAGTGTAACATTTGGTACTGCAGTCCAACCGAAAACTTCATTCCATAGATCTTTCGTCTTATTTCAACATTTGTTTCCACCAAAAAAAGTCCTATCCAAGCATGCTTTCTGTATTTATATGTTCACATATTTCTTACCTCATTATTTATTTTCCATTATCTTACCTCATCATTTATTTCCAAGAAAATCCTACGTAAACCTATTGCCCCTAAAGCCTACTTTTTTGCTCATATCCTCTTTCAAAATACTTTTTTTGGCCAAACCATTTTCTTATAGCTTCTCAATGCATTTCTTCCAATTCATCACAACTCGTTCTCTCATACAGCCTACCCCATCTTAAGCTAACTTAAATCTACTGAGCTCAGATGCTAAACTAAGGGACGAGGAATGCAGCAGCACAAAACAATTAACACAAGCAGCAATGACAAAAAATACAGATTGGCAAAGCTAGCAGCAGTAAATGTAATAACTTATATCAAAACATGACATAGCTCAAGCAGAAAAAAATATTACACTAAAGACAACAATGCAGACAAAGGAAATGTATATTCACATCTTAATGTCTATGTAATTAAAGTGGTGCACTACAAAAACTAATTCTACAAAAAATTGCCAAGTACTTGAAAAGAAAATTATATATGCAGTTACTGTTATTAGTCCCTTCTTATTGTTCTTGCCATTCCAAGAACTCCTTTTTCGAAGAATGTGGATCAGAAAATAATTATTTAATAGATCTGTTGACAGAAACTGTTCACATTAGGAGATGCATTTTAGTTTATTTTATAAAACCAATGCTACAACACAGCTGGGAAACAGATATCAAATGAAATAAGCATCTATGAAAAGCAAAGCATAAAAATATCATTCAATAGTCATGTGAATTTCATAGTTTCATCATTAGTAGAAATTCTCTCAACTCTCGTAGAAAGACACTTGTCATAATCAGGTGTGCAGATGTAAGTATCGTTCCAAGTAATGAGCGTGTCGTAGTTGCGATGCTTTCTCTAAAGGAATGTCAATGGCAAGGATAATGGCCCCTTTTTTTCTCCACCTAATGGCTTTCTGTTGTCAGACGACTACCCCTCAGCTGGGCACCCAAAACGCATTACGTCAAGGTCACTTACCTTGCTAACTGAAATATTTACGACAGAAGTTTCTGCTACAGTGGCAGTCTCATATAAAAAATTTCACAGGTTGAGAATCTGCGTTACAAATGTGTAGAAACAAAATCCTATTGATATAACAGTGTCCAAAAAATTTTCGTCGGCATTGTGATACATTCACGCATTTACATACATTTCATAACTCTTACAGTACGATTCTTGGTTTCCAACAACCTTTTCCACAAACCAGAGTCCCTAACTACTACTCATTATTTCTTGCCTTATTACAAATATACATATTCGTCGACACTTCTTCAATATTTCATCATAACAGATACATATCATAATCAAATAACTCATATAGCATCAGCTTATTAATCATAAACATACCTCAGCAGCATAATACACATCGTCGTCGTAATAATAACATCATAACACCTTAGTCAAATCTCGAAAACATTGTAGCTTTCTGCAATAATTTCAAAACCTAAAGAAAATTCTCTGCTCATTTCAATAGCGTCATCTACCTCAAACATACTTTAAGAATCATGATCTCATACCAAATACATCATTCAAAGCTCTCATAGTATCACAATGGTTCCAAAAAAATATGAACAGTTCACAAAGTACAGACAAAATACAATTTCATAAGTGTGAAGTTACTCAACTGTGTAATTGCGTAAACATGTGTCACTGATGTAGTAAAAAAAATGTTTATCTCTCAGTTAAATAATCAGATATCTGTGTAATTTGTGTGTTAGAGAAATATGGTACCAATGTGTAAAGTTGTATAAGCAAATACCACATTAGCTAGGGCTCCTTGTGCTTGCCAAACACATGGTACACAAAGTAAATGTGTACCCCTGAGGATTAATGTAATTATACCTTCAAGTATTACAGATTATTGCAATGGAATGAAATGTATCACAGAAAAACTTTGTATCATTGTACTTCAAATATCTTTAACAATAAATGTTATAAGTACAAAATGAATCACTCAAATATGTGTACTGTAGCGCTAAACTGTGCGTCTTGTTGCAAGATAATCTCTGTGGAAGTGTCGTAGTTATCGTCCTCTGAAAGCTAAGTTCTGCAGAAGTCAATATACTTACCTCATGATAAACAAAAGTGAAATGCTTTGCATATAGATATCATAGTTATTACGCTTATTGCCGTGATGAAGAAAGTACTGTGCTGTGACGTATTGTTGTGCTACGGAAAGGTAGTCTCATTGTAGCTATATCACAAAAGTTACTACTAAAAGATGTTTTACTTTCCAGAATAATTCAGAAAACTGTGCAGATATAAAACAGATACACCACAAAAGCAACATTGTAAATTGTCACTCATTAGTAGCGTCGTGATAAAATCGTGTAGCTGTCACGTAAACTAACCACTGTGTCATCTGGTATCTCACAGAAAGTACTTTAAATCCAGAATGTATTTTCAAGTAAACCAAAATGTTGCATTAAAATCTCATTAGCAGTACCGGTACATGTTCTAAGTATGTGAGCCTTATAGTCGTTACGTAATTGTGCAACTAACAAGCAAGAATGTACACACACAATAACACTGTGTCGTCTGTTCACAATAACAATGCATTCGTAATTTCTGTTTAAGTAAGTTCTCTTGGTTCTTGACTGGATATTTAATTTCAAACATTGTTGCATGTTAACAGATTCTTAGTCTGACAAAGCATACTAGCAATGTAAAGTGAAAAGTTATATGGCAAAGACAAAGTTAAAAAGCAGATTATCTTTCAATAAACGGTTTTACATGTGAAATGTGGTGCAATCCTTTACTCTTCCTAGTAGACAGAGTTTCAACTTGTTGCAATTATCATGCGGTATACGTCGGTAAAGAATACTGGAATTTTTCTCAATGTTAGCGTCTATGTTATTTTTCTCTGAGCCAGCTGGCGCATGTGGCTGTCTGCGGTGCGAGTCATTGTCTGCTAACTCTTTGTTGGCGTGCGTCGTTATTGGGATTAGGAGACCTAACTTCTACAAATTCACCTTGACGAGAAGGCCCTGCCCTTTTTGAAGCTCGCCGGTTCTGATGGAATTCAGGTCTGTCGTTTTGTCGGTAGTTTACATAGTTTCTTGTTTGTCGGTCATGTGGTGGGGAATTTCTCCCGGAATCATAACTGCGTGGTGGACCGTTGCATCTGAAGTTATTCTGTCTCCCTTGATAATAATTGTTTTGGTTTCCACATTGTCTGTTTCTATGGTTATCTCTGTCATATTCATAATTACGGAAGTGTGATCTTTCTCTGTAACTATTGTTACTCTGCCAGTGGTTGTCATATGGGTGGTGTCTGTTTTGGTCACGATTTGCGTTGTAAGAATAGACTTGTCGTGTCCAGTTATTGTTTCTGTCGTCACGGACTTGTGACAGATGTGACGTGTAGTGATAGTTTTCCTGTTTTCGCATCCCGCGACTGTCTGTGTCAAATTCTAATTCTTGTAAGAGTCCCTGAAAAGCTTCAATGTCGTCTTTGCAACACCCTGCCAAAATAATATTTCTTAAATGTGCAGGCAATTTCATTAAGCAAATGCGGATGAGTTCTGAATGGTTGTATGGGTTTGAAAGATATTGATTCTTATGCAACATGTCTTCAAAATATTTCACAAGACTGGAAAATTCAAATTGTTCAAAGTGTTTCATCATCATGATGCTATGTTTTACTCGGTCTTGTGTAGCTTGAGACCAATATGCTGAGAGGAAGGCATGGTAAAATTCTCCTTCACTGTGGCAATCGTGAATGACCAATCGCATTCTTACAGCTGGTTCATTCTCTAAGTAGCCACACATAAATTCTAATCTCTGCTCTAATGACCAGTTGGGAGGAAAACAATGAGAGAATTGATGGAGCCACGCTTGTGGATGAATGTCGTTGCCAGAATTGTTAAATGTTTTAAATTTACGTGTAGTATTGAACAGCTTATAGTCAAAATCATCATGTCGGCGAGTCGCATATCGGTCATTGTTACGTCGTTTCGGCGGTTCCATTTCAAAATTCGGTGTACCTTGCCAATTTCTTTCATAATTTCCGAAGTGCCCTTAGTTATTATTTTGTGGCTGTTCCGTATTTCTATGTCCCTCTTCCCGTATTGGAGCGCGAGTGGCCTCTGAAATACGTAATTCTTATATTACCTGTGTCAGCTGATCTTGTACTTCCCGGATTTTTCTTTGGTGTTGCGTATTACTTTGATTCTGATTTTGTTTGAATTTCCTAATTTGTTCGCACTCCTCTGTGTCATTAAAGACTACCGGTTTTGTGTCATCCAGATTATCATCTACCTTCGTAGATAAATTATTTAGTTGATCTGAAAGCTCAACTACTTTCTCTGATAATGAACTAAATTCCTCCATGTGCCTTTCTACTGTGTCCTTTAAGTTTTCCTGAGTTTTTGCAAGTTGCGTAACCGAATCGGTAGATGCAACTGAGTCAGTTTTAGCTTGCAAGGTCTCATGATCTTCATGAACAATGGTTTGCAGTTCTTTTATGGCTGCTTCGTGATTCTGTAATGCATTTTCATGACGCGAAACAATAGGTTGGAAATACTCACAAATTTGTGTGTTTACGTCATTACAGACTTCTTGACATTTCGATTCTATTTTATGTAGCTCAGTAGTTAAATCTTCACGTGTTTGTTCAAGTGTGGTGTGAAGATTTTGTTCCATTGCGTCTAACTGTTGCTGTGTTTGACTCTGGTGTTGTTCCATTGTGTCTAACTTTTGAAGATTTTGTTCCATTGTGTCTAACTTTTGAAGATTTTGTTCTATTGTGTCTAACTTTTGAAGCTTTTGCTGTGTTTGTCCCATTTGTTGTATTTATTGTAATAACAATGCACTGGTGTCTGAAACAGGTGCCTCAGTGCTTTTCGGCAGTGAATTTGCACCGGCAACATTCACATTTTGACAAGCAGAAAATGTGTTTTGACTTATTTGAGAAAACGGTGAGCACCCAAAACCTGAATCTACAGTATTTGCGAGATTGTGTCCCGTCCTTTCGGATTTCTGAGGCAAGCTGTTGCCGACCGATCGATCGATAATGCTTCCCTGTTCACTAATTGTTTCACTGCCTACACCATTATTTGCAGCCTGCTCCATTTCCCTATGCACAATTACCAAATTACTGCATTGAACATTAGTTAATTCATTACTCGGTGGCGCTAACACACTGCTTTCGTCTTCACTGTCATTTCTCAGTTTACTTTGGAGCCTAGTATTACGTTTTTCACACGCCATTATTGTCACAATATTTCACACGATAACACAGAAAAGCACAATTTGAAGAGCAAAAATAAGAGAACACATTAACTTAGCACTGAAAATAATATCTCGTTAATTGCAAGCGCAGCTGCGAAATACTTGCTGCAAATCTACATGCATACCATAACAAAAAGCAACTACAAAGGAGATTCTCTCTACAATTACGCGCTAGCAATAAACAATCGCTACACTAATTACACAAACTACAAGAAAAAAAATCAGAAGATTCCAGTGAGGTATCCGCGGCTAAGGGTCGACATATGAAACGTCCCCTTTGAACAATTATACATGACTGTGCTTAAACTAACACACTATTTTTAGCGCAACGCAATCTGACTTTCAAAAATCCCTGCAAATGAATGGTCCTGACTAACATTAACATATACCTTTCACAAATCACTTACCTCACAAAAATCTTCGTTACTCGAACTACTGCAATACAGCGAGCGCCACTACTGCCAGCTAAATAAAAGATTCAAACTACGGAAGGCACTAACTACTGATAGGCATAGTTAGCACATGAAAGATTTTAATAGAGAACAAACAATGTATTTACCTTAATAGTGTTGAAAAATCATAATATACATAGCAGTTCATGACACCCAGTCTTACAAATTTCAAAACTCCGCCATTTCTCTCCCCACTTCCACCACTGCTGGCGGCTCACCTCCAACTGCGCAACGCTACGCTCTGTTAACATCCAGCTGCCCAACACTACTATGGCAGACAACAACGCAAACTAGCCACAGACTGCATACGGCACAGCCAGTGATTTTCATACAGAGCGCTACGTGGCGTTACCAATAAGAAAACAGAAACAGCCTACTTACAACGGGAATGGAGACAACCTCATGGTTCAAATGGCTCTGAGCACCATGGGACTTAACATCTGAAGCCATCAGTCCCCTAGAACTTAGAACTGCTTAAACCTAACTAACCGAAGGACATCACACACATCCATGTTCGAGGCAGGATTCGATCCTGCGACCGTAGCAGTCGCGCGGTTCCGGACTGAAGCGCCTAGAACCGCTCGGCCGCAGTGGCCGGCAGACAACCTCATGAATACATGGATTCTGCATGTCAGCAGGGGACTATTGAAGCTGGTGGAGGCTCTGTAATGGTGTGGGGAGTGTGCAGTTGGAGTGATATAGGACACCTGATACGCCTGTATACGACTCTGACAGGTGACATGTACGTAAGCATCCTGTCTGATCACCTGCATCCATTCACATCCCTTGTGCATATCCCAGGCAATTCCAGCAGTACAATGCAACACCACACACGTCCAGAACTGCTACAGAGTGGCTATTCTGAGTTTAAACACTTGCGCTGGCCACCAAATTCCCAAGACATGTAGATTATTGAGCGTATCTGGGATGCCTTGCAGCACACTGTTCAGAAGAGATCTCCACCATCTAGTACTCTTATTGATTTATGCACAGCGTTGCAGGATTCACGGTGTCAATTCTCTCCAGCACTACTTCAGTCATTAGTCGAGTCCATGCCACGTCGTGTTGCGCCGGTTCTGCGTGCTCACGGATGCCCTACAAGATATGAGGCAGGTGTACCAGTGTCTTTGGCTCTTCAGTGTATTAAGGACAGGCCCCAAGGAACTCCTTAAATTCGGCAATACTTCGCAAAACGTAAAGGCAACACATATAGGCAACACGTATAGGCCCCAAAGGGTTACTTAAATAAATTTGGCAATACTTCGCAACACATATTTACAATCGATTTCCGTAAGGTTAATGACAAAATGCAGATATTCAAATCCAATTTGGATGTTTTTCTCCTGAAAAATTTATTCCTTTTCTTACGAGTACAGGAATACTTTGCGTCCGCTTAATTTCGAAAGAGGAAGACAACTCACTGCAAAGAACAGAACAGTAGATTCAATACTGTTCATACATCAATATCCTAAAGTCAGTCCTAATACAAGAAAATATGTTTGCGTAAAGAGTTCCCCACGTTATTTATTTTATTTTTTTCAAATTATACGTGGCAAATGGCTGCCTACTGTTTGGACTCGATAGCCTCGTATCACCTACTTCTTCAACATGAAACTTTGAAAAATAAACTACATTCTTGAGGTATACATCTTGTTATTATAATATTTCATTGTTAGTTTCGTTTTGGCATTTCATAGTCCAGAGTTTTACTATTCTGGTTATGTTTCCGCTAATACATTGTCTTTAATGTCACTTTATACTATAGACATATTTTCTTCAGACAATGAGTTGCATCTCGCTTTCGGTTATTTAAGGATTCTGAGCAAATGAATACAACAAGGAAATGTTGTATATGGAACTGTACTAAATGCTTCCTATTACGTGATAACTATGAGGGCAAAACTGCAAGGATTGAAACAGGGTACGATGTCCATAAAAATTGTTGTTGACTCTTCAGACACTTGTGTTGACTACTTCCTCATACTTTGTCTTCTACCATCCGTGTATGAGGGGCGTTCAAAAAGAAATGAGCCAGAGACATAATTACAGATACCAGTACCTGTATGTTAGAAGTACTAACCCTGGCTGTTGAGACACTTGTCCCACTATGGCACAAGGCGGTGAATGGCTGCCTGATAAAATTCCTGGGGCTGCTATGTTACCCAGTTCCGCACATACAGCTGGACGTCGTCATCCGAGGTGAATCATTTGCCCCTCAGAGCCTTTTTAAGGTGACCAAAAATGGCGTAATCACAGGGAGAGAGGTCCGGACTGTATGAAGGGTGGCCGAGAACCTCCCATTTGAATTTCTGCAGGAATGCCGCCACTGCGTTGGCCGTATGAGGCTTTACATTGTCGTGGAGCAGATTGACCCCACAGATGAAATTGCCTCATCGTTTTGATTTGATCTCCTGGCGAGGGGTGGTCAAGGATTGCAAGTAACGCTGGGCATTCACTGTTGTCCAGTGCTGCAGGAAGTGAATCAGATGGGGCCATTTTTGGCCCCCTTAAAAATACTCTGAGGGGCAAACGATTCATCTCTGGCGACGACGTCCAGCTGTACGTGAGGAACTGGTTAACATCGCAGCCCCGACACTTTTATGATACAGCCATTCACCACCTTGTGTCACGGTGATACAAGTGTCTCAACAACCAGGGTTAATACTTCTAACATACAGGTACTGGTTTCTGTAATTATGCCTGCGGCTCGTTTCTTTTTGAACGCCACTTATAAGTAACACTATGAGAATAAAGCAGAAGAAGGATATAGAAACAGAGCAGACAACAAAAGAGGCAACGGAGTAGCTTGATGTCAGAGCATATCTCGTTGTAGGTCACACCTGAATGAATGTTACATATGCAGTCACGCTGTTTAACATTGATAAAAACCATCATTGCACTCTGGAGTAAGCTACGTTACGAGATCCTAAATTACAAAATGAAGATTCAGGGTATTATCCCCCCAATGCTTAACATTTCGTATCGAAAACCTTTATTCCTGTTCGCACACATGCCTTTACAATCGTATATCTTCCTTAGATCAATCGCAGGTTCTATCACTTATATGTCGGAGTCTGCAGGCATTAGTCTTCAACCCATACTGAACATAATGTACGTATTGCCTAGCGTGCTTGATGTATGCCATCCATCGCAGCCTACCACAGGCGACTCCCAGTACTGACCAATCGCAGTGATGGTGTGCTGGTAAAAAGGCGAGTGTCTAAACGTTGTGCGCAGGCAGAGGTGCATAATATTTTGCGTTGTTGCCGGTGTCCTGTCTTCGTTCCACACCACACGCTCCAGCCCTTAGCTACATATTTCCTTATTTACAAAGAACCGGTAACGACAGATTTTGTTGTCATCCTCAGGGCTCCAGAAATTTATGGTATAAAATATGTTCATTTTCAGTTGGACTTCAAGCGAAATAAAGAAACATTTGATCGAGCTTAGGTTTTACCAAGTAGTATTATATGGTTAATATTATATGGTGGTTGCATTATGCCACCTATAATGAACACTTCTACCTTCACCATACATAAGTTAACACGAAAATTTACGCTGTAAATGTTTTATTCGCAGCCCGGAGTGTACGCTGTAGAAACACATGACAGGGGTGTCAGATAGTTTACTGTCGTCTGACACTACCCATGGCGCCACCACCAGTCTTCTTACGTGCTCATCATTACAATGAAGTCGTCGGAGGTATTCGATCCAATTCTAACAAGCACATAACCCAACTAAGGGCGTTCCTGAAAGGAACAAACACTAAAGAGGCCAATCTGTCCGGCAAATAGTTGAACATCGCCAGACACTCTGCTCTTGGAAAAATCACAAATTTTCTTGGATGCTTTAGTTGTCACGCCACTACAGAGCGGACAACCTGATCCCGCGTAACGACTGTGTGGAAGCTTACACCGTAGTACCGAGTAACCCACATTTCCCTTCGCATCAGCTATTCATCTTGAAGGCTGAAAACTCAGTCTTAAACGCTGAATTCATCGTTCCCAAACATACAAACACACTCACACGCACACACACACAACCAGCCAGTTTATTTAACAAACGGTCCTTTCGAAAGGGAAGGAACTATGCGGCAACGACAGAAAGTATTAAGGAACTGCTTGAAAGACCAAACAGCTGCCGTTAGCACCTTGTGGGAGACGTATTGGGGATTTCCGCTTTCAATGAAGTGCGCGACAACATCTCGCTTTGTGGGTTCCGGATTATCTTCGACCCTCGTCAGGTGCCGACAGAGACGGTTTTCGATTAGCTCCATTTACACGCGAGTGTCACGGAGCTGTTGCCGCCGCCAGCTGTGTGAGCGCGGCAGTCCTTTTGTAGGGGGCTTATTGAGCCCGCCGATCCTCCGCAGGCGCTGAGGCAGTGACGGGTCGCTGCGGCAAGGCGGACCCGCTACCCGCTCCCAAGCAGGGGGTGGCGCGCCGCGCTGACGGCTACGTGAGAAGTGGCCATGCATTATGCGCCGCTGAAAAGAAAATTTAATCCCCGGGCGAGCGACAGCGTCGCCTCCTCACGCCGTGGGCCGCTGACAGCGTGTGATTATGGATTTATAAAGCGGCGGAGGCCGACCGCCGGGCACCGGGACGCTGGTAACCATCCACTCGCGGTGGAGTTTTGAGCCCGCCTTGCGGAAAATGAGCTGTGCTCCCTACGGGACTCCCAGGTGCTATTCTCGTCACCTCACAGCAGGACGCGTAACTAGGGTATGACTGCGAACAAATACTTTCGCGACATCACTTTTGTAAACACGTTTCCAGACTTCCTGCCGCCTCAGTTCTAAGTAAAACCTTGTAAGAGGTCCATGATTAAGAAATTTGTTGCTAGTGCACTCGAGCAGATGTAATTTCGACGGATTGCTCACGCGCTGCCTGCGATATGTAAGCTATAAGAGAATCTCAGACCAGAGAGCAGTGTTGTCAGCAGTAGGAACTGTGTAGCAGATGTAGTAGTAGTAGCGAGGAGTCGTGTGTGTCGAGTTGGCTGGGCCGGTCGTGGTGGAGCGATGGCGGAGCCTGAGCGTTGTAGTATAAGATAAACGCAGCCTCGCGCGAATGTAATATTGTTATATCAAGTCCCATGTAAATGTTTTTACAAAATCTCTTAATAATAATCTTTCTCATCAAAAGTAACTTTTGACAATCATTCGTTTCAATTTAAAGAATTTACTAATTTCTCCAATCCTTGGTCATCCCGATTATTGCAAAGAAAAATCAGTTGTTCTTTTTATACATGACAAATCTATCCGCCAGCATTGCACTGGGCTGTGCCAGAAAAATTTCTTATAGGAGCAGATATATACGCGTTATCCGGCGATCTTATTGAGGTAAGAATTTTCAATTTATTCAGTATGATCTTTCAAGGCCATGACGCAGCACTGCTGACGTCCAAAATTTACCAGTTTAAATTCACAGTCAATTATTGAAAGGTTATCTATGACTCACAGTTTTTTTATTAGGAGTAGTCACATTTTATTGTTCCAAAGTTACGGAATTTATCTGTTGGAGGTTACGCTGAATGTGAATTATATACCTATATTTTTTACTGTTGGGAGGTTATTATATAATTATCTTTGGGAGGTTACACTAAATGTGAATATTATTTATATCATTTTTTTTGTGGGGATGTTACAACCTCAATCTGTCGATGATTACCACAGTCGCCTTCGTCAAATGCTTGTCGAAAGCTAGTGGTATGACTTCTGGGGCGCTCCTCTGAACGCCGATTCTACTGAGGGCGCAGTTTTGTGATGGACGAGGAATATGAAGAAGAGCGAAAGAAAATGAGAAGAGGGAGAGCGAACTATGGGAGAGAAGACGTAGCAGAAGAAGAATGTGGGAAACGAATGAAGTCCTATGAAATGGAAAGGGAGTGGGGCTGGGTGAAATAAAATCATTAGCAGGGACTGACTGTGGAAGGAATAATACCAAATGTCCTATTTTCATCTTTGGCTGGTACGGAGAAGTTTGTTTCTTTTGTGGTAGCTGTAGTGACTATTCTTGGCAGAACTGGAACAGTGAAATAAATGGAAAACTTAGTAACGAAATAAGTCTACCGTCTTTTTATAGAGCTTTTGCTGTTCAAATGGTTCAAATGGCTCTGAGCACTATGGGACTTAACTTACGAGGTCATCAGTCCCCTAGAACTTTGAACTACTTAAACCTAACTAACCTAAGGACATCACACACATCCATGCTCGAGGCAGGATTCGAACCTGTGACCGCAGCGGTCGCGCGGTTCCTGACTGTAGCGCCTAGAACCGCTCGGCCACTCCGGCCGGCAGCTTTTGCTGTGCCAATTCAAAGGCACTCACTACATGTTTGAATTTAGCCTGTGCTCATAACTGTATTGCCTCAGTATTAATGCCCCGAAAATATTACACTTTTTATATAAAATTTTGACGTAAGAATGAACTACAAGGCCTTCTGACTGTTTATTATTAATGTAATACTCGGCAGCAGGCAAAACTTCCATAGTCCAATGGAAAATATAAAGGCGTCTTTAACACGTGTCTAAGTAATACAAAATTATGACCAAGACTTTCAATAATTCTAACATAATCCGAAGACGTAAGTGCTTTTTCTCTTATAGAGAGCACGTTTCTGAAAGTTCTCTGCAGTTCAAACCTACCCAATGCAGGTTGTAATATGCAGCCAAAGAAAGAGAAATTATATCTGCGAATGGCAGTTAATTGCGATAGCAATTCCGCTAACAGCAGAATGTGTTCTGTGAATTGTTCCCGCTTCAGCTACGATCGTAGACATCGGATAAGTGAACACACGGGAAGTCAACATGAAAATCGTAAAATTTTATGACATGGGGCTGAAATACAGGGTGGTTATGATTAAACTTTCCCTATTTAATACGTTATAACACGAAAACTAATTAACATTCGAAAACCACATTTGGTAGCATTGATGCCAAGAACACGAGGAGGAGGAATAATGCAGATTCAGCACAATTGAAACACTTTAATGTGGTCTTACGGTACATCATACCATTACATACGAAAGGGGCTCAATACGGAGCACATCAGGGTCCAGAAGAGTCTGAAAGCGTAGGATTGCATTCTGCAGAGCAGAACAAAGAATGTCCGTAGGTATGCTGGCTACCTCTCTTGATATACAGTGCAGGCCCACAACCAGAAATCACAGGGATGAGATCTGGTTGACTGTGCTGGCCAAGCATTTGGAAACGATAGGCTGATAATTCGGTCATTTCCAAATGTGTCTTGGAGAAGCAGGTGAACTTCAGGAGCGATGTGCGGTTGGCCCCCATCTTGCGTGAAAACTGTTGAGTTCAATGCGTCTCTCTCCTGTAGGGCAGGTATAACATGCTGTTATGAGGGTTGTGCAGAAATTAGGTTTCTATCGGTTACGAAATGGACACCACAGTGAAAACCCGACGAAGCTCTGCACGGATGTGTTGGGTAGTGTCTCTAGTATGATTGTCGATCGCATAAAGACGCTCTTTTCAGTTGTGAGCACTGTGAGGGAGTAAAGATCCATATAACAACGATGTCTCCCGCCAAGTAGGAGGGCCTGCTGAGATGCTTCGCGTCAATGAATGCAGCCCACCTAACACAACTGCCTCACACTTCCTTCTTCATGGCAATTCTCAGCCGCACTCTGCAGGGGCAGTGAAGACGCTCCTGCAGCTTTTTCGATGTGAAGTGTTCGATCACCCACAACACAGCCCTAATTGTCTCGTCCTGAGTATCATCTCTGTTCACATAAAACGCTGGATACGAAGACAACACTTGGGCGCAGGCTACGCGCTGTAGACCAGCGTAGAGAATTATCGGAAAGCACAGGCGGCTGCCTTCTATGACGATGGTGTTGGAAATTTGGTATAACGCTCCGACAAATGTCTAAGTCGGAATGGCGAATATGTAGAGAAGTATCTGGAAAGTGTAGCTAACTCTTGAAAATAAAATGTTTCTGATTTTCACTATGGTTTCCATTTAGCGAACGATCGGAACTTACTTTCTAGAAAACCCTCGTATCACAGTAACTGGCCAATCACACTGCATGTTGAAAGGTGGCTACACTGAGCCACTGCGCCAGAGATTACGCCAAAGAGTATTATTAAGCCGCCTCCACAGTGCTTGTCGAGAGCTCGTAGAAGTCAGTGCTTGTCGAGAGCTCGTAGTAGTCAGTGCCTGTTAAGAACTCGTAGAAGTCAGTGCTTGGAGAGAGCTCGTGGTAGTCAGTGCCTGTCGAGGTCTCGTGGTAGTCTGTGCTGAGATGTTGTAGCAGAGAGTGTTTGTTGAGATGTGCTATTAGACAGTGGTTGCTGAGATGTGGTATTGGAGAGTTCTGGTTGAGATATAATGTAAGGATTAGAATGATTTTCATCAATATAAATGAGGTAACTAACTCCGTTTGTTTTTAATTTCAGTATCCTAAATAATGCGTCATTACAGGTTCAGTCAACAAAGCATCTGGCGTGTGTTCTTGTATTAGAGTGTAATTCTGCTTTCCTTACGCAATTATCGTATTTCTAATTTTCTTTTATCACGTCAGTATAATTGGTATTTAAAAATTCTTGTCTTGTTGGAGAAGAACCGTGCCAGATGTGTACGTTGAGTCACACTCCCACACACAGAACAATTACATTTGTGCTTGGGTTTTGTAGGTTTTATAGTTGCTGGGGACTTAATTAATTAATTGTGTTAACGAAAAATTTCATTTCATTCTTGTTGTTGTTCTTTGCAGTCAGATAGCGTAATAATTCTAGTCAGGGCCAACCGTTTACGAGACACAGCGTAATCGGACCTAACAGCTACTAAAAACTAAAAGTATTTTCAATCATATTTAATTAAGCCCCCATGCAATGTCTTTGGTCGCTGAGCGCCAACCTATTCAAAAAAGAATGGGCCAATGATAAACGTAGCCGTGAAGCCACACCATACGGTGACACGTTCGCCACACAGAGCAACTTTATGGAGAGTGAATGGAGGTGAAGATCCCCGCACTCGGCATTTCTGTGTGCTCACGTCACCCATCAGGGAAAAATGAGCTTCGTCCGTCCATAGGATGGTCCAGGGCCAGCCCTCATCATCTTCAGTTCTTGCAAAAAAATAGAGACCGAAGTCAAAACGTTGTTGTGCGTCTTCTGATGCTAGTTGCTGTACGATATGCATTTTGTACGGATGCCATTTGAGAATGGTTCGAAGCACCTTCCTTACAGGGGGCCATGGGATGTTCAACTGTCATGTCACAGCACTCGCACTGCCTAACTACTGGGAACTGTGCACAGCGTTGTCTGCCATAGCAACGCGATTTCATCAACCACCTGTGGTGCAACCGGTATTCGGCCTCTTCCCAGAACGAAGCACAGTTCTCCAGTGGATTCGAACTTATTCACCATGCTCCGGACAGCAGATGGAAAAAGAGAACCCCTCTGTAATCCTTTCAGCCGGCGATATTCTCGAAGTGCAGTTGCAGCATTGCTGTTGTTTTGATAATGGAGCTTCACCAATAATGCGCTGGTCCTTTTGTCCAAGCTCAAGTTGACACGTCAACAAGTGCACTGCGACTGGTCAGGTGTGTGATGTGAGACTATGCACACGATGACTGATCGTGGCACCTGGTGGCCATAGCCGGAACTAGACGGTGGCGCTGTGACGCATGGAAATCATGCACCCCATACTCTGGACATTAATACTACCAAGTTTTGTACTCGTACGGTAATTAGTTCCGTGTTATAACGTGTTAAACAGGGAACGTTTGATAATAACCACCCGGTAATTAAGGAGAATCAGAAAATCAACTCCTTTTATTATTCGATAAATAAGCGTGAGAATTTACCAACAACGTTATACAAGTCTTTCAGGGAACGACTTACGAATACAACACCACTTATTATCGAAAGTTCCCCTAAGTAACCTCATATGTTCTCCAATCCCCGTGTTATTATTAAATGAGTGGAAGAATAACATGAACCGTGACCGTACCGACCGATGACTTAATGAAAGATCGATAATGTTACTTGCACAATGAACAAAATCTGGATCTCAGCAACAGATCTATCCTTGGTCACAAAGTAACACATCTGCAGAACAGATTAGATTAGATTAGAGATTAGATTAGATTAGATTAATACTAGTTCCATGGATCATGAATACGATATTTCGTAATGATGTGGAACGAGTCAAATTTTCCAATACATGACATAATTAAGTTAATTTAACAACATACTTAAGTTAATATAACAAATTTTTTATTTTTTGTGTTTTTTTATTTTTTATTTTTTAAGTTTTTTGGTTTTTTTCTTAATTTAGATCTAAAAAATTCCTCTATGGAGTAGAAGGAGTTGTCATTCAGAAATTCTTTTAATTTCTTCTTAAATACTTGTTGGTTATCTGCCAGACTTTCGATACTATTTGGTAAGTGACCAAAGACTTTAGTGGCAGCATAATTCACCCCTTTCTGTGCCAAAGTTAGATTTAATCTTGAATAGTGAAAAATCGTGTAACAGAATACTACGCCAAAGCAGGCTAGCGAGCAACGCTCTCACCACAAATTGCTGAACGTTGCAACATAGAGCAGGCTATCTCGGCAAAACACGAGACAGAAGCATTTGAAGTTAACTTATAGAACCATGTTAGATGCAAGTGGCTTTCACGCGAAGAACCAGGGTAGAGTCAGGCCCAGGGAAAGAGGAAGAAATGGTTCAAATGGGTCTGAGCACTATGGGACTTAACATCTATGGTCATCAGTCCCCTAGAACTTAGAACTACTTAAACCTAACTAACCCAAGGACATCACACAACACCCAGTCATCAGAAAGAGGAAGAGAATACCTTTTGTGTACTCATCCGTACGGCCAAAAGATCTCAAACTTCAACCACCCAGTTACCGGCTGGTCAGCTGGGCACCGCGCTCAAAGCACACCATGCAGATACGCTTTTACTGTGCAGATAAAGATTTGACTTCTCTAGCAGACGAGAACACCGCACAGAGACTCTCTGCACCGTGCTAGTGACTTACAACTTCCAAAGCGATATTTAATTTGAAAGACGATTCCAACAGACTGCTTCACACTTTAATTTGAAAGACGATTCTAACAGACTGCTTCACAATTTACAACCGTATTTCGACGTCACGTGCTCGTCACCAAGGTTTCTGTTGTGGTGCAACTTCTTTCGCTGTGATGTCAACACGCTATTGACGTCTGAATCAGAGTTCTTACATCACAAGTGAAGCACTGATGATAAAGCTGTGACTGCGAAAAGAGCATCGGCACAACAAAAACGCTAAAAAAATACATTAGACGGACAACACTAATAAGTTTGTTTTTCTTCTAATAGATGCAGTCACTCTCGTTCTTCTAAGTGTGCCAATGCTTCGAGATTATAAACAGTGTATTTTGAGTACATTGTTTTGATTGTTACGGCCTTGCATTGATCAGCAATGACACAAGGGTACCTAATTGCGATACTGCTGTAGGTACTGCGACTTTGCACTGTGTGTTGTTCCATGATTTAAAGTGAATCACAAAAAAAGAATTAATGAAATGTGTAAATTTTACTTTAGTCTATGATCATACTGATCCCAATAAAAGAATAAATAGACCAAGAAGCGGAAGAAAACAAAGCAAAAATTGAGAGATCTTGGGAGAGCATAGGATGAATTGGGGGGAGGGGGGGGGGGCAGGTAGGCATAAATATGAAATTTGCTGTTGGCGCCAGTTACAGCTGATGTCATCCGGAAGACGTAGCAAAGCGGCCAAAGCGTCATCTAGGATTTGACTAGACGTAAACTGGCCGTTTTGAAAGCGCTCAAAAGAACGCAATGGAGACGTTTTGTCACACTTGGTCAAGAAATTTGTCCATTTTAACTTGTCGTTTATGAGCATGGCATTTCACATCGTACACAATGCACTTTAGCCGTATATTACATTGCTGGACAGTAAAATTACAACATAGGAAAGATAGCAAATAAATTTCTCTTACCGTGCGTATACAGTATAATAAGAAGAATATATGAGTAAGTCCCTGCAGTTGGTGACTGGTACCTGTTGGTACTGACAGCAGCTCCGTGAACCTGCTCCGCACGTAATCAAATAGCTTCTGATCCGGATAGATTCACTTAGACCGAAACCGGTAACCGGAAATAATAAATGAATAGTGATTGCGATCTCGACTGCCTTCTTCTGTTACACTGTTAAATCGGTACCTTTCCGTTGTTCTTGTTGCGACCTTCAGTCCGAAGACTGGTTTGATGCAGCTCTGGATGCCATTCTACGTGTGTGAGCCACTTTATCTCCGAGTAACTACAGCAACCTACATCCTTCTGAATCTGTTTACTGTACTCATTTCTTGGTCTCCCTCTAAAGATTTTTAATCCCCCCCCCCGCCACACACACACACTTTCCTGAAATACTGAACGGCTGTTCAATTGATATCATAAAATGTGTCCTATCACCCGATCCCTTCTTTTGGTCGAGTTGTGCCACAAATTTCTTATCTCCCCAATTCTGTTCGGTACTATCTCATTAGTTACGTGATATCTATTTAGTCTTCAAAATTCTTCTGTAGCACCACATTTTGATATATTCTATTGTCTTTCTGTCTAAACCGTTTATCGTCCCTGTTTCATATCCATACATGGCTACACTCCAGATAAATACCTTCAGATAACTCTTCGACGTTAACAAAAATCTCTTCTTCAGAAATGGTTTTCTTGCCATTATCAGTCTACATTTTATATCCTCTTTCCTTCGGCAATTATCAGTTGTTTTGCTGCCCAAGTAGCAAAACTCATCTACTACTTTAAGTATCCCGTGTCCTAATCTAATTAACTCAGCATCACCTAATTTAATTCGACTACATTCTATTATTCTTGTTTTGTTTTTATTGATGTTCATCTTATATCCTCCATCCAAGACAATGTCCATTCCGTTCTACTGTACTTCTAAGGCCTTTGCTGTCGGTGACAGAATTACGATGTAATCGGAGAACCTCAAAGTTTTTATCTTCTTCGCTAATTTTTAAAACTTACTCCAAATTTTTCTTTGTTTTCCTTTACTGTTTGTTCAGTGTACAGATTGCATAACATCAGGGATAGAATACATCCCTGTCTGACTCCCTTCTCAACGACTGCTTCCGTTTCATGCCCCTCGACACTTATAACTGCCGTCTGGTTTCTGTACAAGTTGTAAACAGCCTTTCGCTCCCAGTATTTTATCCTATTACCTGCTTTCCGACATGAGACCAAAAATTATTAAATATCCTCTGCATGCAAATAGGTCAGGACATGAGCTGTTGTATTTGGTTGAAGTTAAAGTCACGAAGACCTCGCATACAGCGCACGGACAGCGATCTACTACCTGTTTTGATGTTACGGAATGCCGTTGGGTACACAACACGAACATGTGTGGTTCACTTAGGAGAGCAGCCGTTACATTTATGACGTGATAAGGCGGTTGCATACTAGTCCAATGGAGACCAACTGCCTCGTTGGCAGTGACGTGCTCAGTGTGGACGGTCGGCAAATAGGAGCTAGCGCAGTGGTTGGTGTTGTTGGCGTTTCGGATTTCCCGAAGTAACATCAAAGCGTTGGCGCCGGATTGGTCGTGAGACTCCTCCCCGAGTTTATACGTCAGGTAAGAACGTTGTTTGGCTCAGTTACGATTTGCTGTGCCTGCTGAACGCCTATCAATGCATTGTGTTTAGAAATACTGGAGAATGGAGGACACGGAAATAGCGTTAAAGCTGAAGAGTTCTATCATGGACGGGAAACTTTATGGGACCCTACGAACAGCGAATATAAAAACAAACTGATAAGATTAGACGCTTGGAGAGAAATAAGTGAACTGTTGTGAAGTAAAGTAAACGATGTGAAAAAGAAAGTGGGGTCATTATTGACATCTTTTCGCTGTGAATGACAAAGACTAACGAACAAAACTGAGTCTTGATGCTGATGAACTCAACAAATTGACATGGTTTGCCTTTAGTAGTAAAGAAATGTATTAAATACAGAGGTAAGTGAAAAGGTATTATTTTACTTTTGAATATTCTATTTCGGGAGTTATTATTATAATGAAAAATCGTCTTATTAAACAAAAACCGCGTTTTTTAAATCGGTAGGAAGCACTGGAAGTGTAAAATTACATTACTTTTAATTACTGTAATAAGAATCAGACATATTGCCAGACATGTGCAGAATCAGTATGCATTTAATTTTGAACGATCATTTTAAATATAGAGTTACGTTGTATTCTTTTCACTTAGATTTTTCAAGCTTATTTATTTTGCCATTCTACTCTCTCTCCGAGTAAAAGTAGTTCTTCCCTGACTGCTTTTCACTTCGTTTTCGCTGATTTTTTTATGGAAAGAGTGTAACTCGCTATTTTGGATTATTGTTCTCCAGGTTCCTGGGATTACTTCTCCTGCTTCATCTTCATCTGAGCTATCCGGTATCGTGTAAATAGTGGATGATGCTTTGCTTTTTCTTAATAAGTTTGCGGTTATACACATGCCAGAACTACTGTCGTTGCTTTGTCTGGAGTCGTAACATTTGTTTGTGAAGAGCTCAGAAAACAACAAACATAATTCCTAAAACGTTATCGATAATCGGTAACTAAAATTTCGTTTGTTGGAACCTTTTTTCTGATTACGGGACAACCTTTCATTAGGTTATCGAGTAGAGAAAAAAACGTCACCCACGAAGATTTATGGAATTTCATTTGCCTCTTTGCTAGCATTTTTTAGGAGGTAAGTTGAACTTATTATTTTATAATGATTTCCCTAGTTGTGAACGTTTTAACACATCTCCATTACAAATTCTTCCTTGACAACCAACGTCGAAAAACAAACACAGTAATCCGCATCTGCAACACCTTAAGAACCATATCAAATTATGCTTCATTAAAGGGAGGTCTTTGTTTACTCCAACTCATGGTAACATTTTCTATATGGAATTATTTTCTTCTGTATATCACTACTTTTCCTACGTCTACGCCTACGAATAATTATAAAAATATGAACCCAATAAAACGATACTGAAATTTACCTTCTAGTTGTAATATTCATTTCCTCTGTTTGTCGGTGCCTGTATTCAGCAGTGTCTTCCATAAAAGGCCTCGTTGTGGTTGGAAAAATTCTATTTTCTTCCGAATTTGCTTGCTACCTGTGCCCATTCTTCTGCATTGGAAGGCCACTGTCCGAAAACAAAGAACAATTTGAAACCATATGGTGCACCAAATGTAAAATGCCTCATAAAAAGCCACTCATTCACATTACCAAATTCAAAGCAGCAAAAGAAGCAACCTTATCCAAGCAACCTTATCTTATTTCTAAATATTGTTCATTCCCATTCAGGAGTTTTCGTGTCGCTGCTTCAAAACGAATCCTTAATCTGTAGCTAGATGGCGAGAACACAGACAAACATAAACCAACAACAGCATGAAGCAGCTATAAGAAATCTCGTATCCCAGATCCCTCTGATCCCTCTACGTCGAAACAATGTAACCAATACAAGGCAGACAAGGCTTACAACTGAATGATAGAACTCAACGAAAAACAGCCTTCACGAGACGAAAGCTCTATTTCTGGGGAACATATTGCAGCCAAGTACACAAAATAAAATTAACGTACAAAAACTGTTGTAAAGTATTTGATCGTACAAATCCTCTTAAAAGCCTGTATAGGTTTATACGAACTGGTATTCAGTACACCGCATTCACAGTCCCAAAACCGATTTTATAATTCTTATATGCAACATGTCGGTTGGCCATGTCTTTCACAGCCACACAAATCCAGTTCCCAGACTCCGCCATCATTCACTGCTTCTCAGACCAGTGATCCTGAGTTACACCGAAATGCTTATTTGGCTACTATAGACACACCATCTCTCCAATCGATTCATCAGGTTTCACCAACTCCCCCTGATTGCACAGATTTCTCGCATCTGGCACTGTTTGTCCAAATATTCTCACCACAGTAACCAGATAGTACGAAAATAAATGTACCAACGATGATGCTAATTTTTTATAAACGAGTCCATGCTTTTCACTGCATATGTATACAATTATTGCTTTTATTGTGTTCCGTATCGTGAATAACTGCTACTAAACACTAGAATAAATTTGTTTACTTACCTTAACATATTCCTATAGATTTTGAATTATTGCTGAAAAAACTTCAGGTTCAATCTTGCAGATGAGCTGTTCTAACCTCTGAGTGATGATTAATCTTTATGCTGCGGGCACAGCTCTCCTCAAGGAGGTGTCGCCTTTGGAAACTTTAGGGTTTACACAGTTCAATAAAAATCTGTAGCTTTCATTCGGAAAAAATGAAATAGCCCGTATTCCAATTCAGCTTTAAGGTCAGAAATTAATGTTGTCCCACCACACTGCTCCCTACTTCTTACAAGGGAAGTCGCCCACCAGCGTTGTTTTTTTCTTCTTGTTTCTCTGACAATCAGCTCCCTGCAGTAAAATAAATGCTGCGCATGCGACGACTGTTAAATCTTCTTCTTCCCTCATAACATCAGCCTGTGAAATCATAATTAAAACACCACTTTAGAACAAGAACAAAATGGGAGCTCCCTATAAGAGCCAACTGCGATACCACATAGCCGAATCCCTTGGCCCCAACTGACTGATTTGGTGAGAATGAGAGGCCGACAGCGCCCGACGTTCGGCCGAACCCATTGGCTGTCGTTTGTTGGGTTAGTGTGTACTTGGCTTAAGGCAAGGTCGAATGTAGTCTCGCAACGTTCGTTCTACACGGTGCCTACCTACACGGAGATGCCCATCATAGTGCTGTACATACAGGGTGTTTCAAAAATGACCGGTATATTTGAAACGGCAACAAAAACTAAACGAGCAGCGATAGAAATACACCGTTTGTTGCAATATGCTTGGGACAGCAGTACATTTTCAGGCGGGCAAACTTTCGAAAATACAGTAGTTACAATTTTCAACAACAGATGGCGCTGCAAGTGATGTGAAAGATATAGAAGACAACGCAGTCTGTGGGTGCGCCATTCTGTACGTCGTCTTTCTGCTGTAAGCGTGTGCTGTTTACAACGTGCAAGTCTGCTGTAGACAACATGGTTTATTCCTTAGAACAGAGGATTTTTCTGGTGTTGGAATTCCACCCCCTAGAACACAGTGTTGTTGCAACAAGACGAAGTTTTCAAAGGAGGTTTAATGTAACCAAAGGACCGAAAAGCGATGCAATAAAGGATCTGTTTGAAAAATTTCAACAGACTGGGAACGTGACGGATGAACGTGCTGGAAAGGTAGGGCGACCGCGTACGGCAACCACAGAGGGCAACGCGCAGCTAGTGCAGCAGGTGATCCAACAGCGGCCTCGGGTTTCCGTTCGCCGTGTTGCAGCTGCGGTCCAAATGACGCCAACTTCCACGTATCATCTCATGCGCCAGAGTTTACACCTCTATCCATACAAAATTCAAACGCGGCAACCCCTCAGTGCCGCTACCATTGCTTCACGAGAGACATTCGCTAACGATATAGTGCACAGGATTGATGACGGCGATATGCATGTGGGCAGCATTTGGTTTACTGACGAAGCTTATTTTTACCTGGACGGCTTCGTCAATAAACAGAACTGGCGCATATGGGGAACCGAGAAGCCCGATGTTGCAGTCCCATCGTCCCTGCATCCTCAAAAAGTACCGGTCTGGGCCGCCATTTCTTCCAAAGGAATCATTGGCCCATTTTTCAGATCCGAAACGATTACTGCATCACGCTATCTGGACATTCTTCGTGAATTTGTGGCGGTACAAACTGCCTTAGACGACACTGCGAACACCTCGTGGTTTATGCAAGATGGTGCCCGGCCACATCGCACGGCCGACGTCTTTAATTTCCTGAATGAATATTTCGATGATCGTGTGATTGCTTTGGGCTATCCGAAACATACAGGAGGCGGCGTGGATTGGCCTCCCTATTCGCCAGACATGAACCCCTGTGACTTCTTTCTGTGGGGACACTTGAAAGACCAGGTATACCGCCAGAATCCAGAAACAATTGAACATCTGAAGCAGTACATCTCATCTGCATGTGAAGCCATTCCGCCAGACACGTTGTCAAAGGTTGCGGGTAATTTCATTCAGAGGCTACGCCATATTATTGCTGCGCATGGTGGATATGTGGAAAATATCGTACTACAGAGTTTCCCAGACCGCAGCGCCATCTGTTGTTGAAAATTGTAACTACTGTAATTTCGAAAGTTTGTCTGCCTGAAAATGTACTGTTGTCCCAAGCATATTGCAACAAACGGTGTATTTCTATCGCTGCTTGTTTAGTTTTTATTGCCGTTTCAAATATACCGGTCATTTTTGAAACACCATGTAGAACAGAAACTAGTCTGAAGAGGCGACGGGGTGCCTCCTTCTATGTACCCAGTGTTGTTGTGCGACCACTGCTGCCGCGTCAAGGGAGCCTCAACAATGGCAGCCTTGCTGACAGTCCATGGTGCCCCAGACGTCATCTCACTGTCCGTGTCTCAATGTAAACAAACATATTTCCTCACTGAAACTACGAGGCGTGGCTGTAAGATCCCGTGCTGCCAAGTTGATCATGTTTCTTTTCTCTCGGGCCTAGCCTCACGAGGCCGTTGACGACCTACATGCTGCTAAGTATGGCCCTCTACGTTTCATATTAGCATGGCAGTCGTGGGATTACGACCAACGTGACTAGCATTTTCGTGGGACAATAAGCCACGCCCCTGCCGCTTTCTGATTCCGACATGCGATGGTAGACGGTTCTCCTTCTTACGCGATGCATAACAGTCTTCTCACAAAAAAACGACACTCTGATTCTATTTCTGAAAGAGAAACATGCTGAGTAATCTTTTCCATCATATAGAATGTAGATCGCATAATTCCTACGTACTTTGTGTGGTTGCGCTGATACGCTAATCATCTGCACATCCAACCACGTAGTACATATCATGCCGATTTGACGATCGTTACTTGCAGCATTTATGGTACAGCAATTTTAATTGCCAGCAGAATACATAATTTATTCTCTCATGTAAGTTTCCAGTGCGTCTTACCAGTAACTGTTCTTTACATGTGAGGTTTTGCATCCAATATGAACTACGAAATCTTTGAGTTCACATACATGTTTATTATGAGAACAACAGGGATCGCTAGTTTCAATAATTTGTCTACGAAAAGATCTTCAGAGGCGGAGCACAAGATTGTGCAGAACAAGAATAGAGAGCCGTATCTTTATGGAGAAACCATTCCGATATTTGTCTTCAGTAATTTAGGATACCCACGCAAAACTCAAATGCTTATTGCGATGCAAATATCTGAATATCGGTGCTCCCTATAGTAAATCAGTTTAACACCTACGCCAACTCGCTCTGTGAGGCAGAGGGTCCACGGGCGAGACTGTCGTCGAAGATCAGTTTCCTATCTAAAGACATCCACACCGCTGTGTCTTTGCTGCATTGACTCGATGCTTTCGGGTAATATAGCATGTTGGAAGAAAAGCAGTGACATGGAATGTTTTGGATGATGTGATAGAAATTTTTAGTATAGCACCCTATTAAAATATCCGGGTTGTTGTGTCGAGATCGAATGAACATTATGGAATAATCCCTAGGTTTTATCCCGGTACGCGGCGATCCTCTTAAAGGAGGTTTGTCACTTCTATGGTCAGATTCACACCCTGGCACTCTGCTAAGAAAGTAAATGGAAACCAAATTGTACTGTAGTCACTGTTGATACAGAGTGTGTGAATCAGGCCTCAGAAACTACAACCCCACTTCAAGGTTGGGACGAAACGATGGATGACTACAAGAAATTCATCTTGTTACTGAAAATGGTTTGGAATACGTCATATTTCTGGACTCTGGGCACACGTATCTTGATCATGTGGGAGACATTGCTTCAATACAGTCTACACGTACATCTTCTGACGTTTCAGGCGCCAAAACCACTGGTTTTAGACCCCATATTTCTTCTCATAAACGCAAATAGAAGGAACTGATACTCTAGGCTTGGGTGTACAACTGAGATGCAGCTCTAGCGGTAATTAAGAAAATTTAGAAGTTGTATTAAATGAGATAGAGGAACAACTAACCTAAGAAGCTTAAGATAAATGGAAATTAGGCAACGGGCAATCGTATTTAGTAGCAAGAAGAATAGCAACCTGTAAAGAAAGGAAGGAAGCAAGGCGAAATTAATGTCTTTTTGATTTACAGGACATTAAACATTATTCGGATGGAATAAAAAAAGTCCACATGACATTGTAGAAACAAATATTGTCGAGTTCATGCCATCCAATTTGAAGATAGCACTCAAGGTTTAAATCAGGAGAACCTATTCAGTTATACTCCATCTACACATGAGCTCAGAGCCACAATCTTAAAATTGAGGTTCAATGAAGATACGCTACACAAGAGATACAAAGACACAAAACGAGAGAATGAGCACAGAGAAGAAATATATGCTTTCATATGAACAGTTAATTTGGTAATGGACATGTGTAAAGGGAGACCAAGTTCTGAATACAGTAAGGAGACTCACGTGCTTGAAGTTTGTAGTTATTATGTAGAGATAAAAATACTTCCACAGGACAGACGAGAGGAAAATCTGCATCAAAACAAGTAATGAGACGGTAGGTAACAAGTAAAGCACCGATTATAAATTGTTTTCTGCAGTTTTCTTTTACTGTTTGTTAACTAATTTTGTACCTGTAAATTGTACATGTAAACCAGTCAAAGAAAACAACGCCTGATTTCATCTCATTATCTTCATACTTAATAAATTTGTCAGATTTCTTCACACCAGTCTTGGTACCTTGGATATACACTATGTGATCAAAAGTATGCGGACACCCCCAAAAATATACGTTTTTCATATTCGGTGCATTGTGCTGCCACCTACTACCAGGTACTCCTTATCAGTGACTACTGACGTCCGGACTTCGAATTTGCTCAGGTGATTGGGTGTCACCCGTGTCATACGTCTGTACGCGAGATTTCCACAATCCTAAACATCCCTAGGTCCACTCTTTCCGATGTGATGATGAAGTGGAAACGCGAAGAGACACGTACAGCACAAAAGTGTACAGGCCGACCTCGTCTACTGGCTGACAGAGACCGCCGACAGTTGAAGAGGATCGTAATGTGTAATAGGTAGACATCTATCCAGACCATCACACAGGAATTCCAAACTGCATCAGGATCCACTGCAACTACTATGACAGGCGGGAGGTGAGAAAACTTGGATTTCATGGTCGAGCGGCTGCTCATAAGCCACACATCACGCCGGTAAATGCCAAACAGCGCCTCGCTTGGTGTAAGGAGCGTACATATTGGACGATTGAACAGGGGAAAAACTTTGTGTGAAGTGACGAATCACGGTACAAAATGTGGCAGGTTGTGGGTAAGAGGAATACCCAGTGAACGTCATCTGCCTGCTTGTGTAGTGCCAACAGTAAAATTAATTCTGAGGCGGTGGTGTTATGGTATGGTCGTATTTTTCATAGAGGGGGGGCTTGCACCCCTTGATGTTTTACGTGGCACTATCGCAGCACAGGTCTACATTGATGTTTCAAGCACGTTCTTGCTACCCACTGTTGAAGAGCAATTCGTGGATGGCGACTGCGTCTTTCAACACGATCTAGCACCTGTTCATACTGCACTAACTGTGGCGGAGTGATTACACGACAATAACATCCCTATAATGGAGTGGCCTGCACAGAGTTCTGGCCTGAATCCTATAGAACACCTTTGGATGTTTTAGAACGCCAACTTCGTGCCAGGCCTCACCGACCGACACCGATACCTCTCCTCAACGCATCACTCCGTGAAGAATGGGCTGCCATTCCCCGAGAAACCTTCCAGCACCTGATTGAACGACTGCCTGCGAGAGTGGAAGCTGTCATCAAGGCTAAGGGTGGGCCAACACCTTACTGAATTCCAGCATTACCGATGGAGGGCGGCACGAACTTGTAAGTCATTTTCAGCCAGGTGCCCGGATACTTTCGATCGCATAGTGTATCATTAATCATGATTTCGTAAATCCTTGTGCCTCCAGACTCAGTAAGTGTCTCCATTCTTTTTGAAAATCTACAGTCGTACTAGAAACAGTGACGAGGTAGCGAGAACGCTCGCACGACGACAGAATATCCGAAAATCCGATAAGCACTAATTCACTGATAACAGAAGTTTTAAATGCTTTGCAAAGACTTTTTACTATAAACTCTTATGTAATACCACTGTTGTAATGTCATAATTAAAAATGCAACTTACTCCGAAATTTTGCGTCTGACAGTTTTCCGAAAACTTAAGCCCGTAGTATGTTAGCAGTTGGTTGTGCACAGACCGTTACACGGGTAACATACAGTGTTGTCAGTAATAGAAACGTCTTAGTGGTCACTGCCGTGGAATGCGTATTAGTAGAACACAGGAAATAATTCTGAATAGCTGAACACGTAATGATGTGTACCTCATACACACATCCAGTTCGAGACTCGTGGGATGTTCATTAATTGCTGCCCATATCATAGAAGTCTCGACACATTATTGACCTGGCACAGTGATTACTACTGTAAATTTCTGTTAGTCAAAAAAGACATTAATATTCTCCTTCAGCTATCCTAATTTGGATTTTCCGGGGAGAAACCTTCAAAATATCCAAGTGTATTTCCTTCCTCCATTCTTGGCCACTCCAATTTAGTGCTCCGTTTCCAGTGACATAGCCGTCACCGGAGAGTAAAATTTTAGCTTTGCTTCCTACTGTTTTGGAGGAAACTTAATCAATTTTCAACTAATTTGTATGGGATCTCTGTAGTAGTTGTCGAGTTCCTACCATCACCTACGTGTCAGATGGACTCCGATTTGCTACTAATACGCTGACCATTTAAAATGCGTCAGTCATTTAGTGCTAGAATAACGTCACATGGCGGATGTGCTACATCCATGGTTTATACTGTTTTCCAGAAGTCAGGAAAATATCAGCAAAAATGTCATTCATTCGGGGAAAAATGAAACTGATGTACTGTAGTGGAACAAACCCAGCTTTGTAGTTAAATGCCTAAGCGCTGGCATTCAACTCGGTGAAAGCCCGGTGGAATCCCATTGGTGAATGATATTTTCATCTCCAATATGTAGCTGGTCGGGGGAGGAAAGGTGCTGGTATAAAGTTTCAGATAAACAGACTGTGCATCAAAGTCCTAAGTTAGATTCCAAAGTTCCCTGCAGTGAGTGCGTGTGACACTGTTGAAGGTGATCTGTCAGTCAGAGGGTGTTGTTAAGCCTGGGGTGTACGACAAAGGAAACACTCTCTGATATGGAGGCTGAATTTCCTATTCAGACTCTGCAAGCTACAATATCACATCACTGTAAGGCAGCAAAAAACTGAAACATTCCCTTTGGAAAATTATTAATTACTGTGCTGGTAAATTTCTATGTTATTTGATACAGAGACAGCTGAGTAAAACTGAACGTACTCAGACATTTCTCTCTTTACTTATTCTGATCATCACTAAACTGACACACAATATTTTTAGCTCAACGCAATCTGACTTTCAATAACCCCTACAAAAGAATGGCCCTGACTAACAATAACCTATACTTATCATGAATCACTTACCTTAGAAAAATCTTCGTTACTCGAACTACTGCAATACAGCGAGCGCCAATACTACCAGCTAAATAAAAGATTCAAACTACTGAAGGCACTAACTACTGATAGGCACAGTTAGACAGTTAGCAAAAGAAAGATTTTGATAGAGAACAAACAATGTTGTTGTTGTTGTTGTGGTCTTCAGTTCTGAGACTGGTTTGATGCAGCTCTCCATGCTACTCTATCCTGTGCAAGCTTTTTCATCTCCCAGTATCTACTGCAACCTACATCCTTCTGAATCTGCTTAGTGTATTCATCTCTTGGTCTCCCTCTACGATTTTTACCCTCCACGCTGCCCTCCAATACTAAATTGGTGATCCCTTGGTGCCTCAGAACATGTCCTACCAACCGATCCCTTCTTCTGGTCAAGTTGTGCCACAAACTTCTCTTCTCCCCAATCCTATTCAATACTTCCTCATTAGTTATGTGATCTACCCATCTAATCTTCAGCATTCTTCTGTAGCACCACATTTCGAAAGCTTCTATTCTCTTCTTGTCCAAACTATTTATCGTCCATGTTTCACTTCCATACATGGCTACACTCCATACGAATACTTTCAGAAATGACTTCCTGACACTTATATCAATACTGGATGTTAACAAATTTCTCTTCTTCAGAAACACTTTCCTTGCCATTGCCAGCCTACATTTTATATCCTCTCTACTTCGACCATCATCAGTTATTTTGCTCCCCAAATAGCAAAACTCCTTTACTACTTTAAGTGCCTCATTTCCTAATCTAATTCCCTCAGCATCACCCGACTTAATTAGACTACATTCCATTATTCTTGTTTTGCTTTTGTTGATGTTCATCTTATATCCTCCTTTCAAGACACTGTCCATTCCATTCAACTGCTCTTCCAAGTCCTTTGCAGTCTCTGACAGAATTACAATGTCATCGGCGAACCTCAAAGTTTTTATTTCTTCTCCATGAATTTTAATACCTACTCCGAATTTTTCTTTTGTTTCCTTTATTGCTTGCTCAATATACAGATTGAACAACATCGGGGAGAGGCTACAACCCTGTCTTACTCCCTTCCCAACCACTGCTTCCCTTTCATGTCCCTCGACTCTTATAACTGCCATCTGGTTTGTGTACAAATTGTAAATAGCCTTTCGCTCCCTGTATTTTACCCCTGCCACCTTTAGAATTTGAAAGAGAGTATTCCAGTCAACATTGTCAAAAGCTTTCTCTAAGTCTACAAATGCTAGAAACGTAGGTTTGCCTTTCCTTAATCTTTCTTCTAAGATAAGTCGTAAGGTCAGTATTGCCTCACGTGTTCCAGTGTTTCTACGGAATCCAAACTGATCTTCCCCGAGGTTGGCTTCTACTAGTTTTTCCATTCGTCTGTAAAGAATTCGTGTTAGTATTTTGCAGCTGTGACTTATTAAGCTGATAGTTCGGTAATTTTCACATCTGTCAACACCTGCTTTCTTTGGGATTGGAATTATTATATTCTTCTTGAAGTCTGAGGGTATTTCGCCTGTTTCATACATCTTGCTCACCAGATGGTAGAGTTTTCTCAGGACTGGCTCTCCCACGGCCGTCAGTAGTTCCAATGGAATATTGTCTACTCCTGGGGCCTTGTTTCGACTCAGGTCTTTCAGTGCTCTGTCAAACTCTTCACGCAGTATCGTATCTCCCATTTCATCTTCATCTACATCCTCTTCCATTTCCATAATATTGTCCTCAAGTACATTGCCCTTGTATAGACCCTCTATATACTCCTTCCACCTTTCTGCTTTCCCTTCTTTGTTTAGAACTGGGTTTCCATCTGAGCTCTTGATATTCATACAAGTCGTTCTCTTATCTCCAAAGGTCTCTTTAATTTTCCTGTAGGCGGTATCTATCTTACCCCTAGTGAGATAGGCCTCTACATCCTTACATTTGTCCTCTAGCCATCCCTGCTTAGCCATTTTGCACTTCCTGTCGATCTCATTTTTCAGACGTTTGTATTCCTTTTTGCCTGTTTCACTTACTGCATTTTTATATTTTCTCCTTTCATCAATTAAATTCAATATTTCTTCTGTTACCCAAGGATTTCTACTAGCCCTCATCTTTTTACCTACTTGATCCTCTGCTGCCTTCACTACTTCATCCCTCAAAGCTACCCATTCTTCTTCTACTGTATTTATTTCCCCCATTTCTGTCAATTGCTCCCTTATGCTCTCCCTGAATCTCTGTACAACCTCTGGTTCTTTTAGTTTATCCAGGTCCCATCTCCTTAAATTCCCACCTTTTTGCAGTTTCTTCAGTTTTAATCTACAAACAGTGTATTTACCTTAATAGTGTTCATGACATCCAATCTTACAAATTTCCTTTTTCTGACGGACGCACGTCCATATCGTCCGCTCTCAAAACTCTGGCATCTCTGTCTCCACATCCACCACTGCTGGCGGCTCACCTCCAACTGCGCAACGCTACGAGCTGTTCACATCCAACTGCCCAACACTACGCAAGCGAATATTCCATCAATGAGTCCCACCAGCCACAGACTGCACACAGTACAGTCAGTGATTGTCATACAGAGCACTACGTGGCGTTAACAACATAAAAACCTAAACAGTCTACTTACAAAACTTCACACTCAAACCAATAGTTTTGTAACCATTCACGACATTTCTACGTACCTACCAACTTGATGTTTGAGCCTAGAAAGTCTATCGGTTTCTCAAGAATGAAAGAGGAAAACTGATCAGGTAATCTGGTAAGATGGAACCTGTGCTTCACTTACTGAACCAACTGTCCAAGGACTTACCAGGCGAGATTTTGAACTGTACCACAAGCCAACAAACGGCGCTGAGTGAGTTGAAGTCTGCTAGAATACACCTCTACATGATGCTGAGCATAAAACGTGATCCTTACTCTAAAATCTGAAATACGGCATATCCAAAAATACCACGTATAACTGTGCCCTATATGCGAAAGTTTATTGTACTCACAGACATCGATTGTTTAACGCCAACTAAAGACACAGTAGTGAGTGACTTTGAGGGAGTCAGTCCCAAAATGCTGTTAAATTGCGTCTAGTGCCGCGATGTGGGTGTCGCTTGGCAGGCAGTTATGCATGTAAAGAGGGCCAAGTAGTTTTTTTTTCTTTTTTTACACGGACGTGATTGAAAGGGTTCCGTATTTTACTGTCGTTGTAGAGTTGCATTACGATCAGTAACCACTGATTTGAAGTCCGTTATTAGATGCTAATGGGAGGACTGCTGAAATGTACTCGAATAAACTCATCTCAAAAATGGTTGCAATATAATACGTGACACAAGAAGTGCAGTTACAACGTGCCGGTTCATTCTCCAATGATTGCGGTTTTGCCAGCTACCCATTCTGTTAATTCAGCTGTTACACCGACCCAAACTGAAACAGTCTACTTCTTCAAACATGAGAACCACGAGCAGAGCAGCGTCATCCAAATTCTCTTCCAGCCATTCTGATAAGCTTTGCGTAGGATTTCTTGGATCAAATGAAGTGAATTTCTTTTCTGTCGATTCTCACTTTATTATTCTCCAAATAAACTAGTATTTTGTCGATCTCGAAAGTTGATTGAACAGTTACATTAATCCACCTGCAAACTATAAGGTAATGCTCCTATGTTGTAAATTACACTGAGCTGAGAAGGTCATGGAACAGCGATATGCACATATACGGATGGCGATACTATCGCGTAAAAAAGGCATAAAATGGTAGTGCATTGGCGAAGCTGTCACTTGTACTCCAGTTATTTGTGTGAAAATGGTTCCGACGAGGTTGTGGCCGCCCGACGGGAATTAACAGATTTTGAACGCGGAATGGTAGTTTGAGCTAGACGCAAGGAACATTCCACTTCGAAAATGGTTGGGGAATTAAATATCCCGAGACCTACAGTGTCAAGAGTGTGCTGAGAACACCAAATTTGATACATTACCTTTCACCCCGAACATCGCAGTGGCCGAAGGACTTCCCTTAACGAAAAAAAGCAGCAGCGTTTGCGTAGAGTTGTTAGTGCTTACAAACAAGCAACATTGCGTGAAATAACCGCGTAAATCAATGTGGGATGTAGGATGAACGTATCTCATAGGACAGTGCGGAGAAATTTGGCGTTAATGGGCTATGCTACCAGACGACCAATGAGAGTGCCTTTGCTAGCAGTACGAGCACGCCTGCAGCGCCCATCCTGGGCTCGTGACTATATCGCTTGGACCCTAGAGGAGTGGAAAACTATGGTCTGGTCAGATGAGCCCCGATTTCAGTTAGTCAGAGCTGTTGATAACGTTCGAGTGTTGCGCATATCCCACGAAGCCATGGAAACAAGTTGCCAACAAGGCACTGAGCAAGCTGGTGATGGCTCTATAATGGTGTGGGCTGTGTTTGCATGGAACGGACAGGGGCCTTTGTTCCGAATAAACCGATCATTGAATGGAAATGGCTATGTTCGGCTACTTGGAGACCATTTCCAGCCGTTCGTGGACTGATTTGAAAAGCACTCTGGACGATTCCAGTGAAAGATTTGGCCAACAAGATCGCCCGACAAGAATCCCATCGAACATTTATGGAACATGATCGATAGGTCAGTTTGTGTAGAAAATCCTGCACCGGCAACACTTTCACAATTATGCATGGCTATAAAGGCAGCATTGCTCAGTATTTCTACAGAGGGCTTCTAATGACTTGTTGAGTCCATTCCACCGCCAGGCAAAAGGAGGCCCGATACGATATTAGGAGGTTTCCCATGACTTTTGTCATCTCAATGTGTACTCGGCAAATTTCGCTACTTGGCCATTCAGTAGACCACAAAAACAATAGTCTGTATATCATAGTACTCCTTCGGAAATTTTATTTTCCTTCGACGGACAGTAAGATTTCGCATTTTGACTGATTTCAAACGGATCTTTACATCTAAAAAGGAAAACGAAAAAAGAAAAAAATACTCGATATAATTTTACATATGGCACATAAAATATGTTGCTATTACATTAAAAAGTTTGATACCCATACACAATAGCAAGCTTTGGGCGCGTTGAGGACCTTGCGTTGCTGTTAAATCAAGAAAGTTCTTTTTCCCCTGGACTTTACAGTTCTATTGTGAAGACGATAGGATAAATAGTTTCTCTTTTTCAGTCTAGCAGTGGAAATAAACTGATTAAGAAATTTCATTGTGCAATGCGTGAATGAAATGTATTCTGTAACGTGTGTCACACAACCAAATGTAAAAGGCCAAATATTATTTTCTTTGACGTATTCTACACTTAACACAGAATGCACTGATATTTTATAAACATGTAAACCTCAGGTTCAAATTTTATTCAGATACTTCATAGAACTATACGCATATTGTAACTTCCCCACCATATTTGTTTCTATATGAAATTTAGCCCAACTTTACCACCCACTCTATAAGATCTACGTATTACTGAATCTATGTACTCAGAAACTATCATCCTACTTACATTCGTATGCTAATCTTTGACTAAACAGAACCTAATTTGAACTGAACTGTAACTGACCTGAATGCAACTTGTCTTTATGTTAAATGCGCAATGGAAGTAAAGAAATTATCTGGCCCTAATCAAAATTTCCACTAACCTCGCGTCTTGGCAACGTTGTTGCATAATTATCGAAAGCTCAACATCAAACAGGCAGCGGCTAAGCTACATTTCTATTTCTACATAAATATTCAAATACATCTTATTCATCCTTGCTCTCCTTTACAATAAATCTTTCTTCATCTAACAGATACAGTAACAAGTCAACACAGCACTACAGAATACGTCCATCACCTACCGCACATCAACTAAGAATGCGCAGAGGCAGAGACTGTGCCACGACAAGACCAAAGGTTGTTTAATAGTAACACAACTTGCTCTCTCTCTGGCGTGCTCATCGATAACATAGAAAAATCAAGATAACACGACCACCATACAATATATGTCGCAGAATCTCCAGTAAAGAGTGGGAGAAGTACCGATCTAATTCCACAACACGGCTCTTACTCTTCACCTGATGCTTCGTCTCTATTTGTATCGCCTTTGTTAATTGCCAACTGCAATGTTCTTCGCTGACAACTGTAAAGCCTTCAAATAGTTTTATGACTAGCAATTGAGACAGAGAACTGTAAAAGGAAAAGAACTGTGTTCCGCAATTTGGGTCAATTTTGGCAGTTGGCGGTGATCCCCACCGTGTTTATTACATCCTGCTTTCTGCCTGCGGAACCGCATGTAGATTCGCCATTAGACCTGCAGACCAGATGATATAAAAGAAGAAGGTGCCAGTGAAAAGACGAATGTCAAGTAAAGGAACACAGTGAAGGAAGATATTATTATACAGGGTGTTACAAAAAGGTACTGCCAAACATTCAGGAAACATTCCTCACACACACATAAAGAAAAGATGTTATGTGGACATGTGTCCGGAAACGCTTAATTTCCATGTTACAGCTCATTTTAGTTTCTTCAGT
Source organism: Schistocerca serialis cubense (assembly GCF_023864345.2). NCBI lineage: Eukaryota > Metazoa > Arthropoda > Insecta > Orthoptera > Acrididae > Schistocerca > Schistocerca serialis. The sequence continues at coordinate 335,188,014 of NC_064642.1, forward strand.
ATGTACTGTACTTCCTCGATTCACTGCCAGTTGGCCCAATTGAAGGAAGGTAATGTTGACTTCGGTGCTTGTGTTTACATGCGACTCATTGCTCTACAGTACTAGCATCAAGCACATCAGTACGTAGTATCAACAGGTTAGTGTTCATCACGAACGTGGTTTTGCAGTCAGTGCAATGTTTACAGATGCGGAGTTGGCAGATGCCCATTTGATGTATGGATTAGCACGGGGCAATAGGGCAATAGCCGTGGCGCGGTACATTTGTATCGAGACAAATTTCCAGAACGAAGGTGTCCCGACAGAAAGACGTTCGAAGCAATTGATCGGCGTCTTAGGGAGCACGGAACATTCCAGCCTATGACTCGCGACTGGGGAAGACCAAGTACGACGAGGACACCTGCAATGTACGAGGCAATTCTTCGTGCAGTTGACGACAACCCTAATGTCAGCGTCAGAGAAGTTGCTGCTGTACAAGGTAACGTTGACCACGTCACTGTATGGAGAGTGCTACGGGAGAACCAGTTGTTTCCGTACCATGTACAGCGTGTGCAGGCACTATCAGCAGCTGATTGGCTTCCACGGGTACACTTCTGCGAATGGTTCATCCCACAATGTGTCAATCCTCATTTCAGTGCAAATGTTCTCTTTACGGATGAGGCTTCATTCCAACGTGATCAAATTATAAATTTTCACAATCAACATGTGTGGGCTGACGAGAATCCGCACGCAATTGTGCAATCAGGTCATCAACACAGATTTTCCGTGAACGTTTGGGCAGGCATTGTTGGTGATGTCTTGATTGGACCCCATGTTCTTCCACCTACGCTCAATGGAGCACGTTATCATGATTTCATACGGGATACTCTACCTGTGCTGCTAGAACATGTGCCTTTACAAGTACGACACAACATGTGGTTCATGCACGATGGAGCTCCTGCACATTTCAGTCGAAGTGTTCGTACGCTTCTCAGCAACAGATTCGGTGACCGATGGATTGGTAGAGGCGGACCAATTCCATGGCCTCCACGCTCTCCTGACCTCAACCCTCTTGACTTTCATTTATGGGGGCATTTGAAAGCTCTTGTCTACGCAACCCCGGTACCAAATGTAGAGACTCTTCGTGCTCGTATTGTGGACGGCTGTGATACAATACGCCATTCTCCAGGGCTGCATCAGCGCATCAGTGATCCCATGCCACGGAGGGTGGATGCATGTATCCTCGCTAACGGAGGACATTTTGAACATTTCCTGTAACAAAGTGTTTGAAGTCACGCTCGAACGTTCTGTTGCTGTGTGTTTCCATTCCATGATTAATGTGATTTGAAGAGAAGTAATAAAATGAGCTCTAACATGGAAAGTAAGCGTTTCCGGACACATGTCCACATAAGATATTTTCTTTCTTTGTGTGTGAGGAATGTTTCCTGAAAGTTTGGCCGTACGTTTTTGTAACATCCTGTATATTACGGCTCAACATTTCCTCAAAGCCCTAGTTTCACAAAATTATAGCAAGTAAAAAAATTATAATGGGCATTTATAGCATTCATGATGTTTAATCATGGATCATTCCGCAGTCTCTTTACCAAATACACGTACTTGTTACTGTTAATGTGGTAAAATAAATATCTTCAGTATCCAAAACAGCAATCGGTTTTCTTACGACAGTTAAGAAGATATATGGTCAGTGTCCAAAATAATGGAAGTTATCTGTTTAGTGTTGGTTGAATGCTGAAACTGTATTTAACTGAATTCCTCGCTCACAATATGAAAACTGTTTTACTTCTAAATTCCGATCACAGATTCAGACCTAGGAGCGGCATCGCTCCCCTGCTTTTGAATATGACCTTATTTATACAGATTAGTTGGAATGATTGTTGAAAGTGAATGGGTTATTCATTACTCGCTTGCTGGGCCTATTGTAGTTTCATCAGAGCCCCGTTGGCCGTCACTGTTCGAAGTTCCTTTAGGGTCTTCACAGCTACCTTACCAGTCTGGGGCCACACATAGTGCCCATTATACTTCACCCCTACAGGCAATCCCCTGCTTAAAACCACTGCTCATTTCCCAAGACGTGAAGGAGAGGTGGGCTTTTTCGACCTGTAACATCTACTATAGATGCCATACTTAGAGCCAGACAAATTGTATAAGAAAATTACGAATTTGGAAAAGAATCATAGCCGTATTCACAGATATAAGATGGCCAATGACACTGTTAGAAGGGAAGAGATATGTGACGGTACGTACAGATCCAACTGACGCAAAAAGTTGGAACTGTTCATAATGGACAGTGGTGTTCAGCAAGGTAATGTGCTCTCACCAGCTCTTTTTTATACAGTCATAGGCAACATAATACGAAAAGTTCGCCAAGGGTTAGCAGGAGATGACATGAAACCAAGCATTTGCTGATAAAGTGATGATTTGGGAAGAAAATAAGCAGGAACTGAAAGAACAGCTAAATACCTGGCAGAAAGTACTTGAAGAAGCAGGCATCGAAACAATTTAACTCCGTCCGAATAGGGCCGTCTCATCCTCAGCCGATGCATGTGGTCAGCATATCGCTCTCCAGCCGATTGTCAGTCCTCGTGACAGGAGCCGCTACTTCTCAGTCACGTAGCTCTTCAATGGGCCTTAAAGGGCTGAATGCACCCCGCTTGGCAACAGCGTTCGGCAGACCCGGATGATTACCCATCCAAATGCTAGCCCAGCCCGACAGCGCTTCACTTCGGTGATCCAACGGGAACTGGAGTTACCGCTGCGGCAAGGCAGTTTTTGAATAGCAAGATTTAAGGTTAATGTTTATAATCAAACGGTTTCATTTAGATGTTAATTTAAAAATTTGGTTAGCAAAATTTAGATTGCTATTGCGTGAACTGGACCTCCTTCAGTTATTGAAACCTGGCCGCTAATTTTTTATGTTTAAAGTCTGATTGTGTTACTACATATTCTTATTCTCCTGGAACTCTATTGCAGTTTGGAGGAAGATTGTGGGGGAGGCTAACCAGAGAAAGTGGAAGCCTCCTAAAATGACTACAGCTGTTGATGCAGTTCAGAAAAAGATGATGGATTGGAAGAAGGCCAGTAAATGGTTCGCGTTCCAAAATCACCTATGACGTTGACCAACATGAAGTATGGTACGCAAAGGAAGAAGCAAAAACAAAATGGGTGGGTCTATAATTTTGGGTAAAAATCTTGGAGAGGAGAAAACTAGTTCTTGCTCTGGAAGCGTCTTTCTTGAGGGTTACTCATAATGACTTGTGAAAAATGGCCGAACGGTTGGTAGAGTGAAATGACATTGAACACCCTTTCAGAGACGAAATTGCTGGAGAAAAGTGGGTTAGTCTTTTTCTGAAATGTTACAAAAACAAACTGCCAGAAAGAGAGTCTACAGGAATTTTCTATAGCAAAGCTCTTAGGTTCATCAAAGGAAATATTCCATAACCTTATGGGAGATGTTATGTTGTGCCTACTTTAAAGCCGGAATATGTTTTCTGTTAGTACTTTCTATCAGTTTTGTTTGGTGTTATTCTGCTTAATTTTAGAAGGGGTCCAATTGGGGCAACTGTTTTTCGCACTAGCTAAATGTAAGGTTTTTGCAATTAATTTTTTCATAAGTCAATAATATTTTGTAAGTTCGAAATGAAAATGATGCGTAACATTATAAAGTAAATGTTAGACGGTTTTAAAACATAACCATTTCCCTTTTTCTATTTTTGAAAAATCAAAAACAAAATGGGGAGGGGACTGATTTCGAGCACTTTCATCTAATACCCATCGCTTCACTATTTGTAGATTGTACTTAATTTATGTAGTACAGAAACACAGTCACACCATGAGTGCGTAATATGATCTCTTTTGACATCAATAAAAGTGAAGTAAACATGCTCCTGTATTGATTAGGAATGTATTTGCTTTATAAATCTTTCAGAGAAGAAAATAGTTGTACTGTTTGATTAATAATGCTTTCCAAAGTTTAATTATTCGGGCTAATTTAAAGAGACAGTGTATGAAATGATTTGTGGGATGTATTTAAGGATAACTGAAACTCGTTGTTAACTACAAAATTCCGAGACCAAAAAGGAACAGTAATGGAAAACAATAGTGTTAAAAAGGTGTACAAATGGTTAATGATTTGAGGCAAAATCGGGTCGACAGGCCTAAATTGTGAAAGGCAGCAAAAGGAAATGAAACTTCCACTGTTGTGGGACACTTTGGAAGAACGGAAGTATTTTTTTTATATTCGTTCGTGAAAGTACAGCGGTCAGTCATTTCTGTCACTTCATACGGAACATTCGTAACTGAATTTCTAATGTTCCGCTACGTTTATGTGTTCTGTGATCAATTGTCCTTAAATAGAGGAACTAGTGACAGTATTCAATGAGATAATATAGTGGTAATAGGAGCCAGAAACTTCAAAAAGTATATGGCAGTTCAGCAGTCTACTAGCAGATCCCAAAGACGGTATTTATTGTCGCTGGACTAGAATAATTTATATCTGAGTCGATCTTCTATTACTGTATTCAGATACTGATATCACATTGCGCTGAAAAGTGTACAGCAGCCTTTATGCAGCAGTGAATGTGCGATGGCTCATGATAAATGCGATCATTACCTGATACCCAGCATGGTAGACGTGAGTAACTGCAACCTCCAAGAGATGGTGAAGCGAATGCAGACGCTAATCGACTAAGTTTGTTTACGATTGGCTTGAGATTTTGTAAGATAACACATTTTAACGCCACCAGTTACGCAGAGCTCTCAACCAAAAACCTCCTAAATCTTTCAACGATGTGACATGCTTCAGATATTAGCGAACAGTCCTGTAATGGACTTCTGTTGCTCCCTTTCTCCATGTTAAGAGAACTATCTTGCATTTATCCACATTTAAAGAAATATGATATCCATTGGAGCAACTGGAGATTTTGTCAAAGTTTTTCTCCATATCCTTATATTACATTCTCCGGCAAGACGCAGCTTGCCGTCACATTATAACAGTCAAAGAGAATGTTTGTATATAATTCATAAGGTGTTTTAATTCATGCATTAGTAATTATCTGCTCTTTGTTGCTGTAAACCATTTTGTTATTTGATCGATTACAAATGATATGTGAAAGCTTGTGCCTGTGAAAATTATGGGTTGTTTATAAATAACTTTTCTGCTGCCAGTTACGATTTTCTTTTATTTTTATTTTACACCATACGATCCAGGCTTGATTCCAATTATGAAGTGCGTTTTTCTCTGTGTACTATGCCATTTTATCGTAATGTTTTTCGTGTGGGAGGTTACGGGTTGTTAACGTTGACTCTACTGCAATATATAAAACAACGCAATTGTAAGTTGACTATATAATTTTTGTACATAGTTTGGGAGAACTTATAGTTTCATTATAGTACATCTGTGCAGAATCTCACACATATTAAGAGTCGCACATAAATTTCTGTTCGCTTTATACATAAAGAATAATAAAATTACGTAAACAAACAGTTGCAAAGATGTTTTTAGATGCAATAAACAGAGATAATGTTATATGTCTTCCAAAGAGAGGGATATACTTTTGTACAGAGAGTATTTCTCATAAAAACCTGGATCATAATTCGCTTATATCTATTCACAGTGGTGCTTATTTCCATATATTACTATTTTTATTTATGTATATTGTAGAAGCATTTGAAGAAATTCACTGGTCCCCGTTCAAGCAGATAGAATTCAATGTTCTTCCCATCGAACGAAATCGACAGATCTAGAGTTAGGTTTCGGGGGTGCTAGCGGTACAGGTACGTTACTGTTTACAATGTAATTGTGTAAACGACCAAGTCAAATGACGTTGGCATCTTCAAGGCTGTTGTCTATGGGAACCTTGTAACCTCAGAGAACTGTAGCTAAATGGAGAAATACCGAGCGATGTTTGGTGCAGGTACTGGCATTTGACCAAAAAGTAAATACATCTAAGTACTGTGCAGAGAAAGGCGATATGACCCATCACTGGCTGATTGTGCTATTTGTGAAAAATCACTGGAAAGAAGATACCGCAAAAAGGCTACATATGCTGATAGAAATTTCAGTTTCGAATGCCGCCATAAAATTCTGATTACAATCGTGTGTGCCGTTCTCAAACTACGTTTCTTCCCGCTAAATTTGAAACAAACAGTTCTGATAAAAACGCATTAAAAGTTTTGTGTTACAAAATTACAAAATAATTAAGTTAAACATACCCCTAGTCAGTGATCTCTGGACCGTACAGAAATCCTTCCAGATCCAAAAGTAGATCCTCCTCCATCTTTTTCGTGGGCATGGTTGTCCTGCGGGTCTCTTTGGCAGCTTCTGACATCCACTGCTCTGCTCGCTGGATAAGCTTTTCATCCGCTATTGTGCAGAAGCTCAAATAGACTGGTCAGATCTCAAGCTGGAGCACGTTCGTAATTTCTATAATGTCTGTTAAATCGTCGTTGAAAGCACATGCTGCCACAATGATCGCGATGTCGAAATTTTTTTTATCGTTGTGAACTAATTTCGGAGCACTTTTTCACGAATTGCCTTGTAACTCTCTAACGAAGTTTTGGCGAATTTGGGATGGACACTACAATAAGGTACACATTCCAGAGAACGTTTTAATAAAAAAAACTCTGTTTGTAAATTTGCTAAGTTATTTAGGATCTATCGAACAAAGTGGCACTATGGTTAAGCGTATGGGCGAGCATTAGGAAACAGCAGACCTCAAAGCATGGATTCCATGGTTTCCTTCCTTTGCTGGAGGTAGATGGTGGAATTGTTCTTTTCATATATTTATCGTCGATTTCCTTCCCAACCTCATTCAATCGATGCTTGTTATCTGTCTCAATTACGACCGTTGTCGCCAAGATGTTTGACATAAATAGTCTTTTCCTTCTCTATCTAGGTATCTGTCTTATAAAGATGAGCGTGCTTTAACACACAGCTTCCAGCACAAGACAACGCGTACAGTGGCATGATTTACTTGGCAAGACATACCTGAAATATCATTGGCAAACATTAATATTTTTCAGAAGATAAGGCATAAAAATAGCTCACCGAATCAAAAATTCAATTAAAAAATGCCTTCCAAGAGTAACATAAGATGATATCTGTGTTCGAAATCATGTGCACAGTAACTAAACTGTAAGAATGTGATAGAAGCATATAGGTCAAATTCGAACATTTGACACGAGATACAAACTGCATGTAAGAGCATTGACGTGCAGGAAAAAAATTATTCAACTTTTTCTTAACACTTACACCAACTGCAACATGACATGAAATCGGGGAGATAAACAACAAAAAAACCATTTCTCACCCTGCAAGCAAATATCTAGAAAACTGTAACCGAAAAAACTCATGAATGGTCAAACCAACCTGTCAAACCGTATACTTTTTAAATTAGTACACCACGTAGTGTGATATCAAATACATACGTATAGACATATGGCCTCACCTCTACATATGTCACCCACTCACTACCAGCGCACTCCCCCCCTTCAGTTCTCATTCACCACTATCATCTCCTCCCAGTCGCTTTTCCTATAATCACTGCTCTCCCCCTCCTCTTTCTACTCACAGCTCTGCTGAACATCTAAGTCATCATTCAGACTCAACCCCCCCCCCCCCCACCCACCACCCCAACCCACCACACACACAGACTACTTTCTCTCTGGATTCACTCACTCTGATCTCTCTCTCTCTCTCTCTCTCTGTATATGTGTGTGTGTCTTTCTATCTTCACACGTACACACACACGCACACACACAGGCAAACACACACACACTCACTGTCTACGAAAAAGAGCGTTCATAGGCTATCAACATTCACAACCAACATAAAAAACCAATGAATAAACATAAACACTCTGATTACGGAATACGTGCTACTACAGCGCTATCTCAATTGTTAAGATTTACGATAGAGGTGATGCAGAAAAATAGCTAACGCTGGGTTCGAAAAAGATAAAAACTTGCCAAGAGTGAATTTGGAACCAAGTTTTTCCGACCTTAACTTCTGCTAACGACACAGCAAAAAGCAGTGGTCTCCAGAATATGTAAACAAGAGGCAAAAACACCGTAAGTAAATTGTACGTCACTTTTTTAGGGGAATAGTATTTTTAATAAATAAACACCAAAACGTAGAGACGTATTTTGTATCCATATTTCCAGAATGACCACAAAAGATGCAATATAAACTAAGGAGAAACACGTTTGGTGAAAAATACTTTTTATCCGCAGTAAGCTTAAACAGGAAAAACAAACAATAATTAACAGCAAAGATTATTCAGCGCTAATGCTATGCGGTAGAAGCAGTGTAAAAGTATACATCAGATACGATATATATATGGGTGTCACTATATAGATCTTCGCATAATATATCTGTTTTAAGCTGGTATTTTATACACCGCGTTAACAAATCGTAAAACGAACTCGTGATGTGAAAGGAGTAGCCTCCCAGAATTTATTACTAAATCGCAGGTGTTCATCAAGTTTACTTATCGAAATCGTAGACTGTAATTAAGTTGGTGACATTTACGAATGGCTTGCACGTTAATCGAATTATCCGTCAGCGCTTGATTAGTTCCTTGTCTGACTAGCCTGCCGGCAAGGACAAACACAGGCGGTGGCATAGTGTTTAGGGTGGGCGGGGGTAGCAGAGGTCAGACTGTTGACAGCAATGCTTATCGGTCACAAAAGTCACCCTTCCACTGTGTTCTCTTCAGTTACGGGCATGGTGAGATAAGGTTCCCCACCGGGAGTCCGTTATTTTTTAGATTGCTGTGTCAATATAATTACGTTTCTGCCAATCAAAACGTTTGTTTGGGGTAAAATTCTTATATCAGATTTTGTAGAGTTTGTAATGAACGTGTCACTTCGTACTGTAATTCGAACGTCCATCACACTTCGCACAAATAATAAAAAAAAGAAGTAATGAAAAAGGGATAAACCTGGAAGGGAACACAATTATAGAGCTGTCAGAAGCACGACACGGAAATGTACCTTCAGTCAAGTCTTTCAATACGTTCATCATTTATGGTTTCGGGCAGCGATAAAAAATGAGTCTTTCTGTCGCGCTCGTGACGTACGTCGATCATGGAAACGCGCTGCGTAAGAAACTGACGCTCAAAGACAACACTCGTTGAGTATTTTTTAAACAGACATTTCCGACATTACCTGTTGACATAGATACGGATGCAGGTGTTACAAAGAGGTAATGGGACTTCTGAAGGTACAGAGTCACGCAACACGTTAGCCTAACTTTGAAATTAAGCATAGTGTGGCTTAAACTGAAACTGACAGAAAGACTTCCTTCACTCAGTCGAAGTTTATATATACGAATTTGCTGCTAGTGACAAAACGTAACACAGGTTGTCAAAGCAGAAGAACAGAAACAAAAATATTGCGGAGCATAATCTACTCACTGAGTGAAGCCGGCACAGTTCAGATTAAGGAGATCTGTGTTGCTCTTCCTTGTCAGCAACGTTAAGTTCTCAGTCCTTTAAACAGTACTTACAACAAAATAATGATAGTAACTGGTAAACAGTGAGACACGTATCTTTGCCTACGCGATGATTGGACTTCCAAAATAACCATTCTCGTATTTTTGGTACACAAAAGAAATACGTTGCGGAAAGAAAAGTTAGGAACTGATTGCTGATCGAAGCCGTTAGCTTCATTGTTTACACTAACACACATGTAAAAAAATGGTTCAAATGGCTTTGAGCACTATGCGACTTAACTTCTGAGGTCATCAGTCGCCTAGAACTTAGAACTAATTAAACCTAACTAACCTAAGGACATCACACATATCCATGCCCGAGGCAGGGTTCGAACCTGCGACGTAGCGGTCGCGCGGTTCCAGACTGAAGCGCCTAGAATCGCACGGCCACGCCAGCCGGCTCACACATGTAAACACACCTACGGAAAAAAGTAGGTAACAACATAAAATAATTAATGTAAAGTAATGAGATATCGGGAATACATTTGTCTAACTAATATATTTAAGTAAAACAATAAACTGGTAGCCAAGATCACAGGAATTCTTTTTATTCCATGATTACCGTTTTCGGCGAATCTGAAGTCGCCATCATCGGATCTAGGAAAGATAGAAAACACTATAAAAGTGGCCTTGGATTCCACTTATTTAACATGTATACATATAAATTTAATTATATACCTTAGGACACATACAGGCAGTCTGCCTTGATGTTGTAACCTATATGTGTCGTAAGGTATGTACCTAAATTTATAACATGTATACATGTGATATAAGTGGAATCCTAGCCCACTTTTATAGTGTTTTCTATCCTTCCTAGATGCGATGATGGCGACTTCAGATTCGCCGAAACCGGTCATCATGGAATAAAAAGAATTCCTGCGATCTTGGCTACCAGTTTATTGTTTTACAACAATCTAGATCGCTCCCACATGAGCACAATGTGCTCCCTACAAAATACATATATTTAAGTGACTGACATTGAAATGTCAATTGTTTATGAAGCCCGAGATAAATCATTGCAGATGTGAATTGCTGGTGCATTAATAACCTGCGTAACCACGAGATTGTAGAATGGTAGTATGAAAATGTGCGAGCGTTGTGCTGTACAGGTGTCGGATGTCTGTTTGTGGGATGGAGGTCCATTCCTGTTGTACTTGGTCCGTCAATAAAGGAACAGTTAATGCTGGTTGTGTATGACACTGGAGTTTTCCTCCGATGATGTCCCATACGTTCTCGATAGGAGGCTAATCTGGTGATACAGAACTCTGAAGAGCATGTTATGTTACAACAATGGTATGTGGACGAGCGTTATCTGTTGGAAAACACCTTCTGGAATGCTGTTCGTGAATAGCAACACAACAGTTCGAATCACCAAATTCACGTATAGCTTTGCAACCAGGGTGCGTGGGATAACTACGAGAGTGATCCATCTATCATACGAAGTCGCAGGCCAGACCATTGTGTCTAGCACGCAGACTGGTTGGTTGCAGTCCCTCAATTACTCCCCTTCTAACCGACGAGCGACCATCAGTTGCAGCGAGGAGAACTAGCTTACATCAGAAAACACAACAGACTTCCACCCTGCCCTCCAATGAGCTCTCGCTTGACACCACTGAAGTCACAAGTGGCAGTGATTTGGGGTCACAATGGAACGCACGCTTAAAGTTGTTGGCTCGGAGCTATCCTTGAAGTAACCGATTTGTAACAGTTTGCTCTGTCACTGTGGTGCCAAATGCTGCTCAGATTGTTGCTGCATATACAGTACGACATGCCAGAGCCATACTCCGATCACGATGGTCTTCCCTCCCCTCAGTGCCACGTGGCCGTGCGGAGCCGGGTCTTCTTGCGACCGCACATTTTTGTGACCACTGCCGCCAGCAATCATGTACAGTGGCTACATTCTTGCCAAATCTTTCTGCAGTATCGCAGAAGGAGCATCCAGCTTCGCATGGCCATATTACACGTCCTCGTCCAAGCTCAGTGTGGTGTTGGTAATCGCGTCTTCGTAGCCTCAAAGACATGTCCTCACTAACATCAACCCACCACATCCAGTCTCAAAAGTAACTAACACTCACGGTCCTCACAGAGTGTACTTACAGCAAACCTTAATTGAAGGGCTTATTTCAATAGTGGTACAAGTCCATTTTTGTTCATTCTGAGATACAGAGTCCTTAAGTTAAACGAGCGCTGAAAAATCTGCAGTTGAAATACCAGAAATATTCAAGCATATTTCTTCTTGCTAGAGATGAACCTTTCCTTCTGTTTGTTTCGACCATTAATTTCAGAAGCATTACAGACAGAAAAGTGGAGGTAATGGATTTGTACCACTATTGAAAGAAGCCCTTCATTCCACCATCATAGAGGCGCTACTAGCGCCACTCTTACGGGACTTTCGTGAAATATGAATAGACATCATCTATCAGATACAGAAGTACGTCGACCAACATTCGTTTGCACAACTCTCTTTGGTATTGCGATTTTTTTTCCATCAGTGTAGTTTGTCACACAGTAGGTGGTAAGCGTTCAGTCATACGCCATGGTCCTTAACGCGCTGTTCCAATTCTCGTAACCTCTCTCCCTCTGCATTTCCTACCTATGCTTCAATGAAATACTGTGGTTCAGTTTTTGACTGCGGGACTTGCGTGAGGGATGCTTAAAGAGAGAATACCCTTCGTTGCAAAATCTGACCGTGTTGCCTCAATCGAAAAACGTGTCTCTTTACGTTACGAATATAACAGCTCCTCAAATTTAAGTAGAAAACTGTCGCTGTCAAAGGTACACAATGCATATGATTTTTACTTCGAGTATTGTGTCCTAACCGTGCTCGCATTAAGAGTTAAAATATTGTCTTCGATAACGATAGAAGCTGGATAAATGGTTCTGCCCTGATTTTTACTTTTCTTACCTCGTAACCGAGTTCGTATTAACAGATAAATATTATCTGCGATAATGATATAAACTGAAAAAAAGGAATTAAAGTTTGTGTGCTGGATGGGACTTGAGCACAGGTCTGTCGCTTATAAGATAAACGTACTAGCCATTACACCAGCATATCATCTTCGTAACAGAGCAGCTCGGACTACCATAGTAAAGTGCCCTCCATAACACGTAACTTCATGGATTCAGATCCAGGCGGTGGCAAAAACTTTAATTCCCTTTAGCTTCTATCAATATCAAAGATATTGATTTCGCACTGAAGTTTTCCATTGATGTGTTATTTATCGAAATTAATCTGTCACGCTGTAATTCTCCACTGTGGCCTCTACAATTGTTCAAATAATGCTCCGCTAACGGATGCTACTAACAAGAAATGGTGGTGCTGTTTTTTCCACTGATTTAGTTTGTAATTACGTGCATCCTCCACGAAGAAACTGAATAAACACTGGTTTTTGCCCTACCAATGGAAAGAAAACTTATAAACTCATATTCCATCACGTTAGTAAACTGTTTTTGGTTCGACTCGACCGATCGCAACTATTTCTGGACAACGACTCCCCACGTGCATTCCCGAGGTTACCGGTAGTGGTTGGACATTGTTGCACGTGACAGAAAGACAGTTTCCCGCCAGAAAAAAGGCGCTCAGCTCCTAAAGTTCCGGAGAACCAGTAATGTGTAAGTGGTGTGATTTACTATGTCACACCACTGTCGACAGGAGTTCCCCTTACCAGGTGAGTGTTATTCTTTAACAAATATAAACAAAGTGTTCTCTTGTCGACAGCACACCTTACGACTGCTGACGTCGACGACGTCGAAACAAGCAAAATATGGTTCAAATGGCTTTAAGCACTATGGGACTTAAGATCTGAGGTTATCAGTCCCCTAGACTGAGAACTGCTTAAACCTAACTAACCTAAGGATATCACACACATACATGCCCGAGGCAGGATTCGAACCTGCGACCGTAGCAGCAGCACGGTTCCGGACTGAAGTCCTAGAACCTCTCGGCCACAGCGGCCGGCTCGAAACAAGCCTTTTGCAATATACTGAGAAGCAAACTGCGACATTGTTCTGTTCTGTGGATGCGACTGGTTAACATAATATTTCAGAGGAAGGTTTGGCTCAAAATGTTACATAGTTTTGATACTGACAGCTATATGATTTCAGCACCAATTTAGCAAAGTTTAACATCCATCTGTTTGTAAATGTAATCCTCACGCAATTTGCAGCTTTATGTTCGTTCAACACGTTGATTTTTTGTTATTTTTTTGTATTAGGCACTAAAGGTTGCTACATGTTTTGTTACAAGTGTTATAGTATGTACAATGATGGATGCAGTGACACGGGGTCTGTAACAGATACAAATATAATATTTTCTGGAATTATGGGGCATTTGCTCTCGTCTTAAAAGGAAGTGTCGGAACAATTTTCTTACTCGGCATAATGTTAAGTCCTCTAGATGTGGCGTACACGAAGTCTGTCGTAAATAAATTGCGGTTCCATTTTCTTAGCATCTTCGCCGATGTAAAGTTTTATAGCATCCAACAAAATACAAATTCATCAGCGCCAACGTTTCTTCGTTAAAGGTAGTAAACAACTTCACACTTATTAAGCACTAAAAATGTTTATCTTGAAATATGTTTAAGATTTCACAATAAAGTGTGTACTGCATGCGTCTACAACACTTAAAAATAAGTTTCCCCACCGTCACAAAAAAAAAGGATCACTCTGATTTGTGTTTTGTTGGACTTGTAAAACTATATAGTGAAAAGAAATAAAAAAAAATAAACTGCGACATACTTCGAGTACGCCATCTCACGAGGACTTACGTAATGCCAATTCAGAAAAATCTGGTGGTCTTTTTTAAGACGAGAGCGAATACTGCACACCTCCCAAAAATAACTTATTTGTAGCTGTTACAGACTTCATGTCACTGCATCCATCATCATATGTATTATAATACTTGTGCAAAATATGTAGCCACCTTTAGTGGCTTATAAAAGCAGAACAACAACATATGAACGTCTAGTATGAGCATAAGGGATCGTATGGAGTGTTACCTTTACAACCATATATTAAAGTTATCTCCGGTTGTTTTGAATCATGTAGGTGGCAGTAGGCAAACTATGTAGCATTACGAAGCCATGTGAACGCAGCCAACAGGGAATTACACTTCACATATTTAGAAAAATTTATACTTTGCTTAAAATCAGTGGTAAGTTGTTTTATGTATCTTCTCTAGGTAATTTGTTTTGTCTTCCGATTCCAAGAGTTCACTGTCAGTACTTTTGCTCACTCGTGTTAGAAATGGTTCCACTGCAGCAACCATAACGCTCTACTTGACACAGTCCCTCTCATATTCTTCCTAGACTTGCGCATTTAACCGTGTCTTCTTAAGTGACACAATGCAGATATTCATGCGTAAAAAGATTACCAATAGCGAACTCGAAGTTCATGTTCGTTTTCGCTGTCTTTCAGTTCACTTACAGCCATATCTGTTCAACCTGAATACATTGGTAAGCATGAAGAAAATCCTCTTATTTGCTATATCTAATTTTATTTGTCTTTATTTATTAATTTATTTGATCTAGTATGATTAGGGTAATGAGGACCTCTCTTACATCGTACCAGGGTATACATGTTTTCTACGCTGAATGAAATCCGTGATGCTGTGTGTGGTACCCATATGACCTGTATGTGTTCTATAAAGTCTCCTAAGTTTATCATTCTCTATGTTTTCTATTTTATAACGTTTTGTGGCCAACTTTTGGAGATGTGGTATTTTGGGGCTCCCTTGAAATTAATAACTGTGCCCATTGGTGTATCGTGTTCATGTGACACTGGTTGGCTGCAGAGTATCAGTGC
Source organism: Schistocerca serialis cubense (assembly GCF_023864345.2). NCBI lineage: Eukaryota > Metazoa > Arthropoda > Insecta > Orthoptera > Acrididae > Schistocerca > Schistocerca serialis. Next base: position 335,203,303 of record NC_064642.1, read on the forward strand.
CTATGGTTCTTGCGTGTTACGTTGTATTGCTGTTTATCAGTGAGTGCATATTCAATGCTTCTCAGTGGTCATTTCACGTTTGCCTGAAGTCGTGTGGCTGGGACTGATTTCATTTTTTGTACGGTGTTGGCATTTGTGGTTATTGTGATGTATTGTTCTTTGTCCATAAATACTGTTACATTTCCCTTGTCTGCTCTCGTTGTTATAAATTTACTGGTTAGTAACTTTCATTTCAACGTTTTCATGGTAGCTGCTTCTATGTGGTTATTCTTACTATTTGTCTTCCAAAAATGGTTCAAATGACTCTAAGCACTATGGTACTTAATATTTGAGGTCATCAGTCCGCTAGACTTAGAACTACTTGAACCTAACTAACCGAAGGACATCACACACATCCATACCCGAGGCAGGATTCGAACCTGCGACCGTAGCAGCAGCGTGGTTCCGGACTGTAGCGCCTAGAACCGCTCGGCCACAGCGGCCGACCTATTTGTCTTCGGCATTCGTTTTACTATGCTCTTTATTTCTTTTTTACTAATTCTCTTGACAGTCCTATGTCTGTTACGCAGTTTTTTGTCCTTCTTCACGTGTGAGAATGTCTTCAGCTTCTAGTATGAGATTTTCTATGTATTTCTTGTTTAGCTCGTTGTTGGTACAGTGTTTCAAGCCTTTTCCCAAGAGAATTTTTTTATTTTTCGTGTTATTATGTCTCTACCATGCTAACTAAACTAGAGTGAAATCTGTGTAGATGTTTTTGTGATTTCACATTCCTAATGTAAAAAAAATGTATATTTATGTCTTTTTTATTGTTAGTTCCTTTATTTCCTGTTGATACTTGTCTTGCAAATGTTTCACTGCTGTGTATGTGTCGAGTTCAGTTTTTCCATGAGTGCCATGAGGACTGTGGTGCCTCCTATACAATATACATAGGCATGAAATGCATAAATTATATAGTTTTGTTAAGATGTTGGCTCCTTACTTTACTTGCCTTTTATTCACATACATTTGAATATTCGAACGACTTTTTCGTGGTAGCGAATCAATACTTAATTTTACAAGGATATACCGCAGAAATCAGTCTTCTTCTTCTTTTCAGCCATCACAGGCCCTGTAGACACGTGGTGCATCAACTATCTGCTTCCATCCTCTTCTATCTCTCGCTGTCCCTCTCCAGCCTGCAGGGATTCCTAATGCCGCGACGTCCTTCCCTATCTCATATTTTCACTGTGTGTGAGGTCAGCCCATTAGTCTTGTTACTTGGAGAGTGTCCTCAAACGCATTTTGAGGAACTCTGTTGGTTTCCATTCTGGCCATATGCCCAGCCCATTGCAGTCTCCTATTATTTAATTTTTGGGCGATAGTGGCCTGCTTCATTAGCTGATAAATGTCAGTATTTTTTTGAACTCTCCATATGTCACAATGCAACATCGGTCCCCAGATCTTCTCATCATTTATCTTTCGAAAACATTCAGTGTTTATCTTTCTTTCTTGGTAAGCGTCCAGCTTTCTGAACCATACAGTACTACTGGGCAGATGATGGTGTTTTACACTGAGGTGCCAAAGAAGCTGGCACGGGCATCCTTATTCAAATACAGAGATATGTGAACAGGCAGAATATGGCGCTGCGGTCGACAACGCCTATATAAGACGACAACAGACTGGCGTAATTGTTAGATCGGTTACTGCTGCTAAAGGTTTTTAGTGGGTTTGAACGTAGTGTTATAGTCGGTGCACAAGCGATGAAGTAGGAATTTTGCTGTACGACCATTTCACGAATGTACCGAGAATATCAGAAATTCGGTAAAACAAAAAATCTCCGACATCGCGCCGGCCGGAAAAAAACCTGCAAGAACAGGACCAACGGTGACGGAAGAGAATCGCTCAACCCTTCCGCAAATTGCTGCAGATTTCAGTGCTGGGCTATCAACAAGTGTCAGCGTGCGAACCATTCGACGAAACATCAACGATATGGCCTTTCGGAGCCGAAGACCTACTCGTGTACCCTCAATGAATGCATGATACAAAGCCATGTGCCTTGTCTGGACCCGTCAACACCGACATTGGACTGTTGATGACTGGAAACATGTTGCCTGGTCGGACGAATCTCGTTTCAAACTGTATCGAGCGAATGGACGTGTACGGGTATGGAGAAAACCTCATGAATCCGTGCACCTTGCATGTCAGCAGGGGACGGTTCAAGTTGATGGAGGCTCTGTCATGGTGTGAGCCGTGTGCAGTTGTAGTGATATGGGACCCCTCATACGTCTAGATACGACTCTGATAGGTGACACGTACATATGCATCCTGTCTGATCAGCTGCATCCATTCATGTCTATTGTGCATTCCGATGGACTTTGGCAATTCCAGCAGGACCATGCGACACCCAACACGTTCAGAATTTCTACAGAGTGGCTCCAGGAACACACTTCTGAATTTAAACACTTCCACGGTCCACCAAACTCACAAGACATAAACAATATTGAGCATATCTGGTATGCCTTGCAACGTGCTGTTCAGAAGTGATCTCCATCCTCCTCGTACTTTTACGGTTTTATGGACAGCCCTGCAGGGTTCATGGTGTCAGTTCCCTCCAGCACTACGTCAGACATTAGTCGAGTCCGTGCCACGTCGTGTTACGGTACTTCTCCGCACTCGAGGGGGCCCTACACGATATTAGGCAGGTGTACCATTTTTTTTTGGCTCTTCAGTGCATATCTTCAAGTAAAATCAATACAAAATTTTATTAATAACTGCCTGTGGGGTTTAAGAAGACGTCTGCACAGAAAGTGCCAGGCATACAAAAAATGACACGTATCAGTGGAGACATCTTATTTATACGTAAGATCGAATATGCTATAATCTAGGTCATACTATTACACAGAATCCTAGAAAACATGAAAGCAAACAAAAAATATGTTGTAATTCTTCATGCTTTCCCTGAGATATGTTGACATCTTGGATATTCGGGAATCCAGCCAGATGCTCGCGTAGTTCTTGCACGATATTTTAACAGCGTGCCTGCATACTTGCCATACGGCGGACCTATCTCTGCCAAAATCAGCAGGATTCTCCAGAAATATGACATCAAGAGCATATTTTGCCCACCCACCAAAATTGTGGCTCTGCTGGGGAATGTAAAAGAGGACCTGGGCCTACGCAAGCCAGGTGTTTACAACATACCATGCCTGTGTGGGATGTCATACATTGGCAGACCACTAGAACTGTAGACATCAGGTGTAAAGAACACCAGAGACACACCAGACTTAACACAGACAACTAAATCATCCATAGCAGAACATTGTTTGGAGCTTGGTCATTCAATGGATTACAATGACACCTAGATTGTGACACAGACCTCAAGATTTTGGGATAGTGTCATTAAAGAAGTCATTGAGATTAAGGTCACAGATAATCTAATCAACCGTGACTCGGTGTACCAAATCAGCACTGCCTGGAATCCAGCCCTTGAGCTTGTGAAAACTCAACGCAGGACACTCCGGGATTCTACAAGAAATAGAAGTGGAGACCGAGAGAACAGCCGTGAGACAAGGTGTCGGACATTAGAGACCAGATTTGACACACCCCAGATCATGAACTCGACTTCAGAAGGCGGCAGGCCGGGCGAGGACGGTGGTCGGAACACCGGCAACCAGAGAGGGCCAACGTAGCCGCGTCTGGCGGGCGCGGACCTCACGGAACACACGACGCGGCGCGGACCGATTACGGAACGCCCAGCTCCTTCCAGGCACAAATACTAGACTCGATTGACCCAAGGACCAGTCTGAGGTAGCACCTGAAGAAGACAGTGAGGCACGCTGTTCAAATATCGTGCGAGAACGACGTGAACATCCGGCTGGATTCCCGAATATCCAAGATGTTAAAAAAAAAAATGTTGATAGGATGTGAACCAACAAACTTCCAGTTCACAGTCTGCACTCCCAGCTACTACAGTACAGCTGACAGATGTGTTTGATATTATTCCAATTTGAAGGTTTTAACCACTGATATGTAACTAACTGACATTTATCTACAAAAAGTCATACAAAACCTATACGGATTTGATAAATCTTCAGTAGCACACTGAAGAACACACCTTAACAGCACGCGAGATATAACACGAAATATACTAAACATCCTTTTTTTTAAAAAAAAAAACAGTGTGACGTTTCCTGTCTTTTTACAATAGAAAATCGTACAGAAAGTGATGCGTTTTCGAGGTATCCTCAACGTACAGATGCACTAAAGCTGTATATATTCAAAGCACATAAATTATAATCTAAAAGCTACAAAATACAGGCTTTAATTGCAGGTAACTTAATCCAATATGGCCTTCTCTAAGGTGCACTTGTGTACTAGAAAGCGATTTTGCATCTCGTTAAGCACGTTCATCTGAACGAAGGAAAAATGTGATGTGTCTTATCTGCCTTCCAATGCTGTTGTGACGTGACAAAAGAAGACTAGCTGAAAGTCCACGTTCGCTTTCACTGCCCGTGTGAGGACGCAGAAATCAGCAAAAAAAGCTCCAGAAACGTGCTGCCACACCAGGGCGTTCGCATTAGTTCGTCCTACGCTGTAGGTGTCACGCTGAGGTAATGTGGGCCTTCACGGTGACTTCGGTGGAGACCTGCGGCTGAATGCAGGTGTCTCTCGTTTCCTCGCGCCTCCCTGCTCCTCGACGCGCGGCGCCTGCCAGCGCTGTGCTGGCCGCGCGGCGCCGTTGTCCCGGGTTTCACAACACAGAGCTCTGTTTGACACGTCGCGGTGTCAGGCGATTGTTTTAACGGTGCGCAGTGGCGTGCCCCGCTCTTTGTTCCAGACGAGGCGCGGAGGCGTGTGGCGGACAATGGCCGCGCCGTCACGGCGACAGCTGCCTGCTGGAACCAAAGGCGGGGGCGCTCCTCTAAGTAGCTCACCGTGTCTGGCCTGTGGCCTAACCCGCGCCGACAGCCGCCACCGGCTGGTCAGCCAAACGAGCCGCACCACGCTATCACTCATCAACAGGAAGGAAGCGCACTTACTAGTTCACTTACAGCCAGGGCCGTCCTTAGCCACACAGGATTTGGGCCCCTTCTTTGTTTCTTTTCTTTTTTTTGTAATTGAATGAAAGCATGAGAATGTTTGCTGACTCTATTGGTTAGCATTGTTCAAATCAAACACAAGTGATTAGCTCCGCAAACTTGACTTACATTCAAATTAATTGTTTCTCTAGACATTTCCGAAATGCCAATTCATAAGTTGCGTCCAGTTTTTGAGTGATGTCACTTTCTATGCACATGACAGACCCAAAGAGTACGGGGCCCTGCAACAAAAAAGAAGTTTACATTGTATCAGCACATCAGAGTGTATATTTGCTTATATACTTCACTGGTTATTACAGTTAGCATTACGCAAATCATAATCAAGTAATTACTGCTTGCAAATCGGACTTACGTTGATGTTAATGCTTTCTTTCCACGTTTCCGGACCGCAAAATCTCCTATTACATCCTCAAAGTCCAAATGTGGATGATGCCACTTCCTATATACATCTTTGACAAATTAAAAGTAATTTCTGTTGGGTTGGGCTGTTTGGGGGAAGAGACCAAACAGCGAGGTCTTCGGTCTCGTTGGATTAGTGAAGGACAGGGAAGGAAGTCGGCCGTGCCCTTTCAAAGTAACCATTCCGGCATTTGCTTGGAGCGATTTAGGGAAATAACGGAACACCTAAATCAGGATGGCCGGACGCGGGATTGAACCGTCGTCCTCCCGAATGCGAGTACAGTGTGCTAACCACTGCGCCACCTCGCTCGGTGTAATTTCTGTAACATAGTCATTAGTAATTAATTTTTTATTCTCTTTAGTTCTGAAAATGAACGCTCTCCACTGCAATTGATTACCATTAGCCAAAGAAATATCTTGGTGGCAACTTCTACATTCGCGAAAGTTTCTTCAGTTTTATCTACTTTCATTAGAGACTCTGTTCATAACTGTAACTGATGAACTCAAAACACAAATTTACTCCTCCAAATCAAACACGGGCTTCGGTTGTAAGCTTTGAGATCTAGAGGTATCTTGAGATGATGAGGCAGATCAGTCATTCTGCCTGTTAGTTTCTTCAGCTGTAAAACATGAAGTTAGATTAGGTAGGCTGATACTTTCTTTCCCAAATGCAGGTTTTCTTTCCTTTATGCAGAACCACTCAAGTATGTTCTTTTCGAAATTATTAAAAGAGACTGCGAAACTAACAGATACACACTTTGAGCCACTTCCTAATAAAACGCCAAGTAGACGAAGCGAATCGCGTACAATTAAACGGCGCTTCACAAGCACCACAGATAACGAACTAACGCTTTTTAAGAACTCCAACAATGCCGAATTCAGCTAGGCTGATAACGACGCGCCTCACGTCACGGTTGTTGTCTCCGTCAGCAGCGTACCGGCGATGTTGCGCACTCTCTGCAACGATGTTGAACATTTCTTCTTTCTTCAACTTATTGCTTTGCGGTATCTGATCATGAATACCGTATACGAAAATGGAGTTACTGTATTGTAAACAAATATTACAGTACAGGTAGCGTATAGTATACCTTACTATGTATCTGTTTGAATATTATTTTCTAAATGTAACACATCATAGCATTTGACGTGGATTCCACTTGCAAAAATTTTTTCGCTTAGTGACTGATTCGTGGAACGAATAAAGATTCACGAACGAACTATGTCTGTTAAGCAAGGTGCTACGGTCAAGCTTATAAAAAACAAATGTGTTCTCATAGTACTCAAAAATCATTGGCAGAATTGCGATCTAATCACTCAGAGGTGGTGCAGATTGATGAACAACCTGATTTACTTAAGAAAATACCCCAAATAATTTAATGGTTACAGAAAGAATTTTAAAAACTAGCGAATCCTCCAGTAGGCCTAAGAGACACAGGCTCTTTTTTATTTTTCTTTTTTTTATTGATTGGGACCGTTAATATTTTGATATTAACTTCTTGAAAGTGTGAAAAATACTTGCAAACATTCAACAAATTATAATTATTAGTTCTTCAATCCCAATAATTCACATTAATAAAGCAACTGTTTAAGAGAAAGAATCCTTACGTAAAACACAACGAATTTCTTTTTCTATAAACCCAGACGTATATCGACACCTATGAGTATCTGCTGTGGGTTACGAGTCACCCCTTCCAAAGTTAATGGTTTTCTTTATTTTGGGTCTATGAACTGTAATATGTGCATTTATTTAATTTGTTTCTGTTGCTCAACTTGTTTTTATGTCTTATTTATAGTTAATGCGTCTACAAAGTAGTCGTACAGAATTTTACTTATTTTCCTTGCGTATGTCATTGTACTTACGTTTTTTGTGCAGTTGTGCATCGTTGGGGGTTTTTCTTTTTCTGTTGCCATTGTGTACATTATTTCCCACACTTTTTAAGTTTGACTCTCACCTGTTTTCGTACGTTTCTTAGACGAAACGGAATTTGAGCAACCATTATTGTCTCCATACTCATAGAGGCGCTATGTTATTGTTGCCAATCATTTGTTCATCATTTTGTTTCTGACGAGTGTGGTGCTAATTTATTTTTTTAATTTTGGCGAAAACTGTTGTGGCGTGTCTGCTGGAAGAACATATAATGATGAGTGTGTATTTGTGTGTTTGTGTGTGTTTATGTGTGTGTGTGTGAGAGAGAGAGAGAGATAGAGAGAGAGAGAGAGAGAGAGAGAGTGAGAGAGAGAGAGAGAGAGAGAGACAGAGAAAGCTAGAAGAAAGGGGGAAGAGACTGAGAAGCAGACGTTTCTCAATTTTTGAGGAAGTCTAAATACCATATTTATAGGACAATCTCTTTTTATAATTAACTGAGAAATGCAAACTGTGTTTGTATCACAACTTTTTTGTATGTGCTAGGGCTCCACTGCTGTGACATTTTAATACAGACTATTAATTTCTCTGAGCATCTTGAGATCAGTCCCAGTGTTGTTTGGGTCGTCGTTTCCTCATGTGGAATATCTACAAAAATGTAGTGTGTATTGTCACTGTTTAAGGGTCTGAGTTTTAAAATTTCTGCTTGTTTGGCCAATGTAGACAGATTTCCATAAACTGCAGATTAACTGATACATTCCAGTTTTTTGGAAAATTTGTGTATGGGGATGTTCTTAGTATTTAGAATTTCTGAAATGTATTGTTTGTGCGAAGTGATAGTTGTAGTTTTTGTTTCTTCAGAATGTTCTCCCACCCAGTAAACGTTTTTGCTGCTGTGTGTTAGTATATGTACCATGCTGTGTTCTTCGTAGGATGTTCCTGGTTCCCTGTGACCTCTGTGTTTGTCATGTATTGGTGGTCATGGGTCTTTGTTGTCGCTAGTAATTTATCCATGGATGCTTGCTTTTGTACTTTGTTATTCAGTTTATTTATTATTTTTTTGTTGTACCGATTCTCTCTGGTCATCTAGCGTATCGTATTTAGTCCTCCTTTAGAGCTCAATTTGTCGAGGGGTGTTGTATTAAGTCTGTGCATGTATCTGAAACTTTGGTTGTGAATGTTTGCATTTTTGACAGTGGGTGTCCTGAATATGGTGATATCTAGGAAATTAAGTTTCGTATTTGTTTCTGCCTCAGTGGTCAATTTTGCTTTAGGGTACAATATGTTTATGTGTGTTTCATCTACCAAACAAATGATGTCTTCCTCATAACGGTACCAGGATCTAACCTTGCATTGTTTTGGCGTTTTGGCTCTACAGCTTCATTCAATATTTTGTTTCCAGTGTGGTTCAGGACATGTGTAAGAGTATATCATAAATTAATATGCCCTGATGCGTTTTTCTGTCTGTATCTGAAGCCTACTCCTATGAATTAGTGGAGGGATTTTGATGTAGTTTTCATAAATATAAAGGTTCATGAGGAAGGTTTCTGGGCACAGGAGATAGGCGCAAGCCCCCCTGACTGCAGCGCCAACTACAGCTACATGGAGGCAAGCGTGAGGGACAACCGCCTTCCTAAACGACCTGTGGTGCGATATTAAGCTAATAAGAACAGAATTTTTGGTACAGAGTTAATGTCTAAATCGTGTGAAGGTAAATGCGGTAAAAGATCAAACAGAGAATGTAGCTCGCCCAGAACTGGCGCTGGAGTCGGCCAGATGACAAGTGGCCGTAGCTGTCGCCGATCATCCTTCCGACCATGCTAACCACGTCATACAGGGGTGGCGCAGTGGCTCGCAGGTCCCGTCATACAACGAGATGTCCCTCCATACGCCAGTTAAATATGGCACAGGTGGCATTCGTGCTTTCTGAGAATTTTCCTGGTGAACACTGCTTAAATCTTATCAGTTATTTGAAAGTGATGACACAAAGTTACTTAACGTTGTCTGAATTGAAATCATAACTTTACGCAGTGACCGTAAAAAAATTTACCACTACGCCAGACAGGTCATCTAGCAGTGGACGATTAATGCTACCCGTGAGAAACCGTAGCGGCGCACTGCTTATTACATAAAGCAAAAATGGCTAACAGTCCAACATGCTGCTAAATTTTCGTTGAAGAATACTTTAGCTGTAGTCGAAGTGGTAGCCGCGCGTGGTATCCGTTCGGTTTAAGGCGCCTTGCCACGGTTCGCGCGGCTCCCCGCGTCGGAGGTCGTCCCTTGGGCATGGGTGTGTGTGTTGTCCTTAGTGTAAGTTAGTTTAAATTAGATTAAGCAGCGTGTAAGCCTAGGGACCGATGACATCAGCAGTTTGGTCCCCTTGAACTTGCCACAAATTTCCAAATTTTTCGAAATGGTATATGAGCTTTATTCACATGTTCTACTCCGCTGTGGTTTGATGTGAATTATTACGAAATTAGTCCACAATGTTGTCGGCAAGCATTATTTTGCACCATCCTCTGTGGCCGAACGTTTCTAGGTCCTTCAGTCCGGAACCACGCTGCTGTTACGGTCGCAGGTTGGAATCCTGCCTCGGGCATGAATGTGTGTGATGTGTTTAGGTTAGTTAGGTTTAAGTAGTTCTAAGTCTAGGGGACTGATGACCATAGATGTTAATTCCCATATTGCTTAGAACCATTTGAAACATTATTTTGCTTCAGATGGTTAACGAAGCTCGCCTGATAAATCGTTTGTTTACATGACATCGCACTTAACGATGTGCAACACTACGAGAAACTGTCGGACAACCAGAATGTTTGTTAAGTCTGAGAGCTACTCCTTTGAAACAAGGTCAGTGATAATATAGCTCACTCAGTGGTGTTTTTTAACGGTAATGTGGGACAGCAGAATTGCAGTTAGCGATAGTCAAAATTGGCGACCACGAAGTAAACGAAACGAAAAAATTACGCTAACTTGAAGACAACATAAGACAAGACGGACAAAGAGAGAATGGCATAAAAAGCAGATAACACGGCAAAGAGGGCATTTCTGGTCAAAAGGAATCTGCTAGTATCAAACACCGCCATTAATCTGAGTAAAAAACTACCGAGAACGTACGCTATCTGATCAAAAGTATCCGGACACCCCTAAGTAATGCAGAACGGAGCACCAGATATCGCAAGAGGTGTATACGCCAGTGTAATATGAGGAGGGAGTTATGTGTTCTCAATAGAGATGGGTCGGTCAGGAGAGGTCAGTGATTTCGAACGTGGGTTAGTGCTGTCCAGCAGGGGCATTTCTATCTGTCTGAAGCTGCCCAACGTGACTGTTGATGATGTGGTCTGAAGTGGAAACGCGAAAGGATACGCGCTGCTAAACTTAGGCCACGCAGACGTCATTTACTGACAGGCAAGGGATCACCGAGGGCTGTTTCAAAAATTCGCATGAATTCAGCGGGAGGAATCACTCGCGATTTTCAAAGTGCTGGCAGCAGTCTAGCACAGTATCTATGGGTAGGGAGTTAAAACACTGAGTGGTTTAATGGTCGTGCGTCCCCTCATAATGACAGGCTGTTTTGTCAGTGCATTTTACATTTTTATTGCGGAAACACGTGAAAGTTGTACAGTGTTTTGTTGTAAGTCACCAAAGGTTCTCATCAGAACTACAGGGAAAAAGAAAGAACTATCCCGTGATTAAAGTCATGGGATATCTTTTAATGTTGTGGCGAACATCCTACTGCAGGGTGTAGTGCAGCAACTGACTTTGGCACTGATTCAACAAGTCGTTGGAAGTCACTGGAGAAATACTGAGCCCTACCACTTTTGTAGCCGTCCGTAACAGTGAAACTGTTGCCGGTGTAGGATTTGCCTCGTGATGACTGGGTGTTGTGTGATGTCATTAGGTTAGTTAGGTTTACATAGTTCTAAGTTCTAGGGGACTGATGACCATAGCTGTTAAGTCTCATAGTGCTCAGAGCCATTTTTTTTGGTGTAGGATTTGGTGCACGAACTTGTCTCTCGATTATGTTCCATAAATGATCGATGTGATTCATGTTGGGCGGTCTGGGTGGCCAAATCATTTGCTAAAATTGTCCAGTTCGTTCTTCGAACCAATAATTGTGGCCCAGTGACATAACGTTAAGTCATCCATAACAATTCCATCGTTTGTTTGAACATAAAGTCCATGAATGGCTGCAAATGGTCTCCAAGCAGCCGAACATTACAATTTCCAGACAATGATCCAAACAAACATAGCCCACACCGTGATGGTACCACCAACAGCTTGCACAGAACCTTACTGACAACTTGGGTCCAATACTTCGTGGGGTCTGCGCCATAATCAAACCCTACCATCAGCTTGTACCAACTGAATCGGGACCCATCTGACGAGACCACCGTTTTACAGTCGTCTAGAGTCCAACCAATATGGTCACGAGATCAGGAGAGGAGCTACCGGCGATGCCGTGCTGTTAGCAAGGGCACCCACTTCGGTTGTCTGCTGCCATAGCCCATTAACGTCAAATTTCGTCACACTGTCATAACGGGTACGCTTGTCGTAAGTCCCACATTGATTTCTGCTGTGATTTCACGCGGTGTTGCTTGCCTGTTAGCACTGACAACGCAAATGCCGCTGCTCTCGGTCGTTAAGTGGAGGATGTCGGCCACTTCGTTGTCTATGGTGAGAGGTAATGACTGAATTTTTTTATTCTTGGCTCACTCTTAACATTGTGGATCTCGGCATTTGCATGCCCCAATGACTTCCGGAATGGTATGTTCCCTGTGTCTAGCTCCAACTACCATTCCACGTTCAAAGTGTGTTAATTCCCTTCGTGCAGTCATAATACGTCGGAAATTTATTCAAATGAATCACCTGAATACAAATCAAATTCCGCCAATACGCTGCCCTTTTATACTTTGTGCACGTGATACGCCGCCATCTGGACTTTATATGCCTATCGCTCACCCATGACTCGTGTCACCTCGGTGTGTTCTTTCGGCTCTTTTTTTTGTTAAATCCCAATATTTTTGTAAAAGATACCATCTTGTCGGGAGACAGTGACTGGCACTTTTGTTAATACATTAATACTTTTATTGCGCAAAGACATAAATGTTATATAGTATTTCGTTGCTGGTCACCATAGGCTATCATCAGAACTAGAGAAAAAAAGGGTTATACAGCTACTTTACTTTGTGAACGCTACGCGAATGGAATAACAAGGCAATAACAACAAAAATATCTTTCCATAGCAACTGAAGCAACGTTAGGATGAATTCCAAATACTGTTTTGCCCGACTGGATAAAACGGAAGTATACAGATTTTGCACAGTGCTGACAAACTAAAGTACTTTTTTCATTTGCTTTCCCAGTTCTGATGTTGGTCAATTGTGGCAGTTACAGTGACTGGTGTCAAACTTTTATCCAACAGCACTGAAATGCACAAATCGTAATACGCTCAGCAAAAAGACATGCCACCAAAGTACTAGGTATCGAAAATAATTTTTTTGTGATTTTGCGGATGCGTAACTCATGTAATGATTCATTTTATTGTTCTTCTTATATGAATGTAATGGTAGGGCAAAGGATGAACAGCGGTTCAGAATAAACTGGTCTGCGGAGGAATCTTTGAAGGAGAACTACAGGCAACTCAACAAACTCGTGAATCTAAAGAAAAAAATGCTGTTACAACCCGTACAGATTAAGTTAGATCTGACGAAAGCCTGTAACACGGAGACTTTTCGAAGGCACGCAACTCATGTGTGGAAAGCCACATCGCCAACCAGTCCAGTCCCCGGCACAAAGAAAGAGAGTGAACTAAAATTAGTGTCGTAATTTAAATCACAGATTCGAGCTGCTTACAGAATTCCTAGTTCATGACAGTAGTCGTAGACCTGATTACTAATTAATTATAAAATCATTTGGCTAAATCTATCATTTTACATGATAAGATTAATTTTTTTCGGCCACCAGGCACCACCGTTAGTTTGCCAGAATTGAGGACCGTTAGCTGGCGGGGACGAAACAGTTTTCAGGTTCACCATTTTATTAACGTAGCAAGTACGTAAGATGGTGAAAAGCCATAAAGTTGGGAGCTGTTACGTTCGAATTCAAGCTACAGCTACGCCGCCATGGAGGGGCACTAATTCCTTACGCTTTTGGATAATTTGCCCCGAGACAGGTCTTTCAGGTTTTCTGGCAATGGGAACCTTTTCGTTATCCATGGACGCATACTACAGTGTGCCGCCCAAGTCTACAGAAGCATGGAGATACGCTCTCAGGGCCCAGTTCGGTTGCAGATCCTGAACATCGTCACATCGCGGATTATAGTAGTGCAGAAGTTATTGACATTTTGATACACTAGCACTGTCTTCCACTGCCTTAGGAGCAGCCTTGTGAGAAGGCAGTGCAATCTAGTTAGCACGCTTCCCGTTAGGATGCTCGCAGCAACTACATTGGTTGCTACCGTGCTATCACGACGCTTGACACCAGAGGATTCGGTATGGTGGCTCCACCGACAGTGATGCTGTAAGCTTTGTTTTATTGCCCCTATCTTCATAACTGTATTTCAGAACTAGGGGCTGACATTTTCCCTCACCTTGATTCATTTTGGTTCAGCAATTCTCGTTTTCTCTGGGGTCTGGACGCATTCTTGTTTAGTTTCCATTGTGTCCTGATGTATTATCTACATTGAAGCGCCAGAGAAACTAATGTAGGCATGCCTATTAAAATACAGGGCAACGGCCTTGCCGAGATCACCGAAGTTAAGCGCTGTCGGGCGTGGTCGGCACTTGGATAGGCGACCATCCAGGCCGCCATGCACTGTTGCCATTTTTCGGGGTGCACTCAGCCACGTGATGCCAATTGAGGAGCTACTCGACCGAATAGTAGCGGCTTCGGTGAAGACTACCATCATAACGACCAATAGAGCGGTGTGCTGACCCCACGCCCCTCCCATCCGCATCCTCCACTGAGGATGACACGGCGGTCGGATGGCCCGGTAGGCCAGTCGTGGCCAGCAGGCGGAGTGCTATTAAAATACAGAGATGTGTAAATATGCAGAATACGGCGGTGCGGTCGGCAACTCCTGTATAAGACAATAAGTGTCTGGCACAGTTGTTAGATCACACTGCTGCTACAATGGCAAGTTACCAAGATTTAAGTGAGTTTGTACGTGGTGCTACAGTCGGCGCACGAGTGATGGGACACACCATCTCCGAGGTAGCGATGAAGTGGGGATTTTCGCGTACGAATATCAAGAATTCGGTAAAACACCGATTCTCCCACATCACTGTGGCCGGAAAAAGATCTTGCAAGAACGGGGCCAACGACGACTGAAGATAATCGTTCAACGTGACGGTAGTGCAACCCTTCCGTAAATGGATGCAGATTTCAGCACTGAGACTTTGACAAGTGCCAATGTACTAACTATTCAACGAAACATCATCGATATGGGCACGACACGAAGCCTTACTACTCGCCGGAGCCCGTCAACAACGACATTGGACTGTTGATGGCTGGAAACTTGTTGCCTGATCGGACGAGTCTCATTTCAAATTTTATCGAGCGGATGGACGTGTACATGACCTCACGAATCCATGCATGTCAGCAGGGGACTGTTCAAGCTGGTGCAGGCTCTGTTATGCTTGGGGCCGTGCGCAGTTGGATTGATATGTGGCCCCTGAACGATTAGATACGTCTGTGACAGGTGACGCGTACGTAAGCATCCTGTCTGATCACCTGCTTCCATTCATGTCAATTGTGCATTCCGACTGAATTGGGCAATTACAGCAGACCAATGCGACACCTCACATGTCCAGAACTGCTTCAGAGTGGCTCCAGGAACAGTCTTCTGAGTTTAAACACTGCCGCTGGCCACCAAACTCCCCAGACATGAACATTATTGAGCGTTAACAATTTGTACTCGTCTGTGCTTGCTGCGTAATAGGTATCTTTCAAGGAAATAATATATTTACATAACCAATTACGGTGCTATGAGTATTATTTTTATTTGAGGTGTAGACCTAATTCGGCTGTAGTAAAACATTTTGTAAATTTTGGTACATCTTTTGTATTATCTGTATGTTTCTTACGAATAATATGATTTTACATACATTTTCAAGTCCTGATTTCCATACATTTTCGTTGTCTATGTTGCTGTCTTTTTCTTGCTCATTAAACTATATGTTAATGTCTCAATAGTAGTGGTCAGAAATAAATCTTTGTCTGTAGTTGACAGCGCGGTTGGAAAATGCTGTAGATATTTCACACATAACACCAACGGTCTGGTAATGAATATATTGGAAGAAATTAAGATCTATTTACACACTAGAAATGATTCACATCTAATTCTCAGCCAACAAACTAATCTAAGATATAAATACTTTATCGAAAGCTTTATTGACATTATGCATCAAGATCCAGGATAAACCATAATGTAAGCAGACACAAAACTTCATTATCCCAACATTACAGATATCCATTCAGTGTAACCCAATAACATCGCTGATAGGACACAATATCGCCCATTATGGGACATAATTACTGTCACGAATTTTGAACTGCAAAATAAGTTTATTTCCGACCATTATTAATGTAATGTGATAACTTAACACACACTTGATTACTACTATATTAACAACACAAGAATATAATCAGTAAAGAAGCAGCAACAGAAATAACAAAATCCGTTACAGCTGCTGTCACTAAATGTCAACTACAGACTAAGATTTATTTCTGACCACTACTAAAGGAAATGTCAGAACACGCTACAAAACTGATTATTATTGCTATATTAACTCAAAATATAATCAGTGAGAAATAGACAGCAACTGAAAGAACTATATTGCTTTGAAATCATGCCTTGAAAACGAATGTACACTCATATTAGTCATATGTAACTTACATATAATACGACAGAAGTATCAAAAGTTGTAAGTGATTCTGTCGCAGATTGCGTGATAATGGCTGCATAGCCGAAATAGGCCAATAATTCAAATGAAAATAATATTCATAGCAGCATAACAGGTTATATAAATATATTATTCAGACGTATTTGCAATTACTGGCTGTTGCTGATCTGCAGCTTCTCCTCTGTCGTCTGTAATTCATATCATCAATTTTGGCGATGAAACTTATATAACAGGTGACAGAAGATTATATAACAGTGATAGAAGATTAGCAGGTGGGTGCAACTTCCTGGCTGACAGGGAAACAGTGAAAGGCTGTACATTTCCCTTTTCTATCGACTGTCGCCATAGACGTGACAGCACACAACGTACCAAACCTGTTACTATCGCTACGAGCGTCATCCAAAGATGGAGAATGCTTCAGGTGTCTCTGTCACAAGTTGCCTCATCTATTAGAAACTAAACCGAAGAAAATTATGTTTTTTCTATCTGTCATTCGAAAAATGTTCGATTACAACTCTGAATAAAAACGATTTGTTTATGATTCAACGAGGTTGTCACGAAACTGTTTAGCAACAAAAAGGAACCACATCCTGATTTTACTGTAACCAACCTGCTGGAAAAACCCATTAAGTTAAACTGATTTATTAAACTAAAAACTTACTTTTAATGTAGCTTGAATTTATACATAAAAATTTGTTTGATATCAGTGAGGAACGCGGTGCGTACTTCAACCAAGTGATCAAAGTGATGGAAACACAGGGCGTGGCCAGTGGACTATCGATATGATGGGAGACTACTGCTGGCGTCTTCACCGAAACATGGTACAGGTCATTCACAGAAAAAAGGATTAGAAAATGTTTTATGGAGGTCAGAGAACGGAAATAACACAGAGAACTCATAATTCTTGCGTTGTACAGAAGTAATGTCATGTTTATACTTAAATAAAATATTTGTTCATATCGAAAAATTAGGTACAGCACTCTTGATTCGAATTATATTTGTTCTCTTAATTTTGTAGTTTGTTACGAAGTCACATCTGACAAAATTGTGTCTGATATAACTAAAGAAACTGAGATCAGATATGAATTAATGCTGAAAAAATTTATCAAACAAAAGTAATAAAAATATTTTCGCAGACTTCTGTAATCAAATTTAAGCGGGTTTAAAAAAATGTACCACACCGGCCAGTAATTTGGGTCGAAATTATTTTTCAAATTACGGTGTGAGGCAGGACAGAATGGTATAAATAACATTTCGAATACTGAGGAGTTGTAAGGGCTGAGAGTACGGATTTCAGGAGACAAAAATAAGTCATGCAAGTCCCAAGCCTGCGGCTGTAACTGCGTAATAGTCTCCTTCAAAATTTTAATGTTCGCGGCTGCTTACCTAAGAGTGTTCATTGTGAAAGTGGATCACAGAGCGTGGCTAAGGATAGCCCTTCATACCTGTAGTGACAGGTTGCGTCTATGAGTGTGGAGAAGAGGAGGGGGGGAAATCTGTCGTACTGGTTCAGTAATCTCATAAATGTCAGTTTTAAACATGCGGAATACTGGCGAAATAGGTGAAAATAGTGGGAACAGCCAATGAATTGGTAAATAGTGGCAGTCACTAGATAGTGACCATGGGAATCACCAAGAATGTGGAATCGTTTCCTTCTGCGAGTCTGTTCCTACGCATCTCCGTGTCTGACTGCACTAGGTCCATTAGAAGCGAGTCAGCTGCTCAGTGAAACACTACGCAGCCACGCACAGCCCTCATATCTGTGGCTGACATCCGACTCGTCGTAAGCTGACAGGCCTCTACTTCAGTCACTCCGAGTTTTCGAACTAACAGAACGCGACGTCCTTCTCGGAAGAGCCGTCAGTGACAATAGGGTTGTTGTTATTCTCTAGGATTACGGGTTTCAAAAGAAAGACTGACAAGCTGCACTCTGAGGCCCGCTGGCACGGAGCACCCTTTCCGTCTGACAGAGCACACAAAAGCAGACCCGCTTGGTCCTACCTACGTGCTGTAACTGTCGAACTAGAAGCTGTTGCTGGCAGCCACATGGGCGAGAGCAAACGATCGTCTTTGGTCAGTCGGAGCTACTCCCTCCATAAAGCAAAACGGGGAGAGAAGTAATTGCATTATATAGTTGGAGAAAGGTGGTTTAATCATTTGTTTCACGAGAAAGTTGGGTAGAGTAGTTTCTTTATTCGAAGGAAAGTCATCACATCACAAATACATTTGTTACACTTACAGCATATAGCTGATTTCAAATGACTATGGATGCAATGAACATCCTGCATGGGTTGTCAGGAGTATGGTGTCAAATACGAAACATACAACGATAGCACTAGACCAGTCCGTTTGGATAACAATCGTCGATGTAAAGGAGAACAGAAGTAACGAAAAATGTTCTGCGAGACCCCAAAATTCTTACTAGGTAATTTGATGGAGGTAATTTAAATATGTGCACATTTGATGAGGGTCACTTGCAAGCTTGTTCAATGGCTAATTCCAATCCTGCACTCCTTTCCCCTTCTTCCTTCCTCTCTCCCTCCCTTCTGCCCCCCCACCCCCACCCCGCTCTCTCTCTCTCTGTCTCCCACAGAAACACACACACACATACACACACGCGCGCACGCACGGACACACACACACACACACACACACACACACACACACACAGAGAGAGAGAGAGAGAGAGAGAGAGAGAGAGACGCTTCCACACATCAGTGAATGCAGAAGAAAGTAACAAACAAGGAGGAACAACAAGTGGCCAAGAAAAGATAAGACCTACTGAGGACAACAGACTAGAGTAATTATACAAATAAGGTAACTGCAAAATTGTGTACATGAAGATTTCTTTAAAATGCACTGACGTTGTTTCTAATATGTTAAACTTGTACAACTGCAAAAGCTGCCGTTTTACCTTATACGGAATTGTGTGACACAAAGTACATGTAATTATCATTCCCTTGATAATCACTACTGAATGACAGCGCCCTCTAGACTTTTCATTACATTGGAATTTCAACTATACGCATCCAAGCTGCTCTTGCACGTTTTAGTAGTTCATCTCCCCATCTTCCATGAGATCCTCTTCTCTTGCAAGCCAACAAAGAACTCATTTACTCTATCTACATGTCCCCCGAATTTAAATTCATTTTCACTGCAGTCGTATTATGTCTTCCACTCCACACTGTTCCTTGGCACAATTATTATTTTTTTTTCCTAAAAGTTTCTTGGTAATTCTCATCAAGCATCACTCCAATATTCAAAGAGCAGACCACAGTTTTTGAATTCGTTCACAGATGAACTCAAGACCGGTGATACACACTGATTGTAAAGTTTTTTTTTTTTTCCAGCACATCGGAAACTTAGCCTTGACAAAGCTAGGTAGCGAAATAAAAACAGTAAATGACTGTTTTGGTCTTCAGTTAATTTCTTATTCTGACAATTAGATCGCCATTTTCAACTGCAGTGAATATGAAATCTCATCAAGTTGCTCTATGACTTCGTTATTAATGTGTACAACGTTTAGTAGGTAGTTTATGCTTCCTTTTAATATTATGCTAGTTAATTTTCAGGCCTACGTTCCCTCTTGATCAGTTAACCTGTCCATTGTTTGAGTTTATCTACTCCACAGGCAAATAATATAATACAGTGTGTCCCCATACTCATAGGTCAAAACAGTATTTTCCCATGCTCGAGTAAAACCTATGAATCTAGCGGTTCTGTATGGTACCTTATACAGAGATGTATAAATCTCTATAGCACTATTGACATGTTGGGGAACATCGCATGAGTTATGCATCGAAAAAGTGCAACATTCATCCGCCGTTCTTAGAGTTTCACTAACAGCGAGCCACAATTACATTCTTCATAATGAGTTATCTGGTGTGATAAGGCCCAGGTCATCGTAGTGGCCATTTCATTATAGTTGATAATGTTGCCAAACTGCACACTACAGCAAGCTGAAAAAAGAGACAAGAAGGTGTGTCACTGATTTGATTTGTACTAAGATTGCAGTACACGCGAGGGGTTTATTTGCTTCCACCGCCCTGAGTGGAACGCATAAGTTGTAATAAATATTCACCAACCTGCAGTCTTGTATAGTTGTTGTCCCCTGTGCAAAAAATAGAACGTCGGTCGTGAATCCATTAATTTGAGGCTGTAAGAAACTGTTAGCTAGTAACTATTATTTTAGAAATAATTAAATTTCCATTTAGTTTGTTTATACGGGATGCCACTCGCTTTTTATTAGCAGAACACGAGTAACAGCACAATTACATTCCACTTTAGAGACACAAATAATTTCTATTCTTCAACAAATTAATGAACTGCCTGTTTCCGTAAATACAGTTCTCACATTTACAAACTAGACGTTGCAACTTCCGATCGCAACAGCGGATGGTGGAGGAGGACCACAATTTAGGCGGTCTTTCTCACGATACCCGTACCTCACACTACATTACGTCATCTTGACACTCCTGTCTTCTCAACTGCTCTAAGAAGAGCTTCTTGTACCTAAATATGATTGCTGCGGGGCCAGAAATATTGCAACACAACCCAGTTGTCCCGACGTTACATAAAGCTCTGTGATCTGGACATTGGCAGCCGTGGTAGTAAGTTTTGTCGCAAGATCTCCGCAATCAAGCTGTATTTAAACCAATTTATTAAGAGACTAGAGGCATCGTGGCTTGTAGCCACATCATTAAGTACATACAAAAATTAAAACATCGTACACAACACCGTGAGGAATGTAGAAGGTCCTATCTTATTAGTTAAAACCATAAAGTCTGTAGGGCGGATAGTCAATGAGCAGAAAGTTGGGCGAGGGAAAACCTTTGCATAAATGTAGATGTCGTGTGACTAGGGCCTCCCGTCGGGTTGACCGTTCGCCAGGTGCAAGTCTTTCGATTTCACGTCCCCTTGGCGACTTGCGCGTCGATGGGGATGAAATGATGATGATTAGGACAACACAACACCCAGTCTCTGAGTGAAGAAAATCTCCGACCCAGCCGGGAATCGAACCCTGACCCTTAGGATTGACATTCTGTCGCTTTGACCGCTTTTTTTAAATTGTTCTCATTTTATTCGGTTTTGTTCGTTGCATTTGTTCGGTGAGGATGTCCCATGAAACCCGTTCAAATTCAGTGCTGAGCCGTTGACTCAGTTTTTTATTACAAAGCCTCTGACTGAACACGCTGAGCTACCGTGCCGGTGTCCACTCGGCTACCTGGGGCGGACAACCTCTGCGTATAAACATTAAAGCATGGTAACCAACATGGTAGAGAATGTAGAAGAACCAGCCTTCGTAGTTAATGATTGGATGTACCACATGATGTGGCTAAAAACTATGAAAGTAGTAATGTGGTAATAAAATTTGTTTGAATAAAGCAGTTTGCTGAGTTTTGCTACAAAATGGCCTCGAAATTATTCATCAGGGAACTGATGCACCTCAGTAGGAAAATTTGTCCTGTTGTAGCTACGCATGACCACACCTACAGCAAGTCCAAATAAAAATCTGCATCCAAGTACAGTGTACAATATAGGATCTGAACAGGAATCGCGATGACATCCAGGTCCATATCGTAGAGTGAGGCTCGTTCGTTTCCTACTCCTGTACATAATAGGGAATTCCATAGATTATAAAACAACGGTATAGATAACAATGATTGTCCTCAGCTTCCGAATAGGGATACCAATAAAACAGCACTTATTTTCGCAGGTCGTTCAGGTACGTTCAGTTAAAACATACGGCGGGCTTTCAATAAGTAACGCAAGATTATTTTTTTTCTCCGCCAATTTCGGTTGGAAAAATGTGGAATTTGTTGTGGGACATCGTGGAATATTCCCGCTTCATTCCCTGTAACTTCATGAAGTTCTGATAGGCGGCGGTGCTATACGTAGCCTTCGAAATGGCGTCTGTAATGGATATAAGTTCCAAACAGAGAGCTGTCAGGGAGTTTCTTTTGTTCAAAACCAGAGCATTGTAGATATTCATAGGCCCCTTCAGACTGCCTACGGAGTGAACAAAAGCACGGTGAGTCGTTGGGCAAGGCGTGTGTCATCTTCGCAAACGATGTTGCACAAGCCTGTCCGATCTCCCACTTTTCGGCCGGTCGCACATAGCTGTGGCTCCTGCATTACTGGAACGTGCAGACACTCTCATTCGGAGTGATCGATAGATCACACCCAAACACCTCGCTACTAAACTGGACGTGTCTATTGGTAGTACTGACACACTCGTACAATAGTTGGGATACTCATAGGTGTGTACCCCCTGGTTTTCTCGCCACCTAACAGAACACCATAAACAACAACGCAGTGCGGAATTTCTTGCCCGTTGCGGGGCTGATCGTGACAAATTTTTATCGAAAATCGTTATAGGCGATGAGACATGGGCTCAGCGCTTCTAACTGGAAACAGAATGGCAGTCCAGGGTGGGCGCCACACCACCTCTCCTCTGAAGAAAAAGTTCAAAGCTGCACCCTCATTCCGTAAAGTCATAGCCAGGGTCTTCTGGGACTCTGAAGGGGTTATTCTGTTTGATGTCCTCCCTCATGGTACAACGATCAACTCGGAATTGTATTGTGCCACCTTCATAACATTGAAAAAACAACTAAAGCGTGCTAGTCGCCACACAAATGTAAACAAACTCCTCCTTCTCCCCAACAACGCAAGGTCTCAAAAATGGTTCAAATGGCTCTGACCACTATGCGACTTAACTGCTGAGGTTCAAAAATGGTTCAAATGGCTCTGAGCACTATGCGACTTAACTTCTGAGGTCATCAGTCGCCTAGAACTTAGAACTAAAGAAACTTAACTAGCTTAAGGACATGACACACATCCATGCCCGAGGCAGGATTCGAACCTGCGACCGTAGCGGTCGCGCGGTTCCAGACTGTAGCGCCTAGAACCGCTCGACCACTCCGGCCGGCTACGCAAAATCTCATTCAAGTCTGCGCATTCGAGAGGAGCTCATAAAACTTTATTGCGCTGTTCTTCCTCATCCACCCTACAGCTCGGGTCTCGCACCTTCCTATTCCCATCTGTTTGACCCAATGAATGATGCACTCCGTGAGAAGCAGCACGTGGGTAATGGGGAAGTTATTGAACAGCATGACTTGGCTCCGACGTTGACCAGTAGAGTGGTACCTCACGGGCATACAAGCCTTCCAGTAATGTGGCGTAAGGCCGTCGCATTGGAAAAATGAGGTTCTGTTGCCAAAATAATGAAGAACAATAAGTTGTATTGGAATCCTGAATAAAGCCAACCTGCTTCCAGAAAAAAGTATGTTGCATTACTCGCCCCTCACGATGGGTATTTCATTAGACTAGAAAACCACAAAAGAATACAATACTGACAACAATTATTTTCCTTAGCTTCAAATTAGGGATACCAATAACACAGCATTTATTTTCGAGGGCGGTTCAGATACATTCAGTTAACATATATTACATACGACGTATAGCAAACGACTTACACTCAATTGGTTAAGCATGTATTAAGGACGACGCAACGTAATTTTCTGTCAGGGAGAAATTAATGATATTATAAGACGTTCGGATTACACTAAGACGCTGTATCTTGGACTCCACTCAGTATTTAATTAGATCAATCTGATAAACTATCAAAAATCAATTCTACTTAGCATTACAAGGCTACATAGTCTTTGATCAGAACGAGTTGGAGGATTACGAAGCCAATCGAGGCTTTCAACTCCGGATAAATAACGTAATTTATTGATTAATGCAGAAGGACGCAGAAGCTGATCGAACTATTTACAGGCATGCAGTTCAGGAATTCTTCTGCAGGTGTTTGCGGCAACCTTGCCGAACGTAATTACACGCAGCACAGAAACGTCGTGTAACGTAGAATTAGCTGCTGCTTTGTGAGGTCATTATGCGATTCAGAGGCGTAAATGACGGCGGCGGGCGTGGAAAGGTGAACAAGGACATACATTGTAGACACGGGCGGTGGGCCCGCCGCGCCGTGATGAATGGCCCCGCTGTCGGGGAGACGCCTATAATCCGTCCGCCGGGCGAGTAAACAGGTTCTCCGACAAACATTATTATTACCGCCGCGCGCAACCCGCTCGCGGCCGTGGATTCCACCAACGGAGGGCAACGCCCATCGCAGACACAGGCGGCGGCCCGTCGCAACAGAACACAGTACCAGTGGTAATTTTCACACACCTCCCACCCACTCATATGTACACGCAGTCACCGTGCACCAAACGGAAAGCTGATCTTTTCTTCTCTTTACCTTCAAGACATAAATAAGTTCGCTGACCAGTTCCTTCTCTCCTAAAAGCTCAGATTTCCTAAGCATTTTTGATATATCAGTTAGTAAAACCAGTCGAGATCACACAATATCTCGTTTATTAAAATGACCGGTTTCGACACGTTTAATCGGCCATCTTCAGTTTACAAGCACTGTAAAGATATGAAAGTGTTTACTGTTCAAATGGCTCTGAGCACTATGGGACTTAACTTCTGAGGTCATCAGTCTGCTAGAACTTAGATCTACTCAAACTTAACTAACCTAAGGATATCACACGCATCCATGCCCGAGGCGCGGTTCCGGACTGAAGCGCCTAGAACCGCTCGGCCACCACGGTCGGCAGGCACTCAAACGTGCATGAATTGTGTTGTGCAGGTGCAGGATGTCAGTTTGTGGATCGGTCAATACCGAGATGGCTAATGGTGGTTCTGGATGACGTTGGAGTTGCCGTGTGATGAATTCCCCATACGTGCTCGATCGGAGACAGATCTGATGATCGAACAGGCCACGACTTCATGTCGATACTCTTCAGAGCATGTTGGGCTACAACAGGGGTATGAGGACGACTGTCATCCTGTTGGAAAGCACCGCCAGGAATGCTGTCCATGAATGGCAGAAGAACAACAAGTCAAATCGCGAGATTAACTTGCAAACGTGTATTCAGGGTGCAGTGGATAAACACGAGAATGATCCTGTATTATAAAGAATTGCACCCAAGACCATAATTCCAGGCGTAGGCTCAGTGTGTCTAGCACGCAGACAAGTTTGTTATAAAAATGGTTCAAGTGGCTCTGAGCACTATGGTACTTAACTGCTCAGGTCACCAGTCTCCTAGAACTTAGAACTACTTAAACCTAACTAACCTAAGGACATCACACACATCCATGCCCGAGGCAGGATTCGAACCTGCCACCGTAGTGGTCGCGCGGTTCCAGACTGTAGCGCCTAGAACCGCTCGGCCACTACGTCCGGCAAGTTGGTTACAGGCCCGTAACTGGTCTCCTCCTAACCAACACACGGCCATTACTGGCGCCGAGGCAGAACCAGCTTTCATCAGAAAATAACAAAAGGCCCCCTCCCTGCTCTCCAATGAATTCTCGCTTGACACCACCGAAGTAGAAAATGGCGGTGGTTTGGGGTTGGTAGAATGCACTCTACAGGGCGTCTGGCTCGCAGCTGCCCTGAAGTAACCGATTTGTAACAGTTAGAAGCGTTACTGAGGTGGCAACTGCTGCTTGAACTGCTGCTGCAGATGCAGCACAATATGACACAGCCATACGCCGAGCATAATACTGTATAACATGTTATATGTCCTTAATGTTCTGTAGAAACTTAAACTTGTTGAATCTGAGTATGCCTGGTTAGGTGTAAGAGAGGGCCTGAAGGCCCTAATCTTGCCAGGTAAAATAAATGCATAAATAAATAAATGATGGTCTTCCCTTTCGGTAGTGCCACATGACCGTCTGGAGCCCCGTCTTCTTGCGACCGAACATTCTAAAGGCCACCACTGCTAGCAGTCATGTAAGTGGCTGCATTCCTGCCAAGTATTTCTCCAATATCGCAGAAGTAACATCCAGCTTCTCGTAGCCCTATTACAACACCTTGTTTAAACGCAGTGAGGTGCTGATAATGGCGTCTTCGCCGCCTTCGTAAATTCTTGACTAACGTCACCACATCTAGTCTCAAAGGTACCTAACGCTCACGATTGTTACAGCGTATATTTAAAGCAAACTAGATTTGAATCCTTATAGTGGCATTACTAGAGCCACTCTACTGCGACTGTCTCGCAATTTGAAATGAAATCATCCTTCAGATGTCCAAACACGCCTACAAACATTCTTTGATGTCGCATACTTCCTGGGTGTTGCAATTTTTTCCGTCAGTGGACAAGTGATAACTAATCTTGCTATAAATTTATGAAAGACTTCAAAAAAGAAAGGCCAATAGAAAGAGTTGTAGGATCGTTAAACGTCTGCTGGTAACGCTTCTTGGTACTTCTAGCGACGCCGTTTCCATAGAAAATAAGTTAAGTTCCCATTGCCTGGAGCTGACGTAATGAAACAAATGCGCGCGCCTTCGTACACTATTTAACTCGTGGCAGAATAGCCACTAGCAGCAGTCACCCTTGTGACCACACACCGCTGTTCACTACGCTGTCAGCTCCAGCTCACCTAACACCAGGATATATTATTTCTGATCTTTTGTATACACTATGTACGAGCTTGTAAAGCTCCAGCCAAAGATCTCGCTACAATATTGCATATCTTTTGTAAATATTATGTAATAAATTTTGTAAATTTTATGTAAACGCTGGCTTCCGCAATTAACAAGAACTTTCGTATCTTTAGCATGCTCATAACCTGAAGATTGCCGTTTAAACGTGCCGAATCTGGTCATTTTAATAAATGAGATATTCTGCGATCTTGACTGTCTTTAGTAATTGATCATTAAGAACAGATCGCTATTACCTCCTTAGAATGAAGGTTAAAATTGTGAATTTTTGGCATAATTCTACTGAACTTCCCGCTCTGTTCATAAATCTGAAACGGATTGTTAGCGCTAGGCCTCTATTTAGTCGATTTCTTCAAGTGAAAATTCCTTTGTAAGGCATAACCGAAAATTTTACGTGATAAAAATTAGGTATCATAAAACGTAACAGACGCTTTTGGCGACTACATAAAATTGGTTTAACTTACTTCACTTTTATTTTGATAGTGTTCTGACATGATTCTGAGCGCTTTCCCAAATCTCCTCGAAAGTCTTCCCCTGGACTGTCTTTCCAGGTCATCTGCATAAAGGCAATGCTTAGAATGATTGGGTACTGGCTGGTCGTTGGTTTATAGCTTAAAAAGCGAAGTGACCAGAACGCTTCCCTGGGTCACTCCATTTCTTTCGTTTCTCCATCTTCGTTTCTTTCTTCCGAGGACGACGTAAAATTATCTATTTTGTAAGAGAGGCTCTATGATCTTCACGAAATGGTAATCTCTGAATTCGTTCTAAAGTTTCTGGAAGAGCAGCCAATGGTCGACTGTATCGTATGCCGTGTTGAGGTTGACCAATGCCAGTCCTGTAATGTTTTAATTTTCGCGCCCTTCTTCTATATGTTCTGTCAGATACAGAATGTGGCTGGTGCATGATTTACCAGATCTAAAACCACCTTGTTGAGGTGTAAGTTTCAAACCGATAGTGTATGCCATGCGGTCCAAAGTGAACTACCTTAAAGACCTATATCCGTTCGTTGAAATTACCCTTCCCTTTCCATGCCGATCTTTTCACTACTATTTGCTTTATAACGTTTCATCACGTGGTTCAAGTTTTTAAATTTGGTTTCTGTTTTAGAAATTATTGCTACCTTTACTAACATTTCTTGGAAGTCAGAACCACTTCTTATTCAGAGCAGTGACGTAACAACTTTTATGAGGGTAGTTCCCATGAAATAATCCTGCAACGCCTGACACGAGTGATATGCTCATCTTAGTTTTGACACTGAGTCCCTTTTAAAGCAGTTGCTGTATGTCAATCCAGGCATGGTATTAGCATACTTCAATTCTGGTAGCTAGTTTTACTTTCATAGCTATAAATTAATTAAAACATATACATCCACATCTATACACCGCAACCCACCTTTTGGTGTCTGGTGGAGGATCTTACTTCCCCCTTTGCCTGTTTCAATCGCCCACGGATCACCTGAAGACCGACTGCTGGTAAATCTCCGTGTAGGTTCGAATCCCGCTAATTTGATCTTGATGACCTTTTCGCTAGATATACATAGGAAGAAGCAATATATTGGCTGACTCTCCTAGGAAGGTACGCTCACTAAACTTCGACAGTGTACTATAATGTGATGCAGAACGCCTCCCCTGCAGCGTCTGCCACTTGTGTTGACTGAACGTCTCGGTCACGCGTCCGCGCTTACTAAATGAACCTGGTGCTCTTCGTTAGGTTAGGTTAGTGTCGTTTAACGTCCCGTCGACAACGAGGTCATTAGAGACGGAGCGCAAGCTCGGGTTAGGGAAGGATGGGGAAGGAAATCGGCCGTGCCCTTTCAAAGGAACCATCCCGGCATTTGCCTGAAGCGATTTAGGGAAATCACGGAAAACCTAAATCAGGATGGCTGGAGACGGGATTGAACCGTCGTCCTCCCGAATGCGCTCTTCGTTAGATCTTCTCTATACCCTATATCAGTTCCATCTGACACCGATCCCATACTAACGAAGAGTATTCAGGAATTGGTCGAAGCAGTATTTTTTAAGTTATTCCTGTAGTTAATGGACCACATTTCCTGAGCATTCTTCCGATAGACCTCAGTCTGGCATCTCGTGCGCGCCATTAATTTTGTGCGGTCGTTCCGCTTCAAATTGCTCCGTACGCATATTCCTAGTAACTGCTTCCAGTGATCGTTCTGCAGTTGTGTAATCAAAAAATAAACGCTCTTTATGTATTCGAGATACGTTACATAAGTTTATGTTGAGGATCATTGCCACTCAGTGTACAATGCGTCCGTCCTATGCATGTATACTACAGTTTTCTTGTTTCGTGACTTCTCTGTGTACAACAGCATCATCCGTGAAAATTCTCAGGGAGCTTCGGACGTTATGTACCTAGTGATTTATAAGAATATCTATTCTGAAAAGTAATGGTCCTATACCACTCCACTGGGTCACGCCAGCAGTTACTTTTACGTCTGCAGAATTCTTCCTGTTTAAAATGACATCTTGTGTTCCGTCTGCCAGAAATCATCTATAAAGAAACATCAATGACTCTTGTAATACTTTGCCCGGACAAAAACAAATTTCAGTTTTCAGTTTTGTAATCCTCCTCTCAAACAGAATCTGTTGATATAAATCATAATAACTTTCAGTTTGATTTTTACTTTGTCATTTTTCTATGATTTTATTACCCTTCCAGCCCCTTTCACCTCGTTTCTTGGACGTATTACACTACTGGCCATTTAAATTGCCACACCACCAAGATGACGTGCTACAGACGCGAAATTTAACCGACAGGAAGAAGCTGCTGTGATATGCAAATGATTAGCTTTTCAGAGCATTCACACAACGTTGGCGCCGGTGACGACATCTACAACGTGCTGACATGAGGAAAGTTTCCAACCGATTTCTCATACACAAACAGCAGTTGACCGGCGTTGCCTGGCGAAACGTTGTTGTGATGCCTCGTGTAAGGAGGAGAAATGCGTACCATCACGTTTCCGACTTTGATAAAGGTCGGATTGTAGCCTATCGCGATTGTGGTTTATCGTATCGCGACAGTGCTGCTCACGTTGGTCGAGATCCAGGAGGGTAATACGGAATGCCGTGCTGGATCCCAACGGCCTCGTATGACTAGCAGTCGAGATGACAGGCATCTTATTCGTATGGCTGTAACGGATCGTGCAGCCACGTCTCGATCCCTGAGTCAACAGATGGGGACGTTTGCAAGACAACAACCATCTGCACGAACAGTTTTAAGACGCTTGCAGCAGCGTGGACTATCAGCTGCGAGTCCATGGCTGCGGTTACCCTTGACGCTGCATCACAGACAGGAGCGCCTGCGAAGGTGTACTCAACGACGAGCCTGGTTGCACGAATGGCAAAACGTCATTTTTTCAGATGAATCCAGGTTCTGTTTACAGCATCATGATGGTCGCATCCGTGTTTGGCGACATCGCGGTGAACGCACATTGGAAGCGTGTATTCGTCATCGCCATACTGGCGTATCACCCGGCGTGATGGTACAGAGTGCCACTGATTACACATCTCGGTCACCTATTGTTTCGCATTGACGGCAGTTTGAACAGTGGACGTTACATTTCAGATGTGTTACGACCTGTGGCTCTACTCTTCATTCGATCCCTGTGAAACCCTACATTTCAGCAGGATAATGCACGACCGCATGTTGCAGGTCCTGTATGGGCCTTTCTGGATACAGAAAACGTTCGACTGCTACCCTGGCCAGTACATTCTCCAGATCTCTCACCAATTGAAAACGTCTGGTCAATGGTGGCCGAGCAACTGGCTCGTCACAATACGGCAGTCACTACTCTTGATGAACTGTGGGATCTTGTTGAAGCTGCATGGGCAGCTGTACCTGTACACGCCATCCAAGCTCTGTTTGACTGGATGCCCAGGCGTATCAAGGACGTTATTATTGCCAGAGGTGGTTGTTCTGGGTACTGATATCTCAGGATCTATGCTCCCAAATTGCATGAAAATGTAATAGCATGTCAGTTGTAGTATAATATATTTGTCAATGAATACCCGTTTATCATCTGCATTTCTTCTCAGTGTAGCGAATTTAATGGCCAGTAGTGTATAAACACTACCTGCTTGCGAACAGAATCGACAGTTTGTGAGGGGCTCTGAACGTCATTTAGATGCACTGAATTTTCCATATAACTGGACTTCAGCAAAATTTTAAATTATATGGAAGTTAATTTCATTCTACTGAAATAAGGATGGTCTGCCTTAAGCAATTTTCTCCTTTTCTTTTTTTTTTTTTTTTTGGTTAATCCCCAAACACATTTCACCACAGCTGTGCCATCATCAGAGGGATTTTTTTCTTTTTGTGTTTAGTGTTTCTGAAATATGTGATACAAGTTCTATGTAATCTAGGGATGTGTTAACATTAGATATTGTTGTAGTTGGATTATTTATGTAGTTTACCTTCCTTTTACATTATGTGCGCCCTGTGGTTGCCGACTAAAATCAACCAATACTGCACGTCATCTGTAACACAGGGATTTTTAGGACTAAGTCTGATGTTAATTTTTTTTAGAATATAACCTTCAAACTATGTACTCCCGTGTAATTGTGTCATGTGCCCATTTTGACGCATACGATTACTATGTGATTGACCTGTTCAGGATTGCACTTTGTTATTACAGGTATTTGCCAGCTACATTTGTTGTTGTTTTATGTTTAAAATGACGTGTGGACATCGGTAAAATTTCTTGAAGGATTGGTTTGGATAATCAACGGCCATGCCGCAGTGATAAACCCGGTTCCCGTCGGATCGCTGAAGTTCAGCGCTGTGGGGCTGGGCTAACACTTGGATGGGCGATCACCCGACCTACCGAGCACTGTTGGCAAGCGGGGTGCACTCAGCCCTTGTGAGGCAAACTGAGGAGCTGTTTAACGGAGTAGTAGCGGCTCTGGTCTCGTAAACTAAGATACGGCCGGGAGAGTGGTGTGCTGACCACAAGCCCACCGTATCCGCATCCAGGGACGCCTGTGTGTGAGGATGACGCGACGGCCGGTCGGTGTCGTCACGCCTTCATGGCCTGTTCAGGCGGAGTTTAGTTTTAGTATTTGGTGAGTTTTACTCTTTATGGATAGGGTAGCAGATTCAGCCCCCCCATGAGCCATGGACCTTGCCGTTGGTGGGGAGGCTTGCGTGATACAGATGGCAGTACCGTAGGTGCAACCACAACGGAGGGGTATCTGTTGAGAGGCCAGACAAACGTGTGGTTCCTGAAGAGGCAGCGGCCTTTTCAGTCGTTGCAGTGGCAACAGTCTCGATGATTGACTGATCTGGCCTTGTAACACTAACCAAAACGGCCTTGCTGTGCTGGTACTGCGAACGGCTGAAAGCAAGGGGAAACTACGGCTTTTGTCAGGTGAATACAGGGTTATAAATACAAAATCAAATAGGGGTAATGCAGGAGTATGTTTAATAATGAATAAAAAAAATAGGAGTGCGGGTAAGCTACTACAAACAACATAGTGAACGCATTATTGTGGCCAAGATAGATACGAAGCCCATGCCTACTACAGTAGTACAAGGTTATATGCCAACTAGCTCTGCAGATGATGAAGAAATTGATGAAATGTATGATGAGATAAAAGAAATTAGTCAGGTAGTGAAGGGAGACAAAAATGTAATAGTCATGGGTGACGGGAATTCGAGAGTAGGGAAAGGGAGAGAACATAGTGGGTGAATATGAATTGGGGGAGAGAAATGAAAGACGAAGCCGTCTGGTAGAATTTTGCACAGAGCATAACTTAATCATAGCTAACACTTGGTTCAAGAATCATAAAATAAGGTTGTGTACATGGAAAAATCCTGGAGATACTAGAAGGTATCAGATATATTATATATAATGGTAAGGCAGAGATTTAGGAACCAGGTTTTAAATTCTAAGACTTCCCAGGGGCAGATGTGGACTCTGATCACAATCTATTGGTTTTGAACTTTAGATTAAAACTGAAGAAACTGCAAAAAGGTGGGAATTTAAGGAGATGGGACCTGGATAAACTGACTAAACCAGAGGGTCTACAGAGTTTCAGGGAGAGCATAAGGGAACACTTGACAGGAATGGGGGAAAGAAATACAGTAGAAAAAGAATGGGTAGCTCTGAGGGATGAAGTAGTGATGGCAGCAGACTATCAAGTAGGTACAAAGACGATGGCTAGTAGAAATCCTTGGGTAACAGAAGAAATACTGAATTTAATTGGTGAAAGGAGAAAATATAAAAACGCAGTAAATGAAGCAGGCAAAAAGGAATACAAACGTCTCAAAAATGAGATCGACTGGAAGAGCAAAATGGCTAAGCAGGGATGGCTAGAGGACAAATGTAAGGATGTAGAGGCTTATCTCATTAGGGGCAAGACAGATACTGCCTACAGGAAAATTAAATAGACCTTTGGAGAAAAGAGAGCCACTTGTATGAATATCAAGAGCTCAGATGGAAACCCAGTTCTTACCAAAGAAGCGAAAGCAGAAAGGTGGAAGGAGTATATAGAGGGTCTATACAAGGGCGATGTACTTCAGGACAATATTATGGAAATGGAAGAGGAAGTAGATGAAGATGAAATGGCAGATACGATACTGCGTGAAGAGTTTGACAGAGCACTGAAAGACCTACGTCAAAACAAGGCCCCGAGAGTAGACAACATTCCATTGGAACTACTGACGGCCTTGGGAGAGCCAATCCTGACAAAACTCTATCATCTGGTGAGCAAGATGTATGAGATAGGCGAAATACCCTCAGACTTCAAGAAGAATATAATAATTCCAGTCCCAAAGAAAGCAGGTGTTGACAGATGTGAAAATTACTGAATTATCAGTTTAATAAGTCACAGCTTCAAAATACTAACGCGAATTCTTTACAGACGAATGGAAAAACAGGTAGAAGCCAACCTCGGGGAAGATCAGTTTGGATTCCGTAGAAATGTTGGAACACGTGAGGCAATACTACGACTTATCTTAGAAAATAGATCAAGGAAAGGAAAACCTACGTTTCTAGTATTTGTAGACTTAGAGAAATCTTTTGACAATGTTGACTAGAAAACTCTCTTTCAAATTCTAAAGGTGGCAGGGGTAAAATACAGGGAGCGAAAGGCTATTTACAATTTGTACAGGGACCAGATGGCAGTTATAAGAGTCCAGGGGCATGAAAGGGAAGCAGCGGTTGGGAAGGGAGTGAGACAGGGTTCAAGCCTGTCCCCGATGTTATTCCATCTGTATATTGAGCAAGCAGTAAAGGAAACAAAAGAAAAATTCGGAGTAGGTATCCATGGAGAAGAAATAAAAACTTAGAGGTTCGACGATGACATTGTAAATTCTGTCAGAGACAGCGAAGGACTTGGAAGAGCAGTTGAACGGAATGGACAGTGCCTTGAAAGGAGGATATAAGATGAACATCAACAAAAGCAAAACGATGATAATGGTTCAAATGGTTCAAATGGCTCTGAGCACTATGGGACTTAACAGCTATGGTCATCAGTCCCCTAGAACTTAGAACTACTTAAACCTAACTAACCTAAGGACGTCACACAACACCCAGTCATCACGAGGCAGAGAAAATCTCTGACCCCGCCGGGAATCGACGATAATGGAATGTAGTCGAATTAAGTCGGGTGATGCTGAGGGAATTAGATTAGGAAATGAGACACTTAAAGCAGTAAAGGAGTTTTGCTATTTGGGGAGCAAAATAACTGATGATGGTCGAAGTAGAGGAGATATAAAATGTAGACTGGCAATGGCAAGGAAAGCGTTTCTGAAGAAGAGAAATGTGTTAACATCGAGTATAGATTTAAGTGTCTGGAAGTTGTTTCTGAAAGTATTTGTGTGGAGTGTAGCCATGTATGGAAGTGAAACATGGACGATAAATAGTTTGGACAAGAAGAGAATAGAAGCTTTCGAAATGTGGTGCTACAGAAGAATGCTGAAGATTAGATGGGTAGATCACATAACTAATGAGGAGGTATTGAATAGAATTGGGGAGAAGAGGAGTTTGTGGCTCAACTTGACAAGAAGAAGGGACCGGTTGGTAGGACATGTACTGAGGCATCAAGGGATCACAAATTTAGTATTAGAGGGCAGCGTGGAGGGTAAAAATCGTAGAGGGAGACCAAGCGATGAATACACTAAGAGGATTCAGAAGGATGTAGGTTGCAGTAAGTACTGGGAGATGAAGGAGCTTGCACAGGATAGAGTAGCATGGAGAGCTGCATCAAACCAGTCTCAAGACTGAAGACCACAATAACAACAGCAGATTCAGCGCGTGTACTTACGTTTTCTCATGTTCATTGGTGAATTCTTGATGTTATCATGTTGCTGTGGCTTACATACTTTTTCACATTTCAGATATATCGTTGACAGTCGTTTACTTCTCTGATTTGTTTTCAATTGTTAGCTTGGAAGTCTTATTTTTTTCAGATGTGATTTTGCTTTTGTGTGCAATTGTCTGTGTGCATGTGTGGGTTTGGAATAAGTTTATTGTGTATTGTTTGACAATTTGTTTAGAGTGTTGAATACTGTTAGTTGCTCGACAATATATTTAGAGTGTTGAATAATGTTCTGTTGCAAACTACTGTTTCATCATTGATGTATTTTTTTCCTCTGTATGACAGCATTTTTGGATCTGGTAGTTTCCTTCCGCTGTTAATAAGTGGTACAGATATTTACCTACGTTAACCTTTTGGATCTGCAGCTCTTTTCTTTCCTTCCGTATCTGCAGTTAAGTTATTGAATACAGATTACGCCTTTTATGCAAGAAAAAACAATGTTTTGCGGAACCTAAATCCAGTAATTTACCAGGTTCATTTGAATCGTAAAACACGCTATAATTTGGCCGTAGAGATTATTTG
This sequence comes from Schistocerca serialis cubense, assembly GCF_023864345.2. Taxonomy (NCBI): domain Eukaryota; kingdom Metazoa; phylum Arthropoda; class Insecta; order Orthoptera; family Acrididae; genus Schistocerca; species Schistocerca serialis. The sequence goes on from NC_064642.1 coordinate 335,238,915, forward strand.
ATGAAATGGAAATGATGTCACAAGCCATTTTAATAAAAGTCGGCAGTATTTTTGAGGGCGACAGCAGCGAACGACACTTTGATAGAAAAGGGGGGGGGGGGGGCGGGAGGGGTGGATACGTTGCTGAAGCAAGATAGCTTACTACGTCTCACCTGTTTTGTTGTTTGCACCATGATGAATAAAACTGCTTCAGCTGTATATAAATCTTTATTTATGGTCCAACTAGTTTAAACGATAACGTTTGAAGTAAATTTTGAAATAAATATGTATCCCTGAAGTTCTTGCTCTAATGCCATGAAACTAGTTGGATCATAAATAAAGATTTATCATACAGCTTATTTATAGTGGTACAGTTCTACAGCTGCGGATGCTCACAATACACAATTGGTTTTTTGTACATGGATGCAATATACACACGCATTCTGCAGCGTCTTGTGATTTGCGAAGTTAAAAAGCACCTCAAACAAAAAACACGTTCGTGGACTGGTAACCAGTAACAACCAAGGCCTGCAAGATAAATTGATCCACAGACTTATGAACTTGGGTTTCTACGTTATTAGTGGGGCTCGTATTAATTTCGTTTAAAATAATCGTGAGTAGATCTCACGTTGCTTGTCAACAAATATTTTTACTATTTTTCCACGGTGCGTTTCAGGTGGAACTCTTCACATTTTCAGATGGACAATACTTTATTCATATTAAGTTATGACAATATCAAAGATTCACAAATTGGAATCGCATAAATATCATTGCACAATAATTAGCAGAAGTACGACATAGTATGACCTCATTGTATGAGCTGCACGTAAACAAGGTGGTAGACATCGGTTCATTGGTAGGATACTGAGAAAATGTTGTAAGTCTGCAAATGTGATCGTATATTAATCACTTGTGGGACCTATCCTGGAGTACTGTATGTGGCACACATATCAGATAGGACCGAAAGGAGATACCGAACTTATATCAAGAATGGTAGCTCGAATGTCACGGGTTTGCTTGACCCGCGAATGAGCATCATGGAACTTCCGAAAATTCTGAACAGCCAAACTCTAGAAGGTAAATGCTAACCATCTCGCGAAGGCTTGCTGCAAAAGTTTTAAGAACCAGCATTAGGTGAGGCTCCTAGAAATTTTGTAGAGCCCGAACGTATCGCTTGTGGATGAGATTACGGAAGACAGAACTACTTTTCAGAGGTCAGCGACAGTGTTTGTGCACTTATACACAAGGTTTTTTGGTTTCTCATCTGGAGATGGCTGAATGCCGAAATCAGAAACAATAAAGACAGAAAAAACTGTGTATAAAAGACACGATTAAACTGATTAGAGCCCGTACAAAGACTTTCGTGCAAATTGTTGTTGTTGTTGTGGTCTTCAGTCCTGAGACAGGTTTGATGCAGCTCTCCACGGTACAATGATAAATACCCTCCACCATGCTCTTCACAGTGGTTTGTGGAGTTTCAATGCAGAATCTGTCATCGGGTTGCCCTTATTATTTCTCTTCAGCTGCTCTTTAACTGTTGATGCCACTAGATTAATTAGTCAGTTATTTCTTTACACAATAAAAGAAACTTTTATTTCATAGCTACCCTTTTAATAAGCGGATGAAAGTTCTCTAATTGTTTTTTCGGTCGTATTATAGAAGTTGTTGTATATTTCATCTGCTTTCAACGCTGATGTATCATACTATGTTTCCTTGTTAGTAACGTTGCGTAAATAGCAAGTTCTTATAATTGTTGTTTATAATATTAACTTCGATATATCTGCATACAAGATTGATAGATAAGCTGTTTTGTTCAACTATTTGTTCTTCAGCTTTTGTTTCCGCCTACTTTGTCTGTGCTACTAGATATTTCACAGTCGTGGTATTAAAATGTTGTTCACATTGGGTTTTGTTTATTGCGTTAAAATTTTTATTTCTACTTCGTAAACACCGGTATAGGTCAGATTATTCAGTCTTCAGAGGAATTTAAGTATCAGAATTGTATGAAGTCTCTTTTATTTCCGAATAAACCCTTTACAAACAATGGTATAGCCTATAGCAATAAAAAGGAAAACTGCAATTAATGAGTTTGCGGAGAAATTGTTTTGTTTGTTAACTAATGAAGATGCTTAAATGTAACTGGATGAAAGGAGTTTACTTCATTGTCGTTTCAGTAAGACAGCTGCTGTAGAATCTGTAACTTTTATTCAGCTAGAAAACTAGAAGATGTATTTATTATTTAGACCAAGAAAATTCTGATGTGATGGATGATATTTATTGCCTCTCTTCGCGAAAGGTAGATAGAAAGTTTCTTGTTCATTTCCGTTGGTGTCTAACGTCTTGTCGATAACTAGACGACAAACTGACGTGTCCCTATGAGCTGGCAACACGAGACAGCTACGGAAATCAATGTCCATAATTTAGTGTACAGACTCCTTACGTAGCGTTCATTGTCTTTAATATGCAACACACAACCCTTTATCGACGTACGCGAGCATGAAATATAAATGATTCTAGTCTGAGAGACGGGCAAAACTGCTTACTCCATTATGAACTACAGAACAAAATGTAAACAGAGGACCGCCTAACTTATTTACTCTGCTATCGCTCCAAGCTTCTGTTGCGCAACAGGAGTGCCAAAAAAGCTTCTTTGTCAGTGGGTGGCATTTGTTAAACAGTTGTCGTCCTGTTGGTCTTTCATTATTCCCTGGATAGTAGTTACGTACTTCGGAATGCCAACAGGGAACGTAGCGTTAAGTGCTTCTGCGTCAGAAACGATTTGTGTATTTAATTTTTCATTGAGTCGGTTGTTTGAAGAGAACTGCTTTCCTGCGTCGTCTTGTGGTGTAAATTTCATGCTGTCTGAAAATCATTCATTTTGGGGCAATTGTCGGTTTACTGAAGTGGCGTATTTATGTCCGTTCCCTAAATAAAGTAATATATAGACAGACACGCAATGGGGAGCAGTACAGACACGAAAGGTAGACGTTAATTTGTTAATACTGCACTAGGTTCATCGCATTTACCTTCAATATCTGCGACATCTCACAGAAAGTTATTCTGTGCCCTAAAACAACAATAGCTGCCAGCCAACAGCTAATAACAATGTCTGCTTTCAATAACACTTTAGAAAAGATTGTAAGAAATGACGTAAAGGCTTCATTTCAGAAAACACTTTTTGCGGCAAAATTAAAGAGGAAAATTGGCGAATATCACAAGTAAATGAGCACTCATACCACTCCAGGAAAAAGATATCTTTTGAAAGCTGAGCGTTTAAGTATTGGGTAATCTTTAAACACTTCTATCGGCGACGATAATGGCCAATTACGCATTAACTGGTGGTGAATAAAAGCTTTTGAAGGAGTCTGAGTAACGCTGAAGTCGAGCACAGATAGTAATCGAAACTTTCAAAGGGAGTAGCAAATATTTACACTGAGCTAATGGTCGGGGGAGTCCGACGCCAGTGACTGCGTTAGCATTAATGACGCTCCGACGAGTTAAACCTCTTCCGTATATGGCGCCCCAGTAATTGGGTTAAGGAAACTGATATGCTCTTATCCTTTCGTAAAGTGAGAGGAAACCAGTTATGAAACGCTTACACGACAGCAAAAGTGCTGTTATCTGATGAAAGTATCAAAGGTTCACAGTGTGTTTCTTTCTGTATGATCGACGGAGATGTCATTTTGTGATTTAATTAGCATGGACACTGACCCGTGTTTTAACATCAGTATTTACGTAGGAATCAGTTTCTTATGAGCTGACAGTAACCGCCAGAAGAACCTTCGACGCTTACTTTGATTACGTCACGACTTAAGGTGGTTACTACCACAGGTGTTCGTGTCCCATTTTTATACTCCGCCTGAGAAAAGAGTGAAGTAGCCAGTAGGCATAGACGGATGTCAATGTAACTTCATACACGTACACACAGTCAGCGGGTATGTAACTGAGTAGAGCTGCAATTCTCTTTGACAGAAAGAACGACCACGAGAATGTATTAGCGCAGTGTATATAGGACACGAAAAGCGTCAAATGTTGGGTGATTTCTGGGAAGGATACGAAGGTGCCGAGTACTCGCTTGGGACAGCGGTATCAGCACCAGACAGAATTTTGTAAGAGACATCACACCGGATGTCCATTTGACCGAGTCTCGTCTCAGCAGGCAATCTGTGGTCTGAGAAGCGCGAACGGTATTCCATGGTGCATCTACAGATACGTAGATTGTTGGGAAATCCATTCTGTAGCACACGGCGGAGTGTAGCTCGTACGATTATTAGCGGTTACATGTCCTACTAACTGGTGTGTTTGGCAAGGCAAAAATTGATCTTCTATGTACCTCTGTTCTCCAAATAACCCTTTGCCATTCTCAAGACCGCAACGCGATATACACTACTGAACATTAAAATGGCTACACCAAGAAGAAATGCAGATGATAAACGGGTATTCATTGGACAAATATATTATACTAGAACTGGCATGTGATTACATTTCACGCAATTTGGGTATATTGATCCTGAGAAATCAGTACCCAAAACAACCACCTCTGGCAGTAATAACGGCCTTGATACACCTGGGCATAGAGTCAAACAGAGCTTGGATGACGTGTACAGGTACAGCTGCCCATGCAGCTTCAACAGGATACCACAGTTCATCAAGAGTAGTGACTGCCGTATTGTGGCGGGCCAGTTGCTCGGCCACCATTGACCAGACGTTTTTAGTTGGTGAGAGATCTGGTTAATGTGCTGGTCAGGGCAGCAGTCGAACATTTTCTGTATCCAGAAAGGCCTGTACAGGACATGCAACATGCGGTCGTGCATTATCCTGCTGAAATGTAGGGTTTCGCAGGGATCGAATGAAGGGTAGAGCCACAGGTCGTAACACATCTGAAATGTAACGTCCACTGTTCAAAGGGCCGTCAATGCTAACAAGAGGTGAGCAAGACTTGTAAACAATGGCACCCTATACCATCATGTGGGTGATACGCCAGTATGGCGATGACGAATACACGCTTCCAATGTGCGTTAACCGCGATGTCGCCAAACACGGATGCGACTATCATGATGCTGTAAACAGAACCTCGTTTCACCCGAAAAAATGACGTTTTGCCAATCGTGCACCCAGATTCGTCGTTGAGTACACCATCGCAGGCGCTCCTGTCTATGATGCAGCGTCAAGGGTAACCGAAGCCATGGTCTCCGAGCTGATAGTCCATGGTGTTGCAAACGTCGTCGAACTGTTCGTGCAGATGGTTGTTGTCTTGCTAACATCCCTATCTGTGGACTCAGAGATCGAGACGTGGCTGCACGATTCGTTACAGCCATGCGGATAAGATGCCTATCATCTCGATTGCTAGTGATTCGAGGCCGTTGGGAACCAGCACGAAAGTCATGGACTGTGCGGCTAGTCCCAGCGGAGGTTCAAGTCCTCCCTCGGGCATGGGTGTGTGTGTTTGTCCTTAGGATAATTTAGGTTAAGTAGTGCGTAAGCTTAGCGACTGATGACCTTAGCAGTTAAGTCCCATAAGATTCCACACACATTGGAACATTTTTCGATCCAGCACGGCGTTCCGTATTACCTTCCTGAACCCACCGATTCCATATTCTGCTAACAGTCATTGGATCTCGACCAGCGCGAGCAGCAATGTCGCGATACGATAAATCGCAATCGCGATAGGCTACAATCCGACCTTTATCAAAGTTGGAAACGTAATGATATGCATTTCTCCTCCTTTCACGAGGCATCACAACAACGTTTCACCAGGCAACGCCGGTCAGCTGCTGTTTGTGTATGAGAAATCGGTTGGAAACTTTCCTCACGTCAGCACGTTGTAGGTGTCGCCACCGGCGCAAACCCTGTGTGAATGCTCTGAAAAGCTAATTATTTGCATATCACAGTGTCTTCTTCCTGTCGGTTCACTTTCGCGTCAGTAGCACGTCATCTTCGTGGTGTAGCAATTTGAAAGGCCAGTAGTGTACCTGCGTGTTGTTCGAACTCACCGGTTACATATCTAGCAGACCGCCTCTGAATTACTTACTTGTTAGATGCCTTCCTTTAATCTGACCTGCGGATCTCAAACACTCGAGCAGTACTTAAGAATAAGTCGTACTACCATGCTACGTGCGGCCTCCTTGTGCAACGTTACGCCCAGATATTTAAAAGACATGACTGTGTCAAGCACGACACCGTCCCATTCAGCACAGCATCGTCAGCAAACAATCAGAGAATGCTACCCACTCCGTCCGCCATACATTTATACACAGAATAAATAATATCGATCCCTCCGTTATCCATACAAGCATAACTACGTAGCAAGATGTGCAGCAACAACATTACCTCATATATTCACGTGTCAGTGAATCTCTACCAAAGCATATTCCTAAATTCATAATTCTCTGTATCTTTATCTCTTTTCTCTGCAAGCTGTTTCAGACCGCTCAGTAGCATAGCCAACACACGACTCACTCACTAGCTTCTCTTAGAATTCCACCACAACGACAATACTACTAGCAGTCAAAAGTTCATAGTGTTTGTACTGGGAATCTCTATGGGGTAACATCGACTGTTGAAAACAAGTACACCACTACAAACACAGAACAGTTTCGCAGTAAGAACGCCAGACACAAAAAAAAGATTTAATAATTAAATTTATAGTTACAGTTCACAATATTTTGAGGTAAAATTTACAGAGACGTCAATTTTGCTTTCTGTAACTGCAAGGACAAGAGGTTTTTTTTTTTTTGTTGTTTTCTGTCTTCATGGGTGATTTAAGCTACAATGTCGCGTTATGCGCTTGCGTTATAGCTCAGTTGGCTTCTGTAGAGAAATTTGAGGCTGTTTCCCGACTTTAGAGACCAAATGTGTCGTATATGAATTTCTTCGTCTCGACGTCACCTACATCATGGTACGTTGCGAACAGTTACCAACTACACCGTATATAATTGCGAGATAACGGCACTCGCGGAACATAGGGAAGTTACTAAGTTTACACCTTTCTAATGGAAGCGACATGAGCGGTGAGAATTAACTCACATAAACTAAACAAACTTTGTGTAAACTTAGAATATTATTTCAAGCTGTTTTCGCTTTTGTTTTTTGTCATTATTATTGGTATTTGTTTTATCGACTTGGTTTTGCTATCTCTGCGGGTTTTGTATAATTCTGGTTTATTTACATGGATTACTCTACGAGGTATACCCAAAGGCTAATAAATAAATAAATAAATAAACAGAAGACAGTTTGGCTTCGTAACTTACGACTCATTGATTTCCGAACTAGAGTTCATTACTTAAAAATTTTCTTTCCTAAGCTATCCTATAGATCATACTTTCTGACCTGTTTCAAGATCTCCACATTGTGAATCTATATTCTGTATCGAAAAAGCCAGCCTCTCCGACGTCATAGCGTATATGCTTGCTTGATTTGACTTCAGATGACGAGATAACAGCAATGTTGAAAACTAAGCAATCGGTCTCGGATTTTTGGTGTTCCCTAAAAGAGGAGATTAAAATCTTATCAGATAAAGCTAAACTTGTTCTTCTGCCTTTCTCAACCACTTGTTTCTGCCAGTCAGAGTTCTCTGCGTACGTTTCTGCTAAAGCAAAACACGCCGCGTTTCAATGGAGAACAAGATATTTCATTGCAATTGTCTAAAATTCAACGAGATGTAGTTTCATTGCTCAAATTAAATCAGTCTCACCCATCTCACTGAAATTCTTGTTTTTTTTCTGAAACCAAGTAACAACTTGTAACAACGTCTTCCGCGTGTGTAGAAAATTGTGGGTCTGCAATATTTTTCCTATTTCCTTTTTTTTCTGGGTTGGAGTCATGTATAATGTGAACCTGGTAGGTAAAATAAAAATTTGCTGCGATTAAACTTAATGTCTTGTGTGCTTAAATAGTGAAAACACCTTGCTTCGTCAACAATATTGTCATTTTAGTTACCAAATACAGTATGCATTTGCGACACATCTTACTGCATCCTTTGGTATCATATATGATGCCGCACGGTTTTATTTTTTATTCCGTCGTGCGTTGACGCTGGCGAGTGGGACCACTGATATCGTACGCTATAGGTTAGGCGCTTGCTGTCTGTCACCTGTTTGAAGTTCTCAACGACCCCAGAAGGTGGCAGCCGGGTTCAGGAGTAGCGAATTTTGAACTACAACGACATGTGGAACAACAAAGGTAAATCAAACACGATTATTAAATGTTATTGGTTCAAATGGCTCTGAGCACTATGAAACGTAACATCTGAGGTCATCAGTCCTCTAGAACTTAGAAGTACTTAAACCTAACTAACCTAAGGACATCACAAACATCCATGCCCGAGGCAGGATCGATCCTGCGACCGTAGCGATCACGCGGTTCCAGACTGAAGCGCCTAGAACCGCTCGGCCACTTTGGCCGGCATATGTTATTACTTCGGATGTTTTTATACCTTGTTTTTAAAAGACTTCGAACTAACGTGACACAAAATCCATTGCTTGAAAGTGATATTACTGTTACTACCGAACGATTTCCTTGCATGGTATAACCCTTGATACCCAAGGACTCTTTTACTACAATTACGCTTCTTAGCCATATCAATTTATGCGTGCACACTAAACTACTTACCCCTAAATGTGCTGCCTTTGACACTAAAATTTCAAAAACATGTGATTTCTTACGTTGACCAAGTGTATAATTGAGGTTACATTCGTACTCTAATTGCCTGTAGGCTTGTTGTAAAAGAAGGATGCTTAATATGTGAGCACCCTAGCCAAACGCTGTTGCACACTACAGTTCCTTTGTGGTAGGAATAGATGTTTGACATTGTTGTAGGGAAGTATGGGATGAGAGGTAGTGTAAGTAAGATGTTTAGGTTTTTATGTTGGTAACGTCACGTAGCGCTCTATATGAAAATCACTGACTGTGCTGTGTGAAGTCTGTGGCTGGTTTGCATTGTTGGAATATTTGCTGTTGTGGTGTTGGGCAGTTGGATGGGAACAACGCGTAGCGTTGCGCAGTTGGAGGTAAGCTGCCAGCAGTGGTGGATGTGGGGAGAGAGATGGCAGACGTGCGTCCATCAGAAATACTGTATATCATGAACTGAGATATATATATATATATATATATATATGACTTTTGAACATTAATGAGGTAAATACATTGTTTGTTCTCTATCAAAATCTTTCATTTGCTAACTACGCCTATCAGTAGTTAGTGCCTTCAGTAGATAGAATCATTTATTTAGCTGGCAGTATTGGCGCTCGCTGTATTCAGTAGTTCGAGTAACGAAGATTTTTGTGAGGCAAGTGATTCATGAAAGGTATAGGTTATTGTTAGCCAGGGCCATACTTTTGTAGAGTTATTGAAACTCAGATTGCGTTGCGCTAAAAATATTGTGTGTCAGTTTAATGTTGATCAGAATAAGTAAAGAGAGAAATGTCTGAGTACGTTCAGTTCTGCTCAACTATTTGAAAATCAAATAACGTAAGAGGTTTATCAGCACAGTAATTCACTAATTTCTGTAAGGGGAAGTTTCAGTAGAACAAAAAAGTGGACAGTAAAAATAATAGGGTCTACGTCATGGATAGAATAAAGACAGGACGCTATCCAAAATAAACAGGCAAGAAGGAATATAATGCAATATTACACAATTAAACTTGATATTGCTCCAAATATGATTTACTAGAAGAGGCCTGCTGAACAAAATGAGAGCAGCTCGAAAGAGGATGATGGACAGCAAGAGTCGAACGTCCGACAGTACCTCAGGCGATGCCACCACTTCAGTGTAGGTCATCAAACGCTTTCCACTTGTCAGAGATGAGAAATTCTCACCAGAAGTACAGATCCAAATGTAGGCTCAAGAATGTAAGGGTCTCAACTTCATTCGTTGTACAGAATGCAAGATAATTTTATGCATCACAAGTGAATGCAACTAGCCGGCCGCGGTGGTCTAGCGGTTCTAGGCGCTCAGTCCGGAACGGCGCGACTGCTACGGTCGCAGGTTCGAATCCTGCCTCGGGCATGGATGTGTGTGATGCCCTTAGGTTAGTTAGGTTTAAGTAGTTCTAAGTTCTAGGGGACTGATGACCACAGATGTTGAGTCCCATAGTGCTTAGAACCATTTGAACCATTTTTTTGAATGCAACTATTTCTTGGAATTTCACGGTGTGTAATCAAAAAGCTAGATCAGTTGAAGCTGAAGCTTAAATTTGCAAAGTAAGTACATAATGTGTTTTTTTTTTCCTTTCATCTGTATTATGTAATAGTAGAGTCACCACATATCAAATCTGAAACCATTTAAAAATTATTTTTTAAAAAAAGTATTTTGTGGTAATTTATGCATGTAATAGCCCAGAAATAGACTTTCGTTAAATTTGGAGATTATAAGTGCCTTCAGGACGCAGGAGGATAAAACTTAGTGCTCCGCCATGAAATCCATATTTCAGAGGTGCTCCGTGACTCAAACAAACTTGAGAACTCCTGCTCTAGACGTATGGCTACATCATTTCTGTCGATAACTTTTTCACTTGCTGAGGGCTTGTTCATCACCTTCTCGAGAACACGGGGCAGCTGGCGGTCTGCTAACCCAACCCGGAGGTGACAGCGGGCAGCAGGCGACCCCGATCGCAATTGACCCGGGGCAAATGTTTGCCGCGCCGTGACAAGTTAATCTGGCGTCCACCGCCACCGCCGCCGCCGCCGCCGCCGCCGCCCCCATCGCCCCCGCCGCCCCCACCACCCGGCGGCCATCATTTACCGGGCTGTCAGCCGCGGCTAATCTAATCTGCCGCCTCCCCGAGATTTCCAGGCTGTCACTTGCCCGTGTCCTAATCAATAACGCAGCGGGGTCCGGCTGCCGGTGCGTCCTCTCCCACAGCTTCTCTGTCTCTCTGTCTCTCTCTCTCTCTCTCTCTCTCCCTCCCTCCCTCCCACCCTCGGCGCCTGTCTTGTATGATTGACAGACGGCGGAGCCGACCAGCTTTCGCTCCTGCCAGTAGCAGCATGGCCGGTACACACTTCGTGTTGGCCGACTGTCACCCATGTCTGGGAGCGTCTGTGTGTACGTTGCCGGCCGTAGCGCAGCTCGCGCGGACAGCCGCTGCAGACAGACATCCGATCAAACAGTCGACAATCGCGTCACTCCCTCCCTTCCTCCCAACCCTTCCTTGCTGCGGCGTACATTCTGTGTAGTCGGTCGCTTGCGTATTTCAAAGCGCAGACAGCTAAGCTTTTTGCGCAAAGCCGAATACCGACATGAATCGCGATAAGGGTACACACACACACACACAACGGAAAAAACACAAGCTAGCTACCGCCTCGAGGGGTTTTCGTTTATTGGCAGTTCGTGGTTTTGTGCGTCAGCGTACGGGTACGGTCGAACTCGAGACGTCTACAGAATTCATCCGGTTTCCTGTACCAGAAAATCACAAAGGCTGAATTTTCCTTCTCACATGTCGCTGTGTTTTGAATTGTGTTGGCTGGACGATCTCAACTGCATAGTCTGAACCCTACAGTTGTTTCGGTACCGTAATGAGAAAAACTGAGAGCTTGTATATCTGAAAATGCTGCTTTTAAACTGTTGGGGCATATTGAAACCTCCCCTTAGAAAAATTTATGAATTACTGTGCTGGTAAACCCCTTACGTTATTTGATTTTCAAACAGCTGATCAAAACTGAACGTACTGAGACAATTCTCTCTTTACTTATTCTGATCATCAATAAACTGATACACAATATTTTTAGCGTAACGCAATCTGTCTTTCTGTAATCCCTACAAAAGAATGGTCCTGACTGACAATAACCTATATCTTTCATGAATCACTTACCTCACAAAAATCTTTGTGACTCGAGCTACTGCAATACAGCGGCGCCAATACTGGCAGCTAAATAAAAGATTCTAGCTACTGAAGGCACTAACTACTGATAGGCATACTTAGCAAATGAAAGATTTTGATACAGAACAAACAATGCATTTACCTTAATAGTGTTCAAAAGTCATAATATATATCAGTTCATGATATTCAGTCTTACAAATTTACTCTCTCTGATGGACACACGTCCAGATTACCAGCTCTCAAAACTCCGCCATCTCTCTCCCAACATCCACCACTGCTGGTGGCTCAGCTCCAACTGCACAACGCTATCCGCTGTTCACATCCAACTGCCCAACACTACAATAGCGAATATTCCAAAATGCCAACCAGCCACAGACTGCACACAGCACAGCCAGTGATTTTCATACAGAGCGCTACGTGACGTTATCAACATAAAAACCCGAACAGCCTACTTACAATATTACTATGACTGCCTTCTAGAAGCGTCGTACGCGAAGATGACAAAAGTTGTTCGGCAGGGGTACGCAATATACAAATGGGGTGGCGGTAGATTTGCCTACGCGTGATATAAAAGGCCATTCCATTAGGAGACCAGTCATTTGTGCTCAGGTGATTCATGTGAAAAGCTTTCCAAGGTGATAATGGCCGCACGACGGGAATTAACAGACATTGAACGCGGAATGGTAGTTGGAGCTAGACGCATGGGACATTCCATTTCGGAAATCGTTAGGGAGTTCAATATTCCGAGATCCACAGTGTCAACAAGGTGACGTGATACCAAAGTAAAGGCATTACCTCTCACCACTGAAAACACAGTGGCCGACGGCTTTCACCCTATGACCGAGAGCAGCGTCGTTTGTGTAGATCTGTCACTGCTAACAGAAACGCAACACTGCGTGAGAGAATCGTAGAAATTGATGTGGGACGTACGACGAACTTATCCTTTAGGACAGTGCGGCTAAATTCGACATTAATGGGCTACGGCAGCTGACCGACGCGAGTCTCTTTGTTAACACCACGACATCGCCTGTAGTGCCTGTTCTGGGCTCGTGACTACATCGGTTGGGTCCTAGACGACTGGGAAGCCGTTGCCTGGTCAGATGAGTCCAGATTTCGGTTGGTAAGAGCTGACAGGAGGGTCGACTATGGCTCAAACCCCACGAAACCATGGATCCAAGTTGTCAACGGGGCACTGTACAAGCTGGTGGTGACTCCATAATGGTGTGGGTTGTGTTTACATGGAATGAACTGGATCCTCTGGTCAAACATAACCAATCGTTCACTGGAAACGGTTATGCTGGGCTGTTTGGAGTCCATTTGGAGCCATTCATGGAGTTCATGTTCCGGAACATGTCGCCAAGCCACAGTTGTTCGCGACGTGTTTCGAGAACATTCTGGACAATTAGAGCAAGTGATTTGGCCATCCAGATCACCCGACGTGAATCCCATCGAGCATTTATGGAACATAATCGAGACGGCAATTTATGCACAAAACACAACACTGTCAACACTTTCGCAGTTATGAACGGCTCTAGAGGCAGCATGGCTCAGTATGTCTGTGAGGTACTTCCAACGTCTTGTTGAATCCATGCCACGTCGAGTTGCTCCGCTACATCGGGCGAAGGGATGTCCGACACAGTATTAGGACGTATCCCATGACTTTTGTCTGCTCCGTGCATATACATAGTGACTTATGTGTTCTGACGTGCTCTGTCGAAAGTGGTACGTCGATGTTATTCACCACTTTCTCTATGGCTCATTAGTCGACTACGAGGGATAATTTTTTCTAGACAGTTGTCGACTTTTTTGGTAATATACTCATCCAACTACCATGTCTTTCTAATCGTTCTGTAATTGCCAGATATTTTTAATTGTTTAGGTGATTTGGATAAAAAATCGCTTAAGATGTTCATACGATGGTCATACGATGCTCCCGAGTCATGGTTCATCTTACTGCTTTCATCAGTAAATCGAGTGATTCATCTGAAACGGAAAGCAAACTAGAGCTTCGTATTTCATCGAAGTCGAAACGCAAGGAAGGATGTTTAGATTTTAACATCTTTTCCATGACGTGGCCTTTAAAGACGTAACATTAGCTCGGATTGGAGTAGGACTGGGAAGGAAATTGGCAGTGCCCCTTAAAAGGGACTGTCTCCGTGTTTGCCTTCAGCCATCTAGGGAAACCATGAAAAACTAGGTAAGTATGACTGGTAGAGATTTGAACCTCCTTCCTTACCACTTCGCCAAGTATTTCGGTACGATGTTGAGATGACTTGTTCAAACACTTTTAACGACTGCAATGATGCTGTAAAAAGAATGGGGCATTCCTCTCTTACACGAACCCATAGGTACGCTGCCAGACAAAAAAGTGAAGTACCCGAAGGGGAAAAAGAAATGGAATGAAATTTCACAGGTTGAGAGCGTATGTGATGTTATTTCAGTGATTGCCAAATTGAGTCATATTTACGGAGAACTTGGCAGTGTGAGTCCACTTTTCAATATGACACTAAACGTCCCGGATTCATGCACTGATTCGGTTGAGAAAGGCCTCATAAAGCTACTGTAACCAATCCTGAGGCAATATCGTTCACAACCGTTGTCACTGGCCCTTGATAGTCTGGATAGAGGCACTGGATCGAATATGGCACTGGAACTGGTTCCAAACATGTTCTGTCGGGGACAGATCTGAGGATCTTGCAGGCCAGGTGGGTACCTCAACATCACCCACACAGTTCTTACACACACTGCCATTTCGTATGAGTATTGCCCTGCTAAAAATAGCACGACGAGACTGTCGTTTGAAAAGTAACACATGTGATGTAGAATGTCTGTGGCATACAATTTTGCTGTCAGAGTTCCCTCACTCTCTACTAGCCACGACCTCAAGCCATACCCGATGGCTCCCAACACCACGACGATATGAATAACACTACTGTGTCTCTCCACACCATTAGATGAATGGGGCCTCTAACAAGGCCGAGGTAGTACTCGCCAACGATGATCATCCTGGGCAGTGCAGAACCGCGATTCACTGCTGAGAGCAGTTCAGCTCTATTCATCAGCAGTTCACGCTTCTCAGCACCATTGCAATCGCAGTCATCTATGTTGCAGGTGTTAATAGCAGCCTATACCCCATCTGACTGCTGCTAGTTTTCGGCCAGTGGTGCATGATAACACAGACTGTTTCAGGGAGTCCATTACTTGTTTTGGGATGGGAGACGGTGATGTGAAAGCGTTGCGATATGCTTAGTGCACTACACGGCGATCATCCGCTGCCGTGGTCGCACGTAGTCAATCGGAACCTTGCCAACGAGTATGCTTGCCCTTACATTTCCTTGTAATCCAATTCTGGACCACTGTCACACCTGATTGATCCAGAAATTTGCTGTCCGCAGCTCGTGGTCGTACGGTAGCGTTCTCGCTTCCCGCGCCCGGGTTCCCGGGTTCGATTCCCGGCGGGGTCAGGGATTTTCTCTGCCTCGTGATGACTGGGTGTTGTGTGATGTCCTTAGGTTAGTTAGGTTTAAGTAGCTCTAAGTTCTAGGGGACTGATGACCACAGATGTTAAGTCCCATATTGCTCAGAGCCATTTGAACCATTTTGAACCATAAATCTGCATAGTGCTCGATTCGACCAGCAGACCAACAGAGACCTACAATGAGGCTCCATTCAAGCTCTGTCAGGAACTGATAACTGTATCACACAAATACTCAACGTCTCAGTGTCCTTCATAGTGATCACATTACATATGATTCTGTTACCATCCCTTACGTACTTCACCAGGCCTCCAATGCTTCTCTTAGACGTAAGCAGTACGGACAGTGCAGGGGGCGGAGCTAAGACATTAACTTCAGCTTCCAGCTGTCGAGGTCGGACTACTAGGTGCCTATTAACGCTGTTTTTCCTCCAGTCTGAGTCGGAATAATGTAGGCGGCGGAGCTTTCAGGCATGATAATATCTTCTCTAGACTCGGGAGATCAGATAAACAGCTCAGAATAACACGCTTGGCGTTTGGCTTAATTCTTATGGGAGAGGAAACGTGGCACTGGTGTGTAACTGAGGGGATGGTTTTTGATCGTGCTTTCTGCCTGAGGTGGGAGCGAACCTGATCGGCTCACTTCTCTTGGAGATAATAGTTGGAACTTAATCTTTATTGAGAGTAATTTTGACTGAGAACTGTGTCTCCTATCCGCCCAGTGACTAGTCAGGACGAGGTGAGGAGGCTGTGTTCCAAGACCCGGTGGCGAGCCTCAGCCTGGAGGTAGTGGCTGTCCGGGGTTAAGGCTTGGTTAAAGTGAGAAAATTCGAATCTCGTGGGGTATTCGGTGTGGAGTTCGTTTGAGGACGAACTCCATCTCTGGACCTCGACTTACCCGGTGTGGAGATTTTCAGTGAAAGAAGGAGGCAGACTGCAGGAGCACAATATTTGCATCCGCTACCGGCGCGTGACGCGAGGGCGAGAGTTGCAGACAAACCTTGAGGTCTGCTGCTGTACCCAGCAAGAGAGCCGTGGTAAGAACTACACTGTGTGAAGAATTGGGTGCACATGAGAAGGAATGAAGATGGACTTCAGATTAGATAACTTGGAGCAAAATTAACTATCTTCTTCTTCTTTTGCATGGGCCTTTGTCCCACTCCAATGCGGAGTCGGCCTTTTTACTATGGATTTGGCAATGTTAGTGTCAGAGGGTGACCGGATGGCCATCCTCTTGCCACCCCGTACCCCCAGGATGGAGTTAGTGTACCCGTGTACCCCAGCTGTCTGCGTCTAGTGTAAACCATGGAAGACTGCGAATGATTTCAGATGTCTGCGAGTCGGGTAACTGAGGTGTGACATGGGGACCAGCCCGGTATTCACCTAGCGGGATGAGAAAAACCTACTAAAAACCACATCCAGGCTGACCGGCACACTGGCCCTCATCGTGAATCCGCCGGGTGGATTCGATCCGGTGCCGGCGCGCCTATCGGCGCCTACCCGAGTCCTTATCACATCGGCACTTATCGAAGCCCATGCTTTGACAATTCTGTGTCGTATATCGTGCAAATAGTAAATATTCGCCAAATACGACGTATCCATCTAACGTGCCATTGACATGCAAACACCATTCGATGGTTTCGCAATACAACACTAATAGGAACGGTAAGACTAGTATCGTCGAACAAGAGAATGTGAATACTGTATTCTTTCGAAGATCAACTCGATACGCCTCTCATTTACGGAGAATGCCAACGAAATTCAGTGAGAGGTAGAGACTTATACGTTGAAATATATCTTCAACGTACTGACCTTACACGTCGTGTGTATGATAAATTGAGAACAAATGGACCTTTAACGCATCAGATACATATCCGGCAGAGGAAAGTTACTAATGAGGAAACGAAAATTGGTACTGTTGCCACTGTAGTTAGAGATCCTTATGTTAGTTCGCGTCAAATCGCAAGGGAATGTGGCATCAGCCAGATTAGTGTTGTTCGTGTTCTGCATCGCCATAAATATAATACTTACCATATCAGTCTCCACAAAGAATTAACTGGTATGGATTGTATGCGTCGCATTGAATTCTGCTGCTGGGCTCAACTTCAGATTCAGAGGGATGACACATTTATTAATTTGATTTTATTTACTGACGGGGCTACATTCACGAACCATGGAAGCGTTAATTTGCATAACATGCATAACTGGGCAACTGAAAATCTATGTTGGCTGCGGCAAGCTGCACACCAAAAACCGTGGTCGGTGAATGTATGGTGTGGGATTCTGGAGGACCGAATGATAGGCCCCTATTTCATCGAAGGAAATCTTAATGGAAGGAAGTACACTACATTCCTGCAAAAAAACATTAGGTCTGTTATTGGAAGAAATACCTTTAGGAACAAGGAACAGAATGTGGTATCAACACGCTGGGTGTCGGGCACATTTTTCGCTGATGGCCAGAAATGAGTTGCAGAGACAATTCCCAAATCGTTGGATAGGACGCGGAGGAGATGTGTCGTGGTCGACTCGTTCGCCAGATTTGACGCCTCTGGATTTTTTCTTGTGGGGATTGGTAAAAGACATTGTTTATAAAGGCATTCCAACCCCACCTGAAAATATGAGAGAGAGAATTGTCAGAGCGTATTCCCCAATAAGTGCCGATGTATAAAGAATACCACTCAATCAATGATAAGATGGTTGCAGCACTGGCTTGACCAATGGTCATCACTTCGAACACCTTATGTTAATGGACGTTCATGCCACCTTCGTGACCTTCGTTAACCTTTAAAGACCTTACTGACACACATCACTGGATTCGTCTGGATAGCCGCTATCAGGAAATAAGAGCCAACCTACAGCATCCCATTAAAAAAAATTTAAAAAAATAAAAAAAATATAAAAACAACAACTAAGTTGAACTTTATATCCCTGACACGACACCACCTAGCAATAAATAAACCAACGTCATTTTATGGCCCCGTTGTTTCATGCAAATTTTGTCACACAAACTTTTCAGCTCCTATCATACTTTCGGAGCTATTATTGGTCGCAATAGTTAGTGACTCACCCTGTATAACGGACGGCATACAGAACACAGATAAGAAGCACGGATTTTCAAATAACTTCTTAATCCAGCGAAGTTCGCTTTTACACAGTTTCACTAGTTTTACGTGATATACCATTCGATCCTAACACAATAAAGGCAGTCTTGTTTAACGCCATACAAGCCATAAGCCGACGCGAAGAGATTCACAGTGGAGAGTAGCTCATTCGCGTAAGATTGACAACGCTCAACTAGCTTCCCACGTGTACACTCACTCACTTGACATCTGGAGATCTCTTGATCTAGTTTCTTTCGTAGTTCTAGCACTTGTAGTGCCTTGTCTACTTATCTGTTATGTTTGTTAGATTTTTTATACTTCTCTTTCCGATGTATTCGCTCTAGGTTTCGTTATTAACCTATTACTCTTATTACGCGCTTTATACACGTAATAAGTCCGGCCACCTTGTGGTCGGGCTCCTATGTATCTGGTTGCCCAGATGCGATTAATGGGTTTTCAGACCGCTGCGCCTCTTCATAGAACTGACGGGTTTGTCGTGTTCCACTGACGAGTCCTGAGAGGGAGTGGAAGGACTGCAAGAATGCGCGTCAAAGATTTTACTTGGCAGGAGGTCTCGTGGTCGTGGACTGCCTTCTGTGCACTTGCTCCACCGAAAAGAGGGCTGGGATCTCAGGGTACACTGGATGCAGTCATAAATCACTGTATGAGGATATGTACACTGGAAGCACGCGTGGCACATCCTTTTTATAAACATCTGTATACTAACTGGCTTCTTAGTAGTGTAACTTCCCATAGCTCCCTGAGTCTAAGTCCCAATAAAGCAGAGGCGGGCGTACCAGACTAAGTGTTGACTACATGGAAATGAGTCTTAAGGCATGTAGTGTGAGAAAATAAAATAAAAAATGGGCATCTGCTGTATGCAGCGCCCTACAAAATTGTAGACATTCCACATAAGGGTAGCTACAAGTTAGCACACGCAGGAAACATGAGCATTTAAGGACATTAAAGACTTAAAATGGTTAAACCGAGCGAGGTGGCGCAGTGGTTAGACACTGGACTCGCATTCGGGAGGACGACGGTTCAATCGCGCTTGCGGCCATCCTGATTTAGGTTTTACGTGATTTCCCTAAATCACTCCAGGCAAATGCCGGGATGGTTCCTTTGAAAGGGCACGGTCGACTTCCTTCCCCTTCCTTGTCTAATCCAATGAGACCGACGACCGCGCTGTCTGGTCTCCTTTCCCAAACAACCCCAACCCCTTCGTGGTTAGGCAGCACTGCACTGCAATCTCACAGCACCATAACTCCAGCTAAACCATATCTGACCGGCTGACCAGCTGCTCCTTCACTGCCATCACTCCCAACACTATGGCGACTAGCCTTTTTATTGGCGGTAGTGCATACGGCACCACTTGTTCAAGAAGTTTCCACTACTCTCGAGCATTGCTTGAGTGTCATACGGCAGCACGTGATGCCTACATGACGAACAGGCCGTACTCCGCTATGTTCTCTGTGTCGAAGGGTTGCGGCTTGTAACGGCTCTCGAGCCTTGTGATGCGGCATAGTCCGCTCTTGTTAGCAGAGTAAACATTACACATAAGCTACGTCCGGTCACGTCCGCCTCGCTGGTAGCAAGAATTTCCAAGCCTACATCTTACTTGATTTTTAACCCTGTTTTCTATCATTCGCGACAGGTGGTCCGTTTGATGCGGTCGTTTTAACATTGCAACGCCAGCCTGCTGGTGAAGCTCCCTAGTGGGAAAGCGTCTGGGTAGATGCGGAGAAAAGCGCAGAGCTTTGTTCGACACTTTCTGTATTTTTTCAATTTGGATGTTGACAGTATTGCCCCATATCACAGAAGCGTGCTCTATAACGGACCAAATAAGTGCTGGATATAATGTTATTCCACACTGGGTGGGTAGCGTCGTAACTGGATCTAAGATGGCATAAATCGTGCGTAGGCGACCCAACACTTTTCCTCTTACTTCACGGGCGTATGGTCCTCAGGTCATGTGCCGATCTGGAGTCACGTCAAGGTATTTCCCGGTTCGTGACCACGGGATGGGACATCCCATGATACGAAGCGGCACTAAATCCACTGGAAACTTTTCCCTGTTGATGACCAGGGCTTGGCTTTTAGCCGCATTCATCCTGAGCTGCCAATTGGTCGCCCAAGATTCAAGGTCGTCGCATGCTTCTTGAAGACGATGCCTCATTACGTGGGCGCTGAGACTGCTCGCAAAGAGCGCAGTGTCGTCTGCGTAAAGCGCGAGCTCGACCTTGGGGTTTTCGGCATGTCAGCCGTATACAGAATGTACAGCAGGGGGCCGAGAATGGACCCTCTGCGGCACCCACGCCCGGATTCGTCTTGCTGTAGATTTGACACCGTCCGCTCGAACGTGGAAGGTGCGGTCACGTAGGTCCCACTTGTAGACACCTCGTTATTTACACACTTATGCTCGGCGCGGGCTGCCAAGGTAACGCTGCTTCAAAACTGCAGCTTGCGTTGGCACCAGCGACCAGCCAGTACCCTTTATGACTACAAAAGGATTTATATCGTTAGTAGTTGAAGGCTAACAACGATCCCAGTTTTTCTACAAGAAAATTGAACTTTATTTCTATCCTATAAAATTTTTAGTCCGATAGCTCTCAAATATTTAACTACAGAATTTTCCAAACAGGACCGATGGTAGATAGTGGCCTCTGAACTGCCTCAGTTTTCATCTTCTGTACCTTGAAACCCTACAATATTATCTTGAAACTTCCAACATCACCATTATTACGTACAGTAGTGGAAAACAGTTTAAAGGCATGGGTAATTAATGGAAAATTAACATTGTGGCTGGAATCGTTGTGTGCAATGTATATGCGATAGCATGAAATCCAGTATACTGACAAATGCTGTCAAATGGTATCGTATTTGTAGCACAGTATATAACAAGACATCCACGATTTACGTAATAGAATGTAGAACCCGGAATAAAAGCAATCGGCTCTATGCCGTGTTAGGATGCGCTTACGTGTTTTTACTGCAGATAGTGAACAGAGTGCTTGTTGTGTAAATAAACCACGACTGTTACAGCGCCACACGGAAAACAGTTATCATGTAATGAAAAGGCAAAACTCGGTACGTACAACGAAATGGGACTCTCAAACCGTCAAACTGCCTGGAAATTGAACAGTCAAGTACACTGACTGCAAAGATATTGAATAATTCAAATACAGTCATTGATAATGTCGTTAGATTGGACACATGATATGGGCAAAGTAAAAAATTATCTGAGGCACATCAAAGGTTAACTTTGTGCGGAACAAGGTCCACAAACCGTTATTCTTCTTAACTTGTTGCTCACTGACAGTTGCCAGTAACTGGCAGACGTACAAGACAATTTTTTTTCACATGTCAAACATATTGCATTCAAGAAACAACTCGAGAAACCCGCTCTGACACCCAAATATAAACAGGTGTAAGTAGGCTGTTTATGTTTTCTTATTGGCAACGTTACGTAGCGCTCTGTATGAAAATCACTGCCTGTGCTGTGTGCAGTCTGTGGCTAGTTTGCATTGTTGTCTGCCATTGTAGTGTTGGGCAGCTGGATGTCAACAACACGTAACGTTGCGCAGTTGGAGGTGAGCCGCCAGCAGTGGTGGATGTGGAGAGAGAGATGGCGGTGTTATGAAATTTGTAAGACTGGATGTCATGAACTGCTTTATATATTATGACTATTAAGGTAAATACATCATTTGTTCTCTATCAAAATCTTTCATTTGCTAACTATGCCTATCAGTAGTTAGTGCCCTCAGTAGTTTGAATCTCTTATTTAGCTGGCAGTAGTGGCGCTCGCTGTATTGCAGTAGTGCGAGTAACGAAGATTTTTGGTGAGGTAAGTGGTTTGTGAAAGGTATCGGTTAATGTTAGTCAGGGCCACTCTTTTGTAGGGATTATTGAAAGTCAGATTGCGTTGCGCTAAAAATATTGTGTGTCAGTTTAAGCACAGTCATGTATAATTGTTTAAAGGGGACGTTCCATATGTCGTCCCTTAGCCGAGGATACCTCACTGGAATCTTCTGATTTTTTCTTGTAGTTTGTGTAATTAGTGTAGATTTTGTTTATTGCTAGCGCGTAATTGTAGAGAGAATCTCCTTCGTAGTTGCAGTCTTTCACTTTTGTACAGTAAAACAGGTGTGGCACGCATGTAAATTTGCACCAAGTATTTCGCAGCATGCAATTAACTAGATATTATTTTCAGAGCTATGTTAATGTGTTCTCTTATTTTCTGTGTTATCGTGTGAAATATTGTGACAATAATGGCGTGTGAAAAACGTAACACTAGCCTCCAAAGTAAACAGAGAAATAATAGTGACGACGAGCGTAGCTTACCAGCACCGTTGTGTAATGAATTAACAGACATTCAAAGTAGTAATTCGGTAACTGTGCATAGGGAAATGGAGCGGGCGTCAAATAATGGTGTAGACAGTGAAACAGGTAGTGAACAGGGAAGCATTATCGATCGATCGGTCGCCAACAGCTCGCCTCAGGAATCTGGAATGACAGAACACAATATTGCAAATACTGTAGACTCAGGTTTTGGGTTCTCACCGTTTTCTCAAATGAGTCAAGACACATTTTCCGCTTGTCAAAATGTGAATGTTGCCGGTGCAAATTCACTGCCGAAAAGCACTGAGGAACATGTTTCAGACACCAGTGCATAGTTATTACAATTAATGCAACAAATGGGACAAAAGCTTCAAAAGTTAGACACAATGGAACAAAATCAGAGACAAACACAGCAAAAGCTTCAAAAGTTAGACACATTGGAACCAAATCTTCAAAAGTTAGACACAATGAAACAACACCAGAGACAAACACAGCAACAGTTAGACGCAATGGAACAAAATCTTCACACCATGCTTGAACAAACACGTGAAGATTTAACTACTGAGTTACATAAAATCGAATCGAAAAGTCTGTAACGACGTAAAAACTCAAATTTTTGAGCATTTTCAACCTATTTTTTCGCGGCATGAAAATGCATTACAGAATCACGAAGCAGCCATAAAAGAACTGGAAATTATTGTTCACGAAAATCATGAGACCTTGCAAGCTAAAACTGAATCAGTTGCATCTACCGATTCGGTTACGCAACTTGCAAAATCTGAGGGAAACTTAAAGGACACAGTAGAAAGACACATGGAGGAAATTAGTTCATTATCAGAGAAAGTAGTTGAACTTTTGGATCAGCTAAATAATTTATCTACGAAGGTAGGTGATAATCTGAATGACACAAAACCGGTAGTCTTTAATGACACAGAAGAGTGCGAACATATTAGGAAATTCAAACAAAATCAGAATCAAATTAATACACAACACCAAAGAGGAATCCGGGAAGTACAAGATCAGCTGACACAAGTAACACAAAAATTACATATTTCAGAGGACACTCGCGCTCCAACACGGGAAGAGGGACTTAGAAATACAGAACAACCACAAAATAATAACACAGGACACTTCAGAAATTATGAAAGAAATTGGCAAGGCACACCGAATTTTGAGATGGAACCGCCGAAACGACGTAACAATGACCGACATGTGACTCGCCGACATGATGATTTTGACTATAAGCTGTTCATTACTCCCCGTAAATTCAAAGCATTTAAGAATTCTGGCAACGACATTCATCCACAAGCATGGCTCCATCAATTCGCTCATTGTTTTCCTCCCAACTGGTCATTAGAGCGCCGATTATAATTTATGTGTGGCTACTTAGAGAATGAACCAGCTGTAAGAATGCGATCGGTCATTCACGATTGTCACAGTGAAGGAGAATTTTACCATGCCTTCCTCTCAGCATATTGGTCTCAAGCTACACAAGACCGAGTAAAACATAGCATCATAATGATGAATCATTTCGAACAATCTGAATTTTCCAGTCTTGTGAAATATTTTGAAGACATGTTGCACAAGAATCAGTACCTGTCAAACCCATACAGCCCCTCAGAACTCATCCGCATTTGCTTAATCAAATTACCTGAACATTTACGACATATTATTTTGGCAGGACGTTGCAAAGACGACATTGAAGCTTTTCAGGGACTCTTACAAGAGTTAGAAATTGACACTGATAATCGCGGAACGCGAAAACAGGAACACAACAATTACAGGTCACATCTGTCGCAATTCCGCGATGAAAGAAATAGTAACTGGACACGACAAGACTATTCTCACAACACAAATCGTAAACAAAACAGACTCCACCCGTATGACAACTGTTGGCAGAGTAGTAATAACTACAGGGAAAGATCACCTCTCCGCGGTAATGACTATCACAGAGACAATCAGAGAAACAGACAATATGGGAACCAAAATAAATATTATCAAGGGAGACAGATTAACTTTAGACGCAACGGACCAGCGCGCAGTTACGATTCAGGGAGAAGTTCTCCAACACGTGACCGACAAGAAAGAAACTATGGAATCTACCGACGATATGATCGTAACGACAGACCTGAATTGCATCAGAACTAATTTGTAGAAGTTAGGTCTCCAAATCCCAATAACGACGCGCGCCAACAAAGAGACAATACGCAATGACTCATACTGCTGGCAGCCACAGAGCGTACGTATGAAACTGACGACGCGGCTGCCGTAGCTAGTAATTATGTAAAAATGGAAGACATTAGGGACATCTTACTCCAGGAACACGACGTAAAACATGACAACATTGCATAACCTGTGATTCACATTACAGTGAATGACGTAAAATTTACGGCAGTACCTGACTCTGGCAGTCCCATTTCAGTAATTAGTGAAACAGCCTTTAGCAAATGTAACAAATCGAACGATTGCCCCACACTACCGTTACGTAAGATTAAATTACAAGGTGCAATCTTTGGAAAAAGTGTAGGTGTACGCCAACAAACCAACTTAGAATTCTTTTGTCAAAGCCACAGCTTCTCTATGAACTTTCTCATTGTTCCATTATTGTCGACGGAAATTATATTGGGAGTAGACTTTTTGAATGAATACAAAGCAATATTAAACTTTCACGATGCTGAAATAAGTTTAGACAAAGAAGGTAAGTCAATAGCTTTGAAATTTGAAGATTGGCTCTCAAACCATGACGAGGAAATTAATCGGCTTTACCTTCTGTTAGACAACAGTTCGGAATTTTCTACGGAACTAGACACTAACAATCACTCTGCAAGTACTGACAGGGATGATATCGACGACATATTTGATACTAATGAGTTAATTCAGAATAAAATTCGAACAATTGAGAACTGTAATGACACTGGTAGGCAAGACCCTTTTGAGATTTTACAAGCACATTCCACAGTTTTTACTCACAAAACAGGAACAATCATGGGATTTCAATACCAATGTCGTGTTCGTGAGCATACTAAATTTTGTGTTAGACCATACGTAATTCCAGCACATTATAGGGACCGTGTTAGAACAGAAATACAATCTATGCTTAATGAGGGCATTATTGAGCCTGCAGTAAGCTCATACAACAATCCATTACATGTTGTTGAGAAGAAAAATGGATCGATCAGACTTGTCTTAGATTCGAGACAAATCAATACTATCATCATTCCTGAAACAGACAGGCCGCATACGATGGAAGAACTTCTTCAAAATTTTAATGGCGTAAAAGTGTTGTCTTTTATTGATCTCAAATCCAGCTTTTATCAGATCGAACTTCATCCAGAATGTAGAAAATACACAGCTACCCTTTGTTTCGGCGTTTGTTATCAGTTTCGGAAAGTTCCTTTTGGTTTGAACATTTCTTCGGCAGCATTCATTCGTGGGCTAAATTCCATATTAACTGAGTTCTTAAAACGTCACACCACCTTATATGTGGACGATATTCTGATAGCAGAAGCCTCATGGGAACAACACAATCGCATCCTCAACAGCATGTTACATATTTTTGCAGAATCTGGAATTACAGTTAACTTGGAAAAGTCTGAATTTGGTAGGACAAAGGTGAAGTTTTTGGGACATATTATTTATTCTGACGGTATTCAGCCGGATCCTGAAAAGTTAGAAGCAGTAAGAGCCATTCCAGTTCCATCCACAAAAAAACAAGTCCGAAGTTTTCTAGGTCTTGTAAATTTTTGCCGTCGTTTTCTGAATATGCAAATTCTTGTTACACCAAAACTTTGTTCTCTCACTGGAAATAATACTATTTGGAACTGGGACGAACAAACACAGTTGGAATTCAATTCTTTGAAAGAATCGCTTACTTAACGCGCCAATACTAGCTCATCCAGATCTGTCACAAGATTTCTGCATTAGCACGGATTCTTCTAAAGTCAGTCTTGGTGCCCATTTATTTCAAGAAGCCATAGAAAATGACACTACTGTTCCGAAAACCGTTGCTTTTGCTAGCCGAGTGCTAACAAAATCTGAAAAAAATTATTCCGTTACTGAATTAGAAGCTTTAGCTATCGTTTGGGCATTTAACAAATTCCGTTTCTTTCTTTCTGGTAAGCACGTAAATGTATACAGTGATCATCGTGCATTGCAATTTCTTATGTCTTCAAAATTAAATCATAGCAGGTTAAAACGTTGGGCATTGTTTCTGCAAGAATTCTGCTTCACAATAGTCTACATTCCCGGCAAGGAGAACATTGTTGCGGACGCACTGTCACGCGCACCGGCTGGGCTTGAGAAAAGTAACACAGAAGGCAACCTCGAGAAAGATTTCAGTATTCTTTACATTCAGAAAGACGCCTTTGAAAACTTAATCACCACATCTTTAAAGGACATTGCTCATGAACAAGATAAAGATCCGATTTGGAAAGACATCAAGAGCAAATGGCATGAAAAGACACACACACAGATTCGGCATTATTACCTTGTTAGAAACAACATACTCTTCAAACGCTGCACTGTTGATGACAAGCTGTGGGTACTTTGCATTCCAGACGATTTTGTTAATAAGCTCATTTGGTACATTCATTTCAGCTACGCACATTTTGGTCCACGAAAATGTTATCATATTCTTCGAACGACTTGTTATTTTAACAATATGGAAAAGAGAATTCGAAGAGTCTTGTCTATTTGTAAACTTTGTCAAAAGGCGAAACCATCTACTGTCTCACATCGTGCTCCGTTGTTTCCTACTATTCCTTCTAAATTAAAAGAATTTGCTGCTGTTGATCTCTTGGGACCGCTTGTCAGAACATCTAATGGATTTTCGTACGTTCTAGTCGCTGTTGAACTTACTTCAAACTTTGTTTCTTTCACTCTGTTACGTAAAGCCACTGGACGGTCTGTATCCAACGCCTCTGTTAAAAATTTCTTACGTAAAGTTGGCCATGTTGCTAAAGTCATTTCAGATAATGGACCCCAATTCAGAGCTGCTGTTTGGTCACGCATGCTTTGGAACCATGAAATCAAACCTGTTTTTATTTCATTGTACTCACCACATTGTAACCCGTCTGAACGGATTATGAAAGAAATCAATAAGCTTTGCAGATTTTATTGTCACAGAAAGCATCAGCATTGGGACAGATATTTACATTTATTTCAAAAGGTGCTGAATGAAATGCCTCACGACTCCACTGCTTTACCACCTACTCTTGTACTAAAGAATGAAGAACCACCGAACAGAAACAGAGAGCTTGTACCTTTCCCGAATACACGTAAACTTCGACACAAAGACATAATTGATTTGGCTATTATAAATATAAAAGCTGCAGCAGACAAAAGGGGAAAACTACACGGTAAAGCAAATGCAAAGAAATTATATATTGGTCAGAAAGTTCTCATTAAAGCTCATTCATCGTCACATAAGAAGAAACACTAGAGTCACAAATTCTTTCTAGTTTACAATGGACCTTACAGAATCCGACGTATACCACATGATAATTGCGTTGAAGTTGAATCTCTGTGTACTAGGAAGAGTAAAGGTTGACACCACATTCACATGTAGAACCGTTTATTGAAAGATAATCTGCTTTTTAACTTTGTCTTTGCCATAAAACTATTCACTTCACATTTCTAGTATGCTTTGTCAGACTTAAGAAACTGTTAACATGCAGCAATGTTTGAAGTTAAATATCCAGTCTAGAACCTAGGGAACATTTTTAAACAGAAATTACGAATGCATTGTTACAGTGAACAGACGACACAGTGTTGTATTTGTACATTCCTGCTTGTTAGGTGCACGATTACGTAACGACTATCAGGCTTACATACTTAGGACATACACTGGTACTGCTAATGAAATTTTAATGCAACATTTTGGTTTACTTGAAAATACATTCTGGATTTAAAGTACTTTCAGTGAGATACCAGATAACATAGTGGTCAGTTTATGTGACAGCTACACGATTTTATCACGAAGCTACTAATGAGTGACAATTTACAATGTTGCTTTTTCAGTGTTTCTGTTTTATATCTGCACAGTTCTATGGTTTATTCTGGAAAGTAAAACATGTTTTAGTAGTAACTTTTGTGGTATAGCTACAATGAGACAGCCTTTTCGTAGCACAACAATACGTTACAGTACAGTACTTTCTTCATCACAACAATAAGCATAATAACTACAATATCTATACACAAAGCATTTCACTGTTGTTTATCATGAGGTAAGTACATTGACTACTGCAGCTTTCGGAGGACGATAACTACGAGACTTCCACAGAGATTATCTTACAACATGACGCACAGTTTAGCGCTACAGTACACGTATTTGAGTGATTAATTTCGCACTTAAAACATTTATTTTTTAAGATATTTGAAGTATAATGATACAAGGGTTTTCCGTGATACATTTCATTCCATTGCTGTAATCTGTAACACCTGAGGGTATAATTACATTAATCCTCAGGGGGGGTACACGCTTACTTTGTGTACCATGTGTGTGGCAAGCACAAGGAGGCCTAGCTAATATGGTATTTGCTTACACAACTTTACACATCGGTACCATATTTCTCCAACACAGAATTACACAGCTACCTGATTATTTAACAGAGAAACAAACATTTTTTTACTGCATCAGTAGCACATGTTTAGCAATTACACAGTTGGATAACTTCACACTTGTGAAATTGTGTTTCGTCTGTATTTTGTGAACTGTTCATATTTTTACGGAACCATTGTGATACTATGAGAATGATGTATTTGGTATGGGATCATGATTTTTAAAGTACGCTTGAGGTAGATGACACTTTTGACATGAGCAGAGAATTTTTTTTAGGTTTTGAAATTATTGAAGGAAGCTACGACGATTTTGAGATTTGGCTGAGGTTTCATGATGTTATGATGACGATGTGTATTATGCTGTTGCGGTATGTTTATGATCAATAAGCTGATGCTATATGAGGAATTTGATTACGCTACGTATTTATTATGATGAAATATTGAAGAAGTGTCGACAAATATGTATATGTGTAATAAGGTAAGGAATAATGAGTAGTGGTTAGGGACTTTGACTTGTGAAAAAGGATGTTGGAAACCAAGAATCATACTTTAAGAGTTATGAAATGTATGTAAATGCCGACGAAAATTTATTGGACACTGTTTTAGCAATAGGCTTTTGTTTCTACAAATTTGTAATGCAAATTCTAGACCTGTGAAATTTTGTGTATGAGACTGTCACTGTAGTGCAAACTGGTGTCGTAAATATTTCGGTAAGAAAGCCAAGTGACTTTGACGTAATGCGTCTTGAGCGGCCAGCTGTATCAGACGCCTGGAGAAAAAGCCATTAGTGTGTGCCTTTTCAGAGGCACAGGTAGCAAAAAAAGAGGCCATTATCCTTGCTATTGACATTTCTTTGTCGAAAGCATCGCAAATACGACACGTTCAAACTTGAAAACATATAATTACACTGTGGAGCTCTTAATTTATGATATTTAATAAAATGCCTAATGAAACGATGAGAAACATGTCACGGCTATTGACTTGCTAGTTGAGAGAAATGCCATATGGCTTGCTTTATGTATTTATTTACTCATTTTGTTTAATATCTAGTTTCTAGCTGCACTGCAGCATTGGTTAAAACAAAATTTAATAGATGTACTAATATAAATATTTAATGCCTACAGATCCAGTAAATAATTTTATGATCTATTCAAAAAACCGAAGGAGCATAAAAAGACATTTCCCTTCACAGGAATTGCATACGGAATTTTCTTTTCAACTACTTGGTAATTTTTTTGTAGAATAACTTCTTGTGGTGCACCACTTTAATTACACAGACATTAAGATGTGAATATACATTTCCCTTGTCTGCATTGTTGTCTTTAGTGTAATATTTTTTCTGCTTGAGCTATGTCATGTTCAGATATAAGTTATTGCATTTGCTGCTGCTGTTTGCCAGGCGTAATGTTACTGAATTTGACTTTGTATTACGCTGTTAAGCCAGTTTTACTACGGATTTATTTTTCTTGTTTGCTGCACAGTGCCTTATAGTAGTTGTAATATTGCAATTGCTTTCCCATTTTGAATTTTTTGTCATTGCTGTTTGTGTTAATTGTTTTGTGCTGCTGCATTGCCTTGTCCCTTAGTTTAGCATCTGAGCTCAGTAGATTTAAGTTAGCTTAAGAGGGGGTAGCCTATAAGAGAATAAGTTGAGATGAATTTGAAGAAATGCACTGAGAGGCTATACGAGAAAAGTACAGAAAGCAGGTATAGGTAGGACATTTTGGAAATAATGAAGAACGAAGGGAGATCTCCGAGAAGTAAAGAAAGTTTTGTTTGCAAAATACTGCAGTAAAACAAACCCTGTCCTTTCCTTGTGTTATCCCACTATGTGTTTGTGTACCCTTGTGTATTTATGTTCTTCCTGTCTTTATATGTCTATCTGATAAGAATTATGTTGTAGAATTTTTCTAATACTCAGCTACATGAACTATGATGAGGAATACTGTTATCCTCAAATATAATTTGCATTAATAATATGTTATTTACTTTGTAAAGATGTTAGACATTATTTATTCTGTTTTGTTTTCATGCTCATGTGTGAAATTACTGTTTCGAAAACTATTCTCATTATTTTATATATATACTTACATCATAATTCTTGTAACACTGATGTACATGTTTATTCCTATTCTTTTGTAAAGCCCCTATTACTACAAATGTTTTCTGTATTATTATGTTTTTAATGATGTATTTTGTACCTTTGTTATTGTATTCTTATGTTATAAAATTGTAATTGACACCAGTTCATCAAATTAAGTAACTTGTAAGTTACATTTCACTGCACACGTTTCTGTTGGTCATAGTATATGGACAATATGTGAGAAGTAGGGACTGTTACTGTTTGTATGTGTGTTAATAATTCAGCAAAGGACTGGATAATAGCATTGCTGGTTCTAAGGACAATTCCAAAAGCTGTGTGAGTGCACAAGTGGTGGTTTATGGACTTGCCATATTCTCCGCAAGACTCTTCGATGGTGATTGTGCACCTGCACAGTCATAGCAGATGGCTGGTGGCCATCTCTACAAGGACTGCAGTGGGTCTGCACCTCTGGTGGCCCACCAATACCGTAATCTCTACCAGGACTACTGTGGGTCTACTCTGTGATGACCTACCTACCGATATTCTTCACAACTTCGACTGACTCTGCGGTGGGTTTGCTCTGTTGTGGCCCATTACCTGTCTGCATGTCAAGAGTCAGCACGTCTTTTCATTGGAAGGACAATACTACTTCTTCAAGAGTGCATGGAAATCCACTACTTCCGTGTGCATTTTCTTCTACTGCTCAGACTCTGAGAAAAACACTGCTATTTTACTGTGATGAACGATCAGGACTGTCTTTATGGACCGTGAGAAAATTTTAGCTTTTCACCAACATTCTATCAATAAGTGTGTGCATTTGATTTCTTTGTTATTGTAATTATGAAAATTTTTTTCAAATCTGTATTGGCCACTGCCCAAAACAACTTGTAAAATTTTTTGAGGGGAGCATGGGGGCTATGTAAGTAGGCTGTTTATGTTTTCTTATTGCCAACGTTACGTAGCTCTCTGTATGAAAATCACAGGTTGTGCTGTGTGCAGTCTGTGGCTAGTTTGCATTGTTGTCTGCCATTGTAGTGTTGGGCAGCTGGATGTCAACAACACGTAGCGTTGCGCAGTTGGAGGTGAGCCGCCAGCAGTGGTGGATGTGGGGAGAGAGATGGCGGAGTTATGAAATTTGTAAGACTGGATGTCATGAAGTGCTATATATATTATGACTATTAAGGTAAATACATCATTTGTTCTCTATCAAAATCTTTCATTTGCTAACTATGCCTATCAGTAGTTAGTGCCTTCAGTAGTTTGAATCTTTTATTTAGCTGGCCGTACTGGCGCTCGCTGTATTTCAGTAGTGCGAGTCACGAAGATTTTTGGTGAGGTAAGTGGTTTGTGAAAGGTATAGGTTAATGTTAGTCAGGGCCATTCATTTGTAGGGATTATTGAAAGTCAGATTGCGTTGCGCTAAAAATATTGTGTGTCAGTTTAAGGACAGTCATGTATAATTGTTCAAAGGGGACGTTCCACCGGTTACACTGCAGTTAGCTGAAAAACGTATGTCACAGGCTTTAGTAAAAGATAAAGTGAACTTCAGTATGAGAAGAAATTTAATTTTGGTGGGCAGGATGGGTTTCAGTATTATTGGCATGCTCTGAGAACAAAGCAGCAGGTAAGAATGAGCGTAAATATTTGTGTGAATGTGTTATGATTTGGGCAACCTTTTACGCTAAAGGTAAATCACTCAGTCCTTGGCTGAACACTAGAATGTACACTAACTAATACACTGGGCTGCTAGTGACAGAATTCATTAGAATGTATGAGAGCCTAGGGAACGAAAGCTAATGATACAACAAGATAACGCTTTTGCTTATGTTTCTGCTACAACGAAAAAGTTGTTTGAAGATAAAGATAAGGAAGTCAAGTTCTGGCCTCCAAGTAGCCTGTATTTGAGCCTCTTGCAAAACCTTTGCGGAGTACTTCCAAGGCGTGGTGATCGCAGTGAGGGGTAATTTTCAGGCCGTATGTGAGCAGAAAAGTGCGATGCGAGAAAAAAGAGCGACAGTTTCACTTCGGGAACAACAAACCTAACAAAATTCCGAAGAGAATTTTCGAAGTAATAAGCAAGAATGGAGGATAAACAAAGTACTAAGAAAACAATAATACACGAGAGTAGTGAGTATGTTTATACCAGTTTCCATCCATAAAATGCGACCGTCTTATTTTGTTACTCGTGTTACGAGAGAAACTATGTAATTCGGTCAGGACTGTTTATGTCTTATATGTACTACTATTTTCGCAGTAAATTCGATACATGTCTACTACTTTTGTGGAACCCTGTCTTTTTTTTTATTTCCTATACTGTGTAATGAATGTAATGTTTCCAACTTAGTTTTATAGCTTAATGATAAAGATTAGTTAATCTGACTCGTTTTACAAAACTTAGATACAAAAATTGGCTATTCTTAGTCATTCAAAAAGTACGTGAGATATCTTCATGGAATCTTCTACCATATGTTCCTATGGTAAATTGAACCTAATTCCAGAAGTTATACTCTGTAGCTGTAATATTATGTGCTTCTAATATTTCGAAAGAAAACGGACGTATCTAGCTTTAATGTTCTGTGCCTCTTAGAATTTTACAAAAAGTGGACTTTTGAAGTAACGAATTGGTGGGTCATCTTGAAATTCACAATATTTAACATTTTACGTCTTACGTAAGTATATGCTGCAATCTCTTTGTTAGTGGCTCAAGGCATATACTCAGACGCTCTTTTGGACTGAGCGGTTGGGAGAAAAATCAATATTTTACACGCCGTACTAGCGTGGGTTTGTTTCGCCACAAGTGTATTTGCGGTAAAAGATACCACAGAAAAGTCTGATGCAGATTTCGAGGATGAATCTTTTACCCCGCAGCGCCGTGTTAGTTGTCTTGACACTTTCCGATTGCCGGGCGATGTGGCCGAGCGGTTCTAGGCGCTTCACTCTGGAACCGCGCGACTGTTACGGTCGCAGGTTCGAATCCTGCCTCGGGCATGGATGTGTGTGATGTCCTTAGGTTAGTTAGGTTCAAGTAGTTCTAAGTTCTAGAGGACTGATGACCCCAGATGTTATGTCCCATAGTGCTCAGAGCCATTTGAACGATTTGACACTTCGCGATTCATTGCAACTCTTTGTTGACGATAATATTGAGTGTGTCTACCCTTCGCCTTTACGATGGCTTGAATTCTGCTGAGGTCGTCTGAACGTCTGTGGAAGAACGTCAACCCTTTCATTCTCGAGGACCGAAACCATAGGACATAGCTGTGTTGGACGCTAGGGTGCGAAGCGAAGTTAACATTCTAAATCATCCCGAAGGTATTTCGTTGGGTTCAGGTGGGGACTCTGGGCAAGCCAGCCCATTTCAGGAATGTTATTGTCCAAAGGCCATTGCCTCACAGACGACCCTTTACGACAGGATATACAGTGGTCATCGTCTCTGAAATTTCCCACCACTGAATGCGATACACAGTGCTGGAAAATGTCTTCATATTTCTCGAATTTAGCAGTTGCTTAAGCGGAATAAGGATACCACATCCTAACCATAAAAAATACCCTCATACCGTAACACCACCTCCTCAGAACTTCAATGTTAGCACAACACACGATGGCAGGTAGCGTACTCCAGGAATTCACCAAACCCAAACCCTCCTAA
This sequence comes from Schistocerca serialis cubense, assembly GCF_023864345.2. Taxonomy (NCBI): domain Eukaryota; kingdom Metazoa; phylum Arthropoda; class Insecta; order Orthoptera; family Acrididae; genus Schistocerca; species Schistocerca serialis. The sequence continues at coordinate 335,273,914 of NC_064642.1, forward strand.
CTGACTGGCACAAGGTGTAACGCATCAGATCACTCGATTCCAGTCATCCACTGCCCAGTTACACCACCTCAAGCGTCGATTAGCGTTAATTACCGAAATGTTTGGCATATGAGCAGCTGCTCGATTATTCCACCCCATTCTTTTTAACTCCCTACGCACAGTCATTGTACTAACTGGATTTCTGGAAGCATCTTGGAACTCACGAGTTATTCCTTTCACTAATTTTATGCAGATTTTTACAACTACCTTCTGCCATTTTCGACGATACCTGTCAGTGAGTACACTATGTCTATCTGGTTTTGGGTCAGCTGTGGTTGTTCCTTCGCGTTTCCACTTCAGAGTCAGATCACTAACAGCCGACTCGGGCTGAAATGTACCTGAGGAGTTAATCACGCAGGTGACAGCCAATGACTGGCATACGTCCGAATTCACTGAGCTCTCCTGATCGATCCAGTCGGGTGTTACTTCTTTTTTACTGATAACACTACAAGCCCCGCCTACTTTTATACTGGTGTGTGGGTCCCTCGTGACTTGTAGTGGATACTTTTGGTCAGAAAATGTATGTCCTTGATTCATTCTGAAACTTGGAGGATCCTGTTTTGTAGCTTCTCTCATTGCATCTGCCTGAGTATATTTGTGACACTTTCATTCCGACTAAACGAACCAGTGATAAAACATGCAGCTTCTCGTTGAATTTTCTCTATCTATTACGTCAATCCAACTCACTTTAGCTCCCAGACAATAGAACTGTACTTATGAATCAGTCAAACGAGTGTTATGTAGGCGTTCGTACTTCACATATGAGATTGATTCCGCTAACAGATCGCCGATTGCGTCGTCAAAAGGTATGGGTCCCTACAACTATGTTTGCGAATTACTTTTCATTTAATTTATGAGGCAGCTCCGAATATTTTCACCAGGCGCTGTACGATTGTTCTTTCTGATATAGTAAAAGCTTCCTAACACAGTTATCATCCCATATACAACTACATCGTCTGCGAATAGCCTTGGAGACGTCATCTGCCACTTCATTTATAAGCATCGTGGTAAGCAGCAGTCATATGACACTGCCTTGAGCGTTGTGTTCGAAAAGAGATAAAAAGATGTAGGCACATTGTAGGTGCGGTTGTTCGGTATTTTCCTCTATAAACTAATTACATTGCAGGTGTAGGTTTTCGCTACTTTCCTCTCTTTGTACAAAAAATGATTGCTTTGTTAATTAATGCATCACTGTCTGTGGGTATTTTCGACTGAAATCTTTTCTCATAATTGCATTTCTTATTACATCAATCGAAGCGAAGAAACGGTTTAACCTATCACTGTTACGACGGACAGCTGTCATGATATGTCATACAGCTGCCCTGTGCCAATTGCGATTGATGTCCAGTGCCCTTAACTGTCACCTCAGCCAGTATCGATTAAGGGGTCATTGATTACGTCGACTGTTCGTGGCTTTGAACAGCCAAAAACAATGTGCTCGGCAGCAGAGCATATTTTCCACTCGTTCTGAATGAAATAGATTACCGTAGACAAAGTGAAACTGTTGTACCAGCTATTACAAAGCGTAGCTGAGAAGCAAATGTTCATTAAAGAACAAAAAAATTTTGAAACTAGCTACAAGAACTGAAAACTGTTATACGAGGAATTTCATGGCATATACAGTTATAAAACGTATACTTTTCAAGAACTAGAGCAGCTGTTTTACATACAGTGAAATTTCACAAATACCTTACAGCTGGTTGGTTGAACACCTTCTAGGGTGTTGAGAGTGAAAATATGCTCCAAGTAGGCTGTATTCCTTTTATTATCAGCGCAGTTGGCCAGTTTCAACAGTGGGTCATTTTCAAGCACATATCCTACGCTTCCAGCTTCATTACCCACTGTAATACGCAATACGACGGTGGTACATGGGAGCAGGTATACGTCATATTTCCGTGCGTAAGTAACACAAAAACGAAACAGTACTTTCTAACTCACCTAGTAAAAGGTAATACGAGAGATGGTTGAATGTAGGAACGGGAAAAGTAATTCGAGATGAAAATAAATGGCTCTGAGACTGCAGCGCCTAGAACCGCACGGCCACTACGGCCGGCGAGATGAAAATAGAGACTGGAGTATGCTACTCAGATATTTGGGAACGCTTGTTCTTGTCGCTTACAAGTACATCACACTTATGCGTTGTAATAATTCTTCTATTTCCTTTTTGTACTGCCTGAAAGCTATAACTCTTTACATCATTCGTCACTGTCCAATCTCTGAAATAGTACTGTGTTCCGTACAAATTTAATGATGGAGAGCTATGGTTTTCAAATTCGAGAAAGTGAAAATGGCTAGAAGAAACTTTGGGACATAGAAACGAATATGTTATACGTAACAGAGGAAGCTCTACAGGAGAGCAGCAGTCGGGTATGGGCCGAGGAACCTGAGAGGTGACCGAAGTTTTTTTTGAAAACGTCTTCGCTATTACAGTATTAGTTATTGTCTGTTAACTCGGTCAAATAACTTCGTATCTCAACACACGCGTAATGTAGACCTCTGTAGTAGGCTTGATGAGTTTAGCAACAGCTCCCGTGAGAGGTTTTCCGCCATGTTAACGGAGAGGCAGAATTTGGTGATAGTACACACTTGCTTCGGGTACGCTACTTTGAGAGGACTGACTACTCTCGCTGTTACTGAAGATATTTCAAATCCTTTCTTTCACTCACGAAAAAATGCGTATTTTTGTCACCAAATGCGTCTCGTTTCATTGAAATAAAACATCAACAGTGATGCCTGATGAAATATATTTACAATTTGGCTTTTCTCTCTAGATTGAAAAACGGTTTGTTGCGAAAGATCTCAATTATACTGAGAGGCACCCACATACCTTGCTCTTACTGTCGCATCAAGCAGTCAGGCCTGCAAGGTGATTGGTCTGCCAAGCGAGTGGATTCATTCTTATTTATCGAGTAATATGAACTCTCGTACTCTCAATTATCCTCCTGCATGAATAATACGCAACGAAAACGCAACTGTGACTATCAGTAATTTACAGGACCCTGACTGTTCACTACGCACTGGCAATACCACATTTTCTTTTTGTCTTTTATTTAACGGCTTTTATCAACACGTGGCCACCGCACTGAATATGAATTGCGCACACATTATAAATTCGGGACATCACGAAAACATACAATTCGTAGGAAAAGTCCACCAATCTTTTTCTTTCACTATCTTATTTATTCCGATAAATTCTATAACCTAAACACACAAATTCTATAACCTACAACAATAACACATGAGGAATTCCGCCCAGTGGGCATGGCTTTACATTGGTGATTCTCTACCTTATGGTCTCGTAATTATTTAACGCTACAGTGCACTTTCTGGATAGGATGGTGGATCTTTTATTATACCTCACACTTCGACTCTCACAATCATCATCACGAAACTTTCCTCCAGACTGAGCGGTACCGAAGGAACAAGCATAACCCACTAATCTTTTGAAACTACCTTGCTACTCTCCCATGCAAACCACACATACCCAAATCACATGACATACACCACACTATAACATGGAATACAATACAATAAATAGTCACAACACTATCACTGTCAGCTTTCCCACTTCAATTAGTATTTATCCCAGTTTCGCACGGCCGGCCGGTGTGGCCGTGCGGTTAATGGCGCTTCAGTCTGGAACCGCGTGACCGCTTTGGTCGCAGGTTCGAATCCTGCCTCGGGCATGGATGTGTGTGATGTCCTTGGGTTAGTTAGGTTTAATTAGTTCTAAGTTCTTGGCGACTGATGACCTCAGAAGTTAAGTCGCATAGTGCTCAGAGCCATTTGAACCAAGCAGTTTCACACGACACTGCCCCACTTTGTAATTCTACTTTCCTACTATGAACTCTGGAGATATATGCACGTCTTCCTGTGCAATGCAAGCCAAGTGGCGTAGCTGGATAGACGGCCGACTCACCTTGCTTCTCTCTCAGAGTTTGAATCTAGCGTCACACGGAATCATATCACGCAAAGTAATATTAAGAACATATTCATCACACACGCGAGTCCTCAACTGATACCATGGACGAGTACTTCTCTTTATCCTTTGTCTCATACACACGTTGAGACTCACACAGTACTCACCACGTGGAAGTACTCGTCTCTAATTTCAAGTCCTGCACACGCCATTTCTTAAATATTTCAACTTATGGTACACACGCTATTTCTTAAATATTTCAACTCATTGTACACACGCTAGTAATTCAGCTTAACTTAAGCGCACGGAAGTATTTCAACAAATTACTACACGTGGTTTCATTGTGACCGTTGGTCACTTCCGAAGATTACTACGATCCCATTAATATTACCTGCCTGACATTTAATTCTCCCCACAAAAGTTCCTGAAATAGAGAAATTATTATTTCAAACTACTCTTAAATATTCCGCATGCATACCATGTCTCCACTCTTTTGTCTTTACGGAGCACAACTAAGACAGGTCTTATCAGCACAAGATCCAGCGGCAGAGTGCTGAAACATGGCCGTTCTTCAAGTCATCTCGCACCTCTGTCGAGGTGGGGGAAGACCATGCTACCGTATTGGTCAGCCACATTTCAGGCGCTCAAAGCTCCGGTAAGTTTCATCTCTTTGGTTCCACCAAAGGTGGCCAAAGGGTCGTCTCAAAGATGATCATATATTGCACCTTAACTATCTGCAGTTAGCAGACGACCATACATTCATTCATTTCACAGATCTCACCAAACCGGATGTAGGGATTTATTTTGTGGGAGTGCACATGTGATCAATTAAATAAATAAATTGTCATTCTTTCCCACACTGGTATCCAGCTTCGCTGTATTAATTGAAATTGAGTTATTATTAGAAAAAATATGTTGTTCAAACAAGAATAATGAAGTATGTTGTACCTATTTTCAATGTCGGGCGGTACTGTACCCTTTCAATACTTACGGTATTTTGTGCCTGCTTTTCGATCGCATTAGGAAATGACGTCTGCTTGCACGTTTTTGATGTATTATTTTGGTTTGCACAGTTTGTTTCTGTCTTTGCCTGGCTAAGTAGGTCTCGTGTTTTCTATTTAGTGTTACAAATTTTACCGCTTGTTTTGTTCTCTTCCTCCGCGACTCGTCAGATGTGTCTTGTATCGTTTAATTATGTTAAATTGTATTTACCTAGTGCGTAAGACAAAATGAACGAACAGTGATGAGGTTCAAGATGGTGAGTAGCGTAGAAGAGGAAAACAGGGAGGACGGAGGTGTTCACCAAATGCAAAGTAGTGGAATGAAGGGTGAGTTGGAGGAAAAGGAGTGAAGAGCAGAAGGTGAAATAAAAGTGAGAGAGGTAGAGTACGAGAGAAAGAGGGATGGGAAAGAAAAGGTGTTTTCACTACGCAAGTTTTTCAGTTACTTTATATAATGCATGTCTTATGTAGAGCGCATCTTGACACCGCAACGTAGTAAAAACCACTCAACATTTGCAGACTACCTTGAAAGGGGAGTGTCCTATGTGCCATGGTGATTTTCAGGAAATTCTGGCCATAAATGTAAATGAAATTGCGACTTTGATAAATGTGCAGAACCTGTGTTATAACGATATAATCATATTCTTTGTATGACTGTCTTTCAGACCAGAGATGTTGGTCAGAATAAGTCAGAGAGTAGCAGCAGTGTGTGCTGAACGATCTGGCAATGTATTTGGTTTAAAAAGGATAGAAGCTGGCCTGCTGAGTAAAGAAGGCAGCAGTATCTAAAAAGGATTTTGTGATAGTATGTTTTGAGGAGAGGTACTGAGCAAATGAGGTTATATTAACAGAAGAATAATAAAAGATAATAATTTTTTTAACAAACGTAAAACAATCCTCTCAGGCACAATAGGAAATAAAGAAAGGAAAATGCTCTTTGGTGAAGACATGGTGAAGAGATGGGAAGAATACATAGAGGAGTTGTATGCCGGAACACCTCTTTCGGAGGAAGTAATAGGAAGAGAAGAGCAAGTAGACGAAGATGACAAGGGAGATGGGATTCTGCAAGAAGAATTTGACAGAGCTCTAAAAGAACTACGGGACAACAAAGCAACGAGTATTGATGACATCCCTGCAGAACTAATAAAGAATGCTGGTAACAGCATGAAAATGATGCTGCTTAAAGTTGTGAGGTCCATCTATTACACAGGAAAGATACCGACAGACTTCCAGAAATGTATCATTGTTCCTATACCAAAGAAGGCAGCAGCTGCAACATGTGAACAGTACCGAACTCTAAGCCTAATATCACATGCATCAAAAATCCTCATAAACATAATTCTGGAGAGAATTGAAGAGAAGGTGGAGGATATGATGAGTGAAGGTCAGTCTGGTTTCAGAAGAAGGTAGAGAACAAGAGAGGCGTTTCTGGCGCTGAGACTCGTTATCGAAAAGCAATTACAGAAAAATCAACCAACTTATACTGGCTTTGTAGACACGGAAAAGGCATCTGATAACGTTATCTGGCAAGAGATGTTCAGAGTGCTGAGGAAAAGTGGCATAAAGTACAAAGACATCCGTGTGATACTCAGTTTCTATAAGAATGAGATGGCAGTCATTAGGAACTGTCACTACGAACAAGAAGCAAATATTAGAAAAGGGGTAAGGCAAGGATGTGCTCTCTCTCATGTTATATTGAGTACTTACATCCAGGAAGCTATAGACCAAGTTCGAGAAACTACTGAGGTGGGGATCAAAAATTAATGGGCAGAAGATACACATGCTACGTTATGCAGATGATATTGCTACAGTCACGGAGACAAAAGAAGATCTAGAGGACGTCCTCAGAACAATGGAAAAAATTCTATGCAATCAGTATGGAGTGAGAATAAACAAGAAAAAGACTAAAGTAATGGTATGCAGTACAGGAGCATAATATAAACCTCTGAGAATGAGAATTGGAAGAGAGGAGCTGGAAGTGATAGAGGAATTTACTTACCAGGGAAGCGAAATCACAAGGGATGGTAGAAGCCGGAAAGAAATTGCTAGCAGAATACAAAAGGCCAAAATTGCTTTTAATTGGAGAAGGAACTTACTCACCAGCAAGAACATCAGTCTGAAGATAAGAAAAGGTATCATGAAAGGTTTCGTTTGGAGTGTGGCCCTATACAGATGTGAAACTTGGAGAACTGGGTGAAAAGTGAGAAAACGGCTAGAGGCCCTGGAGATGTGGTGCTATAGAAGGATGATGAAGATCAGCTGGAGAGACAAAGTAACAAATGAAGAGGTGCTTAGAAAAGTACAGGGAACCAGATCTCTGTGGAGGCACATCCAAACAAGAAGACACAAACTTCTAGGGCACGTCCTACAACACAACAACATCATTGGAACAATAGCAGAAGGAGCTATTAAGGGAAGGAATCGGCGGGGGCGACGGAGGATATCATACATGGAACAGATCATGAATGACGTTGGATGTAACACATAAGTGGAAATGAAGAGGAAAGCAGACAGAAGAGATCAATGGCGCTCTGCTGCAAACCAACCTCAGGGTTGAACACTAAAAGAAAGAATTAAACCCAACTTTCAAGATAATTTAGTTTTTATGTATGTACCTGCGTAGCTTCTTACTGTTAGAACATTGAGTTTGGTTGAAGTTTGCTGTAAAATTTTTATAATGCAGCACATGGTCGTACCTTATAGACGAAACAAGTGTCATGGAAGGCAACTGTACAAAAGAGAATTATTAAGAAATATTTTTGTTAACTTGTCTAGGTGTCAGAACTTTATGAAGAGGTGTTGAAATGTTCAAATGTGTGTGAAATCTTATGAGACTCAACTGCTAAGGTCATCAGTCCCTAAGCTTACACACTACGTAACCTAAATTATCCTAAGGACAAACACACACACCCATGCCCGAGGGAGGACTCGAACCTCCGCCGGGACCAGCCGCACAGTCCATGACCGCAGCGCCTCAGACCGCTCGGCTAATCCAGCGCGGATATGAAGAGGTGTATTCGGAATGTTTCAAGACGTGTATTGTTATCATAGCTTAATGAAACATAGTTAAACTTCGAATCTTTGATCTCATTTATCAGTAGTTAAGATTAGATTCCCATTTTCATTTTTAGGTTGATGACTCTGTTTGCGGAGTCGCATTGGACATCGCGAATAGTGTACTGTGAAGCATTTATGAAAACTTGTAAGATACCGTCTCGTGTTGTACATCGAAAGTACGGCAAATGAGATTTTATTTTTGACAGTCACATCATTATTCCTGATAGTAACAAGATGTAGAACAGACGATTATTCCGTGCGCACGGATAGGCCAACAAATTTAATTACCATCGAAGTTCTTGTCCACTGTAAGGTATAGTGATTGTCACAGTGTATTTGCGAAAATAATATCTTATCAGTTCAGAGGCTTAATACCAGAAGAAGGTTTCAGTAAAGTTCTGTCTTGCGAATTTTCAAGCAGTATCTATCAGAAAGTCAGATGCGCTAACTTTAATGTTCATTTGCTGTGTCATTACAATAACAATTCTGATAGCAAGACTAGAGATAAAGATTAGCAACATTCAGGGCCAAGATTTTAATCTGTGTCATTTTGTTTTGCAGTCAGATGGTATACGGAAATGTCATTGAAAACGGATTTCTTTCTTGCAGACGAATATTTCGATGTAGTGTTTAGTCTGGATTTCGCATCTTTTAACGTGAACTCCACATATTTCCGTTTAAAACTAAATTTTGACAGAGTTCTGTTGCCCCATACTGAGATTTACATATTTCGTTACCAGAATTAGTTTTACACGATTTCACAACTCGGCACTTATGAAGACGAGTATAAATTCAATAAGAAACTTTCAACCTTTAACAGCAATACCACACGCTAAGCATAGCAAGAAAAGATGTGAACATCATACTAATTACTAAAGACAGATACGTACAATAAAGGGTTAACGACCAGGTAACTATTGTAAACCAGACACAGTATAAAATGAGTGGAAAATCTCGTAATGGAGAAAAAAACTTTTCCTCTACCATTCCTGATACTCTCTCACTCCACCTCTTCCACTTATATTTCACCTATTGCTCTTCACAGCTTTTCCTCCAACTCACTCTCCATTCCACTACTTTGCACTCGCTGTTCACTCATCTTTGCCTTTTCGCCCTGTCTACCCCTGGCCAACTACTCACTACTTACCATATATCCTGAATTCTGTCACCAGCCCTTCATATTCTTTTGCACATTAAATAAATATACAATAACATAATCGACCGAGGTAAGACACAAACGACGAATGCAGAGGAAGAGAACATGTTTAGCTCAAAGGAAAACTAGCGGTAAAATAGGTAAGACTATACGTAACACATGAGACATATTTAGCCGAAAGATCAAATACACAGTAGTGGTGCTACAATATATTGGGATTAGTACAGAACCGAAAGTTTCAAACAAAGGAATACCTCAAAAACATGCAAGCAGACAGCGTTTCGTGATATGACCGGAAACAAGATATAAAACACCGTAAGTAAAATTAACGTCTTTTGTAACTAACTTTTTTCAATCTGGAAATCAGGCCAGATTGTAAGTATCTTTCTTTACAGATCAGTGACGAAGTTTTATTCAGTAAAACTATATGTGTTTGGGACCAAGCGAGGTGGTGTAGTGGTTAGCGAACTAGACTTACATTTAGGAGGACGACGGTTCAAACCCCTGTCCGGCCATCCAGATTTAGGTTTTCCGTGACTTCACTAAATCACTCAAGGCAAATTTCGGGATGGTTCCTGTCAATGGGCACGGCCGAGTTCCTTCTCAAAAAATGGTTGAAATGGCTCTGAGCACTATGGGACTTAACATCTGAGGTCATCAGTACCCTAGAACTTAGAACTACTTACACCTAACCAACCTAAGGACATCACACACATCCATGCCCGAGGCAGGATTGGAACCTGCGACCGCGGCAGCAGCGCAGTTCCGGACTGAAGCGCCTAGAACCACTCGTCCACCGCGGCTGGCATTTCCTTCTCCATTCTTGACAAAATCCGAGCTGGTGCTTCGTCTCTAATGACCTCGACGTCGACGGGCCATTAAACCAAGTCTCTTTCCTTCTTTGAAATCTGTTTGGTGACAAAATTACGCATTTTCCTGTAGCTGAAAAGACGAATTTGACATTCATCCGATTATTATAAAGCAACTACCGACAGTATGGTCACACTAAAGAAGAATATACCGCATCTGAAACTGCAGCAGCTACGGCCTATTTGGCTATCCTTCAATGCTATATTGCTCGGAAACGGCGCAACGTAGCGAATCCTTCTTCTTAAGAATTATTTCTCAGCACAACCTGCCCTGAGACACCTTTACGAGCTTTTCAGATTGTTTCTCACCACCCTGTATATCATGTAGAAAAATTTCGACGAATATGTTGATGCTGTTTTAGCATAAACTCCATATTCCATGCTTGACTCTATTTCATTGTGGCTGACAATCTTGTCTAAAGGATGGACTTAAATTAAAACGTAAAACGAGTCCTTAAGCCATATAATTGTTTTTCTATTTTCATTGTAGATGTGATACTGAAGTAATGTTGTTTTTAATTGTCTTACAACTCCATACTTCCTTTTACTACAGTAAAACTATCTTGTACAAAGAAACACACCAGCGTCATTTATTTCACGCGCTGATACTGACGACAATATTACAGGTGCTGTTGCAGTGAAGAGCAGATCTTCCGATGCATAGGTAATATTTTAGTCAGGCCCACGAGGAGCAGTTACGTTTGTATCTTTTACAGGTGCAGAACAATTATTCAATTCTTCAAGTTCAAAGTGGAAACACTAACTGTCAGAGGCTTGGATTAGCTAACCACGCTGATTTTTAGTATGTTCAGGGTTCAGCGTTCATGGTTCAGTCATTATGTTACACCATTTACAATCGAAATTTCAGCATTAATACGATCACAGAATATGACGAATAGTTCCAGTTTAAAGTTCTCAACACTGTTGTCGCGAACGTTAAAGTTTTTCAAGAGAAGATTCATAATTAATCCGATAAACGAGAACAAGCCACAAAATTGCAAAGCATAAAAAAACTGCTAATTATTTCATTATAACAGAAACGACGAATAAACGACAGAGACAGCGGCACAGTAAGTGTGCTTGAAGACGATGTAGTTGCCTGCAGTAAAGTACAGGGTGTCCATAATTAAAGTTCCAGTTGCAAAATGCTGTAGAAAGAGAACCACTGCTCAGAATGGTGTCAAATTTGAACAGCATATTATTCACGCAAAGGGAAACGTCTTGGATAGAAAAACTGGACATTCTATTTCGAAAATCGTTTGCGAATTCAATATTCGGTGATCCACAGAAACAGGAGTGCGGTGAGAATATAAAATTTCAGGCATTGCCTCTGACCACAGACAACGCAATCAACGCAGTGGCCGACGGCTTTCACTTAACGATCAAGAGCAGCGAAGTTTGCGTAGAGTTGTCAGTGCTGACAGACAAGCGACAATGCTTGAAACAAACGCAGAAATCAATATGGGACATACGACGAACGTGTCCGTTGGGACAGTGCGGCGAAATGTGGCGTTGATGGACTTTACTATCAGCATGACATCGTCTGCAGCGCATCTACTCGTGAGCATAACGGTTGGATCCTAGGCGACTAGAAAACTGTGAACTATCCTGAAGAGACCTGATTTCAGTTGCTAAGAGCAGCTACTATGGTTCGAATGTGGTGCAGACCCCACGGGATCATGGACGCTAGTTGTCAATGAGACACGGTGCAAGCTGGTGGTGGCTCTATAAGGGTGTGGGCTGTGTTTACATGGAGTGTCCTGGGTCCTCTTGTCCAACTGAACCGATCATTGACTGAAAATGGTTATTTTCGGCTACTTGGAGACCATTTGAAGCCACACAACGATGCAATTTTTGCAGACGACAGTGCGCCATGTCAACAAGTCGCAGTTGTTTGCAGCTGGTTTGAAGAACATTCTCGACAGTTCGAGCGAATGTTTCGGTCACCCAGATAGCCCGACGTGAATCCAATCGAATATTTATGGGACGTAATCGAGAGGTCAGTCCATAACCAAAAGCCAGCACCGGCAACATTTTCGGAATTACGGTCGGCTATGTAGGCATCATAGCTCAATATTTCTGCAGGGTACTTCCAAGAACTTGTTAAGTCTATGCAACGTCGAGTTGCTGCACTACGCCAGGCAAAAGAAGGTCCGACATAATGTTGGGAGGTACCCAAATCAAATGACTCTAAGCACTATGGGACTTAATATCTGAGGTCATCAGTCCCCTAGACTTAGCACTAATTAAACCTAACTACCCTAAGGACATCACACACATCCATCCCCGAGGCAGGATTCGAACCTGCGACCGTAGAAGCAGCGCGGTTCTGGACTGAAGAGCCTAGAACCGCTCGGCGACTTTTGCTACCTCAGTGTATGCCATTATTTTAAAGAGACCCGTCTCATACATGAGCGTCCTCTGTGATGCAGACACTGTGTCTTATGCTCGTCTTACGAGCAGATAATACACTCTTTTTATAATCAGTATGTAACTGATGTTTTGCCTACATCATAATGGTTTGTATAATCCCTACTGGTACTCTGCCTTCTGTCATTATTCCAGATCTGAAGTTGGATGTATAATCAGCTGAAAGTAGTCATTATTTACTGTTATTTGCATACGACCTTGTTTCCTAAAAGGCTTTGCTACTTTTTTTTTAACTTTATGTAAAACTTTTAGTTCGCTCGTCTCCATCGTGGCTGTATCAGGAACTAAGAGTGATACAAGTTTCTATATCTACGTCATTACTCTGCTACTCAGAATAAAGTGCTTTGCAGAGGGTTCAATGAACTACCTTCAAGCTGTCTCTCTGCCGTTCCACTCTCTAACGGCACGCAGGAGAAACGAAAACTTAAATTTTTCTGTGCGTGTCCTGATTTCTCTTATTTTATCGTGATGATCATTTCTCCTTAAGTAGGCAGGTGCCAACAGAATGTTTTCGCAATCGGAGCAGAAAACTGGTGATTGAAATTTCATGAGAAGATCCCGTCGCAACGAAAAACGCCTTTGTTTTAATGATTGCCACTCCATTTCTCGTGTCATGTCTGTGGCACTATCTCCCCTACTTGGCGAAAATAAAAAAGAGCTGCACTTCTTCGTAATTTTTCGATGTCACCCGTTAGTCCCATCTGTTGAGGATCCCACATCGCACAGTAATACTCCAGAATAAGGTGGACAAGCGTGGTGTAAGCAGTCTCTTTAGTAAACCTGTTGCACCTTCCAAGCGTTCTGCCAATGAATCGCAGTCTTTGGTTGGCTCTACCCACAATATTATCTATGTGATCGTTCCAATTTAGGGTATTTGTAATTTTAATCCCAAAGTATTTAGATTTGTGTAACCTATCGCGTAATCGATATTTAGCGGGTTTCTTTTAGTACTCATGTGAATACCTTCACACTTTTCTTTATTCAGGGTCAACTGCCACTTTTCGCACCATACAGATACCTTATGTAAGTCATTTTGCAATCCGTTTTGGCCATATGATGACTTTACAAGACGGTAAATGGCAGCATCATCTGCAGACAATCTAAGACGACTGCTGAGATTGTCTCCTATGTCGTTAACATAGATCAGGAACAATAGAGGGCCTATAACACTTCCTTGGGGAACGCCGGAAATTATTTCTGTTTTACTCGATGACTTTCCGTCTATTACTACGAACTGTGACCTTTCTGACAGGAAATCACGAATCCAGTCGCACAACTGAGGCGATATTCCCTAGGCACTCAGTTTGGTTTGAAGAAGCTTGTGAGGAACGGTGTCGAAAGCCTTCTGGAAAACTAAAAATATGAAATCAGTTTTACCTGCCTTGTCGATAGCACCCATTACTTCGTGAGTATAAAGAGCTAGTTGTGTTTCGCAAGGACGATATTTTATGAAACTGTGCTGACTATGTCAATAAATCGTTTTCTTCGAGGCCCTTCATAATGTTTGAATACAGTATATGTTCCAAAAACCTACTGCAAATCGACATTAGTGATATGGGCCTATAATTCAACGGATTACTCCTACTTCCCTTTTTGGGCATTGGTGTGACTTGAGCAATTTTCCAGTCTTTAGGTACGGATCTTTCTGTGAACGAGCGATTGTATATAATTGCTAAATTTGGAGCTATTGTATCAACATACTCTGACAGGAACCTCACTGGTAGACAGTCTGGACCGGAAGCCTTGCTTTTATTAAGTGATTTAAGCTGCTTTGCGACACCGAGGAAATCTATTTCTATGTATCTCATCTTGGCAGTTCTTCTTGATTGAAAATCAGGAATATTTACTTCGTCTTCTTTGGTGAAGGAGTTTCGGAGAACCGTGTTTAATAAGTGTGCTTTAGTGGTACTGTCATCAGCGACTTCATCGTTGTTATCGCGCAGTGAAGATATTGATTGCACCTTGCCACTGGTGTGCTTTATGTATGATCAGAATCTCTTTGGGTTTTCTGCCAGATTTCGAGACAGACTTCCGATGTGGAAATTATTGAAAGCATCTTGCACTGCTCAACTCTTAACTAATGAAGTACTGAGGCGACTGAAGAAATAGAATAATAGACAAATTTAATCTCTCTTAGCTATCTGAATTACTTTGGCGATGGACTAGAATTAGCTAGTGGCAAAATGAAGGGAAGAATAATAGAGATTGAGGGAAAAAAATGAGAAAAATAAGCTGCGTGATGGCGTTTCGCATAGAGTGCAATGTACACATTATTATACTGGATTTAATATCCGTGAAATAATTCTCTGTACGTGGAAGAGACCTGGAGACATCGTATGGTTTCAGGTAGAGTATGTAATGACGAGAGAAAGATGTTAGACGGCAAAATGTTTGGAGAACACATGTGAACTCTGTCCATAATATATCGGTTAAGACAGAAAGGCATTCAAGGAGATGAGACCTCGATGTATTGATAGAACCAGACGTTGCTCGGAGTTTCATAGGAGGTGTCTGGCAGCGATCGACTGTAACAGGGGAACAAAATGAAACTGAAGACGAATGGGTATCTTTGAGAGATGAAAAGGTGAAGGCTGCAGACAGAATTGAACTAGTATACTTTCATTGTACGTGGTTGTCTTCAGATTCATTTTAATCAGAGATTAATTGATCACATGATGAAGACAATAGATCCCCAGTTGGTTGTACAAACCGGAACGGATCATCTTACATCGCACCTGCAATAGTAACGGGGAAAAAACTACAGCGTGTCACACAACAACGGGCAAGGTCTTATTCCGATGATGACACCTTGCTGAAGTTGTTCACAAATTTCGTTTTGAAGTAAGTATTGTTACAAATGTTTTTTCAGATATTTTGTCCATTTTTCTCATCTTATCTCCTTCCTTGCACACTCAGTAACGACATAATTACAAAATGAACGATGATATTATTCCAGAAAAGGGTCAGACAAGGAAATACAACTTGCACAAACAACTTAGTGTTTTGTTAATATAAGGGATAGAGTGCGTTATTAATCTACTACAGTTAAGTCATAAAGGCATGAATAAGGAGTGTTAAGAGGACCAATTTGTATTCCTTACGTTTTCCTGTGGGTACTTCTTGAATGAGTTTGCATGGAACTGCTATTTGTACATGTAGCCACAATTTGCTGCTGAAAGTATCTGGTTCTTCAAACCACGAGAACAATGCACGTCTGAAATTTGTATCACACAGTGGATTACCACTATCAGTCATAGTATTCAGTTCGTCAAAAGCCGTAAATGTCCGTTTTGTCATCTGGTCAACAGGAGAAAACAGCGATTTCGTAACAGTACAGCGGATCTGAAATGGTGATATGCAATCTGTCAAGTGCTGTCTGAGTCTGGCCTGCCTGACACGTCTAAATCGATGGTAGATTAATGGTTTCGTGGAAGAGATGCTGCTCTGCACACACTCTCAAAGACTGTTGTGGAAGGTTGATCTTTGTAGAAGCGTTGCCCGCATCTCGTGGCCGTGCGGTAGCGTTCTCGCTTCCCACGCCCGGGTTCCCGGGTTCGATTCCCGGTGGGGTCAGGGATTTTCTCTGCCTCGTGATGGCTGGGTGTTGTGTGCTGTCCTTAGGTTAGTTAGGTTTAAGTAGTTCTAAGTTCTAGGGGACTTATGACCACAGCAGTTGAGTCCCATAGTGCTCAGAGCCATTTGAACCATTTTTTTGTAGAAGCGTTGCAACAACACACGCCATCTAAGCACTTCTAAGTGTACGTTGTGCGATGTGATTCACTGCACGTTTCTTCCTGTTATGTGATTTAAATGAATTAGTATTCTTATTCATTAGGACACAGAACGCTTAAGAAGTAGTTGTTCAGTGCGTCCTAAGGAAACAAAACAGCCTTTAAATTTTGTTTTGTTATGATCAGATTCGTTTGGCCCTTTATGGGCCTTAATGGTCTTATAATGCCTAATCTCTCATGTCCTCAGCCGATTGCACATTTACTCAATTCTACCCGATTTGAGAGTATCACAAAAGTTAAAAATTGTGATTTATATCCTTGCAAAACGGAAAAGCACCTCACCTTTCTAGTACCAGTATATATATTGGCACAAGACAGCAAAAAAATAGCTTCACTGTTATCAGGAACAGTGGCTAGCCATCGTTTTTCACTCATACCCAGATAAGGGAAAGGATGTGTCTCAATTTCTGTCCTTCATTATTTCCATACCTGTTAGAATGAGTGATAACAGAATTTACGGACGGCAACCGCAGATTATCAAGTTTGCGAAAGTATCTCGTTCGTTTTGCTGATATCACCTTCGTGTCTCATGTAAGATCAGAGATAGTAAGTACAAAGGGCAGGAATTAGAGAGGAAATCTAATGCTATGATGTTCAAGATTAACACCAAGGACACTGGATTTACACTGACTCAAGAGATCATCTCGCCGTTGCCGGAAACACAATGGAGGCCGTCAAGACTTTCTTCACCTTGGAGTTGCAGTAACGTCTGGCTCGAGAACACCAAACATATGGGCATATAAAACAGCTTAATCCGACTTAATTACAGCAGGAAAAGCAATAACACCTACCTGAGAACCAAGGTCAGAAAACTCTTCCATGTGGATGAGAAATATGGATCATTAGTAGGAGGTGACCTAAGACAGAGAGTTACGAAAGATATCTGAAAAAAAAACTAGGTACTTGAGAAATAAGCAGAAGATATGACGATGAGTGGGACCAGGTGTGTGTTAACACTCGGATGTCACGAGCTGGCGACCGTGGAAATGAAGTTTAATCTTGATAGAGAAATATGTTATTACATTTTCTCCTGCTGAGGTAACGATCTAAGGCTATTTCAAGTACGCCTCAACCTCAGCGGAAGTTGACTAATGTGCCTGTACAAATACCATCTCGTACTGTTGTATGTAGTTGCATTTAGTGGACATAAAAACGTGTTCCTAATACGGGTGTATTCGACAAGCCGCATTTCATGTCAACGGCCAGAAAAAGATTTCCATTTTGTGATTTAGGAAGATAATCAAAGCTGCGTTGCAAATGGGTCTTTTAAATTCAATAAAACCCTACAGGATTATAGTCATCTCGGCTAGCGGAAACACGTTTTTTATTTAGTATACGGTTAAAGGTATGAAAAGGGAATTTTGGGCTATTGGTAGTATGCAGAGGTATGCTTAATGTTGTTACACAATGGTCTTTCGAGTCGTATCAACCGAAATACGGGCGCTGAAGTATGAATAATACGAACAGTTAGGTGAAATCGAGTGACAAACGGCTGGAATACGCTATTTGAGTGTAAATACCGCCCAGCGATACACTGTCGTTATATGCAACAAGAAGCTAAGAAAATATTAGTGGGTCCGTGCTCCTTGGCTATAAATGTCACCATATTTCTCATATAACTTTGCAAAATGTTTCAACGACGGCATTATTTTATGAGTTCTGTACTCGTCTTCTCAAGAATTTTTAAGTACCGTTTAAAAGTAAATTAGAGAATATAAAAAGAAACTTCCTTCTGTATCTCGCTAGATATGAACGGTCTTATGAAGAGGAACCGGGCACGTATTAGTTAACATTAATAGGTCCCGGCGGAGGTTCGAGTCCTCCCTCGGGCGTGGGTATGTGTGTTTGTCCTTAGGGTAATTTAGGTTAAGTAGTGTGTAAGCTTATGGACTGATGACCTTAGCAGTTAAGTCCCATAAGATTTCACACACACAGTTACCATTAATATGGGGTGTATTAAAAAACTAGGAATCCACCTCGATTGCGTAAAAAGCACCTAGTGTTAACCTAGGTTTCGGCGTAGATAACTACACCTTCTTCAGAACAATAAAATCCACAAGTGCCTAAGAAGACCTTTGTCAGTGATTCTTAGGCACTTGTGGATTTGATTGTTCTGAAGAAGGTGTAGTTATCTACGCCGAAACCTAGGTTAACACTAGGTGCTTTTTACGCAATCGAGGCTGACGCGCTGCGATGTTGAAGGTTCTTGAATATGGGGTGTGTTCACCCTTCGCCTTTACGACCGCATGAATTCTGCTGGGAACAATTAAAACGAGATATCTAAGTGCTTGTGGAGGAATGGCAGCCCATTCTTCTTTAAGAACCGAAACCAGAGCGGTTCGCGAAGTTGGGCCCTGGTGTGTGGAGCGATGTCGATGTCCTAATTCATCCCAAAGGTGTTCCACTGCGTTCAAATCGGAACTCTGGGCAGTTCAGCCCACTCAGGAACGCTATTCGCTATAAACTCTGGTCTCATAGACCTGCTTCATGACGCGGTTCATTGTCATGCTGAATGAACCATCGAAACCGGGCTGTTTCTCCATTCCACGCCGCAGACAATGATGTAAAACGTGTTGACATCCTTCCACATCTAGTGTTTTCTTAAGCATGATAAAGGACCACATCGTAAATACGAATACATTCCAACTACGAGCTTCGGGACTGCAGTATACAACTACAGAATGGATAGTGTGTTCGACGCTGAGAATAAACTGTTTAAGTGTTTCAAACACTTCCAAACAGTATTTACAATGTGCTCCTCTGTACTCTCTACGAATCACAACCATGAGGTGTCAGCTAACAAATACGTTACAGAACAGTTACTGCATGGTTTTTAACAACATTCTGCCGCATGTCTAAAGAGGCAATAGGAATACACGCAAGTTGACTGCTCTCTGTGATGCTTTCCTGGAAGAGAGAAGCATCTGCCTCTAAACTGACATGGATTCGTGTTAAAGGATGATGGGAAATAGATGGAATGATCGCTGGAGCCATTTTGTAACGAGGTATGATTTAATGGCAGACTGATTATGCACTCCAGAGAGAGGGAGATGGCGTGACACGTCGTTTGTAGCACATTCAACATTTTTTCCCATTGCTCCCGCAGACTGCATCAGATGTGTGGTACATCCTGCGTTCGACTCGTATACATTGCGTGTTCTGTGTGTGACTTAGAGCGCTTTTATCTGCAACAGTTTGCAGCAAACCTCCCCTTTATTCGACAAATATGTGATGACGACGATGTGGCCGGAGCATTTTGCTATTGGAAAGCTATGGTAGGCCGAGGAAAACGACACCCAACTAGTGTGAGTGTGGATATACCATAATTTTTCGGATACTATACAAGTGATAATCACGCTACTTGTCGGGAATGTTGGCCTGTTACAAGGTAAAGTTACTGTGGTTAATGTTCCGACTTATCACCAGACGTGTGTGGGATGTGGTCAGATTACCAGTAAAATATTGCATATATCTAACCATAACGGGTGAAATCATGCGGGGAATTGTGATTTCAACGCATTGACGAATATATCCGACTGTAAGGGGTGATAGATTCATTTTGTAAATGCCTGCACGTTATACCAATGCAAGCATTCAACTGGATCTGCTGTAGTGTACAAGCAGGGCAGGCGATATGGCTGTAACATCATGGATATTCAGAAAGTCCTCTCATCAGCTCCCTTAAGCAGATCCTCACTTGCTCTTTGTCGCACTGTCGACTGTCTTTGTAACCCTTTCGTCGATGGGTGTGCTGTTGATTATCACATAGTGCCGGAAGGCTGTGCTTTACAACGCTTGTTTGAGAGACACTTAGCGGCATGCAGCAGCCTCCGGAATTGCTGACTGAAAATACTTGCAGTGCATCCTCAAATCTGGATGACTGGAAGACCTAAGTGTCAAATAGTTTCCTACAGCTGGGGAGAACAAAGACACGTAGCACGTGCGATTGTGGACGGACCATTCTTTCTTTTTTTTGGGTCTATACACATATAAACGATAACCGCACTGCTTGTCCGAAATGCATATATGTTGGAGTGTAAAGTTACTATGGTCAGCGTACCAACGTGCGCAATGAAATTAGTGTGGTGAGACCATATCCAATCGTACACGAGATGTAGATTTGAGATGGAAAACTGCGATTTCATTGCATCATTATCCATAACATGTATGAAAGATTTTATATGGAAAATTACGCCCAGTCACAAGGAGGATATAGATTTGCGTGACAAAATATTTCCGGAGCCACAATCGTCAGCAGGAGATGGTACTGATTCTTGGCTCATTGTCAAATGCCACCAGATTGGTGCCACAGTCGTAATATGTAATTGTAATTACACTGATAAATATGTGGCTGCTTTCCTAGGACGCCTCTACATGGTGTCAGGGCGTTTGGCGGAGGTAGCCGGTGGCCAGAAGGAATGGACGTTTCCAGCGTAAAGTGCGAGCCGCCCCGGAAACAGTCAGGCAGGGAACGTGGGTGCAGTTGATATAACCGTGTCTCCCTGCGGGCAGGTGAATGGCGAACTAAAATCCAGAAACCCATGTTTGACTGTAGGTGGTGTGATCTGTGATGCCACACTTCTTTGTCGGAGCTGGAGACTGTAGTGGGACAAGCCGTCAGAAGTCTCTCTCTCTCTCTCTCTCTCTCTCTCTCTCTCTCTCTCTCTCTATGTATCTATCTCTCTCTGCCTGTCGCCAGTCCAGCAGGTCCAACAGTTGCAGAAGCCTCATGTGCGACTGTGAGGTGGTGTAATCAGTGACGTCAAACTTCTCTGTCGAGTTTGTAGTGAGTAAGTCGTTACAAGTCTGTCTCTCATTGGTCGTTCACCCAGCAAGTTTGAGAGTTCCAGAGCACTTTTAATCGCCTGGGAATTATACTTACATTCTATATATTTCCCGTCTTTATTTGATTGAAAAAACATCTATTCTGATGTGTTGTTTCCATCGAGATAGTAAAACACCGGTGGAAGAGACATTTGCTGGTTCTCTAGAAATGAGAAACATATACGATTATGAATATGAGAACCTTAGTTGAATTTGTAAAGTACGACGACGATCTGGATTCTGTTATATCATTTATATAGGTATTCGTCAAAAAGTGTAAGGGGAGCTACCATTTCTCTCTGTTTTCGAATTTTCACGTACAGATCTTCGCAGACGAGAGAACATCCTGCGTATTAATGTTTCGGCCCTCTGAAGACATAATTTCCACTCTTTCTCTTCGGAATAATACTGTCCAAGCGGTCGGCAGCATACTGCTATGTAGTTGATGTCGAGAACAGTCGTCTTTGTGATATGATATTCCGGCAAACGATGAGAAAAAAACATGAAATTCCGGATATTTTCTTACGCTACTGGATGATTTCAGCATAAAGATGTCACACATAGCGTCGTTTTGGAGTTTAATAACTGATATTGCAGCTGATACCGGTTTCGGCCCCGGAGGAGGTTCGAGCCCTCCCTCGGGCGTGGGTGCGTATGTTTGTCCTCAGGATAATTTAGGTTAAGTAGTGTGTAAGCTTAGGGGCTGATGATCTTAGCAGTTAAGTCCCATAAGATTTCACACACATTTGAACACATACCGGTTTCGATATAGGTAAATTAATTCGATGAAGCATCTGTTGAAACGTCCCCAAAAAATGGTTCAAATGGCTCTGAGCACTATGGGACTCAACTGCTGAGGTCATTAGTCCCCTAGAACATAGAACTAGTTAAACCTAACTAACCTAAGGACATCACAAACATCCATGCCCGAGGCAGGATTCAAACCTGCGACCGTAGCGGCCTTGCGGTTCCAGACTGCAGCGCCTTTAACCGCACGGCCACTTCGGCCGGCGAAACGTCCCCTTTGAACAATTTATACACGTGACTGTGCTTAAACTGACACACAATGTTTTTAGCGCAACGCAATCTGACTTTCAAAAATCCCTACAAAAAAAATGGCCCTGACTAACATTAACCTATGCGTTTCACAAATCGCTTACCTCACAAAAATCTTGGTTACTCGAACTACTGCAATACAGCGAGCGCCACTACTGCCAGCTAAATAAAAGATTCAAACTACGGAAGGCACTAACTACTGATAGGCATAGTTAGCAAATGAAAGATTTCGATAGAGAACAAACAATGTATTTACCTTAATAGTGTTGAAAAATCATAATATACATAGCAGTTCATGATATCCAGTATTACAAATTTCAAAACTCCGCCATCTCTCTCCCCACATCTACCACTGCTGGCGGCTCACCTCCAACTGCGCAACTCTACGCGCTGTTCACATCCAGCTGCCCAACACTACAATGGCAGACAACAATGCAAACTAGCCACAGACTGCACACAGCACAGCCAGTGATTTTCATACAGAGCTCTACGTAACGTTGCCAATAAAAAAACATAAACAGCCTACTTACACTGTTATCGACAGAGTTCAGAAAGTAAATAGTCTTGTAATCCCAGAATCTGGAGATGGTCGCTAATCGTTGCAGAAAAAACAGCAGCAGGCAGGCCATGTGGAAACAGTACCGTTAGTGGACACCTTTGTGCCAGAGGAACCAGCCCATCCTTTGTACACCTGTTGAGAGAGTGACCGCTGTCCACGGAAGGCGCCCCGATCGCGCATCAGTCCAGTACAAGTGGGGCAGTTGCCTCGTAACCGTTGGTCGCTGTGGATGACCGACCGATCTCGCGAGTGATGTGCTTTCGTCGGCGGGGGTATCTGGTGCTTCTGTTTTCCGGATCTTCTCGGTATATGATGAGGCGCAGGATACGAATTGTGATTTCTACAGCCACGTAGCGATATGCTATATTGGTGCCAACGTTTGTGATGGTATAGCCTGTTTGGAGATCGGTTTCATACCGAAACCTTCAAGCTTTCCTCGACAGTAGCAGAGCAATTTAAATGGCTAATTGTATTTGGCAATAGTTTCTGTATTTCATGATCTGTCGACCACTTTTGCAGGGTTCAACTCTCAGTGCAATATGACTACTGCATGTTTCTCGATCTATACAAAACAGTTTCACCCTGAAATTCTGGTAATTTGCCCACCTGGAGAAAGTGGTGGACTCTACCCCCACACCAGCAACAGCATTTTGGCGCGTAAATTCACTGGACACCAATCAGGATACTCTAGTCACAGTAAGTTCCATGAGTCACAAGACATCCTTTGTGTGGGGTATAGGAGTCCACACAGATTGGCTGGAACAAGACAGGAGCAGAAAAGGCGTGTACGGAAAGTTCTGTTATGTCAGAGAGTCATGTGATGTCTTCTTCGTTCGAGTTTTCATTGACAAGTCCAGGCACACCAGCTTTGTGAAAACCAGCGGTTGTAGGACGTGGAAAATTCGCAGAAAATTCCACCAATTTTTCACGTCTGTAGGAGAGAGCTTGGAATTCTAGGACAATCTTGTAGACTTCAGATCTGCTATGTTTTTGTTTTTTTCGTGATATGCTGTGGGTTTCCTAAATATGTCACGTACTTTTAGATATGTAATTGTTCAGATTTTTCTGTCTGCACTCAGAGACCAGTGTGGGTTTTCCAATGTAGAACCGTGCTTCAAAAAATGAGAAAAATAAAAAGTAAGTGCCTAAGCATTCCTGACTCCAGCAGTGACGATACACTAAGCCCACTCAGCATTTCAGAAGAGTGATGAACAACATAATAGCTGTATCACTGAAATCTTCTCTCTCTGACATCATCTCCAAACAAGCAGCTGAAACTCGGAAAGTGGGGTTGGGAGGCAGGGGAATGTGAGGGAGGGATGCAGTGAGGTACACCAAAAATAAATGAAGTACACTAACCTAACCTATCTCTCCAGTAATTGAGCACAGTCTGACCGTTTCTCGCCATTTCTAGGGGTAGGGGCGTGTGGTGGGATGGTGAGTGACATCGTAGTGGTAGGAGGGGTGGTGAGGCTTAGATTTGTGGAGGTAGGTCAATTGATCTATTTCCCACAAATAAATTTGAATTTCCCGCCATTTTTTTGTGTGGGGGGTAGGTTACTGGGGAGGGTGGATTACTTTATAGGAGTGTAGAGAGCGGTGAGGGGTATTAGATTAGTGGAGGTAGCCCAGTTTACATATTTCTCGCATACTTTTGATTTCTCACCATATACAGCAGGTGGAAGGGATTGGGTGATGTCATGGGGGGAGGGGGGGGGGGCGGAGCGCAGCTGGGGTGTGAGGAAAACCCAGCCACCATTTTGAATTAATTATCTGTCCTAGGACGTGTTTTGTTCCTCTATTGGCTTGGCGAGATTTAACTGAAGCCAAAAAATTGTATATGTTTCTGTGGCTATTCAAAATATGGTGATTTTGTATGACTTTTCCCCTAACAGTATTAAGCCGTTATTATCTTCTATCCTGGAGAAGACTGCTCATGGATGTTGCAAGAAACCTTCTGAACTCAGTTTATGGAATGATACCGGTGAGCTTTTTTCCAGTCTGGTCGGAACTCGTTACTTGCTGATTGTAGGCAGATAACTTTGGGTGCTAACCATTGATTTTGAAATGTACAGAATTTAACCCTGTCTCATGGTCAAAGTGCGTTAATTTAAACTGTTTTTGGTGGTAAGGAAGAGCCTCTAATTAATTTAAGAAAGCTACTCAGAAAATAACATCCGATCGATCGCGAAATGGAAACCACAGTGAATATCGGATGAAGTTTTGAACAGTGTTGCTATTATGCCCATCGATTTCGTCACGTCGCTCTTTTCATTTCTGAGAGTACAGTGACCAGTTAAAGATGCCTAGAAAATGATGTCTCACACCAGCGTAACTGTCATGCATTTCTTTCCTCGTGACAATTCTCAGCCGCTTTGACGATGCTCCTTCACCTTTACGATAGGGAGTGTCTGATCACCAGTCCTATAGCCTAGATTTGGCTCCCTGTGATTTTCATCTCTGCTCACATGAACTTCTGGCTAAGAAGACAATATTTTGGCACAGACACCAAGCTGCAGATCAGTGGCAAGTACACAAAGCCAAAATTTCACTGTCAATCTGTGTATAATTTAGACGTTTTGCCGACAAGAACCGTACTGTCCCGTGTAATTCAACTTTGGAGTGTGTTTCCATCTACATCTACATCTACATGGATACTCTGCATATCACATTTAAGTGCCTGGCAGAGGGTTCATTGAACCACCTTCACAATTCTCTATTATTCCAATCTCGTATAGCGCGCGGAAGGAATGAACACCTATATCTTTCCGTACGAGCTATGATTTTCCTTATTTTATCGTGGTGATCGTTCCGCCCTATGTAGGTCTGCGTCAACAAAATATTTTCGCGTTCGGAGGAGAAAGTTGGTGACTGGAATTTCGCGAGAAGATTCCGTCGCAACGAAAAACGCCTTTCTTTTAATGATTTACAGCCCAAACCCTGTATGATTTCTGTGACACTCTCTCCCATATGTCGCGATAATACAAAACGTGCTGCCTTTCTTTGAACTTTTTCGATGCACTCCGTCAGTCCTATCTGGTAAGGATCCCACACAGCGCAGCAGTATTCTAAAAGAGGACGGACAAGCGTAGTGTAGGCAGTCTCCTTAGTAGGTTGCTGCGTCATTTCACTCTCACACTGTAATGCACCAGCCAGCCGGTGTGGCCGTGCGGTTCTAGGCGCTTCAGTCTGGAACCGCGTGACCGCTACGGTCGCAGGTTCGAATCCTGCCTCGGGCATGGATGTGTGTGATGTCCTTAGGTTAGTTAGGTTTAAGAAGTTCTAAGTTCTAGGGGACTGATGACCTCAGATGTTAAGTCCCATAGTGCTCAGAGCCATTTGAACCACTTTTTTGATGCTGTATAATCCACTAGGAGTGGAAGGAATTGACGATGATGCAAGGAGCGACTCGTGTATCGGGGATTCCGATCAGGCCGTGATTCGCAGCACAGCGGTAGCTGTGGAGAGTGACAGACGGGCGGTATCTGGTCGCTGGCAGCTGACGAGGCAGCAGCGCAGCGCTGCTCGCGCCCAGCCCGGAGAGAGCTCCTCCAGCGCCGGAGCGGCCCTCGCCTCCTCTCCAGCGCTCCGGCTCTCCAGCACAGCTGCAGCTGCCCGTCCGTCACGGCGCGCCTGACAGTTTTAATTCTATTTGATTCGGAGCCGGCAGGCCTGCAATCCCTCCGCCGCCTCGTCTCTTCACTCGGCCGCCTCCGCCCGTCGGCTAATCCGTGTTCGGTATTGACAGCTGAAGAACGTCAGATGAAATTAAATCTGGCGAAGCTTAACGAGCTGACACGCCGAGCGATACCGGCGCAAACAACTGACGGGCGGGCCTGCCGCTTCCGAGAGGGCGCTCGCCGGCGCGGGCGCGATGAAAAACAAACGCCGGTCTGCGCCGACGAGTTCGGGACCAGTCCCACCGGCGGGTACACTGCCTGGCTGCGTGTTTAGTTTTTTTATTTTATTTTTTTTCTCTCTCTGTTTCTTCTGCGTGACGCGAGGCGCTTGTAGCCGACGGCGCCCTGTCATGTTACATTCCCGTCGGCGCCGGGTTCGCCTGATGACGCTCAGGAGATAGCGCCGCTGAATGTGTAATGTAGAACACTATAGTGGTGTAAAGAGCAAGGCTCTTGTGTGAGATAAGTCTGTTGGGAGATCTGTTAGGGACAGACGCGCTACAGGAGGAACCAAAAGGGCGGGAACAATACCTTCGTGTAAGTGCCGGGACTGAAACTCGTCCCCAACCAGAAATAAATGCAAGGTACGATGACGAAATAGGCGAAAAGATCCAGTACTGTTCAATTCCACTGACGTGACAAAAGTCGTGAGATACCTCCTAACAATGTGTCAGATCGCATTTTGTTCGGCGTAGCGCAGCAAATCGACGTGGCATGCACTCAACAAGTCGACTGAAGCCCCCTGCAGAAATACTGAGCTATGCTGCCTTACAGCCGTCCATCATTGTGAAAGTGTTGCCGTTGGAGGATTTTGTGAACGAACTGACCTCTGAATTGTTGTTGTTGTCTTCAGTCCTGAGACTGGTTTGATGCAGCTCTCTATGCTACTCTATCCTATGCAAGCTTCTTCATCTCCCAGTACTTACTGCAACCTACATCCTTCTGGATCTGCTTAGTGTATTCATCTCTTGGTCTCCCTCTACGATTTTTATCCTCCACGCTGCCCCCAATACCTTGATGCCTCAGAACATGTCCTACCAACCGGTCCCTTCTTCTTGTCAAGTTGTGCCATAAAGTCCTCTTCTCCCCAATTCTATTCAATACCTCCTCATTAGTTATGTGATCTACCCATCTAATCTTCAGCATTTTTCTGTAGCACCACATTTCGAAAGCTTCTATTCTCTTCTTGTCCAAACTAGTTATCGTCCATGTTTCACCTCCATACATGGCTACACTCCATACAAATACTTTCAGAAACGACTTTCTGACACTTAAATCTATACTCGATGTTAACAAATTTCTCTTCTTCAGAAACGCTTTCCTTGCCATTGCCAGTCTACATTTTATATCCTCTCTACTTCGCCCATCATCAGTTACTTTGCTCCCCAAGTAGCAAAACTCCTTTACTACTTTAAGTGTCTCATTTCCTAATCAAATTCCCTCAGCATCACCCGACTTAATTCGACTACATTCCATTATCCTCGTTTTGCTTTTGTTGATGTTCATCTTATATCCTCCTTTCAATGCGGAATTATGCTCCATAAATCTTGTATAGCATTCATATCACGCTATCTATATGGCCAAA
The DNA here is from genome assembly GCF_023864345.2 of Schistocerca serialis cubense. Lineage (NCBI taxonomy): Eukaryota > Metazoa > Arthropoda > Insecta > Orthoptera > Acrididae > Schistocerca > Schistocerca serialis. The sequence goes on from NC_064642.1 coordinate 335,301,880, forward strand.
TCATTCCCCTCTAATTATACACAATGTTCTTCAAGTCAATCAGGAACTATTGTGGGCCAGTGTCATGGCACATCGTTGTTTTGGAATATAAAGCCCATGAATGCGGCAAATGATCTCCAAGTAGTCGAACGCATCCATTTCCAGTCACTGATCGGTTCAGTTGGATCAAAGGACCTAGTCCATTCAATGTAAACACAGCGCACACCATTATGGAGCGATTGCACAGTGCTTTGTTGACGACGGGGGTCTATGGCTTCGAGGAGTTTGAGCCACACTCGACGCCTGCCATCAGCTCCTACAAACCGGAATCCTGACTCATCTGACCGGCCATGCTTTTTCAGTCGTCTAGGGTCCAACCGATACGGTCACCAGCCCGAGAGAGAAGTTGCAGGCGACGTCGTGCTGTCAGTAAAAGCACTCGCATCGGTCGCCAGCTGCCATAACCATTAACGCTAAATTTCGCCGAACTATCCTAGCGGATACGTTCGTCGTACATCCAACATCGGCTTCTGCGCTTATTTCACGCAGTCTGCTTGCCGGTCAGCAGTGACAGTTGTCCGCAAACGCCCCTGGTCTCGTTCGTCAAGTGAAGGGCGTCGGCCATTGACTTGGCCGTGGTGAGAGGTAATGCCTAAAATTTCATATTCGCGGCACACCGCTGGCACTGTAGATGGCAGAATATTGAGTTCCCTATGAAGTCGATGAATGGTTGAAACTCGTTTCTGAGTAGCCGCATGTAGACATTTCTATTCAATGATCGGTTCAGTTGGACTAGAGGATCCAGTCCGTTCCCTGTAAACACAGCCTAATCCTTTATGGAGCCACCACCAGCCTCCACAGTGCCTTGTTGACAACTTGAGTCCATAGCTTCGCGGTGTCTGCACAACATTCGAATCCTATCATAAGCTCTTACCAACTGAAATCGGGACTCATCTGACCTGGCTACTGTTTTCCAGTGGTCTAGGGTCCAACCGATATGGCCAGGAGGACGGAGAGGCGCTGCAGATGGTGTCTTGCTGTTAGCAAAGCCAATCACGTCGGTCATCTGCTGCCACAGCCCGCACTGTTGTCATAGATAATTTCGTCTTACATCCCACATTGATATCTGTGGTTCTTTCACGCAGTGTTGCTTGTCTGTTAGCACTGACGATTCTACTCAAACGCTGCTGCTCTCGGTCGTTAAGTGAAAGCCATTGGAGACTGTGTTGTTCGTATGAGAGGTAATGACTGAAATTTTGTTTTCTCAGCCCACTGTGGATCTCGGAATATAGAACCCTCTAATAATTTCCGAAATGGTATATCCCATGAGTTTTTGCTCCAACTACCATTCTGTGTTCAGAGTCTGTTGGTTCCTGTCGTGCGACCTAATCATGTCGGAAAACTTTCAACGTGAATCATCTGAGTACAAATGACAGTTGCACCAACATACCTGGTGCATGTGATACTACTGCCATCTGTATATGTCTATGTCGCTATCTCATGACTTTTGTCACCTCCGTGTAAACAGCTAAACGGAAATATAATGTCAATGTCGGCGAAATGGTTCTTCTTATTTTAACATAACGACCGGTGGCTAAAATATTCGCGATTGACGTTTGCTCTTTTTTTAAGGGTATATTTAAGCAGAACTAACCGAATAATTAATCTGCAGTGTAGTGAAAAGGAAAATAGGAATCTTTTGAGTCCAAGGCACATATTTTGATGTATTTTCACTGGACTGCGAAGCGTGCACGAAAGCACTTAATTTTAAAGGCTGACATACCGTTACGCAAAGCACCCACGCTTTCAGACATCTCCCTGATAGCACAATCTACCTCTTTAAGCTTCTCAAGAGGATTTAAAGCTGTCAAGTGCCAAATAAGTGGGCGTTCGTGCTTGTAGAAGTAGGTCGTCTTATCGACACGATACAGAAAGCTCGTTGTTTGTCAGCTAAGTGATTACTCAGATGTGTCTTCCGGGAACGACTGATTTATGATCCAGATGTACATTGTCCCACACATTTCCTTATCGTCCAAGTCTTATGAATGAAAGAAAATTCTGTTTTCTCTAAATTCCTGATTACAAGTAGCATGGAGTCTTTGAAGATCAATGCGTAGCTCCTATCGCGTTTCGATATAAATACAAAATTAATTCATGTGGCATTACCCGTCGTCCGTCAGTTTCGTTCAGTCGGACTAACTATTCCACTTCGTTGTGTACTTCTTTAGCCTTGATATAAGATACGAAACGTGATTCAAAAATTTCGCACTGTTTTATTATTACGGCTTCACACGTTTTCGACTGAGCTGACCTCAAACGTCTGTTTCTGACATGTGTACACAATTCATTTATATCTGCTTGAACATGCAGAATTCTGAACTTTGCTGCAGCAGTGAGCGCTTGCCAAAAATTTTATGATTTGCTAGTTTTATAAAACAGTATGTTATTTACTAATTAGCCCAAGGACACTTTTATCTTTCTGTACCTCTTTTCCTTCTGTGAACTGACATCTCAACTAGAACTCACAGTATAAACGGGGTGTTCACCCATTATTGCACGGCTTTCTAAGGCCACAGTATTGTAAAAACACGTAGTGTGGGACGTACTTACAGCTACCCTTCTTCTGAGAATCGATGTGATATAAGTTGCAAGCTGTGACTTTCAGCAACTCATTACAAACCCCACAGGTCCACCTACACAGCACACATACACATAGGTGTTGGACATAAATACGGAAACTCCGCGAGAAATGCACACCTCAACATAAATGAAGATGCTAGCCAAGCCTACAAGTTGCTCTGTTGTATTTGATTAGGAACGGCACCTGTGCCTGAGTCGTCTTGTCACTGTCCACGCGGCTCCCCCCGTCGGAGGTTCGAGTCCGCCCTTGGGCATGGGTGTGTGTGTGATCCTTAGCGTAAGTTAGTTTAAGTTAGATTAAGTAGTGTGTAAGATTAGGGACCGATGACCTTAGCAGTTTGGTCCCATAAGACCCTACCACAAATTTCCAATTGGCACCTGTGCTATGTCCTAAATGCATAGCAAGTGGCAGTTGTGGTCAGAAGAGTGTTCTACGTAGTTATGAGTGCATTATGTTGGAACTGTGAATTCCAATGTCGGCAAATTGTTGGCGCTCGTATGGTGTGCGCCTGAGTGACAAAGGGAGCCGAAGTGTTTGGAGAGCGGGAAAACTTTAACCGCTAAGTCACAAAGCGGATGAAAGTATGTGTTGAATGAAGGTGACGGGCGGACATTGAATAGCAAAGTGACGGGAAATAAGAGGACGACAGGTGCAAAAGTCACTGCAGAACTGAATGTCATAGTCGCGAACTCTCTCAGCAAAAAAAAAAAAAAACAACAGGAAGGGAGCTCCATAAGCAGAGAATTGTAGGGCGAGATGGAATTCCAATACCACTCATCATTACTGCAAACACCCGTAATGGGAATACGTGGTGCCGAAGCCATAGAACCTGGACAATGGAGCAATGGAAGAAAGGAATTTGGTCGAATGTGTCTTGTTTCACCTGTTACCAACTTCTGGTCGAGTCGAAGTCCTAAGAGTGATAATCTGGTGATGATTTGGGCAGCCATACCGTGGTATTCCTCGTCCATCATGGCTACTGTGTAAAATCGCTTTACTGTCAAGGATGACGTGTGCACTTAGGCTGATCAAGTTCAACCGACGTTAAAATTTTGGTCCCTCAAGGTAATGCCGTTTTCCATGACGACAGTACCCCTGTTCATACAGCTCGCATCGTGCAAGGCTGGTTTTGTGAGCGCGAGAGTGAATTTTTGCGTTCCCCGTGGCTACCACAGTCACCAGATCTCAATACCGTTGAGCCTTTATGGTCTACTTTGGAGTGAAGGGTGCATGATCGTCATCCACTTCCATCATAGTTAGCTGAGCTTTCCACTATTTTGCAGGAAGAATGGTATAAGGTGCAGTTGAAAAACATACAAGGCCTGTATTTTTTCATTCCAAGACCACTAGAAGCTATTTTCAATGCGAACAGGTTTCCTACACAGTGCTGGACATGGTAATGTTTTATGTTATGGCGTTTCCATATTTTTGTGCAACCCTTGCACATAATACATACATACATAAATACTTACATACACACATAATCTTGCCCCAGAAATAAATCACAAAAGTTCGAGGCCCCCAGTCCATCATAGGCGAACACCAGATTTGTAAACCCCTCCCTATCATTCCAAACTGGGATTCCATTTATCCTACTCCTTTCCATCTGGGATATTTGATCGATAGAATACCAGTCATAAGATGTACTAGATCGCCGTAGTATGGGTGAAAATAAAGGAGAGTTTGGCTCAAAAGATCGAATTTCTACAACAGCCATCCCTGCTCTCACGAGTTGGAATCGAAAAGCTGCACCATAACTCACTTCTCCGCATATTCACGCAAGAACCATCTATAAGCTGAATGGATACACTCATCAAACCTTCTCTTATTTCAAATGAGACTGCAGGTCGGGTGATCAAATATTCACTGGTAAGTATAAATAGCTTACTGTTAATTCTCTGAGTTAAGAACACTGAGTAATTCAGCATAAAGGAAGAAATGGAGGCCGTAGTCAGAGTAGACGTTGTTCAGGCCTTTAGCGAGACGGTCGTATGTAGAACTTTGCCTTACATATTCACATGCTAGGCAAGTCTTACGTTGTCACCTTTCTGAACCAAGTGTTGACTGTCCGTTGCCTGTCGTAAAACATATGTAGGAATTGTGGTGTGACGAGTTTGAATAGAACTAATAAACACAGTAAAAGTATTCACTTGTTCTTTTTTCGCTATTGTCATACTATGTAACCTTATTTGCTGATAGCAGACAGCAATAGATTAAGAATTGGTATCCTGTCGATAAAGAAAAGCACCAGGATAAGCTCTACGCTATTCCGCCCAGCTCTGTCTTTAAACCTTAACTGATTTAGCAACTGCGCACAGTCTGAAAATACTGTAGCTATTAACTGCAATGCATTTTTATTTTTCTTCGACACGTTTGTAAACTGTGATATTGCTCTGTTCAGTAACTGTGGCGTTCTAAGGTGTCCTTCCACATTTCCTACTGACGTAACGAATGGGTGCTCTGTTGCTCCCAGTTGTAGAATAAGAAACTGTGTACGACATGGACACGACATGCAACATTATAGTGCAAGCATATCCCCCATCAAACACATTCCAGGAATACTGTGCTTAGTCTCTGTTTGAGAGAGACGATGACAGGGCGTTGAGGCTTTGCTGATAGAAAGTTCGTCGTATCTCTGACTCGGCATTAGATCCCGTCATTTCTTAGCGGTAATTGGTACTGGGAAATCAGACGACGCAAGTGCGTAAGCTTACAACATGCCATTATGTCAGACAATACGCTGGAAGCTGGAGCTTATCCAGAGATTAGGAAATAGAGTTTATGTGCAGTACTTCTAACCTATATGCCATTAAGGTTGAAATGAAATAATTCGGTGTGTATGGTTGACACTTTGCTTGAGCGGATATTTGTAATGCAGAAATAAGACCACTTTAATGCTCCATTGATGGCCAGGTGAATAGGAGATACAAGCTTGAGGAGAATGGAAAGAAACTGGAATATTGTTCTTTTCAAGAATCCGTCCCGCCAAATACCTGAAATCTTTTGTAGAACTAACTGATACTCTGAAACAGGATGACCAAGCTGGTATTTGGACGCCATTGCCGCTAAATACAAGTTTAGTGCTTTACCCACAACTCATCTCTCAGACGAATAAGCTAACCTAAGAATCGCCCGCATTTGAAAAAGGTTGCTTATACGTAGCTCATCGGTTCCGACAGAAACATGTAATTTGTGACAAAACAAAATGCAAACTTCAGTGGATAATGTTACGAGTGAATTATAACAAGGAAGGTACAAACCAGTACCATTTTCTGGTCCTATGTTTTTTGCTATACGTAACTGCTGTTAATACTCAAAATTTCTCTGCGGTATGTCGTTATAAGCAAGCATCTAGGACACCTACGCTATTAATTTCTTCTGTTAGAGTGTTGCAAACACACAGTTCCAATCCCTTTCTTACATTCGTACTCCGGGAGTCATAAAGTTTGTCGCAAAGTGTACGTTTTTTGATCAGGTTGCTAAGATACCTTCCCGTTCCATTCGTTGATGGAAAAAATGATTGTATGTCTCACATCTAACTGTTATTTATCTAATTTTATCATCGTGTTCTCTACGAGATCCATGCGCATAGAGTTGGAGAGTGTTCGTTACTGTCATCCTCAAAACCAATACCCAAAATCTTCTGAACATATTTCAACGAGGTATGTACCATGTTTCTTCAAATTTTTACTAGTTAAGATTTCAGTCTCTGCCTGTGGCTCTTCGTACCATCTTTCGTCGACCACAGTGTTTGTCTAACCTACTATGGATCCGACACACTTCAGCAGTTTTCCAGTATTCGACCTGCAAACGTTTCATAAGCTATTTCTTTTGTAGACAAATTGCCCTCTTCCACTGTCTTACCGATAACTTCCGCATGCTTTAACTTCAGCCGTACGAGACAAAAGTCTTATATCTTGTCGGACCACCTTTTCCCCGGTGTAGGGCAGCAACTCGACGTGGCATGGACTCACCAGGTCGTTGGAAGTTCCCTGCAGAAACACTGAACAATGCTGCTACTATACCCATCAGTAATGGCGAAAGAGTTGGCGGTGCACCATGTTGTGTACGAAATGTCCTCGCGATTACGTCCCATAAATGTTCGATGAGATTCGTGTCAGGCGCTTAGGATGGCCAAATCATCGCGAGTATTGTCCAGAATGTTCTTCAAACCAATCGCCAACAACTGTGGGTCGGTAAAATGGCCCATTTTCATCCAAAAATTTTAACTTTGTTGCGGACACGAAAGTCCGTAAGTGGCTGTAAATGATCTCCAAGTAGCGGAACATAACCAGGACTATGTCCAATGCATGCAAACACAGTCCATACCATTATGGAGCCGTCATCAGCTTGCACAGTGCCTTGCTGACAACTTGGCTCCACGGCTTCATGGGATCTGCGCCACACTGAGACCCTACCATTAGCTCTTGCCAAATGAAATCGTGACTCATGTGATAGGACCACGGTTTTCCAGTCATCAAGCGTTCAAGCGATATGGTCACGAGCCCAGGAGAGGCTCCGCAGGCGATGTCGTGCTGTCAGCAAAGGCATTCGCGTCGAACGCCTGCTGACATAGCCCATTGGAGCCAGATTTCCCAGCACTGTCTTAACGGATACGTGCGTCGTACGTCCCACAACGATTTCTGTGTTTATTTCACGCAGTGTTGCTTGTCTGTTAGCAGTGACAACTCCACGCAAACGCTGCTTCTCTACATCTACATTTACATGGTTACTCTGCAATTCACACTTAAGTATGAACATGTATCGGGTTTCTCTTAGTACCCATGTGATGACCTCGCACTTTTCTTTGTTTAGTGCCAATTGCCGCTTTTCGCACCTTACAGAACTTCTCTCTAGATCATTCTGTAATTGGAATTGATCGTCTGATGATTTTACTATACGGTAAATTACGGCGTCATCTGCAAACAATCTAAAGGGGCTGCTCAGATTATCAACTAGATCATTTATGTAAATCAGGAACAGCAGAGGGACTATGACACCACCTTGCGGAACGCCAGTTAATACTTCTGTTCTCCTCGATGATTTACCGTCTATCACTACGAACTGTGACCTTTCTGAGAGGAAATCACTCACAAAACTGAGACGATACTCCAGATGCACGCAATTTGATTAATAGTCGTTTGTGAGGAACTGTATCAAAAGCCTTCTGGAAACCTAGGAATACGGAATCGATCTGAGATCCCTTGTCGACAGATCTCATTAATTCATGGGAATAAAGAGCTAGCTGTGTTGCACAAGAACGATATTTTCTAGATCAGTGTTGGTAATGTATCAATAAGTCATTTTCTTGAAGGTGATTCATAATGTTCGACTACAGTATAAGTTCCAAAATCCTACTGCAAACTGAGATCAGTGGTATGGGTCTGTAATTCAATGGGTTACTCCTATTTCCTTTCTTGAATATTGGTGTGACCTGTGCTACTTTCCAGTCTTTAGGAACAGATCTTTCGTCAAGTGAGCGGTTGTATATGATTGCTAAGAAAGGAGCAACTTTAGGAACAGACTTTTCGTCGAGTTAGAGATTGTACATGATTGCTAAGGAAGACGTTATTGTGTCTTCTGAAAGGGACCTGATTGGTATACCATCTGGGTCGTTAAGTGAAGTACGTCGGTCGCCGCATTGTCAGTGGTAAGAGGTAATGCCTGAAATTTGGAATTCTTGGCACACTCTCGACATTGTGGATCTCGGAATAACGAATTGCCTAATGATTTCCGAAGTGGAATGCCTCATGCATCTAGCTCGAACTACCATTCCGCGTGCAAAGTTTGTTAATTCCCGTCGGAAAGATTTTCAAATGAATCATCTGAGTACAAAAGACAGTCCGCCAATGCATTGTCCTTTTATACCTCGTGTACGCGATACTACCGCCATATGTATGTCTATATGTGCGTAACGCTGTCCTACGACTTTCCTCACCTCAATGTAGGGTAGTTCCATTTTATTACCTTACACAATTGTCTGATCATAATTCACTACTATTAAGCTATTCGAATATCGAAGAGCACGGCTTTATATTTCTATAAATACTGAGCTAATCGCAAGTCTTATAAGCAGCTGTTATTTAGTCAAGATATAAAAAGGTATTACTACATCATATCTCATAAAACATGATCGTGTCTCTAGAGAATTTCTAGAAACTTAGTAAGAGATGAGTGCGGCTATGTTATGGTTATAATGTCTGGGGCACTGGAATGAGTCTCTAAACAGACTGGCGACCGAGGTGGCTCAGTGGTTAGTACAACGAAGTCGCATTCGGGAGAACGACGATTCAAATCCGAATCCGGTCATCCTGATTTAGGCTTTTTCTGTTTTCACTAAATCATTCGATGCAAAATTTGGGATGTTTCATTTGAAAGGGCATTGATCCATCACAGCTCTCTTCTCCGTGGCCTTACCCAGTAGACTCAAAGAAGCGCTATTATGTTACCATTCACAGTGACAACAAACAAATTTTCCATCCACTCCATACTGAACTGAACTGCTGTCATCTTTCTACCAAATTAGACGTCAACGAGATGCTAAAACCAGTAAAATATATTCCACAGTGGTCATCAGATTTTTTATGCCATTTATTTATACTGTATGTCATCAATTTAGAGCTCGGATTTATATGCACCATAAACTGAATATATGTCTGCGCCTATGTAACAAAAATCTTAATAAATATGCTCTAAAAACTTTAAAATATGCATAAAGAAGAAAATACATTACTTCAGCTTTCCCACATTCATTAATTTTGATGAAATAATCAAATTGTAAATTCATTCCTAAGTTGTCGTTAACAATAGTAATATTTATTACTGTCTCCCTCTCCTCTCTCTCTCTCTCTCTCTCTCTCTCTCTCACTCTCCCCTGAATCTGTTATAGCATTAGTTGTTTTTATTGCATTAAACAATTAATTATTTTCAGTTTTCTGGATGAAACTATTTCCTTCTGCCACGTAAAATGTTTTGCAATAAGAGAAAGATCTCTCTACTTCACATGAAATTACGGGACTGTACCGAAAAGAGACTGTGTCACTTGCAGAAGAACCATTAAATTCTTTTTCTGTTTCTCCTTGTAGCACATTACTCACGTCCCGGAGAAACGTTAAACCAAGACTTCTTGTCTTAATTTCCTCTGTTTTGTTGCGAAGACACTTTCCAAGGCAGAAGATTGAGGCATCACTTTTCCTTCCAAACGTGTGATTGCGAATGGAAGTTTACTAAAGTAGTTCTTAGTAAGCACTAATTTATTCTGAAGACTCTACTCATTGCAAGCACTAACTGCAGCAGGGAAACTTGCTGCATTATTCTTGTTCTTTTTGTCGAGCACTTTTTTCACATTTTACAAATAATCATTGTAATATGGAGGCGTGTCAATTCCTGCTTCCGTCTAGTGAATATTGTGAGTATCTTGCATAATATCAACTAATAATTTCACTCATAATGGCGCCCTCACACAATCACTCTTTTTAAAGAGGAAACACAGGCATTTACTTCTGCAAAATTCACTCGAATTTTCCTTGCCAACTGGTTAAGAGTAAGTGTTAAACGTCTTGCATCATACGGTAGTTTTTTTCGGATTCGGTGTTTATCAGGTCGTATCTCCTGAACTAAGTGTCGTACAATGACGTAATTTTTCTGGTATATTGAGTGGTATATGTGAATAATGTCTGCAAAATCTGTCGCGAACACAGGTAGTGGGGACGACGTAATAATTTGAAATCTCATGCTTCATGTGACTGTTTTACTGCATGCACAGCGAAATTTAGTAAGCTGCGAATATTTTTCCTTTCATCGTATTTTCACGGGGATCACCAACGAAAAAAGTTTCGTAAGGGTTTGAAATTATGTGTGAAGTTTGTTGCGAGTGCTTAAGTGCCCCCATTCTCAAATACTATGTGATAAAAGCAAGGTTATGCTCTTTCGTTTCTACCCTCAACCCTTTGACAATGGGGTGGCTGTTACCTCTACAATTATACTTTCCAGATTGTAGATTATATGTGTGCCAAGTTTGGTTGAAATCGGTGTAGTGGTTTATGAGGTGATGTGGAACATACATACATACATAAATAGATACGTACATCCATTTTTATAATTTGTATAGCTTAGCAAGGATCAGTGCATAATGTCTGATCTCATTTTTGGGATGAACAGATTTTAAAAAAATGTGAATGCTGCGTTTCTTGATTACAAAATACACTAAATCAAGCTCTGTGTCAGCGCAGGCCATATACGTTATGTTTTCCAATTTTAAAATGTTTTTGTATCTACACATAAAACGATTTTCATTAAGTAAATTTTTAAATTTACCTCTGCATAAACTTTGCCAAGGTAGTTTGTCCTTATTGTTGATTCCTCAGGAAATTTCCGTATGGAATATTTGTCCTGGAATATTCAAAATTCTACATAATGTAACATATTCACAGGGATGTTGGCTGAAACTAATGCTTTCCAGATATCTTTTGAAAAATTAGCGTTGCCATCATGGCCAGTTCTGCTTGCAGAAAATGCTGCTGGTAAGATTGTTTGGACTTTGGAGGCATTTCTATTAACAGCATTTCTGTGAGCAGCTGTTGGTTGGTTGTTTTGGGGAAGGAGACCAGATAGCGTGGTCATCGGTCTCATCGGATTAGGGAAGGATGGGGAAGGAAGTCGGCCGTGCCCTTTCAGAGGAACCATCCCGGCATTTGCCTGGAAAGATTTAGGGAAATCACGGAAAACCTAAATCAGGATGGCCGGACGCGGGATTGAACCGTCGTCCTCCCGAATGCGAGTCCAGTGTCTAACCACTGCGCCACCTCGCTCGGTGAGCAGCTGTTTGTAAAGGTTGTGTAGTCTGGAATTTTTTGTCGCAGAGCGCTATAACAGTTGTATAAATAGAATGTGAGTTTTTGTAGTTAAATGAAAACGACGATCACTAACTCGAAAACAACACTGATTTCTAAAATATTTTGAAAATACAAAAATTAAACTTACGTGTTTTCGTACTCTTGGCATAGTACTGTACTTACATCTGCTGTTAGAGTAGAAGTTCCACACTATTGAAGCAAACAAGCTGTGTGTGTGTGTGTATTTTATTATGTATTGAACCGGGGACCTGGAGACGACGGAGAGGCTTCGTCCCACCGTAGCCCTCAGTGGTTCACAACCCCACAACAGGCCACAGCAGTCCACCCAAAACAAGCTGTACTACCCTTCTCCTACGGCATTGGAATACTCTGTCCCCTTCAACTCATACTTCATAGATTATGAGTAACAGCACATCAGTTACAAATTAAAAGTTAACTGAAAGTGCACTTTTAATTCTTGGAAATGTTATCCTTGTGACAGTCGGCTCAGTTGTAACGTAATAAACAGCCGTATCGAGTTTTATGATGCGACGGCCATTGAACGCTACTTTATCTTAAGCAGTTGAGTGGCATATTTTTTATGCCATATTAAGGACCGTTGAGTGTTGCTAGGTGTGTTTTTCTCATTTTTCGGCGCCCTTTTATGCATTTACAATCGTGGCAGATAACAATCGTTCTACACAATCAGAACAGTGAGAGAGATGTTTGCTCATAACTTTCTCTGCTTTGTGGTGAAATATTTGTATTTCAAGTAGCATTGCTAAAAAACTGAAATATATGTATAAATATGCACAAATTAGTTAAATATGCACTGATCCCTTGTATATCAATTTTAATATACTAACGTGCAACTTTGCCAAAATTCGAGGTCTGGGCATCATACAGAATGGGCAAAGTAAGGCTAAACTGAAAATTACTTCAGGTTCCCTAAGTTAGACAACCCACCTTACATCATGCACTGGGGATGTATATCATTTTGAAATGGTTTGCCTATTTTAATATAATAAATATTTTTTCTGACCACTGACTCGTGTCATGTCTTTGGCTTACCTCCTTGTCTTTAACTGATTATTTAACATTATTCATTTTTAATCAGAAATTTTCTATTAACATATCCATACTGATCGATAGTTATTTTGTATGAAGAAATCAAATAAACAGCAAATGGTTCAAATGGCTCTAAGCACTATGGGTCTTAACATCTGAGGTCTTCAGTCCCCTAGACCTACAGTACTTAAAAATAACTAACCTGAGGACACCACACACATCCATTCCCGAGGCAGGATTCGAACCTGTGACCGTAGCAGCAGCGCGGTTCTGGACTTAAGCGCCTAGAACCGCTCGGTCACAGCGGCCGGCAAATAAACAGCAACCACTCGCATGTTTACTCTCATTTAGCTACTGGATGGGATGATCCCAGTGCCAAGTTTTCCTGGCTCACTCTCAGTACTGACAGACACACACTTATTGTAGAAATATTCTACCGTTACGTAAGGTATACGTAGAGGATAATTCCGTATTGATGTTACACACTTTCAGCGATGATGGAGAAGGGTTAACGAACCAATCTGAGGTAAGGGACTTCGGTCCGGTAACGAACCTGCGCTTTTTTCCAGTCACTTGGGATTTTGTGCTGGGTGAAAGATCCAAGATAAACGCAGGCTAGGTAAGTGGCCAGTGCCGTAGAATACTCTTTGTGAAACCGAACTGGAGTTCCATGCAAACCTAGTGATTTATTTGCTCTCAAAACTTTCAAATATTTCTCAATGCGACGGATGCTTATCACTCTGACGTCCATACGGGAGTCAGTTACATGGTCAAATGACGGTATGTTTGTACGATTCTCGTGTGTGAACGATTTCTTGAATCTGAAATTTGGAACTTCAGCTTTTGTTTTGCTGTCTTCAACTGCCACGCCAGACTGGTCAACAAGGGACTTAATGGAAGCCTTAGACCTGCTTAGCGGTTTACATAGGACCAGAATTTTCTCGGGTTCTCTGCCAGATGTTTTGCTAAGGTGTTATGGTGGTAGCTGTTGTATGCTTTGCGCATAGATCTTTTCACAGACCCACGAATCTCTATTAACCTTCGTGTGTCACCATTTGCGCGTTTCCTATTTAACCGAGAGTGCAACAGCCTCTGCTTCCTCAGCGTCTTCCGAATTTCGTTTTGAAACCGTGGTGGATCCTTTCCATCCTTTATCCTAGACACATAAATCTCCGTGGATCCTTTCCATCCTTTATCCTAGACACATAAATCTCCAGACCACGATTTACAATCTGCTTAAACTTTGCCCAAATTTTCTTTGCATCCATCTTACTGGAAGCAAGTGATACCAATGCACTGTCTAAGTAAGATGCTAACAGCTGCTTATTTGCTCTCTCTAGCAGAAACGCTCTTCTAATCCTCTTGACTGATTTATTAACTTCCGTAATCATAGTTGCTACAATCCCCATTTCTGTACTGACATTGTCGATAAGGTCCGGGCTATTTGTAGCTACAATGTCTAAGATATTTCCTTTGCGTGTGGGTTGCCCAGCTAGCTGCCCAAGACAGTTTTCAGAAAAGGTGTTCAAAAGTATCTCACGTGACTGTCAATCTGTACCCCGGCAACGAAGCCATAGACATGATAGTCTATACTCGGTAGGTTAAAGTCGCCTCCAACTAGTATTACATGATCTGGGTATTTACGCGCCACTGTCCGTAGACTTTCTTTGAGTGACTCTAGAATTGTCACAGCGGAATCAGGTGGCCTGTAAAAACATCCAACAATTAACTTGGTTTCCGTAGACCTTCTTTGAGTGACTCTAGAACTGTCACAGCGGAATCAGGTGGCCTGTAAAAACATCCAACAATTAACTTGGTTTCACCTACATCTGATATACGCGACCAGATAACTTCACTGTTACACTCAACTTCGACCTGAATAAAGACAATATTTTTGTCAACTGCAATGAACAATCCCCCTGCTATGGCTTGTAATCTGTATCACCGATATACGATCCACGACTTGTTAAATATCTCAGAGCTTTCCATCTCAAGTTTCAGCCAGATGTCGCTCCCAAAAACAATATGAGCTGGAAAACTTTCCTGGGGTCAGGAAATTCGGGAACTGCATTATGAATACTTCGACAGTTTACTGATAAAATTTAAGTGTCTGTATTCTGAATGCCGTCTGATTTCCTTTGCTGCGTATCGACTGGCGATAGTTCATCAGAGCACTTTTTAAGTACCGTCTAGCCTAAAAAACCATAATGTACACTTTAAAAGTACTCTGCTACGCGAATACCTGCTTCCTTTGTGTAGTACAACCTTGACCCATCAAGGGGAGTGCTACAAATCCTTTCACGATAATGCGTGTCTAGAAATCTGCAGCCAAGACCGTCACAGAGTCGATGAAGCCCTTGGTTGAGACCCTCCACTTGGCTCCAAACCAAAGGACCCCTGTCAGCTGTGAGAACAACAATGCAAATTGCGAGTTCTACTTGCACCTCACACGCGGGACTAGCAGTCTTCACCATCTGCTCCAGACGTGTGTATGAACTGAGAATGGTCTCAGAGCCCATGTGACAGGCGCCAGTGGTACCGACGTGAGCCACAACTTACAGACAACTGCATCCTGCACGCTCGATAGACCCAGGCAAGGCCGCCTCCACGTCTCGGATGAGCCCCCCGGCAGATAAACCGAGTGCACATGTCTTTCTTCCTAGCCCCGGGCATTATCTGCCTAAGTGTCTCCACAACGTGCCTAACGTTGAAGCGCTCGATAGTTAGTAAAACCCTCCCCCCGTGTGCCTGCTCGACCCTGCCCTAGGAGAGGCCACCTGTCCACTTACAGGGTGAATGGGCGAGGGCAGGCGGCCTGTATCCATGTTGGCCCTCCGGCTCGAGCGTCACGAATGCGTTACCTCCCGCCGCTCACCCTGCTGTGAGGGCGGATCCACCACGTCGGGTGCACTAGGATGCGCAACGGAAGCAGTCAGTGGGCAAAACAAGCGACACTTGAGGTATCAAACGCGACGCACCAGATTCCCCGCCAACGCTACAATCCAAAGCAGCATCCTAAAGGTGGTTAACCATAGACAAAAGCGCATTCAGCTGTTCGCGAACTGCCGCCAGCTGCTCCCGCATCCGCATACAGCATGCACACATCCGAACCATCCTACCAAGACTAACTCAAGAAGTAGACAATCAAAGCAGATAGAATCCTAGCTATGCAACTTGCTACACTCTTGATGTATCATCGGTGGACGCTGATGCGTTAATGAGCTATGTAGCTTGCTGTTCTGCTGTACAGAGTAAATGAATTTGCACTTGCAAAATGCGAAGTTCTAAATAGAAAAACACCCAGCAAGTTTAATAAATATAGTACGACGAAAACAGAGAAAAAGATAAACACTTAACCTGCTGCTCTGTAGACGTGCTTCATTCGAGAGCTGGAGCCAAGAGCACTAGTTCAGTAGACGAGATGTATTTCACAGTAGAAAAGGTGAACAATTGCTCGTAGCTCTTAAGATATGAACTCATGTTCAAGGGATATTTTTTTCTTCTTTTGGTCCATTCTCCCTCCTCTCAAAGTACGGAAAGCAAGGACTTTGCAGTAGACGTCCACTGTCAGAGATATCAGAACGAACTACGCTTACAACTTTCGATTCGGCAGTTTACGGACCAGGGTCTTTCACCTCAGACATTTAACATCCTCCGTCATCCATAAAAATTTGTAACATCGTCACGGAATGACCTTGTAGAAAGGCATTCAACACTTTCACCGATGTTACGAAAAATGAGATCTATCGAAACATATGTTGTTAATAAATAGCTTTTTTGCTAACGAGTATACAGCAAAGAATTAGAAACCGCTCGTTGTTCGCATGTATTTTTGCCAGTTCTCAACAAATCAGTTGCTCCAAATTGCGCGGCGAACGGATTTATTCAACGTATGAATCACAATTTATCGATACCTGATTGCATAGCCCATTATATATTCTAACGGACTTCGTTATGAGCTTAAAGGAAAACATTATTTACTAAATATTACTGGGAGTTAAGAATGACGATTTCTGTTACTTGCAAGAGGTTCAATGTCATTCTTTCGTCAGCATAATGTTTGAAATAAAGTTCCTTTGAATGGTGGTATTATTGTGTTGATGGGTGACAAATGCTGATTTAGTTTCGGCTGAAACTGAGAACAACAAGGTGCTTATTATGTCTTGAATGGAAGCTTCTGTTAGTTACCCCAAGTTAGTAAGATATCCATTTACTACCGACTAATATGTAATTTATGAGTTGAACATTTGATCATATGTTGTTTTCTCTTATTGTTGCCAAACTATATAGATAAATGTGAATGTCCTGAGAGATGAAGCTGTTCTCTGTGTGTAAATTCCTTCTTGCCTATACCCCTGCAGAATATAAGAGACGAGTCGAAAAATGGACAAGTACAGCCACCAGATTCACTGCGTAGCTAATACACATGGAGCCACAACTACTTATGTCATACACAGAGGCTGCCGTTATCAATTTTTTAATACCCTAAAAATTATCTGTCTTTTGCAACGAATCATTTTTAATATACAGACATCTACTATTGGGAATCATCCGTCCTATCTTGTAATGATTTTATTGTGTTATTGTAGTAACAGTCTAAAAGTGGAATACGCTTCGGAGCCGATGTAGAACACTTCCTTCCATAGCTTTCTGCAATGTTGCATACTCTTCGAAAGTTTCAACGCGACCGTTAACTTCCTTCTGTGCTGTACAGAAAGCTTCATCTCTGCTTAACTTCCTTAATAAACAATGACTTACATTTTGATCGTTATACCTCTCGACCATCTCCACTGGAACCAAGACAATTAACTGTTTCCTGGTGTAGCAGCAGATGTCCAACCGAATTTTCTTTCCTTCTTGCATAGAGAATCTATAAATTATTATACTAATACTGTCTCAGTAGTTCCTTTTCAACTGTAAAATCTTTCTGTAACACAATTTTCACTAAATTTTAGTATCTCTTTCCTCTGCCTCGCTTTCAACACAGGGCTGTGTTTTTAAGCTCCCGTGTATTACTCGGAAGAACTCCTTTTCTTCAGGAAGAGGGTAGAGGTATCAAGCTGAAAATTATGAAATGCTAAGGTCTACATTCTTTTGGCGGTGTGAAAAATTTAAGCTTGTAACTCTATGCAATACTCACAAACTCGTGAAAACCTATAGAGGAACTATCCATATACATAATTAAGTTTGCACTGAACCTTCAGAGCGTGAGTCCTATTCGTCCCTGTCCGTTTTCTTCTTTTTTTTCAGTTGTAGCACAGCATTTAAACCACAGTATTACAGTTTTCTTGCATTGAGTTTATAGTTTAAGTCAAAGATCGATAAATTAACAAGCTGAAATGCTCATATGTTCATATTTGCTTTATTGCCATCTTTGGGGTAAGTCCTGTAGTGGAAAATGTGCTTATAACCCGAAACCTAGGTCGTACAATAATAAAGTTTGTGGAATAAGGTTAAGCTAGTGTTTCGTTTAATTAATACAGAGTTTTGTATGTTACTTTACTCACTTTGTTGTGTGAGTTTTGTACGTAGCCATGTTGACATAAATGTTTGTACGCAATACATCTGTGACGTCGCTCCTACGAACACATCTCCCCATCTCCGACGCGCAAGTCACCCAATGTGGAGCCGAATGCAATAAGTACTTGCCCTCGGCGGCCGAACTTCCCCTTAATGGAAGACTCCCCGCCCACAATGTCTTACGCTCATTTAATTTCATTTCGAACACATCGCATCGCTCATGCCTACCAGTAATTACTGTTGTGGACTGGCAAGACAGCCAATCCACAATGACGGGTGGCCGAAAGGCACGCGTTTAAGCTCACACAGGCTGGCGTGAGGTCTGGAACAGGTAAAGGAAGTTATAGTAGCAAAGAACGTACGTAGCTGCGGGAATACTTAACTTTAATCCATAATTGGTGAACATCGGTCTGACGGTACATGCATCACAAGATAAATAGCAATTGATAATGGCGCCTTGCTAGGTCGTAGCAAATGACGTAGCTGAAGGCTATGCTAACTATCGTCTCGGCAAATGAGAACGTAATTTGTCAGTGAATCATCGCTAGCAAAGTCGGCTGTACAACTGTAGCGAGTGCTAGGAAGTCTCTCTAGACCTGCCGTGTGGCGGCGCTCGGTCTGCAATCACTGACAGTGGCGACACGCGGATCCGACGTATACTAACGGCCCGCGGCCGATTTAAAGGCTACCACCTAGCAAGTGTTGTGTCTGGCGGTGACACCACATTTACAATGGCTACATACAAATCGGCGTAGAGATTATCATGCTCTCCCGTTGCTCTATCGTCTGTCCGATCGCTACACACTGCTCTCTGAAAGGGCATAGTAGAAACAATCGTGCTCGACGAATTCCTCTTCTCAGAATCACTTTATGTCTGAGGAACCTGAGTTCTCAATTACCTTCATCGAAATCTCGGAGACTTACTTCCAACTTCAAAAAGGCAGTTAATGTTCCATCTTCTGTGACAATAGCTATATCTTCCACATAGTTGTCTGCAGCTCACTAGTCCAACCCCGCTGCTCAGCACACGCCACTGCAAGTGTTACACTCCTTACTCTGCAGATTCCGCTATTGAAACAATGTGCTATTTGTAAGCATAGGCTTCCGTGGCCGTTGTAACTGTCAATGAAGTCCTCCAGGGTACATGACTGCACATTCAATATGTACAATTTTCTGTCGTTCCCGCCACTCTTGCAAAACACTCTGACGAATACCATCAACAACACTGGCCGAAACGTCGGAGAATCTTACATATTGTCAAAGCGGTCACAAACCCTGCAGAATTTTGTCGACAATCTGCTCTCTCTTAACAATTAAAGTCAGTATCATTTCACTCTTCTCCCGCGTCTTATTCCTCCTTTGTTTCTGATGACGTGCTTCAAAATTGCTATTCTAAACATTTCAGTGTGAACTCTGCGCGACATATTGCTTGCCAGCGAAGGAAGTTCTAAGTAGGCTGTTTATGTTTTCTTATTGGTAACGCCACGTAGCGCTCTGTATGAAAATCACTGGCTGTGCTGTGTGCAGTCTGTGGCTAGTTTGCATTGTTGTCTGCCATTGTAGTGTTGGGCAGCTGGATGTGAACAGCGCGTAGCGTTGCGCAGTTGGAGGTGAGCCGCCAGCAGTGGTGGATGTGGGGAGAGAAATGGCGGAGTTTTGAAATTTGTAAGACTGGATGCCATGAACTGCTATATATATTATGACCTTTGAACACTATTAAGGTAAATACATTGTTTCTTCTCTATCAAAATCTTTCATTTGCTAACTATGCCTATCAGTAGTTAGTGCCTTCCGTAGTTTGAATCTTTTATTTAGCTGGCAGTAGTGGCGCTCGCTGTATTGCAGTAGCTTGAGTAACGAAGATTTTTGTGAGGTAAGTGATTTGTGAAAGTTATAGGTTAATGTTAGTCAGGGCCATTCTTTTGTAGGGATTTCTGAAAGTCAGATTGCGTTGCGCTAAAAAAATATTGTGTGTCAGTTTAAGCACAGTCACGTATAAATTTTCATAAGGGGACGTTTCAAAATTGCTATTCTAAACATTTCAGTGTGAACTCTGCGAGATATATTGCTTGCCAGCGAAGGAAGTGAATTAAGCTACTCTTAACTGCAAGTCTGCGAATAGGTTTAGACTTTCTTCCACCCACCCATGCCACATCCCGATTCATTCCACCAGGTCTGAAACGTATTTGCGTGTTCTTAAATTCATCACTTATTTAACCGCTCAGTTAGTTTGCCTCCTCATGACAACAGAACAAGCATTATTTTTTCTTTTTAGGAAATACATATTCGCTGTCTAGGTAACGCCTCTAGGACTTCATTTTTGCCAGCGCCAAATCCCAGTAATGTTCACGGAATTTTTCGTACAAAGGTCCTCAGTCCTCTCACACTTGTCGCTAAATTATCACGTAAGTTGTCGGATTTCAGCATATCAAGACATTTCTAATACAAACGACAGCTTGACGTGATCTGTATCGTCCACCTCGTCCATCATACCGAACTGAAAGCATGAGACTCTTCTCTTCTCGCCTGTCATTTCCGTACAGAAATACAGCAGCAGCTTTGTGTACATGAGATAAGATCCAGCTAATACTTCTGCGGTAACGAATTAATAAAATAAATGGCGTTTCACATCACGTTAGACACTCCGTCACGAAATTACTGCGATGAGAAAATGAATGGCTGCCCATCGCTCGGCTATTATCTCAAATCAGATGTCATTTCTGAAAACGGGCCTCTCTACCCAAAGCATTGACACTTCCAATGCCACAAGACGACATTTGGTTCTCTATTCCAGAATGTTCTGCCATCCGTACTTAGGCGCCTTTTTTATCCTTTCACAGTTTCACAAGTACTAGGCACTAACTTGACGAATATTCTCATTTATTCACTCACTGGAATAGTAGATACAACAATTGAATGAGTTCGTAACCTGTTCGTGTCAAATCAGTGACCGTTAGAGTCCGAAACATAACACAATAGTCTATAGCACCATGTCCATGGTTCCTTATCCAAGAAATCTTAGAGCAGTAGCAAGGTCCTCCATGTAGTAATTGAACCGTATGGAAGCCCACAGGCAACGACAGCTATCCACGATCAGTCCAGACGATGTCACTAGCTGCGACTACTTGAAGATCCAAAGTGTATTTGCATAGCCGGTGCCCGTTCCTGTATAATGGCAACGCGCTGTACTTGCGAACGCTATTTGTCGTCTTCTAAGTCCGATACAAGAACGATGACGGTTCACGCATGTCGAGGCACGAACGAGGAATGCATTGTTGACGATTTGAAGCGACAGTTGCGGTACGTGCATGCGCGGGCTTTGTGCTTGAAGAAAGCGTATATCCCGCAAACTATGCCTCTCCCTTGCTTATGCGGAATGTATCACTTACCACCATCATCAGCGATGACAACTCGCAACAAATAGAATAAAAACTCACTAAACAATTCGCTGTGATCATGTTTACTGCTCCCATTAGCTACGACATTCAGGGAAGAGCACTCAGAACACTACTGAACGTTGACGTAACGTAGGTACGCAGAACAAGCCTAAAAACGAACACTCCAATTATAGTGCAGGCCGTGGTGTCTTGCGAGCGCCTCACCAATTGTGCTATTATATGAGTATCGATGTTTGAGTAGGAACCTAAGTCCTCGTTAAGCCGAGATATAAAGGTCTACATCACTAAACAAGAACAGTACTTATGCATTTTTTCTTTACTGTGATTTAATTCCCCTGCCCCATATGGGCAGGGGTGGGGTGGCAGCGGCACAATCAGCCGCTCTTCAGCTGAAGGGCATTACCAAAAATAAAAAGAGGAATCACACATAAGAAAGGGTGGGAAAAGGGGTATATAAAAACATAGTAAATGGAGATAATGGAAGTTAAAATACACACTGGCATGGGAACGTTCAGTGTGGGACAATTAAAAAAGTCGACATACAGTTAAAAGAACACAATTGGCGATAAATACACTGGAGTCACAGAGACAAATTAAAAGTCGGCCACAGTATAAAAACACAGAACGAGAGACATTTCAAAAAAACCATGTGAGCCATGGAACACACTCAAAGAATAAAAACTGCTGGAAGGGACCTGCTGAGGGACAGGAGGCCTGAGAGGAGGGAAAAGAGGGGAGAGGAGGGTGCAGTGGAGGAGGGGGGCTGGAGGGGATGGGAGGAAGCGAAAAACAGGGGGGTCAGAGGGCGCACAAGAGGTAGGAGACGGGAGGGGTGGGAGATGGAAGACAAGTCAGGAGGAAGCACAGAGTTGCAGAAGGAGGGCACCAGAAAGGGAGGGAGTGTAGAAGGGCAGAAAAGCGCTCAGGGGAAGGGAAGAGGCGGGGAGAGGGAGCCCTGAGGAGTTGGAGGGGAAGGTGTGTTAGAGTTGGTAAGAGGGGTAGAAATCAGGGCGAAACTCATCATCCAGGAGGGGTAGGTGCTGGAAGTAGCACTGGATAAGGAGTTGGAGGGTGTAGAGATGGAGAGAGGGCGGGACACAATGGGAGAAGCGCAGCAACAGACTGGGGGTAGAGAGGATTGAAGACATCAGGGGGTAGGGAGGCTTGAGTCAGTGGACAATGTACGGGGTATGGATGGGTTTGAGGAAAAGAAGAAGATGTGGGAAGGGGTTGAGGTAATAGATGATCTGCATAGGGGATGGAAGATACATATGAAGGTGAGGCAGAGGGCATAGCCTTCTAGGATTTGGAGGGCTTTATAAAATTTGGGAGGAGCGAAAATCCAAGTGATGCTGGCATAACAAAGTTTGAGGCGGATCAAGAATTTGTAGGTGTGAAGAATGGTGGAAGGATGTAGTCCCAATGTCTGGCTAGACAGGAGTTTCTGAAGGCAGAGTCTGTTGTGAGCTTTGTGTTGGTTCTAAAGGAGATGGTGAGTGCACATGACATGATGGTCAAGGTATTTCAGGGTAGGAGTGAGGTGGATATGATGACCATAAATGGTGAGGTAAGAATCGGAGAGCTGGAAGGAGCAGGTGGTACAACGTATAATGTTTGCCTGCGTCTTGGATAGGTTGATGCAAATTAGCCACTGGTTGCAGCAGGTAGTGAACTGGTTGAGATGGCTTTGAGGGATACGTTGGGACTGTTGAAGGGTAGAATGAAGGTCCAGGAAGGTGGTGTCATCTGCAAATTGGAGGAGGTGAACAGGAGGGGGAGTTTTGGTCATATTGGCAGTATACAGGAGATAGATGAAAGGGGAAAGGACAGAGCCTTAGGGCATGCCAGCAGTGGGATAGAAAGTAAGGGAGTTGGTATTCTGGATAGTGACATAGGAGAGACGATGGGAGAGGAAGGAAGCAATGAGACAGATGAAATTGATTTGGAGAGCCGAGGTCTGGGGTTTAAAGAGTAGCCTGGGATGCCAGACATGGACATAGACATTCTGGAGGATGAGGGAAACAAAGACAGCAGAGCAAAAAAGTTGGAGGGAAAGAGGATTGGTAAGGTTAAGGAGCTGGTCGTCAGCTGAGAAGGAGGGCTGGAATCCATGCTGGATAAGGGGAAGGAAGTGGTGCTGGTTAAGGTGGTGATGAATATGGCGGGAGAGGATGGACTCAAAGGTCTTACTGAACACAGAGGTGAGGCAGATGGGATGACACGAAGAGGTGTCAGAGGGTACCAGTGTGTTCAAGGGCTGTGGAGAAGAGGGAGTAATCAAAATTGGAATCATCAGGATTGGAGAATGCTGCAGAGAGGTGGAAAGCAAAATGGTTAGCCTTACTGAAGTTGTCAGGGAAGGGACAGTTGTTTTGGAGAAGAGGGCAATGTAGGGCAGCATGGCTACCAGTAAGTTGGTGGGAGGCAGACCAGTACTTGGAGGAGTTGACAGGGAGGGCAGAGCTGAGGCGTCTACATGTCTGATGCCAGTCCCAGCGTTTCTTTGCTGTGAGGTGGTTTTGGAAGTGTCGTTGTAATTGCCAGTGGCAGAGGAGTGTATCCTGGTCACGGGTGCAGAGGAATGAGTGGCAGAGCATGCAGGATTCACAGAGAAGAAGGAAAGCCTGTGGAGGAAGTGTACGGCGGTGAAGGTGGAAGAGTTTGGTAGTAACATGGGTCTCCACAGCGTCAGTGATGGTCTTCTGGAGGAAGGAATAGACATGGCTGACATTAGTGGGATAGTGAAAGGTAAAGAGGGTGGCTCTCAAGCTGTGAGGCAATGGATTCTCAGTAGGCAACTGAGTCAGCATGGCAGTAGTCGTGGATGGACTTTGGAGGGACAGTGGGGTGGGGGCAGGAGGGGGGTGATGGGCAGAGGAGATGGTGAGAAGGATGGGGAGGTGGTCACTACCAATGGAGTTGAGGACATCTGCTGCAATACAATGAAGGAGGTTGGGGAAGCGAGGATGACATCCATGGAGTTACTTTCAGGATGGGTGTGCTGTGGTAAAGGATCAATGTCACCAAGGAGGGTGGCAAGGAACTGATGCCACCACCAAAGGGTGACAGTGTCACGGTTTGGATGTGAGGTCAGCAGCAATCAAATAGGTGGAGAAGGTATGGCCAACATAGGAAATGAAGGTGTAGGGGAGAGGAGCTGCAGGACAGACATAGATAGTGGCATAAGTGATGATGAGTGAGGGAAAAAGGAGAAGGTGTTTGGCAGGGTCATCGAGCAGGGATTGTGACCAGACAGCGATATACTTGAGGTGGCCAATAGCAACCCCACCTTGTGCGCGGGGAAGGGGTTGTCAGTGCAGTGAAAGAGGTAGGGAGAATTGCAACCAACATGCTGAGGTTGAAGGAAGGTTTCATTAAAGAGAAAGGAGTCGACCTGGTTCTGGGACAGGGTATGCATGAAGATGTATTTGTTGGCAGGAGGGAGCAAATGTTTAGGTATAGGAGATGATACTGTTGACACACCAGGAAGAGGGAGGGGGGAAGGGAGAAGGGAGAGGGGAGAGGGGGAGATATGGGCTTGAATGAGGGTGTCTAGGTGGGTGAAGGTAAAGTGAGTCTGGTTGTGGGAGTAGGTGGCATAGGTATTCAAATGGAAGATGGAGTAGGGGGGCGAAGGAGATCTGCTGAAGGATGTGGGGGTGTTGGAAGGAGTGGATATCTACAGGACAATGGTCAGGAACCGGATGATGTCTTCAGCTATAGTGGGAGGATGGAGGGAATTGTTGGGGAGGATGGGCTGGTCGATGAGGTTAACAGGGACAATGAGCTCAGGGTTTGTGGGAAGGGGTTTAGCTATGCACTTGGAGGATTAGGTGGGGTACATTGCAGGAGTTGCAGGGTGGGGGGTTTCTTGCAGTTTTGGGTGACGTGATCGTTGCAGAGAAGACAGCGATGGCAGCAGAAGGATTGAGAAGGGGAACAGGAAGGGTCAATGGTGTGGCGACACTTGAAAATCAGAGCTCCCTAAGTGAGAAGGTTGTCTATGGAGGAGGCGGAAACTGTAAATACACACATGAGGAAGACAGTGTCGAAAATGCTGTAAATACAGTGGGCCAAGCGAATTTCCATGGCAGGGTGGGCATTCAGTTCCGCCAACACTTCAGCCTCCATGACCACAGGGCTGAGTTTTGTGATCACGGCAGTGAGGGTTGGAGGATGAGGAGGGGTTTGGGAGTGAGGAGAAGAGAAGGATGTAAGAAAAGGGGTGAGGGATGGATGTGGGCCAAAGGTGATGTGGGGAAGTTTCTGGAGGAGATCAGTGTGGAAAGAGGGAGAGGAGGATTTGATGAGGACAGAGTCTCTGTGGAGGTTTAGTTGTGCAAAGGGGGCACTGGGGATGTACTTACAGATTTCGAGGATGAGGGTGCAGATGTCGAGGAATTTAGGATTGGGGTTGGCAAAGATGAAGGTATACAGGACAGGGGTTGGGGAGGTGGGAGGAGGGGTGGTGTCCATAGGTGATCAGAATGAAGAGAGGTGGGTGGTGGTTTTTAGGAGGTGGGGTTGGAGACGAGGTTGCCACTTGGGCACTTGGGAGTTTTTTGGTGGGTGTACCCTGGGTGGAGGGGTGAGGAACTGGTTGGATTGGGAGGTGGTAGGAGGCAGTCCCCTCTTGTGAGGTGGTGGCACATTGAATGGAGTTTGGGTACCCTGTGGTGGCAACTGTGACGCGCTGGGTGGTGACTCTGGCTTTGGAAGCAGGAGCGGTAGTAGCATGGTGGGTGGGGAGTGAGGAAACGTCTTTCTGGCAGGTGATAGCGGTATGAGGGCGGCAGGGCAGGAGCAGGAGTAGGAGCAGGAACAGAAACAGGAACAGGAGGAGGGGCAACATAAAGGTGGGGCTACAGGGATGAGGAGGAGATAGAAGAGGAGGATACTGTGAGGATGTGAGGTGGGGTAGACGGGGGAAGGCCAGAGGAGGCACTCCAGGAGGTAACAGTGGGTGCAGGGGAAGGGGAGGTGTAAATGATGGTGGTAGTGGTGGTGACCATGCTGGAAGGCGTTGTCCAGTGACGACAGGAGTCGCCGAAGTGGGGAAGGAGAACTAATTCGGGGGGCGGCGGCGCGAACCGGGCAGCGGCGGTGGACGGCAGCAGCTGACGGAGTACGGACGTCAGCAGTAGGCGACAGCAGTAGACGGCAGAAGGGGCTCTTCCAAAAACGTTGATTGCACTCTGAGTGTAGCGCAGGCGGAAGAATCTTCCGACCTGTAAGTTGTGGGACACCAAACCAAAAGATAATTACTCATGCATGCTAAACGAGACAAGTCGTCAAAGGCCACTCTAAGGATTGCAGTAGTTTTAGATTTCGTCGCGTCGTTTTGGAGCTCTGTTTAATGAAGATGTAGATACTCAGCTAGAAAATTTAATAAATCATGACAGTATATTTAATTGTAGAAGACCCTAGCTACAGTTGCATCTCAAAGAAGCCGCCGTGGCGTTGACCTCACAGAAGATACTTCGCGACAGGGTTTGATCAATTGAGAGCTTTCCTCACCTACCATAGATGGCCTGCATCTGCAAGATACACCGTTTTGCCTCCGACCACTATGTGAGTCGCAGACTCACACGCACAATGCCCATTCGGCAGGGCATATAACGCCGCTCTTGGTGCCATGTGGTGGAACGTAAAGCCTTTAAGACCTGAGTGATTAATGCTGCGATATCATCCATACACCACATCTATAATTACATAACTGCTCTGCGATTCACAATTGTGGGTCTCGAAGAGGGTTCATCGAACTGCTTTCACATTACTTCTCTACCGGTCCACTCTCGAACAGCGCACGAGAAAAATGAACATTTAAATCTACCCGTACGAGCTCTTATTTTTTTACGATGGTCGTTTCCCCGTATGTATGTGGGCGTCAAAAAGATATTTTCGCATTCGGAGCAGAAAGTTGGAGATCGAAATTTTATGAAAGATTTCGCCACAACCAAAAACGCCCTTGTTTTAATGTCTGCCAACCCAACTAGCGTATCATGTCCTTGACACTTTCTCCTCTACTTCACGATAATACGAAAAGGAATCCTGTCCTCTGTGAATCCTGTCTGGTACGAATTCCGTACCGCGTAGCAGTACTTTAACGAGAGACCTACAAGCGTAGTGTTTGCAGCCTCTTTAGTGGATTCATAGCATCTTACGAGTGTTCTGCTACTGAAACGTAGTCTTCGCTTCGCCTCTACTTCACTCTGTTCGTAATTTTTATCCCTAGGTATAATTATTAGGTAACCGAAATTTAACGGAATCGTTTCAGTACTTTGTAGATGACCTCCCACTTACCATTATTTACTGTCACTTGCCACTTTTCGCACCAGACAGATTTTATATCTAAATCATATTGCAGTTGGCTTTAATCTTCCGATGACTTTACTAGATGGTGAGTGACAACAAATTCGCAAACAGTCGAAGATCGCTGCACAGATTTTCTCTTAAATCGTTTATATAGGTTAGGAACAGCAGATTTCCTGTAACACTTCCCTTGGAATCGTCATATATCACTTTACTCGATGACTTTCCGTCAACTACTACGCACTGTGAGCTTTATAACCTGTAGATCTGGAATCCAGTCTATCTGGGACAAATGGCTCTGAGCACTATGGGACTTAACATCTATGGTCATCAGTCCCCTAGAACTACTTAAACCTAACTAACCTAAGGACAGCACACAACACCCAGTCATCACGAGGCAGGGAAAATCCCTGAACCCCGCCGGGAATCGAACCCGGGAACCCGGGCGTGGGAAGCGAGAACGCTACCGCACGACCACGAGCTGCGGACTCTATCTGGGACAATACTCCATATGCATGCAGTTTGATTAGAAGCTGATTCTGAGAAGCTGTATCAAAAGACTTCTGGAAATCTAGAGAAACGGTATCACTTTGAGATCCCCTGTCGACAGCACTCATTACTTCTTGTGTTGCAACAATATTATCTGAATCATGATATTTATCAATATTCCCTTTTATTTGTGATAATTCATAATGTTCGAACACAATATATATTTCTAAAATCCTACTGGAAATCGATGTCAGTGATGTGGGTTTGCCGTATAACTCATGTTTCCTTTCTTGAGTGTGAGTGTGACCTGTACAACTTTCCAGTCTTTAGGTACGGATCTTTCATGAAGGAAGCGTTCGTCTGTGATTGCTAAGTATCGAGCTATTATAACGGCACATACTGGGACGAATCTAATTTGCATACAATTTGGACCGGAAGAGGTCTTTTTTAGATGTTTCTAGTAGCTTCGCTACACCTGCTGCTCGTACTTCTAAGTTACTGATGTTGCCAGCAATTCTTGATTGGAGTTTTGGAGTATTCATTTCGTCTTCTTGAGTAGAGAATTTCGGAAAATCACATTTAGTAACTTCGCTTTAGTGGCACTGTCATCGGTAACAATACCGTTCCTATCGCACAATTAAAGTATTGATTGTATCTTGCCACTGGTGTACTTCATGTACGATAAGAATGTCTTAGGATTTTCTGCTAGATTTAGAGACGCAGTTTCCCTTCGGCAACTATTAAAGACATCTCGCACTGGAATGTATGCTAACTTTCCACCTCCTATAAAACTTCGATAGGCTTGGGGATTTTACGTTCTTTTAAATTTGGCTTGCTTTTTTCGTTGCATCTGTAACTTTATTCTGACCTGCTTTGTGTGCTAAGGAGGATCAGTTCCGTCTGTTATTAATTTAGTTGGGACAAATCTCTCATTTTCTGTCAAAATTATTTCTTTGAATTGAGGCAACATCTGGTTTTGGCCCATATAGTTACTTCGGAAGGAATGGAGACTGTTGTTTAGGAAGGAATCATGCGAATTTTCGTGATCTTTTTGAAATGGCTATATTTTGCGTTTATTTTTGGTGGCTCTGAATGTTACAGTATTCACTATGGCCACAACGACCCTGTAGTCACTAATCCCCGTACCCGTCATGAGGCTCCCCATTGCCTAGAAATTATTTGGTACTAAGAGGTCACATATGCTTTTGCGACCATCTGTATTTAGAGTGGGCTCCTAAACTAATTGTTGGAAATAATGTTCTGAGAAAGCACTTAGTACAGTTTCCGACGAAGTATTATGCCTACCACCGGATCTGAACACTTCCTTCAGCCAGCCTAGCGCGGGTAGAACGAAGTCTCCACCAGGTATAACAATATGAATGGTGGTGACTATTTGAGATGACACTCAAGTTTTCTCATAACCTTTCAGCAACTGTATCATCTGAGACAGGGGCCGGAAACGGAACCGATTATTAAATTAATGCGGTTGTCAAGCATAACCTCTACCCTTACTAACTCACGGATACTATCAACTTCAATTTCGCTACAAGATAAATTGCTTCCAACAGCAAGAAACACGCGACCACCAACTGTAATTGATGTATCCTTTCTCCAAACAACTGGGAACATTGTAAAAATTTCGACTGAGTTTGTTTTCGATTTTAGCAAACTTTCAGTACCTATAAAAATCTGAGCCTCAATGCTTTCTATTAGCCATTGTATCTCTGGTTCTTTCACAACAAACCTACGACAGTTTTTGTATAAAACCTTCAACTTCCCCAGCCTTAGCTGTGGAAACTTTGTTAGTCGTTCTAAATTGCGGAACGACGAGCCCACCGCCTCGCTTGTTATATCCAAATGTACTATATGATCAGAAGTGTTCGAACACCTGATTCTAAACTAAAACTAAACTCCGCCCGAACAGGCCATGAAGGCCCGGTGGTACCGACCGGCCACCGTGTCATGCTCAGTTCACAGGCGCCACTGGATGCGGATATGGAGGAGCATGTGGTCAGCACACCGCTCTCCTGGCCGAATGTCAATATACAAAACCGGTGGCACTACTTCTCAATGAAGTAGCTCCTCAGTTTGTTGAACACCTGATAGTGGACATTAATATGGGGTGCGTTCACCCTGCGCCTTTTTGTCGGCTTGAACACTACAGGGAACACATTCACCGAACCCAGAGAAGGCAGCGATGTTCGATGCTGGCGTCTGGAGGGAAGTTGACGTTTTTCAGTCCATCTCGAAAGTGGTTCATTAGGTTCAGGTCGGGTCTCAGGGCGGACAGATCAATCTCAGGAATGTTATTGTTCGCAGACCAACGCCTCAGATGCTGCTTTGTAACAAGGTGCATTGTCACGCTGATACAAACAATAATCGGATCAGAACTGTTCCTCTACTATAAAAGGAAGAATGCGGTAAAATGAATTAATATCTTTTCGCATTTATCGTTTCCTGAAGCGCAGTAAGGGGATCTCGCCCTAACCACGGAAAACATCCCTATATCCCACCACGATCTCCTCCATACTTCACTGTTGGCACTAAACATGATGGCAGGTAACTTTCTCCAGGCATTCGTCAAATCCAGACCCTTCCGTCGGGTTTCCACAGGGTATAGCGTGATTCATCATCTTTCAAAATCGTTATCTTCCTGTCATCCACTGTGCAATGGCGTTGCTCTTTATACCATCCCAAGCGTCACTCATAATTAACTACAAAAATGTGTGCCTTATGAGAAGCTGCTCAACCACTCTACTCCATTATCTTTAACTCCTTACGCACAGTCACTGTGTTAGCTGGACTGCTGGTAGCACTTTAACACTTCCGAGTGACTCATTCCGCCGATTCCATGCGATTGTTTACAACCACACTCCGCCTTGCTTGATAATGCTTCTCCATGAATGAGGTCCACGTGGTTTTCATTTGTCTATGGTGATTCCTTCGCGTTTCCACTTCACAATCGCATCACTACCAGTCGACGTAGGCAGCTTCAGAAGGATTGAAATCGTCCAGGTGAATTTTTTACCCAGGAGACGTTCAGTTGACTAATTCCCGTTCAAAGTTACTTAGCTCTCCTGAGCGACGCATGCTGCTTCTTTGCTGACAACACAATACACCCTGCCTCCTATTATACTGGAAACTCTGCCTATTGTGACATCCAGAGGTCAATTACGCGTTACACAGGGGTGTCGGCGAACGTTTGATTACATAGTATACCTTCTATCACTCCCATTTTGTACCAGCTTATAAAGTTCCTACACCTCCTCCAACACTGGTAACACCTTCACCTATCCTATATCTCCCATAAGCTCCCAGCCCCTGTGTCTGAGAACCCTGGACTAGGGCCACGCTTGTATCAGCAATCCCACCTTCCTTCCATCTGGAGACACTCCATGCTCTTTCTCAAATTTCAATCACTAGTTTCTCCCAGATCACAAACACATTCATAAAATCTGTCCTTCCAACCATAACCTGC
This sequence comes from Schistocerca serialis cubense, assembly GCF_023864345.2. NCBI lineage: Eukaryota > Metazoa > Arthropoda > Insecta > Orthoptera > Acrididae > Schistocerca > Schistocerca serialis. The sequence continues at coordinate 335,333,599 of NC_064642.1, forward strand.
TCCATCGTTACCACCCCATCCAAAATCAATGTTCCTTTGGCCCATATGGCATCCGATCCATCTTCTAACACCTCCATCTTACCTATCAGTTTTTTTCCTATATAAACATTTCACATCCTTTCGTTTAATATCATACCAAATACATCCCACTACATATCTACAGTTATAGTTCCTATCATATCGTACGTACCAGATGAATGTACATCACATTGCAATCAAGTTGCCATAAATATTATTACTTATTTCATATTTTTAAATTTTTATACAGAAATGGTAAATTTTAAACTGATTGGCTGAAGACCGGCAATTTGTCCTCTGCTATGCCGCCCAGTGGGGGAATGTAAATACGTAACTGTTACACAAGGAAAAAAGAAAATGGCTCGTCACACGTATACTGCACATATGGAGGAAGACTTCGACTTTCCTCTGTATACAAATAAACAAATATACTTTCCTGTACACGAGACTATAAAGTTTTTGCCTCGAACATATTATCTCAGGATTAAATTAACAATAGTTCAAAGTCCCCGGTTCTGAACAATGTTATTCGGAAGATTTCACTTGGTTTTAAGACAAGTACCATTACTGGAAATCCTCTACAAAATATTACCGATAGGGATTAAAAAACGGTTCAAATAGCTCTGAGCACGCTGTGACTTAACATCTGAGGCCATCAGTCCCCTAGAACTAAGAACTACTTAAACCTAACTAACCTAAGGACATCACACACATCCATGCCTTAGGCAGGATTCGAACCTGCGACCGTAGCGGTCGCGTGGTTCCAGACTGCAGCGCCTAGAACCGCTCGGCCATAGGGACTCTCTTTCTGCCTCTTTCCGTTTTGCCCATTACACGATGGTTGTAATAAATCTTCCGCTGCTTGAACCCGTGTAGAATGGAAAGCTATTTATCGTAAGGGTACCCAATTTTAAAGGAATGAAGTTCTACATCTACATCTACATCTACATTTATACTCCGCAAGCCACCCAACTGTGTGTGGCGGAGGGCACTTTACGTGCCACTGTCATTACCTCCCTTTCCTGTTCCAGTCGCGTACGGTTCGCGGGAAGAACGACTGTCTGAAAGCCTCCGTGCGCGCTCTAATCTCTCTAATTTTACATTCGTGATCTCCTCGGGAGAAGCAATATATTCGATACCTCATCCAGAAACGCACCCTCTCGAAACCTGGCGAGCAAGCTACACCGCGATGCAGAGCGCCTCTCTTGCAGAATCTGCCACTTGAGTTTGTTAAACATCCCCGTAACGCTATCACGGTTACCAAATAACCCTGTGACGAAACGCGCCGCTCTTCTTTGGATCTTCTCTATCTCCTCCGTCAACCCGATCTGGTACGGATCTCACACTGATGAGCAATACTCAAGTATAGGTTGAACGAGTGTTTTATAAGTCACCTCCTTTGTTGATGGACTACATTTTCTAAGGACTCTCCCAATGAATCTCAACCTGGTACCCGCCTTACCAACAATTAATTTTATATGATCATTCCACTTCAAATCGTTCCGCACGCATACTCCCAGATATTTTACAGAAGTAACTGCTACCAGTGTTTGTTCCGCTATCATATAATCATACAATAAAGGATCCTTCTTTCTATGTATTCGCAATACATTGCATTTGTCTATGTCAAGGGTCAGTTGCCACTCCCTGCACCAAGTGCCTATCCGCTGCAGATCTTCCTGCATTTCGCTACAATTTTCTAATGCTGCAACTTCTCTGTATACTACAGCATCATCCGCGAAAAGCCGCATGGGACTTCCGACGCTATCTACTAGGTCATTTATATATATTGTGAAAAGCAATGGTCCCATAACACTCCCCTGTGGCACGCCAGAGGTTACTTTAACGTCTGTAGACGTCTCTCCATTGATAACAACATGCTGTGTTCCATTTGCTAAAAACTCTTCAATCCAGCCACGCAGCTGGTCTGATATTCCGTAGGTTCTTACTTTGTTTATCAGGCGACAGTGCGGAACTGTATCGAACGCCTTCCGGAAGTCAAGAAAAATAGCATCTACCTAGGAGCCTGTATCTAATATTTTCTGGGTCTCATGAACAAATAAAGCGAGTTGGGTCTCACACGATCGCTGTTTCCGGAATCCATGTTGATTCCTACATAGTTGATTCTGGGTTTCCAAAAACGACATGATACTCGAGCAAAAAACATGTTCTAAAATTCTACAACAGATCGACGTCAGAGATATAGGTCTATAGTTTTGCGCATCTGCTCGACGACCCTTCTTGAAGACTGGGACTACCTGTGCTCTTTTCCAATCATTTGGAACCTTCCGTTCCTCTAGAGGCTTGCGGTACACGGCTGTTAGAAGGGGGGCAAGTTCTTTCGCATACTCTGTGTAGAATCGAATTGGTATCCCGTCAGGTCCAGTGGACTTTCCTCTGTTGAGTGATTCCAGTTGCTTTTCTATTCCTTGGACACTTATTTCGATGTCAGCCATTTTTTCGTTTGTGCGAGGATTTAGAGAAAGAACTGCAGTGCGGTCTTCCTCTGTGAAACAGCTTTGGAATAAGGTGTTTAGTATTTCAGCTTTACGCGTGTCATCCTCTGTTTCAATGCCATCATCATCCCGGAGTGTCTGGATATGCTGTTTCGAGCCACTTACTGATTTAACGTAAGACCAGAACTTCCTAGGATTTTCTGTCAAGTCGGTACATAGAATTTTACTTTCGAATTCACTGAACGCTTCACGCATAGCCCTCCTTACGCTAACTTTGACATCGTTTAGCTTCTGTTTGTCTGAGAAGTTTTGGCTGCGTTTAAACTTAGAGTGAAGCTATCTTTGCTTTCGCAGTAGTTTCCTAACTTTGTTGTTGTACCACGGTGGGTTTTTCCCGTCCCTCACAGTTTTATTCGGCACGTACCTGTCTAAAACGCATTTTACGATTGCCCTGAACTTTTTCCATAAACACTCAACATTGTCAGTGTCGGAACAGAAATTTTCGTTTTGATCTGTTAGGTAGTCTGAAATCTGCCTTCTATTACTCATGCTAAACAGATAAACCCTCCTCCCTTTTTTTATATTCCTACTAACTTCCATATTCAGGGATGTTGCAACGGCCTTATGATCACTGATACCCTGTTCTGTACATACAGAGTCGAAAAGTTCGGGTCTGTTTGTTATCAGTAGGTCCAAGATGTTATCTCCACGAGTCGGTTTTCTGTTTAATTGCTCGAGGTAATTTTCGGATAGTGCACTCAGTATAATGTCACTCGATGCTCTGTCCCTACTAACCGTCCTAGACATCCGAGTGTCCCAGTCTATATCTGGTAAATTGAAATCTCCACCTAAGACTATAACATGCTGAGAAAATTTATGTGAAATGTATTCCAAATTTTCTCTCAGTTGTTCTGCCACTAATGCTGCTGAGTCGGGAGGTCGGTAAAAGGAGCCAATTATTAACCTAGCTCGGTTGTTGAGTGTAACCTCCACCCATAATAATTCACAGGAACTATCCACTTCTACTTCACTACAGGATAAGCTACTACTAACAGCGACGATCACTCCACCACCGGTTGCATGCAATCTATTCTTTCTAAACACCGTCTGTACCTTTTTAAAAATCTCGGCAGGATTTATCTCTGGCTTCAGCCAGCTTTCTGTACCTATAACGATTTCAGCTTCGGTGCGCTGCAAGATTTGCGTTGTTAGCAGTACAGGTGTCGTGACATGCCGTCCAGCTGGTGCCCTAAGCTCACCAGAGGTCGGTAATCGGACGAGTACGTCGGAAGTACTCAGAAAATTTTAGTATTTTAGATGAGAATTACACGGCATGGAAATTGCAATAAACAAATAACATTAAGCCCGCAAATAAATTACACGATAACAAGGAATAAGAACATATTCACATTTGCAATCTAAATTGCTCATTGTGATGAGTATGCGTAAATTTGTTCCCAAAGATTGCTATAATTGTATTTAATAGCCTATTACAACCTAGTCTGGAGTTAAATTCTTATGTCTACTAGTCGACCGTTGTGAACGAGTTTCCGATCTATAAATTCCAGATCTGTTCGGCGCAGTAAGATTTTGGTGAAGTGCCTGGAGGCGGAAGAATCAATATCATCGTGCAGGGGAAAAAAGATTACATGATGAAACACAGTATGTCGAACCGAGATTAGAATCCAGATGCATGCATTCCGGAGATGTGTACCACCTGTTACATAAAGCTGGGAAAGTCCTACGACACTCATAATTGCCGTCTTCATTTCGTTGTACTTCACCTTTCCCCTCCAGCGTTACATCCCCACAACATTAAGAATTTTAAAGAGTGTACCGTTATAGACACTCGGTGACTTACGTTCCATCATACACATAATCACTTCAGACACATACAGCATTCTTCGTCATGCAGCTTCACAAGCACTAATATAATTTTATAATTGTTTTAGTTAAAATCCGGTGTAGACAAAAGATCTTTGGTATTACTGAAGTTCTGGGGATATGCTACCTCCACAAGATACAGAATACATTTTATATTCTGATGACCTAAAATATAATGTACACCTAGTTAATACCGTTATGTCCCACATTCGGCACGCAATAAGGCAACGATTCTGCGTCGTATGGACTCGATAAGGTCTTAGTAGAATTGTCTGGATGTATTTACAGGTTACGAAAATCGCATAAAAACACTGATCGGTGATTCTTGGACTCTCGCCTGGTGTTCGGTAACGTGCACATGTGTTCAGTCGGTTTCAAATTAGGCTTAATGTTGTGGCCAAGACATCAGCAACATCCTCTTCAAACCACTGTAGCAATATTCCAGCGTTATGATACGTACAGTCATCTTGTTGGAAGATGCCATCGCCCTCGGGGAAGATACCAGGTATTAAGGGATGAAGGTAGTCCACAGCAATGTTGGCGTAGTCCACAGCAGCCATAGTGCCTTCTATTACTACCACAGGTTACACTGAAGCCCAATTTAATGTCTCCAACCGCATAATACTTCCCCAGCGGCCTGTGTCCATGATGCTGTACACTTTCCTAGCAGCCATTCGCCTACTGTACACGACCGTTGACCTTGTGTAACAAGAAATGTGATTAATCCCATCTGGCGACACATTTGCACTGATCTACAGTTCAATCTCGGCGATCCTGTGCCCACACCAACAGTAAATGATGATATAATAGGTGTCAACAACGGAATACTTACTTGGCATCTGCTGCAGTGGTCAATGTTAGAGTGCACTGAACTATGTGTGCTGAAAACACAAGCATCTGCACGGGCATAGTTCTCTGTCATTAGATCTGCCACCGATCGCCGCTTTAAATCGGGGAGCCTTCGACCTCTACATTCTATAATGAGGCATCAACGTCTTACACCATGTCACTCATTTATGGTTTCACTGCCCTTCAAGCTCTTTCCATAGATGCTCACCACAATATCACTTGAAAAGCCTACCTGGTTCACCATTTCTGAGCTGCTGCTAGCCAGGCATCAGGCCATGTAATCACCTACTATTTGTCTAACTCGCTTAATTACATATAAAGAGTGTGTAATGCATAGTCTAATATAATCTGTTATATGTATATATAAAGCAGATTGTGTGTATGTGTGTATATTCTAAATCTTCTACAAAATTCCTGGATCTGTTTCAACCAAATTTGGCACGGAAACAACAGGCCTCACGAGTATTTGCACTGTTGAGTTTGTAATCTTCTAGCTCCTACAGATTAGGAGATTGGGCAGAAAGGTATTTTTTTCCCAACCCTTGGTGAATAGGCATATAAGCTGTCCTGGATGAAAGGTAGATTGTTTGGGAATAGTATCACCCTGCCTTACTGCACTGTTTTGCAGTGCAGCCTACATATATGAGAGGCAAGAAATGGTTTTCCAGCCTTCAACATGTAAGCTACCCCGTGTAACAGGTGTGTTATGTGGGAGTAATATTGGCCTGCTTTATCAACCTTCCTTTTCAGGGGCTACATGTGCAGGTGGGTACAGCTGAGCAGAGAGATGTTTGAAGGAGATGGATATTGAGAGAGATGAAGACTGTGGACAGAGAACAGGAGAAGAAGTAGATGGACAGAGAGGTGGTGGAGGCGATGGACAGAGAGAGAGATAAGGAGAGGTTCAGATGTACAAAATGTATAGGTAGATGGACATAACAGAGAGAGTGGGGAGAAGGCATGTTGTGGAGGCAACATGGGCTTGCCTTGCAAGGGCTTTACGCTGTGGATGAGCACAACTAAGCAGAGACAGGGGGAAGGGAGGAGATGGATAGTGAGAGAGGAGGAGAAAGAGCTGGGGAGAGAATTGGGACATCAGGGGATGGACAGAGATAGGGGGTGAAGGAGATGGACAGAAAATTGAGTGTGGTAGTGACAGGCAGAGGGAGGGGAGGGAGGAGATGCAGGAGGCGGTGTACAGGGGTAATGGGTAGGTAAAAAGGAAGAGGGGTAGGAGGATATGAACAGAGGGATGGCAGAAGAAGATGTGGTCTGAGATAGGGTCACAGAAGTTGAAGAAAGAGAGGGGGAGGAGGAAATAGAGAGGTGGCGTGAGAAAGAGGAGATGGAGGTATAGAATCGGGAGGATGAGGTGGGCAGAAAGGTTGGAGTTAGGAACAGGTGAACATTGAGAGGAAGGAAAAGGAGTTGTCTACAGTATATGTGTGGAATATGTACACAAGTGAAGCTGTGAGGAAAAGGATAGTAACTTCAGTTCTCACCTTTAGGTATTTCTGCTTTAGTGCAGTACTTCATAGATGGCATGACATGTTTCCTGAAAGATGTGGCTCAACAATGAAGATGATAACACAGCAGGAATTTTCCGATCACCACCTCTTCCGTCAGTTGCTAAATAATTCAATGTTATTGTAAATCTTTCATAAGGACTTAACGATTTTTTCCATTATAGTATCATTTTTTCTTATACACGATGTAACATCTGCAATATCACAAATAATGACTCTTCGTTATTCTTAGCTTGTTAAAAGTCCTCTTCTACAGTTTTTAGTTCCCTCAAAAAAATAGCAATCGAAAGCGTTATTTGACTTAGAAGCCACTCTTTTGTCCATTTTCTCCGTGTTGATTTCTGTATTTTTATAACTTCTGAAATTATATCACTAGACAGAACAGTTACCTTACTTAATTTGGCCATGGCTAGAGAATATTCTGCGCTCTCGGACTACTGATTCAGGACTGTACAAAAGCAGTGTTTGGCTTGGAAAGTGTTGTTGCTAACTGAATACTACAGACCAGATGTGTAGACGGTCGTTGCGAATATGGTCCGCTCAAACAAAGCTGAGTGTGTAATGGGCCCTCGAGATCAGTGATCATAAAAACTTCCAAACAGACTGGAACCAGAGGCAAGTGAATGACAGCCCATTTTACAACCTAGATGATTTGTTGCCATCTGTGAAAGCATGCTCATCTCAACAAATTTTCGGGAGAACACTGCAAATGAAAATGCATTTTATGGGCATTTCGAGTCGGATACATCGCAAAAGGCCGTTGCTCGCAGCGGCGCGCAAAGCTGCATTTCTTCAGCGGGCCAGACAACACAGGAATTGTCGGTAGCTCACTGGAGGCGTATAGTGTAATCCGGCGAGTCGCAATCTTACCTCTTTTCAAATAATCCGGTGACATTAGGGCACCGTTGGCCATATCAGGCTTGTCAACCGTGATGTTTTGGGAGAGTTTATCGTATTATGAATTTCTGGTCGAACTAGGATGATTATTTAAATAAGTTCGGTGACCAAATATCACCCTTTACTCTGCATCTTCATGATGACCCTAGTATATCTTCCAGCATGGTAAGAGACTTTCTGAGAGCGCTGCACCCTTACGTTTCTTGTGCGGCCATCGCTCAGGCACACTACTGCACTTCTTTAAGACGCTAAATCTCCTTATCTTAACAACATAGAAAATTTCTGGGTCTCTTTGGAACAGTGATCGAAACCTAGAAATTATCGCCCTTGCAGTTTGGTAGCTATACTGAATCTAAACATTAGTGAGTTGTCTCAGCTGAATATGACACACGTGAATAATTTTTTGGAATCTTTCCCTAGCCGAATTGAGGACATTAATGAGGCTACAGGTCGTGTTAGACGATATTTTGGTGTTTCCAGAGCTGAGAAATGTTTTGTTCACTGTGCCTAAATACAATGATGGAAAAAAAATCGAGGCACCAAGAAGAAGCTGAGCGACATAAACGAAAGTTTGTAAGCGTCTTACAAACATTAATGAAGTCTATTCACGTTTCGCTCCAGTCGCTTAAGAGTGGCGCTAGTAGCACCACTATGTGGATGCAAATCAGGTTTGCTTCAAATAGAAGTGGGCGTTAGTTACTTTTGAGACTGGACGTGGTGAGTTGATGATAGTCAAGAAAACCTTCAAAGCGACAAAGGCGCCATTATCAATACCTACTGAGTTTGAATGGGGTCATGCAATAGGGCTACGAGAAGTTGGACATTCCTTACGCGATACTGCTGAAATGAAGTAGCCACTGTACATGATTGCTGGCAGCGGTAGTCACGAGAATGTACGGTCACAAGAAGATCGACTCTTGGACTGCCATGTGGCACTACCGAGAGGGAAGACCATCGTATTCGGCGTGTGGCTCTGACGCATCGTACTGCATCTGCAGCAGTAATCTGATCGGCAGTTAGCACCACAGTGACTCAACGAACTGTTACAAATCGGTCGCTTCAAGGACAACTCCGAGCCAGGCGCCCAATAGCGTGCAGTCCACTGACCCCAACCATCTCCACTTGGAACTTCAGTGTTGTCAAGCGAGTGCTCAATGGAGGGCAGAATGGAGATCTGTTGTGTTTCGATTATGTATGCTGGTGCCTGTGATGGCCGTGTGTTGGTTTGTAGGAGTCCTGTTCAGAGTCTCCAGCCAACCATATGCATGCTAGACACAGAGGATCTATCCCGCGCACCATGACTGCAAATTGGTACATCCATCTGGTGACTCGACCTGTTGTGCTGTCATTCATGAACAGTATTCCAGAGGGTGTTTTCCAACAGGATATCACTCGCTCACGAACCTGTGTTGTACCCTCAACATTCTGTACAAAGGGTCGAAATGTCCTTTGGCCTGGTCGATTACCAGGTCTGTATGCCGTCGACGACAACTCCAACGTCATCCTCAAACAGCATTATATCGACTGACCAAGTGCAACAAATGGTTCAGATGGCTCTAAGCACTATGGAACTTAACATCTGAGGTCATCAGTCCTCTAGACATAGAACTACTTAAACCTAACTATCCTAATGACATTACACACATCCATGCCCGAGGCAGGATTCGAACGTGCGATCGTAGCAGCAGCGTGGTTCCGGACTGAAGCGCCTATAACCGCTCGACCACAGCGGCCGGCCAAATGTATAACAGGTATCCCACAGGCTGACATCTGGCACCTGTGCAACACACTGAATGCACGTTTTCGCGCTTACATTCAATATTCTGAAAGTTAGACCGGTTATTAGTACACCAACGTTTCACATTTTAATGTCTTATTTCTTCCTTACATTAACCTGTGATTTTGCAGTGTTAATTACTGAAATACATTTCCTAGACAAATGTATTCCCGAAATTTCATTATTTACATAAAATATTTTTAGGTGCTGCGATTTTTTTCCACCAGTGTGTATGTGTTACGAGAAGCATTTTACGCGTGCGGTCTACTTCGTAACAAAATTTTTTCGATTAAATAAACATTTTTTTCTCTATACGTCACCGTTTGTTAAGCATCAAGTGGACAGGTGCTATCAGATGCAAATAGTTAGTGAATCTGGAGTTGCATGTAACAACAGGCGGAGAACATTTGAAATTTTATATGTAAATAACCATTTCTCTGTTTTCTTATCTGTAATTCCTCGAGCAGTTTGTAATATTCGAAAATAATTCAGATACGTGAAATATATTGCTGATAGTGGTTTAAGAAAGTGATAATTTCCAGGAGCGTCACTTGTCAAACTGCCAAAATCTTAAAACAGTTGTCAGTCAGAGCCTTTCGAATTTCATAACAAATGTGTTATGTCTTCAGAGAGTGGCTTCTTATCAAGCGTATCTTATCCTGTCACTTTATTGACGAATCGTGTAGGACATGCCAGACATGCAGACTCACATAATTATAGACAAGATGCTTCGTAAATGAGCTAAGACAAAGCATAAAACGTTCAACCTTTCTGCTAAGAAAGCAAATATTGCAAATCTGGTACAAACATTTAAAGTCTTGAGCACCTGAAAAATTGAATCATTCCTCGAAACACGCCACGTTTATCACAATAAACAGTAGTTTTATAATTACATAAAGAAAATCTTCCTTCATAATAAATAACACTTTTAAATAGTTAACGTTTTAGACGTCCTTCAAAATAGAACGGGAATTTTCTTTTTCTTCCTTTTTTTCTTAACTGAAAATTCCTCTGCATCATTCATACATCATTAATGGCATGTCTCTCAATTTTGACGCATATTTCATTTATAAGTCCGTGATGAACTAGGCAAAGCCGCTGTCGATATCTAGTTGTATGAAAGACATGAACTCCAAAAGAAATTTAAAAAATTTGTTGTGCTGGTCAGTAAAAGTTTTCTTGTTATTGAGTGATTAGTAGGGAACCGATTTTTACGTAAATAAATAATTTTGTGTTTATAGATAAAATATAGTAAGTAAGAAAGAAATTCCCGAAACATCACATTTCAATCATTACGAAATTCTGTTTCACATAAAAACATATATTGTTTGAGTATTTTATGTAAACAAATATTTTAAATAATTCTGCTAGAAACTCACAATTTATCCTTTTCCTTGCCATAATTTTTAAATTTAAGAAAAAATCTAGTGTATTGACATGTTATGAGAACGCAATTTAAATGATCTTCATTCGTAAGCGTATTGCATAGGAGCAGTCTGGATTTCTGAAACGGGAAGCCCTTATTTATGATGTGGACGATCGACACAATGTACACAATAGTCTTCAGTTCTCCCCTCGCCTGGTTTAAAGCAGAGCATTTATACCGTACGGTATCTCAAGTGAAGTGATGAGTGTTATAATGCTGAAATTAAAGTCAGTTTTTGACCCTTTTTTGCAATAATATGTTGCTCAAATTGTGGCATCTTCACAAGTGATGGAAGACTTCTACTCAGCCAAAAATATGGGAAATCAGTAAATGTAGACCAGCGATCTTAATTCTTGCAATTTAGCAGACAGTAAACACTGAACGGCAGCTTCACATACTACTCCTGTGTATGTTCCTGTAAGTGAAGCTGCATCCTCTTCACATATCTTAGTTTCCAAAAGTTCCAAGTATTATGCAGATTCAAGCTACACTTTCCTTTCGTTTTATATTACTTTATGTAAATTAAGGAGTCCAGCGCTCAGGAATTTTCTCACGAAATACAAAAATTTTTGAAACATGAGAAGAACAAACAATAATAAGATTGTATGCGCCTGCACCATACGATGAAGTACTAAGAAAGATCAGAGCAGAATGTGAACACAAAAAAAAAAAAAAAAAGGGTAAGCATTGACGAATCACCAGACTCTAGCGGTAGGAGAGTGGCAAATGTGTTAGGTGTGCTAGAAAATGATGATATAGTATTCAGGCGGTGGCTTCTGTTAACACGAAAACAAATATCAGCATCGAATCATGTAACAATTTCTCGCTTATCCAATAAATGTCTGTAGTTGTTAATGCCGAATGGGATGAAATTTGATAGTTTTTGTTCTTACATACGAATGTTGCTCCATATGTAAAGACAGCAGCCGAAGGCCTTGATGTGAAATAGTAGGTTTCATACTATGTGTGAAATTGCTAAGGTTTTGTACGGGGAAGTGCACATTGATGAAATTAAAAACTGTGACCTCTTTGGTAGTTTGTGTTTTGCTGATTACGTAGTTTCCTGGAGTGGAGGCTAGTTATCAGGAGTCGAACCTGCGTAGTACGCGCCACTAGCGAAAAGAGTTTCCAACTACACAACAAATGCGGCATTGTAAGTTGTTTTTTAGTAGTAGTGGCTGGCAATATCTCATGTAGTGTCGAGCTAAGCTGATAACTGAACAGCATGCAATGTGAGAGTTACACCATGCTGGCAACGCCCACTTAGCTTAACACGTGTTCCATCTCTCTCAACGAGAAGCCTCACCATTTACTCCCCCCACGGCCTTCACGCATTTGTTCTATCAGCGCGGCATCAGCCACAACTTTCGTCCACACTTGCAAACTCCGCCAGGAACTCAGCATAAATCTGCAAGTTGTGTGACGTTATTTATGAAGCGCGAGAACTGCGAGGAGCAGAACCTCTACACAGAATTGCTTCTCCGCCCATTTCACTTCGCATACCACTTCTTTCTCATAAAAGACTACGCAGGTCATGTAACACCATGACGTAACGCGATAAATGTTGTCCGAAGACTTCAAGACTGGCGGCCGCTCAGATTTAAAGTTACTGACGCGTGGGTAATAAATCATAACACTCGACTCATGTCTGAAGTTTCAGGCTTGCAAACCTTAGGCGATGAGAGAAGAGATACAGTCTAATTCTGTCTTGTTAGACATCCGGTTCTACCTCGAGAAAGGTGTTTCAAGGGTGAGAAAATAAGTGATAGCTTGAAACGTATGATGTATCTGTGAGCAGTACTGATCAATCATGTAAACGGACTATTAAAGAGCACGTCAGTTACATTGACGAGCCAAAGAAACTGATTCACCTGCCTAATATCGTGTAGAGCCCCAGGGAGCACGCAGAAGTGCCGCAACACGACGGGGCATGGACTCCACTAATGTCTGTAGTAGTGCTGGAGGGAACTGACACCATAAATCTGTAAGAGTAAGAGGGGGTGGACATCTCTTCTGAACAGTACGTTGCAAGGCATCCCAGAAATGCTCAGTAAAGTTCTTGTCTGAGGTGTTTGGTGGCCAGCGGAAGTGTTGAAACTCAGAAGAGTGTTCGCGGAGCCATTCTGTTGCAATTCTGGACGTGTCGGCTGTCGCATAGTTCTGCTGGAATTGCCCAAGCTCGTCGGAATTCACATAGGACATGAATGGATGCAGGTGATCAAACAGCATGCTTATGTACGTGTCACCTGCCAGAGTCGATTCTAGGCGTACCTGGGGTCCCATATCACTGCATCTCCACACGGTCCACGTCATTACAGAGCCTCCACCAGCTTGAACAGTCCCCTGCTGACTTTCAGTATCCATGGATTCATGAGGTTGTCTTCATACCCGTACACGTCCATCCACACGATAACATTTGAAACGAGACTCCTCCGACCAGGCAGCACGCTTCCAGTCATCAACAGGGTTGCACTTCTGTCACCTTGAGGGATTCTTTTCAGTCGTCGTTGGTCCCGTTCTTGAAGGACCTTTTTTCCGGCTTCAGAGATGTCGGAGATTTGATGTTTTGCCGGATTCCTGATATTCTCGGTACGCTCGTGAAATGGTCGTACAGGAAAATCCCCACTTCATCGCTACCTCGGAGATGCTGTGTCCCATCTCTTGTGCGCCGACTGTAATACCACGTTGAAACTCACTTATATCTTAATAACCCGTGATTGTAGCAGCGGTAACCGATCTAACAACTGTATCAGACACTTGCTGTCTTATATAGTCGTTGCCGACCGCAGTGCCGTATTCTGCCTATTTACATTTCTCTGTATTTCAGTACGCATGCCTATAACAAATTCTTTGGCGCTGCAGTGTATATGTTAGTGGAAATGTGCGAGGAATTTACAAGAATGCAACGGAAGTACTAAGTAAATTGAGCAGTCATGCAAGGATGCAACGAAGCTTATTTTTTTCCATCCATCAGAGCAGAGTAGTTGAGACGTTTTGTAGAGAATACCATTATGTGTGATTTGCTGAAAATTCCTACAGCCTCAAATTCACATGTGTTAAAGGTTATCATGAAAAGTAATAGCTATAAGCCGCAGTTTCCTGAGATTCCGATCATGTAGTTCTTCAAGGAAGAATTACGTTTACCCTCGTAAATTGTATCTCCGTGTGTCAAACGGTGCTCCTAAACTGCTTGCTATCGACTTGGAGTCTCTTCCAACAGCTACATTCAGTAACGTTATGTCTTTATTGCACGACCGTCATAAAAATGACAAATCTAGACTTCAGGTGGACAATTGTGTGCAGTGTAATGATTATTGTCAATGCTTTCTGTTGCGCTACACAACGTACCTATGCACTCTCTACACTCAGTAACGTTATGTCTTTGTTGCACGGCCGTCATCAAAATAACAAATCTAGAGTTCAGATGGACAATTGTGTGCAGTGTAATGATTATTGTCAATGCTTTCTGTTGCGCTTCACAACGTACCTATGCACTCTCTGTATAACATGATAATTCGTACCTCATGAAATATACACGTCAAAAGCTTACAAATAGTGAGAGTGTTCACCATCACATAATGTCTAGCATGACTGATGTCATCGTGATCAGTGTGTCCTTCCACAGCAAGCAAGGTACGATTTTTTCGATACATTTGCTTCAATCTGCTGGGGTTTTGGCAGATTTCCTCCCTGATGACTTCATCCGCTGTCCCTCTTTTCATTTCAAGGTCTTTAATCTTATCCAGCCACCTCCTTCTTGGATGTGCCCCTGGTCTTTATCACGGCACGATCCTTTCCAAATAATGATGGGTAAATCCGGTTAGTTTGTATTCGTTTCAATTGACCAAACCGCTTTAGTCAAGCTAATTTCAGCCTTGGCCTTTTCCACTTGCACACATTTACGTGCTCATTTCTCGTTTGGTCTCTTCCAATATTTTGTAGACAAACGAGAAGTTGACTGGCATGTCTCTTGGTTACAGCGTAGCACTCAGACTAAAGGACATGACTGGCGGAATGAAAGTTAGGCACGTGCTCTATTAAGCCCTTGGAGGCACATCCTTTTTCCAGACAAGTATCCCAATTGTACTGAATAATTTTCGTCCTTTGGTTATCCTGGCTGGATTCCAGGCCATACACACAGCTGTACACCATAGCTACGTGCCAGTAAAAGGTTAAAAACGTGATTTTGAAGTAGAAATTTCGCTACAGGGAAACAGGCATAAGTGTGATTTATACACACAGTTAACGTTTTAACAGGTTACGGGTAACTATGAAATCAACTGCATTAGGGCATTAAAAGACAAACATTCGACGCTCCATGTATCTTAGTGCAGTAGATAAAAGAGGATGACCTCCTGACCAGTTGATAGACTTAGGAAACCTGTGAAGTAAGACAGTTACACAAGGTCTGGTAAATGACAGAAGTGCCAAACACCGCAGATGTTTGTAGATACGAGTAGGAAGTGATTACTTAACCAACAAATTTAATTTCATGAAATGTACGAACTGGACAAATCTGGTTGTGTTGATAGCGGTGATCTGTTGAGCTGTATGTTGACAGGTATCTACAACAATCAGCTGCACGCCGTGATATTACATAGCACAGCATTCATTTCGAAAGCTTTATCTTAGTTTCACCCTTAATTTGCAAAACATTCCAGTAAGAAAAAGCGGTGTTCTTAAAAGGCTGACTCATCGAGACCATCTACTTTAATGAATTACAATAAAGGGAAGGGAAACGTTGTTCTAGGAGCGATTATTAATGTAATAACTTAAGAAACTGTTGGAACTTTTGTACACGTATTATTGTCTCTCCTTCTTTTAGCAGACACGAAGTCTTCGCTAACAGTATGCAAACAGACCAGTGATTACGCTTGTTGTAAACGGTCTCTGCAAACACGCAAGCTACACGTTAGCATATATCTCAGAAGGGATGTGGATATTAATTACTTCCTCTGTGGAAGTGCTATCGTAGTACGTATAACAAAGCAGGTCGTGGATAATGCGAATCTTTGGAGACTATACATAGTTGTACGTATAGTAAACACGAATTCTTTTCTCGGAACTCCATGTCATACAACACACTTTTCACTCTACTAATAGGTTCATTGTATTTAGGCCCACTTTCCAAAACGAGAGCTGGTTTTGTTTCTCTATTACAAAGTTATTCAAAGTCTATTTGAAACGTTAGGGGCGCTAATTCTATCTTAGCTTCTTTCATTTATTGTTTTTCTAGGACCAATGACTTTCATGAAGTGTATCCGTTTACATTAAAGTATGCTTATCATTAGCTCCTAGGACTTGCTATTCTGACGAAAGATTTCTTCAGGTACTACGCAGCTTGCGGCATGTGCAGCCTAATGTAGAAGTCTATTTGTCAGCCTTTTTATAAGACATGTAAAACGTAATTCCCAAAAATTGTATTTTTTATGTTGCTTAACTTTCCAACACGAATAGCTTCACGACTGCGATTACGAGATTTACAATCCTCTTTATCTCCACCACATGTACAACTTTTCTCTCCTGAGCAAACGTAAATAAGAACAAAATTCTAAAAGGCAAAGTTTAAGGTTATCTATAACGGCGCTTAAGAAACCGTGACGTTTTATTCAATGTAAATACATAAAACTGCAACCAGTATAGTTATTTATTCCATAGTTATTTATTCCACAACTGCCAACAATCACTATTTTGAAATTGGTACTAATTCCATCAACCGGTTTCGAACTTTTTCAGGCTCATCTTCAGATGGTGTACAGGATTGTACATAGTTGTTTCAGAGCGTAATGCTTCGTCTGGATCTGTGACAGGAAAATGGGACATTCATCAAATTAAAAAGGGAAACTGACGATTGAGTCGGTAGGAGGCCATGCATGGATATGAATGTCAACGTTTGGATAACATGTTCCCTATTCTTGTCACAGGGCCATCACCCAGCTTTACGCCTTGAAATAGCTATACAACCGCCTGTACCCACTCTGAAGACGAACCTGAAAAGGTTCGAAAACCGGTTCATGGAATAAATATTACAAAAAAGTGACAGTTCGCAGTGTTAAGTGTTTACATTATGTGCAAGTTCAGCTTGAGCTCTAAATTCTCAGTCGGCATCTCATTTGCTGCACACTCTTTCGAGCATCATCCGAGTCGCGGGTCAAATGTTTCTCAAATCCACTTTCTTACTTTTAGGCAAAACATTTCCCAAAACAACTGACCATCTTTTTCTTTTCAGATAAAATTTTTTTTGTAGTTTTGCTCATACGGCATGAATTTTCGGGACTTCATTTGCTTTCTTAGCGTCCTCCGTTCTCTAAATGTTGTGAATTTAGTACTTGGTTTAAAGGAAGCTATTGGACGTTTAAATATCACACCAGTATTACTTTTCATGCGCAAAATAGCTAGGTCTTGAAGACATGAATTTTTGGCACTTTATTTACATGGTAGCTACTCAAATCACTAAGTTTCCTTAATTATTCTTATTACGTTCAAGGAACCAAACTCTTTTCTCTAAAATTAGACCTCAGAATGGTCAATTAGATACCCCGTTTATCAGCTTTGCACTCCTCGTTTGACTACAGAAATTCGAACAAAAACCCATTGTAAAACTTATATGGAATCTTGTTTTCACTCCGGTGAAACCTTTGACAAAAATCAGCGTCTTAAGACGTTCAGGACATGTCTACGTATGTTATGTACCTTGGTAATTTCCAAGTGACGCACGGTTCCGTATCGAAGCCGTAAGAAGAAAGCTCTTTTTTAAGAAATAGCCTCGCGTACTTTTCTTTCCTTTTTTTAAATTAGAGCTTCGGTTTCTTTGCGATAAATGTACTGCAGACTAATCTAATGTCACGTTACTTAAGTAGCAATAATGAAATTATGCTAATTTCAAAACTCTATTATACTGTGGTCGAGGACAAGAAGAAACAGAGATGAGATAAACTCCCGATCAAACCGATGTTTACAGCCGCCATTAAAGCGAGAGACGCTCCAACCCCTTCCCTAGTCTGTGTAAAATCTACTGCCGCTTACTTCATGCGTTAGTCATAAATTTAGTAATTAATATTCAAATAAGGAATTCCAGATTGGCAATAAAGTGAAAGGGAATTAGTTATTACGTAAGGCACGAGAGATTTTCCACTTCATGCAGACTATCTATGAATAGCAAATGAGGCGCAGTCCCGATGAAGTTAATTTATTGACGCGTGCTGCATTTTACATGGACGTCAGGTGACGGGTCAGTGTAGCGGAAACGACTGGACGTAGGGCGCCACCGAATGTACACAAGCATATTGGAATAAATAGGCTTCTCAGTTATTCATGTACAGAACTCGGAGAGAGAAACCTGTATCTTACTACGGTATTAACAGAAAGACGGTGACACATTCAGAATGCATAACAGATTTCAAAGAAGCGAAGCGGCTATGTACGTGCAAAGACTTCTGAGATAGTGCGTCCGTCCAGTCAGTGGACTCGCATGCGAAAGTGCGAGGTTTCAACTGTCATCAGACAATGCCCTGATAAGGTCCTCTTAATCGACACAAGAGGGTTATCCATCGTTTAATTTATGGTTAAGTTCCGTTCCTCAAAGAAAGATTATTGATAAGCTGAGTGTATATCGGATATTAAGTTCTCTGTGGTCGGTAATGAAAATATTTCACAAAACATTACTTAGTGCGGTAGCATAGTTGTCACACTATGGACTCATATTAAGCAGAAGCCTCATTTGGATTTTCTGTACTTTCCTGAACTCACCTCGGATAAATTGGCGGGACGTCTTCTTTAACTAGTAACCATCCTTCTAGCACCAAACCATTCAATCTGAATTGTGCTCCGCTTCATGATCGGGGCTTCGACGGGACATGGTTTTGTACTCTTCTCAGTTTTTTTTCTTCCACTAAAAAAGTTCGTTCGCTCCTGTTCAACATATTGAAAATTAGGATTCTGTCGTGGTTAACAAGGAAACGTACAAAAGTCTTTCTTTACCTAACAGTAGAATGAAATGAGAGTCAAGGTAGAACAAGGAAATGTACTAACGTCACTATCCCGCTGTTAGCAATAGGCACGTTATGAAAGACGTAGCCATAGAATAAAACATTGAATCGGAGTGTTCAGTTACTTATTATTGCACGTACATCAAATTAAAAAGGAAACTGATGATAAAGTCAGCAGGAGAACTTTTATCTATATGTTTGTCAATTTTTGGATAACAGAACACGACAAAGGGTTTTCTTTTTCATGAAACACTGTCGGAAAGTTTACACAACCAGTATTACATACCGGGTATTGTGTGAGTCTACTGTACCTGTCGGATGTGTAGGAAAGTTGTCACATAAACAAGGCACCTGAAGTGCAGAGCATGTACACAGTCATATATGCATGTTTCTCGAACGCCATTTGCATCTTAGGAAAGGGAATGACAAATTACAATAAAAAGTATATCAGTCATATACTCCAAAGTGCATTGCGGACAAGTACATATAATTTAATGAATGTAAGTGCAGATATGCCTTTTGGTGACAGAACAGCTCACTGAACAACTGTAAATCAGTATTTACTTCATTTGCAGACTAAAAATTATAGCTATTAGGACAAGTATATTTTTGTGTTAGTTAGTACCTCAAAATACATGTTGCAAGAACAAGTCATTAATGCTTATTTTCCACTGGGTAGCAGGTCAGGTGTGGGAGTTGGGACACATAGACACAGAACGGTTTGTTTATTACTGACAAGCGTAGTGCGGTTACGACGGTGCAAATAATTTATCTTCAGGTTCTGCAAAGATACACTGTATGTCATGTTCGTGGGAAGACTTCTCGACCCATAGAAATACCATTACCACAGTGATGTGTCGACGTATTACGATACCACATACAAAAATACTAGCACTTGTAAAAGTTACACCCTGTATACACGAGTATAATAGGTCTAGTTGCACAGGGAATGGAGCGGTAACGGTAGGGTTTGCGGGTCGTGTAAGGTCAACTGAGGTTATCATGAAGGAGATGTACGTTACATTACAGGATTCAGAAGTCAAGGATACATATCTCACTTATGTGAAGTATAATTCCATAACAGCATTTTGTGGAATACTGCAGAACTAATATTAATTTTACTAGAAAAATATACATTAGTTCTAAGAAAACTCATGAAGTTACTCTTAGAGCAGAAGATTGTGACGTTTCAGCTTTAGATCTTTTTCGAAGACATTTGTATTACGAGTGGAAATGCGTGTCTGAGGATGATCGCTCACTGTCTTCACCTGCGTTATGTGAGATTGTCTAGGAACCAATCCAGTCCTTTTTTCACCCCGATTGCCGCTTCTAGAAGATTCAATTACGGCACGTAGAAGCTTCACATTGCACTGTACGCTGGTAGCCAGAACTTGCGTATGGTTTCGTAATCCTAACGATCTCTGTACTGTCATGTACCCGATCTGTTAAATGAAGTTCGTTCGAGTTACTTATTTCGGTTTCTTCTTCTTTCTTCATTTCGCTTACTTGTATAGTGCCTTCAAACTTAGTGGTTTTTGCCTTCTTATCTTCCCAAAATCATTCAAAGAATTCTCTGTATTTTTCCATTTTTTCCTTATTCTTCTTTTCAGTTTACTTTTTAAGCTTCTCTTTCAGTCTGTAATTAGTTATTTGTGTTTCAAAGGTGGGCGATTTGTCAAGGTTTCTTTGCGATGTTCTTGTCTTGTAAATATTCCCTAATCTTTCCGAATCATATTACTCAACCTTCTTTAAATTAATAGTGTTGGTTACTCTATTAGTGAATATATTGTTGATTGTTCTCTAAGTATGGCGATAGATGTTTACTAAATATAGCGATACAATTTAAAGCACAGTGTCAGTGAACTTGCCTCAAAATCAAATGGCTCTGAGCGCTATGGGACTTAACATCTGAGGTCATAAGTCCCCTAGACATAGAACTTCTTAAACCTAACTAACCTAAGGACATCACACACATCCATGCCCGAGGCAGGATTCGAACCTGCGACCGTAGCAGCAGCGCCGTTCCGGACTGAAGCGCCTAGAACCTCTCGGCCACTGCGACCGGCTGAACTTGCCTATGAGAGTGCGAAAATCAAATATTTTCTTAATCATACGCTTCATCTAAATTCCGTTATTTAGTGTGGGACCATTTTCCTCCTAAGAATTTCCGATCCTGTTACTGAATTTCTGCAACTTTAGAGTGCTCTCTAGCAGACTGGGTCTTATGCGTATAGTGTTACCAGTAAAATAATTGTCTTGTACTATCGATATTTCGCAAAACGAATATTGCTGTTATGTTACAGTGGTTTCTCAAGATTCGGATTGACTGCTTAAGTTTCCTCTACTGTCCAATCCTGGTGGTAATATGATGTCTCCAAGAGTCTTCAAGTAGGATTTCTGTAAAATAGTCACAATTCCACCACTTGCCGAACGTTTCTGCTGTTTTGATGCAGATTTTTCACATCTTGGTTTTTACTGTAAGATATCTCGAGGCCAGTCTTTGCGATTATCTGCTGTAGTTATTCGGCCTATACTTAGGGTGATTCTGTGAGAAGAATTTGACAGAGTACTGAAAGACCTGAAACGAAACAAGACACCTGGACTAGAGTACATTTAAAAAGTATTGAGACCCTTGGGCTAAAATACCGTGACAAAACGTTTCCACTTAATGAGCAAGAATACGACATGTATAAAGAAACGGGAATTTTCGGTTTTTAAACAACTTCATTTATTCGTCATTAAAGTTATTTTCTTCATAACAGCCCCATTACAAATTATCCACATATTTCAACTTTTATTCCGATCTCCGAAACACTCCTGAATCTCGAACCATAGGATAGCTTTCAGTAATCTAAATGATGCATTTTGAATCTCATGTATGTCTGTAAAACGGCAGCACTTAAAGGTGTTTTTATTTTTGGTAACAGAAAAAGTAAATATGGAGACCGGTCCGTCACTGTAGTATTGTTTTTGGAGAACATTCACCAAGTTCTAACGCATTATAGTGGTGCAAATGCGGCAAATTGTTTCAATCGAAACCGGATCTTTCTTTCAGAGCGCTTCAAGTAAATCGAGTTTAAATTGGAAGTAGTATTTGTTATTGATGGTTAGATTATATCGCAAGAACTCATGGTGCCCTAGGCCTTAAATTCGATAGACACAGTGAGCATAACCTTCACGTTTCACCGCTCTTGTAGAGCTTCTTTTGGTCTTCGTGATACAGAATGTCTCGACGGAGACGACTAAGTCTTAGTTCCAACGTCATATCCATAAACAATCACCTGCTGCCGCATGTTCCAGGAGTTATGCATCGCTGTCGAGTTCATCTAGCGGCTCATGAGAAACTTGTATTCGCCGATGCCTTCATTTGAAATTCAACAATTTTTGAATAAATTTTGCTCTCGGACGTTTCATACCCAAAATACCAGGAACAATTTCCTGGCATAGGGCACTTCACATGCTAATATATTTAGCAACTTCTCTGACTGCGATTCACCAATCCCTCTTAATCATATCTTTCACTTTTTCAACTATTTCATCTTTTGATGAAGTTTGGGGTGTTTAGAGCGCTCGTCATCTTCAACATCTAGTTTTACTCATAGCAGACTCTTAGAAATCAATATTAATCATTTTTAAAATTTTGCTGCGTTATTTTTTCAGTTTTTATAACAAAATTTAAAGAAAATTTTCTGATCCGTTTTTTTAAAATAAATAACCATCAGCACTACCAAAAACTTGTAACATTTCTGACAGATGACAACTGGCTAAATACCCGATAATACTGTACATATACTTTTCTGAGATTTTTACCAACAAAAAACCGTAAAAATCACGCGAATCAGACTTATACAACAAAGAAGCAATAAAAAATTCCCATTACTTTTTCAATACATCTTGCATGCGACAGGCGAAATACACTAACACTTAAACTAGAATGTAATAATTTCAGTAAATAATACAACACTATCATAAGCTATTGTTTGAAAAATACTGGTTCGAATTATTTATTGAAATACTCGAAGAAGATCTCTTCGTTTTCCAATGGACTGTAGGAAAATTACTGGAGAAAGGAAAGACTTCGTTTCCAACATTTTCAGTCTCGAGAAAGCTTTTGACAATGTTGATTAGAATGTGCTGTCTAAAATTCTGAAGGTAGTAGGGTCAAAGTACAGAGAATGAAAGCTCATCTACAGTTGTAAAGAAACGAGACTACAGTTATAAGAAAAAAACACGTGAAAGGGAAGCAGGAGATGTGAAGGAAACGAGGAAGGATCTTAGACTATTTCTGATGTTATTCAGTCTGTAAATTGAGTAAGCAGTAAAGAAAACTAGAGATAAATTTGAAAAAGGCATTTAATTTTATGGGCCACTAAATACAAACCTCGAAAATTTGCCGATGATATTCAACTTCTGTCAAAGTAGACGGCAAAGAACTTAGGAGATCAGTCGGAAGGAATATCAAAAATATTAAAACAAGCGTAATGGATTAAGAAGATTTAGTTCAGGAAATAAGACACTACAAGTAGTAGATGATATTTTAACATTCTGCGTGGTGTCTGTTTGTTTTATATCGTGTCTCCCTACCACTTTCGCGCAACGACGCTCTGAGCGTGTTTTTTAGGGAATTGACTAGTTTTAACCTGGGACCTGTTGCTGGTAAGGAGACGTCACACCACACATGACATGTAGAATTCAGAAGAGTTCAGTGAGACTAGCGATGATATAACCAAATACTTAATGATTTCAGTGTCAGCTCCACTGCACTCCCTGTAAAAGAATCTTAATACTAACTAAATTTAGTGGGAGGGGTTCAAGGCTTTCCTATTTTTAGTTAGCTGGTAAAATAATGTCGAAAAATCATTTAAAAAAAAAGAAAAAGAAAAAAAGTTTACCATTGGAAATTTTATTCTACTCCCAAAACATTGTTTACAAATTGCACTATTGATAAAAGGAAATGTTTTAATATGGGATGGTAAAAAACCAACTGTGTTCAACAAAAATGTGAACGAATATTCCCTGAATGGGTTTCCAAGTTCTACAATGGATCAAAGGATGACCTATGCCATATCACATCTATAAACTAGGTTTAAATTACGTTTCACAAAAGAGAAAACTATCAAAATGGCATACAGTGACCCTCAATAATCTTTAATTACTTATCTAACTTGTCGTAAACTGCAGTGGCTGATGTGGCTTCTCAATAACTATATAACAGAAAAATCAGATTTTTACTTCAAATGGCACATGTAAGTGAACCCCATGAGCTTTAATTGACGATCGACAAAAGTATTACACAAAAAGTGGGTGTAACAAATGAGACTTCTGCAGTTCTGAGTGGAGCTTTATGCGCTGTTATGCGGCACGGAGTGCGTTCATTACCTTGTAGGTGTTCGTCATGGGGTGGCGGACAGCACAGCTCCGCTCACCTCGCCATCTCCGAAGCAACTCTGAAGCAATTCTCTCCTTACTACAATTGACCGAAGTTGGTTTAAAGAAAACTATCTGGCTGTGTTTTCATCTGGCCAGTCAGGGTCTCAATGTTAACCTTAAGCTCCGCCTACAGAAATTCTGTCTATCCAATGAGAAACGTTATACTTTTCGTGGTGGAGCAATGTTTTTAAAGTTTGCAACGTAACAGAGACGTGAAAAAGTCTCACCCTAAAACTTACAGGTGGTGTCGCCCTTTTTGTGTTATTGTAAGATCTATACTGTTCTTCTGGAGGGCTCCAGCATTTAAAATGGGATGGGGGATGGTCCTAACGTAACAGAGACGCGAAAAGGACTCACACTAAAACTTGCTGTTGGGGTTGTCCTAGTGGTTAGCTGGCGACGTTCGTGTCCAGTCCGTCCCTTATCGTAGGGCCTTCTAGCTTAACACGGTTCTGCTCTCGGCTTCTGTTCTCATTTCTCCCCTCGGAACTGCGTCTGTCTCATGGTGGGAAGGTATGACATGCATTTAGGCATTCTTATGTTAGTCTGTGCTATTCCATTTGCTCACTCATTACTCGTATAACTTTGGCTAATTTAATGTCACGATTTATTCGGAGCTATGTGACATACTACTGGATTTGCTTATCATGTCAGGGTTTTCATGGAAGGTGTTGGATTTGCCTGACACCTTACATATCACCACCCTTCGAACATAATTTTTGCACTGAAGTTAGGCAATGATTGAATCGTTGTCTAAGTCAGTAAAAAATCATTCCGTTATCTAAATTTTGTTGCCTACTGTTCAGCCACGTTATTCTGTGCTTTGCTAGTTTGTATTACTCATTCATATTTTTATATTTTTCCACATTATTCTCAAAAATGACAAGAGAAGAATATTTTTATGCTATTATTAATTTTTAATTATTTTCTTTCTTTATTTAAGTGTGAGTTTGTTTTTTAAGAAGTTTGTTATCGAAAGTGAGGAGTCATTCACATCGATTTTCTTAGATATATATTATTTTATAAATTTAGTAATGAAGTAAAATCTATTCCTAACACATTTTCTAAATATCATGTACAAGTAAAATGTTTTTGTTTCTAGACACTCATTTCAACATTGTTACACTAACAAATAAGAATTATTTCCAAGAATTGCTTTGACAAAGAAACATACATACACAAGTATTGAGATATTATCCTAACAAATGGTACAAATGTTTAAAAAAAAAGGGAAAACATCCAACAAGATAATTTTTATTCTATGTTTTTATAAGAAGAAAATATGCAAAATATAGTTATTCTTTTATTTTTATGAGGCGAAAATAAGTAGCATATAGTTTTATTATTTATTATGCCTTACTTTTGTTATTTATATACTGTCCATTTCAGAACTAATGACTTATTTTTATCGATAGTCTATTTTTTACTTAAGTCTATAGTCAATGACCTATTTTGTAGTTTATTAGCTGTCTATTTAGTTTTTCACACGTTTCTTTTGCACAATTCCTATATCACATAATTTGATTTCACACATTCACACAATCCTATGAATGTTTAAGCATGAGGTTGGCGAATGTTTTTGCACGAAGGTGATGGACTTGAGCGAGATGAATGTGGCCAAGTATTTGATGTACAGCTTCGTTCGTCGTTTGATGTTGGCTTTGCAAGTGTGTGTTGCTGTTGTGGAGGTCCCATAATGGAATGGAGCGGTGAGTGCAGAATCTCGTGGTTTACTGGCTTTGTATGCGTGAAAGTCATCGTTATGTGTCGCTGAAAGCTGTCGTTTTTCGTTGTAATACTTCGCAGACGACTAGTTTACAATAGAATAAGGATTTGGGAAGGTATGTCGTCTATTCTTCACCCATCTTCTTTCTTGGTCTCAATCTTGCGAATCTTCAACTTCTGTTTTTCCTGCTTTTTCTCTGCTTCTTACTTGCTTCTTGGTTCTTCTCTGGGCAGGATATGGAAATATTTATTGATAACTAGTTGCTTTGAAGTTCTCCTCCTAGTAACAGTTTGATAAATGGTTTGGGTGTGTCATATTTACTTTGTGGAAGTTTTCTTCAGTTTCGTGCATCAGCATGCTGTTTAATAGCGGTAGTGTGACTTTTACACATAATTTTTTTTTTTTTTTTTGCCAGTGGTGGCTTGCCCAAGCGGTCTTCTTGTTGAGCCGTTTTCTGCTCGCTCCTCTGAGTGGGAGCGCTCATACACCCCTCCGTCGTTCAGCGTCCCGCCGCATCTCTGCAGAGTTCTGTGTTCTGTCCCAGCAGATATACAGCCCACTTCAGCTACAAGGGCCTTCTGTTGGTCTCGCTGGACTTTCCCTTCTCTCGATGCTTCTGCCTTGTAGGAATCATGTCTTGCTAATTACGTCCTTTTCTTTCTTGATACTTCTCTCGTTGCAACTAGTGGGTTATTGCATCTCGTCCTTGCTGAAGTTTTTACAATGGTTCTTACAAAAAGTTTTACTTATAATCATCTAACATACGTCTAGTACCTACGAGGTGCATTCAAGTTCTAAGGCCTCCGGTTTTTTTTCTCCAGACTGGAAAGAGATAGGAACATGCACATTGTTTTAAAATGAGGCCTCGTTCATTGTCAATACATCCCAGAGATGGCAGCACTGTATGGTAGATGGAATTTTACCACCAGTGGCGAGAATGAGAACTGTTTTAAATACTTAAAATGGCGACGTTTTCCTTACTTGAACAGCGTGCAATCATTCGTTCTCTGAATTTGCGTGGTGTGAAACCAATTGAAATTCATCGACAGTTGAAGGAAACATGTGGTGATGGAGTTATGCATGTGTCGAAAGTGCGTTCGTGGATGCGACAGTTTAATGAAGGCAGAACATTGTGTGACAACAAACCGAAACAACCTCGGGCTCGCACAAGCTGGTATGACGACATGATCGAGAAAGTGGAGAGAATTGTTTTGGGGGATCGCCGAATGACTGTTGACCAGATCGCCTCCAGAGTTGGCATTTCTGTGGGTTCTGTGCACACAGTCCTGCATGACGACCTGAGAATGCGAAAAATGTCATCCAGGTGGGTGCCACGAATGCTGACGGACGACCACATGGCTGCCCATGTGGCATGTTGCCAAGCAATGTTGACGCGCAACGACAGCATGAATGGGACTTTCTTTTCGTCGGTTGTGACAATGGATGAGACGTGAATGCCATTTTTCAATCCAGAAACAAAGCGCCAGTCAGCTCAAAGGAAGCACACAGATTCACCGCCACCAAAAAAATTTCGGGTAACCGCCCGTGCTGAAAAAATTATGGTGTCCATGTTCCGGGACAGCGAGGGCGTAATCCTTACCCACTGCGTTCCAAAGGGCACTACGGTAACAGGTGCATCCTACGAAAATGTTTTGAAGAACGAATTCCTTCCTGCACTGCAACAAAAACGTCCGGGAAGGGCTGTGCGTGTGCTGTTTCACCAAGACAACGCACCCGCACTTCGAGCTAACGTTACGCAACAGTTTCTTCGTGATAACAACTTTGAAGTGATTCCTCATGCTCCCTACTCACCTGACCTGGCTTCTAGTGACTTTTGGCTTTTTCCAACAATGAAAGACACTCTCCATGGCCGCACATTCACCAGCCATGCTGCTATTGCCTCAGCGATTTTCCAGTGGTCAAAACAGACTCCTAAAGAAGCCTTCGCCGCTGCCATGAAATCATGGCGTCAGCGTTGTGAAAAATGTGTACGTCTGAAGGGCGATTACGTCGAGAAGTAACGCCAGTTTCATCGATTTCGGGTGAGTAGTTAATTAGAAAAAAAATCGGAGGCCTTAGAACTTGAATGCACCTCGTACATTGTTTTACGCCTTCTTAAAAAGCTTTAAAATTTCGGCGCCCTTTCCATGTTACAATTCTAAGATATTTTGAGTCTTAACTTCTACAAGAAACCTCAAATTCGTTTTTTATTTTTGTGTAGTGTCGTGGTGTATAGCATTTTAGTATTTCATGCTGTTAGACTATTCACGCTTTATCCCTTCACCTTAATCTATGGTACTATTGGCGTTATTTTTGTTTTTGTTTTTATTGAAACTACTTTCTATTTCCCACCTTCCTCTCTCTTCATTCTTCTCTCTCCTGACGATCTTATCTGCAACATAATCTTGAAATATTGTGCTGATTATTTACCAGTAATAAAATTAATCTTCAAACTTGTACTGAAAGTGTTTAATACTGCCAGTCTTAGGTAAAATTACCTCTGCTTTATCTCGTAAAATACCCTCTAATTCTCTTTTACTGTGTTCCTAAATACCTTGAGCTTCTTGCAATTTTTCGTCGATTTCTTTATGAACTTCTAACATGAGTTGAGGCGGTTCCCCCTTTCGTGCATACCATTCTAATTCTTCTTCTTCTTTATCTCACGTCATTCTTAATTGTTTGTTTATAACTGGTATTTCTTCTAATTTTAGCTTTTGCTCAAAGAGAAGTGTGACATTCCCTAATGTTACGCTACCTTTCCCCATATCTATTATCGCTCGTCTCTCATTTAAAAAATCTGCACCTATAATCAAATCTTCAGTTAGTTTAGGTATAATCACGAAGTTGGCTTCGATCTTTTGACCTTGACACGAAAGAGTTAACTTTGTTTGTCTCGTAACTTCCGCAGCATTGTTTCTAATAGGACCTCTTACTTTAATCTTACGTGTTTCCAGAACTGGAAATTCCTCATTGGCATCGCACTGCATGAATAAATTTTCTGAGATCGCAGTCGGTTCACTTCCGCTATCAGTTACAATATTGACTGGGATATTCTTTACCATGGCCATCACAATTGGTTGAATTTGAAAGGGTTGTTTCTGTTCTTCTTCTTCTTGCATCAACGAATCCTCCACTGAATCATACATGAGTCTTTTTAGGAATTTCCCTTGTGAATTCGAACTTTCTGTGGGATAAGCTTCGACTGCTACTTCTCTCTCTTTTATTTCCTCTTCTCTATTTCTTCCTTCATTTACGCTTTCTTCAACATCCTCTACCTTTTCCTCACCGACGGTTCAATCCCGTCTCCAGCCATCCTGATTTAGGTTTTCCGTGATTTCCCTAAATCGTTTCAGGCAAATGCCGGGATGGTTCCTTTGAAAGGGCACGGCCGATTTCCTTCCCCATCCTTCCCTAACCCGAGCTTGCGCTCCGTCTCTAATGACCTCGTTGTCGACGGGACGTTAAAACAACACTAACCTAACACTAACCTTTTCCTCATCTTCTTCTGTCTTCTCCTTCTTCGTCGCTACTTCCACATAATCGCATCTAAATGCTCTAATTATCGCTTCATAACTTCCTTCATTATATACGTTGGGTTGTGTGCCCACTCGTAACTTATTTTCAACTTCTGTCGACTGCGCATTATCCTCATTGACTTCGCTTTCCCTGGTTTCCATCTCAAATATCTCTGCAATACTCATTACTTCGTCCTTTCCTCCTACATTCGTTGTGCATGCCTCTGGTAATTCATCTTCCTCGTCAGTGTTCTCCCAATTAATTTCGTTCCAACACGATATTGTTATTTTCTTGTCTTCGTTTTCATCTGGTCCCTGCGGATTTGTTTGTTCCTTCTTCTCTTCTCGTGATAAGATTTTTTCTTCTCTGTTCAAAGTGTTGCAATTGTCCTGGGTCGGTGCGTCATTCTCTTTGGCATGGGCACTTAGTTGTCAATTCGAACGTTTATCGGGGTTTGGTGGTCTTACCTCCACCTCTTCTATCTGTATTCTCTTTTCTTGTTCAGCTTGTTGATAGTGGTTTCTTTGTTGATAATTTGTCGGTCTATTGGTTCTCCAGTACCCGTTCCGGTTGTCGTTATTCCCTCTGTAATAGTTGTTGCTGTTCCTGGGTGAATTATAGTTATTGCCATATTCTCTTCTAAATCCATAACCGGTTCTTTGTTGAAATCTATTGTCGTTTCTTGGTGCGAAGTTATCACATGGTTCGTAATTATAGTTTCTTCGTACTGTGTCTTGTGGATTCCACTGCTTTTAGCTTTCGTTTTCACGTGGGCTTTGTCTTTTTCTTGCGTCATCTTCCGAAAATATGAACTCTAGTTCCCTTAGAATACCTTTAAATGCTTGGACGTCATTGCCTCCGCGACCTACTAATGAATACTGGTATTTCAATGATAGCTTCATCGCGCATAATTTAATCAATTCTCCATCACTGTATGGTACATCTAAGCATTGATTTTTCTTTGCCATTAATTCGAAAAATTTCACGGGACTCTTCTCTCCTGAATTTTCAAAAGATGGGTTCTGTAATAATTCGTACTTCACTCTGTTCTGTGCTTCGCTGGATCAATACCGTGAGAGAAACTTCCCTCTGAAATCTTCGTACGATCGGCATGTCGCTGCAACATTCTGCACGGTTTATGCGACTGTTCCTGACATGTGTGCACTTATAAAATCTAATTAGTGTGCTAACGTCCAGTGTTCTGGTAATCCTACTCGGAATTGATCAATAAAAGTTCGTGGATGTAATGAGTTTCCTTCTCGAAAGTGTTGAAATTTTCTGACTGTGAGGAAATGATCGTTGTCGTACTTCGTCATAGTTCCATATGAAATTCGCGATTCTTCGCCACTTTTGTTTCTGATCATTTCTCCCGTCGTTCTCTCCGGTTGTGGTAGATCCGTTGTATATTGTCGACTGTAACTTTCGCCTACCCTTGCGTAGTATCGCTGGAGTGGTACGCAATAATTTTCTTCCATCGGCTGTGAACGTGTAGCTGAATGAATTGCACTGTACTCTTCGCGACCTGGCTTTCCATTGTCAGGTATTGGTTCGGTATCTTGTCTGGCTAACCTTGCTGCTTCATTGCACGATCCAAACTGTCTTGAAACATACATTTGTGGTTCCGCATGTGTTTGTGATGACGTTTGTTCATCAAGAATTTCGAAACGTGTTTGATGCTAGGCAGGCTGTCTGATTTCACGTATGTTACTTTCCGCCTGTGATTGGAATCGCAAATGCGTAATATCTTCATTAATTGCTTGTTTTTCCGGTGCTGTTACAGATACGGATGTGGTTGCAGACTCTGTGCTTGTTCGATCCTGTTCACTACGCTCTTCAATGGTTTGCAAGAACTCTGTTCGCAATTTCTGAAATCGTCGCTTCGTTACGCGCTTCTATTTTGACTATGCGGTTATCATATCTTTTCAGCGCTGCTTTTGTGATACATTTGTGTAACACACTGTTTTCAACAATTTCACGCACTGCACCTGCTGCTTGTCTAGTAATTACGTTTATCTGTATCTCTAGTTTCTTGATTTCTCCCTGGCTGTTGTTACGTAATGTTTTGATCTCGTCCTCAATTTCATTACGCAATGTTTGCACGTCCTCTTGTACTTTGTCAATGTCTGTTCTCAACTGATTGTGACCTGTTATTAAGTTTCCTATCACTTCTCGAGATTCTTTTGCCTCGTCTTCAATATGACTTAGGTGTAACTGAATTTTTTTGTTTTGTTCTTTAATCTCACGCATTTGTCTCGTGGTTTCTGCATTCTAAATTTGAATTTGGTTCTCTATGTCTCTATTTTGCCTTGTCATGGTTTCCGTAATTTGTAGTAATAATTCTGCCAGATTGATGGGTCCTATTGCGTTTTCTTCCGACGTCCTACGCTCTGTGTTTTCGCCCAAGTGTTGGTTCGCAACCGATTGCATTGAACTCTGCTGTGACACGTTTCTGCTCGCATTCCTTGTACTCTGTGGTAAGGGAGCTCTGATTACTTGTACTATGGGTTCTACGTATTCAAGACGCAAGTAAGAATCCACATCGACTGTCTCTCTACTTTCCTGCTCCTCTGTCGTATGCTGACTTACGTTTTATATGCCCTGACGTACATTATCCTCGTTATGGTTCATTATATGTCCTATTTCTCGCGATACTGCATCGTCCGTTGTACTGTCCTCTATTCTTTGTCCATTTTCATGCTGGGTCTCTACCTCAATTCGGTCTAGGTCTCGATCTGCCATTGCTAATCTTTCCGAATCCCTTATTTTCTGTTTTAAAAGCAATTCACGCGCCCTACTTCGAGTCAACATGCGCTCATACGATCTCACGCGTTTCATAAACTTTTTGCACACACGATTTGACAATCAATTCACTTACTTGTTGGGTCAGAAAAAACTTATCAACGATGTATCCGCCACCTGTGCGCTTGCATTGGAGAGAAAACCTAATTTTGACAATTTTTAAAATTCATAACTTAATCATGCTGTTGTCTCTGCTAGAATGTCTATCTATTGAACACTTTATTACTATCTATCGCTGCAACTACTGTTTTCGACTATTTATAACGTTAAAAAAAAATTTTTTTATTACGAAAATTTATCAACAGGATATTTCTCTGACCTAGTTAGGCATGTGGTCGACCTTCAATCATGGTATTTTACCACCCTGGCAGGGTCGCCATTTTCTAATATTCTGCGTGATGTCTGTTTGTTTTATGTCGTGTCTCCCTAACACTTTCGCGCAACGACGCTCTGAGCGTTTTTTTCGGGAATTGACTAGTTTGAACCTGGGACCTGTTGCTGGTAAGGAGACGTCACACCACACATGACATGTAGAATTCAGAAGAGTTCAGTGAGACTAGCGATGATATAACCAAATACTTAATGATTTCAGCGTCAGCTCCACTGCACTCCCTGTAAAAGAATCTTAATACTAACTAAATTTAGTGGAAGGGGTTCAAGGTTTTCCTATTTTTAGTTAGCTGGTAAAATAACGTCGAAAGAGCAGTTATGTTCACCATTGGAAATTTTATTCTACTCACAAAACATTGTTTATAAATTGCACTATTGATAAAAGGAAATGTTTTAATACAGGATGGTAAAAAACCAACTGTGTTCAACTAAAATGTGAACGAATATTCCCTGAATGGGTTTCCAAGTTCTACAATTGATCGAAGGATGACCTATGCCATATCACATCTATAATCTAGGTTTAAATTAAGTTTCACAAAAGAGAAAACTATCAAACTAAAACCCTCATTTATCTTTAATTACTTATCTAACTTGTCGTAAATTACAGTGGCTGATGTGGCTTCTCAATAACTATATAACAGAAAAATCATCGCGTTTCAGATTTTTACTTCAAGTGGCAAATGTGAACCCAATGAGCTTTAATTGACGATCGACACTAGTATTACGCAAAAAGTGCGTGTAACAGATGAGACTTCTGCAGTTCTGAGTGAAGCTTTATGCGCAGTTATGCGGCACAGCGTGCGTTCATTACCTTGTTGGTGTTCGTCATGGGGCGGTGGACAGTACAGCTCCGCTCACCTCGCCGTCTCCGAAGCAACTCTGAAGCAACTCTCTCCTTACTACAATTTACCGAAGTTGGTTTAAAGAAAACTATCTGGCTGTGTTTTCATCTGACCAATCAGGGTCTCAATGTTAACCTTAAGCTCCGCCCACAAAAATTCTGTCTATCCAATGAGAAACGTGATACTTTTCATGGTGGGCAATGTTTTTAAAGTTTGCAACGTAATAGAGATGCGAAAAGTCTCACGCTAAAACTTGCACCTGGTGTGGTCCTTTTAGCATTATCGTAAGAACTATACTGTTCTTCTGATGGGCTCTAGCTTTTAACATGGGATGTGGGGTGGTCCTAACGTAACAGAGACGCGAAAAGGACCCATGCTAAAACTTGCAGCTGGGGTGGTCCTAGTGGTTAGCTGGCGACGTTCGTGTCCAGTCCGTCCCTTATCGTAGGCCCTTCTAGCTTAACACGGTTCTGCTCTCGGCTTCTGTTCTCCATTTAGGCATTCTTGTGTTAGTCTGTGGTATTCCATTTGCTCGCTCGTTACTCGTATTACTTTGGTTAATTTAATGTCACGATTTATTCGGAGCTATGTGACATACTACTGGATTTGCTTATCATGTCAGGGTTTTCGTGGAAGGTGTTGGATTTGCCTGACACCTTACAATATTTGATACTCAAAATAACTGATGGCCGAAGGATAGAGGATATAAAATTCGTACTTCCTGTATCAAGAAAAACAATTCTGAAAAAGGGAAAATTGCTAGCAAATAATGTCAGGTTAAGTGTTTGGAAGATTTTTTTAAGATATGTGTCTGGAGTGTAGCCTAGGACTTAAATGAAACATGAACAACATACGGTTTCGACAGCTAATGAATGGAAGTATTTGAAATGTGGTTTACCAAACAATGCTGAAGATTAGATGGGTGGGTCGGACTACTAAAGAGGGTGTGCAGAATCGAACTGGAGAGAAACTAAATCTATGGCATAACTTATCTAAAAAGGCACATCACGAGGCTACAAGGACTTGTCAAGTAAGTAATCGAGGGAAGTGTATCGTGACTAAGAACTGAGTACAATAAAATTCAAATAGATGTAGGATATAATGCTATGCAGAAATGAGAGTAAAACGGATCTGTAGCAAACTAGCCTTAGGAGTGAGGACCACAAAATTTAAGTTTGTTTTTGACCTCCGTGATAACTGATTTTATCCCACTCTCTTACTACCTTCTGTAGAACTACGTTACGCAGAATTTGACAGGATCCTTCCGGCATAGGGGAACATTATTCTAACAATTCTGGTTCAAAGAGCACATGCCATTTGTGTCAAAGAGAGCCTCCCAGCTGAGTTGTAACACCTCAAAAATGTTTTTTACCAGAATTGGTACAGCGAAGCGCAGATTAGACGTGCATTTAAGGAAAGGAGTGATACAGCCATCTGCAAAGGAACGACCGTTAAATGAGAAGTTTGCCATTATCCCCTATATTGGGCTTCCATCAACCAAAATTGCGAGAATCCTCGCAAGAAACAACATCAAAACCGTATTTCGTCTACCACAAAAAACTAAAGATATGCTTAGCTCGGTGAAGAACAAATTGGAACAACAAATGCCTGGCATATATAGCAAATCTTGTGAGTGTGGTCTTCAGTACATTGGAGAAACACAACGCTGTATCTCACAACGCTGCTTCGGACACATTAGGTGCGTACGTCTGTGTCATAAAGGTCAGCCATAACCGAGGAAATATGTTCAAATTTGGGAAAATAAAAATGTTGTGGCAAGCTATGGCTTTTGGGAGATCATTATTACAGAGACAGTTGAGATGTATCTCAATGAGTATCTCGTCAGCAGTCCAGAAGTTTGCTGAGCTCGGCATGGAACCCTAGGCTAGCACCTGTATGTGGAGATGGCACCCAATAGTTGACGCTTCGCGAGTCTGGGCAAGACTAAACACAGCGAGAATCGAACGGCAGTTCAAAAATCTTCAAATGTGTGTGAAATCTTATGGGACTTAACTGCTAAGGTCATAATTCCCTACTTACACACTACTTAACCTAAATCATCCTAATGACAAACACACACACCCATGCCCGAGGGAGGACTCGAACCTCCGCCGGGACCAGCCGCACAGTCCATGACTGCAGCGCCTAAGACCGCTCGGCTAATCCCGTGCGGCTTGAACGGCAGTCCACAACCCACCACGAGACGCTGGCCCCCGTGCCAGGGGCAACGAGTAAGGAGAGGCGGCTGTTATATATATAGACTTTTAACGATTGCTTCGCCCATGTACACGTTTGACACATATATAAAACATATGTCCTCCTCCCTTCTCTGTGTCCGCCTTTCCTGCTCCTGTCGCTCTGTTCACCTCATCCTCGCAACTCCATCTGTCAATCTCCTCCGCCTCACACTGTCTGTCTCTTCATCTCCTCCTCTCCACTCTCTCTGTCATTATCCTCTGCCCCCTTTCTTTGACCGTACCATCCTCTGCCCTCCTTTTATCCTTACCTTTCTGCATCTCTCTCTGGCCATCTCCTTCTCCCCCCTCTTTCTTTTCCACCTACCAACTACCACTCTATCCCTTCTGTCCTCCCCCTCTGATCATCTCCTCCTCCCCCTTTCTGCCATTCTTCTGCTCTCCCTAGGGACCAATGACCTCAGCAGTTCGGTCCTGTAAGACCTTACCACAAATTTCCATATTGTCCTCTCTCCCCTTTCTGTGTCTATCTCCTCATCCTCCCTTTCTCTCTCTGACTGTCCGCTGCTTGCCCACTCTCTGCCCTCATCATCCCCTCCCTCTCTTCCTATCCATGACCTCCTATCCCCTCTCTCCGTCCATCCCTCCTGTGTACATCAACATTCCCCCAGTCATGGCCATCTGCATGTGTATCCCCCCGACAAAGTAGGCTAATAGTTCCCTCACAACACATGTCTCATATTGGGCAACCTACACATCAAGGACTTCAAACCGTTTCTTGCCCCTGATGTGCAGTCTGCCATGCAACACAGGTCGATAAAGTTGGCCAGTACCACTACAACAAAATTCATTTGTCATGCAGGGCACACTGCAATGCAGGGGTTGAAAGAATCGTTCTTTTCCCGTATCTTTCCTCCTATTGCACTTAGGAGGTTATAAACCCAACAGTGCTAACACTCACGAAGTCTGATGTTTATGCAACTGATCTAAATTGCTCCAGGGGTTTAGGAGGAGACCGCGGGTACACTCACATATATGCGGTATGACTGTGTAATCTCTACACTTTGCAAGCAGATTATAGAGTGACTTTCATTGAAAGGTCACGGAATATCAGTGCCACCCAGAAAGAAGTCAGAAGATTCCGAAAGTATCTGTTACAGAATGAGATTTCCACTCTGCAGCGGAGTGTACGCTGATATGAAACTTCCTGGCAGATTAAAACTGTGTGTCAGACCAAGACCACAACTTGGGACTTTTGCGTCGAGTCTCGGTCCGGCACACAGATTTAATCTGCCAGGAAGTTTCATATCAGCACACACTCCGCTGCAGAGTGGAAATGTCATTCTGAAAACGTCCCCCAGGCTGTGGCTAAGCCACGTCTCCGCACTGTCCTTTCTTTCGGTAGTGCTAGTTCCAGGGTTCGCAGGAGAGCTTCTGTAAAGTTTGGAAGGTAGGAGACGGGGCACTGGCAGCAGTGAAACTGTGAGGACGGGGCGTGAGTCGTGACTGGGTAGCTCAGAAGGTAGACCACTTGCCCGCGAAGGCAAAGGTCCCGAGTTCGAGTCTCGGTCCGGAACACAGTTTTAACCTGCCAGGACGTTTGAGTATCTGTTACGTTTTTCGCTTCCGCTATACAGAGGAAGAAGTGATTTACGGTACCACGGTAACAACAGATCGTGGACTACCGGTCCTTACCTGCAGCATACCGTCCTCATTATAGATGCGGCGAGATACCAGCATTTGGGTAACATACGGGTGGGCCGGT
The DNA here is from genome assembly GCF_023864345.2 of Schistocerca serialis cubense. NCBI lineage: Eukaryota > Metazoa > Arthropoda > Insecta > Orthoptera > Acrididae > Schistocerca > Schistocerca serialis. Next base: position 335,371,083 of record NC_064642.1, read on the forward strand.
GAGGAGCACTGGTCGAATGCCAGCCCGCAGCAGGACACGTGTCAGCAGCGAGCCGAGAACACGGGGGCCGCCACAGGGACCTGCGAGTGGCGGCGGCGGCCATTCTTTATGGCTCTTAATTGGCTTCTTCCCGATCTATTGTCATTTGCTTTAAATCGTAATAAAGATCCGGGCCGCCTTGATGGATTGCCCGTTCTTTTTGTGCTAACAAGAGGCCAGCGGCGGAGGACTGGAAGCCGGCGGCGAGACGGCAGGAAAAAGGGCCGTGAGGGGACAGGTCTAGACAGCAGCCCGCTAAATAAATTACCGGCGGCATTCCGCGGCTCGGACCGACCCAATCAGCGGCAGCGGCGGCAAGAAGTGTGCGGCGCTCAAAGAGCCGCGCCGCACCGCGCAGCGCTGCATTAACATTTGATCGCCGCTGCCGCACGGCCCGCACAATGCGCGGCCAAAGCCAGCAGGTGATCTGTGGCGGTGGCCGGCCCGCACCAACCGGACCACAACCGCTTATACGGCGATACTACGGCTCTCGTCAGTGACTCTTTCACTCTACAGCAAAGCGACCGCTGCAGTGAAACTTCCTGACACACTAAAGATACGAATCAGACTGGGATTCGAGCCGAGGCCTTCTCTTTTTACAGAGCGAGAGTTCGTAGTAGTTCACACACTGAGAGGATGGCAATCCACTATCAAGTCGAACCATCTAGGTTTTCTACGGTTTTTCAGAATCACTTTAGGCATAATCCGGGACGGTTAACTGACAAAAACGCTGGTGAGTTCCTTCACTGTTCTTCACATTATCTCCTTGTCGACCTCGTTAACGCGATGTTGAAGTTGGTCGTGATAAATTCGGTTAAGCGCAATACTTAGCAGTTAATTAATGTTACATATATTTATTAACGTCCGCAGCTCGTGGTCTCGCGGTAGCGTTCTCGCTTCCCAAGCATAGGGTCCCGGGTTCGATTCTCGGCGGTATCAGGGATATTCACCTGCCTCTAGATGACTGGGTGTTGGGTCATCATCATCATCATCATCATCATCATCATTCATCCCCATTACGGTTGGAGGAAGGCAATGGCAAACCACTCCCACTAGGACCCTGCCTAGTACGGCGGTGCGGGTCTCCCTCATCGTCCCCTCCGCTCTGTTACGAAGTATGGAACTTCATCATCTTTATGTCTGTTAATAATAAGATAGTATTGTCAGTAAACATAATATTTGAGAGACACGTTCATTGGGCGCCTCCCATCATGTTTTATTGGAATTCACTGACATTTATTTGCCCCTGTCAATTCCTTATTGCACTGCTCTAAAGAATTAGGGGAAAATGACTTTGCACTTCTGCCATGCTCCACGAAGCAATAATTGAGTACTGGGTGTACGTTACCAAATTATACCTTTACCTTTCAGTAGTTAACTACACAGCAAATCATTATATACGAAGGTAGGAACTTAAATAGTGGCAACTATTTATTCACAACCGATACAAAAGAGTTACCTGTTTTCCCCTGTTACTGTCCTTCAAAGTAGTCACCAGCGTTGTGCAGAATCCATTGCCAGCGTGTATACCGTTAGCAGAGCCTGTTCTACTGAGGGTGCGAATGGAGCGGCCTACTGCCTGTCGAATCTCTGGAACAGTTCTGAAGCGAATGCCGCGGAGTGGTTCCTTCATCTTCGGAATCACAACAAAGTCACAAGGACTTAGGTCTGGGGAGTATGGTGGATGGTTCAGTGCTTCGCAGTCCCATCGACCGAACAGAGCAGCCACAGCTTGCTTTGTATGCGCCCGCGCGTTGTCGCGCAAAATAATGGGTAGGTTGCACAAAATGTGCCCCCGATTCTTTCGCAAAGCTGGTCGCAGGTGATGCTCCAAACACGAACCGTAATACTGTGCACTGATGGTCTGCCGAGGAGGAACGTAATGCGTTAGGATAACACCATCACAGTCGTACACGGGAATCACCATAGCTTTCACCATACTGGGGCTCTGACGCACTTTCGACTTTCGCGGCGACCCATAATGACACCACTCGTTGGATTGGCGTTTCAGTTTTGGCTCGTACGATGTGGCCCATGTCTCATCCAGTGTTACGATACGGCGTAAGAAAGCGTCTCCTTCGCGTTCATAGCGCTCCAAGTGCGTCTGAGCAGCGTCCTAAAGCATCAATTCCTGCATTTCCATCAAGTCATGTGGAACCCATCGTGATGCAATTTTTTTCTTGCCCAGGTCTTCCTTCCGGATGCGAAGCACAGTCGTATGCGCTACTCCGGTATCGTGGGCAGGCTCACGAATCGTATGGTGTCGGTCAACGTCCAGTAGCGCGGCAACGCCGACCTACGCTGGAGGCTTTTACCCAACGTGCCGCTGTTCTGTACGGCAATGCCGATTCTCCGCACGCCTCTTGATGATCTTGATGACACTGTCGCGCTGTAAGACCTCTGGCACATTCAATCTTCATCCAGCTCCGTTGTTCCTGTTTCGAAAACATAGTGACACCGTTACGTTAGACCACTCGCTCACAAGTGACTGTGTTACCCTTGATTGTGCGCACGCCGGTTACGTGGGACGGACGAGTCCATTTGCTCGGAAGTAAGGTAAATATGTCGACAACGTGTGCTATCAGCGACAATAGTAGATTCCATTGCATAGTGTCTCCACAGCAGTGTTGCTACTATTTGAGTTCCAACCTACGTATTCTCGCATGTTTAAATAAAAATATGAAATATCGGACAGGTGTCGAAAGCAAAGTGGAAACAATCATTCATTCCATCATTTTGGGTTCAATGGACTCTGAGAGCTTCAAGAACGTGAGCGTTTATCACAGCCGGACACCTACGTGGCACAATCCGTATAAGTCGACGGAGGTTATCCTGTGTTATCCGTTCCCGTTCTTCAATGAGAGAGGCCGCAAGAGTTCTTGAAGAGTACGTGGTGGGCCAGAATGACCAGCATCACGTCTGTCAAGCAGGTCCCACACACGCACGATGAGATTTAGGTCGAGACTCCCCTTCGGCCATTCCATTACTTCTATGTCCAAGCTTCACAACACATTCCTGCTGACGACCGTCAATGGGCCCTGGAATTATAACTAATTTAGGGCCAACACTGTATGCAACAGCCACAACGTGGTCCAACGGCTTCTATTCGATGTACTGCCTGGCGGTAAGGCGACCGTGGACAACGACAAGATCCGTATGGCTCTCAATACTGAAGCCTCCCCACAACATCACAGACTCTTGGAAATCTGTAGATTTCCTGGACAACATTTGGCAAATACCGCACACACGAACACGGCCACCAGTGGATATCTGGAATCGTTATGAACAATACGTTTTGCCACTGACAAAGGTGCCAGTTGGAATGGTAGGGGTAGAACTGAAGGCGAGGTGCAAAATGTTGTTTTGTCAAGCGGTGTATCTGAACAGGTCGTCTTGTTCGTATTGTCCTTTCTCGTAACCTGTTCAATATAGTCTGACCTAATACAACGGCTCCAGTGGCTCTTGCAGTGCTCTGCCGGTAACCGTAAGACGCCACAACGCAGAGATGTCCTGATATTGGCCTTCACGGATGCTTTTAATGCGTCGGTGACTTTCTCAATCTAGCCTCGTGTACTGAAATGTCTCCCTGTAGCGTGCCCACAGCCTATGGATGACACATGGAGAGGCGTTGTCATCTGCAGTAACACGACCAAAACTAAATCCTTTTTTGATTAAACAGACTGCCCTTGCAACTTTCACTGCATTAAAACGTCGTAATGTGTTTGCTTGGTTGAATACAACGTCCACAAATAACAGCTGCCATATGTGTATCACACTATAAAACAATGCGACACCTTCTGAGGGGTCACCTGACGCTGTAATGCTGTCCAATAGATGGCGAATGATTTTAACTGTTGCCTACACTGAGAGCAAAGGTCTCAAGCCATGTAATACGAACACAGATACCGCCAGTACCAAAACAGATTTAACATGCCGGATGTTAATACACGTGTTCTCCTAATTCTTTTCAACACTGTAATTACGCACTCCAACAAATCGCGATATTTCGACAAGTTAGAACTGGTGAGATAGGTTGGCGATATAACCAATCTTTCCATCTCCGGTGAGTGGAGGACAGCAACATAACTACTTCCTTAGTTGCCTGCCTTACCGAGCAAGACTTTTGGCTACAATTTTCACGAGTTACTGTCCGCAGATGCGCCCTCGTGGGCAGCATAGTGCACCATTGGGGAGGGCAAAAGCCTGGTTTTTCGAACGATAGCGTCGAGACTCACTCTTGCTTCCATCATCGAGATGACCAACATGCCCTTCGGAGATCGCTGCTGAAATAGATAATATTGTTGCTTCCCTCCGCAAACTGATTCTTCAGTATGCACATATCTTGCAGTACAATTTCTGTGGTCTCTCGCGGCGAATGCAAGTTAATTTACTGAATTTAATGCGGTGTCATATCGAGGGTTCGCAGACCTGACATACCACATGCCCCTAGCAGAAAGGATACCAAATCTAACCGTGTAATACGTCAAACCAGGGATGACTTGCACAAAATTTCTAGACGGTGTAATGAATCACAGCTTGCTCTAAATGTAGAAAAAGGTAAGTTATTGCGGATGACTAGGAAAAACGGTCCTGTAGCGTTTCAATACAGCATTACTAGGGTGCAGCCTGACGCAGTCACATCAACTAAATAACTGTGTATAACGTTGCAAAGCGATATGAAATGGAATGAACACGTCATATTGGCAGTGAATGCACGACTTCGTTTTACTGGGAGAATTTTGAAAACTGTAGCTCATCCGTGAAGGAGACGGCATATAGAACTCTAGTGCCACCCATTCATGAGTAATGTTCGGATGTTAGGGATCTCCACCAGGTAGGATTAAAGGAAGACACTGAAGGAATTTAGAGGCATGCTGCTACATTTGTTGCCGGTAGTTTCGATCAGCACGCAAATATTGTGGAGATGCTTCCTGAACTCAAATAAGATTCCCTGGAGGGAAGACGATGTTCTGTCCACGGAGCACTAACGATAAAATTTAGGGAACCAGCATTCGAAGCTGATTGCAGAACGAGTCTACCACCGCCAACGTACATCTCGTGTAAGAACCAAGAAGATAATATAAGAGAAGTCAGGAGTTGTCCGGAGGCCTTTAGAGAGTTGTTTTTCCCTCGCTCTACTTGCGCGCGGAACAGGAAAAGAAATGACTAGGAGTAGTACAAGTTATCCATTCACAGTACGGTGTTTTGCCGAGTACGTATGTGAATGTAAATGCAGAACTAATCCCAAATAATTTTACCTTACATTAACTTTATGTCTTTTCTGAAATGCTTACCGAGTAACTGACTTTCAGTGAGATCGGTTGTGCTTCTTGAGACCCCGTGTAGTCACGGATGCGCTTTGTGTCCCTAAGATTCCGGTAGCTCATTTCTCTAGCCTTCAGCATCGTTTATTTGCATCGAGAGTGTGAGTTATTATGGAGATGATTGTGGAGCGAATCTCATATTTATTTAACGTATTCGAATGATGCAGAGGTTCGTATAGTTATTCAAACAAATAATCGTGCTGTCTTAATCGGTGATTGCAATCTTTCCTTATTCTATGATTATTATCCTGTTTCATTCATGAGGACGAGAATACATGTATGCATTAATAAGACGTTAGGTAGAGGGTTACGTTTCCAGGCAATGAAAGCAGTGCCTGATGAAATTCATTTCTATGCTCATTCAAATTGTTGTTCAAGATGTTCCATAATTACACAAGCCACTAATACGATTTTTACAACTTTTCATTCGATCTGGTTTGTGTTATCAACTGTCGTAGTTTAACTGAAATATTCGCTGTCGGAAAAAAATATAGTTCACCTCGAAAGACGACGCAGATTTTAATCCGCTGATGGCGTATGCCACCTGGGGGAAGAAGACGTTGTGATAATGGTTTCAACGTCGTCCACCAGCAGAGAGTGTAGTGACATAGCTATTAGATCGCCAGCTGTGTCTGCCCTTTAACAGCAAACGCTCACAACCAGATGTCTCAGTGTTGCGTAGACGTGTGAAGCAAGCAGGCAACCATGCCATGGATAAGTACTTGTGCTTCCTACAGCAATCTGAACGAGTTTGTAATTGGGCAAATTGTGGGTTTCCGAGGGGCGGGATGGTCCTTTCGGAGAATTACCACAGAAGTTGGATGTGCTCCGTCAGTTGTGCAATGATACTGGTGCCAGTGTTCACGTGAACATTCCCACACCCGTAGACGAAGTTCTGGACGCCCACGCAACACAGAACCCTCCCCCCCCCCCCCCCCCCACACACACACACAGATAATAGGGCTTGTGAGTCCAGACGGTTATTAGCAGTGGGACTACGGGAACATACACCTCTAGCCCGTCTTCCTCTACACCACAGCATCGAAGTACACGGTTCGACTGCTCCCGTCAGAGGACCACTTGGAAGATGGAATATTGTTAGAGCCGTTACTTTGCCGTTCTTAAACGGGAAGGTGATGCGTTGTTCCAGCAGGATAATGCTCGCTCGGATAATGCCTGTGAAACTCAAGGTGCTCTGCAAGATCGTGTACAGTATCAAGTCCCCTGGCCAGCACGGCCTACGGACTTCTCTCCAATGAACACGAGTGGGATAGGATGGGAAGAGAAGTGACACCTACTGCTCATCAACCACCAACTCTTACAGAACTACGTGAAGAATTCGAGCAGGCGTGGCGTAACGTATTCCAGGGCAGTATACGCCACCTGTACGATCGACTGGATGCCAAATTCACGGGCTGTATTGCCTCCTGTGGAGGCTACACCACGTACTGCTATGGGTGTTTCTATATGGACCGATACCTGGCACCTCAGAACCGCTTGTGCTATATCTGTAAATGTATTCAATTCGTGTATTCCGTATGTACCACTGCAACAATTAATCTGTAGTGAACTGGAAACCTCTAGAGGGATTGCATGGGGGTAATTAATAAATGCAATAATTTTAGTAGCTGTGTGTCCGGTTACGAAGTCTCGTAACCGGTTGGCCCTGACTAGTATTAGTACGCAATCTGACTGCATAAAATAATATAAACTGAAAGGAAATTTCCGTTAACACAATTGATTAATTAAGTCCCCTGCAACTATAAAAGCTACCAAACAACAAAGCACAAGTGTAACTGTTCTGTGTGTGGAAGTGTGAATCAACATACATGTATCTGGCACGGTTCTTCCTCAAACGACAAGATATTTTAAACACCATTTACAATGAACTAATTGAAAAACCAGAAATACTATAATTGCACATAGAAACCAGAATTACAAGTCTAATACATGAACACGAGCCAGATGCTTTGTTGACTGAACCTGTGACCAAGAGGCATTGTCATTAAGGAAATGTGAAATAATTTTTTTTTACCTCCATATATATTGACGAAAAATACACTGTGGTCATTGCAAAATCTTCCATCTATACATTACACCAACCGAACAGCATCAACACTCTCGGCCAGCAGAACAACAACGGCACACGACATCCTCAAAACTAGTAGTGCTCTCGACATCCTCTCCACAAGTACTGCCCACGGCAACCTCTGAACTACTACTGCTCCAGTGGAGGCGGCGGAATAATAATCTTTGGCGCAATCTCTGGCGCTGTGACTCAGTGTAGCCACATTTCAAATGCCCCTCCTCCACGGGCTAGAATTTGATGGTATTTTTGCCAGCGTTGGTGGTGAAAATACCACCAAATTCGTCCAAAAACCACAGACAAAAATAAAAGATGATATTAATAAGTAAATATCATATAACTAAATAAATTTTGGCTTTGCACTGACCCTTCAATAACCTAATATATAAAATACAGTAAGGAATACAAATGCTTGCGTACATGTGATGTTACATAATAGTTTACACAAGTATCATTTGTTAGAGTGGTTAAACAACTCGATCAATGGCACCAGCAATGACGATTAGGTGTAGATAAGAGTCTCATAATATTTCATAAGCAGTAAATACACAAAAAATAAGTTTATACAAATATTCACATAAAATCTTTTCAATAGTTCAATAAACAAGAAACACTCCTCAGAGTAGTTGACAGTTCCAACAGTAGCACCCAGAAATGGTCAACAGGTGCAAATAGCAGTCCCATAACATTTCATCAGCAGTACTTAAACAGCTGCAACAGTGGCACCCAGCTATGGCGAGCAGGCGCAGACACCAACAAGTGACATTATCTCAGTAGAAGCAGTTCCATCAGTGGCACCCAGTAATGTTGACAGGTGCAGACAGCAACAAGTGACATCATCTCAGTAGAAGCAGTTCCATCAGTGGCACCCAGCAATGTTGAACAGGTGCAGACAGCAACAAGTGACATTATCTCAGTAGAAGCAGTTCCAACAGTAGCACCCAGTAATGTTGAACAGGTGCAGACAGCAACAACTGACATCATTTCAGTAGAAGCAGTTCCATCAGTGGCACCCAGTAATGATGAATAGGTGCAGACAGCAACAAGAAACATTATCTCAGTAGAGGCAGTTTCAACAGTGGCACCCAGCAATGTTGAACAGGTGCAGACAGCAACACGTAACATAATCTCAGTAGAAGCAGTTCCAAGAGTGGCACCCAGCAATTTTGAACGAGTACAGGTAACAGTCCATAATATTCACTATCAATAATTAAACAGTTCATCAGCAGAAATTAAACGTTTCCAAGTGGCACCCATCAATGCTGAACAAGTGCAGGTAACAGTCCATAATATTCACTATCAATAATTAAACTGCTCATCAGAGTTTGAATGCACACACAATTGCTTTTACAAAATTATTATCAATGCTCTTACACTAAACATACAAATTATAATAAACACACAAATGATATCAGATAATTGTCATATTAACTATTACAAATACACAGATATCAGTAAACCTATAATATTTATGGGTGTCAGTGCAAGCTACAACAAACAAGTAAAATAATATTTAGGAAATAGGTCGGTACCAATTACTTGGGATTAGGAAAGGAAAACACACAAAACACACTCACTCATCTTTGTAATTGAATAGTGTTAACTGTGTAAATGCAATTCTGTCAAAATTTGATGTTCAACATGTGTATCAAGTAGCATTGGTAACAGTGTATAACAGTCAATAATAGTCAGTCAACGTCATAGTCATCATGTCAAGACAAATGCTTGCAAGCCAAATCAAATGTACGGTTGCTGAACAACTGTCAGTGTGCCAAGATATGCAAATACTTCCTCTCTCCAATATATATATACTGCTTATTGATTTAGCAAAGTGTGTGTGTAGACTATCTTCCTTCCACTTGAGTGTTCTAGTCTGCCATCTTCATCCTCCTTGTTCCATATAAATAAAAATAAAAAAAATGTGCTCCTCACTTACTTTACCTCTTATCCACCAAAACTCCAATAATCATCAGCATCACATAATCTTCATACTTCAATAATACCTCTTCAATACGTCGATACATATAAACTTTATCATCAATATCATTTACCTCACCTCTTGTCCACCAAAACTCCAATAACCATCAACTTCACACAATCTCAATACCTCAATAATACCTCTTCAATACGTCGATACATATAAACCTTATCACCAATATCATTTCACTTCCGTAACAACTCTTTCCTCTAGTCAGTCTCCTCGAACAAGTGCAGATAAAATCCTAGCGCAAACTTCAATTCATCATCCCATTCAATTCGAAGACACAATGTCCAAACATAACCTCTGTGTAATCCACCTGCCCAAATGTTCTACTCATTATGAATTATAAAATACATTTTGGTTACCTTGTCTATCATTAAATAAAATAAATGCATATATGACCTCTAACAGCCTTCAGTTTGAACAACTTTCAGTAAGTAAGTACGAGTACGGAGTATGAATGATTATATAAAACTTTGAATGAATAAATCGTAATATTTCTCAGTGTGTACACCACTTCATGAATCATGGCAAAACAGAAGCAAACATGTGGTGTATTTTTTTTGTGTCAAGTGTCACTTGCTATTTCAATTGCTCACGAGGAATGCAGTGTAATAACTGTCAATGGTCTAAACCTAGTGTTGGTATTTCATGTCGTTAGCTTCCTTTCTATTAGCATAAATTTATACAGCTTCCATAAAACCTCCAGCTCATGTGACTTCAATGAAGTTTCTTGTACCAATGTCGTTCGTAGAATTATAGCAGTTCATTTTCTTATCTTAAAATATAAAGCACTGAGCGTAAGCAAAACATCCAATAGCGAGTAAATACACCAGTAGAGAACAGAATGTCAACAAGTGGATGTAGCACAATCCCTACAACAAGGCTCTACCAAGCGAACAATCTATAGTTAATACCATAGTGTGGCCTAAACTCCATGTTCGTGCACAATATATCAGCATTTCTAGACACCAAATTAAAGAGTAGTTATGACAGCAAAACAGAAATGTGTAAATATGCAATCCATACACAAAGCAACAAGTATATATCTTACATAATAAACAGGTCATTAGCATCATATCAGCATAAGCAAATAAATTTTCATATGTAATCTTAATAAGTAAACATGAAGGCGCAAGCAGTAAATCACAAAGTATGACTTACATACATAACCATATCAGCACAACTAATCAGGTGACAATTATAATCTAAATAAATAAGCACAGCAGGCAAATAATAAAAAAATATGACATCAGTGAAAAAGCAGAGCAGCCAAGCGACGCATAATACACATAAGTAACAACCCTGTTCATTAATCAATCATTGTCAAAAACAGTTACCACAAAGTATAAATCACATAATCGCGAGCAGCAAATTACGCATAAAGCACATACCTAAGTAGACATATGTTACCTGAAAAATAAACTCAATTAATAGTTACCTTTTTAGTTTATTACTTTCTTCTTCGAAATTAAATTCTTCCTGAAATTTTCTCGATAGCAAGTCCTCTTAACGTCGGACACATACAGCATTTACCTGAAGTTCTTAAATATTTTATACAACTGTATCCTGAATAAAACTGAACGTTAATAACATAATTTATCAAGACACTATAGCTTTATACTGAATTTCATCGGAGAAATTAGATTGTGTATTTGTTTACGGCTGTCAGTGCATTCGCACTGAGTGCTCGATCAGCTGTAGGTACGCGTGACGTAGGCAGTAATTGTTTGCGGTCAACGACTGTCTTGTGCGGCGCGCAGACTTGACTGTTGCTTTGAGTATGTGCCGCCGCCAAAACACGGTGCGGTATCCTTGTATTCTCTGCGTGTTTACGTGTAACTGTTAGTTTGTCAAAAGTATGTCATTCCACAAAAATTTTAACGTTCGCTATATGATTTATTCCCTTACAGCGCCGTGATTTAAGAGTTTCTACTTCGACAGTGTTGTCATGAATAATTTTGCGAACTCTATATGGAGCGTTATAAAACAGAAAAAATTTGCGACACCAGCCTTTTCTTTTGTGAGCCAAACGACGAGACTTAATTAACACCTTTTGACCAACTGACAAGGTTTTTAAACGACCAGAACGTTTAGCTGATTTCTCTCTTCTAGCAGCCGCAGATGCAATATTTTGTAGAGCCAGGTTGACAACTTCAGAATGCCGCAGTTTCCGTGAATGCGGAAAAGGAACGATTTCAGAAATGCGATTTGTCGGTGCTTTATTTTTTAATATCAATACAGGCGGTAAAGAAGTTTAATCATTAGGGAGTTCATTCAGAATGTTTTGAAACATATGAAGATACTGATCCCACGTTCTGTGATTCTGATGACAATAAAGTCTACACAATTTATTGATTTCCTTCATCCATCTCTCTGAAGCCTTAGATTGAGGGCGAAAAAGTGAAATGAAAATTGGTTTAATCTTACGACGCCGTAGAGTATGAAGCCAAATTTTAGAGCGAAACTGTCATCCATTATCTGATATAACTTTATCACCATGACCCACTTCTTTAAGAAAATGTTTGATGAAAGCATTAGATACTGAACGAGCTGTTGCTTTGCGTAAAGGTGTAAAACACACATATTTTGATGTCAATTCCACTACTACCAAAATGTACGCAAAACCATTAGTAGAACGAACCACTGGACTGAACAAATCGACTGCAGCCATCTCCTTTAATTTCGCTCGAATGATAGGAAACAACGGTGCTCTGTGAGAAATAGTAGGCAGCTTAGCCTTATGACATAATTTGCATTTGGCAAGAACAAATCGAATACGTTTTTCCATATTACTGAAGTAGAAATTTTCTCGTAATTTATGAAAGCATTTTCTGGAACCAAAGTGTGCATAACTGAAATGTGTATACCAAATCAATTTATTAACGCACTCATCAGGAATGCAAACTAACCAAACAGAGTTGTCAACCGATTTTCGTTTAAAAAGAATATCATTGCGAACTTAATAATACTGTCTAATCGCCACGCTTTCCTTTCTCATAAGGCTGGTATCTATTGTCCTGTCTGTTTCGTCTGTCATTTTCAAAATTACCTCTATAACTTCGGTTCCGATCATTATCCCTTTTCTCTGAAAATCTATTGTGATTACCGTTACTGAAAAAATTACAAGAAGTTCCGTCGTCGTTGTCATACTCAAGTTCTTGTAGCAAAGTCTTAAAAGTTTCAATGTCGTCTTTACATGTTCCGGCTAAAGCAATGTGTCTCATCGATTGTGGCAGCTTAGTTAAACAAATGCGAATTAATTCAGTCGGGCTATAAGGGTTGGAAAGGAAATGATTCTTTCGAATCATGTCTTCAAAGTATTCTGCCAGCGTGCAAAACTCTGTTTAAAATTACGCTGCATAATAAGACTATGTTTGACTCTGTCTTGCGTGTTTTCGGACCAATATGCCGATAGAAATGCATGATAAAAATCATTTAAATTTTTACAATCTCTAATAAGTGCGTGCATGCGCGTCGCCGGTTCGTTTTTCATCAATATCCTGAAAACTGTCACTTTCAGGTACAATAGTCATATCCAGTTATTCTTTCTGACTCCTTTTCTAGATAGATTGATAGTTGAAGAGTTGTTTTGATAGATACAAAGAATAGTAAAAGAGTAGACAGCAGTGCAGAAAACTAAAAGGGAAATAGCACCACTACAGCTCGGGGCCCTGTGCACGCTACGGCCCATATTCACTTAGTGTAGTGAATCCCCTGAGGACTTAAATAGCCACTCATAAATACCAGTTTGTGACTTAGTGGCCAATTTGGTGGAAGTGCGTACATAAATTGATCTAATCATGAACATGTCATTATTAGAATTGCTAAAGATCTTAAACTTCCGAACAGTTAAAAAGTGTTTATAGTCAAAGTTTTCGCCTCGTGGCGACAAAGACCTACCGCGTCTGTCCCAGTCCGAATGTCGATTATTGTCAAGTTCGCGCGCCTGGCGCTCTCTTGTTGCATCTCGTAAATGAAATAAATTAGTTTCTTCAAAACCCGCTGCTATCGGTGATTCCAAATTTCTTCTACTGTCTTTTCCTACGATTTCGCTTTTAATTTGTTTAACGCTTTCGTAACGCCTCAAATTCCCTTTTAACGCGTTCTTTAAATTTTCCCTGATTTTCAACATGTTTATTTATATTCTGGTACTCTTTTGTTCTGCAAATGGCAATGGAGCTGTATCATCTGAATCTCTGTCCCCATTTAGACTAAGATTTGTCAATTTATCTGAAATCTCCTCAACTCTTTCCGATAAGTCACCTATTTGTTCTTTCTGTTTATTTACGACTTCCGTAAGTGTGGCGACTCGGGTTTCAGTATTGACACATTTAGTAGTTAACTGTTCATATTGTTGTAATAGGTTATTTATTCTGTCATTTGGTACGGATTCCTCGATTCTTTCAATATTTCTTCCTTATCGTGTACACATTGAAGATTCAACTCTGAAAATTTTTGTTCTGTCACGCGATCTCTTTCTTCCTGTTCTCTATCCTGTGCCTTTTGTCTAATTTCTATTGAAATTAACCTATTATTGAGAGTATTCAAAATCCATTGTACTTCTTCTCTAATTTCTTTCTTTAATTCATCTTTCATGCTTTTTAAAACATGTACCTATTCGTGAGTCTAACTGTGTTTCCATTGTTCCCATCTCCGTTTTTAATTGAGATCCTAACTGTGATCCCAAATTTAATATTTCACTCATCAACTGCTCCATATTAACTGGTTAGAAATTCTTTTCGCCCCTAACATTTCCCGTAAAACTAACTTCCTTCGTCATAGCTGTAAAGCTATCTGTTTCGATACTATTCCAGAATCTTTTGTCGTTAATCTCGTATTCTGTGAATTTTTTAATTGTGAAAAATTTTGAACTGGTTGCGGACTATTTTCCCGGCTTATTACATTGTTTTCTACTTCGTTATTCATCATACTGTTCTGTGTTGGCGAGTTCGCCATATTAACAATTTCGTTATTCTGACTATCCATCATTTGTACATTTTTCATCGATCGCGTAATCATTTACAAAACATACAAAACTCATCACTATACGAAAATTACACACAATATAACACTTTATCACCAACAATACCATTCACAAGAAATGCTTCCCGACAAACACGATTAACGAACAATCAAAATCTTCATAATTGCACATAATTGTCAAACCCGTATACGAGGCATCAAAAATTAAATTCTGAAAAAATACCATTAGAAGAATAAGACAACTACAAATGTTCAGATTCCAAATCTACACATGCAATATAGACTACAATTACTAAACTACAAATTACTACAACAATACTACTGTCTGCTATTTTTACTGTCAAAAGAATTCCAAGGGACGATCGGAAGCAGCGGTCGCCACGTGCATGGGGGCTTAATTAAGAAATGCAATAATTTTAGTAGCTGTGTGTCCGGCTACGAAGTCTCGTAACCGGTTGGCCCTGACTAGTATTAGTACGCAATCCGACTGCATAAAATAACAATATAGACTGAAAGGAAATTTCCGTTAACACAATTGATTAATTAAGTCCCCTGCAACTATAAAAGCTACCAAACAACAAAGCACAAGTGTAACTGTTCTGTGTGTGGAAGTGTGATTCAACATACATGTATCTGGCACGGTTCTTCCTCGATACGACAAGATATTTTAAACACCATTTACAATGAACTAATTGAAAAACCAGAAATACTATAATTGCACATAGAAACCTGAATTACAAGTCTAATATATGAACTCGAGCCAGATGCTTTGTTGACTGAACCTGTGACCAAGCGGCATTGTCATTAAGGAAATGTGAAATAATTTTTTTTACCTCCATATATATTGTCGAAAAATACATTGTGATCATTGCAAAATCTTCCATATATACATTACACCAACCGAACAGCATCTACTCTCTCGGCCAGCAGAACAACTGCACACGACATCCTCAGAACTAGTAGTGCTCTCGACATCCTCTCCACAAATACTGCCCACGGAAACCTCTGAATTATTACTGCTCCAGTGGAGGCGGCGGAATAATAATCTTTGGCGCAATCTCTGACGCTGTGACTCAGTGCAGCCACCTTTCAGGGGTGTACAAATTTTTTTCCGTCAGTGTATGTACAATCACAATGCGTGAATAATTCAATATATACGGAATGTATGTAGTCAGATATGTTGTAACTAAGTGAATAGATCACGTATTAACTTTTTTTACGCGTGTGTCTGGTCTGAGAGCGTAAAAGAAATGTTACAAAATCGGATGTTTTAATAAAGATATAACCACAGGTAAGATCCACATCCACCTGAAGTAAAATTTGCAGTTAACACTGAGTAAATGAATTAGGTACAAGGGCTACGTGCATGTAATGAAATTACAGTAAGACATTTCTTTTCCACAAAATATATCTGCTTTCAGTTATGGTTAGGTCGAATGCAGTTAATATTCACAAAACTTGTGCTGACACCATTGATATTTTTCAGAGAGACAAGATAAAATAAATCAAAGAAAACCAATAACATGTCATCGTGCTTATATTCAGAGTATCTTTCCTGGATTTAAGTAACTTCTCTGACACAAATAGGACTTCATCTGGACGATTTTTCCCTGAGTACATTAGACCCTGTCATTACCAACTCGTCCCTCCATAGCAAAATTGATAGTGTGGCGTATTTTCAGTGCTTTGCACGTATTGGGATCATTGTCAGGCTGTAGCAATGAAGGCAACAGCTGGTCTGTGTGTTCTATATTGAAGAGACGGCAGTCATTTCTGGCAGTCGCTCTGACAGACTAGCATTGCTATCACATGTCAAGTCATGGGTGATTTCTCAGCAGGCATTTATGTATCTCCCATCAGGTCTGCCCTTGAGGCGTTTCAGACTAGGAGTAGTTCCTGAATTCTGCAAAATGTGCTTAGGTGTGTCCAAACATCGTATCAGCTTGTATTCTTTTTTATCTTGCCTATCCAATTATTTGTTAGTAACTGGTGTTACTGTTCTTTATGCTTTCTTTGTCCCATGCTAAAAGAAGTACAAACTCGGCGAGAAAGTTCCTTTTCAAAAATGTTCTTGCGCAGTTTTCCATAACATTTAGTTGACTGATACCTGCAGACTCTATGTACTATTGGTTTGTTGATTTATCAGTCTTCTCAACTTTTCACTGTTCTCATATCGACACTGTATATGGCAATAACAAGCCATTATTTGTTTCAGTGAGGCCAGTACATAGATTGACGCTCATCCTAATGGTCGCCTCCATCTACACTTAACGTTCGTGTCTACAGGTTTTTGTATGCCTCCTGTCCGTAACATTCCTCTGGATCTTACCGACTAAAATGTCCAGTGATATCCTGGAAACCCCAAGTCTGCTGGCATCATTCTCCTGCTTTCTAAACAGCGCAGACGCTTGGGAAGCAGGTTTCCGGCTGAGATTTTTGCGTCACTGTATGTTTTGCGACCTCTAGTCTGTTATGCAGTCCTCGACGTACCTAACAGGGACGCAAGATGATGTGTCTCGGACTGAAAATACGAGATACGTTTTCACAGATGTGCGCCTAACGTGGCACAATATAATTTGGGAGTACCATCTGGTGATTTTTGTAACTCTGCACGTCTGATGATCCGTCTGAGACATTTGGCCCCAGTTTTTGTAGGAGTGAGACCAGCTTTCAAATACACGTTTTTGACCTGATATAGAAAGAGGGTGGTTTCTTTGCTTATCACCGTCTTCAGTAACTTTGTTACTGGATGGCATACGCTACAAAATAACAACTGATTTACAGACGTCTTCATACATACTTTGCAAGTGACTCTACATTTTATGGTAGAGGGCACTGCGCACGCACATCAGACCTATTCTGTTACCGTAATGAGCGAGAGCAAAGTGATTGTCCACATACCTCTCTCTGTACGTGCCCTGTCATCTGACCTCAAAATCTGACTTGTCGAGAAATTTCAGTTTAAACTGAAAAAATCATTCTAGAAACAATCGATAGCTGTGGCTAAAT
Organism: Schistocerca serialis cubense; assembly: GCF_023864345.2. Taxonomy (NCBI): domain Eukaryota; kingdom Metazoa; phylum Arthropoda; class Insecta; order Orthoptera; family Acrididae; genus Schistocerca; species Schistocerca serialis. Next base: position 335,388,508 of record NC_064642.1, read on the forward strand.
AATTATCTGATATATTCCTTTTCCTAAGTGTGCTAGTCCAAAAGTTGTGTAGGGAAAACTACGTGAAACTTGGTGTGAAGAAGAAAAGTGCACACAGGCTGAAGCGATAGCTGGACGAATCAGAGTGAACAATATTGCTGTGAAAGAGACCTGTGTTCCCGGGCAAAGACAAAGTACAACTTGCGAGAAAGAATCATCTGTTCTTACTCGGAGGATAGCGTTATTCCAAGTAGAGAAAGCATTCAGTATATCGGTGGTATAAATCGAGAATCACTTGGACACTATCAGGAAAATCATTGAGGTGTCATAAGTAGCTAAATGTGGGAGCGTTTCTGATGCGAAAGACGTGTAAGTTGAGTCGTACCGATAAAGGTTTGAGAGATCGTTGAAGAAGTATATCTGTGCACGACTCCACATGTACGTACGTTAAAGATAAAAGGCACAAACATAAATGCAATCAAGTCTGTCTGACTACTTCTGCACTGTAAGAAAGTTGTGCGGATTACTGCCAGAGTTTCTTAGAAATATTCATGTGGACCTGCTTTGCCTGCTACGTAGATATATTATCTCTTCAATGTCCCATCGATCTGGTGGCACACTAATGTCTTTCTGTTTTAAGTGCTGTAACTTCACAGCGGCAGTAGCCTGTGGCCTCAGCGCTAATTTATAGTGAGAGAGGCCCCAGGAATATCGGTTAAATGCTTTATTTGGTGGAGTTGCGAGCATGTCAATTACGAACGTCTTATTTGCAGTATTTTTACGTAGTACTGGCAGAATAGCTCATTTCCTGTTGTAAGTGCTCACAGCATCAACGTCCAGTTATATACGCTCATTAAACCGTGGCGGTAATAATCTCTTAGACTGCATCTTGCGAATGATTCCGCACCTCTGCTACGAATTTCTTCACAGGATCCGCAGCCCCGCGAACCTGTAAGCTTACTGCCCTGGTGGCCGTATAACTGATTGAATTCCGTCTCCATACTGAATGGACTGATTACCTTCTCACATCGCTGGTGACCATTAGTTAAAATTACAACGCGGGAGATGCCACGAATGCTGCATGATGCGATAACCTCTGGAAACTAGCCATATGTTGCAATTATTTTGTTGTTACCGTCGAAGACCGAGTATTTAGAAATAAAGACAGACAGGCACCTCCATTTCGCCTGCTGAATTAATACTCTCTTCTGTCTGTCAGAGCGGACAAAGGGCAGAGCATTTCAGTTTTGTCGACACAGAGGCAAAATAATGAAACAAGTTCTCATTTTTTCTGCAAATAACATTTTTTGGCATATTCAGTCGGGTCTTGGAGGTACACAGACATATTAAAAGCTTGAGTATGAAGTACTGTTGTTCGAAAGTAAAATTCTTTAATAGTTCGTTATGAACCGGCTTAAGGCGCTTACGTCATTGTCAGATAACTTAATACTATATAGATTGTCCACACAGTTTCAGAGAGACTTCGTAACTCTACAAAGATATGTGACGTTTTACGATTATATCGATACAAAACACAAGTTTAACGTGATACTCAAACAAAACACAAGTTTAATGTAATACTCAAAGATACTTTCAGGCGTTCCCCAAGGTAGTGTTATAGGCCTTTTGCTGTTCCTTATCTATATAAACGATTTGGGAGACAAACTGAGCAGCCGTATTCGGTTGTTTGCAGATGACGCTGTCGTTTATCGACTAATAAAGTCATCAGAAGATCAAAACAAACTGCAAAACGATTTACAAAAAATATCTGAATGGTGCGAAAAGTGGCAGTCGATCCTAAATAACGAAAGTGTGAGGTCATCCGCATGAGTACTAAAAGGAACTCGTTAAACTTCGGTTACACGATAAATCAGTCTAATCTGAAAGCCGTAAATTCAACTACATACCTAGGTATTACAATTACGAACAACTTAAATTGGAAAGAACACATAGAAAATGTTGTGGGGAAGGCTAACCAAAGGCTGCGTTATATTGGCAGGGCACTGAGAAAATGTAACAGACCTGCTAAGGAGACTGCCTACACTACTCTTGTTCGTCCTCTTCTGGAATACTGCTGCGCGGTGTGAGATCCTTAGCAGGTAGGACTGACGGAGTACATCGAAAAAGTTCAAAGAAAGGCAGCACGTTTTGTATTATCGCCAAATATGGGAGAGAGTGTCACAGAAATGACACGCGATTTGGGCTGTAAATCATTAAAAGAAAGGCGTTTTTCGTTGCGACGGAATCTTCTCACGAAATTCCAATCACCAACTTTCTCCTCCGAACGCGAAAATATTTTGTTGACACCGATCTACATAGGACGGAACGATCACCACGATAAAATAAGGGACAGCAGAGCTCGTACGGAAATATATACGGAAAGATATACGAGATTGGAATAATAGAGAATTGTGAAGGTGGTTCGATGAACCCTCTGCCAGGCACTTAAATGTGATTTGCAGAGTATCCATGTAGATGTAGATACAGACTCCGAAAAATTCAATCTTGTGGTGAATGTGATGGACAGACGGAAAAAGGTGGGGAAGGGAAGAAGTATATGTAATGTGTGCGTGGAACAGTTATAACAAACATATTATCTGATGATCAGAGAAATAATAACTGGCTATTGCTACTTTAGTGAGGTTGAGACTTGGAACTATGTTTGATCATTAAGCATGAGGTTATGATTCTTTAACTGGTGTTCATTAATGGCCAGAATTCCGAGTAATGTTAGTTTTCTGCCTTTAGTTCCTATGTCAAGAAAATAACATTTCATATCATGTGAATGACACTCATTCCGAGCTTGTTCAGCAATGGTGGACTCTTTCAACCTCGAACTCATACTCAGTCAGTGTGATAGTTATAGCCCTTGCTGATTGACCCACATATAATCTTCCACACAGATTACAGGAAATACTATAAATTCTACTCTGTTCTAAAAGTGGAATCTTATCTTTACTGCTGAACAGAAGGTGGACAACGATATTCCTAGTGTAAAGAGCGAGAGTATGTTTTCTGGATTTTACGAGTAGTTTCCTGCCAAGGACCTGTGAAGTTTCACCCACATATAGCATAAATAACCTATTTCACAAAGAAACTATCATAAATTAGCAACTCAAATTTTGAGACAAACCATTTAGCCTCTACCAAATCCTAATTTGGGGTAAAATCCCTGTACCCGCTATGGTCACACGCAACCGGAAACAGTTTCTAGTGTTACAAAGAAATAAATGACGAGCCTAGATCAGTCTCAACCTCCAGATTTTTGAGCGTAATGGTGACTCTCTGTTGGGTCTTCTGTTTCCTGACCTCTTCACTAGATGGCTGGGTTATTTCTATTGTTACATTATGATTATGCTTAGGTGTGCACTGTATTAATTCCTTGACCCGACAGAATACCACAAATCACAAATCGCCTTGCCAGAGAATGAAACATTTCGACTGCAGTGATTCTAGCAGTCATCAGGTTAAACTAAGAGACCTTTCAACGTCATGTCAATAGTACAAAATGATCAATTCACTTATTATAATTCATCATGGAAGTTAGTCACTGACAGTTCAAGGTTGCGCCCTGTCTTTTAACATCAGTTGCTGCTTTTTTAGTACCAGTAATTTCTAGAAAACCTTCCTATGTTAGACACTGCATCCTTTAATATATCTACGTTTATTGTTTTCCGTTTTTCAGGTCTAGATGCTGCGTTTTCAATTTCATCCTTCTCAAACACACTGCCTAACATGAAAACTGAAGCTCGAAGAAGACATGGTGGGATGTTCGTATAACCTCGTACATTGACACGCGGTCGGCAGGGATGTAAATAATTCAGAGCTGCACTCCTCTGTGACAGACAGAGAGGCCACCGGGTTTGTGTTTAGGCAGGTTATACAGGGTGAGTCACCAACTATTACCACCAAGAATAACTCCGAAAGTATGACAGGAGCTGAAAAGTTGGTGGGACAAAAGTTGTAGGGGAGAACGGGGAACATAATTGGACGTTGATTTTTTTTTTTTTTTTTTTTTTTTTGTTAGATGGGTTCGCTTCAGATATATGGTCAATTTTGTTTTGTTTTTTAAATGGGATGCTAGATTTCGGTACTTATTTTCTGATAACGGCTACCGATAAGAATCCAATGATATGTAACAGTAATGTCTTTGACGGTCAACGAAGGTCACAAAGGTGGCATGAACGTCCATTTACAGAAAGTGTTCGAAGTGATGACTATTGGTATCAATGCAGTGCTTCAATCTTCTTATCATGGATTGAGTGGTATTCCTTATCACATTTACCCTTATCGAAACACATGCTCTGGCAAATCTCTCTCGCATATCTTGAGATGTAGTTGGAACGTCTTTATAAACAATGTCTTTCACGAATCCTCACAAGAAAAAATCCAGAGGCATCAAGTCTGGCGAACGAGCCGGCCCCAACACATCTCCTCAAAGTCCAATCCAACGATCTGGGAATTGTCTCTGCGACCCATTTCTAGGCATCAGCGAAAAATGTGCCGGACATCGAGCGTGTTGATACCACATTCTGTTCCTTGTTCCTAAAGGTATTTCTTCCAATAACAGATCTAACGGTTCTTGCAGAAATGTGGTGTACTTCCTTCCATTAAGATTTCCTTCGATGAAAAAGCGGCTTATAATTCGGTCCTCCAGAATCCCACACTATACATTCACCGACGACGGTTTTTGGTTTACAACTTGCCGCAGCCAGCATGGATTTTCAGTTGCCCTATAATGCATGTTATGTAAATTAACATTTCCATGGTTCGTGAATGTAGCCTCGTCAGAAAATAAAATCAAATTAATAAGTGTGACATCCCTCTGAATCTGAAGTTGAGCCTATTGGCAGAATTTAATGAAACGTATACAATCCGTACCAGTTCATTCTTGGTGGAGACTGATTTGGTAAGGACGATATTTATGGCGATGCAGAACACGAACAACACTACTCTCGCTCATGCGAGATTCCCTTGCAGTTTAACGCGAAGTGACACAAGGGTCTCGAACCAGAGTGGCAAGAATACCAATTTACGTTTCGTCGTTAGTAACTTTCCTCGCCGGATATGTTGTCGATGCGTTAAAGATCCAGTTGTTCTCAATTTATCATACACATATTTAATTGTGTGACGTGTAGGGTGAGTACGTTGAGGATACCTTTCAGCGAACAAGTCTCTAGCTCTCACTGAATTTCGTTGGCATTATCGGTAAATGAGAAGCATATCGACTTGTTCTTCGAAGGAATACACCATTCACATTCGCATGATTCGAATATACCAGTCTCACCTGTCCTATTAGTGGTGTATTGCGAAACTGTTGAATGGTATTTACATATCAATGGCACGTTAGATGGATACGCCGTATTCGGCAAATCTTTACTATTTGCACGATATGCGAGATAGGAATGCCATAGCATGTGCTTCGGTAAGTACCGAAATGGTAAGGAATACCACTCAGTCCATGATAAGAAGATTGCAGCACAGCATTGATACCAATGGTCATCACTTCAAACACCTTCTGTAAATGGACGTTCATGCCACATTTGCGACCTTCGTTGAACTTAAAAAACGTTATTGTTACACATAATTGAACTCGTATCTATAGCCGTATCAGAAAATAAAAACCAAATTACAGCATCCCATTGAAAAAAAAAGTTGGCCTTCATATCTCTGACGCGACACCAAACAGCAACAAAAAAACCAAAGTCATATTATGGGCCCCGTTGTCTCGCACTACATTTGTCCCACAAACTTTTCAGCTACTATCATACTTTCGGAGTTATTTTAGGTGGCAATAGTTGGTGTCTCACCCTGTATAAGGGGCGTCAGCTGCGAGAGATGTAGAGTTATCACTGTGAAGGACACGGAGATACTGTGTACCCATCTGAAACAGCGTTATCAGCGCCTGGCAGAGTCTGAAAAGGGGCCTCATTGTGGGCCTCCATTTTGCCAGCTGATCGAGTCGTGCAATATACTGATTAGCTGCGAATTCGAATGTGACGCTGGCCCGATGTTGGACTGTATGGAAACGTGAGAGCAGGCACACTCCTGGCCAAGTTTCCGGTCGACCACGTCTGACCACCACAAGGGAGTATCACCGCATTGAGCACCAACCACGTCTAAATTCCTTTCGTATCTGCGTTTGCCATCCGGGAACAGGTAATAATCTCCTTGTGGGATTTTGTGTCATCTCACAGCATTGCTCGAAGACTAGCAGCAACCGGCTAGGAAATTACCGTACCTTGTGCAGGCTGCCGTTAACACCACGACACAAACGAATGTGTTTGGAATGGTGCCGCGAGCGGGAAGCATCGATTGCTGATTTGTGGCATTGCAACCTTTTCGGGGACGAATCACGGTTCTGCACGGCACTGGGCGATCGTCGTCGGTGAGGATTGTGACATTCTAGGGAGCGGTTCCATTCTTCTAACGTTTGGAGAGGCACAGCGGTAATACCCCTTGCGTCATGATGCGGGGAATCATCGGGTTGCACTTCAGGTTACTGTTGACAGTGGTTCAAGGATCTCTGATCGCTCAATGATATATCACGGACATCCTACGTTCTCATTCTTTATCTCTCTCGTGACAGTATCGAGGCGTCATTTTGTACTTAACGTCAACGCACCCCTTACAAGCGAGCATCTGTATAAAAAAAAAAACAATCGCGACGATAATAAATGTCCTGTTTCCACGAAAATAGGCGCAGTTCGTTTTCTTTTAGCTCTATGAGCAAAATCGGTATAGTTTTTACTCTCGACTACAAGATACGGTTCACTTATCTTCCTCCCTCCCCCCCCCTCCCCCCCTCCCATTATTTTGTGACATCCAACACTAGGCAAAGAAAACTAGATCACTGCCGCTATTTACAGACGACCAAACTGCAGATGTCGGTGCTTCACATCTGGCGGATGTATTAAATTATCTCACGTCTGCTACACAAGCACACCCTATGTAAAATCGAAACAGCTTCCACTGTTTTCGTGCAAAAGTTACCGATCACTGCAGAACGTCCCGGTTTTTTCGAAACTCTCATCCGATTAAAGACAAAGAGAGAATTTATGAAACTCCGAAGAAACATATACACTACTGGCCATTAAAATTGCTACGCCAAGAGGAAATGCAGATGATAAACGGGAATTTATTGGACAAATATATTATACTAGTAACTGACATGTGATTAAATTTTCATGCAATTTCGGTGGGTTGATCCTGAGAAATCAGTACCCAGAACAACCACCTCTGGCCGTAATAACGGCCTTGATACGCCTGGACATTGGGTCAAACAGAGCTTGGATGGCGTGTACAGGTACAGCTGCCCTTGCAGCTTCAACACGATACCACAGTTCATCAAGAGTAATGGCTGGCGTATTGTGACGAGCCAGTTGCTCGGCTACCATTGACCAGACGTTATCAGTTGGTGAGAGATCTGGAGAATGTGCTGGCCAGGGCAGCTGTAGAACGTTTTCTGTGTCCAGAAAGGCCCGTACAAGACCTGCAACATGCGGTCGTGCATTATCCTGCTGAAATGTAGGGTTTCGCAGGGATCAATGAAGGATAGAGCCACGGGTCATAACACATCTGAAATGTAACGTCCACTGTTCAAAGTGCCGTCAATGCGAACAAGAGGTGACAGAGACGTGTAACCAATGGTACCCTACACCAACACGCCGGGTGATACGCCAGTATGGCGATGACGAATACTCGCTTCCAATGTGCGTTCACCGCGATGTCGCCAAACACGGATGCGACCATCATGATGCTGTAAACAGAACCTGGCTTCATCCGAAAAAATGACGTTTTGCCATTCGTGCACCCAGGTTCGTCGTTTAGTACACCACTGCAGGATCTCCTGTCTGTGATGCAGCGTCAAGGGTAACCGTAGCCATGGTCTCCCAGCTGATAGTCCATGCTGCTGCAAACGTCGTCGAACTGTTCGTGTAGATGGTTGTTGTCTTGCAAACTTCCCCATCTGTTGACTCAGGGATCGAGACGTGGCTGCACGACCGTTACAGCCATGCGGATAAGATGCCTGTCATCTCGACTGCTAGTGATACGAGGCCGTTGGGAACCAGCACGGGGTTCCGTATTACCCTCCTGAACCCACCGACTCCATATTCTGCTTAGTCATTGGACCTCGACAAACGCGAGCAGCAATGTCGCGATACGATAAACCGCAATCGCGATAGGCTACAATCCGACCTTTTATCAAAGTCGGAAACGTGATGGTACACATTTCTTTCCTTACACGAGGCATCACAACAACGTTTCACCAGGCAACGCCGGTCAACTGCTGTTTGTGTATGAGAAATCGGTTGGAAACATGTCAGCTCGTTGTAGGTGTCGCCACCGCCGCCAACCTTGTGTGAATGCTCTAAAAAGCTAATCACTTGCATATCACAGTATCTTCTTCTTGTCGGTTAAGTTTCGCGTATGAGCACTTCATCGTAGTTTAGCAATTTTAATGGCCAGTAGTGTATCTTCCTCCCCCCCCCCCCTCGCCACCCATAATTTTGTGATGTCCAACGATATGCAAAGAAAACTAGAGCACTGCCGCTGTTTATAGGCGACCAAACTGCAGAGGTCGGTGCTGCACATCTGACATATGTATTAACGTATCTCACATCTCCTATACAAGCCCATCCTGTATAAAATCGAAAAAAACTTCCATTATTTTACTGTAAAAGTTACCGATCACTGCAAAACGTCAATTTTTTTTGAAACTCTCATCCGAGTAAAGAAGCATTCGGGAGGACGACGGTTCAATCCCGTCTCCGGCCATCCTGATTTAGGTTTTCCGTGATTTCCCTAAATCGTTTCAGGCAAATACCGGGATGGTTCCTTTGAAAGGGCACGGCCGATTTCCTTCCCAATCCTTCCCTAACCCGAGCTTTCGCTCCGTCTCTAATGACCTCGTTGTCGACGGGACGTTAAACACTAACCACCACCACCACCGAGTAAAGAAAAAGCGAGAATTTATGAAACTCCGAGAAAACATATATGTTAAGCAATTTCATTCAGTCTGATGGACGAAATTACATAATCGAGAACGTCCCTGCTGTTCAAATCAGTGTCTGTAAATAAACTGCCCTGCAGGTGTTCATTACAAACATTTCAGATACATGAAATTACATTACGGAATACAGATATTCACGCCATTTGTTCACAAGTCGGAAAAAATACAGTCATTTTATGTTAGGCAACAAGCTATAATTCAAGAGGACTTTGTTCTTTTATGCACTGTTGCAGGTCCCATATTGCCAGTGCAGTGCTATATTGCACCGGTGTTTACGAAACATAAAAAAAATTATGGGAGTATGCCTTGTAACAGAACATCCTAAATTCACCTAGTAGAAAACCCTGTAAAATTGCGCTGATACGTCGAAAACAAATACCGTATGCATGCCGACCTCTGACGTTTTTTGCTCCATAACTTGCCTCTAGCGACCTGTGCATATAGTTTCTGTCACCCAGCAGACCATCATTCGCAATAGCAACAGCTTACTGCGCTGCGGTTTCATAAACAATTTAGTTATCACACAACACCTGTTTCATGTAATTTGTCCACATATCGCAAAAAAATCATCATTTCTAGGTTCTACAATGAGCTATAATTCCAGTGGTGGCTACTTTATAATCAGAGGTTATGAAGTATGAAATAACACAGGTCTTGTAGTAATACATATTTTTAAACAGACAATCGATATGATAAACAGTCATGATTCCACAAGAATAGATGCAGTGATTTCTATTAGTTTTATCAGAGAAATCAGCATAGTTTGTAAGCATTCTGCATGTTCAAATTACAAATTATCACGCATGAAGGCATTATATTCATTTCAGACTTACGAAATACTAATAAAGACCAGCATCTATACAGTCTTTTATTATATTGGAGAGCATTCGTGATCATTGTTTCGTAACATCTGGAGTAGTTGAAGAAAATAAAAGCTACGAACTATCTGCATCCAAACTTTAAACAGTGTACCACCCCTTGTAATAGAACCTTCAACAAAATTTTAACGCATCTTTCTCTTCTCATATTTCGAAAGACAAATACTGCCTGCATGTAAACATCGACCATATAACATATGCATGTATTGTTCCGTTGGAGCAAGTTGCCAGTGACGGAAGTCCCTTGAACATACCTGCATAAAGTCTTGTCACCTGTACTGGAGGAAGAGCATCTCCCTGCAGACTGTCAATCACAAGTAGTCTGATACATTGTTTTTCACCTGAGTATGCCTACAGCTTCGTACACCAACGTAAATTTCATTTTTCTACCACGGCTTTGAGGTCTGTGTCAGATGCTAAAGCGATATTAGCATGTTTCGATGGATTGGCTCTCACAGAAAGATCGACTCCACGTGTGATAAACTATTCTGCTCCCACAACAATGAGACTTCTAAATATGAAACTTAGAATCGATGTTTCTTATTGACAAAACTGTAGAAGATATCTCAGCCTATGGAAACTGTAACAGTTTAAGGCATTATGGAGTACTACCAAACAGCTGTCTGAAGGTGATGGTTCAAAAAATGGCTCTGAGCAGTATGCGACTTAACTTCTGAGGTCATCAGTCGCCTAGAACTTAGAACTACTTAAACCTAACTAACCTAAGGACATCACACACATCCATGCCCGAGGCAGTATTCGAACCTGCGACCGTAGCGGTCGCTCGGTTCCAGACTGTAGCGCCTAGAACCGCACGGCCACTCCGGCCGGCTCAGAAGGTGATGACCTGTACATTTTATCTCATGTTCGACAGTGAAATGGTAGAGGTTGACTTGGTGTTCCATTTCGAAGTGTACTGTATTGTAATAAGGGCTGCATGTGATAGTACTACCAATTTTAGCAATTTCACCAGTGGTTCCATAATTTCAATGCCAGTGAATGACACAGCAGATTGCTTCCCAATTTCTGTATCACCGCTACATCACCCCTCCACTGGTTTGCAAGTACAGCACACTAGACTGAGAATGCAGGTAGATTATTGCAGTATGTCCATTTCGCCATATGCACCTAAGTGCACCAGACAGAATCGTATACCAATGCAGTTAGGTTATCTAACCTATTTCTAGTACATCGGTCATAGTGTGGAATTTACAGTTATGGACTGAGACACAGAGTGTTCCAGGATTCATAGGATGAAGTCAGAGATTCACAGATCCCAATCCCCTCCCCCCTTCGCATTGTCCGTGACCAACTCTCTCTGCAACACAGTCGCCGATTTAATCTGCAACAGATCACAAGAAGGAGGGTACTGTACCCGCTCCATTCCATGTCTCGTGAAGGAACACAGTGAGCTCTGTCCATAACTGTTATTCAGTAAAGATCATTCCACAGCCGATTTACTCACGGCACCTGTTCAAGACACAGGATCTCTCCAGATACATGCATGTTGAGGAGATTAGCACTTCTCATCAGTGTATAGCAGGTATGAAGGTGTTTTGATAATATAACAGACAGTTAAGAAGAAATGTGTTGTTTATAGATGATGGAGTTCCAGACAGATGGAGTTTGAAACATTTGACATAAATCAAGTGTGCTAACAATTCTGGAATATTATTCCAATGTCTGGAGTCAGTACCAAGAAGGTACTGGCACGAGAGAAATGCACCTTAAGCATAAACACACACACTTCTAAAGCTACACGGTTCTGCACCTAAAATCCCTATATTGTTAAAGTCATACGGCTTTTGAATTATTAGTTGCATGGAATGCAATGCTCTTACTACTCTAATGCAAGACATACATGTACAACACCTGGCACACAATCACACTGCAACTTTTCTACCCCAATCACTACAGTGACAAATTTTAAGATGATAAAACTATGTCATTCCACACTACTCTGGCGTTCTAGGAAGTGCCCAAGCTGTTCCTCACTATGAAGGTATCATCAGCGTATATCGACCACTTGAGCTGCTTGTAAACTAACTAGGAGGATGTCAGGTGATTGCTGTTTTGTCTCTTAGGACACTGACGGATTTTATATGTCGTTTATGTTGGAAAAGGGCATGCTGTCAATCACATTTCACATATCAGTTGGAAGGGTACAGTACCGCCCGACATTGAAAATAGGTACAAAATTCTTCGTTATTCTTGTCAGAAAAACATATTTTTTGTAATAATAACTCAATTTCACTTAATACGCAGAAGCCAGATACAAGTGTAGGAAAGAAGGACAATTTATTTATTTAATTGATCACATGTGCACTCCCACAAAATAAATCCCTATATCCAATTTGGTGAGATCTGCGAAATGAATGAATGTATGGTCGTCTGCTAACCGCAGATAGTGAATGTGCAATATATGATCATTTTGAGACGGTCCTTTGGTCACCTTTGCTGGAACCAAAGAGATGAAATTTACCGGAGTTACGAGCGCCTGAAATGTGGCTGACCAATACGGTAGCACGGTGCTCCTCCACTTCGGCAGAGGTGGGAGATGACCTGAAGAACGACCATGTTTTCAGCACTGGCGCTGGATCTTGTGTTGGTAAGACCTGTCTTAGGTGTGCTCCGTAAAGACAAAAGAATGTAGAGAATGGTATGCATGTGGAATACTTAAGAGTAGTTTGAAATAATAATTTCCCTATTTCAGGAACTTTTGTGGGGAGAATTAAATGTCAGGCAGGTAATATTAAGGGGATCGTAGTAACCTTCGGAAGTGACCAACGGTCACAGTGAAACCACGTGTAGCAATAAGTTGAAATACTTCCGAGTGCATAAGTTAAGCTGAATTACTGGCGTGTGTACTATAAGTTGGAAATATTTAAGAAATGGCGTGAGCAGGACTTGAAATTAGAGACGGTACTTCCACGTGGTGAGTACTGTGTGAGTCTCAATCTGTGTGTGAGACAAAGGATAAAGAGAAGTACTCGTCCATGGTATCGGTTGAGGACTCGCGTGTGTGACGAATATGTTCTTAATTTACTTTGAGTGTTATGTTTCCGTGTGAAGCTTGATTTAAACTATAATACTCTGAGAGTGAAGCAAGGTGAGTCAGCCGTCTATCCAGCAACGCCACTTGGCTTGCATTGCACAGGAAGACGTGCATATATCCCCCAGAGTTCATAGTATAAAGAAAAGCTACGAAGTGGGGCAGTGTCGTGTGAAACTGGGATGAATACTAATTGAAGTGAGAAAGCTGAAAGTGATGTGATCATAACGTTGTGATTATTCCTTGTGATGTATTTCATGTTGCCAGTGTGGTGTATTTCATGTAATTTACGTATGTGTGGTTTGCATGGGAGAGTAGCAAGATAGATTCAGAGGTAGTGGGTTATGCATGTTTCTTTTTTACCGCTCGGTGTGGAGGAAATTTTCGTGATGATGGGTGTGAGAGTCGAAGTGTGAGATATAGCAAAAGATACACCATCCTATCCAGAAAGTGCACTGTAGTGTTAGATAATTACGAGACCATAAGATAGAGAATCACTGGGCGGAGTTTCTCATGCATAATTGTTGTAGAAAATGTAATGGTGTGTTTAGGTTATAGAATTTATCGGAATAAAAAAGGTAGTGAAAGGAAAAAGATTGGTGGCCTTTTCCTTCGAATAGTATGTTGTCATGATATCCGGAATTTATCAAGTGTGCGCCATTCATATTCAGTGTGATCGCCACGTGTTGATCAAAACCGTTGAATAAGAAAGAAAATGTGGTATTGCCAGTGCGTAGTGAACAATCAGAGTTGTGCAAATTTTTAACAGTCAGATGTGCGTTATCCGTTTCCGTTGCGTAATATTCAAATAGGAGAATAATTTGTAACTTAATTGTGAGTACTAGAGCTCATGATACTTGATGAATAAGAATGAATCCACTCGCTAGGCAGACCACTCATCTTGCAGGCTTGACTGCTTGATGCCACGGTATGAGCAAGGCACGTGGGTGCCTCTCACAGTTGTGCTTATAAGCAGTAGTAGCGGTTTTGAAGGATGCAGCTATGCTCACTAGGAAATAGAGCGAGGAAGAAAACGACGTGAATATTTTCAATAGTTGATGCATTGAGTTATCACTCGCCCTGCCGCACGAAACATGCACCCAAAGAAATGGTAACTTCTTACGAGAGAGTGAGCACCACGATCAGCAGCCAAAGTTTGGAGATGTTCCACAATGCTGCAGACTCATCCTGTTTCCATATGCTGCTATGCCCTCCACATTCCTTCCTTTTTCACCAATAAGATAACAGTGCCTCTTTTTATTTCTACTACACTGCACGTTTTGCGAACAGCACCTTATTGTGACTGTCAAGCCGGCCGCGGTGGTCTAGCGGTTCAGGCGCTCAGTCCGGAACCGCGGGACTGCTACGGTCGCAGGTTCGAATCCTGCCTCGGGCGTGGATGTTTGTGATGTCCTTAGGTTAGTTAGGTTTAAGTAGTTCTAAGTTCTAGGGGACTGATGACCACAGATGTTAAGTCCCATAGTGCTCAGAGCCATTTTTTTGTGACTGTCAAGACTGGAACAGTGATAATGTACATGATTACAAAATAAGGAAAAAATACTCTTGGTCTCTCCAAAATGGAACATCGAGACATCTGATACCTCATCAGTGTGGAAGAGGGACTAAATGTACAGGTCACCACCTTCGGACAGCTGTTAGGAAACGTTCCACAGTGCCTCAAACTCTTCACGTTTCCATACTTTGCGATGCCTTCCACTGTTTTATCAATAAGAAACATTGGTTCTGTTGTTTGTTTCTACCATTCTGTGTGTTGTGGGAGCAGCATAGTTTCCATCATGTGAAGTCCAGCTTTCTGCCAGAGCCAATAGATGGAAACATGTTAATGTCGCTTTAGCACCTGACACACCATTCAAAGCCATGGTAGAAAAACAAAACTTATATTAGTGTACAAAGCTGTAGTCACACACTGCATGGATTGTTACAGATGAAAAACAATGTATAACACTACCTGTGAAAGAACTACAGAGGAACCCCCTCTTGTGATTTGATGGGAGATGGTCTTCCTCCAGTACAAGAGACAAGACTTTACACAGTTGTGTGAAAGTGACTTCGATCACTGGCCACCTACTCCAGTGGTCGAATACGTGTATGTGTAATATTGTCGATGCCAACATGCAGACCGTATTTGTTCTTCGCTATATCAGAAGAGAGACGCAGTAAAATCTTACAGAAAGTTGTATTGCAAAGAGTGGTGCACTGGTTAAAGTTTGGATGGAGATAGTTTGTAGCTTTTTTTCTCGTTCTTAACTAATGTCGATGTTACAAAATAACAATGAAGAGGGCTCTCGAACATGATAAATGACTGTTTAGATGCTGATCTGTATCGGTATATTATACATTTAAAATGAATGTAATGCCCTCATGCACGACAATTCATAATTTGAGCATGTGATGCATTCACAATCAATTTCGCTCACAAAACAATCGACTGTACCTATTCTTGAGGAATCATGACTGTTTTCATTATTATTGTAATGATTATGTGTTTAGAGACATGTATTACTGCAAGTCCTGTGTTATTTCATACTTCATAACCTCTAATTATAAAGTAGCCTCATTTAAATTATAGCTCGTTTTGGAATCCAGAAATGAAACTGTTTTTCCCGATATGTGAGTAGATAGCATGAAACAGGCTGTTCTGTGATGACTAAATTGCTTATGAAACTGCAGCACAAGAAGCTGCTGCTATTGTGAATGATGGCTGCTGGGTGACAGAAACTTTACGCACAGGTTGCTAGGGGTGAGTTATGGAGCAAAAAAAAAAAAAAAAAAAAAAAAAAAAAATGTCAGAGGTCAGTGCGCATACAGTAATTGTTTCTATATATCGGTGGAGTATTATAGGGTTCTGTATTAGGTGACATTGTGAGTTTCTGTTACAAGGTATTACCACTGCACTAGTAAAATGGGACCTGTGTATGAAACAACAATATCCCCTTGAATTACTGCTTGTTGTTGCTGAACGTAAAACGATTGTATTTTTTCTGACTTTTGAACAAATGGTTTCAAAGACTTTATTCAATAATTTTATTTCACGTGTCTGAAATGTTTGTAACTCCCACATGGACGCCAGTTTATTTACAGACACTACTTTGAACATCAGGATGCTCTCAACCATGCAATTTTGTCCATGAAACTGAAAGAAATTGCTTAACATATAGTTTTTTTCGGAGTTTCATAAATTCTCGCTTTTTCTTTACTCGGATGACAGTTTCGAAAAAAAACATTGTGCAGTGATTAGTAGTTTTTGCAGCACAATAGTGGAAGTTTTTTTGATTTTACACATGGTTGAATTGTATAGGAGATGAGATATGTTAATACATCTGTCAAATGTACAACACCAACCTCTGTAGTTTGGTCATTTATAAATGGTGGCAGTGCTGTAGATTTTTTTTTTCACATCATTGGATGTCACAAAATAACGGGGTGAGTGGGGAGAGAGAGATATGAACTGTATCATGAAGTCGACCGTAAAATCTATCCTGGTTTTGCTCATGAAACTAAAAGTAAATAGGCTGCTCATGTTTTCATAGAAACAGGACATTTATTATCTTTGCGATTACGTTTTCTTTCTTAAGCAGATACCCACTTATAAGAGGTGCTTTAACGTCAAATACCATGGTTACAGTGATGTGTTTTCCTCGCATAATGTCGGACGCTTATGGGAATTGGTGGTGTGTGTGTAGGGGGGGGGGGCTGCTGCAGATTAAACAAACAAGTCTTGGTTGGGATAGCTGTCATTTATCTTGGTTTGTTTCATGGCCTGGCAGTGTCGCAGCCTATTGTATATATCGGCATCGTTAGCGCTGACCAACTGCCTGAACCTCCAACAACATCTATCTGCTGGAGGGTGGATTGCATGTCTGCACGCAGATGTGGAACCAGTGGATGTTTGGAGAAGTGATCTGGAGAGGTCTTCGGAATTTCGTTGTTGTTCCAGGGCGGTGGCAGGTGTCCAGTGTTTCTGGGAAATTCGTTTAACAGCTTCCTGAAAGCGTCCATCTGTGACTGAGTTCCGCATATCAGACAGTATATCACTGCCACCAGACGTATCTCTTTGAGGGCCATCAGTGACAAGATAGAACAGGCCTGTACTCCCACCGACAATGAGGAAAGAGAGAGGAGAGTGGTAACAGGGGGAGATAAGTCTGGCTGTCAGTTGGTTAGTTCGTGATAGCATACTGAGGAGAACATTCACGTGGAACAGCCACTCCTTTCTCCTGGTGCAATCTTTTGGGGTCGGTTTTTGGGGTAGTTGTATTATTACAACGGTTTTCCCCAATCCCCAGGACATATAATACATTATGACCCGTTGTTTACAAGCGCTGTTTTTTTATTTCACGACAGTTTCGATGTGTAACTAGATTATTAAAGCAATTTCCATTAGTTGCGGTGGCATGTATTGGTATTCCTGAATTTCGAGCGCCTGGGTTGCAGGGTGATTGTCGAACAATGCGGCGGGAGGCATCTGTAGCGAACCCTGACGTCAAACAGCGGTAGGTACTGTCCTCAACTGTATATTTACACGTAATACACTTATTAAACTTTTCTCAGTCCAATACCAACATCTCGACAGTTGAATGCAATTCCCTCCAAAAATATAGTACCCCCCCCCCCCCCCCCCCCACTCCAGCCTTTTTCCCACCAGCTTGTACGTGAAGAGATCATCCTATGTAGAATTTGAGCACGCCTACCACTAGTTTCGAATGTTATTGTGAAATTTTTTCCAGCTGGATAACACCAGTTGTATGACACCATCAATTTTAGAGCTTTATTTCTATTTTAGGCACTCCTTGTGTAGTGCTATGCATGTACATGTGTAACTAGGACCGAACTTTATGCTAAATTACGTAATTATTGTCGATCTTTAGTTCTGTTTGCCAATCAAAATAAATAATACACCGACTTCACCTTCCTCTCCTGCAATTGGACAGTTTCCCTGTGCTGCGGGTACACATGGGCTTCTGACAAGAAGTCCTGGAAAGATCACCGCCATTTTGAATTTCCCCCAGTACCTGGAGGAGAGGGTGGGGCACGACCTCAGCAAAGCCTTGGGACAATGAAATTTGCATCATTTTAGAAATTTCCACCATTTTTTATTTTCCCGCCAAAATTCGAAATTCCCACTAATAGCGTAAGTGCGGGATGGGGTGGAGGATGGGTGGGGAGGAGGAGGGGTGGACCCACAATATCAATTTGAAATTAAAATTGGGGTCAGAGACTCATTACCCTACTGCTCACATCGCCTTCTACTATATTCCATAAAAACTCATTTGTAGCCTCGTTATTAGAGTAACACCACATCTGTACCTTAGAAAAGCAAGGCAAGAAGGACTACCGGTATACATTTAAAATACCGTACTGTTATTCCTCCAGTCTCGCTCTTTCTTATTCTATTACTCTTGTATGAGTTCTTTTGTCTCTCTTCACGCTTATATTTCCGTGTAAGTATATAAAAAGAACTGTAGCGGTATTTCAGAGTTTGCTCCAGACTGAGACGTTTTATAGCACAATTTCAGTGCGACTAGTGTGTGTACTGCTAGATATACTTGTAAAATACGTAACACAATAAAATTAAATTAAATGGATATGCCTTGATAAGTTACGCGGCCCATTCCCTACTTCCTCATGTTTCTTCCCTTCGATTTAAATGGATCAAAAGATTATGATTACAGAACTTTGCACATGGCAATTCAAAATAACTGTAGCAACTACAAGCAGCTGTAGCTATTTACTGCCTAACGGTAAATCGATAATATAGAAAAGAGTACAAAATTTCTATACTTGTGCAGTCGCAGTGCATCGGATGCCATGTATGGATGTTCGCACATTTTTATATCTGCCAAACTTTTGGCTTCGGTTTGCTGCGCATGACGATGCTGTGATAGAACACCTACTAAGAATCAAAATTTTTCTTTCAATTTTGTTTTCCAATCTTTGTAACTATTATCGATGTATCGAAATTCATTAAATAGCTATAGCCATTTATAAATGCTATATACTGATTTTGAATCGCCTTGCATATCTACTGAACAACATACATTGGTTTCAAAAGTAACTTCTTTTTTCAGTATAAGGTCATGATACAAACCTTCTGGCGACAAGTATTAATATACAGCCTTCAATATAGGGCTGTTACAAGGTAGGGCAAGAGGAAAGTAAAAAGATAAATGACAGACGTTCAGAACGGACAGTTTCGATAACAGTCAACAGTGATAAACGATCCTACAGATTTTAGTTACACGGAAGGATAATTTTTGTGTCAAATTCATCACCATACGAACGAGGTTACGTGCGTGTGTCGCTAATTTTGAGTGATTACGTCGGTATGAATAATATAAGGGGCAGAAAATGTGTGTACATCAGCATCGATAATGCGAGCCGTTGATTTAATTTCCACAGTATAGAATAACATTCCAATTACAAGGTAATGAATAACAAAATAGCTATAACAGCGTCAGATTAATTAAAATCCTGCTGCGTGTGTGTAATATTTTCACATTTTTTCCTTTTTTTTCAGGACGTAGAACACGAGACTAGAGGCTGGTTGTGCTTCCACCTACAGGCGCTGTTTTCTGGTGACTTCAGTTGTTAATAATGTCTTTTCCGCTGTTTAAGACGAACATACCACAATATAAAGTCAACCTTGGCTGCATGTACGATTGTGGAAAGGCAGATCATTATCTCGTCATCCATTAGCCAGTTTGACGGGTAAATGAGTACAGAGAGCGCAGTGTAACTGGTTGGTCTTGCCTTACGTAAATTGAGTGAACCACGTGCCAGTAAACAGAAAGACCAAGGGTAGAGGTGAGTGTATTTCGTTTCATCAGAGAGAAGTAATAAAAAATGAAGCATTAAACTGCACTTGTTGTATAGCTGTAGTTGAAATGCTGAGAGATATTTGTATACATACGGGAAGTGGGCTGTTTACTCGGCAGTTTCATCTTTTTCCCACTATGATTTGTGTTCTACATCTACATTTATACTCCGCAAGCCACCCAACGGTGTGTGGCGGAGGGCACTTTACGTGCCACGGTCATTATCTCCCTTTTCTGTTCCAGTCGCGTATGGTTCGCGGGAAGAACGACTGTCTGAAAGCCTCCGTACCCGCTCGAATCGCTCTAATTTTACATTCGTGATCTCCTCGGGAGGTATAAGTAGGGGGAAGCAATATATTCGATACCGCATCCAGAAACTCCCCCTCTCGAAACCTGGCGAGCGAGCTACACCGCGATGCAGAGCGCCTCTCTTGCAGAGTCTGCCACTTGAGTTTGCTAAACATCTCCGTAACGCTATCACGGTTACCAAATAACCCTGTGACGAAACGCGCCGCTCTTCTTGGGATCTTCTCTATCTCCTCCGTCAACCCGACCTGATGCGGATCCCACACTGATGAGCAATACTCAAGTATAGGTCGAACGAGTGTTTTGTAAGCCACCTCCTTTGTTGATGGACTACATTTTCTAAGGACTCTCCCAATGAATCTCAACCTGGCACCCGCCTTACCAACAATTAATTTTATATGACCATTCCACTTCAAATAGTTCCGCACGCATACTCCCAGATATTTTACAGAAGTAACTGCTACCAGTGAAGACGGCAGTTACCTTGCGTATCTTTACTATACTCAACTTCGACTAATCTAAATAAACTCCTTGAACAACCTCTTTGCTTGTTCTTTGAGACACTTTCGCGTCTTTGGAAAGGCGGTTGGTGTATTTGCTGTTTAGTAGCCATTCCTTGTTTAACCGGACTTCTAACATTTTGTTTCTGTCCTGTGTTCTTTGCTTACTGGAGAGAATTCTGTCTGGGAGGAAGATTGGTTTTGTGTGATGTCTGCTTTACTCTGGAAACGCCATAGTAAGGAACAAATTGGATGAGATATTTTATACTTGCCGTGGCAAAACTCTGGTGAATTGGGTAGATTTTCTCGGAACCCCTTGCGAAATTACTGCACAGTTTACTCGCGTTTACTTTGCGGCCTGGTGTGCGGCAGTACCTTTGCGTTTGGCGATACGGAACCTCATAGGCTGCTCAATTATAACTGATAGGAAGCTGATTATAGTGGCGAATGTTATCTTTTCAACTCGTCGCGCTGTAGACCAACAGTTACTTTCAGTCCATCGCGCTGTAGACTAAAAGTTATTACGCTCTCCTGAATTACAAGTGAGTTGCTGTCTTATTGAACGTAGTGTATAGGAAACTTGGTATCCGTTTGCTCATTGCGAAATTCGCGCAGTTTTGTCTTGTCTTTAGGGCCCACGTAGATTTGTAAATTAATCTATAGAGGAGCGGCTACTAGTATTGGCCGGCAGATAATTTGGGCCATAGGGTTTTTCTCGGATGCTTCGAATAAAGCGCAGAAATCACTTGAGTGATATAGTTGTTGAACTTGTATCGCCAACAATTTCTACTATTTTTTAAGTGTCGACGCTTTTAAATGGTATGATTTTCAGCTTATATTTATACTTTTGATAGTCTTTTTCCTTCATACTCCGTAGGCTTTTCAGCCTGTTTCCTTCAGCATACATTAGTCTGGTCGTGCTCTTGGGCTCGCAATCTTCCTGACAATTCGCGGCTAACGATTTTGAACATTTTCAGATTTATATTTCTCCTAATAATTCGCGTCTGATCATTATGTTTTTTATTTCAATTTTCTTGCCTACTTACACCAGTTGTGTAACCAAGCAAGTAATTTATATACTTAATGACACCTACCGACTGCGGGACACAGATTATCTCTGACTCGTGATATAAAAGCTTTGTGTATATAATACGGAACATTAAGGGTACAATGGACTTACAACTTCTGATTTAGAATCGCAGAGAGTAGGATCGCAGTGGAATTGTAATTAGTCGCATTGATGTAAGCTGTTATTTTGAATCATAAATGTAATTGGGTTAATTATTCTAACATTTCATCTCCTACATGAGGACGATGTATTCTGAAATGTAGGTATGATGTCCATTTACGGAAAAATTTAATTTCATGAATGGAACAGGTACGTTTAATTCTTTGGTTATTTTAACTTCTCCCTCGTCTGTATCTCGTAATATTATTTGGAGTGTCCTAACTCGTAGGGAACTATGTCTCCTGGGAAATCAGTAGAGCATGCACCACGGTCGTTTACGCTCTATTTTGAGAGATTAAGTTCTGGTCTTTTATCGAAAATAATTCTCAATGTGGACACTGATTCCCATGCTGCCGAGTGACTACGTCATTGCAACCAAGACGGATTCCCCACAGCGCGTGATTGTGCCTCTGACTTTTTTGAGAATTTTCACAGTCGATGATCGCTGAAATTCCGCAGTGCCACAGATATTTTATTCCAGGTGCTGACTTCGACATCGAGAGCCAGACAGAGTACGCTTACGAACTGTTACTTCTAGACATTTTGTTTTATAGACTTGTGTATTAAATTAGGAATTAATTTTATACCTGGAAGTGTGGGAGATATTTGTGTTAAAATATTGGGGAAGCGACTTCTCTCGCCTAAAGGCTCCATTCAAGTAAATAGACATTGTGCTTTCATAATAATCTAACTTCAGCTAATGGAGAGAAAAGTTAAACGTTCATCCATCCTCTCTATATGGTCGTTGCTTCTCTGCTTTCTCTTACTTACCCGCCCGTTAATGGAGTCCACTTTACATCGTTTTCTAAAGCTTTCACTTCTCCCTTATCTCTCAGTACCTTCCCTGTGATCCTTCGTAGACTTCTCATTTCCATGGTTTCCAAAGATAAGAAGTAATGTTATCATACTAATATGAATATTTATTGACCTCGTAATAATGAAATTTCGCTCACTCAAGCGGGTTTCTAATTCTTCCACATTTTAATGTGCTGTATCAGTTGGGCAGTATGTAGACCATACAACAGTCGGGTGGTACCGACCAAATAAGTATTTTTTTTGTTTTGTTTCTAGAGCATGATACCAATTTTCAAGAAGGAGCCCACTGGTGAGGGTCGAGGGCAATGGACCGATACTGCAGTGTAGCAAGCGTTTTAAATGTACTGGACGGCGAAATCTACCGAAAGGACCCCTGTCGATCATTTTAATGTTGCTAGAACTGCACTGCGAAGGAGATTAAAGCCAGTTGCGGGGAATCAGCAGACAGCTACGACACCAGAGATGGGCTTTTTCAATCCAACACCAGGCCTGGTAGCCGTGCGGTCTTAGGCGCCTTGCCACGGTTCGCGCGGCTCTCCTGTCGGAGGTTCAAGTCCTCTCTCGGGCATGGGTGTGTGTGTAATGTCCTTAGCGTAAGTTAGTTTAGGTTAGATTTAGTAGTGTGTAAGCCTAGGGACCGATGCCTTCAGCAGTTTGGTCCCATGGGAACTTACCACAAAAATGAAACTGAAAACCAAATCAAACAAACATTTGGAGAAAATAACGAAGAAATGCTTGTAGCACATACGAGAGATTTAGATTAAAAGTTTATGACGCACAATTGAGTTTCAAACTTTTCTTGCGATTTGGCAGAGAATTTACAACTACCTCACAGACTTAACACAGAAAAGAAATTTGAAAGCAAGGATTTTTGTACAAATTTCGTGAGAAAGCTCCCACAACTGTGTAACAGTCTATCCGTTAGTTTAATGCCTAGTGCCAGGAACACTAGACCACAAGTTGAAAGGTTTTTTTAACAGACTGACTTTTCATTATCTTTTGCTTTTGATATATAAGCAGATTAATTTGTGTGTAAACCACAGAAACACATTTTAAATTTAAAAACCTGTATTTACTTGTATGGCCCTTACTACCCGAAACTTATCTTAGCACATGGAATTGTTAAGTCTACATCTATATCTACATCTACATGGATACTCTGTAAATCACACTTAGGTGCCTGGCAGAGGATTCATCGAACCACCTTCTTAATAATTCTCTATTATTCTGGTCTCTAACTGCACGCGGAAAAAACGAACACCTTTATCGTTCCGTGCGAAGTCGTAGAAAATGCTTTCTTACTGTGAATCGTTTAGTTAGATTCCTTTTTTCATCATCTACACCGAAACAAATGTCGAAGTAAAGGCTTAATATAGTTATACACGATTTGAAAACAACAAAAGTTTTATACCAATTCGGTATAAGTGGCCCATACTAGCCGCCTTTCCCACACATAAATGAACTTGTTTTTGAATTGGTATGGTTTTGGGGGAGGAGGGCTGTCTTGATAAAAAATACAATTTTGTCTTTTCTTCCGTTTCCCAGACATGTTTGAACATCATTAGTGGCCTTTCACTTTCTTTCTACTGAACAGGTAAATAGTTCTTTAGTACAATATAAATTTGCGTTTTTAAGACAGTATTTACAAATCTGAAAAACAGACAATTTTGCACATATACAGGGTGGTTCAATGATGGAGACCGGGCCAAATATCTCACGAAATAAGCGTCAAACGAAAAAACTACAAAGAACGAAACTTGTCTAGCTTGAATGGGGAAACCAGATGGCGCTATGGTTGGCCCGCTAGATGGCGCTGCCATAGGTCAAACGAATATCAACTGCGTTTTTTTTAAACAGGAACCCCCATTTTTATTACATATTCGTGTGGTACGTAAATAAATGTGAATGTTTTAGTTGGACCATTTTTTTCACTTTGTGATAGGTGGCGCTGTAATAGTCACAAACATATGGTTCACAATTTTAGACAAACAGTTGCTAACATGTAGGTTTTTTAAATTAAAATACAGACGTAGGTACGTTTGAACATCTTATTTCGGTTGTTCCAATGCGATACATGTACCTTTATGAACTTATCATTTCTGAGAACGCATACTGTTACAGCGTGATTACCTGTAAATACCACATTAATGCAATAAATGTCCGTCAACCTCAATGCATTCGGCAATACGCGTAACGACATTCCTCTCAATAGGGAGTAGTTCGCCTTCCGTAATGTTTGCACATGCATTGACAATACACTGACGCATGTTGTCAGGCGGTGTCGGTGGATCACGATAGCAAATATCCTTCAACTTTGCCCACAGAAAGAAATCCGGAGACGTCAGATCCGGTGAACGTGCGGGCCATGGTATGGGGCTTCGACGACTAATCCACCTGTTGTGAAATATGCTATTAAATACCGCTTCAAACGCACGCGAGCTATGTGCCGGACATCCATCATGTTGGAAGTACACCACCATTCTGTCATGCAGTGAAACATCTTGCAGTAACATCGGTAGAACATTACGTAGGAAATCAGCAAACATTGCACCATTTAGATTGCCATCCATAAAATGGGGGCCAATTATCCTTCCTCCTATAATACCGCACCATACATTAACCCGCCAAGGTCGCTGATGTTCCACTTGTCGCAGCTATTGTGGATTTTCCGTAGCCCAACAGCGCATATTACGCTTGTTTACGTTACCGCTGTTGGTGAATGACGCTTTGTCGCTAAATAGAATGCGCGCAAAAAATCTGTCATCGTTCCGTAATATCTCTTGTGCCCAGTGGCAGAGCTGTACACGACGTTCAAAGTCGTCGCCATGCAATTTCCGGTGCATAAAAATATTGTATGAGTGCAATCGATGTTGATGCAGCATTCTCAACACCGACGTTTTTGAGATTCCAGATTCTCGCTCAATATGTCTGCTACTGACATGCGGATTAGCCGCGACAGCAGCTAAAACACCTCCTTGGGCATAATCATTTGTTGCATGTCATGGTTGACGTTTCACATGTGGCTGAACACTTCCTGTTTCCTTAAATAACGTAACTATCCGGCGAACGGTCCGGACACTTGGATGATGTCTTCGAGGATACCGAGCAGCATACATAGCACACACCCGTTGGGCATTTTGATCACAATAGCCATAGATCAACACGATATAGAAGCTTTCCCGCAATTGGTAATAGGTCCATTTTAACACGGATATTGCATCACGAAGCAAATACCGTCCGCACTGGCGGGATGTTGCGTGATACCACGTACTTACACGTTTGTTACAGCGCAACCTATCACAAAGCGAAAAAAGTGGTCCAACTAAAACATTCATATTTCTTTACATACTACACGAATATGTAATAAAAAATGTGAGTTCCTATTTTAAAAAACGCAGTTGATATCCGTTTGACCTATGGCAGCGCCATCTAGCGCGCCAACCATAGCGCCTTCTGGTTTCCCCCTGCAAGCTAGACAAGTTTCGTTCTTTGTAGTTTTTTCGTTTGACGCTTATTTAGTGAGATATTTGGCCCGGTCACGATCAATGGACCACACTGTATACCTTGTTTTACAGAGTTTTTATGTCTTTTTTTTCTTTTACTGCAGTTATTTTCCTTCACGTATTGTCCTCTGCAACCATGTGGTATGTAATGTAGAAACGTTAATTTACTTCGAAATTTTATGACTGGGATTGTTATGGTTAGGCCTAACATATACTAATTTAATCTGTATTATTATGTGTGTGTGTGTGTGTGTGTGTGTGTGTGTGTGTGTGTGTGTGTGTGTTCTGCAACTAGAAGATTGTGTATGTTTGTGTGCGAGTATGTGTGTTTGCATTATGGTTCACTTACTTTTCATGGTTTTCCCATTATCTTCATTGTGATGTTGTGCACTATGGAACTTCCACCTTCACTGTTTACAAATTACAAAAACAGGACGACGGACAGTTGAACAGATAAATGTGTTCTGTGTGGCGTTTTCCAATCTTTGTGAAGTATATCTGCTTTTTGTGTATGTGTGTACGATACTCGTGAAATGTGTTAAATAAGTGTGAAACACATGTGGATTGTGCGCGTATGAGCAGAAGTACGTGTAAAAGGCTCCCCCTAAATCCCCAGATAGATTTCAGCCACATTTGGTATACATTTACTTACTGTCTGAAACAAAATACTGTGAGGGTTATACCAGCAGCCTCTTATTGGAGTAGGGGTGACAACGTTGAGAGAGAAGGGGAATAGGAGGTGGACAGACAGAGAGGGTGTGGGACGAGATGGACAGAGAGTGGGGGGTAGGGGAAAATGGACAGGAAAAGAAGAGGAGCAGATGAACAGAGAGAGAAGGAGACTGATAAAGAGAAGAAGGAGGAGGAGATTGATAAAGGATGGAGAAGAAAGTGACAGAGAGAGGAGGAGGAGGAAGTACACAGGGAGAGGGGCTGAGGAGATGGACAGAGAGAGAGGATGATGTGATGGACAGAGAGAGGAGAAGAAGGAGATGGAAAACGAGAGGCTGAGGAGATATTGGACATAGTGGGAGTGAGGAGGAGATGGGAAGGAGGAAATGGACAGAGGAGGGGGGAGGGTGGAGAAGATGGGCAGAGGGGAGGAAATGGACAGAAAGGGAAGAGCAGAGATGGACAGGAGATGAAAAGAGAAAGAGGATGAGACCGCCAGAGAGAGGGTGGAGGAAGAATTGGACAGAGACAGGGGCAGAGGAGTAATGGAAAGAGAGATGGGGAGTAGGAAACAGACAGAGAAGGGGGAGAAGAGGAGATGGACAGAGAGACGGAAAGAGAAGGAAATGGTCAGAGTCAGGGGGAGTAGGAAATGGACATAAAGAGGATGAGGAGGAGATGGAGAGAGCGATGGAGAGGAGGAGATAGAGTAAGAAAGGGGAAGGAGGAGATAGAGGGTGAAGTAGGGACAGAGGGAGAGCGTAGGAGAAGATGGACTGAAAAAGGGAGACAAGATAGTGGATAGAGAGGGGCAGGAGGAGATGGGCAGAGAGAGGGGGAAGAAACAGATGGAGAAATAGAAGATCAGAAGAAATATTTACCTGATCAATCCCGAGTAATCAGCTAGTATTTTATAAAATTTCTTTTTTAGAAGGCACAGGGCAATGTTCTGTTACAGCGTAATGAAGGCTTAAACAATGAGGTAGTGCAGGTCCAACCATCGGAACACCCCCATTCCACCATCTAAAACCGTCACGTTAATGTCCTCTTAAAAGCCTACAAAGTTACCTTTCATTTCAGATCGGCATTTTTGTCCACCTGTGTAGTCCGGTGTATTTAATGAGAGTGAGGATAGCCGCGTACCACGCTGGTGGTAGACCGAGGTTGATGAAGCGACTCCCGACAGGTCTTGGCAGGTGGCGAAGGTGCCTCCCGCGCTGTTGTCTGCAGATACTGACCCGCCGCCCGGCGCGTGTCGTGCAAAGGGCGCGCCGACAGCCGGCCATCGGCGGCGGTCTCTGCAGCCTCCGCGTCGCGACGACAGGCTTTTGTCTGCCGCCCCCACCGCCTCTCCCCCCCTCCACCCCCTGCCTCATTATCGAATGTTAGAATGCCCGGCCCGGACACACAATCAAGCAATCTCCGCGGCGCGCCGCCGCACGGCGTCGGCCGACATCAAAAAAATACTTTGAATAGTAAATGCCGCGTGGTGAAGAACAATGGGCAGGAACGGATATGGTGTGTGACGGGAATACCGCGGCTGCCCGGCCGGCCTGGGCCGCGCGGCCAGAAAAAGTCGTCAGTAACGAGGTGGACTGCTGGCGCTGACTGACGGCAACGAGGGCCCCCGCTGACAGCTGACGGGGTCGCCCACCTCGCCGACGCCGCTTTGCATGAAATGCCGGTGCGCCGCCCAGAGCTGTGCCGCCTTCCGGTTATCCCGACGAAGACAACCTGGCTGGCGTTCCCCGAGGCTCTTCTCTTTGTGTCCACCTAGTCTTCCGCGGCAACATGTCTCTACTGGATTACTGGGTGCATAATGTTCATATGTTCATGGAAATGCTCTAGAGCTTCTAATCTCGTCGCAATTAGTGATTTTCCTAAATCGCTCCAGGCAAATGCCGGGATGGTTCCTTTGAAGGGGCTTGGCCTATTTCCTTTCATTTCTGCTTCCAATAACAATGGAGAAATGATGTGTCAAATTCGAAGTTCATTTCAATGATTAGTTGCCCACTTCTATAAAACCTTCTCGGACGCTTCAGTTCAGGCTTAAATCTCGAGCTTTCGACGATTACGCCAGTCGTCTCTGTCAGGAGCAAATGACTGCCAAAACTGCTCCTGTGGTGGGCTTACATAGTCCACAGACGACTTCTGATCGGTCGCTAATTACGTAATGTTGTCGCAGATTTTGTCAACGCCTGCGTTGGTAGTGCCACCGCTCCCGTCGTAGGGTAAAAATTACATTTACATGGTTACTCTACACTTCACAATAAAGAGCATGCCATAGGTTTCATCGAACCTCCTTTAAGCTACTTGTGACAAAATAAATTGCCTACAGTTGTTGATGCGTAAGGGGTTAACACGATCGCTACATATATCGCATCAGTGGCCAGCATAACTGATTACACACACTATTAGAAAACTTTCGTGTCAGCACTCTATCAATTGCCAACTGCCAACTGAGTTGGCAATTGATCGTTAAAGTGCTGACACCAAAATTTTCAGGTAGTCTGCGTAACCAGTTGTGCGGGCCACTGATGCGATAGGCATAGGTATCGTGTCAACCCATTCCGCAGCAACTGCAGCCTGAAGAGAGCGCACTGAAGCGACAGAACTGGTTGCAGACAAATAAATAAAATCACAAGGACGGCTATAGGCGTTTTGTTTTCTCACAATAGTAAACGGCCGTCGTCCCAAAGACCTCCTGTCGAAAGGATGGACATACAAAAACTTTAAGCTACGTCTCTACCGTTCCGTTCTCGAACGGTGCTCGGGAAGAATGAATGTTTAAACCTTCCCGTGCGAGTTATGGTTTCTCTTATTATGATATCATTTCTCCCTAT
This sequence comes from Schistocerca serialis cubense, assembly GCF_023864345.2. Classification (NCBI taxonomy): domain Eukaryota; kingdom Metazoa; phylum Arthropoda; class Insecta; order Orthoptera; family Acrididae; genus Schistocerca; species Schistocerca serialis. The sequence continues at coordinate 335,418,134 of NC_064642.1, forward strand.
TTAGGTGGGTGTCAACAAAATATTTTCAGATTCTGATGAAAAGTTGGTGACTGAAATTTCGTGAGAAGTTCCTATCGTAACGGAAAACTCCTTTGTTTTAATGACTGCCACCACAATTCGTGTATCATATCTGTGACGCCCCCTCCTCCATTTCGTGATAGTACAAAACGACCTGCCTTTCTTTGAACTTTTCCGACGTCCTCCGCCAATTCTACGCGATCAGGATCTCACACCGCATATCAGTACCCCAGTAGAGGATGTACAAGCTTATTGTAAGCAGTCTGTTTAGTAAACAGATCACATTTTCTAAGTGTTCTGCCAATATATCGCAGCCTTTGCTTTGCTTTCCCCACAACGATACCTGTGTCATCGTTCCAGTTTAAGTTATTCGCAATTTTAATTCCTGAGTGTTAAGTTGAATTTACCCCTGATTAGTCTGACTAATAGTGTAACTGAAATTTAACGGATTCTCTTTAGTGCTCATGTGGATGACTTCAAACTTTTCATGATTTACAATCAATTGTCACTTTATGCATCATACTTAAATGTTGTCTACATTATTTTGCAATTCGTTTTGATCATCTGATGGCATTACATGACTGCAAATGACAGCATCATTTTGCCAGCAATCCAAGAGAACTGCTCAGATTGTCTCCCAAATCGTTTATGTGGATCAGGAACAAGAGAGGGCCTGTAACACTTCCTTAGGGGACGCCAAAGATTACTTCTGTTTTACTCGATGATTTCCAATCACTTGCTACGCAATGTGACCTTTATGACAGGAAATCAGGAAACCAGTCACGCAACTGAGGCTACTCTCCATAGGCAGGCAACATTAATCAGAACTTGCTTGTGATGAACGGTGTCAAAAGCCTTGCGGAAGTCTAAAATTCTGGAATCAATTTGATATCCCCTGTCGATAGCACTCATAACTTCGTGAGAATAAAGAGATGCCGGCCACTGCGGCCTATTGGTTCTAGGTGCTTCAGTCCGGAACCGCACCGCTGCTACGGTCGCAGCTTCGAATCCTGCCTCGGGCATGGATGTGTGTGATGTCGTTGAGTTTAAGTAGTTCTGAGTCTAGGGGACTTATGACCTCAGAAGTTAAGTCTCACAGTGCTTAGAGCCATTTGAACCTTTTGAATAAAGAGCTAGTTGTATTCCATGGGAACAATATTTTTTGAGTCTGTGTTGGCTATTTGTCAATAAATCATTTTCTTCGAGGTGATTCATGATGTTCGAGCACAGTATATGTTCCACAATCCCACTGAAAATCGAGTTAGTGATATAGGTCTGTAATTCAGCGGATTACGCCTATTTATTTTCTTGGGTGTTTGTATGACTTATGAAACATTCCAGTCTGCGTGTGCGGATCTTTCTAGGAGCGAGCGGTTGAATGTTATTGCTAAGTATGGAGCTATTGTATCAGCATACTCTGAAATGGAACTGACTGCTACACAATATGGACCGGAAACCTTGCCATTCTTAAGTGTTTTAATTTGCTTCGCTACACCAAGAATATCTACTTCTAAGTTATTCATGTTGCCAGTTGTTCTTGATTCGAATTCTGGAATATTTGCTTCGTCCAATTTTCAGAAAACCGTGTTTAGTGACTCTGCTTTGGTGGCGCTAGCATCAATGACATCACCATTGTTATCGCGCAGTAAACCTATTGATTGCGTCTTCCCACTAGTGTATTTACATTCGATCAGAATCTCTTATGTTTTCTGTCATATTTAAATACTGCGACGAATACGCCTGTCTCTTCTCTGCATCGAGAGCTCGCTTCCATGCGCTGCTAAGATTATATGAGCTCTCACGGTTAAAGATCTTTTCACAAATTCTTATTTCTACAGCCACTTTAATTGCACAATCCCGGTATATAGGAGTCCAAAACTCCTGTTTCGTCAAACAATATTTTTCGTTTGCTTGTGAGGCTGTGCTTAGCAGCTCTACATTTCTCCAGGTCTGGATTTTTAATATCCCGCTGATGTTCGGCACAACGGCCGGAAACGGTGCGAATGGACTGACCGATGTAATTTCTTCCTCACTCACAAGGGATGTTGTAAATCAACATGAATCTGGCCGTTTCGTTGGATGCAGCGCAGCAGAAACGAAGGAGTGCAGTCGGTGGATCATCACGTGAATGTTTCAAATTTTCACGTTTTCTTTTCTTGGAGAACGCTCATGACCACATGACCCATAGCAGTACTTTCCGAACGCGTACTTCAGATGATTAATTTCGGAATCCCAGTGGTTCTCGTCACTAACTGTTTTTGCTCTGTGTACCAGTATATTTAAACTGCTCTCGTTTGAACTGGATGGTGAGAACTTCGGACCGTGCGACATAAATCAGTGTGCGTTGACTTCGGTACGCTCAGTGGTCGAGGCGTCCATCCGACTTCCGTTCTACTAACACATCTAAAAATGGGAGCCTTCCTTCTTTCTCTGTCTCGACAGTGAACTGGATGCCCTGGTGTACACCGTTCATATTTCATGGGAGTGCTCAAGAGCTTCTGTGACGTGTGACCAGGCCATAAACGTTACGTCAACACAACGATAAAATGGAGATGGGCGTAGGGGAGCCAAATTTGATGCGCGTTCCTCAAAACGATCCACAAAAAAGTTGGTCACTGCTGGAGACACCGGAGAACCCGTAGCCATTCCGTCCGTCATTTCTTAAAATTTACCGCCATAGAAAAAGTAGGTGGCCGTCATAGCACGTCTGAACAACTTTATCTCTTCAGGAGGAGAATACTCTGTCAACGGTTTCATTATGTCCTCCATAGGAACTTCTGTTCTCCCGTTTGTTTCATTATAACTGTATTTCGTTATTCTGCTTTATTTTCTGTGCTGGTTTTTATTTCAGATAAAGACAACAAGTTGCAGCGCGTGCAACAACAACGCATTTCAGTTATAAGGGTAATAAACAAGTTTAGATTATATATTAATATTTAGAGAATATCGTCCGCTAAAGCGAAACATCACTACACAAAATATTTAATGTGTACCAGTAGCCGAATGGAACCGACGCTATCAGCCGCTCTCCCAAATTCCTCATACCTTGGACAAAAATGGAGAAGAAACAGTTACGTTTACCAGGAAGTACCACTAAGCATTTAAAGAAATACATATTCTTCATAACGAACATATAATAAGGGTGAAAGAACGAACCTGCAAAATTACAGACCAATATCCTCAGCTGCAGAATGGTTGACCGTATTCTGAGTTCCAAAATAATAAATTTCCTTGAGATGAAAAAACTTACGTCCATGAATAAGCATGGCTTGACAGTAGAAAGCATCACTAGTGCGAAACTCACCTTGCCCTTTTCTTACATGATATTCTGCGAACTATGGATGACGGGCAACAGTAAGATTCCATATTCCTTGATTTACAAAAAGCAGCCGGCCGTTGTGGCTGAGCGGTTCTAGGCGCTTCAGTCCGGAACCGCGGGACTGCTACGGTCGCAGGTTCGAATCCTACCTCGGGCGTAGATGTGTGTTATGTCCTTAGTTAGGTTTAAGCAGTTATAAGTTCTAGGGGATTGATGACCTCAGATGTTAAGTCCCATAGTGCTCAGAGCCATTTGAACCATTTTACGAAAAGCATTGGACATGGTACTCCACTGTAGACTGTTAACGAAGATATGACCATACGGCATACGTTTCCGCGTATGTGAGTGGCTTGAAGACTTCTTAAATAATAGAAACCATTATACTGTCCTCGAAGGCGAGTGGTCTTCAGAAACATGGACATGGAGTGCCTCAGGGAAGTGTGACAGGGCCGCTGTTAATTTCTATATACATAAATGATCTGGCGGACAGAGTGGGCAGCAATCTGTGGTTGTTTGCTGATGATGCTGTGGTGTACGGTAAGGTATCGAAGTTGAGTGACCGTAGGAAGATACAAGACGTCTTAGACAAAATGTCTAGTTGGTGTGATGAATGGCAGCTAGCTGTAAACGTTGAAAAATGTGAGTTAATGCGGGTGAGTAGGAAGAGCAAACCTGTAATGTTCGGATACAGCATTAGAAATATCCTCCTTGACACCAGTAACGTCATTTAAATATCTGAGGGTAACGTTGCAAATCGATACGAAATGGACTTAGGTTTATTTGGACTTTTAGGGAAATGTGGTTCATTTGTAAAGGAGACATCATATAGGACGCTAGAGCGACCTATTCTTGAGTGATGCTAGATTGCTTGGAATAAGGCCGCACTGAAGGAATACATCGAAGCATTATAGGGGCGAGGAGCTAAGTCTGTTACCGGTAGGTCTGAACAACACCCAAGCGTTACGGAACTGCTTCAGGAACTCAAACAAGAATCCCTGGAAGGAAGGCGACGTTCTTTTCGAGGAACACTATTGAGAGCCGGAATAGGAAGCTGACTGCAGAACGATTGTACTGCCACTAACACACTAGTACAATTCGAGTAAGGACCATGAAGATAACATACGAGAAATTAGGACTCATTCGGAAGCATACGAAGAGTGATTTTTTCCCACGCTGTATCTGCGAGTAGAAAAGAAAAGGAAACGACATGCAGTGATACTGAAACTTCTTTACTTAAATTTTCTGCTTATATTGCTGAGTGAAACTGACTATACTGCCTCTTTACTTATTCTCACCATTTCAACACTGACCTACTGAATCTTTCCTGACTACCAGAACTCAAGTGTTTTCTGTACATTAATTACCCACAACATGCAACAGTAACGTGATCTGACACCTTTGAAATTAACTTAAAAGAATGGTCCTGACTAAGGAGAAATTCTAACAATAACCTATACATCACAAAGTGATTTACCTGACAAAAATCTTCATTACTCGAACTACTGCAATACAGCAAGCGCCAATACAGCCAGCTAAATAAAAGATTGTAACTACTGTAGGCTCTAACTACTAATAGGTATATGGTTAGCAAAGGAAAGATTTTGTTGCAAAGCAAACAATATATTTTTTTACCTTAATAATGTGACAACCAGTTCAAAAGTTCTATAATCGTGCATGACACCCAGTTCCAAAAATTATATAATCATGAATAATATTCAGTCTCCAAATCGGATACGTACAGATGGTCCGCTCGCGCTAATACTGCAAACCTCTAACACTGCTAATTATTAGCCTCTAACCTCCATCACTGCTGACTACTCACTCCAAACTTCCACCACTGCTGGCTGTTCACCTCCAACTGTTAGTCCGACCATCCACAGAGCCTCTCACAGAGTGCACACGGCGCTGTCACAGTTATTAATGCTGAGCGCTACATAGGACTACTTACAGTACAGGCTACTTGAGCCACGCACCATACGGTGGCTTGCGGAATATGGATACAGATGAAACAATTTCTTTTTCCTAACGTTCTTGCTACTTTTTCTCCTTTTTATTTCATCCTTTAGAAATGGTTCGTGAAAGCATGCGATTTTAAAAACAATGAGTTTATTTCTAAATAACTTTTCTGCCACGAGCAAAAGCTGACACATACTAAGCGTCACGGACAACTGTCTGTGCACAATACTTTTATTTCCAAATTTTTTATACTTATATATAGATTTTATTGCCTGACTTTCCATTAACAGCCAGATTTTATTCATTTCAATTGGTTTGGGAAAGCCTGCGGCTGTAAAAATAATGGGTTCAGATAAAAACTATTTATAAAGAAACCCATTGTATTTAGCACAATAGTCATTTATAAAGAATCGTTTTATTTTTATAGTCGCAGGCTTTCACAAACCATTTCTAATGGATCAGATGAAATTATTATTAAAAGAAATGTGCTCCGCATAGAAAATACTGTGTGGTGTTATATGTATTTGAACTCTTGCACAAGTGGACCAAAAGAAAGGTAAAAGAAATCCAACAGTGTAGCACCAGACACATAGAAAATATCGCGAACAAATGACATAGCCCATTGGAAACTCACTTAAAAATGGGAATAATCTCCCGAAATGCGTCGTGCAAAAAGTAAATAAAAGAAAGTCATGATGGGTAGCAGAAATGATATTTATAATCAAACTACTAACAACTTCTGTGCAACCTACAACTTCTCCTTGACGATCCACAACGCCATGCTGAATGTGCCGGATTCATGTGTCGGTAAGTAGTTCATGACTAATGAAAAATTTTACCTCGTTAGAATTCGAATCCGGGTCTACGTTCACATGTGTAGTAGATATGCCACTGTACAGAACATGGCAGGACTTAGTTTGTACCAACATCAGCTTTTTTTAATGCTATTTATTTTACATCTTGAATGAATGAATGACTATATGCCACTCTTTGAGATTCTGAAGGTGGCAGGGATAACTCACAGAGATGAAATAACGTCGTGAACTTGTACAGTTATGCAGTTATAAGTGTCAAGGGAGAGTCACGGGAGACGGTTGTTGAAAAAGGAATGAAACTGGGCTGCTGCGAACCCCCTTGTTATTAAATCTGTACATAAAGAAAGCGGTAAAGGAAACAAAGCAAATACTTGAACAAGGAATTAATATTTTGGGAAATAGAGTGAAACTAAGCGTTTCCTCTTACTAACGGGTTTTTGTCACCAGATGGCAAAAGACTGAGTATCAGCTGAGCGAGGTCGCAGGTTCGAATCCTGCCTCGAGCATGGATGTGTGTGATGTCCTTAGGTTTAAGTAGTTGTAAGTTCTAGGGGACTGATGACCTCTGAAGTTAAGTCCCATAGTGCTCAGAGCCATCAGCTGAGCGAAAGAGGTAGTGTCTTGAAATGATGTTATAACATCAACACCAACACCAATAAAAGTGAAGTACAGTGAGGTGCAAAGGTCATGAGAAAGGGATACGCACAACACAGATGGCGGTAGTATCGTGTACACAAGCTATAAAAGGGCATTGCATTGGCGGAGCTGTCATTTGTGCTTAGGTGATCCACACGAAGCGGCTACCGACATGACTACTGCCGCACTACGGGAACTAACAGACTTTGAACGCAGGATGATAGTTGGAGCTGGTCGCATGTGACATTTGATTGCGGAAATCGTTCGGTAATTCAATATTTCGAGATCCACAGAGTCGAAGGTGTGCCAAGAATACTAAATTTCAGGCATTACCTCTCACCACGGGCAGCACAGTGGCTGCTGGCCTTCACTTAACAACCCAGAACAGCGGATCCAAGGACCCAAGTTGTCAACAAGACACTGTGCGAACTGGTGGTGGCTCCATAATGGTGTGTGTTTAAATCGAACGGACTGGGTCCTCTAGTCCAAATGAACCGATCACTGACTGGAAATGGTTCTGTTCCGCTATTTGGAGACCATTTGCAGCCATTCATGGACTTCATGTCAACAAACAGTGATGGAATTGCAACCGGGCCACAATTGTTCGCGATTGATTTGAAGAACATTCTGGACAAGTCGAGCTACTCATTTGGGCACCCACATCGAAAATCATGCATCGGCAACTCTTTCGCAATTATGGACGGCTGTAGAGGTAACGCGTCTCAAGATTTCTCCAGCGGACCTCCAGCGACTCGTTGAGACGATGCCACGTCGAGTCGCTGCACTGTGCTGGGAAATGTGAGGTCCGACACGATATTTGGAGGTTTCCCATAACTTTTGTCACCTCAGTCTAAGGGTAATGGAATGTATCAGAATGAAATCAGGTGATGCTGAGGAAATTAGATCTCTAAATGATACATGGAAAGATGTAGTCCAGATCTGTTTGTTAGGAAGCAAAGTAATTAACGCTGGAAGAAATAGAGAGGATATAAAACACAGGGCAATGAAGAAGCTTCTGCAGCCTTTTCGATGGCAAGTGTTTGATCATTCACAATACAGCCCTTAATTGGCTCCCTCCAATGTACATTTCTACTCACATGAACCGCTGGCTACGAAGACAACATTTTGGCGCAAACAACGAAGGGTAGACCAGGGCAGAGAATTGGCGGAAAACACAGGCGACTGATTTCTGTGACGAGGGGAACTGTAATGTTTGTACAACGCCACGACAAGCGTCTAAGTCGCGGCGGCGACTATTTAGAGACGTAGCTAGAAAGTGTTGCTAACTGGTGCGAATAAAAAATTTTAGATCTTCGCTGTGGTTTCCATTTCGCGATCGATCGGATCTTACTTTCCGAACAGTCCTACTGCAGGGTAAGTCACAATTCCCCATTGTATTCGGCTCTCTGGTGCTGCCATCCCCACATTCACCGAGGACTACCTCCATTTGCAGAGTTAAAGAGAAGTAAGATAAAACAATATTGCCAATAAAAATTTGTAGCCGCGCGGGATTAGCAGAGCGGTCTACGCGGTACAGTCATGGACTGTGCGGCTGGTCCCGGCGAAGGTTCGAGTCCTCCCTCGGGCATGGGTATGTATGTTTGTCCTTAGGATAATTTAGGTTAAGTAGTGTGTAAGCTTAGGGACTGATGACCTTAGCAGTTAAGTCCCATAAGATTTCACACACATTTAACATTTGAGCCAAAAATTTGAATCTACATGAATCTCGTAATCAACAGGAGATACGATTCTTCATGAATTCAAGATTATATGAAAAGTAAAACTGAAGCTAAACTTAATCTCCATTCTGTAGTAGCATATAATCAAAACCGACTACAACGTTTATTAAGCAGGTTACTTCGTAGTCAGGTTCATAATAATGGCAGTAATGATTTAACAGGCCTAGAGCATTTCCAGTGTAACAGAAGTCATTTACTGCTTCAGTAATAGTCGTTACCTCGATAAAAGACATTTGCTGCTTAAGTAATAGTCGTTACCTCGATAAAATTTATATCTAAATACAACCATAATTTCGAATTTCAACTTCAAGTATACCGTATCTACTAGGGATGAGAAAATCCAAGCGGTTAAAAGCGATATCGGTATTTTAGTTTCGAGTAACCTGTATTTTTCTCTATTTCTTTGGTCTCGGTTCTAATAGACGTTTTATATTTTTACCGGTAACCGAGTAAACAACCGAAATATCAATTAGCCCTTTTTAAATAAACAGTTTTAAAAAAGGACTAATTTTTATTCGAAAAAATTTGCGTTACTGTATTTTGAAATATTTCATTATTATAGAAAATTGGAAATGCAGTCACTGCTATTTTTATAACAAAGCCAACAACTAGCTAGAAGCACAAGACGTAAGAATTTTCACAGCATTGCTGAGACAATAATGTGCCTGTTGCCTGAGTCGTGGTTTCAGGTACGCACGTTAAGTGCAGTAAGCAAGACTTGTCCCAATCTGCTCTAGCCCATACGGCTGTTTGTTGTTGTCGTCGCCGGACATCTGTCGTATTGCAAAATGGTACCAACCCTAGTCTCCAAATATTTTTGCGAAGTGACCTAACAATGCAACACAATGCTTAATTTGTTTCAAAAGTTTAAAAATTCGTCTGCCATTTCTATGAAATAATAAAAGAGGAAGGAAGTTGTGGTAACAGTAAAAAATTAAAAACTTAACAACAGTTCATTCATAGTCTTCCTTAAAAACAGAAAGTTGCTCATCTGCTGTCTGTGTCTACATAAAATGCCTTTATCTGCTTGTAGCCCTTGGAAACGGACAAATTGACACGAACAATAGTGTTCAACTTCGGTCTTCACCCTTTACCACTGACTGTTCGTAATGCCCAAATAGTGGTACGATCCTCGACTAGAAACTGATTTCTAGCAGACTTTCAAAAAATTAGAATCAGTAGGAAAATAATGGATATTTTTTGTAGTGTTCAACTACTTGTTACTTTTCGAGAAAAGCAGGGAATGGCGGACCAACTCTTTTATTTGTTTATTTAATTTAATAATTTGATTCTATGTACCTTGAAACTGAGAGAGTCAAAATTTTTCAGTATTTGTTCGAATTTTACTTTTATTTCACAACCAGGTTAATTTTAGCGGTTTTAGTAGTCAGGTTAACCTGGCATGAAAAAAAAAAACGATATTACTGACAACCAGCTGTTTCAGCGATAACCGCCGTCCGTATACCTACGGCAAAGGAACTTGTAACAATAGTTTCTGCGCAACAGAACAGAGTGAGTTGGCAGAGTGAATTGACGTCACATTCAGACGTCAGGTGTCAAACGCTGTTGCGAGAAGCACAATAGCAGCATTCACACAGCAGTACCTCGGCTTTGCTGGCAAGGTTTGTGCACTGAGCCATTACATCAACCTCTCCTCGGGTTCCCACACACTGCCTTGTTAGCTAAACAGACAAGTAGTCATTAGCAGACGTCAGCTCTGCTGCCCTGAGATGTCTCACGCAACGCGGTGTGTCAAGTACAAAACCGTGCCGCGTTGCGATAAAGGCAACGTGCAATGATTGTTTTCACCGGCGAATCGTCGGAGTAAGTAGTTTATTAACCATGGAAATCCTGCTACAGAACACCAACAGCATTTTACAGACGTTACTCTACCTGTTTTTTTGTAGTTAGTGCAGTGAACATTTCCGAGCAACACAGTTCACAAAGCACATGCCCACCGTAGACGGCTTCAGGAAGGAGACGAAAAAAAGAAGCTTTATGAAAATTATGAAGATTATATAAGTGATTTCTCTACTATTTCAATGGTGAAAAGTATTTTGCAGAGTGACTATTACATGAAATTTTCGAAAGTCCTGTCTACCCCAGTAAATTTTCCAGACTTCTTTCCAGCGGAATTTGTGTCTCTTCGAAGATTATTTTGGCTTAGTCACTCGAAAGTAAATGAATCGAATGGTGTAATATACGGAACATAAAAGCGGGTACCTCGAATATTCTGTCTTTCCGAAAATTACTACACTGTGTCTTATAGTGCGGACAGAATAGGCAAGGCGTGTGTCAGGATGAAAGACGATGCCGAAAACAACAAATAAAAGTTTCATAGCAACAAGTAGATGTTCTTTTATAGAAAGTCAGTTCACATGACCTTTCTTCGACAGTTCATAACATAAAATGCCCAGAGCAGAACACGCAGCTCCAATAACTACCAATTGGTCAATGGTGCACTGTGTGAGCAACTAGCAAAGTATTTACCGTACCTTCGGGTGTTTCTAATGCTAACACCATAATAGCAATGATGGAGTTTGACAGCACTTGGCAGATAGCCCCATAAAAAAGTACCATCGATTGACAGGTTTTCATGATACGGTTCTCGCAGTATGCCGACTGTACAAAATTCGAATAGCTCTTCTCTTTGCCGATCTCAACTGGAAGACTGTGAAAAGGAGCTGAACCAACAGAGAAGCGTGAATCCGTCGAAAACACAGACACTGGAAGCCGTATGAAGAATCGTCCAATAAGTCATCTCATGTGAAAATCGTATTTCTTCTAAGTTCCCACTCAGGCTGCCGTGGAGATGGACTAGGAGTTTTTAATTAATTTGACACCAGAGATTTCTCTCAGAGTTCACCTGAGGAGGGGGAGATGCTGGATGAAGATGAACATGCCAATAGTCTTGGTAGATAACTTCAGCCTAACAGCGGTAGGAGAATTTGTGTTACGAGGAAATGCCCTGTTCTACGCAGCCATTGCTGTCTCCATGACTCATAAACAGACCTAATAGGTAGCTGATATGCGAATCATCCCAGCAGATGCACTCACTTCCTCAGAATCCTACGAAACTGCTGGTAACAAGGTGGTTGATACAGTAGTGTCCAAAGTTAATTACAACAAAGAAATCTGAACATACTTTCTAAACACATAGTTGGAAATGTTCTTAATACTTGAGTCAACGGACATTGAGAAGAGAACAGTATTAAAAATATGTATTGTAGGAGTATTGTGATCAAAGACACATTTCACTAAAGAAGTGTAAGAAATTGTGATTTTCTTTCATAATGAAAAAAAATGATTCGATGTTACCTTCGTTGTCGTGTATACCATAGAGATGGCTTTTCTTTTCAAACCAATTTAGTCTGACGGTTAAAATAGCTAGTTTCTGAAATAAGCGATTTTCGGTTTTTTACTCATATTATTTTCTGTAATAAACGTAGAAATCGAACAAGGATTGAAAAATTTTGACTCAGTTCCAAGATACGAAGAATCAAAATATTTAATTACACAGCCAAATAAAAGAAAAACGTTGTCCGTCCACCGTTCGCTACTTTTATCGAAAAGTGGTAAGTGGTCGGACACAACAAAAAAATTCAGCAATAATCTCCTACCGATCCTAATTTTTTGAAACTCAGCTCAAAAATGACATTATAATCGGGGATCATACCACTATTTGGGCATTACGCATAGCCAGTGCTAAAAGGTGAAAAGTGAGGTTGAATAACTCCGTTTTTCGTGTTAATTTGTCCGTTTTCAAGGGCTACAAGTAGACAAAGGTATATTATGTAGACACAGACAGTAGATCAGCTACTTTCTATTTTTATTGTATGCTACGTATGGATTTTCATTGAGTGTTTAATTTATTATCGTTCCCATAATTTCCTGCCTCTTTTGTTATTGCATAGCAATGGTAGACAAATCCTTAATCTTTTTGAAGCATATTGAGCATTGTACTTCACAGCTACTTCACTTCGTAAAAATATTAACAGACTACGGTTGGTGCCTTTCTGCAATACAGTGGATGTCATGTCCAGTGACTACAGCGAGAAACTACTGTACAGACCAGGCTGGGGCAAGTCGTGAACAGTGCAGGTACACGCCCACCTTAAACCTCGACACAGGGCGACAGTCATATCATTGCTGTACCAATTTTTGTACCATGTATTCGTTGTTCCATCATCTTTCGGGCATGCACTCCGGACAGTGACAATTCTTCTTGCGATATTTCGGCTACAAACCTGTCAGCCATCTTCAAGGCGAGTCGGAAACTGAGTTCATAGCGTTTGCGCGTGCCTATTTATACGGAGAGTCACGTGATACAAAGCTGCTGTGGATTGAAAGCGCATGCGTCAAAGATATCAAAGTCGCCACTACTGCGCTAGTCATAGATAAGATGTATATAGCAAAGATAAACATATAAGCGCAGAGCGCAAACAAAATAGTGCTGCTGCGAATTCACAGTGCTTGTAAATAAATAATTAATCTTTACAAGTGTAACATGTATTCGTTGTTCGTTTCTGTTGGCATGGTTATTGAAACAGCACTGATCGCTTTTCCGCTTTTAAATAATAACACAATCTTTCAAACGAACGCAAATTTTAAGAATATAAGTTAATCTTTGTTAAAAAATATTTATTTAAAAACGAAAAATTTTAGCACTTGTACTACGGCTAACTGATATTTCGGTGTTTTTAGTGGGTTGTTAGACAAATTTAAAGAAACCGAGACCGAACAAATGCCAAAAAAATACCGGTTATTAGGAATCAAAATACCGGTATCGATTTTGATAAGTCGGCTGTTCCCAATCCCTAGCATCCCATGCACCGACTATGTAGTTATGCCGTCAATAGTGAGCCGTGTAATAGGGATTTAACACTTAATTGGACGTCTTAGTCGAAGAGAAGGGCTGTATCATCAGTGCAGTGTCGTTAATGTCAGCTTGCGAGACTGGAGCCACTCTTTCTCATTTATCCAACCCCTTGGTTCTCTTCACGAGACTGAATGGATTCCGTTGCACTAATCTTACCTCGAATAATTTCTCAGCTGAACTGGAAATTCACCACAGGCTCTCTGCGCCCCAGACCCTCCTGAACTGCTAATAGATGGAGAAAAAAAGTACACACATCCGCGGAATTAAGGATGCCGTGACGAATTTTTCAACGACAAACAAGTAATTAAATCCTTGTCCGAAATGTGGTCACGTCCCACCGTCTCCCTTCATTAACATGGCCTCTTTAGCCCGAACGAGAGAAACATTCCTCCATTCTCATTCCACATGCGGTTTTTTCCCCTTCCCTCCCTACGGGGCTGTCATTCCCGAATCCACGAAAGTGCTTTCGGAAGCCGGTTCCGTCTTAAGAGGCGGGCCATTTTTGGCGAGCGAACTACGACCTGACGGAAACATTCGTTTGTCCCGTAAATGGGGCGCATTGCTTTGTAGTGGCGGCCGGCAGCCATCTATCTCATTCAAGGCGGCAGCGCTGGCCGGCCTATCTGAATTGGCCACCGCATCCACCCCCACCCGCACCCCTGCTGGCCTTCGCGGCGGCGCGGCGTTATTTATATGGCGCTAGGGGCCCCACTGACATCTGCCGCTCAGGAGCCGGGTCTCACAAAAACAAATGACAGCACAACAGCGCGCCGTTTAATCATTGTGTCGGCCGCAATCATTTATACTTGTCAGGCGCGCTTTGCTGCGCTGCCGCCAACAATGGCGGCCGCGTGCCACCTCCTTCCTCCTCACCCCCCCCCCCCCCCCCTTACGCCACAGGCGCGTTGCCCAACGACGACGTCTGGCGCGAAAAGTTTTTCTCGTTTACGGTGGTCCTCGCGTGCTTCCCCTTCCTCTGTAGCCTCTCTTCTATGTCAGTGGGTGTCCTTCCCGCTGCCGAAACCGTTTAGTGATTCTTCCACCCAGTTTTCGTTTTCAGTGTGGGTTTCAAAGAGGCGTCAACTGCCTTGTTTGACGTTGGGCCCACGTTCTTTTGGTGCAAATGGACCTAGGAGATTCAGGTTTTATCGACACCTAGGCCGTGGTCCAAAGCACATGTCTGTCTATGCCTATGGTTTCGTCTCCTGCTGCTGGTGACATAATCAAATAGTACAGGGTGAAAAGTATTTAAACCGACAAACTCTGGATTGTAGGGGCCATCAAAACAAATGTTTCTCCCTTATGTCATTTTTTCCTATGAGGATTATTTAAACCGGTAGAGGCCATACTACGCTCTTCAGTTGTTAGACGCCGTATTACGATCTTCATTTGTTAAGAGGGCGTATTACGCTCTTCAGCTGTAGGCAACTGCTGTACGACAGTGTAGTAGTGCATTGTCTCTGTTGGAGCGATACACCTGGAGTGAGTACACTGATATGGTTGGTGCGTACTATGTAGCGTACCACCACGGACGAGCTGCACAGCGGGTTTGTCAACAACAATATCCTAATCGCCGTATCCCACATCATACGACCTTTGCTGTTGTGTACCAACGTCTGCGTGAGACCGGGTCATTTTGCAGATTACCTGGACAGGGACACCGTTGCACGGTAAGAAAGCTGCAATTTGAGGAAACTGTCTTGCAGCATGTGGAGCGGGATCCTGCAATCAGCACTCGTGCAATTGCGCGTAACATGGGGGCGAATCAGATGAATGTAGGAACAGTCCTTCGAGAGCAATTGTAACGTCCATTTCACATACAGCGTGTCCACAACCTGGAACCAGTTGATTATCCACCGCCGGCCGGTGTGGCCGTGCGGTTCTAAGCGCGTCAGTTTGGAACCGTGTGACCGCTACGGTCGCAGGTTCGAATCCTGCCTCGGGCATGGATGTGTGTGATGTCCTTAGGTTAGTTAGGTTTAAGTAGTTCTAAGTTCTAGGGGACTGATGACCTCAGTAGTTAGGTCCCATAGTGCTCAGAGCCATTTTTGATTATCCACCCAGAGCACAGTTTCCGCAGTGGTACCTAGAACAGTGTGAAATGCACTACATTTCCATCCTCTGTGTTATTTACCGATGAAGCAACGTTCGGGCGTGATGGAGTCACCAACATGCACAGTTCGCTTGTTTGGAGTGAGGATAACCCACATGCTACAGTTACTAGCGCTCATCAAGTGCGGTTCTTCGTTAATGTGTATGTCGGCGTTGTTGGGGACTGTTTAATTGGGCCGTATTTGCTACCTAGGCCATTAAATGGCGGGCACTATTACAATTTTCTCGACAGAGCATTGCCAGAATTGCTGGAAGACGTCCCGCTCATTACAAGACAACGCATGTGGTTCCAACATCAAGGGGCGCCGGCACATTTGAGTCGTCGTGTGCGTCGATTCCTGGACCGACGATTCCAGAAACGTGGATTGGCAAAGGTGGTCCTGTACCATAGCCTGTTCGATCCCTAGACATGCCCCCTCTGAACTTTCTGTGTGGGGAGAGATGTGCAACCTTGTTTACGCAACTCGTGTTGCATCGGAAGAGGATCTGGTTGCCTGGATAGAAGTAGTAGCAGCAGCAGCAGCAGCAGCAGGAACAATTCAGGGTACTCCTGGGGTTTTTGCCCGTGTCAGACAGAACATGATCCGACGGTGTAACCTTTGTTTACGTGTCAATGGAGGCATTTTTGAAAATCTACTGTAATTGAAATTTGGTTGTGTTAATGTGTTGTCTCTTGCTCATAAAAAAAATGGGAAAGTGCTTGTTGCTTTAATTAATTTGCCCCCAAAGAAATCTTCCTCTATCGGTTTAAATACTCCTCATAGGGAAAAATGACATTAGGGAAAAATATTTGTTTTGATGCCCCCTACAACCTCCCAGAGTTTGTCGGTTTAAATACTTTTCACCCTGTGCAAAGTCTCAGAAAGCAGTTCCAAGTTTAAATAAGCTCAGTAAGCCGAACTGTTTAAACCGTGACTTCATCAGGCCGCTTTAAAAGAACGCGGAGTCTCGCCGGCGTGTTATAAGAGATTGAAGAGTTGGTGGTGTTTCTTTTATTTAGTACTAAGCTAATTCCATTCCTTCTTGTTTTCTGTTAACTTGTTACTGTGCCTTTGAATTTCTATGGTCTTCAATACTTCCTAGCACTGTAATAATTGTATCTTGATCGAACTATAATCTCGGCGCAAGGAATTTGCGGCTCCCTGGTGCTTTAGGCATGCCGGTTCGAATCCAAGCAACGGATGAAATTTTCACTCCCAGTATTTGGCCAACAAGGGGAGGAAGCGTGGTGGTTTAAGGTTCATGATAAGTCTCTGGGCGAATGTACTGTGTTAAATTCCAATCTCTCCGTTGTGTCTCATGAACAATGATATGAAATGGAAATGAGCGTTTGGCGTCATTGGCCTGGAGGCCCCTTACGGGACAGGTCCGGCCGCCTTGGTGCAGGTCTTATTACATTCGACGCCACATTGGGAGACCTGCGCGCCAGCTAGGGATGAAATCATGATGAAGACAACACAACACCCAGTCCCTGAGTGGAGAAAATCCCCGACCCAGTCGGGAATCGAACCCGGACTCCTTACGACGGCAGTCCGTCACGCTGACCGTTCAGCTATCGGGGCGGACAACAGATGATATGTGACCCTGTTAACAGTAATTCGTCCAACAGTCGGTGACGTTCAGGAGAGTTGAGGTAGTGGCATCCAGCTGATGGTCCCATCATTGTGGCATTGTGCTGCATTAAATTCCATCCTCTCTCATGAAGTGAGGACGTATGAGACTACCCATGCCAATTTGTCCGTCGGTTGGGGACGTTAAGTCTGGCAACTCCCTTAGTGCTATACGAGAAGAGTAGGCTACGCCGACACCGGTTTCACCCTCTCGTTTCTCTCATCATCATCACCATCACCACCACCATCATCATCATATAAGAAAAACATAACACTACACTCTATACGCGTTCACTACACTCACCTGCACTCCACAAATATCACAAAACTCTCACATATCCAGAAGTGAAGTCCGCTGTGTATGCAGAGTAAAAAATTTGGTAATTTGTGGTAAGTTCCTATGGAACCAAACTGGTGAGGTCATCGGTCCCTAGGCTTACACACTACTTAATCTAATTTAAACTTACTTACACTAAGGAAAACACACAGACTAATGCCTGAGGGAGGACTCGAACCTCCGACTGGGGGGAGCCGCGCGCACCGTGGCAAGGCGCAGCTACCCCGCGAGCATATGCAGAGGAAGAACATCCTTTCGGACTGACGGCTGAACTCATTCCTTGGTATATCTCAGGCAATAATACCGTACGACGTTCTCATCTTTTTTCTTTGTTTTACTACCAAAAGACTATCTCTCTCGTGTTCCTTAAACCGGGTGTTAGATGTTCTTTTTTTGGAGTTTCTATGTACATTTGTGCATGATTTCAGGCAGTGGTCTGATGACGTCACTCTGCGACTGTTGAGTTGATATGCATAAACTGTTTATTTATTTATTGTTCCGTGGGACCAAATTAAGGAGAAGTCTCTTTGGTCATGGAACGAGTCAATACATGAAATTATAACATGATAGTAGAAACAGATAAAATGAAATATAAGTAACATATTCAGGCGACAATTCGTAAGTTTAAATGAAGATAATCAACAATGTAACACTGGAATTTGCTTAATTTTTCAGCTCTTCCAGGAGCTCCTCGACAGAATAGAATGAGTGAGCCATGAGGAAACTCTTCAGTTTAGACTTAAAAGTGTTTGAGGTACTGCTAAGATTTTTGAGTTCTTGTGGTAGCTTATTGAAAATAGATGCAGCAGAATAGTGCACTCCTTTCTGCAAAAGAGTCAAGGAAGTGCATTCCACATGCAGATTTGATTTCTGCCTAGTATTAACTGAGTGAAAGCTGCTAACTCTTGGGAATAAGCTAATATTGCTAACAACAAACGACATTAAAGAAAATATATACTGTGAGGGCAATGTCAGAATTCCCAGACTATTGAATAGGGGTCGACAAGAGGTTCTCGAACTTACACTACACATAGCTCGAGCAGCCCGTTTTTGAGCCAAAAATACCCTTTTTGAATCAGAAGAATTACCCCAAAAAATAATACCATATGACATAAGCGTATGAAAATATACGAAGTAGACTAATTTTCGTGTTGAACTGTCACTTATTTCAGATACTGTTCTAATGGTAAATAAAGCAGCATATAGTTT
Source organism: Schistocerca serialis cubense (assembly GCF_023864345.2). Classification (NCBI taxonomy): domain Eukaryota; kingdom Metazoa; phylum Arthropoda; class Insecta; order Orthoptera; family Acrididae; genus Schistocerca; species Schistocerca serialis. The sequence continues at coordinate 335,436,764 of NC_064642.1, forward strand.
CTGAACAAGATCCTGAACATGGGCTTTCCACAACAGCTTACTATCTATCCGAACGCCTAGGAACTTGAACTGTTCCGTCTCGCTTATAACATGCCCATTCTGTCTGATCAAAATATCGGTTCTTGTTGAGTTGTGAGTTAGAAACTGAAAAACTGAGTCTTACTGTGATTTAACATCAAATTATTTTCCACAAGCCACAAACTTATTTCATGAACTACATTATTTGATACTGTTTCAATATTACACACAAGATCCTTCACTACCAAGCTGGTGTCATCAGCAAACAGAAATGTTTTTGAATCACCTGTAATACTAGAAGGCATATCATTTATATAAATAAGAAACAACAGTGGCCCCAGCACCGACCCTTGGGGAACGCCCCAGTTAACAGTGCCCCATTGGGACTGAACATCACTACCACTCTCAATATTGCGGAGAAAGACCTTCTGCTTTCTGTTTTTAAAGTAAGAGGCGAACCAATTGTAAGCTACTGTTCGAATTGCCGATCTTATTTAAGTTAGCTGTCTGAGTGTTTGTAGCCTCTGATGGTGTCTCCAGGATTAGGCGCTTAACCGCTAGGAACAGAAATATGCCTTGGACAGCGACCTATTAATCATAAAGCAACATTGATTAAGGACACAAACACCGGCTGTGTAAGCCTGCATTGTATGATCAAACAGACCTAACAAAAACTCGGATGTAGGCAGCTCCGAATAATTCTCGCGAGGAGTGAGGGAGGTGCTGGAAAATGGGTCATTCCCCTGACTCCATTCCGCCCCGTGACTGCCTCCAGCGCACGGTCTGTGCAGGCCTGCCGTCACTTAAATTGCCGATCTCGGAAAAAGACTTGCCAAAACCCCTGACATTTGAGCCTAGTCGGCTTATTTTCCCGGCCACAGTCTTGCGTAAGCCGTTGTACTGCAGTATCGAGGTATTACGTATGCAGTACGGACATGCGGAGTGAAACCCACACTTGCACAATTGACTTACCTGCAAACAGCTGTCTGGATGGAGATCGTCGATTGCTGGTGGTTTGTCACCGTTCTCAACAAAGAAGTATTGAAAATAGTCTGCTGGCGAACGTCTAAATGCGCTTGCCGCTGTTTCTTTTTCTTTTCAAAAAGTCAGTATAAATTTGAAAACTGAATAAATCACGGAATAATGTAGACAGAGAGGTACAAATTGACACACATGTTTGGAATGACATGGGGTTTTATTAGAACCAAAAAAAAAAAAAAATACAAACGTTCAAAAAATGTCAGACAGATGGCGGTTCACCTGATCAGAATAGCAATAATTAGCATAACAAAGTAAGACAAAGCTAAGATGATGTTCTTTACAGGAAATGCTCAATATATCCACCATCATTACTCAACAACAGCTGTAGTCGAGGAATAATGTTGTGAACAGCACTGTAAAGCATGTCCGGAGTTATGGTGAGGCATTGGCGTCGGATGTTGTCTTTCAGCATCCCTAGAGATGTCGGTCGATTACGATACATTTGCGACTTCAGGTAACCCCAAACCCAATAATCGCACAGACTGAGGTCTGGGTACCTGGGAGGCCAAGCATGACGAAAGTGGCGGCTGAGCACACGATTATCACCAAACGACGCACGCAAGAGATCTTTCACGCGCCTAGCAATACGGGTGTTGTTTTTTTTTTTTTTTTTTTTTTTTTGTTCTAATAAAGCCCCATGTCATTCCAAGCATGTGTGTCAATTTCTACCTCTCTATCTACATTATTCCATGGTTTATTAAGTTTTTAATTTATGCTGACTTTTTGATCACCCGGTATATAGAACTAACGAAACTACCTACGCACCACTCTCACTTTAATGAATTTTAACCAAGATTTATTCAGATCTGTTTATTTTGAAACAACCCAATTCTCAAGACACACAAAAGGTCCGTGCTTAAACCAGACAGTTATATTAAAAAACTCCAGGAAGCCCCTGGACGCCATCGGAGGGACTCCTACGTATCACAACACTAAGTCTACATTACTGGCCACTGGAAATATACTGTTTGTCGTACTAACAAATTTCATTGCCAGTCTAGTTGTGCTGTCTATCGTTTTCTTCCGTTTACGGTTTATGTAAAGTACCCAGGATTGTATCTACAGACTTAGGCGTTCTAGATCGATGCTGATAGTTGGAGCACCTCACCCTCACCCTCCAAAGCATCTCTTGTTTTCCACGATTTTAGTATTTTACTAGTTTTTTGTTAACTTGAAAAATTAAAATTACATTACCAGATGAAATATAATGAATAATGGAATTATTCAAAAGAAATTTGCCATCGACTATCTACTTAAATCAATCTTGCTTCGCACAGTTATTTTTCATCTGTGAAAAGAAAAACTACATCGGCTCGAGAAAAGGCGAAATCTGATTTACGCTTTGTCGCGTTTTGGATGGGAAGGGGACGCATGGGAAACACAATTGTTTCAGCTAAGAACGATAACGAAATAAATCAGACCCATCCAATTCATCATCGAGTTGGACTGACTAATCAAAAATACAGTACCTTTACCATCAATGTTAGCAACTTATAACCAACGCCTTGTTGACTCGTACACGAATCATTGCGAAACACAGGTATCTCACATTTTCGGCTACGGATGTGTGATGTTCACAAATTATCGAATCAACGTCTAAACAAATATAGCGGAAAACGATTGATGCCAAAACATCTAGGTTTTTACCATCGATATTAAATAATGCATTTATAGAATGTCATAGAAAGAAATGTACAGGTATATCTAAGGTGATTGAAAGGGGACTGCTTGTAATGTTACTAACTCAAACTTAAATGAAACTATCGTATCTCTGATGGGCTCTATAAAGCGGATCGCTGAGTCAAATATACTGCTTCTGGTCTGAGATAGTAGTATTGGAGTAAGAAAAGATTGGCGCACAGCAGTGAGTGTGTATCAGTCTGTGAGCGAAAGAGGATGCAGTAGGCAGTTTTTGTGGTATGCTCTGTAAAGGCACGAAGTGTCAGTTTATAATGTAGGAATTTCCTCATACTAATAGTTTGTGTTACATGGCACGAAAAATAGGTAGTTAAAATGATGAATGATTTTATAATGGAATGTAAAGTGAAAGGATGAAATGTACATTTAATTCTGGCAAAGAAAGGATTACTGTATTGATATTACAAAGAAGCTTTAGCAGAAGTCTTCTCTCAGTTAAGGTAAAGAAGTTTTTTTTATTATTATTTTCCTTTTGTCAGCGCTTTAGTGTAAATGAATTAGCTGATAATTATTAACAGTGAGTTCTCTGTTGAGTAAGCACAGAATGTATGTAAACAGATCGGGTGTATACGCTATTTAGATATTTCCCTTTTGTAATGTTTCTAAGATTTGTTAACATGCTTATACGTAATCTGATGATTTGTCTTAATGCTTTTTACTCATGATAGGTAATACTTGCTGCCCAGATCTCATTGTTTGTGTCTAAGTCAGCTAAGGAAGGTTTTCATTTAGTACAAAGGATGTGATGTTTCTGAGTAACGTAATTTCAGTTGTCAGATGTTTTGAAAAGCCAAACTTCGAATACAACTTCGCAAAAATCGGTGTCCGTAATTCACCCAAATCACTACCGCCCGCTGTCTAAGTCACATGCTTTTTTTAAAACATTCAATTTTTTTCAATGTTTTCATTTATCAGCCAAAAGAATTTCATGTATATTTCAGAGTATAAAGGCCAGCATTCCTTACCTCTGAACCTGTAGCTAGTATATTTTATTCTTCTTCATGAGAGAGCAGAATATAACGCGGCCCACCGATGCTGCTTTACAGGTAAGACAATTTTATTTATTTATGATGTACGCAGGAACCAAACTTATCACTTTTGAGGATTCTGTACCTAAGGGTCTGAATGTATTTTCTAGTGACTGTATTTCTTTATCGATATTGGGAGTTGCATTGCCCAATCAGTTCGTATGAAGTTTTGCTAACAGTAACACAGAGTAAGGGCAACAGTTGCATGCAACACAATAACTCCAGTTTTGTATACATTCCCATTTCAGGCATTCATTCAGGTATTTTAATAAATTTTATACAGAAAGTTACATCATGAAATAATCTCATATCGTGTTTATTGTAGAGGCCCGGGGGTGAGAGACGTACTATGGGGGAGAAAACAGCTACACGAAGGCCAGGAAGTAAAGCCACATCCTTCGCCAGGACGCGGGTTGACAGAGGTGCTGGTGACTGGAAGCGAGTGGCGGACCGCTAGTAAGACATGCCTAGTTGAATTTGACTTTTTTTCGTGTTAGGCACAGAGGTGTGGTCACTGCCGGAGGAGAGGTGCCAACCCCTGAATGATGTAGTGAGCCGCGGGGCATAGCGAGCCGTCAACAATTACTCCTGGGTAGCGGCGTCACCTACTGGAGAGAGCAGAACCGCCTCCGCCGCACCCAATTCGCTGCCCTATCAGACAGTATGTGAGATCTTACGCCTCGCTTTTCAGAATCGAAAAATTGAGCGCTCTCTATTGCTCGTTAAAGCCAATCTAAATCTACATTACTCCTGCATCCATCGTCCGCATGCCACTTTATAGTGCGAGGAAGAGGGTACTTTGTACCACTGCCAAGTCATTACCTGACTTGTACCACTCGCCATGGGAGTGAAGGGAAAATAAGTATTCATCTGAACGAGCCGTAACACTAGCTAACAGTGAAAATGTAACTGGAAACTGGAGTGAAATAAATCTTTTTTAACTGTACCGACCACGCTGATAATGAAAACGACAATGAAAAACTCGAATTAGCTCTCGTTTCCACGTAAAAGGGAGTGCATTTACTTACAGTGATATTAGCATTCATTGTCAATCCCTTCTAGAATAGACTTCGAAATCCAGATGGTGGCAGACAGAGTGATGAAGTTTAAGGCAACAATACCTTTATGTATTTTGTCGCTATTTTTAGCTCAAGCTCGTAGCAACAAGTCTTAAGTATGCCAAAGTGCTACGCCTCTTCACACAGCATTCTTCTACCGCACGTCCCTGTATTTGGCTCTGTACACTTCAAATGTGTATATTTTGTAATGTAAGCTATCAAACCTATTTTCAGGACGGTGAAAATTAAAATCTTCTCTGGTGCCTCTCCTGCTCTCAGTTGGCCGGTTTGACAACGTCCCCCCCCCCCCCACCCCACCCTTTAAAAAAACTCATAATTAATAATGGGTGGGATTGTTTATAAGCGCGAGAACAAGAACTATTCAGAAAATCTGTACTCTTTATTCCCTACTGGCTAATAACTTTCTCCTTTGTGTGACATAAAATTAAATACAGGAAACAGAAAAAAAATTAAGACTAGAGAAAGCAAGACAGTACACATTTCTTCACTCCTTAGGTCCCAGCATTTTTTCTCTCTAATCTTGCTAAGGCTTTACACGGCGTGCTTTTCTTTCTGGGAAAGAATCCATCACCCCACCAAAGTTCGTCAAACGTTTTGCTACATGAAAAATCAAAATGTCGTTGCCTAGTACTGCAAAAGTTGTTAATACGAGTAGTACCGAAGACTGATGTGGATTCTCGATCTGATTACGCCTATTTTGTCAGTGTCTGCTAGATTAAACGAAATGGGCCTTTCTAATATTACAGAAATTTTAACAGATACCAAATAAGCGAGTTTGATTTGGCACAAATGGTCATTTTTATCTAACTCATTTACGTAAATAACAAGACAGAATGTAATTCACGAAGTACCAGTATCAAATTCCTATTAGGCATACTACAAGCAAAACGTTTTACGTTAGGAAATAGTTTCACATTCTATGCGTACGCTCCAGTTTCTCAAGAATGAGATCTAAAAGTAGCAGTACGAAGTTTTTATATAAATTTTGAATCGTCATATTCTTCCATTAAATTTGTGCGATGTCCCTGTTTCTTCTCTTTCCTCGTTCTAACAGACGAGCTCGTCATCACTAATTCTGTAACTATTCCTGCCATTGTCAAAACTTACTCTCAGGTTAACTTAGCTAATCCTGCCGCAATCACCAGTTTAATTATCCCGCGTAGGTGTTATTACGTCTTCGTACAACGCGTTTTCCGCACTATCCCGAGAATAGATCTTAAGCAACTGCCAACCGGGGACTGTACAACTGGCCCTTAGTAGTGTACTGATCTGCCAAAAATTATCTGTCAATATTTCATTTTCTTGGATACACCGAGACGATTAATACGTAATCTTTCTTACCTGTTATTCCTGTTAGTCGTTTATTTTCACTCTGGTGGTCTGAATCTAAGGATTTCGCTAATAATTATAATAACGGTGATTATTTGCACACCCAGTCAACCACGTTGCGATTGGCGATTGGCATTCACTCGTTCGTGTTTATTCGGCTCAGCTCGTATAGCCACCCTTTTGTATGCGGGAAGGTTTTTTTATTTCTAGATGCGACGGGGATTCCCCTGGTAGAGCCATCACGTACACTATGCACGCGTTCAGAATCAACTAAGAATGTCTTCAAAAACGTTCAAAAACCAACAGGAATGCGTTTCAAATCGTATTCAATTCAAGTATATGAATTTGGTACCCCCTGAAATTGCCACCCGGGCAGACCACCGTTTACCCCCCACCCCCCACCCCCTCACCCTCACCTGGTAGATCTATCCCATTCTTTTAACTCCCTACGCAGTCATTGTGCTAGTTGGACTGTTGACAGCACTCTAGAATTCACGAGTGATTCCTTCCGCTGATTACATGCTTTCTATTTTTTTTTTCACGACTCGGCACATGCTCGACGGCCCCTGCCTGGTCTTGGTTCAGCTGTGGTTGTTCCTTCCTGTTCCCACTTCACAGTCACAACACCAACGGTCTATTTCGGCAGCTTTAGCACTACTGAAGTGTCCCTAATGGGTTTGTTACTCAGGTGTTTACTACTTCTCTACTGACAACACAATACTCCCAGCCTACTTTTATAATGGCAGGTCCACCTCTCGTGATACCTAGTGGTCAATTCCTCATTACATTGCAGTGCACAGATGCTATCGATTAGGCAGAGTATTCCACAGATTCGTACACTATGTGATCGAAAGTATCCCGACATCTGGCTGAAAATGACTTACAAGTCCGTGGCACCCTCCATCGGTAATGCTGGAATTCAATATGGTGTTGGCCCACCCTTAGCCTTCATCTCAGCGTCCACTCTCAAAGGCATACCTTCAATCAGGTGCTGGTAGGTTTCTTGGGCAATGGCACCCCATTCTTCAAGATGTGTTGCACTGAGGAGAGGTATCGATGTCGCTCGGTGAGGCCTGAGACGAATTCGGCGTTCAGAAACATCCCAAAGGTGTTCTGTAGTCGTGTGACCGTTCCGCCACAGATCGTGCATTATGAACGGGTGCTCGATCGTGCTGAAAGATGGAATCGCCATCCCCGAAATGCTCTTCAACAGTGGGAAGCACGAAGGCGCTTAAAACATCCATGTAGGCCTCTGCTGCTGTGATAGTACCACGCAAAACAACTAGGGGTGCAAGCGCCCTCCATGAAAAATACGACCACACCGTAACAACACCGCCCCCGAATTTTACTGTTGGCACTACACACGCTGGCAGATGACGTTCACTGGGTATTCGCCATACCCATACCCTGCTATCGGATCGCCACAATGTGTACCGTGATTCGTCACTCGAAGCAACGTTTTTACACTGTTCAGTCGTCGAATGTTTACGCTTCTTACAAGCGATGCGCCGTTTGGCGTTTATCGGCGTTATGTGTGGCTTATGAGCAACCGCTCGACCATGAAATCCAAGGTTTTTCACCTCCCGCCATACTGTCATAGTACTTGCAGTGGATTCTGATGCAGTTTGAAATTCCTGTGTGACGGTCTGGATAGATGTCTGTCTGTTACACATTACGAGCCTCTTCAACTGTCGGCGGTCTCTGTCAGTCAACAGACGAGGTCGGCCTGTACGCTTTTGTGCTGCACGTGTTCATTCACGTTTCCACTTCACTATCACATGGGAAACAGTGGACCTAGCGATGTTTAGGAGTGTGGAAATGTCGCGTACGTATGTATGACACAAGTGACACCCATTCACCTGACGACGTTCGACGTCCGTGAGTTCCGCGGAGCGACCCAATCTGTTCTCTAAAGATGTCTGATGACTACTGAGGTTGCTGATATGGAGTACCTGGCAGCACAATGCACCTAATATGAAAAACGTATGTTTTGTGGGGTGTCCGGGTACTTTTGATCACATAGTGTATAATTCTGCATATTGTAAGAGTTCATAAATGATGTCATTTTCGCCCGAGACTATTTCATTTTATTTTTACTCCATTAGAAATATGTGAGTAAATACGAATGCAGATTCGTGACAGAAAAAATACTTCTAACTGTACGTAACACCGCTGCAGCGACAGGTTGGCCCGTTGGAACGTTTTAAAAACTGACAGTACAGGAGATAAAGTGCAAGACATTTGAAAGCCATTTTAGTTATCAGAGAGCGTTTCACCAGCGAGTTATGCTTCCAAAGCACTTGCAGCGAACAAGAATAAACATCGTCAGTACATGAGCTTCTCCGTTAATTGCGGCGGCAGGCCAGAAAATTGCCACCGCTGATGGTCTTATCTGTTTCCCAGCCGTTACAAAGCAGGTAGAGCTTCCTGTTCTGTTCTGTTCTGTTCTCCGACACAATACGCCGTAGCAGACATGTCTACACAACAGCTGGTACACTGGCATTCTCTTCAGTTCTCCGCAAGAGAAACCAGCAATTCATCAGAGCAATTCACTCGTTATTTTGTACTCGCATTGCCTTTGAAGAGATCTGCTTATTCAATATCACTACGCAGGTGTTTGAGTGTAATTCTTAGTGAGTAATAAATGCAGCTGTATGAAATAATCATACAGTAAAATATAGCGAAAATTCTGAAGTATTACATTTTATCAAATGTTCAAAAGGTTGTAGTAGAATACGAGAGACGATAGCAGGATAGAAATGGGTACAATTGGGGAGCAGAGTCTAGTGTTTAGCGAAATACACTGGTGTCCAAAATTAAAGCAACAAACGGAAATTTTGCAAGGTTGCGTTTATGATCTCACAAAACAGTACAAACAAGTGATAGTAAAGTAGAAACAATGTAAAGAATATAGAAGATAAACAGTTGCAACATGCTTAGCGATAGACAAAAATGTTCTTCGTTTTCTCCAACTTAAGGTATTGTGAACACATTCCGACAACTGGGTAATGTGCTCAGTATGGAGTGATCTCACCTGTGGCAGTAATACAGGCCTGGCAACCGCGGGGCTTGCTGTGAATGATGTCATCAATCTCATGTTGAAGCAATATCGCCCATTCTTCTTGCAGAGCTGCTCACAAGTCTTGGAGAGTTGTTAATGGATTCTGACGTGATGCAACACGTTTCCCTAGTGCATCCCAGACATACTCTACGGGATTTGAATCGGGAGAGCGAGTAAGCCACACAATGCATGCGGTATCTTCCTTTTCCACGAAAACATCAATCACCCATTCTCTACGAAGTCGAGCATTATCGTCCATCAATATGAAGTTGGGCCTCGCAACAAGCGTATAAGCGGCCCCAAGATCTCGTCACGATACCTGAAAGCAATTAAACCTTGCCGATTCATGTTTTCAACTTCATGAGGAGGTGTTCGATTGGTCAACATAATCCCTGTCCACACCATTAGGGATTTATCTCGGTATCGGTCTCTTTCCACAGTGTTTGGGTCACAAAACCGTGTTCCACGTTCCCTCCAGATACGAATCCGTCGAGAATCACTCTCCAAACCGCATAGGGACTCATTTGTGAGAAGAACGTTGGCCCACTGTTCGAACGTCCAGGTGGCGTGTTAACGATTGCACTCTAGAGGTTCCCTTATCTGAAGACACGTCAGAGGTACACATGCAGCATGTCTCCAACAGTAAGTCACTCTGGCGAAGACTACTGTACACCAGGTCCAATGGATGCTGAGAGGTCTGATGCCAGCTGCCGTGCAGTGCTACGGCGATACTGTCATGCCGTTACAGCCTAATAAAGGTCCTCTCTTTCGACACATGTGGTCAGCACTGCCCTGGTCTTTAGGATACACTTTCGGTCTCTATGAACTGCTGCTGCATTCGAGAAGCCACAGAGCGATTCACATTAAGCCATCAGGCCATATCAGTTTGCGACTGCCTTGCTTCCATTCTTCCTACGGCCCTCCAACGTAGAGAGACTGGTACGCGTCTTCTCTGTGCCATACTGCACTGTCTGTGACTGTGTCTACAGCCATTGTGGATGTGGCACTGCCTACCAATCTCTATCCCGTTTGATAGGTGCCCTGACATCATCGTTGGCGCGGTTGTCCATTGACCGGATTGCCATCTCCCGTGAAGAACTCGATCGTACGGACATCAGTTGACAGTTTGCGTGATTATATCGTGAATTAGACACAGGTCGGGGAAACAGCGGTTTGTTGCTTTAATTTTCGACCCCAGTGTATGTGAGGTGTTTCTTTCTTGTGTAGTACATAGGCAAGACAAATAACATGGCTAAAGAAAAATAAAAGTCTTGTGAGTTTATCAACTGACATATGACCGAGGGATAGGTTCAACCGCTTCTTCCCCAAGGATTTTCTTTCACCGCGTACAGCGGTCACTTTCCTTACTCTAGGTGAGTTGTGTTTTAAGTGTACTCGTTGACTGTAGGTGGCTGTAATGGAAGTGTGTACCTATCTAGTGCTATCGTATTTTTTCGTATGACGATGAGCGAAAGAGGAGAGTGAAACGTGGTGCCTGCACATGATTTACTCCTCTCGAATAGTGCCAAGTGTGGTTCTAACCTTAGTGTGCATGTCCGACGGAGGTATCACCATAAACAATAGAATACTTCGACCATAAAGGATGACATCATGAGGGCTACAACTACTGATATATATAAACAAAGCAGTTTTCCACGTCAGTCACTAAATCATATGCCGCTACACGTTTTGATGGTTCACGCCATGATCTTTAAGTGAACACTTGTCTAGTTACATAGCTGTTGTTAATGAAGAACGCAGGCGCCTTCCCACAGCAGCATGCAAAGGCAAGCTAGGTTTTATTGCATCTTCTTCTGGTTATAAAACTGTGTTAAAGTTGAAAAAAAAACCTTAATCTGTTTTATATATAGAGTGTCCCAGGAGAAACGGTCATTCAGGAATATGACAGGAATGATCATTCTAAGCAAAAATGGGCTCTAAAATGTATAACTTGAGAACTGCGAACACTTCTTCATCTTAGATACTGTGAAACAAGTATCTTATAATGCAAGTCCTTTGCTTTCCATATTTTGGGACGATCTGGTATGGACCAAAACAAGAAAAAAATGTGCAGTAAATATGGGTTCTAAGTGCATACCTTAAGAGTTATAGCCACTTGTTCCGTAGAGGAGATGGAATTCACAGTAGCGATGATGAACAAGTGCTCATAGATCACAATGTATGCACTTCAGAACCCATATTTACTACACATTTTTTTCTTGTTTTGATTCTTACTACACCTCTGGAAATATGGAAAGCAAAGAGCTTGCAGTAGAAGAGGTTTGTTGTAATAATCGAACTGCGCACATGTCCATATTCTGTTGTGGCACATAACTTTTTTTTAAAATTACAAGAAAAACATATTTGTGTTTTATAATCATATAATACAATAAATGAACTGCGCACATGCCCATATTCTGTTGCAGTCTATTCATATTATTGAAAATAAAAGAAAAACATTTATGCATATAACCATGCAATATCTTAACTGAATTGTGACGTACAGCAATGAATAGCAGAGGTCCAGTAATTGCACATTTCAAATATCTTTACACGTAATGTATGAAAGAAGGTCTCTGACATGTATAACATCTTTTAAGTGACAGTGTAATCACAATACACAGTGGAGAGCACATACAGCAAGCAGCAGTATGCAGCCTTTTTTCAACTGTACTCATTTTGCAAGTACACTTTACTCTCACAAACTCAGGTATTTTTTTAAGTTTAACGGTGCCTTTTCTAAATCAACAGTTTTATCACCATCAAAAGACGCAATATGAACAGCCTTGCAGTTGGTCTGCTGATGTGGAAAGGCGTCTGTGATTTGCACAAATAACAGCTATGTAACTGAACAATGCTTCAACTGAAGATAGAGGTGTGAACCATCGAGGGCATAGTGGCAAAATAAGTAAGTGATCGACAAAGAAAACAGTTTCATTTGTAACCACCAACAGTGTCACATGTCTTCACGCTAAGAGATACTGCGAAGATTTTTGGACGTAAATGTACGACAGCACCGCAATGGCTCTTTGAAAGACATTAAATTTTGTTTACACTTCAGTCTTGCTTAATTTAAACCCTGAAAGAATTTGAGAAATGAAAGATGTGAGTTCAGTAATCTAAATTATTAGTTAAACTGGAGTGAGAGTACTGTCCTAATGAAACTTACCTGTTGCCAGTTATCTGGTTTAACGACTGAAAAGGCCTTGTGATAGAGTTGAGAGCGAACAGAACTAATTAATTTAAAAGATAAAGTCGTGGCTGCATCTAGTATATGATTGCAATTTGACGTAAACACACTATTCCTTGCACGTAAAACCTGTGCAAAGCACACGTTTTTGCTGCCTGTACCAAGTGAGAAAACTAAAATGTCTACTGATTTATCCCGAAGTCCAAAGAAGCATTTACTCGAGGTGTGATAAAAAAATACTGTAAATGAACTTTTTTTTTTTTTTTTTTTTTTTTTTTTTTTTTTTTTTTTTTTTTTTTTTTTTTTTTTTTTTTGCTCTGCAACCATTTCACATTTCACGTAATTTGGCCGATAACCTGATTCCTAGAGACAGCCATCGTCAAGTTCTGATTGTCAGCGTACAGACATGCTAGAGTGAGGTTTGTGTTTACCTTGTCTGTCGTGTTTCATGGATTTCGAACAACGCTTCAACAGTAAGTTCTGTTTCATGTTGCAAATAAATGACAGAGAAACTCAGGAAATGTTGAAATTCATGGATGGTGATAATGCTGAAACAACGAAGACTGTTTACTAGTGGTATGAGCGATTTAAAGTGTGTGCAGAATCTGTTGATATACTTTTATACTTTTGAGTGGTGAACCGTGGCAAAATCGTGTGTCAGTTTGCATGGAGTTGAGGGATCGTCTTCATTCATATACGGACTTCTCGACAACTGTAATTGAAAATGAAACCTGGGTCTATGGATATGATCCTGAGACGAAAATTAAAAGTGCCTGATGGAAAACCAGTGAATCTCCTGGCCTTAAAAGGGCGCGTCAGTCGACATTGATTTCAGTGTCATGCTTGTTGTTTTTTGTTTTTTGTTTTTTTTTTCGATCATGAGGGCATCGTGCAATCACAGTTCATTCCAAGAGGAAAAACCTGAACCGCTGAATTTTCAAGGGCGTACTGTAATCTTTGCGAACCGACCTAAGAAGAAAAAGACGAGAAAATGGGTGAATCGCTTCCTTCTGCATCAAGACAACGTACCGTGCCACGTTTCGCTTTTGACTCGTCGATGATTTATGTTAGGGAATCATATTGTAATGTTAGGCTAATTAGGCTAATAGGAAATGGACGTGAGCGTGGTTGCTCAAAAATGCGTTTCGTCTGACAACACTTTGAGAGGATAGAAGTGTTTGTCAGCTCACTGTACTAAACATATATTAGCCATCTCGCTAGAGAGCAGACAGGCGCTTCATACCGTTATAGATGGCGTATAGCAGCGGCTACCACGTTGCGAGGTACCGCGTCTGCGAGATGTTTCAAGCCGGGGAAGGTCGCCTACGAGGCCTGCCTCCAAGAAGTAGATTGGTCACTCCGCCCGATATCCGCACCCAAGCGCACAGTCAGAAGAGGTGCCGATCGACCCTGCCACTCAACACCGCTGCTGCCTGTGGTCAGACTACAGCCGTCTCCAACCAAGGCACAACAGAAGACGGTGAGCGTACGCTCCCCAATGTGCCAGACCGATCATGCAAGAGGAGCTGCGAGATTAATTTGATTATGACCTCGGTAATGACATTGAACCTGGAATGCTAGTTAAAAAGTAACAAAAATGTGGAAAGGTATAATGAACAGTTATAACGATTCTCCTTTTTTAAGGAGCTGTTCAGTTATATTTTCTAGGACAACCGCCACCCACAGTCGAAAATTAAATTTTCTTCGTGTTATTGCTTCTGTGAGTAAAGAGTGGAACAGATTCTACAGCCTAGCTTGGGTCAAATTAGAGCCCATTCAGATGAGGACTTCATCAAAATGTTTACATCTCAAATAGGACGATATCTCATACTGAAGTCAGTGTCAGCACATAACCACACATTCGCAGTTAGCTCGCAAATGACTTGTTTGCAGACCCTTATTTACAGCAACGTTTTGCTTCTATCATAGTACACTGTGGACTGTGTCAGCATACATTACTATTTACAATAAATCCCACTTGGGCACCTCTGGCACCTATCTCAGCTGGCTCCCGATTCAGCGTGGTGCCCCCCTCGCCTTGGCACCCCTCTCAGCTTAGCACCACTCTCAGCATTCCATCCTTCTCAGCTTAGTACCCCTCTCAGCTTGACATCCTTCTCCGCTTGGCACACCTCTCAGCTTGGCACACCTCTCAGCTTGGTGCCACTCTCAGCATTGCATCCCTCTCAGCTTGGTAGCTCTCTCAGCTTGACATCCTTCTCAGCTTGGCACACCTCTCAGCTTGGCACACCTCTCAGCTTGGTGCCACTCTCAGCATTGCATCCCTCTCAGCTTGGTAGCTCTCTCAGCATAGCTTCCCTCTCACCTTGGCGCCCATCTCAGCTTGGCACACCAAGTGGCCACTTGTGTCACTTGGGTCTTAAACTGCCCCTTGGTGTCTGAGGCAGTGATGAGGGTTGCCCAGGTTGCAAATCTGGCTGCACCAGAGCCAGCACCTTGAATTTGCTTCCAGCATGGCCTGAAAACCGAGCAACAAAGGCAAACTGCTGACTTACAAGGGCTGCCAGTATCGCTGTCAGTTCCACGAAGACAAACCTGAGATGGAGGAATGATAATAAGAAGATCTTACATCATCATCATCATCATCAATTAAGACTGATTATGCCTTTCAGCGTTCAGTCTGGAGCATAGTCCCCCTTAAAAATTCCTCCATGACCCCCTATTCAGTGCTAACATTGGTGTCTCTTCTGATGTTAAGCCTATTACTTCAAAATCATTCCTAACCGAATCCAGGTACCTTCTCCTTGGTCTACCCCGACTCCTCCTACCCTCTACTGCTGAACCCATGAGTCTCTTGGGTAACCTTGCTTCTCCCACGCGTGTAACATGACCCCACCATCTAAGACCGTTCGCCCTGACAGCTACATCTATAGAGTTCACTCCCAGTTTTTCTTTGATTTCCTCATTGTGCACACCCTCCTGCCATTGTTCCCATCTACTAGTACCTGCAATCATCCTAGCTACTTTCATATTCGTAACCTCAACCTTATTGATAAGGTAACCTGAATCCACCCAGCTTTCGCTCCCATACAACAAAGTTGGTCGAAAGATTGAACGGTGCACAGATAACTTAGTCTCGGTACTGACTTCCTTCTTGCAGAAGAGAGTAGATCGTAGCTGAAAGCTCATTGCATTAGCTTTGCTACACCTCGCTTCTAGTTCTTTCAGTATGTTGCCATCTTGTGAGAATATGCCGTCCACCTGTTCTAACTTTGTTCCTCCTATTTGGCCCTCAATCCGTTTATATCTCTTTCCCACTGACATTACTTTTGTTTTGGAGATGCTAATCTTCATACCATAGTCCTTACATTTCTGATCTAGCTCTGAAATATTACTTTGCAAACTTTCAATAGAATCTGCCATCACAACTAAGTCATCCGCATATGCGAGACTGCTTATTTTGTTTTCACCTATCTTAATCTCACCCAACCAGTCTACTGTTTTCAACATATGATCCATAAATAATATGAAAAACAGTGGAGACAGGTTGAAGCCTTGTCTTACCCCTGAAACTACTCTGAACCATGGACTTAATTTACCGTCAACTCTAACTGCTTCCTGACTATCTATGTAAAGACCTTTAATTGCTTGCAGAAGTTTGCCTCCTATTCCATAATCACATAGAACAGACAATAACTTCCTCCTAGGAACCCGTTCATATGCCTTTTTTAGATCTATAAAACTTAGATACAATTCCCTGTTCCACTTGTAACACTTCTCCATTATTTGCCGTAAGCTAAAGATCTGGTCCTGACAACCTCTAAGAGGCCTAAACCCACACTGATTTTGATCCAATTTGTCCTCAACTAATACTCGCACTTTCCTTTCAACAATACCTGAGAAGATTTTACCCACAACGCTGATCAAAGAGATACCTCTGTAGTTGTTACAATCTTTTCTGTTTCCATGTTTAAGGATTGGTGTGATTACTGCTTTCTTCCAGTCTGATGGAACCTTTTCCGACTCCCACGCCATTTCAATTATCCTGTGTAGCCATTTAAGACCTGACATTCCACTGTATTTGATGAGTTCCGACTTAATTTCATCCACCCCAGCCGCTTTATTGCACTGCAATCTACTGACCATTTTATCCACTTCCTCAAATGTGATCCTATTTGCATCATCATTCCTGTCCCATTGTACATCGAAATCTGAAACATTACTGATCGTATTTTCACCTACATTGAGCAACTCTTCAAAATATTCCCTCCATCTACCCAAGGCATCAACAGGATTCACCAGCAGTTTTCCTGACCTGTCCAAAATACTTGTCATTTCCTTCATATCTCCCATTCGAAGACTGCTAATAACACTCCAGAATGGTTTTCCAGCAGCTTGACCCAAGGTCTCCAACCTGTTTCCAAATTCTTCCCAAGATTTCTTCTTGGATGCTGTAATTATCTGTTTGGCTTTGTTTCTTTCTTCAACATAACTTTCTCTGTCTACCTGAGTTCTAGTATGTAGCCATTTTTGATATGCCTTCTTTTTCCTTTTACAGGCTGCCTTGACTGTGTCATTCCACCAAGCTGTTTGCTTCATCCTACCTTTACACACTACTGTTCCAAGACATTCTTTGGCCACTTCTAGTACTGTGTCCCTGTACCTTGTCCATTCCTTTTCCAGTGACTTCAGTTGACTACATTCAACATACTGGTACCCTTCTGAGATCATTGTTATCTACTTGTGTCTGATTTCCTTATCCTGAAGTTTCTCCACTCTTATCCTCCTACACATGGACCTGATCTCCTGCACTTTCGGCCCCACAATACCAATTTCAATGAAGATTAAATAGTGATCAGTGTCATCAGACAATCCCCTGAATACACGTGTGTTCCTCACAGCCTTCCTGAATTCCAGATCTGTTATTACATAGTCAATGACAGATCTGGTTCCCCTGCCTTCCCAAGTATACCGGTGAATGTTCTTATGTTTAAAAAAGGAGTTTGTGATTACTAAGCCCATACTGGCACAGAAATCCAAGAGTTGTTTCCCGTTCCTGTTGGCATCCATATCCTCTCCAAATTTACCCATTACCTTTCCATACCCTCTAACATTCTGCGTGGTGTCGGTTGTACTATATCGTGTCTCCCCACCATTTTCGCGCAACGACGCTCTGAGCGTGTTTTTTAGGGAATTGACTAGTTTGAACCTGGGACCTGTTGCTGGTAAGGAGACGCCAGACCACACATGACATGTAGAGTTCAGAAGAGTTCAGTGAGACTAGCGATGATATAACCAAATACTTAATGATTTCGGCGTCAGCTACACTGCACTCCCTGTAAAAGAATCTTAATACTAACTATATTTAGTGGAAGGGGTTCAAGGCTTTCCTATTTTTAGTTAGCTGGTAAAATAACGTCGAAAAAGCAGTTAAGTTTACCATTGGAAATTTTATTCTACTCACAAAACATTGTTTATAAATTGCACTATTGATAAAAGGAAATGTTTTAATACAGGATGGCAAAAACCGACTGTGTTCAACAAAAATGTGAACGAATATTCCCTGAATGGGTTTCCAAGTTCTACAATGGATCGAAGGATGACCTATGCCATATCACATCTATAATCTAGGTTTAAATTAAGTTTCACAAAAGAGAAAACTATCAAAATGGTCTACAGTGACCCTCAATTATCTTTAATTACTTTTCTAACTTGTCGTAAATTACAGTGACTGATATGGCTTCTCAATAACTATATAACAGAAAAATCATCGCGCTTCAGATTTTTACTTCAAGTGGCAAATGTGAACGCCATGAGCTTTAATTGACGATCGACACTAGTATTACGCAAAAAGGGGGTGTAACAGATGAGACTTCTGCAGTTCTGAGTGAAGCTTTATGCGCTGTTATGCGGCATCGCGTGCGTTCATTACCTTGTCGGTGTTCGTCAGGGGGCGGCGGGCAGCACAGCTCCGCTCACCTCATCGTCTCGGAAGCAACTCTTTCCTAACTTCTCCTTACTACAATTTACCAAAGCTGGTTTAAAAAAAACCATCTGGCTGTGTTTTCATCTGACCAATCAGGGTCTCAATGTTAACCTTAAGCTCCGCCTACAAAAATTCTGTCGATCCAATGAGAAACATTATACTTTTCGTGGTGGGGCAATGTTTTTAATGTTTGCAACGTAACAGACACGCGAAAAAGTCTCGCGCTAAAGCTTGCAGCTGGTGTGGTCCTTTTAGTGTTATCGTAAGATCTATACTGTTCTTCTGGAGGGCTCTAGCTTTTAACATGGGCTGGGGGTGGTCCTAGCGGTTAGCTGGCAACGTGGGTATCTGCCCCTTATTGTAGGACCTTCCAGCTTAACACGGTTCTGCTCTCGGCTCCTGTTCTCGTTTCTCCCCTCGGAACTGCGTTTGTCTCACGGTGGGAAGGTATGACATGCATTTAGGCATTCTTGTGATAGTCTGTGGTATTCCATTTACTCACTCGTTACTCGTATTACTTTGGTTAATTTAATGTCACGATTTATTCGGAGCTATGTGACATACTACTGGATTTGCTTATCATGTCAGGGTCTTCATGGAAGGTGTTGGATTTGCCTGACACCTTACAACCCTTCAGTTCGATTTCCAATCCTGGCATTAAAATCACCCATGACCAGAACACTGTCCTTGTCCTTTACTCTAACAACTACACCACTGAGTGCGTCATAAAAACTATCCATGTTATATTGATTTGTCCCTTCACAATGCCAATATACTGACACAATCCTAATTTTCTTGCTAGACACTGTAATATCAATCCACATCAGTTGTTCGTTTACATACCTTTTTGCAACTACGCTGGGTTCCATTTCTTTCCTGATGAAAAGCCCTACACCCCATTGTGCTATTCCTGCTTTGAGTCCTGACAGGTAGACCTTGTATTCTCCCACTTCCTCTTCTTTCTCGCCCCTTACCCGAATTTCACTAACAGCTAAAACGTCTAACCCCATCTTACTTGCAGCCTCTGCCAGCTCTACCTTCTTCCCAGAGTAGCCCCCATTGATATTAATAGCTCCCCATCTCGTTACTATTCGTTTGCCGAGTCGTATCTTAGGAGTCCCTGGTTTGTCAATTAGAGGTGGGACTCCGTCACCTCCAAAGGTCCGAGGCATTTTGCTCTGATTGTTGCCAACATCATATTTATAGTACCAGGGAAGTAGGTTGCTAGCCTTACTTGCCCCGGGTCCCATTGAGTTTTACCCCTAACGGTTGAGGGTCTAACCGGTGGATTTGGTAGTCTTTGCCATCTGAGCACAAAGGTGGCCACGACTCGGAATATGTCCGAGATGCCCAGTAACTGGTATCCCGACTGTCAGGACCACTTACTTGGCCACTCATACGTTGATATTTTGGAGGACGAACACTTGATACAACACCTAAGGAGTTGAGGCATACTGTGTGACGTTGCTGTTTGCATCTGTGTGAAAGCAGTACCAGTCTGTCATGTCATTCTACACTGCAGATGAAAGTCATGGTAATAAAATGGTGTGTATGTGTATGTTGGTTGTTTGGGATCGGTGCAGTAAGATGGGCTGATGTATAGATGTGACGGAATGACGGAAAGGAGTTATCATATTTAGAGAAATCATAATCACACTATGAATGAAGCTGTCTGCCTGTTCGTGTATCAACCCAAACTGTTTAGCAATCCTACAAGGAATGGCACACCGCTCATTCCAATGTAACGTAGTGTGACAAAAGTGGTTGTAAATAGATCCTAATCAAAATGGATGAGAGATTAACGTCACGCTTTATCTATGACAATTGATTTGAAACCCTACAGGAATGTCAGCGGTCAGTAAATGCATATCAATCTCAACGAGTGTGCGAGAGAATACTGGTAAGTTAACTGCATGTTATGGATGTTTGTAATGGATACCTCGGAAAAGGCCATTCCTCACAGTGGAACACAAGTCTTCAGCAGACCAATGAAGACAGAAATTGGGCAATAAATGACAGGAGATGTCTAGCGTATTCTTAATAACGATGGTTTTGCTTCTTTTCAAATGCTGCAAGACGCTGAGCTGAGTGGCGGTTTAAATAGCACTTCTGGGAGGGCTGGGTGTGGCTCTGTGATAAATTGAGGATGTTTTTCAAACCATGGCTTGGTCACACTCATTCAGGCTATCACAAATATAAACCAGGATGTTCATTTCAACATTCTCTGTGACCAAGTGTTGACCTTGGTTTTTAATTTTCATGATGAGTTGGCATCCCGACTATAAAGGTGACAACAGCAGAGTTTCCAGGACTACATATATACATTCCTGGTTTGACAGTCTTGCATGTGTTGCATCTTGAGTGGTCAGATGAACCAGGCAGTATTTGGAATGGTGAACGAAATGTAGCAGCCAGCATCTCCACTCTTTGAATGCTCAAAGGACTGGAATTGGAGCTGAGTGGCTTCAGTTGGATATGGCATACCTGAGAATACTTGTGAAGCCTGCGTCTAGTCACAGCCTTGCCACAGTGATAACGCTGTTTCCCTTTGGATTACCGAATTTATGCACTCTCAGGCCTGGATAGCACTTGTATGGCTGACCGTCCAGGTCTGCCAAGTGCTCTTGGCAAATGGGGTGCACTCAGCCATTATGAGGCTAATTGAGGAGCTACTTTGTTGAGAAGCAGTGGCTCTGGTCACGAAAGCTGACAAGAGCTCGGAGAGTGGTTTGCTGAGCACATGCCCCTCCGCATCTGCATCCAGTGATGCCTATCGTCTGAGGTTGACACAGCGGTCGGTCGGTACCGTTGGACTTTCCGAGGCCTGCTCGGACTGTCCGAGTTCGAGGGTGCTCCTCGCCAAATTGAGGCCGTTGTCTAGGCTAGAGCTGATTGATTAGTTTTTTTGTCCCATCTGCTTATTAGAAGCTTTCCACGGTTTGTTTACGGAGTGTGTACGGCAGTTGTGCTGTAAGAATCTGAAGCGGCAGCTTATAGTAGGTTAAGGACCATCTCGACGCCTCACAGTGCTACTTTTGTAATGAAAGCGGCTCGTTAAAGAGCCGGTGTAATAGAGCTGTGCTGTAGGCTCTAGTTAACTCCCCGTGTACGCCTCCCGGCACCGCAGCCGAACTGGCAACGCCGTCGAGCGGCCGCGAAGCGAAGAAAGGCGCGAGCGCCGGCCTCCTGGAGTAGCGGCGGCAGCGCTGCGACACCCCTGGCGTCACGTCCGTCCGCGAGAAGCTGTTAATTAATAATTAGCAGGTTGGCGGCAGTGGGGGTGGCAGAGTAATTGCGGCCGCAGTGACGCGGACACTCGCCGCTGTAAAGCCGGTAATTGAGATGCCCGCAGCAGATAGGCCCGGGCTCGCGCTGCCGGCCGCCCACGGCCCCTCTGCCTTCGCCGCCTCCGCCGCGCCACACCGCCTGCTTTACGATTCATTGTCAGCTCCTGTCTCTGATGCTGCTACCACCGTTTCTCGCTCCTGTCTTTGCTGGTAAAGAGCTGTCAGCGTTGCGGCCATTGCAAGTCCGTAACTCGTGGCATCCAGCGGTAATCTCAAACCCACACTTGACAATTAAAAGGCTTTGTTGCAGTGTATAGCACAGAAACGTAATACAACAATTAGAACGATTTTCCCGAGGTGCAAAGCGGCTGATGACATACAGTTGCCAGTAAGACAGCGTGAGCGAATGAGGCATGAAATTGATATTTAAAGGCTAATTGCTTCCTCTAAGCTTCAATTTCAAAAGTTGTGTTCCACAAGGGTCAATGCTGCGACCATTTACTTTTATTGTATGAGAAGTAGTCAAATGGAAACCGAATACCCGCCACACCAGGAACATGGAACGGTTGCATTCATAAGTAACTACGACACCCATTAAGGCATGTATCCCACTGTTAGACGAGGTGACACTATGAAGTCTTGTTTCATAGAACGCCGCCGGCTGCTGATGGATACACAACCGCACCCGCACGTCCTTACCCAACAGAAACCTACGTCCACGAGTGTCTTTCTTCAGGTCGCCAAATATTGAAAACCGCACGGGGAAAGATCCAGGCTGTACAGAGAATGTTGCAGTGTTTACCACCCACACCTCTTATGTACAGCCTTCATCCGATTTGCAGAGACTGGCTGGTGTTGTCGTACAACACGATGATTCCGTCCTACAGCATTGCTGGGCGTTTTGACTTTATGGCACGTCGCAGTTTCTGCAAAGTGCATTCGCAGTGCTGCGCATTGACTGAGGAACTCCAGCGAGCCGGCCGGAGTGGCCGTGCGGTTCTAGGCGCTACTGTCAGGAACCAAGCGACCGCTACGGTCGCAGGTTCGAATCCTGCTTCGGGCATGGATGTGTGTGATGTCCTTAGGTTAGTTAGGTTTAATTAGTTCTAAGTTCTAGGCGAATGATGACCTCAGAAGTTAAGTCGCATAGTGCTCAGAGCCATTTTTGAGCTCCAGCGAGTAGACGGTCACTGCAGTCAAAGAAGAAGTTCATCATGACCTTTGGGATGTTTCCACTGTCGGCTTTGCCGTTTTCCCTAGTGCTGTCGGAATGCTTTCGGACGGTATCATCCTGCTGCACGATGACGCCACCTCCACACTGCCAATCGTACGGAGGCTACGCTTCAGCGACTTGGTAGGGAAGCACTGTAACATCGTCCATACAACCCAGATCTTTCACCACGTGACTTTCACATCTATGACGACCTGAGGAAAGTCATGCTTGGACGTCGGTTTCAGTCGGACGAGGTAGTGCAAGAGTGAGTGTGGTTGTGGATCCGTTAGTGGCTGACCCCATTCTATGAAACAGGAATAGATCGTCTTGTCTCCCAGTGGGATAAATGTCTCAAAGCTTGTGACGATTACTTTTGAATGGAACCACTCCATGGTCCCGTTGCAGTGGGTGTATCATTTTCATTTTGCTACCCCTTATATAAGCAACCTGAAAAAGTGTAAAATATCACTAATGTTTCAGAACATAGAAAATAGTTTAATAAATGAAAAACACAAAAATGTGAAAGTTCTACAGCATCAGTTTCTGTCGTCAATCAGTTTTCGGCTTACAATGCTATCGTCAGATAACGGATGACTGCTGTCGTTAAATACGATTCGATACTGGTGAACAGCATCGAAAAAGGTACCACAATAGAAGAGTGAGATGCAAAGCAAAACGGAGTTTATTTCGCCTCTGACAATGCAGATTCGTCATAATTTAAAATATTTAACGTATAAATTGATAGAATGTGAAGATAATGCACTAGAAAAAACTCAGATTAAATACTGAATAAGCCGTGTGTTTGTGTATGAGTGAGTGAGTGTGTGTGTGTGTGTGTGTGTGTGTGTGTGTGTGTGTGTGAGAGAGAGAGAGAGAGAGGATGAGGTGGAAGGAAAGGAGACCTACATAAGAAAGAAGAAATCATTCTGTACCTATATCTAATAGTAACTGTTATAATTACTTCATAAATGACACATTTATGTATCCAAATATGAAGACTCAGCAAGAGAGAATGTAAACATGTGGTAAATATAACAATTTAAGTTACATTGACAGACACAAAAAATAAATACAAGTCAGGTGTTCTTGATTATAGGAGAATAACTTCGAAATTTATTAAATATGGAAAAAATTGCGGAACCCGAGTAAAAAGAAATCTTTGGTAATTGTAACGAGATTGGTAATTATTAGCTTAACTATTGTAGAATTAGTAGCTGTGAAGCTTCTGATACTGAAATCTTTAAGTAAATTGAGTTGCACAACGCAGCAACACAGTGTATATCACAGACACAGTGGAAGTCGCTTCATGTGAAGCCGAAGTCTTCCAGCACTGTAGAGAGATAACAGAGTGAGTCGATAACCTAATGGAAGGTTCGGCGCATAACTTAATAAAAGATACAGGAGTGACAAAGGTGTTTATAGTAACCTGGATGTTAATATCCGAGGGCTATAACACCAGCGGAAGTCTGTGACAGGCCATTATTTAGGAACATATCTCAAATTACCGATGAAGATGCTGTAAATGATGTCTGTTCTTCTCAAAACTCAGATTTAATGGCAAAGTCTATATTCTGAATGAAACCTGTACCTGACTTTAAATATAAAATGGTTCAAATGGCTCTGAGCACTATGGGACTCAACTGCTGAGGTCATTAGTCCCCTAGAACTTAGAACTAGTTAAACCTAACTAACCTAAGGACATCACAAACATCCATGCCCGAGGCAGGATTCGAACCTGCGACCGTAGCGGTCTTGCGGTTCCAGACTGCAGTGCCTTTAACCGCACGGCCACTTCGGCCGGCTTTAAATATAAACAACCACTATGCAAAACATGTTATTTTCGTTTGCTTGGAATAAGTATCATACACAAAAATTTAGATAGGTGGTTAAAATTCATTTAAATACTGCTTAGAAAGATTGCAAAAAAAGTGATGGAGACAATTAAATATCGTCGTAATGGATACAAAAGACAACATATTAAAATTTCACTGGTCACTATTAAGAGAAGATAGAAACTAAACGATTTTGAGGAGCCTGGCTTCATCTTTCTCTCCAGTTCCAAGCACAGACTCGCCGAACACCGGGGTGCAAAGAGACGATGTAGAACCGAAGATTCCTTTGCAAATTCAGTAAAACGGCTCACTTAGAGGCGTTTCAACAGGAGCAGCTGCAATAAAATAATGGTAGCTCTATACCACTTTATAGCAACCACTGAAGATGCAACAGCATTATTAGTTTAGCTAAATTCGAGAGGAGCTCAGAAATGATGCATATAGATAAGATAAATAATTTTGAAAATGAAAATAATCCTCTTCTTTAGCTAAAATTACTAACATTCGCTTGTAGGCAGCCTGCACGAATTTCTGGATGTGGAATCCATTTTCATGTCTAGTATAAAATGGTTCAAATGGCTCTGAGCACTATGGGACTTAACATCTGAGGCCATCAGTCCCCTAGAACTTAGAGCTACTTAAACCTAAGTAACCTAAGGACATCACACACGTCCATGTCCGAGGCAGGATTCGAACCTGGTTCCAGACTGAAGCGCCTAGAACCGCTAGACCACCGCGGCCGGCTGTCTAGTATATGGACTGCATGGGAAAGACAGCCGGTGCTCTTCACTATCCCTGAATCTTCTGGAATCAACCACCTTATGAATGAAAGTATGAGAGACATTTCAGGATGGTCAGTTAAGCCAGCGACCTTGCCATGTTGGTAGGACCGGTTCCCGCCCAATCACCTAAGTTAAGCAAGGTTGGTCTCGGTTAGTATTTGGATAGATGACCATCCGAAGAAAACGAGACGCCGTTGGCTGACGGACACGCAAGTCGCCGAAGTGATATCCAACTGAAAGACTTGCACCAAGCCGGTGTGCCACACGATGTCATAGTTATTATTATGGGCCGTTTGTCGGCTGGGGATTTTGGGCACAGTAGACATTTAAGAACTGCTCGGAAACATTTACCTACGTGCCGTTAACGCGTTCCAGTTTCTTCGTTCCTTGTATTTCCATAATTATCTATAACAAAACAAATAAAATACAATTCTAATCTGCGTGTCTACACGTTGAGGAAAGAGGCGAGGTATTAACCTCAAGGTACATTAGTGCGTCACACATAGTTCCATGAGAGTGGATCACAATCTTTGTATTTGAAGTAATGAATACACCTACATGTAAATAAGAAAGAATAGATGCAAATCTTGCCTATACAACACTAGAGACGCATTTTAACAACAAACTAACACACAATATTTAAAAATGAAGAGGCGATATTCGAAGAGTATGTTTGATTGCCTTCAGGATTTGTGTTAGAGTCTGCAATTCTCTAGGGCTCAGAGCAATTTTGCAAGAAAAATGTAATTTTCTAACTATGGGGATCGTAGACATCATCAACAGAATTACACATAGATATAATTTCCAGCACTCTGGAAGGCACGACGTCAGCAGCTCTATGGTTTTCTAGATTATGCAATAAACAGCAGAGAACTGTGGAAGTTTCAGTATTAATTTTCGTTATTAGTTGATGACTAATTTCGAGATTAAGTTGATCATTGCATCATTCAATAAGCTATGCAATAACGTACATAACGACAGACAGACGACTGCTCATTCCAGTTAAATACATGTTGTAAAGCAGTGCAATTAATGGAGTTCAGCCCTACATTGCTTTACAGGATGTGTTTTACTAGAATGAGCGCATTGCCGTCCAATTACTGTGGATTAAGAGACATCATGGAATTCTTCATAATGAAACTGTGGACCGCCTTGCCAAGAGGAGCATTACAGAAGGCCAGTTACGTCCGACGCCAATCCCTTATAGGGATCTCACGTGGACGATACGAAAGGCTGTTTATAACGCTTGGAACTGTGAACAACATGTCTCTCAGCACTCTAAGGTCAGCCATTGTTCGCCCCGGTGCAGCTTCGTAGATGCCATATGACTTCCATCATTCGCATGGGGCTGGGACACGGGTGTTATCTCGCGCTCGTATATCGATTAAAGATTGTTACATCTGGACACTGCGATAAGGGCACAACGGCAGTATCGGGTCTTAACCACATCATATTGGCACGTTCGAAATACACGACTGCACAATCAGTCTTGTATAAGAAGTGGGGAGAGATTATCCCCTCCTCACTAGTATTCTTGTTTTATTCGACGGTTTCAATGAGCATAAGTTTCTCACTGACTATTTAAAAGGCACCGGCATCGAAATTCAATTTATGAGTTGCCGATGTCTTTATTTTCACATGGTATCAGCCCGGTTCATAATCGGGGACGAAATATAGTGTTTTAACTTGCTTTTAGACCTCCATTTGTACATCAAACATCCATTATTTCTCTCTTGTGCATTACTGGCACTATTATACATACTGTTGGTTGTATTCTGTTTGTCACTTTGGGTTTTCCTTCTACTTTCAGTGCGTCTGTCAGTGTGCCACATTTCTCATATTGTTATATAATGTTATTTGCATTTTTGTTCTTCGGCTATGTTGTACTCATTGTATGTTGTACGGCGTGTGCCCTTTCATGTTTTGTCTTTTACTGTAGGAGCATATAAGGTTTGTCATAATGTTGCCGTATAGTGCTGTTTGTAATTCTGCCCCAGTGTCGCTGCCATTGCTGCCGCCGGCTATCTAGTGTGTGTCTAATTGCGCTCTTATTTTACTTTACGAGTGTGTTTGTATGCTAACTTCGTAATTTTGAGCTATTTCGTTTTCTTGTGATTACGTTTCTTTGGCACTTGAAACGCGTTGTTGGCTGTAAGGTCCTTGTAAGCCAAAGCCAAAATAAAGAAATTAAAGAAAAAGAAATTAGGATGAGCAGTCAAGTGTCTGTCGAAGCAGATGTTACTGCATAGCTTATTGGATGATCTCATAATAAGCTTAGGCTCCAAACTAGTCATCAAGTAACAAAGAAAATTAATATTGCAACTTCGACGGTTCTCTGCAATTTACTGCATACTTTGGTACATAAGTATGTGTCGCTAACTAAAGATCGTCGTAATCACACTCCTTATTGGTGACCAGTGTCACATCAGTTTTATATAAGTAAAGGACAGTGCAACTATTAGACACTGTAAGCATTAAACAGAAAAAATCTATTACAAATAATTTTGCAATATGTAGTTTAATTTCTAGATTTCTAATGTGAAGGGGAGTCCACAAACGGTAGTCCAGTTCGGTGTACTCAGATACCTCAATGGCGAGCAGACTGACAGTAATTTTTTATTAAAAAAGCACGACATAATTATTAGATATTATAAACGTTAATCAGAAAAACGTTAATACTAAAAAAAATTTTCAGTGTGGGTTCACCTGTAAATTTATACACTAACAGTAGTCCACAACTCTGTATCCGGTTCGTTGTAGTATGTGATCTCCATTCTGCAGGCTTATGGCGTCACTTTTCAGTGTTGTTACTAGGTTACAGGTGTAGTGACATCCGTGGCCGTGACTGCAACTCTTTTAAGGAAGTCACTTGTTTCTAAGACCATGTAATTTCGCAGGAAATCTTGATAAAACTCCCGTCCTAGGGAGCCAGAGCTAATGAATTCGTTACATTTGTGTGAATTTCCCCATGTATAATTTGCTTTCCCATTTCTCAGTGCTCTAAGTTCATCAACTGCCGGTCAAAAATTCTAACATTTATTGAACACTTTCCCGGTAATGTTTTCTGTTTATCTGCCCAGATAATAATAAGACTACATTACATGCCGCACACTACACATAGTGTCCTTCTGTTCTGACGGGCTCATCATTAGCCATGAAGCTTTCCTCAGACCAGTGCCTTCGTCTTTGATATATCTTTAACTATCACTTAGACGCTCATCACTTTCGTCTGTCGTATGCCTCTCCCTTAATATGATGGCAACTCCGTCCATTTTTAGAGCTTTCTAGCTTTCCACGTCTTCTTTCCTAGCCCTTTTCTCCCATCGCGTAGTCTTAGAACTACTTTTTCATTCGTTATTCTGTCATTCACTTTCGCTTTTAACATCTTTTTCTACAACCAAGTTCCTTAAATATCCGAGTATTTTTCATCTATCTTCCTCAGTATCCGTGGTTCGCTCCCATTCAGACTTACAGTCCTGACATAAAACTTGACGAATCTCTTTCTTAATTCGACCAGGTTTCATTTTACTGGGAACCAACCTTTAACTTTTTCAAAAGTTTTCGCCCATAGAAATTCTACTTCTTATATCATTCTCATAGCTCCCATTTCCTGTTGTAAGACTTTCCAAGTACCAAGAATATCCAATTTGCGTCAATGTCTCATCGTTCAATTGTATTTTGACGAAACCTTCATATTTTCTCATTCTCATAACTTCGGTAATTCCTACATTCATTCTCATTCCACAATTTTCTATGTATTTTACACTACTCTCCATCATACATCATAGTTCTTCCTCTAATTCAACCAGCAGTGTTTGATCTCCTGCATATATTATTGCCCATATCCTTCTTCTATTGTTCTGTCTCTTGCTTTCTCTAATGCTTTGTTCTTTTTCTCAGCATAAATATTGAAAAGCGTTTGTGAGAAATAATGCCCTGTCCTAACACATTTTTTTTCAGATCGACAGTCCTTACTACCATTTTCTGTCTTGTGAAGGTCGCTTATAAGTCTTCTATCCTTCTTTGAAGGTCTTCAGGAGGATGCTACTGTCTATTATAAAAAATGCCTTTTAATAATTTTGTAGCATTCTCTGTTCTACCATACACACGCATACAGTTGCTTCTTGTGTTCCTCATTTTTTGAATTCAGACCGAACTTCTTCGATGTTATTCTCAGTCCACCATTTGGAAAGAGTTGGGATTAAAAGGTTCACCATGTGACTAACTCCTCCCCATTCACTGGGTGACAAAATAAACGCAAGAGAATTTCACCTCAATTACAATTCGAAGGCAGTGTTTGACAATGCTGTGTACAGTCTAAATGTCAACATCTCTCTTTGTCTAAATATGTCACCTCACGTATGAAAGCCACCAGTTGTCTGAATCGAAATGCCAGCCATGAATCACCTGGACTGATGGCCACAACATTTGGCCCCCCTTTCTCTCTCTCCTCCCCCCTCCCCCCAACCCCGCCCCCCCCCCACACACACACACTTAAATCCCTCCTGATAATGTTCCGTTTGACTAAAAGTAATAATTGGCTCCCAGAAAGCCCACTCTTACATTATGATTAATAAAATGGATGTAATACTGATTTTTAAATCACGGTTTGTAGTGAGAAGTTGTTAGTTGTTTTTCTATTAACACTTCAGAGGCAAGGTATTAACCAAATATGTAAACGGTAGCACTACTAATTTAGCTGTAATATAACTAAGATAAATTTTGCAGAAACAAAAAATATGCTTTTGTAACTGAAATGCCTACATCTGGTGCTCCAAATTTATTTTATTAATTATAAATGTTGCACTATATTGAATTGTTTTTAATTATCAACTATGATTCCTCTTAAATCGTCCTGTCCGCAGCTCGTGGTCGTGCGGTAGCGTTCTCGCTTTTCGCGCCCGGGTTCGATTCCCGGCGGGGTCAGGGATTTTCTCTGCCTCGTGATGACTGGTTGTTGTGTGATGTCCTTAGGTTAGTTAGGTTTAAGTAGTTCTAAGTTCTAGGGGACTGATGACCATAGCAGTTAAGTCCCATAGTGCTCAGAGCCATTTGAACCAACCCAAATCGTCCATTAGGTGGATAGTTTAGACCAATAACTACGAAACATACTTACCCAAAGTTGGACTAGCAAGTTGTTCACAACAATATATATGATATTTATATTCCTCATTTGGTAGGCTGCAGTGTCCATAGTTGCTTTACAATCACAATGAGGTGACAAAAGTTATGGGGTAGTGATATGCACATATACATATGGCGGCATTATGACGTACACAAGGTATAAAAGGGCAGTGCTCTGGCGGATGTGTCATTTGTACTCAACTGATTCATGTGAAAAGGTTTCCGACATGATTATGGCTGCAATGTTGGAGTTAACATACTTTGAACTCGGAATGGTAGTTGGCGCTAGAAGCTTGGGGCGACCCATTTCGTAAATCTTTAGGGAATTCAATATTCCGATATCCACAATGTCAAGAGCGTGCCGAGAATACCAGATTTCAGGCGTTACTTCTCAACATGAAGAACACAGTAGCCGACGACCATCACATAACATCCAAGAGAAGCGGGGCTTGCGCAGAGTTGTCGGTGCCAACAGACAAGCAACATTGCGTGAAATAACCGTAGAGATCAATGTGGCACGTACGACGAACGTATCCGTTAGGTCAGTGCGGCGAAATTTGGCGTTAATGGGCTACGACAGCAGACGACCGACACGAGTACCTTTCCTAACAGGACGACATCGCCTGCTGCACCTCTTCTCGGCTCGTGATCGTATGGGTTAGAGTGTTAGACCCTAGACGACTGGGAAACCGTAGCCTGGTCAGCTGAGTCAGTTGTCAAGAGCTGATGGTAGGGTTCGAGTGTGGCGCAGACCCCACGAAGCCATGGACATAAGTTGTCAACAAGGCACTGGGCACACTGGTGGTGGCTCCATAATGGTGTGGGCAGTGTTTACATGGAATGGACTGCGTCCTCTGGTCATATGGAACCGAGCATTGACTGGTGAGGGTTATGTTCGGCTACATGAAGACCATTTGCAGCCATTCATGTACTTCATGTACCAAAACAAAGATGGAATTTTTATCGATGACAATACGGCATGTCATTGGGCCACAGTTGCTCACAACTGATTTGAAGAACATTCAGGACTATTAGAACGAATGATTTGACCACCCAGATCGTCTGACATGAATCTTCTCGAACATTTATGTGAACTGATCGAGATGTCAGTTTGTGCACAGAATCCTGCAACGGAAATACTATCGCAATTATGAACGAGTATAGGGGCAGCATGTTTCATTATTTCTGAAGTGGCGTTCCAAAGACTTGTTGACTCCATGCCAAGTCGAGTTGCTGCAGTACGCTGGGCGAAATGAAGGTATCACATGACTTGTCATCTCAGTGTGAATACCCTCAATACGACTTTTAGCCTTGCAGCTGTTTATTACTGTCGGGAGAAAAGGCTTGGGAGCAGCACAGTGCAACATGAAATCCGCTCAAACTACGAAGAACCTACACCAGTAGCCGTATTTGTATTTCCATTCGCTTCACAACCTCATCACCGTCTTCAGTTTCCCAGGCAACTCATTTCTCAGCGAAGGCTCGCTCATCGACAGAAATAAAAAAGCCAGTGGCAGTC
Source organism: Schistocerca serialis cubense (assembly GCF_023864345.2). NCBI lineage: Eukaryota > Metazoa > Arthropoda > Insecta > Orthoptera > Acrididae > Schistocerca > Schistocerca serialis. The sequence goes on from NC_064642.1 coordinate 335,468,912, forward strand.
AACAAGCCGCCAGAGGAAGAGATCATTTTTCGCCTTGCTGGCGTGTTTATTGCCAGACACTGCCAATTTACGGCCGTTTGTCTGCGCGCAGAATGGCGCCGCCGATAACTGTCGTAATCATGTCGTTGCGCGCAGCGAGACCGCGTGGTCGCAGTTAATGCATCTTAATGAGGCCGGGATAAGGACCGCAGTCAACACGGTAACGAGCAGCGGAATTGTTACGAGCCCTCTGTACAGCCAAGTTGCGACACTTCGGAGAAACGCACACCCAAATCGAAAGGAATCATTAGCGGTAGTTATTACACAGGAACAGCAGCCACGAATGGATACTGATGGCATTAACTTCTCTGATCACTTCTACCGGAGGGTGTAATAAATATCTGACTGCAGTCGTGAAGTACTTACCTAATATGATTATAGACGTAATTGCCAGGGAAAAAGAAACGGCCACAAATTGTTGATGTCAATGTAATTATGCGGGGAAATGTGGGAGTGCAAGTATTTCTACGAGGTCTTCGGGTAGCATTGTGCGTTAAGTGCCTCCCGCAACTCGAAATCTGCCCATGTGCTAGCAGTGTGCCGCGAAATATACAGGGTGTACATAAAGTACGCGAACACTTTCAATTACTCATTGCACAAGAACTAAACATTGTACAGATGTCATATATATTGCATTTTGAAGAGAAACTCTAAAAGTTTTTTTTTTTTTTTTTTTTTTTTTTTTTTTTTTTTTAACAAACATTCAGTATGCGAACCATGAGTGACCCAGCAGACGTCAATACGGGACTCGAATTCTTGCTATACCCGTCCCAGCTGCTACATCACGTGGTGGAGGTGATACATACACCAGATCTTTAATGCATCCTCACAGAAAGAAGTCACACGGGGTGAGATATGGTGATCGGGGAGGCCATTTCACGAAACAGTTGTCCCCTTCCGTAGCACGGCCGATCCATCCATGCTGCAGCTCCGTGTTCAGGTACCCACGAACTTCTGGATGAAAATGGGGTGGAGCCCCATCTGGTGAAAGATAAAAGGAGAGTCCAATTGCATTTGAGGCATCAGCCATTGCTGCAACATATCCGAGTAGGAATGTCCAGTGACAGTGCTCTCGGTGAAAAAGAATGACCCGTACAGTTTTCGACGTGACAAGACACAAAGAACATTTATTTTTGGGGAATCACGCTCAAATTCAATACATTCGTGTAGATGCTTTGTACCCCAGATTCGACAATTATGCCTGTTCACTTTCCCATTACTGCGAAAAGTGGCTTCCTCCCTAAAAAGTAAGCGATCAACAATTCCATCCCCACCATCATTCAATTCTTGCAACCGCGAACAAAACTCAAAACGCTTGTCTTTGTCGTCTCATTGAGCTTCTGCACTATCTCCAATTTCGTTGCATAGACAGCTTCTGTCGCAGGACTTTCCACACTGTCATTGGAGCCATTTCGAGTTCATGGGATGCACGACGCACCGATTTCTTTGGACTCCTTATGAATGACTCTCGTACGCGCTCCTTATGAACCTTTTGCTGTGGATTGCAAGTTATTTGAGGAACTATACTACTGCAAGACGTATATGTGATACACCCATGTAATTTACTCACACCCAGTAATATCTTTCACTTCAAATAATGAATATGTCAGTATTTCATAGCTGCATTCTAGACAGATGTATCTGTAATATCAGACCTGTTTATTACTTCCTTTCAAGTAACTACCATACCTAACTAATCAGTTTCTTTGGCTGTTATGGTCGCACAAAGCAGTAGCAATGAGGTAGATACTCTTATAGCGTCTTTCTACAGCAACTAATACCTAGTATCTTGTTGTAGATTCTTTTTCTCGAAAACTGCACTAAGTCTTTCTGATCAACTACGGTTCACATCACAGAACTGGATGTTAGCAAACTGTAATGAAGAAGGAAACATTGGTTTTCAGATAGCCTTCAGAAACGGTTTCGACTAAACCATAACCATCTTTATGTAAATAGCATAAAGGAAGGCACACACTAAGAGGTGAAACTTGGGTCATTTTAAGAAATAAGATAAATCATTGAATTTCTCTGAAGCCGTTATTTTCACCCTGTGCTTTGTCATCAGTGAATTCTGTGAAAGCGATACAAAAAAATATCGACTAACAGCGTAACATAAAACAGACATTATCCTCCATACCTGCACAGAGAGTCGAAAAAACCATTTCTTTGTGTCATCAGCATATTATATTTACGCTATTTTGTAGAAGATTGGCATTTTGAGACCGTGATTACGTACAAAATACAGTTTGATTCTTACAAAGAAGAAAAAAATCAACTAGCAACAGTCAATAATGCTATTTGTTTACACAAAAAAGCGCGGTAAATGTGAAACGTCCCCTTAGAAAAATTAATTAATTACTGTGCTGATAAACCTCTTACATTATTTGATTATCAAACAGCTGAGCAGAACTGAACGCACTCAGACATTTCGCTCTTTACCTATTCTGATCAACACTAAACTGACACACAATATTCTTAGCGCAGCGCAATCTGACTTTCAAAAATCCCTGCAAAAGAATGGCCCTGACTAACATTAACCTATACCTTTCACAAATCACTTACCTCACCAAAAATCTTCGTTACTCGAACTACTGCAATACAGCGAGCGCCACTACTGCCAGCTAAATAAAAGATTCAAACTACTAAAGGCACTAACTACTGATAGGCATAGTTAGCAAATGAAAGATTTTGATAGAGAACAAACAATGTATTTACCTTAATAGTGTTCAAAAGTCATAATATATATAGCAGTTCATGACATCCAGTCTTACAAATTTAAAAACTCCGCCATTTCTCTCACCACATCCACCACTGCTGGCGGCTCATCTCCAACTGCCTATGCTACGTGCTGTTAACAGCCAACAGCCCAACACTACAACAGCAAATATTGAAACAATGCCACCCAGCCACAGATTGCACACAGCACAGCCAGTGACTTTCATACAGAGCGCTACGTGGCGTTACCAATATAAAAACGTAAACAGCCTACTTACATAGCCCCCATGCTCCCCACAAAAAATTTTAAAAATTGTTTTGGGCACTGGTCAATACACATTTGAAAAAATGTTTCATATTTACACTAACAAAGAAATGAAATGCACACACTTATTGATACAATGTTGGTCAAAGGCTAAAATTTTCTCACGGTCCATAAAGACAGTCCTGATCGTTCATCACAGTAAAATAGCAGTGTCTTTCTCGAAGTCTGAGTAGTAAAACAAAAGGTACACGGAAGTAGTGGATTACCATGTAGTCTTGAAGAAGTAGTGTTGTCCTTCCAACGGAAAGACAGTGCTGACTCTTGACATGCAGACAGGTAATGGGCCACAACAGAGCAAACCCACCGCAGTGTCAGTCGAAGTTTTGAAGCATATTGGTAGGTAGGTCATCACAGAGCAGACCCACTGTATTTCTCGTAGAGATTATGGTATTGGTGGGCCACCAGAGGTGCAGACCCATTGAAGTCCTTGTAAAAATAATGGTATTGGTGAGTCATCAAAGGTGTAGACCCACTGTAGTCCTTGTAGAGATGGCTAGCAGCCATCCGTTGTGACTGTGCAGGTGCACAATCACCATTGAAGAGTCTAGCAAGTCCATAAACCACCAATTGTGCACACACAAAATTTTTTTTTTGAAATGTCCTTAGACCCAGCAATGCTGTTATCCGGTCCCTTGCTGAATTATTAAAACATGTGCAAACACTAACAGTCCCAACTTCTCACCTATTGTCCATATACTATGACCAACAGAAATGTGTGCAGTGAAATGTAACTTACAAGTTACTTAATTTGATGAACTGGTGTCAATCACAATTTTATAACATAAGAATACAATAACAAAGGTACAAAATACATCATTAAAGAACATAACAATACAGATAACATTTGTAGTAACACAGGCTTTACAAGAGAATAGAAATAAACATATACATCAGTGTTACAGCAATTATGACATAAGTAAATATGTAAAAGATCAGAATAACTTTTGAAACATCAACTTCACACATGAGCATTAAAACAAAACAGAATAAATAATGTCTAAACATCTTTACAAAGTAAATAACATAGTATTAGAAAAATTCTACAACATAACTCTCATCAGCTAAACACATAAAGACAGGAAAAACACAAATACACAAGAGTACACAAACACATAGCAGAATAACACAAGAGGAAAGGGCAAGGTTTGTTTTCAGTGTAACATTTGGTACTGCACTCCAACCCAAAACTTCATTATATAGATCTTTCGTCCTATTTCAACATTTGTTTCCACCAAAAAAAAAAAAAAAAATCCTATCCAAGCATGCTTTCTGTATTTATATGTTCACATATTTCTTACCTCATTATTTATTTTCCATTATCTTACCTCATCATTTATTTCCAAGAAAATCCTACCTAAACCTGTTGTCCCTAAACCCTACTTTTTTTGTTCATATCCACTTTCAAAATCCTTTTTTGGCCAAACCATTTTCTTATAGCTTCTTAATGTGTTTCTTCCAATCAATCATAGTTAGTTCCTTATATAGTCTACCCCCTCTTAAGCTAACTTAAATCTACTGAGCTCAGATGCATAAACTAAGGGACGAGGCAATGCAGCAGCACAAAACAATTAATACAAACAGCAATGACAAAAAAATGCAAATTGGCAAAGCAAGCAGCAGTAAATCTAAATTTGGAGAGCAAATGCAACATTATCACTAATATGAGCCAATGTGCAGCAAAAAAAAAAAAAAAATCAGTAGTAAAACTGGCTTCACATAGTAATAAAAAGTGAAATTTAGTAGCACTATGCCTGGCAAACAGCAGCAGCAATTGCAATTACTAATATCTAAAAATGACAAAGCTCAAGCAGAAAAAATAGTACACTAAAGACAACAACGCAGATAAGGGAAATGTATATCCACATCTTAATGTCTATGTAATTAAAGTGGTGCACCACAGAAACTTATTCTATGAAATAAATTACCAAGTACTTGAAAAGAGAATTATATATGCAGTTCCTGTGAAGGGAAATGTCTTTTTGTGCTCCCTCATTTTTTTGGAAGTGTATCACAAAACTATAATTTACTGTATCTGTAGATAGAAAATATTTATATTAGTACATCTATAAAATTTTATTTTAACCAATGCTGCAGTGCAGCTAGAAACTAGATATTAAACAAAATAGGCAAAGCAAGACGTGAAACGTAATTTACTAGCCATATGGCATTTCATAATGCAGTAAACAATCTTTCAACTAGCAAGACAATAGATGTGAAATGTTTCTCATCATTTCATTTCAGTAAATATCATAAATTACGAACTCTACAGTGTAATCATGTTTTCAAGTTTGAGCGTGTCATATTTGCGATGCTTTCTACAAAAAAATGTCAATAGCGAGGATACTGGTCTCTTTCTTCTACGCCTAATGGCTTTTTCCCAAGGTGGCTGGCACACCTGGCCGCTCACAACGCATTACATCACGGTCACTTACCTTTCTTACCGAAATATTTACGACAGCAGTTTCCGCTACAGTGGCAGTCTCATATAAAAATTTTACAGGTCAAGAATTTGCGTTGCAAATGTGTAGAAACAAAATCCTATGAATATAACAGTGCGCAAAAAATTTTCGCCGGCATTGTGATAGATTCACGCATGTACACACATTTCATAACCCTTAAAGTACGATTCTTGGTTTCCAACATCATTTTTCATAAACCAGAGTCCCTAACCACTACTCATTATTCCTCACACATATACATATTCGTCGACACTTCTTCAATATTTCATCATAATAAATATGTAGCATAATCAAATTCCTCATATAGCATCAGCTTATTGATCATAAACATACCTCAACAGCATAATACACATCGTCGTCGTAAAATTAACATCATAACACCTCAGTCACATTTCAAAAACGTCGTAGCTTTCTGCAATAATGTCAAAACCTAAAAAAATATTCTCTGCTCATTTCAATAGTGTCATCTACCTCAAACGTACTTTAAAAATCATGATCTCATACCAAATACATCATTCAAAGCTCTCATAGTATCACAATGGTTCTGAAAAAATATGAAGAGTCACAAAGTACATACAAAATACAATTTCATAAGTGTGAAGTTATCAAACTGTGTAATTGCGTAAACATCTGTCACTAACGTAGTTAAAAAGATGTTTCTTTCTCTGTTAAATAATCAGATAGCTGTGTATTTCTGTGTTAGATGAATATGGTACCGATGTGTAAAGTTGTATAAACAAATACCATATTAATTAGGGCTCCTTGTGTTTGCCAGACACATAGTACACAATGTAAGCGTGTACCCCCCTGTGGATTAATGTAATTATACCCTCAGGTATTACAGATTACAGCAATGGAATGAAATGAATCACAGAAAACCTTTGTATCAGTGTACTTCATATATATTTAAAAATAAATGTTTTAAGTACAAAATTAATCACTCAAATACGTGTACTGTAGCGTTAAACTGTGCGTCTTGTTGTAAGATAATCTCTGTGGAAGTATCGTAGTTATTGTCCTCCGAAAGCTAAGTTCTGCTGGAGTCAATGTACTTACCTCATGATAAACAAAAGTGAAATGCCTTGCGTATAGATATCTTACTTATTACGCTTATTGCCGTGATGAAGAAAGTACTGTGCTGTAATGTATTGTTTTGCTACGGAAAAGACTGTCTCATTGCAGCTATACCACAAAAGGTACTACTAAAACATGTTTTACTTTCCAGAATAATTCAGAAAAACTGTGCAGATATAAAACAGAAACACCGCAAAAGCAACATTGTAAATTGTCACTCATTAGTAGCGTTGTGATAAAATCGTGTAGCTGTCAAAGAAACCAAATACTAAGTCGTCTTTAATGTCACAGAAAGTACTTCAAATAAAGAATGTCTTTTCAAGTACACCAAAATGTGGCATTGAAGTCTCATTAGCAGTATATGTTCTAAGTATGTAAGCCTTACAGTCGTTACGTAATCGTGCAACTAACATGCATGAATGTACACACACAATAACACTGTGCTGTCTGTTCACAATAACAATGCATTCGTAATTTCTGTTTAAATAAGTTCTCTTGGTTCTTGACTAGATATTTAACTTCAAACATTGTTGCATGTTAACAGATTCTAAGTCTGACAAAGCATACTAGTAACGTGAAGTAAAAAATTTTATAGCAAAGACTAAGTTAAAAAGCAGATTATCTCTCAATAAGTTGTTTTACATGTGAAGTGTGGTGCATTCCTTTACTCTTCATAGTACTCAGAGTTTGAACTTGAATGCAATTATCATGCGGTATATGTCGGTACAGAATACTGGAATTTTTCTCAAGGTTAGCGTCAATGTTATTTTTTCTGAGCCAGCCGGCGCACGTGGCTGCCTGCGGTGGGAGTCATTGTCTGTCTCTTTGTTGGTGCGCGTCGTTATTAGGATTAGGAGACCTAACTTCTACAAATTCACCTTGCCGAGAGGGCCCAGCCCTGTTTGAATCCCACCAGTTCTGATGAAATTCAGGTCTGTCAGTATGATTATATCGTCTGCCTTCATGTCGGTAGTTCCTGTAGTTTCTTTCTTGTCGGTTAAGTGGTGGAGAATTTCTCCCTCAATTATCACTGCACAGTGGACCGTTGCACCTGAAGTTATTCAGTCTCCCATGATAATAATTATTTTGGTTCCCATATTGTCTGTTTCTCTGATAGTCTCTGTGATAGTTATCACCACAGAGATGTGATCTTTCCCTGTAATTACTACTACTCTGCCAACGGTTGTCATACGGGTGGTGTCTGTTTTGGTCACGATGTACGTTGTAAGAGTAGCCTTGTCGTGTCCAGTTATTATTTCTTTTATCGTGGAATTGTGACGGATGTGACCTGTAATTGCTGTGTTCCTGTTTTCGCGTTCCGCGATGTCAGTATCAATTTCTAATTCTTGTAAGAGTCCCTGAAAAGCTTCATTGTCGTCATTGCAACATCCTGCCAAAATAATATGTCGTAAATGTTCAGGTAATTTGATTAAGCAAATGCGGATGAGTTCTGAGGGGCTGTATGGGTTTGACAGGTACTGATTCTTGTGCAACATGTCTTCAAAATATTCATAAGACTGGAAAATTCAGATTGTTCGAAATGTTTCATCATTATGATGCTATTTTTTACTCGGTCTTGTGTAGCTTGACACCAATATGCTGAGAGGAAGGCATGATAAAATTCTCCTTCACTGTGGCAATCGTGAATGACCGATCGCATTCTTTCAGCTGGTTAATTCTCTAAGTAGCCACACATAAATTCTAATCTGTGCTCTAATCACCAATTGGGAGGAAAACAAGGAGAGAATTGATGGAGCCACGCTTGTACATGAATGTCGTTGCTAGAATTCTTAAATGTTTTGAATTTACGTGTAGTAATGAACAGCTTATAGTCAAAATCATCGTGTCGGCGAGTAGCATATCGGTCATTGTTACGTCGTTTCGGCGGTTCCATCTCAAAATTCGGTGCACCTTGCCAATTTCTTTCATAATTTCCGAAATGCCCTGTGTTATTATTTTGTGGCTTTTCCGTATTTCTAAGTTCCTCTTCCCGTGTTGGAGCGCGGGTGTCCTCTGAAATATGTAATTTTTGTATTACTTGTGCCAACAGATCTTGTACTTCCCGGATTTCTCTTTTGTATTGCGTATTAATTTGATTCTGATTTTGTTTAAATTTCTTAATTTGTTCATACTCTTCTGTATCAGTGATGGCAACAGGTCTTGTGTCATTCAGATCATCATCTACCTTTGCAGATAAGTTAGTGAACTGATCCGAAAGTTCGGCTACTTTCTCTGATAGTGCACTTATTTCCTCAGTGTGTTTTTCTGAACCAAGTTTCAGAGTGTCCATTTGTGTTGAAATCGTATCTACTGTGTCCTTTAAGTTTTCCTGAGTTTTGCAAGTAGCGTAACTGAATCGGTAGATGCAACTGAGTAAATTTTAGCCCACAAGGTCTTATGATTTTCATGAACAATGGCTTGCAGTTCTTTTATGGCTGCTTCGTGATTTTTTCATGCAATTTCATGCCGCGAAAAAATAGGTTGAAAATGTTCACAAATTTGTGTTTTTACGTCATTACAGAATTTTTGACATTTCGATTCAATGTTATGCAACTCAGTAGTTAAATCTTCACGTGTTTGTTCAAGTGTGGTGTCTAACTTTTGAAGCTTTTGCTGTGTTTGTCTCTGATTTTGTTCCATTGTGTCTAACTTTTGAAGCTTCTGCTGTGTTTGTCTCCGATTTTGTTCCATTGTCTCTAACTGTTGCTGTGTTTGTCTCTGGTGTTGTTCCATTGTGTCTAACTTTTGAAGCTTTTGTCCCATTTGTTGCATTAATTGTAATAACAATGCACTGGTGTCTGAAACATGTTCCTCAGTGCTATTTGGCTATGCATTTGAACCGCCAATACTCGCATTTTGAAAAGCAGAAAATGTCTCTTGACTTATTTGAGAAAACGGCGAGGACGCAAAACCTGAATCTGCAGTATTTGCAAGACTGTGTCCTGTCATTTCGGATTCCTGAGGCAAGCTGTTGCCGACCGATCGATCGATAATGCTTCCCTGTTCACTAATTGTTTCACTGCCTACACCATTATTTGCAGCCTGCTCCATTTACCAAATTGCTACTTTGAACATTAGTTCATTCATTATACGGTGGCGCTAACACACTGCTTTCGTCTTCACTGTCATTTCTCACTTTACTTTGGAGCCTAGTATAACGTTTTTCACACGCCATTATTGTCACAATATTTCACACGACAACACAGAAAAGCACAATTTGAAGAGCAAAGTAAGAAAACACATTAACATAGCATTGAAAATAATATCTCGTTAATAGCAAGCGCAGCTGCGAAATACTTGGTGCAAATCTACATGCATGCCACAACTGTTTTACTGTACAAGAATGAAAAACTACAACTATGAAAGAAATTCTCTCTAAAATTACGCGCTAGCAATAAACAAAGGCTGAACTAATTGCACAAACTACAAGAAAAAATCAGAAGATTCCAGTGAGGTATCCTCGGCTAAGAGTCATCATATGAAACGTCCCCTTAGAAAAATTTATTAATTACCGTGCTGATAAACCTCTTACATTATTTGATTTTCAAACAGCTGAGCAGAACTGAACGCACTCAGACATTTCGCTCTTTACCTATTCTGATCAACACTAAACTGACGTACGATATTCTTAGCGCAGCGCAATCTGACTTTCAAAAATCCCTACAAAAGAATGGCCTTGATTAACATTAACCTATACCTTTCACAAGTTACTTACCTCACCAAAAATTTTCGTTACTCGAACTACTGCAATACAGCAAGCGCCACTACTGCCAGCTAAATAAAAGATTCAAACTACTGCAGGCACTAACTACTGATAGGCATAGTTAGCAAATGAAAGATTTTGATAGAGAACAAACAATGTATTTACCTTAACAGTGTTCAGAAGTCATAATATATATAGCAGTTCATGACATCCAGTCTTACAAATTTCAAAACTCCGCCATTTCTCTCCCCACATCCACCACTGCTGGCGGCTCACCTCCAACTGCCTACGCTACGCGCTGTTAACAGCCAACAGCCCAACACTACAATAGCGATTATTACAACAATGCCACCCAGCCACAGACTGCACACAGCACAGCCAGTGATTTTCATACAGAGCGCTACGTGGCGTTACCAATATAAAAACGTAAACAGCCTACTTACAAATGGTTTCGAACTAACAGGTTCTTCTTTAGACGGCTGTTCAGATTTTTACAGACATATATTGATTTTCACAAAAGAAAACTAATACTAACGTCAACAAATGTGCATATAAATGTGAATAGCCATCTGGAGATGAACCGGACGCTTCCAAACCGGTAACGGCACTATTTATGTGAATGAACAGCATTATTAACAGTGGCTAATTATTGTTTTCTTTTTTCAAGAATCAATCTACATGTTATTTGTGCTTGGTAACTTGTCACTTTTGTTCTTCTACATTTTCAGAATGTGGGACACCTCTTCTTGCTGTTCCACTTTACCGCGCGCTATGAAACGATTTTCCAATTATTCGAGAAAGCACTTCTACTTGTCATCATGTTCTACGTCTCATTCTTATCATATCTTCAAAGACCATCTCTCATCGAAAATTTTTGCACACCTGCCTTCATCACTATGCTTTCCTTTTCTCTTAGAATTAATTTCTTTATCAAATCAGTTATAGTGTATGTCCATGTAAGCTTCCTTCAGCCTACTTTGTATCTAAGTATTGTTTTTATGAGCTTTCATTTCTTCATTGAAAATCATTGAAAGTATTGCAAGAAAACATGGGTACAGTATGGCTAAGCAAACCTACAGTTTGGCAGCATGATGAATCCGTTTGTGCCAGAGGTTAAATCGTGTCACCTTTCATTGTCATATTTCTGTTGGACTACATTCAGAGCTGTACTCTGATAAAAACTTTGATTGCCTAGTAGTCTACAGTCTAGTCTATTTCAAACTCTTCTCATGGTCTCACAGGTGCATGCAGTATGCATCTACTGACGTTTAATGGACTTCCTGCTCGCAAAGCCATCTGAGAGACATAACGCTGGTCGCTCGGATGAACGACCTTCCTTGAAGTGTTAACAATGCTAATACTCTCTATTAGTGCGTTGACGCCCACAGTTTTGGGGAACGCTGTGTGCTTTGTCCTTACTTGTATTCTGAGGGCTAGTTGAGATCGCATTGCCCGTCAAGCAGAGTTTCGGGTTGCTATAGAGTAGCAAATATCTCACGCAAAGTTATTCGGCTTGGTTGATTTTGATGTTTCCAAATAGTCGTCAGAACTACTACATTTTAATCACTCGCATTTTTTTCCAAATCTTTTTTATATAGAACGTATACTGTCTCACAGAAAAAGGGAAAAACACAGAAGAGAGGAGGAAACCGGTTGGGAGCTAACGTGATGGTATTTCAGTTATAACAAAATCGAGTCAATGAACTTGGCAATGTGAGTCAACTTATCAAAAGAAAAAGAAAAAAAAAATGGTTCAAATGGCTCTAAGCACTATGGGACTTAACATCTGAGATCATCAGTCCCCTAGACTTAGAACTACTTAAACCTAACTAACCTAAGGACATCACACACATGCATTCCCGAGGCAGGATTCGAACCTGCGACCGTAGCAGCAGCGCTGTTCCGGACTGAAGTTCCTAGGACCGCTCGGCCACATCGGCCGGTTAGTCAACTTATCACCATGGCGTTGCGTACTCTTTGGCCCAGATGAATACACTGATTCGGCTGAAAAAAGTGATAAAACGGAGTCTTTTTTCTTGAGGCTAACTGGCCCACAGTTGTTGCAACTCGTGCTTGAAATCCTGCAACAGAGCTGATGTCAATGTTGGTTCCACATTTGTTCTACCGGGTACAGATGTGGGGATCTTCCTGACCTTGGGAGTACCTCAACATCGCGACACGGTCGGTAGAGGCACGTGCTGTGTGTGGATGAGCATTGTCCTGTTTGAAAATGACATCCCATCCTGTCGTACTCCATATTTTAGTCAGGTAGTACACACATCAAAAAAAGTTTTGCATCACCTCGGTTCCTAGAGCTCCGGAACCTGAACAGAAAATTGGAATAGAGATCAACATAAACATCATTCCCGCCCTTTTGATTTCTCATGGAAACCACACATTGCATGTTGTACCACCATACAGCGAAAACTTCAGACATGGTGGTCGACATTGCTGTACACACCGGTACCTCTAATAACCAGTAGCACTTCCTCTTGCATTGATGCATGCCTGTATTCCTCGTCGCATACTATCCACAAGTTCATAAAGGCACTGTTGGTCCATATTGTCCCACTCCTCAACGGCGATTCGCCGTAGATCCCTCAGAGTGGTTAGTGGGTCACGTCGTCCATAAAAAGCCCTTTTCAATATGTTCGATAGCGTTCATGTCTGGAGAACTCTAGGCGAGCGATGTCGTTATCCGGTAGGGAGTCATTCACAAGATGTGCACGATGGGGGCGCGAATAGTCGTCCATGAAGACGAATGCCTCGCCAACATGCTGCAGATAAGGTTGCACTATCGGTAGGAGGATGGCATTCACGTGTCGTACAGCCGTTACGGTGCATTCCTTGACCACCAGCGGCGTACGTCGGCCCCACATAATGCCACCCCAAAAGATCATGGAACCTCTACCTTGCTACAGTCGCTGGATTGTGTGTCTAAGGCGTTCAGCCTGACCGGGTTGCCTCCAAACACGTCTACGACGGTTGTCCGGTTGAAGGCATATGCGACACTCATTGATGAAGAAAACGCGGTGCCAATGTTGAGCGGTCCATTCGGCATGTTGTTGGGCCCATCTGTGCCACGCTGCGTGGTGTCGTGGTTGCAATGATGGACTTCTCCATGAACGTCGGGAGTGAAACTGCATATCATGCAGCCTATTAGGCACAGTTTGAGCCGTAACACGACGTCCCGTGGCTGCACGAAAAGCATTATTCAACATGTTGACGTTGCTGTCAGGGTTCCTCCGAGCCATAATCCGTAGGTAGCGGTCTTTCACTGCAGTATAGCCCTTGAGCGGCCTGAGCGAGGCATGTCATCGACATGACACCTCCTCCATGTCGGAATAACATCGCTTTGGTTCACTCCGAGACGCCCGGACAATTCCTTGTTGAGAGCCTCTCCTGGCACAGCAATCCGGACGTGATCGAACCGTGGTACTACCTTCTAGGCACGGTTGAACTACAGACAACACGAGCAGAGTACTTCCTTCCCGGTGGAGTGATTGGGTCTGATCGGCTGTCGGACCCCCTCCGTCTAATAGGCGCTGCTCATGCATGGTCGTTTACATTTTTGGGCGGGTTTAGTGACATGTCTGAACAGTTAAAGGGACTGTGTCTCGATACAATATCCACAGTCGACGTCTATCTTCAGGAGTAATGGGAACCGGAGTGATGCCAAACTTTTTTTGATGTTTGTATATGTTACATACGGTATGATCAGGGTCACATAGTGCAGGAGAGAGATAAATCCATATTCAACGACGCTTTGTGATTTAAAGTTCTCCTTTTGTAAGATAAACGATTCATATCAAATCAATGTAGGCGCTTCACGCCAGTTTTGTGAAGTTAGCTTATTGTTGATTTTACATCTTCAGATGGAAAGAACACGTAGCCTGAATCCAGGTTTCGAGCTGAACTTAAGATAGAGTTACTTTCTTATAAAGTTGGGGTTCCTACTTGTATACCAATAGTGCTCTGATGTGGACACGCTCTTCATGAAATTCGCATTTCTTTCTTTGTTTTGTGTAGCGCCCGCGTGTTCTGCAGGTTTAACTCACATGCAGTAAATGTATTTCTAGAGTAATGATTACTCTGATTAACTAGTCACTTGACATAGCTCGTGTGTTTCTGATTATTCACCGTCTACGTACAAACAGCCTCACTCATTTTCGTAGCTCCTCTATGTGGGTTAAGGAAAGGACGACAATGGTAAGAACATATTTCAGGGCATTAAACCACGCGTCCAAAATAACTGCATAGGGAAATGATGATATTGATTTCAACGCCTTTAAGTGCAAATTACGATTTCCCTGTGTGCATAACCAAATAAATTTCAACATCATTTGGCAGACATACACCATCATATGGCAGTCGACGTCTATCTTCAGGAGTTGTGGGGACCGGAGTGATGCAAAACTTTTTTCGATGTGTGTATATGTTACATACGGTCATCGCTCTTGAAACAAACAAAGGCATCTCAAGGAAAACGTTTCGCAATAAGGATAAAGCGCATCTGAATTAGCAGACACACACAGGTAATAAAGCGTGGTTGGATTTGACATAAATGAATGTACGTCAAGCAAAACATTTCGACATAGCGAAAAACTTTGCAGATAAAGGCTTCATCGAGATGGAAGAGAAATGTTTTCACAGTGAGAATATATGCTGACAAACTTTCAACAATTCTCGCTACACCCTTGTGATTGTGGGGTGGCTCTTTTACGAGTACCTGTTTTGGCGATGCGGTGTCAACGACCTGCGCATTGTGCACCTGGAGGACGCATCCGGAACACGCAGAAAAGCGTGCAGACAGGCCGTTCCATTCTCCTCTTCCCCTTCCCACTATTAATTAACACTACGTGGTCCGCCAATTACCTCTGCGTAATTACCATCCACCGGTTTTCGTATTTAATTAAGACGCTCTCATGGATTTTCTAGCTCGCACGGCTGTTATCGGCCTTTGGTCACCCCTGGAACAGCTGAAGAACCAATTGGTCTGATGGCGTCTTCCCTGTCAGTCCCGTTTCCCAGTTGATTTGTTTAGCATAAACAGGTTTCCCTGTAACGCCAGACGTCGGCTGTCCACATCTCACATTCCGTCTGACCTTGTATGTCGGTAAACCTGTCAGCAAACGATGCACTCCTTTGGTGATTTGCTGCGAATTATGTTTGTAACGGACCTCTATGCTGAAATAAGATTAACGTTGTCGTCTTCCACTATTAATATTGCACTGCTTCTGGTTGTGTTCACAAAACAGTGAAACATCAAACTTCTGTAACACCTGCTGCGACTCCGGCGTTCGCAACCTGGCTTCGTCATCACCTCAAGTTACGCTTATTTGAGAGAGGGAATATTCATAGGGCTACTGTCCAATCCGACACGTCGAAAGCTACCCTGAAATTTTTTTATTCGGGAGGAAACACACAAAGAAACACAACTTCTAACTTTAGATGCTAATTTACGCACAACTTTTCTTAGAAAACATTGAAAATTGCCAAATTAGTAGCTCACCAGGCGGCTGAAAGAATGTACACCCCTGTCGTAACTGAGCAGACAGCGCACTCGCAACATGGCGGGTGCATAGTCTTGTCCGACGACAAACCAGTAAACAGACAACATGGCACAATCTGTAAAGTGAATTTCAGTTTCCGTTGATACGTCCTCTTAGATAATTGTTCTCAGTTACTATTCGTTCGAGTTTACAGCTCACGGAGGAGACACAAGTACATTAATTTTTTTGTAGTTTCTTCGTATGTGCTAGCTAATGGCATTTGTCTTTGCGTATGTTCCAAACTTTCGAAGTAATGTGGAATTCAATTAGTTTTTTAACCTTGCAAAGGTAAAATATGAAGGAAATGCTACTCAGTCGAAATCATCTACTTCTCCTGAACATCTTCATATGTGTTATTTATTAATTAATTTCTTAGACATTAATTCGAATGATGTCAATATTTCGTTGTCAATTGTTGATACAATGGAAAAGCAGGAAACAACTGATGACTCCGTGAATTGGGATTCGAACGATGATTGTTCTGCTACTTAAAGTCCAGAAGAAAAATACCATATCTTCCTACGCCGAAAATAAACGAGTAAGGCAATAGCTTTCAGTGGCAAAAGAAAAGGCTGTATATTTTTTGGTTAAAAGGAGGTGAGGAAAAACACTTAAAGTTGAGCAATGTGTTTGAAGCTGAACATTGGCGTTTTGTAAAATCTGAACGTGAATTGTATAAATGGAACAAAGACCTACACGAAGTACGAAACACACTCGAACTCAGGGGCAAGTGCTCTACCATCTGAGCTACCGAAGCACGACTCACGCCCGGTACTCACAGCTTTACTTCTGCCAGTATCTCGTCTCCTACCTTCCAAACTTTACAGAAGCTCTCCTGCGAACCCTGCAGATCTAGCACTCCTGAAAGAAAGGATACTGCGGAGACATGGCTTAGCCACAGCCTGGGGGATGTTTCCAGAATGAGATTTTCACTCTGCAGCGGAGTGTGCGCTGATATGAAACTTCCTGGCAGATTAAAACTGTGTGCCCGACCGAGACTCGAACTCAGGACCTTTGCCTTTCACGGGCAAGTGCTCTACCATCTGAGCTACCGAAGCACGACTCATGCCCGGTACTCACAGCTTTACTTCTGCCAGTATCTCGTCTCCTACCTTCCAAACTTTACTGAAGCTCTCCTGCGAACCTTGCAGAACTAGCACTCCTGAAAGAAAGGATACTGCGGAGACATGGCTTAGCCACAGCCTGGGGGATGTTTCCAGAATGAGATTTTCACTCTGCAGCGGAGTGTGCGCTGATATGAAACTTCCGCTGCAGAGTGAAAATCTCATTCTGGAATTCGTGGTAAGTTTATGGGACTAAACTGCTGAGGTCATCGGTCTCTACGCTTACACACTACTCAAACTAAGGACAACACAGACAGCCATGCCCAAGGGAGGACTCGAACCTCCGACAGGGGGAGCCGACTATTTGAAAGATAAAGAAGTGTTCGTGAGAGTTAATGGACCGTTACCGAGGGAGGGAGATGTGACTGGGCCTTCCGAAGTGCGAGTGAGGTTAACGTTACTTATTTTCATCTTTATTCGACCTAGTTAAAGAGATTCGGGAAATTCTACAGAAAAGGAAGTGGGGTAATTACGAAATTTACTTCAAGTAAACATGCAGAGGAGATGTCATTAAAAGGCAATATTAAAGACAAATTCATAGCTGACGCAAAGACGAAGCTTCATGTTACCCTCTAAAAAGGACAGTATAAATCCAGTCTGGTTTCGTGCAAGAACTGCGCGTAGATAGCACTTTATAATTTCGAGCGAAAGAATGACGAAGTCGCTTGTTCGGTCGATGAAACTTATTACATATTCGTATACAACAGCGCCACTGATAAAGATCAGTGGATTATTGTTTCCACAGCTTCATACCTATTTTCAGGAACCTCAAGACAAATTAAGATCAAACATTAATAAAAGGAATGTTTAGTAGCAAAAACGTTGTAAACGACAAAACATAACCCGGAAAATGGAAGACAACACCATTTTCAACGTCACTTTCGATACGTCTTCTTATTAGTTACAGCAAATAATTCACTGCTTTTGTTGAACTCTTGGCCTGGATTTAACAGCGCATTTGTCTCTAGGAGGTCGACGGTATGATTCAGTCTTTGATTAAGAAATTTTTCGACACTGTATAACAGTTTTCAGGTAATTGTCCGACAATGTCATTTCAAATAGCTCTTTGTCATCAGGTTTATTAGTGGAACAATATTGTTAAACTTCAGTCATCTGAGCAAAGTCGGTTTTCATGACCATGTTTCACCAATATGATCACGGATGCCTGGTATGCAGCACAATATTCAGAACAACGGCCGCGATCATTTCGTACTCCACCCCAATTCTGTTTACATAAAATTAGTAATTACTGTGACGTGCCTAAATGCAACAATTTTCTTTTATCAAGTTCGCCTGATGTAAAGAAGCTGTTTGTGTTCGTCATCCAATAGACACTTTGCATTTTGTGACGACTACTGGAATTAATCAAGGAACTGTCTCATTGTCAATAAAATAAACATTATTCAAAAACTTTCAAGAGAAATGCACTACAGAAATTGTTATAAAAAATTTCATGTCGACATATCTAAGTCTCGAGTGATAGAAGTCGTCTGCAGTAATGTAACATCATACACTGCTTTAGTTTTCTTTCCTCCGCTAGTCACTTGTGCAACAATTACATATCCACCACTTTGGCTGACGATTTGAAAAGTTAATCACAAAAATGATGATTTGAGACTTTTTTGCTATGGTGAAAGTCCATAAAATTCTCGCGTGCATCTGCTCTTGCCACGGCTGTGCCTTCTTATTCGCCGATTGGCGCACCAGGCAGGAAGGGCTGGACAAACCGCCATTTAAGCGCTTCTTCATGTGACAAAAATAAACAACTTTACTCTTTTTTAAAAAGTACTTGCAGTGCGCCTTTGCCCCTAAAATTTCGACAGTGTATTTCTTTCGATGTATTCCCCCTATATTCCGCTTTATATACCCTCCACTGCTATCACTCCCATCTGCCGTCTGTGAGTGGTTATTGCACGTTGACGTCTAACGTAGCCGATGGTCACATTATTGTCACTGGCTCATGTATTTTGGGCTTTGCCATGTATAATAGTTGTGATGCCGTTGAAACTGTATTAGTAATTATTCTGTAAGACGAACGGAAACGTGTATGACGTTCCGTCTCTCACAGTAGTGGAATTCTTATTGGCAACCAAGAGCGTTTCCTCTCATATGGTCTGGAGGTCGACTATCCCTGTATTTCCGAAAAAGTTCGTAGGTAATTACTTAAATTTTTTCAAATAAAAATTAAAAATTAATTAATATATTTTTTATTTAAAACACACACATAAATGCATACACTAACAGATCACAGATACTTCAATAATTACACTCGAAAGCTTGGCAACAACATTAGATCTTTGGCAAAAACTTCTGACAGTCAGCAACAGGAACCAATACATTGCATTGAAACAACTGTTCAATTCATAGTGCTGTGAAATGTGGAAAACACCGCAAACTGGCATTTATAAGAAGAAGAACAACACCAAAAATGCGACAGGAGCGTAATATGTAGGAAATTGTCCACGCAACCTGTAAGTACAGGTCAAAACATCACTACTTAATAGGAAATACCAGCCACCAGAACTGTTTATAACATGTAGGTACAGTGTCGAAAATGTAAATTAAATAGCAATCATATGTACATATTCCAGGCCACTGATGATGCATTGCAGAAAATAAAGGCGAAACGCCTATGGCACTAAAATTGTGTTTTATTCAGTTGGTGTCAGACGGTCCATCAGTAAAAATTATCAATATACCGTAATATTATTGAGAATATCTGGAATGCCTAGCAACGTGCTGTTCGGGAGAGATCTCCACCCCCTCGTACTCTTACGGATTTATAGACACCCTTCAGGATTCATGGTGTCAGTTCCCTCCAGCCTACTTCAGACATCAGTCGAGTCCCTGCCACGTCGTGTTGCGGCACTTCTGCGTGCTCGCGGGGGCCCTACACCATGTTGGGCAGGTGTACCAATTTCTTTGGCTCTTCGGGATTAGATACGCATGGGATGAACAAATCGAGTTTTCCCAAGGAGTGATGATCATGAGAACAATATTAACATGGGTAGCAGCACACAGACATGCTGGGCTTGAAGCTCAATACCAAGTCCCCTTCACTAATTGGTGTTGATGAAGGGACATCTACATCTACTCTTTCAGTCTAGTGAGCCTCTTCCTCTACATTCATGTATTTTTCTTTAAATTATTGCTGCAACTAAATGAAAGATAACACCAAAGAGCAGACAACGTGGTGCTGCATTGGCATCAGTGGTTTGTGGCCTCATCTATGTAGCGTAATTTTGCTACGCTTGTTTCTCCATGGGTGCTGGCTAAAAAACCTCTGTGGAGCGCTACGGCCTGCATAAATCAATAAGATGGTAGGCCATAGTATTCATAACGCAGCTTGGAAAGAAAAGTTCATGACTGCAAACTGTCTTACTTGGAATATCAGGGGGTCAAAAACTCCTGTAAGTACTGTGTTTTTGGTCCAGATAATCACATCCAGAATCTCATGAGCTGAATGCTCATTCGCAGTGATTAACACTCTGAACTCGTATTCAGGATAGTTTGGATTCAAACTCTCAGCTAGGTGTTTTATATAAACGGCGACAAAAGTTTTTGTTCGAAGGTAACGCTATCCCCTTGCTTACATGTGGGTGCGTATATACCCTCATCGGAGTCGGGATGGTATGCTAATGCACTGCAGCAACAGCCTCGAAAAAAAACTTTTTGATCGCCCCTCATAATTTTCAACAGACTTTTTTTGTAAATTTTTGCTTTTTTTGTAGGCTTACCATGTACGCTGTATTTATGTATCATGGTATTGTCACCATACTGACTGGAGGATTTACCAACTTCTGGTAAGGAACGAGGATGTCAACAACCCTTACACATTTTGTTAAGAAGTACGCCGTTCGTCTGTTTTCTGTTCGCTGGGTAACCTAAGAGAAACACAATAGTCAGAGACCAGTCTCTTCATCAGATATTGGTATATACTCCTACAAATACTACGCTAAAATCGTAGGACGACTTCATGATTGGTCCTGTCTCGTTCAGTTATGTGCATTTCTTTGTCAAAAAGTATCACAGATGCCCACTAGTCACTGAAATAAAGAAAAATTTCGGAGGAAACTGTGGTGTTTATACTTATGTCTTTCATGCATTCTGATTCTGCTTATTTGTTGTTTTCACATGATATGATGATTTATGTGATGAAGTCAGGTCAGTTGTCCTCGTTCAGTATGAACTTAGAGTCACATGTATTGATCTCAACGTATTTACTCCTAGTGTCAGACATACTCATACATCAAAGAGCTAATTTAGTTACATGTGTTATAATTTAAAAAGAAATAAGTAGTAAATAATGTTTGTATGTGTGTGTAATGATATTTATAACAGAAATAGCTATTCACTGTGCATTAAATTTTCACGGTCCACTATTTGGCCACAGAAAGTGCGTTGACTGAAACTTTGGCCAGATCCTCGGCAGTGTACGTAGCTGGGCACAGACCACATTGCAGCAGGTGATCTGGAGCCTGCTCATCACCACACTCACGCAGTGTTGACTCCATGGTGTAACCTCATCTGTGGAAGTTCGATCTGCACCGTGTTACCCTTCTTCGAAGTTAGCTGAGTGTCTTCCACGCAGCCCAGTCGTTTGTGTGGATAGGGGTATTCTATCGTCTGCTAACAGCCGTTTTGGATGTACTGTCTTCTGTGCGTCCTCCAGAGCCTTGCTAGTTAAGGTGGTTCCCCGAGCACCTCAGTTGTTCCCAGGAAGCTCTTCCTTGGCTTGATTCATGACTGTGCTGGCTGGTGTTCCAACATGGTGAATGGAATTAGGGAGAAGAGGAATTTGTAACAAAACCTGACTAAAAGAAGGGTTCGATAGGTAGGACACATTCTGAGGCATCAAGGGATCACCAATTTAGTATTGGAGGGAAGCGTGGAGGGTAAAAATCGTAGAGGGAGACCAAGGAATAAATATACTAATCAGATTCAGAAGGATGTAAGTTGCAGTAGTTAGCGAGAGATGAAGAAGCTTGCACAGGATAGAGTAGCATGGAGTGCTGCATCAGACCAGTCTCTGGACTGGCAAAAGGTATTCACTGCTCAAAAGAAAGTAGTTAAAATAATGTGTGGGGTTCATAGTCGCACATCTTGTAGGTATCTGTTTAAAAGGTTAGTAATTCTTACAACTGCTTCACAGTACATTTATTAAGTAATGAAATTTTTTCTCAACAACATGGACAAGTTTAAAATCAACAGCGACATTCATGATTACTTTACCAGAAAAAAGAAAGACCTACACTATCCTTTACTTAACCTATCTTTGGCACAGAAAGGGGTAAAATATGCTGCTATAAAACTTTTTGATAAATTACCAGATGAAATACAATGTCTGACAGGCAGCAGTAATAGTTTAAAAAACAAATTGAAATCATACCCCCTTGACAACTCCTTCTATACCATAGATTAATTCTTGAATATGAGTAAATAAATCTGGAGATATAATATAAGCATTTTGTGCCATTTAAGGGAATGGGACAGATAATAGAAATATTTAGGTGTAACACTATAATGTAAACAAAAAAAGGGAAAAGAAAAAAAACTTGTTTCCTGTGAGCATTTCTTGTTATTTGACTCGTTGAACATCATAACGGTTTTCCGTGCTATTGATCAATGGAACACGTAACTAACTAAAGACCACAACAACAACAACAACAACAAGAGAAATATTGGGTTGGTGCATAAGTTCGTAGCGATTTTCCACAAGTTAAAAAAAAAAAAAAACACAGCAAATGCGCATAAGAGAGTTTAGTCATCAGTGATATATTCTCCTTCATTATTTGCAACACTCTTCGAACGCTGAAGTAATTTTTCGATTCCGCGACTGTACAGATCACGTGCTTTTGTGGCGAATAACTCGTCGAGCTATTTTCGGAGTGCATTTCCGTCCGGGAAGGATGTTCCTTGCAGGCTGTTTGAGAGACAGCGGAAAAGGTGGAAATCTGGGGATGTAAGATCAGGTGAATAAGTTGGGAGCGAAATGACTTCCCAACATCAGTATGATGCTTTTTGTCAGTCTAGCAGAAGGCGGGCGGGCGTTAACGAGGAGAAACATCACTTCACGCAGTCTTCCTTGTCGTTGTTCTTGGACTACTTCTGCAAGAAATTACAATTGTTGACAATAATTTCAGCATTGCTGGCTACATTTCAGGGAAGTAGTTCTTAGTACATCACATCATCGCTGTTTTGCCAGACGCATACGCCGGCCGGTGTGGCCAAGCGGTTCTGGGCGTTACAGTCTGGACCCGCGCGACCGCTACGGTCGCCGGTTCGAATCCTCCCTCGGGCACGGATGTGTGTGATGTCCTTAGGTTAGTTAGGTTTAAGTAGTTCTAAGTGCTAGGGGACTGATGACCTCAGATGTTAAGTCCCGTAGTGCTCAGAGCCAGAGCCAGACGCATACATAGTTTTTTGTATGGGGAGCTGCTGCTTCCTTTTCCTTATGTTATGGTCATCAGTGTCGACACAGGATAGGAATGGTCGGTGTTGTTCAAGAGCGAATTGACGACGAGCGAACGTATTGCCACCCGCTGATTTTTATGCTTTAGACTTAAGAGCATTCGGTACCTACGAACCCGATTTTTGAACCTTCCCTACTGCATGCAAATGTCGCACGATGGTGGAATGATCACAGTTCATCACATTTCGCAGTTCTCGAGTACATTGACGAAGATAATTGTGGACTAATACGTTTAAACAATATTCATCAAACCCCGAAGGTCTCCCTGATAGTGGAGAATCACTAATGTCGAAACGATCCTCCTTAAAAGTAGAAAACCATTGTCTTGCCGTGCTCGGTCCAATGGCACTATCCCCACACACAGCGCAAATGTTTCTGACTGTCTCTGCAGCTGTCACACATCTACTGCACTCAAACATAAGAATATGTCGGAAATATTCCGACTTCTTCACTTGGCATTCCATTTCATTTTCCAGTTTCGACAGCTCCACTCACTAACTCCAAATGAAAAAAAATGACAATATGTAAACTCAGATGTCGACAGTTAACTACATCTAAAATATGACAGTTGATAAATAAATCCATAGCAGCCGGAATACCTCCATTGAAAACAAAAAAGAACTTCTGCACCAGTCTTATAATACTTTCTTTTGCCTTACTCATTTACCCGATACATGAAGAGGCAGGTGCACAGACAAATTATTGTGTGTCCTTCTGCGTAAAAGAGAAGATGAACAGGTAGTGAAATCCTAAGCCAGAGGGCGCAATAAAGATGATGAGAGTCGTTAATTTTTTGTAGTTTTCGAAATAAATCGCGTCATAGAACGATTAACAGTGGCGTGAGAAATGCCACTGTACATTGGCGAGAGAGAGAAAAAAACATAGTATTATAAAGGTCGTAATCATACCCAAGTAAATGAGGAAGAATCACATCAAGTGGGACGCAAGAAGCGAATCTAGCGAGCGCAAACGAAGTGGTGTGATGGCGGTCGTAAATGTAATGTTAGGGAGCGAGGGACGGATACGGAAGTCATTAGCTGTGAATGATACTCATTAAATATTGCTACCCAATAAAATGGGTCGTGAAGGCTGTTAACCAAGGGGACTTAGATAATAATAGAGAAATTACAAGATATAATTACGTATGAATTAAGATGAATATAATACGGGAAACATAACAAGTAAACCACGTCTTTTGTATAGCTACATAATGAATGTGAGTCGCATGTTATTTGAAGGAATTACATAATACCACGGAAAAGATTGTAAATCTTGACAAACAGACGTTTGGAACATACATCTGCAAAAGTAGCTTCCAGATCTAATCATGGCTTCGGGCCGTGTAAGGATGGAATATATACCTACGATATAGAACTGCTTATTGTTTTAGACTTGATTTCTACCGACAGCGGTCATCGACAGAAAGTTAAGGCCGTCTTATGCGCTCAATACTATCCAAATCAAGCTTCTCAGTTGAAAGTAATAGGAGTAAGCTTAATGTTAATAGTCTTCACGTGGGTTTTCTTACTATCCATGACGTAAAGAATCTTTCGCCTAGTTGACTATCGTGTTGATTACTAACATATGAGACGGAAATCTCTGCTCGGAAAGTATTCGAAGTTTTTCTTTTTCATGGATATGATATCAATGAGGAAAAACTGAAAACTTTCTGCTGAAATGGATAACATTTACATGGACGCTGCAATTTGGACTGCATTTCGAAAAAAAATGCACTGTAAATTGTCTATTATTTGGAGAGACAGTTTAGGACAAGATAAAGTCGAGGAATAAGTAAAGATGCATCAGCACAGATATCAAATGCTAGTAAGTCACTGTTAAGATTTAGCAAGAGCTTACAAATATCAGCTCGTAATCATACAGACAAAATGATGCAGTGACATACAATGACAGGTTCAGAAGTGTCGTGAGAAGGAATATGTCACCTAAAAAACTTGATGAACGTTTTTTCTTGTACGTATTGACAAATACTCATGTGAGAAAAATAGCTCAGTGACTTGCTTTTGTAGTTTACTCGTCTTTCACTTCAATTCCGCTCTCTTCCGTGGGAGCATGACAGTTCACAAAAGCCACCTTAATATGCTTTACGTCCACTGTTAGAACAGATATTCGTGGGTTGACTAACACGAACTTTGAAACATTTGTGGCCAAAGTCTTATTGACGCAAAAACCAGTACCTAACAGACGACCTCGTTCACAGGCTCCATACAAAATAGTACAGTTTTCAATATCGATGCTGCCAGCATCCTCCGACTGGATTTCTTGCTGTGCAACTAGATCTAGTTCGCACCTCTGTATTTCTTTGACAAAACTGATTGCAGCTCCTGTCTTGCACAGACTTTGCATCCCACGTTCAAAATGGTATACCGTTTCTTTGCCACTGACGTCGTCTAGTTTTATCAGTAATGTTCCGAGGCTTACTTGTGGTCTTGAAAACATGTTTAATTTTTTTTACGAAGAGAGGGTGCTGGCCTCTCGTCCAACCTGCGGTGTTGCCCTCACAACTCACAGGATTGCTGGCTTTTCTTAAGGGGTGGGCTCCCCTCGGGAGTTGGGTTAGAGGTAGGAATAAGAAAAATGGAAAGGCACCCACGGGCCTCGAAACCTGACACCTTTGGGGTCGGAAAAGCAAATCACATGTATTCAACTACTAACAACTTACCATTTCGTTCAGGACGGCAATGTGAATCTTGAGGACTGTTCGAAACTCTGCATTTATGATATTGGATTTATAAAAGTCAATCCAATTTTTTCCACGATACTACAGCGGCCTGAAAATAACGATGAACGTAAAAAAAAGACTTAAAGTTATTGCTACCTGTTGCGCTCTCTCATAGTGAATTTGTTCGTACTAATGCGGAATGTAAACACTAACAAACATAAAGAAAGCTTCAATCAAAACTAAACTCCCTGTCCTTTGGTCTTCCTGATCAACGAAACGATAAAAGAAAAGCAATAGCAGACACACAGCATTTCAGTGTTAAACACGAACTGTAGGTGTTAAATCGTTGACTTGTACTGTACACGTCTCTCTTATGCCGGAATTTTAATTGTCCGCGACGGAGTGGCGCCCGACAACAGTGGTGTTTGGTAGCAGACGTCAAGGCATCACCCTGAATAGCTTCTCTGCCTCTCAGGTCCATTGTTCTCTGCCTGGATGTAAATGAGGAAAAAGGACAACTAAACACCACGTCGGCTTTTGAAGAAGTGTCAGGGCTGAATTATTACATCCGAGACGGGTTGGTTTCTTTGTCTGACGTTGATCGGTAACAGCCGTCGAGGACGGGTCGAGATTCCGTAGATCGTCCGTCTAATTCAGGAGCAGTAAAAACATGTTTCACAAACTTTTCTGTGGTATGCCATATTTACGGTTAAATTGCTCCACCCGCATCGTTCGTCCAGATTGTTTTAGTGGCAAACGATCCATCAGCGCCCTCCTGGGGCTATTTTATGGCTGTCAGCTGCACCCATTGCCGAATTCTTTATACGTTTTACAGCGTTCCAGAAATCCTCGTTTCGTCAGTAACTTTTTCTATATTGGTTTTTGTGCTAAACTCCTGGGTTTATTATAACCTTGGACGTCTTCTGCTAATGAGGAGTAGATATGCAGATGCTGGATACCTTCTACATCCTGGTTAAAGTAAACAATAAAACAGCCATAACGTAAACTGATACGAAAGCCTAGTGACATCTTACACTATTTTCGCTCTTTGTTCTCCTAAATTTAGTAATATTCTCTTGCGAGGATTCGTTTTGTGACCTACATTTGTAAGTTATCCTTATTGTCTTTTCTTCTCTAGCTCGATTTACTGTTAATATTTGTTCTGTTAACCACAGTGACTCTTCCTGTGAAGAATCTGGGAAAACACAAACTTTTATTTTAGCTAACCCCTTAGATCCCTGCTGTAAATTTGGGACCGAACACGTTGCAATGAGAAAGTACTTGACTTGCATCGGAGAAAAACAGATTCGGATTTCCTTCAGAGAACCCTTGTTTAAAATTTCAATTTTTCCACCAAATTTCCTCCGAAAAAGTCTGGCATTGTTCCTTTTACAATATCACAGGCTATTTCCTCCATCTCTTTATCCCAAATCGGTTATGACTGCCATGTGGATGACACGTTGAACACTAAGAGAGAACACTAATCATAGGTGTGGAGCAAAATCGCGTACATATCAAAGAAATTGTGGTCCCGTTATATCGATACATGCAGCGTGAAAGAGCGATAAAAAGCAAATACTACTCCCATAAGTACTGATTTTAAACAGGTAGACTGCATAGTGACGGCTGTTTCTCCATCAGAGCAGGCCAGGCAAACTGGCAGTACCGAGGTGACAAGTCATAGGGTAGAGATATACACATACTCGGCATAAAAGGGCAGTGCATTGGCGGAGCTGTCATTTATACTCATGTGATTCAAGATAAAAGGTTCCCGATGTGATTAGGGTCGTACGACGGGAATCAACAGACTTTGAACACGGAATGGAACTTGGTGAGAGAAGTATGGGACTCTATTTCCGAAATATTTCGAGATCTCCAGTATCAAGAGTGTGTCGAGAATACCGATGTTTCAGGGATTAACTCTCAGCACGTGCGATGGAATGGCCGACAGCCTTCACTAAACGACCGAGAGCTGCGCTGCTTGCACCGAGTTGTCAGTGCAAACACACAAACAACACCGGGTGAAATAACCGCAGAAATCAACGTGGGACGTACGACGAACGTATCCATTACGACAGTGCGACGAAATCTGGCGTTAATGGGCCATGGCAGCAGACGACCGACGCGAATGCCTTTGACAACAGCACGACATCGCCTGCAACACCTATCCTGGGCTCTTGATCATATCGGTTGGTCGCTAGACGGCTGGTAAACTGTGGCCTGGGCAGATGAGCCACGATTTCAGCTGATACTACGGTTCGAGTGCGGCGCAAACCCCAATAAGCCATGAACTGAAGTTGTCAACAAGCTACTATGCAAACTGGTGGGGACCATATGATGATGTGGCCTGTGTTTGCATCGAGTGGAACCGATCACTGACTGGAAATAGTTATTTACTTTTGAATACATTATGGGCGGTGATCAATGTGTTACAAATATTTACTATTAAAAACAGTCTTGATAACGATTTATTTATTAAGTGACCGGTTTCGACCACTGCTGTGGTCATCTTCAGACCATGGAGTAGGAACCTCTTTCAGCTGGAGAATCACTAGTAGTGATTATGGAACGTAATCGAGAGGTCAGTTCATGCACAGAATCCCGCACCAGCAACTCTTTCGCTATTATTGACGGCTATGGAGCAGCATGGCTCGATATTTCTGCAGGGGACTCCCAGATACTTGTTGAGTCCATGCTGTGCAGAGCTGCTGTACGACGCCGGGTAAACAGAGGTATGACGCGAAAGTAGGAGGTTATCCCATGACACGTCACTTCAGAGCATAGACGTGCGGTTCTGTTTTGGCTGCCGGCGGCTACACGGTAGCCAACGAGTTAAGCCCTGAAATATACAAGCTGTGCAGAAGGTGCATTCTTATGCCCAAGGAAATAATTTGGATGTGCTGTACGACTCGTAAAGTTTAACAGAAATAGCTACATCCTCAAGCACTTTCATAATCCCGGATAACAAAGAACTTGGTTTGCATACCTAATATTTGAATACTGCACCGCATGTACTCATTCGTAAAGCAGTGGACAAAACTGAACCAGTATTAGCTTTCTCCTTGTGAAGATGCCTTCTAAGTTTTCTAAGCATTTACGTTGCATACAGAGAATAATTAAATCATCTGAATGAACATCTAAATCCTGAATATCAATTTTATATAACGTCATACTAATATGTGAGATCAAACCAGTTACCCGAATAATCGAGATAAGGGGCAGATGACATTGCAATCTTAACCGACAACTCTAAGGTTGCTGTCATTGCTGTCCAAGCCCTGCAAGAGATAGCGGTGAAGTCAGGGTTGCAAATATCGTATGACAAGGCCAAATACTTTGAGAACCGGCACTCCACCCCTTTGACGACTATACATGGAACGATTGGGAGGGTCAATCTCTTTCGTTATCTTGGTGAATGGGCCCATCCCAGTGGTGGAAACGGCTCCTTCATCTTAGAAAGGCGTAACAAACTCAACGCAGCATTCCATCTGTGCCACAATCTGTACAGCAAGAAGTGCATTTCGAAGAACGCTAAGGTCTGTCATTATAGAACTGCTGTCAGACCACAGTTTCTGAATGCCACAGTGGCCCTCTTGACGAACAGAAAAGGCACGATGGATGACCTGGAGAATTCCGGAAGACATATTCTCAGAAAAATTCACGGCGGGAGTTTACTCCCAGATGGAACCTACCGATTGAAGTCTAATTCTGAACTGTATCAACAGAATCAGCCAACACCGTATGAGACGTAGGAGGCTCAAGTTCTATGGGCACCTACAACGAATGAACAACAATAGGCTTACCAAGAAGATATTCTCACTGGCTAAAAGCTACAAGACTGGAAGCCTGTAGCTTAATGAAGTACTAAAGGACTTGGATTCGGCTGCGATCTCTGATCTTGAGGTAGAAGATCGTTCCAAATTTTGTGCTGTGGTAGTGTGTTGGACCTCACCACCTAGAGTCCCTAAACGTTGGAAGTCCTTTCACAGGAGAGGAAGGAGAAATTATCAGCAGGGTTCAAGAGATATTAGGAACGGAAGAGAGCGTCGAAGGAAAACTAGTCATAAGCGCTCCATAGTGGGCTTAAATCAATAATAATAATAATGTAAGGTCACACTAATGTCTCGTGACTGCAGCTTAATATGTAATTGCCAATCCGCCAAAACATTCATGAGTCGTGAGACGAACTCGCACCATACAACGAACTAGCGCCCGTGCAACGTGGCGTGATATTGTGAATTAATAAAGAAGAAATTTTTGAATTTTACACTAAAGCTAATGTAATAGTGCCATGTCTACTTGAAAATAGCAGAGGACTAGTTTTCGAATGCCCACACACATATCTACCTGTATTTATGTCTCGATTTATAAAGAAGAAGTGAACTGAAAACTGATTCCAATGTTGCTGAACGCAAGTAAATGATTTTCGAGACCACAAGAGCACTCAAAGCAACAGAGTTCAGAATCAGACTCAGTACAAGAAAGGAAAAACGAGTTGACAGGTACCATGTGTAGAGACTAAAAGATGAAGCAACGAAGACGGAATAACAGGTGCAACATAGTAACTGCTTTGAAGCACTCGGCGCAATGGACGCGAATCAGGACCTTAAACTAGCGTGGGGAAACATCCAGAGCTCAGTTTGGGATATGACAAAGGAAACGCTTATGGGAAACACAGTGGGAAAGAAGATCTGGTTTGGACAGGAATGTGCAGATGGCCTGGCAAGGAGGAAGGAAGTCAGGAGCAAGTGGCTGAAGGGGACAAATCTGGCACAGGGCAAAGCACAATTTAAGGAGGTCCGAAAGACTACATAAGCAACTCTGAGAAGACAAAAGAGGAAATATGTTAAGGGATATCACCATTGAAGCAGAAGCAGACTCCAGAGGACAAAAGACTAGGGAAATGTTTCTGAAGGTGAAGAATCTCTGCAAAGGTCACCAGGCCAAGCAGATATTTGTCAAAAATTCCCATGATAAGATCCTGACGAATGATTGCGATATAGCTGAGAGATGGAAAGAGTACCTTCGACAGCTGCTAAATAGTGATGAACCCGAACTGCGTCGGCCGTTGTGGCCAAGCGGTTCTAGGCGCTTCAGTCTGGAACCGCGCAACCGCTACTGTCACAGGTTCGAATCCTGCCTCGGGCATGGATGTGTGTGATGTCCTTAGGTTAGTTAGGTTTAATTAGTTCTAAGTGTTAGGGGACTGATGCCCTCAAACGTTGAGTCCCATAGTGCTCAGAGCCATTCTGAACCCGAACTGCAATTTGATTTCCAGTACCCAGTTACAACGAATGAAGATTATCCCCCACCTACCCTGGATGAGATAAAAATCAGAATCATACACCTTAAGCAGAATAAGAGTGCAGGTGAAGATGGAATACAAGCTGAAATGATGCTGGCAGGAGGAGAGAAACCTGCAGGAAGCTAGCAGAAACTGGGTGAATATGGTAAAGATCTGCATATTTTACTCGTTGATTTTAAGAAGGCCTACGATTGTATACATCGTAAGAGCCTGCTCAGCTGTTTAAGGGAGTTTGGCATGGCACAGAAACTCATCAATCTGATAAAGATCTGTCTGAGCGAAACACGTGCAAAGGTGAAGATGGGGAAATAGCGTAAATGAGGAATTTGAAATTGTGACGGGATTCAGGCAAGGAGATGGTTTATCCCCTATCCTGTTCAACTTTGCCCTCGTGAGGATCGTACGCGGGACCTTCCAAGAGAACGGAGAGATTGAAATCGAAGGTAAGTGACTGGCATATTTAGCCTATGCAGACGACATCTGTTTACTCCCTAGGTCTGCAGAGGAGTTGGAGCAAATGACCAGAGCACTAAAGGAGGCTGACAGCAAATTTGTGCTGAACATAAACGTAGCCAAGACAGAGTACTTTGTTATGATGCTTGGTCAAATTCAGACTGCTGGTCATCTACAATCACTGCAGGTGGGAACCAGTCCTACAACAGAGTACGTGAATTTAAATACCTGGGGGTACTTTTCACTGAGAACTCGTCATGTGAAGCAGAGATAAATGCCAGAATACAAGCAGGAAACCGATCTTACCACGGCCTAGCACAACTGCTTCGGTCCAGATATCTCTCCAGACAGTTCACGATTCGATTATACAAAACCCTGATTCAGTCTGTTGTACGATATGGCTGGGAAACGTGGAGTATCCGGAAACAAGAGCCGTCCGTTGTGGCCGAGCGGTTCTATGCGCTTCAGTCGACAATTGTGGTGCTGCTACGGTCGCAGGTTCGAATCCTGCCTCGGGCATGGATGTATGTGATGTCCTTAGGTTAGTTAGGTTTAATTAGTTCTAAGTTCTAGGGGACTGATGACCTCAGATGTTAAGTCCTATAGTGATGAGAGCCATTTGAACCATTTGAATCCGCCACAAGACTTCCATAAGCTCCTCTTTTATGGGAGAAAAGTACTCTGGAAGATCTTCGGTCGGGTTCTGGATGCAGACACAAGGGAATGGAGGATCAGACACAATCAAGAGGTTGAGGAACTATACCAGCAGCCCAACACAGCAGGAACTGTCAAAGCCAATCGAATGCAGTGGGCCAGCCACGTGGCCGGGATGGAAGATTACAGATGGCCTCGGAAGCTCTAGGATTTCACACCTACAGGAAGGAAACCTCCAGGGAGACCCAAGAAGCGTTGGAGTGATGGTCTTCATAAAGATTTAAATTAAGCATCAGTAGTTGTGGACGCGTGGCGGATACCAGCAATGGACATAATACTGTCGAGGAGGAAACTTGTAGCAGCGTGAGGTCCACTGGGCCTGATTCCTTAGTTGTAGTAGTAGTAGTATAAATATGACTAATAAATACACGTTGCCCATCATGCTTGGTATTGCAGTGTAAACGCTTGCAGTATCTTTAGATTTCTGTAACGCTCCTAATGTTGCCGATGAATAATCAAAAGCTTCGAGGCCGGAAAGAGAAACTCAGCGTTTGTAGGGTAATGACAGAGCGAGGTGGAGCAATGGTGAAGAAATTAGACTTTTACATACATGTGGAATGCAAATCTACCTCTGACTATCCAGATTTAGGTTTTCCGCGGATTCGAATAATTCAAGTGATGGCTGGCATTCTTGCCCGTCCTTACCGTACCCGAGTCTGATTTTCGTCTATAAAGACCTCGTCGTTGATGAGACATCGAAGCGTCATCATCTTTTATTCCATAATTTTGCTCTGAAGTTTCTTATGTGAAAAGCGCCAATTGGACCACAAAGTTGCTGATTATCTACAGCAGTGTCTGCCTTTCATCCGTAACCCATTACGAGTTGTTGGCAACCAGCGCCAGGTTGCCTTCGTCGTTTTGGTCATGTGGTCATGAAACACGTGACAAAACTGAGTTTTTGTGTGTTCTTTGAAACAACTGTCCTCCGCCCAGATACAGCGTCAGCACTGTTCCCACGCCTATGCTCACTTAGCCTCCGTTCACAGAGGCTTCACCTTAGTTTGACGATAACTTCTTTACGCATCACTGTCGCACATGGCCAAATTTGGTCGCCCGTATTGAGCAGCATCAAAAATTCCTGTTTCAGCTGTTTTAAACAGCTTGAACTATTGCTGTACAGTCTTATGTAAACGGTTTAAACTGTTTCGTGAGATGTTTAGTTCCTTACAGATGTCACTATTGCTAAAAGAGCCGGAGGGGCTCAACATTTCTTGAGATTTCATTGACTTTTTCAGTGCCTTCTTTCGAACGTTGAAGTGCGTCTGAATTTTTCGGCAGAAAATGCTTTAATTAAATTTGTGCCTCATCTACTGTTACAGCGTCATTTTCAAAAACATTATTGATTGTTTTTGACATTGTGAACCGAATTTTCCGGCCTCGATTTTGTTCTGCCCTTTTTCACTCAGACACGAGATACAGAGCTATTCCTTATCTACGCTGTGTTCAGGTAACATCAGAGCGAGACAATGTTTGCAGATATTTTAGATTTCGAAGCCATTTACTGCAGAATACGAAGAAACTTGCCCTTCAAACCTTTATTTTGTATTCGTTTTTTATTCCGAAGTTTCGAAAATACTGACTTGTACATACAAATTACCTCATCTGCATAGCCACACAAGTCCTGTATTTTGATCTTAATGTTTTCCTTCCAACCTAAAATTACGCTTTAAAAACAGTCAATACGTTTCTTTATCTGAATTACTACACAAATTTCGGAGTTTTCGTTTCAAACGAATTTGTAACTATGGTACTCAAAAGCCAAATCTGTTGTCGAATGTAACTTATTCGTTAGGTAAGACCTGTAAAATATTGCGTAGGAAACCTGTTGGGCGCGAAAGATATTCAGGAGGCTACTAGCACCTGATCCATAACGTGCAGGGTCTCCCAAGCCTTCTTGGTCAGCCGGTCGCGGTGGTCTCGCGGTTCTAGGCGCGCAGTCGGGACCCGTGTGACTGCTACGGTCGCAGGTTCGAATCCTGCCTCGGGCATGGATGTGTGTGATGTCCTTAGGTTAGTTAGGTTTAAGTAGTTCTAAGTTCTAGGGGACTGATGACCACAGCTGTTAAGTCCCATAGTGCTCAGAGCCATTTGAACCATTTTTTGAACTTCTTGGTCACATTTACACCAACAGTAAGAATAATCTATGATTATTTTGAGATAAGGTAAACATTGGCCAGAAATGAATTTTTCATACAGCAGCTGGCTGGAATTATATAACTAATAGAATTTTGTGTTTTCACATAGTTTGAATGGTGCACTTACGTAGCGGTCATTCGAGAAATGCTGCCATAGTTATTAAATACTGTAGCTTTTTCGGCCCGCGCTACGATGTAATTTCAAATCGACGGCGCACCATTACCCTTCGATTCTAACCTTCATCAGCAGCTGAACAGTTGACACCCTCAACAGCGAGACCTTTCAAAAGGGCGGCATGATGGCCGTTTCTCATTCGTATAGTATCTTTACTTATTTATAGTTAAAAAAATAATGCAGTGCTTCATTACAAGACGCTCACACCAGAAAAATTCCTTCTTTCGTATGAGCTAAGAACCATGCCTGCCCCCATGTGTTTTTGTTCCTGCAAATAGTACCAGAATGTAGTGTTCCAGAAATAATTCGTGTGTTTTGTTTACATATTCTGCAAGAAACTGACGACTATTTGGAACACTATTCTCGAAAACCATCGTCTGTGGCCTTATAGACAAATCTGATCACATGTGGTACCCAGGAGTACAGATGACATATTGAAAACCCGATTCTGAATGTCCCACTGGCAGAAATACATTGTCGCTTTTAGGACACATGTCTCCATGACATTGAGGAGTAGCACACATGCTGATAGGTAACACATCACTTCAGACAGGAAACATGTAAAAACGTATTTCACTTTTGAATGAGAAATAGCTCCCCTTGCACATTTCAATACCAGATTAAAATTCACAAGTAAGTATTTCATTCAGTCGTTATTTTTGTCACTAATACTGGCATGACGGAACGATGAAGTGAACTTCCACAAATTTCGACAGCTTGGTCCAGAGGAGTAACAGCAATCGGGTAACACAACCAGGTTAAAACAACAGTCTGGATTTCAATAGTATTATATTAGGTACTGGTTTCGACTTCATGTAGAAGTGGCCTTCCGGCTGCTGATGGCAGCTCCTCGACTGCTCACATGGCAACACGATCGTAAATTACTGCCTGATGGCTGCAGAGCCGCATATTAAACATTGAGCAAATTTAGCGCCCCAGACAATGGTAAACGCTTCACAAAAAGTGGGATATTGATATAATATGGAATTTACATAATAAGTTATCATAAAGTGAGTATGAATATATTGAAAGTACCGCCCGACCTTGAAAACAGGTACAACATTCTTCGTTATACCTCTCATAACAACATATTTTTTTGTAATAATAACTCAATTTCACTTAGTACACAGAAGCCGGACACCAGTCTAGGAAAGAATGACAATTTATTTATTTAATTGATCACATGTGCACTTCCACAAAATAAATCCCTACATCCAATTTGGTGAGATCTGCGAAATGAATGAATGTATGGTCGTCTGCTAACCACAAATAGTGAAGGTGCAATATATGATCATCTTTGAGACGGTCCTTGGGTCACCTTTGGTGGAACCAAAGAGATGAAATTTACCTGAGCTTTGAGCGCCTGAAATGTGGCTGACCAATACGGTAGCAAGGTGCTCCCCCACTTCGGCAGAGGTGTGAGATGACCTGAAGAATGGCCATGTTTTCGGCATTCTGGCGCTGGAACTTGTGATGGTAAGACCTGTCTTAGATGTGCTCCGTAAAGACAAAAGAGTGGATAGAACGGTATGCATGTGGAATATTTAAGAGTAGTTTGGAGTATTAATTTCTCTATCTCAGGAACTTTTGTGGGGAGAATTAAATGTCAGGCAGGTAATATTAAGGGGATCGTAGTAATCTTTGGAAGTGGCCAACGGTCACAATGCAACCACGTGTAGCAATAAGTTGAAATACTTCTGAGTGCTTAAGTGAAGCTGAATTACTGGCGTGTGTACTATAAGTTGAAAATATTTAAGAAATAGCGTGTGCAGGACTTGAAATTAGAGACGAGTACTTCCACGTGGTGAGTACTGTGTGAGTCTCCATCTGTGTGTGAGACAAAGGATAAAGAGAAGTACTCGTCCATGGTATCAGTTGTGTGTGACGAATATGTTCTTAATATTACTTTGAGTGTTATGTTTCCGTGTGACGCTTGATTCAAACTATAATACTCTGAGAGTGGAGCAAGGTGAGTCAGCCGTCTATCCAGCAACGCCACTTGGCTTGTATTGCACAGGAATACATGCATATATCCTCCAGAGTTCATAGTAGGAAATAAATGTTACGAAGTGGGGCAGTGTCGTGTGAAACTGGGGTGAATACTAATTGAAGTGGGAAAGCTGAAAGTGATGTGATTATAACGTTGTGACTATTCCTTGTGTTGTATTACATGTTGCCAGTGTGGTGTATTTCATGTAATTTAAGTATGTGTGGTTTGCATGGGAGAGTAGCAAGATAGGTACAGAGGCAGTGGGTTATGCATGTTCCTTTTGTACTGCTTGGTCTGGAGGAAATTTTCGATGATGGGTGTGAGAGTCGAAGTGTGAGATATAGCAAAAGATCCACCATCCTATCCAGAAAGTGCACTGTAGTGTTAGATAATTACGAGACCATAAGATAGAGAATCACCAATGTAAAGCCATGCCCTCTGGGCGGAGTTTCTCATGTGTAATTGTTGTAGCAAATGTAATGGTGTCTTTAGGTTATAGAACTGATCGGAATAAAAAAGATAGTGAAAAGAAAAAGATTGGTGGCCTTTTCCTTCGAATAGTATGTTGTCATGATATCCAGAATTTATAATGTGTGCGCCATTCATATTCAGTGCAATGGCCACGTGTTGATCAAAGCCGTTGGGTAAGAAAGAAAATGTGGTATTGTCAGTGCGTAATGAACAGTCAGAGTTGTGTAAATTACTAATAGTCATAAGTGCGTTATCTGTTGCGTAATATTCAAACAGGAGAATAATTTGTAACTTAATTGTGAGTACTAGAGCTCATGTTACTTGATGAATAAGAATGAATCCACTCGCTTGGCAGACCACTCATGTTGCAGGCCTGACTGCTTGATGCCACAGTATGAGCAAGGCATGTGGGTGCCTCTCAATATAAACAGATAAATAGTTGTATATCATCAGGCAAGTTGTCTTTCCTACGTTAAAATAAGTGAGCTTACAGAGTGAGAGAAAATTAATAGTTTCTACCCGATAAGCAAAAGAACAACACATTTTTAAATTTTTTTATACATGTCCTGGCCTAACTTGGCATACAGATATCAATTAAATACATAAAATGATGAAAACACTAAAATATGAACACTATGTGATCGAATGTATCCGGACACCCCCAAAAACATACGCAAATAAGCTACTGTTGGCAAGGGTGGCCTACATCTTACACAGGTTAGGCTATCATTACTGAAAAGTTACTTATACACATGTTAAAGCAAAAAATCCATTTTACGTTGTCTTAAGCGTTTGAGACCATTCCTTTGTTTAAAAATTGTGTAAACTTCAGTGACACTAATGCACTGACAGTCTAATAAGACAAGTACACTATGCTATGCAGTTCTGTTTGTTTGACATTTCAATAATCGTTCACTTTGTTGACATCACAAAATACGATAGCCCATGCCTAGCATCTTTTCTCGTTGCACACGTTTATGGGCTAACAAAGAACACGTAGATAAGTTTTTTGCAAACGTGAACATTAAAAATGTGGTGCATACGAGTTGAAAGTTGAAAATATGACGAACAAGAAGCAGTACCAGTAAGCAAACATGCGTTGGTTTCGGCGTTATAGGTCCATTTGCTGTCGATTCATATATAATAAAACTGGAATAAAATGCATTATGAAAGCATCCTTTTCGTATCACATGCTTCTATTCTTGGTTATTCGAAATATATCAGGAAAAACAAGTTAGAAGCAGCATGTATCGTATTCTTAGGTCAAAAACGCATTCAAAAACAGATAACCGCTCGAAATTGCCCTCTTTGCACTATGATTTTCATTTAAGCACTATAATTTTTAATAACTAAAACAGCTGTTACGTGCACACGACAGAAATAATGAATAGAAGCAATCGCAAACAGTAGTCTGCCAATATTTTGAGCTATTTGAGACGGTCGCAGGCCCCGCCCACAGTGACTCCAAAACAACGTACAGTGTAAGCCTATAGTACCATCTCAAATCTTTTTTTTTTTTTTGTTATACCTCCGTGATCACATAGCGCGTTTACGCGAGTTTGGCCCAAGTAATAGCAT
Source organism: Schistocerca serialis cubense (assembly GCF_023864345.2). Lineage (NCBI taxonomy): Eukaryota > Metazoa > Arthropoda > Insecta > Orthoptera > Acrididae > Schistocerca > Schistocerca serialis. Next base: position 335,507,876 of record NC_064642.1, read on the forward strand.
CTGTGATGCTTCCTCAATAACAGTTTTAAATTACATATGAGTTTGACGTCTGAGTGAACAAAAGAACTTTAAGGAATAACAGATTTTATATTCTTACCGAAAGTATTAACTGAAATTTCGATATAAAAACACTTTAAAGTGACGTATTTAAATATTACGCGCCAGAGCCCTCTAAACGTTTCTGTGGTGACGCGACGTTTCGTTGTTTCGTGAAACAACTAAAGCAGTTCTCCCACTACGACGATGATTTACATGTAATGTTACAAGCAGTCCCATCTCGACTAGGCAGACTGCTGTATATAAGAAGAGAAAGAAATCCATTTTCCTTTAAGAATGATATAAAATAAATACGAAGAAATATTCGTGTGAGATGCGGTCCCGCCTATTAACACGATCATTTATATCAACGAAAGAAGCTACTTCAAGAAGTTAACTGATTTCTAATACATCCGAAGGAAGAATACAGAAACTTATTATATCTAGCTGAAACCGGCATAACTCTGAGGGACATTGAATATAGGAAAACATACAGTTATCCATATTACGAATAGTGAGAGAGTACGCAACCTGTGGAGTACACCATTGTGGAAAGTATCGGGACGGGTTACGTCAGTTATTTCTTCGATGGGCTACGCTGTAAATACAGTGTATTAAATATCCCATTCGCTGGTAAAGTTAAAAAAGCAATACACTAATTCATAGCATGTGAATGATATTACAGTGCGTATTTTTTAACCTTTCGAAAGAGACAGTGAGGCGAGATCAGTACGACTGCGCGTGTCCCCGCTATTTTGACAAGCTCTTATCGAAGCCAAATAAGGGCTATGTACTCAAGATAAGAGAAATAAAACAAGCTCCACACTGAAGTGTCGCGCAGAATTCCTATTGACAGGTGTCAATGTCGCCTGCCATCAACCCATCAATCACGCTAATATTGACAAAGATAAGTGTGACAACATAAGTACTTATAAATATGGGGAGCCGACGCTATCACTTTTTCTCTGTCTCTCTCTCTCTCTCTCTCTCTCTCTCTCTCTCTCTCTCTCTGTCTCTGTCTCTTACTCTCTCTCCCTCTTCCTCTTCGGTTAGTATTGAGACTCCATGAAGCATTTTTGGATTCCTATCCTTATTATAATTTCAGTGCTAATTACTGTTTTAATTCATACTTAAATGGAAAACTTACGTTAGCAAGCGTTACAGGCAACCACTTTTTTTTTTCATGTAATCACAATAACGTAGAATTATTATTGCGACTGGAAGAATATAAAATTGAATATTAGAAGAGGAAAGCTGTCAAAACAATACTGGTAAGTGGCAAACCCTGATGGCCGTCTGGAGCAAACCTACATGCGTTTGTCTCACTGTTTCCTAATCACAAATCCGTATTTATAATATGCCTAATTTCTAACACTAGTAGTTTTATTTGTCCATGGACATCTTTTACAGCGACTCTGACAAGTCTTGGTACTAGAATTAAAGGCAATAAAAGTAAAGTAATTCACATATACAGACTTTTACATAATTTCGGGTTTAGTATGAGAAGGATGGGACAGATAGTTGGCCGTGTCCACACAGTGGGAACCACCCAGGCTTTTGCTTCTAGTATCTTAGGAAACCACGTCTTCCTCGACGTCTTCTTCTTCCACGTTAATATCTTGCGACTGCGAGAGCTAATTTTTGCCTAGAGATTCTTTTAAAGAGTTTGAAAGGAGTCTACTGGAGTACACTTGTATATGGCACACGTATACTATAATAATACTAATGTAAACTAAAATGAAACTATTATATTACAAACGACGTATGTCTCTGATAGGCTTTGTAAAGCGGATCGCTGACTATGCACGACCTCAGAGCCAAATATACTGGTCTGAGATTGTAGTGTTGGAGTAAGAGACCGCTTGGCGCACCTAGTGGGTAACTGTCTGTGCGTGAAAGAGGATGGAATAAGCAGTTTTGTGGTGTGCTGGGTGAAGCCACCAAGTGTTAGATTAATGTAGGAATTAAGAGAACATGGAAGCAGAAGTCTTCTCGCAAGCAAAGTAGACATGCTAAATATTTATGACTCTCGTTTTGTCAGCGTGTTAGTGTAGATGAGATGGCTGATAATTCGTAATTGTTGAGCAACCCCAGAATGTACGAAAACTGATTTGATGAACAGGCTAGTTCGATCCTTCCCTTTTGTAATGTTTCTAAGATTTGTTAACGCAGGTATATGTAATTTGATGATTTGTATTTATGATGTTTTAGTGAAGTTAGATAATACTTGCTGTAAAAATTTCATTGTTTGTTAGTCAATTAGAAATATTATGTAATTTGCTCAGTAATTTGTCAGATATTCTGAAAAGCCAAACTTAACTTGGAATATAATTTCACAAAAAAAATCAGTGGTAGTAATTCAACACCATCAGTACCACCTCCTTGTCCAGGCCATATATCTTTCAAAGAAGTTTGATTTTTCTTAAATGTGATCATTTATCAGTCAAAAGAATTTCATGTTCATTTCAAAGTATTACGGACTGCACTGCACACCGCTGAGCTTGTGGCTAGCATATTTATTTTTCTTTTATGAGACACCAGAATATATCGAGTTCCACCGTTGCTGCTTTAAAAGCAAGACAGTTTAGTTTATTTGTTATATGCACAGGAACCAGAGTTATCACTTTTGAACAGGGCCAGAGTATTCAGTGCCTAAGGGGCACTGTATTTCTTTATTGGTACTGGGAGTTGCGCTAGCCAATCAGTTCGTATAATGTTATTGCTAACAATAACAAAGAATAAGTACACCACTTGCCACTACAACACGCTACACGATAACTCCAGTTATGTATCCAGTTCTCGGTCACGCGTTAATTCAATAATATTTAAAGACAGTTACATACACTATGTGATCAAAAGTATCCGGACACCTGGCGGAAAATGACTTACAAGTTCGTGGCCCCTTCCATCAGTAATGCAGGAATTCAATATGGTGTTGGACCAGCCTTAGCCTTGATGACAGCTTCCACTCTCGCAGGCATACGTTCAGTAAGGTACTGGAAAGTTTCTTGGGGAATGACAGCCCATTCTTCATGGAGTGCTGCACTGAGGAGAGGTATCGATGTCGGTCGGTGAGGACTGGGACGAAGCCGGTGTTCCAAAACATCCCAAAGGTGTTCCATAGGATTCAGGTCAGGACTCTGTGCAGGCCAGTCCGTTACAGGGATGTTATTTTCGTGCAACCACTCTGCCACAGTCCGTGCATTATGAACAGGTGCTGGAACGTGTTGATAGATGCAATCGCCATCCCCGAATTGCTCTTCAACAGTGGGAAGCAAAGAAGGTGCTTAAAACATCAATGTAGCCTCTCCTGTGACAGTGCCACGCGAAACAGCAAGGGGTGCAAGCCCCCTCCATGAAAAACACGATCACACCATTGCACTACCACCTCCGAATTTTACTAATGGCAGTACAAACGCTGGCAGGTAACGTTCACCGGGCATTCGCCATACCTACATCCTGCCATTGGATCACCACATTGTGCACCATGCTTCGTCACTCCAAACAACGTTTTCCCACAGTTCAATCGTCCAATGTTTACGATCCTTACATCAAGCGAGGCGTCATTTGGCATTTACCGGCGTGATGTATGGCTTATGAGCAACCGCTCGACCGTGAAATTCTAGTTTTCTCACCTCCCGCCTAACTGTCATAGTACCTGCAGTAGATCCTGATGCAGTCTGGAATTCCTGTGTGACGGTCTGGATAGATGTCTGTCTATTATACATTACGATCGTCTTCAACTGTCGGCCGTCTCTGTCTGTCAACAGATGAGGTCGGCCTGTACGCTTTTGTGCTGCACGTGTCCCTTCACGTTTCCACTTCATTATCACATCGGAAACAGTGGACCTAGGGATGTTTAGGAGTGTGGACATCTCGCGTACAGACGTATGACACAAGTGGCCCCCAATCATCTGACCACGTTCGAGGCCTGTGAGTTCCGCGGAGCGCCCTATTCTGCTCTCTCACGATGTCTAATTACTACTGAGGTCGCTGATATGGAGTACCTGGCAGTAGGTGGCAGCACAATGCAGCTAATATGAAAAACGTATGTTTTTGAAGGTGTCCGGATACTTTTGATCACATAGTGTATGTTATGTGCACACGCACTCACTTAAGTATTACAAAACATTTTTAAAGGACGTTACAAGTTCTCGTGAATTTGTTGTGTATTTGACGATTTTATGATAGTCGATGCGCAATTTATGTCATCGTTCGTAAGTACTTCTTCTCTACTACACACTTACATCGATCTAAACAGTCTTAACCTCCTGTTTATTTGTGACATACGACTCTCTTCGATTCAGCAACTTTTAAATAACTCTTAGGAAATTCCATTGTATATTATTCCCTGTTTTCTTTCCTCAGTTCAATATTCGCAATATGCGTGTGTATTTAACTACGTTCCTCTCTCTATCCTCAGCATATTCCCAGGTAATGTCACACAGTTGACAATTAAAACCTGTAATTTGTTCTTGACATCGGTAGGTAATATCTTTTGCACGCTTTGTCCAACATTTAAATTCCTTTTGCACAATAGTATCGACTTACATGAGACTCTTCCTCAATTGAAAGTCCAATCACATTCCGCGTTTTCTTACAAGGGAACCTCCCCATCGCAACCCCCTCAGATTTAGTTAAAAGTTGGCACAGTGGATATGCCTTAAAAAACTGAACACAGATCAATCGAGAAAACAGGAAGAAATTGTGTGGAACTACAAAAAATAAGCAAAATATACAAACTGAGTAGTTCATGTTCAACATAGGCAACATCAAAGACAGTTTGCAGTTAGCAGTGCCGTGGTCCCGTGGTTAGCGTGAGCAACTGTGGAGCGATAGGTCGTTGATTCAAGCCTTACCTCGATTGAAAATATTTAATTTTTTATTTTCAATTTGTCACAAACTCTTATGTTTTCATCACTTTTTTGGGAGTGATTATCACATCCACAAGGAAACCTAACCAGGGCAAGGTAGAAGAATATTTTTACCCATTCGCCAAGTGTACAAGTTAGGTGGGTCGACAACATATTCCTGTCATGTGACGCACATGCCGTCACCAGTGTCGAATAGAATATATCAGACGTGTTTTCCTCTGGAGGAATCGGTTGACTATGGCCTTGCGATCAACTGTTTTCGGTTCACATTGGAGAGGCACGTCCTTTCGTCTACTAATCGCACGGTTTTGCGGTGCGGTCGCAAAACACAGGCACTAAACTTATTACAGTGAACAGAGACGTCAGTGAACGAACGGACAGATCACAACTTTGCGAAAATAAATTTTTCGCTCGAGGGAAGACTTGAACCAAGGACCTCTTGTTCCGCATCTGCTCTCGCTAACCACGGCACCACGGCACTGCTCAACTTACAGTGTGCTTGATGTTGCTTATCTTGCAGATGGGCTACTCAGTTTGTATATTTTGCTTATTTTTCCATAGTTCCAAACATCTTCTTCCTGTTTTCTCGATTGATCTGTGTTCAGTTTTTCAAGCCCTATCCATTGTGCCAACTCATAACTAAATCTGAGAGGGGTGCGATGGAGAGGTTCCCTTGTTAGTGCTCTAACCACGAAGGATTCAACAGTGGTTTAAAGTTGTTTCTACCAGTTTTTATGTCTTATCCACCAGCTGAAAAGGTATCTGAACTAAAAAAATCTCGTTATCAGATACTTTTTTTGCTCAGTTTTAACTTAATGCATAGCTATAATGCACTGATGTGCATTCCAAGCGAGGAATTACCTTCCAGCCCGTGTTCGTCATGCGCAGCTGCAACGCCATTAGACTAACCATAATAGCTCCTCTTGCCTTAAATGCTCTTTAGTACTGTAATTATGAAAACATGACTGGTAGTTACGGCTATAACAACGCGAGGAGATCCTTTGCGGTAAATGCGTGACCTCAGCCAATGGAATGTTAGCTAGTGGTAGTCCCTGCCGTCACAAGAGCCAAGTAAACAGCTTTGGGTCTTTTCTTAAGAATAGTTTTCGAACTGCGAAGTTAACGAAGCTACGGAACACTCGCTATCGGCGACACTCATTGCCAATCAGCCTACTCGCTCTGATCGCACACTATGAAGTCTCGTTAATGTGACTGCCGCCTATGTTCGACGTCAACATTAACAACCATTCACAGACGACATGTGGCAGCACAAGCAGTAGATGGTATACAGGGTGCCTTTTTCCACCGTGTACAAATTCTAGGGATTGATCGATGAAAGGATACAAAAAAGGAGACAAAAAAACCTATTGAACTTACAAGGGGAGGCCGCCAATTGTGAAATTCAGATTCGATTCATACTGCGCATTATAAATGCTCATTGCCGGAGGTGTAATGTGGCAAAGCACCAAGATGCACTTCTCAGCCATTGTCGAGAAAATCGACAGTTAAAATAAACCGTTGCGGTGAAATACTCTCTACGATTGATAATTCTCTACAGCATCGTGGCGCGGCGGTAAGCACTCGGGTTCGTAATCCGAAGATCACCGGATCGAATCTCTCGCCATGCAACCCTTTTCTTTGTATTTGTTTTTTGTAATTCAAATGTGTGTATACATACACACACACACACACACACACAAATATATATATATATATATATATATATATATATATATATAAACAAAGATGATGTGACTTACCAAATGAAAGTGCTGGCAGGTCGACAGACACACAAACAAACACAAACATACACACAAAATTCAAGCTTTCGCAACAAACTGTTGCCTCATCAGGAAAGAGGGAAGGAGAGGGAAAGACGAAAGGACGTGGGTTTTAAGGGAGAGGGTAAGGAGTCATTCCAATCCCGGGAGTGGAAAGACTTACCTTAGGGGGAAAAAAGGACGGGTATACACTCGCACACACACACATATCCATCCACACATATACAGACACAAGCAGACATATTTAATTGCCGGGAACTATATATATATATATATATATATATATATATATATATATATATATAATTCCCGGCAATCAGTTGCAACAATTATGCATATAATAAGTTGTTGAAAGTCGTTTGTCGTGGAAAAACTGGCGACTTCGAACATCATTATGTTTTCCGCAAACAAAGTTGTATTTCACAAATGTTATGAATTGTCTTCCTAATGTTAACCACGTATAGTTAACGGAAGACGTAGAAACGATATTCCGAAACGAATACGTATAGCGTAAATCAAACGTTCGAATTAGAGTAGAAACCCCACGAACACAAATTTGCTGTGGCAGGTATGAAATATAAACTCCGTTACTCGCTCGTTACACTTGAAGGACAGATGTTGAATGGGCCGAAACGAGCCGCCGCATAACAGCGTAGTTGCCTGCTAACTTCGAAAGAAGGCAGATGCGGTCCCCAGCGCAAGTTATAACATCGTCGAAAATCAGTGCGGACGTGAGAGCTTTGGTACACCCTGTTAAACAAACGGAATAATGGAGGCGGTATAATTGGAGAGCGATCCGCCTTCACCAACATGCATAAGCAATTCATTAATAGTTTATATATATATATATATATATATATATATATGCCCAAAAAACTAATAATTAATAATAGTGTTGCATGGCGCGAGATTCGATCCGGCGACCTTCGGATTACAAACTCGAGCGCTTACCGCTGCGCCACGACGCTGTAGAACATTATTAATCGTAAAGACTATTTCACCGCAACGGTTTATTTTAACTGTCGATTTTCTCGACAACGGCTGAGAAGTGCATCTTGGTGCTTTGCCACATTACAACTCTGGCCATGAGCTTTTATTATGCGCAGTATGAATCGAATCTGAATTTCACAATTGGCGGCCTCCCCTTGTTAGTTCCGGAAACGCATGGTTTCCGTGATACAGACCGTTTACTCACTCATACACTGTTACAGAGACTGCTGTCTAATACGCTGTGTACCACCATGCAGCCACATTTACAGTATGTGTAGAAAATTGTTTCCATGTGCCTCAAGACATGCCATACGCGCAGCAGCATTTCCTGTCTCACACTTTCGCATGGGCCAGGCTGCATCCGAACAGTGTCAAAGACAGGATGAATACGCTGCTTCAGTGTCTCTACATCTGGAATGGGCTCTGCATACACGATACTTTTGAGACGGCCCCACAACCAGAAATCGCACGGGTTGAGATCCGGTGAACGAGCAGTCCATGCAACTGGACCCCCTCATCCGATCCGTCGACTAGGGAAGACACGATTGCGTCCGGATGTTAATGGCGAAGTGGACTGGAGTACTATCATGTAGCAGCCACATAACCTTTCAAATCATCAATGGCACTCGTTTTGGCAGGGGAGGAAAAGTCACCAGCAAGAAACGCCGACAGTTCCGGCCTGTTAGGTGACGCGGAAGGAAAACTGGTTTCAAATACGGGCACCAATTATCCCGGTCACTCATTCCGGGTACACCGATGATGATGATTCGCTGTAACCATATCATGGAGGTTCTGCATACTATCCCACAGATGACCGTTATTAAAGTTGAAGATACTACTCTGCGTAAACGCGGCCTCATCTGTGAGTAGGACGGAATTGTGGTTGTCTGCTGAAGATGTCAGTGACAAAACTGCTCCCGATGTGAGAATTCTGTCGCTAATAAGCCCTGGACACGCTGTAAGTGATAAGGGTAGTAACAACTGCCATGGGAATGTTCCACACGGTCGTCTGGCTTACCCTGCACTGTAGGACCAGCTGCCTGGTACTGACATAGCGGACACCTTCCACAATGCTAACCACGTTTACCTCCAAGTCTGGTGTCCGAACATTTCAGCTACGTCCTACATGATTTCCTGCTTCCTGAAACAACCCTGTCGTAGACAAACGGCGAAACACTGTTGCAAACATTGAATCTGTAGTTGTCATTTGCCTCTCCGTAAGTAAACGCCAAGTCGGCAGCCTCTCGATTCGAATACGGAATCATTGTGTACAACGCTGTATCACATCCGCTACAAGGTAAGTCAGCAGGTGAAGTGAATCTGACTCAACATTACCAACGACTACGTCAGGAGAGGGCACTAGTGCATGACGTATGAGGAACAGTAACACTCTCTAGGCGGAAACCATGCGTACTGAAACTGTAGCTGCATGGTACAGCGCGTGTTAGACCGCAGTCTCTATAACAACGTATGACTGAATAAATGGTCTCTAGCATGGACACCATGCATTTCCGGACATCAGTTCATTAGATCTTTTTTGTTCTGTATCCTCTCATTGGTCAATCCTTGGATTTTGTATACTGTGGAAAAAATCACCGTATATAACGCGTGTCAGGGAGACGCGAAAAACAGCGCAGTCGTTGTCGTAATGCCTCTGACTTCCAAAAGAGTATGATCATTGGCTTTCATGCCGAGGGTGGAAGCATTTCCGAAACGGCTGTCTGTAAACTGTTCGCGTGCCGCCGTGGTTAAGTATACCGTGCTTGGAAAAATTATGCTATCCAAAACCGGTGCTGACGCAACTGTGGTGCATTACGGGCAGTAGATGCCCGCCCGGTTAGCCGAGCGGTCTAACACACGGCTTTCCGGAGCGGGAAGGAGCGCCTGGTGCCCGGCACGAATCTGCCCGGCGGACTTGTGTCGAGGTCCGGTGAGCTGGCCAGTCTGTGGATGGCTTTTAGGCGATTTTTCCATCTGCCTCGGTGAATTCGGGGTGGTTCCCCTTATTCCGCCTCAGCTACACTAGCTGTGCAAACAAGTTCATAGGGGTTACTCTCGTCTGGTGTGAGACATTACCTGGGGGGGGGGGGGGGGGGGGGTGTTCCACCGGCGGGAGCCGAACCGCACAATAACCCTGAGTTCGGTGTGTGGCGGCGGAGGGGTGAAGAGGACTTCGGCAATCGTCGTGGGGTTGCGGACTACTGCGGCTGCGGCAGGGACGGAGCCTCTCCGTCGTTTCTAGGTCCCCGGTTAACATACAATATACAACGGGCCATAGATGACAGGGGTGAACGAAGGCTGCGGAGAAGTGTACGGGCAAGCAGACGTGTATCTGTTGAGCAACTAACAGCCCAGATGGACAAAGGAGCTACCAACAGTGTCTCCTTAAGTTCGTTCAGCGAACGTTGCAGCGTATAGGCCTCCTCAGCGGACGCCTGGTTCATGAACCCATGCTGACTGCTGGAATTTGCACGATAATACCACGACTGGACGTCCACCGTGTGGCGTCATGTGGCCTTTACAGATGAATCTCATTTTGTTCTCCATCGGACCCATGGCCGTTGACCGAGCGAGGTGGCGCAGTGGTTAGCACACTGGACTCGCATTCGGGAGGACGACGGTTCAATCCCGTCTCCGGCCATCCTGATTTAGGTTTTCCGTGATTTCCCTAAATCACTTCAGGCAAATGCCGGGATGGTTCCTTTGAAAGGGCACGGCCGATTTCCTTCCTCATCCTTCCTTTACCCGAGCTTGCGCTCCGTCTCTAATGACCTCGTTGTCGACGGGACGTTAAACACTAATCTCCTCCTCCTCGTCCATGGCCGTTGTATCGTCGGAACGGTCCAGGCCAGAGGAGAAGTCGTTGTGGCCTGGGGAATGTTTTCGTGTCATTTGGAAAGCAGAATGAACCAACACATGTGTGCATCTTTCTTGAATCCCATGTCCATTTACCTCGGCACTATGGCGTCTCTACCAGCAGGACAATGAAACGCGTCACGCAGCTCGCAGTGTATGTGCGTGGTTCCAAGAGCGCCGGGATGAGCTTGCCATATTCCCCTAGCCCCGAAGCTGGCCGGATTTTAACCCAATCGAGAATCTGTCGGACCATCTCGACAGCACTGTTCGCGCCATCTCTTCTGAACCTGGAAACCTGCCGCGGATTTACCGGCACTGGAATCGGCATGGCTCCACGTTCCTGTCGGTACCTTCCAGAGCCTCACTGACTCTCTTCCAGCACACCTCGCAGCGGTCAGTGCTGCAAAAGAGGTTTATTCAGGTTTTTGACAGGTGGTCTGAACAGTGTATGATTTCCTGAAGTGCCTTGTGCACATTGCATATTTTTCTAGGCGTACGTATTTCCACAACTTCTTTCTAATACATTAATTTTGTAATTCTTAGTCTAAAATATAATTTAGTGATTTAGTTTTTGATTTATCAAGCTATTTGCACTTATATATCGCAAAATAAAAACAGTTAGGTTATGTAGCTCCTACGCCACTGTGCCACCTACAGATCATACAGAACAAAGTGCTACGAATCATTAACACCGTGTATCTTGACCAAGAATACCACCTTAAAACCCCAAGGAAGTATTCAAAAAACACGCCACACGACTATATAGGAACGAGACACTCGAACAATCCTTTCATCCTCACTCTGGGAAACTACGATCACAACCATAGGTGGAAGCACATGCGGCCAAAGACACTACTAGCTAGGGCATAGCCACCTATGGTAAACTAACACACACAAACAAGCGACAAAGGTCGGCAAGCCCCTGCATATCAGCAACACTGACTGGTAATTACCAGCTGCTATTAGAGCCGACAAACAGGCCACAGCAGGGACACCAACGAGCTCGCCCACTGACGCACGAACAATTCGCCAACAACACCCTGCACTGTGCATCCGGTATATGACCTATCGGACACAAAAACGATAATGAACCTAACTGTTGCAGGTTGCTGACGCTGAACGAGAGCTCTACACTGGCACCCAGCGGCAGTCTCCGAGCAACACCGCCGCACAACGTCAAAGTATCGACATGCATGATACCCGCTACTAACAAAGCCTACCCTTGCACGACCTATCGCAGGCAGCAAGACATCCGCTACTGCTCTTACCACCCGACCTAACTATCGCAGAGATTTTTTCCCCTTGGCTCTTGCCTTGGCACTTTTTTCCCTCTGCCCTTCTAACCGCTACCCTTCCTTGACTTCGACCCAATCTATCTCCAGATGAGCGCGTATTAATGGTTAACCTTAACCAGACGTACACAAACATCGCAGTACCCACATCCTGCGACACCTCACTTTAGTGAAAACTAACCCTTATGCAGAGATGACAGTAGACCTATTGAGTTGGCCATCATGCCGGTGTGGGCGTGGAGGGGCTCCACCTCTATAGTGACCTTCCTGATAGAATTAAACAGTGTGCAAGACTAGTACGTTTGCTGTATCAGATCATTCTCTTACTGAACATAAGACACAGGCATGGCCTTCGATCTGACGGTAACTCGTCTATTAAGGGAAAGAGAAAGGTCAGCTGGGACAGCCAATTCTATGAGTAAACGGACAGAGTGGCAATGGACGCCCACCTTACAACTTTTACAGCTGTCGTATTCATGGAATCATTCCTTCATAGTTGGAAAGGCGATTGTGGTATGTCAATGTTCCATCTAATGCGACACAAAGGTACTTTGGCATAACGTTATATCTTACTATTCTAGCCAAACAGTGGGCTAATCTTTCCTAATGCTTGACGATTAGAGGGTTGTAAAAGACATACTTCTCTTTTCGAAACGTTAGGCCTAAGTCAGCACATCTTACCCATAGAGATTAGTGAGGCTATTTGTTAGACATTCTTCACATTCAGAAAGACCTTGACTCTGATATGGAACTGCAAGTTCATCTGCATACTGGAATTTCGGGCGGGTGGAAATCGGCAGATCTGTTTTGTACAGACTGATAAACAGGTTCAAGAACAAAATCTTGAGGCAAGCAGCCACTGAGTATATGTTCTCAGCTTTTCTTTTCTCCTTGGTGTAACCTACACTCTTACAAGGTAATCCCTTCAAAAATTTCCTAGCTAGTACGTCAGAAAGAAAGTCCACATGGCCCAGCTACCAAGCAAGCAATTAAAAGGTGTTCCGCAGTAAAACTATCTTAGAATCTGTAGAATTCCTTGCTATTTTCGAGACTCTAAGTATTCGTGCCACTCTCTGCTTTAATAGTCATTCGAATGGGACGGAAAGCTGTAGATGTGACGTACATGTACAGACATATAATTGATCACAATTTCAGAAACACTGGATGACTTGTTCAAGAGTAAGAGCTTTACAAATTGAGCAAGTTAATAACATTTTGGTCCACCTCTGGCCCTTACACAAGCAGTTATTGGCTTGGCATTGATTGATACTTATTGGATATCCTCCTGAGGAGTATTGCGCCAAACTGGGTTCAATCGGCGCGTTAAACTGTAAAAATTCCGAGCTGGTTTCAGCACCCTGCCCGAGGGGCTCCAAATGTTCTCAATTGCGTAGAGATCCCACTACCTTGTTGGCCAACGGAGGGTTTTCCAGGCACGAAGATAAGAGGCAGAAACTCTCGCCATGTGCGGGTGGGCATTATCTTCATGAAATGTAATCCCCGGATGGCTTGCAATGAAGGGTAACAAAACGGGACGTGGAACTTCGTTGACGTACCGATGTGCTATAAAGGTGCCGTGGATGACAACCAAAGGTATCCTGCTATGGAACGAAATGGCATCGCAGAGATTAACTTCTGATTGTCGGGACATATAGCAGTCAACTGCCTGGTTGGTACCCCACTGCAGCCTGGGGAATCTCCAGACATGTCTTTGGCCTGGAATCTCTGGAGCAGTATTTTCTTTATCGATGAGTCCCACCTCGAAGTGAGCTCTGATAAGCGGCGAAGACGTGTCTGGTGACGCTCCTGACAGCAGTGGGATACCAACCTGACTGTGGCTCTCCACAGAACCCGACAACCAGGACTGGTTTTCTGGGGTGCCAGTTCATTTCATAGCAGGACCCGTTTGTTTGTCATGCTGCACCCTTACAACACAGCGGTACGTCGACGATATTCTACGCTTCGTTTTGTTGTCACTCATGGGATGCCATCACGAGCTTACTTTCCAACAAAGTAATAGCCGTCCGCACACTGCGAGAGGTTCTACTGCTCGACTTCGTGTTTGCCAATCAATACCGTGACTAAAAAATGGTTCAAACGGCTCTGAGCACTATGGAACTTAACATCTGTGGTCATCAGTCCCCTAGAACTAAGAACTACTTAAACCTAACTAACCTAAGGACGTCACACACATTCATGCCCGAGGCAGGATTCGAACCTGCGACCGTAGCGGTCACGCGATTCCAGACTGAAGCACCTAGAACCGCACGGCCACACCTGCCGGCTTCGGATGAGACACTGGACCGATGTTGAACTACATGGTAACATGGCTAAAAAGGTAGCGGGATTTCTCCCTAATGAAGAACGTTTGGAGCGTTATTGGCAGGGCCCTCCAAGCAGTTCAGAATTTTGAGGATCTAGCGCGGTAATTGGACACAATTTGGCACGAAATCCAACAACTCTATCGATCAAATCTAAGCCAAATAGCCGGCCGCTGTGGCCGAGCGGTTCTAGTCGCTTCAGTCCGAACCACTTTGCTGCTACTGACGCAGGTTTGAATCCTGCGTCGGGCATGGATGTGTGTGATGTCCTTACGTTAGTTAGGTTTAAGTAGTTTTACGTCTAGGGGACTGACGCCCTCAGATGTTAAGTCCCATAGTGCTTAGAGCCATTTGAACCATTTAAGCCGAATAATAGTTAACATAAGGACCTGAGGTCGACCAGGGCTTTGTTGACTTGCTCAATTTGTGAAGTTATTTCTTTTGAATAAATCATCTAGTGTTTCTGAAATCGTAAATTTGTTTGGCTGCAGATATACATCACATCTACTTAGTTTCGTGCCATTCGGATAATTCGTTCGTGGTATATATATTGTTTTCTTTGAATGTATAAACACCTGAAAAATGCGTGTATGAGACTGTCATGAGACCCATTGTTTCCTTTAGCGTCCTCCCCCCGCCCGCGACCTTGTTCGTCTGCTAGTTCTATAAGCAACCTGTCATTTGAATAATAAATTAAAGATCAGTTCTTCTAGAATTCTAGTTCGTTGCAGCGTGTAATGAAGGTTACGTGATGTCTGGTGGGAATCTAGAAGCCCCTCTTCACCGCTGAACAGGGCTCACCGCGCGGAGGTGCCGGCGGCGGCTAGCAGCGCTCGCAGTGGCGGGGAGGGGAAGCGCCCAGTGCCTCGCCAGCGAGGGCGCAGCGGCGAGTCGCGTTCGGGCTGAGTTGTGGCCACGCAAATTGCGGCTCGGCGCTTGTAGCGAGTCGTGTAGCGCCGTATACATTACCGCGCACGGCCGGCCCTCCACTTCCCGGCCGGGCCGCGCCTCGCCTGCTCGCTCTTTATTTAATGCTCATTGTTGCCGCCGCGGTGTTATCTTGTCGTACAATGGGCGCTGTATCTTAGCGACACGGCATTCCTGTGTAGACCTCACACAGGGCGGCGCAGCACGGACCGCTACAAGGGCCGGCCCGCCGTTCCTCTGCGCCACCTTGTCCGCGTCTGGCGGCGCCGCCCGCTCACCTGCCCTTTTGTCCTCTCGCGCCACTTGCTGCTTCCTCCGCGGTGACACGCTAGCCCTTCCGGAGAGCCGCCGTACACCGTAATTCTGTCGCATCCGTGATACGTACCGAGGTGACAGAAGTTACGGCAAGTAAGGAAGAATGAATTGATTGTTGGTGTTAATAATGATCATCCTCCTTTACCTTCTCTGCATTACTGCAGATGACGTGTCACTGAGCGCATATGTTCTGTGCACGCAGTACATGTGAGGCGCCTAGTTGTTTCCACTGCACGGTGTGGAATACGAAGTTTCTGTTATAGTTAACTAACCTGCTGTCTCCAAGTTGATGTCCCCAGCGCAGAAAACAGCACGCAGGTCGTAGTTTCTGTATCTTGAGGCTGAAACTGACTTTTAACGAGGTTCTGTTCTGAAATAATGTATCACTTCTTTGGGATGCCACTCGCGTATTTTAATATAGCCACACGAGAAGACTATATGATCTTCATACAACACCTTCCGATACAGCACAGTACATTATCAAACACAACGTTTACGAAAACGTATCTTTACACTATTTGTGGCACGTGTGTGCGCCTCATGACTACCGGAGTGAATGTTTTAATACTGAATATTGGCAAACACATCCTGCCACAGACAGCATGACCGTACATCTCGACTACCTAATCCAGAGTGACGAACAGGAACTACATAAAAACTGGAAACACATCCTACGACAGACAACATGTCTGTTCTTCTCGACTGATTAATCCAGAGTGACGAACAGCCCGAAACACTTAGCGCGCCATACCAGAAAAGGCGTGACCCGAACGCTTCCGAAGTGCTTCGTCTGCAATTTCGTCAGCCTATTATTTTTGATTCACGTTGTTTTTAATAATTCTAAAATGACTGACTGATAGTCAGTTGTTGCGAGATATTTATATCAAAAAGTGAAGTCATTCCAATGAGTAGTTTAACTAATAATAATAACTATACTTTAACGTTTTGGAGCCTTTGCTCCGAACACAGCAGCGAATGACAGAGCAGTAGCATTATGCAGGCGGTCTTTCTCACGGGTATGGTACCGAATCTAACATCTGTCACAGGTACCTCACACCACTTTTCGTCATCTATACTCCACTGCTCTGGGAACAGCTTCTTGGAACCTGACTAAGCCAGAAATATTACAAAGTCATGAGATAGCGATATGCACATAGAGATGTGGCGAAAGTATCTCGTACACAATGCATAGGAGGGCAGTGCATTGGCGGAGCTGACATTTGTACTCAAGTGATTCATGTGAAACATTTTCCGACGCTATTATGGCCACACGACGGGAATTAATACATTTCGAACGCGGAATGGTAGTTGGAGTTAGACGCACGGGACATTCCATTTCGGAAATTGCTAGGGAATGAACATTCCGAGATCCACAGTGTCAATACTGTGCCGAGAATACCACATTTCAGGCATTATCTCTCACTTGGGAGAACGCAGTAGCCGACGAATTTCACTGAACGATCGAGAGCAGCGGCGTTTGCGTAGAGTTGTCAGTGCTAACAGACAGCCATCTACGCGTTAAATAACCGATGAAATCAATGTCGGACATACGACGAACATATCAGTTAGGACAGCGCGTAGATATCTGGCGGTAATGGGCTATGGCATCTGACGACCGACGCGAGTGCCTTTGCAAACAGTACGACATCGCCTGCAGCGTCTCTGCTGGGCTCGTGACGCAGCGATTTGACCCTAGACTACTGGAAAACCATGGCCTGGTCAGCTGAGTCCCGATTTAAGTTGGTGTGTTTCACAGACCCCACGAAGTCATGGATCCAAGTCGTCAACAAGGCACTGTGCAAATCGGTGGTGGCTCCGTAATGGTGTGGGCTGTGGAACGGACTTGGTCCTCCGGTCCATCTGAACCAGTCATTGACAGGAAATGGTTACTTTCGGTTACTTGGAGACCATTTGCTGCCATTCGTGGACTTCATTTTCCCAAACAACGATGACGCGCCACCAGACCACAATAATTCGCGACTGCTTAGAAGAACATTCTGGGCCATCCGAGCGAATGGTTCGGCCACCCAGATCACCCGACATGAATCCCATAGAACATTAAAGTACATAATCGAGAGGTCGGTTCGCGCACAGCATTCTGCACCGGCAACACTTAGGCTATAGAGGCAGCATGGCTAAATATTGCTGCAGGCGACTTCCAACGATTTTGTAAGTAGTCTGTTCGTATGTTGGCGGCGCTATAGACTGTATTAATATCGCTGACAGCGTTCTGCGCCCTCGGTAAGAGACTCTTTGGTTGGAAAGACTTGCAGTTAGCGGATAGCAGTTAGCGGGCGGACGGCTTGGACGTGTGTCCTTGGAGATTCAGTGTTGGTAGGACATGCACTGTAAAATGATGACTGATGTATTTGCTAATGTTTGGGTAGTGGAATTATTGACGATTATATAATTTTTGGACTGGATGTCACAAGTAATTTCTTTTTGTACGGTAAGTTGTTGTGGAGCATGATGATGATGATGATGATGATGATGTTTGGTTTGTGGATTGCTCAACTGCGCAGTTATCAGCGCCCGTACAAATTCCCAACCTTTGCTCCGTCCAATCTTGCCACTTTCATGAATGGTGATGAAATGATGAGGACAACACAAACACCCAATTATCTCGAGGCAGGTAAAAATCCCAGACCCCGCTGGAAATCGAACCCGGACCCCGTGCTGGGGATGCGAGAACGCGACCGCGAGACCACGAGCCGCCTACCGGAGGTGCACGACTTTAGTGTTAAGATGTGACACAGAATCGTTGCATTTCACATGGGATATAGAATACGTCTTGTTACTTGTGCTGGAGCTTTGCATAGTCCTCATGATCACAGATGCATACATGCTATTGTAGACTTACACATATCTTTCCCTTATTTGCATTGCTGTCTTTACTATAACATTTTTTCTGCTTGTGTTTTGTCATGTTTAGGTATAAGTTATTGCATTAGCGGCTGCTATTTGTCAGGCAATGTCCTACTGAATTTTACTTCGCGTTACTGTGATAAGCCAGCTATACCACTTAACTATTTTTCTTGTTTGCTGCATATTGCCTTATATTAGTTGCAACGTTTCATTTGCTTTGCTAATTTAGATATGCTGCAGCTTGCTTTGCCAGTGAAACGTCCCCTTTGACCAATTATACATGACTGTGCTTAAGTTGACACACAATATTTTTTAGCGCAACGCAATCTGACTTTCAATAATCCCTACAAAAGAATGGCCCTGACTAACATTAACCTATACCTTTCACAAATCACTTACCTCACAAAAATCTTCGTTACTCGAACTACTGCAATACAGCGAGCGCCACTACTGCCAGCTAAATAAAAGATTCAAACTACGGAAGGCACTAACTACTGATAGGCATAGTTAGCAAATGAAAGATTTTAACAGAGAACAAACAATGTATTTACCTTAATAGTCATAATATATATAGCAGTTCATGACATCCAGTCTTACAAATTTCAAAACTCCGCCATTTCTCTCCCCACATCCACCACTGCTGGCGGCTCACCTCCAACTGCGCAACGCCACGCGCCGCTCACATCCAGCTGCCCAACACTACAATGGCAGACAACAATGCAAACCAGCCACAGACTGCACACAGCACAGCCAGCGACTCTCACACAGAGCGCTACGTAACGTTGCCAATAAGAAAACATAAACAGCCTACTTACACCAGTTCGCATTTATATTGTTGGTTGGTGTTTGTGTTGATTTTTTTGTGCTGCTGTATTGCCTCATTCTCTAGTTTATGTATCTGAGCTCAGTAGATTTAAGTTAGCTTAAGAGGGGGCATGCTATATAAGAAAATAAATAATGATGAGTTGGGAAAAAATGAAATGAGAAGCTATAAGGAAAAGGTCTGGCCAAAAAGTATTGTATAACGAGGAATAATTATTTTGAAAGAGGAAATGAAGTAGTTTTGGTTAAATACAGATAAATAGGATATTTTTTGTTGAAACAAACGTTGAAGTAAGAGAGGTCTGAGAGAAGTAAATAAAGTTTTGGTTGGAAATGAAGTAGTTTTGGTTGAAAGTAGAGAAGGTATGAGAATTAAGTATATTAGGTATAAAATGCACAGCACAAGTACTGCACTATAAGATGCTGCACCTACACTTTGACACATTTACACTTGAAAACAGATCCTGTCCTTTCCTTTGAGTTATTCCGAGATATTTCTGTGTTCCCCTGAGTCTCTGTGTTCTTCCTATCTCTTTGTGTTTACCTGATAAGATAAATGTGGTAGAATTTTTTTTTCCTTCTAATAATAGGCTGCATTCACTATGTAAGTGGGCTGTTTAGGTTTTTATGTTGGTAACGCCGTGTAGCGCTCTGTATGAAAATCACTGATTGTGCTGTGTGCAGTCTGTCGTTGGTTGGACTCATTCTTGGAATATTCGCTTGTGTAGTGTTGGGCAGTTGGATGTGAACAGTGCGTAGCGTTGTGCAGTTGGAGGTGAGCCGCCAGTAGTGGTGGATGTGGGGACAGAGATGTCAGGGCCGGCCGCGGTGGTCTAGCGGTTCTAGGCGCGCAGTCCGGAACCGCGCGACTGCTACGGTCGCAGGTTCGAATCCTGCCTCGGGCATTGATGTGTGCGATGTCCTTAGGTTAGTTAGGTTTAAGTAGTTCTAAGTTCTAGGGGTCTGATGACCACAGTAGTTGAGTCCCATAGTGCCCAGAGCCATTTGAATCATGTTTTAGAGATGCCAGAGTTTTGAGAGCGGACGATGTGGACGTGTTATATATATATATATATATATATATATATATATATATATTTTTTTGCTAACTATGCCTATCAGTAGTTAGTGCCTTCCGTAGTTAGATTTTTGTGAGGTAAGTGATTGATGAAAGGTATAGGTTATTGTTAGTCAAGGCCATTCTTTTGTAGGGATTATTGAAAGTCAGACTGAGTTGCGGTAAAAAAAAAAGTAGTGTGTCAGTTTAGTGATGATCAGAATAAGTAAAGAGAGAACTGTCTGAATACGTTCAGTTTTACTCAGCTGTCTTTGTATCAAATAACGTAGAAGTTTACCAGCACAGTGCCGGCCGGAGTGGCCGTGCGGTTCTAGGCGCTACAGTCTGGAGCCGAGCGACCGCTACGGTCGCAGGTTCGAATCCTGCCTCGGGCATGGATGTGTGTGATGTCCTTAGGTTAGTTAGGTTTAATTAGTTCTAAGTTCTAGGCGACTGATGACCTCAGAAGTTAAGTCGCATAGTGCTCAGAGCCATTGGAACCATTTTTTACCAGCACAGTAATTCACAATTTTTCTAAGGGGACGTTTTAACTATGATGAGGAAAACTGTTATCCTCAAATCTAATCTCTGTTTTTGTACCATGTTCTTTACTTTAGGAAGATGTTCAGACATTACTTATTCTGTTACGTTTTCTTTTAATATTCGTGTGTCAAGTTAATGTTTCTCCTGATATTTACATTTTTCATTTACTTACTAATGTCATAATTCCCGTAATACTCGTATATATGCTTATTTTTATCCTTTTTGTAAAGCTTGTACTACTACAAATGTTATTCGTGATATCATGTTCTCTATTATAATGATGTTTTCCGTACATTTGTAACTGAATCCACATGCTGTTAAATTGTAATTGTATTGACACCAAGTCTTCAAGTTATGTACATAGTAGGGATTCATTTTACTGCATACATTTGTCTGTTGGTCATACTATCTCAAAAAGTATATGACTGTGTTAGTGCCTGCGTGTATGTTAATAATTCAGCAAGGACTGGTTAACAGCATCGCTTGTTCTAAGGATATTGCAAAAAAAATTAGTGAGTGCGCAAGTGGTGGTTCATGGACTCGCTACATTATTCTCAAGACTCAGCAATTGTTATTTTGCACTTGTACAGTCGCAATGGATGGCTGTTGACCATCTCTACAATAACTACAGTGGGTCTGTACCTTTGGTGGCCCATCACTACTATAATCTCTACAAGGAATACTGTGGGTCTGCTCTATGGTGACCTCCCAATTCTACCAATATTCATCAAGACTTCGACTGACTCTGTTGTGGGTCTGCTGTGTTGTGGCCCATTACCAATCTTTTCAACTAAAACTGTGTTTCCGTGGGGAGGACAGCACTACTTCTTTAAGATAGCATGGTGGTCCACTACTTACGTGTGCCTTTTCTTTTACTGCTCACACTTTGTGCATAAAACTGGCATAGACTTCTGCTGAATTGTTAGAGCTGTCTTTAGGGACTGTGAGGAGAATTTTTACTTTATTCACCAACATCATACTACTTAACCTTTGTGTGCACCTGATCTATTTGATATTGTTAAAATAAAAAATTTTAACAATTTAGTCTCGGTCACTGCCCAAAACACTTTGTAAAATTTTTTGAGGGGAGCAAGGGGGCTATGTAAATAGTCTGTTCGTACGTTGGTAGCGCTATATACTGTATTAACATCACTGACAGCGCTCTGTGCTCTCGGTAAGAGACTCTGTGGTTGGACGGATTTGCAGTCAGCGGTCAGCAGTTAGCGGGCGGACTGTTTGGACGTATGAGTTCTTGGAGATTCAGTATTGGTATTACATGCATTGTAAAATGATGACTGATGCATTTGCTAATGTTTGGGTAGTGGAATTATTGACGATTATATAATTTTTCCAACTGGATGTCACATGATTAAGGTAAAATCAGCTAAATACAGTTAGCTCTTCAACAACATATTTCTTTTGCTAACCATCTACCTACTAGTAGTTAGAGCCTATAGCAGTTAGAATCTTTTTATTCAGCTAGCTGTAGTTGCTACTTGCTGTAATTTCTGAAGTTCGTGTTATGAAGATTTTCTGTGAGGTAAGTGACTTACGAAATGTATGGGTTATTGTTAGGATTCCTTCTAACTCCGGCCCATTCTTTTGAGTTAATTATTTGAAGTCATGTTGTTATTTTCGAGCAGTCAGATTGCGTTGCGCTTGTATGTTGTGGGTAATAAATGAATAGGTTAAGTTTGAGTTGTCTTTGTCAGGGAAAATTCTGTAGGTCAGTGTGAAAATGATAAAAATAAATAACGACACAATGGGTTCAGTTGCACTCAGCAGCTTCAATAAAAACAAAGAATTTCCTATTTGTTGAATCCGTGACACGTCTAGTTGCTGCAATACGCCGGGCAAAATGAGGTCCGACACGATATTAGGAAATATCCCATGACTTTTGTCACCACAGTGTACACTGCCTGACAACAAAGTGAAGCACCAGCAAAACGTAGACGGATTTCAATGTCATTTCGATATGTAAATTACAAGAGTTGAAATTCTCTGCCACATATATGGCGAACGCCTGAGTACATTCATGTTGTTCGCCTTAAGTAGGTTTACCATGCCTCGTAGGATGTGTTAAGTGGCGTGACGTTGAGTGATCACTGTGACGGACAGGCATTGTCGCCTTATCGTTTCAGACTGCGTTATCAGCACCTGACAGAGTTTCAAAGGGGACTTCATTGTGGGTCTCCGTTTGACTGGTTGGTCGAATCGTGCAATACCTGGATTTGTGTGGCATTCGGATAAGTCACTTGCCCGATATTGAACTGCATGGGAACATGGGACCAGGCACACTCATCGTGAAGGTTTCGACCTACTACTTCTGATCACCACAGTGAAGGAACGCCCTATTGTGCACCGGACGTATCGTGACCCCTTTAAATCTGTGCTTGCCATCCAAAAACAAATAATGGACTCGCTGCAACGGTCTGTGTGATCCGCGCCATTGATCAGAGACTAGCAGCACAGTACAAGAGAACCATTGCCAATGCGTGGGGTGCCGGTACCAGCTCTAAACAAACGGTTGCGACTGGAGTGGCTCTATGACCAGAAGACATGGACTCCTGATGAATGGAGTCTCACTGTGTTCACCGATGAATCGCAGTACACTACCCCGGATGACTATAGTGAGCAAGTATGGCGAAGACATCTGGGAGAAGTCCTATTCTTCCACACCAGTGTTACTCTTGGCGTCATGGAATGGGAAGCTATGGGGCATGATTCAGGGTGTATGATGGCAAGAACTATGCCCCTTACATGAAGTCATTAAAGATCACCTAACTCACGTTGAGCGAACAGTAGGGCTGAACCAAAATGACTGACAAGGCACAATGCAGCTTGTAGAGGGTATAGTATGGACATATTGAATTAATTAATGTCAGGTGATGTAAAGTAATTCACACGACTTGAAAACTTTATGGAAACGCATCGATTTACTGGAGGCTAGTTTATCCCAGGGAAGTATTCAGAGTTGAACATGGACAGCTGGGAAGCGGCGAAGGGAAGCGACGGTAGGCAGCTTAGGGCGGCCCAAGCTCTGAGAAAGTGGTAACGGGGTGAGGCCTCCAGCTGCCTTAAGATGAGTGGCAGTGAGTGGGTGGTTGACCCTATGCTGGTGTACCGGGAAGCAGACGCAGAACATGTACGCCTGTTGATAAATTTCCGTCATCCTGTTTTCAGTGAAACATGCGAGAAAGCCGCGCAAAGCTACGGTGGAGCGGTCAACAGAGGCCAAAATATGCGTGTTTGTGACTACAGCAACTTCACGCTGAATTCATGGTCCGCAGAGTCTGAAGTAAATCAGGTGAAGAGCGACAGAATCAAATACGCCGACCTCCGATGGGAACATAGGACCAAGAAATTTGAAATACTCTTCTGGGAGTCAGAATTCCGGAAAAATTGGTGTTTTGTGCAGACGCTAACCTTCATGGGTGGCCTGGAAGGAGCTAAATAGCAGAAGTTGAGAGGAAGGCAGATTTTGTGGGAACGTGTTCACTTCCCAGAGCAGGCATTGGTTGGCGCTGGGAAGCGACGCATAATTAACGCGACTTGCGCTGCAATTGGCGTAAGTGATTTTGCTGGAGGGGGAACCGAGACGAAGAGCAGAGTGGGAAAAGTCTTCGTAGCGGTCTTCCATTCCCAGCTTGCCTAGAGTGCGGACGTGGCGTTCTTTACTCAGCTTGCCTGAGAAAGAGTCAGCATCTCTGCAGTTTAGGACTTAGCAAACGGAACAATTGAGCTTGGAGATAAAAAGTTTTGGTTCAGCTATGTACTGGGCAAGATAGCTAGGAGTGAATAGACGAGCACAGCCTTGCAGCACCACGAGGCCGGCCGACGTCCTCACAACGACGCCGCCCTGCCACGCTGAATTCGGTGATATTGCACACGCTCCCGCAGATTAATTTGTTGGATCACGTCGGCAAAGTTTCCTCGAAAATTACCTCGAGCAATTAAACAGAGAACCGACTCGTGGAGATAACATATTGGACCTACTGATAACAAACAGACCCGAACTTTTCGACTCTGTATGTACAGAACAGGGAATCAGTGATCATAAGGCCGTTGCAGCATCCCTGAATATGGAAGTTAATAGGAATATAAAATAAGGGAGGAAGGTTTATCTGTTTAGCAAGAGTAATAGAAGGCAGATTTCAGACTACCTAACAGATCAAAACGAAAATTTCTGTTCCGACACTGACAATGTTGAGTGTTTATGGAAAAAGTTCAAGGCAATCGTAAAATGCGTTTTAGACAGGTACGTGCCGAGTAAAACTGTGAGGTACGGGAAAAACCCACCGTGGTACAACAACAAAGTTAGGAAACTACTGCGAAAGCAAAGAGAGCTCCACTCCAAGTTTAAACGCAGCCAAAACCTCTCAGACAAACAGAAGCTAAACGATGTCAAAGTTAGCGTAAGGAGGGCTATGCGTGAAGCGTTCATTGAATTCGAAAGTAAAATTCTATGTACCGACTTGACAGAAAATCCTAGGAAGTTCTGGTCTTACGTTAAATCAGTAAATGGCTCTAAACAGCATATCCAGACACTACGGGATGATGATGGCATTGAAACAGAGGATGACACGCGTAAAGCTGAAATACTAAACACCTTTTTCCAAAGCTGTTTCACAGAGGAAGACCGCACTGCAGTTCCTTCTCTAAATCCTCGCACAAACGAAAAAATGGCTGACATCGAAATAAGTGTCCAAGGAATAGAAAAGCAACTGGAATCACTCAATAGAGGAAAGTCCACTGGACCTGACGGGATACCAATTCGATTCTACACAGAGTACGCGAAAGAACTTGCCCCCCTTCTAACAGCCGTGTACCGCAAGTCTCTAGAGGAACGGGGGGTTCCAAATGATTGGAAAAGAGCACAGATAGTCCCAGTCTTCAAGAAGGGTCGTCGAGCAGATGCGCAAAACTATAGACCTATATCTCTCACGTCGATCTGTTGTAGAATTTTAGAACATGTTTTTTGCTCGCGTATCATGTCATTTCTGGAAACCCAGAATCTACTATGTAGGAATCAACATGGATTCCGGAAACAGCGATCGTGTGAGACCCAACTCGCCTTATTTGTTCATGAGACCCAGAAAATATTAGATACAGGCTCCCAGGTAGATGCTATTTTTCTTGACTTCCGGAAGGCGTTCGATACAGTTCCGCACTGTCGCCTGATAAACAAAGTAAGAGCCTACGGAATATCAGACCAGCTGTGTGGCTGGATTGAAGAGTTTTTAGCAAACAGAACACAGCATGTTGTTATCAACGGAGAGACGTCTACAGACGTTAAAGTAACCTCTGGCGTGCCACAGGGGAGTGTTATGGGACCATTGCTTTTCACAATATATATAAATGACTTAGTAGATAGTGTCGGAAGTTCCATGCGGCTTTTCGCGGATGATGCTGTAGTATACAGAGAAGTTGCTGCATTAGAAAATTGTAGCGAAATACAGGAAGATCTGCAGCGGATAGGCACTTGGTGCAGGGAGTGGCAACTGACCCTTAACATAGACAAATGTAATGTATTGCGAATACATAGAAAGAAGGATCCTTTATTGTATGATTATATGATAGCGGAACAAACACTGGTAGCAGTTACTTCTGTAAAATATCTGGGAGTATGCGTACGGAACGATTTGAAGTGGAATGATCATATAAAATTAATTGTTGGTAAGGCGGGTACCAGGTTGAGATTTATTGGGAGAGTGCTTAGAAAATTTAGTCCATCAACAAAGGAGGTGGCTTACAAAACACTCGTTCGACCTATACTTGAGTATTGCTCATCAGTGTGGGATCCGTACCAGGTCGGGTTGACGGAGGAGATAGAGAAGATCCAAAGAAGAGCGGCGCGTTTCGTCACCGGGTTATTTGGTAACCGTGATAGCGTTACGGAGATGTTTAATGAACTCAAGTGGCAGACTCTGCAAGAGAGGCGCTCTGCATCGCGGTGTAGCTTGCTCGCCAGGTTTCGAGAGGGTGCGTTTCTGGATGAGGTATCGAATATATTGCTTCCCCCTACTTATACTTCCCGAGGAGATCACGAATGTAAAATTAGAGAGATTAGAGCGCGCACGGAGGATTTCAGGCAGTCGTTCTTCCAGCGAACCATACGCGACTGGAACAGGAAAGGGAGGTAATGACAGTGGCACGTAAAGTGCCCTCCGCCACACACCGTTGGGTGGCTTGCGGAGTATCAATGTAGATGTAGATGTAGATGTAGGGTTTCATGGGCCGTGTATTGGGGAATTCTTCTCGCACTTCGCATTACGCCTGGGTAGGGCGATAGGAATTAATTTTGATTTATCGCACTTTACTCCACGTAAACGCAATTTATTACCACTGCCTGATGGGAGAGTCTTGTAATGTGATGATTGAGGGTCGGGAGTTAAAATAAATTTGTGCTAATCGACTGCATCTGTTTTCAATCAAGTAGTCGAAATCCCAAGTCACTTTCTTAATTAATTTTATGTTCAACATTTGCATCTGGTGTTCAATAGCTGAATATAACATCAATGTGCACCCCTTTTTAATTAAAAGTGATCAATTCTGAATCAATTAATGTCAACACTGTCACCAAAGATCAATCAGGAGTCACAGGGCCTTCTTACTTTTTTTGCGTTATCCGATATTGCGGCAGTTTTGCACTCTCTGTTGATCTGTTAGTCAATTAACTGGGATGAACACACGCCAAAACCAGATAAGTGACGGGTGGGGTGTTACAGTGGACGTTTTTTGTTCTCATGCATTATCCTTCATTTGACGTCAACGTGGTGCTACTTGTCAGCAGGACAATCTTCGTCGACACACGGCACGTGGCTCCGAGAACTGACAGCGTCATGTTGAGGTGCACCCGTGGCCAGCAAGATCCCCGGACCTGTCCCCAGTAGAACATGTGTGGGACCATCTCGGATGTCAAGTCTGTACCAGTGCCAATAGCCTGGACATCAAAGGCCAGTTTAAAAATTTTTGGATAGACGCCTGTGGAGAAGACACTTCACGATACGCTACCCAGCCGAATCAGTGAACCCATCCAGGCCATAGGTGGTGCAGCTCCATTCTTATGTGTGGGTTCACGCCGCCAAGTTCTTTCCAAATTTGGCTCAATATTGAAAACACTAATATAGCATCACTTATCCTCTCTGTCCCTACTGTTTCATTTCGTTTTCTCTTCTTCTTCTGGGTGTTTCATTTCTTTTGTCAGGCTGATCTTTTCAGTGACGTGGTTGCTTATTGTATGCTTGTGGCAACACTATGTTCTTTGAAATGGCGTTAATACGATATCTCACTAATAACGTAGAATCCCAAATCCACAACTTCTTGTATTCGTTTGTTGCGCAGAACAGAAGGTACTCGCATTCATTTTTTGCCTGACGTAATTTATAAGCAAAAAACAGAATACTGTGATGTTTGTTTATTATTGTTTAGTATAAAAACAATAACACACGTGAAATGCACTCATACATACTCTACATCTCTACATCTACATCTACATGATTACTCAGCTATTCACAATAAAGTGCCTAGCAGAGGGTTCAATGAACCACCTTCAAACTGTCTCTCTACCGTTCCACTCTCGAGCGGCATGCGGGAAAAGCGAGCCCTGATTCCTCTTATTTTATCGTGATGATCATTTCTCCCTATGTAGGTGGGTGCCAACAGAATGTTTTCCCAATCGGAGGAAAAAACTGGTGATTGAAATTTCATGAGAAGATCCTGTCGCAACGAAATGGCTCTAAGCACTATGGGACTTAACATCTTAGGTCATCAGTCCCCTAGAACTTAGAACTACTTAAACCTAACTAACCTAAGGACATCACACACATCCATGCCCGAGGCAGGATTCGAACCTGCGACCGTAGCAGTCCCGCGGTTCCGGACTGCAGCGCCTAGAACCGCACGGCCACCGCGGCCGGCTGTCGCAACGAAAAACGCCTTTGTTTTAATGATTGCCGCTCCAGTTCTCGTATCATGTCTGTAACACTATCTCCCCAATTTCGCGATAATACAAAACGGACTGCCCTTCTTTGTACTTTTTTGATGTCATCCGTCAGTCCCACCTGATGCGGATCCCACACCGCACGGCAATACTCCAGGATAGGGCCACAAACGTGGTGTAAGCAGTCTCTTTAGTAGACCTGTTGCACCTTTTAAGTGTTCTGCCAATGAATCACAGTCTTTGGTTTGCTCTACCCACAATATTATCTATGTGATCGCTCCAATTTAGGTTATTTGTAATTGTAATCCCTAAGTATTTAGTTGAATTTACAGCCTTCGGATTTGTGTGACTTATCGCGTAATCAAAATTTAGCTGATTTCTTTCAGTACTCATGTGAATAACTTCACACTTTTCCTTATTCAGGGTCAACTGCCACTTTTCGCACCATACGCTTGTCTTATCTAAATCATTTTGCAAGTAGTTTTGATCATCTGATGACTTTACAAGACGGTAAAATGATAGCTTCATTTGCAAACAATCTAAGACGGCTACTCAGATTGTCTCCTATGTCGTTAATATACACTCCCGGAAATGGAAAAAAGAACACATTGACACCGGTGTGTCAGACCCACCATACTTGCTCCGGACACTGCGAGGGGGCTGTACTAGCAATGATCACACGCACGGCACAGCGGACACACCAGGAACCGCGGTGTTGGCCGTCGAATGGCGCTAGCTGTGCAGCATTTGTGCACCGCCGCCGTCAGTGTCAGCGAGTTTGCCGTGGCATACGGAGCTCCATCGCAGTCTTTAACACTGGTAGCATGCCGCGACAGCGTGGACGTGAACCGTATGTGCAGTTGACGGACTTTGAGCGAGGGCGTATAGTGGGCATGCGGGAGGCCGGGTGGACGTACCGCCGAATTGCTCAACACGTGGGGCGTGAGGTCTCCACAGTACATCGATGTTGTCGCCAGTGGTCGGCGGAAGGTGCACGTGCCCGTCGACCTGGGACCGGGCCGCAGCGACGCACGGATGCACGCCAAGACCGTAGGATCCTACGCAGTGCCGTAGGGGACCGCACCGCCACTTCCCAGCAAATTAGGGACACTGTTGCTCCTGGGGTATCGGCGAGGACCATTCGCAACCGTCTCCATGAAGCTGGGCTACGGTCCCGCACACCGTTAGGCCGTCTTCCGCTCACGCCCCAACATCGTGCAGCCCGCCTCCAGTGGTGTCGCGACAGGCGTGAATTGAGGGATGAATGGAGACGTGTCGTCTTCAGCGATGAGAGTCGCTTCTGCCTTGGTGCAAATGATGGTCGTATGCGTGTTTGGCGCCGTGCAGGTGAGCGCCACATTCAGGACTGCATACGACCGAGGCACACAGGGCCAACACCCGGCATCATGGTGTGGGGAGCGATCTCCTACACTGGCCGTACACCACTGGTGATCGTCGAGGGGACACTGAATAGTGCACGGTACATCCAAACCGTCATCGAACCCATCGTTCTACCATTCCTAGACCGGCAAGGCAACTTGCTGTTCCAACAGGACAATGCACGTCCGCATGTATCCCGTGCCACCCAACGTGCTCTAGAAGGTGTAAGTCAACTACCCTGGCCAGCAAGATCTCCGGATCTGTCCCCCATTGAGCATGTTTGGGACTGGATGAAGCGTCGTCTCACGCGGTCTGCACGTCCAGCACGAACGCTGGTCCAACTGAGGCGCCAGGTGGAAATGGCATGGCAAGCCGTTCCACAGGACTACATCCAGCATCTCTACGATCGTCTCCATGGGAGAATAGCAGCCTGCATTGCTGCGAAAGGTGGATATACACTGTACTAGTGCCGACATTGTGCATGCTCTGTTGCCTGTGTCTATGTGCCTGTGGTTCTGTCAGTGTGATCATGTGATGTATCTGACCCCAGGAATGTGTCAATAAAGTTTCCCCTTCCTGGGACAATGAATTCACGGTGTTCTTATTTCAATTTCCAGGAGTGTAGATCAGGAACAATAGAGGGCCTGCAACACTTCCTTGGGGAACGCCGGATATTGCCTCTGCTTTACTCGATGACTTCTCGTCTATTACTTCGAACTGTGACCTTCCTGACAGGAAATCACGAATCCAGTCGCGCAACTGAGGCGATACTCCGTAGGCATGCAGTTTGGTTAGAAGATGCTTGTGAGGAACGGTGTCGAAAGCCTTCTGGAAATCTAAAAATATGAAATCAATTTGACATCCCCTGTCGATGGCACTTATTACTTAATGAGTATAAAGAGATAGTTGTGTTTCACAAGAACGATATTTTCCGAAACCGTGCTGACTATGTGTCAATAAATTGTCTTCTTCGAGGTTGAAACGTCTCTATGAAGTTGTTTCGTAAAACGCTTGTCGAATTCGGTACAACTTACTCACTTTACTGCCTGATTTTTAGCTCAATTCATGAACTCTTCCAGAAAGACTGAGCACTGAAATAAGGCCTATTGATTATTATATGTGTGTTTTAATGTGGGGTTTCGGTTTTGCTTTGTGGGAATCGCTGAATTGGTCATCGTCTGCTGGGAGCAGACGATGTTGCTTCTCGTTCGAAGGAGAGCACAGGATGACCAACTTAGGTTTCCAATACCTCAACGGAGAGGTTTACCCATCTTAGTCGAAGGCTGTTTTTGTGTGTGAGGTTGGTGACGGAGAGCTACCCCTCTGGTAGCTTCCGCTGCACGGGGAGCTAACTAATCTCGAAAGAGAAAGCGGCACTCTTCGGTGAACGCTTGGTGAGTCCGGATCGTAGCTCTTAAGGGGGTTTCAGGTGATAGGAAGCAGGTTGAGTTAGGACTTCTTTATGTTTAACTGGTGAAATAATTAAGAACTTCAGCTTAACTGAAGTGTGTGAAGTGAGTTATTCTTTTAATGATTTTTAATCTTCTATTTTGTGGAAATTGCTTTTGTCTTTGTGTGCCGATTTTGTGCCACGTATTTAATAATCAATGACCCTTCTGGTCCACCACGTCACCGCAATAGGCTTTATTTTAACAGTTTGCTTGTTTAATGAGCTGCAATTTCTGCATGAATATCTGTTCTATCGTGCGCTTTCTACAAAGCAGCACAACAGTTTGAGTCAGAATGCACCACGTGCTCTAGTTCGGCCGTTTGCAAGCAGCAGACGAATTTAGTATGTTAAATAATTATCGCACAGTCTTGTGTATTGGTTAAACCTCTGTCCAGAATAGTGCATGCGTAGAATCGTAATGCAAATCTTGCTTAGATATTTTTATGGTATTAATGCAAAGGAGATGATAGTATAATTGTCTCCCACCCCCGTCTTCTGTGTTTCTTCTTGCTGTAGTTAAATTGTGCTCTGTTTCATTCTCACGTAATTCTTACTTAAATATTTCGAGTCAGGCACCAGTTATGTGTAGTTAGGATGTGCAACCAAATATTTAGTTACAATAAATAATCTACGTGAAACATAAAATCTTTGGTGTCGATCTTACCCCCCTACTCCTATTTCCAATCCTTAATTAATCAACTTTCTTCATGCAAGACATGGAGTGCTAATTATCTGGCTGCTTAAAGAAACTTCTGTACTTGTAATTAAATTATTAAAGCAATTAAACTAATAATTTTCCAGCTCCGTTTTTTTCTAAATGTTTAGGAGGCACTTGGGCTGGTGGCGACCCTGAATTTCTGAATTTTTATCGTTATTTGTGTGAGAGAAGCAGCTAGAAATGCGAGATAAAGTATATGGCTCGATGAGCAACGTCGCAAAGATAGTAATACATTAGAAGGTACTTCATAATGTTCAAATAGAGTATTTTTTCCAAACCCTACTGCAAATCGACGTTAGTGATATAGGGGATTATTCCTACTTCCCTTTTTGGGAATTGGTGTGACTTGAGCAATTTTCCAGTCTTTAGGTACGGAGCTTTCTGTGAAAGAGTGGTTGTTTATAATTGCTAAATATGGAGCTATTTTACCAGCATAGGAACCTGACTGGTATACAATCTGGACCGGAGACCTTGCCTTTATTAAGTGATTTAAGCTTCTTCGTTACTCCGAGGATATCTACTTCTATGTTTCTCATCTTGGCAGTTGTTCTTGATTGTAATTTAGGAATATTTACTTCGTCTTCTTTGGTGAAGCAGTTTCGGAAAACCGTGTTTAATAACTCTCCTTTAGTGGCACTGTCATCAGTGACTTCACCCATGTTATCGTTCAGTGAAATTATTGATTGCGTCTTGCCACTGGTGTGCTTTATGTATGACCAGGGTCTCCTTGGGTTTTCTCCCAGATTTCGAGACAGAATTTCGTTGTGGAAATTATTAAAACCATCTCGCATTGAAGTACGCGCCGTATTTCGAACTTCTGTAAAACTTTGCCAATCTTGTGGATTTTGTGTTCTTTTAAATTTGGCATGCTTTATTCGTTGCTTCTGCAACAACGATCGGACCCGTTTTGTGTACCGTGGGGGATCAGTGCCATCACTTATTAATTTATGCGGTATATATCTCTCAATTGCTGTCGATACTATCTCTTTGAAAACATTCCACAACTTTTCTACACGTACGTGATCAGATCGGAAGGAGTGAAGAACGTCTCTCAAAAAGGTGTTAAGAGCATTTTATCAGCTTTTTTAAAATAGATATACTTTTCGTTTCTTTTCGATGGTTGCAAGTGCTGCAACTGCCTTGTGATCGCTAATCCCTGTATTCTACACAACACTCACTATTTGTCCAGGATTATTTGTTGCTAAAAGGTCAAGTATGCTTTCGCAACCATTTACGCTTCGAGAGGGCTCATGAACTAATTGTTCAAAATAATTATCTGAGGAAGCATTCAGTACAGTTTCGGATGACGTTTTATGCCTGCCGCCGGCTTTAAACGTATGATTTTTCCAGCATATCGAGGGTATATTAAAGTCACCACCGACTATAATTGTATGAGCTGGGTACTTATTTGAAATGAGACTCAAGTTTTCTTTGAACAGTTCAGCAACTATGTCTTCTGAGTCGGCGGGTCGGTAAAACGATTCAATTAATAGTTTAGCCCGTTTGTCAGATATAACCTCTACCCATACCTTTTCACACGAACTATGTACTTCAATTTCGCTACAAGGCAAACTACCTCTGACAGCAATAAATACTCCACCACCAACTGTATTTAATCTGTCCTTTCTGAACACTGTTAGGTCGTTTGAAAAAATATCGGCTGAACTTATTTCCTGCTTTAGCCAGTTCTCTGTACCTATAACTATTTGAGATTCAGTGCTTTCCATTAGGGCTTGGAGCTCTGGTTCTTTCCTGACATAGCTACGACAATTTACAACTACAATACCAATCGTTTCTACAACTACCTTACTGTGTTTTACCTGCCCACTATTAGACGAACGTCCCTTCTGTGGTTTCCTGAGACCCTCTAACCTATAAAACCGCCCAGTCCCTTCCACACAGCCCCCGCTTCCGATGTAGCCGCCTCCTGTGTGTAGTGGACTCCTGACCTATTAAGCGGAACCCTGAAACCCACCACCCGATGGTGCAAGTCAAGGAATCTGCAGCCTACACGGTCACAGAACCACCTGAGCCTCAGATTCAGACCCTCCACTCGGCTGTGCACCAAAGGACCACAGGCGGTTCTATCGACGATGCTGCAGATGGTGAGCTCCAGCTTAATCTCTCAAGCAAGACTGTCAACGAATAATGCGTTACATTGCACCGGCGACGTCTCAGTCTGAAGTGAGATCCATCTAATTACTTAGTCAGACTTGTACGCGGCTAGCCACCGTCGTAGTTCATTTTGTCTTTGAATAATACCGATTTACAGCAAAGTGATGACCTTCTCTTTTACCTAAGACGAAATACCTACGTTGGACCCACTTATGCGTTACTGATGATCCGGGAGTTGTAATGATTAAGAAACTATTACAGTATTTTTATCAAAGAAATAATAGTAATTACAATTTCAATAATTTGCAAAACCGGAAAAAACGCACGTGCTCCAGTCTTGTAAATAGTAATCTGAAAGATAGTCCTTAACAAAGTAACATTGTTTTGTTGTACTTTGACATGAATGAAGAAGTTTTCACATTTACGCAGCTGCAGTCAGTCAGAAATGTGTGCTGACGTCTTGAGCCAATAATAGCAGTAATTGCACAAAGTAATTAGCAGTAATTGTTGATGAATAGCAATAATAGCTGAAGTTACAAGGAACTAATGAATTAGTAAAATCATATCACGAACTCTGCTATTCTTTTACAATCGAAATTTTGACTTACGAATTACGTAACTGTAACTCACAGAAAAGTGATTATCGACTGATGCTATATCATTATGATAAATCCTAAGTCAAATAATAGCATTCAGTAATGAATAAACACAAATAACTTTTTGAGTAAAATAAAAGACAGTAAGCATTACGGAGAATTTTTACATTTACGTAACTGTATACTAGTGACGAGATTTTGTGGTCCTTTGATAATTACCAATCGATTTCCGTGGGCTCCTACTCAAATGAAAAGTGTTTGGTCACTGTGAAATGTCCATCTGAAATTGCACTAGAGCAATATTCACCAAGTTTGTGCTGTTTTCGCCTTTCAACAAAACTAAGCATTCTTACATAAGTTTTTCAGCATTAACATACAGTAAATACAAGACAGTAGTTTTCCACACACAGTGAGCTGGCGACCATTAATTTTCTTTCTTTCGTTAACTAAACTCATAACATTTTCCAAATTCAACTAACTGCTGTAATTTCAGTTAGCCCAAATTTATATTCATTTGCCATTAACCGAGTTTTATTTCTTGTCGTCACTGCAGCAAGTGCAGAGCATTGGCGATTCGATTGTGACTGCGATTAGATTTCATGGATTTCATTTATTGTTCGGAGTACATGCCTTTCCCGCGCAACAGGGGAAATTTTGGAAATTTGTGGTAAGTTCCTATGGTGCCAAACTGCTTAGGTCATCGGTCCCTAGGCTTACACGCCACTTAATCTAACTTAAACTAACTTACGCTGAGGACAACACACACACCCATGCCAGAGGGAGGACTCGGACGAACCTCCGACGGGGGTAGTCGCGCGAACCGTGACAAGGCGTCCTAGACCACGCGGAGTAGCCATAACAGGGAACTTTACGTACACGGTCCATTTAAATATTGATTAGCTGGACATGTAGTGCGTGGTTACGTGTTGCAAAGCGATATGAAATGGAACGAGCATTTGAGGATTGGTCGACTTCGGTTTATTGGGTGAATTTGGGGAAAGTGTGGTTCATTTGTGAAGGAGACCACATATGAGACGCTAGTGTGACCTCTTCTTGAGTACTGCTCGAGTGTTTGGGATCCGCACCAGATTTGATTAAAGGAAGACATCGAAGAAATTCAAGGGCGGGCTGCTAGCTTTGTTACTGGTAGGTTCAAACAACAGAGAAGTATTACGGTGATGTTTCGGGAACTCGAATGGGAATTCCTGGAGGTAAGAAGCACTACCGAGAAAACTTAGAGCTGAATGCTGAACGATTCTACTGCCACCGACATTAAGTTCGCGTCAGGACCACGAAGACAAAATACGATAAATCAGTGCTCGTACAGAGGCATATAGATAATCGTTTTCTCTCTCTCTATTTGCTAGTCAAACGTGAAAGAAATTGACTAGTAGTGGCACGATGTATCCTCTGACAAGCACCGTATGGTGGCTTTCGGTGTATCTATGTAGATATAGGTGTGCTGAGAACAGTCAAGACTTCTTCGGCCGTCATATGACTGGAACCTTATAGCTATGTCGGACATGTACTATATTTCCCACTTAGAAAAATAAATTCAGCAGTGGAGCTTAATTTCTGGACGAGCCTCGTATAATGATTCATCACAGAATTGGCGTCTTAATAAAAGACAAAACTACATTAAATGGCGTCCAACGGACGGCCGTTGTGGTCGAGCGGTTCTAGGCGCTTCAGTCTGGAACCGCGCGACCGCTACGGTCGCAGGTTCGAATCCTGCCTCGGGCATGGATGTGTGTGATGTCCTTACGTTAGTTGGGTTAAGTAGCTCTAAGTCTAGGGGACTGATGACCTGAGATGTTAAGTCCCATAGTGCTCAGAGCCATTTGAACCATTTGGCGTCCAACGTGGGGCCTTAGCAAGACTCATCACACCAACGTATAAAGTAGCATTCCTAGCTGTGGATATTTATGTGCTGGCATTAGCATGGATTATAACGTATCTCTTCATTCGAGTCTCGCAAGATGAGACGGCAAGCAAAGAACACTTACTCTCGCGGAGTGGCGCATCTGCAAGCATAGAGATACGTAGACTGCCCTTCAAGTAGTAAGCATCTAAATGAAAGATAATGTTGGCAATATAGAAAACCGGATAGCACGAGTACGCCTACACTTAAAGTTCAGCAAAAAACGATGTGCTGTGTAAAGCCGAACACTTACACTCTTTATCGCACAGTTACGCGCGGGCTAAAGAGCATTCACGCGTTAGGCCCGAAAGGCGGGCGCCCGCTATCGCCGCCTGCTCTCGGAGATGTATACAGGGCTCTCCTGTATTTACGACCACACTCACCCGAGCGCAGCTCTAGTGAGCATTAATAGTTCTTCGAAACGGGGGCATTAAACCTGTAATTGCCTCGGCAAATAAACCGTAAAGTTCTTGTACCTGTAAATAAACCCGACGATTTACAGTGGTGCGTCTCTTGAAAAATAACACTGTTCACCCGTACCAGCAGGTATATTACTATTTAACTCCGTAATCATTGTCTTTGAGAATCTTTATTACCTTTGGGCAAAGCTCATAACAATTGCATTTACACTCCCTCGCAAACACGCGAGATAGCGGAGTCTCTCCCCCCTGCGTGCGTCACACACGCAGGCGCTAAGCGGGGAAGTAAATCACGGGAGAGTGCCTCGCTCGACTACCAGGTGGCCGGGTATTTGGTACCTCGCGAACAATGGCGGGCGCTGTCTGGTCGCGCACCTGAGTAATCGCCTGTCGCACTTCTGCCTGCAGTAAACAACACGTTTTGTTTTCCCTCTTAAAACTCCTGCTGTTGACACGGGGGAACAGCCTGAGAACATTGTACGGCTCCCGTGGGAGTAAACCTGATTTACTGTACGTCTCTGCTGGAGTGGTCTTGAAACTTAAGGAGATCAAGAAACACAAAGCGTGTGTGAGTTGGAGGGAAACAGGCTGTCACTCGGGCAATAAATAATGGGATGACGTCGTCCGTGATGTAACAGTGCACTGAATGTACGTGATATCAATGTACGAACTTACCAAAATCAAGGACTTAACCCATGAAACTACTGTACGTACTGTATTGCGATGCACTTAGTTGAGAAGAGGTGCTCTTGGCTGTTAGCTCTGAAATGCATGCACACTCGTATGAGCCCAATCGATTCCCATTAGGTGTCCGGTCAAAACAATCCTCAATTTACTTTAAATGGTGCGAAAGTTCCAAGAGACTGGAGAAAAGCGCAGATCACTCCCGTATATATGGTTCAAATGGCTCTGAGCACTATGGGACTTAACTGCTGTGGTCATCAGTCCCCTAGCACTTAGAACTACTTAAACCTAACTAACCTAAGGACATCACACACATCCATGCCCGAGGCAGGATTCGAATCTGCGACCGTAGCGGTCGAGCGGTTCCAGATTGTAGCGCCTAAAACCGCTCGGCCACTTCGGCCGGCTTACTCCTGTATATAAAACGGGTAAATAAACTGACCCATTTAATTACACACCAATATACTTCACATCGGTTTGCTGAAGGATTCCTGGACAACTGTTGTAGTGTGGTCTTCAGTCCAGAGACTGGTTTGATGCAGCTCTCCATGCTACTCTATCCTGTGCAAGCCTTTTCATCTCCGAGTCACTGCTGCAACCCACATCCTTCTGAATCTGCTTAGTGTATCCATCCCTATGCCTTCCTCTGCGATTTTTACTTTTCACGCCTCTTTCCAGTACTAAATTGGTGATCGCTTGATGCCTCAGAACGTGTTCTACCAACCTCTTGTTCTCTTTTTAGTTTAACTATTTATCGTTCATGTTTCACTTCCATACATGGCTACACTCCACGCAAATACTTTCAGAAAAGACTTCCTGACACTTAAATCTATACTCGATGTTAATAAAGTTTCCTTCTTCAGAAACGCTTTCCTTGCCGTTGCCAGTCTACATTTTACGTCCTCTCTGCTTCAACCATCATCAGTTATTTTGCTACCCAAATAGAAAAACTCATCTACTACTTCAGGTGTCTCATTTCCCAATCTAATTCCCTCAGCATCATCTGATTTACTCCGACTACATTCCATTATCCTCGCTTTGCTTTTGTTGATGTTCATCTTATATCCTCCTTTCAAAATACTGCCCATTTCGTTCAACCGCTCTTCGAGGTCCCTTGCTGTCTCTGACAGAATTACAATGTAATCGCAAACCTTAAAGTTTTTATTTCTTCTCCGTGGATTTTAATTCCTTCTCCAAATGTTTCTTTGGTTTCCTTTACTGCTTGTTCAATATACAGACTGAATAACATCGGGGATAGGCTACAACCCGGCGTCACTCTCTTCCCAACCACTGCTTCCCTTTCATGCCCCTCGACTCTTACAACTGCCATCTGCATTCTGTGCAAATTGTAAATAGCCTTTCACTCCCTCTGTTTGAACCCTGTCACCTGCAGAATTTGAAAGAAAGTATTCCAGTCAACATTGTCAAAAGCTTTCTCTAAGTCTACACATGCAAGAAACGTAGGTTTGCCTTTCCTTAATCTATCGTCCAAGATACGTCGTAGGGCCATTAAGGCCTCGTGTGATCCAACATTTCTACGGAATGCAGACTAATTTCCCAAGAGGTCGGCGTCTACCAGTTTTTCCATTCGTCTGTAAAGCATTCGCGTTAGTATTTTGCAGCCGTGACTTATTAAACTGATAGTTATGTAATTTTCACACCTCTCAACACTTGCGTTCTTTGGGATTGGAATTATTATATTCTTCTTAAAGTCTGATGGTATTTCGCCTGTCTCATACGTCTTGCACACCAGATGGTAGAGTTTTGTCAAGACTGGCCCTTCCAAGGCTATCAGTAGTTCTAATAGAATGTTGTCTATTCCCAGGGCGTTGTTTCGCGTTAGGTCTTTCAGTGCTCTGTCAAATTCTTCACGCAGTATCATATCTCCCATTTCATATTCATCTACGTCCTCTTCCATTGCGATAATACTGCCCTCAAGTACATCGCCCTTGTACAGACCCTCTATATACTCTACATCTACATCTACATTTATACTCCGCAAGCCACCCAAAGGTGTGTGGCGGAGGGCATTTTACGTGCCACTGTCATTACCTCCCTTTCCTGTTCCAGTCGCGTATGGTTCGCGGGAAGAACGACTGTCTGAAAGCCTCCGTGCGCGCTCTAATCTCTCTAATTTTACATTCGTGATCTCCTCGGGAGGTATAAGTAGGGGGAAGCAATGTATTCGATACCTCATCCAGAAACGCACCCTCTCGAAACCTAGCGAGCAAGCTACACCGCGATGCAGAGCGCCTCTCTTGCAGAGTCTGCCACTTGAGTTTATTAAACATCTCCGTAATGCTATCACGGTTACCAAATAACCCTGTGACGAAACGCGCCGCTCTTCCTTGGATCTTCTCTATCTCCTCCGTAAGACCGATCTGGTACGGATCCCACACTGATGAGCAATACTCAAGTATAGGTCGAACGAGAGTTTTGTAAGCCATCTCCTTTGTTGATGGACTACATTTTCTAAGCACTCTCCCAATGAATCTCAGCCTGGTACCCGCCTTACCAACAATTAATTTTATATGATCATTCCACTTCAAATCGTTCCGCACGCATACTCCCAGATATTTTACAGAAGTAACTGCTACCAGTGTTTGTTCCACTATCATATAATCATACAATAAAGGATCCTTCTTTCTATGTATTCGCAATACATTACTTTTGTCTATGTTAAGGGACAGTTGCCACTCCCTGCACCAAGTACTTATCCGCTGCAGATCTTCCTGCATTTCGCTACAATTTTCTAATGCTGCAACTTCTCTGTGTACTACAGCATCATCCGCGAAAAGCCGCATGGAACTTCCGACACTATCTACTAGGTCTACTCCTTCTTCCTTTCTGCTTTCCCTTCTTTGCTTAGACTTGATCCTCTGTTGCCTTCATTATTTCATCTCTCAAAGTTATCCATTCTTTTTCTATTGTATTTCTTTTCCTCGTTCTTGTCATTCGTTCCCTAATGCTCGCTCTGAAACTCTCTACAACCTCCGATTCGTTCAGTTTATCCAGGTTCCATCTCCTTAAATTCCCACTTTTTTTGCAGTTTCTTCCGTTTTAATCTGCAGTTCACAACCAATAAATTGTGCTCAGAGTCCGCCTCTGACCATGGGCGTCGGCAGAGCGGGCTGAGGTAGCGAGGTGTGCGCATCACTGCAGCTGCGCGCTACACTTACTCGGCCATTGTGAGCTTGTGAAAAAGTTTCTGTGCTGTGGGAGCCGCGGGAAGCAAGTTGTCGTGTGTTGTTTTCACAACCGCTGCAGATTGTCGTGTTCTGCGCCCCACCGCATGGGAAAGAAGTTCACGCAGAGAAAACCTGCTGCTGCGAAGGGTGCTTCGGTTGTGCAACTCTGCCGACCAAGCAAGGAAGTCCCGAGAAGACGAGTCGCGGCCTGTCCCCCTCTCTGTACGTCTAGTGCAAAGGCGGGTGGACAGCACTGTTCGACATAATGACGGATTGCACCAAGAGTGAGGTGGTCTACGAGTCTGTCGACACAGATTCGCTAATCTGCTTTCCGGCTGCAAATGTGGCCGACCACAGGGCGATCAAGGTCGCAGTGGCCGACCACACTGTCGACGCGCCGCCAGCGCGTGAGAAGGCACCTTCCGGTGGAAGGGAGAAGACGACCAAGGCACTCCTGAGGAGGTTACCTTGGTGCTGTGACAAGGCAGCGGTCTGGGAAGGGCTGCTGCGAGCCGGGTTTGGTAATGCAACGGCAAGGTTGCACAACCGGACCAACATGAAGAGGCCGCCGCCCTATGCCGTGACCGTGCAAACGGCCGACGGCGAGAGCGACATCTTCGGCTTGCGGATGTTGCTGGGCTTCCCGGTTACGACTGCACAACCTGACCAACATGAAGAGGCCGCCGCCCTATGCCGTGACCGTGCAAACGGCCGACGGCGAGAGCGACATCTTCGGCTTGCGGATGTTGCTGGGCTTCCCGGTTACGACAGAAGCTCTGCCGACCGCCATGGACCGCCAGCCCCAGTGCTTTGGGTGCCAGGGCGAGCGCCATGTCGCGAAGTATTGCCGCAACGCGGCGCGGTGCGTCAAGTGCTCCGGCGGCAGCAACGTTCTGCCGACTTGCGTCCGGTGTGGCGGCCCGCACGTCGCCAGCTGGTGCGGCTGCCCGGCTTTCTCAAGCCGCAACCGTGCCGAAGACGGCGACGTGGCCGCGGCCGCACCGACGCAGCGGAAGAAAAGACCAGCCCGGCCCAGCTGAGGAACAGCGCAGAAGCAGCTCCAACTGCCAGGAGCGGGGACGACCGCCTGGAGGAGTGCAGTCGGGATGCAGCTCGGCACCACCGCGAAGGAGGCCACTACAGCCCTCAAAGCTGTCATGGCGGCAGAGAGGGCTGCCTTCGCTGCCGCCGTGGCTGCAGAGAAGGAAGACGCCTTGAGGCACTGCGTGCAGTCTTCGCCCAAGGCCTCAGTGCAGCAGCATAAGTGGCTCGAACTCCTGCGAACACTCCTGCGACCTCGCAGAAGGACGTTCGCGTGCCTGCCCCAGAGGCCGCCCCAGCAGCGCCGCAGGGAAAAAGGTGTAAAGAAGACAACCGCCGCTCCAGCGTTATCGGCGCCGACGCCGACTGCCGTGGGGGCCGTCCCCGCAAGGGACCGAGAAGCCAAAGAGGTAGCCATCATCGCGCAAGCGCGAGCGAACGGCTAGCATTTCTCCGACACTGAAGCGGCGCAGCTCACCGAACAAGCGGAGCTGCTCGAGGCTCAGATGCGACAGAGCTGCGCCATGCAGTGGAGGAGGACGCCGAACGGCGGCGTGCTGCCGCTCGTTCCACAGTCTCTGAACAATTACGAGTTCGAATATAATAAATAAGATAAGCTTCTGTCCACAAATCAGCACGGATTTAGAAAGTATCGTTCATGCGAAACTCAACTTGCCCTTTTCTGCAGGTTTTTCAGGCAGTTTTCAGGAGTCTATACAGGTCTCAAAAAACCCATGACGCTGAACTCCATTAACTGGATTTCATTAGTACTACCGGTTTGGTATTTGTTGATGTCATCTTACATGAATAGCACAATTGCTGCACTTCTAAATGGTAAGAACGAGCTTTTTGATATGTTCATGTGGATTAAAATATTCAGTACTTTGTGTTTCAGTATTCATGACAAATGAAATCTTTAAAGTGATTTTCGTACCAGATGATGGCTCACGACCGAAACCGGTAGTGCTTATAAAATCCAGTTATTGCCCTTCTCTCAAACGATATCCTACAAATCATAGATGGCGGGTAACAAGCAGAAACCATCTTCCTGGATATCCGGAAAGCGTCTGACACGGTGATCCACTGCAGACTGTTGACGAAGGCCCGAGCATACAGTTTGGGCTCCCAAATACGTGACTGGCTCGAAGACTTTTTAGGTAATAGAACGAAGTATGTTGTGCTCTACGTAGGAGTATACAAGGTGGCTTAAACAAAATTTCTAGTTGGCGTGATGAATGGCAGCTTACTCTAAAAGTAGAAAAATGTGAGTTAATGCGGATGAATTAGAAAAACAATCCTGTAACGTTCGAATACTGCTTCAGTACAGTACACTCACATCGATTACGTATCTAGGCTAACGCTGCAAAGCGTTATTTTTGTATCCCGCCTGGATAGGCGGCGCGTGGATCTGCTCCTGTGAACTGCTTCTGCAAAATAGGCCGAGAGTGAAGGACACGAGTAGGAGCAGGAAAAGGCGAAGTTCTTCGGTACTGGGTATAGGTTAAAGCTCTTTTACTGGTGTATGAACATATACAAATTATAATATTACTTAACTTTGCTTACAGATGAGCACGTAGGTGCGAAACCGTTCATGTATCAAAGCTTACAGATACTAGAAGTTACAAAGGCAAGTCTGTAGTGGCTCGCCCACTATGAAAATGAAACAATGTTGGTCGGTCGTCTGCTCGGAATCAAGTGGGTTGAATCTGGAGCGGCGCTCGTAGAGCTGCACAGCTCTGGCTAGAGGGCGCTGTCGTCGGCGTTGTTCGTCCGCTCTCGTAGTGCCAACCTACGAGAGCGCACCTACGTTGTGGCATCGTAGCTACCGATACCACAGTTATGAAATGGAATGAACACGTCAGGTTGGTAGTAGGGAAGGCGAATGCTCGACTTCGCTTGAGCGGGAGGATTTTGGGAAAGTGTAGCTCATCGATAAAGGAGGTGACTTACAGAACTCTAGTGCGACCCATTATTGAGTACTGTTTGAGTGTTTTGGATCCGAACCAGGTCGGGTTAGAGGAAGACATCGAAGCACTCATACGAATGTTGCTAGAATTGTTACATTTCTTTTCGTCAAGTTGTGCTATGAAAATTTCTTTTCTCCTCGATGAGATTAACTAACTCTTTGTTACTTATCTGATCTGCCCATTTAATCTTCAGCATCCTTCAGCATCGTCACATTTGGAAAAATGCTATTACGTCCTTTTGTGGAAGGCTTATCGTTCATGTTTCGATGCCATAATACGTTAAACTCTAGACAAATTCATTCACAACGACCTCCTAACACTAAGATTTGTATTTGATATTAACAGATTTTCCTTTCTCAGAAACGTCCTTCGTGGTACTGTAAAATTATGCACTTTATGTCCTCTTTTTTTTCTCTTGCCTTGTCAGACAGAGTCTACTACTGACAGGGTTTCAAGTTTCCTAATGTAATTTATTCAGCGTCACCTAATTTAATTTGAGGACATTCCACCACCTGTTTTTCACTTTTGCTTACATTCATCCTGTAACCTCTTCTCAAGAGCCTATCCATTCTGTTGGACTGAACTTCCAATGCCTTTGCAGTCTCTGGCAAAATGACAAAACTTAAAAGTTTTTATTCCTTCTCATTGAATTTCAACGTCGTCTCTAAATATCACCTTGAATTCTTATACTGCTTGCTCTATGGGCAAACTGAGT
This sequence comes from Schistocerca serialis cubense, assembly GCF_023864345.2. NCBI lineage: Eukaryota > Metazoa > Arthropoda > Insecta > Orthoptera > Acrididae > Schistocerca > Schistocerca serialis. Next base: position 335,552,691 of record NC_064642.1, read on the forward strand.
AATGTGAGGTGTAGACAGTTTGGAAATTTGTGTTAAGTTCTATGGGACCAAACTACTGAGGTCAACTGTCCCTAAGCTTACACTCTACTTGATCTAACTTAAACTAACTGACGCTAAGGGCAACGCACACGCCCACGTGCGAGGGAGGACTAATACCCTCGACGGCGGATGAAGGATAGACAGTTTCATGTCCTGACTAATAACTGCATTCTTGTTCCTGCACTTTTCGTAGATGAGTTTTCATTGCTTGTATTTTATGCCTGCTATCCTTAGAATTTCGTAGAGTGTATTCAAGCCAACCGTGTCAAAAATCCTAACTCTAAAAATTTTAAAGAAAGTCGTAATGTCTGGATTGCCTAGCGTGTTCCACATTTTTTCGGAACCGAAACTGATCTTCGGCTTCTAACATACGTTCCAGTCTTTGTAGATGTTCTGACTTAGTTTTGCGCTGGAGTGACCCATTAAACTGATTGTTCGACAACATTCCCACCTGTCAGCATCTGTCTTTTTTGGCGTTAGTATTATGACATTCCGACTATTTTTCGACCGTGACTGTCTCAAGAAATATGTGAAGATTTTTTAAAATTACCGCTACCAATCACAAACTTTGTTAACTAATGTATTATTTATTTATTGTGCTTCCCAAGAAATATGTAAAGATTTTCTTTAAATTACCATTACCAATCTCAAACTTTGGTAACTAATGTATTGTTTATTTATTGAGCAATAAATAATACATTAGTTAACAAAGTTTGTGAATAGGAGCGTTAATTTGAAAAAAATCTTTATGACCTTGAAGTCTGTGATTATTTCTGACGTCTCAGATGTCACATTTTCTTGAAAGCCTTTCACAAGGAAATCAATAATTTGAATGCGGCTGTTCCACTCTATAGTTCAAAATTCATTCTGAAATAATATTTACAACGCTAGAAACTAATATGGCATATTGTTCCTTATTGGCGAAGGATATCTTGTGATAAATATTCATGTGAAGTCAGAGGAAAACTTTTGACAAGAAAGAGCTTTCGGTTGGTTCGAGAGGCGGTGAACAGAGAGCGTAATGGGCAGCACGATACCAATGAAAGGGAGAAGGTCTAATCATCATTCAACTGAAACAGAATCCACAAATAAAGCTGTTGAAATCATTATCCAAACCCTTGGGATATACTACAGAATTTGCAGCTGCATGTAGTACTTAAAATCAAATGGCTCTGAGCACTATGGGACTCAACTTCTAAGGTCATTAGTCCCCTAGAACTTAGAACTAGTTAAACCTAACTAACCTAAGGACAGCACACACATCCATGCCCGAGGCAGGATTCGAACCTGCGATCGTAGCGGTCTCGCGGTTCCAGACTGCAGCGCCTAGAACCGCACGGTGTAGTACTTAAAAGGAGCATTACTGCTAAGTTATACGTCCGTGCTTACAATTTACTAAGATACGATATGCACGCTAGTATGACACTGTTGTCAATAGTATTACAAATGCGAAGTACATGCAGTTTGCCCTCCCTCAGAGGCGCTGCGGCTTCTGTGTCAACAAACACCAGCTGCCTCGCCGTCAAACGATGGAGCTCCGTCAGACGCGTTAATTCGGATTTAAAGAGCCTATATATTGGGTGATGAGCTGCGACACCTTTTTTTTCTGCTTGTCTCCCTCAATGTACGTTCGCAGTGCTTTATGGAGTAGAATTGTTGCTGTTTTGAAGACTTTTGGAAAACTGTAACAGGGGTGGGCAAATGCGCCATTATGGGCGCGCGTGAGTACCCACACAGCTTGCCTGCGAGCGCTGTTAGCCCCCAGTTTTCCCTCCAGCTCTGTGCTAGCACAGGAGGGAAAACTGCTGGCTAAAAGCGCTCGCAGACCAGCAGTTTAGTTTTCTTCTAGCACTACCCATCCGTTACAGATGCGCGCTCAACATGACGGACCTGTATACTTGGTGACATTAGTGTTGTCGGTGTCGAAGTTTCTTTGCGTTCATAGTGGGACAAAATTAAAGAGAGGAAAGCGGCTGAAGAGGAGTTAAGGTCCTCAAAACGAAAATCCTTGTAATCCCTACGCTACACTCCGCAGTGGGAAGAAGATTACGGTTTTTTTAAGGTTGAATAACACGTACGCTGTTTTTGTCCCACAAATTTTTGCTTATTTCAAACTAATTTTCGGCTTGTTACGCCGTCTTCGGGAAACAATTGACTAGCGTCTCTAAGGGATACAGGCCCTTAGATAACCAAACATTATAGGCAAAAATAGTTGTGCATCAAACTTGTTCCTTAATCTTGAAATTACACTTTACTCAATCCACAATGTCAAGCACAAGAAATAATTAAACTACACAATAGTAACGGTTAAATAATTATATTGTTTTTTTGTGGTCTTGACATTGGCTGAGAAACTGTTGAATTTAGTGCTCTTCATTTATGTTGTACAACAAACATGTTTTTTAACATTGTAAACTAAGAATGAGATTTTTCACTCGGCAGCGGAGTGTGCGCTGATGTGAAACTTTCTGGCAGATTGAAACTGTGTGCCGGACCGAGAATCGAACTCGAGACCTTTGCTTTCGCGGGCAAGTGCTCTAGCCGAGCGATGGACTTACATACCTTGAAAACCTTAAAATGAAATTCAAAAGTAAAATTAACTGGATGATCAAAGTAGACGCACATTTCAATTGTGCTATGTTAGGTTATTCCTGAGAAGCAGACTTACTGGTGAGAAATATTGCGGGAAAAGAAACAAACATCCTACTGTTGGAAAGGTAGGCCTAAATCTTACACAGGTTAGTCTATCATTATTAAAAAGTTACTGACATACATGTTAGAGCAAAATATCCAATTTAAGCGGCCTTTAGCGTTTGAGACTATTCCCTTAAACACATTCATTGCATTCCACAATGATGTAAGATATTTTTAAAAATTATATCGTTTTCTTATCATGTAAGTTGCTGTTATTAGACACGCACTGAATGATGCATCATAGGTAAGATTTCGAGATGAGAATGTGGGTAACCTACAGTGAGACTAATGCACTCACAGTCTATTCCGCATGGAGATGTAACTCAATGCAGTTCTCTTTCTTTGACATTTTAATAATCATTCACTTCGTCGACATGCACAATGTACGGTAGCATACCTTGGCTCTTTCCTCATTGCACATTTATGGGCTAGCAGTAGACACGTAGACAAGTTTTTTGCAAAATGAACACAAAAAATGATGAGCTTACGAGTTGAAAGCTTAAAATGTAACGAACAAGAAGCAGTACTGATGTCAGTAAGCAAACAAGCATTGATTTAGGAGTTCCAGTTTCATTTGCTGTCGACACAGGTACAGTAAAAGTGGAGTTAAATGGATTACGAAAGCATGGGTTTTGTGTCTGCTGATGTTTCGGGAACTTAAAATGTCGGCAGACCCGGCCAGCTCTAGCTCCAAAACAACGTACAACGTAAGTGTGTAGTGCCACCTTCCTTCTTTTTTAACGTCCATGGTTTTATGTTAATGTTATAGCGCTATCTCTGCTTCATGTTTCTTTGTGCTTATTATGTCTACTCTTTGTCATCAAAACTATTGTTAGAGGAAAAACCAGCGCGTTGCTTGTTAATATGTGTCATTTCCATCATTTTTGTGCTGAAACCCGGAAATACAGAGTTCTGAGTGATGGACATGGCCCTGATAGGCGAGCAGTCAAGGTTCCTGGTCGTAGCAGTGGTGGAGGTAACGTAGCAAGAGAACTCGCCCGATACGGTACGTACGCCAACGTAACTGCGTCACTACACACGTAGACTGCCGCCTAGCGCAGCTTTATAGTAGTACACTACGTTTCAGACGTTGAAAGTTTGCAATAAGATTTTCTAACCACAGGTAGTTTCTAACGGTTTTAACGGATCCCTGCAGTGTTGTCGATGTGCAACCCTCTCGCCGTACGTGTTTATTGTGAGTGAAATATCCTTGCAGCTGTCTCTGACGTTCTGTGTTGTCTCTTTCAGTATTCCTTGTTTTCCTTGATAGCAGCTACGGAGTAGAAACGGAAATGGAATGCGCATTTAGGTGCGCAGAACAGAAGTTTTGACGGTAATGTACATTGAATTCACACAGTATGGCTCTGCAGATTTTGAATGTCAGTACTCGCTAGAAGTAGATGTCATTAGAAAGTACTGTGGATGCTTTTACACGTTTTTCATTTGCAGCTTAACAACTTGCATCCGATATCTGGAGGAGATAAATGCAGGTGATCCTCACTAGTTCGAGACAGGTGTCAAAGCCAGTATTCTGCAACTCTTTTGTTGTGTTATAGGAAAAGAAGGGAATTGCCATGTATATTTTTATGTTCTGCACTGCACCTGACCGTGTTGTACTATATTACGCTGCAGTGACAATGACTTCCACGCACTACAAAACGAAGTACTCCGACAAAACATCGAATTTGGTGCTATGACATGCAGCATATTAGCTCGTTACTATCCATTAAAATATATCTAGGAACGAAATTATTCCGTTTTTCCTTTTCACAGTAAAAGTTGCACAGTGCATCTCCCTTGCAGTTTTCGTAGTTCATGTACGCAATATGTGTCGAAATACTCGTCAGAGACTTCTTCGTTATCTGATATAGATTGCAAGTTCAGTTTTTCTGAAAAAAATCGCGTTGAGTATGAGAAAATGGTTAAAATTTAGCATGTATATTAACATTAGGTTACGTTACAGATCATTCTGTTCCCGCAACCGATACTTGGCAATCATGTTAGTTAACTTCGAAAATTCACAATTACGTATCACCACAGAACCTAAGGTAGACTTAGGGTTACGCTGCGTATTAGCCCGCCACCACAACCCCGTTTTTGGGGCTGGGGGCCCCAGTATCACACTTTAACCCTTTCCAGTGCGTTATGTTTAATCTTCATTTATTTTTCGGAAGTATGTTATTAATCGTACATACTCATTCTCCATGACATAGCTGTCAGTACTAGTTTGCTATTGAGACTAAAATAAGCACAACGTTTCGGAGATTTGTGTACTCCAGAAGCAAGTGGCTCAGGCTATTTATTACATACAGATCTCATCTGCAGGTGAAAATTTCTCAAAATGTGAGTAGATTCAGTGGATTGGCGTGATGTGTGCTCTGACCCTACCTACGTATTTAGCACTTGCCCCATATGTTTACGGCTAGACGGTCACATAAATAAGCCCTACAAGGTAAGCTCTTTTTGCACTTTTTGTAGTACTTCGAGTTGCTTCGGTGCCAGCAACAATTATTCAACATTTCTGTAATTAATAAATAAATTTCGAAAAAAGGGCGAATACGCTGGTGTGCAAAACTTACGGACAGAAGTAACTTCCGCATTATGTCTCACTTCCAGGTAACATAACGCAATGAAACTTGAACCACAGGCAGAAAGAACTGTTGCAGCAAAGGACAGAAGATAACTGAAAAAAATACGCAATGAGACCAAAATAAACGACATTTTAATTCAAAGACAATAATTACACTGAAGTGATCGTGATTCACGATGGCCCCCTGGACATCACAAACGGCGGGACATGGTTCTTAATAGGATGTGTGTCACGACGGAGGGCAATGCATGCTCTGCAAATGCTCCCTTGATGGCCGTAAGGTTCGTAAGTTCTTGTGGAGAGGCGTTTCATTCCTCCACCAGCACGGCTGATAAATGCTGTAAGGTCGTTTGTACATGTGACCGTGCTACAATATTTTTCTCCAAATCTTACCACACATGCTCGATTGGATTTAAGTCAGTGGAACGCACAGGCCAATCCATTCGCCAAATATCCTCTCGCTCCAGGAGCTGCTCCTGTTGCGCACTCCGGTGCTGTCGCACATTGTCGTCCATTAAAAGGAAGTCAAGGCTGAATGCACCCCTGAAAAGACACACGTGCAGATGGAATACAATATCACAACAAAGTTGACCGGTGACCGTACCCTGCTCAAAGATTTGGAGGTCAGTACGCCCATACAACATAATGCCTGCCCTGCAGGCCACCTGGACCACCAAAACGATCATTTTCGACAATGTCTCTGGATGCAATTAGTGATCCCACTTCTCGCCATGTGAGCCTACGTAATGTTCCTAGGAACACTGTCGAACATGACCATTTTGTTGGCCAAGGCCTTACGTCGTGGAGAGGCATAATTCTGCATTGGCATACTGACTTCTAAATCTTTGAACACTAGTGTATGTTCGGTATTAGAGTTTCACACTTACCTCAGAAACTTAACAAACACCGTTATACGGAAGTCGTCTGACAGTTCCAGTCTGATGTACGCTGTGCTCATTCCATACATATTCCTCCTCCAGCTCACAGCTGCTGACAACGACAAATATGGCAGACAAGAACACACTGCATAGTATTAAGGAAACAAGGTGCGGGAGAGAGCAAATATCTGCCGGCCAGGGTGGCCGAGCGGTTCTAGGCGATACAGTCTGGAACCGCGTGACCGCTACGGTCGCAGGTTCAAATCCTGCCTCGGGCATGGATGTGTGTGATGTCCTTAGGTTAGTTAGGTTTAAATAGTTCTAACTTTTAGGGGACTGATGACCTCAGCAGTTAAGTCCCATAGTGCTCAGAGCCATTTAAGCCATTTTTAGAGCAAATATCTCTCCGTTTACGACTATGATTAATGAGTTTAATGATGATACAGAGCTTGAGGGAAGAAAATATTATAAGAATTATTTGTAGAAGGAGTTATCTATTCTGGTACAGCGAGATGATGCTATTAAGACCTCTTGCCGGATGGTGATAATGACAGCGTAATTGTCACATGCGAATAATATTTTGACAAAGCGAAGCTTGCTAATCAGTAGACGTAGAAAGTAAGTGAAAGTACACCGTTTCCGTCCGTTCCACTCTAGTTTACAGAACAACTTTCATCAAGCTTTCAGCACTTGTACCGGAAATCTTTTCAGGAAATGTCGAAAGCTAGCCACGTTCCTGGGAGTTGTTAGTCTTACATGATTTGCGGGACAGTTAATAGTTACTTTGCGAGTAAGCTATTGTGCATTACCATGAACAATGTACCTCACTCACGCAAACAGCTAAAAAACGAAACTACTGTTTAAAAAGATATTGTAAAGTATCCTTATCACAATATATCTTTTACTGTAATACATTACTCTTCCTGGCAAATTAATTTTGCAGGGTAATATTCACTCGCACAAATGATCTCACTTAGATAACTGTCGAAAGCATTGTAGTTGTGCTATCCGAGCTAGACAGGCTGCAGGTGCAGTGTAAGACACCAGACATGTTTATTAGCACCGGAAGGGGAGGTCCATTGTTCATTGTGAGAAGAATAGGTGATGCAAGACGTGATAGCACGGGGGGAACCAATTATTAAGGTAATTGATTATAACCTAAGACGGCACAGTAGTGGCCGTGATGGGCTGAAGGGAAAATATGTACGTGAATGACAATCCTTCTGTTGCTTTGAAAGGACAATAAATAATTTATAAAATTATTGACGACGGTCTCGTTGGCTAATTCTAGTTGACAGTCTATGACAGGTGATAATGCTCAATTACGAGGAGCGTTCAAGAAGTACTGCAACACATTTTTTCTAACCCAGTTTCGGTTTCAAAAATGAAGAATTAGTTGTGAGACATTGTGGAATATTCCTGCTTCAGCTCCTGTACTTTCATGAAATTCTGATAGTTGGCGGTCCTGTACGTAGCCTTCAAAGTAGCGTCTGCAGCGGAGGTGCGTTGCGAACAAGGACCTATCATTGAGTTTCTTTTGGAGGAAAATCAGAGCATCGCAGATGTTCATAGTCGCTTGCAGAATGACTACGAAGTCCTGGCTGTGAACAAAAGCACTCTGAGTCGTTGGGCGAAGCGTCTGTCGCCACCACAACAAGGTTGCGCAAACCTGTCCGATTTCCTGCATGCCGGCCAGCCGCTGCTGTAACTCCTGTCATTTTGGAACATGCGAACACTCATTCGACGTGATTGACGGATCATAATCAAACACCTCGCTGGACAACTGGACTTCTCTTTTGATAACGCTGACGCACTGGTCCACCATTTAGGATACTCAAAGGTGAGGGTTCCTCGCCGTCTAATAGAAGACCTAAAGAGCAACGAGGGGCCATTTGTGTGCAGCTACACTCGGCAGGAAGCAGTACATGGATGATGGGGAGGATATTGATGCAGCAAGACGGTGGATCCTAGGTCGACCAGCGGAGTGGTACCATGTGGGCACACACGCCCTTCCGTCGCATTGAAGGCAGATTGTGTTGAAAAATAAAGTTTTGTAGCCAAAAGAGTGGAGAATAATACTGTGTATTGGAATTCCGAATAAAATCACAATTCTTTCATAAAACAAATGTTGTATTACGATTGTAGTCGTTTATAGCGTAAGGGGATGGGCAAAAATGAAGGAACGCCAAAAACAACTTATTGATATTACTAATGCAGTCTAGGAAATGCGTAGGCATTAGAAACAGCTTCCAGTCATCTCTGAACGGATAAATACAGATCCTGTAAGGTTTTCAAGAGAATCTGATAGCATTCTTCCTGCAACGTAGTGGCAAACTCAGGTAACCAATATGGAAGTGGATAGCTATCAGGTACTCCTTCTATTCAAAGTAGGCCACAAAGGCTCTATAAGATTGAGATATGACGAGTGTGATGGCCAGGGGATATGGGACAATCGATACTCATTCCCATAGATCCAGGCCTGGACAGGTTAGCTGTGTGAACAGGGGCCCTGTCGTCTTGGAACACAACATCACCATTCGGTACCAAACATTGTACTATGGAATAGGCCTAATCAACCAAAATGGTCACATTATCCTTGCCAGTAATGCGACCTTGCAGAGTAGCCATGGGGCTCATGGAACACCACGGCATGGCTGCCCAAATTATCACTGAACCCCTGCCATGTTTCATTCCTACGACGTAAATTCGACAATTTCAGTTGGAAACACTGTGACATAATACTCATTAGGTCAAATGACTTTCTTCCATTGCTCCATAATACAGGTTTGATACATTACGTCACGTTTTCCTATTAGGGACATTTTCATCACTGATGAGCAGTTTTGGAATTCCAGCTCGTCGTGGAATTCTAAGCCTACGGAGCTCCTTTCGTGTTGTTTTGGCGCTGACCGGGTCCGCGAGTGCGACATTCAGTTCTGCAGTCGCTTTTGTAGCTGTCGACCATTTGTCTTTCGTCACAGTGAAGAGTATTTAAAAATCAACGCAGTGGGTTAAATTGAGTTTTATTGTTTATTTTTTATTTTTCTCGTATCTATTGACAACAGAGTTCTTTTACACTAATGCCATAGCCTTCAGTGCAGCTTCATATAAAGAATGCCGATTCAGGCACTGCAACCTGGTTACATTGGTCCTGACCAGTTCAAATTAAGTGCGATAAAGTTAAAGATGAGGCTGATACAATTCTGAAACTTCAGTAAAGAGCATAATAGCATTATACTGCTACAAGATGGGTGATTCAATATAAGGAATGATCCACTTATAGCAAGCAATATCCATACAAGTTAACAAGAATTTCTGTTAAATGCAGTTGATTGTGAAGCCAACGAAAACACAGCTAAACATTGTGCTGACTTTTTGCAAAATCCTTCTGTGTATCATTGTTAACGTGCAACTAACACTGCCGGAAAACACACCCGAGATGGCACTCAGAAGACTGAATGCTAGCTTGAGGGTAAAGAGCAAAGTGGTCGCTATTGTTGCCAAAAACGAGTACCGTGACTGAATGGTACAAGTTCGTTTCCAGACCATACACAGAGCACATTCTGTCGACATTTGCACTGTTGTGCACCATTTTCAGTGCAGTACACATACAAAGCTAATTGGGGAAAGGAGCAAAACGGTATGCAAAAACTCTGTTACGATCCGCGGGGGATCCTGGATCACTTCTATTCAAAATGTTCAAATGTGTGTGAAATTTTATGGGACTTAACTGCTAAGGTCATCAGTCCCTAAGCTTACACACTACTTAAACTAATTTATCCTAAGGACAAACACACACACCCATGCCCGAGGGAGGACTCGAACCTCCGCACAGGACCAGCCGCAAAGTCCATGACTGCAGCGCCCAAGACCGCTCGGCTAATTCCGCGCGGCTCACTTCTATTAAAATACTCAGAAAGTATCACAGAACAATCTCGTGAAAGTTTGTCGATGGAGTTCTGGTTCATCCTATACATACTGGCAGTCTCTCCTAAGAGTCGCCAGTCGTATTTTTCTGTTGTGTTTCGGAGCTATTTGCATTGAGTCAGCCCGAACAAATACTGCTTGTCACGTATTCTATGCGACGCTCAGTGCCAACGAAAAACGTCTGTTTGTTCCCCGTTACAAACAAAATGATTTTTAAAATGAAATTCTACGTTCCCACCCGATAGAGTGATACTTAGCTAATCTGGTGCTATATTTGTTTTATCGATGTGTGTTAATAGTGACAGTAGAACACGAAGAATAGCCACCAGCTGCAGTGTCGCCCTGGTCAGTGCTGACTGTTACAGCACTGTTGAGTAGCCGGCCGCGGTGGTCTAGCGGTTCTAGGCGCTCAGTCCGGAACCGTGGGACTGCTACGGTCGCAGGTTCGAATCCTGCCTCGGGCATGGATGTGTGTGCTGTCCTTAGGTTAGTTAGGTTTAGTTAGTTCTAAGTTCTAGGCGACTGATGACCTCAGAAGTTAAGTCGCATAGTGCTCAGAGCCAGAGCTGAAGTATGACTGTTCTTCGTGTTTACTGTCCGTGGTAACACATATCGATAAAACAGATATCGCATTAGACTGATTTCGTATCGCTCTATCCAATGGACAAGTAAAATTCCTCTTTTGAAATAGTTTGGTTTGTAACGGGAAACAAGTCGACGCTTTCCGTTAACACTGGGCGTCACTTGAAAGACGTGATGAGCAGTGTTTGCTTGGTCTGACTGCAACTACGCATTGTAAAAACGAAACTAGGAATGCCTGCCGAAACATCAGAGGAAATGCTCTTGACTGCTGTTAGGAGGGACACCAGGTATACGTATACAAGACTGGGAAATGTAAACAATGTTATCTAAAGAGAGTGGTGCACCAGGATTAATCCCATGGATGAAAATAACTGTAAATAATGCCATTAAGTTCATATTATCTTCTTCTAATTGTTATGCGTTTGTTCCACATCTACATGGGGTTGGCATGGTTACTATAGTATGTGACATAGTTAATTTAAGAGGTGGACAGATAGCTGTCCTGTTACCACCCCGCTGCCCCTTCGGGAGGAAGACATGTACCCCAAACAGTGTGTCGTGTGATCCATGTGAAAGTGTGCGAACGTTGTTGAAATGTTTACGAATCGTGCAACTGAGGTGGGACTTTGGTACCAGCCCGGTGTTCACCTAGTCACCTGCGGAAAACGCCTAAAAACCACGCCAGCCCTCGCCGTTAATTTTCCGGCGCGCCTGTTCGAATCCCGGAAGCGGCGTGCTTGTCCGCGCAGGATACGGTGGCCACTGCGCAGTGACCAATTTTCGTCCAAAGCACTGGGCGAATTTATTCGTTTGGTCTAAAGGGGAGGCCAAGATTGCCCGCTTTCGTCCGATTAGCGAAGCACTGCGATGACTTAATCAAGGTGCACGACCTGCAAACTTTCCCAAACGATTTTCAGCAAAAAAAATTCACTTCTGCGTTGCTTATAACTTTCTGTGTCAGCTTCATGATGACGTGCTCATCATTTCATTAATGGTTACAGCTATTGTGATATTAGCATTTAAGTAAGACACTGCAGTAAATTGGGAAAAGTTTGCAACGGTAAACAGGCGTCGCTATGGCTATGCATTTAGTGCGTGTTACCAAAATGTTGCTGCATGTGACATTTAGCTAATGTATTCGTTTTTTCCTTAGACTTGCGTGGAAGTATCTATCTGTCACCAGTCTCGAGAAAATTGTTCTTGTGTAGCTCACTCACTCACGATCGCGGGCGTCAGTGATGAAGCGAGATTGAAATATCCATAACAGTCCTTCTATCTCGTGAACAGTTTGAGATATCGGTACGAGATTTTGGCAAATGACAGCACACAAAGAGGAGAGTGTTATAGTTGTTAGGCGAAACTTCATCATCTACCGTGTTATTCCGCTTACTACAGACTTTTTCGACGAAGGAATGAAATTTTTAACAGCCATCGATAGCTGGTGAAACTAGAAATGCTGTGGGTTTCGGAACAACATAAGCGAAGACATACACGTTTCTTTCTGTGCCGAGGATGTGCTTTTTCAAAAGCTATTGACTTTCCTTGTCCTCAGTTCCTTACTTAATAAACTTAATAAACCATTGTTTCAGAATTATCTCGCAATTGCGTCAGTAGAACTTATTAGTGAGGTGACATAGTGTAAACTCTGCCATGTTTTGATAAAAGAACCGAATTTTAATACTGCAGCAAGAGAAAATGAATGTAGGTGTTACTCAAAATTCGTCACCCATGACGTTTCTCTGAAAGTTACAAATGGTTAACAAGTCAGGGCGAAAATAAATCGCTGCTTTTGTTGCATTTTCAGCTGAATTTTTTTTTTAGATAGTAACCAAAGCAGAGGTAACAATTGATCTTTTCGAGTGGTCACCATGTAAGTGTGGACGTGGTGAGACTCCACTTAATATTTACAAAAATACGAGCATACGCTTCAATTTAGAGGGGCACTTCTCTACTTCTCCTCCAGCGCTTGGCACTTCCCCTACAGCGGCTGCTCCAACCCATACCAGCGACACTCCCCTCACATTTGGCCCGCCGACTACGAGTCGATCGGACACCCTATTCTGCGCGGAATCTTAACTCGTAGGGTACCAAGTCAACCTTATGATGTAATACCAGATACCTCACCTTATTCCGCAATGGGTGGGGAACTCCCGTACGGAGTTGGAGATGAGAATTTATAAGGTTTTATTTTGAGGATTGAGGTAATGAGACACGATCAGGTTATGCTTATAATGGAAATTTTTTGTCCTAGTATTGGGGTGTAATCAGACAATATCACCTAGACGAGAGTAAGTGGTATGTCGGTGGACCTGGATGTGTGTGGCTGTGACACTAATGTGGAACTCGGATCAGGCAGTTAGTGTAATCTGTTGGGAGACATGAGCTGCTTAAAGAGATGGGTGGTTCGGAGGACTATGGTTCACAAACTGATTGTATCTTCGCTCGTGGGTACGGGTCGTAAAGAATTGTTTGGGTGGACGACTTGGTCGATGGGGCGGATGGGGGCGGTTAGTTCAGATTTCAATACGTCTCTCAGCAGAAAATTGTCCTCAGCGCGTGATCTATCACCCTCCAAGGTTTGTTGGTCCCCGAATAGCGTTACTTACGCTGTGGTGCCGATCGCCCGTCTGGTTCGTGAAGCTCCATAGAGTGTTTTGGCCTGAATGCTGGAATTAGGTCCTCCTGGCGGTATCATTGGCCTGGCTCGTGCTTTGTTTCTCACGGCGCGACATCAGCATGGCGGTTCGCCGCATTCAGCGCGGCCCCACAGACGTCACCTGCCTTTCAAGGCGGCTCGCCTGCAAAGAGCGCAACCCACCTTTCATTTGACGCCAGCCCTGTCTCTTTCTTCCTCGCTCCGCGCCGTCTTCCCCGCGCGGAAAGCCGCCTCCTTTGTTGGTGCTGTTGTTGTCCAGTACATAACATCTGCCGCTCTCGGTATTCACGGCTTTGTCGTCCTGTCACAAGCCTTGCCTCCGCAGATTAGAGTCGCTCTCTCTTCACCTCTGCAGGGGTGGCCAAACTTTTCGAGTGTTCACGCCGCCGCTGGCAGAGCGCAGCAAACTGCGTTCGTTCGCAGATGTTGACTGCGTGACTTCAAATGGCTCTGAGCACTATGGGACTTAACAGCTGAGGTCATCAGTCCCCTAGAACTTAAAACTACTTAAACCTAACTAACCTAAGGACACCACACACATCCATGCCCGAGGCAGGATTCGAACCTGCGATCGTAGCGGTCGCGCGGTCCCAGACTGAAGCGCCTAGAACCACTCGGCCACACCGGCCGGCTGCGTGACTTCACGAATACGTTATGAAAAAGTTCTGAGACCATACCACACACCAGTTTCGGCTTATACATTACGCGAAAAATGTCGTACGCGTTGTTCAGCTACAGGGAATGGTAATATGCAGTACTCCTGAATTGTCGAGCTTGTTATGTAGTGGAAAAGCGCATGCCTGAATATTAAAACGTCGTAGGATTGAATTCGGGTCGGACGACGTAATTTTTAGCTTTTCTTTAACCCTTAGAGTGCCACTAACATGAAAAGGCACATGATTTTAAAATTTTTCACATAATTAACCTCTATTGACACAGTAAGCGACGAAAACGAGAAGAACTTGGCAAAAAGAGAAGACTGATTTGTATTAAGAAGATTGTTTTCACTTTGCAGCCACTGGGGCATCATATTATGTGATAGAGGCAAAGGAAAAAGAACGAGTTACGCGAATTGGTCACAAATTGATATTGATACAGGTAGCGACGGTGAAAGGGCTCTGTTGGATTCCTTTCATGTTAATTTCTTAAATCTGTTGTCATTTACGGCATAAATTCCTCTTCTAAATTTACTGTGGTGTTTCTGACTATCTGGGAGGAGACTGAGCAGTGAAACGTGTTACTTTTACACACAAACAAGAACGATCTGCCACACTACTACACTTTAAAACACAGTTTATATGTAATTCATGTCACACAGTCTCATACGGAACCTACATACGCTCTCTTTTATATACTGTATATGATAAGATACTGTCATCCCCCTTCCCTTCTGTGTGAGAGGATGAATGAGCAAATGTATTTCTAGTTGCATGCTTGATGGTAGCAGACAAGCCTGTCTGCTAGAGAACAGTAGGACCAATGTCAGAACAGGAAGCTACTCTTTCTAAAAGCAGAGAGGTTTCTATTCTTAGTATGGTCCTGTCCGTCCCTTGTCATGTTGGTATAGGAAGCTGCCTCTCTGGTCACTTCCGTTTGTATTTGTGAGCCACCCCTCAGAAGGGGACCACGTCAGTCTGTCCGCGGAGAGCGTCTGAAGTGGTAAGATCTCCGGCTAAGCACGTGTCTGCTAAGTCTATAGGACAATGGATTTCTTAAGTTCAGCCTAACTGAAAATTTAATCACCCTATTTCAGGTTTAGCTCTAAAATATCTAATGTTATCTTAAATTGCAGCGCAGTGTAATTCTCGTGTGAAGTTCAGAATATATTCCGGTAGTTGCTTTGTCACTACTTTGTGAGTAAAGTGGAACCACATGTTGATCAGTAACTCTAACTAAGATCATCAATCTTAAATGCGAATGTGTGTGAGATTATAACGTCTCGTCTTGACAATATTTTTCAATATAGCATCTTTTCTTTATGTTCAACCCACGTCGTGTGTACTTTGTGAGACCAGTACCACGTGCTTATACAATTGTTTGACCCATCAAGGTGAATAGTAAGACGATAGTAACCAGTTCGAGGATTTTCTTTTGTAAATTGCTTTTCGATCTAATTTATTTTAATTATCAAAATTATTGTGGAGTTACACTCTTTGTGTAAACCAAGTTGACCACGTGAAGCATGTGGTGTAATCATCAAAGTAGCCCTCAGCTATTCTTTTCGGGAAGATGTCAAAGAGAGTTAGTATGAATTTAGTATACCAGTGTGTGGTAATTACATGACGACCAGGATTGCGCTACGAATGTAACTTCTTTGGGTGAAAATTGAATCGGTTGGTTGTGGTCAATTTCCTCTTGCATATGTTTCAACGTTCTTCGTGTGTCATTTTATGAATGCAGTGTTGTATGCTATCTCCCAATCTTGGCTCCATATTTGATGTGTTCCGTAAGATTACAAACTCACATTTTCACAGTCCTAAACAAGGCACCAGCTTAGTTACGACTCAAGTTTAATATGCTGAAATTTCAATGATCAATGTTAAAATAAATTTCCAAATATAAATTGATTTATTTCTTTTTATTTAAATTCTCTTTTATATATATCACCGGTTGTCGTATGACTATTAAAAGATTATAATTAATGTTAGTCTGGTTGGGAATTTGGTAAGCTAGACTGGATACCTGGTGAAACAGTTGCTCAGTAATGCAAGGTTAACTTCCCCA
This sequence comes from Schistocerca serialis cubense, assembly GCF_023864345.2. Taxonomy (NCBI): domain Eukaryota; kingdom Metazoa; phylum Arthropoda; class Insecta; order Orthoptera; family Acrididae; genus Schistocerca; species Schistocerca serialis. The sequence continues at coordinate 335,568,781 of NC_064642.1, forward strand.
GACAGCTCACAGCTTTTAACCCACTTTTATGGTCTTGAACATCAGCACCGCTTGCAGAACAAATTGTTGTTGTTGTGGTCTTCAGTCCTGAGACTGGTTTGATGCTGCTCTCCATGCTACTCTACCCTGTGCAAGTTTCTTCATCTCCCAGTACCTACTGCAACCTACATCCTTCTGAATCTGCTTAGTGTATTCATCTCTCGGTCTCCCTCTACGATTCCTCCACGCTGCCCTCCAATGCTAAATTTGTGATCCCTTGATGCCTCAAAACACGTCCTACCAACCGATCCCTTCTTCTAGTCAAGTTGTGCCACAAACTTCTCTTCTCCCCAAACCTATTCAACACCTCCTCATTAGTTATGTGATCTACCCATCTAATTTCAGCATTCTTCTGTAGCACCACATTTCGAAAGCTTCTATTCTCTTCTTGTCCAAACTAGTTATCGTCCATGTTTCACTTCCATACATGGCTACACTCCATACAAATTAATGCAACAATATTACGACGGAATATGCAAAATTATAAACTTTGGCGACCGCTGTATGACGCTGCGCCGGCGGAGGTGGCCGAGTGGTTCTAGGCGCTACAGTCTGGAACCGCGCGACCGCTACGGTCGCAGGTTCAAATCCTGCCTCGGGCATGGATGTGTGAGCTGTTCTCAGGTTAGTTAGGTTTAAATAGTTCTAAGTTCTAGGGGACTGATGACCTCAGAAGTTATTATTGTCCCAAAGTGCTCAGAGCCATTTGAACGAACACTTTTTTGCAATGAATTTATCCGTGCAGCTGGCAAGGATAGTAAACACGAGACATGTCGATACTAGGGCATAAAGTTTTTGCGAGTGTCATTCTATGTGCACAGTTGGACAGCAACAATGCATCGCTGACAGACGTGTGAACAATATACGCAGATGTCAGCATTAGAGAGAGGGTGTGTTGTTGGCTCAAAAGAAGCCGGTTGGATAAATCGGCGATTCGCTCGATATTCGAATAGGAGCAATGCCACAATTCCACGACTGGTAGGAATGGATGAACCACGGCCAGACAGCTTCAAGAAGGAAGCGGTCGACCTAGAAGGCGTCAGAACGAGAGGACCGAACAATCGTCAGACAGGACTCACAGCCCGGATTCATCACTATCATCAATCTGACGTGCAACTGGAGCTTCAGCGCCCACAAGGACCGGCTCACGGAAAGGGGGCTGAGCTCAGGACACCCCCTGCACCGACTAACACTTCCTCTATACACCAACAACCCCGTTTGCAGTGGTGTCGAGCACATTCGGCCTGCAATCTCATTGACTGGAGCAGAATTATGTTAAGTGATGAGTCCTGTTTCGAGGTGAACAATGGTGCACAAAGAAGACTTATCTGGATACGGGCCGGACGTCGGTGGTATACCAACCTGAGTGTCGAACGCCATACGGCCCGACAAGCAGGAGTAATGGTTTGAAGTCAATTTCATTTGATAGCAGGACTACTCTGGTTGTCATCCGCGGCAGCCCTGTGCACGACCGAGACTCGAACTCGGGACCTTTGCCTTTCGCGGGCAAGTGCTCTACCATCTGAGCTACCGAAGCACGACTCACGCCCGGTACTCACAGCTTTACTTCTGCCAGTATCTCGTCTCCTACCCTCCAAACTTTACAGAGGCTCTCCTGCGAACCTTGCAGAACTAGCACTCCTGAAAGAAAGGATATTCTTCTTCTTCTTCTTCTCAGCCTGTAGACCACGCGCTGCATCAACGATCTGCTTCCATCGTCTTCTATGTCTCGCAGTCTCTCTCCTACCTGCGGAAATTCCTAATTCTGCGATGTCCTTCTCTATGCTATCTTTCCACCTTGTGCGAGGACGGCCCAATGGCCTTGTTGCCTGGAGAGTTCTCAAATGCTTTCTTGCTGATTCTATTGTTTTCCATTGTAGCCACTTGTCCAGCCCATTGCAGTCTCCTACTTTTTAATTTATGTATGATAATGGGTTGCTTCATTAACTGATAAATTTCATTGTTCTTCACATAAACAAATTTGTAAACAAAGTAATGAGCTTGGATGTGTTGCTTATCCTGCTCTACAAACGTCTAATGTGTTGTAGGTACTCGTGTCTTCTTAATTACGGTTTATTTGTACAAATTTATTTGAGGCAATACAGTTTTTTCATCGGTGTGTTAGTTATTGCGTTATATTTGTATGTATCGTAGTTAGCGCAGCCATCATCAGAGTGGATGTATAATCCTGCTTTGAAATTCAATTTTTGCATAGTGTTCTTTACGTTCAATCCATTTTCCAGTCTTTTTCTGAATTTATTCTGATACACCGTATGGGCACTTTGTGTGAGAGCGTTATCAAACTTGATGCCAAGATGCTTATAAATGTAATGGATCTTTCTAGTCTGATAAATAACAAATCAACTGCATGTACATTTAGTGAGTCATATTGATGTACTGGATCGTAAAATCGAAATGATTTATTCTTTACAGATAAGGCAACTATACATATATAAACTTGGCACTGTCATAATAGGCTAGTAACTTCGATTAAGTAATTTCCACATTATTCTTGTGGTGCAAGTCACAGAATACATCTAACCAACTTTCTCTGTCATTTAAATATTATTTTTGCGCTACTGGAATTTCCCCATAACAAAATTCTATAGGTCAGATTGAACGGGAGATGAAAAATTATGTATATAATAAGAGCGTTTCGCTGGTATGGCTTCTCAGATTGTGCAACATTCCCGCACCCGGGTTCCCGGGTTCCATTCCCGGCACGGTCATGGATTTTCTCTGCCTCGTGATGACTGGGTGTTGTGTGATGTTCTTAGGTTAGTTAGGTTTAAGTAGTTCTAAGTTCTAGGAGACTGATGACCATAGATGGTAAGTCCCATAGTGCTCAGAGCCATTTGAACCATTTTGTGCAACAGTTGTACTACGAAAGAGAGTCTGTTGCCTAAGCTGCCTATATGAAACCAACATAAGTTTTCGGACCATACGGAAATCAAGAAGTTTTACTAACTTACTGCCCTGTTTCGGTGCACTGAAACCAAAAAATATGTCTTCAGTTTTTGTATCAGTTACCAGCATTGCATTTGTCCTAAACCATGTAGTGCATATGTATACCGCTGTTCTTACTTTAAGCTGTAGTTCATCCTGGCTGCTCGGGGCACTGTTTCATTAGGCAATGCTGTGGGAAAAATCAATGATATAAATAGCAAATAAAAGGGTCCAATAACTGAACCCTTTTATGGCTGGTAGACAATCTGATTTTTGATTACCTACATGCACAAGCGGCCTTTAACAGGTAGGACTCCAGTAAACCAAGATTGTTGTGTCATATTCCATAGTGGTGTAGCTGTTTAATTAGTGTATTAAAGGAGACCGTGTCGAAGGCTTACGCAGGTCAAATAATGTTGCCGAATAAACTGTCTGATTCGCTAGACAGTCATACCCGTTTGATATAATGCTGTCGACTGCTGGAGCAGTAGGTGTCCCAGCCTGAAGCCATACTTTGCAAGACTAAGTGCGTTAGGGTGGTCAAAATGCTGACTAAGCTGTTATTGCATACAGTAGTACATTATCTGCGGTGAAGTGGGTGTAAGTGAGGTGGGTTGGTGATTATTTGGCGATGTTGCGTTTCCCTTTTTACAAGCAGGTTTTTAAGCATTCATTATAGGCGCTTCCATGTAACACTATCTTTATGATATTTGTTAACGACATTAAGAATTGTCATCTTTTTTTTATACTCTTGATGTGCTGAGTTTGCCCATCGAATCACTGACTTGTCTGTTACTTAGTCAGTAAAACGGCCATTTTTATTATTGTCTATAAAAACTAAACGAAACAGTCCTCGGAAGACACTAACGGCACTGACCGACCGCCGTGTCACTGGATGCGGATATGGACCGGCGTGTGGTCAGCACAGCGCACTCCAGGCCGGTGTCGGTTTTCGTGGCCGGAGCCGCTACTTCTCAACCAAGTAGCTCCTCAATTTGCCACACAAGGTCTGAGTGCACCCGCTTGCCAACAGCGCTGTGCAGACCGGACGGTCACACATGCAAGTGCTGGCCGTGCCCGACAGCGCTCAACTTCGTTGATCTGTCGGGAACCGGTGTTACCACTGCGGCAAGGCCGTTGGCGTCATTGTCTACAGCTGGTAGTAATTCATGTGCCATTGAGATCACAGACATACACATTGGGAAATTTTTATATTGCGTGTACTTCATGTACGGAAGTTCTTGTTTCTTGGCAGAGACATATAATCATAGCAGTTACATATAATTACGTTCTTAAGCACAAGGAACTTTCTGACATGCATAGCGAAGATTTTTTACCGCATAGCGAGGATGTATATTACACGTGTTTAACAAACCATGGACAGAAACGTGTGAGTTGAAAACAACATGCAGCCATCTCCTGGTGTATGATTATGACAACCACGATATTGAAACTAGTGTTCAGATGTTTTTACTATTAAGAAACCGTACACTCAAAAAAAGGGCGTTTTCTTTAATTACTATGACAATAATTCAACTATATGATACCTCCTAGTAAGCTGTGCGCTGGATTGGGAGACAGGGAGAGAGATCAATCCCGAATCGAATCTGTACACAATATTGACAGCCGTTAGTCTGACGCTCTGTCAGCCTGAGGGCATGTTCCTAGTGATTTCTTCCAGACATTCACACAAATTCCGAGTGGGTTTTTCCTTGCATGCAGCGTATACCTGTCTACACACCAATATTTCTTCGTCCATCTTGGCAGCACGGTGATGGTCTTATGATAGTTTAATAACCGAAACCGGTTACTGGTGAATAAAACTGACTGTGCGGATCTCGATTTTTAATTAGCTCACAAGTTCTAATACTTAAAAATATTTGTTCTGTTAATAATATACAACGAGCTCTTGTGGAGTTTGAAATGTAAACTTATTTTCACGTAGCGATCTTGTAGAGACTGAAGCTTAAAAGTACTGCAGATTTGTTATCGGAAAAATGAAATTGAAGTCAAGATTCGTGCTGTGCAGTGAAGTTTGTGTAATTTCACTTTCCGGACCTACGGTTTATAGTTTTCTGCAAGACTGGCTACTGTGATTCATTTAACGATTCAGGCATGTAGGGCGCTTAAATGCTTAAAAACTGACGGCACACAGTGTAATACCAGACTGCGAAAATGGTCATATTAAGAGAGTGACCCTTGTGAGTGTGGTGCAATACAAGATCGTCAACATCTAGTGATATGGCCCGAAATAGGCAAAACTTGCACAGTGGCAGACCTTATCATAGCAAATGACAAAGCCATCCACGTTGCTGATTACTGTAAATGTGTAGTGCAACTGGTGACCCGGAGACATGAAGTAAGTAAGCAAGGTGTTACCACTACATAGCAATTACTTCGTCTTCGGCCACTGGGGAGGGGCTGAATCAGAGGGAAGTCATGGAATCAGGTACTTGGCTATTGCGGGAAAATGCCTTTCAGAATGGAAACCACTTCCCAGAGCTAGCAGGGCAGCCGTGCTGGAGGGGTGACAGACGCATTACGGCGTGAAATGGAGAACCGGATGGAAAGTTGCCCCACGCAGAAGGAAGTTTCCCTGGCGGATGTATGTAGCGAGGTTCCTGTGGACTTGTTGCGGAGGAAGAGAGTGCAGCCGCCAGTGTGATTTGTTTGAACCACTTCGCTTACTGACAGGAACAGATTTCCTCCGGTCATTGCTCCAGCCTCTGCGCTCATTTTCAAATACAGAATTATATCTAAGAGTAAAAGGTAACGAATATTATAACTTTCTCAGTTCCTCGCAACTGGTTTGATAGTGTTCTCAATGTCTTCCTGTCTTGTCCCAATATTTTTAACTCGCTATACCTCGTGCAATGAATACCGTGGACAATATTTACTGTTTGCCGCTACATATTTTCTACCTCTACTGCTCCTTCCGGTATCAAGTTTCCTGTCCCGACAGCTTCATGTTTTAGTACAAAATACAACACTAATAATCTCGTGTAACGTATCGTTTCGCACTTCACCTTTCGCTGTAATTTTTAACATCTAGCAATTACACATTTCAGTACTTCTATTTTCTTTCACAACAGTTTTTAGTGGTCCATGTTCCTCCCCCAAATCAGTCAATCAACTAGAAACGTGCAAATCGTTGGTATGTTAGTTCTGCCTGTGTTTACAGTTACTGGGCATGCTTCTGTCATTGGTTAGGAACACAGTTTTGTAGATGTTTCATACTGAGTCTGGGGGAGTCCTTGCTAAGGCTGTCATTACTAAATTTTCCCAGCTTGTTGGATTAACTAGTTGAATTCTAAGTAACTAGCACAATTAAGATCCAGAAGAAGGTGACAAGCCGGTCGTCGAAATAATGCCATTAGGGTCGGAGACATCAAATCAGCTAGACAATCGGACACATACAGTTCAATATATATTCTGGTAAATGTGCTCTAGTTGCGATAATTCAGTTTGACGTAATATTAGTTCTAGTACTGCGAAAGAATCTGATATCTAGATGGGACGCATTCACCTCTCTCTTGTAATGCCACCTGTACAGATTTCTTTCGGATTATTGACGAAAAAATGTCACTAGTAGTACATACACACCAATTTCTTATAAAATGTTATTGTGACATAATATTCTGATTATCCAATGGTCACCATGAGGAAGAGAATAAAAAGTCTATAGATACAGAAGTATTCCTGACAGTCTAAGGACTCATATGATCACAGATAACAACAATGTCTTTATTACACATAAAAAGTAATCATCTAGAGCTATAAAGACACACAGTGGAGATACCATAGAACTAATACCGTACTGGTGTTGTTCAAATTGATAGTTTCACTACAAATTTCATCACTTGGCACCTAGTGACGATGCTCCAACACGTAGCGTCTCAGATGCTTACTTAGCGATACGTACTTGTATTTTCTAATTTCATTGTCACTGAGTTTAACACTTCAACACTTTTGCACTAGAACCGACACGATTGTCGTGGAAGTCTTCCTGCACGTGGCGACAGCACTTTCTACCCGGTTGATGTCCTCATCCAAAGTTATATCCAAATTCTTCACCGTTTTTTTGATACGGTATTGACGTGCCATCCAGAAGATTGGGGGGGGGGGGGGATTATTCATAATATTTAGAACTAATTGATTTCTCATGGTATACTACAACTAACTGTTTTGCACCAATCTGACCAGAGAAGAATGATCTACATTCATTTGGTAAAAGGCAGTATTGATATCTCTAGCGAAGTGGAAAACCATCGATACAGATATAATATTTGCAGTAGGACAGGGCCGATGAAAATGTGACGCCCCCTTAGAAAATTATGATTGACTGTGCTGGTAAATTTCTGCGTTATTTGATTTTCAAACAGCTGAGCAGAACTGAACGTACTCAGACGTTTCTCTCTTTACTTATTCTGATCATCACTAAACTGACACACAATATTTTTTTAGCGCAACGCAGTATGACTTTCAATAATCCCTGCAAAAGACCCGGCCGAAGTGGCCGAGCGCTTCTAGGTGCTACAGTCTGGAACCGCGCGACCGCTGCGATCGCAGGTTCGAATCCTGCCTCAGGTATCGATGTGTGTGATGTCCTTAGGTTAGTTAGGTTTAATTAGTCCTAAGTTCTAGGGGACTGATGACCACAGACGTTAAGTCCCATAGTGCTCAGAGCCATTTGAACCATTTTTTTTCTTTTTTGAACCTACAAAACAATAGCGCTGACTAACAATAACCTATACCTTTCATGAATCATTTACCTCACAAAAATCTTCGTTACTCGAACTACTGCAATACAGCGAGCAACAATACTGCCAGCTAAATAAAAGATTCTAACTACCGAAGGCACTAACTACTGATAGGCATAATTAGCAAATGAAAAATTTTGATAGAGAACGAACAATGTATTTACCTTAATAATGTTCAATTCATGATATCCATCTTTACAAATTTCCAGATCGTCCGTTTATAGTAACCTCTCAAAACTCTGGCATATCTGTCTCCACATCCACCACAGCTGGCGGCTCACCTCCGACTGCGCAACGCTAACGTGCTGTTAACAGCCAACTGCCCAACACTACAATAGCGAATATTCCAACAATGCCCACCAGCCACAGACTGCACACAGCACAGTCAGTGATTTTCATACAGAGCGCTACGTGGCGTTACCAACATAAAAACCTAAACAGCCTACTTATAAAATTTCAGATTGGCTCTGAGCACTATGGGACTTAACATCTGAGGTCATCAGTCCCTTAGAACTTAGAACTACTTAAACCTAACTAACCTAAGGACATCACACACATCCATGCCCGAGGCAGGATTCAAACCCGCGACCGTAGCGGTCGCGCGGTTCCAGACTGAAGCGCCTAGAACCGCTCGGCCACACCGCCTGGCATAAAATTTCATTGTCATACAAAGAGAACCATTGTGAGCCCAGGACTTACCCCTGTGGCACACTTGAGGAAACATTCATCAAGGATGATGTTTTATCCTCACTATCAACACGCTGCACTCTGTTTCGCAAGTAGATTTCAAACCAATTCAACACATTATCTGAAAATTTTAGCTGTCTCTTTTTTTCTGAACAGTATGTCGAAGTTAACGGTATTAAATGCTTTACTAAGGTCCAGCTGTGCAAATGTTGCGCCCATCTTTGACGTATTTTATGCCGTTAGTTATCTCAGTTAGTGTAGCATTCGTGCTGTGGCGTTCACGAAAACCGGGCTGAGTTGAATTTTTGTAACTATTCGGTCACTTGAATGTGAGCAATATATTCCTTGCTAAAGATCTTCTCTGTACTTCTTTCATTCATAAAGTTCTTCGGCCATACGAATCCATATCCTTCATGCATGCTTCCTAAGGTCGTCTACACACTTCCGATTAGATCGTAGCCACGGACTTTTCTCGTCTGACGGAATTCAGTAGAGAACTTCCTTGGTCCATCTGTCAACAGTTCGCTTATCTAGATGCCAAAGGCACTGGATGTAATGTTGGTCGTCAGCTGCTGAAACTTATGGGGTGCTTTTGTCTCCGTCAGCCCCAGCAGAAATGTGTTCCCACATTGTTGACCTCGATAACACGAATTATTGTGTAAACTCCGGCATGCTGCCACTCATGCAGCAAGGGTGCCATAAACAAAGGAAAAATAAAAGATTCTATCTACTGAAGGCGCTAGCTACTGATAGACATAGTTAACAAATGAAAAATTTTGATAGAGAACAAACAGTCTATCTACCTTAATGATGTTCAAAAGTCATCTCTCGAGGCAAGCTCACTGACAACTGTTATCGTTGGTCCTTGGTATATAGATAATGGTACAGCGACAGAGTTCACTGCCGAGCTGCTCCCAAACATGTTCTATCGTGGAAAGAAGCGAAGATATTGTTGGCAACAGAAATTCCTCAACACCAAGCAGACAATTCATAGAGACATGTGTTACGTGCGGACGAACATTGTCCTGTTGAAAAATGTCATTACTATACTGTAACAAGAAAGGTAACACGTGGGGACGCAGATTGTTCGTGACGTCTGTTGTGCCTTCAGAGTTCCCTCAGTCGCCATCAGCCGTGACCTGAAGTCATACTTGATGGCTCCTCACACCATGAGGCCAGGAGTATCATCTCCGTGTCGCTCCCGAACATTGGAAGAATGAGACCTCTTCCCAGGTCACTGTCATACTCGCCCACAATGGTCGTTCGGGGCACTGCAGAACCGCTGTTCATTGCTGAATACAATACGACGCCATCCATTAGTAGTCCATGCTTCCCGGTTACCGGCCCGCTCCAAACGCAGACGTTTGTTTTGTGATGTTAACGATGGTCTACAGATGGATCAGTAATTCCCTAGCCCAACCGCTGTCACTCTCCAAACAGTGATGTGGGATGACACAGAATATTGCAGCAAGTCCACTACCTGTTCTTGGATGGCGGGGACAGGATTAAAGGGATTACAATGTGTTTGGTTCACGATACGGCGATCCAACATTGCGGTGGTCGGACGTGGTCGACCGGAACCTTGACGACATGTATGCTTGAAATCGTGTTCGCATACTGTCCACTATTTGGTCACTAGCACATCCGGATGCCCCTTAAATCTGGATACGCAGCCGGACAAATGGAGACCCACAATGAGGCTCCTTTCAAACTGTGCCAGGTTCTGATAACGCTGTCTGAAACGATAAGACGACTATCCCTGTCCTTCGCAGTGATTACTCAACATCACGCCACATACGCACCCTACGAGACGTGGTAATCCCACTTAAGACGAACGTCATGAATGTACTCAGGCGTTCGCCCTATCTGTCGCAGAGAATTTCAAGTGTAGTCATTTACATGTCTGTCAGTAACGTGTGCGCGGAAGGGATGACATTGAGTACATGGCATCTCAGTGTTCCGAAGTGTGATTACTCAACGTTAGACGCTGTTCACTGGTAACCCCTTCCCCTTATATATCCTATCGTGTCTAGCGATAACACTACACACGAACTACAGTAATGCACCAACGCTTTCTGGTGTACGATCTACCTGTCAAAAAAACTACAACTCTCCCCCCTCCCCTCTTTCTCTCTCTCTCTCTCTCTCTCTCTCTCTCTCTCTCTCTCTCTCATCTATACAGGGTGGTCCATTGATCGTGGCCATGCCAAATATCTCACGAAATAAGCGTCAAACGAAAAAACTACAAAGAACGAAACTTGTCTAGACGAAGGAGGAAACCAGATGGAGCTATGGTTGGACCGCTAGAAGGCGCTGCCATAGGTCAAACGGATAACAAATGCTCAAATGTGTGTGAAATCTTATGGGACTTAATTACTAAGGTCATCAGTCCCTAAGCGTACACACCACTTAACGTAAATTATCCTAAGGACAAACACACACACCCATGCCCGAGGGAGGACTCGAACCTCCGCCGGGACCAGCCGCACAGTCCACGACTGCAGCGCCTAAGACCGCTCGGTTAATCCCGCGCGGCAAAAGGATATCAACTGCGTTTTCTTTAACTAGGAACCCCATTTTATTACATATTCCTGTAGTAAGTAAAGAAATATGAATGTCTTAGTTGAACCACTTTTTTCGCTTTGTGATAGATGGCGCTGTAATAGTCACAAACATATGGCTCACAATTTTAGACGAACAGTTGGTAACAGGAAGGTTTTTAAATTAAAATACAGAACGTAGGTACGTTTAAGCATTTTATTTCGGTTGTTCCAATGTGATACATATACCTTTGTAAACTTATAATTTCTGAGAACGCATGCTGTTACAGCGTTGGGAAATACGTGTAACGACATTCCTCTCAACAGTGAGCAGTTCGCCTTCCGTAATGTTCGCACATACATTGACAATGTGCTGACGCCTGTTGTCAGGCGTTGTCGATGGATCATGATAGCGAATATCCTTCAACTTTCCCCCACAGAAAGAAATGCGGTGACGTCAGATCCGGTGAACGCGCGGGCCATGGTATGGTGCTTCGACTACCAATCCACCTGTCATGAAATATGCTATTCAATACCGCTTCAACCGCACGCGAGCTATGTGCCGGACACCCATGTTGGAAGTACGTCATTCTGTCATGCAGTGAAACATCTTGCAGTAACATCGGTAGAACATTACGTAGGAAATCAGCAAACATTGCACAATTTAGATTCCATCCATAAAATGGGGGCCAATTATCCTTCCTCCCATAATGCCGAACCATACACTAACCCGCCAAGGTCACTGATGTTCCACTTGTCGCAGCCATCGTGGATTTTCCGTTGCCCAATAGTGCATATTATGCTGGTTTACGTTACCGCTGTTGGTGAATGACGCTTCGTCGCTAAATAGAACGCGTGCAAAAAATCTTTCATCGTCCCGTAATTTCTCTTGTGCCCCGTGGCAGAATTGTACACGACGTTCAAAGTCGTCGCCATGCAATTCCTGGTACATGGAAATATGGTAAGGGTGCAATCGATGTTGATGTAGCATTCTCAACACCGACGATTTTGAGATTCCCGATTCTCGCACAATTTCTCTGCTACTGATGTGCGGATTAGTCGCGACAGCAGCTAAAACACCTACTTGGGCATCATCATTTGTTGCAGGTCGTGGTTGACGTTTCACATATGGCTGAACACTTCGTGTTTCCTAAAATAACGTAACTGTCCGGTGAACGGTCCGGACACTTGGATGATGTCGTCCAGGATACCGAGCAGCATACATAGCACATGACCGTGGGGTATTTTGATCACAATAGCCATACATAAACACGATATCGACCTTTTCCGCAATTGGTAAAGGGTTCATTTTAACACGGGTAATGTATCACGAAGCACATCCCCGTGGGGTGTTTTGATCACAATAGCCATACATAAACACGATATCGCCCTTTTCCGCAATTGGTAAAGGGTCCATTTTAACACGGGTAATGTATCACGAAGCAAATACCGTCCGCAGTGGCGGAATATTACGTGATACCACGTACTTATACGTTTGTGGCTATTACAGCGCCATCTATCACAAAGCGAAAAAAGTGGTCCAACTAAAACATTCATATTTCTTTACGTACTATACGTATAAGTAGTAAAAAATTAGGGTTCCTATTTTTTTTAAAACGCAGTTGATATCCGTTTGACTTATGGCGGCGCCATCTAGCGGGCCACCCATAGCGCCATCTGGTTTCCCCCTTCAAACTAGACGAGTTTCGTTCTTTGTAGTTTTTTCGTTTGCTGCTTATTTCGTGAGATATTTGGCCCGGTCACTATCAATGGACCACCCTGTATACTAAGACACAAAAAAAAAAAAAATGATGCACCACGAAGGAATTATTTGAATGGCGTGGAAATACGGTACGGAAATCGATAGATCTGATGTACATGTTCAGGCAAACAAATAGCTATAATTACAGAAAAAATTAATTAATTGTTGCGTTCTCGCTTTCCACGCCCGGGTTCCCGGGTTCGATTACCGGGGGGGCCAGGGATTTTCTCTGCCTTGTGATGACTGGGTGTTGTGTGATGTCCGTAGGTTAGTTAGGTTTAAGTAGTTCTAAGTTCTAGGGGACTGCTGACCATAGATGTTAAGTTCCATAGTGCTCAGAGCCATTTAATTAATTGTTCAAGAGAAAGAGCTTCAAAAATTGAGCAACTCAGTAACTCGTTTGTCCTGTTCTGACCCTTATGGAAGCAGTTATTCGGCTTAGTATTGATTCATAGAGTTGTTGGATGTCTTCAAGAATAATATCGTGGCAAAGTCTGTCCAACAGGCGCATTAGATCGAGGAAATCCCAAGCTGGTTAGAGGGCCCTACCAATAATGCTCGATAAGTTTTCAGATGGGGAAAGATAAGGCGACCATGTTGGCCGAGGTAGGGTTTGGCAAGAACTAAGACAACCAGTAGAAACTCTCGCCATTTGCGGGCAGGCATTAATTTGCTGAAACATAAGCCCAGGATGGCTTCCAATGAAGAGTGACAAAACGGGACGTAGAATATCGTGAATGTACCGCTGTGCTACGAAGGTGCCACGGCTGACAACCAAACGGTTCCTGCTATGGAAAGAAATGCCACCCCAGACCGGAACTTCAGGTTGCGGGTCGTATGGCGGTATCCTACCACTGGTACCCAACTATTGTCCGGATCATCACAGACACGACTTCGGCCTGGCATCTCATTGACTGGATTGAAATTGTCTTCGGTGATGAGTCCTACTTCGAATTGCACCCCGATGACCAGTGAAGACTTGTCTGGAGACGCCTCAGACAGTGGTGGGATACCAACAGTCACCCGCCTTACGGCTCGACACCAGCTTTTCAGAGCAGTCCCCATCTGGTTGCCATCCGCGGACCTTTACAGCACAGCGGTACGTCGAAGATATTCTACGCCCCGTTTTGTTACCCTTTATGGCAAGTTAATGAGCGCACACCGCGAGAATTTTTACTGCTTGTCCTAGTGCTTGCCAAACGCTACGTGTGCCTGCCAGGTTGTCGGATCTCTCCCCAGTGAAGAACGTTTGGGGCCTTATGGGCAGGACCATCAAACCGGATCGGCATTTGGAAGACTAAATGCGCCGTTTGTACAGAATTTCGCATGATGTCCCACAGAAGGACATCTAACAACTCATTCAATCAATACCAAGCCGAATAACTGCTGCCATAAGGGCCAGAGGTGCACCGACGCCTTATTTGACTTGTTCTGTTTGTGGAGCTCTTTCTCTTGAATAAAACATCCACTTTCTCTGAAACTGAGATCATTTGTTTGTCTGTACACACACATCACATCTACCTACCGAGTTCCCTCCCATTCGGATAATTCCTTCGTGGTGCTTTTTCCTTTTCTTGAGTGAATATAGACTACATTTTGTATTAACATTTAGATAATTTTCTATTTCCAATCTTTATATCTAATAGGCATAACTGAGATATGAAACTGATGACCGCTGTTCAGATTTTTACATGATGCTTATGGTGATATCTATAGCTTTTTTATGATGTGTTGGACATTGGACAACAAACGCAACAGTTTGGTGAGGCGACTTGAAATCAGTACGCACCTCAGTCCGCCTGATGAGTACGAAGTAACATTTTAGCGTAACTGTAGCACAACCTGGGACATGGTCGCGAAAAAAGTAGTGATTTGGAATGTGTAGAATCTGTTTCTTTCATTGCAGGCTATAATCACAAAAATTGTCGGCGGACTATCGATTTAATTTCTGGTGTATCTGTTGACAATGTCGCTCCAGTAGTACAAATAAGTAACAGTGGATTATTTATCACTCGGGTGTAAAGCAAAGCTCCATAGTTTTACCAAAAATTACATTAGGTAATGTCGCTAACGGTTGAACATTGCACCTGTAAGAAGGATGCCGCCTTCGATTAAAATAACAGCAGCTGCTGGGCCGGTCTCCGCTCATCACCTTCCCCGTTGTGGGGGCGGCCTACGGCAGGCGCTGCATGGCCACGGCAAACACGCGGGCCAATTACACACGGCCTTAAGCGCGGCTCGTGTTCATTACCTGCGGTGGAGCGCTGTCCCGCTGGGATTAGCACCGCAGGCCCCTGAGGTCTGGCGCGACAGTTTTCATAGCGCAAACACCAGAGGAGTCCGCTGTTACTCTGCGCGCTAGGGGGCCGGCGCTAGGTAAATTAAACGAGAGTATGTCTTCCACTGCACGATTTATGGCTCCTAATTTGCAGTCTCGGAGCAAATACTCTTCAGAATCACGCCGAGAACCTGACACCTCACGTGAACCCTCGTAACACGCTGCAACATTTAAGGTAATTAGTGAGTTTCTCTTTACTATTAGTCTGAGCAACAGAGCAAATTAAACAGAAAAGTAATGATAGGTTTATTCCTCTGGTTTAATTTATTTGTTTCTCCGTTTCCGTAAGGATTTCTAACATTCGGTACTGATTACGATACAAGACATGAGCAGGTAATTTATTACTTGCGAAAGTCTTGTTCTCTGGCTTATTCTGGACATGTATATAAGGTATTCGGTAGTTCCGTTGCAATGATTATCTTGTGAATGTTGCACTTATTGTTATTTCCTTGCTTGCTAAGAAAATTTGAGAGCTATTGGATATTTGTGTTCGTAGCCTTAGGTCTACTACGCCATCTATAGCTTGTCATCTGCAAACAGCAAAATGTAAGGTACGTAAACAAGACTTTAAATATAACGTAAATAAACAACACAGACTGCCTCCAATAGTTTAAATGGCTCTAAGTACTATGGGACTTAACTTCTAAGGTCATCAGTCCCGTAGAACTTAGTACTAATTAAACATAACTAACCTAAGGACGGAGGCAGGATTCGAATCTGCGACCGTAGCAGCTGCGCGGTTCCGGACTGAAGCGCCTAGAACCGCTCGGCCACCATGGCCGGCAGACTGCCTCAACTCACTGATACATGTCTCAATTGTCATGTCTGTAGTGTATCCAAACAAATGTAAGAATATTCAACAATAATCGTTCATTTTACAAATGCAAATATTTTGTTTATTTTAAGTTTAACATGGAACAGTTTTGCAGAAGGAAAATATATAAAACCGCTGTATACAGCTCAAAAGGTGCCGAAACATGTCTGTTTGAAAACAAAACTACATAGATGTCCTATATAAGGCAAAATTCTTCTTACAAATTTGCCAGTACAGACTTATAGGTTTTATAGAGGGGAGTAAGTCCATAATATTTTGAATAAGAAGCCATGAGGTGGTTTCAATTCAGATGTTTAACTCATCCACTTGTGCTTGAGGAACTGAATTAAGCGTGTCGCAGTAAAATTATTAGATAACAGTTCGAAAGGAAACATAATGAAATATCCATTTATCACTTAAGCACATTTATTTGTATTACCAAACAAACATTACGTGTTTACATTATATCAAAATGAAAATGAATCCAGCAAACTGTACGTACAGTGCAGTATTGATGCATTACATCAGATGACCGTCTGACGTAGTACACGTCATCTTGTCTACCTTATTGCATAGCAGGACAACAAACTCCGAGGCTTTCCTCTTTCTCTCAGCAGACGTGGACGCGGTATACGACTGAGTTGAAACCGTAGCAGGTACGTTTCCGGACATGGATTCCTACTCAAAATATTATGTAATCACTCCGCTCTACAAGTTCTAGAAGTCTGTAACGGAAATATCCGAGCACTCTGTATTTAGAAGTGATAAGGCAATGAAAGTCGAAAGTATTTTTCGAATGCATCATCAATAAACGGAGATAATAACGACATCGATTTAGTTAACTTACGTTCAGGAAGACATGATTTTCTTCCAATTAGGTAACACATCTGCATGCTGATTAATGTCACTAAACTTCACAGTCTCTGGCGAATGGGATAAGTAATTGGTTTATGGCAAATGAAATTTATAAACATTAGAGTCCTGTAACTGGGAAAAAAATAATATCATAAAATTCACGAATATACAACAACACTAGATGGCGACGGAAGTGTGGATTAAAGTCGTCTATAACCCCTGAAGAAAGAAATACAAGGAAGCACAGAGGGAATGACGGAGTGTTGTGTGAAACGCCTGTTTCCGAAGACGTCATTGCAGACGGATCGCTGAGTATATTAAACGATCGTAATCGACCGTGATCTCTCTGAAGGAATCTTCTGAACATTTGTGTGAAGTATTTTAAGTATAGCACAAGAAAGCAAATCAGTATGGTCCAATGGGAACGTGGACGCCGCTCCTCATAATGTGCAACGGACTAAGACTACTCTTCAGAAGGCGAACAATGCCTTAAGCATTCCACTTCACACCAATGGCAATAAATAAGGCTAAAAATTGTAGACCTATTATGTTTTTTCCTTAATGTACAGTTTTCAGCAAAATTACTGATAGCTGCTTATGAAATGGCTGGAATTCGTTCAGGCAAAGTAATAATATAGTAAGGTTAACTATTTGCAGGCGACGAACAAAATTATAGAACAGTGCAGTACGTAAGAATTCCACTTAGTCTGTGATTAATATGTTTGGAAAGAGCTTTTGAATTAGTGTCAAGAAAATTTATACTATCAGACCTTGAGAAAGAAGGCAGTAATTTATCCTACGCCAGCATTCTTAAGTATATACACATCAGAGCTACAGCTTCCAATATATTCATGAGAACAATGAGAAAATAAGAGTTAACAGAGGAGTTTCTTCTTCAGCAAAACTGTCATAAACAGGCTTAGTGCATGTTCTCAGGGCCACAGATAAAATGTAACATACGTGCACAACTTTCGATGATGTGTTATTTCTGTCAAGTGCAGATAAAATTTTGCAGGCGATGGAAGAACTTAACAGAGAAAATTGAAAGCTTGTCCTAAAATTCATTCATAATAAGTCCAGAATAATTTTGAATATTCATATATAAAAGAAAACCGTAAATATTAATAGTGAGGTGATACGACCAATTAACGGAACTTTGTTCTTAGGGAATCTGAATAAAACTAATAAGTGGGCAGAAAAGGAATTCAATTGAAGAATGAAAATAGCCTGGAGTACTATTGGTAATCAATGTAGTGCTTTGAAACTAGGCTCCCTATGCAGTCAAACTAAATGTTTGCCTTCATTTTGTATCGTTAATTTTGACGTAGATGTATGTTTGAAATTTCTAGCAGAGACAGAAACATAAATAAATGGGCCATGGAAGAGAATGTTGAGTGATATAAATATTACTGCAACAGATGGACGTGGTATAATGCATAGTAAGATATTGTACGGACAAAGGAAATCCTCTTCTGGATTCCAATAGAAAAGGTTAAGAGGACGATTTTTAATGGCATTGCAAGCAACAAACATGCGCATAGTTGAAGACTGTAACGTATGGAGAAGGGGTGGATGAAACCTTTAGCCAGCAATGGTTGAAAATACTACTGACGTTAAATGGTTACGAAGAGATGCAAGATAATTACTAACGAATAGCTTTAAGGCAAATGATATCTGAGTTTTATATTTCCACCCTCAGAGAAAGCTAATTTTCAATATTTACCACAGACGTAACTGCGCAATGATGGATACAGATTCAGTAGTAAGTTCTCCGGACAAAATACTACTCATCCCTTTAAAAGAATAAAATAGTTTCTTTGCGGCAGTTGAGATGTTGTAGAACTGGTATCAGGACATGTAATGACCTCCGTCGCTGACGTAATTGATGATAGTTGAGATTATGTGTGTTTTTTCTAGTCAGTTGAATAGAATATGCACAGTAAGTAGGGTCGACGTGGAGTCGTAACTGCGTGGCAGAAAGCAGCTTCCTATTTGGACGTACCCACGAATACATCCCGCATCAAGTTGCCCGATTTGTTGATGCCTCAACACAGACTCTCCATCGTGTGTACAATGACTGGCGTACCAGATGCAGCTACGTAACACGGTGAAAGAACCGACATGGATTGGCGACGAATGTCATGCCTTTCCAATGACAATCATTTTTCAGTCCGGCAAGACTGTCTGCTTTCAGTGACTACATGTCCACCTCAACGAGTTTCCGACATACTGGGTGAACATTTGGACGTTACAGACAGTAACAAAGAGTTCACAGCCAAACGTTTCTCATAAAAAATTACAGGTGTCTTCCGTGAACTGTATCGCTGTTGAAAAGACAAAACCTCAGATCTATGGTCGGTTACTGGCATGTGAAAGATCTTGAAAACGATGAAAATGATGTGGACATGTGAACTGACCACAAACTGCCCAGTATGGGCTGCTACGAGACGTACATATGCTACAATAAAGTTTTAACTACAGTTCCCAAGTTCTTCTTCAAGAACCCGCAGATTGTACTCAGTCTGGTCAGGGGTACGAGTTAATCTTACACCACCGTATGCATCGTGTGCTAAGGATCCTCTCCCAGCAACGTGAGGAGAAGTAGCAGAAGAGTTTGAATTGGTAGTCAGTCTTCTGTCAGTGAACGTGTTTGGATAAAGTCATGAAGGCTTACGTCTTTTATTTCTCGTGCAGATATAGACATAAATAAATATCCTACCTTGGTTAAACTGAAAATTTAGCTCTTTACTCGCTATTGTTTCACACATGATACATTCAAGGGAAAAAAATCCTGAAATGGACCCATATCTCGAATGTAAACATGCCTCCATAGAAACACATCACATTCGAAGACTCATTGTGCTTATCAAGGGAATGACTTGTATCGATAACATTATTCGATAGCTAGGAAATGAATTTTAGCTGTTGATTACAATCTTTAGTAGCTGGACTTCATCTCCAAATCTGATGAACGTAACCTTTCTATAACTGATACAAACGAAGTATTGGAAGACGTATGATTATACTTTTTGTATTTTTGTGAAAATTCACCCTCAACGGTTGTAAAAATACACGTTTTTCCTCTATAGCAGAAAGTTAATTTTTATGTTTTCCTCCTTCAAGATTGTGTTTCAGTCCTGGAAGGAGACTGATAAAGTAGTACTTGTGACAATAATATCTTACTAAATAATATCTTACTAAAGTGAGCGCTTCTGTAGTTACAGAGAACCGAGTCGTTCAGTGCCGGACGGCAACATTCGCTGAGGAGGTTTGTCATTTCAATAAAAACATTTCGCACATAAATAATTAGCAGCAGTTCATGACATGTGAAATGTTTCCGCATTGATAAATGTGCTCCAGAGAAGAACGGCAGTAAAAAAATTATGATGAAGACCAGTAATAATTGGATGTCATGTGATGTTCGTTTCTCTCACAAAGCATAAATATGTATAAGCCATCTGAATAATTGAATTTCCGTCAACTGCCACTCAAACGGGCTTACTCTGCTCGACATTTGCAAACAGCAATGTTTTCATCGTACTTCAAAAGTGAAGCTTAACGAGCAGCAATACGGCTCAGTACAGAGTCCAGCGACCTGTCATTAACATTTGTTTTGGCCCAGTAACATATGCTGTAGTGAACAGTACGAAGAATTTGATGTGTCGAGTCTCAAATTTATCATGAAAAGAGAGACGTAAGATACCATGTAAGCTTAATGTATGGTCCAGTATACATGATCCGTTTTGAGTTATAATGATATAAGCCCAGGAGACTATATAGGGTAGATAAGCAAGGACTGCTGACGCAAGACAAGCTTTTCAGTGTGATTACGGTAATGGGGCATTTATTATGTTTCTGTCAGTGAATGTATGTTTCCAGGGAACGTACTCAAATGAATCAAAACTAATTTTGATGACGATAGCGTAACTGTAGCACAACCTGGGACATGGTCGCGAAAAAAGTAGTGATTTAGAATGTGTAGAATCTGTTTCTTTCATTGCAGGCTATAATCACAAAAATTGTCGGCGGACTATCGATTTAATTTCTGGTGTATCTGTTGACAATGTCGTTCCGTCTTTATTATATTAGGATATGTTTTAAACAGATCTAAAGATGGCCACAACAGACCGAAATCGATAGCCTGACCTCAGTTTTTCTTGTCTTAGACTGGAATGAAAGAAATTCTTAGCTCTTGATCACAGTTTGATGCAGAAGCGTGAAAGATGTGAAGCTGAAGCGCTCCACTTGTGTGACTAGCAAACAACATTATACTCTTTGTCATTTACTGGTCTCTTTAACATGCAACGAGAAGGGTTTTTGAGTGACATTACTTTGCATGTATTTAGAAATATTCGTTCCTACTTCTTTTCTCGCATTATCAGAGCCCAAAAAACATCCATCAAACACCACTGTTTCTCAGACATTACTATTTCGTCGCCAGACAGAAAGTGCAGATTCTCTCAAGAGCAAAGTCACTGCAGACAGACGAAACTTGAAAATAAAACGCCAGTACAATGAATGACGGAAAATGTTGTCACCACAGAAAAAAATTCAGCACATTACAGTCTGATGGACACGTCTGGACTTAAAACTTTTTCAGATACAAATACTGTTATCTATTTTGGTTTTATGGGAGAGAGGGTAGATTTATTTGATAGAGAAAATCCACACGTTGTGACGGAATTTGAATAGAAGGGAAAGTGACATGTAGAATAAATTGTTTGGTTGCCAACGTGTTTCAGTCGCTATTGGGCGTATTTTGTATTTATGCCAACAGTCAACGCATTCACAATTATTGTATCATGTCTGGTCTCCGACAGTTTTCTTGGTGATTCTCTTTCCAGTGAACAGATGCCAACATTCGCCTAGTTATCTTCAGACTCCGTGAACCCATTGGGCAGTTTAATGAAAGCAGGGAAGGTATAGTGGCAAATGTTTATATGCCGGATGTCTGGTATTCAAGTAAGAACACCAGCACGCTGATCTCCCTGCCGAACAATTACTACCTTGCTGACAAAAGCAACGGACATATAACGCTAGGAACAGCCACATACCCTCACAATGCAGAACATCCATCTGTAAATGTAGAGCACAATATCTAACTAATAATGATCAGAAAATGTATTTTTTGGAAGAACTAGAAGTACATTCATATCTGAAAAAATAATATTAAGACAAAATATCAAATGAAAAACTGGGAAGTGACCAAGTGTGCAACTACGTCAGATCCTCCCGCATTATCCATACATAAGCAAATAAAACAGTGACACACAGAAGCAAGTGCCTTTGCAAATAATGTAGAAGTCAATTATCATTTAGTTTACGTAAGAAAACTACCCTCTGGGCAAAAGAACAGTATACCATACACTGTAGCGTTATCTCTGTTGACTACATTGAAAATATCTTCGTGAGTTTTGTATTCTTGTAACCATTTTCAACGATTACTGTGTACTGCAAAGGGTGTGAGTTATATTTAGAGTGTGTTTATCCGTAACTGAACTACGATAAAATCATAAGTAAAGTTTTTTTTTCAAATTCACCATTAACTCTATATTAAGATCGGCCACTAATTACAAAATGGTCTGAGTTTGTATGTTACGGCAGAGGCAACACAATAATGCAGCACCTCACTCATCAAAAACGTCACGTATGAAAGATGTAATACGTGAAAAATGTTGTTGAAAAATGTGAATCATTTCATGAATCGTGGCGCACGTGAATTACATGAAAACATAATCGTGAATGATAGCCGAAAATGTAATTTTTTAAATTGTTTTTACTCTTGCAGGCTTTCACCAATCTTTTCTAATGGATGAAACAAATTTTTTTGAGGTTACCAGGGAGTGGCAATTACTTGTCAGCGTAGCATACGTTTCCGCTTCTGTGGATGACAAATTGTTGTATCACATTGTAACCTCCCCCTCACTTATCGACCTTAATGACAGTGAAAAATTAAACCGCGTGTACCTAATGGAAATTTGGGAAAAAGCAATCGTCACCGAAGTTAATCTGTCGGTAAAGAGGGAGGAAAGGGTTACATCTAAATGAAAGGAAAAATGCAAATGAAACTGGTGAAAATTAATTTTGAAAAGGGGCAAAGTTAATGAAGAAAGTAAATGTGCGGCCGTTACGTTAACAATTAACTAGCGGTAATTAGATATTTGAGATTTGGGGGAAATTATGGTCGCCAGTCCTAAGGACAATTACTATAGTAGCTGAAAAAGAAAGGTAATTACACATATAATTAGCACTAGAAGCGCGGCAACTGAAGGTTGACACGTGTAGTGTGAAAACTGAAAGTTTGCCAGAAGTAATAACTTTCGCTGCACTCTGACTTAATTTAGCAAAAGAATTAATAAAACCGGAAAACTGAAAGTTAATTTAGTGACTGAAATTAATAAGAAGCTTTCTTTCTTAAGCACATCGAAATTCAGTAAAATACGGTTAGTCTTGGACTACCTCAACAATCATTTCAAAAGCTACTTGAATCTACGCAATTTAGAAATAAGAGATTTAACTTTGAACTTGAATTAAATGATTCTGAACAATTAACAATAGTAAGATTTAGTACGTACCAAGCTGAGCTGCAGTCACAGGTAAGCTAAAATACGGTAACTAAACTCGCACTCTTAATTTGTGCTTGCGTAATCTAAATATTGTAGCCAGCTATGAATACTTAAACTGAACTTTGAAATTAAAGCAGTGAAATGGAATGATTGTACTTTAATGCTGGCATCTGAATTTCAACGACACTCGGGTTGATTTCGGAAAAGGAAGGGACCCTGCTTGGTAATGCAATTGGGACAATGAGCAACAAAGGTTCATGCTAAGTAGCTGTAATTTTGCGAGGCAAATGGAACAATTTGAAAAGCTGAGGTCTGCCATACAGTTCTAAAACTTTACGTGCTTCCAGTCTTCCTTGTTGGTTGATTGAAGGTTTGAAGCCGCCGATCGAGGAGGTGGCGACAGTCACTCATTGTCGGCCGTCGCTGTTGCAGAAGCTGGATGTTGGCGCGCCTTCTTCTCAACACGGTCACCAGACGAAACGGGCTCTTGATGTGCGCCAGCTAATGCTTCCCGTCCGCGACACCATGTCAGAAACTATTATCACAAGTCGAGCGCAATTACAAGCTGCCAAACCCCGAAAGCGCGGCAACTCGCGGGAGCTACACACAACACACCTGCTCCACTCGCTACTCCAGCCAGACCCTCCACGCGGCAGAGTTAACACTACCAAAGATCCTACACACTTTGATTCTTCACACGACCTATCGATGTAATCGTTCGATAGCAGTTTTCCCTAGGCAAGACCCAGCGTAAAATACAAATAATATTTACGAAACAAACCAATTATATGGCTTCAAATGGCTCTGAGCACTATGGGACTCAACTGCTGTGGTCATAAGTCCCCTAGAACTTAGAACTACTTAAACCTAACTAACCTAAGGACATCACACACATCCATGCCCGAGGCAGGATTCGAACCTGCGACCGTAGCGGTAGTGCGGTTCCAGACTGTAGCGCCTTTAACCGCTCGGCCACTCCGGCCGGCAAACCAATTATACATCGACATAAATGCATATATATATATATATATATATATATATATATATATATATACAAATAGTAAAACAATTACAATATGTAAAGACACAGAAATGTCATATATTCAGGTAACAAAAATAAGGAAAACAAATTATAGTACAATAGATGGAAATAGGAGGATATACATTTCCGGCGTTGCAACATCGATGATTCTTCTCTTTTGACTGCACGTGTTCGACCAACGAGCTCACTAGTGACTTACATTACCTGTGGTATTTATGAATGTGCGGTCCATTAGCGTGTGATCTCAATCCTGTCGAAGAAGAACAAATGGATAACCCTATTGTATTTTCACTGACACCTTTATAGTCGAAAGGCACGGAGTGCTGCAGAGGTGTGTACAGCTTCCATTCATTGTCAACGCACACAGACAACACATGCTCGGGGTTTACCGAAGCCTTTGCTAAATCTCTTCCAATACTTAGGGAAATGGTTGAAACCTAAATCAAGGTGGCAGGACGGGAAATTGAAACTCTTTCTTCCGAAAATACGCCCACGGTATTATCGCCCCTGCAGTCATGGACTGTGCAGCGGAGGTTCGAGTCCTCCCTCGGGCATGGGTGTGTGTATTTGTCCTTAGGATAATTTAGGTTGAGTAGTGTGTAGCTTAGGGACAGATGACCTTAGCAGTTAAGTCCCATAAGATTTCACACACATTTGAACATTTTATTATCGCCCACTTTAATGATTAGTAAACTACGTCGTTCGGGCATTCTGTCTCTGTGTGACAGACGGCCATCTGTTAACGTGGTCAGGCTGACAAAATCTTCGGACCGCTGAATATCAAAGATGTCATTACTCTGCGCTTCAGCAGATTTGCTCTACACGATTAAGTACACTGTTTAAACTTCCACTTTCGGCAAGCTTTTGTTCCAGATTAACGGATTAGTAATTTGTGCCAACCGAAATCCTTTTTCTTTCCACGAATAACACGAACTAAAAATTCAGTTTCTTTAAACTGAAATAACACTTCGGTTTCTAAAATCCATAGAGGGTGTAAGAGGTCAATGACTAAGGAATTTGTTGCTAGCGTACTCGAGCAGATGTAATTTCGATGAATTGCTCACACGCTGCCTGCGATATGTAAGCTATAAGAGTATCTCAGACCAGAGAGCAGTGTTGTATGCATTAGGAACTGTGTAGCAGTAGTAGTGGTAGTGGCTAGCAGTCGTGTGTATGGAGTAGGCTGGGCCGGTCGTGGGGAGTAATGGCGGTGCCTGAGCGATCTAGTGTAAGGTAAAAGCAGCCTCGTGCATATAGTTATATTAAGTCCCTTGTAAATGTTTAAAAAAATCTCTTGATAATAATCTTTCTTATAAAAATTAACTTTTAACAATCAGTCATCTCAATTTAAAGATTTTACTAATTTCTCCAATCCATGGTCATCCCGATTATTGTAAAGAAAAATCAGTTGTTCCTTTTTATTCATGACAAATCTATCGGCCAGCATTGCATTGAGCTGTGCCAGCAAAATTTCTTATATGAGCAGATATATATGCGTTATCCGGCCACATTATTGAGGTAAGAATTTTCAATTTATTCAGTATGATCTTTCATGCCCATGACGCAGCATTGCTAACGTCCAAAATTTATCAGTTTAAATTCACAGTCAGTTATTGAAAGGTTATAAGTGAGCCGCAATTTTATTGAGAGGTTAGTCACATTTTATTGTTCCAAGGTTACGGAATTTATCAGTTGGGAGGTTACCCTAACTGTCAATTATATACTTATATTATTTTATCTGTTGGCAGGTTACACTAAATCTGAATGTTACATAATTAATGTATTTTTACTGTTGGGAGGTTACAAGGGCTTCTGACTAGCGATTGTAGAACTTCCGGTCTTTCTTTTCCCTTGCGTTTATCCAGTCCAGTACTGAGTCCGCTTTTTGAGTAATTAGCAAATTTTTTTTTGATTACTGAACTATCTAGCTGCATGCCCTTCCAGATGCCAAAGGAAGAGAAGGCACGTGCACCATCTGTCTATGAATCGTGCGTGTAAACTTTGTTTGTTATCATATTTGACCTGTTTACGTATCGTATTTCCTGAGGCGTAAATTGAGGCACCAGCCCAGCATTTGCTTAATCGAGCCTCGGAAACCGCCTAAAACCCACACTCAGCCCGGCAGGTGTAACAGCTCGTCGTAGTTAAGCCACCACACGGATTTGTTCCGCGTGTGTCTCGCGTCGTAGTCTGGCAAGCTATAGCTCTGCGCCATGCAGTTACTTCGAAAGATTCTGTTCTTTTATTTTTTTCCAGAACACGTTCTGCTGAACGTCACACTGAACGTACTGACGTTGTGATGACTGTACTTCCGTCATTTGCGGTACGCTAAGCTGTTTGACTTCTTACTTCCCGACCACAATGTTGTGTCTGAAATGTGTAAATGTTTGTTCCTCACCATTCCTATGGGACGGCGATTGGTGTGACACGAGCAAAACTTCTTCAGTTTCAGAGATGTACACCCCGTTGCGCGTCTCTGTTTGCTGCCGAGCAGATAAGGCCAGACACGGCTGCTGCGAATAACCTCGTACAGCGACATTGTCAAGTGAATGCAATAGGAAATCTCTCTAGCACGTAGCTGTGCTGTTAAAACTTTTGCACGAATTACCATTCATTTAAAATACTACAGTTTTCATGTTTAAAATGGATCTGTGCACTATGGGACTTAACATCTGAGGTCATCAGTCACCTAGACTTAGAACTACTTGAACATACCTAACCTAAGGACATCACACACATCCATGCCCAAGGCACGATTCGAACCTGAGACCGTAGCAGCAGCCCGGTTCCGGACTGAAGCGCCTAGAACAGCTCGGCCGCAATGGCCGGCTTTCATGATTCGAAATGTAAAATGTAGAGATGGCTCTATGCGTTTGTCTTTGGTAACTAAGCAACTAGTGGCCGATCCTTTTTCCAGTCGTTACTTTTTACTTATCACCATTACTTTTTCTGTCTACTTTCGAAATACTGGAAGTTCACATCTTATTGTATTGTAATCGACCAGTAATTACAATAAACCTTATTTTTGTTTAAGAACTGTAATGCCATATTTTTTAATTAACGCTTACATGGAACTTAAATAAAATTTAAAAAATGGTTGCTGTTAGTGACATTCTAACCAGTGACTTTACAGTAACAAAACCTACGCTGTTCATACTCAGTTGCTTTTTTTAATACATTTATTTGCTTCATTTTGCATACAGTAGCGATCCAAAGTGTATTTTTATAGTATTCTAACACTGGAGAGTAAGAGATACGGACGTAAACAACAAAAGAAAACATTAATGGAAGGAATTAAGAACGAAAGTAAATAATCGTTCAGAGATGTCTGTGAAAACTTAAATTTCTTCAGTCCTTGGCGAGATGAAGATCTTGCTGTTTACATGATGTCAGACACAAACAGGCAGAAGAAGAAAGTTTCAGTGATCTGCTTTTGCTTATGTTCATAGTGAAATACATTTCAACGATTTCTAGAGAAAAGTATTTTCTTGTAGAACATTTTGCTTAACAATACTTAACCGTTTTTGGTGGTTGGCATACTCTTTTGGTTATCTTAAAATTTATGAGGAACTGTTTCATTCTTTCACGACACATGGATGACATCGATAATTTAAAAAAAACCATCTGAGCAAGACAACTGGGTAAGTTTTGATTTTTCCTTACATTGTATTTCGATTACTGGGCTTGAAACCTAGAAACTTAAAAATAATGTACAGATACTGGGTGATTCATATTAACCTTTAAAAACCCCGAAGCGACTTAGATGACGCTGAGACAAGTAATTTAATGCAAGACACACAGGGTCGTAAATGTTGGGGAATATCTCAAAAGAGGATGTGAAAAATTGAATATATGACGTCACGAGATGAAGTACCTCGCCGCTCGTGAAGCGGCTGGGTGTCGACATGAAGAGATGATTGAGTGGTGCAGTGCGTGCATTCGAGCAAAAAGAGTAATTTTCGACCACCTTTTGTGAATTTAATCTGTTGTAAACGTAGAAGTTACAAAATTATTGTCGTGTCTGTAACCAAGCAAACGTTCTTCTTATTTTGTATTTCTTCTCTTTTGTCCCTTCTTTTTTTTGTTCACAGACATTACTTAGTAAAGAAAACGTAGACAATTTACTGGGAATGACGCAGTTCGTAAGCTTATATTCATTCACTTATGACGAAATACGATAGATTTTGGATGTACCGTACTTCGCAATGATCCAGTGGAGACCGCAATACAGGTAAGTGAAATAATAAATCTTACCTTAATACAAAGACATAATTGTCTAATCCAATGAAAAAAATAGTGCCTGCAAGACGCAAGACTCGAAAACTTAACCCCACGCGCAAACGTCACGTTCGTAGGCCCGGTGCCACACCAGAGTGAGTACTTGACTTGTGTTGGAATGTTCCGGTGCGACAAACCTATAGTCTCAGCCAGAGCATGTGCGAGGAGGTACATCATCTGGTGTCGTCACATATTCAACATTTGTTTTTGGGATATTTCCTGACATTTGTGACCCCATGTGTCTTACGTTAAATTATGTGTCCCTGCGTCACCCATTTCGATCGGATGTGTTTATAGATTAGTAAGAATCACGCTGTATATTGTCGGTATACACTGGGGTGATAAAAGTTATGGGATACCGCCAAACATCCTGTCGGACTTCCTTTTGTCAGGCCGGCCGAAGTGGCCGTGCGGTTAAAGGCGCTGCAGTCTGGAACCGCAAGACCGCTACGGTCGCAGGTTCGAATCCTGCCTCGGGCATGGATGTTTGTGATGTCCTTAGGTTAGTTGGGTTAAACTAGTTCTAAGTTCTAGGGGACTAATGACCTCAGCAGTTGAGTCCCATAGTGCTCAGAGCCACTCGAACCCTCCTTTTGTCAGGCAAAGTGACGCTGCTTGACGTGCCACGGGTTCAACAAGTTTTTGGAAGTCTCCTACAGAAATATTGAGCCATGCTGCCTCTACAGCCGTCAACATTTTCGAAAGTGATGCCAGTACAGGATTTTGTGCACGAGCTGACCTCCCGATTACGCCCAAGGATGTTCCAAATCAATCGCTTGATTTGTCTGGAAAGTTCTTCAAATTCGTCGCTACCAATTGTCGCTCGGTGAAATGACGCATTCTCATCGATAAAAATGTTTGGGAACATAAAGTCCATGAAATGCTGCAAATGGTATCGAAATAGCCGAGAATAACGGTTTCCAGTCAATGAACGGCTCCACTCCATGCAAACACAGCCCACATCGTTATGGATTGACCACCAACTTGCACAGTGCCTTGTTGACAACTTGGGTCCATCGCATCCTGGGGTTTACGCTCACTCGAACCTTACCATCAGCTCTTACCAACTCAAACTGGGACTCATTTGACGAGGCCAGTCGCCTGAGGTCCAAGCAATATGATCATGAGCCCAGGAGAGGCGCTGCAGGCAATGGGCTTTTAGCAAGGGCATTCGCGTCGATCAGGAAACTTTGCTGCACTGTCCTAACGGATACTTCCGTCGTAGGTCCTACACTGAGTTCGAAGGTTGTTCAAGCAGTGTTCCTTATCAGTTAGCACTGACAACTCTATGCAGACGGCCGGCCGCAGTGGCCGTGCGGTTCTAGGCGCTGCAGTCCGGAACCGCGGGACTGCTACGGTCGCAGGTTCGAATCCTGCCTCGGGCATGGATGTGTGTGATGTCCTTCGGTTAGTTAGGTTTAAGAAGTTCTAAGTTCTAGGGGACTGATGACCTAAGATGTTAAGTCCCATAGTGCTCAGAGCCATTTGAACCATTCTATGCAGACGCCGATGTTCTCGGTCGTTAAGTGAAGGCCGTGCTGAAAGGTAATGCGTCAAAGTGGTATTCTCGGCACACTCTTGACACTGTGGATCTTGGAGTATCGAATTCCCTAACATTTCCCGAAATGGAATGTCCCACGCTTGTTGCTCCAACTGCTATTCTGCGTTCAGAGTCCATTAATTCCCGTTGTGCTGCCGTAATCAAGTTAGAAACCTTTTCACACGAATGATGTAAATACTAAGTACAGCTCCGTCAATGCACCGTCCTTTAATACCTTGTGTACGTCATACTGCCGCCCCCGTGTATATGTGCATATCACTGTCCCATGACTCTCGTGACCTCGGGATAATTGCACGTTTAACATGTCTGTAGAGTCAGTTAATTTTTATTTTTTATTTTGTAAGAAAAGCAAATTGTGAAGCACGCACCTGCATCGCAGTGCTGCTGGGACTGTCCTTTCCGCGTTCTCCCGCAGTATTTTTAATGTCGCCACTGTCGTTCGAGGTTTTTTGCGCCGCTGATTTACGGCCTGGCGTAATTGAAAACCACGTCAAACACAACCGTCTCTCTATTCAAAACGTCGTTGCGCGCGGTGATACATCGCGCCGACAGGCCCCATAACTCTGCGAGCGCCGGCCGCCCCCCTGCCCCCGTGTGGGGCGGCGCACCTAATGCAGTGTCCACATGCGGGGCCGGACCGCCGCCACCGGCCAGGTTTTTATTGCGAAATCTGCGCCGCGGATTCTTTATCCCTGGCGGCCGGCAAGAAGAACGGCGGCGGTTGCGGCGGCGGTGGAGGCGGCGGAGGCCGTGACGGCGGCGGCGGCGGCAGCAGGGGGCGGCGAGGGAACGGGGGGGGGGGCGGTAGGCGGCGTGATTAATGGGCCGGCCGGGACAAGCGCCGTAATAAATTCCCACCCAGGAATTACCAGCGAGCAACTTGCGAAATATGACAGAGCCGTAAATTGTAGGGCCCGCCGCGCCGCGGCCACGCGGGGGTGGCGCCCAGACAAGCGGTTTCCGTCTTGCAGCCGACAGGGGTGGCCACCCCGCTGCAGCCCTTGCAAAAATGTGCACCTCTCCTCGCCTCAGCCCTCGCGTCTTCTATAGCCGCTCCGCTTGATCGGTTTGCCTTTGAACACCAACAAGTGTACAGAGAGTTGTGGATCTCTTGTGTTCCCCTAATGACAGTCAGCTTACCAAATAAATGGATCGGTATGCACGCGACAGAAGGCTTACGTAATATGTTAGAAAACACCTCTCATAAAAAAGGGATTTTCCGGTGCTCATACCTCGGATTCTGTTGGTAATAAAAAAATAGGCTCAACTTGAATAACTCTCGGAATAGGGATCATTTGTATACCCAACAGGAATGGAAGGATGGGCTTAGTGTCACTTTCCTACACTATTGGGTCAAAGTATGAATATTAAACGTTTTCCTCTGCTTGGGCAAATGGAGAAAATCGGTTAGTTCTTTTTTTCCATTAGATGTGGTATACGGTGGGCGTTATGGAACTTGCGGGGACGCCATTAGTTCATGGGCGGTTCCTCGGAAACCCTTCCCCTCCCCCAAAGTAGTTTTTGTATTATGTTTTCGGTGTCACCAGTCGGGGATTCCAGCGCGGCTATTTACAGCGAAAAGCTGAATTTTTTACGATCTATTTCTGAGATGCCGGTCTCGAACAACCTTAAACATTTTGTTGATATCTTTAACCGTTTCCAAGATACAGAGGTTCAAATTAACCCTACTTCTACACCTAAAATCCGGTATGAGGAGAAGCCTTAATAATAATTAACAGCAGAAAAATGCCCGAATTTTGGCAGTAAATTTTCTGGGTATTTATATAGAAAACCGTCTCCACGTTTTCAAAATTCATTATCCCTTATCGACAAACACCCCAAAACCTTGTTTTTTGGGTACCAAAATTCAGGTGCGTCTTCTCAGCGGCTATGCACGGTAAATGATTGTAATTTTTACGATTTTTTCCTAACATCCCGATCTAGAAAATTCTTGAAAATTTTCTTCATATCTTTATCCGTTTCCGAGATACATAGGCTCAAAATTACCCTACTTGTTCAAATAAAATACTCATGCAAAATCAGGCGAAAGTGTAGTTTATGAAGTGACGTAGCACAGAGATATATGGTGCGAATTATCTCCGTTAATATCTTGAAACCCCACATTGTAATACTGAAGCACATGCATCTTTTTTTGCTTTTTTTTGTGCAGATAAAATTTGGTCTGAGGTGTAAAGTTAGTTCAGTATTATTTCAATTTGACACAAGTAGACTAAATATATCTAGCTTTTATTGACGAGTTTATTTTTTTAATATGAGCTAAATACCCGACTGCAGGGGGAAAAGAAGGGAGCCAGTGGACGAATGATCACATCGGAGCAGAAAAAATGCGAATATATTCCTGTTTATTTACAAGAAGCTGACTGAAAATTGGGGTTACAGCTGCCTTATTCTACTGTCGTAAGCACATTCGAAAACGTTCCCAAAAATTTTGGCCTCCAAACACATTCGCACTTTTCTTATGCTGAGAGAAAAGAAGACAGTGATAGTGGCAAAGAGACGAGAAAATAATGAATTCTGGAAGATAGTAGACAGTGGTTGAGTGACAGAAAGAGTAGAAAAAGTGAAGGAGACAACGACGGCGTGATAGAAAGTGAGGGATACAGTGGCAGTGTAACAAGAACAGAAAAGTGTTAGGAAAAGACTGAAGAAGACAGTGCCGGGCGGGGTTGCGGGGTTGATGGATGGGGGGAGGGGGGGAGGAGGATAAATGAAGAAAAAGAGAAACTGAATGTGGGAGAGAGCCACTGATTGTGAGAGATAGAGTATATGACAATGATAACCAGTAAGAGAGAGCTACTGATAGTGAGAAGAGACGGCAGCAGCAGGAAGGACGAAATGAGACATTAGCAGTAAGAGAGAGCAAGAGGAAGAGAGCAGTACTAAGAAAAGACTGTAGTAGTAGGACAAAACGAAGGGGACTCTGGCTGTGACACAGGAGACAATGACAGAGAGACAGAAAGAGATAATTACGACTAGTTAGGCTGTATAAGTGAGTGAGTGAGGAAGGGTAACTGGTAATGTATGAGTATGAACGACTTACACCCATGGAGTAGTGGGTGTGACAGAGGAGCTTGTGGGAGTTTGAGATGATTTGAACATTACAAAAAGTGCGAATATGTTCCCATCTCAAAATTTTTGGGAATTTTTTAAAGCTGATGAGGAAGGTAGAATGAGGCAGACGGAATCCTACTTTTCAGTCAAAATCTTTTAAATAAACAGGAACATATTCGTATTTTTTGTGCTTCTATGTTAAATAGATCACCGACAACTTAAACAAAATGTAGTGAAGCTAGAATGTCCACAGGCACGAGTAAAGATTAGATTTTCAAATGGTTCAAATGGCTCTGAGCACTATGGGACTCAACTGATGTGGTCATAAGTCCCCTAGAACTTAGAACTACTTAAACCTAACTAACCTAAGGGCATCACACACATCCATGCCCGAGGCAGGATTCGAACCTGCGACCGTAGCGGTCGTGTGGTTCCAGACTGTAGCGCCTTTAACCTCTCGGCCACTCCGGCCGGCGATTAGATTTTATCGTTATATTGATGTCGGTACAATTAGAAAGCCTAAGACACTGGGAGGAGGAGGGGGGGAGGCAGATAAATCGGTGTTGTGTTCTCGGCCCTCTGAATTTTCCGCCCTGTGGAATTTCCACCCAGTAAAGGTCGAGGAAGGGCCCCTAATCCCCCGGGGACGTGAGGTAGCATGCTCAAGCTGTACGGTACTAGCCATACTATAAGTTGCATGTAACAATTTCAGTGTTATTAGTTCTGATATGTATATGTTTTTATGTTGAGAGTTCTAACTAATTAAAAGCAAAAAAATATGATTGTATTAATTTATGCCGAAATTTTGTTTAGAACACATACACAGCGATGTTGCCCAAGAGGAGCACAAAATAAGTAAATAAATAAATAAACAAGTAAACTGTGGTCAGGTTTTTGAAGGGCAATTTGCTGGCTGGTTCAATGCTGAAATTTGTTAAACTTACGTCAGAGACGCACTCAACCTAAAGAACGTGAAAGAAGGCGCAAAGATATTATATTTCAAGAGTGCATTTGTAGATGATCAAAAAATTGACGAGACTAACAAAAATTAAGAACCTATGAAGGAGGTGGTTTTTGATAAAACTGAAGGACGTAAAGAAAACGTAGAAAATCTAGCACATAACTGTCATGCAAAAGAAGACAGTGTATTAGTTGTAAAAAGAGCAAATGAAGAAGAATCCAATGACAGTAGTAGTAATATTTTCTTTTCTGACAACTGTCAGTAACCGTTGACTGACTTTTAGATCTAACAGCTGAATCATGAATAGTAAGTGACAAAAAATTTAAAAACAAACATTACTCATTCGTTTTTCTTTAACAGACAATGAGATAAAAAAAACGTTAACTAGCAGTTAGCGTCTGACTCCTTCTGTATCAGCCACAGCGTGAGATTGCCTTTATAACTTGTATGGCAAATTCAACTAAAAATCACAGTGTGTACTGTTCTTGTTGTAGTCTCATTACCACAGGCACGAGTTTGAACAACGCATATAAATTTGTTAAAAGTTTTCACGCATGGTTGAATTTTTAAACCTTAAAACCTTAGGAACAAGTCTAACTACAAACAGAAATACCTTACCTAGACAGCACCTCAGGCGGAAGAATGGTCCTATCAGAATTAGTAATAAATAAATGATTTTTGAGGATGGTGATTGGTGAGGACAACAGAAGTCCGCGTTGGGTATCAAAATACATAGCTAAACCACTGCGTAAACGTCAGTCTGGAGCAGAATAAAATATTCGACATGTAGGTAACAAAATAGGAAATTAATACAGTTCTGTGTGAGCTCGAAATTGATCACGGCCAATATCGCCAAGTCATTGAATTACTTAATATTTAAATAGCTCAGGAGTCGCATCTTTGCATCATTAGTGCGCGTCTTTCTAAGTGAATGGTATAACGTTGTCGCTTTAATTTGTGGTGTAAGCGGAACTGATAGCCAATAAAAGCGGGTTAAAAGCTGTGAGCTGTCTGGGGAAGTTAATCTTGCATTACTGAGCAACTGTTTCACCAGGTATCCAGTTTAGCTTACCAAATTCCCAACCAGACTAACAAGAATTATAGTCTTTTAATAGGCATACGATAACCAGTGATATATATATATATATATATATATATATATATATATATATATATATATATATATATATATAAAAGAGAATTTAAATAAAAAGAAATAAATCAGTTTATATTTGGAAATTTTTTTTAACATTGATCATTAACATTTCAGTATATTAAACGTGAGTCATAACTAAGCTGGTGCCTTATTTAGGACTGTTAAAATGTGGGTTTGTAATCTTACGGAACACATCAAATATGGAGCCACGATTGGGAGAGCATACAACACTGCATTCATAAAATAACACACGAAGAACGTTGAAACATATGCAAGAGGAAATTAACCACAACCAACCGATTCAATTTTCACCCAAAGAAATTACGTTCGTAGCACAATCCTGTCCGTCAGGTAATTACCACACACTGGTATACTAAATTCATACTAACTCTCTGTGAAATCTTCCCAAAATGAATAGCTGAGGCCTACTTTGATGATTACACCACATGCTTCACGTGGTCAACTTGGTTTACACAAAGAGTGTAACTCCACAATAATTTTGATAATTAAAAGCAATTAGATCGAAAAGCAATTTACAAAAGAAAAACCTCGAACTGGTTACTATCGTCTTACTATTAACCTGATGGGTCAAACAATTGTATAAGCACGTGGTACTGGTTTCACAAAGTACACCCCACGTGGGTTGAACATAAAGAAAAGTTGCTATATTGAAAATTATTGTCAAGACGAGACGTTATAATCTCACGCACATTCGCATTTAAGATTGATGAACTTAGTTAGAGTTACTGATCAACACGTGGTTCCACTTTACTCACAAAGTAGTGACAAAGCAACTACCGGAATATATTCTGAACTTCACACGAGAATTACACTGCGCTGCAATTTAAGATAACATTAGATATTTTAGAGCTAAACCTGAAATAAGGTGATTAAATTTTCAGTTAGGCTGAACTTAAGAAATCCATTGTCCTACGGACTTAGCAGACACGCGCTTAGCCGGAGATCTTACCACTTCAGACGCTCGCCGCGGACAGACTGACGTGGTCGCTTCCTGAGGGTGCCTCACAGATACAAACGGAAGTGACCAGAGAGGCAGCTTCCTATACCAACATGACAAGGGACGGACAGGACCATACTAAGAATAGAAACCTCTCTGCTTTTAGAAAGCGTAGCTTCCTGTTCTGACATTGGTCCTACTGTTCTCTAGCAGACAGGCTTGTCTGCTACCATCAAGCATGCAACTAGAAATACATTTGCTCATTCATCCTCTCACACAGAAGGGAAGGGGGATGACAGTATCTTATCATATACAGTATATAAAAGAGAGCGTGTGTAGGTTCCGTATGAGACTGTGTGACATGAATTACATATAAACTGTGTTTTAAAGTGTAGTAGTGTGACAGATCGTTCTTGTTTATGTGTAAAAGTAACACGTTCCACTACTCAGTCTCCTCCCAGTCAGAAACGCCACAATAAATTTAGAAGAGGAATTTATTCCATAAATGACAACAGATTTAAGAAATCAAACATGAAAGGAATCCAACAGAGACCTTTCATAACCCCAACGCTCTGGGAAAAGACTGTGCAGGGATTTTTCTGGCCATGCTAGGACATCCCCAAGCAGGCTTCTCACACCCAACTTAAACCAAAAATGTAAAGAAGAGGCAAAAGGTCACCAGCTACTTGCTAAAACACAATAATTTCAACACATCTTTAGAATATACCAATTGCAAAGAAAAAAAAAAATCTGTGACACCTTTTTACAAGATAGTGTAGACCTAATTCGGTCAGCAAGTAAAAACAATGGTTCCTGTGTCATTAATATGAAAACAATTTCTGGCTGTTACCCTTATGGAGTTCGCCAGTATTTGCTCATTGCAAGAGCCAACTGATCACAAGAAAATTTATGACTCTTTATTAACAAGTAAAATTTTTGAAAATAGCAAAGGTGCCACAGCAATTAAAAAAGAACATGATAATAACATCAGTATTATAAAGCAGAACATAACAATGCACAATCCGCAAAAAAAATGATAAGAGAAAAAAACATGTTTTACAAAGTGGTTATCGCAAATAAAAATTCTATATCTTATAAAACTAATAATTTGTAGAATTAAAGTAACATTGTGGCACTAATTTAATCACTCTACTATATTTCAGTTACTTAGCACACAATGAGCACTGTGTCATTATACTGAAACTACAATAATTATGTGATTGTTACCCTTATGGGGTTTTCACTATAAATATGCCCCATGCAAAGGCTAATCGATCACAGTCCAATGAGAATGAATAGCTATCTGACTGATAAACGAGGCAATGCCACAGGAATGAATTTACAAAACAAAATATCACAAATCTAATACATCACACAAGAACAAACATTGATCAATAAAACAGCTCTGAAAGTACAATAGTCAACATCTAAAAAAAACACCAATAAATAAAACTCCTGCAAAATACAAGAGTCAAAGTCTAAAAAAAAAATAAATAAATAGAACACCTGCAAAATACGAGAGTCAGTCTAATAAACACCAATAAATCGAACTCCTGCAAAATGCATGATCAAAGTTTCTCTGAAAGAACACACGAATATGCATTGGACTAAGAACTGTGTAATCAATGTTCATTGGCACACTCAGCAGTTCCACTGTTTCGAGGCACACTATAAGAGGAGGGGGGGGGGGGGGGGTTCGTCGCCGCAGCTGTCAGTAGGGATTTTTGTCCATCTGTTGCGTGCAATCCCGCCGTCTCTGCCCTCTCATGACGTTTCTCTTGGTGGCCCGTGTCACGTACATCTCGATTTGGTTCCATGTTTGTGTTGTCAAATTCGTGCGGTATCCTCGTTAGACACCCCAGGTTGATATTCCTGGGAAAGGATGACACTTAATGGCTCTTCTTTGTGCCACCCTTAGCTACCAGAGAACATCGAACTATGATTTACTGTCGCTTGACAGTGGGCATCCGCCAGGAAATGTTGATAGGCGTCGTTGAAGTCTGCCAATTTCTCTGGACAGTATGTGTCAAAAGGCTCCACGACCCTTGTGTTGTTACATTCTCTAGTTATCCTCAATTGGCTCGCCGGTTTGATATTCCTGGGCAAGGATGACACTTAATGGCTCTTCTTTGTGCCATCCTTAGCGATCAGAGAACATCCGAACCATGATTTACTGTCGCTTGACAGTAGGCATCCGTCAGGATATGTCGATAGGCGTCGTTGACGTCTGCAAGTTTCTCTGGACAGTACCTGTCAAAAGGCTCCACGCCCCTTTATCCCCTGTCTTCTGTCGTTTCACCGTGGCCGTCTCGTCACGGTCGCGTGCGTGTGGTGCGTTGCCAGCAGATGGATTTCCGCGCGGTGGACCGCTCGCCCATTGGCTCCAGATGCAAGGGAAAGTGTTTGCCGCGTACCCTTCTTTTGTTGTCGGCCGCGCTCCCGAAGTGGCCCGGTTGACAGCGTGTCCTGCTGGGAAACCCGTTAGTTTACAACTAGCCCTCCTCCTCGCTGCTCCCGCTGTCTCGTAAGAGTTTAGCCGGCTCGCTTTCACGTTCTCAACTGCATTCACAGAAATTGTTTATCATAGTTATGTGATTACAAAATGTCGTACATAATACCGCTTAGTATTGTCTTTCACAATTTTTATGAACGAAAGTGAGACTTAATTTTTTTTAAATAAAAAATTACATGAATCGACAATAAAAAAATAAAAGTTAAACGACTTGACAATATAAAAAAATAAAAGTGAAATGACTTGACAGTATAAAAATAAAAATTGAATGATCTAACCATATAATATTTTAATCCACATCACTAATGTGGTTCACTTACGTTTTAATAAACCAAATGCTGCTTATTAATTCACTAAAATGAATAGGATTATGCCTTGTGCAAGTATAGGTCAGGACAGCATAGGGTTCACATGTTATTTACGCACACACACATGCACACCTGTTGTCTATTCTACAAACTAACTACCCATAAACATGCATTACTCAAACTTCTACTTCTATACACTACTAGTTAATCCAACAAGCTACTTCAACAAAGTATTTACACCACTACAACATTGTTCTAATTCGTCCTCTTCCCGACGCTCGCCGCATATGTCTTGTCACATGATAAATATGGAGAACTTCCCTTAAACATACACAGTAAAAAGAACAATAGTTATTTACACGCCAAAACATTTATACCAGTTGACACACCTGATAAGAGACTCGCAGTTACGCATTAATCATACTCATATGTTTATACATAAAACAGTAAGACAATTTCATCTAAAATTACGTTATCACAAGAATTTATCACGCAGCTGACTCTGAGAACGGTAAAAATATCTGCATCATACAGGTTATACTACATTTTCTTACCCATTTTGCTGCGATTTCGTTCCTTCATAAGTTACTTTTCGCTTCCAAATCAGTTATTTCGCCTGTGGTGCTTATTCTGGATTCATTTCTCATGAATGGCAAAATTGTGGTCTCCTCTATTCTGTAAAACAGTTTCATCTTAACTTATTGAACTTACAACAGACACAAAAGATCCGAATCCTCCTGTAGCTTAAATGACAAATGTTTTGCTTCATCCTTATTACCTTAAACCAAGCTTTCCTTCAGTCCCATAATCAAAATTATTTAATCTTCCTCAACCCTCAAGAGGGAAATTTCCTCAGTACAAATCATATAGGCTGCAGTGCTTCCTGTACCAGCGAAAACAGTAAGCTGTAATGCTCACAGCATCAGCAAAACACATAAACGTCGCTTTTCTAGGACAAGTATTAACGCAGAATAATTTTTCAGGCTCTGGCTCAACATCAATCAAGACTACAGAAAGGATCCATATTTCTGTTCCATTCTCCATCTGCTGAAAAACTGCTCGTATTTGACTACCACAATAATATTTCAGGGCCAAGTAAATTACACAAACCACAATTCTTCTTTCACCTTGAAGGGAATCAATATACTGACGAAATCCACAGACGGCACTTTATGTACTCAGCTATAAAGAACAAAAAAGACATATATCATCAATATTAACATATTAGCGTATATTGGGAAGCCATTGGTTAAACAATCGTGTTATCGCATCCTGTTTTCAAGATTCCAAACTTACTCATTCCTTTCTCAGAGTTCTCCTATCTTAAAATATTCATTCGGCACGCATACTATAGTAAGAGATCCTAATTTATACTGACAGATATAGAATAGTAATAGATAGATAGTAGCACTGAAAGCAGAAAATCGGAAACAAGGCTACTAACAGCTGGGGACCTGGGTTTGCCAGACCCATAATACCCACAGATCGGATATTCCCCTGAGTTTTGCATTAATTCAACACAGATCTTGCTTCTCTCAGGAATAACTCTTTACAATTTACACAAAAAAAAACATAAACAACATTTCACTCGTTCACAAAGAAACCTTTTATCTTCACATTTCAACCAACCTAAATCCTAATTGCGCAAGGAAAGAAAGAAATATTAAAAACATCACTTCAATCAATCACATAGAAACATCTTTATCATTATTTTTACCAACATATTATTCAAAATGCAATTATCTCAAATGTAAACTAACGAATTGTTTCTCTTCACCGTCCTCTCTACTCCTCACTGTCCTTTCTACTCAATGTATGGTTTTACGTTTGTCATTGCCGGTTTTACTCATTTCCATTTGCTGGATTACGTCTAGGGTTAGCTGGCCGAATTTCAACATCATGAGGTGCTCCGCCTACAGTCCTATGCCCACCGTATTCATCGTAGTATCGATTCTGGTTGCCGTACCTGTAGCGATCACGATCCTGTCCACGTCCTCGATCATTTCCGTTGTTCCACCTGTGTTCGAGACTGTTACCCCAGTTTCTATACGGCCGGTCCTGATTATTGTTCCGTTCGCGTCGCGACGACCAGTCACGCCGTTGATTAGTACTGCGGCCACGACTGCGATCGCGATGCTGTGCCCCGTAATAATTTTGTGCCTGATTAGGCGGGCATTCTCCTGTATTGTATTCCAACTCTTGGAGGAGTGTCTTAAACGTTTCCACGTCCTCTTTGCATCGTCCCGCAAGAATGACGTGGCGCAAGTGCATCGGCAATTTGGTGATGCATATCCTAATTAGTTCCGCAGGCCCGTATGGGTCGTATAAAAATTGATTTGCCTGAAGCATGTGGTCGAATAGGCGTGCAGGGCTGCCGAAACCAGACTGGTTCAAATTTGGCAGCATAATTATGCCATGTTTGACCCTATCTTGTGCCGCTTCCGACCAATAGGCGGACAGAATAGCTCGTCGAAAATCCCGAGTGGAGTTGCAGTGACGCGCTGCCGACCTCATGCGAATCGCCGGTTCGCCTTCCAAATAGCCACTCATATATTCTATCTTATGTGAACTTGGCCAGTCGGGGGGAAGACAAAACTCAAATTGCTCGAGCCATGCTCGTGGATGTATTCCTTTTTGCGAATTTCGAAATATCTCAAACTTTCTCACCCTAAGGAAATGTTTGAAATCAAATCCCCACTTTCCTCCCGGCAAGGCCCTTGAATGTTCCTATTTTTCTCATATCTGCCCCTCAAAATACATTCTTCTCTGTCGTCAAAATCTCCCTCGTGGCTGGAGTCCCTCTCTGCACTGTACGCACGGCTATTTTTAGTGCTATTGGCGAGTTCGGTATCACACGCCATGCGGTTTTACAGATGCATCACGCGATCTTGTAATTCGCCTGTTACAGCTTTGTGCCACCTGTTCACTTCGAACTGACCCTTCTGAAATCTAAGAAGCGAACGCACTTCTTCAGTCTCTGCGGCCGCTACCAGTGTAGTATTGTTCTCGCTTTCCGTCACCTTCATCGTGCCTACGATGTCCACTACTGCCGCAATCTTATCATGTATTTGTCTGTTGTCCTCCGCCCCAGTCTGCTTCAATTGTTCTACTTGCTGTTCCAGTGCGTGAATCGCTTGACTGTTGTCCGCTACCGTGTTGCTAACGGACGTGGGACAATGCCTTTCCGCCTCTTGGACCCTCGAGAGTACCTGCTGGTGTTCTCTTTGGCATTCTTCTCTCAGCACTTGGAAATTCCTAAGCAGCTGTTCTTCGCTCTCTTTAGATTCCACATTGCGACTCCGCTTGCCCTGTTCTAAGGCTTGCAGACGGTCGTCAATTTGTTCAAATGTACGGCCTAATTCTTTCATAATATCACTTTTTATTTCACTTGCCAGATTGTTTATTCTTAGTGAGATATCATCGGACACTCTCTGCATCGACTTGTCGACATTATTTGTCTGCTGGATTAGTTTTTCATCTATTTGTTCGCCTAGCTCTCGGATCGATTTTTCTGATTTCTGCGTCATTTGTTCACCTAGCTCGCGGATCAATTTTTCGGATGATTCTTTTTGTTCTCGGAACGAATTTTCTGATTTCTGCGTCATTTGTTCGCCTAGCTCTCGGATCGATTTTTCAGATTTCTCTGCGTTTTCTTTATTTTGTTACAATAAGGCTTTCATGAGTTCTGCCAAATCAATTTGGTTAGTTGGAGGCAAATTAATTTCTGGCTCTGATGTGAGCCCATTCGTCCTGTTTAGCATTTCCTCTGAAGTATTCCCCAATGCATTTTCGGAACCGTCTTACGCGTTAATATTCGAAATCAAATTACCCCCTTGGTCCATGTTGCTTAACTTCTTGGACCGCCTACTTTTAGCTTGGTTACGTGTCTGCATTAGTTCAATTTATACGATGTACGTGACACACTAATCAGAACAAACGCAACCCCCAAAAATTACGACAGTCACACGAAAGGTACGCACTTGTTCACACGCAAAACAAATTTATATCTTTGATCGAAGTAAATGCAATTTACAAGCGAGAAAAAAAAACATACACACATATAAAACACACAAATATAGAAAACAAAACAAGACAAACAACCCAACGCCGATCAACAACGCCGTGAATCTTTTGAAAGTCTGCTCAGAGACAACGCAGAAGTTGTTTGAGCGCTGTAGGGGGAAAAAAAATTAAGATTATACAACGCTCGCAATCTAACGTTTCAGAGATTCCAGAGTCCAGCGGAATCGCAGAACAGGGTCACCATGTATAACGTTGTCGCTTTAATTTGTGGTGTAAGCGGAACTGATAGCCAATAAAAGCGGGTTAAAAGCTGTGAGCTGTCTGGGGAAGTTAATCTTGCATTACTGAGCAACTGTTTCACCAGGTATCCAGTTTAGCTTACCAAGTTCCCAACCAGACTTACATGAATTATAATCTTTTAATAGGCATACGATAACCGGTGATATATGTATATGTATATATATATATATATATATACAAAAGAGAATTTAAATGAAAAGAAATAAATCAGTTTATATTTGGAAATTTATTTTAACATTGATCATTAAAATTTCAGTATATTAAACGTGAGTCATAACTAAGCTGGTGCCTTATTTAGGACTGTGAAAATATGGTTTTGTAATCTTACAGAACACATCAAATATGGAGCCAAGATTGGGAGACTGCACACAATACTGCATTCATAAAATAACACACGAAGAACGTTGAAACATATGCAAGATGAAATTAACCACAACCAACCGATTCAATTTTCACCCAAAGAAATTACGTTCGTAGCACAATCCTGTCCGTCAGGTAATTACCACACACTGGTATACTAAATTCATACTAACTCTCTGTGAAATCTTCCCAAAAAGAATAGCTGAGGCCTACTTTGATGATTACACCACATGCTTCACGTGGTCAACTTGGTTTACACAAAGAGTGTAACTCCACAATAATTTTGATAATTAAAATAAATTAGATCGAAAAGCGATTTACAAAAGAAAAACCTCGAACTGGTTACTATCGTCTTACTATTAACCTGATGGGTCAAACAATTGTATAAGCACGTGGTACTGGATTCACAAAGTACACCCCACGTAGGTTGAACATAAAGAAAAGTTGCTATATTGAAAATTATTGTCAAGACGAGACGTTATAATCTCAGCACATTCGCATTTAAGATTGATGAACTTAGTTAGAGTTACTGATCAACACGTGGTTCCACTTTACTCACAAAGTAGTGACAAAGCAACTACCGGAATATATTCTGAACTTCACACGAGAATTACACTGCGCTGCAATTTAAGATAACATTAGATATTTTAGAGCTAAACCTGAAATAAGGTGATTAAATTTTCAGTTAGGCTGAACTTAAGAAATCCATTGTCCTACGGACTTAGCAGACACGCGCTTAGCCGGAGATCTTACCACTTCAGACGCTCGCCACGGACAGACCGACTGGTCCCTTCCTGAGGGGTGGCTCACAAATACAAACGGAAGTGGCCAGAGGGGCAGCTTCCTATACCAACATGACAACGGACGGGCAGGACCATACTAAGGATAGAA
Organism: Schistocerca serialis cubense; assembly: GCF_023864345.2. Taxonomy (NCBI): domain Eukaryota; kingdom Metazoa; phylum Arthropoda; class Insecta; order Orthoptera; family Acrididae; genus Schistocerca; species Schistocerca serialis. Next base: position 335,613,510 of record NC_064642.1, read on the forward strand.
ATCTCTTTGCTTTCAGAAAGTGTAGCTACCTGTTCCGACGTTGGTCCTACTGTTCTCTAGCAGGCAGGCTTGTCTGCTACCCTCAAGCAAGCAACTTGAAATACATTTGCTCATTCATCCTCTCACACAGAAGGGAAGGGGGATGATAGTATCTTATCATATACAGTATACAAAAGAAAGCGGATGTAGGTTCCGTATGAGACTGTGTGACATGAATTACATATAAACTGTGTTTTAAAGTGTAGTAGTGTGACAGATCGTTCTTGTTTATGTGTAAAAGTAACACGTTCCACTACTTAGTCTCCTCCCAGATAGTCAGAAACGCCACAATAAATTTAGAAGAGGAATTTATTCCATAAATGACAACAGATTTAAGAAATCAAACATGAAAGGAATCCAACAGAGACCTTACAATGGGAACTCACAAAAAGCAAGTTTACATTCTGAAGTATGCTTAATTTTAGCTCATATATGATCATTTGTCATTACAACTTAGAGAAAACCAATTTTGCATTTGGTTTTTCATGTCACGTCCACAGTTGTGGTCATTAGAGATTTAGACTTCGGTCGGATTGTTTGTTACGGGAGATGTGAGGGGCGGGGGTAGGGGGGGGGGAGGAAGCTATCATGACCTCTTTAAGGAACCTTCACAGCATTTACTTAAACTAGGAAAACCAAATACATTAGACTATGGCCACGAACCTACTATGCTGTCATAGTAGGAGGAGAGGTGATACTCCTTCGTGGCGCGGCCCAGGTGGCGGACAGGGAAGTCCTCACCGGTTTACTGGCGGACTTGAGTGAAATAAAATAGCTCTCGCGGACCAAACACACATCTGCGGTTAACAACCGGAGTTGTAAATCGGAGCTTGCTCCAACTAAGGTTGACAACCTTCGACACTCAAAAATGGAAAGGTCTTTTAGGAAAAAATTCCACCGTCCTGCTCAAAAAGGCAGGAAAAGGCTACATCGGATTCGGTGGGTAGTCAACTAGAAGACAGCAACGAATCGGAGCGTTTGCAACCATCCAAATGCACACTAAAACACAAAAAGCAGATTAAACTTGAGCAAATAAATTATATAGCAACACACAACATAAACTCACTACTTCAGACCGGAAAACTCAAGGAGCTCACAGATGAACTAAATAAACAAAAAATTTTAATACCAGGGATCCAAGAAATGAGAAACACCATAGAGGACCCATTCGAATCACAAGGATACAGAATTTATAATGGGAAACCAGGACCGAGGGCAATGAAACAATGCCCCAGTTTGGAACAGGGTTTTTAGTAAACATAAAAATAATAGATTCAGTAACGGATTTCCAAGCAGTATCACCAAGAATTGCGACTCTAAGCTTTAAAACAATGAATAAAACCTATACAATAATAAATGCTCATGCCCCAACAAATGAAAAAAATTGTCTAACAAAAACAAAGGAAGAGGTAGATAAATTTTGGGACCTTCTGTAACAAACTGTGAACAGAGTAAATAAAAAGAATGTAAAAATCTTATTGGAAGATTTCAATGCTCAGTTGGGAAAAGAAAGGAAATATAAAGATATAACTGGAAAATGGAGTCCACATAAATTTACAAACAAAAACGGTCAAAGACTTGTAGAACTCTGCAGAGAACACAACCTTATATCTAAATCAACATACTTTAAGAGGAAGCCAAGTAAACTTAAAACATTGAAACATCCAGACTGGAGGAAGGGCGAGTGGCAGCTAGACCATGTCTGTATGGACAAAAATTTTCATAAGGAGATCCACAATGTTAAAGTACTGAGAGGAATCGACACAGGCTCAGACCATTATATGGTTAAAATTAAAATCAAATTCACACCGTTAAAGAAGAGGACCGGAAAAACTAATAAAATAAAAAGGAGGTTTGACCGACATCAGCTAATTAAAAATAATAAGTACCAACAAATAACACAAACCATAAAATTAACAGATGATCTAGAACAACCAGTGCCTAATCTTAAAAAAGAAGCAGAGAATCTAGCTCCCTTGAACCCACGAAGGAAACATGCATGGTGGACATCAGAATGTGACAAATTCCATGAAGATAGACACCAAGCATGGTTAAAGTTTCAAACACATAAAACTGAAGAAAATGCCATCAACCTAAAAAATGAAAGAAAAAAATTCACTCAAAATATTAGAAGAATCAAGAGAGGATTTCATAAAGATATTATAAAGTCTATAGAAGGTAATTATCATAAAACCAACTCCAGGAACTACTACAAAATCTTTGGGAAACAACTACAACAATATGAGGCCCCTACACTAATACTGAAAGATGAAGATGGAAGAATGACACACAGTAACGAGGAAAATGCAGAAATCATGGCAAAAGCATTTTACAAACTTCTGAATTGCGAGGAACCCAAAGAACCCTTACAAATCAACATAAATACCCCAATAAAAACCAAACCTAACAAACTAGACCCTCCAACCTTCCAAGAAGTAGGAGAAATTCTTAAGAAACAAAAAAAAATTATAAGGCATGTGGAGAAGATCAGGTTTTTGTTGAAATGTGGAAATATGCAAGTGACACAGTCAAGACCTCCTTACACATGGCTCTAACAAAAATTTGGGTAACAGAACAATTTCCCGAACATTGGACCACAGCTATCATCCACCCACTACACAAAAAGGGAGGTAAGAGCAACCCAGACAACTACAGAGGAATCTCTCTCCTACATTGCACATATGAAATTCTATCCAAGATCCTATATGAAAGAATCAAGGAGCAATTAGAACAGGAGTTAGGGGAATATCAGGGAGGTTTCAGACCATGGAGAAGCTGTGCAGAGCAGATAATTAGTTTAAAATTGATTATGGCATACTACAAGAAACGGAACAAACCTCTGGCAATAACATTTGTAGATTTTAAGAAGGCATATGACTGTCTCCACAGACCTTCAGTATTAAAAATTTTAAGAAATCTAGGACTCCATCCAAAACTAATTAAAATAATACAACTCACTCTAACCAACACCAAATCAAAAGTAAAGTTTAGAGGAGAAATTTCGGAACCATTCCTCATAAAAACAGGCTGAATACAAGGTGACTGCCTATCACCATTACTTTTCAACTGTGCACTGGAATACATAATGAGAGAATGGTACAAGGACAATCCAAAGAGGATAAGAATTGGAAGTGCAAAAGATGATATTAGCTTAAACTGCTTGGGATTCGCTGACGATCTTGCTCTCCTAGCCAACACCGTTCAAGAAGCCAGGCAAGAAGTGAAATCACTACAAGAAATAGCAGAGAAAGTAGGCCTTAGAATAACATTTGAAAAAATGGAGATTATGCTAATTGATCCACCACTTGCAAACAAAATTACAATAGGAGAGCAGGAAATCAAAATTGTTGATAAATTTAAATATTTAGGCGAAATAATAACATACAATCTAAATGAGAAGCCATCATGGGAAAATAGAATAAAAAACTGAACTATGCAAATTACATTACCAAAACTCCATACAAGAACAAGAGCCTATCTATAGATGCAAAATTAAAACACTATAAAACAGTTACACAACCAGAAATAACGTATGCAGCTGAAACTATCTTCAAAACAACTAATACAGCAGAAATTGACAGAATACTAAAAATAGAAAGAAGAATAATTAGGACATGTATAAATGAACAGTATAAAATAAATGGACATTGGAGAATAGCATCAAATGAAACAGTATATGAGAAAATAGAACCAGTCATGAGCACAATCAGGAAGAAACGCGTCTCATTCTTTGGACATCTGATGAGAACTCCAGAAAACAGAATTAGTAAAAAAATAATACAAAAATTGTGGAATAGCAAGAGCGACGTTAAATGGATCACAGAAATTAAGGAAGATATAAAAGAACTTCAAATTACAGTAGATGACCTAAAAAACAAGACAGAGAAAACCAGAATACTGCAAGACCCGCAAACCAGACTACAAATGAAAATCAATAAAAGGAGTACAGGAAGAGTTGTCTCAGATGAAGAAAGAAAGAAAATATCTGAAAGAATGAAGAAATATTGGGCAGACAGAAGAGCAAAACACCTTTCATATAAGAATAGCCTCTAATAATTATATTACCTAAATATATTAAGTTATTGTCGAACCAAATTGTTTCTATGTGTAACAACTTGTTTAGAACTTTGTATTTTTGACTACAGTGGTCCAATGAAGGACATAAAATAAATAATAATAAAACATTAGACTATAGACGGAATGATGATTGAGCCCTGGTTAGCCACTGCGCTAACCTCGCATGGTACGATAAACGACAAATAGACAATAGATGGAACAAAATAAGACTTCACAGAGACTTTAGAATATTTCAGTACATAACGAAGATTCGGTTCTTTTACAGCACCAGACAGCAGTCATTGTCAATAGATATATTTTCATAAAAGTGCCCTTACTAAATACACGGAAATGTTTAAGTTTCATAGTGTTCAAACTTGTGTAGAGTAGCTTAATTTTAACTGTTAATTTGTAAACACTACTGAGACATGGGACTAGTGGTGCTTTGAGTTTAGATGCTTTAGAAATCACATACCTACGCTTTTATAAATAATCTGATCTCCAACCGCACTTTATCCAGGCTTTGGACTGGCTAAATGGCAAAAGTAATTTTATTGTCATTTAGGCGTGTTTAAAATCAGCTTATAAGCTTCTCAAATTTTTTTATCTTTTTTGTTTTTTGTATTTTTTGAAGATTTCTATTTACATTTCATATATTTTTTATTTATATACATATTCTAAAACATAATTTAGTCTAGTTTTTGATGGTAGGAGATAGCCTTAAAGCAAGCCCTTGTCACACCATCCTCCTCGTACGTTTTCAATATTTTCTTCAACCTTTCATCCTGTTTCATGTACACTGTTTTTTTTTTGTTTTTTTTTCCTTTTACCTTCCATACTCAGCTCTGTTCTCATTAACGCGCACCCTGAATTTTCTACTTCTGTTTTCATGCAAGCAATTACATGACTAATTTTAGGATTGGTTTGGAAAGCATATAATTAATTTTGCTATGCCAGCCCTATACGGAGTTAGTTGTTCGATGGAGCCGTTTGTAGCAGCTCCAAAGGCTGATAGGGGTTTCTTCATTTTCCAATCATCTCTCTAACGAAAAAGTCAGTAAGCCTATGAACATCCGGTGCCTGTGAAGGTATCTCCAGCCAGCCATCACATACATCTTCAAGCCGTTGAAACGCCAGCACAGTACACATGCGAATTTGTTGTCCCACTTCTCCATTTTCTTTGTATTCGCGAGTGAGTCGAAGATACTGTACTTCCCTCTAAAGAGGCTTTCTCATGTGGAAATAGCATCCATGCACTGAGGAAGTTGTTTGTTTAATTGCAGAAATCGCTGCTGACTAAATGTACAGTCACACTTGCAGGGTTCCATTCTGGAATTTTTTCCAGCACATTTCTAAAAAGTCGGATGTATGTCTATTTCCTTTTATTTGGTAATAATGCAAATGCAACTGGGTTGATATTAGTCTCATTTTATTACTTCTAAAATCTGCATGAATTTTATATATCTGTGATAACTATTTGCTACAGCACTTGAATGTACCATCCATGAAAAAGTCTCGTTTACTTTTTAGAGTCTCTCTCCCCGCTCTTCCACAAAAAACTATTATCCTATCTCCTGATTTATCGTCGCTTAATAGGAAACTGCTGCCATCATTCATAGGTAGTAGCTCTGCTTTAAGTTCAATGTCTTCTCTTGTCTCTGGCCCCTCTCGGTTCCCTGTGACTTTGCCCTTTGCTTGTATAACGTCCTCTTCGTTGTTCGCTGCTCTGGCATTTCTGTCACAAAGTCACACCCTCGATTATGCAAGCTACCTAGCTCCTCTGAATAGATTTTGGAAATATACGTATTTTCCTCTTGTGCCCTCTTATTTTCCTGGTTCAGAGTGCTCTGTACTTCCAACCTTGCGTCATCCGGAGCTCCACATTGATGCTCTTGCGAAAAGAGGACTGTAGACTCCTCCGTTTTAAGCTTTCCTCGGCAAAGCTTCTTTTTCTGTTTTGAACAGCGCCAAATCACACTCCCATCTTCCTTCGTTTTCTTCTCTGTGTAAGAGTAACCTTCATAGTGGCAACTAGGCTTACCACGAATTGTCGTTGAAACTTCCATACCACAACTACTGAGATGGTAATATCCAAGTGGCCCGATGTGAAGCCTACGAAAACTAGAGCTATACTAACAGGCAGAAGGGACTGTGCGGGCGGAGTGCGGCCCAGTCTAGGGAACAGGTAAAGCAAGGTGATTAGGACGGTCCGGCTGCAGGTAAGACGAGACACAATGGACGCAGGTACGAGGCGGAGAATTCGCCGATTTCTAGTGGGGCAGAAAGTTCGCAGAGCGGAGAATTCATACATTCGATAAATCGTCTATGCTCTTTCAGTGGAATCATCTCGGTACCCACCGAAAGAGATTTAGGAAAACATGGAAAACTCAAATCTGAACGTTATTTGATTCACGTCAGATCTTGCGGACTCCGTGTGTCACATTACAGCTCTGCATTTAAAGAGTCAGAGGTGCAGATTTACCACTCTGTATAAAGCTTGGCTTGTGCAGGCCCTAGGGACGAGCCGTACACCGTCTGCTTCACGCTTGGTGGGCCTATTACCAAAATATTTTATTAAAAGGTGATTGTGGGTTGAGCCGGCCGAAATGGCCGTGCGGTTCTAGGCGCTGCAGTCTGGAACCGCGAGACCGCTACAGTCGCAGGTTCGAATCCTGCCTCGGGCATGGATGTGTGTGATGTCCTTAGGTTAGTTAGGTTTAATTAGTTCTAAGTTCTAGGGGACTAATGACCTCAGAAGTTGAGTCCCATAGTGCTCAGAGTCATTTGAACCATTTTTTTGATCGTGGGTTGAATAATTGATGGTACTTATATAAGTTATGTGAATTATGAATTAATGAACGTAAACAAAAAAGGAAAAAATTGTAATAAACGTAGGTAAAACTGGAGATTTAAATTTTGAAAATATGATTTATTCAGCGAGATCCAAACTCCTGCTGAATAGAGGTCCTAAAACAAATTTTACACTTAAATAAATTAAATTATTGAAATATATCACAACTCTCGAATTATCTAGCGTGGCACGAAAAATGACGGAATCCCCACTCAGATAAAGTCAAGACGCGTGATCAGTACATAAGTTTCATCACTTGCATTCTTAGAGGCCCGTAACTGAGATCCGATAGACGATCCGTGGTGTCTCTACATAAATTCAGTCACACCACTCTGTCATACTCTCCGATGGCAGAAAACTAGACCCACTCCTTCTCGATCGAAATCCCGAACTGTTAAACCCTCTCTTCATCCGTTCTACTCCCAAAAGCACCTCTTCCGACACCAACATCCCCTAGCTTTATGGCGCTTTATCCAACGAGAAGTCAAGCAGTCCCTACCAAGTTACACACTTCATACAACATCTGATTTACACGCAATTGGACCACCATTCCTATACTAACTGTTCTATAGCCATGCGGTCTATCGCATGGCTGTCTGGACTGGGAAGGAGTGCCTGGTCCCCGGCACGAATCCGCCCGGTGAGCCAGTCAGTCTGTTGATGCTTTTTAGGCGGTTTTCCATCTGCCTCGATGATTGTGGGCTGGTTCCTCTTATTCTGCCTCAGATACACTATGTCGGGGAATGCTGCGCAAACAAGTTCTCCACGTATGCGTACACCACCATTACTCTACCACGCAAATATAGGAGTTACACTCGTCTGGTGTGAGACGTTGTCGAGGGGGAAGGGGGGAGGGGGGGGGGGGGTAGTCCACCGAGGGCCGAGCAGCATAACAGCACAATAACGCTGAAAGAGTGGTTCGGTGTGGGGCGACAGAGGGGTGAAGTTTACTGCGGTAGTCGTCATGGGGTTGTGGACCACTGCGGCTGCTGGGGGGCGGAGCCTCTCTGTCGTTTCTAGGCCCCCGGTTAACGTACGATGCAATAAAACTGTTCTGTAACTGAAATAAAGATTCTAATTGACAATTTATGTCATAACGTGCCTGCTGACACCAGTTATTATCATTTTTAATTACGCATGTCATTAACATTGACATATTTGTGCTTCTAGTTCACCTCCATTCATGTTATAATCGGCATTGATAAAATTCAGTTCAGTAATAATTACATATTGCTTCATTTTATCAGTGTAATTGTGGAGGACGGTCTGGTTGAACACCATTAGGAATATAATCTTAATAATCTAGAATATTTGACGAAGATTCGTTGTTTCTCGCAGTGATGGCTACTGTGCAGTGCCGTTACCGGCCATATGGTTTTTGTGTTTCATAAAATTATTTATCACTCTGTAAGTGTAAACGTTTGTGATGGAATGAATAGTTTAACTGTAAATATGTTTATGATGTGCTGTTGGAAATTTTTATACGATGTATTGGAGTCTGTTGATTGATTTGATCCTCTTGCATTTACTGTATCAATCTTCCTAGCCTCATTTCATGTTATTAAAGTGTGTGCTACGTCTGCCTTTAGCCGGCAGTCTACTTTAGTGTCCAACTACCTGCGGTCCACATCGGCAGTCCTGCGGCCGCCTGTAATAGCCCTGCCGGTAAAGCCCAGTCGCTCGCTCGCGCTGATCTTGTCATTGTCCGTGGGCCCTCTCCATAACTGGCCAGCGGAAACCTTTTCCAAGCAGCTAACTTTCTGTTCATATTTACTCAGACACCAAACCCACTTAACTCTGTGTTAGGTTTCACTGCAGTCTTGCATGAGGTGTCCTTCTATACGGCGCTGTAACATGGGCGTTGAGGAAGAAAGACAGAGAAAGGCTGGAGGCTTTTGAGATGTGGACATGGCGGAGGATGGAAAGAATAAGTTGGATGGACAGAGTAAATAATGAAGAGGTACTGAGAAGTGTGGGCGAGAAAAGACAGTGACTAGATGTAATAAAAAAGAAGAAAAAGAAATTGGATTGGGCATATATTAAGGAAGAATGGCGGACTGATAAAAACACGTTTAGAAGGTTATGTAGAAGGGAAAAGGAAGCGAGGAAGGAACAGATTTCAGATACTGGATGACGTGGTGGACGTTAGAACACACAGCAGCCTTAAGAAAGAAGCAATGGGTCGCAGGAAATGGAGAGGCAAAGGACCTGCTAATATAGCACAAAACTGACAATGATGACCCAGTTAAGCAACGCAAATAAGGGAGCAGTTCTTGCTGCAATACTCATTTCAAAACAAGACTCTACAGCTGCTGGTACCCTAACGTTTTGCTATGTGGTGACTTTAACATTGATTTTTTTTATTGGTATCTGCAGTATTGTTATGTAGCATTTCCAATTAGGTTTACATCTACACAGCACTGCAAAAGGCTAGTAGGAAGGAATTTTCTTGCAAAAATAAAGTCCTCATGGAAGTTACACCAGAATAAAGGACAATAAATTATTTTAAAAATTAACAAGGTTGTGTGTGAGACAAAGAAACTGTACAGCTGACAGTTTATATTCTACTCTAGGAATAAATATATACCCATGTGGGGAGTTAAAATGATAAATCGCGGTATGCTGCCAGTCTACAATTTAGAACAGAATGACACTCCATAAATTTAAGTTGTAAACAACAGAAATTAAGAAATATCGCAAAGCCTAGAGAAAGTACAAGACAAGTGTCTTGTGATCGAAAAATGCGGAAACCAGATTTGTAAATTTCTTCTAAAGCTGACTATATATTTGAAACAAAATATTTAATTGAAAACTACTAACCAAATTTGCCTCTTCATCAGCTTCAAGTGAATATCTACGTATGTTCGTACATATATAGCATGAAGAGATCTTACAGTGTCAAAAGAAACAGGACATCTGAGACTACTCCAAGCGAATCGCAGTTTTGTAAACCATACTAAAATGCTTAATTCGGCTTGAACTACACATTTGTACGTCTAGATTCACACTGAAGTATCTGATATTCAGCTTTTCTATGTGGTTTTCGGGATACCAATTTTCTTGGAGCACCAGTACTGTATTGTCTCATGTTTGGTTCTTTACTATGATATAATGCCATTCGTGTCAGGAAATGAAAATGTGCACCTGAAACTGCACGAAGTTGAAACTAGCCAATAGTCTGGAATGAAACACTTCGTTTCAGATGAAGTGAGTGCCTCGGCGGAAAAGATTAATGGAAGCAAATTACTCCAACAAACCGACAAAAAAATCTTCATTAAGACGGTTAATGATAGATTGATAATAACGTGGAAATAATACAAAACCAGAAAATTGAAACCACGAATTTATTTTAGTCTTCCATGAATATGAGAATGTATATTAGTTCACTTGATGACTCCCGGTTACAGATATCTGCTGTGTTTTCGTTTGACGTGGGAGCTGTAAACGTAGAGTGAACAGCAGTATCACGAAACATATGCACGGTCACGTGGAGAATGACCACCCACTATGACTCAGATTGCTATGCGCATGCGCAAATCTGGCAGCTTGGGCCCGCTAGAAAATTTTTTCCGAGTAGCATCTGGCTAGTTGCTGCTACTGCTCGTACGGCAAACAGCCACAGTTCAAGTTGCCAGAAGCGGGAGAAGGCACCGCTCACACGCGAATTCAGCTCTGCGCATGCTCACCAGCCCGTTGACAACTGCTCTAAAGAGACCTTAAGAGACTCCATCACTTGCCCTCTGCGTTTGTCCGGACCTTTCGGGATGATCGTCCCCAGTCCCAACAGATGAGGCGTCCCGTGCTGGCTCAGGTGTACTTCCAGCAGTGGACCATACACCAAATCTGTTTTTTAAGTCGTAAGAAGACGTCTGTGCTGTCAGCACCATCTTCCATCTTCCGCCCAGAGATTTGCAACCCCGCCACTGTCCGCCACAAGCCATCAGATGTGTGTTGACCGTGCAAGACCAGCGCATCGGAAGACGCTGCGTCATTAGGAGCCCCGGGCGACATTATAAGCATCAGAGGTGCCAAACCATGCAGAAATGCCCAGCTACCAACGGCAGCAGCCTGTGGCCTGTCAACCATTGCCAACATAGCTTCTAGCTGTTTACGGCCAGTGACAAATTATTCCTGCATCCGTACACAACAGTTGCAGTCCATATCCACCTTTCATCACTGTTTGTCTTGAAACATCCCCTTTGGAAAATTATAAATGACAGTGATGGAAAACCTCTACGTTATTTGATTTTCAAACAGCTGAGCAAAACTGAACGTACTCAGACATTTCTCTCTTTACTTATTTTGATCATCACTAAACTGACACACAATTTTTTTTTTTTTTAGCGCAACGCAATCTGACTTTCAATAATCCCTACAAAAGAATGGCCCTGACTAACAATAAACTATACCTTTCATGAATCACTTACCTTACAAAAGTCTTCGTTACTCGAACTACTGCAGCACAGCGAACGCCAATACTGCTAGCTAAATAAAAGATTCTAACTACTGATAGGTATACAGTTAGCAAATGAAAGATTTTGATAGAGAACAAACAATGTATTTACCTTAATCATGTTGAAAATTCATGATATATATATATATATATATATATATATATATATATATATATATATATATATATCAATTCATGACACCCATCTTTACAAATTTCCTTTCTCTGGCGGACATTCGTCCAGATCGTCCTGTCAAAACTCTGGCATCTCTCTCCCCACATCCACCACTGCTGGCGGCTGACCTCACACTGCCAGTGTTGCCAACTCTAAAAAACCCGAGTCGCTAGATTCAATATCAAAAGTCGCTAGAAAGTCTCTAAAACTGATTTTACTAGGGGTGAACTGAAAATTTCTTGCTGTGAATGGTGCAATAAGCCAGTGAGGGGGGGGGGGGGGGGGTAATAAAATATTAATAAAAATTGTCTCATAACTAATTGCTATATTGTCTTAATTAAATGACGCATCGCTTGCAACCATATACATATAAAATACGCTAACGTTTAATTAAACATGTTATCATAATTGACACAACACATAAATTGTTGTTTCAATCACGGTAGTCAAATATACTAGAAATATGCAACTATATTTGTAACAAAAGAAAGCAAGAACTCAAATTAGGTTACAAAATATATGCATACCGGTATGTGAGCTAATCATCGCCGTCACTCAGAAGATCGAATAACTCTTCTGTTTCATGCTCTGACAGAACTGTAGTTGGTATTCACTGAGGCGTGCGAAACTGCAAGCTGAAGAGAGTGACAAATGCAACGGATCACTACCAAATGCTTCAAACCATATTCTCTCTTGAGTTGTTCGAAAAGCCCATTGTTTATTCCAACTATTGCAGAAGCATTATCTGTGCCAATTCTTACCATATTAGCGATTGGAAGTTTGAGATCTTTCAAAGAATTCACAAGAACAGCAGTTTCTCCTACAGCGAGTTTGAGAAATGCTGATCTAATGGTTTGGTTCTTTACACTATAGTACCGTATAACGATACCTAGCATTTTAGATATTGATACATCTGTGGTTTCATCTATTAATACACTGTATTTTTGGTCACCTATATCTTCAACCAATTATTGTGTAAAATATGGAGCCAAAACTTCAGTTATAATGTTAGTGCACTTTGTACGATGTAATTGCATGTTTTTAGCGCCCTCATCACCGAAAAACACCTTCTTGCACAGTATTCCTAAATGATCTACAGCTAAAATAGAACAATGTTCAGCAATAAATAAAGAAAGGGAGCCTTCCTCTCTACTTGCTATTTTAACTGTAGTTTTCGGAAAATTTTTCTGTTTATACTTAATAGTTTTCGAATGCTTTCTAATATCACAAAATATAGCATAAAACTCTGTTGCACATACTAGACATCTTGCCTTGGATAAGTCTCCAACGACTGGGTTCAGCCACCCATTGAATTCAGGTTCTGCTTCCCACGTGTCCCGATATTTCTGAGCATACTGCTTCTTCTTCTGCAGTAAATCCATTATGTAAGCCACCACAACATAAGTTTCACCAATTTATAATCACTGAAAGTACATTAAAACTCAGGCGAACTAGAGGTCATGAAAAAATCTACTCACTCGGTAACTCGATATCAGTCCTATTGTTCATTGTTTATAACGTAATAATGTCTGAGATACCCCCACCGAATTGTTCTTGTGTTACCACTGTGCATGTGTTGAATTTGACTGCGAGTTAACATTTCGAAAAATTAGAGGCTGCTGGACAGAAATGTATTTTATTATACTTAATATTACGTATGTTTTTTGTCAACTCGAAAAATAAAGGGAGTTCAAAAGTTGAAGAATTATAGATCGATACGCTATCGACGATAACAGGCTAGTGGGTAATGGATAATGAATTGTTCTATAGTCAAGGTTTTCTCACTGTGTAGGCAATTCCCACATTCAGGTTTACTAAATGCTGAACAATGGTACATGATCTGTTAAGAACTTAATTTAACTTAGTAAATCTAGAACAAAGTCAGTGTAGTACCCATTCTATAGTTAAAATCTTACTGTTGTTAATGAAAATACTGGCCCAAAATAGTTTTGATTTGTACTTCGAAAGTCGTCAGTACTCCAAAAGTCGCCAGATAAGTCGCTAAATAATTTTTGTCGCTAAAAAGTTTTTTTTGCCGCTAAGACGAAGGCCAAAGTCGCCATTTCTAGCGACAAAGTCGTTAAATTTGGAACACTGCCAACTGCGCAACGCTACGCGCTGTTCACATCCAACTGTCCAACACTACAATAGCAAATATTCCAACAATGCAAATCCGCCACAGACTGCACACAGCACAGTCAGTGATTTTCCTACGAAGCACACTACGTGGCGTTTACCAACATAAAAACCTAAACAGCCTACTTACAGTCTTTACCGCAAAGAATATAACATTTATCCAAACTCGCTGCATCCGGTCTAAGTACTGCTGCTACTCTACTTCTGGTTTATACTACACTCGCTAGTAAGCCCACACTTCGTAAATGCACTAAAATTTACACGAAAACTTACGCTAATACTCTAACCAACGCTGTAAAATACAAAGATAATACACTCCTGGAAATTGAAATAAGAACACCGTGAATTCATTGTCCCAGGAAGGGGAAACTTTATTGACACATTCCTGGGGTCAGATACATCACATGATCACACTGACAGAACCACAGGCACATAGACAAAGGCAACAGAGCATGCACAATGTCGGCACTAGTACAGTGTATATCCACCTTTCGCAGCAATGCAGGCTGCTATTCTCCCATGGAGACGATCGTAGAGATGCTGGATGTAGTCCTGTGGAACGGCTTGCCATGCCATTTCCACCTGGCGCCTCAGTTGGACCAGCGTTCGTGCTGGACGTGCAGACCGCGTGAGACGACGCTTCATCCAGTCCCAAACATGCTCAATGGGGGACAGATCCGGAGATCTTACTGGCCACGGTAGTTGACTTACACCTTCTAGAGCACGTTGGGTGGCACGGGATACATGCGGACGTGCATTGTCCTGTTGGAACAGCAAGTTCCCTTGCCGGTCTAGGAATGGTAGAACGATGGGTTCGATGACGGTTTGGATGTACCGTGCACTATTCAGTGTCCCCTCGACGATCACTAGTGGTGTACGGCCAGTGTAGGAGATCGCTCCCCACACCATGATGCCGGGTGTTGGCCCTGTGTGCCTCGGTCGTATGCAGTCCTGATTGTGGCGCTCACCTGCACGGCGCCAAACACGCATACGACCATCATTGGCACCAAGGCAGAAGCGACTCTCATCGCTGAAGACGACACGTCTCCATTCGTCCCTCCATTCACGCCTGTCGCGACACCACTAGAGGCGGGCTGCACGATGTTGGGGCGTGAGCGGAAGACGGCCTAACGGTGTGCGGGACCGTAGCCCAGCTTCATGCAGACGGTTGCGAATGGTCCTCGCCGATACCCCAGGAGCAACAGTGTACCTAATTTGCTGGGAAGTGGCGGTGCGGTCCCCTACGGCACTGCGTAGGATCCTACGGTCTTGGCGTGCATCCGTGCGTCGCTGCGGTCCGGTCCCAGGTCGACGGGCACGTGCACCTTCCGCCGACCACTGGCGACAACATCGATGTACTGTGGAGACCTCACGCCCCACGTGTTGAGCAATTCGGCGGTACGTCCACCCGGCCTCCCGCATGCCCACTATACGCCCTCGCTCAAAGTCCGTCAACTGCACATACGGTTCACGTCCACGCTGTCGCGGCATGCTACCAGTGTTAAAGACTGCGATGGAGCTCCGTATGCCACGGCAAACTGGCTGACACTGACGGCGGCGGTGCCCAAATGCTGCGCAGCTAGCGCCATTCGACGGCCAACACCGAGGTTCCTGGTGTGTCTGCTGTGCCGTGCGTGTGATCATCGCTTGTACAGCCCTCTCGCAGTGTCCGGAGCAAGTATGGTGGGTCTGACACACCGGTGTCAATGTGTTCTTTTTTCCATTTCCAGGAGTGTATTCACTTCTTTGCAGAAACATGAGAGACAAAAACTAAACGTACTACTGTATATAAACAGATGCTGCTGCTACTCCTAGCACTTCCGCTCTCTTCTCCAGTCGCCGTTACCATTGCTGAGATCTGTAGAGCCGCTCCATTCACGGCAGATATGAATTTCCATGGGGTAACAATTTCGGCCGATGATTCCTGTTTTATAAGGCATTTACACGTAGCAAATTTATGCAGTGGCGCAGATGTCGCACAGTGAGAGGTATTGTGGATATTTTGTCCAAGTTCATTCTACCCCTTCTATCTGTCGAGTGACAATGGTTGACGACAATAACATTGAAAAGTATTAACACAGGAATTGAGTATTTTGAATTTACTTTCGATTGACTGCAGATTTTCACATCCTGATGTGAGGAGCTCTAAAGAAGACTAAAACAGAAGGCATTCAGTGCAGTTTACCAGCTACAACAAGAAAAGCCATTGGCGTAAAGTATTGTGGCATTAGTCAGATAAACAAAGACTGTAGTTAAAATTCCAACCTCCAACATTTTTCTTTTCAAGTTTTTCCTTATTTCCTTTAATATTTCCCTTCATTTGCCAATTTCATTTGCCTAAATTTAGTATACGAAAAGCTTTTGTAATTCCTAGATGTTTATTTGTACAAAAGTCATTTCAAAAGTCCTGCACACTGCTTATGTACAGTTGTTACTGTGGCGTCATCAAATTGTAATTCATGTTAGCTGTGAGCGAGATATTAGGCGTGACGGTGGTATATGCGTCTTCTGGTTCGCATGGCTGTTTCGTGAGTAACTCAGTTTTAAAATGGGAGCTGAAACCGAGTCAGGTCGAATGATATGTAGTGACCAGCGTTCCTCGTTAAAATCGAATCCTTACTTGGAAAGAATATAAATTTTCAATGCTTTGAGAGAGGTGTGCGGGAATAGTGTAGTGGATCGTAGAATAGTAACACGGTGGTCTACGCGATTTAGTGAAGGTCGGGTAAGCGCCGAGTAGTACCAAAGAAATGAAAGATCATCAACTGCAACAGACTATACCTCTCAGGTTGTTGTTAATGACGGCTTGAGAAAGGATCGACGGAAAACATGAGAGAAAATTTCATATGAGCGCAGAATGTCTGTCGCTTCAGATTCAGATTCATAACTGAAAACCTTAAGACGGGAAAAGTTGCTACCAGGTGGGTTCTCCGTGATCTGACCGAAGACCATTACGTAGGCCGCAAAAGAATCGCAGAGGAATTGCTTCAGCGTTATCGAATAGGAGCAGAACAGTTTCTGAAAATGATTGTTGCACTTGATGAATGCTTCATATGAGCCAGTCTTAGTCGTCACAGTGGAAAAGTTCCGACCACCCACACCTCAAAACATTCCTCCGACAACCATCAAAGGTGTGGTGATAATTGCATATTACATGAACTGAAACATAGTTGCGGAGTGCCCAAGGGGACGTCTGCAACAGGCGCGAACGGCAAGCTGTTTCTGCAAAATGTTTTGCGCCCTTGCCCTACCAGTGGCAGAAACGCTCGATGAATATGGATGGGAAACACTTCCCTACCCACCACACAGTCCTGGTATGAGACCATCAGGCTTCGATTTGTTTCGCAAATTGAAGAAACACCTCCGTGGAAAAGGTTTTGATACAATTTATGGAGCATCCAGTAAGGTGACTCGAGAAATCGGACAGCTTAACAATGAAGGTACCGTATCTGGTATCACAAACCGCCAAATTGTAGGGAAGCTGTCACAAGCAAGAATGGAGATGATAGTGAAGGCCTGCCTGGTATTTTGTAAAATAAATTAATTTTTTTAAATTCTATCTTACAATGTGCAGAACTTTTGAAATACCTTCGTAGTTCAGTATGCTGTAACACTGTATCAATTGAACCGGCTGAGGAAACGTTATATGTCAATCCGAGGCTTTAACCTGGCGTTACGGGCAACGCATTTAGATAATACGCTATTCCACCTGGATACTACGCAGAGAGCTGACCGCAGTTCTATTTCGACATAGGAAAACCAATTGAAGTAATAATCCATATATGGCTATAATTTCAGCAGCATGCTTTATTAAAAGCCACTAGTGCTAGTGGCGTATGAATTAAAACGTGAATAACACGCTTCGTAGGAGCAAAATTTCCGTATTATTCGTTATGTTTCTCATATTGTTAACGCTGATGAACTTTATTTTTTGCATTAAAGAACGGTTCATCGTTTATTGGCTCTTTCTACGTTGTTTCAGTAATTTTTCGTGTCTATGACAAGATACTTTTATCTCCACTCGTATGTACTCGCAGTCCAGGACTCCTACATTCTACCGACATTTCATTGTGTTGTTTTCAACCCTTTCTACTGTTATTTTCCATCTGTTTGTTGTCATTTCAGGCTAGTCCGACTCTCTGATCCTCACTCAGGGTCTATAGACAATAAAACTGTTTTCAAGACGAGTAAATTTCACATTGAATGTTTTGATTTCTGATAAGTTTGAAGTTCTCTTTTATGCAGAATATTCCTCACAATTTTCTCATTTTACGTGCGACAGAATTCTCAACTTACATTAATTTCTTGGTTCGTACCTATTTTGTTTGTCATTCTACAAACTTTTTTTCAAAATATTTCAACTAAGAAACAAGAATGGCTTGTGTCTCAGATGTAGTAGACGGGGGATTAATTGTATAAAGGCTACAGATCTCTTTTGTTTGAAACTAATACATTTATACCTTAAACCTTATATTATGTCCACTGACACTTGCTAGCCGACCAACGAAAATAATACCGTCGCTGAACACATTACCTTCTGTCCTCAATTTTACCCGAATTTATTACAGCCATAATACCTCCTTAATTTCTTTCAGCGCGTTATTGCTTTTCTCACTTATGCACAAACGTGTGTCTTTGATCTTGATAAGTTTCATTTCTCCAGCATAATGCAAAATTTGAATTTATTCTTAGTATTAATACGGTTAATCTGGCTTATCTTACCCTATTCATAAAAGTTATTGCCATGGCGTATTCTACATTTTGTAGCTTGAATTATTTTTCAGTTTTTCATATGTTATTTCAGCCAATTCGTAAAAATTATTGCAATTGCGTCTTCCATTTTTTGTAGCTCGAAATTTCAGCCCACTCACAAAAATTGTTGCGATGGCGTCTTCTGTATATTGTAGCTTGAAATGTTTCTAAATTTTCGTGTTAATTTACAATGAACTCCTAAATATTGAGGTTTAGTAGCTGATTCTGAGATGGATCATGACTTGTGGTATTACTTTCTCCGTAATGGATAGACACTAATTAATAATAAACAATTAAAATATTGGCAGCGTGGTTAACAGAGAAGCTTGATATGGAAATGTAAACAAGGAATACCATTAAAACCAACAACATCTGTTCCCGATGCGATAATGAATAGTTTCCCGTTCGCTCTCTAAACATTTATGGAACCTACCAACTGCATAATAAATAACCGGTACAAAACACTGCACTTAAAAAAAAAAAAAGAGCAGGAAGGAACCTAGGGGAACACCGAAGCACCTCATACCTTATTTACATCTTCTTATCCAAGTAGCGTTCTTTCGCCGTAGTAACACCAAGAGCCCCAGGTTCCTTTGTTTTTCTGTAGGAGTTGAAACTTCTCCTGCAGCTAAATATTTGATGGTAAATGGAAAGGAGATTGTAGCAAATCTATAGAGCCGAGCCGGAAGCGGAAGAAAGGGGGATCTATGAGCGCGCGAGGAAGTTGCAAACTTTCAGCTCCTTCTACATTTTTCATTGGCTGCCGTGGTTTTCTTTTCCGTGAACAGAAATTTTAATGGCGATGTGCCCAGGAAAAGGCGTCATATGTGTATTTATTTCCCATGTGATGTAAGTGGTTGTGTAAACGTAAAATGTGGGCCTGCAAAAGTAAATTCATCTGACGCAGCGAAACAACATTTGCATTACTAAAAACGTTAGTAATACTTTCGTGAAGTTAATTTCATATATCAGTTTACGTTTCTAATGTCCTTCAACCAATACCATTGACTTACGGTTACATTTTGATCCTTCTCTTCCTTTTAAAAATATCTTTCAGCAAATTATACCAAGGGAACTAAATGATAAGTGATAATGCTTTCTACTCAAATAATGTGGCTGTGGATTCTAAACAGGACCGGACAACTAATGTAAAAGATGAAAAAATTTGACATAAGACTTTTATAAGTCTCGTACACTATCTAACATCGCAATCCATGAAGTTGGTTCATAATTAAACTAGTGGCCATGCATTATGTACATTTTCTCTTATCGAGGTTCTTTCCATTCTTTTTCCTTTCAGCTTTTTCTTTCGTATGAAAAATATTCATTTAACCTCGTTCTTTCTTGTTTCTCTTTTTAATACTGCTTCGCAGCTTTTCGTTTTGTTCCGTCAGTAGGGGA
The DNA here is from genome assembly GCF_023864345.2 of Schistocerca serialis cubense. Taxonomy (NCBI): domain Eukaryota; kingdom Metazoa; phylum Arthropoda; class Insecta; order Orthoptera; family Acrididae; genus Schistocerca; species Schistocerca serialis. The sequence goes on from NC_064642.1 coordinate 335,633,373, forward strand.
CAGTTTTGTATCCTCCTACACTTTCCAGATTTTCTTATTCCGTTTTTAAATGATGAGATTCACCTTTTTTGTGATGCTGTCTTTTATTCTCACAAAGTAATGTGCTATTGACAGGGGATGTCAAATTGATATATTTTTAGATTTTCAGAAGGCTTTTGACACCGTAACTCACAAGCGATTTCTAATCAAATTGCATGCTTATGAAATATCGTCTCAGTTGTGCGACTAGATTCGTCATTTCCTGTCAGAAAGGTCACATTTCGTAATTACTGACGAAACGTCATCGAGTGAGATAGAAATAATATCTGGCGTTCCCCATGGTAGTGTTATAGGCCCTGTTGCTGTTCCTGATCTACCTAAACGATTTAGGAGACAATCTGAGTAGCATTCTTAGATTGTTTGAGATGATGTTGTCATTTACGATGATGTAGTCATCAGATGACCAAAAAGAACTGCTAAATGATTTAGGCAATATATGTGAATGGTGAGGAAAGTAGCAATTGACTCTATTTAATGAGAAGAGAGAAGTCATCCATTTGATTACCCAAAGGAATCCGTCAATCTTCGGTTACACGATAAATCATACAAATCTAAAGGCTGTAAATTCAAATAAATAGTTACGGATTACAGTTACGAATGACTTAAGCTGGAACGATCACACAGATAATGATGCGGGTAAAGCAAGCCAGATACTACGATATATTGGCAGATCACTGAGAAAATGCAAAGTGTCCACTAAAGAGCCTACCTACGCGTTTACGTCCTCTTCTGGAGTGCTGCTGTGCGGTGACGGATTCGCATCACATAGAATCGACGGAGGACATCGAAAGAAGTTCAGAGAAGGGCAACTCGTTTTGTACTGTCGTGAAATAGGGGATAGAGCACCACGGATATGATACTTGAATTGGGTTGCAACAATTAAAATAAAGACTTTTCCGTTGCGGCAGGATCTTATCATTAAATTTCAAACACCAACTTTTTCCTTAGATCGTGAAAATATTTTGTTGCTGCCCAACTATGCAGGGAGAAATCACCATCATAATAAAATAAGAGACATCGGAGCTCGCACGGAGAGATTTAAGTGTTCGTTTTTCCCGCGCACTGTTCAAGAGAGGAATGGTAGAGAAGTAGCTTAAAGGTGGTTCGATGAACCCTCTCTCAGGCACTTAATTGTGTATTGCGTAGTAATCATGTAGATGTAGATGTACAAAAATTACTCCGGAAAATAAAGGTTTTTCCAAATGTAAAAATAGGTCCCAAGGTACAGTGTTCATGTATTTAGGAATAAGTATTTTATTGAGATTTAAAGTGTTGGAATCGAGAAATCTTCTCAGTATTGTATTGAATCATCAATCTGATACATTATTACTCTACTACATTCCAATAATCAAAAATTAAGTCAAATTAAGTAGCATTATTATCAAAAACCAATAACAAGTTAGGTGTATTGTGAAATCCAGTAGTTATTGGAACTAATACAAATTTTCATTTTCAAGACAGATAAAATTGTTAAAACATCAAAGAAAGGCAATTCATTTGGTAATATCACACGTTCCACGGTAACAAGACCTTCGTCCGTTTCAAAGTACAAGAAGTTGCACGAAAGGTGAAGTATGGCTTAATCATCGCCAAGTTATGTAACTAGTTTTAAAAATATTTGGAGTTTTACTCACCATAAAATTCTTAACTGGAGGATTAACAATATGTTCGAAATAGTTTTAATATAACATGCAGCTCTTAAATGTGTACAACGCGAAATATTTATAAATGCTGCACAACACACAACCTTATGTCTAACAATCACAACAACACTGTAGAAAGTGGCGGGAACTGCTTATTACGGTCTTTAGTGCACTTTCATTTTCGTGATTCTAGAATCTGTCACTAGAATGAAGTACCAACCAAATTTATCGTACGATTCTTAGTGCACTGTCTTTTAGGTACAACTCTCTGCACACATTTATCTCTAACTTTATGCCACCTTTACTGGGTATCTATAGCAAACTGTAACTCGTCCTTAAAAGGTACAATCTGAAGCTTGTCTTCTATGCTAGTTTGGAAATACCAAACACAAGGCTCTAACGCCAGGGATTTGCCTGCATTTACTTTTAGTTGGTGAAAAAGTCTTTGTTTGAGCTTCTAGTCATTCCGTTTTTGAAGGTATTCATAACATGAAAATTTTCTTTCTAAAATTACGTAATATTTTCTGTTTTTCCCATTTAGATGGAGTCACTTTACGACATCTTCTGTATTTTACTCTGTCGTTAGTTGACCCTTAAATCTTGTTTCGTCTTCGTCTTTCTGTAATGTCTCTTTCTTCCACTGTTTTATATACAGATCAGACAACATTCTGCAGAAGATGCTTACTTGCATAAGATCTGCATTAAAGGAATTATTTCATTTGTGAATGTTTAAATAATTGAGCATTTACGCCTTTTAAAGGATGTTGTTTGTTTCTTTTACAGCGCTACCATGTTAAGATAGTTCTTCAGGTTATTAAAGTTAATATTTTTTGTCAGGGCAGTGAAATTTAGTTCTTAATTTCGAGGAGCTATTTTAATGATATTTGAGATTTTTATTTTTCGTTCAGAGATTTGTAATCGAGCCTGTTTAATTGTGGCATGGAATCCGACATCGCTACTACGTCATTTAAAAATAATAGTCTGTTTATTGAAAAGTTACCTCTCTTAAAAACCATCTGATGTCTTTATCTACTTGCTTGTTTTCTATTGGTTTTCTCACTTGTAGTATAGTTTTCAACGAACGAGGACGAGCAGAAACTGTAGGTGTTTTAATATTCTTATAATTCTTGAACGTTATAGTTAAACGTTTTCGTAAGCACTTTGCTGTCGCTGCTAAGTAGACATCCGGAAAGCCATAACGTAGGAACTTCCAACATTCAAGTACACACACACACACACACACACACACACATAGAGAGAAAGAGAGAGAGAGAGAAATGCACTGACGCTCGCACACACAAACACCCACACTGTAATAAGCAGAGCTCAAAGAGAGAACTGGAAAAACACGTAAACGAAAGAAACTGCAAGACATTAGAATGAACGCTCTCGGATTTTTAACAGTAAGCTCGAAGGTGATGTTGAAAGCTACTCTTGAAGCGCCTGCAATTGGACTTTCATGAACATTTCCATGCCGCTCCCGCGCTTACAAAGAAAACCATTACGCATCGCACCTCTTTCCCTTGGTGCTTCTCGGTCTCATCTACACCCATCAAAAAAAGTTTTGCATCACTTCGGTTCCGAGAATTCCGGAACCTATACAGAAAATTGGAATAGAGATCAACATAAACATCATTTCTACCCTTTTTATTGCTCATGAAAACCACACATTGCATGTTGTACCGCCACACAGAGAGACCTTCAGAGGTGGTGGTCGAGATTGCTGTACACACCGGTACCACTAATATCCAGTAGTACGTCGTCCTACATTGATGCATGCCTCGATTCGTAGTGGCATAGTATCCACAAGTTCATCAAGGCACTGTTGGTCGAGATTGTCCCACTGCTCAATGGCGATTCGGCGTAGATCCCTCAGAGTGGTTGGTGGGTCACGTCGTCCATAAACAGCCCTTTTCAATCTATCTCAGGCATGTTGGATAGGGTTCGTGTCTGGAGAATATGGTGGCCACTCCAGTCGAGCGATGTCGTTATCATGAAGGAAGTTACATACAAGATGTGCACGGTGGGCTCGCGAGTTTTCGTCCATGAAGACGAATGCCTCGCCAATATGCTGCCGATATGGTTGCACTACCGGTCGGAGGATGGCATCCACGTATCGTACAGCCGTTACGGCGCGTTCCATGACCACCAGCGGCGTAGGCCGGCCCCAAGTAATGCCACCCCAAAACAGCAGGGAACCCCCACCTTGCTGCACTAGCTGGACAGTGTATCTAAAGCGTTCAGCCTGACCGGGTTGCCTCCAAACACGACTCCGACGATTGTCTGGTAGAAGGCGTATGCAACACACATCGATGAAGAAAAGGTGATACCAATCCTGAGCGCTCCATTCGGCAAGTTGTTGGGCCAATCTGTACCGCGCTGCATAGTGTCGTGGTTGCGAAGTTGCATCTCGCCATGGAAGTCGGAAGTGAAGTTGCACATCATGCAGCCTATTGCGCACAGTTTGAGTCGTAACACGACGTCCTGTGGCTGCACGAAAAGCATTATTCAACGTGGTGGCGTTGCTGTCAGTGTTCCTCCGAGCCATAATCCGTAGGTAGCGGTCATCCACTCCAGTGGCAGCCCTTGGGCGGCTTGAACGAGGCATATCACCGACGGTTCGTGTCTCTCAGTGTCTCCTGCATGTCCGAACACATGGCCTTGGTTCACTCCGAGACCCCTGGACACTTCCCTTGTTGAGAGTCCTTCCTGGTACAAAGCAACAATGTGGACGCGATCGAACCGCGGTATTGACCATCTAGGCATGGTTGAACTACAGACAACACAGGACGTGTAGCTCCTTCCTGGTGGAATGACTAGAACTGATCGGCTGTCGGACCCCTTCCGTCTAATAGGCGCTGCTCATGCATGGGTGTTTACATCTTTGGACGGTTTTAGTGACATCTCTGAACAGTCAAAGGGGCTATGGCTGTGATACAATACCCACAGTGAACGTCTATCTTCAGGAGTTCTGGGAACCGGGGTGATGCTAAACTTTTTTTGACGTGTGTGTTCATACTGCTTAATACGCGTTTTAGACTGATGAACAATACTTTAGGCCGGCCGGTGTGGCCGGGTGGTTCTAGGCGCTTCAGTCTGGAACCGCACGACCGTTACGGTCGCAGGTTCGAATCCTGCCTCGGGCATGGATGTGTGTTATGTCCATAGGTTAGTTAGGTTTAAGTAGATCTGTTTTAGGGGACTGATGACCTCAGCTGTTAAGTCCCGTAGTGCTCAGAGCCATTTGAACCAATACTCCAGATTCGGTCGAAACATATTTTTTGTACGCTACCTCTTCCGTGGGTGAATTACTTTTCCCTAGGATTCTTCCATTGATTCTTAATTTGGAATCTGCTTTTTGTTATATCAAGTGACACGTGATCATTCCGCTTTAGTTCGTTTTGACGGTTACGCTCGTGTAATTTGCAGTTGACACTGTGCCCTGTGACTTATCACCGATAGTGTAATCGAAGCTTCAGTGGGTTTTTACGCCTGTTTTGGCACAGTACATTACAGTTCTTTATGGAGAAGGTCAACTGCCAGTTTCTGCGAGATGGATCGATCATGTCAAGCTCTTTCTGCGTTGCACTACAGTTTTCTAGCGCAGTGACTTCCCTACACACTGTGGCTTGGTCTAAGAACAGAACGCCACTATAAGACTTCTTTCGGGTACTCATCATGTTACTTCTACATTCATTGATTTCACCGCATTTAGAATGACGGCTGAGTTTAATGAGCTGGTATGTCCTGAATACACTCACAAATGTGTTCCGATATTCTTTAATCTCTTGTTTATTGGAACTGAATCGAATACCTGTCGGAAGTCAAGGAAGACGGCATCAACGTGGTCGACGTTTCCTATTACGAAAGCCGTGTTGCTTGGCTTTCAGGATATTGTCCTTCTCCGAAAAGGTCATAATATTTCAGCTCAAGACGTGTCTCACAATTCTATAACAATGTAGTCCAACAAGTATAACCATGTGTCCATCTCTTCTTGAAAACAGAGATGACCTGCGTTTTATTACGAGCGTCGTAAAATCGCTTGGTACTCTCAGCTGTTCCACCGACCTGCGACAAATTTTCGCTGGAAGGAGCAATATCTCTCGCATAATCTACACGGAATTTCACAGGTGCCTCATCTAGTCCAACAGCTATTCTATGACGTACGAATTTAGGTGGCTTTCTAATTTTCGGTGAAATAGTTAAATTTGTGTACTAAAAGATGTTTAATGGGAAAAAAAGATAATGTTTTGTAAATGAAACTAAAACTTTAACTGCTTTCTCTCTCTCTCTCTCTCTCTCTCTCTCTCTCTCTTGTTGTGCTGTCGGTTAGCACATTCACTGTTGTCATGCGAATAACGAGGCAATTTGTGGTCTACTGCAGGAACTATCTACAGCTCTGAGAAGGCATCTGCATGAGATATTTAAGCATATATGATGTGTATGTCTCCATTTTACTACCATAGAAGCTTCGTACAAAGTACAAACTATGCGTGTAATGGGTCGACTATGAAGGAAGATGCTGTTTATACATTCGTATCTCAAGCTGTAACCTCTACCACATTGTGTGACGCCATTATTTGAAAACAAAATTATTGTTAGTACCTTATGATATAGTTGTAGTAGTGATGATCTTTCTACAGTGCTTTGGTTTCGTGGACTAAGCACGATTTTCCCCAGAAAATTTACACGGTGATAACGCCCATGTTGCAAACAACTGGGGTACAGGATTAGAATTTTACCACCGCCAGGGGGCAAATTCTGGTAATTCTGGTAATTCACCTAGCAGATCAAACATTGACAACCTAAATTCGTTCCCCCGCTACGCTCCTAACCTCCGTTCTACCTAGACAAGCCCCCCCCCCCCAAAAAAAAAAATCTATCGTTGGTGACTAACATAAGTGATAGTTTTACAAAGTTCAAAATTACGGGTATCCGGGAGTAAGGACGAATTTGAATTTTGCGCCATTTTGTCACATGAATAGTGTCAGCCGTGGTTTTTTCATGTTTGTTATCTCTGATCCTACCCATTAGTAGCCCGATGCCTTTTGTGTGGTGGAAGTCCCACGGCAAAAGTTCGTGAATTGTGTTTTCGCGAATTGCGTGTGACGCTCGGACGTAATGCTGCTCCAACCGAATCATCAGTTCGGAAGTTGATCACCACGGATTCTGTTTCAGACGTTAAGGAAATAGGACGACAGTTTTCTGTCCGAACGCAATAAAACGTAGCTGCCGTGCGTGACGACGTGACCGTGAGCCCCAGAAAATCGGTTCGCCGACGAGCTCAACAACTGAATCATCAAGCTCACTTCATGAAATCCTTTCAAAAGATCTGAAAATGCATGCGTACCAGATTCAACTTACACAAAGCTGAAGCCTGCATAACATGGAAAGATACATCGATTTGCTCAGTGGGTCTCGGCTCGACGAGCGGAGAACGAGAACTTCACAAACAGAATAATTTTCTTAGATGAGACGCACTTCCACCTCAGTGGGTACGTCAGCAAGCAGAACTGAAGAATTTGGTGTAACGAAAATCCGTGAGTGACTTTGGAAGCTGAGATGCAACCACAACTCACAACTGTGTGGGCAGCTAACTAGCTGTGGGCAGCTGTGGGCAGCTGTGGGCAGGAGGAGTGATCGGCCCGTACTTTTTGAAAATGATGTGGATTTATTCATATACCAGGTGTACCGGTATGAAATGAGCGTTTTTTTGTGAAAATGAAACACTAATTTAGAATTGTAAAGTAAAAACCTTTCTGGCAGTTTGTAGATACCACCCCAATAGAAATATTCGTCTTTTGAAGCAAACCAGACACCCAATTTTCGACTTCTTTGTAGGAATAGAAGTGTTCCTTAGCAAATGCGTGTCCCATTGATGAAAACAAATGGTAGTCGGAAGGGGCCAAATCTGGTGAATACGGCGGGTGGGGTAGCAGCTCCCAGCCAAGTGTTTTGATTGTATCCTGAACCACTTTTATATGGGTGCAGGTGCATTGTCGTGTAAAAAAAAAAGTACTTTGCCATGTTTTCTGGCCCATTCTGGTCTCTTTTCGGTCAATGCATAGTTCAAATTGATTGTTTGTTGTCTGTAGTGATTAGTATTCACAGTTCCATCGGGTTTTAGAAGCTCATGATACACCACACCTTTCTGATCCCACCAAACACAGAGCATTGTCTTCTTGCCGAATCGATCTAGTTTTGCAGTCGATGATTATGTTTGTCCCGGATTAACCCATGATTTTTCCCGTTTAGGATTCTTAAAATAAATCCATTTTTCATCGCCAGTAACAATTCGATGCAAAATTGATTTTCATTCATGTCTTTGAAACAAAATTTGACAAATGGTTTTTCGGTTTTCCATCTGTCTTTAACTCAATTTATGTGGCACCCATTTCCACACTTTAGGATCTTTCCCATAGCTTTCAAACGGTCAGAAATTGTTTGTTGTGCACCATTTAGCATTGCTGCCATTTGCTTCCGACTCAAAGTATCATATTCATCCAATATTGCTTGCAATTCGGCGTCTTCGAACATTTTTGGTGGTCTTCCACGTTCTTTATTTCTTACATCAAAATCATTATTTCTGAACCGTTGAAACCATCTTTTGCATGTTGCTTCTGATAGAGCATGATCACCATATGCCTCGAGAAGCATTCGATACGACTCTGCAGCACTTTTTTTCAAATGAAAACAAAAAATTAATGCTTTCCGCAAATCATCACTTTCTGGTACAAAATTCGACATTGTTAACACGATGAAAACAAATGATGATGTTTGTTCCAAGACTTGATGTATACTAAATATCTTTGACAGATGTCATACCAACCAAACAAAAAAAAATTAAGGCTCGTTCACAACAAATGTTCGCTATCGACACACTTGTACTTAACGCTCATTTCAGACCGGTACACCTGGTACAAACGGGAGACGTTAATGTGTTTGTTAAAAAACCATTATACTTTCAATAAGTTTTGAACGTTCTACAGTACTTCAATATCCATTCGTCCCTACTTCCCAGACCTCTAAAATACAGCGATGCGGAAGCCATTGACAATGCTGTTGCCCAGTTAATAACACATCTTGAATAGAGCCCTATCTGCGAAACATATGTTTTGCAGGAAGTGACAACGCATCTTTGTATCACGTGACAGCATTTAAGTGCTTGGAATGCGTGATGGCGGTAATTGAGGAAGCAGATTTCTCTCCAGGGTACGCGTTGTCTGAAATAAATCTAGGAGCAGGCCCCGGAGTGCTACGGCAGAGAACGACCCCAGCGCCGTGAGACGGTGCCGCCGGGGCAGGAAGAATGCGAGGAATTTTTTGATTCTCTGGGGCTGTAAGCGGGACGCGGCGCGGCGCGGGAGTGATTTAGTGGGCAGATAGCACCGGCCGCCGCTGCGCTTATCGGAACGGGGAGCCGGTCGTTTGTTTACTGCTGCATCTGACGGCCCACCACTTCTGTCGGCGACTGCTGCAGCGAGCTGACGAGACGAAGACGCACGATCCAAGTTCTCACCGAGCTAGTTAGCTGGCACCCCAGAGGTTAAAAGCGAAAGATGTAGTAAACATACACCTGCATTTATTCTGGGCGTTTCATGTGGTTCCGCTACGAACTGTTATGACTTACTCGCTTGTGCAGGCCTTGTCTTAACCCCGAAAGACGGGGGAATGGGGTGCGGGATCGGGGAAATGGGTTAGGATTATGTATACAGTGTGAAGTTGTAGGACGCTCGAGCATGTACAATGATTCTCAAAATACAGAGGTATGTACTCAGTACACACATTTATTACTAAATTTCCAAGCTAAACACGAGGGCCAATGACAGCATCAAGATTCACGAAAGATCAAGAGCAGTAAGAAAGATCTCGTAGCTTTTGTACACACATATACAAATTAATATTTTATTGGAGCAGTACTAGACGAGTTGGCTAGCTCAGGAAATAATAAGCCAGGCACGTTCTTTATTAGTCTGAATAAGTAAGCCCCAAAAAACCAAAAGTATGCTCTAAGACAAAAGAAGGAATTCTCCGAATAGCACGTGCCACCCTCAAGTGACACACGCAATATGTCATTAAACTTATACTATGGTAAGTTGACGGGCTTCACCTTGTAAGAAAGGATTTTGGTACGTATGTTGACCGCGTGTACCTGAATGGAGGCAAAATCAGACTTTCACCCACTCAGTAACAACAATGATACGTCAAGCAAGTCTGAAGTGCAACTACACGTTAGGACGGACAAGAAACAACACCGCAGATGCTACCAAATTGTTAATCATACGGTCGCCAGCCTAATTAGGCATTAACTGAGTTTCATCCCAGTACAAGTTGAAGTACGTTCATACCAAACAACACGCAACAACACTGCATAATATGGTAATTTTTAGAACCAAAAATCTACTGAACTAATAATTTCACTTTCTGTACTAATATGGACAAGCCATAAATACACAAGAATACACTATAATGTTTACTACAAACTTCGTACTGTCTATTGATCTGATTAAAATCGGGCATAGGTTACCCTAGAAACAGAACTTTCGAAACACACATACAATGTCAATTTTGAAAAAGGTAAAACACTAATAAATTTTGATTTTTATATTGACTTTAACTTTGCTGGTCAAATCAGTTCAGTACACTTCAGAATTTAAATGAATAGAAAAGAAAAAAAGGGGGGGGGGGGACACTAAACTGTTATGGTCACTGTATTGAAATTCTTTGACTATTGAACTCATTAAGCACTCAAGGTTTCCAATACATGAGTTACTACTCTTTTTGTCTTATTACCTGCTCATTTAACTACTATTATTTTGGTCTCAAATTAACTAAACTTCATTACTAAACCAATTTCAACATTATCTTCCAACTTTATCAGAACTTTGTTCTTTACTTGTTGATTCATTAACAATAAAGTTCTTTAAACATTTTTCTAACGTATCTAGGTCTGCAGGTAATTAGTATTAACATAAGCTTTAAATCATCATTTCGGGACACTCGGATTGCACAACATGTGGAAAGGACCCTGTCTAGGTTAGTGATGAGGATAATTAAATGATAGGACAGTTCTGGTAAAAGTTAAGTTGTTATTGAACAGTCAGGAACAAAAGTAACACTGGTCCACACGAATACAGTACTAAAAGTTTCAACCTGTTCGTATCGATGCGGCGGTCGGCGAGATGGCGAGGCGCAGAGCACACATACAATCTCAACTATGGCTCTTGATGTATCGGCACTTTACTTCTTCATAGCGTCGCAATACTTCTCCATTTAGTGCCTATGAAATATAGCCATGCTGTATAGTCGTCGGAAACGCCACATCCGAGGCTCAATGAAATCATGTTTTCCAGGAGAGCCTCCTCGATCCAGAGCGTGTTTCTCAGACCGATGCCCAACTCCGACTACTACCACTGAGCCCGTTATGCCGTGCCGCGCCCGTGTGCATTTTCCCGCGCTCGCCTGCCATACACCTTTTACCGCTCCCCTACAGACAGGGTATTCACCAAAGGTTTTGCATTCTACACATCCTAATACATTGCCTACGTATGGACCAGGCGCACAATTACAATTTTAAACATGTTACAACAGATTCAACATGGGTTACACTTCAATTCTGTTATAGCATTGCTTGAAATTTGACCAAAATATTAATATTCACATCGAAAGTTGCTTACAGTTTCTTTAACATAATGACACGAAAAGAAAAAGAAATGAAATCAAAACATTGATTACACTAATTTATCGAAAATCAGAAGAAAAAATTATTATATGTACAGTTGTTGTTGTTACGCACGGAAATGGGTAGATGTGATGTACATGTACAGACTAACAAATGATTACAGTTTCAGAAAAATTGAATGATTTATTCAAGAGAAAGAGCTTCATAAATGGAGCAAGTCAATAACGAGTTGGTCACACAAGAAGTTATTCGCCTTGGCAATGATTGATTGAGTTGTAGTATGTCCTCCTGAGGAATATCATGCCAAATTGTGCCCAATCGACCGGTTAGATAGTCAAAATTCCGAGATTATGGAAGGGCCCTCCCCAAAAGGCGCCAAACGTTCTCGACTGTGGAGAGATCCGGCGATCTTGCTGGCCAAGGTAGGCTTTCGCAAGCTTTTTTTTTTGTTTTTTTTTTTTTTTTTTACAAGAGGTGGAGCCCCTCCACGCCCACACTGGCATGATGGCCAACACAATAGGTCTACTGCCATCTCTGCATAAGGGTTAGTATTCACTAAAGTGAGGTGTCGCAGGATGTGGGTACTGTGACGTTTGCGTACGTCTGGTTAGGGTTAACCATTAATATGCGCTCATCTGGAGATAGATTGGGTCGAAATCGAACGAAGGGTAGCGGTTTGAAGGGCAGAGGAAAAAAAGTGCTGAGGCAAGAGCCAAGGGAAGAAAACCTCTGCGATAGTTAGGTCGGGTGGTAAGCGCAGTAGCGGATGTCTTGCTGCCTGCGATAGGTCGTGCAAGGACAGGCTTTGTTAGTAGTGGGTATCATGCATGTCGATACCTTTGACGTTGTGCGGTTTTGCTGCTCGGCGGCTGGCGCTGGGTGCTGGTACAGAGTCCTCGTTCAGCGTCAGCAACCTGCAACAGTTAGGTTCATTATCGATCTTGTGTCCGATAGGTCATATACCGGAAGCACAGTGTGAGGGAATGTTGGCAGATTGTTTGTGCGTCTGTGGGCGAGCTCGTCGGTGTCCCTGCTGCGGCCTGTTGGTCGGCTCTAATAGCAGCTGGTAGTTACCAGTCAGTGTTGCTGATATGCAGGGGCTTGCCGACGTTTGTCGCTTGTTTGCGTATGTTATTTTACCATAGGTGGCTATGCCCTAGCTAGCAGTGACTTTGTTCGCTTGTGCTTCCACCTGTGGTTGTGATTGTAGTTTTCCAGAGTGAGGATGAAAGGATTGTTCGAGTGTCTCGAGTTCCTGTAATGTTGTAGGGCTTTCGCAAGCAGGAAGAGAAGCAGTACACACTCTCGACGTGTGCAGGTGGGAATTATCTTGCTGAAATGTAAGCTCAGAAAGGCTTGCCATGAAGGGCAACAAAACGGGGCGTAGACTACCATCAACTTAATTCTGTACTGTAAGGGTGCCGCACTTGACGACCAAATGGATCCTGCTATGAGTAAAAATGGTACACCAGACCACCTTATGGCGAGCGACTCTCAGGTTGGTATCCCATCGCTGTCCAGGGCGTCTCGAGACACGTCTCCGCTGATCATTGGGCCTCAGTTCGAAGCAGGACTCATCACTGAAGGCAGTCCGCCCCTGGTAGCTGAGAGGTCAGTGCAACGGAATGTCATACCTAACGGCTCGGGTTCGATTCCCGGCATGGTCGGAGATTTTCTCCGCTCAGTGACTGGGTGCTGTCCTCGTCATCATCATCATTTCATCCCCAGCGACACGCAAGTCGCAGAAGTGGCGTCATCTCGGTGAACGGTATGCCCCACGGGAGCCCCTAGCCACACGGCATTACCATTTCCACTGAAGGCAAGTCGACTCCATTCAGTGAGATACTAGGTCGAAGACGTGTCTGCAGACGCCCCGGACAGCAGTGGGATACCAACCTGACTATCATCCACCAAACTTCCGACGAGCAAGAGTGGTGGTCTGGGGTGCCATTTTTATGCATAGCAGGACCCATTTGGTTGTCATCCACGGCACACTTACAGCACAGCGGTACGCCCAGTTTTGTTCTCCTTCATGGCAAGCCATCCTGGGCTTACATTTCTGCAGATGCTCGCCCGCATATGGTGAGAGTTTCTACTGCTTGTCTTCGTGTATGCCAAATCTTATCTTGGCTAGCAAGGTCGTCGGATCTCTCACCAGTCGAAAACATGTGGAACATTGTGGGCAAGGTCCTTCAACCAGCTCGGGAGTTTGACGATCTAACCCGCCAGTTGGGAAGAAATTGGCACGATAACCCTCAGGAGGACATCCAACAACTCTGTCAATCAATATCAAGCCCAATAACTTCTTGCATGAAGGTCAGAGATGGAACAACGCGTTACTAATTTACCCAATTTGTAAAGCTCTTTCTCTGAAATAAATGATCCAGAAACTGTAATCATTTGTTTTCTGTAGATGTTCAACACATCTATCGATTTCCATCCCATTCGAATGATTCCTTCGTGGTGCGTCCTTTTTCCTTTCTTTTTTCCTAGATTGTATAATCTTTTGCAAATGTTCCCTGATAAAATAAATCATGTTATAAGAATACGAATGTCCTGAATAAACAGGCATCCAGTGCTGTAAATCTCTATCAGTCCTTGACATGAAATCCATGATCGTTGCAGAACGGCATGAAATCCTTGTGAGGGTAGGGGGAAGTTAACATGGTAAACCAGCTGTGGAATCCGGTCACTTCGGAATTAGTGACAAGGAGCTAGCTGATAGCCTAGGCAACGCAGGGGCAACGACTTCATTTGTTGGATCGGAACCTGTCTTAACCATGAGTAAGACAATGGTAAAATCTAAACTACGTAGCTGGATCAAAAGTCAACATTTAGAATATTGGACTAAAATCCAAAAACAAAAACATAGCAACCATGTTTTAAGAGAAGTTCCGCAATAGTGGCCTTCAATAGAAGATAGATGAAGTTCATGGTAGATCTAAAGACTGGCAACGGGAACTTCAGGAAATACCTGCACACGATAGATGTAGAGAAAGAAGCCCTAACGCACAGTCTACGTGATACGGCGGATGAAACCGCGCCACATTAAATGGTCCGGTTCTTTACCCTAGAGGGCAAAAAACACTGTGTGGATCATTAATTTCTTAAGAAATTCTAGGTAAGAGAGACCTAATAAAGGTTCTCCAGCTACTTGTCAAGAGTAGTGACTGGCTTTTCTACAAGTAGAATGTCAGAGAAAAACGCCGCGTAATGAACTCAGCTTCGATTTTGGTAACGGGGGACTAGGGCCACTATTGTTTCTTCTCCTTGGCTAAATCAAATCGAATCACGTCAACCACGAATGCGATCATGTTCATGGACTTACTCCTCTCTTACGCTATACTGCTCTGATCATTCCAAAGTTAACACAGACGTAATGCCTGAAAGCTTGATTTTCCCAATTCTAGACGATTCCACTGAATAGAAATTATACTGGAATGTGACTGATGAGAAGCTACAAAAAAACGCTGTAAATCAGATTTCTGAAGTTTACTTACCAGTTCACAGCATTTCTCAGCTCTGCTTACTGCCTAGTGGAGACCCAACAGAACTTGAGAAGCGAACTAACCACATGTAAAGCTACACATTACCCTAATAACTCAACGCTGGAAGCAACAGCGGAAGACCACTCCACAGATACCAACCCTCTCTCGTATCAAAACATTTGTGCTGTAGTTTGTCGACCATGTAGTTGCCACAAGGTTAGAGAGTACAGGCTAGTCTAGCTTTAATTCGTGCAATGATAAAATGAGAGAAGACAGGAGAGACGTGATTAGTGATAGTATGCTCGTAAGAAGCAAAAAGAATTTAAAAAGCGCTGCTCCCAGACCTGATGTAGAGGCTCTCAGGTCTTCACTTCTAATTGATTCTGGTATGTTATTATCTATCTAGTAGTGCTTACGTTGAAATAACAGTCTTGTCATTCTTTAGAAGAAAATGAGGTCCAAGGAAACCCCACAAATATGAAAGATGAACATTCTTTTTCAGATGAGCTTATCTTCCTTGAAATTCTCTCCTGGTAATTTTTGATAACTTCGGTGGGTGCTATAAATTACTCATCTCCCTCTGTGCTTGCTGCCTATTCCCCACAAAATCTTTAATAATCGCTTTCCTTTGCAGGAACCAGTAGCTGTACGAATGTCACTAGATATGTTAAGAAGCAGCTCCCCCTTTCACACTCCTTTGTTTTTACCTTCATGCTTCGACGTGTCTTATGACAGCTGGAACGATGAACAGGCGACAACGCGTCAGAAAGAAGAGACTGCAGTGTTTTGTGAAGCAGATGGCGGCTTGCATTTACGACTGTGTCGACGGCCGGGTGCTTATTCTACATCTACATCTACATTTATTCTCCACAATCCACCCAACGGTGTGTGGCGGAGGGCACTTTAAGTGCCACTGTCATTAGCTCCCTTTCCTGTTCCAGTCGCGCATGGTTCGCGGGAAGAATGACTGCCGGAAAGCCTCTGCGCGCGCTCGAATCTCTCTAATTTTACATTCGTGATCTCCTCGGGAGGTGTAAATACGGGGAAGCAATATATTCCATACCTCATCCAGAAACGCACCCTGTCGGAACCTGGACAGCAAGCTACACCGCGATGCAGAGCGCCTCTCTTGCAGAGTCTGCCACTTGAGTTTTTAAACGTAACGCTATCACGGTTACCAGATAACCCTGTGACGAAACGCGCCGCTCTTCTTTGAATCTTCTCTATCTCCTCCGTCAACCGGATATGGAACGGATCCCACACTGATGAGCAATACTCAAGTATAGACCGAACGAGTGTTTTGTACACCACATCCTTTGTTGATGGACTACATTTTCTAAGGACTCTCCCAATGAATTTCAACCTGGTACCCGCCTTACCAACAATTAATTTTATATTATCATTCCACTTCAAATCGTTCCGCACGCATACTGCCAGATATTTTACAGAAGTAACTGCTACCAGTGTTTTATCCGCTATCATATAGTCATACAATAAAGGATCCTTCTTTCTATGTATTCGCAATACATTACATTTGTCTATGTTAAGGGTCAGTTGCCACTCCCTGCACCAAGTGCCTATCCGCTGCAGATATTCCTGCATTTCGCTGCAATTTTCTAATGCTGCAACTTCTCTGTATACTACAGCATCATCCGCGAAAAGCCGCACGATGCGGGGCTTTGGCCTTCAAGTCTGGTAATAGCAGAACGTGTTTCATGGGGAAGCTGTATGGCATTGGAGTGACTCACTTCCTCATATTGGTACCTGGCTCTGGGCGACACTCTGCCATCCGTCGGCTCTAAACCTACACTGCTTGACGTATAGAACCATTAAGATCTAATCTAAGGAAAAAGCTAAAACGTGTGTATTCGCCCAATGTTCCACAAATATACATTCGTGCACTTCAAGTGGTGAAGAAGGATTACGATTTAAAATCTCGTCAAAGATTCAGTCACAGAAGACAGAGCTCAAAAAATGGTTCAAATGGCTCTGAGCACTATGGGACTTAACTGCTGAGGTCATCAGTCCCGCCGGCCGGTGTGGCCGTGCGGTTCTAGGCGCTACAGTCTGGAACCGCGTGACCGCTACGGTCGCAGGTTCGAATCCGGCCTCGGGCAGGGATGTGTGTGCTGTCCTTAGGTTAATTACGTTTAAGTAGATCTCAATTCTAGGGGACTGATGACCACAGATGTTAAGTCTCATAGTGCTCAGAACCATTTGAACCATTTGTCATCAGTCCCCTAGAACTTAGAACTACTTAAACCTGACTACCCTAAGGACATCACACATTTCCATGCTCGAGGGAGGATTCTAACCTGCGACCGTAGCGGTCGTGCGATTCCGAACTGAAGCGCCTAGAACCGTTCGGCCACACCGGCCGATAAGACAGAGCTCAAGCTCGAATTTCAAAACACTGAGGAAGAAAATAAAAGGTGTCTCTTGGAAATGGAAGACGAGGAGATTAGTGTTAACGTCCCGTCGAGAACGAGGCCATTAGAGATGGAGTACAAGTTAGGGTTAGACAAGGGCGAAGACGGAAAGCAGCCGTGCCTTTTTGAAGAAACAATCTCTGAATTTGCCAGAAGCGATTTAGGAAAATCTCGAAAAACCTATATCTGTATTGTCGGGCCCGCATCTCGTGGTCGTGCGGTAGCGTTCTCGCTTCCCACGCCCGGGTTCCCGGGTTCGATTCCCGGCGGGGTCAGGGATTTTCTCTGCCTCGTGATGGCTGGGTGTTGTGTGCTGTCCTTAGGTTAGTTAGGTTTAAGTAGTTCTAAGTTCTAGGGGACTGATGACCATAGATGTTAAGTCCCATAGTGCTCAGAGCCATTTGTATTGTCGGATGCGAGTTTGAACCGTCGTCCTTCCGAATGTGTGTCCAGTGTGCTAACCATTGCCCTGCCCCTCTGGGCAACATACATCTCATCAGACACCTTGAAAAGTTTGGAGTAACTAATAAAAACGTAAATCTCAATGCCAAGTTAAAGAGTTGAACCTCACTCAGTTGCACTTTGAAACAATAATATGTTCACTAGATAATATACTAGTCGCCCCTTAAAAGCACTCACTGGTGGCTTTGGAGTGGTGTAAGTGGTAAGTCTCGGTCATCTGACACTCCATCGCTGACGCACGTCCTGGCAGTGAGGTGATATGTATGTACGTGAACTGCGCAGTGAGATGCGTCGACGTGACGACGTGACAGAGTGTCAGAGAGTTCAGTGCAGACATTTTTAAGCCTTTCAAAATGCCGTAACTGACCCAAACTTTCTTGATAAAGCTTTTTATGTAGACCGTTCGGTTTGAATGTCTACAGAGGACTACTCATACTAAGAAACGGAGAGGCGCCAGCAAGCAAAATTTTCACGGGAAATTACAGAAGTTCTAAAGCTAAGATTCGCTTTGAAGTAGTGTATTAAGTCATTATACACTAAAAAAAAAAAAAAAACCTGAAGGATTTATCCGAATGGAATGGAAATCGATAACTGTGATGTGCGTATACAGGCAAACAAATGATTACAAAACTGGATGATTTATTCAAGGGAAAGGGCTTCACACCCTGAGCAAGTCAGTTACTCGTTGGTCCACCTCTGGTCCTCAGGCAAGCAGTTACTCGGCTTTACATTGACTGACAGCGTTATTGGATAATCTCCTGAGGGATATCGTCTGAGTTTATGTCCAAGTGACACGATCGCCAGTACACCAAGCTGTTTGCAGAACCGTGCCCACAATGCTCCAAATTGTTCTCAGCTGAGTAGGGATAGGGCAACCTTGTTGGCCATGGTAGGATTTGGCAAGCATTTGAAATTGTGGTCCTGTGTGGGCGGACATTATCTTGCTGAAATATAAGCCCAGAATTCCTTACCGTGAATGCAAACAAAATACGCCGATTAACCTCTGTGCTCTTCGGGTGTCGCGGATTACAACCAAAAGCCTTGTGCTATGATAAGAAACAACACCACAGACTTCACTCCCGGCTCTCGGCCGTATGGCATGCGACCGTAAGGTTGTTAAACCGCCGCTGTTCGGGGCATCTGAAGAATCTCATTGACTGGAGTAGAGTTTTCGTCCGTGATGAGTGCACGATGACAAGCGAAGACGAGAAAAATACTGGTCATTTTCCTAACGCACTCCTCATTAACTTGCCACCTGTCAGACGTTTGGGTCTTAACTTAAAAATATATGTTTCATTAACATATAATGAAGTTAATGCAAAACCGATGAAAATATTTACTATACTACATCACCAACTTCCGTACTGATGGATGTTCTTACACTTTACAGTAAATACAAAATGTTGTGTCTAGACAAGACAGCCTGGACACAATGAGAGGAAGCCGAAAGGCACGCGCTTAAACTCACGCAGGCTGGCGTGAGTTCTGAAACAGGATACGTAATGAATGCTATAAAGAAAATTACGTAGCTTCTGGAATACTTAACTTTAATCCATAATTGTAGAACATCGCTCTTGATGATACATGCTTCATAATATTAATTAGCAATTGAATACGGCGATTTGCTAGGTCGTAGCAAATGTAGCTGAAGGCTAGGCTAACTATCGTCTCGGCAATTGAGAGCGTAATTGTCAGTGATCCCCTTCTGGCAAAGTCGTCTGTACAACTGGGGCGAGTGCTAGTACGTCTCTCTAGACCTGCCGTGTGGTGGCGCTCGGTCTGCGATCACTGACAGTGGCGACACACGGGTTCGACTTATACTACCGGACCGCGGCCGATTTAAAAGCTACCACCTAGCAAGTGTGGTGTCTGGCGGTGACACCACACAAAAGTATTTTTCTTATGTTATTTCTTACATATTATGTTTTGTTTCCATTCAGTATGTAGTTGTTGTCATTCTAACAAGTCTTCAAGGGGAAATTATTACAGAGGGCTCATTCTAAATTAATGATGCTGTCTCTTGCCACCAGTTACGTGTTGCAACTATACGGCCTTCCTGAGTCAAGCTGGAAAACACATGCACACACAGAGATACAAATACTTGCGAAACGCATTATTTGGACCATAGTGATACCTGTGTGTGTGTGTGTGTGTGTGTGTGTGTGTGTGTGTGAGAGAGAGAGAGAGAGAGAGAGAGAGAGAGAGAGAGAGAGAGAGAGAGTGAGAGGATGCAGGGGTTGGGATGGAAATGCTTTTGTTTATGTATGT
This sequence comes from Schistocerca serialis cubense, assembly GCF_023864345.2. Lineage (NCBI taxonomy): Eukaryota > Metazoa > Arthropoda > Insecta > Orthoptera > Acrididae > Schistocerca > Schistocerca serialis. Next base: position 335,653,384 of record NC_064642.1, read on the forward strand.
GGCAGGCTTTAATGGACAGTCATATATATTGCGGACTCAGAGACACACACATATATACACTGAAGCGCCAATAAAACTGCTATAGGCATGCGCATTCAAATGCAGAGGTTTAGTTATCGTCGAATAGCGTCCACATCCTCTTCTTTATTTCCATAATAACTAGCAATGTTTAACGGTTCCTCCTTTGATATAAAGCAGGATGATTAGAGATAATTACTGAAGGCAATGCATTATATACAAATCTTTAACATAATGCAGCGCGTCAGCAACCGTATATGTATAGAAAATAAACAATTTTTCAGCCTTCAGTTGCAAGGTAATTTGTACTCGTTTACCTAGGTTTCGATTCCAGTAATGGAATCTTCTTCAGAACCTATAAATTAAACCACATACGGACATATATTACTCACTGAAATGCATCATCAATCTAATGATTGAATAATAAAGAAATCGTCATACTTACAAAAAATTAAATTATTTTGAGAGCCAAACACTGGCCATGTCACAGATTAAAAATTAAAACAATAAAGACGCGTAATCATAAGATTATGTCTGTCAAGATTAAAACCATTAAGGTGAACGTAGACGGAGCTACGCCTGCCAGAAATAAGGACCACATGTGAGCGGCGCGGAAAACTAGGCGTCGCGAGCAGTTTCGCGGCGAGGCTCGGCCGCGGCCAAGCGCATGCGCGAGCGCAAGCGCAGGCGCGAGAGACAAACTGTCTCAAAATTATTTAGAGCAAATATACATATAAACAAAATGTGACTGAAAACCGTCCTACAAATGGACAAACCTATCTATTGGTATGGCAACATTAAACAATTTACCTGAGAACAAACTACAAAGCCAAGGTATAAAAAAAAATTATTTTACCTTTAAATATCCTATAAGGTAGGTCGTTTATTAAAAAACCTAGGGTGTAAAGTTTCATACTCTGCCACCAACAACCTCAAAAAGAATTTAGTTCATTCTCTGGATAAAGGTACTGATAAATCATCGCTGTCAGGTGTGTATAAGATTACGTTTGCTGAATGTCCTTCTTATTACATTGGCCAGACAGGAAGGGCCCTGTCGGTTAGGTTTAAAGAGCATCTGCCGACAAAAAGCGGTGATGGAATACGAGAATCTACATTTTCTGAACTTCTGGTCCAAAAGGCGCATGCTCCCAAGCCTCTAAAAGACGCAGAGCTTTTGTATAATGAAGTCAACGGATGTAGGCTAGTGACCCTCGAAGAATTGCAAATTTTTAAACATCTTATTATTGATAGTGACAACTTACTTAATGATCAGTTGCAACTAAAAAATAGAAGTTGTTTCGAAGGATTTCAGCCTTTACTCCTGTGGAGTTGACCCACAGACCGCTTCGAATGGCCGATGCTGTTTCCCTGTCTGCTTTGTCCCTCTATTATAGTGCGATTGTACATGTGTGTCTTTGTATTTCGTAATATGCTTGTTAATGACACATAGTTGCTAATGCGTTTTTATGTTAAAGACATTTTATGCTTAGCACGCATGGTTTCGACACTAATTTTTTAGTTACTGTAGCGGGGCTTCGCCCTCTTACTATAATATTTAAATGTAAAAAAAAATTTTTTTGTACCTTGGCTTTGTAGTTTGTTCTCAGGTAAATTGTTTAATGTTGCCATACCAATAGATAGGTTTGTCCATTTGTAGGACGGCTTTCAGTCACATTTTGTTTATAAGTATATTTGCTCTAAATAATTTTGAGACAGTTTGTCTCTCGCGCCTGCTCTTGCGCTTGCGCTCGCGCATGCGCTTGGCCGCGGCCGAGCCTCGCCGCGAAACTGCTCGCGACGCCTAGTTTCCGTGCCGCTCACATGTGGTCCTTATTTCTGGCAGGCGTAGCTCCGTCTACGTTCGCCTTAATGGTTTTAATCTTGACAGACATAATCTTACGATTACGCGTCTTTATTGTTTTAATTTTTAATCTGTGACATGGCCAGTGTTCGGCTCTCAAAATAATTTAATTTTTTGTAAGTATGACGATTTCTTTATTATTCACTCGTTAGACTGATGATGCATTTCAGTGAGTAATATATGCCCGTATGCGGTTTAATTTATAGGTTCTGAAGAAGATTCCATTACTGGAATCGAAACCTAGGTAAACGAATAAAAATTACTTTGCAACTGAAGGCTGAAAAAATTGTTTATTTGCAATGCATTATGATGATATGTTGAACAATTCTGCATTTGTAACTACTTCAGGGGGAACGGGAACCAGGAAATAATAGAAGCACAAAGTACTCGGGACGTGAGAAAAGATTGCAAAGTGATAGAGATAACGTAAGAAATCAAAATATTTAAAAGTGTCATGCGTTTGTTTCAACAGTTTACTTTTACGGACATGGAATATAGGACTAGATATGGAGCCAATGCCTGCTCCACTGACGCTTCCGTCGGACAGACAAGCCACGGGGAAAACGCAGTCACGTTGTCCGCTGGGTGTCGTGTGTCTCACCGAGGCCGCGCACCGACACTAATCGGCGTAGCACGCAGGCGCGAACACACCACACGCACTTCGCGGCTGGCGACACCGCAGAGGGTCGCTAACAGAATTAGGCGGGCGCTTAGCTGGCTGGTTGCCACTCGGGGCGAGGGCGGACTTCCCGTGAGAGCCAAGTTCCGCGAGCGCCGTTAATTGTGTTGCGGCTGCCGACCGACCGGAACACCGTGTCGAAGACGCCGCTGACCGATGCGATTAGCCTCTGCAAACCCGGCAACCGGCGCTGCGCCGGGCCGGGTAGCAGACCTATCCAGATGCGTCTGGTGCTATTTGCCTCCAGACTACACCCACCAAGACGGAAATGTTATCAGAAAGAAAGCGTTTACAGAGATTTCAGGCTACGCAAAACTCGCTCCAATGCTCCTTCTTCCTCCTCCTCTAACTCTCCTTCCGCACTGATCTCTAGCGAAAAAAAAAAAGAAGTCCTGAGCAAATACGGAGCATCATGACGGATGTAGTGGTTAGCGACCGCAAGTCGTTGTAACGAGACTGACTCCATAACATCCTAATTCACCAAAAATAAACGCAAAACAAATATACAGAGTGAGCACAAAGTCTGCCCTGATTATAACAATTTATTACAGAATAACTGTTTGACATAATAATTTATATTTGATGCCGTTACATAGGTTAGTGTAACTAGTTTATTTTTTAAGAACACTTACGTTAGTAAACCTCAACGTGTGCTTCCTTGGTAGGTCGGAGAATGTCGAGGCGATATTCCAGTCCTCGCCAGGTGTTTCGTAACAGTACCCACAGCAGCTTGTATCCTAGCCTTCAGTTCGTCGACGTCAGCAACTGGTGTGACGAAGGCTCTGTCCTTGATATATATATACTTTGTGTTCTGCCTTACGGGAGGTCTGGTCATGGGGTAAGCCTGGTCAGAGAACTCCACCGCATGAGCTTCTAGGGAAGTGATTCCAGTTCTAGTTTCCCGTTGCCTTCCACTCATGATGATGAAATGATATTGAGGACAACACAACACCCAGTCCGTGAGCGCAGAAAATCTCCGACCCAGCCGGAATCGAACCCGGGCCCCTTGGCGTGACAGACTGCCGCTCTGACCACTCTGCTGTCGGGGCGGACAGTCCTTGATGTAACCCCAGAAAATAAACTCTAGGGGTTAATGTCTGGAGAGGGGGTGCGGATCGGTGGACTGGAAGGAAAGGTCCAGCAGCCTGGCCACCCCGCTGTCCAGACATTACGATCCCTTGACATTTTTTTTCTGGGGATATATGCGCGCCATGTTCGTTTCGTAGTTCCGGCTTCTCTCGCTAGAACTGCACATGAAAGCAAAGTATATGTAACGCAAACTTCAAACTACATAGTCGTAAAATTTCAACATTTCAGGTGCAATACCAGAGGAGAAAAAAATTATTGTGCGTTACTTTCCGATCTTTCCTAATATACCGTATCCTCACTAGCTATTAATTTGATAGAAATAATAATTATAGTTGAAGGTTGAAAATTGTCATTTCGGAAATAATGTACGACTATGGCGCTCACACGCAACAACCTTAAGTCGGCATTCTCCTCTCAGTTAATCTGGACGTGACACCGAATACTAGCCTTCCTCGGTTCACTTCAGGTAGAGCAATCTGCCCTTCGAGCGATGCAGTGAGAACTGCTGCCGAGAAGAATGTGACTAGATAACGCCACTTCGAATTTCCACCGTAGTCACAAAATGGTATTTACGTTCCTGTCGCAGTCCGCGTGCGGCCTTAGAAGCCTCGCTCGCCGCTCGTTACACGTGACAGGTGTGTCAGCCGCTGTCATTATTTCCGGAGGCTGGTGCGGCGGTCGGCAGAGTTTTTACCGCGTGGGTAACTGGGAGACGCGAACTCGTCGCCGCGCGGCATCGCGATAAGGGCGCCGGGCGGTCGCGGAGGCGGGCGTTATACGCTAATGAGCCCCGGGGCCGGCGAGCCGCCGTGTCGCCACCAACCTTACGTCCGCGCCGACGCCGTAAATCCCACGCCGGCGCGGCGCTGCGGTACAGCATACAGCACCGCGCGCCACACACACACACACGCGGGCGCGCGCGGAAAGACACAGATGTGTGTGCGCAGGCGCAGGCCGGCGTTACATTTTGTTTGCTCGCAACACTGATTCTAATCTCGGCCGTTGTAAGCAGTGCTCGGCGCGCTGTATCTGCCCTTTTGAAATAAAACCCGTGTAGCGTGTTAACTGCGTTATTTACATCCCGGTTTACAGCGCGGATCGGGCCGCGGCGCGCTATCTCGCGCCGGCGCTGTCGTGCCGTGGGGGGCGGCAGGCCATCTGCGGCGGTTCTTTATTCGGACGGCGGTTGCCGATAGCGCCTCACGCCCGCGCCGCGCCGCGCCCCGCCTCACCTCACCTCACCTCACGCTCGCTGGTCTTGTTTACTGCCCGATCGCGACAACGGGACCGGCTAGTAGGCTAGACAACGTCGTGCGGCCGGCCGCTTTCTTGGGTGCCCCCGCTCTGTACAGCTGCGAACTGCACCGCGGAAGCATCCACACTAGCGCCTGAGAACTCTGCAAATGTAAACTTTGCCAGAGCAGTAGATTGAAAGTCATATACTCTGCCGGAAAAAAAAGTTGTTACACTTGTAAATACTACGTCGATTTTGATCCGATGACGGTATACGCCACCTGAGGAACAGTAGATGTACTAATAACGGTTTCAACATCGTTCGCCGGAAGGTAGCGTAGTGGCATAGCTACCAAGGTGCCATCTGTGTCTTCAGTAGGGAATGCCCACAGCGACAAAGCACAGTGTGTATGCGTGAAGCAAGTTGGCAAGGAGACGCATTCGTGCTTCCGAAGCCAACTGAGCGAGTTTGAAAGAGGTCAAATTGTGGCCTTCCAAGTGGCGAGATTGCCTATTGAGAGACTCGTCACGCAAGTCTGAAGTCTGCGTCAGTTGGGCAATGGTCACGTGAACATTCTCACACTCATAGACGAGGTTCTCGACAGTCGCCCGCTCTCATGGTTATACTGTAAGGGCAGCAGTGGCAGATGGTGTAGCAGTCTCAGCACAGATAGGAGGGCTTGTGAGCCCAGATGTGTCAACATGAACCGTTGCGAACCGATTATTAGAAGTGGCGTTACAGGTACGCACATCTCTAGCCCGTACCCCACTCACGCCACAGCACTGATGTGCACGACTCGACTGGTGCGTTGATGGTTCGTTTAGGCTTACTACATAGACCTCATGAGCGCTATCTCGTAGAGTGCGTTTGCCCTAGACGCTCCAGGCCTTTTGGTCTGCGGTGCGATAACCTACAACTCTCGTTCACGTTTGGCGTTCCTCGAGGGGACTATCTAGCGCTCGGTACGTGCTAACTGTAGTTAGATCCAATCTTTTGCCATTCTTGCATTAGGAACGTAACATGTTGTTCCAGCAGGATAATGCTCGCCCACACACTGCCCTGAAACTCAACGTACTCTGTAAGACGCGCAGCAACTTCCGTGACCAGCACGATCTCCGGTCTTGCCTTCAATCGAGCACAGTTGGGATATGATGAAAGTTATCTAAATAAATAAAAATAGAAGCTGCAGTATACTGTTTCTGGCTGTAAACCTGAGCTGTGTTATAAATGAAATGTCGTAATCAAACTTGTTGTGTCATTATGTGTAAGTAAAGCTGCACTGCAGTAGTAAATAATCGTCGTAATGAAAACAGAAGTATTTCATACTGTACAAGTTAGCAATCTGACTGCAAGAATTTGGAAAAGTATAAACTGCGTGAGGCAACGGCCTTGCCGCAGTGGATACGCCGGTTCCCGTGAGATCACCGAAGTTAAGCGCTGTCGGGCGTGGCCGGCGCTTGGACGGGTGACCGTCGGGGCCGTCATGCGCTGTTGTCATTTTTTGGGGTGCACTCAGCCTCGTGATGCCAATTGAGGAGCTACTCGACCGAATAGTAGTGGCTTCGGTCAAGAATACCATCATAACGACCGGGAGAGCGGTGTGCTGACCCCACGTCCCCCTATCCGCATCCTCCACTGAGGATGACACGGCGGTCGGATGGTCCCGGTAGGCCACTCGTGACCTGAAGACGGACATGAAACCTAGAGTGTTTGGTTTGCAAAATTTGATCATAAAATTTCTCTCTGAATAACGTAAGTTGGCGCTGATTGAATAAATAAAAAAAAATCATATCCTTTTCTCCTTAACTCTATTCTGCACAAATCTGGATAACGCGCTGCAGTACTGCTCTGTCTTGCACGCCGCTATGCTGAAGCTGCAAATTACTGTATCCACACAGAGACACTCGAAAAGTGCAGTGAGTTTTCTGTTAACTGCAAAACGAACATACTTGGTTGGATCATCCATTAAAAAGAATTGTAAGAGAAAGGTTGGTAAGAAAATGAAATATGCGCGTGAACGACAACACTCTGTGATCTTTCACTGTTTCATTTTTTATATTGAGAAAAAGTGCTGAAGGCAGATATTATATTTATGAACTTCTCGACATCCAAACAATACATTTCCTATCTCTCAAATCCAACACCTTTCAGTACCATAACCAAATTCATTGGACGGCGCAGCAGTAGTGAAAAAAAAAAGAATAACATAATTATTGTATTTACCTGACATTCAATTAGATTTCTTCCTGCACAAATCAGTTTCATAATCATGATAGACTGAGGCATTAAATGCGAACTATGATATAGCCATAGCTTTCTCACTAACACTGGCTAACATTATCAGCCTAAATCTAACGCTGTTGAACATCGACTCTGTCTCTTTAAAGCTAAACGATGTCTGCTCCGCTATGCCCTCGCGCAGCTCAAAGATGTTGGCTTAACTTCTGTGATACAACTTCCAACACTGCTCCTCGCTCACAATCGATTCAGATGCCAAAGCTTGAAATACCAAAATTATACATGACACCTATCAATGATTGTACAAGAAGTAACTCGTGTGACTCGTCAACCAACGACTCTTACAGAAATATGTGAACAGCTCGAGGAGGCCTGGTATAATGTATCCCAGGACAGTATTCACCATCTGTATGATCGATACGGCTGGTCCCGGCGGAGATTCGAGACCTCCCTTGGGTATGGGTGTGTGTTTTTGTCCTTAGGATAATTTAGGTTAAGTAGTGTGTAAACATAGGGACTGATGACCTCAGCGGTTAAGTCCCACAAGATTTCACACACATTTATATCTTATGATCGATTGTATGCCAGAGTCAGTGCCTGCATTGCCGCCCGTGGACGCTACACCATTTACTACTGTGGGTGTTTCAGCATGGGTCAATACCTGGTACCTCAGAACCACTTGTGCTATTCGTCTGTAAATATAATCATTGCATGTACTCCATACGCACTGTTACAACAATAAGTCTTCAGTGAACTGCAAACCTGTAAAAGATTATAGTGTTTTTCTGGCGGTGTATTTCTGCCATCGATTGACGAAGGCCAGGTTGATACCATGTTCCTTCACTTCGATACAGTTCCACACTTTCAGCTAGTGAACAAAATACTGGCTTACCGGGTACTGGACCAGATTTGTGACCGGATTCGCAAAGCTCAAGACACCATATTATATTTACCGTAAATTATAATCAGTCCATGTTTAATATTTCTGTGTCTGTTGGAAGTGCTACCGTTGGGGAAGTATTACACGAGGCGTAGGAGTCGTTGTGGTGGAATGATGCGTCACAGCGAACCTGGAAACAGCATAATCGCTTGCTGTTGGCTAAGAGAAGCTGCCCCGAATTTGGCAGCAAGGAACCTCCTGGCTCCTTACTGGCTGAAAGGTCTGAGGCAGAGACTCCAGTGTCATTGCTGGTAGGTGTTAGGTGGTGACGGCAACAGTAGATAAGTCACATTGGTCTTGGCTGTCGCTAATTGTTGAGAAATGTTATTTTAATAAAGAGTTGGGTGGAAATGGCCAATGTGAACAGTGGTGTGTGATGACCGTAGCCAGCTGTTCGTTACTTATTTCATTACAAGTGATTCACTGCGTAAATCTTCTGTTAAGGGGCTCCGCTAAGGCTCAAAATCATGAAAAGTTCAATTTTTACTTTTTTGCGTTTTCTGAATCTGCAGACTATTACCTTTTAATAGATATATAATTTATTCAATTCCGAAGACTACAACTATTTTCAAATTTTTTTGAAATGTGTTCTACATGGGCGTGACCCACTGTGGCGCTGTTAAACTGCTGTCAAATGGTGTTATTATTAACGTCCGTGTTCATCAGGTACATTTTAGTGATGTGAGATAAAGTATGTGTTGTGGCTAACCTGTGATGGTTCAATATATATCGCCGGTGTGATTGTCGATTGTTTCATGTTTATTTACTCTGTCGTTATCTCGAAAATATTCGTAATTAATTCTGTTTCTTGAGTCTCTGTTTTGTTGAAGTATAATAATGAGTAAAAGTAAAGTTATTAGAAATCCTCTGAAGGCTTTTAAGAAAAGGAGAAATGTTGGAAAGCCAAAGGTATGTGTTATTACTGTAAACAATAAAGACGATAACCAAGTGAGTGAACCTAACCTCTCAAGTACACCTGCCCATAGCAGTCAAAGTGGGAAAGAAAATACTTCACAGAAGAAGCTTGGTTCAATGAGTGAAAACTATGAATGTTTTATGGGCGAATCGGATGTGAATGAAATATTTGATATGTCGGTTCTCAAAGGAATTTTTTCAAACTGTGTAAGATGTATTCATTGTAGTGAAGTTGGTCTGGAACTCTCCATAATAAAGTACGTAGGACTTGCTAGTGAAATACAACTGAAATGTGATAAGTGTTCATACATGACCACCTTTTGGAACAGTGTTGCAGTAACTGCAACTGAAGAAAATGGTAGCAAAATCTACGAACACAACAACGAGCGATGCTTGCTTTAGACAAGGAACGCCTTCGGGCTGCAGACAGGGCTGTAAAGAGTCTAGAAATACAAGTCAGAGTAAACAGGAGGAGGAACAAGAGGAAGCTGGAGGAGGAGCTTGCAGAGGATGAAGATAATCCATCCTATGGACCTGGATTGCACTAAAAAGTTAATCCAATCTTTGTCGCTCGATTCCCAAAACTTTTATTTTCTCGTACTAATTACATGTTTTCTAAGGATCTTCCAAACATATTTGTTTCAAACTTTCAGTAAATGTTACACAGTACCTTCTGCATAATTTAACGCAGCCTTTTTCCAAAAAACTGTATATTTTTGAATATATAAATAAAAAATTGCAAAAAAATGTTGTGAATTTTCATTACAATTGAAAAAAAATCATCTTTAATAACTGAACTAAAGTTTTGTAAAATCCCTGTGTTAAGTTGTAGCCCATATTCCAATAAATAATCTGTAAAAAGTTCAACTTCCTACCTCAAATACTTTGTGAGGAAAGATGTAAGTTATAAGCGTTATTTTAACATTGCAAGTATAGGGCGTTCCGGTGCCCCTTAAGCATGGGCTGGAGCTGAGTGCGGCAGCGGCTGTGACTAATGCTGCTGATTTTTATAAAAAAATGTTCAAATGTGTGTGAAATCTTATGGGGCTTAACTGCTAAGGTCATCAGTCTCTAGGCTTACACACTACTTAACCTAAATTATCCTAAGGACAAACACACACACCCATGCCCGAGGGAGGACTCGAACCTCCGCCGGGACCAGCCGCACAGTCCATGACTGCTGCGTGTTAGACCGCTCTGCTAATCGCGCACGGCTGCTGATTTTTATCATTGTTCACGAGTGCCACGTACTGTGTGTCCTTTAATATCTCGTGTTTAAACTTGACAGTGCTATATTGAAAAGTAAAGCCCGTAATAAATAGCATCCCTTTTGACACGAAGTTGAAGAGTTCTTTACTGAACATTATTACTAGATTTCCCTACAGTTGTCACTGTTACCTCGTTACATCATCAAGAATCCACGACCGAGCGTCATATTCTGCAGCAAATGGGAGAGGGAGACGGTTTTCGGAGATGCCAGGTAGGAGAAATATAGAAGAACACTTCCGAGATAGACATGATGTAGTTCATCTCTCAATCCTCGCATGTACGATAATCTGTTACAACGAGATTCCGGGGCACGTCACCGTAATGAGATGGAGGCTTTGTGATGAAACTCATTATGTTAATCGTAATGGGATAAACTCGACGGATGTAAACTACTTTCTGGAGCATTCTAAGGGATTGTTATAAAGCCGTTACCGTTTGTAGTACACAGTGTTATTTTTCTAATTGGAAATTTGTGGTAAGGTCTTGTGGGACCAAACTGCTGAGGCCATCGGTCCCTAACACTACTTAAACACTACTTAATCTAACTGGAACTAATTTATGCTAAGGACGACACACACACCCATGCCCGAGGGAGGACTCGAACTTCCGACGGGGGAAGCTACGCGGACCGTGACAAGACGCCTCAGACGGGTTATTTTTCTAAATTAAGACAAATTCCAGGAGACGATACACCACAGAGTAAGGAGCAAACAAGGTCATATGGGCATATAACTGGAAATGCGTTCCCGGGGAGCTACATCGTCCTGAATGTAGGGACTGACAGCGACCCCGGTATCAGCACCAGATAAGTGACCTGGCAGTAAGTAGTAAGCCAGACGACCATGTGCAACATTCTTCACGACAGCTGTTAACTAACTGCAGCACTTACAAGGCGTGTAGGCCGTATGATCTACGGACTTGCCTCGGTGGCGGCGGATCTGTAGCTGGTTCGTCGCACAGTCCATCACAGTGCTGTGATGTCTGTTATTCATCCTGTTCACAGATGAGGCTACCAAACACTATTACACCGTAATTTATAGTTTTTACAATTTCCCTTTCGCATTTTTCTAGTAATTTCGGGTCACTAATACATATTTTGTCATTTCATTGTCAATATTAATGATCTGAAATATTGTAATGCAAACTTATCTGAAATCATTTGAAAATAATATCATAAATCGCTAACCAAAGATAATGTCAGGCAATGAATTAACGGCGTTGGTATGCGAGAGCGCGCACACAGAGTGGTTACAAGTTGACAGTGATTGAGGTCGGACTTGAGTAACTGTAAAAGCTCTCGAAAAGTTATGTGTATGAGATTCGTGGTGATAAAATGTTAGGCAAGGCATTGTGAAGGTAACGAGCAATAGTATGGGTCGTAGTACAATAATAACTTGGAAAGTGTTTCAACGATGTAAATGGGCCGGCCGGAGTGGTCGAGCGGTTCTAGGCGCTACAGTCTGGAACCGCCCGACCGCTACGGTCGCAGATTCGAATCCTGCCTCGGGCATGGGTGTGTGTGATGTCCTTATGTTAGTTAGTTTTAAGTAGTTCTTAGTTCTATGGGACTGATGACCTCCCATAGTGCTAAGAGCCATTTGATCCATTTTTTGAAAATAAATGGAAGAAGGGTACTGCGTGAAGAAATATGTTGCGTCAAGATTTTGAGTCTGTCAGCTGTGCTCTACTACAGATGGCAGAAACATTTCCTCCTGATACCTGTGCTACTGTTGCCTGTATCCTGTGGAAACTCTGAACTTCCTCACGTTCTTATCAGGTGTCACTGCGTTGTACACATTTGTTTGGGCCCTGTGTACCATTGTACACAGCTTATATTGAGTCATATTAAAACAACCACAGAACATCGTTAAAGCTCACAGAACTTGCACGAGCTGGGTCGAGGTGAGCGAGAAACTTTATGGTGGAAGAGTAATACCAGAAACGTCGTAAGTCCCCGGCAACTAGTAGTCAGCACAGCAAACAATAGTCCTTAGAACAATCAATGATCCAGTCCAGTAGAGAGCAGCCGGGTTCCAGTAGGGTGATGTAACCAGTCTTTATACTCAGCGAACGATGTACGTCGGTGTATGCCAGTGGAACATCCGGCTACTCTTGTTAAGGAACCGTGGCCTTTATATGAAGGGACCTGGGGAGTCACTGGGAGCGCCGCATGTCCTCAGCTACCACGCCATGCAACCTCTCTGTCTCCATAACATCGATATCCCTCGTGCGAAATCAATGTCGTTACCTGAGCGAGACACAAGACACTGACAGTTTTCCACAATAGATACTGATTTTGTGAAACTTCGAGTATCAGTTCCTTCTAGTCCTGGTGGACTTTAATTTTCCTCCGATATAAGACTCTGACGTTTTAATATTGCAATTTGGTGGGGAGCTGGTTTCTTTTTGGGCCACAAATTTATTATCAGATTTATTAAAAACACAAACCAGTTTATTAAAACACAGAAAATGATGCAAGACAATCTGAGCAGTTACCCACGAAATTAATTAGATTAATTTTCGACGCGTTATGGGTATTGTTTTACCTTAATGTTGAGAGCAACATTAAGATAAAAAAATATTGATAGCTGCCTAACACATAGGTCTAACGAGATCACATGTCTACAAAATTAACCTGCATATTCATATTACAAGTTTCAGAAACATATTGAAAATATTAAAATATTAATATTAAAATATTAACATCAGCCATCCACTATCACGTCACTGTTTTCAGATAATTAGAAGAAAGACCACTGGTTCAAGCAAGCGGAATAACCTGACGATATTAGGGGACTACACCCTGCCTATGTAACCCATGTTAATTTAGGCAAGTATTTGACCCATTTCTGAAAAAAACTATTTGATGCAGGACCTTAATATTTTTACTGTATGTTACATGATGATAATAGAGTCAACTGTACTAAAATCCACTTTATCAGTTTATAGTTTTCAAGAAATACTTTTTTAAATATTTCAACAAAAATATCAAGTTTTTTCTGCAGAAAATATTTTTTTGTGAACTTCCTTAAGGGGTATTATTAATGAATGTGGTACCAGACGTGGATTTTTATGTTATGCAGAGTCTCTGAAAATTTCGTTCATTTATCTATGATACTTTCTAATATACTGCGCCATATGTAGTGAAAATTTTAGTTTCCGGGAAATTGACTTTAAAGAAAAAACTTTTCAAACTTATTACTTACAGTTAATTAAAACTGCTCTGCTGCATATGATGGCCCTTCTTTGGCGTCTGGCAGGTCTTCCAGCTTCTTTTTCACCTTCCTGGATGTTTGTCTTGCTTTCTTGGCCATATTAGATGCAGACTTGTCTGCATCGGCTCTCTCATTTTATCGCAATGTTGCACCCAGTGATCATATTTTCACCAGGATTAATTCCCAGCTATTCCAGTACCCAACACTTCCCAATATTACCACAATTGAATGTAATAATAGCATCATGAACTCCTAATTTCACTGTATGCATGCCTACAAATACAGTTTTAGGAAGGTTCCAAATTATGCTGCTGAAACATTCATTTGGGTTCTGTGTCTGCCCCTGCAGACATTTCCTTAGAAGGTCAGGATCAGCCAAGTCTCTGAAAATAGATTTAATTGCTGTAATAACAGCAGCGGGAAGACAATGCTGGTGAGAGTAAGATTCTCCATTTGCCCGAGTCCTATTGTATTTGCACCACGAATTTGCTCCTGACGGACACAATCCATGACATGCCTTATCATCAGTAGAGGAGTTATGGATAATATGGCCCGAACATCTCTCTTCATTGCCTCTTGATTTTCTTTATTTCTCCTATTTGCCTGCTCATAGTATATCTGCAAGTTTTCTATTTCAGTTTTAGTTAACTGAGCCTGTCCGGTCAACAGTTTTCCATCTTCTAACCTACATATTCTATTTTGCTAATAATGACATATCCATATGGCTTAGAGTTGACAGTGGGTGGTTTGACAGTGGGTGACAGAAAGGTGGGCGTGGCACATAATCACACGTGGTAGGAAAATGCTCTTTAAACGCTCGGATAAGAAATTCAGCAAAATCCTTTGCAGAGTCCTTAAGTAAAACCCTAATTATCGAAATATGATGAAAACCGATAATCGATGTTTTCGACCTGAACCACGTTGTGGTCCCCTTAAATTCAAAGTATGATACAAGTGGGAGTTGCAGAGCCACGCAATTTCTCTTTCTTAACTGAAGTGTGGATGGCGATCGCCACCAGAGAGATAGACACTCTCAGTAAAGGCATTTATCGTACCCAGGACTTTTTAGCTGGATTCTCAATGTAAACAACAGATACATCAAGCTATCCAGTAACATACGAACCACTAGGTAAGAATTTGCTTTTACAACAGCAGTAGACACTGCACATATATTTGAAAAAGGTGAACGTTACGCATGAAGCACCTGATTTCTAAATAAACAACAAATTTAAATTACAGACGCGGTCAAACTTAGTCAAACAGCACGAGAACCTCTAGTTTAGTCGCACAGAAACGTAACTCGATTGAGAATATCCGACGTATTTGTGAATGAAGATGTTTACATGTCACAACGGATAGCCAGAATTGCGAGTTAGAACAGCCACTGCGCGACACAACATAACGATGTACACGGTAATCGGAAGCTCACCATAATTTCTAGCAGATCGAAACGTAGGTTGATAACCGCTCGACTGAAGGCTGCCATTAAGCAGGTGTTACGACGAGTTTGCTAAGAATCAGGAACCAGTGGATGCTATTGACCAGATTCCCCTGCGCCCGGTTCTTGAAAATGGCTGACAGGAACCAAAGCGGGCACCACGGTGGACACAGGCTTCTTGCAAATTCAAATGCCGAGAACAAGTCGAGTTCCGTTCACCGCTCAGAGATAGCATTTTCAACGAGCAGTCTTCACGGCCCCAGCCGACACCTCAATCCCACAGAACCCACAGTGAGCAAAAACGCAACTCTTAGCAGCGGGCCAAAGCGATTGTTTGCTGATGATGTTGTGGTGCACGGGAAGGTGTTGAAGTTGAGTGACTGTAGGGAAATACAAGGTGACTTAGGCAAAATTTCTAGTTGGTGTGATGGATGACAGCGAGCTCTAAATGTGGAGAAATGTAAGTTGATGCGGTTGATAGGAAGAACAAACCTGTAATCCTCGGTTGCAGCATTACTAGTGTTCTGCTTGAGATAGTCAAGGAGTTTAAATATCTGGGCGTAACGTTGCAAAGCGATGTGAAACGGAATGAGCAAGTGAGGACTACGGTAGGGAAGGCGAACGGTTCACTTCTGTTTATTGGAAACATTCTAGGGAAGTGTGCTTCATTTGCTTCACATAAGTGTTCTCGGTGATGTTTGTTTTACGAGCATTTGGCCGTGGTCGAAGGCATGTTTCTGTACCTTGCATTTCGTCTCCTGATGATGTAGACATCTTCAGTGACTATAAAGACGAAGACAGCAGTTTCAGACTTCAGAAACCTCAGTTTATACGAATCCCCGCGAAAGTCGAGTTGTGACGTCAGCGGTCCATTACCCAACACCATAGAGTCGTGTCAACTTGGGATGGAGTATGATGTGAGGATAGTTGACGCTGTTTGCTTCATTCAGCTCTAAGGTCCACAACCTGTCTAAAATGCGTCGTTCTTTTCTATTACATTTGTTTTTGTGCTTTAGAATTTCTATGGTCTCTCTATACATACTAGCATACTAATGACCGGACCGTGGTAAAACCATAGTTAATACTTTAGCAGTTTCCAGGCCTCAGTGCATGAGTTTCTCCCGCAGATTAATCCGTGTTTCTCAAACAACAATTGCTCTTGTGTTCTTTAAGTCGGAAGTTAATGCTTCTATCTGTGGTTCCTATCTGTGGCGTTTTTATACAGCTCTGTTCACTGTATTTGAATATTATAAAACACACATTGGTTAAACAACATGACTTTTTTCTTATCTTTTTGGTATATACAGACGAGACATGCAGACATCTCTTACTTCACCATAGACAACACGCATTCTACGTTTTGCCCTAGTTGCCAAACTTTGAAAAATGTAGCAAACACTGTGATTTACCAACTTTTCGACATCCTCCCTTCAAATACAGTGTTCATTTTAATACATCTGAGTTATTAGTTTTACATTTTTAATCCATCATACAACATTTGAGTGTTTTTGCACTTAAGTTTTCAGTCCAGTAAATAAACACAAAAACAGCCGTAAATGGAAATAATTATTAGTTAACAATTTTCGAAACGAAAGTTTTGGTAACTGTTTCGTTCTTGTATTTCAAAATTTCTCAGACTTGGGTAAGTATGTCAGAAAATTGTTATTCTGTACTACAATACTTTACTGAAAATACATCTTCTCTGTATTTCTCCTAATTTAAGAGACATTTCACATCTGTATATTTGCTTCGTCTAACTGCCCTGATAGTATATTTGGAAAGCACTTTAACTCTCTGAATGAGAAATGGACCTCTCTTCTGAACAGCCCTTGCAGTGGCACCTTGATGTGTTTGATTTCTCTGGTACATTCTGCCACTGAAATGTATTCTGCTCCAGTTAATGAAACAACTATTCCAATTTATATCTTGGAACACCAACTAATGGCAGCATCGATGCTAAAGAATAATGTATGCAGTTGCTCTCTAATAAAGGGAGAAAGCTGAAGTGAGTGGAATTTGCATCATTTCCAAATTTATTCAACGTGGCTCCCTGCGGGGGTCCCCCATCTCACCTCCACAGGGTGTAGGTTGATGTGCCAACGTCGCACTCGTGACATCGCCACGAGCACTCCTCCCTCCTCCTCCCCCATTCCCCTATTCTCACCTCTTCTCCTCTCCCCCACTCCCCCACTTGGGAATTGGCGCGAAAAGGGCTCAGTCAGCGCAGACCTGCTGGAGAGGAAGAATGTACTGGATTGCCATAGAGCTGTCTCCCCTCCTCCACTTCTTAACTGGCAGGAAAATGTAAGGCCTCTTATACAAGGAATGGAAGGAGGTGATAATGCATTAAGATAATGGGAATATTTTTCAGCAAATAATGGTAACACAGTGTGATGGACTGAAGATGCATTTCTCAACTCATAGAGACTACTGCATGTGATGGAGATGTTCGTGTTTTTGAAGTAGCTGGTCAATCCATAATGCAGGAGACAACTTCATCCAATTCCACTACCCCAGACTGAATGAACCTGAGGTGCTCACCTTGGTGTATGAAGCTCAACTGAGGACACTTGAAATGTGTGTTGTTTCCCTTTCCGATTGTGAGTGTATGTATGTATATGTTCACCTTGCTGTGTGGCGTAGTCCTCAATACTACTTTAAATTAGCAGGAAACTGTCCTACAGCGAGTGCTGGAAGAATTGCCTCCTACCACTTTACAAGAGTGTAGCTGCTCACAACTTGTACACAGATATGTGGTAAGTGGGGATTGGATACCAGATAACCACTGAAAAGTAGAAGAGTTGCCTCCTATCGATCTGCTCGTTTATAGACGCTGAGGAATGTGTATACTATTTATGGTGAGGAGGGATAGGATAGAAAACTATCACTAAAGTGTAGGAAAGCTAATACACACTGCCACAGCTGATGGAAAATGCTTCACTGCTATAATTACACATTGAAATTGTCGTGAGAGGATCACCACTCATAAACAATGGATCATAATGCAAGAAACGCACTGGAATTTGACACAAAACACTGTAATAGCACAGTTACTGCAAAAATCAACCTCAAAAAATCTCGCCAGGAGAGAAAAGAGGCAGCTGCATATGTGTTCACCTCTATGTACACAGACTAAGCAGCTTAAAACCATTCTTGCGGCTCCTCCTGCCTCCTCTCCTCTCTCCCTCTCCTTCTCCACATAGGTAGGGATACTGGTCTGCCAGGTATGTTTTGACCTGTCGCTGATGGTACACAAAGAGCTCGATCTGCTGGCTGTGACATATTGTTCCAATCTGTAGAAATCGATCACAGATGGGCAAAAGACTCAAAAACAGGGAATTTACTGCTAGCTGTTAAACCTATTTCTTGGAAAGGCTGAACCCCCTGGAACAATAGCGAAATACCTGAATATACATCATGGATGAAGAACTGAACAGTCAACAGTGGGGTGCTTTCAAACATGTTGGATGTACTGACACTGTCTGAAAGTAGTAAAATCAGTCTCACATAGCAAAAACACTGAAATAATGTGTCCTAAGTAAATGAGATGACACTGACAGACCGATCTTCGCAATAACCGTCTCATAATGCAGCGGTCTGCTCACTCTGCCACTGATAGGTGAAGAGCAGTGTTTGTATTCGCTAGCCTCCACTGCTGTACGCAGTTCTAGCTCATCATCACTTGTGTTTCTTCTACTTCTTCATGTAAACTGTCCGAAAGCCGTCTGGTAGACGTTTCAGATTCTCCACTGTACTGAATGACAGCTTTGTGATGTGTTTAAGTTCTCGTATACTGTGGAAGGATGAGATATTTCGCTCAAGTCATAGAATGTGTCTTTATCTCTGTTATTTAGGAACATCCACTTAAGTAAAATTCCTGCTGGCAATGCTCTAGGTACATCCGTAGGTGGTGGGAATCTGCTCCGGAAAGAATATGCACACGCAACCACCGAGGGATGTTGCTGTTGAAAGAGAGACTTTCCTGCTGTAAGACGGTGAAGGGATAGAAGAAGGAGGAATTTTATACAGGTCACGTGCTCCTCGTGGAGTGACACACCGCGTGTCTCCCTGAAGTGTTGCCATCCTTAACAGCTCAATTGCTGTAGTATCAACTCATTATTTTTTTTTTTTAAAGTGACTGAATGAACACAAACTATCATTTGCTGCAGGAAGTATTTTCCAAATGTGATTCTTATGTTTGCTGCGATGAATATTGAATCAAATACATAGAACCTCGTACTGAATATACTACAAGCACTTAACACCATCCAACAGTCTTTAAATATACATTCAGCTAACAAGTTCCACACACTATAGTGAGTAGAAAATTTCACCAATAATGTAATGCTGTTAGGAGCAAACAACAACATGATAACCAATACTGGGGGAACATTCCAGGATGTATAGACGTGTTTTTCTTGGGAGTGGTAACAGTGTGTACCCCTCAGGTGTCAGTGAAGTGAGAGAGTAGAGTGTGCGAGATCCCAACTTGGGGATCCAACACACAAAATATCATAAATGTGCTCTGCTATGTGTCTGTTTATATCAGAATAATGTTAGCAGGTTAGATCGTGGCAGTAATCCATTTACGTGTGTCTCTATTTTTATAGAATTTGGTAGATATCATGACTTGGTTGGCGGCTATCTATTGGAGTTGGATGGTATAATCAAAAAAAGCAAGCCATATCCAGTAAGCAGTAAGTGTATATACATGTGGATAAAAATTGAAAGTATTAGAAAAGGTCACAAAATCAGTAAAATTCTGTTAAGACGTGTTCTTGCTGCATATTTGCATTTATACTTAGTGTGAAGCACAAATGCTTCAGTTCACAGAATAACTGCTCAGGATATTACCTATAGTGCTGCAGACATGGTTCTGTGATCAAAGCCATTTCAATAGATGTATTGACGACGTGTGTATAGTTTTGTTACCTGTATTGGAGAAAAGCCTAGTCAGTATGAGGAGTTCTTGTAGTAGTGGAGGAGATGAGATATGTGATGATGGAAACAGTTAACTGCAGTTTGGATGTACTTTGATAGACTTTTGGTGCAGTTTGGGAACATTTTGTTAAAATATCAACCTCCCAGACCGTCAAGACCGAGAAAAGCTTGTAAATTATGTACTGTCTGCATTCAATTTCAATTGTGCACCTGTAAAGTACCTGGCGATTCGTAACACTGACTCCAACAAAAACGGTTTAAGTATTACACAGAAGCATTATATTAAAGCATACGAAAAATATTTCCCCCAATCCAAGACAGTGTTCTCTGTCATACCATCAAATACAGATATTACCGTATTAGGGCTAGTTCTCGCAAACAGTGTTTTTCCTACAAGTATCAAGCAGAGAAATCAATTTATTGACCAGACTTAAACCTTAAACTATTAAGGAAATTACTCCTTCAAGTACAGTTAATATGCATTTCGTACAAAAAAGATAACTGTAACTACAAGACAATGAAGTCATGAAACGAGAACTTGGGTATATGGAGAAGACAACTCCAACTGGAGACAGAAAAGGCCATTGCAGATGTGCAAGCAGGGTTTACATATGGCTTTAAACATGGATTATGAGAAAATCTGGTTATGAAAGGGGGACTGTTAGTATTTACAGTAACCAGTAAAGGAAAGTAGGCACATGTTGGATAACTGACCAAAATCTATACAATTGCATGTTCTATGGGGGGAGGGAGGGGAGGGAGTGGACTGATGATTCATATAAATCTCAACAATGAAAGGAAGTTGCATTATAGAGAAGTAGTGTCAAGACGCAACTGCCATATTTCCCTACACATGAGCAATACCACCTAACATCGGACCATAACTGCTGTCATACGAAAAGTTCTTTCCTATATGTGGTTACGCATTGTAAGCCATAAAAATTAACGCACCCTGGAAGATACAGAGTGCTGTAGTAATGTTGACTGTGTCCAATATTTTCGGATCACGAGAGTCTATCAGACTAGCACTTCCCATCGTCCTGAGTGACATTTAAGCGGCAGATCCTTCCAAGAAAGCCACTGAAGTCACCGCTACAGGTTTACAAGCACAAGTATGTTTGGGATGAGGTCTGACTTTCCGCTATATACGCATCTTTACGATTGCGCACACACAAAATGTTTTTATGTTCAGCAGTTTGCATGGGGGGTATTACTCATTGTATTATTTCAATCAACATCATACACACGTTAGTAATAGAAGGGTGGTTTAACAGCGATACAGAAATTGAGAACCAAGCTGCAATGTCACTGACTGAGAGCATCACAGCATCGATGTGTTGAGAAGTTTTGTTGAAGTGACAAGTTGTCGAGAACAATGGTTCTGAACTCGAGAACTTGGGTAAAATGTGTTGAAATTATGGAAAACGTGGTAAAATTGCGGAAATTAATGTAAAATACGTAAAAATGAGGAAAATACATCAAAAATGAGGTTGCTTAAATGTTCACTTGGATATATGAAAATCATTCCATTCCCCCACCAGTGTGATTGACAACTGATACGGCATACTATCTGTTCTCTATGGGTTTAAGTCCTGCAGAATACCCCAATGTTCCACATGCAGTTATGCATTGTAAGCCATAGAAATTTGGGAAAAATGTGTTAAAATAACGGAAAACTTGTAAAATTGCGAAAATTGATGGAAACTATGAAAAATTGAGGAAAATACAATGAAAATGAGGGATCTTAGAGCCAGCTCAGGTGTATGAAAATCATTCCATTCCTCCACTAGTGCGATTGACAACTGGTGAGTCATGCTGTCCGTCCTAAAGATTTGAAGGTCAGGATGACCAACACCTAGGACACCAAAACAGCGATTATGTACCTGCATGCAATATGAGGAATCAATGCTCTTGGTCGTTTCAGAAATAGAACACCTAGACATCTGCTACCCCATCATTGTGGAAGACGAGATTAAGTGTAGATGTCATCATCCTTTGAGCAGCTGCTTGGAAATGCACCACAACACTGCAAACTCTTTCAGTTTCCAAATGTTGCAATGTCTTCCACGTTTTTGTTACTAAGAAACACCACCTCTGTCTTTTACTTACACCACCCTGTGTTTGCTTTGGAAACGGCATACCCTACGCAATGCAATGTCCAGCTCTCTGTGTGTGTTAATATCGGTTTAGCATCTGATGTTGGCCTTAAAGTTAAAAGAGTATGTATGGTGGTGTACAAAGCTGTAGTCATATACTGCATGGATATATTACAGCAAAAATAAAAAACAATGTATCAAGCTATTTAGGAAACTACAACACAGTAATTCCCTTTACTGTTATTGTAGTCTGAGGGATATGGCCTTCTTTCTGTGTAGGTGACAAAACCTTACACAGGTTTGCGGAAGTGACATCAGTCACTGGCCACCTGCTCGAATGGACCAGTACATGTACATTTAATGGGATCGCCACATATGCTCAATGACAACACATGGACATTATCTGTTTTTGATATACCGGAAGACAGAGATGAAGCAAAAGTCTTATCGCATTCTCTATCAGGTGATATTAACAAAGTTTTTATATTTTGTAGTTTTGCTCCATTCGACGTTATAAAAATAACAAGGAGAAAGAGAGAGAGAGAGACGAAAATTGTAGCTTGCTGTCGAAAGTAAAAATTAATGCGATTTTTTTCTGACATGCAAATAGATAGTGTTGATATTTCATGCCTCTGAAATTCACATAATACCCTCTTTCATGACAGTTTATTTGTAAGATCTCCACACACTAATTTGAATGCAAGGAATACTCTAAATTATGCAAATTTGTCCGTCAAACTGAAGTAAATAAGTTGTATCTGTTCTCGTAGAACGATGACTGCTTTATTGTTATTGTGAATACACAACAGCTTGTAATATGGATGTTATGGTAGATTGAATGTTTTCAGAGATCAATGTTCTCACTGTTTCTATGATGGATGTTCTGAAATAACAAGGACATTCTCCCGTGATCAGTGGTTTTCACACCAAAATAGTAAAAGTAAAATTTTGAGTGCTCGAAGGTTAGGAGGCTGCTGAAATGGTTCAAATGGCTCTGAGCACTATGCGACTTAACTTCTGAGGTCATCAGTCGCCTAGAACTTAGAACTAATTAAACAAGGACATCACACACATTCATGCGCGAGGCAGGATTCGAACCTGCGCCCGTAGCGGTCGCTCGGCTCCAGACTGTAGCGCCTAGAACCGCACGGCCACTCCGGCCGGCCGAGGCTGCTGAAAGCGGCCAGCAGCTGTGAGTGCAGGGGAGTGGTTGGCACCAGCGTATTGAGTGGTGACCACCCTCACCAAAGTCGAAGGCTACTGGTCATTTTGCCCACCTTTCTGACGAGTGCAGCCCCACAAGACGCATCTGAGGGGTGTAGCATGCTGTTGGGTGTTCTTCTTCTGGATAGCGCTCTTTGTTCCATAAATGATGAGTAGTCAAGTATTTCGCTATTGTTCCAAGGGAGGCATTTCCTAGAAATGCATTTGACTTTTATAACCTGAAACAGAATATCATTGCCAACCCAACATCGACCAAAAACAGCACCTGGAGTAGATGGACCTCTTTGTGTACCACCGGCAACAGGTTAGAAGAGTCCTGGAAAACCTACATATGGGGGGGGGGGGGGGGGGGAAGAGAGTGGGAGGAAGGGAGGTAAGAGAGGAGGTAGGACTGGTTCTAATCTGCATAGTCTGTATCCGCACACCGAGGTGAAGACACAAGCACTGTTCTGGTGGAAGGCTTCTTTTTCGATAGTTGTGTGACGTTATTAAGGGTTTAGTTTTCGTGTAGAAGCAAGGCCAAGATGCACTGGTACTGTATCATAATCGTTGCTATTGTGTGTTTTTTAAATTTTTTTAATAGTTGCTCACTTACAAGAAGATTATGTCTCTCTTCACCTTAGACGCGCAGGTACCACTCACAAGAAAAAGGTGTCCATCCAGCGCAGAATATTCGATTAGTATTGGTTATCCTCTTGCTGTTCGGCCTTACTCACCTACTCGCCATAGTTTGTGGAACTTGTTCGCTGATAATACGTTTAAGGACAGTTGGACCACCGTGCTTATTTTGTAGTATATTCAACACAAGATTCAATGTTCTCATTTCTGTATCCATTGTAGCAAGCACAAATTCATACCACAAGAGTGATTTTACAATTATTTAGCTGGAGACTTTATTGATTTAAGTACTACATGCGCTGTTTTCACTGTTATCATCACAGTATTAGTTTTAAGACCGTAATATTACACCCTTTACAGGATGTGAGGTGAGGTCTGCCGGCACAACATTCGTTGTGGCAAGCATGAGAATCACACTTGGAGAATACACAGTGGTAATACTTCATACAACAGATGAGTGTTTGTGTTTGTTCAGTCTCTTTTTTTTTATTAAATGCACTGACATTACAGCAGTTGAGCCGCTAAGAATGGCAGAACTTTATTCAGACACACAGTGTGTTACTCCATGAGGAGCAAGTGACCTGTGTAAAATTCCTCCGACTTCTTTTCCTCTACTGTCTGCAGAGCAGGTATGCCTCTCTTTCATCACCAACATACCTCAATGGTTATGTACGCATATTCTTTCCAGAGCATATTCCCATCACCCATGTATGCACCAAGAGCATTACCAACAAAGAATTTTACTTAGGTGAATGTTTCTAAATAACAGAGATAAATATGACATTCTGTGGGGTGAGTGGAATATGTCATCCTTCCACAACATAAGCGAACATGCACACACATACACACACACACACACACAAAGCTATTATTCAGTACAGTGGAGGGCCTGGAATCTCTAAGAGAGAGCCTCTGGACAGTTTACATGAAGAAGTGAATAAATCTGAGTGATTACACATTATAATCAGATGCAGGGGAGAGGGTATCAAGTGAGGACACTGATCTCCACCGGTTGGGGGTAGAATGGGTGGAACATTCTTTCTGTTGGAAACTGTCCCGTTTGATTCAAAATTACTATATTGTGTTGAACATACCGAAGTTGCTCGTCCTCTGACTATTTCTGACCCACTAGATCCTTCATTCGTTTGTTTTTGCACATTCGCTGACTGTGATACCGAACTTGCAACTGCTACCATTCCCTCTGCACTATCACTACTCCCCGTATCTCGTGTCAACGCTTTGCTTATGCTTCTGCCTGTTGCTTTCTTCAAGGATGTAAATGTAAAGTATTTTGAAGTTTTTAAGGGTGTGTTTTTTTGTTTTGTTTTGTTTTTACTTATTCTAGAATTGAGAACAACTGTGTGAGGTGAAATGACAAGTTTAATGTCGCACAATTTCTCACCGAATTACAGCTTTTCACACAGTTTTCAACTCGCCAACATAAAAACAGCGCAATGGATAACGCGTCTTGCCAATATCAAAAAGTGAAATAAGTTTATACACAACAATGTTAAATATTAACTATCTGAAAGCACATTAATCCTAAACACAATATTACGGAAGTTTAATTGGAAGTTTCTTTACATTATCCTAGCACAATAATATGAAAGTTCAATTGGACATTTCTTTACAAAATTTCTCCTACACATACATTATGATGTTGGTCAGTACTACGAAAATCGTCCGATTCCAGTTCAAAGTTCGGTACTATTTAGGATGACAATCAAGACTACCGTGGATGGTTAGTCAAGTAACAAATTTGAGCACAAGAATACCCAAGGCTGCTCGACTTTACAGTGGACACAAGCTGGTGAACCAACAAAGTTTACACCTCTGCATGCAGTATTTTCCTTAAGCTGTGACATGCTGCTGTCTGCAAAGCCGCTCTCTCCCAATGAAATTCCTACAAACTTATCTGGATTTGCTGAACTTTCCAGCAGAAACTTTCCCTGTGTTTCTTGTTATGTGGGAAAACGTGTACTCAGCCCTAGTATTATTATGTGGCTATATACACATGCATGGTTGGAGCAGAGTGCATATTATAGTGCCCCCTCAGTTCTCACAAGAACAATTAACTAATTTGGCTGGTTCGTTTCTCCACATTTGTAGCTAAACATTGCTACAGCTAAATTTTAGCTGCTGTGAATGCAGTGTCCATACCAATTTCTTCTCTGTGTCATACAGAGCTTTAAGCGCTCCATTCTGCACTTGACTCCAGTTCAAAGAAGAGTCCACAAAAATTTCTCTCTTGTCCTACTCATGACAGAACTGCCTCCCTCCACTTGGGTTCCTTTTTCACGTCACGGCTTTTTTCGACCAATAGGAGCGTTCCTCTTATTTTGTAGAAACTCTATCTACCAATCACAATGTCCTTTCTATCAAACTGCGTCGAAACGTCAGCATTTTTCTCCTTCCTAGTGCATTTCCGCCAATCGGACATTTTGCGCCCGTTCTAGACGCCTAAAGTACATTGACC
Organism: Schistocerca serialis cubense; assembly: GCF_023864345.2. Classification (NCBI taxonomy): domain Eukaryota; kingdom Metazoa; phylum Arthropoda; class Insecta; order Orthoptera; family Acrididae; genus Schistocerca; species Schistocerca serialis. The sequence goes on from NC_064642.1 coordinate 335,679,635, forward strand.
TTTCCATATGTCGCACTCACTGGACGAAAATGCGTCACTCGTTTGTTCGTATCCACTTGGAATTCTGAAATGCAGATGCCCCACTGCAGGCGGCCCTCCTGCTTGAATCACCTGCCCCAGGGTCACTGTCCTCCTTCCTGCCACGCCTTTAAGTGGTTTCCGGCGTAACTCCTGCAGTGCAGCTTTGCTACTCCATTGTGGAACTGGCTTTTCAAAACTAAAAGCAACTCGACTCACGTTCCCTGTTCTGCTTTCCGCTCAAAGACATGCATTGTATAGGAATGGTGTGTTAATTGCTGTCGATTGACTGTCATTCGTTTTTGCATTACATATTGATAGGCAAATGTTCCCATAACTACCCATTTACGTTAGGTGTCATCTTCACCTTCTCATTGCGATTTGTAAAGGTCTCATGAAAGGTGTGAATCTGACCATTTATTCTGCCACCTTACAAAGAGGTGAATAAATGTGAGTGATTACACATTATAATCAGATGCAGAGGAGAGGGTATCAAGTGACGACACTGCTGTACACCTGTTGGGGGTTGAATGGGTGGATCAGTGCACAATGAGACAACTAGTATAAAGGTTGTGTGTATCTCATTTACTTGGGTCATAGTATTTCATTGCTTTTGCTTTGTGAGACTGATTTTACTTAGCCAAGAACTACTTTCAGACAGTGCCAGCACATACAAAATGTTTAAAAGCGTTCCTCTGTTGACCATTAGATTCTTCATCCATGACAGACAGTCAAGTATTTTGCTATTGTTCCAGGGGGTCAGTCTTTCCGGATATACATTTAACAGTTTGCATGAAGGGTCCTTTTCATGAGTCTTTTGTCCATCTGTGTCTGATTTCTGCAGATTGGAAGGAGTATATCAGTGCCTGCAGATGAATCTCTTTGTGTACCATGACAGGTTAGAACATGTCTGGAAAAGCGATATCTCTACCTACAGTGGGAGTAGGGGAGGTAGGAGGCGAGGTAAGACTAAGCAGCTTAGTCTGAATCCACACATCAAGGTGCTACTGCCTCTACTCTCTCCTGGTCAGATCTTTTGGGGATAGGCTTTTGCAGTAGTTGTGTTATTGTAGTGATTTTTCTCAATTACCAGTGCATGTGTCCGTTTATGATTGGTTGTTAACGATGTTAATGAGCTGTACATTTGTTGATCAGTAGGACGTTACTCTTCCTACACTTCAATGATATTTCCTGTTCTATCCTTCTCACTGTGTATGTGTCTACAAGTTCTTCAGCAACTATGCAGTTGTAGAGTGGTAGGGGGCAATGCTTGCAGCAGCGATTGTAGTACAGTTTCCCTCTGCCTTTATTGTATGATTATATGATGGCGGAACAAACACTGGTAGCAGTTACTTCTGTAAAATATCTGGGAGTATGCGTACGGAACGATTTGAAGTGGAATGATCATATAAAACTAATTGTTGGTAAGGCGGGTACCAGGTTGAGATTCATTGGGAGAGTGCTTAGAAAATGTAGTCCATCAACAAAGGAGGTGGCTTACAAAACACTCGTTCGACCTATACTTGAGTATTGCTCATCAGTGTGGGATCCGTACCAGGTCGGGTTGACGGAGGAGATAGAGAAGATCCAAAGAAGAGCGGCGCGTTTCGTCATTGGGTTATTTGGTAACCGTGATAGCGTTACGGAGATGTTTAATAAACTCAAGTGGCAGACTCTGCAAGAGAGGCGCTCTGCATCGCGGTGTAGCTTGCTCGCCAGGTTTCGAGAGGGTGCGTTTCTGGATGAGGTATCGAATATATTGCTTCCCCCTACTTATAGTTCCCGAGGAGATCACGAATGTAAAATTAGAGAGATTAGAGCGCGCACGGAGGCTTTCAGACAGTCGTTCTTCCCGCGAACCATACGCGACTGGAACAGGAAAGGGAGGTAATGACAGTGGCACGTAAAGTGCCCTCCGCCACACACCGTTGGGTGGCTTGCGGAGTATCAATGTAGATGTAGATGTAGATGTAGTATTGTGGACTAGGGCATACAGCAAGGCTAACACACACACACGCACACACACACACTCACACACACACACACACAGGGAGAGAGAGAGAGAGAGAGAGAGAGAGGGAAAGTAGAACAAAACGTGGTTTTGGTGTCCTCAGTCAAGTCCCACACACTAAGGTGAGCACCTCTGGTTCATTCAGTATGGGATAGTGGAAAAGGACGAAGTTGTCTCCTGCACTTTGGATTGAACAGCCATTTCAGAAAGCACAAACAGCTCCAGCACAGGCAGTAGTCTGTATGAGTTGCGACATGCATCTTACGTCCATCCTGCTGCATCACCATTATTAGCTAAAAGTGTTCCCCATGCTCATCCATTATCACCTCATTCCATTCCTTACGTAGGAGTCTGTGGACACAGTCTTCAGCTGTATGCTAGCAAGTGCTGCAGTTATTAAAGTCGTATCTCTCCAACACCACATCTCATCGGTTGAACACATTTCCAGGCAAAAATAAGTAAATAAATACTTTACATCCTTCCTTTCCAGTCTTTTCACCTCTAGTTCACAAATGGAGGAGTGGAAACATTACTAGGACTTCCTCTCCAGCAGCTAGGTGCCGACTGAGTGTTTTCCCCACCAATACCCAGGTGAGGGAGGGGAGAGTAAGTGGGGAGAGGGGGGATGAGTGGTGGTGGTGATGTTGGTTGGTTGCTTTGGTGAAGGAGACCAGACAGCGAGGTCATCGGTCTCATCGGATTAGGGAAGGACGGGGAAGGAAGTCGGCCGTGCCCTTTTAAAGGAACCATCCCGGCATTTGCCTGGAGCGATTTAGGGAAATCACGGAAAACCTAAATCAGGATGGCCGGACGCGGGATTGAACCATCGTCCTTCCGAATGCGAGTCCAGTGTGCTAACCACTGCGCCACCTCGCTCGGTGGTGGTGATGTTATCAGAGGAATGTTGCCATCTTGAATGAATTTGACAACAGTGCAAATTGTGCTTACTTCGGCTTTATTCCCCTATTCACTCTTCCTGTCTCCTAGGTTTTGTGCAGACTCCTAGGTTTTGTGCAGAATTAGCATCACAAAACACATTTAGAAAAATACTGTCATCTTCATCATCTACTTTTGTCTTATAGAAAAGACTATAATGTTTTGAATGTTAAAAGAATCTCAGAGTCCTCTTACATCTTGGAAATCGTTTTGCTTTGAATATTCTGTGAAGCACCGCGCATAACTAATTCTGAATCCAAGACACGGTCTTTTTTTGTGTGACAAACATAGTAAGCAAATCTGTCCAGTAAGTGCGCTGCTGTATACTAACATCCACTTAAAGGGGACGCTTGCTTACTAACGAGGAACAAACTTTTTTTCTGAGCTTCTCACTTCGTGCAGCGCCTACTGCACGCCCCAAGCTCGAATCTTCGAATTGTACCAACATATAAGCGAAGAGAGAAAATAAATAACGCCATTAAGGCCGTTGTTGTTATAATACTCTACTGGCCATTAAAATTGCTACACCACGAAGATGACGTGCTACAGACACGAAATTTAACCGACAGGAAGAAGATGCTGTGATATGCAAATGATTAGCTTTTCAGAGCATTCACACAAGGTTGGCGCCGGTTGCGACACCTACAACGTGCTGCCGTGAGGACAGTTTCCAACCGATTTCTCATACACAAACAGCAGTTGACCGGCTTTGCCTGATGAAATGTTGTTGTGATGCCTCGTGTAAGGAGGAGAAATGCGTACCATCACGTTTACGACTTTGATAAAGGTCGTATTGTAGCCTGTCGCGATAGCGGTTTATCGTATCGCGACATTGCTGCTCGCGTTGGTCAAGATCCAGTGACTGTTAGCAGAATACGGAATCGGTGGGTTCAGGAGGGTAATACGGAACGCCGTGCTGGATCCCAACGGCCTCGTATCACTAGCAGTCGAGATGACAGGCATCTTATCCGCATGGCTGTAACGGATCGTGCAGCCACGTCTCGATCCCTGAGTCAGCAGATGGGGGCGTTTGCGAGACAACAACCATCTGCATGAACAGTTCGACAACGTTTGCAGCAACATGGACTATCAGCTCGGAGACCATGGCGGCGGTTACCCTTGACGCTGCACCACAGACAGGAGTGCCTGCGATGGTGTACTCAACGACGAACCTGGATGCACGAATGGCAAAACGTCATTTTTTCAGATGAATCCAGGTTCTGTTTACAGCATCATGATGGTCGCATCCGTGTTTGGCGACATCGCGGTGAACGCACATTGGAAGCGTGTATTCGTCGTCGCCATACTGGCGTATCACCAGGCGTGATGGTATGGGGTGCCATCGGTTACACGTCTCAGTCACCTCTTCTTCGCGTTGACGGCACTTTGAACAGTGGACGTCACATTTAAGATGTGTTACGACCCGTGGCTCTACCCTTCATTTGATCCCTGCGAAACCCTACATTTCAGCAGGATAATACACGACCGCATGTTGCAGGTCATGTACGGGCCTTTCTGGATACAGAAAATGTTCGACTGCTGCCCTGGCCAGCACATTCTCCATATCTCTCACCAATTGAAAACGTCTGGTCAATGGTGGCCGAGCAACTGGCTCGTCACAATACGCCAGTCACTACTGTTGGTACCGAGCGAGGTGGCGCAGTGGTTAGCACACTGGACTCGCATTCGGGAGGACGACGGTTCAATCCCGTCTCCGGCCATCCTGATTTAGGTTTTCCGTGATTTCCCTAAATCGTTTCAGGCAAATGCCGGGATGGTTCCTCTGAAAGGGCACGGCCGATTTCCTTCCCCATCCTTCCCTCACCCGAGCTTGCGCTCCGTCTCTAATGACCTCGTTGTCGACGGGACGTTAAACACTAATCTCCTCCTCCTACTGTTGGTGAATTGTGGTATCGTGTTGAAGCTGCATGGGCAGCTATACCTGTACAGGCCATCCAAGCTCTGTTTGACGCAATGCCCAGGCGTATCAAGGTCGTTATTACGGCCAGAGGTGGTTTTTCTGGGTACTGATTTCTCAGGATCTATGCAGCCAAATTGCGTGAAAATGTAATCACATGTCAGTTCTTGTATATTTGTCCAATGAAAACCCGTTTATCATCTATATTTCTTCTTGGTGTAGCAATTTTAATGGCCAGTAGTGTATGTAACTTTCTGTCTCGATTAGGTCGTAATTTCCTGACTGGATTTCTGGCAGACGGGACGAAACGTTCATCATAAGAATAGGCATGAATCACGGAAAATTCTCCAGTTGCGTCCATAACATAGTGTCCACCGGCTTAGCTTGTTCATACGAGTCAACATAGGAACGTAAGTTAAACCACTCTTCGTGTGAATGGTAGCCCGAAGGTATAATCGAGTATATTCCTTTTTAGAGCTTCTATTCCGTATGTCTTGTATGTCCTAACAGTCCTTTTCAATCATTAGATGTATTGCTTTTGCAATTTACTCACCGCTGCGAGGTATACAGGGCGATTCGACTAAGCTGGTCATTTTATCGGGAACCATTTAGAATATTGTAATTGTTTTCACCCACCTAAATTGTAAAACATCTGTCACCAAATGACATAATAGCTATAGCTGTATTAACTACAGAGATTATAGGGTCTAATTCACTTTTCCAAATTGAACTGTAGTAATTACTGTTGCTTGTATCGCAAGTCTCAAGAAGACAAATACTACCACGTTTCACATTAGAAAATCCAATAAATAGTCCAGGAGAAATTAAAATTTGTAGAACTTGGGATGTATCTCGTTTCATCATCAAAGTTTTTGATATCATGTACGGAAATGATTTATTTCAGATTCAGATAAGGAAACTGATAACTGATCATACGCACTGAAACAAAAAACGGGTGTTTTTGTCTAATAAAAATTACTCAGTTACTTCTGCGTTCATCGCGCAGTCTTCCTACGCTTCGTAACTATTTTCATCCGACGTGTCCTCCATGTACACAACTAGTTTGTCTATGAACAGAGTCCGAGTGCTGTAGACATTGCCGGTAGGGCATTATATGTGTTTCGTGAACAATGCAGGCCCTAAACACTTTCTTGCGGTACACAGGACACCATTTCACCTCAGACAGTCCCCCAATCACGAACGACGTAGTGTTCTTTGTTTGCTACGAAATCTGAGTGCAGTCATATAGAACATCAAACTAAAAGATAACAATCCTTTAGAGAACGTGGCTTTCCCGTACCAAATCGCTCACCGTAGAGCCTTGAATAATCTTTGGAACTTTATTGGTAGAGTTTAGGTTCATCCTGTGTGCTACATATAGTAGAATGAGTACATCATTCACAGATGGACGGGTGTCGAAATGGCCTTGCATATTTTATGACCAACATTTTAACAAATCAAAGTAATTAAATACTTGTTGGTTAAAATTAAATAATCATATTTTTCAAAAAAAAATTTTAATTTCCCAGATAGTGCACTTATGTAAAATTAAAACTTGATGACAAGACTAGTTTCAGTGGTCAATGCAACCATCCTCAGATCATGTTCGCATTAGACGCAGGTTGTACAAAAACGGGATACAGCAGTAATAACAATATCGTGAAATGAGTTTCGCCTGTACCAGAGGCAAATTGAATAAGAAATCTAGTGCTACCAGCAACAAGAAAAATGGGTTTGGTTCTATATCATGCTTTTATCAGACGGCTGTTGAACAACAACTAGAAGTAACAGTAAAAACCGTTCAGGCAATAGCTTGCACTTGTGTAGGAGGCAAGTTATGTAAAAAAAAAAATTAATTGTATTATTACAATGAAAAGTTAACTGGTTCTACATCACGAGTGATATAAATGTAGTGAAACGTAAGACATAAAAAGGACATCCTTACACCATGTAACTTGTCGGCAGCAAAATAAAATGTTTGCGTGTCCAGTCGAACTAACTTGACTAATACCCATTCATGAGTTATGTTATGGCTTTGAATGGCTGTTAGTCACGTCAGTCCGACTGGATACACGAACATATTGCATTGACAACTGAAACTAGTAACCATAATTTAATTTTTGTGTATGTACGCTATACAGGTAACTAAAGGATTTTTTACATTTTAACAAATTATCTAAGGTCGCTCTTTCATTCCCTGAAAATATCGGGCAATGCTAAATACTTGTCAATGTTTTAAACAAAGTTTAATCGTTCTGAAAGTCACGTCTTTATACCAAGGAGCTTGTCTTTATAGCAAAGAGGTATAAGTTTCGCTGACAGGCCTTCCTTAACCTATAAGTACATTTTGGCTTCGTGTACTTTGGGTTAAAGGTATGAAAAAGTCAAATTTTACCAGGCAGAAATATTATTTGTTCTTTGACGAAAGTTGCTTAGTCTGAGGTCTGGACATCAACGCTGACTATAGCCCACAACTACTAGAACACTATGACCCACTCTCGCCTCCTAGACGCTGACATCACATGTTAAGTTTCACTGTGGAAACATACCGCGCAGTTACGAAAACTGTATTGTTGGTTACGCAAATCAAACTATGAAAAGTGTTGCTATAGAAATGCATTTGGTATTAAGTGGATACACGAAGTGGAAAGTCAGAAATTCGTAGAAACAATGGGCGAAGCTAGTTGTCTAAGGCAGCACTGTATAAGAATAATGGTTAAAGACATCCCAGATTTGTTGATGTGACACGAAAAAAACGGTAGCGTGTGACAATAGCAAGAGCTGACAAATGTTAGAATATCTATAATATTAGATAGCTGATGGTAGGAAAAGTAGACATGCAGAAACGAAAAAATTAGCACAAGATAGAAATATATGGCCGGCAGAAAAAGCAGCCGAGAAAATATGAATAGGAAAAACAGAAACAAATAAGGATCATTACAATCCTAAGAATTTTTTTGTCAGTCTGTTGGCGTCTTCAGCCTTCCAGAAACATACAGAATACGAGTCCAAGGGATCCTGCGTAGTTGCCAGCATTAGAACATGGACGCAATAGCCGTTTCTCCGTCTTCTTGGCATCGCTCGTTCTATTAAAGCAGTCTGGTGCAAGACGGCTGTGAGTACTGCCAAGGAATGAATTTATGACGGCTTCTGGTATACGGAGCATTACAGAACACGAGAATTTAGTGCAAACAAATGCGATGAAACTTTGATCTGTGTTAGTGTTACTCATTGTAATTTATGTCTACAATAAAAGAAACCCATTCCTGTTACAGAACGAAGAAAGAAGTCTGCCTCTTAAGCCCAGCATTAGTACGCATCTTTACTGCTTTTTTGTTCTGGAAGACAGCCTCCGCACAACTACAATTCTAAGTAGCAAGTCCAGCATTTTGCATAACATCCTCCTGTGGCACATAAAAACATAAACCAGGTTTTCATCACACTTGTAACTATCAAAATCTTCAAGTGTCTTTCATCCGATGCTTGGTAAGTATCATACAGACTCGTTTAAAGATTCAGCTATTCAGATCTATTCAAACAAATCTCTTGAATAATAACCACTTAGCTGCTCTTGTAAATAATTTGTTTAATGACCGGTTTCGTAACCTAAAAGCCACATCAACAGGTTATATCTGTTAAATCATAAAAAAGCGTTCGTTACAATTGTGGTTGATTTATAGTTAAATCAGTAGTGAGAAATAGAGCAAATTACTTACGTGGTGAAACATGACATTAAAGGTCCAACATGGAGGGGATGTAGCATTCCTTGTCTACGAATAAATAACGCAGTTAGCGGATCGTCAGGTAAGCTTAAAGTATATGTCCACGGTTCCTCGAGCGTACGTAATTTCTTTTTAAACTATAATAACCGTCAGGAAGTGTCCTTCCAACATAATGCGATAAAAGACCAATAACGGGTTAGAACAACCAGTCAAAAATTAAAAATTAAAAAGACCTACCATGAACCCAAACGGACAACAGTAGACAGAACGTAGCTTGTTAACAAATAGATATAGGGGCAAAATCCACCAAGAGCCCTTAAAAATTAATGAAATTGCGGGAGGTATTAACAAGAACCCACTTAGTAATAAAAACAGTATAAACACTATAACTGATGGGAAATTTGTGTGAAAATGACATAGCATAAATACAGGAGACCGCAATGCATGGATAAGCAGGCGGACTGAGCGATAAGCCGTGTAGGTGTTGGAAATCGGGTCTACGAATGCCCAGTGGGGCAATATAACGTGTAAAAATTCGTGTGGTGAGGTCACATTCGGAGATAAAAAATGTTAGGATCTTGCCCCGAATACCATTATAAAACAATGGTAGGTAACAAAGAACCGTGAGCATAAAATAATTCGAGTTGTCATATGTTATTTAAGCAACTTCTGAGAAAAATACTGGGAAACATCATTGTCAGAATGTAGACATATAAATTACTCGTATTATTTGAGATGTGCTTACTTGAGCATATTGTAAGAAATAAGTGATAAGCAAACAAATCATATTACTAAACATTTTTTCATTTACAAGAGCAGGCAAACTGTTGTTGTTGAAAATGTCTACCTGTTGCTGCGGTTGTCCCTCAGACAAGGTAATGTGTATCGAACAAATATGTCCTGCTCGTTTCTTGATTGTCTGCTATCTTACGTCGTATGGACCATAACCTGTCACGAGAAATCCAGAAAATAATTCTTTATATCATCTCCCGTCGCTGTGACTACCACAAAGTCTTGAGCTTTCCCATTTCAGATCCTCTTGGACGTAACAGAGTGTCACATGGATCCAAACAATTGTCGCATCTGTGGCGACTGTGATTAAAGATTGAAAAATGACCTCACACGTTTTCCTTGCCATACAGAATGATAGTCACCCACCTCCTGATGTACTGTCTATTGACTGGGCACACTATCGGATTCGCCTCCTGCTAGCAGCGGTTGTTGTTGTCTAGACGTTGACGAATTTACAGAAAGCGGACAGGGAAAAACTACAGTCAGTGGAGGGCCCCTCGAGATGTTATTTTGAAATGAGGCGCTGAGAGCCATAAGGGTGAACAGCACAAATACAAAGTTTTGAGAAAAATAAATATGTGTGAAAATCAACTTTATATATATATATCCTACAAAAAAAATCACGTACCCACTTTATGGCCGGCCGGGGTGGCCGTGCGGTTCAAGGCGCTACAGTCTGGAGCCGAGCGACCGCTACGGTCGCAGTTTTGAACCCTGCCTCGGGCATGGATGTGTGTGATGTCCTTAGGTTAGTTAGGTTTAATTAGTTCTAAGTTCTAGGCGACTGATGACCTCAGAAGTTAAGTCGCATAGTGCTCAGAGCCATTTGAACCATTAAACCCACTTTATGTCATCAAATTTTAATTAACAATTAGAGTTATTATTATTGTCTAACCACAAAATTTTCATATTTCGGCTAGTGACAGTCGCGTATTTTTTTTTTTTTTTTTGTGTAGTTTGTAATGATGTGGAACTAGAATCAGAACATGAAGAACAGATACTAAATGCATCACACTCACAATTATAACCTATCCCAACACTTAATGATCCTCGTTATCATCGATTCCATTAAGCACATTCTCTGGCTTGAGGATCAGATAAAAGTTTCTGTGCACTATAGGAATGAAATATAGAACTTGGTTAAGTTTATGTGCTTCAAGTTTGACCTAGTACTCTTTTTAAGTCTTTATGTGTCAAGGTTGATATTAGCCCTCCGTCTATGTAACTGGGCACCAGATTTTGCAAGGCATCTACAAACTGTGGAGAAATAACAAGTTGTGGTCTCCCTCGATGTGACTTGAAGAAAATGGTGGCCTCGCACTTCTCCAGTGAAGAATGAGTTCGTGGTAACCCATTAAAAACTTTATGATTGTCAAATTTCTGAAGTGTACTTTGTTACCACGAACATCACTTTTTGGCTGTGAGACTGGTAACACCTTTAAAGGCTCTGAAGTTCTCAACGTCCATTTTACAGACTGGAATGCTGAAACCATGGAAAATGAGGTTATGATGGGCGCACTCCTTCAAGAGCTTTCAGCTTTTATGAATAAATGGGCCTCAATGTAGCCAGTGAGAGCTCCTACAGCAATGAGAATTTGTGATTTGCGCCCTTATGGAAGTGAATATCAGAAAGATCAACAGACGGTGTACTATAGGTCCTTTCGGTTCCCAACGTCTCAACTACATTGTACCAAAGAGAACAAAAAATTGAAGTAGTGTGGTCACGATAGTTATGACGGTGCCATTATGAATATTGGTTAAAAGCTCAATCTTTCGTCCTGCTATAGGCCAATAAATACACAGGATTAACACATGCGAAGTTCAAGGAAGCAATAAAATTGAGAACTAATACCTCAAGAGAGAGAATGAAAATAATTATGAGAATTCTACCTCCATCATAGTAAAAGTAAGCCACTGGAGTTGAGGCCCAAAAGCAGGGAAAGAGGCAGCACGATGTAACTTACTGCATTATAGCTGAGGGAGTCGTGGGACTAGAGTCAAGCCTGGTACTTTGCGTCATGGCCTGTGAGCCCCTGGAATTTTTGAAAGATCCCTTTCGGTAATCGTGATATCCGATAGCAGTTGCATGTTACACGAGGCTGCTTGGCTAAATGGTTCAAATGGCTCTGAGCACTATGGGACTCAACTGCTGAGGTCATTAGTCCCCTAGAACTTAGAATTAGTTAAACCTAACTAACCTAAGGACATCACAAACATCCATGCCCGAGGCAGGATTCGAACCTGCGACCGTAGCGGTCGTGCGGTTCCAGACTGCAGCGCCTTTAACCGCACGGCCACTTCGGCCGGCCACGAGGCTGCTTCTCAAGTGAAGAATATACAGCCTTGATTAAGATGATGGCCACTTCAGTGTCACTGCTATTTACGAAGCGGCACGTCTTGCATCTCCAAACAACTGCATACGACTGAGGTGAAAGATGTTTGCCTAGGACCTTTCTTACCACGAGCACCTCCTACGGTGCGCTTCTGCTATACACGAAAAGATGCCGGATGCTAATATTACTGGAAGGTGAGGAGCTATCGGTTCCAGTGTGGTGGACTGGAAGCACGGCTCGGTGTCTGAAGATTAGGTAGATAGGCCTGCTTGGGCGTCAACTCCCCGTAGAGAGCGAGTTGGTGTCTCAGCGCTTGCCATCTGGATGTACTGGAACGTAACGGTTACAAATTTTACATCACTGCCATCTAGATGGATTTTAACATTAATTAAAAGTTGAAGAATAGTTAGCCCTCTCCAGCCCTCAACCTTTGAAGACCTGACATCAGTGTGGTTTGATGGTCAGAGAAAATTAGTTTTAATGGTCAAACCGAATGATTTATCTTGGGAAGTTTTAAATTAATCAAGTGACATGTTCCTGTTCGGTATCAATCAACTCGTTATCTCGCCACAAATGTGTGTCAAGAGTCAGACTATCTGCATTGATTTTATATAACTATCTCCCCCTCCCCCCCCCCCCCCCGTCTCTCTCTCTCTCTCTCTCTCTCTCTCTTTGTTTCTGTCACTGCAAAGGACAGTCTGTGTGGTCCCACCAGAAGCAATTGTTATCGGCCCTCTGTTGTTCCTGATCTATATAAACGATTTAGGAGATAATCTGAGCAGCCCTCTTAGATCGTTTGCAAATGGTTCCGTCTTTTTTCCATCTAGTAAGGGTATCAGAAGATCAAAACGAATTGCAAAATGATTTAGACAAGATAACTGTATTTTCAGAAATCGGCTGGTGACTCTAAATAATATGTGTGATGCCCTCCACATGAGTAATAAAAGAGTCTGTTAAATTTCTGTTGTAGTATAGATCACACAAAATTATAGGCCGTAGATTACACTAAATACCTATGGATTACAGTTTCGAACAAGATAAAATTTAAACGTCGCACAGAAAACGATTTTGGGAAGACGAAGTGAAGACTGCGTTTTATTAACAGAACACGAAGTGGATGCAACTAATCTACTACAGAGGCCGCCCGCACCACGCGTGTCCGTCCTCTTCTGGAGTACTGCAGCGAGTGGTGGGATTCGCGTCAGATAGGAGTGTGGGAGGATATCGAAAAAGTTCGAAGAAGGTCAGCGCGTTTTGTATTATCGCGAAAGAGGGGAGAGAGTGTCACGGGTAAGATAAGCAAGCTGGAATGGCAATAATTAAAATAAAGGCGTTCCACGTTACAGCGAGATCTTTTCACGAAAGTGCGAACACTTACTTTTTCCTCCGAATGCGAAAATGTTTTCTTAACGCCAACCTACATAGGAAGACATGATCATCTCAATAAAATAAGAAAAACCAGAATTTGCAGGCAAAGACTTAGGTATTCTTTTTTTCTGTGCGATATTAACAGAGTGAAACTGTAGAGAAATTGTTTGAAGATGGTTCGATGAACCTTCTGCTAGGCACGTAAGTGTGAATTGCAGAGTAGTCAAGTAGATATGTCAGCTCGCAAAGTGTCTATAAGTTACGATGTGCCTTTTTATTATTCAGAGGACAAAGACATTGTCTCCACTCTGGTAAACTCTCAATTTTTGGTTGCTTCATACATTTAAGTACCTCATTTGATTCAGTGATTACAGCATTTTCTATCAGCTACGTTCAGAATATAGTGTGCAAAGAAGAACATTTATAATTTAGGTCTTAATGCGAGTAATTTTCAGTCCATATCTGTTCTATTTAGCTCTTCCATATTTTACTGAAGTTCTTCTGTGATTGAAACGAATAAAACAATGACAATGTCACCCTGAAGTTCAGTAAGATAATATTGATCGATATGTAGCTGTTCTTCAACTGGGCTCAGTTATTTGTAAACGCTTTTAACCTTCTGTTAATTCTGAGTTCCCCACTCTCTTGACGCGACCAACTGGAAACCTAAACCATAGTGTGGATGTTGGTTCATACATTATAGTACGCTGTGGTGACGAAAGTCATGCGATACCTTCTGATTTCGTGACGGATCTCTTTTCCCTGGCGCAGAGCAGCAACTCAACTTGCCATGGACTCAACAACTCTTTGAAAGGCCCCTGCAGAAAGAATGTGCCATAACATCTGCCGTCTGTAATTGCGAAAGTGTTACCTGTACAGGTCATTACGCACGAACTGGCCTCTCGGTTATGTCACATAAATGTTCAGTGGGATTCATATCGAGCTATGCGGTGGCCAAATCATTCGCTCGAACAGTCCATAATGTTCTTAGAATCAGTTGCGAATGGTTGTGGTCCGGTGACATCGGGCTTTGTGATCGATAAAAATGCCATCGTTGTTTCGAAACATGAAGTTCGTGAATGGCGCAAATGGTCTCCATGTAGCTGATAATAACAGAGGACCCAGTTTAGTCCATTTAAACACAACCCATACCATTATGGAAACACCACCACCTTGCACAGTGCCTTATTAACAACTTGGGTCCATGACTTCGTGGCACCTGCACCATTCTCTAACACTGCCATAAGCTCATTCCAACTGAAATTAGGGCTCATCTGACTAGGCCACGGTTTTCCAGTTGTCTAGCGTCCAACCGATATGGTCACGAACCTTGGAGACGCACTGCATGCAGGTGATGTCGTACTGTTAGCGAAGTTGAAACGTCCCCTTAGAAAAATTGTACATGACTGTGCTTAAACTGACACACAATATTTTTTTTTAGCGCAACGCAATCTGACTTTCAGTAATCCCTACAAGAGAATGGCCCTGACTAAATTAACCTATACGTTTCACAAATCACTTACCTCACAAAAATCTTCCTTGCTCGAACTACTGCAATACAGCGAGCGCCACTACTGCCAGCTAAATAAAAGATTCAAACTACTGAAGGCACTAACTACTGATAGGCATAGTTGGCAAATGAAAGATTTTGATAGAGAACAAACAATGTATTTACCTTATTAGTGTTCAAAAGTCATAATGTATATAGCAGTTCATGACATCCAGTCTTACAAATTTCAAAACTCCGCCATTTCTCTCCCCACATCCACCACTGCTGGCGGCTCACCTCCAACTGCGCAACGCTACGCGCTGTTAACAGCCAGCTGCCCAACACTACAATGGCAGACAACAATGCACACAGCACAGCCAGTAATTTTCATACAGTGCACTAAGTGGCGTTACAATATAAAACCTAAACAGCCTAATTACAAAGTCATTCATGTCGATGATCTGCTACCGTAGCCCATTAACGCCAGATTTTGCCGCACTGCCCCAAAGGATACGTTCATCTTACGTCCCACTGACAACTCTACGGAAACGCCTCTGCTCTCGGTCTTTAAGTGATGGTCGTCGGCTGCTGCGCTGTCTGTAGTGAGCAATTTGCGGAGATGTATAGCTCTTCCAGCTGAAGACTGAATCTTATATCTAGTGCTTCTCCAGAGGAGGCGTAATCTCTTTCGCCTAGATTGTATTTCTCAGTGCAATAAAACTTAATTACGAATGAGTAGTGTAGAGGTAGATACTGAAAATGCTTGCATTCTATCTTAAGTCAAACTCTAACAGGATATCTTACCAGGAACAACGGTTGGTTGCCAACTCTTTTTCAATACAACAAAAAAATTCTCAATGGTCGGAAGTTGAAGGCATTAACTTCGATCTTCTACAGAATGTTAACAACGACTGAAAGACATTCAAGTCGTGGATTGTATACTGAAGACGTTTATACTTACCAGCCAGCCGGCCGAGCGGTTCTAGGCGCTTCAGTTGGAACCGCGTGACAGCTATGGTCGCAGGTTTGCATCCTGCTTCGGGCGTGGATGTGTGTGATGTCCTTAGGTTAGTTAGGTTTATGTAGTTCTAAGTTCTAGGGGACTGATGACCTCAGCTGTTGAGACTCATAGTGCTAAGAACCATTTGAACCATTTTGTTTATACTTACCACCTGTCCGTAACCTGTGTTCCCATTTCCTAACACGAATTGAGTATCAGCTCAGTTCTTGTCATGTTCCTCGGGGAAGATGCTTGTACAGAGAGAACTTTTTTAAGCCAGTTAATACTGTGGCTCTCTCCCGCTCGAGTACCAATCGCTTCTTTCATAGGGCAATCCAGGTACAATCTTACATCGTTAAGTGCGCTATTATTGAGTGCCGTGTGCTTCTCCTTTTTGGGGTTAGTCTAATTTTTGACGTGGGAGTGACTATGTCAGCACTGACTATGTTATCGTGTGACTCTCCTCGTGCCACTAGCGTCAGAGAAATTTCCTACTTGCTGGGCAGCTAATTCCGGCTTTACTCAGGTCGCTCTTGTCTGCAGTTTAAATTCACTTAGTTTTGGCATTCCTAGTACTTTCTTTTTTCTTATAGAATTCTGTTTCATCATACTTATCGAGTCCATAAAGCTGTGGTGATTACCTATGAAGCCAAGGAATGTGTCTTCGATCAAAAAAATTTATGTTATGTTTTAACAGTCATCACATTTTCCAGCCACACGAAACAAAATTAATGCCTCGTCCATAATTTTAATAATCTGAAGAGGTTATAAAAGATCTGTGGATTCGGTGTTATTGGAACATCAAATTTACCTACGGAACTAAGTTCTATAAAACAAAGTAACTATAGTTACAAACTAATCTAACACACCAAATACACTGTAGAATTCTCACATTTTTAGAACCCGCTGTTCTACTAATTGATTTTGATCTTGACTAGCCCACTGCATAAATGATTCCTCCTTTTTAAGTGTGAGTTAACTGTTACTCCTTTATAGCTTTCATGACTTTTGTTCCAGAAGACACTTGCGTTTATGTGAATTTAAATGAAGAGCAATAAAATTACTATATCCTTAGGATCAATACCTTAAATAACATAATTCTACGTAACCTCTTTTTATGTTAAAACATAATATCTGCTCCAAATGAATATACGCAACATTCATAGTATCAAACTTATATGTTTATTCTTATTGTCAGTAAAGTAACCAGATAATTTGGAGTATCTATGACAATTTTAGTTGTCTATAACAATTATTCCTGTATTTGTCACATTGCTAATACGAAAACTGAGGTGCACATTCTGAGATATGTACTTGTGAAAGAGTTTCATCACAAGGAAATCAAGATATAAATTTACGTAAGACAATAAAATAAAACAGGTTGTGCTCGCAAATTCTGTTTACATAAAGCAAATGCGTTTGCGTTATCTCCCAGTGAAGCATAATAAACGATTCGAAAGAGTTATGAGCTTCGTGCGGGAGGCTTAAACAGGTTTACCCTTCTCCTCGGAAATTGAGAAATAAGAAAGACCTCTTCAACATGGGTACATTTTTAGCTATAAAATTCTCCGAACAAGGTATTCTGATCCTTGGGAATCTATTTTGCTGAATGAATGAAAACAGTTTTGTGCCTTCACTGAAATTTCGGTACCAGCAATGTTGTACGTGGTGTGTGTGTGCGTGAGTGTGTGTATGTATGTACCGGTGTATGTGTGTGTGTAATTTATTAATGGCTGGAGAAAAACAATGATATGAATATGGTTACAAGTGTTGAACCTAAAATACCTTATGAGAAAAATGTTGGTGTAATCCAACTCACTGCCAGCCGCGGTGATCTAGCGGTTCTAGGCGCTCAGTCCGGAACCGCACGACCGCTGCGGTCGCAGGTTCGAATCCTGCCTCGGGCATGGATGTGTGTGATGTCCTTAGGTTAGTTAGGTTTAAGTAGTTCTAGGTTCTAGGAGACTGATGACCACAGATGTTAAGTCCCATAGTGCTCAGAGCCATTTGAACCATTTTTTTAAAATCCAATTCACTCTCTCTATGCTCTACTCATGGTTTTACTTGCTTCCTCGTATTAAATCGCATGGAGGGTAAAACTCTGAAAATAGTGTGTACCAAAATCTGTAGACAAATTCCTGATGTGACTGCCCATGGCGAAGACTAGAGCACGCCCTTAGGAGAGCTTTGGAGGTGTTCTCAGTCTCAAACTATGACGTATTGCAGCACGATCACGTGCACCAACGACCATCCAGCAGTTATGATCTGCGCCGGTGGAGGAGTGGAACGGCCAACCAACACGAATGAACTCCTTACCAACTTTTGGGCCAGCGCCGGCCGCCATGTCTGAGCGGTTCTACGCGCTTCAGTCCGGAACCACGCGGCTGCTGCGGTCGCAGGTTCTAATCCTGCCTCGGGGATGGATGTGTGTGATGTCCTCAGTTTAGTTAGGTTTAGGTAGTTCTAGGGGACTGATGACCTCAGATGTTAGGTCCCATAGTGCTCAGAGCCATTTGAATTTTTTTTTTTTGGGCGGGGGGTGGGGTGGGGGTGGGGGTGGGAGGCCCAGCAGGGGAGCGCAGACAATACGTTGCCGTCCGTGGTGATCACAAGAGCCATGTCCCGCTCTGTGCGAAATCCAGGGGACCATCATAAACCACGATGACTTCAATGTAATTATTGTCTTTGAATAAAAGTGTCACTTCTGTTCGTCTCATTGTGTTTTTCTGTTATTTGCCTTCTGTAGTATACTATGTAAGCAGGCTCTTCAGGTTTTTATGATGGTAACGTCACGTAGCGCTCCATAGGAAAATCCCTGACTGTGCTGTGTGCAGTGTGTGGCTGGTTTGCATTGTTGGAGTATTTGCTGTTGTAGTGTTGGGCAACTGGATGTGAACAGCGCATAGCGTTGCGCAGTTGGAGGTGAGACGCCAGCAGTGGTGGAGAGAGATGGCAGAATTTTGAGAGCGGACGATCTGGACGTGTGTTCATCAGAAAGAGTAAACTTGTTATACTAGATATCATGAACTTCTGTATATATATATATATATATATATATATATATATATATATATATATATATATATATATATATATATATATGATGACTTTTGAACATTATTAAGATCAATATATTGTTTGTTCTCTGTCAAAATCTTTCATTTTCTATCTATGCCTATCAGTAGTTAGAGCCATCAGTAGTTAGAATCTTTTATTTAGCTGGCAGAATTGGCGCTCGCTGTATTGCAGTAGTTCGAGTAACGAAGATTTTTGTGAGGTAAGTGATTCATGAAAGGTATAGGTTATTGTTAGTCAGGGCCATTCTTTTGTAGGGATTATTAAAAGTCAGATTGCGTTGCGCTAAAAATATTGTGTGTCAGTTTAGTGTTGATCAGAAGAAGTAAAGAGAGAAATGTCTGAGTACGTACAGTTTTGCTCAGCTGTTTGAAAATCAAATAACGTAAGGGGTTTATCAGCACAGTCATTCATTAATTTTTCTAAGGGGATGTTTCAACTGTGGCAATGCTCTGTAAGTATGGTCCAAGTTTCATCGAGCTATGTCACTTTGCAGTGACACTAGATGCGGACTTTACTTTCGTCCTCAAGTTTTGCACACTAGTGCAGCTACGGAAAAATAAAGACTTTAGCACTTTTCTGGTCTTTATACGTGAAAATACAGGGGATAGGCCAAATAATGTGAACAGCGGTAGTAATGAGATGGTTGTGTTTGGTGGTCAAGAACGCAGGTAAGGCACGTGTCGCGCGGTACTGTGCGTGTTCAGTACGGACCAGAAATCAGTGCAGGTTGTTTAATGGTAGTGCACACTTCGTATTTGCATTCACAGGACGAGGTCGACGTGTAATGAAAGACCTAACAGAGTTCCAGAGAGGGCAGTTGTGGGGCCCCGATTAGCTGGAGCATCAGTTGCCAAGACAGCCAACTTACTGAAAGTTTCAACAGCAACTGTTGCAACACTCATAACAGCTTACACAAAAGATGGAAAAACATCATAGTGTAAACGTAATAGTGGGCGCAAATCAAAACTAAATGACAGAGATCGCCGTATGCTAACACAAATTGTGTTGAAACAACACAAAACTACGGCGGCTAAAGTGACTGCAGAGCTCAATAGCCATTTTCGAGGCCACGTATCTATCGACACTGTCCGCCGGGAACTCCATAAAGCGAATGCTCATGGACGAGCTGCTGTACCGAAACCATTAGTGACGACAACCAACGCAAAGAAGCGTAAAACATGGTGTCAGGAACATAAATCCTGGGCGGCTGATAGCTGGAAACATGTTATATGGTCTGACGAGTCAACGTTTTCGTTATTTCAAACATCGGGTTTACGTCTGGAGGACTCCAAAGGAATCCTACAATCCTGATTGCTTGATTCCAACTGTTAAGCATGGAGGTGGAAGTGTGATTGTGTGGGCAGCTACTTCACGGTATTCTGCTGGTCTCATCATTACTCTCAAGGGCCGTGTTACAGCCAACGATTATGTGAACATTTTAGGTGGTCAGTTGCACCCCGTTATTCAAATGTTCTTCCGCAACAACGATGCCTTATTTCAGGACGATAATGCGCCCACTTCCGCAGCCAGGAGGATAGTACAATCGTGGTGTGAGGAGCATGCAACTGAACTGCAGCATCTTCCCTGGCCCGCACTTTAACATTATCGGACCCTTGTGGGCTGTATTGAAGCTCCGACTCCGGAACAGATTTCCGCCTCCCTCGTCGCTACGTGAGTTTGGAGAAGTTCTGATCGAAGAGTGGCATAACATTCCACTGGAGACAAAACAATCATTATATTCCCGTATTCCAAGAAGAATCGTACCAGTATTAGGGACAAATGGGGGTCCAACACCTTATCAATAAAACATTCTCAAGTAAGTACGTGTTCGCATTATTTTGCCCATCCCCTGTATCTTTCATAAAAGCTGAGGGTCCCAACTTAAAGAGGAAAGGTTTTGTACTTGCCCGCCGAGTGAGTTGCAGGGGGCCTGAAGTATAACGTGGGCTTCGAACTGCGGTGTGGCTTCACATTTTTCACATTTATAAATCATTTCTGAAAGTGAAATAAGGCACAAGTGACAAAAATAATTGTAGATTAACACACGGACTTATGAACAGTTACCCACCTGATCCCCTCGGCCTGATTCTGAGCTCTCTTCTGTCTATCAAAGCAGTTCGTCTAGAAAATGATGTGTAGATGCCATTCGACCAACATGGCTATTTCGGTTGTCTCCTGTCGGAACGCGAACTGTCGTTTTAGTCTCGAATATTCACTGCCTCCTATGATCGGATGAGGGAAGTGCCTGTTGTAACCGAGTGATAGTTTACTGTCACAAATGTTTTAAGGGCCGCTGTACGGCCAGTGCTTGTTGCAACTCCTTACGCCTGATTCCACTTGGTCTTTCAGCGACTACTGTTGATGCTTTGTGGACTTGTAGTCGACGGTATGGATGAAAACTTTATAAGAACATACAGAGGCGGTCTTTGACTCCAGAGATAACATCGTACTTGTTTTCGGGAGCTCATATCGCCAAAGCAGATTGCGATCTCGATGTTAGATTAAGAAAAATTTTGGGTACAGGAGCCCAATAAGCTACGGCGTTTTACCAGCTAGGTTTGCAGCATGCTGGTTGGCTTTACGTCACAATGAACTCTCAGATTCAGAGGTCACGTGCAGTTTAGGAATTAAGGTAAATTGTGTATTGTTCTGCATTCAGTCTGTGGTATAAAGATCACTTTAGTAACATGTATCTTTACTATCATAATATTCACAAACGCTAATGCATTTTGTAGACGGGCCTCTGAGGTGGTCGCGAGGAGACCATACTGCCCGTTCTACTTGCCGCAGACAGGTGCCAAAGTTTTCCAATCAACAGAGGAGTAGGCTCCACGGAGCAACGATGTTTATTCATCTCCCCTGCTTCGTTACTGGCGGCTGGCAGCTGCTTTACTCTTTCAACGCTTGTTCAGGAGCGAGGCATCGCAAATGAATCTGACGCGTCTCACAGCTCACTGAAATTTTTATTCACAGGCCGTGCGCAAATGAAGAGATGTGCTGTTTGAATTTCGCCTCCTGTAAGACTGTAACGAGGTTACACATGAATCACAGCTGCGTTCACTAGTAATATCCCAGGGTACACACGACAAGCAGTAACTTAATTCTCGATGGAAATTGCAATGCAGGGCTACCACTCCGAATCGCAGCGAGTGTTCAGAGAAAAGCAGTGCAAATATTTGGGGGTGCACGCCATAATTAATCAGTGACGTGATATATCATGTAGACAGTCGTTCACAGAAGGAAGACAGTAACTTACACAGTTGTTATTATTATCTTACTTAGTAAAACATGATGGCAAAGGCTTAATTAAGTGGCCACTTTTTTATCTGAAGAGATAAAGTATGTATTTTAAAATGATATATGTTATGTATTGTTATTTAAGGCTTCATAAAAATACGTACACCGAGAGTTTTAAAGACTTCATCCGATTTCAAGAAGGGTTAGTTAGCACACTGGATCAGTAACTAAGAGATTGAACACCCATTTTGATGACGAGGAGGGGTAGGGCGAGGGAACTTGGTGATCCCAGTCCATCCATCGAAAATTACGTTTTCTTCCGCTCCCCTAAAACAGTGGTTCCTAATGTCTGGAGAAAACTATTGAAAAAAGAGTTCAAGACCGATATCTTTTGCCTTCTGTGTCTAATTAGAGCTACTTTTTCTCGTAAATAAACTGTTCATCGACGGAACATTACATTTAATCATCCTCAGTCTATCGGAAAGAATCCGGAATCGACTTCTAATGCGGAGCGTAGTTGTAACCTTGACTGTGATATACTCGTGTCGTCAACTTTGAAGTTAGATTCGGTTGTGACTTTAAATAAACATTAACTGAATGCACCTAATTTATTTCTTGATGAGCAAATTGATTTTACCCTTAATATGAATTTACTGATAGAATTACGCCCTGCACCTGAAAACCTTTTTGTAACACCTGTGACTATGCATAACAGATAATCTATGCTTTGTCTGTCCTTCATCTTATAGACTAGTAGTGATGTACTTACCTGATACGCTGAAAGATAATACATTTATATTTCCGTTCGCTGTGGTCATACCTTTAGCTGTCGCAAACATACGTAATTACAAGTTCGGGCAACCATGGGAAGAAAGTTACGGAAAATAACAGGCTTGGGTTGAAGAAACCTCTAAACGATCTTGTATGTTCTTCAATATTGTGTGCACAATAAATAGTAAAAGCGATGAAGATTCTTATTATAGACAGTAGAGGTTTATGCAGCCAAAAACTGAAGGCACAAAACCCGTCACTACGTGTTACTGACACGCACACTACACGAAATTACACGACGATAGTTGCGAAAGCACTGCAAAATACACAGAGCTGTAGTGCAAATGTTATAAAGAATTTGCGAGGGACGTTCAATAAGGAATGCAACATCGTGGAATATTCCCGCTTTAGCGACTATAGTTTCATGAAGTTCCTATATGTGGCGGCGCTGTATGTGCCTTCAAAGTGGCGTCTGTAACTGAGGCTCAGTCCAAACACAGAGCTGTCACTGGGTTTCCTTTGGCGGGAAACGAGAGCATGGCAGATATTTATAGATGTTTACAGAATTTTTTTTCGAAGATCTGGCGGTGAAAAAAAGCACGGTGAGTCGTTCGGCGAAGCGCCTGTCATCATTGCAACAAGGTCAGGCACTCCTGCGATTCCTGCAATGTTGGACCGTGTGGACACTCTCATTCGAGTTGATCGACCGATCACCATCAAATGCCTCGCTGCACAACTGGATGTCTCTGGTCGCAGTACTGACACACTCCTCCACCTGTTGGGGTACTCAAAGGTCTGTGTCCTCTGGGTTCCTCGCTGCCTAACAGGAGACCATAAGAACAACGACCACCTGTGCGTTAGGAGGCTGATCATGACAGCGTCACAGGCGATGAATCATCCGTTCATCACTTCTAACCCGAATGGAATGGTGTCACATCATCTCACCTCCGAACTAAATGTTCAACGACGTTCCCTAAACCGGTAAAGTCGTGGCGACGGTCAAGTACTCTGAAGGGGATATTCTTTTTGATGTCCTCCCTCTTGGTGCAACGATGAACTCTGATGTAACTTGTGCTAGCATTAGGAAACTGAAAAAACTACTTCAGCGTGTTCATCGCCACAAATATGCAAACGCAATTCTCCTTCTCCATGCCAATGCAAGGCCTCACACAAGTCTGCGCATCCGAGAGGAGCTCACAAAACTTCATTGGGCTGTTCTTCGTCATGCTCACTACAGCCCGGATCTCGCACATTCCGACTTCCGTTTGGTTCAATGAAGATTGAGCTCCGCAGGAAGCAGTACGTGGATGATACGGAAGTTATTGATTCAGCAAGACGTGGATTCCGATGTCGATCGGCAGAGTGGGACCACGCGGGCATATAGGACCTCCAAGTAAGTTGGTGTGAGGCCTTCGCACTGAACGGATATTATGTCGAGAAACAGGGTTTTATATCCAAAAGAGAGGGGGTTAACACAGTGTATTGTAATTCTGAATAAAACCGACCTACTTTCAGAAAAAGATGTGTTGCATTACTTACTGAGCGCCTCTCGTACAGTACCAAATGCCTAAAGTCACCCAGTGCCACTTGTAGCTTGCCTATCTAACTACATCCAGGTGCAACAAAAACTTGATTTTCATTAATTATACGCCTTATACAATAAAATACCCCATCTCGTTTTTCAGTTTATATCTTCTGAACTACTGCAGGGTTTTGGTGTTGTTGTCACCAATATACAGACCGGTTCTTGTACATAAGCTATTACAGCTACACATCGTCTGGCTCTACATACTTGTTAGTACTAGCCTTGAGAAGCCTGAATTGACCGACTTTAAAAATTTAAAATGCTGTCATAATCTACTCATTAAGAGGTAGAATATTACGTTAAATGTTTAACATAAAAAGTCAAATACTGAAGTAACGAACTGTGTGTATATATTGAGGCAGTGTAACTCGTGGCGCGCAAATTATCTTCCTATGTTCATCCAGCATTTCAGAAAGAACACTTAAAAGCCATCCATACATTACGTCACCCTTTTCGGTGGAGGGAAGGAGTCAACAAAGTGTGACATCTTGTATCAATGGGGGAGGGGATGGACGTGTCATAAGCTTCGTGCCCTTACACGTATAAATGTATTATATCAACTCTGACGAAGAACTTTAAAATATTACCAACTGTATCAACATTGTTAAATTAGGTTTAAACTTGTTTATATTACTTTTCGACATGTGCCGACTGCGTGAGTTCATCTCCTCTGCACGTATGGTGTCGCGCATCGACCGCCTCTGACTTGCGCCAAAAGGCGAACACCGCCTCTGACATAAGTGCCGCAGCGCCAATTTCATATACGATTAACTGTTTCTAGCAAGCCGTCACCAGTTCACTCCCGTTGAGTGATGGACGTGTTTTTCTTAGTTCTACTATTTTATGATCTTCAATTTAACTAACAAATTTGAAACGGGTAAAAAATTGATTTAGATATTCTTTACCGCATATGGTGTAGGCCTATACAGTGCAGCTTCTGCCGATAGAAATCTTAGGGCGAAATTTGAAAGTAGTGACAACGTTGTGACGAAAAAGCAAGTGACAGTCACAGATTTTTTTCAAAAATTTCTTGATCGTCTAAACCTCCAAAGCAACAGGAGCGCAAATGGAGCACGCGGGTGCAAAAGAAAGTTCGAGTTCTTGCACGCAAAATATATCTAGTGATCGATGGAAAATTGAGAAACACAATAAACCAGTCGGTTAAGTTCAGTTGTTATTCTCTATTTATTATAAAGGAAAGTCGGCAACCGCTTCTTTCTGTTTGTCTGTTCGAATTAAGGGTCGAAAAATACACGGTCCGTTTCATGCGGTTCCCACCATCATGTAAATGGATTCTTCAGGATGACTTAGTATGCATATTGTCTGAAATACCCATATTCAATGTTTTACGTGTTTATTTTTGAGTACACGAAGAAATCAGGCAAGACATACCAGTAGACATTGAAATTGTAGTATGCGATCAACTGAAAGCCAGTTACTTCAAACAGTACCTAAATCAATAAAAAGAATACTTCTAGGAATAAAATAGTAGTATTGGAATCTGAGCTCAATAGCTTGCTGTTAGCACATAATAGAAGAAGCAGTAAAAAAATAGCAGCATTAAGGAAAGACATTCAACAGGAAGCAGACATACTGAAGACAAAGATCAGAATACCGGAACGACAAAGAAAAATCGTTATTCTAAAAAACAAACATTCTGGAAATTTGTATACCGTTGGTCGGCCCAGAGTAGAAGAAAATCACTCCGGTTTACTTGAAGTCATAAAAGAGGCTGCAGTTTCTCGTGGCACAAGTGATGGTCAAAGCCGCACTGAAATTGTAAGATCTTGCAAAACAATGGAAAACGAACAAGCCAAACTATGTAAGCAAGGCTATAACATCAGTCGATGAGGGCTATACTTAGACTCCTTCTCAGACGTATCAGTACAAAGAAGGAAAAAACAACGTGATAACTGCTCCTGTTAAACTGTGCAAACCAGACTCTGAACCACGTGAAAACCATGAAGACGGCAGATTCTGTACAGTTACGGTAAGAAACCATGAATCTTTAGCTTCAATTTTCGGCCTTGTTCTAATAGTCTTTTATCAACGGATGACAAAGCACCTGTGTCATTAGGTATTACAGCAACAAACGCTCAAGCACCAATACTAATGCATCTCTACTACCGTGGAAAATAACTTGATCATGATTTCGTGGCCGCTGGAAAACATAAACTTACTCCCTCTGTTTCTGCAAGAACTGCAATAAAGAAAGATGGTGAAGAGGAATTCTGGCCCTACATTCGTAGCATCCCTTAGTGGACAACACTCTTCCTCTAACGCAGAGATTCGTGCCATGGACGTACATACGCTTTCTGAATTACCTGTTACGAAAAGTTAATGAGAACTCAATAATATTTTGACTGGGATGCTATTTACATTGCCATAAAAGCTCCCGGAAGAACTGCATTTAACATAGTGGAGCGACGAATGGCGCCTCTTAGTCGTGAACTTACTACTGTTATATTAAAGCATGACAAATCTTGGTTCCAGTAATCGAACTACTGACTTTAAGTCAGAAAAAAACGGAACTGCAGACATCGTGTTGGCTAATATTTGGAGCCAACTGGTCATTGACGATTTTCCTGAGGTTACCGGATACATTGTGCCAACAGATACCAGAGTGTCTATCGTATATCGTGCAGCCTACGACATTGAGAAAACATGCTACTTGGTACGCAAATCATTTACGTGAATCACAATATATTTTACAAACTGTAAAATGCGAGGTAGTCGCATGTTCCGGTATGAGACAATTTATCCGGTGGTGGTTTTACGATAGAGGTTTCTACCACCAATTGTTTTGATTAAACAGACTTCAGACTTCATACACCTGTAGAAAATTATGACTGAAGGTAAATTTGCTCCGCTGTTACTATAGCTATCTTTGGATCTTCGCATGTCATCACATTTGGAGCAAGTTCCATGTGATGGATATTGCCCCAGTGTCGAGACATTCTTATTTAAACGATCGTGTGGCATCTTTGTTCAATAGCTTTCATTGTACAAAACCACAAACTAACACGTGCAGTTACCTAACAGCCAACAAGAGGTTTTGTCCAACACAAAGATTCCTCCTCAAACAATTGCAGCTAAGATGTGCCAGAGATGTTCTTTGTTTGATAAACGATGACGATACTATATGGTTGAATGAAGAAGCAGTGGACAAATGGAATGTTCCTAAGAGTACAGACATCGAGAAACAAGCGACTACTACGCCGGTCATAAACAATATGTTGTGGGTTCGAAGTCCACGGACACAAAGTAATTAAATTTTGTATAGTCCATCTTGATTTTTTTTGTTTTGTAAGTTATCTAAAATGTTTGACTTATTGTTGATTTTATGAAAATACATTAAATATAGAAATATGTAAATAATTTTGGAAGTGCCATTTTAATTTAACAACTTCAAAATTTAAAATTACAAAATATGTGGCGTCATACCAGAGGACGTGGGGCGGTTCGCACAATTGTGACCACGTACGACAACGACAAGGACAGGAGGGGGTGGAGGAACTCCTAAAATCACGAGATTCTAGTGACGTAATTTACGGATGGTCCGTAGTGACATCCGAGAAACTATTCACATAATTTCAAACCTTTTAGACACTTTGACTCGCCGATACCTCCCACAAAATAATGAAAGAAAAAGGTTTATTGCTTACTACGTTTTTGCTCTTCACGCAGTAAAACTTGAGCATCACGTGTGACCTTTCAATTTATTACTTCTTTACTACTAACTCAATTTGCAACGCAAGCGTCAATACGCGGCACTTAATGAACCTGCGCAATTATATCATTCTACAACACGTAATTCAAGAGGTACGGCATCATCAACACTGATACGCTTGAAAAATTAGCTTACCGTCAAATGTTTAACACATTAACTCATATGTAAAGTCATCAGTCTTTCAAACCGGCTGTATACTTCTAAGTTCGATTCTTTATAGAAACGGGGTTTCTCATTTTATTGGCAAAAAATGATCGCGAGAAGAAAGGATGTCCATTTGGGCCTGAACGCGCTTTGAATTACTAGTTCACCGTTAAACCTGTTCTGATTCAAGTACAGGACTCACGAACGCTAACTAACTGCAGCTACTCAACCGTAACGCAGACTAAATCGTGGTTTTAAAGTTAAGCGATAACTAATGCAAAGACAGGGGTAGTTACATAAGACACAGAACCCAAGAAACATATTGTAGCTCCGAATATATCCCAATAGTTTTCCGTGAAGCGACTTGGTTCAGAATGGTTCAAATGGCTCTGAGCACTATGGGACTCAACATCTGAGACCATCAGTCCCCTAGAAATTAGAATTACTTAAACCTAACTAACCTAAGGAAATCACACACATCCATGCCCGAGGCAGGATTCGAACCTGCGACCGTAGCGGTCACGCGGTTCCAAACTATAGCGCCTAGAACCGCTCGGCCACTCCGGCCGGTGAAGCGACTTGGCTGGACTGAACTAGACAGCGAGTTCGTCACGCGAGAAAATTGAGTATCTGCGAGAAAATGCAGTATTTAAATCATCCTAATAATCAGCGGCTGGCTGAAGGCCATTCGCAGCATACTTAATGAATAATGAAGATTTTTGTTACCAGCTCCACGGCATGCTCGGAGTAGTGAAGCAACTTAAATCAATTAATAAAATCTAGACTTCTGATTCAGACTGTGTACCAGTAAGGTTCCTTTCAGAGTATGCTGAAGCATACAATCATATACAACCGTTCATTCGACGAAAGACTGGAAAGTTTGACAGGCCGCACTACTATTCAAGAAAGGTCGTAGGAGTAATCCACTAAATTACAGACCCATACCATTAACGCGATATGAACCAGGTTTTGGAACATATACCGTGTTCGGACATTATGAATTACCTCGAAGAAGCCGGGAGGGTTAGCCGCGCTGTCTTGGGCGTCTCGAAACGGTCCTCGCGGCTCTCCCCATCGGAGGTTCGAGTCTTCCCTCGAGCATGGGTGTGTGTGTGTCGTCCTTAGAATAAGTTAGTTTAAGTTAGATTAAATAGTGTGTAAGCTTAGGGACCGATGACCTCAGCAGTTTGGTCCCATAAGCTCTTACCACAAATTTCCAAATTTACCTCGAAGAAAACGATCTATTGACACACAGTCGACATGGATTTAGAAAACATTGTCCTTGTAAAATACAACTAGCTCTTTACTCGCATGAAGTGTTGAGTGCTATTGACAAGGGATTTCAGATTGATTCCGTATTTCTGGATTTCCGGAAGGCTTTTGACATTGTACCACACAAGCGGCTTGTAGTGAAAATGCGTGCTTATGGAATATCATCTCTGTTATGCGAGTGGATTCGTGATTTCCTGTCAGAGAGGTCACAGTTCGTAGGAACTGACGGAAAAACATCGAGTAAAATAGAAGTTATTTATCGCGTTCCCCAAGGTAGTGTTATAGGCTCTTTGCTGTTCCTTATCTATATAATCAATTTGGGAGACAATCTGAGCAGCCGTCTTAGGTTGTTTGCAGGTGACGCTGTCGTTTATCGGCTAATGAAGTCATCAAAAGATCAAAACAAATTGCAAAACGATTTAGAAAAGATATCTGTATAGTGCGAAAATTGGCAATTGACGCTAAATAACAAAAAGTGTGAGGTCATCCACATGAGTGCCAAAAGGAATCCGTTAAACTTCGGTTATACGACGAATCAGTCAAATCTAAAGACCTTAAATTCAACTAAACACCTAGGAATTACAATTACGAACAACGTAAACTGGAAGTAACACACAGAAAATGTAGTGCAGAAAGCTAACCAAAGACTCCGTTTTATTGGCAGGACACTTAGAAAATGTAACAGTTCTGGTAAGGAGACTGCCTACACTACGCTTGTCCGTCCTCTTTTAAAATACTGTTGCGCGGTGTGGGAAAATACCAGACAGGACTGACAGAGTACATCGGAAAAGTTCAAAGAAGGGCAGCACGTTTTGTATTATCGCGAAATATGGGAGAGAGTGTCACAGAAATGATACAGGATTTGGGCTGGAAATCGTTAAAGGAAAGGCGTTTTTCTTTGCGACGGAATTTTGTCACGAAATTCCAAACACAAACTTTCTATTCCGAATATGAAAATATATTTTCGACACATAGGGAGAAATCACCGGGGAAATCAGAGCTCGTGCGGAAAGATATAGGTCTTCGTTCTTTCGACGCCCTATACGAGATTGGAATAATAGAGAATTGTGAAGGTGGTTCGATGAAACCTCTGCCAAGCACTTAAATGTGCAGAGTATCCATGTAGATGTAGATGTAGATGTAAGATGCTTCGTGGTCCGTCTAATGCGTTCCGAACAACTCTCTTCACTCCACCCAGTTACTAGACCACTGTTGGTTGTACAGAAAACGACTTTACCTGTTTTCTGTCAACGGAAAATGACCAGCTTCGCTGAAGAAAACGAATCTCGCTAGAGAAAACACATGGTCCGAATCCAAAGCCTCCTGCTTCAGGTGTATAGATGATATTGAGGACATGTCTGCTCCAACATTTTCGTCTGCCAAAGTAGTAAGAGGAGAGTAATGGAACTTCGTTCTCGTACATTAAGTGAGCTTTCAGCTTTATAGGTGGCTTCATTAACATTATAGATAAAAGGCGGTGGTGGAAACAAACAGTATTTGAGTCAGAAGCTTCAGCCACAACATTTTTGCGTCGTAAATGTCCACTGTCGGCAATTTAAAGGATAGTGTGGAGTTTTGGCAAGTTGCACAGTATACTTTGGGAGAGATATATACGTAGTGTGCAGGAAGGAATAAATTCCGAGTTTAAATGATCCGAATTTCATGTACGCTGCTGCAGAACCGCTTGCCGTGATTCTCAATCATTACACCGATAACATTTGTGGCAAAGCCGCCAGACCATAACAGAAATTGAATCGAAAATACATCGCGGAGACTGCAGTACGAACTACAGCAGTATGCCGCAGTGAGGAACAGCACTGTAATTTCCTGTCTGCAAATCACGCTGTGCGATCTGCGAAACATCTCTTCCTGGTTTCCATGTTCAAAATTATTACCTTGCCCGAATCGACGGGTAGACTTCGCCATAGAGGCAACGTGAAACGTGAAGTGTTATTCAGTCACTCTGAAATAAAAGCGAACTATCAATTTGAATACACAGTATGGTTATAAGCTAGTTCAGGGAGGTCACCTTCATTTCATGAATTGATTACAGTAAGTACGAAACGACAATCCTTCTGACATATTTGTCGATATACAGTATCACAGAGAACTCAGAGTTGTCTCGCAGAGCTCTGAGGTGAGGTCAATACATCGTTTTGAACTCTAAACAACTGTTTTCATGAGAAGCCAGCTACAGCTCACATTCCGTGCTCGATCTGTATCTGACGCACGGTGAAGTGTGTATTTGTCTTTATTGAGAATCGAGATGTCGTAATTATGATGATCTCTAAGGGCCGTATCGTCGATTCTTTAAAGCTTCGTCGCCACTTTTATAGACCCTCGTCACCAGTTTTGTAAAGGCTTCGTCGCTACTGCTGTGGAGGCCAAATTGGTAAGTTCGTAAAACGGCTTCTGGTGCAGTACACCGCTAAGACAAATTCTCCCAGCCACTGTTACACAGCTATGCCCCAGGATCAGGTGAACAAGATAGAAGAACGAAAAGTTCTACAACGCTTCAAAAAATTAGTAACATAGTCACACAAATTAAATAAAAAGTTTAGTTATCTTTCTGACTTTTTGAATCATTAAGTCTGCAACACTGCATGTAACATAAAAAAGGGAACAATGGCTAAGTGCTAATAATCGTAGGTAAACTTCACAGTACACAGCAAATGCAAGTTATAACAACTGTCTGTTCACTTCTAAGGTTCAAATGGCTCTGAGCACTACGGGACTCAACATCTTAGGTCATAAGTCCCCTAGAACTTAGAACTTAGAACTACTTAAACCTAACTAACCTAAGGTCATCACACACACCCATGCCCGAGGCAGGATTCGAACCTGCGACCGTAGCAGTCCCGCGGTTCCGGACTGCAGCGCCAGAACCGCTAGACCACCGCGGCCGGCTCACTTCTAAGGGTTCACTAAACTACGTTCCCTGTCTAAGTCAGCCCTGGAAGATGATCTATCTTCTGCCTGACTATTACAGTGTCATCTATCACAAAGCGACAAAAGTGGTCCAAATAAAACATTCCTATTTCTTTACGTACTACACGAATATGTAATAAAAAGTGGGAGTTCCTATTTTTAAAAGAAACGCAGTTGATGTCCGTTTGACCTATGGCAGCGCCATCTAGCGGGCCAACCATAGCGCCATCTGGTTTCCCCCTTCAAGCTAGACGAGTTTCGATCTTTGTAGTTTTTTCGCTTGACGCTTATTTCGTGAGATATTTGGCCCGGTCACTATCAATGGACCACCCTGTATACATACATTAACAGGAGTCGGCAGCTATACCTTTGGCGCTCTATAGCATCGTTGGATGATATTTTCGGATATGGGCTCCTCTACAACCTGTAATATGAATTGTAGAACGCCCTGTAGAGGCATGGACTCTTGCAGTCGGAAGGAATGCACTCTGGACAAAGAAATGACTTTTGTATAGGCAGACAGCGCCCACCAGGACATTTCGTTGACCATCGAGGACGAGCCGCCTTGGACCGCTGGCGGGCGATCGCCTCTCGGACAACGTCACCGCACTTGCGTCGCCTACAAATTAGAGGATTCCGCGCAAGAGGAACCGCGCCACTCGAGGACACTGCTCGGGCCTATAAAGATGCGGAAAATATTCTCCGTCGGAGACGTAACTCGCGCTCCTGCGGTAAACAGAGCCGTGGGAGCACCGCGGACCGCGGGCGCGCTGTAAAAGCACTTGTTTACTGCGTCCGGCCGCCCGGAATGCGCGCGTCGTAGCCGGATTAAACGGGTGAGTCTGCGCGTCGCGCGGCGGCGGTTTCGCGATCAAAACGCCGCCAGTAACTCGCCGCGTTTTATCGCCGCCGGAGGCAATTCGCGATACTATTGACGGCGGCCGTCGGCCGATGCGACGTGGCGTCGCGAGCAGACTGCTGCTGTTGCCGCTGCACGTGCGTTTGCGCAGCACTGTCAACTTGCCACTTGTTGTCGTGAACAATCCAATTGCATCGAGCTCTGTTTCGTTTCCCATGCTACGTGCAGTTTATTTGCTGTTTTCAGTTGCTTTAGGACTTTGTTCCACGGATCTGAAGATTCTTCCAGGAAATGGAGAACGGAAACGAACAGATATAGCTGCGTGTAAAATGGGAAGTGCTAGACCAGACTGAAAACGTACTTCTGTTTTACTGTCCGTTGTGTTAGACACCGTCCAGCTCTTCTGTGGTTTCCAGAATGTTTTCTACAGCCGTTCACGTCAGTGCTGTATTTTTCAGCTCTCCCGTCAAACACGAAGAGCTTTAGAATACATAGTTTTTGTAGTGTACAATTTCGTACACAGTAGGAGAGGTGAGGTACTTATCGTGCGGCCGTTCGGTTCTAGGCGCTGCAGTCTGGAACCGCGAGACCGCTACGGTCGCAGGTTCGAATCCTGCCTCGGGCATGGATGTGTGTGATGTCCTTAGGTTTGTTAGGTTTAAGTAGTTCTAAGTTCTAGGGGACTAATGACCTCAGAAATTGAGTCCCAAAGTGCTCAGAGCCATTTGAACCATTTGAACTTATGGTGCGGCATCCATCTTCGCAGGAAAGCTGGACATGAGCAGAAATGATGAGCGAGTAATTTAACACAGTAAACACAAGATTTACTTAGCTTGTACGCTGAAGAGCCAAAGAAACTGGTACACCTGCCTGATATCGTGTAGGGCCCCCGCGAGCACTCAGAACTGCCGCAGCACGACATGGCATGAACTCGAGTAATGTCTGAAGCAGTGCTGGAGGTAACTGACACCATGAATCCTGCAGGGCTATCCCTAAATGCGTAAGAATAGGAGGGGGTGCAGATATCTTCTGAACTGCACGTTGCCAGGTATCCCGGATATGCTGAGTAATGTTCTAGTCTGAGAAGTTTTGTGGCCATCGGAAGTGTTTATAAACTCAGAAGAGTGTTCCTGGGGCCACTCTGTAGCAGTTCTGGACGTGTGGAGTGTAGCATTGTCCTGCTGGATTGCGGAGGTCCGTTCAAATGGTTCAAATGGCTCTGAGCACTATGGGACAACATCTGAGGTCGTCAGTCCCCTAGAACTTAGAACTACTTAAACCTAACTAACCTGAAGACATCACACACATCCATGCCCCAGGCAGGATTCGAACTTGCGACCGTAGCGGTGGCGCGGTTTTGGACTGAAGCGCCTAGAACCGCTCGGTCATAAGGGCCGGCCGAGGCCCGCCGGAATCCACAATAGATATGAAGATGCAGGTGATCAGACAGAAGGCTTACGTACGTGTTACCTGTCACAATCGTATCTAGACGTATCACGGGTCCCATATCACTTCCACTGCACACGCCCCACGCCATTACAGAGCCTCCACCAGTTTGAACAGTCCCCTACTGACATACGGGGTCCATGGATGCATGAGTTCGCTCCATGCCCGTACACGTCTAGCCGCTCATTACAATTTGAAACGAGATTCGTCCGACAAGGCAACATGTTACCAGTCATCAACAGTCCAGTGTCGGTGTTGACAGGCCTATGCGAGGCGAAAAGCTTTGTGTCGTGCAGTCATCAAGGGTGCACGAGAGTGCCTTCGGCTCCGAAAGCCCATATCGATGATGTTTCGTTGAATGGTTCGCACTCTGACACTTGTTGATAGCCCAGCACTAAACTCTGCAGCAGTTTGCGGGAGGGTTGCACTTCTCTCACGTTGAACGATTCTCTTCAGTCGTCGTTGGTCCCGTTCTTGCAGGATCTTTTTCTAGTTGCAGCGATGTCAGAGATTTGATGTTTTACCGGATTCTTGATATTCACTTGTGAAATGGTCGTACGGGAAAATCCCCACTTCATCGCTACCTAGGAGATGCTGTGTCCCATCGCTCGCGCGCCGATTGTAACAGCACGTTCAAACTCACTTAAATCTTGATAACCAGCCATTTTAGCAGCAGTAACCGATCTAACAACTGCGCCAGACACGTGCTGCCTTATATACGAGTTGCCAACCGCAGCACCGTATTCTGCCTGTTTACATATCTCTGTATTTCAATACCCCTGCCTATACCATTTTCTTTGGCGCTTCAGTGCATATCTCCAAGCATACAAAGTCTCATTATAAATGATGCAGCAGCAAACAGAGTCCATCTATTTCAAAGGCAACAATGATGATGCTGTCTGGACTAAGTACGAACGAAGGTGTTCTATCAATGGGGCTCCAAGTGCGAGTCGTATTGGTGGGATCCTCTGGCCGTCCTGTATCGCAGCGGCTGAGGTTGCTCGTGGTAGAGAACTGCTGGAGGCGTGGATCAGCGGGCGTGCTCCATTGGGTCCGTTGGATCTCGCACGACCACTATCAGTATCTCGCGGAAACTTGTAGTTCTGTTGCCAATTGTATGAACCCCGTGGGATCGTATCGATACGTAATACCACAGTTTTTATACGATTCAGGGACATGTTCTTGTCTCTCAACTGCGGTTCAATTGACGCTGTGGCGACAGAAATGTCACCCATCTAGAAAATACATGTCTTTTTCCAGCTCCCTTGCGAAATGATGGCATTCACTGAGCACCGGTTAACACTGGCAGTAAGACCAGAGTAAGCATATCATAAGCTGAAACACTACCATGATAAGCAGATATGGTGCGCGTTTGTCGCTTATGATGTTCTATAAACACATAAAATTTCGTACGCGAGGATTTCTTAAGGAATAAAGTTCACGATATTTTGATTACTTCATTAGTTATGCTGAAACGAGGTGATATAACACAACACAAATGGAGTAATCCAACATACACCACCTGAAAATGTAAATGACTCTCCCAAAAAGATCTCCTGTGACCTATCGAAACTCACGTGATTCGTTCTTGAGAGTACTTGGGTTTAGATACAGCAATGGCGATTCTCAATTTATTTACTTCTTAGTGATCTGGAAGTCGTCAAAGAAAACATGGGAATATGGCCTTTAATATTACTGCATTGGACTCCGTTCCCCTCATTATCCGACTAAACAAGCGCTCCACAGTCATTCATTACGCTGTTTATAGAGTGATAAATCTGTAAAGAAATAATTTTCTTAGATCTTGTTAGGAATGTCAGAGTTATCCACGCTGCTGTACTGAGGCTGTGAGTGAATTAAATTAAGTTCGTAGCGATGTTTCAGTGTACTGTGTCACAAGAAAACAACATTTTTCAGTTGATTTGTGTCGTAGCATCGATTCTAAATTGGTTACAACATTTAAAAAGTGCAGTAAACAACAACACCAAGCCTTCATTCTATAGCGACTAGAGGCAAGGGAAAAGAACCTATAAGTCCAGGACGCACGCTCCGAAGACTCAGGTAAAAGAACTTTCGCCGAGAATATCTATTCTTCAGTTTAACAAATCTGGCACG
This sequence comes from Schistocerca serialis cubense, assembly GCF_023864345.2. Lineage (NCBI taxonomy): Eukaryota > Metazoa > Arthropoda > Insecta > Orthoptera > Acrididae > Schistocerca > Schistocerca serialis. Next base: position 335,716,387 of record NC_064642.1, read on the forward strand.
CTATGACAGCCTGCCACGATGTTTACGATTATGAGTTGCTATGCTTGGAAGATGTTGATTAAGCACCCAATAAAACTCTTGTAAAATACTCGTATGAGACTCTAAACGGAAGAAATGTATCCCACATAATGAAGAAGAATTAATGGTGTGAAATGATTAATACAGTGTTCTCGATATAAAAATGCCGAATTTGGCTAGTAGACACCATCTTCTTTATTAGTTCATTATCACTAATGGTTTCATCCATACACCTAGATTCCACTCCACCGTAAATGGGGGCGGATACAAGTTAAGTTTCTGTGGTCAGCAGTCCGAAAGACAGAAGTCTTGCGTGGATAGGTGGATGAGTGGCTGGAAGTGACAGACAACAGGCGTCATCTAGTAAAGCCCACGACCCGGCCGTGGCGTGTCTCCTTCCAGCCACTTCATCGGGACTAGGTTCTCCTTATTCGCCACAGCCCTATGACGCATGGCTCTTTCCCCCGGCGAAAGGACGCTTCAGTCTGTACAGATCAATGTGCGCCACATATTTTTAGACTGTATTTAATTTTCAGACCATACGGTAGTGGCAGATTTGCCGACAGATCTGCTCTCTATTTTAAGTGACTTTCCTACGAATGCGATTAGAGGCTTAAAGTTTTGTGAATTGCACAACACTTTTCCCCAGATTTTGAGGAGATGTGTTGACAGGGTCACTGGCTCACCCAAGTTTTTGTAAGTGGTCAAACGGTCACGTTACCCTGTGCCGTCATTTTTGTTCCTCCATCGTTTAACAAGTGTTTTCATCTCTGGTGCAGCACTTTTCATTCTTTCTCCTTTGTCTTAAAACGTGTGAGGTAGTGTTATTGTGTAAGTGAATGCGAGTGTCGTTTTGTAGGTTTCATCCTCTCCGTGTGCAACAGTTTTAGCTATTTAATTCACGTCCGTTTCTTTCAGAGTATGCAGACACAATAGCGCATTTCTTAGCAATCATATACAACCGCTCACTTGACGAAAGGTCTGTTCCTAAAGACTGGAAAGTAGCACAGGTCACACCATTATTCAAGAAAGGAAATAGGAGTAACCCATTTAATTACAGAACCGTATCACTGACCTCAATTTGCAGTAGGATTTTGGAGCATATGCTGTATTCGAACATTATGAATCACCTTGAAGAAAATGACTTACTGATACATAAACAACACGGATTCAGGAAATATCGTTCTTGTGCAACATTCCCATGGAGTAATGAGTGCTGTCGACAAGGGATCGCCGGCCGGTGTGGCCGTGCGGTTCTAGGCACTTCAGTCTGCAACCACGTGACCGCTACGGTCGCAGATTCGAATCCTGCCTCGGGCATGAATGTGTGTGATGTCCTTAGGTTAGCTAGGTTAAGTAGTTCTAAGTTCTATGGGACTGATAACCATAGATGTTAAGTCCCATAGTGCTCAGAGCCATTTGAACCATTTTTTGACAAGGGATCTCATATCGATTCCATGTTCGTGGATTTCCTGAAGGCTTTTGATACCGTTCCTCACAAGCGACTACTAATCAAATTGCGTGCATATGGAGTATCGTCCCAGTTGTGTGACTGGATTCGCGATTTCCTCTCAGAGAGGTCACAGTTCGTAGTGATAGACGGTAAATCATCAATTGGAACAGAAGTTATATCCGGCGTTCCGCAAGGTAGTGTCATAGGCCCTCTGCTGTTCCTGATTTATATAAATGATCTAGATGATAATCTGAGCAGCCCCCTTAGATTGTTTGCAGATGACCCTGTAATTCACCGTGTAGTAAAATCATCAGACGATCAATTCCAATTACAAAATGATCTAGAGAGAATTTCTGTAAGGTGCGAAAAGTGGCAATTGGCACTAAACAAAGGAAAGAAGGAGGTCATCCACATGGGCACTAAAAGAAATCCGATAAATTTTGGGTACACGAAAAATCGCACAAATCTAAGGGCCGTCAATTCGACCAAATACCTATGAATTACAATTACGAGTAACTTAAATTGGAGAAACCACATAAATAATACTGTGAGGAAGGCGAAACAAAGACCGCGCTTTGTTGGAAGAACACTTAGAAGATGCGCAAACCCACTAAAGAGACAGCCTACGTTACACTTGTCCGTCCTCTGCTGGGATCTTGCTGTGCAGTATGGGATCCTTACCACGTAGGATTGACGGAGGACATCGAAAAAGTGCAAAGAAGGGCAGCCCGTTTCGTGTTATCGCGCAATAGGTGTGAGAGTGTCACTGATATGATACGCGAGTTTGGGTGGCGGTCACCGAAACAAAGGCGGCGAGATCTATTTACGAAATTTCAATCACCAACTGTCTCTTCCGAATGCGAAAATATTTTGTTGACACCCACCTACGTAGGGAGAAACGATCATCGTAATAAAATAAGAGAAATCAGAGCTCGAACGGAAAGATTTAGGTGTTCCTTTTTCACACGCGCCATTCCAGAGTGGAATGGTAGAGAAGTAGTATGAAAACAGTTCGATGAACCCTCTGTCAGGCACTTAAGTGTGAATTGCAGAGTAACAAAAAATGGTTCAAATGGCTCTGAGCACTATGGGACTTAACTGCTGAGGTCATCAGTCCCCTAGGACTTAGAACTACTTAAACCTAACTAACCTAAGGACATCACACACGTCCATGCCCGAGGCAGAATTCGAACCTGCGACCGTAGCGGTCACGCAGCTCCAGACTGTAGCGCCTAGAACGGCTCAGCCACTCCGGCCAGCTGCAAAGTAACCATGTAGATGTAGATGTAGATGAAAATGTGTCGAGACGTCGATAATATCGCCGTTGTGCGCCGGTAAATTCAAAACAAACATACTCTCCAGGAGAGTCTCATGACAAAATTGCAGATTGTCATCGTAACCGACAGTAATCACACGTCTGCAGGACGTCTTTAGGAATATGTTTTCCATAAAATAATACTAGCAGGTCCGTCGATGAGAAAGCACACTTCACTTACGCGTGGGAACCTTCAACGGAACGTGGAGGAAATTGAGCCGCCAGTCCTCAAGTTATACGGTGCGCCTTTCACTAAACAAATTGACAAACAAAAAAGCACAGTAAATACAAGTTTGTCAAGAGCTACATTAGACTTCTCTCCGTGACAGTTAATTATACTTGCAAGCTCATTCATAACGCCGGAAGAGAAAGGCTACACCAAAGCCCCACGAGCGATGTTCTTTTTGCGAATATAAATTAAACATTCCATTAACAGCCGTTTTTAATCTCGCGCGTGTATATGTACACGGCTGTATAATACAGACTGACAGCGACAAGGCGATATTGTATTCCATTGCTCATTCGCGCTATCTGAAGTATCATTAAAGCGTCGTTGCTGCCGCAGCAGCGGCCAACAGAACAAGGTTTTTCCGGCCGGCTGGAATATTAATACGACTGGCGGTGGGATAAATATTGCCCACGATAAAGCGAACATTTGTGCCGACTGCGGCGACGCAAAAGCTGGCCACGGACGCCGGGCAGGCGGCATTTGTCAGCGCTGGTCCAGCCTGGGAGGGCGGTCGCAGCTGAAACCGCCGTTCTTGCGGCACACCGCACGGACACCACAGCTCCTATTTACTGGCCGCGCCTCAGAAAATAAAATCTTTTTCCCCGCTCACCAGAGTACCTACGGCTGCGGGAATTATTTCTCTTTTAGCAAGTCGTTTAAACGAGATACGTGCGGAATCCGGTAGTGGTGTTTACAACATGGTTTCTTTTGCCCGACCTGGTAATCTATGGTAGGCGTGTACGTTTCTTCCACAAGTGGAATTAATTTCTCATTGGTACCGACATCAGTATAAACACAGGTTTAACTGGAGAAGGATAGGATCAGGAAATGGCCTTGCTTGTCTAAGGAACGGCAACGGAATCACGTGGTTTCGTTTAGCAAACCCACAGAAATCCGTAAACTGGACGCGAGGCTTGAAAGTTATCCTTACTCTTCAGTAATATGTGCCGATTGTTCTACACATTGGCAAATTTATTATTTTTATTTATTTGGCCTCCGGCAACTCACTGGACTCGCATTCGGGAGGACAACGATTCAATCCTCCTTCCGGCCATCCTGATTTAGGTTTTCCGTGATTTACCTAAATCGCTTCAGGCAAATGCCGGGATGGTTCCTTTGAAAGGGCACGGCCGACTTCCTTCCCCGTCCTTCCCTAATCCGATGAGACCGATGACCTCGCTGTCTGGTTCCTTCGCTAAACAACCCAACCCCAACCCTCCGGCAACTAATGGCCATTTACCCAGCTAAGAGTACCCAGCATAGAGTACAAAACATCAACTGACGGAGTAATAGGAGAGCGGACAGATACAAGTCAAACAAAGGGCATTAGAAGTGTGCTGTTGATTCACAAACAGGTACACTGAGGTGACAAAAGTCATGGGATAGCGATATGCACGTATACACATGGTAGTAGTATCCTATATACGCAAGGTATCAAAGGGCAATGCATTAGCGGAGCGGTTATTTAGACTCAGGTGACTATGGCCGCACGACAGGCAATATCTAGCACCACGGACAACGCAGTTGCCGACAGCCTTCACTTAACGTCCGACAACAGTGGCGTTTGCGTATAGCTGTCTGCGTTGTCTGTGATAACAGACAAGCAACACGAGGTGAAATAACCGCAGAACACATACGGCGAAAGTATTTGTTAGGGCAGTAAGCCGAAATTTGACATTAATGGGCTACGGCAGCAGACGAATGACGAAGCACGACATCGCCTGCGGCGCCTCTCTTGGGCTCGTGGCCATATTGATTTGACCCTGGATGACTGGATAACCATGGTCTGGTCAGATGAGTTCCGATTTCACTTGCTAAGAACAGATGGTAGACTGTGGCACAGACCCCACGAAGCCATGGACCCTGTTTGTCAAAAAAAAAAAAAAAAATGGTTCAAATGGCTCTGAGCACTATAGGACTTAACATCTCAGGTCATCAGTCCCCTAGAACTTACAACTACTTAAACCTAACTAACCTAAGGACATCACACACATCCATGCCCGAGGCAGGATTCGAATCTGCGACCGTAGCGGTCACGCGGTTCCAGACTGAAGCGCCTAGAACCGCACGGCAACCAGCGGCCGGCCCAGTTTGTCAGCGAGGCACTGTGCATCGTTGTTCAGTAATGGTGTGAGCTATGTTTAAATACAATGTACTGGGTCCAACTGAACGATAACTGATTGTGAATTGTTATGTTCTGCTACTTGCAGACTATTTTCAGCATTTTGTGTTCCCAAACAACGATGAAATTCTTATGGTTGACAAAGCACTATGTCACTGGGCCACAACTTTTCGCGAGTGGTTTGAAGAACGTTCTGGACAATCCAGCGAATGATTTGGCCACCCAAATCGCCCGACATGAATCCCTTCGTACAGTTATTGGACATAATCGAGAGGTCAGTTCGTGCACAAAACCTCCACCGGTAACACTTTAGCAATTACGAGCCGCTATAGAGGCAACATGGCTCAGTATTTTAGCAAGGTCTTCCGACGACTTGTTGGCCCCGTGCACGTCGACTTGCTGCACTACACCGGGAAAGATGAAGGCGGACACGACGTTAGGAGGAATCCAATGACCTTTGTCACCTCAGTATGCAAAAGTATCAACTGTAAACAATGGTGTTGTGTCACACACACAAAAAAATAATTAGACGTTTAACAAAGGCGTTTGGCATCCTTTGTAAAATTTTGCGTTGTAGTTTAACAGAGTTAATTGTTCTGGCACCTCAGATTTAAGAAGTACAACGAACTGATTAGGATCGGTTGAGATACAAGTGCTCAGTGCCTAGATTGAAACGAATGTACGGGTAAAGTACACATTAACACGAAACGACAGTTAACATAGTTCCCAGAGCTGCGTTATTTCTGCAAACGTATTCTGACATCTTTCAATAATTTAAAGTTCTCGTTCTTAGTTGCGGAATTACTCAAAGAATGTAGAATTCCAGAATGCCTATTACACAACCTAAAGTACATGCTCAAGGTATTCATCAACTGTAAGTTTGAGAAACAGGGTTATGTTCTGTATGGGAGGAGCCACAAGAAATGTTCCCATTTTTTAATGTCTAGGTTTAAGATAAATTATTCAGTTTGTTGCACCAATTTTCGAATCTGATTTTTAAAACTCTGCTTTTTGAGAAGGAAAAATTTCTTTCCTTAATGCTTACCAATACATGTTAGGGTACCATCATCTCCTATGGATACCGTTTATTTCTGCAAAATATTACGCAAAATTTGGTTTGTTTTTATTTTAGGCCTAAAACTATAACGTGCGCATTCATTCTGTTATTACTCATGTGGAGCTACATTAAATCCAAAAGTGGGGTTTCTGTACTAGGTGGACTGCTTCTATATGCTTTAAGACTTGACTGCGTGACATCTATAAAGTGGAGAAAAAATGTGATTCTATGCTTACAAAGATATTTTTGTGTACTTTTCCAATATGTTCTCCACTGATGTTTTCAGTCATCATTTGCTGCCTTGTTGTGCATCGATAGTTGTAATTATGTACACACGTTTTGTCAGTTCACTCTGTAATGTGCCCATCAACAACTTTTTCTGTCAGTTATAACCCTGGCTTGGTAAGCCAAGAATAATGTATGGGTTTTATATGTACTGGCATGGGCAGGCAAATACAACATGATGATACTTCATTTAAGCGTTTATGAACTTCCACATGTTACATGTTAAATTTTAAATACTTATGTGTGCAGCAGATTATTACATCTTCCGCCCATCTGATGTCATCTGAGTGTTATGCAAGATTGTTGGAAGAATCTGCTGCATGAAAACCTTTAATTATGGACACTGAAATTCGCTAGTCGTCATCTTGAAATGATTACTCTGTTACACATGTATATAATCTGCTATGGATTGCCTTTAAGATAACAGTTAGTTCCTCTTGAATGGGTTGATCTTTTCTTGAAGATATTTCGGATGTAACTGATGAAACGAAATAATGTACCTGCAATTTTTTCATTCGAGCTATCATTTATTATTTTCAATATCTTGTTTTTGGCACCGACTGATATCATACAAATTTACCACTGCTTGCATCACATTAGTTCTCTCTGATCAGTACACTGTAAAGAAAAAATTTGGTCAATAACTTTCTTATTCAGTAGTTATTCCTCTCTTATGTCTACAGTATTCTGTCTAAAACTGTTACGTGCATCTCCATATCATTCGCCGTCTTCACTCGCTCGTTTAACCCTTCCGCCGTCCTTGACCGCTTTCTCTTCTGTTCTGATACTAAAGACGCTGGCGTCATATCCCTTCTCCAGTATTCTATCTACCTTAAGTCGCACTATGTGCTTCCCGGCGATTGCACCATTTCCCTTCTCTGTCAGGTGATTTTTCTTGTCATACTTTTGCACCAAAATGGGAACTATACACAACTGAAACGTGGAAGATAAGCAGTTCAAACAAAAAGGAAATAGAAACTTTTATTTGTTACTGTGGAAGGAAGCTGAAGATTGGATCGATACGCTTAGTAACTAATGAAGGAGTATTCGATCTAATTGAGGAAAAAGAAAATTATGCTACAATTTAACTACGCGAAGCTATCAGTTGATGGATACAGCCCGAGGCTCCAATGATTAGTCGCTTTGGTAATGGAAGGAAGTGTGTGGGTGTGGGAAGGATGGCGGGATTTGTAGAGGGAAAAAGGGAAGAGGGAGAGGACAAGATATGATTATATTGAGCAGGTTAAAATAGATGTTGTTTGGAGTAGGCAGCCAGAGACAAAGACCAACTACAGAACACACGCGTCAGATCTTGAAAGAAATCTTTATGTCAAATTGTTGCTGACACAGTTGCGCATCCATTAGATTTTAAAGTGTTTTCGTTAGGAAGCATACCAACATTAACAAGCGCTCACTACTGTAGAGCAGAAGTACGTTCAACAATGTCCATTCAAATATCAAGCAGTTCCAGTCAACCACACGACGCCAGTACACCTCCGATGTTCCTCAAAGTCCGCAAAACGTCGAATAAACTTACCTGTGTTTGTAGTTCAGTGCAGAACATCGTGTTTCTCAGGAGTACTGCAGTCACAAACTTTTATCAACATGTTTTACACTCAGTAGTTTCGAACAATTTCTCATAGTTAATTTAATGTAAGGCTTACCGTGACGTCAGTCTGTCAACGCGATAAACTGAGCATTTTAAATAGCCCACACAGCTGTGGAGATCTTTTTATGGGAATACATCGAATATAATATTTGCATACAAATCAGCTACAGTTCAAGAACTAATACCAAAATTGACTTCTTTATATCACCTGTGTGTCGTCTTATTTAATGCTCTGTTCTATCTTTTCCTTTCTTTGACTAATCTTTCATCTCTACGGAACTACCAAACTCAGCACCCTCCAAAATCTGTTTCCTATACAAGCTATGTGATCAAAGTATCCGGATACCCCAGAAAAACACAGGTTTTTCATATTCGGTGCACTGTGCTGCCATCTACTGCCAGGTACTCCATATCAGCGACCTCAATAGTCATTAGTCATCGTGAGAGAGCAGCATAGAGCGCTTCGCGGAACTCACGTACCTCGAAAGTGGTCAGGTGATTGGTGTCACTTGTGTCATACGTCAGTACGCGAGATATCCACACTCCTAAACATCCCTAGGTCCACTGTTTCCGATGTGACAGTGAAGTGGAAACGTGAAGGGACACGTACACCACAAAAGCGTACAGGCTGACTTCGTCTGTTGACTGACAGAGACCGCTGACAGTTGAAGAGGGTCGTAATGTGTATTCAGGCAGACGTCTATCCAGACCATCATACAGAAATTCCAAACTGCATCAGGATCCAATGTAAGTACTATGACAGTTACACGGGAGATGTGAAAACTTGGATTTCATGATCGAGCGGCTGCTCATAAGCCACACATCAGTTGGTAAATGCCAAACGACGCCTCGCTTGGTGTATGAAGGGTGAACATTGGACTATTGAACAGTGGTGAAACGTTGTGAGGAGTGACTAATCACGGTACACAATGTGGCGATCCGATGGCAGGGTGTGGATATGGCGAATGCCCGGTGAATGTCGTCTGCCAGCGTGTGTAGTGCCAACACCGAAATTCGGAGGTGGTGGTGGTACGCTGCGGTCGTGTTTTTCATGGAGGGGGCTTGCACCCCTTGTTGTTTTGCGTGGCACTATCACAGCACAGGCATACATTGTTTTAAGCTCTTCTTGCTGCCCACTGTTGAAGAGTAATTCGGTAGTGGATCTTTCAACACGATCGAGCACCTGTTCATAATACACGGCCTGTGGCGGATTAGTTACATGACAATAACATCCTTGTAATGGATTGGCCTGCACAGAGTCCTGACCTGACTCCTATAGAAAACCTTTGGGATGTTTTGGAACGCCGACTTCGTGCCAGGCCTCACCGACCGACATCGATGCCATTACTCAGTGCAGCACTTCGTGAAGAATGGCTGCCATTCCCTAAGATATCTTCCAGCACCTGATTGAACACCTGCCTGCGAGAATGGAAGTTGTCATCAAGACTAAGTTTGGGCCAACACCATACTGAATTCCAGCATTACCGATGGAGGGCGCCACGAACTTGTAAGTCATTTTCAGCCAAGTGTCCGGATACTTTTGACCACATAGTGTACTTGTCTCTCTCTTCCATTACTATTTGTCCCTCTACTGGTCCTTCCAGTACTAAGGTTATTATTGCTGAATGCTACAGTATATGTCCTACTAGCTTGCCTTTCGTAGATTTTTTTTTACGTCCCCTGTTTGTATTTCACCTGTCCAATTATTGTATCACATTCCTAGTTAGTGGCAAGTTTGAATTACTACCAGTTTCGTCTTCTCCGAAATATCTGGAAAATAACTAAAATAAAGCACATTCAACTTGAAGTTGAAATGTTTCACGATTCCATATCTTGGGTTTAATGGCGACACCACATGAGGATACTTTATGTTACTACTGGTGCTAACATGTTCATTGTGTTGATGTCTTGTTTGGCTCTATGTAGAAACACTAATGAAAAACTAATACCAGTAAATACAGAAGTCACGATAAATGCCAAAGACAACGTGATGACACAATTATCAAACTAATTGACCAGAGTTAACAAAACAAGGAAAAGACTTACTTAAAACGGGCCTAAACATAAATAAATCACAAACGTGTCACACAAGCAACAAAAACTCTAATCACAGAAACAGAACGTATAATAAAACAGGAATTGTTTAACAACACAAAATACTATTCTTACTTAAGAAAGTAACTGGCAAAACAGAGAGTAACAGAGATAAACATATAATCAGTGAAGACAAGGTCAACTTCAAGTCTAAAATGAAAGGGGTAAAACAAAACATTTCCGGAAAACCAATCAACAACCAAAAAGAGCAGAAACGTTGTGATCATAGAAGAAAATGAAGGAATAGCACTAGTACTCTTGAATGAAACAGAGTTTATCACCAAGATAAAACAAAACAGTTCTTAGACGAGAACAGCATCATTAAACTATACAGTGTTCCCACCATGAAGTATCACACACATTCTGGAGTATTACTGTGCGGTGTGGGATCCCCATCAGGTGGGACTGACGGATAGCATCGAAAAAGTACAAAGAAGGGCAGCCCGTTTTGTATTACCGCGAAATAGAGGAGATTGTGTGACAGACATGATACGTGAATTGGAGTGGTAATCATTAGAACAAAGGCGTTTTTCGTTGCGACGGGATCTTCTCATGAAATTTGAATCACCTGTTTTCTCCTCCGATTGCGAAAACATTCTGTTGGCACCCACCTACATAGGGAGAAATGATCATCACGATAAAATAAGAGAAATCAGGGCTCGCACAGAAAAATTGAAGTGTTCGTTTTTCCCGCGTGCCGTTCGAGAGTGGAACGGTAGAGAGACAGCTAGGAGGTGGTTCATTGAACCCTCTGCCAGGCACTTTATTGTGAATAGCAGAGTAATCACGTAGATGTAGATGCAGACAACCGCACCCGCCCACCCAACCACCCACCCAACCACTCACACACACACACACACACACACACACACACACACACACACACACACAAGTATGTTTCGTCTGAGTCTCATAACACGCTCCACACTTTCAAAATTAACACCGCCGCGGATAATAACAACACAAGGAACGTATGAACAGCATTAGTGGCATAACGTCGTTTGAAGAATTTTGTGCATGAAAACTTGTGACTCTAGGTAACAGTCATAAGATTATCTAGTCTTCGAAAACCACGATGTTACCTCACATTTTTATTACCTACTGAAAAGTTAAAGTTGTTATGTTCTTGTAGATTTAAGTAAATCCTCTCAGACAAGGATTCATTCCAGGCAACTACCTACAGAAGAGACTTCCTAACGTTAAATTTGTACTGGATCTCAAAAAATTCCTAGTTTTCAAACGCGATTTTCTTGCAGTAGCTAGTCTACATTTTATATCCTTTCTACTTCGACCATTATCAGTTCTGTTGCTGCTCATACAGCAAAGCTCATCTACTATTTTCAGTTTCTCGTTTCGTAATCTAATTCCCTCAGCATCGCCTGGTTCTGTTTGTTTTACTATTGTTGATTTTAATTTTATAACTTTTCATCAAGACAACACTGTCAATTCCGTTCAGATGCTCTTCTCAAACCTTCACCGTGTCTGACAATGTCAGTGGCGAACTTCAAATTTTATATTTCTTCTCCCTGAAATTCACCTCCATTGGCAAATTTCCCCTTAGTTTCCTTCACTGCTGGCTCAGTGTATAGACTGTAACACCGCCTCACTCCCTTCCCAAACGCTGCTTCCCTTTCATGTCCTTCGAATCTTGTAACTTCAGTTGTAAATAACCTTTCGCTCCCTATATTTTATCCCTATTATTTTCAGAATTTGAAAGAGAGTAGTCCAGTCAACAGTTTAGAAAGCTTTTCCTAATTATACAAATGCTGCAAACATAGGTTTGTCTTTCTTTAACTTACCTTCTAAGACAAGTCGTGGTGTCTGTATTGCCCCACGGATCCCTACATTTCTGTAGAACCCAAACTGATCACTCTCGAGTTCGTTTTCTACCATTTTCTTCTGCTTATAATAAACATTCGTGTCAGCATTTTGCAACCAAGATTTACTGAACTAATGGTGCGGTTCTATCCACGCCTGTCAGCATCTACATTATTTGGTCACGTGTCACGCTAGCAGTAATGGAATATTCCCAGTAAAGTCAAAAAGTAGATGTAAATCTAGAGACGCCTAATAGATAAACAGTGTTTAAGTTAATATCATTGTGCTGACGACCTTCAACCGTTTGTTAATTGATGCCGCTAGTAAAGAAAATCTCTAAGTTTTTTTCGACTAAACCAAGATAACAGAACTTACGGGCCACCAAATAGCAGTAAATAATAAAGGCTCATCAACGGGCGCACCAGTAGCACTTAGCGTATTATATACTACTTATACATCGATTTTTGGTATATTTATCTTTTCACTTAGTAACTCGGTTGCGTTATTTAGCGCAATGTAACGCCAACACTTAAACATGTTTTGTACAGAGCTCAGTCGATATTTTTTGAATTTTAAATATTGATATATGTAACTGCTTTTAAGACCGGGTTGGCCCTTTTTATTAACATCAGGTAGTCTATTAATAAGTACAATTTATCTCTATACACCATCAATATATTTTAGTATTGTCATTATTTAATGCAGTTATTTCCTGGTTGTTTGTCATTTCATGCAAACACTTGTATAAAAAATAAATAATAGATATTTTGTTCTTCTGTTTGTCGGCTAGAAACTATTAAGAATGACGTCTTCGTAAGTCGTTAGTTGTGTAATCTGTTTGCTAATCACTATATCGGGGGAGGAAGCCATTCTCGATTCGCTTAACTTAGTAATTGAGTTTAATCATCAATCTAAATTCAGTGTGTGCGATTAAGCTGAATAAACATTATTACAGAGCTTTGGCAATATGTTAGACTGCTGCACATCCTTTCAACCTAAAACTATATAGATTTCATTCATACATAAGACAAGCTTTATCTGTTATTAATATTTTACTTGTAACTACTTTTCGATAATACTTCCGTTTACTTCCACTTACTGATTCTTGGTATGCAGTGGAGTAGCATCAGGTAGACTGTTAAGTACAGAACTGACAAGATTTTATCGATTTAAACGTTTTTAAATTTCAGGAGAACATTTTTTCTTAGGTATATGGCCATGTTGAACCTTGATATATTTCTCCACGTTTAGAGAAACCTAATATATACGAACTTTTAAAATTTCGCAGAGAAAACTGCAGCGCACATTTAAAAATGGCAGAAGACAATATTTTAACTTATACTGCAGAGCTGGCTGGAGGCGTAGATCTGAATAGTGTTCGAAGGTGCAACTCTCTCTCCTAATGATTCATTGTGCTCTAACATCTTACAAAAAGGTAAGTGGCTCGTATTGGTCAACTTCGAATACAGCGTCATCCTCCAGCGACATCCAAACAGCGAGAACCCCTGTTTCCGTGTCCTTGATCTACGTTTCTACGGGAAATACATAATGACACACCATTCTACACATGCATAATCCCTTTCCGCGGACTACTATCTTGTCTATATACGTTCTGAAGAGATAATTACTATACACTGAGACATCTCTGTAGTTGCAGTTCCACGTAGCTGCCCTCAAAGACAGCATTCCCACATCACTGACACCGCTGACACTGAATCCTTGGCTCACGAATCACAGCATCTCCTTGCCCCTCCTTCTCCTAAATTTCACATATGTAGTCCTCGACTGACAACACTCAGCTACGGAATAACCTGCCTCATATAACTTTCCCAGATTTAAAAAAAAAATTGTTTACACTCCACAGAACTACTCAAGACGGCTCGGAGGAGTGGCCGTCGAGTAATACGGCTCACCTCATTGCATCGTTGTCGTCGCTAACAACTACAAACTACTACCTACTCGTGAAGCTTTCCTTGAGTGCTAGATTTCCTAGAGTTCAATTGACGGCTGGCGGAATAGCTTAGACCGAAATATTTGGCCGTCTGCGCACGTTAACTATAGTAATCAACCGTAATGTATGTAGTGGCAACTTAATGACAACTGTTGACACTTCATTTTGCTTTGCTATGTTCGGACTCTTACTGAGGGTAGATGCTCAATAAACAGAATGTAGAGGTACGTCGACTGCTATACCTAGGGAAGACGGAGCATGCCTTATGTAACATCTTTGATCTTTCCATCACTGACCTGTTTACACTTGAACTGGAGATAATACGGCTTCCTCATGAATAGCTGACGTCTCGCTCAGCATTTAAGTTAAAATACATTTATTTGAGCGTCGCTAGCGGGGCAAACAATGATCTAGAATGTGTGATGTAGATATTTTCCACATTTATACTTGGGCCAAAACTGAAGTGTTTGTTATCTAGGTACTAAATGAATAACACACAACATTCGTACTTACGACTCCATTCCATTGTGCCTTGTTGCAAATTTTGTGAAGTTAAGACGTGCCACCTGACTCTGTGTGATGTCACCTCAATAAACCTGTCATTAACCCATACGTTGGCTTCAACACCACAATGCTCTATTAGGTATGGCCCTATTGGAGGTAGAGTGTACCATTGCCTACCTCCATGTTAGCACTAACTTACCCAACCTATTATAGGAGGACTTAAAGTTTAACATGGGCCCCGAATCACGGTAAAATTTAAAGCAAATTTATCACATTAACGGACATTGCGAGAGATGGAAGAAATGGTAAATGCTCGAACCGTAGACTTTGTATCCGTTATGTAGCCCTTAAACATAATTTTTACAAAATTCATTGCAGCATTCTGATGAAGAGCCTTGTGTCGAAATTATTCTTGACGACTACACACAAATATTAATTAAGTAATGCATTATTTTATTAGCTGGTTATAAATTTGATTTTTCGTTACTACACAAACTGCCACCTGCAACATATCATCTGTAACACTAATGCCTCAAGAGCAAATAAATACACTATTTATAGGAAGGTTCTAGCAACCAAAATATTTACTGAAATTTGTACTATAGTTAACACTTCAGTTTTCCATGAGACATTCCTCAATGTGAACTACAGACTTTTGTTCCAAAATAAAAATGCTAATTACGATATTATGCTATTTATTTACTGTGAAGTATGTGAATAACTATCACAGACGTGTACTGTGTAGCAGATAGTATCGTAAATGCTGCACTATTATAAACTGTTCACTAAGAAAATACATAGAAGATCGCGGAGATATTATTAGTCCTATTTGTATAAATCCAGTGCACAGCAAAACTTGTCTTTTAAATATTCGTTGAAGGACTATGAGAAATGCTGATATCTTCGACATTTTCCTGAATCGACAAAATGCATTTGACAGTATGAACTAGAAAAAGAAGTTTGAGTTTCCAGCATAACAGAAAAGATGCAGAACAGATGTTAAGTTTATCAAACCTATAGCCTATCTTGTATTATGAGAAACTAAGGAGTGAACTAAAGCAAAAGTTCAAAATGCGAGTATAGTTGCAAGAGGAAAACGAAGAATGACAGTGTGAAAGCATCAAAACAGTTTTCATAGTTTTAAAAAGTCTTCTTCAAGTATACTAAAGTCGACAAAAAAATTCTTTGATATGAACGAATATTTCGAGGTAACATAGGCCTTCTGAAGGTCAAAGGTCGGATACTGTTTAGACAGACCTCGTACACTCACCGTCAGTAGATTATTAGGCCTATCTTGCAATTCTGGAACCTAGCTGCAGAATGAAACTGAAAGGAACGTTAATACATCATGATATTTCTGCACTCTGATTATTATGTGAGATGTATATTAAATTACAGTAATGCTAGTTCAACTGAGTCGGCATATGCAAACAATTTTTTTGAGAGTAAAAGACAAGTAGCGCATCTAGTCTGCAGTGGATGCCATTCCTTATTTCAATTGTTCTCAACGTATATCAACGCCAAACATCGGCAGAAATTAGAAGCGAGGAGGGTATTTGTATTTGCTCCGTATGACTTGGTCAGACACAGCTCAGTCACCCCCTAGCAGCCCATCTTCTATCAATGATCGCTAGTCTACTAAACTGCAAATTACAGGACCGTTCTCTTCTCTCTACGAATTGAGACTTTCTGGAATTCAATTGGGAGCACCCGGCTCCGCAAGCAGTCAGATGAATTCTACACAATAATGAGGATGGCACTGGTTCACCTGTTTAAGGTCAGTTCTACCGGGCAATATGAGGGGGATTTTGGGATATTTCCCACGGTCTACTGGTCGTATACTTACCTGAGCTACACTTTACCTGAATGACTCGAAAATATAGATTTCGAAACACATGTTGTTCAACTTTAGCTACATAAGTAAAAAAATAAAAAACAGAAGGCATGAAACTAATTGAATAAATCCGTTAACGTAATCTGATATTAAGTTTTGTATGCAAAAAACATCTTGTTGATCTCATACGAGTTGAATAAGCGTTTTATAAAGTTTATTCCCTGTTTCTCCACTTTGAGGAGTATTAATTTGCAATTTTTCTTAACCATTAGTATTCAGTCGTTCTGGCGCTTTCTCTATAACCTATTTTTAATTTTCAGTTTCTGTTTTCTGTTATGGGAATTTTAGTATAGTTTCTTTTAAAATTTGTAGCTTTCTTTCCTAACTCGTTGCAAACTATGAATATAATCGTGCGAGGACGTAATTTCAGACCGTTCGAGCAAAGAGGTAGCATCAATATTCGTATTAGTAGCGATAGGAAAAATCGTTTTATTTTATAGCCAGTTTGATTTTATTATTTGCCAGATTCGGAATTTTTTTTGCCTGATTCAGTGTTATCTTTTTGGCAGATTCATTGTTATTTTCCCCAATTTAGATGCTGTTTTTGCCACATTCGTTTCTTTGTGAAGTTTCTTGTTTTTTTGCCAACTCTTTGAAATTCATTGTCATTTTTACGCAATTGAGTGGTGTTCTTACCAAATTTGCTGTTGTTTTTGCGAAATCTGTTGTTTTGCAAACTGGTTATTTTTGCCAAATTCGGAGACTTTTTTACTAAATCTGGTATTATTTTTCGCCAAATTCGATGTTTTTTGCTAAATTAGGTGCTTTTCACCGAATTCGGTGTTTTTCTCTCATTTGCTGTTTTTCCACATTCGTTGCTTTTTGCCATATTCGGTGTTACGTTTTTGCCAAATTCGCTGTTATTTTTTTACCAAATTTGATATAACTTTTTGATAAATTCGGTTGTTTCATTGAGAAATTCTATATTTTTTAACGAATCCATTGGCTTTAGTAAATTCGGTGTTTTCTTATCGAGGTCGTTGTTTTTTAGCAAATTCAGTGTTTTTATCAAATTCGGTGTTCTTACCAAGTTCGGTTTTGCCTTTCAGCAAATGTGGTGCTTTTTTTTTTAAAACGGATTCGGTTTATTGCCAAATTCGGTGTTTTTAGCCACATTTTATATTGTTGTTTTGACAATTTCCATGTTTCTGGCCAAATTAGGGGTTATTTGCCCGATTCGATATTGCTTTGCGAAATTCAGCGCGTTTTTTGCCAGTTCCAGTGCTGTCTGGGGCGTTGCCACATTGAAGTTCATTACACCTGAAATGAACTGTCATTATTTTCGCCTACTTAGTTGGGTGGTAACGTGCTTGCCTCCCATGGCCTGGGTCCGGGTTCGATTCCCAGTCGGGTGAGAGATTTTCTCCGTTCGTGGATTGGGTGTTGTGTTGTCCTCATCATCATTCCATCCTTACCATCGGCCGCAAACTGCCCGATGTGGCGCCAAATAAAATAATATTTGCTCTTGGCGGCCGAACCCGACTGGGACATCGTGGCCAACAATGCCATACGATCATTTCAACTGTCATTACAAGATTATTCGTGAACCTCAGGCTTTAGAAGATCAGAAGCCAAAATACAGTTTTAAAATTCGGTAACTACTAGTTACGTTTATTAGTAAACTGTTACCCTCAGATTTATAACATCTTTATTCGAAGAAATTACAAATTTCGCAATGTGTCGTAAAAATCATCCATTTCCCTAGATGTCGCTAAAAACCGCTAATTTCGGGTTATCATTTTAGCGTAATTTCCCTGTACATGCGTGTTAGTAATATAAAATATTTCGATATACTGTTGAATTAATTTAACTTTTTAGATAACAGAGGAAAAACCTTAAAACGCTAACTGGTTAATTATCAGTCTTCTGAAATAATAAGTGGCAGGTACTTCTTGTGAAACTTGTTTATTGGTGCACGACATGTTTCCAAACACACCGATTCAGTTATATTAAAACTGGAAATTTTGCAATTTTACCTACGCCCACCCTTTTGGAAAAATGCAGCTGTCCGTGGCTACACCTATCAGTAACAAATGAGTTACAAATTTTAACTTAATTACTGAGGGGAACGACGTTGTCAGCGAAGTAACGTCAAACTAGTTTCTTTCAAGGTTCGTGATAGCACACGAAATGCGATTAACGCTCAAGAAATGTTTCTAAATCTCAAACTTACAAAACAATTTGTCAGTGTTGCGAGCCACACCTTATACACTAAGTAAGGTAGGCGGCACTGTTTCAGGATAATTATTTTGCGTTCCGAGATAAGACACTCTGACACGCTTAGCTGTCCCGCAGGTCACATGTTTGGCGCCGCCCAGGCGTGTCCTTGCCCGCCTGAAAGAAAAAATGAGACAGCCTGTTATTAATGCCGTCTACAACGTCTTTATGTTTAACCGTGACATCACGCGACCTTCTTTCTCTGCACCGCCGACGGAGGTAATTAATAAGCGGACAGTGTGGCAGCGCCGCCATTCCTAAGGATTTATTGCCTATTAATCCCTGTCAATAGCTGCGGAGCCACTCTCCGCTCGGCCGAGAGTGGCTTTTTTCGCAACGGCCGGTGAACGGGTTAATCGCGACGTGGGCAGGCAACGAACCCCTGCCCTTTCACTGTGGAATGTCGCCGCGCGGTCCAAGCACTCGTGGCCAGTTCTGCAGACGGCTGGACAGCCCCTGAGTACGCTGTTTATGCCAACACTTGTCACGCGACCAATGCAATTACTGCGCCGGTGAACGCACTCTTCATTTCAGAAAAGCTGTTGGTTTGCTTCTCCGTCCCGTTTTCTTGGTTGTTGACTGGGTACTGACTTACTTATAGACATAACAGAGTCCACGATGACTTTTACTGTTGGCTACATATAACTGTGTAGACTTGCGCAGCAATTGTCAACTGACGTAACTGTTTTCTGGGCAGGGTGATGTGTCATCTTATAATTGTCAATGAGTGCGCCGAACGTTTCGGCCACGACTGCACTAGCATTCCTCTATGACTGCTGGTATACCTGTGTACTGGGCGTCCGAAAAAGCTCGTACCATTTTCAAAAAATAAATTCTCGGGAGCCCTGATGTGATATTAACATCCTTTATATCTCAAAAGTAAGGTAGTATGTCAAAGTGTTTTACCTACACTGTGTGAGCAGAAGTATCCGGACAGTTGGCTGAAAATGACCCACAAGTTCGTGGCACCCTCCATCAGTAAAGCTGGAATTCAATATGGTTTTGGCCCACCCTTAGCCTTGATGACAGCTTCCACTCCCGCAGGCATAAGTTCAACCAGGTGCTGGAAGGTTTCTTGGGGAATGGCAGCCCATTATTCACGGAGTGCTGCACTGAGGAGAGGTATTGATATCAGTCGCTGAAGCCCGCAACGAAATCGGCGATCCAAAACATCCCAAAGTTGTTCTATAGCATTTAGGTGAGGACTCTGTGCAGGCCAGTCCATTACATGGATGTTATTGTCGTGTAACTACTCCACCACAGGCCGTGCATTATGAACAGGTGCTCGATCGTGCTGAAAGATGCAATCGCAATCACCGAATTGCTCTTCAACAGTGGGAAGCAAGAAGGTGCTTAAAACATCAATGTAGGCCTGTGGTGTGATAGTGTCATGGAAAACGACAAGGGGTGCAAGCCCCCTCCATGAAAAACACGACCACACCATAACACCACAGCCCCCGAATTTTACTGTTGCCACTACGCACACTGGCAGATGACGTTCACTGGGCATTCGCCATATCCACACCCTGCCATCGGATCGCCACATTATGTATCGTGATTCGTCACTCCACACAACGGTTTCCCACTGTTCAATCGTCCAATGTTTATGGTCCTTGCGCCAAGTGAGGCGTCATTTGGCATTTACCGGCTTATGAGCAGCTTCTCGACCATGAAATCCAAGTTTTCTTACCTCCCGCCTAACTGTTACAGTACTTGCAGTGGATCCTGATACAGTTTGGAATTCCTGTGTGATGGTCTGGATAGATATCTGCCGATTACTCATTAGGACCCTCTTCAATTGTCGGCGGTCTCTGCCAGTCAACAGACGAGGTCGGCCTGTACGCTTTTGTCCTGTATGTGTCCCTTGACATTTTCGCTTCATTATCAAATCGGAAAAATGGACGTAGGGATGTTTAGGGGTGTGAAAATCTCGCGTACAGACGTATGACATAAGTAACACCTAATCACCTTACCACTTTCGAAGTTCGTGTGTTTTCTGAAGCGCCGCATTCTGTTCTCTCACGATGTCTAATGACTACTGAGGTCGCTGATAGGGAGTATCTGGCAGTAGGTGGCAGCAAAATGCACCTAATATGAAAAACGTATCCGGATAATTTGATCACATTGTGTGTCTTACAAAGATTCGAAATGAGTGTCCTTAGTGAGACGGCAGATACCTAGTCGGTAATGCATTCCTTCCTGTACTCCAACTAACACGTCTCTTGTAACAGCAGAAAAGGCTTTTGTGATCCGTTTCGCAGGTCCCTCACGTCCTGATGCAGTGATGGGCAAGGACATAAAATGGAGATGCATGGGGTCATATTTGGAGATTTCAGTGCCATCTCAATAAAGGTTCGTCATCACGAGCTGCCTTTCCAACGCTGTGGGAGATGTTCGTTCAAATACCCTCTCACGTAATTATGAAAGTGAGATGACGCCCCAACCCGTTGGAAAATGAATCTCTGGGGTCCTCTTCAAGATTTCGTATCAAGAATATCTGGAGCATGTCAAGATACTAGACTTCGATACGTATCTTTGTGCAAGGAAAAATAGTCCATAAATCATTGTTATACACAATGCAGCGAAGACGTTTAACTTTGGATAATCTCTGACAAGTACTATGATTTGCTGGGTGTGTTCTGGACAAGATTCGAACATTATTCCTGTTGACTTTGTCTTTTATACTGAAGGTCGCCTCGTGACTGAAGACTAACAAATATCAAACACTTGCAATGAACTGGCCGAAATGTTGAGCAAAGCAATACTAACTCACGGCTCGGAAGTGACATCATGGGGCTACGTTGCAAGAATGCGAAGAAGGGCCGGTATTTTTGGCGTTGCATAAGCAACCTGTTTCCCTGCCAACGCTTACTGGAATTCTTATCGCGTGGAACGGCCCAAAACTATTATCAAAAGTTACGTTGAACTGCGATAATAGACATGCCTTTGCGTGTTCCACAGCACAAAATCCCTTGTGTTGTTGTGTGGCCTTTGGAACGGCGGGTATTTCAGTTGTACCTTGGAATATCACTGGACACCTATACACAAAAAGGAAAGGGTACAATATTTTTCGGACGCACTGTATTTCGTCGTGACTTACTAAGAACCTTAGCATTACGTCACCGTTTACCAACCTTTGATATTGCCGGTCCCCTGTCGTAGAAGTAGTAGGGAGTTGCTATTTACTATTACCCTTCAAACTATTTGCAGTGTTC
Organism: Schistocerca serialis cubense; assembly: GCF_023864345.2. Classification (NCBI taxonomy): domain Eukaryota; kingdom Metazoa; phylum Arthropoda; class Insecta; order Orthoptera; family Acrididae; genus Schistocerca; species Schistocerca serialis. The sequence continues at coordinate 335,738,168 of NC_064642.1, forward strand.
GGCAGTCGCTGGCTAAATGACACTCGACAACAAAGTACACGAGTGTTCCCAAAGGAAGGGCACTGCAACCGTGTTACTTAATTTTCAGAAGCCATCGATACACCTCCACACTGCTATTTAGTGAACAAGACACGAAGTTACAAAATATTGGACCAGATTTACGACTGAGTTAAGGACTTCCCTGAACACAAAAGTCCATACGTGATTACTAATAGAACAAAATCAGGAGATGTTGATATATCTGGTGTGTCCCATGGAAATGTTGCAGGCCTGTTATTGTATCTTGAGAGGTCAGATGAACGGAAAGGATAGTGTTTTGAAAAGAAGTGAGATGAGGATAATCGAATGTAGTCGAATCAAATCAGGCGATGCTGAGGGATTTCGATTAGGAAATGAGACGCTAAATGTAGACGATGCGATTTACTATGTGGGCAGCAAACTCACTGACGACAACTCAAATCGAGAGGATATCATATGCAGTCTGACAACAGCAAGAAAAACATTTCAGAAAAAGGGATTGTTTCTAATATCACATATAAATTTTAGGTATTAGGAAATCTTTTCTGAAGATCTTTGTCTAGAGCGTAGTTTTGTGTGGAAATGAAACAGTTCGGACAAGACGAAAGTAGAAGCCTTTGAGATGCAATACTATAGAAGAATGTTTACGATTAGATGGGAAGATACAACAACAAATGACTAATTGGCGAAAAAAATCGTTTCTGGCGTAACTTGACGAAAAGAAAGGATCACATCACATATCGTAAGGCTTCAAGGAAATATCAGTTCAGTAAAGAGGAATGTTCAGGGGCAAGAAATTTTAGAGGATTAACAGTACTTAACTACAGCAAGGAGTTAAAAGATGGGCATTGTTATAGTTATGCAGAGATGAAGAGGCTTGACCAGGATAGACTAGCATGGAGAGCTGCACCAAACCAGTCTTGGACTAAAGACCACGCAGCAAAAGCTGTAGCCGAGCGGTTCTAGGCACTAATCCGAAACCGCGCGACCGCTACGGTCGCAGTTTCGAATCCTGCCTCGGGCATGGGTGTGTGTGATGTCCTTAGGTTAGTTAGGTTTAAGTAGTTGTCAGTTCTCGGGGACTGATGACCTCAGTAGTTAAGTCCCATAGTGCTCAGAGCCATTTGAATCCTTTTTTGTTCCAAAAGTTGTAAACAACATATATGCATTATTTACCGAATAACCGTAAGGCCGTCTGCAGGCGATGCTGTTTTCTACAGAAAGAGTGAAACTCTTGAAGTCTGCAACGATATTCAATTAGACGTACAGAGAATCAACGTTTGGTGCAGAAACTGGGAAGTGACCCAGAACGGAAATGCAGAGCTTCAATAGGATAAGAAATTCATGACTATTCGAGAAATGTTTAGACGATAAGGCACTAGAAAATGTAAAGTAAAATAGCTCTGAGTAACCACCTGGATTGACCTAAAGTGGAATGATAGATAAAAGTAATTGTAGGAAAAGCAGATGCCAAGCTGAAATTCAGTAAGACACTCTTAAGGATTTGTAATTCATCCACGAAATAATTGACTTACAAAACACTTTTCGTGCGATTCTAGAGAATTAGACAACAGTGAGAAGAAACAAACTTGAACTGACAAAGAACTACATAATCTGTACTTGCGCATAGCAACTTACCTGAACAACACACATACATTCGAGTACATACGCACACGTACACATACACATAACTGCACACAAACGCGCACACTCACTCAAGACACACACACACACACGCACACACACACACACACACACACACACACACACACACACACACACATGCTGACATTAGGGACATCATAACAGAAACAGATGATAACGTAGCACAATGACGGAAAAACCAAAACAAAGGTGTAAGTATAGGACTAATCACGGAATTGATAGATAAATGAATAAATGACATGTAAAAAAAACCATAACACACAATTAGCTACAGGAAAGGGGGCAATATCTGCAAAAACAGACAAAAGTAACACTGTAGCGCTCATGAAAATACAGGAATATGTGAATAAAACAAAGAGCTATAGTTAAAAATAAAACTGAACAGCTTACATCTGACCTTACTGTGTTCGATTAGAAACGAAACTGGAAACATACCAGTAATGTGGAAAACTTCATCACAAAAGCACAGAAACAAAATAAAGTACAAAAACGAAATGCAGCTGTACCAGTGCTCAGAAGTGAGCCCAAAACATATCAAGACAATACCCAATGAACCAGTTACCTATTTCAAGCGTGCTCCCACGTACTACATTTCAGAGTTCACACACAACGTATGTACTTAAACTCGTTACTATTAACAAAAAATTTAAAAAAAACGATTCAGGCAGCCTATGCTTTAGAACTGGTACTAAGACATTCTGGCACGTAGTTATATTTTGATGACGTTTATTTCAACTCACGAAGAGACCAGTAATTGTAGTTACTTGACGTTTATTTAGATTAAAAGGGTACAGGAAATTTAAAACTTAGCGTACTGTGCCTCAAATAATTAAAAACTCTTTGAGTTTCCTGTTTAATATACACAAACGTTTTAGGAAACACATTAATTGGTGTTGTTTTCAGTCAGAAGAGTAGTTTTACAAGCATCTCCACATCATTCTCCCTGTACAGCCGTTGTAATTTGTTTGTGAAAAATGGACGTATTATCGTACAGTAGAAGGTTGTAAATATCAGTGTCTGAATTATGAATACTGTCGTTAGAATCCATGCGCGGAGGAATAGTGCCGCCTGGACAAACACTGTGAGACAAAAGTGAATGATTATGCTTGGAATGGACCCTGTCTTGTAAAGACTGTGAAACGCCGCCTTAGAAGAGTTATTGAATTACTGTGCTGGTAAACCCCTTACGTTATTTGATTTTCAAACAGCTGAGCAGAATTGAACGTACTCAGACATTTCGCTCTTTACTTATTCTGATCAACACTAAACTGACACACAATATTTTTAGCGCAACGAAATCTGACTTTCAATAATCTCTACAAATGAATGGCCCTGACTAACAATAAAATATACCTTTCACAAATCACTTTCCTCACAAAAATCTTCGTTACTCGAACTACTGCAATACAGCGAGCGCCACTACTGCCAGCTAAATAAAAGATTCTAACTACTGAAGGCACTAACTACTGACAGGTATGGTTAGCAAATGAAAGATTTTGATAGAGAACAAACAATGTATTTACCTTAATAGTGTTCAAAAGTCATAATATATATATCAGTCAATGATATCCAATATTACAAATTTACTCTTTCTGATGGACACACGTCCAGATCGTCCGCTCTCAAAATTCCGCCATCTCTCTCCCCTCATCCACCACTGCTGGCGGCTCACCTCCAACCGCGCAACGCTACGCGCTGTTAACAGCCAACTGCCTAACACTACAATAGCGACTATTCCAACAATGCCACCCAGCCACAGACTTCACACAGCACAGCCAGTGATTTTCATACAGAGCGCTAGGTGATGTTACCAATATAAAAAGATAAATAGCCTACTTACAATTGTTCATTACTAGCTGTTGTGAGAAACACTGATTTTGAGAGATGACGAAATGGTGTTCCTTTTGTTCGTTTAGTATGAGTCATGGTGTTTAAAATTTGTGTTGCAAAAGTTGTCGTATAGCCTAACTGTGACAGAAAGTGATCAAACATTATGAATGCGTTTGTCTGACGACAATAACACAAAACCGATTGCAGCGTATAAGAAAGACGAGATTCGTTGTGAAAGGCAGAACAAGCTTATGTAACGGCATCGATTCTGAAACTGATGAGTGTTTGTGAGTGAAAACAGTTTGCCCTAGTGGCTGTGCGTAAGCAGAACCACTGGGTTATATATCTGGAAGTTAAAGTTTAGCCACGTTAAAGCCGAATAAAATTTAACATCATGTCAATATTTTGGAGATTTCAGGAACGTGTTCCTAGAGTCAACATGTCACCAAATGAGGCACAACTTAACTTGAGGGACAGAAAACTAGTAATTAGCATCTCTGTTTCTTTATCGTAGAAATGCGTCAAGAATACTGTAGCAGAAAATGAACGTGCTGACACGATGCCATGTTATCACCGGAATAGGTAAGAGGAGATAGTTCATGAAAAAATTGATTAAATGACTCGTTTGAATATAATGAGGTAACTGCACTTTTTGGGAATTACAGGGAAAAGTGGTGTTACATATTCAACTTGACATTCCATAATTTCTTGCAGGTAGTTATTTAGGTCTAGTCAATGTAATAACTGAAGACAGAATACACACACACACACACACACACACACACACACACATTGCCTTCACTCAAACTTAACAGATCAACTTGATGCATATAGCTCTCATACTTCGCAAAGGTTAGGTGATTGTGGACGAGAAGGATAGGGAAAACCTTTCCAATCAGGCGGCTGAACCCGCCTTTCGGAGCCTCCCAGCTACTTATGTCATACGACTTTCCTTTACTGTTTACTGAAAACTACCACACGGAATAATGCTCCATGAGACTTAATGTATGCCCAGCGTCCTGATGTAATTCAACCGAAAATTTGTGGAGAACATCGACATTTTTGAACTACTACAAATACTACAAATAAATGAATTTGAAGAAGACACTTTAAGTAGAGTGGCGCAAAATATCGGTAGTGGATTCGTCGAAACTGGTTGAATCAATAAATACTTACAAGCAGGAATAATAAACAATTGGTTACGCTAACGTTTAAAATGTCAGTTATATGGTCATTTTAGAGTCTTTTTTGTAGACAAACGTCACTTTACCTTGAATTTTCAGTATTCTGTGGAACTTCATAATGACGTAGCGATTCACTCGCCTGCAGTCCCCATCGTCAAAATCCCTAGGTGCCAAAAACTTTTCGTTCAAGTTAAATATTAAGAGTGTTATACAATAGTTTGTACTAAAAGTAGTGTTAGGATGCTTGGTACCCATTAAGACGAACGGCTTTCTCGAAATTTTTTTGACTGTTGCAATTTGTTTCATTTTTGTTCTTCCAATGTAAAATAAAACATGGAACACATAAAATTAGACATTGTTCCTGACAGTGATTTTTTTTTTCCTAAAGAAATATCAATGCTCAAGTATAAAGGTGTCTGTATACATTTTACACGCATCATGTCTAGCCTCTATGCGCTTCAGTTACTGTAAATTATCCGCAGCGTGCCATGAAAATTTACAGTAAGTTATGTAATACCTCATACAGTCTAGCTTTATTCTTAGGTCAGCCCATGCGTTCTTCAATAAGTTCAGTTACAGCGTAAGGGTCATTTTTGAGGAAAACGAGTAGCATTTTGGAAAAACTGTTCTTGCAGTGAGGGCGAAAAACAGTCGTCTTTTGCCGCCGAAAAATAATCTCTTTTGCCGCTGGAGCTCATAATGATGAGGACGATGATGATGATGAAGATGATGTTGGCAGACTAAATGAAGGTAATTTAGGGCCACATTTCGTAGAAAAAAAAGGTTACTTGCATAATAGGCGGACCTGAGTTCCCACAGTAAGGACGAAAGGTGTTCATGATCCACCTTTACTGACTTCGTTTCTTACAAAAGATTCCATATTAATGACTTGATGGTTCCTAACAACCTACGGCGTGCTGCGAGCCCTGTCTCGGCAGTTCGAAATAAATTAACGCCTTACAGAGAATTGCTAACATTCAAAGCATTTGATTACTACACATTTAATGAAGTGACGTAATATATGACTGCATGGAAATGTTGCAGTTATCTCACGAAATCAAAACAAAAGTGTAAATTCTTTTAGTCCCACACGGCTGTGTGAATTATGTTTCCCTGGTTTAATAGGATAAACCTTCTGGTTGCTTGTTATTACCAATGTAAAAACTCCAAGCATGTAAGCAGAGTTCACACGGAGCTATTTCTCACGTTACGTTTGCAGTCGGATTGAAGGATGTATTTACGGAGTTTCTGCAGCTTTCTCATAAAGCAAAGGAAATGTTTCTGATATTTACTGTAGGAAACAGCCACTAATAGAAGCCCCTGTCTCGCGGCATACCTCGTTGGCAGCGTACAATTTACAGCCCTTCACTAACTAGGATCGCAGCCACTAATTAATCGTTCTCAGATAACTCTGCAATCACTTTCGTAAGGTAGCTCCGTATTTTCTGGAGAGAAAGAGCAGTGTTGTAGCAACCGTCACCCAGTTAAATATGGTCGTGTAGAACGTCATGGATAAGTAGCAGCTGGCAAACGCAGTTTCTCTTTAACTGAAAATACTCTTGTATCAACGATCACAGCTTTCGCACTGAACTACGTAGCTGCGTTACGCTTTACTTGATAAATTAAAAAGCAGCTGGAGACCATTTAATCAGAATTCAGTAAAGAATGCTGTAAGACTATTTACATATAATAAAAGTTAAGGACTTACGACATAATGATGATAATGTGACACTAAGTTTAAAGTGAAACATTAAAAAGTTCATGCAACATCAGTAAAGAAACTCTGTGGTGCCATAGACTCGTATACTATCTGAACTCTTATTCTCTTCTTGAAGAGCCACTAGATGATTAATTCATCATATCAAAGAAAATCCTAATATTTCTAACGAATTGCAAGCTGTTGTCATTAAACCTGATTTGTAGCCATTCATTTTACTCAAGAAATTCTATAGAGCACAATGGAAAGATCCTATCGTGGGTGGATGATAAAATCAAAGTCGTCCTTCTAGAACTAAATTGACTAAAAACGAAGTTGAAACCAATTAAACTGGTACACGTGAGATCTAGCTACGTAACACTTCCGTAACCCCCTTGATACCTGTATTTAAATACTGCAAAGATCACGTGCATTATGAAATGAAACGACTAGCAAGAATCCTAAGCAAAATGTTTCACCCTAAGTGCTCTCGAAAGCAGCACGATTTACTCACAACACCGTCAAACCCCAACTAACTTTGAAAATTTCTTAGACTTCCCAAACGCTGTAGTCTGGTGCAGTATCCCCGACTGCAGACGGAGGACAGCCAAATTTCAAAAAAAACAACAACAATGTGGCGCCTGGGACTACGACCAATTGGATGGACGCTAAAACGGCAGCATTCGTTGCTCAAGCCTCCTACCAGTTTGCCGTACAAAATATGAGCAAGAGTTTCTTGAAAATTTCCACAGCAAGGGCGTTGATCACGTCCACCGCAAGACGTACTTATAAAAAGAACAGGACGGATTGTTCTCTCCGACTCGGTCACGCCACAAGCCAACTAGGAAAAGTAAATCCAGAAAGCTATTCTAATCCTACAGTTTCACATGCACTTCCAATCATCCACATACTCATACATCACAGAGTTATCCATAATTAGGATTAAGAATAAGGTGTAACATAGGACGCTGATATGAAATAAAAGGGAAATAAAATCAGTAAAGCTAGTTTCATACGCAATCTTTCTCCCACACATGACTCTATGTTAAGGAAGTAGCGGGAAAGCAATCTGGTGAACTGTTATAAGTAATAATAATTTCATGAAGGGTCACTGTAAAAGACGCCTTTCACATTGAGAAGATGGGTTGGATTGACAGGGTCCACCAGGCGTCAACTGCGAACACACCGCATGTGCTCAGGACTATTGTAGATCGATTGCAGTTGCTGAATATGAAGTTGGCTCATAAAAGGATGTATAACATTAACAAAACAACATTTTTGGTTTTTTGCTGGTACCGAAAACCGAACACCATTTAACAACTTTACTATTGAATATTAAGTCTGTGGTATAAGCTGTCGTTTTACTGTTTGTAGCCATATATTCACTTTAAATCTTTTGTAGAGCAACAGTATTTATTTTTGTTGCAATCTGACTCCACATTACTAGTAAAAAAACTGCATCATACAGTGTCTGTACTCGAATACTAAACTAATCATTCCCCGGAAGTGTGTCTTGATCTGTCATTTTGGTGTGATATTCGTGGGAAGATGATTATGTTAAGTAAGGAACCACCACTGTATTCGTTATGAATTATTATTAATCATTCAGATTCTAGCCAATTAGTGTTAATTTACAGAGCTAGTGCCGACTGTACTATCTTGTCAGTCATGTTTAGACATCTCGGTGAACACTGAAGTAAACACAGTTCTTTGACCGACCTCTCGTATTACCTGCACCAGTCGTGCACCGTCGTCATTATATTTACAGTCCTGTAAATAATAGATTTCAGTAGTCAGTCGTTCTTTTTAAATTTCATTGGCAGGTCTAAATTTCAGCTAGAAACTAGCCATTCTCAATGCCCTATCATTTTTGATCACTGCATGTAATGCCTTTTGGTCGGGCTTCATTCACAGTTCATTGAATAGTACTGTTTCTCTATCTCCTCCATGTCCGAACAACACCACTTTGGTTCACTCCGAGACGCCTGGACACTTCCCTTGTTGAGAGCCCTTCCTGGCTCAAAGTAATAATGCGGACGCGATCGAACCGTCTAGGCATGGTTGGGCTACAGACAGCACGAGCCGTGTACCTCTTTCCTGGTCGAATGACTGGAACTGATCGAGTGTCGGACCACCTACGTCTAATAGGAACTGCTCATGCATGGTTGTTTACATCTTTGGGCGGGTTTAGTGACATCTGTGAACAGCCAATGGGACTATGTCTGTGATACAACGGCTACAGTCAACGTCCATCTTCAGGAGTTCTGGTAACTGGAGTGATGCAAAACTTTTTTTCATGTGTGTAGTAATTACTATGTCCACCTTGCTTCTAGAGTCTTTTTAACATTTATCTACTACACGTACAGTTTCTATATTTGTGAACGTGAATTTACTACGATATACAGCATACCTTCTTGTGGCGAGCATAGACTGGCCAATTTCCTAATTTTTTCTTAACGTGGGAAGAAGCATAACCAAAGTCTATCGAGCTAAGAAGGCTACGGTTTTGTATTTAAGTATCCACCTGCCATCAGGTTGAAGCTCAGTGTCTCAGACTTCACTTCGACGTACAGATTTAACTCTTTGTGCGTCAAAGTTGAACTTATTTTTGATTGGAAGTAGAACGTGAGAGTTTGATGCGTATATCGCAAATCTAAGATAGAAAGATTTCGCCTTTCGACACAGATTCTTATCGATTAGACGTTATTACGTATAGAAGATAAGGAGACGTTGACATTCTGACATGAATTAGGTTTTACAGTTCGTAATCTCATATATAATAAACTACTTGGCTGTCTGCGCCAACGCCCTGTTGCATCGACGCAACTAATCACTTTCATCAACTAATGGATCACTTGATATCGCATTAACACGTTTGGCACACTCTTCATATGAAATGCTCTCTGAAGTACCGAAAGAACGCGTGCCACTTTCCACAACGACACCTTTGTGACAGTCTTTTACTGGCAGCATTTACCTAATGCGATCATGTGATGACCAGAATGAAAATTACTCATATCATAGCACAACAAAAGGCAGTATGTCCTGGGCTGAGTTAGGGGTGTGAAAAATGGAACTAACTTTTCAGCTTACCTGGCAGTTTCATAGACATTTACATCTAAACGTATTTACTACTTCTCACTTTTGTACTAGACAGTATTAGAAGACTACCCAAGTCACGTAATATAATGCGTTGAGCCAAGTAAAGAAAATGGTACATGATGTCATCAGTACTGGAACAAAGCGAGTTCTGGCGCAATTTTGATATCATTTTGATATAAAATTAATTATGGAAATTAATGAATTCATCAATTAACTATCCACCTCTACTCCAGACGATGTCATGGGTTTTCCCCAGCCAGCATGTGGGTCCCCCTCAGGTAACTCCCACTCCCCTCCCATTCCTCTTCCATGACTTAATCCAAGATGCTACCCACGAAAAAACGGCAGGAAATTCAAATTTTTTGATAAGAATATTAAATTTTGCGTTCACGTTGAAGTTTGGAGACCTAGTTCATGACAGCACCACACGATGGTGCTGTTTGCCACCCCTTCTGCCCACTTCCCACTGCCACTCCCACATCCAATTCCACTTCCACTCCAACTCCACTCCCAATTCCACTACCCTCCTCTCCCCTCCCTATCTGGAAATTTGTGGGGAAAAGATTCAGTTCATGCTGGGTTGCCAGATACAACTGACGTAAGTATTTTGTACTCAGTGGGGTATATTGTTTATTTAAACTATCTGAGTTGCAATAGATCGAGCTCTAGACACTATCTCCATCCAGTTTCATCAATAACTGCTGAATGTGAAGAGGATGTTTCCGCTCTTATCCTAGCACTGGATAGTTTCTCCAGCCAATCTAGCCAATATCCATTATCAGAAATAATGACAGGAGAGCTAGCTATCACTGAAGTACAGTGGAATAACCTCCAGCTAATCTACAAGTGGATAACTACTGTTGTGAGGAACATAAGGATGGGTAATAATAATATTACAACAGTAACACACTGTCCCACTGCATTTGTAACAACCTACCATGTATGCAGGACTCCTGTACCAACATCATTTCAGAATGAAATACTCTTATACCTATTTACCAGTCACAAGTCACATCCTGGCTAACAGAAACATGGGAAATATATCGTACAATATTTTTTTACCAATGTAGCGATCATTGTCTTACCTGAACATGGCGTATCAAGAAGAGAAACAAACCTGACCAGTCACCTCCAGTCTAGTCCAGCGCCATCACTGGGTGTTCCCAAAGAGCCGGCCTGCCGGGGAGCTGCCAGCCATCAAAGGCCGAGCTAATCCTCTACTTCCAGCTGCTGGAGCAATCCCACCACCAGCCATGGCACAGTGCAGCGTGACTCAGGCTAACTGCAGCGCTATCTCTGACATAGACTTCTCACTTTAAAAAACTCTGGAACAAGTATATTGTTTTGTCAGTACACCTCAAATTTCACACTCAGAATGTAGATTCCTGTTGTTTATGCGAGTTATTTTCGAAGATAGTAGAATTGGACCATACATGCATTTTTCACATCGCTTAAGTATCATTACTTGTGAAAATCTTGTATATCACTATGGCACGAACTATATTTCCAATAAATATTCTCTCATCAGATGGAAAAATCTGTTCTTATCTGCCACATTCTGTCACACAGGACTAGAATATTAAACTCATTTTTGGTTCATGACAGAGTGCAAAGGGCATACTCCACCTCTCTCACAGGATGCATTCTCACTTTCGAACTCTCTCTTCAAGTAAAGAAATGACTCATCAGATATAAAGTCTCTCAAGGCAACAGCACAGAGAAGTAGTAAATATCAGCTTTACACACAATGCTTCATAAATTCAGTAATACGCTGATTTTATTATGATGATCATCTTTCCCTTTGTAGGTTTCGTTAAAAGATCTCACCATAATGAAGAAACGCCTTACAAGTGCTCGATCTTTCAAATCATACCCGTGGTACTCTCATCCTGGCATCCACCCACCTGGTAGCATGACATTGATATCAAGTCGATAAGCTATTTATTTAATTTGATCCTGAGAGCCCCATGGTGAGTAACTTTTTTTCCTGCATCAGATTACACTCCCCAGATAACCATTACAGAAGCTTCCATGATGTATGTGGAGGTTTTAGTAGGCTATGTAAACGCTTATTCTGATACCAAAATGGGTGGTAACCTTCGTCCAATAGATGAAGACATTCAACACTATTTGCTTTCAGTTGCAAGATGCTACTCCAGGCGGGTGTAAAATGAATGTTCGCAACAACAAAATCTGAGAGCGAAAATGAAGATTTGGCCCTGTCTGACTACTTCCTGAAGCAGATCCTAGGATCTCTTAATGGTGTGTTATCTCCTCCTTCTTGCTCTTTACAACATAAACATGAAAGAATGATTAAGGGAACTAGTAACTACAAAACAATAAATGCTGTTTCTGCTTATACATTCATTGTAGATTAAAACCCCTCTATATATTAGAAATGTTTATATATCGATGTCAAATGGACATAGACTAATGAATTTCCTAACTAATATGATTGATCAATTGCCCAAATCTGTCCTTTCTTATGGCTACACGATCTAATATAAATAAGGCGAAATGACTGACATCATCTACGTGCCAAGCACTAGAAGACACTACTTTCAAAGATGATCTATGGCGGTGTGCAACCTCAGTGGAATTAAAATGTAGGTGATCCCAGCAGTTTAGCTCTATATCTCTAATCACCCAAAGCAGTTAGCAATATCACCGTATGTACAGCAACCGGTGTGTCAGAGTGATGGTTCTCGTGCATGTCTGCAACAACAGAGGAACTCCAGCCACAAAATATAAAAAACTCATTCAAACACTTGGATGGCAGAAGACAGTCCTCTGACTAGTATAATCTAATACTGCCTTCTCCTCTCTGTGTTCTACAGGCGGGGAACGCGAACTCCCAGCCACAAGGACGGGATACAGATAACAACATGAGTATAGGCAGAAGAAGTGCTCTCAATCACTGAAAGCTGCAAACTCAACGACGACTCCCTACCCGGAGGTGCAACGTCCAGAATCGTATAAGTTCGCAACAGTACAGTGCCTAGCCACCCTAACTGTAAAAATCTCCTGAGAGCAAAGACAGCAAGTCCATCTGTAGCAACAAAGCTGATACTGAGCGACCGTCGGACACGGGCGCTCAAAACAGAAGACCTCTTGCTCTCCACCGCTTGCTTCCGAGCAAGTTCAGTTCCTCTCCCTCGTAACTGCAGAAGGCAAATCATATTCTCGAAACCACGGAATATTCTCCGTATCAACAGATTCTTCTAATCACTGACCAACCGTATTTTAGACTTTTGTCGTCCAGCACGGAAAGTTTGCGAGGAAATACCTACACCCAATAATTAAGAATTCATACAACGGTATGCTTCTCAGAGTAAAAATCCTCGGAAATAGCCCAGCCTGCGTGATTTCCTAGGTAACACTTCCTCGCTCCTCTCTGTGGCGTCCAATATTTTCGGAATTTCTGAAGTATTATCCCGTTATCCTTCCGGCCCCGCTACAAACCGGCCGGCCACCGCTGTATGGTGCTTCAGTACTCAGGTGCCCCGACTGTCCGTCTTGGGTTACTTCCTCTGTTAAGCAGGACCAAAACACCTGTGCGGGCTTTTCCACCCAGGGCCTGAGTTACGCCTGCCGTTTCATTTCCACTGGCGTTCCAATCTCTACAAGTATAGGCAATCATTCATTATACTCTTTTGATAATAAAGACAATCCATGACCTTTCATGCAGAAAGCATTAACAGCTATTTTAAAGGTGTACGTGACAATGTCAGTCTTCTTTAAATATTCATATATACGATGTAAAACCTATCAAATGCTGGCCGGAGTGGCCGAGCGGTTCTAGGCGCTACAGTCTGGAACCGCGCGACCGCTGCGGTCGCAGGTTCGAATCCTGCCTCCGGCATGGATGTTTGTGATGTCCTTAGGTTAGTTAGGTTTAAGTAGTTGTAAGTTCTAGGGGACTGATGACCACAGCAGTTAAGTCCCATAGTGTTCAGAGCCATTTTTTGAACCTATCAAATAATACCTAATACCGGATGAGTGCTTGTAAGGTGCGAAATCATAGCCACCTTACACAGTCTCTCGGTTGTCTTGTCACGTTGGTGGAAGTAAGTCATTTACAATTCTCGTACACTGCTTCCGGAATTATCCTGCTGGGACCAATCGTTCTATGGGGGCAATAGAATGTTTCACTCCCTTCTTCACCCATAGACGGCACACGAACAGCTCCAACGGGATGAACCTCTCCCGCGTATCATAGCTGTAGTGGCCCCGGCCGAGAACCCACTGCTCTCAGTGTTAGACAGCTGTTAATGAGTCCAGACTCGCAAAAACTGCCCTGTCCTTCCCAGAAGCACTGGGTCCTTAAATGTCGCGGGGGTAAATACAGGGATACAGAATAACATGCTTTCCTTCCCCATTTCTGAAAACGAAACTCTTTGAGGTGTGTAACCCGGAAACGCTGACACAGTGGGCAATATCGATATACCATTATACTGACCACATGTGTACAAGTCTGCAGACGCAGGCTTTCCTCATAATACAGTCCTGTAGATTCGTCCAATTGCCTCACGTCAAATTAGTGGCGGATGAGTCGAGAACTCGAATCGGAAACCCTGGAGGGAAGATGATGTTCTTTTCGAGGAACGCTATTGAGTACTGACATTTGAAGCTGACTTGCGAATGTTTGCACTGCCACAAACGTGCATTTCACATAAGGACCGCGAAGATAAGACAAGAGAAATTAGCACACATGGGGAGACATATAGGTAGGTAGTTCTTTTCCCTCGTGTTATTTGTGAGTGGAGTAGGAATGGAAATGAGTAGTCGTGGTATAGGATGTCCTCCATCACACACTGTACGATGGCTTGCGAAGAAAGTATATGGATGTAAGTTTAGACTACCTATTAAGATGTCAGTCCATCCAATTATAGGCACACGAAACTTACTGCAGAATGTTGTCTCTTATTTATTGAGAAAATAAAAGATGGAACTTCTGTTGCTGATTATCTCTTTGGAGAAACCTTCGTATTAGCCCCTAATTTTCTCATTGCAGTCACTTCATGAGATGTATGTGAGAGGTTGTAATATGTTTGCCCGCAATACGTACAAGAAACGGTATGGAGCTCAACTCTCAACAACCCTTTCGTCACAGTATTGCCTACCTGCCATATTCTTACGAATCTGGCAGTCTTCGATCTACAGCTTTTGAATGCAGCTGATTTTGATGAGTAAGAGATGACCCCTGCCAAGTTTCAAACCACTGCTAATTTTCTCGAAATCCCATCACGTCCAGACAGCACCGTTAGAAGGCTAAGGGGTAGAGACATATCACAACGAGAAAAATAGCACACTAACATACAGGAGGAAATTCATAACCATGTAGAGTGTACATGGATCACAAAAAGAAATTCAGAAGAATAACACCTACAATTCATCGATACTGAATGACTGACTATAAATATCCCTCCAAAATAAATGAACTAATCCCCTCTATTGTGTCCCTATGATTACCAAACTACAAATACGAGACTGTAATGGTATACGAGTCTTCATGAGCAACATCATGTATCTCTCTCTCTCCTAGTTATTTTGGTAACACACAACTAAATAAAACTACGGACTATACAAACATCGCTATCATCACCTGGTAGAGAACTGAATATAATATTTACCATGTATCTTTCTTCTGACAAATCGGGAAATAAATACCGTGTGCGGGTTGGAGTCAACCATGTGCAGTTATCTTATATTTGTATTGGTCCACTGGTGCAGGCAACATGGGCGCAGTCACTTCTGTGGACCTCCGTAAAATTTTGCTGTCTGTATTGGAGGAAGACCATTCAAAAAACTATACAAAATCCTATGACCAATATACTGGCAATTTAGATCTTTGGTGTAGGAATGCTATCTGTGATTTACAATCATGTCTCTCCATTCAACCACACACTTGTGCTGGATCATATGGAGATGTCTTTTAATGATACAGCCGCTGGTGAGTTATATTCGTGGAGCTCTCGTATCTCGAAACGAGTCACTTTTTTTTTTTTTTTGTCAGCTGAAGATCCCATACTGCAAAACACATGTGTGGCTTCAGACAGTCCCTCTGCATTTTCTAACTGCTTCTCAGTCTCTGCCCTGCCCTCCCTGGAGCTTTGCCCATGTGATTGTTGCAATTTAAGCCGGAACTGAATGGAATTCATGCATCCCGTGGAGAAACAGGACGAAGTGAACTAAAGCGACAGGACCATGTTTTGACCACTCAGCAGAAATGAGAACATGTTTACGTAGCTCAACCAACCATGTACAGCGTGTTAGGCCAGCGTGAAACGAAGGTTTCTCCTGCAACAAAGAGAGCAGTTATGGTGGTATTTCTTCTCTCAAAAAATAGGAAGAGTCAACATCTTATGGGAACCGGAAGAAGGACAAGGACTTCGCTCAAAAATAGTTCAAATGGCTCTGAGCACTATGGGACTCAACTTCTGAGGTCATTAGTCCCCTAGAACTTAGAACTAGTTAAACCTAACTAACCTAACGACATCACACACATCCACGCCCGAGGCAGGATTCGAACCTGCGACCGCAGCGGCCTCGCGGTTCCAGAATACAGCGCCTAGAACCGCACGGCCACTTCGGCCGGCCAAGGTCTTTGCTACTGAACTGTTGCACAGCACTAAACTACATACAGGTACTACAGTCCAAAGGAGATCTGCATCCCTCAGAGTGCATTCATGTCTGTCACCTAAGCACTCTCTCTATCCTTGTTACTGTGTATCATCCAACACAGAAAAACTTCAGACTATAAAATCTCTGCTAACGTCACCTGGTAGAGAACTCCATAAGATGTGACTGCATCCCTCTTTTCCGATATATCAAAAACAAATACCGTCTGCGTGCTGACATCGAGTATATGTGGTGATCCTATTAAATATACAAGTATTGGTCCATTGGAGAAGGGAGCCAGTGATCGAAGTAGCTTTCACAGACTAGTGCAAGGTTTCGTCACCCTTCACTGTAGAATGACCGTATCCCACAGACTATCGATCGCAATAGAGGATCACTCTGTTGTCCTTTCGTAAGCCGTTCGATATATTGTTATTTTATGCTGTAACACATACAAGCAGTGTTGGTTTGTACACTGCACACACATTTTATTTTTCCACCACGACTTTGAGGTCTGTGTCATGTGTTAAAACGACATCAACACGTTTCGATCTGTTAGCTCTCACAGAAAGCTGGACATCACATGGTGTATACTCTGCTGCTCCCATAACACACAGGATGTTAGAAATAGGGGAAAGAGATGGTGTTTCTTTTTGACAAAAATGTGGAGGGTATCGCAACATATGGGAACTGGAAGGGTCATGACACTGTGGAGCATCTGCAAGAGCTGCCCTAACCTCATCTTTCACAGTGACAGGGGTAGTAGATGTCTAGGCATTTCCTTTCGAAGAGACCAAGACCACTGATTACTAATATCAGGCTCGGAGTCTGATGTTACTCCTAGCTAGGTATATGTGACAAAGGCTTTTATATTTTATTTTATTTTTGATTTGAGCATAGCTGTTCTAAATTCGGACCATAGATTTTTTGCAATGTAATTTTATTGGTTTATCAAAATTTCATTCTGATGAAGACACCCTTACTTGGTGCCAAAACCTTGGTCAGTGTACCAAACAGTAATTGGCAACTGATTGGCTGTATAATCCTATGTTGAAAATAGAAACCAACTGCAGTGTGTGGAATATTAATTAAACAGTTTATGATACACAAGGCAGTGTGTGGAACTGCAGCATTTTTTTATTCCAAAATGCATAACTACACTGCTACAGAGCATGCTAAATATGTCTGGTGATCACATCTCGCTGTCCGCCGTGCCACACCATGCATTGGTTGCCAGAAGCCATACTGCTTTTCTCCCTGAGCCATCCATAACCCATGTGCAGACACCGACATGCAGAAAACAGAGCAAATACACTGCTGCTGCAGAATATGTGGTAGGAAGTTACTGGATGCATTCGAGTACAGTGCTATACTATACCGTCCAATCAAAAAAATAGTGCATTTGCGCTAGGTGTTGACAACTGCAGTATATTTACAAGAAATTTTAGAATACATGACGAGAAGTGATATTATAATCGCATGGGCAGAAGTTTCATAAAATCGATAAAATTACGAAAATTGAAGGAAAATACGTATAAATTCAGGGAAAATACGCCGATATGCGATGAAATTGAGGGGGATAGAGGAATTATTTGCATGTCTTCTGCTTGGTTCAGTATAATTCTCGTACATGGGGATGAGCATGTGGCAGCAAGAGTAAGATGAGAAAAAATTGACATGGAAGCATTGGGATCCAGGAAAACAGTTATTTTTCGCCGACATCGATAAGGCGGCAGGAATAGAATGTCTAACGTAGATGGCCCTAAAACGAAGAGTAATAAATTTATGTATGTTGGATCACAAGCCCAGCTGTGACCCCAAAGTTATTGGCAACCACCTTATAGATTTTTGTAAAGTGTTCTTAGGTAAAGAGTGTTGTATTACCAGCTGGGTGACTACAACATACAACTACAGAATAGATCGCATATTTGACTTTAACAAACAGTATTGACAATGTGCTTCTCTGTAATCTCCACCAATCAGAGCCATACAGTGTCAACTAGCAAATATCTTACAGAATAGTTGTTATATGGTTTTATAATAACATTCCACTGTATGTCTATTGAGGTAACAGTGATACATGCAAGTTGAATGAGTGCTGTCTTTGATACTTTCCTGGAAAAGAGAACCATCTGCCTCTAAACTGACTTGGATGTACGTTAAAGGATGATAGAAAGTGGATGGAGTGATTGGTTGAGATGCAGTTGTAAGGAGATATGATTTAACAGTCGACTGATGATGCATTCTAGAGACAGGGATATGTTGTTGCAGGTCATTTATCATGCATTGAACCATTTTTTTCAAATGGTTCAAATGGCTCTGAGCACTATGGGACTCAACTGCGGAGGTCATTAGTCCCCTAGAACTAAGAACTAGTTAAACCTAACTAACCTAAGGACATCACAAACATCCATGCCCGAGGCAGGATTCGAACCTGCGACCGTAGCGGTCTTGCGGTTCCAGACTGCAGCGCCTTTAACCGCACGGCCACTTCGGCCGGCGAACCATTTTTTTTCAATTGTTCTTTGAGGGTGTATCAGTTGTGTGGTATAATCTGTGTTCCACTCATATACGATTGTGGGTTCTGTGTGTAACTTAGAGCACTATCTACCTGCTGCCGTTAACAGCAAACCTCTCCATACCACAGTCAGCAGAGGACTTCTAAAGGAAATGTGATGGAACATGTCCATCGATGGAAGACCTGTTTTGGCACCTTTCTCTAGACAAACAAAGATATATGTGACATACTCCATTCTGTTGCCGCATCTTGGACATAAATAGAATCTTCAGATTTATACTAAGGTGATTCTAATTAGGGGCAGTGCTTTTTAGGTACTGAAATCCCAGCAAATACTCGTACCACGGCTTGACAGGTGTTGTGTGTGGAAGAGAGTGTGTTCTATTCCCAGAGTTAGAGCAGCATGGCGTGTAATTTCACATATCAAAAACCACTGCTGTGCATTTGTTTGTGTCCTTCTAAGAGGCATTTTCCATTGCTGACGATCATCTTACAGGACTGATGAGAGCATAGCATTATTTCTGAACCACGATCGGATGTAAACAGTGGGCACTATACGCTTAAGGAAAGATATATTGTGCATGTATGTCAAAGACTGTATGCGTTTTTTCTTGGGGGTAGGAGAAAGTATTTTTACCTTTTTGAAGTCTGTCACTGTAGCGTGTGAAACAGATAACTTGCAGGGTGGATGTATTTCGGATGTTGGACATATATGTGTTGCATCAGAATGTTAAGGGCCTTGCACTATGCATAACTAATATTTTGGAAACCACATGACTTTAACGTAATGGTGTGTGTAAGTACAGATCCATGTAGCCTTAGGAGCACATGCATTTATGTTCTACGAGGATTTCTCTTTTGGCAATACGTTCTTGGTACTGACCTCAGCCTCTAGAACAATATTTTAGAATTGATAGCACAGTTGATTTACATAAAATGCTTCATACTCCATCTGCCTGGAGCTTCATCATGCATAAACCCCACATTTCTTCTTCTTAATCATTTGTTATATCATCACAAGTTTCTCATATCTGCTGTACACCGATTAGGGATGCTAACCCCCTCAACATGCACGCATCTGGAGAGATCTTGTGCACTTGGATTGGTGCCACGACTAAGATTGGTGCAGAACAGTCATTGCTATACAGCAGTTGGAGACTTGGCATGCTCTGTTCCTTCATTAGATGTGGACTATAGTGGGTAAGGTATCCTCCTACTTCTGGTCAGCTGAAAATTAAATCCGTGACAGTCTTGTAGGGAGAGTTTGTCAAAGACAGTGCAGGAAGATCTTTCAGTCTCCAACCTTACCCTAAGAATGTGAGAATGTTCTGTGAACCCCATCCACATAGGGGAAGATGGGCAGCCATAATCGTAAATTATGCACAGTGATCAAAGTGATAGAAATTAGGAAATGACGTAACTGCATCCATATACAGCGCTGTCTGGTACACTTTGGTATATATGTTCGAGACTTTACCATGAATAGACATACTGCACTGTCATCTATCTACATTCGCAATCTGGTATATGGTAAATGCAATGCAGTGGAGGGGTGGTTTAGCAGTGACACAGAAACTGGAAACCATGCTTTCTTGTCATTGGTCAGCATTGAAATTAAGGAAAAACTGGTAAAATTTCTAAAATTGATAGAACTATCAACAGTAGTGCTTATTACACTTCATTCTCTAATATCGACAGTTTCTTTACCATCCCACCCAGCCCCATGTGTGCTGTTGATTAACACATTTTGACGGACTAACACCAAGTGTTTGAGATGAAGAGACTCTTGGTGGGAGCGACACCTTCCAGGATTCGGCAACATCGAAACAGGTATCACGTACATTGCCGCTTTACAAGGAATCGATGTTCTTGATCTCTTGGAAATGGAACTCCTAGATATCTGCTACACCATCACTATGAAAGATGAGATTAAATGTAGAAGCCATCACCTATGGGCAGCTGTTTATAAGCGCTCCACAATACTGTAAATTCTTCCAGTTGCCATATGTTGCAGTGTCTTCCACATTTTTGTCAATAAGATGGTGGTGGTGGTTAGTGTTTAACGTCCCGTCGACAACGAGGTCATTAGAGACGGAGCGCAAGCTCGGGTTAGGGAAGGATTGGGAAGGAAATCGGCCGTGCCCTTTCAAAGGAACCATCTCGGCATTCGCCTGAAACGATTTAGGGAAATCACGGAAAACCTAAATCAGGATGGCCGGAGACGGGATTGAACCGTCGTCCTCCCGAATGCGAGTCCAGTGTGCTAACCACTGCGCCACCTCGCTCGGTTTGTCAATAAGAAACAATGATGATGGCAACGTGGTCGATTGCCGAAATATTGTGTCCTATGCAAACTCATACCAGACTGTTCACCCGAGATTTATTTCGTCATAAAACACGCCTGGAGAAATTGAAGAATCACAAAATCCTCATCCTTTTACCAGTTCCCGTATGATGTTGAGTCTTCCTAATTTTCTAGATAAGAAACACCACCATGACTGCTCGAACTATCTTCTCCATTATCTCGTGTTGCAGGAGAAACATTTGCTTTGCGCTGCCCTTACACAATGTACACGGTTGACAGACCTAAGACAACATGTTCTCATTTCTGCTGTGGTCAAAACATGGTCCTTTCGCTTTAGCTGAGCTCGTCCTGTTTCTCATTGGGATGCAGTAAGTTTTACATATAGTGATCTCCGAGTTCCTCTCAGTTCCGACTTAAATTGCAACGATCACATGGTCAAAGCTCCAGGGAGGGCAGGGCAGGGACTGAGAAGCAGTTACAAAATGCAGCGGGACTGTCTGAAGCCACACTTGAGTTTTGCGGTATGAAGTCTTCAGCTGACAAGTTCAAAAAAAGTGACTCATTTCGAGATATGAGAGCTCCACGAATATGATTCACCAGCGGCTGTTATCATTAAAAGACATCTCCCATAGGATCCAGAGCAAGTACGTGGTTGAATGGACAGAAATGATTCCAAATTACAGACAGCATTTCTACCAGAAAGCTTAACACTATAGATCTGATACGCTAGTGCATTGGTCATAGGACTTTGTACATTTGCTCGACGATATTGTCTTCCACCAATACGGACTGCAAAACTTCAAACGGGCCTGTGTAAGCGACGTTGCTCATGTTTCCTGCTCCAGTGGACCTGTACATATATGGTATTACCACATATGGTTGATGACAACCTGCAGACCGGATCTGTTTCCCGATTTGTCGGTAGAAAGAGATGTGGTAAAATTCTATAGAGCTCTCTAACAGGCGGGAATGTCTCATACCAGACGAGTGTAACCCCAAATGTTTTCGTGATAATGATGGTGTACGCGTACGTGGAGACAGTGTTTGCGCAGCAATGGGCTCTGAGCACTATGGGACTTAACAGCTGAGGTTGCGAGGTGCCAGGGCTAGCAGTGTATTTAACACTAAATTCTTCTCGAATCTTCATTTGGAAATGATGCACTAAGCCCCCCCTTTTCTAACTCCGACCTTTGCTGATGCACATGGATTAAGAAGAAACGCAAACTGACTGTAATCGACCCTGCAAGTGGAGTAGAAAAGAGTTTGCCACCTGCAATAATTTAATTGGATAGAAATTAATTAGATAAAGGAATGTTTCATTAACGTAGTGAGAAATGAAAGGGTTGCTCTACGATTAACAGAATGAAAGTTCTGTCCGAAACAACAATCTGATTTATTATGACTGATCTCAAATTAATAAACAAAACAAATGAAACATTTACAATACTTCAAATTGGATACTCAAATAAATGCTGTGAAGGTGTGGTTGTCCATAAACTAGATTATGACATTTATGACCAAGTGGTATGTGGAGACAATTCCTTGCAACTCAAATCTTAAGAGAAACACCCAGCCAACCCAACATTAATTGCTGCTACAGTAGTGAGAACTCAGACAATGAACACCCAAGACAGAACAAAGTTAGAAAAGACGAACAGGCGCACTCTGCTGAGCTCCGATTATCACCTAGCAACATTCCCTAATCTGCCAGTGCTGCGGACATACATTACCAAGCTGTCTTCTTAAGTGCGATCTAGCGTACCGGAGGCGATGGCTGGTTGCTTCGACGTCCCGTCATGGTGATGATAATGTCGCGAGTATAGCCCGAAACAAATTATCCTGGTCTGGTTGTTCCAGACTGAAGACTTCCTAGCAATACAAATGCGCATCTGAGGGAGACGAAGAAGGCTCGCCACACAATCACTGACAGTACAGTGATTGATTTTAACAAGCGAAGTCACACAGTAACTCCGATACAGTCAACTTTAGCCAAAACTGCTCAAGACAGACAACATAGGCTGCTTGTATGCAGAACGATCAATTGCCAACTGTACTCGGAAAGTTACGTTGAAGTCGAAACTTTAGCAACTCCGTGAAACAGTTACAATTAAATAAAAGTATATTAGACAACCAACGGAAGGCAGGCTGTCCAGAGCAGCGAGAGCTCAGTCTTGTAACCTACTCTGACCGAAAGGCGAGAGCCGACCCTCTCAAGAGCACCCATACAAGCCGAACACAGAACATTCCCGGCCCCCACAACAGTTCCAATCAGCAACTCGAAAACCGGCGGAAAATTCCCCTCTATTGCCGACGCAGTACTACTCCACCAATGGAGATACTTGGCACCGATTTCTGCGCCGATTTTGCTACGTCACGGAGCTATGCCCTGAGCAAGCCAATCACAGTTACGATTTTGCAGAAAACGCGGGAATTTGCCCGCCAAGACTGCCTGGGAACACAAGTCATTCCCACGACTCGCTGGTAGCCCGCCAGAAAGTGTTTTCACTAAGTTTCACTAAGTAACGGATCTCTAGCCCAGCTGCTCCGTCAGACCCCTGTGGGCATGTCGCTCCCGCTCTTATGACAATGTCGACGTCTGGAAAGCATCCACTCGACTCCCTCACACCCGTCAGCTTAACCCTTTCAAGATCAGCAAAACCCGCCTGTTACCGGACCACTCGGGTGACGAGAGACGCTGCGTGGGAAGTACGCGTGTGAAGGGATAGCAACTTTTCACCGCATGCAATTAGAGAGGAAAATCGAATTACTCAGAGTAAGATAGAAATATGAGAGGGGGCTCATGCTACCTCTCAAGGTCATCAGTACCCTAGAACACAGAACTACTTAAACCTAACTAACCTAAGGACATCACACACATCCATGTGCTAGGCAGAATTCGAACCTGCGACCGTAGCGGTTGCTCGGTTCCAGACTGAAGCACCTAAAACCACTCGGCCACACTGGCCGGCCCTGCGCAGCAATCGCCGACATAGTGTAACTGAGGCGGAATAAGGGGAACCAGCTCGCATTCGCCGAGGCAGAAGGAAAACCGCCTTAAAAACCATCTACAGATTGGCTGGCACACCGGATCGACACTAATCCAGCGGGTGGATTCGTGCCGGGGAACTGCACGCCTTCTCATCCGGAAATCAGTGAATTAGATCGCACGGCTAACCGGACGGGTACATTAGTATGCTATTTTTCTCGTTGTGATAGCTCTCTAACTGTCAGGCTTTTGACAAATGGAACAGTGCTGCCAGAACGTGATGGGATTTCGAGTGAATTAGCAGTGGCCAGGAACTTGGCGGGGGACATCTCTTACTCGCCGAAATCAGATGGATCCAAATGCTGTAGATCATAAACTGGGACATTCGTGAGAATACTGCAGTAAGCGATACTGCGACGAAAGGCGAGTTGAGAGGTGGGCTCCATACCGTTTCTCGTAGGTATGAAAGGCGAAATATTACAACCTCTCACATACGTCTAACGATGTGACTTCAGTGAGAAAATTAGGGGCTAATACGAAGGTTTCTACAGAGAGACAATCAGCAGCTGAAGTTCCATCTTTTATTTTCTCAATAAATGTGATACAACTTTCCGTGGGTTTAGTGCGCCTCAAATGAATGGATTGACAATTTAATAGATAAATTTACATCTATATGCTTTCTTCGCAAGCCATCGTACGGTGTATGGTGGACAGTATCCTGTACCATTACTACTCATTCCCTTTCCTATTCCACTTGCAAATACAGAGACGGAAAAAGCCTGCCTATATGTCTCCCTATTAGGGCTAATTTCTTCTATCTTATCTCGGTGGTCCTTATGCGAACCGTACGTTGTCGGCAGTAGAATCCTTCTGCTGTTAGCTTCAGATGTCAGTACTCAATAGTGTTCCTCGAAATGAACATCGTCTTCTCTCCAGTGTTTCCCATTCGAGTTCTCGAATCATCTGCCACTAATTTGTCGGTGGGCGTTCGGAACGCTTCTGCAGGGCGGTATGCTGAGGGAATCCTGGGTCTGCAGACTCGTACACATTTTGGAAGTGGCGGCCTGTATAATAGTATTTTGTTATTGCCCACTGTTGCAGCCTTTCCGGAATGTCTTGAAAACACATCTCAGAAAATTTCGGTTTTCAGGAGGGATGAGGGGAAGGACATTATTCACCATCCTGGTAATCATCCCACGGTTCTGTGATGGTGTGGGGAGACATCATCAGTTTTGACAGCCATACAGCCTTTTCGCAAGGTCTTAGATAGGACAGAGCTCTTGGACTACGTGGTGGCTGTTGCTAAATTCCCTTCTAATGCCAGACTCCAATTAGTGGGCGTCACCAGGAATGTCTTTCGAAGTCTGGACATTAAAGTAATGGAATGGCCAGCGGTGAGTCCCGACCTAAACTCCTTCAAGAATGTGTGGGACATACTTGGCAGACGTGTTCGCGGTCGTTTTGTTCCACCGCGGCCTCTCCAAGAACTCTTGAGAGCTCTCATTGAAGAATGGAAACGGATACCACAGGGTGAGCTCCGTAGACTTATACAGAGCATGCCACGTAGGTGTCAGGCAGAGATAATGGCTCACGGAGGGTATACACGTAGCTGAGGCGTTTGAAGTTCAGAGAAAAGCACGCAGGATGCGAGATGAGTTGTTGTTTCCACTATGTTTTCGACACGTGTCGGACATTTCAGTTCTCGTTATGTAAATGAAAGAGGATGTGAGGATGTTTTGTTGTGTACTTACTTTGCGAAAGATGAAAAGGTATAATTTGGTAACGTACCCAGTACGCAATTATTACTCACAGTAATATGGCAGGCGCTAATGTAATGTTCCCCCAATTATTCTGAACAGTAAATAATCATAGTGGAGCGTAGGGCATGGTGTTAAAAAAGGAGAGTTCCATCAATAATCCAATAGTCGCAGTTGAGCGCCCCACAAACCAGACATCATCGTCCATCAATAGTACGTTAGACCACTTCTATTAGGTTGGTGCATAAGTTCGTAGTGTTTTTGTTTTGCATGTTGGTATTCCGGTTTCTACGGATTTATTTATCACTTGCCTACATCTATATCTACATGGATACTCCGCAAATCACATTTAAGTGCCTGGCAGAGGGTTCATACAACCACCTTCACAATTATCTATTATTTCAATCTCGTATAGCGCGCGGGAAAAATGAACACCTATATCTTTCTGTACGAGCTTCTGTACGAGCTTTCCCTTATTTTATCTTGGTGATCGTGCCTCCGTATGTGAATCGGTGTCAACAAAATATTTTTGCATTCAGAAGAGAAAGTTGGTGATTGGAATTTCATGAGAAGATTCCGTCGCAACGAAAAACGCCTTTATTTTAGTGATGTCCATCACAAATCCTTTATCATTTCTTAGCTACTCTCCCCCATATTTCGCGATAATACAAAACGTGCTGCCTTTCTTAAAACTTTTTCTAGATACTCAGTCAGTCCTCTCTAGTAAGGATCCCACACCGCGCAACAGTATTCTAAAAGTGGACGGACAAGTGTAGTGTAGGCAGTCTCCTTAGGAGGTCTGTTACATTTTCTAAGTGTTACATTTTCTAAGTGTCTTGCCAATAAAACGCAGTCTTTGGTTAGCCTTCCCCACAACATTTCCTGCGTGTTCCTTCCAGTTTAAATTGTTCGTAATTGTAATACCTAGGTATTTAGTTGAATTTGCGGCTTTTAGATTAGACTGATTTATCGTGTAACCGAAGTTAAACACTTTCATTTTAGCAATCGTGTGGATGACCTCACACTTATCGTTATTTAAGGTCAACTGCCACTTTTCGCACCATTCCGATATTTCTTCTAAATTGTTTTGCAGTTTGTTGCGATCTCCTGATGACTTTATTAGTCGATAAACGAGAGCGTCATCTGCAAGCAACCGAAGACGGCTGCTCAGATTGTCTCCCAAATAGTTAATATAGATAAGGAACAGCAAGGGACCTATAACACTACCTTGGGGAACGCCAGAAATCACTTCTGTTTTACTCGATGACTGTCCGTCAATTACAACGAACTGTGACCTCTCTGACAGGAAATCACAGATCCAGCCACATAACTGAGACAATATTCCATAAGCACGCAATTTCACTACGAGCCGCTTGTGTGGTACAGTGTCAAAAGCCTTCTGGAAATCCAGAAACGGAATCGATCTGAAATCCCTTGTCAATAGCACTCAGCACTTCATGTGAATAAAGAGCTAGCTAGTTGTGTTTCACAGGAACGATGGTTTCTAAACCCATGTTGACTGTGTGTCAATAGACCGTTTTCTTCGTGGTAATTCATTGTCACTTTTTATTTGTAGTTCACTGTTGCTGTTTGAATCTGCATATCGTCATTTTGTCATCTGGAGATACTGAGTGGAGGTGTGGACGCTAGAACGTGGAGTTGTAAAAAGATGATGTTATGCATCTGGTGGAAAAGCGACTGTGTGCAGTACGACGAATTGCTTCCGCAAGCTGTAATCATCACTGCTGATCTTTATTGTCAACAGCTGAGTCGTCTTGCAGACGCAGTCTGAGAACAACGACCAGGAAGACTCCGTGAAGTGATGCAACTCCACGATATCACCGTCCGCATTCTGCTAGACTGACTAGAAACAGTACACGTGAGTTGGGTGGGGGAACTCATAGCATACATCTTATTCACCTGATCTTCCGCCTTCAGGCTTCCACCTTTTCCGCTCCCTGTCGAACAACCTTCAAGGATCTTCCTTTCTTACGAAAAAATAACATGAACTTACGCACCAACCTTACACGTAAGAAACACACGTCAGTCAGTCAGTTGCTAACGATGAAGATGGTGAGTATTTTCGAAAGCTCGAACTCCAATTTCATCACTACTTTGCTCGAACACCAAGAAGATTCTTTTCTTATTTTAAAAACGACCCAGTAACGTGTATTCCTAATAAATTTTCCTACTTCTTATAGGAGTGATGGGAATACGTTAGATGACATGTAAATTCTTTGCCTAATTTCTCTCTCAGTTCCGGGCGCATCTTGTGTGAATTGAGGGTGGAAGAGGGAGAAACGAAATGAAAGGAAAGGAGCTAATGATATCAGCTGCATCGGGACTTTATGGGGAATCTATATCTACATCTACATACATACTCCGCAATCCGTGGAGGAGGGTACCTCGTACCATAACTAAAATCTTCTCTCCCTGTTCCACTCCCAAGCAGAACGAGGGAAAAATGACTGCCTATATGCCTCTGTACGAGCCCTAATCTCTCTTATCTTGTCTTTGTGGTCTTTCCGCGAAATGTAAGTTGGCGGCAGTAAAATTGTACTGCAGTCAGCCTCAAATGCTGGTTCTCTAAATTTCCTCAGTAGCGATTCACGAAAAGAACGTCTCCTTTCCTCTAGAGACTTCCACCCAAGTTCCTGAAGCATTTCCGTAACACTCGCGTGATGATCAAACCTACCAGAAACAAATCTAGCAGCCCGCCTCTGAATTGCTTCTACGTCCTCCCTCAGTCCGAACTGATAGAGATCCCAAACGCTCCAGCAGTACTCAAGAATGGGTCGTATTACTGTTTTATAAGCGGTTTCCTTTACAGATGAACCACATCTTCCCAAAATTCTACCAATGAACCGAAGACGACTGTCCGCCTTCCCCACTACTGCCATTACATGCTTGTCCCACTTCATATAGCTCTGCAATGTTACGCCCTAATATTTAATCGACGTGACTGTGTCAAGCGCTACACTACGAATGGAGTTTTCAAACATTACAGAATATTTTTTCCTATTCATCTGCATTAATTTACATATATCTATATTTAGAGTTAGCTGCCATTTTTTACACCAAACACAAATCCTGTCCAAGTCATCTTGTAACCTCCTGCAGTCACTCAACGACGACACCTTCCCGTACACCGCAGCATCATCAGCAAACAGCCGCACATTGCTATCCACCCTATCCAAAAGATCATTTATGTAGATACAAAACAACAGCGGACCTACCACACTTCCCTGGGGCACTCCAGATGATACCCTCACCTCCGATGAACACTCACTATCGAGGACAACGTACTGGGTTCTGTTACTTAAGAAGTCTTCGAGCCACTCACATACTTGGGAACCAATCCCATATGCTCGTACCTTAGGAGTCCGCAGTGGGGCACCGAGTCAAACGCTTTCCGGAAGTCAACGAATATGGTATCCGTCTGATACTCTTCATCCATGGTTCGCAAGATATCATGTGAAAAAAGGGTGAGTTGCGTTTCGCAGGAGCGATGCTTTCTAAAGCCGTGCTGATGCATGGAAAGCAACTTCTGTGTCTCAAGAATATTCATTCGAACTGAGAATATGTTCGAGAATCCTGCAACAAACCGATGTTAAGGATATTGGTCTGTAATTTTCAGGATCCGTCGTTCTACCCTTCTTATATACAGGCGTCACCTGCGCCTTTTCCAGTCGCTCAGGACTTTACGTTGGGCAAGAGATTTGCGATAAAAGGAAGCTAAGTAAGGAGCCAATGCAGTAGAGAACTCTCTGCAAAAATCGAATTGGAATCCCATCAGGTCCTGGTGATTTGTTTATTTTCAAGGCACTCAGCTGCTTCACAACCCCAGGGATGTCAATCACAATGTCCTCCATACGGAAATCTGTAAGAGACTCAAACGGCGGTATGTTTCTACCGTCAATGGTGACGCGTGAAAATTTGTTCCGAACGAGGAATAATACCCGGGATCTCTTGCTTTTTAGGCAGTTACATTAGCTACTGCACCACCAGGATACAGTGTCTACCGCAAATGCGCGAACTATCTCGTTATGCTCCGCAGCCGACTCACATTCCTATCGAGTGCCTCCTGTCCGCAATGCCTGCCAATGTCCTGTCCGACTTTCATTCGTCGCCGCTGATTCTGCACAATGTCCCGATGCAGCTGATGACATTAGTTCCTTTCCTATGGCTTCTACCGCCCTACACCATCAGTTTAAATAACATTGCTGTATATTTAGTAACAACAGCTGTCTTACCTGGTGCCGTGGAAATCTAAGAATCCCGTCTCGGACGCTGGCAGAGCTGCGATTAACGAAGTAGAAATTACCGTCGAAGCAACATTCAGTAACCGATGAATTATATCCCTCACGCACCTTTCACGCATGTGTCTTTTCGTTCTTTTTTTAAATGGCTTCACCAGGCCTTCCGGTGCTCCTCTCTTTCTCTCTGTCTCTCTCCCTCTCGCTGGCACATAGCCGGAATTTATGTGCGAGGCTCCGCAGGCGGCGGCGACACGCCGCCTGAGGGCTTTTCTTTATTTAATGTCGCGGCAGATGTTAATGGAGATTGCAGCGGCGTCCGGTAGCGACGCAGCCGCCTATGTAAATAGTCGCCGCGCTCGCCGGCTCCATCTGTTATGTCAGCCAACACATGGGCCCTCTACAAATTACCGCGCCGCGGCCAAATCCCG
Organism: Schistocerca serialis cubense; assembly: GCF_023864345.2. Classification (NCBI taxonomy): domain Eukaryota; kingdom Metazoa; phylum Arthropoda; class Insecta; order Orthoptera; family Acrididae; genus Schistocerca; species Schistocerca serialis. Next base: position 335,768,537 of record NC_064642.1, read on the forward strand.
TTACAAAAGAAATCTCCAGATTTACGACTTCTATCTCGTACAGCGCTTTAACACACGGCACCGGCCGACAGACGCACAAAAAAACCTTGTGGGCAGGGAAGCGGGTGTGGTGAGGGATCGGGAGGGGAGGGAAGAGGGTGAGGGTGGGGGGAGGGGGATCAGTGACGTCAAAGAAAAGGAGGAGGGGGGATGTCCGCTAGTGACAGTAGGCATGGTGTTCCGTGACGAGGGGACGAAGGGTAGGAAGGTTGTCGAGCGGGAAATCCAGTAGCGCGGTATTTAATGGAACGGAATGAAGTAATATTATGAAATATGGCAGGCCAAAGGAAGGAAATAAAAGTACGAGGAGTGCCGGCAAGAAGGGTCGCGACGAGTGAGAGAAGAAGAAGTTATGATGAACGCAGTGGTTGCGGGGATGGCACTCGTTTATATAGCGGCAATAACCGTAAGTTACGTGCGTCGGACCCCAACAGCGGTCAGTCGGGTATGATCGGCTTCGTTCGTGCACACTCGGCTCTTCCCGCCTGCGTCACACATCGACATCCGTTGCGTCGGCAAGGCGGCTGCGGTCAAAGGAGACGGTGTGCAGCTCTCGCGCTGTAAATATTGTTTTTTGCCTGTCTGTCTCGCCTGTTCCCCTCCCCCCTCTCTCCCCTCTCTTCCCCCACCCTCTCTCTCCATCTCCCTTCTGTCTGTCTTTTCCTTGACTCCCCTCTTTCACCCCCTTTTAAACGACGGAGGCGTTGCGCCGTTTTCAAGTCGTCACATACACCGGCGTCTTGACAGTCGCCCGGGTTTTATAGGCTGCACGTTTTATTCAATAGCAGTTCAAGGAACTCGCTAACGCCTCCGGAGGAAGGAGGAATAAAAAGCGACGGATGAAAACACACACACACACACACACATACACACACACATGTACGCAGACACGTACACATGTGCATAACGTGCTGGACATGCGGGCACGGATAGCGTTTATGATAAACACATGGTGGGATGCAAACAGTTGCGCCTCGTGGCAAATGTTATTGCCGTGCGAACCGAAATGTTTAAACTTGATATGTCGTTTTATGGGGGCAGGCGGCAACAGAGGAGAAAAAAGGAGGGCCTGGAGAGACAGGAGCGTCGACGTGGATAAACAAGCAGATTGGCGTGCCGGGAGCACGGCCGGTCACGAGGGATGTTGCACAGAGTCTCTGGCCCCCTGTTGTCCGTCTACGCTACTGAAGTTGTTCTAAATCTGTAATCTAATGCAGGTCCTTCCTGTAACTAGTACAAACTTTACTGGAATCTAGGAAAATGAGAAACAACTGCAGTTGTTTATAAAAATCGAGGTCATAGCTTCAGCGTAAGGTTTATTAACTACCCTATCGAGAGACTTTCATTGCAATGTCAATATCTTGTTTACTCACGAATAAACCTACTGCTGCAGTGACTTTTCTCCAGCATCTTGCTTTCTCGCAATTACCAAGAGTATAAACCTTAGATCAACGGCTTGGAAAAGTTGCTCTGTAGGGGAATTCTACTACCGTTCCAAAGAACATCACACCTGAAAATCGTTTTTGCTGTTGCAACGAAGGTTATGTTGCAATGAAATTTCTGAACCGTCGAAGTTTCCCAGAAGTTGTTTTTATTTAAATAGTTACCAGGGCCGAAACTGGTTGCTATTTAAATAAAAACGATCTTCTGTGCAACCTCGTCTATTTCGTAACTTCATTGATTCATAGTGAGTTGCTGCCCACTGCCATCCAGCACGCTGGAAGTTAGTGATTATGGTTCATTTACACAATAGCACGAACCACACATAAGAAAGAAAATGCTTGCTCTATTTCACTGTGTAGTGGTGCCATTATCAGCACTGCTGAAAACAAAATACAGTCGCCTGGCAACTGTCAGGAGTGTATTAGTCGCCTGCAAACTTTCAGAAGCGTATATGCAACTTACCTAAGCTCGTGAAGATATTATCAAAATCTGGTTACGTTGCATTCCACGATTTGTCGTTGTTACGTTTCGTATACGAAAGTGCCTTTATGAGAAAGATGCATTTTTAAACCGAAATATGTTTTACTTTTTCTTCCAGTTGATGATAGTTGGAACAACCAAAACCGATGAAAAAAACAAATACCTACATCTGATAGGAAATAAAATTGCTTATTAATTATAAATATGTCACAGCTGTAGCTAATTACCTGCACAAATTTTTAACAAAGTACAGAGTTGCTTCTTCTCATTGAAAGAATATCTGAAGAACTTTGATATAATTTGAGGGACTCAATGATACAGTTACTTAAAGCTAAAACCGAAATTTTAACGAAAACAAAGACTGCCAGTCCTTTAAGATTTTTGATTTTTGTAATGAAGTGGTTTACATGCTAGATTTAAAGGTTACTGGTGAGGTGGAGGAATATAGATGGCTCTGAGCACTATGGGACTCAACGAGGAATATGGATGAAGCAGGAAAAGAGATAAACAGAGAGAGAGAAAAAGCGAGACAGAAAGAGACAGGATTTTAGTTTATGGTAAGGTCTTATGGGGGGGGTGGGGGGGCAAACTGCAAGAAGAGACATACATAACATTCAAGTTAGTCAGAAACGTTGTCATCAAAATACTGTTTATTGAGTGTTTCTACGAGCGAACTCTTTGCGAGACTCAAGGGATTTTCACTGATCGCAACGAAAGATTGTGTACATCGAGTCTACAGCTCTAAGTGAAACAACTAGTATTCATTAATAAGAAACAGAATAATAATAGTTCGTGAATGGAAGTGTAATGATATGAAACCCGAAATGCAAATACAAGAAAGATTTGGTTTATAGAATCCATACATAACATAATAATGAATGTATGTATGTACGATCCACATCTCCTCCTAAACCACGGGATCGTCTTCAACCAAACTTGGTACACATTTTGCTTACTGTTTGGAAAGAACCACTACAGGGTAAGAACTACCTACCTTGAAAAGCTGTGAGGGTGAAAAAGAAGCTAACGGTGCCCATATAGTCAGATGAAGCACTCAGTGACTTGTACCCAACTTAACACGGAATTTCAAACCTCTTTCGCTGACACCCTCCACATAAAAATACCAGCTCGGTACTCACCTATAGAAAAACCGACAGAGAACGACACCTGGCACACTGTCATTCGCCGTTTATTCGTCGGACGGATTCTATCCAGAGTCGGCGCATCTCTTTTAATTAATTTTTTTGCTCATTCGTTCCTGGATCGAGACAATACAATGAATTATAGTAATGAATATCAAACAATTTCATACAAACTGTCGGCGCTTGACCATGGCTTTTTGCTTTTTTTTCATTTTTTGTTAAAGGTCCGTTCATGTAGTTTTGACTGTGTTTCTTCTCTCTGTGGTAAATAGGACTTCGTGAGGAGCAGAAAAAAGAACAGGAAACAGCACCCGGAAACGACGATGGATCGAGCTGAACGACTTTTTGTTTAAAAGTACGGAACCTTTTGTCATGCCAGTCACCCAACAATCTTACAATGAGTAAAGATACAAAATAAAACGTACATACGTTAGTTTCAGGGAGAGCGTAAGGGAACAAATGGCAGGAATGAAGGAAAGTTATCGAGAGGCTTGTATATACAAGGTTACTGCAGCATTTAAATTCACATAATTTGCTGTCAAATGTACAGTTTGGTTTTAGAAATGGCTTAACAACTGAAAATGCTATATTCTCTTTTCTCTGTGAGGTTTTGGACGGATTAAATAAAAGGTTGAGAACGTTAGGTGTTTTCTTTGATTTAACGAAGGCTTTTGACTGTGTTGACCACAAAATATTACTGCAGAAGTTGGAACATTATGGAGTAAGGGGAGTAGCTTACAATTGGTTCGCCTCCTACTTTAAGAACAGAAAGCAGAAGGTAATCCTCCGCAATATTGAGAGTGGTAATGATGTTCAGTCCCAATGGGGCACTGTTAAATGGGGCGTTCCCCAAGGGTCGGTGCTGGGGCCACTGCTGTTCCTTATTTATGTAAATGATATGCCTTCTAGTATTACAGGTGATTCAAAAATATTTCTGTTTGCTGATGACACCACCTTGGTAGTGAAGGATCTTGTGTGTAATATTGAAACATTATCAAATAATGTAGTTCATGAAGTAAGTTCGTGGCTTGTGGAAAATAATTTGATGCTAAATCACAGTAAGACTCAGTTTTTACAGTTTCTAACCCACAATTCAACAAGAACTGACATTTTAATCAGACAGAATGGGCATGTTATAAGCGAGACGGAACAGTTCAAGTTCCTAGGCGTACGGATAGATAGTAAGCTGTTGTGGAAAGCCCATGTTCAGGATCTTGTTCAGAAACTAAATGCCGCTTTATTTACCATTAGAACAGTATCTGAAATAAGTGACATTTCAACACGAAAAGTAGTATACTTCGCATATTTTCATACGCTTATGTCATACGGTATTATTTTTTGGGGTAATTCTTCTGATTCAAAAAGGGTATTTTTGGCTCAAAAACGGGCTGTTCGAGCTATGTATGGTGTAAGTTCGAAAACCTCTTGTCGACCCCTATTCAATAGTCTGGGAATTTTGACATTGCCCTCACAGTATGTATTTTCTTTAATGTCGTTTGTTGTTAGCAATATTAGCTTATTCCCAAGAGTTAGCAGCTTTCACTCAGTTAATACTAGGCAGAAATCAAATCTGCATGTGGAATGCACTTCCTTGACTCTTGTGCAGAAAGGAGTGCAGTATTCTGCTGCATCCATTTTCAATAAGCTACCACAAGAACTCAAAAATCTTAGCAGTAGCCCAAACACTTTTAAGTCTAAACTGAAGAGTTTCCTCATGGCTCACTCCTTCTATTCTGTCGAGGAGCTCCTGGAAGAGATAAAAAATTAAGCAAATTCCAGTGTTACATTCTTGATTTTCTTTATTTAAACTAACGACTTGTTTCATTTTATGTGTTTCTACAATCGTGTTATAATTTCATGTATTGACTCGTTCCATGACCATGGAGACTTCTCCTAAATGTGGTCCCACGGAACAATAAATAAATAAATAAATAAATAAATAAAATAAAGAAATACAGTAGAAGAAGAATGGGTAGCTTTGAGGGATGAAGTAGTGAAGGCAGCAGAGCATCAAGTAGGTAAAACGACGAGCGCTAGTAGAAATCCTTGGGTAACAGAAGAAATATTGAATTTAATTGATGAAAGGAGAAAATATAAAAATGTAGTAAATGAAGCAGGCAAAAAGGAATACAAACGTCTCAAAAATGAGATCGACAGGAAGTGCATAATGGCTAATCAGGGATGGCTAGAGGATAAATGTAAGGATGTAGAGGCTTATCTAACTAGGGGTAAGATAGATACTGCCTACAGGAAAATTAAAGAGACCTTTGGAGAAAAGAGAACCACTTGTATGAATACCAAGAGCTCAGATGGAAACCCAGTTCTAAGCAAAGAAGGGAAAGCAGAAATATGGAAGGAGTATATAGAGGGACTATACAAGGGCGATGTACTTGAGGGCAATATTATAGAAAGGGAAGAGGATGTAGATGAAGATGAAATGGGAGATATGATACCGCGTGTAGAGTTTGACAGAGCACTGAAAGACCTGAGTCTAAACAAGGCCCCGGGAGTAGACAACATTCCATTAGAACTACTGACGGCCTTGGGAGAGCCAGTCCTGACACAACTGTACCATCTGGTGAGCAAGATGTATGAGACAGGCGAAATACCCTCAGACTTCAAGAAGAATATAATAATTCCAATCCCAAAGAAAGCAGGTGTTGACAGATGTGAAAATTACCGAACTATCAGTTTAATAAGTCACGGCCGCAAAATACTAACACGAATTCTTTACATACGAACGGAAAATCTAGTAGAAGTCGACCTAGGGAAGATCAGTTTGGATTCCGTAGAAATATTGGAACACGTGAGGCAATACTGACCCTACGACTTATCTTAGAAAATAGATTAAGGAAAGGCAAACCTACGTTTCTAGCATTTGTAGACTCAGAGAAAACTTTTGACAATGTTGACTGGAGTACTCTCTTTCAAATTCTGAAGGTGGCAGGGGTAAAATATACGGAGGGAAAGGCTATTTACTATTTGTATAGAAACCAAATGGCAGTTATAAGAGTTGAGGGGCATGAAAGGGAAGCACTGGTTGGGAAGGGAGTGAGACAGGGTTGTAGCCTCTCCCCAATGTTATTCAATCTGTATATTGATCAAGCAGTGAAGGAAACAAAAGAAAAATTCGGATTAGGTATTAAAATCAATGGAGGAGAAATAAAAACTTTGAGGTTCGCCGATGACATTGTAATTCTGTCAGAGACAGCAAAGGACTTGGAAGAGCAGCTGAACGGAATGGACAGTGTCTTGAAAGGAGGGTATAAGATGAACATCAACAAAAGCAAAACGAGGATAATGGAATGTAGTCGAATTAAGTCGGGTGTTGCTGAGGGAATTAGATTAGGAAATGAGACACTTAAAGTAGTAAAAGAGTTTTGCTATTTGGGGAGCAAAATAACTGATGATGGTCGAAGTAGAGAGGATATAAAATGTAGATTGGCAATGGCAAGGAAAGCGTTTCTGAAGAAGAAAAATTTGTTAACATCGAGTATAGATTTAAGTGTCAGGAAGTCATTTCTGAAAGTATTTGTATGGAGTGTAGCCATGCATGGAAGTGAAACGTGGACGATAAATAGTTTAGACAAGAGGAGAATAGAAGCTTTCGAAATGTGGTGCTACAGAAGAATGCTGAAGATTAGATGGGTAGATCACATAACTAATGAGGAGGTATTGAATAGAATTGGGGAGAAGAGGAACTTGTGGCACAACTTGACTGGAAGAAGGGATCGGTTGGTAGGACATGTTGTGAGACATCGAGGGATCACCAATTTAGTATTGGAGGGCGGCGTGGAGGGTAAAAATCGTAGAGGGAGACCAAGAGATGAATACACTAAGCAGTTTCAGAGGGATGTAGGCTGCAGTAGGTACTGGGAGATGAAGAAGTTTGCACAGGATAGAGTAGCATGGAGAGCTGCATGAAACGAGTCTCAGGACTGAAGAGCACAACAACAACAAATTTTACAACAGAGTGCTACCTATCCGCAAGTATGTAAAGCTGCGGACCTACCTTCAATCACAATTCTTCGCAAAACTGTTTTCAAAATCCACAAATAATCTCCTCGTTATCTGATGTTTCTAGTACATCTGTATTCAGTACTTAGCAGCTCAATCTCAGATAGGAATTTCCTGACCATTCAGCTTCGCATTTTCTTTCCAAGACACCTCGACTAATGATAATGCTCCCTCTGTGAGCACCCTCAGGCAGAGACACAGCAATAGATCGCGGACCAACAAAGCTTGCTCTCAGATACGTGCATGTCGATAAGGTAACTGAAGGTACTAACGCCATGCATTCTGTTAGTGAGCTCTAATGTTGTGAAGAGATATTTTTTAATGAATTATGACTTAATAATGAATTATGACCTAATATCTCCCTATGGATTCCTTGAAAAGCAACTGACCGATTTTTATTATTTTTTAGATGTAGTTTTTATGTAGGAAAAGGGAGTAGTGAGGGTAATAACGCCACCTTGAAATTCTCTCACATTTGTGACACCCAAGGTGCCATACGTTAGTCAAAAATGAAAAAGTACTTCATTGTAACCAATGATGGAACTAATACATTCAATAGTTATAGAAACAATGGACAAATTAAGCATACAAAGAACTTCTAATTCAGTCACTTTCAAGTTTAGCACAGCGATCTTCACACAATGTACACAGCCCTCAGATTTTTGCAGATCCATTATAACATGTTTCATGATACCATGTTTTACAATGTGTACACTGAATCCAAAACTTCTTGCTCCGCTTCTCGTACAAGTAACCACCACTGTCACCGCAGTATAGATGCTTGTTACTGAATTTGGAGTGTACTTAGAGCGAGTTTTTCTTGCCAACGTTTTGATGCTGCTGATGAATCAGATTACGCCCAAGTTCGCCAGGTGGCGTCTTCCCTTCATCCTCGTTCAGTCAGTCTCGAAGAGTTCTTCATGCCATGTTAAATGTCCTTGTAGCCTCTGAAACTGTAATTCCAGATCTAACTGCTTCAATGGCCTTCCTCAGATCTTCAATAGTCCTCTTTGCACGAAGATTTTGACGGGGCTTACCGATGTCGTCACCTAGAAGAGTAAAATACAGAAAATGGTGCTATTACCTGCAGGTGTCTTATTAAAGCTTTTATCAGCTGTAATGAAAGATATTTAAATATTTTAAAATCTATTTACATGCCTTAACATACGAAACAATTTATTTTAATCACTTATTAATCGAAACATTAAATGACAATGACGTTAGAAATTATATACTTACCCCATTTAACTCACAGAAAATATCCGGCGCCAATAGAAAGCAAACGTTTAGCATGCGCACTCGCTCTGACGGCTGCCCAACTCACACTGAGATTGCTATTTCTACAAGGACGCTACGGGCATGGAGTGGAAGCTCTTCCGTTTATTATTCGATACTTAAACGTTGCTACCAGTCTCGGAATATTTCCAAACTAGCCATTAAACTGCACTTGGCGTTAAAAGCTGCACTGCGTTATTACCCTCAGTTAACCTAAATGAATGTACGAAATTAACAATTCTTAATAGCAAAGATGACATGCACACCTCACAATAGCTACAACTTATTGCATACAATTTCACATATTCACGTACGAACAGTACTCTTATAACGCCGTCGCCACTTCCTACGGCATGAGCACAGGAACTCTGAGGCTGCATCTATTTCCCGCTGCTCTCGCAGGAGAACACAAGTTATCCACTGTGACAGGCGCCGTTGCTAGGTGTCTGGATGGAAACAAAGGAACATTGTCTACCGCAGGTAGGCTGCCGCGGCGCTCGTTGCACCTACGCCGACGGGCAGCCGGCGCAGGGGCGGTCAGGCGCTCCATGTGTTACCCCGGCGGTGATGCATTGGCGGCAGCAGGCGGCTCGCCTTATAACATACGCGCGCCGGAGATGGATGCGCCCGCCTGGAACCTTACTCGGAAATAAATTCCCTGAAGGAGCCGCGATGAATGGCCTCCGGCCGCCGCCACGGGGCGCCTGCCCCTTTTTCTGCCCATAAATTGGCAACCGCCGTCGCCTGCTGCCCAGTTATCTAATGACCTCGCATGATTTATGGCCGAATTTGAGAGCAACTTTATGAGGCCGACTTTATCACCGACGCTGGTCTCTCTTCTCTCCTTCCCTCCTCTTCTCCCTCCTCCCCTCAGTCCTTCCATCCTCTCCATCTCCTTCTCCCTCTAACCCTTATATGCATCTCCATCTATACCCTTCCCTGTCTACTGCCCATTCTCCTTCACTAGTGGTCACCACCGTCTCCCTCTCGCTCCCTCTTCCGCTTTCCATTTCTCGTTTCTTCCCACCTACCTCCCCCTTTCCCCCTTGTTTTTACCCCGTTTTCACTGCGGGTTAGTGTCTCCGACGTCGGCAAGGACTCACTCTCTCTCTGTCTATCGGCTTCCTTTATGGCATGTTGGCCGGTCACAGGAAACCGCCTCGGTTACTTGTTATTGCCTGTAAAATATTTACAGCTGCGCCCGTAAAAAATATACGACCGTTCATTAAAACGGAAAGCCGATAGTAACTAAAAGAAGTCACAGCCTAACGGACCGCTGCAAATAAGGCCATAACTCGCTTCCTGTTATGGAATCTCGTGTCTGGTGCGCTGAGGCCGGGTTGTGAAATTGGTGAATGGCGTGTACATGTGGCTGCCGTCTTGGCGGCTGCGTCTGGCTAGATAAACTACGGCAGGACTTGAGGAGCATTAAAGGTTGGAGTTACGTACGGAACCTGTGCGTATATCTTTCCTTTGACGACTCTCTCTCTCGCTTATCTCTCGTTCCTGGGGAGGTTCATGCAAGAGGTACCTGACATTGGAAACTTCTCCACCTGGCAAATTTCAGTCCTAAGCCTTATTGCAGCGGAGTTATTGTGAACCATCAGATTTAATTTAACGATCATTCCGTGCCCGGAAAATAAGCTGAATGACTTCTTTTTTTAATGATACACAGGAACGCACATAAGGTGTGGAGGGGCTGCGAGAGACACCTACCCCTTTAACTCGTTAGTGTATCAAAATTTCTTACAAATCTATAAAACAAAATAAACCTCATCTAGACAGACGGTAATGCAACCACACTTTCTTCGAAACCAACAAACTGCAACATACGACTAATTAAACAGGTATCTATCCGGAGCATTTCTCTGTTGGCAGAGGCGTAAAGTTCCAGGTGGTGTGTTAACCAACCCACAGCAAGGACAGATACACCTCAATTTTAATTCTGTAATAGACGTTTCTTCCAATTTTCGAGGAGACAAAAGGGAATTATAGCCTGTGCTCTACATATACAATACACTTTCTCGCCAATTTCTGCGCCAGTATTTAGAGTATAGGTTATTGGCACTGTCTGTTCGGATTTGATTCGGATATAAATACGAGGCCTGTTCAGAAAGTAAGCTCCGATTGATTGCCAAATTGAAACCACAGTGAACATCAGAAATGTTTTACTTGTAACAATTAGCTACACCTTTCAGCTACTTCTCTACGTAGTCGCCGTTCTGACTTAGACTTTTGTCATAGCGTTGTACCAACTTTTCAATAGCCTCATCATAGAAGGCAGCCGCCAGTGCTTTCCGCCAATTCTCCACGCTGGCCTACACCTCGTTGTCTGTGTCAAAATGTTGTCTTCAAAGACAGCGGTTCATGTGACCAGAGATGAAACTCAGGGGGAGACAATTGCGGACTGTATTGTGGGTAATCTCACATTTCCATTTGAAAACGATGCAGGAGCATCTTCATTGCCCCTGCAGAATGCGGCTGAGAATTGTCTTGAAGAAGAAACAGCACGACAGTTATGTAATGTTAGCTGCATAGCTTCAGGCGAAATTTCTCACCAGGCCCTCGTACTTGGCGGCAGATACTATTTTCTAGACATCTTTACGCACTCACTGCGAGCTCAGAAATGAGAAGAGCGACGTGATGCTAACTGGGGTTATACTAGAGACACTACTCAACACATCTGTGCAAAGCTTTATCGGATTTTCATAGTCGTTTCCATTTCGCGACCGATCGGAGTTTACTTTCTGAACGCCCCTCGTAATTCTGTCGCTGAACCGTTGACAGTAGCTCATTCTTCACCTTACTTTCTCATACTCGTACACAGTAAAACAAAGCAAGACGAAAGTATTATACAACAGTAGAAATCAGACTAAAGAAAAAGTTAACACCAGAACTGGGGTTTCGGATGCTCTACTTCGAAAACTTATAGAAGCCAGAACTGTGGAAGAATATAGGTTCGCCAATAGGAATGAGAGACGAGAACGGCTCCTTCTGTTCTGCGATAGATTTTAGTTACGGAAATTACAAGGTACTTTAGGAAAGACCAGGAAGCAAAGGAAGATGCAAGATGTATTACATCATGGTGGGAAAGAGACCTCAATATTAGATTTTTTATTTTAAAGGGTATCCAGAAGTGAATACAGAACCAGATAGGATTAAAATTCAGGGTAAAAAAGTAATTACAATAATAACTGTTGATGACAACATCGTTTACGATTTAGTGTTAACAGAAGATTGCTAATAACTGAGGGGATCCTTGAGACTATATGTTACAGGGTGTATCATCCATGGAACTAGTGAAAGCTGTAGAAGGCCGAACTTATGGAGCCCAATTGAGATTATAAAATATGAATCAAATAATTAAGGATGATTTATATACAGGACGAGGTATCTGTCCCTAATGAAGTCGTTTTATGCAACGTGCGTTCTATATATGGTCTTCAAATACCACGGGGGGATATTCATATTCTGTTAGTCCTACAGAAAAAATCAACAGGACCTTTTTGTAGGAAATTTAATGTAGTTAAATTTTATACTGGAATACGTCTTCGCTGAAACTCTCAGTTTTCGAGTTGTTTACGACAAACGCACAAAAGTGACGTGGAAACGTATCTCTACTCCACATTCGTCCCTCACCAGCTTTTCTAATATGTTGTTGATAGCACTGTCTCCTACCACTGTACAAAAATATCCGACTACACGAACAATTTTCAATATTCGACATTTTTTGATCCCTATTGATTGGACTATTACACCACCAGTAAAGTCATCTATTTCTTTAATATTACCTTTTCAATCTGCCCCTGAGGGTAGTAAAAGAAACAGTACTTTTGTAAACGTTACACCAAAACTAATTACGTTGACATTTCGATCCAAACTCATCCCTTACAAGCACAGTAGTTTAGTGATCAAGAGGTTTTACGAATACAACGATGTAATTGTTTATTTTATGCTGTTAAAATTCACAAAATTGTAGGTACAGTTTACAGAAATGTCAGCTTTACAATTCGTAGATGCTCTAATTAGCCGGTGGCTTACTAAGTAAAAAAAGGTAGAATGTGGGAAATAATTCGTGCAGCTGCAAATTATTGTACAGTGGTAGGAGGGAGTCCTGTGAACAACATATCAGAAATTCTGACCAGTGAGCACAAAGTGTGGGAGTGGGGGTTCGTTTGAAGGTCACTTATGCCAGTTGTTCTTGAATAACGCGAAAACTACGGCCTCTGGCAGAAACGTATTCCAGTACAAAATTTAACTACATTAAATTTCCGACACAAGGTCCTGTACATTGTTTCAGCAGGACCAATAGTTCGCGAGAGAATCGCAGGTGGTTTTCGGATGCCAGTTATAGAATTGAGGGTTGCATGAAACGACACTGATAGGGACACCTGAATCACCCGGTATATAATTCTCTGAGATCGTGGAGACTGATAAAGGGGAAGATATCGTGGTGACCGCATCAAAACAGACTAATGGAGGTCATCCCCCCCCTCCACACCAAAAAAAAAAAAAAACATGAGAATTATGTACTACAGCGTCATCCTCTGTGCCCTATCCTAAGCGCCAACGAAATATTCTGGGATGAACGAGGGCGTCGCTTACGTACCACGTCGCTTTGGCTGAATTTTCGAAAGTTTTTACCGTGTATTCCGCCGTTTCTTTAGCGAGTCTTACCGGGAAAACTCACCTGCAGATTAAACGCCTTAATAAAATAAAAAGAGGTCCTATAGGATACTGGCTTTGTTTCTGGCGTCTGTGGAATGGATAACTAAGGTATTTGGGGCCCTTCAATCATAACGTACAGCATCTTCACCCCGATTTCAGTCGATTTTTTGTTTCATTCGTTTCTACCTCACATACTAGCAGAATGTTCAGCTTTTTACGACCATCACTGGTATTTTACCAGCATGATGACTTAGGTCTCAGGCTCTTAACTGACTTTTTAAGCTGACTTTCTGCTGTGGTGTGTTTCCCGTTAGACGGAGTTCTGTAGACAAGTCTGAGGAAAGTTGTTCTTTGTTTCTACACAAATTATACACACGGAGATTATAGGCGGGATGTTTAACTAGTGACTGACGAAACGCGTCTGCGTCGACATATTCCCGGTGGTGATATGGATGTCTGCTCCAATTTACAGGGTCGACAGTTGTGTTTCTGCGTTCCAGAGTATTATTACGCAGGCAGCACAAGAAACTATGTCGTCAATTACCACCTGCTGAAGACCAGACTGTGGAAATTCCACTCAATCCCATCCGGTTACGACATTCTTTTTAAGCACTCCAAGGCGTTATTTCTTAACAAGTACCAAGAATTCTCCCGAGTTAATAAATATTCCGTAACGCCTTCAAGGTTCCTGTATTTAAATGAATAAAAACAAACTGATAGAAAACTCGGGGAAACTGGCGGTTTCACGCTCGATACATTACGGGATGTTGCCATAATTAACCTGAAATGCGCATGTCTTCAAATGCTGCTTAAACAGTTTTTACAATATTTATAGTAATGCTGAAAATCATACGTAAAACATATGTGCGAAGATGGCTTTCATTCTTAGCGACACCACTGCTCTCTTGAGTGTTACATTAACAAGAACATTGGAAACTTAGTTGAGCTGACTTAACTCTACATATAAACCATGCACTAGAAGTAATTATTGTTACACTTCTTTATTCTATAGTTTCATCCAAGAGACAGTATTACGTTTTTCAGATTACCATTTGTAGTCTGATTGCTAAGAAAGTGTCGTCATATGAAAACCAGAACACACTTCTTTAGCTGCATACTTCCACCGGCCTTGAGCATTTAGGTAATTATAGTAGCTAGACAGCAATTTAAGCAGTCCCTACTACATCCTGTGAACGCCTCTCGCTTCATCCAGTCCATGACACGAGGTTCTGAGATATTCGTCAGTCCTTATACGTTTCCCCCCTTTTTGGAAATAGGTTTAATCACGTGGTGCATTCTTCTTTTCGATTTATCATTGATGACGTATTGCATAAGTTTTACTTTTGTTTTGAACTTAGTGAGCGAACCGAATGTGGTGCCAGATTAAAAATATACTAAGATTATTGTTATTGTTTAAGGGTAAATCCCATCGTTTGTAGCATTACTTGGCTACTCCGGAACAATGGAGCAACTGCTTCGCCCAGTCAGAACGCTTGGGGAAACATATAGGTCATAGTGTCTGAACTGTTAGTTTGTGATCCCTGATCAAATGGAAAGACACAAGAGGTTTATTTTGTTTAATGTATCTGGCCACTAGAAGTAACAACCTGAATTGCTACTAAAGAATAAGGCTGTCATTCATTACGTTGCATTAAGGTTCTTTAGAACCTTGGTTCAGCAGCAAGTGATTTCAGATGTTATGGAAAGACGCGACATACGTGGTACTGTAACACTTATTCCGTTACTTATTTGTGGGTTATGGATGGTTAAGAAGCCAACTCCATCTGTATTTTTTGCTTATGATGTTAGTAAACGATGTCTAAAGATGGAGGTTTACATTTTCTAGCAGTAAAAGGTAGCGATGCATCCTCTGGACTACGTATATTTTTCAATTAGGATTTAAATTTATACTGATTTAGGATTTTATGGAAGAACGGTGTTTCTGTAAGAGAAATAGATTAAAAATCTGTTAACAATGTCACGTATCTGTAACACTGTTCAACGGAAAGTATCGTTTAAACGATTTAAACGATGATATTAGCGGTTTGTTTTGTAGAAATGGATTACTTTTCTCTATCTTTTTCTCATAGCTACAAATTATTTAATGAAATCTCATCTTGAGTTATTGTGATATAAAAAACAGAGGAAAAAATAAAATTTAGTCTACATAATCACACAATTTCATTTAGCATAGTCTTTAGAGCTAAAATATCACATTTATGGTAAACGGGAAAACAACCGTTCAATATTACTCGTTAAAGCTGTGAGGTGCAACACACGAAATATATGGGAATACGAACAATATCCGTGGTGGTGGATTTTGTACTTGCCTGGAAATAAAGACTCATTGGATCGTGGGAACTGTTAGTGATGACAATAGTCATTAGAGTGCCTTAAACTTTATTAACATTTTAGTAGAAAACACTGTTTAAATTGGTTTGCTGACATTCACGGTTACAGATAATTATGAAAACAGTAAGTGGTACATAGGTCTGATTAATTAAAATAATAAACCACTTTGCAAATCTCGGTTAGTAAGTATAGATAGTGTATACAACAGCGTCATTATTTATGAGGAATTGCAATATCGTAACTGTCGATCTGTTGTAACAACCTCATAATTACCTAGACGTGTTTAGTAATTCGATCGAAATTGAATGTTATGAACTATCTTCGTAATTGTTCAAGGGTCGTTAAATCTTGAGTAGTATCATTAGTCTTTCCTCTCTGTAGTGCATATTAGTGTCATATGAATGGCTGTGTGGAGCCCTGTGCAGTACGTTTTGGTGTTTGTGTTTTGATAAGTGAGGATGAAAATGAGAAGATAACGGTGAGCCTACTAACATCGAGGCTCATTTATCTCATTTTCCTTCAACGTACAATATAATTAACCTACTACAGTTTCTACTTACAACTACAGAATAACAGTTCAAGTTCCTCAGCTAGTAGAATTTTTAGTGATGAAGGTCATTGTTATGGCTTATTATTTGGAACGAAAATAGTTAATTGCTACGAACGTCACTAATCGCTCCATTACACTTCCTAACGGTAGACAGTAAGTGAGCAGCTTCCATTAAAGAGCTGTGTGAGGTACATTCCTTACTTTCCGAGTGATTATGGTATTACGTTAGAAACAGAAGTCGTAATAATATCAATGTGAGGTGTAAATAAGAGACAACGGCTTAATACATTCAGAGTTTTTCCCCACGACGCGCTTAGGAGGGATTGCTTCATTATCATGTGGCACGTACGTTGCTCCAGAGAACTCACGACATCTTAATCCACATTTTTTGTACTCATCACTGTGATTGCTGAATGTTGTTGGCAGAATGCTTTTAATAGAAAAGTGTGTAAAAATTAAGTTAAAATGCGTAAGAAGATCCTATCACTTGATCTATAACTTTATAAGAATCTTTGCACATCATAAAACGGAAAACGTACAGCATCTCCATATGACAGATGCGCTAAATACTTGTAATATTACTGGTGAAATTTGCGAAAAATGAGTTTGCAAGG
Source organism: Schistocerca serialis cubense (assembly GCF_023864345.2). Classification (NCBI taxonomy): domain Eukaryota; kingdom Metazoa; phylum Arthropoda; class Insecta; order Orthoptera; family Acrididae; genus Schistocerca; species Schistocerca serialis. Next base: position 335,785,117 of record NC_064642.1, read on the forward strand.
TTGAAACGCAGTAATCTCCTCCAAAGGCTTCTTCGAATGAAAGTTATATGCTTAATACGTTCTAGATATTTCGACATTGGTGGTTCCTCTGGAGCAGTGAGCCACAACTAAATACCTGCTCTACCACCTGATAATGGAGCAAAATGTCTTAAACGTGTAATAAATTAAAAAAAAACTTTAGCTTTAATGACTGGCTATGTTGTGTTTCATGTTTGCTTTAAACAAACTGTCTCAAACATGTACAGCCTAGTTGTGTCAGCAAAACATAGGACAAAAATAGTGCTAGTTATTTCGATGTTCTGATTGTGTAGACTGCTAAGAAGTAAACGTAACTGTCATGGTGATGAAAAGTAATTGTGTAACAATTAACTGTGGGAAGTCATTTACGAAAACAAACATCAGCAGCATTTCAAGTGCACGATTTCTTTCTGCCTTGGGCGCAGCTACTTGTCGAAATCTGGGAAATTCGTATTTATGTAAATATTTCTTATTTTATTACACTGAGACCAAAGCTGACAAGTCTGCCTTTACACTTCAGATTGGATAATATAATACACCGGCGAATATTTCTACTGTCCTGGGCACATAATCGAGGAGAGGTGATTACCGTTCGCATGGAGTTCCACTCAAGCACGTGTTTCTAAACTTTCTACATTCACGTTGTATCTCAAACGAAAATTGCTCGTGATTAGGTGGAGGCGACAAGACTGTAAGGATAATACATGTCGAGTGAGCTGAATGCTTTCGCAGGACTAGTTTCATCCAGCTACGTGTCTATTCTCCGTCGGTAAACAAGACCTGTCATGAGCATCGATTGCTTGTTGAGGGACCGGGTCACGCACACTGACGTCAGTTGACGTGCGGGGCTACGAGTAGACGCCGTGAGACGTTCTATCGATACATCACATCGGGAACAATAAAACACAGCTCACCGGTGGTAGAGATATCTGGGAAGGCATATGTGTAGCGTGAATCGCGCCTCGTAATGTTATGTAGCGTCGAGATACATCCCTCATCTGATAGTGCGACGTTTACGTTCAGGTAGCAATCCCTGTAGAAAGTACTCCCTATTTATTCTATCTACCTAACAAATGTTGCTTGGCTCTAACCACTGAGTTAGTCAAGTAGCAGAGTTTTTTTCTGCAAATTTTAGCATAACGTAGTACAAATAATGTGTGAAAAATAATCGATCACGAAGCAGCAACGGGGAATAAAAAATACTGATCCACGCTGTTGCCGGTACCATATACGAAATTCGAGCCCTCAAAAGTGCAATATACTACTGATTAAAAAGCTACCTTGGTGTTGCATTTCACCGTTAGACATAAACGTCCAGGTGGAAAGTCATCCAATCCCCGCAAGAACAGGTAACCTCAGTTTTAAATGTATTTCTACTAGGTAATTTGTTCTCAAATCTGCATGCACTGATCGTCCAAGAAATTCCGAGACTGATTTTATTCCTGGCATACAAGTGACGTCAGTGCGGTATCTACGGTGACAGCTTCAAGTAACAACTGTAAACAACAGATTTGTATTTGACCAGACAGTTGAGAGCAGGCAGTGTTAATCAGTGGACGTGCGACCGTAGCGTGTCAAATTATTGTTTCCCAAATCGCAATCAGACAATGAACAGAACATCTCTAAATGAGGTATTAAACACGTTAGGCTAGAATGTTTTTAAGAAGAGAAAAGCATGTGCCAAGTTTTTCCCGCATACCTTGATTCTCAAAGAAAGAACAACGATACATTGACTTCTGACGCGACTGGACTGAAATAAAAAATGAGGTCAGTTCTATACTGCCAAAAACGTTCACGAGTGACGAAACTTGGAGTTATCAGTTCGAAGCTCACCAAACGACAAGGACCAGAATGTTGCTCTGATAACTGGCCAAGACCGAAGAAGTTGCGTGATTGATGTGCGTCTTGGACAACCCCTAAAAAAAAGAATTTTTCTTACAATTTCAGATAATCTCTATGTTCTGTGCGTTAGATTCAAGTGGTGGAAGACTATATGGAACACCTGAAGCATTAAAACCATCATCTTAACTTTTCTCTACTTTTATGTTACTCCTGTCTCGAAACCATTTGGACGCACAACGTATAGCTATATCGTCGAATCTATTTTATTGAGACCGACCCCTCTGTCTCAGTATTTGTGACTTCATTACACACAGGTTAGATTTTCATATTTAATATTCGCAAATAGAGACGGAATCTAAGAGGTAAATATGGAAGATATGACAGCTGATTAGTTTCCTAAAATTAAGTTAATTTTCCAATTTGTCTTTTGCAAATAGCACGAGATATGCTATGTGATCAAAAGTATCCGGACACCCACAGAAACATACATTATTCATATTAGGTGCATTCTGCTGCCACCTACTGCCAGGTACTCCATACCAGCGACCTCAGTAGCCAATAGACATCGTGAGAGCGCAGAATAGGACGCTCAAATGGCTCTGAGCACTATGCGACTTAACTTCTGAGGTCATCAGTCGCCTAGAACTTAGAACTAATTAAACCTAACTAACCTAAGAATATCACACACATCCATGCCCGAGGCAGGATTCGAACCTGCGACCGGAGCGGTCGCTCGGCTCCAGACTGTAGCGCCTAGAACCGCACGGCCACTCCGGCCGGCAATGGGACGCTCTGTGCAACTCATGGACTTCGAACGTGGTCAGGTGTTTGGGTGTCACTTGTGTACGCGAGATTTCCACAATCCTAAACATCCTTAGGTCCACTGTTTCGGATGTGATACTGAAGTGGAAACGTGATGGGGCGCGTACAGCACAAAATCGTACAGCCCGACCTCGTCTGTTGGCTGACAGAGACTGGCGACAGTTGAAAGGGTCTTAATGTGTAATAGGCAGACATCTAACCAGACCATCACACAGGAATTCCAAACTGCATCAAGATCCACTGCAAGTACTATGACACTTAGGCAGGAGGTCAGAAAACTTGGATTTCATGGTCGAGCGACTGCTCATAAGCCATACATCACGCCGATAAATGCCAAACGACGCCTGGCTTGGTGTAAGGGGCGCAAACATTGAACGACTGAACAGTGGAAAAAAGTTGTGTGGAGTGACGAATCACGGTACACAATGTGGCTATGCGATGGCGAAAAAAAATTTCGCACTATATTTTAACTAATTCTGAATGTAGTTTTTGTGTGGCATCAAACATTTGATACTGTATTTCCGTGATTATTTTTATTATCAGTTGCAGTATCTGCTTCTTTTTTATTTCATTTGCATAATTGTGTCGAGTGCAACGAAAATTTTAGTCTGTACGTTATAAAATGAGATAACGATTATGTAAGAGCAGTAACCATTATTTTTTTAATTTGTTAACTTCTGTATTTTGTGTAATACACCCTTCAACCATTCAAGGACTTTTCTTAGACGCTCTTCCGTCTAAAAGTAGTAATATGTGTGCCCACGATATATGAAACGTTGCACTACCCGCTAGCAGCTCTCTAATGGAGATTGTTTTACCGCCGACATTACCTCTGGGAAGTGCCAGAAATAAACGAGTCATCTCAGGAGATCATGAAGCCCGGTGAATCTTGAGTATGCTATGGACAGTGGGAAATGTGTCGATAAACGGTTCTGAAAAAACTGTAATATCATTACGATCCAGGAGACCGCTTGTTTCATTGTTGATACCGCTACATTTGGTTGCACTAAACAGCATTACGAGGGAAATATTTGAGAGAAATCTTGAACTTGTGGTTCGTACTAATGCCGTACAACGCTCCGGTTGTCAATCAAAGCAGCTATGATCGCCTCCACATTATTGGAAACGCCTCGCAAATTTCAACTCGCTTCAAAGGTAAGAGGAGAGAAAGAACGGAAGAAGGCAGTATCTAACGTATCATTCTTATCAAGGTTTTCAGAGAGAGCAAAGTCAAACGGAAAAAGTTGGCGACGAGAAACGATTGTGTGATACTGGTCTTCTCCCAAAGTAATGGGCCACCAAAATTGGGACGGCCAGATAGGAACTTGACTCTCAATATTCACGAGTACCCTTTCAGCAACTTGCTCATTGAGTCACTTCGTTCAGCCCTGTACTTCAGTATGCACGTCGTACCAGAACTTGCAGGTATCCCCGTTAATGTTACGGTCTCCAGGAACTCGTGAGGCCTAATTGAGTGGCCATCTGGGAGTCGAACTCTGCCGTTCACAGGCAGTACGCTGCCACTTCCGCTTATCATGCGCACCCTAAGTACAAACCCAAAGTTGCAACTTGCCACTTGTTTCCTTCCTACAACCGCTACCGCAGTGCCTGCCCGGGTTCGAGTTCTTGTCCAGCACAAAATTTTCATTTGTCACAAATGTTCAGCCCGGAATAGTTCCTGCTGAAGTGTACAAACCTGTACCCTTAGTTTTCAGAAACTCTATATTTCAAAAGAAACTAAAGTCATATTATTCCCACAGCACGTATAACATCTTATTACGCGTATTCTTCCTTGCTATTCGCACTCAATTGCCAGTCACAGTGTAGAAAAACGGAATCACATGCTAATCTGTGTGGGTATTATTTTAGTGACATTCCATGAATGTTTGAATTTTCTTATTTACACCTTTCTGCATAAGCTAAGAACTTGTATTGCTTTCATATCTCTTCACCACAGAGTTGTAAATCAATGTTGTTGTTGTTGTGGTCTTCAGTCCTGAGACTGGTTTGATGCAGCTCTCCATGCTACTCTATCCTGTGCAAGCTTCTTCATCTCCCAGTACCTACTGCAGCCTACATCCTTCTGAAACTGCTTAGTGTATTCATTTCTTGGTCTCCCTCTACGATTTTTACCCTCCACGCTGCCCTTCAATACTAAATTGGTGATCACTCGATGTCTCAGAACATGTCCTACCAACCGATCCCTTCTTCCAGTCAAGTTGTGCCACAACTTCCTCTTCTCCCCAATTCTATTCAATACTTCCTCATTAGTTATGTGATCTACCCATCTAATCTTCGGCATTCTTCTGTAGCACAACATTTCGAAAGCTTCTATTCTCCTCTTGTCTAAACTATTTATCGTCCACTTTTCACTTCCATACATGGCTACACTCCATACAAATACTTTCAGAAATGACTTCCTGACACTTAAATCTATACTGTATGTTAACAAATTTTTCTTCTTCAGAAACGCTTTCCTTGCCATTGCCATTCTACATTTTATATCCTCTCTACTTCGACCATCATCAGTTATTTTGCTCCCCAAATAGTAAAACTCCTTTACTACTTTAAGTGTCTCATTTCCTAATCTAACTCCCTCAGCAACACCCGACTTAATTCGACTAGATTCCATTATCCTCGTTTTGCTTTTGTTGATGTTCATCTTATACCCTTCTTTCAAGACACTGTCCATTCCGTTCAGCTGCTCTTCCAAATCCTTTTCTGTCTCTGAGAGAATTACAATGTCATCGGCGAACCTCAAAGTTTTTATTTCTTCTCCTTGGATTTTAATATCTAATCCGATTTTTTCTTTTGTTTCCTTCACTGCTTGCTCTATATACAGATTGAATAACATTGGGGAGAGGCTACAACCCTGTCTCACTCCCTTCCCAACCAGTGCTTCCCTTTCATGCCCCTCAACTCTTATAACTGCCATTTGGTTTCTATACAAATTGTAAATAGCCTTTCGCTCCCTATATTTTCCCCCTGCCACCTTCAGAATTTGAAAGAGAGTATTCCAGTCAACATTGTCAAAAGCTTTCTCTGAGTCTGCAAATGCTAGAAACGTAGGTTTGTCTTTCCTTAATCTATTTTCTAAGATAAGTCGTAGGGTCAGTATTGCCTCACGTCTTCCGATATTTCTACGGAATCCAAACTGATCTTCCCCTAGGCCGGATTCTACTAGTTTTACCTTTCGTCTGTAAAGAATTCATGTTAGTATTTTGCAGCCGTGACTTATTAAACTGATAGGTCGGTAATTTTCACATCTGTCAACACCTGCTTTCTTTGGGATTGCAATTATTATATTCTTCTTGAAGTCTGAGGGTATTTCGCCTGTCTCATACATCTTGCTCACCAGATGGTAGAGTTTTGTCAGGACTGGCTCTCCCAAGGCCGTCAGTAGTTCTAATGGAATGTTGTCTACTCCAGGGGCCTTGTTTCGACTCAGGTCTTTCAGTGCTCTGTCAAACTCTTCACTCAGTATCATATCTCCCATTTCATCTTCATCTACATCCTCTTCCCTATCTATAACATTGCCCTCAAGTACATCGCCCTTGTATAGACCCTCTATATACTCCTTCCATATTTCTGCTTTCCCTTCTTTGCTTAGAACTGGGTGTCCATCTGAGCTCTTGATAATCGTACAAGCGGTTCTCTTTTCTCCAAAGATCTCTTTAATTTTCCTGTAGCAGTATCTATCCTACCCGTAGTGAGATAAGCCTCTACATCCTTACATTTATCCTCTAGCCATCCCTGCTTAGCCATTTTGCACTTCCTGTCGATATGGTCTTTGAGACGTTTGTATACCTTCTTGCCTGCTTCATTTACTGCATTTTTATATTTTCTCCTTTCATCAATTAAATTCAATATTTCTTCTGTTACCCAAAGGTTTCTACTAGCCCTCGTCTTTTTACCTATTTGATCCTCTGCTGCCTTCACTATTTCATCCCTCAAAGCTACTCATTCTTCTTCTAGTGTATTTCTTTCCCCCATTCCTGTTAATTGTACTGATATGCTCTCCCTGAAACTCTGTACAACCTCTGGTTCTTTCAGTTTATCCAGGTCCCATCTCCTTAAATTCCCGCCTTTTTGCAGGTTCTTCAGTTTTAATCTACAGTTCATAGCCAATAGATTGTGGTCAGAGTCCACATCTGCCGCTGGAAATGTCTTACAATTTAAAACCTGGTTCCTAAATTTCTGTATTTCCATTATATAATCTATCTGATACCTTCTAGTATCTACAGGGTTCTTCCATGTATACAACCTATTTTGATGATTCTTGAACCAAGTGTTAGCTATGATTAAGTTATGCTCTGTGCAAAATTCAACTAGACGGCTTCCTCTTTCATTTCTTGGCCCCAATCCATATTCACCTACTATGTTTCCTTCACTACACTTTCCTACTCTCGAATTCCAGTCACCCATGACTATTAAATTTTCGTCTTCCTTCACTACCTGAATAATTTCTTTTATCTCCTCATACATTTCATCAATTTCTTCGTCATCTGCAGAGGTAGTTGGCATATAAACTTGTACTACCGTAGTAGACGTGGACTTCGTGTGTATCTTGGCCACAATAATGCGTTAACTATGCTGTTTGTAGTAGCTTACCCGCACTCCTATTTTTTTTATTCATTATTAAACCTACTCCTGCATTACCCCTATTTGATTTTGTATTTATAACCCTGTATTCACCTGACCAAATGTTTTGTTCCTCCTGCCACCGAACTTCGATAATTCCCACTATATCTAACTTTAACCTATCAATTTTCCGTTTTTATTTTTCTAACCTACCTGCCCGATTAAGGGGATAATCCCCGCCCGGAAATCCGAATGGGGGACTATTTTACCTCCGGAATATTTTAGCCAAGCGGACGCCCTCATCATTTAATCACACAGTAAAGCTGTATGCCCTCGGGAAAAATTACGGCTGTAGTTTCCCCTTGCTTTCAGCCGTTCGCAGTACCAGCACAGCAAGGCCATTTTGGTTAGTGTTACAAGGCCAGATCAGTCAATCATCCAGACTGTTGCCCCTGCAACTACTGAAAAGGCTGCTGCCCCTCTTCAGGAACCACACGTTTGTCTGGCCTCTTAACAGATACCTCTCCGTTGTGGTTGCACCTACGGTACGGCTATCTGTATCGTATAGCCAGGTGATTGGTGAAGTATAAGATGGAAGTATAACTTATTTACGTTGAAGTAGAGTTTCTCCATATGCTACATGCATATCTTACTTGCATCTTTAGGTTTACATTCTAAGTTACTATATATTTAGGGTTTTTTCCTTCGGATTCTGTATTCGTCATAGGGATGTGACACATTAGTATATTGCCTGTAATCATTGTTTTTTGGAGCGAAACTTTCCCAAATGTCAGAAGTGAAGTGTCTTCTTTGCTCTGAAAAGGTTGCCCTGTTTAAAATCTGACGGACAGGAAGAACGACCCGGTTGAATCATAAACACAAGGGATCCTGGAGCAAAGCACAGGTATTCCCGCTACATACAAGTCGGTTTGTTTTCGGGTCACTGGTTTCATGATAATTCAGGAATACAAGCAAACACTTGTAGCAATACACCAAGGGCCCAGCATCCTGAAATGAGAGGTGCCACAACGTGGAACACCTGAGAGCAATGCGGAATTCTGCGACCAATAACATCGAAAGCATTCAACTTGTATGGAAACTGGGAGGCGTGGTTATGCAGCATTCATCTTTCACAGGGTGAGATTGCAAATTCAGCCCACTAATGGCAAAGACGACATGGTGGGGAATTCAGCACCCTGCAGTAAAGAATGGATCAGCTAACAAAACTACTGAGCAGGAGGAGGTAAAGGTAATTAGTCATATGGATCAGGCAGTCAGCCGTCAGTCAAAGAAGAATTGGACTGGAGGAAAGAGAGAGTGAGCATACCTTCCAGTGGCACGTCAAACTACTGGCGACTCTGTCTTCAAACTTTGAGTTAGAATCCTGCCTTCCCTCCAGTGTCTGTCGTCACTATGTTACTTTCTCATTTTCCGTTCCATCTGAAATGGACCTTGCTTTTGATGTGATTTTCGAATCTTGAAGTATCTGGCTGCACTTCCTTGTCTGACCTCCATTTCCAAATATTACGCTGACACCTTCTTTGTAGAATAATCACTGCAGATAGCAAACACTGAACACAAACATAATAACGCTGTGTCAGCCACCAGTGCCATGCTCAACTTGGAGGGACGCAGGAACATCTGATTAAGCACGTGGACTCCATACTCCTATTATGTTTTTCTTCTCCTCTTTTTTTTTGCGGATATATTCTATAGAGTAATTTTTATGAGATTGCACAGTATCTAAAAACCTCAAAATCAACTCAGGCCTTGTCCAACTTAATCTTATTATCCATTACATTCATTGGTTAGTTAAAATCAATTGGATTAATAGAAGAGATAGACATGATCCAGCGAAAAGCAGCGCGATTCGTCATGGGGACATTTAGTCAGCGCGAGAGCGTTACGGAGATGCTGAACAAGCTCCAGTGGCGGACACTTCAAGAAAGGCGTTACGCAATACGGAGAGGTTTATTATCGAAATTACGAGAGAGCACATTCCGGGAAGAGATGGGCAACATATTACTACCGCCCACATATATCTCGCGTAATGATCACAACGAAAAGATCCGAGAAATTAGAGCAAATACGGAGACTTACAAGCAGTCGTTCTTTCCACGCACAATTCGTGAATGGAACAGGGAAGGGGGGATCAGATAGTGGTACAATAAGTACCCTCCGCCACACACCGTAAGGTGGCTCGCGGAGTATAGATGTAGATGTAGAATTGACATGACTCATTTACCCAAAAAACTGAACTAATTACGATCAGCAGTAATTTTGGATGTAATGAAAATTTCTCTTTCGTCAACAAATATTCCATTACTGACTTCCTGAGAAAAGAGATCAAAAGAACTTATGAGTAAGTGAAGCATCCCAACAGCCTTTGATGAAAACATGTTAGTTAGCTTCTCATTCATTTAATCTCAGAATAATTAAGATATTTCGTAAAAATATTTTTATTGAAATGCAATCCTAAATTTCGGCAAACTAGGCAGCTTAACTGAATAAAAATTGTTGTATCTAAAAGTCCCAGTTAAAACGAATCTCTCTTCACTGTTCATTCAAATAATCAGGAATATAAATCTTCAATTGTAACTTAGGGAAGTCCAGCAACCAACAATACCTAACTTTAATTTCAATTGTTACAGTCTTATAAAAGAGGCTCCTCAGAAGCCATTTTGGTCAGTCTGCGGATGGTTAAGAAACAGATTTGTGCCCAGGAATTTACCGAAGACGAGTAAGCACAAATTACAGCCAGTACAATCTTACGGGTTTTATCCACATTTCGGATCTGGGAGCTACGTACGAGGTCCAGGGACTGCTTTCTTGATCAGTGACTGTGCTCTTGCAATTAATTTCATCAGCTGTGTTAAACTTCAATAATACGTAATGTAAACTGTGACCCTAGATTCCGACTAAGAACAGTGTTACTTGCAAATGATACTTACTGTGCACATCGCTTACGTACTGATATGACTGTTATACTTCAAGAACAGTGATATGAGTAATTTATTCAGCGACTGTTTTAACTATTTGCTTGCCACACATTAATAACTGACTTTTATAATTTCAGTGTTTGCTTACTGCACTCGAACAATCATATTAGCCGATATCAGACGAGTGTAGTATGTGGCTAACCGTTATTTGTCGATACATTATAATAAATGACACTCAGTCTGTCCATAAACCGTAGATTATTCAACATCTAATTGAAAGTATACTGTTTGCACTACAAACATGATGTAGCCTACATCATTGACAATAGCCTACTTTTCACAACCATTTTTCAGTCAAATTCTACGGAGACGCAGCAACCGATGGCAGATGTATACAGGTAAATACGGTTTTGTTACAAGAAGAAGAAGGAATGTGTTCAGCTATCACATGCATTGCCTCTAACCCGCGGAACATGGAACATGAAAGTTGCCGGCTGTCAACACGCAGTCACACACACCGCTATGGGTGACCGATGTCTCACGTTGAGATCACATCTGCCATAGAAGCCTACATTTCAAACGACTCTGTCGAATGGTGACATCAAATATTTCATTCACTCCGCCCTACTGTCCCATTTAGTGACTCGTGCCTATGCCCAGTCATATCTACTCTGAGTTTATATAACTATACTTTTCATCCAACAATAAATACATCCATGTATTAATCCTGCAGTCAATTCGTCTTCAGAGTGACCTAATTTCCATCAGTTTCAATTCATCACATTTTGGCACCCAACGTGGGACCATTAACAATTTAGTTACCCAGTTAATTTGTTTCATTGCTAATAGTCCGAAAAATTTCTAAACTCTTCACTTGACGTTTTGTTACGCTAGTGCAGTACTGTGTAGCACGAGCAGACTATTATTTCCCTGCTACAATTGAAGTTGAAAGTTACGCATTGGTGAAACTTCCTAGTGTTTCTGTTATGCTTCTGTTTAAATATGTCAGTGGTTTGGCACGACGTACATCATTTTTAATAAGCTTTGATTCAGTATCCGACAATACGTCGCAGTACAGGGAGCTGATGTTGCCTGTTGTCGTTTCCAGTTTCAGTAAAATACTTACGCTCGATGTTAAATATTTTGGCAAATGCGCCTTCCATCAGCAATCAGATAACTATCATGGGAAAAATAGTAAGCTGATTCTTTACTTCTGCCACCAAATATGCCGATAAAGGAGCTGAATGCACTCATGGGACCTGGTGGGAACTGAATAAATACCCTCATTTTGTTTTCAATTTCCAGTCTAAGTGGAAGGGGTAGTTCCCCACCCGCTATAGAGCACCGATCTTCTAGACTTGCGCACGACAGAACACTCTTAGTTGGGAACATCTGAGACGTTAAATTCTGTGTCCGCTGTTTAGAGGCATTACTTGCTTCACCCATCTCCATTAAACTTGTGTCCGTGAGGTCTTGCACGTCTTCTATTAAGTATTTCCCCAATTTAAAAATGTTATCCTTGTTCCAGTCTCTAATGCACATTATCATTTCCTCCTTTGCTTTATTCATCCTCATATCTTATATCACTACAGCATTTCAGCTCTATTTTCTTCCCAAAATGCTATATCATTTCTAATCTTTACAATTATGGTAGTCCACCACGCATTTTTAAGACTATTTCGTTTCCGTCATTTCGTCGATAATCTGCAACCACATATAACATTTCCTTTATCTTCCACCTTGTTGTCGTATGTTTTTTACTAAAGAAACTCATTTTTCCTGCAGGAATATTTCTGTAGAACAAAAGAATTGTTTATGCGTGACGTTTGGCCAATTTCAAATACTTCGTCATTTTTAAATAAGACTTCACTCACAGAAGTGAACAATCAACAATCTCTTAAAATATTGCATATAGTTACAGTACTTCCACCATTCTGGATGGCAATAGACAGCAGCATAATGAAGTTACACAAAAGTTTCTTCCTACTTAAATTGCTACCAATTTCGGGCGTTTGTAGTCTAGTATCAAGTCATCCTGCAGAACAGAGTGTACTGGATTACAAATATCGTATATACAATACATATGGTCTACCAGAGTACAAGTACATTTGACATGATGATTACATACCACCGTAATGTGAGTTCACCTTGCCTGTATGAGTGGCCGAGTGCAAAATACAGTTTGCATATGACTTTCCAGGGCTGCATGCTGCACAATAATTTAGCCAGCATACAAGTATATATGTAATGGTGTTATGTAGGACTTACGTAGTATGTAATCATCTTGTCAAACGCACTTGTACTTTGCCAGACCTCATATGCTGTACATTTTACTTGTAACAAGGTTCACTCTGTTCTGCAGAATGGCTTGATAATGGCTACAAAGGCCCGAAATTGGTCGCCATTTGAATAAAAATCAACTACTGTGCAATTTTGACGGTTCTGTAGTTTTACTGATGCCGTAAATAGTTATTGCCGTTCATTTAAAACATTCGATAAACTACACAGTACCTTAATTTCCGGCTACCCAAACATAGCCACAAAGCAGCCAGTCATCAAGAGCAACTACATTGTTTAAGCAATAAAAAACAGTCTCGAGGGAAAAATATTTCATTTAGTAAATGATTGTGGACCAACGAATAAAGAAAAGTACTGGAAATATATTACGCTACGTGTCTGTTTCTGTCAGTGCCCCACCACTTCCATTATTTCAGATTTTTTGTTGAGTCCTCAGTGTACTTCCTTACACTGTAAGGAGGAAGATTATCTTAACATGTGTTTGAACAGTAAACAAGTTCGTAAATTCCTCAACTGAGTAAAAACAGATTCTCTCTCATGTTGCTCGCGCAATAACTGGCGCAAAATATGGCACACCAGATGCCTCAACACTGAAAGACTTATTTCTTTCCTCGTAGTTGAAGAGAATGTATTCCACATGTATAGCACACGTGCGAGTGATGCAGGCCGCCCGTGTAGTCGTGTGTCTAGCGTGAGTGGCGTAGGCAGTAAGCCGCGGATGTCATGTGGATAATTTCTGGAACTAAGTCGTTGAATACAGTTTTACCGGGTGATACAACGGCACCCTTCTGCGAACTCGTCCATTCGTTCCGGACGTTAACGCGCGCCCGTGGACACGTTCAGAGCTGGCGCGACAGGTCTATGGCGTGAGAACCGGCCGCGTAGAGATAACTCGTGCACGCGCCGCGCCTCGTCGCGCTGCTCCAGCATAACAAACGCCGCACTGTGTGCGCACTTGGTACTCCGTTCTGAACTCGAAACGTCGTAAATACTGCAGCCGTGGCTCACACACCAAGCACCGCGAGAGCGATAGAGGGCGGCCTCTTCTTTTTTCCTCTTCCGTGTTTGACCTGAGAGATGGCAAGGAAGAGTACATCACTCTGAAGTCGCAGGAGCACGGTGATAGCTCAAGTACAGTTGTCAAAATACTAATGACTGGTATTGCTCGAAATACAATAAGTGCTATCTTAAGGAGCGAACTGCGTCAGTGGACGTGGACTATAAGACGATACAGGACTGGCTCTCTGCTCCACAGCTCTCACGGGACGTGAAGGAGCGCGTGGACGAGGTTCAAATGGCTCTGAGCATTAAGGGACTTAACTTCTGTGGTCATCAGTCCCCTAGAACTTAGAACTACTTAAACCTAACTAACCTAAGGACATCACACACATCCATGCCCGAGGCACGATTCGAACCTGCGACCGTAGCAGTCGCGCGGTTCCGGACGGAGCGCCTTAACCGCGAGACCACCGCGGCCGGCGCGTGGACGAGGAGCTAGTGACGTCACAGCATGGAATTTCACGTTCCACTTCATTGCGAAACCTGAAATAAGGAATCTGGCATGTCAGTTTTTTGTCTCGTGGTGAGGAATATGGCCATCAAGATGCGGCATCAGTGGTACGTCACCGGCAGATTTTCGGAGACACCATATTGTAGGCTGTAGAGTTAAACTCCGCACTTCGTGTTTTTATTGTTACAGAGTACAGGGCACGAACTTAAGCTGTTTCAGAGCAACAGCACGTTGGGGATCTCTCGAAAACGCGTCGCTTTAGGTTACGATTTGTTCCAATAAAATGACGGGAAACTACAGTACTGGCCACTAAAATTGCTACACCACGAAGATGACGTGCTACAGACACGAAATTTAACCGACAGGAAGAATATGCTGTGATATGTAAATGATCAGCTTTTCAGAGCATTCACACAAGGTTGGCGCCGGTGGCGACACCTACAACGTGCTGACATGAGCAAAGTTTCCAATTGATTTCTCGTACACAAACAGCAGTTGACAGGCGCTGTCTGGTGAAACGTTGTTGTGATGCCTACTGTAAGGAGGAGAAATGCGTACCGACACCTTTCCGACTTTGATAAAGGTCGGATTGCAACCTACCGCGATTGCGGTTTATCGTATCGCGGCATTGCTGCTCGCTTTGGTTGTGATCCAATGACTGTTAGCAGAATATGGAATCGGTGGGTTAAGGAGGGTAATACGGAACGCCGTGCTGGATCCCAACGGCATCGTATCACTAGCAGTCGAGATGACAGGCATCTTATCCGTATGGCTAAAACGGATTGTGTAGCCACGTCTCGATCCCTGAGTCCACAGAAGGGGACTTTCAGAGGCAACAACCATCTGCACGAACAGTTCGACGACGTTTGCAGCAGCATGGACTATCAGCTCGGATACCATGGCTGCGGTTATCCTTGACGCTGCATCACAGACAAGAGCGCCTGCGATGGTGTACTCAACGACGAACCTGGGTGCACGAATGGTAAAACGTAATTTTTTCGAATGAATCCAGGTTCTGTTTACAGCATCATGATGGTCGCATCCCTGTTTGGCGAGATCGCGGTGAACGCACATTGGAAGCGTGTATTCGTCATCGCCATACTGGCGTATCACCCGGCGTGATGGTATGGGGTGCCATTGGTTACTCGTCTCTGTCACCTCTTGCTCGCATTGACGGCACTTTGAACAGTGACGTTACGTTTCAGATGTGTTACGACCCGTGGTTTCATTCGATCCCTGCGAAACCCTACATTTCAGCATGATAATGCACGACCGCATGTTGCAGGTCCTGTACGGGCCTTTCTGGATACAGAAAATGTTCGACTGCTGCCCTGGCCAGCACATTCTCCAGATCTTTCACCAATTGAAAACGTCTGGTCACTGGTGGCCGAGCAACTGGCTCGTCACAATACGCCAGTCACTACTCTTGATGAACTGTGGTATCGTGTTGAAGCTGCATGGGCAGCTGTACCTGTATACGCCATCCAAGCTCTGTTTGAGTCAATGCCCAGGCGTATCAAGGCCGTTATTACTGCCAGGGGAAGTTGCTCTGGGTACTGATTTCTCGGGATCTATGCACCCAAATTGCGTGAAAATGTAATCACATGTCAGTTCTAGTATAATGTATTTGTCCAATGAATACCAGTTTATCATCTGCATTTTTTCTTGGTGTAGCAATTTTAATGTCCAGTGGTGTACATATCAGTAACTAAAGGCCTCCTGTATTTGATGCCTTTAGTGATATAACCTGTGTGCTATGAAAGTGTACCGCTTCAATTTGACAGCACAGTTGTCTATCGACAGCATGTCGTTTAGGTTATAGGCCTACACTATGTGATAAGAAGTCTCCGGAGACCTGACTGAAAATGATTTACAAGTTCGTGGCGCCCTCCATCAATAATGTTGGAGTTTATTATAGTGTTGGCGCATCTTTAGCCTGGATGACAGCTTCCACTATCGCAGGTATACGTTGAAGCAAGTGCTGAAAGATTTCTTGGGGAATGGCAGCCCATTCTTCACGGAGTCCTGCACTGAGGAGAGGTAGCGATGTCGGTCGGTGAGGCCTGGCACGAAGTCGGCGTTCCAAAACATGCCAAAGGTCTTCTACAGGATACAGCTCACGACTCTGTGCAGGCCAGTCCATTATAGGGATGTTATTGCGTGTAATCACTCCGCCACAGGCCGTGCATTATGAACAGATGCTCGATCGTGCTGAAAAATGCAAACGCCATCCCCGAATTGCTCTTCAGCAGTGGGAAGCAAGTAGGTGCTTAAAGCCTGTGCTGTGATAGTGCCACCAACAAGGTGTGAAAGCGTGAAAAACACGACCACACCGTAACACAAACGCCTCAGAATTTAATTGTTGACATTACACACGCTGGCAGACGACGTTCACCGGGCATTCACCATACCCACACATTGCCATCGGATCGCCACATTGTGTACCGTGATTCGTCACTCCACACAACGTTTTGCCAGTGTTTAAACGTCCAATGTTTACGCTCCTTACACCAAGCTAGGCGTCGATTGGCATTTACCAGCGTGATGCGTGGCTTATGAGCAGTCTCTCGACCATGAAATCCAATATTTCTCACCTCCCGCCTAACTTTCATAGTACTTGCAGTGGGTCCTGATGCAGTTTGGAGTTCCTGTGTGATGGTCTGGATAGATGTCTGCCTATTACACATTACGACCCTCTTCACAGAGGGGACCTTTGTAAAGGCTACTGATATTCTTTCAGAGTCAGATCCGTTTAATGTGTGATTTAAGTGAATAATTAAATGAAGCATTTTGAAAGAAAAAGCTTTTAATGCCTACACTGAAATTTTTCTATCACGATTAGAGTATGATAACTAGTTTTGGTTGACACCTGCAACCATCTCCACTTCATTGAAAATCTGAAAAGGCGGTTAATATGCGCAGGAAATGATCATTAGTTGCAGTCATGAAATAACATGCATTCGTTAATACCAAAACAATAACAATAAGTAGTTTAAATCATCAACATGAGCAAGCCAGGTTGTAGACCGTAACCTCGCAGGATGATGGTAATACAGGAAAATGTACAACTGAATGAGTAAAAATGTGGTTTGCTAACGGTGATGTTTTTAAAATAGGCACTGTTAATGTTTTGGTACTTCCGAATGGATGTTATTGCATGACTACAATGCTTATTCACCGCATTTTCCCATTTTGAACGATCGGAAGGTGGTTGCAGATAGCAACCGAAACTAGTTTCCATACTTTAATTGTGACAGGAAAATTGCAGCTAGGCATTAAAAATTTTTTACTTTAAAATTTTTTTTATTTAATAACCCACATTCAGGCGGCCGCTTCCTCCCAGACAATCACAGGCTCCATTAATTGAATAAATTAATGTGTTAATCCAAAGCTTGCTTTCTGTTAACATCCTCTATTCATATCTAATTTATTTCTTTGTAATTCCCCACTTTAGGATCCATAGCTACGGTTGTAAATTTCGTGCGTTATCCATTCCATTGTGCACATTAATTACTGCTAGGATCTTAAAGGCGATTCCAGCTTATCATTAACTTTCTGGCTCAGGGTAAATATCTTTTATGTGCAAGAAATTCTCCAACATCGCATTCCTGTATTTTCCTGCAATATATTCAAAGTTAATCGCATTCACCGACTATCACTGATCTGCAACTTTCTCAATATCCGTTTTCTTTAATTAAACTATCGATTAGGCGAGAAGAGAAGAGGCCGAACGCCTTCATGGTCCAGGGACAGAAATGCAGTTCCCTGTCGGATACTGAAACAGTGATAGGCAGCCCATCCCCCAATTCCAGCCACAGACATCACACGCTTAATTTTCCAGCATCCTTCTGTATCATCTTTTTAGGTTTTCTAGTAACCTATGACACACTTCCATTCAAAGCTGCACTCCATATGCAGATAATCAATAGTGGTAGTAATAGAAGTAGCAGTTCTATTCGTACATGAATCACTTTTACGATGTTACCGAACATGTCGTGCTATTCCAATTTAGAACGACAAAAAAAAGCAACTTAACCCATATATATAGCCATCTACATACTTAGAGTTCTAGTTTAACAGAGATTGGATAGACAGGCGGCTGTGACATTCCGGCAATTTCAAGAAGTAATTTGGGGAAACCACGTAAATCCTAAATCAGGATGGCCAGATTGAGCTTAGAACCTCCATCCTCACGAATACAAGCCAGTTTGTTTAATACTGTCGTACCACTTACCGTTTATCCGTAGTATACAATATTTAATTATGTAAAATGCTAGATTATACAGTTCGTTCAGCTCTCACTCCTATCCTTTCATGTACTACACACGCTATGCGCACATTATTTCATAATGTAAGACTAGACACGATGCCAGCTGATTACAAGACAATAGCGACGATGTTTGGTTTCCATTTTGTGTACTGTAGCTTCCCATTTGCTGTCCTGGGAAAATGGGCCCATAATGAGTGATATCTTGAGATCAGAAAGAGGACATGGCGGAGGCGACCTTGTACCACTACTGATCACTCCCTTTCCCAATCCAAATGCAAACGAAGAGAGGGAAAAGCGGCTGCCTATATGCTTCTGTTCAGTCCCTGATTTCTTTTATCTTGTTTTACGTCTGTTGTGTGTTGGTGGCAGTGGGATCGTTCTGCAGTCTGCAGAAATAGTCTTTCTCATAATAATATCGCAAAAAGACTGTCTTCTTCCTCCCGGAGACTCCGAGTTGAGATCACGGAGCGTATCCGTAGTGCACGCCTATTGATCGAACCTTCCGGTGACAAATCTTGCAGCACGCCTCTGAATTACTTCGATGTCTTCCTTTCATTCAACCTGGTGGGCATGCCAGACGCTCGAGCAGTACTCGAGAATGGATCTCACTGCTGGTAGTACTTCAGGGCTGACGACTGATGCCCTCCGCTGACCTCATGCGATATAGTACAACCACCCTCAGTAACGCTCGACGATGTCTGCCCGTCAGTACATGAGGTCTTCCTGGTTCAGAATGGTTCAGATGGCTCTGTGCACTATGGGACTTAACATCTGAGGTCATCAGTCCCATAGAACTTAGAACTACTTAAACCTAACTAACCTACGGACATCACATACATACATCCCCGAGGCAGGATTCGAACCTGCGACCGTAACGGTCACGTGGACTGAAGCGCCTAGAACCGTTCGCCCACAGTGGCCGGCTTGTCTTCCTGGTTTTGGATTACCTGTGGTTGTTCTTTCGCGTTCCCATTACAGACGGACCTCACCAACAGTCAGTGCGTACAATTATAGAAGGGCTGAAACGTTCCTGATGAATTTGTTATTCAGATGACATCCAGTGACTACTCCACGCTCGAAGTTACTGTACTCTCCTGACAGATTGTAAAGTTCGTTTAAAGAAAGAAAAGCTATATGATTACGTTCAATGTATGTCTGAACTGTGCACTCACATTATCGTGTAGCGTGTTGTAAGTGCAAGTTGTGTGCTTAGTCTGTGTTTTTGTTGGTAAAAACTTTATACGAACAGTTTGGGCAATGCAACTCCCAATACCAATAAAGAAATACAGTCACTGCAAAATACATTCGGCCCCTTAGGCACTGAATCCTTAGCTCTGTTCAAAAACGATAGCTTTGGTCCCTGTGCACATACAAAATAAATTAAATTGTCTTACCTCTAAAGCAGCAACGGTGGAACGCGATATATTCCCGTCTCCCATGAAAACAATACAAATATGCTAGCTAAAGGCTCATCAGTGTGCCATGCTGACCGTAATGCTTGAACTGTACATGAAATTCTCATGACTGATAAATGAAAACACTCAAGAATAATCGAACTTCTTTGAAAAACATATGACCTATACAGGGAGGTGGTAGTGATTATAGTGAATTACTAACACTGAGATTTTAGCTAAATTATGTTGCAAGTTAAGTTCGCCTTTTCAAAAGCATCTGACAATTGAAGTTACATTGGTCAAAAAGAAAAATATATCATATTTACTAATTGATTCACGAACAATGAGATCTATACACCAAGTATTATCTAACCTCACTAAACCAGCGTAAATGCAAAACATCAAATTATGTATAGCTCTGTTAACAAACCTTAGAAGCATTACAAAGGTGAAATATCTAACTAGCCTTTTTATCAAATTAGTTTACGTACATTCTGGAGTAACTCAATAATCAAAAATTATCAGCCAACTCATATATGCTAACGCGCTAGCAAATCAAAAATCATAATTATTTAACATTTTTATCTTGCTGCTGTGAAGACTTTTGCTTCCATATTCAACAATTTTGACATACCTACTTCAATCTAACACTTAATGGCTTCACAGAGCACATCATAAAGGCTGCCTACTACATCGTCTTTCGCTCACAGCCAGCGCCCAGCGCTCTCTTACTCCAACATTACAATCTCAGACCAGAAACAGTATCTTTGGCTCTGTGGTCGTGCACAGTTAGCGATCCACTTTATAAAGCCTATGAGAGACATACATAGTTTGTAATATCTTTTTTCAGTTTTGTTTACATTAATGTTCTTGTCGTATACGGGAGCCACATACAGGTGTGCCCCACTAGACTGCTTTCAAGATCCATTGCGCTGTTACTTCTTCTCCACTGGCAACACAGTACTCTTGGCGTCCTTCGTGTTACGGTGCTCGCTTATTTCCAAGTCCGTATCGATCTTAGTGCTGAGTTTTCACTCAGACGACGCTCTGGCGTTAGGCGGTATTTCCGTGTGTGATCGCTGGCCGCAGCTTAGCTGGAGGCGTGTGAGGAGGCAAGAGGTGGCTGTCTTGGCGTGTAGACAGTTCGGCTTGGCTGGGGTTGTTTGCATCTGGACGCCGAGTGGGGCCCTATCGGAAGACCGGACCGTGATTTTAAGATTAATAGTGTTGACATTGTAGTTCTGTCAGAGACAGCAAAGGACCTGGAATAGCAGTTGAACGGAATGGATAGTGTCTTGAAAGGAGGATATAAGATGAAAATCAACAAAAGCAAAACGAGGATAATGGAATGTAGTCGAATTAAGTCGGGTAGTGCTGAGGTAATTAGATTAGGAAGTGAGACACTTGAAGTAGTAAAGGAGTTTTGCTATCTGGGGAGCAAAATAACTGATGATGGTCGAAGTTGAGAGGATATAAAATGTAGACTGGCAATGGCAAGGAAAGCGTTTCTGAAGAAGAAAAATTTGTTAACATCGAGTACAGATTTAAGTGTCAGGAAGTCATTTCTGAAAGTATTTGTATGGAGTGTAGCCATGTATGGATAAGAAGAAAATAGAAGCTTTCGAAATGTGGTGCTACAAAAGAATGCTGAAGATTAGATGGGTAGATTACATAACTAATGAGGAGGTGTTGAATAGGACTGGGGAGAAGATATGTTTGTGGCACAACTTGACTAGAAGAAGGGATCGGCTGGTAGGACAAGTTCTGAGGCATCAAGGGATTACCAATGTAGTATTGGAGGGTAGCATGGAGGGTAAAAATCGTAGAGGGAGACCAAGAGATGAATACACCAAGCAGATTCAGAAGGATGTAGGTTGCAGCAGGTACTGGGAGATGAAGAAGCTTGCACAGGATAGAGTAGCATGGAGAGCTGCATCAAACCAGTCTCAGGACTGAAGACCACAACAACAACAGTGTGGACAGCGGCGTGGCGTGCCGTTTAACTTGATTCGCAAGGGGAGCAAAATCTCGCCTGTTGTAGTTTGTCGAGCCCCTGAGTTTGAAATACCTTCTATGTGCGGCGGGATGTCATTTCGTCCTCCTGTCTCCCCGTCGCTGGGGTTGCTATCCTCGTTTACCGTCCCATGGATGTATATCGGTGGGGGTATGGTGCTCTCCGTACTCTACTAGACGCTGGTGATGGAAGTGCGTCGTTCAGCGGCATGTTAATCTGGGTGCTTTATGTTTGATCTTCAAGTGCATAGTCTTCGAGTGGCACTCCTTAGAGCTTGCCTTGCGCAGTTAGATTGGAGTTTATTTTGTCTTGTGATGCTCCCGCTTTCCGTTAACGAAGGATAAACTTGATTCGGCACTCGGTACGACGCTTGGCACCTCAGCAGGCGGGTCGGAGCCACCTTCGCGACTAAACGGAAGCCTTTGGACTGAGAGGTCTTGTGTTTTGCATATTGTTCATAAATTGTTGTTATGGTATTAAGTTGGCTGAGCTTTCTTATGGATTTCCCGGCATTTGGTCTGTTGCCCGGCCCGGGCTAGGTCTCGTTATTTTAAAAGTCGGTCCTTGTTTTGGCTTTGTACGATTTTGGTTTACTGCCTTGTGGTTGTGGTAGTACGCCTGGTAGCTGTGGTTGTGTTGCATTTTGTATGGGGCTGTGTCCTCGGAGCCGTGGAGTACCATTTGTGTGAACTGCTTCACTGGGGAGTAGTGATAGGGCCTTTCTTGGTGCTCTGCTGTATATTATTTTAAAGTAACATTATCACTTAAATGATTTAATTCTTGTTGCGTTAATTGCAACTTGCGCAGTGAGAAATTTAGAAGTGTGATTACGGAAGATTTAATAGTGACACATGTCCATTTACCTGTTTCGTAATCTGTTAATTACCGAAAGACCTTAAGCTCATAGTCATATGATGTGATTTTCTTAAATTAAGTATTGTGTTGCCTCCTCCCTTGCGACTCCGTCGTGTTCTTCTCATAAACATTTCCTTCAACGCATTTTAGTTAATTTTATGATAATATTATTTTAATTTCTTATATTGGTAAAATTGTGCGGCCTTCATTATGCACACTGTCTTTGATAGCGGAGTTTATGTGCCATTGTAATTTCTTAAACTCCATTGTGCGTGCCCTTCGTGATACATATTGTTTGTTTGAGTATGCCAATTGTAATGACTCATATATCATGATGTGCGGGTGTAATGGTGCAATAATTGGATTATTGTTATTTCAGCTTTTGGCACCCTTCGTGCCTCCTTTCTTGTCCCTATTGGTACGCTATCCTTGTGTTGGTAAGCCACATCACTTTGTATTGGCGGGTCCGGCTCTCGTGACACGGAGCGGTCAGTTCTGCATTAGATAAGGCCATTCGAATTGTTGTTAACAAAAAGGATGTCTGAGACCCAGTACGGTATGCTCTGACCTTCGTTAACAGTCAGCTGTGTGACACACGCTCAGAAGACGTCGGAGCCGCAAAGTAGAAATTGTTTAATGTCGCTCTTCCGACTGACATGTTTTGAATCCCAGACCACTATAGGAGACAGATACGTGAAAACAAGCGTTGTGTCTGAGGCCGCCGACGAGCGCTCGACGGACAGATTACTGTGGAGCAGCGGCAGGCAAGTGAGGGCGATGACTCTGACCTCCAGTCCAGCGGCGCGGGTCACGCAGATAGCGGCCACTTGAAAGGAGGCTAATTGCGGTGTTCGCCTTTGCGGCGGCCACGCGCCGCTCTGCTCTTCCTGAGCGCCAGAAACCAGCCCAGCCCAGGCCGGCCACTTGACGCCGCCTCTGATAGGGACCACGCGCCCACGCGCGCTCCAGAAAACGACCGCTGCTAATGACGAGCAGCTGACACGCGGGTTTCATTTTCACGTCACTTCATAAACCGGACGACCACCTGTTATGGGCTTACGAAGTACCGGTTAATAAAGCTTTATTGGCAGTGTAGAATCATACCCGTCTATCGCCTACAAAATTAAAGGATTTATACTCTATTAGCGCAAACTAAATTAGACGTATCAGCCTCTGTAGCTGAGATCGCTAGACGTTCCCACACGGAACCTTGAAGTCATCTTGGATGTAGAGTTTGACGAGCTATGTCATATCACAAGATGGGCAGCAGCCAGGGAGGGTGAGGGATTACGATTGGCTATCACTATGGATGATTTCCTCCCATGAACCATGGACCTTACCGCTGGTGGGGAGGCTTGCGTGCGTCAGCGATACAGATGGCCGTGCCGTAGGTGCAACCACAACGGATGGGTATCTGTTGAGAGGCCATATAAACGTGTGGTTCCTGAAGAGGGGCAGCAGCCTTTTCAGTAGATGCAGGGGCAACAGTCTGAATGATTGACTGATCTGCCCTTGTAACACTAACCAAAACGGCCTTGCTGTGCTGGTACTGCGAACGGCTGAAAGCAAGGGGAAACTACAACCCTAATTTTTCCCGGGGGCATGCAGCTTTACTGGGTGGTTAAATGATGATGGCGTCCTCTTGGGTAAAGTATTCCGGGGGTAAAATAGTCCCCTATTCGGATCTCCGGGCGGGGACTACTCAAGAGGATGTCGTTATCAGGAGAAAGAAAACTGGCGTTCTACGGATCGGTGCGTGGAATGTCAGATCGCTTAATCGGGCAGGTAGGTTAGAAAATTTAAAAAGAGAAATGGATAGACTAAAGTTAGATATAGTGGGAATTAGTGAAGATCGGTGGCAGGAGGAACAAGACTTTTGGTCAGGTGAATACGGGGTTATAAATACAAAATCAAATAGTGGTAATGCAGGAGTAGGTAAAATAATGAACAAAAAAATAGGATTGCGGATAAGCTACTACAAACAGCGTAGTGAACGCATTATTGTGGCCAAGATAGACACGAAGCCCGTGCCTATTACAGTAGTACAAGTTTATATGCCAACTACCTCTGCAGATGGTGAAGAAATTGATGAAATGAATGATGAGATAAAAGAAATTATTCAGGTAGTGAAGGGACACGAAAATTTAATAGTCATGGGTGACTGGAATTCGAGAGTAGGAAAAAGAGAGAAGGAAACATACTAGGTAAATATGGATTGGGGGTAAGAAATAAAAGAGGAAGCCGTCTGGCAGAATTAGGCACAGAGCATAACTCAATCATAGCTAACACTTGGTTCAAGAATCATAAAAGAAGGTTCCATACATGGAAGAATCCTGGAGATACTATAAGGTATCAGACAGATTATATAATGGTGAGACAGAGGTTTAGGAACCACGTTTTAAATTATATGACATTTCCAGGGGCAGATGTGGACTCTGACCACAATCTATTGGTTATGAACTGTAGATTAAAACTGTAGAAACTGCAAAAAGATGTGAATTTAAGGAGATGGAACGTGGATAAACTGACTAAACCAGAGGTTGTAAAGAGTTTCAGGGAGAGCATAAGGGAACAATTGACAGGAATGGTGGAAAGAAATACAGTAGAAGAAGAATGGGTAGCTTTGAGGGATGAAGTAGTGAAGGCAGCAGAGGATCAAGTAGGTAAAAAGACGAGGGCTAGTAGAAATCCTTGGGCAACAGCAGAAATATTGAATTTAATTGATGAAAGGAGAAAATATAAAAAGGCAGTAAATGAAGCAGGCAAAAAGAAATACAATCGTCTCAAAAATGAGATCGATAGGAAGTGCAAAATGGCTAAGCAGGGATGGCTAGAGGACAAATGTAAGGATGTAGAGGTTTATCTCACTAGGGGTAACATAGATACTGCCTACAGGAAAATTAAAGAGACCTTTGGAGAAAAGAGAACCACTTGCATGAATATCAAGACCTCAGATGGAAACCCAGTTCTAAGCAAAGAAGGGAAATCAGAAAGGTGGAAGAAGTATGTAGAGGGTCTATTCAAGTTCGACGTACATGAGGGCAAAATTATGGAAATGTAAGAGGATGTAGATGAAGATGGAACGGGAGATACGATACTGCGTGAAGAGTTTGACAGAGCACTGAAAAACCTGAATCGAAACAAGGCCCCACAGAGTAGACAACATTCCGTTAGAACTACTGACGGCCTTGGGAGAGCCAGTCCTGACAAAACGCTACCATCTGGTGAGCAAGATGTATGAGACAGGCGAAATACCCTCAGACTTCAAGAAGAATATAATAATTCCAATCCCAAAGAAAGCAGGTGTTGACAGATGTGAAAATTACCGAACTATTAGTTTAATAAGTCACAGCTGCAAAATACTAACACGAATTCTTTACAGACGAATGGATAAACTTGTAGAAGCCGACCTAGGGGAAGATCAGTTTGGAATCCGTAGAAATATTGGAACACGTGAGGCAATACTGACCTTACGACTTATCTTAGAATAAAGATTAAGAAAGGCAAACCTACGTTTCTAGTATTTGTAGACTTAGAGAAAGCTTTTGACAATGTTGACTGGAATACTCTCTTTCAAATTCTAAAGGTGGCAGAGATAAAACACAGAGAGCGAAAGACTGTTTACAATTTGTACAGAAACCAGATGACAGTTATAAGAGTCGAGGAACATGAAAGGTAAGCAGTGGTTGTGAAGGGAGTGAGACAGGGCTGTAGCCTCTCCCCAATGTTATTCAATCTGTATATTGAGCAAGCAGTAAAGGAAACAAAAGAAAAATTGGGAGTAGCTATTAAAATCCATGGAGAAGAAATAAAAGCTTTGAGGTTCGCCGATGACATTGCAATTCTGTCAGAGACAGCAAAGAACTTGGAAAAGCAGTTGAACGGAATGGATAGTGTCTAGAAAGGAGGATATAAGATGATCATCAACAAAAGCAAAACGAGGATAATGGAATGTAGTTGAATCAAGTCGGGTGATGCTGAGGGAATTAGATTAGGAAATGAGACACTTAAAGTAATAAAGGAGTTTCGCTATTTAGGGAGCAAAATAGCTGATGACGGTCGAAGTAGAGATGATAAAAATGTAGACTGGCAATGGCAAGGAATCCGTTTCTGAAGAAGAGAAATTTGTTAACATCGAGTATAGATTTAAGTGTCAGGAAGTGGCTACTGAAAGCATTTGTATGGAGTGTAGCCATGTATGGAAGTGAAACATGGACGATAACTAGTTTGGACAAGAAGAGAACAGAAGCTTTCGAAATGTGGTGCTACAGAAGAATGATGAAAAATGGATGGGTAGATCACATAACCAATGAGGATTTATTGAATAGAATTGGGGAGGAGTTTGTGGCACAACTTGACTAGAAGAAGGGACCGTTTGGTAGGACATGTTCTGAGGCATCAATGGATTACAAATTTAGCATTGGAGGGCAGCGTGGTGGGTAAAAATCGTAGAGGGAGACCAAGAGATGAATACACTAAGCGGATTGAGAAGGATATCGGTTGCAGTAAGCACTGGGAGATGAAGAAGGTTGCACAGGATAAGGTAGCATGGAGAGCTGCATCAAACCAGTCTCAGGACTGAAGACCATAACAACAACAATTTGGATGATCTTGTTTTCTGACTATTCGTTTCTAAAAACTTGTAGGGAGGTGTAAAATAACCACGCACTATCTTATATTCCGTAGCCAAGTGCTCGTCTTCTTCCTACTGATATTTTTCCTATACATTTTCCTTCCAGGTTATTGTAGTTTTATTATTAGTTTGATATGTCGAAAATAATCTAATTATCTGCTCTTGCTTTTGTCTCCTAATTCGTTATCATAACTGATTCGCCATAGAACGTCGTCATTGGTAATATTTTGTAACCAGAAGGGAAACAGCTACATTTCCAATACTTCGCTTTTCCTCATTAATGCTTCATTAATTCTTCATATCTCCATTCTATATTAGAGAACTTAGAATATATAGCATTTAATCACTCAGAGTCTTAGTTGCAAGTTTACATTACGGTTGGTAAAAGCGGATCTTACCTTTTAAAAGGAAGCTCTACATTGTTCGATTCTGGTATTAATTTCTTGTGCCTGGTCAAGCTTATCATTGATCCAAGATATTTATGTTTTATTGATACCATACCAATGGATATCGTATTAATAATAATAATACCTGTCGAGGTATTTGTAGTTTTATTATCAATCAGTTTTGATTTTGCTGAAGTCCAGTTTGAGGCTAAAATTGTTGCTGGCTTTATTTATTTTTCAAATAGTGCTTGTAGTTGTGTTACATGTTCTGGCAATACTAGTGGGCCGTCAGTAAAGCGTATGTTATTAATCACTGTTCCTGATATATTTTATCGACAGGGGCAACAGTACACCCCAAGTGGCGCTGCCTAGCGTCATGTAGTAAAGCAATATGCAGTATGTTATTGACAATGAAGAAGATTCGAATAACAATTTATAACATGTATGTGTTCAGTCAAAGGTAAATAAGCGCTCATATAACAGGCGCAAAGATATAGAGACACTTTTGCATAAATACAGTGAAGCTATAACTTTTAAAAAACCGCACAAGAAGGCGCAAATCTAACAGACAAAATATTATAGAGGCTTTTTGGTAAGTACAGTAAAATAAGAATTTTAAAAAAAACTATACAGGCATATAATAATTTATCATTGCACTTTGTAACAGGTCGTAAGCAATTACAGTAGAAAATAAATATAGATTTACTGTTAACTTATAAACGCCAAATCAACCGACATGGATATCGGGTACAAGTTTCTCATACATTCATAAGTACAGCACAGTTAACACAGGTAATCCACTGATATTATGATTTTTTCTTATTTTTATTTGAAGAATGAAAATACGTGTTTGGCAATTACATCACATTTGGTGTCGTAATATGTATGTAGAACAGAAACCAACACACATAACTATAGGGATTACTGAAATAAAGTTGTTCACCCAAAAACGGGTTCAACATGATACCCACGAAAAAAAATTGCTTTTACGTTGGAAAAGACAAGGATAAGAAGATGAGGGCTGTAATTTACAAAAATGACGTATTTTAAAACAACGTCAAAAATACTGAAACAAACGTTGGCAACAGGAGTGAACTGTCATCGCAAGTAATCCACATGACATTACATTAGCAGACGACGCATTTAGTTTCATTATACCACATTTAGTGTCATTATACATGTGCTATACAGATCGAACAAACGTTCTTTAAAAGATAACTGTTCACCAGACAACCAGAACTCATTTCCAGAATAATATTTTCACTCTGCAGCGGAGTGTGCGCTGATAAGAAACTTTCTGGCAGATTAAAACTGTGTTCCGGGCCGAGACTCGAACTCGGGACCTTTGCCTTTCGTGGGTAAGTGCTCTACCATCTTAGCTACCCAAGCACCCGACTCATGGCCCCTCCTCACAGCCCTAATTCTGCCAGTATCTCGTCTCCTATGTTCCAAAAACAGCATAGAATCTCTCGCCCACATGTAGAGTTGTGAAATACCGATTATCTTGCTATTTCGTTGGTGATCTCGTCATATATGGGATATGATGTTGGTCTCGGATGCTATTTCTGATACGAAGAAACATTAACATATGAAAGGATTGTGCTATTCGGGTTACTTCCATTCATTATCCAATGAAATAATGTTTCTGAACTTTCAAACAGCTATGTCACTAATATCAGCGCGTACTGTAGTGTTAACGAAAGATAAATCTGTCTTCAGCAGTCTTACAAAAGTACATTACTACAAAAACACAATATTAGAAAAATACATAATCGCCATTTACAAAAGCTCTTCAGTCAAGACCGTCCATTTCACATCACATACCCGCGAAAACTGTCCATTTACAACTATTCTTCCACCAAGACTGTGCACAGTGAAGAAGAAGAGAGATATAATACACTCTTGCTTATAAAAAACAGAACACCTAGAACTTCTAGAGACAGGACGTTCATATTCACAGGATCTGTACATTAGTGTGTTCTGCAGAAATGCTTAACATTTGTATCATGTCGGCCCGCGGGTTCAAGGCCAACATCGATATTGTGGCAGCTAGCGGCGGTGGCCGTGCGGTTCTAGGCGCTGCAGTCCGGAACCGCGGGTCGCAGGTTCGAATCCTGCCTCGGGCATGGATGTGTGTGATGTCCTTAGGTTAGTTAGGTTTAAGTAGTTCTAAGTTCTAGGGAACTGATGACCTAAGATGTTAAGTCCCATAGTGCTCAGAGCCATTTGAACCATTTTTTGATATTGTGGCGCAACACAACCAACCGGTAATATCTGCCTGCGGCTCTCGTTGTCGCTGTAAACCGAAGGTAATGGACCAGTGTGAATAGAGTAGACGTGCGGGATGCCTCACAGACGTATGCGCGAACTGTACCATCAAACCTGTGAGTTTTAATAGGACGCATTTATTGACATGAGAGAATGTGATGCATACATCCGGAAAATTGCTGCTCGTGTGGAATGAAGTATTTGGGCAGTCCATCAGATGTGTGCAGAATCTTTTAGGGAAAGCCGTAGAACACGATGCGGTGGGTCAGTTCGCATCACGAAGACCCCCTCCGCCGCCCCTCCCGAGAAGATCGACACCTCATCCTAATGGAATTGTTACAGGACAGATCTGTGTCGTCATCGGCTCTGGCGCAACAGTGGAGCAGTGTAACACATCGTTCACTATAAGGGGTGACAGTCCGTCGCCGTTTATTACGGTATGGGTTACGTGCGCATCGTCCACTTCTCCGCCTACGTTTGACAAGTGTGCAGAATCATGCTAGACGGCAGTGGTATATGGAACGACGTCACTGGGGACAGGGATAGTATCAGATAATGTTTTAGAAAAAATCCAGGCTCTGTTTGTTTGAAAATGATGGGCGTATTTTGGTTCGCCGCAGACAGGGGAAACGGGATCACAGTGACTGCATTCACATAAGATTTACAGCGCCAATTCAGTGTCTTACGGTGTGGAGTGCTATTGCATACAAGCACAAATCAGAGTTGATGTGTGTCCAGGGCACTGTGACCAGTGTGACCTAAGTGAATGACATCCTGCAACCCGTAGCCATTCTACACAACATCAGACGCCATTTTTCAGGAAGAAAATGCACGACCACATGTTGCTGCACGAACGCGTGCCTTCTTGGCGTCACAGGATGTCAGTCTTTTGCTCTGACCCGCCAGATAACTAGACTTGTCACCAATCGAAAAAGTCTGAGATGTAGTGAAACGACGGGTGCAGCGCTTTGACCAATGCCAACCACCTCAGATGAACCAGGTGATTCCTGCGTGGAACGCAGGACGCTATTCCCGGCGTATACGTATGGATGTCATCACGCATGCAATGTTATCGGGACCCACAGCGGACTCTGCGAGACAACTAGTAAAAATTAATTTACAATAATTTAAATAAAATGCTTCAACGTTAATTCAGGTATGTGTAATATGAATATTCAAATATGAAACGACGGATTATTGTGAATATGTGTACATATCGACTTATTTCAACGCAACTAAAAATATCGATACTAAGTGGTATCGTACGTTTCTTATTGTGTTATTGACCTGATGGCATTACAATTACCAGTCAAAAATAATAAGTTCGTAATACGAAAGCTTTCGCCGTTTTTCAGATGCCTTTCCTGTTTGGTGTACGACTTTTCAGTTTAAAGCAGACTTTTTATCAGTCACGTATATCTACTTCACGACTGAAAAGTCGTCCTTTCTATACAGAGAATACAAAGATGAGTCTGAATTAGATCTGAAGGAAGTTTAGTATGTCTGAGGGGCGTGAGAAAGCACGTGCGGCCTGGACTTGGGCTGGTTCACCCTTTGGTGGCTCGCCACCTGCTCCAGAAGATGACGCAAAGGCGTTGCGAGTGATGATAGCCAGCTGTTGGCGACGTGGCGGCAGAAGTGGGCCAGCGACAGCCCCGCTGACAGACGGGCCGGAAGCGCTGTCCGCGGTGCGGGGGCGTCGGCAGACAACAGGTGGCGGAACCGCCACGCACTTGTCACGCCACCGGAAGCTCCGAGGGGCCGAGGAGGGCCACGGGATGCCACAGCAGGCGCCTTCTGCTCGTCACGTCGCTGCTAGCGTTTGTAAAAGCCAACGTCTATGTTTTTTTTTCTCTTATGATACTGAGACCATGTTCAAGAGAGGGGTTCAGTAAGTGGCGCAACACAAGTTCCAATAAGTGGCAGCGCTGTACATAGCCTTCAAGAAGGCGTCTGTAACGGACGAGCGTTCCAATCAGAGAGCTACCATTGAGTTTCTTTTGGTGGAAAACTAGAGCATTGCAGATATTCATAGACCCTTGCAGAATGTTTACGGAGACCTGGCAGTGAACAAAAGCACGGTGAGTCGTTGGGCGAGGTGTTGTCATCACCACAACAAGATTGCGCATAGCTGACCTGTCTCATCTCCCGCGTGCCTCCTGGCTGATCTGCTGGTAGAGCTGACCCACTCATATACTAGCTGCGGCATTCAAAGTCGTATGCCCACTGGGTTCCTCGCGGCCAAACAGACGACCATAAACAGCAATGAAGGACCACCTGGGCTTATCGTGTCAATTTTTTGTCGAACTATGTCACAGGTGGCCAACGGCCTTGCCGTGGTGGTAACATTGGTTCACGTTAGATCACCGAAGTTAAGCACTGTCGGGTTTGGCTAGCATTTGGATGGATCACCGACCGGGTCTGCCGAGAACTGTTAGCAAGTGGGGCGCATTCAGTCCCTATGATGCCAACTGAGGAGCTACCTGATCGAGAAGTAGTGTCATCAGTCACAAAAACTCATAACAGCCGGGAGAGTGGTGTGCTGACCACATGCCCCTCCGTATCCGCTTCGTGACGCCTCCGTGCTGAGGATGTCACGGCGGCCGGTCGGTACTTTTGGGCCTTCAAGGCCTATTCGAACGGTACTTATTTTTTGTCACAGACAATGAAACATGCGTTCATCACTTCGAACCAGAAACAAAACGGCAGTGCATGAAGTGCCACACAACCTCTTCTCCGAAAAAAAAAGTTCAAAGCCGCATCCTCAGCCTGTGAAGTCATGGCGACGATGTTTTGGGGCTCTGAAGAGCTTATATTGTTTGGTGTCCTCGTTCTTGATGCAATGGTCAATTCAGAAGTGTACTGTGCTACCCTCAGGAAACTGAAGAAATTACTTCATTGTGTTGGTCGCCACAAAAACGCGAACGAAATACTTCCTATCCATGACGATGCAAGGCCTCAGACACGTCTGCACATCCGAGAGGAGCCCACAAAACTTAACTGGACTGTTCTTCGTCATCCACCCTACAGCGTGGACCTTGCACGTTCCGACGTCCATCTGTTTGGCCCATTGAAGAATTCACTCCGCGGGAAGCAGAACGTGGGTGAGGTGGAGGTTCCTGATGCAGCAAGAGCTTGGCTCCGGCGTCGACCAGTAGAATGGTGCCATACGGGAATACAGGTCCTCCCATTAAGATGGCGTAAGAGTGTCGCATAGAACGGAATTATGCTGAAAAATAAGGGTTTTCTAGCCAAAAGATTGATGAATAATATGATGTATTGGTACCCTGAATAAAAATAACCTGCTTTCACTTAAAAAAGGTGTTGCATTACTTACTGAAGGTCCGTCGTAAGAATGAGCCAGTAGCAGAGATGACCAACATTTTACAGGAATTGTAAAATTCTATGAACAGACGAACGGAATAGCTATGAGATACCTACGTCACCAGGTATCTTTAAAGAGGCGATCGAAAGGGCTGTGCTACAATAGTGTGCGGGGTGCCTTAAATGCACGCGTTTATACGGCGACAGTATCTTGTCATCTGACTGATCGGTGAAGAATGACTACGTACTGTCCACAACCACTTGAAAGGTACCTGCGTTCTCGCGGCACTTCCGTTTCTTCTTTTTAGTAAATAACGATAATTATCTTTGCCATACTTCACTCGAGTGTGCTACAACCAATTTCGATCAGTCGATACAAGCACTGTAGAAACCTGTTTGCTTGGTCTCTGATGCAGTTTGACATCTTTGTCCTGTCAGTTTGCATTCTTTCGTGGGTTGCAGCCAATGTGGTTCGCCTTGTTTGAAAGTCATACCTAATTCCATCTACGTACACATGCACACGTTGTGATTTCATTTTGATTCTGTGTCACGTTATGATGCTATTATTACTTTGGCCTTGTACATTATATTGCGAGCAGTTGTGCCACTTTGGCTGGTACGCATGATTTCTTTCCATTTTTATACATGATAATGATCACTGACATTGAACAACTGTGGCTTCTACTGTTATGTAAGAGGGCTACTATTTTTTTTTCGACATCAGATCGTTCGAGAAATTAAAACCGGAGTGAAAATCTATGAACCTATGCGAAGGTATGCTACATACTGTCTATGCCCGTTGACCGTGTCACACCCGCCTTTGTAGATCTGAGCCCACTGTGAGCAATATACGAGGGCTATTCGGAAAGTAAGCACCGATCGGTCGCTAAATGGATACCACTGTGAAAATCCGATAAAGTTCTGCACAGATCTGTCTATTGGGCAGTGTCGCTAGTATGCACATCGCTGTTTTTAATTCTGAGCGTACAGCGAGCACGTAAGCATGCCAAGAAAATAGTGTCTACCACCAAGTACGAGGTCGTGGTGAGAAATTTGGCCTCATGTTATGCAACCCACATAACATAATTGTCATGCGTTTCGTTCTTCATAACAATTCTCTGCCGCACTCTGCAGGAGCAGTGAAGATGCTCCTGCAGCATTTTCGATAGGAATTGTTTGATCACCTAAAACACAGCCCGTAATTGGCTCTTCCTGAGATTCATGTCTGCTCACATGAACCGCTGGCTATGAAGACGACATTTTGCCACAGGCAACGAGGTGTAGGCGAGCGTAGAGATTGTCGGAAAGCACAGGCAGCCGCCTTCCGTGACGAGGTTCAAATGGTTGAAATGGCTCTGAGCACTATGGGACTTAACTTCTAAGTTCTATGGGACTGATGACCTCAGAACTACTTAAACCTAACTAACCTAAGGACATCACACACATCGATGCCCTAGGCAGGATTCGAACCTGCGACCGTAACGGTCGCGCGGTTCCAGACTGAAGTGCCTAGAACCGCTCGGCCACTACGACCGGCTGTTCTCGTCAAGTGTGAAGTGCGTGCTGTCATTCGATTTCTTCGTGCTGAGGGATTCTGCATGATTTCTAGGAGCCCACATAACTTAACTGTCGTGTGTGGCAGTTTAGTGCGGCAATGGCAAAGGAACTTTGAAGTGGGACGAACAGGCGTCCTAGACGCAGGTGGTAAGGGAAGCAAACGAGTGTCAACCGATGATAAAGTTCAGCGTGCGGATAAGGCGATTCGAAGAAATCGCCTACGAAGGGCGGCTCAGAACGGGGCCACCGAGATGTACGGGGCCTGCGACGAACTTGTGACGTTGCACAATTGTGCTTGTTCGCCGCACTTCTCGAACGCTCGGCTCCATGGAGGGACAGGAAGTCAATATTTAATTGAAAATGTATCCACTAAAGGCCTTAATTTTGTCGTGGGCCTTCGAGCAGTTATTCGAATTTAAGCACGCAGTTAAGATTTACTGAACTCATCTGAAATAGACATCACTCCCCGCCGGAGACGGCTGCTGCCAGTCGTAAGACTTGCAGTCTTTCTCGGGGTCCTCGGTTCAGAAGACGCTAAAAACGATGTTGTCTTCATGACAATGCTCGGCCTCACACTACAGGCGTGGTGAAGACGTTCCTGCGACGTTTTCCATGGGACGCGTTTGATCATCCACAATACACCCTGGATTTGGCTCCCTCTGATTTCCATCTCTTTGCCCACGTGAGCCACTAGGTATGAGGACAGGATTTTGGCGTTGACAACTGGCTGGTTACCGGCGTAGAGAATTGGCGAAAAACACAGGCGGCTGCCTTCTATGATGAGGATGTTGCAAAGCTGGTACAACGCTACGACAATTGTTTCTAAGTCGGCGCAACGACTACGCAGACAAGTAGCTAGAAGTCGTAACAAAGTGTTCCAAATAAAACATTCTTGATTTTCACTGTGGTTTATATTTTGCGGCGGATTGTAACCTGATAAGAAAATAGCTCTAGTATTTAAATGTTGTGTATTTAATTTTTTATATTATTCTGCAGCACCATATTTCACATCTTTCACATACTCCCACACCTCTGAATCTTTTATCGATTCAAGTTTCACTTCCGTGAAAAATTATGCTTCCTGCATTGATATTTATTGCTCGCGTACTTCCATTTTTCTGCTGACGTTTTCTTTCACTTGCTACGTTGCTTCTTGGGCATATATTTGTAAGTGAGTGAAGCTAACCTACAACTTCATCTTAACTGACACTCTATGCGTCTACCTCTGCACGGCCAAACATTATTTATAATCATTATATTTTTTATATCATGTTTACGTTTTGTAAAAAAAATCCATGCTGGAAAACTTCTTTACCCGAAACCAGTCGTACAACAAAGAATAAAAAAGAGCAGCAGCGTAAGGGGTTACATAATGTCATTTCCAATAAAAAAAACTAATTTGTCTTGAGCTATTTACATGTTTCTTACGACCATTGGTTTATGTTTGTATTGAAGTTAATGTCACGTTTCTGTAGCAGGTAGTAATTCTTTTATGGATTCCTGTACGTCTGCTATCGTTGAAACAGTGTCCTCTTATTCGTTGCGCCTGCCATCACAAGGCATTAAGTCTTAACAGGTTATCTGTTACATTTATCTTCAAGGAACCCGATTTTCGTAGATGTAGCATAGATCACTTTAGTGTCTCGCAGAGGATTTCACTGAACGGTTTGCAAGTGATACTACTGAACCACTCTTAGTAACATCTCGCCAAGACAACACCACCAATTTCCTATATTGCTACTGATCACGGCATCCGCGTAAAATGCGTGCAAATTGTGACAGAATGAAGCAGATATCCCTTTCGGAAGTACTGCAAGCTTTGAAACATCGTGGTGTGATACATAGGAATCTCGTGCAAGGCTTTATGTAGTTTGCTTATTATTATGTGACCCATTTCACACTTATTCCAGCAAGATTCGATTCAGGCATTGCTTCTTATAGTTGAGACACCGCACTGCGTATCTAGAACCGATGTTTGACGTCATGCTGCTTCGCATTTTTCACTTTTTGCTTACTGCGTAGTTTGCAACACAGTGTTCGTTTTTCCTTAAAGCAATCCACACATAAGCTCACACGAGTCTCACAATATGAAAATTTACGCAGAAGAGGAGTACAGCCGGTCTTTTCCGCACTAACGTCACTAGACCGGGCATTCCAGGAATACAGCGCACGCAAACGACAACTAACAGTTCTACTGCCAGAGGCTTTCATAATTGCCGTGGAGTCGCTTGGAGATTGCGCTGGAGGATGCGGAAGATAAAATCTATAGAATTGGCGTGGGGTGTCATTAACGGTCGGCGAAGTACTCGAGTGTCCACATCGAACGCTGTAAAGCCAACGTTATGTGAGAATAGCTTCAGTGCAAATTATAAGGTGGAACAGAGAAGCCGGCCTGTACGAGGTCTAGTGGGCGATTATCTCTTCAGTATTAGTTGCCGAGATGGAAGCTGAGTAACATTCATTAGTCGGCACGACAAGCCTGAACGTACCTCGAACAGTAGCAGGGTAGAGGCACGTGTGCGGACCACCACATCGTGTCAAACCCTAGCAAGCTGGGACTGGGGCAGAGCAGGTCATAAGTAAGAGAATATTAGGGACAACACTTCCAGTTCCCAGTGTTCGTCCGATAACGGAAGGACAGCCATGAAAATCTTGGTTGGAATTATGTATTGGAACTGTCTGTAATTTAATTATAGGACAGTACTGTCCATTCTCCCAGACCAAAGAGTATGTGTCATTATCTATACCGATGGATAGAGCGGGCTGTCAAAGATCAAAACCGCTACGTGGTCTAGTTTTCATCAGCCAAATACAAGGCGAGTTTCAACTGGGGCGGAGAGAGTTCCCATTGGGAACATTTAGGAGGTGATTTACAGTTCAATCATTTTCGTTACAGCTAAAGGAAACCTCCCGGAAATCTTAGTCAAAGACGGGCATTCGGAATTATTTTTAATTAACACGGTTTTTCAGAAAAATTCGCAGACTGTATCTTCTGCAGGAATTAAGGTAAAACCTTCAGAGTAAATTTTAATCTAGCCATACAAACAAACAGTTCACCTTGGCGCCGTTCGTAAGTTGAAGAAGCGATACCTTTTACAGACGATAGTAGTGTTACAAAAAATCCCATTAGAGAGAAAACAAGACAAGAAATAATGTATATTATTTCTCAGGTCCTCCCCCCATGAACCATGGACCTTGCCGTTGGTGGGGAGCCTTGCGTGCTTCAGCGATACAGACAGCCGTACCGTAGGTGCAACCACAACGGAGGGGTATCTGTTGAGAGGCCAGACAAACGTGTGGTTACTGAAGAGGGGCAGCAGCCTTTTCAGTAGTTCCAGGGCCAACAGTCTGGATGATTGACTGATCTGGCCTTTTAACACTAACCAAAACTGCCTTGCTGTGCTGGTACAGCGAACGGCTGAAAGCAAGGGGAAACTACGGCCGTAATATTTCCCGAGGGCATGCAGCTTTACTGTATGGTGAAATGATGATGGCGTTTTCTTGGGTTAAATATTCCGGAGGTAAAATAGTCCCCCATTCGGATCTCCGGGCGGAGACTACTCAAGAGGATGTCGTTACCAGGAGAAAGAAAACTGGCGTTCTACGGATCGGTGCGTGGAATGTCAGATCCCTTAATCGGGCAGGTAGGTTAGAAAATTTAAAAAGGGAAATGGATAGGTTAAAGTTAGATATAGTGGGAATTAGTGAAGTTCGGTGGCAGTAGGAACAAGACTGCTGGTCAGGTGACTACAGGGTTATAAACACAAAATCAAATAGGGGTAATGCAGGAGTAGGTTTAATAATGAATAGGAGAATAGGAATGCGGGTAAGCTACTACAAACAGCATAGTGAACGCATTATTGTGGCCAAGATACACATGAAGCCCACGCATACTACAGTAGTACAAGTTTATATGCCAACTAGCTCTGCAGATAATCAAGAAATTGATGAAATGTATGATGAGATAAAAGAAATTATTGAGATAGTGAAGGATGACGAAAATTTAATAGTCATGGGTGACTGGGATTCGGTAGTAGGAAAAGGGAGAGAAGGAAATGTAGTAGGTGAATATGGATTGGGGCTAAGAAATGAAAGAGGAAGCCGCCTGGTAGAATTTTGCACAGTGCACAACTTAATCATAGTTAACACTTGGTTCAAGAACCATATAAGAAGGCTGTATACATGGAAGAAGCCTGGAGATACTAACAGGTTTCAGATAGATTATCTAACGGTAAGAGAGAGATTTAGGAACCAGACTTTAAATTGTAAGACATTTCCAGGTCCAGATGTGAACTCTGACCACAATCTATTGGTTATGACCTGTAGAGTAAAACTGAAGAAACTGCAAAAAGGTGGGAATTTAAGGAGATGGGACCTGGATAAACTGAAGGAACCAGAGGTTGTACAGAGCTTCAGGGAGAGCATAACGGAACAATTTACAGGAATGGGGAAAAGAAATACAGTAGAAGAAGAATGGGTAGCTTTGAGGGATGAAGTAGTAAGGCAGCAGAGGATCAAGTAGGTAAAAAGACGAGGGCTAGTAGAAATCCTTGGGTAACAGAAGATATATTGAATTTAATCGATGAAAGGAGAAAATATAAAAAGGCAGTAAATGAAGCAGGCAAAAAGGAATACAAACGTCTCAAAAATGAGATCGACAGGAATTGCAAAATAGCTAAGCAGGGATCGCTAGAGGATGTAGAGGCTTATCTCACTAGGGGCAAGGTAGATACTGCCTACAGGAAAATTAAAGAGCCCTTTGGATATAAGAGAACCACTTGCATGAGCATCAAGAGCTCAGATGGAAACTCAGTTCTAAGCAAAGAGGGGAAAGCAGAAAGGTGGAAGGAGTATATAGAGGATCTATACGAGGACGATGTACTTGAGGACAATATTATGGAAATGGAAGAGGATGTAGATGAAGATGAAACGGGAGATACGATACTGCGTGAAGAGTTTGACAGAGTACTGAAAGACCTGAGTCGAAACAAGGCCCCCGGAGTAGACAACATTCCACTGGAACTACTGACGGCCTTGGGAGAGCCACTCCTGACAAAACTCTACCATCTGGTGAGCAAGATGTATGAGACAGGCGAAACTCCCTCAGACTTCAAGAAGAATATAATAATTCCAATCCCAAAGAAAGCAGGTGTTGACAGATGTGAAAATTACCGAACTATCAGTTTAATAAGTCACAGCTGCAAAATACTAACGCGAATTCTTTACAGAAGAATGGAAAAACTAGTAGAAGCCGACCTCGGGGAAGATAAGTTTGGATTCCGTAGAAATGTTGGAACACGTGAGGCAATACTGACCCTTCGACTTATCTCAGAAGCTAGATAAAGGAAGGGCAAACCTACGTTTCTAGCTTTTCACAACGCTGACTGGAATACGCTCTTTCAAATTCAGAAGGTGGCAGGGGTAAAATACAGGGAGCAAAAGGCTATTTACAATTTGTACAGAAACCAGGTGGCAGTTATAAGAATTGAGGGACATGAAAGGGAAGCAGTCGTTGGGAAGGGAGTGAGACAGGACTGTAGCCTATCCCCGATGTTATTCAATCTATATATTGAGCAAGCAGTGAAGGAAACAAAAGAAAAATTCGGAGTAGGTATTAAAATCCATGGAGAAGAAATAAAAACTTTGAGGTTCCCCGATGACATTGTAATTCTCTCATTGACAGCAAAGGACTTGGAAGAGCAGTTGAACGGAATGGATAGTGTCTTATGAACATCAACGAAAGCAAAACGAGGATAATGGAATGTAGTCGAATTAAGACGGGTGATGCTGAGGGAATTAGATTAGGAAATGAGACACTTAAAGTAGTAAAGGAGTTTTGCTATTTGGGGAGCAAAATAACTGATGATGGTCGAAGTAGAGAGGATATAAAATGTAGACTGGCAATAGCATGGAAAGCGTTTCTGAAGAAGAGAAATTTGTTAACATCGAGTATAGATTTAAGTGTCAGGAAGTCATTTCTGAAAGTATTTGTATGGAGTGTAGCCATGTATGGAAGTGAAACATGGACGATACATAGTTTGGACAAGAAGAGAATAGAAGCTTTTGAAATGTGGTGTTACAGAAGAATGCCGAAGATTAGATGGGTGGATCACATAACTAATGAGGAAGTATTGAATAGGATTGGGGAGAAGAGAAGTTTGTGGCACAACTTGACTAGAAGAAGGGATCGGTTGGTAGGACATGTTCTGAGGCATCAAGGGATCACGAATTTAGTATTGGGGGGCAGCGTGGAGGGTAAAAATCGTAGAGAGAGACCAAGAGATGAGTACACTAAGCAGATTCAGAAGGATGTAGGTTGCGGTAGGTACTGGGAGATGAAGAGGCTTGTACAGGGTAGAGTAGCATGGAGAGCTGCACCAAACCAGTCTCTGGACTGAAGACCCCAGCAACAACATTTCTCAAGTCACTATCCCTTTTTCTCAACATATACTAATAGTGCAGGGATGAAAGAGGTGCCGATAGAAAGGTTTAGATATCTTGCGAAGCAAACTTATTAATCACGAATAAGAGAGACTTTTTTCAATTGATATTAGTACAAATGCCATTTCATTTGTTTTAAAGTATTTGTTAACTAGATTATTTGTATATAGCATTGTCATAGATAAAAACCTTTGCAACTGTGGTCTCTGCCCGTCGAACAAGTTCAATTTTCTAAACGAATCTGTTTTCTTAAACGTCAGACATATTTGTTATTGCCACCTTGGACTGTGAATACCTGTTCTACTGCGGTCTGACGTACTTACGTAACATACGAACTGCAATTAAACTCTCAAATTACAGTTAGATGTTATTGTGACCATGGTGATACACCAGGTAAGAAATGGTTCAAATGGCTCTGAGCTCTGTGGGACTTAACTTCTAAGGTCATCAGTCCCCTAGTACTTAGAACTACTTAAACCTAACTAACCTAAGGACATCACACACATCCAAGCCCGAGGCAGGATTCGAACCTGCGATCGTAGCGGTCGCGCGGTTCCAGACTGTAGCGCCTAGAACCGCTCGGCCACCCCGGCCGGGTACACCAGGTAAGAAGCAACACTACGTTACGACCCATACAGTTCCCGATTATTTACTTATTTGTATTTTATATTCGTGTTTCCAATTAAAATTCTCTTCACCAACAGGTAACTAAATATTACGGTCCAAAGCTAGAAATTACAACCATCTGATGACAGTTAAATACTATCATGAGCAGTAAATTACATTCCTGTACTTCTTGTATTTTATGTTTGGGTTTGCTCATTAATTATTAACTTTTGTCAAGAACAAAACAGTCAAATATCGTTTACACTGAGGTATTGTAATGCTCTGCTCAGAATTTAATTCAGAATTATCTGCATGGAAATCCATATACGAAGATGTATCATAAATACCTGATTATTGCTTCACGTAGTTCGGTTCATTTTTATAGATGTTTTCTCTTTATTCCCACTACTACCATTATCCCAATGAGTAAAGTATTCGAAACACTGTCGTTATTTACAACTATAAAACTGAAAGTTTCACACGGTTCCCCTAGTTGTTAATGATGTGTTTCAAAGAATTATTATGTGTTGCTCTGAAAAAGGGGCTCCCTTTAATTTTGGAACAAAACTCATAGTATTCAGTTCTGCGCAAAAAACAGAGTCATACGAACAGTTGACGTAACACATGAACAGGACTCAACAAACAGGTTAATTTTTGGGTTGTGTATTGAGGAAAACTTAACTGAAAGAAGCTTTTTCAGGGTGCTCAAACAATTAAGTTCTGCAACTTTTGCTTTTCGTTGCTATAGTAACTGGTCTTGGAAACACACGAATATACTTCGTGACTTATTTGGAGTATTTTCACTGGTTCAAATGGCTCTGAGCACTATGGGACTCAACTGCTGTGGTCATAAGTCCCCTGGAACTTAGAACTACTTAAACCTAACTAACCTAAGGACAGCACACAACACCCAGCCATCACGAGGCAGAGAAAATCCCTGACCCCGCCGGGAATCGAACCCGGGAACCCGGGCGTGGGAAGCTAGAACGCTACCGCACGACCACGAGATGCGGGCAAGTATTTTCACTAAATGATGTCTTCTGCAATATTTTTCTCAGGTAACTTATTAGAAATAAAGAGTTGGTGAAATTTGTCTTCAAAAACTTATCACAATTTGAAAAGAATAGAGATGCCCATATCGACCACAGCAGAATAAAGAATGACCTTTACCAACGGGGACGTGTAGCGTCAGTAGGCCACATACAATTTGACGTTAGTTCCAGGGAGC
Source organism: Schistocerca serialis cubense (assembly GCF_023864345.2). Lineage (NCBI taxonomy): Eukaryota > Metazoa > Arthropoda > Insecta > Orthoptera > Acrididae > Schistocerca > Schistocerca serialis. Next base: position 335,828,103 of record NC_064642.1, read on the forward strand.
ATCACGTATAGGTGACGCGCCCCTTTGCTACCCATTATTTAAACTCTTAAGGGGCTCCGGAACGCCCTATACTTGCAATGTTAAAATAACGCTTATAAATTACATCTTTCCTCACAAAGTATTTGAGGTAGGAAGTTGAACTTTTTACAGATTATTTATTGGAATATGGGCTACAACTTAACACAGGGATTTTACAAAATTTTAGTTCAGTTATGAAAGATGATTTTTTTTTCAATTGTAATGAAAATTCACAACATTTTTTTTGCAATTTTTTATTTATATATTCAAAAATATACAGTTTTTTGGAAAAAGGCTGTGTTAAATTATGCAGGAGGTACTGTGTAACATTTACTGAAAGTTTGAAACAAATATGTTAGGAAGATCCTTAGAAAACATGTAATTAGTATGAGAAAATAAAAGTTTTGGGAATCGAGCGACAAAGATTGGATTAACTTTTTAGTGCATTCCAGGTCCATAGGATGGATTATCTTCATCCTCTGCAAACTCCTCCTCCAGCTTCCTCTTGTTCCTCCTCCTGTTTACTCTGGCTTGTATTTCTAGACTCTTTACCGCCCTGTCTGCAGCCCGAAGGCGTTCCTTGTCTAAAGCAAGCATCGCTCGTTGTTGTGTTCGTAGATTTTGCTACCATTTTCTTCAGTTGCTGTTACTGCAACACTGTTCCAAAAGGTGGTCATGTATGAACACTTATCACATTTCAGTTGTATTTCACTAGCAAGTCCTACGTGCTTTATTATCGAGAGTTCCAGACCAACTTCACTACAATGAATACATTTTACACAGTTTGAAAAAATTCCTTTGAGAACCGACATATCAAATATTTCATTCACATCCGATTCGCCCATAAAACATTCATAGTTTTCACTCATTGAACCAAGCTTCTTCTGTGAAGTATTTTCTTTCCCACTTTGACTGCTATGGGCAGGTGTACTTGAGAGGTTAGGTTCACTCACTTGGTTATCGTCTTTATTGTTTACAGTAATAACACATACCTTTGGCTTTCCAACATTTCTCTTTTTCTTAAAAGCCTTCAGACGATTTCTAATAACTTTACTTTTACTCATTATTATACTTCAACAAAACAGAGACTCAAGAAACAGAATTAATTACGAATATTTTCGAGATAACGACAGAGTAAATGAACATGAAACAATCGACAATCACACCAGCGATATATATTGAACCATCACAGGTTAGCCACGACACATACTTTATCTCACATCACTAAAATGTACCTGATGAATACGGACGTTAATAATAACACCATTTGACAGCAGTTTAACAGCGCCACAGTGGGTCACGCCCATGTAGAACACATTTCAAAAAAAATTTGAAAATAGTTGTAGTCTTCGGAATTGAATAAATTATATATCTATTAAAAGGTAATAGTCTGCAGATTCAGAAAACGCAAAAAAGTAAAAATTGAACTTTTCATGATTTTGAGCCTTTCCTGAGCCCGTTAAGTGGCTCAGAAATAAGCTCCCATACGAATGGACAAAAATTTTTAATCATTTTCTCAATAACATAAAATGTCTGACATGCAGAAAAGGAAGGTTTACATATAACTTAAAATCATTTCGTATGGACAATTCCTTTTATTCCACTGACGAATTTTTGTTAAAAGCTGGTAGGCTGGAAAAAAACCTTGTTTTAGGCGAAGTGCCATTATAATTTATACGTACCACGTAAACTGACGAGTCCCACATTACTTCAATTAAAAAAATCCATTCAAGTGACCTATGGAACATGTAACTAATTAATGCGAGGGGTCTCCCTGGTACAGTTAAAGGGCTTGACAAAAATATGGAAAAACCATAAGTACAACACGTCACCACGCCTGATAGGCTGTAGGGAACCTGGTGGCGTCTAGCCGTCTCGGAATGGGTAAATACAGGTACTGTATGGTTTTCAAGGGAATCTTATGCTATTCTTTCTGCAAAATAATGGGGGATTCAGGTAACAGTGATTGAGGCGGACAAAGATCACACACACTTCTTCCCAAAGCAGACCACAGGTGCTCAATAATATTGACATCTGGTAATTGTGTTGGCCAGGGGAGATGCGAAAATTCATCCTCGTGGTCAGAAAACCCTTCCTGTTACCAGTTGAAGAGAAACGTCGGGAGCTATACGTCTAAACCCTACTCCCAGTAAGCTCGCAGCAGGTGCCTTTCACGTCGATTAAACAGACATCATCTTAGAGCATTGTGAGGAACCAGAATAACAATGATAAAGCTGACTCGTACTCAGTCTTGTAAGGTGAATCACCGAAAGATAAAAGGGAAAATAAGTACATGAGACAGTTTTACAGGAAAGAGAGGAAAGGTAACTCTAAATAAACGAATTAGCAGCTTCGTAGAATATTGTCCAAGACCAATCCTAGTTTACAAACATTACTTCTTGGTTGGGGTAACGACACCACGCAACTGGAGACAAAGAGAAAGAAGTATACGTGGATGTGATACATGCTATACATAACCATATTATGACGTGCTGTCCCCCCCTCTCCCAAAGGTTCATGCTCTCACTGAGTTCAGTGTCTAACTTGACATATGGAACTAACACTCAAGAATCGTGTATCTCCGTCGAGGACGTCATAAGGCATCCACGAACTACTGAAGAACTTTCTGCGCTCCAAAATGAACCATTCAGCATTTGTAAATCCTTGAGATGGCTAGTAAAAGGAGTGTCAAGATGCATAAAACAGCTTGTAAAATGGGGCTACTGAGGTAAGAGGTGTGAATTAGGTGAAGAACAGACGTAAGAGTGCCTCCTTCGCTGCCCCAAAATGAGTCTGGAGTGTGCAACTGAAAGTCGTTCTACCAAGCCGTCCATTATCAATGTGTGTCGAGGTCCTCAGTTCGAAGAACCGTTTTATGCAGTTCTCCAGGCTAGTCTACCGTCCGCAAGCCTCTTCATCTGTGTGTAACTACAGCAACCTACATCCATTTCATTCTGCTTGCCGAAGTTTAGCTTTGATCTACTTCTACAGTCTTTACTGATACATTTCTCTCTATTACCAAATAGACGATTCTTCGATGGCTCAGAATGTGGGCTATTAACCGATCCTTTTTCCCCTTTTTCAGTCAGGTTGTGGCTTAATTTTTTTTTCTTTCTAGTTCCATTCAGTACCATTTCAATAGTTTTTATTCTCTTCATGTCTGAACAAATACGTTCAGAATAAACATCTTTTTCAGAAATGCTTTTCTGGTTGCTTCAAGTCTGCTATTTATATCCTGCTGTTTTTGGTAATCATCAATTATTTTCCTGCCCAAATAGCTACAGAGCCTCTCTGTCTTTGGACAACATCAGTTGTTTACTTGCCTCTACAACAAAATTCATCTACCACTCTCTGTGTCAACATTTCCTACTTCAATGTCCTCAGCGTCGGCTGTTTTAATTTGACTGCATTGCATTACCCTGGTTTGACTTTCACCGTCTAACCTTTTCTCAATACTCTATCCGTTCCCGTTCACCAGCTGTTTCATGTCTTTGTCATGCCTGACAGAACCATCAGCAAACCTCAGTTTTTATCTCTCCTCCCTGAACTTTAATTTCTTTTCCACGTCTCCCCTTGGCTACCTATACAGCTTGCTCAATGTACAGGTTAATAACTTCATGGATAGGCTACAATCCTGTCTGACCCTTCTCGGCTACTGCTTCTCTTTCATGCCTTTCAACTCCTATAACTGGATTCCAGTTCCTGTGGCAGTTGTAGAAAATCTTACACTTGGTGCATTTTGTCCCTGTTACCATCAGATTTTAAAGAGTCTGCACTAATCGGCATTATTAAAAGCTTTCACTTAATCTACAAATGCTTTAATCGTAGGTTTAGTTTTCTTTCGCCCATCTTCTAAGATAAGTCACAGGATCAGGTTTGCCTCAGGTGTTCCTACGTTTCTCTGGAACCCGAACTGAACTCACCCGAAGTCATCTCCTCAATTTCCCGCACCTCTGCGGTTTCCACAGTTTCAATCTGCAGTTAACAACCAATAAATTACGACCAGAGTCTACATTTCCCCCTCAAAATATTTTACAGTATAAACTCTGGATTCGAAATCTCTTCATATATTCCAGTGTCTCCAGGTTTCTTTCACATACACAACCTTCTTTCATGATAATTAAACAAAGTGTGTAATATTGCTACATGAATTTGCTATGCTGAAATCTGGTGCTAATAGTAGAATAAAAGCGGGTTAAAAGCTGTGAGCTGTCTCGGGAGAAGTTAACCGTGCATTACTGCGCAACTGTTTCACCAGGTAACTAGTCTAGGTTTACCACATTACCAATCAGACTAACATTGATTATAATCTTTTACAGTCATACAACAACCGGTAATATATCCATATATAAAAAGGAGAATTTAAATAAAAAGAAAGAAATCAGTTTATATTTGGAAATTTATTTTAAGATTGTTCATTGAAATTTCAGCATATTATACGTGAGTTATAGCTGAGCTGGTGCCTTGTTTAAGGATTGTAAAAATGTGAAATTTTAATCTTACGGAACACATCAAATATGGAGCCAAGATTGGGAGACTGCGTACAACACTGCATTCACAAAACAACACCCAAAGAACGTTGAAACATAAGCAAGGAGAAATTAACCACAACCAACAGATTCAGTTTTCACCCAAAGAAATTACGTTCCTAACACAATCCTGTCCGTCATGTAATTACCACACACTGGTATACTAAATTCATATTAACTCTTTGTGAAATCTTCCCAAAAAGAATAGCTGAAGGCTACTTTGATGATTACACCACATGCTCCACGTGGTCAACTTGGTTTACAGAAAGCGTATAACTCCACAGTAATTTTGATAATTAAAATAAATTCGATCGAAAAGCAATTGACAAAAGAAAAACCTTGAACTGGTTACTAACGTCTTACTATTAACCTGATGGGTCAAACAGTTATATAAGCATGTGGTACTGGTCTCGCAAAGTACACTCCACGTGGGTTGAACATAAAGAAAAGTTGCTATCTTGTAAAATATTGTCAAGACGAGACGTTATAATCACACAACCATTCACATTTAAGATTGATGAACTTAGAGTTACTGATCAACACGTGGTTCCACTTTACTCACAAAGTAATGACAAAGCAACTACCGCAAAATAATATGAACTTCACATGAGAATTACACTACGCTGCAATTTAAGATAACCTTAGATATTTTAGAGTTAAACCCGAAATAAAGATGATTAAATTTTCAGTTAGGCTGAACTTAACAAATCCATTGTCCTATGGACTTAGCAGACACGCGCTTAGCCGGAGATCTTACCACTTTAGACGCTCGCCACGGTCCCACAGCAACTGCCCACTACCGAGCGTGCTTCCTGAGGGTCGCTCACAAAGACAAACGGAAGTGCCCAGAGGGGCAGCTTCCTATACCAACATGACAACGGACGGACTGAACCATACTAAGGATAGAAACCTCTCTGCTTTAAGAAAGCGTAGCTACCTGTTCCGACGTTGGTCCTACTGTTCTCTAGCAGACAGCCTTGTCTGCTACCCTCAAGCATGCAACTACAAACACATTTGATCATTCATCCTCTCACACAGAAGGGAAGGGGGATGACAGTATCTTATCCTATACAGTATATAACAGAAAGCGGATGTAGGTTCCGTATGAGACTGTGTGACATGAATTACATATAAACTGTGTTTTAAAGTGTAGTAGTGTGACAGATCGTTCTTGTTTACGTGTAAAGGTAACACGTTCCACTACTCAGTCTCCTCCCAGATAGTCAGAAACGCCAAAGTAAATTTAGAAGAGGAATTTATTCCATAAATGACAACAGATTTAAGAAATCAAACATGAAAGGAATCCAACAGAGACCTTTCATAACCCCAACGCTCCGGGAAAAGACTGTGCAGGGAATTTTCTGGCCATGCTAGGACATTCCCAAGCAGGCTTCTCACAACCTACTTAAACCAAAAGTGTAAAGAAAAGGCAAAAGGTCACCAGCTACTTGCTAAAACACAATAATTTCAACAAATCTTTAAAATCTACTAATTTCAAACAGAAAAACAAAGAACACAATCTGTGACACCTATTTAAAAGATAGTGTAGACCTAATTCGGTCAGCAAGTAAAAACAGTGGTTCCTGTGTCATTAATATGAAAACAATATCTGGTTGTTACCCTTATGGAGTTCACCAGTATTTGCTCATTGCAAGAGCCAACTGATGACAGGCAAATTTATGACTGTTTATTAACAAGCAAAATTTATGAAAATAGCAAAGGTGCCACAGCAATTAAAAAAGAACATGAAATAACATCAGTATTATAAAGCAGAACATTACAATGCACAATCCGCAAAAGCAAAAATTGATAAGAAAAAAAACATGTTTTACAAAGTGGTTATCGCAAAAAAAATTCTATATCTTATAAAACTAATAATTTGTAGAATTAACATAACTATGTGGCATTAATTTAATCACTCTACTATATTTCAGTTAGTTAGCAAACAATGAGCACTGTGTCATTATCCTGAAAATACAATTAATTATGTGATTGTTACCCTTAAGGGGTTCCTCACAATAAATATGCCCCATGCAAAGGCTAATCGATGACAGTCCAATGAGAATGAATAGCACTCTGACTGATAAACGAAGCAATGCCACATGAATGAATTTACGAAACAAAATAACACAAATCTAATACATCACACAAGAACAAACATTGATCAATAAAACAGTACAATAGTCAATATCTAATAAAAAACACCAATAAATAAAACACCTGCAAAATACAAGAGTCAAAGTCTAAAATAAACAATAAATAGAACACCTGCAAAATACGAGAGTCAAAGTCTAAAAAAAAATTAATAAATAGAACACCTGCAAAATACGAGAGTCAAAGTCTAAAAAAAATTAATAAATAGAACACCTGCAAAATACAAGAGTCAGTCTAGTAAACACCAATAAATCGAATCCCTGCAACACACGAGTCAAAGTTTCTGTGACAGAAACACACGTATATGCATTGAACTAAGAGCCGTATAATCACTGTTCACTGATACACTCACTAGTTCCACTGTTCCGAGGCACAATATAAGGGGAGGGGAAGGGGGTGCGTCGCCACAGCTGTCAGTAGGGATTTTTGTCCATCTGTTGCGTGCAATACCGCCGTCTCTGCCATCTCATGAAGTTTCTCTTAGTGGTCTGTGTCACGTACATCTCGATTTGGTTCCATGTTTGTGTTGTCAAATTCGTGCGGTATCCTCGATTGATACGCCAGGTTGATATTCCTGGGCAAGGATGGCACTTAGTGGCTCTTCTTTTGTGCCACCCTTAGCGACCAGAGAACATCGAACCATGATTTACTGTCGCTTGACAGTGGGCATCCGTCAGGAGATGTTGATAGGCGTCGTTGAAGTCTGCCAGTTTCTCTGGACAGTACCTGTCAAAAGGCTCCACGCCCCTTGTGTTGTTTCTCCGCGGCCGTCTCGTCACGGTCGCGTGCGTGTGGTGCGTTGCCAGCAGATGGATATCCGCGCGGTGGACCGCTCGCCCATCTCAGGTCATCGCCTCGAGGAAGGGTCGCCCGGGGCGGCCGCCCATTAGCTCCAGGTGCAAGGGAAAGTGTTTGCCGCATGCCCTTCTTTTGTTGTCGACCGCGCTCCCGAAGTGGCCCGGTTGACAGCGTCCCCCGCTGGGAAACCCGCCAGTTTACAACTTGTCCGGCTGCTCCCGTTGTCTCGTAAGAGTTTAGCCGGTTCGCTTTCACGTTCTCAACTGCATTCACAGAAAATTTTTTTATCATAGTTATGTGATTACACAATGTCATACATAATACCACTTAGTATTGCCTTTCACAATTTTTAAGAACAAACGTGAGACTTAATTTATTTTTATTTTTTTTTTTAAATTAGATGAATCGACAATATAAAATAAAATTTAAATGACTTGACAATGTAAAAGAATAAAAATTAAATGACTTTACAATGTAAAAAAAAATAAGAATTAAATGAACTGACAATATAATATTTAAATCCACATCACTAATGTGGTTCACTTACGTTTTAATAAAGCAAGTGCTACTTACTAATTCACTAAAATGAATAGAATTATGCCTTGTGCAAGTATAGGTCGGGTCAGCATAGGGTTCACATGTTATTTACACACACACATGCACACCTGTTGTCTATTCTACAAACTAACTACCCATAAACATGCATTACTCAATATTCTACTTCTATCCACTACTAGTTAAGCCAATAAGCTACTTCAATGCTATTTCAACACCGTGTATATACCACTACAACATTGTTCTAATTCGTCCTCTTCTTGACGCTCGCGGCATACGTCTTGTCACATGATAAATATGGAGAAACTTTCCTTAAACATACACAGTAAAAAGAACAATGGTTATTTACACACCAAAACATTTATACCAGTTCGCACACCTGATAAGAGACTCGCAATTATACATTTATCATACTCATATATTCACACATAAAACAGTAAGAAAATTTCATCTAAAATTACGTTATCACAAGAATTAATCACACAGATGACTCTGAGAAGGATACAAATATTTTAATTAAACAGGTTATACTACATTTTCTTACCCATTTCGTCCCTTCTTTAAGTTACCTTTCGCTTCCAAATCAGTTATTTCGCCTGTGGTGGTTATTCTGGGTTCATTTCTCATGAATGGCAAAATTGTGGTCACCTCTATTCTGTAAAACAGTATCATCTTAACATATTGAACTTACAACAGACACAAAAGATCCGAATCCTCCTGCAATTTAAGTGACAAATGTTTTGCTTCATCCTTACTACCTTAAACCAAGCTTTCCTTCGTTCCCATGATCAAAATTATTTAATCATCCCCTACCTTCAAGAGGGAAATTTCCTCAGTACAAATCATATAGGCTGCAGTGCATCCCGCACCAGCGAAAACGGTAAGCTGTAATGCTCACAGCATCAGCAAAAATACATAAACGTCGCTTTTCTAGGACAAGTATTAACGCAGAATAATTTTTTTTTTTTAGGCTCTGGCTCAACATCAGTGAAGACTACAAAAAGGATCCACATTTCCGTTCCATTCTCCATTTGCTGGAAAACTGCTCGTATTTGACTGCCACAATAATATTTCAGGGCGACGTAAATTACACAAACCACAATTCTTCTTTCACCTTGAATGGAATCAATATACTTACGAAATCCACAGACAGCACTTTACGTACTCAGCTATAAAGAACAAAAAAGACATATATCATCAATATTAACATATCATCGCATATTGGGAAGCCAATGGTTAAACAATCGTATTATCGCGTCCTGTTTTCAAGATTCCAGATTTACTCATTCCTTTCTCAGAGTTCTCCTATCTTAAAATATTCATACAGCACGCATACTATAGTAAGAGATCCTCATTTATACTGACAGATATAGAATAGTAATAGATAGATAGTAGCACTGAAAGCAGAAAATCGGAAACAAGGCTACTAACAGCTAGGGACCTGGGTTTGCCAGACCCATAATACCCACAAATCGGATATTCCCCTGAGTTTTGCATTAATTCAACGCAGATCTTGCTTCTCTCAGGAGCGGCTCTTTTCAATTTACACACACAAAAAAAAACAGCATTTCACTCGTTCACAAGGAAACCTTTTATCTTTACGTTTGAATCAAACTAAATCCTAATTGCACAAGGAAAGAAAACAAATTAACAACATCACTTCAATCAATCACATAAAAACATCTTTATCATTAATTTTTACCAACATATTATTCAAAATGCATGTCACAAATTTAAACTAATCAATTCATTCTCTCCACTGTCCCCTCTACTCCCCACTGTCCTTTCTACACATTTGCCATGTCGCTCATTTGTTCCGATTGGGCGCCTTCTGCGCTGATCGTTAGTCATTGCCGGTTTTGCTCATTTCTATTTGCTGGATTATGTCTAGGGTTAGCCGGCCGAATTTCCACATCATGAGGTGCTCCGCCTACAGTCCTATTCCCACCGTGTTCACCGTGATATCGATTCTGGTTGCCGTACCTGTAGCGTTCACGATCTTGTCCACGTCCTCGATTATTTCCGCTGTTCCACCTGTGTTCGCGACTGTTACCCCAGTTTCTATACGGCCTGTCCCGATTGTTGTTCCGTTCGCGTCGCGACGACCAGTCACGCCGTTGATTAGTAATACGGCCACGACTGCGGTCGCGCTGCTGTGCCCCGTAATAACTTTGTGCCTGATTAGGCTGGCATTCTGCTGTATTATATTCCAACTCTTGGAGAAGTGTTTTAAACGTTTCCACGTCCTCTTTGCATCGTCCCGCAAGAATGACGTGCCGCAAGTGCATCGGCAATTTGGTGATGCATATCCTAATTAGTTCCGCAGGCCCGTATGGATCGTATAAAAATTGATTTGCCTGCAGCATGTGGTCGAATAGGCGTGCAGGGCTGCCGAAACCAGACTGGTTCAAATTTGGCAGCATAATTATGCCATGTTTGACCCTATCTTGTGCCGCTTCCGACCAATAGGCGGAGAGAAAGGCTTGTCGAAACTCCCGAGTGGAGTTGCAGTGACGCGCTGCCGACCTCATGCGACTCGCCGGTTCGCCTTCCAAATAGCCACACATATATTCTATCTTATGTGAACTTGCCCAGTCAGGGGGAAGACAAAACTCAAATTGCTCGAGCCATGCACGTGGATGTATTCCTTTTTGCGAATTTCGGAATATCTCAAACTTTCTTACTGTAAGGAAATGTTTGAAATCAAATCCCCGCAGTTCCTCCTGGCGAGGCCCTTGAATGTTTCTATGTCTCTCATGTCTGCCCCTTAAATTACATTCTTCCCTGTCGTCAAAATCTCCCTCGTGGCCGGAGTCCCTCTCTGCACTGTTCGTACGGCTATTTTTAGTGCTATTGGCGAGTTCGGAATCACACGCCATGCGGTTTTCCAGATGCGCCACGCGTTCTTGTAATTCGCCTGTTACAGCCTTGTGTTGCCTGTTCACTTCGAATTGTCCCTTCTGAAATCTCAGAAGCGAACGCACTTCTTCGGTCTCTGCGGCCGCTACCGGTGTAGTATTGTTCTCGCTTTCCGTCAGCTGCATCGTGCCTACAATGTCCGCTAATGCCGCAATCTTATCATCTATTTGTCTCTTGTCCTCCGCCCCAGTCTGCTTCAATTGTTCTACTTGCTGTTCCAACGCGTGGATCGCTAAACTGTTGTCCGCTATTGTATTGCTAACGGACGTGGGACAATGCGTTTCTGCCTCTTGGACCCTCGAGAGTACCTGCTGATGTTCCCTTTGGCATTCTTCCTTCAGCTCTTGGAAATTCCTAAGTAGCCGTTTTTCGCTTTCTTTAGATTCGGCATCGCGATTCCGCTTGCTCTGTTCTAAGGCTTGCAGACGATCATCGATTTGTTCAAATGTACGGCCTAATTCTTTCATAATATCACTTTTTATTTCACTTGCCAGATTGTTTATTCTTTGTGAGATATCATCGGACACTCTCTGCATCGACTTGTCGACTTTATTTGTCTGCTGGATTAGTTTTTCGTCTATTTGTTCGCCTAGCTCGCGGATCGATTTTTTGGATGATTCTTTTTGTTCTCGGAACGATTTTTCTGATTTCTGCGTCATTTGATCGCCTAGCTCTCGAATCGATTTTTCAGATTTCTGCGTCATTTGTTCGCCTAGCTCTCGGATCGATTTTTCAGATTTCTGCGTCATTTGATCCCCTAGCTCGCGGATCGATTTTTCAGATTTCTGTGCGTTTTCTTTATTTTGTTGCAATAACGCTTTCATAAGTTCTGCCAAATCATTTTGGTTAGTAGGAGGCAAATTAATTTGTGGCTCTGATGTGAGCCCGTTCGTGCTGTTCTGCATTTCGTCTGAAGTATTTCCCATTGCATTTTCAGAACCGCCCGACGCGTTAACATTTGAAATCAAATTATCCCCTTGGTCCATGTTGCTTAAGTTGTCACACAGTTTACTTTTAGTTTGGTTACGTGTCTGCATTAGTTCAATTTATACCCAGTACGCAACACACTAATCACAGTAAATGTATCCCCCAAAAATTTCGACAGTTACACGAAAGGTACCCAACCTAGTACTCACTTTTTCACACGCAAAACAAATTTTTATCTTTGATCGAAACAGTGGAATTTACAAGCGAGAAAAAAAAAAACCACACACACATATAAAACACACAAATATAGAAAACAAAACAACAAGACAAACAACACAACGCCGCTCAACAACGCAGTGAATCTTTAGAAAGTCTCCTCAGAAACAACGCAGAAGTTGTTTGAGCGCTGTAGGGAAAAAAAATTAAGATTATACAACGCTTGCAATCTAACGTCTCAGAGATTCCAGAATCTAGCGGAATCACAGAACAGGGTCGCCATGTGTAATATTGCTACATGAATTTGCTATGCTGAAATCTGGTGCTAATAGTAGAATAAAAGCGGGTTAAAAGCTGTGAGCTGTCTCGGGAGAAGTTAACCGTGCATTACTGCGCAACTGTTTCACCAGGTAACTAGTCTAGGTTTACCACATTACCAATCAGACTAACATTGATTATAATCTTTTACAGTCATACAACAACCGGTAATATATCCATATATAAAAAGGAGAATTTAAATAAAAAGAAAGAAATCAGTTTATATTTGGAAATTTATTTTAAGATTGTTCATTGAAATTTCAGCATATTATACGTGAGTTATAGCTGAGCTGGTGCCTTGTTTAAGGATTGTAAAAATGTGAAATTTTAATCTTACGGAACACATCAAATATGGAGCCAAGATTGGGAGACTGCGTACAACACTGCATTCACAAAACAACACCCAAAGAACGTTGAAACATAAGCAAGGAGAAATTAACCACAACCAACAGATTCAGTTTTCACCCAAAGAAATTACGTTCCTAACACAATCCTGTCCGTCATGTAATTACCACACACTGGTATACTAAATTCATATTAACTCTTTGTGAAATCTTCCCAAAAAGAATAGCTGAAGGCTACTTTGATGATTACACCACATGCTCCACGTGGTCAACTTGGTTTACAGAAAGCGTATAACTCCACAGTAATTTTGATAATTAAAATAAATTCGATCGAAAAGCAATTGACAAAAGAAAAACCTTGAACTGGTTACTAACGTCTTACCATTAACCTGATGGGTCAAACAGTTATATAAGCACGTGGTACTGGTCTCGCAAAGTACACTCCACGTGGGTTGAACATAAAGAAAAGTTGCTATCTTGTAAAATATTGTCAAGACGAGACGTTATAATCACACAAGCATTCACATTTAAGATTGATGAACTTAGAGTTACTGATCAACACGTGGTTCCACTTTACTCACAAAGTAATGACAAAGCAACTACCGCAAAATAATATGAACTTCACACGAGAATTACACTACGCTGCAATTTAAGATAACCTTAGATATTTTAGAGTTAAACCCGAAATAAAGATGATTAAATTTTCAGTTAGGCTGAACTTAACAAATCCATTGTCCTATGGACTTAGCAGACACGCGCTTAGCTGGAGATCTTACCACTTCAGACGCTCGCCACGGTCCCACAGCAACTGCCCACTACCGAGCGTGCTTCCTGAGGGTCGCTCACAAAGACAAACGGAAGTGCCCAGAGGGGCAGCTTCCTATACCAACATGACAACGGACGGTCAGAACCATACTAAGGATAGAAACCTCTCTGCTTTAAGAAAGCGTAGCTACCTGTTCCGACGTTGGTCCTACTGTTCTCTAGCAGACAGCCTTGTCTGCTACCCTCAAGCATGCAACTACAAACACATTTGATCATTCATCCTCTCACACAGAAGGGAAGGGGGATGACAGTATCTTATCCTATACAGTATATAACAGAAAGCGGATGTAGGTTCCGTATGAGACTGTGTGACATGAATTACATATAAACTGTGTTTTAAAGTGTAGTAGTGTGACAGATCGTTTTTGTTTACGTGTAAAGGTAACACGTTCCACTACTCAGTCTCCTCCCAGATAGTCAGAAACGCCACAGTAAATTTAGAAGAGGAATTTATTCCATAAATGACAACAGATTTAAGAAATCAAACATGAAAGGAATCCAACAGAGACCTTTCAAGTGTCTGTACTAATTAAATTCTGCTCTGTGTGAAATTCTACCAGGCCGTTTCCCCAGTAGTTCCATTCCCCCAGTCCATGTTATTCTACTATTTTTCCTTCTCTTTGTTTTCCTACTATCGAATTTCAGCCTCTCGTCACAATTTAACTCTCGTCGCCGTTAATTATCCGAGTAATTTCTTTTAACTCGTCATACAATGGTTGAATGTCTTCATCATCAACGGAGGCATTAGGCACGTGAACTCGTACTGTTGTGTTTGTTCTTGATTTTGTGCCTACGTCGGCTGTGATAATAAATTCACTATGATTTTCGTAGGAGCCGACGCCCACTCCCATTTTCTTTCTCATTGTTAGGTTTGTTCCTGTATTATACCGTTTTCGTTTCGTGTTTGTGTCCCTTAGTCACATAATCCGAGATCCTGTTCTTCCGGCCCCCATTCTTTACTAATTTCGCTGTATGTTACTGGAACCCATTAATTTCTCATTTTAAATTCTCTAACCTATCTACTGGACTGAGACATATAACATTCCACTCCTCGCTTCAACTTACAGAACTCCAGTTTTGCTTCCCCTGCTGACGATATCCCCTTACCCTCAGAAATGCCGTTATCCACAAGCCACAGAGTAGAGCTTCATGTTCGCGGGAAAAATAACGATTATAGTTTCTCCTTTCTTTAAACTGTTTGCATGCAACATAGAAATGGCATGCTGATTAAATGTTACAAAGCCAGACCAGTCATTCATCCAAACCCTGCCCCCTGCCATTATTATAACCACATGTTTGTCTGGTCTCTTCAAAGATTATCCTTCGTTGTAGTTACACACTCGATGCTGCTATCTTTATCATTGAGGCATGCGAGCCACTTCATCTCAGCAAGGTTCGCGGTCCTTGAAAACAAAGGGTGGGGAGGGGGGCGGGGGGGGGGAGCGAATATCAACAGAGATACACAAATTAAATATTATCATTCACTTTCATACGTTTTACTGTTATTCGTGTACTTCAGTCAACACTGATAATTAACAGTTAAGCCCAAACTGAAATGTTCGAATTTGAAGCTAGTTTTCAAACATTGCAGTAATGTTATTTGGTTTATTGTTTTCGCAGACTCAGGAAACAAGTCAGCACCTGTCGAACGTTCATGACAGGTTGCTAATCAGGGTCAAATTATATTGCAGCTGTAAACCTCCCTTTGGGGAGCAGCGATGTTAGATCTGAAATTGCAAGCACGGCTCGAAGTCCGAGTCATAGCTTAAAGCTAGTACTACGTTTCTCCCCTCCATCGAATATTTTCTTGCTAGCTTACATGTTATATTGCTAGCTTAAAATAAAAAAATCCTTTGAGATCGAAAATATTTCCGAGAGTTTGGGTTTCGAACATCTTCGGTGATGGCATCAGCTCTCCTTGTCACGATGAATTCACAATTTTTCTAATACAATAACACAAGTAAACCATTAAAATTGCTTGCTGTCGAGTGTTCGCTTCTAGGACACAATTTACAGGTTGTTTTTATATTATTATTATTAGTCGTAAAGCTCCCAACATGGAAGACGCTAAGTAAAGATGGTTCACTTCTGGGGCTTCTTATTCTTCTTGTTTGCCCACCAGGTCTTCATTCTTTGCGAGAATTCAGCTTTTCTTTCTTCGCTCCATTGTTCCAGTTCTCGGCGCTTTTGTCTCTGGTTTGACCTCCCATTTGTCAACTTGAAGTTTGAAATTGTTTCTTTTGTTCATGTCTTCAGTAGTAATGTTGGCTAATTCCAGATCTTTCTTTACATTTTTGATCCATTCTCCTCCATTAACAAGGGATGCTACGTATCTTACTATTTTTTTTGTAAGTCTGTGATCGGGAAGTCTCATTATGTGGCCATAGAATTTTAGACGCCTCTTCCTCATGTCTATCTCTATGTTAGAATATTCTTCAATTTTAGAATTTTTCTGTAATCTATACCCCTCTTTGGTCCATCTTGGTTCCAGAATTTTCCTAATGATTTTCCTTTCCTCTTTCTTCAGGTTTTCCATACCTGTTTTCCTTTTAGGTGTCAAGGTTTCGCTGGCATATAGCATTATTGGTTTAATTACCGACTTATAATGTTTAATTTTTGTATTTATAGATAGACATTTTTTATTGTAAATGTTTTTATCTATAGTAGAAGGTAGCAAACTTCGCCCCAGCATTCGATTCACAATAAAGTAACTATAGGAACGCATCACTTGCAAAACAGAGGGATTTATTTTGATCTTTTTACGTTGTCGCCATGTTTCCGAATTCAAAAGGCATTTTACTGACTGCAGCGTAAAATATATGGAGTATTATAATAGTGGAGAAATAGGTTCAGTCCATAACATCTTCCCGGAGTGACGGATCGTGGAGCTACGGTCAATATTTTCAAAATGGCAAAGAACATTATACACTATCCACTACTTTTGAAAAGAATCGTCTCGTCTATGTGATAACTGTCAAAATTAACGAAGTAATTAATTTTCTTCGGCTGATACGCAGTTGCACGAATGGTTACACAACATTTAACGACGACAAGCGAGTCCGCTTGCTGATATGGATTGCAAGATTCTCGGCTCTAGCCAAGTGAACACGAACTATAAGCAGTGACATAAATCTTTCAGTAATTAGCACATGGAGATAACAAGTTCCGCGACGTTGCTTGCAACTGTAGACCATTACTCGTATTACTAACGACAGATAAGAATAAATCGGACGTCACCTGTAGACACAATCCTCATTTTAAATTGCCCCGGTTTCAAACGTAAAGTGGCAGCCATTGCTCAACCTAATTATCCGTAATACTAACATGAGAAGACAGGCAGGAACAATTTATCACAGTGACAGCTGAATATTTCTTACTGTGACGCGCCAGGAAATACTACATTTGCAACAAATGTAGCGATGGCCTCAATATTTTCTCGTTGTCGCTTCATGGAAACTATCTTACACAATGTGTTTTGTGCGGTACTCGAACTCTCATGACCTCAGTCCAAAAATAGTAAGTAGAGTATCACAGGGATTTCACAGAGCTTTCTCATTTCTGCCCTTAACTCGTTCTGGCAGACAATCGATACTATCAAAAAGTATTTCAGCTGTTATCGTACGGGAACACACGCCTTGGAACACCTATGATAATACGAAATCCATTCTAAACTTTCTGGTACGAACAATCAATAGATAAGTAGCCCACGTAAGGATCATATCTCAAGGTCCCTTCCTCACTTCCGGTGACTGATTACATACTAGCGCTAGTTACATTCAGGGACACGCAACACAAACACCCCCTCCCCCATCGCCCGGGGAAATAACAGGCAATTGTACGTTACTGGCCATTAAAATTGGTACATCAAGAAGAACTGCAGATGATAAACGGGTAGTCATTGGACAAATATATTATACTAGAACTGACATGTGATTACATTTTCACGCAATTTGGGTGCATAGGTCCTGAGAAATCAGTACCCAGAACAACCACCTCTGGCCGTAATATCGGCCTCGATACGCCTGGGCATTGAATCAAACAGAGCTTGGATGGCGTGTACAGGTACAGCTGCCCATGCAGCTTCAACACGATACCACAGTTCATCAAGAGTAGTGACTGGCGTATTGAGACGAGCCAGTTGCTCGGCCACCATTGACCAGACGTTCTCAGTTGGTGAGAGATCTGGAGAATGTGCTGGCCAGGGCAGCAGTCGAACAGGACCTGCAAGATGCATTATCGCGCTGAAATGTAGGGTTTCGCATCGATCGAATGAAGGGTAGAGCCACGGGTCGTAACACATCTGAAATATAACGTCCACTGCTCAAAGTGCCGTCAATGTGAACAAGAGGTGACCGAGTCGTGGAACCAATGGCACCCCATACCATCACGCCGGGAGATACGCCAGTATATGACGAATACACGCTTCCAATGTGTGTTCACCGCGATGTGGCCAAACACGGATGCGACTATCATGATGATGGAAACAGAACCTGGATCATCCGAAAAAATGACGTTTTGCCATTCGTGCACGCAGGTTCGTCGTTTAGTACACCATCGCAGGCACTCCCATCTGTGATGCAGCGTCAACGGTAACTGCAGCGTATAGTCCATGCTGCTGCAAACGTCGTCGAACTGTTCGTGCAGATGAATGCGGATAAGATGCCTGCCATCTCGACTGCTAATGTTAAGAGGCCGTTGGGATCCAGCACGGCGTTCCGTATTACCCTCCTGAAGCCACCGAGTCCATATTCTGCTAACAGTCATTGGATCTCGACCAACGCGAGCAGCAATGTCGCGATACGATAAACCAAAATCGTGATAGGCTACAGTCCGACTTTTATCAAAGTGGGAAACGTGATGGTACGCATTTCTCCTCCTTACACTAGGCATCACAACAACGTTTCACCAGGCAACGCCGGCCAACTGCTGTTTGTGTATGAGAAATCGGTTGAAAACTTTCCTCATGTCAGCAAGTTGTAGGTGTCGCCACCGGCGCCAACCTTGTGCGACTGCTTTGAAAAGCTAGTCATTTGCATATCACAGCATCTTCTTCCTGTCGGTTAAATTTCGCGTCTGTAGCACGTCATCTTCGTGGTGTAGCAGCTTTAGTGGCCACTAGTGTATGTCGCTCAGGGGAACCTTCCATCCTTCTTAGGCTCACCTCTCCTCTCTAATTTCCCTTGGATCAATACGAAGTATGAAAACCCCTGAGTCAACAGGATTCGACCTCTCCCCTTCTCTTTATTACATCATGAATCTAATTTTCTGAGCCCCGCTCATTCGAGTTTTACATGTCGTACTGCTTTCATCACCATAAAGCATGGACCTGGAAGAACAGTTGAACTGAATGGACACGGTCTTGAAAGAAGGATATAAGATGAACGTCAACAAAAGCAAAACGAGGATAATGGAATGTAGTCGAATTAAGTCGAGTGATGCTGAGGGAATTAGATTAGGAAATGAGACACTTACATTATTTTTGATATTTGGGGAGCAAAATAACTGACGATAGTCGAATTAGAGAGGATATAAAATGTAGACTGCCAATGGCAAGGAAACCGTTTCTGAAGAAGAGAAATTTGATAACTTCGAGTATAGGCTTAAGCGTCAGACAGCAAGAGAATAGAAGCTTTCGAAATGTGGTGTTACAGAAGAATGCTGAAGGTTAAATGGGTAGATCACATAACTAATGAGGAGGTATTGAACACAATTGGGGAGAAGAGAAATTCGTGGCACAATTTGACTATAAGAAGGGACCGGTTGATAGGACATGTTCTGAGGCATCAAGGGATCACAAATTTAGCATTGGAGGGCAGCGTGGAGGGTAAAAATCGTAGATGGAGACCAAGAGATGAATATACTAAGCAGATTCAGAAGGATATAGGTTGCAGTAGGTACTGGGAGATGAAGAAGCTTGCACAGGATAGAGTAGCATGGAGAGCTGCATCAAACCAGTCTCAGGACTGAAGACCACAATAACAACAACTGAATGATCTGTATATGCCTTAATGATTACAACAGATGGGTTCTGCTGTTGGCATCTGTATTTGTGGAAGGGGAACCATGTTGCATAACAGTGGCGTAAATATGAAGCAATTGCAAAAGTTTATAAATACCTGTATCCCCCCAGTGCCAGTGGGTATAAGTTCAGATCCTGTAAAGTCCGTGCAGGCGTAGTCAATGGACGGTATTGTTATGTATATTGCCCAACCTACTGTATTTAATGCTATACAGGCTGAATTTAAGGCTTATAATAGACAGCTTTTGGCTGTTTGTGATATACAGTGTCGTACAGTGATCGTAAAACATGTCTCCACCGTCACTGCCTCCAGGTGCTGCGTTGACACCCACCGAAGCCTCCAGTGGAGCAGTCTTTGAAAGATATGGCCTGTATGCAGGCGAGAGTAGCAGGCTGATAAGCCGCCCACCTACATAAGAGCTGCAGCATGCAGCTGTGACAACACATCAACAGCAGCAGTAGCTATGTATGAAATAAGAGTTTATGAAAAGATGTAACTACTGTGGCTTTGGGAGTATCATGTCTAATTCCTAAAGAATACCATAATCGAAACTACTTGCTAAGCTGCAGTGTCTACACATATTATTATTTTTTTAAATTGAGAAGAAAATATCATTTATTTTCCTTCTTACAACTAACAGTGTGCAGTTTAACAGGAGGAGGTCCATGAATCTGGTATCGTCCATTCAAACCATAATGTCTATAGCAGGGCTTAGACAAAAGGACATAATTTTTAAACAAGTGGGGCATCAGGGTAAACCTGTGTGAAATATCACATAGCAAAAGTGTAAGTTGTGTAGGAAACAAATAATAGACCACAGCATCCAAACTGCAACATTTCTCTGTAACCATTCCATAAATTTCCAAAACTACTTTGCAAATACCGCTTGATTTCAGCCACTCGAACATGTAATGGGCAGTAACACATTATTCATCTTCATCTTGGAAAACACAGACCTTCAGCAGAAGTGTCCTAACGTATTCGGGAATGTCCAGAAAATCCGGGTTAAGATGGGTTCTTGGTCAGACAAAACTTGTGCAGTCAGTGTTCACCACTAAGAGCTGTTTTCATAGATGCATCACTGGTCACAATTTGAAATATCTACATATACATCCACACCTACACAGATAGCCCGCAAGCCACCGCAAAGTGTGTGGTGGAGGGTACCCTGTGCTACTACTAGCCATTTCCTTTCCTGTTCCACTCCCAAAAAGTGCGAGGGAAAAACGACACTCTATATGCCTCCGCTGTTGTTGTTGTGGTCTTCAGTCCAGAGACTGGTTTGGTACAGCTCTCCATGCTACTCTATCCAGTGCAAGTTCCTTCATCTCCCAGAACCTACTGCAACCTATATCCTTCTGAATCTGCTTAGTGTATTCATCTCTTGGTCTCCCTCTACGATATTTACCCTCCACGCTGCCCTCCAATACTAAATTGGTGATTCCTCAGAACATGTCCTACCAACTGATCCCTTCTTATAGTCAAATTGTGCCACGAGTTTCTCTTCTCTCTAATTCTATTCAATACCTAATCATTAGTTATGTGATCTACCCATCTAATCTTCAGCATTCTTCTGTAGCACCACATTTCGAAAGCTTCTATTCTCTTCTTGTCTAAACTATTTATCGTCCACGTTTCACTTTCATACATGGCTACACTCCATACAAATATTTTCAGAAACGACTTCCTGACACTTAAGTCTATACTCGATGTTAACAAATTTCTCTTCTTCAGAAACGCTTTCCTAGCTATTGGAAGTCTACATTTTATATCCTCTCTACTTCGACCATCGTCAGTTATCTTGCTCCTCAAATAGCAAAACTAATGTGTCTCATTTCCTAATCTAATTCCCTCAGTATCACCCGATTTAATTCGACTACATTCCATTATCCTCGTTTTGCTTTTGTTGACGTTCATCTTATATCCTTCTTTCAAGACGCTGTCCATTCCGTTCAAATGTTCTTCCAGGATCTTTGCTGTCTCTGACAGAATTACAGTGGCATCGGCGAACCTCAAAGTTTTTATTTCTTCTCCATGGATTTTAATTCCTACTCCGAATTTTTCTCTTGTTTCCTTTACTGCTTGCGCAATATACAGATTGAATAACGTCGGGAAGAGGCTACTACCCTGTCTCACTCCCTTCCCAACCACTGCTTCTCTTTCATGCCCCTCTACTCTTATAAGTGCCTTCTGGTTTCTGTACAAATTGTAAATAGACTTTCGCTCCCTATATTTTACCCCTGCCACCTTCAGGATTTGAAGGAGAGTATTCCAGTCGACATTGTCAAAAGCTTTCTCTAAGTCTGCAAATGCTAGAAACGTAGGTTAAACTGATACTTCGGTAATTTTCATATCTGTTAGCACCTGTTTTCTCTGGGATTCCGTATGAGCCCTAATGTCTCGAAACTTATCTTAGTGGTCCTTACGTGCAATGTATGTTGGCGGCAGTGTAATCGTTTGGCAGTCAGCTTCAAATGCCGGTTCTCTAAATTTTACCAGTTGTGTTTCTCGAAAACAACGTCGCCTTCTTTCCATGGATTCCTGTTCGAGATCCCGAAGCATCTTCGCAACACTAACGTGTGCTTCAAACCTACTGGTGACAAATTTAGGAGCCCAGTTCTGAATTGCTTCGATGTATTACTTCCATCAGACCTGCTATGGATCCCAAACACACTCGCAATACTCAAGAATAGATTGCACAAATATCGTACACGCGGTCTCCTTTACTGCTGATCCGCTGTTTCCTAGAATTCTCCCAATAAACCGAAGTCGGCCATTCGCCTTCTCTAGCACAGTTGTCACATGCTCGTTCCATTCCATATCGCTGTGTTATGTTACACTCAGATATTTAAACGAGTTGACTGTGTCAAGCAGGACACTAGTAATTACAGATTTGTTCTTCCTACTCATTGGCATTAACTTGCATTTTTCCACATGTGGCGCTAGCTGCCATTCATCACACCAACTGGAAATTTTGTCTCAGTCGTCTTGCATTTTCCTACAGTCACTCA
Organism: Schistocerca serialis cubense; assembly: GCF_023864345.2. Lineage (NCBI taxonomy): Eukaryota > Metazoa > Arthropoda > Insecta > Orthoptera > Acrididae > Schistocerca > Schistocerca serialis. The sequence goes on from NC_064642.1 coordinate 335,850,737, forward strand.
ATTTCGACACCTTACGCACACCACAGCAAACAACCGTAGATTGCTTCTTCTCACCCTGTCCGCTAAATAATTTAACAACGGTCCTGTCACACTTACCTGGGGCACTCCTGGCGATACCCTTGTCTCTGATGAACATTCGCCGTCGAGTACAACATACTGGGTTCTATTACTTAATATTTATTCGAGCCACTCATACGTCTGTGAACTTACTCATATCCTCGTATCTTCGTTAGCAGCCTGCAATGGGGCTCCGTGTCACATGCTTTCCGGAAATCTGTACATATGAAATCTGCATGTTGCCTTTCATCCATGTTTGCAATATATCATGTGAGAAAAGGGCTCTAGATGATTTTATCACGAGCCACGCATTCTAAAACCATGCTGATTCGTGGACATAACCCTCTCAGTCTCAAGAAACTTTATGACATTCGAAATGCGAATGTGCTCAAGGATTCTGCAGCAAACCGAAGTTAGGAATATTGGTTTGTAATTTTGCGGGTCCATTCCTTTACCCTTCTTATATACTGGAGTCACCTGCGCTTCTTTCCAATCGCTTGGGACTTTGTGATGGGCGAGATATTCACGATAAATGCAAGCTGGGTAAAGGGACAATGCCTCAGAGTACTCTTAGTAAATCCGAATGGGAATTCCATCCCGACCTGGCGATGTATTTTCTTTCAGGTCTTTCAGTTACTTCTCCACGCCAGGGATGCTTATTGTTATGTAGTTCATATGGGAGTCTATGCAACGGTCAAATCACGGTATATTTGTAGGACTCTCCCGTGTGAACGATGTCTTGAACGTGAAATTTAAAACTTTGGCTTTCGTTTTGCTGTCTTCAACTGCCACACCAGATTTGTCAACAGGGGACTGTATGGAAGCCTTCGACCCGCTTAGCGATTTTACATGGGACCAAAATTTCCTCTCGTTCTCTGCCAGATCTTCTGCTAAGGTGTGACGGTGGTAGTTGAATGCTTCGCGCATAGATCTTTTCACGGACGCACGGATCACTGCTAAGCTTTGCCTGTCGTCATCTGTGCGTTCTCTTTCGAACCGACTGTGCAACAGCCTCTGCTTCTTCAGCATCTTCCGAATTTTGCTGTTAAACCATGGTGGGTCTTTTCCATCCTTTATCTACTTACTAGGCACATAACTCTCCAGACCACGCCGCCCGGGACGGCTTAGCGGTTCTAGGCGCTACAGTCTCGAACTGCGCGACCGCTACATTCGCAGGTTCGAATCCAGCCTCGGGCATAGATGTGTGTGATGTCCTTAGGTTAGTTAGGTTTAAGTAGTTCTTAGTTCTAGGGGACTGATGACCTCAGAATTTAAGTGCCTTAGTGCTCAGAGCTATTTGAACCACTTTTTTTCTCCAGACCATGATTTACAACCTGCTTAAACTTTCCCCATAATTCCTCTATGCCCATCTTCCTAGAGTTAAGTGATGTCAGTTCACTGTCTAAGTGAGATGCTAACAACTGCTTATGTGCTCTATCTACCAGAAACACTCTTCTAGCCCTCTTGACTGATTTATTAACTTTCTTAGCCATTGTCGCTATAATGACATCATGATCCTAATCCCCATTTCTATACTGTCGTTGTTGATAAGATCCGGCCTATTTGTAGCTACAAGACCTAAGGCAGTTCCGATGCGTGTGGGCTGCCGAGTTAGTTGCTCAAGACAGTTGTCAGAAAATATGTTAAAAGGTATTTCGCATGACTGTCTGTCTGTATCCCTGCAATGAATCCACAGACATCCCAGTCTACACTCGGTAGGTTAAAGTCGCCTCCAACGAGTAATGCAGGATCTGAGTATTTCTATGCTACTAGCTGTAGACTTTCTTTGAATGACTCTAGAATTGTCACACTCACTACCCTTACATAAGTTAACAATGAGCTCAATTTCTCAGTATAGGATCATAATTTTGTTCATTTTGATGGTGCACTGAGAGTATAACTTAGCGTGTTCATCTTTTATGCTGAAACCAAAGACAAAGCTCTTTAAAAAGCTTCATACACTCCTGCAAATAATGTATCTTAACAGCAATCGATAAATTATTCACATAGTCATGAGAGGAGTGGTAAAGGGTGAAGATATCTAGGTACACAGGAGGTGAGGTGGAATTGCCACCACCATATGGCGCAGTAATTATGTTGTTTAACATCAGCTGCAGTTTAAACTACGCTGGATGTAAACACATCAGTGTGGACATGGTATAGAACTGAGAGTTGTATCTGGTATATTAAAAAATCTACAGTTTAATGATTCCAAAGTGATCTGTTCAAAAATGGCTCTGAGCACTATGGGACTCAACTGCTGTGGTCATCAGTCCCCTAGAACTTAGAACTACTTAAACCTAACTAACCTAAGGACATCACACACACCCATGCCCCAGGCAGGAGTCGAACCTGCGACCGTAGCAGCAGCGCGGTTCCGGACTGGAGCGCCTAGAACCGCACGGCCACCGCGAAAGTGATCTGTGGATGAGTAGGTTTTCCTATATGCCACGTCAGTGCAGATGCAAGTTTTACGCCATGGAAACATTCACTCTTCATAAGTAATACTGGGCATCATATGCTCACAGCAGGAGACATCCCTGAAACAATTAAAATATTTAACAACAGGGAGTGTTCCCAAGTACAGTATCAGATGTTTAAGAATCTATTGTATAGCAGATGATTCTACAAGGTATTGTGGAGTAATATGTTGGAGTCAGCTCGTCAAAATCCCATTCCATTGGAAGAAACCGTTGCTCAACCCTATGATTCATGCTGTACACCTTTAGCAGTCGAAATGTGTGAGCCAAGAACTTCAACCTTATTTAAGTATGTTCATATTCACTTGAATATGTAAGTGTTTATGAATAAAAAAAGTTTAAGAGCTACAGGTATTCTCTATAAAATACCATGTATGCCAATGTGAATGCGAAGTTGTCATCACGACTGAGAGGACAAAACATCCCCATCACAAGAGACTTGTAGTAATTGTCTGGCTCTGTAATGGTAATGAAAACCAAAACAAGCAGAAAAGGAGTTGGTCATTACTTGCCGATTATATATAGGCCTTAACTGTGAGACTCTCAGACTGAAGGAAGACAAATAATCTTCTAGCACTGTTAACACATCATGAGCAGATCTGTTATGAGCATGTATGTATTTTCCCTAGAACCCTCTTTCAGCTCAGATATCGGTTACTGCAGGAGACTTTAGATGGCTTCAACAGACTAACGTGCCACATGTCCAGTGAAAGCATTGATATTCCACAACATGAAAAAGTAAGGCTAAACAGCCTATAGAAAATTTGATGACACCGCAGTGGAAAACCAGGATGAGATAAGGAGATATTTCTGTTTTGGCCGCTATAAGAAAGTCGATGTCTTCTATTCGAGCCAGACATACTCAAGAATTCTGAAGCAATTACACAGGGATTTTGAGTGGATGGCAGTGTTCCTCCCGCATCTACGAGAATTGCCCAGAAAGTAATGCCCTGCCGTTTTTTTCTCTTCAACAATGCTTTATTGAACATAATGAGAATTACACACGCGAGAGAATGGTGTTTTATCTACACACCCTATTTTTCCACGTAATCCCCATCCCGATCTGTGGCGTTTCTCCAACGCGGAACAAGGGCTTTGCGCCGCCCGGAGTGGCCGTGCGGTTCTAGGCGCTACAGTCTGAAGCCGAGCGACCGCTCCGGTCGCAGGTTCGAATCCTGCCTCGGGCATGGATGTGTGTGATGTCATTAGGTTAGTTAGGTTTAATTAGTTCTTAGTTCTAGGCGACTGATGACCTCAGAAGTTAAGTCGCACAGTGCTCAGAGCCATATGAACCATTTTTGAACCAAGGGCCTTGCCGGCCAAATATTGGCAGTGAAAATTTCATTCACCGGCCTCCCGAGTCTGGTGCCATCGCACAGGCAGCGAATTAACGTTATTTTCAGATGGCCAAAACGAAAAAAAGAAGAAAAAGACTTCTTTAGATTCCAGAAGGGACACCTAATGCCACCTATGGCTTCTGTTCAGAAAGAAGGTGGTTGCGATGACACTACGGCCTGCCTGCGCACTGTCCTGACTGACGGAGGAAATAGGTGGCACGTGGCACACTTGTTGCCTTGCATCACGCACGATGACAGCAACGGGCTGACGTTCGCGCGTTGCCAAGTGCTGCAGCACCGGCGTAGCCCTGACAGGGCCGTCACGATGCGGCCGCGCGCTCGTAATTTGCGAAAGGTGACGGGATCAGCTGCGTGCAATTTTTCTGATTGACAGCCGCTATCTGCAGCCATCGCGCTTGTATGACGGCATTAAGTCTTGTCCCGCCTAAAGCTCCCATATAACACTCGCACCCCTCCCCGTCGCGGCCGCTTGCCAGGCACACCGGATCACGCTTCGCAATTTGCGCGTGTCTGAAAAAAAAAGAGAGAATAAAAAAAATTGACGGAAGGAAAGGAGAGGATAAAAAATTGCGTATATCCTCTATCGTTCGACACGTTTGAAGGCACACGAGGATGACAACCGCAGAACACTAGGACACTGCAGGGGGTGGCGGAGACAGGTTGCCCAGAGTGGGGAGGAGTGGGGAGGAAAAACATAATATTTATTTAATCCGACATAATTCTTTTTGACAACGCGATGATAGAGTAGGTTATTTACGAGTTAAGCATAATAGCTGCTGCTATAGCACGAGGCTATCAATAATGGAGAAAAGGGACCTATAACTGATACATATTCAAAAATCCCCCCCATCCTATCGACCAGAGGCAGCGCACAGAGGGTAGGCTGCTCCAGCAGCTTTTTCTGTCTCTTCTCTCACCACTACCACCGCCCCGCCCCCTCCTCCTCAACCGCCTTTCACCCTCCTACTACCCCCATAATTTTTCCTTCTTTTTTTTATTTTTTTGGGGCGGGTTACGACATCGTAATCTATAAAGCTGGTTTTCGTGTCACGCGATTGCCCGCGTGATGGAAAAAGTCACACGCGTCCCTGGGCGGCAAACACACACTCACACACAGAGGATGAGAGAAGCGCCGATTAGCAATACTTTGTTGGCACCCCCGCTGCGCTTCGTTTGAGAGGGGTGGCCAAAAAAAAAAAAAGAGAGAACAGAAGAGTAGAAGGAGAAAAACTAGCAGGGAGTCAGATTTATCGTGATTGGTTGCGGCGTGAGAACAGGATTGGGGTGTGAGGGAGGTGGTATGGGGTGGAGCGGGTGGGTTTAGGCCGGGTGCGGTAGGGACGGGTGAGGGCTAGGATTGAGGGGGAGGGGGGGTGTTGACCTCATCGCTGCGTGAGAGCACACACCGCCATGACTGTGTGTGTGTGTGTGTGTGTGTGTGTGTGTGTGTGTGTGTGTGTGTGTTCATGTGTGTGTGCGCGAGAGCGCGCGAGCTCGCGTCTGTCGGTTTATAACCGGAGCTGCGGCGCAAGAACCCGATGAATAAATAAAGCTATCTGGAGGGCAATTTATCATCCTCGCGTATCTGAGGGCCCATAAATTTTCGCCTCTCTTTGTAGTCATGGCAGCAGCCGCCGCGGCGGTGTTCAGCGGCAGCGCCGCCATAAATAAACAGCACGGGGAACAGTCCGGGCAGTCGGCGTGGCGTGCCCAGCTAGGACCCCTCTCTCTCTCTCTCTTTGCCTCTCTCTCTCCCTCTACTGGTCCGCTTCTTATTTATGTTATTAGTTGGTGCGCGAGCCGGGCGCGCGGTTCCCGCTGTCATTCCTCTCCCCGCAAACAAAAGGCATTCCCTTCCCCCTCCTCCCCCCCCCCCTCCCCGCCATTGCTTCTACACTCCCCTCTCCTCCCCTTACTCCACCCCCCTTCATCGTCGTTTCTCCGCTGCCATACTGCGGTTAAGAACCGCGACGGGGTTGCGGATATCGAGTGGCAGTTGCGCGCCCGCCCCTGCTGAACTCATTGTCCTTTGTTGGGGAGTACTTGCGGCGCCAAACGTATGTGTAGGTCGCCATATGTGGCCAGTTGGAGGAGGGGAATAGCACTGCTTGAAAGACTTTCATGTTCATGTTGAGTAGCACGCGTTAGGGACATTCCGACTTTACTGATACGAGTAACTACAGATACTTTTTAACAACACTGAGAAAATTTCCGCCCTATGCAAGAGAGCAATTAATTTATTTTACAACTCTAGGGTGAGTCACGTTAAGGCGTAACACCACTTTTATTTCGTGAATGGTTACACATGTCGAAACGCGGTTTTCGGCAAATACTAGAACGTCGAGGGGCACCTATGCTTTTGTTTGGTGACTGTTTTTAGTGCTGCTAACAACTGAGATATTGAAGTAAGTTTGTTTAAATCGAACCGCTTACTTTTCATAACTGCATTTGAGAGCTCTTGAGAAGACACTTACAGCGATCTAGCGTTTGTTAATGTTGACGTTGAAACCTGTCGTAAAAAAATTCGAGAAAAGGGCTAGGATGTGAGAGAGTGCCGGCCGGAAACGGCGTTTGAAGTGCAAACACTTAGCCGCGCGGGATTAGCCGAGCGGTCTCAGGCGCTGCAGTCATGGACTGTGCGGCTGGTCCTGGCGGAGGTTCGAGTCCTCCCTCGGGCATGTGTGTGTGTGTTTGTCCTTAGGATAATTCAGGTTAAGTAGTATGTAAGCTTAGGGACTAATGACCTTAGTAGTTAAGTTCCATAAGATTTCACACACGTTTGAGCTTTTTTTTTTTTTTGTGCAAACACTGAAAAGCAGGCGTTTCGGACCAGGCTGCATAGTTGTGCACCGTAAGATGGTCCTGCGCTGCGAGAATAAAGCTATATCCCCCCTCCCTCCCTGAACCAACCTACGTCGTAGAGGTAGGTTCATCTACGAATGTTGTATATGAAAATATGACATAGGCTAGAATCTAGAGTATCACAACTATTTCGCATTTGCGTGTCCTCCCAGATTTACGTGAGCTGAAAGAGAGAAATCAACTTTTCATTCTTCAAAAATAAAGAGTTCTTATACGCTGCAAGAAGCAAGTACTGTGTTAAATATCTAAATGCTAGAAGGAAGATTTGACCTATCTTTTCCTGTACGTGCCACTGTGCTTCTTAGAGGTAAAACAGATGCTGCCGGACAACTGTCTCTGCGTACACTGTTCTAAATTATATCATATGGGATACATTCGTTGAACTTAACATGTTATTAAAAATAGTTTGGTGACCACCTGTACCCCGAAAAATATATTTCTTTTTAACGAAACGTCGTTTCATGCTTGAACGTGGGCGCTTAGTGACAGTGTTAGCAGCTACGTGCAGTACACGTGATCGCAATAAAATAAAATTTCGTACACACGCAAATGAAACAAAAAATTTGCTAACAATAATTAGGTAGCCACTCAAATCACATAACATAAATTTTGTCTCCCAAACAAATAACTTTATCCTTTACTTAAGCATGCGATCAAACAGTTGTCCATGGACTGAAAGGCACATTTGCAATCGTCTTTCGATAGAACGACAAACCGGTGCAATTACAGTGAATGACAAGGTAAAGCATGCGCTGGCATTTCGGTGAGTCATATCACATGGTGTAGTTGGAGATTTTTCACAGACTGCATCTTAGAGTTTTCCCCAAAGAAAGAAATCAAGAGTAGTCACATCGGGGCACCTCGCAGGCCTTTTGACATTGGAATTTCTTCCTTTCCGACGTCCAGGAAAATTCTCATTCAGTATTTGCGTTACAACAAGGGACGAGTGAGGTTGAGAACCGTAATGTTTCAGCCAGATACACTGTCGAATATGCAGTGGTACCTCTTCTAGAAGAACCGGCAGAAAGGTCGTCAGAAATTGTGTGTACGAATGTCCATTTAGGACGCCTGAGATAAAGTAAGGTCCCTAATGATGCCGCCCCATACATTTACGGTCCACGCCCGTTGATGTACCTGACGAAGCCGCGATCGATTTTCGGCTGCCCAGTAGTGCATGTTATGCAAACTTTCATTAGCATGGTTAGTAAACGTTGCTCCATCGGTAAAGAGCACACGCTGGAAAAACGTAGGGTTGTCTCTCAGTTGCTGAAGGGCAAACCGACAAAATGCTGTCCGACGTTCGAAATGACGATCGTCGAGTGCCTGATGTAGTGACAGACGATAGGGATGGAAATTTTGTCGCTGCAGGATGCGAACACTCTTCTGGCAGTGTGTCTCGTACCATTGTGGATTCATTAGCGTCGTAGCCAGAACAGCACCTTCATGTTCTGTGTCGGTTGTAGTCTTCTTTCTTGTCCTCTTTTTGACGTTCAAGCAGCCTGTCCGCACTAGGCGTCTTAATAATTCGTGCAACTGCCTGGCGTGTCTGGCATCGGCGATCAGGATAATAGCCCTACACCGCTGTACTGACTTTACGGCATTTCTTTTACATTTACCATATAAAAGTAGCATATCCAACTTCTCTTCATTGGTGTACATGTCGGCACGCAACGAATGTTGCCTGCAGTGCAGACAAGTAAACAGGCAAATGCGTTGACATTCTGAAACAGCGTAGCATAAGGGCTCCGCTTGGCTGTGTTTGCATCGCTAATGCAGATTCTGGCCACTGTGCTCTCAGATTCTAGTACAATTCTCGAATTTTACTACAAGTTTTAACTTCAACATCAAGCAAACGCTACTTCACTGTAATAGTCTCCCAAGACCTATCGAATGCAGTTATAAGAAGTATACGGTTCTACTTCAACAAATGTACTTGCTTCAATATCTCCGTTGATACCAGCGCTAAAACCATTAATCCTACTAAAAATATGTGCCCCTCGACGCTCTAACTTCTGCCGAAAACAGCGTTTCGATAAGTGTAACCGTTCACGAAATAAAAGGGGTGTTACGTCTCACGTGACTCACTCTACATATAAGCATATCGTAATTTAAGAGTGCTTCATAACAGTTGCATTTCGCTTTTATTCACAAAAAGCATCATCAGTGATTGGACTGTAGATCTCTGCATGTAAAATGCATTGTCCTGATGGACTGACTGCCTGACTGCCTCATCAAAGGCTAGCCCAAGCTGCTAAGGGTAGAAACTATAAATTTGGAGAGGGTGCTGACCATATACTGTAGACATCCTTTAGCATGCGATTGTTTGAAATTCTACCCATAAGGAGGTGAAGTAGGGGATGATTTTTTTTCAAATATGTCGCCAATAATGCAATGATCAAGCTAGAATTACGAAAATTGATATTTGGTTTCCCAGTCAGAAATTAAGGAAAAAATAAGTTCTTTAATATTTTTGGAAATTCATCCACTGAAGGGTAAAAAATTGAGTGAATGTTAGTTTGAGAATAAATCATTATTATAGTACTACTAAAGCCTTTTTAAAGCTACATCTAAGAAAGTTGATAACAGATTTCCCGGTTATAAATAAAGAAATACGGGTTTCTGTCTTTTGGAAATTCAACCGCTAGGGGTGTAAAATAGGTCTGAAATGATTTATGAAAATATTTCATCTTGAAAGCTATTTTAGAGCTACATCTACGAAAGTCTGGATTTGAGTTCTCGGTTGGAAATAAAAATATATGTGGTCCAGTATTTTACGAAATTCAGCCCATACGGAAGTAAAATAGGGGATGAAGATTTTATGGAAATATGTCTTTACTAAACCATTTTTGACTCCAAAGCTCTGAAAATTTGTCTGTGATTTCTCGGTTAGAAATAAAAAATTACGTGTTTCAGTGTTTTCTTGGAAATTCAACCCGTAAAGAGGTGAATTAGGAAATGAAAATTTTTATGAAATTCTTCCGTTATGATAAAACATTTTTAAAGCTAAGCATATGAAAACTAGAATTTGACTTCTAAAGAAACATGTGATAGAGGATGGAAGTTTCTTTAAAATATCACCACAAGAACTCAAAAGGAAGTATTAACAAAGACCACCCTCCAATTACAAGAATCACGTTTTGGTCGGAAGTTCATTCGGGGAAAATCATGCTTGTGTGGTCTTAATGAACGTGAAAACTTTGCAAGGTGCTGCAATTTGTGACCTACATAAAAATTCGACCGAAGAAAAACAGAGAACATCTGCACGGACCATGCAGTCTACGTGAACGAAGCACCGGACACGAAGCTAGTCGGCCTAAGGCGCAGCAGTCATGGACTGTGCGGCTCGTCCCGGCGGAGGTTCGAGTCCTTCCTCTGGCATGGTTGCGTGTGTTTGTCCTTAGGATAATTTAGGTTAAGTAGTGTGTAAGCTCAGGGACTGATGACTTTAGCAGTTAGGTCCCATAAGATTTCACATACATTTGAACATTTTAACTAAGCTAGTGTAGCATAGAGCTACACAATACGTATCTACAGTTTGCTGTTAAAAAATATTTTTTTGCGAACTCGGAATTTTGGAATTTACCTAAAAATATGTACAATATCCATTTACTATGACATTTACAACCTTAAATTCGTCATCAAATTTAAAAATATTTACCGAAAATCTACTTTCAGAGCTTTAGTATTCTCCATATTCCTGCCGATGCAAATAAATTTCAATTCAACTTAAAGAAAGCTCCGATGAAATAAGTGTTTAGAAACGTGTAGTGTAAAATTAATGAAGTAGCAGCTTTCATTACGGTTTCAGAATTAGCTCAGTCTTCGGCGCCCCCTTAAAGACGACAGCCATGTGCGAACCACACCTTGCCCCCGTCGGTAGGGTCACCTTTGAGTGAACGCCTAATATTTTTCTATTTGCCTATTTTTGGCTTTCGGCAGCAAAGGACATACAGACAACGATAGTTCCAACAGTGCCATATTAATATATTTGCAATGTCCACAGCAGAAAAATAAAAAGAGTTAGTTGCACAAACAGAAGTACTTAATGTAAAATAAAAAAAAAAACTAAAAGCCTAACACCAAACAAACGACAGTAGTTACAGCAATGTCAAGTTAACAGTTGAGCAGTTTCCACAACAGAACAATGATAAGAGCGTGAAGTGTAAAAATAAGTTCGTTATATAAATGGCAAAACACAAAATTACGACCCAGGGTTTGAAACTGGACGATTACAGAGGAGAATGACATCCACACCAACCTAAACGTGAAAACTGGGCAAGAGCGTCGTTTACAAAGATAAGTATGTAATGCAAAATAAAAACGCAAACAGACCTTCCAGTTTTCAAATCGAGCTGTACCCATTGGAGGACGAGATCCACACAACTCATAGGTGAAAGCTGGATACCGGTGTCTTTTAAACAATTCTCGAGCAAAAAATACTTGTACATCTCAAACTAGTGAAGGAAAGCAGTTACACTTGTAGGGAGGAGGTAGACCATGTAATCTTACCCTCCCACACATCACTATTAAATTTTTCTTAGCATCTTCATTAGTTTCAAAAACTCCAAGAGGCGTAAGATTAAAAAAAAAAAAAAACCTTTTTACTTACCTTCATTTTCTCTTCTTGCTGTTGGCTCCAAGTCTTGCGTCATGGAGTACATTCTTGCGGCTGAAATTTTGATTTAACGTTGTGGTTTCCTGAAGACTAAGTAACTCGAAAAGATTTGCCTGTATATTTCTTTAATTTTATTCTTTGTCACATTATTAAATATCAAACCGTTTTTACAGTTTCCACTTAATATTCCGAATTACATTGTTAGTGTCGATCACATAAATATGACTGTCTGCATTAGAGGTATGCCCACTGCTCCTTACATCCTTCGGTACTCACAATATTCCAGAGAGTTTACAAAGCGAAAGAGTTTACATACTTTCTTGACAAAAGAAGAATCATCACAAAGTTATAACATTATTTTATAAATGAATCCAGAAATAAATTGAATGATTAGCGTAGCCGGCCGCTGTGTCCGAGCGGTTCTAGGCGCTTCAGTCCGGAACCGCGCTGCTGCTACGGTCGCAGGTTCGAATCCTGCCTCGGGCATGGATGCGTGTGATGTCCTTAGGTTAGTTGGGTTCAAATAGTTCTATGTCTAGGGGACTGTTGACCTCAGATGTTAAGTCCCGTAGTGCTTAGAGCCATTTGAACCATTTTTTGAATAATCAGCGTCAGATTGTGCAGTTAACAATTTGAATTTTAAATATGCCAAAATTTCTAATTTCAGATATTTCTAATAAAAGAACAATTTTAACAGTACGAACAGAGTACTAACAAACGAAATTCTTTTTATACATATTTTACCCGAAACATAACACATCGTATACAAAATCATATGAAGTTTATTCAGTTAAACAGCTGATACAATGTTCACATATACAAGAATTGATAGTATACATGTTATCGATTATTTCTATAAAAAAAAGGATAGTGTTAGAGGAGGGTGTCCCATTAAAATCATCACAAATAAATTGTGTACAAGACCGCCTGTTTAGCTGAGTACTTGGTACTTGCCAGTATGACTTGGTTCAGATCCGCCACCGCCGTCGTGTCCTGATCACTGTGTCCAGAAGCGACGACTCTCAACGGGTGTAGGTGGACGGGGTAACACCCGTGTCCCAGCCTCATGCGGATGAGAGAGGTCACATGACGTCCACTAAGTCACACCGAGGTGAACCATGGCCGAGAAAAGACGTGCCACAATTCCAGATTTGAAATCCGTGTAAGGGATTGCTGTTAGGTGGAACTGTCGTTCCATAACGCTCGTTTAACGAGGGGGGTCGTCTGTTTCATTATGGAGAGTGCCATGATTGCCCTTTATCCAAAGTAAGTGGACGTCAATGCCTTACGTCCCGAGTCTATTATGGCCTCCAAGACATCCAAGATATATCTGTTAGTCTGTTTATCAAACTCTGGATGTTGTAGTTTCTGCAACACACCAATGCGAACCGGAAGGTCAGCGTGCCATAATAAATAGCCTCCCTGATGGCCAATAACTCCGCCGTATAGATAGACGATTCAGGTGGCAGTGAAACCATTTGGTACGTGCCGCTAGAGGAACTGAAGGAGACGTATCCCACACCCTCCTCACTTTTCAGACAATTACCGCCGTTTTAACTAATACACCCGAATGTTTATGTGTCTTACTTGATTCAGCGATTGAAACACATAGTTCTTGCTGTCACCTCGATTCTTAAGACAGCAGCATGAACTATGAAAAATTATACACTCCTGGAAATGGAAAAAAGAACACATTGACACCGGTGTGTCAGACCCACCATACTTGCTCCGGACACTCCGAGAGGGCTGTACAAGCAATGATCACACGCACGGCACAGCAGACACACCAGGAACCGCGGTGTTGGCCGTCGAATGGCGCTAGCTGCGCAGCATTTGTGCACCGCCGCCGTCAGTGTCAGCCAGTTTGCCGTGACATACGGAGCTCCATCGCAGTCTTTAACACTGGTAGCATGCCGCGACAGCGTGGACGTGAACCGTATGTGCAGTTGACGGACTTTGAGCGAGGGCGTATAGTGGGCATGCGGGAGGCCGGGTGGACGTACCGCCGAATTGCTCAACACGTGGGGCGTGAGGTCTCCACAGTACATCGATGTTGTCGCCAGTGGTCGGCGGAAGGTGCACGTGCCCGTCGACCTGGGACCGGACCGCAGCGACGCACAGATGCACGCCAAGACCGTAGGATCCTACGCAGTGCCGTAGGGGACCGCACCGCCACTTCCCAGCAAATTAGGGACACTGTTGCTCCTGGGGTATCGGCGAGGACCATTCGCAACCGTCTCCATGAAGCTGGGCTACGGTCCCGCACACCGTTAGGCCGTCTTCCGCTCACGCCCCAACATCGTGTGCAGCCCGCCTCCAGTGGTGTCGCGACAGGCGTGAATGGAGGGACGAATGGAGACGTGTCGTCTTCAGCGATGAGAGTCGCTTCTGCCTTGGTGCCAATGATGGTCGTATGCGTGTTTGGCGCCGTGCAGGTGAGCGCCACAATCAGGACTGCATACGACCGAGGCACACAGGGCCAACACCCGCCATCATGGTGTGGGGAGCGATCTCCTACACTGGCCGTACACCACTGGTGATCGTCGAGGGGACACTGAATAGTGCACGGTACATCCAAACCGTCATCGAACCCATCGTTCTACCATTCCTAGACCGGCAAGGCAACTTGCTGTTCCAACAGGACAATGCACGTCCGCATGTATCCCGTGCCACCCAACGTGCTCTAGAAGGTGTAAGTCAACTACTCTGGCCAGCAAGATCTCCGGATCTGTCCCCCATTGAGCATGTTTGGGACTGGATGAAGCGTCGTCTCACGCGGTCTGCACGTCCAGCACGAACGCTGGTCCAACTGAGGCGCCAGGTGGAAATGGCATGGCAAGCCGTTCCACAGGACTACATCCAGCATCTCTACGATCGTCTCCATGGGAGAATAGCAGCCTGCATTGCTGCGAAAGGTGGATATACACTGTACTAGTGCCGACATTGTGCATGCTCTGTTGCCTGTGTCTATGTGCCTGTGGTTCTGTCAGTGTGATCATGTGATGTATCTGACCCCAGGAATGTGTCAATACAGTTTCCCCTTCCTGGGACAATGAATTCACGGTGTTCTTATTTCAATTTCCAGGAGTGTATAAAGTTCGTTGCATTTGGCATTGCCAGCGTAATTTACTGATAGCGTTATGTAAGACAAAATAGTATTGAAAAACTTGAAGAAAGCACAAAAAGTGCGCAAATATGTATGGGTAAAGGAAACATATACCAATTGTGTCTTTCATAAAGACGAAATTTTCTCCAGTATTTCTTCGCAAGCACTTAAGTAAAGAAAAGTTATAATATTCAAAGGACTGTTTAAGAGAATGATTCGGCGCAAGCATATTCCTGATAGTAGCTAAAATCCGATGACACTGAAACTAAAAGCATGTCGGAAGTACAAGCTTCTATCTCCAGTCTCAAAACATTAGACGACTCACAACGTCAAAGAATAAAAGCACAAATCAGTTACTAAGAACGGTAAAGTTTTTCAAACTGAGTTGTCTTCGTCAACTTTCCTTTACAGTCCCCCTGTCGGGTACCGTCTCCGCTGTAGCCGTGCCGCACGTTCGAGTGTGCAGCATCGTAGGGCAATAGCACTTGTCATGGCCTCCAGCAGCTTGTTTCCCTGCCTGTCAGATATACCGAGGCGTACAGGTACACAAGACAGCAGATTCGTGCGTCCTCTTTATTATTGTCCAAATGCCTAACCATACAAAACAGTCAAAATGATGCTTTATTGATGTTCATTTCAACCCTGCACCTACGCGGTTCGATGCGCTCGCGCATTGTCATCTATAAAAATTACTTTTCTGGATTAAAGTTTCCAATTTGAACTGTTTCCACCTCGGTCACAATGACTGTTAGTTGACCGATATATCTGTGTGTACATACGTATTCTAATTTTTTACTGTCAAATTATAGTTTTGCTATACTTCTATACTGTGCTGTCGGTGGTATGATCTTCTATTTTATTTTCATTTGATTTGCATGTACACCTAAATGACGAAATCGTAGTATGGCACTAAACAGGTTATCTCAAGTTACTGGTAGCAGGCAATATGCCATAAATATCAGTATTTCGACTGCCGAGGTTAGAGACTTAACAATATGAACGCTAATGCACCAAGAATAATTTCTTCGGACGAGTAAATTAATATGGCTTTGCAAGGACAGACCTATGGGTGATTTGAGTAAATGTTTAACTCCTTTTCTTTTCCTTTATTTTATTTTAAAACGTCCAGTTATTATTGTCGATGCACTGTGGGTTGACAAAAATATGGAATAACCAAAAACAGAACATATTATCTTGCCTAATACAGTGCAGGAAACCCATAGCATTCAAAACAGCTTCTGGTCGTCAGGGAGTGGATGGTTTTTAAGGGAATTTTCTACCGGCGTTTCTGCAAAATAGTGGCAGCTTCAAGTAACGATGGAGATGGAAAGCGATCATGCACCCTTGTCTCCCAGGTAGACCACAAAGGCTAAACAATACTGAGACCTGGGACGTTTGTGGTCAGGGAGAACGCAACAATTCATCCTCGTGCTCGCAAAACTAGTCCTGGACGATTCGAGCTGTATGAGTAAGAGCCCTGTCGTTTTGAAACATAGCGTCCTCACTGGGGAACAAACATTGTGCCATGAATCTTCGTTGATCCATTATGAACCATGGGACAACGGCTGGCACGTATTTCTTGATGCAATAATTTACCAACAGCCGTATGTATTCTAGAAATTTATTTTATGAACTTCTTACGTGCTACCAGTTTCGGCAAAACATTGATTCCATCTTTAGGGCCCACACGTCATAGTCGTAAAATCGCTATACACGGAAGGAGCCATATAACTGGATCCGTGAATCAAATCGTTATGCAACAGCTCTTGATGGCCAGGCGACACAGATAGAATGTAACCTCTGCAAACGTACAATCCTATCTGTTGCTCATAAGTGTTTAACAACCAAGAAAGCGCAGTTATCTCATTAATATTAGTAAGTGCTAGTCAGTGTCAAACCCTCCTTACGACCTAAAAAGTACTTACGGCACATCAGTTGAAAGCGAACATGCTAGTGCAGTGTGCCCTTACATATCCGACTCTATGTAATGTACGGGCTTGTTGAGCAGTTTCATTCAAAATTCTAATATTTTTGCCATGGTAAATGGAAAGTTACCACTCAGGAAAAGGTGAAAAATTATTAATTGATGACTATAGGCAAATTAAATTCATTGCAGGCATAAATGAAAACGGTTCTCGAGTACACAAGTTAAGCCGGGGTGACCGCCAACAAACATTGAAATTAACTGACTTTAAAACACTCTTTACACAGTGCTTCGAAAACAGCACAACAGAAATATTACACATAGACTAAACACACCATTTACAATGAGATCAGCTGCGTGAAAGTGTCTTGTGGCTTAGGATTTTGAACCACATATGCTACATACCAAATACTAAGTCGAACAAACACCCACATGTAGCAACCAAAATTACACTGGTGTGCAGAACTTAAGGACGAAAGCAATTTTCGCTTGATGTTTCACTGCCAAGTAACATAGCTTGAGGAAACTCTGAGCATATATGGAAATAAATATTACAGTGTAGTACTGATGGTGACTGAAAGAAATTAGAAATGAAATGAACAGAAATGACATTTTTATTCATAGGTAATATCTGCACTGAAGTCTCCACCATTTGTGATGGTCCCTTGGACATTAGAAAACACGAGACATGGTTATTAATAGGGTGTGTGACCACCAAGGGCAGCAATGCATGCTCTGCAACGTGTTGCCGTACTGTCACAAAACTGATAAGGAGTAAGTGTTGTAGGGCTTTCCAGCGCTGTTGATAACAGGTGGGTGATCGTCAGTGAATGTGGACGCGCTCCCGTACTTCACTCCAATGAGTCCAGCACATGCTCGGTGGGATTTAAGTCGGGGTGAACGGGCAGGTCAGTTTATTCGTCATATATCCTCTCATTCTAAGTCCTCCTGCACCAACGCTCTTCGATGCGCTCGCGCACTCTCATCCATAAAAATGAAATCAGGGCCGAATGCACCTCTGAAAAGACGTACATGAGGGAGCAGTACTGCGGCTCAGTAATGATGACCCCTGAGTGTACCGTGCTCAAAGCTTTGGAGGTTAATATCTCCATGTATCATTATGCCTTCCCACACCTTAAAATCTGGAGCGCCAAAACTATCATGTAAAAAATGTTCCCATCTCTCGCCATACGAGGCTACGTCCAGAATCACTACTCGGACTTCATCTGCTCTCGCGTCAGAACAGCACCCGACTCCCTCCCAGTTGGTCCAGTCTCTAAGCTCTTGCCACCTTGGCAAACGGCGCCGCCGATTTGCGTGTGTCAACGGAACACAAAGTACTGGTCAAAGGGCAAAGAAACCACCCTCGCCGTGCCACTGTGGAGAGTGTGAGACTGCGTGCCTCTCAGTCCTGTTAATCATCAGCTTTTTGCCGTGGGCCCTTGTTGCCTGTTGGAAAATGTAGTGGTCTCTGCTGCTGTAGATGCCCGTGTTCGACCACTTCCACTCCTTCGGGCAGCAGCGCCTGCGGCACGGAACCCTCACCAGACCTGTGAAACAATGTTGTGAACAATACGAAACTCATGGACCACCGCATGTGATATTCTATCCTTCCTCCAGTTTCCCGTTGATCCTTCCCCGCGTGAAGCAGTGCTCATCTCTGGGACATGCTGTACAGAAGAACACCAGTACAGTGCTCCGTAACTGCTCAATGACAGACACACAATGCCTTTTCCCGTCCCTTCACCTGCCTCGTGTTGCGAGCCAGCCCTATTTTGCTGTACAGTGACGTTAATCGCACATAATGTGATGTCCAACTTTCTGTGCAAATTCAACAGTCCTGTATGACTCATTTGAAAATGAAGTCAAACGCAGTGTGGGCAGTGATTGCATCTCATCACATTACTTCCATGTTTACTGCTCTAAGGCTTCTATGTTATGCACTACGAGGTGCATTCAAGTTCTAAGGCCTCCGATTTTTTTTCTAATTAACTACTCACCCGAAATCGATGAAACTGACGTTACTTCTCGACGTAATCGCCCTACAGACGTACACATTTTTCACAACGCTGACGCCATGATTCCATGGCAGCGGCGAAGGCTTCATTAGGACTGTGTTTTGACCACTGGAAAATCGCTGAGGCAATAGCAGCACGGCTGGTGAATGTGCGGCCACGGAGAGTGTCTTTCATTGTTGGAAAAAGCCAAAAATCACTAGGAGCCAGGTCAGGTGAGTAGGGAGCATGAGGAATCACTTCAAAGTTGTTATCACGAAGAAACTGTTGCGTAACGTTAGCTCGATGTGCGGGTGCGTTGTCTTGGTGCAGTGCAGGAAGGAATTTGTTCTTCAAAACATTTTCGTAGGATGCACCTGTTACCGTAATGCCCTTTGGAACGCAATGGGTACGGATTACGCCCTCGCTGTCCCAGAACATAGACACCATCATTTTTTCAGCACTGGCGGTTACCCGAAATTTTTTTGGTGGCGGTGGATCTGTGTGCTTCCATTGAGCTGACTGGCGCTTTGTTTCTGGATTGAAAAACGGCATCCACGTCTCATCCATTGTCACAACCGACGAAAAGAAAGTACGATTCATGCTGTCGTTGCGCGTCAACATTGCTTGGCAACATGCCACAGGGGCAGCCATGTGGTCATCCGTCAGCATTCGTGGCACCCACCTGGATGACACTTTTCGCATTTTCAGGTCGTCGTGCACGATTGTGTGCACAGAACCCACAGAAATGCCAACTCTGGAGGCGATCTGTTCAACAGTCATTCGGTGATCCCCCAAAACAATTGTCTCCACTTTCTCGATCATGTCGTCAGACAGGCTTGTGCGAGCCCGAGGTTGTTTCGGTTTGTTGTCACACGATGTTCTGCCTTCATTAAACTGTTGCACCCACGAACGCACTTTTGACACATCCATAACACCATCACCACATGTCTCCTTCAACTGTCAATGAATTTCAATTGGTTTCACACCACGCAAATTCAGAAAACAAATGATTGCACGCTGTTCAAGTAAGGAAAATGTCGCCATTTTAAGTATTTAAAACAGTTCTCATTCTCGCCGCTGGCGGTAAAATTCCATCTGCCGTACGGTGCTGCCATCCCAGGGACGTATTGACAATGAACACGGCCTTATTGTAAAACAATGCACATGTTTCTATCTCTTTCCAGTCTGGAGAAAAAAAATCGGTGGCCTTAGAACTTGAATGCACCTCGTAGAAACAGATGTGAATCACTACCTGACGTATCATGATGCACCCGAACAGAAGAGCTGTATAAGAGCAGGAACAGGCGAAAACTACCTCTTCGCGTTCCGGTTGGTTGGCAAGGATTCAGATACGTTAAGCGTCTCAGAAGACATTGAAACTTGGGGTCAAGGGAAGGCAGGATTGGGTTACGATTGTGGACGGGGCCGTAATCAGTTACTATTGGTTGCCTTTTTCAGTTACACACAATTTATTTTAAACTAGTAATTCCAGATTCATCAATAAATAAAATACCACACGTTATTAATGAAGGAATAAACAACTGTGCAAACAATAGTGTTTATAGTGAGCTACAATTTAGCAAATCACCATTAAATACAGATACAACAGGTAATGTTTTAAAAAGAAGCCACTGTGATCCGTACACGTCAGGAATGGCAATAAATTAAGAACTGTTTAAAACTCCTTGCAACTTACAAATTACAGGTACTGAAATATTTAAGGCAAGTCGCCACAAACACAGCAGGAGGCATCAGACGCCAGGAATGGCAGTAAATAAGATTTTAAAGTCTTTCTCTGTAAATACAAACACTAAATTAGAATTTTAAGGCAAATGACCACAATCACGGCTGAAGGTCTTACACGCCAGGAACAGCAATAATATTAAAAATTTAGAAACCTGCTGTAAAATAGCAAATACAATAGCAAAGGTTAATTAAAAAAAGAAGCACCTGATCACCAAACGGATGGAATAAGATGATGGTAAACTTTGTAACACAAGGGGCCACAGACAGTGCTCCAGGAATCAACATCTGAGAAGGTCCGGCAACAAACACTTTCGCTGGCGATGAGATAGGCAGCCAAGAGATGCATTCACTTCACAAGATGGTAACTCAGACTAGTGGCAGTCTAACGGATGACTAATGATAATCTTGCTGAAGCTACCTGACGTCCGATAAAGCAAATGCAGCGATGGAACAATACGCCACAACCGGAACCGGCGGTCTGCACTACGTCCAGAATACTTTGTTTAGAGCGCCCGGAACGAGAAAGGAATCATTACCACCAGACTAGAAGAATCATCAACCGGATTACAATCAAGAAGGCTGTCAAAACTACACGCCTGACTGGACAGCAGCGGCAAGGCGAGGAAATGTACACTGTCGCTACATACACTAACCCCCAGGGCAGGTAACTGGGGCGTTAGCGGTCACCAGGCAAGAAAAATTACCTCTGCTTGGATTTAACAAATTGTAACAAGTTGAACGCAGTAAACAGTAATAAGAAGTCGAGGAAAGCTAATCAGATCTGCCTTCCCCAAGCATTCCACTCGCTGCTCCTCACCTCGGCGACACTACGAGCAGCAAT
This sequence comes from Schistocerca serialis cubense, assembly GCF_023864345.2. NCBI lineage: Eukaryota > Metazoa > Arthropoda > Insecta > Orthoptera > Acrididae > Schistocerca > Schistocerca serialis. The sequence continues at coordinate 335,871,723 of NC_064642.1, forward strand.
ACGAACCCAAGTCACTGGAGAATCGAGAGATACCACAGTGGTGGAGGTTTCTCTACTTGGAATGAAATGCACTCATCTTAAAGCTTGCTGGATCCGGTTTACGACGAAGTCGTGCACCGTCGTGACCACAGCCCTTTCATCTGGCAGTCCATGCGTCCCTCCAGCGGTCCCAGAGTGTTCAAAAAATGGTTCAAATGGCTCTGAGCACTATGGGACATAGCATCTGTGGTCATCAGTCCCCTAGAACTTAGAACTACTTAAACCTAACTAATCTAAGGACATCACACACATCCATGCCCGAGGCAGGATTCGAACCTGCGACCGTAGCAGTCTCGCGGTTCCGGACTGTGCGCCTAGAACCGCTAGACCACCGCGGCCGGCCCCAGTGTGTTCTCGCACTGCGTGGACCTGGCTTCTAAATGGTTCAAATGGCTCTGAGCACTATGCGACCTAACTTCTGAGGTCATCAGTCGCCTAGAACTTAGAGCTAATTAAACATAACTAACCTAAGGACATCACACACATCCATGCCCGAGGCAGGATTCGAACCTGCGACCGTAGCGGTCGCTCAGCTCCAGACTGTAGCGCCTAGAACCGCACGGCCACTCCGGCCGGCGGACCTGGCTTCTCCTCAGTCCCCAGCCAAACTCGCACACTCACATGACCCAGCAAAACAACGACGTCGCCCCAAAGATTGGGCAACAGTTACTACATATCGATAACCGCCGCTGCTGTCACTAGCGGACAGGCAACGCTTTCGAAACCGAGTGGCGCCAGTCAAGACGAGAAGAAGACAAACAACCGCTACCATGCCAACTAAATGATACTGTCTGGTCTGCAACAGGGAGTGGAAACCTACAAACAGCACTAACGTGAGCCGCAGCACGGCTCAGACATACTTACACTAGCAAAGTAACATTCTTTGCGCATTCTGCTGCTGACACACTGGTCGACAGCCGACCATTCAAGCGAGAAACACAATGCGTACTGCAGATTAAGTGGCCAACTTTCAACTTTGTGATATAATTCTATTGAACTAGCCGCTCTTTCCATAAATCCGACCTCGATTGAGACCACTGAATTTTTTCCAGGTCGATAGCTTCGGATCAAAACTCTTTCGTAAACTATAACCTAAAATTCTACGTTATAGAATAGATTCATTTTTATTTTGATTTACACTGTCAACTTCCATAGGACCAAGTTGAGGAATAAATCTCCAAGGTCATGGAAAGTGTCAGTACATTAAATTACAGCATAAAACTGATAACAGATAAAAATAAAATGTTTATGAACCTGAAAAAAGTGAAACCATAAATTTATGGAAACGCAATCAACAATTCAACAAGAATCAGCTTAATTTTTCTAGGAACTCCTCGACAGAGTAGAAGGAGTAACCTATGAGAAAACTTCTTAGTTTCGACTTGAAATCTCGTGGATTATTTTTAAGATTTTTGAATTCTTATGATAGCTTACTGAAAATGGGTGCAGCAGTATACTTCATACCATTCTGCACAAGAGTTAAGGAACCCCGATTCTAATGTAAACAAAAAAATATTAAATAAACTGTTAAATAAATGTAATACTGAATATGATTGAGTTGTTAAAATGTTTGTGCTTATGTTAATTTTTCTTGGCGATCGGACTTGGCCGACCTACTTGAAACTGCAGGCGGCGCAGGACTCCGGGAACACCGGCGCTTGTCGTAATCACGAAAATCCTCTTCCTGTAATTTTCCTCTTCACTTATTTCAATAAATAAAAATACTTGATACTGTTCTTCCATATAATGTTATTCACCCACACATGTGATAGACAAAGCTCGCAATACTTCATATCTAAATTTGTACTTCTTCATCGTCCTTCTACATACGACTGCGTCTGAAAGAGTGAAGAAAACAAAAAGAAACTGTGCCATATTTTAGTGTTTTTTCGTCCTTTTGTCTGCGAATTACCGCGCATTCATAATTAACGTCTTTGCCGTCTCTCTGGTTACTCGGTGCTTCAATTTTTAGTTTTTTAATAAATCTTAGTTTTACGGGATCCTGGGGGCCTTTCATTATGTACTTATACACGATCCTAATACAGGTTTGATTTCTGCCGAGTATTAAGTGACTAAAAGCTGCTTATTCTTAGGAATAAGCTAATATTGTTAACGAGAAATGACAGTAAGGAATATATACATTGAGAAGCCAATGGTAAAATACCCAGACTCGTGAACAGGTGTCGACAAGAGGTTCGTGAACCTACACCACTTAATGCCCGAACCGTGCCTTTCTGAGCCAAAAGTAACCTTTGAGAATGGGAAGAGCTACCCCAAAACATAATACCATATGACATAAGCGAATGAAAATAAGCAAAGGAGATTAATTTTCGCGTCAAACGATCACTCACTTCAGACACCGTTCGAATAGTAAAAATGGCAGCATTAACTCTTTGAACAAGATCTTGAATGTGGGATTTCCACGACAGTTTTCTATCTATCTGAACACCTAGAAATTTTGGCTGTTCAGTTTCACTAATCATAAGCCCATTCTGTGGATTTTAAACGACAGATTTTGTTGATTTGTGTGTTAGAAACTGTGAAAACTGAGTCTTACTGTGATTTAGCATCAGTTTATTTTCTACAAGCCATGAACTTACGTCATGACCTGCACTATTTGAAAGGGAGCCAATGTTGCACACAACATCCTTTACTACCAAGCTAGTGTCATCAGCAAACAGAAATATTTTAGAGTTACACGTAATACTAGAGGGCATGTCATATAAGGAACAGGAGTGGTCCCAACACTGATCCCTGGGGCACTCCCATTTGCCCGTACACCACTCAGACCCCACATCATAGCCATTCTCAACCCTGTAAGTAATGATCTTTTGCAGTCTGTTGCTAAAGTAGAAGGTGAACCAGTTGCGAGCTAATCCCCATATTCCGTAATGGTCCAACTTCTGGAGAAATATTTTGTGATCAACACAATCAAACGCCAAAAAATGTGCCTAGCGTTCGAAACCTGATGTTTAACCCATTCAGTACCTCATGGAGAAAAAATAATATAGCATTTTCAGTTGTTAAACGACTTCTAAAGCCGAACTGTACATTTGATAGCAAATCGTATGATATAAAATGATCAATTATCCTTACATACCCGTGGTCGTGCGGTAGCGTTCTCGCTTCCCGCGCCCGGGTTCCCGGGTTCGATTCCCGGCGACGTCACGGATTTTCTCTGCCTCGTGATGACTGGGTGTTGTGTGCTGTCCTTAGGTTAGTTAGGTTTAAGTAGTTCTAAGTTCTAGGGGACTGTTGACCATAGATGTTTAATCCCATAGTGCTCAGAGCCATTTTTATCCTTACATACACAGCCTTTTCAGTAACTTTAGCAAACACTGATGGCATAGAAATAGGTCTAAAATTGTCTACATTATCGCTTTCTCCGTTTCTATAAAGCGGCTTCACTACTGAGTACTTTAATCGTTCAGCAAACAGACCATTCCTTAAAAAAAAAAATTACAAATATGGCTAAGTACAGGGCTAGCATCCGCAGCACAGTAGGGCCTACTTTAAAATTCTGCAATTCTGCTAGGCACTCCATCATACCCTTGAGAGTCCATATTCTTCAGTGATTTAATTATTGACTCGATCTCCCCCTTGTCTGTATCACAGAGAAGTATTTCAGACATCAATCTCGGAAAGGCATTTCCAAAGAGAGTTGTATGATTCTCTGTAGAAACTAAACTTTTACTTAATTCAGCAGCAATGCTCAGAAAATGATTGTTGAATACTGTACATACATCTGATTTATAGGTAACAGAAATATTTCTACTACGAACTAACCATACACGGAGGAATCATGGAGATACTAGAAGGTATCAGATAGATTATATAATGGTAAGACAGATATTTAGGAACCAGGTTTTAAATTGTAAGACATTTCCAGGGGCAGATGTGGACTCTGACCACAATCTATTTTTTATGAACTGTAGATTAAAACTGCAGAAACTGCAAAAAGGTAGGAATTTAAGGAGATGGTACCTCTATAAACTGACTAAACCAGAGGTTGTACAGAGTTTCAGGGAGAGCATAAGGGAACAATTGACAGGAATGGGGGAAAGAAATACAGTAGAAGAAGAATGGGTAGCTCTGAGGGATGAAGTAGTGAAGGCAGCAGAGGATCAAGTAATTAATGCATTTCAGTCGAAGCATGAGATGAAGATGTCTCAGTTCTGATATTTAGTTTTACTTAAAAGACGATGTTCTAGTACTGATTAACTAAAACATCGATAGAGATACATCGATAACTCTCTTAATACTTTGCCTCGATAAAATCTAATTTAATTTTGGTAACACTCTGATTAAACAGATTCGTTTGATACACATCACAGTAAGATTCTTTTTGATTTATATTTTGGAATTTACCTAGTGATTTTCGTTTTTGTCGTTTTGTGCCCTTCCACCCAGCATTCAAATTAGTACAATCAGTGTATCACGAAAACGGTTTGCACACAATTTATGATGGGCTCCGATGCACTGAATTACCTATGTAAGTGGCCATTAGCCTAGCTTAAAATTACACAAATTCAAATTAAATCATAGGACACGTCATATTTTGACGTGGAGCTTGTTTGATACCATGGGAATGACGCCACAAGCCACCAGAATAAAAGAAGAAACCACATATGAATGTGAGCAGTCTTCGAGAGCTAGTAATTCGGATTTTTCCTATTTATTAAGTAATAGTTGTCAACACTGACTAAGGCATGTGGAAGATATCTTTATTTTTGTACTTGAGCATTACTCAATGCCTTTGTTTGTTAATCATAAACTCAAATCATCTGGACATGAAATGGGTCCGTGAACCTGCAACTTTCGTCAGCCAACTACTTCAGGACTTGTAGATTTGGAAATCAGCTGATTTGCGCTCGTTATTACATTTATTTTCAGTTACCGTTTGACATAAACACTGGTACGTGTATGGTACGTGTATCTACATCTATATAGCTACTCTACAAATCACACTTAAGTACGTGGTAGAGGGTTCATAGAACCACCTTCACAATAATTTGCTATTATTCCACTATCGAACAGCTCGAAAAAAAACCAACACTGAAATCTTTCCGTGAGAGCTCTGATTTTTCTCATTTTATTACGATCATCGTTTCTCCCTGTGTGGGTTGACGTCAACAAAATATTTTCGCATTGAGAGGAGAACGTGAGTGATTGAAATTTCATGAGAAGATCCCGCTGCAAGGAGAAACGCCTTTGTTTTAATTATGTCCACCCCAAGTCCTGTATCATGTCCGTGACAGTCTCTCCCTTATTTCTCGATAATATTCTCGACTGAGAGATTAAGAAAATCGGTACATCAAGTTTTATGCATATTAGTTATAAAATAGATATAAAATACGCAGTAAAATGAACAACAGAATATGTGATGCAATAGTCCGTAAAACGAGCATTAAAAACAGGCTGTGAGAGGAACCAGTAAGAGGAGCAATAAATTGTAATTTAAGATCGGCAGTTGAATGAACATTAAAGTCGGCTGTAAAACGAACATTAAAAGGAACAATAAGATAAGTAATAAAAAGAAAAACGAAATGAGCGCTAAATTTACTGGACTAAGGAACATGAGCAGCAAGCATAAGCACTTTGTGTTAATGCGTAAGCCATCTGGCTACGAAATTTCAGTTTCATTTAGATTTTGTAGATCTGTTTTTGGTCCCAGATACACTCTGATTTGCAATCACTCGCAGTATGATCAAAGTGCCTGACACAGTTCACCACAGTCACACTGAAGGGTTCAGAATTTGCCTCATTTGTGCAGAAAGTCCTGGCAGACTCCATGTGATGCCATGTGATGTTCGAATCCCATTAAGAGCTTTCAATTATCGGCGGGGAACTTACAGACGAGTCGGTCGGTGTAGGGTCAGAAGTGGACTAGTGACTCATCAGGTTGGCTCTCCAGTAGAAGTCTGTATCTAATAGTTGCTCTGCTCAGACTAAAGGGGTTTCCTCGACCTCAGTCTTCTAAGAGGTAAATGAGGAATGTCCTTACGAAGTGATAATTCTAGGTCGCTTTGAATCCACTTCAATCGATGGACCAAGAAGCTCTTTCTATGTAGCGGAGATGTGGCAGTGAAGATCGGCATGAGTAACCAATGAAGGCGTGCACTTTTGATGCATCCACTGATGATACGCATCGTGTTGTGTAATTTAAAACCTAGTCTCCTTAAATGGCTGCTGTTCATCCATACAGAAGAGCCGAGTTACGCGACAGAACACACAAGTCTGGTAAGTTGTGGCTGTCTCTGCTGTTGTACGTACCTGTACGTGTGTGATTCGACTGGGGTTCATCAGTCATTAGTAGATGCAGTCTGCCTGTGTTATCGGCTTCCCACCGAATGACCACCCAGCGAAGTAATTCGCGTTGTCCACTTTACGAGGGTGGTTTGATAAGTCTGGTAAAAACACAGGAATACATATTTGTTTCAGAAACACCTCACCTTACTTCTCGACATAGACTCCTTTGAGAGATATGCACTTGGTCCAGCAATTCTCCAGCTTTTTCATACTATTGGAAAAGTTAGTTCCGTGAAACTCTACAAAACACTCGTTGATTGCAGCTATCAGTTTCTCATTTGATGAAAATTTCTTCCCAAGCAAGTCGAAGTTTCAAATTAGGGAAGAGGAAGAAGTAACTTGGAGCTGAGTCGGTGAATAACCAGTTCAAAGCCCAATTCACGTATTTTCGCCACTGTTATCGCTGATGTGTTGGATTGTGCGTTATGCTGGTGAAAGAGCACCTTTTTCAGCCAATGCAAGTTTCAGACGATCTAACAACGAAGTGTAATAGGGTCCATTTAAGGTTCTGCCCTTTTCCAAGTAATCTTATGGGGACTATTCCTCGCGAATCCCAAAAAACTATGTACATCATCTCACCAACTGACAAAATGGTCTTTGCCTTCTTCAGTAGATTTTCACTGGCCTTTGTCCATTGTTTCGATTGACCTTTTGACTCTGGTGTGTAATGATGGATCCATGTTACATTACCAATCACAAATCGGCGCAAAAATTCTTGCGGATTTCAATTGAACATGTGTTGAAATGTTGTGCCGGGTACACTTTTGTTCGACTGTGAGCAATCGTGGCTCCTACCGTGCACACAGCTTCTTCGTAGCCATTCTCCGTGCAGAATATTTGGCAGTCTTGCGTTACCATATCATGGATTTTGTCAATAACTTCCTTTGTGGCGACTCAAATGGATGGCTGGAGCGTGCTTGGTCTTCGGTGCTTATCTGACAAGGTTTAAATTCATTAATCCAAAAGTAAATGGTCTTCAATGGGGTCCAGAGCCTGAGTGATAGTCACCAGTTTTGATTTGTGCGGCAGTCCAGTCCTTCAAATGGCAGTGTTTAATAACAACACCAAACCCTCTTTTCTGTATTTTCAATCACAGTGGACATAGTGATCAATTCAGATGTCAACAAAGAACTGTATGCTTACATTGTTGAAATTCTGTATACGATCCTTAGAATAATCAAGCTTACCAACCATGAATGTGCAACAAAAATGTCGCATTCTTTCATGGTAATATACCAGACTTATCAAACCGCCCTCGTAGTCTTAGAAGAGTGGCGGCATAGTTAAGTTGTAATAAAGCGGCCGCACATTATATTCGTACGAAACCGCGACTCTACGAGAGAAGCAGATAGTATTTACAAAGTAAAACAGTGATTTGATTTGCGACCACAGTTTGCACAGTTTACGTAAATGTACGAGGATTATAGCTGTGAGGTATATGGATGTTTAGTTATGCCACGTGTGACGTTTGTTGGCGTAAGTTTGTTACCATGCGATCAATTTACGACTATCTCTGAAGAAGGTTGTCATCCCAAAAAATATTCTGGATGTTCATTTAAATAGCACAGTGACCATTAGCCAGTTGATCAGTAATTTCCAAGTTGGTGGACATTTTCAGGACTTCAGTGTTTTGCTTTGCTAAAGCACTAACGCAAGACACAAGTAGGCACGTCAACCGTTCTGCTGCACCAGTACAAACGCAGTCAGTTTTTTTTCAATTCCTGGTAACACGGAGGACGGATTTACACAGTGCAATCACTCTGAAGACTGACATACACTCAAGAACATTGAAAATAGCACACGAAGAGGGGAGCATCGTATCGAAACGAAAAAGGTACCACATGGCGTTCAGCAATGTCGTCAACATAACGCTGGACCTTTGAGGTCCATGTACTGCAATTAAACGGGACCGGCTATCGTACTCTATGGCTCCCCAGTCCATTACGTGGGCTGGGTGTGGAGCGACAGCATGGGTGGGATGGTGCTCTTCACCAGGCTTCCACGCGCGTTTACGTTTATCATCCGTTTCCAAAACGAATCAAGATTCATAACCAATAATTAGATTTTGCTAATCTGTATCACTCCACGACGATCTGGGTAGACGCACTGTTGATTATGTCGCCCATAGTTCGGTGTTAAGGTCAGTGCACGAGAAGTGCACTTGCAAATTCGCATCCGCAAGGCGTCTCGAAATGATTTGTGGAACAACTGGCAAACGTTCATCTCCTCGTATCGTGGAGCGAGTCACTGTAGCATCCCTGATCGCTTCCCGTACAATCCTTCGATTCTCTCGCCTCTTACGTCTTCCTGGTCACTCCAGATACGGCAGGTCGCACATGAGTGCCATCTTGTTTCATCTACCCCCAACATCCTCCGACGGAATACTCCGAGAGATCGACCTGGGGAGCCACACGGCATGTCGATCAGCTGGTAGTTTTCATGCAGTTGTTTAAGCGCCTCTAAAAATTGGCTTAACTGTGAGAAATGTCATCTAACAGGTCTACATGACATTCTGCGCCTACTAACGTCGTTCTCGACTCGGGATGAGATCGTCAAGTGTATGGCTCGTCGCCAGATGTGATCATCACGTGCATGACTTGTAGGCAGCCCGATTGCAGCGAGGCCGCGCGGGCTTAGCCGAGCGGTCTAGGCCCTGCAGTCCCGGACTGTGCGGCTGGTCCCGGCGGAGGTTCGAGTCCTCCCTTGGGCATGGGTGTGTGTGTGTGTGTGTTTGTCCATAGGATAATTTAGGTTATGTAGTGTGTAAGCTTAGGGACTGATGACCTTAGCTGTTAAGTCCCATAAGATTTCACACACATTTGAAAGTTTTCCGATTGCAGCGACACCGCAGGATCTGTGGGCACGCGCACTGGCACCAAACTTGGATCATTTGCACGTCGGATCTCTCTGAATTTATTTGCAAAGTTTCGTGTCTGTACGTTTGTCCCCCCTGGGTGCGCTGTTTTTTTTATGTTCCCTAGTATACGTCACATTCAGTTGCGGGAGCGTATTATAACACACATGTGCGCTTTGTGGAGGATCGCTGTAGCCTTTATGAGAGTTCTTCATCCTTCCAACTACGTAACTTCCGATTGCCTATAGATAAATCTGTGACTGTTAATCGCCATCGAAACATAGCAAGAGCTGGGTGGAAGCTTACAACCTGGATAGGGAAAGAACGCGGAAGGGAGGAAAATACAGGCGGAGGGAAAGTGAGGACGTGAGCCGCTGTGACAGGCCAGCAGCGCCCGACACCCTCGGCAGGCACGGCGACGCCTTGACGGCGTTATTTGGAACCTCGTCGCAGCTCGCCCCGCGCCGAGCGCCTCGCACGCGCGACGTATATTTCAAATTTGCGCGCGTGGGCCGAGGAAGCAGGGCCGCCGCCTGATGGATGGCCCCATTCTTCACGCCTTAGCCCCGGAATATATGTGTCTGAAAGAAACCGCTTTATTCTATAACCCTTTTAGTACCTCTTGCAGGCTCGGCGTCACTGAAAGACGCCCCGTAAGACACACGTCAGCCCTCCCACTGGGGATGACATCTTTCACACGCTCTGGGTTGCAGTGGCGCACGCTGTTCGTCAGCGAAAGCGCGGAGAGAAGACGGATGTAGGAGTCTTAAAAGTATTACTCTTTAGATACTACGGATATAGAGTACGGCTGTGCAAGAAAATGGCTCTGAGCACTGTGGGACTTAACTGCTGTGGTCACCAGTCCCCTAGAACTTAGAACTACTTAAACCTAAATAACCTAAGGACATCACACACATCCATGCCAGAGGCAGGATTCGAACCTGCGACAGTAGCGGTCGCGCGGTTCCAGACTGTAGCGCCTAGAACCGTACGGCCACGGCGGCCGGCACGGCTGTGCAGCCAAAGAATTTCGCAGCATGTGCTGATCCCGAAGACCATATCAGTTACGTTGCAGTTCACAATTTTTCAGTTTATGATATGTAAGTTTCACATTTTTACCAAAGGCATTGTCATCGAATGGAACATGATTGTCGAAAATATTTATTTGTTCAATGAAATTTTCACTCTGCAGCAGAGTTTGCGCTGATATGAAACTGCCTGGGCCAGTTTAAAACTGTGTACCGGACCAAGACTCGGACTCGGGACCTTTGCCTTTCGCAGGCAAGTGCTCTACTATTCTGAGCTAACCAAGAACAACTCACGACCCGTGCTCACAGCTTTACTTCCGCCAGTACCTCGTTTCCTACCCGCCAAGCTTCACAGAAGCTCTCCTGCGAAACTTGCAGATGTTATGGAGGAAAGGAGTCCCGAGTTCGAGTCCGGCACACAGTCTTAATCTGCCGGATAGTTTCATATTTATTTGTTAATCCTCAATTTCCCGAAAAAAGCACAAACTGGATCTCTGTCTTTGGCACGGAGGCTAATACGCAATACATGTCAATTGTTATGTCATGCACATCGACAGGTGATCTTCCTCAAAGGTATTGCCGCTCTTCCGCCGTTCTGTCACAAGTGTTTTTATTTGGACGCACTGGTCTCACAAAGCCTTTATTCCACAATACCTGTGATAGATACGCAGTCAGATGTTGAAATGCTCATCTTGTCTCCATAATTTGTTGTAGCACCTATCGATACTATACTAACGGACAAAATTCGCAACACCAAAAAATGATTAGTGTAGAGTAATGGAATATCGCGAATACATTTGTCAAGCTAACATATTTAAGTGATTAGCATTGGAAAATAACAACTTAATGTAAGAGCGACATAAGACAATTCAAATGTGGAATGCTGGTACATCAGTAACTCGTGTAACCGCCAGAAAGTTCAATGAAGGCATGAAAACGTGAATCCATTGTGCTGTACAGCTGCCGGATTTCAATTTGTGGGATGGAATTTCATACCTGTTGCACTTGGTCCCTCAATACAGGGACGGTTAATGCTATTTGTGGATGAAGCTGAAGTTGTCGTTCGATGATGTCTCATATGTGCTCGGTTGGGTACAGGTCTGCTTATCGAAAGGCCAAGGCTACATGTCGACAATGTGTAGAGCATACTGGGCTACAACAGCTGTTGTTACACGCTTCATGGAATGATGTTCTTGAACGGCAGTACAACTGGTCGTGTCACCAGACTGATGTACAATTTTGCAGTCAGGATGCGTGGGGTAACCAAATTATACGAAACTGCACCCCAGACCAAAACTCCAGGTGTAGGTCTAGTATGTCTAGGAAGCAGACGGGTTGGGTGAAGGTCCTCAACTGACGTCCTTCTCAGCACCACACGGTCATCTTTGGATCCGAGGCAGAACTAGCTTTCATCAGGAAACACAACAGTCCTCCCTCCTGCCCTCAAATACGTTCTCGCTTGACACCAATGAAGTCGCAAACAGAGGTGGACTGTGGTCAGTAGACTGCACGCTACAGGGTGTCTGGCTCTGAAATGTCCTTGAAGTAACCAATTCGTAACCGTTCATTGCGTCACCGTGGTGCCAACAGCTGCTCAGATTGCTGTTACAGATGCAGTACAATGTGCCAGAGACCCACGCGGAACAGGATGGTTTCTTGGTAGTGCCATGTGGCCATCCGGAGCCCAGCGTTTTTGCGACAGTACATTCCAGTGACCACCGCTGCCTGCAGTCATGTACAGTGGCTACCTCTTTTGCTAAGCCTTTCCGTAAAATCGCAGAAGGATCTTCTCGGAGCCCTATTACATGACCTCGTTCAAACTCACTGATGTGAGGATAATGACGTCTTTGTCACTGAAAGTATCATGTCCAAAATTATCTTTAAAAGTGAAAGTATCTAACCCAAAATTTTCTTTTTAATTAGTGACGGTACCAAAGATAAAAATTTTCCAATATACACTCCTGGAAATTGAAATAAGAACACCGTGAATTCATTGTCCCAGGAAGGGGAAACTTTATTGGCACATTCCTGGGGTCAGATACATCACATGATCACACTGACAGAACCACAGGCACATAGACACAGGCAACAGAGCATGCACAATGTCGGCACTAGTACAGTGTATATCCACCTTTCGCAGCAATGCAGGCTGCTATTCTCCCATGGAGACGATCGTAGAGATGCTGGATGTAGTCCTGTGGAACGGCTTGCCATGCCATTTCCACCTGGCGCCTCAGTTGGACCAGCGTTCATGCTGGACGTGCAGACCGCGTGAGACGACGCTTCATCCAGTCCCAAACATGCTCAATGGGGGACAGATCCGGAGATCTTGCTGGCCAGGGTAGTTGACTTACACCTTCTAGAGCACGTTGGGTGGCACGGGATACATGCGGACGTGCATTGTCCTGTTGGAACAGCAAGTTCCCTTGCCGGTCTAGGAATGGTATAACGATGGGTTCGATGACGATTTGGATGTACCGTGCACTATTCAGTGTCCCCGCGACGATCACCAGTGGTGTACGGCCAGTGTAGAAGATCGCTCCCCACACCATGATGCCGGGTGTTGGCCCTGTGTGCCTCGGTCGTATGCAGTCCTGATTGTGGCGCTCACCTGCACGGCGCCAAACACGCATACGACCATCATTGGCACCAAGGCAGAAGCGACTCTCATCGCTCAAGACGACACGTCTCCATTCGTCCCTCCATTCACGCCTGTCGCGACACCACTGGAGGCGGACTGCACGATGTTGGGGCGTGAGCGGAAGACGGCCTAACGGTGTGCGGGACCGTAGCCCAGCTTCGTGGAGACGGTTGCGAATGGTCCTCGCCGATAGCCCAGGAGCAACAGTGTCCCTAATTTGCTGGGAAGTGGCGGTGCGGTCCCCTACGGCACTGCGTAGGATCCTACGGTCTTGGCGTGCATCCGTGCGTCGCTGCGGTCCGGTCCCAGGTCGACGGGCACGTGCACCTTCCGCCGACCACTGGCGACAACATCGATGTACTGTGGAGACCTCACGCCCCACGTGTTGAGCAATTCGGCGGTACGTCCACCCGGCCTCCTGCATGCCCACTATACGCCCTCGCTCAAAGTCCGTCAACTGCACATACGGTTCACGTCCACGCTGTCGCGGCATGCTACCAGTGTTAAAGACTGCGATGGAGCTCCGTATGCCACGGCAAACTGGCTGACACTGACGGCGGCGGTGCACAAATGCTGCGCAGCTAGCGCCATTCGACGGCCAACACCGCGGTTCCTGGTGTGTCCGCTGTGCCGTGCGTGTGATCATTGCTTGTACAGCCCTCTCGCAGTGTCCGGAGCAAGTATGGTGGGTCTGACACACCGGTGTCAATGTGTTCTTTTTTCCATTCCCAGGAGTGTAATTATTCAACAAACCTGATCTGACTGCGTCTGCGAACTTGTTTCGTGCAGTCCTCCGTTTTGCCAGTAATGAAACATGTATTTGACTCAGCAATCAAGTTTAAGAGAATAATGCCGCTTGTGCAATGGCATTAAGATGGTACTGAAAAATTAATTTTGGCCCTGATGTTTACTTAATTAAATTATATCTTGACTTGAATAATGCCAGTTGTGCAATGGCATAAAATTAGTTATTTGAAACAACTTTCCTCTGATAAGTTTAGTTATACCAAAATCGATTTCAAACCCTGAACTGCACATATATATTGCACAGAGGCCTCATTTTCTTTATGTTTTTTATTTGGTGGATAACTTTACTACTGATTTTCACATTCAATACAAGCAAAAAATGTGGATTATGATTGAGACTGTTAGATTTAAACACAATGTTGATCTATATATATATATATAGTTAAAAATTTAAGTCATATACAAAAACTAACTTTTCCAACATTTTTGTAGCACGAATCACTCTTACAAAAAATATTTACAAAATGTTTACTGCATCATAACTTGGACATACAAATCCTAACTCTGAACATTATCTAACAAAAACAATTTTGAAATCGTTTTATAGCTTCTCCCATTAACGTGCTAAAGTTCGCTCAGTGTACAACCTGAAAACTGCGTAGCGCGAATCCTACCTTAAAGCTGTCATCACACGTCATCTTCCTCCAGGCACCTAGCTGCCATGACCGAGTATTTTACTGCGCTCTCCCGGCTCTCTTAACCATCAAAGATCCTCCTACTTAAAGATATTACACGCATTCCACCTTGCGGTTGGCAACTATCGACCTTATTTTCTGTATATACTCTGATCAGACCTTAGCACATACCTTTCATCACTATAGATGTTTTCTTGACTAATGGCAACTCACTAACTCACTACAAGCAGGAAACCGATCTTACCACAGCCTAGCACAACTGCTTCGGTCCAAATATCTCTCCAGACAATTCAAGATTCGACTGTACAAAACCCTGATCCAGCCTGTTGTTCTATGTGGCTGTGAGACATGGAGTACCCGGAAGCAGGACTTCCATAAGCTAGTTGCTTTTGAGAGAAAAGTGCTTCGGAAGATCTTCGGTCCGGTTATGGATGCAGATACAGGGGAATGGAGGATCAGATACAACCAAGAGCTTGAGGAACTATACCAGCAGCCCAGCATAGCAGGAACTGTCAAAGCCAAACGAATGCAGTGGGCCGGCCATGTGGCCCGGATGGAGGATCACAGATGGCCTCGGAAGCTCCTGGATTTCACACCTACAGGAAAGAGACCGCCAGGGAGACCCAAGAAGCGTTGGAGGGATGGACTGCATGAAGATTTAAACCAAGTGTCAATAGATGTGAACGAATGGCGGATAGCAGCAATGGACAGAATACAGTGGAGGAGGAAACTTGTAGATGCATGCGGTCCACTGGTCCTGATCACGTAGTAGTAGTAGTAATGGCAACTCACTATATTTTGAATCTCAAAGATAACTAACATTCACGACCGTTAGAGTGTGTATTTAAAGCAAAGCTGATTTGCATCCTCATAATGGTGCTACTAGCACCACCCTCTCGGAACTGGAGAGAAAGCTGAATAGATGTCATCTTTCAGATGTGTAAATAGGCCTACCGACTTTCGTTTATGTCACCCAACTCCTTCTTGATGATTTTTTTTCTCATCTGCTTATGTTCCGCATTTTTGTCATTGTCTCTACCATTTACACTGTTGCATTTGGTTTTTATGGCTATTGTACTAAGGCTTTACTCATCCTTTACATTTAGAGTTTGTTATTTACTACCAGATGTGGCAGAGCAGTTTTGTCTCCAAAGGAACAACATGATACTGTAGTGGCTCCTACATGTCCTGACTTTTTAGATGCAAACATTTTAGGTCAGGCTTTACTGTAATTGTTACTGATACCGATTGAAACAACAAGTTTACTACTTCTACTGGTCACTGTTTATTTGATTCCCAACACGTATTTCAGGAACTTAAACGTCCATTATCAGATACAACGATATGTCATCTCAACTGAGTTAAAAGCATATGATGATTGACATTTAAACCTCTCAACACGCGTGGTGAAAATTGTGACTGGTAACAGTAAACTTGCTGTTTCAATCGACACCTTGACTCCTTCGTTAAAGGTGTAGATTTTTAATCCGCTTCTCAAATTGTTGTTACTATTTATGCCCGCTTTTGTCTACGTTTTTGTTTATCTGGAAACATACTTCGTGGAATGCTACACACGACAAATACCTGGTTGCCAATCAATATCACAACAGAATCACAAACTAACAGACTATCTCAATATACGTACAATTGGTAGGTAATTAAAGTCTATAAGATCCCAGTATTATGCATGTGATATACCACATTTCTGTGGAATCGGTCAGGTTATATGTTATCTCAAATAAGTAATTTTAATATCTGTATCAGGACTTTGACAAGTTAGCATATACAAAACTAAACACTACTTTAGTCGAATCATCGGAGTCAATATATTATTCTTTTTGACTGTCAGTTATGTATTACATCTCTACAGAGAGAACCAATTGAGAGGTGGCTACCACTTCAGGCTAGACACGTCTCATCCGTGCGACACGTAGAATGGAGCAGTATGCCAGTGACAGGTAGAATGTGACAACGGCACATAGATTCATAAAGTCAGATGTCGCAGTAATGACAGAGATAGTACTAACTATCTGTGCTTGCTCTCTAACTACTGTACCCCTATTTCGGGAGGAATAAAACACGGATGCTGGGCTGTACGGGGTAGATGAGAATGAGGCAGCGCGGCGGCATTACAGAGGTCATTCCCTTGGGACGCAGACAGCAGTGTCTTTTCGCAGCTGAGCAGTGAACTCAAGACGGAGAAAGCGACACAAGAGACTTTGTGTGTGCACCGGACGTTGCCGCCCCCCCCCCCCCCCCGGCCAATGCTTCCTCTACGCCAGCCTGCGGACAGCATTGAGCGTGGATGAGGAAACTCGCCGGTGGCGAGTGGGAATTTAGAGAAACACTATTCTCTGTTTGTAGCATTAGAAGCAGAGGTGGACACTAAAGAAGTCGAAGGGGAGAGGAATCTTGTGCGGAGCTTATGGAGGTGATAGGAGAGATTTTATAAAATTATACAATTTTCCAATGTTAGCAGCGAAGCAGAAGCCTGGTTAGGAAATTTGAGATGTGTAAAAAGCTGTAGCAAGATGCGGAGGTGTGCGTTTTTGTGAGATTCGGAATCGGGCAGTGGAGTAAGCAAGATACATTTTGGGAATCAGATGGTGGAGTAGAAAGGTGAGTTTTAGAGACGGTCAGCAGCAGTGGTGTGCACATACAGCCAACATCGATGAAGGGCCACATCGAGTTACTATGGTTCGACACCAACCAGCACGGCTCACGGTAAGATTACAGTGCAGCATCAGCATGCTACCGACAGATAAACAAGATAATTTGTTCATTTGTATGGAAGTGGCGTCTTCCATCACAGTCGCTCTGCCCCAGTAAGAGAGTTGCCTTTATTCACTGTCATTTTCTTGCCATGCAGTCAGTGCGTACTTGCCATACGACTTCGGGCTGGTATTAGTATGATAGGGATGCATCATAAACCGCTTGACATCCTTGCTCATCTCCGGACGTTGCGAACCGATAGGAACTATTGTTAATGTGAGCTGTTACATATTGTCAGAAATAAGAATATCAATAATGAATCTATAATCCTTGCAAACTTCAATACAGTTTATGATATAAATTGCGAATACCGAATTCTGTGACTCTGCTTTCATAGCCAGTAAACCCATGTCACAGGAAGGAGTTTATAAGATACAAAGAGACCCCAGTCGGGATACAGTGCTTACAACCCCTTACTCCAGACTGCGTTAAAAAAATGCGTTGTGTAACTTCAGGGATTGGCACTGGATCCCGAGAAGAGATCTGCTGCTGGAATTGGACCGATCAGATCAGATTTGAGTTCAATAATAAGGGGCAGGCCTCGTACTAAAAAACAAAACTATAGCAGCACACTTCAGTCCTTCTTTTCCCCAGAGTTGACTTTAAACACACGTAATGAAGGCCATTTCTTCGTCTACTGTCATAGCTACGACAATTATTATCTCTTACAAATTGTGATGGATGCTTTACAACGAAGTATTAAAAATAGGTATGTATTATGAAACAGTAATTAAAATTCCTCAACGACTGCTCTGAACTATAGTTGGTACAGTGATCGCAGCGTGAGGCTACACTGCAGAGGACCCCCAGTGTTCCCATGAGCATTCAACGAAATTTTTGCGACTGAAGTGGCCATGGGATCATCGAGATTGGTCCTAGGACAAATGGAATCGTGCCGCCTGGCGGGATGAATCACGTTTTTTTTTTTTTTTTCTTAATGGTCGATGATCGGTTTCGGAAATGTCATCCATGCGAACGCTTGCTCTGTAAATGCAGTGCGCCATGGGCACAGCTCGGGGAGATAGAATTATGCAATGAGGGACATTCACTGGCGGCGAAGGCATATTGAAGTGGGATGACCATCTCACAAGACCAGAATCGTGCTACTACAGTTTGAGAAGCATACTTGTAAACTCTTTTAGCTGTCTTTGCAACCAAATTTGCCTGACCTGAACCCAACGGAAAACATCTGGGATGCTATGGGGTGCCAGTTCTCTTCCATAAACCACAGGTCCGAAATGTATGGGAACTGCATGAATCGTAGGAGACATTTGATGCCACGGATTTCCGGAATCCTACCAACTAATTGTCGTGTCTACGAAATTCAGAATGGATGCTCTATTGAGTTCCAAAGCCAGCTGTGGTCACAACACTGCACCAAACGCAGCCGTTAGTGTTGTGAAGTTAATGGCAGCCTACGCATGCAGTGCCCTAATCTAGCTGCTTTTGCGCTTAGATCAATGGTGTGGCATCACACGGAATCTTGTAAGAAATTCGTTACTCGTTCTCGGATGGCAGGTAAAGATGTGAAGGTGTCACAATGTGCTAGGTTCACAACTTGGCTGTTCTCCCTTGTGGTGGCCAGGACGAGTATGCCTGCCCTCTTGTACTCATGCAACTCAACATCAGGCCAATGTCTCATCTGATTGTCGCACAAACCTGGCTACTGTACGACCTGACAAGCCAGCGAAGTGGTGAACCATAATGAGGCCACTTTCAAACTCTTGTAAGGTGCTGGTAACACTGTCTTACACGAGTACGGAGCATCTCTGTGTCCTTGACAGTGATCGCTCAACATCTGATGCAGTTCACACCCGTTGCTTTCTGTTGTGGTTGCCAGGAGAGCCAACACCGTGTTACTACACGAGGCCGAAATGCGCGCGTTTTAGCTGACGCAGGCTGGCGTGAGGTCTGGAACAGGTCAAGGAAATTAGAATTTAGAAAAAAGGACGTAGCTGGTGGAATACTTACCTTTAATCCATTAATGATGAACGTGGGTCATGACTGTACATGATTCACAATATCAATAGTAACTGATAATGGCACCTTGCTAGGTCGTAGCAAATGACGTAGCTGAAGGGTATGCTAAACTATCGTCTCGGAAAATGAGAGCGTATTTTGTCAGTGAACCATCGCTAGCAAAGTCGGTTGTACAACAGGGGCGAGTGCTAGGAAGTCTCTCTAGACCTGCCGTGTGCCGGCGCTCGGTCTGCAATCACTGATAGTGGCGACACGCAGGTCCGACGTATACTACCGGACCGCGGCCGATTTAAAGGCTACCACCTAGCAAGTGTGGTGTCTGGCGGTGACACCACACTTTCCTTACCGGACCTGATGATAACACTGAACACAAACAGCACTAATGCACTCTGGTGGCCATTCCACATATCAAAGAGAATTGCAATTCTAATCACTTACACACCAGCCGATGTGTACACGTTTGAAATTACATTGGCATCCATTCATGTCTTCTGGGTGCATTACTTTTCTTTAAGGCAGTATACACGGTGATTCAGCTGCCCCACCCTATGAGTTTTATGTAACCTGCAACGCCTTTAAACAACGCTAGCACGCTTTTCATCGCTATGTGCAAACTGTTAATCGTTCAGGAAAAATGAACAGGATGTTTTTGTGGTAAATTTAATGTAGATGAATTTTCAAATTTGCTCAAATGGCTCTGAGCACTATGGGACTTAACTACTGTGGTCATCAGTCCCCTAGAACTTAGAACTACTTAAACCTAACTAACCTAAGGACATCACACACATCCATGCCCGAGGCAGGATTCGAACCTGCGACCGTAGCAGTCGCGCGGTTCCGGACCGCGCGCCTAGAACCGCTAGACCACCGCGGCAGGCGATGAATTTTGCACGCGGATACATATCCTTTGGAGAACACGGTTTTCTAGACATTCAAGAGAAAAGCGTTTAAAGGTAACTTTGGTGCATTTTTCTGGAATAGTTCAAAGAAGTATCTCAGTACAGAAGTGGACTACATTGAATCTCCTACGAAAAGGTCCCATTCATTTTTCAGTTCATATGGTTCAAATGGCTCTCAGCACTATGGGACTAAACATATGAGGTCATCAGTCCCCTACACTTAGAACTACTTAAACCTAACTAACCTAAGGACATCACACACATTCATGCCCGAGGCAGGATTCGAACCTGCGACCGTAGCGGTAGCGTGGTTCCAGACTGTAGCGCCTAGAACCGCTCGGCCACTTCGGCCGGCCATTTTTCAGTAGGACCAGTAATTCGCAGATACTGAGGGAGAGAATGTGGAAAGCTTGCTCGTGGCATTTAAAGGCACTGTGGGTTGTATGAAAACGATAGCTAGGGGCAACTGAATGACTCTGTATGTATATACAGGATACGATAGGTATAAGTGTAGATATTTTGATATATGGTATCTTAATATGTACACACATCAGTATGTTGGTAGTTTTTTCTCTGAACTGGATAGTTTTCCCACAAACACGTCACATAATTTACTACCTGATGTTTTCAGCACGGTCATAACTGCACCACTAAGTGGACTACTTGCTGCCTTGGACTACGTGTGCACACTTCAACACGTGACCTGCTGCCAGGATAAAAAAAGAATTAATGAACTGCTTTTGGCAAATGTACTTGGAGGTACTACTCAACCTAGAAACATACGACTTGTAGTGGCTATGATTATTAGTCTGCAAATGACATAAATATTTATGTAACGTTGTTAAACATTCCGTCCTCAGTCACCGAGAGAAATATATACACTTATACCTGTTACACTCTGTATATAGAGAAAAATAATGGTCTTATATTACTCGCTTGGCGTACACCCACGACCGAAGTCACTTTTACATCTGAGGATTTGATTCTGTTAAGAGTCAAGTGCTGTGTCGTGTGTCTTCCAGTGAAGTGAACCGCCCAGAGACTAGCGAGCACACAGAGTGAGGAGTGCCCGCCGACTCGGCGCCGTGGCGACAGCTGCGCCGCTATATTTACCCGTGAGGCGACGCCGGCCGGCCGCACCGTGCAGTCCGTACCTCACGTCAGCGCCGGCCATGGAGCGTGCGCGTGCAAAACGCGCCATTTGCCACGCCGCTCGCGGCCAGCTGGCCTCACTAACTCAGCGAGCATCCTCGTGTCCGAGCTGACTCAATGTACAACACCCGCTGCAACAGCTGCGCTACACTCCGAGACATCGACCACACTGGTCGTCATGATGTCTTTCCAAAGGGGCACTCGAAATCTCCTAGATGAGGGAGTACAATGCAAATCTCGTCTACAACAATAAATGTGGATTCTGCTAGAAGAGAACCTACGAAACTCAAGTTGCTCTGTCCGTCCGCGGGATTTAGAGCACTGCAGACATCGCCGCGCAGGTTGGAGCCATGTTTAGTGATGCCAGGAAGGCATCTGGTGGTTGGTTGGCCATCGGTCCGGCATCTGGTATAGTTCCACTGTAGCTTTGTGAAAAATTACGAGCTTACAAATTACTAGACCAAGTGTGTGATTGGATCAGGACTTCCTTGCTAGCAGAACTCAATACATCACTGTTACTGGAACAACATCGACAGATGTAAAGATAATTTCAGTAGTGGCGCAAGGAGACAGATCTTCCACTGTTTACTATACGGGGTGAACGTTAATGAAAACTGATAAACAACAGTGGCGGGTTCCGGACTGGAAATGGAGGAAAAAAATTTATCGTTGGCGCTGACCAATGAAAGTTTCTACGGACACGTTCCGTGTCTGCAGCACACAGGTAACGATTAAGCAGATTGATAATGCCAAGTCAGGTAAAGGTTGCCCAGTCGGTATAGAAGACTGAAGACAGAAATCCCGAAATTGTTATTGTCTGATGCAAAAAATCATCGACAAAATCGTTCCCGTAGCAGGAAATCCGCCGCCGATAATCCTATATATGTATGACCTAGAGGGTAGCGTCGGAAGGTCCATGAGGCTGTTCGCAGATCATGTGATTGTCTACAAGAAGGTACCAACGACAGAAGATTGTAGTGAATTTCGGGAAGACTTGCAATGGATTGATGACTGGTGCAGAGACTGGCAATTGACCCCGAACATCAACAAATGTAACATATTGTGCGTAATTAGCGAATAAATTCACCGATGTATTGTCATAAATCGCTGGAAACTGTAACTGCACTAAAAGACCTAGTCCAGACGAGCTCAAAGTGGAATGGCCATGTAAAGGAAATTGCAGAAAAGTCAGATGCCACGCTGAACTTTATGGTGCGAGTCATAATCGTTTCAGTCCGACAGACATCAAAAGTATATAATTTTAAAATTTTTCGCATAATGAGCCTTTATTATCACACACTGAAACGCCAAAGAATCTGATACAGGCATGCGTATTCAAACACAGAGCTATGTAAACAGGCAGAATATGGCGCTGCGGTCGGCAATGTCTATATAAAACAACAAGTGTCTGGCTGGTCAATTTGTTCAAATGGCTCTGAGCACTATAGGACTTAACATACAAGGTCATCAGTCCCCTAGAACCTAGAACTACTTAAACCTAACTAACCTAAAGACATCACACCCATCCATGCCCGAGGCAGGATTCGAACCTGCGGCCGTAGCGGTCACGCGCTTCCAGACTGAAGCGTCTAGAACCGCTCGGCCACTGCGGCCGGCGTGTCTGGAGGAATTGTTACATCGCTCGCTGCTGCAACAATCGAAGGTTATCAAGATTTAAGTGAGTTTGAAAGTGGTGGAATAGTCGGCGCACGAGGGATGGCACACAGCATCTCCGAGGCAGCGATGAAGTGGAGATTTTCCCGTACGACAGTTTCACGAGTGAATATCAGAAGTCCGGTTAAACATCAGATCTCAGGCATCGGTGCGGCCGGAAAAACATCCTACAAGAACGGGACCAACGACGACTGAAGAGAATCGTTCAGCATGACAAAAGTGCAACCCTTCCACAAATTGCTGCAGATTTCAATGGTGGGCCATCAAGAAGTGTCAGTGTGCGAACCATTCAACGAAACACCATCGATATGGGCTTTTGGAGCGTATACGTCATGTTGAGGTCCGCCCGTGGCCAAAAGATAATCAGATATGTCTCCAAAAGACCACGTGTGGGACCAGCTAGGACGTCAAGTCTGTCCCATTGCTTGTGTCCAGGATATCAAGGAGCAGTTAAGATAGTTGTGGACCAGCTTGCGTCAGAAGAGGATGCAACGGCTTTACAACACATTTTGCATTCGAGTGACTGCATGAATCCATTCAGCGCAAAGTCATACTGGTAACTGGTCTTATACTTCCTAGTTATTTGTAAATACGACTCGAATTTGTAATCACTGCTGTGGCCTCATATACTCCCTGAGCTGGTGGAGATTAATTTGATTTGTTCCTCCGCTTCTGGGTGCTTCAATTTTTTGTCAAGCAGTGTACGTTGGAGGTCTTCGCTACTGCATACTACGATGTCTCGACATTCTGTTTAGCTACAGTCATCTGCTTTGGCTCTAGTGGCCTCGACTTCGTACGGACAGGCTGCAAAGTAGTTCACTAGTTGTTTTGTGACTATTGTGTCAGATTGTTAGTACAATGAAGAAAAAAAATCGCAGCATCAAAGAATAATTAATGTTGAGTAATGAAATTTCGGGTATACTAGATAACGTATGTAAGTGATTGACATTACAAGATCACAGGTTAATGTAAGGGCGAGATAAGCCATTGCAAATGTGAAATGCTGGTACATTAATAACCAGCGTAAGCGTCGGAATGTTGATGGCAAGTATGCACACGTGAATGCATCGTGCTGTGCAGGTGCTGGATGTCAGTTTACGGGGTGGAGTTCCATGCCTGTTGTACTTGGTCGGTCAATGCATTGACGGACGGTTAATGCTATTTGTGGACGACGCTGGAGTTCTTGTGCGACGATGTCCCAAATGTGCTCCATTGCGGACACAGTAGTGATCGAGCAGTCCAGGACAACCTGTCGACACTCTGTACAGAATGTTGGGTTATAACAGCGGTATGTGAGCAACCGGTATCCTGTTCACAAATGGCAGCACAACTGGTCGAATCACCAGATTAACATACAAATTTGCAGTCAGAATGGGTAGGGTAGCCACGAGAGTGCATCTGCTGCCTCGCGGAATCGCACCCCAGACCATAACTTCACGTGTAGGTTCAGTGTGTCTAGCAAGCAGACAGGTTGATTTCAGACCCTCAACTGAACTCCTAACGAACACACGGTCATCAGTGGCGTCGAGGCAGAACCAATTTTCGTCAGAAAACACAATAGTGCCGGCCGATTTGGCCGAGCTTCAGTGCGGAACCGTGCTGCTGCTACGGTCGCAGGTTCGAATCCTGCCTCGGGCATGAATGTGTGTGATGTCATTAGGTTAGTTGGGTTTAAGTAGATCTAAGTCTAGACTGATGACCTCAGATGTTAAGTCCCATAGTGCTTACAAGGGAACCTCCCCATCGCACCCCCCTCAGATTTAATTACAAGTTGGCACAGTGTATAGGCCTTGAAAAACTGAACACAGAGCAATCGAGAAAACAGGAAGAAGTTGTGTGGAACTATGAAAAAATAGGCAAAATATACAAACTGAGTAGTCCATGTGAAAGATAGGCAGCATCGAGGGCACTGTAAGCTCTAAAGCGCCGTGGTCCCATGGTTAGCGTGAGCAGCTGCGAAATGAAAGGTCTTTGGTTCAAGCCTCCCTTGTGTTAAATTTTTTTTATTTTCAGACTATTATCAAAGTTAAGGCACTCAAACATAATCAACTTCACTCTCCAAAATTCCAGGACATGTTCAGATTTGCTTGGACACCTGCAGGATTTGACGGTCTACACACGAAAAAATTTGAAAACGTTAGAAACATGTTTTGACAGAGCACAGGGAAAATTGTGCGACTGTGAAACTGTTGCAGTCATTTGTTGCAGTTCATGTGGCAAACTCTTATGTTTTCATTACTTTTTTGGGAGTGATTATCACATCCACAAGAAAACCTAAATCGGCAAGGTAGAAGAATCGTTGTACCCATTCGCCAAGTGTACAAGTTAGATGGGTCGACAACATATTCCTGTCAGGTGACGCACATGCCCTCACCAGTGTCGTATAGAATATATCAGACGTGTTGTCCTGTGGAGGAATCGGTTGGCGTATGACCTTGCGAGCAAATGTTTTCGGTGCCCACTGGAAAGGCACGTCATTTCGTCTACTAATCGCACGGTTTTGCGGTGCGGTGGCACAACACAGACACTAAACTTATTACAGTGAACAGAGACGTCAATGAACGAACGGACGGATCACAACTTTGCGAGAATAAAGAAAGTAAAATTTTCACCCGATGGAAGATTTGAACCAAGGACCTCTCCCTCCAAAGCTGCTCACGCTAACCACGGGACTACCGCACTCCTGAGCTCCGACTCTCCTAAATGTTACATATGTTGCACATTGGACTACTCAGTTAGTGTATTTTGCTTATTTTTTTCGTAGTTCCACACAAATTCTTCCTGTTTTTTCCATTGATCTGTGTCCAGTTTTTCAAGGCCTATCCACTGTGCCAACTTATAACTAAATCTGACGGGGGTGCGATGGGGAGGTTCCCTTGTTAGAGCCATTTGAACCACGGAAACACAATACACCTCCACCCTGTCCACAAGTGACGTCTTTGTGTTGCGATGTTTTTCCGTTAGGCCGGTATTACACTATCAAATTTCTTTGTCAAAGATTTGATCAAAGATGTGATCAAATATTCCGTCAAATATATTTGACAAAGATCTTTGACGTAGCGCTAGAAGGGGTATTACACTGTCATCACATTTTTCGTCAAAGTTCAAGATGGCTGACAACAAGAACTTGTTATTAACCGCAGCAGTTGCATGTACCACAATTGCACTGTGTGTACATGCAGAAGAGAAGCGGGAGAAAAAAAGGAAACACGCCTGGGTGAAGCTGTGGGTTTTACGACGACACGATAAAAGCATTCAACAAAACTTGTTACGTGAGCTTATAGTGAAGGACGTCAAGTCGTACATCAATTACTTAAGAATGGATGAGCATACATTTCTGTATGTGCTCAATGAAGTGTATCCTCATATCACAAAGCACAATATTCACTTAAGAACTGCTACATCTGCAGAAGACAGGCTCACTGTAACACTCCGATTGCTTGCTGCAGGAGAGGGTTAGGATAGGTTAGGTTAGGTCAGGTCTCCAATCTTCGTAATCCATTTCTGTATTCAGTGTGCCTCACGTTGTAAAGCGCCTCATCAGCTTCGTACATCTCTATTAATTTTGTAGTTGTCGGCACACACCAATTGTATTTACCGGGAATGTTTATAAAAGCACTACAGACGACAGAATGCAGCGATGCTAGCGTTCCATGTGGTAACATGTCACATTGCAGTGAACAAAAGACAAGCGACTTCTTTGACCAAATCAACAGCAAGACCCTAGATTTGATCGAATATTGGACGACATTTGACAAAGTTCCCTATTACACCATCAAATATCTTTGACAAAGATACTGGACAAAGATATTTGACAAAGAAATTTGATAGTGTAATACCGGCCTTAGTATAAATCAGTGTCGTAAAGTTCAGTACGGAATTTTTCATATACTGACGCGTGAGAGCAGTTGCCTGAGTAAGACGACAGTCCCTGCGTTTCGGTCCGGCAGACAGGTCGCGCCCAGCAGACGCGGGGGCGCCACCGTGACGTCGCGTGAGGCGCGGCGTGGGCGCGGCGTCGCGGCGCGATAGCCTCGGGCCTTAATCCGCGCGTCGCATGTCGCCGTCCGGCGCGCTGCCCCCTAATCGCGCCGCCACAATATACACGTCACGGCCGCAATTATTGGCGCGATCCCCGCGCGCGATACGTCCGCTGCCGCCGCGCCTAGGCCGTGTCTTATGGGCCTTGTTAACGAACGGCGACGTCTGGCAGCGCGCGGTCACGCAGGGCAGACCACAGCTGAACGGGGCTGTTGCATATCCTACGTGTTCGTTGATGACTAACTGGTATTACACGAGAAACTACAGAGTCCCAATCGCATTAATGTGTCCATCGCCTGTGTTCGGCGTCACAGACGGCAGGTGGCAGCATAACAGTGGAGGGTGTAAGGGATGTTAGGATATTCCCGTTACGAACTTCTAGGACTTGTACGCGGGAGTGAGTACATAATATTTCGAATGTCCGCAAATGTACCGTTTCCGTTCTACGATGGTTTCAGTTCAGATGTGTAACGCGTCCACTTCTTCTGAGGGAAAAAGAAAAATCTCAGAGCTGCTTGTCCTGTTGTGCTGTAGGATAAATAGGATGGCATGTCTACATCAGGCTGTCACATAATGTCACTTGTCTGCCTTATTGCGAGAGCTGCAAGTGCGGTTTGGAGAAAAATGGTTCAAATGGCTCTGAGCACTATGCGACTTAACTTCTGAGGTCATCAGTCACCTAGAGCTTAGAACTAATTAAACCTAACTAACCTAAGGACATCACACACATCCATGCCCGAGGCAGGATACGAACCTGTGACCGTAGCGGTCGCTCGGCTCCAGACTGTAGCGCCTAGAACCGCACGGCCACTCTGGCCGGCGCGGTTTGGAGAAATTTCAACGATATGGCGAATTATGAATAGGCCGAGATGGTCCAGCTGCGTGGCCGCCGCTATGGCCTGATGTAGCTCCTATGGACTACTTATTGTGAGGTCGCATGCACGGTTTGTGGGGTGTTGCCCACTCGTTGCTTATAGGGTGCCTAAAGGATGCCGCGTCTCGGAATGCTATATAACAATTCAGACAAATAACATTAGTAGGTTTATTTATAGAAAGCATGGAGGTAAGAATAAGGGGAGATGGCGCTACGTATCCCAGCCGTACTATGTTTTGAAGCCATGGGGGCGTGGCTCGCTGCCATGACACTCTGACCAAAACATTGCCAGTGTGCTATAGCGCTGCGTGTATTACAGTCGCTAATTCCACCATATACGCATGTAACGTCATCAGATTGGTTGTTTCGAAGTTTTTCTTTAAAATAAAATCTCGCAAAGGCGAAATTCCGCGTTTCTTCTGATTAAAAATAGTTTTTAATGTAATATTACGAATAGCTAGCCTTCAATGTAAACGATACAATTTTGTTAATTCAGTAATAAACGTGTATCACAAACTAAATAATAGAAACTGAAAACTAAGTTAGCTATACCCTCCCTCCAAAGCCCCATAAATACATCTTGTTTGTAATACGTACTGGGACATTTCAGTTACGTTACACTACTGGGAAACACTGTTCATTACCACCAATATTTACTGAAATACGGTACACAGAATGGCAAATCTACACAGTGTCCTGTTTAGGCCTATACTTAACGCCTGTTAATGTAGTGTTAGCTTTTAATTTGGTACATGATGAAGACAAAGTGAGTTACTCAACACTTCGATTATCGGCGATACGTACGTATTATACTGAAACGTGAACTTGAAAACTAAGAATTTAATTCTTTGAATCAACATACCTTTTGCAAATATTTTGGGTGTGTAGGGAAAACTGATGCTACAGCATTTTCTCGGAGTCTTACTGTTGAAAGGGAAGTTCGGTCTATGTCCTCTTCTCGGAAATGCTGAGAACATACAGAGCTCCATTTAGACGCACACCAATTCTTCCTCCTCACGGTATTCTCCCACAGAGCTTTCCGACTTTCATTTTTAGGAAATCTAAAATCATACAGGAGAAAAACACGCTATAGTACAAGTAACGCTGTAGCACACGTTCATTCACAATGAAGTTGTAAAATCACACTTAACGAGACAATTTACACATGAAATGTTATTCCCTTCGATTTCGCATCACAATCAGAACGATTCGTACATCCGAACACCACACAAGTCACCATAATAGCGCAAAATCCTTCCAAAAGCGAGCGACAAGCCTATGCACACAAGCTTACAGCAGCAATGTTTTGGTCGGATTGAGATGGCTACCCTCGGCTTCACATAGCTTCACAGCTGTGACGTCACGGCGTCTCCCTCTATTCTTACCTCCATGATAGAAAGCAACTGACAATATAGCATCATTGCCACAGATACTACTACAATGCCGCGCCAATACAAGGTTGGCAGCCCATCGTCTGCCGAGCACAGCGCACTCTAGCGGGCTGTGCAGCTCGACGGAACTGGAGTGTGCCTCGTTCACTTCTTAGCTAGATATCAACCTAGGCAGACGCACTTTCATAATCGACCCTCAGCCAGTTCTGTAACGTTTCCATTGATTCTCTGAGAAGGGCCCATCGGGCTTAGTCCCTGAGAATATGTTGTATTAGTTCATGGTATTCCATGTTACGAGATTCTCAGTTCATAGCCGCAGCTGCAGTCCAACAAACTACTGAAGATAAGTAATTCCATTCTACTATGTGTTTCTTCAATAATAATCCTTCTCTCTAACAGTGTGGCATACCGCATAGTATTGCAACCTGAACTCCTTCACCTGCCTCCTACTTATTTGCATCTAGTAACGAGCTGAAATCACCCACGCGTTTTGTGCCTCTAAACAGTGAGACGCAATAGACAATGCTTAACTTCGGAGATTTTCAAATAGAAGTCGCAAACGAGGGGCGACTTGCATTATAACTTAGGGTCCTTGATTTGTAAACTGTTGAGGCAAGTTGACACACGTCACTGATAACTAACGTCTGCGATCCGGTTCCGATCTGAGCGGTCGAGGCTAGCAGGAGCGGCGTTTATATTCACTTCTTCCAGGTGTCGCTCTTGGCGCAGCGCGGTCCACTTCCGCGCACCATTGTCCACCGTTTCATCACCGCCCTCTCTACTCTTGCGTTCCGCATCTTCGTTCCGGCGCTTGTGGTCACGCCAGAACAAAATTTAAGTTCCGAGACTCCTGTATAGACATAGCAAGGTCTGCTGGCACGAAGTCCGGCCGCTGCACTAGAAATTGAAGAGACAAACGGGTAGAAGGGAAAGTGTGTACCAGAACATGCTTCGTAGGTACGATGCCCTTTGAAAAATTAGGAATGACTGTGCTGGTAAACTTCTTCGTTTTTTGATTTTCAAACAGCTGAGCAAAACTCAACGTACTCAAACAGTTCTCTCTTTGCTTATTCTGATCATCCCTAAACTGTCACACAATATTTTTAGCGCATCGCAATCTGACTTTCAACAATCCCTACAAAAGAATAGCCCTGGCTAACAGTAACATATACCTTTCATGAATCACTTACCTCACAAAAATCTTCGTTACTCGAACTACCGCAATACAGCGAGCGCCTATAGTGCCAGCTAAATAAAAAATTCTAACTACTGAAGGCACTAACTACTGATAGACACAGTTAGCAAATGAAAGATTTTGACAGAGAGCAAGCAGTGCATTTACCTTAATAGCGTTCAAAAGTCATTATATATATAAATAACGACTTTTGAACACAGAAAATTTTATATACATAGGGTGTTACAAAAAGGTACGGCTAAACTTTCAGGAAACGTTCCTCACAAACAAAGAAAGAAAATATGTTATGTGGACATGTGTCCGGAAACGCTTACTTTCCATGTTAGAGCTCATTTTACTACTTCTCTTCAAATCACATTAATCATGGAAAGGAAACACACAGCAACAGAACGTACCAGCGTGACTTCAAACGCTTTGTTACAGTAAATGTTCAAAATGTCCTCCGTTAGCGAGGATACATGCTTCCTCCCTCCGTCGCGTGGAATCCCCGATGCGGTGATGCAGCCCTGGCGAATGGCGTATTGTATCACAGCCGTCCACAATACGAGCACGAAGAGTCTCTACATTTGGTACCGGGGTTGCGTAGACAAGAGCTTCCAAATGCCCCCATAAATGAAAGTCAAGAGGGTTGAGGTCAGGAGGGCGTGGAGGCCATGGAATTGGTCCGCCTCTACCAATCCAGCGGTCACCGAATCTGTTGTTGAGAAGCGTACGAACACTTCGACTGAAATGTGCAGGAGCTCCATCGTGCATGAACCACATGTTGTGTCATGCTTGTAAAGGCACATGTTCTAGCAGCACAGGTAGAGTATCCCGTATGAAATCATGATAACGTGCTCCATTGAGCGTAGGTGGAAGAACATGGGGCCCAATCAAGACATCACCAACAATGCCTGCCCAAACGTTCACAGAAAATCTGTGTTGATGAGGTGATTGCACAATTGCGTGCGGATTCTCGTCAGCCCACACATGTTGATTGTGAAAATTTACAATTTGATCACGTTGGAATGAAGCCTCATCCGTAAAGAGAACATTTGCACTGAAATGAGGATTGACACATTGTTGGATGAACCATTCGCAGAAGTGTACCCGTGGAGGCCAGTCAGCTGCTGATAGTGCCTGCACACGCTGTACATGGTACGGAAACAACTGGTTCTCCCGTAGCACTCTCCATACAGTGACGTGGTCAACGTTACCTTGTACAGCAGCAACTTCTCTGATGCTGACATTAGGGTTATCGTCAACTGCACGAAGAACTGCCTTGTCCATTGCAGATGTCCTCGTCGTTCTAGGTCTTCCCCAGTCGCGAGTCATAGGCTGGAATGTTCTGTGCTCCCTAAGACGCCGATCAATTGCTTCGAACGTCTTCCTGTCGGGACACCTTCGCTCTGGAAATCTGTCTCGATACAAACTACAAACTTACCGCGCCACGGCTATTGGCTCATGCTAATCCATACATCAAATGGGCATCTGCCAACTCCGCATTTGTAAACATTGCACTGACTGCAAAACCACGTTCGTGATGAACACTAACCTGTTGATGCTACGTACTGATGTGCTTGATGCTAGTACTATAGAGCAATGAGTCGCATGTCAACACAAGCACCGAAGTCAACATTACCGTCCTTCAATTGGGCCAACTGGCGGTGATTCGAAGACGTACAGTACATACTGACGAAACTAAAATGAGCTCTAACATTGAAATTAAGCGTTTCCGGACACATGTCCACAGAACATCTTTTCTTTATTTGTGTGTGAGGAATGTTCCCTGAAAGTTTGACCGTACCTTTTTGTAAGACCCTGTATATATATTGTGATATCCAATTAAGCAAAGCCGGCCGGTGTGGACGTGCGGTTAAAGGCGCTGCAGTCTGGAACCGCAAGACCGCTACGGTCGCAGGTTCGAATCCTGCCTCGGGCATGGATGTTTGTGATGTCCTTAGGTTAGTTAGGTTTAACTAGTTCTAAGTTCTAGGGGACTAATGACCTCAGCAGTTGAGTCCCATAGTGCTCAGAGCCATTTGAACCAATTAAGCAAATTTCCTTTTTCTGACGGACACACGTCCAGATCGCCCGCTCAAAACTCTCCCCACATCCACCACTGCGGGCTTCTCACCTCCAAATGCCCAACATTACACAAGCGAATATTCGAACAATGAGTCCAACCAGCCACAGACTGCACACAGAACAGTCAGTGATTTTCATACAGAGCGCTAGGTGGCGTTACCAACATAAAAACCTAAACAGCCTACTTACACTGTAACAACGTTGGTGGTCGCGGCATCGAGCTTGCATCAGTATTGTTCTGTTCCTACAGTATGATGTTTTGGAATAATATAAAATCGTAATGTTTAAGTGTTAATACAAACATATGTGCTTATGTGATAATTGAGTGTTTCAGTATGTTTCCTTTCGAACTGTTACCTAAAAATTGTACTTTGCCACGCCTAATTCAATTCCTGAAGCAGAAGCGGACGAGTTAAAGATCTGAATTGAAACCGTCCAAGAATGGAGACAGTACGTTTCCGGACATGGGTTCCTCTTTAGAGTGTTATGTACTCACTCCCCTCTACGTGTCCGTGAAGTTTGTAACGGAAATTTCCGAACACGCGGTACAAAGCGTACCGGAGGGATGCAGAAAACAGTGCAGTCGATGTCGTGATGCGGAAACGGAGCGGTTTATCTGACATCCCAAAGGGAATGGACATTGGCATTTGGGCCAATGCTGGAAGCATTTCTGAGACGGCTAAGTTTGTAAACTGTTCTTGTGATGTCGTGGGTAAAGTATACCGTGCATGGAAAAATGTCGCTATCCGAAACAGGCGCCGACGCATTTGTGGTGGACCATAGGGGTGAATGACGGTCGCGGAGATGGGTACGGACGAATGGACGTGTAACTATTGAGAAGCAGACCGCCCAGATGAACGAAGGGGCCACCGAGGTTCTGCAGAAGGCGTCTTGTTCATGCACTTGTGCTGACTCCTGTTCATCGGCGACGAAGACTGGAATTAGCACGCTAATACAACAACCAGCCATCCACTGAATGGCGACAGCTGGTCGTTTGAGATGAATCACGTTTTATGCTCCATCGCACTGCAGGCAGACATCATGGAGCAACCATCGGAAGGGTAATGGCCTGAGAAAGAAACGTTATGCCTTGGGAAATGTTTTCGTGGCGTTCCGTGTGTGATCTCCTCATTCTGGAAGCACAGTGGATCAACACAGGCATGCTTCTATCTTTGGGAAATATGTCCATGCCTACACGTAGCTGCTTTTCCTCGCCACGATGGCATCTGCTCGTACCAGCAAGACAATAGCTCGCAGTGTACTTGCGTCGTTCGAACAGCACCAGGATGAGTTTAACACATTCCCCTGACCAACAAACTTTCCGGATTTAAGCGCAGTCGAGTATCTCTGGGACCACCTCGATGGGGCTGTTCACGCTATGGATCTTCAACCGAGAAATCCAGTGCAGTCAGCCATGCCACTGCAATCCGCATGGCTCAACATCCATGTCGCTACCTCCCAGAACCTCATTCACTCCCTTCCTGCACGTCTTGACGCTGCTCGTGCTGCAAAATGTGGTTCTTCAGGCTTCTGACAGGATTTCACATTAATGTGACTGGACAGTGTATGTTAAAATATTACGTGCTATTTGCATGCCAATTCATGTGCAACATTTGGTCAGTTCTTGTACCTAGATAATACACTAAAAGCAAATAAATAAATAAATAGTGTTCCATGAGACTCGAAAAACCGTTTCGTTACTGCCTTGACCGTTACGTTACTCGCGTGTTTGCCTCCCCACACCGTGTCCCTTGCCATACTTGGGCAGAATTCATTAACATCAGCGGACTCGAAGTAACTGAACGTCGCTCACTTTTGTGCTTCACCGTACATTTGTGCCGACTCGGTATTACTCGTATTCTTCGAATTTCTTAATCGCAATGGGGAAAGTCGTTAGTGTCACGGAGTTCCGAATATATTTTATAAGTCGCTCCGTTTAATGTATTAATTTGTTTTTGACGTTAGCCATTCAACCAGGGAAGTGAGTAGTGACAGAAGAGTTTACATGCTGCGGAGGTGTGTACGCTGGATTCTAACTGAAGGGGAAAGAATTAGTCGGATGACCTGTGGAATATGGGGATCACTCTGTGGTGCAGTTTCCTTTACTTTTTCATCTGATTTATAGCTGTATATCTGCTTTCTGCAGAAACCGGGCAGCACTGACATCAGTAGAAAAATGCTCCAGTCGAAGGAGAAAAAAAGTGAATATGCTCCTGATTAAAAGATCGTGACTGAAAAGCGGGGTACCAGCTGCCTCATTCTACCTTCCTCAGCAATTTTAAAATTTTTGTCAAGAAATTTGGTTCGCCAACATATTCGCGCTCTTTTTATGCACACAACACGCCTCTTGCGCCCACAAACTCTCCTAACTGCGACTCGCTCACTCCCACTAGTCCATCGCTGCAAGTCTATCATACCCATCCATTCTCACTTGCACATTCTCACTCACTCTTTCAGCCCACCTCACTGTCTTTATGTCTCTCTTACTGACACTGTCTGCTGTCTCACAGCCACAGTCTCCTTCGTTCTGTCCTGCTACTAGCGCCTCTTCTCACTGTTACTGTCTCCTTCTTGCTCTCTGTTACTGCTACAACCTCATCCATTCCTTCCCACTGCTTCTTATTGTCACTGTCACTGTCTCTCTCTCCGTCGTTGTCATTCGCACTAGCTCTCACCCACTTCTACTTTCTCGTTCTGATATATAGAGAACGAAGGGGACTGTGGCAGTCGGACAGGACACAGTGACAGTTAGAGAGCCACGAAGAGATAACGGCAATGAGTTGGGTTGAATGAGTGATTGAGAGTGTGCAGGTAGGAGTGGATGGGTATGATCGACTTACAGCGATAGACTAGTGCGAGTGAGCGAGTTGCAGCTAGGGGAGCTTTTGTGGGAGTGACAGGTCAGTTGCATGTTAAAAAGAGCGCGAATATGTTCGCGTACCAGATTTTTTGAGAAAAATTTTAGAAGTACTGAGGAAGGTTGAATGAGGCAGTTGAAAAGCTCATTCTCTTTATTCCTCTTTCACTAGCACTTCTTCCCTAGCAAGCTGCTGTCACTTTTAGCAGCAGAAGAAGGCGAGTGTGCTCCTGATTAAAAGAGCCTGACTGAAAAGGGCTGTTTTGTGCTCCTATGGGAACACCTTTCCTGCTACAGCAAGACAAGTCACACATATGAAAAGAGATTTTCGGCTCAGTAAAATTTTGATGGTATGCGATAGTATGCGAAACTGAAGTAGCGTAAAACTAATTTTACACGTCAGACAGATTTTAAGTCCACAAAAATTTTATAGGTGCTTCACTACTGTAACATGGCTTTCCCAGAGCCCTTCTGATGATAACGAAGACACTTTACAGCATATTTTTCCGTACCACGTCACTGTTTGAAATACGTTTTCACCTCACACCAGATTTTACATTCGTATTTTACGTGTACAAGTAGGGTAATATACAACCTCTGTATTTCAGAGACGGCGAAATATATGAAGAAAATATTCAAGATTGTTCGAGGAATATGTCGCTAAAGTTACAGCCATCTGCTGTGCATAGCCGTCTTGGAATCTGCAGCTGGGTTTTGGCACCCAAAACCGATTATTCTCGATAAAGGATAAAGATTTATGAAAATAAGAAGATGGCATTTCTAGATAAATGCCTAGAGCATATACGGTTGAAATTTGAGCAATATGCAACCGTCATTTATTATTTTCATTTCGCCTCCCACCGGGTTTTACCTACGTGTTTTACATGCACAAGTAGAATAAACTTGTACCTCTGTATCTCAGAAACGGATACTATACCAAGAGAATTTTGAAGGTTGTTCGAGATCAGGATCTTAGAAAAATACTGGAAAAATTTTCATTTATTTACTCTGCGTAGCCGTCTTGGAAGCCGCGGCTCGGTTTTGGTACTATGCTTTCGGGATGTCTCTCGATAATGGATAAAGATTTTTGAACATGTAAAATGGCACTTATAGATAAATGTTTACAGAATATACTGTTAAAATTTGTGCAATTTGCTGCGGTTAAGTATTGAGGTATTCGCTGCCGACGGCGACAAGACGTTGAAAAATGTTTTTTTCGGGTTTTCTCAAGAACCATCCATGAACGAAATGCTGTCTCCGTGAGACCCTCAGGCGCACAGTAGACCACATCAAATGCAAAAAGAACCAAACAATTTGCTCCATTTGCCTAAGCTAGACGACGTGTGTAATATTGAATCTTTGACACTGTACGGTAGGAAACTTACTGTAAGATGATCCTTCTGTTGTGTAAACAATTGGCCTCTAGACCAAGGGCTATACAAAACACGAGAATCTACCTTTGTATCACCAATAGAAACCGAGGTACGTGCTCCGGAAAAATCCCGATTTTATGTGCAGCGTGTGAGAACAAGTCCGTCGTGGATAGCTGCCGAAACAGGTCCGCCACAGATGTGTAGGTTGAGGATTTCCTGCTCTGATCAAGTTCGAGAGTAGTTATACCGTTGCCTTTCCTAAAGCGAACACCCAAGTGTCACATGACTGAGGCCCACAATCGCATTTGGATGCTCTTTGCAGTAGGGCTGCACGTTCAGTTTATAAAGATGCGAAAGATAACAGCCATGACCAAACCGGACGTGTGTTATAGTAGTTCAGTGTCGGCTAGATAGTTTTATTTGTGAAAACCAGGGGTTATGTGGAATGCGCTGCTGTATTGCTGCACAATGTATTCCTCTCGACTGTTGTAAGATCTGCCATGCCTGCGAACATTCATGAAATACTGACTTGTTTCCACCAGCAAAGAAACACGTATTTGGTAGACCAGTTTAGAAAAGTTGGCCATCAGCCACACTACGTTTTCCCAAGTGCTCCTATGTATTCTTTTCTCTCGTGCAGCTCGTGTCCGACTCGGGTGGCGTCGGCAATGTTTATCACCATCCAGCTACTTTCTTTCACTCGCTACCAGCTTATCTACAGCCCATGGCGTTACAGAACAGTTTATACACGCTGTGGCAAGTGGCCGGAACGCAGCAAATACCGTCCAGCTTATGTGTAGTCTCTGAGACTTACCAGTGTATAAGCCGGGCGCCGTACGAGAGATCTGCCGTGATAAAATTCTCTCGAGCTTCCACCCACGTCAACTGGTTTAAAACCCACGAGCTTTCGGTCGATCACTCCTCGGCCATTGTCAGGTAGTGACTGCCTTATGCTTGCTGCTGCCGTCCTTATATAGCAGCGCCGCCTTTTGTGACATCAGTGATGCGTGATCCCACGCCTTTCGATGCGCTCCCGCTAAACACACTTCAAGCTCCCGATGGACGAGTCCAAAGCTGTGCTTGGCTGCAGGCCGCCGTCTGTACTGAGGGTTTTGCCACAAATTTTTGTCTCGGTCGCTTCTTTTATAACGCTATCCCAGAAACTAATAGTCTGTGTAATAACAGATGTCTCGAAGACATGTATATAATATCCGTTTTCTACAGCAAGCTCTGCTACCATTGATTTCTCAGCCGACCAAAGGCGAAGACAGCTGTCGTTTTCTACACAATACTGCATAAAACTATCTACTTTTAGTGGCCTACGTGAGTCAAGTCGTGTGTTGATTCAATTTGAATTATTTTGATATGACGAAGAGTTCACCTCTTTGCAGCTTTAGCTGTTACCATCAATACGGGCGCAGCCAAAGCGGCTATTCATCAGCATGTAGAAGAGGAAAATCTGTTCTGGGCAGAGATCTCACTCAAACAACGCTTTCACGAGTATGGTCTTAGCCACAACTTGATACGTTGGCAGGAAGTGTATGTGTATTATGGCTACACCAGTAATGGCGTTCAGTAGCCAAAACAACGAGCAAACATTACGTTGTAACGAGCATGTACATGTGTCTTAACACTGTTGGGGGCAACTAGGTAACGCGGCACTGGACACAAATTCTTTCCACCTCGTCATTACGCGCAAAGAGATGACTTAAAATTACTGTTTTCTCCTGGGGAAAACTACGTTGTTGATGAAATTGGTTCAAATGTCTCTGAGCACTATGGGATTTAACATCTGAGGTCAGCAGTCACCTAGAACATAGAACTACTTAAACCTAACAAACCTAAGGACGCAACACATATCCACGCCCGAGGCAGGATTCGAACCTGCGACTGTAGCAGCAGTGCGGTTCTGGACTGAAGCGCCTATAACCGGCTGGCCACCGCTGCCGGCTACGTTGTTCATAAAAGCGAACGCCAGTTACTCTCTTCCGATCTGTAAACCTCAAATGTTCTCCACTCTGTTCAGAATTACTTAGGGTATGACATTTCGGCAAGAGCACGGAAGGTACAGAGCATAGATGCGGAGCGTAGTGACCTTGCACAAGCGAGAGTGAAGAGCGACACAAAAATGAGAAAAATGTTTTTGCATTGCTTTGAGGAGACGATACTATTGCTGCATTTTTGCAGTCACAATTGCTTTATCAATATATTTGCAAACTGGAATTTTGCGTCCGACATGTAACTAGAAATAGGAAAAGGTGCATTTTCTTAAAAATGGTAATTAAATGCTGTGAGTTAACGAACATTGCACTTTAATTTAAATATATGGGCGAAAGAGTTAGCCTACAGGAATTGTGAAACGAACCCTGTCGTCCAGGACCGCGTGCCACAAAGGGCGCAGATTCACCACGAGATGGGGAAACTCACAGGTGTCTATTGTGTATTGATGTTTGTTGGTTTGTTTGGGGTGGGGCGGTGGGGATTGAAGGGACCAGACTACAAAGGTCATCGGTTTCTGGCTGTTGAGGCCTAAGCGCTGCAGTGTGCGAGTAAGACAGACGAGAATCTACGTCATAGGGAGACCCAGTAGAAGCCGTTTGTGGCCAAGAAGACGTAGCAGTGTTAAATATGGCGGAACTAAGATCGGTTATGAAAAGTGTTAATTCTGGAGTAGTGCAGGGAATCAAGTCACAGTAATTTTAATCTGCCATTCTCCATTAATTTTCTTGGTGATCCCAATAAAACTTGAATATTGATTGTATCTACAATAGTTTAGGATTTACTGTTAAAGTGAACTTCACATGTTTTGTAACAAAGACCTGAATTCTAAAATCTGAACGCTTTAGTCGATATTAAGGCTGGACATTTCATATAGAAGCTCATCATGAAAATGATAGATGTTGTAAATATCAACTCTGTAACTATTTGTTTAAAAGATATAGTAAACTTAAATTATCAGTATTTTCAGTTTAGCATCAGATCATCATTTCCTGCACACAAAACACATTGAACCATGACAGCATGACACCTTATTGAATCATTTGGCAATAGAATATTTGTTGTAAAGTTTAGTGCATAATAGTTACTTTCGTTGCTTATTTATTTATCAGAAAGCACAGTGGTGCAAGGCTACTGGCCATGGCATTCAAAGCTAAGAAGGAAACGGTACTGGTTTTGTCTAAAAGAATGTAACGTTTATTATGCAATGGCTATTATTATTACTTTAACTAGGACGTGAAAGTGGCCAAGCTTTGATTGTTTAAATATGTTAAAATGTAAAATAATGTAGATTAAGCTGTAGCCAATCAGATGGACGGCCTCAGGAAAGGGAACTGCCCTAGTAAGTTGAGCGAGGATATACGGTGCGCGGGGAACGCGCTCGGGAACGGGCAGAGAGGGAGTGCTGGTGCAGGCGCGAAAGCGGACAGTTCGGCTGGAGACACCAAAGGGTACACTTCGGATTGAGACGCTAAAGCCGGCAGTCGGTCTTTAGGTATCTATGAAGTGAAACGACTTAGAAAATTTCACGTTGTGTGGTATCGCGGGACCTAGTCTGTGAGCAGTGAGCAGCCCCGCGCCTGGTGTGACCTCTAACTTCTCGCGTAGTTAAGGAGGCGGAGTATCGAACTTGTAGTTCGCGATGAGACTGTGAATGATCGAACTGTACCAAATGAACATGCACTCGAATGTAACAGTAACTCTAAATACGAACACTTTCTCTATTAGTTTCCTTTTTGAATAAACATTATTCCAATCAAATAGCAACTGTGTGGCCTAATATCATTTATGGGTCGTTAATTTAGTTCCCAATATTATTATTACTGTTATTATATGTTGTGTTAACTTTAAATTTCGCAAACTTGGCATCATCCAGACAACTTAACCAAAGGGTCACAAATGTCTACATTAGGGCGTGTAATGCGACATGTGTGGTTCAACGCCTAGACGTGTTAATTATAATATATTTGGTAAAATTTATATTTAAACGATGTAGGTATTCGAACTGAACGAAGAAAACGAAATAAGAGAAAATAACCACCGAACCGAGAGGCGAATCATCGGTACTGCGATTTCCGATGTCGAGAGCTACTGATAAGAGGCACATGGCCCACCGGATACTCTCTTATCTTTAGC
Source organism: Schistocerca serialis cubense (assembly GCF_023864345.2). NCBI lineage: Eukaryota > Metazoa > Arthropoda > Insecta > Orthoptera > Acrididae > Schistocerca > Schistocerca serialis. Next base: position 335,912,445 of record NC_064642.1, read on the forward strand.
AGGTAGTCAATAGACAGTGTTGTGTACCCGATGGCAGGTGAAGGACACATATAGCGATCACGAATGCAACCTGGCAACGTCCATTCTCCTCGGAGTCTCCGTACTGGTTCAAATGGTTGAAATGGCTGTGAGCACTATGGGACTTAACATCTGAGGTCATCAGTCCCCAAGAACGTACAACTACTTAAACCTAACCAACCTAAGGACATCACACACATCCATGTCCGAGGCAAGATTCGAACCTGCGACCGTAGCGGTCGCGCGATTCCAGACTTTAGTGCCTAGAACCGCTCGGACACTCCGGCCGGCTCCATGCTGGGATACGGCCATCTTGATTATGTACGCAGGGGATGGGATGCAACTGCTTGTCAAACGTTGTAGCAGTGTGGGCGCGCCTCCTCTGCAACCAAGTGAAGGAAAGCTGCCAAGATGGTGGCCGTGCTGACAATCCTTTGTGCTCCAGAGGGCGCTGGACTGTCCTGTGTCTCTGCAAACTAGCTTGTATCCCGCCTTGTTTTACTTAATGTGGTTGTACGGTTCTGCACAGACGAGGGAGTTAGCCTCGTGCGCCTGTTGAGATCCTCCATGGTGCTGATTGAGCCCGGCTTAAGTCATCGGTTTTACGAAGGGCTACTCGTTTACGAAGGCCCGATCGGTCGCGAAATGGAAACCACAGTGAAAAATCTAAAACGTTTTGCTTACAACATTTAGTTACCCCTTACAGATACTTCTCTACATAGTCGCCGATTCGACTTAGAAGTTTGTCGCACTGCACCAACTGTCTAATACCACTGTTACAGAAGGCAGCCGCCTGTGTTTTCTACCAGTTCTCTATGCTAGTCGGCAGCTCGTTCTCCTTGCCAAAGCGTTGTGTTCATAGCCATGGATTCATGAGAGTAGAGATGAAATCCATCGTAAACGTTGGAGAATCTTCTTCATTGCCCCTGCAGTGTGCGGCCGAGAATTTTGATGAAGAAGGGAATGCATGACAGTCACGTAAGGTGAGCTGTATGAAATGGAGCGAAATTTCTCAGCAGGCACTCATACTTGGCCGTAGATACTATTGTTCTAGGCATCTTAACGTGCTCACTCTAAGCTCATAACTGGAAAGGGTGACGTGACACGATGGATGGGCATTCTATGGACACTACCCAACACATCTGTGGAAAGTTTCATTGGATTTACGCTTTAGTTTTCATTTCACGACCAGTGGGACCTCAGTCAACGAATAGGCCTCGTATATTCCCATAACACTCGTAGGATCCTGAACATTGCGAGAAGTGAAGCACGCAACGATAAACTGTAGTCTGGGCAAGTCTGGGCAGACAAGGATCCTGCTACTGCGGAATTCTAACACGCCCTGGTAGATGTTTCGTCTCCTTACACGAAGCGTACTACAATGTTCAGACAAACAACCAAAATTCAAATACGATTTCTGAATGAGAAACACAATGTGTAATCTTTCGTTACAAATAAATGTAGATGACGTTACTCTTAGTCACTTTTGGAAGGAAGCGATGAAATCCCAATCATTTATATACCCAAGCATTCTTCATACCAATTCGAAATTATTCGTATGTCGCATTCATAGTATTGCAGCTGTAATCGCCTGCAGTAAATTTGTTTGTGCTAAATTCCAAAGTAATTGCACGACATCTTACAATATGTGTGTTATAGTGTCTAATTTAAAATATGAAGAATGCCACCTTATGCAGATGGAACAGGTGTAAATCCAGATATTTTTTTACATGGTACCTTAACATGTGCAGAGATTAGTGCGTTGGTTGATTTCACTCTGTGCCAAATAGTCTTCGTGCAAACACAAAATGGGTCAAGTGGCTCTGAGCACTATGGGACTTCACATCTGAGGTCATCAATCCCCTAGACTTAGAACTACTCAAACCTAACTAACCTAAGGACATCACACAGATCCATGCCCGAGGCAGGATTCGAACCTGCGACCGTAGCAGCAGCGCGGTTCTGGACTGAAGCACCTAGAACCGCTCGGCCACAGTGGCCGGCCTGCAAACACGTCAAGTAATTTAGAACCTTATGTTTTCTGCATAGTTGTAACCACTCCACTAAGTGGACTATGACTGCCATGTAGGCTAACTCTTTTGCATCAATACATTCACGCATCAACTCCTGATCTGCTGCCCAGGAGAAAATAAGCATTAATGACTTGCTGTTGCCACATGTACTTGGAGGTACTAACCAACATAAAAACGTACTACTCCTAATGACAATAATTACTAGTCTCCGATTCAAGTAAATACTGATATAATGTTGTTCAGTACATCGTCCTCAGTCACCAACAAAAATATATGTATTGTATGTAACACTCCCAATCTTGTCATGGCGAGCAAGTAAGTGAACACATAAAATTAATGCATTGGTTAAAGCACTGACTTTAATTCAGTAGTAGACATTTTCTGAAATAGACTAGCTGTATGCGCGATATGCGACGGAAAATGATATTTGGAAAACTAGACCAGCGAAGAAGGAAGAAATGATTGCTACTACAATATTACAAAGATAAATTGTTACAGTTGTGGGAGGACGTAGTCGAGATTCTTTGCAAAGTGAGCTAGCACAACAAACCTTATTCATAAATGAATGGAACTAAAAAAGAATCACTCATTACAAGTGAAACATACCGATTTACTCGTACTTTGTAGAGTGGATAAATCGCTATACTCACATTCGAGAGAAGAGTGGTTCAAATTCACGTCCAGCTCCGTAGATCGAGGTTTTGTGTGAGCTCTTAAAGTGACTCCAGTGGAATGTCAGGAAGGGTCCTTTGAGTATCTCGCAGGCGTTTTTATATCAATTTTCGTCCAGTTCCAGCATGTGCTCTGTATCTAATGAAACCGTCATCGACAGAAGGTTAAACCATAATCTTCCTTCCATTTATTTGTAAAGCAGACGCTTTTTTCAAGCTGTATTGGTATTAATTGTGCAGATACTTATTGCCTTTTACGTAAAAAAAACACCTTCAATGAATATTAGTTACTTTCCAACTGTCCAGAGGATGTTGCGTTTCATTTCAACTTCACTAACGAAAATTCGACACATATTCATTTTAAAATATCCCATGTCCTGTTTTGTCGTCCACTTTCTGAATTTGCCACATGATTTGAACGCTTTACTGACGGTCTGTAAACCTATTAAGATGATTAAACCGAGAACTGTGGTTTTTTGGGTAAACGCACAGGTTGCTCCAACGTACGAATAGGGTATTAAGAGCTGTTTGCGTAGTTGCCAGTTATACAAAAGACCTTTAATGCAATTCAAAATGTACCCACCTCTATACGATACTGACCGTCTCACAGTAAAAGCAAAATATCATTCTACAGGTTATTTATGTCAATTAGCTGTCTAAGGAAATGTGGAGTGTGAACAGGCACAATGAAGAAAATGTCGAATACACTCCAAGAAACGTTTTAAACATACATCTTAAATAATGGCGTCTGAATATTCATATAAGTAATGTATTCCCAAGTTTTGAACAAATCCAAACTACAGATGCCAACTAAAGGCAACTATATTCATGGACATGTTGCAAAACTTTTCATTAGAGACTAGAGCGAGACGTATAACGGATTATTATACCCATTCCATTAGGTGTGATTTCTCGTACAACTGTGTAATATGTATTTTGCTCGATTTTGATGACTTCTGAATACCGAAGGAGTCCTGTGTGTGAATCTGTCGTAAATATCGAAGCTCAAGCTAATGTCACTCCCCAGTGAACTTTGGTGGTGTTGAGAAAAGAACGTTTCGCTTATCCAGTTACATGCGGTAAACAGAAGGTAGAAACTGTGGCGTCACCTCTGCTTTTTCAGTACGGAAGTGTCATCCCTTCTGCTAGTTTCAATAAAGAATTTAACGAATATCTCATCCGATCGGGTGGTCTTTCTACTTTCGAACGATATTAGCTGCTTGGCAAATCCGTGCTCACTTTTTCTATCATTTTCGCATCCATTCGATAGTCCAACATAAGAGTTGTTGCCAACAAACGATTGTTACTTGCGTTTGTTTTCATGTTTGGACAAAAATGTTACCAAAATAATGTTCTATCATGCCACTTAATGAAATTTCCTGTTTCCTTTTGTAGAAATTTATTAGATTTGCAAAGTAATCGATTTCGTAATTTACTTTTTAATTCATCAGCGGAAGACAATATTACTTACGACCTTACTGGCTTCAGATGTTTATTTATTGTCACATGATAGCTTCATTTTGGGGGAAGTAATGTAATATATGATGATCAACATTGCATATAATCTGCTTCCAGGATTGTGTGATTTTTCATAAAAATATAAACTGTTTTCTTGGTGAAGAATAGTTCAGTTATATTACTTGAAATGACGCAAACTTTTGATGCATTGATATTAAACATAATCAGTGGTAACTTACGTATGAGTACTCTTCAGCCTCTGACGTACGAAGTTGATATGAGTAAACACGAAATTCTGAGCACCTGATACTGATGACAGGTGCCAGACGTTCTTAAGTGAAGACCACATTACGTAAATGCTGAAAAAATAAGCTGCTAGTCCGTGCACACGTCCACTCTATTGCTTTACTGACAGTTTATTTACGCCTGCAACGGGAGCCAAAGTTTGTCCCAAACAAACTGCATCATTACTTCAGCAGTGCGTTTGTTACCATCATCCGTTCAGAGTGCTATGTTTACATCGTGATGCCTGCCAGAGATGGGGCGTTTCCGTTAGCAGTTAATGAAACAGGGGGATTCTGTTGCTGATAGGAGGTAATCCACTTTGTGCGTTTACAAAACAAGCATTTATTGAAGCACGTCCTTACGGATGTATGTGGCACACGTAGGACCATGTATAAGGGACATTTTGAGCGTTTAGTGTCCTATGGTTTTTTTCCTTTTTTTCATAATGACGGATGTATTATGACGGGAACGGCTGTTATGAAGCTTGTGTTGACAAAATAAAGCATTTTATTACATCACTCGTAACACTAAGTACTAAGTAAAACGGTCATAATAACACTCTAAACGATTATCCAGATTTTTAAATTTTTTTTTTTTAAATTTTGATAAGATCTTATGGGACCAAACCGCTTAGGTCATCGGTCCCTAAGCTTTGACACTACTTAAACTGACTTAAACTAACTTACGCTATGGACAACACACACACACACATATACCCGAGGGACTCGAACCTCCGACGGGGTGAGCCGCGCGGACCGTGACAAGGCGAGCGGCTACCTCGCGCGGCTATATCCAGATTTAGTCCATTATTTCCTGAATTAACTTCAAGCAACCATGAGATCCGTTCAGCTACATACCCATCCTATCAACACAGCCTGCGACACCTTCAATTATATCCCAGCGTGTCCTCTTATTTCTTTTTCGCTTCTTCTTGCTTGTCCATTCGATATGATGTGCCTTTCACAGTTCCTCATGGTTCCTTATCGTAGGCATGTTTTTATTTTCATCGAAAGCCTAATTCTTTTTCAGATTTGTGTTGAATAATGACATTTTGAGACCGTAGCTGTGCACAAAATACAAACTGATTCTTCGAAAAGAAAACAGCTACTGACCACTGTAAATAATATTGTTTGTTTATACAAATAGCGCTGTTTCGAACCGACAGTTTCAACTTCATATGGCTGGTCACGTTCTGCTTAAATTCGTTGTTTTTTTATTGTCATCTGGTTTTTCCCCTTGTCGTGAAAGTTCTTTTGGTAGTGATGCCCTACAGCAAAAATAAATAAATAACATAAAAAATAAAAAATCGGTTTGAGGAACGGCCTATTCCACTGTAACTGTACCCAACAACGAATTAAAACAGTGTAAACATATCTCTAAAGTAGGTCATTAAGTTGAACAGTTGTCTGCTTTTGTTCACTAAATGGTAAAAAATATGTAAAGCACTTACTGTACAGTATCGCGCAGACATGAAATATTTTTTGTCACATTTAAGACTATTTACGAAGACGGTCGTACCACAGATAAAAGTAACGCCAAACAATTTCCCTCTCAGAGATGTTGTGATATTTACATTGATGTGACAACAGAAAATTTATAGTGCATAAACCTTTCATCAAACATAGTAATCACTACATTTCACGTTTAAGGTTGTTCCAATAAATAAACTAGCCACAGACAGACAAAAATGCAGTGTAGTCTAAATTCCTACAACTGACTTTATTGGGCAATGCCAGCTAACGGACTATCTTGTTTCGGACAAACAAAGGACGTATTAGTCCCATAACCAGTTCATAACATATCCATACAAAGAAACGAAACGAATAACGTAGTGTATCACTCCATCCAGTACCAACTGCTAGTGAGCGGCACTGCCTGTTAGAACAGTTACATTCACTTTTTGTTGAATTACTACACTGCAGAGAAGACGTAGCTCATCAACTTTTCATGAAATATTATATAAAGAGAAAAGAAGGAAGGTTAAGATTTTACGCCTGGCTGACGACGAGGTCATACAGACGGAAAATATGCTTGCATTGTGGAAGTCTAGGGAAGGAAATCGGCAATGCCCTTTTCAGAGGGACTATTTCGGCATTTTCCGTCAGAGATCTAGCAAAACCACGGTAAAACCTTAATCTCGATGGCCAGACAACGATATGAACTGACGTCCTCTGAAATACGTGTCATATCACTTACATCTGCGTCATGTCGGTAGGTAAATGCATAGCGTTTCGCAAAGGTTTATCTAAGTTCACAAGACTACATCATTTGCATTAATGAAGAGAGAAACGTGTGGTATACTTTGTCTTATGCACGGCAATACAAAACTTTATTTTTACAAGGGACTATCTGTCACATGCACTACGTTTAATATCGAAATTATCATTTATATTTCACACGTGTTCAAAGCAAGATGAATATTCAACGACAGTTATTCTCGTCCCATAGTTTTGCGAGCATGTCCGGAGTTAACGTATTCACAATTGTTGCTACGCGTTGTCGCAGTTCACCCGATGTTGCAGGAGAGGGATGCACGTAGAAGGGGCTTTTCACAAACCATCACCAAAAAAAAACATACCTTGCGATCAGGTGAACTAGGAGGCCAAAAGAAGATCCGAACGTCCGTTTATGACCGATTGCTCGTAGTGTACAGAGTTGCCGTCTAATGAAAATAACGCGACCATAGCGACTGGATTCGAGACTTCCTTGCAGGTAAAGCTCAACACGTCGCTCTTATTGAAACAAAATCAACAGATTAAAAAGTAATTTCAGGAGTATCCCAAAGAAGTCCGGTAGGATCGTTTCTGTTTCCTACACACATATATACACTGAAGTTCCGAGCAAATTGTATAGCCATGCGTATTCAAATACAGAGATATATAAACAGGCAGAATACGACGCTGCGGTCGGAAACGCCTAAATAAGACAACAAGTGTACAGCGCAGTTATTAGATCGGTTACTGCTGCTGCAATGGCAGGTTATCAAGATTTAAGTGAATTTGAAAGTGGTGCTTTAATCGGCGCATCTTCGAGGTAGCGATGAAATGGGGATTTTTCCCGTACGACCATTTCACGAGTGTACCGTGAACATCAGGAATCCGGTAGAACATCACATCTCCGACATCGCTGCGGCGGAAAAAGATCCTGAAGGACGGAACCAACTACGACTGAAGAGAACCATTCAACGTGACAGAAGTGCAACCCTTCCGCAAACTGCAGCAGATTTCAGTGTTGAGCCATCAACAAGAATCAGCGTGCGAACCATTCAACGAGACATCATCATCGTTATGGGCTTTCGGAGACGAAGGCCCACTCGTGTACCCTTGATGACTGGACGACGCAAAGTTTTACGGCTCGCCTGGGCTTGCCAACTCCCACATTGGACTGTTGATGACTGGAAGCACGTCGCCTCGTCGGACGAGTATAGTTTCAAATTGTATCGAACGGATGGACGTGTACGGGTGTAGAGGCAAACTCATGAATCCATGTACCCAGCACGTCAGCACGTGACTGTTGAAGCTGGTGGATGCTCTGTAGATGGTTGGGGCGTGTGCAGTTGGAATGATATGGGATGCCTGATACGTCGAGGTACGACTCTGACAGGTGACACGTAAGTTAGCATCCTGTCTGATCACCTGCATCCATTCATGTCCATTGTGCATTACGACGGACTTGGAGAATTCCAGAAGGACAATGCGACACGTACAGAATTGCTACGGAGCAGCTCCAGGAACACTCTTCCGAGTTTAGACACTTACGCTGACCACCAAACTCCCCAGACATGAGCATTATGGAGCATATCTGGAATGCCTTGCAACGTGCTGATCACAAGAGATCTCCAACTCCTCGTACTCTTTCGGATTTATGGACAGCCCTGCAGGAGTCATGGTGTCAATTCCTCCAGCACTACTTCACAAATTAGTCGAGCTCATGCAACGTCGTGTTGCGGCACTTCCGCGTGCTCGCGGGGGCTCTACACGATATTAGGCAGGCGTACTAGTTTCTTTGGCTCTCATATATATATATAATCCACTGGAAAACGTCGAAGTTCTATAAGGCTGCTCTCCAGATGATGCAATTGCCTACGAGAAGGTAAAACTCCTGACGACCATAGAATCTTGCAAGAGGATCTGCAGGGGACAGATGGATTTTCCAGGGACTGGCACTCGATGCTAAATGTAAATAAATTTAATACGTTTCGCATACACAGGAGAATAAATCCGCTACTGTACACTACACAGTTGATGACAGATTTCTGGAAACAGTATATACTCTAAAGTATCTAGGAGTAACAATCCTGAGCGTCCTTAAGTGAAAAAACCACATAAAATAAACACATAAAAAAAAGTTTTGCATCAACCCAGTTCCCATAACTCCTGAAGATAGACGTTGATTTTGGATATTGTATGACAGACACAGTCCCGTTGACCGTTCAGAAATGTCACTAAACCCTCCCATGGATGTAAACAACCATGCATGAGCAGCGCCTATTAGACGGAGGGCGTCCGACAGCCGATCTATTCCAGTCATTACACCAGGAGGAGGTACACGGCTCGTGTTGTCTTTAGTTCAACCATTCCTAGACGGTGAATACCGCTGATCGATCGCTTTCTCTGCCTCGTGATGACTGGGTGTTGTTTGATGTCCTTAGGTTAGTTAGGTTTAAGTAGTTCTAAGTTCTAGGGGACTGATGACCATAGATGTTAAGTCCCATAGTGCTCAGAGCCATTTGAACCATTGTTTTGATCGATCGCGTCCGCATTTTTACTTTGTGCCAGGAAGGGCTCTCAACAATGGAAGTGTCCAGGCGTCTCGGAGTGAACCAAAGCGATGTTGTCCAGACATGGAAGAGATACAGAGAGACAGGAACTGGCGATGACATGCCTCGCTCAGGGCGCGCAAGGGCTACTACTGCAGTGGATGACCGCTACCTGCGGATTATAGCTCAGAGGAACCCTGACAGCAACGCCACCATGGTTTTCGTGCAGCCGCGGGACGTCGTGTTACGATTCGAACTGTGAGGAATAGGCTGCATGATGCGCAACTTCACTCCCGAAGTCCATGGCGAGGTCCATTTTTGCAACCTCGACACCACGCAGCTCGGTTCAGATGGGCCCAACAACATTCCGAATGGACCGCTCAGGATTGGCATCACGTTCTCTTCACCGATGAGTCCCGCATATACCTTCAGCCAGACAACCATCGGAGATGCGTTTGGAGGCAACCCGGTCAGGCTGAACGCCTCAGACACACTGTCGAGCGAGTGCAGCAAGGTGGAAGTTCCCTGCTGTTTTGGATCGGCATTGCGTGGGGCCGATGTACGCCACTGGTGGTCGTGGAAGACGCCATAATGGCTGTACGATACGTGAATATTGGCGAGTCATTCGTCTTCATGGACGACAGATCGCGCCCCATCGTGTACGTCTTGTGAATGACATCCTTCAGGATAACGACATCGCTCGACTAGAGTGGCCAGCATATTCTCCAGACATGAACCCTATCGAACATGCCTGGGACAGGTTGAAAAGGGCTGTTTATGGACGACGTGACCCACCAACCACTCTGAATGATATACCCCGAACTCCTGTTGAAGGGTGGGACAATCTGGACCAACAGTGCCTCGATGAACTTGTGAATAGTATGCCACGACGAATACTGGCATGCATCAATACAAGAGAACGTGCTGTTGGGTATTAGAGGTACCGGTGTGTACAGCAGTCTGGACCACCACCTCTAATAGTCTCGCCGTATGGTGGTACAACATGCAATGTGTAGTTTCATGGCAATAAAAAGGGTGGAAATGATTTTTATGTAGATCTCTATTCCAATTTTCTGTAGAGGTTCCAGAACTCTCAGACCCGAGGTGACGCAAAACTTTTGTTGATGTGTGTAGATATTAGGAACAGTAGAGGCCAGAGTGAGGTTCATTGTTAAAATCTTAAAGGAATGTAATTCACCAACGAAAGAAGTGGCTTACAGAACAGTTGCTCGACCGACTCTTGAATATTCTTCATGTTTCTGTGACCCTTACCAGGCTGGCTTAATAGAAGAGATAGAGAACATCCTCGCCGTTTTCCCGTGTTTCCTCACGGGATCGTGAAGTCGGATGAATCTCTATGAAATACCGGCATTAAAGAGAAATATCTCCAGAAAGGATGACTGTGTTATTGCTGTCTTCATGCAGTCTTAAGGTAAAGATTTACGTGACGTTGCAGTGCAGAAGGTGGAAATTGTACAACTTTCTTGCAGTGGAAACTTACACCGACGCAGAAATTACGTGAACACGCGCGGGCCATTAACGAGAATCAGTTTCCATGTAGGTGGCGTCTAAACCGGGAGGCGACGTGTGTTAGGAGGTGAGCGCTTTTAATTGCGACGTCGTGCGCGCCGACTCGAGGCTGATGAGGCAATAAAGGTGAAGGCAACTCGGCGAGACCGGCGCGGCTTCTTTAATTGCCTGCGGATGGTTGTTTACGGCGTCGGGCCGGCGGGCGATGCATATTTGCACGCCGTTGTGAAGTTCATACGCAAGTCGTTACGCCCGTATCGGGCGAGACGTGCCCGGATAGGGCTCATTTAGCGCCGAGCTCACGACGTCGGCTGTCCTACTGACGTCACATTAAAAGAAGCTGTGCAATATTTTACGCTACTGACTTAGTGTTGCTGGAAATGTGTGCGGCGCCCCCCTTATGGCTGATGAAGGTAGGAGCGGGAACCGCAGCTAAGGTAATTCCCGCACGACTGCAGTGCGTTACTGTCAATGAAGTGCAAGTAGGTAGCTCCCGCACCCAGCAGTGCGGTCTTAACCGTAGATAGGCTGTCATAAATATACCTGGGAAGAGTTGCCAACTGAGGTGGCGCTGTCCGTAAGATACTGGACTCCGCGCTTGGGAAGAACAGGATAGTGTCCCTGAAGCTGTCATATAGGCTTCTCGTGGTTTTCTTAAATTTCTTCTAAATTATACGTTATGTTTAAATGCGAACATTTCAGATTAGGCTTTACCGTGACTGTTACTGAAATTAAACGAAACAACAAGTTTACTCTTACCAGTCACTGTTTATTTATCTCCACGGCGCATTTCAAAGGTTTAAAACTCCATCATCAGGTGGATTTACATTTGCTAGTATGACATTTCTGTGTATGTTGTGTTTCGATTTTTTGGAGGAACTTGCGGCACTGTCTCCAGTGGTCACAGGTTCCTTTCACTGTCGTAACACATCACAAGTATACTGTCATATTTTGTAAACAAATATGGCGCCTTTATGTTCCGTCTCTAATGCTTGAAGCTGCATCTTTACTCTACCTGTGTCCTCGTATGTAAACATAGATTAACCGTTCTGTTATTCAAATTCTTGATCAAGCCAACTCTCTGCCTGCTTTACTCCTTTATTTTACGCTCTAGTTCATTCTCGCACGACATTTTCTTCATATTTTTCAAAATATTTCTCACTGTGTTACACTTATAATATACGGGGTAAGTCAAAAATTACCCGCAATGTAGACATGACCTATCATAAATTGTTCATACTGGTCTCTGTCCTCGTTTATTTTATTGTTGTCCAGCTCTGAAAGTTCGGTCCTAATTTCTCCATTTGTCTTCCTTTTGTTGCAGATAGACCACGGCCGCAGCATTAGATGGTTCAAATGGCTCTGAGCACTATGGGACTTAACTTCAGAGGTCATCAGTCCCCTAGAACTTAGGACTACATAAAACTAACGAACCTAAGGACAGTACACTCATCCATGCCCAAGGCAGGATTCGAAGCTGCGACCATAGCGGTTGCGCGGTTCTAGACTGTAGCGCCTATAACCGCTCGGCCACTCCGGCCGGCCGCTCCATTAGAAGTTTGCAGCAAAGAGGGACAATGGGTGGTGATACGGTTTTTGTGGTCGGGAGGTGTATTGGGAGCCGCAGTCCATCAAAGACTACGGGAACAATGTCTTGCTGCAACTGAGTGTCTGCGAAAGGATTGCGAAGTTCACAAGTCGCACAAGTGTTACGAATGAAGAAGGAGCTGGACGAGCATCCACAGCTGCAAATGATGAAAACATCGAGCGTATAAGTGACACGATTCTCGTAGACAGACAAGTGACTAATGATGAAGTGGAACATTGTCAGGAAAGTAGTCACGGTTCTGCCTAGGAAATCAGCCACAGCAGACTTGGGTTTCACAAAGTCTGTGCAAGATCAAAGCGTATAACCCTCCTACTTCTCCGGCTAATTAGTATTTTCTCTATGACCGTATACCTAAAGTCCCTAATCTATGGGGAAAAGGCATATACTCCGAAGAATAACGCAAAACCGAGAGAATTAGATAAAGTTATAACTGAATCGCCACTGCTCAGTACTTTAGCAATGGCGATTAGAAAAAAAGTTCGGTTAAATTTATATGTTTTTATTACGTAAACTAATTTTTAATTAACAGTAGTAAGTGGAAAATTTAGGAAAAAGGTTTTCAAAATATGTCGTTAATGAAAATAACCAACGGTCGCCAGTTCCTCACCTGCAGAAGAATATTTAAACTGAAACTGAATTTTATATTCGTAAGCAATCTTACGTAAGAATAGTTATCGGCGTCATGTCGTAGAAATACAACTTAACGCACACTTTCAAGTACTTCACACCACCCGTCACAATAGTCAGATAATAATCAAATAGTAAACACGTAAAACATATTCTATTAATTTTCAAAGATCAATTAAAGTAAGATTGTTTACTGGCTGTGGACAGAAACTTTTTGTTAGGTAACTCACTATAATACTGAGTGTCGTAATTGTAGCAAACAGAAAGATTCTTTGAATTTACTCACTGGTAGGGACAGTCATTTAGCTAGCAGTTACTCCGACATTTCTTTGTACTAAAAGTTATATAAATTATGCCACAAGCTTTAAATTAGAAACTGTGCTTTCACAGTGAAATTCAGTGCCCAAGATACGTAGAGTTTTACTACCAATATTTTTAATTATGAAAGTTACTCTACTTTTAGCAAATGAATTAATACTGGCTTTGGCATCATTCTATTTCTGATATTATTCATACTACAGCCAAAGATTTCATTATTACGTAATTGTCCAAAAGTTGGAAAAATTATGTTTTGATAATCTAATAAATTAATGTTCGCTTCATTTTCAGTTCACTTTCTGATTATCTCGGTTCGTACAAAGGGATAGGATGGATACTACTTGGAAACGACTTAGGAAAATTATTTACGTCACAATATGCAAGAAAACAATATTATTTAAGCAATAAAATTCCAACTACGCTGGTCAGCCTATTGCACTTCTAGTTACAAAAAGCGAAGATCTTACTTCACCTCATAATGCCGTTGGTTTGTCGAGCTGCTTCATTTAGCGGTAAAATAGGGCACGGGTTGGTCATCTTGCTATACCATAACCAGTAACAAAGGCCCACAGTACTTTCGATGTTATGTAAATTACTCTTTCTCCATTTGTACTGTGCCCAATAAATCCCGTACATGTAGCTTGCCCATATTAAACATCCTCTAAAACTACCATTTCAGTTTTCACTGCTCCGCACTTCGGAAACAGACTTTTTATCTCCGCACTTTTGCCTTGCCACACCGGCGAATATACGCAACCAACGACAACAACAGTCTCCTCGCGACTTCGAACTGCTACTTTTTTGGCGCGCTCGCGCACTCTGCGATAATGCATTTACAATTTATTATACTCTTTGACAATAGCTTTTCCTTGACTAGGCCATAGTGTCTACTTATAAAATGTTAACATTCCATGCGTATTCTCTTTCTTAAATAACAAATAGTATTTGTAACTCGACAAAAACCACAAACGTGTAGTATTCACAGCAAAGAATGTATATACGTCGTATAACAACAGTTACTCCATCCTTCAAACACTGGCACATAGAAAATAACTATTACTTAAAACATTACAAAACAATATTTTCTATCACAGAGCATGACATTAATCTGTGTCCGTTTTCTATTATTTTAAATTTGGTTTCCTGTAAAAAATACATGAAATTTTCTATGCACAATACTGCACTTCCTCTAAGAGAATATGAAATTTCCTGTGTGCACAACAGTACACTTCTTGTAAGGTACCCAACAGTGCAGCTTTACACTTCACTCTGCTTTCTTTGTGGTGCTTACATGCCAAGCACATCCATGTGCACTCTGTTTCTCTTTCACCCCACTTACAATGTAGATCCTTCATCATGAAATTAAACTGTTTCACATATTTTTACCTGCAACTTAAGTGACAAGTCTTAGTTCATACGCTTTTACATCATTATTACATACGCCAAAATTTCTCAATACCAATAACACTAAATCATATCTACATACTCTCTAACTAACATTGCTTCTTCGCAATAACACCGATATGTATTTTCACTACAGAAATTGTATCGACTCAGAATATGGGCAGACTTTGGTGGCATAGGTTAATATTATCATTTCATTGAAATACCCATTATTTATTATATAATGACAGTTCAAATAAAGTTTATGTTTTTGTTTTGTTTCCTAATTATAAACTTCAGTCATTTCTGCTTTGGTAATGCTTCAAGTCTACAATATTACGGACATATAATTTTTTATTTGACAGTGGGTAAACTAGACAGAAAGGTGAGGAACGCTTTCAGTTTTGAAACGTCCATTATAAATGAATTTAAATTTCGATATTTCATTTTTTATCTCTCTGTATTTCTCATGAGTTTTCAGGAAAACAGGGTCCCCAACCTTACATTTTACTGATTTTACTCTCTGATCATGCCTTTTAATTCTGTCTCAGCACGTTTTATCATTTTCTCTCTCACCAACTTTTTTTTCTGTAACATGGCTAAGTCTTGTTGTGGTGGAAAATTAATCAAATCTTCTCCTATACTTTATGGTTTTTTGTCTAACATAATTTCAATTGGAGTGAACCCTGTACTCTCATGTGAAACGAAGTTCATAATTTCTTCAATTTCTGAAACATACTTGCCCCACGTCCTATGGTTACTACGGCGGTAAATACCTACCCGTTTCACGCATGTAGCGTTCCGAAAGTTTATTTTGGGGATGTGATGGCGAAGTATGAATGACTTCTACGCCTTTTTCTTTCATTCCTTCATTCCATACCTTAGATATAAATTGTGGTCCATTGTCAGATAATATTGTTTTCGGTTTCCAGATTTGCTCAAAATAACTAACCACTTCACTGAATACTGACTTAGCAGTAGCTTTGCGTAAAAGGTATAACTTTACAAATTATAACTTTACAAATTTGGAAAAGGTATCTAACACCACCAAAATACATGCAAAATTTCCAGTAGTCTTTGGTAAAGGCCCATACAAGTTTGTTGCCAAAATTTCTAGGTTGTCTTTAGGCTGTGTGCATTGCATTGGACCATGGCTAGTCACATTTGTTACTTTTACCTTCTAAAATTTATCACAAGTTCGTACTCTCTCTGTGACTTTTCTTGTCTTATTAATAAACGTTACTGACCCTGCTATCTTATCTAAGCACTTCTATGGCCTGCACTGACCATATGCCAAATGAAAATAGTCAATGACTTCGAGTACGTATTTAGATGGCCAATATACTCAACAGATTTCCTTACTTTCATTTTTTCCCAAATGCAACACACCATCATAAATGTTGTAATATTTCCTTAACTTTCCTCCTTCTTCGTTTCTAGCATCGAATTTAGTTTTCACTAACTTGAAGCACTCATCTTCCGATTGATATCTGCGCATGTTGTTACATATATCTTCCACCTTTTTTTTCCATTCAACATTTTTAAACTACATTACTTTGAACGTCTTTTATGTACTTTCTCTACTACTCGATCCGTTTGGATCCAATGGTAACCCTGATAAAGAGTCTGCTACACAATTGTCTACACCTCTTACATAACATATTTCTTGATCAAACATCTGTATGTACATCACCAACCTCGTCAGTCTATCATGCAGTAGGCGACAATTCTTCAAAAGTGTGTAGGCCTTATGATCTGTAGGCACTATCACTTAGCGTCCCCATAAAAAATCTTTAAATCCCTTAAATCCTCAACAATAGACAACGCCTCTTTTTCTCAGACGATATAACTGTGCTCATATCTCGTCAAAGTTCTACTCGCGAACGATATAGAACGACATTCTTTACTTCCTCCTACCTATATTTCCTGAAAAATATGAACTGCAATGCCATAATCGCATGCATCTGTTCCCATATGAAACGGTAATGGTAAATCAGGATGGTGTAAAATTTGGCTCTTTATAAGTTCCTGTCTTAATTTGTCGAAACCTGGGACTTTTCCGTCCCTATAAATGTACTATTTTTCTTCAATAAGTTACATAAATCTGGATCATTAAAAGCTTTCCGATTTCCATATTTTCGAAAGAAATTACGTAAGCCACAAAACGACGCAAGCTGTTTTTCCGTCTTTGGTGGTTGGCAAGCTGTAATCCGCCATACCGTTAGTCCGTATTAGCGGCCTGTACGGACCGCTTCTGCTGTTCCCACTCTGCCCAACACCGGATTGCCCTACCGTCATACAGGTAAGATAGTGCCACCTTATACGATTTCACACAGTAAATTCATTTTTCCCCGATTAATCGTTTTAGGAAAGACTATTTTTCTTACAGTCCGGTTACTTAAAAAATCGTTAGCGTCCTCTCACCATAAAATATATTTTCTCCTTTTAGATCCAGGCAAATTTTATAACAAGGACAATATTCACTGAATAATACATTTTGACTAGGAGCGATGGGTACATCGATGACCTTTCAGCATTGTGAGTATATTTCGGATATCACTTTCAATAATTTTACTATCCACAAAGCTGAGACACCGTATATTACTCCTTATCATGTATGTTGTACCTGCTGATGAGCCTTTAGGTCGCGAAACTGGTTGTGTATCAATAACACAAGAGTTTTGCCATCTGTCAGCGGAATTCTTCTTAACATCATAACACCACACCGCCACTTGTGGTTTCACCATCCTTCCACCACTCACGACAGTAGCACGCAAACAAGCGAACAGCTGGTCAATTTCAGAGATGCTCGTTCCCAAGTGCAGGGGCATGATAATCTGCCCTTCTTCAAAGTCGCTTATGTCAGTGGCTTCCTCCATTTTGCGGCTCATATTTTCGCTAGAATTATCCCCCATTCAGACATATGCCCTCACTCCCCTAAGTTGGCTTATTCTAATATATAAAAGTTGGGTCCGGAGCACAAAATTCAAACGTCTTTTCAGCATGCTTTTCACAGAGTAATTTACTTAAAACGGTCAAGAACTTATAATCGCTTCACAACTTCTGCAACATGGTCAACCAGTTATTGTCGAATGATAATCGATGTCTGGGATATCAAGAACTTCTTTCTTCGATGTGTATAATATTATTCTGCTTCTGATTTGTGTTTCAGTCGTGGGATGCGCAAGAGAACTCTACAAGTGATGATTATCATTGAAACGTCCCCTTAGAAAAATTAATGAATTACTGTGCTGTTAAACATCTTACATTATTTGCTTTCCAAACAGTTGAGCAAAACAGAACGTTCTCAGACATTACTCTCTTTACTTATTCTGATCAACACTAAACTGACACTTAATATTTTTAGCGCAACGCAATCTGACATTCAATAATCCCTACAAAAGAATGGCCCTGACTAACAATAACCTATATCTTTCACAAATCACTTACCTCACAAAAATCCTCGTTACTCGAACTACTGCAATACAGCGAGCGCCACTACTGCCAGCTAAATAAAAGGTTCAAACTACAGAAGGCACTAACTACTCATAGGCAAAGTTAGCAAATGAAAGATTTTGATAGAGAACAAACAATGTATTTACCTTAATAGTGTTCAAAAGTCGTAATATATATAGCAGTTCATGACATCCAGTCTTACAAATGTACTGTCTCTCATGGACACACGTCCAGATCATCCGTTCTCAAAATTCCGCCATCTCTCTCCCCGCATCCACCACTCCTGGCGGCTCACCTCCAACTGTGCAACGCTACGCGCTGTTAACAGCCAACTGCCCAACACTACAATAGCCAACAACAATGCAAACCAGCCACAGACTGCACGCAGCACAGCCAGTGATTATCATACAGAGCGCTACGTGGCGGTGGCGTTACCAATATAAGAACCTAAACAGCCTACTTACATCATGTATTAGTGTCTACGTAAAAATGGACAACAAACAATTGACGTTTTCAGATAATTGTAGCATCTCAGACACATTAAATACCGCCTTTAAGTCATCATTCTCTAATATAAGGTACACGTAACAAACCAAATTATGTACCGAGAAGCGTCATGTGAAAAAAAAATCAAACAAACAATGGCTGGCAGTTGCAAACGTTTTCAGTCCTGTACATCTGACATATGTTTGTGTTTCTAACCACCATCATCAATTTGTCTACTGAATTGTCTGTAGTGTTGCAGCATGTTTGTAACATATTTAAGCTGACTTCCAGTACATCACCAGATCAATCTCCTCGTGTCTCTTGCATTACAATAAAGAACTCACTTTGTCCATATAGTACGTAAATGCATGATTACAAGTCTCGCCAACGTCCACTTTATTTTCCTTACAGCCAATTTCATCTCCCTCTTTAGTATTCTCCCTGAAACACTAATTTGTCTTCTTGCCTCTTCAAGTAATTTTCAAGATGTATCCGACCATTGCTCGTTAAGCAACCCTAAGTTTTTGGATGGTTTTCGAATTAATAGTTAAGGACTTTCTGCCACAGCTCAAGACTGGTAAAACACACTGATTGCAAACTTTCAGTTTCACACACACATAGGAAAACTCCTTTTGAAAGCCCTATGTAGTACACGAAAAACGATTTCAGCTATTTGCTGTCATGTAGTCGCTGTCTTTGATTGTTCTAATTAATTTAAATACAAAAACTTAACAACTGCACTTGTAACTTCATTGTTGATTTGTACTGATCCCTCTTCGATGTCTTTCTATACGGGGTAAGCAAAATAAAGCTGACCTGAAAAATACAATATGACTGGCGCCCGATTGCCCATTGTTAATGAGCATCACAGAAGCTGCTACAAATGGCCACCGTTAATATCGAGGCAGTGCTATGCTCTGTTTACCTAACATTGAAACCCGTGTAGTCGCTCTGCCTGAGCGTTAGCCGCAAGAGCGTTTTAAATGTCTGCTGTAGCTCTACCAGTGTGTGGGGATTATTTGAGTATTCAGTTTGTCCCACAGGCAAAAATCACAGCGAGAGAGATCAGGCGATCGAGGCGACCAGGGGATTACACTGCCTCTGCCGACTATCCATTTCTCACCGAACACGTCATACCCTCGTGCCAAAGTTGTCTTAGCAGTATGTGCTGTTGTTCAAGCTTGCTGAAAATTTTCTTTAAATTTGATCGACATATGGATTATACACTTCCTGGTCATAGCGGTTAACACTAACAGATTGTTGAAAGATGATGTTACGAGGCTGACACAAGACGCTGCGCACCGAACACCATTCTGCATAATGCAACGGCTCTTCGAAGTATTGACGAGGATTGCCTGATGAACAATGGCGCATGTTCTGTGAGTTCATATGCCCCGACAAGCTGAATCAGGTCCAAGAAATGAAAAACAGAGGATCCAAAAGTCCTTATTCCAGTTCACTCAGAAACCACCAACAGAGCTCAGCAGGCAAAAGTCCATCTGAACACATTAACTCGTGTGCAACAGAAAATCTGTAAGGATATATACGAGATCTGTTCAAATAACTGCGGAACATTCGTACTTTTGCGTCAGTGGTGTGTTGGAGCGAAATGCGGATAGCATCCGTGCACACGTCAATCTTCAATGTGTAACTGCCGTAAGTTTCATTGTTGTATGACTGTTAGTTAATGTTCATTGCTGTATGAGTAGCACATTGTGTCGCACAGTTTGCGAATTCTGAGATGGCAGAGTGAGAGTAGCAACTGGTCTGGTTTACACAGACACACCAAATCATGCAGTAAGCTTACGGTGATGAGCACTTAAACCGTCCACGGTGTTCACACGATTTAAAAATGGCCGGACGGAAGTTAAAGATGACTCTCGTTCAGGGCGCCCTTCGACGTCTACCGACGACTCTCACGTCAGGAACGTAACAAAATTGTGCGTGCCTATCAAAGACTGACTGCCCGAGAGACTGCAGAAGAATGTAACATTTCAGTTGGAGCACATCATGAAATCCTGACACATCATCTTATTGCCGCCAAGTTCGTCCCACGGCTCATGAGTTAAGACCAGAAAGACCTTCGCCTCGGAGTCTGTTAAGAGCTTTGGATCGCGCAAACGAGAACTAGATGTTCCTTAAGAAAATCATAACTAGTCAGGAGATGTGGGTCTACGATTATGATGTTGAGATCAAGTTTCAGTCTTAACAATGGTTCGGGAATGTTTATCGAAGACCAAAAATGCTCGTCAGATCAGGGCAGATGTCGAAGCCATGCTGATAGTTTTCTTTGACTTTGAAGGATCAGTTCATCGTGAATTCGTGACACAGCGGCAAACTGTTAATCGATGGTACTATCGGGACGTATTGCGACGTCTGTGAGAAAATGTGAGAAGGAAACGGTCTAAATCGTGGCGAGACAATTCGTGTCTCTTGTATCACGATAACGCACCCGTACATTCATTCCTATTGGTGGGTGACTATTGCACAAAAATCGGAATAACTGCGGTGCCTCATGCCCCATACTCTTCAGACCTGGCCCCTGCGGACTTTTTTTCACTAAATTTTCCATTGCAGACATTGCTGGAGGTTTCGCCAAAACGCTACCAGTCTTAAATTGTTGTGCAAACAGTTCTGCTACGTTTTCCACTAATTGTGTTTCGCACAACAATCGACAATGAACACGATCTGTACTATCGTGAACACCGTTTTTCTTTACATTCAGCTGGTCACTAAATAAAACTGCTCGCCTCACTCACTCAAACGTATTGACACGGCGAAGAACTCGGGACAGAGCAAGTTGGAGATACGCATGTGCAGTTCTGTGACACTATCCGACTAGGGAATCGAAATCATGGTTTCCAGCATGTTGTGTGATGGACAGTTCTCAAGTTCATTAAGTGGGATTAATTCTGCATCGGTCTTACGAATATTTTACGGTCCAGTTTTGTTCTCTATTACTGTAATCTTGCCCTAACTGATTTACAAACTTCTGTTTGTCATGTGACAAAGTTAATGCAATAAACACCTTCCTTCATCCGTAAATCTTGTTTACTTGGTTTTGACAACCTTTAGTATAATGTGGCGTTGATTCGATAATACTGGGTTTAAAGTGTTTCTTCACTGCACGTCAGATAAATGTTTTCAACGAACTGACTGTTGGCAAATGCTATACATACCCGTCTCTAACCAAGTTACTAGACCAATAGAATGATACGGAAAAGAATGTACATATTTGAGGCTGAGATATTACCTTTCTTAGACAGATGGCATTTCAACAGCAAGAAAGACGCAGGAATTCTCTGCTCGGTGAGAATGAAGATGAGGAGAAAGATACGTTTAGTTCTTTGGGTATTTAATTTCTGTAGCACAATTCACTTCCTGCAAAACGTGGGACAGACTCCGTCTTATACTCGACCAGGCAGTTTAAATTTTCAACCTAGATAAGCATGCTTTTACGTGGAAGAGCACGGGAGAGAGTGGAATCATTTGATGAGGGTAAGAATGCTGAAGATTAGATGGGTAGATCACGTAATTAATGAGGAAGTACTGACTAGAATTGGGGAAATGAGAAATTTATGGTACAACTTGACTAGAAGAAGGGATCGGTTGCTAGGACACATTTAGAGGTATCAAGGGATCGCCAATTTAGTACTGGAGGGAAACGTAGCATTTATGTCATCGACATAACGGTACCAGTATATAACTTTGTAGTTTCTTGGTTTTATTATATGTCTGAAGATCATGTTCTCCGGGTTGTTCATAAATATGTTAGCTAGGAGGCCACTAATTGATTATCCCATTGGCAATCCTCCATGTTAAGAACAAAATTCAAATTTGGCGCCGGACTCTCTTGTGAACAAATGAACACTGACTGGGCTGGGACGCACTACCACATTTTCTAATAGTGCACTGATATTTGTCATGTAAGTCAAATTTATATAATAAGTCAGTAATTGGGGCTTGAACAATATATTTTAAGATTTTGGATAAAGAAGGTAAGGGGTTAATTGTCTGGTACTCGCTAGTTGACTGAGAGTTTTCATTCTTAGGAATAGGTTGAAGTAGCTTCTTTTCCACTGAGTGGCTCGTATCCCATTCACGAGAGAAAAATTAAACATAGCTGTCAGAGCTTTTACTAAGATACACACGAAGTTTTTGATGACGGTAGTGCTGACACTGTCGTCCGTCGCTTCGGAAAGATGCTCGTTAATGCTTTTCTTGCTGTGTTTGGTGTAAAGTGTTTTAGGTGAAACGTGTCAGGATTAGATACGTGGTCTTTGGTTCCTTGCGGGTGACCGTTCTTTGCACATATACGCCCAGTGATAAATAATTAATTATGGATTACATCCTAAAATTTTAGAAACATGTTATTTCACATCAAAAATTGTAAAATAAAAATTGAATGTTATTTTTATGAATTGTAGCCAGGTTCCGTCAAATGGTGACCACGAGGTTGACACTAGTCACAAAATAACAAAAATAAAAGCTCTTAGCACTTTATTGCGGTTACTTACAGGTCATTAATTGCTCCTACTTTAATTATAGGCTCAGGTGATGGCTGTAGCCGAAGCACGTCAGTAAAGTAATGACCACAAAAATAAATGTACTAAGCGATCTAAACAATATTCTTCGCAAACTATAATACTCGTTTTAAACTGTTCGTCAATGTGGGATTTATTTCTGTGCGTAACTGATTTGTTCCCTGTTTTTTTCTAATAATAATAATACGAAGAGGGTTCAATGAGTAATATAACAATTCATTTTTTCTCCGGTAATTTCGGTTGAGAAAATACAGGATTTTTTGAGGGACATCGTGGAATATTCCCGCTTCCGTCCGTATAGTTTCATGAAGTTTAGATAGGAGGCGGTGCTTTATGTAGCCTTCATAATGGCATCCGTCAAGTGGGTGCGTTCCAGTCAGAGAGCTGTCACAGATTTTCTTCTGGCGGAAAGCCAGAGCATCGTAGATGTTCATATGCGCTTACAGAACGTCTACACAGACATGGCATTAAACAAAAGCCTTTGGGTGAGGCGTCTGTCATCATCGCTACAAGGCCTTGCAAACCTATCTGATCTCCCGGCAGCAAAACTACCTGTGACTCCTGTAGTGTTGGAACGTGCCAACACTTTCATTCGAGGCGATCACAGGTCACAGTCAAAAACCTCGCTGCACAACTGGACGCCTCTGTTGGTAGTGTTGACACACTCGCCAAATGGTTCAAATGGCTCTGAGCACTATGGGATTTACCTGCTGTGGTCATCGGTACCCTAGAACTTAGAACTACTTAAACCTAACTAACCTAAGGACATCACACACATCCATGCCCGAAGCAGGATTCGAACCTGCGGAACGCAGCGGTCGCGCGGTTCCAGACTGTAGCGCCTAGAACCTCTCGGCCACTCCGGCCGGCGACACACTCCTCCACCTGTTGGGATACTCAAAGGTGTGTGCCTGCTGGGTTCGTCGCCGCCTAACAGAAGACCGTAAAGAACAGCGAAGGACCATCTGTGCAGAGTTGTTTGCACGTTACGAGACCGATCGTGACAATTTTTGGCGAACTTAGCCATAGGCAATGAAACACGAGTTCATCACTTCGAACCGCAAATACAACAGCAATCCATGGAGTGACGCGACAGCACTCCTCCTCTAAATAAAAAGTTCAAAGCCGCACCTTCAGCCGTAAAGTCTTGGCGACCGTCTTCTGGGACTCTGAAGGGGTTATCCTGTTTGATATCCTCCCTCATCGATCAACTCTGAATCGTTTGTACTACACTCATGAAATTGACTTCAGCGTGTTCGTCGCTAGAAAAACGCAAAGGAACTTCTCCTTCACCATGAGAACGAAAGGCCTCACACGAGTCGGCGCATTCGAGAGGAGTTCACAAGACTTCATCGGACTATTCTTCCTCACCCACGCCTCACCTTTTGACTTCCATCTGTTTGGCCCAATGAAGTATGCAATCTGCGGGAAGGAGTACGTGGATAATGGTTAGGTTACTGATGCTTCCAGACGTCGACCAGTAGAGTGATACCATGCGGGAATAAAGGCCCTTCCAGTAAGGTGGCGTATGACCGCCACATTGAACAGAAGCCGGCCTCTGTGACCGAGCGGTTCTAGGCGCTTCAGTCCGGAACCGCGCTGCTGCTGCGGTCGCAGGTTCGAATCCTGCCTCGGGCATGGATCTGTGTGATGTCCTTAGGTTAGTTAGCTTTAAGTAATTCTACGTCTAGGGGACTGATGACCTCAGATGTTAAGTCCCATAGTGCTTAGAGCCATTTGAACACAAACTATGCTGAAGAAGAGGGTTTTCTAGCCAAAAGAGTAAGGAATAATATGGTGTACTGGAATCTAGAGCCGGCCGCAGTGGCCGAGCGGTTCTAGGCGCTTCAGTCTGGTCCGCTACGGTCGCAGGTTCGAATCCTGCCTCGGACATGGATGTGTGTGATGTCCTTAGGTAAGTTAGGTTTAAGTAGTTCTAAGATCTAGGGGACTGATGACCTCAGATGTTAAGTCCCATAGTGCTCAGACCCATTTGACTCATTTGGAATCCTGATAAAATCAACTTGCTTAAAAAAAAAAAAAAAAAAGAAAAAAGAAAAAGAAAAGAAAAGCGAAAGAGAGAGAGAAGAAAGGAAGAGGTCCCTTACTTCTGAAACGCCCCTCGTAATACCTTATTCGACTGAATAGATCAAGTCACCATATTATTAATTTTTTAAAGAAAGCCACCGATGTCTTACCTATTCTGCCCCTCTGCTAACATGGCGCTGAGCTTCCACTGTCTTCACGAGTCCTTGGATCTCGCGCTCCGCCACATTAGATACCCGCTGTATTACCCTCGAAGAATGAGCAGACACTGCTAAACAGGTTAATGAGCGCGCAGAGTGACCGCAGACGTCCGCGCTGAAATTAATAGCTCGTCGCTTGGCAACCGCAGGCGAGGGATTAGTTGCGAGGCGACAGCGGGTCCGCTCGCTGGCGGACTCTCCAGAAAGCGTCCTCTGACAGCCGCGACGGCAGCGCGAGAAACAAATTGCCCGACAGCTGCAGCTTGTAATTTGTTTTGCCCGCATTCCGGCGATTTTTACGGAGCGGCGTCCTGTCCCCTGCCGTCCCGCGGCGGCTCCTCGGCTGCAGAAGGCCTGCGCGGCTGTCTGCCTTTTACAGCCGCCGTCTGCATTCCTGGGCGGCTCGCATGCCGCATCGCCAATGGCCGCCCATCCGGCAGCAGGCGACGGCAGTTGTGTAGGACGGCGCGGCGCACTGCACTGCTTTCACTGTTTTGCGCGCCTGCCGCGGGGCACTCGAAAAAGCGGAGCATTGCCGGTCTAGACAGGCTGGCGGCTGTTTGTACAAGACGCACTGTGACATGTGTTGCTGTGGATCAGCCCGGAAACACGGCGCGGCAACGCAGGCTGGTATAGGTGCTTGCAGAAAAATTTATCCCATAGAGCAGTGGTTCCCAACAGGTGGTCCGAGGACCCCCAGGGGTCCGCGAGCTATGCCAGAGGGGTCCGCAAGACGCTATTAGAATAAAAAAAATATTAAATATATTTCGTATGATACTCAATTGCTATACTAAACACCCACATTTGAAGACAAAGATTTTGAGCAAAAATCAAAAATTTAACAATAACAATGATGGCTATATTGAAAAAGTTTTAAGCTCAATATTTTTTCAATAATGAATATGTAAATTTTTTTCTGTGTACCAAAAATAGAAAACGTATAAAAAGACTCTTAATTTTGCTTTTTTAGGTACTTGGTACTGTGATATGACAAGGTACCAATCATGCTCGATGAGGGGGTCCTCTAGAAAATTTTGTTGGGAACCCCTGCTATAGAGGATAAGATTCTAAACTTGTCATTTCTTGTATAACTGACCCATCAAGTTGAAAGAAGTTGTTAATTTGCACTTTTATTTTTGCCCATATTATTGTTACTTCTTTTAAATTGCTAGCTGATCTTTGCAATGCTTTGCTTGCTTGTATCGCGATCACCTTCGATTAGGTGAAGCAAGCTCTCTGAGCGACCTCTGTGTGACTGCACTGATCATTTTCACATCTTTACAGGCATGTTGCGCAATCAGTCAAGTGGGTACGTTCGCTGGTTTGGAGCCATGAGGCGATGTTGGTTCGAATCAACAACATAGACTGGCCAAGGTGCCGCCATATTTGAAACCAATCGAAAAACTAGCCGCCATGTTTTACAACGACATGTTACGCGATGTAGTCATCACAGTCTAACATAACACTCGCGACTCTACGTATCCCTTTTTTTACCCCCCCCCCCCCCCCCACCCTTGCGCAGTAGCAGCGCCCCAAGCGGCCAGCAAGCGACACTTCCGCATACGATACCGGATGAGAGCGAATACTAACGTTTATTTTGATTTGTAAGATACTTTTTATAATAGCAAGGGTATATAGAGTCATAAAAATCGACAATAACCAAAAAATTGCAATACATTTGTGATTATTTAGTTTCTTAAGAACCTTGGGAGATTCGAAACGGTGCATTACTGGTCAGTTTATTTACGATTCTCTGGTCACGTACCCAAATTTATTGAATAATGTCGTTTTTCTTTAATGACGAAAGAAATCCTAGTAAACACTAGAAGACCTGACCTTCAACAGAAACACGTCGTTTATATATCCAAGAAAGCAGAGTTTCCGCTACACTTTCAGCCAAATCATTATTTTAAAGCATTAAATAAGCCGTTACACCTGCACTTAAAGGGAAAACCACACACGCGTCAAAATAAGTCGGTAAGAAGCAATAAAACTGTTTTGCAACACAAACAGTTCCACAATTATTGCTAAACGCGAGCCAGAGGCAGCAAGAACCATCAACACATTCACTTTTGAAGCAAAAGTAATTACATTTACAAAAAATATTCGTTTATTAGAAAGTCGAGTGAAAATTTTTTACCTGTCAGTGAAAGTGTCTATGATAATAACAACAGACAACAACAGAAATATGTACTTGTCATGCATATGAATGTGTTTATATTCGGCTGTTTTCATTGGAATAAGCTGCAAATATAGACATATTCGAAAGCACTTCTTCATGAATCAGTAGAAGCTTATGTTAATGAATCAGTGTGATTCGGCTGGTTTTACATTTATTCACGATAATTCATGTGTCTTGGTGACTTTCTAACGCATTGGACGCAAAAATATAACAACTATTCCGTTAATGAAGTAGAAAATAATTAAAAACAAACATTAACCATTGGATTCAAGTGGCTGACTGGTTACTCACCGCTTGGAGCGTTACTGACGCTCCAACTGTCAAACAGTAACAACTTTCACACCACAGAGTGTTGTGACTGTATTTATTAGACTTTGGTAATCTGCTGTCACGCAATCATGTGGTTTTGTTTGTCATATAGTAAGGTTTACCACTGCTAGACGGGTGTTCTTCTTTATTTATTGGCCACACGACGCGTTTCGGGAAATAATTCCCAAATATTAATTGCGGTTTTCATCATCTCAAGCTTGATGTTTGCAACGCGCGAGCTGCTGCGTTATTGTAGTGACTTTCATGTAACGCGCGCATTTCTGTAATTACCGATGTACCTTACCCTAAAGATACTGACGAATTTCTTTAAAGTACTTACAGTTACTACGCCTTTGCCTTGGATGGCGTACAGCGTGTTTCACGCTGGGAACTTCTGTCTTACGTATCTGTCAAAAAAGTATATTTACGAAGTGTGGAGGTCAGTGGTCTTCATTGAGAAACCAACGACAATAGTCGTAAATAAACATTTCAATAAGCGATTCGAAGGTTTTATTACTGTTGGAATTGAGAACAATTCCAGGTATGTGGTCTAGAGATTTTTGTTCTAGCGTCTGTTTTTTTTTTTTTAATTATTTCTGTGGCTTTCAGTAATTCCATTGGAATATAGGACTGTCATGATTAGCCTCGTATTGGTTTACGATTTTTGTATCTCGGAAAAGAGCATTTACGAGATATCCTAACATGAGAAGAGCGTATATAACTCTACCGAATAGTCCGTCACTTGTTCCCGCCTTATGCTGCTTACTCATTGTTGCGTCAGAACATTGTTTTTCCAAGGAATTCTGTACTAAAAATGAAGACTAGCCTTTACGCCTATTGTGGTTACTGTTTAACGCGTAATTTTACTGCGGAGAAACAAATCTATTGTCGATACACTATGACTCACTACATTCAGATGGGTTGTGTACTGTAATAAAGTCAGCTACCTGACATTCCAGATGACCATGAAGATTCAGGAAATATGGTTGATAAATTTACCAGTTACGACAGTTTCATATATGTATGAAATGTTGCATGTGAAAACATGCTGGAACCTAGCTAAAGTTCGACATTCCACCTGTATCGCATGTGAAAACACGCTGGAACCTAGCTAAAGTTCGACATTCCATCTGTATCATTACTAGGACTAATAGAACTGTGCACTGGACAGACAGTGAACACGTTTTACGATCAACAAAATTCTTTTAATTTGCATTTAAGTAAAAAAAACGTTTGTATAGCATCTGTTGCATATGTTCAGCAAAAATGTTTCGTGTTCCTTGAAATCACACAGCGTACAGAGCTTGTGATGGTATTTTTCAGCGTGGTGAAACAAAGTTTCAGATTCCGCTCACTTTCCGTGACATGGGAGCTGATCGTAGGATGGAGTAGTATTTTTTCAATCCGTCGTGTTGTAGATCCAAATTTATTACCTTCTTTTGGGCTATAGTTGTCTCATTGTCTTGCTGGAAGTCCTGCATTGAGAATACGGAATTCTGTTGTTCTGTTCTAGAGCTTATTTGTGTGAACTAACATGAGTACCAGTGTGGGGTTTTTGAAAGTTGCATTGCTTTGAGAACATTATACGGGGTGTCCCTGGAGGAGTGGTCAGTATTCAGAAATATAACAAAGACGATCATTCGAAGCAAAAATGTCTAGTAAATATGGGCTCCAAAATGTGTACTTTAAGAGCTGTGAGCACTTTTTCATCTTCTATACTTTGAAACAAATCTCTCCTACTACAAGCTCTTTCCCTATTTTCCGGATGTGTACACAAAAAATTTAATATCGAACTACAGCGTGTTTTAAGAGTAATTTGTGAATACGCTGTAAGTTTTCGGCGAGTAAGGTGTAAGTAACGCAGTGGTCTTTCAAATGTGACATGTAGCATGTTTCGCAAATACACTAAACAGCAGTTTCCGATAAAACATTTGTGTTTTGGATTATCCGTGTTTCTCGGTGATCAGTGCATTTTCGGGAACGCTTTAACAGTGATAATCTGGAGTCTTCTACTTATGCAATATACATCATTCGGTGTTATTGATATCAATAGGACTCAGTTTTTTTATACAAAAATGTGAAATTACATCCTTCTTATGCGTAAATCTAGGGTATCCAAAGAGTTAATCATAAAGTGTATTCTGAATCGTTTGCCAGTAATGTTAGACACTGAACCCCCCACCCCCAACATTCAGAAAGACTGATAAAATACTGTTGGATGGGGTAAAAATACTGTATTACTGCACTTCAAAGGGAAAACAGGATATAAATTTTAAAAAGGTATTATTTAGCTTTTATGTCAAGTACATTTCGTTAGCCACCAAACCACATATTTTACCCATGTTAATAAATTTATGGCATTATTTTGATGAATCTATATGTTGAGAGGCACAATGAAAGTTGGAGAATTTCTTTTTTAGACACCTCTTTCCCAAAAAGTCCTTAAATTGTCCAAAAGCATGGACCTTTAACATATTGCATCGATTCTGTGCTGTCCTTGCATCCCCAGCTTCATACATGATGGTTCAGCCATGCCAACTCGTAACTCTGTGACTGCATGTTGTGCTGTTTTGCATTCCATAGGGTCCAATTCCCTGAGAAGACATCTTTCTGGTCCTGAAATTTCACACTGTTTTTCCCTCTTTTCTCGATGGACGAGTCTTGTTCCATAACTGCATAGGTGTTCACGCAAATACGACGCATCTGAATTCTAAAGTGTTGACTACAGTAGCTCTGCCGTATGAAACTGAATTTAAACTAGGGTAGTAGTCACGGGTTTTCGTTGTCCATAGACAGACGTGAACTACTGTTGGGATTACGTTGTGTAGTGTCGTTGCCATATCTTCCAAATAAACCCATTTTTAAACACGAAGAGAGTAGCGTCTGAGATGATAACATCTGCATCACAATGTCAGGAATATTAGCTTTCATTCTTAGAAACTAAGATATAACTCGAATGTTTTGTTTATGCAACTCTACTTTGGTAAAAGAGTTTACTGTTTCCTTTCATGCTCTGGCAAATATTTTTGTGCTATTATATTGGGAGTCGCTAAAAATAAGATTCTAAGAGCGTTTTCAAATCATGGTTGCGAAGCGACAAATAAATGGCTTTATCGTTTTCAAAAGAAGCTGGAAAGTTAGTCTGTGTGTAGGTTCTGAAGCAAAAGTAAAGGCGAAAATCAGAAATCGTTATATCTACAGAACTCTATCGTATACGAAGCTGTAAATTTGAAAAAGTTTTGGCTGTTGCTACTGCTACTTACATCCTTCTGAATCTGTTTACTGTATTCATCTCTTAGTGTCCCTCTATGATTTTTGTCCCATATGCTTCCTTCTAAGTTGGTGATCCCTTGATGTCTGTGAATGTTTCCTATCAACCGATCCTTTCTAGTGAGGTTGTGCCAGAATTTCCTCGTTAGTTACGTGATGTATCTATTTAATATTCAGCATTTTGTCTGTAGCACCATATTTCAAAAGCTTCTATCCTCTTCATATCTAAACTATTTGTCGTCCATATCTCACTCTCATACATGGCTACACTCCATAGTAATACTTCGAGAAAAGACTTAAATCTATATTCGATATTGATAAATTTCTGTTCTCCAGAAACATTTTTCCGACCATGGAAATCTACATTTTATATCCTTTCTATTTTGGCCATTATCTGTTATTTTGCTGCCCAAATAGCAAAACACATTTACTATTTTAAGTGTCTCGTTTCCTAATATAATTCCCTCAGTTTCGCCTGATTTGATTCGACTACATTCCATTATTCTTGTTTTACTTTTCTTGCTAGTCGTCTTTCAAGTCCTGTACTGTATCTCACAGAATCACAATGTCATAAGCAAATCTCAAAGATTTTATTTCTTCCCACTGAGCTTTAATTCCTTCACCAAATTTTTCTCTTATTTCCTTTATTGTTTGCTCTATGTACAGACCGAATAACATCGGGAATAAGGCAAAACCCTGTCTCACTCTCTTCTCAATAATTGCTTCCATTACCTGCCCCTCGACTCTTACAATTTCCATCCAGTTTCTGTACAAGCTGTTAACAGCCTTTCACTCCCCGTGTTTTACCGCTGCTACCTTCAGAATTTCAAAGAGAGTATTCCAGGCAACATTGTCAAAAGCTTTCTCTAAGTCTAAAAATGCTATAAACGTAGTTTTGCCTTTCCGTAGCCTATCTTCTAAGATAAGTCGTAGGGTCAATATTGCCTCGCGTGTTCCTCCATTTCTGCGAAATCCAAACTGATCTTCCTCAGTTTTTCCATTCTTCTGTAAAGACTTCGTGTTAGTATTTTGCAGCCATGATTCATCAAACTGATAGTTCGGTAATATTCACAGCTGTGAGAATCAGCTCTCTTTGAGATTGTAATGATTATATCGTTCTTGAAGCCCAGTGTATTTCGCCTGTCTCATATGTCTTGCATACCAGACGGAAATGTTTCGTCATGACTTGCTCTCCAGAGGCTATCAATAGGTCTGAGAGAATGTCATCTCCTCCTGGGGCCTTGTTTCGGTCTAGAACTTTCAGCGCTCTGTCAGATTCTTTTCGCAGTATCATATCTCCCATATCATCTTCATCTAAGTGCTTTTCCATTTCTATAATATTGCCTGCAAGTTCATTTCCCTTGTATAGACTCCTCCCACCTTTCAGCTTTCCCTTCTTTGCTTATGGCTGATTTTCCATCTGAGCTCTTGATATTGACGTGGGAGCTTCCCTTTTCTCCAAAGGCCTCTTTAACTTTACGGTAGGCAGTATCTATCTACCTTTACTCTATTTATATATGCTTCTAAATTCTTTCATTTGTTCTCTCGGCATACCTGCTTAGTCATTTTGCACTTCCTGTCAGTCTCATCTTTTAGACGTTTGTATTTCCTTTGACCCGTTCCATTTGTTGCATTTTTATATTTTCTCCTTTCATCAATTAATTTCAATACCTCCTGTGCACCCAAAGATCTCTACTAGGCTTTGTCGTTTTAGCTATTTGATCCTCAGCTGCCTTCACTAGTTCATCTCTGAAAGCTACCCATTAGTTGCCCAATGTATTTCTTCCTCCTATTTCAGTCAATCGTTCAATAATGCTCCCTCTGCAAATCTCAACAACCTCTGGTTCTTTCAACTTATCGAGGTCACATTTCCTAAATTTTTTCAACTTCTATAGTTATAATTTGTACTTCATAATCAAGAAATTGTGATCGGAGTTCACATGTGCCTCTGCAAATGTCTTACAATGAAATCTCTGTCTTACCATTATATAATCAACCTGAAACCTTCAGCCGTCTCCAGGTCTCTCACAGTTATACAGCCTTCTTTCATGATTCCTAAACTAATTGTTAGCGATAATTAAATTATACTTTGTGCAAAATTGTATTAGGCGGATTACTCCTTCATTCATTTCCATAGTCCATATTCACCTACCATTTTTCCTTCTCTTCCTTTTCCTATTATAGAATTCCAGTCCCCCGTCACAATTAAATTTACAATTCCTTTAACTATCTGAATAATTTCTTTTATCTGATCATGTATTTCTTCAATCTCTTCTTCATCTGCGGAGCTAGTTGACATATAAACTTGTACTACTTTGGTGGGAGTGGGCCTTATGATAACACGTTCACTATGCTGTTCATAGTAAATTACCTGCATTCCTACTTTCTTATCCATTATTAAACCTACTCCGCCATTACTCCTATTTCATTTTGTTTTTATAACCCTGTATTCACCTGACCAAAAGTCCTGTTCCTGCTGCCACCGAACTTTACTAATTCCCTCTATACCTAACATCAGGCTATCCATTTCCCTTTTTAAATTTTATAACCTGCCTACTCGATTAAGGGATCTAACATATGCCAATTTTGTTTCTCCTGATGACGACATCCTCCTGAGTAGTCCCCACTTGGAGATCAGAATGGGGGACTATTTTGCCCTCGGAATATTTTACCCAAGAGGACACCATAATCATTTAACTATGGAGCAGCGTGCCCTCGAGAAAGATTCCGGCTGTACTATGCCCTCGCTTTCAGCCGTTTGCAGTTCCAGCACAGCAAGGTCGTTTTGATTGGTTCAAATGGCTCTAAGCGCTATGGGACTTAACTTCTGAGGTCGTCAGTCCTCTAGAACTTAGAACTAATTAAACCTAACTAACCTAAGGACATCACACACATCCATACCCGAGGCAGGATTCGAACCTTCGACCGCAGCAGTCCCGCGGTTCCAAATTGTAGCGCCTAGAACCGCTCGGCCACCGTTTTGATTGACGTTATGGCCAGATCAGTCAATCATGCAGGCTGTTGCCTCTGCAACTACTGAAGGGCCGCAGCTCCTCTTCACGCCACACGGGGTAGCCGCGCAGTCTAGGGCTCCTTGTTACGTTTCGCGCGGCTTTCCCCCCCCCCCCCCCCCCCCCCCACCAATCCCACCCCGTCCCCCCAATCGGAGGTTCGGGTCCTCCCTCGGGCATGGATGTGTGTGCTGTGCATAGCGTAAGTTTGTGGAAATTATATTAAGTAGTTGTGTAAGCCTAGGGACCGATGACCTCAGCAGTTTGGGCCCGTAGGAACTTACCACCTACCTATCCTCTTTACGAACCACACGTTTGTCTGGCCTCTCAACACATACCTCTCCGATGTGTTTGCACCTACGACACAACTATCTGTGTCACTAAGGCACGCATACCCTCCCACCAACGGCAAGGTCCGTGGTTCATGGGTGGGAAAGACTTTTACCATTTTCCAGTTTGCTTAAAATGTCACTATATGCACAGAGCAAAGAGGGGCCATAATTAAAAAAAAAAACAGAATACAAAATGTAAGTGTTTTACAAAAAAAACTCAGGGTCCCAACGCAAACAGAAACGCTGTGGATTACAGTTGCAGTAAATATGGATGGTTATTTCATTGATGATGATACACCGAAGGCAGAGTACATGGCATTGACATTTCCGGCACAATAACTACAGAAGTGCACGCGCTCAGTGGCTACGACCAGCTGGTAGTACGTTATACATTAAATGCCAGAGGCAACTGGAAATATATCAAAAACACACGTACATCTATTACTAAAAGAACACGTTGTCTCATGTATTAGATTGCTACTCATTTAGGTAACTGATCTGTGGACGACCCACTGAATACATTCGGTTACTTGATAGGCGACGCCTGTCGCATGATCTAATTACTGGAACGTCTGGACGATAAGAGAAATATAAATATAATTGTCATGTTCAATTCCGGGTCTGAGTCAGTTAACTTCTGTTGACGCACTCGACTGTAGTGACCGCCCTCTGTGTCGATGCCATGTAAAAGACTGGAAGAAAACAGGTCACCCCCTAGAAAATTACAACGAACCGTTTATGGGTAGCAAGAGATTTACAACGGCGTAAATCTAAATACTACACTCATCTGCATTGAGCGCAGCGATTGGCATAAAACGCAGCAGCTGGATATGGACGTTAAATGAGTTTACAACCACAGATATTGTTGCCCATTATACAGCGTAATTGCTTGAATGACAATGACATGCAGCTTCGTTTAACGACTATAGGTAATAAATTCAAACGCTTAGTAACATGACACTTGTTTTTCTCTTATACATACGACTTACACAGCATTTCGATCTGAAATATATTCATATGCCAGCATGTTGTCGTGAATTTGGACTTCTTGAGTTCTTGAAAGTATTTTTTGTTATTGTATACGGGGTGATTATAGTTAAACTACACCTATTTAACACGTCATAACATGGAAACTAATTACCGCACGAGTACTAAACTTGGTATCATTAACGTCCAGAGTATGGGGTACATGATTTCCATGAGTCACAGCGTCACCGTGCAGTTCCAACTACATCCACTAGGTGCCGTGAGCAGTCATCGTGATTCTTAGTCCCACACACCTGACCAGTCGCAGTGCATTTGTTGACGTGTCAACATGAACTTAGACAAAGCTCTTGGTGAAGCTCTGTTATCAAAACAACAGTAATACTGCAGCTGCACTACGAGAATATTGCAGGCCAGAAGGATTACGGAAGGGTCCTCTTTCTCCACCTGCTATGCGGAGCATAATGAAGAAATTCGAACCAAAGGAGAACTGGGTGTCGCACCACAGGCGATTGTTAAAATCGAATCGCTGTTGGTATGGCAGACAACGCTGCGTGCAATTCCCGATCGTCAGGCAAAGCGCGTGCTGTGTCACGACAGTTGAGCATCCCGCGGTCCACTGTACAGAAGGTGCTTCGAACCTTCTCAAACGGTATTCGTACAAGATCCATATTGTACAGCAGCTTGCACCCCAGGACGCACAACGACGTGTTGACTTCGCTCTCCACTTTCTCACAAGGGCTGAAGCTGACGAGGGCTGGCAGTGGACCATCCTATGGACAGACAAAGCTCATTTTTCTCTGACGGGTGAGGTGAACACACATGACTGCTGAGTATGGGGATCTGTACCTGCAGTTACTGTGCATGGATTTCCTCTGTATGGTGAACGTGTCACCGTTTGGTGTGACTTCGCAACTACGTTCATCATTGGCCCATTCTTTTTTGAACAGGTTGGTGATCAAGGACCAAAAACGTGCAGTGTGACTGGCCAGCGTCACTACGACATGCTTCGCCAGCATTTCATATCCGCCCTACTGGAGAGAAACGCATTGAACTCAACAGTTTTCACGCAAGATTGGGTCCCGCCGCACATCGCTCGTGTAGTTCATCGGCTTTTCCGAAATGCATTTGGAGACGATAGAGTTGTCAGCCGATCTTTTCCAAATGCTTAGCCGGCATGATCACCTGATCTCACTCCCTGTGATTTCTGGTTGTGAGGCTACCTGAAGGACAGAGGTTACCAGGGGAGCATTCACACATGTGCTGATCTGAAGCGCTGCATATCAGGAGAAGTAACCAGCGTACCTAGGGACATGCTTCGTTCTACTGTGCAGAATGCAAGCCTGCGCTTTCAGACACTTCTGGACACTGATGGGCGTCACGTTGAACCTCCTTTGTAGCAGTAATGGCACCGGTATGTTATGGTATGATGTACCGTCGCAGCACATTATTTCTCTTCGCCATGTCGTTGACATTAATGCTATCAAGTTTGGTCCTAGTACGGTAAACAGTTTCTAACGTGTTAAAGAGGAAAAGTTTAATTATAACCACCCGGCATTTCAAACAGGACTTCAGTTGGAAGACTGACCTTTATCATTCCCTCATTGATGAATAAGTATCTAACTGCCATAGGAACTCTTAGACGTGCTTTATAGATTTTCTGCTTCTGCACTGGATGTTTAAAAATATGCACTACACTTTTTGAAAGCTTACAGTGCGAACCAAGTAGTAATCTACAGAAATTTGTGTCTATAAATGATCGTTTCTGTGCTACAGAAACAAACATATAAAATAATATGTTGCACTCACTACAGCAGTGCTTCCCGACCTGGAGTAGCTACCTGTGAGTGGTAAAATGAAACTGTGGGAGGAGTAACAGCAAAGTGGGCTCGACGAAGATTCAGTGAACATCCAAAATTATTTTTTAAAATAACCACTATTACCACTATTACGGTAGATGTTCATAAATTATATTTACAACTTAAGGCTTTAACACCTTTAAAACTATACTAAGTATTAACAAACTTGGTTCCAACATGTGGTAAGATAACTCAAAAAGTTTTGTTCCCTCATTCATACATATCAATATGGGCACCCTTAGCGGCATGGATAATGTGTATTTGGAATTCGATTTCTCTCCACGTACTATTCGAGATCTTCCCTGTAGTACGTTCAAATGCATTGCGAATACCTGCTTTCAAGTCCTGTAGGTCTCTAACTTTAGTTCAGTACATCGAACCCTTTTAAAAACCCCATATGAAGAAATCTAGTCATATGAGGTCAGAGGATTGTGGTGGCCATCGAACTGAATCGTCTCGTCCAGTCCATTTATCCGGAAACTCTTCATCTAGAAATTGACGGACATTGAGAGACCAGTGGGGTGGTGACAATCCTCCTGGAATATGACATTAGTTTGCATGTGTTTAGCTGTGCACGCGAAACACGTCTACGTCAGACTCGATGAAAAAGGATGGACCAATGATACAGTTGAGCATCAGTCCGTGCCAAACATTTACCGTGGGACTGTCTGTTTCCATTTCACTTGTAGCATGAGGATGCTGTGAACCTCTCTTACGAACATTATGACGATTCACTTTGCCAGACACATGAAACGTTCCCTCATTGCAGAGACAAATATTTTTCTAAAATGTCATTGTCTGCGTCAGTCTTGCCTAGAATATCTAATGCAAGCTTTTCGTCCGTGTTTTGTCCGTAGGCTTTAATGCCTGAAACACTGCACCTTGTAGAGACACATCCGTAATCTCTTATGCAAGGCATTGTGCACTGACGATTATCTCATTTCCAGATTCTGTCGGTCTCTTTACAACCCCTGCCATAGCTCGTCCACGTTGGCATCTGAAACAGATGGCCGACCAACACTCCTTTTATGGAGGACACTACCTGTTTCAATAAGCGACGTATGCCAAACCCGAATTGTTAGTCGGGAACACTGTTCAAAAGTTTCGTTGCACCTTGGTATCAAACGTCGTCTCTATAAACCAGGCCACACACTGAGCTTTCTCGTATGGCGTCCAAATTTTATCAGTTTTCCAAGTGCAATTTGCAACAAAATTGCATCACCTGAAAGGTAGAGATTTTGAAAATTATTTGTTAATTTCTAGTACAGTTTTAATGGTATTGAAGTCTTAAGTTGGGAAGATAATTTTGGACACCCTTTATGACAGATCATAACCATCAGTCTTTTCACATCCACTGGTGGATAAGAGGCTCCTCTACGTACTTCCATGCATTGCAGTCTTCAGCGATACGAATTCCCGTTGCCCCTGCATGTTTTTTAGAGTCATCTACATGCCTTCCATTAGCTTGTGTTTCAATCTTCTGTTAATTCTTGGAATCCAGGAAAGAATTTCCTTTGAGCATCTATCATCCATCTTCAGAGCTACTGTCCGTCTAACTTCCAGTTTATTTTCATCACTATAATAGCTACACCTTCCACTCCTCTCTGTTTCCCTGTCCATTTATTAACACTCCTCTTTCTGCCACTAAATTTGCAACACGCATCTCTCCATTTGGAAGCTAGGTTTCCCTCACGTTCCGGATAGTCT
The DNA here is from genome assembly GCF_023864345.2 of Schistocerca serialis cubense. Taxonomy (NCBI): domain Eukaryota; kingdom Metazoa; phylum Arthropoda; class Insecta; order Orthoptera; family Acrididae; genus Schistocerca; species Schistocerca serialis. The sequence continues at coordinate 335,951,522 of NC_064642.1, forward strand.
CCTTGTTAAAAGATAATGTCTGACGGGCATGAGTTAAATGTTTGTAAACCAACAGTTCCATACACAATGAAAATTTCATTTTGAAAACTTATTTAGTTTACGAAAAGCACACTATGGCATTCATACTCTTCTGTTTATTTCTTCTGCTGTTCGTCCAGTGGTAGTAGTAATCACTTGCCATCGCTAATAAATTCTAATAGCAACTCTTTTTCTAATTTGCAAAATGATAAGTAAATACATCGGTTCTAGGAATGAAGGAATGTTTTCAGGTAATGAAAATCGTAAGTACAATTCCTTGGGTAACGAGAAACCAACACGTCGTAAATAGACTTTCATAAAATAATAATGACTACCTCATTGATTTATTATATCTTGGTTTAGTGAAAAACGTAAAAGCACGTGAGTTTCAATGGTTTGAACATTAACTAAATATTGCAAATGATTTGTCATTTTAAAACTATGAGTGTTAATTTTTAACAGTATAATGTTCAGTTACATCTTGAAGAGGTACAGCAAATAATTCGTGAAGCTGTATATATTTTGTATCTGTAATTGTATGACCCTTTATACTCATGGCCAGAGAAGGAAAAGTTAAAATTTATCAGTAATTTCAGTGAAAATCAACAAAACGTTATCTTGGAATTCTTGTTAGTTATTTATCACTTACTTTTTATACTCTTTACCCCTTCTTCTTCAGCTACACCCCACTCTCCTGCCTTGACTATTGCTTATGTAAGCATTTGTAATACTCATTTAAAAATAATTCCGGTAATTGGAAATGGCGTACTTGTGTTTATTTTAAAAGGCTCCAGAGAGTTTCAAAATAATGAAATGTTCAATTTTTACTTTTTATACATTTTAACAATCTACAGACTTTCCCCTTTTAATTGATACATAATTTATTCAGTTCAGAAGACTACAATTATTTTTAAAATATTTTAAGTATGTTCTGCATTGGTGTGGCCCACTTTGGCGCTGTTAAACTTCTGTCAAATGCTGTACTCACGAATCTACATGCTCATCATGTATGTTTTGGCCTTTTGAGAGAAAATAAGTGTAACAAAATAAGTGTTGTGGTTAACCTGAGACAGTTCGGCACATATCGCTCTCTCGATTGTTGTGTATTTCATGTTTATTTACTGTTTTATATTTCTGAAAATATTCATAGTGAATTCTGTTCATTGGAGTTTCTGTTTTATTGAAGGATAGTCATGGGTAAACTTAAAGTAACTAGAAATCCTCTGATGGCTTTTAAGGAAAGGAGAGATGTTGGAAATCCAAAGGTAGGTAAAGACGATAAAAAAGCGTGTGAGCCTATCCTTGCTGGCCATTGCGATGAAAGTGAGAAAGAAAGTACTTCGCAGAGGAAGCTGGGTTCAGTTAGCGAAAAGTATCTATGTTTTGTGGGCGAATCGGATGTGTATGAAATATTTGATATATCGCTTTTCAACGGAATTTTTGCAAACTAGTTTGTATTAAGTATAGTGAAGTCGGACTGGAACTCTCTATCAAAAATCACATAGAACTTGCCAACAAAATGGAACTGAAGTGCGGTAAGTGTTCATACATGACCACCTTTTGGAACAGTGTTCCAGTAACTCCAAATGAAGAAATTGGTAGCAAAATCTATGAACACAACGATAGATTTGTTTATGCCTGGCGTACAATTTGTAAGAGTGCTACTGCAGGCATAGTTTTCTGCAGCATGATGTATATTCCAAATCCCCCAACCAAGTTTACGAACTATAATGGTTTATAGGGTCTAAAGTGGAATATCTCTGTATAGAATATATGAGAAAAGGTGTGGAAGAGGCTGTAATAGAAAACAGTGGTAACAGAGACTTCATTGCAGCATTTGATGGTACATAAATGGGGATACACGTTTCTTCAAGGTGTAGTATCTGCCACCAGTATGTATAAAGAGAAAGTTTTAGATGTAGCAGTAATACAAATACCTAAATATTGTAGGTATTGACAAAAAATAAAGATACACATGAAAATAATTGCACAGCTAACGGTAGTGGCAGTAGTGGAGGAATGAAAGCTGCTGGTCTTGCTAGTATATTTCAACGTTCTGCTGCGTGTGATAAAGTACGATATGTGAATTACCTTGGTGACGGTGATGCTAAAAGTTTAACATATTCAAGAACTGAATTCCTATGGTGTTGATGTTGTAGTGTAGAAATCTGAGTGTATTATTGGACACGTACAGAAACGAATGGGAACAAGACTTCGGCGATTTAAAGCTTTGTAAAGAATCAAAACTTTGTGATGGTAAAGGACTGGATGTGAAAGGAATGTTAACTGACAGTGTAACTGACAAATACAGAACTATTATGGAATTGCTATTATGCAAAACATACATAGTGTCGATGAGATTAAGCAGGCTGTCTGGGCTCTTTTTTTCATACTTTTTCAGCCGATGAAAGGGCCCGTCATTACCTGTGTCCCAAAGGAGAAAACAGCTGGAGAAAGTACAACAAGAAATTGCTAATTGGTGAAGTGTACGCTCATAAACATAGTCTGCCTGACGCGGTAATGGAGGTGATAAAACCTTTTTTCAGAAACTTAGCAGCACCTGAACTGTTGAAAGTGTTCATGAAAGAACACAAAACCTCAGAGAAAGTGTAAACAGTGTTATATGGTCAAACATTCCAAAGACTGTGTTTGTTGGTGTGTATGATACTGTTGCTACCTTCAATGATGATAACGTTGTAATGTGCAAAGTATTTCGAAATATGGGAATGAAGATAGCATGGTACGAATGAACATCTTCTGGCTGCTGAGAAGGCTGTAAAAAGCCGAGAAACACAAGCCAGAGTAAACAGGAGGAGAACAAAGAGAAAACTGGGGGGAGGAATTTGCAGTAGATGAAGGTAATCCATCCTATGGATCTGGAATGCACTAAGAAGGTAAACCAGACTTTGTAGCTCGATTCCCAAACTTTTACTTTTCCAAACAAATTACATGTTTTCTCAGAACCTACCAAACCAATTTGCTTCAAATTTTCAGGGAATCTTACACAGTCCATTCTGTGTAACTTAACAGAGCCTTTTTTGGAAAACCCAATTTATAAACAAACTTTTCAGTGCTTGCAGCTATTCTTTCACTACAGAGTCCGATGTTAAAGTGCGAATAAAATTTTCACGCCTGTAATAATTAATATTCAGGCGGACGCGAATTAGAAATCGCGAGCCTGTTATCCTGGCAACGGGGTATGAGTGTACGCACTTTCATTCTCATATAATTTCCTTTACCACTGTAGCTCTTCTTGTCGCTCAAAGAGGAAGAGTTATAGTCTCAAACTTTATTCAGCGCATTGGACGACATCTGCTCTCATTCAAGGTTGGGAATTCCTGCATTTAAGTACACAGGGTGAAAGATACTTCGTAATTTAATGTGACTTTTTCAGGTAAGCTCATCGGACGAAGTATTAGTCACTCGCTTAAAAGAGCAGACTGGTCACTATGGAGCAATGAAGCCCGTGTACTACTTGACCAGCCGGTCATGTGACCCTCCACCACTGACATGAATCATGACAGTGAAGTGACGTGTGTGAGCAGATCTGTTGTATGGAATTAGAACAATGGGATGGTACAACGTGAAGGCAAGACGGATTACAAAACGGATGCTGTCGTGTTGGGACGTACCGACAACCAAATAGTGAATGAAATTGCCCTATTTGTTGGCTTATCAATGCACACTGTCCAACATGTCTCAAGGAATGGTGTAGCTCTCACAATCATGTTACACCGCGAAAAAATAGTGGTCGTAAAACGAACCCAGCGGACAAAGATCTGAGACGAGAGTCATGTTTTGTCAGTGACAAAGGATTTGAAACCCGACAGGAATTGCTACTATCAGTGAATGCAGGTCCATCTCAACCAGATTACGGGAGACTATTGGAAGTTATTCCGGACTGGAAGTGGTATGATATGATACCCTGAGAGTCGAGGGCTAAGTGGTTACGTCTCTTATTATATTTGTTGTACTATTTGAGATTCGACCTGAGTTCAGCAGTTGTTTGTGCAAGCTGACGGCCACACTTGCAAACTCAACACGCGAAGGACGCAATATCAATTCTGTCCTCAGGTAGAATCCCACATAATTTTACAAATGTTAGATTGATAATTATTTACGCCACCAGCCGCTAACGCAGCTGAAGTTTCATTGTCCAGAAAATAAAATTAAATATAATTAATATAATTAAAAATGACCAGATATCTATCCAGATTAAAAGAAAAGGGAACGTTTCTCGTAATGGCACCTGTGTTACCCGAGAAATACGGTCACAGTGAGACTGCAGTTCAGTGAGCTGGAATCCTCTGGCGATATTTATTTTTCATGGAAAGGGTCCCCTGAGCAGAATGTTGTCGGCGGAAATCGTGGAGTGAAAAAAGGTGATCTTATAAATATTACTTCATTTGCTCTGAATCAATAATTTTCAATCTAAAGTTCCATTTATTTACAATTACTTTTGTCATAAAGGGTAAACAGCAATATGTGTACAACGTTAAAAATTTTTAATCACCAGGATGTTAATACCCAGATTTATAAACACTATTTTTGTGCAGAGCGCACTTGAATGTTCTCTTGAATTGTATAAACACTATTTTTGTGCGGAGCGCACTTGAATGTTCTCTGGAATTGTATAAACTGAGATGCAACTCACTTTCCAAAGTCTGGGAAACTGACAAAAGGGACATGTACGCATACTGGATATTACCGAATTTTGATTCCAGTAAGATAGAGAACTAACGATCAAAAGCAATCATACGTTGCGATACAGGCTAGCAAATTGTGAGCTATGCAGTGCAATGAAAGCGCAAATGCTAAACAGCTGAAGGAGTGCCACGCCGAAGCAGGGCATGATTCAGCGACTCTCCAATGACAAGACATAAACCGTCGCTGTGTGCTTGGCCAAAAATCGACTACTGACTGTGTACCCTCGCACACTTTTCAAAATTACAATAGGTGGGGAGTAAATCACAAGGTTTGCCGCAGTGTCAACTGAAAATCTCACTCTCTCTCCCTGCTTGCAGGGAATACATGCAGACGTTCTTCCTCCAACACTTGTTGTGTTCTCTGTCAAGAAATTAAGAGTTGGCAGTGTACTGGCCAATGCCTTGTGATTGGGAGAAAGTAGTCTTGACACGAAACTGCAGCTCACTTCCCACACGGAAACATACAAGTGGCTCTGTACTGTGCTTCTGCATTTAGGACAACCTTTGCGCTTTTTTTGAAGTCTCTCGAGAGCTCACATGCCTCGCACTGCGTTGACAGTTGCATCTAAAGTGCTCTGGTGTAAGAGATACCCAAAGCGGCTTACTCAAACAACGTGCTCATGAGTGTTCCTGGCGGGAAACCTCCCGTCTCGCCACATTGAAATAGCTGGGAGAAAGAAGAGCTAAAACGTGAGACACGAGCCCTTCTCCTCCCTCAGAAAGTGTACGAGAATACAAAATAAAATGATTATATATATTATTGCTTAGTGACACGTAACAGACCAGTGTCATCACAACAGTTAGAAGTTGATAAATGCTCTGACTAATATGATACATATAGGCACATTTGACTGATATTCAGCTCACATGCTCACCTTACTGATACCGAATTTACATGCAGACCTGGCTGATATGGAATACACTAATATAGCCGACTGATATTTATATCGTGTCTGGCTATGTCGGTTATCGTTCCTGATTAAGACTGATTATTTCACCAGAGCAGAAGAAAAATCTGTCCACGAAAATATTAATCATTAAGGTCTACTTACGTGTACAGAAGATAAACTTATGACTCATAACAGGATGAGTTTATCATTGTTTAACCAACAGAGTACACCAAATAACGTTTCTGAGTGCACAAAGAAAACCTGTACAATATATTCTACTATTTTGTACATAACCACATTTGAAACGTTCTAACAACCCTGTGGAATTAAAAGATAATTTTCACTCACCTGTAATCTTGCTAATAACTTGCTTCAGTCTGGTACAGAAAGCTGAAAGAAAAGTGATGCAGTGCTATGTCTTGTAACAAGTGATCGCACAATGACCTCGGTTTGTCGTGGCCACTTGTTTCCTGAAACCTAGCATCTCTTAATGTAAATTTTCTGAACTAAACCTTTGGCCAATGTAATATACTAATCTTAAGACAGAGAGTTCGCTTCAATAAAGTAATCGAACTGCGGCTATAGATTGCAAGTGATTAATGAGTGCTAGATACATCTTTTCCGACATACATTAATAAGATCCTAGGTAAGGGAAACATGAATTCGGTATTACCATGCTTTTGATTTTAACTGAAATTAAATTGAACTAAGTGCACAGATGTTCATTACACCACCATATAGTGCGCCTCAGAACAAAAGTATTTAGAAGCAAAGGAAATCTCGTTCTAGAAGCAAACTCACAACGTCTGTACTCATTTAAATTGCTTCTTCAAAAAATAGAATGAATAACAGAAGTTAAATAATATATAGGTAATTTTATAAAACACGCCTGCAGGTGCTCCATTGCATTCCTCACACACGTGCATTATGAAGGCTTCACCCTTGCAGAGAGCTTGACGTCACTAGGTCTATAATGATAAAAGAAATGCAAAGTTTATTTTCTCTCTCTCTCTCTGCCTCTCTACTTCTATATATTTAAAGTTAACCCTAGTGGAGACTGTTGAAATGACTGAAAAATTTTTGCATAATTTTAGTGTTCAAACATTTATTTTTTTAAAAAAATGTCATAAATTATACTAAACGAGTTATTTATTGAATACCGCAAACAATTAACAGGTGGTTTAAGACTACACTGGACAAGGATCCTGGGTTGGCAAAGACGGTTTAACTCTGCCCCTAAAAACGCAATCTGAATTGATCTGGCGCCTATGAGACTTTGATTGATCAACTCTACTGAAGTTTCTCTATATAGGTGGAGCTGAAAGCAAGTGGTGATTGAGATCTGTACGCCTTGACAATGCCGGAGCGGCTGTACATTACCCTGTTTGCTTCGTGCGGCGATGTAAATTGCAGCTGGCGAGATGTGTGCTGTGGAGGTGAGACGTGGAAGCGGCACTTGTGAATCAATTGCGGCCACGAAAGAAATGCAAAAATCTCATGGTCTAGCGATCAGGCAGACGGATCGCAATTTACTCTCTAGCACAGCCCTGAAACCACGGTATATTTCAGTGTGTGACACACCCATTTGCTGGTCGTACCAGTTTGGCGCTCCGACAGAGCGCACAAGAATACTAAACGTCAAGACTGGTAAACCAAAAACGAACAAGTGTGCCCTCGGCAAACGAGCAGTCCGAGTCATTTGAGGCCACACTGTCGCTACAGTAAGAACTTCACCATAGACTCCCCAGTTTCAACTACTCGCAAGTGAAGTCAGTCTCAGAACAGGTCCCAAGTACCAACCACACATGCCAGAGTCTCGACTAGAATTGCTTACCAGACCAAAGTCCTGCACCCGAGTGCTTCGCACCATTCCAGAAAAAAATTCCGTTTTCGTGTAAAGTGCACGAACGACACGCCTTCACTCCGTCTTGAGCCAATCACAGAGCTCTAGAGGCGCTAAATTTCCCCTCCCACACGACAGCACACAAACTCGTGTCAAACCAGCACATGAGTTAAGAAATATGTGCCTCTGAATAAAAAGACACCGCAAATTACTGGCCTGTTTTAAGGTTTCGCAGAGGGGGAAGACGATTTTCTCTGAAGTCATGTCGCTTCCCAGGGCAACAAGTGAAGAGATACATTCTTAAAGATATTTATCTAAATCACCTGTGCCTTAGACGTTGTTAGTCCTAGCTATGAGGTGTAATAAAGATTCTATCTCTAAAGATTTCTCAGATGCTGGAGTTTCTTATACAACCGAGGCAGCCGATGGAAGTCTATTTGCAGAATCGGCGAACAGGAAAACTTGGGAAATTTTATTATGCGTGGCTCTGCACACAATGCCTGGTTTATGAGTCCACTGTGTAGACACATTCCTTCAGACCATCGCCCCCAGCCCAGGCTTCAGCTGGCGCCACCGCAGGTTTCGTGGCATTGTTTTGCTGGAGACCTGTCTCGACGAGGGGCTGCCCTGTCTACCCTGTATGGCTGTGGGCCTGCATGGCAAGATTTACTGATGGATGGGCTGGCAGCCAATTGCTTTCAACTCCCAACATGCCATTTCTATGAGCTAAAAATCATTAAAATACCTCATGCTTTTAGCGCCCTACCAGGCCCCATCAAGGTCTGCTCAGGCTGTCAACTGGTGTGTCAGGTTGTAGCAAAAGCTTTAAAAATTTCCTGTATACGAAAAATAGGTGAGAGAGTAACTCTCCTCTCTCAGTCTCTCTGTCTCTCTCTCTCTCTCTCTCTCTCTCTCTCTCTCTCTCTCTCTCTCTCTCTCTCTCTCTCGCCTGTGCACCTTGAAACTTCTTAAAATGATTTTACTTACGTGGACTGAAATATTTGGGAAGATGAAACTACTTTATTTAAATTGACTATACTGTCTCTTTACTATTCTTTATCATATCAACACTGACCTACTCAGTTTTCCCTACTCAACAGAACTCAAACTTTTCCTATGCATTAATTGCTCACAATATTGAACGGTAACGTTATCTGACTGCTTTCAAATTAACTAAGAAGAATGGCCCTGAATAAGAAGAAATCCTGGCAGTTACCTATACATTTCATAAGTCACTTACCTCACAAAAATCTTCATTATGCGAATTACAGCAATGCCGCAAGCACCAATACTGATAGCTAAATAAAAGATTGAAGGCTCTAACTACTGATAGGCATATAGTTAGCAAAGGAAAGATTTTGTTTCAGAGCAAACAATGTATTTACCTTAATAATGTGACAAACAGTTAAAAAATTATATAATCGTGCATGTCATCCAGTTCCAAAAATTGTATAACCATCGACAAATTACATTTCCATAACGGACACACGTCCAGATCGTCCGCTCGCGCTAATACTGCAAAACTGCAACACTGCTAATTATTGACCTCTAACCTCCATCACTGCAGACGACTCACTCCCAACTTCCATCACAGCTGGCTGTTCACCTTCAACTGCAAGATCGACCAGCCACAGAGAGTCTCTTACAGACTGCGCACAGTGCAGTCAGAGATTCAATACAGAACGCTACATAGCGTTACCAACATACAAACGCATGAACAGCCCACTTACAGCCTATGCGCTCAGGCTCAATATGGAGTAGAAAATATTAAACAGGTACCATCAAGCAGTGACGGCATGGTCTGCAGCGTGTTCTGCACACGGGTCTTAGAGCCCGTGACTCCTTTGTTCATGTGTCTCTGTTGAGTCCTGTTCATGAGTGCCCATGGTCACAGATAGCTCATTTCAACTGCCACTTGCCGTACTGAGTCTTACTGACCTACAGTTAACGAGGCATCACTGATCAATATGAAATCCTGAGTATGCATGAGAAATGAAAAACTGTTTACGAGAAATATAAAGCTCTCTCTCTGTTAGTGCAAGCCAAATATATACAGGGTGTTTCCGTAAGAGCGTGCATAGCTGTAAGAGGACGTAGAGAATGACCCACTGAACAATTTGAGACAGGGAATCTGGAGTCGGAGAAACGAGCAAACCAGCTTAAAGAGATGTGGGAGTAAACTTATTCTTTATTTCTTGCAAAGGAAAAAGGAGGACGAGCCTGATTACTAGGAAGTCATATGCAAGATTTGTTTACTTTACTTGTCCGTAAGGTGGTTCTGTTGTATCGTATTTACATTGTCCCATGACAGAACGTGTTATGAATCAACAACATGGCAGTGCACTGAATCACTTTAATGTTGATGTTTGCACCATAGCAAAGTTGAATTTTCTGATCGCTGGACTGGAAGGGGAGGTGCTATTCCATGGCCTGCGAGATCACCTGCCCTAAATCCCCTTGATTATTTTCTGTGGGGATATTTAAAGTGACGCAGATGGAAATAGTTGCCAGAACTGTAGCTGTTTGTGATGCGATTCGAGACACACCAGGGATATTTGTCATGGTCGGTCAGAATCTTGTTCGCTGATGCCATACTTGCACTGAGATTGGTGGCTGTCAGTTTCATGACATTTTGTAAGATACAGTACAAATGGTCCGTTCACTGTGTCAATTTTCAGATAACTGTAACTAATGTAAATAAAAAAGTACACAGTAATGTGATTTTATCCTGTTTTCTCCTTCAGCTGACTTCTCCAACCTCAGGTTCCTTTATGTCCTGTTAAGTTTTTGCACGCTTTCACGAAAAAACCATGTATGTGACTTGGTTATAGCATAGACATGTTGAAAGGTTGCCTCTACTGCTTCAGTTCAACACTTCGCGCAATGGATTTATTTGCGGGACCTTTGCATAAATGCCCTAACTTGAAAGCTATGTCAATTGTGCTTGGCCCAAAGATTGACAATCAAATATATAGTAAAATCATTAAATAAAATATCTTTTTTCAACAGATAATAAAATAAAATAATAGAAAGTTTGTCTATTCTTAAAGAAAGCATGCACCGACTGAAATTTGAATTTTATATAACAAATGGTTTATTCATTAAACATTTGATAACAACTGTGAAAAGAATTTTACGACGAAATAATTGTATTGAGTGACAGAAGAACGATAGTCCACCACAAAAAAGAGTGACAAACATGCTGAACAGTGTGTGGATGGTGAACACTCGAAGAGTTGTATATAGAACAGTGATAAAAGTGATAGAGGACCTCCAGACCAGATGTGAGGAAACGCAAATCAGCAAATCGTAAGTAATTACATTTTTTACAAAAAATCGCGAAGTGAACTGTTTGAAAATATATAACTAACAAAACTGTATCATTATAAATCCCACTGATGATGCCTTAAAACAGTAGAAGGCGAAACGCGTATGGATTAAAGAAAATAAACAGCAGCAGGAAAAGGCAGTTTGATTTGTAAGACAAGTATTAAAACAGTCTTGATTGCATTTTTTTTATTTTCATTGGAGTGAGTGACCGGTTTCGACTCTTTCATAGAGTCATCTTCAGACCCCAGAGCGGTGGATCGACACTGCCAGACGAGAGCCGTCGACCCTCGACGCTCGTGTAACTGCGAGGGTCGACGGCTCTCGTCTGGCAGTGTCGATCCACCGCTCTGGGGTCTGAAGATGACTCTATGAAAGAGTCGAAACCGGTCACTCACTCCAATGAAAATACAAAAATTGCGATCAATACTGTTTTAAATTTTAATTTTAACTTAAATATTTCATTTTTCTTAATAAAATTGCTTGGTCAACAAATTAAGGTTAAATTACTCACCGCGAAATCTTTATAAAACCCCAAAATTGCGAATTACTATGAAAAACCAAAGCAACATTTCTACATCACCTGCTATTGCACTTTACCTGCCTACATAAATTTCGTTTCCCCAAAATATTAATATTACTTTCCGTCTAGCTGCAAAATAGCGTTGTTACCGAATGTGAAACCATTAATCATAAATATAAATAAATTTCCCACACTTAAATCGAGCATGGCTCGACCCATCTCAGAAAAGCGTCCTCTCTCGTCCAAGTCTTCAGCAGCAATCCGGACTCGGACCCCCGCTACTGTTCTGCTCGCCTGACCGCTCATGGTGGGGGCGGCTCCCAACCAACCATCAGCTCAGAATTTCCCCGGTTTTAAGTTGCCGGTCAAACCTCCCTTCTACACAGTTTGAAAGATCCCGCGCTTTGCCTCCTAAAGACTGAAACATAGGTTTTGCAGACTATCCAACCTTCCTACATCTTGCTACAGCCAAAGGCTGAAGTTTCAGAGCTTCCATAATCACTGCCTGTCAACTAATTGTTCCCTATCGCACACCCACAATCGTTAAATGTCGTTCGATCCTTATTTTCTCCCCAAAAACTCTTCTTGCAATTATTTTCATACATTCATTTCTTTCTCCCTCCTGCTGTGGACGCAATAGGATAAGGAAATATAGGAAACAGTGGGCACTCTTAACTTATTCAATCAATAAAAACAGTTCGATTCCTCTGGTCATTCTTTTATAACTTGGTTTGCAGACACCGACAGTAAGTCTGTACTAAGTAAATTAAATGATATTATTACGATCAAAAAATTATATTATTACGACCAAACTCGTGTTCTCAAAAGAACTTCACGATCTATTGCATTAAATATTCTTACATTATTAGAAATATAATTGAGAGTTGCCATTGCTGAAGACAATGGCCACCTTTCAATGTATACTGATATGCATCACGAAAGATCTGATTGTATATTTTTACTGACTCAGTCTTATATTGCAAGAACTTTTCAACATTGCGAAGGGCTCGACACGTGTCGTAAAACTTGGGAATCATATACCTCGCTAAAAGTGTAAAAAGAAGCATAAACAGCTGCACATCTTCAGTGATCCAGACAGCGCAGAAACTGTACTGTAGCTGACTGGAGACACATACTGTGATTCCATGATTCGCAATTTTGCTTCTCTTTCAAGTGATCCAGTGGTGAAGCACTGCGATGACGTATTGAAGCATTTAACCCATGGTACCGTTCAGGAGAGAGATGTTTTGGAGATGTTTGTCGTAGCATGGCTTGGATCCACTGCTTCATGTTACTGTAAACTTTAACCAAGACTTTTACTTCATCCTTAAAGGTGAGCATGTATTGACCTCCCTACGAAGTTTTCGTGATGAATATACTCTGGACACTACCACCCACCCATATTGACAACACCTATGTTTGCAGCGCAACATGCATATATTTCTGGTCTGAGGAACTCTCAGGTTCCCTAACGTACCTCGACTCCCCAATACATCATGCGACCTCAGTTGCATAGGAAATGTCTGGGACCGCTTCAAAAGCTGAGTTTGGTAGCTCTACATGATCTAATCATGTGGCTTCAGCTGGATATGACGTACGGGAAACACTTGTAGACTCACTTTCTCGCTGAATTGAGACCAATATCGAGGACAGAGACACTGCTACATGGTATTACCGTGCTCTTCAGGGTGCAACTTTTCTTCCGGGTTGCTTATTAAATTTATAACAAATATGATGCAGCTTCCTTGTCTGTCGTTGCATGAGAATCAATACTGGGAAGGCAGGCCACCATCACCACATACGCTCTGGCTGTTTGCCCGAACAGTGCAGCAGCTGAAATACCGTTTATAGCCGGCAAAGAGAGTTAAGGACGACACTGGAAAGAAGTCTGAGGAAACTGGTACACCAGTTAGCCCTCCACGTTGCTGAATCAGCCACATCTGCTCCGAGAGCTGTGCACAGCTTTATACTGAAATCTCACAAAGTAGCTCAAGTACATGCGGTGAAACTACTAATGTTGCCGTTCAGTATTTACATAAAAAAGAACATTTCATGATCAGCCTCTTTGTCATTCAGAGATCATGACAGCCCGTAGCAGTATTTGATCAATCCTTGAATTACCATTACTTTTTAAGATTTAAGTCAGAACGTGCACCGTTTTGCGAACAGACACTAATCAACACCAGTATGAAGATTTTCTCTTACTTCTTTCCAAGGACTGTAATAAATCGTTTAGTTTATTTTTCGGTTTTTAATCGACATGCTAGCTATCAGACAGTCTCAGTAACGGGATGGTGTGTATGCAGCCAATAGAGCCTGTGTTACATGGCAGTTGTTTTTCTCAAAAACTGTTATGGAAGCTGTTAAGTATTGCAATAGGCATATCCAATGAATAAATCTAGTCAGATCAATAACGCTGCATAAAATGTGCAAGCAATAATGACAACTGTTAATGTCTTCAATCGTGATTAATTGTACATATCTTTTCCTCCTGTACAGTAAAGGAGTCTTGTAATTATCACGTCCTTGGTGCTTTTAGCTGGCTGGCGAGTAGGAAGATTCACTGAGGGAATGGCACTAGTCGTAAGTATGTTTCCTGCTGGAAGCCAGTCTCAGGTAGGTAAACAATGGGTGAGAATAGTCTGCCAGCCCACCACAGTAGGTATGAAGACGGCTAGTGTACCTTAGAACTCCGGAGTACCTGAAGCAAGAAAAGAAAAAAAACCTTTGTAGCATAGACAAAAATCTGAAAGCCAGGAAGGAACTACTGCAGCCGTCTTCTGCTCTCGTGCATCTTGCCACTACTACGGACTCTTTTGGTACCTTACTGAGTATTCTTGTACTAGAGCGTCTGAGATTTACTCGTAAGTTAGCTCGCCCATGGATCTGGACAGAGAAACCACATTTGTTTTTCCATCGACCATGGGTGCTGATTACGGCACAGAGGAGCGCCCAACAAACCAAACATAACCATTATCATCATCCACCGAACACAGGGCTAGCCATATCACGTGAATAATGCCGCCTAGTTTTTCATGGTTCTATTGGTTCAGATTCGACAGGAATTTATGCTGAGAACGTTGCCTGTTGCGTACTTTGGGGTAACGTTTCATTTCTCACTCTATAGATGTGCTTTCTTTGCTACCAAGGCCAAATCTGCTGTTCCGAGGAACATACTTTGTTCCATTTTAAGGGATTAATATCATTCTTTTATTAACTTATCTATGAATTTAGGGCATGGCTCACAACACTATCCCACTTATTTAATATTACTAAAGCGTTTAGAGATTATGTGGAGTTCCTTTTTGTTATATTTTCTATGATTTCTGGTCCTGCATTCCACGTGGTCCCAAGCAGGCCATACGTAATTACACTACATAAGTTTTCGTGTTTATATCTTGAATAATAATCGAAATAGATTTCGAATTATCTTCAGTCGTTTTTCAACCCGAAGCCTCTTTTCAAGTTTCGAGGATCAGATCACATGAGTTCACATAGCCTTTGTCTGAAATCGTATTTGATGTGAGCAGACTTACGTAAATAAGTTCCGCTTTCAGTGGAATTGTTTTTTATATAAACTGCCATTGGCAGATAACATATTATTTGTTTGGATGCATAATACAGCAAGCGTAAGGTCGGCCTGAGCTGCTACGAGAGTTGTGGTAATTCTGAATGTATTGAGAGTGATTTGTGATCAGTGCTCCATTTTAATTTTTAGGTTATACAAGTTCGAGTCTACATCTCCAAGGCATGCGCTCTCTCTATAGGAAAGAATGCAGTGTACCATCAGATTGTAATGAGAAGTTCGGATGTATTGCTTGTAATTACGTGTTATAAAAACGTATGTTCATGATCCCCTACATTTACGTTGCGCTGTCAAAGCCTATCATTCTTCCGAATATTTCATAAATAGCAGTCGGACTGCGTTGCTGTCCACTTATGAGTCAAAACCTTGTATATGAAGGGGAACTTTTTCAGGTTATTAAGAATGAGGTCATGCAAGTTAGTATTCACATTAGGTTTCAAAAGGGTGTAGGAAGCTTACTATGCGTGCGTTACACCGTGCACACGATCTTTAATCTTTACTGGTGGTCTGTTTCGTTACAGCAGTAGTGGTCATCACTGTGCCTTGTAAGCGCATTTGCAAATACTGATCTGATGTACTTACATTTTCCTGGAGACATATTGAATCCCAATTTTATGTGCGACGAAGATAGAAGCTGAAATAATGAACTAAAATTCATGCTATTGCTGGTATTTGAACCTAATTATCTTGGTTACAAGGAGGCGTGTTAACCGGTACACCCCTACCTCGTCTACTGTAGTCCAATACCCTCCACAATACAAACATCAGTTCACACCTCTGCACTTCCCCTTCTTAAATCGTCAGTGTTGCAGAAGCTGTCTAATACTGGAATGGCACCAAAACTTTGTACATTAGTGAGGGTATGCGACTAGGATAGTGTGTGCAGCTCTGTCAGGCACAGTACCAGGGCGGTGTAGTGGCTGGTTCAAATGGCTCTGAGCACTATGGGACTTAACATCTCAGGTCATCAGTCCTCTAGAAGTTAGAGCGACTTAAATCTAACTAACCTAAAGACATCACACACATCCATGCCCGAGGCAGGATTCGAACCTGCGACCGTAGCGGTCCCGCGGATCCAGACTGAAGCGCCTAGAGCCGCTCGGCCACACCGGCCGGCGCGGTGTAGTGGATGAAAGATTTGCCTCGAAAGTAGGAGATACGATTTCAAGTCCCGGCCGTGGCGCAAATTTTATTTCGTTACATCAGCTTCTGTCGTTATCGAACATGGCAACAGCGCTTGTTACAGATGTAATATTTACAATAGACCTTTCACCTAGTGAAGGCAGAATAGTGCAACACGTTATTTTACATATTTATTCGTTTAGCGTGCAAATAATACGTGCTTGAGCATAATTTCCAGTTGAACATTACATCAGTTTGATCCTCTCTAAATACCTTAAAGTGTGGTACAAGGTAGTACAGACACTGTTTGATGCAGCTGCTTACTGCACGTTTAGCTAGAGTAAGACGAAAGTGTTATTGCGAGTGTTCCATGGCGAGAGGAAATACACTCCTGGAAATGGAAAAAAGAACACATTGACACCGGTGTGTCAGACCCACCATACTTGCTCCGGACACTGCGAGAGAGCTGTACAAGCAATGATCACACGCACGGCACAGCGGACACACCAGGAACCGCGGTGTTGGCCGTCGAATGGCGCTAGCTGCGCAGCATTTGTGCACCGCCGCCGTCAGTGTCAGCCAGTTTGCCGTGGCATACGGAGCTCCATCGCAGTCTTTAACACTGGTAGCATGCCGCGACAGCGTGGACGTGAACCGTATGTGCAGTTGACGGACTTTGAGCGAGGGCGTATAGTGGGCATGCGGGAGGCCGGGTGGACGTACCGCCGAATTGCTCAACACGTGGGGCGTGAGGTCTCCACAGTACATCGATGTTGTCGCCAGTGGTCGGCGGAAGGTGCACGTGCCCGTCGACCTGGGACCGGACCGCAGCGACGCACGGATGCACGCCAAGACCGTAGGATCCTACGCAGTCCCGTAGGGGACCGCACCGCCACTTCCCAGCAAATTAGGGACACTGTTGCTCCTGGCGTATCGGCGAGGACCATTCGCAACCGTCTCCATGAAGCTGGGCTACGGTCCCGCACACCGTTAGGCCGTCTTCCGCTCACGCCCCAACATCGTGCAGCCCGCCTCCAGTGGTGTCGCGAAGGCGTGAATGGAGGGACGAATGGAGACGTGTCGTCTTCAGCGATGAGAGTCGCTTCTGCCTTGGTGTCACTGATGGTCGTATGCGTGTTTGGCGCCGTGCAGGTGAGCGCCACAATCAGGACTGCATACGACCGAGGCACACAGGGCCAACACCCGGCATCATGGTGTGGGGAGCGATCTCCTACACTGGCCGTACACCACTGGTGATCGTCGAGGGGACA
This sequence comes from Schistocerca serialis cubense, assembly GCF_023864345.2. Taxonomy (NCBI): domain Eukaryota; kingdom Metazoa; phylum Arthropoda; class Insecta; order Orthoptera; family Acrididae; genus Schistocerca; species Schistocerca serialis. Next base: position 335,968,808 of record NC_064642.1, read on the forward strand.
CTGAATAGTTCACGGTACATCCAAACCGTCATCGAACCCATCGTTCTACCATTCCTAGACCGGCAAGGGAACTTGCTGTTCCAACAGGACAATGCACGTCCGCATGTATCCCGTGCCACCCAACGTGCTCTAGAAGGTGTACGTCAACTACCCTGGCCAGCAAGATTTCCGGATCTGTCCCCCATTGAGCATGTTTGGGACTGGATGAAGCGTCGTCTCACGCGGTCTGCACGTCCAGCACGAACGCTGGTCCAACTGAGGCGCCAGGTGGAAATGGCATGGCAAGCCGTTCCACAGGACTACATCCAGCATCTCTACGATCGTCTCCATGGGAGAATAGCATCCTGCATTGCTGCGAAAGGTGGATATACACTGTACTAGTGCCGACATTGTGCATGCTCTGTTGCCTGTGTCTATGTGCCTGTGGTTCTGTCAGTGTGATCATGTGATGTATCTGACCCCAGGAATGTGTCAATAAAGTTTCCCCTTCCTGGGACAATGAATTCACGGTGTTCTTATTTCAATTTCCAGGAGTGTATTTACAATAGCCCTTTCACCTAGTGAAGGCAGAATAATGCAACACGTTATTTTACATATTTATTCGTTTAGCGTGGAAATAATACGTGCTTGAGCATAATTTCCAGTTGAACATTACATCAGTTTGATCCTCTCTAAATACCGTAAAGTGTGGTACAAGGTAGTACAGACACTGTTTGATGCAGCTGCTTACTGCACGTTTAGCTAGAGTAAGACGAAAGTGTTATTGCGAGTCTTCCATAGCGAGAGGAAATATTCTTGTATGTGTGTATGTGATGGACTCACTATCAATTGCAGGTGTTTCACTTTGCCTGTGTCGTTCGAGATATGAACCATCTGCGAAGCAATAATTTACCAACGCCACATATTTCCATTACATGGAGATGCCTTACAGTGGTCACTGTTATTCGTCAGAACGTATTGTATACCTTAATCTTCAGGTGCGCCGGCATTTGTTTGTCCCAGGGGCGCCTGCTTTGTTTCTAGCTTTTTTATCACTCTTGATGCTGCCATAACTCCGAATAAAGGACCTAGGGTACTACTGCTTGCATGTTTGTACGATAGTAGGACCGAAAATTGATGATTAGTCTAAGAGAGAACTCTTTAGTATTGTCTTTACACTCTTCATGCCCAGCAAATTGAGACCGGTGTAGCTAACAATCTAATTTAATTAGCTATAGTATTTCAAGACAACATTGATGCAGTTCAAGTCGTTTTTGGAATATCCAGACAGCTTCCTGTCATACTAGAGATTCGCAGTCGCTGTGAGAGACTTCGAGGAAACAATAGCGTTGAGCACTCAAAAGACAGTCTCACAAGAATTATGTTTTCACTTTTTCTTCCAGATTGATTGTTATAAAGTTTTGCGTTAACAGTATCTAGGAAAGACGGCAGACGAATTTGCGTGCCTGTTTCATTTCGTTCTGCTATCCATTTTATAACTAGGAGACGGAGAATGGTGGGAATTACTATTTAAACTTTATTAATGAGCATGCACCATGGTGACTGGTATATGGTGTCCTAGGTAAATATTCTTACCTCTAACTTGGTAAAGGTGAATGTTGGCATTGTGGGAAGACACAGAGCAATGGAGCTGAGACTGGGGAAACAGAAACTATCGGCGAGAGCGGCAATTTGTTGGGAGAGCGAAGTGTCAGGCGGGGAATTCGTGGAATCAGGGCTGCCGAGGTGCTCCAGGAGTCCGCTAGCCATTGTTCAGGTTTACGACCTCTGACTGTAAGGAGTCCTTTGCAGAGTGACTTTGGACATCGCCTTCGGCCACTTATGAAAAATCGGGGCTGACAAAGTATCGACCTAGCCTCTTGAGCACTACTTTCCTCATTTTGAAAGCTCTCAGATTGAGGGTAGTCTATGGGCGCGCTGGCGCGGAATTGGAGTGTCTGAATGTGATGTCACGAACATAGATAGAGGGCGCACGTTTTTTAGTAGCAGAGGAGCGTCTGAAAACGAGGCACTGTTTTTGGTTGGACTCTGTTCTGGAGGGAAACCTAATTATTGGGCCATGGTGCTTTAGCAATTTTTCTGTCGACAAAAGACACTACTCAGTGCGAAATAGTTCGCAGGCCAGAGAAGAAAGACAGAAATTTATGAGGGGATTCGTTCGCCAACTGTAAACGCGAGTAGTCAGACATTCGGATCCGGATTCGGTGGAGAGGTGTCGGAGACTCGATTGTGGGTTTCAGCTGAGGTAGACCGCAGTGCAGGTAAGCAGACTGGCAGGGGACTTAGTCGGAGCGATATGGTCGTATCCTCACCTCCCCTGCAGAGCCACATCCACGTCAGCACCGTTAATCGCTGCGGGTATTCAGGTGAGCATTGCAGACTGTACCGGTAAGATAGGTCAACTTGCCCCCGCAGTACGAATGCCGATCTCAGGGCCAGAGTACGTGTGCTGAGTGCATGATTTTCGTTAGCAGTCACCAACCTTCCAGTCACTGTTTCTCCGGAATCCGTGGGCTGGACGTGAGCTTCCGATAGCGTGTAAGTTCACTGGGCATATGTAGAAGATACAAAAGCAACTGTGGTATCACCATGCCAGGTGGCGCAGTGGTTAGCAAAATGAATTCGCTTTAAATGCGAACATTTTTAGGTTAGGCTTTACCGTAACTGTTATTGACATTAAATGAAACAACAAGTTTAATGTTACCAGTCACCACCTCCAGTGGTCACAGGTTCCTTTCGCTGTCGTAACACATCGCATGTATATTGGCACATTTGTAAACAAATATGGCGTCTGTCACATTTGTAAACAAATATGGTGTCTGGAATTTGTTTACAAACGTGACAGTAAACATGTGATGTGTTACGATAGCGAAAGGAACCTGTGACCACTGGAGGCAGTGCCACAAGTTCCTCCAAAAAATCGTAACAAACACACACACAAATGTCACACTAACTAATGTAAATCCACCCGATGATGGAGGTTTAAACCTTTGAAACGCGTTGTGGAAATAAATAAAACTGTGACTGGTAACAGTAAACTTGTTGTTTCATTTAAAATGAATTCGCATTCGGGAGGAGGCTGGTTCAAACCCACGTCCGACCCTCGTGTTTTAGACTTTCCGTTATTTCCTTGAATCGCTTCAGGTAAATGCCACGATGGTAATCCAAAGGGACCGATGACCTCGTTGTTTGGACCGCTCCCTCTAATCGACCAACCAACCGAGTTGCCCAAAATAACAAGTAATCATTAGTTTCACACAGACATCGCCTTTACTGTACATTTTAATAAGGGTAATAATCATTGTTTTATTGAAACAGATTTGTTTACTTCAAGGAATGATTGTTTTTAGAATGAGATTTTCACTCTGCAGCAGAGTGTGCGCTGATATGAAACTTCCTGGCAGATTAAAACTGTGGCCGGACCGAGACTAGAACTCAGGACGTTTGCCTTCCGCGGGCAAGTGCTTTACCAACTGAGCTACCCAAGCACGACTCACGCCCCGTCCTCACAGCTCTACTTCTGCCATTACCTCGTCTCCTACCTTCCAAACTTTACAGAAACTCTCCTGCGAACCTTGCAGAACTAGCACTCCTGAAAGAAAGGATATTGCGGAGACATGGCTTAGCCACAGCCTGAGGGATGTTTCCAGAATGAGATTTTCACTCTGCAGCGGAGTGTACGCTGATATGAAACTTCCTGGCAGATTAAAACTCTGTGCCGGTCCGAGACTCGAACTCGGGACCTTTGCCTTTCGCGGGCAAGTGCTCTACCAACTGAGCTACCCAAGCACGACTCACGTATGCCCATGCTGTTATAAGAATCGCATTATCCACCTAAATTTGTGTACATGCAAATTAATAAGATAGATCTTAGAGAAGTGGCCACTACACAGTTAATTTTCTGGACAGGGAACACAAAACCACAAAGAGGGGACTTCACATCTGCTTTCCATTAGTAGCACTTTGCTTATGACCGATATGATGTTTCTCTACAGTATTGTGTTCTAGAGTATCTCTTTATCATTTTCAATGTACTACTATATGAGGCTCATTTTCTTATGATGATGCACTTGTAATTAATTCAAGTTAGCTGCAATATAAAGCCATTAGTTACAGCATGGAAGATGTTGCAGTTCATTTTTTCACATTTATTGGTGGTAAACTACTGCACTGTAAAATTGTAAAGTGCCTTTACAACACCTTTCATTTTTATGATGCGGATGAAAGGCAAACCATGTTATTTGCAGGTGTCTGTTTTTTCGTAAAAGCTAAAATACTCCACTTCATTTCCAATCAGACATGAAGAAAGCAGCGCCGGAAATAAATGTCTCGTGGAAGTGAGAAGAGCGTGCTTGTTTCGAACTGTTCCCGGCTGTATTTTCTGTCAAACTCGACGTCGACACTAAAGAGCCTCGGAGGAGTTTGCCGGATGAAACATGTGCGTGGCGAGTCGGCGGTCACGCCACGGCGGCGTTTACGGCCGGCCCGTCGCCGGGGCTATTTTTCCGCGTCCGTGGCGTGCCTGTCAGCCGGCCGCCAGCCATCGCCTTTACCCGTCCTGACAGACACATTTATTACCGCCGTTGACGAGCGGCTGGCGTGCCCTACGTGAGGCAGCGAAGGCCGCGCCGCCAACGCCCGCCGCCTGCCGGAGACCGCGGCACGTCCGCGACCACGCGACACTCAGAAGAGTGTCGTCGGCCGTTGTGAGCGGCGAGACGTGCACAGGTGACGCGCATCCGTTCCAGGTGTATGCACTGATGAGGGGTCGAACTGGAAAAAACACACTGAGGATCTGCCGAAACGTTTGAGTTCAGCTACTTATGCCATTAGGGGTCATTGCAAATTTTGGCGATATACATCTGAGTAAATTAGCTTACCACGCCTATTTTCATTCTGTGCTTTCGTATGGCATCATATTCTGGGGTAAATCATCACTGAGTAAAAGAGTGTCCATTGCACAAAAGCGTGTAATCAGAATAATTGCTGGAGCTCATCCAAGATCATCCTGCAGACACTTATTTAAAGAGCTAGAAATCTTCACTGTAGCCTCACAATATATATATTCTCTTATGAAATTTGTTATTAACAATCCGAACGAATTCAAAAGTAACAGCAGTGTACATGGCTACAACACTAAGTGAAAGGATTATCTTCACTACTCAAGGTAAAATCTAACTTTGGCTCAGAAAGAGGTAAATTATGCTGCCACGAAACTCGTTGGTCACTTACCTAATAGCATCAAAAGTCTGACAGATAGCCATATAGCATTTAATAGGGAATTAAAAGAATTTCTTAATGGCAACTCCTTCTACTCATTAGATGAATTTTTGGATATAGTAAGTGGGGAATGTCCCAACCTATATAAAAAAAAAAGTGTCATGTAGTATTTTGTCTAATGTAATATCTTGTATAGACACCTTTTATTAACCTGACACGTTCCACATCATTACGAAGTGTCGTATTCATGATCTATGGAACAAGCACTAATCTAATCTAGAGCTGTAGCAGAGCAGAATACGAACACTGCAGAGTGCGGACTAGATATAACCCTTAACGTAAAGTCTTCCACAAGGCACAAATAAAGCAGTTTCTGCGAGAGAAACTTGTCATTTTGCCACTACGCGATTCGATGGTTCACACCACCATCTTCAGGTCTAGAATTGTTTATTTATGTAGCTGGTGTCGGTAAAGAGTACATATTGCTTTTCAAAGTAGCAGACCAAGGGCTGCGTGGGTTATGTTGCGTCTCTTGCTAACACAAAAAAATTGTTTATTTAGAAAAAAAAACCAGATGGTAGTTATAAGAGTCGAGGAACATGAAAGGGAAGCAGTGGTTGGAAAGGGAGTGAGACAGGGTTGTAGCCTCTCCCTGATGTCATTCAATCTGTATATTAAGCAAGCAGTAAAGGAAGCTAAAGAAAAATTCAGAGTAGGTATTAAAATTCAGGGAGAAGAAATAAATACTTTGAGGTTCGCCGATAACACTGTAATTCTGTCGGAGACAGTAAACAACTTGGAAGAGCAGTTGAACGGAATGGACAATGTCTTGAAAAGAGGATATAAGATGAACATCAAATGGTTCAAATGGCTCTGAGCACTATGGGACTCAACTGCTGTGGTCATCAGTCCCCTAGAACTTAGAACTACTTAAACCTAACTAACCTAAGGACATCACACACATCCATGCCCGAGGCAGGATTCGAACCCGCAATCGTAGCAGTCGCACGGTTCCGGACTGCGCGTCTAGAAAGATGAACATCAACAAAAGCAAAACGAGGATAATGGAATGTAGTCGAATGAAGTCGGGTGATGCTGAGGGAATTAGATTATGCAATGAGACACTTAAAGTAGTAAAGGAGGTCTGCTATTTGGGGAGCAAAATAACTGATGATGGTCGAAGTAGAGAGGATATAAAATGTAGACTGGCAATGGCAAGGAAAGTGTTTTTGAAGAAGAGAAATTTGTTAACATCGAGTTGAGATTTAAGTGTCAGGAAGTCGTTTCTGAAAGTATTTGTGTGGAGTGTAGCCATACATGTAAGGGAAACATGGACGATACATAGTCTGAACAAGAAGAGAATAGAAGCTTTCGAAATGTGGTGCTACAGAATAATGCTGAAATGGTTCAAATGGCTCTGAGCACTATGGGACTTAACATCTATGGTCATCAGTCCCCTAGAACTGAGAACTACTTAAACCTAACTAACCTAAGGACATCACACAACATCCAGCCATCACGAGGCAGAGAAAATCCCTGACCCCGCCGGGAATCGAACCCGAGAACCCGGGCGCGGGAAGCGAGAACGCTACCGCACGACCACGAGCTGCGGGCAATGATGCTGAAGATTAGATGGGTAATCACGTAACTAATGAGGAGATATTGAATAGCATTGGGGAGAAGAGGAGTTTGTGGCACAACTTGACTAGAAGAAGGGATAGGTTGGTAGGACATGTTCTGAGACATCGAGGGAACACCAATTTAATATTTGAGGGCAACGTCGAGGGTAAAAAGCGTAGAGGGAGACCAAGCTATGAATACACTAAGCAAATTCAGAAGGATGTTGGTTGCAGTAGGTACTGGGAGATGAAGAAGCTTGCACAGGATAGAGTAGTACGGAGAGCTGCATCAAACCAGTCTGAGGACTAAAGACCACAACAGCAACAATATTTAGAAAAGGTACTTTGAGGTTAAAAAAAATATGAGTGTCTGACAGTGAACTGTACTTACACGGACGGTGGACTCTACAGTCTCCACGTGAAGATTAGGATGTGGAACATCGAAACGCGTAGTGGCAAAATAAACAAGTGAGTGACGCAGACACCGTTTTATTTGTATTTATCAACAGTCGCAGTTTTTATAATGCCATCCCTCACGGACGAAACATTCGTTCCACAAGGTTATGTGTTAGGATTGCTAGCAGTTTCAGCCTGAGTACAGATCAAACTCACTAGCCATTAAGACTAAATAGCCACATTATTTTTATATTTGCTAGTGTCACTGACACTTCTCTCATTTCTCTCAGACTAAGCGCCTCCGTATTCATTATACACTTGTGTGCAGAACTTAAGGACGAAATGTGTCACTGCCAACTAACATACCTCGATCAAACTCGGAAGATAATTGAGGGAAATACGCAATGAGATGGACAGGTCCTCGCGTTTGGTGAAGGTCCCCTGGACATTACACAATGCGGAGCATGGTTCTTCTGCATCTACGTCTACATCTACTTCTACACACATACTTCGCAAGCCACCATATGGTGCGTGGCTTAGGGGTGTCTCTACCATTACTAGTCAGTTCCTTTCTTGTTCCACTCGTAAACAGAGCGAGGGAAAAATGACCGTCTATATGCCTCAGTATGAATCTAAGTTTTCGTATCTTATCTTCGTGGTTCTTAACGCGAAATGTATGTTGATGGCAGCACAATCATTCTGCAGTCGGCTTCAAACCCCGGTTCTCCAAATTTTCTTAATAGTGTTCCTCGAAAAGAACGTCACCTTGTCTCCATAGGTTCCCATTTGAGTTCCCGAAGCATCTCTGTAACACTTGCGTGTCGTTCGAACATGCCGATAACAAATCTAGCAGCCCACCTCTGAATTGCTCGATGTCTTCTTTTCATCCGACCTGGAACGGATCCCAAAGAATTCAAGAATAGGCCGCACTAACACCCTGTACGAGGTTTCCGCCACGGGTGAACCACACTATTACAAAATTCTCCCAATTAACCGAAGCAGACCACTCGCCTTTCCTATGACAATCCTCACATGCTCCTTCCGTTTCATATCCCATTGCAAAGTTACCCTCAGATATTTCAATGCCTTGTTTTTGTCAAGCAAGACACTACTAACCCTGTATCAGGACATTAGGGGCTTGTTTTACCCAGTCATCAGGATCAACTAAATTTTTTCTACATCTAGAGCTAGCTGCCAGTCATCAAACCAACTAGACATTTTCTCTAAGGCATCTTGTATTGTGGGCAACGGCCTTGCCGCAGTGGATACACCGGTTCCCGTCAGATCACCGACGTTAAGCGCAGTCGGGCGTGGCCGGCTCTTGTATGGGTGACCATCCGGGCCGCCATGAGCTGTTGCCATTTCCCGGGGTGCACTCAGCCTCGTGATGCCAACTGAAGAGCTACTCGACCGAATAGTAGCGGCTCCGGTCAAAGAAAACAATCATAACGGCTGGGAAGAGCGTAAAGCTGACCACACGCCCCTCCTATCCGCATCCTCACCTGAGAAAGACACGGCGGTCTGCTGGTCCCGATGGGCCACTTGTGGTCTGAAGACGGAATGCTAATCTTGTATTGTCCTACAGTCAGTCAGCTTCGACTCCTTCGTGTACACCACAGTATCATCAGCAGACAACCGCAGATTGCTGCCCATCCTATCCACTAGATCATTTACTTGCATTAAAAATAATAGCGGTCCTTTCACACTTCCCTGGGGCACTCCTGACGATACACTTATCACTGATAAACACTCTCCATTGAGGATGACATACTGGTTTCTTTTACGTAAGAAGCCTTCGAGCCACTCAGAGATCTGGTAGACTATTCCATATCCTCGTATCTTGTTTAACAGTCTGCAGTGGGGCACAGTGTCAAATGGTTTGCTAGTGTGTGTGTGTGTGTGTGTGTGTGTGTGTGTGTGATCACCACGAACGTCAGTGCATTCTCTGCAATATGCTCCCATGCTGGCCACAAGTTTGATAAGAATTTTTTGTGGTAGGGCGTTCCATTCCTCCACTTCTGCGGTTGACAACTGCCAGACGGTCGTTGACACATATGCGCGTGGTGAAATACGTCTCCCCAAGGCACCCCACAAGTGCTCGCTGGGATTTCTGTCGAGTGACCGGGCAGGCCAACCCCTTCGCCCTACATCCGCTAGCTCCACGTGCACTGTCCGATACAGTCGCGTATTGGCAAACATAAAAATGAAGTTAGGGCCGAATGCACCGCTGCAAAGACGCACATGAGCACAGAGTATCAGTCACAATAATGCCGACTGATAACTGTACCATGTTCAAAGATTTGAAGGTCAGCACATCCATGTGGCTTTTCGAAATCCCAAGTCCTGATGTTGTGGTAATTAGAATGTCTAGAAATGTGGAACGTTGCTTCAACTGAAAAAAGTCATTTTTTCAAAAAAATGTTCAAATGTGTGTGAAATCTTATGAGACTTAACTGCTAAGGTCATCAGTCCCTAAGCTTACACACTACTTAACCTAAATTATCCTAAGGACAAACACACACACCCATGCCCGAGGGAGGACTCGAACCTCCGCCGGGACCAGCCGCACAGTCCATGACTGCAGCGCCTGAGACCGCTCGGCTAATCCCGCGCTCATTTTTTCAGGTAGTCATCGTTAGAAGCTGTGGAAGAGGCGAATGCTTACCACGGATGACGAATGTTTGGCTGCAGAGCTTGGACCATCTGCAGTTTGTACGCAAAAAGGCGTAAAACTTTATTGGACCATCTGAAGTTTGTACGCAAAAAGGCGCAAAACTTTATTGGCAGTTGATTTAGCTTCGAGGAATTCACGTGATGAACGACGAATTGACTTGTGTGGTCTGCGTGTAAATGAAGCTGACACTCTGTCAACACATTCTTGAGACGTAGGTGGACGTCGACGTCGAGGAAGGTCATTAACACTCGCTTCCGCTTTAAAGTTTTTGAACCACTTAATTATGTTTATTTTTGGCGGTTGTTTCCTCCCATACCAGCCTTTTTAATTCTGGAGTGATTCTGTCATAGATTTGTATTCTGCATATAGATGACACATTGTGCCTTCTACCGGCCTGTCGCCATTTTGAAACGCTCCAAGCGAAATCTACAACAAAGGACAAAGGAAAAGCCTTTGAGAACTTCTAAACTTTTTGCAATAAACCACAGTTCTTTAATATTTTTCAAGTCAAAAGTTTTTGAAATGATAGCATTTTTAGGGACACCCAGCACTTCAGATTTCTTTTATTTTCATTATGCTCGAATATTTTGTAAAAGTTCCCACTGAAAAGCAACAATGTACCGCTGCCAGCTTACAATAAAGGGAAAAAAGTACCACGAGTAAGTGCTGTCTACGCGATATACAGACGTTAGTCAAACTGGTAATGGTTCATTCCGGCACTCGTACATCTCGTCTGGGACCTAGAGTCATGCCCTTCCAGGTGCTTTTATAGGTGACTGTTGGCAAGATAAAAATTATAAGCTCGATTCCTTGGCTTCAACTGAATATGTAAGTAGAATGGGGTCGTTGTGCAACACTATGAGCTCAGATGTTAACATTATTGACAAGCTGACGTGAACCCTTAGAAATAAAACTGTAAACTAATTAATTCAACCTCTATTTACTCATTTTGTTGTTGTTTTGATGCGGTCTTCAGTTCAAAGATTGATTTGCAGTCGCTCTCCACGATAGTCTTGTTTTGTGTCTCTGCATTATTGCCTCAGGCTGCTTGTGATTTCCTTAATTCGATTAAGTGGGGACGTAGGAGAAAATACACAGGTGCATCTAACCTGATGTTGAACCAAATTTTGCTCATATTCTCACTATGTTATTGGTTATAATCTGGAATACTTTTTCAATTTTTCGTCAAATAGTTTGATCAGTGCGCTGTCGGATACTTTGAGAACACACATTTTCATATGAAAACATTTTCTCAAGGTTACTGTGCTTATCATTTTCAAAATGTCGTAAGGTGTTCTGAGAAATTAGGTAAACAAATCCGTGTACCAGGTTTATAATATCGGTCTTAGAACACCCGCCACAATTTCTTAAATTAATGTGAATGATACGTAGCAATATTTGCTTCAGACATTTTTAAATAGATTCGACAGTAATGAACTTTGAAAAATTTTATAGCACAGGAAGTTGTGTTACAATATTTACATACTTTGTAGCAAATTTCACTTTTTTATCTGCAATGATTCAGAAGAAAATGCTGCTTGTATAATGAAAAATAAAAGTTACAGGAAATGCAAAAAAAGATTTTATTAGCTTTTATTCCATAAAAAAGTACCTTACTGCTGGCCATAAACAAGCATTTCGTCTTGATGGTCTTCTTGTAGCTCTTTTTTTCTAGCCTGTCCTTCTGGCGTTTCCTTTTGGCAAAACGCTTCACTGAAATTTCGGAACTAGCAGGATACATCGCTATTCTTTTTCAATACGTTTTCCGTGAATTAATCTGCATCAAATCATAATCTCATAATGCTCCTGATCCTTCCGGTGTTTCCATCACTGAAAAGCAGACAAGCATAATATGGTGAAATTTTAATGATAATAGATGAACAATATACATTCTTCATGTGCCTCTTCTAAAGGAGGTTGTTAAACCTTTCGTTTGGATTTTGCGTTCCACCAAGTGTACATTTCTGTAATAAATCCTTATTAATGGCATTATAAGTGGATTCAAAACCTTATACTCTAAAAATGTCTTCTTTCATGCGGAAGAGGATAAAATATTGCAGACAAGGACATAGTCGTGCAGAAAAGGGGACGTGGCACTGCGCATTGGCTGAAACAAATGTCTATTACATCACTATATCACTGATTGAAGTCTGAAAATTGGGAACAATGTTTCTAACATGCTACACAAGTGTAAGATGGCAGAAAATTTCACGATGTTTGACCAGACAAACGTCTCTCCGTAAGGTGAACGCCGAGATGGTTTGTTTGAAACAGCAGGACTAATTTCGTTTCCTATGTTTCTCCATGCCAAGTTTGTGCTGTTTCTTTAGTGCCCTCATCGTCAACGGGACGCTAAACCCAATTTCTTTTTGCAATTTGCATGCTCATCTGAACCAGCATACCCTTAGTCAAGCAGTTGTCTAAGGCGCCTTGTCACCGTCCGCGCGTCTGCCCCCGTCGGAGGTTCGAGTCCTCCCTCGGGCATGGGTGTGTGTGTCGTCCTTAGCGTTAGTTAGTTTAAGTTAGATTAAGTAGTGTGTAACCGTAGGAACCGATGACCTCAGCAGTATGGTCCCATAAGACCTTACCACAAATTTCTAAATTTCATTTGTCTGACACACTTCCTACCTTTATCAATTTAACGATTCATTGATGTCTCAGGATGTGTCCTGTCAACTTACCCCCACTTTTAGTTAAGTTGTGTCATAAAGATATTTTCTCGCAGTCGCAATTCAGTATTCTTCCTCAATACCACATTTCAAAAGGTTCTAGTCTCTCTTTTCTCCCATTGTTTGTCTTCCTCGTTTCACTTCCTAATAAGGCGATGATTCTGAGAAACACTTTAAGAAATGATTTGGTAATGAATAAATTTACCCGTATTCCGTCGTTTCTTAGTTGCTTCAAAATTCAGGAACGTGTATATTAAATTGGTGCAGAAGTTCGTTTCGCATGTTGGTATTCCGGTTGCTGTGGGTTTATTTCTCGATTGTCATTTTTCATTTGTAGTTCACTGTTACTATTTAATTCTACGTATGGTTATTTTCCCATTTGCAGGTAGTCATTGGAGCTGTACACACTAGAAAATGGAGTGCCAAGTGGAGAAATGGGAACATTTCCGTCGTATTCATCTCTCTGAATTCGGCAGAGGGGTGACAGCAGCGGACGTAGCCAGAAACGTTTGTGTCGTGTATGGGGGCAGTGCCAGTGGACAAAACATGGCAAGAAAATGGTTTCCTCGTCTTAAGGAGGGCCGTTTCGTCATTAGTGATCCCCTACGTTTGGAAGACCTTTGGGGTTTGATGAAGGTCGTTTAAATGTAGTAATCCATAATAATCCACGTCAGTGCAGTCGAGAAGTGCATGCAGTGGGGAAGCTTGAAAAGTCGTGTGTGTGGGTACCTCACGCTCTAAGCCAAAACTACAAAAAACTTTGGGTGGCCATGTGTACATCACTGTTCGGTGGTCATCAAGTGCTCGTGAACAAACCGACCATTCCTATCCCGTATCGTTACTGGTGACGAGAAACTGTGACTTTATGTTGACATAAGGAAAAGAAAGGAATGGCTGAGCCCAAACAAAGCAGCAACTCCACGTACAAAGACCTGCATGCTTCCACAAAAGATAATGTTACGCATCAGGTAGAACAGCGACGGTGTGGTGTACTACGAACTGCTTCACCGAGGTCTAACCATCACCGCTATAACATTTATTGTCAACAACTGAGACATATTGCAGGCACAGTCCAAGAACAACGACCAGGAAGATTGCACGAAGTGATGCTACTCCACGATAAGACCTGGTGACATCCTGCTAGACTGACAAAAATTTTGAATTTCGAGATACACTGATTCGCGTTCTTGGCATTCTAATTAGTGTATACATGCTGCTTCCTGTTTCTTTGGTTTGTCTTCTGTTGTCTGTAAATGTGACTAGAGTGTGATTGAAGTTCTGTAATCAATGTGGAATTCTATTTTCTGTAGTGTATTTGATATTCTGTGTGCTGATTTGTGTTTGAGTGGTAGAGTGCATCATTTCACTTTGTTAGTTGTGTCATTAGTGTTACTATTTTGTGTTCCTGTGAGTACTGTAGTGTCTTTATTGTTTGTGGATCTTTTTGGTGTTTGAGTTCTCCGTTTGTTTTCATTTTTCTTTAAATGTGTTTTTATTTGTGTTTGAGTCTTTATACAACCATGGAAAACGGAAACGAAACATCAATCATGGAACAGGACATGACAATTATTAGATTGAACAATTACAACGAAACGGTCCTGACGTTGCAGGAAAACTTTGACATACAAAGAGTCTTTACAATGAACATGAAATTAATTAATGATGAAGTCAGGATAAGCAATAACTCGATGATTATATCAATCACTACAACAATAATAAACAGAGGTCTGAAACATAACCAAACTAAATAATAAATTAAACTCTCTCTCTCTCTCTCTCTCTCACACACACACACACACACACACACAAGCAAAACAACACATGCCACGCACACACATTACAAATGAACAAACACAAACTATACATCCACACCACAAATTAAAGACAGGGGACAAACACACAATGATTGTTGGCAACACTGCACACTGCAAACTCACACATTGATTACACAGTGAAAAGAAGTGAAGTTTGAAATAAATGTGGTCGAAAACAAGACTGCGTAAAACCAGCCGTCTGCAGTATGCAGACCCAGTAAATACTTCTTCAAGACGACACTCGTGGATTAACAACATTAGAAACTTTAAGTAAAATCGAATTATAATTTAAATTCAAGGAAATTTGTACTGCAAAAGTTGTTCCCAACCTGAAACACAAGAGAATAACAAGAGAAAACATGATATAGTGACAGGTTTGTAACCACTATAAAGTGCGGTTATTATATTCATGAAATAAACATATATGACAGCTCACTAAAGATGCTTCATAAATAAAAGAAGTGAAAAGCGTATGGCGAAAAACAAACTGACTTTCATTTGGCTGTGAAGATGGAATACACAATCCACGAATTTAAATTTATGTTCAACGTTAACCAAATTCTCTTTTTTCAGAAAAGCTATCCTTGCCATTGCCAGTGCCCGTATATCGTCTTTGCTCATGCCATCACAAGCCATTTTACTGCTCAGGCTCGTTGCACCAGTTGCAAATTTAAGGTTTCGTGTGACTGCCGTATCCAAACTGAAGAAGGAAGTACTGTACAGTGCGTGATATAGTATCAAATGTACAGGGTGGGCGAAACAAAGCTGGTCCAAAAAATATATCGTGCTCCTTTAAGATAGGCAACTCAAATTGCGTCATCCGCATCCAGGGTTCAGAATACATTTCTAAGAAAAATTAGAAAAAAAATATTATTGCCCTGAGCTGCTAGTGAAATACTTCATTTATAAAACCAATTTCAGTCGTCTGACCGTCATGAGGTGCATAAAAGCATTCATAGCATCTTGCTATGCGAAATATATAATCGTTATCGCCAGGTGTCAAAACCATAAATGAGACACTCTTATCATATCGTAATGAAAATCAATCTGTGAGATAGACTGACGAAGTAATTTATGTTACGATGCGATAAGAGTGTATTATCCATGGTTTTCTGACCTTACGGTAATATTTTTATATTTTGCCTAAAATGTCACTGTGAATACTCTTATGAATCTGAGGATGACCATAAAGCTGAAGCTGGTTGTACAAACAAAGTATTTTATCAGCAGCTCAGGGCATTAATATGATATTTTTCGAATAATGGTATAAGACGTGTGAGACACCACCTCCTGAAAAGATTTTGCTAGTAATGTAGGGGACACAGATAAGACATCTTGGCAGAGGTGCATGTACAGGGGATAGGCAAAATAATGTGAACAATGGTAGTAATGGGATGGTTATATTTGACGGTCAACAATGAATGTAAGGCACGTGTCGCTCTGGATTGTGCGTGTTCAGTACGGACTAGGCATCAGTGCAGGTTGTTTACGAGTAGTGCGCACTTCGTATTTGCATTCAGAGGCCGAGGTCGACGTGCAGTGAAAGATGTTACAGAGTCCTAAAGAGCTGCTACACCGAAGCCATTAGTGACGACAACCAACGCAAAGGAGCGTAAAACATGGTCTCAGGAGCATAAATGCAGGACGTCTGAACAGTGGAAACACGTCATATGGTCAGATGAGACAACGTTTTGGTTATTTCCAACATCAAATGGTTCAAATGGCTCTGAGCACTATGGGACTTAACTTCTGAGGTCATCAGTCCCCTAGAACTTAGAACTACTTAAACCTAACCAACCTAAGGACATCACACAGATCCATGCGCGAGGCAGGATTCGAACCTGCTACCGTAGCGGTCGCGCGGTTTCAGACTGTAGCGCCTAGAACTGCTCGCCACCCCGGCCGACATTTTCAACATCGGGTCGTCTGGAGAACGCCAAAAGAACCCTACAATCCTGATTGCTTGATTCCAACTGTCAGGCATGGAAATGGAGGTGTGATGGTGTGGGCAGCCTATCATGATATTCTGCAGGTCACATCATTACTCCGAAAGGCCAGTTACAGCCAACGATTATGTCAACATATTAGGTGATCAGGTACACCCCATGATTCACATGATGTTCCACAACAATGATGTCGTATTTTAGAACAATAATGCACCCATTCACAGAGCCAGCACAGTCCAGTCGTGGTATAAGGAGCATGCAACTGAACTGCAACGTCTTCCCTGACCACCACAGTCCCCGTACTTGAACATATTCGAACCCCTATGGGCGGTATTGGAGCGCAGACTCCGGAGCAGATTTCCGCCTCCCTCGTCACTACGGGATTTAGAAGAGTGGCTTAACATTCCGCTGAAGGTTATACAATCATTGTATGCCAGTATGAGATATTCACTCTGCAGCGGAGTGTGCGCTGATATGAAACTTTCTGGCAGGTTAAAACTGTGTGCCCGACCGAGACTCGAACTCGGGACCTTTGCCTTTCGCGGGCAAGTGCTCTACCAACTGAGCTACCGAAGCACGACTCACCCCCGGTACTCACAGCTTTACTTCTGCCAGTACCTCGTCTCCTACATTCCAAACTTTACAGAACCTCTACTGCGAAGTTTGGAAAGTAGGAGACGAGGTACTGGCAGAAGTAAAGCTGTGAGTACCGGACGTGAGTCGTGCTTCGGTAGCTCAGATGGTAGAGCACTTCCCCGCGAAAGGCAAAGGTCCCGAGTTCGAGTTTCGGTCGGGCACACAGTTTTAATCTGCCACAAAGTTTCATTGTATGCCAGTATTCCAAGAAGAACCGCAGCTGTATTGTGGGCAAATGGGGGTCCAACTCATTATCAATACACCATTCGCACGCAAGAACAGTTGTTCACATTATTTTGCATATCCCCTGTACAATCGCACCTGGAGCAGTAACCCGATGATAATGACCCCTGACATTCCGAATAACTCGTGTTTACGAGCGATCCTGACAGCGACGGCAGTAAAACGTACTGTGACGCTAACGCTTTTGACGCGCTTCCCCCGTTAGTGGTGCAGCACTTGATCCGCCAGTAACAGCCGCAGAAGAAAAGCTGCAGACCGGTTGCTGGCCGGGCCTTTAGGGCGAGCTACCGTGTAGCCGCGCGGACGAGCGCGGCCCACCCTGCAGCCACAATGCCGTCGCCGTCCGCCGCCTTCCAAACACGGCTCGCACTCTCTCCGGCCGGCTGTCCTTATTTACGGACATGACACGGCACTTACATCATAATTTTTGTGGAATTGGACGCGGCGGCGCGGGGGCCCGTCCGAAGTGTATATAATGGGAGAGCCGGGCCTCCCGCCGTGAATACATATGGCGCCATTTGCAGCGGCGGGGCTCGCTTTGTGGCGCTGTATATGGCGGCCGCGGGCCCGTCCGGAATGGTCTCCGCCGGCCGGTTACGCGCGGTACGGCCGCCGTGGCCCTTTTACGCGCGCTCCTCTGACAAGACGAGGCTGCGCTCGCTGTAACTTCACAGCCGTCGTGTCGGGATAATTGGCTGCCGCGAGCCGCCCGCTTCCCGCGCCACTGCGTGCCCACTGCCGCGGCGAGCTCCTCCGCCACTTGCTGTCTGCCTCCGCGCGCGCAGTGGGATTTCCCCGGTAGCCGCGTGGGCGACGCGCTCCCTGCGGAGCCAATAATTCCCGGCGTCACCGCGGACATCAATATGGCGTAATAACCGCGGGGGGTGTCCGACTGGCCGACTGCTGCTGCGGTCGGCGGGAAGACAGGGTCGCTGACAGCTGGCGTGTAACGCTACACCGCCAGATGCCGGCTCGTTCGCGAACGGCGAGCGGCTATTTTACGGCACGGGGTTGTGAGTCAGCGCCACGAGTGGCGAGTGACACACCGCATATTCTCTGAAACGCTCGGCTTTTCTGTCCGTAAATATTATATGCACTGTGGCACATCGCTTCTACGTCTGCTAGGAGTGGGCTTTCGTAGTAGCCCGAAAGCTGTGAGAAAATTCTTCTTCTAGAAGTTCTAGAGCAGAGACTTTTCTGTGGTCTATAAGAAAGCTCGCGGACGCAATAACTGCAGCCCTGTCCCGCTCCTTGACAAAGAGAGTAACATATTAAAGTTCAGTCACGGTGTGAAAATTGGCAATTGACCCTAAATAACGAAAAGTGTGAAGTCACCCACCCACACGAGTGCTAAAAGGAATCCGTTAAAACTTCGGTTACACGATAAATCAGTCAAATCTAAAGGCCATAAATTGAACCTAACACCTAGGAATTAAAATTACGAACAACTTAAATTGGAAGGAACACATAGAAAATTTTGTGGGGAAGGTTAACCAAAGACTGTGTTTTATTGGCAGGACACTTAAAAGATATAACAGATCTACTAAGAAGAGTGCCTTCACTACGCTTGTCCGTCCTCTTTTAGAGTACTGCAGTGCGATGTGGGATCCTTACAAGATAGGATTCACGGAATATATCGAAAAAGTTCAAAGAAGTGTAGCAAGTTTTGAATTATCGCGAAATAGGGGAGGGAGTGTCACTGACATGATACAGTATTTGGGATGGACGTCATTAGAACAAAGGCGTTTTTCGTTGCGGAGCAATCTTCTCACGAAATTCCAATCACAAACTTCCTCCTCCGAATACGAAAATATTTTTTTGACGTCGACCTACATAGGAGGAAACGATCATCATCATCATAATAATTATCATCGCATAATAATGTAGCCTCATTGAGTCGGCGTGTAACAAAGCATCCCAGAAAGATCTTCCATTTCTTCCGATCGTGAGCTTCCCGTTGCCAATTACATCCCACTGTCTTCCTTATATCTCTGTCATATTTGTCTGGTGCTCTTCCTCTAATTCTTTTTTGGTAAACTAGGCTGCAGTCTAGGACCTGCTTAGACCATATACCATCTTTTGTTGGAGCAACATGACCAGCCCACTGCCATTTCAATGTATTCACTCTTTCCATTATGTCGGTGATCTTCGTTGTTCGTCTTCTTTCAACTGCTGCCTTCCTGTCTTTTTTCGTGTAAACCGACATTGATCTTTCCATTCCTCTTTGGGCTACTGTTAGCTTCCTAACAATGAACTCATTTGATGTCCATGTTTGGCAGCCATAAGTTATTACTGGCAATATACATTGGTCAAAAATAGAGTGCTTCAGCTCATTCGACATCTTAGATTTCAAAATTGAGGAGTGCCTCCCATAAGCTTCCCAGCCCAATTTCATTCGTCGTAATATTTCTGGTTTTAAGTCTCGTTTCATGTTTACCAGTTGACCTACATCGATATAGTCTGTGACTCTTTGGAGTTTTGTACTTCCAACTGATATACTTCCCTCAGGTGTCCATTCATTGATCATTATCTTTGTTTTATCGATGTACATTTTTAGTCCAACTTCAGAGCACACTAACGCAAGTTCGTTAACCAGTACTTGAAGTTCTTCTATGTCATTTGCAAATAGGTCAATATCATCCACAAACCTCAGGTTGTCCACTCTTTTTCCGAGAACTTGGATTACCTTTTCTACCCAATACAATTTAGACATAGCTTTTTCTAAGACTGCAGAAAATAGTTTGGACCATATAGAATCACTTTACCTTACACCCTTTTCAATGGGAAATTCATCAGCATCTTCGGCAACGTTCACAAAGGCTGTGTAGGTTTTGTAAATGTTATGGAGGATTTTGATATGGCCCCGTTCTAGTCCTTCTTTTCTTAGAGCTCCAAACATAGATGGGTGACTGATCGAATCAAAGCCCTTTTCGAAGTCTATAAAAGCAAGGCAAAGGGGTAGATGGTACTCATTTGTTCTACTAATTATTTCCCGTAGGGTGGAGATATGGTCAACTGTGCTAAATCCTGATCGGAAACTGGCTTGCTCAATGGGTTGATCCTGGTCGTGTGTAGTGCTCAATGTGGTAGTCAAGATCCTAGTGAAAACTTTGACACGGCTCAAAGGTAGTGCCAAAGATATAGAGAACTATCGCCCTTACTCTCCAAAGTGTCCCGGCCGAGCACAACGTTTTCACTAGGATCTTGACTATTATATTGAGGACATGGCGAGAGGATCACTCAGTCAGTCTCGGCGAGTCTGGTCAGTCGGTTAGTCGCTCAGTCTGAGAGTCGGTGCAGTGAGGCGACAGAGTGAGTCAGAATGCAGACACTCGCATGTTAGTCGGTCGGCTCGAAGTCTCAGGCGCTGTTGGGTTGTGCACTGAGTCGGGTTCGTCGTTACTCCGCGGCTGAACGAGTAGGCAGTCAGCAGCAGGCAGGTCCGCACGGTGCAAGTACGCGCCGGGGTCGTGGTCGACGCAAACGGAAGGCCGTTGGTCGATCGGTCGGCTGGTCGTCGGATGGCGACAGGACGGAAGCGGCTGGGAGTAAACTGGGGCCTGCCGTTTAAGGACTGCAATAAGATGGCTGTTTGCGAGCATGTGGGGAGGACGGAATGCTCGGTTGCTTAGCGTGGTTCTCCATGACCAGCTGTTGTTTGTTGGGCCTAACACTCGAGTGTAACAGGAAACTGCATTGGTGTGAAACTTCCTGGCAGATTAAAACTGTGTGCCCGACCGAGACTCGAACTCCGGACCTTTGCCTTTCGCGGGCAAGTACTCTACCACCTGAGCTACCGAAGCACGACTCACGCCCGGTACTCACAGCTTTACTTCTGCCAGTACCTCGTCTCCTACCTTCCAAACTTTACAGAAGCTCTCCTACAGTTAGCCATCCGTTACCCAAACTGGAAGAAGAAGAAACTTTCATTAAAGAAAAATTTAACCTCGTACCACAAAATAAAGTAGGTCCATGAATAAGAACAAATTGAGCAGTTTTACCAACTCCTCTTATTTCGTTCTTTTTACCCTTCGCTGAAGATGTCGAAGCACCAAGAGTGCCGTCCACATTGACAAGTGATTTGTAAATAAGCATTCGCCGGCGACGACGAAAACAACGTTTACGCATCATTGTAAGAAGCAGTGCCTCAGTGGCTATTCACTCAAACCGAGTTCGAGTCTCGGTCGGGCACACAGTTTTAATCTGCCAGGAAGTTTCATATCAGCGCACACTCCGCTGCAGAGTGAAAATCTCATTCTGAATGCATTGGTGTGGTTCTCGTCACCTGGATAAGGCCGAAATTTGCATATGGTTTTATCATATTTCATGATCATTACTTATAACGGGGTTGGTACTTGTAGCCAACATTTTATGATTTGGAATAATTCAGAATATCATCACGTGCCAGGTATCTACTGTGAATAATTCTTAATTTGTTTCATAGTGTATGGCACGGTATCCACTATCATCGATCATTTTATGAAAGTTCTGTCCTAATTATTATTACATTAGATTTTGTTAAACTTGGTGCGTTTAAATTGCAAATTCCCTAATTCTACTAATACTGCAGGGGATATAGATTTTGAGCTGTGTTGTGTATGCACTTAAAAGGACTGTTGTGAGTGAGAAGCACACTTGAGTGTGTAATGTTTTTCAGTTCCATTGTTACGAAGTGACCATTATTTATATTACGTGATTTGTTGGACTTTGTAGTGAGTGGAACTTTAATTTGTGTGATTCTGTTTTGTAGAATGTTTTTCGTGGCAGCATTTGAGAATCAGTTGTTACAAGAAGTTGCTAGCTCTGACTTGCCACCTCGTTAATCAATCATTTATTGACAGATGAATTTATCAGTCTGTAGCAAGTAAGAGGCAGCAACTGTAGCTTGTTAGTACAAAAACTGTTATGCAGAAATTTGAATGGAAAAAAAGAGCAGTCATCTTTTATTATAAAGTTGTTTTATAGTTGTTGGAAGATCATTCTTTTGAGCTGTGTTTATTCTGTATCAATCAAATTTAGGTATCACACAGCTGGCAGAAATGACTGTTGAGCTCGTAATTGACTGAATGTGTGAAATAATTCGTGTAGTTTTGTGAGTGATGTGTTAAATTGTTCGTTTGTAAGTTGTTTTGAAGATCTGCATTTTTGGTGTTTTCACCTTATGTTGAACCAAAACAGTATTCTTGAAGTCTTGATGACTGCACATGATATATAATATACCTTTTACCAACAGTACCTTTATGTAATGTTTCAGAGTGGGGCTGCATGTTCTTCTGGAGAATGTTTTTAAGAAAAAGGATTTTTCTATTGGTTCAAATGGCTCTGAGCACTATGGGACTCAACTGCTGAGGTCATTAGTCCCCTAGAACTTAGAACTAGTTAAACCTAACTAACCTAAGGACATCACAAACATCCATGCCCGAGGAAGGATTCGAACCTGCGACCGTAGCGGTCTTGCGGTTCCAGACTGCAGCGCCTTTAACCGCACGGCCACTTCGGCCGGCGATTTTTCTATTGCCAAAATTTCCTTTAAACTGTTAATTGTATTAATCAGGATGTGTAACCAATTGTTGTTAAATAATAAATTTGTGTCAACAAGGCGTGGACGAAATAAATGTGCCTTCACCTTCCCCATCCTGGCTCTGCTACCGTCAGTACATTACAACCTTTCTTATGTATTAGAATTATTTTGGCTTTATTCTATTCTCTTGGTAATGTTCCACGGTGCAAACAACATGAAAATACCTTAGGTAAATGCTTTATGGATTCCTCATTCATCAACTTTGGAACATCGACTGGGAGGTCGTCACTACCTGGAGCAGTCCCTTATATTGTTTATTGCATGTTTCACTTCTGATGGGAGTATTTCCGGAATTTGGGGGACAGCAGCATCCAATTCTTCTAGGATCAAGGTATCATAATTGATTTTACTGTATAGGTTAGTATAGAAATTTCGAATATAGTAAAGTATTTTTTCCTTGTCTGTAATTCGGCCTTGACCTGTGTCTAATGCTATTAGCTGATTCCTTCCAATCATAAGCATTCACTTGGCTTTCTTTAAACTAAATTTATTCTCAAGGCTTGCTTTTAGCGTGTCTTCTTCATACTTCTTCATGTCGTCTTTCATGCTCTTTCTCAGAGCTTTCACAGCTCTGCATATTCTGTCTTATCTCTGTATCAACTTTCATTCTTCTTCTCTTGTCCATCAAACCTGTTTTATTTGTCAGTTTCTTGAGTTGGTTTTGAGACTGACATAAGCCACCCACTTCTTCTGCTTCACATTATTATAATTTTCTCTGAATTCTTTCTTGGAATTCCTCTTTACGATCTTCGACATTTTTTACATTTAAAATTTTACTTTTTCGTTTAAATAATTTTAATCTTTCATAATTTGTGTTAAATTCAAATCTTGCTCTTACTAATCGATGATAACTGCTTGTCTTGAAGCTGTATAACGCAGTGGCTTCTTTAATGTTTTGAGGCGTATTGGTGAGAACGAAGTCTATCTCATTTTTCACTTCAAAGTTAGGACTCCTCCAAGTCCATTTGCGACGATCACCATGATAAAATAAGAGAAATCAGAGCTCGTACGGAAAGATACAGGTGTTCGTTCTTTCTGCGCGCTATACGAGATTGGAATAATAGAGAATTGTGAAGGTGGTTCGATGAACCCTCTGTCAGACACTTAAATGTGGTTTGCAGGGTATCCATGTAGATGAAGATAATTCTGCAGATTCAGAACGTCCTTGAAATTATGAGGTCACAGGCTAATAAAATTAATACACTCAAAGAAAAAAAAAAGGTTCACCACGAAGAAATTATTCGTCGAGCGGATGGAACAGGTAAACATGATGTACATGTACAGACAAACAAGTGATTACAATTTCAGAAAAATTTCATTAACCAAGCTGTACGTCAACAATGTTCTCCGTCCCGTTTTGTTGCCATACCAAGCGGTCCTGGGCTTATATTTCAGCAAGATAATGCCCGCATGCACAGGCGAGACTTTCTACTGTTTGTCTTCGTGCTTGCCAAACCGTGTGTTGGCCAGCAAGGTCGCCGGATCTCTACCCAACTGAGACGTTTGGAACATTATGGACAGGGTCCTCCAGCCTGATCCGGATTTTGCCATTTAGACAGAATTTGCCACATTACCTCGCAGGAGAACATCTGACAACTCTGTCGATCAACGCCAAGCCGAACTTGCGTAACTGCCAGAGGTGGGCGAAGGCGTTATTGAGTTTCTTCATTTGTGAAGCTCTTTCTCTTGAGTAAATCATCCAGTTTTCCTGAAATCGTAAACATTTGTTAGTCTGTGCATGTATATCATATCTATCCATTTCTAATTCCTTCATGGAGCGACGTTTTTTGTCCTACAATATATTTCAAAAGTCAATGAAATCAATTGATCACAAAGGATTTGAACTAATTTTCCCCAGCAATCAGATACCACCATGGGCCTGCCTAAACACAGAACTGTCGTTTCGTGAGGGCGGAGGTATTTTCCGGAGCTCCGTTTAGATATTGCACATAATTGGCGAGATGCCGAGATTCGAAAAAGGCTTGTGGGTCGTTAGTTTGGAATTCATGCCTCAACTACTTTGCGGCGGAAGGACACTAGACAGTCTTCCTGCCCGTCTCAGAACTGCGGCCACTCTAGTATCCGCAACCTCTGGGCTACGTGGTCTAGCTTCGCTGGACCGCACATATCATAATGGCCAGCCAGTTTTGGTTGGCCACGGAGTTTTCTTTCGGCTAGCGAACGCACAGGGTATGCTGGGGAGAGGCCCTACTGTTTTCAGTTTTGTTAATGTTGTGGTCAATGAGGGGAAAATTTTCCCTAAATTTCAAATTGAATTCACCGGTTGGGTTGTTGTCTATAACAAATCCAAATCCGGCTCTGTCTGATTATTAATTACAGAGACATTTAAAATTCAGCTAAAATAAAAATTACTTCATAAAATCGGTTAAAAGCACACATTGCATGACTTTCCCTCATTTACATTGGATAAAAATGGATGAATGTGAAATAAAATAACTTGAAATATCCCTTCGTAACAATGTTGTATTGTAGACAATATACCCAACAGTGAACTGAAATGTCTCGTAAATTTGATTATAATGCTGAAAAATACTGCATTCGGGAGGATGACGTTTCAATCCCGCGTCTGGCCATCCTCATTTAGATTTTCCGTAATTTCCATAAATCGCTCCAGGCAAATGCCGGGATGGTTCCTTTGAAAGGGCACAGCCGATTTCCTTCCCCGTCCTTCCATAATCCGAAGAGACCGATGTCGTCGCTGTCTGTTCTCCTCCCCCAAACAACCCAACCATCCCAACTTAAAAATACTTGAACAAAATAATTCTTCCTTCTCCATGAAAGTAGGAGTAACCTGAAACAGTTCAAATACTGAGGCTAATCTGTCTAGGTACGCAGTAAATTGTGTACTTTATTAGGTACTCTAATTTATCTTTGAAGACTCAAGCTCTTGTTCTTCTTCTTCGGGTACTTCTTCGCCAAATAGTAAGTCCGTATCTATATCTGAGTTTCTATCATGCTGTGATAAACGTGAATCTGAGTCTGAAGAATAATCAACTTGTTTGATCTGTTTTCATCCTTTTTTGGTATTTATGAAATGAAATCTAGCCTATGTCATTTTGTTTCTGCAGCTCGCACTTTTCTTCCTCTGCCACGGCTTTCCTTCTTAGCAACAAGCTTTCCTTTTCTCATGCATTCTTCTTCCATTCGTTCTTTATTGTATGTCAACATTACAAGCACAGACTTCAATGCTATGCCAGAAAGATCGCCCATATCTTCATTTTAAACAGAGCAATTATATTTTGAGGTGAGATAATCTCATGCATTGTGTGTTGAATGCTAACTTTTGCGGGGGTTATCGCCGAATAATTATAGTCATGTTGTTGAAGCTGCAGGGATTTACCCCAAACATCTACAGGGATTTGCCCCATTTAGCCATTTTCCGACAAATAAGCCATTCTTGATTTTGGGAACCAACCAGCACGATTATTTCGACCAGAAAGTGATGCTTAATGCAGTAGTGTCAAAGAAGAATTCGTTGATTATTGTTTTGAATCCTTATACAATACAATGTTCAAGTAAAACATCAGCAAAATTACATGAAAGTAGCAAAACACAGACCGACCTCATTTGGTCACCTTTGGGGCGCCCTCCGGGATGAACTTTCATGGAACAATAACTTAAAACAAGACGAATCTGCCACCTGGTGGTTAACTCCTGAATCGATGGCTATCAGTTTAAAAACTTCGGAAAAAACGACATTTTGTCTATGGAGTGCGTGATTGGTTATTTTGTAAACATTTTTTTGTTTATTTATAGACGCAATCACATGTTTATGACACAGTCATAAACAGTTTCGGCCATACAGTGACCATCTTCAGATTCTAAAGGTGGCATACACTGTCAGTTTGACAACGCATGAACCTGTGATTAGAGTACGCCGCCTTTAGAATCTGAAAATGGTCATTGTATGACCAAAACCGGTTATGATTGTGTCATAAACATGTGATTGCGTCTATAAATAAACAACAAAAATTTACAGTTTAAAAACTCGTTGCGGATTTTTACAGCAAGCGGGGCTTTACCGCATCTACCGCACAGCGCTTAGGGTGTCCGCGTGAAACAGCGTCTAGAGCTTAGCTCGTCGGTCCAGTCGTTCGCAGTTCTTAGACGGAGCTTCGTCATCAGCACTAGCGCAGGGCTGCCGCCTTTTTCGAGATTCGGTACAAGCTTTAGGTACCTGGTAGCCGCTATCAACCGTGCAGGTAAAATTAATTTCGACTGTGAACATTAATACGATTCTCAGATCTGACCGTGGTTTCTTAGTGTTGTTTCCACTAGCATCTCGGTCGTTAGACGCGATGAAGCTCTCAATACTTTTGTGTTTCCCCTGCCTGGGATTGAGCCACCGCAAATGTCATGATTACTACTTATTTCCATCATAATTCTCATTTCACATTCACTCTCTCAAGAACGAGTTTGGGGAATTATTCATTCCATTTTCCCACCAGTCTGATTTCAATTAACTTGAACTGACCCGCAGCTGGACGTTTTCTGTGACAGGTTTGTGCTAATTCTGTGTATGGAGTAACCGCTATTCAAATTGTACCGGGTTGCCTCGTATTTCTTGTGTCAATATATTTAAGTTTTTACCGGATCTCAAACCTGGTCAGCCGATTGACGCTGTAGCGCTGTCTTACCGCGCATCTGGCAAGGATAGTAAGCAGGTAAGATGTCGATACCAGCGCATAAAGTCTTCGCGAAATTCGTTCCGTGTACTCTGACAGTAATTATGCCTCGCAGACATGGACATCAACAGTATACGCAGACGTTGACATATGAGAGAGTAGTTGGGCTCAAAGAACCCGTTGGAGTAATCGGTGAATCGCTGGGTGTTTGAGTAGGAGTGATGTTAATATTCGATGATTTTGGCAGGAATGGGAGAATCATAGGCAAACACAGCGTCAAGGGGAAGCGGTCGACCTGGAGTGACGACGGCCTGAGGACTGAGCAGGCACCTTGAGCTCAGGATTCATCATTATCGTCGATCCGACGCGCAACTGGGGCTTCGGTGACTGCAATGACCATTAACAGGTGGCTCACTGAAGGGGGGCTGGGGTCATGGCGCCCCTTCCACCAACTACCACTGTTCTCTGTATACCAACGTGCCCGTTTGCAATGGTGTTGGACACATTCGGCCTGGAATCTCACTGACTGGGATAGAATTTTCAGTGATGAGTCTCACTTCGAACTGAACCCCGACGGCTAGCGAAGACGTGAGTGGAGACTCCCCAGATAGCGGTGGGGTATCAACGTGACTGTTACCCAACACATGACCCGATAAACAGGAGTGATGGCCGGAGGTGCCAATTATTTTGATAATAGGACCTCTTCGTTTGTCATCCACAGCACTCTTACAGTACAGCATTACGTCGACGATATTCTACGTCTGATTTCGTTTCCCTTCGTGGCAAGCCATCCTCGGTTTATGTTTCAGCATGATAATGGCTGTCGGCACACGGCGAGAGTTTCTAATTCTTGTCTTCGTGCCTGCCGCATCCTACGATGGCCAGAAAGATCGCCGAATCTGTCTCCCCGGTTGAGAACGTTTGGACCATTATGAGCAGAGTGCTCACACCATCCCGAGATTCTGACGATCCAATGTCCCATTTGGACGGAATGTTGAACGATACCTCTCACGAGGAAATCCAACAACTCCGTCAATAAATGCTAAGCCGAATAACTGCCTGCGTAATACTGACAGGCTCAATTTGTGAAGCTCTTTTTCGTGACTAAACCGTCGATGTTTTTTCTGAAAATCCAATTATTTGTTTGTCTGCACATGTACATCAGATCTACCAATTTCCGCCCAGTTAGGATAATTCCTTAGTGGTGTGTTGCTTTGCTTTTTTTCCGAAGTTTATTCCATATACCAATCCCACTTCCTGTTTCCCCGACTATACAGGCTCGTATAATACCTTCCCACTCAGTCTTGAGTAGCATATCCGACCCACAGTTTTCAATCGTCCACCACTAACTTATCGTGATGGTGTAGCTATATCCCTCCAATTAAGACTGAAAAAAAAAAAAACACTTTGAGAGGTTCCATGCCCTCTTTTGCATGTCTCATTTTCATCAATTTTATTAATGTTCCATGTCATTGCATGGTAGTAACAGACCGAAAAAGGTTATTGTAATGAGAGTATTTGTACTGAGAGCTCAAAATGTTTTACGTCCTTGGGTGGCCCGTGCGAGGCGAGCATCGGAGGACGGGGCACATTGCGTTTCCGGTTGGGAGCTGCACTTCCCTACTTCCCTGAATTCTGTGCGGTTCGTACAATAGGCTTAAGTGCCTGGCGGAACGACTGACGTCGGTCGAGTTTCGCCTATTGTATGCAGGGCAAAAGGACCTGCTAGACGCCTGAGCGCCTGAGTGTCGCCGCAGTTTACGTGTTTACCGTTCCGGCGCGTCTAGAATGAAGATTCCTGGCACCGTCTGACTGCCTTGTCCTCTTCATCCGGAGAAAACTTGTGGACTGTGTCCTGCTGAGTGCGACTGTCTGGCACCGGATTGCCGGTGGTCTAGGCAGGTTGTTTTCGTAGTGGTCAAACGGTAAGTTCAGTGCCCTCAGCTGAATAGCATAGGCATGATTGGTCAACTTAAACTGAGGCTAGTTGACGTCATAAAGCCCTGCTCGAAATGGAAGGGAACGGTCGCTATAGGCGCGAATGATGCTCTGAGACAGTGTGGGGGAATTTTGGAATCAGAACTGAATACTGATTCGCAGTTTTCGAGGAGAGTAGAGAGTAGAGCAATGTTGGCTTCACTCTTGCGTTGCGCGGGAAAAAGGGGATTCGGGATCTGATCTTCGTTGGAGTCGGACGGTCTTGCGACTCGGTCGCTCTTTTACGGAAGAACGTAGAATCCTCGGACAGCCTTCGAGGCCAGGGGTTGCCACAGAGTCGCTGCACGGCAGAAGTCGGCGCCTACATCGTCAGGACGCTGCCTACCGTCGACGTGCTGCAGGTTTCAGTACTGGTACAGTATTTTGCCGCTCCGGCATTGTAGGACCTTATCATTTTTATACTGAATCCCTCAGCAGCACGCGCGCTCGCCTTGCTACAAGTCCACCTTGCTTGTTTCTCCATGTGATCCCATTTGAGCTCTCACTACTAATTGCGATACTGCTATATAGTCGGGAGACTAATATTTGATTCATTAGGATCTCCAGTCATTATCGTCAATCGTTTACATCACAGAGACTAGGAGCCCCTTGTTCTCGAGCCAACTCTTATTCTCATAATATTTCAGTATACCTGGTCCTTCAACCCTCTGTTTGTGTCGATAATCATGTACATTTATGTTCAGATGTATAATAAACTTCATCGTAATATTTAATCCGCACATCATTTCGTAGATATATGCAGAATCCCATTTCCTGTTTTTTATTATGATAAGGTTCTTTTTTTTTGAGTAGATTACAATTTTTATTAGGTTATTGTGAGTGTGCACCCCTTATTTTACCAACCAGCACGTTACACCATCATTTCCTTCCGTTACCATTGTGCTCATAATTAATTAGCTGGTAGATAAGGAGGGGGTCGAGTGCATGTCTCGTTCTCATGCAAAATTCGTCTGAATGAAAGAGGTACAAACTCTTCTCCACCCCGGCATCTCGCAACTTAACAACCTTTTCTTCGTACTTGCATCTCCAGTGAATGCTTCCTACTCTGACCCTTCGGTTCTCCACCATTATCTCGTCCCATCTACCCATTATGTGAAGCTGGTCATCAAGAAAGAAAGCGACATCAGCGTAAACTTCAGCAAGATACTACCATGAAGCGGTTCACCATATATCAATGCACCCGAATCAGCTTCTATCTCTGTTTAATAATGTTATCTTTTATCTCCTTTCAATGGCTTATTATATCATGTTTTGTTAAGAATCTGTAGGTTGAAGACCCTGCTGCCAGCGCCCCTCTCCCCCTACCGATGGATAAGAAGTTACAATAAACAAAATAATATGTCAACACATCACGTGTGTTGCTTGTAGAGTAAGGAGTTTCTATCTCTGAAGTCCTGTTCTGGAACTTCCGCTAAACACCCACGCATGGTTTTCGTAATCCGTTCACTAAATTCGAAAAAAAAACACTGTCAGCAAATAATTTTTTTTCATTTATTGAGTCAAGGCCACAAATTTGTTGAAGAACAATTCCACATTCCACCCTGGCTCTTATAAACTCTCTGTCACTTATACCACTATCAACTGATGACAGCTATTTGCCATTTTCAAGAGCGTTCCCCCGTACTCGTAAATTTACACCGGTACCCTTTGTGGGTGTATACAATTGTTCATCTGTCATTTTAATACGTAACCGCTGCCATAGTGAATACGAGCGTGAACAATGTTCCACATTCGTCAACGCTTTAACCGTAATACATTGCACAGTACATTGTACTGTCCGGGTTAATTCAATCTTGTCCTGTTTACAGTAAACAGCTTAAAAGTATATAGCTTTTCAAAGAAATGCTGACAAACAGTCACCACTGCTCAGCCGATTGCGTCTATCGATATGTGTAGGGCATGGTGCCTCAGCATTATAGGCGTTTTGTAGGTGTGTTTAAAATTATAGTCGATTATGTACTCCACCTCACATACATAAACACAGGGTGATTCAGCCACCCATAACGCTGTCGTTATATGCAACCCGCAATGTTATAACTGTCCTTCATAAATCACGTGCAAGATTTTCGTATTTTTTTTACTCGCTACGTGTTAGTCATACAGAAAAAACGAGCAGTGTCTCTTTGTAGGAAATTTAATGTGGTTAAATTTTCTACTGGGATACGTTTCCACTGGAGGTCACGGTTTTCTAGTTATTCAAGAAAATCGTACAAAACTGGCCTTCAAACGCACTTCCATCCCACACTCATTCCTCACCATTTACGATTTCTAGTACGTTGTTCGTGACAGTCCCTCTTATCACTGAACAAAAATTTTCGACTACGCGAACTTTTCCCGATATTCGACCTTTTTTTAATCCCTAGTGACTGGTTTCTTACGCCACCAGCGTAGTCGGCTATTTAGTTAACATTATTAACTTAAACGTGCCAGTGCTGATAGTGAACGGAAAACGATTTCTTTATATGTTACGCTAAAACTAATTACTTCGAAAATTTGATCCAAACATAACCCTTCAAGCACAGCAGCTCCGTGTCAGAAGGCCTGACGAATACAACGTTGTAATTGTCTATTTTATGCTTTAAAAATTCTCAAAACTGTTGGGTAAAATTTACACAATAGTCAGTTTTACGGTCTCTAACTCGACTGAGCCTATGGTGTAGAAAGACCAGTCAATGAAGACCAAACAGTGTCGAATGTGAGAAATAATACACGCAGTTGCAAATATTTGTACTGTAGTGAGAGGGAGTGCCATGAACAACATGCTAGAAATCCGGACCGGTGGGGGCTCAGTTTCGAGAGTCCGTTTCAAGGTCAATTTTGTACGTTTTTCTTGTATAACTCGAAAACTACGATCTCAGGCGAAAACGCATCCCAATAAAAATTTAACTAAATTAAGTTTCCTGCACAAGGTCCTGTCCATATTTTCTGTAGTTTGCACTTAGCTAGCGAGAGAATATGAAAATCTCGCGTGTATTTAATGAAAGCCAGTTGTTACACTGTGAGTTGCATAAAACGACAGCAGTAGAGGCAGCTGAATCACCATGTGTAGTCATGCTTACGTTATGCCATAGTATACGTCATTCTACAAAATGTAGTCAAAACTGTAAAAAAAAAAAGATTCAGACACTGGAATTTTAAAAGCTTTCACAAATTACACGAGGGTGTGAGCTGTCATACTTTATCGCACATGTAACTGCAGACTGGGCACTTACTTGAGTAATTTATACCATTCCACTACATGAAACACTCGGATGAAATTCTGCGTAAAACTCTTCTAGTTCGTAGTTTTGTTTCTTCGTTCAACGTACCGTCCTGCTCTCTTCAGCATGCTTGTATATTTCCGTTTTCTCGAGTGCATCTATATCTCTTCGTCTCTTGCTTGTGCGAAAAGAATAATTGTGTGTGAAGAACTCCATAAACTTTATATAGGTAAGACGGGGAGCGATTTTACCACAGGATTTACAGAGCACATCAGGTTGACAGAAATATAATTCCACAGTAGCAACATTTGAAACAGACCACCCACATTATTGCAGAAGTCACCAAAACCCTACAAATGCTACACGCAAGCAAATTTGGATGCACTTGAAGAAATGGAAATATGCACATATGCTGAGAGAGAGCGAGCGAGTACGTTGGTTTTTGCAGAATTTTAGCCGACTGTTTCATAAAGTGAAACAGTATTTATGCTGCAAATAAGTGCACTACAGTCTTCAGTTTGATGTTTGTTATTATGTGACAACTTTCAACCTCATCATTCCTGCTTAAGTTTTAAATATCAATGCTTCAGCATCAAAATACGTTTTTAAAGTTTTTACTTCATTTTGTTAAGCGACTTACACTATGACATGACGTAATCGTGACCATATTTGTGCATGTAGGTGGACCACATAAATGATAATAATTTTAAACATACCGACACGGCAGTAATGTTGTTTGAAAACGTTGACGTGTTGGAACAACGTTCTCGCTCGTGCTTACTACTACAGAGGTTTGATAGTTAGTTGGTTGGTTGATTTGGGGGAGGGGCCAGACAGCGACGTCATCTGTCCCATCTGATTAGAGAAAGATGGGAAAGGAAGTCGGCCGTGCCCTTTCAAAGGAACCATCCTGGCATTTGCCTGAATCAATTTAGGCAAATCACGGAAAACCTAAGTCAGGATGGCCGTGCTCGGGATTGAACCGTCGTCCTCCCGAGTGCGAGTCCAGTTTGCTAATCACTGTACCGCCTCGCTCGGTGGTTACATAGTAAAATGACATATGTAGATTCGTATACACTCGCAAACAGTGAGGATCTAAATTTTTGAGTATAGAAATATGCGCTTGGAAATGACGAAAATAAGTTGATTGTGGTACAAATGACGGTTATTATATAACAACCAGAGTAGAGAATGTAACTCTCTTTCAATAAAGGTGTGGCTATGAAACCCGATATGGAAATGAACTTAGTGATGAGGAACTCGCGGGCTGGTTTAAGTCCTTTGTAATTGATGGTTTTTCGGCGGGTAGCATGTTAGGTGTCTTAAGTGTAAACTTGTAGTGTAGGTACCTGTAACGAGCATTATAGTCGTTTTTATGTTGTTGTAATTGTTCATGTAATTTCTCATGTAAAGCTAAAATTCATGTAATCCATGTGTGAAGTGATCAGCATGTAATCTGGATAACCTGTGTAAACATACATTAGCACACATCATTTCAGATGAGAATACCTCGAGGGTGTAGCGAGACCTTCTCATCTGAAATAGGTAGAAATAATCCATTATTAATCAACATGCTACTTAAGACTGTATTACACATCCAAATACAGCATATCACTTCCCTCTACATACTACAAATTATTTTCACCACGCTCATTGTGTTACATTTACTTTTTTTTAATTTTTCTTTGACATTGGCATTATATAAATTATATTCTCATCACCTAGGTAATAACAAATTATATGGAACCATTTTAACAATTATTAAGCATTCAGTTCGCTGTAACTCAGAGAAATCTTTTTATACTACATTCTTTATATTTTTTACGAAAAAGCATTAACAACTGTATACCAATAAGATTGCAACAATGACAAGTCTTTGCTATTAGACACAGAAGCATCCGACCCACCTTACATTTCAAGGCGGTGGGTTACTCTGTACTGTTAATGAAATAAATAAATAAATGTTCTTGATGATAATGACCCTGAAACTACTGATAATAAGAGGCGAGGCTGACACCTAGTGACGACACCAGACCTCCACCTCTCGATTAACAGCAACGAGGTAATCGAGCTCAAATTCCCTATCGGAGTGGCAAGGAGAGGATCACCATCAACGGTACCACATTTCCACACTTCAGAAGACCTTGAACATCACCCCAGAAATCGGTCGTGTGGTCAGAAACTGTGCACCACCAACCCACCCTCATGTTCTATCGAAAGAAAGGCACTGAAAATATTTTTCATTCAGGGTACGAAGTCACTGCCTGATATCGAAATTCTTCTAAATCAAAAATACTTCTGATGTACAAAACTATCCTAAGACCTAAAATGATTTGGGGAGGAAAATCTTCGAAGTAGTTAAAACGTTTTCAGAAAATACAATTCCTCTTGTAAGATACAATCACATGGCATATGGGAATAAAATAGACTTCAGTGTACCTCATGTTTATTTTGTTTGGATCCCTACTGATTCTGCTGCTATAATTTTTGTAACATATATGAATACTGATTATGCTGGGTAGTTAAACAGTCCACACCACTAATTCCTTGAAACTCACCGTATTATTCACAAAACAGTACAAAGACTCGAGCGCACGTTTTATTGCGTCCACTGTGTTCCACGGCTGTCAGGGGAAGACAAGATACAATTGGCTCATCCTGTCCCCATTCTCTTTGTAGAAAATGAAAATGAGCGGGCAGCAGAGATGATCGTTGGTTAACAGAGTGTGTATGGTGAGAACAAAATATTTTGAGTAAGAATTAGAGACGAAAACGCTATCTAAAACATCAAAGCTAAACAGTAATATTTATGCCACACCCAGGGGAGGTATGATACACACCCTAAGACAGAAGGAAAACAACCCACCACGAAGGAATTATTCCAGTGCGACGGATATCGATAGATGTGACTTACATGTACAGAGGAACAAATGTCCACAGTTTTTAGAAAAACTGCATGGTTTGTCTAAGAGAAACAGCTTCAGAAACTGAGCAAGTCAATAATCCTCTGAGCAAGTCAATAAACCTCTGACCCTTATGGAAGCAGTTATTCGACTATTCACTGATTGGTAGAGTTGTTGGGTGTATCCTGAGAGATGTCATGCCAAATTCTATCCGATTGACGCGTTAGGTCGTCGAAATCCCGAGCTAGTGGGAAAGCCTTGCCCATAATGCTCCACACTGCTGTCCGAGGAATCTCCAGACACGTCTTCGCTGGTGATGGGGGCTCCGTTTTAAGCGAGACTCATCACTGAAGACTAATCTAGTCCACGAATTGAGATCGGAGATCTAACTGGCAAAACGCCAAACGGGTTTGTTGGTGTAACAGAATGGCAGTCGGCGCAGTAGGGGCCGTGAGCTAAGCCCCCTTTCTGTAAGCCGTCCATTAACGGTCCCTGTCGTCACTGAAGACCCAGTTGCACGTCGGATCGATAATAATGGTGAATCCCGGCCTCGGTGTGCCTTGGCGACGATTGCTCGGTCCTCTTATGCTGTCATCTCTCTATATTGACAGCTTCTTTCTGACGATGTGTTCGGCCGTGGCTCACCCATTCCTGCCAACATCGCCGAATACTGACATCGGTCCTACTCACATTACGAACGATTCGACAGTTTCTCCAACCGACTCGTTTGAGTCTAACTACACTTCCTTTCTTGAATGCTGACATCCAGGTATTGTTCACGCGCCTGTCTGCGAGGCATAGTTACTGTCCAGCTGAGCACGTGGAATGGAATTCGTGAAGACTGTACGCCCGAGTATCGACATGTCCCCTGTTTACTAGCCTTGCCTGTTGCGCGGTGAAATTCCCCTGTAACGTCTCACATTCATTCTTGGCTGCGAATCTGACAATTTTGCATCTTCCATCCATACCTGTATGAATATCAATCTGCGACGAATTTACGTGACTCCTCTGTCGTGCGTCGTTTTTTTTTTCTTTTTTTATGCTCCATACCTCAGTCTGTAAAAACGGAACCCTTATGGGATCAATTTGTTGTCCGCCCGTCTGTCTGTCTGTCTGTCCGACTGTTCAAAATCCCCTTTCTCAGCAAAGGGTGGACGTGTTATGTCGAAATTTGTCACATATTAAGATCTACGGTCCCTTAGCGTTACAAAAAGTGAAGCTTCTAATTCAACGAAATAAAAGGAAACGGTCATTTTTGTCACATGTTTTGATACTCGGAAACTCCACAATTAGAACCTATAGGGAACTTCCCGTTTCCGCATAATCGTTAAATTTTGCAAGAAGCAAGGTTTCACATTAGAAGAAAAGGGAAAAATGTGAAAATTGTTAGTCTGTAGTTATATTACATACAAATATTTTTGTCATTTGTTGTCCTACTACCTGTCTGTTCATCCATCGGTTAAGACCTCTTTCTCTGAGAAATGGTTGGTCATATCATGGAGTGTAAGAAATGTAAACTTGTAAGTCAGATCAATGAAAAGATACGGTCATTTATGCCGACACTTAACAAAATCTACGGGTTACTTCCCGTTGTCCTAGAATCATGAAACTTGGCAAGAAGCAAAATTTCAAACTAAAATCAAAGAAGAAAATCTGCAAATCGTGAATTTGTAGCTATGTCGCACGTAAATAATCTTTTTGGTCATTTGTTGTCTGAATGTCTGTCTGTTCACTTGTCTTTCAAGCCCCCTTTTTCTCAGGAACGGGTAAACGTATCATGCCGAAATTTAAGTCACATACCAGTAATAAGGACTACAGTCCTTTGACGGTATAAGAAATGTAACGTACTGAGTCAGTAGACCCAAAAGGTACATTATGTCACATTGTAACTAGGCTGTTTAGGTTTTTTCATTGGTAACGCCACGTAGCGCTCTGTATGAAAATCACTGACTGTGCTGTGTGCAGTCTGTGACTGGTTTGCATTGTTGTTTGCTTTTGTAGTGTTGGGCAGCTGGATGTTAACAGCACATAGCGTTGCGCAGCTGGAGGTGAGCCGCCAGCAGTGGTGGATGTGGGTAGTGAGATGGCGGAGTTTTGAGAGCGGATGATCTGGACAGAGACAGTAAATTTGTAAGACTGGATGTCATTAACTGATATACATTATGATTTTTAACACTATTAAGGTAAATACATTGTTTGTTCTCTATCAAAATCTTTCATTTGCTAACTATGCCTATCAGTAGTTACTGCCTTCAGTAGTTAGAATCTTTTATTTAGCTGGCAGTATTGGCGCTCGCTGTATTGCAATAGTTCGAGTAACGAAGATTTTTGTGAGGTAAGAATTCATGGAAGGTATAGGTTGTTGTTATTCAGGGCCATTCTTTTGTAGGGATTACTGAAAGTCAGATTGCGTTGCGCTAAAAATATTGTGTGTCACTTTAGTGAATGTCTGAGTACGTTCAGTTTTGCTCAGCTGTACGAAAATCAAATACCATATGATGTTTATCAGCACAGTAATTCATTAATTTTTCCAAGGGGACGTTACAACATATCTACGTGACGTATTTTGATACTCGCAAAGTTACTCGTCAAAACTTATAGGGTACTTCCCGTTGACCTAGAATCATGACATTTGGCAAGAAGAAAGGTTATACAATATATGTAAAGAGAAAAACCCGAAACTGACAGTTTGTACTCATATCAAACGAAAAAAATATTTATTTTTTATTTTTTATCACACTGTCCGTCAGTCCTCCATCTGTTAACACCGCTTTTTCTCAGGAACGAGTGGGCCTATCAAGCTTAAATTTATGTCTTATACTGAAGTCTCTAGTCCTCTGTTGGTATAAAAATATTAAGGTTATAAGTCAATGCAATCAAACGATAGGACAATTTATGTAACATATTTTGATACATGCAAGCTCACCAATTAAAACATATACCGTACTTCCCCTTGACGTAGAATAACGAATTTTGGCAAAAACAAAGGTTTTACACGACAAGCAAAGGAAAAGAATCAGAAAATTGTTAATTTGCATAACATGAAAAAATACTCCTTTTGTCATTTGTTATCTCACTTTAAATCTGAAAATATAACATTCTTGAAAGTCTTGGAACGTCAGTATCAATGCCGATAACTGGGAAATAATAATCGAGATCGTCAATTTTCGGGATCGATGAACTGTGTATCTACATAAACAATAAACAAGTTTTATGGAGCTCTCACTGCCCGAGGCCTCCTCGCACCAGGCCAATACACACACACACACACACACACACACACACATATATATATATATATATATATATATATATATATATATATATATATATATGTGTGTGTGTGTGTGTGTGTGTGTGTGTGTGTGTGTGTGTGTCTGTGTGTGTGTTTGTGTGTGTGTTTGTGGGTGGGTGTGTGGGTTGTGTGTGTGTGTCTTAAATTTAAACAAAAATGTCTGTTCTAGCAAGGGAAGAGAGATAGGGCACGTGGCTGAAGTGAGGGGAGGACACTGGGAAGGAAGAAGTCCGGGAAGGGAAAAGGGCAACAGGGGCAGCTTTCCTAAGTCTCTGCAGCCTCGGCTTCTCTACCTACAAAAATAAAATTGGGATAGAAAATACTCAGCTACGTGACAGTGGCGCATTATACTGGTTTCTAAATCAGATGGGACGGGAACACCCTGCAAACACGCTACTGTGCGAGACTGCTTGGCGACTTCTCTCTGACCTGCCTGCCCGCCAACCAGAGCTACGAATGTTGAGGAAAGATCGCCTCCACAGAGCCGCTGGCTGCTGCGCCCTCTTGAAACGGGTCCAACTGCGGCCGGCGGGCATCGGCCAGTTTTACGGCCGGTCCGGGGGAACGGTACGAGTTTCTCACGTCGTATAAACGTCAGTCGATGCGTCGCGGCGGAGTCCACGCCGGTGCCAGCTCGTAATTTAGAGCGCCCATTTAATCCGGGCCGGCCGCCGCCCACCGGCCGCCGTAAGCGCGACACTTTACACGTTTTATAGCCGCGCTCCGGTTATGAGTGGCCGGGTAAACCTGGCAGCCATCCCCGCGAGATTTACATGGGGCGGCTGGCGGCGCGTGGAGGGTCAGCGCGTCCTTCGCAGCGGCGACTATGCGACGCGGCAGCGCGTGCGGCCGGCAGCAGCCGGCAGGCACACTACGCGGCGCGACGTCTGTCTGCCTCTGGCGGGAGGTCTCCAGGCACAGCGCCCGGGAGTCACTCCACTAGGATGAGTTCTCGTATTTATTGCTCCCTTTGCTGGAGGGTCAGTGTTTTTAGGGGTTGGATCCGACCCGTCACGACTTCCTCTACTGTGTCAACAATAAGAAAACTGTGCCCGGTGAATTTTGCGCCCACACTATAATCTGTGACATTTGCAAACACTATTTCTTCAGATTATCTGCTTACCAAGTCCCGACCTACCTGCACCCTGAGAATCCTCGTCCGCCGGACGCGATCGCTACGTTTGCCGTGAGCTGCTGAACCGCGTCGACGCCGCCATGCAGATAACCAGCAATAAAACATCCTGATGCACCAGTGGCCGACATTACATCCTACGGTATGCTGTCTTACATTCGCATATTGAACTTTTTCTAATTGTTTTAACATCTTCTCTGGACATGAACCCTTTCTAACATGCCTGGGATGGATTGAAAAGGGCTTTTTGTGGACGACGTGACGCACCAACCACTCTGAGGGATTTACGCCGAATCGCCGTGGAGGAGTGGGACAAACTGGACCAACAATGCCTTGATGAACTTGTGGATAGCATGCCACGACGAATTCAGGCATGCATCAATGCAGGACGACGTGCTGCTGGGCATCAGAGCTACCGATGTGCACAGCAGTCTGGACCACCACCTCTGACGGTCTCTCTGTATGGTGATACAACATGCAATCTGTCGTTTTCATGAGCAATAAAAAGGACGGAAATGATGTTTATGTTGATCTCTATTACAATTTTCTGCACAGCTTCCGGAACTCCCGGAACCGAGGTGATGCAAAACGTTTTTTGATGTGTGTATCTTTTAAAACGAGCATGAAGTTCAGGTAAATGTCCTTCAGTTCTAAAAAGATCTGCAGTACGGTCTATCTCATTATTATTTATAAAACGCTACAAACAAGGGAAGTAATCCACTTCTCTTCCGTCGTTCATTTTTCTCTTCCAAAGAAGAAGAAGCTCCTTCTCAAAGACCAAAACTTCATCAATAAACTAAATGTAAGTTTAACTTCTCAAATACACAGCAAGACAAAGAAGTACTACGTACAGACAAACAAATGATTACAAATTGAAAAAAGGCGATGCCACATTAAAGAGAAAGAGCTTCACAAATTATGGAAGCCAATAACACGTTAGTCCATCTCTGCCTCTTGTGCGAGCAGATATGCGGCTTGAGACTGATTGATAAAGTTGTTGGATGTCCACAGAGATATCGCACCAAATTATGTCCAGTTGGCATATTAGATCGTCAAAATCTCGAGATGCCTGGAGCGCCCTGTCCATAATGCTCCAAAAGATCTCCGTTCGGGAGAAGTCCCGCCAGCCAAGGTAGGATTTGGCAAGCACGAAGACATGCAGAAGAAACTTTCGTCGCGTGCGAGCAGCCATTATCTTGCTGAAATGCAAGCCCATGATGGGCTACCATATAGGGCAATAAAACGGGGACCGCTGTCTGGGGCGTCTCCAGACACGTCTTCACTGGTCTCCAAGGGGGTCTCATGACTCAAGATCATTCTCCTTCAGTCAGTGGGATTCCAGGACGAACGTGCCCGATATAACTGAAAACGGATTTGGTTGTGTGCAGAGACCACTGGTAGTCTGTGCAAGAGGCTCCATTCCGTGAGCCTGCTATTAATGGCGCTAGTGGTCATTGACGCACCAGTTCCACGTTGGCACAATGGTATTGATGAATTCGGGACTCAGCCCGCATCTCGTGGTCGTGCGGTAGCGTTCTCGCTTCCCACGCCCGGGTTCCCGGGTTCGATTCCCGGCGGGGTCAGGGATTTTCTCTGCCTCGTGATGGCTGGGTGTTGTGTGCTGTCCTTAGGTTAGTTAGGTTTAAGTAGTTCTAAGTTCTAGGGGACTGATGACCATAGATGTTAAGTCCCATAGTGCTCAGAGCTATTTTTGAATTCGGGACTCTGGGCGCCTCTCTGACGGCTGCTCGATCCTTTCGTCCTGATGTCTCTTTAGGTCGATCGCTTCCTTCTTGACGTTGTGTTAGACCATGATTAAACCATTCCTCCCACCATCGTCGAATAGTGGCACCGTTCATATTCAAATGACGAACTCCTTGCTGATTACTCCAGCAGGCTCCTTTGAGCCCAACTACACGTCCTGTCTCAAATGCCGTCGTTTACGTATATAGTTACTGTCCAACTAAGTACACGGAATAAAATTCGCAAAGACTTTATGCCGTAGCATCGACATGTCCCCTGTTCACTACTCTTGCCTTCCGCTCGGTGAAATTGCGCTACAGAGTAACGCATTCACCCGTCGGCCACCAGAGTTTACGATTTTGCATTTTCTGTCGATACCCGTATGAACATCGATTTATGAGCCTCTGCGTAACTCCTTCGTGCTTCGTCTTTTTTTTTTTTTTTTTTTTTTTTTTTTTTTGTATTAGAGTATATTTCATCATTGTTTTTGTCTTAGGGAATATCACATAAAACTGCAACCCTTAACAGAAAATCAGTCTTATGGTTATGTGGATTACATATTCAACAAAATTACATATCCCTCTCGGTACTATTGTTTCCCAAGACCCTCTTTCCAATGTCGAGAACCGTTCACGATGTTAGAGGGTTACGGACTTTTACGACAAATCTCAGAAGTCGTGCTAGTTATGAGTACAGTTAACGAAGTTATGAATGACGAATTTCACATGTGACTATTCGAGTGTTTACGAGACTATAGTGAATTTAAATAACAACGCTCATGCATTATCTGAACGCCTTTCATCATTTGCCTCTTAACTTGGTATCCAAGCACGTCACCAACCAAACCAGAAGACACATATTTAGACTGTTATAGAGCAACATCAAGGTTGTTGTAGTCACAGAAGTCAATTTATGGCAAAATCCATTTATCTGACTGCAGGAATGAATCATTCCTCCGAAGCTCTTACGCGTATTGAGATTTAACTGCAGGAGGTCTGCGCTCCAGCAATGTAACTAATCGAACTTGTCTGTGGTACATTATTGTAAGGGGGAGGAGCAAAGAATTTTCGTTTTGATCTGAAATCTTTCACTTCCGTGGAAAAATTCATCGGAGCTTTTGTCACCCTGGAACGTTAGGAACATAACTGAACCAGATAAACAGAAAAATGTTGCTTACCTTTGGCACTATATAAACATTAAATCTGCAACCAGGTGCTAATGCCCCGTTACCTGGATAAACATGCATAGAATGTTTTTAGAAAACATTGTGCAAGTCAGAATAAATAAATCCACTTCAGCTTAACTTAAGACCTCGATCATCTCGGTGGTTTTCTTAAGATACTTTTAGGATTTCCCTTTATGAAACCAGAAACCCAGTCCTCCATTTTGGTAATTTTATTGAAATTGTGCTTAAGGTGGATTTTTTTTTTTCGGCAAGTTGAAAGGTAACTCGCCGAAACTCAGCCAGGAGAATGCCCTAGAATGATTATGCCAATGATGGCACACGGGTGACCATGTTCAGGAATAACACCAGACCTTCTCCCCAAAGAAGGTATGCCTGAATTTGACGTTAATCGATCATTAAATGTAGTTCTTGAATAAGCTGTTCAGTGATCTGACTGACTTCACTAAGCTTAATGCCTTTTGTACGGTTTCTTCAGTATATTCAGCCCTTTCTAGTTTTCTTTTTGTCTTGTTCTCGCCAACTCAAAATAAATATAAGATCTTACTTAAAGATAAACAATTCTTATTCCGAATTTAAAGCGCGGAGGAATAGTCAACAGTCTGACGACATTGCCCTATATTCGTCTGGCGATGTTACTACACTCAGACATCGTGGCGGAGACCAGATTTTAAAGGCTTTGCTAATGCTCGGAAAGTTACAAAACTCATGCCAGAAGACGAACTAGAAAACATACTGTCTAGCTTCATTATGGTTCTTACAGTGAAAAGTACTGAAATGCTAACCTCAGTTGAAACAGAAACCAGATGTTAACATCATATTTGAACAAAAATTAATTTTGACCACCACACTAACAATATCGTTCACAAGAACTTGTCGCCTCTGGACGCTCCTTCAGCACACTCTCCCACTGACTACGGCGTTACTCAGTTGAGAAATCAAAGCTATCGATATTACCTGGTGTGCTGATATTCCCCTGGCCTCCCCTACTGTTGTGATTATAGCTTCAATCATCTTGAGATATTTAAGGAATGAGTCTAATAAATTATATTTCTTCGTATCTTCTGTGCTTCCGCGGAAATGAATTCCCATCAATAATGAATATTCTTGCAAACAGAACGGACTGTAGCAGTAACACGTTCTCAAGGCAAATAACACTCTTAAAGGTACACTACACGTGTCGAGCAAGTCATAGACTTTATTCTGTGTGCTGTAATGAACCTTGCCTCATCGAAACATTCACAAGGCAAATAACACTCTTAAAGGTACACTACACGTGTCGAGCAAGTCATAGACTTTATTCTGTGTGCTGTAATGAACCTTGCCTCATCGAAACATTCACAAGGCAAATAACACTCTTAAAGGTACACTACACGTGTCGAGCAAG
Source organism: Schistocerca serialis cubense (assembly GCF_023864345.2). Classification (NCBI taxonomy): domain Eukaryota; kingdom Metazoa; phylum Arthropoda; class Insecta; order Orthoptera; family Acrididae; genus Schistocerca; species Schistocerca serialis. The sequence continues at coordinate 336,013,093 of NC_064642.1, forward strand.
TCATAGACTTTATTCTGTGTGCTGTAATGAACCTTGCCTCATCGAAACATTCACATGTTAACCCAAATGTTCGATTCCGTATAAATTGTGGCCAGACTTGGGTTAATTTTTTTTTACTTAAATTATATTTCTCGCCTGAAGATATCTCTGATCATATTCGGTTACCACAAAGCTATTTTTTGGTAATATATTTTTATTAGTCATGTCGATCCATTTCGTAAAATCGATCTTGTGCCATGAAAATCAGTGATCACAGTTGTCAACATTGATCAAAATACAAATTTAAGCTGTAATATTGTTATGCTTCAGTTTTCATGCAAACAAAATTTCTATCTTCATTTACAATTTTTCTAATTTTACTTGCGGGCTTTCGAAAAAAAAAGAAAAACAATATTGGAGGCCCTTAACTACGTACCCTCTGACTCAGAGTTGAATTATTAAAATTTTTGACTGGTTTCGTCGTCTAGGGGCTGGGATACGTAGCTGCCGCATTACAAGTCAAATACTGCTGAGTCTACAGTATATAATATGAATATACACATGAATCGAATGGTTTAAGATTCCTATCACTCGGCAATTGCGAATTTTGAATGTAACATAGAAATCTATAAATGAAAGATGGCAATTAAATAACTATTTTTAATGACTTTAAATTATGAGTACGATAGAGGAAGTACCTTTAAGAATACCGTTTATTACTGCAAAACACTTACTGGTGTCGATGGTCCAGCAATTAAATAAAATATAAGTTGAATAACAGGGAAACAATAGATTCCTACTTCATGTAATTAGTTATGAACAACAATCTAACACGCCAGTTATTCACTTCTAAACGCAGACTACGTCTTCACTGCAGAAGCCACGGAAATCTCACAACTGCACAAGTCGGCACTACAAAATATTACTGTGACCTGCTGCCACACGCAAACTGCTAAACATTTTCCAAGTATTTCCTGCGACCGCCCGTCGCACCTTCCCGTCCAGCACTCCCCTCTTGCCCAATCCGACCCGATGCTCCTCCCTCACCTCCATACAGTCTCTCCATTGACTTTGGTAGTGGCCTACCATAGTAACGAGCGCTGTGATTGGTTAGAGCGCTCCTGCCATGTCTCCAAGCCAACGCACACTCACAAACATATTGAAACATATACAAAATACTGGATTTACATTTAAATAACTTGAAATTAAATAAATATTCCTACGGCTGGACGATAAACATGATCTACCACACATTATTAAATACATAAACAAATTAAATAAATATACGGGGTGATTCAACAAGAATACCACAACTTTAGGAAATTAAAACTCTGCAACGACAAAAGGCAGAGCTAAGCACTATCTGTCGGCGAATTAAGGGAGCTATAAAGTTTCATTTAGTTGTACATTTGTTCGCCATTTCAGCCAATAAAGTTTTTGGTCCCTTTTTCTTCGAAGGTGCTACTGTAACTGGACTACAGTATCTGGAGATGTTAGAGAACTGGCTGTTCCCTCAGCTCGAACAAGAAGCACAACAATTCATATTTCAGCAGGATAGAGCGCCACCACATTGGCACTTATCTGTCCGTAACTACCTGAACGTCAACTACCCGAGGCGATGGATCGGCCGCCAGGCAGCCCGTGACAGAGCACTTCAGCACTGGCCTCCAAGAAGCCCTGATCTTCCCCCCTGCGATTTTTTCTTATGGGGGTATGTTAAGGATATGGTGTTTCGGCCACCTCTCCCAGCCACCATTGATGATTTGAAACGAGAAATAACAGCAGCTATCCAAACTGTTACGCCTGATATGCTACAGAGAGTGTGGAACGAGTTGGAGTATCGGGTTGATATTGCTCGTGTGTCTGGAGGGGGCCATATTGAACATCTCTGAACCTGTTTTTGAGTGAAAAAAAACCTTTTTAAATACTCTTTGTAATGATGTATAACAGAAGGTTATATTATGTTTCTTTCATTAAATACACATTTTTAAAGTTGTGGTATTCTTTTTGAATCACCCTGTATATCAAAGGAATAGAAGAAAAAGTAGGCCAGTAACCTAACGTCTCTGTGCTTTCTAAAACACAGTAATATTTGACCAGCTTCTTCATGAATAGTATATATCGGATATAATCAAAGACATAGACGAATAAATATATATTTATAAGCATGCTGCTGCCGTTTTCTCGTGTAACTGTGGCTGACTTATGGCCTGACACGATCGATAGTAACTGGCCACTTTGACCTCCAATAATTCATGTACTATTCAAGTTTCATTCCTGAAATTCATACCAATTAAGTTTACACTTATAGCTTTCTAAAGAAACGTCGATCGACAAAATCGGATGAACCGTTTAGGTTTTGAAAATTTTTTGCTGGGTGTTCTTTGTATAATTTACAGTCACATACTAAAGTTTAAACCAATAAATATACTGAAACTCTGATTTCACCATCAAAATCATCATGCAGTTAACGGTAATGTACATGTTTCTTTTTAAGGTATCATGATTCCTCTGGCTATTATTAACTTCTACATGAACTGTGAAATGTCTGCCATTATGGTTTCACAAAGTCCGCCATCTCTGGCACTCGCAGCATACCAATCTCCTTCATCAACACAAAGCACAGTCCTCGACACAGTGCCAACATGGAATTCCCAGCCACGCGCTCGGCCTGGGTCACGCACTGGGGCTACCCCTCTTGCTCCGGCTAATGTTCGGCATCACGCGGTTGCTGACGAGCCCCGGCTTGCCAAGCGGCCCGTGCGACCATGCCAACTCCGAGCTTAGAATATTTTCAGGGCGCCACAACTCACCCGTTTCCTCACATTCTATTGATACTGAAATTGATTTTATAAAATAACAGGAAACTACTATTCTTTATATTGTCATAATCTGAAATCTTTGTTATTGACCATTAAGGCTATAAATCTTCACTTAAATACTTTTTTTCAGAAAAATTAAAGCTAGAAACCAATTTTAGTTAAGACCTGAAGAAACAAGTAGTCTTGGTTGCAGTATTAATTTTTTTTAAATTTTTTCCCTATGGCTCGTTTTACCTTTACTTAGGCATCTTCAGATACAAAATTTCATAATGGTGTTGTGACCCCCTTTAGTGAGATTGAATTACCAAGAAAATATTAAACAAGTTACTGATATTTGGTTGTGATGGGTACACGGGATAGCCCAGTCATTACATTCCCTTTTTCAAAGCTTTAGAAACACTGGGTAGCGTTCTTTAAAATAGAATAAGACAGATAATGACCGAAAGCTGTTACCCTATTTTATAGCACATCATGCAGAGTTTTTAAAACATTGACAAGGGGCAGTTACCGGATGGGATATTTTATGTGCGCATTCCATGTAGCCATTGCTACCAGATATCAGTAGGTTGTTTAACATTTTCTTATTAATCCAGTCTCACTAAATGGGGTCACGCCAATGTTTTGAAATTTTTTATTTCTTCCGTAGGCCAATCCGAAGGTACATGAATAAAAGTGAAACACATCATTGGGAAATAATACAAAATTTTAACACTGCAACCAAGATTGCTTGTTTCCTCATATCACACATACTGGTTGCTGAAGGAACCCCGCCATGAACTGAAAAAAGTTTTCAGTTAAGACAATCATGTTCATACTAATTTGGACTATATCCTGTTCTAGAAAACACTGGAAGCTGGGTTCGTAAAATATCAACAGTTTTTGCGAGCAAGTTCGTCAGAGTGGGTTTAGCATCTGTCGAGTTTGGTGCACGTTGTTCTCTGATTGATTATGTTCTTTGTATGGTTCAAGCATGTTGCATAGTGTATATCTGAAAAGTGTTAAGTAGATGATGGTAAATTATGTTTCAAGAATCTGCAAATAAAGGAAGGAAAAGGTTAAAGGCAACACAGTGTTCCAGCGACCTGTCATTTAAACGACCGTGGACAAAGACTTTTCAGGAGGTTATACGGGAACAAAGGAACCGGCCCTGACACTTAAACCAACTTCGCAAGATGAGTACTATTTAGCTGCAAAAAAAAAAAAAAAAAAAAAAAAAATTGCCTTTACTATGTATTTTAAATTTTTTAAACTATAAGATAGTTACTGCAAAGTAATAACTGTGCTTCGTAATATATGGACTATAAGTAAGGGAGTGCATTATCGTGCACATAAACAAATACCCTTACACATGTCTAGTCTTTCATGTTTTTTGTCCAGGAAGTATTCTCCCAGAATTAAACAACACATAGTTCCAGTACACTGATTCTCTTTAGGTTGTTGGGAGCTTTCCCTCTCAGATATTCCCGACTGAGGCACCCTTTATCCCAGCATCATAGTGCATCGTGTTTTTTCTTACTGATATGTCTCTGACTCTCCGTTGAGTCATTACTCGAAGATCCCGCTCTGCCATTGGGTATAGAGAATGGAAAGTATCAAAAAATAAAAATAGCACACGTTAACAAGAAAGCAGCAATTCAAAAAAGATAAAAACCCAGTGTGATAAAATTTTGGTTTTTTTATACTTAAATTCTCTTTGGAGACGTAATATTTACCGATGTGGAAATACTCTCACCAAATTAAAGTAACCGATAACTACACTCATCATTTTTACATACGTACATGAGATGCTGCAAAACCTTGCATGTGCGAGGCGAATGAAGTTTACTGTATTAGACATCACAACTTAGACACACCCTTAAAATTCGGTACTGGAAGAAATGAGCACAACGGAATTAATACGCTATCAACGGGGTGACTCTAACAGTGAACCTTAGGTTGGGTAGTTACAATTTTAGTAACCAAAAACATGAAATACGAATGAGATCAGTATACGTATGTGTTGGGTAGCATCTTTAGTATGCTCATAGGTAGCATCACGTCGCTTTTCTCAGTTCTGAGCGCACACTGAGCACGTAAAGAAGCCAAGAAAATAGTGTCTCTCGCCAAGTATGGGAAGGAAATTAAATGAACTCGATGGTTTATTAGAAAATGTGCATCAAATTAAGCAATTTACAAATGCACATAACTTTCGAGTGACCTCGAGCTACTGAACTGAACAACTGAAATCGTTATTGAAGCTACCGATCAGCAAGGTAATTGGAGAAGGGGAGGGGGGGGGGGGGGAGGGAATATTACTACTCATTAAGAAATTCAAATTTGAACGTTGCACATGTTCCTACACACTGATTACAGTGGTTGAAAAACTGTTAAAAAAAATTGTAAGCGAGGCCACGGACCTGAGTCTGTGCTAATAGACTGAAATTTGCATCCTACGATGTCTGATGAAACTTTAAGTACTGACTTCCCTAACATGCTGATGCCGCACTCATGCTCACCCTCAAACACGACACAGTATTGAACGACCAGCGCTGCCGTGTGTGACTGTGATCGGGTACATCACTGATGGAGACTGCTGTTGAAACCGTAGCCAGCGCGGGCCTGCCGCGCGGAGTAGCCGCGCGATCTCGGGGACCTTGTCACGGTCCATGCGGCTGCCCCCGTCTGAGGTTCGAGTCCTCCCTCGGGCATGGGTGTGTGTGCTGTCCTTACCGTAAGTTAGATTAAGTAGTATGTGGGCTTATGGACTGATGGCCTCAGCAGTTTGGTCCTGTAAGACCTTACCACAAATTTCCAGCGCGGGCCCAAGATGTAGCACTCAACACCAGCGATGAAGGCGAAGTCACTTGGTCTCGAGTCCAAAGCCGAGCGTGTTTCTCCGCATGTACCTAGACTGTCTGTACGCTCCTTCCCGCCAAAAATAAACTGCGAGAGCCAATCTCTTAAAAGATGAAGGCTCTCGCCAACGGCGCGAATATTTTCCGTTTAACGAACTCCCACCTCGGGGTGTAAAATCTTGAGCGCCCATCAACGCCCGATCTTCCTCTTTTTGCAATACTGTGTTTCCAGCCTTACGCCCATTTTACGTCAGTGAGTTTTACAGACCTCCTATCAGTACATGTATGTGTTGGGTAGTATCTTTAGTATGCTCACAGGTAGCGTCACGTCGCTTTTCTCAGTTCTGAGCGCACACTGAGCACCTAAAGAAGCCTAGATAATAGTGTCTCCCGCCACGTATGGGTGCCTACCGGGGGATTTCGCCCGATTTCATGCAGCCCACTTAACGAAACTGTCAAGCTGTTCCTTCTTCATGACAGTTCTCGGCCGCACATAGCAGGGGCAATGAGAAGGCTCCTGCAGCGTTTTCGATGGGAAGTGTTTCATCATCCACCATATAGCTCGGACTTTGCTCCCTCCCATACTCATTTCCGCTCAAATGAATCGCTGGCTACGAAGACAACATTTTGGCACAGACAACGAGCTGCAGTTCAGAGTAGAAAATTGTCGGAAAGTATAGGAGACTGCATTCTCTGACGAGGGTATTGGAAAGTTGGTACAACACTAAGACAAATGTCTAAATCGGGGTGGCCACTATGTAGAGAAATAACTGGAAGGTATCCTAACTGTTACAAATATAACGGTTTTGATTTTCACTGTGGCTTCCATTTCACGACCGATCGTTCTCCCTTGTACAATTAAATGATTTTCTTGTGCTGTATACCTCTCAAATTGCCTAGCATGACTAGGCGAAACATGTTTAGTACCAATAATAAAACATTCAGCTGCAAAATATAGAATTTTTTATCTGTGTGATGAAAGACAAGATTTTTTTAACGTTAAGCGTAAACAACGTACTGATGATCTGACGTAGCTTTCATAAAAGTTGCCAACGGGTTACTTGAAAAGTTTCTGAGGTCAAACTGTGCAGTACTGCATAAATAAACTAAAATCCATGCAATGAAGCCCTTCTTGGTCGGTATTTACGATATTCCTGATGTTTGATTTATGGGCATAAGGACGTGATACAAGCCATAGTTCTCTTCCTAACGTTTCGTCTTCCACTGCTGGAGACGTCACCAGAGGCATTAACGACTCAGAAAGCTCAGCAAGCCGAACTGCTTATGTGTATTGTGTATCAAAGTAACGGTTGGTTCGTCACGTCATCAGACGGATGCCCTACATCGTACAGTCGTGTCGATGGAGTTAGTAGTGCGTAAGAGTTGGCGGTGTTTGCTTTGTTTAGCACAAAGACACACAACATGTCTAATTTCGATACTTTAAGGGGATATGGACTCATGGAGTCACTTAATAGAAGATGATATATGTTCTACAGACGGTTCCATTTTCATCGCAATGCATTGCAACAGTTATTCCTCTAAGAAAAGTGTTAAACTGTGGGAACAAAATAAAGGAACAATATTTTTACGGTGGAGTGACAGATAGGTTCGCTCATACTGTGGCTTGCGGGTTGTTTTCGAGAAGGAACTAGCTGAGGATGTAATCTGAGGTGTGTAATATGACGTTTACTGCTGTGCATTTATTTCTCTCCTGAACATTCTGATCTTACCTTTATGTCGCGTCTTGGAGAAGTAACGAACGACAGACATATAGCAACAGATGTTGCGCGGTTTTGTCGGCGTAAAACTTGGCTGCAGCGGTTCGGACATACATTTCTCGTAACGCCGCTCCGCCTAGCGGGCCTGCACGCGCTGTGGCCGCGACGTGGGCGTTTTAGAGCCCTTGTACTCCAGCAGGCGGGCTTGTAGGCCAGTAGAGAAATGCCGTGTCGCCGTTGTAAACTTTCGCCACTTTGAGTCACGTTTCAGTTTTTCTCTGTCTCGCGAGATACTACAGCAGCAACTCAGTATACCTCCACCCTACGTTCCGAGGCAATATTCGGAGAGAGAACCGACATGAAACCTCACTGGACAGCGAACGACGCTTTAATGAACCCATGTTTATTCTAGCATCGGACCAGGGCTACATTCGTTGTTTATTCCCTTTGTCGAAGCAGCATAGGTTCTGGATAAGACCTGTAGTTGTTACTGTTACTACAATGGTACGCGACCAGTGTAGGGATCGAAGCTGCACGATAAACTTCTTTAGCTGCTCACATATTTTGTTTTCCATTCACAATTTTTAATTTCTGCTGTTATTCTGATTTTACTATCTCTTCTCTGTTCCTTGAAGGTTTATGGCATGTGTCCCAATAGTTTCAAAAAGATACCGACGATATTTATGATCAACAATTTAGCATTATACTTGCTTCCAATATTATCCATCTTAAGGTTTGGAGGAAGAACTTGTAAATATAATAATTATCGTTATTTAATGTACAACATACAAACGAGAGAAATGTTGCCAGTAGTTACGCGTTTCGGTAGTCAGGTTTCCGATCATGTCGCTGTCTGCATTCCGCCCTTAATACACACGCACTTAATGTTCAGTATAGCCTGAGATAAAATCAAATACAGATAGTCGGAAATATAGTCCTCATATTATTCAAAATCGTCAACACCTGATTCTCTGTTTCGCTTCTTTCGCCAAAGTGCTCCTTTCCTATACTGGTAACGCCAATAACATATCCTTCAGGCAAAATCTGCTGCCTTCCCATGCACAGCTCCTTCCGTAACCAAGTACATGGTTCTGACTTATTACACTGAGCCATCAGCCATTCCATAATATTCCAGACACATTACAGGGGACACGTAGAAGCAACCTAACAGTAATTTTCAGTGCAAACTGATCACATATATCATATTACTACTGCTAAACTCAAGAAAGCTCCATGAATCTGTTGCTGCTCTCTGCCGTTTGTACTAATAGAATAAGCTATAAGGTGGCAGAATAAATGAAGGTCAATTTCGCACCTTACGTAAGAGTTTTATACATCATAATGGGAAGGTGAATATACACCTAACTAACTTCAGCAGTAATGAGCAGATTTGCCTATAAATATGTTATGCAACAGGGATGACACTGACTCGATAGTATTAACACACCGCTTCTATATACGCATGTCAGTGGGCATAAGGTGAAACGAGCAGCAAGAGGAAACATTTTGTGTGGAAACAGGCACAGGCAGAAGCAGAGGCCGCACCACGGGAGGCACCACGAAAAGCTCTTAGGGGGCGTCCCGCGGCCGGAGTCAGCAACATGGACTGGTGACACATACTGGAGAGCAAGTAATGGGCCTCCAGAAGTTGGACAGAAAGAAGCTTTATAATACTGTGTTTCGGAATTCCAAATGAATATGAACAAAACCAGTGACACAGCTGAACATGTGAACAACGAATGGTACACATGAGATGTATGCATGTAACTTTTAGGGGTCGGGAGTGGGCACAAAACGTCCGATTGGCGGAAACGAACTAGGAAGGAGTAAAGCTCCGAGATTTAGACGCTGTTTAATGGCAGAGCCCCTGCGATTGGCAGAGAGAGTTTCCACAAAAATAAGAGGAACACTCCTATTGGTCGAAAAAAGCCATGACATGAAGAACGAAAGAACCCAGGTGGCGAAACAGTTTGGCTACAAGAAAGACAAGAGCGAAATTTTCGGGGACTCTTCTCTGAACTGGCGTCAACTGCAGAACGGGTCGCATAACGCCCAGTATGATGCAGAGGAGAAATTCGTGGGAACACTGCATTCACTGCAGCTGACATTCAGCTAGATATTAGCTGTAGCGTCGTTGAGCTCCAACTATGGAGAAACGAACCAGCCAGTTAGTTAATTGTTCTTGCGAGGACTGAGAAGGCATTTTAATATGCACGTTGCTCCAGCCATGTGCGTGCATATCGCCATATTCCAAGACTAGGGATGAGTACATGTTTTCTCGCATAATGAGAAACATATGGAGAGTTTCGAAATGTGGTGCTACAGAAGAATGCTGAAGATTAGATGGGTAGATCACATAACTAATGAGGAAGTATTGAATAGGATTGGGGAGAAGAGAAGTTTGTGGCACAACTTGACCAGAAGAAGGGATCGGTTGGTAGGACATGTTCTGAGGCATCAAGGGATCACCAATTTAGTATTGGAGGGCAGCGTGGAGGGTAAAAATCGTAGGGGGAGACCAAGAGATGAATACACTAAGCAGATTCAGAAGGATGTAGGTTGCAGTAGGTACTGGGAGATGAAGAAGCTTGCACAGGATAGAGTAGCATGGAGAGCTGCATCAAACCAGTCTCAGGACTGAAGACCACAACAACAACAACATGTAGAGTTTCCGCTAAAAAAGTCAGCAAAGGCTTAATTAGTTTTTATAGGAATTTCAGAGGATGAGAGCAGACATGCAGACGGTTTTTATCACCCACAACCACCCTCTTCCACCCACCGTGACCAAAACACCATAATGCACAATTCGATACTTAAGGCTGCTTCCATGTATAAACGCTAGTGGTCTGCAGTGAATAGTTTTGGGTGCAAAGCGATATATATATATATATATATATATATGTGTGTGTGTGTGTGTGTGTGTGTGTGTGTGTGTGTGTGTCTGTGTGTCTGTGTGTGTGTGTGTGTGTGTGTGTGTGTGTGTGTGTTAATAAAAAAATTCACCAAAGCATCTTAATCGATTTACTTTAAATTTTTACACAATACTCAGAAGAAAATCCACATGACACAGGATATATACTTCTCGTATACATAATCTACAAACATATAAAAGATTATACAATAGAAAAAAAGTTTAAGCAAACAGGATAGCTGTATTTATGACTTATCAATCTATGATTAGAACACTACCATAGAAGATGAATTTTCTCTAACAGTAAACAAGGCTCAAGGTCAGAGAGATGGAGGAAGACGGCATAGAAAAAAAGAGTGGGTGGAAATGGTGATAGAAAGTGGCAAGCTAAAGATGGGCAGAGAGAGAGAGGACAGGAGAAAATGTAGAGAAAAAAGGAGGGAGGAAAAGATGGACATAGGTGATTGGGAGGAAATGTTGTACAGAGAGAGGGGGGCAGAAATATAAGATGGACAGAGAAGGTGGGGAGGAAGTGTTGAACAGAGAGAGAGGGGGGGGAGAGTGTCAGGAAGGAATGGAGAGACATGAGGAAGGAGAAGATCAACAGAGAAACAGAGAGAGGCGGAGAAGATGATGGACAGAGAGAGGGGGAAGGAGGAGGAGATGGACAATGAGAGGAAGAGGAGGGGATGGGCAGGGACAGACGATAGAAGGAGATTAGGATCTTAATCCAACTCCCAAAATCCTAGAAACGTGAGTCCTTTTTTCTTCCTTTTCCATTTAACCAGACTGAGCCACAGCAACGCGTGGCCGAAAGCAGCTTGTTGCTCTCAAATATTTTCTCCATTGTGCCCGAAACGCTCGATTCAATACCCAGCCCATATTTCTGGGTACAAGATTTGCTGTTAAACGACAAATAATTAAGTCAGTGACAGCCCGCAGCAGCTCTACAAAGACCTTCTTATGCTTCAGTCAGTTCCCACCTGCTTCCGTAACCAAGATAGTTAACACACACAGTACAGTGGCTCTCGACTCCGGGCAAATTGGTGCGACATCCGGTAGTGAAAGAACCGTTTACCGACATATTTGGCCCGCAAGGGTAGAGGAGATGGTGGCGTACAGTTCCTGATCACAGGACATCGCGGTAATATCTTCGGTTAAATCTCTCCACAGCGTCTCGTAAAACAAGGGCATGTAACACTGTTGATGGTGACCTGGCCGTTTCTTAACCCCGGTGACCAGCCGCTGTAGCCGAGCGGTTTTTAGCGCTTCATTCGAGAACCGCCCTGCTGCTACGGTCGCAGGTTCGAATCCTGCCTCGGACATAGTTGTGTGTGATGTCCTTAGGTTAGTTAGGTTTAAGTAGTTCTCAGCCTAGGGGACTGATGACCTCAGATGTTAAGTCCCATAGTGCTTAGAGCCATTTGAACCTTTTTTCTTATCCCCGGTGGCTTTCCTGGTTGTGTTCGAGAGATATAGGCCATGCGCCGATACGGGGTTGCCCCATCTCCTTTCCCTTCGTCCTTAACATCACAAACGGTACACTGTACAAACACTCATCACAGTCGTTCACACTAAACAGACAAGTACTTTATAAACAGGCTGCTCTTGTGAGTGATTGAACCACTAATACAAGTATTATGATTTGTTGAAAGTAGGCCCTATTATAATCAAATTGGTGACCCAGGTAATGAATTTTGTAAGACTATCTGACTTCGACAACCAAGAGGAAATTAAGTGAGCTGCTCTCATTCACAATCCCGCAACTTAATGAATGAGAGGTATAGGTTGAATATTTGATCATCAATGAATATGAAAATACTCGCAAGATCCTGTCAAAGTCATTAAAGGGTAATAGTGACCAACTTAGGGTCCACCGCTGTGCAATGTGGATCGAGACCCTCTTCTGTAATTGCAATTGACAAATGTGAGAAGTAAGTAACAGCTGGCAGTACGCCTCAAAATAATTTGAATAATGTGCAGTTCGAAAGATCTGAAAATGCATGACGTATCCAGTAATGCTGAATACTTCTATGCAATACTCTCTGTAACTTACTTTGCGGAACATGAACACATACACTTTATGAAATCAGCCAGAGGGTTTCTTTATTTAGAGGCCGTAGTTAAGATCTTCTTCTACACCTGGGCTTCATGTAAATAACGGGGTGTTTGTTACCATAAACAAGATAAACTTTCTGAAAATTTAAATACTCTGTGAGTTTTGCATGTGCAATAGGTAGACGGACTAATGGTGGCACCTAGGAACACGTGAACACGAAATGGCAATACACAAAGCGCCCACCAAAATGTACGTAAATGTTTAGTAAATGACTTAGGTAAATGAAAATGAGAAACAGCATGTGCAATCTTATCGTACAAATGTTTCCAAAACCAAGTAAGCATCGGACAAAACCTACTTGCCTTCCTAGAATCGTGTGCACATGAATTTAACGTACCAGCAATCACAAAGACTCAGATGTGGACGTACGACTCCTAAAAATATATAAAATGAGCTGAATTGATGATGAAAGCGATAGAGCAGTAATCAGATGTTTCGGACTGGATGACAAGCACACGATTCTGTACCTGCTCCAAGCATAATGAATTCACAGAGATATGGAAATTTTGCAACACCACGCACACGTTCGTAAATCATACCGAGTTTAGTACAAGTAGTTAGTGAAAATTAAGGCGTGGGATATGAGCGCCACACTTCTGATTTGACAGCAAAATCTTGCCTATGAGCAACCGTTCAATATAACCGCTATAAATGTAACTTTTTCGCCAATACGGCCGATCCGCTGTCGTCACATCTAAACTTAAGTCGCGCCGTCCAGCCAAAACAGTCACCCGTGAGCAATTGTGTTTCAGAACTGTCTGCCAGCATGGACACTTAGCCGCCATAGATGACCATGCTTCAGCCATAACCCCCCAAAGGGCAAAGAAACTATCTTGTGTATATCGATACTGGTTAGTGAACATCTTTGCAGAGTATCAGAAACAACACGTTTACAATTTACTGAAAGAAAATTATTGAAAAATGGAAAATGGTCATTTAATAGCAAGTTTCAACTTGACAGTTCGAAAGATGTTGCAAGGCAATGGAAAATGAGGATCTTGCCCCGAACAAATTCCCTCATCTATCCTCAGTTGTAACTTTCCGAGTATGGGACTGATTTCGATTTATTTCTCTTACTGAACTCCAGATATGTTGTTAAGAGAATAAAGTTAAAATTACTGCCGATGATAAGTGTAGTCTTTTAATGTTAAGATCTCATTACAAAACGGTAAGATATTACTCGTATAGTTTTCTGTGTTATCACTACACTGCGAGATCATAGTTTCTGAGTGACAATGACTGGGTGATGCTCGTATATGAATATGCTTGTGTGTGTGTGTGTGTGTGTGTGTGTGTGTGTATGTGTGTGTGTGTGTGAATGTGTGTGTGTGTGTGTTTGTGTGTGGTCGCTCGTGCTCACGTCACGTTTGTGTAGGCATGTAGCACATTTTCTGTCAAGTTAGACTACATACAAAAAACTGAAAGCTGCGTTTGGAAGAAGGTGGTTGCCGTCTTTCTAATTAGAGATCGTTACAGTATTTAGTGCTCCAATTAAATACAGATGGGTTTTAAGGTCACGATTTGAGCCCTGCACTTCTCAGATTGGACGAGTCGAATTGTAGACTCAGGTGTTGACACCGACTTGTGTAGGCACCTAAACTGTAGCCTACTATACGTGCTTGTTGTTTATTTCTTAATTTACCTCATGCCGAGTTAACTATGAGTACTTGCTGATCCAAAAGCGCGTAACCTAATTGTTTATGAGTCGATTTCAGAAAATTCCTACAGGAACTTTATCAAACTATCTTCCATACTACTTAGATTTTCCCGAAATATGTTTTTCAAATTATGGTACTTTTTTGGTCTCCAAAGGCGTCCATTATTGAGGGACACGCATTTCCAGCCAACTGCAGTAACCTCAAAAGGTTCAATTACTGTTTAAACCAATTTAAGAGGGACATGGAGGTTTTATTGGTGCCCACTCTTTCTCTTTCGACGAATTTCTAAGGACAATCAATTGACAGACCACGTAACACAACTGCTGTTCAACTAACACACATCTTAAATACAATAATATGATCAGTTTGTAACCTTTTTGTTTTTCTTACTTTCCAACGACAGCGAAGGATTTATTACGCTTCCTTCAGCACAGAAAGGCTTACATCTTGCCATGTCTACTATTACCGATATATATATATATATATATATATATATATATATATATATATTGTTTACGTATATATAAAAAATGGTTCAAATGGCTCTGAGCACTATGGGACTTAACTTCTGAGGTCATCAGTCCCCTAGACTTAGAACTACTTAAATCTAACTAGCCTAAAGACATCACACACATCCATGCCTGAGGCAGGATTCGAACCTGCGACCGTAGCAGCAGCGCGGTTCCGGACTGAAGCATCTAGAACCGCTCGGCCACAGCGACAGGCACAGAATGTAACTGACAGTTTCTACACAGAGATGTCCTACCCCAGTAGACGGATAAGCGACTACAGATCTTCAAGTTAGACATACGTCAATCGAAGGGTCCAACATGAGATGCCTTGCAGCTTTTTCTTTATGGTACAGTGGCATCTAATACTTATACAGACGAACATATCTAAAGAAGAATGTTACGCACATGCGTTCAACAAACTGGAAGAAATTTACTGCCGTAGATAGAAACTTGAGAGGAACTGCTTGTCGAAGACTCAGGGAGCAGACCGAAGTTCCCAGAACCTGGAGAGACTGTGTTGGACCATTTCAGTGAGGAAGGTTTATCAGCAACCATCTGTAAGCTTGGCAGTTAAATGTACACTAATGTGCGGAGAGGGCTGGCGGAGCAGCAGTTACGCCTCTACCGTAAGTACTGTTTGGAAACAACGGGGCCAGATGAGCGTAAAGCCAGAGTTCTGTTCTATTATTGTTACGAATTGCCCAGCATGCACTGAGACTGGCAGACGTCGTTTTTAACAGTTTCTATGAGCTTCAGTAGTGGCTATAAGGCTTTAGCTTTTTATATCAACAAAAAACTAAATTTTCGTTTACGGCCATTAGTTCTTCATTTTAAAGTACTCAGTGTAGGTAACCCTACCATCTCGAAAATTATGACCAAGAAAGTTTGGGACATCATCACATTAGTTAGTTGCTACGAGGCCTGCTTTTGTTCCTTCACCAGACAGTTCGTGAAAGAGAGCAGACATCGTTTAACGTCTTTGTTCACGTACAAGGTGGCCAAAGTAAGAACAAGAGTATTTTCTGAATTGTGTGACCGCAGAGTGTTTCATCCATTTGGACATGAACGGACGACCGCTCACAAATTTTCAGCAAGCCTCAGCCATAGCACGCACTGTATCTGTAACTTCGCCATGAGTTCGCAGAGTGGTCCGTGAGGAAAGTGACAGTCAACAAAGGCAGCAAAATTACCTGGCCTCGAAGTACGTCTCTACCTCAGTACCTCTGTATCTTTGGGGTCTTTGATGTCTTCAGTGAAAGCGAAGAAAAATTACAAGATCTCTTGAATGGAATGAAAATTCTAATTAGTGCCGAATATTTGTTAAGGGTAAACCGGAAAAACACGAAAGTTATGGGTCAGGGATTTTCTCTGCCTCGTGATGACTGGGTGTTGTGTGATGTCCTTAGGTTAGTTAGGTTTAAGTAGTTCTAAGTTCTAGGGGACTGATGACCATAGATGTTAAGTCCCATAGTGCTCAGAGCCATTTTTGACGAAAGTTATGAGGCACATCAGAAATCATCATAAGTGACCATGTAGTACACGACGTTAAGGATTTCTGCTAAGGTGAATCAAAATAGTGCATAATGGACGAAACGAAGATGACATAAAAAGCGGCAAGGCGGCCATACATGCCCAGAAAAAGTCTGCCAGTATCAAATACAGGCCTCAGAACGGAAAAAAAATTCTAAATGTCTGAGAATGATTTACATTGTATGGTAGTGAATCGCGGAGTGCTGAAAACCAGAAAAAGGAGAAAGTGGAGACGCTTGAGATGCGTTACAGAGTGGTGCAATAGAAGGATGTTGAAAATTAGGTGGACCGACAAGATAAGAAATGATGTGTTTCCGCTAACTCAGCGAGTAGAGGAGCATATGAAAAACACTGACAAGAAGAAGGGTGATAGGCCATATGAATAAGAGAATAACTTCCATGGTACTAGAGGGAACAGCAGAGGGTAAAAACCGTAAGGCGAGTCAGAAGTTGGGATATATTCAACAAATAATCGAGGAGGTACTGTGCAAGTGCTACTTCGAGATGAAGAGACTGGCAGAACAGCGCAAGAGATTAATTTGTGGCGGGCCGCAGCAAACCTGCCTGAACCCTGACGACTCAAAGAAAGGCGTTTTCATATAACTGATTTCCAGTCAGGTAAAGAGTATTTCATTTAGGTTGTGCTCCTCGCATTTCTTCACTACAAGCTTGTTACTGCTAGTATGCCGTTATTAAGTGTATCTATTGATGTTACAATTAATATAGATTACCTACGTCTTTATATGACTCATATAAAGTTGTTTTAAAATTTTACTTACGTCTAAGTGGAGCAACATTCATAACGCATCTTGGAAAGCAACCAGTCAACCTTCTGCTAGCACCTATCGAATGTAAACCACACCCAATATGAACATTTTGGAAGAAAGACCTTATCCGCCTACAAATAAATATCCCAACGGCATCATCAGCGAACAAACCCCATTTTGAAACAGGAAAATTATTTATAAAACTTCACTGAAATTTTTTTAATAGAAAACTTCTTACAAAAACCACGTGATACACAAACACAGTAGACGACCTTAAACTGCAGCTAACAACAAAACTCTGATAATTATGATATACAGGGCTGTTACAAATGATTGAAGCGATTTCATAAATTCACTGTAGCTCCATTCATTGACATATGGTCACGACACACTACAGATACGTAGAAAAACTCATAAAGTTTTGTTCGGCTGAAGCCGCACTTCAGGTTTCTGCCGCCAGAGCGCTAGAGAGCACAGTGAGACAAAATGGCGACAGGAGCCGAGAAAGCGTATGTCGTGGTTGAAATGCACTCACATCAGTCAGTCATAACAGTGCAACGACACTTCAGGACGAAGTTCAACAAAGATCCACTAACTGCTAACTCCATTCGGCGATGGTATGCGCAGTTTAAAGCTTCTGGATGCCTCTGTAAGGGGAAATCAACGGGTCGGCCTTCAGTGAGCGAAGAAACGGTTGAACGCGTGCGGGCAAGTTTCACGCGTAGCCCGCGGAAGTCGACGAATAAAGCAAGCAGGGAGCTAAACGTACCACAGCCGACGGTTTGGAAAATCTTACGGAAACGGCTAAAGCAGAAGCCCTACCGTTTACAATTGCTACAAGCCCTGACACCCGATGACAAAGTCAAACGCTTTGAATTTTCGGCGCGGTGGAGATCATGATCAGCAATTCATGTCATGGCCTCCACGCTCTCCCAACTTAACCCCATGCGATTTCTTTCTGTGGGGTTATGTGAAAGATTCAGTGTTTAAACCTCCTCTACCAAGAAACGTGCCAGAACTGCGAGCTCACATCAACGATGCTTTCGAGCTCATTGATGGGGACATGCTGCGCCGAGTGTGGAAGGAACTTGATTATCGGCTTGATGGCTGCCGAATCACTAAAGGGGCACATATCGAACATTTGTGAATGCCTAAAAAAACTTTTTGAGTTTTTGTATGTGTGTGCAAAGCATTGTGAAAATATCTCAAATAATAAAGTTAAGCTGTGAAATCGCTTCAACCATTTGTAATAACCCTGTACAATCACGAACTCTGACCTTCAGAGATGCGAGCTACTCTGTAAGCATAAAGCTTCATAGGAGCGAGAACTGTGGTTTTACCTACCAAAAATAGTATTCTATGCAGGCGAAATTAAGTGATTCGTACAACTTGTCACCAGAAAAATATCCGCCCCAAGATGCTTTATGAAGTCCACTCCACCTAGATGTAAGTAAAATTGTATAACGGCTTTATATGAAACATACAAAGACGTAATTAAAACATGTTAATTGTTAACATTTACACTTGACAGTGCCATTTTAGCTGAAACAAACTTGTAGTGAAGAAATACGACCACAAGCTAAGCAAAATATCTTGCAGTTAACTTGGAATCAATTTATATAAAAAATGTCATATTTTGACATTATTACATGCTGTGGGCCCATTAGAGAAGAAGAAGAAAAAAGTGTTTAGTGTGGTCGAAAGAGTGGAAATTTTGTCGCTTTTCGAATGCCGCAAAGCGTCTGGAGACCTGACGGCCCAATAACGCGTTAACGCGCTGTGTCTTTGTAGGTTGTACTTCTGGCTGGAGTTGGTTTAGTGATGTTTCCATGCCACGACTTGGGTCCTCTCATTCACGTTACCGCTAACATGAAGTAGGACGTTTGTCTCAACATTCTCAATGAGCTAGTGGTGTCCATGTGTCTGCGCCCTAATGATGAGCGTGCTGTGGACGCCTCGGTCCTCAAAGATGAGAAGCACCGTGTTCACATGGCTGCAGACATACGCTCCTCTTTGGATGAACATTGATGCACCCTACCGCTCCTGAACGGTCCCGTTAAATCCCTCGATTTTAAGCCCAAGGAACATGACCGATGCTATTTGGAACAGCAGGGGAAACGTAGCAGTCAGTATACCGGGAATTTGGTAGCTCCGTGGAATCTAATTATGGCTTGAGCTGGATTAAAATATCTGAAGAAACTTGGGGACTCTTTTCCTCGCCATACCGAGGCCGCCATTAAGGCTAACGATGGCATTACACAATAATAGTGTGAGATCTCTTGGGTGTCCGATCTGTTTATTACGCGTGTATTGCGGCGGGTCGACATGCAAGTACTATTTCTTCATCGTGTCCGTCAAGCGACCTAACCGTGTACTTTGTTAACAACAATACATTTCCAACGGTACTAGAAACTCTGGTGCCATATGTTGAACGGTTCGGTCTTTCAGTGCTCTTAGCAGCTTGACTAATCTTGAGGCTTTAATTTTACCCGAATGTTGCACGTTGTTCCACCAACACTGATTGGGTCGATATCACCGTTGTCTCTTCCGAAGAAATACTTTTATCCTAGAAGGTTCTTGTTTAATAGGACTAGCGGGCATTAACTGCGCAACTGTGATGAATAAATATGGTCATAATCTCAAACTATTACGTATTTTTCGCAGATCAAGATATAGTTGTTGTCCGTTGGTAGGACAACCAGCGATATTAGCAAATGTGAGTGTAACTATGTAACTAATATCTCTGAGCTAACTTCATGTCAGTGTCAAAAATTATGTATCTTTTCACTTTTTAAAACTCTAGATCACTTAAAAGCATGTAATAGCCTTCCAGAATTGATCGTGGACGTTCATATTGCCTCCGATCCCCACAATCATTTGACGCTAAATTAGCGGTCTCGAAGAGAGGTCAGTTCCCTTTTTTCTCAGCCTCACTCAATTAATGATGCGTCTTATAACAATATCGGAATTGAGTCCGCCTTGATGCAAAACACTTTGTTATTTGTTTACTTCGCCGCGCGGGATTAGCCGAGCGGTCTGAGGCGCTGCAGTCATGAACTGTGCGGCTAGTCCCGGCGGAGGTTCGAGTCCACCCTCGAGCATAGGTGTGTGTGTTTGTCCTTAGGATAATTTAGGTTAAGTAGTGTGTAAGCTTAGGGACTAATGACCATAGCAGTTAAGTCCCATAAGATTTCACACACATTTTTTTTGTTTACTTATTTGTCCCCAAACTAATTTCGGCGGCAAAAATCGCCATAATCAGTGGGTTCTTTACAATATGAAACATGCAGGAAATAGCATAGTTATACAAACGCAGTAACACATTATTACATTTTTACTGCTCGTTTTTAGAAATATGGTTTTCTATGGATGATTTCATACTACCTTATTCATTGTATGGTATGGCACGTTTATAAGATATATTGTCCCTGTTTCTGTGTTTTTTCTGTTGTCGTTTTTTTTTTGTCTGGTCTTGGCCTTTTGTGAACTGTTTTGTTTGTTCTGAATGTTATTGGCATTCTTTGCTCTTTCAAGGTGTTTCCGTTTCTATGTAATATTTTGTTACTGTATGTTAGAGTGTACCATCTGTCTCATTCCTCTGATGTGGTGTGGTCTCCCGCTCACAAAGTTGCAGATGACATGATGTACGCTGAGAAAAAACGGCAACAGGAAAAAGCACAGAAAATATGCCGCAAACAGCGACATTAATTCTTAAAAGCAGGCCATACCATACAATGAATAAGGTAGTGTGACAAGTATCGATAGAAAACTATTTTTCAAAAAACGAACAGTAAAAATGTAATAATGTATTATTATGTTTGTATAACTACGCTATTTCCTGCATGTTTTAGATTTTAAAAAAACTGCTGATGATGGTGATATTTGTCGCCGAAACTAGTTTGGAAAATAAGTAAGTAAACAAATAACAAGGTGTTTTGCATTAAGGTGGCCTCCATTCCCATACTGTTGGAAACACGGACCAAATAGAAGAGTTCCATGGTAAAGTTATTGATGCGTCTTATGTTCAGTAACATCATCTGTATAAGATTTGACACGATGTGCATCTAACACAAACACTCTTGTAACAAATAACTTCTCAAAAACGATTTTAAATTTCTATTAATATCATCTTCTTTTCAATCTGTATTCGTTCTTCATAATACGTTTCTATCGTCAATGTAATAACAGAAACTATGTATGGTTGCTCATATGTATGAGACATCCAGGCAACAAATTGTACATGAATTAAGATCATACAGAGCCTTTCATCTTTCTTTTCTTTCTACAATACAATTCAATATCTTTTTTAACAAAAAGCAATGGCCCCTGTCCCAGCGACGACGTCTTTCAGCTTGGCACGGCCGTCGACTTCGTGCGTGTAGTGACCAGCTTTCAACGGCGTCGTACCTTGTTCCAACAAGCCTATGTTCCAGGGTCTTCGAACCCAGGTAACGGAAGGAAACAACAACGCATAGCACACTCTATTCCTAAGTCCAGACTATACCTATCACGGGTATATATTATGACCCAGTGCAACTTATTTACGTCTCCTTTGATGTGAATAATACATACCATGTATATCAAGAGTTCTTATCACAAACTGCACACCAAACCGAGTCACTGAAGGAACGTAGTGATGGCCAAGGACGTGCTATATTCTCTTCTTTCATGAATTTCAGTATAGTCTGATAGATCAATTTTTCACAACTGTCTACGAGGAGCGTTTTTTTTTTAAGTCTCCGATCGGCCAAGAAATTAAAACCACACTGAAATACATTAGACGGTGTCTCTAGTATGCCCTTCTATGGATTGGCGTCGCAGTTTTCAGGTCTGAGCACACAGCGAGCACGTAAAGATGGCTATAAAATAGTGTCGCCTGCGGAGTATGAAGTGCCTACTGATGTGTGTAGCCTAATTTCACGCAGCCCAAATAAAGTTACTGTCATGCGTATCTTTCTTAATGAAATACGCGGCCCTACACTGCAAGTGTAACGAAGACACTGCTGGAGCGTTTTCGACGGAAAGTGTTTGATCACCCACCATACAGCCGGGACTCGGCTCCCGCTAATTTTCGTCACTTACTTCACATGAAGCTACGGCATTCTGGCACAGACAACGACATGTAGACAAGTCTAGTGAATTGGCAGAAGCCACAGGCGGTTATGCTCTGTGACAAGGGTACTGGAAAGTTGCTACCAAGCTAAGACAAATGTAAGTATGTGCGGCGACTGATGGAAGGTGTAGCTACATGTTGCACATAAAACATTTTTTTTAATATTCACTGTGGTTTCTGTTTCGATCGGGTGTTTGGAAAAAAAGCCCTCGTACAGCTACGAATCTACAGAATGAACTTGTCGTTCATGAAACAGCCACTGGCGGCACTATACTAACGAGGAGCACACAGCAAGTGCCATAAACCGATTTTCCAGAAACATTGCTCAATAAAAGAGGTGCCAAATTAAGCGAAAATGTGTCTCGACTTATCCGCTGATACTCGATTGTTTCTAAGAAAACAACCGACAAAGTTCCAAACATGTTGTTGTTGTTAAGGTCTTCAGTCCTGAGACTGGTTTGATGCAGCTCTCCACGCTACTCTATCCTGTGCAAGCTTCTTCATCTCCCAGTACCTACTGCAACCTGCATCCTTCTGAATCTGCTTAGTGTATTCATCTCTTGGTCTCCCTCTACGATTTTTACCCTCCACGCTTCCCTCCAGTACTAAATTGGTGATACCTTGATGCCTCAGATCATGTCCTACCAACCGATCCCTTCTTCTGGTCAAGTTGTGCCACAAACTTCTCTTCTACCCAATCCTATTCAATACTTCCTCATTACCATAATGGGATTGTCAGTCTGCAGCGGAGTGTGTGCTGATATGAAACTTCCTGGCAGATTAAAACTGTGTGCCCGACCGAGACTCGAACTCGGGACCTTTGCCTTTCGCGGGCAAGTGCTCTACCATCTGAGCTACCGAAGCACGACTCACGCCCGGTCCTCACAGCTTTACTTCTACCAGTATCTCGTCTCCTACCTTCCAAACTTTACAGAAGCTCACATGGTAGAGCACTTGCCCGCGAAAGGCAAAGGTCCCGAGTTCGAGTCTCGGTCGGGCACACAGTTTTAATCTGCCAGGAAGATTCACTTCCTCATTAGTTATGTGATCTACCCATCTAATCTTCAGCATTCTTATGTAGCACCACATTTCGAAAGCATCTATTCTCTTCTTGTCTAAACTATTTATCGTCCATGTTTCACTTCCATACATGGCTACACTCCATACAAATACTTTCAGAAAAGACTTCCTGACACTTAAATCTATACTCGATGTTAACAAATTTCTCTTCTTCAGAAACGCTTTCCTTGCCATTGCCAGTCTACATCTTATATCCTCTCTACTTCGACCATCATCAGTTATTTTGCTCCCCAAATAGCAAAACTCCTTTACTACTTTAAGTGTCTCATTTCCTAATCTAATTCCCTCAGCATCACCCGACTTCATTCGACCACATTCCATTATCTTTGGCCGGCCGAAGTGGCCGTGCGGTTAAAGGCGCTGCAGTCTGGAACCGCAAGACCGCTACGGTCGCAGGTTCGAATCCTGCCTCGGGCGTGGATGTTTGTGATGTCCTTAGGTTAGTTAGGTTTAACTAGTTCTAAGTTCTAGGGGACTAATGACCTCAGCAGTTGAGTCCCATAGTGCTCAGAGCCATTTGAACCATTATCTTTGTTTTGCTTTCGTTGATGTTCATCTTATATACTCCTCTCAAGACACTGTCCATTCCATTCAACTGCTCTTCAAAGTCCTTTGCTGTCTCTGACAGAATTACAATGTCATCGGCGAACCTCAAAGTTTTTATTTCTTCTCCATGGATTTTAATACCTACTCCGAATTTTTCTTTTGATTCCTTTACTGCTTGCTCAATATACAGGTTGAATAACATCCATAATATACAGATAACATCCATAATATACAGATTGAATAACATCCAAACATACAAATTCCGAATACCACGAGTATCGTCGCGAAGGCAAATTTCCCACAGCCACATGTCTTCGTATGAATCTCACTCCGAAAAAAGACATCGTTAACATTGCTGAAGATTTCACGCGTTGGCAATAATTTCACGGCAAATCATGCATAATGGATCACTTTTCCGAAAGCTGACTGTAGCAACTGATGATGAATTAAGATACACTACGGGAATGAGACCAAAACAGTTTCAAATAGTTGTGCCATCGATTTATTTATTAATTTTTCAGTCTATTCACCAGATATACAGTTTAAATGTTTATTTGACACTATAGTAGTGAAGGATAGCCACAGAAGATAAAATTTTTCTTTAAAAAAAGGTTACATTACCGGTTTCAACGAACTACGTCGTCATTTCCAAATGTAAAACATCAGATGGAGAACACATAATGGCAATTATTACCATGCATCTGACAACAATTAAGAGAAATAATCAAACCAGGCAAGTTACGCCATGCTTGCTCAACCGCTCATTCCTTGTCCTTATGTAGAATAGATATAAAACTATATCAGGGTAAAAACTGCCTAGGATTCTTGCAATGTGTCCTGCGGTAACATAACGATGTTATCAATTTAGTAGTGTGTCAGTCCTATATGAGAGTACGATGTGTTTTGAGATTTCTTTTTCGGAACATAGTAAAATTATGTGCTGACTTCCATATGGAAGCTTGCTGTGCTTGATACACTTACGACTTGTGAATTAATATCAGCCATACGATGGCTGTGTCACAGCAGGATACATTGCAAAAACTCTTGGCAATTTGTAACCTGGTGTAGTTTTTATCTATTCTGCGTTAGGACGTGCAATGAACTGTTGGGCAAGCATGGACGTAACTTGTAGTGACTTGCTTGTGCCACCATTGCTTCGGTTACCTGGTCTCATTATTTCTCGTAATTTTTGTCAGGTATGTGGTCATAATTCCCATTATGTATTCTCCAACTGATGTTTTACATTTGAAAACGATATGTTTTGGAAGTCGGTGCCAGGCCTCACCGACCATCATTGATACTTCTACTCAGTGCAGCACTCCGTGAAGAATGAGCTGCCATTCCGCAAGAAACCTTCCAGCACCTGCTTGAACCTGACCACATCATAACACCACGGCCTCCAAATTTTAGTGTTGGCACTACACAGGCTGACAGATGACGTTCTCCGGGCATTCGTCATACCCACACCCTACCATCGGATAGCCACATTGTGTACCGTGATTAGTAACCCAACACCACGTTTTTGCACTGTTCAATGTTAACGTTCGTTACAACAAGCGAGGCTTCGTTTGGCATTTACCAGCGTGATGTGTGGCTTATGAGTAGGTGCTAGACCATGAAGTCCACGTTTTCTGGCCGGCCGCGGTGGTCTCGCGGTTCTAGGCGCGCAGTCCGGAACCGCGCGACTGCTACGGTCGCAGGTTCGAATCCTGCCTCGGGCATGGATGTGTGTGATGTCCTTAGGTTAGTTAGGTTTAACTAGTTCTAATTTCTAGGGGACTGATGACCTAAGATGTTAAGTCCCATAGTGCTCAGAGCCATTTGAACCATTTTTTTTAACCACGTTTTCTCACCTCCCACCTGACTGCCATAGTACTTCCGTGAATCCTGATGCAGTTTGGAATTCCCGTTTAATGGTCTGGATAGATGTCTGCCCATTACACATTACGACCCTCTTTCTATCGGTGGTCTCTTTCAGTCAAAAGACGAGGTCGGCCTGTACGCTTTTGTGCTATACGTGTCCCTTCACGTTTCCACTTCACTATCACATCGGAAACAGTGGACCCGGGGATTTTTAGGCGTTGTGGAAATATCCGTCCAGACGTATGACACAAGTGACACACAATCACCTGACCATGGTCGAAGTCCGTGAGTTCTGCGGAACGCCCCATTCTGCTCATTCACGATGTCTAATGACTACTGAGGTTGCTGATATAGAGTACCTGACAGCAGGTGGCAGCACAATGCACCTAATATCAAAAACGTATGTTTTTGGGGCTGTCCGGATACTTTTGATCACATAGCGTACGGTACCTCTTAGACTTTCACCGTCGTTTTCCAGGAATGATCGTGTGTCTACGTATAACCTGAGACACGAGTTCGCTTGTTTTTGCTCCTCTTTTATTGAGCGAACATTCTGGAATATCGTGTTATGGCACTTGCCGTGCTCTCATCCGGGGAAGAGCGGCCGCCGTGTGGGGCAATACATGCAGGGAAGCCGAGCCATCCGACTACGACCACTTGTCAACAATTAGGCCGAGAGTGGGGCGGAGCGCGTATCGTTAGCTCGCAGGTGGTCCAGACCCGTCTTTATGGGCTCCTCCGTGTAACAGACTGCTGAGTGCTTCCCCGCCCCTATTTACGTAAAGGCCAAATTTAATAAATGCGTGCCGTGTAATTATCCGTTATTAAGACGTGGGAATGCTCCGTAATTTGCAGTTCCAAGTGTTCGACGTTAAATTTTATACACTGTTGTAAGCTGTACTGGCCCCTATGGACGCTTCACAGCGGGCATTAAATTTATTCGCGAGGCCTGTGAGGTTTCATTTTTAGGAAGGTTGTAAGGATCGAAGTAATTACGACGTCCGATGGTAATTAACGATCTTGTCCTAAGATACTGTCCAGTGGCTAAACTGCTGTAGAAAGCTCGCAATGAAACCAAGTATAGAACACGACCGCTATGCAATAAACCTGCAGTAGAACTTTTACTTTTTGCAGCTTAAAACACAGTCTGTGATTTACATGCATATTACCACGGCGCTCTCAGCTTGCTCGAGTGATATACGGAGGCCACGTACGAAACTGACTGTGCTGTACCAAGATACGTAATATGCCACGAAAATTAGCAACCGTGGTCTGTAATTGAGGTATGATATGCTTATTAACGAGTGAAACAATCTCACACTCCAAACCATGTTGAATATTTTACAAGTTAGAGTTAGTAATTTCGGGAACCAGTTCCAAACCAGTTTAAAAACAGGTGCTTCGTGTATTTCTCATTTTCTTCGGCGTACTTACGCGGCACCTGCGCACTCACAGCTTACGTGAGCAAACCATATTCAGCTTCTTCGTACAAAAAAATTACTGATTTATCCAATCGACATTCGGATCAAAAACGAGAGAAACTGAAATTGGAGAGAAACTGAAATTGGAGAGAAATAAGATACGAACAAAAAGAGATACGTTGTATTTCCTAACCAGTCTAACAAGAATTACCTCTACATTGTACTGTTACTGTCATGAAGCAGTGTAAATATGTTATAGAATGCTGTTGTTCAGTATGGTAAACAAGAGGATAATTCCAGAAAATTTCTATATGTAGGAAGTCAGTCTCTACCTTGGAATGTGAATTGGTTCAAATGGCTCTGAGCACTATGGTACTTAACTTCTGAGGACATCAGTCCCCTAGAACTTAGAACTACTTAAACCTAACTAACCTAAGGACATCACACACATCCATGCCCAAGGCAGGATTCGAACCTGCGACCGTAGCGGTCGCGCGGTTCCAGACTGTAGCGCCTAGAACCGATCGGCCACCGCGGCCGGCGGAATGTGTATTCTTTCATAACTGTGATACTACTGCAAAAAGTATACTTGTTTCAACACATGATAAGTATAGGACTTAATATGAAGAAGAAATTTCTCAGAATGTGTTTTTGGAGCAAAGCATTGTGCGGCAGTGAGATATGACAGTGGGAAGACAGGAAAAGAAGGAAATAGAAGCAGTTCAGGTGTGGTACTACGGAAGAATATTGAAAATTGGGTCGACTTGGACTGATAAGATAAGGAATGAGGAGGTTCTGTGCATAATCCGTGAGAAAAGGAATACATGAAAAACAAGGAGAACGGTCAGGACCATAGAACATCATGAAATAACTGCCGTGGTACTAGAAGGAGCTATAAAGGGTAAAAACTTTAGAGGAACAAAGAGATATGGATACACCCAGCAAATAACTGAGGTCGTAAGTGCTACTATAAGGTAAAAAGGTTGGCACAGGAGAGAATTCGTGACGAGCCACATCAAACCAGTCAGAAGAATGATGACGAAAAACAAGTTACCCTCGTAATTTCTTGGTTGTTTATAAGATTATACAAATGATGCTCACTGAGTGTACAACTGATGCTGTGGTACAATTGGTGTAATTCAAAATGGGGTCGAGGGAGAGTCATGCACAATGCCAGGTACAGTATTAAAGTTGCGCAACAAAATACCACAAAATTTTAAGCAGACATGTATAATTGTTATTTGTGATACATGTTTGTTCTCATTCAGTTAAACACCTATAATCGATGACCTTCCTGTTATGCTTACCGTAATATGTACTAAAGAGCATTGTACCGATAGTATGACTGGGATTCGTTCCCTAAAAGTAGCTTATAATAAATCGAAGTCAAGTCAGGCCTTCAGTCAACATTTCTGGTTTTTCTATCTTGCGGTAACTCCTAATTGCTGTCTTTTCGACGTAGGGACTGGCAGAGATACATGAACTTACGCGATCTAAAGAATTCGGTTAGAAATTGGACATTAGCATAGCAGTAATCATGACAACCACAAAAGAAACGGCCGTAAAGTTCAGGACGAACTTTGGGGACACACAGTCTCAGCAACCTTCGACACTTTTCACATTCATCAGGCAGCTGTCTGGATGGTATCGTCTATACCACGGATGTTTCACGTTTATCCAACTGCTTTTGTGCACGATACGGCAGAACAGCTTGCATTTTATTCCTTCCCAGTCACTCAGCACATTTCCGGCGAAATGGAACTTGAACAAGTGTGAGAATGAGTTCTACTTTACCATCGTTTAAAAAGAAGGAGAAACCGCATGCCGAGGATTCATCCAATCAATTTGAAAACGAATGAATGTAGGGCGATTCACTTTCTGTTACAAGAGCTCCGTAGCGATTACGAGAAATTCTTGCAGTAGTTTCTAATGAGTATATGAACACTTGATGAAATACGTGGAGAACTGAAGTAAGCCCCAAGGAATTTTTTTTGGATGGAGCTTTTGGACTGCTCAGACACCACTTCGGCCATATAGAGAGAATGCGTTGACAGCTGAAAAGAGACTTTTCAATTGGTGTATTTCCAGAGTTCAAAGGTACGTAGAGAGTGGCTTCGGAATATTTGGCAACAAATGAAGAATTTTTCAAATATTTTTGAACTTGGAGCCTGATTTTTCTGCAGATATTGTAAAACCACATGACGTTTTGTATAACTTTGCGTACGAACAGACGGATATGAAACTAAAAATGCCGGCCGCGGTGGCCGAACCGTTCTAGGTGCTTCAATCCGGAACCGCGCGACTGCTGCGGTCGAAGATTCAAATCCGGCCTCGGGCATGGCTTTGTGTGATGTCCTTAGATTAGTTAGGTTTAAGTAGTTCTAAGTTCTAGGGGACTGATGACCTCCGATGTTAACTCCCATAGTGCTCAGAGCCATTTGAACTATTTGAACCAAACTAAAAATACATTAGCAATGACTCAACGATTGCAGGTAGTTAGTCAGATACGTGGAGGAAATTCATCAAATAATGTACAGAGCAAAACGATGAATTATGTTTTCTCTTGAACAGGGTACGTAAACTGGCAGTTTTCAAAACATTTTTTTTGTAAAGGCTTATTGCTCCATTCTGTGCAAACACATTTTTGAAAATGACGCAACTAAATATTCTCAAGTGATTGAGTAACTTATTTACGAAATTAATTTTTTTCTTTGTCGTTCATGTTTTGAAATGGTCCGTTCCTTTCCTAGAACACACCAATGCACGCATTTTTGTGTGAACCCTGTGCTTTCATATTTCTAGAATTTTGTTCCAAAAAGCTGGCCGTTGTTCCATTTTAGAAATTAATCTCTCAGTGACTATTTCTCAAGCCACGTGTAGGCCTACGACAAGTAGTTATGAAAACAAAAGTAAAGGCTGTTGTTACCTCGAAGACTGTAGGGCCGCCTAGTGTCTGTAAGATGCGAAGGCCGCATGTTTAATGGACTACCATGAACACAAACGTTACTGTGCTACAACATCGCGGCTGCAGTCTGCCGTTTGGACGACGGCCCGTGCCGCGTTAATGTGAAAGGCACCTAACTGGGAAACGTTAATCAAGAAGTTAACTTCGCTAGTTGTTAATCCGTTACTAAAAATGTAACTTCGTTATAGGTTAAATCGTTACTTTACAGGAGATTTATCGGAAGTTAAAGTTAATCGTCAACTTGTAACAGTAAACTTTATGTTGTTGTTTTAGTGAAATGAGCAATTGAATCAGACGTATTACCGTTGCTTAAATAACAATATTTTCGTTGGGAAAGTTTAGGAAGGGCATCGAAGACACATAAAGAAAAGAGTTTAATCGTATATTTTATCACTATTTAGTTATTAACATGAAACCACGGCAGAGAAATGGCTCTGAGCACTATGGGACTTAACTTCTGAGGACATCAGTCCAATAGAACTTAGAACTACTTAAACCTAACTAACCTAAGGACATCACACACATTCATGCCCGAGGCAGGATTCGAGCCTGCGACCGTAGCGGTCGCGCGGTTCCAGACTGTAGCGCCTAGAGCCGCTCGGCCACTTCGGCCGGCAAACCACGGGAGAATCCAAATACAGGAGAACCAGATAGCATCTGACGTAAGGTGCACATTTCTCTCCATGAACATCCCCATGTTAGTTTTCATCCGAGAGCAAGGCTCGTTCGTGAGACAAAATCTGCTCGACCACAGAAAGAAGTCTCTCGAGTGCTGCACTAAAGGGTATAGGAGCATTACATTTAGTAAATAAATTTAGTGAAACTGAAATTTTGATAGAGTTCAAAGTTTCTATCAGCTGCTAATCGACGACATGTAAAGAAATCGTGTTCGTAAGAGAAAAGGTTTCTATGCATTGTTCCACATTATTCTGAAACACACCGCTGTCAATTGATGCAAAGACAAAAGACTCTCCAATGTTTCTCCGTCTTATTACTTTAACCGGATTACTGTACTGCCTCCGCTGTCGATATCTTAATGATGAAGAATGATTTTTCTTTTTTACTTTGCTCGACGGTACTCTGCGTTCACTGTTTCTTCAAATTGTACGTACCGCATTTCATGTGCTCTCCTTATGTGTTGTTTCAAGTTGTTAAGGTTCGAAGTGTGAGCCCTAATTGTAGATTTTTTAGGTAAGCACAAATTACAATCGAAAAGTATTTGTTTTCCCAGTCTGGGTACAAAATGAACGTAATCACTTAACTGCGCCCACGGATCTTCACCAGCTCCAGCGCTAGAATCGTATTCCATGATTTGGTTGCCACAGTCAGTCCACTAACGAAAAGTAGTACTTAACGGGAACTCAGTAAACAAACAACAATAAACGGCCAACACCTACACTCCATTCATCATAAGAATAAACCTCATGTAAACACTACACTGTTTTCCTCCGCATTTGCTGGAACCTCGTTGGGTTTTGTTTCACATGGAGCGGACGCCAAAGTGTCTAGAGTACAGTCAAGTACGATAATGAGGACACGTTTTATGCTGCGCGTTACGCGTACACCGACTCAGCGGTAATACGGGACAGCGGCTATAATGGCGCATTTAGCTTGGACAGCACTGGCTAGACAACTGGTCCAACTGACTTATAGCGATGTGAACAGTTTCAGTAAAGACGTAAAAAGAGACGAGCAGAGAACAATATAGCTTTGACCGTCGTTTGATTTTTGAACAGAAGGAAATAATGGTACAACTCAGGCGTTTCGCTTCTTAGGGGACCTGATGGGAAACATAACATGCGCTGGATCTTAGCTCACATAGGGTTGTAATTAAAAACAAGAGTGATGAAAATTCCTAACGTTAACAAGGGCAATTTTTCTGCGTGAGCTATGTGCGGCGTAAAAGCGCACTACTGGGATTTCACCATGTAGCTAAATACTGATGCCACTGAAGGAATTACATTCAGTCGCCTGGTAATCTCTGAACTTTTTCCATATCGGACTCCGAGGAATACGGTACATTTCAGTACTGCTGTGTTGATAATGAGGCGATCAGCAACAGAATTGCAAGTTGCCAAAAAGTCCATATTTCCCACTCCTCTTTTGCAACGTGCTGTTCTGTATGTCGCCATCCTTCGGCAGTGACGTGTCACAAAGTTTCGTGCCTCAGTTCCAGTAGGCCTATGTTTGACAGCTTAAATGTCTTTTTATTTTTCGCGACAAATTCTCTAACTTAATTCCAGAGCAATTCGATTGAGTTTAAATTGCAATATTAAGATGACAACCGTAAAAATGCAGCATTTATAGTGTGCTCCACGTCGTGAAAATTATTGTTTTCCATGTTTCTGCGACTCTTATCACTCTGGCTCTTGGGAGACCACATCTGCCCAACAAAACAACTGGTATATTCACATAAAGAGTATTTGATTTTTAATTTTTCTCCAAAAAATTTTATTGTGTAATGTTTTTTAACTTCAAAATCTTTAACAATCTTTTATTAAATATTGATAATTAACAATGTGTATTTCCAATGAAAATCTGAATTTTGCGCGTGATGTGTAATTTATTAACTAGAAGAGGTGCATTTTTTTGAAAAGATGATGATTAAGTATGAGTTAATTAGCATATATTTGATAAATTTCATATTTAAATGATTTAGGTATTCAAATAGAAAAAAGGGTTGTAGGCCTCAACGAGGTCCGTACCGTTGCCCACGGGCCCATAATATTAACAAACTACGGGTCTACCGATTGTGCCAAGCGAGTAACTTTTAAACGACATTTTACATACATTTCCTCGAAAAACGTCAAAGCTGATTTTTCTCTGTAACCTTGTGGAAAACGTTAAGAACAAATTTTTTCTAGCCATTAACGGTGTTCCGTGTGCGTGTTTCACTACGAAGCAGGACGCAGTGTCCTCCATTTTCGCGATACGTGTAAACAGCGAGACAATCAGAACACAAGTAGCACTTACAGAGACTGTGAGTGTACATGACATTTTAAGTAAAAATTACGGAGCTCATGTATGATTAAGAAACACGTTGATGGCTGTTAATACATCACAGTGTCTTGAAGTCTCATTTACAGCGACAGCCGGCCGGTGTGGCCGAGCGGTTCTAGACTCTTCAGTTTGGAACCGCGCAACCGCTACGGTCGCAGGTTCGAATCCTGCCTCGGGCATGGATGTGTATGATGTCCTTAGGTTAGTTAGGTTTAAGTAGTTCTAAGTTCTAGGGGACTCATGACCTCAGATGTTAAGTCCCATAGTGCTCAGAGCCATTTGACCCATTACAGTGACAGAGTAATACGTGTCTGTTAACATTTTGCAAATTAACTTGAAAGTTAATCCGTTACTCGAAAAGTTAACTTTTTAACTAACGAGTGACGGGCTAACGGTCTAGTGACCAACTACAGAAAAGCATTATACGGCTTTCCATATCACAGCCGTGCAGACGACTGTCTGACAAGGGTAGAGTGAGCCTTAGTTATAGAACCGTCCTAAACTCAGTTTCCTGCAGGTCATGTCCTAACTTCTCACAGTGGTTTCGGGTGTGACCGTTTCTGTCTGAAATACTAAATTACGCTGCACTCTGGGGAAATACACACAGCATAATGAAATAACTATGGAGTACCTTCGTAAGTTCCAATTGAACGTCTCCTTTATTTGCTGATGGTGACTACCTCCGGACTTGCCTCCATTCTCAAACCATCCGCCTTCTTAAGTCATTAATTACTGTTATTTATGCATGCGTGGAACAAACACAGTAATTAATTCAAATGGCAATTCAGATACGTGAGCGAACAGTAGAGAAGTTACAATAAGCTGTGCGGCCCCAGCAGTTATTTACGTAATAACATGAATTACACGCGAGTAACAAAAGCTACATTTAAGAATATCTGAAAGTTAAAAAGGTAAATGAGTAAACCTTTATGACGAACTTGAGCACTAAAAACACTTCAACGGATTTCTAACTTTATTTTCAGAAGCAAGAGTGGGCTACTCGTCATGCCTTTCCCCTACGTAGCTAACATCGGTGATGTGCAAAAACATCTCTAACTTCTTTCCAATAATACTGCGGGGGAGTTACATCACTAAAAATGTCAATAATTGAAATAGTTATTTTGCAGGATCTTTGCCTTTTAGATCACCGAAGTAATATTAATTATTATTTAAACGTAACTTTATTCGATAGTGCTTATTCAGTTAATTAAATTTTGAACTGTAATTTTTGAGCTCTCGCGGAAGAACAGCGATATGGCTCAGAATACTTTACATTGAATTAAAAACAGTCTTGACCACAATAAAATTTTTATTTACAATAGTTACAGGTTTCGGTCAGAACGTGAACATCTTGAGACCATTTACACCATGGTAGTGGAGTCATAACTCTTGCTCTGTTCACCGCCGCTGCCCAACCACAAGGTATAAATGGTCTCAAGACGGTCACATTAGTTGCAGGGGCAACAGTCTGGCTGATTGATCTGGCCTTGTAACATTAACCAAAACGGACTTGCTGTGCTGGTACTGCGAATGGCTGAAAGCAACGGGAAACTACAGCCATAATTTTTCCCGAGGGCATTCAGCTTAATTGCCAGTTCAAATGATGATGACGTCCTCTTCGATAAAATATTCCGGAGGTAAAATAGTCCCTCATTCGAATCTCCGGCGGGGACTACTCAGAAGGACGTAGCTATCAGCAAAAACAAATCTAGCGTTATACGGATCGGAGCGTGGAATGTCAGATCCCGTAATCGGGGAGGTAGGTTAGAGAATGGAAAGATTAAAGATAGATATAGTGGGTATTACTGAAGTTCTGTGGCAGGATGAACAAGATTTCTGGTCAGGAGAATACAGAGTTATAAACACAAAATCAAGTAGGGGTAATTCTGGAGTAGGTTCAGTAATGAATAAAAAATAGGGATGCAGATATGCTACTACAAAAAACCTAGTGAACGCATTATCGTAGCAAAAATAGACACGAAGCTCACGCCTACCACAGCAGTACAAGATGATATGCCAACTAGCTCCGTAGATGATGAAGAGATTGAAGAAATGTATAATGCGGTAAAAGAAATTATTTAGATAGTGAAGGGAGATATTTAATAGTCATGAGTACTGGGATTCTATAGTAGGAAAAGCAAAAGAAGGACAAGTAGTAAGTGAATGCGTAATAGGGGTAAGGAATAAAAGAGGAAGCCGCCTGGTAGAATTTTGCACAGAGCACGACTTAATCATAGCTAACACTTGGTTTAAGAATCATGAAAGAAGTTTGTGTACGTTGAATAGGCCTGGAGACACTGGAAGGTTTCAGAGATTTAGGAACCAGGTTTTAAATTTTAAGAGATTTCCAGGGGCAGATGTGGACTCTGACCACAATTTATTGGTTATGAACTATAGATTAAAACTGAAGAAATTGAAAAAAAGGCAGGAATTCAAGGAGATGGGATCTGGATACCCTGAAAGAACCAGATGTGATAGAGAGTTTCAGAGAGCGCATTAGGAAAAGGTTCATAAGAACAGGGGAAAGAAATATAGCGGAAGAAGAATGGGTAACTTTGAGAGATGAAATAGTCAAGGCAGCAGAGGGTCAAGTTGGTTCAAATGGCTCTGAGCACTATGGGACTTAACATCTATGGTCATCAGTCCCCTAGAACTTAGAACTACTTAAACCTAATTAACCTAAGGACATCACACAACACCCAGTCATCACGAGGCAGAGAAAATCCCTGACCCCGCTGGGAATCGAACCCGGAAACCCGGGCGCGTGAAGCGAGAACGCTACCGCATGACCACGAGCTGCGGACAGAGGGTCAAGTAGGTAAGAAGACGAGGGCTAGTAGAAATCCTTGTGTAACAGAAGAGCTATTGAATTTAATTGATGAAAGGAGAAAATATAAAAACTCAGTAAATGAAGCAGACGAAAAGGAATACAATCGTCTCAAAAATGTGAACAGCAGGAAGTGGAGGATGGCTAAGCAGGAATGGCTAGAGGACAAATGTAAGTATGTAGAAGCATATATCACAAGGGAGTAAGATAGATATCGCCTAATGGAAAATTAAAGAGACCTTTGGAGGAAAGAGAACCACCTGTATCAATATCAAGAGCTCAGATGGGAAACTAAAGGTAGAGAAGGGAAGGTAGAAAGGTGGAAGGAGTATATAGAGTGTCTAGACAAGGGCAATGTACTTGAGGGCAATAGTACGGAAATGGAAGAGGAAATGGGAGATATGATACTGCGTGAAGAATATGAGAGAGCGCTGAAAGACCCAAGCCGAAACAAGGCCCTGAGAGTAGACAACATTCCTTTAGAACTACTGTTAGCCTTGGGAGAGCCAGCCCTGTCAAAACTCTACTATCTGGTGAGCAAGAGGTATGAGACAGGCTAAATACCCTCAGACTTCTAGAAGAATATAATAATTCCAATCCCAAAGAAAGCAGATGCTGACAGGTGAGAAAATTACCGAACTATGAGTTTAATAAGTCACGGCTGCAAAATACTAACACGAATTCATCACAGACGAATGGAAAAACTGATGGAAGCCGATTATCAGTTTAGAATCCGTAGAAATTTTGGAAACCGCGAGGCAATATTTATCTTAGAAGATAGATCAAAGAAAGGCAAACCTACTTTTCTACACACATCAAAAATAGTTTTTCATCGACTAGGTTCTGAGTGTTCCGGAACCTGTACATAAAATTGGAATAGAGATCAACATAAACATCATTTCCGCCATTTTAATTGCTCATGAAAACCACACATTCCATTTTGTACCACCATACAGTGAGACCTTCAGAGGTGGCTGTACACACCAGTACCTCTAACACCCAATACCACGTCCTCTTGCATTGATGCAAGCCTCTATTCGTCGTGGGACACTATCCACAAGTTCATTAAGACACTCCTCAACGGCGATTCTGTGTAAATCCCTCAGAGAGGTTGGTGGGTCACGACGTCCATAAACAGCCCTTTTAAATCTATCCCAGGCATGTTCGATAGGGTTCATGCCTGGAGAACATGCTGGCCACTGTAGTTCAGCGATGTCGTTATCTTGAAGGATGTCGTTCACAAGATGTGCACGATGAGGGCGGGATTGTCGTCTGTGAAGACGAATGCCTCTCCAATATGCTGCCAATATGGTTGCACTATCTGTCGGAGGATGGCATTCATGTATCGTACAGCCGCTACGGCGCCTTCCATGACCACCAGCGGCGTATGTCGGCCCCATAGACTGACACGCCAAAACAGCAGGTAACCTCCACCTTGCTGCACTCGTTGGACTGTGTGTCTAAGGCGTTCAGCCTGACCGGGTAGCCTCCAAACATGTCTCCGACGATTGTTTGATTGAAGGCATATGGGATACTCGTCGGTGAAGGGTAGGTGATGCCAATCCTCAGTGGTCTATTCTGCATGTTATTGGACCCATCTGTACCGCGCTGCGTAGTGTCGTGGTTGCAAAGGTGGACCTCTCCATGGACGTTGGGAGTGAAGTTGCGCATCATGCAGCCTATTGTGCACAGTTTGAGTCGTATCACGACGTCCTGTGGCTGCACGAAACGCATTATTCAACATGGTGGCGTTGCTGTCAGGGTTCCTCCGAGCCATAATCCGCAGGTAGCGGTCATCCACTGCAGTAGTAGCCCTTAGGCGGCCTGAACGAGGCATGTCGTCTACAGTTCCTGTCTCTCTGTAGTTGGTGGTAGCATGTTTGCTGCTGATAGAAGTAGTTTATCTTGTGACGAAACTGAGGCAGATAGTTCCTGTGAGTTAATATGGGTAGAGATCATTGTTGGCAATAGGAATAAAGTAATAATTGGATCATTTTACAGATCACCCAACTCAGATGATTCAGTTGCTGAAACGTTCAAAGAAAACTTTAGTACGGTTCGAGACATATGCAGTTATACGAGTAGTTGGTGATGACTTCAAATTACCCTCGATATGTTGGCGAAATACATGTTTAAATCCAGAGGTAAGCATAAAACAACATCTAAAATTGTGCTAAACGCATTCTTTGAAAATCATTTCGAGGAATTAGTTCACGAGTCCCGTTGAATAGTAAACGGTTGTGAAAAGAGACTTGACCTCTTAGCAACAAATAATCCTGAGCTAATAACGAGCGTCAAAACGGATACAGGGAATAGTGAACACAGGGTTGCCGTGGCGAGACTGATTACCGTAACTCCCAAACCAACCAAAAATAAACGAAAAATTTATCTATTCAAAAATGTAGATAAAAATTCGCTAAACGCCTTCCTGAGAGAGAATTTGAACTCCTTCCAAATTAACAACTTTAACTGTTGACCGAATGTAGCTTGGATTCAGAGAAATAGTATCGTCAGCAACTGAGAGATTTATACCAAATAAATTAACAAATGACGCAGCTCACCCCCAACGGAAAAAGCATGACAAATTCAAACGAACGCAAAATTCCCAAGATTGACGATCTTCTACAAAAGTTTGAAATTTAACGTGGACTCAAATGGGATTTGCGTGTAATAGGTTCCACAACGAAACATTGTCTCGAAACATGGCAGAAAATCCAGGGAGTTTCTGGTCGTATGTAAAATATGCTAGCGCCAAGACACAATCAGTGTCTTCTCTTCGTAATAGCAATATAAATAGTACTGATGACAGTAACACTAAAGCAGAGTTACTAAACACCTATTGCGGAAATTCTTTCACCAAAGAAGACGAAGTAAATATTCTTGAATTCGAATCAAGAGCAACTGCCAACATGAGTAAATTAAAAGCAGATGTCCTCGGGGTAGTTCAGCAACTTATATCACTTAATAGAAGCAATTCTGCCGCTCCAGGCTGTATACCATTTTGGTTACTGT
The DNA here is from genome assembly GCF_023864345.2 of Schistocerca serialis cubense. Taxonomy (NCBI): domain Eukaryota; kingdom Metazoa; phylum Arthropoda; class Insecta; order Orthoptera; family Acrididae; genus Schistocerca; species Schistocerca serialis. The sequence goes on from NC_064642.1 coordinate 336,051,770, forward strand.
GAGTGTATGCTGAAGCAATAGCTCAATACTTGACAATCATATACAGTCACTCGCTGGGCAAAAGATACGTACCCAAAGACTGGAAAGTTGCACAGGTCACACCAATATCCAAGAAAGTCAACAGGAGTAATCCACTAAATTAGAAGCCCGTATTATTAACGTCGATATGCAGCAGGATTTTGGAATATGCAACATTATGAATTACCTTGAAGAGAAAGGTCTGTTGACACACTTTCAACGTGGATTTAGAAAACATTGCTCTTTTGAAACACAACTAGCTCTTTACTCACACGATGGGTTGAGTGCTATCTACAAGGGATTACAAATTGATTACGTATTTCTAGGTTTCCAGATGGCTTTTGACACTGTACGTCACAAACGGCTTGTAGTAAAATTGCATGTTTATGGAAAATAATCTCAGCTATGCGACTGGATTAGTGGTTTCCTGTCAGAGAGGTTCGTAGTAACTGACGGAAAGTTGTCGAGTACAACAAATGAGATTTCTGGAATTGCCCAAGAGGGTGTTACATGTCCTCTGTTGTGCCTTATCTGTATGAACTGTGTAGGTGGCAATCTGAACAGTCATCTTAGGTTTTTTGCACATGATGCGCATACAACTGTTCGTATCACATTTTTGACATGGTTTTCACAGTTTGGAAGTACCATTTTTGGCTATTTTATGATGATATGGAAACGGGTCTCTGCCCGAAACTAGCCCTCGAGTGAATAAATTAAAAAAAAAGTAAAATTGTCGACTTTGGACTGGTTTTTCGTTGTGAAAATAGAAAATGTTGTTGGGAAGGCAACCAAGCACTGCGTTTTACTGGCAGGACACTTACGAGATGCAACAGATCTACTTAAGAGACTACCTACACTCTGCTTGTCCGTCCTCTCTTGGAGTACTGCTGCGCGGTGTGGCGTTCTTACCAGGTACAATTAGCGGAGTACATCGAGAAAGTTCAAAGAAGGGCAGCACGTTTTCTATTATCGAGAAGTAGTGAAGAGAGTGTCAGGGACATGATAGATGATATGGCGTGGACATCACTAAAACCGAAGGCGTTTCTCGTTGTGGCGGGATCTTCTCACGAAATTTCAGTCACCAATTTTCAACTCCGAATGCGAAAATATTTTGTTGATGCCGACCTACTTAGGGAGAAAAGGTCATCATTATAAAACAAGGCGCTTCAGTCTGGAACCGCGCGACTGCTACGGTCGCAGGTTCGAATCCTGCCTCGGGCACGGATGTGTGTGGTATCGTTAGGTTAGTTAGGTTTAAGTAGTTCTAAGTTCTAGGAGACTGATGACCTCAGATGTTGAGTCCCATAGTGCTCAGAGCCATTCTATTCTATTATAAAACAAGGGAAATCAGATCTCACACGGAAAGATTCAGGTGTTCGTTTCCTTCCGCGCTGTCCGTGAGTCGAATAAAAGAAAATTGCGTTGCAGATGGTTCGATAAACCCGTTGCCAGGAACTTAAGTGTGATTTGCAAAGTAACCATGTAGATGTAGATGCTCCTGTCCAGCTATCCTGCGATGACAGTTGCCGCACCGCCCAAGTCGTGTACGAAGTCGTACGGAACATTCTTGAGTTTAGGAAAGCAGAATACCTTGACACGCTCTGCGCCTTTATTACACGAGTATAACCCTCAGTTTTTCCAGTACTGTACTCTAAATGGTGACGACGCTGTTAGACGCTTCGAGACGTTCTCAGAACAGCAAACTCGGCCTCCCACCCCGAACGCCGTACCCTGTAAGCAGTCGCCACTTTACATGCTTATGGCACCGCGCACCAAAAGGAAACCCAGATAAATAAGAAGCAGAAATTTTTGCGCCGAGGCAGTAAAGTGCGGTCGCCCGCTGAGGCAGTAATTGCGGGTAATGAATATTTAATGCCGGCACCGCCTGCGCCTCGGCCTCCACCGCAGCCTCCTGAGCGGGGCGTCAGGGTAATTTGTGGCCCCGGCCGTCGGCGGAGAGCGGCCGCGGCGTAATTGATTTCACGTGTGATTATACGAGTGCCCGCCATAACCTCCCCCGTTTCCTTTCGCGGCCGTAACTCACGAGCGGCGCTGGACTCCGCGCACCGGCTGCCGATGCTCCCGCCCGCCGGGCCGACTTCCGCGTCCAGAGCCCTCTGCGGAATGGCGGCATTATACTTGCTAAGTGACACCGCGCCAAATTACGTGAGCCTCGAGAGCCGTGCCGCCGGCCGCCTCCCAGTTCCTATTCAGGCGGCGTACGTTCGAGTCTTGGTTACGAATTTGGAAAGTATCGATTACCGATCCTGCCTTGCTGACGTAGATGTCATGCGTTCACAAAACAGCAAACCACGCTGTAATACATTGAAGAGCCAAAGAAACTGATACACCTGTTTAACATCGTGTAGGGTCACAGCCTGCATGCAGAAGTGCTACTCCACGACGTGGCATGGACTTGACTAATGTTTGAAAGTAGTGCCGGAGGGAACTGACTCTGTGAATCTAGCAGAGATGTCCATAAATGGAGGTCTCTTCTCAACAGCACATTGCAAGGCATCACAGATATGATTAATAATGTTCATGTCTGGGGAGTTAGACGGCCCGCGGAAGTGTTCAAACTCAGAAGAGTGTTCCTGGAACCACTGTGTAGAAATTCTGGGCGCGTGGGGTGTCGCATTGTCCTGTTGGAATTGCGCAAGTCCTTCGGAATGCACAATGGACATGAATGGATGTAGTGATTAGACAGGATGCTTACGTACGTGTCACCTGTCAGAGACGTAACTTGACGTATCAGGGGTCCCATATCACTCCATCTGCAACTGTGAATCCAGCACGGCTGTCCATAAATCCGTAAGAGTACGAGGTGGTGGAGATCTCTTATTAACAGCACATTACAAGGCATCCCAGATATGATCAACAATGTTCATGTCTGGGAGTTTTGCGGCCACTGGAAGTGTTTAAACTCAGAAGAGAGCTCCTGGAACCACTGTGTAGCAATTCTGGACGCGTGGGGTGTCGCATGGTCATGTTGGAATTTCCCAAGTCCGTCGGAATGCACAATGGACATGAATGGATGCAGGAGATCAGACAGGATGCTTACGTACGTGTCACCTGTCAGAGACGTAACTAGACGTATCAGGGGTCCCATATCACTCTAACTGCACACGCCCCTCACCATTACAGAGCCTCCACCAGCTTCAACAGTCCCCTACTGACATGCAGGGTGCATGGATTCAAAAAGAAAGTAACAAAAATGTCACCTCAATTAATTATGGAATAGATACAAAACAATAATAATAGTAGTCTTATAAAATAGAGACAAAGATTAAGAAGAAGACTCGAGTATAAGTGTATTGAGTAATTGGTCTTTTGCATATCTGTAAAACGATTAACGCTTCTTCAGACAGGAGTCACAGTTATAATTTTCAGAACTGTCGCTCACACTGCGCTCAGAGTGTCACGAAAAAGCACAAGAAATAGACCAGTACCATTCCTCGCCACCATTGCTAAATTCACCTCATTCGAGGCAGAGAGCTTTGCCTCTAGTATTTTGTGCTGGATGGCGCTCTGTCAAATATAAATCGCATTATGAAAGCACTGATGGCATTTCTTAATTCACCATCCATCCTAGAAGCTCTCTCTGTTTAACAAATGGTTCAAATGGCTCTGAGCACTATCGGACTTAACTGCTGAGGTCATCAGTCCCCTAGAACTTAGAACTACTTAAACCTAACTAACCTAAGGACATCACACACATCAATGCCCGAGGCAGGATTCGAACCTGCGACGGCCCGCATCTCGTGGTCGTGCGGTAGCGTTCTCGCTTCCCACGCCCGGGTTCGATTCCCGGCGGGGTCAGGGATTTTCTCTGCCTCGTGATGGCTGGGTGTTGTGTGCTGTCCTTAGATTAGTTAGGTTTAAGTAGTTCTAAGTTCTAGGGGACTTATGACCACAGCAGTTGAGTCCCATAGCGCTCAGAGCCATTTTTTTTGAACCTGCGACGGTATCGGTCACGCGGTTCCAGACTGTAGCGTCTAGAACCGACGGGTCACTCCGGCCGGCCTGTACGGATTCATGAGTTTGTCTCGAACCCGTACACGACCATCCACTCGATACAATTTGAAACGACAATCGTCCGACCAGGTAACATGTTTCCAGTCATCAACAGTCCAATGTTGGTGTTGACGGCCCCAGGCGAGGCGTGAAGCTTTGTGTCGTGCAGTCATCAAGGGTACACAGGTGGACCCTTGGCTCCGAAAGCCCGTATCGATGATTTTTCGTTGAATGGCTCGGATGCTGGCATTTGTTGATCCAGTCATCAACAGTCCAAGCCGGCCGATGTCGCCGAGCGGTTGTAGCCGCTACAGTCTGGAACTGCGTGACCACTACGGTCGCAGGTTCGAATCCTGCCTCGGGCATGGATGTGTGTGATGTCCTTAGGTTAGTTAGGTTTAAGTAGTTCTAAGTTCTAGGGGACTGATGATCTCAGATATTAGGTCCCATAGTGCTTAGAGCCATTGGAACCATTGGAACAGTCCAATGTTGGTGTTGACGGCCCCAGGCGAGGCGTAAAGCTTTGAGTCGTGCAGTCATCAAGGGTACACAAGTGGACAGTCTCGAACCGCGTGACCACTACGGTCGCAGGTTCGAATCCTGCCACGGTCATGGATCTGTATAATGTCCTTATGTTAGTTAGGTTTAAGTAGTTCTAAGTTCTAGGAGACTGATGACCTCAGTAGTTAAGTCCCATAGTGCTCAGAGCCATTTGAGCCATCCACAAAATAAATATCAGATGTACGCCATGCATTTATTGTGTATTTGTCAATGTTTAGAAGTTTAATACCAATTTGTTCAAAATATATTAATATATTACGATGTAGTAATTTTCTTCTTACTCTTTTCTTTCGCTAACCAAAAATTATGTTCAAATTGTATATGAGCTTGGTTACAGGTTCGCTCTTTATCGCAGTGTCTCGATTGTATTTGGGAGACCACTAATGTGTTCAACTTCCTATCTGTTAATCTTCCTCTTACGAAATTCCATTAATTTGCTTTCATTTTCATTTTTATATTCAAATAGGTCCCTTAGGTATTTTCATCGAAGTTTCTGATTGCGTGAAGGCAATCCGGGTCAAAAGGTCAATTATTCGCGTAATCAATCCGTACGTCTCCTGAACACAATAGCGAACCGACGCATCGGTGGTCAATTAGTAATCTCTTTCAAAGTCGTACTAAAAAACGGCCGCACAGGATAGTCGTAAGTACGCAATCTAGCGTTAGGTTGCATTTTGTCAGTAACTATTACCAACCAACAGTTACAGCATCACTATCATTAATAAGCAAGTTCCTAACGCCAGATACTCCACGTCTCCCTGTCACAGTCACATCTACAGTCAACTTGGGAAGCCTTAGAGGGGTTGAATGCCTCTGATGGCTTTGTTTTTCAACTCGTCGTCCAATGACTACTCTACTTTCAAAGCCACTGAGCTCTCTTGACCGACCTGTTTAGCCGTTACCGCTTCTACACCTACAACCCAATACTCACAACTTCTTTTTATACTGGTGGATCCGCCTGTAGTGACATTTAGACGTCAATTCCACATTACATAGGGGTGTCCGGATACTTTTTATGTTGTGGTGTCTACATGTCTACATAGATGGTAATTTTCTTTAATGCTTCCTCGTGCATGTGAGACTTACCTGCTTGGGCGAAAGTAGAAGGTAGCATTGGCAGAGTGTGTCACTCGAAAAACATTAAACTCAGAATGAGGCAGCGTAGCTTGTGGTTTCCGCAGAGTTCGCTGCTGGATTCGCTCCTGTTCTTAACTTACGTACAAGATCTTTCAGTGACTTTAAAGCATAGTTCAGAAACTGATGTTCCTGCACCTACATCTGATTAGTTGACTGAAAACTCATCAAAGAATTTTGACACCATTAGTGCTCCAAGAGCCAATGGACAGATATAAGCATAGAAGACATAAAAGGAAGCGCTTAACTGAAATTCTGTATCTGTAATAAATAAAAGTCCGAAGAAAACCTAATAGTGCTGTGATAAAACATTATTATCCAAAAACGTATAAAAAACAAAGAAACACAAAAATTCATAGTTCTTTGTAGACAATTGGTGATAGCTAACATAATTAGGTGCAATACGTTTTGTTAAGAACCACCACAAGAACTGTGCTAGCAAAGAAGGGTAACACATATTTCCGGAAAGTAAAAAACTGTTGCTGTTTTTGTGGTCTTCAGTCCAGAGACCGGTTTGCTGCAGCTCTTTATGCTACTCTATCCTGTGCAAGCTTCTTCATCTCCCAGTGCCTACTGCAACCTACATTCTTCTGAATCTGCTTAGTGTATTCATCTCTTGGTCTCCCTCTACGATTTTTGCCCTCCACGCTGCCCTCCAATACTAAATTGGTGATCCCTTCATGTCTCAGAACATGTCCTACCAACCGATCCCTTCTTCTGGTCGAGTTGTGCCACAAACTTCTCTTCTCCCCAATTATATTCAATACCTCCTCATTAGTTACGTGGTCTACCTATCCAATCATCAGCATTCTTCTGTAGCACCACATTTCGAAAGCTTCTATTCTCTTCTTGTTCAGACTATGTATCGTCCATGTTTCACTTCCATACATGGCTACACTCCACACAAATACTTTCAGAAAAAACTTCCTGATATTTAAATCTATACTCGATGTTAACAAATTTCTCTTCTTGAGAAACGCTTTCCTTGCCATCGCCAGTCTACATTTTATATCCTCTCTACTTCGACCATCAACAGTTATTTTGCTCCCCAAATAGCAAAATTCATTTTCTACTTTACGTGTCTCGTTTCCTAATCTAATTCCTTCAGCATCACCCGATTTAATTCGACTACATTCCATTATCCTCGTTTTGCTTTTGCTGATGTTCATCTTATATCCTCCTTTCAAGGCACTGTCCATTTCGTTCAACTGCTCTTCCAGCTCTTTTGCTGTCTCTGACAGAAGTACAATGCCATCGGCGAAGCTCAGAGTTTTTATTTCTTCTCCATGGATTTTAATTCCTACTCCGAATTTCTCTTTTGTTTCCTTTTCTGCTTGCTCAATATACAGATTGAATAACATCTGGGATAGACTAGAACCCTGTCTCACTCCCTTCCCAATCACTGCTTCCCTTTCATGCCCCTCGATTCTTACAACTGCCATCTGGTTTCTTTACAAACTGTAAATAGCGTTTCGCTCCCCGTATTTTACCCCTGCCACCTTCAGAATTTGAAAGAGAGCATTCCAGTCAACATTGTCACAAGCTTTCTCTAAGTCTACAAATGGTAGAAACGTAGGTTTGCCTTTCCTTAATCTGTCTTCTAAGATAAGTCGTAGGGTCAGTATTGCCTCACGTGTTTCAACATTTCTACGGAATCCAAACTGCTCTTCGCCGAGGTCGGCTTCTACCAGTTTTTCTATTCGTCTTTAAAGAATTCGTGTTAGTATTTTGCAGGCGTGACTTATTAAACTGATAGTTCGGTAATTTTCACATCTGTCAACACCTGCTTTCTTTGGGATTGGAACTACTTTTATAATATATGGTGTGATGCTGGGTTCACGAGATCTTCCTTTCGGTATAGAAAATACAGCTTTTAAGGACTCATAGTATTCGTGAATGGGATGTAGTCCCTACACAGCCTCTAAAGAGCGATTCGAATCATTATATCAGTTTCCCTTCATCACGTTTTCCACACACCAATGGTATTTCGCCATCAAGTCTTTACAGAAGTTCATTTTACGTTTTGAAAAAAGACATGAATTTGTGTGTCTGCTTTCTGTTCAAACAGAAGTTTTGTGCCTTACGTTATGTGTATTAAAGTATTTGTGTACATTTTTGTTATGGCATGCACAACACGAAAATTGTTTACGGCAAGAAGGTTGACTATGTCTTGGTGAGATTGTTTTAACCATGCAATTTATTTATAATAGACTTAACAATCTAAAGAAAATTATAAAAAACAGCCTCCGAAACTCGCATAATTCGTATGCTTTACAAAAAAATGTATCATTTTGACGGGTTCTGATTAGCTTGGAATAACTGTTTCGCTGCATAAGAGTGTGGAGTCACTTTTCTTGTTTTAGTCTCATTGCAGGGGAGTTAACTGCTGTCACATCACTTCCTCATTCTCCTATTCATTCCTGTAATGGTAACTACACTCGGAAACTGAGGTGCGAGGCACTTGAAACTGCCGATTATACGTCGTCAACCACTGCTATGCTTCCTGAAACTCTTTTATAGTGATATTTCGCAGTCCGACTCGCTCAGTATACCGTCGTAATCATGTGACGTCATTCGCAGAAAAGAAGGTCGTTACAGCGTCATTCTGCATGTATAAAGAGCAGTAATTAGCATCGTTTTTCTCTCTCATACCTACTATAAAACCTAAGGAGAAACAAGGGGCAGGAAGAGGATTTGATCCAACATGAAACGTGATGGATATAGTCTGCAGTACACTCTAATTGGGGCAAGGGAAAAGTTATTTTGAGACGATTGCTGTGAAGGTTACAGACGACAATACGTGGTACAGGCTCTCGAGAGTTGTTAATGAAGAAGTCATAATTATCAGCCGTTTGATATCTACTGCTTTGTGAAGGTGTCCTACAGATTTCTCTACGTTTAATTGTGCTCTTAACGTATAAGCGCGTTTGCTGATTCGTCATGTATCCTGAACGTCTACCATCCACCTGTGTTGCTTTTGTATAAATTTTGCTTACCAGTTGAAAACCAGCTGAAAAACATCCTTGGTCCATTTACCGTCCTGCATTTATCAAACATCTTCCACTCCTTTCTGTTTCTTTCTGTGATTCATGTCGGGTGATACGGGTGGCCAAATCATTTGCTTGAATTGTCCAGAACGTTCTTCAAACCTGTGCCGTGAGCCAGCGTGTAATTTCGCGTAATTCCCGTGGGTTTGGAATCCCTCTGACCGCAAGAGCGCACGGAGCCTTACTGACTCCGGCAGAGGGCAGGTCGGAGGAGAAGGTAGTTAAGGGCTGCGGCGACCTGGAGAAAAGGAAGAGTGTGACACGGGCGGCGAAGAGCGCAAGTGAGGTGCAGTGTTGTTGTGGCCAATCATCTGCCGTCGCCCGTTGGCAAGAGTGTTGCCTTTGCTCACTGCGGATTTGGCGGGGCCGAGTGTTGGTCGCAGCCGTGAACATTGCTCGTTGAAAGCTACGTCGGCGGGACGCACAGTATTCGGCGAGTCCTCTGCTATTGAAGTTGTAAGCAGTTTGTGTCCAATGTGGCGCCGGGTTGGAGACTGGTCTGACCTTTGCAAGTACTGGACGCGGTGGCATCTGCCGGATGATATCCTTGGGTTTCCGGCTATATATATACACTCCTGGAAATTTAAATAAGAACACCGTGAATTCATTGTCCCAGGAAGGGGAAACTTTATCGACACATTCCTGGGGTCAGATACATCACATGATCACACTGACAGAACCACAGGCACATAGACACAGGCAACAGAGCATGCACAATGTCGGCACTAGTACAGTGTATATCCACCTTTCGCAGCAATGCAGGCTCCTATTCTCCCATGGAGACGATCGTAGAGATGCTGGATGTAGTCCTGTGGAACGGCTTGCCATGCCATTTTCACCTGGCGCCTCAGTTGGACCAGCGTTCGCGCTGGACGTGCAGACCGCGTGAGACGACGCTTCATCCAGTCCCAAACATGCTCAATGGGGGACAGATCCGGAGATCTTGCTGGCCAGGGTAGTTGACTTACACCTTCTAGAGCACGTTGGGTGGCACGGGATACATGCGGACGTGCATTGTCCTATTGGAACAGCAAGTTCCCTTGCCGGTCTAGGAATGGTAGAACGATGGGTTCGATGACGGTTTGGATGTACCGTGCACTATTCAGTGTCCCCTCGACGATCACCAGTGGTGTACGGCCAGTGTAGGAGATCGCTCCCCACACCATGATGCCGGGTGTTGGCCCTGTGTGCCTCGGTCGTATGCAGTCCTGATTGTGGCGCTCACCTGCACGGTGCCAAACACGCATACGACCATCATTGGCACCAAGGCAGAAGCGACTCTCATCGCTGAAGACGACACGTCTCCATTCGTCCCTCCATTCACGCCTGTCGCGACACCACTGGAGGTGGGCTGCACGATGTTGGGGCGTGAGCGGAAGACGGCCTAACGGTGTGCGGGACCGTAGCCCAGCTTCATGGAGACGGTTGCGAATGGTCCTCGCCGATACCCCAGGAGCAACAGTGTCCCTAATTTGCTGGGAAGTGGCGGTGCGGTCCCCTACGGCACTGCGTAGGATCCTACGGTCTTGGCGTGCATCCGTGCATCGCTGCGGTCCGGTCCCAGGTCGACGGGCACGTGCACCTTCCGCCGACCACTGGCGACAACATCGATGTACTGTGGAGACCTCACGCCCCACGTGTTGAGCAATTCGGCGGTACGTCCACCCGGCCTCCCGCATGCCCACTATACGCCCTCGCTCAAAGTCCGTCAACTGCACATACGGTTCACGCCCACGCTGTCGCGGCATGCTACCAGTGTTAAAGACTGCGATGGAGCTCCGTATGCCACGGCAAACTGGCTGACACTGACGGCGGCGGTGCACAAATGCTGCGCAGCTAGCGCCATTCGACGGCCAACACCGCGGTTCCTGGTGTGTCCGCTGTGCCGTGCGTGTGATCATTGCTTGTACAGCCCTCTCGCAGTGTCCGGAGCAAGTATGGTGGGTCTGACACACCGGTGTCAATGTGTTCTTTTTTCCATTTCCAGGAGTGTATTAGTTGAATACTTTGAAAATCTATTAAATTGTGAAGAACCTAATGACAGATCACAATTTCAAAAATCACAACATGAAAACCCACCATCGGAACCACATACAGTATAAGAAATAGCAAAGATTATCAAAGCATTGAAGAATAACAAAACACCAGGAGAGGATGGGATAGTAGCAGAAATGTGGAAACTAGGGGGCTTATCCACATGGCAGAAAATTCACAAAGTAACTAAAGACATTTGGACAAAAGGAATCATACCCAGAGACTGGAAACAAGCATTGATCCATCTTCTCCATAAAAAAGGAGATAAAACAGACACAAACAATTACAGGGGAATATGCTTGTTACCAGTGACATACAAAATACTTTCTAAAGCACTTTTAAATAGAATAGAGGAACAAGCAGGACCTAATATAGGAGATTATCAAGCAGGATTTAGAAAAGGTAGATCATGTGCAGAACAGATTGTTAATGTAAAAACAATTTTGAGAGTGAGAGCTATACAAAATAAAAATACGGTAGTTACTTTCGTAGACTTCAAGAAGGCCTACGACTCAGTTGACAGACAAACACTACTCCAGATACTTTATGAATCAGGGATAGACGAAAACACCAGATGACTTGTTGAAGAAACGCTCCCAGATACAACATCAGGAATTAAGGCGAAATTTCTGAACCATTCAAAATCAAAATAGAAATTCAACAAGGAGTTGGACTGTCCCCAGTTCTCTTTAACTTGGTCTTAGATAAAATAGTAAAAACACGAGAAAGGACATTAAAAAACAGAGGCACAAAGGGTATAAGCACGGGTCAAGGAAAGAACAAATTTGAAGCGAAATGTTTAGCCTTTGCGGATGATATGGCATTGATAACTGAAAACCGAACAGACACAACAGTTACTCTTGATCTGTTACACGAGATTGCTGAAAACACGGGGCTAAAAATATCCCATGAAAAGATCGAGTATGTAGAACACAAACATAATACAGAAAAGTTTATGAAAACCAAGTATGGAAAAATTAAAAGAGTTGATAGAATCAAATACCTGGGGGAGTGGATCCAAGCTAATGGACTGGATAACACAAAAAATAGAGAAAGAATAAAAAAGTTAGAATTTGCATATAAATTAACACAAAACTACTGCATTAAGAAATCAATATCCATACAAGCGAAGATTAGACATTATAATTCAGTTATTAGGACACAAGCAACGTATGGATCAGAGTGCCTAACACTGAATAAAAAAGGCGAATTAAGAGAACTAGAAAAGAGACAGAGAAAAATACTAAGAAAAATTCTAGGTCCTAAGAAAAAAAAGGAAAATAGGTGGATTAAAAGGAGAAATGAAGACTTATACATAAATACGAGGTGTGGCTAGAAAAAAACCGGACTAGTACTGGTGAAACAATAAAACGAATGCAATAAGGCTGAAAGTCGCGTGGCCTGTCACGTGACTCTCGCTCCGCCTACTGCTCGAGTTTCATCTGCCTCCTGCACTCAGTCTGCCCGTGGCGTCTGTTTTAAGTAGTTGACGTTTTGTCTGTGCGTCGGAAAATGTTGAGTGTACAGAAAGAACAGCGTGTTAACATCAAATTTTGTTTCAAACTAGGAAAATCTGCAAGTGAAACGTTTGTAATGTTACAACAAGTGTACGGCGATGATTGTTTATCGCGAACACAAGTGTTTGAGTGGTTTAAACGATTTAAAGATGGCCGCGAAGACACCAGTGATGACACTCGCACTGGCAGACCATTGTCAGCAAAAACTGATGCAAACATTGAAAAAATCGGTAAACTTGTTCGACAAGATCGCCGTTTAACAATCAGAGCAGTGTCTGAGATAACAGGAGTTGACAAGGAAAGTGTTAGGCAGATTCTTCATGAAAGTTTCAACATGAACAAAGTGTGTACAAAAATGATTCCAAAGTGTCTCACAATTGAACAGAAGGAACGCCGAAGAATGATTTGTTCTGACATCCTGGAAAACATTGAAAGTGATCCCACCTTCTTACAAAATGTTATTACTTGCGATGAATCGTGGTTTTTTACTTACGATCCCGAAACTAAACGCCAATCGATGCATTGGAAAACTCCTGGTTCTCCACGACAAAAGAAGCACGAATGTCAAAATCGAAATTCAAGGCAATGATGATTGTTTTTTTTTTTACATCAAAGGGATTGTGCACATTGATTGGGTACCAGAGGGACAAACAGTGAATCAGCATTACTACATTAGCGTCCTGGCTACCCTAAGTGAGCGAGTACGGAGAAAACGGAACGATTTGTGGAGAAAAAAGTCATGGATCCTTCACCAAGACAATGCCCCAGCTCACAGTGCGTTGTCAGTGAAGACGTTTTTGGCTAAACACAACATTCCCATCTTAGATCATCCACCCTACTCACCTGATTTGGCCCCCTGTGACTTTTTTCTTTTCCCTAAAGTCAAGTCAGCTTTGAAAGGAACTAGATTTGAGACTGTTGAAGCAGTAAAAGAAAAAGCGACGGAAGTAATGTGTGGACTTACCGAAAATGATCTGCAGCATTGCTATGAACAGTGGAAAATTCGTATGGAGCAGTGTAGAGACCGAGGAGGAGAGTACATTGAAGGAGATAACATGAAATTGTAAATAATTGTAAATAAATGTTTTTCCAGCGTCAGTCCGGTTTTTTTTCTAGCCGCACCTCGTACAGAAAAGATCACAGATACGACGAGGAAGAGACGGCTAAAATTTTATGGACATCTAAAAAGAATGGAAGAAACACGGATTACAAAGAAAATTTTTAATTACGTTAGTAAGCCGAAAAAAACTGTAGGATGGATAGAAGCAGTAAAGAAAGACACCAACAAAATAGGTGTTACAGAAGAAATAATACGTGACAGGAATCACTTCAGGCTACTGATAGAAAACGCAAACTGCGAAGAAACCTCGACCCAAGAGAGTGTGGAGAGATGAGCAGAGACGAGCTGTTGGCTAGGAAATGAAGAAATACTGGGAAGATCGGAAGAAAAAGAAACACCGTAAGTCTTAAGTTGTATGCGGTCTATACCTGGCCACATTCATTAATAAAAAAAACTATATATTATTTATGAAGGTTTTGCCTGGTACTACTTGAATTGAGTTATGTCAATGTGTGTGATCTCCTGGCTGTCACTATTCCAAGCTGATTTTAGAATCTAAGAGTGTAGAATGCAAATGCAATTCTTGTGATTTACGAATTGTACTTTATAGTCAGAGAAATTGTTTAATCTATCTACCTGTTGGCTAGTATCACGAGCTCCAGGTGTTTACTAAATTGTTTGCATCTACAAAAAAAAAATAAAAAAATAAAAAAAAACACTAAAGGAAAATTTACGCCTCAGTAGTCAAGTCAGAGTTTCCTGCATAACGTTAGTACTTTTCTGCATTTCCAGTACGTTTAATTTTTACTAAACAATTAACGAGTTGTCTCTGTGTTACAGGAGATGCCATTGTATTTCTTGCTAACGGAGGTCTAGTTAAAGCATGCCTGTGTACCATGACTGCCTCTCTTTATATTTTCCAGTATGTTGTCTGAGGATACCCCGGTTTTTGAATGGTTTTTGCATTAAAGGTCCATATCTCACTTCTGTAGGTCGAAACTGATAGTAAACACTCATTACTGTACTGCATGTCAGACATACTGGAACTCATTTTCCAAAATACTGGTTATATTACAGACTTACTTTGTAAAGTTCATTCATTTCATTAAAGTAGAGATAAGGTGTTCAATGTCACCAGAAAATTGGAGGAGGGATCTACCTAAAAAATACATAATTAAATAAATAAATACAAGAAATGGGGGAAAGATCTTACGAGGGCATTTTCTATATCAGTTACTTTTATGCAAAATCTTGTTTTGTAATACACAAGTCTGTTAACGCCTTTCAGGGCTCGTTTTGTTGTTGCACGGGCTTCCTCACATATTGTGTACGACTTCGCACACAACGTTAAGGAGAGTTGGGATACATACTGGTGCGGCAACGTCATCGTAGGAAAGCTGCGCAGGAGCAGAAATGATTAGAGAACAAGTTAACACAGTAAACAGAAGATCTTTTTAACTTGTAATGCCCCAAGTGAACGAAGACTCCCTACAAATACTGCAGCAAGAAGCTGAGTCCAGCTGCCGATGTCAGGTGGAAAAGGCTTCAAGCGCGCGTGTGGTAATCAGCTGCCGCCTGCGGCAGAGGGCGCCAGTAGTCCACAGCTGCTGGAGGCGTGGTGCCCAGCAGGCGTGCTCTGTTGCAGCCGCCGGACCCCGCACGACCATTATCGGCATCTAACGGGAACTTGCTATTCCGTTACCACTCTCGCGACGCCCGTGTGGTGATATCGATATATGATACTTCACTGTGTGAAACATTTCTCAACTTTACTATGGATACTGTCTACAGATGAGCGGGGAATGATTAATTTTAATAGTAATTGAGTGAACGTTTATTATGAATATCAAGAAGTAGCAGTTTTTTTTTTTCTTGTCGAAGTCGTAAAGTGACATTTGCAACTTGTTGAGTCGTTACATGGAATAAAACGGAAAGGCGAATTATTTTGCTGATGGTAATTGCTCACAGAATATTTGTTCAAAATTAATTCCACCGACAGTAGTTGTAGCAGATCTTCTTAGTTGTCTTAAATGTTTCATTCATAAATCCTTCTCACAGTTGGGAACATGGGAGTTGTGCATCAGTTTCGCCTTCACACATCTGGAAATGGAAAGAAATCCCACATGACTAACAACTCCCATTAAATGCGGATTATTGTAAGATAAGGTGTATAAAAAAGATAAAAAAATCTGATTCTATTTCAATATAGGTTTCTAATGAGTATCTTGACAACGCCTCATCGCATAAATACAGGGTGTTTCAAAAAGAATACACATATTTCGAAAGCAAATATATTTATTAAACTATAAGACACACGAATATGAAACTTTACACACATATTTAAGAACCTCTCAAGTTCATTTTAGAGATGTTCAATATGTCTTCCATCAACGAGACGAACAGTATCACATCGATACTCAAATTCCTCCCATACTCGGGCGAGCATGTACTTCGTCTCTGATGTTATGGCAGTACGGATCCGGTTCTTCAACTCTTCCAGGTTCTGTGGGAGTGCTGGTACATATGGTACATGAAAGTTGTCTTTAACGAAACCCCACAGGAGTAAGTCAGAGGTAGTCAAATCCGGTGATCGTGGAGCCCAGCTTAGACATGCTAAGTCGCCAGCTCCTTGACGACCAATCCAACGGTTCGGTAGAGCTTCATTCAGATATTCACGCACTTGGCGACTACAGTGAGGAGGTGCCCCCGTCTTCTTGAAAAATAAAGTTGTCCTCTTGCAGCCTCGGAAACAACTAGTTTTGTAACACAGCGAGATACTGCTGATCATTAACCGTGTTTCCATCAAAAAAGAATGGACGGCTGGTGTGGCCGACCGGTTCTAGGCGCTTCAGACCGGAACCGCGCGACCGCTACGGTCGCAGGTTCGAATCCTCCCTTGGGCATGGATGTGTGTGATGTCCTTAGGTTAGTTAGGTTTAAGTATTTCTAAGTTCTAGGGGACTGATGACCACAGATGTTAAGTCCCATAGTGCTCAGAGCCATTTGAACCATTTTGAACCATTTGAAAGAAGAATGGGCCGTAAACAGATGATCGGAATATTGCACAAAACACATTGACCTTGGGCGAATCTTGTACATGTTCAATGGCTGCATGTGGGCTCTATAGGCCCCAAATTCGAACACTGTGTTTATTTATCTGACCACTAACATGGAAAGTCGCTTCATTACTGAACACGATGCGTTGTGCGAAAGTGTTATCATTGTCAATAGCATCAATATCGTTACAAAATGCCACACGTTTGCGTTTGTCATCAGGACACAGAGCTTGTAACAGCTGTAACTTGTACGGCTCCATAGCCAACCGACTTCTCAAAAGACGCCAAATTTTAGTCGTAGGCAGTTGTAACTCCCAACTGGCAAAATGAGTTGATTTTGAAGGAGTACGTGGAAAGCAGTTTGAATTCGTGCAATATTTTCTTCAGGAACACGAGGGCGGTCATGACTCTTTCCTTTTCATATACATCCTGTATCTAGAAACTGTCGATACCATCTGCGAATGTTCCAGCCATTCGGAGGATCAATTTGGTACCTCAACCTGAAACGTCTTTGCACTATAATTACGGAATTGCACTTCGCAAACTCGAGAACACACAATGATTTCTGCTGCGGAGTAGCCACTTTAAACATATGAACGTTACCAAGCAAAACAGAAGACAACTGACATCTAGTGGCTGTTAACATAAACTAGACTAAGTATTATAATGAGCCTAGTGTTTTTAAAAACCGTTCGCACCTAGTGTGGAAAGTATCCGTGCGTGACTGAAATTTTTAATACTGTTATGAATTTTTCTGTTTACGGAATAGTCACGCACGCTATCAGCTCATTTTTATAAAAGTTTAACTTTTGTTTTAACTAAACTGATGATAGGGAAAATTAAATTAAAGAAAAATTAAGGAAGTGTAAACTATGATATTTATTAAAAGTTTATCATTGTTCAATGAAACGTACAACAAGCTAAGCCACTCAAAGCTTGTGCCTTATACAACTGTTAGGAAAACATGACTTTCTAAGAACACGAAATAAAACAAATAGGAAACAAAGAATAGGAAATAGGGTGCAATACAGCCTTCAAAACTAACACACAAATATCTTTGAAGGGTATTTAAGACAAAGAAATTCTGCTCATACCTAGTCCTGTTCGTAATGGATAATCATAGACTTGTACAGTAAGTTTATACAAAGAAAACGTGGTTCGATATACCCACGATCTTACCAAATGGTCTATGAAATCTTTCAAAAGGAATGTGAAACAGTAAGAACTGCTCGTCGTTCCGATTAATTACGTTTGAATACCCGAAGTATTATCCAAAAGAGTAGCTGAGGGCCAGATTTCTTACTACACCACATGCTCCATGTGGTCAACTAGATTCACAGAAAAGTGTAATTCCACAATAAATTTAATAATAAAAAAACTAAATCGAAACATTAGTTACAAGAGAAACTTCCGAACTTCGTTACTAACGCCATAGTACTGACCTGATGCGTCAAACAATTTTTACGAGAACGTGGTACTGGTACCACAAAGCCCACACCACGTGGGTTGAAGATAAAGAAAAATTAGTAATTTGAAAAATTTTATTGAGGGGAAAGCTTACAATCACACGCACATTCACACTAAAGACCGATGATCTTAATTACAATTACGCCTCATCACCACGTGCTTCGACTTTCATTTATTCGAGTGGGGACAAAGCCACTACCGCAATACATTCTGAAACTAACACTGAAATTTCACTGCGTCGCAATTTCAGTTAGGCTGAACTTAAGAATTCCATTGTCCTTCGGACTCACCAGACACGCGCTTACCCGGAGATCTTACCACTTCAGAATCTGGCCGCAGACTGAGTAGTGTGGACCCCTTCCGAGGGTGTCCCACAAATAGAATCGGAAGTGACCAGAGAGGCAGCTTCCTTTACCAACCTGACAAGGGACGGACAGGACCACACCAAGAAGACAAACCTCTTTCCCTTAGAAATCGTAGCTACCTACTCAGACGTTGGTCCTAATGTTCTCTAACACACAGACTACTCTGCTACCACCGAGCATGCCACTACGGATACACTCACTCATTCATCCTTTCACACCAGAAGGGAAGGAGATGACAATATCTTAAGACATCATATACACTATGTAAAGGAGGTGGCTGTGGGTTTCATATGAAACCGTATGATACGAATTACACATAAAAATGTTTTTGAAAGTGTTGTATGACATGTCGTTCGTGTTTTTGTGTCAATATAACACATTCCACTGCTCAGTATCCTCCCAGATAAATTTTGAAATAACACAGTAAATTTAATGTATGATGTAAACAACAATAGATCGAGGAAAATAGCATGAAAGAAATCTAACAGAGACCTATCAGTATTCCATTGTCCACTAGCCAAGCCGAGGCGCAGCGAACGAAAATTTGGATAAAATAATGCTTTGTAATACGTATATTCTTTTTGAAAGACATGGCATTTGCGGTAATAAAAAGAAGCAATATAAAGTGAGATGATCACGTAAAGTCAGTATTAGGGAAGGCGAACGGAAGATATAGCTTTGCTGCAAGCGTTCTGAGAATGTTCACTGCATCTACATCTACATAAATACTGTGCAAGCCACCTCGCAGTTCAGCGTTGGACAAAAATACGGAAACATCGCTAGAAGTGCATGCTTAAACGTAAATACGGATACTAGCAAAGCCTGCAGATTGTGTTGTTGTATTTGACCAATGTCCCTAACAAGTTGAAAGTGTCAATCGTGGTCAGAACAGTGATTTGTATAGTTGTGAGTGCATAACGTCGCAGCTGAGTGAATTCGAACACAGGCAAGCCGTTGGTTCCCATATGGTGGGCTCTTCCATAACCGAGGCAGCCTATGAGTTTGTCGTTTCAAGAGGCAGCTTATCGAATATTTGTACCGCATGTAGGGAAAGCTGAAAATACCATCCACTAAGTCACGACGCGGACGAAAAAATGTGTGTGATCGTGACAGACGGTCATTGAAGAAGAATGTGACGTAAAATAAGAGTACAAAACTTCAAAAGTCACAGCGGAATTGAACGTCACACTGGCGAACCCTGTCAGCACCAAACCAACACGAAGTGAGCTCCAAAGCACGGCACTGCAGGGAAACTGCAATTCCAAAACCACACATCAGTGATGCAAATGCCTGCAAAGGGAGAACATGGTGCCGAAGTCATAAAACCTGTCCTGTGGATCAATGGAGCAATATCATAAAATCTATGAACGCAACAAATAATTAAATACCTTCTCTTGCTGACAGTATGGGTAATCATGGAACATATTTTGTGTTCAGACATAATGACCTCTCTAGACTATGAGAAGCTCATCCGCAGAAACCAGCACGGTTTTAGGAAACAGCGGTCATGCGAGACACAGCTGACCCTCTTTGTGCATGATATACAACAGGCTCTAGATACCGGCTACCAGGTTGATGTCATATTTCTCGATTTTCGAAAGGCGTTCGACTCAGTTCCGCACTGTCGCTTGCTCCAAAACGTGCGCGCTTACGGTCTATCCGATGACATATGCGGTTGAATAGAAAGTTTTCTAACAGACAGAGAGCAGTACGTCGTCCTGAATGGGGTGACTTCAACAGAAACAAGCGTAACTTCAGGTGTGCCCCAGGGCAGCGTAATAGGTTACACTGCTTTTTACGATTTACATAGGCGATCTGCTTGATGGTATTGACAGCGGCATTATACTGTTTGCCGATGATGCTGTAGTCTACAGGAAAGTAGTATTACACGAAAGTTGTGAACGAATCAGTGAGGATCTGCAGAAAATAAATGCCTGGTGTAATGACTGGCAGTTATCTCTCAATATTAGTAAGTGTAACCTACTGCGTATAACAAGACGAAAATTCCCATTAATGTACGAGTAAAAAATAAATGCCATGTTTTGGAAGTGGTAACATCCGTCAAGTATCTGGGATGTGACTATTTGAAATGATCTCAAATGGAATGATCAGATTGCACAAGTAACGGGCAAGGCGAACTCTAGTTTGCGGTTTATTGGTAGAATTCTGAAACGATGAAGTCCTTCAACAAAGGAAATGGCTTACAATACGTTAGTTCGTTCAGTATTAATTGTTCGTCTGTATGGGATCCTTAACAGTTAGGTCTGATTCAAGAGATTGAGAAGGTCCATAGAAGAGCGACAAGATTCGTGACTGGTACATTTAACCATCGCGAGAGCGTCACAAATCTTATAGAAAGTTTGAAGTGGGACACACTTGCAGATAGACGATGCGCTAAACGGAAAGGGCTGCTCACTAAATTCCAAAATCCGATCTTCGCCGAGGATGAAGAGCACCATCAACTTTCATATCGCGCAATGATCAGCATTCAAAGAAGAGGTCGCACATATGCGGAGGTGTATGTCACTATCTTGATCAGGTCCATCCTGTGGTACAAAGTTTGTTCCCCAATACTGATTCTGTGTTCCAAAATGATATCGCCCTTGTTCACACAACTCACATCGCCCAGGAATGGTTCTGTGAGCACGAGGATGAATTATCGCATCTCCAAAATGGTTAAAATGGCTCTGAGCACTATGGGACTCAACTGCTGTGGTCATAAGTCCCCTAGAACTTAGAACTACTTAAACCTAACTAACCTAAGGACATCACACACATCCATGCCCGAGGAAGGATTCGAACCTGTGACCGTAGCGTATCGCATCTCCTGTGGCCACCACAATCGTCATATCTCAATATTGTTGGGCCTTTGTGGTCTTCTTTGGAGAAAAGGGTACATGACTGCTGCCCACCTCAATCGTAGTTCCCAGAACTCACCACTAACCTGCAGTATGAATGGGATAATATTCCCTTGAAAACCATACCTAACCTATATTTACCCTTTCCGAGATTAGAGAAAACTGTTTAGAATTTCAACGGATTTCCTACACCATACTAAGCATGGTAAAGTGTTGTTTTTTGGCTATTTTCATATTTTCGTCCATCCCCTCAATGCTTCTGTACGAGTCCTAACTTCTCTTAGCTTCTCTTCGCGGTCCTTACATGATACGTACCTTGGTGGCTGTGGAATCGTTCTGTAACCAAACGCCAGTTCTCCGGAAGTTTCTTCAAAAGTGCCTGACGGAAAGAATGTTGTTTCTCCTCCATGGATTTCCATTTGAATTTACTAGCATTTCCGTAATATGTGCATCACGAGAATCCAGTAGGAATTCTCATTCTCCACACGGGAGATTGAGGAATGGAAGCAACATATACTTGCGTCGCTCGCTTTCCAGTTTAGAAAGTGCGGCGTACCATTGTGGAATAGCGAGGTTTTGTGCGAGGGATGTGCGCTTGGAGAAGTAAAGTTTTGCTAAGAAATTCTCGGACGTCACTCGCACTGAAAATGTACCTAAGGGCCAGTTTAAAACTGAGTTTGAAGAATATTACAAGGGGGGAATATAAGTAGTATGTTAACGTCATCCTAGACTGTTCTGTCCGCACAATGACACGTCGGACACGGTTGGCTCTGTAAAAAAAACTTGGCACATAGAAAGTAAATGATTACGCAAACAAAAATTTAGAGTCATTGACACAATAATGACGAACTTAGACTTAATGTACATATAACATGTTAACACTTAGGTCAATAACAATGACAGAGCTTGAGTGGTCTGAAAAGTTTAGAAATCACGTAGAAATGTCCATTCATTAACCACTCTGCGTTTTTCACACATGCTAGTCCCACATGCAACAAAATGACAGTACTTGTCAGTAGGGTTTAACAAATTACAAGTCCAATAATGACGCCTATGTAATGGTACGTACGTATTATACAGGAGATAAAAAGAGAGTGATATCGTCCGGCAATGGGCGATGGGTTGCGCGCTTCCTTTTTTTTTTTTTTTTTTTTTTTTTGTAATATTCAAATTTATTTAGAGTCTGTCTTTAGTATCGATGTTTTTACATGCGCGCTGAATTAGTCTATAGTTTCTTAGGGGCGTCAGTGGCGCTGGATTCATTTCTCCTAGTAAATCCTCAAAGTACATTATTACAATATGTAGTTAAGTGTTATTCATTGGAAAATAAATGGCTCTTGGCCTCTTTCATTACTCAAATCAGTGTTTTATGTGACGACATGTGTAGGTGTGAAAATACAACATCTCAAATACTCGCATGCTGACTGAACCCTCCGGTAACCAATCAAGCATCAAGCCTGTGACTTGTTTCGTCTTTTAATCCGACGTGGTGGACATACTAAGCACTCGAGCGATATTGAAGAATGGGTCATGCTAGTGCTCTGTAGGTGGCTTCCTTTACAGATGAGCAGCCCTTTCCTAGATTTCGCCCAATGATCCGAACTCAACCACTCTGCTTCCTTGCTACCAAACCCACGTGCTAATTCAATTTCATATCGCTTTCCAGCATTATGTGTAGATATCTAAACGGGGTGACTGTGTCGAGCAAGCTCCAATATTACTATATTCGACCGTTAGAGGATTGTTTTTTCTACTCGTCTCCACTGAAACATCATTCATGACACCAAATACGAACTATAGGTCATCCTATATTCTCCTACAACCACTCAACGACGACATTTTCCCATGCACTAAAGCGTCATCAGCAAACAGAGGCATAGTGCTGCTCACCGTGTCCCCCAGATCGTTTATGTATGTACACAACACGAGCGCTCGTGTCACACTTCCTTGAGGCACTACTGAAGATAACCCCGGATCTGCAAAGGAAATAGCTTGCAAGACTCTAGTGCGAGAAATCATAGAATACTGTTCCACCGTTGGGAGTCCTTATCAAGTAGATATATCAGACACAGAACGAATTCAGGGACACCGTACAGCGGTGCTAAGTGGAACGGAAATGCTCGGAGGTAATTAAATCAAAATCCTTGGAAGAAAAACGACGCTCTTCTTCTGAAATCCTACTGACAAATTTAAAGAGCCGATATTCGTAAAAGAATAAAAGACAATTCTGCTGAGGTAACGAAAGTCATAGACTCAACATGTCGCTGGAAGCCGCTGCAGATTTTGTGCACGAACTAACCTCTCGAGTATGTCCCATAAATTTTTGGTGGGGTACGTTTGGGCGATCTAGCTGGCCAAACCATTCACTCGAAATGTCCAGAATGTTCACATAAAAATTCCGTCGTTGTTTGGGAACATGAAGATCATGAATGGCTGTAAATGGCCTCCAAGTAGTCGAACATATCTATTTCCAGACAATTATCGGTTCAGTTGGAAGAGAGGACCTAGTCCATTCCGTGTAAACACACCCTGTTGGGTCACCACCACCTTGCACAACACCTGCTTGACAACGTGAATCCATGGCTTCGAGAGGTCTAAGCCACCCTCAAACTCTATCATTACTTCTTACCACCTGAAATCAGGACTCATCTCACCAGGTCACGGTTTTCCAGTCGTCTGCAGTCCAACCGATATTGTCACAACCCCAGAAGATCTGCTGCAAGCGATATCGTGCTGCGGCCACAGCCCATTAATGCCCAGTTTCCCGCACTGTCCTAAAAGTTGCGCTCCTCGTACCTCACACATTGATTTCTGCTGTTATTTACGCACTGTTGCTTGTCTGTTGGCACTGACAGCTCCTCGTAAAAGTCGCTGCTCTCGATCGTTAAGTGAAGGCCGTCGGCCACTGCGTTGTCCGTTGTGAGAGGCAATGTCTGAAATTCGGTAGTCTCGACACACTCTTGACACTGTAGATTTCGGAATACTGAATTACCTAACGATTCCCAAAATGGGATGGCCCCTTGTGCCTAGTTGCATCTACGATTTCGCATTCGTGCGACCATAATCGCGTCCGAAACCGTTTCGCATAAATCACCTGAATACAAATGACGGCTCCACAAATGTATTACCCTCTTATACCTTGTGTATGCGATCCTACCGCCATCTGTAGATGTGCGTATCGCTCTCACCTCAGTGTATCTCCGTAGCTTTCGTGAGAATAATATAAGGGGACTGCAGAGGTATGTAGTCGTCATCCCCTCACTAAATTGGTGGATGAAGTAGGATATAAAACTGACAAAAACTGATAGTATTAGTACAGAGCCCCTTCCATCATGTCATGTATAGTGGCATGGGGACTATGAATGTAGATTTAGATGTATGGTTTCCACAACAATTTCTGCTCCACAAAACTAATTGTTATGAGTCGTAAAAAGTTTTATCAGTATTAAAAACGTCCCTGAGTAACAGACCATCTTTATACTGTAAAACTAATTTCCACCTAAAGAAGCATGTTGTGAAATCTCCGGGTCCAGGACCCAACACGATGCCAGTGCTGGAGAGCCATCAGAAACATTGCAACACGTGTTTTATGGACGACGTTCCAAGTAGTACACACAACTTACGACAGGTAATGAATGCTTACGCCCGAGAAGAGAAATTTCAGGAAGCTTTGCGCGGTATAGCTGTTGGCTGTAGGCGATGCGCGCATTAATGAGGATCATAACGGTGCCATAAAAGGCAACGAATTAAGGCGTAATTCCGTGAGGCAGTCACCTGTCGTAAGTCACGATGATACATGGCGCTCGTTAGGACTGAGCTGGCGTCATTAGAGAGTAGCCGCTTGCGTGGCTGCGTTAGTCGACACATCGTGCCATTTTGTTTGTGCAGCGCCGAGTCCCGTGTTAAGAGACCGGAGACGAACTGAGACCAGGCACAGTTACACGGCAGATGGATGGACTGGCATGGAAGACGACGTTAACGTTGCAAAGTTTACGGGGACGGTAAGCATATTCTGCGGTCGACACTTGGAGGTAGTGTTATGTGTTTTTCCCAGAGTCTCAAGTGTCGTTGTTGTTGTGGCCTTCAGTCCAAGGAGTGGTTTGATACAGGTCTCCACGCAATTCAATCCTTTGAAACCTCTTCTTCTCTGTATAACTACTGCAACTTACAGTTACTTGAACTTGCTTACTGTACTGACACCTTAGCCTACGTCTAAACATTTTACCCCCTACAGACACCCACCCACACACTCACAAACACACACACTCCTCCATCATCGTATCGACTATTTCTTGAACTTTTACAACGTATCCTTTCAACCGATCCCTTCTTTTAATCAAATTGTGCCACAAATTTATTGTCTCCCCAGTTCGATTTAGTACCTGTAAATTATTTCTCCAGTCTTCCAATCAAGACTTCAACACTCTTTTGTAGCACCACATACCAAAAGATATTGGACAACATGGTTATGGAGAGAAGCAGCGATTAGTATGATTAATCAATAGTTTAAGAACAGTCTTAATCGCATTTATTATTGTTATAATACCGCCAACCATTGGTCGACTGCTGGTGGTGTCACTCCTGTCTACATAACGGCAGGAAACTACCAGTTTCAACCCGACGTAGGGGTCATCTTCTGGGCGTTTACACCATTGGTCGACTGCTGGTGGTGTCTACCAGTTTCCTGCCGTCATGTAGACAGGAGTGACACCACCAGCAGTCGACCAATGGTGTAAACGCCCAGAAGATGACCCCTACGTCGGGTTGAAACCGGTTGGCGGTATTATAACAATAATAAAAGCGATTAAGACCGTCCTTGAATTATTGACATATCAAAAGAGTCTAGTCTCTTCTTGTCTATATGGTTTAGCATCCACGTTTCATTTCCGTACAGGTCTACATCCCTGGACAAATATATCCAGTAATAGTTTCGAAATATTTATTTTTGTATCGGATATTAAAATATTTATATTTCTGAACAACGCTTTACCACCCAGACAGCAAAATTCATCTACTATTTTAGCGTCTCTTAACCTAATCTTATTCCCTCATCACCGTCTAATTTAGTTCGACTTCATTCCATTACCTTTCTTTTACTTTATGTGACATTCATGTTATAGCCCCTGATCAAAGTACTATCCATTGGTTTGTTCTTCCAAGGTCTTTGACAGAGTTACAGTGTAATTGGCAACACTCAAGGTTTTATTTCTTCTCCCTGAATCTTAATTCTTTTTCCGAATTTCTCCATGGTTTCCTTCAGAGCTTGCTCACTCCCCACTCAACTACTGCTTCACTTTCATGTCCTCATTTTTGTATGTGTTGTAAATAACGTTTCGGTCTCTACATTTAGTTGCCGCTTCCTGCGCAGTTTTATAGTGTTCTCCAGTCAACACTGCCAAAAGTTTTCTCCAAAGAAGCTGAAACTGCTGTAAATATAGGTCTGTGTCTCTTCAACGTATATTTAACATAGTAGTGTGCTCTTTATTGTCTTGGATGTTCCTAGCTGGAACTTTATAGCGTATAAAACAGTAAGGGAAGGCAAAGACTGCAATACATCCAACAAATAAAGGTGGACTTTGGGTGTAAATGCTGTTCTGAGATGTAGATATTGGCACAGAATAGAAAATCGTGGCAGGCTTCAGCAAACCAGTCAGAACCCTGATGACCTAAAAAAAAAGTGTTGAAAGATGGCAGCTGGAACACAAGCGTGTTTGTTCCATAATCGTCCGTCCTCACTCTACGTCTAAGTCACCTGTCAAAGACGGTGAAGTACTAGCCGTTTGCCCGCCCGGCTAGCCGCACGGCGTAACGCGCTGCTTCCCGAGTGTGCAGGCGGACCGGTCCCCAGCACGAATCCGCCTGACGGATTAGTGTCGAGGTCCGGTGTGCCGGCCAGCCTGTGGATGGTTTTTAAGGCGGTTTTCCATCTGCCTCAGCGAATGCAGGCTGGTTCACCTTGGAAGCAGATTACGGTTAATGAAGTAAAAATCCACACAGTGAACACCAAATGAAAAAGCTACTCCTTATGTTTCTGATCTAGACTGCCATTAAAATGCGAAGGAACTGTTAATCAGAACTCAGGGAGAAGTTGTAGTCTAATTCACAATCGATTTATTGATCTTAAACAAGACAACTAAATTATTAAAGATACAATATTTATTTAACAAAAGCCTTACTAAAATGGGATCTATGGTGGACAAAGTGATCTGCTGGGGATCGACACATGACACTAACCATAACCCTACTCGCTGTATCTCACTTCATACACGTGAATGCAGGTTATGGCATCAAACTACACCACGACCAAGCATCTATATTCTACCATACACAAAAAAGGGAAAAATGTGGTTCGAAAGAACAGGGTGCTGAGAAATAGATATTATAACCCTACGTCGCAGTAGTGAATACTTTACCATCCTACTGGTCAAGGCGCCACACTACGACGCGTTCGGCTACTGTAGTCATGGACGGCGGAAATCTGTTATTAAATGCACTTTCCCAAAAATTGCAAGTACGTAGTCTCGCGTTCAGTTAATTCAGAACACAGGTACTTCCCTAAGAGCCTCTGAGACCCCGACGGATTCCAGTGTGGACCTATTTGCTGGTCTTCCAAACCAATTTGACTCCATGCCATGACTGTGCGTGTCGGAACACGTCAAATGTTTAGACGGCCGACTCAAGATAAATAATTACACCCACGCGTCAATCGTGGGTGACTGTGATGATATAAGCTGTACCTCTGATGGTTCAGAAAGTGACTGGCACAGGCTCGAAGTCGCGCCCTAGCAAAGGACACAAGTCTCACCGTTTAGGTAGAGACCTGCAGTTCTTTACTATCCATGCGCTAGTACAAGAGACTTGTACAAGAGAGCCTTGTTCAGAGTGCTGATCTCCCTTTCTCTGTGTTGCCTCCTCAGCTCAGTCCCGAAAGCACATTTCTCTTTCTTTGAAAAATGGTTCAAATGGCTCTGAGCACTATGGGACTTAACAGCTATGGTCATCAGTCCCCTAGAACTTAGAACTACTTAAACCTAACTAACCTAAGGACAGCACACAACACCCAGCCATCACGAGGCAGAGAAAATCCCTGACCCCGCCGGGAATCGAACCCGGGAACCCGGGCGTGGGAAGCGAGAACGCTACCGCACGACCACGAGATGCGGGCTCTCTTTCTTTGACTTCCCCCAATTTCGCACAAGCCAATCACGAGCTGGAGCTCGGCATTCTAAGCTCAGTGAATTGTCTTTGCACGGCAAACCAATTTGACCAATCAGGGACTTAAAGTTAATTGGCAGAAAACGGAAAAAAACATTCAGCTTTGCGACCTCTTTCCACACGGTTCCCGTGTCTTTTGCTAACACAATACAAGGTGGAAGCACAGCCCTCCATAAACAGCTTGTTATCTCCCGTGTTGCGTCCATTGCAAAGTTTGCAAAGAACGGCCATAAACTCGGATTGACAAAAGGTGTTTCAAAACAGAGTCTGCACGTCTGGGTGCCAGTTTTCCTGTCCCACGGACATTTGCAGAACGTTTACATTTCTTTTGGCTGTTTGCTCGCTAACAAGGCCTACAATGCGGTGTCGGTGACTTTTCGGCGCTAGGCCGTATACCTGGACGTCTGGCGCCAGAGCTAATGTGTTTTGCACAATATGACCGCTGCACGTGGCCGTCTGGAAACGTCTCTCTATCGTTCATCAGAAAAAACGCGCTTTGTCGCCCCACCAACGCTGTGCTTTTACTGCAGTCGTTTTAGTCGGCAGCCTGCTCCTTTGAACGCAGGTAAAGCTTACCGTATTTCTTTCCCTAGAGCATGCAAACAAGACCATAAACTGCTGCCCACCATTTCATCACAATGTATGAAGTCAAATCGCCATAGATCGTATTCCCTACAAGGAATCAGAAGTGAGAGTGCCCTGTAATCTCTCACCCTTATTCCACCTGAGTTACACTAAATTAGAATTAGATATCAATACCTTCAGCTGCTGATGGGCGTTGATATATGTCACCGGGGAGAGGTGAAAATGTGTGCCCCGACCGGGACTCGAACCCGGGATCTCCTGCTTACATGGCAGATGCTCTATGCATCTGAGCCACCGAAGGCACAGAGGATATTGCGATTGCAGGGACTCTCTCGCGCACGCCTCCTTCGAGACCCACATTCTCACCTTATATGTCCACACACTACATTCGTAGTGTCCTAATGTCACTACCCAACATACTCATTACTCGTGGAAGTCATTCTTACCAAGTCCCGTAAGAGTTCGGGTAGTATTTGTGCATCTGCACAGAAGGGGAGGGTCATGGCCAGTATTGCCAGAACTATATACTTATATGGATATGAGTTACAGCATGTCGGCTATTGCTGCGCAAACACTACCTCCAAGTATGCGTACACCATAATTACTCTACCACACAAACATTTGGGGCACACTCGTCTGGTATGAGATGTGCCCAGAGGAGGGAGAGGTGGGGGGAGAGGGTCCACTGAGGGCCGAACCGCACAATAACCCTGTGTTCAGTGTGGGGCGGTGGTGGGTTGGGTGGTCTGTTGTGGCCTGTTGTGGGGTTGTGAACAACTAAGGGCTATGGCAGGACAAGGTCTCTCGTCGTTTCTAGGTCCGCGGCTCAACACCCAATACACACACTAGTCATTTTCATCTGCTGAAGTGGTACATGTTTGCCAAAGGAACAGGGTGTTGTCTGGTAGGCACGTTTCACACTGAGGAGATACGTGATACGATTCGTTGTAATAAAAGTCACGTGACACGACGCTTATCGTTGCGGAATAGGCCAGCCAATGAGAGCGCTGGGCGCGTATTTTTCCGTTGAAAGCCTGTATAGTTAAGCACAAAGCCGTACGATACCTGGCAGCACATCGATCAGGCTTGATTCAGACAGTTTTGTGCATTTGAAATGGTCTCATATGATCAGCAAAGTTCACCGCCATGGTGAGATTGCAACAAGCGTCGAGCATTCGATTGTATTCATGTGACTGGATACCACGCCTACTTTGTGGTTATACAGCATTTTATCTTTTTCACCATGCATTTTGCCATGGTAGACGCCATGTCTTTGGTTTTCTTGTGATCTCATCAGAATGCGTGGTGATCAGTATACGTTCTTTAGGTACACATCTTTACATTCTGATTACTCTTAATCACAATACTATGTTTCAGAAGTATGTAACTTTATTTCTGAATATTCTTGTGTTGTAGTGTTCGGAGGGGATGTTAGACGATTTAATGGGATACATGTATTGTAATGTTGACGCATTAAGTTGTTCAGTGCTGATATTCAAGACAATAAAAGCGGTTTAAAAGCTGTGAGCTACCTGAGGAAGTTAACCTTGCATTACTGAGCAACTGTTTCACCAGGTATCCAGTCTAGCTTACCAAATTCCCAACCAGACTAACAAATGGTTCAAATGGCTCTGAGCACTATGGGACTCAACTTCTGAGGTCATCAGTCCCCTAGAACTTAGAACTAGTTAAACCTAACTAACCTAAGGACATCACAAACATCCATGCCCGAGGCAGGATTCGAACCTGCGACCGTAGCGGTCTTGCGGTTCCAGACTGCAGCGCCTTTAACCGCACGGCCACTTCGGCCGGCACCAGACTAACATTAATTATAATCTTTTAATAGTCATCTTACGACAACCAGTGATATATATATATATATATATATATATATATATATATATATATATATATATATATAAAGAGAATTTAAATAAAAAGAAATAAATCAGTTTATATTTGGACATTTATTTTAACATTGAGCATTGTTCCGTTAAAATTTCAGCATATTAAACTTGATTCATAACTAAACTGGTGCCTTATTTAGGATAGTGAAAATGTGAGTTTGTAATCTTACGGAACACATCAAATACGGAGCCAAGATCGGGAGACTGCATACAACACTGCATTCATAAAATGACACACGAAGAACGTTGAAACATATGCAAGAGGAAATTAACCACAACCAACCGATTCAATTTTCCCCCAAAGAAGTTACGTTCGTAGCGCTATCCTGTCTGTCATGAAATTACCACACACTGGTATACTAAATTCATACTAACTCTCTGTGAAATCTTCCCGAAAAGAATAGCTGAGGGCTACTTTGCTGATTACACCACATGCTTCACATGGTCAACTTGGTTTACACAAAGAGTGTAACCCCACAATAATTTTGATAATTAAAATAAATTACATCGAAACGCAATTTACAAAAGAAAAACCTGGAACTGGTTACTATGGTCTTACTATTAACCTGATGGGTCAAACAATTGTATAAGCACGTGGTACTGGTCTCACAAAGTACACCCCACGTGGGTTGAACATAAAGAAAAGTTGCTATATTGAAAAATATTGTCAAGACGAGACGTTATGATGATCTTAGATAGAGTTACTGATCAACACGTGGTTCCACTTTACTCACAAAGTAGTGACAAAGCAACTACTGGAAGTTATTCCGAACTTCACACTCGAATTACAATGCATTGCAATTTATGATAACATTAGATATTTTAAATCTAAACCTGAAATAAAGGTGATTAAATTTCCAGTTAGGCTGAACTTAAAAAATCCATTGTCCTAGGGACTTAGCAGAGACGCACTTAGCCAGAGATCTTACCACTTCAGACGCTCACCGCGGACAGACTGCCGTGGGCCCCTGCCAAGGGTGGTTCACAGATACAAACTGAAGTGACCAGAGATGCAGCTTCAAGGGACGGACAGGACCATACTAAGAATAGAAACCTCTTTGTGTTAGAAAGCGTAGCTACCTGTTCCGACGTTTGTCCTACTGTTCTCTAGCAGACAGGCTTGTCTGCTACCATCAAGCATGCAACTAGAAATACATTTGCTCATTTATCCTTTCACACGGAAGGGAAGGGGGATGACAGTATCTTATCATATACAGTATATAAAAGAAAGCAGATGTAGGTTCCGTATGAGACTATGTGACATGAATTACATATAAACTGTGTTTTAAAGTGTAGTAGTGTGACAGACCGTTCTTGTTTATATGTAAAAGTAACATGTTCCACTGCTCAGTCTCCTCCCAGATGGAGTCAGAAACACCACAAAATTTAGAAGTGGAATGTACGCCGTAAAT
Source organism: Schistocerca serialis cubense (assembly GCF_023864345.2). Taxonomy (NCBI): domain Eukaryota; kingdom Metazoa; phylum Arthropoda; class Insecta; order Orthoptera; family Acrididae; genus Schistocerca; species Schistocerca serialis. The sequence goes on from NC_064642.1 coordinate 336,084,020, forward strand.
GACAACAGTTTTAAGAAATTAACATGAAAGGAATCCAACAGAGACCTTTCAGTATTTTACACATGACAAGTAATCTTATCTACGTTGCTTACCCAAACAATAAACCACGTTTATCATACGTTTGGTCTTTCAATCCATTATTCTCGCACTTCTATTCATGAATTCCACCACGTGTCTGATACCTCCATATGTTAATGGATAAGATCTGTTTCACGAAACGTGATCCATTCACCTATATTACAATCTGTTTGGAGGCCAGGATACATAAATAAGCAGAATTTTCCATTATATTCCATAAGAACTATGCAACATTCAGATAAGACGACGTAAATACAGTACTTAGAGACACACGGCAACAAAGAAGGCTCATCAAAAAATGTTTGTTTTACCATAGAGGCTCACAGCATTTCAGGTTATAAAAGTGTGATAAACACATTTGACTTGCACAAAACCGGCCGCGGTGGTCTCGCGGTTCTAGGCGCGCAGTCCGGAACCGTGCGACTGCTACGGTCGCAGGTTCGAATCCTGCCTCGGGCATGGATGTGTGTGATGTCCTTAGGTTAGTTAGGTTAAAGTAGTTCTAAGTTCTAGGGGACTGATGACCACAGCAGTTGAGTCCCATAGTGCTCAGAGCCAACTTGCACAAAATTAGCTTATAAGGCACAATGTTATATTTAAAAGTAGAGTAATACGGTGGCTGCAGTTAATGTTCTAATGTTTGTCTTGGGCAACAGTCCTTCTTCCCACTGCAGCATCCCCTCTTCCCACTGCAACACCCCCCTCCGCCTTTCGTTGCGCTTTGAGTATGTTTTGCTATCTCCGAAACTTGTAATGGTAGTCAGATAGTGTTATTATTGGGTCATGTTCAGTGTCTGAGGATATAGTCACATTGAACATTTATGAGGTTCTTCGTAAAACTGAGTTGCTCTTTCATTTGACAAATCATTTATAACTCTAAGTTTAATATAATAAATATTATACAGCGTTAAAACACCGATATCCGTTTATAAACACCCTGTATTTCAGGGGAGAAACCAGGATCATAATCTCATTGATCTGTCAGAATGAGTTTCAAAAGTAATGGCAGGTTAACAGTGTTAATAGGAACTGTACTGACAACACACTCTAGTAGGCAGACTAACAGGTGTAGTTTACAATCGATTTGTTCGTGAAAATTACATAGTCTATTGGCGAACATTAACCTAACAGAAGGACATTGATACAGTTAGTGTCAGACGAGGTACCTCGCCATTTTCAACGCCTCGCATGACAGTACTTAAGACGAACGTTTACTGAACAGTGGCTTAGTCGAGGATGTTTAGTAACATAGCATCCGTGCTCACCTAACGTTAAGGCACTGGTATATCCCATATCCATCGACAACGTGCACAAGCGTGTAACCCATGACTGTGACCAAATCCGAAAGCAGTCAGATGTGTTCGCATGCGTTCTGGAGTCTTCGAAAAGTAGGGCCCAACGTGAAAGAACCTTCATAGTACCATTTAGGATGAAAGCCAACGTGGCGCCTTACAACGAATTTTCGAATTAGAGACTTCCCGTCTCTGCAAATGATCGGGCTTACCGTTTCACAGCTGGCGCAGGTCAAATGCCGAACTTTGCCTCGTGGTCCTCACAGAGCTGAGGCGAATTCGTTGAATCCATTCAGCGCTACAGTATTTTATGTGCAACATCCCGTCTCTCAGAGGCCGTTTATCGCAGCCCACTGTGCCTTAAATAATGAGACACACCGGTATTAGCCCTATTACATCCTGAAGTTCGTAAGTTGGCTCAAATAACTGTTAAATTCGCTGTGTACTTAAGCTTCAGAATTGTCATTTCTGTCGACAGATAACATTCTATGACTTAGCCAGAACTATGAATGGACTTCTCATAAAGTTAACCTGTTGAAATAAAAACGGAAGTACGTCTGAAATATTATTTTATGAAATATACTGGAATTGGAGGGAGCTGTAAGTTTTGCATTTCGTATGAAGGACATTTTTATTTAATTTACTTCTTTACTGTGATGTATGCTTTCCAATTTGACTGTGTCCAAATTTTTTCTCAGAACGTACTATGCAGCAATAACTGCCACAAATATTTCATCTCATCTTCGGCATCACCGTTATCGTCGATCACTTGAAAATCTCCAGACTTCTCCATGAAATACATTCTCTAGTCGCATGCAGTCAGCTGTATAGCACCTGTATGCTTTCTAATATCAAGCATCCATTGTCCCTTGGCTCCTTTTCTGGGGATTTTACTATTCTTTTGGAATCAAAAAACTAATTCCTTTCTCAGTCGAAGATAAATTAGTTCACTACACTTTGCGCCCACTTCCATTTTCTTGTCATCACCGTCACATACTAACTTACCATAAGCATCCGGACACACCTATGTAATGCGGAATTGAACACTTTACAGGGTGGTCCATTGATCGTGACCGGGCCAAATATCTCACGAAATAAGCAACAAACGACAAAAACTACAAAGAACGAAACTTGTCTAGCTTGAAGGGGGAAACCAGATGGCGTTATGGTTGGCCCGCTAGATGGCACTGCCATAAGTCAAACGGATATCAGCTGCGTTTTTTTATATAGGAACCCCCATTTTTTATTACATATTCCTGTAGTACGTAAAGAAATATGAATGTTTCAGTTGGATCACTTTTTTGGCGCTGCAATAGTCACAAACACATGGCTCACAATTCTGGACGAATAGTTGGTATCAGGTAGATTTTTTTAAATTAAAATACAGAACATAGGTACGTTTGAACATTTTATTTCGGTTGTTCCAATGTGATACATGTAGCTTTGTGAACTTATCATTTCTGAGAACGCATGCTGTTACAGCGTGATTAGCTGTAAATACCACATTAATGCAATAAATGCTCAAAATGATGTCCGTCAACCTCAATGAATTTGGAAATACGTGTAACGACATTCCTCTCAACAGCGAGCATGTACGCACATGCATTGACAATGCGATGACGCATGTTGTCAGCCATTGTCGGTGGATCACGATAGCAAATATCCATCAACTTTCCCCACAGAAAGAAATCCGGGGACGTCAGATCCGGTGAACGTGCGGGCCATGGTATGGTGCTTCGACGACCAATTCACCTGTCATGAAATATGATATTCAGTACCGCTTCAACCGCACGCGAGCTATGTGCCGGACATCCATGATGTTGGAAGTACATCGCCATTCTGCCATGCAGTAAAACTTCTTGTAGTAACACCGGTAGAACATTACGTAGGCAATCAGGATACATTGCACCATTTAGATTGCCATCGATAAAATGAGGGCCAATTGTCCTTCCTCCCATAACGCCGCACCATACATTAACCCGCCAAGGTCGCTGATGTTCCACTTGTCGCAGCCATCGTGCATTTTCCGTCGCTCAATAGTGTATATTATGACGGTTTACTTTACCGCTATTGGTGAATGACGCTTCATGCTAAATAGAACGCGTGCAAAAGAATCTGTCATCGTCCCGTAATTTCTCTTGCGCCCAGTGGCAGAACTGTAGACGACGTTCAAAGTCGTCGCCACGCAATTCCTGGTGCATAGAAATATGGTACGGGTGCAATCGATGTTGATGTAGCATACTCAACGCCGACATTTTTGAGATTCCCGATTCTCGCGCAATTTGTCTGCTACTGATGTGCGGATTAGCCGCGACAGCAGCTAAAACACATACTTGGGCATCATCGTTTGTTGCAGGTCGTGGTTGACATTTCACATGTGGCTGAACACTTCCTTAAATAACGTACCTATCCGGCGAACGGTCCGGACACTTGGATGATGTCGTCCAGGATACCGAGCAGTATATTCATCAACCTTTTCCGCAATTGGTAAACGGTCCGTTTTAACACGGGTAACGTATCACGAAGCAAATACCTTCCGTACTGGCGGAATGTTACGTGATACCACGTACTTATACGTTTTCGACTATTACAGCGTCATCTGTCACAAAGCGAAAATAGCGGTCCAACTAACACATTCATATTTCTTTACGTACTACACGAATATGTAATAAAAATGGGGGTTCTTATTTTTTTAAAAACGCAGTTGATATCCGTTTGACCTATGGCAGCGCCATCTAGCCGGCCAACCATAGCGCCATCTGGTTTCCCCCTTCAAGCTAGACGCGTTTCGTTCTTTGTAGTTTTTTCGTTTGATGCTTATTTCGTGAGATATTTGGCCCGGTCGCTAATAATGGACCACCCTGTATATCACGAGAGGTAAACCTGCCAGCGGGGAGTGTTGTCAGTAGAGAAGCAGTAACAGGTGATTGGTTCGGGCAGGAGAGCTTACTGACGTCTAGTCATTGGATGTCACCTGAGTAACAAACCCATCAGCGACAATTCAAACCCGACAAAAGACTGTTCGTGATGTGATTGTTAAATGGAATCGCGAAGGTGCAACCACAGCTGAACCAAGTCGATGCAGACCTAATATACTATGGGGCAGAGACTGTCGTGTATTGCTGAGGCCGCTTCGAATGAGAACACCGGAAGGAATCATTCGTGAGTTCCATTATGTTACCAGTGGTCCGCCTAGCACGATGACTGGGTTTGGGGAGCCGGCCGTTGTGGCCGAGCGGTTCTAGGCGCTTCAGTCCGGAACCGCGCTGCTGCTACGGTCGCAGGTTCTAATCCTGTCTCGGGCGTGGATGTGTGTGATGTCCTTAGGCTAGTTAGGTTTAAGTAGTTCTAAGTCTAGGGGACTGATGACCTCAGAAGTTAAGTCCCATAGTGCTTAGAGCCATTTAAACCATTTGAACTGTGTACGGGGAGTCGCAAGAATGGTGTCCAAAAGTCGGGCAGCTCGTCATAAGCCACATAATTGTATAGTCAGTGCTAAGCGACGCTTGAGATGGTATAGAGAAAGGCGTCACCAGACAGACAGGTGGATGGAAACGAGAGATTTGGAGTGATGAATCACACTAAACGCTGTGGCAGTCCGATGAAAGGGTTTGCGTTTCACAAATGCTCGGAGAACGTTAACTGCCATCACGGGTAGTGCCAGTAATCAGCAATGAAATACGGAGAAAGTGTTTCGGTATGGGGGTGCGTTTTGTGGTTAGAATGTGATCCCCTCATAGTGGTTACGAAAAAGCTAAATCCTCAATAATTTTCACGGCATTAGTTCTTCATATAGCAAAAGAACAGTTCTGAGACGGTGATTAGTCGTATCAGTGCATCCCGTCATAATGCAACATCTGTGAGGCATAGTGAGGACAGTAACGTCTCTGAAATGGCCAGATTCACCGACCTGAACCCACTGGAACATCTTTGGAATGATAAAACGTCGACTTCGTTCTAGACCCCCAGCTTCCAACATCACTATCTTTTTCCGGTTTCCGCTTTTCAGGAAGACTGGGCCGCCATTCCTCCCCAGACACTCCGACACCTCACTCAAAGTGTCCCTAGCAGAACTCAAACCGTCATATAGGTGTGGACATGACCCATTATTATTATTATTCTTTTGAGTCATCAGTCTTCTGACTGGTTTGATGCGACCCGGCACGAATTCCTTCCCTGTGCCAACCTCTTCGTCTCAGAGAAGCACTTGCAACCTACGTCCTCAATTATTTGCTGCATGTATTCCAATATCTGTCTTCCTCAACAGTTTTTGCCCTCTACAGCTACCTCTAGTACAATGGAAGTCATTCTATCATGCCTTAACAGATGTCCTTATCAGTGTTTTTCGCATATTCCTTTTCTCGCCGATTCTGCGCAGAACCACCTCATTCCTTATATCATCAGTCCACCTAATTTTCAACATGTCTCACTATCATACAATGCTCAGCTCCAAACATTCATTCCTAGATACCACTTCTTCAAATTAGGGCCCATGTTCGATACTAGTAGACTTCCCTTGACCAGGTATGCCCTTTTTGCCAATGCTAGTCTGCTCATCAAAAGCAGATGTCCTCCTTGCTTCGTCCGTTATTGATTATTTTGCTGCCTAGGTAGCAGTATTCCTTAACTTCATCTACTTCATGACTACCAGTCCTGATGTTAAGTTTCTCGCTGTTCTCATTTCTGCTACTTCTCATTACTTTCGTCTTTCTTCGATTTACCTTCAGTCCATATTCTGTGCTCATTACATTGTTCATTCCGTTCATCAGCTGATGCAATTCTTCTTCACTGTCACTGAGGATAGCAATGTCATTAGCAAATCGTATCATTGACATCATTTCACCTTAAATTCTAATCCCACCCCTGAACCTTTATTTTATTTCCGTCGTTGTTTCTTCTATTTACAGACTGAACAGTAGGAGCGAAAGGCTACGTCCCCGTCTTTCACAATTTCTTGACCCTTTTTAATCCGAGCACTTCTTTCTTGGTCGTCCACTCTTATGAATCCCTCATTGTTCTTGTACATATTGCATATTACACGGTTCTCCCTTTAGCTTACCCCTATTTCTCTCAAAATTTCTAACGTCTTGCACCATTTTGTATTGTCGAAAGCTTTTTCCACGTCGACATATCCAATGAAAGTGTCTTAATTTTTCTTAATTCTTGCTTCCATCATCAACTGCAACGTCATAATTGCCTCTCTGGTGCCGTTACCTTTCCTAAACCCAAACTGATCGTCATCTAACACATCCTCAATTTTCTTTTCGATTCTTCTGCACATTAATCTTGTCAGCAACTTGGATGCATGAGCTGTTAAGCTGATTGTGCGATAATTCCCGCACTTGTCAGCTCTTGCAGTCTTCGCAATTGTGTGGTTGATATCTTTCCGAAAGTCATATGTTATGTCGCCAGACACATACATTCTACACACCAATCCGAATAGTCGTTTAGTTGCCACTTCCCTCAACGATTTTAGAAATTGTGATGGAACGGTATCTATCCCTTATGCCTTATTTGATCTGAACTCCTCCAAAGCCCTTTTAAGTTCTGACTCTAATACTGGATCCCTGTCTCTTCTAAATTTATTCCTCTTTCTTCTTCTATCACATCAGACATATCTTCCAACTCATAGAGGCCTTCAGTGTACTCTTTCCTCGTATCCGTTCCCTCCTCTGAATTTAACAAAGGAATTTCGCTTGCACTCTTAATGTCACTATTCCTTGCTTTAATTTCAATATTACTAATAGGTGTCCGAAAACTTATGGTCAGATAGTCTACTTCGTCCTCCACTCTACTCTGTTTACTGATCCATTTTTCCCCTGTCTGTCGGTGTAATTTCGAACACATATCTTTCCATCGTTGTTTTTTTTTATTTTATTTTTTTTCCAGCGATAAACGTACATGATTTTGTGCTGTAAAGCAGAACTGGTGACACACACTATTTTTAAACTTCCCGTTTCGGACGCATTAGAAAGTTGGTTTTGAAAACTCTGTTTGGTTTACTGAACGCACTGGTGGCCAGTTTTTCTCTTCTGTATATTTTCTTTGCTGTCTGTCCAGTTGTCTCTTCAGTATATATACCTACTTCTACATCTGCGCTCATCAAGCCACGTTTACCACTGTCACTTCTCGCTTTTACTCCTGAAACGTAAAGTTAACAGTAAACCATACTGTGATGCAGGACGCCGATCTTGCAGCTTCTGACACTAGAGTTGGCAGAGCGTCTCCATCTTTCGCGGTTACTAAATCAACCTTAAAAGCTTTGTATCTACTATATTTTCTCCATCTATCATATCCGACATGCAGCCCATTACCGAACACCATTCAAGTGTTGGTCGAGCATTGCTTTGTGGATGGAATACATTTCTTGACAAGCCGCGGAGTGGCCGCGCGGTTTGAGGCGCCATGTCACGGATTGCGCAGCCCCTCCCGCCGGAGGTTCCAGTACTGCCTCGGGCATAGGCGTGTGTATTGTTCTTAGCATAAATAAGTTTAAGTTAGTTTAAGTAAATTATAAGTCTAGGCACCGACGACCTCAGCATTTTGGTCCCTTAGTAATTCACACACATTTTAAATGCGAATATTTTAGGTTAGGCTTTACCGTGACTGTTATTGACATTAAATGAAACAACAAGTTTACTGTTACCAGTCACCGTTTTATTTATTTATTTCCACGACGCGTTTCAAAGGTTTAAACCACTATCATCGGGTGGATTTACATTAGTTAGTATGGCATTTGTGTGTGTGTTGTGTTACGATTTTTTGGAGGATCTTCTGGCACTGCCTAGTGGAGAAACAAGACACTACTTCAGAGCATGGTTTTGGATTTCTTCTGACAAAAATTAAACTGATATCTAATGGTCAACATAAAATAAGTAAAACAGAGTACCTCCAGTGGTCACAGCTTCCTTTCGCTGTCGTAACACATCAAATGTATACTGTCACATTTGTAAACAAATATGGCGTCTTGAATCTGCTGGGTGCAAGGTTCGTATAGCAGAAGGGAAGACATAATCGCAAAGTACAAAGAATATAATCGTAACAACATTATTACAGAATAATTATTTAAAGGATTTGGAGAAGTTTGTTTTGATGTGTGGAATATATATGCGTGTACTTCAGGTGGCATATAAATCCGATTTTGACTGGTTAAAACAGCTTAACATTCGTACTCGTTTATACAGTCAGGTGAAATGTTAAAATGGATTAAACTTCAAACTTGTTAATAACAATCAGGTGAAATGTTAAAGACTTTATGTACAATAATCATATTGGCTACAGTAGTAAAATTACACATAGATGACAATATTTGATTGGGATTAATAGACATATGGGAGAGGCTGGAGGCAGCAGGAGAGAGGGAGAAAATGAGAGAGATAGAGAGAGAGAGACAGAGGGTGGAAAGAGTGATTGTATGAGAGCAACCATTTACATGGCAAGGGGTCTTAAGATTACATGTTACATATATCAGCTGCCTAAGGGTTGGGGTAATACATTGGTTAATGCTTTAAAATATGCAGATAAGTACACAATTTGTGCCAGTAGTTGATGTACATCTAGTTTCAAGTTAACAAGGGATACAAGCTGTTCGTGTGATGAATTATCTGTGAATGAGGTCAATCTCTTGTACTCTTGGCGGCTGTCAATATTTATGGTAAATATTAAGGCGTGTGCATGTGTGTGTGTGTGTGTGTGTGTGTGTGTGTGTGTGTGTGTGTGTGTGCTGAAAACAGAGATGAGACTATTGTAAATATTGTCATTTTTGTCATTTAAGATGGATTCCGGTTGTTTTGTTGGTGTTTGTATATTTGGAGTGTTTCAAGGATGTCTAGTTTTCTGCCTTTTGGTTGGATGTGTAGGATGCTAATACTTGTGTTGTTAACATGGTGTTTTGTTTCATGCAGGTGAGTGGCTATTGCTGATGTGTGGTATTTTTTGTTTTTTAGTGCTGCAATGTGTTCCTTGAATCTGATCTGAAATGATCTGCCTGTCTGGCCTATGTAGAAGCGGTCACAGTCCAAACATTCAATTTTGAACACACCTGTGTGATGAAGTGGGTTTCGTGTGCCGATGTTGTGGGGTAACTTCTGTCCAAACTTGTTGTCTGTTGTAAAGGATATGCTTATGCCATTTCGTTTGAAGACATTGGCAATCTGGCTTCCGATAAATTTCAAACTCATGTCTGTTATTCTTTATTCTAATGGTAAGGTCTAGGAAATTTATACTGTCATCTTTTTGGTGTTCAACTGTGAATTTTATGTTCTCATGGGAGTTGTTGAAAAACTGGTTCAACTCACTGATGTCATCTTTAGTGCCTTTTATTAAAATGATGGTATCATCTACATATCTGTAGTAGTAGATCATATTTTTGAGGAGGTGGTGACTGGAATTCAGGATTTGGTCTTCTAGTTTACTTATAAATATTTCTGCTAGCATTCCGGAAATATTTGAGCTCATTTTGTAGTTTTTTGTTGGTAGATTTTATTGTTAAATTTAAAACAGTTGTGTGAAAGTGTGAATTCAAGCAGGTACATTAGTTCAGTAATGTGAGTTGAAGGGATTTTTTGTGTTTATGTGGGTTAGCATTGATTATCTGTAGTGCTGAATCTATTGGCACAGAAGAATAAAGGTTTTGTGTGTCAAATGAGGCAAGTGTGGCTCCATCAGGTACTTGTATGTTTTTCACACAAACGTTTCTTGACGATACTCCAAATAAATCTCCATATGGCATCTGCATTACCTGCGGTTTGTTTTATGTGGTTGTTACACTTATAATCGCTACAATTTTATAGCGTTGCGATTTCTTGATGTACAAAAAAAGTCAACTGACTCTACGATTTAAAGTCAATGGGTACAACTTTTTGTCCGTGTATTATCATAAAGCATTTTTGACTTACTGTTATCGATATGCAGGCCTTTTTTCAAACTTGACTGATTAAATTCCTCCATTCGTTGTTGAAATTTCCCTGCAGTGAAGACCAACAGGACAGTGTCACAGGCAGATGGTTCGCATATCTTACAAATCTCATAGGAAGTTTGAAGTGGGACACTCTTGCAGATAGACGGCGCGCTAAACGGAAGGAGCTGCTCACTAAATTCTGAAATACGATCTTCACCGAGGATGTAGACCACATATTATTACCACCAACTTCCAAATCGCGCAATGGTCACCATTCAAAGATAAGGGAAGTTAGAGCTCGTACTGAGGCGTTCATACCGTTGTTTCTCCCTCGTGCAATCCGCGAGTGTAACAGAGGGGGGAAATATGACTTTGGCGCGAATTGTGCTCTCCGCTACATACCGCTTGGTGGCTAGAGGAGTATATGTGGAGATGTAGATGTAGATATAACTTCTATTAACATATACAGTCACTTCCACAAGAAAGTGTAAGCCATAATTTTCAATTTAACGTCCGCAGCGACATCTCTGGTAGTGTGCACAGTGTATACATAAACAGTGTGAGACTTGAATGTTTTGTTTTGTCGGTTGTAGTTTAAAATGAGTGTAAAATATCTGAAGCGTCACTTAATTATAATTATATTTATATGTTTATCAACTTTGCTTTCTGAGGCACGTCAAGAAGCTATTTGGTTCGAACGGGCGAACTGGGTGCTTCAAAAGGATAATGATCCGAAGTATCCAGCCCTCTCTGTACAGCATGGTACAAGAAGATGGGATGTTCACGATGGACAGGCCTGTAATATCTCCGGATGCAAATCCGATCGAAAATGTTTGGTCGTATATTAAGATGAAGCTTAAAGGAAAGCCAATATATACTTTCAAGCAGATTTCATATCAAATCAGGACGATATGGAGGTCGTTACCGAAAGAATATGCTGAAAATGTCGTGAAAAGCATGCCGGAAAGGTGTCTGGCTATAATCGATACTGGCTTCGATTGGGTTAACTGTTGGAAAATCGTGCAATTAGTAATGACATGCATTTACTTGTAAACATATATTTGTAATAGCTTCCAAATGGTTCAAATGGCTCTGAGCACTATGGGAGTTAACATCACTCCCCTGTAACTTAGAACTACTTAAACCAACTAACCTAAGGACATCACACACATCCTTGGCCAAGGCAGGATTCGAACCTGCGACCGTAGCGGTCTCGCGGTCCCAGACTGAAGCACCTAGAACCGCTCGGCCACACCGGCCGGCTGTAATAGCGTTTTTTATTTCATACAGACAACGGCGTACCACTTACATCTTGTGGAACTGACTCTATTTTTTCTTTGCAGAACAATCACAATAAATTATACTTTGATACAAATATAAGGTATTTAATTGTTTTCCTATTACATTCACTGACGAATTCGGAGGGCAATGAGTAAGCGCTTGTGAACGATAACACGACAAAAATTACAAATGAGGCGAATTTACGATATCTTCTTCTTGTTACTGATATTAATTTCTCATTAAAGGTTTCATCTTCCTTTTCGTTTTCTTCTGCTTTTTTCTGCGGGCGGAGGTGGAGATCGTTGGTAAACTGATGTTGTTTGGGCATGGTGACTTTTGGAAGCTCTGGCGTGTACATTTAAAGAAACTGCGAAGAACGTAACGAGGTGCTGCAACACCGCTACGCGTTCTTTCTCTCGCTGAGCTCTTTCACCATGACAGGATTTCGTGACAGCGCAGTATAGTGTGAGAAAAGTTGGGAATGGAAGAGGGAAAAGGAAAAAGAGAGGAAAAGAGAGAGCGGAACGGAGAGACGAGAACCACTCTGGCGATGCAAATGAAACACAGACATTAATGTTGGCGTCGTATTTATGGTAGGTGTCCGTCTTTCAGCCTCTGAAATACGGAACGTGCGCCTCGCCTGACGGCGGCTAATGGATTTATACGGCGACTGCCTCCGAAATTAATTGTTCGTATAATTTAAAGCGTTGATTTAGTGACGGCAAAATTTATTCTACTTACGGCGCGTTTTTATGTACGCTTTGGCGAGTTAAAAGTGGCCGTAAAATCCCCCCACTTTTTTTGCCCACGCCTGCACGCGTATTCTTGCGACAGCTCGCCGGTGACCGTCCGCGCAACTGCCGGACGCAGGGCGGCCAGCGTTGGGGGAAGGGGTCGAGGGAGGGGGTGCGAGAGGGATCATAAAACGGGCGGCGCTGGGATTTACGGCTTCCCCGTGGCGACGTATTTACGACCGACGCCAGGCCGTCTGGAGGGTTGACGCGGCGGTCGGCCGCAAAGTGCTGCCCGCCCCCGCCGTGCCGCTGACGTCGGCCGCAGCTGCGGGCGTCGACCACCGAGCTAGCGACAAGTGTTCCCGCGGACTGGCGTGGGCTCCGGTGTGGACACGCGTATCGCCTTGTCAGCTGTTACATGCACAAGAGTTCTGTGCTGCCAGAAGTCGTCCTCTCTCAACGGAACTCATGCGTTCCGCAAATCGATTGAAGGCGATGGTCGATGGCGACATAGCTGCACTACGCATATCGAGCAAATCACAGATTTTACTCTAGTTACGCATTTCTTCTTAAAGGCCGTTTTATACGAGTGACTTTCTGGTCGAAATCGACTAATCGTAGTTCAAATGTGTGTGAAATCTTATGGGACTTAACTGCTAAGGTCATCAGTCCCTAAGCTTACACACTACTTAACCTAAATTATCCTAAGGACAAACACACACACATCCATGCCCGAGGGAGGACTCGAACCTCCGCCGGGACCAGCCGCACAGTCCACGACTAATTGAAGTATGAGCGCCTTTCTTGCCTGCGCGTAAGTCAGCAATCAACCACGACGCGAGAGTGTCTATGGTGTCAGTGATCTATAGATTGTGCGAAGTGTGGAGTTCAAAATTTTCGAGTACGCTGCACGTTGAGGAAACGCAGGGAGAAGGGACTATGGCGGCCTCTGCTAATGTCAAAAGTTTAACTCATTCTGATCGAGTTGACTTCCGGATTTTGTGCTTTCGTGTCTTTTTAATCCTTAATGATGTTATTTGCTTTGTTTTTGTAGCAGATTGGAAAGTTACACAAGATCCTGGTATTTTTTCCTACTTTTCTTCCCCTATAGGAGAGACGAAATACCTGAAATCAAAAAAAATATTTTCCCTTTACAGAGAAAAAGAACTTAAACTATGCAAAAATAAGAATGTAAATAGGTAATCACATTACAACGAAAATTATTTCAACAGTGACAAAGCCAACAGGGAAGGGGGGATCAGATAGTGGTACAATAAGTACCCTCCGCCACACACCGTAAGGTGGCTCGCGGAGTATAGATGTAGATGTAGATGTAGATTGGACGAGAAAAACAATTTTAGTTGTTATTTGACATTTATCAGGCAAACAAGATACAAAGGATTAAATAAAAAGGCGCTGTTTATAGTGTTCTACTTATTGTCTGATGAGCTTGCAAGCATATATTTCCTCGAGCAAATCAATGCATGTGTTCTGAAATGTTGGGTGACGCTTTTCCAAATCTTTCAGTTTGCAAGACTGTGAACAGTTTACCACACGACCTTTGACAAGAACTTCCAGTATGAATTCTGTTTTGGTTCCAACAGAGGATTATACAGCCAACAGGTTGCACATAATTGGTAGGTATATTGACCTAGGTTTCGACACTTACTAGAGGTGTCTTCATCAGGAAGAAGTTTTGATGAAACACACTGATGTTGATCCCAGCTGGGCATACGTGGCAAACGCCAGAACGTTCTATTTCACTTTTGACTTGAGCATAGCTGCTCTAAATTATGACCATTGCTTTTTAGCAATGTGATTTTACGATTTGTCAAAATTTCAATATGATGAAGACACCACTGGTAGGTGTCGAAACCTAGGTCAATATACCTACCACTTATAAGCAACCGGTTGGCGGTATAATCCTGTGTTGAAGCTAGTATACGGTTGCTAACTAACAGCCATGTTTTAAAGTGTCTGATTTGGTTATTAATAAACTTTATTGACATTGCTTGTTCCTATATTTTGTTACTATATTTCGATTTTTCAGCAAAAGAGTAGTTGGTCATGACATCACTTTCACTAATCAGATGCCAAAGTGCACAGCAGACAGCTCTCACTACAACGGCAGTTCTGATACTGACGTGTAAACGAGAATAGCTACCCAAAAGACACGCTCAGTACGGGACTAAAACGCCAGGGATGCTGTAGCAGACGCACTTTTCTCAAGTAATCAGTTGAGACAATCCCGTCTCTCTCTTGAGGATGGCTATCGTTATGGCTAATCTTTTGACTTTGCGGATCCAAACAAATGTAGGATAGTGCTTCCGAACCACTCCATCAGATTATGTAGCCACGACATTCGTCTTCTCCCTCTGGACCTTTTCCATAAACATTTCCTTCCACTATCAGTCTTAGAAAATTTCACATTTCTCATCTCATGATAAGGCCAAATTACTCAACTTTTCTAGTTTTGGCTGTGTTTCTCAATTCCTTATCCTTATTGATTCGCCACAGACGATTTCATTAATAGTCTGCGTCTCCGCTTCTTTCTTTAATTTTTAATATGGGATATAAAGGCACTCCGTCTTCAGGCCACAAGTGGCCCATCGGGACCATTCGACCGCCGTGTCATCCTCAGAGAGGATGCGGATAGGAGGGGCGTGTGGTCAGCACACCGCTCTCCCGGTCGGTATGAAGGTTTTCTGTGACCGGAGCCGCTACTATTCGGTCGAGTACACTGATAAGGAGAAGGGACAGGATGATAGGACATCTGCTAAGCTGCTAAGACATGAGGGAGTGACTTCCATGGTACTAGAGGGAGCTGTAGAGGGCAAAAACTGTAGAGGAAGACAGAGATTGGAATACGTCAAGCAAATAATTGAGGACGTAGGTTGCAAGTGCTACTCTGAGAGATGAAGAGGCTAGCACAGGAAAGAATTTCGTGGCGGGCCGCATCAAACCAGTCAGTAGACTGATGACCAAAAAAAAAAAAAGCTCCTCAATTGGCATCACGAGGCTGAGTGCACCCCGAAAAATGGCAACAGCACATGGCGGCTGGATGGTCACCCATCCAAGTGCCGGCCATGCCCGACAGCGCTTAACTTTGGTGATCTTACGGGAACCGGTGTATCCACTGCGGCAAGGCCGTTGCCGATTCCTCCAATTAAATTAGAAGTATCTCCCATCTCCCGATTGTACCCAAGATTTTCGGGAAGGTTTCCTTCGTTGTACCGCAAATCTTCGAACATGAAACCTTCTCCCAGACATTCTCTTTCTCCCAGTAGAAGCTCACCTCATATTTAGCTGAGAAGTCTGAATCTACATAGGTCATTTTTCGACTAGTCCACTCTGCTCAGAGACTGAAAAGTGTCGAAGTAAGTACAGGTACCGTAAAACACACAGACAGAGAAACACACACACACTAATTTGGTAATGAGCGTCCATATGACATTCAAGCACATACTTTTTTGTAACGACAGTGGCATACACCGTCACGAAATTCTTCGTACCTCCTTCGAAATTTACGTGGTGGACTGTCACGACAGCCAAATTGTGGTCTAAGCGTTTGTATACCTCTTCACTCGTATTCTAGGGTACATCAGCTGCAATCGGTCGATTAAGAAAGCGACGTGATTCCACGACGAAAGCAGCAACGACAAGCTTGCTCCAAATATGTAACAAGATCCCACCGTCCAAACTTCAAACTTCGATCTTTTAGGTGGCGGCGAGCTCATCTCTTTATCACGTTAATTTATTCTTCCGTCGCTTCTTGCAAGAACAGCATAAAAATGAGTGAGGATCAAAATATTGTATATGTTTTACAGGGCTGGTGTGCTTAGTTAACCGGTTTTCGGCTCAGACGGCCATCATCAGACTTTAACCATCGTATGGTAAAGAAGTTAACAATATTTGTAAGCAACATTTGGAGAATATGTAATCCGTCTAGACTGAACATGAATGCAGATGGATATTGCAGAATGATGACTCTGCATTTTCTGAGCATGTACTGAGTGAGGGCGACAGCTACCAGCCACTGTTCCACGTCCTTCACTTAGCAAACAAAGGTCAAAAACTCAATCTTTTGGACGCCCTAGAAATGAATAAACATGCGGCCCACAGTCCTGATTTAATATTAAATAACGTAACACATTTCAATACGTAGCTTCTTCTAAACGTCACTTAAATCTCTGTTTTCCATTACTTCCCACACTTTCTGTTCCTTTCTATTCCCCAATTTCTTGTGTTCATTTTCCTTTATTTTATTGTGACTGGCTATGTATTCCACATAGCCTGTTGTCACAACTGCCAATTCTATCTTTTACCCACTGTCTGTATCGCCTCCAAAATCCAATACTTCTTCAAGCTATTCTTTAGACTTACCAGGTAGTAATTTTATTTTATTCAAAGAAACTACATCCGTGCAGACCACGAAGGCCCAACGGTACCGACCGGCCCCCGTGTCATCTTCAGCTCACAGGCGTCACTGGATGCGGATATGTCAGTTTACGAGACCGTAACCGCTACTTCTCAATCAAGTAGCTCCTCAGTTTGCCTCTCAAGGGCTGAGTGCACCCCGCTTGCAAACAGCGCTCGGCAGACCGGACGGTCACCCGCCCTAATGGTAGCCCAGTCCAACAGTGCTCAACTTCGATAATCTGACGGGAACTGGTGTTACCACTGCGGCAAGCCTGTTGGCTCTTATTTTATTGGGATTGTTAATTTAATGTGAATTGTTATATAGGCAGTGCTTTTGGAACTTAGTGTTGATGTTTTTCCTGGTTTTCTCCCTTAGTATTTACTTATTGTTCTACGCTTTTACCTTTTTATTATTTAACCAGCAGACCGTCAAAGATGACAATTACTGTGTGTTTGTGCCTCATTGTAGATGAGTAACATATTTTCTAATGTTGTTTACAAATCTTGTAAGTTGTTTGACGATGATTGTCAGTTGAAGTCTCATAATGGCCTTGTAAGCCGAAAACCGGTAAACTAAAGAATTTAATCGTGTAGAAAATACACAATATCGTGCTTTTCATTTATCATCTCTTTATGATCAATGCAAAAGAAAATACAGGTTGTTAAAAAAAGTGGTGAATATTTTGAGATTTTGTAGTATTCAGTTGTAAGATGGCAAGAACTATGCCTCTTACATCAAGTTATCAAAGATCACCTAACTCACATTGAGCGAACAGTAGGGCTGAACAACAATGACTGACAAGGCACAATGCATCTTGCAGAGGGTATAGTATGGATGTATTGGAATAATTAATGTCGGGTGATGGTTTTAAAGTAATTCACACAACATGAAAACTTTGTGGTTCAAATGGCTCTGAGCACTAAGGGACTTAACTACTGTGGTCATCAGTCCCCTAGAACTTAGAACTACTTAAACCTAACTAACCTAAGGACATCACACACATCCATGCCCAAGGCAGGATTCGAACCTGCGACCGTAGCAGTCACGCGGTTCCAGACTGTAGTGCCTAGAACCGCACGACCACTCCGGCCGGCAAACTTTGTGGAAACATGTTGATTTACTGGAGGCTAGTTTACCCCAGGGAAGTATTCAGAGTTGACTGTGGCCGGCTGGGGAGTGGTGAAGGGAAGCGACAATAGGCAGCTTAGGGAGGCCCAAGCTCTGAGTAAGCGGTAACTTGGTGTGGCCTCCAGCTGCCTTAAGATAAGTGACAGTGAGTGGGTGGTTGACCCCATGCTGGTGTACCGGGAAGCAGACGGAGAACTTGTATGCCTGTTGATAAATGTCCGTCATCCTGTTTTCAGTGAAACATGCGAGAAAGCCACGCAAAGCTACAGTGGATCGGTCTACAGAGGCCGAAATATGCGTGTTTGTGACTATAGCAAATTCACGCTGAATTCATGGTCCACAAAGTCTGAAGTAAATCAGGTGAAGAACAAAATAATGTAACACGCCGGCCTCTGATGGGAATGTAGGACCAAGGAATTTGAAGTACTCTCCTGGGAGTCAGAATTCCAGAAAAATTGGTGTTTTGTGCAGACGCTAACCTTGATGGGTGGCCTGGGAGAGGCTACATAGCAGAAGTTGAGAGGAAGGGAAATTTTGTGGGAATTTGTTCACTTCCCAGAGCTGGCATTGGTCAGTGCTGGGAAGCGACGCATAATTAATGCGACTTGCACTGCAATTGGCGAAAGTGATTTTGCTGAAGGGGAAACCGAGGTGAAGAGTGGACTGGGAGAAGTCTCCATAGGGGTCTTCCATTCCCAGCTTGCCTAGAGTGCGGACGTGGCATTCATTACTCAGCTTGCCTGAGAAAGAGTGAGCATCTCTGCAGTTTAGGACTTCGCAAATGGAACGATTGAGATGGAGATAGAAAGTTTTGGTTCAGCTATGTACTGAGCAAGATAGCTAGGAGTGAGTAGACGAGCGCAGCCCTACAGCACCGACGTCCTCACAACGACGACGCCCCACCACACTGAATTTGGTGATATTGCACCCTTCTGGCTTGAATTAGGCCACTGATTAATTTGTTGGATCATGTCGGCCAAGTTTCCACGAGGGTTTCATGGGCTGTATATTGGGGAATTCTTCTCACACTTCGACCTGGGTCAGTCGATAGGAATTAATTTTGATTTATCACGCTTTACTCCACGTAACCACAATTTATTACCAATGCCTGATAGGAGAGTCATGTAATCTGATGACTGAAGGTCGGGAGTTAAAATAAATTTGTGCTAATCGACTGCATCTGTTTTCAATCAAGTAGTTGAAATCCCAAGTCACTTGCTTAAGTAATTTTATGTTCAACATTTGCATCTGGTGTTCAATAACTGAATATAACATCAATGTGCACCCCTTTTTAATTAAAAGTGATCAATTCTGAATCAATTAATGTCAACACTGCCACCACAGTTCAGTCAGGAGTCACAGGGCCTTATTACTTTCTTTGCGTTATCCGATATTGCGGCAGTTTTGCACTCTCTGTTGATCTGTTAGTTAATTAGCTGGGATGAACACACGCCAAAACCAGATAAGTGATGGGTGGGGTGTTACAAAGTGAGACAAGAACATTAAGTTTCAACAGGATAAACAGAGTGCTTTCTGATGTCTTTTTGTATAGCAGTGCACTACGTACACGTTAATCCAAGAATTGGGGAATTAGGTGGTCTGCTGTGAATCGTGTGGTGCGAGTAGCACAACTGCAGTGTGACTGAGCAACAACTTTCAGTGTTTACTTTCTCACGTGCTAGAGAAACTGTGTCCTGAAAAGCTGGAAAAATCGCTGAACAGTTTAAGAAACGTGGATGTTTTTCACCATAGACAGCACGGCCTCGCAGGACACTTTCATTTGCTAAACCATAGCAGAAATCACTTACGCAATATCACTGGCTGAGTTTTAGGCTTCCAGTGACAACAAATCGTGGAAAAGAGAAAAGAAACTGTACAGAGCGATTCGTAAGCAAGTTAAAAATAGCACAATAATAATAAAGACAAAACTGAAGCCATTAAAGTAAGTCAGAGACGATGAAACGTACGTTACGAGTAATTTTCAGTATCACAACACACCCTAACGCGATTGAAACTAAAATACAACATACCTCAACCACACAATTGACTGCAAACAATATAACGCTCGGAGGAATGTGCATCTAGAGAAATCTGGCTTACTTAATTTTTTCGTGTCCGGAAAATTTCTTTTAAAGTTAATCAGCGCAGTATTGGGCCGCGTTCAATGCTTCTTTGTCCTCCTCTCATAGTCACCAAGAGTACATCCCGTGGAGCACTTGGGACGTTGTTGAACATATTCCATACCGTGGACTTCAACACAGTCGCATTTATTGCCCGCTACGTATTTAATGCTAGGTTTATTTTGAGTGGTGCTACATCCGTTCCGATGCGATTCAGTGAAATCTTCCGGCTTGATGTATTGCTCTGGGCTTCACTTATTAGGCAGGGTAGTCCAATGGTCGCGCTTTTAGCTGGCTACTAAGATACCTCTTGCTGGATTTCCATCTCCACATGAAGCACCGAGTGGTAGGTGATACTGATCGAAAGTCTGTTTAAATTTTTCTATATGCTCATTTGTAATTCTTAGAGATTCAGGATCTGAGAATCCGGTCGCTTTACATAACTTCCCAAGTGGTATTGGTTTCACACATCCTATTGTTAACCTGCATGCGTCATTTACGCTTGCACTGACTTTTTTGGCATGTGCGTATCTGGACCATATGGGGCATGTATATTCTGATGTGGAAAAGCAGAGTGCTTGGGCAGTTGTTATTAACACAGTGGATTCCATTTACTATTCGCTACTTGCGTCAAGATGTTGTTCCTGGCGGCAACCTTTTGGTGTGTTGAAAGGTGGCTACACTGAGCCACAGCGCCAGAGAGTGCGCCAAAGAGTATTATTCAGCCACCACCACTGGCAGTTCTTGTCGAGAATTCGTGGTGGAGAGTGCTTGTTGAGATGTAACAGTGGTGAGTCATTGTTGAGATGTTCCCATGGAGAGTGCTTGTTCAGATGTTGTCATATTGTTTTGATGGGCTAGACACCAGATGTTGTTGGATTAGGGATGCTGTAATGTGCTTTTCGTCAATATATATGAAGGTAAAAAAATTCCTTTCCTTTGTATTATTTCAATGCCTTGAACAATAATGCCTATTGGTTACAGGTTCAGTTAACAAAGCATCTGGCTCGTGTTCTTGTATTAGACTGTATTTCTGGTTACTATGTGCAATTATAGTATTTCTGTTTATTTTTTTAATTACTTCAATATAAATGGTATTTAAAATATCTTGTCGTATTGAGGAAGAACCGTGCCAGATGTGTACGTTGAATCACACTTCCACACACAGAACAGCTACACTTGTGTTTTGTTGTTTCGTAGGTTTTATAGTTGCTGGGGACTTAATTAATTAATTGTGTTAACGGAAGTATTCTTTCATTCCTTGTTGTTATTCTATGCAAGCAGATTGCGTACTAATACTAGTCAGGGCCAACCGGTTACGAGACTCGTAGCCGGACATTCAGCTACTAAAAAAATAAAAAGTATTTGCATTCATTATAATTTAATTAAGCCCCCATGCAGTGTCTTCTCCAATGATATTTGTACGTCACTGATCTGCCGAGCATTACACCCAAGTGTTTTGGTTTGTCTGTGTGTTCCAGGTTGATGTCACTCCACGTATCGTTCAGCACTGCGTTTGCCTGTGTACAGGTGCTAACAGATTGAGTACGGGAGTCCTTTATTTTCAATAAAAGAAAAGAGATTTTTTTTTATGCCTGAGGTATGGATGGCAATGGATCTTCACAAAGCCGTGCACGGGCCCTGGGTTGGCGACACATCAGATTTCTCCAGTATGTGCCGCTATCCCACGGCTTGTTCACGTGTTCGACGAACAAACAACCTTTCTGCTGACGGGGTGACGCTTAGGGAAGCGTCACTTGCCTAGACATAGCTCCTACAGCAGCCAATCAGAACGGTCCAGGAGATCACGTGTGAGCGCCCACCGCACCGAGCTGCACGGACGAGGCGTGTGGATCTCTCTCTTTTACTTACAGCCCCCGACGAGATCAGACGCATTGGCCGGTTGCCTCCGTGCACTTTTCGAGCCCCGGCTCAATCTGTATGCGCCTTAGGTCCGCTAAACTCACATAATGTACCCCGGCTAGGTCAATCAGTAAATGTTTTCTCAATAAACGGGAGGCGGTTGCCGACCGGAGTTGAAAAATTAGCACTTGTTCTTTTTCAGACCCCACTTCCACCTCAGCCACATCCTGACATGCACACCTGCTTTGAGCGAAGGAGGATAGCGCTAACTTGTGTCTTCGAGGGGTTTCATTTGAGAGAGTTCTCTAGGTACAGAGAGACGTCAACACATTCTGTTGACTAAGCTGACCGAGTGTCAGTGCAAAGAGTGTACTATTTACGGTAGAAGATGTCTTTCAGCCCTTCCTGTTAACAATGGTTCACATCACAGAGACGATGAAACATCCAGAGTAACTTTCCTGTTTCTATAAGACTGCCACCTCTCAAAACACCCGATACTTACATTAATACCATTACGAAATCAAGCAATAACTTCCAGTCATCCCTCAGAGCGCTCGAAGCAGGAGTTCATGCTTATTTCTTGTTAGCGCAGTGCATCGGTCTGTACAGAACGAACATTATGTAGCGATAAGTCGGACACGGCTGCAACCTGGAATGATGAGAGTCCATCTTTTCGCACAGAATGCAGCAACTAATGATATCATAGTGACAAAAGAACCACACAGCCACAACCGAGGAACAAGGTGCAGGAATCCGTGAAGCCGTAATGGTTTTTGTAGTACTAACGAGGACAATAACAAATACATAAATCGGCCGTCATGTAGCGCGCTGTAGGTACGAGGCGAGAACTTTCATTTTACAGCGCCGTGCCTTTCGCAATCGGCGTGATGTATAACGGGTGTCTGCCGTTGTGACAGGCGCCGCTTTTTCCCCGCGGACGCTCAATTACCGAGGCGGCTGCACCGAGACTCGCCTGTGATCTCGCGAAGTCGCCTCCCATAAATAACGAGACGGCGATTTATCGCCGTGCCGCCGCGCGGGTAAGTGCTGACTCACGCGACAACAAAAGGAATCTCAATTCCGCGAATAGACTTCCTTTGTGCCGAGTCTCGCCACGAATGAGTGCGGCGAGTTTTGTAAAAGAGGTCGGGCGATGCGTCATAGCGGTGACATTTTTCTCCTCTCTCAACGCAGGCACGCAACGCGCCAACTTGGGCGGCCGTGTACGTGTTCGCGTGCGTGCGTAAACGAACTCTTCTTGCGTGTTGTGACTAGTTGTATCGGCACGCGGATCGAAAGGCGCTCTAGTGTGTACGCCGCGTCTCGCAAGACAATGCTCTACTCCTCGTAGCGTCGAACGCGCTGCAACGTAATTAGCCTGCTCGGACTGCCTGCATAATGAGGTACACTCTGCAACAGCACCGATCTCTGCGGAATCGGGAGACAAAGCTGATTTCTCGTCGCCTTTGCGAAGCCTGTGTGTCACTGACCCTCGACTTTCCATGTTTAGTATTTCCCTGTAGTTCCCCGGAGAACATCGAGGGGCAGTCGCGATATGCCACGCAGCGTAGCGTTAGATGGTGCTGGTGACATCAGTAGAGGCTGGAGAGAATGCTGCTGTCTCTCTCACTCTGGACTATGTTTGCTTGCAGTGAGCAGGTTTCCTGTAAAACAGAGAACAGAAAAGTTAGGCATCTCTTCTTACAAAATGAAGGTACTGTATAGATTACATAACGCTGAGTTAATGACTGATTTGAACATATGTTTTGGAGACCGTTCTGTGTTGTAACCTGGAACATGTTTGAAGTCCACAGAATGGTGGTCATTGTTAGTAGACACACTGGACAAAAATTAATCAACCCTAGAAGACGTCGCGCTAATACTAACACCTCCTATAGCCTTCACATTGGCTCCAGTTCGGCAAGGAATAGCGTCCACATATTTCTTCATTTACGCCGTATCCAGCTGAAGCCTCTGAGTGATGACAGCATCCTGTAGAGCTACCAAACTGCGGTATGTTGACTGCCACGTTTTAGCCACTGTTCTAAGTAGTACCATACATCTTCCATGGGGTGACTTAGCAGGCTAGTCGAAGTGAGATTGTGTGGTTCAGTGTTCGTCAAACTTGGAATATATGTGCAAACCTGTGAACAGAGCTGTCATCCTGGAAGATAGCAGCGTCCATAGCAAACTCTTCATGAACATGTGGAAGAAAGGGCAACACATGGTTACCAACAATGTTGAAATAAACGTCGTGGTTCATCTTCACGGAACCTGAGTAAGTCATGGTGCGAAGAACACCTCCAAAACAGCACACAGCCACCCTTAGCCTGAGCTACTCCACCCGCACAAAGTGGGTTAAACGTCTCAATGAACCTTCGGTGTACCCGACGCCTTGTGTATTTAAGAAGAAGGATAATATGAAATCGGCGGACCACGCTACACGCATCCATTCAGCCACTGATGACGTGATTGTTTGCCCGAATCTCTAAAGTAGTGAATATGTTGGATAATCACTCATTAAATGAGCCCTGCTTAACCTACATCTACGCACACACTCCGCAAGACATGTGGCAGTGCGCGGCTGAAGGGCGTTTGGTTCCCAGATCAGTTCCGATTTTTCAGTTGAATTCGGAATGGTGCCCTAAGAGTACGATTGGTGCTAATTCTTTGTATTCTTGTCGTGATCGTTGGGCAAGATGCATAGGAAAGGACTTCTTCGGACTCGTGCATAAGGAATTTTAAGACTAAACACATCCGTGATGTAGAAAGCCTTTTTTGTAGAGCAGTTTTCTGGGCATCTTAATCTCTTACTAAAACTACAACCCGTTTCATTTGCTCGTCTTTGGATCTTCTCTTCCTCTTATATTAATCCATACCTGGTAAGGATCACTGACAGAAAATGTACCAGTCATAGAGAGATTACTCATTAAGCCACAGACATTGCCACGCACGTAGATTTCTTCCTCTTTTCCACTACAGCACTGACCATTCCCGAGTTAAAACATATGTTAGGCCTAGTTATTCTATTTAACAAATTTTAGAAAACTGCACCGTAATATTTTTTACGCAATGCAGAAAATCGAAAACAATAAAATACCCATTATGAGTTAACTTTCTGTGCTGTCTTTGACATTCCGTAGTGCCTTACAGCTTTAGTCGCGAGCTGTTGCTGACACCACACAAAACTCCGCAAAGGGACGACTTCGCTGATAGCCACGCCGCCCAGAGCGCTAATTGCCTGAAGCACGAAGGCCAAAGATCAGTTCATTAACGCGAGCGACTTTCGCGTCAAAGAACGTAGTGCATCTGTGTGCCACTGATCAAATTGCCACAAGCTTAGAGAGGTAGAATTTCATGGAGGGTTAATTTGTGCATGATGTATGTATGAGGGAGGGGGGGGGCGGCAATTAACGGAGGGAATATCAGAAGACTCACCTTTTCCCAAAGTCTGATAGTCAAGCATTCGACTGAATCATTACAGCTTTTCCTTTGTTTACGCATTTTATTTTATTTATGTTAGGGGTCAACTGCCAGCCCACTGCACAAGCTTCTTTCCTCTGCCGGCCTTCCTGCATTTCGCCGCAGTTTTTGACATTGTGAGTTTCCCGTGTACCACAACATCATTCACAAAAAGTCTTTCCAAAATTCAGATGTTATTCACCCAATAATTTATGAACATAGTGAACAGTATCCGTACAACTATATTTTATATATACATATAGATGTTCATCATATATATATATATATATATATATATATATATATATATATATATATATATGAACATCAACAAAAGCAAAACAACGATAATGGAATGTAGTCGAGTTAACTCGGGTGATGCTGAGGAAACTAGATTAGGGAAAGAGACACTTAAAGTAGTAAAGGAGTTTTGCTATTTGGGGAGCAAAATAACTGATGATGGTCGAAGTAGAGAGGATATAAAATGTAGACTGGCAATGGCAAGGAAAGCGTTTCTGAAGAAGAGAAATTTGTTAACATTGAGTATAGATTTAAGAGTCAGGAAGTCGTTACTGAGAATATTTGTATGGAGTGTAGCCATGTATGGAAGTGAAACATGGACGATAAATAGTTCGAACAAGAAGAGAAAAGAAGCTTTCGAAATGTCGTGCTACAGAAGAATGCTGAAGATTAGATTGGTAGATCACATAACTGATGAGAAGGTATTGAATAGAATTGGGGAGAAGAGGAGTTTGTGGTACAACTTGACTAGAAGAAGGGATCGGTTGGTAGGACATGTTCTGAGGCATCAAGGGATCACCAATTTAGCATTGGAGGGCAGCGTGGAGGGTAAGAAACGTAGAGGGAAACCACGAGATGACTACACTAAGCAGATTCAGAAGGATGTAGGCTGCAGTACGTTCTGGGAGATGAAACAGCTTGCACAGGATAGAGTAGCATGGAGAGCTGCATCAAACCAGTCTCAGGACTGAAGACCACAACAACAACACATTATATATTATAAAAGTGGGTGAATGCATGTATGCTCCACATCTTCTAAGCAACTGGACCAATTTCAACCAGATTTGGTACACGTGTCACTTATTGTCTAGAAAGGACCACTGCAGGGGAAATGACCACCTACTTCTCAAAAGGGGGGGGGGAGGAGGGGGGAGCGAAACAGAGGCGTACCTCACGACGCGCAAATAGCGAGATTATATTCATTCAGTATTTGAAAATGAGAGCACTTAGTGAATTGAAACGAGCAATGCACATGATTTCAAATCTTATCGACACTTTTTCTCGCTCACAATCCAGCAAAATGATGAAGGGAAAATACTTTATCGCCAATTACATTTTCGCTGTTCATGCTGTTAAACTGCCGCAACAGGAATGACATTTTTAATTTGTTACTTATCTTCTGCTCACCATATTTGCAATACGTTTTGTAGACAGTATTCACATACACCACAGAATGTGCTTGCAAAAAATATATCGTTGTACGACACATAGTTCCGGAGATATGACGTCATAAACACTGACATGCACGAAAAACTGCCGTTTCATATTTTAGTTATTTAGTACAAACCCAGTTCAAACGCATTTCACAGATGCCAGCCACATATACTACTCGATGTACCAGCAGATTCTGCCTCTTCAGTCTTCTGATGGGTTTGACGTTGCCCGCCACGAATTCCCTTCCTATGCCAACCTCTTCACCTCAGTCTAACAGTCCTCAATTACTTGCTCTACTGTTTTTATCCTCTACAGCTTCTTCTAGTACGATGGAAGTTATCCCCTGATGTCTTAACAAATGTTCTATACCCTGTCCCATCTTCTCGTCAGTGTTTCCCAAATTATATTCCTTTCCTCGGCGATTCTGTGGAGAACCTCCCCATTCAAACCTTATCAGTCGACCTAATTTTTAACATTCTTCGGTGGCACCACATCTCAAATTCTTCAATTCCCTTCTGTTCCGGGTTTCTCAGAGTCCATGTCTCACCACCACACAATGCTGTACTGCAAACATACATTCCCATAAATTTCTTCTCCAAATTAAGGCCTATGTTTGATACCAATACTCTTGGCCAGGAATGTCCCTGTCGCGCCGGCCGAAGTGGCCGAGCGGTTCTAGGCGCTACAGTCTGGGACCGCGCGACTGCTACGGTCGCAGGTTTGAATCCTGCCTCGAGCATGGATTTTGTGTGATGTCCTTAGGTTAGTGAGTTTTAAGTAGTTCTAAAGTTCTAGGGGACTGATGACCGCAGAAGTCAAGTCCCATAGTGCTCAGAGCCATTTGAACCATTTTTTTTTTTTTTTTGTCCCTGTCGCCAGTGCTAGCCTGCTTTTGATGTCCCCCTTGTTCCGTCCGTGATGGGTTATCTCGCTGACTAGGTAGCAGAACTCCGTCACTCCATCTACTTCGTGATCACCTATTCTGATGTTAGGTTTCTAGCTGTTCCCTTTTCTTCCACTTCTCATTACTTTCGTCTTTCCTCAGTTTACTCACAAGCCATATTCTGTGCTCATTTTGCTGTTCATTCCATTCAACAGATCATGTATTTCTCCTTCACTTTCATTGAGGACAGCAATGTCGTCAGCGAATCTTATCATTGATATCCTTTCACCTTTAATTTCCAACCCACTCTTGCAACTTTCACTTATTTCCGTCATTCGTTTTTAGATGTACATACTGAACAGTAGGGTCGAAAGACTACCTCCCTCTCTTACAGCCTTTTCAATCCATGACCTTCGTTCTTTGTCTTCCAGTATAATTGTTTCCTGTTTGTTTTTGCGCTTGTTGTATATTGCCCGTCTTTCGATATAGCTTACCCTCATTTTTCTCAGTATTTCGAATATCTTGCACCATGTGACAATGTCGAACTCTTTTTCAAGGTCGATATATTCTATGAATGTGTCCTGATTTTCCATGGGTGGTACTTCCAATACCAAACTCAACGTCAGAACTGCCTCTCTGGAGGTTTTACCTTCCCTAAATCCAAAATGATTGTCATCTAACAGACCCTTGGTTTTCTTTTCAATTATTCTGTATATTATTCTTGTCAGCAACTTTGATTCATGAGCTGTCAAGTTGATAGTGCGATAATTCTCTCACTTGTCGGCTCTTGTAAACTTCAGACTTGTGTGGTTGACGTTTCCCCGAAAGTCTGATGGTATGTTGCTAGTCTTATACATCGTATACGCCAAGGTGATTAGTCGTTTTGCTGCCACTTTCCCCCAGTGATTTTGGAAATTCCGGTGGAATGTCATCTATTCATTCTTCCGTTGTTGTTGTTGTTGTGTCTTCAGTCCTGAGACTGGTTTGATGCAGCTCTCCATGCTACTATATCCTGTGCAAGCTTCTTCATCTCCCAGTACCTACTGCAACCTACGTCCTTCTGAATCTGTTTAGTGTATTCCTCTCTTGGTCTCCCTCTACGATTTTTACCCTCTACGCTTCCCTCCAATACTAAATTGGTTATCCCTTGATGCCTCAGAACATCTCCTACCAAACGATCCGTTCTTCTAGTCAAGTTGTGCCACAAACTTCTCTTCTCCCCAATCCTATTCAATACCTCCTCATTAGTTATATGATCTACCCGTATTTGACCTTAAAAATGTATTCAAAAGCTCTTTGAAATTCTAATTCTAATAGTGGATCCTCATCTCTTCCGTATCGACTCCTCTTTCTCCTTATATCATGTCATCAGACAAGTGATCCCCCTCATAAAGGCCTTCAATGTACTCTTTTCACTTGTCCCTCTGTCCTCTCCATTTAACTGTGAAATTCTCATTGCACTCTTAATGTTACTATCCTTGCTTTTAATTTCATCGAAGGTAATTTCGACTTGTCTATATACTGAGTTAGCCCTTCCGAGAATCATCTCTTTTTCGATTTCTTCACATTTTCCATGCAACCTTTCGTCTTAGCTTCTCTGCGCTTCTTATTTATTTTATTCCTAAGTTACTTGCTTTTCCATAGTCCTGAATTTTCCTGAAATTCTTTTACTTCCTTCTTTCAGCCATCAACCGAAGTATTTCCCTTTTACCCACGGTTTCTTCTCAGTTTTCTTCCTTGTTTATGAGTTTTTCTTTCCAACTTCTGAGACTGCCTTTTTCAAAGATGTCCAATGCTCTTCAAACGAACTGCCAGCTGAGTTATTCTCTGTCGCAGTATCTACAGTCTCAAGAGTAGTTCAAGCTTTTCTCTTCATTCGTTAGTACTTCCGTATCCCAGTTTTTTCCGCATTCATATAATTGATTCGCCTCGATGATGTCCAAAGAACAGGTACCACGCATTCATATAACAGATTCACCTCGATGGGCAGCTATTCCAACTTCTTCAGTGCGGATGCACAAATGTGTCTGAATTCCCGCAGGAATCTCAGAGTAGCAAGCATGGAGGAAAATACAGGAACTGTGTATAGGTGGCGCTTGGTAGAAGTGTAGGTCGGCCGAGAGGCTTGCCGACATGTCCGCGCAGTTGCAATACACACTTTGTACAGGTGATGCATTGGGTCAACGCTCCTGCCTAGTAAGGAGAAGATCGTAGTTTCGAATCCCTGTCCAGTACTCATTTTCACTGCTCGGCGCTGATGCCGCGGAAGGTACCAATGCAGCTGATAACACGGGACCCTTTCCTTTCCATTCCTCCCCTCTCCACCTTCAATTTCAGTATCTTTCCTGACTCGTCTCTTAAACTTCAATCTACTCTTGAAAATTACTGATCTGTGATCTGTCTATGTCTGACCCCTTGTACAACTTACAATCCTGTGCCTGATTTCGGAATCTCTGCCTACCCACGACGCAATGTAACTGAAATCTTCTCGTATCTCCGGGCCTTTTCCAAGTATACCGCCTCGTCTTGTTATACCTGAACAGAGTACATACTGTTAGTAGTCGAAAGTTATCGCAGACTTCAATTTGTCTTTCTTCTCTCTCATTCCTGCTACCAAGTCCATATTTTCCCGTAACCATTTTTTCTACTCTTTCCGCTAGGACTGCTTCCAGTCACGCATGGATATGAGATTTTCACCTTCATTTACGTACTGAATTACCTGTTCAATACCCTCATATGCGAGAGGGGTCCAGAAAGCAAGTTCCGATCGGTCACAAAATGAACCACATACGCGTAGCTGTTAGGCTGTTGGTACCACCACGTTGCGCTTTGCAGTTCTGAGCGCACACTGAGCACGTGAAGATGCCTAGAAAATAGTTCTCCCATCAAGAAAGGGGCTGCCAAGACATTTCGCATGATTTCATGCTTCCCCACATAACGTAACTGTTAGCCATGTCAGGCGCACACTGCAGGGGCAATGAAGACGCTCCTGCATCATTTTCGGTGGATAGTGTTTCATCGCCCACGATACAGCCCGAGCATGGCTCCCCCTTATTCTCATCTCTTCACTCGCATGAGCCACTGGGTATGAAGACAACATTTTAACACAGACAACCAGCTGCAGGCCAGCATAAGAAATCGGTGGAAAGTACAGGCGGCTGCCTTGTATCACGAGGGATCTGGAAAAATCTACAACGCAGCGACAAGCGTCTAAGTCGGAGAAGCGAGCTTGTAGAGAAGCAACTGGAAGTTGTAGCTTGCGAGGTGCCGGGACAAGCAGTATATTTAACACTAAATTCTTCTAGAATCTACGTATGTAAATGATGCTCTAAGCCCCCCCTATTCTAACTCCGACTTTTCCTGTTGCACATGGATTAAAAAATATACGCGAACTGACTGTAATCAACCCTGCAAGTGGAGTAGAAAAGAGTTTGGCACCTGCAATAATTTAATTTGATAAATAAGTTAAATATAGAAAGGTTTCATTAGCGTTGTGAGAAATGATGGGTTGCTCTACCGATTAACAGAATGAAAGTTCTATCCAAAATAACAATATGATTTAGTAAGACTAAACACAAAATAATAAACAAAAATACATGAAACATTTATAATACATCAAATTGGCTCAAATTGGATACTCAAACAAACGCTGTGAAGGTAAAGTTGTCCCTAAACTAGATTGTGAGGTTTATGACGAAGTGGTATGTGGAGCCAATTCCTTGCCACTCAAATCTTAAGAGAGACACACAGCTAACCTAACATTAATTGCTGCTACTCAAGACAGAACAAAGTTAGAAAAAGACGAACAGGCGCGCTCTGCTGAGCTCTGATTATCACCTAGGAAAATCCGTATCTGCCGGTGCTGCGGACATACATTACCAACCTGTCTTCTTAACTGCCAGAACACGATCTGGCGTACCGGAGGCGATGGCTGGTTGCTTCGACGTCCTCGACCGAAAGGCGAGAGCCGACTACCCACAAGGGCACCCGTACAGACCGAACATACAACATTCCCGCCCCCACGACAGTGGCCGTGGTTAAACATTCCAATCAGCAACTCGAAAACCGGCGGAAAATTCCACTCCATTGCCGGAGCACTACCATTCCACCAATGGAGATTCTTGGCGCCAATTTCTGCGCTGATTTTGCTACGTCACGGAGCTATGCCCTGAGAAAGCCAATCACAGTTACTATTTTGCAGAAAGCGCGGGAATTTTTCCGCCATAACTGCATGAGTACACAAGTCATTCCCACGCCTCGCTGGTAGCCCGTCAGAAAGTGTTTTCGCTAAGTTTCTGCGAAGTAACGGCACCTCTAGCCCAGCCGCTACTTCAGGCCCCTCCGGGCGTGTCTTTTGACAATGTCGGCGTCTGGAAAGCATTCACTCTACTCCCTCACACTCGTCGGCTTAACCCTCTCGAGATCCGCAGAGCCCACCTGTCACCGGACCACCTGGGTGACGAGAGACACTACGTGGGAAGTTCGCGTGTGAAGGAATAGCAACTTTTCACTGCATGCAATTAGAGACGAAAATCGTAAGATAGAAATATGAGAGGGGGCTCATGCCACCTCTCATAGCCCCTACGCCATTTTAGATTGTAATTGGTGAGCGGTTGGCTCACTTAGGAGCAAGGTAGTGAGTCAATCGCCCAAGAACAATCTTACAAACTGACTGCACATGCCGCACTCTATAAAAAAATCACTGCAACTGAAAAATGCAGCTCATAGAGGGAGGATTATTTATGATGTAGCCAACTTCACCTTCTTAATATGGAACACTAACACTCACATCACACATCCATACCCAGGGAGCCCCTTCCAAACACCGATTCACACAGACATTCACGCTCTAAATATGGCCCAGGCATGTGAGCCAAGTATGAAGCAGTTTATTCTTTAGAATCAGAGTTGGAGTGCTCCGCAATTAAATGCCCAAGATTTTACAACAATTTGAATCATGAAACTAACCTGAACTCACTCACACATGATACTATTTAAGTTAACAATCTCTTTGTGAGCTTTCAGAATCTAGTTACAACCTCCGATTCATTCTGTCTCCCTGCAGCAAGAATAACCTTTACAAAATGTTCCCTGAACTGATGGTCCATTCACAATGACAGTAGTGGTATCTGCTTCAGTTTATGGGGACTTCAGGCACACTGTTTGCATACTCACAACAATAAATACAAAATGCAAAAAAAACATGGTGTGGAGTACAATATAGTAATTTGTAATAAGAATTACAGTGTAAAACACAAACACATACAAGGTATAACATACATTACAAAAACAACACTAGAGACAGAAATTTAAGAAAAAAAAAAACAAGGTTCATGGGGCATCAAGTTGTGTGTGCACATTGCACAATGTTCACGACTGTGCTGAGAATGAGGCACTAAATGACATTGTTAGAAATATTCGAAGCACTTCACAAATTCCACAGTACTGACATCACATAGGGCTAAATGTCGGGTGTTGTTGCAACGTTGTTGCAACGGCAATGGGGTGTGCTGGAGCATCTGCAGTACTCTGTTGAGATTGCAGCAAGACCCACGCATATGATCACGGCAGTACGGTAGGAAGACACAGTGATAGGCTCTCCTCACGTCGATTAATTGTCTCTGAGGTCTACTTGTTGGGATACATCACTAGTCTAGGTTTCTTCTCTCGCTGGACAGTACTTTACGTTTCCCAATATTGCAGTTCGACGAGGGATGATGGCACGTGGAGTGACTCCACAAGTGTGTGAGGTCATCCATACTGGATCGAACTAGGAGCGACGATTGCTACAACTGCTCTCAAATAGAGAGGAGAAGTTAGAAATGAGATCATTCATTTGTTAGAGTGTGTGGCACAATACTGCTTTGTGTATGCAGGTCAGCCAATGCTAGTGAGTTGTAAAAACCCAAACAGGTGAGTATATAGCGTCCCTTTCTGTCCTGAGGCACATGAGGCGCAGCTTCTGACACGATATGTGATCTTCTTCGTGTACTCACGACAACGTGGTCTGCCGCAGGGAATCCCTCCAAACGGCTGCCGCGTCCGGAGAGCTAGCAGGCTATTGCGTGTGGGTCGCATGTCAGTGTCAACGGCCAGCCTCACTTTCGCTTGTGGCCTGGCGAGGATCCCGTCTAATCCCTCAGGTATACGGCCCGGTGACTGTCAGCTTGCAGGACCGGACGCTCGCCTTCTTGCAGGTAGCTGAAGACCTCTTGTTTTTGCTCTGGCTGGCCTCTGCATTGCCACGATACCCGTCATCTGCACAGTTCTGACAAAAATCTTATCCCTAACTTTTTCCCATGACCTTCTATGTTACAATAAATTTACATAATGACACATTGATGGTCTGTCATTCCAGACACTCTTATTTTACTTTTATACACTCCTGGAAATGGAAAAAATAACACATTGACACCGGTGTGTCAGACCCACCATACTTGCTCCGGACACTGCGAGAGGGCTGTACAAGCAATGATCACACGCACGGCACAACGGACACACCAGGAACCGTGGTGTTGGCCGTCGAATGGCGCTAGCTGCGCAGCATTTGTGCACCGCCACCGTCAGTGTCAGCCAGTTTGCCGTGGCATACGGAGCTCCATCGCAGTCTTTAACACTGGTAGCATGCCGCGACAGCGTGGACGTGAACCGTATGTGCAGTTGACGGACTTTGAGCGAGGGCGTATAGTGGGCATGCGGGAGGCCGGGTGGACGTACCGCCGAATTGCTCAACACGTGGGGCGTGAGGTCTCCACAGTACATCGATGTTGTCGCCAGTGGTCGGCGGAAGGTGCACGTGCCCGTCGACCTGGGACCGGACCGCAGCGACGCACGGATGCACGCCAAGACCGTAGGATCCTACGCAGTGCCGTAGGGGACCGCACCGCCACTTCCCAGCAAATTAGGGACACTGTTGCTCCTGGGGTATCGGCGAGGACTATTCGCAACCGTCTCCATGAAGCTGGGCTACGGTCCCGCACACCGTTAGGCCGTCTTCCGCTCACGCCCCAACATCGTGCAGCCCGCCTCCAGTGGTGTCGCGACAGGCGTGAATGGAGGGACGAATGGAGACGTGTCGTCTTCAGCGATGAGAGTCGCTTCTGCCTTGGTGCCAATGATGGTCGTATGCGTGTTTGGCGCCGTGCAGGTGAGCGCCACAATCAGGACTGCATACGACAGAGGCACACAGGGCCAACACCCGGCATCATGGTGTGGGGAGCTATCTCCTACACTGGCCATACACCACTGGTGATCGTCGAGGGGACACTGAATAGTGCACAGTACATCCAAACCGTCATCGAACCCATCGTTCTACCATTCCTAGACCGGCAAGGGAACTTGCTGTTCCAACAGGACAATGCACGTCCGCATGTATCCCGTGCCACCCAACGTGCTCTAGAAGGTGTAAGTCAACTACCCTGGCCAGCAAGATCTCCGGATCTGTCCCCCTTTGAGCATGTTTGGGACTGGATGAAGCGTCGTCTCACGCGGTCTGCACGTCCAGCACGAACGCTGGTCCAACTGAGGCGATAGGTGGAAATGGCATGGCAAGCCGTTCCACAGGACTACATCCAGCATCTCTACGATCGTCTCCATGGGAGAATAGCAGCCTGCATTGCTGCGAAAGGTGGATATACACTGTACTAGTGCCGACATTATGCATGCTCTGTTGCCTGTGTCTATGTGCCTGTGGTTCTGTCAGTGTGATCATGTGATGTATCTGACCCCAGGTATGTGTCAATAAAGTTTCCCCTTCCTGGGACAATGAATTCACGGTGTTCTTATTTCAATTTCCAGGAGTGTAGTTATTAATCTATGGCTATCATTATAATAAAATCTTGGTGTATGGAAATAATTTATCTTGATATTTGTGTAGAGACCGATCTCACTACTGTACATGGTGTGTGACGCTATACTGGACGGACAACTAAATGTGCGGGCCTGCACTAATATTACTATTAATTATATAGATCGACAGTAGACATGTTCAAGAATTAACTACCATTTGCCAACGATCTACATTCTATGTCTTTTGAATAAATTATGTTATTATGCAGGTCGAAGTTTTACTGTGCTATAAAGAACATGCAACTATTCTACTTTCGCTCGCCCGTCGTCCCTCCATCTTGGGTCTGTGGTTTGGTGACCTGAAAAATAGCATCCCAACAGGTGAGCACCAAACACTTGTGGTAGAAAACCCCCAGAATATTAATCTAGTTATTGTTAAATCCTACAGTTTAACTTATCCTAGTATATCGTACCCCCTTTTTTATTTTTTTTTTTTTGTTTACCTTATACAATACTCTTACATAATTCCTGTTACGTTGAGATGTTTTGCTGCTCGCCGCTATTGACGACAGTGATGTGCGCGCCGTACGACATGACCTCCGAGTTTTCATTACGCCTCACTGAAACTCCAGAGACTGGGTTAGCCATGGCTATACACGACAATAAATTTATAGTTGCAACTTCCTTCTCTATGTGATACGGTTTTCGCGATCGAAGTACACCTTTCTAGAGGCAATGTAATATGACCAAGCCAGGACTGGTTCCTGTTGCGGATTGAGTCGCCCAACACACGCCAGCTACAGAGTATGTCACGAATCTCCAAGTATAATTCCTTGGTTATTCATCTGTGACAGTCACGAGGAGCACGCTAAATCCCCAACCTGCACATTGGCATGGTAGGCTTTATGCCCGCATTTCTATCGTCTAGGGCACCATTGGGGTTAAACGATCACAGGTTCACCCCGACTTGCAAGACAACGATGCTGACGCAGCTCTGCAAAAACTATACTGCCCATATTCATACTCGAAATCACGCAATATACCACAATCTTGCAGTGCACTGACGCGTGCTTGCAAGCATTGGTATGAACGTCTCACGAACTGGTTGTGGCCGCTATGGAGCGTATCACGACTTCTCAGAACGCTTCTAAGAGCACGTTCTTGTATGCGCCCGTTTGTGCGACATCTCGTCACTCATCATTATCCCTCAACATGGACACCAGGCAGGAAAGGACAAAGACATTGCTCATGAAAAGGTAGTGTCTCCTACTCCATCGACATTGGAGATC
This sequence comes from Schistocerca serialis cubense, assembly GCF_023864345.2. Lineage (NCBI taxonomy): Eukaryota > Metazoa > Arthropoda > Insecta > Orthoptera > Acrididae > Schistocerca > Schistocerca serialis. The sequence continues at coordinate 336,120,712 of NC_064642.1, forward strand.
GCGAACATAAACAAAAAGAGGATAGCAGCAGTAAATTCTTATGCGAGAAAACGCAGCGTGTTAATACTTTAGCAATCTTAATCTATTAATGTAACGATTATTGTTCCCCAAAGAAAGGTTCATATATTTGCCTATTCTACTATGTACACCAGTTAAAGTACTATTATTCCACGAATTTCTTTGTGTGAGAGATGTGGTGGAGTCCTATGGACTAGCGCCAATCCCTTGTCAGACTCCCCCTCCTCTGACGTGCATTAGGATTTGCAGGTCTAATTTCAATCTCCTGGTTCTCCTGTGGTCCTTGATTTCGCTCACTCCAGTTACGGTCGCTTTGCCGTTCGTTATTCCTCCCGTCCCAGATTCCTTGTCTAGATTGACCCTGTTCCCTGACGTTCTGGTTTCCGTGTCTCTGGTTTCCATAATCTTGAACTGCGTAACCTTGATTTCCGTAACCCTGGTTTCCTAACTGACGAGCGCGATTATGCGATCTGTTGTCGTCTGCCCTTGCTGGCCCTTGGTATTTGTTATTTTGCGCCTTCTTCCTGTCCTTTGCGTCTTGTTTATCGAAGACTACTTCGAGTTCGCGCAATAGACTCTTGAATGCTTCTATGTCAGATCCACACTTGGCAACAAGTGTCTGTTGATACCTAACAGGCAATTTGGAAAAACAAAATTTGATGATTTCTCCCTTGCTATATGGACTATCTAAAAATTGATTCTTCTTGAGTAAATCATCAAAAAATTTGGTTGCGCTCCTTTGCCCGGACACTTCCAGTTCAGGACAAAATATTATTTCCTCTTTAATCCAGTCTTGCGTTTCCTTTGACCAGTATATCCCCAGGAATGCATCAACAAATTCCTGATAAGTCTGACACGTCGCTGCCACACCCCGCAACTTTTACGCGGCTTGGCCTTCGATGTGTACACACATGAATTCTAATTTTGCCAGGGTTGCCCATGATGACGGTAATGAATTTGTAAACTGCATCACCCAGCTCTTGGGATGCATCGACCCTCCATTATCTCTGAACTTTTGGAATTTTGGTGTCGACAGGAAGTGATTGTGATCAAAATTCTGTCCGATCCTCGCACTGGTGTTGTCACTCGTTTCCGATACTTGCACGTCTGCTTAGTGTCCTGATCTATCTTGCTGATAACTGTGATGTGCTAACTCTGTATCGCAGTGGCAGTGGCACTCAGAATTCACTCTCCTAAGTGGGCTACAATTATTGGAGCTATTACTAGGTGTTTCTGCGTGTGCATTGTTAGTTCCGCACTCTGTCACTGGGCTAGAGCACGGCGGGCTTTTCCTCGGAGACACAATTCTGTGTACTCCATCATTGGTATCCGAACGCGCAGTTCTCGTGTGCCCGTTTGATCTAGTTTTGCTATCCGACTCTCTACTTCTTTCATTCGTTTCGTGATGTTCGTAACCGCAATATTACCTTGGGTTTTTAAGAACGCTAGGGATTCTGAGTGGGCTTGTGTCGCACGTCGCAAGCGACCTGCGAGTTGAGAAGTTACTTTTGCGACTTTCTTTGCCCCTGTTGCTGCCGTTTTGGCTAGGCCTGCTACTTTTTGTGCTACCTTTGACAATTGTTTTGCTTCTCCACATTCTTCCTTTATTGTTAAAAATTCCCCACGAATTTCTCCTATATGCGAAATTATAGTCTGAGTGTCCTTCTTAGGCTGTTTCTCATCTTCTTCTTTCATTGATCGTAGGAAGCTCAGTATTGGGTTAATGTCATCTTTTTGATCCTCGTCACGCATGGGCGATGTAACTCTGGACACCTGGGCACTAGAGCTCTGACGTGACCGAGCTGGCCCCTGTCTGCTCTCGTTCGTTTGATTATAAACTTCTGCTGCCGTCTCGACCTGTGTGCCTGTCTCTGTTTCATCCTCTACCTCACTATCATAATCACGGTCGCGACGTTGCTCTAAGATCGCGTCCAAATCACCGTCCTCATCAATGACCCTGCCGTCCTGTCCTGCTAAAAAAGTGCCCATCTCACCTCCGAACCTATCCCCGTCAGTAGCGTGCCCCTTATCCATTATAGTTTCCACTTTTGTTTTACCTTCGCTCACTAATAGTCGTGCCTTACTTCTCGTGATCATTCATGAGAAACAAAATTTGTCTAAAATACACAGTAAAAATAATCTACTCCCTGTATTTTTGCACATAGACATAAAATTTCAACAACGCTGTTCCAACGCTGTAATCACAAACGCAATTTGATGTGGTACAGAAACCGCACACAAATCCGACAAAGTGCGATGTGGTACGGACACCACATCAACGAAACACAAAAACAATGAACAAAAAAAATATATACACTGAAAACAAAAACTGTAATCATGCGCCGCTACTTACAAACTAATCGCGGAACTACAAGAAAAAGAACTAGGGTATTAATTATTTAAAAAAATAGAGAAAAAGAATTTGAATGTTCCTACTAAGAATACTGTTTGTTAATCAGTGATTCACAGGAAAGATCCGAGGCTAAGGGTCGCCATTTTTATGCGAGGTGCCAGGGCAAACACTGTATTTAACACTAAATTCTTCTAGAATCTACATGTGTAAATGATGCTCTAAGCCCCCCCCCCCCCTATTCTAACTCCGACTTTTGCTGTTGCACATGGATAAAAAAATATACGCAAACTGACTGTAATCAACCCTGCAAGTGGAGTAGAAAAGAGTTTGGCACCTGCAATAATTTAATTTGATAAATAAGTTAAATAAAGGAAGGTTTCATTAGCGTAGTGAGAAATGATGGGTTGCTCTACCGATTAACAGAATGAAAGTTCTGTCCAAAATAACAATATGATTTATTAAGACTAAACACAAAATAATAAACAAAAACACATGAAACTTTTATAATACATCAAATTGGCTCAAATTGGATACTCAAACAAACGCTGTGAACGTGAAGTTGTCCCTAAACTAGATTGTGAGGTTTATGATGAAGTGGTATGTGGAGCCAATTCCTTGCCACTCAAATCTTAAGAGAGACACACAGCTAACCTAACATTAATTGCTGCTACTCAAGACAGAACAAAGTTAGAAAAAGACGAACAGGCGCGCTCTGCTGAGCTCTGATTATCACCTAGGAAAATCCCTATCTGTCGGTGCTGCGGACATACATTACCAAACTGCCAGAACATGATCTGGCGTACCGGAGGCGATGGCTGGTTGCTTCGACGTCCTCGACCGAAAGGCGAGAGCCGACTACCCACAAGGGCACCCGTACAGGCCGAACACAGAACATTCCCGCCCCCACGACAGTGGCCGTGGTTAAACATTCCAATCAGCAACTCGAAAACCGGCGGAAAATTCCACTCCATTGCCGGAGCACTACCATTCCACCAATGGAGATTCTTGGCGCCAATTTCTGCGCTGATTTTGCTACGTCACGGCGCTATGCCCTGAGCAAGCCAATCACAGTTACTATTTTGCAGAAAGCGCGGGAATTTCCCCGCCACAACTGCCTGGGTACACAAGTCATTCCCACGCCTCGCTGGTAGCCCGCCAGAAAGTGTTTTCGCTAAGTTTCTGCGAAGTAACGTAACCTCTAGCCCAGCCGCTACTTCAGGCCCCTCCGGGCGTGTCTTTTGACAATGTCGGCGTCTGGAAAGCATTCACTCGACTCCCTCACACTCGTCGGCTTAACCCTCTCGAGAACCGCAGAGCCCACCTGTCACCGGACCACCTGGGTGACGAGAGACCCTGCGTGGGAAGTTCGCGGGTGAAGGAATAGCAACTTTTCACCGCATGCAATTAGAGACGAAAATCGTAAGATAGAAATATGAGAGGGGGCTCATGCCACCTCTCAAGCTAATTGTTGCGAATAAGACATTTCTTATTTTCACTGTAGTTTCCATTTCACAACCATTTGGAACTTACTTTCTGGAAAACACACGTATTTTCTCTATACAGTCATCTCCCGCTTGCATGTCAGTATGTATACCTGGAGTACTGTTGTCGGTGTTTGTTTGCTATCGATTTTGATGAAAAGAACCCAATCACTCAACTGTTCACAGTAACTCAATCTCTACCTTATCTTCCTACTCATAAAGAGTCATACTCCACTTATACCATTTTCTACTGCTGTTGATATTACTCTACACTCATCTGACAAGAAATACTCGTCTTTTTTCCATTTCGCTTCACTGACCGCCACTATGTCTAGACTAAGTCTTGGAATTTCCCATTTAAGATTTTATAGCTTTCCTATAACATTCAAATCTTTGATATTCCGCGCCCCAATTCGTAGAATGTTACCCTTTCGTTGATTATTAAGTCTTTCTCTCATAGTCGCCTCCTCCTTGGAAGCCCTTTCCCAGAGATCTGAATGGCGGACTTGTCCGGAATCTTTTGCCAACGGTGAGATCCTCATTACACCTTTCTCAGTTACATGCCACATGCCCTGTGGGTACATGCTATGTGTCTTTGTGCAGCCGTTTCTAATGCCTACTTCAACTTAATGTCGTTGATTATTGCTGATTCTTCCGCCTTATATGGGCAGTATCTCACCCCAGCGGCCAGAGAGTGCCCTGAATCTATGTCTGCTCCTCCGCCCTCTTTGACAGGGTCGTTGACAGAAAGAGGGTAGCTTATTATGCCGCAAGTCATCGGCCATCATTGTTGATGATTTTTATTCAAAATTTAAGCAGTGACGGGATTCGAACACTGGACAGACGATATTTCATTTATTAGTCAAAAACTCTACCATAGACCTCAGGTATGACGTCATAAACATAGAAGTGCGTGAAAACGAAACTGCAGAGTGAAATTCACTATAGATGCAGGAGAAATACATTTAAAATATGTTAAATGTATGTGAGATGTACGTGACATGTGGGTTCACTGGCAAGGCTACGTAAAAAGTTCCTCCTAATCCCCTGGATCTATTTCAATTGAACTTGGTACACACACACATTACTCACTACCCGGAAAGAAATATTGTGGATATAAGAACCAACCTTCTATTAGTGCGGAGTTGCTAAAGTGAAAAGAGAAGGGGGGAGGACAGACAGAAAGGAGCAGGAAGAGATAGACACACACAGGGATGAGGAGGAGATGGACTGAGAGAGGCAGGTGAAAAGGCAGGAGGAGAAGAGGTAGAGACGGACAAAAAAAGAGGAAAGGAGAGAAAAAAGAAGGAGGAGATGGACAGAGGAGGGGCGCGAGGAAATGAAGGAAGACAAGAGGAAGAGATGGACAGAGAGATGGGTGAGGAGGAGATGGGCAGAGAGGGGAGGTGTAAGGAAATGGACGTAAAGACTAGGGAGGAGATGGACAGAGAGAGGAAGGCGGAGGAGATGTATGACTAGATGACTTAAATAAATGCACACACAAGCTGGGTACTCAGCTCGACGACTGTAAGGGGTGATCAAAAATTTCCGTTCGAGTGTGTAGATGTAGCGTGTATGGAACGTAGGGCGACTCTGAGCCGCAATATGTAAACAACGACATGTAGGCAAGGGAACAGTGTGGCATTCATGACTTTTCGATGTGCTTGGGGTTATTGGCGACGTTACTACCAAATGCGTGCCTTAACAGGACCAACATGCTGTTGGTCTTTTCTTGGCTTCCGAAGGACAAACACCGGTAGACATCCATCAGAGAATGAAGAATGTGTGTGGAGCAGTATGTCTGTCGAAAGCCTCCGTTCTGGAATGGTGCGCCAACTTTCGTGCTGGTAGCACAAGACGTCATCATATTGCAAATGTTGTAAGGCAGGAGTTACGCAAACTCTAGTGGGAAACACTCGAACACCCGCTCCCTAGTCCTGATCTCTCCCCATACGATTATCACGCTCTCGGCCCCTTAATAAATGTCGTGAAGGATCGAAGATTCTTGTCAGACGAAAATGTGGGGAAATCAGTTAAGACTCCTTCACACAGTAGGACATGGTGTTTTACCAAACGGGTATCTTCAACCTGTTCGTCGGTAGTTTGATTGCCTCAATGCTCATGGCTATTTTACCTGATTGGCATACTGACTCTGGTCTGTATGGTCTTCGAAAGGAAACTTTATATTATAAAACTAACTTGGGCAACTCTTAAACCTGACTATTTCGTCCTGTTGAGAACGACGTGTTTAATTCCACCTTCTAGGAAGCCCTGAATTCAAACACAAATCGCTGTCATGTGACGCAAACAGATCATTACCAACTTCACTGGCATGAATGTGTACATATACTTCAGGTGTTTCATGTATATAGACTTATGCTGTCAAAATTCCATGTGGGCGACATCAATATCTACCAGGGCTATTCGGAAAGTAAGGGGCGATAGGTCGCGAAATGGAAACCACATCGAAAATCAAAACTGTTTTATTTGAAACAGTTAGCTTCAACTTCCAGCTACTTATCTCTATAGTCGCTGATTCGACTTAGACGTTTGTCGTAGCGTTGTACCAACTTTCCAATACCCTCGTTATAGAAGGCAGTCGCCAGTGCTTTCCGCCAATTCTCTACGCTGGTCTACAGCTCGTTGTCTGTGCCAAAAGTTGTCCTCATAGCCAGCGGTTCATGTGAGCAGAGATGAAACTCAGAGGGACACAATTACGGGCTGTATTGTGGGTAATCAAACACTTCCAATTGAAAACGATGCAGGAGCATCTTCATTGCCCCTGCAGAATGCAGCTGAGAATTGTCTTGAAGAGGAAAACGCTCGACAGTTAATGTAATGTTGGCTGCATAGCTTCAGGCGAAATTTCTCACCAGGCCCTCGTACTTGGCGGGAGACACTATTGTTCTAGGTAATTTTATGTGCTCCCTATGTGCTCATTACTAAAACAGACGACGTAACACGATCGACGGGCATATTAGAGACACTACCCAACACACCTGTGCAAAACTTCATCGGATTTACACTATGGTTTCCATTTCACGACCGATCGTTCCTTACTTTCGGAATAATTCTCGTATATACCCGTCTCAGGATCTAAAGACATTACATATAAACAGTGCTTCGTCCTTAACGTGGATGATTCAGTGGCTGACGGCTTCCATTTCCTCTTCAATTTGAAATGTATGGCCCTCATTTAACAGTTTCCTTTGCACCCAGCTGGTGTGAAGCAGACATCCTGTCGAGCAGTAACCAGCTGGTCTGCAGGTCCAGTTCAGTACATAAATCCTTAAGCTGTATTCAAACTTCAGTATACAATGGTGTTTTCTGATTGCTTCATTATTTTAGTATTTTGTTTCCTTTATTATTATTTCATTTCTTATGCCTCACAGGGGCGAGGCATGTACTGTTATGTTTACACTTCAATTGGCCTTCCTGTCAGTGACATTTAAAATACATAATGTGATCTATAAAAAATTAGAAAGTGTTAAATAACATATGGTTTATATGTTGGAATACATACTACTTTCATTAATTTTATTGTAATGGGTAAAAACGAATTATACGGTGAGTACAAATACTAAAAAAAATATTTTGTTGCTGGTAGGCAATGTGGGTAGAGATGGTTGTAGGACAGTAGGTTTGGATGAAAAAGGAAAAGACTCATTAATTTGATAAAGAAGGGAACAATAGGTTTTCATGAGAGAGTGTTGAGAATTGGATGTGAGTTGGGAAGTATGTAGAAGAGCAACTCAAACCAAACTATAGGAAAGAAGGAATAGAGCAGGAAGACGTGGAATCTTTACATGGAGAAAAGGATTATTCTTTGAAATCTGGAAATCTGGGTAAATCTGGGAGCGTTTTTCGTGATCAGGTAGCTTAAATATTCGTAAATGTTCCGAGTGTATGGGTTTAAGGAATCAAGTTAGGATAATAAGATTGGTAATCTGAGATGAAAATATTGATCCCTTAATGATAAGTTTGCGGGAATTACAGGAAATCTGAATGTGTTGAGTGTGAAAGAGAAGAAGAAGGAAATGTTATTAAGTTAATGAAGGGTTCGTGTTACGACGGTTGGAACTTTAATAGTGTCAACTATTTATTTACAGCTTGTACAAAATAGATACTTGTTTCAAAGTTTTACTGTCAAATTAGTCACCAGCATTGTGTATAACCCGTTGCCAGCGATGTGGAAGTCGTAGGATACTCTTAGCTGTGCCACTTGTGTTGACAGTTCGAGCGGCGCAGTCAACTGCTCGACGAATTTGTAGCAGTTCCGAAGCGAATGTCGTGAAGCGTTTCCTGAGTTGGTCGCAGGCTGTGTTCCAAAAATGAATAATAGCATAAAGACAGAAGTGACACTTTCTGGAGGACCTGACCATCATTCTGCAGGACAATGCTCAAGCACGTACAGTGCAAGCCGTTACTGATTTGTTTGACTGATGGGGCAGCTAAGTGCTATACCACCTACTGCACTCCCCTGACTTAAGCCCTCGTGAGTTCAATTCGATTTCTCAACTGAAGGAAACACTTCATGGCATTTTCTTCAGAACTGCTACAAATTCGTCGGGAAATAGACCGCGCCGCTCGAACTGTCAACACAACTGGCACTGCTAAGAGTATCCTACGACTTCCAAATCGCTTTCAACGGGTTATATACAATGCTAGTGACTACTTCGAAGGTCAGTAAAACTCTGTAATACGTATCTATTTTGTGCAAGCTGTAAATTCATAGTTGCCACTATTAACGTTCCAACCCTCATATATAGGACAAATGAAGACAGATGGCAAGGCAGCGTGCACAGCTTTCGAGGGTTTGGAGGAAGTTGCAGAATTTCGATAACCACTGCCAAAACAGAGGATAGGTCAAATTAAGGCTGTAGGTCTGTGTGTAGTGGGGAGTTGTAGGGCCCATATTCAACCAATTCGTAGTTTTTATCTCTTAATGTGTGGTATTTTGACTGGGTCTTCATGATGGAATACAGTGAAGTGTCAGTCTCTTAAGTGAGCAGGATAAGATTAAATGGTGAGGTAGATGTTCTGGGTGGGAGGGGGGGGGGGGGTTGGGGGGGAGAGAGGAAGAATGTGCTTATGATTCATCCTATAATTAATACCATATCCTGCAGATCGTGAGGAGCCTCTGGTTGCACCAACAGGGAAGCTGACTCAGACTGGGGGATCACTGCAATTTCTGTTTTTCTGGATGGTGACGCGTAGGGATGGAAGAGGTGCTGTCGCTTACTGGAAGAGGTGGAAAAGAGCAGAGGGTTAAGGCATATATGAAAGTATGTGTTAGGTCCTCAGGGCACAGATGCAGGGGGTAGGAGGGTGTAGGAAAAGGTGTTGTCAATGGTTACTTATGATGGGGTTTCGGATAAAAGATGCAATAAGGCAGACCTTTTTTTTAGTGGCACGTAGTTTTGGAGTTTGAAGACAAGAATGGAATGACATACATAGTCATATTGTTTTCAAATGGACAATGAAGATGGAAAATTTATGGTTACTGAGTTAGTGGGATAGCAGATGGGTAAGATAGAGGTGATTGTTACAGAAGAAGTTAGGACAGAAGCCACACTGGTTGAAAAGATTTTGTGGTCACCGATGCATAGAGAAAATTAATTAGAAGACCTTCCTGAGCTCCAGGGTTATGCTATGAGACAGTTGGACGAAGGGTCACTGACATTTTGTTAGGCTTAAGGAAGAGTTGTTGTTCTTGTGGACTTCAGTCCGAACTTTGATTTGATGCAGCCGTCCACACTATTCTGTCACGTGCAAACATCTTCGTCTTTACATAATTACCACAACCTACTTCCATTGGAATCTGATTACTTAGACAGGCCTTGGTCCCCCTCTAAAATTTTTACCCGCATATTCCTCTGCTTTAACAACTGACAGTTCCTTGATGCCTCAAGACGAGCCATATAAACCGGCCCCTTACTGGTCACATGTCTGAGAGGAGTCGAAACTTGACCCCATATAAATTACACATTGGCTTTTGTCCGAATTTTCATAGGTAAACGAGAAACGTGAAATCTACAAAAGCGGTAAATTTATCATCATGATGTCTAGCTGTGCAAAAAATGTTTAACTGCTTAAAAATTAGTCGCTGTAATTAAGTAGAAATTAATAAGTGAATCGAGAGAAAAATTTCGTCCGAATTTTCATAGTCAAACGAAAATTGGGTAATGGACAAATGCGGTATCAGATTGACCAGCATGAGAACTAATTTTGAAAAACGAATATTTAACTGTGTGAAAGTAATCTGGGTAATTAAGAAAAATTTAAATGGTGATTTGAGAGAAAATTGAAATATTTCATGAACAACTGCTGCTAGCTATGTAATGTTCATCTCTTTATCTCTTCCTACTTAAAAAGTTGCGTTGGTGTGATAGTTAACTGTCAAAACGACGTCCTTCGAACCATGTACTAAATTTGTGACAATTCATGAACAGAAGAGAATAAGAAGGCAAATAAGGTGACAAAAAGTTCGTCTCTTCAAGGCAAGGCTGTTTCAGGCCATAAAAAGTAGCACTTTGGACGAATCAGTTCACAAAACATTTCACAGTTTTTTTCAGTCATTTGTTCAAGTTGTGCCATAATTTTTTCTCCTCCATTCGATTCAGTAACTCTTCGTCGTGGCCCGCCCGGTTGCCCGTGCGGTCTACCGCGCGGCTTCCCGGGCGGGAAGGAGCACCGATCTTCGGCACGAATCCGGCGGCGGATTTGTGTCGAGGTCCGGTGAGCCGGCCAGTCTGTGGGTGGTTTTTAGGCGGTTTTCCATCTGCGTTGGCGAATGTGGCCTGGTTCCCCTTATTCCGCCTCAGCTGCGCAAACAAGTTCTCCACTTACGCGTATACCACCATTACGCAAACTTAGGGGTTACACTCGTCTGGTGTGAGACGTTCCCTGGGGGGTCCACCGGGGGCCGAACCGTACAAACCAATGACGAAGAATTGTGGCCCGGGGACAAGCTGCATTGCCACCCATAAAAATTCCATCGTCGTTTGGGAACACAAAAGCCATGAATGGCTGTAAATGGTCTCCAAGTAGCCGAACATAACCATTTCCAGTGAATGACCTGTTCAGTTGGTCCAGAGGACAGAGTCATTCCATATACACACAGCCCTCACTATTAAGGAGCCACTACCAGCTTGCACAGTGCCTTGTTGACAACTTGAGCTTCATGAGGTCTGTGCTACATTCGAGCCCTACCATCAGCTCTTACCAAGAGAAATCGGGACTGATCAGATGGTTCAAATGGCTCTGAGCACTATGGGACTTAACATCTGTGGTCATCAGTCCCCCAGAACTTAGAACTACCTAAACCTAACTAACCTAAGGACGCCACACACATCCATGCCCGAGGCAGGATTCGAACCTGCGACCGTAGCAGTCACGCGGTTCCGGACAGGGACTGATCAGACCAGGCCTCGGTTCTCCAGTCGTATAGTGTCCAACCGATATGGTCACCAGCCAGGAGAGGCGCTGCAGACAATATCGTGCTTTTAAGAAAGGTCGGTCGTCTGATTCCGTAGCCCATAACATCAAATTTCGCCCTGCTACCCAGACTTTTACGTTTGTCGTACGTCTCACATTAATTTATGGGATTATTTCACTGTTGCTTGTCTGTTAGCACTGACGACTCTATTCAAACGCCTCTGCTCTCGGTCGTCAAGTGGTCATCAGCCAGTACGTTGTCCGCGATGAGAGTTAATGCCCAACATCTGGTGTTATCGGCACGTTCTTGACACTATAGATCTAAGAATATAGAACACTCTAATTCCAAAATGGAATGTCCCATGCTTCTCGTTCCATCATTCCGCGTTCAAAGTCTGTTAATTCTCGTCGTGCACCCATAATCACATTGGAAACCTTTTCACGTGAATCACCTGAGTACGAATGACAGCTCCGTCAGTGCACTGCCCTTTTATACTTTGTGTACGTGAGACTACCGCCATTTGTATACAGGGTGGTCCACTGACCGTGACCGGGCCAAATATCTCACGAAATGAGCTTCAAACGAAACAACTACAAAGAACAAAACTTGTCTAGCTTGAAGGGGGAAACCAGATGGCGCTATGGTTGGCCCGCTAGATGGCGCTGCCATGGGTCAAACGGATATCAACTGCGTTTTTTTATATAGGAACCCCCATTTTTTACTACATATTCCTGTAGTACGTAAAGAAATATGAATGTTTTAGTTGGACCACTTTTTTCGCTTTGTGATGGATGGCGCTGTAATAGTCACCACAAACATATGGCTCACAATTTTAGACGAACAGTTGGTAACAGGTAGGTTTTTTAAATTAAAATACAGAACGTATGTACGTTTGAACATTTTATTTCGGTTGTTCCAATGTGATACATGTACCTTTGTGAACTTACCGTTACTGAGAACGCATGTCGTTACAGCGTGATTACCTGGAAATACCACATCTATGCAAAAAATGCTCGAATTTATGTCTGTCAACGTCAGTGTATTTGGCAAAACGTGTAACGACATTCCTCTCAACAGTGAGTAGTTCGCCTTCCGTAATGTTTGCACATGCATTGACAATGCGCTGACGCACGTTGTCAGGCGTTGTCGGTGGATAACGATAGCAAATATCCTTCAACTTTCCCCACAGAAAGAAATCCGGGGACGTCAGATCCAGTGAATGTGCGGGCCATGGTATGGAGCTTCGACGACCAATCCACCTGTCATGAAATATGTCATTAAATTCCGCTTCAAGCTCAAGCGAGGTATGTGCCGGACATCCATCATTTTGGAAGTACATCGCCATTCTGTCATGCAGTGAAACATCTTGTAGTAACATCAGTAGAACATTACGTAGGAAATCAGCATACATTGCACCATTTAGATTGCCATCGATAAAATGGGAACCAATTATCCTTCCTCCCGTAATGCCGCAACATACATTAACCCGCCAAGGTCGCTGATGTTACACTTGTCGCAGCCATCGTGGATTTTCTGTTGCCCAATAGTGCATATTATGTCGGTTTACGTTACCACTGTTGGTGAATGACGCTTCGCCGCTAAATAGTACGCGTGCAAAAAATCTGTCATCGTCCCGTAATTACTCTTGTGCCCAGTGGTAGAACTGTACACGACGTTGAAAGTAGTCGCCACGCAATTCCTGGTGTTTAGAAATAATGTACGGGTGCATTCGATGTTGATGTAGCATTCTCAACACCGACATTTTTGAGATTCCCGATTCTCGCGCTGTTACCTGCTACCGATGTGCGGATTAGCTGCGACAGCAGCTAAAACACCTACTTGGGCATTATCATTTGTTGCAGGTCGTGGTTGACGTTTCAGATGTGGCTGAACGCTTTCTGTTTCCTTAAATAACGTAACTACCCGGTGATCGGTCCGGACACTTGGATGATGTCGTCCTGGATACCGAGCAGCATACATAGCACACGCCCGTTGGGCATTTTGATCACAATAGCGATACATCAGCACGATATCGACCTTTTCCGTAATTAGTAAACGGTCCATTTAACACGGGCAATGTATCAGGAAGCAAATACCTTCCGCACTGGCGTAATGTTACGTGATACCATGTACTTATACGTTTGCGACTATTACAGCGCCATCTATTACGTACTACACGAATATGTAATAAAAAATGGCGGTTCCTATTTTAAAAACGCAATTGATATCCGTTTGACCTATGGCAGCGCCATCTAGCGGGCCAACCATAGAGCCATCTGCTTTCCCCCTTCAAGCTAGACGAGTTTCGTTCTTCGTAGTTTTTTCGTTTGAAGCTTATTTCGTGAGATATTTGGCCCGGTCACTATCAATAGACCACCCTGTATGTGCATGTCGTTATCTCATGATTTTTGTCACTTCAGAGCTCAGTGTCATTCTGAAGTTCCAGAACCCTCCCGTCGGAAAAGAAACACTTGCCGCTTGTTTGCCGCTCTGGCGGGCACTTGTTAGCGAGAGGTGTCCCAGCAGGACGGCGCGAGACCTCCTTTGTTTGCTCCGCCCCTTCCCTTCCCTTCCCGCCGGCAGAGGACGCGACGGCTGCCGTCGCGCGCCGTGAATCGCTAAGCCGGCGCGCAGCGTCCAGCCGCGAGTCCATTATTCTGGAGTGTCGTGTAGGCGGCCATCGCCGGCATGTAGATGAGCCGCGAGCCGGCGGGTTTCCTTCCCCTTTCTGGGCTGCCGCAGCCGCCGTCCGGAGCGGCGCACTCACGCGTCAATTAAAAGGCGTGGCGCCGGCGCCGCGACGCGACTCGGCTGCCAACGACCGCCGGCGACCCCTCTCAGTAGAAGGAAGTGCGTCACTGTTTTTCTGGCCAGCGTCGATCCTTTGCAGCCTTCCTGCCGCGGGGGCTGGTCTGCAGCTGTTCTCACCAGCAGCACTGGGAACGGTGGTCAGTGCCTTCCGTGGTTTACTGCAGTCGCTCGGTGAAGGCTGAATAGTCAGTATGATCCGATTCCGGATCCATTTCCTCCAATGCTTGTTAGTATATTGAGCAACAAGTTTCTCCAGCGTACTTGAGCAGCTGCCAGGTTTCCAGTTTCCATCCAGTTTGTGTAACTGCAAATGACAAATGGCTCTGAGCTCTATGGGACTTAACAACTGAGGTCATCAGTCCCTTAGAACTTAGAACTACTTAAACCTAACTAACCTAATGACGCCGGCCGAAGTGGCCGTGCGGTTAAAGGCGCTGCAGTCTGGAACCGCAAGACCGATACGGTCGCAGGTTCGCATGCTGCCTCGGGCATGGATGTTTGTGATGTCCTTAGGTTAGTTAGGTTTAACTAGTTCTAAGTTCTAGGGGACTAATGACGTCAGAAGTTGAGTCCCATAGTACTCAGAGCCATTTTAACCATTTAACCTAATGACATCACACACATCCATGCCCGAGGCAGGATTCGAACCTGCGACCGTAGCGGCCGCGCGTTACCAGACTGAAGCGCCTAGAACCGCTCGGCCACACCGGCCGGCTATGTAACTGCATTCAAGACCTTTTGCAAGAGCTCTGTTGAAGATGTTATGCGGTCTTCATGCACTTGTGTATCCATATGTTGGTTTTCACAACAGTACTGACTTGCCAGTTTTTCCATCTCTCATGTGGTATCACATATCAGTACCACCCCATGGGCTTCATCGCAACGGAATTGCAAGTTACCGTCTGAAGCCGATGGCGTTCGCGCAGGATCTGGCAGACCCAATGGTGCGCGCCTGCTGAGCCACAACTCCAGTGGTTCCATACCACGAGCGCCCTCAGCCGCCGTTATATGGGATGACCGGAGGCAGCCACTCGACTCACTTGTATTTGGAGACTCTTCGCCACGACACCGTCGTTCGTGTTTGGTACAGCGAGCCTCATGCTAGATGCTGTTGTATTAGCTGGATCCTAATTACAATTTTTTTAATTTAGTACAAATGGCTCTAAGCACTAAGCTAAGGACGAGCCTGCGACCGAAGCAGCAGCGCGGTTCCGAACTGAAGAGCCTAGAAGCGCTCGGCCACAGCGGCCGACCACTCTCAATTATTATTTAGTAAAGAGTCTTCGTAGGCTTCGAGAAATACAAGTTAAGTAAATCTTCTGTTCGCTGCGTTAACTCCTTGGCAATCATTCCTGCTCCTGTCGAGCTGCCGGACCACTCTGTAGCCCCCCTCTCGTCACCTTTGTGTACAGACTCTTACACAACGTCTCATGCCCAGAAAATTGACCACAAGTTTCAGTCTTCTTCCAGCAACGATTTTGTGTAGGCTGCGTAGTCCAGTTCTTCTCAGTAGTCCATTATTTGAAACGCATTCGCGCTAACTGATCTTCGTCTCAAGCGTCATGAGTGAAAAATATTGACATGTCCGACAGAACACGCATCATTGTTTTTCAAGCAGCGACCGCACATATAAATATTTGGAGGGAGATACTGACGTCAACAGCACCTGAGCACTGAAGTAATTCAATGGAAACAGCTGAAAATTAGTGCCAGACTGAGACTCGAGCCCAGATTTCTTGATTTTCGGGAGAAGTCACCTTAACAGATTTTTTTGTTGAACTCATTTTGTTCCTTATTGGTCACTGTATTTGTTCGGGGAGGACGTCTAATGACTCTTGTTCAAGTACGTCGTTGATCCATTAACTCAGTTTTTTTCTCTTTCGTTACAGAGAGCGGCTAACAGTCTCGCCATAAAACGCTGAGCTACCGTGCCGGCATTCAGCTACTCGAGCCTATTTTCCGTCTGCCCCAAATTCTCCACTTATCGTACACTACGAAGCACGACAGAACGGATACCATACACATATGGTACATCTATAAGACTGACTGCTGTGATACCACAGAGCAGAAGCACAATAGGGTCCATATCTCTTGAGGCAATATAGGAAATGTTACAAGCAAATGAGGTGAATGGGCAGGGAAGCTACTTCGTTGTGTGCGATAAGTTGAAACTTCGGATCGGAGGGGAAACGTGTTAGGATCGCCAAAGCGGTCAAGACGACCGCTCGCACAAAGGGGGAAATTCGTTTTCGAGTACCGGTCCAGCACAAAATTTGAACTTTCACGACTAATAACTTCGGTACCTCCCTCGAAACATAAAAACATTCATTCACTCAGCCATCCAAATCATCATTCTCATTAGGAACATCTGAATAATCATCACCAGAAACCTCCGAAAGTATTTCAGATTTTTTTCCGCTTCCTTAGCAGGGCCATTTCTAAAATCAGGAGGAACTTCAAAACGAAATGAAATGAGCGTATGGCATGGTTGGCCGTGAGGGCCCCATCCAGGGAAGTTCAGCCGCTAAGTACAAGTCTTATTTCATTCGACACCACATTGGGCGACTTCCGCTCCCGTGATGAGGATGAAATGGTGATGAGGACAACACAACACCCAGTCCACGAGTGGAGAAAATCTCCAACCCGGCCGGAATCAAACCCAGACCTGACTGCATGGGAGGCAAACACGTTACCACCCTGCTCAGCAGGCGTTCAAGACGAAATTAATAACTAATTGAAATTTCAAAATAAAACCAGAACGTTAAAAAAGAAAAATTTGCGTGAAGAAAATCAAGTGGTGTAAACACTTAGTAAGTAGGATGTTTAGGTTATTATGTTGGTAACGCCACGTAGTGCTCTGTATGAAAATCGCTAACTGCCCTGTGTGCAGTCTGTGGCTGGTTGGACTCATTGTTGGTATATTCGCTTGTGTAGTGTTGGGCTGTTGGATGTGAACAGCGCGCAGTGTTGGGCAGTTGGAGGTGAGCCGCCAGCAGTGGTGTATGTGGGGAGAGAGATACCAGAGTTTTGAGCGGGCGATCTGGACGTGTGTCCATCAGAAAAAGGAAATTTGTTTAATAGTACGTCACAAAATTATGTTATGACTTTTGAACGCTATTAAGATAAATACATTGTTTGTTCTCTATCAAAATCTTTCATTTGCTAACAATGCCTATCAGTAGTTAGTGCCTTCAGTAGTTAGAATCTTCTATTTAGCTGGCAGTACTGGTGCTCGCTCTATTGCAGCAGTTCGAGTAACGAAGATTTTTGTGAGGTAAGTGATTCATGAAAGGTATAGGTTATGGTTAGTCAGGGCCATTCTTTTGTAGGGATTATTGAAAGTCAGATTGCTTTGCGCTAAAAATATTGTGTGTCAGTTTAGTGATGATCAGAATAAGTAAAGAGTAAACTGTTTGAGTACGTTGAGTTTTGCTCAACTGTTTGAAAATCAAGTAACGTAGAAGTTTACCAGAACAGTGATTCTTAATTTTCCAAAGGGACGTTTCAACCTAAGCAGACAAAGCAGTTAAAATATATCGCAGCAGGTGGCAGTTACAGGAAGCGTATAGAAAACAGCAGTTAACTGTAGATTCGTCCGCAATATGTTAAGCTGTTTACAGGGATGCCTTTCTCATTTTCCGACTGTCAGAGTCACTGGTCTTAATTGTTATCTCGCTCAGTTGTAATGAAAGAAAATACGTAATACCATTTTTATTTCTACGCCACTGAGGCATTTTTGTGACGTACGCTAGAAACTTAACCAGATCTGCTTTTGCCATTTCAGTAACACTGCACAAACCAGGTTTCAGGTATTTCAGAATCACTGTGAATTGTTCACTGTAACATTTGCTTTTTTTTTTTTCAGTGTGAAACGATATGCTGAAGTTACCCTAGTATTCCACCACATTTCAACTTACTAAAAACTGGAATAAGCAAATCGTAATGAGCAAGATGGTACGCACAGTTTCGTTTCTACTTACATTTATTGTCCCCAGAATCACTGTAGGCATGAAACTCCAAATCATATTCCAGAACATTCAACACTGTATGGACGTGGTCTATTATGAAACTGAAAATAATATCTCACTTCTTAAATGTACACAAATCTGTCAACAGATGGAGAGAAATTGCAGGATGTGGTCCTCTCGGCTGTAAGAGATAATGTGTAACTCAAAAATGGCAAAATTAGTCATGTATAGTCTCTCACTAAAACACTGAAATACGCTGCGTAATTGCCGTTGTATTGGACAGGGCGTGTACTGTTGCAGTTGATCACAAAACTGCACTACGGCAGACGCTCTGCTATTTATGTTCTTGAAGGTACATCTTTATTTAATCACCTGGATAGCCATGCGTGTTAAATCACGGCTTCCGGGACGGGAAAATGTGCCGGCGCCGGATCGAATCTGCTCGGCGGATAAACGACGACTGTCAGTGTGCCGGCCAGCTTGGACGTGGTTTTTGGTAGTTCCCCACGTCCCAGTAGGTAAATACCGAACTGGTACCCAATCTCGCCTCAGTTACAAGGTTCACAAACAGTTAGAATACTTTTAGCAGACAGTTGGGGTGCACAAATTCCATATCGCGGAATTTTTAGATAGCGACAGAACGGTCATCAAACCATCCCTCATAGTAACCATACCAAAATCATTAATAACCATGCCGATTATCTGTCGATGCAGTACAAAGGCACAAGAAAAAGAAGAAGAAAAATGGAGAAACTTATTTTTCACCTGTAATTATTAACCCTTGTACTCTGCCTTCCTTGTACTAACGCATTCCACCATCTTCCACACATGCACAGGCTCCATATCCCATCCAAGGGAAACTTTAGCCACATCTCCCTATCCAACCATGAAATTCGTCCAGAGATTCTTCCAGCTTTAACAGAAGAATTCTCTTTCTTTTCACTGCAGGACTCCTCTTAAAATCAATTAATCACTAAGAGCACAGGTAGTGGGAGAAAGAATAATTTTTAGGAAAGGATAACTAAAAATCTCAGGATTTCAAGGTCAGAAATAGAGGAAGGCTTGAGCACGTTGTTCGTGAAGAGAAAGAAGACACACAGTGGAATGATGATGAAATGTTGAAGGAGATGAATGTGAAACATGTCAGGCTGTAACCAGTCTCGCTCAGCATACTGAATTCCTCAGTATGATAGGTCTAAGTAATTGATAAGTTCAAAATATCTGCAAAAGAGCACTGTTGTCTGTGGGACTACGTGATGATTGTAGAGTATTTCATTTAATTTCCTTTGATTCTAAAATTCATGTTGAATTCATTCTTCTGGTTGTTAGCGGGTTGTGAAGCTTTGCCCTTGCAGTATCCGCTCGCTTCCCCTTTCGACTAGACGACTAGTGGCAAGGCTGGCGACTAGATCATAAACACTGAGAAGCCAAAGTTGCAGAAAGTTGTGGGAGGACGCCTTTTGATAGGTCGGAGGTCGCAATCTTTGGAAGTGGCGATTGCACTAGCAAGTTTTCGGAACTAGGAGTTGCGATAAGTCACAACTTGCGGAACGGAACTGTTTTTAGACTGGAGAAAAAAGGTGAGCGACCTCAGGTTGGCCAAAATCGCAGTTTTGACTGACACTTCTTTATGGTGTTGCTCCATTAGACAATTCACTGAGATGCGGAGAGAGAGGACTTCTTTGCTGCCAGTAGCTGCGAGAGGAACGGACTTTTAAATCAGCAGTCGATTTGCGAGAAAATAGACTGCGCCAGCCCACCTCCACCTGCGACAGCATCCAAACTCGTCCAACGCAGTTGATGTAAGTTTCGCAGCAAAATGGTGTATGAAATTCGTACAGGGTGATTCAGATTGATGAATCTGTCACTATAGTGTGACCTCTCGGCCATTATTTTACCGTTGGATTTCTGTTTCCCTTCACTCACTAACCCCCAGTGCAGTCATGACCAACAATTTAATGTGGCAATTAGTAGTCAGTTGATATTGTTTCTTGTCTGATCGGTCTGTTCTGAGAGAACTTGTCCGGCCTTTCTTTCCGAAGATCCACAGTTATCACGCGGTCATATGTGTATATGCACTCATTCCCCCGTGATGAGCATTGGATCTTTGTTTTTTTTCTGAGCAATCATCGCATTTGTAACCAATAAATGTTCGTTATTTGTAACCCTTGCTTCATTATAGTAGCTGATAGCTCCCGTCACAACACAGTAATAATCAGGATCCACAACTACAATCCACTTGTCAGGGGCAACAGTTTCCTTCCGTTTCCTTGCGCAGAAATCCTTTACATACCACATGGACCATAATGGGGGATTTTCACCTTGAGCAGAGATACTCAGCACATGTCTGCGGCAAATCATATTGACTGCAGCCTTGAAATGGAAATGAGCGTACGGCATTGTGGGCCGGGAGTCCCCCATTCAGGGAAGTTCGGCCGCCGAGGACATTCGACGCCACATTGGGCGACTTGCGCGTCGGAGATGGGGATGAAATGATGAGGACAACACAACACCCAGTCCCTGAACGGAGAAAATCTCCTGCCCGAGTCGGGAATCGAACCTGGGCCCCTGTGCGAGGCATTCCGCCGCCCCGACCACCAAGGTAACGGGGGCGGACAACTGCAGCCTTAACCCAAGGTAATGACAGAGACAGAAACGCCATAATAGTGGTCCTTAACACTCAATAGAATAAAATAAATACTCGATTACTGGCTTTAGATTTCCGCTTGTACGGACGAGTTCATTGCATTCCGTGCTGAAACTGCTTCTGTTATGGCTGTACTGCTCGCCATATGCTGGTGCTTGCACTGAGAGACGGCGTTCAGGCCGGTACGAAATACTTACCTTCCGATTTTTCAAAAACTATTGGGTGAAAAAATTTAATTTTGCACATATTACAATGTGGTACCTTAACTAGGTAAAAAAGAACTGAATTTCTTTTCGTTAAAAACAAAAGAATAATTTTGAGTAGAAATTAAAATTCAGGGAGTATGTAAAAAAAAAAATGGTTTGCTTATGACATTGCAATTCTGTCAGAGACAGGAAAGGACTTGGAAGAGCAGCTGAACATAATTGACAATGTGTTGAAAGGATATATGATGAACAACAACAAAAGCGAGACGAATATAAAGGAATGTATTCGAATTAAATCAGGTGATGCAGAGGGAATTAGATTGGCAAATGAGACACTTAGAGTAGGAAATGAATTTTGCTATTTGGACAGTGAAATACCTGATTTTGGTAGAAGGAGAGAGGATATGTAATGTGGACTGGCGATTGCAAGGGCAGCGTTCCTGAAGAAGGGAAATTTATTAACATCCAATACAAATTTAAGCGTCGAGAAGTCTTTTCTGAAAGTATTTGTATGGAGTGTAGTGATGTATGGAAGTGAAACATGGACGATAAACAGTGTAGATAAGAAGAGAATAGAAGATTTTGAAAAGTCGTGCTACACAAGAGTGCTGAAGATTAGATGGGTAGATCACGTAACTAATGAGGAGGTACTGAATAGAATTGGTGAGAAGAGGAATTTGTGGAACAACTTGATTAGAAGAAGGGATCGGTTGGTAGGACACGCTCTGAGGCAACAAAGGATCAACAATTTAGTAGTGGAGGGAAGCGTGGGGAGTAAAAATCGCAGAGGGAGACCAGGAGATGAATACACTAAGCAGATTCAGAAGGATGTAGGTTGCAGTAGGTACTGGGCGATGAAGCAGCTTGCACAGGATAGAGTAGCATGGAGAGCTGCATCAAACCAGTCTCAGGACTGAAGACAACAACAACTTTCTGGATTTCAGTGTGTGTAGAAATTTTCGCCTCAATTGTATGTGACTGAATTTCCGTGAGCCTATCTTGTATTTGAATATTTGTCTCCTTAACCGTTTCGATGTCTTCCGAAATCAAGTGTATGTGATTGTCCACGTAAGTTTTTCCCTGAGTAAACACTTTCTTTTTGTCGTCCTGTCGCTGTTTTCTAATTGTTTGTGATAGTTCTTTTCGTTCTTTATTCTGCGATCGCACCAGTTTGCGGTGACGTATCAAACAGTTTTCTGTGTGATTGCTAAAACGTTCATCAATGTGAGCGTTTTGTTTAGAAAAGTTTTCTGTCATTGTTCCTCGTATGCTTACCGCGAATGCGAATAATTCTTGGTTTGATTTTTCAGCGACTGCTTGAATTTCTACGTTGATTTCGTGTTTTAGATTTCGGTACTATTTGTCTAATTTCTGATCTGTGTGTGTGCGTTCTGCCTTGATTTCGTTTATTAGGTCTGCTGATTCTTGTGCCCTTCTGTTAAAGTTTTGATTCATGTCTTGTCTCATTTGTAGCAAAAATGCCATTATTGGATCCGTTTCGAATTGACTTCTGTGTGTATTTGTATTCGTTGTTAAAGGTTGTACGTCTGTGTTCATTTGAACATCCTCAGACGATTGTAATCGTGTCACCTCTTCCGTGGCTTCGGAATTTTTGTAAATAAAACTGTGGTATCTGTTACGCAGATTGTGTAGCTGTGTACCGTTTGAATCTGTTTCGGTACGTAATGGAGTCACACTGTTTGACTGCATTATAGTGGTTTCGTTACTGAAACTGTTATGCCTGCTACGCGTAATTTGTGGCTGTGTAGCGTGTGTTGTATTTAAAACCAAATTATTTTGCACTAATGTCTAATTATCAGTTGGCATTTCTGAAGTTGATTGTTCGTCAAAAGAATGCATATTATTACTGCTCTCGAATGTCTGTTCACCTAATGTTTCATTACCGCGTTTTTAAAACGTATTATTTCTGTCTATTCCTGAAAAGAATTTCTTTTCACTATTTTCTACACTTTTATCGCATTGAGAACGAGTAATTATTCTGCGGGACATTGTCTATAATTAATACACGCAACAAAATATATCACTGTTCAAAGCGGATTTAAGACTGAACAAACACTTTTCAACGCAGAATCAATAGAGCAAACAGAATTGCCGATGGGCTGTGAATTAAAGGTAAACAGTTTAGTATAAGCGTTGCGCCACTTAACACTAGCTTATTCAAACAATTGTCAGAGTCGGTATTTTCATTTTCACAGTAGATTCACTAAGGAGTCTTACCGACTGGATGTCGCCAAGTAAAACCTTCCCGTCTCCTCTATATCTCTTTTTTTTACGCAATGACCGTCTCCTCTATACCTCTTTTGTTATTGATGACCTTCCCTTTTACAATAAACTATGAATCCTTTCCTTACGATTTCTATCTCTTGCTTAATAATAACAAATGAAATCTTCCCTTTGAAATTTATTCTCTTTATCTTCGCATACTAATTTAATTGCTGCTTATTAAAAGTGATTTTCTGATTATTTCGACGAAACATAGAATGTGTCGTCGTCGTGACCCTCAGTCGTTATCTGCAACAACCCAAAACCGTTCCTTACCTTTCTTACTGTTACTGGATCGCCATCTGATTGCTACATCGAACTGCGACATGAATATACTTACTCTCTTTTACTCTATTAGCTGCTGATGGGCTTTCATAATAAGTGGCTGTATTTATTACCAAAGCTGACGTTATTCTTTAATAGCAAAGCTGGCGTTATTCTTTAATTAATTTGACTGAATGTACGTAATTCATAGTTAAACTTTTTACTGACAACAATAAAATTTTGCAAAGTTGTACGTTGATGGTTTTTGGGATGGATTATAATTAGAAATGCAATATTGCTGGCAAAAGTTAATTATATTCTGAATGAAATGATTTTACAAACGTTCAAATGGGACTTACTTTTTACAATAATCTTACAACTAGCAATGCGCAAACATACCTTCAGTAGTCTTGAGTTCCTCAAAAAATTAATTCAATAATATTAGTTCCTCTTATTATAATAGTTAGCTGATGTCTCTGTACATCCGTTTATAATCTCTTGTAAATCATAGCTAGTGGCTGGCAGGCACACCGCTCCTCTCAAACTCTCGCTTCAGACCTGCTACCGACTCGCTACACATCTCGCTTACTACTGACTTCCTACGAACGCTAAAGTGCGGTCTCTCCTGCCAACAATGCTTTCTGGTGCAGACAATCCCCGCTACCATTGCAAAATGTATCAATGCGTGGTCTTTCCCACTGTTTTCTTAAAATGTATCCATACGCGGTCTCTCCCGCCCTCTTTAAAATTATATCAATTTGCGGTCTCTCTTGTCAACAATACTTTGGTGCAGACATTCCCTGCTACAACAATTATTTCCAACATGACAAATATGGATTATTCCTACTTAATCCTATTAATAAAACATAAACATCTTCCATAAATTGTGATTTGACAATAAACAATAGAAATATACACGTCTTACATTAGAATGCGCATGCCTATACCAGTTTCTGTGGCGCTTCAGTGTATCAGCCTCATTGCATGCTATTATTTTCAGAAACCGCGTTTCGATGTCTTCAATCGTTTGTGAGATATGATGATTCTTATGACCACATAGTTAACGATGTACAAAGACGTATTTTGCTCCTCAAATATCAAAACTCCTTTACTACTTTAAGTGTCTCATTTCCTAATCTAATTCCCTCAGCATCACCCGACTTAATTAGACTACATTATATTATCTTCGTTTTGCTTTTGTTGATGTTCATCTTATATCCTCCTTTCAAGATACTATCCAATCCGTTCAACTGCTCTTCCAGGTCCTTTGCTGTCTCTGACAGAAATACAATGTCATCGGCGAACCTCAAAGTTTTTATTTCTTCTCCATGGATTTTAATACCTACTCCAAATTTTTCTTTTGTTTCCTTCACTGCTTGCTCAATATACAGATTGAATAACTTCGGGGATAGGCTACAACCCTGTCTCACTTCCTTCCCAACCACTGCTTCCCTTTCATGCCCATCAACTCTTATAACTGCCATCCGGTTTCTGTACAAATTGTAAATAGCTTTTCGGTCCCTGTATTTTACGCCTGCCACCTTCAGAATTTGAAAGAGAGTATTCCAGTAAACATTGTCAAAAGCTTTCTGTAAGTCTACAAATGCCAGAAACGTAGGTTCGCCTTTCCTTAATCTAGCTTCTAAGATAAGTCGTAGGGTCAGTATTGCATTAGGTGTTCTAATATATCTACGGAATCCAAACTGATCTTCCCCGAGGTCAGCTTCTAGCAGTTTTTCCATTCGTCTGTAAAGAATTCGCGTTAGTATTTTGCATCCGTGACTTACTAAACTGAATGTTCGGTAATTTTCACATCTGTCAGCACCTGCTTTCTTTGGGATTGGAATTATTATATTCTTCTTGAAGTCTGAGGGAGTTTCGCCTGTCTCATACATCTTGCTCACCAGATGGTAGAGTTTTGTCAGGACTGGTTCTCTCAAGGCCGTCAGTAGTTCTAATGGAGCATTGTCTACTCCCGGGGCCTTGTTTGGACTCAGGTCTTTCAGTGCTCTGTCAAAATCTTCACGCAGTATCGTATCTCCCATTTCATTTTCATCTACATCCTCTTCCATTTCCATACAATTGTCCACAAGAACATCGCCCTTGAACAGACCCTCTGTATACTCCTTCCACCTTTGAAATCCAGAATATTAGGGATAAATTAACAGAAGAAGTTCTCACACAGATTGACAAAATGGAGCACATAGAAATCAATCAAGACTCAGAAAATTTGAAAGCAGATTTTAAGAAAGTAACCAAAAGTAATCGAAAATACGAAACGAATTGACAGAAAAGATCAACGAACTCACTACAAGAATAGACCTGTTAGATACTACCAATGTGAGTAAATCAATGACACTAGACCAGTCTCAGTTCAGCAGATTTCTAATAGTAAAGATACGCAAATTACAAATGTGCAACAAACAATCGCAGACCTAGAATCACGTAATAATTTGTTACATCCGAAAATCGATTCTTTACAGCAGAGGATAGCTGACACACAAGAAACAACTGCAAACAATCAATTCCAACAGAACACACACCATTACGACATGCCTCAGATGCACAATACATATAATGTCGGTAGACGTCAGAGAGTAAGAGATCTTAATCAGGCAGAAAGACACACAAATTCATATTCACAACATTACGAAAATAATTTCACACGAAGACATGGGGGTTTCGACCACAAGCATTTCCTTTCACTGAGAAAGTTTAAAACATTTAAAAACGACAGGACGCAAGTACAGCCACTGGACTGGATCCAACAATTCAATGCTTCACTCCCACCATCATGGCCAGTTCAACATAAGCTAGAATTTATTATTAGTTTTCTTAAAGGGGAACCAGCAAGAACAATGCGACCAATTTTTTCAGTAGAAGCATTCCAGGAAGCATATCTAGCAGCATATTGGTCAGATACCTCACAGAGTAGCATTAAGATCTGCTAATTAGTCTACCAAATTTCGAGACTTCGACTTTCCCAACAATCACACAATTTTTCGAGTATGTGGTTGAACAAAACCAATACCTCAATGAGCCATACAGTCAATCTGCATTAATATAGCTGTGTATTTCAAAACTCCCCAGAGCATTGAAAGTCTCATTATTAACAGGCCAGCAAATGGACAGCGCGCACGCATTTAGAGACATCCTGCAATTGCTAGAGGTACACCAGGCAGATTATGCGTTTGTTAATAAAAACATATCACGACATAACGCAAACCAGACAAACAATAGTAATTTTGAGCAAACACGATTTGGCAATAACAATCGTAATAAACGCTTTTGCAGCGAAAATGAAAACTTTAATCGAGAATACACACAGGGATTCAATGAACAGCAGTATAATAACAATGTACATTCCATTTCAAGACAACAACAAAGCCGTCCAAATAACATGACACATATACGACAGGAAATGCCGAACCGCTCAAACTTTCACATGACTCATCGCCAAGAAAAGGCGACAGATGCAAACAATTACATGGGTCAGCCGCAAAACACACAAAACGAACAAAGACAGCCTTCTCAGAGAAACACGCGTGCCTCGCCGTATAAAGACAGTTATGACGACAGAAGGAGAGAAAACGAACACCGACCGCAAAGGAAATTCTACAATGATAATTTTCATAGAAATTCAAACAGTGCACAACAACCAAGTTATCGTATGAATGTACCAGACACAAGATTTCATCCGCCACCTACTGCTAATAATCAAAACGGTAGAACAGTACAGCTCATAGAAAACACACAACACTCCCCAATAGAAAATGAAATGTCAGAACATTTATGACTAGAGATAGCCTGTGATGAATCTCTAAATGACGACACTATGGATAAGGACAGAGAAAAGATAACGATAGAGAATGCCATTACATTCGACGACGTGCGAGACACATTGTTACAAGAAAAACCGATCATGCAGAAAACTATATGCCACCCAATAATCCAGATAAATTTAAAGTCACAAAATATTTTAGCAATAATTGATTCACGCTCACCAATGTGCGTAATTAACGAAGACACATTTAACAGATGCAGTAGCGATAATGATTATCCAGTATTCCCGTTACACAAAACTAAAGTCAAGGGAGCATTTCCAGGAAAAATCATTGAAGTCAAAAGACAGACACAATTAACGTTTGTTTTTGCAGGGCAAACTTTCCACAGCAATTGTTGGATAGTTCCACATTTAACAACTGATATAATATTAGGAATGAATTTTATCATACAGTACGACGCAAAGATTGACTTTAAATCGTTATACCTAACATTACAGAAGGAAGACAGTGAAGTGGTAGTGAGATTTCAAAACACAGTATCCTCAGAAGAACAAAATATGCACAGGATCGAGATTATTGCAGATTCTAAAGATAACGATTGTTATCTCACACTATACACGAATACACATAATAACGACAT
This sequence comes from Schistocerca serialis cubense, assembly GCF_023864345.2. Taxonomy (NCBI): domain Eukaryota; kingdom Metazoa; phylum Arthropoda; class Insecta; order Orthoptera; family Acrididae; genus Schistocerca; species Schistocerca serialis. The sequence goes on from NC_064642.1 coordinate 336,148,606, forward strand.
GGCAGAGGAACAGGAGTAGAGACAATTACACGCAAGGCTGGAGACAGTATAGCAGAAGTCGACACAGAACGCACAGAATTAGAAAATATTCTTGTGCAACATAAAACAGTTTTTAACAATGTTCCAGGAACGATGACAGGATTTATGTACGAATTTCAGGTGAAACCACGCGAGACTTTCAAAGCAAAACACTATCCAATCCCGCATATATACACAGAAGCAGTTAAGAAAGAGTTACGAGCAATGACTGATCAGGGTATAACTGAACCAGCAGCAAGCCAATATATAAATCCATTACACATCGTTGAAAAGAAGGATGGCTCACTCCGTTTAGTTTTAGATTCACGTGAGGTTAATAAAATAATCATTACAGAAACTGACCGAACACGGAAGTTAGAAGAGTTACTGCAAAAGTTTCATGGCACCTCTATATATACCCCCTCGATCTCAAATCAGGATTTTGGCAAATCAAGTTGCATCCAAATTGCCGAAAGTATACGGCATTCCTTTGCTTTGGTGAATGTTACCAATTTTGTAAACTTGCGTTTGGACTAACGATTTCGTCTGCAGTCTTTATACGAGGCATGAATACAATTCTCCCACAGGATCTTAAAAACAAAATTACTACATATGTAGATGACATTCTAATAGCAGCTGAAAACTGGGAACAGCACAACCACACCCTTCAACAATTACTGAATACATTCGAGCAGAACGGTGTAACTATAAACCTCCGTAAATCTGAATTTGGAAAAGCCTCAATAAAATTTCTAGGTAGTATCATTTCACAAACAGGTATTGCACCAGACTGCGACAAATTGCAAGCATTGAAAGATATCGACGTGCCAACAAATAAGAAGGAACTTCGGAGCCTTTTAGGCCTTATCAATTATTTTAGAAAATTCATTCATTATAAAGCATTAGACACACCCTTGCTATACCAGCTCACAAGTAAAAACACAATTTGGTCATGGAATGAAGACGCTGAAGCTGAATTCGAGAATTTGAAAGAAGCTTTACTAAGGGCACCTTTGTTATCGCATCCTGACCCAACACAAAACTTTTCCATTGCAACAGATAGTTCAACTACAGCACTAGGAATACATATTTTCCAGGAAGTAGAGGAGGACGGTAAGACAATCGTTAAACATATTGCGTTTGCAAGCAGGATACTTTCTCCAGCAGAGCGCAATTACTCTGTAACAGAATTAGAGACGCTATGTGTAGTATGAGCATTTAAGAGATTCCGTCATTATCTATATGGAAGACACACCACAGTATATTCCGATCACCGAGCAATCCAGTTTTTACTATCAGCAAAACTTACGCATGATAGATTAAGCCGTTGGAAATTTTATCTACAAGAGTTAGACTTTACTATTGTTCACATTCCAGGCACGCAGAATATTGTTGCCGACGCACTATCGAGATCTATTCAGCATAAACTACCAGAGAAAGAAAATACCTTCTGCTACAACAACCATAGTATTATGTATATCAAACAAGTAGCTTTCGAAAACTTTATATCATCAGCATTACAGGACATAGAGAGAGAACAGCAGAAAGATGAGACACTAAAAGAGATTTTAACGCTTTGGCTAGACAAGAGCAACGCAGAAATCAGACATAATTACGCTATACATCAAAATATTCTGTTTATTCGCTCGTACCCAGACGGCAACAGTTGGCTTTTATGCATTCCAGAAGGGGTCAGAAACAAACTGATATAGTGTACACATCAAAGCTATGCACATTACGGAGCTAGGAAATGCTTTCTAATTCTTCGACAAAATTGTCACTTCAACAATATGGAAAAACACATTCGCAAAGTTATAGCATCCTGCAAGATATGTTAGAAAGCTAAATCATCTACAGTATCACATATTCCACCACTGTATTCCATCATACCAGGTAAGTTAAGACACATGGCAGCAGTAGATCTTTTCGGTCAAATCCCCAGAACAAGTAAAGGTTATAGTTATATTCTAGTAGCCGTAGAACTGACATCCAAATTTGTAACATTTTCTCCACTAAGGAAAGCAACAGCTAGATCAGTGTCAAGAGCATTTGTAAGAGATTTTCTATCAATAGTAGGACATGTACAGAAGGTTATTTCAGATACGGACCGCAGTTTAGGTCAGACATATGGAAACAAATGTTAGAGAGTAAGAACATAACACCAATTTACATATCAAGATATCACAGTTCTTCTAACCCGTCAGAAAGAATAATGAAAGAGATCGGGAAACTTTGTAGAATTTATTGCCACAGAAAGCGTAGAACATGGGACGAATACATTTCACAGTTTCAGGAAGTAATAAATGCAATACCTAATGAGTCAACGATGCTCTCACCAACTGTAATACTGATGAATAAAGACCCACCGAGTAAACTTACTGAAATAATTACTTTTCCAAAGAACCGTAGACTTCGTCATTGTGAGATAATAGACATGGCACTAGCGAACATTAAACGAGCTGCAGATCGTCGGAAGAGACAGCAGAAGCAGGTAAGTAGATTACGCAAGTACGAGATTGGCGATAAGATACTAGTTCGTACCCATCATCTGTCACACAAAGGGAAGAAACGACGCTAAAAATTTGAACTTCGATACGCAGGACCGTACAGAATTCGAAATATTCCGCACGCTAATATAGTACACATTGAGACACTCAGAACAAAAAAATCGAGAGGAAACCATCATATGTCAAACATAAAGAAATTCTTAAAATAGAAAAACCTTCTTACAGGGATAGACAGAGTATAACAATGAGCTTTTTGACACATTCCAGCAAGCCCGAATACAGTGAACTACTAAAGGGTTATTTACGTGCACAACAGGTCACCTATATTCGACCACAGATAAATACACTGAAGATTAATAGCAGTCATAGAAGCGTTATCGCAGGACATTTATTTCACATTATGTAAGGTTAGTGAAGCAGTTAACAGGGCTACTTTAAAAGTAATTGTATAACACGTAAAAATAATTTTCATACAGTAGTAGCAATTAGATGTATTCTTTAACCCGTGCATGCAGCATTGTTGTCATAGTTCACCAAAATAAACATAGTTTTAATTATAATATAAGTACTGAATATGGAGAAATGTGGATAAGTGGTTTACAGGTCATGCCGAGAGCTGACGCGATTTTCCAGATGCAGAGAGATGTTGAAGTCTTGCCGTGCGCTGACGATTATTAACCATGAATATTTTGTTATAGGTAATACAGAGAGATATTGAAGTCATGCCGTGCGCTGATGATTATTAACAATGAATATTTTATTATAGGCTATGCAGAGAGATGACACGAGGTACAAAGGAGAGAGGAGAATGAAGATGTTAGTATGTAAGGAATATAATATAGTAATGGTTTATTTTGATAACAGGTGACACAGCGCAGCGCAGCATTACAGATGGAGAAACCACATTAAATTGCTTACTATATGTACATTGCTATTCGAAAATTTTTTCTGCATTGAACATGATATCTTTTACATCAGATACATACATAGGAAAAACAGATCACACCAAATGTCAGCATACCGAGTAGCACTCTACGTAAAATACTAATGTTTTCTCTTAAATAACAATGACGATGTGTGTTACACAACTCAAACATAATATGACTCGTAACTGATGAACACATTACCGAACATACTGAAGTCACAGAAAGTGACATATTTTGTCAAAATGTACTTTCCTATTTCAAAAATTGTGAATTCACACCTGTGAAGTAATATAACAGTGTCTTTATGTAATTATTTACATGAGTACCAGATTATGATTTATTTAGAGTCACAGAAAGTGACATAGTTTGTATAAAGGTACTTGTCTATTTTATTTAAAATGTTTATGCCTAAATGTACTACTAGATTTCACTTACAGAAATATTTGTTTATGTTATTGACTGTCACGTAATGTAATATGTATTGTAGGCTGAATTCACTATAGATGGAAAATGTGTTTTTTATGTAATTTTTTCGAACAGTAAACTTTATCTACAGTCACACAAGGTGAAATATTTTATCCTTTTAAACGTAATATAAATAGTTTGATGAGCAGAGAGGAAAGAGATGATGTAAAATTTGGTAATAATGGTATCAACCATATCCGTGAACCTTTTGACAAAATGATTATACCTGTAGCTTAATTCCTGTGCATTCCCATGGTTATGGAGCACAAACAAAGTGAATAGTGACTCACGTTATTTCAATCTATGGTGTTTTCTATGAGGTGTCGGCATACCAAGATGCACACCACAGTCATGATGTACGTCAGTAGGTGCTTGCATACTAAGATGCACACCATCACTACTAATGGACAATTGGAGTTGGAACTTGTACCTGATGTAGCTGCGTCAACTCAGGCAATTCGATGGTTAACTTAGTGTTTGCTTACACTAAAACTATGGATCAAAGAGACGACGGAATCACATGGCTAATCCTGGTGTTGTGCTATGTGAGGGAAAGAAACGGACTTTTGAGTGCGTTCACAGACAGTTTCCAGTGCTTTCACCATGCTACCCAATTCCTTTTTTTTTCCCTTCCTTGAATATGGTACTAATAGATAACAATTAATAATGAAACATAAACTATGTTCTAATTTTTGCCATCCATTACTATTAGAAATATAAATAAGTTTTACTACCTGATGTACACTTCCAACTTACTGACTCATATTATTTGTATATTTTGGTGTATCCTCTTTTGAATATTCTCTTTCTTAGACTTAGGAAAACAAATTCTTATGACAGTATATGTATGTGGTTTGTTGAAAGAAATATTCTACCATTAACTTAGTTATTACTACGCATATTCCTATAATCAAATTTTCTTCTTACGTCAAGTCCAAATGACTTAACGACGTAGGAAAATTTTAAGGAAACCCAGTGGGGGTTTATGTAAGACGTGTATATTTCTATTATTTGTTGTCAAATCACAATTTATGAAAGACGTTTATATTTTATTAACAGGATTAAGTAGGAATAATCCATATTTGTCATGTTGGAAATAATTGTGGTAGCAGGGAATGTCTGCACCAAAGTATTGTTGACAAGAGAGACCGCAAATTTATATAATTTTAAAAAGGGCGGTAGAGACCGCGTATGATACATTTTAAGAAAACAGCGGGAAAGACCACGCATTGATACATTTTGTAATGGTAGCACGGATTGTCTGCACCACAAAGCATTGTTGGCAGGAGAGACCGCACTTTAGCGTTCGTAGGATGTGAGTAGTAAGCGAGAAGTGAAGCGAGTCGGTAGCAGGTCTGAAGCGAGAGGTTGAGAGGAGCGGTGTGCCTGCCAGCCACCAGCTATGATTTACAAGAGATTATAAAGGGATGTACAGAGACATCAGCTAACTATTATAATAATAGGAACTAATATCATTGAATTAATTTTCTGAGAAACTCAAGACTACTGAAGGTATGTTTGCGCATTGCTAGTTGTAAGATTATTGTAAAAAGTAAGTCCCATTTGAACGTTTGTAAAATCATTTCATTCAGAATATAATTAACTTTTGCCAGCAATATTGCATTTCTAATTATAATCCATCCCAAAAACCATCAACGTACAACTTTGCAAAATTTTATTGTTGTCAAGAAGAAGTTTAACTATGAATTACGTACATTCAGTCAAATTAATTAAAGAATAACGTCAGCTTTGCTATTAAAGAATAACGTCAGCTTTGGTAATAAATACAGCCACTTATTATGAAAGCCCACCAGCAGCTAATAGAGTATAGTAAAAGAGAGTAAGTATATTCATGTCGCAGTTCGATGTAGCAATCAGATGGCGATCCAGTAACAGTAAGAAAGGTAAGGAACAGTTTTGGGTTGTTGCAGATAACGACTGAGGGCCACGACGACGACACATTCTATGTTTCGTCGAAATAATCAGAAAATCACTTTTAATAAGCAGCAATTAAATTAGTATGCGAAGATAGAGAAAGAGAATAAATTTCAAAGGGAAGATTTCATTTGTTATTATTAAGCAAGAGATAGTAATCGTAAGGAAAGGTTTCATAGTTTATTGTAAAAGGGAAGGTTATCAATAACAAAAGAGGTATAGAGGAGACGGGAAGGTTTCACTAATACCGAGAAATGTAAACAGGCAGAATACGACGCTGCGGTCGCCAACGCCTATATAATAAACATGTGTCTGTTGCTGTTGTTAGATCAATTACTGGTGCTGTTATTGCAGGTTATCAAGATTTCAGTGAGTTTGAAGGTGGTTTATAGTCGGCGCACGAGCTATGGGACACAGCATCTGAGACGTAGTGATGACGTTGGGATTGTTCCATACGACGAATTCCCATGTATACCGTGAATATCAGGATTCCGGTAAAACATCAAATCTCCGACATCGCTGCGGTCAGAAAAAGATCCTGCAAGAACGGGACCAACGACGTCTGAAATCAGTCGTTCAACATGAGAGAAGTGCAACTCTTCCACAAATTGCTGCTAGGCCATCAACAAGTGTCAGCCTGCGAACCATTCAAAGAAACATCATCGATATGGGCTTTCGAAGCCGAAGGCGTACTCTTTGATGACTGTATGATACAAAGCCTTACGCCTCGCCTGGGCCCGTCAATACCGACATTGGATTGCTGATGACTGGAAACATGTTGCCTCGTCGGAAGAGTCTCGTTTCAAATTGTATCGAGCGGATGGACGTATACGGGTATGGAGACGACATCATGAATCCATGCACCGTGCATCAGTAGAGGACTGTTCGAGCTGGTGGAGGCTCTGTAATGGTACGCGGCGTCTGCAGTTGGAAAGTATGTGGAGGCTCTGTTATGGTATACGTCGTCTGCAGTTGGGTTGATATGCGATCCCTGATACGTCTAGATACGAGTCTGACAGGTGATACTTATGTAAGCATCCTGTCTGATCTCCTGCATCCATTCATGGCCATTGTGCATTCCAACGGACTTGGACAGTTTCTTCAGGACATTGCGACACCCACCTGTCCAGAATTGCTACAGAGAGGCTCCAGAAACACTCTTCTGAGGTTAAACGCTTCCACTGGCCATGAGACTTACCATACATGAATATTATTGAGCATATTTGGTATGCCTTGTAACGTGCTGTTCAGAAGAGATCTCCACCCCGTCGTACTATTACTGATTTGTGTACAGCCATGCAGGATTCATGGTACCAGTTCCCTCCAGCACTACTTCAGACATTAGTCGAGTCCATGCCACGTTCCGTTGCCGCAATTTTGGCTGCAGACGGTGGCCCTAAACGATATTAGACAGGTGTAACAGTTTATTTGGCTCTTCATTGTATGTTGAATGATATATACTCAAAACATTTTTATTTACCGAGGTATGGAAGTAACTTATCCGCAGCATTCAGACGTCCATAGCACTGAAGGAAAATTCAAGCGGCGCGTAACTGCGCATCCATAATACCTGGGGAACGGCTTGCCAGGACATGCGTACACGACCACAGCAGAAAAACGGTACTGGTTTGTTGTTACTAGTGCTTAAACGAAGGACATAAAATCTTTTGGATCTAATTTTCATCACATCTACTGAGGCGCTATCCTTTTTCTTCTCGTGATTAATACGGCTTCTGCATTCCAGATATTTAACTGGAAAAAAAGCACTTGTTACTTCTTTTCATCGGCAGCAGATACCGGTGCACAGCTGGACACCGTCAGCAGTGCTGAGCAGGCCTCGGCCGGATAATAACCGCAACTGGCTTTAATTAGGAGCAAGCGGAGTGCGGCGACAGGTGCAGGCGGCTGTAGGAGCCGCTTTCCCGCTGCAAACGAGGACGTTGCGTGCGGTACGCAAGTTAAGCAGCGAGACGGTTCCTGAAATCTCGTTATCAATCTCCTGGCGTGACAGAATAATTGCTTGTAAATTCAATCTGCCAATGTGCAGCGGTCGGATACTTTATGTGACGTTGATTTACAGGCGGCGCGCAATTATGTCCCGGCAGGAGGCGAGCGGTGGCGGCCGTGCCCGATCGGCGGCGTAGATTTGCAACCGACGCGGCGGCAGAAGTCGTCGTTCGCTACGCCGGAGGCCGTACGTCCGCTACCGTCTCCTCCGCTGATGTATACGGAGGAGATGCCGCCTCCCGCAGGCTATTAACTTCTTACCTCTCGCTGAACTTGGCTATATTCGTGAAGGATCGCTATTAATTGCCGTTAATTTACTGCGTCGGTGACAGGTTGTCAACTCCCATCACTATGACAGTAGAAAGTGCATTACCAGAACGTGTTCCGTTGGACGCGGGTTAACTTTTACATTTTTTACTTCAGGGTGATGTAACCGTGCATTGAATCATAAACTAGCAACGAAATTCCGTTAGTACAGCGTGGCGCAAAAGGAGTATAGGCCTACGCAGTGGTAAATGCTGATGAAAATGGAAAGTTGTAAGGTGGCTGCTGATTTATAAACGGGACCACAATAGCAAGTAGTAACTTCAGTCTCTGATTTAGTGGAACTATGCCTCATTAATAACTCATAACCCAATTGTGAATTTTGTAATGGGTTGTCAATTCGAGTATGAAAAAGAAATAACCTCCCCATACACACACACACACACACACACACACACACACACACACACACACGCACACACACACACATACACAAACCGGCCACAGCAGCTCTGCGTTCAGCAACCAACGACAACACTTACCTTCTAACCCAAAAATTTACACGTTCAAATAACTGGATATTTGTTATTATTAATGTTGGAAAACTATGTACGAACTGAGCTATTTCATTATCTGCACAATATGCAATCACTAAATAGAGGTGCACAAGATGTCGTCAGACGAAGAATGTACCATAAATTGTGTAAAATTTTGTAAATAATTTAGGAAAGCAGAAATGAGTAACAGAAAATTCAAATGAATTATCAATAGGACCTTAAAACCTATTGTGAAAATAGATATGGGACATAAGCTGAAATTCTAGCAATCATAAATATTCAAGTTTTAATATACGATTTCCACTAAGGCATACAACAATACAGAGTGCAGGAGAGACTGTCGAAATTGAGTGCATAACACCTTTGATTCAATGACTACCGCATGATTCAGTTACCAGCTTCCAGCTTACGAAAACTACAATCTCCTTAAACGTCCGTAATATCTCACGCCTAAGTATCAGCGCATATTCTTAATTCAGTACAAATTTAGGATTCAAAGTAATTGCAAAATAAACCGTGTGATACGAGTAGCTCACGAAAGAAGAGACTCAAAACCTTGCTCTTTAGCATCCACTCCAAATAAGAGAAACAGTCTCTTCGAAGTTTTGCCACCGTCTCAGAACTTCCACCAGGAACTTCTGCCACCATCTCTGAACTGACACCAGTCATCTCTCGACTCCCTGGAACAAAGTGTATTTCAGACTTATTCGCTATTATGGCCGGACTAACCACCAGCAATCTGATTGGCTTTAAAGTATGTGCGGACGTTACCAAAGGTAAAAGCGCTAACCTGCTGTGTCTAAAAAGACACAACTCATTTGACAGATTTACGCCCAACCACTGACTCACACACAGTTACAATAATAATAATTATTATTATGATTATTATTATTATTACTGTTGTTGATGTTGCACAGAAGTGTGCCACAACATAATATTTGGTGCTTACGCTCGATCATCTTGTATTCAGCTGTTTGAGGAGGTAAACATTTGAATAGCATCATAAGACATATCTTCTGTCATGAAACTTGTTGTAAATAGTAATAACTCTCGCATCAGGCAGTGGTAATAAATTTCGTTTATGTGGAGTAAAGTGCGATAAATCAAAATTAATTCCTATCGACTGACCCAGGTGTAATGTGAAGTGCAAGAAGAATTCCCCAATACACGGCCCATGAAACCCTCATGGAAAGTTAACCGACTTGATCCAACAAATTAATGTGGCCTAATTCAAGCCAGAGTGTGTGAATATCACCTAATTCAGCGTGGCGGGATGGCGTCATTGTGAGGATGTAGGCCGGCCTCATGGTGCTGCAAGGCTGCGCTCGTCTATTCACTCCTAGCTGTCTTGCTCAGTACATTGCTCAACAAAAACTTTCTATCTCCAAACTCAATCGTTCCATTTGCTAAGTCCTAAACTGCAGAGATGCTCATTCTTTCTCAGGCAAGCTGAGTCAAGAACACCATGTCCGCACTCTAGGCAAGCTGGGAACGGAAGACCCCTACGGAGACTTCACCCAGTCCGCTCTTCGCCTCAGTTTCCCCTCCAGCAAAATCACATACGCTAATTGCAGCGCAAGTCACGTTAATTATGCGTCGCTTCCCAGTGCCGACCAATGCCTGCTCTGGGAAGTGAAGAAATTCCCACAAAATTTCCCTTCCTCTCAACTTCTGCTATTTAGCTCCTCCCAGAACATCTATCATGGTTAGCACCTGCAAAAAACACCAGTTTTTCTGGAATTCTGACTCCCAGGAGAGTACTCCAAATTCCTTGGTCCTATGTTCCCATCGGAGGCCGGCGTGTTTCATTCTGTCGTTTCTCACCTGATTTACTTCAGACTCTACAGACCATGATTTCAGCATGAAGTTGCTATAGTCACGAACACGCATATTTTGACCTCTGTTGACTGCTCCACCATAGCTATGTGCGGCTTTCTTGCATGTTTCACTGAAAACGGGACGACGGACTTTTATCAACAGGCGTACAAGTTCTCCGTCTGCTTCTCGGTACACCAGCATGGGGTCAACCACCCACTCACTGTCACTCATGTTAAGGCAGCTGGAGGTTACGCCCCGTTATCGCTTTCTCAGAGCTTGAGCTGCCTAAGCTGCCTATTGTCGCATCCCTTCGCCGCTCCCCAGCAGGCCACGTTCAACTCTGAATACTTCCCTGGGATAAACTAGACTCCAGGAAATTGACGCATTTCCACAAAGTTTTCACGTCGTGTGAATTACTTTACATCATCCGACATTAATTATTCCAATACGTACATACTACACTCTCTACAAGATGCATTGTGCCTTGTCAGTCATTTTTGTTCAGCCCTACTGTTCGCTCAACGTGAGTTAGGTGATCTTTAATGACTTCATGTAAGGGGCATAGTTCATGCCATCTTACATAGCCCCTCTCTTCAAATCAGTTTTGTAGTACAGGTGATGACTCCTATGGTGTTACCACCTGTGGTACAAAATTAATATCTCCATAACTGGTATATCCATTGGCGTGATTGGTTACAGGCGATTGATTACCACTGCCTCCTCTCTGATGCAAATTCCTACTCATTCCTATGGTACTTGCTTTAAGTGACTTTATTTACTGTTAAAGACGTGGTCATTATTTAGTCTAATTTTACTTCAATCTCTGCCGATTCCTGAGACAATTATTGGTCAGAGTATTCGAAAGAAAACTACAATTATATTACAAGGACACACGTCGCAAAGCGCAAATACACATGTTTAAGCACCTCTGTTCTTGTCATTTGAATGGCAAGACCCGCAATTATAACTTAAGGTCCATTCACTCTCAGTTATCCATTCCTACTCGACTTAAATTACTAAAAACATACATGGACAATATTCGTGTAACATTTTGTGAAACTGATAGTGGTTGCTCTCATTCAATTATATGTGAACGTCCTTTGACATTTTATAAATAAAGGTTTTTTTTGTGTGTCTCACTGTCTCTGGACGTTTATATTGTGCATGGTGTACGTGTCATCTTTACACAATTCAACAAGGTCTGGCCCAGTCCAGTGTCTGGATTTTATATATATATATATATATATATATATATATATATATATATATATATATATATATATAACACAACCAAAATGACAAGAAACATTGCGTATTGCGCAACCACTGTTGTGTATTTGTAACAAGGTATAAGTATGAAATCTTGTTCTAACACAAAGAGACGTGGCATGACAAGTATATGACGTTTTAACAAATGGCACATTTATAAAACCATAACCTTCTTGTAACATAATTCATAAACATAACAAATGAGTACTTTACGTTCGTTGAGGCGCATGTTATTCATTTGAATTCACACTGACACACTCACACACACGGCACAAGTTTCTTGCAGGAACGGAAGTGACATTAGTTCTGACTAGCAAGTTGAGGGATGGCTAACAGCTGAGAAGAGAGCAACGTCGATTACCGGGATGGCGCCAAAGGCACCCGCATCTTCTTGAGGCAGGATGGCTCTCACCTAAGAGCTTGTTGTTGACATCTTGTCCGACAGGCATAAGACCCCATCGGTGCATCTATGATCAGTGAGTTCTTGCGGCTCAACCACAGGTCATTGCTCCTTCTATAGACGTTTTAGGGCAAGAGAAGGACCGTGATCAGACAAGAGCCTATTTTTTGCTCAGGCTCTCAAAGTTGGTGTCATTAGGCACAAAAGGTCAGCTGGGCTGTCGCTCCACCTGACGCGGCGAGCAACAAATATAGAAACCTTCTTGGACCTCTTCATTGCTGTCCCCGATCCGCACCGTGTACAGAGACCAGGACCGACCTCTTTGTTGTAGACAGAGGTGCTGGATGTAACCTCTCCCTGGCTGCTGAGTTGACCATCGTTCCTGTCGATTCAAGGCGTGGTCTGCATGCCATCAGCATCGTCAGCTGTGTGCTCCCCTCATTGCTCTCGTCCTCGTTCCTTGTCAGCTCATGTGTGGTGTGCCAGATGTCATAGCTTCAACTCCCTCTTGCTCAGTTACGCCACCTTAACACACTAAGACAACTAATTTTAGTACATGGAAAGCGCTCATGTTTAACCATCAGTAACATACTTTTTTTTTACTTTTAATTGAAGACAATGAGCTTGTTTCGTTACAAAAGGAATAATTTCACTTGTTTGTAAATCAACTTCAGGATCAATTAAAATAGAAATGTAATAGAACTTTTTATACATAAACATAAAAATGTACAAGACAACTTGCTTCATAGTCGTTCACACACACACACAATCAAGCGATAGGGAATCAAGATTATCTGGACAGGGTCCAATCAGCATTTCTAACTACCAATTCCTACGACTAACACGGTGTTGGCCAACCCTACTACATATCTACTATTTACTACTTTTTATCTCTAATCTTGTTTTTTCTTCTGAATTCCCTATGTGGCAGACGTCACTCTTATCGTGCCTGTGAACATGTATAAAACACAACAAACTTAGACATGTGTCAGTCTTACCAAGATTTTTGTTGGAAGTTTGGATAGCATCCTTTATCGTGTTCTATTGCGACACTTGTTTCTCCTCTATTTTCTTCCCGTTTCCTCCTTTTGTCACGAATGGTTTTATAAGGCCTGTGAACATGTTTCGGATTAGCAAATGTCATAATGGCACAACACAAATATAGCTCACTGCTCACACTCGCAGTTGTTACACTATCTTGGTATCAACAAGTATTTCTGGCCTACTAATGCTGCTGTTCGCTCTGAAGATGATTTTAACATGCACTGTGTGCGCTAATTCACGCAACTGCGCATAGATGTCCAAGTCTTACGTATTCAGGGGCATACGAGACGCGTCGGTGCGTCCACGTAATGACCTACGGGACTGGATACCTTAAATATGTTCTCCAATCACGGAGATACAATTACAGGGAACTTTTCTGTAATTTACAGAGTTCCTAATCTATCTTTTTCCACTCTTTAGTCATGTTGTTGTGTACATAGTTCCGCGTAGTCAGCACGTACACAACTTTCCCACTAGAGTGCGCCCCGCTAAGCACAACAGTGCAGGCACAGCGCTCGTCCGTCTCCGCACTAAGAGATGGCGCTGCCTTAGAGACGGACCTAATTCTGCTTCCGCCGATCCGCGTATTAATATGTCTCGCAGCCAATGAGATTGCTGCTAACGTAGAAACTTTACTCCTCGCAGATCACACTCGCACAGTGATACCTAAAGTGCGAGATATTATAACGAGTGTACAGACCTCCGATTAGGCAGTCTCCATTAGTCTGCATTTGTCTGTAGTCAAGTTTCAGTCTGCGCCTAATAAGATTACCATATTCCTGTACTTAGCCATGAAGATAAATGAATAGACACTTTGTCAAGTATGAGAGATATGTGAGAATAAGATTAACGTACCAAGACCAAAGGAATTTCAGATTGTCAATTGTAAATAGCATCCAGAACCAAGTTAAGTAATTTTTATGCTGGTTATTATTTTAATAAATGTGTGTGAAAATTAATCAAGTTCTGTTTAAAGTGGGTCACCGTCAATCTGCTACTCTAAGCGTGCAAGTGGCATTTCTATCGTCTGACCTAATGGCAGAAGATAAGCACGCCACGATAAGACCACGAGACATATTGCTGACACTCGCCTACTTCGTTAGAGCGACAAGTCAAATAATCTGATGGTGTGTGTACCGAAGGTCTTACAGTATGCAGACCACACATGTGTTTTTACAAAATAATCTAGTGCACTTCACTTTCACAACATCGAGAGGTGAGATATCATTATTAATAATAAAAACACAAATTTCGGCACATATAAATGAGACATTCTACCACTAAAATCAGTATATACACAAACAAGACACTTTAACCAAAATCCTTATTCTAAGCCTATATTTACTGCAATTCCATGTACAAAGTCTGCAGTTCATCATTCCACAAATGACTTTACATGTGCTATCTGATGCACTCCCAGCGAGTTTCTTGTTTTTATGGATTCTGCTTCCAATGCGTTGGCATGCTCTATTCTCCGCACGCGCACAGGCCCACTATATGCGGCGAAGACTTCATGGCACAACTTCCTTTGCTTGTTTGAGAGTCGGTGTGTCTTAATGAGTACCTTTTCCCCAACCACAAATTTTCGTACTCTCGCCCCTTTATCCGCTCTTGCTTTGCGCTTCTCGCTTGAACGTCGGATACTTTGTAGGGCTTCCTCCACGACGGTCCAATGTCGCTGCCGTGTTCTTGGAGGAAACTCCACTAACTGACGGAGCCTGTCCGGCGGGTCCCGGTTCTTTAGTACCGTAATTGGAGCTAACAGTGTGGTGCTGTGGGGTATTTCATTAATTACTTCCTGGAAATCTTTGATGAAGATGTCCCATGTGGCGTGCTTCTTACTGCAGTACAATTTGCAAAGGTTTCGTAAAACCGTCATTGTTCTTTCAAAGGGGGATTAGAACTGGGGTGGAAGCGGGATATGAAAACTGGTTTAATTCCATGACTTTCAAGTGTTCTCTTCCATACCTCCGACCTGTACTGTGGCCCATTGTCTGACAAAATACACTCTACTGGCCCTACCTGTGCCAGGAAATCTCTACGTAGCGCCCTGCTCACCGTTGTCCCGGTTACTCTTTTTAATTGTGTCAGGGTGACGTACTTAGACATTAATTCTAAGACCACCATTATGTATCTATAACCTCCAGTTCGGTTACTGAGTAGTTCCTTTCGCTTTTACTCAGCACCCGACTCCAGAACGCGATCGTTTTGTGTATCTTTATTCCATCTTCTTCATATTCTTGGAAGACAATTACGCCTAGCCCGGTTTTCGCGCTATCCGTGGCCATACAGAAGTCATGCGCCAGATCAGGATGTGACAGAATCGGAGCCTTTACCAGAGCTGATTTTAGCATACTGAATTCGCTTTCTGCATCATTGTCCCATACCCACGCCGCATTCTTTCCGGTTAATTGTCACAGTCGTGGTGTCGCCCAATTCCTCTATATATATGAATTTTTTGTAAAAATTCGCGACACCGAGAAAGCCTCTCAGCTGTTTCCTTGTGGTAGGCGTTGCAAATCCTGCGATTGCCCTCATCTGCTCTGGGTCTGGCATAATTCCTTCCCCTGAGATGACATGACATAAAAAATGTACTTGTCTTCCTCCAAAACAGGACTTTTTTATATTTACCGTCATCCCACGTTTTCTTAATTTGGAGATCACTTCTCCTAGAAGATTGTTGTGAGATTCCCATGTCTTTTCCGCATTGAGGATATCATCAACGTAACATGTTATTCTCTCCCTTAACCCCTCATCCAAAATTGTTTCTAATCCTCTTATAAATGCTGCAGACGAAATATTCAGGCCAAAGGGGAGTCTCTTAAATTGATAGCATCTACCAAATACGATGAACGCCGTGTATCTTCTACATTCTGGATCCAACTCGATTTGCCAGAAGCTGGATTTCAAATCCAGAGAGGAAAGCACCGAAACTCCATGGAATTTCTGCAGCAACTCATCGAGCCTCTCGGGTCCGTCGGTTTCCGGAACTATGATCGTATTGATCTGGCGGGAATCTAACACAAGTCGAATTTCCCCGTTTCTTTTGTCCACGATCCTGAGGGGGCTGTTACATTGTGACTTTGCTGGCTCTATCACATCCTTCCTCTGCATCCACTGGAGTTCGATAAAAACACGATCTCGGTACGACCACGGAATCGGG
This sequence comes from Schistocerca serialis cubense, assembly GCF_023864345.2. Lineage (NCBI taxonomy): Eukaryota > Metazoa > Arthropoda > Insecta > Orthoptera > Acrididae > Schistocerca > Schistocerca serialis. The sequence continues at coordinate 336,164,979 of NC_064642.1, forward strand.
TACGGCGGTACTCGAAACGGTTTGTGCCTCTTTACGTCAAATTTATATTGATAGCCCTTTATGGAGCCCGTCTTGGGGAGAAAAACAACAATATTCCTTGTTAGCACACTGTCTAACCCTTCTTAGTCTGCGTCTCTTATGACCTTTATGCCCTGCAATTTCTCGCTTATTTCCTTATGTATTTCTACTAACTGTGCTTCTTTCGAAGTACTATCTCGACCTGTCCGCCGTCGGTTTCACCTGTTGACTCCACCTGGTTTGGAAAATGTAGTCTGAGACAACTCTTTTGTACCTGCGCCGGGATTGCCTGTTCATCGAAACGAAGACGGATTTTGTCACCCTCTCCTAATGTGACTTCTCCTCGACCCAAATCGATTATGGCTTTGTTCGTTGATAGGAAATCCATACCAATGATAATATCGGTGGACAGTTTCGGAATGACAAAATGATTAACGGTCAACTGAAGTCCCTGACATTCGAATTCTTAACTTGTCTGTTGAAATATTTCTGTACTCTTTCCAAGTAATGCACCCCTGACCTTCGTCTTTTGTGTGGCGAGAGTCGGTGGGTTCAGCACATTCTTACATGTCTTAAATACCTCTTCTGAGATCGCTGTGGGTTCAGCACATTCTTACATGTCTTAAATACCTCTTCTGAGATCGCTGAAAGCTGGCTTCCACTATCAACTATAGCGGCCACCGTTGAGTCACCTATTTCGATTTTGACTACTGGGTATATTTCTTTATTTTGTTGTCCTTCCTTTTCTTCGAGGAGTAACTCGGTGACATCCTCGTATTCGATAATGTTTATGTTACTGACTAGTTCCGAACTTACGGACGTTTTGCAACTCCTGTCCGCGCTATGGTCTAGTCATTCGTAATCCTGCCCGTTAAGGTGAGATGGACCAGGTTTCAGAGGGCGGACTTCGACCTCTTCCTGGTTGTTATTTTGGTAACCTCCCGATTGCTGATTACCGCCCCAGGTCTTTTGTGATTTACTATGTTGCACCAGAGAGTGTCGCTCTTCTTCCGTGTACCTTCTTTCCGAGTTGCCATTACTGTTATTTTGATTGTGGCTCTTGTAGTTCGGTGCTGGCCTACTATCACACTATGGTCCATTATTGCGACGGTTGTTATTTTGTTCACGCTATCGGCGATTCTCCCGCGCCTGTTCCTCTTGAAATGCGAATTCCAGTTCGCGCAAAATGCCCTTAAATACCTCAGTATCGCTACCACAACGACCAGCAAGTGATTGTTGATACGAGATGGGAAGTTTCATGTAGCATAATCTGCTGACTTCCGCACCGCTACATGGGTTGTCTAGGTACTGGATCCTGTTTGTCATATTTTCAAAAAATTTGACCGGACTCCGGTACCCTGTTCCTTTCATACATCTGGACATCATAATTTCTTGTTTGATCCTTTCTTGGTTTCTTTAGACCAATATTTGCCGAAGAAGACATTCTTGAGTTCTTCGAACGAGACGCTCGTCTTCGCTACATTTCTCACGCACTCAGCGGTCGCGCCCTCCATATGGGAGCACACAAAATCCAGCTGGTACATCAATGGCCAGTGTGGGGGCAAAGATAACTCGAATTGTCCCATAAAAGTTTTTGGATGCAAGCTATTACCTTCGTCCTTGTAGTGATCGAACTTTCGGACTGATACAAAATGCTTGTAGTCATCATTCCAGTTATCATTTCACCCGTTCTTACGATTCGTATGAACTTCGGGACGTGGACTAATTCGTTCCGACACGCTATCGTCATCTCTCCCCCTCTGTATGTTCGACAGTTGTTCGGTACATCTAATCAGCTGACAGCAATTGTGCTCACTGGACTGCTGCGTGCTGTCCGTGTTTACCTCGGTCGCTGCCTCAGAGCTGTGAATCAAGGCGTGGTTCCCGTTGCTTATAGTGTCAACTTTGTAACACCGTGAAGCGGTTATCTGTGTTCCTGATGTCTCTGTAATGAAACGTTTTACCTCGTCCATTAAATTTCTTTTCAATATCGCCACCTCCTCTTTCAACATCTCGTTAAGTCCTATGTCCGGTTGCTCTTGCTGCTTTTCTTCGACACGTTTTATCCGGCTTTGTAGCCTTCATAACATGACCTTTCCTACTTTTGCCGTACTTTGCGTGGAGTCCCGAGTTTCTCTCGCTATTTTCCTTGCACCTTTCGCAATTAATTTGGTTTCAATTGCCGTTCGTTTGATGTTGGCAACCTCTTTCTCTGTTTTGACGCCGAGTTTCTTTACCTCGTCTTTTACTTCCCTATGAACTTCTGTGAGCCTATAGTTCAGCTCCGAATCCGCCTTTTTAATTTCGGCATTAAGGTTGGCGCTCTGCTCTAAGTTCACCGTTTGCATCTGTTGCAACAGGTCAGTAATGTTTTTGAGAGTAGCCGCATTTTGATCCTCGTTATTTTGTGGTTTAAAATGCGACTCTTCTCCTCTGTTCTGAGGAACCCTTCGATATCTAGACAAGTACCGTCTCTGCGCACCCGTCGGATCACTTGTGAATGAATCGTTTGATAATGGTCGGACGCCGTATTGTTCCAACACACTCTGGCTTCTTAGGCTGGATCTTCAATACTTATGGATTAATCCTGTACTCCCTGCGTCCCCTGAGCCCTCAGTGTCACTGCCTGAATCAACTTCCTTGCTATTCAGAGGACTAAACCGGTCGTGAGACCCAGTTTCAGGAAGTTGCAACTCGCGTTCATCACGCTAATCGGTAGAGCACTCCCTACTATCACCCATGTTCTCCCGAGAAACAGTCTGATAATATTCCGCCGTTGTCTTGGCTTTTCCCCTCGTTATCATATGCACTTTTATGTAACACGAAAACTCAAAACCCAGGTACCCCTTACACTCAATAATTAGATAACGCAAAACATATATCGGGACACAAACTGATACACTGGGTGTGAGCAGTGACCCGACAAACAGTTCATGAAGAATTCCTCCAAAAAGGCAAAAAGGCTAGTACCAATGATTGTGTTCTGTGTGCTCAGCATCGGATGATTACGGCACTGCACATCATAAGTACTCCAACAAATCACAAATACAATGAACATGGTGTTGTTGTGGTCTTCAGTCCTGAGACTGGTTTGATGCAGCTCTCCATGCTACTCTATCCTATGCAAGCTTCTTCATCTCCCAGTACTTACTGCAACCTACATCCTTCTGAATCTGCTTAATGTATTCATCTATTGGCCTCCCTATACGATTTTTACCCTCCACGCTGCCCTCCAATACTAAATTTGTGATCCCTTGATGCCTCAGAACATGCCCTACCAACTGATCCCTTCTTCTTGTCAAGTTGTGCCACAAGCTCCTCTTCTCCCCTATTCTATTCAATACCTCCTCATTAGTTACGTGATCTATCCATCCAATCTTCAGCATTCTTCTGTAGCACCACATTTCGAAAGCTTCTATTTTCCTCTTGATCAAACTAGTTATCGTCCATGTTTCACTTCCATACATGGCTACATTCCACACAAATACTATCAGAAACGACTTCCAGACACTTAAATCTATACTCGATGTCAACAAATTCCTCTTCTTCAGAAACGCTTTCCTTGCCATTGCCAGTCTACATTTTATATCCACTCTACTTCGACCATCATCAGTTATTTAGCTCCCCAAATAGCAAAACTCATTTACTACTTTAAGCGTCTCATTTCCTAATCTAATTCCCTCAACATCACCCGACTTAATTCGACTACATTCCATGATCCTCGTTTTGCTTTTGTTGATGTTCATCTTATATTCTCCTTTCAAGACACTGTCCATTCCGTTCAGCTGCTCTTCCAAGTCCCTTGCTGTCTCTGACAGAATTACAGTGTCATCGGCGAACCTCAGAGTTTTTATTTCTTCTCCATGGCTTTTAATACCTACTCCGAAATTTTCTTTTGTTTCCTTTACCGCTCGCTCAATATACAGATTGAATAACATCGGGGAGAGGCTACAACCCTGTCTCACTCTCTTCCCAACCACTGCTTCCCTTTCATGCCCCTCGACTCTTATAACTGCCATCTGGTTTCTGTACAAATTGTAAATAGCCTTTCGCTCCCTGTATTTTACCCCTGCCACCTTTAGAATTTGAAAGAGAGTATTCCAGTCAACATTGTCAAAAGCTTTCTGTAAGTCTACAAATGCTAGAAACGTAGGTTTGCCTTTCCTTAATCTTTCTTCTAAGATAACTCGTAGTGTCAGTATTGCCAAATGGTTCAAATGGCTCTGAGCACCATGGGACTTAACAGCTGAGGTCATCAGTCCCCTAGAACTTAGAACTACTTAAACCTAACTAACCTAAGGACATCATACACATTCATGCTCGAGGCAGGATTCGAACTTGCGACCGTAGCGGTCGTGCGGCTCCAGACTGAAGCGCCTAGAAACGCTCTGCCACACCGGCCGGCTCAGTATTGCCTCCCGTGTTCCAACATTTCTACGGAATCTAAACTCATCTTCCCCGAGGTCGGTTTCTACCAGTTTTTCCATTCGTCTGTAAAGAATTAGCGTTAGTATTTTGCAGCTGTGACTTATTAAACTGATAGTTCGGTAGTTTTCACATCTGTCAACACCTGCTTTCTTAGGGACTGGAATTATTATATTCTTCTTGAAGTCTGAGGGAATTTCGCCTGTCTCATACATCTTGCTCACCAGATGGTAGAGTTTTGTCATTCTGGCTCTCCCAAGGCCTTCAGTAGTTCTAATGGAATGTTGTGTATTCCCGGGGCATTCTTTCGACTCAGGTTTTTCAGTGCTCTGTCAAACTCTTCACGCCGTATCGTATCTCCCATTTCATCTTCATCTACATCCTCTTTCATTTCCATAATATTGTCCTCAAGTACATCGCCCTTGTAAAGACCCTCTATATACTCCTTCCACCTTTCTGCTTTCCCTTCTTTGCTTAGAACTGGGTTTCCATCCGAGCTCTTGATATTCATACAAGTGGTTCTCTTTTCTCCAAAGGTCTCTTTAATTTTCCTGTAGGCAGTATCTGTCTTACGCCAAGTGAGATAAGCCGATGTTCTGTGTGCACAGCATCGGCTGATTACGGCAAAGCACATCATAAGTACTCCAACAAATGGCAAATACACACAAATACAATGCATAGGCACCTATAAATATCAGTTTGAATGGACAGCACATGAAGAAGACAATGTAACTTATTGTAATTAATGCTACCCGTTTATCAATTAAAAATGGCTAAGCAATGGATCACGTGGAAAAATTGCCTTTTTCAAGACTACTTCCTAGCAAATCCCAAAGTATCGTATCCTGGCAATGGTCAGCCATATGTAACACCCCACCCGTCACTTATCTGGTTTTGGCGTGTGTTCACCCCAGCTAATTGACAAACAGATTAACAGAGAAAGCAAAACTGCCGCAATGTCGGATAACATAAAGAAAGTAATAAGGCCCTGTGACTCATGATTGAACTGTGGTGGCAGTGTTGACATTAATTGATTCAGAATTGATCACATTTAATTAAAAAGGGGTGCACATTGATGTTATATTCAGCTATTGAACACCACATGCAAATGTTGAACATAAAATTAATTAAGAAAATGACTTGGGTTTTCAACTACTTGATTGAAAACAGATGCAGTCGATTAGCACAAATTTAATTTGACTCCCGACCTTCCATCATCTCATTACATTACTCACGTATTAGGCAGTGGTAATAAATTGCGTTTACATGGAGTAAAGAGCGATAAATCAAAATTAATTCCTATCGACTGACCCAGGCATAATGCGAAGTGTGAGAAGAATTCCCCAATACATGGCACATGAAATCCTCATGGAAACTTTGGCAAGGTGATCCAACAAATTAATGTGGCCTAATTCAAGCTGGAGCGGGTGCAATATCACCGAATTCAGCGTGGTGGAGCGTCGTCGTTGTGAGGACATCGGCCGGCCTCATGGTGCTGCAAGGCTGCACTCATCTATTCACTCCTAGCTATCTTGCTCAGTACACAGCTCAACCAAAACTCTCTATCTCCAAGTTCAATCGTTCCATTTGCTAAGTCCTAAACTGCAGAAATGCTCACTCTTCCTCAGGCAAGCTGAGTTAAGAACGCCACATCTGCACTCTAGGCAAGTTGGGTATGGAAGACCCCTACGGAGACTTCACCCAGTCCGCTCTTTGCCTCGGTTTCCCCTCCAGCAAAATCACTTACGCCAATTGCAGCACCAGTCGCATTAATTATGCCTTGCTTCCCAGTGTTGACCAATGCCTGCTCTGGGAAGTGAACAAAGTCCCACAAGATTTCCCTTCCTCTCAACTTCTGCTATTTAGCTCCTTCCAGGCCACCCATCAAGGTTAGTGTCTGCACAAAACACCAGTTTTTCTGGAATTCTGACTCCCAGGAGAGTTCTTCAAATTCCTTGGTCTTACATTCCCATCGGAGGCCGGCGTATTTCATTCTGTCGCTTTTCACCTGATTTACTTCAGACTCTGCAGACTGTGAATTCAGCATGAAGTTGCTATAGTCACAAACATGCATATTTTGACCTCTGTTGACCACTCCACCATAGCTTTGTGCGGCTTTCTCACATGTTTCACTGCAAACAGGATGACGGACATTTATCAACAGGCGTACAAGTTCTCCATCTGCTTCCCGGTACACCAGCATGGGGTCAACCACCCACTCACCGTCACTCATCTTAAGGCAGCTGGAGGCCACGCCCTGTTACCGCTTTCTCAGAGCTTGAGCTGCCCTAAGCTGCCTATTGTCGCTTCCCTTCACCTCTCTCCAGCCGGCCACGTTCAACTTTGAATACTTCCATGGGATAAACTAGCCTCCAGTAAATCGACACGTTTCCACAAAGTTTTCATGTCATGTGAATTACTTTACATCACTTGACATTAATTATTCCAATACGTCCGTACTATACCCTCTACTGATGCATTGTGCCTTGTCAGTCATTTTTGTTCAGCCCTACTGTTCGCTCAACGTGAGTTAGGTGGTCTTTAATGACTTCATGTAAGGGGCATAGTTCTTGCCATCTTACAGAAGTAATACAAGTAACTAAAATTGCAATTATAGTATCAGAAAAAATGAATTTAATAAATCTTCATTAAAACTTAATTTAGCTCCGAAAGGGATGAGTAAAGCTGTTAGCAAATTCTTTGGTCCGTGAGACAATGTCGACAGTAAATTCCTGACAGAGAAGAACTAAACTCAAAACAGAGTTTAAAAAAGTTTCTTGCTAACAACTGCAATTTTACTTTACAGACTTGCACCTGATTTAGTGAAACAGTTTACTTATCTAATTTTGTTGTTTTTTTATGGTCTTCAGTCCGAAGTCTGGTTTCATGTTCTTCACACTAGTCTACATTGTGCAGATCCCTTCATCTCTACATAACTATTGCAAGCTACATCCTTTTGCTCTTGCTTTCTGTAATAAGGGCATAGTCTTATTTTACCACCTTTCACTACCGCCCACACACAGATTCTTCACCAAACTGAAAATTCCTTAATGCCTCAGAACATGTCTCATCAACAAATCCCTTCTTTTAATCAGTTCTTCCACAGACGTCTTTTATCAACAGTACGATTTAGTACTTCTTCATTTTTTTAAAATTACAGCGTTCGGGCAATCATAGACCACTTTGAACTAAGACAAAGGCACAACATATTTCTCTTGATCTTCCCAGAACTTATTCATGCTTTGGCCGATAGCTGGCCTCTGTTCATTTGACATCACCCTCCTAGGCTGTGTTTTTCGTTGTTGGACAGGAAATTTTCCAGTATTTTTCAGTACCATGAAACATCCCTGTTCTGGATAGTGTCTTCTGTGACGTTAAGTTTTCTCACGTCATTTCTTATTGTTTCTAATTTTTCAATTTGTCATTCCCCGCCCCCTAACCGACCCGGCCCCGGGACTCGGCCATGACGTGACACAGGGCTCCGTATTCGATGATCCAGACGAGCAGTATGGAACAGTCTATTTCTAATAGCTGGTCATTTGATAACAGGAGAGAGGAAGCCTATTTGTCAGCAACGTGGGAGATGAGGTGAAGAAGATCAACAGTTTCTGAGACGGATGTAAGCATTAAACTCAATGGCAAAGAAGGCGGACGCGTAATTTTCTCCTGACAGTGATACCTCAACGGTAGCAAAGGTGGAGAAGACGCACCTCAGTACGGCGGATCTAGCGAAGAGGTAACCCACCAAGCAGAACAAAAATCCACATCGCGTCTGACTTGCAACAAGCGGCTACGTGGTCAGCGTCTCTCTACATGTTGATGAGCACTCCGTCTTCAGGCCACGAGTGGCCTACCGGGACCATCCGACCGCCGTGTCATCCTCAGTGGACGATGCGGATAGGAGGGGCGTGGCGTCAGCACACCGCTCTCCCGGTCGTTATGATGGTATTCTTGACCGAAGCCGCTACTATTCGGTCGAATAGCTCCTCAACTGGCATCACAAGGCTGAGTGCACCCCGAAAAATGGCAACAGCGCATGGCGGCCTGGATGGTCACCCATCCAAGTGCCGGCCACGCCCGATAGTGCTTAATTTCGGTGATCTCACGGGAACCGGTGTATCCACTGCGGCAAGGCTGTTGCCCTTCTACATGTTGATAGCTGCAAAAATCACTGGCCTCTGTTACCAAAGTCGTCGGCTACGAAAGGCATCTGTTCCCATACTGGCGGCCAGTTAAGACCCAAATGGTTCAAATGGCTCTGAGCACTATGGGACTTAACATCGATGGTCATCAGTCCCCTAGAACTTAGAACTACGTAAACATAACTAACCTAAGGACATCACACAACACCCAGTCATCACGAGGCAGAGAAAAATCCCTGACCCCGCCGGGAATCGAACCCGGGAACACGGGCGCGGGAAGCGAGAACGCTACCGCACGACCACGAGCTGCGGACAGTTAAGACCCATTTGGCGATCGGGTCACAGGTGTAACAACCCACGAAGGGACTGACACCCCTTCCTAACTTACTTTTAACTTCGTCATTAATAATCTGATACCAATGTTACTTCGAGGCCACAGGGGAAAAAAGAGTCTTTTGTCAGAGTCACTTTGTTCCCAATTCGTGTAGATTCAGTTTTGTGTATTATAGTACACAAATACTTTAGGTTTAGCAGAGTAAAGGTCAGTCACAAAATTATTGACTGTTGTAATATACACGTACAAAAGGAACAGGAGGTATGATCAGCACCGACAACAGATTCTCTTTTTATTATTGTTTCTTTGAATCAGTCTGCATACGCTTAGAAATGCAACTGTTCTGTTCTAACGTTAAATCATATGCTCAGTTCACTGTGTTTGATACTGTTTGAGCAACCATATGTTAATGTAGTGTTGCTATTAGTGAGTTTCGCTGGTTGGTGGAAAATTTGTATTTTATTTCATTTTTCGTACTGTTGATAAAAGACAACAGCTTGCCTCTGAATGGCGAATATTTTGGCTCAACTACGTCTACAAACATGGAAGTAACATGGAAGTTTAATAAGTGCAAACAAGGCTCAGGGCGCAGTCATATGAGGAAAGTAGGTCTTGTAGCAAAGAACTGGAGTATTTTGGTAACATTCATGCCCCATGAAAATCAAAGAAAAAGATTTTAATGACTTAATGGTTTAGGAAAAAATTAAACCATATGTCACATGTGAATGTCTTAGGTTCTTTTCTTGGAATTGGTAGAAGATGGTCAAGAAAAATGATGAGGCTTGTCTTCGAGAAATAAGTTTCAAATATTATCGAAGATTTTGGTATGAAAGAAGCATAGCAAACGCTTTTTTTGTCGTCAAGAAAATTAATTCGTGTTCATATTTCTGTAATATTTAAAACTCCACAGGAACAAAATGTATTTGTACATATAATATTTTTACCTCCTTCGACTCTGAACATTTTCATGATGCAGCAGTTTTGATTTTCGGTTTTATTTCTTATAAAAATGTTTCATAAAAAATAAAGGGTGTACCGTTACTTTCATAAATATGTACTACTGAAAATTAAAAAAAAAGTTCCAGGAAAACAAAATTGCTCAATGAATTATTGTCTTTACACTTCTTGAAATGGCTCTCTAGTTGAATGTCTTCACAAAGACTTAACGTCCGCTTCCGCCCGTGGTCTTTAGTTGCGTTTTATTTTATCAGTTAGAAATGGTTGAAATCCAGCAAATTTAACAGCATTGGTTTTGTTTGCTATAAGATAGCGTCCAATGATGCCAGACACGATTTTGTTTTGTTTATTTATTCAACCATACGTTTCGGCAAACATTGCCGATTCTCGAGTACGTTTTGTGAGTACTATAGCATTTATGCGTGATGTTTTCGTTGTGGGAGCTGCTGTATTTTGCTGTTGTACTCAGATTTCCTCTTAGTGAGTGATCTCATGCAGAAACTCACACACACACTAACCAGCACTTGCACAATTCAAAGGGCATAGCACTCGTTAAAAAAGAAAACTATAAGTAAAAGTAAATGGAGACTGGCAGCAAAAAAAGCGATTTTGGCTGGCTCTGAGCACTATGTGCCTTGACATCTGAGGTCATCAGTCCCCTAGAACTTAGAACTACTTAAACCTAACTGATCTAAGGACATCACACACATCCATGCCCGAGGCAGGATTCGAACCTGCGTCCGTAGTGGTCGCACGGTTCCAGACTGAAGCGGCTAGAACTGCTCTGTCACAGCGGCCGGCAAAAGTGATTTTATAACAGACAAAATCGGTACTAGCGTTATTAATGATTGTAAATTGCCAAGATGCAATCATAAATACCAGTTGAGTTAAAAGTCTGTAAGCTTGTTTAAAGCGAGTCAGGGAATATGTAACTAAGAAACTCATTACTATCAGTAAACGTCCCACTATTCGACGCAATCTGATTTATTTATGAAATAATTGTTACTACTTCAGTGACTTCTTTATTAATGTTTATTACCGTGACAGGTTTCGACACCAAGCTGCCAAATGCTTTACAGTTTCACATACATTAATCTTAAATGTGATGAAGGTACAAGTAGGTTCATTTGTTTTTGTATGTATCTGATGTCAGATGTATATTTAAATCATTAATGTATTTCCTTACATTTTTTCTGGAAATTTATTTGCCTGGCAGAGAGCACAGTAGTAAACACATCGTCATCACTTAGCAGTTTCACATTCGTCCAAAGACTGGTAAGATAAGTTATTTATGTTGTTAATGGTACAAGGAATGAAAATAAAATCTTACTACGTAAGCGTACTTATATCACTGCAGATGAGACCAGAGTGTGTTTATTACTGTGCTCTGTATGGCATGAAAATAAATTTCCAGTAAAAATGTAAGTAAATATGTCAATGAAATGATTTAAACGCACAATTCACTTAATGTACGCACTAACAGAAATGAATATTTCTGTACAGGGTGTAAGAGGTCCATGATTAAGGATTTTGTTGCTAGCGCACTCGAGCAGATGTAATTTCAATGGATTGCTCACGCACTGCCTGCGATATGTAAGCTATAAGAGAATCTCAGACCAAAGAGCAGTGTTGGCTGCAGTAGGAACTGTGTAGCGGTTTAAGTAAGTTGTAGCTAGCAGTCTGGTGTATCGTGGTGGCTGGGCCGGTCGTGTGGAGCGATGGCGGTGCCTGAGCGTTTTAGTATAAGGTAAAAGCAGCCTCGCGCGTATGCAGTATTTTTATATCAAGTCCCATGTAAATGTTTTAAAAAAATCTCTTAATAATAATCTTTCTCATAAAAAGTAACTTTAGATAATCGTTCATCTTAATTTAAAGAATTTACTAATTTCTCCAATCCATGGTCATCCCGATTATTGTAAAGAAAAATCAGTTGTTTCTTTTTATACACGATATATCTATCGGCCAGCATTGCACTGGGCTGTGCCAGAAAAATTTGTTATAGGAGCAGATACATACGCGTTATCCGGCGACCTTATTGAGGTAAGAATTTTTAATTTATTCAGTATGATCTTTCAGGGCCATGACGCAGCACTGCTGACGTCCAAAATTTACTAGTTTAAATTCGCAGTCAATTATTGAAAGGTTATATATGAGCCACAATTTTATTTAGAAATTAGTCACACATTGTATTATTGGTAGGTTTCGGAATTTATCTGTTGGTAGGTTACGGAGAATGTGAATGATATAAGTATATATTTTTTCTGTTGGGAGGTTACAAGGGTTAAATTTCGGAAGTTAACTTTCGCCTGCTGGAGTGGCCGAGCGGTTCTAGGCGCTACAGTCTGGAACCGCGCGACCGCTACGGTCGCAGGTTCGAATCCTGCCTCGGGCGTGGATGTGTGTGATATCCTTAGGTTAGTTAGGTTTAAGTAGTTCTAAGTTCTTGGGGACTGATGACCACAGCAGTTAAGTCCCATAGTGCTCAGAGCCATTTGAACGATTTTGAAGCTAACTTTGGTGGTAAACAGCAACATCACTCTTGTGATCAATGTACATGTAATTGTAATGCACTTGGTGATGACAGCATGCTGCTGAAACGTGCTACGCTAGTAAGTAACTGATTCAGGAAAAATTGTTTAATAAATTTATAATAACAAGGAGAAGTCAAACGAAAATCTTTACAATCACCTGATAACAGTACAGGGAAGAGTAGAAAGCAAAAGTTCCAAGAAGCAAGAGAACATCCAAGTGACCTTCCTGATCGACGGTGGAGGGACATCACCAGTGGAGCAAAGGGGCTAAGCGGAGAGGGCGGCGCGTGTGCCAAAGCGGCCCCCCGCGGCCGGCGTTGCGTGCCTGTTTCTTTGTCTCGGCCGACCGCGTCGTTTTCCGGGAAGTTTAGAGCGCCGGTGACGTGGGTGGTCCGGGACCACCTCGGGCGCCGCCAGCGCGGCCCGTTCTGTTCTGTTCAGCTGTGGCCTTTGCCCGCCCCGGCCCCCCGCGGCCTCCGCTGCCCTTGTTCGTCAGCCGGCCAACTTTTATGACGGTCCGGAGATGGATGCGCGAGGCACGCCCGCTTACGGCCGCGCCATTCGTTAGCTGGCCGCTGGAAAGGAGCTGCAATGAACCAGGCGAAACAAGCGCCGACGCCGCGTTTGATCTCAGGGGAGACTGCGAGTTGTGTGTGACGTGGCGTGGCTCGTACAACACCGAGACGTCAGACACTTTGCAGCGGGAGCCCACAGCTTGTTCTACTTGCTGGCAAGCACGTGTGTAAGCCGTGGCTGCGCTGCGGGTTGTACATCTCATCTGAGGTCGAGTGCCCCGTAAATTGCCTTTGCCAGAATGACAGAACCTGTCTACAGCTGAAGAGTGGAGATGGAAAGCGTCTTACGATCCATTTTTAGGCTCCCGTACCTCATTCAGTAAAAAAGGAACCCTAATTGTCTCATTTTGTTGCCCTTCTGTCCCTCTGTTTCTCAAGACAGCTTTTTCTCAGGGACGGTTAGAGGTACATGTGGTGTACTGAGACTCTCCACAAGAGGAGTTTGCGAAGCTTGGTATCAAAAGTACCGTGGACGTCCGACCGTAGCAGGAAGATCGCTGCACGCAAACCAGTTACGCTGCTCGCGAGAATGATGCCCCCTGTAGCGGCAGCTCTACCAAGAAGAGAGACGCGCGCTAAAGTAACTGTGCACGAGCAAAAGCTGTTTGTTGAAAGTTGTGAGTCAGTCCAAGTCTTACAAGGGAGTTCCTGCAGAACATTCATCGTGTCTTCAAGACGTCAAATGAGACAGACAGGGTTAATCTTCCGTAGAAACAGAACAGTAAACAGAAAAGTTGCTTATGAACTGAGAAGTAAATTGAATACTGTTAGAGTGGAGCTGTTCTTTGACTAGTACATCAATACATAGGATTAGTTTTCTCCCGACTTTACTTCAGAGAACATTATTTAGTTTGTGTTCATGCAACTGTAGTCAACGTAGGACACATAAGATAAACCTGCAATCTGCAATTGCTGTAACCAGTGTTACCAAAGCTGAGTAATATATTTCACTATTCATTATCCTATATTACTTTCATTTTGTGGGTGCTGCCGTTGAACCTACGCATCCGTCTTTCAAGGGCACCTTTATTAATCATTTTCAGCGGCAGCGAGATCTTAATCAGAGTGGACACTCCCAGTCTAGAAGAATATCAAGTTGAAATTTAAGATCAAATACTATGGTCTACGGTACCTTGGCAGTGTAGAAAATTCAAGCTTATAAGTTAATGGGATCTAAAGACGCGGTAATTTATGTCACATGTTTTGACAGTCTCTAATTCATTTATTAAAACCTATAGATGAACTGTCTATATACCAGGTGATCAAAAAGTCAGTATAAATTTGAAAACTGAATAATTCAAGGAATAATGTAGATAGAGAGGTACAAATTGACACACATGTTTGGAATGACATGGGTTTTATGAGAACCAAAAAAATACAAAAGTTCAAAAAATGTCCGACACATGGCGCTTCATCTGATCAGAATAGCAATAAGTAGCATAACAAAGTAAGACAAAGCAAAGATGACGTTCTTTACAGGAAATGCTCAATATGTCAACCATCATTCCTCAACAATAGCTGTAGTTGAGGAATAATGTTCTGAACAGCACTGTAAAGCATGTCCGGAGTTATGGTGAGGCACTGGCGTCGAATGTTGTCTTTCAGCATCCCTAGAGATGTCGGTCGATCACGATAACTTGCGACTTCAGGTAACCCCAAAGCCAATAATCGCACGGACTGAGGTCTGGGGACCTGGGAGGCCAAGCATGACGAAAGTGGCGGCTGAGCACACGAACATCACCAAACGACGCGCGCAAGAGATATTTCATGCGTCTAGCAATATGGGGTGGTTCTAATAAAACCCCATGTCATTCCAAGCATGTGTGTCAATTTGTACCTTTCTATCTACATTATTCCGTGGTTTATTCACTTTTCAAATTTATAGTGACTTTTTGATCACCCGGTATATAATTAAGTTTGCACGAAACCCTCACAGCGCGAGTCGTATCCCACTTATCCGTTTTTTTCCTCAAAAAATGCATTTTTGGTGCAGTTTTGCTCTCGGAACTCTATTGTGCGCATCTAGTGTCCATTCAGATGCCAAATCATGGGCGAAATATTTCAAATATGCGTTTGTAGAAGGCGCATGATGTTTTTGCCAAGCTGTGCTTCCTTCCGGGGTTCCAGGTTTTATACGAGAAGTGGTTTCTGTTGACAACAGCCCTATTAGTTAAAAGATTAGTGCCGTATTTGTGTACTTGTACTATCACAAATCAACCGTAATGGCTCAATATTACTAGCACTTGGAACAAAAATTTTCTTATTACTGTTTTCACGGAAACTGTCATTTTGTAGACAGTGGCTACATACAAAATACAACATGAGTCTCACAAAGAGGAAACAGCAACCACGCCATGTTACTAACACTGTTTATTTACACAAATTGCGAGATTAACTGTTTCGAACAGACCGGCTCATCTTCTGACAGCTATTAACTTTTATATTATATTTGCTGTTGCGAACATTAGTAGCTGAAAAAAAAAAGCGAACTACTAACGTAAACAAAAACAGATGTAATGTAAGCTTGAATAGTCGTCTGGAGAGGATCCTGTCGGCTCGAAATCGGCAACTGAACTATTTGTGTAAATAAGCAGCATTATTAACATTGCTGACTGGTGTTTTCTCCCTTGAAAGCGTAAACTTGTAACAGCTTGCTTATTGACCCCGAGAACCAGTCAATATCGTCACACAACACGTAGATCGTTCTTAGTAGAACTGAGTATTGCAACCACTCCCCAAGTGCTGGAGCCAAAGCTCAGAAGCGACTTAAGATTCTAAAGATACATAAACCTACCACGCAGGACTAGACGTATAGACAGACAATTTTAACTGTTAGTTCAGTTAACTAAACAAAACGTAAGAGGATATACACAGCCTCCATGTATAAGGAAAAGCAGTTTCTAGTATTTGAGAGAAATATAACAAACGAACTCCAGAAATACTAACGGCTAAACATCGACATGGAATGATAGACCAGAGGTAAAAACAAAGTCTTTCTGCAGCCGGATAATAATGATTATGTACTGTACGTGCAGAGATTTTCAAAGTGAACCAAATGTTCAAAGTGTAACACCCCACCCGTCACTTATCTGGTTTTGGTGTGTGTTCATCCCAGGTAATTGACTAACAGATCAACAGAGAGTGCAAAACTGCCGCAATGTCAGTTAACACAAAGACAGTAATAAGACCCTGTTACTCCTGATTGAACTGCGGTGGCAGTGTTGACATAAATTGATTCAGAACAGATCCCTTTTAATTAAAAAGGGGTGCATATTGATGTTATATTCAGCTATTGAACACCAGATGCAAATGTTGAACATAAAATTAATTAAGAAAGTGACTTGGGATTTCAGTTACTTGATTGAAAACAGATGCAGACGATTAGCACACATTTATTTTAACTCACGACCTTCAATCATCACATTACATGACTCTCCTAACAGGCAGTGGTAATAAATTGCGTTTGCGTGGAGTAAAGCACTATAAATCAAAAGTAATTCCTATCGACTTACCCAGGCGTAATGCGAAGTGCGAGAAGAATTCTACAATACACGGCCCATGAAACCCCAGAGTGGGCTCAATATCACCAAACTCAGCGTGGCGGAGTGGTGTTGTTTTGCGGACGCCAGCCCACCTCGTGGTGCTGCAAGGCTGCGCTCGTCTATTCACTCCTAGCTGTCTTGCTCAGTACATAGCACAACCAAAACTTCCTATCTCCAAGCTCAATCGTTCCATTTGCTAAGTCCTAAACTGCAGAGATGCTCACTCTTTCTCAGGCAAGCTGAGTAAAGAACGCCACGTCCACACTCTAGGCAAGCTGGGAACAGAAAACCTCTATGGAGACTTCTCACAGTCTGCTCTTCGCCTCGGTTTCCCCTCCAGCAAAATCACTTACTCTAATTGCAGTGCAAGTCGCGTTAATTATGCATCGCTTCCCAGCGCCGACCTATGCCTGCTCTGGGAAGTGAAGAAATTCCCACAAAATTTCCCTTCCTCTCAACTTCTGCTAGTTAGCTCCTCCCAGGCCACCCATCAAGGTTAGCATCTGCACAAACACCAATTTTATCTGGAATTCTGACTCCCAGGAGAGTACTTCAAATTCCTCGGTCCTACGTTCCCATCGGAGGCCGGCGTATTTCATTCTGTCGCTCTTCACCTGATTTACTTCAGAGCGTGCGGACCGTGAATTCTGCATGAATTTGTTATAGTCATGAACATGCATATTTTGACCTCTGTTGACCGCTCAACTGTAGCTTTGCGCGGCTTTCTCGCATGTTTCGCTGAAAACGGGACGACGGACATTTATCAACAGGCGTACAAGTTCTCCGTCTGCTTCCCGGTACACCAGCATGGGGTCGGGGCAACTACCCACTCACTGTCACTCATCTTAAGGTGGCTGGAGGCCGCGCCCCATTACCGCTTTCTCAGAGCTGGAGCCACTCTAAGCTGCCTATTGTCGCTTCCCTTAGCCACTCCCCCGGTGGCCATGGTCAATTTTGAGTACTTCCCTGGGATAAACTAGCCTCCAGTAAATTGACGCGTTTCCACAAAGTTTCATGTCGTGTGAATTACTTTAAAACCATCACCCGACATGAATTATTTCAATACAAGATGCACTGTGCCTTGTCAGTCATTTTTGTCAGCCCTACTGTTCGCTCAACGTGAGTTAGGTGATCATTAATGAGTTCATGTAAGGGGCATAGTTCTTGCCATCTTACAAAATGTGTGTGAATTTCTAAGGGACCAAACTGCTGAGGTCATCAGTCTCTCAACTTACACACTACTTAAATTAACTTATGCTAAGAGCAACACACACACCCATGTCCGAGGCTACGGCCGCAGGTTCGAATCCTGCCTCGGCCATGGGTGTGTGTGATATCCTTAGGTAGTTCTAAGTTCTAGGGGACTGATGACCTCAGAAGTTAGGTCCCATGGTGCTCAGAGCCATTTGAACCATGTTCGAGGGAGGACTCGAACCTCCGACGGGTGGGGCCGCGCAATCCGTGACATGGCGCCGCAAACCGCACGGCCACTCCATGCGGCTCAAAGTGAACCAGGTAATATTAAGTTCTTATATGTAATCAAAATAGTGGTGCAATTATGCACTGAAATAACTATTCGCTGTATTTCTTTTATTATAAAAACGAACATCTAAGCTTGACACCGATGGGGAGAACCCCCAGTTCACTGCTTGAAGGCTAAGAAGGCTATTCGTTAGGTAACCTTACTTATAGTACATTTTTACTGTTGTGGTAATTGAGTGTGTTCGAATTAAATTAGTCAATTCTGGCAGAAGTACATTAAGAAACGAGAAAATGAAAGTACGCCAGTGGACGAGTTTCGCTATTTCGGCAGACGAAGGTAGAAGGCTAGAGGATATAACGCATAAAATGATAATTGGTAAAAAAATTTATGAAACATAGACATTTGTGAACACCGAATTTAAGAACATAGAAGATAGATAAAACAATAGAAAATTTACGTGTTCAGTAGCCATTCCAATATTTGCCTCGAGTGCCTAGCCTTATATACTATTGAAATGTGGTGCTGCAGAAGAAGAAGAAGACTGAAGGTTGGAAGGATAGATAGAGTAATAATGAAGAGTTATTAAATCGACTTGGCGAGAAAAGAGCTCTGTGTACTACTTGACCAGAAGGAGGAATAGGTTGAAAGGGTACTTTACATCCTGTCGTATCAAGGAATAGTTAATTCGGAAATGGAGGGAAATGTGCGTTTTGACTATGGAAACAATGTTGAAAGAGGTGGAGGCTGTAGTTGTTGTGCAAGGCGAAACAGCCTTGAACAGACCAGACTAGCGTAGACAGTTCCACCAAATCAATTTTCGAGGTGAAAAGTATAGTACAAAAACCAAGTTTTACGTTATCATTATGGAAGTAGTCACAGCTTAAAGAAATAAATATTTGTTGTGAGAGGCTTATAGTAATAGCAAAAGACGTCATGTCCAAGAGTGCAACCACTTTTATCCAAAGATCAAGACAACATTAGACAGCTGAGCCAGAAGAGAATCGAGGTTGCAATGAGCAACAAAATATCATGAACTGTTTTATCTACATTAAAAACCTAAGAGGACAATATTCCCCTACTGTTGCATGTGAAGTTATTTTTGGAACACTAAATAAGTATATAAAGTAAAATTTAAAATAATGGAATAATAGAAAACAGGTATCAACGATGGACGTATACGCACTAGAGCAATGAAGAAAATGAATTTTTTCGTATTTATAATTTTCCATGATTAAAAAACAGTAATTTCAATACGACTGAGTCTTGTACAACGAGTATTGTAACAAGAGCTGTAATGGTAAAAAGTTGAATTCGTGAAGACAGAATCACGAAATAACAGTTAAAGGAAAGGGTCCGAACACAAAGTGCCAACGAATAGTGAGTATTTTAAGGGAAAAATAACGTATCAACGACTAAGGAATATTTGTTTGTTTTCCATTGAATGTAATTTTATACAGCAATTATGGAAACTCGGTAATAATTCAAATTAGCAGACAGTAATCACCTGTGTTACCGTTATGTCTTACAGCTGAAAACGGAAATTCACACATTCACCAGCAAATTTCTGCAAGTGAAGTTACAAGACAGAAAAATGTTTTGACATAGAAAAATGTAATGTGCTGCTGCTATAGTGATAGCCTGGGCACAGAGGTATATTAAACGGAATAGGATCAAAAAAGGAAGGAAGTAACATTTGGGTTTAGCGTCGCTTAACGACAAGGCATTAGACACAGCCGAGTCCTTTTCAAAATAGACTTTTCGACATCTGTCTTAATCGATTTGAAGAAACCATGGTAAATACAAATTTAGATGGTCGAACAGGGAGTTTGGATCGCCGTTCTACAAAATGTGAGTCAAGAGTTATGACCACTGTGTGACCACGCTTGTTCAATATGCTGCCAAAAATCTTAATTTTCAATTAAGCAAGACTATATATTTCTAGTTTTCACGTGTTGTTGTATGTTGTTTCGATAACATACAATACTATACTTCGGGACCTGAAATCTCTTGGAAGAAAGCCACAAAATCACGCGAAGTAACAGAGATACGAAAATGGATTCCTACCCGTAAGGAAAATTTTCTTCAACAGAAGGAATGCCCTGGCTCAGAAATAAGTAAGTAATCTCCGAAACTTTGTACTGAAGTTTTGCACTTTATAAAAGTGAAGCACACACTGACTGGAAAACTTTTACTGTATGAATTTCAACTTTTTAGATTTTCTAACCTACCTGCTCGATTAAGGGATCCAGTATCTCACGCTCCGATCCGTAGAATGCCAGTTTTGTTTCTCCTGATGACGACATCCTTCTGAAATGCCACCCCCCCCCCCCCCCCCCCACCGTATATTCTAGTGAGACCAACCGAGCGAGGTGGCGCAGTGGTTAGCACACTGGACTCGCATTCGGAAGGACGACGGTTCAATCCCGTCTCCGGCCATCCTGATTTAGGTTTTCCGTGATTTCCCTAAATCGCTTCAAGCAAATGCCGGGATGGTTCCTTTGAAAGGGCACGACCGATTTCCTTCCCCATCTTTCCCTCACCCGAGCTTGCGCTCCGTCTCTAATGACCTCGTTGTCGACGGGACGTTAAACACTAATCTCCTCCTCCTCCTCTAGTGAGACTATTTTACCTCCTGAATGTTTTACCCAATAGGATGCCATCATCAGTTGCATGAACTCGGGAGGATTACAGCTGCAGTTCCCCTTGCTTTCAGCCACTGGCAGTGAAAGGTCTCTGTTGGATTCCTTTCATGTTAATTTTTTAAAACTATTCTCATTTACGGCTTACATTCCACTTCTAAATTTACTGTGGTGTTTCTGACTATCTGGGAGGAGACTGAGCAGTATAATGTGTTACTTTTACACATAATCAAGAACGATCTATCACACTACTACCCTTTAAAACACAGTTTGTATGTAATTCATGTCACACAGTCTCATACGGAACCTACATCCGCTTTCTTTTATATACTGCATATGATAAGATACTGTCATCCCCCATCCCTTCTGTGTGAAAGGATGAATGAGCAAATGTATATCTAGTTGCATGCTTGACGGTAGCAGGACAAGCCTGTCTGCCAGAGAACAGTAGGACCAACGTCGGAACAGGTAGCTACGCTTTCTAAAACCAAAGTGGTTTCTATTCTTAGTACGGTCCTGTCCGTCCCTTGTCATGTTGGTATAGGAAGCTGCCTCTCTGGTCACCTCCATTTTATATCTGGAAGCGCCCTTGGCAGGGGCCCACGGCAGTCTGTCCGCGGCGAGCGTCTGAAGTGGTAAGATCTCTGGCTAAGCGCGTCTCTGCTAAGTCCTAGGACAATGGATTTCTCAAGTTCAGCCTAACTGAAAATTTAATCACCTTTATTTCAGGTTTAGATCTGAAATATCTAATGTTATCTTAAATTGCAACGCAGTGTAATTCTAGTGTGAAGTTCAGAATATTTTCCAGTAGTTGATTTGTCACTACTTTGTGAGTAAAGTGGAACCTCGTGTGGATAATCCGTAACTCTAACTAAGATCATCAACCTTAAATGCGAATGTGCGGGAGATTATAACGTCTCGTCTTGGCAATATTTTTCAATATAGCAACTTTTCTTTATGTTCAACCCACGTGGGGTGTACTTTGTGAGACCAGTACCACGTGTTTATACAATTGTTTGACCCATCAGGTTAATAATAAGACGATAGTAACCAGTTCGAGGTTTTTCTTTTGTAATTTGTGTTCCGATGTAATTTATTTCAATTATCAAAATTATTGTGGAGTTACACTCTTTGCGTAAACCAAGTTGACCACGTGAAGCATGTAGTGCAATCTTCAAAGTAGCCCTGAGCTATTCTTTTCGGGAAGATTTCACAGAGAGTTAGTATGAATTTAGTATACCAGTGTGTGGTAATTTCATGACGGACAGGATTGCGCTACGAACGTAACTTCTTTGGGTGAAAATTTAATCGGTTGGTTGTGGTTAATTTCCTCTTGCATATGTTTCAACGTTCTTCGTGTGTTATTTTATGAATGCAGTGTTGTATGCAGTCTCCCAATCTTGGCTCCCTATTTGATGTGTTCCGTAAGATTACATACTCACATTTTCACAATCCTAAATAAGGCACCAGTTTAGTTGTGAATCCAGTTTAATATGCTGAAATTTTAACGAAACAATGATCAATGTTAAAATAAATGTCCAAATATAAACTGATTTATTTCTTTTTATTTAAATTGTCTTTATATATATATATATATCACCGGTTATCGTAAGATGACTACTAAAAGATTATAATTAATGTTAGTCTGGTTGGTTGGGAATTTGGTAAGCTAGACTGGATACCTAGTGAAACAGTTGCTCAGTAATGGAAGGTTAACTTCCCAAGATAGCTCACAGCTTTTAACCCGCTTTTAGTGTCTTGAATATCAGCACTGCTTTCAGAACAAATTAACGCATCAACATTACAGCAGTACCAGCAGATTAAGTCCAGATCAGTCAATCATCCAGATTGTAGCACTTACTGAAAAGGCTGCTGCCCCTCTTCAGGAACCACACGTTTGTCTGGCCTCTCAAAAGATACCCCTCCGTTGTGGTTGCACCTACGGTACGGATATCTGTATCGATGAGGCACCCAAGCCACTCCACCGAAGCAAGGTCCATGGTTCACGATACCGGTTAATATTCAGAGTAATAAGTCGACAAAATATCGTATGACTGGCAGAACTGACAAAAGAAAAGTTGTGCGGAAAACTGTTAACATAATTAAGATAACGACAGAATATATCTTCTGGCGATCAGTAGAAGTTAGTCTGACATTGAAGGAATATGCATGACGGTAAAAAAAGGCCATTAGTGATTTGAAGATTATTGAAGAAGCGGAATATAGCAAGTAGGGGGAAACAAGAAAGATATCTGATGGTGTAAACACAGGGTGTCCGGGTTGAAAATATAATAATATTATTATAGAATTTAATAACTTGAGATGTAATGGAGATATTTATTGGTGGTTTGCTTCTAAAAGTTTAACAGCTGTTTTCCGTGTTTGCTTGCGGCAATAAGTACGGCGGGCGCACGCGTATGATTGCATTTTTCCGTAAATTCGCTTCACTAGCCATGTGGACTCCACAGCAGAAGGTGTTTTGTGTGCTTTCTCTCGTGGGACTAAAATTCGTTACTCTGGTACGACTTTTTTTTTTTTTTTTTTGGTGTGACTATGGACTGCGATCAACCCACGACGTTACCACTTACAAATGGGACAAGGAGCTTCGGGAAACTGGGAGTTTGCTTTCGATGTCGGGCCACCACGCCGAGCAAGTGGTTGCCGAGGCTGGCTGCTGATGAATTAACCCGTACATCCTTACAGCGGAGCTCTCGAAAGTCAATCCGGCAAGAGAGTAGGCAGTTCCACTTTCATTGTTATGCAGTAGACGATGTAATCAATAAAAGGTTCCTCCTACGGGCGTAGAAACTGCAGCTTCGTTACAAAATTAAGCGTGAGGACAGTCCACGACGGAAATCATTCGCAGAGACAGTTCTGGAAAAAATTGGGTGAAAACGAAGCATTCCTCGACATTGTCTGTTACTCAACACTTCCACACGGTAAACATGCACAAATGCCGCATATGGGGAACTGAATCCCTCTTCCCACTTAGTAACAGAGTGCGAACGTGACTCTCCGAAAGTGGCTGTGTGTTGTGGATTGTGAAAGGACGGGATTATAGGCCCATTCTTCTTTGCGGAGCCTACAGCTTTTGCAGCAACGTACGTATACATGTTGGAGCTGCGTGCTATGCCACAATTTCCTCGTGACATGATCTTTCAATAAGAAGGAGCACCATGCTACTTTGCGAACATTGTGAGGGATTTCTTGGATTGTGGGTTCAAAGAAGGCTGGACGGGGAGAGGTAGTC
The DNA here is from genome assembly GCF_023864345.2 of Schistocerca serialis cubense. NCBI lineage: Eukaryota > Metazoa > Arthropoda > Insecta > Orthoptera > Acrididae > Schistocerca > Schistocerca serialis. The sequence goes on from NC_064642.1 coordinate 336,188,875, forward strand.
CATTGATTGCTTGGCTCTCAGAAGCCCAGACTTTAGGCCACTAGTTTCTGTGCTGTGAAGGTTTATCAAATATTAACTGTACCAGACACCAGTCCGTGACCCAGCAGATATGCACCATCGCATTCGTGTAGTTATGACAAAGTTACATCGGCAATGCTGCAAAAAATTTGGAGCGAGATGAAATACAGATCAGATGTCTGTTGCGCCAATAATGGTGTGCAGATCGAGGCTAATGAGGTGTGTAAAAAATCATTTTGGGCTGTCATACTTGTAGAAATATACGGCCAATATATTTCTCAATTACTTCTCAAGTTATTAAATTTTATATTATTATATATTTAACACGGACAGCCCGTACTGAAAAGACAACAACATTCTATGTCCGTCCGTTACCATCTAAAAGGAGAACGAAATTGTTTCTAATTACAGGAATTCTTGTTCCCCGAACTCACTAGTCGCTTCGAAGTCAGTGCATAGTTCATGGTCAGCTTCTTCCAGGCTTCATGAGGAAAGGTAATGGAGCCATTACATTAAACCTCTTACTGCGAAAAGTGTCGTATACAAATAAATTGGGTTAGCTTGCTGCAGTGATACTCCGATCAAACAGAATGTTATGACCACCGACCTGCTATCGATATAAACACATCCAGACGATAGCAGCGTCACCTGGCGTGGAATGACTGCTAGACAGACACACGCACGATGCATATAGTATCAGTGAGCGTGCTTCCGGGTTTAGAATGGGGAAGGCGCGCGACTTACATGAGTCTGACCGAGGACAGATTGTAATGGCCTCGCGGCTCGGCACGACCATTGCGGAAACCGCAAGACTTGTCAGGCGTTCGAGGAGTGCTGTGGTGAGTCTTTTCAACACATGGCGAAACCAAGATCAAACCAAGTTCAGGCGTCGTAGTGTTGGGCGGCTACCCCTCATTACAATTGTCGGACGTGGTAATCTGGGCATACTGTTAAAACAAGACAGGCGGAGAACTGTGGCGGAACAAACATCAATCTTTAATGCTGAGCAGAGTACAAGTGGGGTAAGAAATCACACAGTCCACCGAAAACTCCTAACAATGGGCCTCCGGAGCCGACGACCCACGCATGAGCCAATTATAACACCATGACATCGGCAGCTACGACTGAAATGGCACGAGACGAACCACTAGAAGTTGGCGCAGTGGCAGAGCGTTGCATGATTTCGTGAAGCCCGATAATGTTTTCATAATTCTGGGGGAAGAGCGCGAGTCCGTCGTCTTTCACGGGAACAGTTCCTCCACACGTGTATTGCGGGAGAGAGACAAGCTGACGGCGGCTCCATTACGCTCTGGCGAACATTCACGTGAGCATCCATGGGTCCAGTAGTGCTCGTACAAGGCACCATGAGGCAGAGGGGTATCGTACACTGGTTGCAGACCACGTACACTACTCCACGACGATCATGTTTCCCAATGGCAGTGGCATTTTTCAACGAGATAATGCGCCATGTACAAGGCCAGGAGTGTGATGGAGTATTTCGAGGAACACAGTGGCGAGTTCCAATTGATGTGATGGCTCTAAAACTGGCCAGATCAGAACCAGATCGATGTGGGATATAATTGAACGTGGCGTCAGAGCTCATTGCCACCTCCGCAGAATTTACGGGAATTAGGTGACCAGTGTGTGCACATGTGGGGACAAATCCTCCAGCGACCTACCAACGTCTCATTGCTTCCATGCACGACTCGCCACCGGTTACCCGTGCCGAAGGTGGAGATACCGGTTATTCGGTAGGTGGTCATAGTGTCGGGCTGATCAGAGCACATGGAGCATTTCTCTGTCTCATCTGTGCAACGTATATGAAGAGTGTGTAAGGAGATGACGATTCTTAGCTGAGGGGAGCCTCATTGCACAGACTAATTTAGGAACCCTTTAAGAACGAACATGGAAATAGGAAAAAGAAACAGTCTTTAGGAGAAAGTTTACTTACTTTCAACGTTGCTCCACTGTCTGATCTTGGTTCATCTGGATGAAATAGTCCGCAGCTCGTGGTCGTGCGGTAGCGTTCTCGCTTCCCGCGCCCGGGTTCCCGGGTTCGATTCCCGGCGGGGTCAGGGATTTTCTCTGCCTCGTGATGACTGGGTGTTATGTGCTGTCCTTAGGTTAGTTAGGTTTAAGTAGTTCTAAGTTCTAGGGGACTGATGACCATAGATGTTAAGTCCCATAGTGCTCAGAGCCTGGATGAAATACATATTAGGAAAACTTCCCTTATCGCATCAGACGACCTTAATTAATACGCAAACCTTCAAAGGGAAACAAATAAAGACGACACCGTCATTTTACAGCAAACAACTTTTCTTATTTCCTTACACTTACATTCGTATCCTGTAATTCAGTGCTCCCTCTTTGTTAAAGGATTCTCCGTGAGTGAGTTCTACCCAGTTCCCTTATTTCATTTGTGTGGTGGACATGAATAAGGACTGTCTGTAGTTATGTACAATCGTAAATGCGATTTCAGCTACGGAACATAAAGATTTTGCTGCATATTTGCCCCCTAAAGCCTGCTTAGCACTAATGTTGCCAGTATGACAAAGAAACTAGCGCCGTAAGCTATTCCCCATAACCCATCAAAGATAAAATAACGACAAAATTTATGTAATGGGAACTTTTCCCACTTCATTTAATAACGATATGCAGTGTGACCGTCTAAGGCGCTGCAGTCATGGACTGTGCGGCTGGTCCCGGCATGGGTGTGTGTGTTTGTCCTTAGGATAGTTTATGTTACGTAGTTTTTAAGCTTAGAAGTTAAGTCCCATAAGATTTCATACACATTTGAACATTTGCAGTGTGAACGAAAACTTCTTGGACAAAATTTCAAACGATGTTTGGTGATATTTTCTGAGTGTTTTGGTATAAAGAGCCATTGGTCTCCAGTGACTTGTTACAGAGCAGTTGTGTTTCGTTTGATTTTTTACCGCCGGCCGGAGTGGCCGAGCGGCTCTAGGCGCTTCAGTCTGGAACCGACCGACCGCTACGGTCGTAGGTTCGAATCCTGCATCGGGTAGGGATGTGTGTGATGTCCTTAGGTTAGTTAGGTTTAGGTAGTTCTAAGTTCTAGGGGACTGATGACCTCAGATGTTAAGTCGCATAGTGCTCAGAGCCATTTGAACAATGTGATTTCTTACCCCACTTCTTTTGTACATTTATTGCACTGGAGATATCTGCAGAACAATGCAAATCCGGGCCGTATACGCTGTGTCCCTTGTTTACAAACAAAATTATTGCTCTCAATCACAGTACCTGCCGCTGACAACGACTTGTTCGCACTCAAGCTTGCGTTCAGTACTGCCCTGTTCTGACACGGGTTTGTCTGCAGCCGTGTTAGTTGTACGTTAACAAAATGTTCAAATGTGTGTGAAATTTTATGGGTCTTAACTGCTTAGGTCATCAGGCCCTAAGCTTACACACTTCTTAACCTAAATTATCCTAAGGACAAACACACACACCCATGCCCGAGGGAGGACTCGAACCTCCGAACGGGACCAGCCGCACAGTCCATGACTGCAGCGCCTGAGACCGCTCGGCTAATCCTACGCGGCTGTACGTTAACAGTGAGACACACTAGTATGGACAGCTTTGCAGACGAAGAATTGGCCAACATGCATCTCGTGTACGGCTTCAATGGATTAGCGGAACGGAGCAACAACGGCGCTACGCTGAGCTGTTCCCACAGTGTCAGCAATGACATTACACTGCTCTTGGGGTTTGCTGCATTACTCCGTGTTTTCTGTTGTACGTTCAGGCGAGTGCATGTTACAGGCTTCTTCACAGCTACTAAGCTGTTTTCACAGGGAGAGGTAACACGGGTTATTGTTGTGGTCTTCAGTCCTGAGACTGGTTTGATGCAGCTCTCCATGCTACTCTATCCTCTGCAAGCTTCTTCATCTCCCAGTACCTACTGCAGCCTACATCCTTCTGAATCTGCTTAGTGTATTCATCTCTTGGTCTCCTGCTACGATTTTTACCCTCCACGCTGCCCTCCAGTACTAAATTGGTCATCCCTCGATGCCTCAGAACATGTCCTACCAACCGATTCCTTCTTCTTGTCAAGTTGTGCCACAAACTCCCCTTCTTCCCAATGCTATTCAATACCTCCTCATTAGTTATGTGATCTACCCATCTAATCTTCAGCATTCGTCTGTAGCATCACATTTCGAAAGCTTCTATTCTCTTCTTGTCTAAACTACTTATCGTCCATGTTTCACTTCCATACATGGCTACACTCTATACAAATACTTTCAGAAACGAGTTCCTGACACTTAAATCTTTACTCGATGTTAACAAATTTCTCTTCTTCAGAAACGCTTTCCTTGCCATTGCCAATCTACATTTTATATCCTCTCTACTTCGACCATCATCAGTTATTTTGCTCCCCAAATAGCAAAACTCCTTTACTACTTTAAGTGTCTCATTTCCTAATCTAATTCCCTCAACATCACCCGACTTAATTCGACTACATTCCATTATCCTTGTTTCGCTCTTGTTGATGTTCATCTTATACCCTCCTTTCAAGACACTGTCCATCCGTTGAACTGCTGTTCCAAGTCCTTTGCTGTCTCTGACAGAATTACAATGTCATCGGAGAACCTCAAAGTTTTTATTTCTTCTCCATGGATTTTAATTCCTACTCCGAATTTTTCTTTTGTTTCCTTTACTGCTTGCTCAATATACAGATTGAATAACGTCGGGGATAGGCTACAACCCTGTCTCACTCCCTTCCCAACCACTGCTTCCCTTTCATGCTGGCTGGGTGTTGTGTGCTGTCCTTAGGTTAGTTAGGTTTAAGTAGTTCTAAGTTCTAGGGGACTGATGACCTAAGATGTTCCATAGTGCTCAGAGCCATTTGAACCATTTGAACCCTTTCATGCCCCTCGACTCTTATAACTGCCAGCTCGTTTCTGTACAAATTGTAAATAGCCTTTCGCTCCCTGTATTTTACCCTTGTCACCTTCAGAATTTGAAAGAGAGTATTCCAGTCAACGTTGTCAAAAACTTTCTCTAAGTCTACAAATGCTAGAAACGTAGGTTTGCCTTTCCTTAATCTTTCTTCTAAGGTAAGTCGTAGGGTCAGTATTGCCTCACGTGTTCCAACATTTCTACGGAATCCAAACTGATATTACCCAAGGTCGACTTCTACCAGTTTTTCCATTCGTCTGTAAAGAATTCGCGTTAGTATTTTGCATCAGTGACTTATTAAATTGATAGTTCGGTAATTTTCACATCTGTCAACACCTGCTTTCTTTGGGATTGGAATTATTATATTATGCCTGAAGTCTGAGGGAATTTCGCCTTTCTCATGCATCTCGCCCACCAGATGGTAGAGTTTTGTCATTCTGGCTCTCCCAAGGCTGTCAGTAGTTCTAATGGAATGTTGTCTACTCCCGGGGCCTTGTTTCGACTTAGGTCTTTCAGTGCTCTGTCAAACTCTTCACGGAGTATCATATCTCCCATTTCATCTTCATCTACCTCCTCTTCCATTTCCATAATATTGTCCTCAAGAACATCGCCCCTGTATAGGCCCTCTATATACTCCTTCCACCTTTCTGCTTTCTCTTCTTTGCTTAGAACTGGGTTTCTATCTGAGCTCTTGATATTCATGCAAGTGGTTCTCTTTTCTCCAAAGGTCTCTTTAATTTTCCTGTAGGCAGTATCTACCCTAACCCTCGTGAGATAAGCCTCTACATCCTTACATTTGTCCTCTAGCCATCCCCGCTTAGCTATTTTGCACTTCCTGTCGACCTCATTTTTGAGACGTTTGTATTCCTTTTTGCCTGCTTCACTTACTGTATTTTTATATTTCCTCCTTTTATCAATTAAATTCAGTATCTCTTCTGCTACCCTGGGATTTCTACTAGCCCTCGTCTTTTTACCTACTTGATCCTTAGCTGCCTTCACTATTTCATTCCTCAAAGCTACCCATTCTTCTTCTACTGTATTTCTTTCCCCCATTCCTGTCAATTGTTCCCTTATGCTCTCCCTGACACTCTGTACGACCTCTGGTTCTTTCAGTTTATCCAGGCCCCATCTCCTTAAATTCCCACCTTTTTGCAGTTTCTTCAGTTTTAACCTACAGTTCATAACCAACAGATTGTAGTCAGAGTCCACATCTGCCCCATGAAATATCTTATAATTTAGAACCTGGTTCCTGAATCTCTGTCTTACCATTATATAATTTATCTCAAACCTTTTAGTATCTCCAGGGTTCTTCCATGTATACAACCTTCTTTCATGATTCTTGAACCAAGTGTTAACTATGATTAAGTTATGCTCTGTGCAAAATTCTACCAGGCGGCTTCCTCGTGCATTCCTTAGCCCCAATCCATATTCACCTACTATGATTCCTTCTCTTCCTTTTCCTACTGTCGAATTCCAGTCACCCATGACCATTAGATTTTCGTCTCTCTTCACTAACTGAATAATTTATTTTATCTCATCATACATTTCTTCATCATCTGCAGAGCTAGTTGGCATATAAACTTGTACTACTGTAGTACTCGTGGGCTTCGTGTCTATCTTGGCCTCAATAATGCGTTCACTATGCTGTTTGTAGTAGCTAACCCGCACTCCTACTTTTTCATTCATTATTAAACCTACTCCTGCATTACCCCTATTTGATTTTGTATTTATAATCCTGTATTCACCTGACCAGAAGTCTTGTTCCTCCTGCCACCGAACTTCACTAATTCCACTATATCTAACTTTAACCTATCCATTTCCATTTTTAAATTTTCTAACCTACCTGCCCGATTAAGGGATCTGACATCCCGCGCTCCGATCCGTAGAACGCCAGTTTTCTTTCTCCTGATAATGACGTCCTCTTGGGTTGTCCCCGCCCGGAGATCCGAATGGGGGACTATTTTACCTCCGGAATATTTTACCCAAGAGGATGCCATCATCATTTACTCATACAGCCAAGCTGTATGCCCTCGGTAAAAATTACGGCTGTAGTTTCCCCTTGCTTTCAGCCGTTCACAGTACCAGCACAGCAAGGCCGTTTTGGTTAGTGTTACAAGGCCAGGTCAGACAATCATCCAGACTGTTGCCCCTGCAACTACTGAAAAGGCTGCTGCCCCTCTTCAGGAACCACACGTTTGTCTGGCCTCTCAACAGATACCCCTCACCCCTCCGTTGTGGTTGCACCTACGGTACGGCTATCTGTATCATTGAGGCACGTAAGCCTCCCCACCAACGGCAAGGTCCATGGTTCATGGGGCGCGGGGGGGGGGGGGGGGGGGAGTAACAGGGGTAACAAACCGAATAAATCTTGATAACATTATCACTCTGTAACAAACTATGAGAGACCACATATACGGAAATAGAAATATCCCCTGATACAACAATACTCAAGAAGTATCCCTCTTCAAAGCCCAAAATTTTATCAGTAGAATTCGAGTGAAGATTTTACGTAGATTGTAAGTACATAAAAAGTTTCCTTCCACAGCTGAGGTAGTTATCTGTGGTTGGGTTGTCACCTTACGGCGTACGAACTTGCCTATTTTTCTGTCAGGTTGCCTCCGCTACCCGTACAGTTGCAGCAGTTTAAAGGCGCCAAAGATCTGCTACACTCAAAGTGAGTGCATTTTGCAGGGCCCACGACGTGGATGTGGAAGTATGATGTGCTGGTAGAACTGCTACGTAGCCGCAGCGATGTCACTCAAGCATTCTGACTTACTCGACATCTGTTATGGCAGTTGAGACTTACCATCCATTAGCCTCCTTGTTCACCCTGCACATCTGCAGTTCATGCAAAATAAGAAATTAATTACATATGAAGGTAGAATCTGTGCCCGAAAGAACAGTTACCGTTGATGACCATGCAGCTTTCGCTAGAATGAAATGATAACTAAATGGACACCCTAGCTGCAAAGAGGCGTTGATATACTTCATTGGGGACATGTTGAAAATGTGTACCCAGACCGGGACTCGAACCCGGGTTCTCCTGCTTACATGGCAGACGCTCTAACCAACTTTATTTTATTTTTATTTTATTTTTTGTTTTTATTTGCAGTTGCGAGTATGGGCAATCATCAGATGTATAATGGAACTGTTACTGAAGATTTGTGCTGCGCCGGGACCTGAACACGAATTTTCCGTTTAATGCAAGCGGTCGCCGTATCAATTACCCTATCCGAGAAAGGCTCATGAAGTGACCCTAACTTCCACATGTCGTCAACCATTAGTGTATAACCTGAGGTCGTACACTCATTATATATATTTCCAGTTCCGGGGAGACATTTCATTGAAAGTCGGTTGCCTGGTGGTGGCGGATAAATACGGTACGGCTACGCCTCTGCTGTTATTTTTTTTTAAGAAAAAAATAAAATAAAAATAAAATCGCCGTTCCTCCGCTTTATGGTCCAACAGCGCGCCCACTTCTTTCTTTTTGGGAACAGGAAGGCAGGGTAAACAAACAATCTTTATTCGTACAATTGTGCTGTCCTAGGGATAAGAAAAGTATCGAGACAGCAAAAACAATTTGGAAACCATAAAATCAACGTAAGGGCCGCCCTCTTTTTTTTTTTTTTTTTTTTTTTTTTTTGTAACATGAGTAAAGTAAATGACAATCCTAGTCACGGGCGGGAGTGAAAATGAAGTTATCATCTGCATCACAATCCCTGCAGCACGCGGTGTAGCAACATAAATCTGGCAGAAAGCCATTTAATCTTGACCATTTCTGCCATTGTGGGCGGCATGTATTTCTCCTGCGTCGACCATTCGAAGGACCATTATCTGAGGCGGTTTCGGTGTTTACCATCGTTGTGGTTTTTTTTCACGTTAACATAATCCAGTCATAACTGGTGTCAACAGGTAGGGGCCAGTTTTCTTCTCAGTGTGCCATGTGGTAATACAGGGTGATTCAAAAAGAATACCACAACTTTAGGAATTTAAAACTCTGCAACGACAAAAGGCAGAGCTAAGCACTATCTGTCGGTTAATTAAGGGAGCTATAAAGTTTCATTTAGTTGTACATTTGTTCGCTTGAGGCGCTGTTGACTAGGCGTCAGCGTCAGTTGATGCTAAGATGGCGACCGCTCAACAGAAAGCTTTTTGTGTTATTGAGTACGGCAGAAGTGAATCGACGACAGTTGTTCAGCGTGCATTTCGAACGAAGTATGGTGTTAAACCTCCTGATAGATGGTGTATTAAACGTTGGTATAAACAGTTTACAGAGAATGGGTGTTTGTGCAAAGGGAAAAGTTCTGGATGGCCGAGAATGAGTGATGAAAATGTAGCACGCATCCAGCAAGCATTTGTTCGCAGCCCAGGAAAGTCGACTCGCAGAGCTAGCAGAGAGCTGCAAATTCCACAATCAACTGTATGGAGAGTCCTACGAAGAAGGTTAGTTATGAAACCTTATCGTCTGAAATTGGTTCAAGCACTGTCTGCAGCTGATAAGATTAAAAGAATCGATTTCTGTGATTTTATCCTTGCTCAAATGGAAACAGATGAATCTTTCGTTTCAAAGATTGTGTTTAGTGATGAAGCAACTTTCCACACTAACGGGAAAGTCAACCGTCACAATGTCTGTATATGGGGCACTGAGAATCCGCGGGAAACAACTCAGTATGAACGTGACTCGCCTAAGGTGAACATTTTCTGTGTCATTTCAGTCAATAAAGTTTTTGGTCCCTTTTTCTTCGAAGGTGCTACTGTAACTGGACTACAGTATCTGGAGATGTTAGAGAATTGGCTGTTCCCTCAGCTCGAACAAGAAGCACAACAATTCATATTTCAGCAGGATGGAGCGCCACCACATTGGCACTTATCTGTCCATAACTACCTGAACGTCAACTACCCGAGGCGATGGATCGGCCGCCAGGCAGCCCGTGACAGAGCACTTCATCACTGGCCTTCAAGAAGCCCTGATCTTACCCCATGCGATTTTTTCTTATGGGGCTATGTTAAGGATATGGTGTTTCGGCCACCTCTCCCAGCCACCATTGAGGATTTGAAACGAGAAATAGCAGCAGCTATCCAAACTGTTACGCCTGATATGCTACAGAGAGTGTGGAACGAGTTGGAGTATCGGGTTGATATTGCTGGAGTGTCTGGAGGGGGCCATATTGAACATCTCTGAACATGTTTTTGAGTGAAAAAAAACCTTTTTAAATACTCTTTGTAATGATGTATAACAGAAGGTTATATTATGTTCCTTTCATTAAATACACATTTTTAAAGTTGTGGTATTCTTTTTGAATCACCCTGTATAATTGAACCGCGCAGTACGTCTCTAGTCGTTCTGCTGCAGGAATCTTCTCAGTTCTGGGACATCCCAGCTGTCGGGCGGATTGTGAAAAACACTTCCTAAAAAATTGGAAAAGTGAGTCCTGTATTTCGTATGACTCCGTATGAGCTCGTGTTGTTCTTGTAAATATATCCAACAATCCATCACGGACTTAATATCGTACGAATACAAATATTTCGTCGCATGTACAGCGATCCAACTGTCCGCATACGTCTATTGTTTTGGAAAAAAGGTCTTGTGCGGTAGAAAAAGTACATCCGATGTGATTTCTGTGTAGTTAGTGCGCCGGAGGAAGACAAGTATTCGACGCGACAGCATCCAGACGTCCCTCGCTGCGCCACACACTAAACCATGTTTTTCCGTTGCTAGCAGTCCACAGTTTGTACATAGAGGAGAATCGACCATATGAATTGTATGTAATCGACTCCTGGTCACTAGTTTACGGTTTATAAGAATATACCACATCGATCTCGCTGCTGTAGACAGTAATGGAGTATGTACTGCACCCCAAATGTGGGTATTCTCGTCGAAGGTACTTTCAGACGAACATAATTGTAATCAACAAGAAATGAGGCAATGTGTGCAAGAGAAGGCGAAATATTGCCCACTGCAATAGGGGGTTCGTACGAAGTCGGAACAAGTACTTCTATCAGAGCTGACGTTATGGTATGTTTTCGTTGTTGCCAATTTCGTATCATCGCTCGCATGTAAAGCGCCAGAGCTTTGTTTCGCACGTTTGTGAGGTTGAGGCCACTGTTCCGGAACTGTAGCGTTAACGTGTCATATTTGATCTTAAATAACATCCCAGTACTAACATAGTAACCAAAGGCAGCCATGAGGCGGTCAGCAATATCCTTCGGTATTGGTAGGATCTGCGCTAAAAGGGGCAGTCGTGACGCTATGTGAACGTTAGTGTATGCCACACGTCCGATCGTGTCACAGGCTGTCAGTGACTTGTTGCGTATCGTCAGACGAACATTCTGCAGAAGCGGCAGAGAACTCACCGCCGCTGACCGCCGTAGTGAACGGGTAAATGTGATCCCCAGACATCTCAGCGATTCCACCGTCTGAAACGGTCCCGGTACGTCTTCCAGACCCCGTCCAATGTGCATAATATTGTATTTCGTCATGCTAACGACACTGCCTGCCGCCGTCCCGTAAGAGTCTAGATGTTTAACAGCCTGACACACGTCATGTCCTGATCTGACAAGAAGGATCAGGTCGTCCGCATATGCGCGACAAGCGAAAGAGTTCTCATTAAGCGCTGTCCCAGTAAGTGAGCGCCTCATAATACACATCAGCGGCTCAAGCGCTATCGCAAACAGCATCATGGAGAGTGGGGACCCTTGTCTGACTGAGCTGTTAATAGGAATCGAGCTCGCTTCCCGACGGTTTACTATCACCTTCGATGTAGCCCCTCGTATTAGCCTCATAACGATGGAGATGAAAACAGGTGGAATCGCCATTCGGCTCATGACTGACGCCAAGAAGTCATGGTTTATCCTGTCGAACGCACGATCGAAGTCCACGGATATCATCGCTGCTCGCATTTTACACGTTTCCGCAAGGGCGATAACGTCACGGTATTCACTTAACGGCGAGGAGATGTTGCTTCGCACCCCTAGGCAATCCTGATCAGGGGATATTGTCCTGGATATCGCCAGCTTGAGACGAGACGCTAGCAGTCGTGCAAAGATTTTATAGTCGGTGTTTAGCATAGTGAGAGCCCGATATTGATTAACACTGCGACTCCCCGCCATCTTCGGGATGGGAAGAAGAAAGCCCGTCACAAAATCCGACGGTAGGCGCATGTCCGAACGCAACGCCTCATTGTACATCGACACCAACTGTGGCATCATCATGTCCACGAATTCTCGATAAAACTCTAGCGTAATCCCATCTGGCCCTGGTGATTTTTGGCCGCTCCTTTTGTGAGTGCCGCCTTTATATCGTCTTCTGTGAGTGGCTCCATAAGCGCTGCCTTATCCGTCTCTGTCAGTGTCGTTTGCAGATGTTGCAGTATCTCTTCCCCCACCCGACGGTCCGTCGGTGTACCGGCATAGAGATGGCGGAAATGCTCTAAAAATTCATTTGCAATGTCCTGTTGTGTTGTCAGTTGACTGCCATCTAAACCGTTAAGCACTGTTACCAATGCCCGGCGGTAACGTTTATGTTCCCACGACACATGATGCATCGAGGTACGTTCCCCAGTGATGGTGTCGAGACATCTTGCCCGTATTGGGATGCCACCCAGTCGTCGTCGCGTGATCGATAGGATTTGTGCCTTGACACGATGAACTTCCGCATGATGGTCTGCAGACGGCATCTGGAATGACAGCTCACAAAGTATGGTGTAATAATAAAAATCAAGAGTGTCTCTTTGCCATCTCGTCTTATCCCGACCATACTGTATTAGAGTTCCTTTTATGGCCGGCATAGTACACTCGATCCACCATTGAGGCACGAAGGTATATGTTGGTAGACGGCGTTGTCATGTGGTCCATATCTCCTCGACTCTCTGACGACATTCAGGGTCCGCCAAAAGTGACGAATTGAGCTTCCATGTCCCGCGACTTCTCCACACACTTTGCCTAGGGAGTGATATGGTACAAATGTAAGCCAGATGGTCAGTAAATGCCGCAGGCCATCGTTCCGCGTCGACCACCTTATCCTGTAGGCCAACCGAAACATATATCCGGTCGAGTCTGCTCGCCGAGTACCTGGTAAAAAAAGTATATCCCTCACGGTTCCTGTGAATCATGTCCCAGGTGTCTCTTAAATCCAGATCCCGGAAAAGCACATGCAATTCACGACAGGTATTGTAATGTGGAGTGTGGTCTTTATGGGTTAAAACACAGTTGAAGTCACCACCTATAATGAAATGATCGAATCTGCCGGTAAATAAGGGCACAATCTCTTCTGAATAATATCTCGCACGCGCCCGTCTGTTGTCTGTGCCGGAAGGGGCATAAATATTGAGAATGTGAAGTCTATTAACAGTTATCGCCAGTCCTCGTACCGAAGGTAGATAAGCCAGGTTGCGAACCGGAATCCCGTCCCGGACCAATATCGCCGTTCCACTGTCGTTGTTCGAGTGCAGCGAGGTGTAGGAGATGTATGCATGTACTTCCTGGAACTCAGGAATGTAAATTTCCTGCACCATCAGTATATCCACATCCGACGCGTATATCATGTCCCTAACCAACTGCTGTTTCACGGGCGATCTAATGGTATTTACATTCACTGTCCTTATTCTGTATGCCTGGGGTCGAGTAGCTGTCATCTCCACATGATGTTAAAATGACAAACTTTCCCCGTATCGATAGTCCCTTTGCACATCCGCAGAGGGTCGCCCGACGGACGTGTCCCTGCGGCCTTAGGTGTCTTGAGATGCGGACGGATGCAAGTCCACACCAATAGAATGGTCCGCATCGGTGATTTCGTCGTACTGCTCATACCAGCTGAAATTATTGGAGTGCTCCAAATTTTCCTGATCGGCATTGATGTGTGACATCTGTTGTTCTTTCGCAGCTTTAGACTCCACCGCAGAAGGGGTATCAAGCCCCTGAGCGGATGCGTCGTCTGAACGACATGACAACTTTTCACTGTCCGAATTCATATGGTCTGCGACATCCGAAGCTTGTGGTTCCAAGTCAGACAGGTCCATAGTGTTAGACTCATCTGGGCTCCCAAGAAGAAAAGGGAGCGGCTCCGCAGAGTTTAGTCGGCGCTTCTTGCGGCGCTTTGGCGAGCGTTGTTTGCGGGCCCTAACCTCGGCCTCTGGTGTTGGCGAATCTTGCATCTCCTGCGTTCTCACCACCGCCACAACGCCCATGGGGCCGTTCCACTTCAGCTTCCATGCCTATTGTGATGCTGTCATCCTCTTTCTACGCCACCTGTAGTGTCTGAGATTGGATGTTGGTCGGAGCCATTCCTTCTTCAGTGGGGTCCGAAGGCGCCTCAATCAACTGCGGCGTCGGTTCAATAGTGCGCCCCGATCTCGGCGTCACCTCCCCGCGAAGCGCCGTCACGTAAGTCACCGGCAATGACATTGGTGTAGTCGGATCCTGGAAGTCTCCGCTGTGGAGTTGCACGAGTCTCCTCTGCATACATGCAGATCGAAGATGTCCTTCACCACCACACCCAGAGCATGTCCGGGGCTGTCCATCATAGATGACAATAGCTCTACAGCCGCCGATGTTTATGTACGATGGCACATGTTTTGTAAGGGCAATTCGCACCTGTCGTACACCATTGGGCACTGGATACGTGCTAAAACTTGCCCAACGTTCGGCCGTATGACTAATAACTCTGCCATATGGCTGGAGTGATTCAGTGACCAATGATTCGGGTACCTCGAAAGGCAGCTCGAAGACTCGAATCGTACGCACGCCCAGGCCCGAATGAGCGACTAAAACTTCGCCAATATGACCATCGGAGTGTCGGAACTGAAATTCTCGTTTGGCGGCTTCAATGATCCTATCGCATGCTGCGTCGTCAATCATCTTTACGTAAAGAGTGCTGCTCACGATTGATAAATGAATTCCAATAATCTCCGTGTAATTAAGATGCACTTCGTCCCTCATGCCTTCGGTCTTGCATACTCGTTACAGAACGTGAACTGTATCGTGGTTTTTCGGAAATTGTGTGCCATTGCGTTCGATTCAAACAGAAACACACGCGAGTGACGACGGTGTAAACACCGCTTCTTCCGCGAACGTTCGCAGCCGGGACGTAAACAAGTCCGAGCTGCTCCGCGGCTAAAGGCGGACTGAGCCACCGAGGGCACAGAGGATAGTGCGCCTGCAGGGACTTATTATCCCTTGCACGCTCCCCGTGAGACCCACATTCTCAACATGTCCACACCACTACATTCGTAGTGCGCCTAATAGATGTTTGCCCATCATACTCATTACTCGTGGCAGATTAATCTACCAAGTCCCGTAAGAGTTTGGGCATAGTGTGTGCGTTCGCACAAGAAGGTCAATGGTCGGGAAGCCATATTTTAACTATATATGAAGGTAGAATCTGTTCTCGAAAGAACCGTTACCGTTGATGACCATGCAGCTTTCGCTAGAATGTAAGCAGGAGATCCCGGGTTCGAGTCCCGGTCGGGGCACACATTTTCAACATGTCCCCAATGAAATATATCAACGCCTCTTTGGAGCTAGAGTGTCCATTTAATTATCATTTCATTCTAAAAAATTAATGTCTCCAGCTGACGCTTCAAAGGAGCTATCAATATAGAAATAATGTAGATTCTTCATTATCGGAAACACCCGCCTCGTAACCGAGGTCTCTAGCACACAACTGTGCGGTGGCATTCGACTCGGAGGTACACCAGTTCGAATCGTGCTGTCTGGAAAATTTTTAGTGTCAGTATAATTCGGGGTGGAGACATGTGGCGTAGTTCCTGATCATCAGTCTTCATGCCAATGAACTCAATTTGCAAAATTGTTAAGGCTTTCGTGAGCATTTGCTGGCAAACTGCCTGTTGACTCCTGTCTCGTGTTCTTCAGCCGAGGTTGGTGTGATGTATTTTCTGACGTTTCAGCAGCAAGAGTGGGTGGCATTGTCATAGTTTCACCTTCCATTGCTGATGGTACTCTGACAATCCTAGCCACTCTAGCTGGCAAAAAGTCAGAAAATACATCAGTTCAATGTCAGCCGAAGAACCCTAGACAGGATCTATCAGGCAGTTTGTCAACATAATTTGCAACGTAAAAGTGTATGGGGGCTGCGACTACAATGTAAAATGTGGGCACTTCCAGTACACTACTGTAATGCACTGCTTAAAACTAAATCAATCCTTTCTTATTGGGCTGGCGCTTAAAATTATTAAACACAAGAGATACATGTAACAGAGACTTCAGTCGTCAACAACATATTCTTCTTCACTATTTATAACATTACGCCAACGCTGGGGTAACTTCCCGATTCCGCTATTGTAGAAATCACGTAGTTCTGAGGCGAAACACTTTTCGAGCAATGTTCAGAGGACACTTTCATTCGGAAAGGAAGTTCGTTGAAGGGTGTTCGACAGAGAGCGGAAAAGGTAGAAATTTGGGGGCAAAAGATCAGGTGAATAAAAGGGATGCGAAACGTCTTTCCAACCCGACTCCTGTATGGCGCTTTCTGTCTGTCTGACTTCACGCAGCCTTCCTGGTCGTTGTTCTTGGTTTGCGTCTGCAAGACGCCTCAAATGTTGACAACAGATGTCGACAGTTAGGGTTACGCGCCGCGGTTACACCAGATGCATAACATTATCTTTTGAGAATGAACGCAGTTTTGGTACAGGGAGTTGCTGTTTTGTTTGATCTCGTCCATTTCTTCCTTTTCCGTATGTACGCATAAAGGCACCATTTATCGTTACCAGTAACGGTACAGGATAGGAATGGTTGGCGTTGTTCACGAACCACTTAATGAGGAGCAAGCAGAGATGCACATGTGGTCACCTGCTGATTTTTATTATTATGGCTTAGAGCGTGCCGTACACATACAACCGAATTTTGAACATACTCGGTTAATGCAAATATCACACCATGGCGGAATGATCACGGATCATCACGTCGGCCGATTCTCGAGTATATTCTCTTGGATCAATGTGGATTAACGCTTTTAAACGATCTTCATCAAACCTCGAAGGTCTTCGTGAACGCAGAAAGTCACTAATGTTTAAACGATTCTTCTTAAAACCAGAAGCCGCGCGGGATTAGCCGAGCGATCTTGGGGGCGCTGCAGTCATAGACTGTGCGGCTGGTCCAGGCGAAGGTTCGAGTTCTCCCTCGCGCATGGGTGAGTGTGTTTGTCCTTAGGATAATTTAGGTTAAATAGTGTGTAAGCTTAGGGACTGATGACCTTGGCTGTTAAGTCCCATAATATTTCACACACATTTTAAAACCAGAAAACCATTTTCTTGCCATCCTCTGTCCAGTGGCATTATCCCTATAAACGGTCCAAATGTTCCTGGTTGCCTCCATTGCTGTCACTCCTCTACTGAACGCAAACAGAAGAAATGGTCGGAAATGTTTCGATTTCTCCACTTGGTACTCCATTTTCTACCATCGACAGATCTACACATTATCTCAAAATGACAATATGAGAACTCAGAAGCAACAGTTAAATACAATTAATAAAAAAATTGGGAAACCACAGCAACTGGAATACCAACAAGCTTAACAAAAGGTTACAAACTTTTGCGTCAACGTAATATACTTGACAACCTTCGGGCTTAGCCCATCCTCGGAATATCAAACAGAATACGTAGTACAATGTCAGATGTGCAGATTCTCGACTTCGGTGTTCAACTCAGATGCTGAGAGGGTACACCTATAACGCTATACTGCGTATAAAGGCATTTTGTTTGATGTTGTTGGACGGAAGAGGCCCGAAACGCGTCAACTATGGCAGTTGCTTGCAGCGAGGGATCTGTTGTTTACAAGCGACCCATAAAAGCAGTGTACAAGAGGTGCTCACTGATCACGCAGGTGTCCTAGATTAAGGTCCAGACCTCTCCGCAGTGTCTCGTGAAGTGAGGGCTTGCGACACTGTTGACGGTGATCCGGCCGTCATCTGTGTGCTATTCGAGAGGAACTGGCTATGTGCCGCCACCAGGCTTTACACTCTCCCTCCCCTTTGTAGTGGTAGATGTAGGGAGGAAGTGGTAAGCTGCTGGACCGAAGTTACTTTACACATTTTACCAAAAAATAATTTATTATAGGAAGACAGGAGTTTGATATTCAAGTTCAAAACTTTGTTCTGCTTCAGGATTAAACGCCACATTCCCATACTTCATATTACAGTATCTAACGACACAATGTTACAACAATAACAGCTAAAGAGTTTGATGGCAAACAATATGAATTCAAGCTCAAATTACAGGTTTTATACGGTGACTGTAATTCAGTAAAAGAAGGCTTCAAAACTAACATCAGTTTCACAGAGCTTAGGTGACAACTAAGCAAGTTAACGTCTGAGTTAGAAAACTCAGCAGCGATTTCACAAATTTTGGCGTAATCAAATCCGAGAAGAATGAGCTTGGAGCTAACATATGAATTACTAAAACTTCTGAATGGCATTATAGCAAAGTTCACCGCAGTGAACGATTTTTACCCTGAGCGCCAAAGAAACTATTATAGGCATGCATATTCTAATTTCGAGATATGTAAACGGGCAGAATACGGCGCGGCGGTCGGCAACGGCTATATAAGAAAACAAGCGTCTGGCGTAGTGGCTAGATCGTTTACTGCTGCCACAATGGCAGGTTACCGAGATTTGAGTGAGCTTGAACGTGCTGTTGTCGAACGAGCAGTGGGACACACCATATACGAGGTAGCATTGAAGTGGAGATTTTCCCATACGACCCTTTCGCGAGTGTACCGTGAATATCAGGAATCCGGTAAAAAATCATATCTCGACATCGCTGCGGCCGGGAAAACATCCTGCAAGGACGGGAGCAACGACCATTGAAGAGAATCGTTCAGCGCGACAGAAGCGCAACCCTTCCGCAATTTGCTGCAGATTTCAATGCTAGGCCTTCAACAAGTGTCAGCGTGCGAACCATTCAACAAAACATCATCGATATGGGCTTTCGGCGCCGAAGGCTCACTCGTGTACCCTTGATGACTGCACGACACAAAGCTTTACGCCTCGTCTGGGCCCGTCAACCCCGACACTGGACTGTTGATGACTGGAAACATGTTACCTAGTCCGACGAGTCTCGTTTCAAACTGTATTGAGTCGCTGGACGTGTACGGATATAGAGACAATCTCATGAATCCATGGACTCTGCATGTCAACAGGGGACTGTTCAAGATCGTGGAGGCTCTGTAATGGTGTGGGGCGTTTGCAGTTGGAGTGATATGGGACCTCTGATACATCCAGATACAACTCTGACAGCTGACACGTACGTAAGCATCCTGTCTGATCACCTGCATCCATTCACGTCCATTGTGCTTTCTGACGGACTTAGGCAATTCCAGCAGGTCAATGCGACATCCCACACTTCCAGAATTGCTAGACAGCGTCTCCAGGAACACTCTTCTGTGTTTAAACACTGCCACCAAACTGCCCAGACATGAACATTATTGAGCCTTTCAACAGATGAGATCTCCACCCCTCTGTATTCTTGTGGATTTATGGACATGGTGTCAACTCTACTTCAGACATAAGTCGAGTTCAGGCCACGTTGTGTCCTGGTACTTATGCGTGCTCGCGAGGAATCTGCACGATATTAGGCAGGTGTACCAGTTTCTTTAGCTCTTCGGTGTTTATCTGCCCCCCTATGCTCATTACTTGTGTTTGGGACCACTTTGACTACGGAAATTCCTGCCAAGTAGAGGATACTTTGCAGCAATTGAAGTGATTACTACCAGGGAACCATCTAGCTCATCTGGGCTAACCATAGCTCGAATCAGCGACGGGGTAGACGAAGTGCCATTGTGTAACCGACAGAGACGCAGCGAAATGCAAATCAGCCTGCAAGTATGTGCGGGAAATTAACTCTCCCGTTAACTGAAAGCAAAGCTATTTGCGTCAGGCTATCAAGGAAACAAATTAACTCCTCAATACGTCATGCCGCAACAGGCAAGCGGCCGTGACGCAAGCACACGCAGATTAATGCGTGAGCTCTGTTTGGTATCGGCGCGGCGGCACGGAATGGCCGAGGACTCGTCACGGATACGGCGGCTGGCTAATAGAGAGAAACGTACCCGATAGCGACACGCCGCAGCCAGCATCAATACTTGTCAGGCGCGTTCACGCACACGGCTCGCTAATATGTTAATAGCCGTAGGAGGGACGAGATTTACGACAGTGCTGCCACTCTGACAGCGCCAGAGCAATGCGAACGAGGAAGTGCCGTAGCCGTCGCCGCCGCCGCTCCCGCGTCACGGTCGCATTAAGCAGTGATTCAGTACGGCCGAGGACTGTGGGAACGGGCGGCTGTCGCTTCCGTTTAGTTACACAACGCCCACGTCTCTATTCCCCAGGTATAGTTTACCTGGTCGCTGACGTCGTGAGAGGCTCGTGGCGAAATGCTGATCTGGCGTCCGCATGCCGTATTCGCACCATTGCTTGAATGTACCTAATGAGAAATATTTAAGACACAAAGCAATTACAGACATTGGCTGCCAGTGGACACTAAATAAATTTGGAAAGTTTGAAAATTTGTACCGCATCAAGACTGGAACCTGGGTTTCCTCTTACTAGGCAGTTGTGCTGACCACTGCACCACCCAATCACACTGGTCATCACAACTGCACGAACTATCTGTCAGACCCACATCCTCAACCTATCCACACACTACGATTGTAGTGCCCCTTCCTAATTATCCTCATTAATCGCCATATTTCACCGATTCCCGTAGGAGTTCGAGCCTGGGGTACATCCACACTGAGGACAACACTGGTTGTCATTGCCTTAAAGAAATGAACACAAAGACTAATCAGAATTAATTAGACCATTTCTCATTTTATTTATTAAATGCTATAGAAAGACTGATGTGAAGAATAAAACAATAAAAAAACAAGCAAAAATTTCTAAAACAAAAAATTGAAAAAGCTATTCTGAACTTAATACATAATAATTAACTTATCTTATGAAAATCACAAGGATAGTAATAATAAAATTAATAACAACAAGAAGCTGGCGAACAAAACTTTAAAAGAACTTCAAAAACTTCATAAATCCAAAAATTTAAGAAAAACTAATCTAACCTTCATAAACATCAGTTAATTAGTCTTACTGGAAATGATAAGGATAATATTAATTATAAGGATAATTGATTGAAGAATAAAACTTTATGAGGACATCAACAAATTTGTACAACAAAAATTAAAAAAGCTATTCTGCATTTAATACACATCAATTAATTAACCTTATTGAAGATAACAATCTCAATAAAATCAGCAAAACGAATAATAGTTATTTTCGAAATATTCTAGCAGATAAAAATGAAGAAATTAAACAAAAATTTATTAGAAATTTTTTTGAATTTATAACCTCCATTTTGATGAATTTTAAACTAGAAAAATTAATAGAAAATATATACAGGTTCCAGAATAGTAATGTATGAATTAATAATTGTGATCATATTTTAGAACAAGGAATTTTTTAACGAAATACTAGAAATAAACACCAAATTTAAAAATGTTTTCATTCAAAGAAGAACAATTAAAGTTAGCATGAGATCCATTTGTAGTTTTAAGAGATATGAATAAGTAGGAGAAGTTAGTTTTAGACAAAAGAACAACTTTAATTGAGATTACCTAATTCAGAAAATTATTACTAAAGATCAACAAATAAATCATTAACTGAAGGAAGAAGTACAAAGAAAATACTCAGGTTGGGCTTTATAGTCCATAATAATTTTGAATTATGTATTTATATAAACAATCATATTTTTGGTTCTCAATTTATCGATTTAAGAAACGAAATTAGAAATAAAAAGTAGCAGTCACATAGGAAATAACGACCAAAAATGTTTTTTACTTTCAATATAATTTTCTTTATAACAAGTACATCACGATACAGAAAGAGTTAATACATATAAAAGCAAAAGAGCACAAATAGATGAAATTTTTCAAAAGGGAAAAATTATTTTTCCTTTAGAATAATTGGATGTTGTAAAAGCTGAAAAGAAATCGTGTATTTCTATTAATGATTTTTCTTATGAAGGAAAATTTGTTACATACCCTCATAACCACACATAAAACAAACAAGAAACACACATTAACATTCTATTTATTTGAGATGAAAGTAATTCACACTATAGTCAGATAAAAAGCTTAACATAATTAATTACTACCAAAAGACAAATCAGAAATTTACCCTTGTGATACATGGTTAACATTTTTAATGTGCAAGAAAAAATAATAATGAGCAAAAACGATTATAACGAACAAAAGAAGTAGAAATGAATATGCCTGCAAAAGAATAAAAAATTAAATTTAAAAATTGTAATCTTTCATTATGGGCATTTTTTGTAATACATACCAATTTCGAAAGATTATGACCAAATTGCGATACTTGTCAAGCAAATCATGATAAACCTTATACCAGTAAATATAAAAATCATTTACCAGAATCTTTGAGTTGCTACATAATATATTGCAAGGGGGATTATAGGTCCCCCATAGAATTGTTGTTGACACCACGAAAAATTTGTAGAAATATAAAAACAAGAATTTAAAGAACTTAATGCTATATATAAAAACTCTAATAAGAGTAATAAAAGAAGATAAAGTAAAGTTTAAAAAATAGAAAACTTGTCTTGTCTGTGAAGAAGAATTTGCTGCTGGAGAAAAAAAGTAAGAGATGAATGTCATTTAATGCAGAAAATTCGAGGGATTAGAAGGATTTAATAAAGATATAATCGACAAACCAATAATGAAAAAAGTATCAAATACAATAGTTGAAAATCGTTTAAAATTCAGATTTATCGATAGTATTGGATTTTTATCATTAAGTATCAATAAATCATGTTTGAAACTTAATAACGAACAATTTAGAGAAAAATTAAAATTTTTTAGATGAAAAATTAGATTCGATTTTCAAAAAGGAGTTTACAAATAAAAAATATACAAATTGTGAAGAAAAATTGAAAGAAAGGAAATTATATAAAATAGAATAATTTAAACGATATTCAATTAATCTAGTATATCTAATTAAGACTATAATTGTGTAAGATTAGTCTGGGAAAAAATTAATACCAAAAATTTAGAAGAATATATGAAATTATATAATTCATTTGATGTTTTACTAGTGGATATAGTTGTATTAAATCTTATTATGCTGATCAGACTTATATCCTGCAGCCACAGGTTTATATTATGACACTATGTTAAAAATGACAAAAATTAAGTTACATTTATTAGACAATTATGACATGTTTTTAATGTTAGAAAAGGGAACTAGTGGAAGTAGTTCCCAAAGTATTAAGAAATACGCTAAGGCTACTAATAATTATTTGATAGATTTTGATTATAAAAGGAATCAAGTTATTTAGAATATTTAGATGTAAAGATTTTATTTGGTTGAGTTACAACTCAGCCTTTACCATACAGTAGTTTCAAATGATTAGATCCAAAATATTTTAATTCTAAAAAATTCAACAAAATACTGGATGATTATAAACATGACTATATTTTAGAAGTTGTCTATCAATACTCAAAAGAATTATATGATCTACACAAAGATTAACCTATAGCACTAGAAGGAGGAAATAAATTATTAATGACATTATTTAATAAAGAAAACATGTTTTAGATTATAGAAATCTGAAACAGAGCGTAAGTCTTGGATTAAAATGCACAAAAACCCTGTAAGTTAACAAATGATTCGGTTTTTGGTAACACAATGGAAAATATTAGAAATAGATGCCATATGAAAATAGTAACAGGTCTTGGAAAAACATTCAATATATGTTTCTACTGAATATTATAAATGTACAACGGTATTTTCCGAAAATTTTGTATCAATCCATATGGAAATAATAAAATTAGCTAAACCCAGCTATGTGGGAATAAGTATTTTTAGTTTTTTCAAGAATTGAAATGTACGATTTTTATTGTTGTGTTATATGACCAATAAATTGAGAAAATATTAGTTTATTTTATATCAATACTGATTCCTTTACATAAGATAAAACAACTTAATATCTTTTCATAACGATATAAAATGCATTTTAAACAAATTTGATGTAGGTGAATATGTAACAGATAATACTTGTGGTTTACCCCATGAAAATAAATTTTATTTGGCATAAATGAAAGATGAGAATTGTGGAAAAATTATGTTAGCACACATTATGTTAAAATCTAGAATGTATGCTTATAGAGTAGAGGACAAGGAATTTAATAATTCTGAATGAATAAAAAATCAGGAGTAAAAATGAAATTACTTTTAATGATTATAAAAATGTTTAAATGATAAAACAAAACAATACAAAAGTGAATTGAATTATATCCTAGAAACATAAACTGTTTACTATTGAATACAATAAAATTTCTTCAAGTACCAGTGACAATAAAATGCTTCAATTAGAGAATGGAACAAATACCTTACCATACGAACATTAAAAATAAACGATTTAAATTTGAACAAAGAAATCCAAACATTTAAAAACTGTATGTATCAAACATTAAAAAATACATATTAACGAATATCAAAATGTTAAATATATGTACATGATGATAAATATGTTACAAAAGGAATACTTGGATAATTCTGATAATTTCTAAAACTAGAGAGTTTTTAAAAAATTAGTATAACTGTACATGTATGTTACCAGTTTCAATATTGTTTTATGGAAAGCCAATTTGTGATGTGTTCTCAGATTCGTTATAGATATAAGTTTTCATTAAATATTTAAACGTTTTCCTTGTAATTTGATTTATATTTTTGATAATAAGTGTTAGTAAAGTATTTAGAAGGTATTTTGTTACAATTTAAACATTTTCTTCCTTTTTGGCGGCCTATAGATTATTTGTGAACGTTTTCAAATTAATTTTTAATCCTATTTTTGTAAATTACCCAACAAGGTTGTTATTTGAATTACTAACAAATTATTTAGTACATCCAAATTTCTTTGTATTTTATTTGTTTCTTTCTTTCTACAACCGATAAAACCAGTATAAGAAGGTAAATTCTTTTTTATGGATAAATAACGCACCTTCGAAAATATTCATCCACAAACTGTTTTTATTAGTAAACCAGGCTTATATTAATTAATTATAAAGTGAAAAATGAAAGAAGCTGAAATGTTTTTATTAATTTTTGTTATTTTTCATTTTCGATTTTTTATTTATTGCATGGAAATAATGTTAGGTCTGCAAAACAAGTAATTAATCTACAATAATAAAGAAGTATTTATGAATACTGAGCAAAAAATAACCCTTGGTATAAGCCTAAGAAATGGAGAAATATTAGACTATGAAGATAGTCGCTATGCAATCAGAAATCATGTTGATGGAAAAGATAAAAATTTAAACCCAAGCAATCCTCACAGTTAAGAGGTAAATAAAAATCATCAAAATTTATCAATGAAGTTGGTTTATACTCTTTAATTTCAGAACCAAAAAACAAGAATCCACAAAATTTAGAAAATGGGTTGCACATGGTGTTTTATCCTTAGCTTGTAAACATAGAGAACATAAAGTTATGACCAAAGTTAAACAAATATATTGGGGTCGAATAATTCACTTGGAAAATTTAAACACAATTTGTAAAGATCACTTACAAAACTTATATGTAGTATTGGATACTGCTATAGGATTCCTACAAGAGTGGAACATAGAAATATATAGACTATCAACAACGTTGTACTTCAAACTGAAGAGCTTAATTTAAGATTGACCTTTGTAATCTTAAAAGTATTCAGTGATTACTATGAGAATAATTGTTACATCATTAGAAGACAGAGGAATAAAGTTTGCAAATATAGTTATATAAAATCGAAGCAATACACTCAATTAATGAAGAAATGTTAAGTCTTAAGAATGATCCTGATTCAATAAATTTTCACCAATGAATGCAAGAAAATTTCAATATGAATTGCAATTGTAGCTATTTTAATCTTGTGAATGGATACACAAAAGAACAGTAGGTTAATGATATAACAGTTCTTCATCAATAAAGTTGAAAACCCAACTACTTTTTATAATTAAATTTAATATAGTATTGATAGCGATTTTTGTATTCCTCTAATAAACCAAACTTGTCAAATCCATCTGATTGAACCAATTTAAAGTTAATAATTTCAAATAATTCTGACCTTATATGATTCTTATTAACTTTTCTTCTAATTCAAAACTATACCCTACCTTCCTTAAAAAACAGCCAGTAGAATTAATATTGTAATCTATACTTAACACTTTTAAATTATCAGAAACGAATTTCAAAAATTTCTGATCAGCAATTGGTTATGTCATTTTTTTCAAAAATTCCTTATAGTTTACTTATTCTTACCTTGTCTCCTGTTTTATGCTTTGTTTTATTATTAAATACAGCAATGGAAATACTCACCACAAAACACATTTCCATTACCCGTATGAAGGTTTTTTGGCATTCTTGAAATGAATTTTTTTTCAAAGCTTCCAAAACATTTTAACTAAGTTTATCTTTATTGGGAATTGCCCAAAAAAAATTTTGGAAAGACATCAATAACAGTCAATAAACACTTATATCGTTATTTTTCTAAATTCCTTATAAGTTTCCATACTTCATTTCTACTGGATTTACTAGCCATAAACACCTATACCAAACAAAACAAAATTTCTTCTTTTCTATTCAGTTTATGTAACTCATAAATTATTATTTTTAATGAATAGTAACAAGCTTTGTATCAGCATGTACATAATATTTGTAGCAAATTAACTGTGTTTAGTTTCACGAACTGTAGAAATTCTGTCAGTTCTTTGCCTTTGAGGTTGGTGTGTTTCTGGAAACCTTCTAAACCTTGAGCTCCAAGTATGATTATGAATTTTTATAGAGGCAAACTTTTGCAAGCAATTAAAGGTCTTTACATAGATAGTCAGGCAGCAGTTAGAGTTGACGGTAAATTGAGTTCATGGTTCTGAGTAGTTTCAGGAGTAAGTCAAGGCTGCAACCTGTCTCCACTGTTGTTCATATTATTTATGGATCATATGTTGAAAACAGTAGACTGGCTGGGTGAGATTAAGATATGTGATCACAAAATAAGCAGTCTTGCATATGTGGATGACTTAGTTGTGATGGCAGATTCGATTGAAAGTTCGCAAAGTAATATTTCAGAGGTAGGTCAGAAATGTAAGGACTATGGTATGAAGATTAGCATCTCCAAAGCGAAAGTAATGTCAGTGGGAAAGAAATATAAACGGATTGAGTGACAAATAGGAGGAACAAAGTTAGAACAGGTGGACAGTTTCAAGTACTTAGGATGCATATTCTCACAGGATGGCAACATAGTGAAAGAACTGGAAGTGAGGTGTAGCAAAGCCAATGCAGTGAGCGCTCAGCTACGATCTACTCTCTTCTGCCAGAAGGAAGTCAGTACCAGGACTAAGTTATCTGTGCACCATTCAATATTTCGACCAACTTTGTTGTATGGGAGCGAAAGCTGGGTGGATTCAGGTTACCTAATCAACAAGGTTGAGGTTACAGATATGAAAGTAGCTAGGATGCTTGCAGGTAGTAGTAGATGGGAACAATGGCAGGAGGGCATTCACAATGAGGAACTCAAAGAAAAACTGGGAATGAACTCTATAGATGTCAGGGCAAACAGGCTTAAATGGTGGGGTCATGTTACACACATGGGAGAACAAGGTTACCCAAGTTCAGCAGTAGAGGGTAGGAGGAGTTGGGGCAAACCAAGGAGAAGGTACCTGGATTCAGTTAAGAATTATTTTGAAGTAATAGGTTTAACATCATAAGAGGCACCAATGTTAGCACTGAATAGGGGATCATGAAGGAATTTTATAAGGGGGCTATGCTGCAGACTGAACGCTGAAAGGCATAATCAGTCTTAAATGATGATGATGATTTATATAGATTAAAAATGTAAAAAGCTATTTTTTTCACAAAACAAAATTATTTTTGAATCTACTGCTACAGTTTTTACTACATATATATTAATCCTGTTGCTCAAAACTTGATTTATCTACATTTTTATTGATTTGATGGCAGCAGTTATTTTGTAGAGATTATCAACACACTTATGGAAATTCAGGTTGATCTATTTATCTTATGACCACCTGCCTGGGGTATTGTAGGCCAGCCATGAAGCAGCACCTCAAAGTGCAATGGCTCCCATGTGACAGCACTATACCCCCCTTTCTCTGTGTGTTTTAGCCTGAAGACCATACAAATGTAGGCGCTTGTCAGGCAGTGTCATTTGAGCAGTCGAACAGGTATCACGAGTGTAACAGTGTAGTTTGCAAATGCAACAATGGCAAGAGCAAATTATTCAATTCCACAACAAGTATTTATTTACAGTTTGTTTGTGCATACAGAGACTGCTCATACTGATCGGAAACTGTTTAAACAGCAGTCTCCAATTATCTGAGTTCCAAGACGTGATGAAATTCACAAATTATAGAAAAAGTTTGGGAAACAGGAAGTGACCAAGACAAGAAGCATAAATGACAGTGTACAGTGTTTGTGTCGAAGGCATTGCATACTACCAGGATAATTCCTATAAAATGTTTCTTGGACATCTTTCACAGCAAACACAAATATTGCGCACCTCTGTACAAAGGGGTGCTATACTGCAGGGTAAGTATCAGTCATACAAGAACTTTGACTCTGTGATCCAGCAACAGCTATAAATTTTGCGAATGGGTTTTAAAACAAGTGCATGATACTGAAATGGATCAACGCCTCATTCTGTTTTCAGATGTGGCTTGGTTCCATTTACAGAGATATGTTAATTCCCAAACTGTTCACACTGGAGCACAGATAGATCTGTCGTTCTTCATGTGGCACCCCTTCATGATCTGAAAATAGAGGTGTGCTGTGCAGTTAGTGGAGACGAAATAATACGCCCAATTTTTTTAAATGATATGGGTACAAGTGAAAGATGCGTGCAAAACATTTTGTGACTGTTTTTAATGATCTGATTGAAAGATTCAGCAATCACTCATATGGTCAATGTTTCTCTGCACGCAATTTACGATGTGTTCGATGAAAGAGTGATTACTAACAATATCTGGCCCACTAGTAGTATGGATTTTACTCCATGCGACTTTTATCTGTGAGATTCACTGAAGGACAAAGTGTACACTACAAATCCTCACTTGATAGAGCAACAAAGGACACTATCCATGTACCAATTAATTCAATGTCTCAGAGAGAACTACACTGTGTGATTAATAATTTCTTGAGTAGATGTCACAAATGCGTGGAAAATAATGACAGGCAGTTCCAGCATGTCCTTGTGTGACATGGGTGAGTACAAAATTTGTTTACTTATTTTCTGAATGTAGTCATGTCATACCACAGCAGTAGATGGGCAACACAGCATATGATCGCCAGTCAATGGAGTGCTTGTTGCTCGGAATCTACTGTGCCACACAGGCAGTCACCATATAAATTGGACACCGTTTATTATAATATTTAAAAGATAAATCTTTCTTTTTATTTTCCCCAATAAGAACAACTTGCTTAAGAATAAAAGCATTCCCGAAATTATGAGTTATTTCTTCATTTAGAGACATAAATCAAAATTAAAATAATAGTTTATCATAAACCTTTCCCTCTAATTTATCTAGGTAATTAATATATGGAGCTACTTCCTAATTGGTATGATAATCTTTGAACGCTTTTTCCAGTTCCCTTTTAGTATAATAGGTGTTTAATCCTTTTTTGGTAATATAATTATTTAGCTGTTTTAGAGTACTTGCAAATTCAGCCTTCATGCCACATTCTTCAGTTAATTTTGTAAATATATTTTCTTCACTACATCTGGATCATTTACATCTACTAACCCTTTATTACTTAAATTAAATAAAGATTACATTCAGTTGTTTTAGAAACGCTAAGTAATTCTTTATAAAATTGTTTAATCCTATTTTCTATTTTTGATGAATTTTTGATCGAATATTATCAATTCCCTTTTTAATTTTATCTGATTTCATATTAAAATTTGACACGAGTGTTGGTTTTGTTTTTCTACTCCCTTTTTAAAATTTGATTCTGATGTTAGTTCTCTTTTTCTAATTTTCATTGAAAATTTTCTAGTTATTTATTAATATTTAATTTCTATTCTTCACATATTTCTATTACCAAAAGTGTCATTTTAGTAGATTCAAACATCATTACTGTTGTAACTACCTGACAATACTTTTAACACAAATAAACACAAATGGCGACATACAAATAAATTAAATTTTTTTATTCCCTCAATGTTGTAACACAAACTATTTTCCACAAATATTTTACTAATTTCATATGTGTATTTCCACTAAATGAACAAAAAACAATTTTTATGTTATTTTGTTTATTAGACATAATCCACTCAGTGCCAACATTATCAGAATTATCTAAACTTGCTATTCCAGCTTCAAATATTTTTCTGATTTATATGTGACAGATGAAGCAGTGACTGCTAAAAAAAGGCTTAGGCCTGCTCCCAATCCTGAGACTTCATCCAGGTAATTCGCCAGTAATATAAACACTTCTAAAATATTTTACTTTTAACTCCTTAGGAAGAATTTACTTATCAATAATGTGATAGTTTTTTTACATTTTTCCATTATTTTTTGGAAATCGTTTTTAGTCTTACATGTTCCTTTCTTCTCTATTGCTGTATTATGTCTTTTTGGTCCCACTGATTCTTTATCATTTTTTGTTTTTCATAAACTGAGTTTGCACACAGATCCTCGTTTATTTTTTGTTAGATATTCTATAATCATTTTTACAACAGGAGGTTTAACACTGTAAGTAAATTTCCACTGTCCTCTTGTTATCTTTGTGGATCTTGTGCAGTTGATCATTACTGACATTAATTCTGACTACATTTGGCTTAATTTTAGGACTTGCTAGCAAAGATTGTTTGATACTACAATCATTCACTAACACAAATTAAAAATTTAATAAAGAATTTTCCTATAGTGAACCATTATGATCAAGATCTCCAACAGCTGAACTAACATGAGCTCAGCACATTCCTAATTTTCTCTCTAACTGTGGTAGCAGCTAATGTTTTTCCTATTGAAGCTTTTCAGCATAGATTCTTTCTGTTGCAGCTAACTGAAATTCTCTATCTGTTTCCTGTCTTTTCTCTAATGCTTCATTATCTCTATAGGAGGTATCATGTTTTCTACAAGCTTTGTCTAATTTATTTACTCCTTAATAATCCCTAGCTAACCTTTCTTCTTTTTCTGTTCTTTAGCCACAGTTATTATAACCAGGAAGGATCATTTCAAATGGTAATTTGTTATTCAAAGTGTTAACTAAGCCTTTTAGATATTTTTCTGATTTTCTTAGTGTTCAGTCACACTATGGACTTTTGTATTGTTTAAGTCTTGGTATGTCTTTAAACTTTTCTAAATAATGGTGATAAGGAATGGGTGGGATCCTTTTGTTTTTCTGTTTCTCTGTTTTCTTCTGTAAATTTCAATATATCATCGCCTAAACCATGGCCGTCTGTGGGCACTGATGGTGAGATCTCGGTCTTGTTGTGGTGTTCTACACTGTGGATGTCCTGTCCTGTGGCGCCTGGACACGTTTGCTGTCTGCTGAAATCATTGCCATAATTTTGAGATCACACTTTATGACACATGGAGGGCCCATGCAATGACTTGCTGTGTTTGATCAGCCTCCAGTCGCCCTAGTGTTCTATCCCTCATAATGTCATCAATATGTGTTCTTTGAGCCATTTTCCATACACGGTCATAAACTAACACGTCTGAAAATGTCTGCACACTTACTCACCATATGGTAATACCCCAAGGTCATTTAATCCCACAAACTGCCCACCAGAGCACTGTTTCACCATCTATCATCATTATCCTTAATTTATTAGCATGAGTGTACTATATTTGAATTACCTTCACATTTGTATAATGCTATAATCTCATGATCATGATCAATAAAAGTAATAATCTTCTTTATTATTTATCTTCAATTTTTTTAACATTTTTATAAATCCTGAGTATTTTGTTGATCTAAAATTTGATAATAAATGTGTAAATGATTAATTTTATCCCAGTTTAACAATCCAGGGGTTTAAATATAACAGTCACTCATTAATGAAGTCTTGCCACATCCACTAGTTCCTATGATGGCACACCAAATACAGTTTGGTAAAAGTTTACCATGATCTTTTTTGATTTTATCACCAGATTTCTTACTTTTGGTTCTCAATCTACTTAATTATATAATTTCTCATTTCCATTAAATGAGTTGATTGATGCAGTATAAAGAAAACTTTGTCTGTCAACTATTTCAATTGAGTGTAAATTAAATGCTCTCAAAAAAAATTATCTATTATCTGTTCCTGTACGAACTAGTTATAAAAATGTTAGAGTAGCTGATTTTTATACAAGTTTCTAAACTCCAAATGCTATTTAAAAAATAATAAATTATTTTGTGATGGAGCAACAATAGAAAATCCTTTTGGTCACTGATGTTCACTAAATTACAAGTATTTATTCAATAAAGTAACAATATTCACAATGTTTTTGTTGTGGTCTTCAGTCCTGAGACAGGTTTGATGCAGCTCTCCACGCTACTCTATCCTGTGCAAGCTTCTTCATCTCCCAGTATGTACTGCAGCCTACATCCTTCTGAATCTGCTTAGTGTAATCATCTCTTGGTCTCCCTCTACGATTTTTACCCTCCACACTGCCCTCCAACATTAAATCTGTGATCCCTTGATGTCTCAGAACATGTCCTACCAAACGATCACTTCTTCTAGTCAAGTTCTGACACAGACTCCTCTTCTCCCCAATCCTATTGAGTACTGCCTCACTAGTTATATGATCTTCCCATCTAATCTTCAGCATTCTTCTGTAGCACAACATTTCGAAAGCTTCTATTCTCTTCTTGTCCAAACTAGTTATCGACCATGTTTCACTTCTGTACATGGCTACACTCCATACATATACTTTCAGAAACGACTTCCTGACACTTAAATCTATACTCGATTTCTCTTCTTCAGAAACGCTTTCCTTGCCAATGCCTATCTATATTTTATATCCTCTCTACTTCGACCATCATCAGTTATTTTGCTCCCCAAATAGCAAAAGTCCTTTACTACTTTAAGTGTCAAATTTCCTAATCTGATTCCCTCAGCATCACCCAACTTAATTCAACTACATTCCATTATCCTCGATTTGCTTTTGTTGATGTTCATCTTATATCCTCCTTTTAAGGCACTGTCCATTCTGTTCAACTGCTCTTCCAAGTCCTTTACTGCTTGCTCAATATACAGATTGAACAACGTTGGGGAGAGGCTACAACCCTGTCTCACTCCCTTCCCAACCACTGCTTCCCTTTCCTATCCCTCGACTCTTATAACTGCCAACTGGTTTCTGTACAAATTGTAAATAGCCTTTCGCTCCATCCAGACTGTTGTCCCTGCAACTACTGAAAAGGCTGCTGCCCCTCTTCAGGAACCATATATTTGTCTGGCCTCTTAACAGATACCCCTCCATTGTGATTGCACCTACGGTGCAGCTGTCTGTATCGCTGAGACATGCAAGCCTCCCCACTAATGGCAAGGGGGGGGGGGGAAATTCACAATAAAGAGAACTAAATTTTAACCATTGAGTTCGACATTAAATTACAAGGATAAAAACATAGTACTGGACAAGTTTCATGCTTCAATTATGAAACTGTTGAAGCTAAAAAAACCATTGATAGAATGGTCCTAAAATTTTTCCACTCAGATTAATCAAACCAAATTGGAATTTGACTGATGAAATGTTTGTGAGCCCCATTGATCATTTTCATCAAGAAACTAGTAATATAGCTTCATTCAAGTCTAATGCCAAATTTGGTGGGCCAATAATTTATGAACCAAATTATACCAAATATATTACAAATTATTGATACTACACGGGATTGAGAAATTATTACAAGTGATGAAAATTATGATTTAATTGATTCCAATGGCACTGCTGTAACAGCACCTGCTGTACACCTACCCAACAAGGAAAAAGAGACTATTATAAATATTGTAGATGGCTGGATTCATTCCAGTCAGGCTCAAGTTTATGTGAGTTTCAGTTTTATTGGAAATGATAGTAATGATTATGCAACATATGATAGAAAATTCAATAAAAAGTTTACAATAAATATGTAATGATGCTGTTTGAGGATATTACTATAAAAAAGGAATAAAGTATTTCATCTAGAATGGAACTTCAGTTTATTTCCCCTGATCTGATTAACCTCCTTTCTAGCCAATGAATTAACAATGGAAAGCCATATTCTTAATAATGTGACAGTAAAAAGTGAGATATATGAAGTACTTCATTGTTTCGAACTATTAGGCAGAATTATTTCGGAAGGAGATTTAACTGTAATTTTTACTTAGAATTCTATTGCAAACAACTCCATTTTTCCCTAGGCTGACCATACTGAAGCTGGTGTTGAAGAAGTAACCATACTTCCTACAGAAGGAATAATAACTGTATAATCAATGAAAATCCATGTTTATGTGCTCAAATATGAACCACAAATATAAGCTCACTAGAGCTAGAGCATGAAAGATAAAAAATCAGATTCCAATACTTATCTTCGAATCACAAATCATAGAAATTGCCAGATGAAGTGGAAAGTGAAATTTTGATTTAGATATTGTCAATTACTATAACTTGTTGAATTTGATATGCATTACATAATTTTTCTTGTTTTCCTACCAAATCACAAAAAATAATATCTTAGTTATTTATTCTTTATTTGATGATGTTAATTACAGAATATGTACATAAAAATGGAAGAAATTAAGTTTTTCCTCAAGAATCATGGTATCTAGATCCTTCAAACAATTATCTGAAGGCATATGACACTTTCTGGGATTTTAAAAGAGTAATGTAATATAATGGCACTGTTTATGCAAAACTATATGGTGTCATAATAAATTATGCAATTTATGTTGTACATGTATCTAGGAGAACAAATGTGTTAGCTAGGCAAAAATCTACTTTAAAATTGTGTGCTGCTTTTAATTAGAAAATTTCTAGTGATACTTCAGCTTACATAATTTTTTTGTGGAAAAAAGGCTTTATCTTATGATTCTCAACACAGACTTCTAACTGAAAACTTTTAGGTAAAGTTATATTATAACAATTTAAAAAATTAAAATTATAATCAGGTTTAAATAAAAAATAATTACAAATGAAAATGTAAAACAATTAATTTAATATTTTTTCATTTAATTTTTACTCTTTTATTTTCTTAATTTATAATTTTTTAATTCTGTAATTTTCAAATATTTTCTTTCTTATTTGGAAATTCTTAACTTCAACAACTTTGGTGGTAATATGATTGAGAAGCTCTTTGGATGGATAAATAGTATGTTTTTGTTACAATCATGTCATAATCCGCTAAGTATATATGTATGGATTATAAAACTGGTTTTCAAAAAAGCATAAGAAAAAGATGGAAAACGTAGATGGTAAGAAAATATAATCAGTTTTGAATTTAACAGAAATCGCATGCCAACATTGCAAACAATAATATTAACAGAACAATATGGAACAGAGGACAAAAAGTTTGTTTATGTGGGTACTGGTTGTCTTTATTATTAATTCTGTCTGTAAACATGACCACTATGTTCTACATATGCTGGAAGGAAGAATTTTTGTGAGAGATTTTTAGTGTTTTTTACATAGTGTATACTTCACACTGTGTGACTTCATAATAGGGTTAATTCGAAAGCTAATAGTACAACTGCAGGATAATTTGGTCCATATTTTTTAATATTGGTTTCTCAAGACGAGTTTGTGCATTACAAACGAAGGATCTTGGTCTTGCAGCTGAAATAACAGACTGTGAAATGCAGTTGATTTCCGTCTTTAGCTTTCAACGGTCTCCTTCCTTTTTTGATAAGTGATGATTCTAGGAAGTAATTTCAGTGACTGTTGATGTCTTTCAGATCTATCCAAGTAGATGTCTGATGGGAGATACATCTCCATAAACTCATAGTGTAATTACCTCCATGATTACAGCAGCAGTTTTAACCATTCATATGCATTTGTATTGTTGGTCTTTGCTTCTGACTTCATATCACACGTCAGATAAGATGCTACAGCCCCTGTTTCGAAAGCATATCAGGGTTTTCTTATCCTGATTTATTTTCCCAAAAAATAACAAATCTTCATAGATCTTTTAGAACAGCCGTGTTTGTAATGCCTTCGAGTGTGAACTAACATTCATCTTCGTTTTCTTCGAAATGCCCACACATCAAATTCACTCAGACGATATCTCACGTTTTGTTCGTCTAACATTACTGTGCATTGGAACATCAAATTTGTAAAACCTTTTCGCTCAGTTGCCAATGTATCTATATTCAACAACAAAAAGATTTTCAATGTGCCCTACTCGATATTTTACTTGAGTTCCACAGACATGATTCAATTTTATCACCATTTCCATTGCTGATTTTGAAAATATCTTTGTAACGAAACTTACAAAACAATTTTAATCGGTTCCTCCACTTTGTTCCAGCGTAGTGATCCTTCTAATTAGTTTTTCCATTTTTCGTGAACAACAACAGCTGTACAGCTTACCAAAACAATACGTTTACCTTCCTTTACCGTCTTTCTTCCTCTCAATAAACGTTTGTACGTCTCTTTTCTTCACTGTGTCGGATCATAATACGTTCACCACAAATAAAACATTCAGATGTCATACTAACCTCCACTGATGACTGATGCTTCCCCGACTGCCAGATTTAGCAGCGACCAATAAAAGACCCCGTTGAAAGCACGAGTTTTCGACAGTGAATTGTTGCAGTGCTAAATAAATGAAGCAACAAGAGCGAATATTGGAAAAACAATAGGTTGGACGTAAAAAGGTGACGATCATTAACCAAGCTATTTCGATAAAACCGATAAATGGCGATATTTATTAACCATCTAGGTTTTTCGTCACTTCCTCTGTCTTTCTAAAAACACATTTTAATGCACTACAACCTTTCTCCTACAAAAATTTTTCATCAACTTGGTCAGTTTTCAAATATTGCTCACTGTATGATGTGGAAAGTAGTGTTTATTGAAAATTGAAAAACCAGTGTTTTCTATGTAGCGTGGAAGGCGTGGAAGTCACAGTGTTTCGTGAAGGCGGATTACAGGTAAGTTCACAATCAAAATAAGTTGCATATTTGAAGTAATGATGAAAAAATTAAATCAATCCTGTCCTCTTACAATAATTCAGTTGATTGCTAAGGTTGGCAGGCACGTTAGACGGAACACAACCGACATGACGACTTCCGACTTCTGCCGACAAGAACCAATCAGAAAAGGGAGAGGAAGCGCCAGGAAAATCTTTACGAGCAATGTTTGCTATTAGTGGGCTATTTGTCGGCAAAGGATGGTAAACGTCGTGCAGCAGCCACCCATTGCCAACTTTAGTGATGTAACATACATAATTTAATTTCATCTTCATTACTATTAAAAAGTTACACATTTGAACACAAACGTTCCTCTTCTGCACTTTCTGCCATCCACATTTGGATTTTCAGTGGTTTCCCAGTGCATTACAGGAGAATGGAGAATTTGTTCCTTGGGAAGGTCATGTTGTTTCCTTCCTCTCCAATAATAAGAACCAGAAGAGCTCCGTTTCTGATGTCCTTAGCTATCGACGAGACATAAAACACCATACTTACCTTCTTACTTCCATAGCAGATAGTTGATGAGCCTACGGAGTGGAAACTATGAAAGTGTTGTCAGCAATGAGCAAAATGGAAATTCGGTTCCATGTACTTCTCCTCTCTTCGTGACGGTCATTGACGTGCTTCGAGCGCTTATTAAGTCCTAATTGTTTGAAACTATACCCTTTGTTAGAAAGACGTTAGATTACCGACTTGTAAGAGCAAATGTTCACAGCCATCTCCAAACAATCGTTTACAGTCATACAAAAACACATCTCCAAGCAGATGTTATCGACAAAAGAATTTTACTGACTTATGTCTGCTTGTACATTTACATCTACGAGATCTACACCAATGATCCGCAATCCACCTCAAGGCGCGTTGCAGAAAGTACCCAGTACCACTACTAGTCGCATCCTTACCTGTTCTGCTCGCTAATAGATCGAGAGATGGACAGTTGTCTTACACCTACGTTGTTGTTGTTGTGGTCTTCAGTCCTGAGACTGGTTTGACAGCCCTCCATGCTACTCTATCCTGTGCAAGCTTCTTCATCTCCCAGTACCTACTGCAACCTACATCCTTCTGAACCTGCTTAGTGTATTCATCTCTTGGTCTCCCTCTACGATTTTTACCCTCCACGCTGCTCTCCAGTACTAAATTGGTGATCCCGCGATGTCTCAGAACATGTCCTACCAACCGATCCCTTCTTCTCGTCAAGTTGTGCCACAAGCTCCTCTTCTCCTCAATTCTATTCAATACTTCCTCATTAGTTATGTGATCAACCCATCTAATCTTCAGCATTCTTCTGAAGCACCACATTTCGAAAGCTTCTATTCTCTTCTTGTCTAAGCTATTTATCGTCCACGTTTCACTCCCATACATTGCTACACTCCATACAAATACTTTGAGAAACGACTTCCTGACACTTAAATCAATACTCGATGTTAACAAATTTCTCTTCTTAAGAAACGCTTTCCTTGCCATTGCCAGTCTACATTTTATATCCTCTCTACTTCGACCATCATCAGTTATTTTGCTCCCCAAATAGCAAAACTCCTTTACTATTTTAAGTGTCTCATTTCCTAATCTAATTCCCTGCGTACGAGCTCTAATTTCTCGTATCCTACCTTCGTGGTTCTTACTTGCAGTGTATGTTCGAGGCAAAAGAATCGTCCCACAGTCAGCTTCTAACGCCGGTTCTCTAAATTTTCTCGAGAGTGTTCCTCGGATAGAACGTCGCCTTCCTCCAGGGATTCCCCTTTCAGTTCCCGAAGTATCTGTACAACTCTTGGGTGTTGTTCGAACCTATCAGTAACAAATCTAGCAGCCCGCCTTTGAATTGCTTGGATGTCTTACTTTCATCTGACCTGGTACGGATCCCAAACACTAGAGCAGTACTCAAGAACAGGTCGAACTAGCGTCCTGCACGCGATTTCCTTTTTAGATGAACCACACTTTCCCAGAATTCTCTTCATGAACGGAAGTCAACCATTCGCGTTTCCTACAACAAACTTCACGTAATCTTTCCAGTTTATATCGCTCTGCGACGTTACGCCCAGATATTTAAACGACGTGTCTGTGTGAAACAGGACACTGCTGATGCTGTATCTGTAATTATGGGTTTGTTTTTCCTGCTGATCAGCACTGACTTACATTTTCTTACATTTACAGCTAGCTGTCATTCATCACACCAACTAGAAATTTTGCCTAAGTCATCTTGTATCCTCATGCAGTCACTCAAGTTTGACACCTTACCGTAACCACAGCTTCATCAGCAAACAACCGCAGACTGCTGCCACCCCATCCGCCAATCATTCATGTACATAAAGAATGATAGCAGTCCTATCGTATTTCCATGAACACTCCTGACGATACCCTTCTCTCTGATGATTACTCGCCTACGAGGGCAACATACTGGCTTCTATAATCTAAGCTGTGTTCGAGCCACTCACGTATCTGTAAACCTATTCCGCATGCATGTACCTTCTTTGACAGCTTGCAATGGACCACTGTATCAAATGCCTTCCTGAAATCTAGAAATATGGAACCTGTCTGTGGCCCTTCATCCATAGTTCGCAGTATATCGCGTGAGAAAAGGATGAGCTGAGTTTCGCACAAGCGATGCTTTCTAAAACCATGCTGATTTGTGGACGTAAGATTCTCGGTCTCAAGGAATTATTATAGTCGAACTGAGAATTTGTTATAAGATTCTGCAGCAAACCGATGTTCTGGATACTGGTCTGTAATTTTGGAGGTCCTTTCCTTTAGCCTTCTTATACACAGGAGTCACCTGTTTTTTTCCGGTCGTTTGGGACTTAGCGCTGGGCTAGAGATACACGATAAATGCAAGCTAAGTAAGTACTCTTTCGAAAACCAAATTAGGTTCCCATCCGGACCTGGTGACTCACTTGTGTGCAACTCCTTCAATTGTTTCGCTACCTCAGGGATGCTATTTACTGCGTCATCCATAGGCGAGTCTGTTCTATGGTTCAATGCCGGTATATTTGTACGAGTCTCCTGTCTGAATGGTTTCTTGAACGTGAAATTTAAAACTTTGGCTTTCGTTTGGCTGTCTTCAGCTGCCACACCGGACTGCTTGATGAAAAATGTTATAATTTATTAGCTAAATGCACACAAATAACTTAAATTTTATATATAAGTACACAATACTGCTTTATGTTCTATTACAATAAACTCCTCTTTATTACGATTTCCGTCTGTTGAAACCCGCCCCCGAAATCAAGCCCTAATTACGACTTTGAAGAGGTATGTTTCACAGTAGCTTAGATGAAAAAGTGCCCACGCACTTTAGAGGCCATACTTACTGGACATTTTTGCTTCGAATGACGGTTTCTGTAATATTCCCGAATGTTGTCCATTTCTCCTATGATACCTTGTATAGGAACATATATGGTTTGCCATCCTTCAAACGAAAACGTTGATTATACCAACAGATACTTATCAGAAGAAGCAGCGCTGCGAAGAATGCTAAAACGTCGATTGTGATAGTGGTTTGGTGTTTTTTTTATGATAGACAGACTAAGCGTGGTTATGTACAAGCCGCTGTAATGTACATATTAAAACTGAAAATAATAATCTGAATTGTCAGCATGTTTACATGTTTTGTATTTTTCATGAGAAGAATTACCGTGATTGTGAAATTAACTAACCCCGTGTCATAGCGTGAAATCGCTCTTACGGTTGATAGAACATCCAGTTAACAAAGCTATCATGAACCTTTTGTGAGACTCTAGTTTCCTTCAATGAAATTTGTATAGGAATCTGAATTTGTTTTTCCGTCAGTTCTGTGTAGGCTAGAGCAAAACTAATGGTGGAGAACAATGACGCATTTCTGTAGCCTTCTTTCGGCATCTAATGAAATTACGGCATGTGACACAGCTGCAAGTGTTCATGCAGGCTCGCCCCCTCCTGTTTAACTCTCATGTATTAGCACTGGGTGTTTCTCGGTCCTTAATTACATTTCTGCAGCCATTACATTCCACAAATATTTGAAACGGTGGTCCGCGTACCGCTAATATGCTTTGAAAGGTCTGTGCTGAACACCTGGCATACCTTCAGCCTATCTCACCAACTCTCGTGTGAAATGGATCTCAAGACTCAAGATCAAATTTCTAATTAGGTACAGGTCGCAGAGAAAGATAGACTATAGTCAATCCCCTAAAAGACCATCATACTTAAAATAAATATTTTTGTGTGTGTAAAAATAATTTTGACTAGAAATAAATAGATTTCAATGAAACTTAGTTAAAATTAACTAGACAAGGAGTGGAAAATAGGTAGTTTCGTTAGTTTTATACAGGGTGAGTTACTAACCGTTGCCACCTGGAGTAATTCCCAATGTACACTCCTGGAAATGGAAAAAAGAACACATTGACACCGGTGTGTCAGACCCACCATACTTGCTCCGGACACTGCGAGAGGGCTGTACAAGCAATGATCACACGCACGGCACAGCGGACACACCAGGAACCGCGGTGTTGGCCGTCGAATGGCGCTAGCTGCGCAGCATTTGTGCACCGCCGCCGTCAGTGTCAGCCAGTTTGCCGTGGCATACGGAGCTCCATCGCAGTCTTTAACACTGGTAGCATGCCGCGACAGCGTGGACGTGAACCGTATGTGCAGTTGACGGACTTTGAGCGAGGGCGCATAGTGGGCATGCGGGAGGCCGGGTGGACGTACCGCCGAATTGCTCAACACGTGGGGCGTGAGGTCTCCACAGTACATCGATGTTGTCGCCAGTGGTCGGCGGAAGGTGCACGTGCCCGTCGACCTGGGACCGGACCGCAGCGACGCACGGATACACGCCAAGACCGTAGGATACTACGCAGTGCCGTAGGGGACTGCACCGCCACTTCCCAGCAAATTAGGGACACTGTTGCTCCTGGGGTATCGGCGAGGACCATTCGCAACCGTCTCCATGAAGCTGGGCTACGGTCCCGCACACCGTTAGGCCGTCTTCCGCTCACGCCCCAACATCGTGCAGCCCGCCTCCAGTGGTGTCGCGACAGGCGTAAATGGAGGGACGAATGGAGATGTGTCGTCTTCAGCGATGAGAGTCGCTTCTGCCTTGGTGCCAATGATGGTCGTATGCGTGTTTGACGCCGTGCAGGTGAGCGCCACAATCAGGACTGCATACGACCGAGGCACACAGGGCCAACACCCGGCATCATGGTGTGGGGAGCGATTTCCTACACTGGCCGTACACCACTGGTGATCGTCGAGGGGACACTGAATAGTTCACGGTACATCCAAACCGTCATCGAACCCATCGTTCTACCATTCCTAGACCGGCAAGGGAACTTGCTGTTCCAACGGGACAATGCACGTCCGCATGTATCCCGTGCCACCCAACGTGCTCTAGAAGGTGTAAGTCAACTACCCTGGCCAGCAAGATCTCCGGATCTGTCCCCCATTGAGCATGTTTGGGACTGGATGAAGCGTCGTCTCACGCGGTCTGCACGTCCAGCACGAACGCTGGTCCAACTGAGGCGCCAGGTGGAAATGGCATGGCAAGCCGTTCCACAGGACTACATCCAGCATCTCTACGATCGTCTCCATGGGAGAATAGCAGCCTGCATTGCTGCGAAAGGTGGATATACACTATACTAGTGCCGACATTGCGCATGCTCTGTTGCCTGTGTCTATGTGCCTATGGTTCTGTCAGTGTGATCATGTGATGTATCTGACCCCAGGAATGTGTCAATAAAGTTTCCCCTTCCTGGGACAATGAATTCACGGTGTTCTTATTTCAATTTCCAGGAGTGTATGATAGCAACTGAAACGTTTGTGGGACAAATTTTGCATGTTTCGTTGGTTTTTTAGTGCTAGGTGGAGTCGCGTCAGAGATATGAAGGCCAACTTTGTTTTTTAAATGGGATGCTATTACTTATTTTCTGATAGCGGCTATCGAGACGAATCCACTGATGTGTATCAGCGAGGTGTTTGAAGGTCACAAAAAGGTGGCATGAACGTCGATTTACAGAAGGAGTTCGAAGTGATGACTGTTGGTATCAATGCAGTGCTGCAATCTTCTTATCATGGACTAAGAGGTATTCCTTATCACTTCAGCACTTATCGAAGCACATGCTCTGACATTATCCCTCTATATCGTGCAAATAGTAAATATTCACCGAATACGATGTATCCATCTAACGTGCCATAGACATGTAAACACCATTCGACGGCTTCGCAATACAACACTAATAGGAACGGTAACACTAGTATCGTCGAATGAAGCGAATGTGAATGATGTATTCCTTCGAAGAATAAGTCGATATGCTTCTCGTTTACGGAGAATGCAAACGAAATTCAGTGAAAGCTAGACACTTACATGCTGAAACATATCCTCAAGATACTCACCCTACACGTCTTACATTTAAATGTGTGTGTAATAAATTGAGAACAACTGGATCTTTAACACATCGGAAACATATCCGGCATAGGACAGTTACTAATGAGGAAACGGAAATTGATACTCTTGCTATTGTGGATCGAGATCCACGTGCTAGTTCGTGCAAAATCGCACGGGAATCTGGAATGAGCCAGAGTAGGGTTGTTCGTGTTCTGCATCGCCATAAATATCATCCATACCATATCAGTCACAACCAAGAATGAACTGGTACGGATTGTATGCGTCACACTGAATTCTGCCGATTGGCTCAACATCAGATTCAGAGGGATGACACATTTATTAATTTGGTTTTATTTACTGATGAGGCTACATTCACGAACCATGGAAACGTTAATTTGCATAACATGCATTATTGGGCAACTGAAAACCCATGCTGGCTGTGGCAAGCTGCTCACCAAAAACCGTGGTCGGTGAATGTATGGTGTGGAATTCTGGAGGACAGAATTGTAGGCCCCTATTTCATCGACGGAAATCTTAATGGTAGGAAGTACACCACATTCCTGCAAGAAAGATTAGGCCTGTTATTGGAAGAAATACCTTTAGGAACAAGGAGCAGAATGTGATATCAACACCATAGGTGTCCGGCACATTTTTCGCTGATAGCTAGAAATGAGTTGCAGAGGCAATTTCCGAATCATTGGTTTGGACACGGAGCAGATGTGTCGTGGCCGGCTCGTTCGCCAGACTTGACGCCTTTGGATTTTTCCTTGTGAGGATTCGTAAAAGATATTGTTTATAAAGACGTTCCAACTATCCGTGAAGATATGCGAGAGAGAAAATTTAGAGCATGTGCTTCGATAAGTGCCGATGTGTTAATGAATACCAATCAATCCATGACAAGAAGAGTGCCACACAGCATTGACACGAATGGTCATCACTTCGAAAATCTTCTGTAAATGGACGTTCACGCCACCTTCGTGACCTTCAAAAACCTTACTGTTACACATCATTGGGTTCATCTAGTCAGCTGCTACCAGAAAATAAGTACCAAATTATAGC
Source organism: Schistocerca serialis cubense (assembly GCF_023864345.2). Lineage (NCBI taxonomy): Eukaryota > Metazoa > Arthropoda > Insecta > Orthoptera > Acrididae > Schistocerca > Schistocerca serialis. Next base: position 336,233,386 of record NC_064642.1, read on the forward strand.
AACCCATTTAAGAAAACCAAGTTGACCTTCACATCCCTTAAACGACTCCACCTAGCAACAAAAAAACCAGCGTCATATTATGGCCCCCTTTTCCCATGTAACTTTTGTCCCACAAACGTTACAGCTCCTATCACACTTTCCTAGTCATTCTTGGTGGCAATAGCTAGTGATTCGCCCTGTATTAAGAAATCAATACTAAGCACGTTTAAACGCTCTTCTACACACTTGTTTACCGTACTTCTTTATTGAGGACAATGAGAAAACGCCGACAACCCACTAAAGCATGCTCTGAACCACATTCCGTCAGCCAGAGAGTTGTATGCAGGCAAGCCCATTGCGCAAGTTGTAAGGTGTCAGGCAAATCCAACACCTTCCATGAAAACCCTGACATGATAAGCAAATCCAGTAGTATGTCACATAACTCCGAATAAATCGAGACATTAAATTAACCAAAGTAATACGAGTAACAAGTGAGCAAATGGAATTCCACAGACTAACACAAGAAGGCCTAAATGCATGTCCTACCTTCCCACCGTGAGACAGACGCAGTTCCGAGGGGAGAAACGAGAACAGAAGCCGAGAGCAGAACCATGTTAAGCTGGAAGGCCCTCCGATAAGGGATGGACACCCACGTCGCCAGCTAACCGCTAGGACCACCCCCAGCCCATGTTAAAAGTTAGAGCCCTCCAGAGGAACAGTATAGATCTTGCGATAACACTAAAAGGACCACACCAGCTGCAAGTTTTAGCGTGAGACTTTTTCGCGTCTCTGCTACGTTGCAAACTTTAAAAACATTGCCCCACCACGAAAAGTATAACGTTTCTAATTCGATGGACAGAATTTTTGTAGGCGGAGCTTGAGGTTAACATTGAGACCCTGATTGGTCAGATGAAAGCACAGCCAGATAGTTTTCTTAAACAAACTTCGGTAAATTGTAGTAAGGAGAATTAGGAGAGAGTTGCTTCTGAGACGGCGAGGTGAGCGGAGCTGTGCTGACCGCCGCCCCCTGATGAACACTGACAAGGTAATGATCGCATGCAATGCCGCATAACAGCGCATAAGGCTTCACTCAGAACTGCAGATGTCTCATCTGTTACACCCCCTTTTTGCGTAATACTAGTGTCGATCGTCAATTAAAGCTCATGGTGTTCACATTTGTCACTTGAAGTAAACATCTGAAACGCTATGATTTTTCTGTTATATAATTTTTGAGAAGCCACATCAGCCGCTGTAATTTACGACAAGTTAGATAAGTAATTAAAGATAGTTGAGGATCACTGTAGACAACTTTGATAGTTTTCTCTTTTGTGAAACTTAATTTAAACCTTGATTATAGATGTGATATGGCGTAGGTCATATTTCGATCCATTGTAGAACTTGGAAACCCATTCAGGGAATATTCGTTCATATTTTTGTTGAACGCAGTTGGTTTTTATCATCCTGTATTAAAATATTTCCTTTTATCAATAGTGCAATTTATATACAATGTTTTGTGAGTAGAATAAAATTTCCAATGGTAAACTTAACTGCTTTTTCGACGTTATTTTTACCAGCTAACTAAAAATAGGAAAGCCTTGAACCTCTTCCACTAAATTTAGTTAGTATTAAGACTCTTTTACAGGGAGTGCAGTGGAGCTGACGCTGAAATCATTAAGTATTTGGTTATACCATCGCTAGTCTCACTGAACTCTTCTGAACTCTACATGTCATGTGTGGTTTGGCGTCTCCTTACCAGCAACAGGTCCCAGGTTCAAACTAGTCAATTCCCTAAAAAACACACTCAGAGCATCGTTGCGCGAAAGTGATAGGGAGACACGACATAGAACAAACAGACACCATGCAGAATGTTAGAAAATGGCGACCCTGCCAGGATGGTAAAATACCATGATTGAAGATCGACCACATGCTTAGCTAGGTCAGAAAAATATCCTGTTAAAAAATTTTCGTAATAAAAATTTTTTTTTATAAAGGCATAAATAGTCGAAAACAGTAGCTTCAGCGATAGATAGTGAGACATTATAGCAGAGACAATAGCATAATTAAGTCATGAATTTTAAAAATTGTTAGAATTAAGTTTTCTCCTCAATGCAAGCGCACAGGTGGTGGATACATCGTTGGCAAGTTGGTTCTGACCCAACAAGTAAGTGAATGGATTGTCAGTATTGGGTATAGTAAGTGTCTAATCGTGTGAACAAAAAGTTTATGAAACGCGTGAGATCTTATGAGCGCATGTTGACTCGAAGTAGGGCGCGTGAATTGCTTTTAAAACAGAAAATAAGGGATTCGGAATGATTAGCAATGGCAGATCGAGACCTTGACCGAATTGAGGTAGAGACCCAGCATGAAAATGGACAGAGAATAGAGGACAGTACAATAGACGATGCAGTATCGCGACAAATAGGACTTATAACGGACCATAACGAGGATAATGTACGTCAAGACATACAAAACGTAAGTCAGCATACGACAGAGGAGCAGGAAAGTAGAGAGACAGCCGATGAGGATTCTAACTTGCGTCTTGAATACGTAGAACCCATAGTACAAGTAATCAGAGCTCCCTCACCACAGAATACAAGGAATGCGAGCAGAAACGTGTCACAGCACAGTTCAATGCAATCGGTTGCGAACCAACACTTGGCGAAAACACAGAGCGTAGGACGTCGGAAGAAAACGCAATAGGACCCACCAATCTGGCAGAATTATTACAACAAATTACGGAAACCATGACAAGGCAAAATAAAGACATAGCGAACCAAATTCAAATTCAGAATGCAGAAACCACGAGACAAATGCGTACGATTAAAGAATAAAACAAAAAAATTCAGTTACACCTAAGTCATATTGAAGACGAGGCAAAAGAATCTCGAGAAGTGATAGGAAACTCAATAACAGGTCACAATCAATTGAGAACAGACATTGACAAGGTACAAGCGGACGTACAAACATTGCGTAATGACATTCAGGACGAGATCAAAACATTACGTAACAACACCTAGGGAGAAGTCAAGAAACTAGAGAAACAGATCAACGAAATTACTAGACAAGCAGCAGGTACAGCGCGTGAAGTTGTTGAAAACAGTGTGTTACACAAACGTATCACAAAAGCAGCGCTGAAAAGATATGATAACAGCATAGTCAAAATAGAAGCGCAAACGAAGCGACAATTTCAGAAATTGCGAACAGACTTGTTGCAAACCATTGAAGAGCGTAGTGAACAGGATCGAACAAGCACAGAGTGTGCAATCACATCCGTATCTGTAACAGCACCGGAAAAACAAGCAATTAACGAAGATATTACGCATTTGCGATTCCAATCACAGGCGGAAAGTAACATACGTGAAATCAGACAGCCTGCACAGCGACAAACACGTTTCGAAATTCTTGATGAACAAACGTCATCACAAACACATGCGGAACCACAAATGTATGTTTCAAGACAGTTTGGATCGTGCAATGAAGCAGCAAGGTTAGCCAGACAAGATACCGAACCAATACCTGACAATGGAAAGCCAGGTCGCGAAGAGTACAGTGAAATGCATTCAGCTACACGTTCACAACAGATGGAAGAAAATTATTGTGTACCACTCCAACGATACTACGCAAGGGTAGGCGAAAGTTACAGTGGACAATATCCAATGGATCTACCACAACCTGAAAGAACGACGGGAGAAATGATCAGAAACAAAAGTGGCGAAGAATCGCGAATTTCATATGGAACTATGACGAAGTACGACAACGATCATTTCCTCACAGTCAGAAAATTTCAGTACTTTCGAGAAGGAAACTCATTACATCCACGAACTTTTATTGATCAATTACGAGTAGGATTACCAGAACACTGGACGCTAGCACACAAATTAGACTTTATATGTGCACACATGTCAGGAACAGTCGCAGAAACCATGCAGAATGTTGCAGCGACATGCCGATCGTACGAAGATTTCAGAGAGAAGTTTCTCTCACGATATTGGTCCAGCGAAGCACAGAACAGAGTGAAGTACGAATTATTACAGAATCTATATTTTGAAAATTCAGGAGAGAAGAGTCTCGTGAAATACTTCGAATTAATGGCAAAGAAAAATCAATGCTTAGATGTACCATACAGTGACGGAGAGTTGATTAAATTATGCGCGATGAAGCTACCATTGAAATACCAGCAATCATTAGTAGGTCGCGGAGGCATAGACGTCGAAGCATTTAAAGGTAGTCTAAGGGAACTAGAGTTCATATTTTCGGAAGATGACGTAAGAAAAAGACGAAGCCCACGTGAAAACGAAAGCAAAAAGCAGTGGAATCCACAAGACACAGTACGAAGAAACAATAATTACGAACCATGTGATAACTTCGCACCAAGAAACTTCAATAGATTTCAACAAAGAACTGGTTATGGATTTAGGAGAGAATATAGCAGTAACTATAATTCACCGTGGAACGGCAACAACTATTACAGAGGGAATAACGACAACCGGAACGGGTACTGGAGAACCAATAGACCGACAAATTATCAACAAAGAAACCACTCTCAACAAGCTGAACAAGAAAAGAGAATACACATAGAAGAGGTGGAGGTAAGACCACCAAACCCCGATAAGCGTTCGAATTGACAGCTAAGCGCCCATGCCAAAGAGAAAGACGCACCGACCCAGGACAATTGCAGCACCTTGAACAGAGAAGTAAAAATCTTATCACGAGAAGAGAATAAGGAAGAAACAAATCCGCAGGGACCAGATGAAAACGAAGACAAGAAAATAAGAATATCGTGTTGGGACGTAATTAATTGGGAGAATACTGACGAGGAAGATGAATTACCAGACGCATGCACAACGAATGTAGGAGGAAAGGACGAAGTAATGAGTATTGCAGAGCTATTTGAGATGGAAACCAGGGAAAGCGAATTCAATGAGGATAATGCGCAGTCGACAGAAGTTGAAAATAAGTTACGAGTGGGCACACAACCCAACGTATATAATGAAGGAAGTTATGAAGGGATAATCAGAGCATTTAGATGCGATTATGTGGAAGTAGCGACGAAGAAGGCAAGATGGACGAGGAAGAGGAAAAAGTAGAGGACGTTGAAGAAAGCGTAAATGAAGGAAGAAATAGAGAAGAGGAAATAAAAGAGAGAGAAGTAGCAGTCGAAGCTTATCTTACAGAAAGTTCGGATTCACAAGGGAAATTCCTAAAAAGACTCATGTATGATTCAGTGGAGGATTCGTTGATGCAAGAAGAAGAAGAACAGAACCAACCCTTTCAAATTCAACCAATTGTGAAGGCCATGGTAAAGCATATCCCAGTCAATATTGTAATTGATAGCGGAAGTGAACTGACTGCGATCTCAGAAAATTTATTCATGCAGTGTAATGCTAATGAGGAATTGCCAGTTCTGAAAACACGTAAGATTAAAGTAAGAGGTCCTATTAGAAACAATGCTGCGGAGTTACGAGACAAACATGGTTAACTCTTTTGTGTCAAGGTCAAAAGATTGAAGCCAACTTCGTGATTATACCTAAACCAACTGTAGATTTGATTATAGGTGCAGATTTTTTAAATGAGAGGCGAGCGATAATAGATATGGGGAAAGGTAGCGTAACATTAGGGAATGTCACACTTCTCTTTGAGCAAAAGCTAAAATTAGAAGAAATACCAGTTATAAACAAACAATTAAGAATGACGCGCGATAAAGAGGATGAAGAATTAGAATTGTATGCACAAAAGGGGGAATCGCCTCAACTCATGTTAGATGTCCATAAAGAAATCGACGAAAAATTGCAAGAAGTTCAAGGTATTTCGGAACACAGTAAAAGAGAACTAGAGGGTAATTTACGAGATAAATCAGACGTATTTTTCCCTAATACTGGCAGTATTAAACACTTTCAGTACAAGTTTGAAGTAAAACAGCACAAACCGTTTAGAGTGCCACCCTATACAATCCCATTACGCTACAGGAACGAAGTATCCCAGGAGATATCTAAAATGTTAGATGACGATATTATTGAACCAGCTACCGCCACATACAACAGCCTGCTCCATATTGTACAAAAACGAGATGGGAGCATCAGGTTAGTGCTTGATTCCAGACAGATCAACACAATTATAGGAATTGATACAAAACTTCCACGGTGCTAAGATATTTTCATCAATTGATTTATGGAGTATTTTCTGGCAAATAGAATTGGCCCCAGAATGTTGAAAATTTACAGCATTTATCGTATTCGGTAGATGTTACCAGTTTAAACGATTGCCATTTGATTTAAAAACATCATCAGCAGCGTTTATTAGGGGATTTAATACTATACTCAGTCCTGAAATTTTACAAAAGATTACTTGTTATGTTGATGATGTGATTATAGCAGAACCCTCTTGGTAACATCACAACGACACATTAAATCAGTTTTTACAAATCATGAAAAAGCATGGGGTCACAATAAGTATAACAAAATCCAAATTTGGAAGGCGAGAGGTCAAATTTCTAGGACACATAATTTCAGAGAAAGGGGTAATGCCCGACCCAAAAAAAAAACCTAACGGCAATCAAAGAATTCTGTACTCCATATAATAAGAAAACTCTCAGAGAATTTCTAGGTCTCACTGGATTCTATAAAAAATTTATTTGGATCGACTCTCGCAACACCACGCCTATGTGCATTGACTGGAAAAAACACGCCATGGGTATGGGATCAACAACCCAATGAAGAATTTTTAAAAGTGAAAAACGCACTAACAACAGCACCGATTTTAGCACATCCTGATCTAACACAAAATTTTTGTATGGCCACTGATAGTGCGAAAACAGGTTTAGGAGTTGTTTTATTCCAAGAATACGAAAAGGCAGGGCTAAGATCATATAGAACAACTGCATTTGCCAGTCGGGTACTCACAAAAAGCGAGAAAAACTATTCAGTTACGGAGCTGGAAGCATTGGCCATTGTATGGGGCTTCCAACGTTTTCGATACTTCCTATTCGGAAGAAAAACAAAAGTATACATTGACCACAAAGCATTAGAATTTCTGTTATCCGCCAAACTAACTCATGGAAGGTTAGCCAGATGGATTTTAATACTACAAGAATTTGACTTCACTATTACACACATACCAGGACCAGCGAATGTATTAGCAGATGCTTTATCACGATGTCCACAGGGTGCACCCAATAACATAGGTTTGGAAGCAACAGAAGACCAGTTTACAATGTACTACATGAAACAAATACCTTTCGAAAACTACATTACGACGCATTGAAAAACATAGGCAAAGAACAGGACAAGGATCCCGAAGTACTAGGAATCAAACACAAGTGGAGAAGTAAGGATTTTCCAGACATTCGACAGCACTATCTCGTAGAAAACAATGTTTTATTTTTTTAGATGAAATGTTGCAACGAATGAATGGTTAATTTATATCCCAGATGAACTAATTAATAAGTACATATGGTATACACATTTAATTAATGGCACCTTTGGACCAAAGAAATGCTTTTTAAAAATAAAACAAACAAGCCATTTTCCTAATATGGAAAGACGAATTAGAACAGTATTAGTCAAATGCGAAAAATGTATGATGGCTAAACACATCACTTTCCAAACCAAGCCACCTATGTTTCCAATAATCCCTAAAAGATTAAAGCAAATAGCTGCAACAAATTTGATGGGGCCCCTCCCACGCACAAAAATGGATATACTCGTATTTTCATATTTGTCGTTTTGGAACTTACTTCTAAATATGTTACCTTGACACCATTAAAACGGGCAACAGGTCTTACTGTAAGTAAAGCATTTAGACAAGATTTTCTCAGACAAGTAGGTCGAGTGGAACGAATAATTTCGGATAATGGCCCACAATACAAATCAGTGCAATGGCAGAACACGTTAAAACAACACAAAATAAAACCCATCTACATGTCTAAGTACAAACCTAGCTTAAATCCAGCAGAACGATCTATGAAGGACATAGGCACTTTATGCCGATTATATGCAGGCAAAAGACGCAACACTTGGGATATATACCTTAAAGATTTTCAAGAAGTAATAAATGAAATGACACATAGCACTACACTACTACCTCCAGTCACTGTACTTAAAAATATTGAACCCCCAAACATAACCAGAGAAAATGTTAGATTTCCTATTGTACCACATAGACAGCACAAACAAGTCATAGCAACAGCGCTCTCCAATATCAGAAAGGCAGCCATTAAAAGAAAAGAAAGAGGAGATAGAACAGCAATTAAAAGAACATTCTCAGTAGGCCAGAAAGTATTTGTAAAAAGGCACCATCTCTCCAGCAAACAGAAACACAAAATACATAAGTTTTACGCTGCATACAAAGGACCTGTCATAATTAGCCGAATTCCTCACGATAATTCTGTGGAACTAATGAACCCAAAAACAGGCAAAACCTCAGGACTTCACCATGTGAGCCATATCAAAAAGTTTGAAGATTAATTTTATTACTGGTAAATAATCAGCACAACATTTCAAGATTATGCTGCAGATAAGATCGTCAGGAGAAAGAAGAATGAAGAGAGAGGAAGGTGGGAAAACGAAAGTAGTTTCAATAAAAACAAAAACAAAAATAACACCAATAGTACCATAGATTAAGGTGAAGGGATAAAGTGTAGATAGTCTAACAGCATGAAATACTAAAATGCTATACACCACGACACTACACAAAAATAATAAACGAATTTGAGGATTCTTGTAGACGTTAAGACTCAAAATATCTTAGAATTGCAACATGGAAAGGGCGCCGAAATTTGTAAAGCTTTTAAGAAGGCGTAAAACAATGTAGGTACTAGACGTATGTTAGATGATTATAAGTAAAACGTTTTGTAAGAACCATTGTAAAAAATTCCAGCAAAGACGAGATGCAACAACCCACAAGTTGCAACGCGAGAAGTTTCAAGAAAGGAAAGGACGTAATTAGCAAGACACGATTCTTACAAGGCAGAAGCATCGAGAGAAGGGAAAGGACAGTGAGACCAACAGAAGGCCCTTGTAGTCGAAGTGGGCAGTAAATAAATCTGCTGCCAAGCTGAACCACAGGGTGGCGGAACCCTGCTGGGACAGAACACAGAACCACACAGTGGCGGAACCCTGCAGAGACACGACAGGACACCAAATGCCAGAAGGGTCTCCAAATGCCCTGACTCAGCAGAGCGAGCAAAAAACGGCCCGACGAGAATACCGCTTGGGCAAGCCACCACTGGCAAAAAATATGTGTAAAAGTCACACTACTGCTATTAAACAGCACGCTGATGCACGAAACTGAAGAAAACTTCCACAAAGTAAAAATGACATGCCAAAACAAAATATCAATCTGTCACTAAGAGGAGAACTTCAAAGCGACTAGTTATCAATAAATATTTCCATATCCTGCCCAGAGAAGAACCAAGAAGCAAGTAAGAAGCAGAGAAAAAGCAGGAGGAACTTAAGTTGAAGATTCGCAAGATTGAGACCAAGAAAGAAGTTGGGTGAAGAATAGACAACATACCTTCCCAAATCCCTATCCTATTGTAAACTAGTCGTCTGCGAAGTATTACAACGAAAAACGACCGCTTTCAGCGACACATAACGATGACTTTCACGCATACAAAGCCAGTAAACCACGAGATTCTGCACTCACAGCTCCATTCCATTATGGGACCTCCACAACAGCAACACACACTTGCAAAGCCTACAAGGAACGACGAACGAAGCTGTACATCAAATATTGCCCATATCCATCTCGCTCAAGTCCATCACCTTCATGCAAAAAACATTCGCCAGCCTCACGCTTAAACATTCATAGGATTGTGTGAATGTGTGAAATCAAATTATGTGATGTAGGAATTGTGCAAAAGAAACGTGCAAAAAACTAAAGAAGTTAAGCACACCAGAAAGCTAATAAACTACAAAATAACAGTCATTGACTATGGAATTAAGTAAAAATAGCCTATCGATAAAAATAAGTCTTTAGTTCTGAAACGGACAGTATATAAAGAACAAAAGTAAGGCATAATAAACACTAAAACTATGTGCCACTTATTTTCTCATCATAAAAATAAAAGAATAACTATATTTAACTTATTTTCTCCTTATAAAAACAAAGAATAAAAAATTATCTTGCTGGATGTTTTCTCCTTTTTTTTAACATTTGTACCATTTGTTAGGATAATATCTCAATACTTGTGTATGTATATTTCTTTGTCAAAGCAATTCTTGAAAATAATTCTTATTTGTTAGTGTAACAATGTTGAAATGAGCGTCTAGAAAGAAAAACATTTTACTTGTACATGATATTTAGAAAATGTGTTAGGAATAGATTTTACTTAATTACTACATTTATAAAAACAATATTTCTAAGAAAATCGATGTGAAAGACCCCTCACTTTTGATAACAAACTTCTTAAAAAACAAACTTCACTATTAAATAAAGAAAGAAAATAATTAAAAAATAATAATTATAATAGAATAAAAATATTCTTCCCTTGTCAATATAAACATATTTTTGATAATAATGTGGAAGAATATAAAAATATAAATTAGAAATACAAACTAGCATAGAACAGAATAATGTGGCTGAACAGTAGGCAACAAAATTTAGATAACGGAATAATTTTTGACTGGCTTAGACAACGATTCAATCATTGCCTAACTTCAGTACAAAAATTAAGTTCGAAGGGTGGTGATATGTAAGGTGTCAGGCAAATCCAACACCTTCCAAGAAAACTCTGACATGATAAGCAAATCCAGTGTTATGTCACATAGCTCCGAATAAATCGTGACACTAAATTAACCAAAGTAATACGAGTAACGAGTGAGCAAATGGAATACCACAGACTAACACAAGAAGGCCTAAATGCATGTCATACCTTCCCACCGTGAGACAGATGCAGTTCCGAGGAGAGAAACGAGAACAGAAGCCGAGAGCAGAACCATGTTAAGCTGGAAGGCCCTACGATAAGGGACGGACACCCACGTCGCCAGCTAACCGCTAGGACCACCCCACAGCCCATGTTAAAAGTTAGAGCCCTCCAGAAGAACAGTATAGATCTTACGATAACACAAAAAGGGCTACCCCAGCCGCAAGTTTTAGCGTGAGACTTTTTCGCATCTTTGTTACGTCAGGACCACCCCCCAGCCCGCGTTAAAAGATAGAGCCCTCCAGAAGAACAGTATAGATCTTATGATAACACTAAAAGGAGCACACCAGCTGCAAGTTTTGGCGTGAGACTTTTTCGCGTCTCTGTTATATTGCAAACTTTAAAAACATTGCCCCAACACGAAAAGTATAACGTTTCTCATTGGATAGACAGAATTTTTGTAGGTGGAGCTTAAGGTTAACATTGAGACCCTGATTGGTCAGATGAAAACACAGCCAGATATTTTTTTTAAACCAACTTCGGTAAATTGTAGTAAGGAGAAGTTAGGAGAGAGTTGCTTCCGAGACGGCGAGGTGAGCGGAGCTGTGCTGACCGCCGCCCCCTGATGAATACCTACAAGGTAATGAACGCACGCGATGCCGCATAACAGCGCATAAAACTTCACTCAGAACTGCAGAAGTCTCATCTGTTACACCCCCTTTTTGCGTAACACTAGTGTCGACCGTCATTTAAAGCTGATGGTGTTCACATTTGCCACTTGAAGTAAAAATCTGAAACGCCATGATTTTTCTGTTATATAGTTATTGAGAAGCCACATCAGCCACTGTAATTTACGCTGTATCACATTTTTTACATATATTTTAAAAGTTGTACATGCTAACAGGGAAACACAAATCGCAGAAGACAAACAACAATTAAAAACAATGTATTCTACATATCTATACTTTTTTAATTCACTGTTACTAGACGGTCCCTATGATTTTGCACTTGGTACGTATTACGTTATATGTGGTCGTGTACGAAATTCAGCTAACATATTGAATTTTTTTGGACTTCGATAGAAATGTCTATTTGTCACCAATCTCGAGATAATTGATTTTATGTAGCGGACTCGTTTCCGATTACATGTACCACTGACAAAGCCAGAATCAAATATCCACCACATACCTCATATCTCATAAACGATCTGAGATACTGAAAAGAAGATTTTGGTAAATGATAGTATGCAAAGCGGAGAGTGTTTCACGATATAGCTAATATGCGAAACTTCATTATCACTTGTTTGTCCGCCCGTGGTAACTGAGTGGTCAGCGCGACAGAATGTCATGCCTAATAATCCGGGTTCGATTCCCAGCTGGGTCGGATATTTTCTCCGCTGAGGGACTGGGTGTTGTGTTGTCCTTATGATGATCATTTCATCCCCGTCGACACGCCAGTCGCCGAAGTGGCGACACCTCGAAACACTTGCAGCAGGCTAGCGGTCTGCCCGACGGGACGCCCTAGCCACACGGCATTTCCATCAACTGATTTATTCAACTAAGTGCAGACTTTTTCGACGAAACAATGTAATATTTAAGTGCCACCGATAGATGATGAAACGAGATTTGCTGTGGGTTTCGGAACAACATCAGTGAAAAACATTGTAGGTTTAATTTTGTATTGAGGAGATGTTTTTTCTTTTGTGAACTGTAAACATTGCTTGTCCTCAGTTCCTGAATAAAATTAATAAACCACTGTTTCCGGATTCTGCCACAATTGTGTATGTGAAACATGTTAGTGAGGTGACACAGTGTAAATTCTGTTGTCTTTTGGCAAAAGGAGCAAATTTTAACAAGGCAACAAGAGAAATGTAGGTTTTACTCGGTATTCGCCACTCACTACGCTTCTCTCAAAGTGACAATTGGTTAACAGTTCTGTCTGCTTTTGATGCATATTCGGCTGTTACTAACCAAAGCAGAGAGAACAGTCAGCATGCAAGTTTAGGCGTAGAGGAGCTCAGTTTCATATTTATGAAAAAATATGAGCGTAGGCTTAAGTTCAGAACGGCACTTTGAAACACCACTGTTTTTGGTCCTTTATTGGGTTTTATGTGATTTACCGAAGCCGCCAAAATTAATTAGTATGATTATATGACGGTGTGCTTAGTGGATGAAAGGCTATCGGCTTTTCTGCTGTGGTTTCGGGGGTATTTCAACCGAGTGCGGCTGTTCTGAGACTGAATAGTGGAATGGTTGAAAGTTTGTGTGTTATTATAGACCATAAAGGTTCCGATGTACAAATTGATTTGTGTTTTCTACGAACACACAAATTCTGAGGCAGTTGCTACCTTCGCCTTACACGTCTAATTACGGTTATGTCTTTCATTGGTTGCTGATTTTAGGTACTTCGTCACACGCAATGATGATAGTTAACATTCACAACAATCCTCACTGCAATCCATGGTTGTTGCTGGCCGACGCGGTTGACGCGAAACGCGTAATTCGGCACTTGTCACTTTTGGTTTCGTATCACTCGCGAATCGGTATCGATGAGGGTCAACCCCACGACGATCAGGGGGACGCGCTCATTTGTCATACTCTGGTGAATTTACCGTTTACTACTCACACGACCACCATTCTTGTCTGTCTCTCTAGTACTACTGCTCACTCGACACTCACCAGTACCACTTCTCACTCGACACTCCTCACACTGCCTCCTGCAGCGCTTGACAATCGACTCCTGTCTGCTATCGACTTGGATGTCGGATACTAGCATCTATGTTCGTGGGATCATGGATCCCTTACAACTTACCCCCTAGTGCAGGGTACAATGCATTCATTGACCGTCCATAATCCCGACCACTACCGCCCTCCCCACGTCTGTGCAGCCGAATGCGCGTCTACCACCGATGTTCTGCGTGCTCTCAAACAGCACTTAATTGCCTACCCGCTAGATATCGGTACTGGAGCACAAGTTGTTCATTTACTCAGGAACCAAACAAAATTGTTATTTTTACAGCTCCCGAGAGCTGCGACGCGCAGTTTCAGAGCCCTTGCATTAGCACCTGAAAGTGTCAAATGGTTATCTTAGGTCATCAGTTCCCTAGAACTTAGAACTACTTAAACCTAACTAACCTAAGGACATGACTCACATGCATGCCCGAGACAGGATTCGAACCTGCGACCGTAGCAGTCCCGCGGTTCCGGACTGCAACGCCTAGAACCGCACGGCCACCGCGGCCGGCACCTGAAAGTGTCACTCGTGGTCCGTGTGCGCTTTGTGATCAGCGGAAAGGCCGTTAGCCTGGAGACTGACAGGTTTTCACAACGAAGTGATTTGACAAGAGTATGTTTTCTCCGTCGCCGTATCAGTACTGTTCGACTTTGCAGTATGGCTCCAGGAGGGTATTACAGAACCAATTACGTTCCTTTATACGCCAGTCAGAGCGTTCGCAGAGCGGCGGCAGAAGTAAAATTCGTTTAAGCAGAACAGACGCGTTGTTACTAGCGTCAGAGGCGCCGCGTGGCTGACGTGGACATTAAAAGCTGTAATGGCCTTGTCCACAATGTTTTAACGATTTGCATTCGGTAAATTATTCAGTCGGCTAAAAGGGCCGTTTTGCACAGGCTGTTAACCCGGCGAACATTAGCACTTACGCCGCTGCGCTGTGCTGTGCGTGCCGGCTCGACGACAGAAATACGACTGCGCCGCGGCCGTTGCATGCTAAGCGCGTCGCCCCGGACCGTTACGCGAATAGAAATCACTGCACCCAGACGTCGTTTCTCCTGTAACGGACACGTAAGCTGGCTTAAAGAGACTTCGCAATTCCGTGGTACGTAATCTGCTTACGAGGAAAGGGGCGAGCAGCCACTGTTCAAAAATCCGTGTGAATTATTGCAGTAATATACACAAACCTGACATGAAAAAAAAATTCGAATGTTTCAGATAAGGTAATGATTCATCGCACAGTTGTCACTTTTCTCCGTTGCAGTGTCCACGTCATCTTTTAATCCCATAATTTCTTTCCAGTGCAGTAGTGCATTACTCAAAAAATGGTTCAAATGGCTCTGAGCACTATGGGACTTAACTTCTGAGGTCATCAGTACCCTAGAACTTAGAACTACTTAAACCTAACTAACCTAAGGACATCACAAACATCCATGCCCGAGGCACGATTTGAACCTGCGATCGTAGCAGTCGTGCGATTTCGGACTGAAGTGCCTAGAACCGCTCGGCCACCGCGGCCGACAGTGCATTACTCCATCTTCTTCTTGTCTGTGATCTCCATATCAATTACACCATCATAATCGAGAACCAGCTTTATTTATTTTAATCATTGTCTGCCCCTACAATCTGATCTTTCGAGGCCTTTCCGTCTTCAGAAAATTCATCTGGTAAAGATTCGACAGACACTGCTGCACAAAAAAAGAAAAAAATGGCAGCATCGTCAAGGACAGTATTCAGTGCACCAGGGCATACTGCGGGATTGTGGAGTTAATGGTTTCGAAATTATGGCAAGCCATCTGGCCTGTCTCGTTACATAATTATTCTGTTTTGTAATGACATCGAAGAAAAGGAGAGTACATAGGTGCTAAAATGAGATCAGTTAAACGAAAGCTCTATTTGCATTGGAGTTGTTGCTCAGAGTGATTTTCGTCTTCTAATTAACTTCTTCTTCTGAAACTGGGAGCAGCCATGAGCTTCATGTCGGCGCTCAGGATATGCTGATTGTACGGGTTAGGATGGTTTTTGTTGGGTTGGCAGAAGAGCCAACACCGTCTTACTAGAGGAGGCCGAAATGCACGCGTTTTAGCTCACGCAGGCTGGCGTGAGGAGGGAAGGACTCAACTGACGTGAGGTCTGGAACATGACAAGGAATTAGAATTCAGAAAGCGGACGTAATTACTTTGATACTTAGCTTTAATCCATTAATGATGAACGTCGCTCTTGACGGTACATGATTCACAATATTATCTGTTCAGAATAGTAACTGAATATGGCGCCTTGCTAGGTCGTAGCAAATGACGTAGCTGAAGGCTATGCTAAACTGTCGTCTCTGCAAATGAGAGCGTATGTAGACACTGAACCATCGCTAGCAAAGTCGGCTGTACAACTGGGGCGAGTGCTAGTGAGTCTCTCTAGACTAGATCTGCCGTGTGGCGGCGCTAGGTCTGCAATCACTGATAGTGGCGACACGCGGGTCCGACGTATACTAACGGACCGCGGCCGATTTAAAGGCTACCACCTAGCAAGTGTGGTGTCTGGCGGTGACACCACAGTTTTGAGTAGGCAAACCCCAAGAAAGTCCCTCTGGGAATTGTAGCCCGGAGAACATGGCAGTGACTGCTTTCGACCTGGGGGTGTGTACTGTAACTTGTGACCCCGAAACCACTTTCGTTCTGGGAAGTGAAACGGCGGTACGTCCGATGTAAGACATCTGCAGTGTATGTATGTCAAACTATTGTCAGAACTCTTCTGCAGATGGTCAACGCAAAGTACAAGTTTCGCAAGAGCTGGGACTGTGAGGAACTAGCCTCTCGTTCAGCCCTTCAGCTTTCTCGCAGGCTGTGTAGCGAGGCTAGTTACTTTAACAGAAGGCACGAATTGGTCAGTTTCTCTGTGATGTCAGGTGGACGTAGGAGATTTGTTTAATATACGAGTGGCTTCGCAACCTTTGGTGGGAAGTAACACAGAGGCAGTTTTAGAACATACTAGAAAGAACTACTGGCTGTGGGGTGCCAGACCGATCAGACATTTGCGAGAAGTGATACAAAACAGTTCGTACATGACTTCGTCATTTGCAGCGCTTGATCTACGACGAATAGCACATTATACTAGCAGATCATAGCAAGTGCTGTACAGGTTCACACCCAATTACCTCGACACAAAAAAATAGCACATTATACTAGCAGATCATCGCAAGTGCTGTACGGGTTCACAACCAATTACCTCGACACAGACTAGTTATGCCGCGTTATTTTAGGAGAGGAAGGCGTTCGCGCCTTTCAGGTGAATAAAGCTACTGATAATATGTCTATTACTACGAAGAGCGGAGGAGGTGCGCAAGTTATTCTTCATGGTCCTTAAGCGTTTTGTGGATGCGTACTGAATTTTACACTTACTAATGCTGATGATAGTGCACATGGTAATGGCTGGGTTACTGTGTCTCTAGTTCGTAGTGGCAAAGTGGAGACTGTATCAGGGCTGGAGACTTTTAACAGCCGAGAAGTTATTGCTTACCGCACATTTCAGATATGTGAAGTGTATAACAGCGATCGTGGTTCATCTTACTATATGTCTACAATGCCGTTGGTTTACATGGCAGCAGATGTAATGGTGAGCGTGATTGCTGCATCGACATAATAGGGAAGCTTACTTATTAGAATCATGTCAGCAGTTTGGATGCGATTTTTCAGGCGTGCATAGTAATATCCATGGCTCCCTTTTATAACTTCTTCCAGCAGACGGTCAGCCAGAGAATAACGTGTATGTGGGACAAATATTTGGCATAGTTCAGGGACAAATGAGCATCTGAATTCCAACTCCTCCCATAACTTTGCCATTCAGTAGCCTCTGAAAAGATTTTCACGTTCATTATTGTAAAGTAACACTTCTAAAATGCTGTACGTTTGATTGATTGTCGTTATGAAGATTTTCTCTCTGTGATAAACCGACAAGTAAATTGCATTTTATTCTTATGGCTCACTCCCTCATTAATGCAATAAACTAAATAATAAAGCAGTATTCTGTTTTTAGTCCATTGTGCAAGTATTCAATATCATTGGATCTTGAGGTTGTGTCTCGAGTATGACTAGGTCTGATCCAGTTAACAACACCAACTCACAGAAGTGGGGTTTCGCGTTTCATTTGCCACGGTCGTCGGCGATGAGAGGGCGCTCACGTGGCTTGTTCGTGCGCCCTCTGTTTTTACTCTGCAGGCAGTAACTGAGTTTAGAGGCAAGAAGTGTTTGCAACATTCATTATAGGATACTGGAATACTCCCTCATCAATGCAATAAACTAAATAATAAAGCAGTATTCTGTTTTTAGTCCATTGTGCAAGTATTCAATATCATTGGATCTTGAGGTTGTGTCTCGAGTATGACTAGGTCTGATCCAGTTAACAACACCAACTCACAGAAGTGGGGTTTCGCGTTTCATTTGCCACGGTCGTCGGCGATGAGAGGGCGCTCACGTGGCTTGTTCGTGCGCCCTCTGTTTTTACTCTGCAGGCAGTAACTGAGTTTAGAGGCAAGAAGTGTTTGCAACATTCATTATAGGATACAACCATGTGCCGTCAACGAGTGCGTACTTCTGTTGAATAACATCAACCATTTGAATGGGGTCGCACTTTGGTCCTGCAGAAGCTGGATGGATGTATCGACTGATCGCTGCCCATCTCGACACCGCCAAGTGCGACTACTTTGTTGTCGTGAAAGAGCTGACAGGAGATTGGAATGCCGCTCTGCAGTCTTCAGTGATGAGAGTAGGTTCTGTCTATACGCGAGTGGGGGACTCACATGTGTATGGCGTAGTCCTGGTGAGCTGCCTATTCCAGAATGCATTCGCCCACAACCCACAAGTACCAGCCAGGGCCTCGTGGTGCAGGGAGGCGTTACACCTCTAGATGACATCTGGTGTTTCTGCAGCGTAAAGTAAGCAGTGCTCGCTACTTTGAACCAGATTGTTATACTCGTGCTACTTGTCGCAAACCCTGATCCCGTAAGCGTTAGAAATTATTACGAAGGTGCAACTTGGAGCTGGCAGCCAGGACCTGCCGGAGCCTTGCAGCACCGTTTGAACAAACATGTCCAAGCTGCCGATATCCCGGCGCCGAGCGACAAACAGGAAATGTAGTGACTATAGCCATGCCAAAGACATATAGTTGTCAAAGGAGATGTTCTAGAGTGCTTTCTAATATGGTATGGTCCGAGAAAGCGACCTTTGTGAACAGTACAAATACGGGTCCGTCTGCAACCTAGGAGAGAACAGGTCTGCAATGGTAAAGAGACACTACCTCTGTGTCGCTCGCCACCCGGTCTCAGACAGTCGTTAGCCTCGATATGCCGCCGCCACTATTCTGAGGAATAATTAGTCGACTTTATCGGCCGCTACTAATAAGACTCATTCTGAGGAATAATTAGCCGACTTTATCGGCACAAGATCACCATTATACAAAGAATTAGGTGGTCTTAGTGTTGGAGTAATGTCTGGAGTAGAGCTCCATTATCATGAATCCATTCTTTCATTTCCAGCCTGCTTCCTTCTGTTCCGTGCTTTGAAATACTTTTACCATGTAGACGAGCCGCTATCGGAGTACTAGAAGGAGCCCACACTAATTTCTCTCTGAGGTAAGATCCCCTGTCTTCTATGAGGTAACCTTCTATCTCCGTCACAGAACACTACATTCTGCCGTTTCTATGACAGGAAGTTATATGCATGTCCACATACGGCTGCTGAGACACAACATAGTCTTCGTGGTGTACATGAACTGTCGTGTATAGCAAGATCACGAGATTTCTAGCGAAATGAACACATATGGGATATGATGAACATGGAACTTACTTGTTCTCCAAAGAATGCAACAACTGTTACCACTTTGCATCAAAGAGTGCAATATGCTTGGGGCAAGCTATTGCAGGAAATCATTCGGCAACTTTACTATCGTTTGTATGCGAGAGTATAGGCCTGCTTCGCCACTAGTGGTTGGTATACTATGTATTAATGCGACGGTTTGGGCACCCTTAACTGTGACAAGTGTGTTTCGTTTGCTCTGTGTCCTACAGTGATGAACTATGGTGATATCCCTTTTCAGGTAAATGACCTTGTCCTTGAAGGTCTGGACGTTCCGGCAGTGAATTTCTGCAGCACGAAATCCCAGTGTTTACAGTTTCTTCTTCTTCTTCTTCTTCTTCTTCTTCTTCTTCTATGTCTTCTTTTTCGATCTGCCATCGATCAAAGTTTCAGTACTTTGCAAATCCAAACCTCCGGTGTGCAATTTAAAAGTGTTCTTCGTCCACTGTTGGTCAATATCTGATAGCATTACATCATGTTTGCCAAGAAAAACATTTCTAGCTTGTTTCTGTGAGTTAACGAGCATTGTGCTCTCATTTAAATATATGACCGAAAGAGTCAGCCTACAGGAACTGTGAAACGAACCCTATCGTCCAGGACCGTGTGCCACAAAGGTCGCAGATTTACCACGAGATTGGGAAATTCACAGGCGTCTATTGTCTATTGAGGTCTAAGCACTGTAGTGTGCGAGTGAGACAGACGAAGACCTACGTCATAGGGAAACTCAGTAGAAGGCTTTTGTGGCCAAGGAGACGTAGTAGTGTTAAATATGGCAGACCTAAGATCGGCCGTAAAGGGAAACATTTATGAAAACTATTTAATTCTGTAGTAATTCAGGGAATTAAGCCACAGTCATTTTAATCTACCATCCTCCATAAATTTTTATGGTGATCCCAATAAAACTTGAAAATTAATCATATCTATAATAGTTTAGGATTTACTGTTAAAGTGAAATTAACCAGTTTTGTAACAAAGACCTGAATGCCAAAACCTGAACGCTTTGGTCGATCTTAACGATCGACATTTCATATAGAAGTGCATCATTAAAGTGACAAACGTTGTAAATATGAACTATGCAACTTAATTTGTTTAAAAGATATAGTAAATTTAAATTATCTGTATTTTCAGTTAAGCATCAGATCATCATTTCCTCCACACAAACCACATTGAACGATGACAACATTACACCTTATTGAATCATTAGGTAATAGAATATTTGTTGTACAGTTTAGTGCATAAAAGTTACTTTTGTTCTTTATTTATTTATCAGAAAGTACACTGGCGCAAGGCTGCTGGCCGTGGCATTCAAAGCTAAGAAGGAAACTGTATTGGTTTTATGTAAAAGAATTTAACGTTTATTATGTAATGTATATTATTGTTACTTCATTTAGAACGTTAAAGTCGTCAAGCTTTGATTATTTAAATATATCATAATGTAAAATAATGTAGAATAAGCCGCAGCCAATCAGATGGACAGCTTCAGGAAAAGAGAACTGCCCTAGTCAGTTGAGCGACGATCTTCGGCGCGCGGGAAAACGCGGCCTGGGACGGGCAGAGGGACAGTTCGGCTGGAGACACCAAAGAGCACAGTTGGGATTGAGACGCGAAAGCAGACAGTCGGTCTTTTGGCAACTAGGAAGTGAAACGACTTAGAAAATTTCCCGTTGTGTGGTATCGCGCGACTTAGTCTCTGAGCGGTGAACAGCCGCACGCCTGGTGTCAACTCTAACTTTTCGCGAAGATAACTAGGCGGAATATTAGAATTTCATTTCGCGATGAGATTGTGAATGATCGAAATGTGTCAAATAGATATGCGCTCGAGTGTAACAGTAACTCTAAATATG
The DNA here is from genome assembly GCF_023864345.2 of Schistocerca serialis cubense. Lineage (NCBI taxonomy): Eukaryota > Metazoa > Arthropoda > Insecta > Orthoptera > Acrididae > Schistocerca > Schistocerca serialis. The sequence continues at coordinate 336,254,643 of NC_064642.1, forward strand.
ACCACTTTCGGCTTTAGTTTGTTTTTTGAACAAACATTATACTAACCAAATCGCAACTGTGTGGCCTACATCATTTATGGGTCATTAATTTAGTTACCGATATTATTATTACCGTTATGTTATTTTAACTTTGTGTTCCGCGAACTTGCCATCAGCCAGACAATTTAACCAAAGGATCACAAGTGTCTAATTTAGCGACACGTGCGGTTCAACCCCTAGAGTTTCAGCCGAGACATTTCGATGAAGAGGAAACGCATATGAGCACGAACATCTTTGGGATGTTAGCTCGCATGTCTATATGCTGTCCTCGAAAATTTTGCACCATCTATTTTCCCAACTGAAAGAACGCACTCACTCTTCCTACAAGTTTTCCCCGGCCAGTCGATGTCCTCCTTCCTGCAGTTCTTCTTTACTTTTGTTTTTGTGAATCGTTATTACAGATTCTGTGCAAAATAGAGTGGAACCTAAAAAGAAAGTAAGTGCCGATTTCTTTTCTCACTTGTGTGCATTTTCCTTGTCGTACAGAGGCATAAAGACAAACTGCAGCGAGACATGAAACGAAACGTAATTACTTTAAAGTTGGTGGAGTCCCTCTTTCCAAAGAAAGCCTGAACAAGCTCCGAAATTTTGTCGCTGGATTTTGAGCTTACCCTGCATAAGACTGGGATAAGCGACACAGAGCGATCAGCTACTAAAAAATAAAAGTATTGATAACAATAAAAGACACACAATGAACCATAGACGTAGCAATGGTAAGGTGGCTTGCATGCTTGCACGCTACAAACAGCCGTAGCGCAGGTGCAACCATATCGGATGGGTATCCGTCGAGATGGCAGAAGAACATACGACTCCTGATGAGGGGCAATAACCGTTTCTGTAGCTGCAGTAGGCAACAGTCTCGATGACTGACTGATCTGGCCTTGTAACATTAGATGGTCTTATGAATGGTGGGCTCCATGTAGTTCCCAAGTCATGCAGCGACCGTAAACCATAAAATTACCAAATATGCAGCAACCAGTCGCAAAATCATGTTTTATTTATTCACGTTTGCAAATCAATTTGCAGAAGTGAATAAATAAAACATGATTTTGCGACTGGTTGCTCATATTTGGTAATTTAATTAGGTGGTTTTGCTATGTTCGCACTGCGGACGGCTGAAAGCAAGGGGAAACTACTACGCTTCTATTTCCGTAAGACAGCCGGCCGAAGTGGCCGTGCGGTTACAGGCGCTGCAGTCTGGAACCGCAAGACCGCTACGGTCGCAGGTTCGGATCCTGCCTCGGGCATGGATGTTTGTGATGTCCTTAGGTTAGTTAGGTTTAACTAGTTCTAAGTTCTAGGGGACTAATGACCTCAGCAGTTGAGTCCCATAGTGCTCAGAGCCATTTGAACCATTTTTTTCCGTAAGACATGCAGCTCTGCTACAGTGGCGGCCCGTGCAAAATTTTACCAGTGTGGTACAATGAGGTGGCCTATAGCCTTTTGACTTAAAAAAGTAGTAATTAAATGGAACATATTAATTTTACGTATATAAATCGAACAGTTTAAATATATTTGAATTTAATAAGTAATCGTTTAACATTAAGACGACACAATAAAGAAAAAAAATAGTAGCAATCGGAATTGACTCAGAGCCGACGAATCATCTGATCCCTGTGCTACCGCACCAAAAAGTTAATTGTTCCTCGGAAATCCCCCTCACTTCATGGTAAATCTTCAGAGAGCATTTTACCTTTTCCTATGGTCTACTCGGACGAAATACTCTAGGTAAAATGAAAGAGGCATATACCTGCATCTACTCACATCTTTTGAGCCAGATCGGTGAGCCTCATCCCACGCTGTCCTTTCGTCAGGTTTAGCTGGAGTAGATCTATCTCTCTCTTTAAATCTGACTTTCTCCTTCAAAGATCTACTCGAAGATGGCCTCTTTAAACAGGTCATCTGCAAAAAACACTTTCATACGAAATTTTCTTGTATACTCGCTTTTTTACCATCATCAGTAAACTTTTAAATTGCAAGGTAGTAACCATAACTAAATTAAATATAAAATTAAAGAATTTTAGGCATGTGAACTGAAAGGTTTCAATATATTTAAATTTTATAATTAATCGCTTAATATTGCGAGGAATAAAATAAAATGAAAAAAATCATAGAACCTGGAATCGACCCCCAGCCAGCAAACTGCGTCAATGCACAAAACCCCTCAGCCATGGTGCTATTACGTCAACTGCTCCTCAAGAACCTCATACTCCATGCTTTCACAGTGTGTTACACATTCTTTCAAAGAAATATGCTGACCTGGTGTAGGCAATAGTAGTGACAGAAGGGACGCCGTCACATCAGAGCAGGCGCAGTCGAAAACAGACAGCTGTGTTCCTTATGTGAGTTGACTGCAGTTTGGCTGACTTTCATTGAAGCACTCGGCACTGGTTTGTAGTTATCGCGGGGAGAGCACCATAAAACACGTTTCCGTTCATCTTATTTGCATATCAGCACGCATTAGAAGAGAAATGGAATAATTTCAGTGTGATTTATGGATTGCATTCGAAGAGAAATGGTGTAACTGTAGTGCGATATATAGTATATTGCGTGCTGTACTACAAGAGCACAAGAGCCATTGTTCAAAGTACGACTTAATAATGGTGAGATCCTCTTGAGCAAAATAATCAGCAGGTAGAAAAGTCGCCCATTCGGATATCAGGTAGAGGGGGACTACTCAGAAAATATCGGGGGAAACAGCGGAGGGAAATGTGAGAGGTAAAAGCAGAAGTGCGGTTGCTCGGTTGATTTCGGAGAGGGAACCAAATAGCGAGGCCATCGGATTAGGGAAGGAAGTCGGCCGTGCCCTTTCTAAGGAACCATCCCGGCATTTGCCTGAAGTAATTTAAGGGAATCACGGAAACCCTAAATCAGGATGCGCGGACGCGTTGAACCGACGTCATCCAGAATGCGAGTCCAGTGTGCTAACCACAACGCCACCTCACTCGATGCTGTAGTGCGAACCGCAGCTTGACTACATTAAGCACGTTCAAATGGATGCAGTCTGCTGTAGTTATGTAGAGATGAACAGGCTTTCATAGAATAGATTAGTATGGAGAGCTAGATCAAACCATTTTCGGATTGAAGTCCACAGCAACAGTTGGAATAGAAGAGAAAACAATAGCAACAGTAACAGCAGTATGCATGATATTTCTGCAAACACTTAGCAGGCCTGCTAAATTTGAAAATGGCACCTGTATCTATTATGAATCACGCCTACGACCGTTTGCATGAGCTAGCTTCAGTACACAAAATTTCTGCTTGGGATTCGCTTTAAGTTGAAAGGAGAGTAAATTATTTAAATTGAGCTGTAATGCCATCTTACAGAGTTTTAATAAAAAATGAAAGTACACCCATGTAACGGCCAAATAGCACAATTTATTGCACTGAGCACTTTACTGAAACACAGATTCGATTTTGAATAACTTAATTGACATGATAAGGGAAATACGTTGTGATAAATCAAGTTAAGAATTTTATATAACAACAACGTTCGTTTCCTAGAAAATATGAAAATACTCATTAGTCACTCGCTTTACTGAATAATGCGATTCTATGGAATGCTGGCCCACCATAACCAGTACAGAATAAATATAGCAATATTAAACAACCTACTAGTCATATAACCAACACGTGGTACGTAATATTACAATGGTTTTTCTTAACTTGAAAATTAAAGACTGCTTATTACATCAAAATCGTTGAATTAAGCATTCACAACACGTGGTACGTAATATTACAATGGTTTTTCTTAACTTGAAAATTAAAGTCTGCGTATCACATCAAAATCGTCGAATTAAGCGCATTATGGAAATGGAAGAGGATGTAGATGAAGATGAAATGGGAGATATGATACTGCGTGAAGAGTTTGACAGAGCACTGAAAGACCTGAGTCGAAACAAGGCCCCCGGAGTAGACAATATTCCATTGGAACTACTGACGGCCTTGGGAGAGCCAGTCCTGACAAAACTCTACCATCTGGTGAGCAAGATGTATGAAACAGGCGAAATACCCTCAGACTTAAAGAAGAATATAATAATTCCAATCCCAAAGAAAGCAGGTGTTGACAGATGTGAAAATTACCGAACTATCAGCTTAATAAGTCACAGCTGCAAAATACTAACACGAATTCTTTACAGACGAATGGAAAAACTAGTAGAAGCCAACCTCGGGGAAGATCAGTTTGGATTCCGTAGAAACACTGGAACACGTGAGGCAATACTGACCTTACGACTTATCTTAGAAGAAAGATTAAGGAAAGGCAAACCTACGTTTCTAGCATTTGTAGACTTAGAGAAAGCTTTTGACAATGTTGACTGGAATACTCTCTTTCAAATTCTAAAGGTGGCAGGGGTAAAATACAGGGAGCGAAAGGCTATTTACAATTTGTACAGAAACCAGATGGCAGTTATAAGAGTCGAGGGACATGAAAGGGAAGCAGTGGTTCGGAAGGGAGTAAGACAGGGTTGTAGCCTCTCCCCGATGTTGTTCAATCTGTATATTGAGCAGGCAGTAAAGGAAACAAAAGAAAAACTAGGAGTAGGTATTAAAATTCATGGAGAAGAAATAAAAACTTTGAGGTTCGCCGATGACATTGTAATTCTGTCAGAGACAGCAAAGGACTTGGAAGAGCAGTTGAATGGAATGGACAGTGTCTTGAAAGGAGGATATAGGATGAACATCAACAAAAGCAAAACAAGGATAATGAAGTGTAATCTAATTAAGTCTGGTGATGCTGAGGGAATTAGATTAGGAAATGAGGCACTTAAAGTAGTAAAGGAGTTTCGCTATTTGGGGAGCAAAATAACTGATGATGGTCGAAGTAGAGAGGATATAAAATGTAGGCTGGCAATGGCAAGGAAAGCGTTTCTGAAGAAGAGAAATTTGTTAACATCCAGTATTGATTTAAGTGTCAGGAAGTCATTTCTGAACGTATTCGTATGGAGTGTAGGCATGTATGGAAGTGAAACATGGACGATAAATAGTTTGGACAAGAAGAGAATAGAAGCTTTCGAAATGTGGTGCTACAGAAGAATGCTGAAGATTAGATGGGTAGATCACATAACTAATGAGGAAGTATTGAATAGGATTGGGGAGAAGAGAAGTTTGTGGCACAACTTGACCAGAAGAAGGGATCGGTTGGTAGGACATGTTCTGAGGCATCAAGGGATCACCAATTTAGTATTGGAGGGCAGCGTGGAGGGTAAAAATCGTAGAGGGAGACCAAGAGATGAATACACTAAGCAGATTCAGAAGGATGTAGGTTGCAGTAGGTACTGGGAGATGAAAAAGCTTGCACAGGATAGAGTAGCATGGAGAGCTGCATCAAACCAGTCTCAGGACTGAAGACCACAACAACAACAACAAAGCGCTTACTAGCATTCACACAACACATTCTAACAATACCACCACTTGCAAAGTAGGTTAGAAATCAGATTAATAATGTTACCTACGCAGCATATGTTCCCTTTAACGGGCAACAACAAAGTTATTATCTGCGGATGGTATCGCCAGAATGGAAATAATGAAGTCACTGTAAAAAAGGCATTAATATTGGCACTTATGTTGAATGGATTCCCACGTAGATTTCGTCGAAGTGGTTATGGGTCATCTTGTTGATTCTAGGGTGATTCCACTTTGACTGCTAGAAGGTCCAGATCTGTATTTCAGCAATATTTGAAGACCTAACAAATGCGTTTTTCAGGAAATTCTTAATCAAACAATCCCAGATCAGAACAGTTGTCAGTAGGCTGTTTAGGTTTTCGTATTGGTAATGCCACGTAGCGCTCTTTATGAAAATCACTGGCTGTGCTGTGTGCAGTCTGTGGCTGGTTTGCATTGTTATCTGCCATTGTAGTGTTGGGAAGCTGGATGTTAACAGCGCGTAGCGTTGCGCAGTTGGAGGTGAGCCGCCAGCAGTGGTGGATGTGGGGAGAGACATGGCGGAAATTTGAGAGCCGATGATCTGGACGTGTGTCCATCAGATACAGTACATTTGTAAGACTGGATGCCATGAACTGCTATGTGTATTATGACTTTTGAACACTATTAAGGTAAATACATTGTTTCTTCTCTATCAAAATCTTTCATTTGCTAACTATGCCTATCAGTAGTTAGTGCCTTCAGTAGTCTGAATCTTTTATTTAGCTGGCAATAGTGGCGCTCACTGTATTGCAGTAGTTCGAGTAACGAAGATTTTTGTGAGGCAAGTGATTTTTGAAACGTATAAGTTAATGTTAGTGAGGGCCATTCTTTTGTAGGGATTATTGAAAGTCAGATTGCGTTGCGCTAAAAAATATTGTGTATCTGTTTAAGCACAGTCATGTATAATTTTTCTAAGGGGACGTTTCACAGTGGTATGCTAGAAATTATTTTTGACTTGGTGTTCACGATCCAAATTTTTATTAAACTTCTTGTAAATTCACATATACTTCTTCTTAATTGTCACATCATCAAGAAAACAGTTTTGTATCAATCTTCATATATTTAATTTTCACTTTAACCAAACACAAGACTTGACTATTCTTTTACAAAGCGAAAAAACAACTTCTACAAAGTAAAACAAAGACTGCTCTGTGCGCATTTGCGCCAAAACAGTCACAAGTAAGTCAAAGATTATGACAGTCTCACAGAAATGAATACACGCAAGAACCATATCACTGTAAAACCAAATGTGAATATTGTCACAAAAATATGTCTTGTTACTTCGCAGAAAAGTAGTACGATATTATTGGTATCGAGAACTGGGGTTGGAGTACCGTAATGGTCACGTAAATAAAGAACCATTACAACATTCATACAATCAGAAAATATAAGAAACTTCCCACACCAGATGGGACTGCACTTGGGAGAGAGCGTATGGTTCTATCGGTCACCGGTTCAACAGCAATTCCTGTTCATACACGTTAAGATATATATCCTAAGTTTTCCGTGTAACACGAAAGAACATTATCAAATCTTTCGCGTGAATTTAACTAGAAGGTTCAGCTCAGAACACAAGATTTGATTACATCGAGCTGAAGCTTCTCACTAGCAAGAAACACACGTAGGTCAGCGGACCACGTGTTATCAGTTCTCTCCACAATTAACATTCAACAAACAAAATCTACAATAAATACACTTTACACACATGCTTCACAGTCACACCGCAAAATACCATTTTAAGTAAAACCAGCCATTACTTCGCGATGAGAGCCTGTTCACTATCAAGTGCAGTGAACAAAGCCTGGTTTGAAATCAGCTGCAAAAATTAATAACCTGCCTATCTCTCCTAATCGGGTTGACTTTAAGAAACACCATAGTGTGTTTCATTAGCAGGGAAGCTGCTGGAAAGTTCAGAGTGAACATGAATTCCTCAACATTCGCTAGGCAGAGGGTCCGTACTCACCAGAGTCTAAGGAGGGAATGCCTAATCGTCTCTTCTCGTCCGGGGTTCACACACGGTGGCCGGAAGGGCTCAGAGAATCCGCACAGCGGCAATTTTTCCACCTAAGGGCATGCAGCTTTACTGTATGATTACATGATGATGGTGTCCTCTTGGGTAAAGTATTCCGGAGGTAAAATAGTCCCCCATTCGGATCTCCGGGCGGGGACTACTCAAGAGGATGTCGTTATCAGGAGAAAGAAAACTGGCGTTCTACGGATTGGAGCGTGGAATGTCAGATCCCTTAATCGGGCAGGTAAGTTAGAAAAATTAAAAAGGGAAATGGATAGGTTGAAGTTAGATATAGTGGGAATTAGTGAAGTTCGGTGGCAGAAGGAACAAGACTTCTGGTCAGGTGACTACAGGGTTATAAACACAAAATCAAATAGGGGTAATGCAGGAGTAGGTTTAATAATGAATAGGAAAATAGGAATGCGGGTAAGCTACTACAAACAGCATAGTGAACGCATTATTGTGGCCAAGATAGATACGAAGCCCACGCCTACTACAGTAGTACAAGTTTATATGCCAACTAGCTCTGCAGATGACGAAGAAATTGAAGAAATGTATGATGAAATAAAAGAAATTATTCAGATTGTGAAGGGAGACGAAAATTTAATAGTCATGGGTGACTGGAATTCGAGTGTAGGAAAAGGGAGAGAAGGAAACATAGTAGGTGAATATGGATTGGGGGACAGAAATGAAAGAGGAAGCCGCCTGGTCGAATTTTGCACAGAGCACAACATAATCATAACTAACACTTGGTTTAAGAATCATGAAAGAAGGTTGTATACATGGAAGAACCCTGGAGATACTAAAAGGTATCAGATAGATTATATAATGGTAAGACAGAGATTTAGGAACCAGGTTTTAAATTGTAAGACATTTCCAGGGGCAGATGTGGACTCTGACCACAATCTATTGGTTATGACCTGTAGATTAAAACTGAAGAAACTGCAAAAAGGTGGGAATTTAAGGAGATGGGACCTGGATAAACTAAAAGAACCAGAGGTTGTACAGAGATTCAGGGAGAGCATAAGGGAGCAATTGACAGGAATGGGGGAAATAAATACAGTAGAAGAAGAATGGGTAGCTTTGAGGGATGAAGTAGTGAAGGCAGCAGAGGATCAAGTAGGTAAAAAGACGAGGGCTAGTAGAAATCCTTGGGTAACAGAAGAAATATTGAATTTAATTGAGGAAAGGAGAAAATATAAAAATGCAGTAAGTGAAACAGGCAAAAAGAAATACAAACGTCTCAAAAATGAGATCGACAGGAAGTGCAAAATGGCTAAGCAGGGATGGCTAGAGGACAAATGTAAGGATGTAGAGGCCTATCTCACTAGGGGTAAGATAGATACCGCCTACAGGAAAATTAAAGAGACCTTTGGAGATAAGAGAACGACTTGTATGAATATCAAGAGCTCAGATGGAAACCCAGTTCTAAGCAAAGAAGGGAAAGCAGAAAGGTGGAAGGAGTATATAGAGGGTCTATACAAGGGCGATGTACTTGAGGACAATATTATGGAAATGGAAGAGGATGTAGATGAAGATGAAATAGGAGATATGATACTGCGTGAAGAGTTTGACACAGCACTGAAAGACCTGAGTCGAAACAAGGTCCCCGGAGTAGACAACATTCCATTGGAACTACTGACGGCCTTGGGAGAGCCAGTCCTGACAAAACTCTACCATCTGGTGAGCAAGATGTATGAAACAGGCGAAATACCCTCAGACTTAAAGAAGAATATAATAATTCCAATCCCAAAGAAAGCAGGTGTTGACAGATGTGAAAATTACCGAACTATCAGCTTAATAAGTCACAGCTGCAAAATACTAACGCGAATTCTTTACAGACGAATGGAAAAACTAGTAGAAGCCAACCTCGGGGAAGATCAGTTTGGATTCCGTAGAAACACTGGAACACGTGAGGCAATACTGACCTTACGACTTATCTTAGAAGAAAGATTAAGGAAAGGCAAACCTACGTTTCTAGCATTTGTAGACTTAGAGAAAGCTTTTGACAATGTTGAATGGAATACTCTCTTTCAAATTCTGAAAGTGACAGGGGTAAAATACAGGGAGCGAAAGGCTATTTACAATTTGTACAGAAACCAGATGGTACTTACAAGAGTCGAGGGACATGAAAGGGAAGCAGTGGTTGGGAAGGGAGTAAGACAGGGTTGTAGCCTCTCCCCGATGTTGTTCAATCTGTATATTGAGCAAGCAGTAAAGGAAACAAAAGAAAAATTCGGAGTAGGTATTAAAATTCATGGAGAAGAAATAAAAACTTTGAGGTTCGCCGATGACATTGCAATTCTGTCAGAGACAGCAAAGGACTTGGAAGAGCAGTTGAATGGAATGGACAGTGTCTTGAAAGGAGGATATAAGATGAACATCAACAAAAGCAAAACAAGGATAATGGAATGTAGTCTAATTAAGTCGGGTGATGCTGAGGGAATTAGATTAGGAAATGAGGCACTTAAAATAGTAAAGGAGTTTTGCTATTTGGGGAGCAAAATAACTGATGATGGTCGAAGTAGAGAGGATATAAAATGTAGGCTGGCAATGGCAAGGAAAGCGTTTCTGAAGAAGAGAAATTTGTTAACATCCAGTATTGATTTAAGTGTCAGGAAGTCATTTCTGAACGTATTCGTATGGAGTGTAGGCATGTATGGAAGTGAAACATGGACGATAAATAGTTTGGACAAGAAGAGAATAGAAGCTTTCGAAATGTGGTGCTACAGAAGAATGCTGAAGATTAGATGGGTAGATCACATAACTAATGAGGAAGTATTGAATAGGATTGGGGAGAAGAGAAGTTTGTGGCACAACTTGACCAGAAGAAGGGATCGGTTGGTAGGATATGTTCTGAGGCATCAAGGGATCCCCAATTTAGTATTGGAGGGCAGCGTGGAGGGTAAAAATCGTAGAGGGAGACCAAGAGATGAATACACTAAGCAGATTCAGAAGGATGTAGGTTGCGGTAGGTACTGGGAGATGAAAAAGCTTGCACAGGATAGAGTAGCATAGAGAGCTGCATCAAACCAGTCTCAGGACTGAAGACCACAACAACAACAACAAGGGAACCTGCTAACGCACAGGGACCTTACGTCTCTTTGGTACAGCGCAACAGTCGCACTCTACTTAGTAAGAGGGTTGGCTAAACTGCCTCTACACAGTCATAGAACCGAGAGCAGACATCCTACGCATACATCAGCAGACGATCCGCACTCACGACTGTGCGACTTAATAATGGTGAGATCCTCTTGAGCAAAATAATCTGCAGGTAGAAAAGTCACCAGTTCAGATATCAGGGAGAGGGGGACTACTCAGGAGAATATCGGGGTGAACACCGAAGGCTAAATGTGGGAGCTAAAAGCTACAGCGCGGTTGGGCGTTTGATTTGGGAAAGGGAACCAAACAGCGAGGCCATCGGATTAGGAAAGGAAGTCGCACCCACACTTGCAGACAATACTAAGAGTAATAATATTAAAGTAATTACCTATACTAAACATCATTCCTATTAATAATAATTATGCTGATCTTCCCTGAGTGTCGGAAGGTAACTCACGAGGAGACGGCACGACCGTGGGGTCGGGGATTTGTCCGAAATTGTGTGTGGTGAAAGAGGACCCCTAACACCTCACGTGGTTAAAATATTGGGACGCACTGCTCGGAAAATCCCGAGAAAAATCGATCCAAACTTTCTTAGGCGACTTATGAGTATAAAACGTTAGTCCATTGGCGAGCCGCCGTCTGGCCTATATCGTTAGCGCTCGGACTCTTCCGCGAGAGGTCTCGGATTCGATTCCTCCGCCGGCACATTCTTTTTCTTCTGTTGCTTGCAAAATTGCAGCGCATTGTTACAGGAGAATCGTGAAATTAATTCCCGGGAAGATTGTATAAAAATTCATTCTATAATTTACCATCAATTATCGTCACCAATATCCCAAGACATGATTCAATATGTCTGGTTTGCCTCAAAATTATCAGAAACTCAAAACATTTTCGTAAATGTTAATGGGGCATGTTTTTGTACATATTTATTGCAAACGCCCTGTGATTGTAAAAAACCCGCTTTTAGGCCTATATGCTGCGCAAGATGTCGCAAAAATTATTGCTTTGTTTGTTTTTACGATAATTACCACTGCGGTTCTTGTTTATAATTATTATATGCATGAAAATAATTGAATGTTTCCCAATCTACTTTGATATTCTGATTAAAAACCCAATGTTTCTCCTCATATACTTTACAATGAAAAATGAAAAACCCATCGCCATGAATTGTGTTGTTGGACAAAAAGAAAATACTTTTTATTCAATAACGTAACTAATTTGTTAAAGATAATGTAGGTTTGGGAATCTTTCTGAATAATTGGTGGAGTAACCAAAGAAAATGAAACAGAAGAGAAAAAAAAGTGGTGAGGAGGAATCGAACCCGAGACATCTGGCGTAAAAGTCCGCGCCCTAAACATCCAGGCCAGACGGCGGCTCAGCAATAGGCTAACTTTTATACTCATATGGCACCTAAGAAACTTTATTTGGATTGATTTTTCCCGGGATTCTCCGAGTAGTGCGTCCTAATATTTTAACCACGTGAGGTGTTAGGGGTCCTCTTTCACTACACAAAATTTAGGACAAATCCCCGACCCCACGGTCGTGCCGTCTCCTTGTCAGGTGTGTTTAGAGTATAGAACTGTTTTGTTAAGCCATGTAGTGGCTCACATTGAGCCTTTGCAAGTGCACCAGGCAAGAGTCATAGAAAGAAAGGAGAAGAAGAAAGAAGCAGAAGACGATGATGAACTGGACAGAGGGAGGTGTTTTGTGGAGCCACGGGAGGTTGCGCCGCAGAGCCAGCTCCCGCCGGATGAGTGGTGCCGGCGCCGAGGGCGGACACGACAGTAACGGCGCGCCCGCACGAGGGCCCGGCCGGCCATCGCCGCACCTGCGCCTCTGATTTGTCGCCGCGACGTCGCCGCGAGGTATATTTAGGCGGCGCTTAATGCCTGCGTCGCCGCAGTAACAATAAACTTTTATTCCGAGCGGCCCGGCACTGGTCGCTGGGCGGGGCGGATATTTCACGGCGGACTTGCGACACGGTGGCGGCGCGCGTGCCAAATGCCCCGGACCCGCCTCGCCTCGCCTCGCCTCGCCTCGCCTCGCCTAGCCTCGCGGCCGCCCGCCGCCCGCCCCCGACACCACACCCACTCCCGCCCCCGCACCAGAATCCGTTCATAACGCGCCGGCCGCAGACACCTGCTACGAACGCCAACCGCGCTGCAATCGTGGACCCCCGACGTGGCACGCGCCACCGCCTGGTGGCTGGACCTCGGGGCGTAATCCCTATCGTCGCAGTGGAGAATAACCCAGCTGGTTTACGAGGCCTACAGCTCACGACTACAGGGTGACCCATGGGGAATGGACGTGTTTCATTTCTACAGGGTGATTCAAACGTCATGTCCCGCAGGACAAATGGGGTGAAGAAGTGCTCCACTGACAAACTTTCGGAGAAAGTAAGGACCAGAAAAGTCTAGTAAACATGGGCTCTAAGGTGCGTAAGTTAAGAGCTATGAGCACTTGTTCATCTTCTACACTGTTAAATAAATCTACTCCGAGCTCTCCGCTTTTCGTATATGGGGGGATGGTACTGTGGATCAAAACAAGAGAAAACTGTAGAGTAATCGTGGACTCTAAAGTTCAAGCCTTAGCTGCAGCCATCAGCACTTGTGCAGATGAGATCTTGTTCTGATGTGTTCCACAGGAGCGACGATGGAAAAGTGTTCATAGCTCGTAAGATAAGCATTTGACAGTCCGCATTTAATGATCATTTTATTTATTGATTTGGTCCATACCTCTATTTTCCCAGAATCGTCAGATCAGTCTTCCGATTGATTCGATGCGGCCCGTCGCAAATTCCTCACCTGCGCGAGTAGCACTTGCAGCCTATGTCCTGAACTATTTGCTGGACATATTGCGATTTCTGTTCAGCCATGGTAAAAATTGCTGTTTTGAAGAGCGCGCCGCAGCGCGTAGTGTGAAGCAGTCGCCCTCCGTTCCTGGTGGTGGCGCCGCTGTGGCAGTCGCAGCTTTGGTGTCTCCATCTGGTGGGAAAGGGGAAAGGTTGCCTGTTCACGTGCATTTAAGGGGCGCTATGAGCTCGCCAGTCGGTCAATCTGGGTCAGTCTCTCGTCCCCAGCTTGCTAGTCTGTCTCTCGTCCGCATTTGTTAGGCAGTTAGTGCCAGTCTGTCGTTTGGAGTGCTAGTATGTCTGTAGTTCGGATCAACCTTTAAAGCCAGCAGTAAGAGAACTCAGCAAGTGGTCGCCCGGTCGGGGCTCAGTTCCTGCATCTGAGTCTGCGCGTTAGGCCGCCAGTCTACTCGAGTTTGCTCGGACAATCGTCATTGGCGGTTGGATCGACCGGTTGGTCGGTCGCGCACTGAGACACAAGATGACTTGTCCGTCTTGAGCGTCGGCGCATGTGAGGTCGCTGTTTATTAGAAGTTAAGTGATTGGTGATATGTTGTTTGATTTACTCTTGTTAAATTCTACTTGTTTTCTTGGTGAGGTTACTAGCCGTTTTGCTTTGGGGTCGTCCAACCATTCTTCTCCGTTTGCCCACCCGCGGGAAGGTGGTTGTTTATAAATTGGGTGGTCCTTTTTCCCTTGTGGAGTAGGGGCGGGTTAGAGCAACCTGCGGTTCGGGTTGTTTGGTAATCTCCCTATCAATCTACCGTACATTAGTAACTGCCTCTGTCATGTTTGTCGGATTTGGTGTTTTAACGAATTTGTTGCTTGGAGTGTAACGGCCTAATACCTGAAATATGTTTTGATCTTTGGAAACTTTGATATTTTTGCCTATGATCTTGAGAGGCGGTATCTGTGTATTGTAGAGCACCTTAACATTTGTTTGGCCAACCTTGTAGAGTTTTATGTAAGACTGCATTTCATGGGTTTTTATTTAAATGATCATTTTAGTATATAAAGTTGCCATCCTATCACCGTAAGACTTTTCTTACAAGTTAAAATCAAGTTGCACCTTCGGTGTGAAGGTTAATATTTTAATAGTTAGTGCTTTGTACAATTTCCATCCCTCCTATGGGAGGGGTGCATGGTTTGTGTGCTTTTGTAAATTGTTAAAACTCTTAAAGTTATCTAGTGCGTTGCAGATTTGCACCAGTGTAGTCATTCACCTACGGCCGTGTCAAAAGGGAGCGGCAAGATTCTCTGCCCGAAAGCTCATACAGTCAAAACTTGTTTCTTTCTGCCTCTCAATAAATTGTAACTTTGATATTTTGAGGGTGCTTTCTGATTATAATTTTAAATCTGTTTCTTTTAAAAAATGCTGTTAGGCACTATTGAAGTGAATAAAATTCCCATTTGTTAAAAAAGAATTTGGTTATGATTTCATCCGTTACTCCCTGGCAACTACTTCCATGCTTACATAGTGTGATTAAATGTGTTAATGTTCTTGATGAATCGCTAGTAAATAAAATAAATTCTTGAGAATATTCTTTGAAAATAAATCACGGTTCATCTGTCTTCCTCTATAGTTTTACACCCTACTGCTCTGATATCGTGGAAGTTATTTCTTGATGTCCTAAAAAAAGTCCTATCATCTTGTCCCTTCTTCTCACTGTTTTTCATGTATTCCTTTCCGCGCCAATTCTTCACAGAACCTCCTCCTTCCTTACCTTATCAGTATACATTACTTTCAACATTCTTCTGTAGCTCCACATCTCAAATGCTTCGATTCCCTTCCGTTCCGGTTTTCCCAGTGTCCATATTTCACCATCATACAGTGCTGTGTTCCAAACGCTCATTCTCAGAAATATCCTCCTCATATTAAGGGCCTATGTTTAACACCAATAGACTTCTCTTGGCTAGGAATACTCTTTTTGCCAGTGTTAGTCTGCTTTTTATGTCCTCCTTGCTCCGTCCGTCATTGGTTATTTTGTTGCCTGGGTAGCAGAATTCCTTAACTTCATCTACTTCGTGATCACAGTTTCTCATGTTATATTTCTCGCTGTTCACATTTCTTTCGTTTTTCTTCGCTTTACTCTCAATCTACTTTCTGTGCTCATTTGAATGTTCGCTCCATTCAACACATCCTGTACTTCTTCTTCACTTTCACTGATGCTAGCAGTGTCATCTCCGAATATCATTGATATGCTTTCACCCTGAATCTTAATCCCGCCATTAAACCATTCTTTCCTTTCCATCATTGCTTCTTCGATACACAGACTGAGCAGTAGGGTTGAAAGACTACATCTGTGTCTTACTCTTTCTTTAATCCGAGTACTTCGTTCTTGGAGTTCAAGTCTTATTGCTCCCGTTTGGTTCTTGTACGTATTGTATAATACCCGAATTTCCCTATAGATTAACCCCATTTCTCTCAGAATTTGGAACGTCTTCCGCCATTTTACATCTGGAACCCTTTTTCTAGGTCGACAATTCATATGAAACTGTCTTGCGTTTTCTTCAGTTTATTTTTATTTCCGATAGAAAACCGGCAAAATGGATGTCAGATAGTCTAGTTATACAAAAGGAAAATTATCACTCGCAAGATTCCCGTAAGATGCTTCTAAAAAAGTAATTAACGACTGAAGAAAGTTTTGAAAACGAAAAAAAGATGACTGATTCCCATCGAAAATCATATTCGAACAGCCGACAGCAGTCTTACATCAGACTCACCAGACTCCAGGATAGTGACTGCTAACACTGAAAAAAATTCGGCCTGCCCCAACTCAAATGGCGCCGCAAGCTAACCACAGATACTTAAGCCCAGTGGCCATTCTCAGGTCCTGCTTCAAGACAAAACCGAGAAAGTCCACTTGAATAAACCAACGAACAGATATTTGCAGTTAACACTCACATTCATACAGCCAAGCACTCTTTCATATTCAGGAAAGACGGGGAAAGCTACACAGAATGAAAAATACAAGGTGTGGAAGGCAACGACCGTTCCCACCAACTATTCACGTTTGGCATATGTCATTTATGAAGTCAGGCAGTTTTGTCTATAAAACGGGGGAGGGTGTCCCATCTGTTTCCGATACCAACATTGACAAGGTACAGCAGTCATCTGCAAGGAGTCCTACAAAATCGGAGCCTATGGCAGTCCGAGAGTTGATATTCTAGCGCGCTGCATCGCTGCGATTGCAGACGGTCAACAACGCACAATGTCTTGCGTAAGAGGTTACGCTAATTCCTACAAGTTACTATTTCAGGCGTTAAAGCCTACGGAAAAACCTTAGCGCGAACAGTTTGCGGAGGATATGGTAGACAACACTGATGCAAACAATGATTTTTTTGGAAAAGGTTTGTTTCTTCGATGAGCCAGCGTTTCATGTATCTAGCACACTGAATCATCATAACATTCGTATACGGAATTTACAGCGTCCTTATGTTACACGTGAAATGGGAAGAGACAGTCCCGAGGTCAATCTTTGGTCGTGGACTGGTATACGATTGCATCACTGATCCATTCTTTTTCATCGAGTCTGACGCCAACGGTAATGTCTATCTGGACATGTTACAAGAGTTTGCTGTGCCGTAGTTGAAACACCTGCAACCTGACGTCATATTCCAGGTGGATAGGGCACGACACAACTGGTCCCTAAAGGCCCGTCGCTTTCTAGATGAAAACGTTCGGGATAAGTGGGTTGGACGAGATGGTCCAATCCGACGACCGCCACCATCCCCTGGTCTCACACTACCAAACTTCTTCCTGTGCGGTTTTGTGAAGGACCTGGAGTACCGGACTAAGGTTAGAGATCTACAGGAATTGAAGGCAGGCATCCGTAACGCATTTCAGCATATCGTCGTGGCGATCTCGAATCGTACGTGCAGAGTATTGCGATTTCGACCAGACATTATCAGAGCCACAAAGGATGCCCACATCGATGTGTTTCAGTAGGAAACAAAACCTTAGAGTTATCACGTGTTGAAAAACCGTTTGTTAATATCTAGTATAGTTTAAGGATGTTAAAGTATTAAGTTGAAAAGATAATTTATGGAGAGCATCCGGACGCTATTATGATGTTACACAAATATGATGTTTATTAATAACATTCCTCATGACACTGCAGGATGCTATAAGCAGAAAGCTAACACATGTTCAATTTAGTTCACTGCATTTACGTACCAATATTCAGCATACAACATTCAAGTATTAGGTACGTATTTAATTTTTTCTGTGCTGGGATTTGAACGTCCGTATGTATGAAGCTATATACCTATTGGACTTCACAAGTCATAAAGCTTTTCCAAATTGTTTTGTTCGTGCTTGACATTTATACATTTTGCACAGATTGAAAGTTTTAGGGCTTGATTATTACTACTCGTGGGATTAATCTTTGCTTTTTATCAGAGCACATGTCTTTGAAAATAAATTAGGCATAATTGTGCTAGCAACTCACACCATTAAGTAATTTTAGGCATAAAACACAAATAAAAATGGAAAAGGGAACTACAGATTTTTCCTTATGCTCTAAAGGAAGCTAACAATCATTTTTTAAAAAGCGAATGTCTTTAATAAAGAAAACAGAAGAAGTAGATTGAATGAAGTGGTATCCCATACTCATAAATGTCTTCAAAAATTACGATCTTTCACTGCCACATTGATTCAAATGGCTCTGAGCACTATGGGACTCAACTGCTGAGGTCATTAGTCCCCTAGAACTTAGAACTAGTTAAACCTAACTAACCTAAGGACATCACACACATCCATGCCCGAGGCAGGATTCGAACCTGCGACCGTAGCGGTCTCGCGGTTCCAGACTGCAGCGCCAGAACCGCGCGGCCACTTCGGCCGGCCCCACTGCCACATTCAGGACACGTAATCAAGATGTGGTTTACATCAGGTACCAAGTTGGAATCACACCCATATGCTGGGATAATGTAAATGTTGATTCTGTGTAGATGTAGAGGAAAACATGCATGGTTAATGCGGGTCAAACGATGGTGGAAACCTGTAATAGGTCGCAATATGTCCTCGTAAACACGGCCTTGTTAGAATTGGATGTTGTGATGCTGCGTAATAACCACTTTTCATTTGTGTTTTCCATGGCTCATTGCCGCATGGTAGTCTGTACGTGGCAGTTTCAAATGAAGGACAGTGCCCATTGATGCAACTTGTTTCGCTAATATGTCAATTTCCTCATTGTAGCGGATGCCAGCGTGGCAATGCACCCACAGCATATGGATTCGCTGCATCCTTCCATTTATAGCTAATGATTCCAGTACGCCATCCCGTAATCAACGGTTGGGTGTTTCACTCCATATCCAGCGTTGAATATTTTTAAAGACACTCTGGGAGTCAGACACAGTTAACATCCTGAAGAAAGGAACAGAAGGTACAAACCTGAATGCTTACGAAATTACCATGTCTCAGTCTCAAAACGAATGGTTCTCAGATGAACGGTAGTATGTTGAGGGAAACCATTCTCCTGTATTCTACGCCACCCCTCCCCCCCTCCTTTCGCCCCACACAACAGCAGCAAGAATCAATTGCTTATTACTATTATTATTGTTTTGTTAGAATTAATTTAGATATCGTTGAGAGTTAGGGGCAGTCGGATCTTTTGAATACTTTTGAGCACAGTCCAAAAATGGTTCAAATGGCTCTGAGCACTATGGGACTTAACATCTGAGGTCATCAGTCCCCTAGAATTTGACCGAGCGAGGTGGCGCAGTGGTTAGCACACTGGACTCGCATTCGGGAGGATGACGATTCAATCCCGTCTCCAGCCATCCTGATTTAGGTTTTCCGTGATTTCCCTAAATCGTTTCAGGCAAATGCCGGGATGGTTCCTTTGAAAGGGCACGGCCGATTTCCTTCCCAATCCTTCCCTAACCCGAGCTTGCGCTCCGTCTCTAATGACCTCGTTGTCGACGGGACGTTAAACACTAACCCCCACCACCACCCCTAGAACTTAGAACGACTTAAACCTAACTAACCTAAGGACACCACACACATCCATGCCCGAGGCAGGACTCGAACCTGCGAGCACAGTCCAGATGGGACTACATTGTAACTGGCTCTTTCGTTTTAAAGGTGCCAAGATACTTGGGTCAGACTGGAGGAGAGAAGAAAGACGTGGTACTATATGCAGTGTGTGTACGTATCTCTGCCATTTTACACGAACCTTTCACTTTTAGATATCATTTTAATACTACAGTGTGACTGGTTGGAAGGGGGAGGAAGGGAAAGGAATGTGTCTTGTTTCTCGTTTTTTAATTTTCGCAATATCGCTCATGGAATATTTCCATCATCTTGGATTTTTGATTCGTTATTTCATTTTAAGACTACACTGTGACTGGTTAGCGTGGGGGGGGGGGGGATGAAGGGAGGGAGAGGTGGTGGGGTACAAAGAACAACTGGACTAATTGCGCCATCTTGAATTTCTTAAATTTATTTTGAATTTCTCGCCATCTTGTATTTTTATTTTTTCCACCATTGTCGTCTTAGATTATTGAAATTCTTGCGTGTAGTAGTGCTGCGACTGCAGCGCCAACCATCGATATAAACTTGAACTCTGTTCTAGGTAGTTGCTAGCCATACTGCTACTGTCGCAATACTTTTGGCTGAAGATCAACAAGAAGTGCAGGTAACTACAGCCAATGAAACCGTTGTCCACCAAGCTGTGGCTAAGTGTGTCGACTCTCATTCAAACATAATGACCTGCAGTCCCAGCCTTTACGGCGCATAACCGACTGCAGAAAATTGAATCGTAACCAAAATACTCGTAAAACACATCGTACATTCCGCTTATAACTACTATACCTGTTAGCACTCCAGATAAAATGCCTCCTCCCTTCCTCTAAAACCAAGAAATTGTGTTATACTTCTCTAGTCTCTGTCCTGACACCTCTAGGCTTTCCAGAATACTCTTGATCCTTAGAGTCAACAAACATCACTCCTAAACTGCGATTCGTCGACTTTAATTTGCGTCATCAGAGAGCACATCTCTTAAGTTGCGGAGCATGAGGAGAAAATCATGTAATTCCACTTATGGCCAGTGAGTAGATGATTTAAGGCTCCTGCATTTTAACCACGTGACACGGCTGGAAGCCCAGGAACATGTTATTCAACACAAAAATGTGCGAACTGCTACTAGTGTCGTTTTAGACTTACGTTCAAGTGGAAGCTATATACAGTAGAAAGTATGCTCGAAAATTTCACTTGAGAACAGTTCTGTGAAGTTTCAGTTTTCGTTTTCATGAGAGGCTTTTGTCTTCAGTATCTATCACTACATATTTCACAGCATTCCTGATACACTCTCCTGTTATTAAAAAACTTGTCGCCATTTGTACTGCTCTTCTTTGTATTGGTTGGATATTTTCCGTTAGTCCCATCTGGCACAATTCCCATACACTTGACCAGTATTCCAGTATTGGATATACTGTACATTATTTTTATAAACAGTCTACTTCGTAGACATATTGGAGTTTCCCATTCTCCTACCAATGAATTATTGTCCGTCTATTACATCTACTTGTGAGCCTATGTGATTGTACCATTGTAAAGTCATGCCTAGGTATACGTGCGATATAACTGTTTTCATTCACTACGCAGCCAGTGACACTGTCAGACTAATTTTTTTGAACACGCTGTACAGTGTGTAACAGTTGTAAGTGCAGGTATTTCTATTGGTGACTGAGGACCATGTCCTGAAGAACATTATGTCAGCATTTACGTCGTTTCCAGACTAATAATTATAGCGACTGGGAATAGTACGTTTTTAGGTTGGTTAGTACTTCAAAATGCTTGCTTTCTCCTGACCATCAGGTCAGGTGTGGAAGTGTAGCATTACATCCTGTATTTTCTTCTGCACTCAAAGCCACTGACTGCACCAGGCATATGTTTTGTCATTTGATGATGCGCTATAACAACCTTTCTCGTCGAGTCGTATTTCGTCACATACAGGCAATTTACAAGACATTGTAAGAGGTCCATGATAAGGAATTTGTTGCTAGCGCACTCGAGCAAATGTAATTTCGATGGATTGCTCACGCGCTGCCTGCGATATGTAAGCTATAAGAGAATCTGAGACCAAAGAGCAGTGTTGACTGCAGTAGGAACTGTGTAGAAGTAGGAGTAAGTTGCTAGTGAGCAGTCTGGTGTATCGTGTTGGCTGGGCCGGTCGTGGTGGAGCGATGGCGGAGCCTGAACGATATAATATAAGGTAAAGCAGCCTCGCGCATATGTAGTATTGTTATACATTAAGTCCCATGTAAATGCTTTTAAAAAGAAATCTCTTAATAATAATCTTTCTTATAAAAATTAGCTTTCGACAATCATTCAACTCAATTTCTACAATCCTTGGTCATGCTGATTATTGCAATGCTGGCAATGCTGGCAGATAGATTTGTCTTGTATAAAAAGAAAGAACTGATTTTTCTTTAAATCAGTTCTTTCTTTTTATACATGACAAATCTATCTGCCAGCATTGCACTGAGCTGTGCCACAAAAATTTCTTATAGGAGCAGATATAAACGCGTTATCCGGCGACCTAATAAAGGTAAGATTTTTCAATTTATTCAGAATGAATTTTCAGGGCCATGACGCAGCACTGCTGACGTCCAAAATTCACCAGTTTAAATTGACATTCATTATTATAAGTGAGCGACAATTTTATTCAGAAGTTAGTCACATTGTATTATTAGGAGGTTACGAAATTTTACTGTTGGGAGGTTTTGGAGTGTATCTGTTGGAAGGTTACGCTGAATGTGAATTATATACTTATATTTTTTACTGTTGGGAGAATACTATTCATATTATTTTTTTGTGGGAGCTTACACTTGCCGACAACTGGCCAGGATCGTATTTTTGTGAATTTCTGATATGTATTCAGTTATATATCTGCTCTTATTTACCTAATATTAAATGCAATTTGCATCTGGCGCAACGCATTTACTAACTTGTCACTCTTTCTTTCACAGATCATCGGCAATTTATTGCTCTTTGTTGTAATTGTATTTGTTCCATTTTTGCTTTATCTTTGTTTGATTTTGCGCTTAACTTTCATTTGTGAAAATGCCGCGAAAAACCGCTAACAGTACATCGCGATGTGCAATGAGCGAAAAAGCTGACCTGAATAATTTGGCCGATAATACTAGCGACACTCAGTGTCTTAATGATAATTCCCCAATTACAGACAATCACAGCGTGCCGACCACAAGTAATAATTTTATTTCAAATGATGAACAAATAAATTCAATTATGTCCACACGAAATTTAGTGACAATTGATGACGCGGCACGTTCCGATTCCATGAACGCTGCCTAGTTTGACACACCTGATTTACAAAATCTACACCGTGAAGAGATAAACGTTTCTAACGAAAATGAGCGAAATACTCAAAATACGTCAGATTTATTTGATTCCGATGTAGTGACTAACAGTGGACATACAATTGGCAAACCTTTTAGTGAATCAGACAATGACTAAATGGTTACACAAAACGTGACACATGCAGATACACCGTCACACAGCACAGAAAAAAATGCAGATACATCGTCACACAGCACAGAAAAAGGAGTCGGTAATTTTGGCTTGGATCAAGTTATGGCAGTATTGCTACAACAGAATGAACGACAAGACAACAACTTCAAACAACTTAGTGAACAGATTGCAGCCGTTGCCGTGCAATGTCATGATACTAAAGAACAATTACGTGAAGAAATTAAGGCTTGTGCTAGGAACAGTAGTGAAGAAATTAGATCTGTTGCACAAGAATTAAGTTATACACATACAGCCACAACGAAATTACTTAGAGATGAAATTAGTGCAGTTGCTAAACTATGTTCGGAAAACCCAACGCAGTTACGCGACGAGTTTAAATTAATGTCAGCAGAACTTTTACGCACACTGGATGCGAAAGTAGATAAGAAATTTGATGAACAAAACAGCCAAATTGACGAACGTTTTAATCACCACCTACAAAACAGTGAAACGCGGTACCGTAAATTTATACAGGAACAAAACAAAGTAAATAAAGAAGTCATGGAAACAATTACTGTACAGAGACAGGAAGATAAGCGTAAGTTATTTACGAAAGCAAAAACATACGTAGACAACAACATTGCTACAGTATCAGAGGAAATCAATACTATCAAACAGTTGAACTCTGAAATGCATGGTGAAATATCGGATCTAAAAACAAAAACAGATACTAATATTCGGACTTTGGAAAATAAATATACAGTAGGCTTTCAGACAATGACCAACAGACTTGAACAGTTAGAATTAATACAGGATCCCGATTCCATTAAAGCAGACGTTAAGAAATTAAACAAAACCACACGTAAAATGCAGAAACAAATTAATGCATATGACACTAAAAACGGAGATCTGGTAAAAGCACTGACTGAAAAATTTGATGAATTGGCCAGTCGTATTAACGTTATCGAAAATGACAATGACACCAAATCAGACGATACGTCACCAGTTTCGTTTAATCAGACACTTGAATTCCAAAACATACAGCAAACAATCAGTGAGATACGTTCGTCCAATAATATATTACGTAGAAAATTGTCATCTTTACAGCAAGAAGTGACAGAGATGAAAAATGCCTCAGCCTCTAACACGATACACCATATGCCACTTTCTGAACATTTCTCACACTCACACAGCCAGTATAATTTAGGTAATTTACAGAGAGTACTTGACTTAGAATCTGAACAGACACAGACAAATAGACTCTCATACAATCCTGAACCTGTTCAGACATTCAGAGACGATAATTTTGATTACAAGCACTTTCTATCCGTGAGAAAATTTAAGGTATTTAAAAATGACAGAACACAGATTCACCCCTTGGATTGGATACAACAATTTAGCTTTGCTTTTCCACCAACCTGGCCCGTAACACACAAACTTGAATTTATTTGCAGTTTTCACTTTTAACAGGTCAGCAGGAAGAAAATATTTCGGCATTTAGAGATCTGTTACAGCTTTTGGAAGTTCAGCAATCAGATTATTCCTTCATAAACAAAAATTTTTCACATCATAACCAAAGCCAAGCAACATACAGTAATTACGATCAGCCACGCTATTTCAATAGCAAAGGTAATAGACGCTGCAGGAACGACAACCACCAGAACTTGAATAATAGATAAAATTTTAATTATCAGTATCGTCAAAATTGTCAGCAACAGGAACCACATTTTGGTAACAATAGAGGTTTTTCCCAACAACAGCAACAAAACCAGCCGGTTAGCATTCCTAACCAACAATGTGGTTTGCAAGGTCTACCAAGCTTTAATGTTTCGCCGCCTACACGTATAGCGTCGGCCACACCAAATAGTAACGCACAGCAACAAGGAAATCACTACGTACAGAAGACATCATTTCAACTCGTATCGCAACGCGCCGTATAGCTATGACTATCATGACAGACGTTAAAGTAATGAGCACAATTTTCAGCGTAACAGTCGGTTTTACCAGCAGCAGAATCAACCACAACAACAGATTATCATGAATGAACCAGACAGTAGGTATCATCCCGAACCTAATACGTCAGGACGAAGTAACAGGACAGTACAAATAGTTGAAATGCCACAGGATCTTCCTGCAAATAACAGCACGTCAGATAGAATTTGACTAGATACAGTACAGGTTGCAACCTCCAGCAACGTAAGCAATACTTCAGATAGACAGAATGTTGTTCACGAAAATTTTATTACTTTTGACGACATCCGAAACACACTTTTGCATGAAAAACCAGTTATTCAAAAAGCCATTTCCCACCCTGTAATTGAAGTAAAGATTGGAGCATCCACATTTTCAGCAGTAATCGATTCTGGATCACCTATGTCAGTTATAAATGAAGAAACTTTCAGCGAATGTAACAAAGAGAATACCTATCCTACGTTACCATTAGGCAAAACTAAAGTAAAAGGAGAAGTATCTGGTAAAGCAGTAGATGTAAAATTACAGACACAATTATTGTTTTGTATTGCTGGTCATACGTTCCACTCAAATTTTTGGATTGTTCCCTTATTGACAACGCCGGCCGGAGTGGCCGAGCGGTTAAAGGCGCTACAGTCTGGAACCGCACGACCGCTACGGTCGCAGGTTCGAATCCTGCCTCGGGCATGGATGTGTGTGATGTCCTTAGGTTAGTTAGGTTTAAGTAGTTCTAAGTTCTAGGGGACTTATGACCACAGCAGTTGAGTCCCATAGTGCTCAGAGCCATTTGAACCATTTTTTAACCTTATTGACAACAGACGTTATTCTAGGTACGAATTTTTTGGTACAACATGACGCAATTATTGACTTTCAAAATTCCTATTTAATGTTAAAGGATGAAAATGTACAACTGGCATTAGAATTTCAGCACTCTTTATCTGTAGAAGAACAAACAATTAATCGGACGCAGGTCATTTCTGCATCACGTAACATAGACTCATTCCGCATTGTTCACAGATACATACGTACACAACTATTATACACCAGACGAAGCCGACTACGACGTTATGCAAATGATTTCTGATAAAGTTAAACAGAGCAGTGCAAATACAGACGACGAACGTACAGAGCTACGCAAAATTCTTTTACAGCAAGCTCCATTTTTTGACAACGTCCCTGGTACTATGCCCGGTTTTATGTATGAATTTCAAGTTAAACAGCACGACACGTTTAAAGCCAAACATTATCCCATCCCATATATTCACAGAGAACAAGTTAAGAAAGAATTGCAAGCTATGCTTGACGAAGGAATTATTGAACCGGCAGTTAGTCCGTACATAAACCCGCTCCATATTGTTAAGAAAAAGGATGGCTCACTTCGCCTCGTATTTGATTCGCGTCACATCAATGGCATTATTATTAATGAAACAGATCGCCCACAAACACTAGAAGAACTTCTACAGAAATTTCATGGTACTGCTGTTTATTCCACATTAGATTTGAAATCGGGATTTTGGCAAATTCAGCTCCATCCGAACTGCAGAAAGTACACAGCATTTCTCTGTTTTGGTGACAGTTATCAATTTTGTAAATTACCGTTCGGTTTAACAATTTCTTCAGCAGCGTTTATTCGCGGTTTGAATACTATACTTCCGACAGAATTAAAAGACAGAATCACAACGTATGTAGACGACATTCTTATTGCAGAAGCTAACTGGTCTGAACACAATCTGATTCTTGAACAACTGTTGCAAACTCTTCGTGCACAAGGACTGACAGTTAATCTTAGCAAATCGCCCTTTGGCAAAACTTCCATAAAATTTCTTGGACATGTAATTTCAGCAGAAGGTATTGCGCCTGACCCGGAAAAACTTCAAGCTTTACGTGACATTACTGTTCCAACGACGAAGAAACAACTACGCAGCTTTTTGGGATTAATTAACTTTTTCCGTAAATTTATTCATTACTCTGCTTTAGACACCCCTAGATTATGCCAATTGACGGGTAAAAACTCTATTTTGTCCTGGGATAGCCAAGCACAGTCTGAATTTGTCAATCTGAAACCAGCTTTGTTGAACGCACCACTTTTATCACACCCAGATCCTACCAGAAATTTTTCCATTGCCACCGACAGTTCTAACACCGCTTTAGGCGTACATATTTTTCAGGAAATTGAAGAAGACGGTACTACAGTAATTAAAAACATCGCTTTTGCAAGTCGCATTCTGTCACCAGCTGAACGCAATTATTCTGTTACAGAGCTTCAAACATTATGTGTTTGGGGGACTGATGACCTTCGCTGTTTAGTCCCCCTTAAACATCCCAACAACCACCACCACATTATGTGTTGTATGGGCATTTACCAGATTGAGGCATTTTCTTTATGGAAGACATACTACCGTTTACACAGATCATAGAGCTATACAGTTTGGACTCTCCGCTAAATTCACACAAATTAAGCAGGTGGAAACTTTATTTACAGGAATTTAATTTTGCAATTGTTCACATTCCCGGTACACAAAATATTGTAGCAGACGCACTATCCCGCTCTCTCAGCAACAATCAGCAAGACATCGCAACCAACTTCTGCCAAGCAAATCCTAGCGTCATGTATATTCAACAAGTCGCATTTGAAAATTTCATTTCATTGTCATTACGAGACATAGCACAAGAGCAGAGCAAAGACAACATGTGGAAAAAAATTAAACGCCTTTGGCAAGATAAGAATAATGTTACCATTAGAAACCATTATAGTGTACGCAATAATATTCTGTTTCGCCGCTCTCACCCTGACAACAACAACTGGTTATTATGTATTCCTGACGAACTTGTTAACAAATTAATTTGGTATACTCATTTAAGTTACGCACATTATGGAGTCAGGAAATGCTTTCTTATACTGAGACAGAACTGTTATTTTGCCAACATGGAGAAACGTATACGACGAGTTTTAACGTCATGTAAAATCTGCCACAAAGCTAAATCAGTCACGACTTCACATATTCCTCCGTTGCATCCCATTGTACCCGTTAAATTGAGACACATGGCCGCTGTAGACATTTTTGGTCCGATTCCCAGATCTAATAGAGGTTTTTGTTACATCTTTGTCGCTGTTGAACTCACTTCGAAATTTGTTACCTTCATTTCGTTACGCAAAGTTACTGCTAAATCTGTTTCGAATGGATTTGCAAAGCATTTTTTATTTCATGTAGGGCATGTATTGAAAGTAATTTCCGACAATGGACCGCAATTTCGATCTGCTATATGGACACGTATGTTACGAGCTAGAAACATTTCTCCGATCTATATATCCAGGTATCACGCTTCTTCGAGCCCTTCTGAACGACTGATGAAAGAAATTGGTAAACTGTGTAAAATATACTGCCATAAAAGACATATTGATTGGGATGCACACATACTCTCATTCCAGGATGTAATTAACCCCATACCAAATGAATCTACTATGTTATCCCCGACTGTTATATTGAAAAAAGCTGAACCACCCAACAAAATTAAAGAATTAGTATCTTTTCCTACATCTCGTCGACTACGCCACCATGAAATAATCGACATTGCACTCAACAACATCAAACGTGCAGCAGAGCGCCAGAGAAGACAGCTAAAACAGGTTTGAACACGCCGTGACTTTCACATAGGACAGAAGATATTAGTATGCACACATTATTTATCCAACAGAGGAAAAAGTAGACGTAGTAAATTTGAGCTTCTATACGCAGGTCCATATAGAATTCGCAGCATTCCTCACCCCAATGTAGTATATGTCGAAACTTTGAGAACCAGAAAAAAGCAAGGGCAATCACCATATTTCCAATATTAAACCCTTTATTGAATGAAAATACTTTATGATTTATCACACTGTAATGCCATTTCCTGATATATATATGACCACTTATGCAATTATATTTATGTGACTACTTACTGATAATGATCGTATTTTTTCTTGGCAAGTGTCGGCAAGGTATGGTTAGCAGGTCGCTTTTCTTGTTGTTAGACATCAGACTGCGCACATTTTCCATTTTTTGTGTATGTATGATTGTTTTCCTATCGAAAGTAGAATTTTTCTCTGTATGTACTATGAAATCTTTAAGATGTAACAGACACTAGTTGACATTGACATTTTGCCTTATGATATCTCAACATCGTGACTATTTTACATTTTTCGCTACTACATTATGATACTGTGTGTACATTTTTTGCACTTGAAAACTGTCTATGTTTTTGACCTAATACGTTTTCTGTCATGCTATGCTGTATGCTTAATGATATCACTAGAAATAAGTTTTCATTTAATGAGTATGTGATTTAAATGCAAGATATTAATCCTTATTCATCATTTTCAGAAAGCAATACAGTGTAAAAGAAATAAATTAAACAACCACAGTGGTTTACTATGAAATGGAAATTTTACCGTCAGAATGAAGGAAAGAAAATGCAATATCTTGTCATGAAGAGTAAATGGATCAGAATTAACCAGAATATACTATACACATCATATGATAGCAGTCTTGACTAATTATTTTTCTTTCAGAATATGAGGCGATTGATGCAAACTGTCATTTTAATAATTGTTACATCTTTGTCGCTGTTGAACTCACTTAATTTTAGTGATGAAATATGCTAGAAGTAAGAAACTCTATACTATGAATAGTAGTATGAAGAAAATGGTAATATGAATAATGAATAATGAAGTGTCTATTTTTTTGCAGATGATGATAAATGATGATGAATAGTTATATGAAGAATATGGTAATATGAATAATGAAGTATTTTTTCATGATGATAATGATGAAGTTATGATAATATGAATAATGAAGTTTTTCTTTGCAGATGTGAATAATGATGAAGTTTATATATTTACTATTAGTTAAGAGATGCTATGTAGTTATTTAAGTATTTGTTGCAGTTCCTTTTGACAGTATGTCTTACATTGTATAGTATAATGATTGAATGTTTTGGGAAAGACAGCTAGAGTACATACATATTAAGTAACGTTTCACTACCTGTTCATTCGAAGTTCACTACTTTTCAGCATAATATGCCTTTCTTCTTTCAGCTCAATAATCCATTTTGTATTTTTTCCAGGAGAAGCTATTCGTGATATTAATGGGCTATAAGCAGTTAGTTATTAAACCTGTTCTAGTACTTGCATTTTTTTACCCAGTTGTCTCTATCATTTATGAATGTGATGACATATACTGTACTTGTTTCGTAACCTTGCTACAGCTGACTCATGACGAATGACGTTATTAATCCTTATTTCCAGCAATAAGTCAAAAGCAAATATTTTCATGACCCAACAATTAATTATCGATCCGAACGCAATGCATTGATAGTACAATTTTTTTTTTATTACCAGTCCCAACTAGTACCAGTATACAATTAAATAATGCTGCCAGTTTAAGATATATTTCTAGTCCTAAATATAATGCAAATTTCTCTGATGTATTGAATCCATTATATCTATGTATTATTGGACTACAGATCTTGAGTAATAGTTACAATGTGTTACATTTTAAATATGTCTTATGTCTTTTGCATGATATCATATATAAAAACTAACAGCCTGATGCTACATGCAATAACTCTTGTTTTGAATGATGACTTCTGAGTAATACTGAATGATGTTTTGTAATAATGTGTAAATGCTATGACAATAATTACTGTAATGAGAAGACTTATGATGTCAACAATTACTGTAATGAGATGACTTATGAATAATGTTCTGTAATAATTACTGTAATGAGATGATTTATGCAGAAATGCTATAGCAATGATTACTGCAATGTGATGGCTTATGCATAAATTCTATGCCAATAATTTCTGTAAATAATATTTTGTTATACTCTATAAATGAATGCCAATAATTACTGCAATGCCATGAGTTATGAATAGTGTTTTGTAATACTCAATACTTGGTACATGTTTAGTAACTGGCCAATGAATGCCACTGATTTCTGTAATGAGATGACTTATGCATAAATGAATGCCACTGATTACTGTAATGAGATGACATATGCATAAATGCTATGCCACTGATTACTGCAATGAGATGACGTATGTGTAAATGCTATGCCAATAATTACTGTAATGAGATGAGTTATGAGTGATGTTTTGTTATACTCTATAAATGCTATGCCAATGATAACTGCAATGACATTACTTATGAATGATGTTTTGTAACACTGCACAGATGAATGCCAATGATTACTGTAATGAGATGAGTTATGAATAATGTTTTGTTATACTCTATAAATGCTATGCCAATGATTACTGTAACGAGATGACTTATGCATAAATGTTATGTCAATGATTACTGTAATAAGATGACTTATGAATAATGTTCTGTGATACTCCATACATAGTACAGAAATGTTTAGTAACTAACCAATGAGTGCCAATAATTATTCAAATCGGTTGATACACTAATGTAATTCTCAATGATGACTAGCATAAGACTTAATGTCCTTCAACTTCTGACCCAACTACCAGCAATTACTGGAATATCCGTATGTCCTGTCCATTCTCATGATCATGGAGCATTATATTTGGTTTTTGCACTAATTCTACGTTGATGATTTGTCGACACCACATTCTTGTAGAATCCATACTCTTACATCAACGTAGAGTATGGATTCTACAAGAATGTGGTGTCGACAAATCAAGCTGTCCACCACCTTGAACGATGGAGATATCATTATGGTCCTACTGTTTGGTGTACCTAATGTACTACCAAAATGATAACATTGAATATTAATACAACTTTTCAGTGTCTT
This sequence comes from Schistocerca serialis cubense, assembly GCF_023864345.2. Classification (NCBI taxonomy): domain Eukaryota; kingdom Metazoa; phylum Arthropoda; class Insecta; order Orthoptera; family Acrididae; genus Schistocerca; species Schistocerca serialis. The sequence continues at coordinate 336,286,316 of NC_064642.1, forward strand.
GGCTACACTGATAAATACTTCAGGGAAGAGAACTTCAGAGTGTCTCACTTGGTGTTAAGCTTCTGTAGAAAGATATGGACTTTCAGTGCAGCTACGTGCAACCTACTGTGCTACAACCATGATGCATTCCTTCCCATTCCTTTCCTAGTTCTTGTAAAATGGTAAAGACTTATACAGTGCGTTTAAATTCTTGTAAAACGATAAAGACATATACAGTGCGTGTGCACTTCATTTCATTTGTTAACAAGATCAGTTGTGCTAAATGTGCTAAAGACTTCTACAATGTGTGTGCACTTTATTTCACTCCTTGATATGTTTATTTGTAGTAAAAATGCTAAAGACTTTTACAGTGAGTGTGCACTTTATTTCTTTTCTCAATATGTTTAAATTCTTGTAAAAAATTGCTAAAGACTTATACAGTGCGTGTGCACTTCATTTCATTTGTTAATATGATCAGTTGTCCTAAATATGCTGAAGACTTATACAGTGCATGGGCACTTTATTTCATTTGTTAATGTATTCAGTTCATGTAAATATGCTAAAGACCTCTACAGTGCGTGTGCACTTTATGTCATTAGTTAATATATTTTGTGCTCATTGCGTATACACTATTTGATTTCTTAATATGTTCTGTACTCATTGCGTATACATTTTGTCATTTCTTAATAAGTTTTGTACTCAGTGCATGTGCACTCTATTTAATTTCTTAATATGTTCTGCACTTATCAATGATGTATATACTCTCTGACTGTAGACTTAGTAACTAAATAGATTATAGAAAAATTTGTTGCTCATGGCAAGTCCAATTGACTCAACATCGCTGCTAAATTTTTGCCCCCCCCCCCCCCCCCCAGTGGAGGGTTATGTAAGAGGTCCATGATTAAGGAATTTGTTGCTAGCGCACTCGAGCAAATGTAATTTCGATGGATTGCTCATGCGCTGCCTGCGATATGTAAGCTATAAGAGAATCTGAGACCAAAGAGCAGTGTTGACTGCAGTAGGAACTGTGTATGTAGAAGTAGGAGTAAGTTGCTAGTGAGCAGTCTGGTGTATCATGTTGGCTGGGCCGGTCGTGGTGGAGCGATGGCGGAGCCTGAACGATATAATATAAGGTAAAAGCAGCCTCGCGTGTATGTAGTATTGTTATATTAAGTCCCATGTAAATGCTTTTAAAAAGAAATCTCTTAATAATAATCTTTGTTATAAAAATTAACTTTCGACAATCATTCAACTCAATTTAAAGATTTTACTAATTTCTACAATCCTTGGTCATGCTGATTATTGTAAAGGAAAATCAGTTCTTTCTTTTTATACATGACAAATCTATCTGCCAGCATTGCATTGAGCTGCGCCAGAAAAATTTCTTATAGGAGCAGATATAAACGCGTTATCCGGCGACCTAATAAAGGTAAGATTTTTCAATTTATTCAGAATGAATTTTCAGGGCCATGACGCAGCACTGCTGACGTCCAAAATTTACCAGTTTAAATTCACAGTCAATTATTGAAAGGTTATAAGTGAGTCGCAATTTTTTATTGAGAGATTAGTCGCATTTTATTATTGATAGGTTACGCAATTTATCTGTTGGGCAGTTACACTGAACGTGAATTATATAATTATATAGTTTTTTACTGTTGGGAGGTTTCGGAACTTTTCTGTTGGGAGGTTACACTAAATGTGAACATTATTTATATTATTTTATTTTGTTGGGAGGTTACAAAATGTCATCTGTTTCTACAGCAGGTAGTATTGGTCGAAAGTAAAAGAAAATTTCCTATAATTATACGTATGAAAACGTATACCTCTTTCATGGCCTATGCTGGCCCATCGTTACCGACCGAACGCCGTGTCGTCCTCTGCCAGTGGTTTTATAGGATGTGGTATTAGGGACATAGTGTCAGCACACCGCTCTCCCAGCTGTTGTTAGTTTTTGTGACCTGGAGTCGCTAGTATTTGGTCAAGTAGCTGCTCAGCTGACATTACGAGGCTGGGTGCACTCCCTTCCAGTTCTCCTACCAAGGACAAATCCCAGGCTGCACCAGGCATCAAATCTGGCTCCTTCACATTGCTGTCACCCACGCTGACCATCCAGCTACAGAAGCAGACTGCTTTGTACGACCAGACATTAATACCTGTTGACATATGGGGCGTTTTAATTGTGAGGAGTAATGTGTAGTAATCGGTGGTGGAGGCCGTCTTACCGTTGCAGTGTACTGCACATGTTGAATGGTTGTAATCTGCAGGAACCTGATGGTGACGCTAATACTTCATTGCAGCGCAACGACCTTCTGCTCCACAGCATATTCTACAGATCGTGCGACAGTATCTCATTGCATCGTTTCACGTGCTGTGAATTGCTTGAGGAGGTCCATAAGCATGACCATGCAGTTCCTCGAACCTGAATCCGTTGGACTTCTCACTGTGAGCGACGTTTAAACGCATCAGTGTATTCTCAACCAGTCGACAACGTGCACACGTTAGAGGAGAGAGTGTGACCAACGCATGTGACGCAGTTCGAATGAAACCAAGTGTATTTGAAAGAGTGCGTGATTCAGTGCGTATGAGGGCTGGACGATGCGTCAGGATGGGTGGAAACCATATACCTACTGCATCTGCTTCCACGTAACAGGACAGATGGGAACGAGGTGACAGACTGGCTCATATCTCAACAGGTTTAACTTTCCTGGCGTACCAGTACTGGAACTTTTGTTCTGGCTTTGACCAGTACTACCTCAGCAGGAATGTGTGACCTTTCTTTCAAGCACACAGTATAACCACACCATCTGCGAAAAGTCTGAATCACAGCTACCTGTCTCGAGTATATATCGTAAACAATAACGGTCGTATCACCCGTTAACGGGGAACAAGATGTGTCTCCTCGCCATACTTCCGCCAAGCGGTCTGTACGATGTTCTTGGATTTGGTCTTTAAACATACATTACTAAAACCTCACAAAATTTGCGATAGCAGCTGGTATCAGCCGGCCGGGGTGACCGAGCGGCTCTAGGCGCTACAGTATGGAATCGCGCGACCGCTACGGTCGCAGGTTCGAATCCTGCCTCGGGCATGGATGTGTGTGATGTCTTTCGGTTAGTTAAGTTTAAGTAGTTGTAAGTTCTAGGGGACTGATGACCTCAGAAGTCCCATAGTGCTCAGAGCCATTTGAACCATTTTGAGCTGGTGTCAGTACAGGATGTAAAACAGGACATTTTGTACTTATTTTGTTCGTGACACACTATTGGAGACCTTATAACTGTAATTAAATGCCGCGTGGGATATGCCGAGCGGTCTGAGGCGTTGCAGTCAGGGACTGTGCGGCTGGTCCCTCGGGCATGGGTGTGTGTGTTTGTCCTTAGGATAGTTTAGGTTAAGTAGTGTGTAAGCTTAGGGACTGATGACCTTAGCAGTTAAGTCATGTAAGATTTCACAAACTTTTTTTTTTTTGGCAATTAAATAGTGCATAAACTTTAAATTACGACTTTCTTTGAATAAAATATGGAGCATGTAAACTTCCGCTGGTTTAGGAACAAAGTAACACCCCCCCCCCCCCTCTCCCCTTTAGTGTTCCAGAGTTAACATTACATACGACGACCAGACAATTTGTGTCATGACTTCAGCATATCTCGGCAAACTGAAGATGTCTTTACACAATAATAATACAGTTCAGGTGGTTTTCATTAATCATTGACATTAACGTCATCTGTGTGCTCAACACAATCAAGATTTATTAAATAGAAGTTTTTAACAGAGGAGTGTAACATGCGCCGAAACATTATTTTCATATTGGGAAGTATAAGTGACGTCAGTAATGTCTGAAAACGGTATTTTTATAATCCTATAGCCATTCAAAGTATTTAGAAAACAATTGTAGATGAAGACAGAGATTGGAATACATTCAGAAAATGATTGAGAATGTTGGCTTAAATTGCTTCTCTGATATGAAAAGATAGCGACAGGAGGGAAATTCGTGTCGGACCGCATCAGACCAGCCAGAAGACTGATGACTGAAACAAATAAGTACCGTTCTATGTAGGTTTTAACAACTTTCGGCAGAATATAATACGCGAACTATACGCAAACTGCGTTCTGACTGACGAAATAAGCCAGTTTTTCAGCTACGATCTTGATATTGTTTGGAGGTGAACGGACGACACTACCTGTCATTTTACAATTGCTTTGAAACTTCTTTCTAAATATCATCCTCTTACATAAAGCTTATCTTGAAGGAAAGGCCCTCTACTCTCCCGCGTCAGCTCGTCACTTCACATTACCGAGCGACCTGTCGCTCCGCTCACTTGTCCTCGTTGTGCACATGTCTCGGGCCGTAAGAGTAAATGGAGTGTCAGGCACGGCTGGAAGTGTGCCGCCTCGACAGCTGCCCGCAGCCTGCCAGGTGGGTGCACAATGGGGGCGACAGGCAAATGAATGTGCAGCGCTGTCTCCAGAGATGACAGCTGAGTCAATGCTGGCGACCTGTTACGTTTGCAATTAGCTTCACAACCGAAGCGCTGACAGCAGCTGGGACAGGAAATCTCTCACGATTGCCACAGAACGACAACGGCGGCGCAGCAGAACGAAGCAGAGGAGCGTCGTGTTCTCTGATTTGCCTGCTTCTGTTAGCGTTGTCTTTATCATTAGTCGTCTGTATATCGACATTGTCTTTGCTATGACGTATTTCTTCATTTTTTTCGCACCCGAACATTTAACTAGGGAAACTCCGTCTTCTTTTTGTTGTGCCTTCGTGCCGCATCGTCGCGTGTTCGGAAGAGCTGCGAACGGATTCGGTTGCCAGATAGCCATCCTATCTCAACCCTGTTACCCTCCCCCCCCCCCCTCCTCCCCTTCCGACCCCGTCCCAGGACAGAATAATTGTACCTGAACTGTCTGCGTGTAGTGTTAGTCATGCGAAAGTGAGCGCCGAAACGTTCTTTTCATTTTGGGAAGTGTAAGTGACGTCAGTAATGTCTGTAAACGGTATTTTTATAATCCTATAGCCATTCAAAATGATAAAAAAATAATTGTAGAGGAAGACAGAGATTGGAATACATCCAGCAAATGATTGAGGATGTTGGCTGAAAGTGCTTCTCTGATATCAAAAGATAGCCACAGGCGGGAAACTCGTATCGGTCCACATCAGACCAGCCAGAACACTGAGGACTCAAACAAAAAAGTATCGTTCTATGTAGGTTTTAACAATTGTCGGAAGAGTATAATACGAGAACTACAGGCAAACTCCGTTATGACTGACGAAATGAGCCAGTTTTTCAGCTACCATCTTCCTGGTTATCGCGAGATATTGTTTGAAGGTGAACTAACGACACTATCTATGCTATCTGACATTTTATAGTTACACTCACGTTCATAAATTAAGGAAAATTGCAGAATGTGGTGCCCCACAACGTGGCACTACACAAAACTGGCGCTCATAGCATAGCCACATAGGGAACACATACGACACAAATCTGTAATCTCACGGTATTGGTGATAAGTTGAGGAAATCGTCCCGAAACATGTGCTACAAAAATCCACTGTTTCCTGCGCATATACACCGACATAAATATGGGATATGATCACCATGCACATGTACACAGGCCGCACAACGGGTCGGCTTAATTTGGATCAGGTTGTCAAGCAGCTGCTCGGGTAAAGCTCCCATTCTTGCACCAGTGCCTGTCGAATCTCCTGAAGTGTTGCAGGGATTTGAAGACGTGCAGCGATACGTCGACGGAGAGAATCCCAGACGTGCTCTATGGGATTTAGGTCTGGAGAACGGGCAGGCCACTCCATTCGCCTGATTTCTTCTGTTTCAAGGTACTCCTCCACGATGGCAGTTCGGTGGTGCCGTGCATTATCATCTATCAGGAGGAAAGTGGGACCCACTGCACCCCTGAAAAGGCGGACATACTGGTGCAAACCGACGTCCCGATACACCTGACCTGTTAAGTTCCTCTGTCAAAGACATGCAGGGGTGTACGTGTACCAATCCCACCCCACACCAACAAACCACGACATCCATTCAGGTCCCTTTCAAGGACATTAAGCGGCTAGAATCTCGTTCCTGGTTCACGCCAGATGAAAACCCGGCGAGAATCACTGTTCGGACTGTAGCAGGACTCATCCGTGAACATAATCTGGGACCACTGTTCCAATGACCACGTACTGTGTTCTTGACACCAGGCTTTACGGGCTCTACCCTGACCAGGGGTCAGTGGAATGCACCTCGCAGGTCTCCGGGCGAATAAACCATGTCCGTTCAGTCGTCTGTAGAGTGTGTGTCTGGAGACAACTGTTCCAGTGGCTGTGGTAAGGTCCCGAGCAAGGCTATCTTCAGTACTCCGTGTCCATCTGCGGGCAATAATGGTGAGATATCGGTCTTCTTGTGGAGCTGTACACTGTGGACGTCCCATACTGTAGCGCCAGGACACGTTTCCTGTCTGCTGGAATCGTTGCCATGATCTTGAGATCACACTTTGTGGCACACGGAGGGCCCGTGCTACGACCTGCTGTGCTTGACCAGCCTCTAGTCGCCCTAGTATTCTACCCCTCATAACGTCATCAACATGTGTTCTTCGAGCCATTTTCAACACACAGTCACCATTAGCACGTCGAAAACATCTGCACACTTACTCGCTGCACCGTACTCTGGCATTCACCAACAAACCTCTGCGTATGTGGACTGCTGCCAACCCCGACGTGATTTAAACCGGCAATCCGCCCACCATAGCATTGTTTCACCATGTATCAGCATTATCCTTAATTTATGAGCATGAGTGTAGTTTGGACTTGGGAACTAGCCAGATGTTCACCTGGTGGTAAGGGGGAAAAGGACTAAAAACTACATCCAGGTAGGCTGGCATACCAACAATAGTCGTTAATACTTCCAGCTGGATTCCAACTGGGGCCGGCGCATCTCCCCGTCCCAGAAGCGGCGCTCTAACATGCATGGCTATCCGGACGGGTATTTGACTAGAGAGACGGAAGCAGTTCGGCAAAAAACAAGTTATTTCGTGACGTATGCAGTACTTCTTCCGTCTCTCTCAAAAATGTATTAGTGTTATGCACCAACAGCAGATGAAATATATCTACTTTACATAGGTTAACCAGCTAGCGCACAGAAATAAAATCATTTACACAAAATGTGGTTATGGAAAAGTCTTGACCGCACAGTTCTTTATCAAATGTTAAAAAATCATCGTCAGACATAACTTGTAGGAAGATGTACACAAATTATTAAACGTTACACATACCAGTATACTGTATAACCATGAGAAAAACTGACGCCCCATTATTTCATTACTTACTTGTAGATGTAGTTAAGCTCAACAAACTGAGCACATGGACTATATATATAGAATTACAATTCTATTGCATAAAGACTACCCATGGGAGTACGGTTGTCAGCTCATTTTACTCGTCGATGTCAATTGTCTCTCGTTAATGCTCACCCCAACTGTCGGTGTGGTTTATTTCTTTGACAGTTTAATACGCTGCAACCAGTTTGACACTCTAGTATCCAATGAACTGACATTTAGTAAAGAACTGTGCGATCAAAACTTTGCCATAATTGCAGTTAGTGAAAAACTTGAATGTTCACCTATTTCTACTAAGGAAGAATTCCTGGATTAAGTAACCAAAATTAGTTACATTTATTGAAACTCTTCGGTAAGTTAGGAAGAGCTGTAGTTAGTTCGTTTCACAAGTAGTGGGTGATCCGAAACACCACTTTCAAAATCATACAGCTTGTAGAAGCACTGAATAACTGTTGAAATAGCTGGTCACGAACAAAGCCGTACCACTTGTGTACTGCTGGTTGGGTGCAGTAAAACTGGTATGAAAAATTTCTACAAGTCTGACACCGAATAAGCTACCCTAGTTAAGGAATAATGGTCTGCTCTTTGCAGAAATTGCTGGTAATTAACTCACTTGCTTCCCTGGTCCTATGTGCACGATTTATTAATCTGTGAGGGACGAGTAACAAATCTTCGTTACCGAAATCGGCAAAAGCATTTAGCCATGTCTTCTTGACCGAATAGGAATTATTTCTGTGTACGACAACTTGCACCGCAGCTAAAAATCGCATAGATGGAAACGATACTATCTTGGAGGCAAAGATATACTGACTCACTTCCCCATCGAAAACGTCATGAAGCCAGGCAAATGATGCACATCCGCTGTCTGTTGTGTTTACTTCCTCCTTAAATTATTCACGCAGCCGTTCGCCTTCCATTAATTAAAACATAAAATATTAAGGTGATTCCGAATACAAACGATTTTCGCATCTGTTTACGAAAAAATATGGGGTAAAATCCAAGGGAGCGAAAGGCTATTTACAATTTGTACAGAAACCAGACGGCAGTTACAAGAGTCGAGGGACATGAAAGGGAAGCAGTGGTTGGGAAGGGAGTGAGACAGGGTTGTAGCCTCTCCCAGATGTTATTCAATCCGTATATTGAGCAAGCAGTAAAGGAAACAAAAGAAAAATTCGGAGTAGTTATTAAAATTCATGGAGGAGAAATAAAAACTTTGAAGTTCGCCGATGACATTGTAATTCTGTCAGAGACAGCAAAGGACTTGGAAGAGCAGTTGAACGGAATGGATAGTGTCTTGAAGGGAGGATATAAGATGAACATCAACAAAAGTGAAACGAGGATAATGGAATGTAGTCGAGTTAATTCGGGTGATACTGAGGGAATTAGATTAGGAAATGAGACAGAGTAGTAAAGGAGTTTTGCTGTTTGGGGAGCAAAATAACTGATGATAGTCGAAGTGGAGAGGATATAAAATGTAGACTGGCAATGGCAAGGAAAACGTTTCTGAAGAAGAGAAATTTTTTACCATCGAGTATAGATTTAAGTGTCAGGAAGTCGCTTCTGAAAGTATTTGTATGGAGTGTAGCCATGTATGGAAGTGAAACATGGACGATAAATAGTTTAGACGAGAAGAGAATAGAAGCTTTCGAAATGAGGTGCTACAGAAGAATGCTGAAGATTAGATGGGTAGATCACATAACTAATGAGGAGGTACTGAATAGGATTGGGGAGAAGAGAAGTTTGTGGCACAACTTGACTAGAAGAAGGGATCGGTTGGTAGGACATGTTCTGATGCATCAAGGCATAACCAGTTTAGTATTGGAGAGCAGCGTGGAGGGTAAAAATCGTAGAGGGAGCCCAAGAGATGAATACACCAAGCAGATTCAGAAGGATGTAGGTTGCAGCAGGTACTGGGAGATGAAGAAGCTTGCACAGGGTAGAGTAGCATGGAGAGCTGCATCAAACCAGTCTCAAGACTGAAGACCACAACAACAACATGGCAAGCGGTGTCTGTATTAAGATGCGAGTTGTTGGTGAAGGATTAAGGCTGACTGCACAACGATTCTATTCCCGCCAGCGTACATTTCGCGTGAAAATAAGATTAAAGAGATTAGGGTTCGTACAGAGGTATATAGTCGTTTTTCCTTGGCTGTGTTTGCGAGTGTGATAGAAAAGGAAATGATTAGTAGTAGTACAGGGTATCCTCCGCCACGCACCATACGGTGGATTGTGGAGTGTGTATGTAGATATAGATGTAGATAGTAATTTATAGTAGGTCTGACAATGGTTATGGTTGCAATAACTAACTGATGTGGTAAAAATGTGGAATGTATACTACTGTTGCAGTTATCTAGTAATGTAATCCATCTGACGAGGCGACATTTATCCACTGCCCAACATCGATGATGCTGTCACTGTGGACGTTGCCGAAACTGTGCAGGGTAACACGGGAACATGCAGGGGTCGTACGTTGCGGAGCTCCATGTTCAACAATGTGTGCTGGACGATCGACCGGTGTGACCGTACGGTTCTAGGCGCTTCAGTCTGGAACCTCGTGGCCGCTACAGTTGCAGGTTCGAATCCTGCCTCGGGCGTGGATGTGAGTGATGGCCTTAGGTTAGTTAGGTTTAAGTAGTTCTAAGTTCTAGGGGACTGATGACCACAGATGTTAAGTCCCATAGTGCTCAGAGCCTTTATTTTTTTTTTTTTTTTTTTTTTTTTTGTGGACGATGTGATGTGAAACACATGTGCCTACACCAGCATTCATCTCTGTCGTCTTTGTAATGTGAAAGATGATCCAGGTCTCCAAAACCCGGGTGTGTATCGCAGGGCCGTCGTGGAGAGACGCAAGGAGCATCAGCGACACATACGACTAAAACAACCAGGCAAATACCTGTCGCCGAGCTCTGCCTCGAATATGATGATGGAATGAAATTCGATGAGACCAATCTTATGGTGAAGACGCAAGTTTCTGGGACAGAGTAATTAGTCTATCGAAATAACGTTGTCAGTATACCTAACAAACTGGGATGGGGGTTTCATCTTAAATAAAGGAAGGCATCCGGGACTCAGTTTATTAAAATCCCGCCCAACATTCAAGGACGCAGCCAGGGTATCGTTAAGGGAGGTGGGGGAATCCGATTTCATAAAGCTTAAAGAGGACTTTAAACAGGCTCATGGGTCTCATTTATTCTGGAGACAAATTTATTTATTTTTTTAATTTTCTGTATCTAATTTTCTTAATTTTACGTACATAATTTGCTTTCGGGTAGCCTTCACCAAAATATTCGTTCTATAAAATTAAGTAAGAAAAGCTTTTCTTAAAAATGTTTAACATCTATTCTCAACAGTATATATATATATATATATATATATATATATATATATATATATATATATATATATACATTCCTGGAAATTGAAATAAGAACACCGTGAATTCATTGTCCCAGGAAGGGGAAACTTTATTGACACATTCCTGGGGTCAGATACATCACATGATCACACTGACAGAACCACAGGCACATAGACACAGGCAACAGAGCATGCACAATGTCGGCACTAGTACAGTGTATATCCACCTTTCGCAGCAATGCAGGCTGCTATTCTCCCATGGAGACGATCGTAGAGATGCTGGATGTAGTCCTGTGGAGCGGCTTGCCATGCCATTTCCACCTGGCGCCTCAGTAGGACCAGCGTTCGTGCTGGACGTGCAGACCGCATGAGACGACGCTTCATCCAGTCCCAAACATGCTCAATGGGGGACAGATCCGGAGATCTTGCTGGCCAGGGTAGTTGACTTACACCTTCTAGAGCACGTTGGGTGGCACGGGATACATGCAGACGTGCATTGTCCTGTTGGAACAGCAAGTTCCCTTGCCGGTCTAGGAATGGTAGAACGATGGGTTCGATGACGGTTTGGATGTACTGTGCACTATTCAGTGTCCCCTCGACGATCACCAGTGGTGTACGGCCAGTGTAGGAGATCGCTCCCCACACCATGATGCCGGGTGTTGGCCCTGTGTGCCTCGGTCGTATGCAGTCCTGATTGTGGCGCTCACCTGCACGGCGCCAAACACGCATACGACCATCATTGGCACCAAGGCAGAAGCGACTCTCATCGCTGAAGACGACACGTCTCCATTCGTCCCTCCATTCACGCCTGTCGCGACACCACTGGAGGCGGGCTGCACGATGTTGGGGCGTGAGCGGAAGACGGCCTAACGGTGTGCGGGACCGTAGCCCAGCTTCATGGAGACGGTTGCGAATGGTACTCGCCGATACCCCAGGAGCAACAGTGTCCCTAATTTGCTGGGAAGTGGCGGTGCGGTCCCCTACGGCACTGCGTAGGATCCTACGGTCTTGGCGTGCATCCGTGCGTCGCTGCGGTCCGGTCCCAGGTCGACGGGCACGTGCACCTTCCGCCGACCACCGGCGACAACATCGATGTACTGTGGAGACCTCACGCCCCACGTGTTGAGCAATTCGGCGGTACGTCCACCCGGCCTCCCGCATGCCCACTATACGCCCTCGCTCAAAGTCCGTCAACTGCACATACGGTTCACGTCCACGCTGTCGCGGCATGCTACCAGTGTTAAAGACTGCGATGGAGCTCCGTATGCCACGGCAAACTGGCTGACACTGACGGCGGCGGTGCACAAATGCTGCGCAGCTAGCGCCATTCGAGGGCCAACACCGCGGTTCCTGGTGTGTCCGCTGTGCCGTGCGTGTGATCATTGCTTGTACAGCCCTCTCGCAGTGTCCGGAGCAAGTATGGTGGGTCTGACACACCGGTGTCAATGTGTTCTTTTTACCATTTCCAGGAGTGTATATATATATATATCTTGTCCACCTAAAATATCTCTGGAACAATAACAGCTATTGGAAAACGACTTTCACCGGTATCAATGTAGGGCTGGGGCCCATGAATGTACGTATTTGGAAACATTCTAAAACGAAAGGATATGTGTTTTTTAACACAAACTTATGTTTTTTTAAATGGACCTCCTATATTTTTTCTGCAGCAATCCATAGCATGACAAAGCACATACACAATGGCGTTGATTGCATCGCAATATTCCCATTACATCCCGAGATATTAAGACGCGAAGTTGACGCTTGAAACACCCGACATGCGCTGCTAGCTCACGTCCTGAGGCTCAGGCGTGAACCCCATGCTGCCCGTAATCGCGATGTGATTGACATGCGTAATCACACTTCCATACTTATCAAGAGTTCCGAAACGAATAAAACGGTCTGCTGCCATCCTGCATTAACGTCGTACATTCCAGCAGGTATTTATCCCATAGGCTAGGGGTGATGCGGTTCTGTAACATATCTGTGTACCGCAACGTTAGTCAGAAAGTTAACTTCGCTTATCATTAATCCGTTACTAAAAAGGTAATGCCGTTCAACGTTAATGTTTTACTTTACTGTAGATCTAGCGCAAGTGACAGTTAATCATTCACTCGTAATAGTAAAATTCATGTTGATGATTTTAGTGAAACGAGCAAGTGGACTAAAAGTTTTACCGTTGTTTAGGTAAAAATGTTTTGATTTGGGAAGTTCAGGTAGGACATAGAAGATGAATGTAAACATGTTTAACGAGTTAGTTTTATTATCACATAATTATCAATGTTATGTTTATCTAATGCGTTAAATGACAAATTGTTGCAAACAAATGTTTCTTAATATCACTAGGTAAAATGGCCCTTTGTAGAAATTTCCACTGTGATACCAGCACTACATACTAAACATAGCGTTCACATCTCATGCTCAAAGTGATGCCCATTGGCTTGCATACATAGAGTCACTCTGCGGATGTAGGATGCCCTACTTCGTGCTACTGTTTCCTCTTTGATGGCTGTAGAAGCATCAATAATGCGTTGCTTCATGTCCTCTGGTGTTGTTGGTTCATGTTGGTAAACAGCATCCTTCACTGCTCCCCAAAGAAAATAATCCAGCGGTGTAAGGTCCGGAGATCGGGCAGGCCACCCAACTGGGCCACCTCGTCCATTCCACCTGCCAGGGAACTTACGGTTCAGAAGTCGTCGTGCTCGTAAGGCGTTATGTGCAGGGCATCCGTCATGCTGATACCGCATGACTATTCTCCGGTTCAGGGGTACGGTGTCCAAGAGAGCAGGAAGATTGTGTCGTATAAATCTGGAGTAATGTCTACCGTTTTGGATGCCATTTATAAAGAAAGGTCCGATAATGGTATCTCCAATAACCCCACACCAAACATTAACTTTCCACGGACGTTGATGCTCTACCTGACGGAGCCATTTTGGATTGTCTGCGGACCAATAATGCATATTCCTCATATTGACAATTCCTTTGTTGGAGAATGATGCCTCGTCGGTAAAGAGAACATCTGCAAAAAAATTTGGATTAGTCAGAAATTTTTGCTGAGTCCACCGACAAAATGTTACCCTATTGCGGAAGTCATTTCCATGAAGATCCCGATGTAAATGAATACAGTAAGGATGAAATTTATGACGTTTAAGAATACGCTGTGCACTTGATTTCGACACACCAACCTCACGTTCAATTTGACGTGTGCTGATTTGAGGGTTCACAGCTATGGTAGCGAGCACAGCAACTTCAGCACGTTCATCTGTGCGTGTTCTAGGACGATGTCGAGGTCTTGGATTTAAGCTTCCCGTTTCACGTAGACGAGATGTGAGACGACCAAACATCCGGCGCGAAGGCGATGGCTTGTCAGGGAATCGTCTTCTGTACAGTCGTTCTGCCTGAACAGCATTTCGTCCACCTACAACAGGATACAGTACAGGTATGTAGAGTAGGGTAGAAAACAGACATATTAACTTAATAATCATAATGTTCGCTAACAGTACTATCAACAAACAAGCAATCTCATAACGTTTTTCCCGTCAACGTACTTTCTCCATAGATCAGCAGCATTTCTACCATATCTTCATGTGTGTACATTATACTGTACAGTATAAGTTCCATAACACAACGTTTATTCACAATGTGTACTACCTCCGTGCCGTCACTAGATTACTCTGATGCACGACTACACTGGCAAGCGGTGTACTGCACGCCAAAGCAACAACAAATGGGATGCCCGGAGGGTGGTGGAGTACAGGAGTTTGCATGGGTCGCAAATCATAAAGAAGGCGAAGTGGTAACTGTGGCAGTAGAGGAAACTACGTTGGACACTTGACTAGGTAGAACCAGGCCCTGCGCGACAGGCACAATGGGTCATATAACGCATTAGATAAACCTTATTTTGGATGTGCAGGATAAATAAGACAACCGGACGGGTGTACACCGATCGGTACTGGTTCATATTGTGTACGTAGATACGTAAAACGTGCAGGAGGGAAACCATTATATGCTTATTAGAGTTGATGGCAGCAGACCGTATAATTCGTTTCGGACCTCTTGATAAGTATGGAGGTGTTATTACACATGTCAATCACATCGCGATTACGGGCAGCATGGGGTTCACGCCTGAGCCTCAGGACGTGCGCTCGCAGCGCATGTCGGGTGTTTCAAGCGTCAACTTCGCGTCTCAGTATCTCGGGATGTAATGGGAATATTGCGATGCAATCAACGCCATTGTGTATGTGCTTTGTCATGCTATGGATTGCTGAAGAAAAAATATAGGAGGTCCACTTAAAAAAAACATAAGTTTGTGTTAAAAAACACATATGCTTTCGTTTTAGAATGTTTTCGAAAATGTACATTCATGGACCCCAGCCCTACACTGGTACCGGTGAAAGTCGTTTTCCAATAGCTGTTATTGTTCCAGATATATTTTTGGTGGACAAGATAGCTGGGACACCCTGTGTATTGCAAATTAAACATTTATTGTTTTGGCAAAATGATAACTTCACTCTATTGCAAATGGAATTAACATTGCTAACAAGACACAGCTTAGAATTTTTGGCAGTAACTATCTTTCTCCTTCTACGATCTTGTATTCAAATTTATGACTTATCTGAAACCAAGTCAGAACTCCCTCAGCACATAAAAGCACCTCAAGTTCCTCAGTTAAATCTCAGGTTTTATTAATGTAGGTTTCATTTCATTAGAATTATTCAGTTTCCTTTACTGATCAAGTATTTCAGTTATTGTAGTACTATAGTATTACAAGAGCGGAAATAGATTTTAAATGAAAGGAGAGGCAATGGGGGGGGGGGGGGGGGGCAGGTAGCAGCTCACAGTCTGCTCGGACGAATCCAAGCAGTCCGCTGAAAAACTCATTCAGAAACGAGCTTTAGCTTTAGAATGTGCTGTCATCACATACCCGTTCCGCTCTCCACAAACCCCTCCGTCTCGTTCAGTATCGGAACTGGTTTTCATAATTGAGAACTTTGAACAAATTTTTTAAAATAAATGCAACCATCGTCGTAGGAGAGACATTTTTGCTGATCAACGCGACTTTTGGGCGACACAGGCGGATCCAAGTGTATTTTTATGGGCTAATTTTAATTTAATGTTACTTATAATAATATTTACCACTCCGCATGACTTGTGAATCACTGAAATATTGCAGCCCCAAAATACGACTCCAGTGCTAACATTAAACTGCTATAAATATGGAATTCGGCCATTCTAGTAGTATGTACATATTTTTATCTTACCACAATGCTAGTGGACGAATCAAACTCTGTTTTCTTTTCTTTCTTCTTACTAAGTTATCCATGATTATAAACTATCAGAAGAACTCACGGCATGAAAGCAATAATCGGTAGCGCCTACATTAAATTAAACTGCAAGTAAGATATGGACTGATTGACAATACAACATCTGAGCTGAATTAAGGCCAACAATGCACAGTAGTTGGTCTTGACTAAAGTAGGGATGGGAGTCAGCCAATAGTGCTATCGATATATAGATACTGTCGATGGCGTAGTTGAGACTCGATAGTAGGTATTTCTTTTATGTCATACCACTGAAAACCAAAACACCTTTCATTTTCACTAGACGACAGGTAGGTCGTGTGTAATTACATTTATGTGATAGTGGGGATCCTCGCCTTCCACGCCTCCTCCCCCATACTCACACACCCTCCTTTGGCTCCGTCCTTGGATCATCACATCCATCAGAGTTGGAAACCGCTGAGAGAACTTGCGTTTCCCGGACTATCAATCCGTGCTCTGTAAAACAAATGAGCATCAAAGGACACAGTGGATGTCGGGAATCGAACTCGGCAATGCGAGATCTGTTCAAAAAATTCGGGAACATCCGCAATTTCTCTCCAGTGGTGTGTTGGAGTGAAATGCTGTTAGCATCCCTGTGTTTCATGTGTAGCTGCCGTCAGTTTCATTGTTGTATGTCTGTTAGTTTTTGTTCAGTGCTGTATCGAGTAGAATGTTGTGTCGCACAGTCTGTGAATTTCGAGATGGCACAGTTAGAGGAGCAACGCGTCTGCATGAAATTTTGCATGAAACTCAAGAAAACCTTTACAGAGAAACACGAAATGGTTTAAGGAGTCTACGGTAATGAATGCTAAAGCCGTACTCGGTGTTAAGAATGGTTCACATGGTTTAAAAACGGCAGGATGGAAAATAAAGATGGCACTCGTTCAGGATGCCCTTCGACGTCTACCGATGACTCTCATGTGAAGAACGTCAACAAAATTGTGCGTGCCAATCAAAGACTGACTTTCGTAGAGTTGCAGAAGAATGTAACATTTCATTTGCATCATGTCATGAAACTGTGACACAGCATGTTGCCGCCAAGTTCATCCCACGGCTCATGAGTCAAGACCAGAAAGAACTTTGCCTCGCAATTCCTGAAGAGCTTTTGGATCGCGCAAATGAGAACGAGATGTTCCTTAAGGGAATCATAACTGGTGATGAGACGTGCGTCTGTGGTTATGATTTTGAGACCAAGGTTCAATCTGCACAGTGGGTCGGGAAATGTTCTTCAGAACCAAGAAAAGCTCATCAGGTTAGGTCAGATATCAAAGCCATGCTGATAGCGGCCTGAAACGTACTAAGGCATTTCATGGCTCTTGTATCAGGATAAGACACGGGCACATTCATCCCTGTTGGTGCCTGACTTTTGCAGAAAAAAAGACCTGACCCCTGCGGATTTTTTTTTTTTAATTTTTTTGTTTCCAAAGTTGAATACGCCGTTGAAAGGAAGAAGATTTGCGACGACAGATGAGGTAAAAAAAATTCGCAGACGACGCTTCGTACAATCCAGCAAGAGGCGTTACAACACTCCTTCTGGAAGCGGAAACGGCATTAAGGGGTGTGTCATTTCTGGAGGGTAGTATTTAGAAGGAGACCATGCACAATAACTAAAAAATAAGTGTAGAAAAATTTTGTGGATTGAGTGTCGGAATTTTTTGAATAGACATCGTATGTAGCAGCGTGAGACCAACATTAAGTCACAGTTTGATTGCAGTCCAGGCCGCGAATGCACATAATGGTAAAACTCGCAGCACCAGAAGAAGGCGGCTGGGTCGGTTGTCAAAATATTGTGCAAAAAATGGAAACAACAACTCGGTTAAACACCCGGCAACTCATTATTAAGATCTGCCACAGATCGTCGTCTATCGCGCTCTCCAGAGTGGGCAAACTCCCGACGTCCATATCCTTTGACGAGGCGTGGACGTCAACACCTTGTCGGCTACTAGAGGTTCCAACGTCCCACTTCGCCTTTCCACAGATGCTGGCCACAGAAGCAAGTGGACAACAGACCAACTTCACCGTTTCTGAAGTACGCTTTCCCAGGCAGTGGGCCATGGCCATCTGCCTTCGCTCAGAGCCGCTTACGTCAGTAGATTTCCCCACATGCGGGCGATATCATCGCTAGAATGATTCCCCATTCGTCGTTGATCCGCTTATGTATTTTGCTTTCATGTCATGTGCCCGCAGTGCCACCGTGTGGCATTCGGTCTCGTGGTGTGCACTGGTCGTAATATTATCACTCATCTGTGTATGTAGCCTCGAATTTTTCTCAGCGACTGAAACGTTCAATACGTGTTCGTATATCACATCATTTGTTTTTAACAAAGTCTTCGCACTCCAGCGCTCGAGTTATTTCTTGGGATCACAGAGAGCAGCCGACGATATTACTAGGGGCGTTCAATAAGTAATGCAATAGTTTACTCGGTCAGTTTCGGTTGGGAAACTTCGGAATTTATTATGGGACATCTTGGAATATTCTCGCTTCAAGCCCTGTAGTTTCAAGAAGTCCCGAAAGGTGGCAGCGCTATACCTATACTTCAAAGTGGCGTCTCTAACACAGGTACGTTTCAGGCAGAAACCTATCATTCAATTCCTCTTGGTGGGAAACCACAGTATCGCAGATATTCATAGTTGTTGTTGTTGTTGTTGTGGTCTTCAGTCCTGAGACTGGTTTGATGCAGCTCTCCATGCTACTCTATCCTGTGCAAGCTTCTTCATCTCACAGTACCTACTGCAACCTACATCCTTCTTAATTTGCTTAGTGTATTCATCTCTTGGCCTCCCTCTACGATTTTTACCCTCCACACTGCCCTCCAATACTAAATTGGTGATCCCTTGACGCCTCAACATATGTCCTACCAACCGATCCCTTCTTCTAGTCAAGTTGTGCCACAAACTTCTCTTCTCTCCAATCCTATTCAATACTTCCTCATTAGTTATGTGATCTACCCATCTAATCTTCAGCATTCTTCTGTAGCACCACATTTCAAAAGCGTCTATTCTCTTCTTTTCCAAACTATTTATCGTCCATGTTTCACTTCCATACATGACTACACTCCATACAAATACTTTCAGAAATGACTTCCTGACAATTAAATCTATACTCGATGTTAACAAATTTCTCTTCTTCAGAAACGCTTTCCTTACCATTGCCAGTCTACATTTTATACCCTCTCTACTTCGACCATCATCAGTTATTTTGCTCCCCAAATAGCAAAATTCCTTTACTACTTTAAGTGTCTCATTTCCTAATCTAATTCCCTCAGCATCACCCGATTTAATTCGACTACATTGCATTATCCTCGTTTCGCTTTTGTTGATGTTCATCTTATACGCTCCTTTCAACACACTATCCATTCCATTCAACCGCTCTTCCAAGTGATATTCATAGGCGCTTTCGAAATGTTTGTGGAGACCTGGCAATGAACAATTTCCCGGTGTCTAGCTGGCGAAGGGTTTATGGTGATCCCAACAAGGTCGCGCAAACCTGTCCGATCTCCCGCAATACGACGGGACGCACACAGCTGTCACTCCTTCAGTGTTGGAACGTGAGGACTCTCTCGTCCGAGGTGATCGGAGGATCACAATCAAAGAACTCGCTGCTCAACTGGTTCTCTTGGTATTGCAACCGAGATGAGCTTACAAAACTTCATTAAACTACTCTTCCTCAATGACTCTAGGGACCGAATCTTGCACCTACCTACTTCCATCTGCTTACTCCAAGAAAAGATACACTCCTCGGGAAGTCGATGATGGGGAAGTTACTGACGCAGCAAGACGTCGCCTCCGTCGTCGACCAGTGGAGTGGTACCATGCGAGCATAGAGTCACTTCCAGTTAGGCGCCGTAAGGCCGTCGCATTGGAGATTATGTTGAAAAATAGGGTTTTGTAACCAAAAGAGTGGAGAATATTCTGATGTATTGGAATCCTGAGTAAAACCAATCTGCTTTCAGAAAAAATATGTGTTGCATTAGTTACTGAATGCATCTCGTATTAATGTTCTCTTACGCGCCGCGTCCGGGACTGCCTTCTGGAGCTTCCCCGGTTAAGACGGAGCCTAAACATTGTCTCGAGAATGTTTTTGTGATACGCACTGGGGCTATATCAGAGTTACAACGGAATTTTCGGAACTATTTCCGCCTAGATTTGTCCCTTATGTTGTTACGAAGGACGCAGTTCAAACCTATTACAGTTTGTAGTTGAACGTGCTGGAATAAGTCTACCAAAGACGTTTAGTCACGCTAGGGGTTTTTCACTAGTGCTTCATTTGGAGACTTGATTGCAGTTGAAACGATTGAATTCACGACATCCAGGGATTCATGGCATCATGTGACATTGTTGTTTATTTGTAGAGACCAATATGGGGCCTAAAGATGGCATAGTGGAATGCCAAAACTGGTAGCCTTCAAAATAGAATAACATCTCTGTTACAAGGCTGTTGTAGAATTTCATTGATATTGATAATGAACCCGAGATTTTCTGAACTGTGACAAATTGTTCGAACATTTCGAGTGGTGTTCAAACACAGCCCTAATAATTACCACACCCAGAGTAAACTATTTTTGATCCATCAGTCAACAACATGGATAATTGGAGTACATGGTTTTGCATGTTTGTTGTTGCAACAGGGAAGTGGTTTTTATCGATGATTACCATGTTAAAATCAGTATCAGGAACGGTTACCCCATCCTAGAGTTTTTAAGGGGGATTTAGAAACTGCTAGTAGACCTATTAGTGAGCTGAAGAGCACCTGATTTACCTCCATTAATTCAAAATGTTCGAAAGTGAAGAAAAAATAGAGAACGTTAAAATGGTGAATTTAATGTTTCATGTATTCCACGAAGTCTCTCTCCACTTCAGTACAACGCATGAGATGTTCAAATAAGTATGTAAAACTATCAGAGAAGTCCTTTTTAGGGATGTTGTTCGGCTCATGTGTCACTCTGGCTTGAATGTCTGTTATGTCGTCAAAGCGTTGACCCTTTATGTGAATTTCTACATATTTCGTTTTGTTGTGGGTTCTTATTGTTGTGAATGTAGTAACTGAATGTTACTCTTAATTCAGCCCAGGCATCCATGGTAGAGTAAACATGTTTCCTAGCTACAGTTCCTGACAGGTTTATTAATTTAACACTTTCTTTAACAATGGGCGCTATAACAAAGATATGGCAACACAGTAAGAAATAACAAATAACATTTATTAGAAATATGTTACAAAATGATACTGGAATTACGTATATTCTGATGTGCGACACCTGTTGTCCTTAACCTAAAACAATGGTAACTAACTGACTTTGCTGTCTTTTGATAGTCAATGATATCGTAAGTATTACTGAAAGCAATGTTCACAGACGCTTGTTAAAGATTCAAGTGCAATGTAAATAGTGACTGGCATGTCGGAAGGCAGTATTCAGAGTACTGTCTGAGCTGACTGCAGGCACTGAAGTTAACTCTCTGATTACTGGAGTGGAACTGTGTGAGTGTTCGGGGTGCGCCGTGTTTTGAGGCTGTCGACGGAAGGATCCAACTTCCGCCATTATAAGGCGGAAGCAAAATAGTCTGCGCTTGCCAGGGTTCCCTATGGCTGTGGTCCAATTTATCGGCGGAGGCACACGACACGTTCGAGGAAGTTGCGCGGAAGCAGAAACACATCCGCGCTTGTGAGTGGCATCTAGAGACTGCTGGAAAAATTTGAGCGCAAAAAAATACACAAATGTGTGTGAATTCCTAAGGAACCAAACTGCTTAGGTTATCGATACCTAGACTTACACATTACTTAATCCAACTTACTCTAAGAACAACACACACACCCATGCCCGATGGAGGACTCAAACCTCCGGCGGGAGGGGAATTTGAGACGCACTTGGTGAGCGGTTGTAGCTTGTGATGGAGGCCACTCACACTATTCGTTTTGCCTCTCTTGCTTGGTACACGACAATTATTGATAAAATCAAGTTTCGTCACCTACGATGATTTCTTCCAGAAAACTGTCTGTGTTTTACATTTCAGTCAAATTTTGACAGGCGTCCACACTTCGTTGTTTTATTTTGGAGGTAAAAGTGAGAGTGACATCCTTCGCACACACTTTTCACTTCTACTGAACACTTGATTTAGAGATGTTGTTAGACTAGTGGCACACGCTGACATACTACAGTTCGGGGACTGATGACCTTAGAAGCTAAGTCCCTTAGTGCTCAGAGCCATTTGAACCATACCACAGTTCCACGTCGACTACTTAACACTGCCTCCTCACAACTGACTGTTCGATTGCACATCTGTCTCTTACAATGGCTAGTTCAATCTGCGATAACATCTTACGCCAGGAGTACAAGGTGTAACGACTATAAATGAAGATATTTTTAAATGTGGTGTCTTAATATGTACACACGTCGGTGTGTTGGTTGCTTTTACTCTGTGCCTAACAGTCTTCTCACAAACATGTCACATAAAAGTAAACTGATGGTTTCTGCACGTCGTAACCGCACCAATAAATCAACTACTCCTCTCATTATACGCTAAAGAACCAAAGAAACTGGTACACCTGCACAATATCCTGTAGGGCCCCCGCGAACACGCAGAAGTATCTCAATACGACGTGGCATGGACTCGAATAATATCTGAAGTAGTGCTAGAGGAACTGACATCATTAATCCTACAGGGCTGTTCATAAATCCCTAAGAGTACGAGAGGGTGAAGATATCTTCTGTACAGCACATTACAAGACATCCCAGGTAAGCTCAATGACGTTCATGTCTAGGGAGCTGGGTGGCCAGCGGAAGTGTTTAACCTCAGAAGAGTGTTCCTGGAAGCACTCTGTAGCAATTCTGCACGTGCGGAGTGTCGTATTGTCCTGCTGGAATTGCCCGTCTGTCGGAATGTACAATGGACATGAATGGATGCAGGTGATCAGACAGGATACTTACGTACGTGTCATCTGTCAGAGTCATATCTAAACGTATCAGGAGTCCCATATCACCCCAACTGCACACGCCCCACACTATTACAGAGCCCCCACCAGTTTGAACAGTCCCCTGCTGACATGCAGGGTCCATCGATTCATGAGATTGTCTCTATACCCATACACGTCGATCTGCTCGTTTCAATTTGAAACGACAATCGTCCGACCAGGCAACATGTTTCCAGTCATCAAGAGTCCATCTTCGGTGTTGACTGGCCTAAGTGAGGCGTAAAGCTTTGCGTCGTGCAGTCATCAAGGGTACACGAGTGGACCTTCGGCTCGAAAGCCCATATCGATTATATTTTGTCGAATGGTTCTCACGCTGACACTTGTTGATGGCCCAGCACAGTAATTTACAGCAGTCTGCGGAAGGGCTGCACTTCTGTCACGTTGAACGATTCTCTTCAGTCATCGTTGGTCCCGTTCTTGCAGGTTCTTTTTCCTTCTTCAGCGATGTCGGATATTCGATGTTTTACCGGATTCCTGATATTTACGGTACACTCGTGAAATGGTCGTAAGGGGAAACCGCACTTCATCGCTACCTCAGAGATGCTGTGTCCCATCGCTCGTGCGCCGGCTCACTCACTTAAATCTTGATAACGTGCCAGTGTAGCAGCAGTAACCGATCTAACAACTGCGCCAGACACTTGTTGTCTCATATAGTCGCTGCAGACCGCAGCGCTGTATTCTGTTTGTTTACGTATCTCTATATTTGAATACGGATGCATATACCAGTTCCTTTGGCGCTTCAGTGCAGATTAATCGTTTTACATTCACGCATCCAAACGTCAATATCTGACCTGTTTCCCAAAGAAAAGTAAGCATTACTGGCTTGCTCCTGCCACACGTACTTGGAGGTACCATCCAATCTAAAAACATGTAGCCAATAAAATTAATCTGGGTTTGGGACCGCATTGTCAACTATAAAACTCCGACGCTTTCGGCGACTATTGCAAGAGGGCTTCGTCAGGGTGTTATGCTAACTGCCAGCGGTTAGCAGTAAGCAGGAAGGCGTCTTGTAATAGTCGCCGAAACGTCGGAATTTTATACTGCCAGCAGTTAGCAGTTAGCAATACACCCTGAGGAAGGCGTCTTGCAGTAGTCTCCGAAACGTCGGAAATTTATAGTTGACATTGCGGTCCCAAACCCAGTAGAATTTTATTGACTGCCACAACGGCCGCGGAAGCCTACGTTTACATAAAAACATACAACTTGTAACAGCTATAACTATTAGTCTACAAGTGACACAAATACTAATGTAACTTTCTTCAGAACACCGTTCGCATTCAGCAGCAGAAATGTCAGCACTTACACCCGTTATACCATGTATATGACTCACGGATCTTTTTGAGTGGATGGTGCATGTTGCTTTGGAAATAAATTTAGAATCCGTGTAAAGAACAGAAAAGGAATAGGTTTGACGGAGGCGATTGTGATGGTGGGAATGTGGGACTGTGTAGTGGAAAGTGACTGCAAGTGAACTATGCACAGTGAAGTTCAATTATTATTTTAAAAAAGAAAATTTTCTCGTTTTGTATGACGATCCTTAGTGGAAACCGAAAAATAAATTTTGATGAGAGAAAATTAACTGGAGTGCCAATAATTAAAAGATGCAGCCAAGTAAAAAAAATTATGTTTAAATTATCACAAGGCACAGTTAAATTTACCACTAAGAGAGAGAAAAATAATAATTCAAGATTTTAGCTAACCTGTTTTTGATACCGTGGAGTGGACTGACGGCGCATATCGTTTGTTGAAATGAAACATTGATAAGCAATAAGAATTATCCATATATTGACGATACTTTTGTTAGATAAATACCTTACACATCTTGAAAATATCTTTCATTTACAGCTGCCTGTTACAAAATCATTCGAGAGAGAACGATCGACAATAACGGAGACATCAATAGACAGCGCGCCTCAGGAGAGAGAGAGATATTGAGAGTGAGAGAGCCAGACGCCGCTCGTGTTCATGTACAAGTAGGCAACTGAAGGCAACTTCACTGTCATTTTTCCTCAGTCTCTTCCTGTTCTGAAAGCCTCTTGCGTGCTAAAATGTTCTAGGGACTTTGCTGCGCCCCTTCCCGGCGCCGGAGATCGCATAAAATTTGATTGTTGACACCGCTTGCGCTGCGTCTGATGCATTATTAGCCAAATTAAAAAATACAGTTGCTCTGTTCGTCTAATCTTATTACCTGTATTCTCTCCCACATTTAAGAATCAATTACCGTTTTACATTATAGGACGATTTCAAGACAATACACTGAGTTAATAGAAAAATATAACCTTTCTGACGAAGGTTTAGATAAATTATTTTAGTTTTGGGGCTTACACTTATTTCCACGTAAAAAGAAACATTTCAGAGTCGCCCCGGCCGAGAAAGGCTGTGCAGTGAAGCGTGAGCGTCGGCGTACTACTGCTGGATCAACTCAGACGCTCGGGATTTCCTATAAGGGCAATAGGGAAGCGTTGAAAAAATGTAGAGAAGGGAGAAATGGGGGATCTGGCACTATACAAGAGGGAAAAGACGAGCGGGAAACTTTTTCTCGCTCCTGTGTACACACCTTTATAGAAACTAAGTGCACCGGAATTTATTTACAGCTCTTGAGACTCGAAGTCCTTTCGGAGACTGTGTAGTTCGTGAAAAATAAAAAAAAGAAAGAAATCGAGCGTGTAAGATCCGTGTTTTCCTCCTTGTAAATTTGGAGCCTTTGCAAATCCCCCGGTCCATTTGCACTAAGCCCTGCGTACTTAAGTGTCAAATGTATTCCTGAGAAGAGGACTCAGGGCGAGAGAGAGACGAACCGTAAGGGGGTGCGACGCTGGAGTTCTTGAAGGGTAGCGGGAGCGCATTTCAGTGGGGGGAGGGGGGGAAGGAGGGGGGGGGGGGGAACAGCGGCGACGCGTCCGCTTGCCACGGCATTAGCAGCGGAGCGAGCAGCAATTTGCTGGGCGCAGGGCGGAGCGATTTTTCTCGGCGGCGCCGTGGGAGACGCACGGCGGCGTATCGAGCGGCGGCCGCCCTTCCTCGCTCCGCGCGTCTGTCTGCGCTGCTGCCGCCGCCCCCACCGCCCCTTGACAAGTCTCCGCCGCCCCTGACAGGTGGGGCGTCCGACGCGCCGGCATTTGTCAGCGCCGCGATGCCGCCGCCTGCCAACACTTGTTACGTGGCGAAGAGCCGTCTCCTGTCCGCCCTGAACCACTGCTCCTTCCGTCTTACTAGGTTTCTCCATTTCAATTACAGTAACTTTTCATCACGAACCATCACAAGACGTTACATAATTGTGAATGTAAACACACTCAATGCTGGTGTAATATTCTACAATACTTATTATTTACATCACAAATCGGTTTTTCAAGTCCATTTGTGGTCATTTGGGACTTCTTCCACTCTTATGTACTATTTACGAAGCTGCTTTCAGAGCGTAAGAGACTCACGTCCAGAAATTGTAAATAAATTCTATAGGATTGGCAGCATCTACATCTACATCTACATAGATACTCTGCAAATCACATTTAAGTGCTTAGCAAAGGGGTCATCGAACCACCTTCACAATTCTCTATTATCCCAATCTCGTTCAAAATCGCTCTGAGCACTATGGGACTTATCTTCTAACGTCAATCAGTCCCCTAGAACTTAGAACTACTTAAACCTAACTAACTTAAAGACATCACACACATCCATGCCCGAGACAAGATTCGAACCTGCGACAGTAGCGGTCGCGCAGTTCCAGACTGTAGCGCCTAGAACCGCTCGGCCATCCCGGCCGGCTCCAATCTCGTATAGCGCGCGGAAAGAACGAATACCTATATATTTCCTTACGAGCACTGATTTCCGTTATTTTATCGTGGTGACGTTCCGCCCTATGTAGGTCGGTGTCATCAACATATTTTCGCATTCTGGGGAGAAAGTTGGTGATTGGAATTTCGTGAGAAGATTCCGTCGCAACGAAAAACGCCTTTCTTTTAATGGTTTTCAGCCCAAATCCTGTATCATTTCTGTGACACTCTCTCCCATATTTCGCGATAATACAAAACGTCCTGCCTTTCGTGAACATTTTCGATGTACTCCGTCAGTCCTACCTGGTAAGGATCCCACACCGCGCTGCAGTATTCTAAAAGAGGACGGACAAGCGTAGTGTAGGCAGTCTCCTTAGTAGGTCTGTTACATTTTCTAAGTGTCATGCCAATAAAATACAACCTTTGGTTAGCCTTCCCCACAACATTTTCTATGTGTTCTTTGCAATTTAAGTTGTTCGTAATTGTAATACCTAGGTATTTAGTAGAATTTACGGCTTTTACGAGGGCACTTCAATAAGTAATGCAACACATTTTTTTTCTGAAACAGGGGTTGTTTTATTCAGCATTGAAACACACCAGGTTATTCCCCAATCTTTTAGCTACACAACACTATTTTTCAACGTAATCTCCATTCAATGCTACGGCCTTACGCCACCTTGAAATGAGGGCCTGTATGCGTGCACGGTACCATTCCACTGGTCGATGTCGGAGTCAACGTCGTACTGCATCAATAACTTCTTCATCATCCGCGTAGTGCCTCCCACGGATTGCGTCCTTCATTGGGCCAAACATATGGAAATCCGACGGTGCGAGATCGGGGCTGTAGGGTGCATGAGGAAGAACAGTCCACTGAAGTTTTGTGAGCTCCTCTCGGGTGCGAAGACTTGTGTGAGGTCTTTCGCTGTCATGAAGAAGGAGAAGTTCGTTCAGATTTTTGTGCCTACGAACACGCTGAAGTCGTTTCTTCAATTTCTGAAGAGTAGCACAATACACTTCAGAGTTGATCGTTTGACCATGGGGAAGGACATCGAACAGAATAACCCCTTCAGCGTCCCAGAAGACTGTAACCATGACTTTACCGGCTGAGGGTATGGCTTTAAACTTTTTCTTGGTAGGGGAGTGGGTGTGGCGCCACTCCATTGATTGCCGTTTTGTTTCAGGTTCGAAGTGATGAACCCATGTTTCATCGCCTGTAACAATCTTTGACAAGAAATTGTCACCCTCAGCCACATGACGAGCAAGCAATTCCGCACAGATGGTTCTCCTTTGCTCTTTATGGTGTTCGGTTAGACAACGAGGGACCCAGCGGGAACAAACCTTTGAACATCCCAACTGGTGAACAATTGTGACAGCACTACCAACAGAGATGTCAAGTTGAGCACTGAGTTGTTTGATGGTGATCCGTCGATCATCTCGAACGAGTGTGTTCGCACGCTCCGCCATTGCAGGAGTCACAGCTGTGCACGGCCGGCCCGCACGCGGGAGATCAGACAGTCTTGCTTGACCTTGCGGCGATGATGACACACGCTTTGCCCAACGACTCACCGTGCTTTTGTCCACTGCTAGATCATCGTAGACATTCTGCAAGCGCCTATGAATATCTGAGATGCCCTGGTTTTCCGCCAAAAGAAACTCGATCACTGCTCGTTGTTTGCAACGCACATCCGTTACAGACGCCATTTTAACAGCTCCGTACAGCGCTGCCACCTGTCGGAAGTCAATGAAACTATACGAGACGAAGCGGGAATGTTTGAAAATATTCCACAAGAAATTTCTGGTTTTTTCAACCAAAATTGGCCGAGAAGAAGAACGTGTTGCATTACTTATTGAACTGCCCTCGTAGATTAGACTCATTTATCGTGTAACAGAAGTTTAACGAGTTCGTTTTAGCACTCATGTGGATGACCTCACACTTTTCGTTATTTAGGGTCAACTGCCACTTTTCGCACCATTCAGATATTTTTTCTAAATCGTTTTGCAATTTATTTTGATCTTCTGATGTATTTATTATTCGATAAACGACAGCGTCATCTGCAAACAACCGATGTCGGCTGCTCAGATTGTCTCCTAAATCATTTATATAGATAAGGAACAGCATAAGGCCTATATCACTACGTTGGGGAACGCCTGAAATCACTTCTGTTTCACTCGATGACTTTCCGTCACTTACTACGAGCTGTGACTTCTCTGACAGGAAACACTGTTAAACATAGAGGGAAGCAGCCTTTTTTGTTCAGAGCACAATGGGAACATGTCCACTGTCACTGTTTGCATGATTGTCTTGTCAGTGAAGTGGATTATGGGTGATTTGTCTGAAGAAATGAAAATAATACATCGGAATATTAGCGTTCTAGCTCACGTAAGCTAATAATTACTTTATAAATTTGGCAAGTGAATGTTAACAAACGAGTTAATAAACAGATTGGGCTACTGAGAAATGTATGAAACAATATTTTATGGTACATTCGCAGTCGTTGTATGTTATATCAGCAATTTTTTCTTTTAATGCAGGAGAGGATACAGCGGCTCAGGAAGGTGGTGCGCCGGCCGAGGTGGCCGTGCGGTTAAAGGCGCTGCAGTCTGGAACCGCAAGACCGCTACGGTCGCAGGTTCGAATCCTGCCTCGGGCATGGATGTTTGTGATGTCCTTAGGTTAGTTAGGTTTACCTAGTTCTAAGTTCTAGGGGACTAATGACCTCAGCAGTTGAGTCCCATAGTGCTCAGAGCCATTTTTTTGAAGGTGGTGCTTCTGCAGCAACTGACAATAATAGCTGCTGTCAAGATAGAGAAGAGAGCAGAGGAAGAAGACGTTCTCGATGTCCTGTGAAGTGGAAGAGGACTGTTAGACAACGGAAGTGAAACTGTGGACAGAAATATATTACAAGGAAAGACTTAAGAGTTCCACCTAAAAGCCTTCCTGCTAACGCCCCTTGCTGTAAGTTGCAATGCCACAATCAACTCGAAGAAGAAGAGGAAGGAAACATTTTCATTCCTTCTGGAAACTTGGTCATTACAGTCGGCAACATGTTTACCTCCGGGGACTTGTTTAGTCACGTCCGACTGCGAGGTCTCGGAAATGAGTTGAATCTGGAAAACCTTAAGGCGCTGGGTCTGTGCATGCACGAGTTTAAAATCTTTGATCCTACAAAATTTCATTACACTGCATATTTATCTTTGTATCTGATGATGCCGTAACAGCTGAAAATCGCTTTGTGAAGCAAATATTGTAGAATACTAAACCATTGTAGTGTGTGTTTTCATTAATAATGTGCAAAATATTCTACGAAGAACAGATGAAACAGTCAATCAATGTCTTTGAAACAACGCATACAGCTCGGTACGACGCGATCAACGTAGCTGAACGGACTACGGACAAAGCTGTGCAGGGCCAGTCACAGTCGCGATTTATTTGATTTATTTTCACCAGTACCCCTAACAAAAATGGCTCTGAGCACTATGGGACTTAACAGCTATGGTCACCAGTCCCCTAGAACTTAGAACTACTTAAACCTAACTAACCTAAGGACATCACACAACACCCAGTCATCACGAGGCAGAGAAAATCCCTGACCCCGCCGGGAATCGAACCCGGGAACCCGGGCGCGAGTATCCCCATCCATAGATATTAGATCCCCTACTGGTAACACCTTGTGATTTAAAAGCACCGTCTTCAACACCAAGTTGGTCTTATCAACGTTTACGGGATTGGAATCCGTCTGCTACAAGACACATTTCATGCCGTGTATTCTTAAATTCTTAAGAGATAGCAATTACTGAGAGCTGTGAATATTACCAAACTAACAG
Source organism: Schistocerca serialis cubense (assembly GCF_023864345.2). Lineage (NCBI taxonomy): Eukaryota > Metazoa > Arthropoda > Insecta > Orthoptera > Acrididae > Schistocerca > Schistocerca serialis. The sequence continues at coordinate 336,316,866 of NC_064642.1, forward strand.
TTTAATGAAATACTGACATAAATTACTCGTATTTACAGAAGAAGGAAAACACTGATAGAAGCCGACACTAGAGAAAATCAGTTTGGATTCTAGAGAAATGTAGGAACACGCGGCACAATACTGACTCTACGAGCTATCTTAGAAGATAGGATGAAGAAAGGCAAACCTAAATTTATAGCACTTGTACACTTTGAGAAAGCTTTTGATAATGTTGACTGTAACACACTCCTTCAAATTGTGAAGGTACCAGGGATGAAATGCTGGGAGCGAAGGGGTATAAGCATAAGCAACTTGTACAGAAATTAGACGACAGTTTTAAAAGTCTAAGGGCATGAATGGCTGAGAAAGAAGTGTGACAGGACTGTATTATATCCCAAGAAGAAGGGAGAAGATGATAGGATATGTATTACCAACCTCTATCATACTTGACGGAGATGTAGAGGGTAAAAACTGTAGGGGATGACAGAAACTGGAATACATCCAACAAATAATTGAGAACGTAGGGCGTAAGTACTACTTGGAGATGAAGAGGTTGGGGCAGGAGAGGAATTTGTTTAGGGCTGCATCAAACCAGTGAGGAGACTAATGATAAAAAAATAAATGTTGGAGGGGAAGTGCGTTTCTCGACTCAAGCGGAACGTGGGCTGTCGGAATTTCGTGTGTGAGGCTGACCGCAACGCACAAGTCCTCTGTGATGTACCTGCTCCCGCCACAGATTGTTGAGCATTTCTAGAACAATTTCACGTGCACTAAACAGACACATGATGAAGCTTTGATTATCTAAATCTCTTTTGTGTTTATAATCAACTATCCGAGCGAACGTTGAGTGTGATCACAATCACAAGATTGTCCAGCAGCTGGTGCTAGCAATCGCTGCACTGAAAGGAGGGATGTTGTAACTAGCAATACCAAGGAATAATAAAGAATAATAGGAATAAAAACCATATACTTAGGAAGTCTTACACGTTATTTGCCTTAATATGGCATACTGGTACTGACAACCCAAAAATCATTGTCTAGAATCTGTTAAAACACATTTAAAATTACAGATACAACTCTCAACGATGAGGTCTGTCGATTCATTAGAAGAATATTACAGACAATGTAATTCAGTGGAAGGACTATGTTATGCAGCAGTCTTAACCAAAAACCGAGCGAGGTGGCTCAGTGGTTGGCACAATGGACTCGCATTCTGGAGGACCACGGTTAAAATCAGTGTCTTCCGCGTGAATTCCTTAAACCGTCGAAGGCCATAACGGTTCCTTTGAAAGGGCACGACCGATTTCCTTCCTCATCGTTGACACAATACGAGCTTTGGCCCGTCCCTGATGATCTCGATGTTGACGGGACGCTAAACCCAATCTTCCTTCCTTCCTTAACCAAAAACCAGTAAGCTTTAAAGTTCCATAACTCTTACATAAAGAAAATGTTTCTACAGAGAGGATGCTCGCAACGGTCCTAAATCTTTGTGTCCAGGTAGAGTGTGACTGTGATATTGCAGTGGATCAAGCTGATACTCGCTGCATACAATTTTGCCTTTGAGTTCCTTTAACCATTTTTGTAACATTTTGTTATGGTTTTATTATTTCATTGTTGGTCTTTGTTTGCAGAATCTAATCGTTTCCACAAGACGGCCTAGGTATGATGGATTGCAAGATATTTCTATACCACATGATGTAGTGCAATATTTATATTATATACTCCACAGTGTTACATGTTACGCTTTCTAACGCTTAACGTGTAACGTCTTTCTTGCTAGTGTTATCGTCTAACACTAAGAAGGGTGTTTGTTGAGCCACTCTGTAGCAATTCCGGACGTGTGGGGTGTCGCATTGTCCTCCTAGAATTGCCCGAGTTCGTCGGAATGCGCAATGGACGTGAATGGATGCAGACGATCAGACAGGATGCTTACGTACGCGTCACTTGTTAGAGTCGTAGCTAGACGCATCAAGGGTCTCATATCACTCCAACTCCACGCGCCCCATACCATTACAAAGCCTTCACCAGCTTCAACAGTCCTCTATTGACATGCAGGGTGCGTGGATTCATGGGGTTGTCTCCATACTCGTACACGTCCATCCGCTCGATACAATCTGAAACGAGACTCGTCCGACGAGGCAACATCTTAACATGTTTCCAGAAATCAACAGTCCAACGTCGGTTTTGACGACCCCAGGCGAGGCGTAAGTCATCAAAGGTACACAAGTGGACCCTCGGCTCCGCAAGCCCATATCGACGATGTTTTGTAGAATGGTTCGCCCGCTGACACTTGTTGATGGCCCAGTATTGAAATCTGTAGCAGTTTGCTGAAGGATTGCACTTCTGTCACGTTGAACGATTCTCTTCAGTCGTCGTTGGTCCCGTTCTTGTAGGATCTTTTTCCAGCCGCAGCGATGTCGGAGATTTGGTGTTTTACCGGATTCCTGACACTCACGGTACACTCGTGAAATGATCGTACAGGAAACTCCACACTTCATCGCTACCTCGGAGATGCTGCGTCCCATCGCTAGTGCGCCGACTATAACACCACTTTCAAACTCACTTAAATCTTGATAAACTGCCATTGTAGCAGCAGTAACCGATCAAACAACTGCGCCATACCTTTGTTCTCTTACACAGGCGTTGCCGCCCGCAGCGCCGTATTCTGTATGTTTACATACGACTGTATTTTAATACGCATGCCAATACTATTTTGTTTGGCGCTTCAGTGTAATTCGCGTGGACAGTGCATTCTCATACTCTCTCCTATCTCCTGTCAGTCATAATAACATCGGTGCGTCCCCGGTAGCTGAGTGGTCAGCGTGGAAGAAGGTCAATCCTGAGGGCCCGGGTTCGATTCCCGGCTGGGTCGGAGATTTTCTTCGCTTATGGACTGGGTGTTGTGCTGTCTCAATTCTTGTCATTTCATCCCCATCGGCGCGCAATTCGCCGAAGTGACGTCAACTCGAAAGACTTGCACCAGGCGAACGATCTCCACAACGGGAAGCCCTAGTCACACGACATTTATTTATCATAAAATTTGATTCATTGAAAAGTACGGATGTAAACACAACATGGATGCAATGTGACAGGATCAGCGTAACATAAAAACAAATGACGTAACTGGAGACTCAGGAAAGATGACAGCTAGGTCATTAGCTGAAAAATATTGCCTGTAACTCAAATATGTTTATAATCGAATGTGAAGTATCTGTGAAGATTGATGGCGCTACGAAATATCCTGTTTGGAGTATAAACACAAAAAGAGCGGAGGATAAAGGGAAAAAGCGTCGGTTAGTTTTTTGAGACTATTACTGCAACAACGTCGACCCTATGATTTATTGTAGCTGTGAATCAAGGGAGCCCCACGGCGACTGTGGGCCTTCGCGGAACGTGGCCTGTTGTGGAAAGATGGATGTGGGCCAGGCGGACTGCGAAACCCGTCTTATCTGCCCACTGAACCCCGCCACGACCGCCCGAAAAGCCGCGAGCGGCGAAACCCAGTGTCAGCAAGAAATGGGCCACCTAACCGCCCGGACAACAGATGTAAAACGTATTCTATTGTTTTCAAATAGAACGACTCTGTTCTTTTGTCTGTTGGTTTATTCATGGGTCAAAGGAACCTCGATTTAGAGAGACGGAGACGGCCAGCTCTACCTGCTACGACACCGGCATTCTTGTCGACGCTCGGCCGTACTGAATAATAAGCCCGTTTCGTTTTATTTGCGCGGCATTATGTGTTGCCGAGCGCGCGTATTGTTCCTCATAAATAAGGGCGACGCAAGTTTTATTACCGGTTGTTCTGACAACAGCCGGGCTTATGTATTCTCAGAGCAAAGAATACCGTCTTTAAGCTGAGTAAACCTCTGACAGGCCGCGCAGACACGACAAAAGCCTCCGTCTCCCCGCCGGGCCGCTCCCAGTAAGTCACACGGCTCTGGCGTCCGTGCTCTGTAGCCACAGTAAGGCTAAGTCCAAGGGGCTTCTGCTGCACGCTCGTATAGATAAGAACACTGGCCATTTCTGTCTGTTAGTCTGCTCACTACATCAACGATGATAATATTTGCGCAGCCCTATGAAGTTCCGAAAATAGTTCAAGTCTTTGTTGTCTGAGGCAAACACACGTTTCGACGACTGTACCATCTATTCTTAACACATCAGCGTCAACTGTCGTCTGTGTTTTACGTTTACACTTTACTTTTACACACAGTCTGAAAAAAGACTGTTATCCATGAGAGGGAAAATGTTCTTATGGTACACAAGTGGATATTAGAACTACACAGGTACAGTCGTGCTCAAAGTATCCGAACGACCTGAACTGCATTTCGCATGATTCGCATGCAACCGGCATAAGGCGGCTGTCTTGTAGGTCCTCTAATCGCTCCTTGGTACAGTCGTTTGACTATTGAAAATGGTTCCAACATGTCCCCACTAAAAAACACTGCTCTGTATCGCAGTAACTCAAGGTGTAAAGTAATACCACGATGCTTCAAATATCAGGGAACACTTTATCACACATAAGACTGTCCTTAAGGCTTGTAAGCTCACATTTACTACAATAAATGACATAGCTGAAATGTTACCACTGTCATTATTACGTCAGATGGGTAAGCCACGTAGTAAGTTCGTCGTATTCACGATTTCCTCTTCAAAGTAACATACAGTACTTATTATTTAACACAAAATGACATTAATAATTTAAGTTATCCACGAGCAGCTAGTTGAGAATATGTGTGAATTTCAAATGTCACGACGAACCATCTCGTTCTGCATATGGACTCAAACCCAGGTCAGGCAGACGAAGCAAAGATTTCGTGCACGACGTTTTTTACAAACAGATAGAATAGCTCAAGTGGAAAGGAATACGTCATATTTAAATTTCTGCATCCTACACTGTTGACAGCTCTTTGTAGGTGGCAGTTACGTGATTTTATTTCGGTGATTACAAAATAGAGTCGAATGTATGCACTGGGTAACCGAAGCGGCTAGTTCATAGTGATTCGGTCAACCAAGTAAATGAATTTACTGAACATGCTGTAATCTACTACAGGGAGCCTGTGTGTCAGCATTCTAATCCAGTGTGGCGCAATGGTGTTATGATAGAAAAGTGAGTCCTGGAAAAGAGGATTTGGTGGTCTGTTGGACTGGTGGCAGGATCTTATAACCGTGGTCTGGGTTCGATTCCCACTCCTGTCAATTGTTTTAGATAGGGAGAGAAAGATTCCATTCTCTTCTGGCTACACCAAGTGAAGGAGATATAATGGCAGTGTGGCCTGCAATTCACGTTAAAGATGATATTCCTTCTCTGCCAAGTAGACGTCAGGTTGAACCACAATAAAGTCTGGAGTGGCGACATGTAGAAACTCTATCACCAGTAACCTTTCTTATACTAGTTATTTATTTCTAGTGACGAAACAAACGCTATGTAGGGTCACAGGATACATATTCCATCTTTTATCTGAGCTTCTGTATGTCGATAAAATTGGTTCTGAACTGAGAATGCAACTCAGACCGCCCTTAAAGCGGAATTTGATCCTTTCGTGACAATACAGCTCGGCTACAATTTGTTGTTTGTTCAAAACTGCCGATTTCTCAACATCTCCACATATTACGCGTGAATGGGTTCGAATCCTGGCCCGGCACTAAAGATTTCATTATGTATTATCAAGCTCTATCATGAGAACACCTATCTGCTGGTGGATAATAATTTTGATTTTTAATGTTTTTTCATTCGTTGTCAACACTAACGATATCTGACCTTTTTTTATTCTCAGTGGGACACAGAGCTATTTGTGAGATCATTGTAAGTTCAAGATGTTATTGCGAGCTGCTGGTGGAGATAAATTTGGTAGCTGACGTCTCTTTGTGTGTAGTCAACAACGATATGTGTGGGGCTCTATTCCCAGTGAGCACTGAACTCTTCGTCATGTTATTTCTAGTTTAAACATTCTCACATGTCACTGCTGGTGCAACAAACCCATATTTAACGTTCGTTTTCTCTAGAATATAACAGTGATAGGTGCCGGGTTGGAGTCCTGGGAAGGAAAAAATTAATGTTTCGTCTCGTCATTTCAATTAAAACATTTAGCTACTGCCGAGAAAATCCGACATGTCACAGTTGGTTGCGCTTCGATATCAATCCGATTAGGTTCTGGGTTCAAATGCCTGTCCAACACAAAGCTTTGCTTCACGGCCCTGCAAGTATGTTACTTGTGAAGAAGCAATATTTTAACATCTCTCGTAGTTCGTTAACAGGGTCAATAGATGCTGGGTAGGAATTCGCGTCCGTTAAAAATGTTTGTGATATGTAATTTAAAGTTGATATTTGCTAACTGATACTGTCTAAAATCGAGGTATATCACTCTCTGTATGCCTAATCAGGAATGACTGTTAGGTTGCGTCAGTCACGAAATCTTTGCTTCGTCTGCCTGACCTGGGTTTGAATCCATACGCAGAACGAGACGGTTCGTCGTGTCATTTGAAGTTCACACATATTCTCAACTAACTGCTCGTGGATAACTTAAATTATTAATGTCATTTTGTGTTAAATAATAAGTACTGTATGTTACTTTGAAGAGGAAATTATGAATACGACAAACTTACTACGTGCATTTCCTATCTGACGTAATAATGAGAGTGGTAACATTTCAGGTATGTCATTTATTGTAATAAATGTGAGCTTACAAGCCTTAAGGACAGTCTTATATGTGATAAGGTGTTCCCTGAAATTTGTAGCATCGTGGTATTGCTTTACATCTTGAGTTACTGCGATACAGAGCAGTGTTTCCTAGTGGTGACTTGTTGGAACCATTTTCAATAGTCAAACGACTGTACCAAGGAGCGATTAGAGGACCTACTAGACAGCTACGTTATGCTGGTTGCATGCGAATCAGGCGAAATGCAATTCATGTCGTTCGGATACTTTTGACTATGACTGTACGTGTCCGCCCTCAGTAGCTGAAAAAAAAGCGGTTCTAAAAAAAGAAAAAAAAGTGGTCAGCGCTACAGAACGTCAATCCTAAGGGCCCGGGTTCGATTCCCGGCTGGGTCGGAGATTTTTTCCGCTCAGGGACTGGGTGTTGTGTTGTCCTAATCATCATCATTTCATCCCCATCGACGAGCAAGTCGCTGAAGGGGCGTCAAATCGTAAGACTTGCACCCGGTGAAGGGTCTACCCGACAGGGGTCCCTGGTCACACGACACAGGTAAGTGTATTGTGTCTATTGTTTCCTTCAACCGTTTGAGGTGACAGTGGATGCTCTGCTCCATTCACTTACCTGACCAACCTGTTTATTCGCCTTAGGAAATTAGTACTCTCATTGAAACATTTGAAAGGTAGGTATGTGTTTGAAAAAGCTCCAACATCTTTCGTAGAAAATGGTGAGGAAGACGAGACATCAAACTCAACCCACGTCCGAACAGGTCTTGGAATTCCCAACGGTACAGACCGACCGTCGTGTCACCCTCAGCCCACAGGCGTCACTGGAGGCGGATATGGAGGGAAATGTGGTCAGCACACCCCTCTCCCGACCGCTGTCAGTTTTCGTGACCGGAGCGGTACTTCCCAGTCAAGTATCTCCTCAGTTGGCCTCACAACGGCTGTGTGCACCCTTGTTGCCAACAGCGCTCGGCAGACTCAGACGGCGATATCCACGTGCTAGCCAAGCCTGACAGCGCTTGATATAGGTGATCTGTCTGTTACCGTGTTACCACCGCGACAAGACCATCGACTGTTCCGGTGACATACCAAATGAAGAATGAAATAGCCTTGGAAAGGTTCCCTAACCTATCTACCTCGAGCAAACACCTGTGAAGTAGTCACACTATACACACTTCTGTATAAATGAGCGCAACGGAAGGGATAAGGGGGTGCATATCTCAAAATAAGTACGTAAGTAAATAACTTCTTGATAGTAACAAGAGGTACTGGTATGTGTTAGCTATCCACTTAGTGGGATACAATGTGTAGCGGGGCTGTGTCCCCAAACATGTATTCATCAGTTCTGAATGAATGTTAGTCTGAAAAGTCATTTAACAGAGATCCAGTGTCTCTTTCACTTGGAATGACAATAATTCAATAACTCAATATTACTACATGTAACACTCCAGCGACAAGCGTCAAAGGAACGAATATGGTTCAAATGGCTCTGAGCACTATGGGACTTATCTTCTGAGGTCATCAGTCCCCTAGAACTTAGAATTACTTAAACCTAACTAACCTAAGGACATCACACACATCCGTGCCCGAGGCAGGATTCGGACCTGCGAGCGTAGCGGTCGCGCGGTTCCAGACTATAGCACCTAGAACCGCTCGGCAACACCGGCCGGCCAGAAACGAATACCGACTTACCTTATTTAATACCTGAAAAACTAACTAGCCTGCAATGAGAATGTTCTTAAATCTATCGCCATCCACCAGCCATGCTCTGTGGTCAGTTAGTTTAATCATCATAGTGTGTCTTTCTTCTCTGTAATTAGTGTAAGAAATCTTGACTAGATGGCAGCACCCACTCTGAGGCACAATGAAGTGGAATATGAACACAGGAAATGACATTTCTGGTAAATCACAATGCAATACGTGTCGTTAACAATAAATCTACTATTCCTCAGAAACAGTGCACAAATCATAACTTCATGTTGAGAATCCTACTTATATCACTCTTTACAAAAACAATCTTCTATCGTCTGATATGGAATCCTATTCATTCAAACGAAATAGACGTTATACTTCTTGCAAATTTAACATGGAAGAACTAAAATGTAGTGAAATGAAATGAACCCAAAACAACGCAGTAACCAGATTCCAAATACCTAGCAATTTGCAACCTCTTCAAGATTACTCTACTGCACATTAAAACTCTTCAAGATTACTGTACTGCAGATAAAAACGTGAGGGTACATCGGAGCGCGGAATGTTACAAATAGACCACCAGAGTAATCTCGAACTGCAGAACTTACTTCAGCACAATATTTAAATTTAATTCATCTTAGCGGAAATCAGGCACGTCCTACAAACTGTTTAAGACTGTGGCCCCCCATCAGGTAAGAACAGTTTCATCAGAACTTCCAATATAGCTCCGGAAACAGACGCACCTTAACACCAGAAGGCAATGAACTACGAATGTAATTCAGCTCTTCTACTACTGTAATGGCTGGCTGCAAGAAGAGCAAATAACCAAATTGTATTTTCAGCCGCCGAAGCACGATATTAGCTGATGGCCAACCACTCGCCAAAGACCATGTTTCCGATGTGGTGCCTGAGCAAAGAGTTTGTGGTAAAATAAATATTACAGACATGGAAAATGAAAAATAAGTGATGAGGGACAGAAAGAGCCAAGAAACAGGCACCTTTCACACTTTATTTGAACTTTATATAACTCCCCCTCCCCCCCACCCCCTACATCATGGCTACGATGCAGCAAACTTAGTGATATATTTTCAGTAAGAAAAACAGTCAATGCTGCAAATGACAGCAGAAACTTTACGCGTTTCGTCTTTTTCGCCTTTTTGAAGTCTCTTCAGAATTTTTTTTTTTTGGGAACTGCGGGTAAAGCTTTAATCATAAGTAACCAAAATTCTGGTACGTACCTTCGGCGAAGGGATGTAGCAATACTAAGATGGGACTAAACTTACAGTCTTAAAATACACAAACTGCAACACAATTGTACGTTTCAATACAGTGCGCTTTTACTAAATAGCTTATACATCTAAATGTATACCATGAAAACCACTGTACACTGCATTAGCTGCTACGTCCATACTCACAGACTGCGAAGTCTGAAGTGCCATATTGATTCTTTGTAGTATTTTGCATTGCAACTTAAAAGTGTAACAAAGTTGTAGGATTCATTTATGCTTTAAAGACCTGTCACTACACTATGATCGTTGCATTTCTTGCTTGTACGAACTATGTTTTTCAGAGCCTTAATAATACAAATTAATTTCTTAAATAGTATATCTGGTGTCGTATCTAAGAGCCCAATGCGCTAAATTCAGCGCTTTTATCGTTACTTTGAGAGTACCTACATAATTAGTTTTTAAATCCTACCGACGCAGCATACTATGGCCAAAATATGTACAGTTGTTCTCAACTGTTCCGAAATACAGGTCAGTTTCTTCAATGCCCACTTAACCTCTACAGCGCCTTTAAGATATAAATTTAAATTATGACTCGATTCCTCCGTCTTTTTTCTTTATTTTTTTCCCTCACACTGTAGTATAAGCCACTCATATCGATACTCTGTCATAGCCCTGGCCAAAACACTTTCTCAAATCTAGTTTTTTTCGTTCTGTAGATTCAACTGGCTGATGTTCTTGTCCTAATCCTGACTGATCTTCGTCCTGGTTCTCATATCTTCGGCTCAAAATCATTTCGAAGCAATAACTGATTATTTTAATGTACGGGAACACATCTATTGATTGACCGATTTTACTCATTTTCCACTTTCATTGCCGTATGCTCTCCTAGAGTAAACAACAAAGCACCACCGATGCTGTTCTCAACAATACGGGGTTCCCATCAGCAGCCGTTGCTTAGCACCAGTTTGAGACGATTCGAATGGCAAGCAACATGAGTGGTTCATTCATAAAAAAATCTTGAAATGCTGTTCGAGCACGAAGCAACGACTGAAGTCAGAAGGTAAGCCGTTAACAGACATCTGAGTTCTGGCAATCTGTGGCACACAAAACGCATGCATCATATAGGTTGCATTTATCTGAAGGCGCGTAACACAGATTCTCAAAGGACTCTATGTTTAATGCATGTGGAGAAATGCACCACAGCTTTTATATTCACGGTACTTTGATTTTGCAAACTTACCTTGCAGACTGTTTATTATGGTTTGTCTGAAGCATTTTGTGGATAAGTGTAAAGTTTGAAAGTCTTGTGATTACATTAAAATGGAACACTACAAATTATGCATTGTACTACGAAGTGTCTGTGTCAAAAAAGTCTTGAATGTTGGCTCTGAGCACTATGGGACTCAACTGCTGTGGTCATCAGTCCCCTAGAACTTAGAACTACTTAAACCTAACTAACCTAAGAACATCACACACCCATGCCCGAGGCAGGATTCGAACCTGTGACCGTAGCAGCAGCGCGACTCCGGACTGGAGCGCCTAGAACCGCACGACCACCGCGGCCGGCAAGTCTTGAATGTATTCGTTGGTATGGATAGTGTCGTCGTGGTTTCCTGAAACGGGTTTTCCCTGTACATATCATAAGAAATAACACATTTTTGTAACAGTTTCTGTTACTGTGAACAAATTTGTTCAAATGGTTCAAATGGCTCTGAGCACTATGGGACTTAACATCTGTGGTCATTCAGTCCCCTAGAACTTAGAACTACTTAAACCTAACTAACCTAAGGACATCACACACATCCATGCCCGAGGCAGGATTCGAACCTGCGACCGTAGCAGTCGCGCGGTTACTGACTGAGCGCCTAGAACCGCTAGACCACCGCGGCCGGCCAACAAATTTGTTGTTTTAAGTTGTATTATTTCCAAAAAAAATTGCGTTGTAAACAATAGGCGTCTTATTAAAGGAATGTAATGCGATTTGAAATAATTGGTAATTTCCAAGAATGTTTACCTATTGAAGTTGCTTGTTCCGAACGATAGATATCGAACATGTGTTTATAAATCGATCACACGACTATAGTGGCGGAACTTATTAAAAATTAGCCCGCATCTCGTGGTCGTGCGGTAGCGTTCGCGCTTCTCACGCCCGGGTTCCCGGGTTCGATTCCCGGCGGGGTCAGGGATTTTCTCTGCCTCGTGATGGCTGGGTGTTGTGTGTTGTTCTTAGGTTAGTTAGGTTTAAGTAGTTCTAAGTTCTAGGGGACTGATGACCATAGATGTTAAGACCCATAGTGCTCAGAGCCATTTGAACCATTTTTTTTTTATTAAAAATTATTTGTGAGTTGGTACGATTTGTGTGTTGCTACGAAAACCCATACGATTTATGTCGGTAGTGAGATGGGATGTCTGGTGCCATACATGGCCGATTGCCTGACGTGGAAAAATCTGATTCCATGTTTATGTAATGTAGTTTGAATTTCTGTCGGAAATATGGACTAACACCGGATGACGAAAGGAGAGATTGTATGGACTGCGTTGGGAGAAGTCTATAAAAGTTCGTAAGAAGAGTTGTGACAGTGAAATCTCCTTACTATTTCATTGTGGAAACTGTGGTAAAACAACAAATATCAGGAAAAATACTTGGTTTGTCTATTCACAATTATCGATCCAGACCAGCATAGTTCACGTATCTTGATGGATTAGTGAGTACATCCCGCAAGCAAGAGCATCAGAAAGTGACCTATCTACCAATACCGTGTACGACAACTTCTTATATATATATATATATATATATATATATATATATATATATATATATATATATATATATGTACCGATCGGCGGACCAAATAAAGTTGTTGAAATGAACGAGGACGACCTTTAAAGAATGAAATCGAACATATTTGGGTTCTCGGTGGCATAGAGCGTGAGTTCCGGAAGTGCTTTATGGTAAGAGTATTCTCCAGAGACAAGGAAACTTTAGTCCGTTTGATAAAGCACTTTATACTGTCCGGTAGCAAAGTGATTACAGACGGCTTTCCATCCTACAAGACACTGAAAGTAGAAGAATTCAACCTCGAGTTCGTGAACCACTGTGTAGAGTTCGTGCCTTTCGTTGATCCCAGTGTCCAAACGCAGGACATCGGTAGGCTGTGGAAATCAGCGAAATTTTCCATTGAAAGAGTGTCCAGGAGAAAGAGACCAACTCTGACTGTTTCAGTATCTTTATTTCCATAACTTGCGGTTGCAAGGAAAAGTTGATGCATGTGACACTATACCCTTAGCTTTGCGTGACATAGGAAGAGTCTACCCACGCTATGGCAAAAAGGGAATGTTTCCCGTAGCATACACATCAAATGGACATTTCCATGACAACAACGTCGATGACGAGTGAGGTAAGTCATTTCTTTTACAATTACAAAAATTTTAGTCGTCATTTTTCATTTGTCGTTGCTGTCGTGACCATTGCAAACACCGCTCATAACTCCCGCAGTCAGGTGGTCGATTTAGAATCGCGCCTTCGATATCTATCGTTTCGGCCCCACGCCTTCGATCGGCAAACGTTCTTGGAAATTACCAAATAATTAATTATGCTTACATATTATTAAATAAGATAGTCCAGCTTTATCGTCTTTATGCCAATGCAGTCCGTGTCCTCAATCCCAGTACTGTATGCCCACATTTTCTTGGCTTGTCATCTCCCTAGTACTAAATCTGAAGAGGTCGCTGGAGTTCGAACTGCTAATATGTTGATTACTATCGCTGCCAACTTTGGCGATCAAACGGTTATGCGCACAGTAGGCCTGTCGCTAAAGTCGTCACTGATTAATGTTGGCCGGCCGGAGTGGCCGAGCGGTTAAAGGCGCTACAGTCTGGAACCGCACGACCGCTACGGTCGCAGGTTCGAATCCTGCCTCGGGCATGGATGTGTGTGATGTCCTTAGGTTAGTTAGGTTTAAGTAGTTCTAAGTTCTAGGGGACTTATGACCACAGCAGTTGAGTCCCATAGTGCTCAGAGCCATTTGAACCATTTTTTTTATTAATGCTGTGCTTCATTTTTTGGCGATTAGTAGTTTATGGCAGTAAGTATCATTTGCACACGACCTCTGTACACCCAGTCATCTGACGCGACAGGAACTCTCGTCTACGATGAATTCATTAAGCACTCGACACACGTGCGACGTGTCGCTGGCAACCTCGGCAGCGATGTCGCCTGTAAGAGCGATTCACAAAGCGGTTTCAACCAATATTTCGCAACCTGTAATGTCGGGAAGTTCTGTTATGAAAAAAATCTACTATTTGCAAATAATCTGCCATGTTCAGAAAAACTGCATATGTCGAATAAAGCTCGTAAAAAAAACAAGGTTTGACATTCATTTGTGGTGTTTTCAAATTTTTTATTGGCAACGATAATCCGTCCACTAACGAAGTGTTCAAGTTTAAATTATTTGCTACATACACAAAATACTTATTGAAAGTGTCCATACTTTTGAGACTATATTTCATTATTTCATTACTAGCTTCTAAAAATGTCCTCGTTTTCTGTATTTCTTTTCCGCATCTCACTTTCATCTACATCTACATCTACATCTACATCTACATTTACATTTATACTCCGCAAGCCACCCAACGGTGTGTGGCGGAGGGCACTTTACGTGCCACTGTCATTACCTCCCTTTCCTGTTCCAGTCGCGTATGGTTCGCGGGAAGAACGACTGTCTGAAAGCCTCCGTGCGCGCTCTAATCTCTCTAATTTTACATTCGTGATCTCCTCGGGAGGTATAAGTAGGTGGAAGCAATATATTCGATACCTCATCCAGAAACGCACAATCTCGAAACCCGGCGAGCAAGCTACACCGCGATGCAGAGCGCCTCTCTTGCAGAGTCTGCCACTTGAGTTTGTTAAACATCTCCGTAACGCTATCACGGTTACCAAATAACCCTGTGACGAAACGCGCCGCTCTCCTTTGGATCTTCTCTATCTCCTCCGTCAACCCGATCTGATACGGATCCCACACTGATGAGCAATACTCAAGTATAGCTCGAACGAGTGTTTTGTAACCCACCTCCTTTGTTGATGGACTACATTTTCTAAGGACTCTCCCAATGAATCTCAATCTGGTACCCGCCTTACCAACAATTAATTTTATATGATCATTCCACTTCAAATCGTTCCGTACGCATACTCCCAGATATTTTACAGAAGTAACTGCTACCAGTGTTTGTTCCGCTATCATACAATCATAGAATAAAGGATCCTTCTTTCTATGTAATCGCCATACATTACATTTGTCTATGTTAAGGGTCAGTTGCTACTCCCTGCACCAAGTGCCTATCCGCTGCAGATCTTCCTGCATTTCGCTACAATTTTCTAATGCTGCAACTTCTCTGTATACTACAGCACCATCCGCGAAAAGCCGCATGGGACTTCCGACACTATCTACTAGGTCATTTATATATATTGTGAAAAGCAATGGTCCCATAACACTCCCCTGTGGCACGCCAGAGGTTACTTTAACTTTCTACTAGGTTCCAATTAGTTATTACGTTGTTGCTGAAGGGTTCTATTTTTTCTAGAGAAACTGGACTCGTATTTCGGGAAGGAGGGTTAAAATGCCCATGCGACCATCCAGATTTAAGTTTTCCGTGATTTTACTAAATCGCTTAAGGCGCACGCAGGGTCGATTCCTTTGAAAGGGCAATGACGATTTCCTTCCCTGCCCTTCCGCAATAAGGGAATGTCTCTAATGACCTCGTTTTTAACCGCAATCTTCCTTCCTTCTTTCATAATACAGGGTAGCAATTATTGAACTATATGAAAAAAACACGTCAATTAGTTACAAACTACGGCGTGCATACACCTTATTCATCATGTAAACGTTACTGGAGGTATTCGGATTTAGGTTACGACATGTTCGATATGCCTGCAATCATTAGTGATGATGCAGCGCAGACGAATAGCGAAATTCTGCGTGACCCGCTGAAGTGTCGGAACACCGATATTGTCGATAACCTCCTTTTTTATAAAAAAAGAAGAAGAAGAAGAAGAAGAAGAAAGGTCGTGTGACTAGGGCCTCTCCTCGGGTAGACCGTTCGCCAGGTGCAAGTCTTTCGATTTGACGCCACTTCGGCGACTTAAGCGTCGAAGGGTATGAAATGATGATGATTAGAACAACACAACACATAGTCCCTGAGCATAGAAATTCTCCGACCCAGCCGGGAATCGAACCCTGGCCCTTAGGATTGACATTCTATCCCACGGACCACTTTTGCTATTTTTTTTTTTTTTTAGACCTCATTTTGTTGTATATCGATCGTTGAATTTGTTCGGGGCGGACGTCCGCTGACACCCGTTCAGGTTCTTCGTTGATCCGTTCACTCAGTTTTTTATTACAGAGGGTAGCTGGCCCTCTGACTGAGCAAGCTGAGCTACCGTGCTTGCAACCACTCAGCTAGCGGGGGCGGACGATGACCTTCTCAGTGGTTGTTTTCAGCTTAGCAATTGTTTTGGGGTCATTGCTGCACAGCTTGTTCCACAAAAAGGAGAAGCGTGTGTTCAGATGCTAGAGAATATGGCGGCCAATCGAGGCCCTTGCCAGTGGCCTCAGGATTTCCCACAACCAGAATGCGGTCCCCAAAGTGCTCCTCCAGGACATTAATCACTCCCCCTGCTTCAATGCGATCGAGCTTCGTCTTGCATGAACTACATCTTGTCGAAATCAGGCTCACTTTGTATAATGGGAATGAAATCATCAAAATCAAATGGTTCAAATGGCCCTGAGCACTATGGGACTTAACATATGAGGTCATCAGTCCCCTAGAACTTAGAATTACGTAAACCTAACTAACCTAACGACATCACACACATCCATGCCCGAGTCAGGATTCGAACGTGCGACCGTAGCGGTCGCGCGGTTCCAGACCCAAGCACCTAGAACCGCTTGGCCACATTGGCCGGCATGAAATCATCTTCCAAAATCTTCACATACCGTTCGGTAGTCACCGTGCAATCAAGAAAACCACACCGATTATTCCGTGACTGGACACTGCACACCATACAGTCACCCGGTGAGGATGAAGAGACCTCTCGATTTCGAAATGCGGATTCTCAGTCACCTGTTTTGCTTATTGACCAATCCATTCAAATGAATTTGGGCTTCGTCACTAAACCAAATCATTCCATGCGCATACTAATTCCCACTATGCGCCGTGACCAAAGGTGCAGTTTGAACGTTCTAAGCAAACAGTTCAGAAGTTATAACGATTTTATGTCATATAGTTCAATAATTGACACTCTGTACATACACTACTGGCCATTAAAACTGCTACACCAAGAGGAAATGCAGATGATAAACGGGTATTCATTGGACAAATATATTACACTAGAACTGACATGTGATTACATTTTCACGCAATTTGGGTGCATACATTCTGAGAAATCAGTACCCAGAACAACCACCTCTGGCCGTAATAACGGCCTTGATACGCCTGGGCATTGAGTCAAACAGAGCTTGAATGGCGTGTACAGGTAAAGTTGCCCATGCAGCTTCAACACGATACCGCAGTTCATCAAGAGTAGTGACTGGCGTATTGTGACGAGCAAATTATTCGGCCACCATTGACCAGATCTTTCTGAATTGGTGAGAGATCTGGAGAATGTGCTGGCCAGGGCAGCAGTCGAACATTTTCTGTATCCAGAAAGGCCCGTACAGGACCTGCAGCATGCGGTAGTGCATTATCCTGCTGAAATGTAGGGTTTCGCTGGGATCGAATGAAGGGTGGAGCCACGGGTAGTAACACATCTGAAATGTAACGTCCACTGTTCAAGGTGCCGTCAATGCGAACAAGAGGTGACCGAGACGCGTAACCAATGGCACCCCATACCATCACATCGGGTGATACGCCAGTATGGCGATGACGAATACACGCTTCCAATGTGCTTTCACCGCCATGTCGCCAAACACGGATGCTACCATCATGATGCTGTAAACAGAACCTGGATTCATCCGAAAAAATGACATTTTGCCATTCGTGAACCCATGTTCGTCGTTGAGTACACCATCCCAGGCGCTCCTGTCTGTGATGTATCGTCAAGGCTAACCGCAGCCACGGTCTCCCAACTGATAGTCCATGCTGCTGCAAACGTCGTCGAACTGTTCGTGCAGATGGTTGTTGTCTTGCAAACGTCCCCATGTGCTGACTCAGGGATCGAGACGTGGCTGCACGATCCGTTACAGCCATGCGGATAAGATGCCTGTCATCTCGACTGCGAGTGATACGAAGCCGTTGGTATCCAGCACGGTGTTCCGTATTACCCTCCTGAACCCACCGATTACATATTCTGCTAACAGTAATTGGATCTCGACCAACCCGAGCAGCAGTGTCGCGATACGATAAACCGCAATCGCGATAGGCTACAATCCGACCTTTATCAAAGTCGGAAACGTGATGGTACGCATTTCTCCTCCTTATACGAGGTATCACAACAACGTTTCACCAGGCAACGCCGGTCAACTGCTGTTTGTGTATGAGAAATCGGTTGGAAAGTTTCCTCATGTCAGCACGTTGTAGGTGTAGCCACCGGCGCCAACCTTATGTGAATGCTCTGAAAAGCTAATGATTTGCGTATCACAGCATCTTCTTCCTGTCATTTAAATCTTCGTGGTGTAGCAATTTTAATGGCCAGTAGTGTACACTGTTATGATACATACTTACGCTATCATGATTTTTGCTTATGACTTTTTACTTGCATTTGTAAAGTGATTTAAATCTACAATGATCCAGCTCGTTTAATATTCATCCTGCGGGATACTGTGATTCTGTTTGCAGTCCGGGGCTTGGGAACATTTAATCTACTTACGAGGCGCTGTTTCCAGGAGAACTCATTTTCGGTCATAGTTTTGGGGTAAACAGTTTCTCACATCTAGTCCTTTTCGTTCTATAGATTCAGTTAACTGATATTCTAATCGTAAAGCATACTGAACATAGACCTGTTCAAAGAATTAAATGATTTGCACAATTTGACCGTTTTCCAAAATCAGATTTGATTATTGTAAAATAAAGTGAGACTTCACTTGAGTGACTGATTTTACAAATTTCTCCACTTCCTCTTTAGAGTGTATTTTTTCTGTGTATTTTTTTCCGGCGCGAGGGGCCACTTTTCCTCAGAGGCACGAGGCATGCTCCGCTTGCCCCAGTGTCATTAAGCCACTGCTTTACAGTAGAGAACATTATCGTCAGTGAAATATCTGGTAGTCCTGTTCAACTTGTCTTATTAATCGTTTATTATCTTTTCCATTAAGCCTGCTTGGAACACAGCCCGTGTAACTTTCATTGGTGATCTGATGTCTGTTAAATCTCGCTTACAGTCTATCTCCTAATGTACAAGCGGATGCTGTTATCAGGAAATATTCACGAATACTTGCCAGAAAGGTCTAGTATTATGAAACAGCGGCGTTAATCTGAGAACGAAATTTCTTAGAATGTGTGTCTGGAATACAGCGTTGTATGATAGTGGATATGGACTGTGAGAAAACCAGCACTTCATGTAATTGATTCATCTCGACGAGCAATGAATCCACGACCTTCAGTGTGGATGCATATTTATGTACGACCTCCAGCGGGAGTCTAAAATTAGCGAGTATGGAGAGCATGGATAGGGACTGCAGATAGGTGGATCTAGGCGGGAATGTGAGCTGGCCAGGGAGCCTGACAAAGTAGTCTTTGCATTTGTGATAATTACTGTATATGGGTGGCGTACTGGTTAAAGCAACTGCCTAGTACGTGGGAGATCCCAGGTTCGAGTCCTGGTCCGGTACACATTTTCATTCTTTCATTCGTCGCCACTGATTCCACACAAATTTCTGGTACAGCTGATGTCATCAGTTTTTTCCATTCCCTTTACTTTCTCAACCGTCCCCCTTCCAATTCACATAAGAAGAAAGGAATATATGGTGGAAACTGACAAGAAATAGGGACAGGATGACATGCCGTATGTTAAGATACAGGG
This sequence comes from Schistocerca serialis cubense, assembly GCF_023864345.2. Classification (NCBI taxonomy): domain Eukaryota; kingdom Metazoa; phylum Arthropoda; class Insecta; order Orthoptera; family Acrididae; genus Schistocerca; species Schistocerca serialis. Next base: position 336,336,436 of record NC_064642.1, read on the forward strand.
GTTATATTACACGACGCTAGACGGAGCTGTAGTGAGTAAAAACTGTAGGAGAAGAGTAAGAGTGGAAAACTTCCAACAAATAATAGAGGGTGGCTTAAGAAAGAAATACGTGTCGGAACAGAGCAAGGGGGTCAGAAGAACCAGTTGAGATGGCACAGTAGTTAGCACTCAGGACTCGCATTCGGGAGGTCAAAATCGCCATCCGGCCATCCAGATTTAGGTTTTCCTTGTTTTGTCTATATCACTCCACGTAAATACCGTGACGTTTCCTTTGAAGATGGCACTGCCGATTTCCTTCCATATCCACTCGTAATCTGAGCGTGTGCTCCGTCTGTAATGACCTCGTTGTCGACAGGAGGTTAAACCCTAGTTTTCTCTCTTTCTTTTAAAAACATCCGAGTAAGTGCGATTAGGTTTCGCGCACCGAGGGTTCCATACAAACTTAATTACGTACATAGAGAGATCATCCATCCTGGGAATCTAGAATCATAACGATTTATTCCCGTTGTCGGTATTGATACAGGAAAGATATACGTGTACCCTTTTCGAGGGAGACGTGTCTTAATAGGACAGCCAGACAGTCGGAAATAAACCACAAACAATAATTTTTCCTTGTGATATAATTACAAACTAACTATTTTCGAACCATTTTCCTTCGGATTTACTCTGAAACCTTGCCTCTTGCCAAATATCTTGATACTGCGTCAACAGGAATTACCCTATAGTTTTTTTTTTTTTGTGTGTGAGTTTACGAATACCAAAATACGTGAAACAAATGGCCGTATCTTTTGATTATACTGATTTAGAAGGTTAAAGTTTTTACACTGCCAAGGGATCACGAACCTTTGTATGAGACATAAATCTCAACTTGATGCGACAATCCGTTCCTGAAGAAAAGATGTCTTGACAGAAAGACAGTCAGATATTAATAAAAGAAACGCATTTCTTTCATTTACTTGCACTTTGAAACTTTGCCTTCTGCCAAATTTCACTATTCTGGTTAAATGGGAAGTACCCTACAAGTTCTGATATCTTTGTGGATATCAAATTATGTGATATAAATGGCCCTATATTTCGATTTAATTGACATAGAAGGTTAAATTTTTACACCGCCAAGGGACCGTAGGCCTTAGAATGTAACATAAATTTCAGGTTGATGCATGTACCCGTTCCCGAGTAAAACGGGTGATCACAAACGAACAAAAAATTGCTATTATTATTATTTGTGATGTAAACAATTTTAGAATTTTCCCCTTACCTGTAGTAAAAAGAGCGTTTATAGACGGACAGACCGACAGTCGTACTAAGAAATTTGCTATTATTATTTTTTGGGATATAAAGAATTTTTTTCCCTTACCTGTACTGTGAATCCATGTTTCTTGTCAAATTTCATGATTCTAGGTCAACGGGTAGTACCCAGCAGGTTTTGATGAGTATCAAAATAGCTGACACGAATCCGCATAACTTTTGATTGCGTTCACTTAGAAGCTTAAATTTTTTACACCACCAAACGGTCGTAGACATTAATATGTGACACAAATTTGAACGAGATAAGTCAACCAGTCCCTCAAGAAAAAGGGTTTTAAGAGTCGGACAGCCAGACAGATAGACTAACTACAAAATGATCTCATAACGGTTCTGTTTTTTTACCGAATGAGGTACGGAGTCCTAAGAAGTAGTCAGGCACATTTAATGTTGGTGATTTGCGAAACTAATTTCTTAATGCCCGTCTCGTAGTGCTATAGCCCGCTTCCTCTTGCGCCATCAAGCGAGATGTTTTGTGATTAGACACTAGAATCCTATTCTGAAGAACAGCTTTTCAGATCTCCGCACAGACATACAGATTTTAAGTTTTCACTGTTAATGTAAGTTGCTCATTGCAAATGTTAGGACAATTTCTTTCCCAGGTTATGGATCATCTGAAATGGCCTCATTTTCGACAGGTTGTATTTTGTCACTGATGTCTCCAAGGTAGAAAGAATCCTGTCCGCGGATCCAGGACAGCGGGGGCGCAGCGAGCAGGGTGGCTGACGTTTGCCCGAGCCTGGCGCCCCGCCCGCTGCGTGGGCGTGCAGCGGGTGACGTGGCGGCGACTGCGCTCGACCCGTCAGCGGCTGACGCGCGCCCCGCGCTGACACCAGTCAGCAGCCGCCAGTCCCGCCTCCCGCAGCTGACAGCCGTCGTGCCGCTGTCCGCCGCCGCTCACTGCCGCCGCTGACGAATGACACGGCCCGTATCTCCCTGCCGCCGGAGATCCTACAGCGCCTCTCCCGGTAGAGATACTGGGCCATGACGTTGTCTAGTTCTATGACGAACAAACCCAGCAGCTATTGGTGAGCCGACAGTAACAAAAATATTACACTGAAGCGCCAAAGAAACTGGCATAGGCATGCGTCTCCAAATACAGAGATATGTAAACAGAGGGAATACGGCGTTGCGATCGACAACACCTATATAAGAAACAAGTGTCTGGCGCAGTTGTTAGATCTGTTACTACTGCTACAATGACTGGTTATCAAGATTTAAGTGGGATTGAACGTGATGTTATAGTCGGCGCACGAGCGATGGGACACAGAATCTCCGAGGTAGCGATGAAATGGGGATTGTCCCGAACGACCATTTCACAAGTGTGACGTGAATAAGAGGAATCCGGTAAATCCAATCTCCAACATCGCTGCAGCCAGAAAAAGATCCTGCAAGAACGGAAGCAACACCGGCTGAAGAGAATCGGTCATCGTGACGTAAGTGCAACCCTTCTTCAAACTGCTGCAGATTTCAACCTGCTAACCAGTCAATGAAACATCATCGATATGGGCTTTCGGAGCCGAAGGCCCACTCGTGTATCCTTGATGAATGGACAACACAAAGCTTTATGCCTCCCCTGGGCCCGTCAAAACCGACAGTGGACTGTTGATGACCGGATGGATGTTGTCTGGTCGGACGAGTTTCGTTTAAAATTGTATCGAGCGGATGGACGTGTACAGGTATGGAGACAACCTTATGAATCCGTGGACCTTGCATATCAGCAGGGGACTGTTCAAGCTGGTGGAGGTCTGTAATGGTGTGGGGATGCTGCAGTTGGAGTGATATGGCACCTCTGACATGTCCAGACACGACTCTGACAGTTGACACGTACGTAAACCTCCTGTCTGATCACCTGCATCCATCATGTCCATTGTGCATTCCGACGGACTTCAGTAATTCCAACAGCACAATGCGACACCCCACACGTCCAGAATTGGTGCAGAGTGGCTCCAGGAAAGCTCTTCTGAGTTCAAACATTCCCGCAGGCCACCAAACATCCCAGACATGAACATTATTGAGCATATGCAATGTGTTGTTCAGAAGAGATCTCCACCCCCTCGTGCTCTTACGGATTTATGGACAGCCGTGCTGGAATAATTATGTCAGTTCCCTTCAGCACTACTTCAGATATTAGTTAAGTGCATGCCCCATCGTGTTGCGGACAAATAACTGTAACTAATCAGTCTCATCGAACATGCTACTACGCTTTTCGGGGGCTTATACCTGCATCATCTGACGGAACTGTATTGATTAACAAGGCAGACAAATTGTAAAAATGAGAGGTAAAGTAACATAACATATTAACAACTTGATGTAAACGAATGAAAGTGTGGGAACATGTTGTCAGAGGTCTTCCACTCACAGAGAACTGGATGGCGCAGGCAGTGAGGTCTCCGTGGCTACAGAGACGAATGGGGCTGGCCTTGCTAAACGAGGCAGATAAAGGTAAGGGAAAAGACAGCATGCGTCAATCAGCTAGTAGTTACCTGTGCTGTGGTGATGTTTTTTCATCACAGCGTGACTCGGACATAATACTTGGATGACTTCAAACGGGGAATAATCATCGGAACCTACAGGAAGTACAAAATGGGCGAGTGTAGTCCGGGAGATTGGTATTCCTCGTAGCAGAGTGTGCTCCCTGCCGCTGTTGGATAAGCAGTTGCGGCAGCAAGTCGTATACTCCTAGCTCACTCATTTGTTACATAGTTTAATTCTTAATTTCTTTGCGTGTTTTTGGTACTTGCATTGTTTAATTCATAAATTCCGGGCGTATTATAGTATTTGAGAGTTGTAGCATCGCGTTTTAGTACCTGAAGAGTGTAAAATCGCGTAGTCTCCTTCCGCCGCCGAGCAGTGTGTCAGCAATGCGCAAGTAGCAGCATTACCGCATTTACTAGGCAATCTTGTATTTTAATAACCGTTTAAATTTTGTGTCGATTTGTTTGCGCTCTCTGTAGATTAGTTCAGACGTTCTTTGCACAACAGTTTTTAGCATGGATAGGGACTGCAACTGCTGTGTTCAGATGCAGGCTGAGTTGGCATCCCTTCTCTCCCAGCTTCAGGCAGTGTTGGCTTCGGTCACACAGCTTGAGGCTGTTGCCAATGGGCATCACTGTGGGGGTCCGGATGGGGGTTTGTCGGGGACGGCCAGCTCGTCCCACACATCCCCCGATCGGACTACGACTGTGGTTGCCCGGGATACTGCCCGCATTGAGGCTGATCCCTCACCTGTGGTAGAGTGGGAGGTCGTCTCAAGGTGTGGCAGGGGGCGAAAGACATTCTGGAGGGCTGAACGGAAGGCCTCTCCAGTTTGTCTGACGAACCGGTTTCAGGCTCTGTCTCAGGCTGATACTGATCTTCGACCTGACATGGCTGCTTGTCCTGTTCCAGAGGTTGCCCCTCAGTCTGCAAGATCCGGGCGGTCGCAGAGGGTGGGCTTGCTGGTAGTTGGAAGCTCCAACGTCAGGCGCGTAATGGGGCCCCTTAGGGATATGGCAGCAAGAGAGGGGAAGAAAACCAATGTGCACTCCGTATGCATGCCGGGGGCAGTCATTCCAGATGTGGAAAGGGTCCTTCCGGATGCCATGAAGGGTACAGGGTGCACCCATCTGCAGGTGGTCGCTCATGTCGGGACCAATGATGTGTGTCGCTATGGATCGGAGGAAATCCTCTCTGGCTTCCGGCGCCTATCTGATTTGGTGAAGACTGCCAGTCTCGCTAGCGGGATGAAAGCAGAGCTCACCATCTGCAGCATCGTCGACAGGACTGACTGCGGACCTTTGGTACAGAGTCGAGTGGAGGGTCTGAATCAGAGGCTGAGACGGTTCTGCGACCGTGTGGGCTGCAGATTTCTCGACTTGCGCCATAGGGTGGCGGGGTTTCGGGTTCCGCTGGATAGGTCAGGAGTCCACTACACGCAACAAGCGGCTACACGGGTAGCAGGGGTTGTGTGGCGTGGGCTGGGCGGTTTTTTAGGTTAGATGGCCTTGGGCAAGTACAGATAGGGCAACAGCCTCAACGGGTGCGGGGCAAAGTCAGGACATGCGGGGACCAAGCAGCAATCGGTATTGTAATTGTAAACTGTCGAAGCTGCGTTGGTAAAGTACCGGAACTTCAAGCGCTGATAGAAAGCACCGGAGCTGAAATCGTTATAGGTACGGAAAGCTGGCTGAAGCCAGAGATAAATTCTGACGAAATTTTTGCAAAGGTTCAGACGGTGTTTAGAAAGGATAGATTGCATGCAACCGGTGGTGGAGTGTTCGTCGCTGTTAGTAGTAGTTTATCCTGTAGTGAAGTAGAAGTGGATAGTTCCTGTGAATTATTATGGGTGGAGGTTACACTCAGCAACCGAGCTAGGTTAATAATTGGCTCCTTTTACCGACCTCCCGACTCAGCAGCATCACATAAATTTTCTCAGCATGTTATAGTCTTAGGTGGAGATTTCAATTTACCAGATATAGACTGGGACATTCAGATGTTTAGGACGGGTGGTAGGGACAGAGCATCGAGTGACATTATACTGAGTGCACTATCCGAAAATTACCTCGAGCAATTAAACAGAGAACCGACTCGTGGAGATAACATCTTGGACCTACTGATAACAACAGACCCGAACTTTTCGACTCTGTATGTGCAGAATAGGGAATCAGTGATCATAAGGCCGTTGCAGCATCCCTGAATATGGAAGTTAATAGGAGTATAAAAAAAAGGGAGGAAGGTTTATCTGTTTAGCAAGAGTAATAAAAGGCAAATTTCAGACTACCTAACAGATCAAAACGAAAATTTCTGTTTCGACGCTGACAATGTTGAGTGGTTATGGAAAAAGTTCAAGGCAATCGTAAAATGCGTTTTAGACAGGTACGTGCCGAGTAAAACTGTGAGGGACGGGAAAAACCCACCATGGTACAACACAAAGTTAGGAAACTACTGTGAAATCAAAGAGAGCTTCACTCCAAGTTTAAACGCAGCCAAAACCTCTCAGACAAACAGAAGCTAAACGATGTCAAAGTTAGCGTAAGGAGGGCTATGCGTGAAGCGTTCAGTGAATTCGAAAGTAAAATTCTATGTACCGACTTGACAGAAAATCCTAGGAAGTTCTGGTCTTACGTTAATTCAGTAAGTGGCTCGAAACAGCATATCCAGACACTCCGGGATGATGATGGCATTGAAACAGAGGATGACACGCGTAAAGCTGAAATAATAAACACCTTTTTCCAAAGCTGTTTCACAGAGGAAGACCGCACTGCAGTTCCTTCTCTAAATCCTCGCACAAACGAAAAAATGGCTGACATCGAAATAAGTGTCCAAGGAATAGAAAAGCAACTGGAATCACTCAACAGAGGAAAGTCTACTGGACCTGACGGGATACCAATTCGATTCTACACAGAGTACGCGAAAGAACTTGCCCCCCTTCTAACAGCCGTGTACCGCAAGTCTCTAGAGGAACGGAAGGTTCCAAATGATTGGAAAAGAGCACAGGTAGTCCCAGTCTTCAAGAAGGGTTGTCGAGCAGATGAGCAAAACTGTAGACCTATATCTCTGACGTCGATCTGTTGTAGAATTTTAGAACATGTATTTTGCTCGAGTATCATGTCGTTTTTGGAAACCCAGAATCTACTATGTAGGAATCAACATGGATTCCGGAAACAGCGATCGTGTGAGACCCAACTCGCTTTTTTTGTTCATGAGACCCAGAAAATATTAGATACAGGCTCCCAGGTAGATGCTATTTTTCTTGACTTCCGGAAGGCGTTCGATACATTTCCGCACTGTCGCCTCATAAACAAAGTAAGAGCCTACGGAATATCAGACCAGCTGTGTGGCTGGATTGAAGAGTTTTTAGCAAACAGAACACAGCATGTTGTTATCAATGGAGAGACGTCTACAGCGTTAAAGTAACCTCTGGGGGGCCACAGAGGAGTGTTATGGGACCATTGCTTTTCACAATATATATAAATGACCTAGTACATAGTGTTGGAACTTCCATGCGGCTTTTCGCAGATGATGCTGTAGTATACAGAGAAGTTGCAGCATTAGAAAATTGTAGTGAAATGCAGGAAGATCTGCAGCGGATAGGCACTTAGTGTAGGGAGTGCCAACTGACCCTTAACATAGACAAATGTAATGTATTGCGAATACATAGAAAGAAGGATCCTTTATTGTATGATTATATGATAGCGGAACAAACACTGGTAGCAGTTACTTCTGTAAAATATCTGGGAGTATGCGTGCGGAACGATTTGAAGTGGAATGATCATATAAAATAAATTGTTGGTAAGGCGGGTACCAGGTTGAGATTCATTGGGAGAGTCCTTAGAAAATGTAGTCCATCAACAAAGGAGGTGGCTTACAAAACACTCGTTCGACCTATACTTGAGTATTGCTCATCAGTGTGGGATCCGTACCAGATCGGGTTGACGGAGGAGATAGAGAAGATCCAAAGAAGAGCGGCGCGTTTCGTCACAGGGTTATTTGGCAACCGTGATAGCGTTACGGAGATGTTTAACAAACTCAAGTGGCAGACTCTGCAAGAGAGGCGCTCTGCATCGCGGTGTAGCTTGCTCGCCAGGTTTCGAGAGGGTGCGTTTCTCGATGAGGTATCGAATATATTCTTCCCCCCACTTATACCTCCCGAGGAGATCACGAATGTAAAATTAGAGAGATTCGAGCGCGCACGGAGGCTTTCAGACAGTCGTTCTTACCGCGAACCATACGCGACTGGAACAGGAAAGGGAGGTAATGACAGTGGCACGTAAAGTGCCCTCCGCCACACACCGTTGGGTGGCTTGCGGAGTATAAGTGTAGATGTAGATGTAGCATTGTTTCGCGTGAACAGGAAGCGTTCCGAAACACAGGCACTACTGCCGGAAGGAGTGGAGGTGCTTGCCTACGGTCGGTCAACTATAGTATCAGATGACGGCTGGATTGTGCAGTAGGCAGGGTGCAATTGCAACCACATTTATCAGGGCTACAATGCACACTGTGTCACGCTCCACAGAGACGGCGACAGCATGGATGTGGTCTCCTTGTCCGATGACCAGTGCCTTGTGTTTCGTTGACACCGGCACTTCGACGGAACCGTTTGTGATGGGACCAAGAGCACACCGACACGCAACGAGCAGCGGGGTGTAGCGTTCTTCTCCGTTGATAGCAGAGTCACACTGGACGTCCCCTCATATGGGGAGAGGAACATTGTCAAACATTGTCGAACATGATTGCTTTGGTGGTCCATGTGATATGATTTGGGGAGGCAAAATATTGCATGGGCTTTCTGGCCCTCAAATCTCTGAATACGGTATACTCACCGGTCAGCGTTATTGTGACACTGTACTTCTTCCCCATGTGCGTCTTTTAGGGGGTCAATTTGTCCCCCACTCCATTGTTATGGCTGACTATACGCGACCGCATCCAACTCTGCCGGTGGAGGAGCATTTGGAGCGGGACAATATCCGTCGAATGGAATGGCCTGCCCGTTCCCCCAACTTAAATCCCTTCGAACACTTGTGGGATGCGTTGGAGAGACGTATTGCACACGTCCACATGTACCAACGATCGTGCAGCAGTTGTCAATCAAGCTGATGGAGGAATGGTACACACTACCACGTGAATTCTTACTAACATTGTCGCCAACATGGGGGTTAGTTGGCGAACATGCATTACCATCCGTGATAATCAACCACCCAACCACATACTGCCTTTTGTAATGTGGATGGAAATATCATAACTCACACATACTTTGATGTAGTTATCGTGTTTGAATAAAATTATCATTACTGTTCGCGTCATTGCGCTTTTCTTGCAGTTACCTTCTGTACTGTACTGTACTATACTGCAGCAGTTCGTTCTATTGTATTCGAAGTTTTATCGATCTCTATTACTTGCCAGTGACACATCATGTGGAAATGACTTTCGTTCATAAGTTTTGCACACTAGTGCAGAACTCAGAGGTGTAGCCTGTTACCAATGAAAGACAGTGTCACGAGTTGTTCATAAATATCGAACGTACAAAACGTATGTGTCTTGTTAATGAGGATGATGGATGTCAAAATCTAACTGTTGGCTAATATTTTAATTTAAGGTAACAATATTTGGAAATTGCTTGAAGCTGTTTTCCCTATAGACCCATTTACTAACACATCTGATGACATAATTTGAGCCAACATGCATCCTTCGCAATATTAAAGGCAATAGAACAGTCTTTCTTGTGTCAAGTGGAATGGCTAAGTGAAAGAATGACTGCTTGGTTCAGAAAATGAACTATGGTATGTTCAGATAAGAATTTTTAATGCACATGGAGTCGTCCGTATAGGTATCATCCGCGTGGTGCCTATGTGCATGTTGTATGTCTAAGCTGAAACATCTATATTTACTAAGCGCACAGGTAGATTAACTGTCCTGAGTACAGATATCTGGGGGGGGGGGGGGGGGAGGGGGGGTAGTTCTACTGCCGCTGTTGCCACTGGTTTTCCTGTTTGACTACTCACCTTGTACTGCTGGAAATCACATAATATAAAAGAAAGAGAGACCAGCAGCTGTGTGCCATGTGCAAAACATGTGTAGAGACTGGCACAGTCAAACGGAGAATGGGAGCAGGCTGTGAGCATTCTTCAACAAGTGGTGAAGGAAAAAAATAAAATAAGTTTCCTATGAAACCACTTATATGGACACAATATTTATTAAAAATTCGCTCTGTTTATGAAAATATATTTTACAGGACGAACGAGTGCCCATTTACGGTCATTAATAATGGGAACCCATTAAGTGAAAAGCAAAATAAAAGCACTACAGATTTAACTCAGGAAACAGGTTTTAAGTACCGATTTCCTCGAGTCGAACTGACTTCCTACCAATTAAGAAAGGGCATGTTTTCAATCAGAAAGCGAAAAAAAAGTGAAAGAATATATCGCGAGTATCCATGACAGTGGAAACGACAATGCTCACCACAAGTGGGTGCAGCACATCGCAATAGCAACGTGTTCAGCAAACGAAAAGCGTAGAGCGATCGCACCACCAATAGCCGCAACCTGTATGCAGACAACAGAGCGACCGAAGGCAGTTAGAACAACGTCACGGAACATCGCTAACGTCAAGACCTTCGCGGACCCCTTACGAAAAAACGGTGCGTCAGTGATATTTTTGTCACACAAAAACTTGTTTACTTTTATCTCATTCAATCACTATACTATTGTGTACATAGCTTTTTGCACCGTGTGTGTTTCGTAATGAATACCTCTCCGGACCTCCTCAGTGACGGGGTCATTACGTAACGTATTTGTGTAAGTGCGGTTGTGCCTGGAAGTTAATTTAATATATAATTTAGTTACCTAGTAATTTGCTAACGCTATTTTCTTTTTTTAAGCATAGTATTTGATGAAGATTGGTAATTAGTCGAAAGGCTAATGATACCACATGTGTCACCTGAACCTGACGTACATAAACAAGACTGTTACTAGGTTCACCTCAGGCTGTACGCCAAGTCCGGGCAGTCGTGATAAATTATGGCCTTCAGTCTGCAACAAAGTTAATTAAAATGTCGATTGACTAGAGAGACTCTCATGCAATAAAGTTGATTTATGGAGAAGTCATATTTAATGTTCGCAAAGAGGCTTTCGCCTGGGAAAAAGTGTTAGTTTTTATTATTATACTGTAAGTGAGAGCCAGATAGAAGTGATAGCCGCTTTTCTTAGAAAATAGCTGAAGCAGGAAGAATAAGCTATTTGTCAGTCGCTTAAATTTGACATGTGAAAATGCGTTTGCCGACCGCGGTGGCCGAGCGGTTCTAGGCGCTTCAGTCCGGAACCGCGCTGCTGCTACGGTCGCAGGTTAGAATACTGCCTCGGGCATGGATGTGTGTGATCTCCTTAGGTTAGTTAGGTTAAAGTAGTTCTAAGTCTAGGAGACTGATTACCTCAGATGTTAAGTCCCATAGTGCTCAGAGCCATTTGAACAATTTGGAAAATGTGTTTACAACTTCAAACTTTCAAATGTGTGTGAATTCCTAAGGGACCAAACTGCTGAGGTCATCCGTCCCTAGACTTACACACTACTTAAACTAACTTATGCTAAGAACAACACACGCACACCCATGCCCAAGGGAGGACTCAAACCTCCGGCGGGAGGGGCCGCGCAGTCAGTGGCATAGAGCCTCTAACTGCGCAGCCATTCCGGCGCGGCTTACAAGTCCACTAAACACTATCAAGAGATAATTTGCCGATCTTCTATGATTTCAACGGATAATAAAATCATTAGTACATACAGCGTTAATGAGTTCAAGGACTTGGGCCTCTGGACGACAGTATGTTTCAAAGCACTAAATGAGTATTAAATGCCAACAGTACTAACATGGACTGCGACCTGTATGAAAAATCGGCCCAATTCGTACAACACAATCTTTTGAGGCATCTGCAGAGATGAAATAGGACATCTCCGATAGCTTACGATACAACATAGTGGAAAACATACACGTAGAGACTCACTTTTGTGAAGGAGATACATTCGCCTATAACCGGCTGTGTGTTCTTTTACCGTTTAACATAGCTTTGTCATTTTATTTCGTTCTTTCCTTTTTAGTACAGGATGATGCTGTGAAAGCACACTGATATTAAGATGGAAATGTGAAAGATTCACTCTTTTGAAGTAGTAATATACTGTACCACCTGTGTTGTTTGCTTAAGGAAATATAGCTTTAAACAAGTCTGGTGATGCAATGAAATATTTCTAATAACATAGTAATTACTTTTATTTACTCAGTAGTTACAATAGCGACCACCCGCAGTCGATGATGAAGATTTGTTAAACAACACAACATTTTCCTGTCACCGAACTTGGACGTGCGGAGGCATTTCCCTGTCCCCTCTTGCAGTGCTTCACAATGGTTTCAAATAACAACCGTCCCCTCATGCTGCCCAGTGAGACGAAATTTGTCACGTTTTGCAAGCAGCTCTAGCAAACTTCAAAAGACGAGACCCCGTGGTGCGAAGTGAAGGATCCCCCATGAGAACTTCACAAATCCTGTGACCGGCGCTGCAGTCATGGACTGTGCGGCTGGTCCCGGCGGAGGTTCGAGTCCTCCCTCGGGGATGGGTGTGTGTGTTTGTCCATAGGATAATTTAGCTTAAGTAGTGTGTAAACGTAGGGACTGATGACCTTAGCAGTTAAGTCCCATAAGATTTCACACGCATTTGAACATTTTTGAATCTGTGACCGGAGGGCCTCCTTACCCAAGAAACTTACAGAATAAGTTAATGGTATTAGAGACACGGTTAGAAATGTCTGCACTGGACTGTATGTGCAGACGAGTTCTGTGAATACCCACTTCAGATTGACAACATGAAGAGAAGTAGTGAATGGATATGAGCGGTTGGCGTCATTGGTCGGGAAGCCCCTTGCGAGGCAGGTCCGACCGCCTTGGTGCAGGTCTTACCACATTCGACGCCACATTGGGCGACCTGCGAGCCGGATGGGGATGAAATGTTGATGAAGACAGCACAACACCCAGTCCCTGAGCGGAGAAATTCCCCGACCCTGCCGTGAATCGAACCAGGGCCCGTAGCACTGCAATCCGGCATGCTGACCAGTCAGCTATCAGGACGGATTAAGAGAAGTAGTAGCCAAGAAAGACGAAGGAGAAAAAGATGATGTCACTCCCAACAGCACGACTGGTGTAAAAGTATAGTCCTTCCGTTCAGTGGCGACGAAATACAGACTCACTGTCTCAGGGGTGGCTCGGGGCTGGAGGAATGCACGGTATTATAAGCCTCTGGACATGGAGGAGACTCTTCTGGTGGTTTTATTCCCTGCCTCCATTTGACAGCTTCACTGCGCCGAGGCTGAGACGTCGCAACTGTCCTTTGTACCGACCACGACTAACTTGTCTTAAAAAAAGAAAAAAAGACAATTAATTTACGAAGGAAGAATAAACTTAAAACTCAAGACAACGTTTTCTTCCAGCGAAAAAATTGAGTACACATGCCAAAGAAGATGAAACTAGCTCCGTCCAAACAGGCCTTGAAGGTGTAACAGTACCGACCGGTCGCCATGTTATCCTTAGCCCATAGGCGTCACTGGACACGGATACGGAGTGACATGTGGTCAGCACATCGCTCGTCCGGTCGTTGCCAGTTTTCGTAACTGATGCTACTATTTCTCAATCAAGTGGCTCCTCAATAGGCCTCAGAAGGGCTGAGTGGAACCCGCCTGCCAATAGCGCTCAGCAGACTCGGACGGTAACCATCCAAATGCTAGCCAAGCCCGACAGCGCTTTGACCATCTGACGGGAACTGGTGTCACCACTGCGAGAAGGCAGGCCGTTGCAGGCTGCGACTTGCTTCGGCGTTGAGATTTAGAAGTCACGTCAGCCCACTGTAGATGAACACAACATCGAGGCCACCATTTCTCCAACGTAATTGCCGGAAAGTTATTGCTGAATCCAGCACTATTTGAAAACAAAGGTCAAATAAAATTTTTTGAGGCCGAAGGTGCTCTGTCCACACAAACTGAAGCGTTAGAGAGATTTTATACTCGCCACAAGACACTGCATCGTACAGCGATAGGTCCTGTTAGAAACGTGTGTGAATATTTTAAAGGTGGCAGCACAAGATGGCGCAATGTTATTGACAAGATTTCTTTTTCGTGACTCTGAGGAGTCACATTGAGGAACACAATTGTACTCTCTTACTCTGGAGTACAGAACATATGGCATTTCATGATATAACCACTTGTTCAAAATTGAAAGTATTATAGCTCGAAAAGAAAGATCAGTGACTTAGCTCTCGGCATGTTTGTAATTCAACTGTCTGTCTAATAACTTTATGCCTCCTATCTGTCCGACACCTTTCAACTCAGTCTGTTATTGCCACTGCCTTTGACCTGATGTCGTTGCTCAAGACCAATATATAGTCTTCTTCCCCATTATCTTTTTCCCACTTCTCTATGAGATCAGCTTTGTTACACGGATTATGTCAGTGTTAGTGATAGCAGGTGGCCCCAGTACCCTCCCTGATATCACCACTCTCGATCGAGACGGAATCTGCGGACCCCATCAGTCTGCGTCTGGAGGAAATACCACGTTCAAGTACGAGAACATTTAGTAAACGTAGCGTAGCGGATATCGGAGGTAGGGCGTGGTTGTAGCCTGGTATTTAGCTAGTTGGATGTGGGAAACCCTCTAAAAACAACAACCAGGCTGGTCGGTCTACCAGCCCTTTTCTTTAACCCGTGAGGTGAATTCGATCCGTGACACTCTTGCCTCCTCGAATCCCAGATGCGGCTCATTAACACGCTTGGCTATCCAGGCGGTTTCAACACTAGATACAGTAACAACCTGAAAACACAGTTACCAGAAACAAGAAGATCCGTATGAAGTTCTTCTTTTGTTGGTATAACTATTTAGCTGTAACTAAATAGTGTGTGTGTGTTTTATGAGTCTGTTGTGAATTAAAGTAAACACACGGGAGAAAAAACCATTCAACCGCAGCATACGTCACACAAATACCTTGTAACATCACCCCTAGCTTTGATAATTACAATTACGCTAGGAAGAGAATTCCTTTAGGTGCAATTAAGGCCACTCATTGAATATTATATCCCTTAGGGCTACCATATTGCTGGGGTGTTCACTGCTATGTTTCATCCACTGCTCCAATGTTCCAAACGCTCACATTTTCTGTCAGATCAACGTTGGATTATTTAGCGGTCCACAGGAGGAGCGATAAGGTGCCTAGGTTTTTGTCAGAACAGGATCACACACATGTAACTCCATTAACACTGTTGTTGTCATCTTGGAGGACGGGAGTGACCACAGCATAACCGTCACGAAGATTTAGAAGTCAGGGCAACACTTGGTCACTGAATATCTTTAAATCAACATCCACTTTTATGTTCACCTAACCCATGGCATCACGAATGACCTCCTGTCCGAACCACACCCTCCACGCACTGCAGGTTAAACGACTCTTTGCACCGTCGCTATAGTAGATGCCTGGAATCACTTTCAAAGAGGCAAAAGCGTGACTCGTCGCGTTACACTACACACTTCCAGTCAGCTACTGTATAATTTCTTTGTTACTTGGCCCGCTTAAAAGTTCAGTTTTGTGTGTCCCTATGATCAAAGTCTTTTAGCAAGCTTCCCGATTCCAAATCTCCATTGCATTCATCTCTCTTCGTAATTTATGCTCGGGAACTGGTAGAGTCAGAGCTGCATTAATTGACAGCAGCAAATCCTGTAGGGTTTCATATCGATTGTCACTGACAGGTTGCGATCAGCTACATTCTTCTTCGGAACTCTGTTGTTAATACGGTGTTACATGCCTGCAAATAGTACACCATTCACAGCAGAGATTCTGGACGGTTCGCGTTGATACAATCACAGTCGCTGCTCTCTTGAGTTCTAAAGCGGGACCAATACCTCATTAAGCAGGTGGCCATAATTTTGGGGCTCTCATTGGTGCACCACTTCACTGTGGTGACGTAATATAAAGAATGAAGTGACACGCCTGATACCAATTTCACACTCTCCAAACTGTCCTGTGTGCTTTTCCAGCGCGTAACAAATACCCTGTCCGGTTAGGTCATGAAGGGGGTACATTTATTAAAGTGGCCGATAACACCAATTTTCCATTTATTTTTGTTTATTAGTAGAACTCACGGACAACAAGCTCTCGAAGGTTCAAGGTGAAATCGAATCCGAAGTGTCTCAAAACTAATTAAATGTGTGACGCGCCCTTTCTGTTAAGCCCACTTCTTGAAGCAGCCCTTCAATACTAGCTCTGTGAATAATGATTCCGCGACCTACTTTCAAACAAATTTGCACGAGGTACATCTAGAAGGCTGTAATACATACTGTTTGGTTTTGTAGATCATCTGTGACTCTGTTCCGTATCTCGGTGTCTCTAAATTCACTCAAATGGAAACGATGCCCTAAAACAACATTTTCATTTGCTACCATTGTCAGATTTGCAAGTTAGTATGCAGTTCTTCCATTTATGATAGGAGAATGGGCTTTGAGATTTTACTCAAGACGTAAGAGGAGTGGATTTACAGCTCCTCTTTGCAGCTGAAAAGTCAGTTGAAATTTTTTACACTTATTTCTGCAATCCCATCAAACGTCTCAAAAGTATCTTTTGAAATTCTGAGTGAAAGCTGAGATTTGGGGCAAAGTGCTTGAAATTTTGCCTGAATTGTATATTATACGTGCAGAATTACAATTAAAAATTATTGAAATCTCCTATTCGATATATTCAAAAAATCGCATGAGACAGTCTTACTGTAAGCAAAGAGGTTAAGTAGAAAAAATTTTGAAAAAATCTCTTGGATAGTTTATGAGAAAAGCTGTTTATATATATATATATATATATATATATATAAAAAATAATCGAAGCAGGTTAAAAGTAAATGTGTTATTTTCGTGTAAAGAATGGTACGAAATTCCATCACCGTATCCAAATTGTGGATTTGGTGCATCTTTTAAACTGTGTTGTAATATTGTACGACTCAGAGACTAGTTTTCATAATCATTTTATCACTTTAAACTGTGGTTCCATTTACGCATATTTCGAGGCGAAACGGTATGCAATTAGACTTTTTTTTAGAGTTTTTTAATTTTTTAATTTATTACAAAGTAATGTTCAGTGTGTCACGTTAATTGAAACTTACACGCATTCGCTGCCATGCGTGAATCTGTGCAACATAAATAGGATTTCCATTCTTAAAGAAGCAGCCTACTCACTGTAGAAAATACATATTTATGCGTTCCTCACAATGAAATACGCAGTTCATCGGTTCGTGTGCTTTCTGCTATTATTCAAATACAGAGTAATGCTTTTCTGCTTTACACTGTACACAATCTAACGCGGAGGTACAAATATGGGTCAACTTGTCTGTGAATGAGATAAAGTAAGCGCTGTGCGCATTATCATAAGACTGCGACTGTGAACAGCTCTGAATTGAAGCGTACAGCCACCATTTGAAGCAGTGGCTCATTGTTTCGTAGTATTGCATGGAGATCAGACCATGGAGGGTAACAGCGTTGTAGAGTTGATCATGCAGTACTTCACGTTAACTGGACACGAAGGTCTTTGATATTTCCGTCAGACTGGTAGCTGAGTTTGCTACACGGTTTTCCGTACCACTAACTCAAATAATGATTGATTTTTACAGACCTGAGTTCCGAACAGTAATTTTAAAAAAGGAGTGAACGAGTGAAAGAAATTCTGTGTCATGAAAGAGATGTGATAGATTGTACTAATCACAGAATAGTAATCTTTTCTGTCGGATGGTCAGAGTTATTATTCATCACAATAAAGGACAAAATGAAAAAGGTATCGACCGAAGATAATGTCGAATCAGTTTGGTTTTAAATCAGGCTGGAGAACCAGGGAGGTACTAGTAATGCAGGTGATGCTGAAGAGAAGACTGAAATTTAGCAGGGTCCAGGATAGTGGTCAAATTCGGACCGGTACAACTAAACGGATCCCCAGTCTATCATTGTCCACTTACTTGATCTCTACCGAGACTAGGCATAATTATTAATTAATGTAGATGTGTACCATTCAGCAGCTGAGTGCATACGTCATCCTCTTCCACTGCTGTTTAACGAATCACACAATAATTAGTTACCTAGTGATTGTTCTTAAATATTGCTAAGTACTTTCACATGTACATATTACCACACACCATTGTTCAGGCCTGGCTTTTTATCTTCTTCTGGCCGTTTGCATTATTTGACAGATTTCGTTTTATTATTTGACTTTGTGGCGCCACAGTTGTCAAGGTAGCCTAAGGGACGGAAGCTGTGTGCACCACCTGTCTGTGAAATTTGTTCTGTATGTTATTGTATTTTAATTGTTGTGCATCGTCATCGCTTTGGTGGAACTCGTAGACTAGCCCAGCATTTGCCTAACTGAGTGTGGGAAACTGCCTAAAATCCACATTCAGATTCTTATCTGACATGCTCGAATTTGGAGATAAGCGGTCTGTTGAGTTAAACCTGTGCATCCGGACGAAACTGTAATAATCAAGATCACAATTTTAATTTTATTGTTTACTAGTTTCTGCTTATTTGCAAGCCCTCTTCAGATCATAAAAAAACAGCTGCCAAACGGGGGGATACATCGTCTTAATTTATGTAAGCAGGATCGTTTTTTATAAAATGCAATCGAACAGTGGAGTAAATCATCCCAGAGTGAAAGGTCGTCATAAGTAATGCTTACTGACAGCGTCAGATAGTTTTCACGTGTCTACGCTGAGATCATGCTTGCCACATTACGTTATTCTGAAGTAATGTCAACAGTGGGAGTGTAATATCCTTTCAGAACAATTTATTACCTAGAAAGCAAGTTTTGTTACATAGATAATCAATTTCAGGCAGATCAACAGCCATCTGCAGATCCATAATCCCACTGTCTGGGAGTGCTTAGCAATCTGTACAATGTCTAATATGATGCAAGTTCTGGGGTATAGATCTGAAGATCGCTACTGAACTGGCTGAAACCGGTTACCTATGTAACAAAACTCGCGATCTAGGAAATAATGGGTTCTAAAAGGATACTAGACTCTCAAATATAGAAGTTTGCCTCCTGCTTCCATTGACGATGTCAGGTATTCATAGTGTCATAAGCAGTTACTGTTTCGGAGTCTGTAAAACGAGATGACTGTTTCAAACTACAAACCGCGGCAAGCAGAAGACTCAAAGAGCGTAATTTTTTTGAAAAATATTTCTTTTACGAACTGTTATTAACCACCTGTAGGTAATATATATAACAAATAAGTTTATGAAGTATGCATAACGTATTATAACAGATAACATTTTAGAACCTTCAATTCACAAAAAAATTAATAAAACAGTAAGTCAAGGTCTACATTTCGGCATTTAATGTTGTAGCCTTTGGTTATTTGGTATAGGACTTTGATATGTGAGCAGAAGATTTATATGGAAAATAAGAATAGACTGGAACAGCTTGAAGAAGGAGTAATTTTCCGATTCGCACTTGTGTCCGGAGAATAGTTGTACATGTATCAAATGCAAATCAAGAAATCTCCAATACCAGCTGACACGGTGATACGCAGCGTCCTCAATGCGATTTGGACGGGTTCCACAAATTCGGGAAGAGTTTAACGATCGACAGAGATTTTACTACATGGGCTGTCCAAGAGGCTTCCTGTGAAACCGTGATAACTTTGTTGCATAAATATTACTTTTTAGAAGTGGTAAGCAAATGTGGATAACCGGAGAGTAACTCCGATTATCTGCGATACTACTGAAGGAGGCAATGTTCAATTGGAGCCGGGCTGTAGCAAACGGGGGGCGGTTGTTTGACCGACAGATGTACAGCCAATTAGCGGGTCCAATTAACTAGCAACTAAACCGCAGATTCTTACTAGTGCACGCCATCCGATTATCTATGATGCTATGAGAAAGCGTTGGTGACGGTCAGAGACAGAGGACAGCCATTGACACTGTTTGTTCTAACGTACTTTACGTGTCATGCAGAGAAACCGGTACTTTTCATAAATATAGATTCACAGATTCTTCTTGCCAAGGTGCTTATTTTCAATCATTAGGAAGGTTGTTACTAAGTTTATGATAATGATGAGGAGCTCTGAATTACCGAAGTCTTATAAAATGAAAAGGAAAGCAAGTAGACGAACATTTCTTATTATACAGAGTGAAGTAAGGTGGAACATGCAATAAATACTGGATAGCAGCAAGTGTACCAGAACCACTTATCGTGAAATTGCCGAGAGCATATCCTGGCTAAGCACTTTTTGTTGGTTTCAGTATTTCTATTTTTCCATTTTGACTTTTTAAAACCCATGTAGCATTGCACAGTGAGCCAAAAAAGTGGCCGGCCTGTTGATGCCGAGCGGTTCTAGGCGCTTCAGTCTGGAAACACGCGACCGCTACGGTCGCAGGTTCGAATCCTGCCTCGGGCATGGATATGTGTGATGTCCTTAGGTTAGTTAGGTTTAAGTATTTCTAAGTTCTAGGGGACTGATGACCTCAGATGTTAAGACCCATAGTGCTCATATCCATTTGAGCCATTTGAACAAAAAAAAAATAAATAAATAAATAAAATGGCCAGATGCAAGTAGGACTCGAGCTCTGAGGATTCCGTACAATCTTAATTATGTATACAGGCAGTTAGTTCATTCATCCTAGCAATCGAGAATCTCAACGATTTTTGGCTGTTATCGACATTGATACTGGAAAGATATTGGTGCTGGGAAGTTGAAGACTTTCCAGAATGTTTGAATTTTAAGTTTGACGTCGGATAAGAAATGAGAATTTTCTTTCGTTTAGTGTAATAAGAAATTATCACTTTTCGGATCTTTTTCTCTTTAGATGTGCTGTGGCGCCTAGTTTCTTGCCAAATTTCATGATTCTACGTCAACGGGAAATATCCTACAGGTTTCGGTATTGAGCTGATGTGTACAAAAATAAGTGACATAAAAAGCCACATCTTCTAATGGCATTGCCTAGAAAGTTTAAATTTTGAACCGTGCCAAGACACTGAAGACTTTAAAATGTGATATAAATTTCAATCTGATGCTTCTACCCATTCCTGAGAAAAACATTTTCTAACAGTCAGACAGACTGACAGACGGACAACAAATTGATCCTATAAGGTTTCCTTTTTTACAGATTGAGATACAGAACTCTAAAAAGTGAACTGGTGAACTGTGGACGAGATAAAATGAACGGATCCCAAAAAGGACGAGTCACCAGTGGAGTAGTTCCCAAAGATGAACGATTCTGCCTGTCTCTGTTGGTCAGCACGTTCTCCATATCACTAATCCACTTCAAACATCTGATCAGCGTTGCCAGGAGACGGGCACATCAGCCACTACAAACCAGCGTGGAATGACGCACTTGTAACTGTCGTACAAGCTCAGTTCGCCTCGATGACCTGCTACGTTAGAGGTAATTTTCCTTCTAGAGGTGGCAGTCCTGTTTCCCAAATTACTCATTATATACATCCCTAAACCACTTTCAGATTTCTGCCTCCTGTACTCCACACGCGCCCACCTTCCTTCTGATGAAATTATAAGGGTTAGCTGTGTATTAGTACACATGCCGCTCGGCAAAAGTTAAGGACGACAGAAGTTTAAATTTCACGTGGAAGAAATCGTTCATACAGGAGAATCGTACAAGCATTCCGTCGTTTGACCATCGAATAGACTCCCGTATGGACGACACAGAAATAAGCAAGCACGGCGTAGAGAAACAACTGAAGCGCTCGAAAATAAGCAACTCACCGGTTCCAAATGGAATCTCATTTCGGTGTTTGAAAGAGCACCCTATGGCATTGGCCGCTTACTTAGCTTGCACTTATCGCGAATCTTACGCCCAGGGCGAGGTCCCAAGCGACTGGCAAAAAACGCAGGTGACTCCCGTGTTTAACGATACCAAAAGACTGGGCCCACAAACTCCCTCACATCGGTTTGCTCCAGAGAACTTGAATGTAATCTCAGTTCGAAATAACAAATTTTTCGAGACCGAGAAAATTATGTCCACGAATCAGCAAGATTGTAGAAACCATTCCTCGTGCGAAAGTCAGCTCATATGATGCACGGCGAACTATGGATGAGGGACTATAGGTAGATTCCACATTTCTATATATCCGTAAACCGTTTGACACGGTGTCCCATTGCAGGCTGTTGAAGAAGGTACGAGCATATAGGACAGGTTTCCAGATATGTGAGTGGCTCGAAGACTTCTGAAGTTATAGAACCCAGTACGTTGTTCTCGACAACTAGTGTCCGTCACAGACTAGGGCATCGTTAGGAGTGCCTCAAGGAAGTATGGATAGGACCGCTATTATTCTCTATATACTGCATGGGGGTTTAATTAAATATAATGCTAATAATTTTAATTTTAGTAGCTGTCTGTCCGGTTACGCAGTCTCGTAACCGGTTGGCCCTGACTAGTATTAGTACGCAATCTGACTGCTTAGAATAACAACAAAGAATGAAACGAAATTTACGTTAACACAATTAATTAATTCAGTCCCCAGCAACTATAGAAGCTACGAAACAACAAAGCACAAGTGTAACTGTTCTGTGTGTGGAAGTGTGATTCAACGTACACATCTGGCACGGTTCTTCCTCAATACGACAAGATGCTTTATACGTCATTTACAATGAAGTAATTAAAAAAAACCAGAAATACTGTGATTGCACATAGAAACCAGAATTATACTCTAATACATGAACACAAGCCAGATGCTTTGTTGACTGAACCTGCGACCAAGAGACATTGTTAGTTAGGAAATTTAAAATTAAAAAAATGTTTTTTTTACCTTCATATATATTGACGAAATATACACTCTGATCATTACAACATCCCCAATCGAACAGCATCGGCTGTTTAGCCCATCAGAACAGCTGCAAACGACATGCTCACAACTAGTACTGCTATTGACATCCTCTCAACAAGCACTGACTACGGCAACCTCAGAACCAATACTTCCCACAGCAACTTCTGAACAAGCACTGCCAGTGGAGGCGGCGGAATAAAGCTCTTTGGCGCAATCTCTGGCGCTGCGACTCAGTGTAGCCACCTTTCATATGCCCCTCCTCCACGGGCTAGAATTTGATGGTATTTTTGCCAGCATTGGTGGTGAAAATACCATCAAATTCGTCCAAAACAAAATACAGACAAAAAAGATAAAAGGTAATATTAATAAGTAAATATCACATAACTAGATAAATTTTGGCTTTGCACTGACTCTTCAATAACCTAATATATAAAATACAGTAAGGAATACAAATGCTTGCATACATGTGATTGTACATAATAGTTTACACAAGTATCATATGGTTAAACAATTCAATCAATAGCGTCAGCAATGACGAATATGTGCAGGTAAGAGTCTCATAACATTTCATAAACAGTAAATATACAAAAAATCAGTTTATACAAATATTCACATAAAATTTTTTCAATAGTTCAATAAACAGGTAACACTCCTCAGAGTAGTTGTCAGTTCCACCAGTAGCACCCAGCAATGGTCAACAGGTGCAAATAGCAGTCTCATAACATTTCATCAGCAGTAATTAAACAGCTCCAACAGTGGCATCCAGCAATGGCGAGCAGGCGCAGACACCAACAAGTGACATCATTTCAGTAGAAACAGTTCCATCAGTGGCACCCAGCAATGTTGAGCAGGTGCAGACACCAACAAGTGACATTGTTTCAGTAGTAGCAGTTCCATCAGTGGCACACAGCAATGTTGAACAGGTGCAGACAGCAACAAGTGACATCATTTCAGTAGAAGCAGTTCCACCAGTGGCACCCACCAATGTTGAGCTGGTGCAGACACCAACATGTAACATTATCTCAGTAGAGTCCGCCCCGGTAGATGAGTGGTCAGCCTGACAGACTGTCAATCCTAAGGGCCCGGGTTCGATTCCCGGCTGGGTCGGAGATTTTCTCCGCTCAGGGACTGGGTGTTGTGTTGTCCTAATCATCATCATTTCATCCCCATCGACGCGCAGGTCGCCGAAGTGGCGTCAAATCGAAAGACCTGCACCAGGCGAACGGTCTACCCGACGGGAGGCCCTAGCCACACGACATTTCCATTTCCATCTCAGTAGAAGCAGTTCCATCAGTGGCACCCAGCAATGTTGAACAGGTGCAGACAGCAACAACTGACATCATCTCAGTAGAAGCAGTTCCATCAGTGGCACCCAGTAATGTTGACAGGTGCAGACAGCAACAAGTGACATCATCTCAATAGAAGCAGTTCCATCAGTGGCACCCAGTAATGTTGAGCAGGTGCAGACAGCAACAAGTGACATCATCTCAGTAGAAGCAGTTCCATCAGTGGCACCCAGCAATGTTGAACAGGTGCAGACAGCAACAAGTGACATCATCTCAGTAGAAGCAGTTCCATCAGTGGCACCCAGTAATGTTGACAGGTGCAGACAGCAACAAGTGACATCATCTCAGTAGAAGCAGTTCCATCAGTGGCGCCCAGCAATGTTAAACAGGTGCAGACAGCAACAAGTCACATTATATCAGTAGAAGCAGTTCCATCAGTGGCACCCAGCAATGTTGAGCAGGTGCAGACACCAACATATAACATTATCTCAGTAGAAGCAGTTCCATCAGTGGCACCCTGCAATGTTGAGCAGGTGCAGACACCAACATGTAACATTATCTCAGTAGAAGCAGTTCCATCAGTGGCACCCAGCAATGTTGACAGGTGCAGGCAGCAACATGTGACAACATCTCAGTGAAGCAGTTCCATCAGTGGCACCCAGCAATGTTAAGCAAGTGCAGGTAACAGTCCATAATATTCACTATCACTAATCACACTGTTCATCAGAGTTTATCAGCAGAGATTGAACATTTCCAAGTGGCACCCATCATGTTGAACAAGTGCAGGTAACAGTCCATAATATTCACTATCACTAATTAGACAGTTCATCAGAGTTTATCAGCAGAAATTAAACTATTCCAATTGGCATCCACCAACGTTAATACGTGTAAGCACGAACAACAGTTTGAACGCACACACAATTGCTTTTACAAAGTTATTATTAATGCTCTTACACTAAACATACAAATTGTAATAAACACACAAATGATATCAGATAATTGTTATATTAAATATTACAAATACACAAATATCAGTAAACCTATAATATTTATGGGTGTCAGTGCAAGCCACAACAAACAAGTAAAATAATATTTAGGAGATAGGTCGGTACGAATTATTTGGGATTAGGAAAGGAAAACACACAAAACACAATCATTCATCTTTCATCCACATTAAGTACTACTGTGTAATTGAATAGTGTTAACTGTGTAAATGCAATTCTGTCAAAGATTTGATGTTCGACATGTGTATCATGTAGTAGTGGCAGCAGTGTATAACAGTCGATAATAGTTAGTCAACGTCGTAGTCATCATGTCAAGACCAATGTTTGCCAAGCCAAATCAAATGTACTGTTGCTGAACAACTGTCAGTGTGCCAAGATATGCAAATACTTCCTCTCTCCAAAAAAAAGTATATACTGCTTATTGATTTAAAAAAAGTGTGTGAGTAGACAATCTTCCTTCTACTTGAGTGTTCTAGTCTGCCATCTTCATCCTTCTTGTTCCATATAAACCAACAAAAAAAACTGTGCTCCTCACTTACTTTACCTCTCATCCACCAAAACTCCGCCGGCCGCGGTGGTCTAGCGGTTCAGGCGCTCAGTCCGGAACCGCGCGACTGCTACGGTCGCAGGTTCGAATCCTGCCTCGGGCATGGATGTGTGTGATGTCCTTAGGTTAGTTAGGTTTAAGTAGTTCTAAGTTCTAGGGGACTGATGACCAGAGATGTTAAGTCCCATAGTGCTCAGAGCCATTTGAACCAAAACTCCAATAATCATCAGCATCACATAATCTTAATACTTCAATAATACCTCTTACGTCGATACATATAAACCTTATCATCAGTATCATTTACCTTACCTCTTGTCCACCAAAACTCCAATAATCATCAACTTTACACAATCTCAATACCTCAATAATACCTCTTCAATACGTCGATACATATAAACCTTATCGCCAATATCATTTCACTTCCATAACAACTCTTTCCTCTAGTCAGTCTCCTCGAACAAGTACAGATAAAATCCTAGTGCAAACTTCAATTCATCATCCCATACAATCCGAAGACAAAATGTCCACACACAACCTCTGTGTAATCCATCTGACCCAAATCTTCTACTCATTATGAATTATAAAATACATTTTGGTTACCTTGTCCATCATTAAATAAAAGAAATGCATACATGACCTCTAACAGCCTTTAGTTTGAATAACTCTCAGTAAGTAAGTACGAGTACGGAGTGTGAATGATCATAATATTTCACAGTGTGTACACCACTTCAAGAATCATGGCAAAACAGAAGCAAACATGTGGAGTATTTCTTGTGTCAAGTGTCACTTGCTAATTCAATTGCTCACGAAGAATGCAGTGTAATAACTGTCAATGGTCTAAACCTAGTGTTGGTATGTCATGTCGTTAGCTTCCTTCCTTCCTATTTGTTATGCAGCTTCCATAAAACCTCCAGCTCATGTGACTTCAATGAAGTTTCTTGTACTAATGTCGTTCACAGCATTATAGTAGTTCATTTTCTTATCTTAAAACATAAGGCACTGAGCGTAAGCAAAACATGCAATAGCGAGTAAATATACCAGTAGAGAACAGAATGTCAACAAGTGGATGCAGCACAATCGCTACAGCGAGGCTCTGCCAAGCAAACAATCTATAATTAATACCACAGTGTAACCTAAACTCTATTTTCGTACACAGTATATCAGCATTTCTATATACCAAATTAAAGAGTAGTTATGACAACAAAACAGATATGTGTAAATATGCAATCCATACGAAAAGCAGCAAATATATATCTTACATAATAAACAGGTCATTAGCATCATATCAGCATAAGCAAATAAATGTTCATATGTAATCTTAATAAGTAAACATGAAGGCGCAAGCAGATAAATCACAAAGTATAACCTACATACATAACCATATCAGCACAACTAATCAGGTGACAATTATAATTTAAATAAATAAGCACAGCAGGCACATAGTAAAAAAAAGTGACATCAGTGAAAAAGTATAGCAGCCAAGCGATGCATAATTTACACAAGTTACAACCCTGTTCATTAATAAAACATTGTCAAAATCAGCAAATGTACGCAAGCACGTCGCTTCACAAGTAAATTCATAGAACATAAAATTTAGCACAAAGTATAAATCACGTAATCGCGAGCAGCAAATTACGTCTAAAGTACGTACCTAAGTGGAAATATGTTACCTGAAAAATAAACTCAATTAATAGTTACCTTTTTAGTTTATTAGTTTCTTCTTCGAAATTATATTCTTCCTGAAAATTTCTCGATAGCAAGTCCTCTTAACGTCGGACACACACAGAATTTACCTGAAGTTCTTAAATATTTTATACATCCGTATCCTGAAAAATACTGAACGTTAATAACATAATTTACCAAGTGATTATTGCTTTTTACTGAATTTCATGAGAGAAATTAGACTGTGTATTTGTTTACGGCTGTCAGTGGATTCGCACTGAGCGCTCGATCAGCTGTAGGCGCGTGACGTAGGAAGCAATTGTTTTCGGTCAACGACTGCCTTGTGCGCCGCGCAGACTTGACTGTTGCTTTGAGTATGTGCCGCCGCCGGAACACGGCGCGGTATCCTTGTACTCTCCGTGTGTTTACGTATAACTGTTAGTTTCTCAAAAGTATGTCATTCCACAAAAATTTTAATGTTCGATATATGATGTATTCCCTTAGAGCGCCGAGATTTAAGAGTTTCTACTTCGACAGTGTTATCATGAATAATTTTGCGAACGCTATATGGACCGTTATAAAGCAGAAAAGTTTGCGACACAAGCCTTTTCCTTTGTGAGACAAACGATGAGACTTAATTAACACATTTTGACCAACTGACAAGGTTTTTAAACGACCAGGACGTTTGGCTGATATCTCTCTTCTAGCAGCCGCAGATGCAATATTTTGTAGAGCCAGGTTGACAACTTCAGAATGCCGCAGTTTCCATGAAGGCCGAAAAGGAACGATTTCAGAGACGCGATTTGTCGGTGCTTTATTTTTTAATATCAATATAGGCGGTAAATAAGTTGAATCATTAGGGAGTTCATTCAGAATGTTTTGAAAAATATGAAGATACTGATCCCATGTTCTGTGATTCTGATGACAATAAAGTCGACACAATTTACTGATTTCCTTCATCCATCTCTCTGAAGTGTTAGATTGAGGGTGAAAAAGTGAAATGAAAATTGGTTTAATCTTACGACGCCGTAGAGTACGAAGCCAAATTTTAGAGCGAAACTGTAATCCATTATCTGATATAACATGACCCACTTCTTTAAGAAAATGTTTGATGAAAGTATTAGATACTGAACGAGCTGTTGCTTTGCGTAAAGGTGTAGAAAACACATATTTTGATGTCAATTCCACATCCACCAAAATGTACGCAAAACCAGTAGTAGAACGAACCACTGGACCGAACAAATCGACTGCAGCCATCTCCTTTAACTTCGCTTGAATGATTAGGAAACAACGGTGCTCTGTGAGAAATAGTTGGCGGCTTAGCCTTTTGACATAATTTGCATTTGGCAAAAACAGATCGAATAAGTTTTTCCATATTACTGAAGTAGCAATTTTCTCGTAATTTATGAAAGCATTTTCTGGGACCAAAGTGTGCGTAACTGAAATGTGTATACCAAATCAATTTATTAGCCCACTCATCAGGAATGCAAACTAACCAAACAGAGTTGTCGACCGATTTTCGTTTAAAAAGAATATCATTGCGAACTAAATAATACTATGTAATCGCAACGCTTTCCTTTCTCCTCCACTTCTCCTTAATGTCCTTCCAGATTCGATCCTTATTTTGCTCCTTAGCGATGTCCTGGAGCGAAAACGAAATAAAATTTTCAAACGCAACACCTTGAATATAAATCAAACAATAATTGTTTTCTTTGCAGTTCTCCTCAGCACTTTGTTTCAAACCCATAGGTGCACGTGATAAAGCATCAGCAATAATATTTAAAGAACCATGTATGTAAACAATACTAAAATCAAATTCCTGTAGATACAACGCCCATCGTGACAATCTTCCATGTGTTAATTTTGTTGACATAAGAAATTCCAGAGCTCGGTGATCGGTGTAAACCTTAGTATGTCTGCTATACAAAAACATGTGAAATTTTGTGAAAGCCCATACAACAGCCAAGGCTTGAAGTTCCGTAATCGAATAATTCTTTTCTGATTTAGAGAGAACTCGACTTCCAAATGCAATAGTATTCTGTACTACAACGCCGTTTTCTTCTATCTCTTGAAATAAGTCTGCACCTAGGCCTTTTTATGATGAGTCCGTCGCCAAACAAAAATCTTTAGATAAATCCGGATGTGAAAGAAGTGGAGCACCAACTAAAGCATCACGAAGTTGTTCAAATTCTGACTGAGCTTCCTCATCCCAACACCAATTATAATTCTTTCCAGATAGTTCACATAAACGAGGTGTGGCCAAATCGTCCACTCTAACAAAGCGTCTAAGAAAATTACAGACACCAAGGAAACTACGAACATCACGTTTTGTAGTAGTAACAGCATAATTACGAATAGTGTCTAGTTTCTCTGGATCAGGAAGAATACCTTCTGTCGGAATAATTTCACCTGAGAACGACCAAATTCAGATTTTTCCAAATTCACTGTAATGCCAACTCTTGCAAAAATACGTAATAATGAATCCAAAATTTTGTTATGCTCTCTCCAAGAATGTTTAGCAATAAGAATATCGTCAACATATGAAGTAATATTGTCACGAAGATAAACAGGTAAAATTTCGATTAAACTACGAATGAATGCTGCTGAAGATACAGTAAGTTCAAACGGTAATTTCGGAAATCACTTTTGGGTAAAATAGTCATATCCGGTTATTCTTTACCGACTCTCTAGATAGATTGATAGTTGAAGAGTTGTTCTGATAGACAAAAACAATAGTAGAAGAGTAGGCCGCGGTGCAGAAAGCTAAAAGGGAAATAGCACCACTATAGCTCGGGGCCCTGTGCACGCAACGGCACATATTCACTTAGTGTAGCGAATCCCCTGTGGACTTAAATAGCCACACATAAATTCCAGTTTGTGACTTAGTGGCCAATTTGGTGGAAGTGCGTACATAAATTGATCTAACCATGAACATTGATGTATGTCATTCTTAGAATTGCGAAAGATCTTAAATTTCCGAACAGTTAAAAAGTGTTTATAGTCAAAGTTTTCTCCTCGTGGCGACAAAGACCTACCGCGTCTATCCCAGTCCGAAAGTCGATTATTGTCAAGTTCGCTCCCGGCGCTCTCTTGTTGCATCTCGTAAATGAAATAAATTATTTTCTTCAAAGCCTGCTACTATCCGAGATTCTAAATTTCTTCTACTGTTTTTTCCTACGATTTTGCTTTCAATTTGTTTCTTGCTTTTGTAACGCCTCAAATTCCCTTTTAACGCGTTCATTAAATTTTCCCTGATTTTCAACATGTTTATTTATGTTCTGGTACTCTTCGGTTTCTGCAAATGGCAATGGAGCTGTATCATCTGAATCTCTGTCCCCATGTAAACTAAGATTTGTCAATTTATCTGAAATCTCCTCAACTCTTTCCGATAAGTCACCTATTTTTTCTTTCTGTTTATTTACGTCTTCCGTAAGTGTCGCGACTCGGGTTTCAGTATTGACGCATTTAGTAGTTAACTGTTCATACTGTTGTGTTAGGTTATTTAATCTGTCATTTGGTACGGATTCCTCGATTCTTTCAAATATTTCTTCCTTATCGTGTGCACGTTGTAAATTTAACTCTGAAAATTTTTGTACTATCACGCGATCTCTTTCTTCCTGTTCTCTATCCTGTTCCTTTTGTTTGATTTCTATTGAAATTAATCTATTATTGTGAGCATTCAAAATCGGTTGTACTTCTTCTCTAATATCTTTCTTTAATTCATCTTTCATGTTTTTAAAACATGTCCCTATTCATGAGTCTAACCGTGTTTCCATTGTTCCCATATTAGTTTCTAACCGTGTTGCCAATGTTCCCATCTCTGTTTTTAATTCAGATCCTAACTGTGATCCCAGTGAGTCTAACCGTGTTTCCATTGTTCCCATCTCAGTTTTAATTGTTCCTATTTGTGAGTCTAACCGTGATCCCTCTGTTTTTAATCAGATCCCAAATTTAATATTGCACTCATCAACTGTTCCACATTGACTAGTTGGAAATTCTTTTCGCCCCTAACATTTCCCGCAAAACCAGCTTCCTTCGTCATAGCTGTAAAGCTATCTGTGTTCGATACCATTCCAGAATCTTCTGTCGTTAATCTCGTGTTCCGAAATTTTTTTGATTGTGAAAAGTTTTGAAATGGTTCCGGACTATTTTCCCTGCTTATTAATTTTCTATTTCATCATTCATCATACCGTTCTCCTGTGTTGGCGAGTTCACCATGTTAACAATTTCTTCATTCTGACTATCCATCATTTTTGCCTTTTTCATCGATCGCGTAATCATTTACAAAACATACAAAACTCGTCACTATACGAAAATTACACACAATAGGACACTTTATCACCAACAATTCACACGAAATGCTTCCCGGCAAACACCCCTAACGAACAATTAAAACCTTCATAATTGCACGAAATTGTCAAACCCGTATACAAGACATCAAAAATTAAATTCTGCAAAAATACCATTAGAAGAAAGAAAAGACAACTACAAATGTTCAATTACCAAATCTACACATGCAATATAGACTACAATTACTAAACTACAAATTACTTCAACAATACTACTGTCTGCTATTTTTACTATCAAAAGAATTCCAAGGGACGATCCGAAGCAGCAGTCTCCACGTGCATGGGGGCTTAATTAAATATAATGCAAATAATTTTAATTTTAGTAGCTGTCTGTCCGGTTACGCAGTCTCGTAACCGGTTGGCCCTGACTAGTGTTAAAACACAATCTGACTGCTTAGAATAACAACAAAGAATGAAACGAAATTTCCGTTAACACAATTAATTAATTCAGTCCCCAGCAACTATAGAAGCTACGAAACAACAAAGCACAAGTGTAACTGTTCTGTGTGTGGAAGTGTGATTCAACGTACACATCTGGCACGGTTCTTCCTCAATACGACAAGATGCTTTATACGTCATTTACAATGAAGTAATTAAAAAAACCCAGAAATACTGTGATTGCACATAGAAACCAGAATTATACTCTAATACATGAACACAAGCCAGATGCTTTGTTGACTGAACCTGTGACCAAGAGACATTGTTAGTTAGGAAATTTAAAATTAAAAAAATGTTTTTTTTTTACCTTCATATATATTGACGAAATATACACTCTGATCATTACAACATCCCCAATCGAACAGCATCGGCTGTCTAGCCCATCAGAACAACTGCAATCGACATGCTCACAACTAGTACTGCTACTGACATCCTCTCAACAAGCACTGCCCACGGCAACCTCAGAACCACTACTTCCCACAGCAACTTCTGAACAAGCACTGCCAGTGGAGGCGGCGGAATAAAATTCTTTGGCGCAATCTCTGGCGCTGTGACTCAGTGTAGCCACCTTTCAATACGTAAATGATATGGAGGGCAGAGTGGACAGCAATCTGCGGCTGTTGGCTGATGATGCTGTGGTGTACGGGAAGATGTCCGGGTTGGGTGGCTGAAGGAGGATACAAGTCAACTTTGACAAAATTTCTAGTTGGTGTGATGAATGGCAGCAAACTCTACATGTAGAAAAACGTAAATGTAGATGAGTAGGAAAGAGAAACTCGTAATGTTGCGATACAGCATTGGCAGCGTCCTGCTTGTCACAGTCACGTTGTTTAAATATCTGGAAGTAACGTTGCAAAGCGAGATGAAATGGAACGAGCTTGGAAGGATTGTGGTAGGGGAGGCGAATGGTCTGCTTTGGCTTATTGGGAAAATTCTTGGTAAGTGTGTTTCATCTGTGAAGGAAACATCGTATAGGACGCTACTGTGGCCTGTTCTTGACTACTTCTCGAGTGTTTGGGATTCTTATCGGGTCGGATTAAAGGAAGAAAATCAAAATGTTCGGTTGGCTGTAAAATCTTATGGGACTTACCTCCTAAGGTCATCAGTCCCTAAGCTTACACACTACTTAACCTAAATAATCCTAAGGACAGTCACACACACCCATGCCCGAGGGACCAGCCGCACAGTCCATGACTGTAGCGCCTTAGACCACTCGGCTAATCCCGCGCGGTGATTAAAGGAAGACGTCGATGCAATTCAGAGGCGGGCTGCTATATTTGTAGGTCCGAACAACACCCAAGTGCTACGTAGATACTTCGGTAACTCAAATGGGAATCCCTGGGTGAAGCAAACGTTCTTTCCGTGGAACACTAAAGAGAAAATTTAGAAAACCGTCATTTGAAGCCGGCTGCAGAACGATTCTGTTGCCTCCAACATACGTTTCGCGTAAGGGCGACGAAGAGATGATATGAGAAATTAGGGCTCATGCGAAGGCGTGCAGACATTAGTTTTTCGCTCGTGCTGTTTGCGAGTGGAACAGGGTAGGAAATGACTAGTAGTGGTACGGGGTACCGTCCGCCACGCTGCGTGAGGTGGATTGCGGAAAATCGATGCAGAGGCAGATAAAGTAACATGACGTATTCTCAACGCTGTGGTAATGAACGGAAGAGCGGGAGCATCTTGCCAGAACTCTCTCAGTCTCGTAGAGAGTGCTGGACGACACATGGCGTGAGGTCACCGTGACTATAATACTAAATGGGGCTAGCAACGCAACACGAGACAGTTGGGGGAACGGGGAAAAATAACGTGTCTATTACCGAGCAGTTATGGTGCGCTGTGGTGGTGTCCTCTATTGTATGGAACTGGAGACCTAGAAACGATGGAGAGGCTTCGTCACCACCGTAGCCCCAGTGGTACACAACCTCACAACAGGCTACAGCAGTACACTCACCCCTCCGACGCCCCACACGGTACCCAGGGTTATTATGCGGTTCGGCCCCCAGTGGTCCCCTCTCCCCGGGAACGTCTCACACCAACGAGTGTAGCCCCAATGTTTGCGTGGTAGAGTAATGGTGGTGGTATGGTGTACGCGTACGTGGAGATAGCGTTTGTGCAGCAATCCAATCGCCGACATAGTGTAACTGAGGCGGAATAAGGGGAACCAGCCCGCATTCGCCGAGGCAGATGGAAAACGGCCTTAAAAACTATACACAGACTGGCCAACACACCGAACCTAGACACTAATCCTCCGGGACGGATTCGTGCCGGGGAAAGGCACACCTTCCCGCCCGGAAAGCAGTGCGTTATACCGCACGGCTAACGAGGCGAGCTTGGTGTCCTCTGTTACGACATAGCCTGGAGACATCTGGATTACCTCACACGGGGAAGAATTTTCGGGAAAGTGGAAGAAGGACGAAGTGTGACAAGTGTAGCGCAAGAGTTGGGTACTGCTCGTAGCACTGTTGCACGTGCATGAGGAGGGGCACTGCCGGTGGTTGACCACGGTTAACTGCAGCAGCAGTTGACCGCTACATCGTGGAAAGGCAAGAAGTCACCCAAGGCACGCAATCTCACGCTCTACAATGGAACGCCAACTGTTTGGGGGTGGTTTCTTTGCCCGACGACTATTACGATACGTTCCGTTGACACCCGCACATCTGCAGCACCACTTGCGATGGTGCCAAGGGCAACAATGACTGGGGTCGCGTGCTCTTCTCAGCAAATTCAGACTGAGTAGTGATTCCGGACGTACCACCATATGATTAGAGGTGGGAACACGTATAGAACCTGGGAGCCCATCGTCGTTCGTGATCGTTCTGGGGGTCCAGATGTTTTGGTGTGGGTAGGCATGGGCGCACTGACCTCCAAATCTTTGAACTGAACACGATACATTCATCGGTCATCGTTACTGCGGCACTGTAGTTCTTCCCCTTGCGCGTCTTTTCTGTTACTTGATTTTTATGCACTATAAGACGCCACCACATCGAACAGCGCTGGTGGAGGAGCTGTTGGAACGAGAGAATGTTCGGCGGATGGAGTGGCTTGCCTATTCCCACGACTTAAATCCCGTTGAGCCCGTGTGACATCCGTTGAGGAGACGTACAGCAGCACTCCCACATACACCAACTGTTGTCAGCCGCGCTGGTAAAGGAATGGAACGTCCTTTCACAAGAACTTACCAACGTTGTGTCCATTAGGGGATTAGGTTTCAGAGACTGCTTTGATTATAACACATGCTATAAGAGCCCGTCCCGTTATTAGGCGGTGCAGGGGAAATTTATAAATCGCGCTGGCTTGAATGCAATTATTGTCTTTGAAAAAGCGTCAGTTCTGTTCCTCTCGTTGCCTGTTTCGTTCAGTTACCTGCAGTACTATAACGTAGTAGTTCTTTCTATGTATGGTCCAAGCTTTATTTGGCTATCTACTTTACTTGGCAGTGAGACACCATATAAAATTATTTTCTTCCTTTAAGTTCTGTACACTGGAGTATTTAGGAAAGCACTCCACCACGCCAGCTCAATACACGGAATGAGTTCTCTACTTGCAATAAGTTCCGAGTACCACCGGTACTTCGTTGAAGACCTCTCGTGTCTGCAGCGTCCAGCTGTTTACTGTGGGCTGCGACGCTTTTAGAAAGTGTTTTGTCTGCGGGCGCGGTTCGCCATTAGTCAGACGGCGAGGAACGGTGCGGCTAGTGGGAGGGGCGGGGGGGGGGGGGGGGCGACCGGCGACGAAAACGCGACACCGACGACGTCTTAACGGCGGTGCTTCGCAGCGCACTGCCACCTGCTACACACAAAAGCCTGTAACCGGATCATATTTTATTCGACTTCTTCTTCAGCTTCATTTCTGACAAGTGCGTTCTTCCTCGACAAATCAAATATATATTTTTAGTGGTTTCAGGAGACATTATTTCTTTCAATGACTGATGTTCTTGTCACTATGGTTTTCTTATTGTTCATCCTACCCTGAAGACGCGCATTCGAAGAAGACTCTCGACAAAGTGGTGATATTGTCAGCTAAAACTATGTAACCAAAATGACGTCGATTGCTTTCTGGGCGCCGCCGACGTCTGTTAGCAGACAACACTGTATTTAGTGCATCTGCACATGCAGAATCAAGAGTAACTTTCGGACTCAGTCAGTACCAACAACGTATTTCTATCGATCTAGCTTCACCCGTCAGATACCTTGTTAAACAGTGCGAGTATACTGCATGAGGATCCTTGACCAGCTTCAGTAGCAGGTGTTGGGGCGCAGCGAATAACCACTTGATTCCTACTTGGGATGAGATGATTTGAAATCCTTGCGGCACTCCAACTTTGCGGTCATGGTCGGTATAGTTGCCTAGCCCAATCTTTCCTCCAGAAATCCGAATCTCAGGTAGGGTTGTATCTATAATGACTCCGATACAGCAATTCAGCACAGGATTACGGCACTGTATTCTTAGAGGCCTAGGGTGGATGACCACTACGGTGCCACAGTTGAGGTGAGGCAGTGGATTTATGTCAGGATGATGACCAGTGATTGCTCAAGGAAACAACATTCATCGTCATATACACTGAAGAGCCGAAGACACTGGTATACCTGCCTAATATCGTGTACAGCCCCAGCCAGCACGCGGAAGTGCCGCATCACGACGTGGCATGGACTCGACTAATGTCTGAAGAAGTGCTGCAGTGAATTGACACCATGAATGCTCAGGGCTGTCCATAATTCCCTAGGAGTACGAGGGGCTGAATAACTCTTCTGAACAGCATGTTGCAAAGCATCCCAGATTGCTCAATAATGTTCATGTCTGGGGAGTTTGGTGGCCGACGCAAGTGTTTAAAGTCAGAAAACTGTTCCTGGAGTCACTCTGTAGCAATTCTGGACGTGTGGAGTATCGCATTTTCCTGCTGCAATTGCCCAAGTCCGTCGGAATGCACAGTGGACATGAATGGATGCATGTGATCAGACAAGATGCTTACGTATGTGTTGCCTGTGAGAGTCGTATCAGGTGTGTCAGGCGTCCTGTATCACTCCAACTACACACGCCCCATACCATTACACAACCTCCTTTAGCTTGAACAGCCCCTGCTGACATGCAGGGTCCGTGAATTCATGAGGTTGTCTCCTTACCCATACCCATCCATCCGCTCGATACATTTTGAAACGAGAATCGTCAGACCAGGCAACATGTTTCCAGTCATCGACAGTACAGTGTCGGTGTTGACGACCCCTGGCGAGGTGTAAAACTTTGTGTCGTGCAGTCATCAAAGGTTCACAGCTGGACCCTCTGCTCCGAAGGCCCATATCGATGATGAGTAGTTCGCACGCTGACACTTGCTGATGGTCTAGCATTGAAATCTATAGCAATTTGCGGAAGGATTGGACTTCTGTCACGTTGATCGATACTCTTCCGTCGTCGTTGGTCCCGTTCTTGCAGGATCTTTTTCCAGCGGCAGCGATGTCGGAGATTTGATGTTTTACCGGATTCCTGATATTCACGGTACACTGGTGAAATGGTCGTATGGGAAAGTCTCCACTTTATCGCTACCTCGGAGATGCTGCGTCCCATCGCTCGTGCGCCGACTGTAACACCACCTTCGAACTCATTTAAATCTTGATAACCTGCCGTTGTAGCAGCAGTAAGCGATCTAACAA
Source organism: Schistocerca serialis cubense (assembly GCF_023864345.2). Lineage (NCBI taxonomy): Eukaryota > Metazoa > Arthropoda > Insecta > Orthoptera > Acrididae > Schistocerca > Schistocerca serialis. The sequence continues at coordinate 336,373,986 of NC_064642.1, forward strand.
CTGCGCCAGACACTTACTGTCTTATATAGCCTAGGTGTTACCGACCACATTGCCGAATTCTGCTTGTTTACATATCTCTGTATTTTAATACGCAAGCCTATGCCAGTTTCTTCGGCGGTTCAGTCTATTTTATTCACAAACAACTACAACTCTCTGTAGCGACACTGTGGCAGGAACGTCATCTGACAGCAGTGAGGGCAGTAGCACTGATAGAACATGCAGCCACTTGTTGGCTTGATGTCAGCAGTGGAGCAGGAGTGCTAAGATACAAAGTGTGTGTGGTCTCGGCACAGTCCTGCCTCTCAGATTAGGATGCGCCAGTAGATGCGAAGACCCTCCGTTATTCTTGGAACCCTCAGCATACGTGACCACCCTTGCGAGTAAAGGTATACAGCGTCAGAATGCCCGCTCAGATGTAGACGGTAAAGTGGCTGCATTGCTCTGGACTCGGAAAATTATCCCCCCCCCCCCCCTCACAGGGGCAAAGACAGGCTGTAGTCGGAGTGAGCCTGGAGGTGGCCAACCAGCTAGAAGGCCACGTTACAACCAGCAGTAGACACATTGATAGAGGAGGCCAAGTCTCATGCAGGCTGCTTGCAGAACAATGTCACTCTGGCCTCCTCGGGTAGTCCTCCCTTCGCAAATGATGTTGCCAGACTGAGATATCTTTGGCTACAAGTGATGGCTATTTATACAGGTTTGCCGAAGCACAACTTCCAGCCACATACACCGAAACAAACATTGGGCATGGAGCTGTTGTAACTGGCTTGCCGATCCCACAATCTTCCTGCCTTTCTGGTCCATTGGCGTTATTGCGTTACCGGACATGGCATTTCTGCCTCTGATGTGAAGATGTTTCTGCCTGCTCCGTGTGCGTCTGCTGCAATGATCTCTTGCAACAACCAAGGCAGCACAGCTGATTTATCCAGTAATACCTAAAATAGTGTCGACATTACAGTGTTCATTTCCAGGAGTAATGCAGTTCTATAGGCACACTGAAGTTTTTCCTGGCTTTGTTAAATCGTGCTTTGGAAAGGACACGTCGAATTTTCTACACTGGCCTTCTTCAATCCAAACTTGTGTTACCTCTCAGTCGATGTCATTCCTTCCTTCCTTATTTCCAGTGACTTCAGTATTGACTAGATATTTAATCTCAATGCTTAGGCAGATATTTCCAGACTTAGGAAATATGCATTCTTCTTGGCGTGACTGTCGTGAATTTAAGTTACATGACTGGAGAATATTTGTTTTATTTTCTGTGTCCGTTCAAACAAGTTTTTGCAGAAATCGAAGGCCCAAGATCTTGTAGTATGCAAGGCTAACCAGTAGAGGTCACTTGCAGCAATGAAATTTGCACCTCGCCACACTCTTACTGGGCTCTGCTTCTGCCGGAATGAGGCCTCTCTTCTGCACGTTAGTCTTCCAATGTCGCACTCTCATCCTCATCCTGTTCAAAGTTCGCTACAAACGGTGGGAGATCTCACTGCCAAAGGCAGACACTCCATTCTGGACCTACACCTTTTCAATAGGTGCTCCGAATAGGCACCCGCGAAGACCTGCGCTCTTTGTATGAAGCAATTGCTGGATCGCACGCATCGCTCAGAATTCTGTTATCCATGATTTGGGTAGCGGGTGTCGGTTTCCATCTTTGTCCACATCTGACGCAGTGCTCCGACACACTTGTGGAGGTGCAGTTCCAAGGGGTAGGTAATGTTAACGCATTGTTGCTGGTGTCAGGCATCCCGTTAAGTCCACAGTGACTCATTCACTGTGATGTTCACCTTCTTCGCGCGTTCAGATGCGGTCCACACAGAAGCAGCGTACCCGGCAGAAGACACACACACACACACACACACAGTGCCACCAGTGATGTCCGCAGTGGTCGTGGATTGGCACCCCAAGTCCAGTTCGTCAGTGACCTGATAAAGATGATCCTGTCACAAACCTTGGCTTTGCCTCTGATGTTGTGCTGTTTGAACAACTGGATGGAATCCATGGTCAAAAAATGGTTCAAATGGCTCTGAGCACTATGGGACTCAACTGCTGTGGTCAAAAGTCCCCTAGAACTTAGAACTACTTAAACCTAACTAACTTAAGGACATCACACACATCCATGCCCGAGGCAGGATTCGAACCTGCGACCGTAGCGGTCGTGCGGTTCCAGACTGTAGCGCCTTTAACCGCTCGGCCACTCCGACCGGCAATCCATGGTCATCTCTAGATATGTCGGAGTGATGGAGAGCATGCTTCCCCGCTGCTGAGATGGAAAGCCCAGTCCTCCGTCTTGCTGGGTTTTAGCTTCAGGTAATTAACATTGTAAAAGAGGTAGAGCACGTTCAAATTTTGGGATGGAGAATCCAGAGTACGAGATGATATCTTCCCATGTTTTTACAGTATGCTGTGTGGCTGAAATTCTTTCTTCTCTGGCGAAAGTGCTTCGCGAGTGCCACCGCAAATTTTTACCCCACTTGAGAGGGGCGCAAGGACATAGGTATGGTTGTTTATTTAGTGGTAACTAAGATATCTATATCTGCATCTACATCTGCTTAGATACTCCGCAAGCCACCGTACGGTGCGTGGCGGAGTGTACTATGTGACAGGGGGAGATTATGAAAGCTGTCATAAAATTACGAGTTTAGAAACATAATTTGTTTCATAGTCATGCTGAAGGTAGACAGCCGTGTTGTAACAAACAATCGGAGAGCTTTCTTCTCGGAAAGTTTTTTTGTTCAAACTACGACAACTAACAGCCCTATACAAGCGCAAGATAATCCAGGAAGACATATACACTCCTGGAAATTGAAATAAGAACACCGTGAATTCATTGTCCCAGGAAGGGGAAACTTTATTGACACATTCCTGGGGTCAGATACATCACATGATCACACTGACAGAACCACAGGCACATACACACAGGCAACAGAGCATGCACAATGTCGGCACTAGTACAGTGTATATCCACCTTTCGCAGCAATGCAGGCTGCTATTCTCCCATGGAGACGATCGTAGAGATGCTGGATGTAGTCCTGTGGAACGGCTTGCCATGCCATTTCCACCTGGCGCCTCAGTTGGACCAGCGTTCGTGCTGGACGTGCAGACCGCGTGAGACGACGCTTCATCCAGTCCCAAACATGCTCAATGGGGGACAGATCCGGAGATCTTGCTGGTCAGGGTAGTTGACTTACACCTTCTAGAGCACGTTGGGTGGCACGGGATACATGTGGACGTGCATTGTCCTGTTGGAACAGCAAGTTCCCTTGCCGGTCTAGGAATGGTAGAACGATGGGTTCGATGACGGTTTGGATGTACCGTGCACTATTCAGTGTCCCCTCGACGATCACCAGTGGTGTACGGCCAGTGTAGGAGATCGCTCCCCACACCATGATGCCGGGTGTTGGCGCTGTGTGCCTCGGTCGTATGCAGCCCTGATTGTGGCGCTCACCTGCACGGCGCCAAACACGCATACGACCATCATTGGCACCAAGGCAGAAGCGACTCTCATCGCTAAAGACGACACGTCTCCATTCGTCCCTCCATTCACGCCTGTCGCGACACCACTGGAGGCGGGCTGCACGATGTTGGGGCGTGAGCGGAAGACGGCCTAACGGTGTGCGGGACCGTAGCCCAGCTTCATGGAGACGGTTGCGAATGGTCCTCGCCGATACCCCAGGAGCAACAGTGTCCCTAATTTGCTGGGAAGTGGCGGTGCGGTCCCCTACGGCACTGCGTAGGATCCTACGGTCTTGGCGTGCATCCGTGCGTCGCTGCGGTCCGGTCCCAGGTCGACGGGCACGTGCACCTTCCGCCGACCACTGGCGACAACATCGATGTACTGTGGAGACCTCACGCCCCTCGTGTTGAGCAATTCGGCGGTACGTCCACCCGGCCTCCCGCATGCCCACTATACGCCCTCGCTCAAAGTCCGTCAACTGCACATACGGTTCACGTCCACGCTGTCGCGGCATGCTACCAAGACTACGATGGAGCTCCGTATGCCACGGCAAACTGGCTGACACTGACGGCGGCGGTGCACAAATGCTGCGCAGCTAGCGCCATTCGACGGCCAACACCACGGTTCCTGGTGTGTCCGCTGTGCCGTGCGTGTGATCATTGCTTGTACAGCCCTCTCGCAGTGTCCGGAGCAAGTATGGTGGGTCTGACACACCGGTGTCAATGTGTTCTTTTTTCCATTTCCAGGAGTGTACAACAGTACATCTGTCGTACTGAAGCGACATTGTATTGTAGCCATGCGTCACACAAGAAATAGCAGACATTAGAATATTCAAAGGTTTTGAATCCAGCCAGGTACTGCAGCAGTTCGGATGCAATAACTCATGTTTCAGAAGATTGGGTAGCTTTCTCCTAGCCTGGGTTATACTTTGGGCGAAAGGAGCATCAGTTCATTCATCAAAACAAAAAGTGGGATTTAAGCCTCTGGTAGTTCTTTGACGCTAGCAAAATTCTTGCATCGTTCAGTTTCCCTACTGTGGATTCCTTGTCCCAGTCTTGTAAAATTCGACGGATACCGCTTCTCTAATGACATCAATGTCAACACGGCTGTAGTTTCAAATCTGCCTTCAAACACTTCGAGTGCGTGTTTTATTGGAGGATGACCCTATTCAGCTGTTCTTTGAACAAATGAAAAGATTGTTGGGAAATGTTGCAGGAAAATCACGGACCACAAAATGCTGTTTAGAAAGTAAGGCAGCACTGCTGGGGCATATGATCGCAAGGCGATGGTTTTGGGCATAAGTAACTGCAGGTTGTCAACAATTCTACTGCGCTCCAGAATGAGGTTTGCATCCTGCAGTGGAGTGCGCGCTGATATGAATCTCGCGGCAGATTAAAACCGTGTGCCGGGTAGAGACTCGAACTCGGGACCTTTGTGTTTCGAAGGTAAGCGACTAGTCCGAGAAAGGCAAAGGTCCCAAGCTCGAGAATCGGTCCGGCACACAGATTTAATCTGCCAGGAAGTTTTAATTCCATTGGGCTGTTATTGTCACTTTAGTGTTACGTCTAGTTCACAGCTTTGACTCTCAAGAAATCATCCCATCATGTTTCCGTTGATATTCACATATAAAGCCAAATAACTGAAAAGCAGCTGGCTGAGTTGTTGATACAAAGCAGGGCGCTACCATTATTATCTGTTAAAGCACTCGAATAACGATACAGGCAGCTTACGCCGGTACCCACTACATTTCCTGAGACTGTGTGAATATTCCTTTTCGTAACTTCTTCGCGAGCTGTTGTTCCTTTTGTTTGATCCCGTTACAAATCGCCACCTCCACATAATCTTAAGAGTTAAAAACTTCAAAATAAACAAGAGAATTCCTAGCAATGACAGGAAATGAAACTTCAGAAAATTTACAACTGTTCAATATGTAATAGATACATTGAACATAAAGAAAATAAATGTAATTGATTTCAAGTTTGTTTGTGTGGCCATCCTCCGCAGCAAGCATATAAATACTTGTTTTGTAAATAAAACTGCCTTTTCTTGCTGCTACTTACTTTATTTATTCCATACGCGTTTCGCCTTATTTTGTTCTAAGGCATCATCAGTGGGATCTATAAAGATACAGTTTTGTTAATTTGAGATTATTAGCCGGCCGGGGTGGCCGAGCGGTTCTAGGCGCTACAGTCTGGAACCGTGCGACCGCTACGGTCGCAGGTTCGAATCCTGCCTCGGGCATGGATGTGTGTGATGTCCTTAGGTTAGTTAGGTTTAAGTAGTTCTAAGTTCTAGGGGACTGATGACCTCAGCAGTTAAGTCCCATAGTGCTCAGAGCCATTTGAACCATTTTTTTGAGATTATTAAACAGTTCACGTCGCGATTTTTTGTAGAAAAGGTAATTACTTACGATTATCTGCGTTTCCTCACATCTGGTCTGGAGGTCGCACTATCACTTTTATCACTGCCATATAATCACATCATTGTGTTCTCGCCTTCCACATACTGTTCACCATGTTTCTCACCCTTTTTCAACAGGATTTTGTCACTCGATACAACTGTTCCGTCGTACATTGTTTTTCACAACGTAAATATTGCGACTCCATTACGTGTTTCATCTTCTTTGGTATGTTTATCTACTTGTTGCCAACCTAACGAAGTATATGTTCGAGACTAACTTCTATTTATGATGTTTATACCGTGTGTGTGTGTATGAGTGTGAGAGAGAGGGGGATAGAGCCGACAAGTTTTGTTTTGTTTTTGTTTTTTCGTGGGGGGGGGGGGGGGGGGGGGGCTGGTGTACTAGCTGTTAGCGAGTGGCTGAAAACTTTGGTGACAGCTGATTTGACTTTTGTTTTCAATATTCTGTGGTGGGTTTCATGGATGAGTGAGTGCAAAGATGTTGGGTTCTGTTATTATTATATTGGACAGTATTATTATATTAATACTTTTTGCTAACGTTGTTCTATTATTTTATCTCATAGTGTAAATAATGGATTGCTTGGCATGTGTACTTGGTCATTCAACAGGATTTTCCCCTCTGCTTTGGTTTTCTGTATGTGGCAATTTTCTTGTATGGTTGGGGTGTTTTTTACTGTTGATTTTAATTATTTTCATGTCATCTTCTCTAGTGGTTGGTTTGTGGTCATTTTCTCTGAGGTGTTCTGAAAATGTGGAGTGGTTTGTCCCATATTTCCAGGCTCTCATGTGTTCTTTGTATCTGACATCAAATTTTCTCCCTGTTTGCCCTATGTTTGTGCCTTCACAAGTGTTACACTGTAGCTGATATATACCAAAAATGGTTCAAATGGCTCTGAGCACTATGGGACTTAACTTCTAAGGTCATCAGTCCCCTAGAACTTAGAACTACTTAAACCTAACTAACCTAAGGACATCACACACATCCATGCCCGAGGCAGGATTCGAACCTGCGGCCGTAGCGGTCACGCAGTTCCAGACTGTAGCGCCTTTAACCGCTTGGCCACACCGGCCGGCGATATATACCAACTTTCTGGTATATGTCTCTGTTTTTTGTCAGTTTTGGGGTGTATTTTTGTATAGAATTGTTTGTTGTGTATGCTATGTTTATTCCCTGTCTTTTGAAAATGTCGGTGATTTTACGGGTGAGTTTGTGCTTGTATGTCATTGTGTACCATCTTGTGTTTTCTTTCTTTTTTTCTGATTATCCTGTGTAGTTTTTATGGGACTGCGTGTTTGTGTTTCGTTCTGTTGTGTTGTTGTCTGTGGTTTGGAGCTTTCTGCTTTCATTTTACTTTTAATTTTGTTGTTTAGCTTTGTGACTGTGTTATTATTGTAACCATTATTTTATGCTATCTGCATTATTATGTCCACTTCTTTTTGGTAGCTTTCTTTGGTGAGTGGTACTGTGTTGAGTCTATGGAGCATGTGTCGAAGTGCTGCTTGCTTTTGGGCATGTGGTTGGTTCGAGGATTGGGGAATGATAATGTCTGTTGCTGCGGGTTTACGGTAAATTTCAAACATATGCTTATTGTTTTGTTTTTTGATTGTTATGTCCAGAAAGTTAATTTGCTTGTTCTGTTCTATTTCAATTGTGAATTTTATATTTTTATGTATCTTGTTGATGTCTGTATGTAGTTTTTCAATTTTTGTTTGAAGAATGTCTGTGGGTGAGCCACCGTTGTGGAATGGTGCGCCAAGCTCGTGCTGATCGCAATTCGATCTAAGCAAAGGATGTCATCCATATACCTGAACCAATATAATATCTTGTATTATTTTGCTACTATTTTTGTGAAAATGATCTGTTCGATGTGGTTCACTTTAATGGATAATACTAACATCTTCTCCTTTTTCTGAGTTCAATATCTCACATATTAAGGAGGGATGCTGACTAAAGTTTTCAGACAAATGCAGTGTTCAAAACAAATAGGGGAACCTGAGTTTAGGTGACCGCCATATTCCACTGAGCAGTAACTGAGTACTGGGTACGTCTATAGAGCCACCCATTCTTCAGTGAGAGTCTTTGAGGATTTTTCAAAGTCTGGAGGGGAATAGGATGGCCGCGAAGACGTCTGTCAAGCATGTGCCACACATGCTCGATGTAGTTTAGATAGGATCTCACCGTTGGTCATTGGATTACTTCAAAGTCCGGGCTTCGCTGGTGACGCCCGCCCATATGGGCTCTAGCTTTATCGTGCAGGATGCAGCAGCCACTACATGGCAGTAACGCAACCAAGGACAATGACAAGATGCGTACGACTGTCAACATTAATGCCTCCCGTCACAGGACTTTGGCAGAATTTACTGATTTCCTGGACAAAATTTGGCATTTACAGCGGCCCTCGCAGTCTTCAAACACGAGCGTGGTCCTCATCACGCGTCAAAGGAAATCTGAATTCGTATGTGAACAACACGTTTCGCCAGCGACGAAGTTGGCTGTTGACATAGGAACGGCAGAACTGAAGGGGAGCTACGAGATGTAGTAGCGTCAAGCGGGGTACTCGAACAGGACGCCTGGGTCGTAAGGTCCTTTCTCGTAACCTGTTCCTAATAGTCTGATGCAGCGTCTCCAGTGACCCTTCAAAGGACGTCCCGCGTGTTCTGGCGGTAACCGTACGACGCCGCAATGCAGAGATGGCCAGATATCGGTCTTCACGAGGGATTTTAATGCGTCGGCAACCTTGTCACATTCACCTTGTGTACTGAATTGTCTCCCTGCAGCAAGCCTACATCCTATGGATGATAGATGGACAGACATTAGCTTCTGCGGCAACACTACGGAAAGATCATCCTTCTTGGATAAAACATACTGCCCTTGCAACCTGCACTGCAATAAGATGTCACATTGCATGTGCTTGGTTGACAATAAGCTCCACAAATGACAACTGCCGTCTACGCCCCTCACTAGAGGACATTGGGACGCCAGTATTTGCTTCCATCTGAGGAGTCACTTGATACAGTAATTCACAACACAGCCGATAGGTGGCGAATGACTTTATCTGTTGCATACATTGAAAGCGAAGATTTCTAGCTATGCAATAAGACCAAATAGATTTAATATACCGGACTTTCATACACGTGTTCCCCTATTTCTTTTGAGGAGTGTAAATGGGAAGTTGCGGTACGCAAAACTGAAACTATAAGTGGCGATCACACAGATTACGTTTAGCGGTGTTGCTGAAGCTTACGTGCAACGTAGCACGATTCCTATGCGTATGTACAGTCACCGAGAAGTAGGCAAGGGATTAGTGTGGGATTCGAGTCTTTCCAAAGTGCTTGTGGCAAATACGGAAACGTGAATTGCGACGACGTTATTAGCGAATGCGTCCAAACAAGACCAACGCGCTGTTATTCTTTTCTTGGCTGCCAAGAGACAAATATCGGTAGACATCCATCGGAGAATGAGGAATGTCTATGGGTGAGCCACCGTTGTGGAATGGTGCGATAAGCTCGTGCTGGTTGCGATTCGACATGAGGCATAAATGGATCCATCACGGACATAATAATTCGAACACCTGCCCTATGGTTCTGTTTTCTCCTCATCATCACGGCTTCGGTCCCTTAAAAAATCCTTAAAAGGTCGACGAATCTGGTCGGACACTGATGTGAGCAGGCAGTTACGGACTTCTTCGGGCACCAGGCACGGTATTTTACCAAACGGGTATCTTCAACCTGTTGCGTTGATGTGGTGATAACCTCAGTGCTCACGCCGATTTTGCCTGATTGGCATACCGTTTCTGGACTGTATGGCCTTCGAACGGAAACTTTTGATCGCCCCTCATAAAATTCGTCGCCATGGCCCTGATGTCGGGCAATAATGTATGTAGTATTACATTATGAGATATAGCGTGTATAGCAGGTGCGGTGATCGGTATCGATAAATGAATCGCTTTTAACAGCATTAGATGAATTATTGTGAAGCAATATTGAACGCTCGGAATAAACCGAATGACACAGGGCTGTTTTGTACAGGCTGGTCTTGTATTCTGGAGGAGAGAGACTGCAATCGTTATTCGGTCAGCCTATTGCAGGTTTTTCGTCGTTCCCCGAATTACTTCAGACAAATGTAAGGGTGGTTCTCACCGCAAGGCTACGGCTGACTACATATATCATCTGAATGTAAGTATGTAAATACGTGTAAATACGTGTTATCTATAATTTTTCTTACACATTAATGGCATGACATGTCCCGTGTCCTTGTGAAAGGGACAGAACTACTTCTACTATCACTACTAGGTGAATACTCTGGATACGCTACTCCTGAGAAAGCACTTTTCATTTGTTTATTACTCTCCAGTCTGTCAGCGTCCACTCTGTAATATGGTATATTTTAACGCTCATAGGAACGATTTCTCCGAATCATCGGTCAGCTTTGGATAGGTCAGATGACATTTAAATCACATATGTGAAGAGTGGGAAACTCTGACTACATTAATTGCAAGTACAACTTCTGTTGTAGAGATGAATTTCTGTTTAAGAACAGTTGCCCTAAAAGACCGAGCCTTAAGTGTAGTTACATGAGTACGACTGGAAAATAATACGTTCATTAATGTTGCATTTGGACCAGCGTGGCACTTGTAAATGGTAAGTATCCAGCATCCACCGACGCTAATGATGTATATATCTTCGGTAAACTACCGCGTTACACATTATTTCGATAGAAATATTTTTCATGTTATCTGTAGATAAACTAATTAATCAACTAATCTGACAACGTACAGGGAAGTCAGCATTTTGGTCTTTCCATAGGTACGGTTCGCACATACGTAATGATCTTCTTAGATTGGGATAATTAAGGATATGAGCACTCAAACGTAGCAGGAAAAGGTACGTGCGTTCCATGTCACAGGCATCATCCAGCTCGTCAGTGTAAAGTAATGCTCCAGTCTACATGGAACGTCTCATAATCATCAAACAAACTGATGACACATATCAAACAAAACCCACAATTTTTTAAGAAAGCTTTATAAGTATAGACTCAAGCGAAGAATGAAAACTTGTACCAACAGCAGGATTGGAGTCTGGGTATCCTGATGATGAGGTAGATGTGCTAACCACTACGCCTTCTGGAACAAGGGCTGTGCATCTCTGTACGGTCTTCCCTAGCTGCATCTCTCCCGAACCGAAATTCCCATTCTCGCCTCAGCCTACTTGGTATCCCCCATAAACTCGGAAAGCGTTGCGGAGGATCTCAAACTGCACTGGAATAGCACCTCAGCGTCGAATGAAACGGGGGATCCTGCCTGCAATACAGGCATAGGTGCTTTAATCAAATGAAACGATATGGTTCCAGAGACTTCTTTAAGTCTCAAACATCTATAAATCCTGCCCTTTGTACAAATTTTCACTTTTCGCTTCAGTCTGCTGCATACATTATAGATGTTTGAGAATGGGATAGGTTTCTGGAACCATAAACACACATCAAAAAAAGTTTTGCAAAACCTCGGTTCCGATTGTTCCGGAACCTGTACAGAAAATTGGAATAGAGGTCAACATAAACATCATTTCCGCCCTTTTTTTTGCTCGTGAAAACCACACTTTGCTGTTGAACCACCATACAGCGAGACCCTCAGAGGTGGTGGTCCAGATTGCTGTACACACCGGTACCTCTAATTCCCAGTAGCACGTCCTCTTGTACTGATGCATGCCTGTATTCGTCATGGCATACTATCTACAAGTTCATCAAGGCACTGTTGCTCTCAATCGTCCCACTCGTCCACGGTGATTCGGTTCACAGCCCTCAGAGTAGTTGGTGGGTCACTTCGTCCATAAACAGCCCATTTTAATCTAACCCACACATGTTCGATAGGACTCATATTTGGAGAACATGCTGGCCACTCAAGTCGAGCGATGTTGTTATCCTGAAGGAAGTCACTCACAAGATGTGCACGATAGGGGCCCGAATTGTCGTCCATGAAGACGAATGCCTCGCCAATATGGTGCCGATATGGTTGCACTATCGGTCGGAGGATGGCATTCATGTATCGTACAGCCGTTACGGCGCCTTCGATGACCACGAGCGGCGTACGTTGGCCCCACATAATGCCACTCCAAAAGAGCAGAGAACCTCCTCCTTGCTGCACTCGCTGGTCAGTGTGTCTAAGGCGTTGAGCCTGACCGGGTTGCCTCCAAACACGTCTCCGACGATCGCCTGCTTGAAGGCATGAGCGACACTCATCGGTGAAGAGAACGTGCTGCCAATCCTGAGCGCTGCATGGTGTCGTGGTTGCAAAGATGGACCTCGCCATAGACGTCGGGAGTGAAGTTCCGGATCATGCTGTCTATTGCATACAGTTTGAGTCGTAACACGACGTCCTGTGGCTGCACAAAAAGCATTATTCAACATGGTGGCGTTGCAGTCAGGGTTCCTCCGCCCTTGGGCGGCCTGAGCGAGCCATGTCATCGACAGTTCCTGTTTCTCTGTATCACCTACATCTCCGAACAACATCACTCTGGTTCACTTCGAGACGCCTGGACGCTTCCCTTGTGGAGAGCTTAGTGACATCTCTGAACAGTCAAAGGGTCTGTGTCTGCGATACAATATCCACAGTCAACGTCTTTCTTCAGGCGTTCTGGGAACGGGGGTGATGAAATTTTTTTTTCTGTGTTGTAGCAGGGATGAAAGACTAGTACATAAGTATCTAAATCCAGCCCCCAATTTCTTACAGTCAGCATTGCCGTATGTTCTTGTACGCTATTTTAAATTTTATTATTTGTGTGGTTCATATCTTCGTCAGTGGAAGTCATTAGTGGAAATAGCTATGTGGAGCTGCCCAGAATTTTATCCATGCTGTACGACGTATCCAGGCAGTATTTATTTATCTGACGGGTGGATTCGTTGTGGAGCTGGCTCACCTCCACGTCTCGCCAGCTGGCTCCCCTAGCGTTACTTCTCACGGGCGGCAGAGTAACTCAGTTCGCTGAAATTTGGAAAACAACAGATCGGTGAGCACTCAGAGCAACGAGCCGATCTACTGCAGAGCAAAGTAGCAGAACTCCATATTAACGCCGGGAGCTCCGGAGCACAACAACACATTTGAATATCCGCTGTCAGCGAAGACGTTTTTTGTTGTTTGGCGTGCTTTCGGCCGCCGTGACGAGTAGGAGGCGCGGGGGAGATATCCGGCGGGCCGCGTGTTTCCGACATGCATTATTGAACGCCGCCCTGAGTGACAAATCAATGTCTGCGCCGTGAAGGGTTACAGGCCGTCTGCGGCGTGGCGCCGCATGTATTATGTAGGCGCGCGATGACGATCACGTGTCCCGCGGCATGACGCCTAGACGGGCAGCCGCGCGGAACACTCCGGCGGGCCCAGCTACGCTCCGTGTTCGCCACTGCGCTCACGCGGGATCGTGTCACCCCCTCCCTGCCTGCCCCCCTGTCCATCGATGTCCAGATACACGCGTGACTGGTTACTACACGTCTGCTCTCGGGGAATCGGCGCTGAGCTCCGGGTTCGTGTTATAGATCCCAGAGCAGCCCCGTCAACTGGTGACCATTCTCTATTCACGGACAAGTGTGAAACAGTGAACAGGTTGTAGATACCCTAGAACGAAGGAAGACTGAGATTTAACGTCTCGTCAGCAATAAGATGGAAATGGAAATGCCGTGTGGCTAGGGCCTCCCGTCGGGTTGACCGCTCGCCTGGTGCAAGTCTTTCGAGTTGGCGACTTGTGTGTCGATGGGGATGAAATGATGATGATAAGGACAACACAACGCCCAGTCCCTGAGAGGAGAAAATCTCCGACCCAGTCGGGAATCGAACCCGGGCCGTTAGGCATGACATTCCGTCGTGCCGACCACTCAGCTACCAGGAGCGGACAATAATAAGATCATCAGGGACGAGGCATCTATATCTACACCTACATATCTACATCTACGTCCATACTCTGCAGACCACCGTGAGGTGCGTGCCCATTGTACCACGTACTTGGTTGATGCTTAGCCGCGCGGGATTAGCCGAGCGGTTTACGACGCTGCAGTCATGGACTGTGCGGCTGGTCCCGGTGGAGGTTCAAGTCCTCCCTCGGGCATGGGTGTGTGTGTTTGTCCTTAGGATAATTTAGGTTAAGTAGTGTGTAATCTTAGGGACTAATGAACTTAGCAGTTAAGTCCCATAAGATTTCACACACATTTGAACTTTTTTTTTTTGTTGATGCATAGTTTCGTAGCGTTTCTATATAATTTTAATGAACCATCAGATATGCATAACACCGACTTTAGTCATCACTTTAGTCATTCATTATTTACAAAAGTCTGCCAACGGTAGAGTAACTTTTCGATTCCGAGACTGTACAAATAACGTGGTTTTGAAGCGAAGAACTCGTCGAACCATGTTAGGAGTGCATTTTCATCCCGAAGGGAAGTTACTTCTACAGAGAGCGGAAAAGGTGGACATCTGAGGGTGCAAGATCAGGTGAATGAAGTGAGTTCTGAATGACTTCCCAGCACAATTCCTGTATAGTGTCATTTGTCAGCGTAGGAGAATGCGGATGGGCGTTCTTGTGGAGTAGCAGCACTTCAGTCTTCCTTGTCAGTTGTTGACAATAAATGTCAGCAGCGATGGTTTAACCTCGGGGAAGCAATTCGTAGTATACCACCCCGTCGCCGTTTCACCAAACGCCTAGCACTCGCTACCTTTTAAGGATGCGCGCAGGTCTTTGTACGGAGCTGCCTCTTTGTTTGGGCTCAGCCAATGCTTGCTTTTCCTTATGTTAGCTTAAGGACATCATTTCGCCTCATCGGTGACAATACAGGATATGAATTGGCGACGGAGAAACAGAGATGCATATATGGCCACACGGCCACACTCAGATTTTTGTGATTTTCGTTTAGAGCATGTGATACCGTACACCCCATTTCTGAATATTCCCCACTGCATACCAGTGTTGCACGGGGGTGGAATGATCACAGTTCATCACATCCGCCAGTTCTCGAGTACAATGACATGGATCATTGTGGATTATAGCGTTTAAACCATCTTCATCATCCCCCGAAGGTTTACCTGAAGGTGGGGAGTCACTAATGTCAAAACGATCCTCCTTAAAACAAGAAAACGATTTTCATGCCATGCTGTGTCTGTGGCGTTATTCACATGCACGGTGCCAATGTTTCTGGCTTCCTCCGCTACTGTCGACACCCTTGAAATGAAATAGAACAATATGTCGGAAACGATCCGAGTTCTCCACTTGGCACTCCGTTTTCTAGCGTCTGTGGGTCCATTAACTATTTCTAAATGACAGAATGACAACATGTAAACTCAACTAACAACAGTGAACTACGAATAAAAAATGACAGTCAGTAAATAAATCCAAAGCAATCGTAATACCAACATGCAGAACAAAAACGCTATGAACTTATGAACCAAACTAATGTTATAGTTTCTTTTCTTTCCATTACCATATGAGTTGAAGGAGAGTGGCGGCTTCAGTACCTATGTACGAACCTCAATTAGTCTAAACCACTTCTTTGCGATCCTTACGAGAGCGATACTTAGTGAGCTGTAGTGTATTCCTACATAACATCGCTTCTAGAAAAATTTTAATCGGGCTTCCACGGATTACTTGAGTCTCTTTCAGGCGGATGCCACTTCAGGTTCTTTTAGCACAACGTGGCGTTCTCTTACTGATCATTCGAGCTGCGTTTCTTTGCATATGTTCAGCATTGCCATCGGTCCTATGTGGTATGTGTCCTCACATTTGAGCAACATTCTATGTAGCTTAAATCATCGCATTTTTTTTCCATATTGAATCTCATACCGAGGCCCTGTCACAAACAAAAGGCTCTCTGATCAACACATACCTGTAAAGACAGGTATTGTTTTGCAGCTGAATACCGAGCCCTCTTCACCGATGTTTGTAACTTCACTGGAGGAGAAATAGCGTGTTGCTGCTTGCCTACGAACTTGTGTTTAGAAAATTATCTAGCTATTTTACGTTAAAAACTGAGTGTAGATTTGAACGTACCTAATACCGTCAAGACTGTCACCTCTTAGATGTTATGTCTACAGGGTTTAGCTCATGTTGTTCGCTATTATCCCTCGCAGTACCAAAGGGGTGGGGGTACTTTGTGCCCATCTTTCGAAAATATTGTAATCTAGTCAATTACTTCTTATTTCAATATTTTGAAAACAATATTTATTGTCTTTAAGGACTTCTTCTACCAGACTCTATGAATACTTTAAATTTATCAGTCAAACACAACCCAAAAATCGATGTCTTACCAGGAGAACATGACAAGGACATAACCCGATTTTCCAGGAACTTCGCTCAGTGGAAGAGGAGCCAAAATAAGTGAATAAGTGTCTCGGCTTATGCGTAGATACTCTTTCGGTTCTGAAAAAACTACGGTCAAAGTTTTCGTGTTTTTTTAGGTACTTTTTTTATCTTTTACAGTGTAATACCCTTAGACCAAATGGTGGAACAGTGGAAGAGCGATTACAGTTCCGGCTTTATAATTTTGCGCTCTGGGTTCGAAATCACACTTTTACTTTTATTTTTGTTTTTCATTTACATTCCGATGTCTGTAGAAGATTGCTGCACAAATGTTTTTTAGTGTATATCCATACATCGTTGTCCTTATACGTCTACTAATTGTATGTGAGATAAATGAATTTTAAAAAAAATTGAAAATTATTAGAAATTGTTTTCGATGAAATCCGCCTAGTGTAGCTTGTTTCATGATCAGTTGCAAGCGCTGATTCAAATGGTTGGCTCTGAGCACTATGGGACTTAACATCTGAGGTCATCAGTCCCCTAGAACTTAGAACTATTTAAACCTAACTAACCTAAGGACATCACACACATCCATGCCCTAGGCAGGATTCGAACCTGTGGCGGTAGCGGTCGCGCGGTTCCACACTGAAGTATCTAGAAGCGCTCGGTCACAGCGGCCGGCGCAAGCGCCAATTTCCGGAAAAGTGATCTATTATGTATGGTTTGCTAACGCTCAGTACTTTCAATGTTAACGACGTTTCTTTACCGAGTAAGATCCAGAGGAAGAAATGTCACTGCGGCGAAGCTACCTTCGCGCGATGCTCATGGTGTTCTGAATATCTGTGTTTGGAACATTAATAAGATCGATGTCATCTAAGGGAGTGCACCACACACTTCTGAAGAGTAAACATATGAATAAATTACATAAAAATTAATAAAAGAATTGATATGAGAAGAGATATAAGAGTACGAGAATTTAAAAGGACTGTAACCCTTCAACATAACACAGACACATATATTATATAATAAATGTGTGACACTTATTATGTACTCCAGCTGTATTTCAGAATTAATGTAACACCCTTGTATCCTCTAATCTGATAAGAAACATTCGTATAGTAGCCTTCTACGGACATGCCTATATAAATGAAGACAATAAAAATAAAACAAAAATAAAATAAATATGAACAATAACTGGATTTCGAACACGGGGCACAAAATTAAAAAAAAAAAAGGAGCCCCACGATTCCAGCCTCTGAGCCACCATTTATAGTTTAGGGATGTTAAAAGATACATAAAGTACCTCGGAAATACCACGAAAACTTTGATCGTCGCTTTTTCTAAAACAGTCGAGCATCTACGGATAAGCCAAGACATTTATTCGCTTATTGTGGATCCTCTTCCACTCAGTGAAGTTCTTGTGAAATAGCGCTATGCCACTTGCCATGTTTTCCTTGTTAGCAGTAATATGTCACTTTCCCCAATGAAAATCAGATTCGTTATATTCAGGTTCAGGATCTTACATACATATCAGTACCTCTTTAAACCTTATGAACCACGAGGCTGCTACGGTCGCAGGTTCGAATCCTGCGTCAGGCATGGATATGTGTGATGTCCTTAGGTTAGTTAGGTTTAAGTAGTTATAAGTCTAGGGGACTGATGACCTCAGATATTAAGTCCCATAGTGCTTAGAGCCATTTGAGCCATTTAAACCTTATGTTGTGCGTAGAAGTAAACAACAATTAATAAAATTCGCGTTCTTAATTTTTTTTCATTGAAAGTGCGTTGATGCTGCTTAGAGTGTGCTAAAAGAATTTTGATGTTCTGGACACTACTAACACATCGGTACATCTTTAAAAAATATATTGTTAACACAAGTCAACAACAATTTACCAATTTTGTATTCTTTTAAGGGTGGGCATGAAGTACCCCCCCCCCCCTCCCTCAATACCACACGTTATGGAAAATGCGTTAGTACTGCTAGGGTTAAGCGAGTAGGTAAACTGACGCCACACTGTATGGGATAGCGGATTTATTCGAGAAACGGGGTGCAAGAATAGATGATTATCAGTTTTTTGCGGCAAGTGTGGGACCGTTACTGATCTAACAAAAATTGCAGATTTCTCGCTTGCTTTGTGTAAAAGCTTGTTGCACCTGGACCTGTGAGCCGAGATTGAAAATCCTTTGCGCAAGAACGCTTTCACTAAATTAATCTTGAACGAGCAAAATCGATCATCCAGCACCAATTTAGCAAAGGGTTTCAAGTTCTTGTCGCTATTAAAATGAAACCTAGCGTTGCCAAATTACAACACCGCTAAATGCAATCATTATGTATCTAACTTTTATTGCAATGATAGCATAATTTTATTATAGAGTGCACGTTTATACTGTCATAATACCGTTTATAAAATAGTAAAGCCTTTTACATAATTCTTGTTTTCTCAGCAGTGTAGGTCGCATTATTTTTCCCTGAGACACACAAAATGCTGTCATTGACAAATTTTGTTGTAAAATCAACTGATTAATATGAAATT
The DNA here is from genome assembly GCF_023864345.2 of Schistocerca serialis cubense. Classification (NCBI taxonomy): domain Eukaryota; kingdom Metazoa; phylum Arthropoda; class Insecta; order Orthoptera; family Acrididae; genus Schistocerca; species Schistocerca serialis. The sequence goes on from NC_064642.1 coordinate 336,392,664, forward strand.
TGTATGTATTCTATGTTTTATAATTGCTCCATCGTGTTAGTAGCGACATACTTGTAATATCAACATTATATACACAGCTTCGGTAAACTAATGTCCGTGCTTCATAAGTGTTTTTGGAATTAAATTTTTCATTTCTAATGTGTAAATGGAGCTGTGTAATGAGTCTGTGTATAGAGTGTGGTAGTCTAGAATGGAAAATCGTGCCTATTACGCCATTATTAGATGATTTACCCAGACAGCCTACACATATAGTACACTTATGTATAAGTAAATTCCAAAAAGCTATCTTCCTCGATCGTCGTGTGAGTCCACCGCTATATAATTTTAATAAGTGTGGGAAACATTGAGTAACTTCGCATGCACGTGAATGCTTATCAGAGCCTAAACAAGTTTCTTCCACTTACTCAATTTGCTGCATGCGTTGCAAACGGTGGCTGTTACCCCTGCGAGCTTCATTACTTGAACTTCTTCTCTTCCAGTTTGGTCTGAAATTTTAACACACGGTGTTTATCTATTAATCGAAATTGATTAGTTACAGTTTTTGCACCTTAGTTATGATTATCACTGCTGTAAGATACTTAATTTCAAGGATTCCAATTGATGCTACCGGAGGAGTGAGACAAGAAGATGGCTTTAATGACTTATTTCGATAGTAAAATGCTTCCCACTCTGATGTTTCACTAAAGTCTGATCTCTCTAAGCGAACGTTACGGGCTGTTTTTATTGTTATTTGAGATTTACAACGGAATAGTTGCAAAAAGATGTTATTTTGTACTAGTAGGAACATGAGACGAAGAGAAACACGATTTCACTCTTATGTATTCAATACAAAATTACATCGTGTGCATTAAGCTTTTTTGTAGCTGATGCAAGTGCAGCGACAACAGAGACGTCCCGCACTGCCAGTCAAACATGACAAATGTATTCACTTATTTATTTACCGGTGGTTCGAAAACCGTTTTTAAATCACAGTACCCTGAACAGCTTTTAGATTCGTTTCATATTTTATTTAATTGTCTCTGACAGGTTCCGCTTTCATTTCAACAGATCACTGGGGTGTGCGTTCAATGATTTTTCAATGTCAATGTTCACAAAGTGAAACAGAGTACAATCAGCCGAACATGTCGGACATTTGCATCATTCAATTTCCAGCTTTTATTTAAAGCTGCGAAGGAGATCTGCTTTTTCGGTATTGTAGAAACGATACACTTACGTGTCGCAATGAAAAGTCATCAGAAAGGGGGGAAAGGAAGGATAAAAACGATTATTAGAGGCAGACTGGTTTAACTGGGAACCAACAAACTGCAGACGACCTAATAAGATTTAGAAATACAAAACAGAGTTTTCTGAAAGAGACCTGGGGTGGAAATAACATTAATTCAGACAATATGATTAATGCAGACTGTATGATAATTAACAGCAAAAACAGACAAGGACGAAATTATACAACAATACAAGCAAAACTTCGGTTTGCAATCACGCCGTTTGCGAGATTATTGATACTGCCTGATTTTGAGCCGTCACTGATTTCAAATTGAAATTTTTCCCTAGTCAGTAAAAAAGTTCGAGGGCATACTAAAAGATAAAACCTCCGATTATTTTATGAGAAACTCTTAAAGATTTTTAAATAGAACAAACTTTATTAACTTTCTATATTTTTATTCTTCCTCCAATATTATTTTTTTTTCTCAGCATTCAAAGGTCATGGGAAGTGGACGAATAAAACCATCATGAGTGCATTTTGTTACTGCAGGGTACCTATATCAGGGGCAGGTATGCACTCAGGGGCAAACCTATTGTTCTCCTTTGATTGACAGGTACTTAACCTATTGTTTCCTTTGATTGACAGGTCCTTAACCTATTGTTCTGCTAAAATGATCCTTCCTTTTGATTGACATGCACTTTCCCCCTCCATCATTCCCGTCCCCCCTCAGGAAACCTCCCCGTCACCGGTACAGGTACACTTTCAGGTCTGAGTTATTAGAATAGGCCCTCCCATTCTTATCAGTTGGATTGACTATTTAATTAAATTGATCAATTAATTAACCTCTCCCCCCTGGTAAACCCTCTCCCCTCCCACCCTCCCTCCCAAAAATTGGCGGGAAAAAGACTCAGTTGATCGGTCATTAGGGGGGAATTCGATTGTAGTGTATGGAATATTGTTTAAACAATTTAGACAATGTATAGAATATTGTTTAGTTATTTATGGCAGTGTATGGATTATAGTTTATTTATTTAGTTAAAGTATTGGTCTGGAAATCGATTGCTGTGTATGGAATATTGTTTGAACAATTTAGACAATGTATGGTATACAATTTATTTAAACAATTTAGGGGATTCAAGGCAGCGTGTGGAATATAGTTTATTTATTTATTTAAAGAGTTTTTCAGGAAATCGATCACCACCGCCGCCAACCCATCTCCATCACCACTCGCTCCCTCCCCTCTCCTCCTCCCCTCCTCTACATGGAAATTGGTTCAAATGGTTCAAATGGCTCTGAGCACTATGGGACTTAACATCTATGGTCATCAGTCCCCTAGAACTTAGAACTACTTAAACCTAACTAACCTAAGGACAGCACACAACACCCAGCCATCACGAGGCAGAGAAAATCCCTGACCCCGCCGGGAATCGAACCCGGGAACCCGGGCGTGGGAAGCGAGAACGCTACCGCACGACCACGAGATGCGGGAATGGAAATTGGAAGCTCTGCGGTGGAGAGGAAGGATCTCACGAAGGGAAATTCCAGGGTATATTGGTCTTTTATTAAAAAAAAAAAAAAAAAAAAAAAAAAAAAAAACTCAATTTGTGGGGCTTGGATTTCACTTGCTCTGCTGTTTGGATAGACGCAAATCTTGTGAGAAGTAATTACATCGATCGCATTTCGTATTTTATTCCGGTTGCACAAGGAATGTCGTCATGAAACACACATAACACGTAATTACACTGGCAAATCTTTCGATCGCGAAGCACTCACCGCCCACCGACCCTGTCCACTGGACCACACAGGATGCTACCGCACATGCTCCCAAGAGTCGGGATGCACCGGCGGCCCCCGCGAAGTGACGACGTGGCCGTCAGCAGCCCAGCCTCGTGCAGGTGTCAGTTTGGGTCCCGCAAAGATGAGGTGGCAGCACCCCTTTGATACATGACATCTGAGAAATACCTGTCGAATAACGTGTTCACCCAGGCGCCGTTTCTGGCACGATGATGCAGAGCTCCGGGTGCAGCGCTATAGAAATCTGTTCCAATGCTTCCGAGAATAGCTCAGGGTGCATTGTCCCTAGCGATCCTAAAGGGACATGTGACCTGATGCATCGCCACTAAATGTTAGCATAGTGACTCACCATCTAAAAGGTTCTCAATGTTATACCCACGTCATCTGCCTATTTAAATAAGAGCCAAGTCGACCTCTCGGAAACTGTAAAGTGTCGTATAAATAGTTAACCCTCGCTTTTGTAGGAGCTTTCGTGATGTCTCAGCTTGCGTGAATGGAAATTCTTGCCCTAACAGGACCTGTTTATGAAAATAGCCTAGAATAACACAGAATGCATGCTTCCTGATGGTCCTAACGAGACACCAAGTGTTCCCTCCCTGGAAATCGTGACGTCCTGCTTTCAACATACATCTCAGAAAGAGTAAGCGTTCTCACTGCTAAAACCCTTCATCATGTCTGTGCACGCTCGCGAAAAAGAGAGCGCTGTCTAAGCATTAACGGGATAATCGGAACAATAACACAAACAGAATTCGAAGCACTGTCCTACAGAAGAGAAAAATGGCGGGAATTTTCGCCACAGTGGCGGATGAGTGACGGCATTCCCACCAGAGATGGATGGTCTGCTTCAACTTGTCTTTGAGCACCTGCATTCTCAGAATTTTCCATAGAGGCATCCGTGGGGGACTTTGCCAACGTGTCCATAGGCAAGTGAAGGCAAATAACCTGTGGATGGGTGACAGGTTCAACGCATCCCTTGATTCGAGTTACATGATGTACCTGGATATAAATAACTTATATGGGGACGCCATGCAGCAATCACTGCCGACTGGCGAGTTTTGATGGCTGCCTGAAGATGAATGCAAGGGATTAGGTGGCAAAATCATGGGGGCTGCAGCTGATTCTGATGTAGGGTATTTGGTGGAGGCAGAACTCACAAAATCTATTAGTTTGCATGACGCACACGTCGATTTGCCACTGTGTCCAGAGCAAGTAGTTCCGAAAGGTGTTTCCATGCGAAAACTGATGACAACGCGGGGGGGATAAGCGGAAATACATTATTCATTACCGTAATCTCTAGCAATGTCTCAGCTTGGGTATGGCTAGAATCACCCAGGCTGTCTCCGTCAAGCAGTCCTCCTGGTTGAAGGAGTATATTGATTTGAGTACAAGACAGGGAGCTTCCAAGACGAGTGACTTTGGGAAAGATCTTCATAAATTAATGAGTAATTCAATATTCTGTAAAACAATGGAGAATTTGAGAGAACGACGTGAAATTTGTATTTTAACAGAATGGGACGGGCTTTATGGCGTAATAAAATTCTTTGTTGCTGTGCAGATGGCGAAGACTGCAGTAGAGTTTACGAAACCTATTTATGTGGGAGTGTGCGTACTAGACGTGTACCAACTCCACCTGTACCGCTTTCATTATCATATATCCATATAAATTACTTTATATGGATACAGATAACTTCATCTGTTGGGTGAAGAACTGCAATTCTTATGAAGTAATGAGGTGCCACGGTAATGAATTCGACCCGTCCTCATACACGGCCGATAATCCTTATGTATTGTTCCACAGAACAAGAAGGTTATCGGTCTTACGAAGGACAAGGCCACACAATAAACCTGGGTTCGGTGTGGTGCGGCGGTGATGTTAGTGGACTGTTGTGGCCTGTTGTGGAGTTGTGAACCACTGAGGCCTATGGCGGAGATGAAACCTCTCCTTTGTTTCTAGGTCCCCAGTTCCATACAGTACTGTTCAACAGTGCCCTGGAATACATAATGAGAGAATGGTACCAGGAGGGTTGGGTTGTTTGGGGAAGGAGACCAGACAGCGAGGTCATCGATCTCATCGGATTAGGGAAGGAAGTCAGCGGTGCCCTTTCAAAGGAACCGTCCCGGCATTTGCCTGGAGCGATTTCATGATACCAGGAGAACCCAAAGAACATAAAAACTGGAAGTGCTAAAAATTAAATAAGTTTGAACTGCTTGGGTGTTGGCTGACGATTTTGCTCTCCTAGCCAACAATATTTAAGAAACCAGATTAGAATATGATTTGAAAAAACAGCGATAATGCAAACTGACCCATCACTTGCAAAGAAAATTACAATAGCAGAACAAAAAAATCGAAACTGTTGATAAATTTTAATATTTTGGTCAAATAGAGACTTACAATCTAAGTGAGAAACCATCACAGCACAACAGAATAATTAAAAAAAACTGAACAAAGCGAATTACATTACCAAAAACACAAACAACAAAAAAGGTTCTATATAGATACAAAATTAAAACATTAGAAAACAATTACACAAGCAGAAATAACTTGCGCCACTGAAACCATCTTCAAAACAACTAATAGAGTAAAACTGACAGACTACAAAAGACAGAAAGAATAGGAATTAGGACATTCGTAAATAAACAATATCAAGTAACTGAGAATTCAACAATAGTTTCAAATGAAACAGTTTACAATAAAATAGAACCAGTAGTGAACACGATCAGGAAGAAACGTGTCTTCTTTTTTGGTGATTTGAAGAGAACACCAGAAAACAGTATTAGCAAAATTGTGGAATAGTAGGAGTAACATTAAACGGATCACAGAAATTAAGAAAGACATAAGAGAACTCAAAATTACATTACATCTCCTAAAAACAATACTGAGTAAACCATAATACTGCAAGATACACAAACCAGGCTAGAAACGAAGATTAATCAAAGGGCTACAGGAACCATAATTTCAGACAACGAAAGAAAGACGGTATTTAAAAGAATGAAGAATTATTGGGCAGACAGTAAATCAAAACATCCTTCATGTACTAATAAATTATAATAATCCTTGTGTAACCACTGTACTATGAAGGTCACAAAATAAAAATAAAATAAATAAATAATAGAGAAGAATGTAGCAGTGTGTAAAAATGCTTGGACGAGACGTTGGAGACCTTGTTTGACAGATATGAGTGTACAGCAGATTAGGCCAAGCGTGAAATTTGAGTTTGATTAGAGGGAGATCCAAGCGAAAAGTTCGCATTTCAGATATGTTGCACTAACCATGACAATACTTCATACTGAAGACATTGGTGGCTCGTAAATAGGCAATCACAGTTACCTCGCAAACAGCTAGTATACGTATACATGTTTGCTGGAAGATTCTGGCCTATGTCATCGTATGCTTTTTCACGAGTCAGTTATCGCTGTTGATTATGTTACATGTTGTATAAACTGATTACCAACTCTCGAATATGGAAGCAATAAGCGATTTGAAACTTCCTGGCGGATTAAAACTGTGTGCCGGACCGAGACTCGAACTCGGGACCTTTGCCTTTCGCGAGCAAGTGCTCTACCATTGGATTAACACATATTACCAATTAGGTATTAAATGATATGTTATTAGCTGATGAGAAAGACGAAGTTACAGTGTTAAGTAATTGTCAAATGTCACAGAAACGAAGTGGTAGAGGTAAAGGATGTCTTGATGTATTGACTCATATGTTACATCATATTGTTGTTAGTGCATGGTCTGATCAATTAAATATATTTGATTTTGTGACATATATTTCGCCTTCTTAAATTCCAGTTGCTGATAAGAAAAACGGACCAATATGCAGAAGATGTGTTACTAACTTTGATTGTATTTCTGGGTCTATGTTTTATGACTTGGAAGTAAACAAAAGACGAGAAAAAACTAGAGTACGAAACTCGAAGTTATGATAATCTGTCGAGGTTGCTAATAGTGGAATGTATGTACAAGTATTCTAAAAATTTAGCATTCAGATTTTACTTCTGTCATGATCTGAAATGTCAGTAGTATTGTTTTAAAAATGCACCATTTTGCCTGAGCGATATTTCGTTAGTATCAGTAAGCTTACTCATTACTTGGAGGCTGAATACAATGTAGTCATTTCAGCTAAGAATAGTACTAAACGGGGTAAATGTAAGGGCATTTCTTATTTATAGAGCCATATTAGTGTATTTAATATATCCTTAGAATTTGTTCTCCTCAGTTTGTTATTGTTGTTGGTGTAGTCTTCAGTCCAAAAATTGTTTTGATACAGCTGTTCATGCTACTCTAACCTGCGCAAGCCTCCTCAACTCTCCATTCTTGGGTCTCCGTCTGTTTACCGTCAACTTCACCGGCCGTATAAGTTACGTTACACCGGATACGTCACTGTGTTCTGGTGCAGCAAAGTAACTTTAGTGTTACGTTCTTGATGACACCATGTTTATGTGAATGGCACACCTTGATACGTTTTGCATTAGGTCTTGAGGAGAGAAGCTGGATTGCAGAATAAAAAGTATGGGATGCTGATTTACAAAGATGCAGTGCTGTTCGTCTCCTCGTAGTGAACGAAGTTGCAAGAAAGGAAATCATCATATTTAATGCCCTTTGGTAGCTAAAGAACATTTGCCTGATACATCTTTTATTTTTTCCTGGACCAAAAAAAAAGAGAGACAGAGGAGAGATAGAGAGAGAGATAAAGAGAGAGAGAGAGAGAGAGTCCCTTCTTTAGTGCGATATATACCATATCCGTTCTGGCCAATCTTACTTCAAATTCGGTTCCCGCCTGGTACAGATTTCTGAAAGCGGAGGCATTCGCAGATTATCTCGTGATGCATACAAATTCTGGCTTGTAACGTCGTTACCAATGTGATTCACGGTCTATAAACAGAAAACAGCCTATGTCTACGATCTAGTTCACGGTCGAGCAGATGGGAGTTTCTGATTCACTGGAAATCCTGCTTAAAAATTTTTATCCTCGGCGCCCGTCGTCCCCAAGCACACACATAATACGAGGGCTATCCACAAAGTACATTCCTTTTTGGAATTAAAAATAAATAAAGCATTGGAAATTTTTTTATTATATACAGATGAAAGCCACACTTAAATACTACTTTTCTACATAGTTGTCATTTAAATTAATGCACTTTTCGTAGCGATGGACGAGCTTGGAAATTCCTTCGTCGTAAAATTCGGCCGCCTGCGCCTTCAATCTCGTGGTTACCTCTTCTTGAAGCTGTGCGTCGTCATCAAAACGCTGCATAGCCAACCACTTCTTCATTGCTGGGAATAAGTGGAAGTCGCTCTGTGCCAGGTCGGGACTGTACGGCGGATGAGGAAACAACCCCCACTTAAAAGATTCGAGAACTTCACGAGTGGCATTTGCCGTGTGGGCCCGGGCGTTGTTGTGAACCGGCAAGATCTTTGACCTCAACTTTCCCCTGCACTTGTTTTGTATTGCTCTTCTGAGGTTGTGCAGAGTTTGGCAATACCTTTGAGAGTTTATTGTAGTGCCTCTTTCCAGGAAATCCACAACAATCACACATTTTCTGTCCCAAAAGTCAGTCGCCATCACCTTCCTTGCCAACATTGTCTGCATGCATTTCTTGGGTTTTTGGGGGGAATTTGTGTGCCCCCACTGCATTGACTTCAATTTTGTCTCGCAGTTCACATGCTTAACCCATGTTTCGTCACCAGTACGATGCGATCTAGTAATGAGTCGCCATCTTTCTCGTAAGCGTCCAAAAACGTTAACGCTGCAGCAATTCGTTGATTTTTGTGAATTTCTGTCGAGATTTTTGGTATCAATCTTGCACAAAACTTGTGGTAACCAAGATTTTCGGCACCGATCGACTTCCACTTATTCCCAGAAATGAAGAAGTGGTTGGCTATGCAGCGTTTTGATGACGACGCACAGCTTCAAGAAGACGTAACCACGTGGTTGAAAGCGCAGGCGGCCGAATTTTACGACGAAGGAATTTCCAAGCTCGTCCATCGCTCCGATAAGTGCCTTAATTTAAATGGCAGCTATGTAGAAAATTAGTATTTAAGTGTGACTTTCATCTGTATATAATAAAAAAAATTTCCTATACTTTATTTATTTTTAATTCCAAAAACGTAATGTACTTTGCGGATAGCCCTCGTATTTACACTGGTAGTTACGGTATGAGGCTGGTAAGGAGGTTTTACACTCACTAGATAAGAGAACAGTGTGTGATTTCCAAAATATCGAGAGGGAAAGATGTAACAGAGATTAGGGTTTTTCGTCTCGTATGCCATAATTTCATTTGCGAAGAATCAAAAGTTCAAGTTGAGCAGGAGTGAGAGACGAAATGGTCCGTGACTCTTTCTGTCAAATCATTCTGGACCAGGATTTGAACCTTTTTCATAACACAGACATATAGAAGATATTTCTCGCTCACTCAAAACGCGAATTGATAGGAGAGAAAATCGAGAATACTGGTATGAAGTCCGCTCCACCATGACATGTACAGCGAGTTGCGAAGTGTATATGTAGATGGTATATGTAGATTCCCCTCGTACAAGCATTCATTTCCCTAACTGCTGCGTCACCTCCATTGAAAAAAATTATCAAGAACATGTTTCATTTTTCCCTTTATTCTTTTGTATAAACTATGGTTATGAAAGAAGACGCGACACTTCTTTACGACAGAAATAACACAAATCACTATACACTACTGAAGATGGTCTAAGGACGTAACAACAAACAGCTGAAACATTCGATCGAAAAATAATTGCTATATCATCTGACATAATAATGATCTGGTTAGATAAAGTGGTCGAAAGCCTTACACGCCAGGCAGTTTAGGAGTGTAGTTAATCAATTAATGAGGTGCTCTTAATGTGAAGTTTCCCGTGAGCACAAGCCATAATCTGTTTATCACAGTCGGCTCTTTGTGACTGAAACACAACACCTTTCAGAGACGGAAACTCCCGCTACGAAGTTAATGTTACAGGAGGCAGTTTGTATTTCTGTCGCTGCGAATGCGCTGAGCGATGCCTGTTGCGTAAGATAGAAAGGGAGTGAGGCGGAATGTATTTATCCGTGTCGGAGATGTGTGCCCGGAAACAAAAATAAAGACCGAATCCGCTTAAAGCTGGCGGAGAAGTGTGAGCCACTTGGATGTGCGAGAAGAAAATATTTAACAGGAGGACATTCTGAAGGCCTGAGGTAAACATTTCAGACTGCTGTGCTTAATGCCTTCCATAAATCGGCTTTTTAAGTAGTTGCAAGAATTTCAACGGAAGAGATGACTGCGTGTTTGTTGTTAAATGAGCGCCGACTGTGAGAGCTGACAAGCGCTAACGGCAGCCCTAAAGACGGCGGCGGCTGCTTTGACGAGTGTCGGGTGACTGGCCGCAGTCGTATTCCGGAAAATTTGTCGCTCTGTCCGCTGTTGCAACTTGCGAGAACTTACGTCCTGCCGTACCAGCTCCTCCTGCTTGCAGCATCTCAGTCATAGTTACTGCAGGCCTTGTGTTGGCGGGACTGTGGAGGTTTTACGTTTCACTGCAACGCCAACGCAAAAATATGCTCACTGTTGTTTATAGGATGTTTTAAGAAACACCTGCAAGTACGTGGCTATACAAGGAGAAGGAAAAGTTTAATCGTCATAAAATACGCAAGTGAAACGCATGAAACTTGCAAGTAAAGTTGGATGCGCATGGAGGAAGCGTGCCATTAATCACAGCAGACTAGACGTCCACGTAGATATCAGCGACCTTATTCTATTACTAAATATTCTCTCTTGATCGCACGTATTTTTTAAATTAAAATCCGTAAGTGTCTGATTTAGGTAATTCCATCGTAAGATCTGTAATACAACAGCTACAAGTGTACGCTGGTGTCCAAAAATAAGGCAACAAACTGCTATTTCCCCATCGTGTGTCCTATTGACGATATAACGATACAAACTGTCAACAGATGTTGTTACGATCGTGTTCTGCACGGGAGATGGCATTCCCATCAACGGACTACCACGTCAGCAGTGGCGTCGGGGCACCTATCAAGATGGGTAAAGTTTGGAGGGTAGCCCCACATCCACAATCGCTGTGTAAATAGTCACAGACGGTGCAGTATGGCAAAGAAAACATACCTACAGACTCTCTGCTGTGGAGGGCCATAGGAAGAATGGAAGCACGAGAGTCGTAAACAGATGCGGCCCAGTGGCTTAGTGTAATCATTCTGTTGTCTCTCTGATGAGGCGACAATTTATAGAGGCCAATACTGTACCCCGGAGACCAGGACGGGGCCAACCACGTATGATATCAGAAAGAGTGGACCGTTATTTGGCATTGCGAGCACGGTGGTACCGCCTCCGTACTGCACTGCAACTGACATCTAACCTCGCACCATCACGTCCAAGTGTTTTATCGAGGCAAACGGTGTACAGAAGGCTTCAGCAGAGTGACCTTTATTGTAGTCTGTCTACCCCTGGCGTGTCTTCACAAATGGGAACGTCTAGAGTGGAGCCGTCAGTATGCCACGTAGACGGTCGAACAGAGGGCCTATGTTCTTTTCATAGACGAGTCCCGGTTTGGTCTGGAGAGTGATACTCGACGGATTCGTATCTGGAAGGCACGTGGGATACTATTTCGTAATCCTAACATTGTTAGTGGTGTGGGCACACATTAAGTTGACCACACTCGAACACCTCTCCATGAAATTTTGTGGGTGAATCAGCAAGATATAACCGCTGCCAGGTACCGTGAGAGATATTGTAATGACTTGTGAGCAGCTCTGCAGGGAGAAAGGACATTACTGTCTCAATATAAGATTAATGACATCATTCACAGAACGTCCCGTCGTTCTCACAGCTGTATTGGTGCCAGAGGTGGTCACACCCCATATGAGCACATTAACCAGTTGTCAGAATGTGTGTGCAAATCCCTTAAGTTGTGAAAAAACGAAGAACATTTTTTCTACCGCTATGCATGTTGCAGTTGATTACATTCTGTCTGCTTCACATTGTTTTTACTTTACAATCACCTCTTTACATTGTTTTGTGGCAAAATAAACGCAGCCTTGCACAATTCCCGTTTCTTGCTTTAATTTTGGACACCAGTGTACATAACGAGCGAAAATATTTGAATGGAGTTGAACATTGTTTGTTCTGATAAACACTGCAGGACTAGAGAAATAGAAACAGGCTAGTGTTGCGACATTCGGTCTAAAGAATGATGACACTCACTACGCTAGTCAATCCCCTACAGGACTCTCCATATTTACATAACCACTGCGAACTACGTCTTCTTAGATTAGATATTAGATTAATATTTGTCCCATAGATCATGAATACGACACTACGTAATGATGTGGAATGTGTCACTTTTACAAAAGTTTCTTTACATGTCATAGGGTTGGGTTGTTTAAGGGAAGGAGACCAGACAGTGAGGTCATCGGTCTCAACGGATTAGGGAAGGACAGGGAAGGAAGTCGGCCGTGCCCTTTGAAAGGAACCATCCCGGCATTTGCCTGGAGCGATTTAGGGAAATCACGGAAAACCTAAATCAGGATGGCCGGACGCGGGATTGGACCGTCGTCCTCCCGAATGCGAGTCCAGTGTCTAACCACTGCGCCACCTCGCTCGGTTTTACATGTCATAATTCAACGTTGTTTTAACTAATCAATTAATTTCAAATAATTGTCTCATTACTGATTTATAACCAAAAATTCATCTAATGAGAAGAAAGAGTTGTCATTCAGAAAATTTTTAATTTGTTTTTAAATGTAGGTTGGCCATCTGTCAGAATTTGGTACTATTTCGTAAGTGACGAGAGACACTTATGACAGCATAATTCACCCCTTTCTGTGCCAAAGTTAAAGTCAGCCGAGAATTGTGGAGATCCACCTTTCTCCTAGCATTGTAACAATGCACATTGTTATTGTTTTTGAATTGGTATCGATAGTAATAACAAAGTTCGTAACTGATTGTATTGTGAAGCTACTTTGAATATCCCTATTTCCTTAAATAAATATTTGCAAGGTGATATTGGGTGAGATTCAGCTACTATTCGGATTATACGCTTTTCTGCAATGAATATTTTTTCTTACTTAATGATGAATTGCCGCAAAATATGTCATATGAAAGCAGTGAATGAAAATAGTCGTAGTAAGCTAACGTACTGATACATTTACCACCAAAATTTGCAATAACCCTAGTAACATAACAAGACGAACAGAAACGTTTCAGTAGATCATCAATACGTTTCTTTCAGTTCAATCTTTCATCAATGCGCAAACCCAAAAAAACTGGAATATTCTGTCTTAGCTACAGACTTTTGTTCCAGCTCTGTATTTATTAATTGTGACATGCCACTTAATGTACATAACTGTACATACTGTGTTACATTAAAATGTAATGAAATTGCATTTGCAGAGAACCACTGAACAATTTTCTGACAGACATTATATACAATTTCTTCAGATAATTCTTTTTTGTTGGGTGTGATTACTCTAATTGTACCATCATCAAAAAGAACTAGCTTTGCATCTTCGTGAATAAAGAGTGACAAGTCATCAATATATATTAAGAACAACAAGTGACCACATTTTTCATACCTCCCCAGTTTCAGAAAACTACTGAGTTTTACATATTACCTGAACTCTTTGCTTCAGCCTTCTGCACTACTCCAGTTAAATATGGATTAAACCTTTTATGCAGTGTCCCATTCATGCCACAATTCCTTAGCTTATCCAGAAGAATTCCGTGATTTATACAGTCGAAAACCTTTGAGAGATGACAAAGAATCTTAGCATTTGATCAGTGAAAGTATGTCTAGCATTTTCTATTGGAAAGCCTTTCTGAAAATCAAACTGACATTTTGTTTGCATTTTATTTTTACAAATACACATTATTTTTTCAAGAATTCTGGATAAAGCGGTCAGATGCGACACTGAGCGGCAGTTGTTGGCATCAGACCTATTCCCCTTTTTATGTAATGGTTTAAGAAAAGCATGTTTCAGTTTATCAGGAAAAATGCTCTGTTTTAGTGAGCTATTAGATATGTGGCTGGGAATACTACTATCTGTTGGGTATGAGCTTTTAGTACTCTGCTGAAAACGCCGTCAGTTCCATGAGAGCTTTTACTTCTGAGTGAGTTTATTATTTTTCCCATTTCAGAAGGAGGTGTAGGTAGAATTTAAATTTTATCAAATTTTATTGGTACTGCCTCGTCCATATACAACTTTGCCTTTTCTAATGAACATCTAGAGCCTATTTTCTCCACAACATTTAAAAAGTTTACATTAAAAGTATTTTCAACTCATGAAGTTTTGTTCATATGCTTTTTATTTAGTTTGGTGGTAATTAGTCTTCCTGTGCTCTTGGTTGCCTTCTATCCATTTTAACAATATTAAAAATTGATTTAATTTTAGTACCAGAGGTGCTAACCTCAGGCAGAATAATTATGGAATTTTAGTAACTTTCCTTAATATACTACAGTAGTTTTTATAATATCTCACTGTTTCTGGGTCATTACTCTTTCTTGTGATTCCAAAAATTTCCCTTTTCCAGATACAAGATATTTTTGTCTCATTAGTAGCCATGTTTTTGCATGGTTTTTTACAATTATATTTCACTGTTTCCTTATGGAAAGTGTTTAAAAAATGCTCACAAACTTGTCATGAAATAAGTTTATTTCAAATTAGTATCAAGTTCCCAGTAGACCTCGTCCGAACGGATTATCGACTACGTTTCACTTCCTTAGGGGAACCCCATAAATGATTTTTACCCAGTCACAATTACGTCCCTGGACTATATCGCTTGAATTACTAAGCACAACTTTCTGCATTCTTTTGGTTAGATACTACATTATCCACTGGTGACTATACCATCGATCGCATAAAATGTCAATTTATCAAGGAGAATACTGTGATTCACACAGTCAAATGCCTTAGAGAGGTCACAGAAAAAACCAACCGGTGCTCTTTCTTTATTTAAAGCTTGTAAAATCTGGTGAGTTAATGTGACAATAGCATTCTCCGTAGAGCAACCCTTCTGTAACAGAAACTGATTTACTAAGGATACTATTTCTGTTAATGTGAGATACCATTCTAGAACACATCAACTTTTCAAATGTTTTGGAGAACGATGCCACCAGTGAAACGGATTGTAGTTATTGACGTCTCTCTTATCGCCTTTCTTAAATAGGGGTTTAACAATGGCATATTCCTGTCTCTCTGGAAAAAATGCCTTGAGATAGTGATGCATTACATATTACAGATAAGATTGAGCTTATTATACGGGCGTAAATTTTTGGTACTCTTTTGGAAACATCATCAAAACCAGATGAGTTTTTATTTTTGAGAGAATGTATAATTTTCTTGATTTCAGAAGGGCAATTTGGTGGTACATTCATATGACTGAATTTTATGAAGGCTACACTTTCAGCATCCTGCTGTGATTCTGATCTTGAACTGTTTGTCTCTATGTCTTCTACTACACTTAATAAATGATTATTCAATGCATTTGCTACCTATGACTCATCATATATTGCCCTTCCACTCAATTCAATAGTGATAACTTTTCTCTGTTTGTCCTGTCTCTCGTTTCATTATAGTCCATACAGCCTAAAGTCTGTTGCTGGAAGTACTGATTTTTGACACATTATGTGCATGTTTTTTTGGTTTTTTATAACTTTACAGTTTTTGTATTGTGCAACTACTGCATGATCCCTACTTGTTCTTGCCAAAAGATACATCTGCTTTCTCCTTTCACAGGATATCTTAAACTGCTAATGATCCATGGCTTTTTACTTGGCTGTTTCATGTCCTTTCTGATTAGCTTATGTGAAAAGCTATTTTCAAATAATGGTATGAATTTCTCATGGAATAGACTAAATGGGATGTTAGCATTTGGATCATTATAAATTGTAACCCATGTCGTCTCCTGTAAACTGTTCTTAAAAACATTTGTCATGGAGTCATTAATTATTCTAACTGAACTCCACTGAGGAGTATCCGTATTGAAAGGTGTTATGTTATTTATTATAGCTGTGCATCGTGATCAGAGAGCGCATTTGTAATTGGGTAAACAGTTATTTTTTTACTTTGAGCTTCATCAATGAAAACACTGACAATTAGGGTCCTACTTTCTTCATCCACCCATGTTGGAAAGTTAATTACTGACACCCAATTGTAGGATCCCAATTAGGTTTCTAGATCATTTTTGCTATCAGCATCCTTTAGAAAATCTACACTGAAATCACCACAGTCTTTTAACTGCGTGCTGTTTTATAATACATAGCACAAGAAGGAATCCGATTCCTCATAAATAGTTCCAAATTTCTCAATGGGTATCTATTGCAGCTACAATTAAAAGTGAGATATTTTTCACTATTGATTCAGAAGCACAGATTTCTGTCTGCTGATCATCACAAAATCTACTTGTGTCAATGTTTTTGAACTTGTGTTCTTTGTTAATGTATGTAACAACTCCTTTTCCAACGTTATTTCTGCATGAGTAAGCTACAATAGTCACCTTCTTAATCCATCAATTATTTACTTAAACTGTAAAGGTAATATCTGTTGCCAGTTTTGACACAGTTTAGTTACATTTGATTCCACAATATTCATTAGGGCAGCACTTGCAGTAATTATCAATAAACATACACTGGAGTAGAGTTATGCGCACGGGAATGGAAATTTGTGTTATTATCTGCTTATGAATGGGGGCAGCAAGGTCGTTCTCCTATGTAGAGTTTGCAGCGTTGTCTTAAAGGAGTGAACAGTGAAACTGAGTTTACTCCTTCCGCATTAAATGTGGGGATACACACAACTGTTTCTTCATTTCTAGTAATTCTAATTGTTTGAGCTTTAACACCCTTTCCCTCAATTTGTAAGACTTCTACATCTGTTGCGTATTTATTGTTTTGGTTTAAAGAAATTTGAGAAAGATGCATATGTACTAATTTCAAATGCATTGTCACATTATCACGTACCCGATAAAAATTCGACATTTCTTGTTTTATCCACAGTTTTTCCGCTGGCTTCTTCACATATCTTCAGGAAGCTGAGTTCCCTTTGATCTTGGTGGTAGCATATTTTGTGGGTATTTCGTAATCTATGTACTGCTTATTAAACCAAATATGTTGATAAACTTTCGTCTCCTTGGTTAGGAATAGTCTGTAAAAATAAAGTGTGCTGAAGAAATTAAGCAGGCACAGCAACAACAACTTCAGTGTGAGAAAAACAACTAGTTCTTATTCACTAAGAAACTTAAACTATGACTGAAAGCAGAGTACTATTACGACTAAAGGTAAAGGATTGACTCTGATGCCCTTAAATAAAACATATTATACAAGTAAAGTGGAAGAATTTTTCCAGTCATTTCATCTACTAAATGTACAGAAAGGTCCAACAGCTAAATAAAGTGATCAAGCTAAACAGTCAGTAAACGAATGCTGTAATATTTTTTTATGAATATGTTGCTAAGAGTATTCTTTAAATGAATCCTAAGGCTCCACATTTGTATGGCTCACCCACATTCCACAAACGGGAAGTGCCTGTCATATTAATGGTATCTGTAATGTGGGCACTAGCGCAAAATATTGGTGGAAGGATCAATATTACCACGAAGAAAAAATGAACTTCAAAGGGAAATCTAGCATTAAAAGCAGTTTAGATTTAGTAAACGAGTTAATAAATGTTAATATTCCAAGAAACGCTAATTTACTTTCTCTGATGTACACAGATTGTTCTCAAGAATTCCTGTGAAAGATTTGCTGGTCACAGTCGTTGTATTTATTCAATGTTAATCCAGAAGATCCGCTGAGTATAATTCGTGCAGTAGGATGTTGTTTACAAGTAACATAATTTGTACTTTCCAGGGAGCTGTTTAAGAGAAGCAGGTGGTCTTGCATTGAACTCGTCCTTCTATCCCTTGCTAGCAGAATAATTCACAGACCAGTGAGAGACTTATTTTCTTAAGAGTGAACCATTGGCAAAACATATCGTGCATTGGTGCAGATGTGTCGCTGATATTTTCTTAATATAGAAAGGTTCCACTAGACAACTCCTGAACTTCTTGGATAATATAAACCAGTAGAATAGTAACACAAATGTCGGCATGGTAGTTGGAGTTTCCACCATTAACTTACTAGAAACAGTTTATAGATAGAAAATAGCTACCATATATTTGAAATTTACGGCTTTACAGATATATTCATTCCAGCTTCCGCAAAACTCACAACCAGGAGCCTACAAAGAAGCAGAATTCTCTCACATGGTCTAGCCCAATGTCCCAAGAAGACTGTGTCCAGAAACTTAATGCAATAATAACAGTAACTGTAAATAATTAAATTGAATCCAATATTAGTGACAACATCTTCAATTTAAAAAAATTAACAGATCCCTACTGTTTCCAGCGCTCGAAGTGGATAAACAGAAAAGGAAATTGTGTAGTTTACCATTTACCGGTAAAATTTCTAACAGGGTAACCAACTTTTCAAGATGAAGGTTCTTCTGTATCCCAAGGACATTAGGTAGATGTTTGTTCAGTTCAGAAGAAAAACAACTGTCCAGTGGAATTTATAAGATCATATGCCAAGAATGTCATTCCTGCTATATTGGACAGACTGGCAGGTCTGTCTGTGCTTTGTTAAGAGAACACCATAGGAGCTGGAGATAAAAAAAGCCAAATTCATCCTTTGTCGAATAGTACTTAGACCAAAACGACAAATACTTAGGAGATGTAGAAGTCCTGCAAGTAGAGGGAAAGGGTGAAAAGCACATTCAGAAAGATTACAAATTAAAAAGCAGATATGTGTATCCCCACGTTTAATATTGAATGAGAAAACTAAATTCAAGGATCCACCGCTTTTAGACAATGTTACAACGTCTACATAAATTACCATTCCTTTGTACATAGCTCTACTCCAGAGTATGTTTATTCATAGTTATTGTCCTAATGAATGTTATAGAAACAAATGTAACTCTACTGTATCAAAATTATCAACAGAGATAACTTCTAGAGGTTAAGTCAAGAATCGATAGGATAAGAAATTGGCTTGTTTACCTTTGGTTAGTTACCAACCTTCGGATAGGTTGTGTACTTGAAAATGGGCTTATTATTTGAAACCTAGGTCGTTCAACAATAGTAAAGTTTGTGAAAATGGCGATGAAGTGTTTTGTTTAGTTAATACTTACATTTATGTTCAATGTTAACCAATTTTCTTTTCAGAAGCGCTTTTCTTGCTGTTGCCAGTTTACATTTTATTGTGTCTCTATCTCAGCCATTTTCAAACTTCCAAATGCCAAACCCCATGTATTAATTTTAGGGTTTCATGTGACAATCTGATTCTGTCAATGCTGCATAATTTAATTAATCTTCATTTCACTATCCTCGTTCTATTATAAATTTTAATGGGTGTGATCGCAAAATAGTTTAAAAACAATTACATTATAAGTTATTTCGGATTACTAGCAACCATCCTTAGATCCATGTTTTAATTTTTTTAAATTCGTCTTATAAACACTTTTCAAGAGACTATCAGTTTGTTCAGATATTTTTCGGAGCCTTTTACGACTCTGATACCACTATAATACTTTTAGCAAACCTCTGCATTATTACTTCTTCTCCGTGAAATTTAATCCCATTTCCTGATTTCTCATTGTTTTCCTTTGCTGCACAGACTGAACCACATCGGGCAAGGTTACAACACGGTCTCACCTACTTCTCTTTTATGTCGTAACTCTGCTATATAACTACTGATCAGTACCTGTACAAGCTATAAATAACTTTTCACTACCTTCATAGTTTCCAAGAATGTATTCCAGTCAACATGTCAAATGCTTTCAACAAATGTACAGATACTATAAACGTAGGTTTGTCTCTCTTGAGTCTATTTTCTAAGTCGTTAGACCAGTACTGTCTCTTGTGGTCTTACATTTCAAAGAAACTGAAACTGATCTTCCCGAAACGTGGTTTCTATCAGATTTTTCATTATTATGTAAATAATTCGTACCAGCAGTTAGAATTCGTAATTTACTAAAAATATGATTCAGTAATGCTCATATCTATTAGCATCTGCCTTCTTTGGAACTGGAATTATTACTTTCTCTTTGAGCTCTGAGGATATGTCTCGAGCCTCACTGACTTTGATCCTTGAGTGTTCTAGCAAATTCTTCTCGTAGTATCATATCTCCGACATCATCTTCACCTGTCCGCCCCCGGTAGCTGAGTGGTCAGCGCGACAGACTGTCATCCTAAGGGCCCGGGTTAGATTCCCGGCTGGGTCGGAGATTTTCTCCGCTCAGGGACCGGGTGTTGTGTCGTCCTAATCATGATCATTTCACCCCCATCGACGCGCAAGTTGCCGAAGTGGCGTCAAATCGAAAGACTTGCATCAGGCGAGCGGTCTACCCGACGGGAGGCCGTCGTCACACGCCGTTGTTATTATTATCTTCACCTACTTCCATTTCTACAATATTATCGTCAAGTCAGCCACCCAACCTCCCAGCAGTGCACCACACACAGACACACACATGCACAAAATTTTAATTTTTGACAGGGATAATGGCGAACATTCACCCATAAACAATTTAAAATAGTTCAAATCTCAATGTTTTCTGGAAGTATTCACTGGTTATCAAGCGAATACCGGAACTGGAAATCCCTACCAGATATTCCCATTTGGGAACCCTTCTGACATACTCGCACCCTAATGGGATTGTTTTTTCTTTAATACATTTCCTGACGTCTTGTATCTTCTTCTTGTCAATGTTCTTCGCATGCTCCTTTCTTGGCGATTCTGTGGAGACTTTGCATATTTCTTGTCTCATCAACCTATATAATTGTCAGCATCCTTCTATAACACCATAAATCCAACGCACTGATTCTCTTCTTTTTCAGTTTCCCCACAGTACATAGTTCCTTACTTTAAAATGCTGTGCTTCAATAAACTACATTCTCAGAAATCTCTTCTTTAATATTAAGCTCGAAGATTGATACTGGCAGACTCGTTTTGGCCAGGGATGCCCACTTGCCTGTCCTAGTCTGCTTTGTATGTCCTTCTTGCTTCGCCTGTCATGTTATATTTTGCTTCAAAGGCAGCAGAATTATTTTACTTCCACTGCTTTGAGGTCTTCAGTTTTGATGTTAGCGTTATCCCTAATCTCATTGTTGCTACTCTTCATTACTTTGATCTTCATTTGGGTTACTATTAATCCTCAATTTATGTTCATTAGATTGTTCATTCCAGAGAACAGGAACTTTTGGAATGATGCGTTGCAGAAGAACGCTGAAAATTAAATGGGCAGGTCAGTTAGCTAATGAGAAGGTACTGAATCGAACTGTGGAAATAAGAAATTGATGGCATGAGCTTTGGTAACTGAAGGAAGAGTAGGAGACAAATAAATATTTTTTAAAAAATCTTCCAGGTATAAATGCGCACTATCTCGTCACACCTGTAATTCCTTGTACAGACTCGACTGTCAAACGGACTAACGAACACAGTTCAAGAAACTTTCTTGGAACTTGGCGTATTGTAGTTGGCTTTAATTAAAATATGTTTTGTATCTGCGGACAAGTGCTGTCTACGTAGCTATAGAGAAGGAAGTTACTAACACACTACTTAGATGACTGTTGTGGCCATTAACCTTCACTGTTTCGTAAAAATGACGCAGCTACCAAATAAAGTGACGAGTAGCTAATGGCAATTGTTAAGTGATATTTAACTTGGTATTTCAATATGTTTTCGCTTTTAACCCCCTTTAACTGATAAAATTTTGTATCTAAAATAACATTAAGATACATGCCTGTATTTACCCTTTGTAGCTAGTAATCAGCAACACTGGCCAATTTATTATGATTCACTAAGTCCATCATGAGTTATGGAGCGGTAAATATTCGTATCAATGAATGAGGAACACAAAACCTATTTGTTTGAGAAAATCTGCAGGAAATTAACAATGTCAACTTCTGTTGGTAAACATATGCCCCCCAGAGGAAGAGATTTCCGAAGTAGAGGGATTGACCCTCAACTTTAGACCATGGATATAAGTTCATATCTGCAGCCACCTCAGTATCAGATCAGCTTCATGACTTCCATGAAATGCTTCTTCAAGCATAAGCAAATACTCTACCCTACCTGTCATGTACGTACTAGGCGTTTCACCGATTGGTCCACTTGACACTGTGTTACCCAAACTACGATTAGTTACTATAGTAGTGTTCGAAACTGTAGAAACAGTAGCTACATTATCTGCATCTGCGTCTCTTCCAAATTCTAAATCTCCTGTGTACTCTTCTTCAACATTTTCCTAGGAGTACGATCAACCAGAATTTCATATGCAGTGAAACTATGGCGCCTCCGTGAAATTATTCTTACAGATCTAAAAACGAAAAAAAAGAAAATTGACAATTGTTCCCTCTAACTACAGAAACCAACCGGATGAGAGTAAAGAATGTACCTACTGCGTTAAAAAATTGCATAAAGTGTATTCATCATAATGCGTACATTCAGTTTACCATCCTACATGTGCCTTGGCAGAGGAAATAATTTATGTTATCTCAGCGGCTAACATTTTCGAGATAATGATTCAACCAACATTATCTGGAAAGCACATACAGTAAGTAAAATTGCAGATGTCCAGAAACTCAATTTCCGACATTCTGTTTGTTTCAGTGTACGCCGCGGAAGGAAACTTAATGTAAATATGCTTAGAAATGGCTCCCGTATTGATTTTATGCTTTACAATGTAGGAAATGTTCCTGTGAGTTAAACTTACCGTCTATATTTCATAAGAGTAAATCCACAGGTGACAAATGCTACCTGAACCCAAATCTAGCTCTGAGGGCGAGTGCCTCAAAGGCCATCTGTAAATATTAATACTAGTTACTCACTTGTTCGCCGATATTTACAGCCCGCAGACTTAGAAATATAAGAACGACATTATTACTTATCACAGAAACTGTTTCGAATATATTAATATAAATAAAATCGATTGTATGTAGCAAATATAGTAATAAACTGAATTTAAGGCAGATGGTATATACCGGGTGTCCCTCCAAAGAGTCGTCAGGTGGATTTTCCCTGGTATTTCGGCAGATATTTGCGATTTCGTTTTTGCAAACAAATCCTGCTCATCATGTCCTTCTTGCACCGAGCGAGGTGGTGTAGTGGTTAGCACACTGGACTCCCATTCTGGAGCCGGCGCCTTGTCACGGTCCGCGCGGCTCCCTCCGTCGGAGGTTCGAGTCCACCCTCGGGCATGTGTGTGTGTGTGTGTGTGTGTGTGTGTGTGTGTGTGTGTGTGTTGTCCTTAGAGTAAGTTGGTTGAAGTTAAATTAAGTAGTATGTAAGCTTAGGGACCGATGACCTCAGCAGTTTGGTCCCATAAGATCTTACCAAAAATTTCCTAAAAAAAATTTTCCCGTTCTGGAGAACGACGTTTCAAACCGACGTCCGGCCACCCTGATTTAGGTTTTCCGTGATTTCCCTACATTGCTTCAGCAAATGCCGTAATGGTTCCTTTGAAAGGGGCGGCCGATTTCCTCCCCTCAAGTCAACCAAGCTATGCCCAGTGTCGACGGAAAGCGTTGGTTTGTTCACCGTTACAAATAAAGCCATTTTTAAACCGGAATTTTATATGTCCTTTCGATAGAGCGATCCCAAATTAGTCTAGTGTGATATTCGTTTTATCAATATGTATTAATAGGAACGGAAAAAAAGCGAGTACTCCACCAATGACTGAGCAGCGCTGCATGCTTGGCGGTAGCAGTCAGCGTGGGCCAGGCCGTTGCTGTAGCTCCTGGAGTAGTGGTACTTCTTCGTATTTCGCTGTCACTGTTAGTAAATATATATATAAAACGTATATCCCACTGGACTAATCTGGACCTGCTCTGTCGAATGGACACGCAAAATTCCGCTTTAAAAATACGCTGCTGTCCATTAAAATTGCTACACCAAGAAGAAATGCAGATGACAAAGAGGTATTCATTGGACAAATATACTATACTAGAATGTGATTAGGTTTTCACGCAGTTTGGGTGCATAGATCCTGAGAAATCAGTACCCAGAACAACCACCTCTGCCCATAATAACGGCCTTGATACGCCTGGGCATTGAGTCAGAGCTTGGATGGCGTGTACAGGTACAGCTGCCAATGCCGCTTCAACACGATACCACAGTTCATCAAGAGTAGTGACTGGCGTACTGTGACGAGCCAGTTGTTCGGCCACCATTGACGAGACGTTTTCAATTGGTGAGAGATCTGGAGAATGTGCTGGCCGGGGCACCAGTCCAACATTTTCTGTATCCAGAAAGGACCGTACAGGACCTGCAACATGCGGTAGTGCATTATCCTGCTGAAATGTAGGGTTTCGCAGCGATCGAATGAAGTGTAGAGCCACGGGTCGTAAAACGTCTGAAATGTAACGTTCACTGTTCAAAGTACCGTCAGTGCGAACAAGAGGTGACCGAGACGTGTAACCAATGGCACCCCATACCATCACGCCGGGTGATACGCCAGTCTGGCGATGACGAATACACGCTTCCAATGTGCGTTCACCGCGGTGGCGCCAAACACGGATGCGACCATCTTGATACTGTAAACAGAACCTGTATTCATCCGAAAAAATGACGTTTTGCCATCCGTGCACCCAGGTTCGTCGTTGAGTACACCAACGCAGGCGCTCCTGTTTGTGATGCAGCGTCAAGGGTAACTGCAGCCATGGTCTCCGAGCTGATAGTCCATGCTGCTGCAAACGTCGTCGAACTCTTCGAGCAGATGGTTGTCTTGCAAACGTCCCCATCTGTTGACTCTGAGATCGAGACGTGGCTGCACGATCCGTTACAGCCATGCGGATAAGATGCCTGTCATCTCGAGTGCTAGTGATACGAGGCCGTTGGGATCCAGCACAGGGTTCCGTATCACCCTCCTAAACCCACTGATTTGCATATTCTGCTAACAGTCATTGGATGTCGACCAACGCGAGCAGCAATGTCGTGACACGATAAACCGCAATCGCGATAGGCTACACTCCGACCTTTATTAAAGTCGGGAACGTGATGGTACGCATTTCTCCTCCTTACACGAGGCATCACAACAACGTTTCACCAGGCAACGCCGATCAACTGATGTTTGTGTATGAGGAATCGGTTGGAAACTTTCCTCATGTCAGAACGTTGTAGGTGTCGCCACCGGCGCCAATCTTGTGCGAATGCTCTGAAAAGCAAAAGATTTGCATATCACAGCATCTTCTTCCTGTCGGTTAAATTTCGCGTCTGCAGCTCTTCATCTTCGTAATGTAGCAATTTTAATGGCAGTTAGTGTAATTTTGTTTGTATCGAGGAACAAAATGAGGCTTTCCGTCGACAATGGGCGTCGCATGACAGACGTGATCAGCTGTATTTATTTGGTCTGAGTCCATGTACATAATGCAAAGAAGAAATCGAAAAAAATCTGTCGAAACATCAGTAAAAATGCTCCTGAAGACTCTTAGGATGGACACCTGGTATATTTCCCAGCGTCACTTGAGGGTCAAAATGTGTAATTCCATATACGTGGGCTATCCACAAAGTACATTACGTTTTAGAATTAAAAATAAATAAAGTATTGGAAAAATGTTTTATTGTATACAGATGAAAGCCACACTTAAATACTACTTTTCTACATAGTTTCCATTTAAATTAAGGCACTTATTGTAGCGATGGACGAGCCTGGAAATTCCTTCGTCGTAAAATTCGGCCGCCTGCGCCTTCAACCACGTGGTTACCTCTTTTGGGACAGAAAAGGTGTGATTTTTGTGGATTTCCTGGAAAGAGGCACTACAATAAACTCTCAAAGGTATTGCCAAACTCTGCACAACCTCAGAAGAGCAGTACACAACAAGCGCAGGGGAAAGTTGGGCTCAAAGATCTTGCTGATTCACGACAACGCCCGGGCCCACACGGCAAATGCCACTCGTGAAGTTCTCGAATCTTTTAAGTGGGAGTTGTTTCCTCATCCGCCGTACAGTCCCGACCTGGCACCGAGCGACCTCCACTTACTCCCAGCAATGAAGAAGTGGTTGGCTATGCAGCGTTTTGATGACGATGCACAGCTTCAAGAAGAGGTAACCACGTGGTTGAAGGCGCAGGCGGCCGAATTTTACGACGAAGAAATTTCCAAGCTCGTCCATCGCTACGATAAGTACCTTAATTTAAATGTGCAACTATGTAGAAAAGTAGTATTTAAGTGTGGCTTTCATCTGTATATAGTAAAAAAACTTTCCAATACTTTATTTATTTTTAATTTCAAAACGTAATGTACTTTGTGGATAGCCCTCGTACAAGACTAAATCAACCTTGAAACTTACCACGTTACTATCACTATAGTGACCTTTATACGTTACAAAAAAGTTTGGGTTCGTGATTGTATTTTCATATTTTCTTCTCATACTGCCAGCCACTTCTCTCGCCACCGGTACGCGGACGGCAGACTAGATAATCGTGCGCTAGCGACCTCGGTTACGGAGGCAGGTAGTGGACGCTGTATCGTCATATTTCACTTCGGCGCTCTGGTAGGTTAGCTGCAGTCGGGCCCCCACTGGTATCGGCGACTCGTTATCGCGCACCCATCTGGCGAGGCCGGCTCCGGCGAATCCCCTGCAGAAACCGCGCCGCACTACACGGCTACACAGCCAGGCAGCGCGCTCCGGCGTGCCTGTGGCCGCCGCAGGGCCGGCGGCCGTCGACCCGACCCGGCGATGCGGCGAGCGAGATGGTGTCGAGATAGGCGATCCACTTGGCGCTGTTATTATTGGCCATTGTGTGCGGCGCTGGGTGTGTCTGCCGGCATAACGAGACGGGCCGCGCTCGGCCGGGCCGCGGGGCCCTCGTAAACTGGAATCGTCCATAGAAAATCGGGAGAGCCGTGGCCAGCCCAGTTTCTGGAAAACCGGAGCGCCGTCGCTCAAATTACGGGGCTGTCACTTTTATCGTCTTCGCCTTACGGGGCCTCTCTTACCCTCCGACCGTGAAATGTAAACACGGAGCAGCTTTAATGGCTCGAAAACACACATTAGACACAGTGTGCGAGCAGCGGCGCCGCGGGAAATTCTTTTGTGTTGGTCCCGCCTCCGCCCCCGCCCCCAACCGCGTCGCCTGGGGCTGCTCGAGGATCACACTGGATGGGCCCGGCCACGGTCTTACGAGCAGCGCACCACCCTGGAGATTACAGATTTGATTTCATAGGCTGGCTCTCCGATAAAGTGGTCCGGGGCACCGACTCTTCTAGAGAAGTAGTTTCACTCTCGAACCGTCACACGAGGCCTATAAATGAATTACTGAAACGGTTCAAGCATATCCATTTGGAAACCATTACATGTGCACCTTTTTATTAATTCTCTACACAACCAGTTAGATTTATTTATTTATTGCTTGTTTAGCCAGACCTGTTAGGGGCCTAAGAACCTATCTTACATCTGACCAGGAACAACAAATATAGGGATATATTACATAACAATCATAGTAATAATATTTATAGAATAAAAGTAAAGGACTTGGAAGAGCAGTTGAACGGAATGGACAGCGTCTTGAAAGGAGGAGGATGAACATCAACAAAAGCAAAACTAGGATAATGGAATGTAGTCGAATTAAATCGGGTGATGCTGAGGGAATTAGATTAGGAATTGAGACGCTTTAAGTGTAAATGAGTATTGCTATTTGGGATCGATTAGGAATTGAGACGCTTAAAGTGGTAAATGAGTATTGCTATTTGGGGAGCAAAATAACTGATGATGGTCGAAGTAGAGAGGATATAAAATGTAGACAGGCAATGGCAAGGGAAGCATTTCTGAAGAAGAGAAATTTGTTAACATCGGGTGTAGATTTAAGTGTCAGGAAGTCGTTTCTGGAAGTATTTGTATGGAGTGTAGCCATGTATGGAAGTGAAACATGGACGATAAATCGTTTGGACAAGAAGAGAATAGAAGCTTTCAAAATGTGGTGCTACAGAAGAATGCTGAAGATGAGACGGGTAGATCACATAACTAATGAGGAGGTATTGAATAGAACTGGAGAGAAGAGAAGTTTGTGACACAACTTGACTAGAAGAAGGGATCGGTTGGTAGGGCATATTCTGAGGCATCAAGGGATCACCAATTTAGTTTTGGAGGGCAGCGTGGAGGGTAAAAATCTTAGAGCGAGACCAAGAGGTGAATACACGAAGCACATTAAGAAGTATGTAGGTTGCAGTAGATACTGGGACATGAAGAAGCTTGTACATGATAGAGTAGCACGCAGAGCTGCATCAAACCAGTCTCAGGACTGAAGACCACAACAACAACAGAATAAAAGTCCACTTCAGTTGCTAGTAGTTTCCTAAATTGGTTCCACGACCGGTTCCGAAGCTTGAAGCTTTATCTTCAGGTGCCACAGACTGGCCCGACCGCCAAACATTTATGTTTTCGTAATTATTTGGTGGCACCTTAAGATGAAGCCTGAAACTTCGAAATCGCTCATGGAAAAAATTCAGAAAATTACTAACAACTGAAGCGGATTTTTATTTTATGAATATGTTCCTCAGTTGCGGATGTTCACCTGATCAGATGTTTTGTACAACAATAATAATTTGCATTATTAATCAAAATAGGAATTAGCAATAACAGCAATAATATTAAGAGTAATAATTATGATAAAGTATTGGAAGAAATAAGAATGATATTGATTAGTTATTACATAGCAAACTCAATGAAAATAATTTGCATTATTAATGAAAAGTTATAATAGGTGATAATAATACTATTAATAATAGTGACACTAATAACAATTAGCCTTGTTTGGTATTAGAGAAAGTGGAAGGGGTATTGAAAGAGGACAAGGTGGAAAGGAAAGTGACAATGGCTGTTAGAAAAGAATTTCAGTAGTGAACTATGTAGACGAGGGGAAAGAAAAGTGGTCGGGGAGGGAGGGTTGACGAGAGTGAGCTGCAGAACAGATAGCTATTGTATTGGAAAGTGGGCCATTAGCGTCTTTTGAAGTCTGAAATGGTTGTAGTTTCTCTAATATTTTGAGGAACATTGTTCCAAAGTCGGATTCCTGATACAGAAAATCATTTAGAGAAGAGGGCAGTGCTGTGGTGGTACAGAGAGGATTTTACTTCGTTGAGAACGAGTATTTCTGCTGAGCTGTTCAGATAATAGTGTAAGAGTAAGAGATAAATAGGAAGACGTGGAATGACTGAGAATACAATACAGCTAACACAGAGTACGATAATCTCTACGCTTATAGTTATATATACATGATAATTGTTCAAAGGCTGGAGTGATATGGACGAAATAGGCGTACATAACGAATGTATTGCATAAAGGCAGTCATTGCAAGTTCCTGCCGACGTGAGCTCTCCCGTTAAAGTCCTTGGATTGCCATAATCAGGGACTGGGAGTATTAGTGGCTCTACGACTTTCTTTTAGGGTCGAGAAAAAATACCTTTTCATATTTCTGTAGTGAATGAAGTGAGGCTGACAGCTTCTTACATGCTCCAGTTGTTTCTTCAGTCCTGTCTAAGTAATGTTCGAAAATTATCGCCAGATTTTTTTGAGAATAATAAAAGGCTATTTCTGTGCTGTTTAGGATTAAGGGTAGAATAGATTCAAGCATTAATCACACCTCATAATGCATTTAAAAATTCGCTCTGCATTGAATTGCACGGTCTGACGCTTTGTGGAGCCCAAAGATCACAGAACTTGCACTACCCTAATTCTTTAGTGATGATCTCATGCAGATACTCCCATAATTCCACGGAGAATTGTCCAAAATCTGAGATGCAATGGAACGCTGCTTTTTCACCAACTTTTTTCTTTAATTTTCTGTACTAATCCATTTCTGACTATAGAAGAGCGGCCACTTCTGAAATCAAATATAGCGAAGCAGCACCGTGGTGGTAACACACGGAACTAATAGGTTAAAGGGCCCTACTTTTTGAGAGTTAGGGCAATCTAAGGATATGGTTGGTTAAAAATCAGCTGAAAGCTTTCACAAAATGGCTGACGTAGGTTAAACACGATTGACTGGTGTTATAGACCCTTTTATAGCTGAAGTCAGCACGTTATATTTCATAATTTATCTCACAGAAACGTGTGCACTGTGGAGAAAGTACTAAAGCAGTAAACAATTTCGGATAGTGTTGTTCCTAACTTCATAACGAAAATTCAGGATGGTATACCTTTAGGAATTGCTTTTATAGGGGGCGTTCAATAAGTAAAGCAACTTTTTTATCTGAAATGAGGTTGATTTATTCACTATTCCAATACACCACATTACTCCCCATTCTCTATTTTTCAACATAATCTCCGTTCAATGCGACGGCCTTACGTCACCTCACTGGGAAGCCCCGTATTGGTACCACTCTAGTGGTCGACATCGAAGCCAACGTCTTGCTGCATCAATAACCTTCCAATCACCCATGTACTGCTTCCCGCGAAATATATCATTCACTGAGCCAAACATATGGAAGCCAGAAAGTGTAAGGTCCGGCCTTAGGGTGGATGAGGAAGAACAGTGCAGCTAAGTTTTGTGAACTACTCTCAGGTGTGCAAACTTGTGTGAGGCTTTGCTTTGTCAGAGAGAAGGAGAAGTTCTATTCCATTTTTGTGGTGACAGACACATTATTCCCTACGGGTTCAAGGGCTAGAATAGGCACAAGGTATTCCTGCCTGTCGTAACAGGCGACTAAAAGGAGTCTCCTACTTTTCCGCCTACTAAATTGTGGTCACCTTTTAGGGTTTGACCTCCACGTTTTGAAAATTTTTCGGAAGTGCCGGCCATTTGGGGAAGGACGCCTTACATGGTGCATCACATATCCATCGTGCGTTGAGTTCTTCTGTATCTATTATTGTCATTGCTCAGCATGTCCATCTATTATACAGTTATTTTGGCGACGACTCCTTATGAAGTGCTTCATCTGCATCCGTTGCCCACTGTTCTCTTTCCCTCCAATGGCCACGAAGCGGACAAGGCGTGTTTTACTGGCGGCTGAATGGCCCCAGAAGTCTCTAAGAAGGGAAAGGGAGACTATCATGCAGAGAAGTATGACCCATCCGCTCCCTAGCTACACTGTGGGACGAACGTAAGACTATAGAAGAAAGAGAGTCCTATTAGCCTCGGCATTAAGTCTGCAGTAGAACAGATGGTGCTCCTTTCTGGCTACAAAGCCTCTATTCTTTGTTGAAAACCTCGAGCACATGTTTGAGGAAGTAACTGCACTGTCCAAAATAAGAAATGGGTCAGTCCTGATTCAAACAGCATCCCCAGCCCATTCACGGGCGTTGCTCGACTGTGGCACGTTTCAATCACCACCCCATAAAAGCCTAAACATGGTCCGAGGATTATTTTCTATCAAGACCTCTATTGCAGTCTGACGACGATCTGCGCGTCAGTTTAAAACGATGGGATGCACTTCATCTGGTGCGTCCATACGGAACAAAAAGGTAATATGATTACTACAGGTGCCTTCACCTTGGCCTTTGAGAATAATTCGTTACCTGAAAAAGTCAAGGTGGTGGTATACCGATGTAACATAAAATCATACGTCTCTTCCCCCATGTGGTGGTTGAAGTGCCGGAAATTTGGGCACATGTCCTCCCAGTGGAATTCCAGCATCACATATAGAGACTGCGGACGTCCACTTGCATCCAAATACTCCATATGCTCTGCCTTCCACCTGTGTCAACTGTGGAGGGCACCACTCTCCCTGCTCTATGGTCTGTGCTGTACTCCAAAAGGAAAGGAAAATTATGGAGTACAAGATTCCGGATAGGCTGACTTTTTGAGAGGCTAAATAGAAATATGAGAGGTTGAACCCAGGTTAGATGCTATCATCTTAAGGTGCAGCCGCAGTGACGTCCCATCACTGGGTAGACCCCTTGATCCCTTGGCTAGGCCTCCTACACCCCCCCCCCCTTTTGATGGTTAGGGGCACCTCTTCTTCTGTTGCTACTACTTTGTGAGCAACATCCCACAAATGCCAGGGACATCGGTCCCCACCACCCAGCTGGAGAAACAACAGCCTCCTCTGGCTCCTTTCGAACAGAAGGGGTCCCTTGGGACACTATCTTCCAAGGTTTCCCCTGTGCAAATGTGGACACAAGCCAGTGGCTGAAGGAGCTACAAGCTGCTGGTCCAAGCGCTTCACAGTCTTCATCCGTACTGAAGCTACTTAAGAGAAGGCCTCCGAGCAAGCGTCTAAAGAGCAGCTAGTGCGTAAACAGTCCAAGGAGGGACTATTAAGAAACGTGAGAATCCGGTGGCCCCCCCCCCCCCACCACCATTCCCTAACAGTTCTGCGCCTGAGGACGATATGGAAATTTTAGCATCCCTCGACACAACAGATCTCGCATTTCCTCCAATGGACTCAGCGTATGGTAGCAGGTGATCCTGAGATGTAAACTGCCTCCTTCGTCCCTTCGTGCCTTCCTCTACTACAGAAAGCATCACCAGACTACGACAGCTCTTAAGAATCGTACCAGGTTTCTGCACTGCCCTTCAGGAAACCTGGTTTCGAGCAGTGTGTCTCCCTGCCCTTCATGGTTACTGGGGGGGGGGGGGCATTAACAAAATCGTAATGACTATAACAGGGTGCAGGTGGAGTAAGTATATATGTCCTTACCTCTGTATATAACGAACCTGTGCCCCTTCAAACACGTTTAGAAGCTTTGGATGTCCGGGTGAGCACAACACAATAAGATTAACATCTGCAATATCTACTTTCCTCCAAATGGTGATGTACCACAACGTTTATTGGTTGCACTAATTTCTCGACTCACCTCACCTTTCCCGCTTTTAGGTGATTTCAACACCCATAACCCTTGGCGGTAAAGATGTCGAGAATCTACAATCTCAACTCGACCTTCGTCTCCTAAATACAGATGCCCTCTCTCATTTCAGTGTGGCACATACTCGGTCACTGATCTCTCCATTTGCAGTTCTGATCTTCTACCTTCTATCCACTGCAGAGCTCACGACGACTTGTGTGGTAGTGACCACTTTCTGATCTTCCCGTGCCTTCCCTGACGTCATTCGCCTGGACGCTTGCCCATATGGGCTCTTACTAAGGCTGACTGGGATGCTTTCACCTCTGTTACCACCGTTGGATCTCCACTGCATGGCAACATTGATTGAGTAATCCAGAAAATCACTACTAGCATTTTTTCTGCAGCTGAATTGGCAAGCGCTTGTTCCTCATGTTGCCACCAGCGGAAGACGGTGTCTTCATGGTCGCCGGAAATCGCAACAGCCATTAGATACATAAGCTGTTCCTCCAACGTCATAAGTGGCACTCATCCCTGGAGCACCTTACTACCTTCATACGGCTTCATACCTGGGTCTGTCAACCTATGAAATGCCAGAAACAGGAGTGTTGGGAACGACTTGTCTCTACCATTGGAACACAAACCTCTCCTTCCCAAATTTGGACTAAGGCAGGCAACTTTATGAATATCAGATCCCCGCAGGTATACCTGGGATTTACACTAATGGAACTATCTATACCGACTCAGACGCAATCGCAGACCGTTTTGCTGAGTATTATTCTTGTACCTTTGCATCTGAGAATTATCGCCCCACTTTTTGTACACTAAAACAGCAGGTGGAATGACAACATCTATCTTTTACTACACTCCACCCTGAGGCATATAATGCTCCATTTAGTGAGTGGGAATGTCTCAATGCCCCTGCACACTGTCCCGATGCGTCCCCTGGGCATGACCGCAACCTTCCCCAAATGCTTAAAAGTCTATCAGCTGATTACCAGTGCCATTTCCTTGCCATCTTCAACCGGATCTGGAGTGGTGACGAATTTCCGTTTCAATGGCGAGAAAGTGTCATCTTTCCAGTGCTAAAACCGGGCACAAACCCACTAATTATGGATAGCTGTCGTCCTATTAGACTCACCAACATTCTGTGCAAGATGCTTCAATGTACGCTGAGCCAGCAGTTGTGTTGGCTTCTTGAGTCTCCGGGCGTTCTGGCTGTTTTGTGGCGGTTTTCGCCAAGGTCGCTCTACCACCTACCACTTGCTGCATCTGGAGTCTGCCATCCAAATGGCCTGTCCGTCATCATCTTATTGCTATCTTTATTGACCTGACGAAAGCCTATGACACCACATCCTCACCTCATTACACAGGTCGGGTCTCCGTGACCCGTTCGCGATTCCGTGCTATAAAGGAGACAACGAATGTATGGAGGTGATCCATGCGAGCCACTTCCATAGAGGACCTTTCCCAGTGTCGCTGCGGCTCTGAGTTGACAGTAGTTCACATCTTGTTGGACCGTTCCAATCTAGCCACCCTGAGGCTGTCTTTTAACTTTCCTGGCGGACTACCTACGGTGTTAGGAGATGATACCTCAACGGCTGATATAATTTTAAGTTTTATTCGAGAGGGGACTTTCTACCACACAGTCTAAATGTGAACATGTGGCCTTCTTTCCCGGGCCTTCACCCTACCTCCATTTTAACTTTTCCTCGCTCTTTTTGCTGCTGTGTGTTCGACTTCGTGTTCGTCTTTTCATCATCTGCCTTTCTCTTGCCTTGTGTTTTTAGGCTGGAGATTTCAGTGTGTTGCAGAGTGGCTGGATAACCGTATTTTATTCTTACGATGAGCCAGCGCAGGCCATCTGCTATATTGTTTTCACAGCTTTTACAGCTTTTTCCTTTTAGTTAATGTATTGACTTGCTTCTTTCGTTTATCTCTCAGTGTGGTTACACAGTTCGTTTTACACATTTTGTTCCTTCCCTGGATTTCAGGTGATATGTTTCTTTTGGGATATAGTTTTACTTCGAGAACTGTGTGACTAAGGAAAAGGGGACTGATAACCACGCAGTTTAGTCCCTTTAATCCACAAACAAACTAACCAAACAACGAACACGGTGAAGTCGTCTCTTTAATTTCCTGAGAGTAGCACACTACATTTCAGGGTTGATCGTTGCGCCATGAGGGAGGGCATCAAAGAGAATAACTACTTCATAATCCGGGAAGAATTTACCGGCACATTCACCTCGAATGTGCCTGGTCTTCAAAGTTTTAATGATAGAGATGTAATTGCCTATCGTACCTATCATATGTTTGACGTTGGTAGTAAGGATTTTGGTAAATCAGCTTATGACTCAACCTCTCCACTTGTCTTGTATACTCGTAGCAAAAGAAAAATTAATCAAAATAAGTCTGTATTTATTTGGGTTAAAGGTAAAAGTGTTTGTGAATATGTAAAATTTGTATCTGATTGTACTTTATATTACCATAAATAAAGATCTGCAGCGTCAGCAACATTGCAAGAGTCACTTGTGTGTGGCCGGCCAGACGCAGGAGGTCGGACAGGTTGGCGAGACCTTGTTGCCATGATGACAGGCGTCTCGACCAACGACTCACCTTGCTTTGCTTTACTGCTACGTCCCTGCAGACATCTACAGGGGTCTATGAATACTGGGCGACAATTATTGAACTATATGAGAGAAAATGTAATTTAGTTACAAACTACGGCGTGCACACACTTTATTCGCCATGTAAACATCACTACAGATTCTCGGATTTAGGTTATGACGTGTCCGATATGTCTGCAATCATTCGTGATGATGCGACGCAGACGAATAGTGAAATGCTGCATGACCCGCTGAAGTGTCGGAACATCAATGCTGTCGATGACCTCCTGAATGGCTGTCTTCAGCTCAGCAATGATTTTGGGGTTATTACTGTACACCTTGTCTTTAATATAACCCCACAAAAAGGAGTCGCTTGTGTTCCGATCCGCAGAATATGGCGACCAATCGAGGCCCATGCCAGTGGCCTCTGGGTACCCCAGAGCCAGAATGCGGTCCCCAAAGGGCTCCTCCAGGACATCGAACACTCTCCTCGGGTAGAGCTCCATCTTGCATGAACCACATTTTTGGAAATCAAGGTCACTCTGGATAATGGAAATGAAATCATCTTCCAAAAGCTCCACGTACTGTACGGTAGTCACCGTGCCATCAAGCAATATCGCACTCATTATTCCGTGTCTAGACACTGAATGCCACACGCTCACCCGCTGAGGTTGTAGAGAATGTGGATTCTCGGTCCTCATGCGCCAAATTTTCTTATTGACGAACCCATCCAAACGAAAGTGGGCTCCGTTGCTAAACTAACAAGCCACGCTGCGCATGCCCATACTAATTGCCATGATGCCGCACAGCCAACCGTGTAGTTTGAACGCCCTAACGCACGCCGTTCAGAAGTTATGACGATTTTATTTCGTACAGCTGAATAACTGTCATCCTGTATCTTGCGATACTCTGATTTTCCGCCAAAAGGAACTCAGTGACAGCTCTCTAACTGGAACGCACCACCGTTACAGACGCTGTTTTGAAAGCTTCTTACACAGCTGCTGCTGTCGGAACTTCGTGAAACTATAAGACTGGATCGGGAATATTCCACGATGTCCCACAACAAATTCCGCATTCTTGCAACGGAAACTGACGAAGGAAAAAAATATGTTGCACTACTTATTGAATGCCCATCGTACAATGAGACGCCGGTTTTCATGAAAATCTTTTCTTCACTTTTCTGCACTTGTTCATTTCTAACTACAGAAGAGCGGCCACTTCTGACAACAAATTCATGTTTTCTGTGGTAACACTAAATCTCTTAACCCGATATTTCCTTCTAAAGGGTACGGTCACTTTCCTTCCCCATCCTTCCCTAATCTGACGTTGTGCTCCTTCTCTAATAACCTAGTCGCAGAAGGGACTTCTAAACTCTCATTATCTACATCTACATCTACATCTACATTAATACTCCGCAAGCCACCCAACGGTGTGTGGCGGAGGGCACTTTACGTGCCACTGTCATTACCTCCCTTTCCTGTTCCAGTCGCGTATGGTTCGCGGGAAGAACGACTGTCTGAAAGCCTCCGCGCGCGCTCTAATCTCTCTAATTTTACATTCGTGATCTCCTCGGGAGGTATAAGTAGGGGGAAGCAATATATTCGATACCTCATCCAGAAACGCACCCTCTCGAAACCTGGCGAGCAAGTTACACCGCGATGCAGAGCGCCTCTCTTGCAGAGTCTGCCACTTGAGTTTATTAAACATCTCCGTAACGCTATCACGGTTACCAAATAACCCGGTAACGAAACGCGCCGCTTTTCTTTGGATCTTCTCTATCTCTTCCGTCAACCCGACCTGGTACGGATCCCACACTGATGAGCAATACTCAAGTATAGGTCGAACGAGTGTTTTGTAAGCCACCTCCTTTGTTGATGGACTACATTTTCTAAGCACTCTCCCAATGAATCTCAACCTGCTACCCGCCTTACCAACAATTAATTTTATATGATCATTCCACTTCAAATCGTTCCGCACGCATACTCCCAGATATTTTACAGACGTAACTGCTACCAGTGTTTGTTCCGCTATCATATAATCATACAATAAAGGATCCTTCTTTCTATGTATTCGCAATACATTACATTTGTCTATGTTAAGGGTCAGTTGCCACTCCCTGCACCAAGTGCCTATCCGCTGCAGATCTTCCTGCATTTCGCTACAATTTTCTAATGCTGCAACTTCTCTGTATACTCCAGCATCATCCGCGAAAAGCCGCATGGAACTTCCGACACTATTTACTAAGTCATTTATATATATTGTGAAAAGCAATGGTCGCATAACACTCCCCTGTGGCACGCCAGAGGTTACTTTAACGTCTGTAGACGTCTCTCCATTGATAACAACATGCTGTGTTCTGTTTGCTAAAAACTCTTCAATCCAGCCACACAGCTGGTCTGATATTCCGTAGGCTCTTACTTTGTTTATCAGGCGACAGTGCGGAACTGTATCGAACGCCTTCCGGAAGTCAAGAAAAATAGCATCCATCTGGGAGCCCGTATCTAATATTTTCTGGGTCTCATGAACAAATAAGGCGAGTTGGGTCTCACACGATCGCTGTTTCCGGAATCCATGTTGATTCCTACATAGTAGATTCTGGGTTTCCAGAAATGACATGATACGCGAGCAAAAAACATGTTCTAAAATTCTACAAGAGATCGACGTAAGAGATATAGGTCTATAGTTTTGCGCATCTGCTCGACGACCCTTCTTGAAGACTGGGACTATCTGTGCTCTTTTCCAATCATTTGGAATCCTCCGTTCCTCTAGAGACTTGCGGTACACGGCTGTTAGAAGGGGGGCAAGTTCTTTCGCGTACTCTGTGTAGAATCGAATTGGTATCCCGTCAGGTCCAGTGGACTTTCCTCTATTGAGTGATTCCAGTTGCTTTTCTATTCCTTGGACACTTATTTCGATGTCAGCCATTTTTTCGTTTGTGCGAGGATTTAGAGAAGGAACTGCAGTGCGGTCTTCCTCTGTGAAACAGCTTTGGAAAAAGGTGTTTAGTATTTCAGCTTTACGCGTGTCATCCTCTGTTTCAATGCCATCATCATCCCGTAGTGTCTGCATATGCTGTTTCGAGCCACTTATTGATTTAACGTAAGACCAGAACTTCCTCGGATTTTCTGTCAAGTCGGTACATAGAATTTTACTTTCGAATTCAATGAACGCTTCACGCATAGCCCACCTTACGCTAACTTTGCATCGTTTAGCTTCTGTTTGTCTGAGAGGTTTTGGCTGCGTTTAAACTTGGAGTGGAGCTCTCTTTGCTTTCGCAGTAGTTTCCTAACTTTGTTGTTGTACCACGGTGGGTTTTTCCCGTCCCTCACAGTTTTACTCGGCACGTACCTGTCTAAAACGCATTTTACGATTGCCTTGAACTTTTTCCATAAACACTCAACATTGTCAGTGTCGGAACAGAAATTTTCGTTTTGATCTGTTAGGTAGTCTGAAATCTGCCTTCTATTACTCTTGTTAAACAGATAAACCTTCCTCCCTTTTTTTATATTCCTATTAACTTCCATATTCAGGGATGCTGCAACGGCCTTATGATCACTGATTCCCTGTTCTGTACATTCA
The DNA here is from genome assembly GCF_023864345.2 of Schistocerca serialis cubense. Classification (NCBI taxonomy): domain Eukaryota; kingdom Metazoa; phylum Arthropoda; class Insecta; order Orthoptera; family Acrididae; genus Schistocerca; species Schistocerca serialis. The sequence goes on from NC_064642.1 coordinate 336,431,598, forward strand.
GAGTCGAAAAGTTCGGGTCTGTTTGTTATCAGTAGGTCCAAGATGTTATCTCCACGAGTCGGTTCTCTGTTTAATTGCTCGAGGTAATTTTCGGATAGTGCACTCAGTATAATGTCACTCGATGCTCTGTCCCTACCACCCGTCCTAAATATCTGAGTGTCCCAGTCTATATCTGGTAAATTGAAATCTCCACCTAAGACTATAACATGCTGAGAAAATTTATGTGAAATGTATTCCAAATTTTCTCTCAGTTGTTCTGCCACTAATGCTGCTGAGTCGGGAGGTCGGTAAAAGGAGCCAATTATTAACCTAGTTCGGTTGTTTAGTGTAACCTCCACCCATAATAATTCACAGGAACTATCCACTTCTACTTCACTACAGGATAAACTACTACTAACAGCGACGAACACTCCACCACCGGTTGCATGCAATCTATCCTTTCTAAACACCGTATGTACCTTTGTAAAAATTTCGGCAGAATCTATCTCTGGCTTCAGCCAGCTTTCTGTACCTATAACGATTTCAGCTTCGGTGCTTTCTATCAGCGCTTGAAGTTCCGGTACTTTACCAACGCAGCTTCGACAGTTGACAATTACAATACCGATTGCTGCTTGGTCCCCGCATGTCCTGACTTTGCCCTGCACCCGTTGAGGCTGTTGCCCTTTCTGTACTTGCCCAAGGCCATCTAACCTAAAAAACCGCCCAGCCCACGCCACACAACCCCTGCTACCCGTGTAGCCGCTTGTTGCGTGTAGTGGACTCCTGACCTATACAGCGGAACCCGAAACCCCACCACCCTATGGCGCAAGTCGAGGAATCTGCAGCCCAAATGGTCGCAGAACCGTCTCAGCCTCTGATTCAGACCCTCCACTCGGCTCTGTACCAAAGGTCCGTAGTCAGTCCTGTCGACGATGCTGCAGATGGTAAGCTCTGCTTTCATCCCGCTAGCGAGACTGGCAGTCTTCACCAAATCAGATAGCCGCCGGAAGCCAGAGAGGATTTCCTCCGATCCATAGCGACACGCATCATTGGTGCCGACATGAGCGACCACCTGCAGATGGGTGCACCCTGTACCCTTCATGGCATCCGGAAGCACCCTTTCCACATCTGGAATGACTCCCCCCGGTATGCACACGGAGTGCACATTGGTTTTCTTCCCCTCTCTTGCTGCCATTTCCCTAAGGGGCCCCATTACGCGCCCTTCAGTTCTTGGCGCTGACATAACAACATGTGAAATGGCGGAAGAAACGTCGTGGCTGCCTGACAAGTTATACAAAAACGTGTGAAACAACAGCAGCAAAAGAATCAGGTTGTTGACGCAACACGAGCAAATGGAAAAACCCCCACACCATCAAAACCGTGACAAGCTGTAGAAAATATAGTTTCTTTAAAGTTACCAGCATGCATATTTAATATCGTCACGTATGAAAGAAAACAAATGAAAAATCCACCGAAGATAGCACATAAAGTGCTGAAACATGACTGGGTAAGAACAAAACTATAGAACGGTACCTTGCATGAGGCGGAATTCTCCCTCCAGTTTTTCTTAGCAAGCACGGAAACATCGAAAACGTGATAATCCTTCAACCCGCCTCCATAACCGACATCATTGACGGACGCCTCCGTGGGGGCGCTCGATTAGGAGGTAAGCCAGTTAGAATCGTGGTCGCGGAATATTTTCTCTGCCAGTGTTTCGTCGGCAAGGGGAGGGAACGTGGTGGTGTAAAGTTCTGCTAACCAGTCTTTGCGCCAGTGTCCTCTATCTGCTCCCCTACGCACATTTTCTTAGTATGGGACGACTTTGACTCGCATCTTCTTTTCTTTTCTACTTCTGACATCATCATATTACATGGAAGTACGGCATAAAACTTAACGATGAATGTCGAGAGGTCGACATCTTTTGCAAATTAAAACCGTATTACAAAACTTATTTCATATCTCAGAAGACTTTTCGTTTTAACACTCATTTTGAACGGCAGTTGTAGGCGAACGAGAAGAACTGTGCGTGTTTCGCTATGGCAACTCTGATTATATTGAATTACTGCGTTATAAATCCGCCCCCGGTAGCTGAGGTGACAGTGAAGGTGCTAAATGTGTGCTACTGCTAAAACTGCTAAAGACTGAATATCATTCCTCATTCTTTGAATGCTGTAATTTATTACTGCATTTATCTGTCACCTTATTTATGTCATTTCATTGTAAGCTGGCCATTTTTGTTACTTATTTTGTGGAATTAAAAAAAAAAGTGGCCAGCGCGACAGAATGTTAATCCTAAGGGACCGGGTTCGATTCCCGGCTGGGTCGGAGATTTTCTCCGCTCAGGGACTGGGTGTTGTGTTGCCCCAATCATCATCATTTCATCCCCATCGACGCGCAAATCGCCGAAGTGGCGTCAAATCGAAAGACTTGCACCCGGCGAACGGTCTACCCGACGGGAGGCCCTAGTCACACGACATTCACATTTTTACTGCGTTATATACTCTAACGACTTTCGTTATACCTATTACTTCCCACAGTACATGAAAACCGACGTAGCCCTATTAACTGAGTTCGAGAAACATGCCGGACATACCATATCTGTATCTTTTAGTTTATATTTATCCTTTTACTAAGAAGAAAAAAAAAGAGCAGTGGGTTTTATCAGACGATCCCGTGAAAGGTTTAATTGTTGGATATCGGGTTTCGGAATTAGTGACTGTAATAAAATTTAGCTTAAACGGGAGGATCAGATGTAAAGAAGTGTCTTAACTTACGCAACGGCGTATGTGCGTGGGACTGGCTGAAAGACCCGTAATCTTACTGAGAAAATACCAGCAATTGAGCCATTGCCTGTTTAAAAAACGGGCGTCGTGGCCATTTTATTTGAAACTGAAATAATGACAGAATAATTTGAAGGCGTTAGACTTTGAAATCAACGAACTAAATGTTCCAGAAGGCGAGGTTCTTACATATTTTGGCCGTGCAGTTCGCACTAACGGCGTTGACCATTCCTGTTGGCCAAATGTATCTCTTTGTTGTTGACTTACGGCTTCAGTCCGACAGAAAATCTAAACATGTAATGAGAAACGTGGATAATTATTTAATATAGTGGTCATTAAGTTTAATTAAATTATTACAACAATTCACTCAATTAACATAAATATACTTTACGATATTTACGGTAATGTTACTCATTAGAAAATGGTTACCGCACCTGTAATGGAAAATGCTTCTAGCCGTAACTAGAGGTAAAACGGAAGTGTGCCTCCTTCGTGTCTTGATGTGGTGGTCTTATTTCTGTCATTAGACTTTAAATTTCCTATTAATCCAAATCGAAAACCTCTCTGCCTGAACACTGTGAGAAGGAAAGATTGCAAACCGACTAAACATAGTAAAATATGTTCTCATCATTTTCGGGACGGGGACACACAGAGAACATCAGTTTCGTCATATAAGGAAAACGGAGGATTATGATTTCGTATCACATACTCCCAATGCTGGTTATTCCAAACGCATAACAAAAGGAAAGTTGCGTTAACGAGGTGAAATGCGCCGTTTCAAACCTTTTCTAGAATAATGCAGTCATAGGGGCGAATAAAATTAAAATTTAGGACACAGTCTTGAATAAAGGTGACTGCCAGCCACGTAATAGTTTGTAGGTATAGCGAAGCCTGTTTCGAGTGAAACTGTGACATTAGCAACTGTAGCAAGGTGGTGACGCGCTCGAGGGCGAAGTGGCGTACTGTTATCAGAATTATGAGCTGTTATGGTGAGAAAGCACTAGCCATTGATCATATGACGAAGAAACACGACGTGGAAGCCCACCTGTTGCTTCAGAAGATTTCAAACAATAGGGTGTCAACACGGACTGACGCACCTCGCTTTCAACACCCACACGCTGTGATTGCATTAAAAAATGGCACTTCGGTAGATGCAGGAGAGACACAATGGAATCGGAAGTCAACCAAACTGCCACATGACTGAATGTTAGACTTGATTTGTTTTCTGGATCGCTACAGTATTTGTGCTAGGTCATCCTCGTCTTCCCCATAGTCTCCTATGCAAATGTTTCATGGATCTCTGCCGCCCCCAAGTATTACCGCTCGCTCCAAACCCTTGAGGGTCATAAACTCCACCTCGCTTTCCACATCCATTTATCACTCCCCATACAGTCTTTACATCTCCTCAAACATGTGGATCATTTTTATCAGTCCTACTTCTTCCACAAAATCAGTGTAACCCTCAGTCTTATGGACCATAACGCCCCTGTCGCCTTCCTTACTCACTACATGTCGTTTCCCTCCATAATTTCTGGGGGTAACAGAACCTCACCACATGCAGGGCAGCTTTTCCTCCATGAATGGGCAAACTGAAAGTAGAGAAGGTATTAACGGAGACTGTCAGTAAGTAATGTTATTGCCTCATCTTTCTCATTCGTTGGGAATTTATTAGAATACATCACGGCCGTTTCTGCTTTAAAACATGAAGAAACAACGCTATGCCTTGTGTCTGCATCGTACAGGTCTTTACTGAACTCTAGAGTTCTGAATACAATGGTAAACAATTAAAGATTTTGGTGCGATGTTAGAGCACTGAAGAAACAACGTAATTGTCTAACACATGCAGTCGTGACACTCATTGTTGTGAGAGGAGTTACCATCTCACCGAAAGATACCACGAGTACCCCAAAGGGGCGAGAAAGCCAGCCGTTTCTTGCGTCGTACAAATCCTCAGATTAATGTTTATTTTGATACTTCGTGTTTCATAAAGGACAATGCAAAGAATCAAGGTGCTTGTAATATGACATTTCTCATTGTGCAGAGGGCAATGCAACTTGCGACCATAATATTTGGTGAGATAACCGGAATTGTACCGGACAACGAGCTCCAAAGAATTGCCTGTTTTACGATACATGAATAATAAACAATAATAAACTGTACATGTACAGTCAACGATTTATGGCATTACTGTTCAGGGGGAAAAGCGATGATAGGAGTCGCAGTTTACCTATCGACCAGAATGGGTGCATGTTCAGATACATTCACATTTCGCTCTTCGTCCAAACGGACGCATGTTCAGCTACAAACGGTCATTTACGTTAATTACGGTGAAGTAAAGCGAGCAACAGCGGTCTGGCTTGCCTCGATTGAGAGGCTATTGTCTGAGTCATTTGACGAGTAAAGACAAGTTGTGTATTTTTGGATGACAATAGAGTAGGTGGTTAAGCTTTAACGCCAACTTAACAACTCAGGAGGATATGCTACAGGTGTAAGCAATATTCACCAATAAATTATCTGTTTTCTTTGAAAGAAATTCTTGCGTTACCACTACACTTTCAGTCCCTGATAACATAAACTGTTTGCAGTATTTCATAAATTTTCAGTCAGTTAAAATCTTAAAGAATAAAGAAAAAACAACAGTTTTAATTGAAGCCTTTGGCATAATGTAGTAAAACAAAGAATATATAATAGATAGTTTTGTAGTCTTTCATAAACTTTTTGGAGGGAATTAGTCTTTCATAAGCTTTTTGGAGGGAAAGGAAAAGGAATTGAGGAAACAAAAGTGTGGGAATTTGAATTTCTACAACTCAGAGAAAGTTCGCAATCTGACCGACTATTAGTTTAGAAATATATTAAACTAAAGAGCTCTAACGCCAAAAGCATATTGAATATTCCGAGCGGTCGTGTTTTTCTTTGTCAGACAGGTTCGTTAAAAATGTGTCTGACGGATTTACGCCAATCACTTTACGTAATAGAGAAAATGAAGCGCAGTATCCCTGGCGTAACATGCTGAAAAAAAATTTTGCGAGCAGCAATATTGTTGCCACCCGATTCAATATTCTCGGGTCACGCACGCCAGTGAATATCTAGTTTGTAATGAATTTATACGACTACCAAGAAAACCAGAAAGGAAAACGATTATGTTAACCAGGTCTGAGATCCCTCGTAAATGTCGCTGTCTGTCTGGAGATAAATAATGTTACAGTAGCGATATATTTTCTTTGCGCTTACATCCGTTTCTGGAATGAATTTACACTCCGCAACAGAATCTGCGCTGACTTGAAACTTTCCGGGAGATTGAAACTGTGGACCTGACCGATCCTTTCGCAGACAATTGTTCATCCGACTGAGCTATCCATCCGTTTATCGTAGTAAACGCACAGAGCTTACTCGCCACGGCATTTTGGATTGTCGTTGCGCAAAAATCTGGTGGTGAAACCCAAGCCCAGAGATTAGGGGATTGCATGAGTGTGTTTTTTTTTAATTTGAACTCCATTGCCCGCTTGGCGAGATTTGGACAGATGTCGTAGCCCCTCCCCCCCCCCCACCCCCACCCCCCTACCCCCACCCCCAACTCCTTTACGTGTGGTATTCCCCATAGTGAGATAAAAATGCGTAAAAATGAAATATTTTAGTTTCATTAATAAAAACATACTTCAAAAAAAATGGTTCAAATGGCTCTGAGCACTATGGGACCTAACTGCTGAGGTCATCAGCCCAATAGAACTTAGAACTACTTAAACCTAACTAACCTAAGGACATCACACACATCCATGCCCGAGGCAGGATGTGAACCTGCGACCGTAGCGGTCACTCGGTTCCAGACTGTAGCGCCTAGAACCGCTCGACCACTTCGGCCGGCAAACATGCTTCACTTAGAAAGTGTATTAAACAGTGTTTTTAATGCTTGTGTAAAAACACTGCATTTTAAACGTGCCAACGTTGAGAGGTATTCGGACGGATGGACAGGGGCAGACTGACAAAATGGCTCCACGAAAACACTATCTACCTTTTTGAGAGATCCTTAAAAATTGACCTGTAATTGACACATTACATAGAGTTTTTACTTACTTTTTCAGATGAAAGGCAACATTTTTCCTACTTTCCTCTCAAGTGTATCTACATCTACATTTATACTGCGCAAGCCATCCAACGGTGTGTGGCGGAGGGCTCTTTACGTGCCACTGTCATTACCTCCCTTTCCTGTTCCAGTCGCGTATAGTTCGCGGGAAGAACGACTGCCGGAAAGCCTCCGTGCGCGCTCGAATCTCTCTAATGATGACGTAGCTTTTGAGTCTCACTAATAGAATACTTGTCGGTGTACTTCATCTTAGCTTCCTTCCACAAAAGGTTAATTTATTACTCGCCTGAGTGTTTCGAGTTGGCGGCATGCCGCTTCATGCACACATTGTAACAGTTTTGATACCAATTTATACTGATCCCAGTAACATCGGCTTTATATGTTTTGCAGAAAGTCGCGACTGACTCTCTGGGTGATACGCAGTGGTTTCGATCGGCGCGGCTGGTAACACGCCAAATGAAATCTGACACACGGGTGGCACCTGTTTCAAATCGGGGAATCCCAGGCATGCACACGTGAGAAACAACCAGTTCAGTTCCGTGAGACCATTAAGAGTGATGGGCAGTAATATTGTCTATGCTCGGGTTTAGTTTGTAAAACAAAATGTTGGAAGTTGAGAATGCAGGCTTTCTTGGCGAATCTCGATGATAAAATATTCCCGGGTTGACAGCCGAGTCAATGTGTTGTTCTCCAGCAACGTTTCAGCAAGTTTCTTACTTGACATCTTCAGACGAAGGCGGTTGTCAACCCGAGAAAATTTTATGATGTTGTAAGTTGTAATAATATACAGGGAAAACATTAATAAAACCGACAAATAGAAGTGACGTATTCCTGACTGCAAATGGAGGAAAAAAGGTCCTATGAACACATGTCCGGAAACGCATCGTTGCTACGGTAGATGGCGCTGTCGAATAACAGTTCCTCTGACCACATGTCGTGTGAACCTTGCGTGTTGCAGACTGTGTGACTGACGCAGCTTACTGTAAGCAGCAGAATGGTCCGATATTCAAGTTGTGAGCAAATCGAGATTGTGCTTGTGTAGGGCAAAGAAGATGGGAATGGTCGAGAGGGAGTATGGTCCTCCAAATCTGGTGTACGCACAGTCCGCCGCCTCCCTGCACGTTTGTCTGCCAGAAAGTACCCATGATCACACAGACGACCAAAAAGGGCTTTAAATGTTGGGTAATGTGGTTGATGTCTGTGAGGGTACTTGTTTTGGTATAGCTGCGCTGCCTCAGGTAACTAATGGACGTCCGCTTAGAAACACTTGGACGTTCTTCCTTGGGGACACAGTGGACCATACCGTCACTTGTGATGAACAGTCAGCGTACACAATAATGCAGTTCTACATCTACATCTACATACATACTCCGCAATCCACCATACGGTGTGTGGCGGAGGGTACCTCGTACCACAACTAGCATCTTCTTTCCCTGTTCCACTCCCAAACAGAACGAGGGAAGAATGACTGCCTATATGCCTCTGTACGAGCCCTAATCTCTCTTATCTTGTCTTTGTGGTCTTTCCGCGAAATGTAAGTTGGCGGCAGTAAAATCGTACTGCAGTCAGCCTCAAATGCTGGTTCTCTAAATTTCCTCAGTAGCGATTCACGAAAAGAACGTCTCCTTTCCTCTAGAGACTTCCACCCCAGTTCCTGAAGCATTTCCGTAACACTCGCGTGATGATCAAACCTACCAGTAACAAATCTAGCAGCCCGCCTCTGAATTGCTTCTATGTCCTCCCTCAATCCGACCTGATAGGGATCCCAAACGCTCGAGCAGTACTCATAAATAGGTCGTATTAGTGTTTTATGAGCGGTCTCCTTTACAGATGAACCACATCTTCCCAAAATTCTACCAATGAACCGAAGACGACTATCCGCCTTCCCGACAACTGCCATTACATGCTTGTCCCCTTCATATCGCTCTGCAATGTTACGCCCAAATATTTAATCGACGTGACTGTCAAGCGCTACACTACTAATGGAGTATTCAAACATTACGGGATTCTTTTTCCTATTCATCTGCATTAATTTACATTTATCTATATTTAGAGTTAGCTGCCATTCTTTACACCAATCACAAATCCTGTCCAAGTCATCTTGTATCCTCCTACAGTCACTCAACAACGACATCTTCTCGTACACCATAGCATCATCAGCAAACAGCCGCACATTGCTATCCACCCCATCCAAAAGATCATTTGTGTAGATAGAAAACAACAGCGGACCTACCACACTTCCCTGGGGCACTCCAGATGATACCCTCACCTCCGATGAACACTCACCATCGAGGACAACGTACTGGGTTCTATTACTTAAGAAGTCTTCGAGCCACCCACATATTTGGGAACCAATCCCATATGCTCGTAATGCTCATACCTTAGGAGTCTGCAGTGGGGCACCGAGTCAAACGCTTTCCGGAAGTCAAGGAATATGGCATCCATTTGATACACTTCATCCATGGTTCGCAAGATATGTGAAAAAAGGGCGAGTTGCGTTTCGCATGAGCGATGCCTTCTAAAGCCGTGCTGATGCATGGACAGCAACTTCTCTGTCTCAAGGAAATTCATTATATTCGAACTGAGAATATGTTCGAGAATCCTGCAACAAACCGGTGTTGAGGATATTGGTCTGTAATTTTGAGGATCCGTCCTTCTACCCTTCTTATATACAGGCGTCACATGCGCTTTTTTCCAGTCGCTCGGGACTTTACTTTGGGCAAGAGATTCGCGATAAAAGCAAGCTAAGTAGGGAGCCAATGCAGTAGAGTATACTCTGTAAAACCGAATTGGAATCCCATCAGGACCTGTCGATTTATTTATTTTCAACCTATTCAGCTGCTTCACAACTCCAGAGATGTCTATCACTATGTCCTCCATACGTGAATCTGTACGGGACTCGAACGGCGGTATGTTTGTACGATCCTCCTGTCTGAAAGATTTCTCAAATGCTAAATTTAAAATTTCAGATTTCGTTTTGCTGTCTTCCGTTGCCAGGCCAGGCTTATCAGTGAGTGACTGGATGGAAGCCTTCGACCCGCTTACCGATTTTACGTATACCAGAATTTCCTTGGATTTTCAGCAAGAGCTTTTGCTAAGGTATGACGGTGGTAGTGGTTGTATGCTTCGCGAATCGCCCTATTTACAGCAGCACGAATCTCTACTAACTTTTGCCTGTCCTCATTCTCCCGATCTTTCTTGTACCGCGAGTGCAACTGTCTTTGCTTCCTGAGCATTCTCCGAATTGCGCTGTTAAACCACGGCGGGTCTTTTCCGTCCGTAACCCACTTTTTCGGCACATAGTTGTCCAATGCGTGATTTACAATGTGTTTAAAATTTTCCCATAGTTCTTCCACGTCCATCATACCGGAAGTAAATGAAGTCGATTCATTTACTAAGTGGGATGCTAATAGCTGCTTATCTGCTCTTTCTAGTAAGAATACTCTCCTAGCCTTCTTGACAGACTTTTTAACTTTCGTAACCATAGTCGTGATGACAACATCATGATCACTAATCCCTGTCTCAACACTGACACCGTCGATGAGGTCTGGTCTGTTCGTGGCTACCAGATCTAAAATATTCCCATTACGCGTTGGCTGTCGATTTAGCTGCTCAAGACAGTAGTCAAATATCTGGGATACAAACATCCTGGGAGATATTCCGTATTATCTTGGAGAAGAATCTCTCCAGCGTGCGGCCGTATGATTTCGTTCAGTCACACCAGATGGCACTCGGAGCGCACCTTCGGCCAGTGGGCACCGCAACACGACGGTGATGCGATCGGCCGACCGTGACGCGAGCGGCACGCAGCTGTTCAGCTGTTCGCCTCCCTCGCAGGGCTCCTAATGGGGAGGCACGCTTCGTGGTCGCGACAACGTGTTTACCTGCCACGCTGTCACGCCACTGGCACGCAAATTTAAATAATAACCAATTAAGTTGTCCGTGTGATCGCGAATGTATTTTTCTCCCTCTGGCATCACCGCCTCCCCGCCTTCATTTGAGCTGCGGAGGGCCCCGTCCTGACGGCTGTAATGTATTATCTCCGACATCAACAATCCTAAATCTTTTTCAGGGTGAGGGAAGTTGTCCGCAGCGTGTGTGTGTGTGTTTGTGTGTGTGTGTGTGTGTGTGTGTGTGTGTGTGTGTGCGTGTGTGTACGAGTGTGTCCGTGTGGCTGGAAGACAGCTACGTGCCGCTTAAAAAGACGCCCACAAGCTTTGGCCTACATAGAAATTAGCTGTCTTGTAAGGACGGTTGTAAATAAGAAGAACGGGTACAGTCTGAGCCGGCAACGAGCCACCGTCCGACCGGTTTTGTGGCCTCTGTGGCGAGACCGACCTCGCATCGTGTTGGAGTGAGAGGGTGAGAGGGGAGGGAGGTGCAAGAGAGAGTCGGAGGGAGAGAGAGAGAGAGAGGTGCGCGCATGTTTCCTCGAAGCCGACTCGCCGGTTCAGGGTGTACGCAGTATTTTGCATTTAAAATAACAGGAAGTTATGGCCCATGAGAGAGTCACGACAGTAATTTATTCCGACTGGCTTTCGGCGTAAGAAGATGGAAGGGGACGCGAGGAAACGAGGGGTAAGTACTGAAAATTTAAGCCTTGACGTCCGGTAATTGAACCTCTGGTAGGACGTGACAGGTGTTTATCCCTAACCGTGTTTTATGCAACCGGAGCTACGAAAGGTGCGAGGAATGCCCCGCTCGAGCTTTCGCCATTGGAGAGCGAGCGCTCTTGGCGCGTGTGGAGGCACGTTACATGGCTGCAGAGGCCTCATTTATAACATTACCTGCTCTCTTGGCGATAGGCTTGTCAGACAGTGATGTAGTTGTGTGTTCTGCAACTATGAAAGGATCAAGTACAATCTAGAAACAGCAACAGCAGAGCAAGCGATGAAAGGAGAAACAACCTGCTGCAGTTTCCAGAATGAGAAATAGCACGTTGAACTTCAACAGCAGTTCTATGTTTTCACAATCGATCTCACGAAACATCGAGCTGGATTCTACTCTTTTCTGAGGTATCCCATTGCTATTATTACTATTATTATTAATAGTGCTATAAAGCTCGATATGGTGAAGAATGGGGAAAAGAGATCTTAATTTCCAGCATAACCTTTATTTGTCTAGATCGTGAGTTTATAAAATAATATGACCGGTTCCAGATGTGGTAGCAATCATCTGTAGATCATGAAATATTGTTACACAGTGTAACACGTCACATGTTGTACAATCATATAATTTTATAAAGTCGAAATCTATATAAATAAAAGTTTTATTATTATTTCTATTATTATTGTTATTATTATTATTATTATTATTATCATCATCACATTGACCCCATGATCTCACCTGAAACCTATAGCTGCTCTTCTTTCTTCGTTATTTCTTAATTTACCAGTTCCACTTCATCTTTTGTCTATGCTATTACTATTTTTGTTTCTACGCTGAAGTTCTAACAATTTTAATTTTTAATTCCTTCATCAGTTTATTTCTGTTATTCGACACTGTTTGCTTTTAGTTCCTTTTTATTTGTGGACATCGGATTTGAACGTGCTTGCCGTCCAAAGTTCCTATGCAGTGAGGATAATTCCACTTATCATCATAATCATTGACGATCTGTTTCCATTCGTCTTTGTGTGGTTGTGGCACGTAAATCGGTTGCAGAGTTTTCCAAATTACCTCGCAGCGCTCTTTAACTAATTTTCCAGTAGTTGAAAATCCAATCCGAAAGGAAAAACCCGATGTTCTGTAAGAATTTCCAGTTGCCAAGTACCTGTGAACAGTGAAAAAAAGCCCAATTATTGAGGTATTACTCTTTACGTTGTCCTTTGACAACTAGGCAGCCTTTTATTGCCTTTGAGCGCCAAAGGAGAATAAATGAGTAACTAATAGATAACTTAAGACTAATCCAGAATTCGAAATTAATTTCTCTGTTCTATGTAATGAATGTAAAGACAAATGGAATAACCTACGGAATGCGGACATCCAGGCTAAACACCGTAGAGCCACGAAATCACGTGAGGCAGTAAGGAGTTTGAGCAAATGGAAATTTGTAGATGAATTGGCTTTTTTTGACTCCAACTCTCGTAGCAAGGAAAAGTTGAGGAAACGCGGAAGACAGCCCTAATAATGAAGATTATGATGGGACACTGAAAGAGTTTGGCTTATGTCCGATTGATGAAACATACTCACAAGTGGTCTCGTCAGAAAGTTCCCAATATAACCCACCAAGAAACGACCTATTGTAAAGTGCAATCCCTACAATGACGAAGGCCATCGACGTCCTACGGCCAATGTGTCAGATTCTCCAACAACTTTTACTCAACCTTCAGCGAAGCCCGTAAGGCCTTATGTCGGATAAAAACGTTTGTTGTCATCTGTACAAGAAATGGTTACAGTTATGAAAGACAACCAACGCTTGCCCTCCCAAGTGCTTCTTCAAAGTACACTCGCTGCGTCAAGTAGCAACGTGGACGATGAATACGAGCTTTTTTTCCTCAACATGGCGAAAAATGAGAAAAAATTGCGTCCTGATGAGCAAATCAGAGTGGAGATGGAAGTGAGCAACAGTGTTTTGGAGGCTGTGTGGCAAGCTGCACTTGGGAGATCATTTCAGGTGAACCTCTATTACCACAATACTCTTAATACAAATCCATCAACATTCCATCAATCCTCCTCAACACCACCTCCTCAGCAATCTGAACACAGCTTGGACTGCTCAACGGACTCAACGTTCTCCTACACGAGAGACAGTAAGAAAACTTTACCAATCTGTAATTACTTTTCTTATGTATAACAAAACGTACTTTGTGAAAAGAAAATCAATAAAAATCCCAAAATGTCACTGTGATAATTTTTTCCCTCCCAGATTTATAATAAAATATCGTGTTAGCAATTACCTCAAGCAAACTGGAAGTCATATCTCAGCCGGAATGCTTTCCCTGAGTAGAGTGGAGCGTTTCTCTATTATCGGACCAACCAAGCTCAGGAGATGGTAGAATTCAGTTTTTGTCATTCTGTAATACCACTTAAACCACTCTTTATGTCCTGTTAGCTGAGACATTAAATTTTTGAACTCTCCGAATTCGTCTCGCCCCATATTGATAGGATGCACCCATTCTCTAGACGAGTAAATGGATGCAATACACAGAGCAGCTATTTCTTCTTCTTCTTCTTCTGGCAGCATGTCAAAAACACGGAGTACATTCATGGTTGCAGGTTCAAAACAAACTGTCGGGAAAAGCAATGCACACGACACAGTTGTTTCATGTTGCTACACGTCAGGCCAATGTGGTCATCACTTTACGCCTGACGTGGTCCCACCGTGCCTGACGTGACGTGGGAACACTAAAGTACTGAGGAATGATGAGAAGCGTTTCAAGTTCTCTTAGATTATAGAAACGGCAGCGATGAGCACCACACTAGGCAGTTCAGTTGAAGAGCAACGGACATCGCTGATGAGGCGTTTACAGAAGGTGGGCAGAGAAACATAGGTATAAGATAGATAACTGGGAGGAAACCTTGGGTAACAAACTAAATACTTTGATTAGTAGAAGAAAAAGGAAGCACAAAAATGTTCAGAATTACAAGAGCAGACGTCCCTTAGAAGTGAAATCAAAGTGAAATGGCTGCAACAAAAATGTGAAGAAGCGGAAAAACGAATGATCGTTGGCAACAGATTGGGAATACAGAAAATACAATACAACCTTCACTGAAATTAAAAGCAAAGGCGTTATCATTAAGACTACAAGAGTAACTGCACTGTTTAACACAGAGGAGAGAGTGAGAAAGAGAGAGAGAGCAGTTAGGTGGAAAAAATACGATGAAGGAGAGGAAATATGAAGTCGATATGGAAGGCTGTATTTCAGTTTTTAACAGAGCTATGGAATACTTGCGATCAAATGAGGCAGACGGAATAGATAACATTCCTTGGGAATTTCCGAATTCAGTGGAGAAAGTGGCAACCAAACAACTACTCAAGTTAGTATGTAGAATATATAGCATTGGACTCATACCAGCAAACTTTCGCAAAAATATTAGCCACATAATTGTGAAGATAGAAAGGGCCGGTAATAACGAGATCTGTCACATAATCAACTAATCAGTTTATCCAGCCATTATGCTGACAACAATAATTTACAGAAGAATGGAGAACCGGACTGAATATACTTTAGATTTGCCTTTAGGAAAGGTGAAGGCGCTAGAGAACCATTTCCCACATTATGCTTGATAATGGAAGCAAGAGTGAAGACAAGACAAGACACTTTCATGCCGGTTATTGACCTGGAAAAACGTTCAGGAGTGGGACAGAAATTCGGGGTCAAAGGATATGAGTGATAAGATTCGCTGATGACATTTCTATCCTCAGTGAAAATGAATAAGAATTACGTCGCCTGTTGGGTAGAACGAATACTTCATTGAGCACAGAATATGTATTGAGGGTTAAAAAAAAATTGATGAAAGTTGCGAGGTGTAGCATATACGAGATTAGTGGTAAACTTAACAATGGAATTCGGGACGATACAATTGACAGACCTTGGAAGTCTTTGACAGAATAAAACGCTAAAAAATAAACCTAACATAGTGTTTTTCTTCAGCTTTATTGCAGAATCGCTGTGTACAATGTAACGCAAATTTTAACACTTTGCCTGTTACTGTCGTCTGAGTACATTTCCTGTATAGTGTTTTACAATATTCTTATGTGTTTGTTTTACTGTCTACAATTAAAATAATAATTTATATTTCTCCCTACAGATGAATGAAGTACCTCGTATTAGTAATAATTTTCAGACACTGACCTATATCGATTAGATCCTAAAAACATGAATTGTAGGCTCTGCATGCTTATGATCAAAGGAGTTGCTAAGCGTCACATGATGGTTGAAAGTCTTATATTTCCATAAATGTATATACTTGGATACTACGACCAAATCTACACGAGGAACTGAACGTAATGTAGTTATTGAGGACTATTCGAAGCGAACAAATGATGTTCTAAGCAGACAGTGGAATAAAGCATTCCTATTAACAGTACTGAGGTGAAGCCTTTTACGTAAAACATTTATGCCTTTAGTGTACACACATTCAGACTTTACTGAAATAAATATCGCTTTGAAAACGGAATTTGCACATACAACCACCACAAACTTTTATCGGAAATTTTTATGCTTACTTATCTACGTGGTTCAAATGGTTCCAATGGCTCTGAGCACTATGGCACTTAACTTCTGTGGTCATCAGTCCCCTATAACTTAGAACTACTTAAACCTAACTAACCTAAGGACATCACACACATTCATGCCCGAGGCAGGATTCGAACCTGGGAACGTAGCAGTCGCGCGGTTCCGGACTGAGCGCCTTAACCGCGAGACCACCGCGGCCGGCTATCAACGTGGCTAATAGTTGCTATACTCTTACAATAATGACATGTGCAAAGCGGTGCAGTGAGATACAGCGAGTATTGCAAAAATAAAACACTAACATCCAACCTGAAAGTGAAAAACCTGACGTACAGTTACGCTTTAAGTGTACTTGACTGGGTTCATTAAATACATGTAATAACGCTGTTAAGTTCAAAGTGTGTTGCGTTACGTCGAAAGAGCAGCTGTCAACGGGTAACGGCCATTGATTTACGAGAATACAGGAATTCAAATTTATAGACGTCAGGCAGCTGACTTTTTTTACATAATCCCAGTATCGGTGAATACCGACTCAATTATCATATTTTGAAAAAAAGTGGAAAATATGTCAATACAAACAAGGTTAGAAACAATTCATGTAGATATACGAATATGTATGTATCAGAACAGTCACAGATGGTTCTACACGCTTCTGCCGAAAGATATAAAATGTAAACCATGAGAAAGAGGAAGAGCATGATTTCGCACTTAGTTGGAACGAGATATGAAACCTGTCGAGTGAGAAAGTTTCACTGTGCTATGATAATGATGGCGTTTCTGTCTTTACACATAATCTCGTGGGAAATATTTGTTTAAGGTCTAGCAGAGTGGTGCAACGTTTAAGATACTAAACTCTTATTCTCAAAACAGGGATCTAGTTTTTTCTGACCTTTCCAAAAATGAAAGTACAGAGTGGACGAGAAATCCCCCTCCCCTTGTAAGCCCGGTTTAGTATCAAATTTTGTTACGCAGGTTGGTAGCTACGTTATTTCTTATCAGCTGCTGGAATAAATTGTTAGAAATGATGTTTACGTTTACACGTAGTCGCGTTTTAATTTGTAGCCAGGGCAGATGTGATCGATCAAGTTACACTATTGAGGAGCTCTTAATGACAATTGTGTGGGTGCACGAACGACAACACTCAGGGAAAACAATAAGACAGATTATGTGAGCATTTCAGGAGAGATTTAAGCAGGCTCTACCTCCAAAGGCAACACTCCTGAATTGCGAAAGATGCGTTTTTTGTTTTGGCAGTGTTTAAGATAGATAGCGGAGTGGAAGGAAATCGACAACAGTGCGAGATTAAATAAGAACAGTCCTTAAGGTCAGACCTTTTCGGTCGGCGTTCCTGAACGAGTTACTGGATACAGACTGAAATGAGCGCGTTTTAGCATGCCGTGCATTATCTCAATTTACAAACGCAGTGAACCGAGCCAAGCTCATGTTTTCTGATGAATGCGTTGTTTATCGCAGCTCATGAGACCGAAATGTTGTCGCTTGGGCCAAAGAATATCCTCATTGCACGGTCGAGTTAGTAAAGGAACTGCCTCACATAATGATATAGGGAGCGATGACATCACATCTGCTTGGATCGTACTTTTTTGAAGCGACTGTGAAGGACGCAGATTATTTACACTTGTTACAAACTTGGTTAATACCTCAGATGAAGGAACGGTGCCTCACAGCACGCATACGTTGCAGCAACACGAAGCAACTCCTCACTCCGCTCTTGCATTGCCAGAGTTCCTAAAAGAACACCTTCCAGGATGATGGACAGGTCGTGGTTCATCAGCAACACCAGCTCCCTTGAAATGAACTCCTGTACCCACCGCAAATGGAAACTCCCTACTGGGAGTCATTAAGACGCATGTACCTCTACGTAGTTATGCTACAAACGAAGATCTGCGTAGTGCAGTTCAGGATGCATTTTACGCTGTAACATCGGACATGCTCAAAAATATGTCAATAAGAACATAGAGGCGTATGGAAATGTGTTTACAGCATAATGACGAACATACCGACGAACTGGACATTTATTACTTAAGTCAGTACTTAAGCTAAGAAAATCAAATCAATGAGCATTCGATACTAAGGGATATGGGGAATTCTCGCCCACACTGCGTGTGATTTCCGAGATGCTTCGTCTCACGAGACGAGACGCTTCTTTCCTCCTCCACTTCCACGGTGAGCAAATGCTTTGTCTCCAGTGACCTCGACATAAATGAAACGTCAAAACATAAAACATGTATTGGTCCTTGCTTCCTCTACACACGGACAGTACGTATGATTCAGGTTACTGAAAGAACCATATATGAATCACTCCACTTCTATGTTCTAACATAATGCACCTACACGGAACTGTGACATGCACTAAATTTATGAACATTGTAACAAAGAAAGGCTTGAAACAGTCGAAAGACTGCATATTCGTGTATGTTGAACAGTGTACCAACAGTAAATAACTAAGATGGGGGAGACCTGTTGTCTGCTTAAGCCCAGAGCGTTCTTTTCCGTATTACTGGAGACATAATTTTCGTCCATACCCAATCTGTGAAGTTCTGTCAAACAAATATAGAATGTGAAACAAGTGACTGAACGTTTCGTCAACTTCGTAGGGTGCAGTGACATCGCTTGCGTGAGTTCGAACAGAGGCAGGACGATCAGTATCCGGGACACAGGTCTGGCACACAGACGCAATCCGGCCCCAACAGCAGCATGATGCTACGACAATGATAGGGGTTCAAAAAAAGGTTCAAATGGCTCTGAGCACTATGGGACTTAACATCTGACGTCATCAGTCCCCTAGAACTTAGAACTACTTAAACCTAACTAACCTAAGGACATCACACACATCCATGCCCGAGGCAGGATTCGAACCTGCGACCTTAGTGGTCACGCAGTTCCAGACTGAAGCTCCTAGAGCCGCTCGGCCACAACGGCCGGCAATGTTAGGGGAAGAAAGCATCGTGTAGCAGTGTTAGCTGGGAGACCCCGAGGAGAAGGTTAACCCGCCTATTACGAAAGGGGTTGCTTCCTCCACATACGCGGGCTGTGAGAGTTGTAAGATGAAGATGAAGATGAAATGGGAGATATGATACTGCGTGAAGAGTTTGACAGAACACTGAAAGACCTAAGTAGAAACAAGGCCCCGGGAGTAGACAACATTCCATTAGAACTACTGACAGCCTTGGCAGAGCCAGTCCTGACAAAACTCTACTTAGACTTGTTAAGGAGACCACACCCTGCCCATCTAACCCATGTTAATTCAGGCAAGTATTTGACCCATTTCTGAAAAAACTATTTGATGCTGGACCTTAATATTTTTCTGTATGTTACACGATGCTAATAGAGTCAACTATAGTAAAATCTACTTTATCCATTTCATAGTTTTTTTAAGAAATACTTTTTTAATTTATTAAAATATATAAAGTTTTTTCTGCAGAAATTTTTTTTGTGGACTTTCTAATGGGGGAATATTAATGAATCTAGTACCCTAGGTGGCTTTTTACGTTATGCAGAGTCTCTGAAAATTTCATTCATTTACCTACGATAGTTTCTGCTATAATGGGGCATGTTGTTGTTGTGGTCTTCAGTCCTGAGACTGGTTTGATGCAGCTCTCCATGCCACTCTATCCTATGCAAGTCTCTTCATCTCCCAGTACCTATTGCAGCCTACATCCTTCTGAATCTACTTAGTGTATTCATCTCTTGGTCTCCCTCTACGATTTTTACCCTCCACACTGCCCTTCAGTACTAAATTGGTGATCCCTTGATGCCTCAGAACATGTCCTACAAACCGATCCCTTCTTCTGGTCAAGTTGTGCCACAAACTCCTCTTCTCCCCAATTCTATTCAATACCTCCTCATTAGTTATGTGATTTACAAATCTAATCTTCAGCATTCTTCTGTAGCACCACATTTTGAAAGCTTCTATTCTCTTCTTGTCTAAACTATTTGTCGTCCATGTTTCACTTCCATACATGGCTACACTCCATACAAATACTGTCGGAAACGACTTCCTGACACTTAAATCTATACTCGATGTTAACAAATTTCTCTTCTTCAGAAACGCTTTCTTTGCCATTGCCAGTCTACATTTTATATCCTCTCTACTTCCACCATCATCAGTTATTTTGCTCCCCAAATAGCAAAACTCCTTTACTACTTCAAGTGTCTCATTTCCTAATCTAATTCCCTCAGTATCACTCGACTTAATTCGACTACAGTCCATTATCCTTGTTTTGCTTTTGTTGATGTTCATCTTATACCCTCCTTTCAAGACACTGTCCATTCCGTTCAACTGCTCTTCCAAGTCCTTTGCTGTCTCTCACAGAATTACAATTTCATCGGCGAATCTCAAAGTTTTATTTCTTCTCCCTGGATTTTAATACCTGCTCCGAATTTGTCTTTTGTTTCATTTACTGCTTGCTCAATATACATATTTAATAGCATCGGGGAGAGGCTGCAACCCTGTCTCACTCCCTTCCCAACCACCGCTTCCCTTTCATGTCCCCCGACTCTTATAAGTGCCATCTGCTTTCTGTACAAATTGTAAATAGCCTTTCACTCCTTGTATTCTACCCCTGTCACCTTCAGAATTTGAAAGAGAGTATTCCAGTCAACATTGTCAAAAGCTTTCTGTAAGTCTACAAATGCTAGAAACGTAGGTATGCTTTTCCTTAATCTTTCTTCTAAGATAACTCGTAGGGTCAGTATTGCCAAATGGTTCAAATGGCTCTGAGCACTATGGGTCTTAACATCTGAGGTCATCAGTCCCCTAGAACTTAGAACTACTTAAACCTAACTAACCTAAGGACATCACACACATCCATGCTCGAGGCAGTATTCGAACTTGCGACCGTAGCGGTCGCGCGGTTCCAGACTGAACCGCCTAGAACCGCTCTGCCACACCATCCGGCTCAGTATTGCCTCCCGTGTTCCAACATTTCTATGGAATCTAAACTGATCTTCCCCGAGGTCGGCTTCTACCAGTTTTTCCATTCGTCTGTAAAGAATTCGCGTTAGTATTTTGCAGCTGTGACTTATTAAACTGATAGATCGGTAATTTTCACATCTGTCAACAGCTGCTTTCTTTGGGATTGGAATTATTATATTCTTCTTGAAGTCTGAGGGAATTTCGCCTCTCTCATACATCTTGCTCACCAGCTGGTAGAGTCTTGTCAGGACTGGCTCTGCCAAGGCTGTCAGTAGTTCTAATGGAATGTTGTCTACTCCCGGGGCCTTGTTTCTACTTAGGTCTTTCAGTGTTCTGTCAAACTCTTCACGCAGTATCATATTTCCCATTTCATCTTCATCTATCTCCTCTTCCATTTCCATAATATTGTCCTAAAGAACATCGCCCTTGTATAGATCCCCTATATACTCCTTCCACCTTTCTGCTTTCCCTTCTTTGCTTAGAACTGGATTTCCATCTGAGAACTTGATATTCTCTTTCCTCCAAAGGTCTCTTTAATTTTCCTGTAGGCAGTATCTATCTTACCCCTCGTGAGATAAGCCTCTGCATCCTTACATTTGTCCTCTAGCCATCCCTGCTTAGATATTTTGCACTTCCTGTCGATCTCATTTTTGAGACGTTTGTATTCCTTTTTGCCTGCTTCACTTACTGCATTTTTGTATTTTCTCCTTTCGTCAATTAAATTCAGTATCTCTTCTGTTACCCAAGGGTTTCTACCTGCCCTCGTCTTTTTACCTACTTGATCCTCTGCTGCCTTCACTATTTCATTCCTCAAAGCTACCCATTCTTCTTCTACTGTATTTCTTTCCCCCATTCCTGTCAATTGTTCCCTTATGCGCTTCCTGAAATTCTGTACAACCTCTGGTTCTTTCAGTTTATCCAGGTCCCATCTCCTTAAATTCCCACCTTTTTGCAGTTTCTTCAGTTTTAATCTACAGGTCATAACCAATAGATTGTGGTCAGAGTCCACATCTGCCCCTGGAAATGTCTTACAATTTAAAATCTGGCTCCTAAATCTCTGTCTTACCATTATGTAATCTATCTGAAACCTTGTAGTATCACTAGGGTTCTTCCACGTATACAACCTTCTTTCATTATTCTTGAACCAAGTGTTAGCTATGATAAAATTCTACCAGGCGGCTTCCTCTTGCATTTCTTAGCCCCAATCCATATTCACCTACTACCTTTCCTTCTCTTCCTTTTCCTATTGTCGAATTCCAGTCACCCATGACTATTAAATTTTCGTCTCCCTTCACTACCTGAATAATTTATTTTGTCTCATAATACATTTTATCAATTTCTTCATCATCTGCAGAGCTAGTTGGCATATAAACTTGTACTACTGTAGTAGGCGTGGGCTTCGTGTCTATCTTGACCACAATAATGCGTTCACTATGCTGTTTGCAGTAGCTTACCCGCACTCCTATTTTTTTATTCATTATTAAACCTACTCCTGCATTACCCCTATTTGATTTTGTATTTATAACCCTGTAATCACCTGACCAAAAGTCTTGTTCCTCCTGCCACCGAACTTCACCAATTCCCATTATATCTAACTTTAACCTACCCATTTCCCTTTTTAAATTTTCTAACCTACCTGCCCGATTAAGGGATCTGACATTCCACGCTCCGCTCCGTACAAAGCCAGTTTTCTTTCTCCTGATAACGACGCCCTCTTGAGTAGTCCCCACCCGGAGATCCGAATGGGGGACTATTTTGCCTCCGGAATATTTTACACAAGAGGACGCCATCATAATTTAATCATACAGTAACGCTCCATGCCCTCGGGAAAAATTACTTTCAGCCGTTCGCAGTACCAGCACAGCAAGGCGGTTTTGGTTAGTGTTACAAGGCCAGATCAGTCAATCATCCGGACTGTTGCCCCTGCAACTACTGAAAAGGCTGCTGCCCCTCTTCAGGAACCACACGTTTGTCTGGCCTCTCAACAGATACCCCTCCGTTGTGGTTGCACATACGGTATGGCCATCTGTATCGCTGAGGCACGCAAGCCTCCCCACCAACGGCAAGGTACCTCGTTTTAGTTTGCGGGAAACTGACTTTAAAGAAAAAACTTTTGAAATTTGTTACTTTCAGTTAATTAAAATTGTCCTGCTACATATGATGGCCCTTCTTTGCCCTCTAACAGGTCCTCCAGCTTCTTTTTCACCTTCCTGGATGTTTCTCTTGCTTTCTTGGCGATATTAGATGCAGTCCTCTCTGCATCTGCTATCCTCATTTTATCGCAATGTTGCAGGCCAGTGATCATATTTTCACCAGGATAAATTCCCGGCCAGCCGATGTGGCCGTGCGGTTAAAGGCGCTGCAGTCTGGAACCGCAAGACCGCTACGGTCGCAGGTTCGAATCCTGCCTCGGGCATGGATGTTTGTGATGTCCTTAGGTTAGTTAGGTTTAACTAGTTCTAAGTTCTAGGGGACTAATGACCTCAGCAGTTGAGTCCTATAGTGCTCAGAGCCATTTGAACGATTTTTGATAAATTCCCAGCTTTTTCAGTACCCAAAACTCTCCAGTATTACCACAATTGAATGTAATAACAGCATCATGAACTCCTAGTTTCATTGTATGCATGCCTACAAATACAGCTTTAGGAAGGCGGTACCAAATTATGCTGTTGAAACTTTCATTTGGGTTCTGTGTCTGCCCATGCAGACATTTCCTTAGAAGGTCAGGATGAGCCAAATCTCTGAAAATAGGTTTAATTGCTGTAATAACAGCAGCAGGAAGAGAATGCCGGTGAGAATAAGATACTCCAGTTGCCTGAGCCCTGTTGTATTTGCACCATGAATTTTCTCCTGATGCACACAATCCCTGACATGGCTTGTCATCAGCAGAGGGCTTATGGAAGAATATGGCCCAAACATATCTCTTCATTGCCTCCAGATTTTCTTTATTTCTCCTAATTGTCTGCCCATAGTATACCTGCAAGTTTTCTATTTCAGTTTTAGTTAACCGACCTTGTCCAGTCAACAATTTTCCATCTTTTAATTTTTTTTCCTCTCATATCAACAGTTAGTATTCTCAGCCTTGTTCCAAAACTTTCTGAAATGGCCTACACATTCTATTTTGCTAATAATGGCATCTCGATATGGTTTAGAGTTCACCACATTGTTGTATGACTTACTGTCACCATCGCCCAAATATTTGGTGAACCGTACGCCTCTTGTTTCTACGGAGCGATGAAATATTTGTTGTAGTCCATGAACTTCCATACCAACACTTGTTCCTCTAAAATTAGCCACACAGTTGTGTTCTTTATGTTAATTGACTTTATAACATTTGCAATATTTAGACGTTATCTCCACATCTAACACTTTACCGGTGCCTACACTCGGGGGAGTCACTACTCCATTCAGAGAAGTATGTCCTCTTTTCTGCCAGCTTCCATCAAGTACAACTGCAAAATCCGAACATCCATCATTTTCTTCCAGTGATTCCCTAGCAGCCAGTTTCATGCTTTCCTCACTGATCTCACGTACGGTTTTCTCTAATATTGCAGACAGTTTTTCAAATTTATTTGGTGGTTGATGTAAGTTCCTCACTGAACAAAATGTTCTCCCTGCAACCATGCCCTTGCCAGTGAATTGTAAGGCATAAACTAATCTAGTATTGATTTCATAAGGGCCACTTGCATCTGGTTTTGAAGAACTCATAAATGAAATCACAGCTGAGCATTTAGTGCAAATTAAATCCAAAGCAATTGCTAGGCCTTTTCTCCTGCTGGCACTCTCACAAATTTTCACACTCTGTGACTCACCACACTGTCTACATTGTACAAATTTAGAAATTACATCTGATAATATTCTCAAATTTATAATAATGTTACTGCACCCCTTGTCACGTACAGTTAATTCCTTGTAACTCTATTGAAATGGTGAGAGCTTCTTTGATGATGCACTTGTTGAAGAATTACAATTACAAATATCGTTGCCAGATGACATAACCTCTTCTACAGAAGGCTTTCTAAACTTGTTTCCTATAAATTGTCGTTTCTTTAAAATGATTTTACGTTTCGTCATCTTCAATAAACACAACAAAACACACCTAAACAAGCACTGCAAAAGTAAGTATAACAACTACTCGCAATCACATTGAACAAAAACAACCGCGTGTTTGGAAGCTTGTTGTTTACAAACAGCAGAAACAAAAGAACACCGACCGTTTCATTCCAAGGATAGCCAACACTCACGGGAGTAAAAAAAATTCCCAAAGGTGCAATGTAGAGGATATAAAGGTCTAAAATATATGCAGAAAAGTGGGTGACAGAAAAGTGGGCGTGACACATAAACATACGTGGTAGGAAAATGCTCTCTAAATGCTCGAAAAAAATTTTTTTCAGCAAAATTCTTTTCAGAGTACTTAAACAAAACCTTAATCTATCGAAATATGACGAAAACCGAAAATCGACTTTTTTAGACCTGAACCATGGTGTGGTCCCCTTAAATTCAAGAGGCTGTGATGGTTGTGTAATTAGTGTAGTGTCATATTTGTGTAGTGTGACGATCAGAGAAACAGTCACATATGCTCTCACTCCTTGAGATACTGCAGTGAGGCGTGGAATTTAATAATACAGGCTCTTGGTGCAAAGTCTGGTAATCAGGGATGTTACTCCACCAGCTCACTTGTCTTATCGTCCAAACGTTTGAGGCGAAAATTTCTTCTACCACCAACTATCTCCGAGACGACCAGCACCGCACAGGCGTACGTTAGCAACCTCGACTAGAGAGGCGGGTAGTTATAAAGTAATGGGTTGCTCTAAATGATGTGGCTGTCAGAAGGGTGTGTGTAGCACATATAGCTACCGAACAATCTGAGTTCGCTGCGGCAAAAGTGCAGCTAGAAGATATAGTGGGTTGTCCGCTGCTGTAGCTGAGTGGTCAGCGAGGCTGACTGTAATGCAGAGGACCTGGGTTCGATTTCTTGTATTACCACGGTCTTTTCGTTTGTGAGACGACTGGAACGGGTCACATTCAGCTTCGTGAGGACAGCTGAGGAGCTACTTAACCGAAGAGTAGCGGGTTCAGGAGACTAAAACTGGCAACGTCTGGTGGAGCGGCATGCCGAAACCACGAAACTCCATACCGCCTCCAATGGCACCATTGGCAGAGGATTATACGGCGGCCGGTCGGTACAGATGCGTCCGCCAGGGCCTGCGGACGGAGTTTACGTTTAGTGGGATAGTTTGCATTTGGATTTTGATCGGGCTATTAGTTTCTAGTCACTGAGAAATGGATATGTCCCCCACAACATTAGGAATATATCAGGTCTGACTGAAGGACAGGGAAGCAAACTGGCTGTGCCCCTCTGAAGCAACCAGCCCAGCATTTGTCTTAAAAAATGAAGGAAAATTACAGGAAATATAAAAATAAGTAGCAGGACGGGGATTCGAACCACCGTGCTCCCAAATCTGAATCCGGTGATTTTCGGGCGTGCAGAATCACTTGCTTTTGATGAGAAGGGTTCACTGCAGATTATTTGCAGTAAAATGGATAAAAGAATAAGATCGGACAGAATATGCTGCATGGCTGCCACGTTTTGATCAAACACTAATTGCGATCTAAAGCCTTTTTGCCATAGTTCATAACTCTGGTCTTTATAACAATGTCGAGGTCGCAGCGGAAACTTTGCAAATTTTAAGGTCATTTTTTTCTATTAAGCTAGTGTAATTTCTTATGACCACAATCGGCACACCATCTACTGTTTGTGATCCTTCTCAATTAACCATCGCTATAAGCCAGTCGATATATCACTGACCCCTGACGTGGCATCGAGACAGAATGTGTTACAAATACTGGAGAAGTATCTAGCGGGAGCGTGAGGGAGTTGCAAATACTGGCTTCATACCACTTTCCTTTGCTGAATCACTTTCTCAATACAGTGATTTTATCCCGATGTTGCACCGTCGGAGGCGTGTAACTGCACTGTTGCTCTGATACTATACACTACAGCTATCACCGCCTTTGTTCAGTGTTGTGGTATTTGTCTGGAAAAACTACTTCATTCAGAGGTAATGTCATACCTCGATTTATAAAGCCTTTATAACTTTTAACATGGATACTTGCGTGCACCTGTAGAACCAAGACCGATTGTGATAGTAATATGGTCGTTGCGATCGTGTATTTTAACGTCTGACGGTTTGTAAAACGATTACGCCTCTCTTTCTGAGACATAGAATTACCACTAGCAAGAAAAACTTACATGTCCACCCATCACTGATTTCCTCTCAGTATTATTTCGTATCGCCAGAAATCGGTTGTTGGCGAAGTATTATACTTAGTAGTAGGGGGTGCGTGGTAGGTTCGCCATGACCATCAAGCTTATAAGGTATATGTGTGTGTGTGTGTGTGTGTGTGTGTGTGTGTGTGTGTGTGTGTGTGTGTGTGCGTGTGTGTGTGTTCCTACATGTGCACAGGAAATGACTATGTCCAGTTGCACGAAAGGTATGGATTTTATGTGGAATGCTGTGATAGCAAAGGGGAAAGAATGTCAAGTCATAAGAATGGTGCAGATATATCTATTTCCAGGGCCAGAGCCGTAAACAGAGTGTATTTCCGATACCTCACTCATTGTCGAATGTCGTCCAATTGAGACACGATCGTAACATTTAATCGTAAGTATAGCGATCAAATATGATTGTGGCAGTGTTGTGTAAATAGTTCCACGTAGTCAGCGCGTACACAAT
Source organism: Schistocerca serialis cubense (assembly GCF_023864345.2). Taxonomy (NCBI): domain Eukaryota; kingdom Metazoa; phylum Arthropoda; class Insecta; order Orthoptera; family Acrididae; genus Schistocerca; species Schistocerca serialis. The sequence goes on from NC_064642.1 coordinate 336,459,287, forward strand.
TTCCCACTAGAGCGCATCCCGTTAAGCACAACAGCGCAGGCGCAGCGCTCGTCCGTCTCGGTACTGCGAGATGGCGCTGCCTTAGAGATGGACGAGATTCTGCTTCCGCCGATCCTCGTGTTAATATGTAACGCAGCCAATGACATTGCTGCTAACATAGAACCTTTTCTCCTCATGGATCACACTCGCGCAGTGATACCTGAACGCGCGAGGTATTATAACGAGTGTACAGACCTCCCATTAGTCAGTCTGCATTTGTCTGCACCAGTCTGTACCAGTCTGCATTAGTCTGTACCAGTCTATAGTCAAGTTTCAGTCTGCGCCTAACGAGATTACCATATTCCTGTACATAGCCATTAAGATGAATGTATAGACACTTTGTCAAGTATCAGAGATATGTGAGAATAAGATTAACATACCAAGACCAAAGGAACTTCAGATTGTCAATTGTAAACAGCATCCAGAATCAAGTTACGTTATGTCTACGCTTTTTATTATTTTAATAAATGTGTGTGAAAATTAATCAAGTTCTGTTTAAAGTTGGTCACCGTCAATCTGCTACTCTAAGCGTGCAAGTGGCATTTCTATCGTCTGACCTAACGGCAGAAGATAAACACGCCACGATAAGACCACGAGACATATTGCTGACACTCGCCTACTTCGTTAGAGCGACAAGTCAAATAATCTGATGGTGTGTGTACCGAAGGTCTTACAGTACGCACAACACAGGCTGTGGCAGGAATGATTCACGTTTGCAGCTAATGGTAGGAGCTGTCCGAATGGAGAGGCCTGTTGCGGTGCAGGAATGAAGCTGACTTAACTGTGTCGTCCTCTAGACGGCCGAATAGCGAATTAATCTTTAGTATGTGCTGGACAGCTTTCGTGATCGCGTGGAAATCTGAATAGATTTCTTATGGAAGTGTGTTTGCGCTGGACCATTATTCCCTTTCATACAAATTGTCCGGTTGACTGCTTCTGCACATTTCGCGTCTTCATTTGGTTGAGAGAACATCGATTGTGCTGTGCGCATCTAGCAAGTAAAAGATAGGTGGAAGACACATTTGCTGGTTCTCTAGACAAGAGAAACACCTTAACTGACGTTGTAAATTGTAAGGATGATTTGGGATCTGTTATATGACCGACATCGGTATTCACGAGTGCAAATATCAGTTTCCTCCATTTTTTTTCGAGGTCTCTGCAGACGAGATCAGTTTCTCGTTACTCAATAGTTTACAGCACACTCCACCTCGCTAAAGTTTCGGGTATCTAGAGATATAATTTCCAGTCTATATCGTCTGAATTATTTTGCGCGAGCGATCGGTACCATACTGCTATGTGCGTGATATCGAGAAGCATCGCGAAAATGGTATGATATTCTGGCAAGCCATGCGAAATTAGATATGTTCTTGTAATCCCAGAGTGTGGAGATTGGTGTAGAAAACAAGCAAGCAAGCAAATAGGTCGGGGCCAAAAACAGTGACACCTTTGTGCCGAGGGGAACTGACCCAGCATTTGTACAACAGTCTTATCGGTATATGTACGAGTGCCCGGTGATCGCTACTGTGTGTCCTATTGTGAGGGAGGAGTAGATTCAGCACATCAATAGCCGTAAGGAGAATGAAAGATTTTTTTTATTTACATGGAAAATTATGTGCACTGTAGATACTGAGATTCATTCTGGGACCATGGTCGTATAGAGGAGACATATCCAGTACATTGTTCGGTGTCAGACTGTGCCGGCAATCCTAATATTCAATTGTAGTTACACCGATAAATATGTGTCTGGTTCCCAATATTCTTGTGAGTTTGGAGATGGCCGTAGAAAGCACAGCAGCAAGCAGGCAGGTCAGGGCCGGAAACAGCATCGAAGCGGATGCATTTGTTCTGAGCTGGGGCTTGCCCATCCTTTGTACACCGGTTCAGAGCGTCCGAGAAGGCTTCTGGCTTATGATGACTTGACTCGCGCTTCCCCTGGACAGGTGAATAGTGAACTAATACCCAGTTGCCTTCAGGACCGCATGTGTCGCGTGTATACTCCACGGAAATTTGAGAAGATTCAATACGATGAGTGTTTGCCCTGGGAGTATTGTTGGCGTTCTCCCACGATGTGGGGTCATCAACGGCCGGCTGGGCTCCCTCTGACTGCTACACTCCACCACGTCTGCGGTCATGGGACTCGTTTACAGCGGTAAATTCTTCTGTCGGCGCTGCACTGCGGCACGGTGAATACGTGGGACATATTTGACGATCTGTAGATCACTTTTGCAGGTTTTAACTGTCAGTGCAATATGACGATCTGTACAAAATAGTTTTGTAAAAGAAAGTCTCATCTGCAGAAAAAAATGGCAAGCAGTGCTTCCACATCGGCAGCATCAGCAAATTGGCAGGTAAATTCAGTAAGAGCCAATCAGAATACTACATTCATTAACATTGCTTTGTGCTGTGGATTAGGAGCCTCTACATAGCAATGAAAACGTTTGGGTTTCAGAGATGTTTGTTGAAAGCAGGACTTAATGATTTCCACCAAGGGTAACATGTGATTGACGGGGTGCCACATTAGGACCATCAGGAGGAATGCATTCGGTGTTATTCTTGGCTATTTTCGTAAACTGGTTCCGTTAGGTCAAGAACTTCCAGGCGGACAAGTTGAGACATCACAAACGCTCCTACAAAAGCGACCGTCAACTATTTTTGCGACACTTTACAATAACCCAGAAGTCGACTTGACTCTTGTTTTTATAGCCATGTGACGTCAGTATGACACTGAGAACCTTTTAGATGCACCTGCAATGGTGAGTTGCTCCACTAACATTTTGCGACGATGTGTCAGCCATGCTGGCCAGGTAAATGCATGCATGGCTAGACGCAGCGCATGCGTCTTGTTACGATCACTAGGAACAGTGCACGCTGTGCTATTCTGGGAAGTATTGGAACAGATATCTATAGCTTGAGCTGTGATGACAGAATTCGCAGGTAGAAAGGTATTGCACCAGCGACGGTAAACACGTGCACATGGCCCAGAGGTGTCTCGTGTATGGGACTGGAGTGAGCGTGCCACTTGGCATGTGCAGCTTGGACTTCTGTAGGGAGGCAGTTTGCTGATACGCCGCAGTTGACGATAGCTCAAAACCGTTTTTTTTTTAAATCATGCAATGAGTGTTTGTGCACTGCATTATTTTCGGCTGTTTAAGCATTGTGAGCCTCCAGAATTGTTTCATTTTGCAGCGGACTGTGCGCTGATATGAAACTTCCTGGCGGATTAAAACTTTGTGTCGGACCGAGACTCGAACTTGGGACCTTTGCCTCTCGTGGGCAAGTGCTCTACCAGCTAAGCTACCCAAGCACAACTCATGCAAAGGTCTCGAGTTCGAGTCTCGGTCCGGCACACAGTTTTAATCTGCCAGGGAGTTTCATTGTGACTGTGTTTGTATAGCGTTAGACATGCAGTATCTTTAGACAAGTTACGAGTTGTTTTCGTATCTGTTGCATTATTTTGTGAACAGGCGTGCAGGCTGTGCCATCCATGACTTCGACAATTGACGATTATTAAGCGTGTTTGCAGAGCTTCTTACATGCATTATTTCGACAGTTTACAAGTTGTTTGCGTCTCTGCACATCAGTGTACTGCATTATTTCGGTGGTCTACGAGTAGTTTCCAGCTCTGTATGCTGTGTACTGCATTATTTCGGTAATTTACGAGTCGTTTTCGTGTCTGCACATCAGTGTGCTGCATTTTTTTGGTGACTTACGAGTAGTTTGCTGGTCTGTAGGCTGTGTATTGTGACCCCAAGTACATCAGAGCGAGTGTTTTCTCTTAGTATAATAAATATACTATGTCATATCCATCCCTGAATATATTGTTCCAAAGTAAATAAAGCACAGTCCATTCTATTTAGCACCCGAACACTGGCTGAGTCCACTTCCCGCTAGTTCCAAAAAAGAGGTGCCGGTTGTATGATTTAGATTAGTGGAGAGAGCCCAAGTGACCTATCTTCCCATCATTTTCTTTGGTTCATGGAGGTAGCCCAAGTGAACTTATTGCCACCAATATTTGAACCTTCCACCATTTACTTTGTGGGGGTGGGGGTGGGGGTGGGGGAGGAGGTGAGGGGAGAGGAGGGTAGGAGAGGGGGTTAGGTTAGTGGAGGTTGCCCAGTTGACCTATTTTCCCACCAAAATTTGGACTTCCCACCATGACGTCATTGCAAAGTTGCGACATCTATTGACGCCATCTTGGATCCGACATCTTGCATAAATTTAGCAACATAGCAGAGTGGGTGACACTCTCATAGCTCTACTACTTTCATAGGCATTCTTTTATTTATGCTGTGGTAACTGTATGATCTGCCATTGCCGCCCTTACAAAACGAAGATGCTGACGGGCTTCGCTGCTGTGTGTACGTCTAGAACCTCGTCTATGGGTGTGAGACCCGTTTCAAACTCGCTCAGTCGGCTGTCGGAAACACGAGTGTATCTCTGTTGCATGGTTGATTGCTTGCTTCACACGATTGGGCCACACTGAGACTTCCGTCTGTGAGCATTCCCTATTAAAGGGAATTCACAGATAGCCCTTTGGTAGCTACGTCACTGCTGTATCTGTTGGCGAACGATGTTGAAACCGTTATCATTACATTTACTGTTCCCCAGGTGGCACATGGCTCCATAGCAACGAAATAGACGTCGCCTTTGCAGGTGTACTAATTTTTTCGGCAATAGACATTAAAGTTAAATTCTTCCAACCACCACACATGTATCCTGGCATGGTGTGCGTTAATGCGTTAACAGTGAATTGCCCCTAGTTCGTTGTGGGAGTAAAATGACATCAGAGTGGAAGAAGGTGGTAATGCTCAAGAAAATAAAAGTTTTATATACTGCATAGGATGGACTAGGGAAAATGACTGACAATCTTTGATGCTGGATTTGTCACTGGAAATTCAAGGGTGTGAGACTGGAAAAATAAACGGAAAAAATATTGAAGACTTTTGTTTCAAAATGATGACAAATGACAGTTTAGAGAGTCGTGGGACAAAAAAGAAGCAAAGAACAAATAGCTTAATGGTGCACGTTTCTTGTGAATTAGTATAAAGAGGAAGGTGGGCAGCTAGCAAAGTCGGCTCTCGGACTGAAGACTTTGTGACAAACTGGACAACGAAACTGTACAAAATACTGGTTTATTCGCAATGCCAGGTGGAAAAGACTTCAGTCGAATTAATGCTGATTAAACTTCTACACCATTGTGCTACACATCTGGTTTCCTCAACTCTGATGTTTCCCAGTGGTTAAGATCAGGAAGTACCAGTATGCCATCTGCTGTGATAGCAGTGCAGATGATTAACAAGTGTAGTATCACAATGTAAGGATTTTGTGTTGTTTCCCTTTTCATACAATATTTTTAAAATTTCATATTTTCCTTATGATTAGTTTCACTAACTATTAAAAACGCTTAAATTACAAATCTTGAAGTGAATTTTTATAGTAATAGTTGTATACAACTCTCTGCAGTTATCTGAAAATGCAAGGCGTATTGGATTCCATATGGCGGGTGTCGACAATCCGGATGATCTACGAGTACTGTCCCACCATTGTCCGGATGAACGAGATGCCATCAATTTCATTCTATAATACAGGACAGGCGTGAAGTTTGCATGTAGCATGAATGTCGCATTCAGTTTTTTAATCACTCCCTCCTACCTGTCTCCGAAGCCTTTGGTCTAAGGAATTGCAACTACGTTTGAAGTTAAGATCAATTTAATTGGTGCACTAATTATTTAGTTTTCGTTCGGGCGTACACGAAGCTCAGTAAAACTAGCGTTAGTATTTAGTCGCTGGCTGTCAGGTATGATATGCCTATGGCTGCTGCATCGACGAAATTACGAAGTCTTGAAAAACTGTCTCTCTGGTAATTTCCACTTTAAAAGTTATATTCAGCCCAAGGTTGGGCTGTTTATATGGTTTACGGTGTATGTAAGAGTCGTGAGTAATGGCGATAGGACTACTTTTGGAATTACGTTAAGTTGAAAAATATTGCAGGTTCTATTTTTAATAAACGGCCACGCATAATCGTGCTACTCGTACGTTCGTGTGTGATGGAGCTTTGAAATCTACAAACCAAATATGTTACTCGATATATGGCCTAATAAAATCAATTTTACGCACCTGAAAACACTTAAAAATGGGATTTTGGAGTCGGAGTGTCCTAATATGAAAAACGTATGTTTTGGGGGTGTCCCGATACTTTTGATCACATAGTGTACATGTTGAAGTATGCGTGGCCTCTTATTCCATGCATTTTATTACTCGTTTGATTTAACATCATTTTACATACAACAGGCAGTAAAATTTTGATGAATATCCTTAAAACTAATAAAGTAGCGTTCTGAGTACTAGTAGCGTTGTCGTAAGTCAAAGAACTGTTGACGCGGAATGGTAGATCATTTTACGACAGATGTCATTTCTAGCGGCTGCTTGTCGATGCATTTAACGACAACGTAAGTTGTTATTACAGATTCGTCCTCATTCGAGAAAATTAAAGAATTAAACTGAACTTCCAAGTAGTTCAAAGGCTTTACACAGAAAGGAGTGAAGGCATTTTATCGCAGCGTTTTAAATAGATCGTAAAAATAAACCAGCTTTCAGCAGGTACGAATTATACGCTACGTAACGAGAGAGCAACCTTCTGCTCCATCCCACTTGCTCCATTAGTGTTCCCGTACACAGTGCGCTGGTGGACGTAACGTAATGCCGGCCTGACACTTCTCTCGCTCCGAAGCAATAATTACTTTACGGCAGCGATCTTAATACGTATCAGCCCGTCGCTTTTATCATGCTGCCCAATCACACAATCTGACACACTGATAGACACGCACGCGGGGTAGGCGTACACACACACACACACACACACACACACACACACACACACACACACACACACACACGCGCGCGCGCGCAAGGACGGCATCAGCGTATCTAGCATCTGGACTGGCAGCTGGCACATATTGAAATCCAGTTTCACAACGGCGCTTAATTGGTAACATAAATCAGCCGGCCGATCCGGTGGGCGCGCCCCGCGTCATTACGCTGTCAGGGACGTGACAAAATCTCAATCTCGCTGCCTCGCTGCCCGCGGCCCCCATCCGCTCGCGCAACGGCCGCTTTCTTTTTTCAGCTCGTGACAGCCTCGTCGACTCCGCGGATGACATAGACGAGCTGCACCAAAGCACTGCTCCAACGTGCTGACCGCTGCCCATACAGCGGCTTCGAACCACCCACTACTACTGTAGCAGCCTTCCAGTTCATGACTCGATACTATATTTTGTCCCCGACTGTTCAACCCTGAGGTAGGTTTGCAGCATTATGCCATTCCCCTCTTCTGTCTTCCTTCCTTTAGCGATGAGAAAAACCGACGGCCGCTGTGGACGAGCGGTTCTAGGCGCGTCAGTCCTGAAGCGCGCTCCTGCTACGGTCACAGGCTCGAATCCTGCCTCGGGCGTGGATGTGTGTGCTGTCCTTAGGTTAGTTAGGTTTAAGTAATTCTAAGTCTAGGGGACTGATGACCTCTGATGTTAAGTCCCATAGTGCTTAGACCCATTTGAACCGTTTTGAGAAAAACCGACAGGTCAAAACCTATCCCGGTACTTTACTTTTGAATAACCGGGATTTTCCGGTATTTGTTTGGTCTGGATTATAACAGATGTTTTTATTTTTTACCAATCTCCGGGTAAATAAATCGAAATATCAATTAGCCATAGCAGCCCTGCTAAAATTTTTCGTTTCTAAACAAACCTTTTTTAAAGAACGAGTAATTTTTGTTCGTAAAATTTGCATTGCTTCGAAATGTTACTTTATTATAGATAGTGGGAAAAGCAGTCTCTGATATTTTAATAGCAATGCCGACAGAAACGAGCAATCAACACATGGCATAGGAATTGGTACTGCATTGGCGAGACAATGTCCCTGTTGCCGTGTGTCATGGATTAAAGGAAGCCGTGTACGTGCAGTGTGCAAGACTTGCCCCCCTCCCCACCCCCCCCCCCCCTGGTCTATACAGTAGTTCCTCAATCGTCAGACATCAGTTATAGTATGGAATGGCACCATCCCTAGTCTCGAAGTATTCTACGAAGTGTGGTATCAACGAAGTAGGGCTACAGTTCTCCATTTGCTTTAAAAGATTAAAACTGGTAGAAGCCACAACAAACTTGTACCATAATATAAGGAGAAAACTTGTATTAGTTCATCCATAGTTAGAATAAAACTACAAAGCAGCTGATTTGCTGCCTGTGTCCACATGCCTTTATCTGCTTCTAGCCCTTGAAAATGGATTACACCTCAGTTTCATCCTTTAGCACTCTTAATGCCGGCCGAAGTGGCCGCGCGGTTCTGGCACTGCAGTCTGGAACCGCGAGACCGCTACGGTCGCAGGTTCGACTCTTGCCTCGGGCATGGGTGTGTGTGATGTCCTTAGGTTAGTTAGGTTTAACTAGTTCTAAGTTCTAGGGGACTAATGACCTCAGCAGTTGCGTCCCACTGTGCTCAGAGCCAGAGCCACTCTTAATGTCCAGACAAAGATACGATCTCCGATTTCAACATGTTTTTTGAGCCGAGTCTCAAAAAATTAGAGTCAATAGGAGAATTGGTGTTTTTTTTTGTGGTAGTCAACCACATATCACTATTTACGAAAAGCAGCGAACTTTGGTCGGCTAAGTTTTCTTGGATTTGCCTATTTAAGTTAATATTTTGATTCTACGTAACTTGAATCTGAGAGAGTTAAAATTTTTCAATCTTCGTTCCATTTCTCCGTTTCTACAGGAAATAGAAGATTAAAAAACCGAAAATCGGTCATTTCAGAAACCGGTTATTTTGAGCAGATTTAACAGTCCGGTTAAACTGACGCTGAGAAAAAAGATTTAACCGAAAATCGGTTATTTTAGTGATAACCACCATTCCTAGCTTCTTCTTCGTTTCCGAGTACGTAGTAAATCCGTCATCATTCGTAGTCTGCTGCATGTATGACATACTAGGTCATCCCCGGCGATTCATTCTCTCAGTAACCCTTTCTGCTATTCTTCGGGTGACGCTGTGATGCCTTACACTGTGTTTTACGAGTTTGCATCTTCTTGTTTGGATGTGCTTCCACAGAGATTTGGTTTCCTGTACACTCTGCATTAGTAACTCTGTCTCTCCAGCTGATCTCCATCTTTTGTGTAGCACGAAATATCCAGTAGTGACAGCGGTTTCTTTGTTTTCAATGTCAGTTTTCCCTGAGAGTTAAAACCGCTCAAAATACTGCTTTCTGAAATAACTTGTTCTCAGTTTTCTATTCCTATTATTTCCCGTAATAAACGTAAAAATCCAAAAAAGACTGAAAAATTTAGACTCCCTCAATTTCAGAATACATACAATCAAACTACTAAATTAAACTGTCAAATAAAAGAAAGACGTCCACGGCTTTTGTCAAAAACTGGGAAGAGGTTGAATACTAGAAAGAATCATCAGTATTCTTCTATTGATTCTACTTTCTTCATAACCTGCTCAAAAATCATATTGTAATACATAATTCTACCACTGTTGGGGCATTACGGTAGTCAGTGCTAAAATTTGAAAACTCAGGTTGGAGAACTCAATTTTTCGCATTAAGTTGTCTGTTTTCAAGGCTTACAAGCTGATAAAGGCATACTGTGTAGACGCGGCCGACAGATGAGCTACTGTCTGGTTTTGTGAATGAATTGTAAAGTTTTAAGTTCTCTCTTTATGTGATATCGCAAGTCGAACAAATCGAGCATTTTACTTCACTGATACCGCACTTCGTATAATATATGCAGACTAGGGATGGTGCCAACCTGTAATACAACCGGGCCTAATGTTCAACAACAGCGAGATCAAACAGGCCAAGCCACAGAGTAACCGGTACATTATTGTCTCAGCCATTCTTATGATGTGTCTTTTAAGTCAGCATCGTTGTTAAAACCGCACTGATCACGTTTCCTATTTTCTATGATAACTCGATATTTCAAAGCAATAGAAATTTTACGAATCAAAATTATTTGTTTTTTAAAAAAGGTTAATTTAAAACCGAAAATGTTACCACTGCTGCTATGGCTAACTGATATTTCGATTTTTTTACCCGATTATCAGTAAATAATAAAAAAACACCTGTTGTAACCGAGACCAAACAAATACCGAAAAATACCGGATATTCAGGACTGAAATATCGGTATTGGTTTTTAACCGGTTGGCTTTTCCCATCCTTAATCTCCAGGGCTTCTGGCGGTGTCATCACTTGTTTTCCTCTTGTCCAATTCTTACACCCGATGGGGACACTCTCCAACTGAAAGTCTTCATGACCCGTTTCATTATTTGCGGACTGATTTTCTTGCTTCTGAGTCCGTCCTTTCTCAAATTAAATGCTGTATTCTGTTCACAATTTCTTTCTGGCTTCTACCAGACTTTGTGATCCTGCTTCCAAAGTAAGTAAATTCCTCTGTCGCTTCTAGCTCCTCTCTTTCGATTCTTGTTCTTAAAGATTCACCGTCTCTAATGACCTCGTTGTCGACGGGACGTTAAACACTAATATCCTCCTCCTCCTCTTAAAGATTCATATTGTTCTTTAGTAATGCACACCATGACTTTAGTCTTTCGCTTGTTAATGCCCATGCTGTACTGATTACAGCAAATCCTTTCCATTGTGCTTAAGACCTACAAAAGATCTTCTTTAGTCTCTGTCACCCACAGCAACATCATCTGTGTAATGCAACATGTTTCTCTTCTGCCCATTCAATTTGATTGCCACCTCTATAGTCTCGCGAATTTGGTCTATAGCTTTCAGAATGTGAGCACTGAATAAAAAGGGAGAAGGAGTACACCCTTACCTCACACCTTTTCTAACTTTTGCTTCTCGTTTCTGATGAAAATTCCTGATCACAGTCACTTCGTTCATGTAGAAGCTGAGTACCATTTCGTATTTCAGACTTGCTTTCTGCAGCACTCTGAACATCTCTTGCCAGATAGCATTATTAGATGCCTTTCCAGGTAAAAAAGTCAATATAAGTTCATTTATTTTTCTGTATTTGCATTTCGATAAGAATCCTCGGTGCCAGAGTCGCCTTTATTGTTCCTAATCCTCTCCAGTATTATGGGGTATCAACGCCAGCCTACAGAATTATATCGATCATTAATCTTATCGTCGTCGTCATCAGCTGTTTATCATAACCTACTTTTTATTTCATATTCCTGACATCTCCATAGATTATTTGATACAAGGATGAACTACTTTATACTGGCTGAAGAGAACTTGTTTCCGCACCACGGCGTATTTAAATGTATTTTGGGTTATGTTATTGTGTATGATAACAGTTAATGAAAGTTTTCAATTTCTTGCAGTAAATGCTCCCTTTCACAGTAATCAGTCTTTAGATCTAGTCCAATTCCTCCATCCCTTGCTGAAATTACTCTGGATCTGAAGCAAACAAAATCACGTCATCTCGTAATTGGAGGTGGTGGCGATAAGATTCCTTTATACGTATTCATTCTTAATCCCAATTTCATCAATTCAAGACCTCTTCCAAGATTGAAAAAAAGCTTTGGTGCAATTTAATCATCTTGTCCAATTCGTTTCTCAGTGCTGAACTTGTCAATCTTTCGACGTAACTGAATGGAAACTATAACCTTGCCTAAGCCTTCAAGGAAATTTTGTTTGTTGTACAAAGAATTGTATCAGTGCCTCGATAATATCGGAACAAGAGTGTCGTAGCGAAAGTATAGTTAAATAAGGAATTATTTTGACGTATTTTTAAGGTTTTTTAACAAAAAATGATTTATTTAGAAATGAAGCTAAGTATGGAAATTATGCTATGTTTTTGTGAACCAACTCGAGCATAAAATACAGAGGTAAACGGAGAGTGACAATATTCTAACCACAGACGGGTTACAGGGCTTGACGTAAATTGTATAGTACACACAGGTGCCATCGTAGCAAGATATCTTGAAGACAGTGCCACACATCCGTTATAACGTTTTTTAAAGGCAAAATAGTCATATAGATTGCAAGGTGAAAAAATGAGAATTACACAGTGTTTCCAGAGTTAGTTATATAATAAAATGGATACTCAAACTACCTTTCCAAAGTAGTGTGTATCGATACGTACTTAACATTACTGGCGGATGTTGCCTAAGTTTGATATATTCCTTATAGACTGCACATAGTACATACATTGTCCGCAGTCTTTAATACTGCACTTGTGTTTCCTGTACACCACATGCACACAAATAACAGTTTAATTTCCGTTAAAACAATAGTGAATATTTCTGACTACCTCTCGATGCTCCCTATAGCCATACTAAATAATATTTCTTACAATAATATGGAATTATTCAATATTTGGTATCGATACCGGTAGCTATGATATCTAAATAAAAGTGTCAGTACTTACTGGTGTCAGAAATTTCGAAATACACTGCGTGATCGAAAGTATCCCGACGCTCCCAAAAACATACATTTTCCATATTAGGTGCGTTGTGCTGCCATCTACTGCCAGGTACTCCATATCAGCGAGCTCAGTACTCATTAGACATCGTGAGTGGGCAGAATGAGGCGATCCGCGGAACTCACGCACTTCGAACGTGGTATACTGTTTCCGATGTGATTAAAGTGGAGACATGAAGGGACTCGTACAGCACAAAAGCGTACAGGCTGACCTCGTCTGTCGACTGACATAGACCGCCGACACTTCAGGAGAGTCGTAATGTGTAATAGGCAGACATCTATACAGAGCATCACAAAGGAGTTCCAAATTGCACCAGGATACACTGTAAGTACTATGAGTGTAAGGTGGGAAGTGGATTTCATGGTCGAGTGGCTGCTCATAAGCCACACATCACGCCGGTAAATGTAAAACGATGCGTCGCTTGGTGTATGGAGCATAAACATTGGACGACTGAACAGTGGAAAAACGTTGTGTGGAGTGACGATTCACGGTACACTATGTGGCGATCCGATGACAGGATGTGGGCATGGCGAATGCCTGGTGAACGTCATGTGCCAGCGAGTGTAGTGAACAGTAAAATTCGGATGCGGTGGTGGTCTGGTGTGGTCGTGTCTCTCGTGGAGGGGCTTGCACTCCATGTTGCTTTGCGTGGCACTATCACAGCACAGGCGTACACTGATGTTTTAAGCACCTTCTTGCTTCCCACTGTTGAAGAGCAATTCGGGGATGGCGATTGCATCCTTCAACACCTGTTCATAATGCACGGCCTGTGGGAGAGTGGTTATACGACTTTAACATCCCTATAATGGCTGGCCTACGCAGAGTCCTGACCTGAATCCTGTAGAACACCTTTGGGATGTTTTGGAACGCCGAGTTCGTACGAGGCCTCACCTGGTTTGATGCCGGCCGCCACGAATTCCTCTCCTGTTCCAATCTGTTCTTCTCAGGGTAACAGTTACAACCTTCATCCTCAGTTCTTTGCTGCATGTTTTCCAGTCCATTTCTTCTTACAGAGTTTTTACCCTGTGTAGCTCCCTCTAGTACCAATTTCGGCGAAAGAACTTTGAATCGACGAATCGGTTCAAAAATTCAAATCGCTCTGAGCACTATGGGACTTAACATCTGAGGTCATCAGTCCCCTAGAACGTATAACTACTTAAACCTAACTAACCTAAGGATATCACACACATACATGCCCGAGGCAGGATTCGAACCTACGACCATAACGGTTGCGCGGTTCCAGACCGAAGCGCCTAGAACCGCTCGGCCACACCGGCCTGCCGATGAATCGAAATCAACTCTCCATATTGTAGTAGTAGTGAAATATTTGCTGATAAGTGTTGCCAAGCCGATCTTAACTTGTAACAAGGTTCTCAGGACACATCTCTGACAGCTGATCACTAACTTGTTGTAATCCACTCTGGCAGATTTCTACACTGCTGGCCACCGTAAATGCAACACCCTGAAGGAAGCATCCGAATCAAGTGAAATTTACACCATGGGTTTGCAGCGATGAGATATGCAACTGATTAGAATTTCAGCGCAGACGCACATCACGCGCGCTTGTGGCGCCACCTCATAGCGCCATTTAAGGCTTGGCGATTTCGACGAGTGTACGCTCGCCACGTGTGTTTACCTTGTGGTTGTTTCACAAGACGATCAGTTATGCCTCGTAAACAACAGCGAACATCGTTTGATCAACTATCCGAGTTCGACAGAGGAAGGATAGTGGCTTACCGAGATTGTGGATTATCATACAGAGAAATCGCTAGTCGTGTTGGACGAAACCAAACAACTGCAATGCGGATATGTGACCGTTGGATGCAGGAGGGTACGACGGACCGACGTGGTCGATCGCATTCACCTCGGTGCACCACTGCACGTGCGATAGGCAAATTGTGCGCATGGCAGTGACGGATCGCTCAGTGACATCCCGAACCATAGCACAGCACATTGCGTCTGTAACACATCATCCAGTGTCTGCGCGTACCATTCGACGCCGTTTACAGCAGAGTGGTCTGCCCGCAAGACGTCCATTGCTTCGTCTACCACTGACACAGAACCACAGACGTCTCCGTCGCCAATGGTGTGATGACAGACTGATGTGGACGGCAGAATGGAAAGACGTTTTCTTTACTGACGAGGCACGCTTTTGTCTGCAGCACCACGATGGTCGGATTCGAGTGTGGAGACACCGTGGGGAGAGGATGCTGGACAGCTGCATTATGCACCGCCACACTGGTCTTGCACCGGGTATCATTGTATGGGGCGGTATTGGATATTACTCTCGCACGCCTCTAGTACGCATTGCCGGTATTTTAAATAGCCGGCGCTACATATCCGAGGTGCTGGAGCCAGTTGTCCTTCCTTACCTTCAGGGCTCGGCCACAGCCATATTTCAACAGGATAATGCGCGACTACATGTGGCACGCATTGTCCAAAGGTTCATCGTCAATAACCAGATTGAATTGCTTCCCTGGCCGTCTCGCTCTCCGGAGCAACGTGTGGAAGCTGCTTGGGCTGCTGTACCCCAGGAACACATCCAATGTCTCTTTGACTCAATGCCGAGACGTGTGGCGGCGGTGATCTCCAACAATGCCGGCTACTCTGGCTACTGATTCAGGCAGGAACCACATGTCACAGACGTCTGTAAACGTAATCATTTGATACTTGGTCAACATGTTATCTACAAAATAAATTTTGTTGTGCTACCTCTTGTCTTTTTTGGTGTTGCATTTACGGTGGCCAGCAGTGTAGATCCGATCGCTGCACTGAGGGCATACTTACAATTACAGATTAACAGTCAGATGGCTCTTTTGATATTATTGGTAATCCCATCATAGTAATTTGTCTCGGGATAGTATTAAATCGACGTAAAAGTCATCCCTAAATTAGAAAATCAAGCTGCCTCGGAAGCAAAGTAATTTATTCTCACTTCAACAAAGTCGTCAAGTCAATTTCTTCGAACAACAGTTCCTATAGCTAACTATTGTTCCAAGGTCTGACACAAAACTGCCATCTAATATTACCACTAATTTGGGCTTAATCAGCGCACTGTTGGTTTCACGGTACACTACCAGTGTCCGGATTATTTGCCCATATTTTTAGTAGCACAAAACTGAAGTTCCTTCCCAACGGTTTCCATAAGGTAAAGTACTCTTTTGGATATTTAATTCTCTAAGCAGCACATTTGAGGCTTCATGAATATCTCTTCGGTCATTTAATCACCTTTAATCTCTTTTCCTTTTTCTCTTTTAGAGGAAGTCTTGCAGCACGGTTGTGTTATTCGACCTCGCTTTTTGGATTATCTAGTAGACCATAGCTCACAGTTGTCGATACCTGACCAGCAACTAAATCGCAGCTGAGCACACATTTCCCCCAGTTGCTCGTTGTCTCCTTTGGTAGAGACACTCACACTGGTCTAAATTTTTGCCCTTGTATGGACAACGCAACCGGTTTCAACTTTTTTGTCTTCAGTCATCAGTCTACTCCTTATCTTTTTTTTTCAGTTTTTATCCTCTATAGCTCACTCTAGTAACATGGAAGTTAATCCCTGATGTCTTAACAGATGTCCTATCACAGTGTCCCTCCTTGTTGTCAGAATTTTCCATTATTTTCCATTATTCGTTTTCTCAGCGATTCTACAAAGAAGCTCCTCATTCCTTATCTTATAAGTCGACCTGGTTATGAACATCCGTCTATGACACCTCATCTAAAATGCTTCGAATCCCTTCTGTTCCGGTTTTCCCACAGTCCATGTTTCACTACGATACAATGCTGTGCTCCAAACTTACATTTCCTCCTCAAATTAAAGCGTATGTTTGATACTAGTAGACTTGTCTTGGCCGGAAGAGCCATTTTTGCACTGCTATTGTACCTTTTATGTCCTCTTTGATCCGTTCACCCAGGGTTATTTTACTGTCTAGGTAGCAAAATTCCTTCGTGTTCCCCAATTCTGATGTTAAGTTTCTTGCTGTTCCCATTTCTGCTGCTTCTCATTACTTTCCTCTTTCTTCGATTTACTCTCAATCCATATCCTGTACTCATTACACTGCTCGTTCCATTCAACATATCCTGTAGTTCTCCTTCACTTTCACTGAGGATATCAGCGTCATCATCGAATCTTATTGCTGATATCCTTTCACTATTTTAACTTCCTTTAATTTCTGCCATTGCTTTTTCGATGTATAGATTGATCAGTAGGAGTACTATAACTACCCTACCACAAAAAAGGTCAAAATTTAATGATTGTGGTGTTGCTCACGCTGCTAAATACTGCATTTTCGGGCAACAACAAAGTTATTATGTGGCAGGTGTCATTAGAGCACAGTTAATAAAGTCATTTCATGTAATAAAGAATAAACTAGGCACTCATCTTTTCGTGTTTCCAACGCTGGTCTCGTTGTAAAATCATGGCTCAATCGTCGAAAATCTAGGTGGTGATGATTCCAAGCTGGGATGCAAAAAGGCCTAGGTTTTATTCTGCTATATTCGAAAGTTTTGTAGATGCGCTTCACAAACCATTCTTGAAGATTAAACCTGTCAAAGTTAGCACAATGGTGCTGGAAAAAAATAATCAGCACTCCGAAGTTACACTTCCTTTTAATTGCTTTTGTATCAATATCACGGCCGGCCGCGGTGGTCTAGCGGTTCTAGGCGCGCAGTCCGGAACCGCGCGACTGCTCCGGTCGCAGGTTCGAATCCTGCCTCGGGCATGGATGTGTGTGATGTCCTTAGGTTAGTTAGGTTTAAGTAGTTCTAAGTTCTAGGGGACTGATAACCACAGTAGTTAAGTCCCATAGTGCTCAGAGCCATTTGAACCACTCCGAAGTTACACTTCCTTTTAATTGCTTTTGTATCAATATCACGGCCGGCCGCGGTGGCTGTGCGGTTCTAGGAGCCACAGTCTGGAACCGCATGACTGCTACGGTCGCAGGTTCGAATCCTGTCTCAGGGAATGGATGTGTGTGATGTCCTTAGGTTAGTTAGGTTTAAGTAGTTCTAAGTTCTAGGGGACTGATGACCTCAGATGTTGAGTCCCATAGTGCTCAGAGCCATTTGAACCATTTTGCAATATCACGTAACACACAAAACATCACTTCACAATACAAAACATACTTGAAAACATCTTCCTCTCTGTTAAAGTTCACATTTTATAAACTGGCTGCAATATGCGTCTTTACAACATGACGATCAAGACTTGACTTTTTCAAGGTCCGACTCTCTAACAACTGCTTACGCGCCCAAAAATCAAGAGTTACAAAAAAATGGTTCAAATGGCTCTGAGCACTATGGGACTTAAACTGCTGAGGTCATCAGTCGCCTATAACTTAGAACTACTTAAACCTAACCAACCTAAGGACATCACACACATCCATGCCCGAGGCAGGATTCGAACCTGCGACCGTATCGGTCACGCGTTTCCAGACTGTAGCACCTAGAACCGCTCGGTCACCACGGCCGGCCAAGAGTTACAAGTACGTCAAATATCATAGTGACAAAAGAAAGAATACACATAAGAATAATATCATTGCAACATAAACATATCGATGTATCATAGTGCCTCTACATTAATGAAATCAAATCTGAATGTTGTCTAAGAAATATGTCAACTACTTTACAGAAACACAGTAAAATATTGCTGGTATCGAGAGGTTCAGGTGAGGTACCATAATGGTTACGTAATTCAAGTACCATTACAGTACAAGACTAGATCCTTGTCTTACACCCTTTTTGATCCGAGCACTTCGTTCTTGGTCTTCAAGTCTTATTGTTCTTTCTTGATTCCTGTACATACTGGAGATTACCAACCGTTCCCTACTGCTTACTCCTATTTTTCTCAAAATTTTACATTGTCGAATGCTTTCTTCACGTCGACTTCTATTTTACATCAAGCCAAGCTTTTGCTGCTGACATGTCAAGCGTAGGAGAATGTCGTGTACTGAGTAGCTTTGGTGAAAAAGAGATGTGTCGTGACACTCAGTAAATACGTAGATCGTATTACAGTTATAATCATTTGTCTCTCTATTTACTAAATTGTCCTTACAAAGTTTTTTTGTGAAACTGTAGCGTTCAGCTGCCAAGGGTGGGCCTCTAGACTCAAACACGAAACGCGGCAGTAGAGCAAAGGCGAGAGGGAGAATGACAGGAAGGCGGGAGGTGGAGGTAAAAAACCGAGGCTGCCCATTGGGCATTGTGGCAGGTGGTAATTAGCGACAGGTGCGAGGTGGCAATTAGAGGAGCCACCGCGGCCCGCCACCCAGAGAGAAGTCGTTCCCAGAAGCAGCTCTCTGCCGGGTCTCCGGGCTCCCAGTAAACAGCGTCACGCCAGGCGCTGTCCGGGCTCTGTTAGTTACGCCCCGAACACCGCGCTGGCTAATCAGAGTCGCGCCACTAATGGCACTTCTAGGAGACCCAGGACCAGGACCGGGCGCCGGTACTCGTGAAGAAAGAGCTGCGAAATCTTAGGAGCATAAGAGGTGTGTGAGAAGAGTAATGAGACTGATTTTTTTATCCACCAAAGTTTTTAATTTTTCCGAACAACAATATTGTCCCCATCAGAGTTGTTCCCTTCGGCAGCTACACACCGGAGGATGTAGTGGGACGCGAAATTTAAGCGACACCCATCCACCAGTGTCAGCCCAGTTTGCAGGTGAATATAAGTTTAATTTAGTGTTTTGTTTATGTATTTTGTAATATTTGTAATGTTTGTGAATTATCTAAAGTTTTGAATTTATTTTTATGCTTCATGTACGGAGAGCGCGGCGCAACTAACGGAGACAGCATCTTCACTGCCGGGACCAGAGAGAAAATTGCTGGCCACTATACATCGCGGGTCGACAGCCAAAGAGCAACAGAAGATCCTGAAACCGAGTTGTTGCGTCTTGCTTCTAAAAACTGAAAAAATAAGGATTTGTAATGTTTCCACAACAATGATGTCATAGAAAGTTTAATCATGTTGTAAATGTTCAGTCCTATCTTGTCAAGGCTCATGTTCACGTCTATATGTAGTATATATGAAGATCATAAACTAGTGTATAGTACAAAAGTTTAAATACGTGTTCCGAGAATTTATTTATGAAGAATTATGTTAAGGAAGAAGTATTACTGATTTATTTGACAAGATTATTAATTTTTGACAACGGTCATCGCGAGTTTGGGTCTTGAAAGTTTATTCATTGTGGTTTTAATATTTATTAAAGCAGATAACTTGCATTAATATAATTTCTGAGAAGAAACAAACGACGTCTAAATTGAAAAAAGTTTGCGCTGAGAGGCACCCACTTGCCTTTCTCATACTGTGGCATCAAGCAGTCAGGCCTGCAAGATGAGTGGTTTGCCAAGCGAGTGGATTCTTCCTTAATTTATCGAGCAACATGAATTCTCGTATCTTACCATTTAGTTACAAATTATCCTCCTGTATGAATAATACGCAACGGAAACACGCATCTGACTATCAGTGATTTATAGAACTATGACTGTACACTACGCACTGGCAATACCACATTTACCTTTTGTCTTTGATTTAACGGCTTTTATATAAATTCGGGACATTACGATAACATACAATTTAATGAAAAAAGCCACCAATCTCTTTCTTTTCACTATTTGATTTATTCCTAAACACACAAATTCTACAACCTACAACAAAATCACATGAGAAATTCCGCCCAGTGGGCATGGCTTTACGTTAGTGAATCTCTATACTATGGTCTCGTAATCTATTTACCGCAACAGTGCACTCCCTGGATCGGATGGTGGATCTTTTATTATACCTCACACTTCGCCTCTCACAATAATCCTCACGAAACTTTCCTCCAGATCGAGCGATACAGAAGGAACAGGCATACCCACAAATCTTTCGAAACTACCTTGCTACTCCCATGCAAAACACACATACCCAAATTACAAGACATACACAACACAACAATATGAAATATTACACAAAGAACGGTTACAACTTCATCACTTTCCGCTTTCCCACTTCAATCAATATTTATCCCTTTTACACGACACTGCCCCACTTTGTAATTCTACTTTCCTACTGTGAACTCTGGAGATAAACGCACGTCTTCCTGTGCAATGCAAGCCAAGTGGCGTTGCTGGAAAAACGGCCGACTCACCTTGATTCTCTCTCAGAGTTTAAATTTAGCGTCACACGGAATGATATTTCTTAAATACTTCAACTTGTGCTACACACGCTATTTCTTAAATATTTCAGCTTATTGTACACACGCTATTAATTCTTAAATATTTCAGCTTAATGTACACACGCTATTAATTCTTAAATATTTCAGCTTAAGCTCACGGAAGTATCTCAACTTATAACTACACGTGGGCTCTTTGTGACCGTTGGTTTACTACAATCCCCTTAAAATTACCTGCCTCACTTTGTAATTTTCCCCACAAAAGGTCCTGTGAAAGAGAAATTATTAATTCTAACTACTCTTAAATATTCCACATCCATACCATGCCTCCACTCTTTCATCACGGAGCACAACAAAAAAAACAGGTCTTTACAGCAGAAGGTTCAGCGGCAGAGTACCTGAAACATGGCCGTATTCCGATTCTCTCGCACCTCTCTCGAAGTGGGAGAAGCACCCTGCTACCTTATTGGTCAGCCACATTTCAGACGCTCAAAGCTCTGGTAACTTCCATCTCTTTGGTCTCACCAAAGGTAGCCAAATAGATTCACTATCTGTGGTTAGCAGACGACCATACATTCATTCCTTTCACAGATCTCACCAAACTGGATGTAGGGATTTATTTTGAGGGAGTGCACATGTGATCAATTAAATAAATAAATTGTCATTCTTTCCCACACTGGTATCCGGCTTCGCTGTATTAATTGAAATTGAGTTACTTTTACACAAAAAATGTGTTGTTCTGACAAGAATTTCGTACCTATTTTCAATGTTGGGCGGTACTGTACCCTTTCACCACCGGCTACCCATGCAGAAAAAAATGGCACGGTACTATCCTTGCAATGCGAGGGTAGTTCCGAACATTTTTTTAAGAAAACTGTATTAAAACAAACGTAGCAATTCATCAAAATAACCAGGAGGAGACCTTAGCCCCTGGTGACCTCAAACTGACGACCAAATGTTGTTACTTTACCAAATTGGCAGTTGTTGCATTATTGTACTCTCCACAATCCGGAGTAACGTACACATACAAATTTACAACAATCTACATGACAAATAAAACATCACATCATAGAAATGAAAAAATAATCTTGAGATAAAATTTTGCTTTAGTTACTGGGATCTTCGTTATTTTTATGAGTAATCCAAATTTCACTAATTCTAAGACAAAGAAAAATACTTTCTCTGTTGTCACACATATAGACGACAAGAACTTGCATTTCGACTAGCCTTCGTTACACTTTAATGTGAAATGTCACCACTGTGATAATAAAAATAAGTGGCTTCAGTCAAAACACCAACAAGATTATTACTATGGACGACATCAAAATACATCAGTTAATTCCGATATTTGTTGTGCAATGCAAACTCTTGTCCCCTGTGACAATCTTACTGATCAATGCTACATGAACCGCTACGTTAGTATTAAGCCACTGGCTTATAATTAGAGCATCATTGTACCAAATATTCTAATAAACATGCTACGTGAACTTGATAACCCAGAACAGACAAAAAACAAACACTAACTATTCTAAACACAAATGTTGATGAAATACAATTACACTTGCTGTCCCTCCAGGAATGAAACACATAAAAAAAACATTTACACAATTACAAATACATTATTCCCTATCTTGCGAGTCACACGGAAACCTTTCATTCTGTGACTTTGTAAGTAGACTGTTTATGTTTTCTCTATGTAAGTAGGCTGTTTATGTTTTCTTATTGGCAACGTTACGTAGCGCTCAATATGAAAATCACTGGCTGTGCTGTGTGCAGTCTGTGGCTAGTTTGCATTGTTGTCTGCCATTGTAGTGTTGGGCAGCGGCAGCTGGATGTGAACAGCGCGTAGCGTTGCGCAGTTGGAGGTGAGCCGCCAGCAGTGGTGGATGTGGGGAGAGAGATGGCGGAGTTTTGTAATTTTTCATGAACTGATATATTTATACATGATGATATCAAGGTAAATACATTGTTTGTTCTCTATTAATATCTTTCATTTGCTAACTATCCCTATCAGTAGTTAGTGCCTTCAGTAGTTTGAATCTTTTATTTAGCTGGCAGTAGTGGCGCTCGCTGTATTGCAGTAGCTTGAGCAGCGAAGATTTTTGTGAGGTAAGTGATTTGTGAAAGGTATAGTTTAATGTTAGTCAGGGCCATTCTTTTGTAGAGATGTTTGAAAGTCAGATTGCGTTGCGCTAACAAAATATTGTGTGTCAGGTTAAGCACAGTCTTGTATAATTGTTTAAAGGGGACGTTTCATATGTCGACCCTTAGCCTAGGATACCTCACTGGAATCTTCTGATTTTTTGTTGTAGTTTGTGTAATTAGTGTAGATTTTGTTTATTGCTAGCGCGTAATTGTAGAGAAAATCTCCTTTGTAGTTGCAGACTTTCATTGTTGTACAGTAAAACAGTTGTGGCATGCATGTAGATTTGCACCAAGTATTTCGCAGCTGCGCTGGCAATTAAGTAGACATTATTTCCATTGCTATGTTATTTTATTTTGCTCTTCAAATTGTGCTTTTCTGTGTTATCGTGTGAAATATTGTGACAATTATGGCGTGTGAAAAACGTAATACTAGGCTCCAAAGTAAACTGAGAAATGACAGTGAAGACGAAGGCAGTGTGTTAGCGCCGCAGAGTAATGAATTAACTAATGTTCAAAGTAGTAATTTGGTAATTGCGCACAGGGAAATGGAGCGGGCGGCAAACAATGGTGTAGACAGTGAAACAGGTAGTGAACAGGGAAGCGTTATCGATCGATTGGTCAGCAACAGCTCGCCTCAGGAATCGGGAATGACAGAACACAATATTGCAAATACTGCAGACTCAGGTTTTGGGTTCTCACCGTTTTCTCAAATGAGTCAAGACACATTTTCCGCTTGTCAAAATGTGAAAGTTGCCGGTGCAACTTCACTGCCGAAAAGCACTGAGGAACATGTTTCAGACACCAGTGCATTGTTATTACAGTTAATGCAACAAATGGGACAAAGGCTACAAAAGTTAGACACAACGCTTGAACAAAATCAGAAACAAATGGGACAAAATCTTCAAAAGTTAGACACAATGGAACAACACCAGAGACAAACACAGCAACAGTTAGACACAATGGAACAAAATCTCAAAAAGTTAGACTCATTGGAACAAACTCTCGAACAAACACGTGAGGATTTAACTGCTGAGTTACATCACATTGAATCGAAATGTCAAAAAGTCTGTAATGACGTAAAAACTCAAATTTGTGAGCATTTTCAACCTATTTTTTCGCGGCATGAAAATGCATTACAGAATCACGAAGCAGCCATAAAAGAACTGCAAATTATTGTTCATGAAAATCATGAGACCTTGCAAGCTAAATTTGACTCAGTTGCATCTACCGATTCGGTTACGCAACTTGCAAAAACTCAGGAAAACTTTAAGGACACAGTAGATACTCTGAAACTTGGTTCAGAAAAACACACTGAGGAAATAAGTACACTATCGGAGAAAGTAGTTGAACTTTCGGATCAGCTAAATAATTTATCTACGAAGGTAGATGATAATCTGAATGACGCAAAACCGGTAGTCTTTAATGACACAGAACAGAGCGAACAAATTAGGAAACTGAAACAAAATCTGAATCAAATTGATACGCAACACCAAAGAGAAATCCGGGAAGTACAAGATCAGCTGACACAGGTAATACAAAAATTACGTATTTCAGAAGACACTCGCGCTCCAACACGGGAAGAGGGACTTAGAAATACGCAAAAGCCACAAAATAATAACACAGGGCATTTCGGTGATTATGAAAGAAATTGGCAAGGTACACCGAATTTTGAGATGGAACCGCCGACACGACGTAACTATGACCGAGATGCTACTCGTCGACACGATGATTTTGACTATAAGTTGTTCATTACTACACGTAAATTCAAAACATTTAAAAATTCTGGCAACGACATTCATCCACAAGCATGGCTCCATCAATTCTCTCATTGTTTTCCTCCCAACTGGTCATTAGAGCACAGATTAGAATTTATGTGTGGCTACTTAGAGAATGAACCAGCTGTAAGAATGCGATCGGTCATTCACGATTGCCACAGTGAAGGAGAATTTTACCATGCCTTCCTCTCAGCATATTGGTCTCAAGCTTCACAAGACCGGGTAAAATATAGCATCATAATGATGAAACATTTCGAACAATCCGAATTTTCCAGTCTTGTGAAATATTTTGAAGACATGTTGCACAAGAATCAGTACCTGTCAAACCCATACAGCCCCTCAGAACTCATCCGCATTTGCTTAATCAAACTGCCTGAACATTTACGACATATTATTTTAGCAGGACGTTGCAAAGACGACATTGAAGCATTTCAGGGACTCTTACAAGAATTAGAAATTGACACTGACAATCGCGGAACGCGAAACCAGGAACACAGCAATTACAGGTCACATCCGTCGCAATTCCGCGATGAAAGAAGTAATAACTTTACACGACAAGGCTATTCTCACAACACAAATCGTGACCAAAACAGACACCACCCGTATGACAACCGTTGGCAGAGTAGTAATAACTACAGGGAAAGATCACCTCTCCGTGGTAATGACTATCACAGAGACAATAAGATAAACAGACAATACGGGAACCAAAATAAATACTATCAAGGGAGACAGAATAACTTTAGACGCAACGGACCAGCGCGCAGTTACGATTCAGGGAGAAATTCTCCACCATGTGACCGACAAGAAAGAAACTATGGAATCTACCGACATGACGACAGACGATATGATCGTAACGACAGACCTGAATTGCATCAGAACTGGCGGGATTCAAACAGAGCAGGGCCCTCTCGTCACGGTGAATTTGTAGAAGTTAGGTCTCCAAATCCCAATAACGACGCGCGCCAACAAAGGGACAGACAATGACTCGCACCGCAGGCAGCCGCTTGCGCCGGCTGGCTCAGAGAAAAATAACATAGACGCTAACCTTGAGAAAAATTCCAGCATTCTTTACCGACATATACCGCCTGACAATTGCATTCAAGTTCAAACTCTGAGTACTATGAAGAGTAAAGGTTTACACCACATTTCACATGTAAAATAGTTTATTGAAAGATAATCTGCTTTTTAACTTAGTCCTTGTCATAAAATTTTTCGCTTCACATTACTAATATGCTTTGTCAGACTTAGAAACTGTTAACATGCAACAATGTTTGAAGTTAAATATCCAGTCTAGAACCTAGGGAACATTTTTAAAACAGAAATTACGAATGCATTGTTATAGTGAACAGACGACACAGTGTTGTATTTGTACATTCTTGCTTGTTAGTTGCACGATTACGTAACGACTATCAGGGTTACATACTTAGGACACATACTGGTACTGCTAATGAGATTTTAATGCAACATTTTGGTTTACTTGAAAATACATTCTGGGTTTAAAGTGCTTTCTGAGAGATACCAGATGACACAGAGGTTAGTTTATGTGACAGCTACACGATTTTTATCACGACGCTACTAATGAGTGACAATGTACAATGTTGATTTTGCGGTGTTTCTGTTTTATATCTGCACAGTTTTTCTGTATTATTCTGGAAAGTAAAACATGTTTTAGTAGTAACTTTTATGGTATAGCTACAAGGAGACAGCCTTTTCTGTAGCACAACAATACGTTACAGCACAGTACTTTCTTCATCACGGCAATAAGCGTAACAAGTATGATATCTATACGCAAAGCATTTCACTTTTGTTTATCACGAGGTAAGTACATTGACTTCTGCAGAACTTAGCTTTCGGAGGACGATAACTACGACACTTCCACAGAGATTATGTTATAAGACGCACAGTTTAGCGCTACAGTACACGTATTTGAGTGATCAATTTTGTACTTAAAACATTTATTTTTAAAGATTTTTGAATTACAAAGAAAGTTTTCCGTGATACATTTCATTCCATTGCTGTAATCTGTAACACCTGAGGGTATAATTACATTAATCCTCAGGGGGGTACGCGCCTACTTTGTGTACCATGTGTGTGGCAACCACAAGGAACCCTAGCTAATATGGTATTTACTTATACAACTTTACACATCGGTACCATATTTCTCTAACACATAATTTACACAGCTATCTGATCATGTGACTGAGAGATAAACTTTTTTATTACATCAGTGACAGATGTTTACGCAATTACACAGTTGGACTTCTCACTTAGGAAATTGTATTTTGTCTGTACTGTGTGAACTGTTCATATTTTTTCGGAACCATTGTGATACTATGAGAGCTTTGAATGTCGTATTTGGTATGAGATCATGATTTTTAAAGTACGTTTGAGGTAGATGACACTATTTAAATGAGCAGAGAATTCTTTTTAGGCTTAGAAATTATTGGAGGAAGTTACGACGATTTTGAGATTTGACTGAAGTGTTATGATGTTATTATTACGACGACGATGTGTACTATGCTGTTGAGGTATAATGTGTGTGTATATGCATGAATGTATTACAATGCAGACGAAAATTTTTTGGACACTGTTATATCAATAGCATTTTGTTTCTACAGATTTGCAACGCTAATTCATGACCTGTGAAATATTTTTATATGACTGCCACGGTAGCGGAAACTGCTGTCGTAAATATTTCCGTAAGAAAGTTAAGTAACCACCTGCACGTAATGCGTCGCGGGCACCCAGCTGTGTCAGACGCCTGGAGAAAAGGCCATTATTGCGAGCCCTTTTCAGCGGCACAGGTAGAACAAAAAAAAAAGGGGAGGCCATTATCCTCGGAAATATTTTTACATCTGCACACCTGATTACGACAAGCGTCTTTCTACGAGAGTTGAGAGCTACTAACTTATGAAATGTCACATGACTACTGAATGATATTTTTATGCTTTGCTTTTCATAGTTGCTTATTTCATTTGACATCTGTTTTCCAGCTGTGTTGCAGCATTGCTTTTATAAAATAAAATGCATTTGCTAATGTGAACACTTTCTGTCAACAGATCTATTAAATAATTATTTTATGATCCACATTCTTTAAAAAAGGAGCACTTGGAAAGGAAAGAACAATAAGAAGGAACTAGTAACTGCATTCATAATTTTCTTTTCAAGTAATTGGTAACTTTTTGGTAAAATAACTTCTTGTGGTGCACCACTTTAATTACATAGACATTAAGATGATACATTTCCCTTATTTGCATTGTTGTTTAGTGTAATATTTTTTCTGCTTGCGCTATGTCATGTTTAGGTATAAGTTGCTGCTGTTTGCCAGGCATAGTGTTATTGAATTTGACTTTTGCTCATTTATGCTGCTAGCTTTGCCAATTTGCATTTTTTGTCATTGCTGCTTGTGTTAATTGTTTTGTGCTGCTGCATTGCCTCGTTCCTTAGTTTAGCATCTGAGCTCAGTAGATTTAAGTTAGCTTAAGAGGGGGTAGCCTCTAAGAGAATGAGTTGCGATGAATTGGAAGAAATGCATTGAGAAAACAGGTTTAGGTAGGATTTTCTTGGAAATAAATGTTGAGGAAAGAAATGTATGAACATATAAATACAGAAAGCATGCTTAGATAGAATTTTTTGGGTGGAAACAAAGGATGAAATAAGAGGAAAAATATATGAAGTTTTGGGTTGGACTGCAGTACCACATGTTACACTGAAAACGAACCCTGTCCTTTCCCTTTTGTGTTATCCCACTATGTGTGTGTGTACCCTTGTGTATTTGTTTTCTTCCTGTCTCTGTGTAGTTTCATAGAATTTTTTCTTCTATTAATATTAAGCTACATTCACTATGATGAGGAATACTGTTATCCTCAAATATAATTGGCATTCATAATATGTTATTTACCTTATAAATATGCTTACACATTATTTATTCTGTTCAATGCTCATGTGTGAAGTTGATGTTTCAAAAGTTATTGTGATCCTTTATGTATGTACTCATGTCATAATTCCACTGATGTATATGTTTATTTCTATTCTTTTGTAAAGCCTGTACTACAGATGTTATCTGTATTATTATGTTTTTAATGATGTATTTTGTACCTTTGTAATTGTATTCTTATGTTATAGAATTGTAATTGTCACCAGTTCATGACATTATTAACTTGTTAGTTACATTTCACTGCACACGTTTCTGTTGGTCATAGTATATGGACAATATGTGAGAAGTAGGGACTGTTAGTGTTTGCACGTGTGTTAATGATTCAGCAAGGGACTGGATAACAGCATTGCTGGATCTAAGGACAATTCCAAAAACTTTATGAGTGCACAAGTGGTGGTTTATGGACTTGCTATATTATCCGCAAGACTCTTCAATGGTGATTGTGCACCTGCACAGTCACAACAGATGGCTGCTGGCCATTTCTACAAGGACTACAGTGGGTCTACACCTTTGCTGACTCACCAATACCATTATTTCTACAAGGACTGCAGTGGGTCTGCACCTCTGGTGGCCCACCAATACCACAATCTCTACCAGGACTACAGTGGGTCTGCTCTGTGATGACCTACCTACCAATATTCATCAAAACTTCGACTGACTCTGCTGTGGGTTTGCTCTGTTGTGGATCAATACTTGTCTGCATGTCGAGAGTCAGCACTGTCTTTCCGTTGGAAGGACAACACTACTTCTTCAAGACTGCATGGAAATCCACTACTTCCGTGTGCATTTTCTTTTACTGCTCAGACTTTGAGAAAAACACTGCTATTCTCCTGTTATGTACGATTAGGACTGTCTTTATGGACTGTGAGAAAATTTTAGCTTTTGACCAACATTGTATCAATAAGTGTGTGCATTTGACATGTTTGTTATTGTAATTATGAAAAATTTTATCAAATCATTATTGGCCACTGCCCAAAAAAAATTTTGTAAAATTTTTTGTGGGGAGCATGGGGGCTATGTAAGTAGACTGTTTATGTTTTCTCTATGTAAGTAGGCTGTTTATGTTTTCTTATTGGCAACGTTACGTAGCGCTCAATATGAAAATCACTGGCTGTGCTGTGTGCAGTCTGTGGCTAGTTTGCATTGTTGTCTGCCATTGTAGTGTTGGGCAGCGGCAGCTGGATGTGAACAGCGCGTAGCGTTGCGCAGTTGGAGGTGAGCCGCCAGCAGTGGTGGATGTGGGGAGAGAGATGGCGGAGTTTTGTAATTTTTCATGAACTGATATATTTATACATGATGATATCAAGGTAAATACATTGTTTGTTCTCTATTAATATCTTTCTTTTGCTAACTATCCCTATCAGTAGTTAGTGCCTTCAGTAGTTTGAATCTTTTATTTAGCTGGCAGTAGTGGCGCTCGCTGTATTGCAGTAGCTTGAGCAGCGAAGATTTTTGTGAGGTAAGTGATTTGTGAAAGGTATAGTTTAATGTTAGTCAGGGCCATTCTTTTGTAGAGATGTTTGAAAGTCAGATTGCGTTGCGCTAACAAAATATTGTGTGTCAGGTTAAGCACAGTCTTGTATAATTGTTTAAAGGGGACGTTTCAACTTTCTTGGGGTCAAAAAGTTGCTGATAGTTTTCCTAGAACCACTGTCTCGGTGTCAAAGCTCTCCCATGGTTACCCGGACGAAAGTCTTTGAGTCACTCAAATCGGCATTTTGAACAC
Source organism: Schistocerca serialis cubense (assembly GCF_023864345.2). Taxonomy (NCBI): domain Eukaryota; kingdom Metazoa; phylum Arthropoda; class Insecta; order Orthoptera; family Acrididae; genus Schistocerca; species Schistocerca serialis. The sequence goes on from NC_064642.1 coordinate 336,489,496, forward strand.
GCACTGGACAGTAAACTGTATCTCACATTAAACACAAATGTCATAGTCACTGTCAGAGTACCATCCACACGAATCTGTTCGTCCAAAAAAATGGCCCTACAACTACTATTACCCACGGTTCTGTCCTTTCAGTTCATGGTGTAATTAAAAGTCGTAAGTTTCAACAAACAGCACTTATTCCCGCACCAGTTCAAGAAATGTCTCCTACTACAGACGCAAATGTCAATGTCCCACTCTAGTTTCTTGCCTTCATACAATAATTGTTCACCAAACGACAACTGTCCTCTAAGTATACCAAGTGTCCCACGTGCAATTCACAAAGCACACTTAACAAGTCACTGCCAAAAGTTTATGGATCCCACCATTCAGTGGTCAAGACAAAACAAAACGATCGTCCTGTCTGCTAAAGACAAAATCTTTTCCACCACTCACAACGTGGAAACACCAGTCCTTCACTTTCCACATTATGGAAAGTCGCAGTCATCTTGTTTCACGGCTCCAGAGTCCAGTACTAGTTATTAGCTGCTGGTAAAAAAAATGCTCGCTGGGCTCTGCCGCGCCTCGTCCATTCTGCAGGAGCGCCGCTGCGCGCGCCGTTGAGCAGAAGAAACCACCCGCTGTTGCCTCCGCGGGATACCTTCCCCAGTCGTAAGGGTGGCGGAACTCATGAATGGCCAGTGGTACGTGCGTGTCGCCCCAGGCCGTTGACCTGCTGTAGCGGGCGCGTGGAGTGTACCCCGTCCGACAGTGGAGTGGGGAGTGCCGCGGCTCTGTCGCCTGTCGCCATGGCATCGTCAGCTCGGCCCGCTAGCGGTATGGGCGTTACGACACCCAATCAGTTAGCCTTCCGTGCATCTCGCAACATTACAGACAAAAGGAAATTCTTACATTAAAATTATACACCCTAGTTTTCTACACATACAACATCAACATTTATCTCTTTTCTATAGACAGCCCACACTCGTGCTATTCATTGTACCTGTCGTCCCTCATACAAAACATGAAAGTGTAAAAAAAAACAAAAGGAATAATAAACAATCTATACAGCTCATAATTACAATATCAAATAGTAGGCTACTCTAACATCCTATCACAGTGAAAATATTAGAAACTTTATCCTAAAACTACAATATACAATGAACTTTTGTGCTTGTGACACACTGAAATTAATACCCCTTGAAAGTGTTCTAACAAAAAAATAAGAATAATCTACATAGCTCACAATTGCCTACCACATGTTATTAAATAGTAAACTACTTTAACATCCTAACACAACAAACATTTTAGAAACTGATGACTCTAAATCTACAACATACAATGCACCTTTGTGCTTGTGACAGATTGAAATTAATACCACTTGAAAGTGTTCTAACAAAAAAATAAGAAATAATCTATATAGCTCACAATTACCTAACACAGGTTATTAAATATTAAACTACTTTAACATCCTAAGACAATAAACATTTTAGAAACTGGTGACTCTAAATCTACAACATACAATGCACCTTTGTGTTTGTGACAGACTGAAATTAGTATCTCTTTATACATTTTACATTTTATTATATATAACAACATTTCTAGGACATGTATGAACCATCCACATGATGTCAAATCCTGACCTGCCATCGAGGTTCATCCAAATCAAACAATACATAATAATGTTGTAGTTACAGAACGGTAGCATCCCCTTTACAGGAGTGTGCGCATTGATCACACTACTCTACGACTCTCACTCACCAGACATCACATTTTCCTTCTCATTCAATCCATTAATAAACTAACAGAATAGGTCTAGAAGTCAGCTAACCTTAACACCACCACACTCACGACAACATACCACACCTTTGCTCCCTTATACTCATAACACCATCACACTCACGACAACATATCATACCTTTGCTCCCTTATACTCAACCACATAACACATGAAGCTGTTCCGGAGATAGCTTTCCAGTCTCCGAATTCGTCCTTTCAGTCTGGCACCTCTCTCCATCGGCTTACCTCTGCATTCACTTTATGCTAAATATCAACTTAGAATTGCGACATTTCATCTAAGAAACAAAAATACACAAATTATTCAACCTGCAAAATAACTGGTACCGTTTTGATTAGTTATACTGGTACCAGGCTTCAACAACAACAAAAAATATTATTTTTGCCCAATCGCAAATTTTATGCTAAGAATTAGATCTACACTTATATCACATCTTACGTCAGTATTCCACAACGTTCACCATCTGGGTCTCATACTCCCTTTACGTCCTTTCACATTGTGCAGTTGTCCTCATCTCTTCATTCGTATTTCGGCTCTCCGTCCGTCCATTACTCCATCATTTCCTGGTCTTCCTTCATCATTGGCATCAATCTCTATTGCAGCATACACAGGCCTCTCTGTAACATACATCTAAGACATCTCCACATTATTAATTCTACTCACCTTTATTTACCACTGTTTCATCACGTCGAATCTTTCTTTATTAATCACACTGCTTCACGTCGCTTCTCTCCTTAAATATCACCTTTATCTACTACTATTTATCACGTCGCTTATCTATCTACCATCTTTATCCACTCATTAATCATCACGTCGTTTCTGCTTGATCCTTATTCATATGACAAAAAATACGTACATACACCACCCTATCGACTCCTGTTCATGACTCATTCGACCAGTCTATTCCGTCATACTTCCTGACATCCCGCCTGAAAATTCTTATGTTCGATTTTGACCCTGCACAACGTTACACACCACAAATAAATACACTATCTACCATAAATTGCCTACTTTAGATCTATCCTTAACTTTTCCATAATTTGATGTTAGAAATGTGATGAAGCCCACGCGATTGTTTTCCCTTGATCGTCTCAATCAGTACAGCATTTTCCTGGACAATCCGCCTCACTCTGAATGGTCCACTATACACAGTAAAGAATTTGCTAGTTAGGAATCTAAGTTTACATGAAAATTAAATGTGTCCAGCGAATATAAAAGCTGGGAGAGATGGGACAGCCCAAGTGTTAGAAACTTTGGTGCTAGTGGTCTCTTTCACTAACACCAGATTCCGAAAAACCATACGCAGCATCTCATTATAACTGTCTCCACGACTATGACATACTATAGATCAGATGGCATCTAATTTAAATACTTCGATCACATTACTGATGTGACCTGTAACAGCAGTGTAAACGTACCCTATTCCATACAGATCATAATGTTTACTTTTTACATTACGTGTTAAGTACCTGCAATAGTCAAATCGCACTAATTATACTGGACTCCTTGGCATTACTACATAACATTTTAGCAACTGGTTTCTTTGAAGAAACAGTTCTTTTACTTTACAGTTCGAAATAGAAATTTGCAAATTTTGGTCTGAGAGACCAGCCTAACAGATGCCATTACTGGTGTTTTATTCTCTGATCAGAAGTATGGTATTTGCATTCCTACATATCAGTAGAGTATGTCTGTTACATAGACAATTTTCAGTGCCAGCTGCATGTGTTTTAAGGCAAGAAGCTAAGGGCTGATATGTTGGATTTGTTTCTCCTATCCATCAATCTATTACGACAAGAAAGAAATACCAGGATTCCATGCTCTCCTGTAATTCTGATAGTTTCTGCCGTTCCTATCCTCGACACTATGTGACCTATGAGTCGTGTCTCCGTTCACAATGTTGCTCTCATTACCCAGTTCCTGTAACATGTGATGAAATGACGCGGAATCATCTAAACCTCTGCCTGCTATTACTATATCTCTACGCAGTTTCACTGGCAACTTCGCTCTACAGATCCTAATGAGCTCCCCAGGTTCGTATGGCACATCCAAATACCTATTTAATCTCAGCATTTCCTGATAGCACGACACTGGATCTCTTATACCATCTTCGTTACAATTTGGCGTCATCAATATGCTTTGCTTAACCTGGTCCTGCTTACTTTTCGACCAGAATTAATTTAAAAATTTGTCACAAAACATCTTGTAGCTACTACAGTCTTTAATAACTTCCTGCATTTTCGCTCTAGCCTCGTCCCTCAAATGGTTACACACAAACTTCATTTTTAGGAGCGGTCCCCACGATGAAGGTAATGAATCTTGAAATTGAGACAGCCACAGGCATGGATGTTGGTAATTATCAGGATCCGGAAAACAAGTGTACGTTTGTACCGACACGAAGTGTCTCCTACATTCTTCTTCCGCATTTATGTTTTCCGACCTTGGGCTATACCCAGTTGGGTTTGCCACCTGTTTTATCCGACACAACCGTTCTTCTAACTCTATGAGTTCGTCATCCTCTTTCTGCCTATTTTCGATTTTTGAATTTATCTCACTCTCCCTCCGCAGTCTACCTGGTGGTGTTTCACCTTCGCTTCTGCACGCTAATTGCAACTGTGCTAGTTCTTCCCTATGTTTCCTATTTGTTTCTAATTGTGCCTCTTTAAACTGTAATAGTGATTGTATCTCTTCCTGCTCGGCATAAACCTCTCGCTGCGTACTGTCAGAGCCTGTCTCGCCTCTTACACTGACCTTTTCTACCTCTGCACTAATTGTATTCATTCTGACCACTACCTCCGCAACTTTATCCCTATATTTATTTAGCGCCATTTCCTGCCGTGTGACTTGAGCTTCCACGCTGTCTAATGCCCCTTGTTTATCTGCAAGTAAGTCCTCCACTATCTCTTTGATTCGCTCATCCGGCCACACGCCCCTATGTTCTGTAATATCGCTTTCTATTGCACTTATTCGTACCTCCAAATTATTGGCTTTTTCTTTCACAGCATCACATTCTTGCTGCACCGCATCCAGATTCTTCTCCCCCTCATCTAACCGATTATTAACTGCGGACAGACGCTCATCGATAACTGTGTGTAGCTTCCTCATTGCCTCTTTATTTCCCTTATCAATTGCCTCCAATCTCTCCTTAGTCTCCCTATTCATCGCTTTATTATCTCTACTCATCGCTTCTAATCTTTCGTTAGTCTCCCTACTCATCGCTTGTAAAAACTGCAGTATCACATCATTATTTCCTACTTTCGACGCGCTCACCTCGTTCGCCTGAGAAACCGTAGCTTCGCTAAGGGTAGCTGCACTTTCACCGCACACCTGGCCTAGTCTCGGCTCGCCCGCGTCGTCGGGAAAAGCCCGCGTTTGTGGACAAAGCCCGCCGCATAAAGGTTCCCCTTGCAGCGGTCCACTGAACAATACAGCCCCTTCGGAGTGTTTGTCTTTCTCGCTCATTAACCCATGGTCAACAGTTACTTCCTGCTGCACTGCTACGTCCACCCCAGAATCGCTATTCTCCATGGTGGCTACACTTTTCGACTGCGACCTAGTTACTACGGACATTACGCAAAAAAAAAAAAATAATTATGAAACGATCTTCCAGCCTTGTGCGATATAGCAATTAATTACATAAAATAAAATAAAAGATCCTCACCAATCCAGAAAGAATTTGCAAACAGAAAAAATTTTACTTCTTAGCGCTATCACAATACATTCCATTAAAAAAATCTTAACAGCAAACCCTAACAACAAAATATCCTAACAAAAACGATCCTGGCAAAGGAATCCTGGCAACAAATTAAATATCCTGGTAACAAAATTATCGGGGCAAAAAACGGAATCCTGGCAGGGTCGAAATTATGAGAGGCACCCACTTGCCTTTCTCATACTGTGGCATCAAGCAGTCAGGCCTGCAAGATGAGTGGTTTGCCAAGCGAGTGGATTCTTCCTTAATTTATCGAGCAACATGAATTCTCGTATCTTACCATTTAGTTACAAATTATCCTCCTGTATGAATAATACGCAACGGAAACACGCATCTGACTATCAGTGATTTATAGAACTATGACTGTACACTACGCACTGGCAATACCACATTTACCTTTTGTCTTTCATTTATCGGCTTTTATATAAATTCGGGACATTACGATAACATACAATTTAATGAAAAAGGCCACCAATCTCTTTCTTTTCACTATTTGATTTATTCCCAAACACACAAATTCTACAACCTACAACAAAATCACATGAGAAATTCCGCCCAGTGGGCATGGCTTTACGTTAGTGAATCTCTATACTATGGTCTCGTAATCTATTTACCGCAACAGTGCACTCCCTGGATCGGATGGTGGATCTTTTATTATACCTCACACTTCGCCTCTCACAATAATCCTCACGAAACTTTCCTCCAGATCGAGCGATACAGAAGGAACAGGCATACCCACAAATCTTTCGAAACTACCTTGCTACTCCCATGCAAAACACACATACCCAAATTACAAGACATACACAACACAACAATATGAAATATTACACAAAGAACGGTTACAACTTCATCACTTTCCGCTTTCCCACTTCAATCAATATTTATCCCTTTTACACGACACTGCCCCACTTTGTAATTCTACTTTCCTACTGTGAACTCTGGAGATAAACGCACGTCTTCCTGTGCAATGCAAGCCAAGTGGCGTTGCTGGAAAAACGGCCGACTCACCTTGATTCTCTCTCAGAGTTTAAATTTAGCGTCACACGGAATGATATTTCTTAAATACTTCAACTTGTGCTACACACGCTATTTCTTAAATATTTCAGCTTATTGTACACACGCTATTAATTCTTAAATATTTCAGCTTAATGTACACACGCTATTAATTCTTAAATATTTCAGCTTAAGCTCACGGAAGTATCTCAACTTATAACTACACGTGGGCTCTTTGTGACCGTTGGTTTACTACAATCCCCTTAAAATTACCTGCCTCACTTTGTAATTTTCCCCACAAAAGGTCCTGTGAAAGAGAAATTATTAATTCTAACTACTCTTAAATATTCCACATCCATACCATGCCTCCACTCTTTCATCACGGAGCACAACAAAAAAAACAGGTCTTTACAGCAGAAGGTTCAGCGGCAGAGTACCTGAAACATGGCCGTATTCCGATTCTCTCGCACCTCTCTCGAAGTGGGAGAAGCACCCTGCTACCTTATTGGTCAGCCACATTTCAGACGCTCAAAGCTCTGGTAACTTCCATCTCTTTGGTCTCACCAAAGGTAGCCAAAGGATCGACTCAAAGATGATCATATATTCCGATTCACTATCTGTGGTTAGCAGACGACCATACATTCATTCCTTTCACAGATCTCACCAAACTGGATGTAGGGATTTATTTTGAGGGAGTGCACATGTGATCAATTAAATAAATGAATTGTCATTCTTTCCCACACTGGTATCCGGCTTCGCTGTATTAATTGAAATTGAGTTACTTTTACACAAAAAATGTGTTGTTCTGACAAGAATTTCGTACCTATTTTCAATGTTGGGCGGTACTGTACCCTTTCAGCGCAAACCAATTGGACTGAGTGACGTAATTCTGCCCATACGACTCAAATTATGATGTTTTAACTACAGTTTCGTTCAAGAACCATTCAGAGAATTTAAATAATTTTGAAGTGTTTTGTAACTGACGTAGGTGACGAAGTCTGCACATGGTCATATGTGAAAAGAAAATCATTTATACAAAACTTACGTCGTTACACTACAAGGAGTCGTTCTTCCTAGTCTTATTAGCAGCGCTGACAAGCTTCATCTGGTAGGGCACTTAACATGTCGATCACATGCTTTTGAATGTTTTCCAGAGTTCCAAAATGATCTCCTTTGAAGACATTTTTCAATTTCTGGAAAAGGAAAAAATCACAAGGACTCAGATCAGGTGAGTAGAGCATCGGGAATGTCAAAAATTCGTAATGGAAGTGACGGTGTAACACGGAGCGTTGTCATAACGCAGCCAGCATCCGCTTGTCAGCAATGTCAGGTCTCACTCGATTCACCCTTTTCCTGAGCCTTTCTATGACATCTTTGTAAGACACTCGGTTGACAGTTTCTCGTGGAGGAACATTCCCACAAGAGCACGCAAATGTTTGCCGTTTTTGTCGGTTTTTTAAGTTGAAGGTCTTCCTGAGCGTGGCTCATCTTCAACGTGTTCTCGACCATCCAAAAATGATTTGTGTAATCGAAGAATTTGTGCTCCTCATAAGGAACGCCATAGGTCTCTTTCAACTTTTCAAAGGTCACACTCGCGGATTCCCCACGTTAAACATAAAATGTGATGGCATAACATTGATCTAAATTCCGCGATTCCATTTTCGTAACACACTACAAAAACTCAACTAACACAACAGGAGTGATGGCGCTCTCAAAAATCACTGATGGCTGTACTGACCTGAAATTCGGTCTGAGCATCTGGAAGGGATGAGCACGCCGGTCGACACAAGTAGAGCAACATAGCGTTGCCAGATCGCTCGCAGTGTTGTCAGTCTCATTACTTTCGTCGAATACCTTCTAAGTCTGCGATAAATTCGTCTAGGTTTGATGCTGCCTCTCGCTCTGAAGGGCAGATACTTGGCCACTGTGGGCCTAGACCCAGAAAGTAAAATTCCAAAGGCTAACAGATTCGTGAACAAATAATGATGACCGACGGCCTCGCTGTCTGGTCCCCTCCACCAAATCAACCAGCCAACAACAAATAATGATGTCGCGTAAAACACAATGAAAATTGATTGTGTTGGCTGTATATTTACTGCAATAAACACTCATAGCACTCACTTTGGTTCAAATGGCTCTGAGCACTATGGGACTTAACATCTGTGGTCATCAGTCCCCTAGAACTTAGAACTACGTAAACCTAACTACCCTAAGGACATCACACACATCCATGCCCGAGGCAGGATTCAAACCTTCGACCGTAGCGGTCACGCGGTTCCAGACTGAAGCACCTAGAACCGCAAGGCCACACCGGCCGGCGCACTCACTTTCATCACGCTTCTAGTACTTAATTAGTCCGCAGCTGACGAAATACCTACTGCAGGGAAGACAACCTGTCAGTATCGATATTCCTGAACCAGGAAACTCTTTGTTAAGTTTGTCAGATAATGTAACGAAAGCTTTCGGTTAAGCGAAAATTGCCGGCCGAAGTGGCCGAGCGGTTGTAGGCGCTTCAGCCTGGAACCGCGCGAGCGCTACGGTCGCAGGTTCGAATCCTGCCTCGGACATGGATTTGTGTGATGTCCTTAGTTTAATTAGATGTAAGTAGTTCTAAGTTCTAGGGGACTGATGACCTCAGATGTCAAGTCCCATAGTACTCAGAGCCATTTTTAAGCGAAAATCAGGTATAACTCTTTGTATGAATGTGTGGTGTCTGTTCTTTCAGACATGTCCCATGGGCGATGGATCCATCTTCTTCTATGCGAATGCACAACTACGTCCGACCTCTTGCAGGAATATCAGCGTAACGAGCTTGGAAGGAATGGACAGGGACTGCGGACAGGTGGCGCTCGACGGGAATGTGGATCGGTCGTGAGGCGGCAGAGATGGTCCGCACAGGCGCCAGTGCACTGTGTCACGGCTGGCGGAATAGTTAACGCACCTACGTAGTCTGGGATCGAATCCCGGTACGCTACACATTTTCACTCGTTGCTGCTGACTCCACGAAACGTCCCGATGCAGTTGACATCAGTAATTCCTTTCCTTTGCTTTCTCCCCTCCGCCTCCACCTTCAATTTACATATAATAACTCCCTGATGAGCGCTAGACCAGAGAAGTACAATTCTGTTCGGATTGCATTGCAAGTTGTGGGTAACGGGAACCTCCATTATTCTCACACACGTTCTGTGGAGGGTCTTTGATCATTCCTATTATTTGTGTTATCAGTTAAAATTAAAGTAATATTCTGGGCGTCTACTGCTTGCGGAATTTGGCTTGTGTATTGTGTATGGAACCGGAGACCTAGAAACTACGGAGAGGCTTAGAGGCTTCGTCCCACTGTAGCCATCAGTGGTTCACAACAGGCCACAGCAGTCCACGCTCCACGCACCCACGCCCCGCCAAACCGAACCCAGGGTTATTGTGCGATTCGACTCCCAGTGGATCCCCCCTCCGCCCTACCCCCCCCCCCCCCCTCCCGGCCACCAGGAACGTCTCATACCAGACGAGTGTATCCCAAATGTTTGCCTGGTATAGTAATGATGGTGTACGCGTACGTGGAGACAGTATTTGCGCAGCAATCACCGACATAGTGTAACTGAGGCGGAATAAGAGGAACCGGCCCGCATTCGCCGATGCAGATGAAAAACTGCCTTAAAAACCATCCAGAGGCTGGCCGGCACACTGGACCTCGAGACGAATTCGCCGGGCGGATTCGTGTCGGGGACCGTCACGCCTCCCCTCTCGGGAAGCAGCCCGTTAGACCGAGCGATAGCCGGGCGGCCTTCGGAGTTTGGCTTAGTTGCTTTTCGCGAACATCTGCATGATAACTATCAATCAGTAACTCGACACGTGTTCTATCCCACATGGACGCTCCAGCTTCCCATATTCCTTCTGTGCATTTTCTTATTCTCTTTCTCACAGTGTTTTTCAGGTATTTTTGTAATCACAGTTAATGAAAAGTTTGCGAGGCTTACTCTTTCGGTTACAGGCCGTCACGCACTGTGTGCGTTCAGTATTTGGTCATGTGTATGCTTATATTTTGAATGGAACCACCATTATTTAGGCTATTTCCATTTGACAATAGGTTTTTTCGAAGCTGTTGCTTTTGATTTTACACCCCCCTCTGTGTAATCTTCCATAATGTTCATCCTATAGTTGAAACGGCCACGATCTGGCCTTTTGCAACAGACTGAGTTATGTACATAGCACGCACCTTACGAAACATTTTCTTTTGTCATATGAATTAATTCCGTCGCTGCCGGCCGTGGTGGCCGAGCGGTTCTAGGCGCTACAGTCTGGAACCGCGCGACTGCTACGGTCGCAGGTTAGAATCTTGCCTCGGGCATTGCTGTGTGTGATGTCCTTAGGTTAGTTGGGTTTAAGTAGTTCTAAGTTCTAGGGGACTGATGACCTCAGATGTCCCATAGTGCTCAGAGCCATTTGAATTCCGTCGCCAAAAGAGTTTTAAGAGATGCAGAGAAGGTGTACAGAGGAATTCCTTAGCGCAAATTGCTGACTAAACTTACTTAATACTCCTGCCATAAAACATGTGAGCGTTTGACGCTTGTTGCCACCTCTGCATCTCTTTTATCTTTAAAAATAGTGCGTGTCCACTGCACACAATGGAAAATCAAATTCTTCACAATGAAACACACGTTCTAGAAGTGTATATGTTATTTTATTATTTGTGACCTAATCATAGGAAAGCTGTAGGACACTAGGGATCTCAAAATGTAAGTCAGATCGAGAATACAGAACTTTTATTTAATCTAATTAATTGAACAACTGACAATTAATAACACATAGTGAACTAAAATAAAACGACTAGTGGCTCTACGGGACCCAAGTTTAATTGGAAGATGGCAGGAAGCAAAACTGAATAAGATTTCCATATCTGGGCAGCTCGCAAATGCAAGATGAATGAAACATGTATGTAATTTAGATAACTGAGCATTCAAGATGCAAGAATTAAATGCCAGCTGCCCAGAAGATGGATTACGCTACTGCTTGAGTGACACATTCTTCAAGTACAGCGAGGGGGCGCCTGTCAGAAGTAGACGAGAGGCGGGAAGTTCCCTCGTGAACTCCCACAATGTCCAAGCTCCACTTCGGGAGCAGACCGAATGCTGCTGTCAATCTCACTAAAGAGTACGTTACCTTTTCCACGTAAAAACAAAGTAAAGCAGCTGATGGTGACATCATCAGAAAATTATCTTGTGCTTAAAAATTAACGGGCATTATCAACAGCACAATACGACTTTTGTTTCAGTATATCACGCGTAATCGATATACGCTGTGAAACGTCTCCTTAGAACAGTTGTACACGTGACTGTCCTTAAACTGACACACAATGTTTTTAGCGCAACGCAATCTGACTTTAAAAAATCCCTACAAAAGAATGGCCCTGACTAACATTAACCTGTACCTTTCACAAATCACTTACCTCACAAAAATCTTCGTTACTCGAACTACTGCAATACAGCGAGCGCAACTACTGCCAGCTAAATAAAAGATTCAAACTACGGAAGGCACTAACTACTGATAGGCATAGTTAGCAAATGAAAGATTTTAATAGAGAACAAACAATGTACACTCCTGGAAATGGAAAAAAGAACACATTGACACCAGTGTGTCAGACCCACCATACTTGCTCCGGACACTGCGAGAGGGCTGTACAAGCAATGATCACACGCACGGCACAGCGGACACACCAGGAATCGCGGTGTTGGCCGTCGAATGGCGCTAGCTGCGCAGCATTTGTGCACCGCCGCCGTCAGTGTCAGCCAGTTTGCCGTGGCATACGGAGCTCCATCGCAGTCTTTAACACTGGTAGCATGCCGCGACAGCGTGGACGTGAACCGTATGTGCAGTTGACGGACTTTGAGCGAGGGCGTATAGTGGGCATGCGGGAGGCCCGGTGGACGTACCGCCGAATTGCTCAACACGTGGGGCGTGAGGTCTCCACAGTACAGCGATGTTGTCGCCAGTGGTCGGCGGAAGGTGCACGTGCCCGTCGACCTGGGACCGGACCGCAGCGACGCACGGATGCACGCCAAGACCGTAGGATCCTACGCAGTGCCGTAGGGAACCGCACCGCCACTTCCCAGCAAATTAGGGATACTGTTGCTCCTGGGGTATCGGCGAGGACCATTCGCAACCGTCTCCATGAAGCTGGGCTACGGTCCCGCACACCGTTAGGCCGTCTTCCGCTCACGCCCCAACATCGTGCAGCCCGCCTCCAGTGGTGTCGCGACAGGCGTGAATGGAGGGACGAATGGAGACGTGTCGTCTTCAGCGATGAGAGTCGCTTCTGCCTTGGTGCCAATGATGGTCGTATGCGTGTTTGGCGCCGTGCAGGTGAGCGCCACAATCAGGACTGCATACGACCGAGGCGCACAGGGCCAACACCCGGCATCATGGTGTGGGGAGCGATCTCCTACACTGGCCGTACACCACTGGTGATCGTCGAGGGGACACTGAATAGTGCACGGTACATCCAAACCGTCATCGAACCCATCGTTCTACCATTCCTAGACTGGCAAGGGAACTTGCTGTTCCAACAGGACAATGCACGTCCACATGTATCCCGTGCCACCCAACGTGCTCTAGAAGGTGTAAGTCAACTACCCTGGCCAGCAAGATCTCCGGATCTGTCCCCCATTGAGCATGTTTGGGACTGGATGAAGCGTCGTCTCACGCGGTCTGCACGTCCAGCACGAACGCTGGTCCAACTGAGGCGCCAGGTGGAAATGGCATGGCAAGCCGTTCCACAGGACTACATCCAGCATCTCTACGATCGTCTCCATGGGAGAATAGCAGCCTGCATTGCTGCGAAAGGTGGATATACACTGTACTAGTGCCGACATTGTGCATGCTCTGTTGCCTGTGTCTATGTGCCTGTGGTTCTGTCAGTGTGATCATGTGATGTATCTGACCCCAGGAATGTGTCAATAAAGTTTCCCCTTCCTGGGACAATGAATTCACGGTGTTCTTATTTCAATTTCCAGGAGTGTATTTACCTTAATAGTGTTGAAAAATCATAATATACATAGCAGTTCATGACATCCAGTCTTACAAATTTCAAAACTCCGCCATTTCTCTCCCCACATCCACCACTGCTGGCGGCTCACCAACTGCACAGCGCTACGCGCTGTTAACATCCAGCTGCCCAACGCTACAATGGCGAGTATTACAACAATGCAAACTAGCCACAGACTGCACACAGCACAGCCGGTGATTTTCATACAGAGCGCTACGTGGCGTCACCAATAAGAAAACCTAAACAGCCTACTTACAGCTGCTGTCTGCTGTGTAAATCATCACCATAGGTCGAGCGTTACGTAATGTAGAGAAATCTCGGAGTTTAGAGATTGCATGGTATATTTGCCAGTTTCAGGTTAAACAAAGTGTGTTTACATGCTAAACTGCTCAATGACAAAAAATAAAAACACCTACAGGACGGACATACAAAAACTGCTACGTAGTCAGCTCTGTTTTACTTGCTCCCTTTGACTTTTTGCTGTCGAGACATATCTTGTACAATATGTGAAACGACCCCTGAAATGTAATAGTTACGAACTTTCTGCTACCATCATAGTGTTAAAATCGTGGACAACATTTCGTACAAGTTTAGCGAAGTCGGTTGATTATATTTTTCTGCGGAAAGTCAAAATTAAATTTGCGATCGGGTTCAAATGTGGTCACTTTTTTATGGCAAGGAGGAAACTAGAGATTTAAATAGAAATGTGATAAAAGATATCGCCCCTCCGAATAACTCAAACATAACGTTGTGAGCCATTTATACACTAACAAAGAAATTAGTGCAAATTTTGTGCATTTATAAATTATCACAGTCGCTGACTATAACCCCGTTTCTAATGGAAGATAACCTGATGAAAATTTTCCGCAGTTGATATTCAGATAGGTTCAGCAGTCAATTCACAGGGAAGCTTGAAAGCAAACTAAATTAATTGTCCATGCGCAACTCTATTGACAAAGCTTCCGATTCCAATATTATTGATTAACAAACTTTTAATATAGAGATTCAGACATTAGGGACTTTCGGATAAGAAGCGGGGAGAATTCCGCATGCCTGTGTAGATCTGTATCCATGAGATATGAAAGCAAGAGATACACCAGTAATTAATCAGGGCAGAACGAATAAGCATAATTCTGTTAATGACTTGATTTAATAGAAATAATTGCAATGTATGGGCAAGTCTTATAGAGGCAATGAGGAAAGTTACGAAAGGTTAAGTGCTACTCTGAAGTGAAGAAGTTACCACGGAAGAGGAAGTCACAGCGGTCCGCATCAAACCAGTCAGTTAACTGACTCCAGAAAAAATAGACAGAAGGACAATGGAATGAAGCGTGGAAGGGCCATTAAGATTTCCGTTGAAAAAGGAACAGACTCCTCCCCAGGCCTACATATTAAAGATAATAATGATAATGTTTCACTGTATTTCTGTTAATCTTAAGGCTTTCTGAAGATGGACTAATAATACATTATCATAGGCTTGTTCTATTTCTACAAGCACTTAAAGAAAATATGTTTATTTTCGTCAGTAGCTGCTGTTGTTTCCATCACTTCTTCCCATACCGAATTCTCATTTATTCCACCTATTATTATATAATATCGTTCGCTATTGTTTGCGTCTTATATCAACTTTCTGGTCGTACACTATGTGTCTTCATGTTCTTGGGCCAAAATCAGTTGATTATTCACAATTTGTAAACAGTACACTGTAATATCTTTTTGGGCTCGTCATATTATTACATTTCTTGCCTTCAATCCTGTGGTGTTTCTTATGTGGATACCAGCATTTTACGTAATGTGGGTGATATATAATACCAGATGATAACTTTTTTTTCAATTTTTAATTCTGTTAAGGCTTTTTTATAATATCTGAAATGATTTTACTTGTTTTTGTATCACACCAATAACAGCTGAGACCTGGAGAAGTAAGTAGCTAGAAACTAAGGTCGTAAAGAGTACGACTGAGATACTAAATATTACCAGTACTACCAAATACAAGCAGACAATGTTACACAAAGGTGGAGAGCCTTCTGATATGTTATTATAAAGTGCAGCTGTGATTTTAAATACACTGTTACTTGCGTATGACAGCGTGATTTTTACATATTCGGAAGACGATTTGCAAATAGGTCGTTCTCGAATTATTTGCTCCTAATTTATTTGTCGTTGGGCAAAAAAATGATCTTTATCTATTTGTTCTTCAGTATTCACTTTTCTGTTCAATTTGCAGACTTTCCTTTCACAATCTTCTGTTGTTTTCCCTACTTTTTCTTATTATTCTTCATCTTCTTTTTCAATTACAGCCTCTGTACGACCGCTGGTAGCGCCTTCATGGAATATTCTTGCTTCTTGTCCTTCGAGAACCTTCTAAATCTTTCTCTTCCTTTCTCCTAGTCTCCTTCCAAGAACAACAGAATCTTCTCGTGTCTGCTCCACTGGTGACTCTCTGTCCTTTCCCTGTACCCTCATCTGTTATTGACCTCTGACATATTGCTCGATGTGTACGTGCTCTTCCAATTTCTGTTCCTTTCCACCTTGATCCCTAAATCCTTCCAGAGTTGCCTCTTGTCCTCCCCATTGTTCCCTATTTTTCGTCACCCAGTGCATATTCATACTAAACATATGTTCCGCAAATATTTTACTGATATCTCCTGATACTTTCCTAATGCCGCAGAACAGCTCTTCACTGGACCTTCGCATGCATTTCTCAGCATTTCACGTATGACCCTGTACTTGCCTCAGAACTTTACTCTCTTCTTTCTGCAGTTTTTCTGAACCAACCTTCCTTGTGTTGTCGTCTCAGCTGCATGTCTTCCCATTCATTGAATGTTTAAATTTATTTTTCGTTGTAATCTCGAGACTGACCTCAGTCACCCTGGATAAGTACACTGGACTGCTGGTTTTAATAAATTTTTCGAAAAATCATTGCTTTCTAGCTGTGATACAATAAATGTGAATGTGTTTCATTTGAAATGATGAAACTTACTTTATTTAATCCTAAAAATCTTTTCATGAATTATTAAAATTAGCACATATATGGATTGTTTCACTGAATCACACTTTTACACTGAAGGAAAACTTCTATACACCGTTCTCACACGTAAGTGTCTTGGTGTGGTCCGTTTTGAAACATTCAGGCATACAGAAAGTCAGATCACAGGTTTGACGCAACCACGATGTTTCTTTTTGGCATGTATGTCCCGTCTGGTTCTTATTGACATCGGAACGCACTTTGCAGACGCATGTAGGGTGCAGTATATTATGATTCTTTTTAATGCCATTGTTGTATTACGAGTGTTTATTTAAGCGATACAATATTTCAAACGCTTTACTGCGTTGTGCTCTTTTATTTAATAGTTACATCAGCATTAAGCCACACAGAAATATGGATCAATGTCAGAATCATCAGCGTCCCCTTCAGAACTGGAATCACCAATTTCTTCCTTCAGATCATTGAAAACAACGCTATCATCGAAATTCAAAATGGTTCAAATGGCTCTGAGCACTATGGGATTTAACATCTGAGATCATCAGTCCCCTAGAACTTAGAACTACTTCAACCTAACTAACCTAAAGACAGCACACACATCCATGCCCGAGGCAGGATTCGAACCTTCGACCGTAGCGGTCTCGCGGTTCCGGACTGACGCGCCTAGAACCGCTTGGCCACACCGGCCGGCTATCATCGAAATTCCCAATGCTGAAGCAATGTAGAAAGCAAGCAGTGGACCAACAAAGATACAGGTAGCAGACAAAAGCAATAACGGACTAACACAGAAAAAAAACATACACGAAATTTTTTGAAGTACAAATAGTTCAGAAATCGAGAAATAGGTGGTAGGACAATCCACAAACTTTTCCTTGTGCGGACTACATGGCTACCAAGAGCGAGGAAAACCCGCTACGTTAAGCCATCGGCACACTGACCCTCCATTCGAAAGTTGAGCACCGAGATTGCCGAGCATCTGATTTCAAAGAGTGGAAAAAGCAAAAAAAAAAAAAAAAAAAAGGTTCAAATGGCTCTGAGCACAATGAGACTTAACATCTGAGGACATATCAGTCCCCGCCGGCCGCGGTGGCCGTGCGGTTCTGGCGCTGCAGTCCGGAACCGCGGGACTGCTACGGTCGCAGGTTCGAATCCTGCCTCGAGCATGGGTGTGTGTGATGTCCTTAGGTTAGTTAGGTTTAAGTAGTTCTAAGTTCTAGGGGACTTATGACCTAAGATGTTGAGTCCCATAGTGCTCAGAGCCATTTTTTTTTTTTTTGAGGTCAGTCCCCAAGAACTTAGAACTGCTTAAACCTAACTAACCTAAGGACATCACACACATCCATGCCCGAGGCAGGATTCGAACCTGTGACCGTAACAGTCGCGCGGTTCCGGACTAAAGCGCCTAGAACCGCTCGGCCACCGAGGCCGGCGTCGCTCTTCAGTACAGAGTCGGCAAGCGCCACTTTGGCTTTCAGTTGAACTCCATATGCCGTTAATCACCAGCATATTGAGGTCCTCTCGACAACCCGTCGTTAATTGTATGATGTGATGTGATAAAATGACGGAAAATGCCAAGTTGGTAGTTAAGGAATTATTGAAACTTGCCTATTACGAAAGTATACCGTTTCAAGCAAAGGCACACTGAGGATCCACCAAAACGCATTGTTATTGGTACAGTTTGTTGTAATTAACTGTCAGTTAATAACACATCCAACTGTAAAAGTTTTCAGCAATGGTAACTATGCAAAGTATGGTCGTAAATTATTCTTGGTCGGTGGTCAAGGTACCAAGTGATGGATTGCTGATTCGTGTCTCGCTGGAGCAAGACTTTTCTTTGCCACCCTACGCGCTTTCTAAAAGTTCTGATTCTTTCTTATTAGTTTGATAAAGGTATATTCTATAATATTCTTTGTTATGAAAGTGTAAAAACACTCTTTGTTAGAAATGAGTCAGTTCGATTGGTTTAATCTACAAGACAGCTTGCACTACTTGCAGTAAGATGTTTGGCACTTTCTTGTTTTAAGTTTTGTATTTCTCGTGCTGTAAAGATTTTACAGTGATCAGGTAAGAATGATCTTAGCGTTTTGCTAACAACGCGAGAATGATGAAATAATTATTATGTTATGTGGAAAACTATTGTAAATTTGTATCACACTATTTGTAACGGAAATTTTCTAAGTCGATGTCGTCATTGATTGGACATGGCAGTTTCCTTTTTGTCTTATAACATGTTCATGGATATCGTAGATATGACAGAGGAACATCACGAGTAGCGAAACGTGCATTTTAATAGACCTGACGTAAGAGCTGTACTCCCGTCCATTTCATAAACAGTGTGGTTTGCGAGCCAGGTACAGCTGAAAACTGCCGCTGGAGCACTTCGATCGCATACACCACGTCGGGACTCATGAAGTGCATGCAGGCTCTCGATACTACACGACAGAATAAAGGTATTTAGTGGGCACCTTTTCAATTACACATTGATTTCCCGTCAGCCGTGCACGGGACCCGGCGTTAACGAAATGTGGTGGACAAACCGAATAATGTGACGTCAGAAGTTCGTTGCAGGGACCGTATACCTCGTGAGCTCCCGGTCCGAGTGATGCCAAACCGAGGGCAATGGTACACCACGTTCCACGTTAAGACACACATACTGAACAAACAAGTCGTATCGTTTGTGAGCGTTCAGCAGCACGTTGCCCTGAGCACGCTGAATGTTGACGTTCGCAAGTACGGTTCGTGTGCACACGGCTTTAGCTACAAATTTTTACAGGTAGCATGAGCAAGACTCGGGCGCCGTTCGCCAGACTACATCTATATCTACATTCTACATGTACATTTATACTCCGCAAGCCACCCAACGGTGTGTGGCGGAGGGCACTTAACGTGCCACTGTCATTACCTCCCTTCCCTGTTCCAGTCGCGTATGGTTCGTGGGAAGAATGACTGCCGGAAAGCCTCCGCGCGCGCTCGAATCTCTCTCATTTTGCATTCGTGATCTCCTCGGGAGGTATAAGTAGGGGGAAGCAATATATTCGATACCTCATCCAAAACCGCACCCTCTCGAAACCTGGACAGCAAGCTACACCGCGATGCGGAGCGCCTCTCTTGCAGAGTCTGCCATTTGAGTTCGTTAAACATCTCCGTACGTAATTACCAAATAAGCCTGTGACGAAACGCGCCGCTCTTCTTTGGATCTTCTCTATCTGCTGTGTCAACCCGACCTGGTACAGATCCCACACTGATGAGCAATACTCAAGTATAGGTCGAACGAGTGTTTTGTCAGCCACCTCCTTTGTTGATGGACTACATTTTCTAAGGACTGTCCCAATGAATCTCAACCTGGTACCCGCCTTACCAACAATTAATTATATTATCATTCCACTTCAAATCGTTCCGCAAGCATACTCCCAGATATTTCACAGAAGTAACTGCTACCAGTGTTTGTTCCGCCATAATATAATCATACAATGAAGGATCCTTCTTTCTATGTATTCGCAATACATTACATTTGTCTATGTGAAAGGTCAGTTGCCACTCCCTGCACCAAGTGCCTATCCGCTGCAGATCTTCCTGCATTTCGCTGCAATTTTCTAATGCTGCAACTTTTCTGTATATTACAGTATCATCCGCGAAAAGCCGCACAGAACTTCCGACACTATCTACTAGATCATTTATACAGGGTGTTACAAAAAGGTACGGCCAAACTTTCAGGAAACATTCCTCACACACTAATAAAGAGAAGATGTTATGTGGACATACGTCCGAAAACGCTTAATTTCCATGTTAGCGCGCATTTTAGTTTCTTCCACCTACGCTCAATGGAGCACGTTACCATGATTTCATACGGGATACTCTACCTGTGCTGCTAGAACATGTGCCTTTACAAGTACGACACAACATGTGGTTCATGCACGATGGAGCTCCTGCACATTTCAGTCGAAGTGTTCATACGCTTCTCAACAACAGATTCGGTGACCGATGGATTGGTAGAGGCGGACCAATTCCATGGCCTCCACGCTCTCCTGACCTCAACCCTCTTGACTTTCATTTATGGGGGCATTTGAAAGCTCTTGTCTTCGCAACCCCGGTACCAAATGTAGAGACTCTTCGTGCTCTTGTTGTGGACGGCTGTGATATAATACGCCATTCTCCAGGGCTGCATCAGCGCATCCGTGATTCCATGTGACGGAGGGTGGATGCATGTATCCTCGCTAACTGAGGACATTTTGAACATTTCCTGTAACAAAGTGTTTGAAGTCACGCTGGTACGTTCTGTTGCTGTGTTTCCATTCGATGATTAATGTGATTTGAAGAGAAGTAATAAAATGAGCTCTAACATGGAAAGTAAGCGTTTCCGGACACATGTCCACATAACATATTTTCTTTCTTTGTATGTGAGGAATGTTTCCTGAAAGTTTGGCCGTACCTTTTTGTAACACCCTGTATATGCTGTAAAAAGCAATGGTCCCAAAACACTCCCCTGTGGCACGCCAGAGGTTACTTTAACGTCTGTGGACGTCTCTCCATTGAGAACAACATGCCGTGTTCTGTTTGCTAAAAACTCTTCCATCCAGCCACACAGCTGGTCTGATATTCCGTAGGCTCTTACTTTGTTTATCTCTGGCGCTGCCCGAGTTCTACTAAGCCTCCGTCCTCAGTGTATTAAAATTTTACACCCTTTCTTGCGAAATATCGAAGTGAAGTTCCGGAACGGCTGAGGCAAGTTAGCCAGTGGTGCAGTGGGCACCCGAGGTCGGCAGTTGGCAGCTGGCGGCGGCAGCGCGGCGCCAGCGTGACCAGCACGGAGTGTACTTGTTGCGCCGCAGTGACAGGACAGGCGGCGCTGAGTTATGGCCGACAGCTGTCGGCGCTGTGCGGTGGCGCGCCGGGCTACCGCCAGCCACGCCACGCCACGTAGCGGCGGGGGCTGCGCCGCGCCGGCCGCCTCTGCCCCGGGCCTAATTAACACGCCGAGCCAGCCGCCACCTGCCCGCCTGTCACCGCGGATTTCGCACTCCCGCTGGCAGGCGGGCGGCCGCTTCCTCATCCCCCGACTTCCTCGTCCTCCTCATACCCATCCTCCTCCTCATACCCATCCTCCTCCTCCTCCTGCTCGTGCGCTTCCTCTTCGCAACTGCGCACAGAACACGGCTTTTGATTGCAGCTTATGCTAGTGTCCGAAAGTCGCACTATTTATTTATATCACCTGTCAAGATTAGAATTCTCTGGCCTTCTGCATGTACCCATGCCTGAATGCCTGAAGTAGAATAAGTCCGGGAGAGTTTCACCACTTTTTCTCAGCATAATAACTGCGTGTTTTTCACCTTTTTTTATTTACTTCTGGCAGCATATTCGTATAATAGTGTTGTGCAATCTTAAGTACAACATACACTGTGATCAAAAGTATCCGGACACCCAAAAACATACGTTTTTCATATTAGGGGCGTTGTGCTGCCACCTACTGCTTGGTATTACATATCAGAAACCTCAGTAATCATTAGACATCGTGAGAGAGCAGAATGGGGCGCTCTGCGGGACTCACGGACTTCGAACGTGGTCAGGTGATTGGGTGTCACCTGTGTCATACCTCTGTACGCCAGATTTCCACACTCCAAAACATCCCTAGGTCCACTGTTTCCGATGTGATAGTGAAGTGGAAACGTGAAGGGATACGTACAGCACAAAAGCGTACAGACCGACCTCGTCTGTTGACTGACAGAGACCGCCGTCAGTTGAAGAGGGTCATTATGTGTAATAGGCAGACATCTATCCAGACCATCACACAGGCATTCCAAACTGCATCAGGATCCACTGCAAGTACTATGACAGTTAGGCAGGAGGTGACAAAACTTGGATATCATGGCCGAGAGGCTGCTCATAACCCACACATCACGCCGGCAAATACCAAACGACGCCTCGCTTGGTGTAATGAGCGTAAAAATTGGACGATTGAACAGTGGAAAAACGTTGTGTGGAGTGACGAATCACGGTGCACAATGTGGCGATCCGATGGCAGGGTGTGGGTATGGCGAATGCCCGGTGAAACTTACCTGCCAGCATGTGTAGTGTCAACAGTAAAATTCGGAGGCGGTGGTATTATAGTGTGGTCGTGTTTTTCATGGACGGGCCTTGCACCTCTTGTTGTTTTATGTGGCACGATCACAGCACAGGCCTACATTGATGTTTTAAGCACCTTCTTGCTTCCCGCTGTTGAAGAGCAACTCGGAGATGGCGATTGCATCTTCCAACACGATCGAGCAGGGCGGCCGCGGTGGCCGAGCGGTTCTACGCCCTTCAGTCCGGAACCGCGCGACTGCTACGGTCGCAGGTTCGAATCCTGTCTCGGGCATGGATGCGTGTGTTGTCCTTCGGTTAGTTAGGTTTACTTAGTTCTAAGTCTAGCGGACTGATGACCTCAGATGTTAAGTCCCCTACTGCTTAGAGCCATTTGAACCGTTTGAACGATCGAGCACCTGTTCATAATGCACGGCCTGTGGCGGAGTGGTTACACAACAACAAGATCCCAGTAATGGACTGGCCTGCACAGAGTCCTGAACTGAATCCTATAGTGCACCTTTGGGATGTTTTGGAACGCCGACTTCGTGCCAGGCTTCACCGACCGACATCGATACCTCTCCTCAGTGTAGCACTGCATGAAGAACGGGCTGCCATTCCCCAAGAAATCTTCCGGCACCTGATTGAACGTATGCCTACAAGATTGGAAGCTGTCATCAAGGCTAAGGGTGGGTCAACACCATATTGAATTCCAGCATTGCCGATGGAGGGAACCGCGAACTTTTCAGCCATGTTCCCGATACTTTTTATCACATAGTGTTCTATTGAAGCTCTCTCATTTAAAATATAACAGATGAAATGAAGATATAAATGAGTGGTCCTTCTCAACCATAGCTGTAGGGCTGAAATGGAAGAGTGTTGGGTAAAGACAGAACATATAAAATATTTATACATGAAGAAAAGAATAAATTAAAATTACATAATTTTATCTGGGGTATCTTGCTATGAAAACTTAAATATAGTATTAAATATTTTAGTCCAAAACAATTTTACCAGTTTATTATAATTCTTGGGCGAACATGGGTTTTCACCACAGCAATTATTACCAAATGTTGAGCAACATTCATGTGACCACGTGAACAAGAGACACACTGAATCGGATGAATATGGTGAGCTGTTTGGATAATTTTTCTTTTTTAGCTTCTTTGGTCAGTTTTTCTCTTCGCTAGTATTTTCCTTCGGTTATCTTTTTTGTGCCTTTTTCTGTTCCGTTTCTTTTCTTATCCCTTTACTTTTTTACAGTCTCAATATTTTCATCTGAGTTTACGACTGCTGCCTTCCTCTTAAGATCCATGATTTTGTTTCCAATAGAAGGAACAGGTAATACAGGGTGAGCTCAAAGTCTTGCCCTAATGTCCGGATCGGTGGATTGGATGGAACAGTCCAGCACCCTGGCCACTTCGCTTTCCAGACTTTACGCACCTCGACTTTTTTTCTGGGGCCATATCGAGTCTTTGTCACACCAGTTGCTGACGGCTGACGTCGACGAACTGAAGGCTAGGACACAAGCTGCTGTGGATACTGTGACAGAACACATGTTACGAAACACCTGGCAGGAACTGGAATATTGCCTCGACATTCTCCGAGCTACCAAGGGAGCACACATTGAGGTTTACTAAAGTAAGTGGTCTTAAAAAAAACTAGTAACACTAACCTATGTAACGGTATCAAATGTAACTTATTATGCCACACGGTTATTCTGTTATAAATTTTTATAGTCAGGGCAAGACTTTGTGCTCACTCTGTATATCCTCCAAAAGTTTTGTGTCTGTGGCATAGGAGTATTCAGTTTCTGCGTGGCCATCAAGTTTTAGGTTTAGTTGGATTGGAGTCCAAAGCTGTGTCAGCGAAGAAATTTGACTTGTGCTCTTTTGGCGTGCTTGAGATCACTAGGCCTTTTGTTGAACTTAGAAGTGATCGCTTGGCCTGTATGTGAGATTCTGCTCTTCCATTTCTTGGCACAGACATATCATCCGACAAATCAGAAAAGTCTGGGACTGCGGCCGTACTGAGTGGGGTTATTTCACGTGCATTGAAGCTAAATTTAATTGTGGTCCTTCTTTCCCACATTAAAACACGTGTCCCATCTCCCCCGATTGTCTGGAAGAGATGGATAACCCCGACTTCCATCTGCAGATAGCAAACTCGGTGGCCATTTTAGGTTAGTTTTATGCCTCCACGGTTTTGAAGCTCGCAGTAAAAAAGCTGCATCAATATTGTGCAAACTGAGTCTTAATACTAAAATTACGTAACCACACGACAAAATTTTTGGGCTTAGCAGAACAGAGAACGTAATTTTACTCCAGAACTATCACGAAAATAACAGCAACACTTTTGCACCACGTACGTTCACAAAAGAGCTTCCTCCACGAAGCTGGAGCTGCTCTCTAGCGGCACATTTGTGAAATTACGCCAATAATCCACCTCACCTTGTAGTCCATCTCCCCAGAACTTACCGTGCACGAGCAATACGAGATGAATTCAAGTTATAAAATCTCAATTTTTTTTCTCAGAACTGAAAACAGGTAGGAACAAGAGCTTTCTTATAAAATATTCTTCCACCTTCTGTGAATGTTAGACAGATGACAGCAACGAACGGAATGCGGAAGTTAAGAGGCAGCGGCGAGAGCGAGAACTGTTTTTGATATTTAAAATAGCGACTTTTCCATCACAATAACAGCGTGTAATCATTTGTTTTTTCGTTTTGGGTGATGCAAAATCGGTTAAAATTCACCGTCAGCTGAATAAGGCATGTGGTGATGGCGTCATGGATGTTTTTGTTTAATGTACGTTCGTGGGTGCGACGGTTCAAAGAAGGCAGAACATCGTGCGACAACAAGTGGGACAATCTCGGCTTCACACCAGTCCGTCTGACGATATGATCAAGCTAGTGGAGAAAGATGTTTCGAAAGATCGCCTCCAAAGTTAACACACAGGCCTGTGTGAAGATCTGAGTCCGCAGCTCGTGGTCGTGCGGTAGCGTTCTCGCTTCCCGCGCCTGGGCTTCCGGGTTCGATTCCCGGCGGGGTCAGGAATTTCCTCTGCCTCGTGATGACTGGGTGTTGTGTGATGTCCTTAGGTTTGTTAGGTTTAAGTAGTTCTAAGTTCTAGGGGACTGATGACCATAGATGTTAAGTCCCATAGTGCTCAGAGCCATTTGAACCATTTTTTGAAGATCTGAAAACACAAAAGTGTCCTCCAAGTGGGTGCCACGAATGCTGACAGAAGACCATAAGGCTGCGTGCATAGCTAGTTGCCAGGGATTGTTGATGCGTGATGACGGGAGGTATGGGACTTTCTTTTCGTCGATTGTGGCAGTGGATGAGTCATACCTGCCGTTTTTCAATCCTGGAAAGAAGCGCCATTCAGTTCAATGAGTAGAACACATACTTACCAAAAAATCTGGTAAGCGCCAGTGTGGTGAAAATAACAGTGGCCATGTTCTGGGTTAGCGATTGTGTAACTACTCATTGCGTTCCAAACGGCACAACCGTGACATGTGAGTTCTACCAAAATGTGTTGAAGAACAAGCTCATTCCAGAACTGCGCGAAAAAAAGAGCGGAAAAAATTGTACACGTGTTCTTTCAGCAATAAAAACGTACCAGAGCATCAGGTGAACGTGATGTTGCAATTCCTTCGTGTTATCGACTCTGAAGTAATTTCTCGCGCTCCGTACTAGCCTGGCATGGCTCCTGGAGAAGTTCGGTTGTTTTCAACGGTGAAAGACAATCTGTGCTCTCACATTCACAAGCTGTGCTGTTATTGCATCTGTGGAATCATGCCCACTCGTGTCTTATAGATTGCCCAGGAAGCTGTTTTCTCGGATAGCTAGACAACATACAGGCAAATCATATTAATAGAGTTTTTTACAGTAATTGAATTGACAATACTTAACTTTCGTTTCTAAATGATGGGTCGCGAGCAACTGGCGACATGCAAATAATCAATGTCCTTTGATATATATATATATATATATATATATATAATTTCCACGCAGGCTAATTACACAAGATCATAACTCGCTGCTATCGATAATATCACTGTGGCTCTTCCAGTGCTCTCGTCTAGTCCGGGTCTACTAGTGCGGTTGAGGCTGGACGACGCGTCGCTGCTATTTTCATGTAGATGCCGTTCCTGTCATGGTGACGTCCTAGTCAGCTATTGGCTGCCGTCGTCTCACAGCCCTCTCTGCTCTTGAGTTCTTGATCTACATGCCGTCGCTTGTCGCTATGCCGCAACAAAATCAGCTGTTTTGCAGAAATGAAAACAGTGTCGTAAAGAAGCGTTCGCAGTGGCCCTGGAATCATGGAGTCGCCGTTGTGAAAAATGTGAACGGTTGCAGGGAGATTACGTATAGAAATCAATCAGTTTCGGAGTTTTCGAGTGCTTAGCTTGTTCGAAAAAAAAAAAAAACGGTGGTGTTGTAATTTGAATGCACATCGTAAATAACAATAATGATGGCAACTTTCCCCCATCGACCAGCTGTTGTCGTGGCTGGGTGGATCCAGCGGCCAAGAAGACAAGGCATGGAAGCTTAGCTCGCTGTCTTGTAGGAAGAGAGGAAAAGCGAGCTAGTCATCAACGTGGGATGTTCTGTGGCAATTAAGGTAGTGTTGAAACCCATCAATACGGTGGAAGACTTTCTCGGAGTGGTCAGTATCTGATCATCAGAGATGCGGCTGGAAGGCTGGAATTCCTGTTCTGGAGCTCAAACTCTAGTTCGGTCCAAAACTGGAGAGAAGCAAGTAGAATGAAGCGTGGCAGGAGGCAAAGTTTTAACTCTGGTGGTTACCAATCCACTTCTGTCAAGAAAGTATAACCACAATATCGGATTCTTGGGCATCTGAACCGACACGCAAAGCGAGGCAGTCGGGTACGTCTTGTCAACTTCATCCAAATACCAAAAAATTTTTCGGTACAATAAAATAAATACTCTCTTACGAGCAGGAGAGTTGTAGAAACTAGAACAAACCCTAAACGAACAAAGTATAAAGATACTAGGCCTCCCAAAACAAGAGTGACTGAGTAACATGCAATGGGTTTTAAGAACGACGAACTTTTCAAACGTAAAACAGGTGAACGAATACCGAAGAGAGAAACCATATTAAGAGTCGCTTTTGCAGCCAAGAAGACAGACTCATGTCTACAAAAAATGTGAAACATTTGAGTTAAAACAAAAATGAGAATGCTCACACGTTATAGTCGTTCACCAAAGTGAAAATGGTTTCTCTACCCGAAGGGCAAGTTGCGAAATTGAGGAATTGGAGTTAAATGACACTTTCTCTACCTTTCTGTCGTTTGCTTGCCACAGTGTAGGATGTACCACTGGCTGATACTAAAGGCAGTAAAATTTTCTCTTCACAGTTATTTAATTTGCGAGTAGAGAACGAAATAGAGAATTTCTCAGAATTATTGGGCAGAACTAAAGACGAGCTACAGAAGGTCATGCATCAGAGAAATGTAATCTTAATAGAGCAGCAGTATTAACACCAACAGAAGCAAACCAAAACCACGAAGTGCACGAGAGATGGAAAAATGTAAGCAGTCGTGCCGTGACTACCTACAGGCATCTCGGAAATCACATCAGATCAACCAAGTACAATCGGTTTAAAAGCTAGAATAGCCCAGGCTAGAGAAGAACATTATTGACGTCAAGGAGTGTCTCCTTGACTACTAGGAAAAGGCCTCTAAAGGTCTATAATACGAGCACATGTTTGTGTTGGGTATTAAACTTGCTACTGAGGAAGGTTGAAAAGAAATCACTGCAAGCTTTCGAGATGAGGAATTGTTGTGCTGTGATAAGGTAGAGAGAAGGAGCCTACTTGAAACATTCCTGCTAGGAGGGACAACATGGTTACCATGCGTATTCTGTCATTCATCTCATTTCACGACTTTGAGTGAAGGAGTAAGTGGAGGGGGAGGGGGTGGATGAAGAACACACAGAATGACTGAAACAGAAGTTCATGAATGAAATTAAGGCTGAGCCATCAAGCAACCAGTATCAAGTAGAAAGAGATATGAACGAGCCCACCAGCTTTCCGACTGAGGAGAAGAAGAAGAATAAAATAGGGATCTGCGTGGATAAGAGAAAAGCTGACCACAAATCCGTTATTCACATGTGTATCAGTGCATATTAAAATTTTTTAAACCACTTTATTCCGTTCTGTACATCGGATCTTTGACGGCAGTCTTTTACTGTTCCTGAATTTTCGTCTGTCCAAGTCGAACAAGTAATTTACATTCCATTAACTAAGAACGTAGAGGCTGATCATGATCACTTTATAACACAACACAACCTTTCATATTGTTGATACACTTCGTAAATTATAGTTTCCTGTTGTAATTACTTAAAGCCGACTGTGTGATTTTTTCCGTGGAACTTATCCGCAACATTGGGAAGTCAAATGAAGTAATTACACGTTATCGTCACATTGCATACTGTCAAATTTTGGAATGTTGTTCATTTATCAAATGTACTTTAATTTTACATAATATTAAATCTTAATGTGCGATGCTTCGCAGTGTAAGAAACGTTGTAATGTGTACTTGCAAATATACGATAATTAAGAGAAATGTTGGTAGATCCATTTATTTTATGTTGCACACTATTTATTAGGTATAATAAACGAAAGAACAGTCAGAACACGAGCAAAGGACACAGACGATGGAGTGTCCTGATGCCTTGTGGCTGGTTTCGGCAGATGCGTAAGTGACAGCTGTTAATGTAAATAGGAATCTCTCACGTTTAAGGTAGCTGCTAGCATAACAGAAATTGAATGTACGTAGAATGTAGGTGTGACAGCGAGGAAGACACGGAATGAGAGCGTGTGTCCATCTTTTGCCCTCGGAGATATCAACAACGTATCTTTCCTCTCCAGGATACTGTCCATTCCAGCCATGCTTTTAATACCAAGTAACTAAAGGCTAATAATAGTGACTTAAAACGATGATAGTTATTGCTGTCGAACGGAAATCATCCAAATAGAAGATAATCGTAATACTGACACTGTTCTTTAACACTGAATCACAGAGTAATTAAAGTAAAAGAATTGGCCCCTTTTGTCTTTTTATTTTTTTAAACCGCTACGACGTGGGCATCTGCCGAGATACTATTACTCTGGATGTCCGCATCCTTGGAGACCTCTAGTTATAGAGAATTAGATTAACAAAGTAATACCATCTGCTACTCATAGAATTCGTGTGACAGGATGATAAAGGGAGCCGGATGTTCACTGAGACGTGCTCTATTACAGTATAGCATGCGCCGTTCTACAAATATAACTTTGTAATTTCTTCGACATCGTGACTGACGTGACTAGATTCTCGACTCACAAATACATTGAGCCAGTTCTCCTTTCATTGTTCTGATACATACGGAGTAATATCTGTGAAGTGTCGACGGACATCAATAGCTTCTGTATTATCGTTTATTAATATTTAACACACTGCAAGTACTGAGCTGCATTTGTTCAGTAGAAACATCGTCAAATGTGGCGCTTTATAGTGTGTTTCGCCATATTCATTTGTATTTCTTTTCCCTAGGTCTGAATTGTCTATCCCTTGCCGCGAAGTGAAGACATTGTGGAGGCAGAAGAAATCATCCCGTCTACTACTGAGACAACAACCTCTGAATTACAGACCTTTCTTTGCAAATGAGAAATAACGAAACACAATAGCGGTAAACACCGGCAGAGATAACCAGGAAATAAATGTAACGGAAAAGTAACAGAATTCTGAGAGCATAAATGGCGAACAACGAAACACAACACAGCAAAGCTGACAATGCAATGTTTGTCGAGTGGCCAGTACCACTGAACATTGGCTTCTGCCGGGCAGAGAGAGCTAGGAGCTGCCCTGTTTCCCAGCTCGACATCCCATCCCTCAAGGGCATTCTCCTAAGCTGACTGCCACAAAGAAGTTTGCTATTGGGACATCAAGACGGCTGATGCTACGGTAGCTTTGAAGAGAAGAGACATTTAGAATATACACGATCCAGTCACATTAATGTGACCACCACCAGTGTTCGACTCCAACATGCAGCAAACACTTACAGACGGCAAAGGCAGACCAGATATGGAGGATATATAAAGCGTGTCGGAGGGTGGGAGGGGAGGGCTGACGCGAACAACAGCGCAGTCGAAACTTTCTGGCTGATTAAAACTGTGTGCCCGACCGAGACTCGAACTCGGGACCTTTGCCTTTCGCGGGCAAGTGCTCTACCATCTGAGCTACCGAAGCACGACTCACGTCCGGTACTCACAGCTTTACTTCTGCCAGTACCTCGTCTCCTACCTTCCAAACTTTACAGAAGCTCTCCTGCGAACCTTGCAGAACTAGCACTCCTGAAAGTTTGGAAGGTAGGAGACGAGGTACTGGCAGAAGTAAAGCTGTGAGTACCGGACGTGAGTCGTGCTTCGGTAGCTCAGATGGTAGAGCACTTGCCGGCGAAAGGCAAAGGTCCCGAGTTCGAGTCTCGGTCGGGCACACAGTTTTAATCTGCCAGGAAGTTTCATATCAGCGCACACTCCGCTGCAGAGTGAAAATCTCATTCTGGAAACAGCGCAGTCGTTTCCGTAATGCAGAAACGATCTATGCATCCGATGTCCAAAAGGACATGGTCATTTGGTCATTTTGGAGCCAAAGGTGAAAGCATTTCCGAGACGGCTAAGTTTGTAAATGACAGCGGTGAACGACGGCCGCGTCTGGAACCGCGCGACCGCTACGGTCGCAGGTTCGAATCCTGCCTCGGGCATGGATGTGTGTGATGTCCATAGGTTAGTTAGGTTTAAGTAGTTCTAAGTTATAGGGGACTGATCACCTCAGAAGTTAAGCCCCATAGTGCTCAGAGCCATTTGACCCATTTGAACGACGCCTACGGCCACCGTCCAGATGAACCAAGGTGCTACCAACAGTGTCTGCTCAATGACAGGTCAGCGAACGTTGCTGCGTATGGGCCTCCGCAGCAAGCGCTTGACTCATGCACCCATCCTGACTGCTGACGAAAGCTGGAGTTTGCACGCCTATACCGCAACTGCAGTCCGCACTTCGTAGTCTACTGGCTAGCATTGTTGCCTCCGGATCACGGGATCCCGGATTCGATTCCCCGCTGGGTTGGGTATGCTCTCTGCCTGTAGACTGGGTGTTTGTGTTGTCCTTATCATTTCATCAGCATCACTCGTGACAGTGGCTAGATTGGACTGTAAAAAATTTGGGAGTTTGTACGGGCGGTGATGACCACTCGGCTGAGCGCCCCACAAACCAAACATCGTCGTCATCATCTTCAACTCTAACTGGACGACCACTGAGTGGCGACAGGTGGCCTTTTCACATTAATCAGTGCAGTAAACTTTATTACAACAGCAATTAATATACGATCAGAAAGTATAACTTTAGACCAAACGTTTTATGTTCCATCGAACAGATGGACGTTGGCTTCTATGATGTGAAACGTCTGAAAGCAAACAATACGCAACAAGGAGGGAGCATTATGGTCTCGGGAATGTTTTTGTGACTTTCCCTGGGCGATTTCATCGTCCTAGTATACACAGTGGATCAACAGAAGTATGCATCTATTCTTGGGGACCATATCCACGGCTACATGCAGTCTGACTTTTTCCTCGGCACGATGGCACCTACCAGCAGGACAATGCAACACAGCTCGCAGTGTGCGTGCGTGGTTCGAATGTGACTGGACAGAGTAGAAGTTTCGAACGAGATGCTACAGATGAATACTGAAGATTAGATAAGTAGATCAGATAACTAGTCAAATGCTGAATCAAGTCGGGAAGAAGAGAAAACCGAGGCACATATTGAACAAAAGAATCGATGATGAGTTGATAGGACACAAGGCATCAAGGAAAGTTAATTTAACGATTGAGAGAAGTATGGTCAAGAAAAGTTTTCCAGACGGAGGCTTGGCTACAATAAGTATATCCAAGTGAATGTCGGTTACAGTAGGTTCACAGAGATGAAGAGACTTGCATCTCTAAGGCTAAGCTGCATCAAACTAGTTTTCAGACTGAAGACTACAACACCTACAACAGTCACCATGTGAATTTTAGTTGTAATGAACAGTTCACTTACGTACGAATAATGGAAAAAGGGCAAGCAAGGGAAAGATTAGAGTTCCACGTCTCGTCGACAACGACCTCACTAGAGACGGAAGAAAAGTTCGGATTGGGTAAAGATGGTGTAGGTAATCTGTCATCTGTCTCTCAGGAAAACCTTGCCACCTTTCCGGTAGTTCCTTACGCGATTTAGGAAATCCTAAACTTGGAAGGCACGTTGCGAATTCGAGCCTGTGTCCCTTCACCACGAGTCCAATGACTTCACTACTACGACACCTTGCTCGGCAGTCGATAGTCTGAAAAATCAAACAATCAACTTTGAAGACACGGACATTATGTACAACACCAAACAAGTCGGATGCCTCTGTTTCACCCTTTCGTCCTCTCACCCGTGCTTACGTAGTCTGCCTCCCTCCCTGCCTCCCCCATCCTTCGCACTATCTCCTTTAAACCCAATGTTGTACCTCTTCTCCTCATTACAACGGCTTTTGTGTAATTATGTAGAAAATGAAAGAGCATTGTTTCCCCATCTATAATTGTAATGAGCCCACGACATTCCTTTACAAGTTTTGGTAGACAGGTTTTGTTTACGTTCCTTTTAGTAAACCGCCATGAAGACAGGAGGCTTAGATCTCAAGCAGTATGTTTGCTCTTTCATAGCCTGCTAAATAAAGGCAGGTTGTCTTTTCGTGTCGTGCAGCCAGGTTCCTTACTAAGTTCACAACATCAGTAGTAGTGAAAGGAGTATACTGGGTCACATTTGTATGTGGCACCCGAATTTGATTTTATTAACGATGTATGTCTTTGATAGTTTTTATATCGCTGACTTTGTAAGATCGCAGAGTTAGAGATACTATTAGCGTTGGAGTAGGAGAGCGCTTGGCACAGTTGTAGGAAGCTGTCTGTTAAGGAAAGACGACGGAGTAGGCAGTCTTTGTGGTACATTATATGAAGACACCATGTGTTAGATTAATAACCAAAGTTATTAGTTTTGAACAGGGCCTTAGGATTCAGTGTTTAAGGAGTTGAATGTATTTTGTAGTCACTGTATTTCTTTATTAGTATTGGGAGTTGCATTGCCCAATAGATTCGTATTAAGTTTTGTTAACAATAACGCAGTGTAAGTACACCACTTGCAGTTACAGCACGCTATACGATAGTTCGAGTTTTGTATCCTTTCCACAGTTCAGATTTCATTTAACGTAATCGTAAAGTTTTCTATTTCATTTTTTTAAAGAACGTTACAGTAGGAGCAAGAGTGCATGGAGTATATAAAGTTTGTCATATCCCCCAGCGATGAATGACACATCTTTTATCTTCATAAATATGGCATCTGCTTTTAGGAATATGGGAAAAATGTTTGTTTTATTTGACCTCCAGAGTTCGTTCTCTATTCGGCCATCGGGAACATACGTTTAAATAGGATACACAATTGCATAGAGGAAAAATGCATAAATGCATATTTACTGAATTACCAGCTCAAACCGTCACTGTTATCCACAACAAAAGTTTAACAAATGGAAAGATAATTAAACTAGATATATTTATGTTATCAACTCAAATTACTTATTAAATTTAATAATAAGTAGTACAGATAAATGTAAACATGAGTCCTACAGATTTTTTCCTAACAAGTTGATACAGGTGAATATCACACATTGCTTGTGCAAGGAGGTAACCCACATCCCTCGAAGTCTTCAGAAATTCCGATCGTTCAACGTGAAATATGGAACACGAAAACAAGATATGGTTAACATCAACTTCCGACTCGGAATCACATTCACGTGCAAGGGAATCGCAAGCACTAACACTATTCACATTTTTAGGAAACTATCCATAGTTAAAGCGAGTCGAATGATCGGTCCAAATGCGTCCTCGTAAACCACTGCTTGTAAGAATTTGAGGTAGTAATGTCGCATAACATCCACCTTTCGTTTACGGGAACACATTCCACATCTCTTGCTATTGCTGTTCCGTGGCTCTTGACTTCATGTAAGAAGTCTGTATCGGTAACTTCAAATCGAGAACAGTTTCCGTAGCTGCAGCTTGCTTCACTAAGATATCAGCAGATGTCAGGGTGGGAATGCATCCACAGTAAAATGATTATCTGTCCTTTCCGTTTACAGCGGATATATTTCAGTACCACATCAAAAATATAGCGGTTGGTTGTTTTGGTCCATTTTCGATGTTGAACACTTTTAAGAACACTTTGGGAGTTGGAAATGCTGAAGAAGGAAGTTGAAGATACAAATTTGTTTCCAAAATTGTCATAGTCTCCGCTGTAAATAATGGAGCACTTTTAGGCAGTTTTTAGGCTTTACTGATTTGGATTTGAGAACATAGAAAAGCGCATCCAGTATACTGCATTTGTTGAATTTTGGATCCATGAGTATACAGGGTGATTCAAAAAGAATACCACAACTTTAAAAATGTGTATTTAATGAAAGAAACATAATATAAACTTCTGTTATACATCATTACAAAGAGTATGTAAAAAGGTTTTTTTTCACTCAAAAACAAGTTCAGAGATGTTCAATATGGCCCCCTCCAGACACACGAGCAATATCAACCCGATACTCCAACTCGTTCCACACTCTCTGTAGCATATCAGGCGTAACAGTTTGGATAGCTGCTGTTATTTCTCGTTTCAAATCATCAATGGTGACTGGGAGAAGTGGCCGAAACACCATATCCTTAACATACCCCCATAAGAAAAAATCGCAGGGGGTAAGATCAGGGCTTCTTGGAGGCCAGTGATGAAGTGCTCTGTCACGGGCTGCCTGGCGGCCGATCCATCGCCTCGGGTAGTTGACGTTCAGGTAGTTACGGACAGATAAGTGCCAATGTTGTGGCGCTCCATCCTGCTGAAATATGAATTGTTGTGCTTCTTGTTCGAGCTGAGGGAACAGCCAATTCTCTAACATCTCCAGATACTGTAGTCCAGTTACAGTAGCACCTTCGAAGAAAAAGGGACCAAAAACTTCATTGGCTGAAATGGCGAACAAATGTACAACTAAATGAAACTTTATAGCTCCCTTAATTCGCCGACAGATAGTGCTTAGCTCTGCCTTTTCTCGTTGCAGAGTTTTAAATTCCTAAAGTTGTGGTATTCTTTTTGAATCACCCTGTATATAAAAGTATAACCAGGTCACTGATGATCAGTGAGACATTTAAATCTGCAATTTATGTTAACACTCATCGAGCTTGTCATATAATAATAATAGACTGGAATTTAGCAGAAGGGAAAGAGGGTTAGCTTCCAGACCATGCCTATAGAAGAATACTGAGAAAGAGAGAGCATTTTTCTGAGTGAGATATCAAATAATTACACAGTATTGCGTCACTGGCGGATCTGTCTAGCGTTATTTAGTCTGTGCTCAACACGCAGGTATCAGCAGTCGTCAAGATGCTTTTTAAAAGTGAAATGTGAAGAAATATGGAGAAGTTACATTTAATAGAGTCATTCGCGATTTTACACTTGCAGGGAAGTAATAATAGCCGTCTACTGTTTGAAACTAGTGATTGTTAAAACATCCTACGGATGGCAGTTAAGTAGAATTTACTGCACGCAACGCTGTGGGAACAGTAACATGCTAGGAAGTAGCATCACGTATCGCACCTGTATGTGGCAAGAATACAGACTGTTCTCTGTCGTTATGAAACACCCTGCTATTTAGATCTCTTCAGTGTGATCAGAGCAGATCTTTATACTGCATACCGTAATTAGAACACTTCATGCTTTATCTTGATGCAGCTCCACCTGATGATTGCCTTGACAGTGTCCGCAGCAGTCTTATTCATTGCCCCTCCCGCCGGAGGTTCGAGTCCTCCCTCGGGCATGGGTGTGTGTTGTTCTTTGGTAAGTTAGTTTAAGCAGTATGTAAGTCTAGGGACCGATGACCTCAGTAGTTTGGTCCCATCGGAACGCACATACATTTGAACATTTTCTTCTTCATTCTGTAGAGGAAAAAAAAATTCGCGAAACAACGACAAATTTTTCCTCCCTTTATTTGCAGATCAAATCGGAAAGTTTCTTGCCTCTCTGAGTCGTGTACGAAAAAAAAAAAAAAAAAAAAACGAAAAAACCTTTACGTCTGTAATTAAAGGTAAAAACGTTTACATTTGAAGAAATTTAATATTTTTGTTAAGTTCTAAAGTAAGCATACTGATGTCATGTTACACTTGTCCGAAAATATGTTTCACGGGGCATCATGAAACGTTATTGAACTATGAATTCAAAATATTTTACTGTTAAGGCAGATGTCATATTACAATAAAACCGGCAAAGAGACAAACGTGAAAAGTAACCATATTCTTCGAAGTAGCAGATGATACACCAATTTAGGGTGTAGCTTGTGGCACATCAATACGGCGGAAAGTGGTAAACATCGTACTACGATATTCCATCATTGTTAATAGGGACAATCAGACATGTGAACTGTATGTAGCATAGCTTGGAAGCTGGACAGCTATGACTCTGCCGTGTGCATACACAAACTGTGAGTATGAGTTATTGTTATCGCGAATAGTAGCGGGCGACCAGTTGTCGAGGGGAGTCGGAAGAGGTCGGACGCAGCGTGCGGTGGAGAACAGCGTCACATCAGACGTCGCAGCCTGCCGTGATCGTGCTAGTACCGCCGGATGAGACTTTGGTGTAAATTGAGGAATTTTGGTAATTTGCCATTTCGCTGCTCATAGTTGTTGGTTGCTTGCGCAATAGAGGGATTTTCTCAGATTTGTGTATGCATACATTGAGAGTAATAGTCGTACCTTCGTTGTGACCAGAAACGTGTTTTTTGAGTATAGACATAGTGGAATAATTGAAAGTCTGTGTAAAGTTTGTCAGTGTTTAAACAATATACTACAAATACAATAGGCTTTAGACCTGATTGGTTTCTTTCATTTTTCTTTATATAGTTTAAGGCTAGTAAACCAAACCCCTCCTGATCATTCTATTTCTATGTCTAAAAATATGGCAGTAACTGTTGCAATTAGTCCATGCATTGTAGTCTACATGGATCGCAGTATTGCTTTTGAAATATTTTAGCATGTTGGTGATGAAGCAGTTGAAACGGCAAGACGAGGTAAGTTGCCTGTTGCGCACAGGAGCATTGCAGAATACTTATTAGCAGAAGTTAGAGACTTTTAATTGGCAGATAGTTGTGAACTGATTTCTTTATAATTCGTAGGAGGAGTAATTAATTTTCTGTTCGTATTTCTGTTTCTTTTTGTTCCCAACCAGACTTCTATTATGTCAGAGATGCTCGTCACATGCTCCCGTACGTTTTTAAAATAATTAGGAACCCGTCTCAAGATACATACTGTAATGTTGTTACTTTAATTTGCTATGATGAAAGCGGTATTGATGGACAATAAAAGCGGGTTAAAAGCTGTGAGCTGTCTGGGGAAGTTAACCGTGCATTACTGCGCAACCGTTTCACCAGGTAACTAGTCTAGGTTTACCAAATTCCCAATCAGACTAACATTGATTATAATCTTTTAATAGTCATACAACAACCGGTAATATATATATATATATATATATATATATATATATATATATATATATATAAAAGGAGCATTTAAATAAAAAGAAAGAAATCAGTTTATATTTGGAAATTGATTTTAAGATTGATCATTGAAATTTCAGCATATTAAACGTGAGTTATAACTGAGCTGGTGCCTTATTTAGGACTGTGAAAATGTGAGATTGTAATCTTACGGAACACATAAAATATGGAGCCAAGATTGGGAGACTGCATACAACACTGCATTCATCAAATAACACACGAAGAACGTTGAAACATAAGCAAGAGGAAATTAACCACAACCAACAGATTCAGTTTTCACCCAAAGAAATTACATTCGTAACACAATCCTGTCCGTCATGTAATTACCACACACTGGTATACTAAATTCATTCATACCAACTCTCTGTGAAATCTTCCCAAAAAGAATAGCTGAGGGCTACTTTGATGATTACACCACATGCTTCACGTGGTCAACTTGGTTTACACAAAGCGTATAACTCCACAATAATTTTGATAATTAAAATAAATTAGATCGAAAAGCAATTTACAAAAGAAAAACCTCGAACTGGTTACTAACGTCTTACTATTAACCTGATGGGTCAAACAGTTACTGATCAACACGTGGTTCCACTTTACTCACAAAGTAGTGACAAAGCAACTACCGGAAAATAACCTGAACTTCACACGAGAATTACACTGCGCTGCAATTTAAGATAATATTAGATATTTTAGAGCTAAACCTGAAATAAAAGTGATTAAATTTTCAGTTAGGCTGAACTTAAGAAATCCATTGTCCTACGGACTTAGCAGACACGCGCTTAGCCTGAGATCTTACCACTTCAGACGCTCGCCACGGACAGACTGACCTGCGCTCCTACCGAGCGTGCTTCCCAAATACAAACGGAAGTGGCCAGAGGGGCAGCTTCCTATACCAACATGACAACGGACGGCCAGGACCATACTAAGAATAGAAACCTCTTTGCTTTTAGAAAGCGTAGCTACCTGTTCCGACGTTGGGCCTACTGTTCTCTAGCAGACAGCCTTGTCTGCTACCCTCAAGCATGCAACTAGAAATACATTTGCTCATTCATCCTCTCACACAGAAGGGAAGGGGGATGACAGTATCTTATCATATACAGTATATAAAAGAAAGCGGATGTAAGTTCCGTATGAGACTGTGTGACATGAATTACATATAAACTGTGTTTTAAAGTGTAGCAGTGTGACAGATCGTTCTTGTTTAGGCGTACAAGTAACATGTTTCACTGCTCAGTCTCCTCCCAGATAGTCAGAAACACCACAGTAAATTTAGAAGAGGAATTTATGCCGTAAATGACAACAGACTTAAGAAATTAACATGAAAGGAATCCAACAGAGACCTTTCATAACCCCAACGCTCCGGGAAAAGACTGTGCAGGGAATTTTCTGGCCATGCTAGGACATTCCCAAGCAGGCTTCTCACACCCAACGTAAACTAAAAATGTAAAAAAAAGCCGGCCGCGGTGGTCTAGCGGTTCTGGCGCTGCAGTCCGGAACCGCGGGACTGCTACGGTCGCAGGTTCGAATCCTGCCTCGGGCATGGGTGTGTGTGATGTCCTTAGGTTAGTTAGGTTTAAGTAGTTCTAAGTTCTAGGGGACTTATGACCTAAGATGTTGAGTCCCATAGTGCTCAGAGCCATTTTTTTGTAAAGAAAAGGCAAAAGGTCACCAGCTACTTGCTAAAACACAATAATTTCAACACATCTTTAGAATCTACCAATTTCAAAGAGAAAAAAAAAGAACACAATCTGTGACACCTATTTAAAAGATAGTGTAGACCTAATTCGGTCAGCAAGTAAAAACAATGGTTCCTGTGTCATTAATATGAAAACAATTTCTGGTTGTTACACTTATGGAGTTCACCAGTATTTGCTCATTGCAAGAGCCAACTTATCACAGGAAAATTTATGACTGTTTATTAACAAGCAAAATTTATGAAAATAGCAAAGGTGCCACAGCAATTAAAAAAGACCATGAAATAACATCAGTATTATAAAGCAGAACATTACAATGCACAATCCGCAAAAGCAAAAAATTGATAAGAAAAAAAACATGTTTTACAAAATGGTTATCGCAAAAAAAATTTATATCTTATAAAACTAATAATTTGTAGAATTAAAATAATTATGTGGCACTAATTTAATCACTCTACTATATTTCAATTAGTTAGCAAACAATGAGCACTGTGTCATTATACTGAAACTACAATAATTATGTGATTGTTACCCTTAAGGGCCCCCCATGAACCATGGACCTTGCCGTTGGTGGGGAGGCTTGCGTGCCTCAGCGATACAGATGGCCGTACCGTAGGTGCAACCACAACGGAGGGGTATCTGTTGAGAGGCCAGACAAACATGTGGTTCCTGAAGAGGGGCAGCAGCCTTTTCAGTAGTTGCAGGGGCAACAGTCTGGATGATTGACTGACCTGGCCTTGTAACATTAACCAAAACGGCCTTGCTGTGCTGGTACTGCGAACGGCTGAAAGCAAGGGGAAACTAAAGCCGTAATTTTTCCCGAGGACATGCAGCTTTACTGTATGATTAAATGATGATGGCGTCCTCTTGGGTAAAATATTCCGGAGCTAAAATAGTCCCCCATTCGGATCTCCGGGCGGGGACTACTCAAGAGGACGTCGTTATCAGGAGAAAGAAAACTGGCATTCTATGGATCGGAGCGTGGAATGTCAGATCCCTTAATCGGGCAGGTAGGTTAGAAAATTTAAAAAGGGAAATGGATAGGTTAAAGTTAGATATAGTGGGAATTAGTGAAGTTCGGTGGCAGGAGGAACAAGACTTTTGGTCAGGTGATTACAGGGTTATAAATACAAAATCAAATAGGGGTAATGCAGGAGTAGGTTTAATAATGAATAAAAAAATAGGAGTGCAAGTTAGCTACTACAAACAGCATAGTGAACGCATTATTGTGGCCAAGATAGACACAAAGCCCATGCCTACTACAGTAGTACAAGTTTATATGCCAACTAGCTCTGCAGATGATGAAGAAATTGATGAAATGTATGACGAGATAAAAGAAATTATTCAGGTAGTGAAGGGAGACGAAAATTTAATAGTCATGGGTGACTGGAATTCGTCAGTAGGAAAAGGGAGAGAAGGAAACATAGTAGGTGAATATGGATTGGGGGGAAGAAATGAAAGAGGAAGCCGCCATGTAGAATTTTGCACAGAGCATAACTTAATGATAACTAACACTTGGTTCAAGAATCATGAAAGAAGGTTGTATACCTGGAAGAATCCTGGAGATACTAAAAGGTATCAGATAGATTATATAATGGTAAGACAGAGATTTAGGAACCAGGTTTTAAATTGTAAGACATTTCCAGGGGCAGATGTGGATTCTGACCACAATCTATTGGTTATGAACTGCAGATTGAAACTGAAGAAACTGCAAAAAGGCGAGAATTTAAGGAGATGGGACCTGGATAAACTGAAAGCGCCAGAGGTTGTACAGAGTTTCAGGGAGAGCATAAGGGAACAATTGACAGGAATGGGGGAAAGAAATACAGTAGAAGAAGAATGGGTAGCTCTGAGGGATGAAGTAGTGAAGGCAGCAGAGGATCAAGTAGGTAAAAAGACGAGGGCTAATAGAAATCCTTGGGTAACAGAAGAAATATTGAATTTAATTGATGAAAGGATAAAATATAAAAATGCAGTAAATGAAGCAGGCAAAAAGGAGTACAAACGTCTCAAAAATGAGATCGACAGGAAGTGCAAAATGGCTAAGCAGGGATGGCTAGAGGACAAATGTAAGGATGTAGAGGCTTGTCTCACTAGGGGTAAGATAGATACTGCCTACAGGAAAATTAAAGAGACCTTTGGAGAGAAGAGAACCACTTGTATGAATATCAAGAGCTCAGATGGCAACCCAGTTCTAAGCAGAGAAGGGAAGGCAGAAAGGTGGAAGGAGTATATAGAGGGTTTATACAAGGGCGATGTACTTGAGGACAATATTATGTAAATGGAAGAGGATGTAGATGAAGATGAAATGGGAGATACGATACTGCGTGAAGAGTTTGATAGAGCACTGAAAGACCTGAGTCGAAACAAGGCCCCGGGAGTAGACAACATTCCATTAGAACTACTGATGGCTTGGGAGAGCCAGTCATGACAAAACTCTACCATCTGGTGAGCAAGATGTATGAGACAGGCGAAATACCCACAGACTTCAAGAAGAATATAATAATTCCAATCCCAAAGAAAGCAGGTGTTGACAGATGTGAAAATTACCGAACTATCAGTTTAATAAGTCACAGCTGCAAAATACTAACGCGAATTCTTTACAGACGAATGGAAAAACTGGTAGAAGCGGACCTCGGGGAAGATCAGTTTGGATTCCGTAGAAATGTTGGAACACGTGAGGCAATACTAACCTTACGACTTATCTTAGAAGAAAGATTAAGAAAAGGCAAACCTACGTTTCTAGCATTTGTAGACTTAGAGAAAGCTTTTGACAGCGTTAACTGGAATACTCTCTTTCAAATTCTGAAGATGGCAGGGGTAAAATACAGGGAGCGAAAGGCTATTTACAATTTGTACAGAAACCAGATGGCAGTTATAAGAGTGGAGGGGCATGAAAGGGAAGCAGTGGTTCGGAAAGGAGTGTGACAGGGTTGTAGCCTCTCCCCGATGTTATTCAATCTGTATATTGAGCAAGCAGTAAAGGAAACAAAAGAAAAATTCGGAGTAGGTATTAAAATCCATGGAGAAGAAATAAAAACTTTGAGGTTCGCCGATGACATTGTAATTCTGTCAGAGACAGCAAAGGACTTGGAAGAGCAGTTGTGTAATTCTGTCAGAGACAGCAAAGGACTTGGAAGAGCAGTTGAACGGAATGGACAGTGTCTTGAAAGGAGGATATAAGATGAACATCAACAAAAGCAAAACGAGGATAATGGAATGTAGTCAAATTAAATCGGGTGATGCTGAGGGGATTAGATTAGGAAATGAGACACTTAAAGTAGTAAAGGAGTTTTGCTATTTAGGGAGTAAGATAACTGATGATGGTCGAAGTAGAGAGGATATAAAATGTAGACTGGCAATGGCAAGGAAATCGTTTCTGAAGAAGAGAAATTTGTTAACATCGAGTATAGATTTAAGTGTCAGGAAGTCGTTTCTGAAAGTATTTGTATGGAGTGTAGCCATGTATGGAAGTAAAACGTGGACGATAACCAGTTTGGACAAGAAGAGAATAGAAGCTTTCGAAATGTGGTGCTACAGAAGAATGCTGAAGATAAGGTGGGTAGATCACGTAACTAATGAGGAGGTATTGAATAGGATTGGGGAGAAGAGAAGTTTGTGGCACAACTTGACTAGAAGAAGGGATCGGTTGGTAGGACATGTTTTGAGGCATCAAGGGATCACAAATTTAGCATTGGAGGGCAGTGTGGAGGGTAAAAATCGTAGAGGGAGACCAAGAGATCAATACACTA
Organism: Schistocerca serialis cubense; assembly: GCF_023864345.2. Classification (NCBI taxonomy): domain Eukaryota; kingdom Metazoa; phylum Arthropoda; class Insecta; order Orthoptera; family Acrididae; genus Schistocerca; species Schistocerca serialis. The sequence continues at coordinate 336,533,162 of NC_064642.1, forward strand.
AGCAGATTCAGAAGGATGTAGGTTGCAGTAGGTACTGGGAGATGAAGAAGCTTGCACAGGATAGAGTAGCATGGAGAGCTGCATCAAACCAGTGTCAGGACTGAAGACCACAACAGCAACAACAACAACCCTTAAGGGGTTCCTCACAATAAATATGCCCCATGCAAAGGCTAATCGATCACAGTCCAATGAGAATGAATAGCAATCTGACTGATAAACGAAACAATGCCACAGGAATGAATTTACGAAACAAAATATCACAAATCTAATACATCACACAAAAACAAACATTGATAAATAAAACAGTATAATAGTCAACATCTAAAAAAAACACCAATAAATAAAACACCTGCAAAATACAAGAGTCAAAGTCTAAAGAAAAAAAATAGAACACTTGCAAAATACAAGAGTCAGTCTAATAAACACCAATAAATCGAATCCCTGCAAAACACACGAGTCAAAGTTTCTGTGACAGAAACACACGTATATGCATTGAACTAAGAACCGTATAATCACTGTTCACTGACACTCAGTAGTTCCACTGTTCCGAGGCACAATATAAGGGGAAGGGGGGAGGGTTCGTCGCCGCAGCTGTCAGTAGGGATTTTTGTCCATCTGTTGCGTGCAATCCCGCCGTCTCTGCCCTCTCATGAAGGTTCTCTTGGTGGCCTGTGTCACGTACATCTCGATTTGGTTCCGTATGAGACTGTGTGACATGAATTACATATAAACTGTGTTTTAAAGTGTAGTAGTGTGACAGATCGTTCTTGTTTAGGCGTACAAGTGACATGTTTCACTGCTCAGTCTCCTCCCAGATAGTCAGAAACACCACAGTAAATTTAGAAGAGGAATTTATGCCGTAAATGACAACAGACTTAAGAAATTAACATGAAAGGAATCCAACAGAGACCTTTCAATACATTATGAAAGTGCTGAATTCGGTTCTCATTATCACAAAGGATCAGTGTACTCGTTTAAAAATGTGCAGAGTGTATCAAAAAGAGTCGTTCGATTTCAAAGAATCATAACTCTTATCTCATTTGAGATACGTGCGTGAACAACTTACTATTGGAAAGAGCAAATTCTCTAACTGCACATGGTTGCCGCGAGGTAGTAGCAGTGAGCGCTCACTTCAGTTCTAGTAAAAATGGTGTCGCGACAACAGAAAGCGAGTTGTGCCCTACGTTTTGCACGGCACCAGTCAGTAATAACTGTTCAGCGTGTCTTCCGTATTAGATATGGTGTGGATCCTCCTATAGCACAGAGCATTAGACGATGGCATGAACAATTCCGAGAAACAGGTTGTTTGTGTAACGCAAATCGCCGGGTTGTCCCCGAGTGTCTGACACAGACGTCGAACGCATCCGCCATAGTTTCACAAGGAGTCCGTAGAAATCCGTTCGCCGTGCAGCTCCACAGCTCAACGTGTCCCCAATGTCCGTCTGTCGTGTGTTGCGTCGGCGTTTACGCATGAAACCGTACAAAATTCAGCTGCTGCAAGCTCTTAGTGGACGTGACAATCAACAACGTGTTAAGTTCTGTAATTTTGTTCACGGCAACATGACGGCTCACAGTTTTCTTCCACGCTTAGCGTTTAGTGACGAGGCAACATTCATTTACATGGAAAGGTGAACCGTCATAATGTGAGAATATGGGGCTGTGGAACAAGAGAGGAACTCTCCAAAATGTAATATGTTTTGTGCAGTTTCACTGGAAAAGGTGTATGATCCATTTTTCTCTTCCGAGAAGACTGTTACAGAAAGCACATATCTCGATATGCCTGAGAACTTTCTTTTCCCACAGTTGGAAACTGATTTGAGCGACTTCATTTACCAACAAGATGGGCCACCACCACTGACATCTCGAAGTGCGGAAATGTTTAAATCAAAGGATTTCTGAACCAAATGACTCAGTCCTACATTATGGTCTCCAAGGTCAACGGGTCTTGTGGTTATTTCTTGTGGAGGTTTATAACAGACTCTGTTTATGTGCCTCCGTTACCAACAACAATGAACTGCAGTGTGGGAACAGTTTTAATACGGCATTGACATATGTCGTGGACCTCAAAGGGGGTATATTGAGCACTTACGAGAAGGCAAGAAAAGAAACCTTTTTGAGCTTCCCGTTTATCTAAAAACAAAATTCATTGTATATAATCAAAATATCCACGGGTATACTGCCGGTCTACAGTGTCCAACGGGCACAATATTTCGGCGATCATACATGTCGCCATCATCAGGTGAACCGACGGACTGAGCTCCTGTGAACGTGCCGGCACGGAGATCCGTACGCGGCGGCGACCGATTTAAATACTCTCCGCCCGCGGCGCGCTCCTTCCGCCGTCCGCGCGCCGCGCCACGGTCGCGCGGTGGAACAGATTGCGACGGCGTCTGAGATGACGTCGGGGTGATGGCTCTGTCCGCCGTGGTCGTCATAACTATACGTTTGCTCGATTTACTCTTGATTAACCCAATCGCTGGTTCCCAACCGATGCTAAGATTATAGCCACAGTCACGGTTTATGAGGTCGTCATTGGTGTGAATTTCGATGGCCTCTGTAACAACGCTGTCCCAGTATCTCGACGTCTGTACCAGAATCCTCGTGCGTTCATACCCCATAGCGTGATTTTCCGACAAACAATGTTCAGCGACCGCCGACTTGCTCGGATACATCAGTCGAGTGTGCCTCTGGTGTTCACGGCATCGATCCTCGACGGTACGCATCGTCTGACCAATATACGACTTGCCACATTGACACGGAATCTGGTACACGCCGGCCTCCCTCAAACCGAGGTCATCTTTGGCGCACCCCACCAGTGCACGAGTTTTATTCGGAGGACAAAACACAGTTCCGACCCGGTGTTTCTTCAAAATGCGGGCGATTTTCCCCGAGAGTGCGCCTGTATATGGAATAAACGCAGTGCCCACCTCCTCCCTCGTGTTTCATCCATCTCCACAGGTTGTGCTGTAGTGGTTGGGCGGAGAGAACGTTGAATCTGCCACTCCGAGTACCCATTTTTTCGAAATACGGTTCTCAGATGTTCCAATTCATGGGGTAGACTCTCTGCGTCAGAGATAGTCCGCGCCCTATATACTGGAGTTTTGAGTACCCCATTCCTCTGTCAAGGGTGGTGGCAGCCGTCTGCGTGCAAATACAGATCAGTGTGCGTTGTCTTCCGATACAACCCATGACCTAGGGTGCCGTCAGCCCTTCTCTTGACCAAGACGTCAAGGAAAGGTAATGTACCCTCCGTTTCAGTCTCCATAGTGAATTTGATGTTGGGGTGTATGGAGTTTAGATGTGGAAGGAAGTCAAGGAGTTTATCCATACCATGTGGCCAGATGACGAACGTGTCGTCCGCCGCGGGCGGAGGGTATTTAATAAATCGGTCGCCGCCGCGACCGAAGCAAGTTCGGATCTACGTCCTGGCACGTTCACAGGAGCTCAGTCCGTCAGTTCACCTGATGATGGCGACATGTATGATATTGTGCCCATTGGACACTGTAGACCGGCAGTACACCCGTGGATATTTTGATTATCAAATACGCCGGGAGAAACTCAAGAATCACTCCATTGTATATGTTTATTAGTTCCAGAAATATAAGACGTGCCAAATCGGATGATTTTTTTTGTACACCCTATTTGATATTAACTCCCTTACAGGACAGTAGCCGGCCGAAGTGGCCAAGCGGTTCTAGGCGCTTCAGTCTGGAACCGCGTGACCGCTACGGTCGTGGGTTGGAATCCTGCCTCGGGCATGGATGCGTGTGACGTCCTTAGGTTAGTTAGATCTAAGTAGTTCTAAGTTCTAGCGGACTGATGACCTCAGATGTTAAGTCCCATGGTGCTCAGAGCCATTTGAACCATTTGAACAGGACAGTATACCATACCACAGTAAAAAGAGAAGGAACTGAGGAATGTCACTACGTTTCTTAACGTATCGACAGTGTCAACATGCACAGTCATATTTGTCATTGGCACCATTCTTTGAGACGGATGTGATGTTTCAGATAAACCACAGTTTAAACAGAGTTTGAAAGACTTTTTGATAGGCAACCCCTTCTACTCTGTAGGTGAATATTTTAACGGGGACTGTTAGATCAGCTTAAATAAAAATGTCTATTAGATGTCAATTTTGACAGCACTTGGTCAAAAGTCAAGATTATGTATTTTGTGTATGATAAAAGTTATTAAACGTGCATAACTATGTTTCATTCTGACAGGGTAGTAATGTTGTTGATATTAGCAGTCCCAATTCACAGTTATGTATTCGCATATTTTGACAATCTTCCGACAAATGATCAGGATAGTGAGTATTATGTTACGATGTTTTATACTTTTTATTTTAGATTTTCTGACTTGTTCCACACAACCAATACAAACACATTATTTTGTATTTTGTGTCTTAACTCATTAACTGGGGTTTTCAGATGATTAACTACTGTGATAGGTAAACAAAAATAACTAAAATCACATGCAGAAAGATTCCAAATGAGATAAGAATAATAGGAAGAAGAATAAAAATACTGGTCGAAGAAATTTCGATTAAGATGTAAGACTAAAAAAATTTAAAGCACATGACAAATTCAAACTGTCAACCTTCTGCACAGGTGGAATGAATGTGCCTCAACCATTAGACTACCCGGCCAGTCTGTAGAGTTGTACAATATCCAAGGTTCTAGAGCATCATATGGAAGTCAGAATTTTTTTTCGATTACTCGCAAAAGAGGGTCCACCAGGGTAAATGGCTGCAGAGTGCAATACCTGGGACCCCATAGTACACCACCGTATAGATGGCAGTCCCATCATCTCCTTGTTAGCTCTAATTGTTCACCAGTTGTCAACGAACGAGACATACGTCAGTGTTATACACTTTTCTACGTCTACGTACATATTCTGCAAACCACTGTGACGTGCATGATAGAGGTACTTAAGTTAGGATTTCTTCACGTTCTCTCATGTATGGAGCCAGGAATAATAGCTAAATTCCTCTGTGCGTTCTGTAATTGGTTTAATTATGTCTTAACGCTTCTTACGACAACGGTCGCTACGGGCTGAAGAGTATCTCTAGATTCTTCAGTAAGTATTAGTTGTTGGATTTTTGTAAGTAGGCTTTCGCGGTATAATTTGTATTTAAGAGATGTGTTCAACATGTATCGGGAATTTTGTACTTTCACGGATTGTATTTGTCCGATTCGCGCGATTTTTTGTTGTTGTGCTGGTAGACATGTCGGAAACGAATCTGTACACCAGTAGCCATATTGGAAATTTAATTTGTCGTCAGTTGTCCAGAGCGTTACATGTGTTTCGTTACGAGTGGCGATAAATGATCTGTTTTAAAAACAGATCTGAGGATTGGCATTAAATGTTGTTTTAAAATGGATTAAAATATAACAAAGTTCTAGAAATTTTGAATATAGCTTTTGGTGCGTCTACTCTGATTAAAAACAGGATTTACGAATGGTACAAACGTTTCCAAGATGGTCGTGAAGAAGTTGAAGATGAACTTTCTAAACGCCCCAGCATAGCAACAACCGATGAAAACGTGGAAAAAGTGGAAGAAATGATGATGAATGAACGTCGAATCGGAAGCAGAGAGGTTTCTGATTATGTTGGCATATCAGTTGGCTCATACCAAGAAATATTTTCAGATGTTTTGGGCTTCAAACATGTGCCACCAAAATTTATGCCCAATGTGTTGAATTTCAAGCAAAAAGCTCTTTACACTCGTCAGCAACGCGAAGAAATCCTAACATGTAGTACTATGCTAAGTAGCCTTTGCCGTGCACTAACACAGTGGTTCGCAGAATGCAGTCAACAGCGATGCAGAACTACTGGAAATGTGTAATAACAGCTTATAAAGGCACATTTGCATGCCGTGCGTGAGTTTCCTCGGAAACGCGAAGTCTTAATTAAATAATTAATCTCTGACAAATAAATAAAGCCTATGGCACAGAACTGCAGCGCTATGTCGCTGATAAAACAAAATACGATTAGGATACTCTTATGTTTGATGAAGAAGGGAGAGGTCTTGCAGAACAACTGGTGCGGGAAGCACGTATATTTCATTGACTGGCACACCGCCATATTTGAAGTTATATAAGAACACTGCGAGTTGCAATCTTACTAGGCACTCGATTCTGTAAAGAATTTATATTTATGAAAGTAAGTAGAATTATTTAACTGTAGGCTTATTCGTTGAATATATCTGATTTAACTAACTGTGTAAACTTTTTTATGTTTAGTAGACAGTCACCTCTGTACGACGTATTGACATCGCTGGCAAATTATTCTAATATTGAGATTTAGATTTTGAGTCCGCACCTACCGCAGCAGTCTTTGGAAACGATTTAAATACGAAGTCCGATTATTTGAATCACATTTCACGGTCAACTACGAATAACATTGCATTTACGAAAAAGCCATTGTCAAGCGTCTGATACCAAATAATTAAACGTCCACGTTCCAGATAAGCAAATATTAATTACAACCAATCACTATCATACATTTACAATAATTAATACTTTATTTATTTTATAAGCTACCGAAACATGGGGCTACGGGTATGATGTCGAAATTAAAGCTTAATCGTTCCAGTGGGGGCACTCTGGATCACCAAGAACGAAGAAAGTTCGGCAAATGCGGTCGAATTTGAAGCTTGGCTCACGGTTTTTATCGATTTTAACAGTGTTCGTCTGTGTATATATGGATCTTTAGGCGCCCAGCGACGAGGTCATCAGCGCTCTCGATTTTAACGGTGTAGAACATAATGAGTTCATGTCAAGGTCAGACGATCAGTGATAAGCACTAACTACAAATTCAACGCCGTTTGCGCGAAGCAATTCGAGAAAAATGCCCCAATTTGTGGCTTTCGCACCATAGTTATTCGCCTGCTAACACATATTCGTGGATTTTTAGCGAAAAACAACACGGTAATGATGCCCCAGTGTCTATATTCGCCAGATATGGCCCCGTGGGACTTTTTTCTGATTTCAAAAATAAACAGAATCTTAAAGGGTCAACATTTTACAAACCGAAATGAGATTAAAAGTGCATCGCTGAAAGGGCTAAGTGCTGTCTCAAAGATCGAGTTCCAGAAGTGTTTCGAGTATTGGAAGAAGCATTGACATAAGTGTCTAATGTCTAATGGGAACATTTTAAAGGAGACAACGTTGATGTAGAAGAATAGATAAAAATATTTCCAAAAAATGAAAATTCCCTCTACTTCTTGAACACATCTCCTATCTTCAATACTCTACAAGTTCACATTTTCAAACGTTTCCGTGACAATCTGCCGTCAGTCATACCGACGTGTGACCATTCGTGCCGTTCTTCTTTGCATACGTTCAGTATCTGCTTTTAGTCCCAGTTGGTATAACTCCCACACACCTGAGCAATATTGTGAGATGGGGGACGCACAAGTGATTGGTAAGCAGTCTCCTTTGTAGACTGACTCTACGTTTCCAGAATCTTCTCAACGAAGCGAAATTTGCCGCTTACCTTACCTTTGGCTGAACCCACTTTTACATTCTGTTTCAAATCCCTACTAACTGTCATATGCAGGTATTCGTATAAGCTGAGTGATTCTAATTGTGAATCATTGATATTGTAGTGATGCAATACAACGTGCCTTTTTTTGTTTTGGAATTTTTGTGTATTTTTATGGATTAATCGTGTTACCATTCTCTTATATAGGTACGGTTTTTTTTTTCCCCCACTGGCCACAGTTTTCCCGTCCAGTGATTCGTTGTTGTAATCCGTCCCAATGCAAAATGGTTCAAATGGCTCTGAGCACTATGGGACTCAACTGCTGAGGTCACTAGTCCCCTAAAACTTAGAACTAGTTAAACCTAAGTAACCTAAGGACATCACAAACATCCATGCCCGAGGCAGGATTCGAACCTGCGACCGTAGCGGTCTTGCGGTTCCAGACTGCAGCGCCTTTAACCGCACAGCCACTTCGGCCGGCTCGTCCCAATGCAACTGGTTTTGTAGCTAGCTTGTACTATTGGTGTATGAGCGGTGACTGTTTAAAACTTCTCTCTCAGGTTTTCCACTGAACAGTCGTTCTTTTTTGTACTCAGGTTACTCGCTGTCACATCTAAAAGTGCGACACCTTATATAACGAGAGCGTCGGTGATTAAGTATGGTAATACTAGCCTGAGGTTTCGATCTTACAAGATTTTTGCTTTGAGAAAGACTTTGTACGTCTTTCCAAATATCTGCCTCCTCTATGTTACCACAGATTACGTGTCACTGCTCCCATTTATACTGAGAACACAGTACAAGCGAGGTGCCTAGCTGCTTCCACTGCTCTCTGTGAAATGCATGAGGTTCCTGTTAAAGGCATTAACCCACAACCCTCCATACATTTCCTCTTCGCAGAAAAAGAACGCAGGTCGTAAATCCGTTGTCTTGAGGATGTAACGGACTGACGCTGCTTAAATGATTTTTTCTATTTTTGGGATGTCACTCGTTATTAATAATTTCATTTCACAAGTTCTCTCTCTAAATACCAGTAATTCATCCCACTTATTCTATTGACTGTCCTACGCCTAACATATCTTCACAGAATTGAAACGAAAGCGGTCACAGGGGACAACGCGTCTGTGCCTCATGACTATTCGTTCTAGAGTGATTTGGCAGCACAAACCACTTCGCTAGGGCGCGCAGTTTAAGTGGAACACGAAGATACAAGAAGTGCCTAGTCTGCCTTCTCGTTTAACTTTTGCTCTTAGTTGTGTTATTATTATGACTTCTGAAGTAAGTGGGCGATAGCCTGCTATTTACAGATGCCTAAACCTGAATGTCAAGTTTTTGTAATATCGGTGGTAAAAAGTTAGCTTTTTGCGCCCTGCCTCCGAAGACAGCAGTGATGGACTATAATTCTGGCGGTCTTTCCCACGAAAGAGGTACCGGTCATAGCATATGCTACTGGTACCTCACACTACTTAATTAAGTCATCTGCTTCATGCTCCAATCTTAGCTGCTCTGAGGAGAGATGCTTGGAGCTAAATGTGATAGCTCCTAAAGCCAGAAATGTTACAGTGTCACGCAACTAGTATTCCAGGTTTTTATGGTCAAGTCCATGGGAAAACGTCTCTATAGCCGAAACTGGTGAGTGCTGGTATAAACACAAACTCTTCTCAGCACATACACAGTATTCGAGAGATTAATGTTGTACTCAAATTTCGGAAGAATGTGAAGCAAAACCTGAAATATATTGCCAAAATTTCACATAATTTTAAAAAATTGAAGAAAATATGTCGTAGTCGTTTTCATGTGTGATTGTGTGACGTTTCAGACGCAAGAAAGATTTTTCGTCACCAAATGTCTAGCTGTGCAGCAGCTTAAACGTTTGAATTTACTTATTGTAATTAATTCTCTTTGCTTATAAAGGCTGAGGTGCGTCTTTTCTTTCACCTCTGATTACGTTTGATCCGCTACAGATATTTGTTAACTGTTATCACCTAGACGAACAATAACAGAGAGCTCATGAAACAACAACACTGCGCTCGCGAAATTTTTTTTAATAACAGAGATACAGGAACCATCATTTTTATGGAACTGTTCTTTTCATTGCTTTCAGAATAGCAGAGTTGTATCATTAAATTTGTCCCCTCGATACCTGCAGATCTGCTGTTGTGGCTGTGAAATAAAAATCGCATGAGCCTATTAAGAACACTGATGCCTGTATCATCGTTGTTAACACCTTCAGGCATTATGTCCCGAATTGACATCATACCAAAGCGACGATAATAAATGGAAAGTTAATTCTGAGTGTCAGTGACGGTAGCTGTAGATTCTACACGAAGCTACCAACGCCTGGAACATGTTTTTCCGTCTTCTGCGTGTTTCGGGCACGTCTAAAGCAATTTGATGTTCGCGCCTTTCTTTACGACAAGAAGGTTAGAATAAAGGGGAGATGGCGTTACCTATACCGAATACAGGTGTCGGTTGAACTTGTTCGCCATCTTGGTGATTCTCAGAAGTCTTGTGTCTCCGTTAAATCTCTTCGTTGATATACCCTCTTAGCGTTAATGCTTTGAATTGACAGGCAGTTCTGAATATGTGCTTTGAAACAATATTCCTTCGTGGACGAATACTCATCATCAGAAAGTTGAAAACTTAATTTTGTAAACCCACTTCTGTCTCGTCGAGCATGGTGTACATAAGGGCAAAACAGCAGAACGTTCCAACATGTCCAACATGAAAGAGGCAAGCTTCATTTTTTTTTTTCTGTGTAGGGGCGTCTCCTTAACCTACTTGGTCCACGATACACATACACAGGAAGTTATCGTCATTTGCTTAAACCACTACAGCTTGATACACAGGTAGAAGCAGTTCTTAAAAGCATTTGGTCGTTCTACAGTATCTGTGATATGACGCAAATCACATTTTAAGTAACAAACTAGTTGCACTTGCGAGTGAATTTGAAAATACTGTCTGTTTAAAAAATTCATATCAGCCTTTCGTGTATTTTGGTGGGCACATGCAAGAGATGAAATCAAACGATATGAAAGCAAAACATTTCCGTTGATTTATAGCACAACAATACTTCAGTGACCAATTCTGTGTATATGTACTTCAGTTTATTAAAAGTTTCCAATTCCTGTGAATATCCGATCTCAACGCTGTTTGGGCTAATTACATGCAACTTCTGTTGCAACAAGGGAATTCTAATGAACTCCTGATATTCATTAGCTTTGGATCTCCGTGGTTTTATGCTTCACGAAATGCAAGCAGAAATTTCAAAGACCGCGTACAACGTGCAAGCAGGGGAAAGGGAAACAGTCCCTCAGTCAGTATAGAGGCAGAGGTACTGCGCAAGAAGCATCAATGTCTTACAAAACCTGTTCCACACAAGTCAACCCAAATGGACGTAGTATATCAGTAGACTCAGGTTACAGACTCAAGGCAAAGCCGTAAAAGACCCAATTATAAAGGACAGACAATATTCATGTCCATTGCGTGTAACGTACGTCTGTGTCTACACTGCTTCAGAGAATGTCATGAGTAATACTATATTGTATTACACAGGATGTTAAGGGTTGCTGTTGTGGTCTTCAGTCCAGAAACTGGTTTGATGCATCTCTCCATGCCACTCTATCCTGTGCAGGCTTCTTCATTTCCGAGTACCTACTGGAACCTACATAGTTCTGAATCTGTTTAGTGTATTCATGCCTTGGTCTCCCTCTACGATTTTTACCCTCCGCGCTTCCCTCCAATACTAATTTGATGATCCCTTGATGCTTCAGAACGTTCCTACCAACTGATACCTTCTTATAGTCAAGTCGTGCCACAAATTCCTCTTCTCCCCAATTCTTTCCAGTACCTTCTCATTAGTTACGTAATATACCCATCTAATCTTCAGCATTCTTCTGTAGCACCACATTTCGAAAGCTTCTATCCTCTTCTTGTCTAAGCTATTTATTGTCCACGCTTCACTTCCATACATGGTTACATTCCGTACAAACACTTTCAGAAAAGACTAACTGACACTTAAATCTATACTCAATGTTAACAAATTTCTCTTCTTCAGAAACGCTTTCCTTGCCCTTTCCAGGCTACATTTTATATCCTCTCTACTTCGACCAACATCAGTTATATTGCTCCCCAAATAACAAAATTCATTTACTATGTAACGTCCCCTTAGAAAAATTTCTGAATTACTGTGCTGATAAACCTCTTACATTCAAATGGTTCAAATGGCTCTAAGCACTATGGGACTTAACATCTGTGGTCATCAGTCTCCTAGAACTTAGAACTACTTAAACCTAACTAACCTAAGGACATCACACACATCCATGCCCGAGGCAGGATTCGAACCTGCGACCGTAGCGGTCACGCGGTTCCAAACTGAAGCGCCTAGAACCGCACGGCCACACCGCCGGCCCTCTTACATTATTTGCTTTTCAAACAGCTGAACAAAACTGAACGTACTCAAACATTCACTAAAGTGACACACAATATTTTTAGCGCAATGCAAACTGACTTTCGGTAATCGCTACAAAGAATGGCCCTGACTAACATTAACCTATACCTTTCACAAATCACTTACCTCACAAAAATCTTCGTTACTCGAACTACTGCAATTCAGCGAGCGCCACTACTGCCAGCTAAATAAAAGATTCAAACTACGGAAGGCACTAACTACTGATAGGCATAGTTACCAAATGAAAGATTTTAATAGAGAACAAACAATGTATTTACGTTAATAGTGTTGAAAAATCGTAATATACATAGCAGTTCATGACATCCAGTCTTACAAATTTCAAAACTCCGCTATTTCTCTCCCCATATCCACCAATGCTGGCGGCTCACCTCCAACTGCGCAACGCTACGCGCTGTTAAACAGCCAACTGCCCAACACTACAATAGCAAATTCCAACAATGCAAACCAGCCACAGACTGCACACATCACAGCCAGTGATTTTCATACAGAGCGCTATGTAACGTTGCCAATAAGAAAACATAAACTTACAACTACTTTAAGTAACTCATTTCCTAATCTAGTTGTCCGCAGCTCGTGGTCGTGCGGTAGCGTTCTCGCTTCCCACGCCCGGGTTCCCGGGTTCGATTCGCGGCGGGGTCAGGTATTTTCTCTGCCTCGCGATGACTGGGTGTTGTGTGCTGTCCTTAGGTTAGTTAGGTTTAAGTAGTTCTAAGTTCTAGGGGACTGATGACCATAGATGTTAAGTCCCATAGTGCTCAGAGCCATTTGAACCATTTGAACCTAATCTAATTCCCTCAGCATCACCCGACTTAATTCGACTACATTCCATTATCCTCGTTTTGCTTTTGTTGATGTTCATCTTGTATCCTCCTTTCAAGACACACTCTATTCCGTTCAATTGCTATTCGAGGTCCTTTGCTCTCTCTGTCAGAATTACAGTGTCGTGGGTAAACCTCAAGGTTTGATTTCTTCTCCATGGCTTTTAATTCTTACTCCAAATTTTTCTTTTGTTTCCATTGCCGCTTTCTCAATATACCGTTTGAGTAACATCGGAGATAGGCTACAACCCTGTCTCACTCACTTCGCAATCACTGCTTCCCTTTCATGCCCCTCGACTGTTATAATTGCCGTCTGGTTTCCGTACAAATTGTAAACAGCCTTTCGCTCCCTGTATTTGACCCCTGCCACCTTCAGAATTTGAAAGATAGTATTCCAGTCAACATTGTCAAAAGCTTCCCCTAGGTCTATAAATGCTAGAAGCGTAGGTTTGCCTTTCCTTAATCTTTCTTCTAAGATAAGTCGTAGGGTCAGGATTGGCCCACGTGTTCCAACATTTCTACGGCATCCAAACTGATCTTCCCCGAGGGGTATAACTGCAAATACTGTGATAACCGGTACGTTAGGATGTACCCACTTCAATGTGTTAGTTGCTTTTCTTCTCTGCGTCTAACAGTCTTTCCGCAAATATGTCACATAATTTATTATCTGATGTTTTCTGCACGTTCGTAACTGTACCACTAAGTGGACTATGCCTATCGTTATCGACGGACTGTTTTGTGTTGACGCCGTTCACACTTCAACAGCTGACTTGCTGCCCTGAGGAAAGTAAGCATTAGTGGCTTGTCCTTACAACATATACATGGAGGTACTAACTAACCTAAAAATATATTACTGCTAATAACCAGTACTTGACCTGTAACTGTATGTACTAGTACCCCTGTACAGGTACCTCTGACGAAAACAAACCTGAGATTTTGACAAGTGGTACAATAGAACCTTATTTTCTACCAGTAAAAATGTTGTATTTTAAAATTGGTAGAAAATTGTTGTAAGAGAGTTTTAAGAAATACAGATGTTTAAGCTTCAAACACCCCCCCCCCCTCTCCCCCCTCCATCTCCATTCCCGGAAGGTCGCAGTACCCTAACCTCCTTCTTTCATTTTTTTAAATTTATTTTTTTGTACATATAAAGCACTGGCTATAACTATTCCTTTGCAAATATCAGGTACTGAAAACAATATCTGCACTTACGCCCATTACACCCTGTGCATGTTTATTTAATTTGCAACCCGCTATGCGTTTCTCATTTTTAATCATGTAAATGTTATGGGCGTATCGTCAAAATATTAAAAATCTTTTAGTAGATAAGGTTCTGTGTCAATCTCTCACATGTCTGATATCGCAGATATGTGACATACGCAATTATACCTCGCAGGTATACCACATCTTTTACGAGAACGGGTTTTTCTTTGTTCCATCAACCCCTGGTCATTGTTGTTCATCTAGGTGAAACGAGATTACACATGACTTTGAAGTGACAGAAGCAATTTCAGGTGAAGAAGCTAAGCGCCTCACTCTGCAAGTGGACAGACAGTTGTGCAGTTGTCTATAAAAAAGTAGTTACGCCAGAAGATAGTAACTATTTGCAGAATGACGTCCAGAGGAGTGATGAATGGTGCAGACTCTGGCAGATGACCCTGAACTCCAATGAATGTAACATATTGCACATACAGAGGAAAAGAAATCCATTACTGTACAGCTATTATGTCGATACAAACCGCTGGAAACAGTATCTGCTTAAAATATCTAGGAGTAACTATCCAGAGCGACCATAAGCGTAATGACTACATCGAAAAATAGTGGGAAAAGCACATGCCAGACTTAGATTCAGCGGAAGAATCTTAAGGAAATATAATTCATCCGTAAAGGAAGTGGCTTATAAGGTGCTCGTTCGACCAATTCTTGAGTATTGTGCATCTATCTGGGATCCTTACCAGGTGGGACTGATAGAAAAGATGGAGAAGATCCAACAAAGAGCAGCGCGTTTTGTCACAGGATTGTTTAGCCAGCGTGAGACCGTTACGGATTTACTCAACAAACTCCGTCGGTAGTCGTTGAAAGAGAGACATTATGCATCACAGAGGGGTATACTAGTGAAATTTCGAAACAGCACCGAGCGAGGTGGCGCAGTGGTTAGCACACTGGGCTCGCATTCGGGAGGAAGACGGTTCGATACCGCGTCCGGCCATCCTGATTTAGGTTTTCCGTGATTTCCCTAAATCGCTACAGGCAAACGCCTGGATGGTTCCTTCCATAGGTTACAGCCGACTTCCTTCCCCGTCCTTCACTAATCTGATGAGACCGATGACGTCGCTGTTTGGTCTTTTACCTGAAACAACCCAACCCGACTCGAAAGAGCACTTTCTAGGAGCAGCCGGACATCAAAAGGTGTCCACAATGAGACTCCAACATTTTAATATCGTATATCTTTCTCATTTCAGATGGTGGACCTGTGAATCCTGAAGGGGCAGACAGAGCAACTCAACAAGTTTGTGGTGAACAGCTTTGATACGCCAAGTAGCCGTGGTGGAGCTGCAATCAATTGTTTTAGCAAAATGGCGGATATGAAGGAGCGTGCACATGTGGTCTGGTGGTATGCAGAAACAAAATCGGCGACCCAAGTGCAAAGAAACTGGTGGCTCCAGTGCCGTTGAGTTTACAACAAAGTGCCCCCGTCGTTCAAGACTATAAAGAAGTGATGTGATCAGTTTTCGGCTACTGGGAGTGTTGCGAAAGTGCATGGTGGTGGTAAGCCTGGGATCAGCGAACATCATGTGGAACAAGTGCGGCTTTCATTCGAACAAAGTCCACAGAAGTCAGTGCGATAGGCACCACGAGAACTTCGTATGAAACGTTCAACAGTGCACAAAGTGATTCATCAGCGATTACGTTTGTAAGCATATAAAGTGCAGGTTGTGCAAGTAATCAAGCCTCGACCAAAACGAGAAGATTTTGCCTGTGTCATGTTAGATCGCATTGCCGCGGGCGAGACATTTTTATCACGCGTGCTGTTTACTGACGAGGCAACCTTTCACGTGTCAGGGGCTGTCAATTGTCACAATGTGCGCATCTCGGAGTCCGGCAATCCACATGCTCTAGGGAACACATGCGCGACAGTCCGAAAGTTAATGTGTGGTGTGGTTTGATGATAAATCGCATTGTTGGGCCGTTTTTCTTTCGGGAGCCGACTGTGGATGGAGCCATCTACACCTACTGTGGATGGAGCCATCCACCTGGACATGCTGGAACAATTTGCCGTGCCAAAGATAACAGACCTGCAGCCAAATGTGATGTTTCAACAGGACGGTGCACCACCCAATTGGAGCCTTGATGTCCGAAAATTTTTGAATGACACATTCCCGCAACGATGGATTGACCGTGGAGGTCCACATTCTCCCGACATAACCCCCCTCGATTTTTTCTTGTGGGGTTATGTGAAAGACCAGGTATACATTACACCAGTAAAGGACCTGCAAGACTTGAAACAGCGCATAAGAATTGTCATCAACTCTGTCCCAGAACAGATGCTCCGCAACACATGGCACGAAATCGATTATAGACTTGATATTCTTCGCGCTACCCGTGGCGCCCATGTCCAAGTGTACTGAACCGTCCACCTGTGTATGAAAACTTGATGAGCTGCTGTATGATTTCCCTGTATTTGTTCGTCAGTAAATTGTGATTCCTCTCACATTTTATGAGTTCAAATGTTGCAGTCTCATTGTGGGCACCCTGTGTTACTTCCCCCCTCCCCGAATATGCGCCTCGTGTAATGACAACGAGGAGAAAAATTCGAGAAATTAGAGCCAAAACAGAGACTTACCGACAATCATTCTTCCCATGCGTTATTCGCGAGTGGAACAGGTTTGGAAAGCTTAGTTAGCGTGTAACCCCCCACGCGCCACTTATCTGGTTGTGGTGTGTGTTCACCCCAGGTAATTGACTAACAGATCAACAGAGAATGCAAAACTGACGCAATGTCGGATAACGCAAAGAAAGTAATAAGGCCCTGTGACACCTGATTGAACTGTGATGGCAGTGTTGACATTAATTGATTCAGAATTGATCACTTTTAATTAAAAAGGGGTGTACATTGATGTTATATTCAGCTATTGAACACCAGATGAAAATGTTGAACATAAAATTAATTAAAAAAGTGAGTTGGGATTTCAACTACTTCATTGAAAACAGATGCAGTCGATTAGCACAGATTTATTTTAACTCACGACCTTCAATCATCACATTACACGACTCTCCTAACAGGCAGTAGTAATAAATTGCGTTTGCGTGGAGTAAAGGGCGATAAATCAAAAGCAATTCCTATCGACTAACCCAGGCGTAATGCAAAGTGTGAGAAGAATTCTACAATACACGGCCCATGAAACCCTCATGGAAACATTGCCGACGTGATCCAACAAATTAATCAGTGGCTGGAGCGGGCGCAATATCACCGAATTCAGCATGGCGGAGACGTTTCGTTGTGCGGATGTCGGCCGACCTCGTGGTGCTGCAAGGCTGCGCTCGTCTATTCACTCCTAGCTATCTTGCTCAGTACGTAGCTGAACCAAAACTTTCTGTCTCCAAGCTCAATCGTTTCTTTTGCTAAGTCCTAAACTGCAGAGATGCTCACTCTTTCTCAGGCAAGCTGAGTCAAGAACGCCACGTCCGCACTCTAGGCAAGCTGGGAACGGAAGACCACTACGGAGACTTCTCTCAGTCTGCT
The DNA here is from genome assembly GCF_023864345.2 of Schistocerca serialis cubense. NCBI lineage: Eukaryota > Metazoa > Arthropoda > Insecta > Orthoptera > Acrididae > Schistocerca > Schistocerca serialis. The sequence goes on from NC_064642.1 coordinate 336,550,680, forward strand.
CTTCGCCTCAGTTTCCCCTCCAGCAAAATCACTTACGTCAATTGCAGCGCAAGTTGTGTTAATTATGCATCGCTCTCCAGCGCCGACCAATGCCTGCTCTGGGAAGTGAACAAATTTCCACAAAATTTCCCTTCCTCTCAACTTCTGCTATTTAGCTCCTCCCAGGCCACCCATCAAGGTTAGCATCTGCACAAAACACCAATTTTTCCGGAATTCTGACTCCCAGGAGAGTACTTCAAATTCCTCGGTCCTATGTTCCCATCGGAGGCTGGCGTATTTCGTTCTTTCGCTCTTCACCTTATTTACTTCAGACTCTGCGGATCGTGAATTCAGCGCGAAGTTGCTATAGTCACGAACACGCATATTTTGGCCTCTGTTGACCGCTCCACCGTAACTTTGCATGGCTTACGCACATGTTTCACTGAAAACGGGATGACGGACTTTTATCAACAGGCGTACAAGTTCTCCGTCTGCTTCCCGGTACACCAGCATGGGGTCAACCATCCCCCCTCACTGTCACTCGTCTTAAGCCAGCTGGAGGCAGCGCCCCGTTACCGCTTTCTCAGAGCTTGAGCCGCCCTAAGCTGCCTATTGTCGCTTCCCATCGGTGCTCCCCGGCCGGCCACGGTCAACTCGAATACTTCCCTGGGATAAACTAGCCTCCAGTAAATCTACGCGTTTCCACAAAGTTTTCATGTCGTGTGAATTACTTTAAAATCATCACCCGGCATTAATTATTCCAGTACATCCATACTATACTCTCTACTAGATGCATTGTGCCTTGTCAGTCATTTTTGTTGAACCCTACTGTTCGCTCAACGTGAGTTAGGTGGTCTTTAATGACTTCATGTAAGGGGCATAGTTCTTGCCATCTTACAAGCGGTACAAAAGTACCCTCCGAGACACACCATCAGGTGGCTTGCAGAGTACGATGTAGACGAAGATGCCGTTAGAGGTGGACATTTATGCACGGGAGCAGTGCCGCCCGCACGGTCGCCGCCTCGTGGAAAGACCCGTCCCAGCGGGAGAGACGGCAGCGCCTGTCAGGTGTCGGGCGGCGCCTCGCGGAGTGCGGCCTTTCCGGGCGAAGGCTGAGCCCCCCGGCCCTGAGAGGCGGGCGGCGCGGCTTCCTGCATGGCTGCCCGCGCGCCGTGACACCTGTCACCGCGCCCGCAGCTGCCTGCCGGCCCGAGAACTGCCCGACCGACACCAGCTCCTCCCACCTTCCGCTTCCACTCTCCAGCGGCCAGTCGGTTCGGGTCAGCGTCAACTGAGAGTGGTTGCTCTGATTATTAAATTAATAATCACCACTTGCGTCGACGCAGTGCCATTTAAAGGGCCAAACCGACTAACTCCTTTGCAACGCAAACTGAGAAAAATCAGATTAAAGTTCCACTGAAGAGCCAAGGAATTTCGTACACCTGCCGAATATAGCATAGGGCTCCCGCGGGCACGTAAAAGTGCCGCAACACGACGTGGCATGGACTCGACTAATGTCTGAAGTATATAATTATATGGATATGCTGTCTGTTTCCAGAATGAGATTTTCACTCTGCGGCGCAGTGTGCTCTATATGAAACTTCCTGGCAGATTAAAACTGTGTGCCGGACGGAGACTCGAACTCAGGACCTTTGCCTTTCGCGGGCAAGTGCTCTACCAACTGAACTACCCAAGCACGACTCACGCCCCGTCGTCGCAGCTTTACTTCTACCAATAGAGCACTTGCCCGCGAAAGGCAAAGGTCCCGAGTTCGAGTCTCGGTCAGGCACACAGTTTTAATCTGCCAGGAAGTTTCATGGTGTCAGACACCATATCCGTATAAGTATATAGTTCGGGCAACACCGGTCATGACCTTCTTTTTAAGATGCACACATATTCCCCGAACTGTTACAGGACTTGGTAAGAATGCCTTCCACGAGTAGTTAGTGTGTTGGGGTGGGACACTACGAATGTAGTGTGCGGACATACAAGGTGAGAATGTGGGTCTTGCGGGAGACGTGCGCGACATAGTCCCTGCCTTCGCACTATCTTCTGTGCCCTCGCTGGCTCAGATGGATATAGCATCTGCCATGTAAGCAGCAGATCCCGAGTTCGAGTCCCGGTCGGGGCACACATTTTCACCTGTCCCCGTTGATGTATATCAACGCCCGTTAGCAGCTGAAGTTATCAATATAATTCCAATGTCTGAAGTAGTGCTGGACACCATGAATCCTGCAGGGCTGTCCATAAATGCATAATAGTATGTGGCGGTGGAGACCTCTTCCGGACAGCATGTTGCAAGGCATCCCAGATATGCTCAATAATGTTAACGTCTGGAGAGTGTGGTGGGCAGCGAAACTGTTTAAATTCAGAAGAACATTCCTGGACTTGTAGGGTGTCTCTTTGTTCTGCTGGAATTGCCAAAGTCCTTCGGAATCCACCATGCACATGAATGTGTGCAGGTTATTAGACAGGATGCTCACATACGTCACCTGTCAGTCGTATATGGACGTATCAGGGGTCCCATATCATTCTAACTGCACACGCCCCACACCATTACAGAGCCTCCACCAGTTTTAAATGCAGGGTCCATGGATTCATGAGGTTATCTCCATACCCGTACAAGTCCATCTCGTTGATACAGTTTGAAACGAGACTCGTCCGACCAGGCAACATGTTTCCAATCATCAACAGTCCGATGTTGGTGTTGACGGGCCCAGTCGAATGGTTCGCACGCTGACACTTATTAATGGTTCAGCGTTCAAATCTGCAGGAATTTGTGGAAGGGTTGCACTTCTGTCTCGTTGAACGATTCTGTTCAGTCGTCGTTGGTCCCGTTCTTGCAGGATCTTTTTCGGTCGCAGCGATCTCGGAGATTTTGCGTTTTGCCGGGTTCCTGATATTCGCGGTACACTTGTGAAATAGTCGTACGAGGATATCCCCACTTAATCACTACCCCAGAGATGCTGTGTTACATCGCTCGTGCGACGACTATAACACCACTTTCAGACTCACTTAAATCTTGATAACCTGCCATTGTAGCAGCACTTACCGACCTAACAACTGCGCCAGACAACTGTTGTCTCATACAGGCGTTGCCGACCGCAGCGCCGTATTCTGCCTGTTTATATATCTCTGTATTTGAATACACATGCCTGTACCAGTTTCTTTGGCGCTTCAGTGTAAATGCATGTTGGAAACTCAGCTTTAATTATAACTCAAACTTCTATTCATCATAATATTACTACAGTAACTATATTGGGAGTAATGTACAAATTGTATGAGCACATGACATATACAAGATGAATCACCTACGAGGTGCGGCTAGAAAAAAACCGGACTGATGCTGGAAAAAACATTTATTTACAATTGTTTACAATTTCATGTTATCTCCTTCAATGTACTCTCCTCCTCGGTCTCTACACCGCTCCATATGAATTTTCCACTGTTCATAGCAATGCTGCAGATCATTTTCGGTAAGTCCATACATTACTTCCGTCGCTTTTTCTTTTACTGCTTCAACAGTCTCAAATCTAGTTCCTTTCAAAGCTGACTTGACTTTAGGGAAAAGAAAAAAGTCGCAGGGGGCCAAATCAGGTGAGTAGGGTGGATGATCTAACATGGGAATGTTGTGTTTTGCCAAAAACGTCTTCACTGACAACGCACTGTGAGCTGGGGCATTGTCTTGGTGAAGGATCCATGCCTTTTTCTCCACAAATCGTTCCGTTTTCTCCGTACTCGCTCACGTAGGGTAGCCAGGACGCTAATGTAGTAATGCTGATTCACTCTTTGTCCCTCTGGTAACCAATCAATGTGCACAATCCCTTTGATGTAAATAAAAAACAATCATCATTGCCTTGAATTTCGATTTTGACCTTCGCGCTTTTTTTTGTCGAGGAGAACCAGGAGTTTTCCAATGCATTGATTTTGTAAGAAGGTGGGATCACTTTCAATGTTTTCCAGGATGTCAGAACAAATCATTCTTCGGCGTTCCTTCTGTTCAATTGTGAGACACTTTGGAACCATTTTTGAACACACTTTGTTCATGTTGAAACTTTCATGAAGAATCTGCTTAACACTTTCCTTGTCAACTCCTGTTAGCTCAGACACTGCTCTGATTGTTAAACGGTGATCTTGTCGAACAAGTTTACCGATTTTTTCAATGTTTGCATCAGTTTTTGCTGACAATGGTCTGCCAGGGCGAGTGTCATCACTGGTGTCTTCGCGGCCATCTTTAAATCGTTTAAACCACTCAAACACTTGTGTTCGCGATAAACAATCATCGCCGTACACTTGTTGTAACATTACAAACGTTTCACTTGCAGATTTTCCTAGTTTGAAACAAAATTTGATGTTAACACGATGTTCTTTCTGTACACTCAACATTTTCCGACGCACAGACAAAACGTCAACTACTTAAAACAGACGCCACGGGCAGACTGAGTGCAGGAGGCAGATGAAACTCGAGCAGTAGGCGGAGCGTGAGTCACGTGACAGGCCACGCGACTTTCAGCCTTATTGCATTCGTTTTATTGTTTCACCAGTACTAGTCCGGTTTTTTTCTAGCCACACCTCGTAAAACTGTGGATGTGTGTGATGTCCTTAGGTTAGTTAGGTTTAAGTAGTTCTAAGTTCTAGGGTACTGATGACCTCAGATGTTAAGTCCCATAGTGCTCAGAGCCATTTGAACCATTTGAAGCACCTAAAACTTACACCGCAAATATTTCGAAAATGGAAAGTGCTATTGACGTGCGGTTTTCACAAAATGATTTGGTAGTCAGGGGCTCGTATTGCTACCCAATAAAAGAACTGTAATAATATCGTATACCGTTAATTTTTACCTGTTGAGCGTCTAACTACAACTGAATGAAACACAATTTTCGTGCCATACGCGTTTCGCCTTTACTCTCTGAAGGCGAACACAGGATCAAAACAAGTGTTGAGTTCCTAGTGCTGTAAAGTGTGGAAAACAAGAACCCAAATGGCAATTATAAGCAGGAAAACAGCACCAAAAACGGAACTAAAACACAACATGTAGAAAATCATCCACGGAACCAGCCACTGATGGTACCTTGCACAGAATAACGGCGAAACACACATGACACGAAAATTATGTTTCATTCAGTTGCAGAAGACGGTCAACAAGTCAAAATTAACAATGTACCTTAATATTACATGCAACTGAGGGAGACAGAACTACAAAAAGTTGAAGAGATTGTAATATTACTCAGAAAGTATATTTTTGTGCGAACATGCTCCTTTTTAAATGGAACAGTGCCTATTGACATTAACAAACTAACCGAAGGGTAAATTAGAATGTAATGGGTGTTTGTTGCAGGATTCTCTTGCGAGTCGCTTTCGAGATATCGTATTTTGAAAAGTTCCCATAACAACGCTTGCACAGTATCTGCGGTAGCACACACTAAGGAACAACACAAGTGCATACGCTACTTATGTGGATTCTCACCAGTAACGAGACAAATGACTATCACAGGCTGTGTTCAAATGGCCACCGACAGCGGCAATATACGTTTCCAGTCACGTATGGAACGAATGCTGCACACGTTCTAGCATTCCAACGGAGATGTCCGAGCAGGCCGCCGTAATACGTCGTTGCATATCATCGGGTGTAGGTGGTATGTCCTTGTACACATTGTCTTTCAGTTTTCCCCGCAGAAAAAAAATGTCTCCAAGCGTCAAATCCGGGGAACGGGATGGCCAAGGTACAGGTCCTCTGCATCCAGTCCAACGATCTGGGAACAAATGGCTCTGAGCACTATGGGACTTAACATCTATGGTCATCAGTCCCCTAGAACTTAGAACTACTTAAACCTAACTAACCTACGGTCATCACACAACACCCAGTCATCACGAGGCAGAGAAAATCCCTGACCCCGCCGGGAATCGAACCCGGGAACCCGGGCGTGGGAAGCGAGAACGCTACCGCACGACCACGGGGTGCGGACGATCTGGGAACAGTTCGCCAAGACATGCTGTAGTATTTCGTGGACTATGAGCTGGATAGCCATCGTGTTGGTACCACAATTCCTCCTAGTCTGCAGAGGAACGTCTTCCAGCATCTGTGACAGATTGTCTGTTAGGATGCTGCAATCCTTAGCCACGTTAAGTATTCTGCCTATAAAACACGGGCCTATGAGCTGATGGTTCGCTATGCCACACTACACATTTACATTCTATGGTCGCTGACGCTCCACCTGACCAAGCTAACGGGGACTGCCAAGAGACCAATACCGCACATTGCGGCGGTTTATCTGGCCGTGAGTGATAAACGTGGCTTCATCACTAAACGAGATACATGATACATCTGGATTATATGCTTTAATGCCCATGTACAGAAGTTAAAGCGATTCTCATAATCGTTTCCACGCAGCTTTTCATGGAGAGAGATGTGATAGAGATGGAACCTATGTCGATGGAGAACACGTAGGGCACTTGCCTCTCTCATGCCACTTCCTCGGGCGATTGCGCGGGAGCTGACTTGCGGATCAACTGCAACAGCAGAGAAACATAAATTTCCCTCTCTTCTCTCGTCACTTGTTTCCTTCTGTTATGCTGTCTAGGTGTTACACTAGCACTTCACGTAACTGGTTGAAGAGGGTGTAAATAATTGACGAGATGGCTGGCATAAATTGGGACATCTTGCGACATATACCGTATAAGAATTCTTCCTACAGTCTCAGTACACCATAAGCATGTCTGCTTTGCCTGCACTGGTAAATCACATTGTCCGTTGACGGCCTACTGCTCTGACTGTAGCACACTAACTGACTAGCAAGTCACAAAGCACTCAGGGAACACACAACCGCCGGCCGGAGTGGACGAGCGGTTCTAGGCGCTACAGTCTGGAACCGGGCCACCGCTACGGTCGCACGTTCGAATCCTGCCTCGGGCATGGAGGTGTGTGATGTCCTTACGTTAGTTAGTTTTAAGCAGTTCTAAGTTATAGGGGACCGATGACCTCAGAAGTTAAGTCCCATAGTGCTCAGAGCCATTTGAACCATTTGAACACACTACCACACTGTAAGCAAAAGTAACATCTTGCCTAGCAACTACGCAGGTTGAATGGCACAGTCAGGTGTCAGCCAGGAAAATGCACAGTACGATATTTCGTGAACGGTTCGCGCGATACTTCCACAACAAACACCACTGACATTCTAATTAGCCCTACTTTTTCTTTGTAATGTCGATAGGCATTGCTCCATGTTCGCACAAAAAATACATTTTCTGAGTATCATTTCAATCTGTTCATTGGCTAACAATACGAGCGCCTGAGCACCAAGCCATTCTGTGAAAACCGTACATCAATAGCACCATCCATTTCCGCGATATTTGAGGTGCAAGTCTTCGGTGATTCAGCCTGTACTATTTATGAAACAGAGAACAATGTAACATTAGTAATTTTTAAGGAATTGTCATCTGAAAAAGTTCACTTCCGATGTAGTCCATCATCACAATACAAGAGTTAATACAACTCTGTAACTTGACCGTTGTGTTCCTCACGGGTGGTCACTAGATTCTAGCAGAAGTCATGGTTCAAATGGCTCTGAGCGCTATGGGACTTAACATTTGAGGTACTCAGTCCCCTAGAGCTTAGAACTACTTAAACCTAACTTACCTAAGGACGTCACACACATGCATGCCCGAAGCAGGATTCGAACCTGCGACCGTAGTGGTCACGCGATTCCAGACTGAACGCCCTAGAGCCGCTCGACCAAAGCGGCCGGCCCAAGTCATGGTTCACAGGAGGAATACTCTTCAAGAGGAACATGATATCTGCCCTCTTTTCCTGCTGATGGGACGAATACGTGAGTATAGGGTATCCTGGTTTACATTCACAAATTCGGTTGGCGACTGCTGCAGTTTTCTTCAGTTTCACGACAGGAAATGAAAAGTTGTCGCAAAAAGTGGTCTTGTACTCTACAGTATTTAGCAGCAACCAGCCACACATACGGGGTGTTACAAAAAGGTACGGCCAAACTTTCAGGAAAAATTCCTCACACACAAAGAAAGATAATGTGTTATATGGACATATGTCCGGAAACGCTTACTTTCCATGTTAGAGCTCATTTTATTACTTCTCTTCAAATCACATTAATCATGGAATGGAAACAAACAGCAACAGAACCTGGCAGCGTGACTTCAAACACTTTGTCACAGGAAATGTTCAAAATGTCCTCCGTTAGCGGGGATACATGCATCCACCCTCCGTCGCATGGAATCCCTGATGCGCTGATGCAGCCCTGGAGAATGGCGTATTGTAACACAGCCGTCCACAATACGAGCACGAAGAGTCTCTACATTTGGTACCGGGGTTGCGTAGACAAGAGCTTTCAAATGCCCCCATAAATGAAAGTGCGGAGGGTTGAGGTCAGGAGAGCGTGGAGGCCATGGAATTGGTCCGCCTCTACCAATCCGTCGGTCACCGAATCTGTTGTTGAGAAGCGTATGAACACTTCGACTGAAATGTGCAGGAGCTCCATCGTGCATGAACCACATGTTGTGTCGTGATTGTAAAGGCACATGTTCTAGCAGCACAGGTAGAGTATCCCGTATGATATCATGATAACGTGCTCCATTGAGAGAAGGTGGAAGAACATGGGGCCCAATCAAGACATCACCAACAATGCCTGCCAAAACGTTCACAGAAAATCTGTGTTGATGACGTGATTGCACGATTGTGTGCGGATTCTCGTCAGCCCACACATGTTGATTGTGAAAATTTACAATTAGATCACGTTGTAATGAAGCCTCATCCGTAAAGAGAACATTTGCACTGAAATGAGGATTGACACATTGATGGATGTACCATTCGCAGAAGTGTACCCGTGGAGGCCAATCAGCTGCTGATAGTGCCAGCACACGCTGTACATGGTACGGAAACAACTGGTTCTCCCGTAGCACTCTCCATACAGTGACGTGGTCAACGTTACCTTGTACAGCAGCAACTTATCTGACGCTGACATTAGGGTTATCGTCAACTGCACGAAGAACTGCCTCGTCCATTGCAGGTGTCCTCGTCGTTCTAGGTCTTCCCCAGTCGCGAGTCATAGGCTGGAATGTTCCGTGCTCCCTAAGACGCCGATCAATTGCTTCGAACGTCTTCCTGTCGGGACACCTTCGTTCTGGAAATCTGTCTCGATACAAACGTACCGCGCCACGGCTGTTGCCCCGTGCTAATCCATACATCAAATGGGCATCTGCCAACTCCGCATTTGTGAACATTGCACTGACTGCAAAACCACGTTCGTGATGAACACTAACCTGTCGATCCTACGTACTGATGTGCTTGATGCTAGTACTGTAGAGCAATGAGTCGCATGTCAACACAAGCACCGAAGTCAACATTCCTTCCTTCAATTGGGCCAACTGGCGGTGAATCGAGGAAGTATAGTACATACTGACGAAACTAAAATAAACTCTAACATGCAAATTAAGCGTTTCCGGACACATGTCCACATAACATCTTTTCTTTATTTGTGTGTGAGGAATGTTTCCTGAAAGTTTGGCCGTAGCTTTTTGTAACATCCTGTATACTATAAAATGTTTATTTTCATCAATCCATTACTAGCTTCAGATTTATTACAAACACATTCTTACATATTAGCTTGCTTTCCTGCTCGTTCTGTACTCGTTACTGATGTAGTGGTTTGGTGCACTGGTGTATACGAGTACTTCTGTGCAATGAGCGCTGTTTAATTCTCTGTAAACTGCGTTACGACACACTATTCTGTTATGGGAGCATACAAGCTTAACATTTCGAAAACGTGGCCCAGCTGCACATGAGTAACTTGTACTACAGCCACGGTTCTCGATACGCCAACTTTCGACAAGTTCGCGACATAGTTTTAATCTTCCTGGAAGGCACTATATTGCTCGTTTTGTTACTAAGACGTCAGTTCTATTCTATATACATCTGTAAAAGGAATGGCACGTCGGGAAGCCCACGCGACACGAGTCAGTGGGAGCCATTAAGGCCTCCAGAATTCGCGCCGCCGCCTCCTTGTCTTGCTCTGCGCGGGAATGCCAAGTCCTTTGTCCTGCGTCGGCGCCGTCCGCGACCTGTCACGCCGGAGGATTTGTTTTGCAGCGCGCCCGTCCGACACTAACACAACAAAGGCGGCCGCGCCGTAAACAGCACAGGCGGGGTCCGGGGGGCGCCGCGGTGTTTGCACGCAGCTGTCGGCATGTCAGCGCTGCCTGGCGGCTGTCGCCGGCGACAGCTCGAGGACGCCCCGCACCGCCTGTCCCGCTAATGAACCGGCAGCCACTGTGCAGGTGGCTCCGCAGCCGGAATTTGTTTCCCTGCTTCCAGAGGGCTGCTCCGTCGCCCAGGTGGGCTTCTGTCTAGACGACGTGGGGGAGAGAGCCTCCTGACAGCTGGAGGAGTCGGTTGAGTCCTAACGTACCAGTTTTCTCGGAAACCGAGACTTAACCCCGCCTCTCGAGCCTGACGAAGCGAAAACATTCAGCCGAATGAGACTAAGCCGTGACTCGAAGCAGCCAGAAACACGGGTAAATCCTCGGCACACCGAGAGATGGCGGTTATCGCTAAAACACCGTTTGTTTTCGTCTCCAGTTTATACTAACTCTTAAAACCACTCAAAATAAGCGGTCTGTGAAATAACCGAACATCGGTTTTTTGCTATGTTGTCAAAAACTGACATTTTGAGCCCGTGGCTATGTACGAAATATGGGTTGACTGTTACATAGAAGATAACTGCAAGCGGCTACTTTTTACAATGGTATTTATTTACTTAAACAGGGCCGTTACCAGTTTCGAACCGACAGGTTTATCTTCAGACGGCTAGTTCAAGTTTTACATTACCTGTCGCCTTTTGTTTCCCCAGAAAATGGTTCAAATGCCTCTGAGCACTATGGGACTTAACTTCTGAGGTCATCAGTCCCCTAGAAGTTAGAACTACTTAAACCTAACTAACCTAAGTACATCACACACATCCATGCCCGAGGCAGGATTCGAACCTGAGACCGTAGCGATCGCGCGGTTCCAGACTGTATTGTCTCCCCAACTGACGAAATTTCGTTGGGTAGTGATGCCGGTCAAAAATCCGCGGGGGCTGCTAATGATCTTTCAGTAGCGAAAACTGTATGATACACTTTTTTTGTGTATATGTTTGCACATAAACTAAAGCATCACTCACACACTAAGAAGTTTCATTACAAGCGATGAAACTTCTTAGTCTGCACTGCAACATAACAGCGCGGATTTTTGATCGGCACCACTACCCCAAGCAAATTTCGTCCGTTGGGGAAACAAAAGGCGAAAGCTACTGTAAAACTTTGAGCTAACCGTCTGAAGATGAACGTGTCAGTTCGAAACCGGTTATACGGCGCTGTTTAAATAAATAAATATCATTGTAAAAAGTGGCTGGTTGCTGTTATCTTCCATGTAAGAGTCAACCTATACATCGGTTTTTTAATTGCTGTTACTTCTAATAACAAACATTCAGTTAGAGTAAACACTGGAAAGGTGAAGGTCACGGAGAGTGAGATCAAGGTCGATATACCGTTGAGGTTGCGGCAGAGATCGCTCTCATTGCCTCCAGTAAAGATTGCAAACGTGAAGGAGGTGGGCCTGGCGACAGGGAGGGCGAAAGATCACAAGTTGAAGGTATCCCTGCATTGTCACTTTTGGATGGTATTAATCTGTCACCCTAAAACAACCACAAAATTAAGATTTCTGTTATTATCCCAAGTTAAGCACACCAACAAAATTATAGGTATATCAATAAAGTTTACCTTTTCTATCAAGGCACATTGTGAATGCTTTCTACTTATATAACGTCGGAAGCCTGTTGGACTTCCTCCCATTTTTAATCTCTCCAACCAAATGGAACATGGTACTTCGTTGCGGTATGTAAAACACTTCAAAACTAGGAATGATACTATTCTGCATACAGCTGATCCCAGAGGACGATAGTGAGAAACCACTGTTCAGATGGGTGCCAGTCTCGCACACTGCAAGGACGCGTGTACCGTCTAGCAGGCCACGCCACACAACAACAGGCACGTCATTGACTCTGCAGGGCTGTACCAATTCTTATGCCATGTGTTTGTTGCTAGTTTCTGTTATTAAAATAGTGCTGATTGCTTTTCCCAATTCCTATAATAATCCGATATTTCAAAACGATAGGAATTTTATGAATAAACATTACTGGTTTGAGAAGGAAGTTTAAACAAATATTTAGCATTGTGGCTGTGGCAAATTATTAAGTCGGTTTTTTGTACCGTTATTAGTAAAAATGAAAAAAACCTGTTCAACCGAGACCAAACAAATGCCGAAAAATATCAGTTATTCAGAATTAAAATACCGGTATCAGTTTAAACCGACGCTATCCCTAGACTCAGCTGTATATACTCTCCGTGTAGCAGATGCTTCAATTAATTCGTATGTGATAAATTAGCATTTGCTGTGGTCTTCATTATATTTAATTTCATTTAACCAACACGGCTGAAAGGTGGAAGGAACATGTAGAGAGTCTATACAAAGGAGATGAAAGCAATGTTATAGAAACAGAAGAGGACCTCGTAGATGAAGATGAGGTAGAGATACGACACTACGAGAAGAATTTGACAGAGTAGTGAAAGATGGAACAAGGCCCCTGGAGTTGACGACATTCCGTCAGAACTACTGATAGCCTTGGGAGAGCCAGCCATGACAATACTCATCCATCTGGTGTGCAAGATATATGAGACAGGAGAAATACCCTCAGACTTCAAGAAGATTGTAATAATTCCAATTCCAAAGAAAGCAGTGTCATGTTGTTGCTTTAATTTGCTGTGAAAGCGGTACTGATAGACAGTAAAAGCTGGTTAAAAGTTGAGAGCTGTCTGGGGAAGTTAACCTTGCATTACTGAGCAACTGTTTCACCAGGTATCCAGTCTAGCTTACCAAATTCCCAACCAGACTAACATCAATTATAATCTTTTAATCGTCATACGACAACCGGTGATATATATATATATATATATATATATATATATATATATATATATAAGAGAATTTAAATAAAAAGAAATAAATCAGTTTATATTTGGAAATTTATTTTAACATTGATCATTGAAATTTCAGCATATTAAACTTGAGTCATAACTAAGCTGGTGCCTTATTTAGGACTGTGAAAATGTGAGTTTGTAATCTTACGGAACACATCAAATAGGGAGCCAAGATTGGGAGACTACATACAACACTGCATTCATAAAATAACACACGAAGAACGTTGAAACATACGCAAGAGGAAATTAACCACAACCAACCGATTCAATTTTCACCCAAAGAAGTTACGTTCGCAGCACAGTCCTGTCCGTCATGTAATTACCACACACTGGTATACTAAATTCATACTAACTCTCTGTGAAATCTTCCCAAAAAGAATAGCTGAGGGCTACTTTGATGATTACACCACATGCTTCACGTGGTCAACTTGGATTACACAAAGAGTGTAACTCCACAATAATTTTGACAATTAAAATAAATTAGATCGAAAAGCAATTTACAAAAGTAAAACCTCGAACTGGTTACTAACGTCTTACTATTAACCTGATGGGTCAAACAACTATATAAGCACGTGGTACTGGTCTCACAAAGTACACCCCACGTGGGCTGAACATAAAGAAAAGTTGCTATATTGAAAAATATTGTCAAGACGAGACGTAATAATCTCACGCACGTTCGCATTTAAGATTGATGATCTTAGTTAGAGTTACTGATCAACATGTGGTTCCACTTTACTCACAAAGTAGTGACAAAGCAACTACTGGAAGATATTCTGAACTTCACACTCGAATTGCACTGCGTTGCAATTTAACATAACATTAGATATTTTAGAGCTTAACCTGAAATAAAGGTGATTAAATTTTCAGTTAGGCTGAACTTAAGAAATCCATTGTCCTACAGACTTAGCAGACACGCACTTAGCCGGAGATCTTACCACTTCAGACGCTCGCCATGGACAGACTGCCGTGGTCCTTTCCTGAGGGTGGCTCACAAATACAAACGGAAGTGGCCAGAGGGGCAGCTTCCTATACCAACATGACAAGGGACGGACAGGACCATACTAAGGATAGAAACCTCTTTGCTCTTAGAAAGCGTAGCTACCTGTTCCGACGTTGGTCCTACTGTTCTCTAGCAGACAGGCTTGTCTGCTACCCTAAAGCATGCAACTAGAAATACATTTGCTCATTCATCCTCTCACACAGAAGGGAATGGGGATGACAGTATCATATCATATACAGTATATAAAAGAAAGCGGATGTAGGTTCCGTATGAGGCTGTGTGACATGAATTACATATAAACTGTGTTTTAAAGCGTAGTAGTGTGACAGATCGTTCTTGTTTATGTGTAAAAGTAACACGTTCCACTACTCAGTCTCCTCCCAGATAGTCAGAAACGCCACTGTAAATTTAGAAGAGGAATTTATGCCGTAAATGACAACAGATTTAAGAAATTAACCTGAAAGGAATCCAACAGAGAGACCTTTCAGCAGTTACTGACAGGTGTGAAAATTACCGAACTGTCAGTCTAAAAAGCTATGTTACAACAAGTGAAAAAGAAAGAGATATAGCAAAAGGGATTTACGTGTGTGTGATAAATCCCTTTCCTCGAACATTTTCTTCCTTTAAACCTCCTCTGTGTTATCACACATGTCATGTCACTGATCTCATTTGTACTAAGATTACTGCACACGCGAGGTGCCTACTTGCTTCCACTGCCGTAAATGGAATGCTTAAGTTCACTGACCTGCATTCTTCTATACTTTTTCTCCCCTGCTCAGAAAACAGCGCGTAGGTCGTGAATCCTTCATCTTGAGGCTGTAATGAACCGTTCACGTGAAACTGGTAGTGTATAAATAATTAAACGTGGCGCTACCCGCTTTTTATTAGCAGAATACAAGAAACTGCACAGATATGGTTCATTTTATCAATCACAAACAATTTACGTTCTTCACACTTTACAGAGAACAAACAAAATAATGAACTGCGTGTTCGCGTAATTACTATCAAACTAGACCTCGGGTATGTGTTCAAAACCCAGAGGCCGTTAATTAAGTTCCTAATCAATACCGACCGCGGCAGACAACATGTCTGTCCTCGGAGACTGTCAATCGTATTATAACACGACAAACAAACCACCTCGCCCGCCGTCCAATTTAGGCCCGACCCGAAGATCTCCGAAGTGTTACGTCTGCTTTTACGTTTAGCAATTATGTATTATTCTGCTTGTGACTAACACTTTCGAAATAATGGAATGACAGCCTCCTATTGAGAGATGCTTTATATGAACGGCAAGTAAATTTCGTTTTTCTGTATTAGTAACAGTAGTCAATAATTTTGGCGCGCTACTTCCGCATTCAGTTCAACTGCCCTTCCAAGTCTTTTGCTGTCTCTGATAGAATTACAATGTCATCAGCAAACCTCAAGGTTTTTAGTTCTTCTCCCTGAACTTTAATTCCTAGTCCAAATTTTTCTTTGGTTTCCTTTACTACTTGCTCAACTTACAGATTCACTAACATCGGGGTTACAGAAAACAAGCCGCAGTTATAAGAGTCGAGTGGGATGAAAGGGAAGTAGTGCTGGAGAAGGGACTGAGACAGTGTTGTGTGCTACAGCGCTGTCTTATGTTACAATCCTGTCTCACTCCCTTCTCCAGCACTACTTCCCTTTCATCCCACTCGACTCTTACAACTGGCGTCTGTTTCTGTGCAAGTTGTATCCACAATGTTATTGGATCTTTACATTGAGCAAGCAGTAAAGGAAACAAAAGAAGAATCTCGAGTAGGAATTAAAGTTCAGTGAAAAGAACTAAAAATCTTGAGGTTTGCTGATGATTTGCAATTCTGTCAGAAACAGCAGAAAACTTGGAAGAGCAGTTGAACTAAATGGACATCAACTTGAAAGGAGGACGTAAGATGAACATCAACAAAAGTAAGACACGTAGTCTCCTTAAATCAGGTGATGCTGAGGGAATTAGATTAGGATACGAGACACTTAAAGTAGTATATGAGTTTTGCATTTTGGCCAGCAGTATAACTAATAAAGGCCGAAGTGGAGAGGATATAAAATAATGACTGGCATTGCTAAGAAAAGCGTTTATGAAGAAGAGATATTAATTAACCTCGGATATATACTTAAGTGTTAAAAAGTCTTTTCCAGAGGTATTTGTCTGATGTGTAGCCGTGTTTGAAAGTGAAACACTGACGATAACAGTCTAGACAATTTTGAAATGTGCTGCTGCAGAAGAGTGCTGAAGATCAGATGGGTAGATAACTTAACTAATGAGGAGGTACTGAATATAATTGGGAAGACAAGAAATTTGTGGTACAATTTGACTACAAAAATGGATCGTTTGATAGGACACACTTTGAGACATTAAAGAATCACCATTTCAATACTGGAAGGAACTGAGGAGAGGTAAAAACTGTCGAGGAGAAAAAGAGATGAATATTGTAAGCAGATTCAGAAGAATGTAGGCTGCTGTAGTTATCTGGAGATGAAGAGGCACAAACTTGAGTAGCTTGGAGAGCTGCATCAAACCAGCCTTTGGACGTAATACCGCAACAACAACAACGAACATATGGCGTGCTGGTTTGTCTTCGAGAATGCTCGTCAACCTTTTATTGATAACTAAAATTAAGTACTTCAGAGTACAAAAACAATTATTGCTTTTTTTTGTACGCCTGTCACCGTCTGTCGTCATTTAGTAAAGCCTGTAATCACTTCGTGGTCAAGATGTGGTGGTGAGGGTACTGCGTTGTTACAATCCATATCTTAGTTCGAATAAGTAACAGGACTAATTGATTGTGTCGTGCCCTTATTACACCGTTTTATTGTCTTTGCCAAATGTTTAAAGTATTTTTTTAAATATCTGCATTTCAGTCATTACATCCATTAGCATTCATGCCTTTATGTTCTACAATTAACAGTAATTATAAAGTGAAAATATATTTCCTGAAAACTATGACAAAAGTATTGCAGAATATCATCATACTTAGGCGCAGATATGTTCAGGAGTGGGCCACTATGAACAAAAGCTAAAAAAATTTTCAAATTTTTTGGATTCGCCTTAAGAAACTGAAAAAGAAGAAAATTTTACTAGGAAATGAATGTAAAACTTTAACCAACTCTAAGACTGTCTGTTTGAAAGTGTTCGTTTTTGCATATCTGTGAAATCAATATCTGCTGCTGGTATCTTGTTGCTTCGTGCGTAGCCTTATAACGTCCTTAGATCCTCTGCTATCCACAATGTGGTCCTGCTGTTGCTACTTAATCCTGTCCCACCATTACAGGCAGGCTTTCTGAGGTCATCCAGTGATTGAGGAGGACTCCTTTACCAGTCTCATGCATGCTTAATCATATTGATGTCACCAGATACCTAAGGCCACTCATTCGGATGATTTCTGCACCCTAGAGGAAGCTGAGCAATAACTGAATGCTGTAGCTCGTGAGTAATGGTCTTAAAAGATGAACTCATCGCTGAAATGTCGAATGTAGGCTGAAGTATAATTTCGAGGATCGTTGCCAGACACTACACAGTTCGCAAAATAACTTGACAGTCATGAGACGCTTCCTATATCTGTACGTGTTACTGGTCCCAAACATTTAAACCCAGGCTCCCTGCTGAGCCCGTGGGACTACGAAAGTTGCCTATCAATTCGAAAATTTTTACCCACTATATTTTGTTTTTAGTAGACTGCAACAGTTGTCATTGCAATACTTTGTGTGTTTCTGCTACACTCGACTTCAACTATTGCTTTAATCTCATTGAGCAACCTTTTTGCGCGGTCACTCGGCCTTTTTCGCATCTTTGGGAGTCAATTTTTCTGTTAGTCACTGGGAAGACTTCACAGGTTAGAAACCACGACGTTGTCTTTGTTTGAAATAGCATTAGCCATTCTAGTTCCGGGCCCCGTATCCGGGTTTCACTTCTGTGTTCTGTCTTTGGAGGAGAACTGGCTTTGTCTGGTGGCGACGTGTGCTGGTGTGCAGAGTCTACAATGATGAAAGAATTGGGTGAGATCATTTCAGTTACTTGTAGTGGTGAAGTTAGGCGAAGTGGTTTGGTTATTTCGGGACTGCTTGCTAAATATCTGCACAGCTTCCTCGCGATGACGACGCGTTTAGGCATCCGGCATGGCCAAACAGAAGCCGGTAAGGTGCTCCATTCTGATTAAACAAAAACGTTATTTCTTTTACTCAGGAATACTGTAAATTCAAAGTTATCATCCTCTCCTAAATTATGAAAGATTAGTTGCTTTGTTTAAAGTCGTGTATTAAGAACATGATATGCCGATCGTTCTTTGTGAAACTGAATTTTATATCAGCTGCTTGGTATATATATCCTTTAATGATCTTCTTCCTGAATTATTTCCATTCAAACCAAATCGTTTCTTTGTTGGTCATGCGTACTACAGTGTCATGTTGCATGGTCGTCATATTGCTGGAATGCATTGATTCTAATCATGGCCTATGAATATTCTGATGTATCGGAGACCACATATTGAATTGCAGCCATTATACATTAGTTATAATCCGTTTCTCTTTGGATGATCTTAGGATGGAGAAAAGTGGATCGACGAGTGTTGGTTGGATGATCTCTGCCTGTTAAAAGTCCTGACCACCGTCCGAGCTCGAAATGACCCTTCAAGGCATGGTGACAGACTGAACAAGGTACATAAACCGCATTTTTCCGTTCACAACTGGAAACGCAAGGCACGCTCACTATGCAGATGTGTAGTACTGTCGTCAAAACGGTAATGCGGCCGAAAGAACACGAACTGAGGGGTTCCCACTATCCGTGCCTCGGAGATGTCGTGTCGACGCGCGAAATCACACACGTGGCCGTGGCAAGTATCAACGCACTCTTGCAATGGCATCCCTAGGAGGCGTTGACTCTTGGAAATATGGGAGACGCGAATCATACTACGTTCATTGGTGGATACGGATTAATTATTTGCACTGCTACACCAGTGAAATCAATCTAATAACGGTCGTCAACTCGCTTTGACCCGCAGACCGAGGTTAAACTTCTTACTAAGCCGAAGTAAATTGTTAAGAGCCTCGAAATTGTCTAAGCACGCTCAGAAAGTTTACGGGATTCAACCACCGGACTGCAACGATAGCACTTCATACCGATCGTCCAACTGGCTCTCAATAACTTTTGCCAGCAATTTTCACAACAACAGAACAGGAATACAGGTCATAGTCTACAGTGAAAGAGGCACACAACAATCCACACTGAAATTCTCACCGAATCGAATATAATTTATAGGTTTCAACGTACTTCGCTTTACCACCTGATTTTATGTATTTGACTACTGGGCGTCTGCACACTTGCCAAATGACAACAATCGCCTAGAAAACCGTCAGCCTGAAATTCATGCCCGTTCACGGGGAATCTCTTACGGAATCTCAGTTTTCTGCACTGCAAGCAGTCCTGCAATTGATCTCGAGGAACATCTTCTCCTAACTTCTGAAATACAGTACGAAACATCACTTCTATCCTAAAGAGCACACGACTTATAAACCTCATGAGGGCTAACGGCCGACTCCTCGATTTTATGAGCTTCAAACTGCTCAACGAAATGTTTTACCATTTTGTTTCCAGTAAGTTAGAAGCAGCGTGTAGGCTATCTCGTTGGCCATTTCGTACCCATCTTATAGTGCCTCTTTAAGGTGCTGTCTCCTGCCAAGGCCTCAGAATTTTCTCTGTAGTGGGTGTTGGTAAACGCAAACCCCTATAGGGGAGTCCTCCATGTGCTGGGTGCTTATGCCATGACCACTAATCATTTAGGAGAATTAGGGAAATGCCGTCCCAACAGCGCTAGGCGGAAGAAAGCCTCTTCCCCAAGAAGTAATTGTCGTGGACAACAGCCACAGGAAGCTTCCACAGGCGCGGCCAGGAAATGACGTGTTACAAAGCATGTGCCGTGTGTGTCTCTTCCCGCCCAGTCACTCATGCCAGCTCGGATCGCGTACTGTAGTCCCAAGAGAGGTTGCATGTGGCAGCGAGCTGGTAGAAGCAGTGCCACACCGAGCCATCCTATGGTGATGTGACATAGCGGTTGGCAGCCAGAACTGAAGAGCTGAGATGGACGCATCGATCTGAGCCAACGCCGATGACCGCTGTAGGCAGTGGTGGACCAGCGCTGGGGTGGCGCCTGGTCCTTTGATGATGCCCCAGACGTACTTGTTCATCTTCGGCGTGGCTGGTTCAAGGAGTTGTCACAGGTTGCACCACACTGTAATGGTCTGTTACAGCGAGCTAGAGCTTATCCACAACCACCAAAGGAACCAAACCTGGGGAAGCAGAGTGCCATGGAGCCTCAGAGTGGAAGCAGCAACAGTCGACTGCAGCAGTTGTGTTGGGGGCATGACCAGCTGTGCTGTGCTGCGACAGCAGATGTTGTCTGCTTTCTGGTGTCCACAAGAAGACGGCAGCTCGTTGAAACGGAGAAAGAAAGGTGAGAGTGTCTGTTACGGAAATACAGTGCAGTGCTTTTTTGTACGTCGTATTTTTAATCGGCGGGCATTGGTAGTTGCCATTTGACCGACCAAATGGCATGGCGGTGGTCTGCTACAGACGCGGTAAAGTCGCCTAGTGTTACTTGTTGTGAAAAGGCGTGGCGAGGCCGCAAGAAAATTCATTGTGCCGCAACTGTTTTTAAGTGACAAGCAGTGTGCGGTGAAATAATTATATCCAGTGGCAAAAAATACAATGGAACACCACAAATTAGATTGAGAAACATGATGAACAGTGTGAAGAAGGTCAGAACGCAAAGTTGCGCTTATATGACAGTAATAAAAGTGGTAGTGCGACCTCCAGACCAGATGTGAGGAAACGCAGATCAGCAAATCGTAAGTAATTACTTTCTTACAAAAAAATCGCTACGTGAACTGTTTAATAATGTAAAACTAACAAACCTGTATCCTTATAGATCCCACTGATGATGCCTTACACCAAGATAAGGCGAAATGCGTATGGGATAAATAAATTACGTAGCAGGGGCCTTACCATTTTTCATTTTCTTCATTGTGTGTTCTATTTATTCCCTATTTATACTTTGGGTCATTCCTTCATTATTATCTCCATCCTTATACTTCTCTCGTACATTTTCCTCATTCAATAGCCTTTCAACGTACTCCCGCCACCTATTCAGGATTTTCTCAGGGTCGTCTAATACTACACCTGATTCATACTTTATCTGCATCATTGGTCGCCTTATCTCTTGCTTTAGCAATCCGTAGGACTTGCCTGCCGTCCTGTCTTCTTTCCAGCTCTTCATACGCCTCTTCCATTGCCTCAACCTTTGCTTTTGCCACTGCTCTTCTTGCCATCTTTTTTGCAGTCTAGTAGGCTTCCCTATCCTCCTGTCTTCCTGTTAAGTCCCATTTTTTCCTCTTTCTTCACTTTTATCGCTTTCTGAACCTTCTCATTCCCCCACCATGCCTCCCTATCTTCTGGCAGTCACTTCCCTGTTGTTACACCCAACACGTTTTTTCCAGTTTTTTTTAATTACATTGCTATTATAACTCCACCATTCCTGTACATACTCTGGTAATTTCACTTCTCTTAATAATGTTTCCTTGAATTTTTCTCGCAACACCTCTTCTTTCAGTTTTCACCACTATATTCATTGTTCTCCTCGCTTGACACATTTACGTCTTTTCCCCACTACCATTTCATAATCAGCCACTACGAGTTTGTGCTGCTCAGCCACACTTTCACTGTATTCTTTGGTATTCTTTATTTCCTTTGTGTGTTTCCTTCTGTACGTTACATGTTTTTCTCTTCTACTATTGAAGTAGGTGTTGGCGATCATTAGGTCAAAAGATTCAGCGTCTTCTACCATCTTGTGCCCTGCTGCATTTCTTTCTCCATAACTCCTTCCACCTTGAATTCTGTCTTCCCCGCTCCTCCTCTCACGAACATGTCCATTTGAATCTCCCCCAGTTATCAGCCTTTCATTATCTGGTATTTCTATTGTTACTTCATCGACGATTTTCCGAAATACGTCCTTCTCTTCCTCTGAACATCCTGTCTGGAGTGCATACACACTTAGAACTGTGATGACGTCTCCTCCGATAGCAAGTTTTATGCTCATGATCCTGTCATTGATTCTGTCCACTCCACATGCTTCCTCTTTTAGATCCTTATTCACAATAATCCCTACTCCATTTCTGGACTCTTTGTCAGCACTGCTGTAGAACAACTTGTATTCTTCTGCCAATAGTTTGGTTTTGTCACCCTTCCACCTGGTCTCATGTAAGCACAGGATATTTACCATCCTTCTTTGCACCATGTCTACAATCTCTCGACTCCTTCCCTTCAATGCCCCAATGTTTAAAGTTTCGACTCTGATTTTGCACTTCATTCCTTCTTTCCCATCCTCTTCTTTTGTTGGATTCTTCAGAAAACGTCTCCCTCGGAGATCCGATTGGGAGACTACAGGGTGTCCGAAAATTCTTTCTCTGATTTCATAAATTGATAACTCAGGCTAGAAGTAAGATACAAATATGAAACTGGTGTCTAATTGTTTACAAATTATCAAAGTTTTTTTCACACATCAGTAAACTTCCACATGAGCACCCTTGGTAGCACGTAGCACATCTAGGCGATATTCAATTTCCGTCCACACATTAGCCAACATCACTGGAGGGATCGATTCAACGACTGTGGTTATCCGTGGCCACAGGGTTTCAAGATCTGGTACACGTGTTCGGTAGACCTCGTCCTTGACATAAACCCATAAAAAGAAGTCTAATGGGGTTATGTCAGGAGAGCATGGAGGCCAAACCGTTGGCCCATCACGACCAATCCATCGCCCAGGAAAGGTCATATCGATATAGGCACGGACGTCCAAACCCCAATGAGGTGATGCACCATCTTTCTGAAAGAAGACATCGGGGTGATACTGAAGCAGCTGAGGAACAGCATACAGTTGCAACATGTCCAGATACATGGTATCTGGATGGTAGTCTCAGCGAAGAAGAATGGCCCGATAATTCGATCGTGCAATAGCTCGCACCAAACATTCACCTTTGGACTGCCTCTGGTACACTCCATGATCTCACCAGGAGGTTGTGAACCCCAAATGAGCACATTACGGCGATTCACTACTCCACTGACAAAAAAGGTCGCTTCGTCGGAAAAGGCAATTCGTCTGAGATAACCATCACCGTCCTCAATACGTGATAGCATTTCGACCGCAAAGTCATATCGACGTGTACTGTCATTGGGCAACAAGGCCTGAACGATTTGCACTTTGTATGCACGAAACAATAAACGTTTGTGTAAAATGTCATGGAGAGAGCTTTTTGGCATCTGTAATTCACGTGAGGCTCTGCGCACCGATTTCTTCGGACT
Source organism: Schistocerca serialis cubense (assembly GCF_023864345.2). NCBI lineage: Eukaryota > Metazoa > Arthropoda > Insecta > Orthoptera > Acrididae > Schistocerca > Schistocerca serialis. Next base: position 336,574,061 of record NC_064642.1, read on the forward strand.
TCGCAGAAAAGACTGCCTTACAGCTTCCACCCTGTCTGCTGAGGTTCTTGGTCGACCAGACCTCGGAAGGTCAGCAACCGATCCTGTATTCTTGAACTTCTCATAACAGGCTTTAATGCTCTTGACATCAGGTGGATTCCTTTCAAATGTTGTCTGGAAGTGTCTCCGCACTGTGGTTGGTGATTGTGTCTCATGGTACCACAGGACACACTGTGTCTTCTCCTGATTGGTTAACATGGCTTCTTGGGCACTGCACCTAATCCATTACCTACGCATTGCGAACCTAAAACAGAAAAAAAACTTTGATAGTTGTAAACAAATCGACACAAGTTACATATTTGTATCATACTTTGTAACCTCCCCACAAAAAATAACAAAATAAATGAATATTATTGTGTTAATGATTCCAATTTAAGTGTAACGTCCCCACAAAATTCATTCCTTTCACATTTGTAACCTCCGTACAGAATTGATTCGCATTTATTGTACCCACAAAAATTTGTTTCCCATTTAATGAAAGCTCGAAACAGAAAAATTCCTAAACCTCGTAATAAAAAAATAAATTCAGTAACCTGGTAAAATTTGGACGACAGCAGTGCTGCGTCATGGTCCTGTAAGATCATTCTGAATAAAAAGCAAAAATTCTCACCTCGATAAAGTCGGCAACTATCTGCTCTTACAATAGCTCTTTTCCGGCACAGTTCTGTGTAATGCTGGCCTATACATTTGTTATTTATGAAAGGAAGCAAATGATTTTTCTTTTGCAACAATCGGAATGATCATGCATTAAAAAAATATTAAATTCTTTAAATTGAAATGAATGCTTGTTAGAAATTAGACAAAGTTTGGTATTAGGACATTTTTAAAAGATTTACGTGTGAGTTTACATAATATTACCAGATATGCGCGAGGCTGCTTTTTTACCTTATACAATAATACTCAGGCTCCGGCATCGCTGCACCGCGACCGGCCCAGCCAACATGATACACCAGACAGGACTGACAAGCGCAGACAGGCGACTGCTCGCTAGCAACAACTTACTGCTACTGCTACACAGATCGTACTGCAGTCAACACTGCTCTTTGGTCTCAGATTCTCTTATAGCTTACATATCGCAGGCAGCACATACCTCTTACATAATCCTCCACTGGGGGGGTGGGGGGGGGGGCAAAAATTTGGCAGCGATGGTGAGTCAATTCGACTTGCCATGAGCAACAAATTTTTCTAAAATCTACTTAATTAACTAAGTTGACAGTCACAGAGTATATACATATATATATAAGTACAGAACATAAAATGAAATAGAGTGCACATGCACTGAGTACGCAATTTTTCTTAATTAACTAAGTTTACAGTCACAGAGTATATACATATATATAAGTGCATAACATGAAATGAAATATAGTGCACATGCACTGAGTACAGAACATATCAAGCAATGACATAATGTATACGCAATGAGTACAAACCATATTAACAAATGACATAAAGTGCATACACACTGTAGTATAGAACATATCAAGCAATGACAAAATGTATACGCAATGAGTGCAAAACATATTAACAAATGACATAAAGTGCATACGTACTGTAGTATTTCTTTGTTACCATTTTACTAGAACTAGGATAGGAAAGGGAAGGATTGCATCATGGTTGTAGCACATTAGGTTACACGTAGCTGCACGGAATGTCCATATCTTTCTACACAAGCACAACACCAAGTGAGACAATCTGAAATTCTCCTCCCTGAAGTATTAATCAGTGTAGCCAAGACACTGAAATGTCGTATTAATATTCCATGTTATCATTTTGGTAGTATATTAGGTACACCAAACAGTGGATCCATAGTAACATCTCCATTGTTCAAGGTGGTGGACACCATGATATGTCAACACCACACTCATTCACCAACGTAGAATTAGTGCAGAAACCAAATATAGTGCTCCGTGATCATAAGGATGGACAGGACAAACGTATATTGCAGTAATTTCTGGTAATTAGGTCAGAAGGTGAGGGACATTAAGTCTCATGCTAGTCATCATTGAGAATTACACTAGTCTGTCAACCTATTCAACTAATTGTTGGCACTCATCGCTAGTTACTGAACACATCTGTACTATGTATGAAGTATTACAGAATAATGTTCATAAATCATCTGATTACAGTGAACATTGGCACTCATTGGCCAGTTACAAACCATTTTTATACGTTATTTAAAAGTGATCATTCAAAGCAAGAGTTGAGTAATGGCATTCCATTTACATAATTCACCTAGTTATAGTAATCATTGGCACTCATTGGCCAGTTATAAACGATCAGAAGTCATCATTCAAAACAGGAGCTAATTATGGCATAGTACGAGGGCAGTTCAATAAGTAATGCAACACATTTTTTTTCTGAAACAGGGGTTGTTTTATTCAGCATTGAAATACACCAGGTTATTCCCCAATCTTTTAGTTACACAACACTATTTTTCAACGTAATCTCCATTCAATGCTACGGCCTTACGCCACCTTGAAATGAGGGCCTGTATGCCTGCACGGTACCATTCCACTGGTCGATGTCGGAGCCAACGTCGTACTGCATCAATAACTTCTTCATCATCCGCGTAGTGCCTCCCACGGATTGCGTCCTTCATTGGGCCAAACATATGGAAATCCGACGGTGCGAGATCGGGGCTGTAGGGTGCATGAGGAAGAACAGTCCACTGAAGTTTTGTGAGCTCCTCTCGGGTGCGAAGACTTGTGTGAGGTCTTGCGTTGTCATGAAGAAGGAGAAGTTCGTTCAGATTTTTGTGCCTACGAACACGCTGAAGTCGTTTCTTCAATTTCTGAAGAGTAGCACAATACACTTCAGAGTTGATCGTTTGACCATGGGGAGGGACATCGAACAGAATAACCCCTTCAGCGTCCCAGAAGACTGTAACCATGACTTTACCGGCTGAGGGTATGGCTTTAAACGTTTTCTTGGTAGGGGAGTGGGTGTGGCGCCACTCCATTGATTGCCGTTTTGTTTCAGGTTCGAAGTGATGAACCCATATTTCATCGCCTGTAACAATCTTTGACAAGAAATTGTCACCCTCAGCCACATGACGAGCAAACAATTCCGCACAGATGGTTCTCCTTTGCTCTTTATGGTGTTCGGTTAGACAACGAGGGACCCAGCGGGAACAAACCTTTGAATATCCCAACTGGTGAACAATTGTGACAGCACTACCAACAGAGATGTCAAGTTGAGCACTGAGTTGTTTGATGGTGATCCGTCGATCATCTCGAACGAGTGTGTTCGCACGCTCCGCCATTGCAGTACTCACAGCTGTGCACGGCCGGCCCGCACGCGGGAGATCAGACAGTCTTGCTTGACCTTGCGGCGATGATGACACACGCTTTGCCACACGACTCACCGTGCTTTTGTCCACTGCCAGATCACCGTAGACATTCTGCAAGCGCCTATGAATATCTGAGATGCCCTTGTTTTCCGCCAAAAGAAACTCGATCACTGCCCGTTGTTTGCAACGCACATCCGTTACAGACGCCATTTTTACAGCTCCGTACAGCGCTGCCACCTGTCGGAAGTCAATGAAACTATACGAGACGAAGCGGGAATGTTTGAAAATATTCCACAAGAAATTTCCGGTTTTTTCAACCAAAACTGGCCGAGAAAAAAAATGATTTGCATTACTTATTGAACTGCCCTCGTATTAACATAATTCACCTAGTTATAGTAATCATTGGCACTCATTGGCCAGTTACAAACCATCAGCAAAACAGGAGCTAATGAATGGCATAGTATTAACATAATTATTAACATAATTCACCTAGTTATAGTAATCATTGGCACTCATTGGCCAGTTACAAACCATCAGAAGTCATCATTCAAAACAGGAGCTAATGAGTGTAGCATCAAGCTACTGGTATTCATATATAACAGCATGTAGGTGACATAATACAAAATTAAAATAAGAAACAGGGCATTCATTGGCCAGTTACTAAACATATAGCAAGTATTGAATAGTATAAAACATTTTTCATCATTCAAGTGACTTACGACATATTTAAAATAATTATTGGCACTCATTGGCCAGTTACAAAGTATTCTTATATTTTTATAAAACCTTATTCAGTGTTATTCAGAAGTTATCATTCAAAAATGAGAGTTAATTATTGGCACAGCATTTATAGAGTATAACAAAAATATTATTTATAGAAATTATTGACATAGTATTTATTCATTATTACAAAGCATCATTCAGTATTACTTAGAACTCATCATTCAAGTGACATAGGACATATTGAAAATGTAACACACTGTCTATTACTCAAGGTCTGTGATTAGAAAACATCATTCAGTATTACTCAGAACTGATCATTCAAGTGACATATGACATATTGAAAATGTAACACGCTGTAACTATTATTCAAGGTCTGTGACTAGAAAACATCATTCAGTATTACTCAGAATTCATCATTCAAGTGACATAGGACATATTGGAAATGTAACACACTGTAATTATTACTCAAGGTCTGTGATTAGAAAACATCATTCAGTATTACTCAGAACTCATCATTCAAGTGACATAGGACATATTGAAAATGTAACACACTGTCTATTACACGAGGTCTGTGATTAGAAAACATCTTTCAGTATTACTCAGAATTCTCTTAAACTGGTAGCATTATTTGGGACTGGTAATACATTTTTTTTTTTTTTTTTGCTAGTAGTGCATTGCGTTGGGATCGATAATTAATTGCTGGGGCATGAAAATATTTGCTTATGACTTATTGCTACAAATGAGGATAGGTAATGTCATTCGTCATGTGTCAGCTGTAGCAAGGTTATGAAACAAGTAGAGTATATGTGATCACATTCATGAATGACACACACAAATGGGTAAAAAAATGCAAGTACTAGAACAGGTTTAATGATTAACTGCTTATAGCATATTAATTTCGTGAATAGCTTCTCCTAGAAGAAATACAAAATGGATATTAAGCTGAAAGAAGAAACGCATATTATGCTGAAAAGTAGTGAACTTCGAATTAACACGTAATGAAATGTGTACTCAATATATTTTTATTCTAGCTGTCCTTTCCAAAACCTTCAGTCATTATACCATGCGACACAAGACATACTGTCAAAACGAACTGCAACAAATACTTAAATAACTACATAGCATTTCTTAACTAACAGTAAATATATAAACTTCATCATTATTCTCATCTGCAAAGAAAAACTTAAAAGTGGTGCGATTAGTGACCATATAAAATTTGTCACTATCATCACCTGTAAACAAAAACTTCATTATTCATATCACCATAACTTCATTATTATCATCACCTCCAAAGAAAAACTTCATTATTCATATTACCATATTCTTCATCACTATTCATCATCATTCATCATCATCTGCAAAAAGACACTTCATTATTCATTATTCAATTCACCATTTGCTTCATACAACTATTCATAGTACAGAGTTTCTTATTTCTAGCATATTTCATCACTAAAACTAAGATGTGTAGTTCTGTCTGACAGCCTGCATCAATCGCCTCGTATTCTGAAAAAAAAATTAGTTAAGACTGTGTATAGTATATTCATGTTAATGTTTGTTAGTTCTGATCCATTTACTCTTCGTGACAAGGTATTGCATCTTCTTTCGTTCATTCCGAAGGTGAAATTCCCATTTCATAGTAATCCACTGTGGTTTGTTTCATTTATTTCATTTACACGTTATTGATTTCTGAAAATGATTAACAATGATTAATGTCTTGCATTTAAATCATATACCCATTAAATAAAAACTGGTTTCTAGTGATATAATTAAGCATACAGCATAGCATGACGGAAAACGTAATATGTCAAAATGCAGACATTGTGCAGGTGCAAAAATGTACACAGAGTATCATAATGTAGTAGCAAAAAAATGTAAAATAGTCACGATGTTGAGATATCATAAGGCAAAAACGTCAAAGTCAACTGGTGTTTGTTATATCTTAAAGATTTCATAGTGCATACAAAGAAACAGGAAAACAATCATACATACATAAAAATTGAAAATGTGCACGGTCTGATATATAATGACAAGAAATGACTTTCTTTGTGTTCAGCTTGTATGTTGTGTAGTTGATAGAGGCGAGAGTTGAAGACTTTAATGGAGAGAGAATTTGATAAAACTAATACGTCACTAGATAGAATTGCATTATTGTTCATAAAATATGTAAATTTATCTGGAAAAATGTGCACGGTCTTATGTGTAACGACAAGAAAAGCAACCTGCTAACCTTACCTTGCTGGGCACTTGCCAAGAAAAAAATATGATAATCAACAGTAAGTAGTCACATTAATATAATTGCGTAAGTGGTCATAAAATGTGTAAGTCTATCTGGAGAAATGTGCACGGTCTGATGTGTAACGACAAGAAAAGCGACCTGCTAACCTTACCTTGCCGGGCACTTGCCAAGAAAAAATATGATAATCATCAGTAAGTGTTCATATAAATATAATTGTATAAGTGGTCATATAAAAATCAGGAAATGGCATTACAGTGTGATAAATCATAAAGTATGTTCATTCAATAAAGGGTTTAATATTGAAGACATGGTGATTGCCTTTACTTTTTCTGGTTCTCAGAGTTTCGATGTGTACTACATTGGGGTGAGGAATGCTGCGAATTCTATATGGACCTGCGTATAGAAGCTCATATTTACAACATCTACTCTTTCCTCTGTTAGATAAATAGTGTGTACGCACTAATATCTTCTGTCCAATGTCAAAGTCACGGCGTGTACAAACCTGTTTTTGCTGTCTTCTCCGGCGCTCTGTGGCACGTTTGATGTTGTTCAGCGCAATGTCAATTGTTTCATGGTGTCGTAGTCGACGAGATGTAGGAAACGATACTAATTCTTTAATGTTGTTAGGTGGTTCAATATTTTTCAGTATAACAGTCGGAGATAGTATAGTAGATTCATTTGGTATGGAATTATTTACATCCTGGAATGAGAGTATTTGTGTGCCCCAATCAATATGTCTTTTATGGCAGTATATTCTACACAGTTTACCAATTTCTTTCATTAACCTTTCACAAGGGTTCGAAGAAGCATGATACTTGGATATATAGATTTGAGAAATGTTTCTTGTTCGTAACATACGTGTCCATATAGCAGATCGAAATTGTGGTCCATTGTCGGAAATTACTTTCAATACATGCCCTACATGAAAAAAATGTTTTACAAATGCTTTCGAAACAGATTTAGCAGTAGCTTTGCGTAACGGAGTGAAGGTAACAAATTTTGAAGTGAGTTCAACAGCGACAAAGATGTAACAAAAACCGCTATTAGTTCTGGGAATCGGACCAAAAATATCTACAGCGGCCATGTGTCTCAATTTAACAGGTACAACGGGATGTAACGGAGGAATATGTGAAGTCGTGTCTGACTTAGCTTTCTGGAAGATTTTACATGACGCTAAAACTCGTCGAATACGTTTCTCCATGTTGGTAAAATAACAGTTCTGTCTCAGTATTAGAAAACATTTTCTGGCTCCATAATGTGCGTAACTTAAATGAGTATACCAAATTAACTTGTTGACAAGCTCGTCAGGAATGCATAGTAACCAGTTGTTGCTGTCAGGGTGAAAGCGGAGAAACAGAATATTATTGCGTACAGTGTAATGGTTTCTAATGGTAACATTATTCCTATCTTGCCAAAGGTGTTTTATTTCTTTCCATACGTTGTCTTTACTCTGCTCTTGTGCTATGTCTCGTAATGACAACGAAATGAAATTTTCAAATGCAATTTGTTGAATATACATGACGCTGAAATTTCCTTTGCAAAAGTTGATTGCGATGTCTTGCTGGTTGTTGCTGAGAGAACGGGATAGTTCGTCTGCTACAATATTTTGTGTACCGGGAATGTGTACAATTGTAAAATTAAATTCTTGTAAATGAAGTTTCCATCTGCTTAATCTGTCGTGTGTACATTTAGCGGAAAGTAAAAACTGTATAGCTCTATGATCTGTGTAAACGGTAGTGTGTCTTCCATAAAGAAAATGCCTAAATCTCGTAAATGCCCATACAACACATAATGTTTCAAGTTCTGTAACAGAATAATTGCGTTCAGCAGGTGAAAGAAGGCGACTCGCAAAGGCGATGTTTTTAATTACTATAGTACCATCTTCTTCAATTTCCTGAAAAATGTGTATGCTTAAAGCGGTGTTAGAACTGTCAGTAGCAATGGAAAAATTACTAGTTAAGATCTGGATGTGATAAAAGTGGTGCATTCAACAAAGCTTCTTTCAGATTCACAAATTCAGAATGTGCTTGGCTATCCCAGGACCAAATAGTGTTTTTACCCGTCAATTGACATAATCTAGGGGTGTCTAATGCAGAGTAATGAATAAATTTACGAAAAAAGTTAATTAAACCCAAAAAGCTGCGTAGTTGTTTCTTCGTCGTAGGAACAGTAATGTCACGTAAAGCTTGAAGTTTTTCCGGATCAGGCGCAATGCCCTCTGCTGAAATTACATGTCCAAGAAATTTTATAGAAGTTTTGCCAAAGTGCGATTTGCTGAGATTAACTCTGAGTCGTAACAGTTGTTCAAGAATCAGATTGTGTTCATACCAGTTAGCTTCTGCAATAAGAATGTCGTCTAAATACGTTGTGATTCTGTCTTCAAGTTCTGTCGGAAGTATACTATTCAAGCCGCGAATAAATGCTGCTGAAGAAATAGTTAAACCGAACGGTAATTTACAAAACTGATAACAGTCACCAAAACAGAGAAAAGCTGTGTACTTTTTGCAGTTCGGATGGAGCTGAATTTGCCAAAATCCAGATTTCAAATCTAACGTGGAATAAATAGCAGTACCGTGAAATTTCTGTAGAAGTTCTTCTAGTATCTGTGGGCGATCTGTTTCATTAATAATAATGTCGTTGATGTGACGCGAATCAAGTACGAGACGAAGTGAACCATCCTTTTTCTTAACAATATGGAGTGGGTTTATGTACGGACTAACTGTCGGTTCAATAATTCCTTGGTCAAGCATAGTTTGCAATTCTTTCTTAACTTGTTCTCTGTGAATATACGGAATGGGATAATGTTTCGCTTTAAATGTGTCGTGCTGTTTAACTTGAAATTCATACATAAAACCGGACATAGTACCAGGGACGCTGTCAAAAACTGGAGCTTGCTGCAAAAGAATTTTGCGTAGTTGCGTGCGTTCGTCGTCTGTATTTGCACTGATCTGTTTAACTTTATCAGAAATCATTTGTATAACGTCATAGTCGGCTTCGTCTGGAGTATTATAGTTGTGTACGTACGTATCTGTGAACAATGTGCAATGGCAGTCTATGTTACGTGATGCGGAAATGACCTCTGTACGATTAATTGTTTGTTCTTCTACAGATAAGGAGTGCTGAAATTCTAAAGCCAGTTGTACATTTTCATCCTTTAACATTAAATAGGAGTTTTGAAAGTCAAGAACTGCGTCATGTTGTACCAGAAAATTCGTACCTGAAATAACGTCTGTCGTCAATAAGGGAACAATCCAAAAATTTGAGTGAAATGTATGACCTGCAATACAAAATGGTAAATGTGTCTGTAATTTTACATCTACTCCTTTACCAGATACTGCTCCTTTTACTTTAGTTTTGCCTAATGGTAACGTAGGATAGGTATTCTCTTTGTTACATTCGTTGAAAGTTTCCTCATTTATAACTGACATAGTGATCCAGAATCGATTACTGCTGAAAATTTGGATGATCCAATCTTTACCTCAATGACAGGGTGGGAAATGGTTTTTTGAATAACTGGTCTTTCCTGCAAGAGAGTGTCTCGGATGTCGTCAAAAGTAATAACATTTTCGTGAACGAGATTCCGCGTGTCAAAAGTATTGCTTGCGTTGCTGGAAGATGCAACCTGTACTATATCTAGTCAAATTCTATCTGACGTGCTACCATTTGCGGGAGGATGCTGTGGCATTTCCACTATTTGTACTGTTCTGTTATTTCTTCCTGACGTATTACGTTCGGGATGATATCTACTGTCTGGTTCATTCATGATAATATGTTGTTGCGGATGATTTTGCTGCTGGTAAGACCGACTGTTATTAAACGTACGCTGAAAATTGTGCTCATTACTTTTACGTCTGTCATGATAGTCATTTCTATACGGTGCATTGCGATATGAGTTGAAATGATGTGTTTTCTGTACGTACTGGTTTCCTTGTTGCGGTGCGTTACTATTTGGTGGAGCCGACGCTATGCGTGTAGGCGGCGAAACATTAGAGCTTGGTTGACCTTGTACATTACATTGTTGGTTAGGTATGCTAACCGGCTGGCTTTGATGCTGTTGCGGTGAAAAGCGTCTATTGTTACCAAAATGTGTTTGCGACTGCTGAAAATTTTGTACTTACTGATGATTACAATTTTGTCTGTTATTAAAATTACGCTGGTAGTTGTCATTTCGGGATTGCCTAAAGAAAACTGTCACTTTCTGTAAAACTTGTCGTATCAGGTTTTCTTTACTCCTTCTTAATCCTAGATAGATCGATAGTTGAAGAGCTGTTTTGATAGATATAAGGGATAGTAGAAGAGAAGGCAACAGTGCAGAAAACTAAAGATGAAATAGCACTACTATGTCTCAGGGCCCTGTGCACGCTACGGCACATATTCATGGAAGTGTAATGAATCCCCTGAGGTCAATTACGTGCTACAATTAAATTTTAGTTTCTGCGTTACAGGCAATGGCGGTGAAAATTCAAAAGCAAGTTGTGGTATCCAATCCAATTCTAGTTTCTGCATTACAGGCCAAGCTGATGAAAATACAAAAGCAAATTGTCGTATCCAGTCCAAAGCGTGAATCTGTGTTCTGTCATTTTTAAATACTTTAAATTTTCTCACGGATAGAAAGTGCTTGTAATCAAAATTTTCGTCTTTGAATGTCTGAACAGGTTCAAGATTGCATGAGACTCTATTTGTGTGTGTCTGTTCGGATTCTAAGTCGTGTAGTCTCTGTAAATTACTTAAGTTACACTGGCTGTGTGAGTGTGACAAATGTTTGGAATGTGGCGTATGCTGTGTCGTGTTAGAGACTGAAACATTTTTATTTCTGTCACTTCTTGCTGTAAAGTTGACAATTTTCTACGTAATGTATTATTGGACGAACCTATCTCACTGATCGTCCGCTGCAAATTTTGAAATTCGGGTGCTTGATTAAACGAAACAGGCGACGTATCGTCTGATTTGGTGTCATTATTACTTTGGATAACATCAACATGACTGGCCAATTAATCATATTTTTCAGTCAGTGCTTTTACCTGATCATCGTTTTTATTGTCTCAAGCATTAATTTGTTTTTGTATTTTACGTGTGGTTTCGTTCAATTTTTTAACGTCTGATTTGATGGCATCGGGATCCTGTATTAGTTCCAACTTTTCAAGTCCGTTGGTCATTGTCTGAAAGTCTAATGTGTGTGTGTCTGTTTTTGATTTAAGATCGTAAATTTCATCACGCAATTCGGTGTTCAACTGTTTGATAGTATTAATTTCGTCTGATACTGTAGCAATATTGTTGTCTACGTATGTGTTTGCTTTCGTAAATAATTTACGCTTATCTTCCTGTCTCTGTGCAGTAATTGTTTCCATGACTTGTCGCCTTACTTTATTTTGTTCCTGTATAAATTTACGGTAACGCGATTCCCTGTTTTGTAGGTGGTGATTAAAACGTTCGTCAATTTGGCTGTTCTGTTGGTCAAATTTCGCTTCTACTTTTGCGTCCAGTGTGCGTGAAAGGTCTGCTGACATTAATTTAAACTCGTCGCGTAACTGTGTTGCGTTTTCAGAGCATTGTTTAGCGACTGCACTAATTTCATCTTTAAGTAATTTAGTTGTAGCTGCTTGCGTATTCCTTAATTCTTGAGCCACAGATCTAATTTCTTCACTACTGTTCCTAGCACAAGCCTTAATCTCCTCATGTAATTGTTCTTTAGTATCATGACATTGCGCGGCAACGGCTGTAATCTGTTCACTAAGTTGTTCGTTCTGTTCATTAAGTTGTTTGAAATTGTTGTCTTGTTTATCATTAAGTTGTTTGGAATTGCTGTCTAGTTTTTCATTCAACTGTTTGGAATTGTTGTCAAGTTTCTCATTAAGGTTGTCATCTTTTTCATTAAGTTGTAGCAATACTGCCATAATTTGATCCAAGCCAAAATTAGCTGCTGTATTCTCTGTGCTGTGTGATGGTATATATGCATTTGTCACATTTTGTGTACCGGTAACCATTTGGTCATTCTGTGATTCTTGAAAAGGTTTGCCAATCGGATGTGCGCTGTGGGTCACCACCTCGGAATCAAATAAATCTGACGTATTTTGACTACATTGTTCATCGTCGTAAGAAAAATTTATCTGTTCACAATTAAAATTTTGCAAACCGGGTGTGTCAAACTGCGCAGCGTTCATTGTATCGGAACATGCCGCGTAACCAATTATTACATTTACGGTGGACATAGTTGAATTTGTTTGCTCATCATTGGCATTAAAATCATTACTATAGTTCAATTCTTTTATCTTGGCGGCTCGCGCATGCCCGCCCAGACGCGGGAGATTGCTGCGTTGCCAGTTGCACATGACGCACGCGCCAATAGAAGCAGCACCATAGTATAGCATAGTTCGCAAGCTTACGTTTAGGGGGGAGCGCGCAGTTCATGAAGTAAAGCCACCACGGCCGCATTAACCCTTTCGCTGCTACAAAGACGTGCTTCCTGCATTCCGCGCTGTGCGCGATTTTGTCACTGCACTGCTCGCCTGTGCAGACACGTCGAGTTCCGACTGCTTTGACACTCTTATCAATCGATTCCACAAAAACTATTTGGCCCAAAAATTAAATTTTTACACATCTTCTTGACTGATACCTTCCCCCCATAAATTACTTAATTTTGTTTCGATGTTCAACGCAGTTATTATGCAGCATTAAATATAGTAAACCATTGCGCGAAATTTTGAAGAGTTTGCAGAGGTAAAAGTTCATAGAGTATACTTTCCGTATGGTCGATTTTAGTTGCCACATTGTTGAGAATGAAATGTGGACAAGATACCTAAATTTCATATAAAATTTACTGTATAACAATAGCTCATTTAAGTACCACATAGGTGTCGTATGTTATATTGAGAAATATTCCGTCTTTCGTGACTGTAACAAAAGTTTTATTTACACTGAGCACGTTTGGCTTTATATTAAAGCACTTCAATCAATCAAAAGGAAGTAGACAAAATACATTAAACAAAATTGTGGACTTACAAAAGAAAAAAAACATTAGGACTTGAATATACTGTCTATCAGTGAAGTGCTCTGAGCTATGTCAAATATAATTTTTGTGTGTGGCACACACAAACATCATTTATTTGCTAAAACACTGATCTGCCAACACAAACGTTGAATATTGTGTTACCGCAGCACAAAACTACGAAAGGTGACTTGGCAATGGAGGAGACAAAATACTGTCCACTGAAGATGTTTCAAAAGAGAGAAACGCGTCTGGTCTAAATAAGCCCCTGATTACAGTTGCAGAAGAGAAATATATTTCAGTACCATTGGTAAAACTGCGACTGTGGAACAAAAACAAGAAAGAAAACATGAGTACCATTGTGTATGTGCCATACCTTTCCTTGATTGAAGTGCTTTAAAATAAAGCCAAACGCGTCCGGTGTAAATCATACCTTTATTACAGTCGCGTAAGACGGAATATTTCTCAATATTACATACGACACATATGTCCTCTTAAATTAAATGAGATATTGTTATACAGTAAATTTTATATGAAATTTAGGTATCTTGTCCACATTTCATTCTCAACATTGTGGCAACTAAAATCGACCATACGGAAAGTATACGCTATGGACTTCTACCTCTGCAAACTCTTCAAAATTTCGTGCAATGGTTTACTACATTTAATGCTGCATAATAACTGCGTTGAACATCGAAACAAAATTAAGTCATTTATGGGGGGAAGGTATCAGTCAAGAAGACGTGTAAAAATCAAATTTTTTGGCCAAATAGTTTTTGTGAAATCGAATGATAAGTGTGTCAAAGCAGTGGGAACACCGTGTGTCTGCACAGGCGAGCAGTGCAGTGATGACAAAATCGCACACAGCGCGGAATGCGGCGGGCACCTGTCTGCAGCAGCGAAATGGTTAATGAAGAGACAAAGCACTAGAAATTTCAAAAAATTGCATTCAAACGAACGTAATTCGTTAAGTAAGGCACTTCGATATTGTTTTTAAATAATGAAAATATTAACCACCGCACAAGGTTTGAACTCATAACCTTTCGTGTAGCAACCCAACACCTTACCGGTTCGCAAACGCACCTCGCACAAGGCCATGAGGACTATAACAAGTCACGCAAAATACTGACAAACACTGTTGGTATGACTATGAATTACTCACGCTTCGTCGAAGTACAATAGGAAATAAACAATTACCGCGGTTCTTTACTGCGAAAAAGCGGTTCGTGAGAGTGATACAAACACCTTTCCTTGCTATCGCCTGAATTAGGAGTCTTATTGCTTGTTTGGTTTATTTAATTAATAGAATATGAAGCAACTGGTATAAAGAATGTTTTTTCCAAACTTTCTATACCAGAATGTCTGCTATCAAGACATTGCTTTTGTTCTATTACTTTATTTATGACTGAACGATTCTAAAACTGAAGACAATCGTCCATGCTCTCCACTGCAGTCGAGATGTGGCAATGTCGTTCTCTGTTCATTGGCTGACTGTGTTTTGTGACGTCAGATGCGCAGAACGAACCTAAACTCGGCCGCCAACATAAATGATGCGCACTTTAGTGATCGGCATGTACTGATTATCTGTAATTAGGGGATTATCACTATTACACTGAGTGTCGCAAATATTATCGGTCAAACTATTCGAGTCGGCTATTTCACTCTTTGCACATCGCGATTTCTGTTAACAGTTTTTCGCGGCATTTTTCACAAATCAAAATTAAGCACAAAATGAAACAAAGACAAAGCAAAAATGGAACAAACAAGTACAACAAAGAGCAATAAATTGCCGATGATCTGTGAAATAAAAAGTAACAAGTTAGTAAATGCGTTGCGCCAGATGCAAACTACATTTAAGTAGATAAGAGCAGATATATGACTACTTCTCAGAGATTCACAAAGAAATACGATCCTGGCTGGATGTCGCCAAGTGTAACCTCCCCACAAAAAATTATAAAATAAATGAATATTATTGTGTTAATGATTCTAATTTAAGTGTAATGTCAACACAAAATTCATTCCTTTCACATTTGTAACCTCCGTACAGAAATGCATTCACATTTAATGTACCCACAAAAATTTGTTTCCCATTTAATGAAAGCTCGAAACAGAAAAATTCCTAAACCTCGTAATAAAAAAATAAATTCAGTAACCTGGTAAAATTTGGACGACAGCAGTGCTGCGTCATGGCCCTGTAAGATCATTCTGAATAAAAAGCAAAAATTCTTACCTCGATAAAGTCGGCAACAATCTGCTCTTACAATAGCTCTTTTAGGCACAGTTCTGTGTAATGCTGGCCTATACGTTTGTTATTTATGAAAGGAAGCAAATGATTTTTCTTTTGCAACAATCGGAATGATCATGCATTAAAAAAAAATTAAATTCTTTAAATTGAAATGAATGCTTGTTAGAAATTAGACAAAGATTATTATTAGGACATTTTTAAAAGATTTACATGTGAGTTTACATAATATTACTAGATATGCGCGAGGCTGCTTTTTTTACCTTATACAATAATACTCAGACTCAGGCATCGCTGCACCGCGACCGGCCCAGCCAACATGATACACCAGACAGGACTGACAAGCGCAGACAGGCGACTGCTCGCTAGCAACAACTTACTGCTACTGCTACACAGATCGTACTGCAGTCAACACTGCTCTTTGGTCTCAGATTCTCTTATAGCTTACATATCGCAGGCAGCACATACCTCTTACAACTTCTAGCCTGACTTATCAATTTATGTAATCAGGGAAAGTCTTTTCGGACACCCTGTGTAACTCATCACGTTCAGGCTCACTTAAATATTGATAGCTTGCCATTGTAGTAGAAGTAACCGATCTGCGCCAGATACTTGTCTCATATAGGCGTTGCCAACCGCAGCACTGTATTCTGCCTGCTTACACATATCTGCATTTGAATACGCATGCCTACACCACTTTCGTTGGCGCTTCAGTGTACAAGAAATACTGTAAAAAGTTGCGTTAATAGGTTAACTACCGACAAGGTAGTTGCTGAAACCTCGGAGTCGGGGAAAACATGGCGGATGATTCAGTCTATCATATAGGAGCTCTAACCAGCAAAATTCTACTCTCACCGAAATGCTACGCCACTTACTATACGTGTAATAAGAGTGTTACAATACGGTTCTTGATCAGTTTAGTAGGCTGTAGATTGTCATTTCCCGGACCGTCGGTACAGGATTCGACACCTGTCAGCGGTTCGCTCCAGGCGGTCTTCCTTCCACCTGTGGAGGCGGCAGCTGCGCCGCTTTTGAGAGTCTGGCCTCCTGGGTAGGCCGCTAAGCCGCGGCCCACAATACGTCACGCGCCACCGCGCGAGCAATCCCATTACCACAATGGCGGCGCCGCTGCCGCAGCCGCTCTCGCCGCGAGGCCTCCTCGAGGACACAATGGGCCGCCCCTCCAATCACACACTGTTTGTCGGCCGCTTAGCGGCCGCGATGCAGCGCACGCCGCCGGCCGCACCCCTTGCTGCGCCGCGCCACCCAGTGTCAAACGGGCTTGGAGTGACTGCCACGGCCAGTTATCGCACGTCCCAAACCAGCCGACGACGTTCCGCCGAGCAAAAAAGCCCTCTGCAGATGCAATGAGGCGTTGCGTGACAAATGCACATACAAGAGCGCACACGCAATGGAAACGCTAAAGAATGGGACTATCGAGCCGATTGGGATCTGGTCCTTCGGATTTCGTATCAACCAAGGTGGAAATTGGGAAATACTGACTGTGATCTAGTAGTTCGCTTCTTGATTATCCACTCTTTTTTTTTAATAATTGGTACTCATTTGACAATCAGACAGCCATCTCACATATCATCGCTGTTTCTCTAGCGTCCCCATGTGTCAAATATGATACAATTGGGCGATATTTTTTCTCATAGTCAGAAATAATGTTCTGAGTTGGCAGCCATATGTATCACGTACTATACAGTCTACGCTTCATGCTCGTAATTTTTTCAAATTTCTCGCAGCCAAAAGAAGGTGGCAACATATAAAAAGCACAGTGTCTGCTCGTCGATGAAAGATGATAGGTAAGAAATGGTTCACATTGCTGTGAGCACTATGGGACTTAACAGCTCAGGTCATCAGTCTCCTAACTTAGAACTACTTAAACCTAACTAACCTAAGGCCATCACATACATCCATGCCCGAGGCAGGATTCGAACCTGCGACAGTAGCGGTCGCGCGGTTCCAGACTGAAGCGCCTAGAACCGCTCGGCCGGCGATAGGTAAGAGACCGAGTTACGTATTAAGTACAGTCATGATACCTCCGAGCCAGTAAGTCCAAATATTTGACTTGTGTCACGCTCTTAGTTTTGTGCACGTGTTTTGAAGTCTCAGGCACGTGTAAATGTATCACATCAAATTTAATGCGATCGGACTGTGTGACTACATTTTGTACATTGTCAGGCTAGTTACGTTTACGTATGTGTGAACGATGTAATTTGTCTGCTACATCTTACTTACTGTAAATGAGGAAATGAATGGTTTCGTAGGCTACAGATCGAATGTTTAAGAACTGAACAGTGTTTGTATCGTAAGCGTATGTGGATCTAAGGGTTGACGGATTCAGATATTCTGGAAGTTCTACAACAGCTCATCGACCCACATATTTCGGTCCAAAAGGGAGAGATACGAAGAAAAGAAGCGAAAACCAATACAAGCCATGCTATCACGTAGCAATGCACTGTACTTGCCGGAAATTTGCGCTAGGAGACAAAACTATAGATCTCGATGAAGAATGCAAGGTTGCTCCAGTCGTCAGTTCGTAAGATATCAGACTAGTTATGTGTTCCTGTGTTTCACTTCAAAAGAGAATTGCTTCAAAACTTTCCGCACAATATGAAACAGCTTAGAATGTGGAAGCAAAAATCCTAGATCCAGTAAGCTTCATATACGCGTAACCACGTATATTACTATATAAGAACATGTAACGAACACTGTTTTGCAAAACTGGCGCGCTATATTGTCAAACTGCCGAGATGGTTGGAGGACCCTACCAATTATGTTCCAAACGCTCTAAACTGGCGAGGGATCCGGCAACCATGCCGACTTACATGATCTACTGAATGGAATGAGGAATCTAATGAGTACAGAATATGGACTGACAGTAAATCGAAGAAAGACGAAAGTAATGAGAAGTAGCAGGAATGAGAACAGCGAGAAACTTAACATCAGGACTCATGGTCACAAAGCTGATGAAGTTAAGGAATTCTGTTACCTAGGCAGCAAAATAACCAATGATGGACGAAGCAAGGAGGACATCAAAAGCAGACTAGCACTGGCAAAAAGGGCATTCATGGCAAAGAGAAATCTACAAGTATCAAACACAGTCCTTAATTTGTGGAAGAAATTTCTGAGAATGTACGTACGACTGGAGCACAGCATTGTATGGTAGTGAAACATAGACTGTGGGAAAACCGGAACAGAAGAGAATCGAAGCATTTGAGATGTGGTGCTACAGGTGAATGTTGAAAATTAGGTGGCCTGATAAGTTAAAGAATGAGGAGGTTCTGTGCAGAATCAGAGAGGAAGGGAATATGGGGCAAACACTAAAAAGGAGAAGAGACAGGATGATATGACATCTGTTATGACATTAGGGAATGACTTCCATGGCACTAGAAGAAGCTGTAAGGGCAAAAACTGTAGACTGGAATACATACAACAAATAATTGAGGAGCTAGGTTGCAAAAAAAAAAAAAAAAAAGAATATTATGTATCAGTTGGAGAGAATTTGGTACGGTATGCCTCAGGAGAAGGTCCAACGACTCAGCGAATCAGTGTCAGACCGGATTACAACTTACAAAGGGTCAGAGATGGACCAACGTTTTATTGCTTTGCACCGTCTTTGAAGCTCTGTCTCTTGAACAAATCATCCACTTTTCCTGAAATTGTAGTCGTTTGCTTGTTTGTACATTTTCATCACATCTACGGATTTCCGACCCATTCGGATAAATCCTTCGTGGCGTATCACTTCTTTGTCTTAGAATATATTGTTATTAATCGTTGCTTCTCATATCTCCACACCTTTTCCAATAAGGAACTTGGAAATTATTCTGAAGACCCTGACGTCGCCGGCAGACAGAAGCATTACGAAGCTGTGATGTCCCTTGTACCCAGGTTCCCCATAACGGGGGCAAACACGAACGGAGCGGAGAAACTGACAGGGAGAGGTAACTGAGTTCTCCTACACCACGTCTTCCTCTTTTACTGTCCAAAAGACGCGACATTTCCGTCGGCGGACAGATGTAAACCCAAGCTGACGTCACAGTGTCGTTTCCATAGTGTTCGTCGAATGGTATCACACTACAGAGCAGAAATTTATCGCGAGCATGCTGCGCTGGGTTCACACAGCCACTGTGTCATTTTCAACTCTGGAGTTCTTACTACTACTTTCCAACGGTATTGTAGGATCTCCAAGTTCGGCGAACGAGTACTGAAGAAAATATGCTATTTGTCAGGTAGCTTCTAAGTTTCCTAATTTCTGCTGACAGAGAATCAATATTAATTTAGATGAAGCAAATACAATCAGTTCTTTAATGTACATCGTACTAAATCCAATGTAGAGTAACTTCAATACACAATAAGACATAGATTTCATTTCACTTTCCATCTTTTTAGAAAGTATAAAAAATTTGTAATTTACCAACTGCAATCATGCATTTAATATGTTGTTTGCAATATATTTCATCAATTTATTTCTGTTAAGAAGTATTTTTCAATGATGTTTCATTTTTATTACACCTTAAGACGAAATTATGAAATTAGTTGAATGTGTACAGAAAAAAAATGCAGAAAAGTTGGTTTACGGGAAAAGAAGGGAGGTGGGTGCACTATAGCAATTCCACTAAGAGGGCCGATCACCTTGTACGATCCTGTCTGCGGCTCTAGTTCAGCATCTTCCATTCAGATGATTTTTATGAGCATTGTGTTCCAGTAAATGCAGTACAAGATGAGTGCAGTACAACGTCTCCAACGATTATGCGGCTGACAAATAGCAAAATGCCAAGAACTATTAAAGCAACACCCTTCGAATATTAATTTCTCCCTCAAAACACTCAATAAAACCTGATTCGGTTGCCGCTTAGAGGCGTTTTACCAGCATTTGGTGTACTTTTAAAATTCTTCGGAAGCCTTGGAAGAAGAGCCTGATATTTGTGAAGTGAGTTGAAGTTTTAACAGAGTTATTTTGTAGGCCTAAGAGGAAAGCGTATTAGCCATGCAAAAGTTTATAACAATGCGTGTGACTTAGTATTTGATAAAACTTTTACCAAAACGTTCAATAAATATAATATGAATCTGATAAAAATGAACAAGGACTACTGGTATTTGAAGCTAGTGGATTCGTCATTGGCCTCTGTAGTGCATGATTTTATTGTAGTCTCAGTTCATAACAATATCCCTTATAATTTATTAGGTAAAAACTCAGAGACTTGCAACAATTTAACACTAAGTTTGCGACTTCTAAAACAAACATGTACCTTCATTGTACCTCTTTTTTTGATGGACACTGATGTGTATAATGCGAAAAGAAATTTATAAATGGAACGAATTAGACATCGGGCAGACTTAGTGCAAAAAATCGCACTTAAACAAAATTTCCATTATGATTTTTTATGTAATTAGTTAGCTCAAGGTGGATAAATTTATACTCCTTTTCGAAAAATGTAGTTTACTATTCGGCTATGCAGATGTATATGAACAGGATGAAATATCACCAACGAAAAACCGGATCGTGAAGAGCGGAGCAAAATGCTCAAAAATAATAATTAAATTTTAACTTTAAAATTTATGATAATGTAGTTAAATATATCATTATATTTTTACTCATTTACTGTATAATATAAATTATGATGAGCCTTATAACAAAAAATTATATTACATAATTTCAAGTGTATTACGTGAGTTCAAGTGTATAAAATGGTTCAAATGGTTGTAAGCACTATGGGACTTAACACCTGAGGTCATCAGTTCCCTAGACTGAGAACTACGTAAACCTATCTAACCTAAGGACATCAGACACAGCCATGCCAGAGATAGAATTCGAACCTGCGGCCGTAGCAGCAGCGCGGTTCCAGACTGAGGCGCCTAGAACCGCTCGGCCACAGCGGCTGGCCAACTGTATCAACTCATCTTGGCTATTAATAATGAATTTATTTTGGCCCGTAGTGCGCAGGCGCTATAGACGACATCTGACAGTTTGCACGCATTGTTGGAGGATAATTTTTTTTACAAAACTGTGTTTCACTTATTTAAGAAAATGGGTACTGAATGAATGAAACCGCAGAACTTCGCACTGCCAAGAAGAACCCTTGGGACACTAACCAAGACATAAAAATGAAAAGAAACATGCCGGACAATGGATCGCAAACAGCATAGCATGTAGAGAGGACGACGTGAAGAACAAGATGACTATATCCTCTTATTTGGGTTATGACGAAGAGACCTAGAACAATATATTGTCAGACGGTGCATAATCTTCTGTGACCTACTCTTCTCTTTAAATTGTTGTTCTGTAACATCTCTGTCTGACTTCATCCAATTCCCAATCTTCTCTACCATCACGAGACAGGACCAAGACCAGTCTTTTGCTGTTGCCTTGTTCAGACATGCGGTATTTCACAGCCTCATTCTTACGAGATGCAGTCCATCGCAGTCATCTCTGCTCCATTCGCACTGGCAACTCCAAAATTTCATTTTTATCGATCTATACTTCTGCCGTACTTCGAAAATAAAGAGTACTGACTGCTGCCTAGGACGCAGTTTTACAGTACGCGTGAGATGTAACAGATCTTATGTGGGATAAACACTCTTCAAGGGGGTATTAGTGTGAACAAGCGGCAGATTAGTTTCCTCCAAACCAGCACATTAGCTGTATTTCTACTGGCCATTGGATGCTTCATAATGCCACGAAAACTGGGTCTTATACGAGGGTTGTCCAGAAAGTAAGTTCTGATCCGTCGCGAAATGGACACCACAGTGAAAACCCGATGAAGCTTTGCACAGATGTGTTGGGTAGTGTCTCTAGTATGACCGGCGATCGCATCAAGACGCTCTTTTCAGTTGTGAGCGCACTGTGAGCGAGTAAAAGTGCCTAGAACAACGATGCCTCCCCCCAAGTAGGAGGGCACACTGAGAGGCTTCGCCGTAATGAATGCAGCCCACCTAACACAACTGCTCCGCACTTCGTTCTTCATGAAAATTCTCAGCCGTACTCTGCAGGGGCAGTGAAGACGCTGCTGCAGCCTTTTCGATGGGAAGCTTTCGATCACCCACAACGCAGCCCTAATTGGCACGTCCTGAGTATCATCTCTGTTCACATGAAATGCTGGATACGAAGATACCACTTGTGCGCAGGCTGTGCACTATAGACCAGCGTAGAGAATTAGCGGAAAGCACAGGCGGCTGCCTTCTATGACAATGGTGTTGGAAATTTGGTATAACGCTCTGACAAACGTCTAAGTCGGAGTGGCGACTATGTAGAGAAGTATCTTGAAAGTGTAGCTAACTCTTGCAAATAAAATGTTTCTGAATTTCACTGTGGTTTCCATTTAGCGACCGATCGGAACTTACTTTCTGGACAACCCTCTTATATCGTTATTGGGACTCCATTATCAAGGTACAAGTGGGTCGCTTTTAGCTGTGCCATAATGCACACCTTGGTTCGTTCTTCGCGTTTGCTGTGGACCTACCATTATAGATTGCCAACGGATGGCAAGGCTGCAAAAGATCGTGTCAATCTCCGTGATGTACTGCTTGTACAGATAATCGCGAAAACAGTCGTGCTTAAATTTTAGTCTGTATGAGACGACCTGGACAGAGTAAACGTCGGGGGAATTACTGCACAGTTCCTGCTTTGACTTCTTGTTTGTTCCCATTCTCGTCGCAAGTCTTCTGTTGTGCGCAATCCCTACTTGTGGTTTCAGTCCAAGCTATGTATTCTGCGCACTCAAGTTTTCATACTATCAGCCACCAAGAAGTTGTCATGAGCGAGCAGAAACGCTGTGGTTCCAGTGTGGTTACGACACCACAGTCATTATGCCTCTTTGTCTTTATAATTTCGATGAACCACTCTTTCACCAATTTGAACTGTAGAACTTGTTTCCAGCGGGCTCAGTGGTTTTGGAGCCATCAGTGTTGATATGGACTGCTCCAACGTATTTTAAAAACTGTGCAATTTTTTGTATTTCATTGGGAGTAATGCTGGAAACGAATGCCATTAACACATTCTCTTGGAATAATTTTAGTAGGTATTGTACTTCAAAGTCTGAAAAATGTTCATTTGCACTAATAATAATGTGTGCTCTGCTTCACAATTTGAAAAACGTTCACTTACAGTTGTTTTTTCTTGTGACGCCATTATCCGCCTTTGCACTATAATAGCTTCAACCACTTGCTTACCTTTGCTATGCTTGCCTTATCCCACGTGGCCAAGATGAAGAGCTGTCTTTACGTATTGGGTGTTCCAAAAATGTTGCGGCAAACTTGGGTGGTTGTATAGCGTGTCTTGAGGAACAAAGCAAGGACGGGAACTCGTGTCCAGAAAAGACATCCAACAACGCTACAGAGCGTCGATATTAAAGGTGCCGGTGCCTGCCACTAGGCCATTCCTTCGGCAGCAAACGTATCTTCGTGTGCTGACAGATGACGGACCATAGGTGGAACGTTTCACAATGTTGGTTTTGCTAGTCAGTGAACGCGACTGACTGCCACGATCGCCAGTGGAAAAGATGGAGCTAGCTGCTGCATAGACAGGCCTTGGCTCCTACGAATGCGATGCCTTGCTGTTTTTGTGGGTGACGGTTTTGGACACGGGTTTCCATGTGTAGTTTATTTTTCTCCTGTATACCCGAGAAGAGTGGAGGTTTTAGAGGGTTCCAGGAAACAAATAAACTGCGGATGGAACCTTGCTTCCGAAATTGAATAACTATCATTGAATAACGAACCATACTGCGAGACGTTCCACTTCCTGTCCGTCAGTGTACAGAGTCACGTTTGCTGACGAAGGGGTGGCCTCAGGCAGGCGCCAGTGCCAATAGGTTCGGCGGTCTGTGGTGAAACATCTCTGTGGAGTCGTTTCATAGACGCTTGCCTCACTGGATTCTGTTCGAAATGGTTCAAGTGGCTCTGAGCACTATGGGACGCAACTGCTGAGGTCATTAGTCCCCTAGAACTTAGAACTAGTTAAAACTAACTAACCTAAAGACATCACACACACCCATGCCCGAGGCAGGATTCGAACCTGCGACCGTAGCGGTCTTGCGGTTCCAGACTGCAGCACCTTTAACCGCACGGCCACTTCGGCCGGCTCTGGATTCTGTGCATCCTATTCTGTCCACCGCCTGATCGCGGTTTGATTTATTAACACTCCCAAAAAGACTGAGCTATGAAAGTAAGGATTATTAAATGATATTATGTCTGATTTTTTTGTGTTCCATGGGAAATCGTGACCTGTATTTATTACGTTTTTCCCTTCACCCTATCCTATGTGTGTGCAAATGTGACTGAATGAGTGTTTTTACGAGTGGTTTCGGGTTTCTTTTGTGGGGGACGCTGAATTGGTTGTCGTCTGCTAGGAGCAGGTGATGTTTGCTTCTCGTCTGGAGGGTAGTACAGGATGACCAACTTGGGATCCCAGTACCTGGACAGAGAGGTTTACCCCTTTTACTCTGAGGTTGGTTTGCCTGTCAGGTTGGTGGCGGAAGCCTACTCCTCTGGTAGGGTTTCTGCCTTGCCGAGTTAATTTTATTTCATGACGGCAAAATCATTCTGCTTGCACCATTAAAATTTCTTATATTTGTGTCTGGTTTAATGTCTAACTTCTCAACAGTTAACTCGTAATCAAGTTTACCAGGTGCCGAAGTTCGGCTGTTCGTAAGCGGCAGGCGCGGATTCCATCTCGTATATGTGCCATACAATCCTTATGAATCGGATAAACCTCTTTCCAAGCTAGTGCACGAGCATAATGGTGATAGGTATCGCTCTGAACTATTTCTGTCAAGGGTATGTAGATGGATTGATTGAATTATTGCGTTCCATTTTCCTTTTATGTGTTTTTACTTTTTAATTACGCTATTTGGCGAATCATTTAGTTAAAATTTTCATTCAGGCACTAGTCATTTGTATTCACAGGATGTGCATCAAATTCAGCAATGAAATAAAAGTGCTACGTAAAAGATAAACTCTACGTCCTTTATATTTCTCATTGATGCCAGTTTTCAAATTAATTTTCTATTCCCTGATTTTTTAAAAAGTTAATCTGCTTGATCTGATGAACAAAAATGGGAGGAAAATCAATTTAATTAAACAAGCTCATTGATATACGACGCACAATGCTGTTCATCTTGGTAGTGTCTTTTTTTTTAAAAAAAAATGCATTCTTATAATTAAATTCTTAATTTAATTGAACTGATAATTTCCATTTCGGTCTTTTCTTGATTGTTAGGAGGGGCTTGGGCTGGTGGCGACCCTGTAATTTTTAAATTTATAATTGTCCTTGTGAGGTGTAAATTGCGCACGGGGGTTACATCTCCATCGTAGAAGGCAAGGACATATCATCTCCAACGGGATCAAGCACAGTAAAGCACAGGGGTTTTCAAACAAACCTTTGCCATCATTCCATGCTTATCGTATTTTTCGATCGGCGATTCGGCGTTCAGCCTCATTTAGACCGATACGTGATGGCGTTGTCCTGCCCTCATAGTAAAGCCGTCTTGATCACTTTTTTTTGTGCCTTGACTGCACGTACTGCCTCCGCGCCATGTTGCCATGTCAGCAGGGGGTTTTGCGGCCAGTTGCCCTGACAACACCCGCACGCACACGGGACTCAAAGCAGCCACCTCTGCAAGCGGCCTTTGTACTCGCCGCCGGGCTGATGAAGCGCTCTGAGGCGAGATGTTTCGCGCCAGCGGGACGTTCTCAGGTTGGGTGGTCCAGCCCGCCCACGCTCTCTCCCCTAGCGTCCGGAGCTTCTGTATCGCTGCTTTGGCCACCACAATAGCTCTCGCCAGACGTTTTACCCGCGATACCTTCCACAAGCAGTCTGAGTGCCGCCTAGCCCCAAGCACCGTAATATTGGGTTGGAACATAAGTTCGCAGCGTTTCTCCATAACTTTAACAAAGACAACAGATACAGAGACTTTGAAACGCGTATGTATTCAGTACCAGCGATGGCGAGGCATGACAGAATCTCTGACCAGAGAGTTATTTATCGTTGCTAGTCTGCGCTTGACCGCGCGAGTGTTCAGTTGCGAGTGGTCAGTTGTGAGTTGGACTCAGTCGGAAGTTGTGTGTGAGGAGTCGGCGGGCGTCGACATGGGTCTCTGGTCACGGTTCGGGACGAGGTATATTGTTAAATAAGGTAATGAAGCAGCATTGCGCACATCTGATAATGTAATGTATGTTAATTGTAATTAATTTGTTCAAGAATTGCCCCAATAATAATTTTTTTTTTCCAAAGCAACCGTTTTTAAGAAAAGAATCATTGCAATTGAAACAATATTT
The DNA here is from genome assembly GCF_023864345.2 of Schistocerca serialis cubense. Taxonomy (NCBI): domain Eukaryota; kingdom Metazoa; phylum Arthropoda; class Insecta; order Orthoptera; family Acrididae; genus Schistocerca; species Schistocerca serialis. Next base: position 336,600,858 of record NC_064642.1, read on the forward strand.
CCTATGCTTTTCCTCCCAGAATCAATTTATCAGATTAATTATTGCACAGGGCCTAAGGTCAGCGCAGCTGCCCTTATAAAATTTATCAGGTTCATCTTAACGTTAATTTTGCGGGGACTTACCATTTTTGCACATTTTTATTATCATTGACTTTTATTACTGTGGGAAGCTAACATTTGGCACTAATTGCAATTCTATTCAATTCTTTTCATTTTCATATTTTCACGGGGAGGTTACACTTGGCTCCATTTATATTTAATTAATATCTTTCATTATTGTGGGGAGGTTACAACTTTTAGTCATCAACAATATATTCTCCTTCACAATTTATAACGGTATGCCAGCGCTGGGGTAGCTTTTCGATTCCGCGACTGTAGAAATCACGTAGTTCTGAGGCGAAGAACTCGTCGAGCAATGTTCGGAGCGCATTTTCATACAGAAAGGAAGTTCCTTGAATGTTGTTCGACGGAGAGTGGAAAAGGTGGAGGTTTGAGGACGCAGTGACCTGTATAGTGTTTTTTTTTTTTTATGTCTACCAGAATGCGAGCGACCGATATCGTGGAGTAGCATCACTTCAAGCAGACTTCCTGGTCGTTGTTCTCGAACTGTGCCTGCAAAACGTCCAGTTGTTGACAATAAATGTTGGCAGTTATCATTACACCTCAGGTAACTAATTCGCAGCACATCATATCGTCGCTGTTCCACCAGATGTATAACATTCTTCCTTTATGGGTGCGTGCAGATCATTGTAGCGGGAGTTGCTGCTTTCTTTGGGCTCAACTACTCCTTTCTTTTCCTTATGAAAGCATAAAGGCACGATTCTCGTCATCAGTAACGAAACAAGTTAGGCATGGTCGGTTTTGTTCAGGACCCAAGTGATGACCTGCAAGCGGAGCTGCACCTATGGCCACCTCTTGACTTTTGTGAGTTTCTCTTAGAGCATGTGGTACCCTCAGCCGATTTTTGAACCTTCCCCATCGCATGTGTGGCGCGATGATGGAATAGTCACAGTTTATCACATTTGCCAGTTCTCGACTACGCGGATCATTGTGGGCTGAAGTGCTTAAACGAAGGTCTCCCTGAACGTGGAGAGTCACTAATGTCAAAACAATTCTTCTTATAACGAGAAAACCGGTTTTACACAGTGCTCCATCAAGTGGCATTATCCCTATACATGACGCAAAACGTCCTGGCTGCCTCCGTTGATGTCACCTCTCTATTGAACTCGAAGAGAAGAATAGGTCGGAAATCTTTGGATTTTTTCACTTAGCGATCTTTTCTCTCGCCTCCACAGTTCCACGGACTACCTTCAAATGACAAAATTGCAATATGTAAACTCAGACAACAACAGCGAACTATAAATAAAAAATGACAATCGATTAATTAACCTATAGCAACTGGAATCTCTCTCTCTCTATTCGTTTAGTCGGTTCCGACTCTTCGTGACCCCATGAACCAAATCACGCCACTTTTTCCTGTCTTGCACTTTCTCCCGTAGACCTTCCAGGTTGGAACACATTGCTTCTGTGATGCCATCGATCCATCTCATCCTCTGACGTCCTCTTCTTCTAGTTCCTTCAATCTTCCCCAGCATTAATGTTTTTTCCAGCGAGGCATGCCTTCGCATTGTGTGTCCAAAGTAGGTCAGCTTTGGTTTTAAGATTAGACCTTCCAGGGAGAAATCTGGTTTAATTTGCTCCAATATTAATCTGTTGGTTCTCTTTGCCGTCCATGGAACTCTAAGAAGTTTCCTCCAACACCACAATTCGAAGGAGTCAATTCTTCGCCGTTCAGCCTTTCTAATGGTCCAGGTCTCACATCCATACATCACAACTGGAAAGACCATAGCCCTCACAATACGGATCTTTGTTGCTAGTGTTATGTCTCTGGACCTTATAACCTTGTCAAGGTTTGACGTCGCCTGTCTACCGAGCAACAGGCGTCTCCGGATTTCATAGCTGCAGTCACCGTCAGCAGAGGCCTGGGAACCGAGATAACTGAATGTGGTCACTACCTCCATGGTTTGTCCTGCTATATCCCATGAATTGGTAGGTGTAGTTGCCATAATTCTCGTTTTCTTCACATTCAGCATAAGACCAGCCTTTTCACTTTCGTCTTTCACCTTCAGTAAGAGTGTTCTCAATTCTTCTTCACTTTCTGCCAACAGGATCGTATCATACGCGTACCTGAGGTTGTTTACATTTATTCCAGCTATTTTAATTCCTGTTTCTCCTTCATCTAGCCTCGCATTCCTCATGACATGTTCTGCAAAAAAATGGTTCAAATGGCTCTGAGCACCATGGGACTCAACTTCTGAGGTCATTAGTCCCCTAGAACTTAGAACTAGTTAAACCTAACTAACCTAAGGACATCACACACATCCATGCCCGAGGCAGGATTCGAACCTGCGACCGTAGCGGCCTCGCGGTTCCAGACTGCAGCGCCTATAACCGCACGGCCACTTCGGCCGGCCATGTTCTGCATACAGATTGAATAAGTACGGTGACAGTATGCAGCCTTGTCGGACCCCTTTCTGAATCTTTATCCATTTCGTTGTTCCATACACAGTTCTCACCGTGGCTTCTTGGTCAAGGTATAAACTCCGTATCACATGAATGAGGTGATCTGGTACACCCATGTTTTTCAGTACGTTCCATAATTTGTTGTGATCGACGCAGTCAAAGGCTTTGGCGTAGTCAATAAAGCAGAGGTACACATCTTTCTGGAATTCTCTCGCTTTTGCCATAATCCACCGAATGTTAGCAATTTGATCTCTAGTTCCTCTTCCTTTCCTAAATCCAGCTTGTTCTTCTGGCATCTCTCGATCTAGATATTGGCGAAGTCTATTTTGTAAGATTTTCAACATAACTTTGCTAGCATGTGAAATAAGTGCGATTGTTCGGTAATCTGAGCATTCTTTAGAACTTTTCCAGTCTTCTGGCCACTGCTGCGTGATCCATATTTTTTGACATATTGAGTGCAGCACTTTCACTGCATCCTTTCCAGTGACTTTAAACAATTCTGCTGGTATTTCATCATGTCCACTAGTTTTGTTATCAGCCATATTTTCGTGGGCCCACTGGATATCGCTCTCCAAAATATCTGGCTCTAGTTCTAAATTAACATTAACATCAGCAGTAGGAGCCCTGTCATGATGCAGTTCTTTCTTGTATAGGTCTTCTACATATTCTGCCCATCTTTCCTTAACATCCTCTGCTTCACTCAGATCTTTCCCGTTTCTATCTTTTATCATTCCAATTTTTGCCTGGAATTTTCCTTTAATTTCTCTAATTTTCTTATAAAGATCTCTTGTCTTCCCCATTACGTTACTATCTTCAACTTCCTTGCACTGTTCATTAAAGAATATATTTTTATCTCTTCTAGCTAATTTCTGAAATCTTTATTTAATTCAAACATAGCTGATCTATCTCCTTTGATTTTTGCTTTCCTTCGTTCTTCTGCAACTTGCAGTGCCTCAACTGATAGCCATCTAGCCTTCTTACTGTTCCTTTTCTTGGGAATGTGTTTCTCTGCGGCCTCCTTGACAGTATTAGCTACTTCTGTCCACATCTCTTGCGAGCTTTTGTCCTCCAGCTGTAATACATTAAATCTGTTTTGTACCTCTACAGCATAGTCGGAGGATATAGAGTTAAGGTCGTATCTGCAAGTTGGGATACTTTTTGCTACATTCTGAAGTTTCAGCCGAAATTTTGCAATCAGGAGCTCATGATCTGATCCGCAGTCAGCCCCAGGTCTTGTTGTAGCTGACTGAACCGCGCTCTTCCACCTCTGATTACAAAGTATGTAATCAATTTGGTTCCGGTGTTGGCCATCTGGCGAAGTCCAGGTATATAGGCGTCGTTTTGGTAGTTGAAACAGTGTATTAGTAATTATCAATGAATTTTCTTGGCAGAATTCTAGGAGTCTCTGTCCAACTTCATTTGTTGTACCAAGACCATACTTCCCTGTTATACCTTCTACAGCTTCATTTCCCACTTTTGCATTCCAATCTCCAACTATGAAGACGGTATCCTTTTTTGGTGTTGATAGTAGTAATTCTTGTAAATCTCCATAGAACTGGTCAATAATTTCCTTTTCAGCATCGGTTGTTGGTGCATAAACTTGAATTACTGTGATGTTGAGGGGCTGACCTTGAAGTCTGATGGACATCATTCTATCATTTTTATATTTGCATCCCATCACAGCTTTTCTCACTTTATCACTAACTATGAAGGCTACTCCATTACTTCTGTTGTTATCGTGCCCAGAATAATACACCATATGGCCATCCGAAGCAAATTCTCCCATGCCAGTCCACCTCATTTCACTTATTCCCAATATGTCGATATTAATTTCCTCCATTTCTCTTTTCACTATGTCTAGTTTTCCTTGATACATGGATCTTACATTCCATGTTCCTATGCAGTGCTTCTCTTTGCACCATCTTACTCTTCGTGAAGCTCCTCTCAACCTGGTTCCCCCCTCAGATCCGATCGGGGAACTTGAAACTCCGGAACATTTTGAGCTGAGCGAAGCCATGGGGTTTTCTTGGGATAGTTCAGTGGTGGTTTCCCGTTGCTTTCCACTGTCCTCCAACTCCCATCTGCTCACCGACTCAGTTTCCCGCTGGGGTTGGTTACCCAACCTTCCGCTGAGTTGCTCGGCTTAACAGGGGCACCACGTGTGGGTAGGAAGTTGGAGAATTGAGGTGACAGAGGCTGTGAGAACTCACTTGCTGAGTTCTTGTAATCGCGTATCACCCCCATTTTATGCCAGAGTCTCATGATGTCTGCAGAGACCACCCAAGGTCATTTCCTGGGCCCAGTAACTGGAATACCAACATGGAAAACAAAAATGCTACGAACTTACGCACCAAACTTAAAACTAAATATGTACCCCACATACAAACTATACAGTAACTCGCGCGGTGAACCGAGTTTATCTCAGTAGTTTTAGCTGACCCTATTATTAGTGTGTTTGAGTGCTAAAATGACATTACTGCTGCAAACAACCTCCCCCCCCCCCCCCCCAACCCCATGAACCGTGGACCTTGCCGTTGTAGCCGGCCGATGTGGCCGAGCAGTTCTAGGCGCTCCAGTCTGGAACCGTGCGATCGCTACGGTCGCAGGTTCGAATCCTGCCTCGGACATGGATGTGTGTGATGTCCTTAGGTTAGTTAGGTATAAGTAGTTCTAAGTTCTAGGGGACTGATGACCTCAGATGTTAAGTCCCATACTGCTCAGAGCCATTTGAATTTGCCGTTGTCGGGGAGGCTTGCGTGCCTCAGCGGTAGCGATAGCCGTACCGTAAATGCAACCACAACGGAGGGGTATCTGTTGAGAGGCCAGACAAACGTGTGGTTACTGAAGAGGGGCAGCAGCCTTTTCAGTAGTTACAGGGGCACCAGTCTGGATGGTTGACTGAACTGACCTTGTAACACTAACCAAAACGGCGTTGCTGCGCTGGTACTGCGAAAGACTGAAAGAAAGGGGAAACTACAGCCGTAATTTTTCCCGAGGATATGCAGCTTTACGGTATGGTTAAATGATGATGGCGTCCTCTTGGATAAAATATTCCGATGGTAAAATTGCCCTCCATCAGGATCTTTGGGCGGGGACTACTCAGGAGGACGTCGTTATTAGGAGAAACAAAACAGGCGTTCTACGAATCGGAGCGTGGAATTTCAGATTCCTTAACCGGGCAGGCAGGTTAGAAAATTTAAAAAGGGAAATGGATAATTTAAAGCTAGATATAGTGGGAAACGAGAAGTTCGGTGGCAGGAGAAACAGAAGTTTTGGTCATGTGAATACAACGTTGTAAATACAAAATCAAGTAGGGGTAAAGCAGGATTTGGTTTAATAATGAATAAAAAATAGGAAAGCAGATAACCTACTACGAACAGCATAAAGAGCGCATTATTGCAGCCAAGATAGACATGAAGCCCATGCCTACCACAGCAGTACAAGTTCATTTGCCAGTTAGCTCCGCAGATTATGAAGAGATTGAAAAAATGTATGATCAGATGAAATAAATTATTCAGATAGTTAGGGGAGATGAAAATTTAACAGTCATTGGGGACTGGAATTCGCTGGTAGGCCAAGGAAGAGAAGGAAAAGTAGTAGGTGAATATGGACTGGGGGAAAGGAATGAAAGAGGGTCCTGCCTGGTAGAATTTTGCCCAGAACAAAACTTAATCATCGCTGACACGTGGTTTAAGAACCATGAAAGAAGGCTGTATACGCGGAAGAGACCTCGAGACTCCGGAAGGTTTCCGATTGACTATACAACAGTAAGACAGAGATTTAGGAACCAGATTTTAAATTGAACGTTTCCAGGGGCAGATGTGGACTCTGACGATAATGTAGTGTTTGTGAACTATAGATTAAAACTGAAGAAACTGCAAAAAGGTAGGAATTTATGGAGATGGGACATGGACAAACTGAAAGAACCAGAGGTTCTACAGAGTTACAGAGGGAGAATTAGGAAACGATTGACAAGAACAGAAGAAAGGAATGTAGCAGAAGAAGAATGGGTAGCTTTGAGAGATGAAACAGTGAAGGTACCAGAGGATCGAGTAAGTAAAAAGACGAGGGCTAGTAGAAATCCTTGGGCAACACGAGAGATATTGAATTTAATCTATGAAAGGAGAAAATATGAAGCAGGCGAAAAGGAATACAAATGTCTCAAAAATTAGGTCGACCGTAAATGCAAATGGGTAAGCAGAGGAAAATTAGACATTTGGAGAAAAGAGATATATCTGTACGAGTTTTAAGAGCTCAAATGGAAAACCATTCCTAAGCAAAGAAGAGAAAGCAGGAAGGTGGAAAGAGCATATAGAGGATCTGTCCAAGGGTGTTGTACTTGAGGGCAATATTATGGGAACTGAAGATGGCGCAGACGAAGATGAGATGGGAGATATGATACTACTTGAAGAATACGACAGAGAACTGAAAGACCTAAGTCGAAACAAGGCCCCGAGAGTAGACAACATTCCGTTAGAACTTCTGATAGCCTAGGGAGAGCCAGCCACGACAAAACTCTTCATTCTGGTGAGAAAGATGTATGAGACAGGCGAAATACTCTCAGACTTCTAGAAAAATATAATAATTTCAATTCCAAAGCAAGAAGGTGCTGACAGATGTGAAACTTACCGAACTGCCAGTTTAACAAATCACGGTTGGAAAATACTAACACGAATTCTTTACAGACGAATGGAAAAACTGGCTGAAGACGGCCTCGGGAAAGATCAATTTGGATTCCGTAGAAATATAGTAACACGTGAGACCCTACGACTTATCTTAGAAGATGGGCTAAGGAAAGGCAAACCTACGTTTATAGCATTTGTAGACTTAAAGAAAGTTTTTACAGTGTTGACTGAAAAAATACTGGGAGCGAAACGCTAACTACAATTTGTACAGGAACCAGACGATAGTTATAAGAACAAGGGAGCACAGAAGGGAAACAGTGGTTGAGAAGGGAGTGAGACAGGCTTAGCCTATCCCCGATGTTATTAAATCTGTATACTGAGCAAACAGTAAAGGAAACAAAACAAAAATTTGGAGTAGGAATTAAAATCCATGGAGAAGAAATAAAAACCTTGAGGTTTGCCGATGACATTGTAATTCTATCAGAGACAGCACAGGGCTTGGAAGAACAGTTGAACCGAATGGACATTGTCTTGAAATAAAATGAACATCAACAAAAACAAAACGAGGATAAAGGAAAAAAAATGTTCAGATTTGTGTGAATTTCTAAGGAACCAGACTCCTGAGGTCATCGGTCCCTAGACTTACACACTATATAAACTAACTAATCCTAAGAACAACACACACACCCATGCCCGAGGGATGACTCGAACCTCCGGCTGGAGGGACCGCGCAGTCAGTGACATAGCGCGTCAAACCGCGCGGTCACTCCGCGAGGCAGAGGATAATGGACTGTGGTCGAATTAAATCAGTTGAAGCTGAGGGCATTAGATTAGGAAATGAGACACTTAAAGTAGCAAATGAGTTTTGCTATTTGGGCAGCAAAATAACTGATGATGGTCGAAGTAGGGGGAATACAACATTTAGACTGGCGATGGGAAGGAAAGTGTTTCTAAATAAGAGAAATTTGTTAACATCGAGTACAGATTTACTTGTCAGGAAGTCTTTTCTGAAAGTATTTGTATGGAGTGTTGCCATGTATGGAAATGAAACATGGACGATAAACAGTATAGACAAGAAGAGAATAGAAGCTTTTGAAATGTGGTGCTACAGAAGGATGCTGGACATTAGATGGATGGATGACGTAACTAATGAGGAGGTACTAAACAGAACTGATGAGAAGAGGAATTTGTGGCACAACTTGACTAGAAGAAGGGATCGGTTTGTAGGACACGTTCTGAGGCATCAAGGGTTCAAATGGTTCAAATGGCTCTGAGCACTATGGACTTAACATCTGTGGTCATCAGTCCCCTAGAACTTAGAACTACTTAAACCTAACTAACCTAAGGACATCACATACATCCATGCCCGAGGCAGGATTCGAACCTGCGACCGTAGCAGTCGCGCGGTTCCGGACTGAGCGCCTAGAGCCGCTAGACCACCGCGGCCGGCGAGGCATCAAGGGGTCACTGAATTAGTATTGTAGTGAAGCATGGAGGGTAAAAAGAATGGAGGGAGGCCAAGAGATGAATACACTAAGCAGATTCAGGTTGCAGTAGGTTGCAGTATTTACTCATAGATGAAGAGTCTTGCACAGTATCGAGTAGCATGGAGAGCTGCATTAAACCAGTCTTTGGACTCAAGACCACAACAACAACAACTGCAAAAAGCTTCTGGAACATATTATGCTATTTAGTATCTGTAGATATCATATGGTTATTGAAATGGCCTTTATCGCACACTATTAGGAAATGTATCACATGGTAGCGAGCATCATGTTGTAGTGGTCTTCAATCCGGAGGCAAGTTTGATGTAGCTCTCCACCCTCCACCTGTGGTCATCAGTCCCCTAGAACTTAGAACTACTTAAACCTAACTAACCTAAGGACATCACACACATCCATGCCCGAGGCAGGATTCGAACCTGCGACCGTAGCAGTCGCGCGGTTCCGGACTGAGCGCCTAGAGCCGCTAGACCACTGCGGCCGGCGAGGCATCAAGGGATCACTGAATTACTATTGTAGTGAAGCATGGAGGGTAAAAAGAATGGAGGGAGGCCAAACCTCTGAGCAACTACGGCGACCTACATCCATTTGTACCGTCTACAGTTCTTACCCACCACGTTTTATTCAGTCACGATATTGACGATTCGTTGATGTCTGGTGTATGTCCTACATACCTATCCCTTCTTCTAGTCAAGTTGTACCACACCTTATTTTACCTGGAGCATGCATTATCTGCAGTTTAGAAAGTTTAAGAAAACAGCCACAAGTCACACTTTGTATTTTTTATCGACGAGTTTCGCTCTCCAAATGAACAATAGTATCATCAGAATATATAGTTTAAAGTTGGCTGACAGGTGTAAAGATTAATTTGTCTGTACTATAATACTTAAACTTACGTTTAAAGTACCGTAGTAAATGATGACATTGACATTGGCAGTGTCAAAAATGAAATTTCATCTTCATGGTTTGCACACTGTTTTATTGTGACAATACAGCAGTGTGCCAACCATAATTTTTCAAAGATTTCTTGACCCTGTGAATGATCATCTTCTCAAAATAATTTAAATTTTTATTCTATGCCAACAAATTTGTCTTTTCCGCGAACTGTTTTGCCACGGTGCGTTTTATATCCTCTCTAATTGTCATCATCAGTTATTTTCCTACCCAAAACAGTAAAACTCATCTGTTATTTTTGTGTTTCATTTCCTAACCTACTTGTCAGAGCGTTGCTTGATTTATTTCTTCTACATTCCGTTACACTTTTTTTACTTTTGTTGATGTTCATCCCTCTTCAAAACATTGTCCATTCCGTTCAGTTGATATTACAAGCCCTTTGCCGTCTTGGCAGAGTTACAGTGTCGTCAGGAAACGTCGGAGTTTCTTTTTTCTTCTCCTTAAACTTTAATTTTGCTTCCAAGTTTCTCCTTGGCGTCCTTTGCTGCTTGCACAATGTACAGATTGAACAATACGGAAGGGGGGGGGGGTGGTTCCCTTCTCAATTACTGTTTCGCTTTCATGTTTTTCGACACTTACAACGAAAGTCTGCTTTCTGTAGAAATTATAGATAACCTTTTGCTCCCTGTACTTTATCCCTGCTACCTTCAGAACTTCGAGACGTATATTTCAGTCAGCATAGTCAAAAGCTTTGTTCTAAATCGACAAATGCTCTTAACGTGGTTCGGCTTTTCTTCAACTTATCGTATAATATCAATCGTCATATCAGTACCTGTCTCGTGTGTTCCTATATGCGGAACCCAAACTGATGTTCCTCGAGATCAGCCTCCAACAGTATTTCCTTTCTTCTGTAAATAATTCGTGGCATTACCGTATAACCATTATTAATAAACTGATTGGTCAGTAATTTTCACAACTGAGGGCGACTTCGCTCTTCAGAATTGGAATGATTAATTCCTAGTGAAGTCTCAGTTATTCCCTAATATCATGTATCTTGCACACCAGCTGGAATAGTTTCGTCGTGACCGGATCTCCAAAGGATCTCAGTAACTCACAAAGAATGTTATCTACTCCAGCGACCTGGTTCGATTTACAGCTTTCAGTGCACTGTCAAGTTTTCACAGTTTCACATTTGCCGTTTCATCTTAATCTAATTCATCTTCCATTCCCATAATACAGTACACGAACAATAGCTACAATCAAAAACATGCACATATACAAAATACGTACACAACACAAACACACATAATTTTAATTTTTGTGTGGACGATGGCGAACATCGCACCAGAAATAATTTAAAATAGTTCCTATCATCCGCTTCAGACTAATTTTTGTGTGAGGTTATTCTTATTTGTAAGGTAAATGTCGGAATTTGTAAGTTTCTGCCCCATATTCCCAACTAAAATTCCTGAATTCCATCTCCCAGCGCTCCAGGGTAACTAGCTGAAAAAAAACCGCGACACTATAATGATCTTCACCTAAAAAAGTTCGCTCTTCTTCTTAGTGTGGAGAATGAAAAATTAAAAAAAAAAAGGTCCATAACATTGACGTCAAATTCTTTTCCCTTGTACCGGCCTTGTATATACTCCTTCCTCTTCTTTGTTTGACTCTTGATATTCAAACAGCTGGTCTCTTAAATTTTTTGCAGGTGGTAGCTATCTTTCCCCTAGCATTTGTTGTCTAACCACTCCTGCTTAAAGCACCGTACGAGAGTACTACTAAGATTAACAGGTACCGTCTCAATGTGAATCTAGGTGTGCAGCTGAGCCGCTTCAAGCCCATTACACGGTACGCTGCTAAAAGTGTTTCAAATGTTTTAAAACCGTCTTCTAACAATATTTTTGATTCCAATTACTTTCACAATTATTTAATCCGCGTGTCGTCACATTAAACACCTACGCGTTCTTATTTCGTGAAAAGTTTACAAATTGTACGTAATTTGTAACAAAGGTTTTAAACGAAAGACAAAGGCAAAATTAGCGGTATATTCAAGACTTAGTCTATGCTTCCAAAATGGTTCTCCTCCCCCCCCCCCCCCCCCCCAGTGAGTTACTTCTCTCATTGTTTTAACGTAGCATCCTTTCTTTTTAATGTAGTCTTTTATTTAATTTTATTATACGAAGATCTGACTATTTTGAATGTAGACACTGACTATAGTTTCTAAATTTAGATCTTACTCCGTTACAAAATCTTTGTCTGGCCACGATGTGGTTAAACTAATTTCTTAACATTCTTCCCAAACATTACCGAACATATGTTTCCGTATATTGATTTTCAATGCGCATCACTGTTCAAGTTAGTTTACGACACGACTCTCGTCTCACTTCTTTCATTCTCGTCTCATTTCTTTTCACCATACCATAGAAATATTTTGCAGCCTGTGACTTGAGGATGCATATGATAGAAATCGCAATAATCTGCTTAATATTTTCTCTCTTTCTGGCATTTGAGGACTTTCGTCGTCATCTAGCAGGCTTCACCGACAAAATTTCTGGTGATAGTTTTTCAGTGAAACTTTTTGCGGATTTTGATATTACGGACCCATCGGCCTCAGTGGCTCGTTAGTAACCGTGTAAGTATGACGTATTTGACCTTTTACCGCAGTTATCTTTGTCTCTGTGGAAACGTTTGTGATATACGGTTAATGTCATACAAGAGGAGTCGACTTCTCGTAGGCGCCTGTATGCAGTGTAAAAGTATTGACAAAGGAATCATCGGACTTGTTACTCACAGATTTTGGTGAGTATTAGGTGTGTTCATGAGGTGCCTCTCGTAAGTACAAGGGTCGTTCAATAAGTAATGCCCCACTTTTTTTTTCTCAGAACGTATTTATTGTTAAGAGTCAAAATTTGGTGACAATATATGTTAACAAACATGTCTTGTCCCTGTCCTATATTTCCACGTAGTCTTTATCACGTTTTATGGCCATACGCCAACGTTTTTTGTGGAAGAGCATGTATTCCCTGCTGGTAAAAGAACTTGTCCTGTAGGCGTACCCATGTTTTCACTGGATGACTGACATTCTAGTCATCTTCAAAGTGTGTTCCCCGTAGAGAATCTTTAAGCGGTCCAAAGAGATGGAAGTCCGACGTTGCCAAGTCTGGACTGTAGGGTGGATGAGGCAATGACGTTCAATCCAACTTGACGATGTGTTCCCGGGTTATCAGACTTGTGTGTGGGCATGCATTATCGTGTTGGAGCAAGATTTCTGCTGGAATCTTGACCGATCGAACACGTCGGAAACGGTTCTTGAGTTTATTCAGAGTCTTCACGTATGCCTCTGAATTGATGGTTGACCCTCCTCGCATCATATCCACGAGAATGACGCCATCACAATCCCAGAAGTCTGTCACCATGACTTTTCCGGCACAGGGGATTGTTTTGAATTTCTTCTTTTGTGGTGAGCATGATGCCACTCCATGGACTGGCTTTTTGTTACCGGCACCCAGCTTCCGCTACAGAAAGGCGTCACCGTCGGCCTCAAAACGCTCCAACAATGCAGATGAAATGGCCATTCTTTGTAACTTGTGAGCATTCGTGGGCACCTCTTTCAATATCCGAGAGACTCGATCGTTGCAGACGCACTTCCAATGCTAACCGACAACTGTAAAGCCAATTGTCGAGTTGTGAGGCGCCGGTCGGCACGAATAATGGCATTCGCACGATTCAGCATGTCTGGAGCAGTGGCTGTGGTAGGACATCCCGAGCGTGGCTGATCATGGAGCTCTGTTTCTGCATTTTCTCACGTCCACTGCCCAACCGCCCAACTGTAATCCTATCAACTCCAGCATAGCGATACACTGTACACAATCGTTTACGGATGTTCACTACGGTTTCTTGTTCTGCACACAAGAATTCAGTAACAACACGCTGTTTGTCACGTGAGTCGTATGTAGACGTCATTTTGACGCTGTACTACGGCTCTGCCATCTGCCAGAGAGGTTCGAAACTTCACCGGCGCACAGAACAAACATCAAATGTCAAGCACCAGCAAGGACGTTTGTCTATGTACATTAATGGCTCTTTAAAAGAATATGGGGCATTACTTACTTACTGAACGACAGCCCCTAGATTCTGAGAAACTCGATGATCAAGGTTTATACGTACCTCCTACATTCGTAACGATAGTCGTGGTTGACCGAGCGAGCGTATTGTAGTTCACGGCTACAGCGCACGCGGTTCGGGTTCAAAGCCTGCATGTGAACTCTTTTATCCCACAATTTCATCGTACAAGAAATCATGAAGTGGAACATGTCATATAAAATTATGCAAAAATAGTCATTTTTGCCATAGTGATTTCAAGAATACAGCAATCACAATGGCAAACTTTCTTCAGATGTGTATTCCGTTTGTTGAAAACAGATTAGAAAACCGTCTTAATCGTTATCGCTTGCATCGGTTGCTGCGTTATAATTGAGTTCCTGGTAGTATTTGTCGCAGATGCAACTGAAACACAAATTTGTAGAGCATCATGCACATTTAATGAAAGCTACTGAATTGCAGGCGCATGGATTTTTCTGAAACGGTACCGAAAAACACAGTTCGCTTGTTTTTAAAAAGATTGTTCTTCCTTCTATCAGTTCCGATGCAAGCCACGGGTATTTGATCATTCCTGTGAAAGCAGTTGCACGAAATGGATGCAGAATTAACGAATATATTTTAATCGAATTTTTATCGAAGCGATTTCTCAACTAGTCTTCGACAACTAGGGAGCATTTTGAATTTTCTTCGTAAAAATTTTAACCCGCCTATAAAAATAAACGTCACGGGGATGGAAATGTAGAATGCATTTGGGTGAGATCATTTTTACGGTGCAGGTGCATGCTTGTCCTTTCATACGCAAAGGTCTACTGAAGGCTGATAGATTTTAAAAACTTTTTGGCAGCGCTCTCGTGAACTTCCCTGATATCGACCAGATCACAATTACATTTTTTAATTTGAGAGTCAAGTCGTGAAGTCTCTCAGTCCGACCCAATTTCCCGAATGCTTCTCGCATACGTAACGAAACTTGAGGGACTATCCTCCCTGACGCAGTAAAAATGTAGTGTGCTGTGAACGAATGAGTAACATTATTCATATCGGTTTTTGCTCCTTGTATATCGACTGGTACTGGCAGCCGGTTTGATTGATATTCATTATATAATCGAGGTCAGAATTATGGATGTGTGCTTTCGTATGTATCCGGAAAGCTCCCGCAACTGCCAAGACTTCGTCCATCGTTGGGAACTCTTGGGAGCCCTCCAAATATTTGGAATTTTATCTACGAACCAGAAACAGAATACTGTAAGGGTCTACGGGTTTGTACGTAGCCATATAGTACGTAACACGCGCTCTACAACCGACCTCTCTTGGAATGCTGACAATTTGCTTGGTCAGCAGACATGCGTCCGGTGGCAGTGCGCCACAGGGGAGTAAGCCACTGGCCGCCGTCCGCAGCGCGCCGTATAACTGGCGCGGCCTCGGGCGCCAATTTGTCTCTTTTCTTAGCTCACCATGCAGCCCTTCGATACGACCGTAACTAGCCGGTGTTAGGATGTCAGACGAAGTGATGATTGTTGCACATAGCGTGCGTGTTTTATAATCAGCCTTTTGTTAATAAAATGTTTAAACTTACTTCCAGGTGCTCCCGTATTCCTGTACCTCAAGGACCCACTGCTTACATACCCTGAAAAATATTTCGTGTAATTATCATCAACCTCCATATAATACAGATTTGAAGAAAGTTGCTGTGCTGATTAATTTATTATGTAAAGGTAGGGGTGTAAATATGGAAACCCAGTTTGTTTTTGCTGTATAAAAGAAATGTTTACCTCTCTGTCAGCTTCAAAAATTAGCCAAAGCTAATTCATAATGTTTTAGCAATGAATATAATATTATGAAACACAAAAAATAAATATGTTGAAAATTAAAAAAATATTTTCTGCTTGCACAACTATTCTTTACTTTTTCAAGAAGTGTGGGTAATGTGGAAACGCCTTAAAATAGTGGGAAACTGACTACTTCAAACGAAAACTATTAACAACGTTAGAAACTATTTTATTTTATATTAAATTTAAATTACACAAAAATATTTTTTACGCAGCTGTAATACAAAAACGCTTCATAAGCGAAATTCACTTCCAAAAATCGCATATGTAAATATCTCCTTCATTTCCGGCACACAAAGAGTGACTCCACTCCTCACACACTACACACTTAATCTACAATTCTCCCAAAACGTCTTTGGAAAAATGCGCCTCCACAAAAAATACAAAAGGCATCTTCTTCAGTAGGTTTTTCTTCCCCAACTGGGAGATCCAAATCTGATTCGCCTGAAGAGACAGTTGGTGCATTGGGCTTTTCATCTGCATCCTCAGATAACTTAAGTCGTTTTTTGCATGATTTTCTAGGAGGAGCTTCACGTTCTTTCTTGCTTTTGGCAGGTGCCTTAGGAAGCTTCTGTTTACCTTTCAGTAAGGAGTCTTCAAGGCGTGTTTTATAAGGCGAAGATGTCAAAACAGCTGATGAACCTGGCTTACGACCTCTGTTGGAAACCTTTCTGTTTAGTGGAGGGATTGGCATGGAATCTTGTGGAGACAGAAACGTGTTTGATGAGGTATTTGACAACGATGTTGACCTTCTGCTTTGGCCATCTTCACTTGGGATGTCAGTTGTCACAGGTCGAAATGCGTTCTGAGTATCTTCTTGTCTGGGGTCATTACTTCCACCTGGAGATGCTCGATTCTCATAAGTTCCTCTCAGACTTCTGGCCTCATCTAAAGCCGACGTGGCAGCTACAAAGTCGATTTCTGCAAATACAGTCCTGTGACACGGGAAAATTCCAGTCTCCAAAAATCCTTTTGTAGCAGTAGAGCGAGTCTCGCTCTTTAGGTAGGCTTTCCCAAACAACTCAGATATGTCACATGGTCCTAAGGGCCGGCTGCTGTGGCCGCAACCATTGGCGAACATTCTCAGCGTAATTGGTTTTTAGAGTACCCATGAAGGTCTTATCAAGTGGCTGAGCTTTGTGAGAGGTGTGAGGCAGAATGGTCACGATTGTAACATGGTTCTCCCTTGCACGTTCTATAACTTGAAGGTTTCTGGCATGACTGTTATGCCCATCAAGAATTGACAACACAGTAGATTCTTTTGAGGGATGTGCCTTAGAAATGAAGTTGTCAAACCACTCGGAGAAGAGCTTAGTTTGAATCCAACCTGAAGGATGACATTTACCAATTGTTCCAGGTGGTGCTCCTTTCAGTAGAGTATCAGTCCAGTTCTTGCTGGGGAAGATCATCATTAGTGGTATGAAAGTACCGCCAGCCCTCATACAGCATATGACAGTCACCAGGAATCCTCGCTCTGCTGATGTGAGGGCACCTACTTGACGTTTACCTTTCACTCCAGTTACATGTGGTATTCTGCTCTGGGCGACAGAGAGCCCAGTCCCGTCCACATTGTACACACGATCAACACTATAGGAGTGTTTACTGTACTCAGCTTCCAAAATGTTAAGAAACTTGCCTACAGCTTCTTTGTTTAACCCGTTTGCTCTCGAGAATGAGGTTTGTGGGTTGTGAGTTTATTTCTGTGTCGTCTAAGAAAAAGATCAAACCAAGCTCTACCTGCAGCATTTGAAGTAAAAGGATGGTTAATAGTTCTCTTGACATCTAATCTGGTAAGGCCATAGAAGCGATTATCCATTTCAGTGAGATACTGTACCAACTGTTTTTCAGTAGCATCAGGCAGTACACGCTTACGTCCAAGTCTCAAAGGAACACATTGTTCAGGTGACATATCACTATGCACAAACCTTTGAAGTGTCGTCTGAAGTACACTGAAAGCTTTTACTGCTCTAACCCCATCTGCTTTTCCCTTAAAGCTGTTATAGCCTTAATCATGTTTTCAACATCCCACTTCTTCACAATAGCTCTTGGTTTCCGATCAGTTAGTTTTCATGGGATCTAGAAACAGACGCAAAACGTATTAGAAGTAGTGCATTTGATGTTGGTATTGTGGAAACGTTTACACAATGCCATAATATGTATGTTTCCACATTACCTACACAATGGCCATTTTAAATTTCGGTAGATTACATTAAGCAACTATC
The DNA here is from genome assembly GCF_023864345.2 of Schistocerca serialis cubense. Classification (NCBI taxonomy): domain Eukaryota; kingdom Metazoa; phylum Arthropoda; class Insecta; order Orthoptera; family Acrididae; genus Schistocerca; species Schistocerca serialis. The sequence goes on from NC_064642.1 coordinate 336,618,550, forward strand.
CATTTAAGGTTGACAAAGGACTGCTAAAACCTACTATGCACCTCCCTTTATAAGCTATCAGACGTAAAGAAAGATAACTACAAAGTATGTAAATAAATATAATACCACAATTTACCTCGAAAAAGGTTTAGAAAATGCGCGAACGTAAATTGCATCACTGCCACGGCATCTGTTGCTCAACTGACTGCTAACCCTCTACTGTGACAAATAGGAACTATTCCAACAATTTCTGGCTGCCCTGCTAGAGTGAAGCGCTCTGCAGGCCAGATACTAGACGTTTCCACATTACCCACACGCTTCTACATTTACAGCCCTACCTTTAATAACTATGGCGTAAATGACTATTTTTGAATAATTTTCCATGACATGTTCAATTTTTTGTACGACAAAACTGTGGAAAAAAAGGATTCACAGGCAGAGTTTCAACCCCAACTGCGGGAGTGGTAGCAGTGAACTGCTCTACCCTCGCTCGGTCGAAATGTAACTAACGTTACGAATATAGGAGGTATGCATGAAAGTTGAACATCGACTTTCTCAGAAACTAGAGGCTGTCGCATGAGAAACTGCTAGGTGGGTACTCATGACAGTCCTTCAAGGACATACCTAATACTCACCAAAATCTGTGATTAACAGGTCTGATGATCCTCTTGTGACAGATGGCTGCCGACATTGCAGGAAATGCTCAACATAATCATTCTGCAGCTTTTAAAATTGCCTTCATTGAATCCCTACACGATGTGCATATCGGTCAACTCATCATCAATAAACCTATCCATACTGCTGTTTACCATCGCTAATGTACAACTATAGTCGGATCCACTAACGATGGCGGTTCGCACAGGTCGAGACAAGGATGGGGAATGCATTGTTTCTGGTTTCATGCAACAATTGTTATACGCACAAACGCGCGCTTTGAGCTTGATTTAAGCGTGTATCCTGCAAATTATGTCTCTCACTTGCTTGTGTAGAATTTGTCGCTGACTGCCACCATCAGCCATGACAACTCACAACTAAATAACTCGCTGCAATCACGTTAAATGGTCGCACTGCCTACAACATTCACAGCACAGCGCTCAGAGCACTACTGTACGCTCATTGGCTGTCGGAGAATGTGTGACGTAGGTGCGCAGAACGACCCTAAACTCGATCGCCATCGTTCGTGACACCAACTCTATCACTGCTGGAAAAACAAACCCGAAATGGAACCGAGGTGTAACGAATGCTGGAGAACGAAGGATAAGGTGGGTATTACTGTTGCCAACAGCACTCGCCCTGAGTAAACGGAACAACTTCGATTCCAAACAAGGCACACAGCATGGTCCGTCGGTCTTTGCAGTGTTGTACAGACATTTTTAACACAATATAGATATGAAGATAAATGCGAGTTAGAAAAAAACACGGAAAGCAATTATTGTGTAACGAGTCATCAGGGACCACGAGTCCCAGATACCAAAATACTCAGAAAATATTCCTGAACGACCCCCGAAATTTAGTCTGTGGAATCCGCCTCTTTCTGTTCTTGACGTATCCACAGATGTAAAACACTGTTTGAGTTTTGGAACACGTTCCTCACACCAGGATACCCTGAACCCACGGCACCTACATTGAGCTGATTAAATACTCGAAACTTCTTTTTTTTGGGGGGGGGGGGGGGGCATCAGTCATCTGACTGATTTGACACGGCCCACCACGAATTCCTCTCCAGTGCCAATCTCGACGACTCAGAATAGCATTGGCAGCCAACATCCTCCATTATTTCTTGAATATTCTCCAATTTCAGTGTTCCCCCACAGTTTCCACACTATACAGCTACCATCTTAACAGTCTTGGAATCCAGTTCCTTCTTTGATCAATGTTTTCCTTGTATTTGTATCGTTGCCTATTCTGCAAGAACCTCGTTGTTTCTCATTTTATCAGTCCATTTAGTTTTTAATATCTTTGTGCAGCATCACATCTTAAACATTTCAATTCTTTAGTTTTTAGCTTCCCATCACAGTCCATGATTCACTTGTATAGTAGGATTCTAATTAAGAATTATAACTAAACTTTATTTACATTTGATGTCCTCCTCTAAATGTAGTAGATATTTAGCGGGAATTGTTCACTACTGCAAGTAAGATGTATATGAATGCTGGAAACATTTCAATTCTTTAGCTTTTAGCTTCCAATCACAGTCCATGATTCACTTGTATAGTAGGTTTCTAATTAGGAATTATAACTAAACTTCATTTAAATATGATGTCCTCCTCTCAATGTAGTCGATATTTAGCGGGTATTGCTCACTACTGCAAGTTAGATGCATATGAATGCTAGATGAAATATCACTCTATTTCTGAACACTGTATTTTAGCTTGTTTTTATGCTATGGACGCAATTTTCATTACTTTTATGACATAATTAACGTTCGTTTGTATACATTTCGTTGAGAGTATGCAATGATAATACTGTTGTTTACCATCAGCGTTCTATAATGATTTCTTATGTCCTGAGATCGATGTTACTCGGTGTATGGGGAAAGTAACTTCGTGCCGGCCATTTTGGCCGAGCGGTTCTAGACGCTTCAGTCTGGAATCGCGTGACCACTACGGTAGCAGGTTCGAATCCTACCTCGGGCATGGACGTGTGTGATGTACTTAGGTTAGTTAGGTTTAAGTAGTTCTAGGTTCTAGGTGACTGATGACCTCAGATGTTAAGTCACATAGTCCTCAGAGCCATTTGAACCATTTAGTAACTTCGTCTTTCTGTTTATATATGAAGCTGTACCAAAGATGTTCACAAAGATAGTTCAGTGCTCTGCGTTTAGCAAGAAACTTATCATCGAGATGTTTTTATACCATATGGCGAAAATACACACATCAGAAAAAGTTTTGCATCACCCCGGTTCCCAGAACCCCTGAAGATAGACGTTGACTATGGATATTGTATCACAGACACAGTCCCTTTGACTGTTCAGAGATGTCACTAAACCTGCCAAAAGTGTAAACAACCATGCATGAGCAGCGCCTATCAGACGGAGGGGGTCCGACAGCCGATCAGTTCCAGTCATTCCACCAGGAAGGGGGCACACGGCTCGTGTTATCTGTAGTTCAACCATGCCTAGACGGTCGGTACCACGGTTCGATAGCGTCCGCATTGTTACTTTGTGCCAGAAAGGGCTCTCAACAAGGAAGTGTCCAGGCTTCGAGGAGTGAACCAAAGCGATGTTGTTCGAACATGCAGCAGATACAGAAAGACAGAAACTGTCGACGACATGCCGGGCTCAGGCCGCCCAAGGGCTACTACTACAGTGGATGATCGCAACCTACGGATTATGGCTCGGGGGAATCCTGACAGCAACGCCACCATGTTGAACAATGCTTTTCGTCAGCCACAGAACGACGTGTTACGACTGGAACTGCGCGCAGTAGGCTGCATGATGCGCAACTTCATTCCCGACGTCCATGGCGAGATCCATCTTTGCAACCACGACACCACGCAGCGCGGTGCAGATGGGCCCATCAACATGCGGATGGACCGCCCCAGGATTGTCATCACGTTCTCTTCACCGATGAACGTCGGATATGCCTTCAACCAGACAATCGTTGGAGACGTATTTGGAGGCAACCCAGTCAGGCTGAACGCCTTAGACACACTGTCCAGCGAGTGCAGCAAGGTGGAGGTTCCCTGCTGTTTTGGGGTACCATTACGTGGGCCGACGTACGCCGCTGTTGGTCATGGAAGGCGCCGTAACGGCTGTACGATACGCGAAAGCCATCCTGCGACCGATAGTGCAACTATATCGGCAGCATCTTGGCGAGGTATTCGTCTTAATGGACGGCAATTCGCGCCCCCATCATGCACATCTTGCGAGTGACTTCCTTCAGGATAACAACATCGCTCGACTAGAGTGACTAGCATGTTCTCCAGACATGAACCCTATCGCATATGACTGGTATGGCTTGGAAAGGACTGTTTATGGTCGGCGTGGCCCACCAACCATTCTGAGGGATCCACGCCGAATCGCCATTGAGGAGTGGGACAATCTGGACAAACAGTGCCTTGATGAACTTGTGGATAGTATGACACTACGAATACAGGCATGCATCAGTGCAAGAGGACGTGCTGCTGGATATTAGAGGAACCGGTGTGAACAGCTATCAGGACCTCCACCTCTGAAGATCTCGCTGTATGATGGTACAACATGCAATGTGTGGTTCTCATGAGCAATAAAAAGGGCGGAAATGATGTTTATGTTGATCTCTATTCGATTTTCTGTACAGGTTCCGGATATCTCGGAACCGAGGTGATGCAAAACTTTCTTTCTTGTGTGTACTTTCTAAAGATCTCTAACCAACTACTTAATATTTTGTACAGTTGTAATACCTATACCTCTGATTTCCTCCAGTGCTGCTCTGTTTACGCTTGTTATTGGTATGTTTAACTTTAAAAGTCCTGTGTAGTATATTGGAATTCTGAAATGCTCTACACAGGAGACGTGGCCATTATTTCTACGTCTACGTCTAGATGATTACTCTGCAATTCACATTTAAGTGCTTGGCAGAGGGTTCATCGAACCACAATCATAGTATCTCCCTACTATTCCACTCCCCAACAGCGCGCGGGAAAAACGAACACCTAAATCTCTGTTCGAACTCTGATTTCTCTTATTTTATTTTGATAATCGTTCCTACCTATGTAGATTGGGCGCAACAAAATATTTTCGCATACCGAAGAGAAAGTTGGTGACTGAAATTTCGTAAATAGATCTCGCCGCGACGAAAAACGTCTTTCCTTTAATGACTTCCGTCCCAACTTGCATATCATATCTGCCACACTCTCTCCCCTATTACATGATAATACAAAACGAGCTGCCCTTTTTTGCACCCTTTCGATGTCCTCTGTCAATTCCACCTGGAAAGGATCCCACACCGCGCAGCAATATTCTAACAGAGGACGAACGAGTGTAGTGTAAGCTGTCTCTTTACTGGAGTTGTTGCATCTTCTAAGTGTCCTGCCAATGAAACGCAACCTTTGGCTCGCCTTCCCCACAATATTATCTATGTGGTCTTTCCAACTGAAGTTGTTCCTAATTTTAACACCCAGGTACTTAGTTGAATTGACAGCCTTGACAATTGTACTATTTATCGAGTAATCGAATTTCAACGGATTTCTTTTGGAACTCATGTGGATCACCTCACACTTTTCGTTATTTAGCGTCAGCTGCCACCTGCCACACCATACAGCAATCTTTTCTAAATCGCTTGGCAACTGATACTGGTCTTCGGATGACCTTACTAGACGGTAAATTACAGCATCATCTGCGAACAACCTAAGAGAACTGTTCAGATTGTCACCCAGGTCATTTATATAGATCAGGAACAGCAGAGGTACCAGGACGCTTCCCTGGGGAACACCTGATATCACTTCAGTTTTACTCGATGATTTGCCGTCTATTACTACGAACTGCGACCTTCCTGACAGGAAATCACGAATCCAGTCGCACAACTGAGACGATACCCCATAGGCCCGCAGCTTGATTAGAAGTCGCTTGTGAGGAACGGTGTCAAAAGCTTTCGGGAAATCTAGAAATACGGAATCAACTTGAGATCCCCTGCCGATAGCGGCCATTACTTCGTGCGAATAAAGAGCTAGCTGCGTTGCACAAGAACGATGTTTTCTGAAACTATGCTAATTACGTATCAATAGATCGTTCCCTTCGAGGTGATTCATAATGTTTGAATACAGTATATGCTCCAAAACCCTACTGCAAACCGACGTCAATGATATAGGTCTGTAGTTCGATGGGTTACTCCTACTATCCTTCTTAAACACTAGTGCGACCTGCGCAATTTTCCCCCCATGAACCATGGACCTTCCCGTTGGTGGGGAGGCTTGCGTGCCTCAGCGATACAGATAGCCGTACCGTAGGTGCAACCACAACGGAGGGGTATCTGTTGAGAGGCCAGACAAACGTGTGGTTCCTGAAGAGGGGCAGTAGCCTTTTCAGTAGTTGCAAGGGCAACAGTCTGGATGATTGACTGATCTGGCCTTGTAACACTAATTAAAACAGCCTTGCTGTGCTGGTACTGGGAACGGCTGAAAGCAAGGGGAAACTAGGGCCGTAATTTTTCCCGAGGGCATGCAGCTTTACTGTATGATTAAATGATGATGGGGTCCTCTTGGGTAAAATATTCCGGAGGTAAAATAGTCCCCCATTCGGATCTCCGGGCGGGGACTACTCAACAGGATGTCGTTATCAGAAGAAAGAAAACTGGCGTTCTACGGATCGGAGCCTGGAATGTCAGATCCCTTAATCGGGCAGGTAGGTTCGAAAATTTAAAAAGGTAAATGGATAGGTTAAAGTTAGATATAGTGGGAATTAGTGAAGTTCGGTGGCAGGAGGAACAAGACTTCTGATCAGGTGACTACAGGGTTATAAACACAAAATCAATTAGGGGTAATGCAGGAGTAGGTTTAATAATGAATAGGAAAATAGGAATGCGGTTAAGCTACTACAAACAGCATAGTGAACGCATTCTAGGGGCCAAGATAGATCCGAAGCCCACACCTACTACAGTAGTACAAGTTTATATGCCAACTAGCTCTGCAGATGACGAAGAAATTGAAGAAATGTATGATGAAATAAAAGAAATTATTCAGATAGTGAAGGGTGACGAAAATTTAATAGTCATGGGTGACTGAAATTCGGTAGTAGGAAAATGGAGAGAAGGAAACGTTGTAGGTGAATATGGATTGGGGCTAAGAAATGAAAGAGGAAGCCACCTGGTAGAATTTTGCACAGAGCACAACTTAATCATAGCTAACACTTGGTTCAAGAATCATAAAAGAATGCTATATACATGGAAGAAGCCTGGAGATACTGACAGGTTTCAGATAGATTAAAAAATGTTAAGACAGAAATTTAGGAACCAGGTTTTAAATTGTAAGACATTTCCAGGGGCAAATGAGGTCTCTGACCATAATCTATTGGTTATGACCTGTAGATTAAAACTGAAGAAACTGCAAAAAGGTGGGAATTTAAGGAGATGGGACCTGGATAAACTGAAAGAACAAGAGGTTGTACAGAGTTTCAGGGAGAGCATAAGAGAACAATTGACAGGAATGGGGGAAAGAAATACAGTAGAAGAAGAATGGGTAGCTTTGAGGGATGAAATAGTGAAGGCAGCAGAAAATCAAGTAGGTAAAAAGACGAGGGCTAGTAGAAATCCTTGGGTAACAGAAGAAATATTGAATTTAATTGATGAAAGAAGAAAATATAAAAGTGCAGTAAACGAAGCAGGTAAAAAGGAATACAAACGTCTCAAAAATGAGATCGACAGGAAGTGCAAGATGGCTAAGCAGGGATGGCTAGAGGACAAATGTAAGGATGTAGAGGCTTATCTCACTAGGGGTAAGATAGATACTGCCTACAGGAAAATTAAAGAGACCTTTGGAGATAAGAGAACCACTTGTATGAACATCAAGAGCTCAGATGGAAACCCAGTTATAAGCAAAGAAGGGAAAGCAGAAGGGTGGAAGGAGTTTACAGGGTGTTACAAAAATGTACGGCCAAACTTTCAGGAAATATTCCTCACACACAAAGAAAGAAAATATGTTATGTGAACAGCCCTGGAGAATGCCGTATTGTATCACAGCCGTCCACAATACGAGCAAGAAGAGTCTCTACATTTGGTACCGGCGTTGCGTAGACAAGAGCTTTTAAATGTCCCGATAAATGAAAGTCAAGAGGGTTGAGGTCAGGAGAGCGTGGAGGCCATAGAATTGGTCTACCAATCCATCGGTCACCGAATCTGTTGTTGAGAAGCGTACGAACACTTCGACTGAAATGTGCAGGAGCTCCATCGTGCATGAACCACATGTTGTGTCGTACTTGTAAAGGCACATGTTCTAGCAGCACTGGTAGAGTATCCCATATGAAATCATCATAACGTGCTCCATTGAGCGTAGGTGGAAGAACATGGGGCCCAATCAAGACATCACCAACAATACCTGCCCAAACGTTCACAGAAAATCTGTGTTGATGACGTGATTGCACAATTGCGTGCGGATTCTCGTCAGCCCACACATGCTGATTGTGAAAATTTACGATTTGATCACGTTGGAATGAAGCCTCATCCGTAAAGAGAACATTTGCACTGAAATGAGGATTGACACATTGTTGGATGAACCATTCGCAGAAGTGTACCCGTGGAGGCCAATCAGATGCTGATAGTGCCTGCACACGCTGTACATGGTACGGAAACAGCTGGTTCTCCCGTAGCACTCTCCATACAGTGACGTGGTCAACGTTACCTTGTACAGCAGCAACTTATCTGACGCTGACATTAGGGTTATCGTCAACTGCACGAAGAACTGCCTCGTCCATTGCAGGTGTTCTCGTCGTTGTAGGTCTTCCCCAGTCGCGAGTCATAGGCTGCAATGTTCCGTGCTCCCTAAGACGCCGATCAATTGCTTCGAACGTCTTCCTGTCGGGACACCTTCGTTCTGGAAATCTGTCTTGATACAAACGTACCGCGCCACGGCTGTTGCCCCGTGCTAATCCATACATCAAATGGACATCTGCCAACTCCGCATTTGTGAACATTGCACTGACTGCAAAACCACGTTCGTGATGAACACTAACCTGTTTATGTTACGTACTGATGTGCTTGATGCTAGTACTGTAGAGCAATGAGTCGCATGTCAACACAAGCACCGAAGTCAACACTACCTTCCTTCAATTGGGCCAACTGGCGGTGAATCGAGGACGTACTGTACATACTGACGAAACTAAAATGAGCTCTAACACGGAAATCAAGCGTTTCCGGACACATGTCCATATATCTTTTCTTTATTTGTGTGTGAGGAATGTTTCGTGAAACTTTGGCCGTACCTTTTTGTAACACCCTGTATAGAGGGTCTATACAAGGGCGATGTACTTGAGGACAATATTTTGGAAATGGAAGAGTGTGTAGATGAAGATGAAATGTGAGATACGATACTGCGTGAAGAGTTTGACAGAGTACTGAAAGACCTGAGTCGAAACAAGGCCCCCGGAGTAGACAACATTCCATTGGAACTACTGACGGCCTTGGGAGAGCCAGTCCTGACAAAACTCTACCATCTGGTGAGCAAGATGTATGAAACAGGCGAAATACCCTCAGACTTCAAGAAGAATATGATAATTCCAATCCCAAAGAAAGCAGGTGTTGACAGATGTAAAAATTACCGAACTATCAGTTTAATAAGTCACAGCTGCAAAATACTAACGCGAATTCTTTACAGACGAATGGAAAAACTAGTAGAAGCCGACCTCGGGGAAGATCAGTTTGGATTCCGTAGAAATGTTGGAACACGTGAGGCAATACTGACCCTACGACTTACCTTAGAAGCTAGATTGAGGAAGGGCAAACCTACGTTTCTAGTATTTGTAGACTTAGAGAAAGCTTTTGACAATGTTGACTGGAAACATGGACGATAAAAGTTTAGACAAGAAGAGAATAGAAGCTTTCGAAATGTGGTGCTACAGAACAAAGCTGAAGATTATACTGGTAGATCACATAACTAATGAGGAGGTACTGAATAGGAGAGAAGAAAAATTTGTGGCACAACTTGACTAGAAGGAGGGATCGGTTGGTAGGGCATATCTGAGGCATCAAGGGATCTCCAATTTAGTATTGGAGGGCAGCGTGGAGGGTAAAAATCGTACAGGGAGACCAAGAGATGAATACACTAAACAGATACAGAAGGATGTAGGCTGCAATTGGTACTGGGAGATGAAGAAGCTTGCACAGGATAGAGCAGCGTGGAGAGCCGCATCAAACCAGTCTTTGGACTGAAGACCACAACAACAACATACTGACGATACTTTGCTCTATGACGGTTTCAGAGATGAGGTAGGCTAACCAACATTTTAAAAAACGTTCATCCTAATCTTGTTTGTACAGTAGAACGCGAAAACAACAATAACATTACCTTTTTAGATCCAGCCAATGCAAAATGCAGCTGTAAACATTGCTTTGCCATTTATAAGGAGCCAACTGCTACTGACGTAATTGTTAATGCAAACTCATGTCATCCTTCTATATACAAGACAGCCTTCTTCAAATCTATCATTTACAGAATACTTAAATTACCTCTGGAACTAGATGCAATCCTACAAGAACTAAACGTTTCATAGCAAACTGCCAAATATAACACATTTAACCCCAATTAATTTGATTACTTGTTTCGTAATTTGCGTTATTCTGACAACAGTCTTAGTACTTCCAACAGTAAATTTTCCAAAATGACATACATCGACTTATTTTCTAACAAAATTTATAAATGTTTCAAGAATACCAATTGACAATAGCCATTATTTACTAATTTTTGGCGGACTGGGCAGAAACATGCAATTGGAAACAGCGGTAGTACCTATATTAATTCCGGTGTTTATAAAATATTATGACAAGAATCCGATAAACAGTACATTGACCAGAGAGGTAAGAACTTCACTACTAGTTACAAGGAACACACTACAGGTACGTCTCATAAAAAGTCAGTATTTGGCCAACACCTAGCAGATCACAATCACTCAGAAGGATCTATAACGAATAACTTAAAAATCCTTCACAATGCACCAAAAGGATTGTTACTTAACACGTTAGGAGAGGTAGAGCTTTATAAATCCTCATCCACACCCAATGAGCAACTAGACTTCGGAGAAAAATATTTCTACGGTCTTTTTGAAGGCTTACTATAGATTGTTCCTGCTCTTCCGTTCCCCTTTTATTCTTTCTTTCACTTTTTATATAATGTATTTATGAAAGTAATGAACTTTCTGCACTTTATTTTACACTCTTGGCTGCTTATGTTTTGTGCTTTTTACTCATGGCTGTCTTAATAGGCCCAGTTTGTGTGCAGTGCTCCCTTCATGCGATATGGTTATTGTGCCCTAGGCTAAGTAAAGAACGCTATTTTACTTCAGTTGGTATTTACAAAATGCTGTTTGTAGCAATTACTTTATGTAATATAAGGCACGTATTTCTTCATTTGTTATTTTCTTCCGTGAAACTATGCTGTATATACTTTGTTCTAAGAACGGTTTTATGTCATGTGTGCTTGACTAGCTATTGCTGAGGTAATTCTGTGTCCAATGAGTGGAGCAACGCTTATTTAAGCAACAGCTGCATTGCTCTCTTTAGCAGTTAGCGTTCGTCCAGTCGCACTCCTGCCCCATTCACCGCCACCGCCTACCATCATGGGCATAATTTCTTAGTTTATTATTTTTTATGTAACATGTATTTTATGTATTGCTACATCCCTATACCTCTATTATACGCTAATGTTTCAGTATGAGGTCTGAAGATGGTCTAAAACAGGCCGGAACCGTTAACCTAAAATAAAAGTTTCTTGCGGCCGAGACTGTTTACGTTCAATTTAAATTACTGTTCAGTTGGCGGAGTCTGCAGTCACTGGTGGAATCATTGCTATGAGCTGGAGATAATCTGCGCTTGCGTGTCAAGGTCATACTGATGCACTTTTTCATTTATGTATCTCAGTTATTCCATGAATCATTCAAGACTTTGTGTTAGAACAGCTTCCACTACTCTTTTCACACATTCATTTATCTAGACATTTACGGATTATATTGTGAAAAATTTTCTGTAGGATACCGTCTTGCAAAATGCCTAAGATCCACTTCTGTAGCGTTTTTAGAAGTCGCTTTGTGGCCTGTCAAACTACAGTAAGTTCCAGTACAGATTAGCGTCATCCAATTATTATTATTATCATTATTATTATTATTATTATTATTACTATTTTGGGACTGAATTTCAGGGTAATATCTTTAGCTTCGAACTTCCACATCCATGAACAAGAACCGAGCTTATTTTATGATAGGCACCAGTTACAACTTGGATGGATTGTGCGATAGCTCTAGCTGTTGTCTATGGTTGCTACCTTCGGTATTATGTGGACGAACAGTTGCTCGTAGAGGCCTCCCATACACTCTTTCCATCTGTCCGCTCTCTCCTCTCCGTTTAACTGTGGAATTCGTCATGCAGCCTCAATGTTGGCCCTTTTGCTTTAAATTTCAACGAGTGGTTTTTTTTCTATGCTTTTCATTATAATGAGTCAGTCTTTCTACAACCATGTCTCGTTCTGTTTCTTCAAATTTTCCAGCAGCCATTTCGCCATAGCTTCCCAGCACTTCCCATTTATTTAACTCCTAAATGACTTAAAATTATGTATTCCCTAACTCTCCCTTCACAAAAGGTGAGTTGAGCTGACGAAACTTCAAAAGATTTTATTCCTATGAGACACGAGATTTCACTCTTTAGAAATAACAGTCTTTGCTTTTTTATTTTCGCGACCGTGAAAGTTCGGATTATCTTAAGTGTACCAATACTAATGGCACTGGGCAATCGTACCTCGACAAGTAGGTTCTAAGTAACTGCAACAATTCGTAGTTATCTCCAAGATGGAAGCAACAGCAGCTATGCAGATATAGCCTAAGCCGGTTGTTTCCTTTACAACGACAACACTCACCTGCACTTCCACTGTAAAACCTTTCAATAACACAACATAAAAAGCATTACACAATGTTTCAAAAAAGGGGCCATTATTTGCACTTAAAGAAACTTACGTAAATACCAGCGCCTTAAAAGATCTTGGCTAGGAGGAACAAAGAGTAAAGAAGGAAGTGAGAAGTGAAGTATGCCAGGCAAAAGATAAATATTGATTTACCAAGATAACTTAGTTACTAAACTATTTCTCCAGACTTTAACCATTATGACTTTATGTTGTATATACGCAAGTCTTTTCTTCATCACAAATAACATACTTCATAGTCAGACTATAACGTTTGCTCTTAGGAAAAAATAATTTTGCTACTACAAGGAAAAAGAGAAAAATGCTAATATGTTGTTGTAGTTCCTATCTTTTCCTGAACATTTTTCTACTTCTTTCTTTCGTCGACCAGTTGAATTATTTCTTGTGTTACGCAAGAATTCTTCACACTTAACTTCCTTGCACCTATATCTGTCTGTCCAGCTACTCTGAATTCCCCTTTTAGAGATGTCCATTCCTCTTCAGCTGATCTGCCTTTCGTTGTATTCATTACTGCAATATTTACAACCCTAGAAAACTTCGGACGTATAACATTCCTCAGTACTTCAGTATCCCACTCCTTTCAACGTCGAGACCTTTTGACGACTGTCTCAAGCTCCAGCCTACTTTTCATCATCACTAAATTGTGATCTGAGACAATATCTGCTCTTTGTCTACTCTGTCGAAACTTGTTACCGCAAAGTGAAGTTTTCCAGCCGTATGTATAAAAACGTATTTTACCAATGCTTAAAATTTGTCCTTTATTTTACTTTCTCAGCTGCACATTTATTTTCAAATTAGACTACTTTCCCTTCAGTATTTACGTATTGAAATGGAAATACGTAAGTGAAGCTGTGAAGCCCGAAAATATTTTATACGTCCATGACGGTCACTTCCGTGACCGCACGAAAAATAATCATGTAATAGGACTGCCACGAGGCAACTTATCACAAATGGATTTTCAACTGCAGAAGGAATCAGATGAATATTCAGCGATTTAACAGATTAACATAGGAAGCTACATGTTATAGGGCATCTAAATATTCTTGAAGTGAGACAGGTGGATACAGCGAGGATAAGTAAAGTGAGATATGTAGAGGAATTGTATTTCTTTTCGCATTTATGATCACCCACATTATCAGCTAGTAATGTGATATTAATGGTCAGGAAAAAATTATCAACGACATAACAACAAAAATGAAATATGCCTACGGTGTACATTTCCTGTAGCAGTGCAAACATTGAAAAATATGATTCAGGCTTAGCAGACGACTCTTTTACGTCACCCTGAGGATGGCAATAGCAATTATTTTTACCCGGTATGTGAGTCTCGATTTTCATCTTGCGGTACTATCACACTACTTTAAGCAAACCCTTGGAAAGAAAACACTCATCAGCAATAAGCAACTGTGTACACTGGTGTAAAAAAGCGTAAATATATCTCTATGGCTTTGTAAAAATCTGCCGGCCGGGGTGGCCGAGCGGTTCTAGGTGCTACGGTCTGGAACCGCGCCACCGCTACGGCCGCAGGTTAGAATCCTGCCTCGGGCATGGATGTGCGTGATGTCCTTAGGTTAGTTCGGTTTAAGTAGTTCTAAGTTCTAGGGGACTGATGACCTCAGAAGTTAAGTCCCATAGTGCTCAGAGCCATTTGAACCATTTTGTAAAAATCTGTAGAATTGTCTGTCTTTGAGAAACACATTAACTGACAGTAATTCTTTCTACGACTTTATAGGCGTTACCTATATATTCCAGGCTGCACATGTCTACAGACAATTAGTTACCTGTATTCTGGATTTCCTCATTTATTTCTGCCGAATATTTTCCCTGGTCGGGGGATTCGGTACACTTATTTTCTGTTTACATTTCATTCCTAACTTAACTATTAGGACGAGCTGTTCGATATCCATTCGGGTAGAACTTTACTTTTTATAATTAGATCCCAGCGTGCGCTGTGTACGGCAGAGGGGTTCTCAGTTGAGGATATTATCAGTTGGGGCATTTGACTTACAACCAAGAAACCCTACTGAACACGTTGTTCAGAACAATTCTAATGGATCTACAATCCTGCCATAATTATGAGACTCTTGTGTGTTCAAGAGAGCTTAGGCCTCAAGTTTTTCGACATAGTCCTTGTGCCAAGAGGTATGGTCAACATTTAGTGATATGGTTAGAACGTTGATTTGAATCAAAAAACATCATATGGGTATATGGCCAGTTCCGAGTAGATTCCAAGATAGAACACATTGTTATTTATGGAACTGATGGCCTTGCACACAGCTTGGTTGAATATTTAACAAACAGAATGCAAAACATTGTGCTGAATAATTAAAACAATATTGGAAAAGCAGAAAATTTTAGTGACTGAAGAGAAAGCTTAAATGAATTCCCACAGGGTTCAGTTTTCTCTCCACACCTATTCCTATGGCAGAAAGATATCCCGAGCAAAGAAGCTGAAACCGAGGGGGAAGACTGGAATAGGATAGAACGTCAGAGAGGTTGGGTGAAGAAGACACATACGTGCACGCCACTAGCCCAAAAATAAATGTATGTTGAAGGTGTTATATATCAGAAACCATTTGGAATAGGGCATATTTACGTATGAATCGTTTTGCTTCAAAGGACATTCCTGTCGTATCCCTAAATATTGACCGTTCCACCTCGGACGCCCTTGTACTAAGACGTATGCATGTCACTGATTAAAGAAATGTGTTATTCTATACCCCAAGGGGTATAGTGGGCTATTTGAGACACACCTAGTTGCAGAACAATTTTTAGCAAAATTTGTGAAAGCTGGAGGTGGGACAGATGAGTTCCTGATTGGGAGTATTTCACAGATTCCAAAATGAAGTTATCCTCAGTATCAGCTGTGACACTCTGGAAACTGCTTTGCATTGCATCTACTCTCGGTTGGCCTGTGTCTGACCGGGTTTAAGCTTTATGAGTTACCGCTGACCAGTTTCTTCTGTGAGACAGAGCTGAAACAGAGGTCGCATCACCTATGCAAGAGGTGCTGATCGAGGTATGGGATGAACTAGTGTATCGGCAGAGTAAAATATACTACAAAAGCTACAACTGATGCTCGTATTACATAATTTTAGAACGTCTCGAGCTACTTCTTCTTTCCACGTAATATACTGTCACCGTAATTCATAGCTAATAACAGCCTACAATTTGAGTTCCAGCCTCGAAAATTGTCACAGATGTCCACACGAGAACTGAGGTAGCGTCCTCGTGCACCAGCAGACAACTCTCTGCAGAATATTACGATGGTTCTGTAATACCAGTGCCTTGCAGTAAAGGCGGTAGCAGACAACCGATTGCTGAATCTAAAAGTATATGACAACATGCGAGAAATTCCGAGGATATGAGGTATGAGGATTTAGTTTCTAATGTAGTGGTTGTCTCCGGTACTTACGCTCAAATGCACTGAGTAATATGTTCTGAAAATACTTTAAGATTAACTGCATGTCAGTTTCGTTGAAGCAAATGGAAGTTCCTGGCCGACTATGCCAGCAAAACAGCAAAAACTGTCAGGGCCAATTGGCGAACTGCGTCCAAGTTTGCATTTGTAGATCAAATTTATGACTGCGATTTGGTAAAGGCCGCGCTCACGCACAGCTTTATTTCCCACTTCAAAGTTGCATAGACTTTCATTTCATTATACTCTTCAAGTTACCTCGTTTTCTGTAACCAATCGAGCTATATAAACGGCCGAGAGAGTAAGCTAGCGACTTAACAGTTGCCAGTTATTCTTTTCAGCAACGGGAATGTCGTAAATGAACACTCCACTCTGACTTTCTCACTTTATCCGCTCGATCTTGGCTGTTCTCTTGGTTGAGAGCTTGTAGCCGTTTGTCACGTCACAAACTGAGCTGCAACCTTTTACTCCCGCAGGTGCTTGTGAAGATCGTATCAGTTTCTGGATACGAGTAACAGAAAGCAATGTAATCGCCACGAGTTTTATAGCCTTCTCTGCGCTCTACACTAACCGTCAGAATTACTGAAGATATATGTGAGGTTTTACGTGAATTCAACAGATACAAGAACAGGCCTGAACTAAGATTTGCAGTGATCAGTAACGTTACGCCCACCTGAGGACCGTGTTGCAATGTAAGTGGGTAAGCACAGCGGTGTAAAGAAGTGTGTCACGAAGACAAATGATCAAAGAAACTGGTCTTCGCATAAACACACTGACATTTTATCTGAAACTATTGTTGGTCGTTGTGCTATTCTGGCCTGAACTGCCGACCTGCCTGTGTTGTCCTTGCCTTATCCCGCATGGACGAGGTGGGCTGCGGCTCTGCACTAAAATATATGTATCGTGGATAGAAGACTGATATAGGAGGCATGCAAATAGTTGCAAAGGATATTCACAAATACTGAAAGTAAACATTCATTGTTGCTATTTCCAATGCAACTACTGTTTCTGTGCAATTGAAATAAAGAGAAATCACATAAATTACGTGTGGGAAGTTATCCGTGCCACAACATTAAGAGACGTGAGTGTAATATCACACGATGAATTTACAAGAAAAAATATGGATTGACGTAAGTCCTGTTCAGAAACCTGGAAGCCAGGTCAATGTGTTCTGTCAGTTCGAAGAAACAAAGTGTTAACAAAAAAGATGACACACAGATTTTGAACAAACATTCAGACAATGAAAAGTGCAAATGAAGTTTTGTAATAGATATCGGTGAAAAAACATATATATGTTTGACATCATCGCTGCGTTTGCGTGTCATGTACTTGCTCCGATATTTCCAATTTGCTCTTCATTGCTTGCACTTTGCGTAACACTGATCTTCCTGGCCACATAAACTACGTGATCAAAAGTATCCGGAAACCTGGCTGAAAGTGACTCACAAGTTCGTGGCGACCTCCATCGGTAATGCTGGAATTCAATATGGTGTTGGGCTACCCTTAGCCTTGATGACAGCTTCCACTCTCGCAAGCATATCTTCAATCAGGTGCTGGAAGGTTTCTTGGGGAATGGCAGCCCATTCTTCATGGAGTGTTGCACTGAAGATAGGTATCGATGTCGGTCGGTGAGGCCTGTCATGAAGTCAGCATTCTAAAACACTCCAAAGGTGCTATATCAGATTCAGATCAGGACTCTGTGCAGGCCAGTCCATTACAGGGATGTTGTTGTCTTGTAACCACTCTACTACAGGCCGTGCGTTATGAACAGGTGCCCGATCATGTTGAAAGATGTAATCTCCATCCCCGAATTGCTCTTCAACAGTTGGAAGCAAGAAGGTGCTTAAAACATCGGTGTAGGCCTGTGCTGTGATGGTGCCAGGCAAAACAACAAGGAGTGAAAGCCTCCTCCATGAAAAACACGACCACACCATAACACCACAGACTCCGAATTTTACTGTTGGCACTACACACGTTGGCAGATAACGTTCCCCGGGCATTCGCCATACCCACACCCTGCCATCTGATCGCCACATTGTGTGAACGTCACATTGCGTACCGTGATTCGGGACTCCACACAACGTTTTTCCACTGCTCAATCGTCCAATGTCTACGCTCCTTACACCAAGCGAGGCGTCGTTTGGCTTTTACCGGCGTGATGTATGGCTTATGAGCAGCCGCTCGACCATGATATCCAAGTTTTCTGCCTAACTGTCATAGTACTTGCAGTGGATCCTGATGCAATACGGAAATCCTGTGTGATGGTCTTGATAGATGTCTGCCTATTACACATTACAACCCTCTTCAACTGTCGGCAGCCTCTGTCAGTCAACAGACGAGGTCGGCCTGTAAGCTTTTGTGCTGTACTTGTCCCTTCACGTTTCCACTTCACTATCACATGGGAAACAGTGGACCTAGGGATGTTTAAGAGTGTGGAAATCTCGGGTACAGACGTATGACACAAGTGACACCCAGTCACCTGACCACGTTCGAAGTCCGTGAGTTCCGCGGAGCTCCCCATTCTGCTCTCTCACGATGTCTAATGACTACTGAGTTCTCTGATATGGAGTACCTGGCAGTAGGTGGCAGCAGAATGCACCTAATACGAAAAACGTATGTTTTGGGTGGTGTCCGCATACTTTTGGTCACATAGTGTACAGAGAGCACTTCTCATACAACGTATACACCATACATCTGCAATTTAAATTTCTTACTGATTCTAGACTGTTCTATGGAGTATTCTGTTTGGATCCATTCAGGTCAAACTTTCAGGATGTTGAAATTTTTCACATATTTTTGTGTATTGTTGTTGCTGGTCTAAGGCCGTAGACTGCTTGGATGCAGCTCTAATGGGCTAGTCTGCCCTGGGCGACCCTCTTCACTGCTGAATAACTGCTGTAACCTACTCCCATTTGTAAACTAGGTGGAATAGTTTTGTCATGGCTGACTCACCCAAGGGATCAATAGTTCTGAGGGAATGTCGTAATCTCCGGAGCTTTGTTTCGAATTAGGTCTCTCAATGTGCTTGTCATATTTGTCTCTCAGTGTCATATCTCCCATCTTACGTTTATATACTCCGTCGTCCCTTTCTTCTTCATCTCCCTTTTATAGCCCCTAATACATTGCTCTGCAAAATTTAAGGACGAGGTACATAGATTAAAATAACTTACTAACGACACTGTGGATATGAATGAAAGTCCGCTGGCATGTTGCTACAGGTCTCCTGGTCGTGCACAGACAGCCGGGGGTCATATTGCGTGAGATCAGCGAGACCATAGCGTCAAATGGGCCTGGCCCGGCGACACTGGGCATTTGAAGGAACGGGAAAAGGTAGAGTGTGCCAATCAGCTAGCAATTACGGTGCACTTTGGTGGTGTTATTCATTACAACATGGACCGGAGGTAACATTTGGATGATTTGACACCAGAAATAATCATTAAAATACACGGAAAAAGGGCTAAGTGTGACGAGTGTGGCCCAGGAGTTTGGTATTTCTCGTATCATTGTTTCACGTTAGAACCACAGGCACTCTAGCCCGAAACAGATGAGGTGGTCGACCTCGTTCAACTACAACGGCTGCACAACGACACAGGGAAAAAGTGACCCATGTCAAACATCGGCGGCCGTTGCAACCACATTTAACACGACTGCAAGGCACGCAGTCTCTCGCTCCTCAGCATGTTGTGTTCCGTTAACATCAGCTCATCTGCGGCACCGTTTACGGTGACGCCCAGAGCACAGGGACTTGAGAAACGAGTTGTAGTAGGGTCGCTTGCTCTTCTCCGATGACAGCAGGTTCAGTCTGAGTAGAGATTCTGGACGTACTCTCATATGTCGTGAGGTGGGAAAGTGTAATGCATCCAGAAACATTTTCGAAAACGATCATTTTGGCGGTGAAGGTGGGACACCCACCGGTCAATGTTGTTGTGACACTGTGCTTCTTCCCCTTGTGCGTTTTCATTTGTGCGTTCGACAATGACTTCATTTTTGTACATGACAATGCAGGGTTTCATTTTTATGGATTACAAGGCACGACCGCGTCGAGCTGAGCAGGTGGAGCAGCTCCTGGAACGAGCGATTATTCTGAAAATGGACTGATCGACAGGCCTGCTCGTTCCCCGATATAAATGCAATGGAGCACGTGTGGGATAGATTGGGGACACGTACTGCAGCTCGTCCAAGCTTGTCAATCACGCTGGTGGAGGAATGGAACGTCCTAGCACAAGGACTTCTTGCCAATGTTGTGGACAGCGTGGAAGCACGTTGCAGAGCATGCACTGCCGTCCATCGTGACCACACACCTTATTAAGAACAAGTTTCCACCTTTCGTAATGTCCAGGTGACCATTCTAAATAGCGGTGCCTGCAATATATTTATTGTCACTGAATAAGAGGGCCATTTCTGTTTGTCTTATTGCCTGTCTCTTTCAGTTACCTTCTTTCTATGCTGTAGCAGTTCTTTCTCTTTATGGGCCAAGTTTCATCGGGCTACATGGCTTGACAATGATACTTCATATGCAAGTTACTTTGGTCCTCATGTCTTGCACGCAAGTGTATATTCTTGCTCCTTTCAACTTTTCGTTTTTTGCTTAGCACTGATTTCACATTTGAGCTTGTAACCTCCCCCTCACTTATCGACCTTAATGACAGTAAAAATCAAACCACGAGTACCTAATGGAAATTTGGGAAAAGCAATGGTCACCGAAGTTAATCTGTCGGTAAAAAGGGAGGAAAGGGTTACATCTAAATGAAAGAAAAAATGCAAGTGAAACTGGTGGAAATTAATTTTGAAAAAGGGTAAAGTTAATAAAGAAAGTAAATGTGCGATCGTTACGTTAACAATTAACTGGCGTTAATTAGATATTTGAGATTTGGGGAAAATTACGGTCACCAGTCCTATGGACAACTACTATAATAACTGAAAAAGAAAGGTTATTGCACATATAATTAGCACAAAAGGCGTGGCAACTGACAGTTGACACGTGTTGTGCGAAAACTGAATGATTGACAGAAGTAATAAATTTCGCTACACTCTGACTTAATTTAGCAAAAGAATTAATAAAACCGGAAAATTGAAAGTTCACTGACTGAAATTAATAGTGAACTTTGTTTCTGAAGCACTACGAAATTCAATAAAATAAGGTTAGTCTTGGGCTACACTCAACAATCATTTCAAAAGCTACTTGAATCTACGCAACTTAGAAATAGGAGATTTAACTTTGAACTTGAATTAAATGATTCTGAACAATTAACAACAGTAAAATTTAGTACGTACCAAGCTGAGCTGCAGTCACAGGTAAGCTAAAATATGGTAACAAAACTCGCACTATTAATTTGTGCTTGTGTAATCTAAATATTGTAGCCAGCTGTGAATACCTTAAGTGAACTTTGAAATTAAAGCAGTGAAATCGAATGATATTACTTTAATGCTGGCGTTTGAATTTCAACGACACTCGGGTTCATTCCGGAAACGGAAGGGACCCTGCTTGGTAATGCAATTGAGACAATGAGCAACAAAGGATCGTGCTAAGTTGCTGTATTTTTATGAGGCAAATGGAACAGTTTGAAAAGTTTAGGTCTGCCATACAGTTCTAAAACTTTACGTGCTTTCAGTCTTCCTTGTTGGTTGATTGAATGTTTGAAGTCGTCGATCGAGGAGGTGGTGACAATCACTTACTGTCGGCCGACGCTATTGCAGAAGCTGGATGTTGGCGCGCCTTCTTCTCTACACGGTCACCAGGCGAAACGTCTCTTGATGCGCGCCAGCTAATGCTTCCCGTCCGCGACACCGTGTCAGAAACTATCATAGCAGGTCGAGCGCAATTACATGCTGCCAAACCCCGACAGCTCGGCAACTCGCGGGAGCGTCACACAACACACCTGCTCCACCTCCCTACTCCAGTCAGAATCCGCTCTGCCCGCGCTCCACGCAGGCAGAGTTAACACTCCCAAAGATCCTGAACACTTTCGTCCTCCACACGACCTATCGATGTAATCGTTGGATAGCATAGTTTTCCCTACGCAAGACCCAGCGTAAAAATACAAATAATATTTACAAAACAAACCAATTATACATCGACATTAATGCATATATATATATATATATATATATATATATATATATATATATATATATATATATATATATATATATATATAAAAATTGTGAAACAATTACAATATAAAGACACAGAAATGTCATATATTCAGGTAACAAAAAAAGGAAAAAATTTATAGTACAATAGATGGAAATAGGAGGATATGCATTCCCGGCGTTACAAGCTCTTTATATTCAATATTCATACAGCTGCTTCTCTTTTCCCCAAAGGCCTCTTTAATTTTGCTATAGGCGAGATCTATCTTTCCCCTTGTTACACACGCTCCTATAGCCTTACGTGTGTCCTCTAGTTATTTTGCTGTTTCTTACACTCTAATTTTGTAGACGACTGTATTCCTTTTCGCCTGCTTCATTTACCGCTTTTTTATATTTTCTCCTTTCATGGGTTAAGTTCTGTATATCCTGTCACATCCTAGGACTTCTAATAGGTGTTTTCTTTTGACCTATTTGCTCCTGTGCTGCCTTCACTATTTCATCTCTCAAAGCTACCCATTTGCCTTCTGTTGTATTCCCCTCCTCTGTTTTAGTCAATCACTGTCTAATGCTCCACTGGAAACTCACAATAACATCTCGTTCTTTCAACGTATCTAGGCCCCATCTTTTTAATTTAACACAATCGTAGAACAGCAATAATTCTTTAGTACTATACGATGCAGGTGCCGACTTAGACGATAAATCAGAGATCCAAAAGGTGTCTGTATAGGAAGCCTACTATGTTTCCCTTGCGACGCGCTCGTAGCAGATCTCATTGTGTTTTCGAGTAAAGCTGATAAGTACCCAAGCGCGACGGTCCAACGATGCTGAGTGTTGTATGAAGCTATATGTCATACATCATCCAGTGTCTTGGAACCGATCCGGCTATGTCTCACCCTCTACCTTTGGAGTTGCTATTTGGATACTGCAAGTCTGAGTCCGTGATCTAACATTATCGTCTTTGACTAGTAATCATGTCAACTTCAGATATAAGTAGTCAGCCTCGTTCTGCCATCGACCTAGTCAAAAAAGTCGAAAGAACGCACAGAGGTCCAACGCCACCTCTTGCCCTTGAGGTAGAAACCAGTCCCTAAAAGACGAAAGAATCAGCAATGATCAATGGCCTGAGAATGCAGAAGGAAATGGAAACCAATGCATTAAAAACACATAGGTGTATCCTTACGGCATGTGACCTGTAACCGTA
The DNA here is from genome assembly GCF_023864345.2 of Schistocerca serialis cubense. Lineage (NCBI taxonomy): Eukaryota > Metazoa > Arthropoda > Insecta > Orthoptera > Acrididae > Schistocerca > Schistocerca serialis. The sequence goes on from NC_064642.1 coordinate 336,641,835, forward strand.
AAACTGTCACGACAGTTTCTCCATTCGTAAAAGATTACGGATTTGTCCCGCTTTCGGAATTCTGGAAGGCTACTACCAAAAGGAGGGTGGGGAGGGTAACCATGAGTAAACGATTTACTAACGGGAGAAAAAGTAATTTTCTACGACTTTGACCGTGAAATTTCAGAATTCTGAATGTGATAGAGAAGATAGAAAATTTTAAAAAGGAAATTGGAAGGCTCTTCAAATAGTGTGAGTCAGTGAAATGAAATGGCAAGAAGACAAGGAGATCTGGTCAAACGAATACAGGATAATAACAGCAGTAGCAGAAAATGGCGTAAAGAGGGTAAGATTCGTTACGAATAGGAAGGTAGGGCTGGGAAAAAGTTATTTTGAACATCTCAGTGATAACGTTGCTCACATCACAGTTGACAGCAAATCAATGCAGTAATTCAGGTATACATGCTGACGAAACAAGCAGAAGATACTGAGTCGGAGAAACCATTAGATTGGTGCGTAAGCTCGTAGCCTTTTTGTTTTGGATATTGGTAATCCGGTTGCTATAGACATATTTACCGATTGCAATTTTTTATTTGTGGTTCACTGTTGTTATATGAGTCTCACATTATCACTTTGTAATTTGGAGATGATGAGTGGAGCTGTGGACGATAGAAAATCGAGTGCCAATTGGAGAAGTCGGAAAATTTCCGACTTATTGTTCTGTTTCGAGTTTAACAGAGTGCCGACAGCGGCGGAGGGAGCCAGAAACATTTGCTCCTCGTATGGAGATAATCCTATTGGACAGAGCCAGGCAAGAAGACCGTTTTCTCGTTTTATACCTGACCCTGTAAGTATAATGTATTCAAACAATGAAATTAAAGTTGTAGACAGCGCCAAATTTTTACGGCTACAAATTGACCACAACCTAAATTTGAAAACTCACACTCTAGGCTTAATGAAACGCCTTAGTTCAGTTACATTTGCAGTACCCATGATAGCAGAAATAGGTGATTAAAAATGAAGAAGTTAGTTTATTTGGCCTACATCCATTCACTAATGAGTTATGGAATCATCTTTTCGGGAAACTCTTCTCACAAAGAGAACAGTTTCAAAATTCAGAAACGAGTCATTAGAATTACATTTGGTGTCAGTCCTAGCTCATCATACAGAGACATCTTTAACAAACTTGGTATTCTAACTACTACTTCTCAGTACATATACTCTTTGATGTTCTTTGTCATTTCCAACACGTCTCTTTTTACACAAAATAGTGCAAAACATGATTATAATACCAGAATCAAAAACAATCTATGTAAGAACTATAAAAGCTTAACATAAGTACAAAAAGGAGTCAAATACATGGGTACTCATATATTCAAAAACTTACCAGAGCATGTCAAAGGGCCGCGCGGGATTGGCCGAGCGGTCTGGCGCTGCAGTCATGGACTGTGCGGCTGGTCCCGGCGGGGGTTCGAGTCCTCCCTCGGGCATGGGTGTGTGTGTTTGTCCTTAGGATAATTTAGGTTAAGTAATGTGACTGATGACCTTAGCAGTTAAGTCCCATAAGATTTCACACACACATATCAAAGGTCTTGTAAGTGATCGGTTTCAGAGTGAATTAAAGAACTTCCTATTGGCCTATTCCTTCTACTCAATCGATGAATATCTTCACAAGGATTGTAGCACATAACTCAGTCTGCATTAGAATTCTACAATATCCATGTACCTGAGAAAAAAAAAAACTTTGACTCTTTCCACATCCCAGAGACTCCTCTCAAAGGGATCAATGGAAAACGATAAATGTAATGTAATGTAATTAAGGAGCATCGTTTTGGCACTAGCGACTCTCCACGTTCAGGAAGATCTTCGGTATTCGATGGAGACCGTTTAAGCGCATTAACCTGCAACGATCCTTGTCAGTCTACACTAGAACTGGCAACTGTGACGAACTGTCATCAAAACCCCTGTCGCGCGACACTTGCATGCAGTGTGGAGGGTTCGAGAATCGGCTGTATGAATACCGCATGTTCTAAGCGAAAATCACAAAAATAAGCAGGTCGCCATAAGTGCATCTCTACTTGGTCGTCATCAGTTGGCTCGTGAAGAACACCGACCATTCCTATCCTGTATTGTTACTGCCAACAAGAAATGATGTCTTTATGCTTACATAGGGAAAAGAACGGAATCGTTTAACTCCAAAAAAAGCAGCAGTTACCGGTACAAAGACCTGCGCTCATACAGAAGATGATGTTCTGCATCTATTGGAACAGCGACGGTGTGATATATTACGAATGTGTTCCCCGACGTGTAACCATCACTACTGACATTTGTTGACAACAAGCGAGACGTCTTGCAGAGGCAATCCAAGAGCAACGAACAGGAAAACTGCCTGAAATGATGATGCTCCACAATAACGCCCGCGCGCATCTTGCTAGACTGACAAAAAACACTAAACACAAGTTTAGTTGCGAAGTCATTCCACACCCACCTCATTTACCTGCTCTTACGTCCCCAGATTATCAACGTTTCCGCTCTCTATAGAACAACCTTCAAAGAACTTCGTTTCCTGATGAAAATGTGCTCCGAACATGGTTCGATGAGTTCTTCACCTAAAAACAAAGTGATTTCTACAGTCGCGGAATCTAAAAGTTACATCAGTGCTGGCAGACTGTTGTAAATAGTGAAGGAGAATACATTAATGATAACTAAACACTTCATTATGTGTATCTGTTGTGTCTATTAAACTTACGGCAAAACGCTACAAAGTTCAGCATCAACCCAATATATGACGATATTTAATGAGTAAATCAGTATGTAAAGGTAGATAATAATCTAATAACCAAACGAGAGTGTAACGTGATTGTAGGGTAAGGAATACAAGACAGAGTTACAGGAGAATATGAGCTTGCATACAGGTTTGAGATAGGAAAAAGAGTAAATGAGTTTTGCGATGAACTTCAGCTAGTAATAGCGAAATACAGTGCTTAAAAATCACTAGACGAGACGGTGTACCTGGAAAAGGCCCGACGGCGACGCGGTAAACTTCCTGTTGAATTACATCATGGTTTAGTACAGATTCGGGAATCAGGTATTGGACTGCAGTGCATATCTAGGACAGATGTAGTCTCGAATCACAAATGAGTAATGTTGAAGAATAGTCTGTAGTTCAAGAGAATCGTCCGAAGGAATCAGTGTGGAAGGAAGTGCTGAAGAATGACGAGACGCATTTGAAGTTCGCTGACGATATGGGGGCTGTGATAAGGAACACGAGAGTAGACGGCTCAGTTGAAAAGGAGTGGACATATCTAAAAAGGGAAATTACAGGAGTTGGACAGACAAACATTGGTGCAAGTGAGGCACTGCGAAGAAAACTTGGGTAACTGAACAAACACTTCACTTTGTCAACGAATTATTTACAGGAAAAGATCACAATATAAATCACTTAGGAATAAAATAAATAGGAAGAGCGGGGAAGCCAAGGTGAAATGGCTGACAGAAAAATGTGAATAAATCGAATATGAAATTATCATTGAAAAGACTGTTTCAGCACATACAAAGATAAAAACAACTTTCTGTCAAATTAAAAGCAAGTGCTTCAGCGTAAGTACTGCAATGGAAATTCCATTGTTAGTGTGAGAGTTTAACAGAGCTTTGGAAGATCTTTCGCAATTTCTTAGATCTGTGCGGGAAGTGGCAACCAAATGCCTATTCGAATTGGTATTAGAACCTCTAAGAATGGAGACATATCATTAGACTTCCGACAAAATGTCATCCGCACCATACCGAAAATAGCGAGGGCAGATAAGTACGGGAACTAACGCATTGTCACCTAAACAGCTCATGCATGCACGCACAAAATAGTGGAAAAGAAAACTGAAGGTCTGTTAGATGAACACCAGTTTGGCTTTAGGAGAGGTAGAGGCACCAGAGACGCAGTCCTGACGTTGCGCTTGATAATGGGAGCAAGACTTAAGAAAAATCAAAACGCGTTCATAGGTTTTGTCTACCAAGAAAAAGTGTACGGGTGTTTGAATTTAAAAAAAAAGTGAAAGCTATGGAGAAAAATGGCTAATACTGAAAAATGATGTACTCCGATTAAAAAGGGTGTAAGTCGGGAAGTAATCTTACGCCCCTACTGTTCAATCCCTACATCGAAGAAGCAATGACGCTAGTAAAAGAAAAGTTCAAGGATGTGATTAAAATTCGTGGTGAATTATCAATGACATGATTCGCTGATGATATTGCCGTCCTCATCTTAAATGAAGAAGAATTACAGAACCATTTGAATGGAACGAACAGTCTAATGCGTACGGAAAAAAGATTGAGAGTAAACTTATCTAAGACAAAGCAATGAAGCGCAGCAGAAGTGAGATTAGCGATAAACCCAACATTAAAATTAATGACCACGATGTAGATGAAGTTAAGCAATTTTGCAAGCTTGGAAGCAAAGTAACACATGAAGGACATAACAAAGAGCACGTAAAAAGCAGAATAGCACAGGCAAAGAGGACATTGTCTACTGAAGGAAGTCTATCGGTGTTGAGCATGGGCCTTAATTTAAGGAAGACACTTTTGAGAATGTGTGTTTGGAGCATGGAATTGTATGATCGCAAATCTTTGACGGCGGGAAGACTGGAAAGAAAGAGAATCAAGTGTCCTACATGTAGTGCTATAGAAGGCTGTTAAAAATTAGGTGGATTGATAAGGACTGAGGAGGTTCTCCGCAGAATCCGTGAAGAAAGGAACATGTGGGAAACTCGGACAACAGGAAAGGGCGGGATGATAGGACATGTGACAACACATCTGGCAATAATCCCCATGGTACTACAGTGGGCTGTGGAAGGTAAAATCTGTAGGGGAAGACAGAGACTCGAGTACACCCAACAAATAATTACGCACGTAGCGCGAAAACACCACTCCGAGACGAAGAGATTTGCCTTCGCTCGCAAATAGCCACACCACCCCCTGCTGTTGCTTCCGCCCCCACCTCCAGTGGACCGTCGCTGTGGCCGAGCGGTTCTAGGCGCTTCAGTCTGGAACCGCGCGACCGCTACGGTCGCAGGTCCCATAGTGCTCAGAGCCATTTCAACTACCTTCAGTGGTCAACCTTCTTGCAACCGTGCCACTGCCTTTTCCAGTCATTCCGCTATCATACTGTTAGAGTTGGCAGTACTCTCTTAGGATGCAAAGATTGGCTACAGCGCGCACACACAAGCTCTGGAATCTAAGATATTGTTGTCGCGCTTCGCAGTGCACGGATTAAGTAGTGGCAGTTTTGAAGCCAGTGTAGGAGCCCGCCTGTTCCGGTGCGCGGGTGTGTTGGGCGAGGGGTCGTCGCCGAGCTGCCATACTGCCGTGTCCGCCAGCAGCGACACAGGATTTGGTATTTAGTTGATATTTTTTTATAATTTGAAGCGCGCTTATTAATTTAAAGAAATGGTTTGTGTATATGCGTAGCAGCGGACGGTAATTTTGATAATGATAGGAATTGAATTCTTAAGGGAAACCATTGTTAGATTAAGTATTGATTTTTGTCATTGATTTCTTTTGTAATTGTCAGGGAATTGTTTCACTATGTATTCAATTGAGAAGTATTTCAGCCTGTCTCAAGAGTTTGATTAATTTGTAATATTGCTTTAATGCCACTGGAGGCAGATTTACATACGAAGTGATGGTTCAAAGAGCTTCTAGCGTTTTGTTAACTGAATGAGAAAGAATCGCTTTCAGAATATAGTTTTGGAGAAAAAAAGAATTATGTGTTTGGGTTATCATTTATCGAGTTTAGATTTGACCAAACCCTTTCTCTTGAATTATATGTAGTTGTAGTAAGCAGCAGCAGCCGCAGCCGCAGCAACAGCAGGAGCCGCCATACAGAACATGCGTTGCACTCAGCATGAATAATAGATTTTTTTACGTTTTTCTTAAATAATGGAATGCAGCAGATCAAGCAGTGGCAGCAGAAAGACCAAGTAAGTTGTTTGTTGCGCACAGGATCAATAAGATAAAATAGAGTTTAGGCGATCTCTGTAATAGTAAAGTTAACAAGAGTACAAGCACGAGATTTTCAGTAGAAAACACGAGATAACAACATATAGAGCTCGCGACTTTCAACTGCTGTTCCCATATACCATATACTATAAATACATGTGCCAAAATTTGGGGAAGATACTGCAGAGGAAGTAAGAGAACTCCATCAATGCATCTTATGCCCGTATTACGAGGTATTTTTGACAGAAAGCACATTCATTTGCTCTGGCACTGTCATGGTTGAAATACTCGTAGGTCTTTCCGTCCATTTTGTGAAAAGGGTCTACAGTATGTTGCTCACATAACTATCCGAAGTCATCGTTTGGCAGAACAAGATCGGTTCACTAATTCGTGTTGCACAAACTTCGTACCATACTCCTGTTTTCACATAATCTGCTGGTACTTGATGTAACTGACGAGGATTTCCAGAACCCTAAAGTCTATTGTTCTACTGAGGTGAGAAAAATCAAGGGATCGCGATATGCACATATACAGATTTCGGTAGTGTAGTCTACACAAGGTATAAAAGGGAAGTGCATTGATGGAGCTGTCACTTGTACTCAGGTGATTCATGTGAAAAGGTTTCCAACGTGGTTATGGCCGCACGACGGGAATAAACAGACTGTGAATGCGGAATGGTAGTTGGAGCCAGACGCATGGGACATCTGACTTCGGAAACCGTTATGGAATTCAGTATTCCGAGATCCACAGTGTCAAGAGCTTGCTGAGAAAACCTAATTTCAGGCTTTATCTCTCACCACGGACAATGCAGCGGCCGACGGCCGTCACGTAATAACCGAAACCAGCGGCGTTTGCTTAGAGTTGTCAGTTCTAAGAGACAAGCAAGACTGCGTGAAATAGCCACAGAAGTCAGTGTGGGATGCACGACGAACATATGCGTTACCCGTTAGGACAGAGCAGCGAATGTTGGCGTTAATGGGCTATGGCAGCTATGGCACGCGAGTGCCTTTGCTAACAGCACGACATCGCGTGCAGCGTTTCTTCTGAGCTCGTGACCATATTGTTGGATCACAGACGACTGACAAATCGTGGCCTCGTCAGATGAGTCCCGATTTCATTTGGTAAGAGATGACGGTAGAGTATGGCGCAGATCCCATGAAACCATGGACCCAAGTTGTCAGCAAGACACTGTGCCACCTGGTAGTGGTTCCGTAACGATGTGAGCTGTGTTTACGTGGAGTGGACCGAGTGCTCTAGTCCAACTGACTGGAAATGGTTTTGATGTCAAATTAAACACCTTTCAGCCGCCAATTTTCAACATTATTTTATTAGGCAACCAGTTTCGGCGCTTTATTACGCCATCTTCAGGACCCTGACCGACGTGTAGGAATACTCTACCTCGTTTACTATCGAAGCAGGGGTATTAGTAGATATGTACTTGCTACAGTGACCACTTCAAACTGTTAAATCTAACAGTCGGCGGCGATGTTTGAAATGGTCACTGTAGCAAGTAGATATCTACTAATACCAGTATTTCTGGCCCCTGCTTTGATCACAAACGAGTTAGAGTATTCCTACACGTCGGTCAGGGGCCTGATGACGGCGTAATAAAGCGCCGAAACTGGTTGCCTAATAAAATAATGTTGAAAATTGGCGGCTGAAAGGTGTTTAATTTGACACCATCTATCGAACAGCCGAGTCCAGTGACCATTGCTAATAACGTGGACATACAGGGAAATGGTTATGTTCGACTACTTGGAGATCATTTGCAGCGATCCACGGAGGTCATATTCCCAAATAACGACGAAATTTTTATGGTTGATAATGCGCCATGTCACCGGTTCACAATCGTTCACGATTGGTTTGGAGAACATTCTGGACAATTCGAGCGAATGATTTGGCCATCCAGACCGCCCGACATGAGTCCCATAGAACATTCATAGGACTTAGCCGAAAGATCAATTCCTCCACAAAATCTTGCAGCGGCAACACTTTCGCAATTATGGACGGCTATAGAGGTTGCATGGCTCAATATTTCTGCAGGGGTCTTCCAACGACATTTTGAGTCCATACGATGCCGAGCTGCTGCACTACGCAGCACGAACGGAGGTCCAACACGGTATTAGGAGATGTCCCATAACTTTTGTCACCTCAGTGCCTGTTAGCATTAGGAGGTATTTTTGTCGAAAGGAAGCATATTCATGTGCTCTGGCGTTGTCGTGCTTGAATTAATCATAGGTTTTTTTTTGTTAATTATCTGAAAATTGTTTGTAGCTATCCGATACCTATCCGATATCATGGTTTGGTAGAACGAGATCGGTTCAGTAATTTGAGTTGCAGTAACTCCACACCATACTCTTGTTTTCACATAATGTGGAGACACTCGATATAACTGACGATGATTTCCAGAAAGCCAACAGCTATTGTTCTCCGCCTTTACGTACTCCTGTAAACGTAGTCATGATTCGCCAGAAAAGAGCAACATTTTGGAATCAACCTTTTCATCATGGAAAAACTGGAACAGCCAGTTAAACTTGCAAATGAGGCAATGTTACCATTGTAAACGCATTACAGACTGGAATTAATAGTGAAGGATACGACTAAATTGGCTCCGAAATTACGTAAAATTCGTTCTGCATTGAATCTGACGGATCGTTTGGTTAAAGGTAATTTGAAGCCATTTTTGCTATTTTTCGACCACGATTGTCTCAAGAAATATGTAAAGCTTTTTTAAATTACCGCTACCAGTCACAGACTTTGTTAGCTATTGTATTACTTATTTATTTAGCGACATGTTTCGAGGGTATACCTCACCTTCAGGCCAAATGGCATTACAAAAACAATTTTACATTAAGGTCATACTGATGTTACATAGTCCTTTCATAAATGTTGTGGTTATCCTGTGGAAGAAGAGAAAACTTAGTAAGACGGGACGTCACTTTGGAAGTTGGACTGATGTTTGCATGAAAATGTTTTGTAACAGTCACTCACTTTGTTCAACGAGACTGCAACGCCAGAAGAACAAAGTCAGTGACTGTTACAAAACATTTTCAAGCAAACATCAGTCCAGCTTCCAAAGTTCAAAATGGCTCTCAGCACTATGGGACTTAACATCTGAGGTCATCAGTCCGATAGAACTTAGAAGTATTTAAACCTAACTAAACTAAGGACATCACACACATCCATGCCCGAGGCAGGATTCTAACCTGCGACGGTAGCAGTCGCGCGGTTCCAGAGTGAAGCGCCTAGAACCGCTCGGCCTCTGCGGCCGGAGGCTTCCAAAGTGACATGCCCTCTTACTAAGTTTTCCCTTCTTCCACAGGGTAACCACAGCATTTATAAAAAGACTATGTAACATGAGTATGACCTTACTGTAAAATTGTTTTTGTAATGCCATTTAGCCTGAAGATGAGGTATTCCCTCGAAACATGTCGCTAAATAAATAAGTACTACAATAGCTAACAAAGTCTGTGACTGGTAGCGGTAATTTAAAAATCGTTCACATAAAGGTAATTAATGCGACTCATTTTCTAAATATTTCTCCTCAGACAGATATCCCTATTTTCAGATGCTTCATAATTCGATTTGACCCATTACTGTGACGTTCAATACTGTTGTTAACTTTTTTAAAAAGCCACTCATTCTTACTAGTAATTATTGTTGATTACATTCACCTCATTAAGGATAATTTCCGGATATTTTATCTTTTAACGCCTTATTAATCTAGCGTCGGTAGTGAACAAGAAAACTCGCTGTTTCTTTCACTGAACGGCATAATGAAGCAGTTCCTTAGTGCCGTAGCAGATTCTAATCTGATACAGCTTAGCAAATGAGCATATAAAGAGAATGAATAATTAGTGTTACGTAGCGCGTAAATAATTTCCGCGCTTTGCTTATCTTCTGATGCTAGGTTTACGATCGGCGTTTCGCTACCCTCTGCCGCTAACCGTAAAGTTTTAAATCGCTACCCCTTTTTTGTGTGCTAATTAAGAGAAATGCGCCGGTAATCTTTTTTAATAGTAGGGCTCCGGAAGGCCACCGTAATTACTAGTTCGTGCACGAGGCATTTTACACATTTTTGTTACGCCTGCAGCCGCCGTTATTTGTGTAGCGCAGGTGCCCCCTTTTTCCTATCGGAACCCACCTCGATGCTCATCGAATTCGGCAGTCATTCTAAATTTTCGAGTCCGAAAAAGCCCACGGGGCCATAAAAGAGCCGCCGGCGACTGGCGGACAATGGGCGATACACTTCAGTGCCGGCACAAATAAGCGGCCGGCCACACAGGCGCAGCCGTGGACGGCGCTTCCAGGTTCGGGGAGGGCCGCCAGCTAACGACCCGGATGCCGCGCTCAAAACCCGCCTCCACAAACGCAGAGGAAATAGGCGCGACCGGACCACGGCACACAGGGGACGCGGGGAAACGGCCCGGCGGCGCGCAAAGCGTGCGCTGCTCGCGCTAAATCCGCCCGTGTACAACCATAGCCGCAGTTACCGGTACACAGGCCTGTAACTGTGATGCCGAACGCCTCTTACGTAATTCGCGTGTGGACATGGAGAAGAGTAGGGAGGCATGGAGTCAACTGTAATAAAATTTATTTTGTAATTAACGATCCACGTCCGGTAGAAAAATTATTTAATTCATTGAATGAAACCCTAATTTCTTTTCAGTTATAAATGTTGAAAGGTCTCTGTTGGATTCCTTTCATATTAACTTCTCAAATCTGTTTTCATTTACGGCATAAATTCCTCGTCTAAATCTACTGTGGTGTTTCTGACTCTATCTGGGAGGAGACTGAGCAGTGGAACGCGCTACTTTTACACATAAACAAGAACAATCTGTTACACAACTACACTTTAAAACACAGTTTATATGTAATTCATGTCACACAGTCTCATACGGAACCTACATCCGCTTTCTTTTGCATACTGTATGTGATAAGATACTGTCATCCCCCTTCCCTTCTGTGTGAAAGGATGAATGAGCAAATGTATTTCTAGTTGCATGCTTGATGGTAGCAGACAAGCCTGTCTGCTAGAGAACAGTAGGACCAACGTCGGAACAGGTAGCTACACTTTCTAAAAGCAAAGAAGTTTCTATTCTTGGTATGGTCCTGTCCGTCCCTTGTCGTGTTGTATAGGAAGCTGCCTCTCTGGTCACTTCCGTTTGTATCTGGGAGGTACCCTCGGTAGGGGCCCATGCCAGTCCGTCCGCGGCGAGCGTCTGAAGTGGTAAGATCTCCGGCTAAGCACATCTCTGCTAAGTCCGTAGGACAATAGATTTCTTAAGTTCAGCCTAACCGAAAATTTAACCACCTTTATTTCAGGTTTAGATCTAAAATATCTTATGTTGTCTTAAATTGCAACACAGTGTAATTCGAGTGTGAAGTTCAGAAAATCTTCCAGTAGCTGCTTTGTCACTACTTTTTGAGTAAAGTGGAACCACGTGTTGATGATTCGTAACTCTAACTAAAATCATCAATCTTAAATGCTAATGTGCATGAGATTATAATGTCTCGCCTTGACAATATTTTTCAATATAGCAACTTTTCTTTATGTTCAATCCACATGGGGTGTACTTCGTGAGACCAGTACCACGTGCTTATACAATTGTTTGACCCATCAGGTTAATAGTAAGACGATAGTAACCAGTTCGACGTTTTTCTTTTGTAAATTGCGTTTCGATGTGATTTATTTTAATTATCAAAACTATTGTGGAGTTACACTCTTTGTGTAAACCAAGTTGACCACGTGAAGCATGTGGTGTAATCATCAAAGTAGCCCTCAGCTATTCTTTTCGGGAAGATTTCACAGACAATTAGTATGAATTTAGTATACCAGTGTGTGGTAATTTCATGACGGACGGGATTGCGCTACGACTGTAACTTTTTTGGGTGAAAATTGAATCGGTTGGTTGTGGTTAATTTCCTCTTGCATATGTCTCAACGTTCTTCGTGTGTTATTTTATGAATGCAGTGCTGTATGCAGTCTCCCATTCTTGGCTCCATATCTGATGTGTTCGTAAGATTACAAACTCACATTTTGACAATCCCAAATAAGGCACCAGTTTAGTTTTGAGTCGAGTTTAATATACTGAAATTTTAACGGTACAATGATCAATGTTAAAATAAATGTCTAAATATAAACTGGTTTATTTCTTTTTATTTCCGGTTGTCGTAAGATGACTATTTAGACATTAATGTTAGTCTGGTTGGCAATTTGGTAAACTAATCTGGATACCTGGTGAAACAGTTCCTCAGTAATGCAAGGATAACTTCCCCAGATAACTCACAGCTTTCAACCCGCTTTTATTATCTTGAATATCAGCACCGCATTCAGAACAACTTAATGCATCAACATTACAATGTGCAGTCATCGTTGTCTATGATATTACGCTCAGTATTTAAACTTCTATTTAAAACTGGGGTATGCTCTACTTATCCTCAGGTTTGGCTGAACTGTCACAAACATAAGGCTTTACAGTAGGGGAAGCTGGAATATAACCGGGTAGCTAAGATAACAATCACAGCTTTCATTGTTGAGTATTCAAATTTATTTCAGTGACTAATAAACAAGGCATGAACAGCATATATGAACTGTGAGGACATATTTTTCAGTGTTTAAATTACATTTAACATAGCTTGGCACTCTGCAATATATGCTTATGTATGTGGGTCTGCTCTTTCAAATATGTCCGAAAGCACAGACACCATTTTGATAGTGCAGCAACTGTGTATCAAGACACGTAGGAATTAATGACACTGGCTGCCAGTGGGACATCGATTTAAATCAATGGGAAAAGTTGAAAATTTGTGCTAGACTGAGGTTCGAACCCGGGTCTCCTTCTTACTAGGCAGATGTGCTGACTACAGCACCATCCGGACACAGTGGTCACTACAACCACACGCATGTAGTCAGACCACTAGCTGATTAATGTTATGGAAACGTAAGTGCCAAATTCAGAAAATAAAATATTATTTTTTACTGGTTATTAGGTTATATTAGCTTATTGAAGACTATTCCATGCTTAAGTAGTTAGTGTTACACATCTGTTAAAACTTATACGATCTTTTTTATCTACTTATGTAAGAAACGTGTTATATTTCCTTTGATGATAGAGTATAAGTACGGAATTATCGTGAAAGACTGGCAGTACTTATATGTCATTAATAAATATGCCAAAACGGCATTAGTCACAAAGATATTTAAGATATTTATTACTTTATAAATGGCATGTAAGTACTGCCAGTCATTCACGATAATTCCGTACTTATACTTTATCATACGTTTTTAGTCATAATTCTGTGACCATGTTATAGAATATAGACCATTCTTTGATTTAAATCCTGAGGAAGACACTCCTAGCAGTGTCGAAACCTGGTTAATTAGTTAAAAATAGTGACTGAGGGCTGTTTTCCTTTCAGTTGCTTTTGTTGCACTTAGTTGACTTTTGTAGGTGGATTCTGTGATCATGGCGCATTTTCCTTTTCAGTCCGCCTGCTTAGCTGGGTGGTAACGTGCTCGCTTCCCAAGCAAGCGGGCCCGGGTTCGATTCCCGTCCGGGTAGGAGATTTTCTCCGCTCATGGACTGGGTGTTGTGTTGTCCTCAACATCGTTTCATCTTCATCACTGGCGCGCACGTCGCCCAATGTGGCGTTGACTGAAACAAGACTTGCACTTCGCGGCCGAACTTCCCCATATGGGGCCTCCCAGCCAGCGGTACCATAGGCTGACTTTTTATTTTTTTTCCCTCTTCGCCTGGTTGATGGTGGCCTCTCGGTCTTGATTTCCTACCGTATAAAGGGCTTAATGGCCCCGTCTCAAACGAAAACATAGCTCTTCACTACGGGATAATTAATCAAGTTACTAGTTGCAAGCCGGCCCGGTAGCCGAGCGGTTCTAGGCGCTTCAGTCCGGAACCGCGCGACTGCTACGGTCGCAGGTTCGAATCCTGCCTCGGGCATGGATGTGTGTGATGTCCTTAGGTTAGTTAGGTTTAAGTAGTTCTAAGTTCTAGGGGACTGATGACCTCAGATGCTAAGTCCCATAGTGCTCAGAGCCATTTGAACCAACTAGTTGCAAGAATATTCAAAGGTGCAAAATAACTGTAACGTCTACATGTAATGCCTAAATTTTAGCTATTAAAACACAGGCACACAAGAAATGTACTGTAAAAAGCGTACAGTTCTTACATCACACATATAAATTATATCTAACGAAATCATGCTGAAATATCAGGTAGTTCCGGATTTACAGCATTGCTTCTACCCGATTTTACCCCAACCGTACTTTATCTGTAAAATTACTTCTGCGTAAGAAAGAAAGTGAAGAATCGTTTAAATGGCATATGTTCATAAAGGTTGTTAAAGGTATTATTCATTATATTACTAGTTCCATCTTTTAATACCACGTATAAGTTTCTTGCTTAACACAAAATATCACAAAGTAAGGTAAACAACCACGAAAATCTAATAAAATATTTTGCTCAACACCAACGTGTCTGACACTATCGCGCTTCCTGGCGGTTCTGTTGCCTGCTCTCTTCGTGGGATGACTGCGAAATTACGATGTTTTTAACTAGTAACGAGGAACACGTGGATTCCCAGTGTCACCCCAGCCCGACTAAACCCCCACTTCCCCACATATTCATTTGGTGTAGATGCTTGTGGTAATATCTTCTGCAAAATGTATTAAGAGATTGATTTTTCGTGTAGTAATTGCCCTAATGATTATTTGCTCTCTGTTATAATTTTTAAGACAATATAAACTAAAAATTAATTTTGAATTGTAATTTGGAACTAATTTTTAAAGTGAAATGGTAGAGAGCCTGGATCTGGAAGTGGTAAGGTGCTGGGTGTACCAAACACAAACCTTTTAGATCTTAAATACTTTTAATTTTATCTTATATCTCACTAACAATCAGTGGCTTGCCCCAGTGACACCCAAATGACTATTCGCAATTATTTAGAATACTATTTTAAATTAACCAGCATTTGAGAGACATTTAAAAATATTTTCAAACAGAAAAACATTTATCTCAATCAATCTTTTAACTTGCATAATCAGTATGAAAATGAATAAGTGATAATTCACAGAAGAGCTGAAAACACATGCATTGTTCAACAGTTTTGAATCAGAATTAGAAGGAGCTGAAAATGAATGCATTGACCACGGTAAGGTTGCTGGGTTCAGTTCAACTCACGCATTACACATTTGCCTATTATCCTCAGACTCTAAAATATACACAGAATACACATTAAAATTCTTTTACAGAAATAAATTACACATCGTGCACAGTTGTTTGACCTTGGCTTAATAACATTAAAACAAGAGTGACAGTGCCCGTCTACCTCGCAAGAGGTATAATGTAAACAGACACTTGAAGATACAAATGTTTTAATACCGTTTGGGCATCTAAATATTCAGAGTATAACACACATACAGTTTAGAGATCCAACGCACTGCTACTTCAAATACAACACATTTTACAAAATTTTGAACACCTTAGCATCCAAAAAAAGAGACTCATTGAATTTTAAAGAATCAATCTCTGCCAGCCAGGCAATAATGCAACTAGAACTGGTCAAAATGTAAGTCCTGTTTTAAGAAAAACGCGGTCATGTTCCGATTACCTCCTACGCTAACCCACATCAAAATCAAAGGCCAAAATAACAACCATTAGCGAAAACTACAAAAAGCTACAGGCGGGAAACCAAAACGAATTTCAGTGGCAAGGACACTGCAAAAGAACAGGGGTTTTCGTGAATCGCATCCAACCTTCATCTCATGGAAAAATAATGTGCCCACCATTTATTTCTACACTACACCTTGGTGAAATATGAAGAGCTGTAGAATCGTATCCGTAAACCAAGCAGCAAGAATGGGAATTGTGCCAACCTAGAAGACGCAACCCGTGACGCAAGGTAGAGGGAAGCAATGGTTCTTAAGTCAGCATTGAATACTCTTCACGGCAAACGATCAACAACGACAGCACGACTACTGGTCTCCATCCTCAGCAAACGACAGCTGTTAGTATCCACAACAGTCATCGAGACTGGAGCCCACAGAGAGCCGCATGTGCGATGAAATGCCTTAAAGAGCCACAAGGTCGTCCCCTCGTAGGATGCAAGGGAAGCCGTCGCCAGGAAACGAAACCCAGATTGTTCAACAAGCGGCTGGAATCGATATGAGCGTACGCATGGTTCATCAAGCTAAAAGTAATCATACGAATATTATAACATTAAAGTGTAAAAAAGAATATTCTAACATTTGTAGGAGAAAAAATAGGAAACGTAAATTCTAACAAGGAAAAAAGCAGGGAATTCGTGAAGTTTCCCTCCATTTGTGCATCTAAAATGAGCCCACTTCGAAGATGTTATGCACTGTACTCATTCCTCTCTTGATCTGTTGATTTTACAAAGTGTCCATTATACAATATAGGAACATTCAGCGTTACACACCTTCTGGGACTGGCGTTTGTGGTGATATAATACTTTTGAAACATTCTTTAAAAAAGGATGCACATTTTGATTATTGAGATTCACTGCTCCGTCGAACCTAGTTGCTTCTGAACGATGAACTAATAATGAACTACCGTTTCAGGAAGGCATTCAGCGAATCCACTCCAGCAGTTTTCTTTTGGTAACATACCTCAACGTACTTAGCTCGGTAATATACAGCTTACCGAACTACCTAACATCCCTTGTGGAAAATCCATAATACAGATGGGCAGGTCGTCTGATGAGTTCGGAAAGTTTCTTCTGAAACTCGACACTAATACAGGGTGTTACAAAAAGCTACGACCAAACTTTCAGGAAACATTCCTCACACACAAAGAAAGAAAATATGTTATGTGGACATGTGTCCGGAAACGCTTAATTTCCATATTAGAGCTCATTTTAGTTGTCCACCTACGCTCAATGGAGCACGTTATCATGATTTCAAACGGGATACTCTACCTGTGCTGCTAGAACATGTGCATTTACAAGTACGACACGACATGTGGTTCATGCACGATGGAGCTCCTGCACATTTCAGTCGAAGTGTTCGTACGCTTCTCAACAACAGATTCGGTGACCGATGGATTGGCGGAGGCGGACCAATTCCGTGGCCTCCACGCTCTCCTAACCTCAACCCTCTTGACTTTCATTTATGGGGGCACTTGAAAGCTCTTGTCTACGCAACCCCGGTACCAAATGTAGAGACTCTTCGTGCTCGTGTTGTGGACGGGTGTGATACAATACGCCATTCTCCAGGGCTGCATCAGCGCATCAGGGATTCCATTCGACGGAGGGTGGATGCGTGTATCCTCGCTAACGGAGGACATTTTGAACATTTCCTGTAACAAAGTGTTTGAAGTTACGCTGGTACGTTCTGTTGCTGTGTGTTTCCATTCCATGATTAATGTGATTTGAAGAGAAGTAATAACATGAGCTCTAACATGAAAAGTAAGCGTTTCCCGACACATGTCCACATAACATATTTTCTTTCTTTGTGTGTGAGGAATGTATCCTGAAAGTTTGGCCGTACCTTTTTGAAACACCCTGTATACCATTATGTGGAACGCAAATTCCTGTTGGAATCTCGTGGACGCTTGTTTTTTGATAAAAGCCATGCAGTGACGCGTGGCAAATGCCAGATTCTCTCGTCACTACCGTCTCCAATTTTCTGAAATTTGAAATTTTTGCAGCAACAGCTTCCATGGTCTCCTGTAGCAACTGTCTCTTCTCTGCTTTACCATTGCCCTCCTCGGTATACCATAAAATAGTTGAATGGAGGCCATCTTAATAAAGATAACTTGCAGTGTTACAACTGAAAGCATCACATCGCGTTAAGATAAAACCTAAATAGCCCCATCCCCACGTAGAAATATGTATTAAAGCCTATGCGAAATGATACAGCAGTTGTTCGTATAACAGATAAAATAAATTTCCTAAACATGAAATCTATAGAAAAAAACATTTCATAAATTTACTTTTACTTCAGTATACTAAAAACGAGATTCACTCTCTCGCGCGCGTGTGTGTGTGTGTGTGTGTGTGTGTGTGAGTTGTGTGTAGTGTGTTATGTGTGTGTGTAAGTTGTGTGTAGTGTGTTATGTGTGTGTGTGTGTGTGTGTGTGTGTGTGTGTGTGTGCGCGCGCGTGTGTGTTTGGAGCGAGGGTATCAGCGCCATTACAAACTCCGAACAGACCTTGAACGCCCAACGGTAACCCATAGTGCTCAGAGCCTCAGAGCCCAACGGAACCGACCGGCCGCCGTGTCATCCTTAGCCCTTAGGCCTCGCCGAATACCGAGGGCCATGTGGTCAGCTCACTGCTCTGCCTCCAGCAGTTAGTTTTCGTGACCGACGCCGTTATTTCTCAATCAAGTAGCTCGTCAGTTTGTCTCACAAGGGCTGAGTACACACCGCTTGCCAACAGCACTCGGCAGGCGCAGACGTTGACCCATCCAAGTGATAGCCAACGACAGCAGTTAACTTCGGTGATCCAATGGGAACCGGTATAACCACAGCGGCAAGGCTGTTACATTCATTAAAACAAACAAATATGGTTAAAATCATTAAACTTGTTGTGTCCAGTGAGAAGGAAATCTATAAAATGACTGTTATTCACCTCACTCGCGTTAAGCCACACAATCACTCTATCTCACACGCCTGGCTACTCTCTCATGAAACTAGCTCACTAGTGACGGTCTGCTATATTACCTCGTGGAAAGCAGCTGAATCCTACGGCCACCTCTGGAAAATTTTATCAGTGACATCGCTACGCGACTTTTTTTTAGAAACTGACCCATAAATTATGACAACCCGTCAGAACGAGTCAAATATAATGACAAGAAATTAATCCCCACCAGATAATGTTATGTAAATTGCCAATACATAACTATTTAGATTACTATTACCTATATTATATTACACTTACATTTAAATGAGAAGCCAGTGTGGAAGCAAGTTGAACTCCGTGAGGAACGCGGGAAGCGTGGTGGGGCCGTAAAATTGCAGGAAGTTAGCCCCATTCGCAGAATAGCCGCTCGCCCCATGCCAAGGGACCCACCATAATTTTATTAGAATCAGGTAGGACTGTGCTTTGGAAAGAGGCTGCCCAGGTGCCAAGTGTGCAAAGTCATGCAAAGTATATTACCTCTCCAAGATGTTCGGGGACAACAGAGACCGTTTTTAACGAACTTTGTGGTCACGGGATGCATGCCGCTTAAATGGAAACTCCCAGAAAAACTACCATTGCGAAAAGAAACAGCAAGCAGTAAAAAATCGCTGAACAACAAGGGCTGTTAATGCAATATTAGAAGATGGAATGGGAACAAAGGTTTAAGGTCCCACTCAAGATAGTGTGATGCCGACACTTCCCCCAGGTGACTCAAAACCAAACAGTTAAATAACTGTAAAAACGGTTAGCACAGGTTCACGTAAATAATTTATAAGATGGGAGTAAGCAGTGTGACTGCACTTCCCGAGGTCCTTATAAATTGGACAGTGCATGGCAATAAGAAGAGAGAGGGAAGAAGTTGAATGCATTTTGTAGCACCAATATTAACAAGATTATTAACTGGGTAACCACCCAAAATGTGACCAAAAGAGAAAGTGAAGCGTCTTGTTAGATAACCTCTTACTGGTCGGCACTCTCAAGATTTTTATTCAGCCAGTCACAAGTTACATGATGCTGAAATGCGCAGAGCTTTTGAGAGGTGGCATGAGCCCCCTCTCATTTTTCTATCTTACTCTGAGTAATTCGATTTTCCTCTCTAATTGCATGCGGTGAAAAGTTGCTATTCCTTCACACACGGACTTCCCACGCAGCGTCTCTGGTCACCTGGGTGGTCCGGTGACAGGCGGGTACTGATGATCTTGAAAGGGTTAAGCCGACGGGTGTGAGGGAGTCGAGTGCATGCTTTCCAGATGCCGACATTGTCATAAGAGCAGGGGCGACACGCCCACAGGGGCCTGATGGAGCGGCTGGGGTAGAGATTCCGTTACTTCGCAGAAATTTACTGAAAACAACCAGCAAGGCTTGGGAATGACTTGTGTTCCCAGGCAGTCTTGGCCGGCAAATTCCCACGTTTTACGCAAAATCATTACTGTGATTGGCTGGCTCAGGGGATAGCTGTGTGACGTAGCAAAATTGGCGTAGAAATTGGCGCCAAGTATCTCCATTGGTGTGATGGACATAGTAGTGCGTCGGCAATAGAGTGGAATTTTCCGCTGATTTTCGAGTTGCTGAGTGTTCGTGGGGGCGGGAGTGTTCTGTGTACGGCTTGTACGGGTGCTCTTGATGGAGTTGGCTCTCGCCTTTCAGTCGGAGTAGGTTACAAGACTGAGCTCTCGCTGCTCTGGACAGCCTGCCTTCCGTTGGCTGTCTAATATACTTTCATTTAATTGTAACTGTTTGACGAAGTTGCTGAAGTTTTGACTTCAATGCAACTTCCCCAGTACAGTTGGCAATTGAGCGTTCTGCGTACAAGCGGCCTATGTTGTCCGTCTTGAGCAGTTTTGGCTAAAGTTGACAGTATCGGAGTTACTGTGTGACTTCGCTTGTTAAAATCAATCACTGTACCGTCAGTGATTGTGTAGCAAGCCCTCAGAGGCGCATTTGTATTGCTAGGAAGTCTTTAGTCTGGAACAACCAGAGCAGGATAATTTGTTTCGGGCTATACTCGCGACATTATCACAACCATGACTGGACGTCGAAGCAAACAGCCATCGCTTCCGGTACACCAGCTCGTGTCCTTGCAGTTAAGAAGACTTGGTAAAGTATGTCTGCAGCACCGGCAGATTAGGGAATTTTGCTCTGTGATAATCAGAGCTCAGCAGAGCATGCCTGCTCCCATCTTTTATTACGTGGTTCTGTCTTGGGTGTTCATTGCCTGAGTTCTCACTACTGTAACAGCAATTAATGTTGGGTTGGCTGGGTGTTTCTCTTAAGATTTGAGTTGCAAGGAATTGGCTCCACATACCACTTGGTCATAAACGTCACAAGCTATTTTACGGACAACTTCACCTTCACAGCATTTATTTGAGTATCCAATTTGTCATATTGTAAATGTTTCATGTGTTGTGTTTATTATTTTGAGTTCAGTCATAATAAATCACATTGCCATTTTGGACAGAACTTTCATTCTGTAGATCGGTAGAGCAACCCTTTCATTTCTCACCACATTAATGAAACTTATTTATCAAATTATTTCTATCAAATTAAATTATTGCAGGTGCCAAACTCTTTTCTACTCCACTTGCAGGGTCGATTAGAGTCAGTTCGCATTTCTTCTTAATCCATGTGCAACAGCGAAAGTCGCAGTTAGAAAAGGGGGGGGGGGGCTAGAGCATAATTTCCATATGAAGATTCTAAAAGAATTTAGTGTTAAATGCACCGCTAGCCCCAGCACCTCGCAATCTATGTTTTAATGGTCGTAAGCATTCCATGGGAAGTCCATGCTTCTTCTTCATAGTCTGGAGACTTCGGGGGCAGACTTCCTTTGGCAGGTGTCTTGACAGGCACACTTCACTCCTAGACGACTTCTCCACACTGGTCCGGGACGAGAGGCTCTCATCTGGCTGAGGTGAACCTGGATGCAGACAGAGAGGAGTAGCTGGTAAAAGGCCAAGAACCAATTTTGTAGCCACGTCAGCCTTCACATGCAGATTATGAGTATGGTGAGACCCAGCCGCAACAGAGCAGCAAACAGCGGGGAGAGATCAATCGTTTGTAACAACATACAGTGATTTCAAGCTTCACTCTGAAGTCTTGCTTCCGGTCAGAGGTTCTACATGGTTTCTGTCTAGGCAACAGATGCACACAAGTATCCTTCTGTAGTGTTTTCTATCTTTAAGCAGTAGCCCCCAGCAGTCAGTGTACTACCCGACGCGAATCTAAATGTTTTGTCCAGATTCGCATTCATCTGAATCACACTCTAGGTCTCCTATCCTCAGTTCCAAGGCATAAGATTATTACTTTCAGTGATCGTCCAACCACCTGTTTATTAAACATTTAATTATGTACATGTGTAATAATGTTGAATGAATACCTGCGGGTAAATCTGAAATGTTGGCGCCTGTTACTTTCACACACGGCTTCCCTATATTTTGAGTATTAACACACAGGAGTTTATCAGATGGACATAGAGCAACTGAGTAGCTGAAAAAATATTTTGTGATGCATTGAGATTAATAAAATGTTTAATACAGAGGGAAATGCATTGTTTAACCTTTGAAGTGGAGGAGCAATCAATAATTTATATTGATGAAATTGTTCCTCTGGCTAACAGTGAAAAACAGGAGTGGAAGTGGAAGTGCAAAATGTGTGTGTACTCCAGAGAGCATAGCAAGAGTGGAAGAAGCCTACACCACAAAGTCGAAGGAATATATATATATATATATATATATATATATATATATATATAGAGAGAGAGAGAGAGAGAGAGAGAGAGAGAGGGGGGGGGAGTTGGAGGGAGAGAAAGAGAGAGAGAGAGCGGAGTGTTTGTCTTCTCACAAACTCTTGGATGGACTTCAACGATATTTGACAAAGAAACACCAGGCCTCATGAGTATCACCACTGCAGGTTTAATAACCTCCTGGTTCCAATAGCGGTGGAGATACAAGCAAGAACGTGCTTTTCCTGCCCCTAGTGTATAGGCTCCTCTGTACGATAGGCATGTTGTGTGGGAACCTACAAAATTAACCTCCTTTCCAGGTCAGCTTACACGTCAGGGACAAGGAACGGTTTACTGGGATGCGATATGTCTGTTGGCCTGCATGATAGACGTGATGTGTTAGAGTAGTATTGGCCTGCTTTATCAGTCTGCATTGCGGCCAATATGTCAGGAACAAATAAATGAATTTTCAAGTCCATGATTTGTAGCCCACTCTGGATGACATGTGTGTTATGGGAGTAAGATTGGCCCTGCTTCATTGAACTGTTTTCCACGGGCTGTACATGTCAATAAGCTTGGCTGGGAACAGGTTGAGATGGGCAGATGGGGGATGGACAGAGCGAGGGGTACGAGGAAATTGACAGAAAGAGTCGAGTAGTGGGAGATGCATCTTCTGTTATCCAATATATGTAACAGGTGCAGCGGGGAAACATATGACTTTAGACCATGGAAATAGCACATTATGTTAGAAATAAAAAAAAGGGGACAACAGACTTTTGCCACTGACTCTGATATTGATGTTCAGTCAAAATGACGTCGTGGAACAGTGAACAATGCGTTATTGCCGTGAAGGCGCTTTACAAAAGCAGTGACAGCTCTGTGGATTTCAGCGTGTCCTTCATGCTTCTTACAATCTCATATTCCAGTCCCATCGGAACACACTATCATGGTTAGATTCAGAACTTTGAGGAAGCGGATGATACAGTGTGGAAGAGGAGTGGAAGTGGAAGTGCAAAATGCGTGTGCACTCCAGAGAGCATAGCAAGAGTGGAAGAAGCCTACACCACAAAGTCGAAGGAATTCAGCACTCAGTCAGGTGCTGCAGATTTACATTAAAGGCAAATGATGCACAAGAAACTGCAATACCATCACACAAAATTGAGATAATGCAAAATCTAAATGCGGACGATCTTCCAAACAGACCACAGTTTTGTCTAGAATTGTTGGAACTCGTAAACGACAACCCAGGCCTGTGCAACTATCTGATCATGAACAATGAGACCAGTTTTTATATGTCAGTCTTCGTTGACAAGAAAAGTTTTTGATACTAGTCACGTAAAAATCCTGAAATATCTCATGAAACGCCACTTCACAGTCGGAAAGTGGTAGTGTGGTTCGGTGCATCATCGTTTGGAATTATGGGACCTTCTTTTCTTGGAGACAATCTCAGCAATGCTGTTACTGTGAATGCAGAACGTTATGGTCACATTTGAACCATTTCCTAGTGCTGATCTCACTGTAGATGAAAAACACGCTCTTCCAACAAGACGGGGACACATGCCATACCTCGCGGCATTCCATTATCACATCTCCAAGAACGAGGACTTTTCTGGCCGTCAAGATCTCCTGACCTACCAGCATGTCATTTCTTCCTTTGGGGTCATTTGAAATCCCAGATATTTCGGTATGACCCTCCACACACCATTCAGGATAATCACAGAAAATAGTGTAGGGATCTTGATACGGCTGTCAGTAATATACTAATCCATGAAGAAAATTTATGAACCCTGGCGATAGGTGTAAGGTCGCCCGACTGCAGTGCCACATCGGTGTGAGTTACAGCTAACGTGAGTTTGGCGCGAGCCACTGCCGACTGCATTAAGACCTGCAGTGCAGGACGAGTCAGATATTAACCTGATTGGAACAGATTTTTTATTATAAGGGTTGATATTTAAGGGGTGTGAAGAGAAATGCGAGAAAAAGTCACACAGAAAATGTAGCTCGCACCAGACCGCGGCTGCAGCCCTGCGTTCAGAAAATGGACGTAGCTCGTGCTACACAAACACTGCTGTCACAGTAGCTCACCACTCCCGTGATTGCCACGCCAATTAATTATGAACGGATAACATACGGGCCTCCTGAGAAGTTTCCCGGAGTGCGATGTTTAAATCGTTTAAATTACACTGAAGCGCCAAAGAAAGTGGTATAGGCGTTCATATCCAAATACAGCGTTTCTGGAGAAGAGAAATATGTTAACATCGAGCATAGATTTAAGCGTCAGGAAGTCGTTTCTGAAAGTATTTGTATGGAGTGTAGCCATGTATGGGAGTGAAACGTGGACGATAAACAGTTTAGACAAAGAGAGAATAGAAGCTTTCAAATGTGGTGCTACAGAAGAATGCTGAAGGTTAGACGGGTAGATCACATAACTAATGAGGAGGTATTGAATAGAATTGGGGAGAAAAGAAATTTGTGGCACAACTTGACTAGAAGAAGTGATCGGTTGGTAGGACATATTCCGAGGCATCAAGGGATCTCAAATTTAGTATTGGAGGGCAGCGCAGAGGGTAAAAATCGAAGAGGGAGACCAAGAGATGAAGACACTAAACAGATTCAGAAGGATGTAGGTTGCAGTAGGTACTGGGAGGTGAAGAGGCTTGCACAGGATAGAGTAGCATGGAGAGCTGCATCAAACCAGTCTCTGGACTGAAGACCACAGCAACAACATCCAAATACAGAGGTATGTAAACAGGTAGAATACGGCGCTGAAGTCGGCAACGCCTGTGTAAGGCAAAGTGGCTGGCGAAGTTTTTAGATCGCTTACTGCTGCTACAATGGCAGGTTATCAAGATTTGTGTGAGTCTGAACACGGTGTTTTAGTTGGCGCACGAGCGATGGGACGCAGCATCTCCGTGATACCGATGAAGTAAGGATTTTCCAGTACGCTCATTTCACGAGTATACCATGAATGTTAGGAATCCGGCAAAACATCAAATCTCCGACATCGCTGCGGCTCGAAAAAGATCCTGCAAGAACGGGACCAACATCGACTGAACAGAATTCCTGCGTGTTTCAATGCTAGGCTATCAACAAGTGTCAACATGTGAACCATTCAACGAAATTTCAACGATATGGGCTTTCGGAGCCGAAGGCCCACTCGTGTACCCTCGGTGACTGCACGACACAAAGCCTTACGCCTCCCTTGGGCCCGTCAACACCGGCTTTGGACTGTTGATGATTGGAAACATGTTTACCGGTCGGACGAGTCTTTTCAATTCATATCGTGCGGATGGAAGCGGATGGACGTGTACGGGTATGGAGAAAAACTCATGGATCCATGGACTCTCCATGTCAGCAGGTGACTGTTCAAACTGGTGGAGGCTCTGCAATGGTGAGGGGCGTGTGCACTTGGAGTGATGTGGGACTCCTGATACGCCTAGATACGACACTGCCAGGTAACACTTAGGTAAGCATCCTGTCTCATCACCAGCCTCCATCTATGTCCATTATGCATTTCGACGGACTTGGGCAATTCCAGAGGTCAATGCGACACCCTAAACGCCCAGAATTTCTGCAGAGAGACTCCAGAAGCACTTTTTTAACTTTAAAGATTTTCGCTGGGTACCAAACTCCCCAGACATGAACATTATTGAGCATATCTGGGATTTCTTGCAACATGCTGTTCAGAAGAGATCTCCACCCACTCTTATTCTTACGGATTTATGGACATGACTGTAGGATTCGTGTTTTCAGTTCCCTCCAAGACTACTTCAGACGTTAGATGAGTCCATACCACGTCGTGTTGGGGCACTTCTGCGTACTCGTGGGGGCCCTACACGATTTAGGCTGGTGTACCAGTTTCCTTAGCTCTTTAGTGTATATGAAAGTGATGTTGTTGCCACTAGGTAATACTCCTTTCGTCTAGCCACTACCGTGGGCTCTGTGACTGCTCTGGAAGAAGGCTCATTATACTAGGACACAAGAAATATTACTTCACTTTGTGACATAATGAATAAAAGATATGCTTAACCTTGCCAGACTTTTGTGCCTCAGGAGTACTGGACAATTTACAACTGTCCTGGACTAGCAAAGCATCACTTGATACATTACATCTACATCTACGTGATTACTCTGCTATTCACCGTTAAGTGCCTGGCAGAGGGTTCAATGGACCAGCTTTAAGCTGTCTATTTACCGATCCATTCTAGATCGGTGCGCGGGAAAAACGAGCGCTTAAATTTTTCTGTGTGAGTCCTGATTTCTCTTATTTTATCGTGATGATCATTTCTCCCTATGTAGGTGGGTGCCAACAGAATGCTTTCGCAATCGGAGGAGAAAACTGGTGACTGAAATTTCATGAGAAGATCCCGTCGTAACGAAGAACGCCTTTGTTTTAATGATTGCCACTCCACGTATCATGTCTGAGGCACTATCTCCCGTATTTCGCGATAATACAAAACGAGCCGCCCTTTGAAATGTTTCAATATCATCCGTCAGTCTCACCTGATACGGACCTCACACCGCACAGCAATACCCCAAAGTAGGGCGGACAAGTGTAGTGTAAACAGTCTCTTTAGTAGATCTGTTGCGGCTTCTAAGTGTTCTGCAAATGAATCGCAGTCTTTGGTTTGCTCTACCCACAATATTATCTATGTGATGGTTCCACTTTAGGTTATTTGTAATCGCTAAGTGCTTAGTTGAATTTACAGCCTTCAAATTTGTGTGACTTATCGCTTAATCGAAATTTAACGGATTTCTAAGTACTCATGTGAATAACTTCACACTTTTCTTTATTCCGGGTCAATTTCCACTTTTCGCACCACACAGATATCTTATTTAAATCATTTTGCAATTCATTTTGAACATCTGATGACTTCACAAGACGGTGAATGACAGCATCATCTGCAAATAATCTAAGAGGGCTACTCAGATTGTCTCCTATGTCGTTAATATAGATCAGGAACAATAAAAAAACGGCTCTGAGCACTATGGGACTTAACAGCTGTGGTCATCAGTCCCCTAGAACGTAGAACTACCTAAACCTAACTAACCTAAGGACATCACACACATCCATGCCCGAGGCAGGATTCGAACCTGCGACCGTAGCAGTCGCGCGCTTCCGGACTGCGCGCCTAGAACCGCGAGACCACCGCGGCCGGCACAGGAACAATAGAGGGCCTATAACAGTTCCTTAGGGAACGCCGGATATTACTTCTGTTTTACCCGATGACTTTCCGTCTATTACTACGAACTGTGAGCTTTCTGAAAGGAAATCGCTCAACTGAGGCGATATTCCGTAGACACACAGTTTGGTGAGAAGACGCTTGTGAGGAACAGTGTCGAAAGCCTTCTGAAAATCTAAAACTATGGAGTCAATCGGAGATTAACAAACTGTTCTCTTGAGGTAGAATATAAGTATATTTCCATCTGAAACTTTGTCACTGTCCTACCCGATGGTATTGACTGCTGTAGCTGAGCTCTCGAACTGGAACAGAGCTCTTGCTAGTTCGGCATTATACTGAACTCGATATGAGGGCACTGCTTTTGCTGAGAGGGGGCGTGGTCTTCTGGTGATCCTCTCACTTGTCGCTGCGGATTGCAGCGAGCCCTCACTGACGTCTGTGGTGTCCATTGGCGTTGCCAGCTTTAGTGCGGCAGTGAGATATCTGTACTATACCGCACATTATATTCAGTTATCTAAATTTTTTTCTGAATTTTAATAACTGTACACAGTGGCCCGTAAACAAAATCGCTCGTGAGAAGCTGGGATGGATCATCAGTCAAATGTAGATACAATAATTGAAACGTCTTTTCTTAAGAGGATAGCCCTCTCCCAACGCATGAAAAGTAGGCAACTTTCGTGACTTCATTTAACTACAATAAAAAAGTATTGCTAAATCTAATGATTTAGTTATATTGCTGACACTTTTGTTATTAAGAAATCATTTTTGTGCAGACATTGGAAGCTCCGTTTAACCGCTGTACCAGGTGGAAGGGTCCCTTGCAGCCAGAACATTAGTCATCGGCGGGAATTCCCGAAGCCCTCTCGTTTCCAATACACAGGTGATTTTTCCACCGTGTACTAACTCTAGGGATTGATCGACGAGAGGAAACGAAACACGAAATGTCTAATGAACTTACGTCCGGAAATGCATGGTTTCCATGCTAGAGACCATTTATTTAATCATACTTTGTTACAGAGACTGCGGTATAACATACCTCTAGTTACCGATTGCTGAACCATACAGCAATCCTCTTACGGAAAGAGTTCCTCCTCCATCTTCTTAGTGACCATGGTTGCCCTGCGGATCCCTTTGGCAGCTTCTGACACCCGTTGCTCTGCTCGCTCAGTATGCTTTTCGTCTGTTTTTGTGCAAAAGTTGTATCGGGTTTGTCGGATCTCAAGTTCGAGCACGTTCGTCAGTTCCAGAATGCCTGTTAGGTCGCCGTTGAAATTACATGCAGAGTCCTTTGTTCCCGCTGTGAATGGTTTTCGAAGACACATTTTCACAAATAGCCTTGTAACTCGATAATTGAGCCTTTGCCGATCTTAGGATGAACACTACAGTAAAGTAGACATCTCAGAGAAATTTATAAGCAAAAAAGAAATAGATTTCTTGAAATTTTTGAAGAACACGCTATCTTAAAGTAGTTGTCAGGTTTGTAGCTGTACATATGGAAGTGAAACATGCACGATATAGAGCATCGACGAGAAGCGAGCAGAAATATTTAAGAAGTGGCACAACAGAAGAATTCTGAAAACGAAACTACTAGATCGCACAACAACTGAAGAAGTACTGAGCAGAAACAGGGAGAAAAATTTTATGGCACAATTCGACTAAATCAAGCGGTGGGTTCATAGGACACCCCCTGAATCATGGAGGAATAGTCAGTTTGATAAAGCAGCAGCCCAACAGTGACGCCAGTGTGGTTAAAATTGTAAAGGGTGACAGACGTTTGAATGTAGTAAGCGGTTTAGCGGATGTACGTTGTAGTAGCTCTGCGAAGTTGAGGAGACTTGTGCAAGATAGACTGGGGTGGACAACTTCATCAAACCAGTCTCCTGACTAAAGGCCTCAACCAGAATAATAAATTACTTCTTGTTTCAGTTCCGTTTCGTCTTTCATTTCTTTCTCATTTTCCAACAACATCGTTTCCTTCTCCACTGTAAAAAGCCCATCTTTCAAATGTGACAGTCGCAAATGACAGCGCGTACTTGACTGACGAACCTAAAGTGGCCGTTTCGCCAACCGCAATGTTAGGTGAAAGAGACACGAGAAGTCGATTCGGCTAATGTCTAAGCAACAAAGTGGCCTCGGAAAACGTCGATACGTCGCCGGTCCATTACGAGGCTTTCAAAGCGCTGACTGAAACCAGTCGTTAGGAAAAATCAGTATTTCTCAAGGCGTCTCCACCCGGCCATCAGCGAGACACGCGGTCCAGCCCAAACTACCGGCGCGTAAAAACTATAATCCGCGGCGAGGCGTTGCGCCAGGGGGACATAATTCGGCGCCGGCAAATAACGAGCGCGTCCAGGCCCGCATTACGGCTAATGGAATATCCATAACACGTTTTCTACGCGACTGACCTTTCCATCCGCAGCGCTCCCAGCGGAGCCTATTAGCGACGGCGGCGTCGGAGGCTGTGCAGTAAAAAATGAGACGGACGGCCGGAGGGGCCAGTCGCATAAACACGACAATTACAGCCAGAGTGACGCGCTCCCAGCAGGGCCCCGGGCGCAGGTGACGAAACCTCCACTGGCTGGCTGCCTGCCCGCCCGCTATCGCAGGATCTCGCCTGCACAGATGTCGACACGCGAAAGCCGTTGCGCCACCACTCATCCGCTCACAATAGCACCTCCAGAAGACGGCGTATCTGCTTCCTCTATCTGAAGATGTGCTGTGAATCGAAACGAACATTTACCGTCTTTTCACCAGGCGATTTAACTCTCAGTGGAGAAAGGTTATGTCATAGCTACACATTCCGACGGCATCGGATTTATCAATTGACCAGGCAGCTCCTGGCCTAGAGGAAAGTAGACGCCGAGAGATCTCGGTCGGAGATTCTATTTTCGGTGGACTTGGTCACGCACATAGGCGTACGCAGAATATTATCCAACAGGGGACGAGTAGGGATGGCCGTTATAGCTGATTGGTTCAAATGGCTCTGAGCACTATGGGACTTAACTTCTGAGGTCATCAGTCCCCTAGAACTTAGAACTACTTAAACCTAACTAACCTAAGGACATCACACACATCCATGGCCGAGGCAGGATTAGCCGGCCGAGGTGGCCGAGTGGTTCTAGGCGCTACAGTCTGGAACCGCACGACCACTACAGTCGCAGGTTCGAATCTTGCCTCGGGCATGGATGTGTGTGATGTCCTTAGGTTGGTTAGGTTTAAGTAGTTCTAAGTTCTAGGGGACTGATGACCTCAGAAGTTAAGTCCCATAGTGCTCAGAGCCATTTGAACCGAGGCAGGATTCGAACCTGCGACCGTAACAGCAGCGCGGTTCCAGAATGTAGCGCCTAAAACCGCTCGGCCACCCCGGCCGGGCGTTATAGCTGAAACAATCGGTTTACCGTTATATCGGCTTTTTCCACGCCAGTTTAACGTAAGGGCTAAAACCGCTCAGAAAAGCCAGTTTGTGAAACAAGTCATTTTCGGTTTTTTATTCCTATTATTTCCCATAATAAACGTAGAAATCAAATGAAGGCCGAAAAATTTTAACTCTCTCAGTTGCATGATCCACAGAATCAAAACTTTACATTAAATAGGCAAATAATAGAAAACTTAGTCCGTCCGCCGTTCGCTGCTTTTTTCAAAAAGTGATAAGTGGTTCAATACTAGAAAAAAACCGGCAGTTTTCTCATATTAATTCTATTTTATTGAAATTCTGATTAAACATCATCTAATGCGCGATTATACCACTATTTGTGCACTGCTCACGAGTGGAAACTAAGGCTTCGTAACTGTATTTTTCGTTTTAGTTTGTCCGTTTTCAGGTACTACAAACAGACAAAGGCATACTATGTAGACACAGGCAGCAGATCAGTTACTTCTGTTATTACTTCATACTATGAATGATTTGTGCCAACGGCCTTGCCGCAGTAGTAACACCTGTTCCCGTCAGATCACCGAAGTTAAGCGCTGTCGGTCTGAGCTAACACTTGGATGGGTGACCATCCGGTCTGCGGAGCGCTGTTGGCAAGAGGGGTTCATTCAGCCCTTGTGAAGCAAACTGAGGAGCTACTTGATTGAGAAGCAGCGGCTCCGGTCTCATAAACTGACAGACGGTCGGGAGAGCGGTGTGCTGAACACATGCCCCTCCATATCTGTCTGTTTGAGGATGACACGGCGGCCGGTCGGTACCGCTGCTCCTTCCAAGGCCTGTTCGGACAGTTTTTTTTATGACTGATTTCTGGTTAAGATTTCCCATAATTTTCTGTTCGCTGCTTTTCTCGAAAAGTGATAAGTGGTTGAATACCACAAAAATCACAAAAAGTGAGCAATATTCTCCTACTGATTTTAATTTTTTAGAACTTTGCTCAAACATCATGTAATCGGGGCTTATATTGCTATTGAGCATTGCAAACAGGCAGTGCTAGTAAAGGGTGCAAACTAAAGCTGAATAACTCTATATTCTTCGCGTTAGTTATTCAGTTTTCAAGGGCAACAAGGAGATAAAGGCATATTACGTTGACACAGGCAGCAGATCAGCTTCTTTCAACTTTTATTTGATGCTATGAATGAATTATAGTTAAGTTTTTAATTTATTACTGTTATCACAATTTCCTTCGTTTTTTATTATTTGAAAGCAAGCATGGCAGACTAGTCTTCAATCTCATAAAGCAAATGAAGCGTTGTACTTCTGTGATGTCGTCAGTCATGCGACCACACCGCCGCCTGAGAAATCGATCCGCCGGATACGATTCTCTCGATAAACGGAACAGAAGAATAGCTGAGCTAGCCAAAGAGTACACAGCCAGTCGCAGTAATTACGCTCGCCGCGAGGGACCGCTAGGCCACTTCATGTGTAACAGGAGTGTAGTGCAGTTGTGCCAGTCTACAGTTCGTAGCCGCTCTCAGTGGTCAGCCAGCGCCGATGTTGGTCAGTCATCGTCTGCAGCTCAGTCACTGCCTTCGTCAAGTCCTTGTCGCCCAGTTGTAAAGTACCGTAATAGTACTACACTAAAGTCAACTGTACTAAGTTGGCAGTTATAAATAATTCTACGTTCTGTCATGTCGACAGCCAAGTTAGTCTTCAAATTCACCGGATTCGACATTCAAGATTACGAGAGTTTAACTCGTCACTGCAAGATATGTGACTTGTAAATTATGTCATTCTACAGAGGCTTAGTCTAATCGCGTCTTCTGTAATTGTCATCCAACAGATCATGGACCACAACAAAGTTAAGTAATAAATACTTTCTTAATTTGTACTCCTGATAATTAATTGTGATTTCCTGCTGTAGCTACCAAGCAGTCTTGGCATAGTAGAACCCACGCTTCCACCTCCTTGGCTACCTCATATTTGCTTCCTCATGTTGATGGACTCGGTTATGGTGGAAGATCAAGAGCCATCAACTTCATTGCTACTTCACTTCGTAAAAATATTTCCTGGCTAAGAGTAGTGCCATTCTGCAGCAGATGCCCAGAGACACCAGCGAGAAAGTGCAGAATAGAGCAGGTATGAAACGATCGTATGGTATCTACTGACCGGGATATCCCCTTCAGGGGTTCTGCCGCCGTACTGGTGTAGGCACTGCATCCACGCACGTATATGAAGCCACGACAAACTGCAACAGGTGGTGCTACAGCAGTTCTTAAGCCATGTGTTTGTTGATCGCTTTTGTCGACATTGCTACTAAAACAGCACTGATCGCTTTGCGTCTTTTCTCTAATAACGCAATATTTCAAACCAATGCAAATTTTAAGAATGAAAATTACTCCCTTTTTAACACTGGTTTACTTGCAAACGAAATATTTTAGCAGTGCTGGTGTGGCTAATTGATATTTCAATCTTTTACTCTGTTTAGTAAAAAATAGAAAAGCATCTTTTATAACGGAGACCAAGCAAATACCAAAAAGTGCTGGTTACTCAGAATTAAAATACCGTAATCGATGTTAGCAGGTTGGTTTTTCCCATCTCTAGGGACAAGGTTCCAATAGAGCCAATTTTCATATAACTGATTTATTTCTAGGGGGGGGGGGGGGGTTGAGAACGTGTCGTGTCCCAAGAAATAATTTGACAGGAAGTATACGAAGCGCACTGCATCTTAAACGTTTGATAGTAAACCAGTAAATGTTTTGAAGGTAATTTACTGTTCTAACTTAAAGGTAAGAACATATTTTTATACACCGACCGTCAAGAACGTTCCAGGACTAACTTTATTTCTGGAGTACAAGCGAAGTCAGCGTAGTAATAACGGTGGCAATTTGAAATAACAACTGTAAACAACAGATGTGCAGTCGATCAGTAAGATGTGTGCAGGCATTGTTAAGTAGTCGACGTGTGGCCGTAGTGCGTCAGCGTTGTCGTGCCACAAATCACAATGGAGCAAATCTTTAAATTAAGTACTCAGGACGCTCTGCAGAATGAACAGGGGAAAAGTGTGTGCAAAAATTTTTCCTGCACACCTTGAGTTCGAAGAAAAAGCGGCTGCGCGTGGACGCCTGCTACGGCTTGACTGAAATGAAAAAAGCGGGTTGTTCTTTCCTGGAAAAAATAATCAACGATGATGTTACAAATAAAGACAAAGTGCAAACAAAGACAAAGTGCTCAAATTCACATGAAGGGTCGAGGTTTTGACGACATAATCGACTTCCGAGACAATGTGACGCGGGAGCTGAGCAACGTTCCAAGGAAGGACCTTTCTGATAGTTAAATGCTTGAATGAAAGTTCCGTGCGTTCTATATTATGTAGAGCATCTTAACTTTTCCCTGTTCTTTTATTACTCCAGTCTCGAAACTTTTTGGTCCGACGAGGTATTATTAACATGAATATATTGCTAATATGAACACCGATGTAGGAAACCTTCGGAAATAAACACAGATTGGTCGGTTAATGAAGTCTTAACATTCTAGGACTGAACCTACCAGTATTAGTCTTCCAGGTTGGGCACGTTATTGTGTAGCCAGAGCAATTAACCAACTTTGATTCCATAAGGAACCGTTGCGCAGGCCGACAGTAGACTTTAAAGGGAGGAGAGGCACACAGCCGCCAGTAGCAATCCCATTGGTGAGAGTAATGAAATTAGGAAGAGTGATAAAAACCAATGAGATTGCGACTGGTTGTTGTGTGCCACTCCTGCCATAGCAACTGGAATACTTAACTAATAAGTCTCTGACTGGGTGTCACGCTGTGTTGCACCCAAGTAATTAAGGAAGAGCCAAATAACTTTGAGATCTTGAAATTTTACCGTTTTTTTCTTCTCTTCCGGAGCAGAAATTGGATTTCTTTTTACATTGGCCCACAGATGAAGTATACCTGAATACATCTGTAGTGAAGCACGACCGTGCTCTTCATACTGAACTACAATCGACCTACGTTGAAGCAAGACCGTGGAGCAAGCGACACTCCCATACAATTACTGAAAACCTGGGGACAGCGAACCATGATGAAACTATTCCATCCGATATGCAAGATATACAAGACTTACGAAGTACCTTGAAATTTCAAGAAGATAGTAAAAAACTCCTATTTCAAAGAGGACGAGTACTGACAAGTGTGATATTACCGACCATAAGTTCAATAAGTAATGGTTGCAATATACTGACATGAATTATTTACAGGAGAATGGAAAGCTGGCGGAAGTTGACCGCGGGAATAACCAATTTGGGTTCCGGAGAAATGTGGGAACACGCGAGGCAGTACTAATGCTACGACTTATTTTAAAGATAAGGTAAAGGTAATCCTCCGTTTATAGCACCTGCAGATTTGTTGACTGGAATCCACTCTTTGAAATTCTGGAGGTTACACAGATAAAATATACCGAGCGACGGTTCTATACTACCTGTACAGAAAACAGACGGCAGTTACAAGAGTCGAGGAGAATGAAAGGAAGCCGGTCGAGACTGGAGTGAGACAGTGATATAGCCTCTTCCCTATGTTGATAAATCCGGACGTTGAGTAAGAAATAAAGGACACCAAGGAACAAACTGGAAACGGTAATTTAAGTTCAGAGAGAAGAAATAAAAATTTCGAGGTTTGTGTATAACATCATAATTCTGTCAGAGACGGAGTGTATAGTCTCCTAAAGGGAGGTTACAAAATTAACATCAGCAACATTAAAACAAGGGTCGGACGCAAAATAACTAATGACTGGGGAAGAAGAGAGGATATAAAATGCAGACTGCCATTAGTCAGAAAAACGTTTCTGGGAAAGAGAAACTTTTTAAGTGCTACGAAGGCTCAAGGTATTTACGTTGAGTGTAACCTAGTACAGATTGAATAACAGAGGAAAAGGTGTAAACTGGGACAGCATCTTCTGTTTCTGATTTAACGATACTTCCTTTTGGAAAAAGACAAGATTTATGACCTTCTTATCAATATAACAAGTTTAGTAAATAATAAGAGGCAAAACGAAAATTAATACCAGTTATTTCTATTAGAAAACTAAGGTTCAAAAAACTCTTAAAATAGTGTTAAACAAATGTAGTTTAAATATGGGCACTCCAGAAGAAAGTCATAAAAAATCAATCAGGATGTTTTAATAAAACCAGATAAGACGGTAGACTAGTTAGTCTATAAGGGCAACTTGCGTGTTTAAGCATTTTAAATTAACACAAAGTTAAAAATTATTTACAGAAATCGCATACGTAATGGCCGCTCCACTTCCGGCGCTGTCCAAGTGTGTCCACATTTGCCAGGTAACACGTTTAACGCCTTGAGAGAAAAGATGCATCGGTCGAGTCTGATGTATCACCATCGTTGACATCCAATTCATTATCGCTGTCCGCAAGGGGACGGACACACGAGTATGATGAAGAATAGGATCGTTTTGTCGGCTGAAATTTCTTTCCTGAAAGCGTTTTGCCTTCCCAGCCCTTCTCTCCATCCGGAATCCAACACCGGAAGAACTCAGTGACCTTTTATTCACAGTAACTTTGTCAAGTGACTTCATCAGCTTAACCTTGCACGGCATTCCATGCTACTTGCTCATTAGGATCCGCGAATGGTGGTTCTCTTCTCAATATTGGGGACAGGAGACGCGTCGAACGCAGAAACTGCAGCTTAAGACCCCTGGGTACAATGCGATGTTCAAATGGGGGCCTATATATACACCAATGCCACTTAACGAAGATGGCTGCTATCACATGTAACATAAGGACATGTTCTTAATTATACCTTAGAATTCTGCTTTCCGGGTAAAATTACTTTAAACTGACGGCAAGGATATGATATTGATACGGTTTCCCATACCCGTCAAAGGCTTGCACTCCAGAACAAGTACCAGTTCGGACGCTGCATTCATACTTGCAGGAAGAAGTGTGCTACATCCGATCAACAATCGGCACTGCTTACGATCCTGGACCCCTGTTCTCAGCATCTATCGCACCGCCATGGGGAGTCGTGCCCATACTTACACCCGTGCCCATTTTTACGCCATCTCCTATAAACGGTTCATTTTATAAGAAAATAGACCCTTTGAAAATTCTACACAACAATGAACATTAGTTGAGTAAATCGAATATCTAACGAGGAGATAATGAATCGAACTGAGAAGAAATGAAATTTCTGACACAGTTTGACTAAAAGAAGGGATTGCTCAATCCGACACATCCTGAGGGTATCACGGAATCGTCAATTTGGTAATGAAGTGAAGCGCAGGGGAGAAAATAGTAGAGGGAGATCAACGCTTGAATATAGTAAGCAGGTTCAGATTAGATAGATCTGAATTGGTGTACATGGATGAATGAGGCTTGAGCAGGATAGACTAGAGTGGAGAGCGGCATCAAAACATTCTTCGGACTAAGGACCACAACTATAAGCAGTATGATTTTGGGTACACAACATAAATATTTGAACTTGATGGAACTTTGCAAAATATGTTAATGAAATCGAGGCTCGGGCATTTGCAGCGAGACAAGTTGAGGGAGAAGTGATAGTGTAACTGTCAGTCACCAAATAAGACCCACGTGCTCAAGAAGAAAGTAGATGACATTACAAGAAGAACTGCCCTGTCCAGAATTCAATAATCAGGTTATAGTCCTTACTGATCTCTCACATCAAAAAGTCGTTACAAATGCCTCCAGCAGACAGTTAAAAATATAGTACAAGTCCTAATGATTTCTGTCGTAAACCTTGTAAACTTTTAGATTCGGTACGAAGAGATCAGGCCTAAAAAGGTACGGTTATCAGAATACACTATCATGTCCTAAGGAGATGATTGCAAGGGTAAGACATATGGTAACAAAAAAAGGAAGAAGAAGTAAAGGCCACGTACTAAAGTGTCGAAATAAATTTCAAATGTGGGAGATCACTTGTTAGTTGAAGGCAACAGCAGAAGTAGGTGAATGAAATCTTACAAACACAAAGAAGGTGACGAGAGTTTCACAGTGATATACAGTGCTTCAGTGCATATCTAGAACCGCTACACACTGTCCAAGACTGTGACGTGCCTAAAATTTTTCAGTGTCTCTCCTTTGCTATTCTTGAGGCAAATTATACATCGATGTCATTCGTGAAGTTGACTGTTCCTTGCGTTTTTTCCGTTTCTTTCGCCATGCCTAGCCATTCATTCCCACAAAGCATAATTGTCTGAATTTGATTGGTGATTTCATGTCTGTTCCTTAGGCGACCGAGGGATGCCGATGAAGTAATGTGTTACTCGGGTATTGGGCATTTTATGACCATTTTTGTGGCTCCATTGAAAGGGTACAGTACCGCCCGACATTGAAAATAGGTACAACATTCTTCGTTATTCTTGTCACTACAACACATTTTTTTTTAACTCAATTTCAATTAATACAGCGAAGCCGGATACCAGTGTGGGAAAGAATGACAATTTATTTATTTAATTGATCACATGTGCACTCCCACAAAATAAATCCCTACATCCAGTTTGGTGAGATCTGCGAAATGAATGAATGTATGGTCGTCTGCTAACCGCAGATAGTGAATGTGAGTATATGATCATCTTTGAGACGATCCTTTGGCCACCTTTGGTGGAACCAAAGAGATGAAATTTACCGGAGCTTTGAGCGCCTGAAAAGTGGCTGACCAATGGGTAGCTTGGTCTTCCCCCACCTCGACGGAGGTGCGAGATGACCTGAAGAACGGCCATGTTTCGGCACTCATTCGCTGGATCTACTGATGGTAAGACCTGTCTTGGGTGTGCTCCGTAAAGACAAAAGAGTGGAGACGTGGTATGCATGTGGAATACTTAAGAGTAGTTTAGAATATTAATTTCTCTATTTCAGGAACTTTTGTGGGGAGAACTAAATGTCAGGCAGGTAATATTAAGGGGATCGTAGTAATCTTCGGAAGTGACCAACGGTCACAGTGAAACCACGTGTAGGAATAAGTTGAAATACTTCCGAATGCTTAAGTTAAGCTGAATTACTAGCGTGTGTACTATAAGTTGGAAATATTTAAGAAATGGCGTGTGCATGACTTGAAATTAGAGAAGAGTACTTCCACGTGGTGAGTACTGTGTGAGTCTCAATCTGTGTATGAGACAAAGGGTAAAGAGAAGTACTCGTCCATGGTATCAGTTGAGGACTCGCGTGTGTGATAAATATGTTCTTAATATTACTTTGCGTGTTATGTTTCCGTGTGACGTTTGATTCAAACTATAATACTCTGAGAGAGAAGCATGGTGAGTCAGCCGTCTATCCAGCAACGCCACTTGGCTTGCATTGCACAGGAAGACGTGCATATATCCTCCAGAGTTTATAGTAGGAAAGAAAAGTTACGAAGTGGGGCAGTGTCGTGTGAAACTGGGATAAATACTAATTGAAGTGGGAACGCTGAAAGTGATGTGGTTATAACGTTGTGACTATTCTTTGTATTGTATGTTGCCAGTGTGGTGTATGTCATGTAATTTAAGTATGTGTGGTTGGCATGGGAGAGTAACAAGTTAGTTTCAGAGGCAGTGGGTTATGCATGTTCCTTTTTGTACCACTCGGTCTGGAGGAAATTTTCGTGATGATGGCTGTGAGAGTCGAAGTGCGAGATATAGCAAAAGATCCACCATCCTATCCAGAAAGTGCGCTGTAGCGTTAAATAATTACGAGACCATAAGATAGAGAATCACCAATGTAAAGCCATGCCCACTGGGCGGAATTTCTCATGTGTTATTGTTGTAGGTTATAGAATTTCGGGTTTTTAGGTTATAGAATTTATCAGAATAAATAAGATAGCGAAAAGAAAAAGATTGGTGGCCTTTTCCTTCGAATAGTATGTTGTCATGATACCCAGAAATTATAATGTGTGCGCCATTCATATTCAGCGCGATGGCCACGTGTTGATCAAAGCCGTTAAATAAGAAAGAAAATGTGGTATTGCCAGTGCGTAGTGAACAGTCAGAGTTGTGTAAATTACTAATAATCAGATGTGCGTTTCCGTTTCCGTTGCGTAATATTCAAACAGGAGAATAACTTGTAACTTAATTGTGAGTACTAGAGCTCATGTTACTCGATAAATAAAAATGAATCCACGCGCTTGGCAGACCACTCATCTTGCAGGCCTGACTGCTTGATGCCACAGTATGAGCAAGGCATGTAGGTGCCTCTCACCATAAGTACTGGCGTTTATAGTCTAACAGTTTCCACCAATATCGATTTCTGAAAAAAAAATGAAGCCCTTTAAGAGAAGTTGCCAACTATCATGTGAAGGTGAAACTGGGAGAAAAAGTCAACAAGGTTTAGAAGACACCCGTTTATGACAGTTCCTTCAGAGGTTAATGCAAAAAGACAAAGTTCACCTGATCAGAAAAAGCATTTACACTTTAATTAGGCGCTTTTTCTTTAGATAGGTTTCATTATATAGGATATATAGATAACAGCTACGCGACACATTTTAGCTGCACTTCGGGGAGAGTACGCGCACTTCCATGATGTTGTAGACTGCAGGCTTTACATGGCCTTATAGTTTAGATTTGCAAGGTCACTAATTATCTTTGATAGGCGTCGGGAAGTGCAAAGTTACTACTCCTATTAAGAAAACATTCATTAAAAACTGGCCTCGATTTACAAGCGACACTTAATCCCGGAGGACTGCCAACGACTGTGCGAAAGTAGTAACACAAACTGCCATATATCACGGACTTTGATATTTGCTTTGGGCTATCAAAATGTGTAACTATGTAATTAATGTAACTTTCGTGTCACTCTGATTCAACATGCGGGAAATGTAGATAGTCTGGGTTGTTTACCAAGCTGTATCAAGGTCCTGATACTAAATTACACAACGACTTCACGGTGACGAAATGCCCTTCCTACAGACTCTTATTATTAATAAAATCTGATTAGGAATTGATCAAAAATATACAGCTTTCAGGAAACATGTAGAGAACGCGTGAGCACTTGGCGAGGGAAACATCCGCAGAGCAACTCTGATTAAGACTGAATATGTCACAGTAATTGATAACCCACATGGAATAAATGACATAACGTTGAATAGAAAAAAATTACATCGTCCGTCATTTCTAGAAGTCTAGCTGAAACGAAGTTACAAGTGAGCACCAAAATTGATGATCTCAAAGGTAATGTAATGAAAGCTGGGAATCCATGCCAAAAGGGAGAGTAATAATATGCAATGTAGTAACAGAGGGGAATAAAACTGCTTCCATCACTACTGGATCACACCGGAGTAAGAGGCCACGCTGCAGAGGGGCTTAAATCAAAGTCAAAGCTTTCAAACCAAATTTAATAAATTCCATAATTTCTGTGGTATTTGAAGCTCTTTATATAAACTGGGGTTCATTCTGTATGAAATTATTTAGCCCACTCATTGCCAGTGTTTTGGAGAGAAACGAACAAGAATGCTAGACCTCTCCGGAGAAAGATAGCAAGTTTGGCACTACAGTAGCACACAACACAGGACAGCCTCTGTTTCCATCACCGACATATGCATGCATTCACACATTCATATCTGCAGAATTACTCCGGGATATGGTGCCAATGACAAAAGATTGCTGGTGATCATACTAAATATTCTCGCACAGTATGTACTCTCTTCCCAAGAGCCTACAAAACACAGAAAAACCATCTGCGCAACACATACGCGAGTTAGCCAGACAAATCTCCACTAAAAAGTGGAAGTGGGTCTCTCAAGGTTCCATGTTGGTTTATATACTTGCGCTGAGTGATGAAGCATCTTATGAATAGTGAAGACAAATAATTTAAAGACTTATTAAGCTCTTTGGTTTATCACTCATTTGTTGTGATACCACATCTGCTAACTTCACAATTATTTATTGATAACGGTGCATTTCCATTTCTATCCAGGCATGTTCTGCTACAATTGTTCTTGTGTTTATGTGTGATAAATTATGTAGTCTTTCACACCGTTAGAGTTCCATTATTATTTAATTCATTATCATCATCGTGTTCTTCTTCGTCTCCTATAGTTTCCACCCCCTGGCTGTACCTGTTTGGAAGTCAGCCTCTCCATCTTGACATGTCCTCCTACCTGTCTCTCTCCACTCTGTACCGCTCTTCTTCCCTCTTCTTCGCACGTTCATTCACCCCAGCGATCCATCTGTCTCTCTACACTCCTCGAGGTCTCTTGCTATTTATGTTAATTTCTTGGTATTTTGCCAGCTTTTATTCACATAACATATCAACACAATCT
Organism: Schistocerca serialis cubense; assembly: GCF_023864345.2. NCBI lineage: Eukaryota > Metazoa > Arthropoda > Insecta > Orthoptera > Acrididae > Schistocerca > Schistocerca serialis. Next base: position 336,683,983 of record NC_064642.1, read on the forward strand.
AAAACTTGTCTATGGTCTCTTGGTTGGGCTTCTCTTTCCCTATTTCTCTTGCCCTCTCACTTCTTACCCTATCAATTCTTGTTAGTCCTATACACTTTCTGTGAAATTTTGTCTCCTAAGCCTGTAATCTGCCTCCTACCTTTTCAGCATTACCAATGATTCTGATGCGTACGTGAGTACTAGAGCATAATATGCTAGGTGTATTTGTTCGCTTTTTGGTGGTACGTCCTTGCTCAAGACCAGGCTTCTTACGCTCTACAGAAATCCAAGTGTTTCCTTCAACTTTCACTAATATCGTAATCTTTCCTCCCACTATCTTCTGTTATACTTACCAGGTACTTGAAACTTCCCACTTTCTTTTATACTAGCCCTCTAACATTCAACTTTGTCACTACTTTTATCTTATCCCTTATAGTCACCATCACTTCAGTCTTGTTTGGATTAATTTCCATCAGTCCTGCCCCACACATCTTCGCATTCATTCAGTCTTTTTCGTACGTCTGTTCTCCATTTCTTCATTTTTGCGAATACCATTGCTTTCACAATTTCATATCTTATTCATGCTGACACTACTTTCGTAGCCTCATCCAGAATGGTGGTGCAGAGGGATAATGTTCTCCCTTGCTTCAGCCCATTTTTCTGTTCTAGCCAGTCTATCGTCAAACATTTACACAATTCCCACTTTCTTGATACATTCACTTCATTTGTCTTATAGCAGGTCTTCCTATTCCTCTTTTCTAAAGCGTTTCCCATTTTGCTTTGTTTCACATGATCATTTTCTTTTTCAGTTAATCACTAAAACTGTGCAAATATATAATGTCTGTCATGGAGCTGCCTTAAACTAAAAATTGGATCCACTGTCGCTCTTACTGGCCTAAAGCCATGTTGTCCTTCTCCCAGTCTTCTCCCCTACCCTCTTCTCTTCTATGTTCCCCAACATCTTCTGTAATACCTTGGCGGCATCATCAAAGTAAATACTCTATAATTTCAACATAGATTCTTGTAACCCTTTCAAAAAATGTTCAGCAAGAGTCCCTTTTCCCAATATTCACCTGTTCTTCGTACTTTTCATTCTGTTCTCATCTCCTAATAGAGCCACCCTACCCCAACAGTGTCAGCTGCTGGCACCATCTCCACACGTATTTCATTTAGTCAAGGCGCTTTTCCATCTTTCATTGTCCTTATCGCTTTCCATACTTCCGTCCAGGTTATGTCCGCCTCGACCTCCTGTGCACCCTCAATTCCTAATTATCCTCTTCCGTATATTCGATGTTGTTTATTAACTCTTCATTGGTTTGTTATAACTGGCTATATATTTGAAGACCATAATACATGATATTTTTTTCAGTCTAAGTGCAGCTCCAGTTGCTGTCATTCACCAAAATAGATGTTTTCGGCAGCCTGCAGTTACTTCATTAACGACTGAAATAACAAAACACTGCTCCAGCAAATTTTCTCGTGCATAGGATGACTAGTTGCAGTAACTTATTCCTCTTGTCAAGTGCTGCTACTTACATTAACATTATATGGGATTTAAGTCTGTATGTGCGTTTTGTATGTTTTTCTGGGCCTCTGTCCTAAACATGTATCTTACAAAACTTGAGATTTGCAGACGATTTATTAGACTTACGATAAAAATGCCCCTTAACCATGGACCTTCCAGTTGGTGGGGAGCCTTCCGTGCCTCAGCGATACGAATAGCCGTACGGTAGTGCAACCAAAACGGAGGGGTATCTGTTGAGAGACCAGACAAACGTGTGGTTCCTGAATAGGGGCAGCAAAAAAAGTTGAAAATTTGTGGTAAGATCTTATGGGACCAAACTGCTTAGGTCAACGGTCCCTAAGCTTACACTCTACTTAATCTAACTTAAACTAACTTACACTATGGACAACACACACACACACACCTCGAACCTTCGACAGGGGAAACCACGCGGACTGTGGCAAGGCGCCTGAGACCGCACGGCTACCCCGCACGGCGAGGGGCAGCAGCCTTTTCAGTAGTTGGCGGGGCAACAGTCTGGATGATTGACTGATCTGGCCTTGTAACACTAACCAAAACGGTCTTCCAGTGCTGGTACTGCAAACGGCTGAAAGCAAGGGGAAACTACAGCCGTAATACTGCACGAGGGCATGGAGATTTACTATACGGTTAAATGATGATGGCGTCCTCTTAGGTAAAATATTCTGGAGGTAAAATAGTCCCCCATTTGGATCTCCGGGCGGGGACTACTCAAGAGGACGTCGTTATCAGGAAAAAGAAAACGGACGTTCTACGGATCGGAGCATGGAATGTCAGATCCTTTAATAGGGCAGGTAGGTTAGAAAAATGAAAAAGCGAAATGGATAGGTTAAAGTTAGATATATTGAGAATTAGTGAAGTACGGTGGAAGGAGGAACAAGACTTTTGGTCAGGTAAATACAGGGTTATAAATATAAAATCAAATAGGGGTAATGCAGGAGTAGGTTTAATAATGAACAAAAAAATAGGAGTGTGGGTAAGCTACTACAAGCAGCATAGTGAACGCATTATTGTGGCCAAGATAGATACGAAGCCCACGCACACCACAGTAGTGCAAGTTTATATGCCAACTACCTCCTCCGCATGTGACGAAGAGATTGATGAAATGTATGATGAGATAAAAGAAATTATGCAGATAGTGAACGGAGACGAAATTTTTAATAGTCACGGGTGACTGGAATTCGATAGTAGGAAAAGGGAGAGAAGGAAACGTAGTAGGTGAATATGGAATGGGGGTAAGGAATGAAAGAGGAAGCCGCCTGGTAGAATTTTGCACAGGGCGTAACTTAAACATAGCTAACACTTGGTTCAAGAATCATGAAAGAAGGTTGTATGCATGGAAAAGGCCTGGAGATACTGCAAGGTTTGAGATAGATTATATAATTATAAGACAGAGATTTAGGTTCCAGGTTTTAAATTGTAAGACATTTCCAGGGGCAGATGTGGACTCTGACCACAGTCTATTGGTTATGAACTGTAGATTAAAACTGAAGAAACTGCAAAAATATGGGAATTTAAGGAGATGGGACCTGGATAAACTGACAGAACCAGAGGTTGTAGAGAGTTTCAGAGAAAGCATTGGGGAACGACTGACAAGAATTGGGGAAAGAAATACAGTAGATGAAGAATGGGTAGTTTTGAGAAAATAGTGAAGACAGAAGAGGAACAAGTAGGTAAAAAGACGTGGTCTAGTAGAAATTCATGGGTAGCAGAAGAAATATTGAATTTAACTGATGAAAGGAGAAAATATAAAAATGCAGTAAATGAAGCAGGCAAAAAGGAATACAAATGTCTCAAAAATGAGATCGACATGAAGTGCAGAATGGCTAAGCGGGGCTACAGGACAAATATAAGGATGTAGAGGCATATATCACTAGGGGCAAGATAGATACTGCCTACAGGAAAATTAAAGAGACCTTTAGAGAAAAGAGAACCACTTGTATGAATATCAAGAGCTCTGATGGAAAACCAGTTCTAAGCAAAGAAGGGAAAGCAGAAAGATGGAAAGAGTATATAGAGGGTCTAAACAAGGGCGATGTACTTGAGGACAATATTATGGAAATGGAAGAGCATATGGATGAAGATAAAATTGGAGCTATAATACTGCGTGAAGAGTTTGACAGACCACTGAAAGATCTAAGGCGAAACTAGGCCCCGGGAGTAGACAACATTCCATTAGAACTACTGACAGCCTTGGGAGAGCCAGCGCTGACAAAAATCTTCATCTGATGAGCAAGATGTATGAGACAGGCGAAAGACCCTCAGACTTCAAGAAGAACATAATAATTCCAATTCCAAAGAAAGCAGTTGTTGACAGATGTGAAAATTACCAAACTGTCAGTTTCGTAAGTCACGACTGCAAAATACTAACACGAATTCTTTACAGACGAATGGAAAAACTGTTAGAAGCCGATCTTGAGGAAGATCAGTTTGGATTCCGTAGAAATGTTGAAACACGTGAGGTAATACTGACCCTACGACTTATCTTAGAAGATAGCTTAAGGAAAGGGAAACCTATGTTTCTAACATTTGTAGACTCAGAGAAAGTTTTTGACAATGGTGACTGGAATACTTTCTTTCAAATTCTAAGGGTGGCAGGGGTCAAACACAGGGAGGGAAAGGCTAGTTACAATTTGTACAGAAACCAGATGGCAATAATAAGAGTTGAGGGACATGAAAGGAAAGCAGTGGTTGAGAAGGGAGTGAGACAGGGTTGTAGCCTATCCCCGATGTTACTCAATCTGTATATTGGGCAAGCAGTAAAGGAAACAAAAAAATTCGGAGTAGGAATTAAAATACATGGAGAAGATATAAAAACTTTGACGTTCTCCGATGATATTGTAATTTTGTCAGAGACAGCAAAGGACCTCGAAGCAGTTGAACGGAAGCTGTCGAAATGTTGTGCTACAGAAGAATGCTCAAGATTAGATGGGTAGACCACATAGATTATGAGGAGGTACTGAACAGAATTGGGGAGAAGAGAAAATTGTGGCACAACTTGACTAGAAGAAGGGATCGGCTGCTAGGACATGTTCTGAGGTATCAAGGGATCACCAATTTAGTACTGGAAGGCAGCATGGAGGGTAAAAATCGTATAGGGAGACCAAGAGAGGAATACACTAAGCAGATTCAGAAGGATGTACGTTGCAGTAGGTGCTGGGAGATGAAGAAGCTTGCACAGGATAGAGTAGCATGGAGAGCTGCATCAAATCAGTCTCTGGACTGAAGACCACAACAACAACAGCAAGATAAATCCGTCGAATACTAATACAACAGACAAAAAAAAAATGGAAATGAGCGTACGGCATTGTGGGCCGGGAGTCCTTCATTGGGGGGCGTTTGGCCGCCGAGGGCAAGCCCTTATTGCATTCGATGCCACATTGGGCGATTTGCGCAACGGAGAAGGGGATGGAATGATGATGAGGACAACACAACACCCAGTACCTGCGAGGAGAAAATCTCCCACCCCAGCAAGGAATCGAACCCGGGCCCCTTGGCGTGGTAGGCGTTAATGCTACCGCTACTCTACGGAGGCGGACATACAACATACAATAAGTGGATAACAGCAAGGCAGTTAATACTGTACAGTGAAAGTACTAGAGTGGAGTCTCAGAGAAAGACGCAGACCACAACGCAGTCCACCTGACCGCTGGGATAAAGATCTGAAGAAAGTCGCAGGCTTCAACTGACAGTGGACAGCAGGAGACAAGGAGGCATGGTAACAACCGTTGAAATTGTATTTGTTAGTTTAAGATTAAAGAGGCTACGTCTTGTAAAGATTGAAACAGCTGATCAATAAATAAATAAATATCCCAGATGGGACCATATTAACGAGTGATGGTACCCAGATGTATGGACAACTTCGCAGACCCTCATCTTGTAATTTAGTGATAGAAATATTAACCCTTTAACGCAGATAACTGTAGTTTCTGTGATGGTTCCTACGTACGTGCAGGCGTGAAAGGGCTCAACGCCTGGGTGTCTTGTCTTGAGGTCATTTTTTATGGTTTTATTGCAATCCTAATATCAGAAAATACAAAGTTTAGGAAGTTTTAGATTCTAATGTTAGAAAAAGTAATTCTTGTTTATCTGTTTACAAGTATTGTGCCTCATTCATTTGTAACCTCCCCCTCACTTATCGACCTTAATGACAGTGAAAAATTAAACCGCGTGTACCTAATGGAAATTTGGGAAAAGCAATCGTCACCGAAGTTAATCTATCGGTAAAGAGGGAGGAAAGGGTTACATCTAAATGAAAGGAAAAATGCAAATGAAACTGGCGGAAATTAATTTTGAAAAGGGGTAAAGTTAATAAAGAAAGTAAATGTGCGGCCGTTACGTTAACAATTAACTAGCGGTAATTAGATATTTGAGATTTGGCGGAAATCACGGTCGCCAGTCCTAAGGACAATTACTATAGTAACTGAAAAAGAAAGGTTATCACACATATAATTAACACTAGAAGCGTGGCAACTGAAGGTTGACACGTGTAGTGTGAAAACTGAAAGTTTGTCAGAAGTAATAAATTTCGCTACACTCTGACTTAATTTAGCAAAAGAATTAATAAAACCGGAAAATCTAAAGTTAATTTAGTGACTGAAGTTAATAGTGAGCTTTCTTTCTGAAGCACATCGAAATCCAGTAAAATACGGTTAGTCTTGGACTACCTCAACAATCATTTCAAAAGCAACTTGACTCTACGCAATTTAGAAACAAGAGATTTTACTTTGAACTTGAATTAAATGATTCTGAACTATTAACAATAGTAAAATTTAGTACGTACCAAGCTGAGCTGCAGTCACAGGTAAGCTAAAATATGCTAACAAAACTCGCACTCTAAATTTGTGCTCGTGTAACCTAAATATTGTAGCCAGCTACTGAACTTTGAAATTAAAGCAGTGAAATCTAATTATATTATTTTAATACTGGCGTTTGAATTTCAACGACACTCGGGTTCATTTCGGAAAAGGAAGGGACCCTGCTTGGCAATGCAATTGGGACAATGAGCAACAAAGGTTCATGCTAAGTTGCTGTAATTTTGCGAGGCAAATGGAACAATTTGAAAAGCTGAGGTCTGCCATACAGTTCTGAAACTTTACGTGCTTTTAGTCTTCCTTGTTGGTTGATTGAAGGTTTGAAGCCGTCGATCGAGGAGGTGGCGACAGTCACTCATTGTCGGCTGTCGCTGTTGCAGAAGCTGGATGTTGGCGCGCCTTCTTCTCGACACGGTCACCAGGCGAAACGGGCTCTTGATGTGCGCCAGCTAATGCTTCCCGTCCGCGACACCATGTCAGAAACTATCATCGCGAGTCGAGCGCAATTACATGCTGCCAAACCCCGAAAGCGCGGCAACTCGCGGGAGCGTCACACAACACCTGCTCCACTCGCTACTCCCGCCAGACTCTCACTGCTCTGCCCGCGCTCCACGCGGCAGAGTTAACACTACCAAATATCCTACACACTTTGAGTCTTCACACGACCTATCGATGTAATCGTTCGATAGCAGTTTTCCCTAGACAAGACCCAGCGTAAAAATACAAATACTATTTACGAAACAAACCAATTATACATCGACATAAATGCATAAATATATATACACAAATAGTAAAACAATTACAATATATAAAGAGACAGAAATGTCATATCTTGAGGTAACAAAACAAGGAAAAAAATAATAGTACAATAGATGGAAATAGGAGGATATGCATTTCCGGCGTTACACGTGCCCCACATTTTCTGAGGATGTTCGTGTAACGTAAACAGACTCAGAAAATGTCCCAAAAAAGAAACAGCGGAAATGCATATGCTCAAAACATCAACAAAATTTAGCATTCGTCTAATTAACCATAAATCAATTATTAGACCATAATAACTGAGTGGAGACACTCCTAATCTTATTCCACTCTGTCATCTTGCACAAAATAAAACAGTTTGACAACATATTAAAATTCATAGAAGATATAGAAAATGGTTTAGCTATTCCAAAATCGTCAAAATTCCTAACAGTATCAAGAAATGGAATACTATTTACAAAATTAATCAGAGTACATGGTCATAGAAACAGGTAGATCAAAATACGCAAATTAATAATTAATTACATAGAATACACATTTTTACATAACCCTTTCATAATTAATATTCTCGTCATGGGAGTCCATTAAACGCTAAACAAGAAAATAACACACATCAGATCGAAAAAAACATAAATATTGACAGTAGAATTCTTTCAGCTGTCCAGGAAGAAAAACAATTCCGCCTTCCGTACTCGCAAGTACAAAGAATGCCGACAGCGGCCCAAGAGCCGACAGCGGCACCGCCTCGCCAGTATTGTTGCGCCCGCCTGTGCGGCACGCTTGATCTCACTCGCCTGTGTAACGGCATTTCCAGAACGTCCGTTTCACTGAATTCTTTCGGAAAAACTCACTCCCGAGTAATCTCAAGGAGTCCATAAACACTATCACAGTGGATAACTCAACACTGTCCATCATCACACATGTACAAGCCTGAAACTTAAAACAGCGTCTAAGTACATCGGCAATGACTAGTAAAACACATATTCATGGGATCTCACAGCTAGTTACAAAATCATATTTACATTGCTTAATCTACTGTGACTCAGCTGAAAACTTAAACTAGCAGCTTGGATTTTTAAATTGATTAATATTCAGTAACTCTTAAATCATTTAATCAACATAAATTACTTATTAATTACAGCTTCTTTAATGTCCTCTTGGTCAGGCAAAAGCATGGCAATCTAGCAAACCTTAAATCTTACACTCTATATTTACATATTGTACAAATTACCCATTGTGTGGTATTAATCGATCCTAGGTTGATACAATTTCAAGTCTACTATATTCCGTATTCCTAATCGTTTTCCAGAGCTTGGATACTCTAAGCAATAAGCATTTGTGTGAGGTATACCAATGACTTTATATGGTCCATTTTAAACAAACTTAAATTTAGAGATTTCATGGTCTAACTCGCTCGATTCCTCAAGAGCTTTTACAAGTACTAAGTCTCCGATTGCAAACTTAGCAAAACGCGCTTTAGTGTCATGACGACGTATGCGAGCATCGGCTTTTAGCTTCATTACTTCTCGCAAACGATCCTTTTTCACACCAATACTAATGTCAATCCGTGGAGGGAATTTGATTATCTCTTCTACTAAACTTTTACTTCTGTCATCCAACAGGATTTCCTCTGGAGAAAATCCCGTCGATTCATGTCTCAAGGTGTTCATAATTCTCTTAAATTCTGCTTCATATTAGCCCCATGCCCTATGGTTGTGATGACAATAGGTACGGGAAAGTCGGCCTCGTCTTTGTTCGTGTGTTACGTTTGACACACCGTCTACAATACTTTCCAATTCACTTTCTACATTATTGTCAATGCCGAGATTCCTCATGTTACGGCAGTTCAAACTCATTCCTACGTCAATGTCATCCGGCCACTTAACAATGTTTATAGGCTGGTATTGCCTATGCACACCGTCTCCTGCCTCGTCAAAACCAACTACCATTGTTTTATCTAGTGACATACATGTCAAAGTTTTGCTCTCGCAGTTAATCACTGCACGGTACTTTAATAGCCAATCTAACCCGATAATTACTTCCGTAGTTAAGTCTGGCACGACGACAAACTCTTGTTCAAATTGTGCCCCACATATCTCGAAGTTGACAAAAATCTGTTTCGTGACCGGTTTACTGGCCTTCCCAGTAGCACCGATAATTTTCACTCCTGTTACTGGCATAACTACGATGCCAGGTCTGTCTTTCAGTAACTCAAATATTTTCCCAGATACAGCACTCAATTCTGCACCGGTGTCAATCAACACGTTTAGTTGTAGGTCGTGCATATTAACAGACACTACTATCTGTCTACACTTGTCCTCGACTGTTTCTTTATTTTCCCGCAGTAAATCCTCGTCTATATCCAGGTCATTCCAGAAAAAACCATCCGGCTTTGATCCTAAATCCGGTTTATCTGGCGGCTTTTTCAGCCTCTGTTCACATACAGTTTTAATTTCAACACGTTTGTCCCGAGGCTTAGTCTGTAGCCTCGCCTCGAATACCGAAACCTTTTCCTCTAACTCGTCAACTAGTGAGTGTTGCTTTGCTATCAATTCACTAATTGTCACCTTCGTTGCTTCCTCTTTAGTCAGATTGATCTCATCTGCCAATCTACCTGGAGAAATGTGCCCAGTAGTATTTGCAATTACTTCCTCTAGATCTGCGCAACCCACACTGTTATCGTCTGACCGTATAATGTCAGCTCTAACCTCATACACGCTGTAATCTATGTGCTTTTCTACCAATCGTGTCCGGCTATCACTAAAATTTTCGTAATCTTTCTCCTTAATACTCTCGCAATGTTTAAACTGGATGTTCGCGTCGGATGGGTCGGCTACTGCTACCATAACAACTTTCGGTAAAGTCTGCCGGTTAGGGCCAGAACTTTCCGTTACTACTTCAACATTCAACTCCTGCGGGACGAAACACGACGCATCTTGTTCGTGCTCCCCATTAACATCAACTATTTCTAGTAAAGTCTGCCGGTTAGGGCCAGAACTTTCTATCACTTCACAATCACTATCTTCCTGCGGGACGAGACGCGGCAAATCCTGCCCGCGCTCCCCATAAACACTTCTCCCGTACAGGCCCCTATAATCTCTTAGTTCGTCGTATAAGCGACCGAACTGCCTTAACCAGACCTCATCCCTCTCTGCATCTCCTCGCTCGATGACGGACGTTTTATCCGACATCTGATCTTCTTTCAACACTTGCGAATCATTCTTAAACTCAATCTCCAGTTCCGCTGTGGGTATTACAGCTGCCACTTTATAATCGATTTCCGGAACACTACTTAAATTGTTCTCACTGACAGTGAATGTACTTCCTACTGCCGTGTCTACAGCTGATCTACTACTTGTGGGCGCACTCCTTTCTCCTAACACTGGCACACTCTCCCGCCGTTGATTATTCCATACGGAATTTTCATAACGACGACACCTGGGTTTTCTCCTGCTATTGGGCCGCCAAAATTTCTCCACGCCCGGTCGGCCCCTCACCGGCGCGGCTAATGGTTTCCCTGTCTCGTCCCAGCAGATACGCTCCCCGGATACTGCTGAGGCGGCTGGTCACACCCTCTGGCGTTATTACTATTCTGCGCAGCCCGTATCACGCTAGTATGATACTGGTTTCCGTCATTCCGGTTATTATTTGCATTGTACCGATTGTTATTACGGTCCCAACCATTATTGTTATTGCTGCCATGGTTGCGGTATGCATTATTCCCATGGTTATCGTAGTTGTGGTACCCATTGTTGTTACCACGGCCTCTACCACTGTCGCGATTATTGCGCCAATTGTCCTCATCCTCCACTCTTTCCAGGAAATCATTGATTGTCCTGTAATTGCTTCCTACGTATCGTTTTGTATCCTCTGGAAGCTTCATGTAGAGTTCCCAGACTATTTCGGATTCCGTGCGGCGATCACGCAAATATTCCAACTTGCGGATCCAGCCCTCACAAAACTCCTTCATCGAACCGCGCGAATTCGCATCGAAAGGCCTCGATACGACAAATTCGCGCCAGACACCTTGCTGTTTCTGCTCTGACCAGTATTCAGCCAGAAACAAATTTTTAAACTCGTCAAAAGTCAGGTTCGTAATGTTGAGGTTCAAGCCCCAACGCTTGGCATCACCAGCCAACACATCAATAACCGCATTAATTTTTCTCTCATTAGTCCATGATCTGGTTAAAACTCTTTCACAATTTTTAATGAAATCCGTCGCATGTATACCGCCTTTTTTCAAGGGGTCGAACCGCTCCTCTTTCGTCAACAATTCCGAACTATGTGCACAGATTGGCACATAGCTCTGTTTTTCGTCAAGTTTCCTTTCTAATTCCGACACCCTCGTAATCACTTGGCAAGTGGTTGTCGCAAGCGTTTCCACTTCCCTCTTTTTCTCTTCGCAGGTATTAGCCTGCTTCGTCACTTTGGTATCTACTTCGGATACTAAAGCCTTTAAAGTTTCCACCTTCTGATGATCCTCTTTTCTCACTAATTGAATTTGTTCCGTCACCTTATTCTCGATGATCGGAGCAACTGCGTCTCCTACACTTTTCTCGATTCTGCTAATTTCGGAATAAAAACGAGTATTTATGCTCGCAATTTCCGCCTGAACGCCTATCATTTCCTGTTTAAGATTACCGATTTCGGTATTAATTACAACAATATCTTCTTTGATTTTATCAACTTTTGTGTTAACAACTCCAACATTGTTGATAACAACGTTAATAGCTTTGTTCTGATTGTCTAGCATTCGTTCAATTTTTTCAGACTGAGCCACTTGCTTGGCAGCCTGAGCTTCTTGCTTGGCAGCCTGAGCTTCTAGCTTGACCGATTGACTCTTGATTTCGTTAATCAAAACATTCAATAAATCAGTTAAATTCCCGGAAACTACCGGTTTTACTTCCGCAGCGGCTTCCTCTTTAATTTTCCCCCCGTATTCGTCATCAAGGGATTCAGATTTGATTTTCACTTCCGATTCCGAATCATTTTCTAAAGTTTGGAATTCCATTTCTGCTCTTTGTTGCGTTTCGGCGGTCGCGTCTTTCATGCTAGCCGCCTGCCCCTGAACAATGGGTACCGCGGTGCGCGTTTCCCACTGTTCGACCGATTGTTCCGTATCCAAGTCTACCAAATTTTGGCAATTGTTGCCTTCACTCATTTTAATAATTTTCAATATAAATGCCAAATCTCAAATATAATTAGGATTACTCCCACTACTTATTCTCGCTGACGTAACGCCCTGTACGTAACCAGTACTTCGTTACGAGATTCGCAACATACAAAATTCGTGTCCAGAACAACCTCAAATCCGAAGATTGTCCTGTCACCAGGTCGCCACGTGTAACCTCCCCCTCACTTATCGACCTTAATGACAGTGAAAAATTAAACCGCGTGTACCTAATGGAAATTTGGGAAAAGCAATCGTCACCGAAGTTAATCTATCGGTAAAGAGGGGGGAAAGGGTTACATCTAAATGAAAGGAAAAATGCAAATGAAACTGGCGGAAATTAATTTTGAAAAGGGGTAAAGTTAATAAAGAAAGTAAATGTGCGGCCGTTACGTTAACAATTAACTAGCGGTAATTAGATATTTGAGATTTGGCGGAAATCACGGTCGCCAGTCCTAAGGACAATTACTATAGTAACTGAAAAAGAAAGGTTATTACACATATAATTAACACTAGAAGCGTGGCAACTGAAGGTTGACACGTGTAGTGTGAAAACTGAAAGTTTGTCAGAAGTAATAAATTTCGCTACACTCTGACTTAATTTAGCAAAAGAATTAATAAAACCGGAAAATCTAAAGTTAATTTAGTGACTGAAGTTAATAGTGAGCTTTCTTTCTGAAGCACATCGAAATCCAGTAAAATACGGTTAGTCTTGGACTACCTCAACAATCATTTCAAAAGCAACTTGACTCTACGCAATTTAGAAACAAGAGATTTTACTTTGAACTTGAATTAAATGATTCTGAACTATTAACAATAGTAAAATTTAGTACGTACCAAGCTGAGCTGCAGTCACAGGTAAGCTAAAATATGCTAACAAAACTCGCACTCTAAATTTGTGCTCGTGTAACCTAAATATTGTAGCCAGCTACTGAACTTTGAAATTAAAGCAGTGAAATCTAATTATATTATTTTAATGCTGGCGTTTGAATTTCAACGACACTCGGGTTCATTTCGGAAAAGGAAGGGACCCTGCTTGGCAATGCAATTGGGACAATGAGCAACAAAGGTTCATGCTAAGTTGCTGTAATTTTGCGAGGCAAATGGAACAATTTGAAAAGCTGAGGTCTGCCATACAGTTCTGAAACTTTACATGCTTTTAGTCTTCCTTGTTGGTTGATTGAAGGTTTGAAGCCGTCGATCGAGGAGGTGGCGACAGTCACTCATTGTCGGCCGTCGCTGTTGCAGAAGCTGGATGTTGGCGCGCCTTCTTCTCGACACGGTCACCAGGCGAAACGGGCTCTTGATGTGCGCCAGCTAATGCTTCCCGTCCGCGACACCATGTCAGAAACTATCATCGCGAGTCGAGCGCAATTACATGCTGCCAAACCCCGAAAGCGCGGCAACTCGCGGGAGCGTCACACAACACCTGCTCCACTCGCTACTCCCGCCAGACTCTCACTGCTCTGCCCGCGCTCCACGCGGCAGAGTTAACACTACCAAAGATCCTACACACTTTGAGTCTTCACACGACCTATCGATGTAATCGTTCGATAGCAGTTTTCCCTAGGCAAGACCCAGCGTAAAAATACAAATACTATTTACGAAACAAACCAATTATACATCGACATAAATGCATAAATATATATACACAAATAGTAAAACAATTACAATATATAAAGAGACAGAAATGTCATATCTTGAGGTAACAAAACAAGGAAAAAAATAATAGTACAATAGATGGAAATAGGAGGATATGCATTTCCGGCGTTACACATTGTGCAAATATTCACATGGTATCTTTCACACAGAGCCGCAAAGCTGAAGAATAATGTAAACTCTGCTGCATGTCATAAGCTAAACAAAGTGCTAACAAAAGGAACTAATGTGCTATGAGGATATCTGTAGGCACATATGAAAAAGTTCAAAAATAATGAGCAGCACAAGCAAAGAAATAAAATACATAATCAGACAATAACCACAAAAGCAGGTAATTGCCACAACTAATCATTAAAAAAACTAGCTGGATGCATCGAAAAACTGTTAAATTTATCGCAGGAAACAGTATAGTGCAACTAAACAAAGATCCAACAAAATATTTCCGAAAAAATATCTAGGGGCATCTAAAGAAAACATATTTGTTATTGGCAGAACATAAAAAGGTATACATCTGTTTACAAAATATGTAACAAACCCAATCAGTTTCTAAAGAAATATTTCACAATTTAGGCAACGTATTCTATATAAAACAGTACCACGTACCACACTAGTCACTGAAATAAGAAGAATAAGGATTCCACAAGGTACCCACTTTATGTCACGTCTAGCATAGCGCCCGTTGCTTCGCTCGCGTAAACTGTATGGCCTGCAAAGATTTTTTTTTTATTGGATCGAATTTTTATGTTGTTCACAAACTGCAACGCCTTCTAAGCTTTTCACGCTAATAAAGGTCATGTAAGCATCGTCTTTTCCACATGTACTTCTGACTAAAAAGCGATTTGGTAGCTGGAGTCCAGAGTTTTTCTTAATCATCCCTTCTGCGTCCTTATGGAGTTTCTTCCCCTAACAAATGTTTCTTTATATCTAACTGAGAAGTGAGATACCAATTTTCATAAATTCAGCTTAAATTTTGTTTTTTAACGCAACGAAGTATTTTCTGAGGAATTTTCATCCCCTATTGTACTGTCTTAGGGGTTGAATTTTCAGAAACACTGAAACACGTACTTTTCTGTTTCGAACCGAGAACGCAAATGCCAGTTGCCGCAGATATAGCCTTAAAAATCCTTAACTAGTTCTTTAGTAATTATTTATTTTCAGAAAAACTTTCATCCACTGTTTACCTCCATAGTGGTTGAAATTCCAAAAATGCTGAAACGCGTATTTCTTAATTTCTGACTGAGAAACCAAATACCAATTTTCATAGTTCTAGTTTCGAAACTCCCTTAATCGTGACATACTTTCAAAAAGCTTTTCGTCCCCTATTTCACCCCCTTAGAAATGGAATTTCGCACAATCCCTTCTCAAACGATAACTACAGTGTAAGATCCGCACTCTGTCTATACTTCATGTTTCTATCCTTAGCAGTTTGGGCAGAGCGATGATGAGTCAGTGTGAATCAGTCTGAACCTATATCATCCCCTTAGGGTTGGATTTCCAAAAATAGTGACAAGTATTTTTTTCATCTGTACGCAAGAAGCCAAATACCAAATTTCAAAGGTTTAGCTTTAAAAATGCTTATGCAATGGAATGTTTTCATAAAACGTTTCACCTCTGTTTCACGCCATTAGGGACTGAATTTCCAAAAACAGTGACATACGTACGTTTTGCTTCTAACTGAGAAGACAAATACAAATTTTCATAGATTTAGCCTCAAAAATGCTTGCACATTTAAACATTTCAATAAAAACTTTCATTCCCAGTTTTACCCCCGTAGTGTTTGAATTCCCAAAAATAGTGATACATGTATTTTTTATTTCTAAGTGATAAGCCAAATTTAAATTTCCATAGATTTAACTTCAAAAATGCTTTTATAATAAAATATTTTCGTAAAAAGTCTTATCCCGCATTTCATCCCCTTAGGGATTCAGTCTAAATTTATTTCTAACAGAGAAATCAAATACCAATGTCCACAGGCATAGCTTTAAAAGTACTTTAGTAGCTCTGTAATAGTGATATATTTAGAAAAAAAAAATTTCAGCCACTATTTCACTAGCAAATGGTAAAACTTCCAAAA
Source organism: Schistocerca serialis cubense (assembly GCF_023864345.2). Classification (NCBI taxonomy): domain Eukaryota; kingdom Metazoa; phylum Arthropoda; class Insecta; order Orthoptera; family Acrididae; genus Schistocerca; species Schistocerca serialis. The sequence continues at coordinate 336,699,981 of NC_064642.1, forward strand.
ATGCTGAAACATGTATTTCTTTAATTCTGACTGAGAAACCAACTGCCAATTTTCGTTGGTCTGGCTTCAAAATTGACCTAATAGCGGCATCTTTCTTTAAAAAAAATCCCATATTTCACCCCCTTAAGGTTGGAATTTCGAAAAATCCCTTCTTAAACGACGCCTGCAGTGTAAGGTCCACAGATTGTCCTAATTTCAAGTTTCTGTCCTTAGCGGTTTGGGCTGTGCGATGATGAGTCAGGCAGTCAGTCAGTCGTTCAGTCAGGATATTGCCTCTTGTCTACATAGAGATTATTCCTGTTAAAGAAGTCACTGTAATTAACTAAAAGTTTGCTAAAATACAAAAAGTGTTCACAGGGTGAAATGGTAGAATTTACAATGTTCCTAGATTTCTTAACTACAATTGGTTTGCAATCATTGGTAGTATTTATTAACAACCATATGGCCTATGCATGGGCCGTTCCATATCTGGCATAATAGCAGGCATTTTCATTAACCACCTAGAAAAGAAATTATTCAGCAGATAGGAATTAGTTAAAAACATATTGTATCACTAAATAGACGTAGATGATACCATAATTTTTGTGGAAAGTGAGACCAGTGACACCCTGATATCGTAAAGTTATTTAATGATGTAGAAAATAAATTTCTCTGCTATAGTCGTAGTAATTTCTTAAATTTATGCAAGGAATGTCATAACAATTGGCCATAATTCAAGATATAGACGGAAGTACTACTTCCAACATAGCAATCACTGCCACATAATGTCACCCACATTCACACCAGAAGGCTGTATACAAAACGTTGGGACACAGAGCAAACTAAATTCTTTTGAACAAAGAGAATTGAGAAAAGGAATTCGACATTATCAAGAAAATGACATTAGCTAATGACCTCCCCATCTCAATAATACACAACAGCATAAAAAACAGAACAAAATATCTGGTTCAATGGAACAATGTAATAAGACAATCCAATGTGTAGCCAGAATATCTTTTGTAGGCAATATTTCCAAACAAGTAGCAAACCTTGTCAGATCACACAAACTGAAAGTAGCTCTCCAGGAGCAATAAACGACTGCAGGAATTATTTCACACATTAAATAATAAAACAAATAAATTCATAAATTCAGGAATATAAAAAATGATCTGTAAAACTTGCTCAAGCTACTGTATAGGACAGAATGGCAGGAATTTTCATATTAGATATAATGCACACAATAAAAATAGTTACAAACGTAAGAAAACACTCAGAAAAACACAGGATACCACTTCAAAAACATAGGAAAAGATCTTAAGTTAATCCTTACCTTCCCGAAATGGATTTAACAATGGATTTAATGGACAAAATTTTTGTCTACCACAAAAAAATCAGCTGAAAAAAAATTCTAAATGACATGCCAGATAGTGGATCGCTTCAATTCTCCAAAAGTTTCATCTGTATACAATACTTACAATAACTCCATAAAATTATTCATTACTTCATACATCCCCCTCAAACATTTGCAACAAAATAGCATAAAACAGAATTAATACGACTTAATTTAAATAGTTATTGCTGCTGCTAATCTCAGATGTAATTGACAATCAAATGTAAATAATGTCTCTCACTAAAACAGAACTCCCCTGACTGTATCCACACTCATTGGGAAACAATGGTGTCATAATATCTTATAATATCCCTTGGAAAGTCTGAATGAACCGAATAGGATGAGATAACTTACATTCCTAGTGCTGGTATCGTTGAAATTAATAGCAGAAAATGTAAGGGACTGTTCTGCCTACCGAAAGTAAGTTAGGGGTTTATATGGTATTACAATTTATTACATGTTAAGATCGAACAGTTACATTCTACAAGATTACACAGGGCTTGTTCATTAATGATGGAAATCACAGAATAAACCTAGTATCATTATGTGATTACTGGCACGGTACCTCAGTTCTGTGGGGTCGCAAAGAGGAAAAAGGGGGGGAAAATAATTTAATGGCATCACCTCTAATATCCAAAGTTACAAGGCTTGTACATTTCGGCAGGAACAAAAACAATTGCATCGATCAGCATATGAATACGGAGAAATGAGCTAATTATGTACGAAAAAGGAGCTAGTACCACCCAGCCGACATCGTTGTGCGAGCATTTCTTTCTAAGAAATCATCTGGACGCGATCATTTAAATTGTAGCCCAGTCACGAACACGGGGTGCAAAATTTAAGTGAATTTAGCTGAAGTTAAAGTGAATAAAACACGCGTCTCAAGATCATTGTCTCTGTAAGAACAAAACTTAACCGAACTTATCATCTCACTTCGCAAAGCAGCGCTTGCCACCTCAAGAGTCGAAGCCACTTTTGAAAACAGCGTCGTCTCCTATCAGAAACTGATTTCTTTCAAGTCCAACGCTAGAGATTAGGTGACGTCTAACATCAGGATAACAGGACCTGCTTCCTTCATAGTCTGGTACTGGAGCCAGTGTCTGCTTCCCTCCGACGCTGATACTTGAATCCTTGTACTTTGCTTCCACATGGCTGTGAGTATTAAAATTCGTAGTCTTGCCACAGAATAGTGAATGTACAGAACGGAAACTCGGCTGCAATCCATGCGCCAAAATGTAGGACCGTACTGAAACCGAGTGAACAACTGTGTCTGAACCAAAGGCAAAACCGTAACGCTTTGTTTATATTAATAATTGTGTATCTTAGCTGCTAGGCTTACCTACAAGGAAACAGTTATTTTATGTGCTTTTGAAGTTAGAAATATATAATGAGCAGTAGTAAGAGGAAAGACCACTCATGAAAGTGACGAGCATTTATCATGAAGCAGCTGATAGCAGCATTTTCGTGCTGTTGACAGTAAAAGCTCATTAAACAGAAAAAAATACTGTGTGTAACTGAAGCAAAGCTACATCCACTCCTGGAGTTGAGGCTTCGGTAAAAGTTCTTCTTATCCCTTAAAAAAATTAGAAGTGACTTGTTTTGCAATTGGGCGTTTCTTCACTACTGTATATTATAATACGTCTCATCCGATTTTGAGGAAACTAATTGGCGCACAAAATTGATATTTTATTTCGTATCTGATAGTTTCATATCACAACTCGATAATGAATTGTTCATTTTTTCGATACTGCTCATAGTTATCGCGCTACTTAATTTCCTAGTACTCAGCACCATAAAATTTGAAGGATTTGCAGTGAGAAATGTGCTCGTTGGACACATTACGGTCAGCTCATTTTAGGTGATACGCCCCTACGTACTGAATGTAGCTATCATATCGAAACTGTTCTTAAAGTCGGAAGAAAAGCCATGTTTCACTACAGAACTGAGAAGGTAAAAGTTAAAGTATTCTATGTGATCGCACTGCCCGACGGCGCCACGTGCAAGTATTCCGCACCTCAGTCCCGAACAGTTCTTGCAAGCACACGGACTTTCCTCGATTTAATGATCGTGATTTATTGTTGGACTCACTGCTGGAAGAAAATGATGAAGAAGAAAGCTTTCCACACCAACCGTTACTTAATGGAAAAGATGAAACACGTCTCACGCTTAGGCAAAAGCATCAAAGTTTCTTTTCGACACTTATCAACCATCATTTCATAAACGAGTATGATTCATATTACTCAATATGTTACAGTGGTCTTATAGGTCTGAGCTATTCCAAAACATTTGTATAAGTAAAATTTTAATGCAGCCTACTGCCTTCATGTAAAGTAATACCGATGTTAATTCAAAACGAATTCGCTGACTGCTAATACCGCGGCATCGTCTATGTCAGGTCTACGTATGTTACTTATTAGTGAGATATGAAAATTTGTACTGCACCGAAACTCTAACCTGGATTTCCGGCTTATCGCGAGTGGTTGCCTCAGTCACTTCTGCTATCTGTGCAGGCCATTTTGTTTCGAATTAATTTCGGACGGCTATCAATCGTCATTAAGATCGTTCCTCCAGACATACGAGTAAATAATACCTTCGGTAAGTGTTTCTTTCAGGTTGAAAATATGAATGAAAATTCCAGCACTGATACAGGCACAGAAACTCTTGCAGTGTGTGCCACGTAACAGCTGTTCTGTTGGAAGTGAAAACTTAAGATGTAAAATAAAATTACTGCAAGCAAAAAATCGCTATTTACAAAACAAAGTAGCTGCACTGTCATCTGAAGCTAAAAGCAGTTCCAGTTCACAGCTAGCACTTTTTAAGAGAATTGAGGTTGAAAACTTATGTGATTCGTTTTTAACTAAAGATTTTTCACAGCCTGTTTCATGGGCGTTTCCTTTCATTTAATCGGTTGGATAAGTTTCGTATCGTAAGAATGTCTTTTTAGAATCGTAGTAGCAAGGAGCTGCCGTTTTGCGTTTACTCGGTTTCCGTATGGCGTCGAACGCAACGCTTGATTTGATACAGATCAAAGGAGCCGCCTCCTTGCTTTCCTTAGTGTGTACTGTCTAACCTGTGGCCTTGCTTTTAACCAGTCATGTTGCAACGCCAACTGTTCCGCCAACCGTATAAGAGGCTGTTTTCTGTTCATTTCCGTCTACATTAATGTTCGGAGGATAGCCGGAGCGACAGAGAGAAGCCGACTTTCTGCGATCCCCTCCTAGTAAACTCGAGTGGAAAATTTCCACCTGAGACTACAGAAAGCAATAGACTAGTAGCTGCGATGAGACAGAGCTTGTATGCGTAAACAACTCTTTGGCGCCAACTTGGCCGTGAATTTTAGAACCTTTTAGAAAATATCCTGTTGTTAGACTTGCCTGAGAATCTACAAAGAGCTCTTCCCCTTGCACAATTAGAAACGACTGCTAAAAAGAGTTTTTTGTTCTGCCTTGACTCTCTAGATGCTGTCGGACCAGACCGTGCGAGGTGCGTACATTATTAAAGAAATGCGAGGGGCAGTCTGGGATTTCACAGCATAGACACCAACCAGCTAGTCGTCCACTTAAGGATTTATCTTTTCAAATCGCTTCAGACTCCGTACACGGGACGCGCGACTGTCTGTTGTTTTAAAGGAGAGGCGTCCCAGGGAGTGCCGCAGCCGTTCCGGCTTACGGTGCGTTATGTGGGCGGGAACATGCCTTCCGCGACGGATGTGTCCTGCCTACACCAAAGAGCTTGCCACAGCCGTAGCTTGAAGCCAAAAGGCCAAGATCACATTACTAGTTAACATTTTATCCTCTTATAACGAGTGATCAGTTCTGCTCAAAGCAGAGATGGACATTGACTTTAATGAAACGACGCAGCTAACTACTGGCGGGAACTGTTTAAAACTGTATATCGTGTTATGATTTTCTGTAAAAAGACAGCGTGAAAAATATATACACAGGATAAATTAATTCATTTTTTGTGAGAAAATATTATGTTGAACCAGAGATGGTCAAATGTAGTGTCGATTGTGTAGTAGCGTCTCTGCTCAACAGCAATCGCTGATTCAAGATGTTCTGGGTAATGTGCCAAAGTAACTTTAGATCGAGAGATATACGGAGGACTCTCAAGTGTAAAAACGTGTTGTATCTGATGTGTGCTGGATATATACTTACTCGCTACGGGAAGTAATAATTGTCTTGTTTGCAAGATTCTGTAAAAGGAATCCCAACAGAAGTTGGAAATAATGAAGGTAAAGAAAGTTATTTTGTTACTAATGCAGTACTTATATTCACAAATGGTGATTGAGACGATGTATAGCACATCCAATGATTTGGTAAAGCTAATTGTTAATGTATAATCAGTTTATTGAATGTGTTAATTGTAAGTATTATTAATTTTCAAAGAGTCAGAATACAAGATTAAAACTGTGTGCCGGGCCGAGACTCGAACTCGGGACCTGTTGCCTTTCGCGGGCAAGTGCTCTACCAACTGAGCTACCCAAGCACGACTCACGCCCCGTCCTCACAGCTTTACTTCGGCCAGGTCCCGAGTTCGAGTCTCGGCCCGGCACACAGTTTTAATCTGCCAGGAAGTTTCATATCAGCGCACACTTCGCTGCAGAGTGAAAATCTCATTCCAGTCAGAGTACAAGTTTTAAAGTTAGTGCCATATTGTTACTTACCCCAAGTCAATACTTGTTCCCAGATCTATGTCATTTTTGATTAACTATCCTTCTCAAGAAATTATTCTCTCAATCATATTCGATTTAATTAAAATGTATGCTAAGCAACAGCCTTGTACAAAACCTGTTTGCTAACTATACAATTTAAAGTACTAACAAAGAGCAGTGCAAAGAGCGATATAATTGCGCAGATAAATGTAAGAAATTTTATTATTTCAGGGACAGCATTCCTGAAGCACAGGGACCATTAATTTCAAATTGATCAGGTTTTGTTTATTAAGCAGGGTCAATTTCAAATCAGTAGTGTTGCATCAGATACAGTTTTTGTGTTATGTAAAAATATACAGTTTTAGTTTGGTTTAAGGTTATTCAGAGTTTACATTCTCGCAGCTAAATTAAATTTACATTCTCGCAGTCAGAATAGTTCGTTACAGGGCAAAGCGCAAAAGCAACGAGATAAAGTACACGTTCACATGCCATTCCCATTCTAACAGTTGTGTTTCAGACTACTGCCGGTTACGTAATTTCAATCATACTTCAAACGTACATGTTTCGAGTGTGAATGGAGATAAAGTACACGTTCACATGCCATTCCCATTCTAACAGTTGTGTTTCAGACTACTGCCGGTTACGTAATTTCAATCATACTTCAAACGTACATGTTTCGAGTGTGAATGATGGTCTGAAACTGTGGTAATTTCTGTGCAATGAAGGAAATACAATTCCTGTAAATAGATACACAAGAAATACTATTCTTAACATTAACCCTCAAAAAATTCCATAATTTATATTTTCCGATTTTCCATTTGCAGTAAAACCATGAAAGGACATCTGCAGGAGAAGAGGACGAGACCAATACACACACACACACACACACACACACACACACACAGACAGTACGTATGTAAACGGTAGCTCATGAAAATTGAAATAAATCGCGAAATGCATCGTGTTTTATTATTTCCCTCATTAATATTTAAAATATCCTTCCCGTAATAAGTGCTGTATATCGTGCTAGTCATGTTAAATGTGTCTGTAGGGAAAAAGTCCACATAACCACACTCTGCTAACAAGCAAAGTAATCTGATGGTTTGGTATATTGCGGTCCTGGCAGCAAGTTTTCATGCCACTTCTCATTTTTATTTAGAATTTGGCTGAAGTTAAATGATACTTTAATTTTTTCCGTTTTAATAACTGTTTAATTTATAGGAAACCTTGGACTTTATAGCAAATCTTCAGAGATTTTGTTGATCTGTTGCAGATCTATGAGGATAACGAATAGAAGCTACGATTTTAAATAATACATTGTGATATTTCATGATAAAATGTAATACTGGTCTAAATAAATAGATTAAGCAGTACAAAGACGCCTTGTTAATGTTACGCACGTCTTTACAATCACGACAAATTTGTTACTACGGGTACGTGAACAACTCGTGGAAGCGGTTAAGGACTGATGAATAGATCTGCAGCTAGCAAGGGAGCTAGTATTGACAGCTTTACGACTGCAGTTGTTTCCTGGGCAACAATTCGGGTTTGTCAGTGACTGAAGCGAACGAATGAAACCTACGTTTTAGCTCGTGCGAGGTGTTACGGATTAATCATGCGTTCTTGTAGCAGTAGTAATAGTTGCAGCATTAGTAATTTAAATCATCAGTAGATCATTTTACAAGGTTACTGGGAAAGCCATACTTTTACAAATTAAGAACAATAAACATGATTCATGTATTCAGCCAAATACATATTTATAAGTCTAGTTTTACTAGGAGGGAATATTCAATCAGCCGTCGCCTGATAGTAGAAACAGTCATGTCGTTTGCCTGAAGTAATTTAAGGAAATCAGAGGAAACCCGAATTTAATTCTAAAGTATAGTCCACAGATGTACAAGATATTTTCAAATCTAGTGCGAGAAAGTTCGTAAGCAGATCAGCACGCAACTTCACGGAATTCACAGGTGATGATACGGTTGTCCCAGTCTTCAGTCTTTTTACGTGCTTCTCTTTGGAATATCAGAAGAAGCGACTACTATAGATCTATTTCATTGACTCATCAGTCGCGATCAACGGAGGACACGAATGAAGAAAGTTTAATTACGATAACTCGTACAAGAATATCCGTTCTAGTTTCTAGAGCATGGAAAAGCCAAAACCCGTTGAATAACAAAATAGTTACTTGTTGACGGATGTAACACTAAGTGAACATCACCTTGTTTCTGTATGAGTTGTCAATGTAACTACAAGGTATGTTCCTTAACATCTTAAACGTGAATTAAGATCTGTTTCTATTGTTCAACTGTAGTAGTATCTATTGCAAATTAGGATGGTCATTATATGATGGTAACAACTTTTATTTTTTTTAATACATTAAGAAATATACATTATAGCTATGTTGACGTTTGATCCAATGACCTGCTGATGTCCAATTAGAATGAAACTAATCGTAAACAAATATTTTGCGATATAGCCACTTGTACCCTTTGCATGACATCATTCTTCATATTCTTGAAAGCTGTGGGCCACTGTCTTCAACAGTAAATCTAGTTGCATTGAAATTCTTATTTTTTTCTATTATAGGTTATTTATTTGCACTATCTTTAGTCTTTTGAAACGATTCCCGCACCAGTCTTTCCTTGTCGCAGTCTCTGCTACAACAAACATTCGACATTATTTGCCACACCAACGTTAGAATTTTAATACTCCTAGTTCATCAGCTTCTCTGCCAACTTATCATTTCCTGCTAGTCTTCGTGAAACTTCAAGTAACCTACTGTTTCGGCAAGAAATTCGCATAGGCTTCATTACTTCCCGTGCCTCCTACTTCTTACTTTACCCGACCAGTAGTTTTCTCACATCACTCGGTAATGTGTCAGTTCAGATTATTCCAGTTCCTTGTTATGCTTACTCACCACGATAAGCGATTCATTTTCGTACAGTCTTGTGTTACAGACGTACAGTTTAAAACATTACTCACGTTCTTTGTTGATATTTATTAACGATCAAGTTGTTTTGCTGAAGAAACTTTTCTTTCTTAACTGTGCTTATTTGCTTCTGAAGTGTTATTTGCATTTGCCATCTCTGGTTGCTCCCTAGATGGCTGAATTCTGCCATTTCTACAAACAGACGATAAACGGCAGCTTTATTTTTGAAGTGGTGGTTTTTCACCAATTTAATGGCTTACGTTTAGGTGTTGAAATAAGAAGAGTATTAAACAGTATATTGATAGTTTATTGATAATGTAGCGTAAAGATTAAGTTACCACCATTCGCTTGTCTTTTTTTAAGGTGTACTTTGACTAATTCCACATCGCAGAAGATTCCTCTTTTGATAGAGTCAATGAAGATTCTTCTTTTGCTACAGTCGATGAAACACAGGGAATAAGTAAAATTCACTTAATTTTCATATTAATCTGTGTTGTTAAGTATAGTTCTTCTTAACGCTTACAATTACGCGTCAACTGAAATCAGGCCATTACATCTTCATTGTGAGAATAGTGGAAATTACCAAGAAAGTGGCATGAAAAAAATTTCAACTATTTGACAAGGAAGAATATTTTAAGATAACTGTTGAGAGATAAAAAAATATGACAATGTTCATGAGTTTTCAACAATATAGTGTCTTGTGATCGAAACCAGAGAGCTTAGTGATATAAGAATGGTACTCTAAAAATGAAACAATTAGCACGCCTCTGAAAATATGAAAGGACAGATAAGAAGAGCCATCAACAAAAATTAGTGAGAACATAACTGAAATGGTGTTCTTACTATCAATGCCAGCTACCCTACCTGTTGCTCGGATTTGTAAAGAACTCTCGCAGCAGCTTGTGCTCAATACATTAAAAACCGTTGACTTAGGCACTCACTTACTTTCTCAGATTTTATTTTTCATTAACTTCTGCCAGTGATAGCTGACAACACGTCTCCTTTCAATATTAACAGGATTCCATATTACAATAGCGCTAGTGTATGCTCCTTTCAGGAACCATTTAACATCTTAATTGGTTTGGGTTAAGAACTAATTTAGAATGAGTAGGCATTGCTTGCTGGGTAAACAGAAAATAAAATTGTGAAGAAGCTGCAAGTGGCATATAATTCTATTACCGGTTTCATCTACATCTACATCTACATTTATATTCTGCAAGCCACCCAACGGTGTGTGGCGGAGGGCACTTTACGTGCCACGGTCATTACCTCCCTTTTCTGTTCCAGTCGCGTATGGTTCGCGGGAAGAACGACTGTCTGAAAGCCTCCGTACGCGCTCGAATCTCTCTAATTTTACATTCGTGATCTCCTCGGGAGGTATAAGTGGGGGGAAGCAATATATTCGATTCCTCATCCAGAAAAGCACCCTCTCGAAACCTGGCGAGCAAGCTACACCGCGATGCAGAGCGCCTCTCTTGCAGAGTCTGCCACTTGAGTTTGCTAAACATCTCCGTAACGCTATCACGGTATCCCACACTGATGAGCAATACTCAAGTATAGGTCGAACGAGTGTTTTTTAAGCCACCTCCTTTGTTGATGGACTACATTTTCTGAGGACTCTCCCAATGAATCTCAACCTGGCACCCGCCTTACCAACAATTAATTTTACATGATCATTCCACTTCAAATCGTTCCGCACGCATACTCCCAGATATTTTACAGTAGTAACTGCTACCAGTGTTTGTTCCGCTATCATATAATCATACAGTAAAGGATCCTTCTTTCTATGTATTCGCAATACATTACATTTGTCAATGTTAAGAGTCAGCTGCCACTCCCTGCACCAAGTGCCTATCCGCTGCAGATCTTCCTGCATTTCGCTACAATTTTCTAATGCTGCAACTTCTCTGTATACTACAGCATCATCCGCGAAAAGCCGCATGGAACTTCCGACACTATCTACTAGGTCATTTATATATATTGTGAAAATCAATGGTCCCATAACACTCCCCTGTGGCACGCCAGAGGTTACTTTAACGTCTGTAGACGTCTCCCCATTGATGACAACATGCTGTGCTCTGTTTGCTAAAAACTCTTCAATCCAGCCACACAGCTGGTCTGATATTCCGTAGGCTCTTACTTTGTTTATCAGGCGACAGTGTGGCTCTGAGCACTATGGGACTCAACTGCTGTGGTCATAAGTCCCCTAGAACTTAGAACTAATTAAACCTAACTAACCTAAGGACATCACACACATCCATGCCCGAGGCAGGATTCGAACCTGCGACCGTAGCAGCCCTGCGGTTCCGGACTGCGCGCCTAGAACCACTAGACTACCGCGGCCGGCATCAGGCGACAGTGCGGAACTGCATCGAACGCCTTCCGGAAGTCAAGGAAAATAGCATCTACCTGGGAGCCTGTATCTAATATTTTCTGGGTCTCATGAATAAATAAAGCGAGTTGGGTCTCACACGATCGCTGTTTCCGGAATCCATGTTGATTCCTACAGAGTAGATTCTGGATTTCCAAAAACGACATGATACGCGAGCAAAAAACATGTTCTAAAATTCTACAACAGATCGACGTCAGAGATATAGGTCTATAGTTTTGCGCATCTGCTCGACGACCCTTCTTGAAGACTGGGACTACCTGTGCTCTTTTCCAATCATTTGGAACCTTCCGTTCCTCTAGAGACTTGCTGTACACGGCTGTTAGAAGGGGAGCAAGTTCTTTCGCGTACTCTGTGTACAATCGAATTGGTATCCCGTCAGGTCCAGTGGACTTTCCTCTGTTGAGTGATTCCAGTTGCTTTTCTATTCCTTGGACACTTATTTCGATGTCAGCCATTTTTTCGTTTGTGCAAGGATTAAGAGAAGGAACTGCAGTGCGGTCTTCCTCTGTGAAACAGCTTTGGAAAAAGGTGTTTAGTATTTCAGCTTTACGCGTGTCATCCTCTGTTTCAATGCCATCATCATCCCGGAGTGTCTAGATATGCTGTTTCGAGCCACTTACTGATTTAACGTAAGACCAGAACTTTCTAGGATTTTCTGTCAAGTCAATACATAGAATTTTACATTCGAATTCACTGAACGCTTCACGCATAGCCCTCTTTAGGCTAACTTTGACATCGTTTAGCTTCTGTTTGTCTGAGAGGTTTTGGCTGCGTTTACGCTTGGAGTGAAGCTCTCTTTGCTTTCGCAGTAGTTTCCTAACATTGTTGTTGAACCGCGGTGGGTTTTTCCCGTCCCTCACAGTTTTACTCGGCACGTACCTGTCTAAAACGCGTTTTACGATTGCCTTGAACTTTTTCCATAAACACTCAACATTGTCAGTGTCGCAACAGAAATTTTCGTTTTGATCTGTTAGGTAGTCTGAAATCTGCCTTCTGTTACTCTTGCTAAACAAATAAACCTTCCTCCCTTTTTTTATATTCCTACTAACTTCCATATTCAGGGATGCTGCAACTCCCTTGTGATCACTGATTCCCTGTTGTGTACATACAGAGTCGAAAAGTTCGGGTCTGTTTGTTATCAGTAGGACCAAGATGATATCTCCACGAGTCGGTTCTCTGTTTAATTGCTCGAGGTAATTTTCGGATAGTGCACTGAGTATAATGTAACTCGATGCTCTGTCCCTACCACCCGTCCTAAACATCTGAGTGTCCCAGTCTATATCTGGTAAATTGAAATCTCCACCTAAGGCTATAACATGCTGAGGAAATTTATGTGAAATGTATTCCAAATTTTCTCTCATTTGTTCTGCCACTAATGCTGCTGAGTCGGGAGGTCGGTAAAAGGAGCCAACTATTAACCTAGCTCGATTGTTGAGTGTAACCTCCACCCATAATAATTCACAGGAGCTATCCACTTCTACTTCACTACAGGATAAACTACTACTAACAGCGACAAACACGCCACTACCAGTTGCATGCAATCTATCCTTTCTAAGCACCGTCTGTGCCTTTGCAAAAATTTCGGCAGAATTTATCTCTGGCTTCAACCAGATTTCTGTACCGATAACGATTTCAGATTCGGTGCTTTCTATCAGCGCTTGAAGTTCCGGTACTTCACCAATGCAGCTTCGACAATTTACAATTACAATACCGATTGCTGCTCGGTCCCCACAGCACCCTTTGAGGCTGTTGCCCTTTCTGTACTTGCCCGAGGCCATCTAACCTAAAAAACCGCCCAGTCAACGCCACACAACCCCTGCTACCCCTGTAGCCGCTTGCTGCGTGTAGTGGACTCCTGACCTATCCAGCGGAACCCGAAACCCCACCACCCTATGGCGCAAGTCGAGGAATCTGCAGCCCACGCGTTCGTTCGTCATATATGAGCATCTTCAGAAATTTAGTGCCATTGCATGCACTTTATGTGCATCTGGCTGTTTACAGCGCCCTTTGTCAGAATTAAAATTAATTATGTCTGACGCTGGTGCCGAATACAGCCAGATGCATGTAACACGTGCGACTTGGCTAGTAAATTCCTGAAGTTGCTCGCGTCTGAAGAGAGAAACCGGTGATAAAGGATATTGTCTACAATTTGCGTATCCTCCACAAGTTTAAGAAGTAATTGTTTCGTTACAGTCTAATGAAAGTAGCTGTACGCTCAAGAGGTACCGCTTAATCTGGTTCCTGCCCGCGTGACAGTCAGACAAACGTTAGTGTCCGGCATGATCGAGAATCTCGCCCGGCTGGTTCTTCGCCATCCGTAATTTGGGGACCCGATATCATCGTCGCTCTTTCACTGTCGGTATCGCCGCGTAATTCGAAACGTGAACACAAGAGCCCCTGTTAACAAGCCGTGTCTTCGCCTCATTCTGGCGGCACCGGCCTCGGACACCAAATAAGTCAGTGAGCGGCGGGTGCCCAGCCGGCTTCGTGGAAAGGCGACCCAGCTTGACGTAGCAGCGTAGGCAGTGTCCTGTCCACTGGAGGTTAGCTTCCCTAATTAAAGGTACGAAGGGACGAGTAATGCCGCTGTTACCACTGTCGTAACTGGGGCGCCGTCAGATGCTATCTGGCCGCACCTGCGACCGCGAGGAACAACATCATTTGTGTAGCGTCTCTGATAGCACCCTCTGCCACTTATAACGCAGGGGCTCCCGCCGCAGGCAGCCCACTCATCTGTCTTCGTTGTCTGTTATCGGGGTGCCCCCGATCCAGCTACCTAGCTGCCAGTGTGCAGGGAGATGGTATGTAGGGGCTGAAGATAACGAAACGAGCCACTGTCGTAGCTGCTGCTTCGAGGCACTCACACACTTCACTTGCCATCAACTGACTGGAGAAATGATTTTGAATATTTCTCCAGTAAGTTGTTAGTTGATGGTTGGAGAGTCAACATTGAGGTTACAGGTAATCTGCGAACACCAGTTGTAGATGTTGGCCACTGATAAATCGTGTGTACGGATAACATTAACCCACTCGGCATCAGCTGAGGCCAGAAGATGGGGCACTGAAGGACCTAAATTGGTAGCGATACAGTAAATGACATCATAAGGACGCCTGTATGTGTTTCATTTTCTTACACTGGAAAGCAAAAGTTGTCTGAAACGCACTTTCTGAAATCCTTAAGTTATCAGGGATAACACACAGTCTGCGAACTTCTGGGAAGCCAGACTGTAATTAAAAGAGTCGTTGGATATGAAAGGGATATAGTTGTGGAGAAAGGAGTGAAAAAACTCCGTGGATTATCCCCGTCTTACTCAGTCTGTACGTTGAACAAGAAGTAAAGGAAAATAAGAAGAAATCTGGGAAAATACAGACTAAGACAAAAAAAAGGCGCACCACGAAGGAATTATCCGAACGGGACAGATATCAGCAGATGTGACAAACATGTACAGACTAACAAATGATAACGATATCAGACAGACTGTATGGTTTGTTCAATTATAATTGTTTAATCGTATGGCTAGGGCCCCCCGTCGGGCAGACCGTTCGCCGGGTGCCGGTCTTTCAATTTGACGCCACTTCGGCGACCTGCAGTAGATGAGGATGACAGGATGATGACGAGGACAGCACAACAGCCAGTCCCTGGGCAGGAAAAATTCCCCGACACAACCGGGAATAGAACCCGGGCTCAGAGGATTGACAATCCCTCACGCTGACCATTCACCCACCGGGGGCGGACAGGTTTGTTCAAGAGACATAGCTTCACAAACTGAGTAAGTGAATGAAGTGTTGATCCACCTCTGGCCCTTATGCAAGCAGTTGTTCGTCTTGTCATTGACTGATGGATGTCCTCCTGGGGGATATCATGTCAAATTCTTGCCACTTGGCGCGTTAGATCGTCAAAATCCCTTGCTGGTTGGAGGGCCCTTCCCGTAATGTTCTCAACTGGGGAGAGATCCGGAGAGATTAGCGCTAAAGGTATGGTTTGGAAGGCACGAGGACAAGCAGTAGAAACTCTCACTGTGTGCGGACGTGCATTATCTTGCTGAAATGTAAGCCCAGGATGAAGGGCAACAAAACGGGGCGTAGATTATCGTCGACATACCACTCTGACAACCAAAAGTGTCCTGCTATGAAAAGAAATAACACCCCGGCCTATCATTCCTGGTTGTTGGGCCATATGGCGGGCGACTATCAGGTTGGCGTGCCACCGTTCTCTGTGGCGTCACCAGGCACCTCTTTGGTCTGGAATCTCATTGACTGGAGTAGAATTGTCTCCAGTGATGAGTCCCGCTTCGAAATGAGCCCCAATGAGCAGTGAAGACGCGTTTGGAGATGATCCAAACAGTGGTGGGACAGCAACGTTCATACGACCCGACAGCAGGGAGTGATGGTCTTGGGTGTCATTTCTTTTCGTAGCAGAACCCCTTTGGTGGTCTGTCTGTGGCACTCTTACAGCACAGTGGTACGTCGACAATTTTCTACGACTCGTTTTGTTGCCATGCTAGACTCACATTTCAGCAATATAATGCCCATCCACACACAGCCAGAGCTACTATTACCTGTCTTCGTGCTTGCCAAACCCTACCTTGGCCATCGACGTCGCCGGCTCTCTTCCCAGTTAAGAACGTTCGGAACTGAGGATTTTGACGATCCAACGCCCAATTGAACAGAATTTGGCACGGTATTCCTCAGGAGGACATTCAACAACTCTATCAATCAGTGCCAAGCAGAAAAACTACTTGCATTAGGGCCATACGAGTATCAACGCGTTATTGACTTGCTGAAGTTGCGAAGTTCTTTCTCCTGAATAAGTCAAGCAGTTTTTCTAAGCTTGTAATCATTTATTTGTATGCACATGTGCATCCCATCTACCGATTTAAATGCAGATGTGGAAGCGTCTCATATTAGCTAAGACTCGCCCTCATATCCTGCCTGATGGTCTCTAACATTTCTTTTGAAACATACCAGATGAGTGCCAAAATTCACTTAGCCTTGATGAAGCCTGTGTCCCCTCCTACCAACGATATATCAGGTTTCCACTGCTCGAAATATTTTTATCTATCAACATAGCATAGATTCGACAAGTCATTAATAGTTTTTCGGAGGTATATGGCGCCCGATATCGATGGGCCTGTAAACAGCGCCAGACAATTTCGCAGATATGTTCCACCACGTTCAGATCAGGCGAATTTGGTGGCCAAGACTTCAAAGTTAGTTCACCGCCTTGGTCTTCAAACCACTGTATCACAATTCAGGCCTTGTGACATGCACATTTATCTTGCAAGAAGATGCAAATTAGAAATTTGTGGTGAGGTCTTATGGGACCAAACTGCTGAGGTCATCGATCCCTAAGCTTACGCACTACTTAATCTAATTTAAACTAACTTACGCTAAGGACAACACACACACACCTATGCCCGAGGGAGGACTCGAATCTCTAACGGGGGGAGCAGCGCGGACTGTGACAAGGCACCTTAAACGACGCGGCTACCCCGCGCGGCAAGAAGATGCCATCAAGCATGAAGGGATGAATGTGGTCAGCAGTAATGGTCACGTAGTCCACAGCTGTCACACTGTTCCTACCACAGCTCAAGAGAGTGTCCTCCAATAGCAAAAAATGGTTCAAATGGCTCTGAGCTTTATGGGACTTAACATCTGAGGTCATCAGGCCCCTAGAAGTGAGAACTGCTTAAACCTAATTAACCTAAGGTCATCACACACATCCATGCCCAAGGCAGGATTTGAACCCGCGACCGAAGCGCCTAGAACCGCTCGGCCACACCGGCCGGCCCTCCAATAGCATAACACTGTCCGGAAGACCCTGCCTCCCTGCATATTTGAAGCACCTGTTCCCCAGAATGACAGCATATCTGGACACAATCGTCCACGTGGTGTAAGAAAACTGATTCATCCGATGAGGCGACACGTTTCCATTGATTCTGTGGACACTGCAGTCATAGCTGACGATGTTGTTGGGCAACGTGGAAACGTATAGGGCTCGTCTACTTTGGAAACCCATGTTCAACGAAGTGCGCTCAACAGTTTGCTACAAAACAATGGTGCCTGCAACATCATTTTTCTCCGTCGTCCTATCTACCAAAGATCGGCGCTTACCACGTTTTACACAGCAGCCAAGCATTTGATCTACTCGTTCTGTCATGAGGCGCAGACGGCCAACACCTTGTCGCCTGCTGGTCATTTCACCGTCCTTCAACTACTATCCATAGATATTTACAATAGCACGCGAACAGCCGACCAATTTCACAGTTTCCGAGATGCTCGTTCAAAGACGCTGGACCGTAACAACCTGCCCTTTATGAAAGTCGCTCATGTCAGTCTATTTCCCCTTTTTGCGTCCCGTATCGACCCTAGAATGATTCACTTTTCGTCTTTGCGCCGCCTCAAGTGCCTGCAACGCCATTAGACCACATTCAACCTCGCCGTATATGGTCTCAATCATCAGTGTATCAGTCCCTCGTTTTTAGGAAGACATTTACTACTTTCTTCCTTTTGTTATGAGTTACATTCATTATGAGAATATAATGGCAAATTCATAGGAAGTGATTAAATAACTGACAGAACCTATTTTGTAAACTACATCTCCGTTATTTTACTGTCGCAAGGCAGCAGTGAGTTGGAGTCATCGTAACTAAATCAGAAGGGAAAAATAACTGCTTGCGAGGAGAACTACACGGAACATTTAGTTCACAATTTACTCCCCAGCAGAGCATAAATTACTGGCTGACACTTGGAAGTTTGCCTGACGTGCCCACCTCACAGATAAAATAACGTAGAACTGATCGACAAAGTTGTCGTAGATTATCTTGCTTTTCTTGTAAACGTCAATATAAATCCTCGGAAGATGGATGTTATTGCGCAGATTTGTTCCGCAGCTTGTTTCCAAGATCGCCTGACGTGCTTTTAAATCAACGCGCCGTAAATAATGACAGGTGAAATGTCAGATGAAACGCAGGTACGCTTAGCACGAAAACAGCTCGTTCCTTATGCAGTCCAATGTGACTGATGTTGAGCCATCCGATACTACAGTGAAAGCACATGTATTCTTCCACTTCCGCTTCTGGACAGAAATGACTCCAGACTATGAAGTCAAAGCACGAAGCCTTATAGTTTTGCTTTGTTTTTTCTTCATGCCTCATCTTAATATGGCCAATTAACTGCATTTCATTATCTTCTGAGAAACCTCAATTGTAACGTAAGACTTATTTTTTAATCGGTACGTTGTAATAATGTACGATTATCAGTGTTATCCTCGTGCTGACCATGTAACACCATAACTCTTGTGCTCTACTGATTTGTTTTGCTTTGGTTTAATGTTATAACATTGAGTATCTGTAAATGTGTTTGAATCGATAACATAAAATTGTATACTCCTTCCTTTGTTAAAACTTTGGTGTCGTGGTTTGATTCTATGCAGTGTAGTATATCTGTCATTTAAATTCTTTGTCCCATTTGGAGGGAACAAAACTTACTATATATAATTGTAATTTCTGTATGAATAATTTTTTGTAGAAATGTCAATATGTGCAAATGTTCTGTTTTATTTAATGCATTTGGTTGCTGTTATGTAAACTGCTGATCCTCGCTTAGGATTCTTAGTTCGTTTGTATGTAAAAGGTGTAGTGGTTCCCCTCGGGAACGGAACTGTGTAGCGCGCGCAAATTGTGGTTGGCCTAGGTAGAAAAGGTGGAACAAGAGTCAATCGGGGACGAGCTACCAAACTGTGCAATGCCATGTAAAAGTGGCATATTGTCCTGGTTCCGAGAGAGGCTTTTTCTGCTACTTTCCAATGCCTCGGATGGATGGATAAATAGCTGGAACGATTCTGGAATTGGTATTCATCTTCGTCACCAAGAAGGGCCAGAGTCCAGCAATTCTGTCTGCAAATCCGCTTACCAACATGAAGTTGCCACCACATTTCGCAATCACTATAAAGGAGTACTATAATAATGTACAGTGAAGGATCAGCTTATTGGGCGATTTAGTGTGCACAAATGTAAGGTAACTTATAACTGAATTTATGTACTTACCTTGATTTTTTTCCCTATCACAACACCTCTCAGGTTCCTCTCCATTTGAACTAAGATCACCGAGTGTCCTATTTTGTGGAAAAAATGAGAGCCTCAAAGTTAGACAGTTAATTACATAATGTTGTTTGATCTTTAATGAGAAGGGAATATTCAGATTTACTGTGGGTTTTGAGAAATTGTGGGAAGCAGTAAATGTAGTTTTGTGAAGTTTCAAAGTCTCCTATTTAATCCTTTACTTGCAAGTAGAAGACTGTGGTAATAATGAAAATTTGCAGTTTTTTTTAAGATTAAAAGCTCTTAAAACTGAGGCTTATAAAGTTTTGCTTAGTAAATGATCACATTGCTGCATGTAGTAAACTTTAAAAGGTGAGTTAGTTTCTTGCAAATTTGTCAACATTGTGCTTCACTGTAGTAAAAGTGGAAAACTGTAATAGTAGAAAATTATATGTTCATGATTGCTAAGTGTTGGTCTCTCTTGTGTATTGGAAGTGCATATTAATAGTATAACAGGATCCACAGTTTGTCTATTGTGCTAATGCTAGGTAACAAGTAACAGGAAGACCACTATTTATGAAAACCATAATTCCTTTATTCAAAAGATAGTAGAAGCAATCTGTTAGTGGCTTCCAATTAACTCTCATTTTAAATAGTAAAGTATTTAACTGAAAGAGACTTAACCTATGTCCAATTTATGATCCTGCAGTGAATGTTAATAGTAATGTTACAAAGACCATTCAGTTTGAACAAGCCCTGAAAGTAATAGTGTGTTCCGGTATCTGTTATATTTTGCCAATAGTTTGTGCGGCTCTAGCTGTTAGCTTCAATCTCACCGTAAACATTTGTATGTGTCAGAGTTCATTGAACTCGCGTGTGACAAAGTATAGCTTGTGTTTATCCGTTAAAGTTACTAACAACTATTTTCTTGAACAAGAATGTTAATCATTCTCTTGCCTAATTAGGCTGGCGACCGTTTTCTTTATCCGTTAAACAGTGCAGATAGACAAAAATTTTGTTTGTTACTGTTCAAATATTTACGCAACTCTGAATTTCATTTCCGATAAGCCACCCCCGTTAGGTACAACTCGGTGAACACAACAAAATTCCTCTCAGAGGGTAACACTGCTCTGTTGCTTTATACCATAATTGTTTTAACTAGATAGTTATATTTCACGACCTGCCTCCTACTTTAAGGTTATGGTATAGCAGTAGCAGACGGTAGTGTTATAACCAGAACACCGCATGAATAAAAAGTCGATGAGTTATCTCTCATATGTGACGTCCAGTCCATACCGAAGTCACTGGTAAGTGAGTGCTAGCACAGATGGGCAGAGACCGGGTTGACTGAAGGAAGCACATCGACGTTCTCTTTACGTGATTTTACGAAACAAGTTCCGACCGTCCCCACCCTCTTGTTTCCGAACGTTGTACTTACTGATGTTTGGAGTAAGTAATTTGGGCGGCTGGTCGCATTTTCAGAGCGCTTGCCGCACTGAGATAGCGACATACCGCAGCTAGTGACAGAGACAGTCGAATTTTAATAACCAGTTCTGTTTATAACAAAGATACTCATCTTTCTTATTGCTCTTGTTTGTTGTATGTTTATGGCTCGTTGCTCTCCTCCTTTATGTGATTCATCTTTTTATAACTGTCTAGAGGATGATCGGGATACTATTTCAATAACAAAGTGAAATCTGGTTGACTTTCTGCAGAAATACTCATATATCTCCAGTTATTTCACTTCGCAATAACACTCAATAAACCACTCCTAGCTCATTCTCTATCCTCGCACATCCGACTCGTACAACAAACTCCTTAAATGAACAAAGACTTCTCTCTAAGAACATGTAGCAAAGAAATTACTATCATATATCGATCTATTTATACAAAATAATCTTTGGGACGCACATTTCACAAATAAAATACAATTAATTGTCTATCTTTTTTGAGAAGTCCATAATCATAGTTGTTATTGTATTATGTATTTATAAACATTGATGTTTAAACATTTCTGCATAGCTTTGTAGTAGTGGATTTTTGGTTTTTACGTTTTCACCGTGTAGCGCTCACTTCATATGATCCATGATGGTAATACATTTAGCTCACTATAACCAGTTTTACTACAAGGTGAAAACCTACGCTAGTGTGCTCGAACTTTACCGGAACATAGTGTAGCACGAGAAGAGGGCTTTGTCTTTGCCATGGGACCATCGCCGTCGATGTGTCATAGCATTATTTATATTTCAAAGTAGGAATTGTGAAAGTTTACTTTGAGAAAGGAAACATCAAACAACTTTCAAGCCTGGGCTCCCAAATCTGGTGTCAGTTGCATTAAAACTCTTTTAAATGTGTGGTAACACTATTTGATCAAAATTATCCGTATCGTTATTGATGGACATTAATATGAGGTGTGTTCCTCCTTTTGATTTTATGAAGCCGTGAACTCGGCTGGGCCGGCCGGTGTGGCCGAGCGGTTCTAAGCGCTACAGTCTGGATCCGCGCGACCGCTTCTGTCGCAGGTTCGAATCCTGCCTCGGGCATGGATGTGTGTGATGTCCTTAGGTTGGTTAGGTTTAAGTAGTTCTAAGTTCTAGGGGACTGATGACCTCAGCCGTTAAGTCCCACAGTGCTCAGAGCCATTTGAACCATTTTTGAACTCGGCTAGAGACGCTTTTAGTGAACTATCTGAACGTCTGTAGGGCAATGGCAGCTCATTCTTCCTCAGGAGCCGAAACCAGAAAAGGTTGTAATAAAGGACGCCAGAGTCTCGAGCGACGTCCGAAATCGTCCCAAAAGTGTTCCACTGGATTCATATTGGGACCCTGGGCAGGGCTGTCCATTTCAGGAGCTGTGTCACAGATGTGCTTTATGACAGGGTGCATTATCATGGTGATACGAACAACATCGTCTCCGAATTGTTCCTGTACTGCATACAAAATACTGTAAAATGTGTTCGTATTCTTCGGCATTTGACGTTTCCTTAAGAGCAATAAGGGGACCATACCGTTATGCCGTAACACCAGCTCCTCTGTACTTCACTGTTGCACTACACATTACGGCAGGTAACGTTCCCCAGGAATTTTCCAAACCCAAACCCTTCTGTCGGACTACCTCGTGGTATAACATCATTCCTCACACTATCCACTGTCCAGTGATTTCACCTTTTCTACTACGTCAAGCGTAGCTTAGCACTGTCTACAGAAATATGTGGCTTATGAGAAGTTCCTCGACCATTATATCGCCTCTTTTTAACTCTCTACGTATGGTCATTACGCTAGTTGGATTGTTGGTAGCACTTTGGAACTCACGAGTGATTCATTCCTCTGATTTCAATCACTTTTCTTTTACGGCCAACCTCCGCAATGCTCACTGGTTCCTGTCCATCAGGACATGGTGTCTGACTGTTTAGCTGTGGTTATTGATTCGCATTTCCGCTTCACAACCTCATCACCAACAGTCAGCTTGGGCAGCTTTATAAGGGTTGAAGTATACCTGATGGACTTGTCACTCAAGTGACATTCAAGGACTAGTCCACATTCGAAGCCGCTGAGCACTTCTGATCTATCCATTCTGCTGTTACTGCGTCTCTATTCGGCACAATACTCCCCAGAATCTTTAATACCCTTTGGGGCCGCATCTCGTGTTATCTCTTGATCAATACCGCCTTACATAGTGGTGCCCGAATACTTTTGATCAGATAGTGTGTGCTGTACGGACTTACCGCACCGGTAACACCGGTTCACGTCAGATCACCGAATTTCAGCGCTGTCGGGCTTGTCTAGTTCTTGGATGGGTCCTTGTCCGGTTATGCCGTCCGGGTCTGCCGAGTGCTGTTGGCAAGTGTGGTGCACTCAGCCCTTGTGAGGCCAATTGAGGAACTACTTGACTGAGAAGTAGCGGCACCCGACCCAAGTACTAACAATGAGCTGACCACATGCCCCTTGGTATCGGCATCGGGTGACGCCTAAGGACTGAGGTTGACATGGCGGCCGGTCGGTATCGTTGGGCCTTCAAGGCCTGTTCGCAAGATGTTTTTTTTAAGTGTATATTGTAGTTATTAAACTTTCGTGCTTGAGTTGTAAGTCGAAAGATGAGACACAGTGCTTATAGCGATGAAATTGCTTTCGTCAGAAGTGAGTTTCAAATTTTCTACCCGCGATCCATATTCGATTCCTCAATGATTTCTTTAAATCGCTTAGCGTAAATGCCTCGATTGTTCCTTCGAAAAGAACACGTTAGTTTTCCTTTCACCGTCTTCGTCCAGTCCTAGCTTATTTTCCGTCTCTAGAAACCTCGTCGTAGGCGGGACTTGATTCCCGAAGTTCCTTCCTACAACCGTCAGCGTGACGATATGTACTATGCTGGAGCTTATTACGACATAAAGTATAACCGAAATAATTTTACTTGAAAGATGAGAAATTATTGGAATGATTCTTAAATACATGACAGTCTAATCATTCAAAGTAATGAACCTTTACTAGAACACAATGGCATCCCCAGCAACAGTGCCGAATAATCTTATACACTGATGTGCAACTGATCGGTACACACCTACCTACTACGCAGCGCGGGATTAGCCAAGCGGTCTAAGGTGCTGTAGTCCTGGGCTGCTGGTCCCGGCGGAGGTTCGTATCCTCCCTGGGGCATGGGTGTGTGTGTTCGTCCGTAGGATAATTTGAGTTAAGTAGTGTGTAAGCTTATGGAGTGATGACCTTGACAGTTATGTCCCATAAGATTTCACACCCATTTGAACATTTTGAACCTACCCACTACCACGCAGCATACACTTCCGTTGTGATGACTGCAGCGACTGGCTGGCTATAGTTCTAAAGAACGCAGCCAATGTTGGAGAGCGAGGCTGGATAAAGCATACTCAGAACTGCCCACGAAACGTGGAACGCCGTCGATACGAAATACAAGCTTCACACATCCCCGCCAAGAGATTAGGTGGCCTCGGAGATTACGATTGTGCGGCGATCACCAAATGCGCAATAGAAAAAAAATACTACGAATATTAAGAGAATTTTACTTATTTCAAACGTGTCATTGTATTAACGGTTCTTGTGGCCCGTGTACCATGACCAGTTAAACTGAAGTATTTAGATTTGTGATAAACAGAGGATTGATTGTTAGCTGGACAATCCTCTCAAAGTATCTTACTGTATATTGGGTGTCTTGTTTATCTTGACCGGCCTAACTAAAAAAAAAAAAAATTCACGTCACTCACTGTCTCTCTTTCGTCAGTGAGTTGCTCTGTCTCGTCACTGTCCAATGACGCCTTCTAACAATAGAATTTGTTTACATTAGTCAGCGGTGGCAGGTTTCACATCAAATAAACATTGTTTTTTCTGCAGTGTCAGCGTTTGGTGGTCTCTCACAATTTCAGAGTCCGATGAATGAGTGTATCCTATCCATCAGTGAGATGTTTATCTTCAGTTTTGTTTGCATTTCTGGGAAAACAGCCACCTTTTGCCATCTCGCACACAAAGTGCGCTCCAGCTAGTGCAAATGAGTTCTCACTCCATTTCCTAGTTGTAAAACTAGCTCACAGCATTTTCAAAAATTGTCTAGAATGTAATGTACTCAAGATTGGTTAGCCATCTCAACAGTAATGGGATACTTAGTAAATCACAGTTTGGATTTCAAAAATGCTGTTCCACTGAGATAGCAATATGCAATTCCACTGCCCACATAACAGAGTCATTAAATAGTAAAATGTCACCAATAGGAATTTTCTGTGACTTATCCATAGCGTTTCATTGTGTGAACCATGACATTATGTTATAGAAATTACGATTCTATAGTATAAATGAAACAGCATATGAGTGGTTTAAGTTACCTACAGAACAGGAAGCAAAAAGTTTCTTTACAAGTTTTGAGACATTTAAGGAAGTTTCTCTCTTCTTCTAACTGGCGTGAAATTTCATTAGGCGTTCTACAGGGTTCTAGCATGGGTCCCCTTCTGTTCTTGATACATGTGAATGACCTCCCTTCTTATCTGAAAGAAGAAGCTAAAGTGACTCCGGTGCTGACGATAGAAGCATCATTATTAATCCAGTAAAAGAACTCCAATAGAAAATTATACAAATAATGTCTTTGGAAAAGTTATTGAATGATTTTTCTGCGAATGGGCTTGCTCTGAACTTTGGAGAAATACAGTACATCCTATTTTCTACTGCAAGGAGTACAGTTTTTTCAATAAATATAACAAATCAACAGAAGTCAGTACCCAGGGTAGAGCACACTAAGTTTTTGGGTGTAAATATAGATAAAATCTTAATTGGAAAATACATATTTTGGATCTCCTAAAGCGACTAGGTTCAGGAACTTTTGCAATCAGAATAATTGCTAATTTTGAGGATATATAAATTAGCAAGCTAACACACTCTGCATATTTTCACTCTCTGATGTCATACAGAATAATATTTTGGGGTAACTCAACACTATGCAAAAAGTTGCACTGCTCAAAAGAAAGTGGTTAGAATAATGTGTGGGTCTCATAGTCGCACATCTTGTAGGCATCTCTTTAAAAGGTTAGGAATTCGTACAACAGCCCCGCAGTACATTTACTTAGTAATGAAATTTGTTCTCAACAACATGGACCAGTTTAAAAACAACAGTGACATTCACGATTTTAATACCAGAAGAAAGAAAGACTTACGCTATCCTCTACTTAACCTATATTTGGCACAGAAAGGGGTAAAATATGCTGCTGTAAAACTTTTCGATAAATTAACAGATGAAATAAAATGTGTGACAGACAGCAGTAACAGTTTTAAAAATAAATTGAAATCATATCTCCTTGACAACTCCTATACCGTAGATGAATTCTTGAATAGGAATAAATAAATCTGTAGGTATAACATACGCATTTTGTGCCATTAAAGGCAATGGGGTAGGTAATAAAAATTTTAAGGTTAAAAAAATATTCAAATGTGCATTTCTTATGCACTTGACACGTTCCACATCATAATTTACCGCGAGATCGATCAATGGAACTAACTAACTAACTTCGAAATGCTGCTTTCTATGGGAGATGCTGTCTTAGTTTCTCTATAATGACCCGACTTACTCTGGCGCCTGTGCACGGTAACAACCTCTATCCAGCAGTCAGTGACCCTTTGGACGCCCCCCAGAAGCCTTTCCAAGAACGTATCCCGTGGGTGGAGCCTGACTCTATCAATGGGCATCCTTGCTCATCATCTCGCACTGCTTACGACATTTTTCACTGTTACATCGCATACAAATACGAATTAAAAGTAAGAGAACAGGAAGACTGCAGCAGGTACTCACTGACAATTAATAGTACTGTGGTATGTCAATTTTATAAGTGTGAATCAAGTATTCTGATGAAATGGGAGTGTCACAGATTTGTATATATGCCATGACTGTTTCCGGAAAACTGTTTCAACATAGCATACAAGAATGTAAGGGAGATTTTCCCAGAGGCTTCTCTCACTGTGCATCACAGTAGCAGTGAGCCTCAAGGTGGAAGGATGATTACGAATAATGGTTTAAAGTCAGCAGTGTTTTTCTTTTTGCTTTTTTTTAAAACTCAGCTGCAAAGAATCTCTTATTAAATTAGCTTCTCATCGGCTTTCGAATCTTCGGCTGAATTTTCTTTCATTTTCCGTTGTTGCACTCAAACTATCTGTACACTTCATATGCCCTAGGTTATAGGTTCAATCCCGTCTCCGGCCATCCGGATTTAGGTTTTCCGTGATTTCCCTAAATCGCTTCAGGCAAATGCCGGGATGGTTCCTTTGAAAGGGCACGGCCGATTTCCTTCCCCATCCTTCCCTCACCTGAGCTTGCGCTCCGTCTCTAATGACCTCGTTGTCGACGGGACGTTAAACACTAATCTCCTCCTCCTCCTCCCTAGGTTATAATACTAGATTGTTGTCTTCACTACCCACGACTCCGAGAAGGAAAAAATGGAATATTTGAAACAGGACTTCCCGTAAGGAATAAGGAGCATGGAATGAGGCCAGACTGTCACAAATCAGCACACAAACGACAATCGACCAGGTATAGTGGGGGAACTAAGGCCTGGGCTGACAGGTCGTAATAGCAGAGCCGGGCCGTTCTCCCGCGGGGTTCCACCAGCTGCGGCATCAGACTGTCTCTCCGGATTATACCACAGGAAACAGCTATCAACGCGGCCACACCCCGAAGGGGCCCTTCCCAGTCTAAACAACAACATAATTCCCGGCAATTTGGCCTATCGGGAGACATAATGGGCCCCTCCGAACACCGACAGCCATTGGCCACGCCGTAATAAAGAACGCCTGACGTATACAGATAACTCGGGCGAGATAACGACCGCGCGGAGATGCTTTATTGAAGTCATGCGAGCGCAGTAAATATTACAATTACCGGCGGCGGCCGTAGTTACGTGCTCGACGGCCATATTGAAATTATCCGGCAATAACGGAGCGCGCTCGCCTCGCCGCGCCTCGCGCCCCTGTAATTGCGAGCGCCTCCGCGAGAGGGCTGGCTCGGCGCCCGGCAACCCGCCATCACTCTCGGAATAATTCCATAAAATTTAACTAGCCGAGAGGGGGAGAAGAATCCAGAGTTCCTTTCTCTTCCTCTTCCTTTTTCTCCCCTTACCTGCACCTCCTTACCAAACCACGACTTATGCACATTGGAGTAATTACCGCGGCTGATTACGATGTTTAACACGATAATGGTGGCGAAATAAAGGAAATGTGTAGCGCTTAATGGCAGACAGGTCTCGCAATGTGTACACTTGGCGTCCGGCGGCTGTTCTGCTTTGTAATGACACGGCGTCTGCAATACAAACTTTATCATAGCGGCATTAGCGAGGCGTGTTATTACTAAAAATAAGAAGCACTGAAATCAGACTGGGGTGGTGCTACTGCTCCAGATAAAAAGTTGCTCCGATGTCGTTGGAGATCGATCTCACTGCGCTCTGCTCCGTTATTTCGGTATCAATCGCTCGGCGTACAGTGTACGAGGGAGATAGGCCACAGATAAAACAACAGCCAAGTCCAGGTAGCATTTTGTATATGTGGAATTTAATAAAAATTACATCTAATAATACCATTATTCTGCACATACATACCGGCTACGTACGAAAACTGTTTGAAGTGACATATATGCGTGTTTTATTAAATTTTGAACCATTTGAAATATCCTTAGCTGTAAAGAGTTTGTTTAAACAGTCTTCTGAACTCTTTAGCAAGTCATCAAGTCATACTCACTGATTTTTGTGCCTTAGAAATACAATAGAACGTGCATACGGGTTTGTAGAGGAATTTTTATGTGTGTTTTCTGTAAGTAATTGCCGTAATCACTTTACATTAACATTTTTTCTTATAATTATGTCGATGTGGAGAGATCCTTCCGCGAAGCCGTGGTACATAGCACCACTTCACTAGCAACACTAATTAATTAAATTAAATGTACGGAAAAAAGTTAGTGGTGACTAACTTTTCAAATCTTCTGTTATTCGTAGATATCAACTTTCGTGGAGTGCCGTAAAATATAGTTTTAGAAGTAGGTAATGGACTTCATCTTATTTGGTTCCTAGTTTCATACAATATCGCGCGACAGAAACATTAACGTAAGAGCAGTAACATGCACGTAGACATCACAGCGCGCTTTGAAACGGCTGCTGAGCACACCATTATGAATACTTTGTGCTTAATCTTTACTTTGAACCAGTGTTTTAGTACGCTCACATTCATGTTTCTTTGGCTAAATTTTTTTGTATCGTTCCCCTTCAGTGCTTGCGCTATTGGATGTTCTGTTCCATCGAGTTCTCTTTGTTATGGAGACGCCTGTTTGATGCTGTGACGATAGCCAAGATCGCTACTCTCCCTTCCTCACATCCGTAAAATAGACCTCTTAAAAATCAGCTTTTCAGCACTTTGCATTATGTTGGTTGGTAGCTGAGTGACTGAGCAGTGTGTACTTGAAGGTAAATCAACACGTTCAAAGTGTGATTCTAGGTCACGGCCAGAAATTTTGTTCTGGGAGATATAAACACTTAGGAGTTGTACCTATCCTTTGTGTATATGAAAAATGTTATTTTGCTTCTGGTTTCTGATCTGGCGTGAGACTGCAGGCCCTTCTATAACCAAACGGTTAATTCGATACACCGAATAAAGAAAAGGAAGCTTATGCTATCTCCAGAAGTACCATGCCTAGCAAAGCTGTACAGTATCCAAACATATCTTTGTGTTGATGTGTGCTTTAGTTTTTATTACATTACAAATATTATTTTCGTATGCCTTCAGAACACTGCAGCTTTTGAAAATTAATCATTTCAACAGACCGTTTTATGGCGACTTGCTCATAAAACATATAACTACAGCGTCAGAAGTAATAAGCAACTCCCCAAGGACTGCCCTTTCAGAATTCAATACTACTAATTCAAATTTCGTGAAGGAAACAAATAAAACAATACAACTTTAATATTTTAGTAGCTATGAAAATAGATTTAATCAGTCAAGACTATTTTAGTATCTTTTAGATTTTCTCGAGTCTAAATAATATGATGAATAAAAAAAGGATTACATAACTAATGCTGTATCTACATTTCTCAGATTTACTGAAATGTGCTGAAATGCTGTTTTATTGCATATCTTGATGTTCTGACACTATCTGAAAAAAACGTGTTGTCACGATGTGTCAATGCTGCCACTTTAGGAGATGTAAGCAGCCAGCAAAAAACTTTTGAAAATGTGAGTGAATAAAAAAAATTTGTAAAGATAAAAGCTTTTCGAAGTACCTAAATAAGATCCACATGATAATGTCAAGTTGTAATGATTGCAGAGGTATTCATAAGACATACATTCCCTCAAATATGTAAACACTTTTCTGAAATGTTTACGTTGCACAACGAGATAGAATTTCCTGAAAAGGAAAGTGACGCGCTGAGTCGAACAGTTGTCACAACACGACTGCGCCGGCCGTTGTGGCCGAACGGTTCTAGGCGCATCAGTCGGGAACCACGCTGCTGCTACGGTCGCAGGTTCGAATCCTGCGTCGAACATGGATATTTGTGATGTCTTTAGTTTAGTTAGGTTTAACTATTTCTAAGTCTAGGGGACTGACGACCTCAGATGTTAAGTCCCATAGTGCTCAGAGCCATTTGAACCATTTGAACACGACTGCATGCCAAAAATATTCTAGCATCAATATTAGTTAACACCAATTTGAGTCACATCCTGTATACAGTCCTCCGCAGCTAAACGTTTCGAGCTCAGGTTTTCCACTGCCATTTAATTTACTTACGTTATTTCCATGTTCCGTGGATCATTATTACAATCCCTCCCCATGACGTGAAACGAAAGTCCTATTTTTTCTCTATAAACGGTGATTTTTACCTATGGTCAGTCTCTCTCTCTCTCTCTCTCTCTCTCACACACACACACACACACACACACACACACACACACAAAACACAAACACTTACTCTTATCCCTTCCACCCTTTGACTCATCCGCATCCACCCACACGCATACATGTCACATTATTTTATTATACATTCATAAGTTTTTGCTATGGAACAAAATAAGCTGTCAACAGCTATGATTTCAGCTTTTGTATGAAGTTAATTTTATTGTCTATTACATTTTTCATATTGCTGTGTGAATGATCAAATATTTTTATAGCTTCAAATATTTTTATAGCTGAGTACCTATCTGCTTTACGTGCAACTGTA
Organism: Schistocerca serialis cubense; assembly: GCF_023864345.2. Classification (NCBI taxonomy): domain Eukaryota; kingdom Metazoa; phylum Arthropoda; class Insecta; order Orthoptera; family Acrididae; genus Schistocerca; species Schistocerca serialis. The sequence continues at coordinate 336,731,065 of NC_064642.1, forward strand.
AGGCTAAATGGATGGTGGAAGTCATTTGTCCTTTTAGTGTTATAAACATAAATGTTGCTGTTGATTTCGAATCTTGATTGATTGTCAACAACGAACGCCATAAAAAATAAATGTATTTTGAGGCTGTTGTCAAGTACGATCAGTTGTTAAGAGTTTCTCACTTATGGTTTAGGAGTAGACACCACACATTGTCATAATTACCCACTCCTATGCAACAAACATTTTCTTCCTCAATGTCGGGTTAGCCCTGAATATTATGCCACAGGTCATTAGTGAATGATATTAGAAAAATTAAGTCTCCCTTGTATATTTTCAACGGCAAAATCTGATATTGTCGGCAATGACAAAGTTTCAGAGCTTTGAAATTTAAAATAACACAATTCGTGTTATTGTCAATTAAACACACAAAAATTTTGAGTATCCTGTCTCAGTTACAGATTTCTCTTTTTCCAGTCTTTCCTATTGCTTCGTTAGGCCTTCTGAGATACAGAGCCGTACATATGGTGTTAACAGTATTCAGTAACAGTCCTTTCGCAGAGAAACAATTATTAACTAACAAGAAATACTTCTTTTATAATCAAGTGTTGAAGTTTGTTCATTGGGCGTGACTATAGTGCCTGCATCAAACAGAAGCATTTCTGCCTCATAGATATATTATAGCAAAAAAGAAAGAACGAATCCTACAACGATTTGTGTGATACACCTTGAATGATTGTTTCCATTTCTGAACATGCTGTTTCTTTGCTTTCACTACTCGGATTTCTCAGTAGGCTACTTGCTTCCTTCTAGTGAGATGAGTTGAAAACCAATTACTAGCAATATGGTTCAAATGGCTCTGAGCACTATGTGACTTAACTTCTGAGGTCATCAGTCGCCTAGAACGTAGAACTAATTAAACCTAACTAACCTAAGGACATCACACACATCCATGTCCGAGGCAGGCTTCGAACCTGCGACCGTAGCTGTCCCGCGGTTCCGGACTGAGCGCCTAGAACCGCTAGACCACCGCGGCCGGCTACTAGCAATATCTGTGATAGCGTAACATTAGAGCTGCTCTAAGAGAGTACAGCGAACAGAATCAAATACTTCTGCCAAGCCATAGGAAATAGCAGTTGACAATTTCTCGTGGTTGGTGTATGTGCGGATACCTTCGGTGGCTTAGGACACCAATATGTGCCCAAAAATGCGGTCACGTATGATGCATCTGATGGTACGTAGGGAATGCGTTTGAATTGGAATTCCTTTTCCTTGACGGCGCTCTGCTTCCGACATCTTCTACGTATCTGTTGAAACAGCACGGCCTGCCATCTTCTGGCAAAGCATCCAATGTATTCTGAGATGTCTATGCTTCTTCAATTTCATAACTGAAGATACAACGTTTGAAGGACTCCACTTTTAACAGAGCAGAGAAAAACAAACACCGCCTAGGTCACTATTTATTTTATGTATTTATATGTATTTCCCTTTCCGCCGTTCCTTCTATTGATCAAGAAGAGTATGACGAAGTCTTCTGATGGTACTTAGATCGACACACACGATTTGTTGAGGAACTGTTTGTCATCATTCATACACTGGAAGTGTCTGATCAGATTGCAAACGGTGCTAATGATGATGGATTCTATAATGTCCATCTGTGAGCTCCTCCAATTTTATTTCCATAGCCAACCTAAGTTCCTGCTGATAAAAGGGTTCCAGTTTCTTCCTCTCACGGATTCTCTGTTTCAGGTCCATGCAACCGATATAAGACAACAGTTGTCTGTTGGTGAAAACATCAGATGTAAAAGCAACTTCTACAATAAGCCAAAGCAGTATTATACGTACGTTACTGTTCACGACAGACATACATAGTTTGGAGCACAACATCGGTTGCTCGCTGAGTATTCGCATCTGACACTGTTACATATACTGTCGGATCAAAAGTATCCGGACATCTGCTGGTGGACATCAATTTGGGCAGTGTCCAACCTTCGCCTTTATGACGGCGTGAATTCTGTAGGAAACATTTTCTGTGGAATGTCTGAATTTTTGTTGGGGAATGGCAATCTAATCTTCGCCAAGAGCCGAGAACAGGGAAGGTTAGTGATGTTGAGCACTTTGATCCGCAGGGAAGTCCATGTTTTAACTTATCCCGTTCCATTGGCTTCTGGTCGGAACTCTGGGCAGACCAGTCCATTTCAGTCCATTTCCATGTTGTTTTCCACAAACCATTGCTTCATGGATCTGCTCTATGACATGATGCATTATTATGCTGATACAATCGTCGTCCCCGAACAGCATTTTGCATTTTCCTAAATACCTACGAATTACAATTACGAACAACTTAAATTGGAAGGAACACGTAGAAAATGTTGTCGGGAAGTCTAAGAAAGACTACGGTTTATTGGCAGAACACTTAGAAAATGTAACAGATCTATTAAAGAAATTGCCTACACACCCTTGTCCGCCCTCTTTTAGAATACTGCTGCGCGGTGTGGAATCCTTAACAGATAGGACTCACTGAGTACATCAAGAAAATTCAAAGAAGGGCAGCACATTTTGTATTATCGTGAAATAGGGGAGAGAATGTTACTGAAATGATACAGGATTTGGGGTGGACATCATTAGAACAAAGGCGTTTTTCGTTGCGGCTGGATCTTCCATGAAATTTCAATCACCAGGTTTTTCCTCCGGCCGGCCGCTGTGGCCAAGCGGTTTTGGCGCTTTAGTGTGGAACCGCGCGACCGCTACGGCAGCAGGTTCGAATCCTGACTCGGGCATGGATGCGTCTGATGTCCTTAGGTTAGTTAGGTTTAACGAGTTCTAAGTTCTACGGGACTCATGACCACAGAAGTTACGTCCCATAGTGCTCAGAGTCATTTGAACCATTTGAACCCACCCCAAACACTTCCACCACAATGTTGCAGGGTATAGCGCGACTCATCACTCCTAATCACTCACTTCTAGTCACGTTCTGTCCAGTGGCAGCGCTGTATACACCAACTCAATCGCCGCTTAACACTGCGTACAGGAATGCGTGGTTTCGCTTGACTACTGCACCACATTCTTCTTAACTCTCGGCGCACAGTCACTGAGCTAACTTGACTGGTGGAAGCACTTTGGAAATAGCGAGTGTTTCCTTCTGCTGATTTCATGTAGTTACTTACTAACTACATTCCTCCATACCTGACGATCCCTGTCCGTCAATACATGACTTCTGTCTGGTGTTGCTTTAGCTCAAGTGGTTCTTCGAGCTTCCGCTTCACAATCACATCACCGTCAGTCGACTTGGGCTCCTACACCAGTGTTGAGCTCTCGTTTATAGATGCACTATGTGATCAAAAGTATCTGGACACTGTCTGAAAATGACTTGCAAGTTCGTGGCGCCCTTCATCGGTAATGCTGGAATTCAGTATGGTGTTGGCCCACCCTTAGCCTAAATGACAACTTCCACTGTTGCAGCATAGGTCCAATCAAGTGCTGGAACGTTTCTTGGGGAATGGCAGCCCATTCTCACCGTGTGCTGCACTGAGGAGAGGTATAAATCTCTGTCGGTGAGGCCTGGCACGAAGGCGGCTTTCCAAAACATTCCAGAGGTGTTCTATTGGATTCACGTCAGGACTCTGTGCAGGCCACTCCATTACAGGGATGTTATTGCCGTGTAACCACTCCACCACAGGCCATGAATTATGAACACGTGCTCGATCGTGTTGAAAGATGTAATCGCCATGCCCGAGTCGCTCTTCAACAGTGGGAACCAAGAAGATGCTTAAAACATCAATGTAGGCCTGTGCTGTGTAGTGCCACGCAAAACAACAAGGAGTGCACGCCCCCTCGAAGAAAAACACGACCATACCATAACACCACCTCCTTCGAAATTTACTTTTGGCACTAAACACGCTGGCAGATGACGTTCACCGGGCATTCATCATACCCACACACTGTCATCGGATCACCACGTTGTGTACCGTGATTCGTCACTCCACACAACGTTCTCCCACTGTTCAATGGTCCAATTTTTACGCTTCTTACACAAAGCGATGTGTCATTTCGCATTTACCGGCGGGACGCGTGGTTTGTGAGCAGCCGCTCGACCATGAAATCCAAGTTTTCTCACGTCCCGCCTAACTTTCATAGTACTTGCAGTGTACCCTGATGCAGTTTGGAATTATTGTGTGATGGTCTGGATAGATCTCTATTACACAGTACGATCCTCTTCAACTGTCGGTGGTCTCTGTCAGTCAACAGACGAGGTCGGCCTGTACGCTTTTGTGCTGTATGTGTCCCTTCTCGTTTCCACTTCGCTATCACATCGGAAACAGTGGACCTAGGGACGTTTAGTAGCGTGGAAATCTCGTGTAAAGACGTATGATACAAGTGACACCCAATCACCTGACCACGTTCAAAGTCCGTGAGTTCGGCGGGGAGCCCCATTCTGCTCTCTCACGATGTCTAATGACTACTGAGGTCGCTGATATGGAGTAGCTGGCAGCAGGTGGCAGCACAATGCACCTAATATGAAAAACGTATGTTTTTGGTGGTGTCCGGATACTTTTGATCACATTGTGTATATTACTCGGGTGACATCGGACGACTAGTCAACTTTTGTAGCCACAGAGCTCTCGTGGGCTATCCACTCTGTTGTTATTGGTTCTCTATTGACAACACCGTCTCCTTTCATACCGGCGCATCTGTCTCTCGGTACATCTCAGTTCAGAATGAGATTAACCGTTGAAAACAGTAGCAGTCGTCATTCGTATGGATTCAACCCACCGCAGCCACATAAAGTGGAAAGGCCGCATGAGAGTAGTTGTAGAAAAACAGAGGCCATGGTGAGATTAGATTGAGTAATTCTGAGAAAATGTAGCTCGTCAGTGAAAGAAATGGCCTACTAAACACTCGTTCAACTGATTTTTGAATGATGCTCTTCAATGTGTAACACTAACCTGGTAAGATTATTATAGAAGGCAAGAAAATTGAAAGAAGAGAGACAAGATACGTCACGGGTTCCTGCAGCAGGAGCGACAGGATTATGGAGATGCTCAGAAAGCTCCAGCAGCAGATGGTAGAAGTGTACTTTACAAGACTATTCGCGAAACATAAATTACTTCCTTCCACATACATCGATGGCGGAAAATGTTGCGAGATTGATTTTATTTCTGGTGTGTAAGTTACGTCAGCACAGTAAGTGTGGTGGCAGCTTGAAATAACTAAAGTAAACGACAGATATGCATTTCACCAGTTCCTTGTGCGCAGGCAGTGTCAAGTAGTGGACGTGCGGCATCCGTGTGTCAACATTGCTGTTTCACAAATCGCAAAGGAGTAACAAACCTAATACTTCAATATCAAATGTGTTCAATACTTTCTACAGAATGTTTCGAAGACGAGAAAATTGTATGCTATGTTCGTTCCGTATACCTTGATTCCGGAACAAAAACAACTTTGCGAAAACGCCTGGCGCCAGTTCATTGAAATGAATCACGCGGATATTTGTTTCCTGGCAAAAACAGTCACGAGTGAAGAGAATTGATGTTATCAACAAGTTAAGCAACATCGGACGTGGCCGGTTAATCCCTGGGTAGGCTACGTGCTGATGCCTGCTTTAGCTATCCCTTTGCGTGAAAGGGGAGTAGAAGACGTGGCGAAGGTTCCTGACATCCAGACTTTTCACCAATGCCCTGGATTAAATTCCAAACCTCTCCGAAGTGTGTCACGAAGTGAGGGCATGTGACACAGTTAATGATGATCCTTACATCGGATGGGGACGTCCCCTTTCCTGTTATCGAAGAGGAATGGGTCATGTGCCGACACGGCGTTTCGCCCACTTCCTTCTCTCCTCATCATTCAGCACAAACATGACACCAAAATACACTCATTCATTAGAGCCACCTACACTCATCAGATACACTTAAACTTCATACTTCATGAAGGATAGGTGCCGTTGTGAGCCAAGGTCGGACAATCCTTTCCAATTAGGTGACTGAACCTAAAAAAATAGTCACTATCCTTTTGAAATATTGTTGTCTCAGCATACGTTTGTATTTTAAGGGGTGCGAGTCGATCGGGGTTCAGGAGTCGTTCGAGCAAGCTGCCTGCCACATTGGTGAACTCAACACACAATTGACCGAACACACAATTCTATGCTTTGACAGAATACAACACAGTCTTACAACTGTTACAATGATAATTATTCATGCTGCTAAGTTCTAAAGCAGCCGAAGTTTCACTGTCAAACGAAATAAAATTCCAATTAAATCACTACGCTTACAGGCGTTGATATACGTCAACGGACATGTCCGAAAGAACAGATACCATCTTCATATATAAAATAAAATTCAATTCAACTCTTATAATAGAAAAAACCCAGTTAACTTTTAAGATTAGAAGAAAGTAATAGGTTTTTCGTAATGGCATCTGTTCAGCGTTGGAAACACCGTCGCAGTGAGACTGCAGGTCAGTGAGCTAGAATCCGCTGCTGGTGTTTGTTATAATGAAAAGGGTTCTCTCATCAGAACGTTGTGGGAAGAAATTATGGGCGAGAAAAATTTATCTTCAAAACTCTAATTTATCTACCCTCAGTCAATGTTGTTGAGGTTGAGATTTGAAAAATTTACAGTTACTTTCACCAAAAACGTAAATATCAATAAGTGTACAATATCAGGATTTTTCTGAACCACCAACGTCATAATAATCAAATGCAGAAACACTGTATATATGCATAAGGCACCTGAATACTTTCTGGAAAAGTGTAAATTTAGATGCAAATCACTTTCCAGAGTTTGGGCGACTCACGAAAGTCGCACATACTGCTTAGCATCGACTCTTGATCCCAGTATGAAAGAGGTCTATCAATAGAAAAAAGAATCACAAGTTGAGAAACAGATTCGTAAATTATGATGTATGCAGTGCAAAGACAATGCAAGCAATATACTTGACACTTATTGAGAAACAGGTTAAAAAGCTGAAGCCAGACACGGAGCAGCAGCTCATCAACGACGAGACACGAACAGCCACCATGTATTTGTTCTGAAGCGACTACTGGCCGACTCACTGACTCCCTGCAATTACCATAGGAAGGGTAGGAGGAAACTGCGTGGTTTGCCACAGCGGCAACTGAAAGTTGCTCTCTCTATTCGTGCAAGCAGGAAAGCCTGCAGAATATACTCCTCTGGAAGCTCTTATTGTGTTCTCTGTTGACGAAATAAGGGTTGGCAGTGTACTGACCCTTGCTTTATGATTGGTGGTGTGAAAACGCAGCTCATTTCTCACACTATTTACGGAAACATACATGTGGCTCTTTTCCTGAATTTGTTTCTTGGAAAACCTATGAGCTTTTGCGCACGTCTCGTTGGAGTTCACGTGGCTCGTACTTCTTTCAAAGGCGTTTTTGAAGTTCTCCGGTTTATGCGATACCCAAAGCAGCTTCCTAACGTGCCCATTGCCCGCGGGAGTTCCGGGTGGGAGATCTTCCAAATTTTCCCTACCATCTACCCAACTATGCAACTGGCCCTTCTCGCCACATTTGCCGGCCGCGGTGGTTTAGCGGTTCTAGGCGCGCAGTCCGGAACCGCGCGACTGCTACGGTCGCAGGTTCGAATCCTGCCTCGGGCATGGATGTGTGTGATGTCCTTAGGTTAGTTAGGTTTAAGTAGTTCTAAGTTCTAGGGGACTGATAACCACAGTAGTTAAGTCCCATAGTGCTCAGAGCCATTTGAACCATTTTTTTTCGCCACATTCCAACAAGTGGGAAAAACACTAGCTAAGACGCTAGAATTCACAATTCCTCCTCTTACATTCATTAAGATTACGAGAATTAAACATAGAATGATTATACAAACTTCTAGGATTGCTGAGGGGACTGAATAGATAATCTTTTGAATTGGAACCTAGACGTACCGTTTCCGTGATACAGTGGTCTGAAAACATATTTGCTAGGTAGGTTTTGGAGCAGGGTAGTGATGGTGGGGTGTGCTTATGTCGGATCAGCTGACGTCGTTTGACGTCTATCCTGCCTCTCAGACCTCATTCGAGGCTCATTCACGTGTTTGTGAGTTTTAGTGAGATGGCTGAGTATACGTTTGCAGAACACATCGACATGATGCTTCTGTAAGGCGAAGCTCGAGGAAATGAAAGATCTGCTTGAAAGTTGGACGTCCATATCCTTTTTTGGAAAGTTGTCTACTGATTCTGCTGTTCCATGCACACACTAACTCTGAGACTCAGATATAATAATATAAACGCGAGTGGTAGGGAGTGGACAGTTGCTGAAGGTAGTCGGACGCAGCCTGGCGTGGAGAGAAGTCACGCGTCAGGAGAGGTCGCAACCTGCCCTGATCGTGCTAGTGGCGCCAGAGGAGATTTTTTGTATTAATCGAGGAGCTTTGGTAATCTGACTTTTTTCTGCGCGTAGTTGTTGCTTGCTTGTGCACTTGAGGGATTTGGCAGATATGTGTACGCGTACATTGAAAGTAATATTCGTATCTTTGTAGTGACCAGATACGTGATTATTGATTACAGACGTTGAGGAATAATTAGTTTTTGGAAAACAAACTATCCAGGGAGCGAAAAGGTTTGAGTAAGTTTTGGTCTCTGTGTGAATCGCCAATTTTCAGAACAGAATAAGTTAAAATTTTTATTAATTTCTCCCACTTCTTACACCGCTTAAGGCTTGTTGACTAAACCCTTCCTGATCATTTAATTTCAATAAAAAGGAAAAAGAGGAATAGCTGAATCAATAGTTGTGACCATGCGTTGCACTCTGCATGGGTTACACAATTCCTTTGAACTGTTTTAGCATATTTCTGGATGCAGAATATTCATGCAGTTGCAACAGCAAGACGAGGTAAGTTGTCTGTTGCGTGCAGGAGCAATACAAGGTGTGACTGGAAATTTTTAAGAATGGATCCGCTTCTGTTTACTGGTTTGGCGGGTAGGTGCACGGAGGGTGGGGAGTGATTCATTGCCTTGGCCTTGAACGCCCTCTGACAGGAAACTAGTTCATTGTGGCAGCTGGTTGAGTGCGGGTCTGTTATGGCTTGTTGCCGGATTCTGTCTGCGTGAAAATGCAGGTAAAAAAGGAGCAACGATTTCATGTGAAATTTTGTTTTAAAACCGGGAAATCAGCTTCTGAGACTTCCGAAGTATTAAAAACAGCTTTTGGAGGTAATTGTGTGAGCCAGTCAAATGTTTTTGTCTGGTTCAACAGATTTAAAAATGGTCACGAATCATTTGAAAATGAACTACGGTTCCGCCGCCCTTCCACCTCAAAAACGAATGAAAATTTTGTGAAATTTCGTGACTTAGTGCGCTCTGATCGTAATCTTACAATTAGGGAGATGGCTGATGAACTTAATTTGAGTTTCTATGCACTTCAGTCAATTTTAACTGAAGATCTGAACGTGCTTCAAGTGTCCGACTTGAAGTGTGCCAAGAACGGACTAACCTGGTTAAAAATGACCCCGATTTGTTAAATAGGGTAATTCCAGGTGGATAATCGTGGGTATAGGGCCATAATCCTGAAAAGAAAGTGCAGTCTTCGCATTGTAAGACTTCAGATTCACCGCGACCGAAAAAAAGCACGGCAAAGTCGGTCGAAGGTGAAGATAATGTTGGTGATTTTTTTCCATTTTACCGGTATTGTGCATCATGAATTTACGCCTGGAGGACAGAAAATTAACCATAAACACTAAAAATGTGTCCTTGAGGGTCTGAGCGAAAAGGTGCGGAAGAAAAGGCCTACATTGTGGAAAGAAAGGAGTTGGGTGCTACAACATGACAATGTTCCGGCTCATCGTGCCTTCTCCATCGTTGAATTTTTGACCAAATTCAAAATTCCGGTGCTTCCGCAACCACCATATCCCCCTCGTTTGGCCCCTGCGGACTTCTACCTGTTTCCTAAACTTAAATTTTCACTGAAAGGGAAGCAATTTGACTCGATTGAAGACATCCAGGCAAATACGGAGAGTGTCCTCAACACACTTCAGGAAAAACATTTCCAGGAATATTTCCAAAAGTGAAAACACGGATGAAGTCGGTGTCTTCAGTCAGAAGGGGACTATTTTGTAGGTGATACATCACAGTAGTAGCATGTAAGTACCACCATTGTACAATTACAAGCCCATTCTTAAAACTTTCCAATCACACATCGTACAGTAGAATTGTTTGGAGATGTTAGAGAATATTTTAAAAACGCGGTCAGATACAAGAAAAATGATTTTTCATGTTTTGTAGGATTAGTAACTGATTTCTGTTTTTTGTTCTCTATCGGACTACTGACATGTCCGATAGTAGGAAATTCCAGAAAATGTTTGAATACTAACATGTCAGACTAAAGGTTTCCATAACAAAAGTTGCATGGCTACATATCAAATTTTATGATAACGATAATAAAGTTTCACTAGATACCCTAGAAACTTTTACAGAAAATGTATAGATAATGAGAATATTGTCAGGGATAGAGCTTTACACATTTCCGTACGTCTGTTTCCATAATAACAATTTTAGATAGTAAAACTTTCACCAGACAACTTATAATAGTAATTCTTGATAATAAAACTTTCACCTCATCGCCTTTATCAAAATCGTTATCCACTACGTCCGCCATCGCTTTTCTCCGCAATTACGTAAGGGCTTCGAGAACGGGGTAGCTCCACCGCCAGCAGGTGTTATTATGGTGCTCCGAGGAGGCGCAGCACACCCGAGTTGGAAAAGGCCCTACTGCATCACTCTGAAGAGAACCCGTCAACGAGAACACGATCAATCGCGAGTGCAATGAACGTAAAACAAGTGATGTAGTGCATCACACCTAAGAAATTACTCATAAAAGTGGTCTCGTTGCCGACATGTTTTCAAACGGTTGCAGTACCGAAACGATACGTTCCCGTACATGGGTTTCAATTCAAAATATTTTCTACTCAGTCCCCGCTACAAACCGAAGAAGTCTGTACAGAGGGCTTTAGACCACTATGTACGTATTGCCACTTGGCTACATGTCATAAACCTGTGGCGTCACATCTCTTCATTATATTTTTTGGGACAGCACCACTCATCAGCATCAAGCCACGTTGAGTGAATCGTATATTAGAGTCCATAATAACACATAAACACATCTCTTGCTTCCCAGTAGTGATAAAAATGCTGGACAAGATAACGTGAACATCAGAATTTAATAAGCTGCCTGCAACGTGTCGAGGTATGACAAATTGTACCACCGGTTACCTCGCATGGAATATCATCCCGGTACTCCTCACATATATTATAAGACCTACAGCAGTTTTACAAGATAAAATTACTTCCTGTACAGAGATCGGCAGACAGGATAACTGCTAATTCTTCTACTTGCCACTTTCCCGCCCCCTCCTTGTCGGATAGGTTGTATCTTTAGCGTTAGTGATTTATGCTCTAGCGGATAAATCCATACTCGTATCGAATCATCTCTCACTCTCTGACCCTCGAGTAGAGCCTCGCAACAGCGAGCTATGAGCGTGACGCGGAATCGCGGTTTTGTGACCGGTTCCCGAAGCCGCAGCTAGCGTGAAAGTGCACAGTCGGACCGGACCCTCACCTTTAGCCGGTAATTACGCCCTGCGGCACCTGCCGGGGTGAAAACAGATGGCCGAACCTCCGATGAAAGGCTCTGCATGTGCTTTCTTATTCCACGAGGGCCATAAATTTTCGCTGGGGGCTTGTACTCTGTGATCATTGGCCGACCGCGCGGATTGGCGCTGCGGCAGGGGAATGAATAATTAAACGCGGTCCGTCGATAATCAATCAAAAATATTGATGGTCACGCTGCGGTCCGCCTTCCGTGTTTGTGCCGCCGGTTCTTGGAAAAATGAAACATTCAGGCGGGTCTAGATAGCTGGAAGTGACGAATGCGATAGTACTCTGTAATCTGCCCGTAATTTCGGGGTCGAATTTGACCTCCCTCTCGCTATAATTTGAGGCCACGCGTGTTCTGCTCATCAAGAACTGTCGCAGTGGTTACAAATACATCGTTTCCGGCACAAATAAATTTTTCACCTGCAGTGTTCGGTAATTCATGTGAGAGCTGTCTTATTTGTTTCGCCATGCAGCCTGCTGAACACGAATGCGTCATTATACCCAAAAGAACACAAATCTTTAATGAGGAGGTAAAAGTAATTGAGTTTTCAACTTTAGATTTAAATTGTCGGAAACATAATCACTCATGAACACCTAGACCTCTATACTTACGTTTGTATAATTATCTACTTACGTTTCCCTGACGTACAAGTTTGAGAATGCACGCTACACCGCTGTTATTATTTTATGTCATTCTCCTTCTGTTCACTATTTTAGAATAATGGGTCTGGATTGATTTTTAAACGATTTCATCTTGGTTTCATCTGTCAGAATTTTATTTTACGATTCCAGTTTCGGCATTGAGCCATTTTCAAGCATCTACAGAACACAATACAACGCTATGAGAACAGTAACAGAAGGTACAATCACTTTTGCTAGTTGTTGACGTTCATATTCTGTACTCACAAGATCTTGACAGACAGGTTTAGGTTAGGCAGAGATAATAACGTAATATGCACATCACAGAAAAAGTGGTCAATATTCCACTTCATGTTCTCCGAATTTGGGAGGATAGTGCGTCTCACACATCTAGAAGTGTGTACTTACAAGACATTAGAGTAAATTTCTAAAACAGTCGAGAAAGGTTTTATTGCTGAGGTCTGTTTGTTCACTGAGAACGTATTGTGCTTGTTCTTTGAAGGCGGTACAAATTTCAATTTCTTCTAGAGCGTTCATTAATCTGCCTTTCTCTACCCTGTATGGTATCTTTACAGATTCCTCGATGCCGTTGGTGTTATGAGTGTAGTTTCGTAGTGCACAAAATGGAATCTGACTATTATTGCTGACTACTTGATCTTTGACGCGAATTTTCAAATGGTTCAAATGGCTCTGAGCACTATGGGACTTAACATCTGAGGTCATCAGTCCCCTAGAACGTAGAACTACTTAAACCTAACTAACCTAAGGACATCAAACACATCCATGCCTGAGGCAGGATTCGAACCTGCGACCGTAGCGGTCGCGCGGTTCCAGACTGAAGCGCCTAGAACCGCTCGACCACTCCGGCCGGCGATGCGTATTTTGCGTTGTCATTTCTGCCTAACACAAACCCGTATGTCAATGTCTTGTAAGTACTGTAGATGAATGTCAACAAACTACAAAACTGGTTGTACATTCTGTTAATCCCACTGTAAACTGTTCTCATTAGTTTGCACTGTGTTTTGTAGACGCTTGAAAATGACCTAATGCCGTAATTGCAATCGTAAAGTAAAATTCTAACTGCTGAAAGCAAGATAAAATCCTTTTTAAAATAAACTATACAAGCTGTGGACGTATATTACAAGAATGTTTAGGTAACGTATTTAAGTGATTAACATTGCAAGACCACAGGTTAATTTAAGCGTAAGATAAGCCATTGCAGATGTAAATTACTTCTACATTAAGAGCTGGTGTAGCCGCCAGGATCTTAAAAGTAAGCATAGAAAGGTGCATGCATTGTGTGGTACACGCGCCGGATGTCAGTTTGTGGGTCGGAGTTCCAGGCTTGTTGCGCTTGGTCAGTCAGAGCTGTTTGTGGGTGAAGCCGCAGTCGTCGCCCGATGTTGTCCCACACGTGCCCCAATAGGAGACAGATCTGGTGATCGAGCAGGTCCACGAAAAATGTCGATACTCTGTAGAACATGTTGGGTTACAACAGCGATATCTGGGCGAGAGTTATCGTGCTGGGAAACGTCCTCTGGAATGATGTTCACGAATGGCAAAACAACAGGTCGAATCACCAGACTGACATACAGTTTTTCAGTCATGGGGCCTGAGTTAACTACGAGAATTCTCCTGCTATCATACGAAACCGCACTGCAGGCCGTAACTCCCGGTGTAGGTAGAGTGTGTTTAGGCAGCAAAACAGGTTTGTCACGGGCACTCATCCGGCCTTCTTCTAACCAACACACGGTCATCACTGGCACCGAGGCAGAACCAGCTTTCATCAGAAATCACAACAGACCTCCACCCTGACCTCTAAATGAGATTTCGCTTGACACTACTGAAGTCGCAAATGGTTCTGGTTTGGGGTCAGTGGAATGCACGCTATAGGGCGTCTGGTTCGGAGCTGTCCTTCAAGAAAGCGATTTGTAAAAGTTCCTTGTGTCACTATGGTGCCAACGGATGCTCAAATTGCTGCTGTAGATGTAGTGCGATGCGCCAGAACCATACGCCGAACACGATGGTCTTCCCTCTCGATAGTGCCACATGGCCGTTCGGAGCTATGTCTTCTTCCGACAGAACATTACAGTGACCACCGCTGCCAGCAATAATGTGCAGTGTCTACATTTGTGCCATGCATTTCTGCAATATCGCAGAAGGAACATCCAGCTTTTCGTAGCCTTATTACTCGACCACGTTCAAACGCAGTGACATGTTCCCATCTTTTTCGCCTTCAAGGCATTCTCGACTAACATCAACTCACCACGTCCGATCTCAAAGGTAACTAACATTCGCGACACTAACAATGCGTTTTTTAAGCAAACCTGATTTGCATCCCCACTCTTACGGGACTGGGGCGAAATTACAACCGACATCGTCTTTCAAATGTAGAAATACGCCTACTAATCTTCGTGTATGTCACACAACTCCTTCTTTTTATCGTGATTTTTTTTCTGTCAGTTTAATTGGGTGTGAATTGGTTTCTAGATGTCTCATCCCTCGTGCCAATCTTCCCTTTCTTCTGAGTACTTCTACTAACATTGCGTACTATTTTAATAGGAGTCTCGAACAAGAATCATCTGCACGGGAAGGATTTTAACATAACATCCTCTTATTGTAGAAGTGGAATACTTAGGATGTTTCGGGGGCTCACTAAGGAATCAGTCCAGAAATTCTATAGATGACATTCACGGATCTAAGATTTGCGGCAGATGAGTCCCAACACTGGTGTAGAAAGCACCACCTAAGCATGCCATTGCCATGTTTAATGAAACGGTAAGGACAGTGAAGGTTGCTTAAAATTTACCTAATTAACCTGGCTTCACTATATTTACATCCACATCCATACCGTGCAAACCACTCTGAAGATGTTGGCACGAGATTCTTCTCCCCGTCCCACAAATTGTACTTTCCCCTCTTTCCATTCGCATCCAGAGTACATGAAGAATGACTGCTTCAGTGATGTTGTGCAAGCAGTAATTAGTGTAGCCTTGTCTTCGAGGTCCCCGCATGAGCGAGACGCCGTGGATTGTGATACAGACCTACATTCCTCACTACATACCGTTTCTTGGAACTTGTCGCTGTAACCGCATGAAATACGACATGTGTCTCTAGTGAGTGGGTAATTTTGTTTGAGAGATCAAAATATCTGAAGATCTTCACTAGTGATCAAAAGTATCCGGACTCCCCCAAAAACATACGTTTCTCGTATTAGGTGCATTGTGCTGCCACATAATGTCAGGTACTTCACATAAGCGACCCCACTAGTCATTGGACATCGTGAGAGAGCAGAATGGGGTGCTCGGCGGAACTCACGGACTTCGACCGTGGTCAGGTGATTGGGTGACAATTGTGTCATACCACTGTACGCGAGATTTCCACACTCCTAAACATCCCTAGCTCCACTGTTTCCGATGTGATAGTTAAGTGGAAACGTGAAGGGACACGTACCGCACAAAAGCGTACAGGCCGATCTCGTCTGTTGATTGACAGAGATCGCCGACACTTGAAGAGGGTCGTAATGTGTAATAGGAGACATCTATCCAGACCATCACATAGGAATTTCAAACTGCATCAGGGTCCACTGCAAGTACTATGACAGTTAGGCGGAAGGTGAGAAAACTTGGGTTTCATAGTCGAGCGGCTGCTCATAAGCCACACATCACGCTCGTAAATGTCAAACGACACCTCGCTTGGTGTAAAGAGCGTAAACATTGGACGATTGAACAGTGGGAAAACGTTGTGTGGAGTGACGAATCGCGGTACACAATGTGGCGATTAGATGGCAGGGTGTCGGTATGGCGAATGCCCGGTGAAAGTTATCTGCCAGTGTGTGTAGAGCCAACAATATAATTCGGAGGCGATGGTGTATGGTGTGTTCGTGTTTTTCATGGAGGGGGCTTGTTGTTTTGCGTGGCACTATCACAGCACAGGCATACATTGATGTTTTAAGCACCTTCTTGCTTCCCTTTGTTGGAGACTACTCGGGAACGGCGATTGCATCTTTCATCATGATAGAGCACATGTTCATAA
This sequence comes from Schistocerca serialis cubense, assembly GCF_023864345.2. Taxonomy (NCBI): domain Eukaryota; kingdom Metazoa; phylum Arthropoda; class Insecta; order Orthoptera; family Acrididae; genus Schistocerca; species Schistocerca serialis. Next base: position 336,747,316 of record NC_064642.1, read on the forward strand.
TACACGGCCTGGGGCGGAGTGATTACGTGACAGTAACATCTCTGTAGTGGACTGGCCTGCATAGAGTCCTGGCCTGAATCCTATAGAACACCTTTGGGATGTTTTGGAACGCCGACTTCGTGCCAGGCCTCGTCGACCGACATCGATACCTCTCCTCAGTGCAGGACTCCGTGAAGAATGGGCTGCCATTCCCCAAGAAACCTTTCAGCACCTGATCGAACGAATGCCTGCGAGAGTGGAAGGCTAAGGGTGGGCCAACACCATATTAAACACCAACATTACCGATGGAGGGCGCCACGATCTTGTAAGTCATTATTAGCCAGGTGTCCGGATACTTTTGATCTCATAGTGTTTGTATTCCATAAAAAACCGGATGACGCCAGGGCCTCACAAGAGGAAATCATCCACATTCTACTGATTGGCTCTGTTGTCGGTAACCAGAAGTTATTTCGGTTTCTTAGAAATGGAATCTCTCTTTTTAGGGTTACGTACCTCAATCGATAAAAATGAAACTTTGTTGTCCGTCTGTCTTTCTGTCAATCTGTTTGCCTCTCTCTCCGACTACATTAAATCCATTTTTCCTAGGGAGGGGTAGATGTGTCAAGCTGAAATTTATGTAGATTATAGTAGTCCACGATCTCTTGGCGGTGAAAAACATTGAAGAATCCATGCCAATTGATACGGCCATTGATGTCACACATTCTGATACTCGCAAACTCAATGATCAAAACCTATAGGGATCATCGCTAGAATCATGAAATTTGGCGTAACCAAAGTTTCACCCTACAACCACAGGTAAAAAATCCAAAAATTGTTAATTTGTAACTGCATCACACGAAACAAATAGTTTATTTGTCATTCTAGTTCAAACTTGAAATTAAAACATTCTAGAAAGCCTTGCCAGTAGCAATGTCGGTAACAGACATAAATGCTCAGGACCATCAATTCCCGGAATGGATGGTCTGTACAGATCCCTCAGTGTGCGAGTCCTACTCATACCTGGCCAGCTTTTATTAAATACCCATTCATATTCTAAGAGAAAAAGTGAAGGAGTTCGTACTTAAATTCGCTTTTTCTAAATAAGGTACGAAACCGAAGTTTTTAAGCCCTAGAGGACACACAGAGTTTTAAGTAGGTCGTACAGGCTGAAACGCCACTACCGAGATAGAGTTTTGTGTTTATGTAAATATAGTACCGAGCAGGGTGTTATAACAGATGTAGTTCAATACGTAATGCCGTAATTCTTTTTACAACTGTTAATACCCTGAATATGAACTTTTAGATGCTTCAGGTTTGATGTTTCTTCTGCACGTGTGCGAAGTTTCGACCATTGTTACAGATGGAAGACCGTACTGGGCCACCAAGGTGCTATCTGTACGAGATATTCGTTACAAGCAACGTGCTGTAATCGAAAAGTGTTGTGTACAACTTCGTACAAAATGGTAAGGAGAGGTGGCTTCAGGATGGTGTAATATCTGTCCTCGTAGGAAAGCTGGAGCAGAAATAGTTACCGAACAAGTTAACACTGTAAACAGAAGATTTACTTAACCTATATTCTCCCAAGCATAGAAAGACTCACTGCAAATATTACAGTCAGAGACAGAGTCCAGTTATCACCATGTCAACTAAGCTGAGGCTCGCTGTAGTAAAGGACGGATGACCGTGTCATAGCGAAGAGCCTCCAAGTGCAAGTGGAATGAGCGGCTGCCACCGGCCATCCTATATCGCGGCGCAGAGTGCGCTCGTAATCCAGAGCCACTGGAGGCATGGCTCAGTGGGCGTGCACCATTCTGTCTGCCAGATCCATGCGACCGCTGTCGGCGGCAGACTGAAACTTGCAGTTCCATTACCAGTCTAAGGATCGATACTTGATACCACAAAAAGAGACCTTGCTGAACAACCATAAGCTTTGTGCGCAGTGTATGGTAAAGCTGTAGCTGAAAGGAGTACTACTGCTTGGCGATGGGTAGAGAGAGTTAATGCGTCAGGAAGTGGTGAAACTGAGCTGCATGGTTGGCTACGTTAGTGACGTTCCGACACAATCAATGACCCGACATGACGAATCGCACAGATGCCATTTTTCGTGCGCACCGGCGCATCACAAGTTCACAGCTGGCTCTGTAGCGTTGTAATTAAGTGGGCAATGAGTGAGACTCCTGGGTCATCTATGTTTGTTCAAGATTGGTTCCATGAACCATGGCAACAGATCGCAAGACCCAAAGAAAATCGTTTTCACCTGGACCGCTGGAGCAGTTTAAGGCCAAATGAGAGACCTTTGTGTCACGGATTGTTACAGGTGACAAAACGTGCATCACTTTGAGCTAGAACAAAAAGGTAGTCACCGGGGTGGCACCACCTGCAATCATCCAGAAAGACTAAATTCAAGCCAGCTCCCTCTGTTGGGAAATCGTGATATTATGTGTTGGTGATGGTGTCATTTCCATGGAGATGTTGCTAAAATGGTCAACCGTTCATTCAGAGGTATATGTGAAGTCTCTGAACGAACTAAAGAACTTTTCCAGACGTGTTCTGTCTGACCGGACTCCAAAAGAAACCTTACTCCTACAGACAATGCAAGGCCACATGTAAGGCTGAGAACCATGGAACTCATGGCCACCCTGTAGCTCAGACCTGGCGCCCTGGGATTTCTATCTGTTTGGGTCACTTAAGGATTTGTACATGTGGTGTCTGTTCTTTTGGACATGTGCAAAAGGGCAGACACTACATATATAATTAGGGCGAGAACGGCAGATGCACACCAAGCTCGAACTTTTATGGGAAATGGCGAAATTCCGCGAGTAATGAGGACAAGGGCAAGCGGCAATACATCAACAGTGCATGAATAAGTTGAGAATTCGGGTCTGATGGTAGGTATTCTGAGTTATGCGTAGCCTACAGGTGCGATGACCACTGTTCCCGGATGGCACATTCGGGTTGGATTGTTTGGGAGACGAGACCAGACAGCAAGGTCGTCGGTGTCATCGGATTGGGGAAGGATGGGGAAGGAAGTCGGCTGGGCCCTTTCAAAGGAACAATCGCGGCATTTGCCTGGAGCGATTTAAGGAAATCACGGAAGATCTACATCAGGATGGCCGGACGCGGGATTGAAACGTCGTCCTCTCGAATGAGAGTCCAGTGTGCTAGGCACTGCGCCACCTCGCACGGTGGATGGGACAGTGGTCAGCGCATCTGCCTAGTAAGCAGGGATCCAGGTTCAAACATTGCTGCAACACAAATTTTCAACTTTCAAAGCGTCCAGTAGCTAATGACCTTAATTCCTTTGTGTCTTGGTTCATAGTGGCATCAAAATGGGGTGACTTACAGATGTATCAACTTGCCACACCAAGCTCGGATCTTGCGGGAATCGGCGAAATGCCGCGAATAAAGAGGATAATGAGCAACGGGCACTACACCGGAAGTATCTCGATAAGTCGAGAGTTTGGGTCTGACGGGAGGCATGCCAGGGTGGTCCTTGAAGTTGCGATGACCACTGTCTCCGGATTACGTAGTGGCCATCGCATCTGCCTAGTAAGTAGGAGACCTAGGCTCGAATCCCGACGTTGCAGAAATTTTCAGCTTTCCCCTTTATTTAAATCATTGCCTACTACGAAATAATGTCTTTAATCCCCTTGTGTCACTTAAGGATTCTCTACAGGGTCACATTTTGAATATAATGAAAGCGTAATTCATGTAGTGAAAACGTGGTTACGAGCAAAGGGCAACAGCTTTTACTGACAGAGAATACATACTCTGACACAACGCTTTGCGGCTGAAACTACGCAGATAAATAGTACATGTTAAAGACATGTTGATTAGTATTCTCACCAAATTCCAACGTCTAAGGGTAAATATGTTCTGAGAAAAAAATTGTGGGACAGTATTTATTGAACGACTCTCGCAACTGTTACACCTTCTGATATTTTATATCAAATCTCTTGGAGGAAGATTTACATATAGGGACCAATCCTGATATAAATACCGAGAGGTAAAGAGCGTTGTTCTTCAACATATATTGTAGAACAGCCATCACGCAAGAGCTTTTCATTGTTACTAATATTTCTTGCTACATTATTCAGTTTTAATTGATATCCGTACTTTAAGTAGGAAGTGGAATGGAATACTCTATTGAAGAATTATTTGACATAATTTCCGTTTATGGCAAATGCGAAAGAGTTAACACAGGTGTTGTCACTCTTCAGGGAGACTTCGGTCGCGGGCTTCATTTTACCGAATTTCGAAATATTTTACCGCCACTGAAAGAGTATGATCAAAGACCATAGTGTTAGATGATATTGCTGTTAACACTCACGTAATTCCCGAGATGCCTGAGAATCTGGAATATTGTACATTTATGTTCGTAAAAAAATAATACAGTTTCGAATTTCACCCCAATCATATTTATACGCCCCCCACCCCCATGAACCATTGGGCCTTGCCCTTCATGGGGTGGCTTGCGTGCCTCAGCGATACCGATAACTGCACCGTAGATGCAACCACATCGGAGGGGTATCTGTTGAAAGGCCAGACAGATGTGCCGTTCCTGAATAAAGGCAGCAGCCTTTTCTGTAGTTGCAGGCGCAACAGTCCGGATAATTGACTCATCTGGCCATTGAACAGCAACCAAAGCAGCCTTGCTGTGTTCGTACAGCGAACAGATGAAAGCAGAGGGAAATTAGAGCTGTAATTTTCCCCGACGATATGCAGCTCCACTCGTTAAATGGTGATGGTGTCCTCTTTGGTAAACTATTCCTGACGCAAGATTTCCCCGCATTAAGATATCCGGGCGGCCCTACTCAGGAGGATTTCGTGATCAGGAGAAACAAAACTGGCCTTCTACAGACCGTAGCATGGTATGTTTCATCCCTTAATCGGGCAGGTAGGCTAGAAAATTTAAAAAGGGAAATAGATAGGTTGAAGTTAGAGATAGTGGGACTTAGTGAAGTTCGGTGGCAGGAGGTAAAGGACTTCTGGGGGTCAGGTGAATACAGGATTATACCTACGAAGTCATACGAGGGTAATGCAGGAGTGGGTTTAACAATGAATAAAGAAATAGAATTGCGGGTAGGCTACTGTGAACAGCATAGTGAATGCTTTATCGTAACCAAGACAGACTTTAAGACCACACCAACCACAGTAGTACACGTTTATATACCAACAAGCTCCACAGATGATGAAGATATTGAAGGAATGTACGATGACATAAAAGAAATCATTCAGATAGTTATGGGAGACGAAAATTAGGTCAATATGGACTGGAGGAAAAGAATGGAAGAGGAAGCCGCCTGATAGAATTTTGTACAGAGTATAATTTAATCATCGTTAACACTTAGTTTAAGATTAATAAGGAAGGCTGTAAACATGGGAGAGACCAGGAGTCACAGGAAGGTTTCAGACTCATTACGTAATGGTAAGACAGAGATTTCAGAACAAGATTTTATATTCAAGACATTTCCATGGGGTGATGTGGACCCTGCCAACAATTTATTGGATACAAACTGTAGATTAAAACTGAAGAAATTGGAAACAGGAAGGAAATTAAGGAAATGGGACATGGATAAGTTGAAAACACCAGAGGCTGTTGATAGTGTCTCGTAGCTTTAAGAAATGAATTAGTGAAGGCAGCAGAGGATCAAATAGGTAAAAAGACAAGGCCTAGTAGAAATACTTGGATAACATAGGCGATATTGAATTTGACTGATGAAAGGAGAAAATATAAGTACCCATCAAATGAAGCAGACAAAAGGGAATACCGACATTGACGAGATTGACAAGAAATGCTAAATGAGTTAGTAGGAATGGCTACAGGACAAACGTAAGGATCTACAAACATATTTCATCCGGGGAAAAACGGATACCGTCTAGGATAACATTAAAGGGACTGTAGGAGAAAAGAGCAGCAGCTTTATAAATAAGAAGAGTTCATATGGAAAATCAATATTAAACAGGGAAGGGAAAGCTGAAAGTCCGCAGCTCGTGGTCGTGCGGTAGCGTTCTCGCTTCCCGCGCCCGGGTTCCCCGGTTCGATTCCCGGCGGGGTCAGGGATTTTCTCTGCCTCGTGATGACTGGGTGTTGTGTGATGTCCTTAGGTTAGTTAGGTTTAAGTAGTTCTAAGTTCTAGGGGACTTATGACCATAGATGTTAAGTCCCATAGCGCTCAGAGCCATTTTTGAAAGCTGAAAGTTGGAAGGACTTTAGAGAGGTTCAGTGCAAGGGAGATGAAGTCGAGGGCAATGCTATGGAAATGGAACAGGATATAGATGAAGATGTAATGGGATATAGGATACTGCGAGAAGAATTAGACAAAACACTGATAGATCTAAGTCGAAACAAGGTCCCTGGAGTAGACGACATTCCGTCAGAATTACTGATAGGCACGGGAGAGCCTGCCATGACAAAACTCTTCTATCTGGTGTGCAAGATGTATGAGACTGGCGGAATACCCTCAGACTTTAAGAACAATGCAATAATGCCAATTCCTAAGAAAGAAGTTGCTGATAGGTGTGAGTATTACCGAGCTATCGGTTGCAAAATACTAACACGAATTATTTGTAGAAGGATGGAAAAACAGACATCAGCCGACCTTGAGGAAGATCAGTTTGGATTTCAAAGAAGTGTAGGAAACCGTGAGGCAATACTGACCCTACGACTTCTCTTACAAGATAAGTCAAGAAAGGCAAACGTACGTTTATAGCATTTGTAGACTTAGAGAAAGCTTTTGACAATGTTGACTGAAATACTCTCTCTCAAATTCTGAAGGCAACAGAGATAAAATACAGGTAGAAAAAGGTTGTTTACAACTTCTATAGAAATCAGAGACGGGGTTCATGTAAAGGAAGCAGTGGTTGAGAAGGAAGTGAGACAGTATTGTAGCCTACCCCCGATGTTATTTAATCTGCACTAAGAGCATGCAGTAAAGGAAACCAAACAAAATTCTGAGTAGGAATTAAAGTTGAGGAAGAAGAAATAAAAAGGTTTAGGTTTGCAGATGACATTGTAATTCTGTCAGAGCCAGCAAATGACTTGAAATAGCAGTTGAACGGAATGAACATTCTCTTGAAAGGAGGACATGAGATGAACATTAAGGAAAGCGAGACAATGATAATGGAATGTAGTCGACTTAAATCAGGTGATGCCGAAGGAATCGGATTAAGAGACGAGACACTTAAAGTAGTAGATATGTTTTGCTATCTGGGCAGCAAAATAACTGATGCTGACAAAAGTAGAGAGGATATAAAATGTACACTGCCAATGGCTAGAAAAGCGTTTCCGAAGGAGAGAAATTTGCTAACGTTGAATGTAGACTGAAGTGTTAGGAAGTCTTTTCCGAAGGTATTTGTCTGGAGTGCAGCCTTGTATGGAAGTGAAACATGGACGATAACGGTTTAGAAAAGAAGAGAATAGAAGCTTTTAAAATGTGATGCTAAAGAAGATTGCTGAAGATTTGATGGGTAGATCACGTAAGTAATGAGGATGTACTGAACAGAATTGACGAGAAGAGAAATTTGTGGTACAATCTAACTAGAAGAAGGAATCAGTTGGCAGGACACATTCTGAGGCATCAAGAAATTACAAATTTAGTACTGAAGAGAAGTGTTGGGGGTAAAAATTGAAGAGTGAGGCCATGAGATGAAAGCAGTAACCAGATCCAGAAGGATGTAGGTTGTAGTAGTTACTCGGAGATGAAGAGGCTTGCACAGGATAGAGCAGCATAGAAGCAGCATAAACCAGTCTTTGGACTAAGGACCGAAACAGCAACATATTTCGATGCAAAGAGGGTCTTCGTGGGCACATAAATTCTCATGAAATAAATATTAAATAAATAAGCTTTTCTTCGTCTTTGCCCATAGAATACGATGCAAACATGCATATAAAATTAAGGGCTCCCATTTTTAAAAAAATAAGTCGTCCCCTCTTTCATTGATAACAGCAACATCTAGCAGAAAGCGGATACTTTCATTTTGTAGACCCATGTCATTCACGGCAATTTGGTGTTAATTGTTTTCTGGTGTGATATATACTTCTCAAGATATTTTGATGTCTCAACACAGATGACCCTCTCTGTATAAAGTTTTTCTCTTCAAATGACCATTTGTGATATCCTCTTGACTGTTGACATCTCCTTGTGGGATACTATTTAGAAAGCCTTGAGATTCGTACTACTTGAGTAATAAATATAATTCATTTGTGTATTGCAGAAATGTAATACATCAGAGAAAACTGGAATGAACTAAACCCATTTTTACTTAATTAGATTATTAATTTATCTATTAGTATTAATACAGTTTTGCTTGTGTGTTAAAATATGACTGACTGTATCAAATTAAAACTACCCTCCTTGTTAACGGCCTGGAAATACATCAGTAGTGATGGGAAATTAATTTTATCATCCGCCATCAGAGCGATTTTCTCCATGAGCGGATCTACTATCGACAAAATCTTCCGTGATCGGGAAATTATTTCCACCTAGTGCTACAATTTTAGTTCTGCGCTCGGTTGCCTCAAAAGATTATACTTAACGTCCGTTTATTGACTGAATCCGGCCCGCAGTTGATTGGCTATTTCTTTTCGAAATTTTCGTCCCTTTAAAGCTTCTGCTCTGAATCGCTCATTTGTTAACAACAGCCTTCTAGAAGCGCAGAAAATTGCCCATTAGACTAACGATCCACTACGTGCTAACGGTTTTCACGCTACACTTCACGAATGTGGATCCCATTATACAATTTGCATTCTTTTCGGGGATTCAGATACATCTTCTGTATCGTTTCCTAGACGCTACCGTTACTTTCAAGCACTTTTAATATATAAACCTTTCCATTATTTCACGTTTATCGACGTCCAACATCTTTAGGACCGAACAGTCATTCGAAAACGATAGAATAAAATACTTTCATTCATTAAATATCTCTGCAGCGATTTAATGCAGCGTAGCTTCTTCCTAGAGCATGAATTTCATTTTGAGGTAAGATCCAGATGAAGAGGTGGCTACAATATTCTACCAGCTGTTTTGAGCGAATTGTTGTGGACACGATTTAAATTCGCTGTCCCGTACAAGGTGCCAACAGCAACGTGAGGCAGGCAGTCCACTCAAGAAGCGTAAGCAACACTTCCTGCTATGAAAGTTTTCAGCCGAAATTACCAGTAGATCTAACACGGAGAACGTATACACTAGGAAGGAGGTGTGGCTTAAAGTAACATTGACAATGAAGACATTGGAGACGTAAATCAAAGTTGCTTGGACAAGAAAGAGGAATGAAACACTCTTGCACATAAGCTATTCGGCTCAAAGACTTTACCTCCTGGTTCAATCAGAGGCTGCTCAAAATCAACCGATGCAGTTCACAAAATACAGTACTGGCCATTAAAATTGCTACACCACGAATATGACATGCGTTTTAGACAGGTACGTGCCGAGTAAAACTGTGAGGGACGGGAAAAACCCACCGTGGTACAACAACAAAGTTAGGAAACTACTGCGAAAGCAAAGAGAGCTCCATTCCAAGTTTAAACGCAGCCAAAACCTCTCAGACAAACAGAAGCTAAACGATGTCAAAGTTAGCGTAAGGAGGGCTATGCGTGAAGCGTTCATTGAATTCGAAAGTAAAATTCTATGTACCGACTTGACAGAAAATACTAGGAAGTTCTGGTCTTACGTTAAATCAGTAAGTGGCTCGAAACAGCATATCCAGACACTACGGGATGATGATGGCATTGAAACAGAGGATGACACGCGTAAAGCTGAAATACTAAACACCTTTTTCCAAAGCTGTTTCACAGAGGAAGACCGCACTGCAGTTCCTTCTCTAAATCCTCGCACAAACGAAAAAATGGCCGACATCGAAATAAGTGTCCAAGGAATAGAAAAGCAACTGGAATCACTCAATAGAGGAAAGTCCACTGGACCTGACGGGATACCAATTCGATTGTACACAGAGTACGCGAAAGAACTTGCCCCCCTTCTAACAGCCGTGTACCGCAAGTCTCTAGAGGAACGGAGGGTTCCAAATGATTGGAAAAGAGCACAGATAGTCCCAGTCTTCAAGAAGGGTCGTCGAGCAGATGCGCAAAACTATAGACCTATATCTCTTACGTCGATCTCTTGTAGAATTTTAGAACATGTTTTTTGCTCGCGTATCATGTCATTTCTGGAAACCCAGAATCTACTATGTAGGAATCAACATGGATTCCGGAAACAGCGATCGTGTGAGACCCAACTCGCCTTATTTGTTCATGAGACCCAGAAAATATTAGATACAGGCTCCCAGGTAGATGCTATTTTTCTTGACTTCCGGAAGGCGTTCGATACAGTTCCGCACTGTCGCCTGATAAACAAAGTAAGAGCCTACGGAATATCAGACCAGCTGTGTGGCTGGATTGAAGAGTTTTTAGCAAACAGAACACAGCATGTTGTTATCAATGGAGAGACGTCTACAGACGTTAAAGTAACCTCTGGCGTGCCACAGGGGAGTGTTATGGGACCATTGCTTTTCACAATATATATAAATGACTTAGTAGATAGTGTCGGAAGTTCCATGCGGCTTTTCGCGGATGATGCTGTAGTATACAGAGAAGTTGCTGCATTAGAAAATTGTAGCGAAATACAGGAAGATCTGCAGCGGATAGGCACTTGGTGCAGGGAGTGGCAACTGACCCTTAACATAGACAAATGTAATGTATTGCGAATACATAGAAAGAAGGATCCTTTATTGTATGATTATATGATAGCGGGACAAACACTGGTAGCAGTTACTTCTGTAAAATATCTGGGAGTATGCGTACGGAACGATTTGAAGTGGAATGATCATATAAAACTAATTGTTGGTAAGGCGGGTACCAGGTTGAGATTCATTGGGAGAGTGCTTAGAAAATGTAGTCCATCAACAAAGGAGGTGGCCTTCAAAACACTCGTTCGACCTATACTTGAGTATTGCTCATCAGTGTGGGGTCCGTACCAGGTCGGGTTGACGGAGGAGATAGAGAAGATCCAAAGAAGAGCGGCGCGTTTCGTCACTGGGTTATTTGGTAACCGTGATAGCGTTACGGAGATGTTTAATAAACTCAAGTGGCAGACTCTGCAAGAGAGGCGCTCTGCATCGCGGTGTAGCTTGCTCGCCAGGTTTCGAGAGGGTGCGTTTCTGGATGAGGTATCGAATATATTGCTTCCCCCTACTTATACTTCCCGAGGAGATCACGAATGTAAAATTAGAGAGATTAGAGCGCGCACGGAGGCTTTCAGACAGTCGTTCTTCCCGCGAACCATACGCGACTGGAACAGGAAAGGGAGGTAATGACAGTGGCACGTAAAGTGCCCTCCGCCACACACCGTTGGGTGGCTTGCGGAGTATCAATGTAGATGTAGATGTAGACGTGAAATTTAACCGATAGGAAGAAGATGCTGTGATATGCAAACTATTAGCTTTTCAGAGCTTTCACACAAGGTTCGCGCCGGTGGCGACACCTACAACGTGCTGACATGAGGAAAGTTTCTAACCGATTTCTCATACACAAACAGCAGTTAACCGGCATTGCCTGGTGAAACGTTGTTGTGACGCCTCGTGTAAGGAGGAGAAATGCGTACCATCACGTTTCCGACTTTGATAAAGGTCGCATTGTAGCCTATCGCGATTGCGGTTTATCGTATCGCGACATTGCTGCTCGCGTTGGTCGAGATCCAATGACAGCAGAATATGGAATCAGTGGGTTCAGGAGGGTAATACCGAACGCCGTGCTGGATCCCAACGGCCTCGTATCACTAGCAGTCGAGATGACAGGCATCTTATCCGCATGCCTGTAACGGATCATGGAGCCACGTCTCGATCCCTGAGTCAACAGATGGGGACGTTTGCAACACAACAACCATCTGCACGAACAGTTCGACGAGGTTTGCAACAACGTGGACTATCAGCTCGGAGACCATGGCTGCGGTTACCCTTGACACTGGATCACAGACAGGAGCGCCTGAGATGGTGTACTCAACGACGAAAATGGGTGCACGAATGGCAAAACGTCATTTTTTCGGATGAATCTAGGTCCTGTTTACAGCATCATGATGGTCACTTCCGTGTTTGGCGACATCGCGGTGAACACACATTGGAAGCGTGTATTCGTCATCCCCATACTGGCGTATCACCCGGCGTGCTGGTATGGGGTGCCATTGGTTTCACGTCTCTGTCACCTCTTGTTCGCATTGACGGCGCTTTGAACAGTGGACGTTACATTTCAGATGTGTTACGACACGTGGCTCCACCCTTCATTCGATCGCGGCGAAACCCTACATTTCAGCAGGATAATGCACGACCGAATGTTGCAGGTCCTGTACGGGCCTTTCTGGATACAGAAAATGGTCGACTGCTGCCCTGGCGAGCACATTCTCCAGATCTCTCACCAAATGAAAACATCTGGTCAATGGTGGCCGAACAACTGGCTCATCACAATACAATTGATGAACTGTGGTATCGTGTTGAAGCTGCATGGGCAGCTGTACCTGTACACGCCATCCGAGCTCTGTTTGTCTCAATGCCCAGGCATATCAAGGGCGTTATTATAGCCAGAGGTGGTTGTTCTGGGTACTGATTTCTCAGGACCTATGCACCCAAACTGCGTGAAAATGTAATCACATGTCAGTTCTAGTATAATATATTTGTCCAATGAATACTTGTTTATCATCTGCATTTCTTCTTAGTGTAGCAATTTTAATTGCCGGTAGTGTAGTACTTGCACAAAAATGAAATATGAAGTATCCAGGACTTGGAACACTTCCGCAAGAAACACATGAGTATGAAGTTCATTCTCTATTTTTAAGAACTCAATGTATTCAACACAAATGGTCTTCGTTGACAGTCACAAACAAGTAACAAACTTTGTAACTAGTTCCTAACAGAAAGATAAGTTCACAACTAAATGCACGTACTTCGAATACACGTCTTGCTTGAGGAAACAATACAAAAGGCTTCTATAGCCAGAATTCGTTCTCCACTAGTTTGACTACCAAGCAGAACGCACTGGAACAGACTAACGCATAAGATACGATCTGCACGAGTTCACAGTTTCTACAATCTTGCCAAATGAACCTGACAGAACATCAACAGGCCCTCGAGCATTTTGTTGAGGTGCTTTCGCGGGGAAGGCGACGTGCGTTATAGACGCCGGTGGGTCCAGAGCAGACGTGTTTCCTTGGCTGGCTGCGTCTTAACTGCCGTGGTCAGCTCGGGCGCGGGTCTAAATACACGCATAGCGGAGGTACAGTTTCTGCTGATTGGCTGCACTTGACATTGGCGGGTGCAGCAAAAGGTTCGTGGCAGGAGTGACCTCTTTTGTTGATTTACAGGCCGTGCTGCAAATGGCGGAGTCGAAACGTCGTGCAGTCGCAGGGGCTGTGCTGGCATACAACACGACGGTGGTGTGTTGTAGTGTGGCGTCAGCGCGTGACGCCTTTTGCGAGACAGTATAACAAAACCAAACAACAATTCAGACATCATGCCACATCTAGACCTAATCTCTTAATGACAGGCATGTCTTGAGATCGGTCTTAGGGTGGGGGTAAAATTACGATAAGATAATGGAAATAATCCTTACACAACTTTATATTCATTAGGCATAAACAAAAATGTAGATGTGCACAGGCAGCATAATAAGTAATATATTCTAGAGCCACAGAAACTGGTACACCTGCCTAATATCATGTAGGGCCCCCGCGAGCACGCTGAAGTGCCGCAACATGACATGGCATGGACTTGACTAATGAAGTAGTGCTGGAGGCAACTGACACCATGAATCCCGAAGGGCTGTCCATAAATCTTAGCCTCCACCAGCTTGAACAGTCCCTTGTAGACATGCAGGGTCTATGGATTAATGACGTTGCCTCCACACCCATACAAGTCTGTCCGCTCGATACAATTTGCAACGAGACTCGTCCGACCAGCCAACATGTTTCCAGCCATCAACAGTCCAATGTCGGTGTCGATGGGCCCAGGAGAGGCCTAAAGCTGAGTGTTGTGCAGTCATCAAAGATACACGAGTGTGCCTTCGGCTCTGAAAGCCCATATCGATGATGTTTCGATGAGTTCTTTGCACCGTGACACTTGTTGATGGCTCAGCACTGAAATCTCCAGCAATTTGCGGAAGGGTTGCACTTCTCCCACGTTGAACGATTCTCTTCAGTCGTCGTTGATTCTGTTCTTGCAGAATCTTTCCCGGCTGCAGTGATGTCGGAGATCTGATGTTTTACCGAATTTGTGATAATCACGGTACACTCGTGAAATGGCCGTACGGGAAAATGCCTACTTCATCGCTACCTCGGAGATGCTGTGTCCCATCGCTACCGCGCCGACTATAACGCCACGTTTAAACTCACTTAAATCTTGATAACCTGCCATTGTAGCAGCACTAACCGATCTAAAACTGCGCCAGACACTTGTTGTCTTATATAGACGTTGCCGAGGACAGCGCCATATTTTGCCTGTTTACATACCTCTGTATTTGAATACGCATGCCTATATCAGTTTCTTTGCTGTTTTACTGTATAAAAACATAATATAAATAAAACACATCAACTCCAACGACCACTGGCGCTAAGGTTGGGATATTTGGGAACTAATCTACAAACAGCTCTAGTGAAGTCATGCTATGACGGAACCCCTCAGCAAAAAAAGTGTGAAGCGCATCATGGGGCTGGAAACTACAACTGCAGTAAGTGGAGAGACAGTTCTCAATCTTTGGGCAATATGAAACATCAGAATGTGATACACAGGAAATGAACCATGGGCACAATTGTGTACTTCTATTATAGTGGAGTAACTGGTACTGAAATGTGTGCAGGTCGCAAGTACGATTCGCGAAAAACGTGTGACTAGTGGCATTCATACTAACTATATGGTACCATCAGTTTTAGAACACATTGTTGAACTGGTGTATAGCTTTCAATAGCATGGTAGGGCCTACGACAGGACAAATAACGTCCGAGATGTACCAAGGGGAGAGAAGCAATAACAGGAGTGAATGGAGAGACCGTTTCTGCTCAGTAGCTAAAATGAAGAGTCAAAAGTAACTATAGGAGAAAGGAAACGTGGGCATCGTTTTATGTTTTTGTTACGGTGGAATATCTAGTTCAGAAGTGTGTACGAAGTCCCAAATAGCTTCGTGAAGTAAATATAACTAGCGACATTCACGTAAGTTGTACAAAATTAGGAGAATAGGTTTGACTACGAGACTGTGAACGACTAAACGTCCTTATTAACCCTAACACAACATGTGCCTATAAACTAGAGCATCTGTAACTTGAACAGTAGATTATCTACGGGTCATTGTTTATATATGGCTAACCACCTGTAGCAAAAATAAAACACTATCTTTAGGTTGTACGTGGCTTAGTATCTGCAATGCTGAATGGTTAACTACCTTCTAATGTAGGTGGTTAACAGCTTAGAACTGAAAATTCTTCACCACTTACATCTGCAGATGACTAACAATCTGTAACAATAGATCATTAACATAACAAAAATCTGTGTAAAAGAAGTAGAAAACTAGCTGTATGTAACAAACGTACCAAACTGTAAAAGGCTGACTAATTGTAGCTGTGAGCAGCTGTTTAAATGTGACTGTATATAGCTAACAGTAACTACACACAACAGTGTATGGCCACGCTATGATGTGTGAACTACTGCTGACGATTTAGTGGTTGTAAACAGCAGATTAGTGACCATCTGAGTATAGCCACTTATTGCAAATTGTTGAAACTAGCGTCCTGATTGCAGACCTACTGAAGGCAGTTTACTGAACATAACCGCAAACAATTAGCTATAGCAGCCACTGTAGCCTACCAGATGTTTTTTTCTGTTTCTTTAACACGTTTCCACATTCACACCATGTATTGCTTCCCTCCCCATGATGCATCTCGCACGCTGTCTGCACGGTCGTGTTTCCTGCTACCACGCTACTGACAACTGTACGCCAGGTCAGCGGTGCGTCCTAAGATTCATGGTACAATACATCTAGTATGAATGCCACTAGCTACAATTTTTTCACGAATCGTACTTGTGAGTTGCATATATTCCGGCACTACTTGTTTCGCTATAACAGATGGACAGAATTGTGTCCATACTTCTTTTTCCTCTATAGTTACTTTCCGTCACTTAATAGTAGCCAAAGACTGAGAAACAGTGAAACAAGTACTTTTTTATTTCTAACCAAGAAGTGAAATTCAAATTTTCATATACCTAGCTTTAAAAATGCTTTCAAAATATTCCATGAAACACTCCCCTAGCGGTTGAATTTCCAAAAACATTGGGACACTTATTTTGTTACTTCCAAACGAGAAGTTAAATATCAGTTTTTATATACCTAGCTTTAAAAATACTTCAGTAGATCTTTAATAATGAATTAGTTCTAGAAAAACTTACACCTACTATTTTACTCACATAGGGGTTAAATTTCAAAAAATCTGAAACAAGTATTTCTTAATTCCTGACCGAGAATCGAAATGCCGGTTTTCATAGGTCTAACTTCAAAATTGCCTTAATAGCGACATGTTTTCAGAAAAACCTTTCATCCCCTATGTCACCCTCCTAAGTGTGTAATTTCGAAAACTCTCTTCTTAAACGACGTCTGCAGCATAAGATCAACACTCTCCGCAAATATCGGAGTACTGCATGTCATACACAGAGATTATACTGCTTATGCACACTTAATTGTCGTTTATACCTTGTGGTATCTATAGTCGTGTAAGGTTCTGTTTTATTATTTTATCATACATTTACTCCCACTATGAGACCAACCAGAAGTATGCATGTCATTAGCTCATTAACGTCAGCTGTTGCATGACGTCTGCACTTTTGTTGGCTTTCTTAGACCACTTCTGTACAAGTACTATGCACCACGTATGAAGAGTTACTAGCTGCTTTTGTATTAATGGATTCATTATTTTATTACACATTATTTTTGTATTTTTTAGGATCAGAACAATATGATGCATACGTCTCATTTTTGACACTCGCAAATAATGCGATAGCTGTATGTACCATTTTTTAAATGTTTAAAAATATTTAAACTTTACGTTCTTAAATTTTAATATTATTATGTAATTTCTTCCTATTTGTGGTATATTTTTCTGCTCAGCCATCTGAAGAAGGGCACTAGGTACCCGAAATCTGTTAAGGAAATAAAATTTCTTTTGCGGAACTCGTTGCTGATTATGTCAATAAACAGATACACATGCTGAAGGTGGATAACACACTAAAAAGAGTCAGTCGAAAAAACTTGAAAAGAAGGAAATGAAGATTCCCAGGAAAAATCTGGCATCCCAGAAAACTACTGAAAGAATATAGAACAATCAGAAAAACTAGGAAGTCTACTAGTACACCGAAAAGGTCACGGACACAATGCCAGAATGACTGCTGAAATTTCATGAACACCAGGTAAGAATAGACGGAAACCGTCAGATCAAAAATGTCTTCATCTAGACAACATCATTAAAGTCCACCTCTAAGTGTGCAGAAGGGATCAAGAGAGATGCACAAGAAACTTGTATTACACTACATGATCCAAAACAGAGAAGACTTCAAAAGGGAAGTCAACAACATAAAATAATTTGAAGAGAAACCACCAAAGACAAGAAGTGAAAGAAGGATAGGTTCGGGGAAGAGAGTAAAAGAAACGTAAGGAGCCTTAAGTTCTATACGTTTCATAGTTGGCCAAATTCAGAAGAAGAAGACTAAGTTTCTAATATGTATGTTCCGGCGCATAATTCAAGTTCCCAACGCTAGTTGACAACACACTACCGTTGCTGTCGCTGATGTTGGCAGGAAATTCAGAAATACAAAATGTTAAATGGCTGGAAATTTAAAAATTGGCAAAAATTTAAAAATCAATGCAACTGTAGTAAGGAATTTGAAAACTGAGAGGATGTTTTGAAAAAGCGTGCCTTTTTCTCCTCCTCTTCAGCCTGTCTGGGAGTAGTATTAAAATGAAGCATAAAATAGTTATCAGATACGAATAAAAGATTACCTGAATGTGTAATAGGGTCAAAGATATTAATGATTTATGGGAAAGTCAGAGGTCGTTGTATACACATGGATGCCTCTGGTGTAATATTAAAAGTATGCATAAAAATGATGCTATATTCAATGACATGCATTATTAATGAAAATGACAT
The DNA here is from genome assembly GCF_023864345.2 of Schistocerca serialis cubense. NCBI lineage: Eukaryota > Metazoa > Arthropoda > Insecta > Orthoptera > Acrididae > Schistocerca > Schistocerca serialis. Next base: position 336,765,462 of record NC_064642.1, read on the forward strand.
ATTCAATTGCACACACACACACACACACACACACACACACACACACACACACACACACTGGTAAAAAGTAAACTGTTAAATGGTAAATTGCAACAAATATTAAATGGTTAAACAGTAAATCGTTAGATGATAAATGGTAAATGCTTAATGCTCTCACGATTAACAGTCTTCAAAACTATAATACATTGCCTCAAAGCTGTAACACAAATTGTGACATAAACTCTGTTACAGAAAAAGTGAACAAATTGTACCAAAACTGTAACAAAAAGCTTTATCAGTTGTCATGCTTAACCCATGTTATAGCAAACCTATAGCAGTTGTACCATTTAATCCATGTCACGGCAAAAACTGTAATACATTGTCTCCAAATTGCAAAAACCTTTCCCAGAATTGAAAGAATTTATTCAGTGATATTGTAACAATTGCTTTCTGTATCACCGCGTCATACAAATTCTACCTCGCACTTTATTATTTTTTGCTATATCTCTACCTCATCACTAAATTTCATCTCTCCTACATGTGTGTGTGTGCACAAATTATTTATATGATTCATACACTACAATAAATGTCATCTGTCTTGTGTGGCCATACAACATTTAAAAAATACCTCAGTTTTTTTAACCAAATTTTGGAAACGTAGCCTGCTGTCCTACGGTAACGAGATAGAGAGAGAGAGAGAGAGAGACTCGCCAATGCTACGTTACATGAAGTGCAAACTACGTGGGAAATGGAAAGTAAAAAAATAACAACAAACAACGTACTGCGCATGAAATTTATTATAATTTTTTCCTTGCTGTGTTTTTACATAATTGTATTTCAGTATCTGATCATTTACGGTCTGTCACTGAATTTACGTTGAAAACTATACGATTTAAAATTTTCAGAAATTCACATTATTTATATTTTTATAGCTATTTAGAGTATTCACATTTTACAGGAATTTATATCTTTAGAAATCATTATCATCATCATTTTTCTTATAGTAGGGACCCCAATCCACTGTATCGACCTTATCCAGAAAAATCAAACCTTTTTTATCTTGTGCAGATTTGGGTATTATGTTGTTTACAAGTAGAAACAACGTGCTACCTTGATTGAGTTATGTACTGCAAATCCACTTTGTACTTTAGAATCAAGCACACAATACCTGTAGACGCCTATGGTTGACCTATTGAGAGAAAATTGTTTTACTCCTTTTGCTCTGCGTATTACGCACACAGACTATCTGGACAGCATATATATTTGCTGGTAAACAAAAAGAATTCTGCAATAGGTTTATCATTAAGTTCGTTTTTCACCGAGTCATCCTCTTTTTTTTATTACAAATACTTTTATCAGGGCAAACTTACAAATCAATTGTTTGGGAACATCACTCCTGATATCCTGATAGATATTTGGAATTTTAATCTGATAGGCTATAAGTGTCTGTGCTGCATAGTTTTACACAGTTTAGCAGAAATATTTTTAATATATATCCATCGATAAAATCGAAAAACAGCGTTTTCGAAATATCCAAAATGGCTATTTCTACTGCAATAGATTTATCAAACACTACGTTAAGCGTGGTGATTTCAGTGGCAAGTAAATTTTTGCTAAAAATAGCGCTCCTTCGAAAATATGGTTTCGCAATTAATGCAGCTGCCACAAATCTGCCTTCTCAGGTTGTTGCTACTCTTATTTCCAGCATCTTTCCCACATATTGCATGGTTTTCCACACATAGAGCTATTCATCACTTTGAGAAAGTTTATTTCGAAATCACTGCTTGCACTTGTATTTTGTGCGTTAATTTCAACGTGTAGCTTCATCCATGGGGCTTGTGTAAATGATAAAATTCGATGAATCTTTTTTAAAATCAGTTGACGTTGTAACAATTGTTTAACGCTTCTGTAGTGAATAACAGTTTTTCTTGTCATATAAGGTTTAAAGTAAGCTCTTTGCTTTCTCACTATCTGACAGTGCGCAACTTTTTCCAGACATAAGGTCAATCTAGGATGTAAGTCATGAACAAACACGAAGCATTCAATATTCACCTCTAATACGTACTCATCTGAATCGTCTGATACTTTTAAACGTCACACATTTCAACACTCTCTGGGGGAAGCTAGGAGTACTCAGATTTGGAGAGGATGGTACAAAATCGCCCAGCTGTATACACTATTCACATCAAGACTGAAGAATGGTTTAAATGATTCAGAGCACTATGGGACTTAACTGCTGAGGTCATCAGTCCCCGAGAGCTTAGAAGTACTTAAACCTAACTAACCTAAGGACATCACACACATCCATGCCCGAGGCAGGATTCGAACCTGCGACCGTAGCGGTCGCGCGGTTCCAGACTGTAGCGCCTAGAAACGCTAGGCCACTCCGGCCGGCGATGTAAGATTCATCAGTTTTGTCATCATAGTCAGCCACATATATGCTGTTGGCAAATGCATGTCTACAAGAACGATGGATAGTTCTGCCTCTGATGCCACACTCAACAAACTTGAGCTGTTCGATATCGACAATTCTGCTTTACTAGTTTTCAGCAGAGCATATAACGCCGAGCCAGACTAGGTAATGAAATGCTTAAGACCCATATCAGACAGCAAAACTTTTCGAATATGTCATCAAGCAGTAGCACGTCAAGTTTCGAATACAAATCGGACTATTCTCCTACTGTTTTGCACTTGAATACATTCCATACATTGCAGGTTGTTTGGTGCTTAGCTTCAGTTATCGTTTCTCCTGATAATACACTTGTAAACTTTTCATTTGCGGTAATTGATTGTCAATTTGAAAGGCTTAACGATTTACATATTCATATAGAAAAACATTAAAGTCTTAATCATCAGGAAAATAATTCCTTATTATCTTGAGCTCACCTGATTTTAGGTACGATCAACACTTTTCGAGTCAGCATGTCAAACAATTCGACGAATCGATAAATGTGCAATTTGTCTTGCATTCTTCTGTTGGTGCATTACTGAAATCGGTGCATTACATGGAACGAGAGAAACACAGCCTGGATTTAACATAATTCCTTTGTCACATCTGCTGTCTTTTATCCCCAAATATTCGTGATCAAGAACTGCCCGTTGTAATTGGAGTACGATGTGCACCATATAGTTAGGCTTCCACTTCATGTTGCAATGAGGATGCATTGTGCATCGGTATGCACCGTTGAAATGACAGTGATCGCTGTGTTTTATATCGCTTTCCTCAAACGATCCGTAGAAAACAGGGCAAACCTGTGCTGAGCGAAATGCTAATTCTTCTTCAGGGTTCATTACCTTCCTTTTATATCGTAATAAAAGTCATTCACATTCTCAGCTATTGCATACAACTGTTCAGTGAACTATTCTACGCTATCACTGCCTCTGTACAATCTAAACTCGGAATATTCCAAGTAAATAAGGACAGAACAGATCCAAAGGCCGAATATGTTGAAGGCAGAAGAGGAAGAGGAAGAATACGCCAAGTCATAGCCGCAGTCCATGTAGTAAGCAACGTCGAATGGTTTATGCAAATATATCTGATTTGAATACCAACCACAGTCAGTAACGCAACTGCAACCAGCAACTAACTCCAACACGTATTCCATATTAACATACTTGTAAACTGCAAAAGGCAGTTCAGTTTGTTGCAGAACTCTATGAATTTTACAGACTCGTTCTTGGCTCGAGGCAATATATTGTCGATCATTTTAAACAGTGCACTGCCGACTACATGAGTAATTTTTTCTGGGAATGAAAATGACACAGGCAGCATCCACATGCTACAACTGAAAGCTGATGACCAGTAATACGGCTACCTGCGAATCTAAACAAGCTTTTTATGTGATAGAAATAGCATATATATGTTTTATCATCGTGCAACTTAAATGTATTTATATGTTCCTCGTGATGATGGTTTGCGATATGCAGAAGTACAGCTGTCAGTTCTTTGTCATTTCTCTTCTTGCATGAACAGAGAAAGGGATACTCGTTTCTGTTGTCTCCGAATACATTTAGATCTGTTTCTACAACAGGCTGAGATTGTAATTCATTATAAAAATTAAACAATGAACTCAGTTAATAGGTTTTCGTCCTGATACTTTGTTCAATCCAGTGTGTAAAAAGAAATTGACAAGTTCATTAAAAAGAGGAAGACCATAAAGAAAAGTGATAAAGATCAATTTTAAAGATTGCAGTCTTTACATTCCCCGTGATTTTAAAGAATATGCAGCCATATTTGTATGACTTAATTAACAGCTCAGGTCGCACTCTGTTGACTTTATTTCGGTTCAGATTAACAACTTTGGGGATGACAATACGTCCAGAAACTGATAATACGAATTACAAGAGGCATCTGAAGAGATCGGTGAATGGTCTCGTGGTATAGGATGAGGTAACAGTGGATACCCAATGAAAAACATATCAATTATCTCCTCCTATTGTGCAGATCACTGAAGTGAAGCAGTGGTACGTGCTGCAACCAAGCTAAGGCAATTAGTGTCACTGCAAAATGAAGTAACTCGTTAACGCGAAGTTTTTCTCCAAATTAGCGGGCCGGCCGCGGTCGTCTCGCGGTTCTAGGCGCGCAGTCCGGAACCGCGCGACTGCTACGGTCGCAGGTTCGAATCCTGCCTCGGGCATGGATGTGTGTGATGTCCTTAGGTTAGTTAGGTTTAAGTAGTTCTAAGTTCTAGGGGACTGATGACCATAGCTATTAAGTCCCATAGTGCTCAGAGCCATTTGAACCATTTTTTTCCAAATTAGGGAAAATGGTGACAGAGGCTCACGAAATGTTAGTGTAAGTATACGGTGTTGAAGCGGTGAGTAACAAGTGCATGGCTGAATGGTAGAAAGCTTTAGAGACGTAAAGGAAGGTGTCGGGGATGAGCCGCGTTCGGGTCGGCCGTCAACAAGCACAATCTCAAACACCATCGAAAAGAGCGACGGATACTCGCGGATGACTGGTGATTGTCTCTGAGAATCCAGAATGAGATTTTCATATCAGCGTACACTCCGCTGCAGAATGAAAATCAAATTCTGGAAACATCCTTTAGGCTGTGGCTAAGCCACGTCTCCGCAATATCCTTTCTTCCAGGGGTGCTATTTGTGCATGGTCCGCAGGAGAGGTTCTGTGAAGTTCGGAAGGTGGGAGACGAGGTACTGACAGATGTAAAGTTGTGAAGACGGGGCGTGAGTCGTGCTTGGGTAGCTCAGATGGTAGAGCACTTCCCCGCGGAAGGCAAACGTGCCGAATTCGAGTCTCGGTCCGGCATACAGTTTTAATCTGCCAGGAAGTTTGGTCTTTGGGAATGGTAGTAAAGGATAAGCGAAGGCAGTGTAAGCGCTACTGGTCACGAACATTTGCAAAAGCGGAACATTTGTGCCCAGTTTGTACCACCCACGCCGACTGACGAGCCTCAGCAAACTGACGGAACTTTCTGGAAATTTCATCGACATGTATTACTGAAACGTGTTTCAAAAACCATCTTGCAGGAGACGAGACTTGGTGCAGACAGTACGACGCTGGGGCCAAGCGACAGATAATGCAAGGCGTTCATCGTCTTCTCCGCCTCCCAAAAAGGTCGCTTGACCTAATCCAAGATCAAGACGAGTTTGATATCCAAGGGCTTGACCCATCTTGAATTTCTAGCCGAGGGTCAGACTGACTTTGTAGAAGTTTACGGGGGAGTTTCTAACCACTGATGCAATGAATCCGGCGGGTTCGGCCACAACTATACTGGAGTGGGCAGAGGAATTCCCTCCATTACGACGTCCGTCCGTACATTGCGGTCCACGTGGGCTACTTTCTCCCTCCTTATTCTCCAGATTGGTCGCCGGTAGACGTCTTTCTGTTTCCCCGTCTTAAATTAGCCCTGAAATGCTTATACTTCGCATGTGTTGCAGATATCCAACAACGCATGACCACAATGCTACGGGGGATTCCGCAAGAAGCCTTTTGCTAATTGTTTCCAACAGCTTTACAACCGAGACTACAAGTATTTTATAACTAACGGTGATTGCTTTCAAGGCCAGTTAAGCCATTTTGTTTATAACGCTCATCCCCTCATTTTCTGAGACCTGGTCTAGTAGTAACAGATGAAGTGAGAGTCATGTTTGACGCCGGTGATGGCTAACGAAAACTGCATCCTACAAAGAGTTGCTACATTACTGATGCTCTTTTTGCTACATAAACAGCTGCTCTAACGTTCCCAAAAGGCAATGACTTAACATGGTGTAACGGGAAAAAGGGCAGATATTTTTATATGTGGTACCTTAATATGTGCACACATCAGTGTGTTGGTTCTTTTTTTCTCTACGTAAAAGAGTCTTCCCACAGAGACATAACATAATTTACTGCCTGAGGTTTTCCGCACAGTTTCAACTGCACCACAAGATGGACTGTGTCTATCAGGATAGACCGCCTTTTTTGCATCTACATGTCCACACTTCAACATCTGATCGATGCCCAGGGAAAAATAAGCACTAACGGCTTGCTCTTGCCACATGCACTTGGAGCTACTACCCAGCCTAAAAACATACAACTTTTAATAGCGAGAGGTGGCACGCCACTCTCTCAGTTTAACAACATTGTCAGTCAGATTTACGTTCATATTTCAGATCATGATCTCGGTGTTCCCCAGTACTGCATTTCATAGGTGTGGTTTTCGATTTTTTTACGTGGAGATATTGTGGGCAGTATGATCTTATAACCGCTTGTGTAACCAGTAAAGAACTTGTACTCGAGGGGCCATAGTGGAGGCGATGGAGAACAGGGAGAAAGAAGAACTGGGAGCCATAAATGCTGACTGCAGTGATGTGGCTGTGTGAGTGATTCTAGGAAGCAGCACTCAGCGGATCGTACCTGCAGAGGGGCTTCTGGCTGAAGACTTCTCCTCTTTCCTGTTTAGGATCAGAAGGGCAATGCACAAAACATTTTACCTAGGCCAGGCGGCAGTCCAGTGTGAAGGCAGGCTGTCGGCTGAAAGTAGGTAGAGGAAGTCATTTAAGAGAGACTGCAGTAAACTGAGCCTTTGTGTAAACACTGGGAAGGTAATAAAACTCTGTGCATTCTCATGTTAGAAGCTGGAACAGTATGGACAGAGCAGAAAGTGCACATGTTTAGTGGAGGCAGGACTGTAACCCCTCTGATGCCAGAAAATCACCATGTTTTTTAAGCGAGCAGCAAAAACATATATTTCACAGGCATGACTGTCTGGGGAGCTTAAGAGCCTTCTTTCAGAAATTGGGAACAGTCGGCCTGAAAAGAGTAGATCTCTCCCGAAATGAGGGACTGTGGTTCAGTCTAGACAGATGTTTTTTAACAAAACATGGCAATGCTTACCGTGAGAACGACGCCTCCCTAGACTAAAATCTACTTTTTCCACATAAGAGAGATTTTGAGTCGCTGATTGGCTCTTCTCAGCATATGCAAAGCAGAGGCTTGTTCCCCAGCGTGCTGTGTCTGGATTGGCTACCAGGGCAAAAGATCAGTCAAGAGGGGAGATTCAATGAGTAGAGAATAGTTCGACTGGTTTGTGCAATGTGGGGGCGGTTTCGGTTTTACTAATTCGACTCCCGCACCGAGGGTTGATGGAAAGTGGTTGTGTTTCTTTGCCATCTTCGTCTTCTGATCCTCCCCAGATGGAAAACTTCAGGTCTTTTCCTAGAAGGTGAGACTTGTGGTCTGCAACTTGTAGTGGACTAGGAGCCGGTGGCAGTTTCCAACTGTACCGACAGTGGAACTGCATATGCAGACGTATCGTGTGTCAAGAGCGTTAACTTATTCGTCTTGAGTCGGCCGTCTGATGTTTGACAATTCCAGCACACACCGCCGTGCCTGTTATTCATATTGGTTTGGCCAGACCAGAGAACACGTACATCTCACACTGAAATATGCCGGGATTTCGGGGCTCTGATAGGGAAGTTTATGATGTTCTAAGAATCAAAACGCCAGACCTCGTAGTTTGCAAATTTTCGTCGATACATCAGAACATTATAGCTGCCGCAAGGTACCGCTCCTTGCCCACATCGCGCCGGTTTCTGCTGCCGCCAGAACCAAGGTGAAAGGGTAAAGTATTTCTGCACCGTCGTAGGGTTGTTAAATGATATTCATAACTCCCCGTTCGCCATGAACCATAGTTTGTGGTGTACTTGGACGCAATTGATTCCATTTGAAGTATATTCATGTAAACAAACTGAGATTGCATTGTATAAGGCATTAATTCAGGGAAGAATTTGTAAAGCTTCCGCCGGCTTGTGTGGCCGTGCGGTTCTAGGCGCTTCAGTCTGGAACCGCGTGACCGCTACGGTCGCAGGTTCGAATCCTGCCTCGGGCATCGGTGTGTGTGATGTCCTTAGGTTAGTTAGGTTTACGTAGTTCTAAGTTCTAGGGGACTGATGACCACAGTTGTTAAGTCCACTAGTGCTCAGAGCCATCTGAACCATTTGTAAAGCTTCCACCCTAACTTATGCTTTGCCAATCAAACACCATTATTTTTATAATTTGTGTTTGTCATATTTGTGTAAGATTATCAGCTAGTTGTAGTTGCAAAAGGAATAATAAATACTGTCATTATTTTGTAAACTTAAATACACCATTGTTCTCATTCATACTCCCTCCTGCTATTCAATGTTTATATTTTACTGTGGTGGTATATAGGTACACCAGCAATTTAAGGTTCAGTCTTTCCAAATTAATCAGTCTGATTATTAATTTAGTTCTGAAAGTAACCACAGGCATAGGCAACGAAAGTGCCACGAGTCAGTACACTAATTCATACATAAAAATTAAAGATGTAGCTCATGACTTGAAGTTTATTGAGAAGGTAATACTTAGCGTCACATATACAGGGTCGTCCATTGATCGTGACCGGGCCAAATATCTCACGAAATAAGCGTCAAACGAAAAAACTACAAAGAACGAAACTTGTCTAGCTTGAAGGGGGAAACCAGATGGCGCTATGGTTGGCCCGCTAGATGGCGCTTCCATAGGTCAAACCGATATCAACTGCGTTTTTTTAGATAGGAACCCCCATTATTTATTACATATTCGTGTAGTACGTAAAGAAATATGAATTTTTTAGTTCGACCACTTTTTTCGCTTTGTGATAGATGACGTTGTAATAGTCACAAACATATGGCTCACAATTTTAGACCAACAGTTGGTAACAGGTAGGTTTTTTAAATTAAAATACAGAACGTAGGTACGTTTGAACATTTTATTTCGGTTGTTCCAATGTGATACATGTACCTTTATGAACACCTGCTGTTACAGCGTGGTTATCTGTAAATACCACATTAATGCAATAAAAGCTCAATGATGTCCGTCAATCTCAATGCATTTGGCAACACGTATAACGACATTCCTCTCGACAGCGAGAAGTTCGCCTTCCGTAATGTTCGCACAAGCATTGACAATGCGCTGACGCATGTTGTCAGGCGTTCTCGGTGGATCACGATAGCAAATATCCAACAAAGAAATCCGGGGACGTCAGATCCGGTGAACGTGCGGGCCATGATATGGTGCTTCGACGACCAATCCACCTGTCATGAAATACCGCTTTAACCACACGCGAGCTATGTGCCGAACAGCCATCATGTTGGAAGTACATCGCCATTCTGTCATGCAGTGAAACATCTTGTAGTAACATCGGTAGAACAAAAAATGGCTCTGAGCACTATGGGACTTAACATCTATGGTCATCAGTCCCCTAGAACCTAGAACTACTTAAACCTAACTAACCTAAGGACAACACACAACACCCAGTCATCACGAGGCAGAGAAAATCCCTGACCCCGCCGGGAATCGAACCCGGGAACCCGGGCGTGGGAAGCGAGAACGCTACCTCGGTAGAACATTACGTAGGAAATCAGCATACATTTCACCATTTAGATTGCCATCTATAAAATGGGGGCCAGTTATTCTTCCTCCCATAATGCCGCACCATACATTAACCCGCCAAGGTCGCTGATGTTCCACTTGTCGCAGCCATCGTGGATTTTCCGTTGACCAATAGTGCATATTATGCCGGTTTACGTTACCACTGTTGGTGAATGACGCTTCGTCGCTAAATAGAACGCGTTCAGAAAAATCTGTCATCTTCCCGTAATGTCTCTTGTGCCCAATGGCAGAACTGTACACGGCGTTCAAAGTCGCCGCCATGCAATTCCTGGTGCATAGAAATATAGTAAGGCTACAATAAATGTTGATGTAGCATTTTCAACACTGAGGTTCCCGATTCTCGCTTAATTTGTCTGCTAGTGAAGTGCGGATTGCCCGCATCTCGTGGTCGTGCGGTAGCGTTCTCGCTTCCCACGCCCGGGTTCCCGGGTTCGATTCCCGGCGGGGTCAGGGATTTTCTCTGCCTCGTGATGGCTGGGTGTTGTGTGATGTCCTTAGGTTAGTTAGGTTTAAGTAGTTCTAAGTTCTAGGGGACTGATGACCATAGATGTTAAGTCCCATAGTGCTCAGAGCCATTTTTTTTGAAGTGCGGATTAGCCGCGACAGCAGCTGAAACACCTACTTGGGCATCATCATTTGTTGCAGGTCGTGGTTGACATTTCACATGTGGCTGAACACTTCCTGTTTCCTTAAATAACGTAACTATCCGGCGAACGGTCCGGACCCTTAGATGATGTCGTCCAGAATACCGAGCAGCATACATAGCACACGCCCATTGGGCATTTTGGTCACAATAGCCATACATCAAAACGATATAGACCTTTTCCGCAATTGGTAAAGGGTCCATTTTAACAAGGGGAATGTATCACGAAGCAAATACCGTCCGCACTGGCGGAATGTTACGTGATACCACGTGCTTATACGTTTATGACTATTACAGCGCCATCTATCACAAAGCGAAAAATGTGGTCCAACTAAAACATTCATGTTTATTTATGTACTACACGAATATGTAAGAAAAATGGGGGTTCCTATTTAAAAAAAAAACAGTTGATATCCGTCTGACCTATGGCAGCGCCATCTAGCGGGCCAACAATAGCGCCATCTGGTTTCCCCCTTCAAGCTAGACGAGTTTCGTTCTTTGTAGTTTTTTCGTTTGATTTATGAATAAAGTAAGCGGCGGCTTGCAATAGCTGTCATTATTAGTCCGCAAATGACATAAATACTGATGTAATATTCAGCACACCGTCCTGGATCACCAATAGACCTATCTGCATCTATGCCATTTACATCGCATATTTGTGAACGTAGTTTCGAGAAACGTCTACTGAGTCGAGCTTTCACATAGTCACGTTTCAGACAGGACGAGAAAGCTACGTCCCTCGAACAACACATTCTATACGGAATACGCGTAAAGACATCGCGGCGCGAGAGCACGGCGCAGAATACCGCCTGCAATCTCGATGCAAATGGCGCTCCCCAGAGAGCGGCGAGTGCCCCCTAACGAGCCGGCCGCTCTGCTGACAAGTGCGCCGGCCGCTGCGTGCATTCCAAGCCCACAAAGTTACAACAGCGTCTGCAATCGAGACAGGTATCCGCAAACGCTTCCCACATTAGTTCTGAACATGATGATGAATAGCGTAGAAAAAGAAGAAGAAAGATTAAAGTTTAACTTCCCGTCGACGACGAGGTTAATGCAGATGGAGCCCAAACGCGGATTATGGAAGGATGAGAAAGATACTCGGTGGTGTTGTTTCGTAAGTAACCACTCCGGTATTTAGCAAGACGAACAGAGAACCCAAATCTAGATGGCTGGATGGTAACTTGCACCGCCGCCTTCCAGAATGCCAGACGAGAGTCATCTTGTCAAGGGGAGAGAGAAAAGTTTAGAGTTTAACGTCTCATCAATGAAGAGATATTTACGACCGAAGTATAGTATTAACTGGGCAGCGATCGGGTAAAGACAGTGCTGTATCCGTCCACGGGAGCGATAGCGACACATATGATCAGGGTTATCAGATCACCTGCAGTGATCCGCTTCGCTGGACTACACCGAGAGCGGTGTACCTTTCGCTGGACACCATTCCTGGCTCCAAGATGCGTCAAGACTCAAAAAAATGGCGCTATGCGCTGTGGGACTTAACATCAAAGGTCTTCGGTCCCCTAGACTTATAACTACGTAAACGCAAGTAACCTAAAGACATCACACACATCCATGCCCGAGTCAGGATTCGAACCTGCGATAGTAGCAGCCGCGTGGTTCCGGAATGAAGCGCCTAGAACCGCTCGGCCACCGCGGCCGGCTGTCAGGACTCAGTTGGTAGTTGTTGGTTGTAGACACAACATCGCTAGTACAGTATTCTACTCAAGCCAAGTCGTAGATGTAGGCCACTGATAGGATCGCGTATCGACTGGAGTTCACCCACCTCAGCGACAGTAAAGGCCTGAGGATGGTGAACTGAGTCATCGAAACTGGCTGTAGTATAATATAATAACGTCAAAATGACGGCTGTAGGTGTTTCATTTTATTATGTACCTTAATAACCTCGCAGTCCAAGTGTGAACACAATACTGATCCTGCATTACCGTCCGTGATTATCATGCGCCTTCTTAAGAACTACGTACCGCCTTTTGTAATGCCCAGGAGACAATCATCAATCGCAGTGACTTCAGAGTAGATATTGTCTTTGAATTAAAGTGTCATTTCTGTTGGTCTCATTGCGTATTTCTTTCAGCTACCTCCGGTACTATATTGTAGCAGTTCTTTCTATATATGGTCCAAGTTTCACCGAGCTATCTTACATGGCAGTGACACTTCACATGATAATTATTTTCGCCATAAAGTTTTGCTCACCAGTGTATTTCCCTTATGAAAGATAGACTACGTGGCCTACATTTTCCTGATTCAGATGATCCCATTATAGATGTAACGCAGTGACTAGCCTCGGCTGGAATGCAGGCTCTTGTTCATCACTGGTAAAATTGCAGAGTGATTGTAGATGAATATGTGGATAAAAGACAGTGTGCAGCTGAAACCTTGCTATATTTAACTGATAGTGTTTTTTGTATCTGGTATCTGATGCAGTCTCTTGAAAACAATTTTTTTTTGAGGGGGGGGGGGGGGTGAATTACCTAGAGAACGTACGAAACTGCACGTCCATCCATGTTTCAACAACAGTGAGTCTCGTCCTCTCTATGACATGACATACTCGTATCTTTGGGTGCACAGCGATTCCAACTTCCTTTTGCCTGACGCTGCAATCATTTGGCTTTGGAATCGACAGTACGCAGAATGAAAGACAACAAATGCAGTTGACTGAGTAAAGAAATGGAAAGATAAAGACGGGAGAAAGAAAAGAGGGGAATAAAATGCACTTATTTTCCTTCGTGCAGGGCAAGTAAATCTTCCGTGGCTTTCTTGAAAGCACTGCCTCAGCACTCTACCAAACAGATTTAAGAAAACTACGGAAGGCCCTAAGCTGTCGGGCTGTTGGAGATTTGAAGCCCGCTCCTCCCGAAAACTGTCTGATTTGTGACTTCTATGCCACACTGCACAAATTTTCAACACGTCTCTGGTTCAAGGAAGGAAAAAAAGAACGAACGTGACATAGCGCCAGCCAAGCCAAGAGGGACTCCGCCTTTCGTCTTGCTACAGTAATAGAATGTCAGGGAAGGGCAGGCAATTTTCCCGCAGTGGGAAAATTTCCGAACCTCAGTCTAGAGAAGATGTGGCAATATCTAACTGTGCAACAGCAGTTACAAACTGTTTTTATTACGTTCTTTATTTTAAGATAAGAATAACTATTTCTGACGATCAGCAACTGAGTTCAGTTGCAGAACATGAGTAATACTTATTTTTAGCTGTAGTTAAACAGCACTGAACTAGCGACTCAGAAAGAATGGCTGCGCATATCAACAGTATCATTGTATTGGCTGTTAATGGTGCCACATCGCTCGGACCAATACATTTTCGCCTGAGCATTGTTTAAAGACCTTAATTATTAATTCAGAGTGTTAAACCAAATCTTTTTCGTGCAATCAGTGTTTCACAGATCATATCAGATTAGTTTTGAGTAGGTATACTTTCTGTTTCGTAGATTCATAATGTGAGGATCCTCACCCATATAGAACGTGTTATAAAACAAGAATACATGCTACACATTTACAAAAAAATTTTATATGTCCTAATGTAGCTTAGTTTCCACAGATCGTAAATGAAGTGGGCGTCATGGACATGTAAAAGTGGAAAACTCTTAACACCTTTTCATATATATATATATATATATATATATATATATATATATATATATATTACAGTTTGTAATATATTTTTTTAATTTCCTCTTTATTTGTGTTGCTTCTGTTTCTACAACCTTCTCCTTGTTTCTACCATAGATTGTATTAAACTGGTTATCAACAGAGGTAGTCCACCCTACGCCACTTTAAAACTCGTCGTTTACTAAGAAAGTGTGATACAAAGCGTGGGAGCGCCTTTCTTTCTATCCCTTCAGCTCAGCTTCACCAGGAGAAGACAAATTTCATCAAGACCTGCATTTTTCATTTATTTTAAGGCAGCTGAAAATGAGACGGCAGCAGAGATAAGATTGCCTATGTTAGATTCTAATCGACAATAAGGGATGCCTGACGAGGAAAACAAGGATGGTAACGTTACATAAACCGACGAAGCAAAGGAAAAAAGATACGTCGCAGAAGGAGATGTGTTACAACGCAATATAATAATTTTTTGGCTATTGTAATCACACATCAGCAACCAGAAAATCTATTAAGGACGCCTGTTTCGACTGATCGGATTAATAAACTGAATATATGCAGAAGTCATTTTTTACTGAACATTCACGTTATCTGACCTTATTGATAACACATACATCAGCTGGTTCTGCTAAGAAATCGTCAGTGGAGTAGACGGGGTTGTCCACCGTTAAATTCCATAGGGTCCTCCTAAACTTAAATTTATTACCAATTAATTCCATTATAGCAGCAGGCAAGAATTTTAGAGTCTAGGTACCAGTACGACTGAAACATGTCTCGAATTAAGTAAGTGATTTCAATTGTTTATGTACAAGGGACGTTCAGTAAGTAATGTAATACATTTTTTTTCCTGGAAACATGTTGGTTTTATTCAGAACTGCTGTACGCCGTATTATTTCCCACTTTTCTGGCTACAAAACACCATTTTTCAGCACAATTTCTGTCCAATGCGAGGGCCTCATTCCACCTTATTGAGAAGGCCAGAATGTCAACATGGTACCACTCTACTGGCCGACGTCGGAGACAGTGTTTTGCTGCGTTAGTAACCTCCCTACCATCGACGTGTTGCTTCCCGCGGGGTGCATCCTTCATTGGGTCGTAGAGATGGAAGTCGAGAAGTGCGAGATCCTTACTTTAGGGTGAATGAGGAACAACAGTCCAAGGAAGTTCTGTGAGCTGCTGTCGGGTGTGCAGACTTGGGTGTGGCGTTGCGTTGTCATGGAGAAAGAGAATTTGTTTGCATTTTTGTGGCGATGAACACGCGGAAGTCGTTTCTTCAGTTTCCCGAGGGTAGCACAATACACTTCAGAGTTGATCGTTGCTCCACGAAGGAAGACATCAAACAGAGTAGCCCTTTCAGAGTCCCAGAAGACCGTCGCCATGGCTACAGGCTGAGGGTATGACTTTGAATTTTATCTTCGGAGGAGAGGTGGTGTGGCGCCACTCCATGATTGCCGTTTTGTTTCCGGTTCCAAGTGAAGAACCGATGTTATCGGCAATGTCATGATCACAATCGTAACGCGCAAAGCAATTTCGCACATATGGTTCTTCGTTACTTTTTATGGTCTTCTGCTAGGCGGCGAAGAACCCATTAGGCACACACTTTTGAGTACCCCACTTACGGACGAGTGTGTCAGTACTACCAACAGAAGAGACGTCCAGTTGAACAGTCAGATGTTTGATTGTGATCACTCGATCAGCTCAAAAAATGGTTCAAATGGCTCTGAGCACTATGGGACTTAACATCTTACGTCATCAGTCCCCTAGAACTTAGAACTACTTAAACCTAACTAACCTAAGGACATCACACACATTCATGCCCGAGGCAGGATTCGAACCTGCGACCGTAGCAGTCCCGCGGTTCCGGACTGCAACGCCTAGAACCGCGAGGCCACCACGGCCGGCCCGATCACCTCAAATGAGACTGTACGCACATTCCAACATTCCAGGAGTCACAGCTGTGTGTGGGCGGCTGGCAAGCGGTAAATCGCACAGGTCTGCTCGACCTTCTTCCGTTAATAATAGACACCTCGCCCAACGAGTCACCATGCTTTTGTTGATTGTCAGGTCTCAGACATTCTGCAAGGGCCTATGAATGTCTGCGATGTTCTGATTGTCAGCCAAAAGAAACTCAAATCTCTGTGCGGAATGCACCTCCGCCGTCCAACTGAAATTCGTGGAACTGTAATGGAGAAGAGGGAATATTCAACTACGTCGTACAAGAAAATCCGTATTTTCAAATCGAAACTGGCCGAGAAGAAAAATCTGCACAACTTTTGAACGCTTTTCGTTTATTATCGTTGTTCCTACTACTGATTTCGCACACTGAAGTGTTCGTTTGAATAAGAAATATGTCATTTTGACAAATTTCACTAAGGGGTAATTATATTGGTAACAGTAGTTAATATCCCGATTTGAACAGACGTCTGCAGCACGCTTTGAGTTCACGCTACAAATAATTTGTACTCTGTGCTTTTGGACTCGAAAAGGTTTAGCTTGGTTTGATGAGTCATCCTAAAAAATGATCCCTTGTGGAATTATGGAATGAAAGTAAGACAAGTACGGTACACTCGTAAATATTTGCAGGAAGTCATTTTCGTGCAATTCTGCCACCTGTAAATATACGGAACTTTACTTGCCGTCATTTTCAGCCAACCTGACCAACATCACGCAACTCGTGTAGTAAAGGAAAGGGTATGGAGATACATTTAACAGTTTCTATTTGACAGGAGGTTTCAAAACCACGAGGTACGTGGGACAACTTTTGTGAAGTTAAAATCATTCCACTCCGTGACTACCGAAGTGTCACTGGTACAGCAACCGTAATAGACATTTAGAACATGAGAAACAGTCATGGCAGCTGAAGACAAGTTTATTTAATCTTCGCATGTGACAAATTTCGCCTTCTCTAGGCATCATCAGACAATCTGGAGAAATTACGAGCTGGTATAAGCATATTTTTTAAATTGCTATTAAAGGCAATAATAATGAATAAATTAAAAAGAAGAAAAGTAAGACATACACCGATTCGACTGTGAAGCACAGAGCCGCATTTGTGTTTCAAAGGGGTGGTGAGGGGTATAATTTTCCACTCATAAAATATCACACCACAACTGAGCTTACCGATAAAAATTACTGCTTACCGTGACCGAGGCGTCAAACGTTATTAATAGTCCCAAAGAACTGGGAGGTAACAGCCAGTTACTGTCAATACTTCAATACATCACCTAGAAGAAATACGAAAAAAGGTAATGGCAGCAGGAAAAAGAAAACTAGTAAAATGTGATAGAGGTACCTAACTTAGGCAGAGAGACAAATCCAGAGAGCAGAAAAATCTCACGATTGGAAAATACGCCTATATAATGTCTACGCTAATACACGTTTAGCAAATGAATGGTCCCTAATAAGAATAAAGAAACAGCTAGAAATTTTCAGTAAAAATATGAAGCAGCGAAACCATAATCAACGTTAAACCGGAACGCTAACTGCAACGATGATAACTTACCCATAAAGAAACCACCCCATGACCGCAAGTGTGATCTGTTTACAACACTGTGAGCACGCGCCCTCATGCCGGGAGCTATTCAGCCAAGCAAGTGTCAAGGCCCCGTGGAGTGTTAGTGAGAAAAGGCTCACAGGATGGCGAGCTAAAACTTAACTAACTGATGGCTAAGATTTAGATAAAATGATAAGTAATATAGGTGGCAACTATCGTTTAAAGACACCCATCATAATACCAAAAAATATTTGATGTTTCAAACAGACTTGTTCGTTTATTAGATTCGGAGATCTGAAACAGATAAGCAAAGAAATTTCAAACTCTTCCAATAATTTCAGTTTTTTGCCCTTTTTGGCCACGTGAAGGATTTTAAGGTCTACTAAATCTGGGGGCCGATGGCCAGAAGATTTGGGGTGCTGGGCAAAGGGGGTCACCTAACCCTTCTGTGTTGGTACGTGCTCGTTAAACATAACAGCGACAGATCTCTCTGTTTGAGCAATATATTTTTGGAACATTCCGTACACCTAATTTTCTCGATACCTGACTTAGATAATAAATTCCTGGTAGGTTGCTCATTATGGAAGAGCGTGTGTTGAATGGGAGAGCCCTTCGAAAAAACAACATGAACATTAATATGCCGAAATAGCTTAGCCAAGTTGTATGAAAAGACCCAGGAAATGGGATAGCCGCACGTGTGCTTTCCCACAGCGCAGATGAGAGCGAAGAATTAATATTACAGATTACAGCGTATTTTCGTTTGTTATATAAACGGTTCACCAGCGAAGAGCTGTAACCATTTCTGTGTGCTACAAAGCGCAGATAGTCTAATTCTTTACTGATATCGCCGTCAGAGAGAGAGAGAGAGAGAGAGAGAGAGAGAGAGAGAGAGAGAGAGTTCACACATTCGTGTTACAGCAGCTGTAAAATAGCTAAGTTTATAGCTCCTCTGATGACTGAAGGAGCAATGCACTGTTGAAACACTAGTGGAAGGCTTTCTGAAAATATCGAAGGTAATCTTACCTCCTTCAGTCGTTTAGTGAGATCAATGTCATTTAAGATTCCAGCTTGGCGCATTATTCCATTGGTGAAGGTTAATTGGGGTGCAACAGATTAAACTCCTCAAAAAATGACTCAATCTCTTAGCGAGTGCCGTTGAAAATGATCAAAATATCAAATACATATCTCTTGTACGCGGTGATTTTTTCACTACTGGGGGATTTTCGTTTCAAATATTCAGGTTCAAAGTGACTGACAAAGGCATCGGCCGAGAAACCGGAGAGGCAACTACCCGCCCTCTTCCTGTCTGTAAAGGAAATTGTTAAAAGAAAAGTAATTATGGGAAATTAATTTATCCAGAAGGTCAGTGATATCGTTGACTTCATTAAAGGACACTTTTGCAGCATAGGATTTATGTATAATTTCAATGGTTTCGGCCAGCGGTACAGGTTTTTGGTATCTAGGGAGAGTAGATCGCAATTTTCGGGCAGACAAGTACCTTGTAGGCAGGTAACTGTTTCCTTTTACGTATCGAGCCTTGTGAGCCTTTTCTCACCAGGGTTACACGGGTCACTGACACTTGCTTGGCTGTGTAGTTACGGGCATGACAGCACGTGCTCACACTTCGTAAACAGATCATATTCGTGGTCACGAGGCGGTTTCTTTATGTGACAGTTACCATCGTTACACTTAGTTTTCCGGTTCAACGTTAATTATGGCTTCGCTGTTTCACATTTCTACCAAACATTTTTAGCAGTTTCTGTATTCTCATTAGAGCCCATTCACTTGTGGCTCTGACCACTACGGGACTTAACTTATGAGGTCATCAGTCCCATAGAACTTAGAACTACTTAAACCCAACTAACCTAAGGACATCACACACATCCACGCCCGAGGCAGGATTCGAGCCTGCGACCGTAGCGGTCGCGCTGTTCCAGACTGTAGCGCCTAGAACCGCTCAGCCACCCTGGGCGGCCCATGCACTTGTAAAAGATGTATCAGCTTAGCCATTATATGGCTGTATTTTCCACTCGTGAGATTTTTCTGCTCACTGAATTTGCTTATTTACCTAAATTAGGTATCGCTTGCACGCTTTAGTAGCTTTCTTCTTCCTATTGTCATTATCTTTCTTCGTGTTTCTTATAGGTGATGTAATGAAGCATTGACAGTGGCTCTCTGATTGTTACTTCCCAGTTCTTTGGGACTCTTAATCACGTTCCACGTCTCAGTGACGATTAGCAAGAATTTTTAGTGGCAAGCTCATTTATGGTGCAACATTTTATGCGTAGGGAATTATATCCCTCACCATTCGCTGAAACACAAATGTGGTCTAGCGCTACATAGTCCAGTCGGTGCATGTCTTTTGTTATTATTTTATTATTGCCTTTAGTAACAACTTATATTAATACCAGTTTGTAATTTCCCAAGATTGTCTAATGACGCCTAGAAAAGGTGAAAAGCGTCACTTGTGAGGATCAAATAAACATATGTTTTGCAACCAAGATTGTTTTTTCTCTTCTTTTATGCAGTTTGGAAGGCAGGAGACAGATACTGCTGGAGTAAAGCTATGAGGGCCTGTAGTAAGTCGTGTCAGGATATCTGAATCGATTAGTAGAGATCTCCTGAATGCCTTAGAAGAAGAATCTTGATGTACAGAGTAGGCCTGTTGGTTTTGGACGAAGAAGGGAGGTCCGGCCAGTATTAGGAGAGGAGTGTTGCTTGTTTTTAGAAGAGGAGTCCTCTTTGTTATAAAAGAGAAGTGGCTCTGAGCACTATGGGACTTAACATCTTAGGTCATCAGTCCCCTAAAACTTAGAACTACTTAAACCTAACTAACCTAAGGACATCACACAACACCCAGTCATCACGTAAAAGAGAAGTCATGTTTGCTTTAGAAGGGGAGTTGTATTTTTTTTAAGTGGTGTCGTTTTATGTTTTGGAAAGGTATCTTGTCTGATGTTTTGAAGAGGTATCATTCTTACCTTACGTTGAAAAGGAGCACTACACGTCACGCTTTAACGAAATGTTGATGCCTGTAGCGTGAGAAGGCAGCCAAAAAAGGCATTTTTGGAGAAAGGACGGTCTATTGGGGGAGATGGGAAGTCAAAAAGAAAGAGAAACCGAAAATAAAGTGTGTAAAACCATTACCTGTGAAAGACAAGGCTTCGTGTTCAACTGCCAATCCGTCACCTAGTTTTAATTTATCATAAAGTATCATCTGCATCAGTATTTTGGAGAATTTTTCAGATCGTACAGTACATCAGTATCGATAACTTGTTCGTATGGAAAGTCGACGGATAGTTACACAGTTTTAATCAGCTTCTCGAAAAAAATTAAGTTGTTATTGTTGTGGTCTTCAGTCCTGAGACTGGTTTGATGCAGCTCTCCATGCTACTCTATCCTGTGCAAGCTTCATCATCTCCCAGTACCTACTGCAGCCTACATCCTTCTGAATCTGCTTAGTGTATTCATCTTATGGTCTCCTCTAGGATTTTTACCCTCCACGCTGCCCTCCTATGCTAAATTTGTGATCCCTTGCTGCCTCAGAACATGTCCTACCAACCGATCACTTCTTCTAGTCAAGTTGTGCCACAAACTCCTCTTCTACCCAATTCTATTCAATACCTCCTCATTAGTTATGAGAACCACTTGCATGAATATCAAGGGCTCGGATGGAAACCAAGTTCTAAGCAAAGAAGGGAAAGCTGAAAGGTGGAAGAAGTATACAGAGGGTCTATACAGGGGCGATGTTCTTGAGGACAATATTATGGAAATAGAAGAGGAGGTAGATGAAGATGAAATGGGAGATATGATACTGCGTGAAGAGTTTGACAGAGCACTGAAATACCTAAATCGAAACAAGGCCCCGGGAGTAGACAACATTCCATTAGAACTACTGACAGCCTTGGGAGAGCCAGGCCTAACAAAAGTCTACCATCTGGTGAGCAAGATGTATGAGGCAGGCGAAATCCCCTCAGACTTCAAGAAGAATGTAGTAATTCCAATCCCAAAGAAAGCAGGTGTTGACAGATGTGAAAATTACCGAACTCGGCCGGCCGGTGTGGCCGTGCGGTTAAAGGCGCTTCAGTCTGGAACCGCGTGACCGCCACGGTTGCAGATTCGATTCCTGCCTCGGGCATGGATGTGTGTGATATCCTTAGGTTAGTTAGGTATAATTAGTTCTAAGTTCTAGGCGACTGATGACCTCAGAAGTTAAGTCGCATAGTGCTCAGAGCCATACCGAACTATCAGTTTAATAAGTCACAGCTGCAAAATAATAACTCGAATTCTTTACAGACGAATTGAAAATTTGGTAGAAGCCGACCTCGGGGAATATCAGTTTGGATTCCGTAGAAATGTTGGAACACGTGAGGCAATACTGACGCTACGACTTATCTTAGATGAAAGATTAAGGAAAGGCAAACGTACGTTTCTAGCATTTATAGATTAAAAGAAAGCTTAAAAAATTAAGTTACGTAATTAATTTCTGTGAATGAAACACACACAGCGCTCGTGTAATGTTTTACAACATTTATTATTTGTTACACGAACCGGTTTTAGGCTGTTACGCCATCATTAGGTACAAAGATAAGTATCTGATGCGGTGGGTCAAAGATTATAAGCTAGTGCATGTACAGAGTATCTCCATTTCCAGAGATGGAAAATTATTGCGTTGGAATAGGAATAAAACAAGCGAAGTTATTTCAGTGTAAATACGATGTAAGATTATTTAACTAAGATAAAATATGTGACAAATTAAGTAATGAACTGTAGACAAATTACAGCGGTTGTACATAGAAGAACATATTCCAAAGACGCGACTGAACAAAATAATCTTGTCTTTAAGAGATGAGATATAATAGTGATATGGATAATAGTGATACTATGCAGATGAGTGATGCAGCTGTGATTATACATAGTAAAACTTTTTAACACAACAAGAGAAATTATATTAACTGAGATAAAGGAAAGGGAGCATGTGAGTAAGAGGGATAATTTACAACCTTGCCTCGATGGCATTATGAGTAGTATTAATCTGCAGTTGGAAGTGGTGAGTGAGGGAACTATGTGGGGTCATTCAGTATTAGGCATGGCCTGAAGGATATGTGTTTAATAATTTCCGTAATTTCAAGACAGTCCATAACTTCAACACATGCCTACACATGTATATCACGTCAACCGTTTTCCGTACCACTCTGATAATTCCTTTGTGGTACGTCTTTTTTTGTGTAAAAGCGTATATGACAAAAACTCTTGAGTCCCAACACGCTTTCCCGAGACGCGACTAAAGTTACTGTTACATCTTCATTTAGAATAATACGCTATTTTCTGCTTACCTAGAAACGCTCGATCCAGTCACGAATGTCGTATGTTACTGGATATCAATGTACTTCCGTTAACAAATGTTGGTGTGGTAGAAAAATATGGTTCAAATGGCTCTGAGCACTATGGGACTTAACTTCTGAGGTCATCAGTCCCCTAGAACTTAGAACTACTTAAACCTAACTAACCGAAGAACATCACACATATCCATGCCCGAGGCAGGATTCGAACCTGCGACCGTAGCGGTCTCGTGGTTCATCTACATCTACATAATTACTCTGCAATTCACATTTAAGTGCTTGGCAGAGGGTTCATCGAAACACAATCATACTATCTCTCTACCATTCCACTCCAGAACAGCGCGCGGGAAAAACGAACACCTAAACCTTTCTGTTCGAGCTCTGATTTCTCTTATTTTATTTTGATGATCATTCCTACCTATGTAGGTTGGGCGCAACAAAATATTTTCGCATTCTGAAGAGAAAGTTGGTGACTGAAATTTCGTAAATGGATCTCTCCGCGACGAAAAACGTCTTTACTTTAATGACTTTCATCCCAACTCGCGTATCTTATCTGCCACACTCTTTCCCCTATTGCGTGATAATAACACTCTTTCCCCTATTGCGTGATAATACAAAACGAGCTGCCCCTCTTTGCACCCTTTCTGTGTCCTCCGCCAATCCCACCTCGTAAGGATCCGACACCGCGCAGCAATATTCTAACAGAGGACGAACGAGTGTAGTGTTAGCTGTCTCCTTAGTGGACTTGTTGCGTCTTCTAAGTGTCCTGGCAATGAAACGCAACCTTTGGCTCGCCTTCCCCACAATATTATCTATGTGGTCTTTCCAACTGAAGTTGGTCGTAATTTTAACACCCAGGTACTTAGTTGAATTGACAGCCTTGAGAATTGTACTATTTATCGAGTAATCGAATTCCAACGGATTTCTTTTGGAACTCATGCGGATCACCTCACACTTTTCGTTATTTAGCGTCAACTGCCACCTGCCACACCATACAGGAATCTTTTCTAAATCGCTTAGCAACTGATAGTGGTCTTCGGATGACCTTACTAGACGGCAAAATACAGCATCATCCAGACTGTAGTGCCTAGAACCGCTCGACCACCCCGGCCGGCGGTGTGGTAGAAAGTCAAAAACATTTCGCAAGTCAGGATGTGCAGCTCTACCTGACTGCCTTTCTTCATAGCTTTCAAGATGCCGTGTGAGAAGAGCGCGAGTCGAGTTTCGCATCTGCAGTAAAATAACCTGAGAGTCCTCCGTATAAGCGACGTCGGTAACATTGTGCATGTGCTACATGGGGTAAAATACCGCTGTGTAGTAGAGATCCAGGTGCGCCGGCGCAGCTAAATCGAATTAACTCCCGCGCGTCTCCGTTATCACGGCTTAGGCGTGCCGCAGCCAGGCGTTTGGAAGAGCGGCAGTAAATCCCACAACGAGCGTCCAGAGTCCGGTCGGCGCGTGACGAGATGGTCCGGTCGGGAGTCCGAGGCATGCGGCCGGTGAAAGCCGAGCCGTGGGCAGCTGGTGGCGGCGCGCCTCTTGTTACAGCCACTGTAATTGGCCACGTAGACACAATTTGTGGCCGATCGCGGCGTATAAAACAGGACGACACCCGCCGCCCGGCTATCGGGCAAGGCCCGCACACATACCGCGGCCGTAAAGTTATACTGCGCCGGCCCGGCCTCGGGGATTGCATCACGTTACCTCCGTGCGTGCGTGTGTGTGTGTGTGTGTGTGTGTGTGTGTATGAGCGCGCCCACGCGACGTGAACAACAACGGCGGCGGCGGCAAAGCGGTACACATTAACGGGTTGGACCGTGGCAGGCTGACGTATCGCCCAGCACGAAAACTCGCCGGAGGAGGAGTGGCAGCTTGGGACTGGCGTTTAAAAGAAAATACGCCCCTCACGTTTTCGCGTAACACTATGGGCGTCGAGGCCTTGCGTAACGTCTCAATAGACGCCAACTCCGTCCTCCTCCCCCTACGTGAAGGAAGCCGTGCGGCAGAGCATTTGTCTTGCCGACTGTGACGCAATGGAGGTGTCTCGCGAGCGCAGAGGTTGCAGTAATTACGAGCATCGTTAGGTACACGGACTCGTGTAGCGATTACTCTTTTCCCGAGGCTGCTGAAGGGAGATGGACGACGCCTGTCTCGCCGGCGGTGGGAAAACCGCGCCTGCTGATTTAAGAATCGGAACGCTATCCTGTTCGATCGAGGTCAGAAGTTCACGCCAGGCGACGTAGTTGTGGTCTCGTGAAGGGGATATAAAGGTGTGCTGTAAGGCATCATTAGGAGTGAAGCTACAATTCTCTTCCACAAGCGCTTTATCAGTGAGCGTAGCGTTTCATACGGAAATTCAATGTACAATGTTTCTGCATTCCCTTTACGCTACGTGCGATACGATACTAGTGAGTTAAAGATCAGCAGTTGAGTCAGAATGAGGAACTGTAAGATGTCATCTGCATCTGAAGCTTCTTAGGAACGCTATAGGGAAGGTAGCTTAATCTGTGGCTGTAATGTCTTGTTGTACCGGATGGTTTTAACTAAACTTTCCCTATTTAACACATTGTAACACGGAAATTAACTACCGTGCGAGGACCAAACTTGGTAGCATTAATGTCAAGGACATGGGGAAGAGAAATAACGCAGCATCAGTTCAAATGAAACACTTTTATTGTGCTGCTACGGTACATCATACCATTACATACTGGAGCCTTTACTGCTACGAAAGGGGGTTAATATCTATAGCTACGTCTATATTTATCTATCTTCAATATTCCGCGATAGTAAAAAACGAGCTGCCCTTCTTTGTACTTTTTCGATATCATCCGTCAGTCCCGCCTGATGCGAATCCCACTCTGCACAGCAATACTCCAGAATAGGGCGGAGAATCATGGTATAACCAGTCTCTTTAGTAGACCTGTTGCACCTTTTAAGTGTTCTGTCAATGAATCTCAGTCTTTGCTTTACTCTACCCACAACACTATCTATGTGATCATTCCAATTTAGGATATTTGTTATCGTAATCTCTAAATATTTAGTTGACTTTACAGCCTTCAGATTTGTGAGACTTCGAGTAATCGAAATCTGGCGGATTTCTTTTAGTACTCATGCGAATAACTTCATACTTTTCTTTATTCTCTGTCAATTGTCACTTTTCACACCACACAGATATCATATCTAAACCGTTTTGCAATTCTTTCGGTCATCTGATGACTTTACAAGACGGTAAATGAGAGCATTATCTGCTAACAATTTAAGAGGGCTACTCGGATTGTCTCCTATGTCGTTAATATAGATCAGGAACAATTGTTTGCCTACAACACTTCCTTGGGGAACTCCGGATACTACTTCTGTTTTACTCGATAACTTTTCGTTTGTTACTACGAACCGTAACATTTCTGACAGGAAATCACGAATCCAGTCCCACAACTGAGACGATATTCCATAGGTATGCTGTTCGGTTAGAAGACGCTTGTGGGGAACGGAGTCCAAAGCCTTCTGGAAATCTAAAAGTATGGAACGAATTTATCCCCTGTCGATAGCCCATCATTGTCCAAGAGCCCCAAAGCGCAGGACTGCTTTCTGCACGACGGAACGAACCATGTCCGAAGGCGTGCTGGCTACCTCTCTTGATGTGCTGCTCTTCAGATCATTACATATGTGGATGTTCCCCTGGTAAAGCCTGTCCTTCAGGTAGCCCCAGAACCATAAATCACAGGGAGTGAGATCAGGTGATCGTGGCGGCCAAGCAGTTTGAAACGGTCAGCTGATAATTCGATCGTTACCAAATGTGTTTCGGAGAAGCAGATGAATTTCACACGCGGAAGTGCAGTGGGGCCTCATCTTGCATGAAAACTGTCGAGTTCAATCCGTCTGTCTCCTGTAGGGCGGGTATGAAATGCTGGCAAAGCATATCACAGTAACGCTGACCAGTCACAATGCACGTCTTTGGTCCTTGAGTGCCTACCTGTTCAAAAAAAGTACGTGCCAATGATGAACGTAGTCACGAAACCACACCGTACGGTGACACGTTCAACATACAGAGGAACTTCATGCTCAGTGAATGGAGGTGAAGATCTCCACTTTCGGAAATTCTTTGTGTTCACCTCACCCGTCAGAGAAAAATGAACTTCGTCCGCCTATACGATGGTCCATGGTCAGCCCTCGTCAACTTCAGTCCTTGCGAGAAAGTGGAGAGCGAAGTCAACAAGTCCTTGTGCGTCCTGTTGTGCAAGCTACTGTGTGATACGGATCTTATACGGATACCATTTGAGAATGGTTTGAAGCACCTTCCGTACAGTGGACCACGGGATGTTCAACTATTGTGATACAGCACTCGCACTGCCTGACGATCGGGAATTGCGCGCAGCCTTGTATGCCACAGCAACAGCGATTTCATCAACCACCTGTGGTGCAACCGGTCGTCGGTCGCTTCCCGGAGCGACGCCCAGTTCTCCAGACGATTAGAAGTTGTTCGTCATGCTCCGTACAACAAGTGGAGAAACAGAACCCTTCCGTAATCATTTCAGCCGGCGATATTCCCGAAGTGCAGCTGCAGCATTACTGTTGTTCTTGATAATGGAGCTTCAGCAATAATGCCTTGCTCCTTTTGTCCAACTCATGTTGACACGTCAACAAGTGCACTGCCACTGGTCAGGTGTGTGGGACAAAGAATCACGATGACTGATCACGGCACCTAGTGGCCATAATTGGAACTGGACGGTGGCGCTGTGACTCATGGCAATCACGCACCCATACTCTGGACATTAATGCTACCAAGTTTGGTACTCGTACGATAACTAGTTTCCGTGTTATAACGTGTTACATAGGGAAATTTTAATTACAACCACCCAGTGTTTTCTTCAATTAACTGTCTTGCGCTAATTCATCCACATGATTTTCTGCTCTAACGATATTTCCACGCTGTAGTTATCCCACTGCCTGCAACATTTCCAAACAGTACCTTACAAATTTTAAATTTCATAAATCTTTCATCATCATTTCGAATGGTTTGACTCTGTACTTACAACTTAAGCCAATCTCTTAATCATCGCACACCTGCTGCTAACATAGTTCTTGGTGATTCACGATCCCATTCACGTCATCGTCTACTCATACAAACCTTCCTCTCCGTTGCCTTGAAACAATTAAACTTTATTACAGCACGTTATTGGAGTGCTAATTTGGTGTCCTTACTTTTCTACACGTTAATTTACCTTCACACCTACTGTAGGCAGGAGTGTTTTCGCCATCTGGGTACAATAATTATTGTTCTCATTACACGTAACTACATTGAGAAGAATGTGTCTGTCACTATACGTTACTGTTACAACAATGAAAACACTCTGTAAGCAGCCACTGTAATTTACCCTTGTTTGTCACGAACAGCTAACAGCATCGCGTTCCTAAGCGCTGTGTTGACGAACTAAAAGCCAAAGAGCTAATATAGCCGTTTGAGCATGGAGCAAACGAGACCATCACGACTCATATAAGGGGTGATCAAAAAGCTTCCGTTCGAATACCATACTGACCCTTTGCTCACATGTCGGTGTTTATAGACCCACATCAGAAGCTCGCTGGGCCGCATATACGCTTCAGTAGTGCCCTCAAATGAAAACTTTTTTATCGTCCCTTATACATGTAGAAAACTAATTCCACAGTGAATTAGACAAGATACTTGCATGATGCGGAGTGCCAATGGACCTTGAACTACAGAAGGTGAGGTCCTCCACATGGGTACCAAAGGAATTCCGTTCACTTTCGATTCCACTAGAAATTACCCATATTTAAAGGTTGTCGCTACAACGAAACACCCACGGATTACCATTACAAACAACGGAAACTGGAATCACCAGAAAGAAAATTTTATGAGAAAGGCAACTCAAAGACTACATTGTACAGGCAGAACGCTTAGAAGCTCTAGCAAAGCTACACTAACCTTATCCCTCCTCTTTTTGAGTAATGCCGCACGGTATGGTATCCTTACCAGAAAGGAGTGACAGAAGTCATTGAAGAAAGCACAAAGAAATGCGGATCGTTTCGTGTTATCACAAAATAGGGGAGATAGTGTCACAGATATGATAAGCGAGATGTGGTGGTATTTATCATATAAAGAGGTTTTCTTCGTTGCTGCGAGATTTTTTTACGAAGTTTCAACTACCAAATTTCTCCTCCGAATCCCAAAATATATAGTTGACTCCTACCTACACAGAAAGATACGTCCATCGTGATAAAGTAGGAGAAATCAGAACTCACACAGACAGATTTACATGTTTATTTTTCTCACGTGCTGTTCGAGAGTCAAACAGCAGAGAAATAGTCTGAAAGACGCTGCGTGCCCCCTCTGTATTGTGTATTTAAACCGGGGGCCTAGGAACGACGGAGAGGCTTCACCTCGCCTTAGCCCGCAGTGGTACACAACCCCACAACAGGCCGCAGCAGTCCACCCACCCCACCGCCGCCCCACACCGAACCCAGGGTTGTCGTGCGGTTCGGTCCCCAGAGGACCCCCCCTCCCCTCTCCCAGGAACGTTCCATACCAGTCGAGTATAACCCCAAATGCCGGCCGCTGTGGCAGAGCGGTTCTAGTCGATCCAGTCCGGAACCACGCTGCTGCTACAGTCGCAGGTTCGAATCCTGCCTCAGGCATAGATGTGTGTGATCTCCTTAGGTTAGTTAGGTTTAAGTAGTTCTAAGTCTAGGGGACTGATGACCTCAGATGTTAAGTCCCATAGTGCTTAGAGCCATTTGAACCATTTATAACCCTAAACGTTTGCATGGTAGAGTAATCATGGTGTACGCATACTGGAGACAGTGTTTGCTCAGTATTCGCCGACATAGTGTAACTGAGGTGGAATGAGGGGAACCAGTCCGCTTTCGCTGAGGCAGATGGAAAACCAACTTAAAAACCATCCACAGGCTGGCCGGCACTCCGAACCTCGACACTAATCCGCCGGTCGGATTCGTGCCGGAGACTGGCATGCCTTCCCGTTCGGGAAACAGTGCGTTAGACCGCGTGGCTAGCCGGTCGGGCTGTGCACCCTCTGTGGACAGCAGAGTAATCATCTATATATGTAAACATTCGGTCTTGCGGAAGCAAATGATGCAAATATCGGGTCGATAGTCGATATCCGGGGATTGACGGCATTCGCCTACAACCACAACAGTCTTTTGCAAGACAGAACTTAAGTTAGTATCACTTGTAAATGGTAAAGACGTGAAATTAACATGACATGTGATAGTATCAGTGACAGCTAAAGCTTCTATACTGAATACAGTCACTTGAGCCCCGAGTTCTCCTTCCGTGATCCTGATATTCGTTACCACTTTCCCACTTTCCGACATCCTGCTGTGTGAAGCAAACACATGTTGCTGGTAAATTAAAGCACGCTGAGGAAACAAATCACAAAAGCAGCGGATGACAGTAGCGCCTGCCAGCTGTCGTCCGCCTGTGAGTTCTTCTTTTTTAGTGTTGAATATCCTCCTCAGCTTACTGCGTTGAACCGTGCCTCTGGTAGCGGAGCGATGTGACAACCTTGAACGGAAGTGACGAAGCTCGCTAATTGGCTGTTACGATAATAGCTGTCCTGTCAACAACTAACAGCCAATCACTGTGTTATTAAGATCCAGATACAGACGTTCAATTAGTGGGAACCTACGGCAGGCTGGTTGAGCTCCATCGCTCTCTACTCACACAAATAAGTTAATTCTTACTGAAGTGCAGCAAATCCAATCGGCCTTTATCTATATACAATCTTGACAACAAGTTGACAATTATCAATGAAATGTAATTCACCGAAATGAAAAACCTTGAAGCTTTCACTAAACTGATGCGAAACCAGAACAACTAGAAATGTATCAGGACGCCTAAATACGGGCACGTTTTGTACACTGTTCAGTTAAGCGTTAGTTCGAATGAATGTAGAGCTGTCTGTTACTACAGACTGTATTTGATCTGCTGTAGTTCAATTGGTGTAGTGGGTAAAATAATGTGAAAACAACCATTGTTTTGTTTCATGTAAAACTGTTCCGAAAAAGAATGTCATCCTGATACAGACCGTATTGTAACATTTGAAAAATGAAATCAGTACTTCCAAGGCAGTAGTTTAACAGATGTTAATTACTGTATGTTGATTAATGTCACACGTTTATTTCGTTCCCTATTCAAATGGGCACGGATAAAGGGGCAGGAACAATTACTTATAAGTCGACTCACAGCGGATACGGCTTATTTTAAATTAAAATCAGTGCTGTATTAATTTTGAAGTTTATAAGTTCGCATTGCGTCACTGCTCGAACAAATACTGAAAAAATATGAGTACTTCACGGTCTACACCTTGTTATTAATTTTATCTAGGCCCACAGTGTAGCGTTTACATACTACGCTTTTTACTCTTTTGACACAATAAACTTAGTAACGTTTAGCCACAGGGCCACCTGATTTTGATTTCTGAGACAGGATGTTCTGTTGTATCTGTAAATGGTATTCGACGTAGATCGCTGGTTACTGCCGCTGCGACTGATGTCGCGTCTCTTTTCACAAAAAAACAGTAGCGAAAAATTTAGCAAATACGCTTTACTCAGCTAAGACACAGAGCCCTTCTCACCCTGTAGAAAAAAGTGACGTTAAAGTTTACAAATCGGCATATATTTTTTCGGCAACTAAAGTTTACCTTATTTCGCCCATTGGTCCTTCAGTTTCAAGAAACAACACTCTCTTCTGTTCTCAATATTATTCATATTTCGCTTCAGGACAATTAGCAGACTGCGTGTAATGTGGCACAGTCAAGTCAAAAGACGAATTTTCTTGCTTGTTGTATTCACACACAGAAGTTAAAAAAAAATAATAATGCAGCAGAGAACAGGTACTCAGGATTCGTCTGTATTTACAAATGAATTTTAGCTGTAGTTGAAAATCTCAAGTCAAGGACTACTTTTTCATTAACATAAATTGTAAGCAATAAAAGTTGTTTTAAATTTTCTCGAAACAAAATATTTTCAGTGGTTTACGTTCCGTAAAAGAAAATTTCTGGACCTGTTTCGTTAACTTCCAGAACAACACTACTTCGTATCTATACAAAACACACTTATATTTATTTATTTTTTATTTATTTATTGATTTATTTAACCTGGCAAGATTAGGGCCATCAGGCCCTCTCTTACATCTAACCAGGCATTCTACTTATTTTACATTCATACGTTTTAGTAGGCATGTTAAACTACATCTAGTACAAAAAGTGAAATAAACAATTAGAAAGGTACACCTGGAAAAATACATACATATAGAGTTTATATTCGTAGATCATAAGTACTGTTATAATTAGACATTATTGAAGAGACAAATTTTAGATAGGAGTGCTGGCAGCAGGGAGTATGAGGGAGACTCATGGTGAAGGGAGGAGAAGAATAGACATGATGAAACATAATTAAGGAAATATAAAGGAAAAGAAGATTGCCTGGCTAATAGAGATAGATGAAGAGGAAGGCATCTCAGGAGCAAGATAGGAGGCGCTAGCTTTGCTATTTGACAGATGAGAGGATTGGCCTGGTACATTAATTTTGTGGAGAACTTTATGAGGATGATAGTAGGAAATGCTTCAACTTCTTCTTAAAAGCAGCAGGAGATTGAATTTTGCGCAAGGTAAGGGGCAGTTTGTTCCAGAGGCGGACAGCGGCAACTGAGAAGGAGTTTGCAAAAGTTTTTGTTTTATGAGTGGGCACAGTTAGGATACCAAATAAGAGTGACCTCGTGTTTCGATTATGATGGCATGACAGGTTTTTAATCTCTGAAGCAAGGTACTGGGGTGCTTGCGCGACGAGGAGTCTGTGAAGTAGACATAGAGCGTGGTAGTCGCGCAATTTGTCCGGCCGCAGCCACCCTAGCTGGGAGTATGAAGCACTAACATGATCATATCGGCGAATGTTGCAGGTGTAACGCACACAGGCATTCATGGTTAGCTCTAGCCGTCTTTTGTTTTCACTACTCGTGCCTTGTTGAATCACATCACAATAGTGGAGGTTTGGTAGAACGAGTGCTTGTACGAGCTGGCGTTTCAAGTACTGTGGAAATATGTTCCGAAACTTTTTGAGAGCATAGAGACAAGCAGACGTCTTTCGGCACACTGCGACTGTATTCTCCGCCCAGTTGAGATGCTCATCCAAAGTTACACCCAAGTTCTTCACTGTTTTCTGATATGGTATTGGAGTACCGTCGTGCAGAATAGGAGGTAGACGTTCGCGGAAATCTGAACTTATTAATTTCTGATGGGCTATTAAGATTACTTGCGTCTTTTTTGCATTTAGTTTAAGCCCCAGGCTTTTCGCCCATGTCACTACCGAAGACAGATCATCATTCATCTGAGCGATTACAGTGTTTACGTCTTCAGGTCTGACGCTTAGGTAGAGCTGGAGGTCGTCGGCATAGAAATGATATTTACAGGAGGACAGGACCGACGAAATATCGTTGACATATAAAGAAAACAAAAGTGGTCCTAAGACTGATCCTTGTGGCACTCCCGAGGAAACATGTTTCCAGGAAGATTTTTCATTTACGCAGACAACACATTGCTGTCTGTCTTTTAAGTAGCTTTCAAACCATCTCATTGCACTATCAGAGAAATTAAGCTGTTGCATTTTTCTGAGCAATATGTCAAAGTTAACAGTGTCAAAAGCTTTACTGAAGTCCAGTAGCGTCAATATTGTTGCCTTTCGATTGTCGATGGCACATTTCAGGTCATCTGTTACTTTAATAAGAGCAGTGTTTGTGCTGTGATGTTTACGGAAACCGGATTGAAATTTGTCATATAGGCTGAATTCATGCAAGTGTTCAGTGATTTGGTCATGAACAATATATTCGAGTGCTTTGGAAACAGCAGGCAGTATGCTAATTGGTCGGTAATCACTAGGCAGTTGCGGGTTTTCGATCTTAGGGATGGGTCGAATTAAGCTTCTTTTCCATGCAGTGGGGTATATTCCGTTCACGAGGGAAAAATTAAATATGTCAGTTAAGACAGGTACTAAGATATCGGCAACACTTATACGACTGCACCATTAATTAGAAGAACCTACGTTATCCTAAATTTATTAGAGTACAGATTTTGTTTTCAAACTGTTCATGCATACTGTTTTACAGCATGAGTGTAGTTTAAAACTGTATAATTTTTTACAGCAGGAATGCAGTTTAAAGCTGCATAAGTACACCTGTAACCCAACAACACTAGGACTGTA
Organism: Schistocerca serialis cubense; assembly: GCF_023864345.2. Lineage (NCBI taxonomy): Eukaryota > Metazoa > Arthropoda > Insecta > Orthoptera > Acrididae > Schistocerca > Schistocerca serialis. The sequence continues at coordinate 336,799,675 of NC_064642.1, forward strand.
TGATAACAACGTCGAAATGAAAAAAAAAAATTGTCGCAATACTGAGGTTGCACACCACGATTGGATGGACAGAAAAAGAAATAGAATAGCGCAAATGGCCTTAAATAGTTTTGGTAAACTAAATACGACTCTGAACGCTAATTTTAACACGTGTTTGGAAAGGGAGCTTTACAGTCAGTCATTGAGTTATGGCAGAGTGACATTATATTTAAACACGATAACCATTGTGAAAGTTACGAATTACTAAAACAGAGAGAAAAAGAAGCAAATAAATCAGAGAACAGTCTGGAGTGGAAAACATACAGAATTAGGTCGGCTTTAGCTAAGCACATAGATGTCACTGACTGTAAAGTTTCCTAGTGGAAGATGAACAGATGACGTTAGGATAAATGCACGAGAAACATGGATGCGTGCAGCTACAGAGCTTAGTGCCTCGTAATGACTATAAAAGCTCTTTCTCTGGAAGTGAACGTGACATGGCTGATGCTGCCATTGATGATGGGAACGACAATAATGATTGCACGAATGAGTCTGAAGAGAGGAAAAACTTGTCTTCCTGCAGTCTGTAGCACTTGGTTTTCAAAATGGCTCAGAGGGGCTAAAGAAGCACACTTCTCTTTGAAAAGACAAAAATTAGTAGGATATTGCCAATTTGAGAAGAGAATTCGTGGCATTTAGCAAATGTGTTCTAGAGAAATAATTAATTAAAAAATGGCTTATCCTTGGAGTACCAAACGTTAATCGGCCAATGAAATGTAATATCTGTAAACTGCCAGAACAGCTAGTAGCGTCACAAAACGGTCCTCCTCTTGTCCTTTCGTCCCATTAACTGCGACATCGACGGTGTGTTTATTTAAGTCAACAACTATCTTGCAAGTACAGGACGTGCAGGATAGCTGCTACGAAAATCTGAATGCGAGAAGAAGGGTGGCAGTTTGGCCGTCTGGCTTAGGAACACCTAACTTCCCCCCGATAGACCGGCGGCGGCAGAGGTTCAACAGTAACGAGCATCAGCTGTTTTTGGCACTACGTGGTCGCGTCTTTCCAGTTGTAGGAGATGCCTCCCCTTGACTTTCGAAACAGGACGGACGGGGGTGGTTCCGTCAGGTCACCCCCGTTTTAACTGGTTTCGTGAGACAGTTGATCTGAGAACCTCTCAACAGACAAATTTAAATTGTGAAGCTATAAGGCCGTCAGCTTCTCGTTCTTTAGAACTCAATTATCAGCCGCTCTCAACCCATCTCGATCAAAGCGCTGGAAGTTTATGAAGAGCCGAGCCAACATGGTAGCAGCTTCTCCACATGAGGCGAGTCCATCTTGTCATTATCTTCCTTTGCTGCATACTCCAAGTCCGCAGCTCGTGGTCGTGAGGTAGCGTTCTCGCTTCCCACGCCCGGGTTCCCGGGTTCGATTCCCGGGGAGGTCAGGGATTTTCTCTGCATCGTGATGACTGGGTGTTGCGTGATGTCCTTAGGTTAGTTAGGTTTCAGAAGTTCTAAGTTCTAGGGGACTGATGACCATAGCTGTTAAGTCCCATAGTGCTCAGAGCCATTTTTTTTGCATACTCCCTCCTTTCAACTCTGCTCAGGCCCTTGACAAAAATGTCTTGGGGCGTTTAGCGGTTGAAGAGCAATGCGTTCTTTCCATGTTATCTGCAGCTGTGTGTGGTTTGCTGCATATTCAGTCCCTTAAAATCCGCTCAGGCCCTTGACAAGGGAAGTCCTCTGGGTGTTTAGCGGTGGAAAAGCAATGCTCCCTTTGTATGTCGTAAGTGTGTCTGTGCGTGCGCGCGCGCGCGCGCTTGTGTATGTGTATGTGCGTGTGTGTGCTCCAATCAACGATTATTAATATTAATATATTTAGTTTTAAGGCACCGTTTGCCCACAATTAGGTACTATGAAATTTTCACTCTACAGCGGAGTGTGCGCTGGTATGAAACTTCCTGGCAGATTAAAATTGTTTCATTCTAGAAACAACCCCCAGGCAGTAGCTAAGCCACGTCTCCGCAATATCCTCTCTTCCAGGAGTGCTAGTTCTGCAACGTTCGCAGGAGAGCTTCTGTGAAGTTTGGAAGGTAGGAGACGAGGTATTGGCGGATTTAAAGCTGTGAGGTCGGGGCGTGAGTCGTGCTTGGGTAGCTCAGTTGGTAGAGCACTTGCCCGCGAAAGGCAAAGGTCACGAGTTCGAGACTCGGTCCAGCGCACAGTTTTAGTCTCCCAGGAAGTTTCAGATCTATTTGGAGTTTGTTATTTGGATTTCTGGAATTTGAATGTAGCTTGGATGTCTCACACCCTAAGCGACAATTTTGAATTGCTTATCATTTGCTCGCAGTCTTTGGTCAAAGTAGGTGTGCCGCTGGATGATGTGCATGTTTTGTCATTGCTGCTTGGCAGCGAGGAGCGTGGGAGTCCTTTCGTTAGGGGAGTTGTGGGGCAGTCGCCGAGCAGAGGACTCCTGGCAGCGTAGACGTGAAGTTAAGTGCATCTGTGTCTAAGAACAATGATTTGCGTTTGAGTATCGTGAAACAGAGGAAATGATTCGATTGGTGATTCAGGACGAGATGAGATATAGTGAGATTAGAAAAGCATATGAAGAGGAATGAAAGTAATATTTTTTATTCAGATGCACTGCAATCGCACATAGCTTGTAACAATTGTTGAATGAGACATCCACGTCAGGGAACTTTAGATTTTTCATTAACGATTGAGATATTTTCACTGCAAGGTATTTTTTATGTTTATCAGTTATTTGTCTAACGTTTGTGAGAATAAGAGTTTGTTATCAATGTTGGCCTTTGTAGTGTTAATGAGTGTTATAACACGAATTTCACACAATTAATAATGTATCAGATGGTTTAAAAACAGTTTCTTAAAGGAATATTTCATGTACGAGCATTGTCCATATCCTCGATTCAATTTATTTTTATTTAAAGGTGCGTCTCACTCAGTGATGTGTAGAAAATAGTTTGCTTGTTGTCTGGAGCATTGCATTAAGCTCTCAGCAACTGTAGATAGAAATTTGCAGCTGCCGCATAGAGAGCAGCAAACACCACGTTCCCAAGCAATTACATTACGAGGTAAGGTATTTTCATTTCAGGATCAATTTGTTGCGAAAATTATCAACGCGCAGGGATCATTTCATGATCAGCAGATCGTTAATGCACAGGGACCACATTTTTACAGGGTGTTTCAAAAATAACCGGTATATTTGAAACGGCAATAAAAACTAAACGAGCAGCGATAGAAATACACCGTTTGTTGCAATATGCTTGGGACAACAGTACATTTTCAGGCGGACAAACTTTCGAAATTACAGTAGTTACAATTTTCAACAACAGATGGCGCTGCAAGTGATGTGAAAGATATAGAAGACAACGCAGTCTGTGGGTGCGCCATTCTGTACGTCGTCTTTCTGCTGTAAGTGTGTGCTGTTCACAACGTGCAAGTGTGCTGTAGACAACATGGTTTATTCCTTAGAACAGAGGATTTTTCTGGTGTTGGAATTCCACCGCCTAGAACACAGTGTTGTTGCAACAAGACGAAGTTTTCAACGGAGGTTTAATGTAACCAAAGGACCGAAAAGCGATACAATAAAGGATCTGTTTGAAAAATTTCAACGGACTGGGAACGTGACGGATGAACGTGCTGGAAAGATAGGGCGACCGCGTACGGCAACCACAGAGGGCAACGCGCAGCTAGTGCAGCAGGTGATCCAACAGCGGCCTCGGGTTTCCGTTCGCCGTGTTGCAGCTGCGGTCCAAATGACGCCAACGTCCACGTATCGTCTCATGCGCCAGAGTTTACACCTCTATCCATACAAAATTCAAATGCAGCAACCCCTCAGCGCCGCTACCATTGCTGCACGAGAGACATTCGCTAACGATATAGTGCACAGGATTGATGACGGCGATATGCATGTGGGCAGCATTTGGTTTACTGACGAAGCTTATTTTTACCTGGACGGCTTCGTCAATAAACATAACTGGCGCATATGGGGAACCGAAAAGCCCCATGTTGCAGTCCCATCGTCCCTGCATCCTCAAAAAGTACTGGTCTGGGCCACCATTTCTTCCAAAGGAATCATTGGCCCATTTTTCAGATCCGAAACGATTACTGCATCACGCTATCTGGACATTCTTCGTGAATTTGTGGCGGTACAAACTGCCTTAGACGACACTGCGAACACCTCGTGGTTAATGCAAGATGGTGCCCGGCCACATCGCACGACCGACGTCTTTAATTTCCTGAATGAATATTTTGATGATCGTGTGGTTGCTTTGGGCTATCCGAAACATACAGGAGGCGGCGTGGATTGGCCTGCCCATTCGCCAGACATGAACCCCTGTGACTTCTTTCTGTGGGGACACTTGAAAGACCAGGTGTACCGCCAGAATCCAGAAACAATTGAACAGCTGAAGCAGTACATCTCATCTGCATGTGAAACCATTCCGCCAGACACGTTGTCAAAGGTTTCGGGTAATTTCATTCAGAGACTACGCCATATTATTGCTACGCCTGGTGGATATGTGGAAAATATCGTACTATAGAGTTTCCCAGACCGCAGCGCCATCTGTTGTTGAAAATTGTAACTACTGTAATTTCGAAAGTTTGTCTGCCTGAAAATGTACTGTTGTCCCAAGCATATTGCAACAAACGGTGTATTTCTATCGCTGTTCGTTTAGTTTTTATTGCCGTTTCAAATATACCGGTCATTTTTGAAACACCCTGTAATTAAAGAGATTAATAGTAAAGCTCAAGGTCTAATCAAATCGCACATTTATAGGAAGATCATAAAACAGGACCAAATACATGCTTTATTCTCACAGGCAGATATATTTGGTATCTCTCGCAGCTGGAAATGCACGAAGTCTCCTAAAGCTAAATAATAGCAAAGTTACAATGAACCAATCAAGCCAGCACGAGTTCAAAATCAAACGAAAATAATTTTTAAAGGCAACTCCCACTGCGCTCAGCAGATGAAAGGAGATAACGGATCCGATGCAAATAATGGTAAATATAGATCAACTGTCATCAAAAATGCAGAGGCGAACCCCCTGCAGACAAACAAAGGAGTCAGGAATGTTGTGCAAGGTACATCTACATCTACATCTACATTGATACTCCGCAAGCCACCCAACGGTGTGTGGCGGAGGGCACTTTACGTGCCACTGTCATTACCTCCCTTTCCTGTTCCAGTCGCGTATGGTTCGCGGGAAGAACGACTGTCTGAAAGCCTCCGTGCGCGCTCTAATCTCTCTAATTTTACATTCGTGATCTCCTCGGGAGGTATAAGTAGGGGGAAGCAATATATTCGATACCTCATCCAGAAACGCACCCTCTCGAAACCTGGCGAGCAAGTTACACCGCGATGCAGAGCGCCTCTCTTGCAGAGTCTGCCACTTGAGTTTATTAAACATCTCCGTAACGCTATCACGGTTACCAAATAACCCGGTAACGAAACGCGCCGCTCTTCTTTGGATCTTCTCAATCTCTTCCGTCAACCCGACCTGGTACGGATCCCACACTGATGAGCAATACTCAAGTATAGGTCGAACGAGTGTTTTGTAAGCCACCTCCTTTGTTGATGGACTACATTTTCTAAGCACTCTCCCAATGAATCTCAACCTGGTACCCGCCTTACCAACAATTAATTTTATATGATCATTCCACTTCAAATCGTTCCGCACGCATACTCCCAGATATTTTACAGAAGTAACTGCTACCAGTGTTTGTTCCGCTATCATATAATCATACAATAAAGGATCCTTCTTTCTATGTATTCGCAATACATTACATTTGTCTATGTTAAGGGTCAGTTGCCACTCCCTGCACCAAGTGCCTATCCGCTGCAGATCTTCCTGCATTTCGCTACAATTTTCTAATGCTGCAACTTCTCTGTATACTACAGCATCATCCGCGAAAAGCCGCATGGAACTTCCGACACTATCTACTAAGTCATTTATATATATTGTGAAAAGCAATGGTCCCATAACGCTCCCCTGTGGCACGCCAGAGGTTACTTTAACGTCTGTAGACGTCTCTCCATTGATAACAACATGCTGTGTTCTGTTTGCTAAAAACTCTTCAATCCAGCCACACAGCTGGTCTGATATTCCGTAGGCTCTTACTTTGTTTATCAGGCGACAGTGCGGAACTGTATCGAACGCCTTCCGGAAGTCAAGAAAAATAGCATCTACCTGGGAGCCTGTATCTAATATTTTCTGGGTCTCATGAACAAATAAGGCGAGTTGGGTCTCACACGATCGCTGTTTCCGGAATCCATGTTGATTCCTACATAGTAGATTCTGGGTTTCCAGAAATGACATGATACGCGAGCAAAAAACATGTTCTAAAATTCTACAAGAGATCGACGTAAGAGATATAGGTCTATAGTTTTGCGCATCTGCTCGACGACCCTTCTTGAAGACTGGGACTATCTGTGCTCTTTTCCAATCATTTGGAAACCTCCGTTCCTCTAGAGACTTGCGGTACACGGCTGTTAGAAGGGGGGCAAGTTCTTTCGCGTACTCTGTGTAGAATCGAATTGGTATCCCGTCAGGTCCAGTGGACTTTCCTCTATTGAGTGATTCCAGTTGCTTTTCTATTCCTTGGACACTTATTTCGATGTCAGCCATTTTTTCGTTTGTGCGAGGATTTAGAGAAGGAACTGCAGTGCGGTCTTCCTCTGTGAAACAGCTTTGGAAAAAGGTGTTTAGTATTTTAGCTTTACGCGTGTCATCCTCTGTTTCAATGCCATCATCATCCCGTAGTGTCTGCATATGCTGTTTCGAGCCACTTACTGATTTAACGTAAGACCAGAACTTCCTAGGATTTTCTGTCAAGTCGGTACATAGAATTTTACTTTCGAATTCAATGAACGCTTCACGCATAGCCCTCCTTACGCTAACTTTGACATCGTTTAGCTTCTGTTTGTCTGAGAGGTTTTGGCTGCGTTTAAACTTGGAGTGGAGCTCTCTTTGCTTTCGCAGTAGTTTCCTAACTTTGTTGTTGTACCACGGTGGGTTTTTCCCGTCCCTCACAGTTTTACTCGGCACGTACCTGTCTAAAACGCATTTTACGATTGCCTTGAACTTTTTCCATAAACACTCAACATTGTCAGTGTCGGAACAGAAATTTTCGTTTTGATCTGTTAGGTAGTCTGAAATCTGCCTTCTATTACTCTTGCTAAACAGATAAACCTTCCTCCCTTTTTTTATATTCCTATTAACTTCCATATTCAGGGATGCTGCAACGGCCTTATGATCACTGATTCCCTGTTCTGTACATACAGAGTCGAAAAGTTCGGGTCTGTTTGTTATCAGTAGGTCCAAGATGTTATCTCCACGAGTCGGTTCTCTGTTTAATTGCTCGAGGTAATTTTCGGATAGTGCACTCAGTATAATGTCACTCGATGCTCTGTCCCTACCACCCGTCCTAAACATCTGAGTGTCCCAGTCTATATCTGGTAAATTGAAATCTCCACCTAAGACTATAACATGCTGAGAAAATTTATGTGAAATGTATTCCAAATTTTCTCTCAGTTGTTCTGCCACTAATGCTGCTGAGTCGGGAGGTCGGTAAAAGGAGCCAATTATTAACCTAGTTCGGTTGTTTAGTGTAACCTCCACCCATAATAATTCACAGGAACTATCCACTTCTACTTCACTACAGGATAAACTACTACTAACAGCGACGAACACTCCACCACCGGTTGCATGCAATCTATCCTTTCTAAACACCGTCTGTACCTTTGTAAAAATTTCGGCAGAATTTATCTCTGGCTTAAGCCAACTTTCTGTACCTATAACGATTTCAGCTTCGGAGCTTTCTATCAGCGCTTGAAGTTCCGGTACTTTACCAACGCAGCTTCGACAGTTGACAATTACAATACCGATTGCTGCTTGGTCCCCGCATGTCCTGACTTTGCCCCGCACCCGTTGAGGCTGTTGCCCTTTCTGTACTTGCCCAAGGCCATCTAACCTAAAAAACCGCCCAGCCCACGCCACACAACCCCTGCTACCCGTGTAGCCGCTTGTTGCGTGTAGTGGACTCCTGACCTATCCAGCGGAACCCGAAACCCCACCACCCTATGGCGCAAGTCGAGGAATCTGCAGCCCACATGGTCGCAGAACCGTCTCAGCCTCTGATTCAGACCCTCCACTCGGCTCTGTACCAAAGGTCCGCAGTCAGTCCTGTCGACGATGCTGCAGATGGTGAGCTCTGCTTTCATCCCGCTAGCGAGACTGGCAGTCTTCACCAAATCAGATAGCCGCCGGAAGCCAGAGAGGATTTCCTCCGATCCATAGCGACACACATCATTGGTGCCGACATGAGCGACCACCTGCAGATGGGTGCACCCTGTACCCTTCATGGCATCCGGAAGGACCCTTTCCACATCTGGAATGACTCCCCTTGGTATGCACACGGAGTGCACATTGGTTTTCTTCCCCTCTCTTGCTGCCATTTCCCTAAGAGGCCCCATTACGCGCCTGACGTTGGAGCTCCCAACTACCAGTAAGCCCACCCTCTGCAACTGCCCGGATGTTGCAGACTGAGGGGCAACCTCTGGAACAGGACAAGCAGCCATGTCAGGCCGAAGATCAGTATCAGCCTGAGACAGAGCCTGAAACCGGTTCGTCAGACAAACTGGAGAGGCTTTCCGTTCAGCCCTCCGGAATGTCTTTCGCCCCCTGCTACACCTTGAAACGACCTCCCACTCTACCACAGGTGAGGGATCAGCCTCAATGCGGGCAGTATCCCGGGCAACCACAGTCGTAGTCCGATCAGAGGATGCGTGGGACGAGCTAGCCGACAAACCCCCATCCGGACCCCCACAGTGATGCCCATTGGCAACAGCCTCAAGCTGTGTGACCGAAGCCAACACTGCCTGAAGCTGGGAGCGAAGGGATGCCAACTCAGCCTGCATCCGAACACAGCAGTTGCAGTCCCTATCCATGCTAAAAACTGTTTTACAAAGAACTTCTGAACTAATCTACAGAGAGCGCAAACAAATCGACAAAATTTAAACGGTTATTAAAATACAAGATTGCCTAGTAAATGCAGTAATGCTGCTACTTGCGCACTGCTGACACTGCTCGGCGGCGGAAGGAGACTAAGCGAAATTACACTATTCAGGTACTAAGACGCGATGCTACACTCTCAAATACTATAATACGCCCGAAATTTAGGAATTAAACAATGCAAGTACCAAAAACACGCAAAGAAATTAAGAATTAAACTATGTAACAAATGAGTGAGCTAGGAGTATACGACTTGCTGCTCAGCTGCTTATCCAACGGCGGCAGGGAGCACACTGACTGTGACCAACCGACACTGGCCGTTCAAAACAAAAACAGTAGACAAACGACTACGCGAATTTACACTATTCAGGTACTAAAACGCGATGCTACAACTCTCAAATACTATAATACGCCCGAAATTTATGAATTAAACAATGCAAGTACCAAAAACACGCAAAGAAATTAAGAATTAAACTATGTAACAAACGAGTGAGCTAGGAGTATACGACTTGCTGCTCAGCTGCTTATCCAACGGCGGCAGGGAGGTAGAGATGAAATTTATTGCCGTTCCGTGGGCAACACAGCAACATGTCGAACAAGCGTGTCTCTTCACCTGCCTCCACCATACCCTCTCAATCGCGTTACCACAAGGTTTCCAAGAGCGAGTCCTCAACAACTCTTTAGAAAATTAATTCATCGTCTACGATATTGAGGACATCCTTTCTTAAGGGCACTGGTGTCATAAGTAGAAAGCAAGTTTTCCAATGTGAAGTCACTTGTACCATTTACGCTAGAGAATCAGTCATTTATATCACCAGTACGAAGAAATGTAAAGGAATAATCGTATTACGTACATGGACCAAATTTCCATAGCACGCTGCAGCTTCAAATACAAAGAAGAATCTTGGTCAGAATTGATTCATGATCGTAAAAAATGTGGACAGGAAGATTCGAGCCACGAAATTCCTCAAATGCCCTGACTCTGAGTTCACTCCAATACAGCCAATACGTGGACGCAACAGAGAAACCGGTCCAGCCATTCCAAGTCACTCTCCTACCTATACAATGAGTAGGGAGATAAATGGTATTCTGCATTCTGGCAGGACAAGCAGCAGTCAGTGGAAAGATTAGCATGTACAGCAGCGAATGAGACGTATTCAGCGCTTATACTATCTCAATGTTACTGCTCTTTATTTGGTGTTTCATCGCTGGTCAGCACAGGTTCTTGTATCTGTGGGGTAATAAATGTCGCCGCTCATTGGCACCTGTTCCTCGCTCGTAAAGTTTTGAAGCAGTTTGACATATAAGCCAGATTTTCGCATTTTGTTCTTCTTCTTTCTTTCTTTTCGTTAACTTTTACGCCGTCTTGGACGGCCTCCGCTGTGCTCAGGTTTTGGAACATTTATTTCCTTTAATTCTGCTGCTGGATGCTCTTCCCGTCGCCGCAGCCGTCATTTAGCTGATGGAGGGAAGTCCAAGCACGCCACCTGCCTGTGAACTGTATAACTTTGTTACGTGTGTGACCGTTTTTTAACTGTTTGAGTATCGTACTTGCTCAGGCAGAAAATGAGGATCAGCCCAGCATTTTCCCCAGCGAGTGTGGGAAACAGCCTAAAAACCAATCTCAGGCTGACTGATGCACCAGACGTCGTCGTTAATCGGCCTCGATCTGTGTGTCGCTAATCTTCCAGTCTCGCAAGCTAGAGAGCTGTGCATTACACTGATATGGGCAGATAGATTTCTGAACTTTATGACTTTTATTCTGTAGATAGTAACAGTGAATCACAAATAGTTGTTACTGCTGCTCATTAGGCGACGCCTGAGAGATGTTATGATTATTTTACGACATCGCTATGCCTTTGCTGCCTGTCGTTGCTCGCATTGCTGGCAGATTAAAGACAGGCAGTCTATGGACTTGAAGAAAGTATCACATGTAGAAAAGGCGCCATAGGTTCTCTCAGAGTTTAGCATTCGAATTCAGCGTTGCACCGGAAATTTTCTGGGTCAAAATTATACAAAGTGTGCAGGCACGTGTTTTTAAAACGCTTACATCACCTCAACGCCGTTGTTGAAGCTTCCTTGAAAAACTATACAAGTCGTCTATGATGTGTCCGCAATGAATTAATAACCATACGGCTGCACTAAGTCTTTGGTGTATGAAACACCAGTAGAAACTGAAGAGTTCCGTATTGGTAGGATCCCAACGGCCTAATTCAAAAGAGATTTTTAAGAGAGTGCGACAAAAATTTTCTAACCTTTGTAGTTCAATAAGACAATACAAAGTTAAGTATTCATTCTGGATGTTTAGTTTCTTCTCTTAAAGTACTCGGCTTAGGTGATGTAACAGTAAAGGTTCCAGATTTATTTACTTATTTATTGGGTTCAGTGATAGCCACTTAGTCATGACATTTGCGAGTGCATAGTTTACAAGATACTGATTGGATAACTTCGCAAACAAAATACATAAAAAATGAATAAAATGCATAAAAAGTTGCGGGAGAGTACACGAATAATTATCACGTTACAGAGAAAAGGTCTCACCTATAGCTAGGAACTGCTGTACGGCATAAGAGAGTGTCACCTTCTAACTTGGATCTGAATACGTACTGTTTATCACCCAATTGTTTCAGTTCTGCTGGAAGCTTATTGAAAAGTATACCTGCTGTATAGTGCTCTCCTTTCTGTACAATGCTTAAGGACGTGTTATCGAAGTGAAAAGCCTTTTGCCGTTCAGTCTTCACTCAATGGATATTGCAGCTTCTTCTGAATGAGTCAATACAGTCAACAACAAATCCAGTGACGGAATGTATCGACAGAGTTAACAGAGTTAGAATCCCGAGATACCTGAACAACGGCTTCCACAAACCTTGCTAATTGACGCTGCGTATCGATCTGGCCGGCCTTTTCGGGTCTACGAATATTCTTCGTGAGTGCACAGTATTGGCCCGAAACATAACACTGTACGGGATAACAGAGTGAAAATAAGCAAAGTTAATAAGCATTCCTCTTTGAGGGACAGTGGATATCATACTAATAATGAAGATAGTAGCACTCAGTTTCTGCAAAATATATTTGGGCACTATACTTCCAAGAAAACCTTTCATATACCATCAATTCTAAGAATTTAAAATGGTCGACTTCAACTATTGTTTGACCACCTTGGGACAGTAGAATCTCGGGTTTACAAGTGTTACATGTCAAGAAACTGTATGCATTGCTTTCTGTTGTAGTTAAGTACTAAGAGCCACGAACTGAAGTCACTGACTCCCTTGTTAGCTACGTCATTTACATTATTTTCCATGTCTTTCACAATAACACTTCTCTCATCTGCATACGTGCACCAACTCTAATAGCTAGCGACAGCTGTGGAGGCGTAAGAGGGGTAGTCTGATGAAAACGAGAAAGTTGAGAAAAACTAAATGAACTTATAACGCTATTTGTTTATGGTTCTTTAAAATGTTTATGATTTGTTGGTTTAAAATTTTCAAATATTAGTACCGTACCATATTTTCTGTACATATAAAGTAAAGAGTGCTATACTGGAGGTTGAAGTTCTTTGTATTGTATGTGACTAATGTATGTAAAATGCTATGTCAATTATTTATTACATTAAATAATTTTCTGATGATATTTTGTATTTAAAAACATTTGTGTGTATAAACTGTTCATGCTGGTGTAAATTTGACAATTGTAAGAAATGGTCACACCTAGGAACAATGTGAGAAGTAAGTGTTATGTAAAAGCCAGTGTGCTTTTGTTTGAAACGAAAGTGGCTCTGGGGAATGGAAAAGGTGGCAAGGGCGAATTGGCACGCTACCTAGATCAAGCGCGACAAGTAAGTCACACAGTCCGTAGGCAGCAGTGATTGAGGCGACACCCTTGTGGAGCAGAAGAAGCTTTGCCTGCAGATTTGCCCAAAAATGCCTCGGATGAAGACTGCAAACAGCTTACGGCATAGCTGCGAATTGTTGGGCTACTGAACGACGCCAAGAAGAACAATTGAGCCCATACAGAAAGATACTTGCAGGCCGTACTGTGGATAGTATAGCCGTCATAAATGTTCGCCACACCCAAGCCTACTGACACCAGATAAGATTGCTTTGGTATTTTACTTTTGTACAGCGTGAACCATTAATTTAAACGGTTTTGTTTTATGAATAATCATTCTTGAACTTTAAAGAAATTGGTTCACCTTTAGCGCCAACTTAATAAAATGAGGCACCATTTAAATTGTTTTTGAGTAAATAATGTGAAAGTTTTCTCAACTGCTGCAAAGTGTTATAGTAAAAGTTTGCTTACGTAAAACTCAGTGAAAGTGAAGCAATGTTACGAGAATCTATTAAATGAATATACAGAGTTAGTTCAAAAAGTAATAGCTTTTGAAAGTAAATTCCGGTAAGAAGGAAGTTTTCTTGAAGTGAGATGTTCACTATAAAAAGTGTGTGCTTTAGTATCTAAGTGTTTCAGTATTCAAGTTTGTTGATCATGGAAAGTGCTTTTCTAAAGGTCCCCCGGGGCCAATTTTTTTAGCTTCCTTAAAGCTATTTACTGGCCTTTTTCTCTTTTTAAAATGTAATGTACAAGAGTGTAGTCTAACATTGTTTACGTGAGTAATATTTATTTGAAGAAGCTGCTTAAACAGTAGCAAGAAAATAGGTAAAATTCATACCTCTGCTTTTCAAAAATGGTTCAATGGCTCTGAGCCCTATTGGACTTAACATCTGAGGTCATCAGTCCCCTAGAACTTAGAACTACTTAAACCTAACTAACCTAAGGACATCACACACATCCATGCCCGAGGTAGGATTCGAGCCTGCGACTGTAGCGGTCTCGCGGTTCTGGACTCAAGCGCCTAGAACCGCTCGGCCACCACGGGCGGCTCTCTGCTTTTCCAATACTTCACCCATTTCATTGCCTGGATAGGCTGGCGATCGTTAGAACATATTTTAAGCCACTAAATGAACTTAGAACTGAGTTGTCCTAGCTTCAATATAATACTATTCATACTGCTTTTCTTTCTAACAGCCGGGCAAGATCTTAGGAAAAGAATTGAATAATCTGATTTACTTATCCTTTAGACACAAACAAGGTCAATCCTGTAAAAAGGGGAACTCCATTGATTAGCTTTTCCTATTAACAGGACTATCCTCCCATAGTGTACTTTATTTGGAAACTAAACTGAATTTAGTGAGAGTGTTGTAGGTGGCAACATAGGCAGGATTTTCTGTTATTTAGGTAAAGGCAATAGTAGCGGTAGGTTATAAACTGTTTATCGTTTTAAAAATAATCGCCATAACTGTTAATACATTCATCCTACCGTGAGGCAAGATGGTCAGTGCGTTCACGGAAAAATGTTTGCGGCTGCCTACTGAAACATGATTCTGCCCTGGAGTGCAACTCTTGGTCCGAAGGAAATCGACGGCAACGGATGTCCTCCTACAGCGCTCCAAAAGCATGGAAATTACATGGGGAGAGATCGGGACTGTATGGAGGATGTGTAACGGCGTCTCAGCGAAACCAGCGTACTCGAAACAACCTTGTTGACGGGCGCAAATGTTGCCAAAATTGTTTCGAGTACGCTGTAGAACTCTTTCTGGGAAGTTCATACACAACCTCCAAACAATCCAGATCTCTCTCCAAGCTATTTGCATATTTTTGTAGTCTCAAAAAGATTTCTTCGCTGCCGATTTGCTTCGGACGAAGACTTGCACACCTGTGCACAGTCGTGGTTCGTCAGTCAGCAGCAAAAATTTTTCCGTAGTGGTACTGACCGTCGTGTCTCACTGTAGGGTAAATGTTTTCATTTGACTGATCCTTATAGATGTAATACTAATGCGAATGCTTTAACAAGTGACACTGATGCAAATAATCACTTTTACAGCCGACACATTTGGAAAACTTTTGACAATTTATTCCAGACGACACACATGTTTCACTCTAACACTTTCCAATAGGTAAACGAAGTGGGTTACCATCCAGTGCTTTTGGTTACAGTAACTCCCAAAGTAAATGATATAGCCTGTAATGGTAGTTTAACATGTAGGTGACAATGTTAGAGAGTATCCAATTTTGTGTAGTTGCAATGTTCACCTCAGAATCCAGACTTTTAAGCTCAAATCTACATCTACATCTGCATCCATATTCCGAAAGCCACCTGACGGTGAGTGGCGGAGGGTACTTTGAGTACCTCTAACGATTCTCCCTTCTATTCCAGTCTCGTATTGTTCGTGGAAAGAAAGATTGTCGGTATGTCTGTGTGTGGGCTCTAATCCCTCTAATTTTATCCTCATGGCCTCTTCGCGAGATATACGTAGGAGGGAGCAATATACTGCTTGACTCCTCGGTGAAGGTGTGTTCTCGAAACTTCAACAAAAGCCCGTACCGAGCTACTGAGCGTCTCTCCTGCAGAGTCATCCACTGGGGTTCATCTGTCATCTCCGTAACGCTTTCGCAATTACTAAATGATCCTGTAACGAAGCGCGCTGCTCTCCGTTGGATCTTCTGTATCTCTTCCATCAACCCTATCTGGTACGGATCCCACACCGGTGAGCAATATTCAAGTAGTTGGCGAACAAGTGCACTGTAACCTACTTCCTTTGATTTCGGATTGCATTTCCTTAGGATTTTTCAAATGTATTTCAGTCTGGCATCCGCTTTACCGACGATCAACTTTATATGATCATTCCATTTTAAATCACTCCTAATGCCTACTCCAAGATAATTCACGAATTAACTGCTTCCAGTTGCTGACCTGCTGTATTGTAGCTAAATGATAAAGGATCTTTCTTTCTATGTATTTGCAGCACATTACACTTGTCTACATTGAGATTCAATTGCCATTCCCTGCACCATGCGTCAATTCGTTGCAGATCCTCCTGCATTTCAGTACAGTTTTCCATTGTTACAACCTCTCGATATATCACAGCATCATCCGCAAAAAGTCTCAGTGGACTTCCGATGTTATCCACAAGGTCATTTATGTATATTGTGAACAGCAACGGTCCTGCGACACTCCCCTGCGGCACACCTGAAATCACTCTTACTTCGGAAGACTTCTCTCCATTGAGAATGACATGTTGCGTTCTGTTATCTAGGAGCTCTTCAATCCAATCACACAATTGGTCTGATAGTCCATATGCTCTCACTTTGTTCATCAAACGACTGTGAGGAAATGTATCGAACGCCTTGGGGAAGTCAAGAAACACGGCATCTACCTGGGAACCCGTGTCTATCGCACTCTGAGTCACGTGGACGAATAGCGCGAGCTGGGTTTCACAAGATCGTCTTTTTCGAAACCGATGCTGATTCCTAAAAAGTAGATTTCTAGCCTCCAGAAAAGTCATTAGACTCGAACATAATACGTGTTCCAAAATTCTACAACTGGTCGACGTTAGACATATAGGTCTATAGTTCTGCGCATCTGTTCGACGACTCTTCTTGAAAACGGGGATGACCTGTGCCCTTTTCCAATCCTTTGGAACGCTATGCTCTTCTAGAGATCTACGGTGCACCGCTGCAAGAAGGGGGCCAAGTTCCTTCTCGTACTCTGTATAAAATCGAACTGGTATCCCATCAGGTCCAGGCGTCTTTCCTCTTTTGAGCGATTTTGTTTCTCAGTCCCTCTGTAGTCTATTTCGATATCTACCATTTTGTCATCTGTGCGACAGTCTAGAGAAGGAACTACAGTGCAGTCTTCCTCTGTGAAACAGCTAGGGAAAAAACCTTTAGTATTTCGGCCTTTAGTCTGTCATCTTCTGTTTCATTACCATTTTGGTCACAGAGTGTCTGGACATTTTGTTTTGATCCACATACCGCTTTGACATAAGACCAAAATTTCTTAGGACTTTCTGCCAAGTCTGTATATAGAACTTTACTTTCAAATTCATTGAACGCCTCTCGTATAGCCGTCCTCACACCACATTTCGCTTCGCGTAATTTTTGTTTGTCTGCAAGGCTTTGGCTATCTTTATGTTTGCTGTGAAGTTCCCTTTGCTTCCGCAGCAGTTTTCTAACTCGGTTGTTGTACCGCGGTGGCTCTTTTCCATCTCTTACGATCTTGCTTGGCACATACTCATCTAATGCACTTTCAGCTGGCTGTCGTGCAGAGGCGAGAGCGACATCCGGGAGGCAGGAGGTGCTGTCAGGAGGACGGTTCCGCCTCACCTCCACGCTGCCCTCCACCTCGTGACGTTGCGGTGTCAGAGGAACGCGGCTATCGATTACGGGGCCCGTTTTCGGCGGCGACCGCGGCGACTCAATTATTCAGCCGGCTCCCGTCGTGAGTTAGGGCCGGGCCGCCGCTTCATAACGAACGGCGCACCTCCAGCGGTCAGCGTGCTAATTATTTACGGGAAGGCGTGAGTTATCTGCCTGCCCCGCCGGGACGGGGATTAACTCACCACCGGCGCGGAGCGGCCTGCGCTGTCTACTCGATTACCGGCCAGCTTTGTGGCAGCAACTACCTGGCCGCGCCGTCGCGGCCGCCAAGGCCTCGTCTGCAGCCTGTCGCCGCGTTCCAGTGCTGAGGCTGCCTTACCGACTGCTGCACACCTCTGATGGAAGACATTAATGTCTTTCTCTGTGTAAGACCAGATACTAAAATAATTATATAATAAAGTGAATTCTTTACCTACGCTGGTGGGAAAAAATTAAGAACGAAAGTAACTTCCGCATGCTGTATCACTGCCAAGTAACATAGCTCGACGAAACTTGGTCCATACGCACAAAGAACTGCTATACAGGGCGTCTCTTATTGACGTTTAAAACCCCCGAAGCTGAGACAATATACACTACTGGCTATTAAAATTGCTACACCACGAAGGTGACGTGCTAGAGACGCGAAATTTAACCGACAGGAAGAAGATGCTGTGATGTGCAAATGATTAGCTTTTCAGAGCATTCACACAAGGTTGGCACCGGTGGCGACACCTACAACGTGCTGAAATGAGGAAAGTTTTCAGCCGGTTTCTCATACACAAACAACAGTTGACCGGCGTTGCCTGCTGAAACGTTATTGTGATGCCTCGTGTAAGCAGGAGAAATGCGGTTCCGACTTTGATAAAGGTCGGGTTGTAGCCTATCGCGATTGCGGTTTATCGTATCGCGACATTGCTGCTCGCGTTGGTGGAGATCCAATGACTGTTAGCAGAATATGAAATCGGTGGGTTCAGGAGGGTAATACGGAACGCCGTGCTGGATCCCAACGGCCTCGTATCACTAGCAGTCGAGATGGCAGGCATCTTATCCGCATGTCTGTAACGGATCGTGGAGCCACGTCTCGATCCCTGAGTCAACAGATGGGGACGTTTGCAACACAACAACCATCTGCACGAACAGTTCGACGAGGTTTGCAGCAGCATGGACTATCAGCTCGGAGACCATGGCTACGGTTACCCTTGACGCTGCATCACATACAGGAACGCCTGGGTGTACGAATGGCAAAACGTCATTTTTTCGGATGAATCCAGGTTCTGTTTACAGCATCATGATGGTCGCATCCGTGTATGGCAATATCGCGGTGTAGGCACGTTGGGAACGTGTGTTCATCATCGCCACACTGGCGTATCACTCGGCGTGATGGTATGGGGTGCCATTGGTTACACGTCTCGGTCACCTCTTGTTCACATTGACGGCACTTTGAACAGTGGACGTTACATTTCATATGTGTTACGACCCGTGGCTCTACCCTTCATTCGACCCCTGCGAAACCATACATTTCAGCAGGATAATGCACGACCGCATGTCGCAGGTCCTGTACGGACCTTTCTGGATACAGAAAATGTTCGACTGCTGCCCTGGCCAGCACATTCTCCAGATCCCTCACCAATTGACAACGTCTGGTCACTTGTGGCCGAGCAACTGGCTCGTCGTCCGCAGCTCGTGGTCGTGCGGTAGCGTTCTCGCTTCTCACGCCCGGGTTCCCGGGTTCGATTCCCGGCGCGGTCAGGGATTTTCTCTGCCTCGTGATGACTGGGTGTTGTGTGTTGTCCTTAGGTTAGTTAGGTTTAAGTAGTTCTAAGTTCTAGGGGACTGATGACCATAGATGTTAAGTCCCATAATGCTCAGAGCCATTTGAACCATTTGAACTGGCTCGTCGCAATAAGCCAGTCACTACTCTTGATGAACTGTGGTATCGTGTTGAAGCTGCATGGGCAGGTGGTCCTGTACACGCCATCCAAGCTCTGCTTGACTCAATGCCCAGGCGTATCACGGCCGTTATTACGGCCAGAGGTGGTTGTTCTGGGTACTGATTTCTCAGCATCTATGCACCCAAATTGCGAGAAAATGTAATCACATTAAAGTTCTAGTCCAATGAATATGCCTTTATCATCTGCATTTCTTCTTGGAGTAGCAATTTTAATGGCCGGTAGTGTAATACAAGCCACATGGGGCAGCAAATGTCGGGAAATATCCCAAAAAAGCATGGCAGTTGTTGAATACGTGTCGTCACCAGAGGACGTATCTCGCCACACGTGTAGCGGTTGGGCCTGTCGAACCTACCCACGCCGGTAGGGGACAGTGTTACACACTGCTAGGATAGACTACCCTTCTTTCGTTCTTGCTTTACCCAGTGTGATACAGTAGTGCCCGCGATGATGGTAGTACAAGATTACGATGAATCGGTTTATGTTTAACGAAATTGCAGACATTCATATACAGTGAGGTGACAAAAGACATGGAATGGCGATATGCGCGAACACAGATTGCGTCAAATCGCATACACAAGGAACAAAAGAGTAGTGCATTGACGGAGCTGTCATTGCACCCAAGAGATTCAGGTGGAATTATTTCCGATGTGATTATGTCAGCAAGACGGGAATAAAAAGATTCTGCACGCGGAATCGTAGTCGGGAACTAAAAGAATGTCACATTCCATTTCGGAAATCGTTAGGGATCAGTAGTATCAAAAGTGTGCCGAGAATACCAAGTTTCAAGCATTTCATCTCACCACAGACAACGGAGTGGCCGACGGATTTCATTTAACAACCAAGAGCAGTGGCGTTGGCGTTAAGTAGTCAGTACTGAGAGAGAAGCAACACTGCGCGAAATAACGGCGGAAACCAACGTGGGACGTACAAGGAACGTATCCGTTAGGATTTGGCGTTAATGAACTATGGCAGCAGACGACCACGACATCGCCTGCAGTTCCTACCTTTGGCTTGTGCCCATATCGGTTGGAACTTATACGAATTGTCAGATAAGTCCCGATTTCGGTTGATAAGAGCTGATGATGTGGTTCGAGTGTGGCGCAGAGACCACGAAGCCATGGAACTAAGTTGTCAACAAGGTACCATGCAAGCTGGTAATGGCTTCATGATGGTATGGAATGAGTTCATATGGAATGGATTGGGTCCTCAATGGTCGGTTACTTGGAGACCGTTTCCAGCCATTCAAGGACGTCATGTTCCCAAACAATGATGGATTTTTTTATGGATACAATGCGGCATATCAACGGTGCACAACTGTTCACTATTGGTGTGAAGAACATTCTGGACACTAGAGCGAATGATTTGGCCACTCAGATCGCCCGACGTGAATCCCATGTAAAATTTGTGGGATATAATCTAGAGGTCAGTTCGTGCAGAAAATCCTGCACCGGCAATACTTTCGTAATTATGGACGGCTCACTATTTCTGTAGGGGACTCCCAACAACTTGTTGAGTCCATGCCACGTCGAGGTGCTGCTCTGCGCCGGACAAAAGGATTTTCGACACCATATTAGGAAGTATCCCATGACTTACGTCACCTCTGTGTATGTTATGGTGCAGCATGACATAGTTACACAGATCGTTGCCCACAATGTCTCTCATCTTCTCGCGTTTAGTTTGCTACTGTAGATTGTCGAATGCGTGAAACAGGGCACCTGCACGTGAGTAAAAACTAAAAGCAAAAAATTTATTGAGGCAAGGTAACGCCCTGATCAGACATGCTGTGTTCTGAAATAAAAGATAATGTAAGTAGGCTGTTTAGGTTTTTATGTTGGTAACGCCACGTAGCGCTCTGTATGAAACTCACTGACTGTGCTGTGTGCAGTCTGTGGCTGGTTGGAATTTTGGAGTATTCACTATTGTAGTGTTGGGCAGTTGGATGTGAACAGCGCGTAGCGTTGCGCTGTTGGAGGTGAGCCGCCAGCAGTGGTGGATGTGAGTAAGTGAGATGGTGGAATTTTGAGGGGGGACGATCTGGACGTGTGTCCGCCAGAAAGAGTAAATTTGTAGGACTGGACGTCATGAACTGATATATATTATGACTTTTGAACACTATTAAGGTAAATACGTTATTTGTTCTCTATCAAAATCTTTCATTTGCTAACTATGCCTATCAGTAGTTAGTGCCTTCAGTAGCTAGAATCTTTTATTTAGTTGGCAGTATTGGCGCTCGCTGTGTTGCAGTAGTTCGAGTAATGAAGATTTTTGTGAGGTAAGTGATTCGTGAAAGGTATAGGTTATTGTTACTCAGGGCCTTTCTTTTGTAGGGATTACTAAAAGTCAGATTGCGTTGCGGTAGAGAAAAAAAATTGTGTCACTTTAGTGATGGTCAGAATAAGTAAAGAGAGAAATGTCTGAGTACGTTCAGTTTTGTTCAGCTGTTTGAAAATCAAACAAGGCAGAGGTTTACCAGCACAGTCATTCTTAATTTTTCTAAGAGCGTGTTCCAATAATTGTCGTATAACATCTAATCTATGAAGTGACTTCTACCTTGTTGCTATGTGCTAACACTTTCCTGTCATGTCGGACAATCCAGAGTGTCCTAGCGGAGCGAAGTGTATCACTGTCCCGTACCGGCGAGGGCAGCTTCGACAAGCCCAGTTGTTGCTCGCGCGAGAGGTACGTCATGTGGTCACGTCCCATGTTCAACATGTATCACCGACATTTGAGATATTTTCCAAAATTTACAGCAGCATGTTTCTCATATAAAATTTCTTGTCTCAGCGTCACCTGCGTCTCTTCGGGGTTTTTTAAACGTTAATAAGAATCACTCTGTAGTATAGTGCAGAACGTAACTCAAAGAAATACGCAACGGTACTTTCATTCAAAGGCAGTAATTACACTGAAGACACAGCGCTTCATGATGATCCCGTGGACATTACTAAAGGAGAGACATGTTCCGTAATAGGGTGTGTGATCCCCGCAGGCGGTAATGCATGCTCTGCAGTGTGCTCTACGGTCGCAGGTTCGAATCCTGCCTCGGGCATGGATGTATGTGATGTCCTTAGGTTAGTTAGGTTTAAGTAGTTCTAAGTTCTAGGGGACTGATGACCACAGCTGTTAAGTCCCATAGTGCTCAGAGCCATTTGAATCATTTTGCAGTGTGCTCCTATGCTGGCCGCGAGGTTGGTAAGGAGTTCGTGTGATACGGCTTTCCATTTACACCAGCGTGGTTGGCAATTGTTGGATGATCGTTGCTGCATATGCAAGTGTTCCAATACGTCTCCCCAACGCTCAATGGGATTTAAGTCGGGGCAACGAGCAGACCAGTCCATTCGCCGAATATCCTCTCGTTCCAAGAGATCTCGCAACTCCGCTGTTCGGTGCGGTTGTGCACTGTCGCCGTAAAAATGAAGGCAGGGCCCAATGCATCCCTAAAAAGACGTACATGAGGTACAGTGTTCCAAAACCATCGACTAGTAACGGTGCCGTCTTGAAAAATTTGGAGGTCAGTACGTCGATGTAATATTATGCCCCCTCACATCATAACACCTGGACAACCAAGACAATAATGTTAGACGTTGCTGGGTCTACGATCATATAACGAGAGATAGCACCCAGGAACATTGTTCAACATTATCGAGAAAAATTCAGTGAAAGATTCTAAGGCCTGAGGAAGACGGACAAGTATACATATTAATACCAAATCAGGAACTACAAAAAATGCAATATTTTTCAGATCGACAGACTGACCAGCTTTTCGTAACTCTAAAGAATCAGAAAAGAGAGGTAGCCAAAATAATTCTAGAAAACATGGAAACAATGATGTCCTACATTAACTGGCTAAGAGAAGTTAAGGAGTTTATGGCAGAAATAAACAACAGAGACAGTAAATAACCGATCAGTATGCAGGAATATCGTCCATGAAACAAAAGTATTCAATAACCGAACAGACGTGAAGAACAAGGGTCCTAGCCGGCCGCGGTGGCCGAGCGGTTCTAAGCGATTCAGTCCGGAACCTTTCGACTGATACGGTCGTAGGTTCAAATCCTGTCGCGGGCATGGATGTATGTGACGTCCTTAGGTTAGTTACGTTTAAGTAGTTCTAGGGGACTGATTACCTCAGATGTTAAGTCCCACAGTGCTCAGAGCCATTTGAACCATCTGAACACGGGACCTACCCGCTTAAGGGAATGCAAGGGAGGCCACTCAGAGAGAAACGAAGAAATAGGTGTTTCTTTTTTTTTTTACATTGCAGCGCGTCAGCAATCGTGAATAATTGAATGATTATAAAGAATCCTCCTCGATTGCAAATAGAAACCGGATGTTGACCTAGGTTTTTGCTCTGATAACCACGCCTTCTTCGGAACATTTCATGCGAGTCTTTTGCCCTTTTGGACGTTCTGTATTAATGTTGGACCATGTCTCTTTAGGCAGTTTGTAGTCGCGCCGAAACTTAGGTCAACATCCGGTTTCTGTTTGCAGTCGAGGCGGATTCTTTATAATCATTGAAGAAATAGTCAACTGAACACACTGAACACGAGAAGAAACAGAGAAAGACGACTGGTGCTTAATGTAGGCCATAACTGATTTCAAGTAAAAAAAAAAAGGAATTTATCAGTATATAACGTATCATTAGTAACAGTAATTAATAAGATTTTTTAATTCTAAGCATATTAATCATTCGATTTCTTCCCACATTCAATCATACGCGAACCTCCCAGATACGGTAGTCATCTCTTGGTATCCTGTTGTGATATAAACATTAAGTTGTTGCTTTACTTCTTTGATGCGGTCGTAATACTTCGCAGGATATCTGACGATTCATCTTATTAGTTACGCTAAAGTGCCAAAAGTCATGGGACTGCGATATGCACATATAAAGATGGCGGTAGTATCGCGTACACAAGGTATAAAAGGGTAATGCATTGGCGGGGCTGTCATTTGTACTCATGTGATTCGTGTAAAAAGATTATGGCCGCCCAACGGCAATTAGCAGACTCTGAACACAGAATGGTAAATGGACCTAGAAGCAAGGAACAGTCCATTTCGGAAATCGGTAGGGAATTCAATATTCAGAGACCCACAGCGACAAGAGTGTGGCGGGAATACTAGGTTTGAAGCATTACCCCTCACCACGGACAACGCAGTGGCCGACGGCTTTCATTTAATGACCGAGAGCAGCAGCGTTTGCTTAAAGTAGTCAGCACTGACAAGGAAGCAAGACTGCCCCGAGATATCGACAGAAATCAACGTGGGACGTGCGACGAACGTATCCGTTAGAATGTTGTTGTTGTTGTTGTTGTTGTTGTGGTCTTCAGTCCTGAGACTGGTTTGATGCAGCTCTCCATGCTACTCTATCCTGTGCAAGCTTCTTCATCTCCCAGTACCTGCTGCAACCTACATCCTTCTGAATCTGGTTGGTGTATTCATCTCTTGGTCTCCCTCTACGATTTTTACCCTCTACGCTGCCCTCCAATACTAAATTGGTGATCCCTTGATGCCTCAGAACATGTCCTACCAACCGGTCCCTTCTTCTAGTCAAGTTGTGCCACAAACTTCTCTTCTCCCCAATCCTATTCAACACCTCCTCATTAGTTATGTGATCTACCCATCTAATCTTCAGCATTCTTCTGTAGCACCACATTTCGAAAGCTTCTATTCTATTCTTGTCTAAACTATTTATCGTCCATGTTTCACTTTCATACATGGCTACACTCCATATAAATACTTTCAGAAACGACTTCCTGACACTTAAATCTATACTCGATGTTAACAAATTCCTCTTCTTCAGAAACGCTTTCCTTGCCATTGCCAGTCTACATTTTATATCCTCTCTACTTCCACCATCATCAGTTATTTTGCTCCCCAAATAGCAAAACTCCTTTACTACTTTAAGTGTCTCATTTCCTAATCTAATTCCCTCAGCATCACCCGACTTAATTTGACTACATTCCATTATCCTCGTTTCGCTTTTGTTGATGTTCATCTTATATCCTCCTTTCAAGACACTGTCCATTCCGTTCAACTGCTCTTCCAAGTCCTTTGCTGTCTCTGACAGAATTACAATGTCATCGGCGAACCTCAAAGTTTTTATTTCTTCTCCATGGATTTTAATACCTACTCCGAATTTTTCTTTTGTTTCCTTCACTGCTTGCTCAATATACAGATTGAATAACATCGGGGAGAGGCTACAACCCTGTCTCACTCTCTTCCCAACCACTGCTTCCCTTTCATGCCTCTCAACTCTTATAACTGCCATCTAGTTTCTGTACAAATTGTAAATAGCCTTTCGCTCCCTGTATTTTACCCCTGCTACCTTCAGAATTTGAAAGAGAGTATTCCAGTCAACATTGTCAAAAGCTTTCTCTAAGTCTACAAATGCTAGAAACGTAGGTTTGCCTTTCCTTAATCTGTCTTCTAAGATAAGTCGTAGGGTCAGTATTGCCTCACGTGTTCCAATATTTCTACGGAATCCAAAGTGATCTTCCCCTAGGTCGGCTTCTACTATTTTTTCTATTCGTCTGTAAAGAATTCGCGTTAGAATAGCGCTTCAAAATTTGCCATTAATGGATTGTGGCAGCAGGCGACGCAATCGAGTACGTTTGTTAACGTCACGATATCGCCAGCAGCCCTTATCGTGGGCTCTTGACCACGTGGGTTGAGACCTAGACGACTGGTCAGATGACAGCCCCCATTCAAGGACTATGTTCCCCAACAACGATGGAATTTTTATAGATGGCAATGCGCCATGTCACCGGGGCACGATTATTAACAATTGGTTTGAAGAACATTCTGGGTGATTCGGGTGAATGATTTGGTCACTCACCTACCCAACGTGAATTCCATATAACATTTTTGAGGTGTAATCGAGAGGTCGGTTCGTGCTCAAAACCCTGCACCGGTAATACTTTCGCAGTAACGTATGACTGTAGAGGTAGAATGTCTCAGTATTTCTGCTGGTAACTTCCAACGACTTGTTAGGCGCATGTCATGTCGAGTTGCTACACTAAGTCGGGCAAAAGGAGGTCCGAACGATATTAAGACGTATCCCATGACTCCTGTCACTTTGTGGTGGTGTACATCCCAACAAAATTAACTACCAATCAGGTACATTGTCCACAGATGACTCATTTCAACTCCCTTCTGTCAAACCTAATTATAAAACTGGCAGCTACTTTTTGAAAAACTTTTTAGCTACCTCTTTTCTCTGCGCTTTTGATAGTCAAGTCCTCTTCATTTCACAGACTTTCAGTAATCAACTTCCTCTTCACTTCCCAGAGCATCCAGTCGATACTGCTGACCTTCATTTCTTCAGCCTTCGCTTCTCTGATATTACGAGAGGACTTTCAGTGTAAGTTACACACTGTTGTGGCAGACCAGATAACTTTTACTGAACGCAGTACCACACCTCAATGTGACACAGATACATGACGCTATTTTTCAATATAGTCACAAAATCTCTGTTGATAATGGTCGGAACATTCTGCGAATCGTTCAATTCCTTTGTCATGGAACCATCTGAGAACTGCTATGTGAACGTTCTTATCGTTGGAAAATCTCTTTCCGGGCAAATGTTCTTCCTCTTCTTCCTCAATTCTCTGGACATTGTCCTCTGTGGTCAGTGTTGACAGCCTTTCTTCCCGACTAGCATCCCCCATGTCTGTGCGGTCTTGGTCAAACTGTTGGCTTCATTTTACTATGGCTGTACACGACACGCATTTAGTAGCTGGGCGTACAATAACTAATGCAACATTTTTTTTCTGGAAGCAGATTGGTTTTATTACGGATTACAGTACACCACACTATTCCCCACTCTTTTGGCTATGAAACTCAATTTTTGTACATGATCTCCATTCCATGCGAAGGCCTTACGGCGCCTTATTGGGAGGACCTGCATGCCCATATGGTAGCGCTCTTCTGGTCGACGTCGGAGCCAATGTCTTGCTGCATCAATAACCTTCCAGTCATCCACGTACCGATTCCCGCGGAACGCATTCTTCATTGGACCAAACAGATAGAAGTCATATTATGTGAGATCCGGGCTGTAGGGTAGATGAGGAAGAACAGTACAATGACGTTTTGTCAGCTTCTCTAGGAAGCGCGGACTTGTGTGGGCCTTTCATTGTCATGGAGAAGAAGTTCTTTTGCAGTTTTGTCGCAACGAAAACGCTGAAATCGTTTCTTCAGTTTCCCTAGGGTAGCACAGGGATACCGTCACACAGAGTAACCCTTTCAGAGTCCGAGAATACCGTCACAATGACTGCACCTACTGAGGGTGCGAGTATGAATTTTTTCTACAGAGGTGAGACGGCTTGGCGCCACTCCATGGATTGCCATTTTGTTCCCGACTCGAAGTTATGAATCCATGTTTGATGGCTTGTGACCATGTTCGACAAAAAATTGTCACCATCAGCATCGTATCGCGCAAGCTGTGCCACACAGAGCCGGCCGGAGTGGCCGTGCGGTTCTGGGCGCTACAGCCTGGAGCCGGGCCACCGCTACGGTCGCAGGTTAGAATCCTGCCTTGGGCATGGATGTGTATGATGTCCTTAGGTTAGTTAGGTTTAATTAGTTCTAAGTTCTAGGCGACTGATGACGTCAGAAGTTAAGTCGCATAGTGCTCAGAGCCATTTTCTGCCACACAGAAAATCCTTCTTTATGGTCCTCTGTTAGACGGAGAGAAACCCACTGGTTAGACACCTTTGAGAACTCTAATTGGTGGACAAATGTGTCAGTACTACCAATAGAGACGTCTAGTTGTGCAGAGGGGTGTTTCACTAAGGTCCGTCGAACACCTCGAACGTTACAACATTACAGGAGTCACAACCGTGTGCGTTCGCCCGGCGCGCGGGAGAGATTGTGTAATGTCCCCACAGAAAATACCCTCTACCACGCACCAATTAATCATTTTCAATCAAACCATCCACATTCATTCACTTTGGAAAAGTTATCTGATCTGATTTTCGAGTAATATATGCGGCGACAGCTCGACGACGCCAAAGTATTTTCTAGTGCGTTTATTCTTTGAAATAACAGAGATGCATATATTCATTCTCCATGGTTGTTAGAGGGGTAGCGAGGACAGTCTCTGGAGTATCTGTTCAGCGACTGACGTGTTTCTGAGAGATACATATTCGGCTTTTCTTCTCGCTAAAGCGAGCCAATTAACGTTTGTGCCGCTAGCGGTTTGTTTGAAGAGAAAGAGACTGTAAAAGGAAAATAATTAAGGCGTGGAATCACCGGAGATCTGGATATGTAATGTAGATGTATTTAATACACAATTTCCTCCATAAATAAGGTTTGTGACTTTTTTGTTCTGGTGTGAATGAACGAATGTGTTTTTTCTGAATCATTTGATGATCACGTTGGCCCTGTAATTAGTGGGGAAGTTTCAGCTGTGTCGAAGAGAGCCTGCAATCACTGAGTCTGTGTTAAATCGTCCAAAAAAGGCTTCGTACACATCTGGAATTCGCAATCTTTCGTAAAAGGAACAAATTGTGCAAACGTTTGATTCTCCCGACTGACTGCAGTGTTTAACAGTAATAATAAATGTAAAGATCTCTTACAGCAAGCCAGCCGCTGATTACCAAGACGAAGGACTCCACCAAAGATCCTATTTGGCTGATTTCACATAACAAAATATTATATTAAAAACTGTACATAGATAAAGGAGAGAAAGAGAGAGAGAGCGAATGAAAATAGTGATAATACTAATAATCCTCCATTAGTCTAATTTTTCGCCTGTCTTAGCACGGATCAGCCAACAACGGGGAGGGCCTTACTTTACTGTATAGATTTATGTGTGAAGGTGAAAGGATCTTAAAGGCAACAGATACACGTCTATACAGACAAGACATTACACAGAGATAGCGGCTAGCTGCATTCATCATCTATTCTTAGATAAAGAGACGGCAACTTATTATCCAAACATTTAAAAAGATTAAAATTGGGGCGCGACCTTGTTGCAATGATGACAGACGCCTCGCCAAACGATTCACCGTGCTTTTGTTCACTGCCAGGTGACCGTAGACATTCTGCAAGCGCCTATGATTATCTCCGATGCTCTGGTTTTCCTCCAAAAGAAATTCAGTGACAGCTGTCCCCTGGGTGCCATGTATAGGAAAACTATAGGGACTGCAGCGGGCGCAAAGAAAAAAAAAAATGTGCTTTACTTACTGAATGCCGCTCGTACATATACCGTCACATATTCTCGGTTATCTGCGTACAGACATGTTGCCCACCAGTATCGTTCTGTCCCATATACTTCAACGTTGGAGCACGTCTCCATTTGCCACTCCATTTCACACTCATACTATGATCCAAGTGAATCGCATAATTGCGTCTGCAGGGAAGTCAAACATGTATTCTCTTCTGTTAGTGTCCCCCTCTTATTAACTTAATTTCTGAAGTCCCTAAGTATTTCAGAGTAAGCAGGGTGGAGGAGGGAACACCCAACTGGTATATTTGTGCTTTACACACGCATATGCACACGGCCAGTTTCATAAATGTATACGTTCGTCGTGTGCACAACCACATACATAAGGTGTGGGGGGTGGGAGGGGGGGGGGTGCGCGCGTGTGAGAGAGAAAGGGGGGGGGGAGATGGTTCAAATGGCTCTGAGCACTATGGGACTCAACTGCTGAGGTCATTAGTCCCCTAGAACTTAGAACTAGTTAAACCTAACTAACCTAAGATCATCATAAACATCCATGCCCGAGCCAGGATTCGAACCTGCGACCGTAGCGGTCTTGCGGTTCCAGACTGCAGCGCCTTTAACCGCACGGCCACTTCGGCCGGCAAAGTGGGGGGGGGGGGGGGGAGAGGGAGGGAGAGAGAGAGAGAGAGAGAGAGAGAGAGACCAGTTTCCTGTTTCTTTGTGATTAAGCCATACTCTAGAACTTTGTGCTCCAAATTAAGTCTTACATCAGCGATTATTAATTTCTCCGATAAGTGGGATCCTTTTTATTATCCACTTTTAACGTGGAACTATTGGTTTCTTTCTATACTATGTTTTTTATGCAGCATTTTGTGGATGGATTATTTGTAATAAAAATAACAACTATTTGAAATAACATTAATTTGATTCAAAAATTAATTTCAGTACTAACCGAGAAGTTCTTAAAGTAACTAAGCATAATTTTTAATTCAAACTTTACTGAGATGAAAAATATTGGACTTATTTTTGCTGGTATACTTGGTATTAGGCATTATGGATGAAAGTTCAATTCTTATGACTGGTTGGGCATTAAGTCTTGCGGAGTTCATTTTTTGAGAATACTGTTTCACAATGCATGTGGTTGCAAATGGTAAAATTACTAGCACGGCCGTTTGCTATGATTCATCTTTTTACTTGCACTAGAATTTTTCGCGTCAATGAATGAGATTCCAGTTCAACAAAAGTTGTGTATTCTACTCGTACCAAGGTCGCAGGTCGTGCATTGACAACAAATAGGTCTTCAAACCACAATTCTTTTTATCATCAGTCTGTTGTTAATTTGGAAATTACTGATTAAAAGCTCATTCAAACTTTCCACATAACGAATTACTTCTCCAATAAATCTCTCTTCTGTGTCAACACCTTCCTCTTGTAAAACGCCTTCTATTATTCAAATGGTTCAAATGGCTCTGAGCACTATGGGACTTAACATCTGAGCTCGTCAGTCCCCTAGAACTTAGAACTGCTTAAACCTAACTAACCGAAGGACATCACACACATCCATGCCCGAGGCAGGATTCGAACCTGAAACCGTAGCGGTCGCGCAGTTCCAGACTGAAGCGCCTAGAACCGCTCGGCCACCACGGCCGTCCTTTTATTATTGGGAAACAATTTAACTCATTAGGGGACATACAAATTGTTCAAAATTCTACCTTTTTCTTGTAAGCTAGATATTTCTGTGTGAAATATACACATTCACTTACTTGCCTTGAAGGGTTAAATTAAGTTCACTGACGTTTCTAAAAAGTCACTAAAATAAGCAGTTGGAAGCAGCCATTTTTAATGATCAACCATTTAATTCAGAACTGTCTTCTAAAAAGGAAGGTCACACCTTTCGCTTAGCTCAAGAATATTGGTGAGTACGTTTCCTAAAGACAACCATCAGACATCAATATGTAAAAGATAAGAACTACGTACACTTTCTGTGTCCTCTCATTGGGTTTTGAATGAATGATTATTTAGTGGCTGAGATTTTACTGGTGTTAATGATTTTGATGACCTCGTGAAAAGCAACCATCTCAGGGATAATTATTTTTGCAGCAAATGCTTGACTTTGGATCATGTAGTGGCTGCTAGAACAGTTTTTGGGGATATTTTTTATAAACTATACAGCTCCATCAGTAATGCCACTCATGCTCTTAGCTCTGTGCACATATCAATGTTGTTGTCCCATGTTATTTTAGTCTCTTCACGAAGAGAATTTAGGAGAGTAAATATTTGAGGTCCAGCAACACATGTTGGTGTATTTCAGTGATGCGTTTCCATGCTGATACCAAATTTATTATAATCGCTACTGCATGTTTAGATACAGCTTTCGATTCATCTATTTGTAATGAAAATTTGAATGATTTGAGACGAAACCTCTGACATTCATTTGAAAGTGTCATTTTATTCATTTCTTCTCCCTAATTTTCACCTAGCACACATTTTATTATTTCTGTAGAGTAATGTTCAATAATATTTTCGGCAACAAAGTAGGTTTCACCACACTGCGCAATTGATAGCTGGCTAAGTTATAAGCTTCAGTTGCTTTTACATTCATCGTTCCTGTCAATCGAACCATTAACGTTTTTAATTTCTAGTGAAGGATTCAATGTTTTCTCTTTGAGCTCGCTGTGAACAAATTCCAAATTAGAACTTATTTAACGTGTAGCCATATAGCTATCTGGGGAAGTTTACTGCGTATAACACACCGAGTATTATTATTACTGTTCACAAATCTTAAAGATATGTAAGTCTCAGTATATTTCGTAAGTTCTGTAGTAACTGATCCAGGTTAATTACCTGTACAAGTAGTAATGGGATTAACTCATTTGAATGATTTCATTGACACCCCAATCATTATTTCTATTGTTATCTTTAGCAAAAGAGCTAGTTCTTGATTCCAGAGCAGAAGAGTCCATTTCTGCAGTAGAACGTTTTAGAGTGTGTGCTTTAAGCCTTCTCTTCATCCTGCATCAAAATGTCGAAATCGGAATTTAAAACAAAAAGTTCGCCTGCAGCTATCTTCTAAGACTGAATAAAGTTGAAATGTTTCCTTACGCTGATAACATTGTTAACAGTGGGTTATAAAAATCGTTGTGTAAGACTTCGTACACAATGGTAAGGAGAGGTGGGCTTGAGAGTGGTTCAGTCACTATCGTCTTAGGAAAGCTGGGGAGGATCAGAAATGATTAGAGAACAAGTTAACACAGTAAACAGAAGATTTACTTAACTTGTGTTTATCCAAGCGAACGAAGACTCATTAGATATAACGCAGCAAGAAATAGAATCCAGCACCCTCAATGTCAACAAGGATGAGGCTCTCTCCACTAAAGCATGAATGATGGTATCAAAGCTACGACTAAACGACGTCTGTGTAGCACCACACAGTGAAGAGTCTGCTTGCGCAAGTGGATTGTGTGGTTACTGCCAGTCGTCCTATATCGTGGTGGCGGAGGGTGTTCGTAGTCCAGAGCCATTGAATGCGTGGCTCGGTGTCCACCGGATCTCACACTATCGCTATCGGCATCTGTTAGGAACTTGCAGTTCTGTTACCAGCTTAAAGGCACCAGTGAAGTTGTTTTGGTATGTGATCCATAAGAATCAAACAAATATTAATACAATTTTACTAACACAAACACTCCAATTTATATAATTTTCTTAAAGAAGTGGAAAGGTGTAGTGGGAAAAAAGGGGGGGGGGCTCAAAATGTGATGTAGACAGTGACATTCAGTCCATCTCTCTTTCTCTTTCTCTCTCTATCAACCTCTCTCTTTTAAGCTAGGTATAAAACTGTGCATTTCTATAACATGCATATAAACATGACACTTTTCTATATTTCTATGGATTAACTTGCAAAAAATAAGGTGAAGGCTTTTAGACCATTTTCTGTACTACTGGTCCTTTTATGTCATATCAGTAGCCCAGCTTTTTGCAAACATCAAAAAATATTTTGCATCACCCCATTTCCCAGAACTCCTGAAGATAGACGTTGACTTTGGCTATTGTATTACATAGGTACTCCCTCTGACTGTTCAAAAATGTCACTATACCCTCCCAAACATGTAAACAACCATGCATGAGCAACGCCCATTAAGTGGAGGGGGTCCGACAGCCGATCAGTTCCAGTCTTTTCACCAGGAAGGAGGTACACGGCTCATGTTGCCTGTAGTTCAACAATGCCGAGACAGTTAATACCGCGGTTCGGTCTGTTCCGCATTGTTACTTTGTGCCAGGAAGGGCTCTCAACAGGGGAAGTGACCAGGCGTCTCCGAGTGAACCAAAGCGATGTTGTTCGGACATGGAGGAGGTACAGAGAGACAAGAACTCTCGATGACGTGCCTCGCTCAGGCCGCCCAAGGGCTACTACTGCAACGGATTAAGGCTCAGAGGAACCCTGACACCAAGCCACCATATTGAATAATGTTTTTCGTGCAGCCACAGGACGTCGTTTTACGACTCAAACTGTGCGCAATAGGCTGCATGATGCGCAACATCACTCCCGATGTCCATGGCGAGGTCCATCTTAGCAGCCACGACACCATGCAGCACGGTACATATGGGCCCAACAACATGCCGAATGGTCCGCTCAGGATTGGCATCACGTTCTCTTCACCGATGAGTGTCGTGTATGCCTTTAACCAGACAATCTTCGGAGGCGTGCTTGGGGGCAACCAAGTCAGGCTGCACGCCTTAGACACACTGTCCAGCGAGTGCAGCAAGATCAAGGTCCCCTGATGTTTTGGGGTGGCATTATGTGGGGCCGACGTACGCCATGGTGGTCATGGAAGGCGCCGTAACGGTTGTACGATAAGTGAATGCCATCCTTCGACCGATAGTGTAACCATATCGGCAGAACACTGGCGAGATATTCGCCTTCATGGACGACAATTCGCGCCCCCAGCGTGCACATCTTGTCAATGACTTCCTTCAGGATAACGACGTCGCTCTACTAGAGTGGTCAGCATGTTCTCCACACATGAACCCTATCGAACATGCTTGGGATACACTGAAAAGGGCTGTTTACGGACGACGTGACCCACCAACAACTCTGAGGGATCTATGCCGAAACGCCGTTGAGGAGTAGGACAACCTGGACCAATAGTGCCGTGATGAACTTGTGGATAGTATGCCACGACGAATACAGGCATGCATCAATTCAAGGGGACGTGCTGCTGGGTATTAGAGGTACCAGTGTGTACAGCAATTTGGACCACCACCTCTGAAGCTCTCGCTGTATGGTGGTACAACATGCAATGTGTTTTTTTCGTGAGTAATAAAAAGGGCGGAAATGATGTTTATGTTGACCTCTATTCTAATTTTCGGTATAGGTTCTGGAACGCTCGGAAACACGGTGATGCAAATCTTTTTTAAATGCATGTATTTAAAAACTATAGGAATGAAAATAAAACACTAATAATCAATCGAATCTTAATACAATAGTTATTAATATTTTAAGGTGAACACACTTAAAATGTGATTTATAATGAATTCAAACATTTTCTTGTTAAGTAATTGTTTGAATGTAACAAAAATTCTGTGTAAAAAAATTGCCGTACTTTACTGTAACAGAAGTGTTGACTTTCGGCTGTTATTAATGGTTTATAACATTAGGAACCTTAGCAATGAAATAATATTAAATGCATACTACTTGAACCAGGAAGTAAACAAAACCTCAAGGAGTTTTACACACAGTCATTGCAAAATTTTTTTGGAAAGTCACTGCATGTTGGTGTGCTACATCTATCACAGTAGTTGTCACGTCTTTTAATGTAGATGCTACGAACACCTCCCCATTATCAACCTCGTTTTCGCTTTCCTCACCTGACTCTGAAACACTGAATCCAGATGTGAGTCATCGTTTCTGCTGAACTCATTCTCTACTTCATCGAGGACTGTCTGTACCCTCCACCGAGTTTAGAGTTACTCATTTTTTTTATATTACGAAAAGTAAAGCATTTTAACATGGGATAGCAGAGAATACTTTGTGAGAAAAAACTCACACTCGGTAGGGTGGGATCAAAAAGTTAACTGCCGTAAACAAAGTCCCTCTGTTCAGCAGATCAGAGCACACTGTCTGAAAGGTAGTACTTAGACTAGCAGCTGAACATTCAGACTAAACTAAAAACAAAATTCCCTGCTTCCACATGACGCTACCATATAAGTTAAGTGTTAAAGCCGAATGAGATTTAAATGGTTACTTACGTTGGCAACATTGTTAACGTTGCAATATAAAACTCAAACAAACCATTAATACAAACTTATTAAGAAGAACAAACACATTTATGCAGTTTTCATAAAAATTTAGGAAAGATGCGGTGTGGGCAGGGGGGAGGGGAGGTGATCAAAATCTTATGTACTTAGTGGTGACCCTCCCTCCCTTTCTTTCTCTCTCTCTGTCTTCCAAGCTGGGAATAAAACTGAACATTTCGCTAACAAACACACATACTGAGAATCGTTTTTATTCATACGGATTAAGGTCCCTCATCTTTGCGATAGTGGACGCCAGTGTGACAAGGAGTGCCATGGGTTCGGGGCCATTGTAATGGAAGATGGTGAGGTTTTGAATAGCCCGCTGTAGTCACATCTTTTGCACTCCTCTCCTCGTTGCTGAGCTTGTCGTCTGCAAAGTTTTCGGCACGTCACTGATGGAAACAGCCTTATTCGCTGTCGGCTTCATATCCGCACTAACTATAAAATTCGTTACTGGAAACATGGGTTCGTTGTATTCTGTTCCTTTTTACCTTTCGTCGTTTATTGTTATTGTTTTTTAAATTACTTTCTCAAATGTTGCCAAAAAAGACACGTAAAGTTTCACGGACCCCTTGAGTGATCTATCCGAAAGCCCAGGGTTCCGAGGAACACAGTTTACCCCTTTGACAGCCAATTTTAATTCAGAAACTTTAATGTAAGGCCATTTTAATTAATGTCTTAGTCAGAAGTAACAATACGAAAATAATATCTCCCGCCATTTCGTTTTCGAAGGGGGTTGTTAGGGGCGTGAAGGGTAGCATATACAGGATTATTCACGTTGACACGATGCTTCCGGGAAAGCAGGAAGGCAGCCCACTTTGTATATCTGCTACTTGGGCTACATATCTGCAGGTGCGAACTAATTCGATGTGACAATACGGAGGCGAGAGTTAACAATGAAACCTGAAGACTGCACATTCTTCAGGTGCTGTGATTATTAGAATTCTGCGAACCATTAGTAGTCTTCTCTTTACTTGTGGGACGGTGATACATAGCAATAACACGCAGCAGTTTCCTGATAACATATCGTGGGACACATATGTCCGTGTGGTAGTCAAAAGGTTCAGAAACGCTACACTTAGCGGACAGACAAATTACCAGTAGACTCATGTCGCCAATGATGTAAACATTTGCCGTCAAAGCGTGTCTTATAAGAACAGGTGTATTTGTTGCAAGCGTGCCTGCTCTGTGAGGCCAGGAAACTTCTCATAACTGTCTCATTTCATATTTCTCTTATTGATTGCTCCCTGTGTTCAGTTGCAACACTCAATCATGCCTAACGTAACACATAACATCGTAGCAATAATGACATGCAACTCAAAGATCTCGATGATAACTCCATCATGTTACATTTAAGCAAGCACATGGCAGTCTTACTACACACTCTATTTCATCAGAACGAACAATAAGGAAAAATCTGGAACATCTAAAAACAAAACAACGGTTTCTTGTTTGTGAAGTGCTTTGTTCTGCAGCACCCGCCTTAGTTCTTTCATAGGTTTTCGACGAAATAACAAAAAGGACATCTTTTTATGTTTCCACGTACTGCGTCCGCGCTCATAAGCACAGACGTGTTTTCACTCGACCGAAGGTCGTGAAGCCGACATCTGGAACTTACTTTATGTGAGACGCAGCTTCATTCAGCACATGAAATATCGTGTGTCATCTTAGGTAATGACATGTTAGCGCGAGGACGACGATTTTATGAGGTTTCCGTCGCGTATAAAGTCATTGACGTGAGGACATTTGCATCGGCCTAAGTTGTTACTGCATCCACATTACGTTACCACTGCGGTGTGATAACCATTCCTCCACTGCTGTCGTATCTGAAGCTGTTTTAGGAGAGGTCTATCGACGAATATAGAAGCCATCAGGCTTAAGTTTCTGATGTAATGGCGTGGACTTCTGTACATCTGATATGCCAGCAAATACGATGGCAAAAACAGGACCGTAAACATAAAAACTGAAATACACTGCAGCTTCAGAGCGAATGAGTTCCGTCAACGATTTTTAGAGCGCTTTTATTTTTCCTCATTTAAGGTGAGATCCTCAAATGATGTAGCATTTCTTCTCACGTTAATCAGTTGGCTAACAAGCGATTTCAACAACGGTACCTAATAAAATATTTTGCCGAGGCAATACATCAGTATATCATATTTGTCATTGCTGGCGAGATCATGGGAACATGCTATGGCACTTTGTGACACTTTTATCATCTTATCACCTGGTTGCTTAAAATTATTTCACGTATCACTCAACAAATGACTTCTTAAGAGTGAGTAAAACCCATTAAAAGGTTGTGTAAGGTGAAGCGTAATTTTAGTTACACTACGTTCTCTAAACTCTCTCAATACCAACTGCTGTACAAGAGTGGCTTGTCGCGTGTGTTCGACACCTACGAAGAAGTGGGAAAAAATCAATAAATATCGTGGCAATTGTTAAGCGTCATTGTTACTGAGAATTTTGATCAATTTCAAAAGGGTTAACGAAACTATCTAAACTGATGGAGTTTGTAAGCGTATTATCGTTCCCAAGTAGACTCATCGTTCAAGATTTCAAGTTATGTGTCCACCCTACTGGTTGCAGATAGGCATTGTCACCACATTTTAATCTTTCTGGCGAATCGCGTGCCAGCAGTCTGGGTCACAGTAAGTTGGCATACACGTCGTGGAATTTATTTATTTAATGCCAAATTATAGACTTGTTAACTGATGTTTAAAACAGGTCGTACATCTTACAATTTTCGTTTTTCATCTTTTTACAGTTTTCCTCCTCTTTTGTTCTATCTACAGAATTTACAAAGAATGATACTTTTCAAAACAACAGTAATTTAAGGTTGAAATATAAATAGAATTTTGTTGTTTTTTAAAGAAGAATATAAAAAGATGATAGGATAGAGGAGAGATTTGTTAGTACCATCACCGAATGTGACTGTCGGTGAATATCTCGGAATGGTTTCTTCTAGCCGTTGACCGCCAGTCGCACACACACACACACACACACACACACACAAACACAAATGGTTATCAGTAGAAAAATAATATTGCTTATACCATTTATTACT
This sequence comes from Schistocerca serialis cubense, assembly GCF_023864345.2. Lineage (NCBI taxonomy): Eukaryota > Metazoa > Arthropoda > Insecta > Orthoptera > Acrididae > Schistocerca > Schistocerca serialis. Next base: position 336,838,359 of record NC_064642.1, read on the forward strand.
AAGCCTATGTATTAACTACTTTAGATATTCATGTACAGCATTTGGTGATTTCTTGGCTAGATCGCCAGCAACTTATGCTTATTTACTGTCACATCTCTGCTTCCACCTCCTGTTCCTCCTCATTGTCACTATCTTCTCTGTCACTGTGGGTATCGGTGTCCATCCTCTGGAGATTTCTCTTACGCTGCACATAGGGATGTCTGTTATGTCGTGTACGCATGTACTCTTCATGTGTTGTTTTTGAAATACTGTTTGTCAGTGCGTTTAATTGTGCCCATTGTTCTTCGTCTCTTATTGCTGCGTATATATCAATGCCCGTATCTGTGTAATCCAAGTGTAGTGTATTGTTCGCGTATTGCCCGCAGAAAAAGACAGTGTGTTCTGGGGAACCTTCTACCCGCATGTGCATGTAGGTGTCTGCCTCAGACACACGCGGTTTAAGTGCGTGGGATAAGGTGCGTGTCCGGTTAAGAAATGTACTATACCGCGGCTGGGATCGATATGTCTCACTCTCAACCGCTCCCTTATGTCAGGGAGGAAGTCGTGCAGTCTACGTCCCTTATTACTTACATCCCATTCACCTTGCATGTATCCAAACGCCAACTTTTAAGGTGACGTATCGTCTCTACCGGCACACGGGTTATTGTGTGTACCTTATCTAGTCTCCCCACCTTTAACCAGTACCCTGCAGCTCTGTATTTGATCATGATATCCATGGGGCATATTCCGAGCACCACACACAGTGGATCCGCTGAGGTGGTACCGAAGGCTCTAGATAGCCTAAGTAGGACACTTCTATGCCCTCGTCTGTCCAATGCTTAGTTGGTGACCACTTTATGCGCCCACGTGCTAGCTGCGAAGCTGAGTACTGATTCGAAGAGCGCACAGTGGTATGTCCGTATGACTGGTAGAGGTAGTCTGTACTGTTTTGAATTTAGACTCATCAGTTTGTGTAGTATTTTTTCTGATTTGTCTGTTGTTAGCCTTATGTGTTCGTGGAAATTCAATTTTTCGTCTATGTGTACCCCAAGATAGCGCGTAACGTGTGCTCGTTTGATGTTTGTGTCCCCAATTTTAACCGAAGGATTCCTTTGGAGTGATCCTTTCAGTAAAGTGTATGTTGTTTTGTTTTCGGCTATCCTGAGTTTGTTGTTGTGACACCACTGAGTAATTGTTTGTAGTATTCCACTGGCTTTCTCTTCAATAAGGTCTCTGTTGTTTGCAGTGACTACAGCTAATAGGTCATCCGCATAGGTGACAATTCCGTCTGACCTGTCATTACCATCCAGAAGTTGTAGGAGGGGTTTGATAGTGGAATCCACACAGGATATGGTCGGTGGTATGCAATGACCAGTTTTCGTGCGAATTTAAGAGCGAGTTTATTCATTGGTTCGGAAGGGAAGGCCAACAGCGTTTGTCCGCTTTCGGCCGGCTGCCATGACAGAACTAAGGCACACGCCCTGCAGTCTTTCTCAGACGGTATTATAAAAACTAATCGCTACAAAAATTTAATTTTTGATTACTTATAGCTTCATATGTTAGCTTCATGATGAGCATAGTTATTGTGCTATTTGCATTTCAATAAGACACTGTGCGAAATTCGAAAAAGTTCGCAATGAAAAATAGAGTTCGCTATGGGTTTGCATTTGGTGCACATTACATAATATGTTGCTCCTTTGAAATTTAGCCAGTCACGAGACAACTGAGCGTGGTAGCTGACACATTTGCGATCGCGATGAAGCCAAAAAGAAATATTAAAACATACTGCATATCTCATAAAGATTTTGAGATAACTACAGACTTTCTGTGTGTAAGGATATCATTTTTAAGGACATAGATGGCTGGTCAAACGAGAAATAATGTGACTTTTGGACATAAGTGAAGACATTACACTTTTTTCTTCTTTTTTTTTTTACAGATGGTGTGCTTTTTCATCAGCTATTGTTCTTACTTGTGCTCAGTTCCTCACTTAATAAACCACTGTTTGAGAATTTTCGTGCAACAGCGACAGTAGAACATGTTAGTTAGGTGACTGCAAACTCCACTGTGTTTAGGCAAAAAAAGCAAATTTCAACATGTCAACAAGAGAAATAAACGTTTTACTCAAAATTCGCTACTCATGACGCTTCTCTAAGAGTTACACTATGTGATCAAAAGTATCCGGACACTTGGCTAAAAATGACTTACAAGATCGTGGCGCCCTCCTTCGGTAATGTTGGAATTCAGTAAGGCATTGGCCCACCCTTAGCCTTGATGACAACTTCCACTCTCGCAGGCATACGTTCAATCAGGTGCTGGAAGGTTTCTTGGGGAATGGCAGCCCATTCTTCACGGAGTGCTGCACTGAGGAGAGGTATCGATGGATGTCGACGAATCCTGGCATGAAGTCAGCGTTCCAAAACATCCCAAAGGTGTTCTATAGGTTTCAGGTCAGGACTCTGTGCAGGCCAGTCCATTATAGGGATTTTATTGCCATTGCAACCACTCCGCCACAGGCGCTGCATTATGAACAGGTGCTCGATTGTGCTGAAAGATGTAATCGCTGTCCCCAAATTGCTCTCCAACAGTGGGAAGCAAGAAGGTGCTTAAAACATCAATATAGGCCTGTGCTGTGATAGTGCCACGCAAAACAACAAGGGGTGCAAGTCCCCTCCATGAAAAACGCGACCACACCATAACACCACCACCTTAGAATTTTACTGTTGGCAATACATACGCCGGCAGATGACGTTCATCGGGCATTCGCCATGCCCACACCTTGACATCGGATCGCCACATTGGGTACCGTGATTCGACACTCCAATGTTTACACTCCTTATACCAAGCGAAACGTAGTTTGGCATTTACCGGCGTGATGGGTGGCTTATGAGCAGCCACCCGACCCTGGAACCCAAGTTTTCTCACCTCCCGCCTAACTGTCATAGAACTTGCAATGCATCCTGATGCCGTCTGGAATTCCTGTGTGCTAATCTGGATAGATGTCTGCGTATTACACATTACGACCCTCTTCAACTGCTGGCGGTCTCTGTCGCTCAACAGACGAGGTCGGCCTGTATACTTTTGTGCTGCACGTGTCCCTTCACGTTTCCATTTCACTACCACATCGGAAACAGTGGACCTCGTGATGTTCAGGAGTGTGGAAATCTCACGTACAGATATATGACACAAGTGACATCCAATCACCTGAACACTTTCAAAGTCCATGAGTTACGCGGAGCGCCTCATTCTGCTCTCTCCCGATGGCGAATGACTACTGAGGTCGCCGATATGGAGTGCGTGGCAGTACAAGGCACATGATATGTTTATAAAGGTGTCCGGATATTTTACAAGTCTGGCGAAAACAACGTGCTGATTCTGCTGCGTTTTCAGCAGAATTATATTTAGAAAGTAACCAAGCAGGGACGACAGCAAATCACTTTGGATGATCACCATGGATACTGACGTCACATACTTGTTTCGTCCGACTACAAAAACGGCTGCGAGAGACGTACGTTCGTAATTAGGAGTGTTGTATGTGGCGCTACATGGCACGCCACACACTCCACTTCCAAGAGGACATCCTTCGTCACACAGAAGAGAATCTTATGACGAATACTCGAAACATTGCCCATACAACGGGCTCCTGCGGAATACACGGCGCAGAGTTCACTGCCTCTACATTCCAAGAAGCGGGAGATATGAAAGTGATTTGATATCCGGACGGTAAAGTTTCGGATATGGGTTCCTCATCAAAACTTTGTCTACTAAGCCCCGCTGCAGCCCAAACAAGCCTGTAATAGGAGTGTTAAACATCTTATATACTCACTTTTGTTATACTACTTGGCCAACAATAGCACAAACTCGAAAACATTTTCATAACATCAGCAGGGACGTTCGTAGATGTTTATTTAATGCGTTGGGAAAGAATTAGAGACAGTAAGATTTTCGTAATCTGTAATGGAATAGATGTGCTTTTTCATAAGCTATTGTTCTTACTTGTGCTCAGTTCCTCACTTAATAAATCACTGTTTCAGAATTCTCTTGCAACTGCGACTGTACGACATGTTAGTGAGGTGACTGTCACCTCCACTGTGTTTAGGCGAAAAAAGCGAATTTTAACATCTCAACAAGAGAAATGTACGTTTTACTCAAAATTCGTCACTCATGACGCTTCTCTAAAGTTACAAATGGTTAACAAGTCTGGCAAAAATAAATCGCTGCTTTTGTTGCATTTTTAGCAGAATTCTGCTTAGAAAGCAACCAAAGCAAGATGACAGTAAACCTTTTTGCATGGCCACCATGGACACCTACAAAAAATGTGAATAGAAAGAACCAACCGTGTAACACCGACATCTGCATGTTAGTGCTGAATAATCGGTATTTTAATGTCGTTGTTGGGCCTCGGTTATAACAGGTTTTTTCTATTTTTTTACTCTCTTTTCTATTCTCGCTGTCGACTCACCCGTCTCCTTCACCTTCACAATCTTTGTTGGAGACAATGAGACCGATTTCTGCTTCAGCCTCAGCCCATTCTTTCGTGAGCGCCTACTCCTTCAGTATTTCAAATTGTCATAGCAGCATTACACATTTTTTTGTTTTTAAATAAGACTTTTTTTAAAAAACGAGTATCGCTTATTAGTAAAATTTCCATTTCTTTGAAATATAATAATGTTCACAATTCGAAACTAGCAACAGGCACATCACTTATGAATAGATACACCATTGGTGAGACAACACTGTACCAGTTGCCATGTTGCATGGCTTATTAGATAGTACACATGAACATTCAATGTGCAGTACTTGTCCCTATATGGTCTATACGGTAGTTTCTCGCTGCCATCGTGGGACATCGGATGTTGTATTGCAGAATGACACCATGGCTAGTTTTGAAAAGTTTCACGAAGTGCTGTAGCGGTGAAATATAATGCATCACTTATTTCAAGAGGTTAACAACGGGAGGAGGCACAACCAACGTACGACATCATGTAAGCAGAAAACATCCACCATATTCGTGGAAGAGAAGGTAAATTTGTTTGTCATATCTATAATTTTACTGACTCGGGCTAATGAAGGAAACCTTAATTAAGTGGTCATTTCAGGTCGAAAAACTGATACCATCCGAAAAGTGGCGGTCCAGTAAAGTCATCAAATGGCGACCTTTAGTTCTCCCTGTCGCCGCACCCGTCTCCTTCACCTTCGCACTCTTTGTTGAAGACAATGAGACCGATTTCTGCCTCAGCCTCAACCCGATACTGATCGTGAGCGACTACTTCAGTTTCATTAGAATTTTTCGTTCTTTGTTCGAAATCTACGTTTGTTACTGGAAGTAACAACAATAAGAAACTGGAAATCTTTTATTTCAGAAACCAGTTGTTTTGAGTGGATTTAACGGCCAGGTTAAAATGGAGACGGAAAGAACAGACGCAGCCGAAAACCGGTTGTTTCAGCGACTAGCGCCATTCCTATAATGGAACTTCTTGTAGCTTCCGCGTTAGGTACTGGCCCTGTATAAATACTGGCTAGCCAATAGCTTGCTATGGCCACTAGTAAATCACTGTATAAAGTGTAACTGAGTACTTTGGATTAAGAACTTCCAAGAGATACGCATGAGTGGTAGTAACTTGTGGAACGTTACTTAGCACGCCATGGGCGTGCGTAGTGGTGCGAAACTGCAAGTGCTGTGCGGATGTGATGGGGAGTGTGGCTGGACTGTGTATCAAAGTAAAGGTGGAGGACTTAACGAGCCGTATTCGAGTGACGTTCTCACCCCTCGAAACTCTGGAGGCCCAACCACATTTTTTTTTAGTGTGCCTGGCGTCAAGTTTAGGCACACGTTCCAGCTGTTGTAGTATCAACAAGGTTACGCGGCCGCTAACCACGATCGTTTGTGTGCGAATAGGGGACTTACAAGTTACTCGCCAGGAATGCTCAGGCCGGTATAACAAAGAGTCCGCAATAAATGACCAGTGGATACTCCGTCGGCTCGGGAGATCTTTCTGAGTTCCTTTTGACAATATACTCGACAAAATAAATTATAACAGCGTTTGTTTCCAGCAGAAAAGAGAAAGAGCGAGAGAGAGAGAGAGAGAGAGAGAGAGAGAGAAGGGTGGGGGGGGGGGGGGGCGGGCGGACGGACGGACGGACGGACGGACGGGACACCTAGAGAAACGGAGAAACGATACACTAGAATCGTCTTTAAGAAGGTGAAACAATATTTGGTGGACTTCCGGCACTTTCAAATGAATGTAGACGAAATTTTGAGTTGCCATTATACTTACGAGCCGGTATGGCGGGACGGCGAAGCTGAGAGTTCACCTGGCCGAGCGGTTCTAGACAGTTCAGTCTGGAACCGAGTGACTGCTACGGTCGCAGGTTCGAATCCTGCCTCGGGCATGGATGTGTGTGATGTCCTTCGGTTAGTTAAGTTTAAGTAGTTCTAAGTTCTCGGCGACTGATGACCTCAGATGTCAAGTCCCATGGTGGTCAGAGCCATTTGAACCATTTTGATGCCGGCCGCGGTGGTCTAGCGGTTCTAGGCGCTCAGTCCGGAACCGCGTGACTGCTACGGTCGCTGGTTTGAATCCTGCCTCGGGCATGGATGTGTGTGATAAGTTCTAGGGGACTGATGACCGTAGATGTTAAGTCCCATAGTGCTCAGAGCCATTTGAACCATTTTGAACCATTTGAGAGTTGAAACTTCCTGGCAGATTAAAACTGCGTGCACCGACCGAGACTCGAACACGGGACCTTTGCCTTTCGCGGGCAAGTGCTCTACCATCTCAGCTACCGAAGCACGACTCACGCCCGGCCCCCACAGCTTTACTTCTGCCAGTATCTCGTCTCCTGCCCGCGAAAGGCAAAGGTCCCGAGTTCGAGTCCCGGTCGGTGCACGCAGTTTTAATCTGCCAGGAAGTTTCATATCAGCGCACACTCCGCTGCAGAGTGATAATCTTATTCATTTGAGAGTTCACCGAAAAACACGAACATCGTTTCGTTTGCGGGGTAAGTGATGACAGTTGTTTCTGGAGCTGTCATTGTGAATGACTCTTAGTTAAAATTGTGAATCAGATACTGACGCTTATTATTCAACGTTTCCAACTTGTTGAAGTCGGAACGATCAAGAATAGCGCACAAAAATATGCTACAGCAGCAGGATGACCAACTACTGTGCCAACACCGGTGGTTCATCTGGAAAAAGTGCACTGTCTGTCCTGTGAAACTGCCGCTCCTCCAGCCCTTTTCCCAGATTTGACACTGTATGGCACTTTACCACTTACAAATCTTCCCAAAAGCTAGGAAGTAATGCAGCTCCTTCGAAATAGTTTGTCTATACTGTACATAAGACCCTTTGGCACTATTACAGCATCAACTTTCAGAGACCCTTTCCTGTACGTTTTCAGTCACTGGCGGTGAAATTCTCTTTTCTTTTTTACTTACTATTACAATTTTTAAATTTTTTTTTTAAAGTCATCACTATCAGTCTTCTGACTGGTTAGACTTAGCCTGCCAACAATTCCTCTCTTATGCCAACCTCTTCATCTCATTCAGAGTAGCACTTCCAGCTTACGCCCTCAATTACTTCTTGGATGTATTCGAATATACGTCACCTCTAGCACTGTTTACTCTCTTTAAGCTCCCTCTATTGCCACGACAGTTATTCTCTTCTTGTCAGTATTTTCCTTATGTTCCTTTCTTCGTCGATTCTGCTGACTATCTCCCTATTCTGTACCATTTCACTTAATTTCCAACATCCCTGATAGCACGGCACCACAAACGTTTCGACTGTTACCTTTTCCGGAGTTTCCACAGTCCATGAAATGCACGTGTGGCATTTGTGACCCGGAATCGTGTTCCGGGCAGTTTGGCCATCTGGTGCAACAATTTTTATTTGACGCCACTTCGGCAACTTGCGCCTCGTGAGGATGAAGTGATGACGAGGACAAGACACATGCACCCAGTTCCAAGTAGAAAATAATCCCCGACTCGGCCGGGAACCGAACCAAGGACAATGTGATCGAGAACCAGAAAAGCTAACCACAAGACCACAGCCTACTGACTTCACAGTCTATTTCCGTGACTGTCATACAATGCTGTTCTCCAAACGAGCGTTCTCAGAAATTTCTACATAAATTGCTGCCAGTATTGGGACACGGCCGGCACCATTCCAAAATACCGAATGTATCCGGTACGTGTTGCCTCTCTAGTCGTTATTACCGTAGCGGGTTGCGACATAGAGAGAGTCCTTTCCTAAGCATCGTTAGTAGACAGCAACAAGGTCGCACGCAGTGTATCCGGCAAGTGTTGACTCTCTAGTCGTTATTACCGGCGCGGGGTTGTGACATAGAGAGAGAAACCCTTTCTGGAACTCGAACCCTGCTCCTCCTGGGTGGAAAGACCAAGTGCTCCCACCTAACACAATTAAACCACCAGACACACATGGAATTGATGGGAAATTAAAAATGCCGGAGCCCTTTCTGGGACTCGAACCCTGGTGCTCCTGGACGGAATGCTCGAGTGCACCCCCAACACATGAAACCTGTCTAGATGCGGGAGAGGAAGGTTAGGTTAGTGTACTTTATTTATTTTGGTCGAGAAACTGACGCAAAGATCGATCCTAATTGCGTAATTAATCACAAAGATAGGTCCTAATTACACAACTATATGCAAAGCACTACAGAAGGACGGCATAAAATCGCAATACGCCGCGGAAACTGACGATACCATACAACTGGTGTTATCCTGCCAAGAAAAAAATTCGCAGAACCACTCGAAACCAGCGACAGAAACATCGAAACTCTACCCTACACCTACAAGCTGCCAGAGTCGATATTAGCTAACTTTGAGACGGGTGTATTTCCTGCTTTTCATGTATGCGTGTTTCTACTGCATTACAGAGAAGTTATTATCAGAGTTTTTTTTTCTTTGTATACGTCTACGGCATTGCATGTTTCGAATTCTTTAAGTTCAATGGGCCCCATGTACAATTAATCTTAAATAGAGTGATGGTAGAACTGCTGTCTGGACGCTTCCATATGAGGTCTACTTTTTTCGTATTTGGTCTTCGTGGTCCTTATGCGCAATTAATGTTAGCTGCAGTAGAGTCGTTTGGTAGTTACCTTGAAATGAGGGTCTCTAAATTTAGTGTTTATAGTTCCTAGGAAAGAACACCGTCCTCCAAGGACTTCTGTTTGAGTTCTGAAAGCAGCTCCATGGCACTTACAGGTAACAAATCTAGAAGCCATTCGCCGAAATTCTTCATCATGACCTGGAACGGATCAATCCCACCAGTGAAGTAAGCAGGACGATAGTAGTACTTCACCTGAAAGTTACTGGTTTATTATTCCTACTCATCAGCATTAACTTGCATTTTTTCCGCATTCAAGGCTAGCGACCATTCATCACACCAAATGGAAATTTTGTCTAAATCGTCTTGTGTCCTCCTACAGTCACTCAGCTTTGATGACTTATCGTAGACCGCTGCATCGTCGGCAGACTATTGACCCGCCAAATCATTTAAGTATAAAGAGAACAGCAGCTATCAAATTGCACTGGGCTGCATATTGGATATAGCCACTCTCTTATCTCTGAGCCTGTTAAATATGCTCGTGCCTTCGTTAACGGGCTGCGATGGGAGATCGTGTCATATACCTTCCTGAAATCTAGAATATGTAATCCACCTGTTACCTACCTTTATAGTTCTAGATATATCATGTGAAATAAAGGCATGCCGAGTTTTGAACGAATGATGCTTTCTAAAATCAGGCTGATTCATCAACATAAACAGCTTAGCCTGAAGAATGTTTCTTATATTCGAACTGAGAATACGTACAAAGATTCGGGAGCAGTCCGAAGTTAGGGATATTGGTCTGTAATTTTGCGGTCTGTTCCTTCATCTTTCTTGTATACTGGAGTGACCCGCGCTTTCTTTCTTTCCTTTATACCATTCGTTTCGATCTTCGTGTTGGACGAGAAAGAAAGAGAGAGGGAGAGAGAGAGAGGCGGGGTGATGGACCAATTCCCTGGAGTACTCCTTCTAAAATCTAACAGGAATGCCATCCGGACCAGATGATTTGTCTGTTTTTCAAATCTTGACGGTACTTCCTTATGTCAGTTACACATCTTCCATACGGGGGTCCGTCCGAAGGTCAAGAGACTGCATGTTTGTACGGTTTTCATGCTTGAACGATGTCTTAAACGTGAAATTTTAAACTTAGGTTCGGCTTTTGCTATCTTCAACTGCCGCACCAGACTGGTCAACAAGGAACTGATTGGAATCCTTAGACTCGCTTACCGATTTTACACACGGCCTGAAAGTTCTCGGCTCCCTGCCAAATCTTTTGCTAAGTTGTGACGGTGGCAGTTACGTGCTTCACGCATTAATATTTCGGCAGCCGGCTAATGGCTTACGAGCCCTCGATTCAATCTATTAAACGTGCTTGATTCTATTATTCTATTCCCTACAGCTTACAGCCATGAAATATCGGTCAAATTATACATCATCTTCGTTTTCCATTAATGTCGATGGTACTTCATTCCTAAATATACGGCTTACAAGTAGTATTGTTTAGTGCTCGTCGCAGTTATGAGTACCGGTAACTACAAGCGAGGTTCATTACAAAAGCGATTCATTACAAAAGCGATACTGTCTGACTCGAAATAACCAGGTATCTATGACAGGGTATGCTAATACACAGAAAATTCGATGCATAACTGATTCTTTGTCTATGTGATGCACAAAACAAATTTCATTTTGTTTTGATGTTATTTATTTATTTATTGATTTTAGTTTCAGAAGCTATCCCCGATAGGTCCGCATCGCCGACACCACTACCATCACTGCCAAGATGGTACTTACTTCCGGAGGAGGGGTACGGAAAAGATGATAATGATGACGATGACGACGATGTAATATTTCTCTGTGAAATAATAAATATCGACTAAAAGCACTACATATTTTGGAACACAACCTACGAGCAGCTTAGAGACAGAAGTGATGACACTTTCTGCGGGACCTGACCATCATTTTGCAGAACAATGCTCAAGCACGTAGAGTGCAAACTGTTACTGATTTGTTTGACTGATGGGACTGCTGAGTGCTGTACCACCTACTGCAGTCCCCTGACGTAAGTCCTCGTGAGTTCAACTCGATTTCTGACTGAAGGAAACACTTCACGGCATTTGCTTGACGACTGCTGCAACTCATCGATTAACAGACCGCGCCACTCGAACTGTCGACACATGTGACACTGCTAAGAGCATCACTGGCAAGGGTTATACACTATGCTGGAGACTACTTTGAAGGTCAATAAAACTTTGAAAGACATATTTATTTTGTACGAGCTGTAAGTAAATAGTTTTTCCACTGTTAAATTTCCAATCCTCGTATATAAACTCTCTCCTAGTATCCACCATCTTCTACAAGACGAGTCCCTTACAACAGAGTATACCACAGAGGTGCATGTGTGTTTGATGCTTTAGAAATACGCAGTGTGTTGCCTCTACAGTTGCTAAATTCATCATAGCATCCACAGTGAGTAAATGATACAATGTCACTGTTGCGGCCAAAGATGTCAATACAGAGATAGAATGTATTGTACTTAAACTGCCAACAGCCTTGTTCAGTCTATTTCAGTAATGTCCAGCCTCGTACCTATCCATATATCCTCAATTTACACTATAACTTTGATGCCACTGGCTGATCTCCATGACAGCAGCAATATCTCCCTCCCTGTAATACTATTACTTGGAGTGCAATAAGACTCTCTTCACCAACTGTTAGGTGTTGTAATCAACGAAGAAATTAACCGCATATTTACCTTCTCAGAGGAACCGAAAGTATAGGACCACTCGGATTACGTTTCGCAGACTCATCCATCATTCAATTTGATTTCGTTTGGCTCCCATACAGCTCAGCTGATGACGCCATTCTTACGTGCTCTCCGTCCCACTCAGCAACTTGTGTGATGAAGACGCTCGATCTGCTCACCACACAACGAATTCAACCACTGATGGTGTTAAAGATTAATATGTTTTAGAACAGTTAGTCTAATTCTGAAGACGACGCTAGTTTGACTGATTATGGCATTGGTCTTCCGCTCCTAGTCTGCTTCTGTCTGTAACGGCAGGCTCAATTCAACGTCATGCTTATCTGTTGAACAAAACAAGAGTTAGTTTTACACACTACAACAAGTAAAAATCAGTGATAGTGGTCAAGGTTCATGGCTGGACTTGAGAGCATCTATCTTTTGTGGTGACCTTCATTATCATCCTTTAAACTGACTGGCGTGTTGTTTTAGCGTCTCTGCTTAACTCAAATAGTTAAGCCTAGACTCGGCTAGCGTCGCTAATACGTCTCTACAACACTCCTACGGCCCAAATCATCAATAAGCTCTGTCGATCACGCTATTGCGTGCGACCAGCCACCTGATTTACGTCTTTCTATGACGGCTCAAAACTCGTCTTTTCACACAACATCCTCATCGCACCGATTACGAATTATCCATGTTTGATGCGTCCCTATCGCCTAATTTCGATTGACTGGCCACCGGATAGTCGTTTTGATCACCGTACTCACACTATCAACACAATTGAGATGACAGGTGCGTCTCGAACACTACTGCGTCGGACAGACCACCTCATAATTATCACCCGAAACACCCACAATCACCATACGCCGATAACGCAACGGGTGGGTCCTGAACACTACCGCATCGGACGTCATACCCTGCACTCGTCTCAAGAAACGCAACACATTCGGTGGGACGCAATATCCACCTACCACATCACAACACGCTCAACACAGCCCAAATCCATCCACCACAGAGCCAGATTTTATCCTGAAAGCTCTCCTGTCCAATAGCCTTGCCATAAAATTTTGTATAGGAAGTTATCTACATAAGATAACCCCTTCTATAATTAATCTAATACTTCTAAATATTGTTTGTGTCATAGCTGAAGCAAATTTTCTATACTAAGCGACCCAGTGGTCCCCATACAACAAAATTTAACATCAAACACATAATATACACACAATCCATGCCAAAATAAGACAAGCACATGAAAATAGGAAAATAAATACACACAACATAAAACAAATAATCACAAAACACAAATAAAACAGTGCCTATACTAATACAAATAAACATCGCCAACAAATCACAAAAATCTAATCTAATTATACACTACTTTGTTCCCGGCCGCGTTCTTCCGCTGCCGAGTGTGCCGCCCTAGTCATTCTTGTCTGTTTTGCGCAGTTTGCATACGGCCAAGGTTCGCCGGACGTATTTTGATTATTTGTGTAGGTTCTGGATTGCGGTCTTCACTCGCTCTCCAGTTCTGCACTGGTTGATCCCTTCCATTTTTATTGGTTGGTTTCCAGTTATTATTACCCTGGTTCCACCTACGTTCCTGTGGCGGATAATGTTTGTCCTCTATTATCGCGTCACTTCGGATTGTTTCTTCAAGTTGCATGCTTTGTGGGCTGCACCGCGGAACTTACCCGTAAGATGACAATGGTCTCTACGAGGAGTCTCAGCTTTTCTATCTAAGGCCAGCCCGCAAATATGACAATTAACAGCCTTTTCATACAAGTCATCATTTTCCTTTGATTTGGTCATGGGAATATTGATGCTGTAGAGCTTGTGAACTTGCCATGAAAGTTTTCCAAGCTCAGTGAGAAGCCAAACCGCCGGATCGCCCCCTACATAAGACTGATAGCTATTAAGTTTACAATCATATGCGCATACAACTTGGAACGCAGTCGCATAAGGTAAGTGTTTTTGTGTGAAGGTTGTGTGTGAGGCTAAGGGGTTCCCTTCACAACGAGTAATAGGAGCCAGCAAGCATCAAAATCGGCGTACACAACAAAAGGACAACGCTGCTGGTGGTGAGCATTTTTAAATTTAATGAAGTTATTTTCCTCAGTGGGCATAACAACACGTACCGGGTCCATGCATGCGCAATCTAATAGATGTGTCGCTAATAACTCTTGAGATGAAAAATAATTCAAACACCTTATACAAATATGTTGTTTATGTTCATTTTTACTTAACTGGGAGGAAATGAGTCGGGACATGTCTTTGATCCAGACGTAGTGATAATTATCACGTTCGGAGAAGAGCAGCATGTTGACATGCAACTCTCGCTCACATGCAAATTTTGAGAAATGGAGGGGTCTACTACTGTATGCTTGTTCTGCTCATCTGACTTGCTTTTCCTCTCCAGGCCACAAACGTGGACCGATATTGCGGTATTCTGAGCTTAAAACTTAGGTATGTCCTGGATTCTTAAAGGGAACTCTATTCCATCAAAGTTGTACTGTCTCTTAATATCTTTGACTTTGTAACTGCTGGGACGCTCGGAATGATGTTTGTAATTGTAATTGTAATTTCTCTCGCAAGCCAGGACTGACCATGCAAAACACGCATTATCATACTTATTTTGAACATTAATGCACGCCTGCTTTTTCTCAGTATCTATAGGGAGTTTAATATAACTGGACCCTCCATTCATTGGATCATAGACATGTGTATGGATGTCGAGGTGTGGTATACTGCTGAGCGCTTTAGCGGATCCACGTACTTCCATCTCGGAAAATCGGGCCATAATAGCGCTCAAGGTGGATTCTCGGTACAACTCAGCAATCGATGTGCTCCGAGAAATAACACCATTTTCACCCCATATATAATGCAGAGTAGCCGTCTCCGCGTCACCTTGATGTTTAGGGGGGTGACTCAGTTCACTGCATAATACCGCACTGCATTTAAAGGCGTTAAATTCCGGATCTTCTAAGAGTTTGAGGAGCTCGGTCTCCAAGACGGGGAGGCACGCCTCCAAAAACCTTACAGGACCGCGATACCTCCCGCATGGATTCTCAATTCTGGTGAAAGAGATTCGCCCCTCAAACGCTCTAGCAACTGCTGAGTATTCTAAGGGAGTCATTACGCCGTTATTCTGATCGAATTCGTTATCGATAGGACAGGGGAGAGAACTACCGTTAGCCATAAGGAAATTACTATTATTACTGTTGCTACAACTAGGAGTCCACCCGATAGACGAATGGACTGGTGATGGGTGATCGTAATCATCATCATTTGCGGGGAGAGGCATACGTCTCGAAAGGCATACCTTGCGTGGGCAGCGAGCTGCTGTTTCTAGAGGAGGAGGGGGTGACAGCCGGTTTGAAGGGCCAGGCTGTGGCGACGGCGGACGGGCTGCGCAGCCAAACGGTTGCGACAGCGCTGGGGGAGGAGATGGCGCTAACTCTCTCTCTCACAACCCCGCGGCCGCTTCTAGATTTGTTACCTGTAAGTGCCATGGAGCTGCTTTCAGAACTCAAACAGAAGTCCTTGGAGGACGGTGTTCTTTCCTAGGAACTATAAACACTAAATTTAGAGACCCTCATTTCAAGGTAACTACCAAACGACTCTACTGCAGCTAACATTAATTGCGCATAAGGACCACGAAGACCAAATACGAAAAAAGTAGACCTCATATGGAAGCGTCCAGACAGCAGTTCTACCATCACTCTATTTAAGATTAATTGTACATGGGGCCCATTGAACTTAAAGAATTCGAAACATGCAATGCCGTAGACGTATACAAAGAAAAAAAAACTCTGATAATAACTTCTCTGTAATGCAGTAGAAACACGCATACATGAAAAGCAGGAAATACACCCGTCTCAAAGTTAGCTAATATCGACTCTGGCAGCTTGTAGGTGTAGGGTAGAGTTTCGATGTTTCTGTCGCTGGTTTCGAGTGGTTCTGCGAATTTTTTTCTTGGCAGGATAACACCAGTTGTATGGTATCGTCAGTTTCCGCGGCGTATTGCGATTTTATGCCGTCCTTCTGTAGTGCTTTGCATATAGTTGTGTAATTAGGACCTATCTTTGTGATTAATTACGCAATTAGGATCGATCTTTGCGTCAGTTTCTCGACCAAAATAAATAAAGTACACTAACCTAACCTTCCTCTCCCGCATCTAGACAGGTTTCATGTGTTGGGGGTGCACTCGAGCATTCCGTCCAGGAGCACCAGGGTTCGAGTCCCAGAAAGGGCTCCGGCATTTTTAATTTCCCATCAATTCCATGTGTGTCTGGTGGTTTAATTGTGTTAGGTGGGAGCACTTGGTCTTTCCACCCAGGAGGAGCAGGGTTCGAGTTCCAGAAAGGGTTTCTCTCTCTATGTCACAACCCCGCGCCGGTAATAACGACTAGAGAGTCAACACTTGCCGGATACACTGCGTGCGACCTTGTTGCTGTCTACTAACGATGCTTAGGAAAGGACTCTCTCTATGTCGCAACCCGCTACGGTAATAACGACTAGAGAGGCAACACGTACCGGATACATTCGGTATTTTGGAATGGTGCCGGCCGTGTCCCAATACTGCTGCCTATGTTTGATACTAGTTGACTTCTTTCGGCCAGGGATATCCTCTTTGCTCTTCATAGTCTGCTCTTTATGTTCTCCTTGCCTCGTCCTTCTTACGTTATTTTACTTCCAAGGAGTCAGAATACCTTAACCTAGTCTACATCAGGGGTGGCCAAGATTTCGGCTCGCTGGCCTTGCTGTGGCACGGATGCCATAGCGTTCAGCCTGGCTGACACACATCGCATTTCGCCCACCGCCACTTTGCGCTGTCTGAGCGTTTGGTGGGGCGGGGGAGGGACGGGGGGGGGGGGGTGGCGAGGAGAGAGGCAAACTGCGAACACGGCTCATTTAAAAGCCAGTGCTGTCACATTTATGAACAACATAGTTCACAAACAAAACAGATTCTAATTATTATTTAATTATTTTTCACTCGCTGAAGACATAACAAAATTTTTATGTTACAGACTGTCGGCCTATTGACAGACGCAGACAACGTCAAAGAGTTTCTCACTCAAGATGCCACGTCACCGTAATTGATTTAGTTTCATACCGGAGAAAGGGTCTTTCATCCACATATGTTCATCGAAATATTGTAGTATTTTTGCAACCTCATTGTGGAGACGTGGAAACTCTAGGTGAGGAAAGCAATGTAGGTGTCCTAACAGTTTTAACGTAAACGGATTAGTCATTAGAACGGGAACCAATCCGCAGGTCAATGAGTTGTAGCTGCACATGCATAGGGGTGCTTTCAACTGAAACAGGAAACTGTCCTGACAACAGCTCGAAAACAGATGTAGGATTTACAGTGTCCTCAAAATGCTTAGGAAACTCTCCTTGTAATTCTTTCAAGGCCACTATGAATTGTTCAGTGCCGCATTTTCTTTAATGCCAGTGAGCTTATGGAAATGAACTGTGTTTCGTCAGAACTTGTACCTTCATAATGCGATTTTTTTTTAAATGCATCCCCATCAAATCACAAATAGGTTGTTTCTCACCTTGCAATTTCTTACTGTGGGCATCGTGCGGTCAAGTTCACTTACAATGCGAGGTCTACGAACCATTCCAGAAGTTCTAATTTTCGTTCCAGCACTTCTTTTTCCTTCACAGTTTCACGGGTGTTAAATTGAAAACTCGTTCCACACATGCTCCTTGACTTAACCAATATTCTTTGCAGTTATACGTACATAAGATCTCCATTCTCTTCGTCCAATTGCACCAAAGACTGTTACAACTGCAGTGTAATAATGCGTCCGGGTTCAGAAATTTTGGTAGTCACACCATCGGCTTTTCATGCCTTGTTTGCTGGCAAATTTAGCACAAAGTGCTTCTAGATGTACTGAACAATGAAACACGTTTGTCGATCGTAATTTTTCGCTCTTTCACTGTCAACTAAATCTTTAAAGTCTTTGTGCAAGGTACTGTAACATCGTTTCATAGCAAATTTGCAGTGACAGTCACTCATGCGAATGTATAATAGATATTAAGCATTCTCTTCCCTCTCTTCTGACATTTCCAATCATTTTCAAGGGCTTTTCACGAAACATCGCTAGACTGCCCCTTTTTGTGCAAACATCCATTGGACCTGTGAACATCCTTCACACCACGACCAAACAGTGAACTGACACCATTGTTCTGTCGAGCTGAAGAGAGTTGTGCCGGCCGAAAAATGTCGCACCGCAGCATTAAATGTAATGTCTCGCCGTACCGAGTACTTCGAGCCGGCCCGCGCGGTCAGCGTCGAGTTTGATACGCCGTGGCCGGCCATGGTCTACATCACGGTCCCTGAATTTGACGTTAAGATCATAGGTAATCTCATTTCTGATAGTCTTCATTATGTTCGTCTTTTCTTCAGTTTACTCCCAATCTATATCTGTGATCGACAGTCTGTTCGTTGCATTCAACACATACTGTAATTCTCCATCGCTGTCACCACGGATAGCGAGGTCATAAGCAAGTTGTATTATAGATATTCTTTCACTCTGAATTTGAATTCCATTCTTGAACCTTTCTTTTATTTCCCTCGTTGCTTCTTCGATGTATCAGTTGAAAAGTACGAGCGAAAGACTGCATCCCTGTCTTACGTCCGTCTTAATAGGAGCGCTTCGTTCTGGGTCTTCCAATATTGTTCCCTCTTGCTTCTTGATCATATTGTATATTGCTCTTCTTTCCCTATAGCTTACTCCTATTTTTCGCGGAATTTCGAACATCTTGCACCAATTTACTCTGTTGTACGCTTTCTCTAGGTCGACAAATACTATGAACATGTCTTGATTTTTCTTGAGGCCTCTTTGCAGTATCAAGGTCAAAGTCAGACCTGGCCCCTCTGGTGCCTTCGCCTTTTCTAAATCCAAACTGACCCTCGATTCCCATTCTTCTGCATATTATTCTTTCACGTGTCAGAATTTAAGACGATAATGCGATAGTTCTCGCACTTATCTACCGTTGCTGTCTTCGAGATCGTGTTGATAATACTTTTCCGAAGGTCTGATAGTATGTCTCTTTAATCTCATGTATTTTACATACCAACTTGAGCAGTCGTTTAATCGTCACTTCTCTTAATGATTTTAGAAATTCCGAAGGAACGTTATCGGTGTCTTCTGAGTTATTTGATCACAAGTCTTCCAAAACTCTATTAAACTCTGAATCTAATACTGTATCCTCTATGTCTTCCATATTTTATCCTATTTCCTCTATCACGTTTACAAGTCTTCTCCCTCGTCGAGGCTTTCAGTGTACACTTTCCACCTGTCCTCCCTCTCTTCTGCGTTTGATAGTGGAATTACCATTGACCTCTTAATGTTGACCACCTCTTAAATTCACCAAAGGTTAATTTCACTTTTCTGTATGCTCAATCAGTCCTTCCGGCAATTATTTCTTTCTCGATTCCTTCGAATTTTTCTTTCAGCCATTTCACCTCGGCTTCCATGCTCTTCCTATTTACTTCATTCCTAAGTGACTTGTACGCATTCTGCTATCTTCAAACACTTCTTATAGACACTTAACGAAAATTTTTCGACGAAATGAAGCCAGAGAGACATCTATTACATCTACGTCTGTACTCCGCAATCCACCGAATACTATGTGGCTGGCTTTACTTCTGATACCGTTACGATTTTCGCCCATCCAACTCCAGGGGAATGGTACACTACCTTACATTGTTATCTCTGCATGCTTTATTGGTTGCTATGTCTACAAATCATTTCAGGAATTACCTCATGTACTGACAACACTACTTCTGCTGCCAGAGAGAAAATGAGTCCTAAAAGTTTTAAAACCATTGCGCCAGCTACGTACATTAGCTGTACCGTCCCCCTGCTTAGCTGGGTGGTAACGTGCTCGCCTCCAATGGGTTCGATTCTCGGCCGGGTTGGAGATTTTCTCCGCTCGTGGACTGGGTGTTGCGTTGTCCTCGCCATCATTTCATCCTCATCACCGACACGCAAGTCGCCCATTGTAGCGTCGACTGAAATAAGACTTGCACCTGGCGGCCCAACTTCCCCGGATGGGGCCTCCCGGCCAACAATGCCATACGCTCATTCCATTTCGTTAGCTGTACTACAAAAGCCTGTTACTTTCTTAGCCCTGCCAGAGCGATGACAAAGTTTATGTAGTTTGCCGTTTCTACATCATTATGACAACGCTAGTGGAAGAACTGGGCACGCACAACTTACGTAAAATGATATCTGGCAGCATTACAGAGTAGAAATACCTATGTAGTGAGTTTTCCGACGAGTAAATCAAAATTTGTGGTGCTAACAACATGCTTTCTTTTAAGGTCCAATCGATCGCGAAATGGAAACCACAATGCAAATCAAAAATCTTTTAATTGAAACCGTCAGGTACACCTTTCACCTACTTCTGTAATAGCAGCTGCTTCGACTTACGCTGATCTGTGCCAGAATGCTATCCACCTAGCCAGCGTTTCATGCGAGCAAAGAGATTAAAATCAGAGGGAGCCAAGTCTGGGCTATATGATGGATGATGAAAGATTCCCATCGAAAATGGTGCAGGAGGGTTTTTGTAGCAGCTGAAGTGTGCAGCCGAGAACGGCATCGAAGAAGGATTATGCCTGATGACAAAATACCGCTTCTCTTGTTCTGAACTGCTCTTCATAGACGTTGAAGAGTCACGATGTAAGACGCTACAGTGATGGCCCTAAATCACGTTAACCATACTTTTTCTGATGGAGAAGGTTCGCTTACATTTCTTTGGTTTAGTCGGGAAATGAGAATGCAGCCATTGTTTGGTTTGCTCTTTATTTCTTCAGTTTCTAAAAAGACCCATGTATCATTCCCTGGGATAATTTTGTTCTCCTTCGTAATGGCAGTACTGAAAAAGTCCATTATTTTGTGAAAGTCGGGCAGCGTCTTGGAAACCCATCTCGCACAGAGTCTGCTGTACTGTAGTTCCACTCACGATAGTATAGAAAGTTGACCTTGAAATTTCTGGAAACGAATCACACAACACAGAAATTGAGAACTAAAGATTTTATCGAATCGCCTCATCGATTCGCTGAACAAGGTCATTGGTTGACACTCTGATTCTTCCCTGATCGCGAGCTTCATGAACATCTTGTACCTCCTGCACCGTTGCCGCATTTTGCTGTAACTCAGTAAAGTCTGCCCATACACTTTACTCTTTCGTCGATGAATTTCGGCTGTACTGCACCCCTCAGTATGAAGAAATCGAATGACAGAATTCACTTCACACTTGGTGGGAGACTTTACTGTTCTAGGGGATGTTTACGTACCGAGCGGGATGGCGCAGTGAATAGCATACTAGACTCGCATTCGGGAGAACAACGGTTCAAACCTCACGTCCGGTCATTCTGATTTAGGTTTTCTGTGACTTCCCTAAATCGCCTCAGGTTCCTTTGGAAGGGCACGGCCAACTTCCTTCTCCATTCTTCCTTAATTCTATATGGCCGATGACTACGCGGATGGTCCCCTCCCTCCGAACCAAAAGAAGATAGTGTGCAATATATTTGCGTAGATCTACATCAGAATTTTCCTGTGGTTTTAAATTGACGACCGATTGGACCTTGGAAAAAAAAAAAAAGGAAAATAGCCCTCGCACATTGCGTCCAGAGTCACATGACTTTTTGGTATTTATCAGTGAAAACTAACTGCTCCTCTTTTTCACGTATTTAGATTCACATCCGTCGCAACAGTTATCCATAATATTGTTACAAACACATAAGTGAGTTAACACAAGACAAACACGTGTACTGTTAATGTTTCGGTAGATTTTCCTACTCTATCGTTAGAATATCACTCTGCCATACTCAGTTAGTTCTCATTCTGACAGAACACTACACTCTGGAGTATACACGGCACGCCGTGTCACACTCTTTGCTCGCCATGCGATTGGCAGGCCGCCGGCAGAATATTTGTGGCGCTGTCGTTTCTGGAGTTTTGTTTCTAATGTTGCATATCACATCCGGAACTTTTATATTGTGATAACAGCACAACTCGCCAAACCGGTCGTGACCAAACAAGTAACATCACAGCTGTGGTGGTTTTAATTAATCATTAATATTAGTCAAATCAACGAATTTTTACAGGATGAAATTCTCACTCTGCAGTGGAGTGTGCGCTGATATGAAACTACACATTAAATCTGCGTGCCGGACTTTGACTCGAACATGAGACCTTTGCCTTTCGCGGGTAAGTCCTCTGTCAACTGAACTGCCCAAACACGGCCACGTTACCCCTCCTCAAGTTTCATATCAGCGCACGCTCCGTTCCAGAGTGAAAATTTCATCCCGGAAACATCTTCCACACTGTGTCTAAGCCATGTCTCCGTATATCCTTCCTTCCAGGAGTGCTAGTCTTGCAAAGTTTCGCAGGAGAGCTTCTCTGAAATTTGGAAGGCAGGAAACGCGGTACTGCCGAAGTAAAGCTATGAGCAGTGGTTGGGAGTCGTGCGTGGGTAGCGAGCTGGTAGAGCACTTACATGCGAAAGGCAAAGGTACCGAGTTCGAATCTCGTCGGGTACTTAGTTTTAATCTGCCAGGAAGTTTCAACGGATTTTTGTTTGTAATAGAGTCGATAAAGGGTTCGAATAGGTAACAGTATACAACACTAAGTAAACATATCTCGCGGATTAAGGTGATACTGACGGTCTTTATTTGAACCCTTTTAATTGTGGTGGTACGTGATGTAACGAAATCACACATTTGCGAATCGTATAAACTAATGGGCACGTAGACAACGAAGATTTCATACTATAATCCTCATCTTTCACGGGCGATATCACTTTGACGAAATATTTTTCCTTTTGTCTGACACGTGTGTAGAGGAAAGTTGCCGTGATTGAGACACACTTTTTTAAACCACTTTTTTTTTTTTTGGTCATCAGTCTACTGACTGGTTTGATGCGGCCCGCCACGAATTCCTTTCCTGTGCTAACCTCTTCATCTCACAGTAGCACTTGCAACCTACGTCCTCAATTATTTGCTTGACGTATTCCAATCTCTGTCTTCGTCTACAGTTTTTGCCCTCTACAGCTCCCTCTAGTACCATGGAAGTCATTCCCTCATGTCTTAGCAGATGTCCTATCATCCTGTCCCTTCTCCTTATCAGTGTTTTCCACATATTCCTTTCCTCTCCGATTCTGCGTAGAACCTCCTCATTCCTTACCTTATCAGTCCACCTAATTTTCAACATTCGTCTGTAGCACCACATCTCAAATGCTTCGATTCTCTTCTGTTCCGGCTTTCCCACAGTCCATGTTTCACTACCATACAATGCTGTACTCCAGACGTACATCCTCAGAAATTTCTACCTCAAATTATTGCCGGTATTTGATATTAGTAGACTTCTCTTGGCCAGAAATGCCTTCTTTGCCATAGCGAGTCTGCTTTTGATGTCCTCCTTGCTCGGTCCGTCATTGGTTATTTTACTGCCTAGGTAGCAGAATTCCTTAACTTCATTGACTTCGTGACCATCAATCCTGATATTAAGTTTCTCGCTGTTCTCATTTCTACTACTTCTCATTACCTTCATCTTTCTCCGATTTACTCTCAGACCATACTGTGTACTCATTAGACTGCTCATTCCGTTCAGCAGATCATTTAATTCTTCTTCACTTTCACTCAGGATAGCAATGACATCAGCGAATTGTATCATTGATATCCTTTACTTTGTATTTTAACACCATTCCTGAACCTTTCTTTTATTTCCATCATTGCTTCCTCGACGCACAGATTGGAGAGTAGGGGCGAAAGGATACAGCCTTGTCTTATACCCTTCTTAATACGAGCACTTCGTTCTTGATCGTCCACTCTTATTATTCCCTCTTGGTTGTTGTACATATTGTATATGACCCGTCTCTCCCTATAGCTTACCCCTACTTTTTTCAGAATATCGAACAGCTTGCACCATTTTATATTGTCGAACGCTTTTTCCAGGTCGACAAATCCTATGAAAGTGTCTTGATTTTTCTTTAGCCTTGCTTCCATTATTAGCCGTAACGTCAGAATTGCCTCTCTCGTCCCTTTACTTTTCCTAAAGCCAAACTGATCGTCCCCTAGCGCATTCTCAATTTTCTTTTCCATTCTTCTGTATATTATTCTTGTAAGCAGCTTCGATGCATGAGCTGTTAAGCTGATTGTGCGATAGACCACATTAAACACCAAAAAGTACATGCAATTACATTTTGTGTCATGATAATAACATCTAGAATTATTTGATTTGACCATGCATTTATCTTGTTTCCAATAATAAACAAACTTTCATTCCAATTATTAAAGCTTTACAAACAACGCATTTCATAGAAATTAGGCAAAGGTTTCCTAATATGAGACAGTACACATACTTTTTTATTTCTGAATAATGTGACTTATAGAACATACACTTTTTACATCTTCTTTCGTTTCTGTTATCAAAATGGTTCAAATGGCTCTGAGCACTATGGGACTCAACTGCTGAGGTCATTAGTCCCCTAGAACTTAGAACTAGTTAAACCTAACTAACCTAAGGACATCACAAACATCCATGCCCGAGGCAGGATTCGAACCTGCGACCGTAGCGGTCTTGCGGTTCCAGACTGCAGCGCCTTTAACCGCACGGCCACTTTGGCCGGCTGTTTCTGTTATCCTTCACATATTTTTAACTGTTTGTGTTTACTTTTACCACACTGCAGGCAAACAAAATTGTATTCTTCGATGCCGCAATCTTCATGGGCCCAGCGACAATATTTTGTGTATTGTGAGCAATTTCTCCGTGTTTGTACGAGGGCTGTTTGGAAAGCAAAATCCGATCGGGCGTGAAATAGAGACCACAGTGAAAATCCGACGAAGCTTTGCGAAGATGTGTTGGGCAGTGTCTCTAGTACGCCCTTCGATCGCGTCACGTCATGTGTTTCAGTTCTGAGCGCCCTGTGATCACGTAATGTCCTAGAAAATTTGCCCACGATCAAGAATGAGGAGCTGGTGAGAGATTTCGCCTTATGTCATGCAGTCCACATATCATAAATGTCATGTATTTCCTTCTTCCTGACAATTCTCGGCCGTACTCTGCAGGGGCAATGAAGATGCTCCTGCAGCGTCTTCTATGGGAAGTGTTTGATGACGCACAGCAGAGCCTGTAACTGGCTCCCCTGAGCTTCATATCTGTTCACATGAACTGCTGGCTATAAAGACATCTTTTTGGCACAGTGAGCTACAGACCGGCGTAGAGAATTGTTGGAAAGCACAGGAGGCATCCTTCTATGACGAGGGTATTGGAAAGTTGGTCCAACGCCGCGATAGATGTCTAAATACGCGGGGCGGCAATGTGGAAAACTAGCAGGAAAGTGTAGCTAACTTTTTCAAATAAAACATTTTTGATTTTCACAGTGGTTCCCATTTCACGACAAATCGGATCTTACTTTCCGAATACCCCTCATAGTTACAAAAGCGCCCTATACAGAATAGGTACTCTGCATCATCGTCATCACCGCAGTCTGTATCATCATTTACATCAAGATGAACATCGGATGCAGAGTCACTAAACGATGCCTCTGCTTCACTTTGTAAAGATTTTGCACTCTTCTTCCCGAATAACTTTTAGGCTGCCTTATTCTAATCTTCGGCTGCTGATTTATTTCGATTAGATTTTTGTATTCGCCTCACTGCGGTGTGCCTAGGTAGAGAAGAGCTTGTACCTATTCAGTTCTGGCGAATTTTGTATGAGAACTAGACATGCACTAGACCCCCTCCTTAGCTACCACCTAATTAATTATGTGCACAACGGTAACGAAAAGGATTGATAGTGGACCCTGCTAGTAGGTAAAATAAGGAGTGCACACTCACAATAATTTAATAAAAATCGTAATTTCCTCATAATAAACGACAGAAATTGGGATTCTGCATCTATCTACGAAATGATATGTAGATTATATATTACAATGAGATTCATTATAAGTCGGAACACAAAGGTACTTGATTGTTGATACAAACAGTAGGATAAAGGATAGCGTATACTGAACTATGATGAGAATAACAGTCGGCTCGAGAACAAGGAGCTCCTACTGTTTGTGATGCAATATATTGACGATAATGACTGGAGGTCCTAATGAATCAAATATTACTCCCTCGACTATAATACAGTATCGCGAGGTCAAATGGGATCACATGGACAAACAAACAAGGCGCACCTGTAGTAAAGCAAGCGCGCGTGCTGTTGAAGACTTCAGTATAAAAATGATAGGTCCTACAATGTCGGAGCCGCGAAATACTTTATCAGTCCTGAAACCTGCAGCACATTATCGGTAGGCAGTGTTCTGATGATGTAGGCGCCAGCTTCTGCTGTGCAGCAACTCTGCTTCAACCCGTGGCCTCGAATGCTGTGCGAAAATCCTAACTTCTCCTCGCGTGGCCGAAGCAGAGAAACTTCTGGCGGGACGAGGATGTATCTCCAGGAAGAGACACAGCAAAACCGCCTATACTCGCCCTGTCGGTACAGGTGCGAAAGCGCAGAGTAAGAATCTGGGTCTTAAGTCGTAGAATGAAACTGGAGTATGGCCAAAGTCATGCTCCACAATGATTCCGAAAAAGTGCGACTAAGTCGCATGACCGTCCGAATCCGCCGAAGATCAGATCCCGAATGCCATGCGCCCGCGCTTGGAATTCAGAACATCATTCGCGCCAATAGCGACCGTTCCCTCCAAGTCTTTGTGACGTCAACTGTCGTCAGTTTAAGTTGACCAATCATACCTCCGCTATTTAGCTATGCACACTGAACCTGCCATTTAACCGATTACGAAAACAGTATGCCAAGAGCCAGGACCACCGGCCATAAGATTCTCAGAACCATGAAGACAATACAGTCAGTCGGCGCCAACAGTCTTCGTTCCAGACGCACCGGAATAGTAAACACATAAACTGTGGCGACACTCAGATGGCTCGCAGGTCTTCTCGCCCTCCATACAATAGGCAAAACTCGATCGAGGTTAGTAGCCCCACCAGGCGCTCAAGCCCAATGTGTACGGCCGTCTCCGTGTTCACGGAAGTTCAGACCCCTTACGAATACGCTATATGTCGCTTCCTTCGGTGCTCGCCACCAACAAGCCACACAGGGAAGTAACTGAGAAAACTAAAAGGTAGACCACATACAGTTTCCAACATGCATAGCAATCAAGTGAAAAGTAATTTGAGCTCTCAGTGCAAATACTCTCATCAGCAGAACCTCATTCGGCCCCTTTCCACCGTGAAGTGTTATAAGACATTAATAAAATTGATGAAAATGAGAGGCGACATGCAAAAAAGGCATGGAAACTCTGATCATGTGAGGAGATGACGTTATTAACTCAGCAGATGGAACGTGTTATTACTTGAATGGGCATGGCCAGATCCCCAGATGACTTTGAGATCTGCAGAAGACATTTGATGTCTGCAGGGCTGACGACTTGAACAACGTCACTATGACTAGTTTCGTTTTCGTTTTTGGCATCATTTTCTTGAGGAGAGTCAAGACGGTGATTATGATTCGTCTGTTGCATCAGACGAGACGTGTTTTTCTGTAGGCATTCACGGACGCTTCCACTGCTCCTGTTTGGTTGTAAGCTGCCCCAAATGATCTGGCAATTGATAACGGAGTGACAACATGAGCTGGCTTACTTGCTAGCCATGTTTCTACCTCTCCAGCAGAGCAGAGTTTTCAAGCGTCTCATAAATCCCTTATCAAGTGGCAGCAATTTATGTGTTGGGTGAAGTGGAAAACATACAATACGAACATCTATATCTACATCCATACTCCGCAAGCCACCTGACTGTGTGTGGCGAAGGGTACCTTGAGTACCTCTATCGGTCTTCCCTTCTATTCCAGTCTCGTATTGTTCGTGGAAAGAAGGATTGTCGGTATGCCTTTGTGTGGGCTCTCTGATTTTATCCTCATGGCCTCTTCGTGAGATATACGTAGGAGGGAGCAATATACCGCTTGACTCCTCGGTGAAGGTATATTGTTGAAACTTCAACAAAAGCCTGTACCGAGCTACTGAGCGTTTCTCCTGCAGAGACTTCCACTGGAGTTTATCTAACATCTCCTAACGCTTCCGCGATTACTAAATGATCCTGTAACGAAGCGCGCTGCTCTCCGTTGGATCTTCTCTATCTCTTCTATCAACCCTATCTGGTAAGGATCCCACACTGGCGAGCAGTATTCAAGCAGTGCGCGAACAAGTGTACTGTAACCTACTTCCTTTGTTTTCGGATTGCATTTCCTTAGGATTCTTCCAATGAATCTCAATCTGGCATCTGCTTTACCGACGATCAACTTTATATGATCATTCCATTTTAAACCACTCCTAATGGCTACTCCCAGATAATTTATGGAATTACCTGCTTCCAGTTGCTGACCTGCTATATTGTAGTTAAATGATAAGGGATCTTTCTTTCTATGTATTCGCCAGCCAGAGTGGCCGAGTGGTTCTAGGCGCTACAGTCTGGAACCGCGCGACCGTTACGGTCGCGCGTTCGAATCCTGCCTCGGGCATGGACGTGTGTGACGTCCTTAGGTTAGCTAGGTTTAAGTAGTTCTAACTTCTAGGGGACTGATGGCCTCAGAAGTTAAGTCCCATAGTGCTCAGAGCCATTTTTTTTCTATGTATTCCCAGCACACTACACTTGTCTACATTAAGATTCATTTGCCATTCCCTGCACCATGCGTCAATTTGTTGCAGATCCTCCTGCATTTCAGTACAATTTTCCATTGTTACAACCTCTCGATATACCACAGCATCATCCGCAAAAAGCCTCAGTGAACTTCCGATGTTATCCACAACGTAATTTATGTATATTGTGAATAGCAACAGTCCTACGACACTCCCCTGCGGCACACCTGAAATCACTCTTACTTCGGAAGACTTCTCTCCATTGAGAATGACATGCTGCGTTCTGTTATCTAGGAACTCTTCAATCCAAATACACAATTGGTCTGATAGTCCATATGCTCTTACTTTGTTCATTAAACGACTGTGGGGAACCGTATCGAACGCCTTGCGGAAGTCAAGAAACACGGCATCTACCTGTGAACCCGTGTCTATGGCCCTCTGAGTCTCGTGGACGAATAGCGCGAGCTGGGTTTCACACGACCGTCTTTTTCGAAACCCATGCTGATTCCTACAGAGTAGATTTCTAGTATCCAGAAAAGTCATTATACTCGAACATAATATGTGTTCCAAAATTCTACGACTGATCGACGTTAGAGATATAGGTCTATAGTTCTGCACATCTGTTCGACGTCCCTTCTTGAAAACGGGGATGACCTGTCCCCTTTTCCAATCCTTTGGAACGCTATGCTCTTCTAGAGACATACGGTACACCGCCGCAAGAAGGGGGGCAAATTCTTTCGCGTACTCTGTGTAAAATCGAACTAGTATCCCATTGTTTTCACTTGCTTTATCTGACCTATCGAAATTCTTTGTGTGTGAATAACACCATTCAAGAATCAAAATTACAGCGTGATTTGATAATAGCTTTATTCGTCTCACAAACATTAACAACGTTTATTGGAAAATGTAGCTACTTGTCAATAATTATAGGTAAATCCATGAGAAATAACAACAGTAAAACAGTACAATAGTATTCATACAAAACAGTATAGAGACTGGGATGAAATCACTTTTGAGGTTCCCCGAGGCTCAATTTTAGGCCGACTATTGTTCCTCATACACAGTAAATACACGATCTTCTGTCTAGTATATAACAAACAGAATTAGTTCTTTTGGCAGAGGAGACTAGTACTGTAATCAATCCATGTTTACAAACAGAAACAGAGGAAATGGCAAACAGTGTTCTTAGAAGTATCATTGACTAGTTTTCTATGAATGATCTCATCCTCACTTTTAAAAAGACACAACATATTCAGTTCTACACGTAGGAGTACTGCACCAATGATAAGTGTAATACATGGTGAAGAAATAATAAATAAGGTAGGAACTTCAAAATTCTTAGATGTCCATATTGATGTGAACTGAAATTGGAAAAAGCACATTTTGGAGCTTCTAAAACAGTTTACTATAGGGACGTCTGCACTTAGAATCATTGCAAATCTGGGGAGAGACAAATCAGTAAGCTGCATTTCTTCATTCAGTAATGTCAGATGGAATAATGTTCTGGGGTAACTCATTTATACGAGAGAAAGTCTCCAATGCTCAAAAATTCGCTGAAAGAATATTATGTGGTGCTCACTCACGATCTTCTTGTAGACATCTGTTTAAGGGGTTGGGCATTCTGACTACTGCTTCACAGTATATGACGTTTGTTGTAAATAATCCACAACAGTTCAGAAGTATCAATGATTACATAATTACAGTACCAGAAGGAAAAATGACATCGATTACTCCACATTAAGGTTGGCTTTAGCACAAAAAGAGGCTCACAATGCAACAATGAAAATTTTCGATGACTTAATCAGTCATATAAAGTGTCTGACAGCCAACAAAGTAAATTTAGAAAACAAAATGAAAAAGTTTCTCCTTGTCAATTCCTTTTATTCAGTAGAAGAATTTCTGTTAGTGTAATGTGTAAAAGATGGTGAGAAGAAATTATTGCCGGCCGCGGTGGTCTAGCGGTTCTGGCGCTGCAGTCCGGAACCGCGGGACTGCTACGGTCGCAGGTTCGAATCCTGCCTCGGGCATGGGTGTGTGTGATGTCCTTAGGTTAGTTAGGTTTAAGTAGTTCTAAGTTCTAGGGGACTTATGACCCAAGATGTTGAGTCCCATAGTGCTCAGAGCCATTTGAACCATTTGAACCAAGAAATTATTAACTTACATCCGTATATTAAAAATAATCTTCAGCATGTAGCCATATTCGGAAATTAATCAATAAATTTTTAATTTCCGATTTCAATCTAAAATGACTTGTTCCACATCATTAGAATCTATCGTGGGAAATGATGAAACTAACTTTCTCCACTCATCGATAAGCACAAATATTTACGTAGCTCCGTTGTCACAAAAACTATAAACACTGTAAGTTTTATAACAGCCTCTAGACACTCTGTTCAATTCAACATTGGCATCCTCGTCGCATTGTCGTCTTCGAACACGACAGAGACCTGATTAAGAAGCTCTCTACCAGAGCTCAGCAGCTACTACGAGGAAGCTCGATATGTCGCACATTAGGGAACTATCGCATGATAGGCACCTTTCCTCCACTACCTTCTTAGAGCCCTTGATCTTCGTGCGCGTCCATGCCTGCGTGCGTGCGCATGTGAATGTGTGTGCACGAGTCTCTGCGTGTTTTGGTGGGGGGGGGGGGGGGGGGGGGCAGGGAGGGTGGAGGGCGGAGCTCTTGTTTCGATTGCCTAACTGCCTCCATGTACCGTCTTTAGGTAATTAGGCAGTAAGCGAATCGCCAAGGCTGTAAAACATGTTTCGGCTCCGTCGACGTGGCACAGCACTGGTGAGTGTTAAACCTGTGGGCAGCGGGCTGTCCCGTGAGCCGCGGCCGGCGCGCCGTCGTCATTAGGAGCGCATAATTTGGCCGGACGCGACTCGCGGCCACAGGTTGAGACTGGGATAATGAACGGCGGCCGACCCGCTTTCATCATCGCGGAACTCATTAAAATGCGCCTGCGCGGACGCGTTAATTATTTGGAGGCGAGCCGAGGCGAGGCGAGGCGAGGCGCGCACGTGCACGCGCCTGCCGCCACTTGCAGCGCTCCGCTCCCACGGAGACAGCGCCGCCCCTGCCTGTCAGCGCCGCCCAGCTGGGGGCCGCCGCTGCTCCGCCTCCGTTAGCCGAGGTGGCGTACCGAACGCGCGGCCACCACGTCGTTAACCAGGCGAACTTCCGCCTTGTAATGCAATGTGGCTTCTTTGTATCTTACACTAGCTGTTCCAGACCACTGTGTCTCAGTCTGCTTAAATAGAAAATAAAGAAAAGAGAAAGTAGATGTGTCTACTATGTATGTGAAATGGATATATGTCCCAACTCCATTCTGTTCCCGTCTCTCTCCGTCTCCTCCTGCTGCTCTCTCTCTCCCTCTCTGCAAACATCACCTCCTCCCTCTTTCCCTGCCAATCTACTACCCCCTACTCTCTCTCCTCCTCCCTCTGCCCCCTTTCCCTCCCCTCTCTCTGTGTAGCACCGCATCACCCCCTACTCCTTCTCTATGTCCATCTTCTCGTCCCCTTCTGTCTCCACCTTCTCCTGAGAGCTTTCTCTGTCCATCTCCTAGGGTGTCCCATTTTCCATTTATCTTGAACACCCTAAATAACTGTTTGTCCAGATGCAAATTACAAAATGTTTCAAGCCAATGTTCTTTAGCCTTCAGGGGGACATCAATCAGCATGATTGCCTTACTTGTAGCTTTGTTTTTTAAAAAATATATGAACAGCGGTATGACTTTTTTTAAATGACATCCCGTATTTTTTATTCGGTAATTCATTTCGTCTCCTAAAGATCTATTCAAAATGAATCACAGTGTACCATTCACTGAAACATGACGTTATTAATTACATAATACAACACTGACTTTGAGGCTGGGATCACAAACAGCCGGCCCGTTTGGCCGTGCGGTTCTAGGTGCTTCAGTCTGGAACCGCGCGACCGCTACGGTCGCGTTCGAATCCTGCCTCGGGCATGGATGTGTGTGATGTCCTTAGGTTAGTTACGTTTAAGTAGTTCTAGGTTCTAGGGGACTGATGACCTCAGATGTTAAGTCTCATAATGCTCAGAGCTATTTGAACCATTTGATCACAAACTCGTCCACTGCCTAGAGTTGTCAGAAGACAAATGGAAACCAAGTAAAAACATAACACAAAATTGACTTTGACTCTCCTCTACCACTGCCCAGGAGTAGAACATTCAAAGGTGCTCAGTGTGGGGATCCTGGATATCGATACACTGGTGCACTCGTTGAATGAAAGAATTATTTACTGCTTCCAGTGTTGCCTGCTGAAGAGAATTACAAGCAAGCACGATACGTTCCTGCATGTCCGCTGAAGTTGTTGAAATATCCCGATAGACAACGTCTGTAATGAATCCCCAAACAAAAAAGTCTAGAGGATTTAAATCAGGAGACCTAGTGTTGTGGGTAGGCAAGAGAGCCAACACCGGGTATGAGAGGAAGCTGAAAGGCACGCGTTTTAGCTCACGCAGGCTGGCGTGAGGTCTGGAACAGGACAAGGAAATTAGACTTTAGAAAAACGGACGTAGCTGGTGGAATACTTAACTTTAATCCATTAATGATGAGTGTCGCTCTTGACTGTACATGATTCAGTGTCAATAGTAACTGGTAATGGCGCCTTGCTAGGTCGTAGCAAATGACGTAGCTGAAGGCTATGCTAACTATCGTCTCGGCAAATGAGAGCGTATTTTGTCAGTGAACCATCACTAGCAAAGTCGGTTGTACAACTGGGGCGAGTGCTAGGAAGTCTCTCTAGACCTGGCGTGTGGCGGCGCTCGGTCTGCAATCACTGATAGTGGCGACACGCGGGTACGACGTATACTAACGAACCGCGGCCGATTTTAAGGCCACCACCTAGCAAGTGTGGTGTCTGGCGGTGACACCACATTCCTCCCCCGCAAATCGGCGTACGGTTATGGCATAAGGCTTCCGCCCGCCGTGGGGAGGACCCCATGTTGACGTATGCGACGAGGTGGGGAGCCTAACAACAGGCGAGGCTGTGCCACCCGCACCCTGCCATTCGGACCGCGGGGAGCTAGGAAACGCCTGAAAACCTGCTCCAGGGTGCACGCCAAGATGCGTTGTATGCGCCCGCAGAGAGACAGGAGGGGCCGAAGAGTCGACCTCCATCGGGCCGGGGCACCCGACGGGCGAAGACGACATATGGTCCGGAGCGGGCAAGAGTTCCATGTCGGAGGACAACTGGTCACGGCAAGCGATCGGAGGCGCGTGACCCAGGGAGGCGCCCGGCGGTTACAGCGACGCGTCCACTGCGGGCGTCGCCGGCGGGAGAACAGGCGGCGGCGGCGCGTCGCCATGGGGCAAAATGGAAGGCAGCGTCGGTAACACCTGGGGCTGAAGCGAGCCAGTAGATGGGTCCCCAGGGCGCTGACCGGACGGCACCGTCGCTGAAAGCAGACGGGGAGCGGCAGATCCCGTGCGACGACAGAGGCGCAGCTGATTGAGATGCCGACGCACCTCACTAGAGGCCCCCAAAACCAGATACATAGCGCGGACGAGGCAGCGAAGAATGCGCCCTTCGAGCCAACGCCGTGAACCTCGATAGTGGCGGTAGTAGACAACGTCGCCTGGGGCAAAAGCAGGTGTCTGCCGCTGCACAGGAACCTGATGCGGTGGATGTAGCAAAGACATCAAGGTGCGATGAGGGCGACCGTGGAGCAACTCAGCCGGCGAGCGACCATCTCGGGGCTGAGAGCGATACGAGGACAAAAAGAGCAATAACGCGTCCTCCCGAGAATGCGACTCTTTCAATTTCAACATCTGTGACTTGAAAGTCCTGACCAATCGTTCAGCGGCACCGTTTGACTGTGGCGAAAACGGCGCGGACGTCAGATGTTGAATACCATTGGCCTTGCAGAATGACTGAAATTCTGCGGACACGAATTGTAGGCCATTGTCGGAAACAATAGTCTGTGGAAGACCTTCAATGCAAAAGATAGCAGATAACGCTTGGATGGTGGCAGATGACGTCGTGGAAGACATCCGGACAACAAAAGGAAAATTACTGAATGAATCTACCACAACCAACCATCGAGCATTCCAGAATGGACCAGCAAAATCGATGTGTAAGCGTTGCCAAGGGGAAGTGGCTTTTGGCCATGAAAAGATTTTCCGCGGTGGTGCTGATTGTTGTTCGGCATACACCGTGCAAGAAGAGCACATATTCGTAATCGCGGCATCGATTCCGAACCAAGTACAGTGCTGACGAGCAAGTTGTTTCGTTCTCACTATACCCCAATGTCCTTGGTGGAGAAGCTGTAAGACAGAGCACTGCAACGAACGTGGGACCACGACCCTGGACTGATCATTATCATAACGCAACAGCAAAACACGAGTCGTACAAAAAGTCTCTCCTTGTGAGCAAAAAATCGGCGAACCACCTTTGACAAGGGCCATTGCGTAGCAACAAAACGCAGAACGGTAGCAAGGGCAGGGTCGGCAGCTGTGGCTGTAGCTACACGACGAAAATCAGTCGGAAACGATTCGACCACGTCATCGGTTTCCGAATCAATGAACATGCAAGCAAGTTCGGAGGAATCGAATGCTCTATCCTCAGCAACAGGCAAACGGGACAACGCATCGGCGTTTCCGTGCTTAGCAGTAGACCGATACAAGATATCGTAGCGGTACTGCGAGAGGAAAATAGTGTACGTGGAGGTACAGGCGTGGTCGGATGAAAAAGCGATGTCAAAGGTTTGTGGTTTGTGATGATGGTAAAGTGACGAGCATACAAGAAATCATGAAACTTTGTAACACCAAATACGAGAGCTAATGCTTCTTTCTCGATCTGTGAATAATGTCTCTGCGCAGACGAGAGCAATTTGGACGCAAAGGCAATAGGGCGATCGTGTGATCCATCTTTGTGCGCAAGCACAGCACCGATCCCGAAATCCGATGCATCCACCATGAACAAAAGGGGCTTCTGGGGATCGAATGGCGTAAGGTAAGTATTGGAAAGCAACGCCGATTTCAACTGGCGAAAGGCGCGTTCGCATTCCGTCGTCCAGACGAACGGATCACCTTTACGGCGTAAGCGATGAAGCGGAGCTGAAATGGAAGAGGCGTGTGGGATATATTTATGATAATAGTTGATTTTTCCCAGCACACTTTATAGCTGCTTCAAAGTCTACGGCGAAGGCAAGTCTTGTATGGCACGGAGGTGCTCTGGACTGGGATGTATGCCTTGGGCATTGAGTACATGTCCCAGATAGGGCAAGTCACGAGCAAGAAACACACATATGTCCTTCCGCAAGCGAAGACCATTTTGTCGCAAGACCTGAAATAATGTTCTGAGATTGGCTAAATGTTCTTCTTCTGTCTTTCCGGAGGTCACAATATCGTCCAGATAGTTTGCTGCAGTAGGGACCGACGCACAAACAGTTTGTAGATATTGCTGAAACAATGCATGGGCGGATGCACACCCGAATGGCAGTCGTTTGAATCGATACAACCCAAGATGCGTGTTAACCACCAAAATGCGCTGGGATTCTTCGTCCACCGGTATTTGCAAGTACGCATCTGCTAGGTCCAACTTCGAAAAATATTTACCCGCGCACAGTTAGTCAAAAAGGTCTTCCGGGCGGGGTAAAGGAAAAGTTGCAGTCACTAGTTGTGGACTCACTGTTGCCTTGAAGTCCACACAAAGTCTCAGTTTTCCCGAAGGTTTTGGCAAAATAACTAAGGGTGATGCCCAGAGAGAAGCCTGCACACGTTCAATTACACCTTGTGATTCCAAATCGTGTAAGTATTTTGCGACCTCAGCACGCAATGCGTGGGGAACATTGCGCGCTCTGAAAAATTTCGTTTGCGCGTTTACTTTCAGTTCCAAATGTGCTTTATACACTCCTGGAAATTGAAATAAGAACACCGTGAATTCATTGTCCCAGGAAGGGGAAACTTTATTGACACATTCCTGGGGTCAGATACATCACATGATCACACTGACAGAACCACAGGCACATAGACACAGGCAACAGAGCATCAACAATGTCGGCACTAGTACAGTGTATATCCACCTTTCGCAGCAATGCAGGCTGCTATTCTCCCATGGAGACGATCGTAGAGATGCTGGATGTAGTCCTGTGGAACGGCTTGCCATGCCATTTCCACCTGGCGCCTCAGTTGGACCAGCGTTCGTGCTGGACGTGCAGACCGCGTGAGATGACGCTTCATCCAGTCCCAAACATGCTCAATGGGGGACAGATCCGGAGATCTTGCTGGCCAGAGTAGTTGACTTACACCTTCTAGAGCACGTTGGGTGGCACGGGATACATGCGGACGTGCATTGTCCTGTTGGAACAGCAAGTTCCCTTGCCGGTCTAGGAATGGTAGAATGATGGGTTCGATGACGGTTTGGATGTACCGTGCACTATTCAGTGTCCCCTCGACGATCACCAGTTGTGTACGGCCAGTGTAGGAGATCGCTCCCCACACCATGATGCCGGGTGTTGGCCCTGTGTGCCTCGGTCGTATGCAGTCCTGATTGTGGCGCTCACCTGCACGGCGCCAAACACGCATACGACCATCATTGGCACCAAGGCAGAAGCGACTCTCATCGCTGAAGACGACACGTCTCCATTCGTCCCTCCATTCACGCCTGTCGCGACACCACTGGAGGCGGGCTGCACGATGTTGGGGCGTTAGCGGAAGATGGCCTAACGGTGTGCGGGACCGTAGCCCAGCTTCATGGAGACGGTTGCGAATGGTCCTCGCCGATACCCCAGGAGCAACAGTGTCCCTAATTTGCTGGGAAGTGGCGGTGCGGTCCCCTACGGCACTGCGTAGGATCCTACGCTCTCGGCGTGCATCCGTGCGTCGCTGCGGTCCGGTCCCAGGTCGACGGGCACGTGCACCTTCCGCCGACCACTGGCGACAACATCGATGTACTGTGGGGACCTCACGCCCCACGTGTTGAGCAATTCGGCGGTACGTCCACCCGGCCTCCCGCATGCCCACTATACGCCCTCGCTCAAAGTCCGTCAACTGCACATACGGTTCACGTCCACGCTGTCGCGGCATGCTACCAGTGTTAAAGACTGCGATGGAGCTCCGTATGCCACGGCAAACTGGCTGACACTGACGGTGGCGGTGCACAAATGCTGCGCAGCTAGCGCCATTCGACGGCCAACACCGCGGTTCCTGGTGTGTCCGCTGTGCCGTGCGTGTGATCATTGCTTGTACAGCCCTCTCGCAGTGTCCGGAGCAAGTATGGTGGGTCTGACACACCGGTGTCAATGTGTTCTTTTTTCCACTTCCAGGAGTGTAGTTCTTAGCGCAACCGAGGCCCGGTGCAAAAATGTCTGCAAGTTCTTCACAGAGACGAGAAACACTGTCTGAAGGCACAGTCTGGTTCACTGATAGGACCTGATTTACTGTAGAGTCCGCCCCTGGTAGCTGTGTGGTCAGCGTGACAGACTGTCAATCCTAAGGGCCCGGGTTCAATTCCCGGGTGGGTCGGAGATTTTCTCCGCTCAGGGACTGGGTGTTGTGTTGTCCTAACCATCATCATTTCATCCCCATCGACGCGCAGGTCGCCGAAGTGGCGTCAAATCGAAAGACCTGCACCAGCCGAACGGTCTACCCGACGGGAGGCCCTAGCCACACGACATTTCATTTTCATTTACTATAGACAAGTTAAGCAACTGAAATAAATCCAAACCAAACAAGTTCACTGCAGACGAAGAACGAAGGACGTAAAATGACACAAGTTTTGTTTGTCCCTTGTATGTTGCAAGAAGGCTGCACTGTCCTAACACAGGGAGCTCGTGACCTGAATAGGTAGTTAACTTAACAGTTGCGGCACGCAATGGAGCTGTGCCCAGCAGTTTGTAAGTGTTTTGATTGATCAGTGAAACTGCAGCCCACGTATCGAGCTGGAATGGTATCACTTTGTCGTTAATGTCCATGTTCACAAAAAGTTTATTGTCCTGCTGACGACAAGAGCGACTGTCTCGTGCAACGTGAACTGACATTGGTACAAAATCACTTGCGACTTGACGGGAGTTCCGGCGATGTCGACGCACACTATTTGTGGGACGAACACAGTCACTGTTAGAGAGAGTGGCACTGGGCGGAGTGGCATGAACTATATGAATTTCCATGGGTGAAATGTCGCGAGCCTGAGTATCCTTGGTTCGATTCTGATTCCAGCGCGAAGCAAAGGGCCTGGAATGGTTTTGAGCTTTTCCTGGCAAACACTTTGAACATGTCATTTTTTATTACAGTAAAAGCAAATAGCCTGGCGTGACGGGCAATTCTCACGCGAATGTCTAGTAGCACACCGCGGGCATGATTTCTTGCCGGCGCGGTACACGTGGCTGAGAGCCTGTCGTCAGTGGCACGGCCAGGCGCGAGGACTGTTTACTGTTCCGTGCAACTCACCCGGTGGGCCGGTTAACCTGACACACGGGTGGCGAAATTTCAAATGATTTCTGAGCAAAGTCAAGTGTGTCCTGCCGATCCAATATGTCCATCACTTGTTGAAGGGAGGGACTGACTAGTTTCAAAATCTGTTCCCTTATACGAACATCAGAAACGTTCTGTGCAATTGCATCACGTACCATAGTATCTGAATAAGGGAGTCCACATTGACACTCAAAAGCACAATCCCTAGTAAGGCCTTGCAAGGTTGCAACCCACTCTCGATTAGTCTGACCTGCCGTATGTTTTGTACGAAAGAAGGTATACCGTTTCGCAACTACATTGACTGATTCTTTGAAATATGCATCTAATGCAGACAAAATTTCGTCGTAGGATAGAGTTGCTACGTCGCGTAGGGGAAATAATTTGACTATCACACGGTACGTGGTCACCCCTACGGAGGATAACAAAAATGGCTGCCGCTCGTTACCTTGAATTCTGTAGGCGGCGAGATGGAATCCAAATTGGCGTGACCACTCCGTCCAGCTTTCCAGTGCCGCATCAAAAGAACGAAAAGGTGGTGCAACTGCGTTTTGTGGCTACGTTAGCGGTGGAGCGGCGGCTGCCGCATCGTTTTGCATTGCACGTTGACCCTGGACGAGCTGTCCAAGGGCATCCAGCAAGGCCTGCGTCTGCTGATTCTGTAAGCGATAAAATTCGGACAGTACATCTGGAGATGGTGGCGAAGCCTTTACACAAGTAAATCAGGGCAGTATAGTTACAAACACGGTGTTGCCTCGTCGCCAATGTTGTGGGTTGTCAGGAGAGCCAACACCAGGTATGAGAGGAAGCCGAAAGGCACGCGTTTTAGCTCACGCAGGCTGGCGTGAGGTCTGGAACATGACAAGGAAATTAGACTTTAGAAAAAAGGACGTAGCTGGTGGAATACTTAACTTTAATCCATTAATGATGAGTGTCGCTCTTGAGTGTACATGACTCAGTATCAACAGTAACTGGTAATGGCGCCTTGCTAGGTCGTAGCAAATGACGTAGCTGAAGGCTATGCTAACTATCGTCTCGGCAAATGAGAGCGTATTTTGTCAGTGAACCATCGCTAGCAAAGTCGGTTGTACAACTGGGGCGAGTGCTAGGAAGTCTCTCTAGACCTGGCGTGTGGCGGCGCTCGGTCTGCAATCACTGATAGTGGCGACACGCGGGTCCGACGTATACTAACGGACCGCGGCCGATTTAAAGGCTACCACCTAGGAAGTGTGGCGTCTGGCGGTGACACCACACCTAGCAGGCCAAGTAACTGTTCCTCCTCAACCAATCCATCTGGCAGGATACCTTCAGTTCAGACCATGACGTGCACGCAAGGCATTATGTGCAGGACGTCCATCGTTGATATCATATAAGCATTATGGTTCTTAGCGGCACTTCATCCCGAAGAGGCAATCATGCTGACTGAAGTCCCCCTGACAGCTAAAGAACATTTGCTTGAAACATTTTGTAATTTGCATCCGGACAGTTATTTCGGCTGGTCATTATAAATGGGACATCCTATATACACACATCATTTCCGCCCTTTTTATTGCTCATGAAAAGCACAAATTGCATGTTGTATCACCATATGGGGAGACCTTCAGAGATGGTAGTCCAGATAGCTGTACACACGGCACTTCTAATACCCAGCAGAACGTCAGAACGTCCTCTCGCATTGATGCATGCCTGTATTCGTTGTGGCATACTATCCACAAGTTCATCAAGGCACTGTTGGCCCAGATTGTCCCACTCCTCAACGGCGATTCGGCGTATATCCCTCAAAATGGTTGGTGGATCACGTCGTCTATAAACAGCCCTTTTCAATCTATCCCAGGCATGTTTGATAGGGTTCATGTCTGAAGAGTATGCTGGCCACTCTCGTCGATCGATGTCGTTGTCCTGAAGGAAGTCATTCACGAGATGTGCCCATCTGTACCGCGCTGCATGGTGTCGTGGTTGCAAAGATGGATCTCGCCATGGACATCGGGAGTGAAGTTACGCATCATGCAGCCTATTGCGCATAGCTTGAGTCATAACACGACGTCCTGCGCCTGCACGAAAAGCGTTATTCAAAATGGTGGCTTTGCTCTCAGGGTTCCTCCGAGTCACAATCCGTAGGTAGCGGTCATCCACTGCAGTAGTAGCCGTCGGGCCGCCTGAGCGAGGCATGTCATCGACAGTTTCTATCTCTCTGTATCTCCTCCATGTCCGAACAACATCGCTTTGGTTCACTCGGAGACGCTTGGAGAATTCCCTTGTTGAGAGCCCTTCCTGGCACATTATAACAATGCGGATGCGATCGTACTGCAGTATTGACCGTCTAGGCATGGTTGAAGTACAGGCAACACGAGCCATGTACCTCCTTCCTGGTGTAATGACTGGGACTGATCGGCTGTCTGATCCCCTCCATCTAATAGGCACTGCTCATGCATGATTGTTTACTCTTTGGGCAGGTTTAGTGACATCTCTCAACAGTCAAAGGTACTGTGTCTGTGAACACCTTTGGTCGTTCTGGAGGGGACGCTAACCAGTGCTCGGTACATACAGAATGTTGTTAGCTCTGTTCTTTTGCCAATCCTGCAACAACAAGGTGATGTGTTGTTCCAAAAGGATACTGCTGACCCACACACTGCTCGTGAAACCCAACATACTCTGCAAGACGTGCAGAAACTTCCCTGGCTAGCACGATCTCCAGACTCGTCTCCAAACCCAGCACCTGTTGGATATGATGGAACGAGAAGCGACTTGTGCTACTGGTCAACCAACAACTCTTACGGAACTACGTGATCATGTCGAGCCGGCGTGCCATAACGTATCGCAGAACAATATTCGCCATCTGTACGGTCGACTGGATCCCAGAGTCAGTATCTGCTTTGCCGCCCGTCGAGGCTACACCACTACTAGTAGGGGTGTTACGGCATGGGTCGATACCTGGTACTTTAGAACCGCTTGTGCTAATGATCAGTAATCGCAATCATTTCCTGTATTCGATATGCACTGTTGCAACAATAAATCTTGAGTCAATAAGAAAGCTCTAATTTTTTTCCAGTAATGTATATTGATTCGTTAAAAGATTATATGCGAAGACAGTGAAAGAACGTACTCGTTATATTAGAAAATCTTTTGCTGCTTGATTTACAACGTAGTTCTCTTTAAGAACAGAGTACAACGATTTACAGGGAGTTGTTTCTATCCCGGAACAAATACCGGTCAGTCCGCAAAATACCTACGAGTATCTACGATTGCCAGATTACCACAAAGTTAGTTAGGTGTGGGAACAGAGGAATACTTGTAAAATTCCTGTGCTTCACTTTGTATTAATTTTTATGTCTGTCGGAGAAGGGTACGGAATGTTTTGCAGTGGGCGGTGGGAAGGGGGGGGGGGGGGGGGGGAGAGGACACACATACTCCGTTGCTAAACGAATTTGTCCTTGTTGCCTAACACTAACCTGTGTTGTCTTTTACTTTATGAATATTAAAGCTGCTCAGTTACAACTTGAAAAATGTCTCTTTGGAATGATGACATTAGATATAATATTACTGTGTTTATTGACCTTTGCTATGTAACATATTTCCTAGCATTACCTAGGATCAGTCACACTTGTATTAACAGTTAAATTTACCTCGCTTTCGTCCTGCAGTTGCTCTTGTTGCATTGCGTTTCCATATTAGTTCATCATGTTGTAGCACCACGGAGCTGCTAATGAGAGAGGTCGTGAAAGCAGGTCAGACGGGAGCCGACCAAACTTGTTTATGCCAGGGACTAACTGCTGTCTTGACAGGAACTGCCACCACGACGTCGAACCGGCGATCATCACGCAGTTGAGGGACCAGCATCGTTATAACGACACAGAACAAAGACAGAGGCACTGCAACGGCGCGGCCTGACTGCATCCTCCCGAACAGTAGGCCCTGTTGGGCCTACGTGCATTGGGCAAGACAAGTACACTTACATGAATGCATGATGTCTGCTCTTTCGGACTCGTCCGAAGAAACAGACACCACGCATTCATATAACTGATTCACCTGGCCGGCCATTGAATCGACAGCCATCAATGCAGATGCACATTTCCGTTCGACCTCCACCAGGACTCTAAAACTAGCGAGCATAGAGAGCATGAACAGGGACTGCGGATAGATGGAGTTAGGTGGGAATGTGAGTCGGCATGGGGCGTACCGAGATATTCCGCACATTTGCGGGAAACGCAGTGTCTGCGTGGCGCAATGGTTATCGCAACTGCGTAGTAACCAGTAGATGCCAGATTCGGGTCCTGGTCTGGCACACTTTTTCACTCGTCGCCGCTGATTCCGCACAAAGTCTCGATGCAGCTGATATCATTAGTTCCTTTCCTTTCCTTTCTTCCCCTTCCCCTTCCAATTTACATAATACAAGGACACACCAAGCTCATATACATACTCCTCATTTCTTGAAAGATGCGTGAAGTATGGCAGTCTCAAGCTTCGAGGATAGGTCCTCACTAGTCGACATGAATATATGAACTGCGACCATGAGAGTTGGCATCCACTAACTGAAAGCCTACTACATTATCTGAGTCCGATGCTGTGGACTTACAGCCCTCCAGTTGGTGGAAAACCTCAGAGACTACTTCCAGTCGCAGGCAGCCCCCTACCTACTGTTGGAGACAACAAACGTGCAGCCGCTCCCACCTTTTCCTACGCACGTTTCCTGTGGCTGACCACCTCCATCTTTCAGATCAGGCACTACTGCTGAAAGCTGCCCCCCTCTACAGGGTCCATGAGGGAATTCCGCGTCTTTCGGCTTGA
This sequence comes from Schistocerca serialis cubense, assembly GCF_023864345.2. Classification (NCBI taxonomy): domain Eukaryota; kingdom Metazoa; phylum Arthropoda; class Insecta; order Orthoptera; family Acrididae; genus Schistocerca; species Schistocerca serialis. Next base: position 336,882,031 of record NC_064642.1, read on the forward strand.
CATGCCCTAAGCTGTGCATTCAGTCAGTGCACATGCAACCACGTACACTTCGCTTCTGCATTCCCGCTGAGTCACTGGTGTCAGCGCAGGCTGCCTGCTTACCTCAGCACCTCATCACTTGGCGTCTTCAGCAGACACGCTGGAGGACATTCCCACCGCAGAGCGCTGTAACGATTGTTATGGTGTTATAACCCTACATCTTTTATTGTAATTTAATATGCTTTTACCTAAATAACAGAAAAAACCTTTCTCTATGTTCTCATGTATAATATACCCCAACAGAACAAATTGTCCTGTTACGGGAAAAGCCACGTATAACACTCTTGCTAAAATTTGGTTTAGTTTTCAAATAAAGTACACCATGGTAGGCTAGTCCTGTTAATAGGAAAAGCTAATCAATAGAGTTAGCCTTTTTACAAGATTTCGCCTTGTGATGTGTCTAATGAATAAGTAAATCAGACTATTCAGTTCTTTTCCTAAGATTTACCCAGCGGTTAAATAGAAATACAGTATGAATAATATTATACTGGAGCTACAACAACTCAGTTCCAAGTTCATTTAGTGGTTCAGAACATGTACTAATGGTCGCCCACGTATCCAGGCAATGAATCAGTGAAGTATTGGACAAGCAAAAGTATGAATTTTGCCTACATTCTTCCTAATGTTTAATTTGGTTCTTCAAATTAATATTACTCCACGCAAACAATGTTGGAGCAGACGCTGGAATTTCTTTTTGACTACTACAGCCTTATAGATTACATTTTAAAAAGAGAAAAGGCCCGGTAGATATCTTCCGGGAAGCTAAACAAATTTGGCCAGAGGGGGCATATAGAAAATCATTTTCTAAAATAAAGAAATTTAAATACTAAAATATTTAGATAACAAAGCACATACTTTTTATACTGATCATTTCACTTCAAGAAAACTTTTCTTACTGGAACTGACATTCAAAAGCTATTATTCTTTGAACTAATTCTGTACAGTCAGTTAGCAGAGTCTAGTAACTTGCCTATACTCTGATTGAATTTTACGTAAGCAAACTTTTACGATAACACTTTACAATTGTTAAGGAAACACAAAAAACAATTTAAATGGTGCCTCTTTATATTAACTTAGCATTTCATAAGTCTGTAAAATAGGATACTCGGGTTCATCAAACACCAGGAAGGAACCCTACGTAGGTGTATGATTAGGATGAAATAACAGGGTGAACCACTTTGTTTAAAGTTCAAGAATGATTATTAAAAAACAGTTTAAATTAATGGTTCACGGTGTGAAAAAGTAAATTTACTATAAATGTCTTATCTGGTGGCTGTAGGCTTCGATGTGGCGAACAGTTATGGCGGCTACACTACCCACAGTATGGCCTGCAAGTCTCTTGCTGTATGGGCTTAACTTTTCTTCTTGGAGTCGTTCATTTCTACATACAGTAGTCCAACAACTCGCAGCTGTGCCGTAAGCCGTCTACAGTCTCCATCCGAGGCATTTTGTGCGAATTTGCAGGCAAAGCTTCTCCTGCTCCACAAATATGTTGCCTCAATCACTGTTGCCTACAGACTGTGTGACTTACTTCCTGCGCTTGATCTAGGTAGCACATCAACTCTTCCTTGCCACCTTTTGCACTCCCCAGAGCCACTTTCGTTTTAAACAAAAGCGCACTGGCTTTTACATAAAACGTACTTCTTATATTGTTGCTAAGCGTGACCATTTCTTAAATTGTCAAATTTACATCAACATGAACAATGTATACACACAAATATTTTTAAATACGAAAGGTCATCAGAAAACTATTTAACATACTAAACTATTTAATAGTATTTTGCATACTCACACACAATGCAAAGAACTTCAGTCTGCAGTATAGTACACTTTACGTTACATACACAGAAAATTTAGTACCAACCTGCGAAAAATTTTAAGGAAAAAAAATTATAAATATTTAAATGAACCATAAACAAGTATTGTTATAGTGTCTTCACATACAAAAATATATGTTTAGTCAATGATTTGTTCTTGATGACTATCAGCCTGCAACTAGACAATTTCTCTCACAGAGATTTGCAATGTTTCCCCCTATCCGCTCTCTCCTCTATATTTAACTGTGGAATTCCCATTGCACTCTTAATGTTATCGCCTATGCTTTAATGCATCCCACTTCTGCATACTGTTCATCACTAATAAACTGTGATCTGAGTTTACATTTGCTCCTGGGTACTCCTTCCAATCCAGTATCTGATATCGGAATCTCTGCCTGATCATGATGTAATCTAACTGAAATCTTGTCGTATACTTCAGCCTTTTTCAAGTACGCCTTCTTCTCTTCTGATTCTTGAAAAGATTATTCGCTAATACTAGCAAAAATTTGTTGCAGAACTCAGTCTTTCTCCTCTCTCATTCCTAGTACTAAGCCCATGTTCTCCTGTAACCCTTCCTTTTACTCTTCTCGTACAACCGTATTCCAGTCGCCCTTGACTATCAGATTTTCATTTGCAATTACGTAGTTAATAACCCGTTCAATATCCTCATATAGTTTCTCTGTCTTTTCTTCGGCGTATATACCTGAACTATCATTGTCGCTCTAGGTTTGCTTTCGACGATGAGAACAACACCATCACTGAACTGTTCACAGTAACACACTCTGTGCCCTAACTTCCTATTCATAACGAATCCTACTCCCATTATACCATTTTCTACTGTTGTTGATATTACTCTATACTCATCTGCACAGAAATTCTTCTCTTTTTTTCATTTCACTTCACTGACCCACATTATATTTAGATTGAGCGTTTGCATATCCTTATTCAGAATCTGTAGCTTCAATACCACGTTCAGACTTTCGACCTTCCACGCCCCGACTCGTAGGACGTTATCCTTTCGTTGGTTATTTAATATGTTGCTCATGGTCACCTCTCGCTTGGCAGTCCCCTCCCGGACATCCGAATGTGGGACTATTCCGGAATCTTTAACCAATGGAGAGATCATCATGACACTTTTCCAGTTACAGGCTACATGTTCTGGGGATGCACATAATGTGTCTTTAGTGCAGTGATTTCCTTTGTCTTCTGTATCTTCATGCCGTCGATCACTGTTGATTCTTTAGCTTTTAGGGGCAGTTATCCACTCCAGGAGCAAAAGAGTGTCCCGAACCTCTGTCAGTTCCTCCGCCCTCTTTGGCAAGGCCACTGGCAGAATAAGGGTGACTTCGTATTCCGGAAGTCTTCGGCCGCAAATGCTAATGATTTTTATTCATTATCCAAGCGGTGGCGCAGTTCTAACTGGGACTGTGGACGTTTTGATTACTAACCAAAGATGCTGCCTCTAGACCACTGGTATAGACAAACAAATGATTATACTTTCAGAAAAAAATGGATGATTTATTCAACTAAAAGAGCTTCAGAAACTGAGCAAGTCAGTAACACCTCTGGCCCATATCCAAGCAATTATTCGGCATGGAATTGATTGATATCCCTCCTGAGGGATATCGTGCCAATTTATTTCCAACTGGATCACTGATCGTCAAAATCTGAACTTGTTGTAGGGCCCTGCCCATAATGTGTAACCTCCCCCTCACTTATCGACCTTAATGACAGTGAAAAATTAAACCGCGTGTACCTAATGGAAATTTGGGAAAAGCAATCGTCACCGAAGTTAATCTGTCTGTAAAGAGGGAGGGAAGGGTTACATCTAAATGAAAGGAAAAATGCAATTGAAACTGGTGGAAATTAATTTTGAAAAGGGGCAAAGTTAATAACGAAAGTAAATGTGCGGCCGTTACGTTAACAATTAACTGGCGGTAATTAGATGTTTGAGATTTGGGGAAATTACGGTCGCCAGTCCTATGGACAATTACTATAGTAACTGAAAAAGAAAGGTTATTACACATATAGTTAGCACTAGAAGCGTGGCAACTGCAGGTTGATACGTGTAGTGTGAAAACTGAAAGTTTGTCAGAAGTAATAAATTTCGCTACACTCTGACTTAATTTAGCAAAAGAATTAATAAAACCGGAAAATTGAAAGTTAATTTAGTGACTGAAATTAATAGTGAGCTTTGTTTCTGAAGCACATCGAAGTTCAGTAAAATACGGTTAGTCTTGGGCTACCTCAACAATCATTTCAAAAGCTACTTGAATCTACGCAATTTAGAAATAAGAGATTTAACTTTGAACTTGAATTAAATGTTTCTGAACGATAAATAATAGTAAAATTTAGTACGTACCAAGCTGAGCTGTAGTCACAGGTAAGCTAAAATATGGTAACAAAACTCGCACTCTTAATTTGTGCTTGTGCAATCTAAATATTGTAGCCAGCTATGAATATCTTAACTGAACTTTGAAATTAAAGCAGTGTAATGGAATGATATTACTTTAATGCTGGCGTTTGAATCTCAATGACACTCGGGTTCATTCTGGAAAGGAAGGGACCCTGCTTGGTAATGCAATTGGGACAATGAGCAACGAAGGTTCATGCTAAGTTGCTGTAATTTTGTGATGCAACAATTTTAAATGCTGAGGTCTGCCATACAGTTCTAAAACTTTACGTGCTTCCAGTCTTCCTTGTTGGTTGATTGAAGGTTTGAAGCTGTCGATCGAGGAGGTGGCGACAGTCACTCATTGTCGGCCGTTGCTGTTGCAGAAGCTGGATGTCGGCGCGCCTTCTTCTCGACACGGTCACCAGGCGAAACGGGCTCTTGATGTGCGCCAGCTAATGCTTCCCGTCCGCGAGACCGTGTCAGAAACTATCATAGCAAGTCGAGCGCAATTACATGCCGCCAAACCCCGAAAGCGCGGCAACTCGCGGGAGCGTCACACAACACACCTGCTCCGCCGACCTATATCCGCCAGACTCCCCTCTGCTTGCGCTCCACGCGACAGAGTTAACACTACCAAAGATCCTAAACACTTTGGTTCTCCGCACGACCTATCGATGTATTCGTTCGAAAGCATAGTTTTCCCTAGGCCAGACCCAGCGTATAAATACAAATAATATTCACAAAACAAACCAATTATACATCGACATAAATGCATACAGATAAAAATAGTAAAACAATTACATTATACAAAGACACAGAAATGTTATATCTTCAGGTAACAAAATAAGGAAAAAAATCGCAGTGCAATAGATGGAAATAGGAGGATATGCATTTCCGGCGTTACAAATGTTTCAAACTTTTCAGTTGAGGAAAGATCCGGCGATCTTTCTGTCCAAGATAGGGTTTGGCAAGCTGGAAAACAAGCCTTAAAAACTCTCGGGGTGTGCGGGCAGGCAGTATCTTGTTGAAAGATAAGTCCAAGATGTCTTTCCATGAAGGGCAACCAAACGGAGTGTAGTTCACTGCTTTGCTATAATAGTGCCCAGATTACAACCAAAGGGGTCCTGCTATGAAATGAAATGCCACCTAAGAACAGTGGTTGTCAAGTCGCATGACGGGCGACAGTAAGACTGGTGTCCCACTGCTGTCTGGGACGTCTCCAGCCACTATTCGCTGCTCATCGGTGCTTAGTTCAAATCGGGACGTATCACTGAAGACAATTCTACTATCAATGAGGCCGAATGTGCACCACACCGTTGTAAACGGACTCATTGTAGACGCATAGGCTCCACGAGCTCCGCCCCCTTTCTGTGGCATTAATGGTCCTTGTGGTCACTGATGCACGAGTTACACCTTGGATCGATGATTATGATGTATCCGGTGCTCTGAGTGCGTTTGTGACAATCACTCTGTCCTCACGTCCTGTCGTTTTTCTAGGTCGACTGCTTCCTACTTGACACTGTGTTCTTCCACGGTTCAATCTTTCCTGCCAACATCGTCGAATAGTGGCATCGGTCAAGCGATTTGGCGATTACCCCAATCGGTTTCTTTGAGCCCAACTACACGTCCTCTCTCAAATGTTGACATCTGCGTGAACTGCTCACATACCTGCCTGGGAGTCATAATTACTGTCCAACTGAGTACACGGGATGAAGGTCGCAAGAACTTTATGCCCTGGTATCGACATGTACTCTGTTTTTGCCGGCCGCTGTGGCCGAGTGGTTCTAGGCGCTTCAGTACGGAACCGTGCTGCTGCTACGGTCGCAGGTTCGAATCCTGCCTCGGGCATGGATATGTGTGATGTTCTTAGGTTTAAGTAATTCTAAGTCTAGGGGACTGATGACCTCCGATGTTAAGTCCCATAGTGCCTAGAGCCATTTGAACCAATTTTTGTACTCTGTTTCCTATCGTTGCCAGTTTCACGGTGAAACTGCGCTGCAGCGTCACACATTCATTCCATCGGCCGGCAAAGTTTACAGTTTGGGATTTTCCATTGATACCTGTAGGAATATCAATGTGTCAGTAATCTGCATAACTCCTTCGTGGTGCATTAGTATTTTTTTCTTAGAATTTAATTATGCACACATCTACACGAACAGAACTAATTGTTAATTACTTTTACCCTACCAAGCGATGTATTATTTTAAAACTCATAATTTATCATTTTAGCAAATTCTTCACGCAATTTATGCACGCCGAGACTGCTCGCGACCGCTTCTTACGAAACCCGAATAACAACTTTCTCACATACTAGCGTGCAACCAGTGCCGCCTTGTTGTTGTTGACGTTAATAGCGAGACAATACATTTCCACGAACGGTGTTCGATTAGAAGCTATAGAGTCCGGCAAAAGACTTCCAGTATTTGGAGAGGCCGCTGCTTTAGTTGTAGTGGGAATAGTGATGTGAAGGGGGGTACCGAGCGATAGTGGTTTACGTGCCATTCTCAATAGGCGCAATGACTTTGTTATGTGAGAAAAATCGTTTGTTGTGAGGAGTATATACGGAACCGTGGTTCTATGATTACTACTCAGCGAGCATTTCGCATTCGGTTCGAACATGGCCGACATGATTCTCCTCCTGATAGAAAACTATTCGAGTCTGCCAAACTTAACACCAATTTCTGCACTGAAGTGAAAATTTACTGCCGACCTCGGACTGTAACAACGCCGGAAAATGTGGCGCGTGTGAGGGCGTTCGTCCAGCAATCTCCAAAGCGTTCGACGTTTACACATGCGGCTGCCCTGGGATCGTGTGATAGGTATGTGTTACCCAAGAATTAAGTGAGAGTGATTTTGAAACTCGCAGAGCTGTGTGTGAGGAAATTGTTGAGAACATTCCCCTTGGGGCTATTCTGATTTCTTCTGATGAGGCAGACATCCATTTGTCATGTACTGTAAACAAACAAAATTTCCACTACTGGGTAGCACAAAACCCTCAGGAACTCCTCTAACGAACGCTTCGCAGCCATCGTGCTATAGTTTGGTGCGCCGTTGCTGAATTTGATGTTGGGATCCATATTTTTTCGAAGAAGATGGCGAAAATGCAACGGTTAATTCAAATCAGTATTGTCACATGAAACAGACATTCCTCCAACTTTAGTTAAACCAGTTTATTGGGGCCCATGAAGAGGGAGAATTCTGGCCACAGCTCATACTTCTCGGCACTCTCTAGAAATTTTGAGACAGTTGTCTCCCAGACGTCTTCACGAGACACCGCCTGGCACCTAAAGTCACCCGATTTATTACCTAGTATTTTTTTTTCTTTTGTGGTACTTATACACACACAGGCAAGCAGTTAAGGTGGCAGTCACCCACGAATTGGCTGGTATTCCACCGAAAATGTCACGGAAAACTATGGAAAAATTCCGGGAAAGTCTTCGTCAATATGTCAGCAATGGATGACGCCATTTACTGGACATTATTTTTAAAACCAGCAAGTGTTACGTGGTGTAGTACTTCTTGTTCACAAATATAAGTATTTTCTCCGTATATTCGTTTGTTTGCAACTACTTCTTGAAATATGCGAGGTCCTTTTGTCGAACTCTGTACAAAGGAGAATACTTTCAAATTATTTATCCTGTGCGAACAGCAAAAGTTCCGTGATGTAGCCATCGAACTAAGAAGTTGGAGAAAAACTTAACTACACATGCACTGACGCATTACTGTTAACGCCAGAAGTTACGGTGTACACTACCTTATTAGAAGTATCATGACATCTGTTAGTGGGATGGCCTGTGTGTCCTCTTCCCTTATGACGGCTTGAACTCTACTGGGGAGAACTTTAGTGACTTGTCTGAATGCCTGTGCAACAATGCCAAGCCATTGTTCCCCCACAGCGGCCACCAGAGAGGGTGTTGATGTTAGACAAATGGATCTGGACGTTCTTACTGAGGCCAAAGGTGTTTCATTGGGTTTAGTCCCAGTCTCTGGCCAGTCCAATTCCCGAAAGTTTTATCCACAAAGCATTTCCTCACAGATGCTGCTTTATGGCAGGGTGCATTGTCATTCTGATACAAACAATGTCTTCATATTTGTCCGCATTTAGCCTTTTTTAAGCGCAGAAAGGGGATCATGCCATAACCACGAGAAATACCCCACACCCTAACACAACTTCCTCCTTATTCGACAGTGGGCACTGTTCGCACTAGACACGAGAACACGTAGAGTTCTCTAGGCATTTTCCAAACCCAAACCCTTGCATCACTCCAGATCACTTACACTACTGGCCATTAAAATTGCTACACCAAGAAGGAATGCAGACGATAAACGGGTATTTATTGGACAAATATATTATACTAGAACTGACATGTGATTACATTTTCACGCAATTTGGGTGCATAGATCCTGAGAAATCAGTACCCAGAACGACCACCTCTGGCCGTAATAACGGCCTTGATACGCCTGGGCATTGAGTCAAACAGAGCTTGGATGGCGTGTACAGGTACAGCTGCCCATGCAGCTTCAACACGATACCACACTTCATCAAGAGTAGTGACTGGCGTATTGTGACCAGTCAGTTACTCGGCCACCATTGACCAGATGTTTTCAATTGGTGAGAGATCTGGAGAATGTGCTGGCCAGGGCAGCAGTCGAGCATTTTCTGTATCCAGAAAGCCCGTAAAGGACCTGCAACATGCGGTCGTGCATTATCCTGCTGAAAAGTAGGGTTTCGCAGGGATCGAATGAAGGGTAGAGCTCGTAACACGTGTATTTCGTCATACAGTGTCCAATGGTGTAGCCCTTTGCACCAAATCAAGATTCGTGTCGCTCGTGAAGAACGGCTCAACTGTTGTACTCCTGTTTTTTTAACGGCCTATGGATAACATGCACAGTCATTCTGTTAGCTGTACTACTGGTAGTGCTTTGTAACTGACGAGTGATTCCTTCCCCAGATTTAATGCGATTTTACAACCACGCTGGGCTCAATACTCAACGTTTCTTGTTCATCAGTACATGAGGCCTGCAATGTCTTAGTTTATCTGTGGCTGTTCCTTCGCGATTCCACTTCACAGTCACTTCACCAACAGTCAGCTTGGACGGCTTTCGAAGGACTGAAGTGTCCCTGATGGCTTAGTTTCTCAGGTAACATCCAACGGCAAGTCCACGTTCGAAGTCACCGAGCTGTCCTTGGCGACCTGTTCTGCTGTTACTGCTATTCAACTGGCAACACAATACTCTCCGTCTCCTTTTATACTGACGGGTCAGACTGAGATAGTTTACGATGGGCTCCTATCTTACTGAATGTACGAGAGAGAGTCAAATGAAAACCTAAAATTTGTAATAACAAATCGAAATTTCGCGCCGTTATGCTGTAAGTAGGTAAGCGTGCTACAAACAGAGTGCAGAATGGCCTGTAGGTGGCAACATAGTGCAGATGCACACATACTGTCGCAGTACCGTTATAAAGATGGCCGCCCCACTTGCGACTTGAACCAGGGAAGAACAGCGTTCTGTTATTCGGTTTTTGCTTAGTGAAGGTGTGAAACCTATTGAAATTCATCAGCGAATGAAGGTTCAGTACGGTGATGCATGTTTGTCACAGCAGCAAGTCTACGAATGGAGTAGGAAGTTCGATAATGGTGTGACTTCAGTGGAAGGTGCTCCTCGTCCAGGTCAGGCACAACGAGTTGTGACTCCACAGAACATTGCAGCAGTTGAAGCCATAGTGAAGGAAAACCGCCGAGTGACACTGAATGACATTGCAGCATGTTTACAGGTTAGTCATGGGTCAGCACACCACATTGTGCATGATGTGCTCCAGTTTCACAAAGTGTCTGCAAGATGGCAGCAGACTCCTGAAATGAGAGAACGACTTGTTGATGCTTGTGAAGAACTTCTTCGGCGCTTTGAATTAGGTGATGGCTTCCTTGCAAGAATCGTTACTGGGAACGAAACCTGGGTTCACTTCCACCAACCGGAAACGAAGAAAGCGAGCAAGGAATGGCGCAATTCCTCATCACCAAAACCAAAGAAGTTTCGAACAGAACCATCGCCAGGGAAGGTTACGATGACTCTCTTTTGGGACGATAAAGGCGTCATTTTGGAGCATTACATGCCTAGAGGGACCACTGTCACTATGTAATCATACACACATCTCCTAAAAAATCAACTGCGGCCTGCAATCAGATTATGCATTGAGCGTGGGGGAGATTATAGTTCAAATGGTTCAAATGGCTCTGAGCACTATGGGACTGTACTGCTGAGGTCATCAGTCCCCTAGAACTTAGAACTACTTAAACCTAACTAACCTAAGGACATCACACACATCCATGCCCGAGGCAGGATTCGAACCTGCGACCGTAGCGGTCGCGCGGTTCCAGACTGTAGCGCGTAGAACCGCTCGGCCACCCCGGCCGGCGGAGATTATGTTGAAAAGTGATACAGCTTTATACCACTTCTGCACAATAAATAATATTTAAAAAATATTTAAGGTTTTCATTTGACTCACCCTCGTATGTAATTGCTCCATCACACTAATGTTCGCGAGCAATGGAAATCCCGCCATGTAGACATTTATACTGTCGAAAGTGACAGAAACAAAGAAAAATCAGCAACGTGTTCTCTAAGGAGTAATACGTGTAAATGTGAAGTTACCAGAGTTCTTAAATCAAATATGTGTTGTCAAGAGTAGCTCTGAGTTCAGACAGTCCTTTTCGTTATTCCCTGGTAGCATTCGGAATTCTCATCAGCATTTACATGTAATACCTGCAATCTCGGCGCATGGTAATGAATGAATCAGTCAAGCCACGGACGGGACTCATATTTTAGATGCGTTCCAACTTCTCCCCACGCCATTTCTAGAAGCGAAAGAATAAATCACGAGACAGGAGGCAGTCGACAATTTTACCAAATTTACGACGACCAAGCTGCTATCATTCAGTTTTTGTAAACATATTTATCTTAATTACGAAAACAACTTTTTAAAGAGATTCGCCGCCGGCGGCGGCAGTAAAAATCCCATTAGGCGTGACCAGATTTACTGCCTTCACCTGGGGCAGCCCCAAATCACTTGGAGTCGCCGTCCGCACGATTCATTGCCGTAGTCTCGACCTGCTACGCACGTGCGCACCGGACTGTGCTGCCTTCCCAAATACCCGTGAGAGGCCGCTTCTCAACTTTTGAGTCGGTCAGTCCAGCATTTACACTTTGTACATGGAGTAAGATAATTTATGAAGCGATCTTCCGAAGATCATAAATTTCTCTAGACAACAAGTACACGATCGACGTGTCCTACACAGCACGACTCGCGTTTGGTGTAATAAAATGACTCACTAATCTGAAATCCTACAGGCCGTACACCAGGAATTGAAATTACTGTTAGCCAGAAGACGGAAACTGCATTATTCCATCCATGTCTCATATCTTCAAACAGTAATCCGACCTAACCTTGCCTGAGTCAATACCGCTTGCGTTTCCGCCACTCCGGATACTGTCCATTCTTCCAATTTCTTCTTATTCGTGCTCTTCACTTCGCCCCCTCATCTGCCTACCCTCTCCTGCACAAGTCGTCCACTACTTAAGTAAGACCCTACTTTCTCTGAAATCCTTGGAAAACCTCTAGAAATTAGACATCCTCAAAATTTGAAAAGCAAAACACCACCGTTTCCCACCCCTATTCTAACAACCACGCACTTACACTCATACGTATCTTACTTCCGTTATGTCTCAGAGTACTAAGAGTTCCAAGTTATAAAACTTCTTACGGAGTTCAACCGCCTTGATGTAAGATAGGCTGTGGACCAGGAAGCACGGTGACGCAAGACAGACGGGCAGCATGGTCTTCAACTCGGCAGTAGCTGAGTGAGAGATTCCTGACATCGTGCAGAGGCGTCATCAGCTCGTTCCCTCTCCATTTCTCACCCTAATGAGCTGCACATTCTTTCCCAACACAGCTTCATCCGACGTATACTTCATGATCTATCTTTCCAACTGGCTGTACACGTTTAATTTTAAACTTCCTCCATCTCTTCATATATTTTGAGGCTCTAACAAAAAAATATCGGTATGATTCTGCAACGCGGTTGTGCACCGCCGCGTAATTCTTACATTAACAATAGTCCAAACTAAAAGACACAGGAAAAAAACACTACTTACGTTTTGGGAGAGAGTTAGGGATAATGGAAGGGAATATATACAGATTAACCTCTGTGTCCTATTTGTCTCAAGTAAAAACGTGTCACACAAAAAAAGTTGTTAGTAGCTGTTCAATACAAAATATTTATTCTGTGTCGAAAAAGTTACCACAGCAGTGATATTGACACTATCTCAAAACGGTAAACTGTGGTGCGTAGAATCTCAAGGACCATGGGCCATATTGCATTGCACATGTATTATTGTACCATCGTCACAGATACTCCGACACAATGCACCAAACGAGTCAACGAGTCATCATGTTGGACACCAAATCTAACACAGTTCATTGTAGTCCCTGGCATGCTGACGCAGTTTCACAGAGGGTTTAGAGTTTGACTGTTCCTAGTAGGTCACGTTCGGCACATTCGGCAATTTTTTGGCTCCAGTGTGAGTGTTTCTGTAATAACGTGTAGTTTGTGGATGAAGACAGTTGTTTGTTTAGATTGCTAACCGCGTGGAGGGCTGGTTATTAGTATTTGTCGTCTGGACGTTGTTCAACAGTGAACGTGTGTGTTTAAAGTTTGTTTAGGCACTACGTCTAGGAAATTGTTGCTGGCTCGCTTTGCGAGGTTTCCACAGCGACATGCGCTTGCTAATTGGACGTTCACTGTGCGTGTGGAAAACGTCTGTCGGTTTGAGCCACCATACTTATTTGCCGTTGTTTGGTACGGCCAACTGTACTTACAAATCTTTCGGTTGCGCAGTCGTAGGGTAGTCAAGTTCTGCTTCCTGTAGCTGTGACGGCGCGTTGCTCCAGTCAGCAGGTGCAATGAAACCTGCACTGAGTTAGCTGTCATGCGGTACGCTCTTGGGAGGAAAAACACGTGTGTCTTGAATTGTTCTCTCGGTTGTCACGCGGATTGCTAACATACGTAACAGCGGTTGGTGTCGGCGGTAGCCGTGAGGGAGTTAAATTCTGCTAGCTGTGTGGTATTAAAGTGTCTGTCTTTTTGATTACAGGTTTATTCGAGGAGCTTCTTGGCACTGAGTTATGTTGTCGATTTGTGCTGCTCTGTCCTGTCTTCAAGATTATGGTGTTTTAGTTTCTCTTGTGTAATGAACACACGGCTGAACAGTTATTTTAAGTCATCACCCTCTGTTGACCACTTAGTCTGCAGCTTCACGTTGTGTCTTGTAGGTTTGATTATAAGAAACGACATGTATGTTGCCTGCGTTAAGTGAACTTTTCGTAAACTTACAATAACGTACAGACCTTTAGCTGCAAGATCAACAATTGTATCTGTTCTTTCGGACATGTCCGAAAGAATAGATTCCATATTCAAATTCATACTATATTCTTAATTGGTAGACTTGGTTTCGTTTACAGTATTGTCCAGTATTTTGTTTCCTTGTGGTGTGTGTGCAACAGCAGACTTGGGTTCGTTGCCATAGTTGAATGCTGAATTCATCAATTATCCTGAGATGTTGCAGCAAAATCATTTTGTGAAGGGTTTTAATTCTTTTTATGATGCGTTAACATGGGGTGCTGACTATAATAAGGGGTTCATAAGTAGGCTTGTGGTATAATCCCAGTTACCATGCTAGTGCCTGTTTAAATGTAAAGTAGTTTAGTCTCCGCTATAGTCTGGAAATTTACATTCAGCCATGCCTTGTGCCGATTATTATAAGACGTTTACCATCTTACAGTGAGTATTTTAAATTAGATGCCTACTGAGATAGTGTAAGTCACGCTAAGTCACGAGAGAGCGCGGTATTTCGCTATCGTGGTTTTAGCTAATGGGGTGGCCGCTAATGTTAATTTGTAGCCAGTACCCGAGTACCCGAGTACCCGAGTACGTCAAGTGTCGGCTATGTGCTTCCGTAATGGTAGTGCATTTCCCGTTTTACATTTTCTGAAGCCTGAAATTTCGAGCTCTCGATTAAAAGATGTTTTTACTTCACGATTTTGAATGTCCGCAGCTAGTGACATTAGTTGGTATGCGACCGCTGTAGTTGTACATGTGTTTGTTCCAGCACGTCCGCTTTACAGTGGTCGTATACTTTAACCACCAGAAGGGCGCGCGCCGTCATTGCACCGACGTTGCGCTTGTCGAGATGGGAGGGTCCTCTCGTCTGGCCCCTGACTCGCAGCTACGCCGGGTGACCAAGACTGGCATCGATCTACATCTACATCTACATCCATACTCCGCAAGCCACCTGACGGTGTGTGGCGGAGGGTACCTTGAGTACCTCTATCGGTTCTCCCTTCTATTCCAGTCTCGTATTGTTCGTGGAAAGAAGGATTGTCGGTATGCCTCTGTGTGGGCTCTAATCTCTCTGATTTTATCCTCATGGTCTCTTCGCGAGATATACGTAGGAGGGAGCAATATACTGCTTGACTCTTCGGTGAAGGTATGTTCTCGAAACTTTGACAAAAGCCCGTACCGAGCTACTGAGCGTCTCTCCTGCAGAGTCTTCCACTGGAGTTTATCTATCATCTCCGTAACGCTTTCGCGATTACTAAATGATCCTGTAACGAAGCGCGCTGCTCTCCGTTGGATCTTCTCTATATCTTCTATCAACCCTATCTGGTACGGATCCCACACTGCTGAGCAGTATTCAAGCAGTGGGCGAACAAGCGTACTGTAACCTACTTCCTTTGTTTTCGGATTGCATTTCCTTAGGATTCTTCCAATAAATCTCAGTCTGGCATCTGCTTTACCGACGATCAACATTATATGATCATTACATTTTAAATCACTCCTAATGCGTACTCCCAGATAATTTATGGTATTAACTGCTTCCAGTTGCTGACCTGCTATTTTGTAGCTAAATGATAAAGGATCTATCTTTCTGTGTATTCGCAGCACATTACACTTGTCTACATTGAGATTCAACTGCCATTCCCTGCACCATGCGTCAATTCGCTGCAGATCCTCCTGCATTTCAGTACAATTTTCCATTGTTACAACCTCTCGATACACCACAGCATCATCTGCAAAAAGTCTCAGTGAACTTCCGATGTCATCCACAAGGTCATTTATGTATATTGTGAATAGCAACGGTCCTATGACACTCCCCTGCGGCACACCTGAAATCACTCTTACTTCGGAAGACTTCTCTCCATTGAGAATGACATGCTGCATCCTGTTATCTAGGAACTCCTCAATCCAATCACACAATTGGTCTGATAGTCCATATGCTCTTACTTTGTTCATTAAACGACTTTGGGGAACTGTATCGAACGCCTTGCGGAAGTCAAGAAGCACGGCATTTACCTGTGAACCCGTGTCTATGGCCCACTGAGTCTCGTGGACGAATAGCGCGAGCTGGGTTTCACATGACCGTCTTCTTCGAAACCCATGCTGATTCCTATAGAGTAGATTTCTAGTCTCCAGAAAAGTCATTATACTCGAACACAATACGTGTTCCAAAATTCTACAACTGATCGACGTTAGAGATATAGGTCTATAGTTCTGCACATCTGCTCGACGTCCCTTCTTGAAAACGGGGATGACCTGTGCCCTTTTCCAATCCTTTGGAACGCTACGCTCTTCTAGAGACCTACGGTACACCGCTGCAAGAAGGGGGGCAAGTTCCTTTGTGTACTCAGTGTAAAATTGAACTGGTATCCCATCAGGTCCAGAGGCCTTTCCTCTTTTGAGCGATTTTAATTGTTTCTCTATCCCTCTGTCGTCTATTTCGATATCTACCATTTTGTCATCTGTGCGACAATCTAGAGAAGGAACTACAGTGCAATCTTCCTCTGTGAAACAACTTTGGAAAAAGACATTTAGTATTTCGGCCTTTAGTCTGTCATCCTCTGTTTCAGTACCATTTTGGTCACAGAGTGTCTGGACATTTTGTTTTGATTCACCTACCGCTTTGACATAAGACCAAAATTTCTTAGGATTTTCTGCCAAGTCAGTACATAGAACTTCACTTTCGAATTCATTGAACGCCTCTCGCATAGCCCTCCTCACACTACATTTCGCTTCGCGTAATTTTTGTTAGTCTGCAAGGCTTTGGCTATGTTTATGTTTGCTGTGAAGTTCCCTTTGCTTCCGCAGCAGTTTTCTAACTCGGTTGTTGTACCACGGTGGCTCTTTTCCATCTCTTACGATCTTGCTTGGCACATACTCATCTAACGCATTATGTACGACGGTTTTGAACTTTGTCCACTGATCCTCAACACTATCTGTACTTGAGACAAAACTTTTGTGTTGAGCCAACAGGTACTCTGAAATCTGCTTTTTGTCACGTTTTCTAAACGGAAAAATCTTCCTACCCTTTTTAATATTCCTATTTACAGCTGAAATCATCGATGCCGTAACCGCTTTATGATCGCTGATTCCCTGTTCTGCGTTAACTTTTTCAAATAGTTCGGGTCTGTTTGTCACCAGAAGGTGATACTTTTAATTGAGTCGAACCAGGAAGAATCAATTAAAAAACGTAAGTTGAAAAGTAAATGTTTCAGCCCAAGCACCAAATGGTTCGTCCGCAGCTCGTGGTCGTGCGGTAGCGTAGGGTCCCCGGGTTCGATTCCCGGCGGGGTCAGGGATTTTCTCTGCCTCTTGATGACTGGGTGTTGTGTGCTGTCCTTAGGTTAGTTAGGTTTAAGTAGTTCTAAGTTCTAGGGGACTAATGACCATAGATGCTAAGTCCCATAGTGCTCAGAGCCATTTGAACCATTTTGAACCAAATGGTTCAAATGGCTCTGAGCAATGTGGGACTTAACATCTGAGGTCATCTGTCCCCTAGACTTAGAACTACTTAAACCTAACTAACCTAAGTACATCACGGACAGCCTTTCCCGAGGCAGGAATCGAACTTGCGATCGTAGCAGCAGCGCGGTTCCGGACTGATGCAGCACGAGCACCCTCAGTCATTAACATCCCAGTGCTCCACTCCCCAAACACGTTGCAATGGTACAGAATGGAGAAAGACAAACAGAATTACTATTACTGATTCATTTGTAAACCATTTTCCTCTGCCTTAACACTGATTTCTATGGCCTTCTGTTGAGAATGCATTCATCAGTTTGCCAGGGAATATAATACGCTCGACACCAGCGTGCACCCTGAGACGTGAAACCTCGCCGTCCCAGGGCCGGCGAATATTAAAGAAGGCCTAGAGTTGTTGGGAAGCACCAGAAGAAACTTCTGTCTCTAACGAAAGTTATTTCCCATGATGTAATCTCACCCTTAGGCGTTTATTGGTTCAAATGGCTCTGAGCACTATGGGACTTAACATCTGAGGTCATCAGTCCCCTAGAACTTAGAACTGCTTAAACCTAACTAACCTAAAGACATCACACACATCCATGCCCGAGGCAGGATTCGAACCTGTGACCGTAACGGTCGCGCGGTTCCAGAATGTAGCGCCTAGACGTTTATTGCAAGGACTTTGAAACGCCTTGTATATACTTCTACTGTTCACAGAAAAAAAGTGTCTATAGGAGCCCGACAATTGCCGTAAAAATGTAGCACTGATACCCTTCGTTATGGTTTGCAAAAAATCCAATAATTCAATGCTTCGGTCATCAGTTGACGATAATTATGATGTAGCCAAGATTCATAGTCCGCGGGCAGTTTTGACTTAGTTGGAACTTTCCTCCACAAGCCAGAGAGCACTTAATGGCCAACGTGGACCTATTTACCAACATACTCATTTGATTCTTTCAGTTGGTATTTGTCAGTTACTTACACTAATAAGACACTGGTAGTTTATTGTGACATTAGCCAGTGGCAAAAAGTTCAGCGTAACCACAAAATCCTTAACTGGATCTCAGAAGAATGACGAACAAGGTAAAAATATTTGGCATGCAACATCACGCAGACAGGTCAACATTTTTTTAATGTAACAAAACTGCAATAACACCTCCACAGAGGAACACAAAATCAGGAATATGATTGCCTCTAGCGTCCAGTCATGTTTTCCAGTAATGTGGCACGCTCTGTGAGAGGAGAGCGGACAGCGAGCGCTATCAGCAGTCGGTGTGATTTCTGAGAAAGAGCTGAACGGATGTTTAGAAGAATCCTAGAATCCAGAGTGGCGGTTATCGGGCAGTAATGCTACTCCCCGTGATATACCCTTTAATATGTAGAAATTAGAACTGGGAACCTTGTCGACAGCCCTCCACAAGGGTGAAGTCTTCACCTGTGAGAAGTTTATCCAGTGCGAAAACGCGATGGATATAGATGCTATGGTCCACGATGACGAATTCTGGACAAAGTACATCTCGAAAATTTCGCACATGGTACAGTGACTCATTGCTCTAGCCTCCAGAAGTTTTTCCGTACAGACATTCTAATCTGTAGGAATCAACAACATTCCGTAAAAGACGACTCTTTGAAACTCAGCTCCCTCTGTTCTTCCATGATTGCCACAAGTCCGAAGCTAGCCTTTGTCCCCCTCTGTTTAATAATAATACGATTAACAATACCAATTGGAACTTCTAGACTTTCTCCTGGTGATGCAGTTATCTGTAATGAACTGTTATCAGATCTTGATAAGATTCCAATGTGGTACACAGATTGGCAGCTCATTTTAAACACTCGCAAATAAAAAACTGTGCACTTCAAAAATCTCATAAACGTATGATAGTTTACCACAGTAACAATGAGTCAGAAATGGAGTCAGTTTATGCATACAAATGCTTGGGCGTAACAATTTGTGATGATATGGGGTGCAATAATCATATAAAGGGTGTTAATTCATGCTACACACTTCTAGAGGTTGTAGAGGGGAAAAGTTTTGCACTGAATCCCTGTCCAGAGACGTCATCCAACGACGCTACAGACCGTCAAAGTCATAGACGCCGGCGTCTGTAAATGTATTGATATACAGGGTGATTCCGAGATAATGTTACAGACTTTCAGGGATGATGGAGCCGGCTAAATGTATCAACTTGAGGTAAGACTCCCTCATTCGGAAAGAAACGAGTCGAAAGTTACAAGCGAAAATCATTGATACCTCCGACAGTGGACTACACTCACCGGTAGTGTTGTTGCTAAGAATGTGGGGCACGCAACCTTCAGAGGTAGTAATATGGACTTAAGACAAGAAATGCAAATATGAGTTCTAAAATGTATATCTAAGGAGCAATGAGCACTTGTTCATCTTCGCTATCGTGAAACACATACCCGCTACTGGAGAAGTGCTCATAGCTCTTAAGCTATGCATCTAGAGCCCATCTTTGCTAGACATATTTTCTTGTTTTCGTCCATACTACCACCTCTGAGAGTTGCCTACGCAACAATCTTAGCAACATCGGGACCAGTACAAGTACTCCGCTCTCAGAAATATCAAAACGGCTTTCACCCGTAACTTCCGACTCGTTCGCTTCCGGTGCAGAGGCCCTTAACTCAAATTGATACATTTATCCTTATCCATCACCCTTGAAAGTTTACAACATCATCACAGAATCACCCTGTACGTACATACAGTTACAGGCTCCGGTGCCTATAGCTTTGACTCTCTGTAGTGTCGCTGCATTACCTTTCCGGACATCGGTTCCTACTTGATCTACTAAGTTCCCTCTACAACCTCAAGAAATGTGTAACATGAATTGTGAAACTCCCTGTAGATTCAGTAGTAGGTAAAGCAGATTGCAAACTTCCGTTCATTAGTAGGAAACTGAGAAAATGCAGTCTACAAAGGGAACTACTTCAAAACAATCGTTCGTCTCGCCTTAGACTATTGCTCAGGCGTCTGGGGCCAATACCAAACAGACAGGAAGAAGGACAGCACTAATGTTCCCTGCGTTGTTTGACTCATAGAGGGCATCATGGGAACACTGAGAAACCTAAAATGGTAGACAGACGCCAACTAAAATGCAAGAACGAGTATCAGCTAAAGAACTTAGGAATATACTACTGCTCCTTCGTATCACTCCCGCAAGGAACGCGAAGACAAGTCTGGGTCAATTAAAGCCGGCACACCGACATTTAAAGTCTTCCCGTTCCACGTAAGAGAATGAAACGGAAATGACCTTAATATTTGCTTCAATGATAAATACACCTGTGAAGAAAACAGTCCTCAGAGATCCGCTTTGCGCAGTTCTGACCGTGAATTTTGGTTATTTAAACTCTAAACAACCGTTTTGCCGCCAAGGTTAACTAAAGTAAGTACGTCGGGGTTTGATAACGAACTTCGAAAAAAACGTGAAACGCGACAACTCCTCTAAATGATATCGCAAATATTTGAGGAAATGGCTGTAATTTTGTACAATTATTAATGGAAAACCAAACAAACAAGCACTTGGTCTTGAGTATGTCGTAATATGACGTCTTGAATGTAAAAACAGTTTATATAGCTGACAGCTATCAAAATACAATTTCCCACTGTTAGCGTGCCTTGCATCAAAAGCGAACGAGCAGCCTTACTATGATTGGTCGGCGCTCGGAAAGTAATGGTGGACGCCACAACAAACGCACAATGTCTTATACCACAACAAAATACGTAGATATACCTGACAAAACACTGCACACACTCATAAAAACACGTCCGTTCAAAAGATACCTCTAAACACATGCCATAACGTTAAAATAAAACAATAACCACTGTTAAGGGTGAAATCAACAACGTCGGCACAGATTGTGAACACACGTTACAGAAACTACTTTTATTTCTAAGGATGGCAAATATTGAGAAAAATTCGTTACAAGAGAAAAAGAAATTACATTTGAAAATGCTTGAAAAGCTTGGGCTTTACAGGGGAAGAGCGCTTGGCGTTGCAGCTTATCTGAATTTGTAGGGTGGCTCTGGGTGCGGTGGCGTAATTATTGTATCTCATGAAAGACTCATGGATACATCGTCTCGCTCCGTGTAGTATTCTCCGGGCGGTAATATTATCCTCCGCATCGTTCCTTTGGTCACAGGCCGGTTAGACGTAATTGATGCTGTATAAATCCACGTACGTATGTGTACGATTATTACGTTTCTTTCACACAAGTTTCTGTTTCTAAGGTTCCGTACAAAGTTTTAAAATAGTATAAATTTACTTTTACTCGGTAATTGTGAAATTACAGTACATCCGCTATTAGCAACCACGAGCGCGAATTCACAGTTCTGACGACAACAGTTCCACTCGCCGCAAACAATTTGAAAGTCTTCACGGTGATAGTTCATGTCTCAAGGAGCGCTGAAACTTGTTGAGTTGGAAACAAGTTAATAACTTCAGAGCACATCAGTTTATGCAACTCAGTTATAGGCCAACAGTTCGGCATTATTCACGACAATTCCTGTCCATCCACGTGCACATTGTCGTGGCCGTTTATAGTAGTCCACGAAGCTCGCAGTATTTACACAGTCTAACATTTTGTCATCCATATCGAAATTTAGTTCATACCGTAACCGAAAAATAAGAACGTAGTCGCAAAACGTCAGTACGTTTCTGTCTAGCGTGGCTGTGTGCGTGCACGTCATGACACTGCACACAACTGTTACCCACTGTTCGACTGCAAAAATCGATTTCGCTCTAGCATCACATTTTATACAACTTTGCTGTATATAACATTTAGTTCTACACAGTTATTTAACAAAAGCATTACAAAGAAAATCAAACATACGTTGAAACTCTGGAATACTCATTTAGGCCAGTTTTATACTATCATATTTCTTTGTCAAAGTTGATATATCAAATTACTTTGTCAAAGAAATTTGATGGTGCAGTAGGGAACTTTGTCAGATCTCGCCTGTCATCAAATAAATATCAGCAAATCTAGGGCCTCACAGTGGATTTTATCATAAAAGTCGTTCGTCTTTTGTTCACTGCAATGTGAAATGAAACCGATTGGAGCGCTGGCGTCGCTACAGCTGTTTGACGCGTCTGTAGTGTCTTTGTAAACATGGCTTCAAAGTTGGTGTGTTGCTTCGATTTTTATTAAAAACTAGGTTCTATTAATGTGATTGGGGGGGGGGGGGGGTGACCAAGGGGCACAGTGCACGCTATTAATTGTGTGTTGATGGGTAGGTGGAATATGCTGCAGGCGGCTTCATGTCCACAATCACAGCTACAGCCATCAACCTCTACATATGGAAACATCCAGGAAAAAATGCGCTTTATCTGTTTCGCACTTTTTATTACTTTTGCAGTTGTTGGAACACTAATTCTAGTAATTAAATTATTCAAAAATAAAAATAGTTCTTATTGCCCGTTTAGTGTACTAAACATTTATTTATCTTCACGAATTCATCTTTCAGTGCTTTATAAATCGCGTTACACATTTCTGGAATTATACGTATTTTGGTTAATGCGCAATGTTATATTCCAGTACTGTGTTGTAAATTAGAGCAACTCTCTCCTATGTCAAGAAATCGCATTGTCACAGTTTGCCTGTCTTCTGCGCGTCCAGCGTCCTCAAGAGAGTATTCTGTTTTATAATATGAGAAGCCACATTACTGATCAAATACTGAAATACAGTCTCATCCATTCTTATTTATATATGAGACTTGACATCCTCCACTAGCAACTTTTGCTGAATGCTTTTACTATCTCTAATAATATCTATGGCTTCATCCAAGTATCTTTCCTTTTTCTCCTCCACTTGTTCTTACAAATACACACAGTGCAAAGTTATAGTGGTGGCCTTTGAAAAATAGTTATCAAGGGCAAGGTATGTCACATTCGGTAACACAAGTAACACAGTTCAATAAAATAGTTTTTGTATACGTTCAGAGAAGTGTGCAAACATAGTTGCTTTATGAAAAGACATAATCCATATGACTGAAGGAACATCTCTATGTTAACATAAAAATATCTGTACTAATATCTAGGCTAAATATCCATGCAGAGTAAACACACAAGGGAAAACAGGAGCTCCACTGACTACAGGAGCAAATAGGACATGAGGAGTAAAGGGTAAGTTTTTATAGTGCACTAGGCCTATTGTACCTGTGGAAAGAAATAATTTAAAGTCATTCGTCGTGCGTCAGTCAACATATCAACAAGTAGAATTTGGCCAAAATAGTTAATATATGTCAGACTTGACAAGATAAATATCATCATATAGCAGAAAAAGAGTAATCATCAGGCAACAAGAATTTAGGTATCAAACCAAAAATCACTACAGAGAAAAAGAAATCGAGTCTAGCAACGCAGCAAGTCGCTTAGAAAGTAACCAGAATCCCACACCTTCTATAGCAGGGAAAAAATATCATCATGAAATTCCAAGAAAATATCATCATCATCTACACAGATTCTCCATAATACAGGGTGATTCAAAAAGAATACCACAACTTTAGGAATTTAAAACTCTGCAACGACAAAAGGCAGAGCTAAGCACTATCTGTCGGCGAATTAAGGGAGCTATAAAGTTTCATTTAGTTGTACATTTGTTCGCTTGAGGCGCTGTTGACTAGGCGTCAGCGTCAGTTGATGCTAAGATGGCGATCGCTCAACAGAAAGCTTTTTGTGTTATTGAGTATGGCAGAAGTGAATCGACGACAGTTGTTCAGCGTGCATTTCGAACGAAGTATGGTGTTAAACCTCCTGATAGGTGGTGTATTAAACTTTGGTATAAACAGTTTACAGAGAATGGGTGTTTGTGCAAAGGGAAAAGTTCTGGACGGCCGAGAACGAGTGATGAAAATGTAGCACGCATCCAGCAAGCATTTGTTCGCAGCCCAGGAAAATCGACTCGCAGAGCTAGCAGAGAGCTGCAAATTCCACAATCAACTGTATGGAGAGTCCTACGAAAAAGGTTAGTTATGAAACCTTATCGTCTGAAATTGGTTCAAGCACTGTCTGCAGCTGATAAGATTAAAAGAATCGATTTCTGTGATTTTATCCTTGCTCAAATGGAAACAGATGAATCTTTCGTTTCAAAGATTGTGTTTAGTGATGAAGCAACTTTCCACACTAACGGGAAAGTCAACCGTCACAATGTCTGCATATGGGGCACTGAGAATCCGCGGGAAACAACTCAGTATGAACGTGACTCGCCTAAGGTGAACGTTTTCTGTGCCATTTCAGCCAGTAAAGTTTTTGGTCCCTTTTTCTTCGAAGGTGCAACTGTAACTGGACTACAGTATCTGGAGATGTTAGAGAATTGGCTGTTCCCTCAGCTCGAACAAGAAGCACAACAATTCATATTTCAGCAGGATGGAGCGCCACCACATTGGCACTTATCTGTCCGTAACTACCTGAACGTCAACTAGCCGAGGCGATGGATCGGCCGCCAGGCAGCCCGTGACAGAGCACTTCATCACTGGCCTCCAAGAAGCCCTGATCTTACCCTCTGCGATTTTTTCTTATGGGGGTATGTTAAGGATATGGTGTTTCGGCCACCTCTCCCAGCCACCATTGATGATTTGAAACGAGAAGTAACAGCAGCTATCCAAACTGTTACGCCTGATATGCTACAGAGAGTGTGGAACGAGTTGGGAGTATCGGGTTGATATTGCTCGAGTGTCTGGAGGGGGCCATATTGAACATCTCTGAACTTGTTTTTGAGTGAAAAAAAAAACTTTTTAAATACTCTTTGTAATGATGTATAACAGAAGGTTATATTATGTTTCTTTCATTAAATACACATTTTTAAAGTTGTGGTATTCTTTTTGAATCACCCTGTATAATATCTTCAAAAGAAAAACATCATAAAGAGTCATCATAATACTAGTAATATGTACAGAATATCATAAACATCATACCATTTGCTGAAAAAGGCAGAGCTGACGTATTCGCAATCCAGTAAGACCTGTTAAAAATGGATTAGAACAAACTTTGAAAATTCGTCAGGTGCGAAACCACGATACATGGTCTGCCAAAGTGTCTGCCAAATGACAATTACCTGAACGCTTACCATTTACTTCTGTATGTACCAACCTGACTTTACTAAGCTGCTTAAGTATATAGATCTGTCACTCTTAACAGAATTATGAAAGACAATGGAAGAAAAGAAAACATTTACAAGCACAAGGTTAGTATTTAACAGTTAAGAACATAGGATTAAAATGTGCTACTGGTAAAAAAATTGCAAGAATAAGGTCACCATAAACATCAAAGAAAATATATGCCTTAGACTATAATGTAACTGCCTATAGCTAATAAACAAACGGCAAAGCACGCCACAATCTATCCCAAATATGAGACAAAGTATAGTATGACCTCCACACAACATTCTTGAAAAGACATTGCATGAGTGTGAAAAATGATAAAGTCACAAATCAGGTGTAGAAGTATCATTTGTATGAATACGTTGCCTTTCAAGCCGTGTATGTGTTTCCTAGTTCATTCAGTACAAATGAGAAAATCATATCTTCCACAAGAACAAATAGTCAAGATAATGTTCGAATGTGTGTGAATTCCTCAGGGACCAATGTGCTGAGGTCATCGGTCCTTAGACTTACATACTATTTAAACTATGTTAAGAACAACACACACACCCATGCCCAAGGGAGGACTCGAAGCTCCACCGGGAGGGGCCGCGCAATCCGTGACATGGAGCCTCAAACAGCGCGGCCACTCCGCGCGCCAAAGATAATGCAGTAGACTATTATTAGGCAAGGAAAAATGTCATAGTATATAGTAGTAATTACACCAGAAATGTACATTGTTGTAAGATGTAGCATGGCTGTAGCCTGTTGTCTTGCTCTCATAGAGAAAAGAAAAGAAATTACCAAGTGTATTTAGGGATGTATAAAAATCTCACATATCTTCAGCTGCATATGGTAGTAGAAAATAGCTGTAAAACAGTTAGTAATGTCAACCTGCCATGAGTGATCCAAACTCATCTTTTACACTTATAAACCAGAAGTATCATCACGTGAAATAAAAGTCGACTTCAACAAAAACAGGGTTCCTAATTCCATTACCTCAATATTAATCATCATCTCATCAGTAACGTCACATAACACGTTATATATGTAAGCAACATAAATCATAATCATAAAAGTCGTTAAATATCAT
The DNA here is from genome assembly GCF_023864345.2 of Schistocerca serialis cubense. Classification (NCBI taxonomy): domain Eukaryota; kingdom Metazoa; phylum Arthropoda; class Insecta; order Orthoptera; family Acrididae; genus Schistocerca; species Schistocerca serialis. The sequence goes on from NC_064642.1 coordinate 336,908,327, forward strand.
CAGTAATCATCATCATCAAACATACTAATATGCAATAAACTTCATAACACAACTCATGTAAAATACGCCAAAATAAAATTTCCTGTTCTATCTAGTTCAATTGTCTCCCACACGAAAAATAACCCATAGCCATAAGTATAAAACATCCAATACTGTACACAAGGCATTTGCAATGACAATAGATACTGAGAAAAAGAAATTGTAACTCTTAGCAAATATTCCTTCTGACAGTAGACAAAAATGTAAGAAAGCAACAGGCTATGGATATCATAAGATAAATGGTAAAAAGTTCTCCAGAGTAACAGCATTGTAAATCCAAATATAAGTGCAAGTCCAACGTTATAAGATAAGAACAGACAAATAGGCTGTAGTGATATCAGTCCAGTAGTAATCCAGATCACAGCGTAAGTGTGTTGTCTGCAAAGCTATGTATGTGTGTCCCATTCATAGAACTCTTTGACAAATCACAAAAATCAGGGAAAATCGAACATTATAAAACAATAAATAACAAAGTAGAATGTGATCATACCAGTCCGATAGTAAACCAGTTCACAGTGTAAGCCTGTTGTCTGTAAAGCTGTTTGACTGTCCTATTCGTGACATTCTTTAACATTCGTAATATGGTGTACCAGTCGATATTTCTGCTTGAAGAAAGGAAATGTAGGCGGTTGATATCTGGTTCCTCGCTAGAGAGGATGTGATCAAAATTTAAAGATATCATATTGCCGTCGTTTTGTAACGTAATACGATAGTAGTTAAAATCCAGCATTGCTTTGTGTCTGTTTAAGAAATCGATGCCCAGAATTACAGTTGTTAATAATGGAACGATAAGAAAGTTAGTGAAAAATGTGTGACCTTGAGTAGAAAATTGCACATGAGTTTGAGATTTAACTCCAACGCTTTTATCAGGTACGGTACCATTCATTTTGATTTTATTGAGAGGTAAAATCGGATAATAATCATCAGAATTGCAGCGGTTGAATGTTGCGTTACTCGTGACTGTAACGGGAGAACCAGAAGCCAGAACTGCTTTTAACACGTGTTGGCCAACTTGAATAGTAATAACAGGATGATAAAAATGTTTCAGAGGCTGTTCAGTTTCGCGTAACAGTAGATCCCTGATGTCTTCTAAACGGATCATATGTTTTATAATGTCTGCAGAATGCGACGTGCCCTGTGTTGGCGCGGCTTCGGCATCATCTGACGCCTGGTCCGCTAGTCATTGCTGCGTAGCGTCTGTACTGTTTGGTGCGTCGCTAGATGCGACTTCAATGATTTGAACAGTGCGCTGGGGTTCTGAATGATTCTGATGACCTTGTCGCGGATGAAAATGTGAATCTGGTTCATTTAATCATAATGACTGGCTGTTATTTAAGTGCCCTTTATTTCCCTCAATTGTGATTAAAATTTGTATTTCCCTGTTTATTCCCATTGTGAGCTTTAAAATGCTGGTATGGCTGCTGTCTGTAGTTACGGAAATTGTTCCTGTGGCCGGCCGAAGTGGCCGTGCGGTTAAAGGCGCTGCAGTCTGGAACCGCAAGACCGCTACGTCGCAGGTTCGAATCCTGCCTCGGGCATGGATGTTTGTGATGTCCTTAGGTTAGTTAGGTTTAACTAGTTCTAAGTTCTAGGGGACTAATGACCTCAGCAGTTGAGTCCCATAGTGCTCAGAGCCATTTGAACCATTTTTTTGTTCCTGTGTACAAAATTATTGCCAGAGCTATTTTGCGAAAATGATTGCTGCTGTGACAGCCGTTGCGGCAAAGACTGGTGTATGGGTTGTCTGGAATTAACGTATTGCTGACTGTTGTTGTTGTGGTCTTCAGTTCTGAAACTTGTTTGATGCAGCTCTCCATGCTACTCTATCCTGTGCAAGTTTCTTCATCTCCCAGTACTTACTGCAACCCACATCCTTCTGAATCTGCTTAGTGTATTCATCTCTTGGTCTCCATCTACGATTTTTGCCCTCCACGCTGCCCTCCAATGCTAAATTTGTGATCCCTAATGCCTCAGAACATGTCCTACCAACCGGTCCCTTCTTCTTAAGTTGTGCCACAAACTCCTCTTCTCCCCAATTCTGTTCAGTACCTTCTCATTAGTTGTGTGATCTACCCATCTAATCTTCAGCATTCATCTGTAGCAACACATTTCGAAAGCTTCTATTCTCTTCTCGTCCAAACTATTTATCGTCCATGTTTCACTTCCATACATGGCTACACTCCATACAAATACTTTCAGAAACGACTTCCTGACACTTAAATCTATACTCGATGCTAACAAATTTCTCTTCTTCAGAAACGCTTTCCTTGCCATTGCCAGTCTACATTTTATATCCTCTCTACTTTGACCATCATCAGTTATTTTGCTCCCCAAATAGCAAAACTCCTTTACTACTTTAAATGTATTATTTCCTAATCTAATTCCCCCAGCATCACCCGAGTTAATTCGACTGCATTCCATTATCCTCGTTTTGCTTTTGTTGATGTTCATCTTATATCCTCGTTTCAAGACACTGTCCATTCCGTTCAACTGCTCTTCCAAGTCCTTTGCTGCCTCTGACAGAATTTCAATGTCATCGGCGAACCTCAAATTGCTGACTAGACTGTTGAAAATTGTGATTCTGCTGTTCGTACTTATTAGGAAGCCTTGGGTTCTGCTGAAAATGTCGTTGCTAATTACCATAAAAATTCTAGTTGTTGTTGTCAAAATTTATACCCTTACTGCGATTGAAAAACGTACCAGAATGACCACAGTTGTGTTGGTAGTGAAAATTACGAGTGTTGTTAGAAAAGTTACTATCATTCTTACGTCGAGAATGAGACTGATCAGTTTCAAATAATTGAAAAAGGTCACGAAACGCTTGTACTTTAGATGTTTGTTGACCTGCTCATAGCGCACTTTTCAAATTGCCTGGAAGTTTTGAAATACAGAGGTGGATCAAACCAGACGGGCTGAATGGCTCAAGTAAATACTGGTTTTGTTGTACCATGTAATCAAAGTATTGTGTTAACGTCTCTAAACTGGATGTGTTGGCATTCGGTAAGTTTATAAATCTGTCTTTTAGAGCACGCTGTATCGTCTCAGACGAGTACGCTGCAAGGAAAGCGCTTTGAAATTCTTCAACCGAAAAACATTGGCACGTAATAGGTCGCATGCTCGTCAACGGTTCACCCTCAAAAAAGCTGCAAATAAATTCTAATTTATGAGAGACAGGCAAGATTGGCGGCAAAGAAAAGGTGAACTGCGGAATCCAGTCCAAGGGATGTAGACAATTAGGACCAGTACGAAATACTTTGAATTTCCTGACAGATAAAAAATGTCCGTAGTCGAGTCCATCGGTTCTAAAATTATCAAAAAAATGCTGACGGTTAAAGAAGGTGCGTGAGTTGTCATGTGCTTGTAACAGATATATTTCTCAGACCGGTTTAGGAAGCTGAGGTTGCGAAGAACGTTCTGTATTCTGATCGATACAATGCGTGGCAAAATTATGTGAGCAGTCCCGAGAAATGGTATAGTTATTTATGTCAGACGGGCGAGCATTAATTTTATGAAGTTCCAGTTTGATTTGGCGATTAATTTGCATCTGTCCCTGTCGAAATTTTTCAAGTGATTGAAAGTCTTCTGTGTCAGTGAAGCGTATCTTCAGAGTGATTGCCACGATTTAATTTTCATTGTGGTACTGTGTCGGCGAGTTCATCATATTCAGCTTTCAGATTGTCGTATTGGCTGTGAATTTTGGTAGTATCATCTTTAAACGTCTGTAACTGTACAGCATGACTGTGTGTCTTTCTTTTTTTGCAGAGTAGCAACAATTTCACTTTGTACCGACTTTCTAATTTTAGCAATAAGTAGGGCTTTGTCTTGCCACTGCGTTTCAGAAATGGTATTAAGTTATTCATCAACGGCTACTTCACTGTCTGAAACACGTTGATTAAGGTCGTCATGAGCTGAAGTTAGTTCGCTTAAATGAGATGTGACATTGGTTATCTCTGTTGTAATATCATTTACGCAATCTGCTAAAGCTTTGTGACTGTCTTTAAATTCAACAGAGAGTGCTTTATCATTCTCATGGAGTGCATCTAAAGATGTTTTTGCTTTTCAGATTTATGTTTAAACTCCTCAAATCGAGTAGCGTGTGAATCAAAACGTTCTGTAAGAGATTCATGATTTTTAGAACATTTATTGTTAAGTTCTTGAAATTGTTTAGTAAGGGTCTCGTACTGTTTTTAATTTCGTTAACAAAAGGAGTGGATTATTCATCAAAACGCTTTGTAAGTGTCTTGTTGTCTTATTTAAGTTCGTCGTTACTGCTTTTAAGTTCGTCAAAATGAGTGGATTGTTCATCAAAACGTTCATTACTCTGTTTTTGCATTTCACCTAAGAACTGAAACAAGCGATCGAAGTGAGCTTGCTGCGTGAAATTCGTATAATGTATAATCAAATGAATCTGTTGCGTAACAGTTCTGTCTGAGAATGCAATGATAGCAAATCTTCCATATTTATCTGTGCTATTACTATTCTCAGAAAATAAAATATCAGTATTAAGACAAATATTATTATCGGAATGTTGAGTTACGTCAGATTCAAGAGTGTCTACAATGTTCGCGCATTGACTATCCGGTTGCAAAGACACAGCGCCTTGCTTTATTATGTCAGAAATATGGTTGGTATTAGTAGCGACTGAATGATCGGCAAAGGTATTGCTGTTGACGGTTGCATTTTGCAAATCAGATTTTTGCGAATTCATCGTACTGCGTGATTTGCTGACAAACGTACTATGCGGCATTACAATAGATAAATATAAAAGAGAAATCATAAATGTAAAAGGCAACGTCGAGAACAATAATGTAAAAGCTGAAAGGTAAAAAACAGAATTAGCAAAATATGCGTTTCCCAAAGTACAATAATAATTAACGTAAGACTGAGCAGTATACAATTTCTGACTGCTTCTCAAAACATTCCTGCGTCCGCCGTACTGTACAAAGACATGCCCCATGTTAAAGTTATCTAAATAAATAAAAATATATGTGGTAGTTCTGTGTCTGATTGAAAGATCTGAGCTGCAATAATAAATGAAATGTCGTAATGAAACATGTACTCTGTCTAACGTGAATGCAAAGCTGCTGCGTAACAATAATTAACTGTCATGATGTAAAGGGAAGTCTTTTATACTGTAGAAGTTAACAATCTGACTGCAAGAATTTTGAACAGTATAAACTGCCTGAATAATGAACTTTGGCATAAAACCTGTGATAATTAGTTTTACAAAACTGATCACAGGTCCCAGAACTAAAAATGATACATAGCACAGAAAATCTGTCTCTGAATGACATAAGTTGGGCCTGATTGAATAAAAAAAATCAAAATATTTAGTCGTTACCTCTATTCTGCGCAAATATGGATAACGCGTTGCAGAATTGCTGTCTTGCGCGCCGCTATGCTAAAGCTGCAGATTAGTATATCTACACAGAGACACTCGTGAGATGCAATAAGTTCTCTGTTAGTTGCAAATCGAAGTATACTTTTGGAAAAACCACGATCAATTCAAAATTGTAAGAAAAAGTTAAGTGAAAAATGAAATATGGGCATAAATGACAACAATACTTTTTTTGCATACTGTGAAAAACTGCTCATTGTTGAATTTAATATTTTATTAATTCCTTAACATTCAAATAATACACTTTCCTATCCTTCAAATGTAGGAACTCTCAGTACAATAACCAAGTTGGTCCAAAGTCGCAGCAATAATGAAAAAAAGGGTAACATCGATATGATATATACCTCTGACATTCCACTTCTGGTATACACTTAGTTCCATTAAACTTCCTCCTTTTCAAATCATTTTCCGTTACAATCTTGGTATTATCATGTTCATTTGAACATACTGATAAATTGAGACTTTACATTTGAAACATACCATTGCCATTGTTTCCTCCCTTTAACACAGCTTAACATTATCTGCTCACGGTGCCCTCACGCACACCAAAGATGATAACCTAACTTCTGCCATACAGCTTTGCAACATCGCTGCTCGCTCATAATCGATTCAGATACCAAAATTATATATGATGCCCATCAGTCTGACCATGTCACTGTTTTCCAGTAGTCTACTGTCCAACCGATATGGTCACCACACCAGCAGAGGCACTGCAGACGAAGCAGTGCTGTTAGGGAAGGCACTGTCCTAGGAGATACATTCGCCATAAATACCATATTGATTTCTGGTGATATATGAAGCATTGTTACTTGTCTGTTAACACTGACAGCTCTACGCAAACGCCGCTGCAATGACATCAGAAACTTTTTCACATGAATGACCTGACTACACAAGTGACAGTTCCGCCTATGCACTGCCCTTTTATGTCTTGTGTACGTGATACTACCGCTACCTGTACGAGGTGCGATAATAAAGTAATGAGACTGATGTGAAAAAAAAATGTTGCTCACCATTTTAGTCAAGTTTAGTGTTGTCTCCTTCAAACTGATTCCACACACTTTTTCCAGCGCTTCTGCCATTGATGGTAACATTTCTTGAACTCATCTTCTGTAATATCCTCCAAGACCCTCGTCACAGCTTTTTGGACATCTTGTGTTGTTTGAAAATGGTGTCCCTTGACTGCCGTTTTGACTCTTGGAAATAAAAAAAAGTTGCACGGAGCAATATCTGGTGAATAAGGTGACTGTGGTAGTACTGAAATTTGTTTTGAGGTTAAAAATTGCTGTACTGCCAGAGAGCAGTATGGAATGGCGCATTATCGTGATGCAGAATCCAATTATCAGCAATGGTGGGACAGACACGAAGAAATCTCTTACGAAGTCTTCCTTTGTAGTAAAATTGGTTAACTGTTTGTCCACGAGGCACCCACTGTTTATGAACAATTCCCTTGGAATCAAAGAAGCACACAAGCATGCATTTCACTTTTGACTGCCATCTTCATCTTCAACATTCGTTCTGCCTTCACTAAACATTTTATACCAACGAAAAACTTGATCTCTTGACATAACCTCCTCTCAAAAAGCCTTCTGAAGCTTACCGTAAGTTGTCGTCGCGTTTTCATCCAATTTAATGCAAAAAGAAATGGCATACTGTTGTGCAATATTATGTGGTTCCATTGCGTGACAAGAGACACAAACACGTGTTAACTTATTACAGTACAACTCACGCCTGAGCAGTTGCATCGATGTGCCGCTTGGACTAGAAGCAGCCTATAGACTAAGGTCAAAGATATTGTCCCTATGCAAGCCTACAGGGTTGCCACATCTTGCAAAGAAAATCAGTCTCATTACTTTATTGTCATACCTCGTATATGCGAATATTGCTAACCCATGGCTTTTGTCACCTCAGTGTATTATTTCTCATGTCAACATCACTTTTTTCTTAACAATACCAATCATACCAGGGATACTGAAGACTTGATTTTGCTTTAAAACGTACTATTTCTGGAAAATCTTAACGTAAAAGAGACATATGAAAAAATGGCATTATGGAAGCCGAGTTTGATGCCTTTACTTTACAGAGCTAGCTTATTAATCACGAATAAGAGCCTCCCTTATCTTACTATCTTATTACAAATACCTTTCTATATTTTTAAAGAACTTGTTAAGTGCATAATTTGTACAAGCATTGCCATTGATAATAACTGTGACTACTGCAGTAGACTATTGTCTCTGTTTGTCATCGCCGGCCGAAGTGGCCGTGCAGTTAAAGGCGCTGCAGTCTGGAACCGCAAAACCACTACGGTCGCAGGTTCGAATCCTGCCTCGGGCATGGATGTTTGTGATGTCCTTAGGTTAGTTAGGTTTAACTAGTTCTAAGTTCTAGGGGACTAATGACCTCAGCAGTTGAGTCCCATAGTGCTCAGAGCCATTTGAACCATTTCTGTTTGTCATGGAAGCCGACTTTTTCAAACGAATATATTTTCCGAAACGACAAACATCCTGTAGAATTATTACATCCATCAGATCTGTCAAGATTACACCCACACAACTTATACTAAAGTAAAACAGTATTGTCTTGTTGTTAAGAAACGTTAATGCTAAACAGGGTTTACAACAGGACAGTCCCAAGTGTCAATGGACGATGTTGCTGTAACTTGGTGGGTATATAATAATACAATACATATTTCCTGATGTGCAGTTTCTCTTTCAAGCGGTAAACACACACCAAAAGTTATTTTGGTATATTACGTTTAGAGGGAATATATAAAAAAAAGTGTTTTATATAAAAGTTGAGATGTAACTAACGTTCTTGAAAACTGTATAATCAATATTTTGAAAAGATTTGAAAATTTGCAAATTACCCCGCCACCATTAATTAACTGTGCAAAATAGAAACTTTCGCTGCAACACAAATTAAAGAAGCTTTCACGTCTCATACAGCTGTTTTTGAAGATAAATTCTACACAATGTGCTGGCAGAGTAAGCGCAATATACCTTATTAAAATATCGAAATGTCCATTATTATTCTTATTATTTGTTTTACTTATTTTGTTTTATGTTTTAAACTGTTATATTACGTAGGAAATTAACTTTATTTCGTTTTTGTTTCACATATGTGTATTTTGTTGATTCAAAGTAGTAAGTAATTAATTACTGTGATACAAATGCGTTACAATAGTGATAATCAGCAAAGAAATGCTTACAAAATGACCTTTTTTACGCCATGCACACAAAATGATCGAATTTTCTCCCTTACTAGGAAAGAAAACGCCCGTTAAATATCATTTGACTTGTTCAAGCGTTAAGTTTACTGGAGTTCTATGTCGCCACAAGAACGTTTGGGGCTTTACAAAGAGACTTTCGAATTCTCAGTACATACTCTTCATTAGTTTCATTTAAAACTATGAAAAGTGGGTAAGCAATCTGTCAGCTGCAGAGGCTGATGGCTGTTTCGTGTAAATAAAGTTCCCTTTGCGGTGGAACTCCGTAAGCTCTAGAAGTGAAAGTGTCGAACAACGTACGTACCATAAGCAAACGCGGTCCATTGTGACGATGCTCTCAAATAGGTGCAGCTCAGCGTGTTGTCCGCAGAAAACAGTCTCTGAGACAAGTTCTTCGTGACACGATGACGGTGATTTGAGGACTTGTTTGGTATGTTAGTAGCAGTTTTTGAAGGCTGTTATTTGAAGATTATAAAAGGATTGCACCGTACAGTAACATGCCCTGTAACCGCCTCCAGGAGCCCGCCCTACCCGGCACCACTTCTGGCTAGTCGCAGCCCAGAGGTGCTGCAGTTTGCGACCTGCAGTCTACTGAAGCTCGCCAACTAGCAGATCATAGTTGGCGACACCACAGACAACGTCGCGAGTCTGCCGAGCGCTGCGTGTCCAGGGGTTTTCTCACAAGGGAACCTCCCCATCGCACCCCCCTCAGATTTAGTTATAAGTTGGCACAGTGGATAGGCCTTGAAAATCTGAACACAGATCAATCGAGAAAACAGGGAGAGGTTGTGTGGAACTATGAAAAAAAATAAGCAAAATATACAAACTGAGTAGCCCATGCGGTAGATATGTAACATCAAGGAGAGTCTGAGCTCAGGAGCGCCGGGGTCATGTGGTTAGCGTGAACTGTTGCAGAACGAGAGGTCCTTGGCTCAAGTCTTCCCCCAAGTGAAAACTTTGCTTTCTTTATTTTCGCAAAGTTCGTTCATTGACGTTTCTGTTCACTGTAATAAGTTTAGTGCTGTGTTTTGCGACCGCACCGCAATACCGTGCGATTAATAGACGAAAGGTCGTGCCTCTCCAATGAGAACCGAAAACATTTGATCGCAACGTCACAGGTCAACCGATTCTCCACAGGAAAACACGTCTAATATATTCTATACGACACTGGTGACGGCATGTGCGTCACATGACAGTAATATGTTGTCGACCCACCTAACTTGTACACTTGGCGAATGGGTTAAAAGATTCTTCTATCTTGCCCGATTTAGGTGTTCTTGTGGATGTGATAATCACTTCCAAAAAAGTGATGAAACCATAAGATTTTGTCACATAAACTGCAAAAAATGAATGCAACAGTTTCACAGTCGCACAGTTTTCCCTGCGCTCTGTCAAAACATATATTTTTAACGTTTTCAAATTTTTCCGTGTGTAGACCGTCAAATCCTGCATACGTCCAAGCAAACCTGAACATGTCCTGGAATTTTGGAGAGCGAAGTTGATTATGTCTGAGTGCCTGAACTTTGATAATTGACACACGATCACGTAAACAATACTGCTCTGTGTACCTGTGCAGCTTCGCAAAATAATTGTCTGAAAATAAAAAATTAAATTTTTCACTCGAGAGAAGACTTGAACCAAGGACCTCTCGTTTTGCAGCTGCTCACGCCAACCACGTGACCACGGCGCTCCTGAGCTCACATTCTCCTTGATGTTGCATATCTTGCCCATGGACAACTCAGTTTGTATATTTTGCTTATTTTTTTCATAGTTCCACACAACCTCTTCCTGTTATCTCGATTGATCTGTGTTCAGTTTTTCAAGGCCTATCCACTGTGCCAATTTATAACTAAATCTGAGGGGGGTGCGATGGGGAGGTTCCTTCTCAGTGGTGCCTCCTACTGTATAAGCCGGCACCGACAACTCTGCAGTAGTCTTTTCTGCCGTTTGCTACTATTACAAAACTGTACATAGCCGCACGACTTACACGCTTCAGGAGCTCTCTCTCACGGAACGCTCTCTAGATTACTACGCATCGTGCAGGATTCCTGGATGTGGCCGTCAACACGTTTCACCGTATTTTTCTTCAGACTGCCGTTACGTGTCAGCATTCACTGAACCTGTGGTGCTGAACAAACTTGATGCCGAACTGACGCGAAACTTTATACTGCGTATAAAGTACATCTGTTTACAAATATGGAAGGTAGCAACCGTTAACTAATTTAATATTCGCCGTATCCTAAGTGATCATTTAAGGGTATGGAATTCCCTGAGACTTCTATCAATTCGCAGGAAGTGGAAATGAAAGACGCCATTGTAGCATTGATTTTTGGCACCATGGATGGACATACGACTATTATGGAACCAGATAATGGGCTACGATTTAATGGATCGCAGTTCCATGATATAGCAATGACTGACGATGATTGTGTAACTGGTCAACATGAGGAGTCATTCATTCCAGGCAATGTCCTTTCATCAAATAGCAAATCAAATTTTGAATATAAGAAATCTGCGGTTGAATTCTGCAAAAACGGAAAGAACGGGAAAAGGTCGCTTTCATCCGCGCAGCATAAATATCGCAAAGTTACGTCAGTGAAACAGCTATATCGCTGTGAAAAGTATGTTCTTCATGATGGATCAAAAGGTGAGAAGGTGAAGGTACTAAACTGCTGGACTTTACGAACAGTACTAGAGCCTATGGATCCTCCACTGGTTAACCAAGATACTGATCTTCAAACTTGAGCCTTGCAATTCAGCAGGGAAGTAAAGTTACCCAATTTCAAGGCAAGCCCCGGAAGGCTATTGAATTTTAAAAAGACACGTGGAATTGTCTCTTGGAAAATAACAAAGTTATAACTAGACGTTATATAAACGGCAAAAATGATCTCTAAGAGGTCATTTTACGAGTATGATTGGTGGTTCACGTTAAGGAGCATATCAGCGTTTCAACGTAGAGTTGCACTCTGGACGTACTTTTTTCCAAAAGGGTGCAAAAGAAATTGAATCTATATTGCAATCATTGTCATCAGTTATTGATGATTAAACAATTAAGCCTACAGTCTCTGCAGCTGACAAACTGATTACCTTCCTGTTCATAGTTTTAAAAGAAACTAGTGGAGAGTTTTGACCGAGAATTCGAGACTCTGTTTTCGAAGGCTCAAATTTTCTTGTGACGGCAACGAAATCTGGTAAACTAACGTGTGACTACGTCATAAGATATTTTACCTAAGTTTTATTTCCCAGTGCAGGAGATAATCTATATTATTGTTAGATTCCCGGGGTTTTGAATGTCGTATCTGAGTACGAGGAACTTGCTCATTTGATAATCACGAAAGGTTCGACGGGACAGATACAGGCGTTGGACGTAGCGGCTTTCGATACTGACAGAATTTAGTGAGAAGATTTTCAGATCTAGTTCTGCTGCATGGTTATGATGTCAATCTCCACTTAAGAAACAATATAATCTAACTGCAGTCTCTTCAGCAAGGTTTACTAATGTTCTGAAATATGTCGGATACGAATAAGGATATGTAGAGGATCGCCCACCACATATGACGACACGTGCTGAATTTTGTTTGTTATTCTTTATCACATCGTGTGTATTAAGTAGAGAAATGTCTTTCTTATCATTATTGTGACAATTTTGTATCATAATAATGAGCTATTTATTGTTTTCAGTTAATGGAGTACACATATGTGAAAGAGGAAACTAAAATGTAAAAAAATACATGAACTGAAAATGTGAAATAACAGTTTACAAAAGACTACAAAAACATATGCAGTAAATAATTAGATTAATGATGAACATTTAGATATTTTAATTAGCACATTGTGTATAATTTATTTCCCAAAAATGGTATTACAGAACCCATTTTTGTTACACATGGATGTATGTGGCGTTAAAGCTTCTTTAATTCATGTTGTAACACAAGTTCCTATTTTGCAGAATTCATTAACAGTTAATTTGCAAATTATCAATTTTTTTAAAAAGTTGATTACACAGTTTTCAAGAACGTTAGTTATATTTCAACTTTTATGTGAAACACATTTTTTATATTTCATGGTTTAGAAGCTATTCCCTCTAAATCTAATATGCCAAATTACTTTTAAGGGTTTATTTTGACCCATAACAGTGAAATTTGACACAAACAAAAAAATACCTATTACATTATTTTGCCCCTCTCCACACAACCGCCAAGTTTCATCAAGATCGCTCATTCACACTTGGGACTGTTCACCTATAAATGAAGAGAGCACGCATGGTTGTAACAAAACTCAGTGAATTTATAATTAATTGTCAGGAGACTGACACTGGGAATACTGTTGTAATAAGGCAGATAAACCTAACACCATCTGATCTAAGCATACCTTTTCAATTGACAAGAAGACAGCTGCCTATTAGAACTGCATTTGGTATCACTATAGACAAGTCTCAGGGACAAACGATTCAGAGAGCAGAACAGTATTTACCAAATCCTGTCTTTATGCAAGACAGTTGTTTTTTACCTTTTCATGAGTAACTAAATCAAATAACATTTTTGTATCCCTTAAAGGGAATGAAGTACAAACAAATACACGAAGACTACATTCTTACGTCAAATATCGTATACACTTAAGTATTACAATGTTCAAAATTATGTGCATGGAAATGTATATACAAGGATGTATCATAAATTCATCGCACCGTTAAGTTCATTTTTCAGGATGTTTTCTCTCCATTCCTACAACTACCCATATCCCAAAGACTACACTTATTCCAAACACTGTCGTTATTTAAAAACTATAGAAGTGCGAAAGTTTCTCTCGGGCCCCCTGGTTTTCTTATAATAGTTTAATGGTCAAGAAAAATAATGGAATATGTTTTACAGCAACTCACGTGGCACGGCTAACAGTGATATCAAATTGTAAGCTGTAACCAGACAATGGAGGTCCTTCTTCTTTCCTGTACGACAGAATATAAATATTTCAGTTTCGAATGCCCGGGTGTCAGGTACTTATTGTCCAAATTATTTTTTAACTAAATCTACTTGACCACAGAAACCTCTAAGGGTGTCACAGCATGGAAAAATTGTCGAATGAGTCGCGAAAAGCTGTTTTGAGCAGCTTTTGCACATAACCATAGTCACTTTAGGTTATTACAGTCATTAGCGACGTGTTAACGCGAGTGAGATTATTCATGGCGGAAACGCTCAGTCGCTACCGCATGGAGTCCTCGCTCCTCCTGTGATAACGGAAACGTGCTGGGGTGCGACGAAACTGCTGCTGTGTAGCCTTCGCCGCGTTTATTCCTAATGAAAACACGAACCTTCCGTGCGACAGGCTTTCAGAGAGGGAACTTTAAATCTCCGTGTACCGGAATGTAAAACCAGTCGTGACAATTTAGAAAATCACATCTTCCAGCTGAGTATTTACAGCTCCGTAATCCTCTAGCTGGCTGGGTATTCACGTAGCGTCGCTTGTCGTTAAGCGGTGCCGGATCCTGTTAATATATCAGCTGTTTTATTGTGAGAAGTAAGCAACAAAAAGTGAGTATTATGGCCGTTGTAAAGAACATGCGTTCAGCGTAAAGCTTGAAATTTACAGGGGAGTTATTTCCTTTCAGATTGCTAATCGTATCTTTCGTGCCTCAGTTAATCCGTATTTGTTACTATGAGTGCGGACAAATTTATTTCATTCTGTGTTCATCCCTCTTTATTAGCACGCCAACGACACAAGAAAAGTGCCGAGTAAAAATAGTGTTAGACCGACAAAATTTATTCATTCGACGTTTATTTCTCGTGTTATGCTCAGTAACTAATGCGATTTTCTCTATGAGTTAACAAATGAGAAAAATGCGGGAGTGATATTTTCGAACTGGGAGCTACGTAACAACGTTGGTTTTAGGTCGAGCCAACGGCAGATGATTCATTTGTTGAAAGTAACATAAGAGTAGGTAATTCAGTCATTTATTTTTTATTCTAAAAGCAGGTAAGTGATCTACATATCCTTCATTAATAAAATAATACAGAAATACGATATGAATGAATTTTGTCTTAATATGAAAAGTGAGGCTTCCTCGATAATGGAGTGAACTTTTAATTGGGCAAGCAGAAATGTCACACTTTTTGGGGCAAAGGAAGTCGGTCTGAATGCTGGAGGACATGAAGGATGATGCTTGATGGAACTGTGATCAGATGGACCAACTCGGTAAAACTTTTTGTCGGAAGTAGGGGTTTGTACAGCGTGACCCACATAAAACTGGTACGCCTCAAGTACCGGTTAATCTTCTCTAGTCGAACTGCTTGTGTTGTCAACACTATCTCGAAAGATGGCTACACTGCATTTTATCGCAAAGTTGAGTGCAGCTGTACGATCGTGCGTCAGTTGTTGTGAGAAGCTCGTATTGTTGAGTTGTTATAGAAATGGGGCAGCTTGTATTACAACGGTGAACTGAGATTGTGGAGTGTTACATAAAGACAGGCTCCATCAAGGAATGTAACGAAATGTTTCAAGCGAAGTATCCTGGTAGGAAACTCCCCAAGACCAGGACTGTTCAAGATCTGTACAGGGAATAGTGAGCTGTTGGAGCCATTCAGAATGTGCAGAGGAATAGGTGGCCGGCTGAGAGGACCCCTGAAACAACGGGCAGAATTCGTACGGACGTTACAAGAAGTCCCCGCATGTCGGTAAAGACGTTATCACAGCATGTTGGTACATCTCGTACATCGTGTCATCTTGAACTAAAAGATATGAAACTAAAGGTCTATGTTGAGAGTGTGGTGCAAGAGTTGAAATTTGAGGATCAGGAAAAGTAGAGTCCGTTATTGTAACTGGCTGAACTGCTAACTGTTATTTGGACCCCTTGCTTTACTTCATCTCAGCTGATACCTGGTTCCATTTGTCACATTATGAAAACTCACAGAACTTCAGAGACTGGTTGCAGGACAATCCACATATCCTGCATGAACAACCCCTCAGAGAAGGTAGGTGTTTGGTGGGTGTTGTCTGGCATGAATATTAATCGTACCAAATTACTCAATTACACCTTAAACGGTGACAGATATCTACAGATCTTTGACTCTTCCTATGCACAGTTAAAAGACGCAGAGAAGCTGTGTGCAGTATTTCAACAAGATGGAGCAACCGCTCACATATCCAACCAAAGTATGGCCCACATCACCAGCATGTTCCTTGAAGACAGACTTGACAATACATGCTTTTGGTGACCAAGGTCCCCGGACTTACATCACGTGATTTTTATTTATGGGGAACAGTGAAAAGCAGTGTTTGTTGACAATCCACGCACAATGGCCAGCTTAAATGGAATATTACTGGAGAAATTAACAACATAGCACCGGTAGAATTACAGATTGTTGCTGATAAGGTCACCACACAAAGTCAGCGATGCCTGGATGCCCACGGCCACCAGTTTCAGGGCCTCTTATAAACAGATTACTACATGTATTTTACCGTTGCATCTGAATCGTTGCCACTTAATCCGCAAAGACATTTCAGATCTTCTGCAACTAAATACACTACTGGCCATTAAAATTGCTACACCACGAAGATTACCTGCTACAGACGCGAAATTTAACTGACAGGAAGAAGATGCTGTGATATGCAAATGATTAGCTTTTCAGAGCATTCACACAAGGTTGGCGCCTGTGGCGACACCTACAACGTGCTGACATGAGGAAAGTTTCCAACAGATTTCTCATACACAAACAGTAGTTGACCGACGTTGCCTCGTGAATCGTTGTTGTGATGCCTCGTGTAAGGAGGAGAAATGCGTACCATCACGTTTCCGACTTTGATAAAGGTCGGATTGTAGCCTATCGCGATTGCGGTTTATCGTATCGCGACATTGCTGCTCGCGTTGCTCGAGATCCAATTACTGTTAGCAGAATATGGAATGAGTGGGTTCAGGAGGGTAATACCTAACGTCGTGCTGGATCCCAAACGAGCAGTCGAGATGACAGGCAGCTTATCCGCATGGCTGTAACGGATCGTTCGCCACGTCTCGATCCCTGAGTCAACAGATGGGAACGTTTGCAAGACAACAACCATCTGCACGAACAGTTCGGCGACGTTTGCAGCAGCGATGATGTATTCTACGACGGATCTCGATGCACGAGTGGCAAAACGTCATTTTTATGGATGAATCCAGGTTCTGTCTACAGCTTGATGATGGTCGCATCCGTGTTTGGCGACATCGCGGTGAACGCACATTGGAAGCGTGTATTCGTCATCGCCATACTGGCGTATCACCCGACGTGATGGTATGAGGTGTCATTGGTTACACGTTTCGAGCACCTCTTGTTCGCACTGACGGCACTTTGAACAGTGGACGCTATATTTCAGATGTGTTACGACCCTTGGCTCTACCCTTTATTCGATCCCTGCGAAACCCTACGTTTCAGCAGGATAATGCACGACCGCATGTTGCAGGTCCTGTACGGGCCTTTCTGGATATAGAAAATTTTCGACTACCGCCCTGGCCAGCACATTCTCCAGATCTCTCACCAATTGAAAACGTTTGGTCAATGGTGCAACTGGCTCCTCACTATACGCCAGGCACTAATCTTGATGAACTGTGATATCGTGTTTAAGCTGCATGGGCAGCTGTACCTGTACACGCCATCCAAGCTCTGTTTGACTAATGCCCAGGCGTATCAAGGCCTTTATTACGGCCAGAGGTAGTTGTTCTGGGTGCTGATTTCTCAGGATCTATGCACCCAAACTGCGTGAAAATGTAGCATTTCTTCTTGGTGTAGTAATTTTAATGGCCATTAGTGTATATCAATTTCACAATGAGATATGTATCTGCAGGCACAGCGGGTAGCAAATAAGTTGCTCGGAACAACTTACATTCTTTACCTAGCTACGTCTAGTGGTTAGCGTTGCTACCTCTAGGTCACGGGGTCCACTGCTGAACTCTCAACCGTGTCGTAGATTTTCTTCGCTCGGGGATGGATCATTTCACCTTATGTTAATTGACGTGCAAGTGGCCGAAGTGATGCCAAATAAAAGGCTTGCACCATTTGTCTGAACAAGCCCATATACGATCATCCGCCAGCTAATGTCACACGATCATTTCATTTCTACGCAGCAGTGAAATGAAACGTCGTGTGGCGAGGGCCTCCCGTCGACTAGGCCGGTCGCCTGGTGCAGGTCTTTTTAGTTGAGGCCACTTCGGCGACTTGCGCGTCCATGGGGATGAGATAATGGAGATGAAGACAACACAACAGCCAGTCCCTGAGCGGAGAGAAATCTCAGACCCCGCCCGGAATCGAACCCAGGTCCCTTATCATGGCATTCCGTCGTGTTGACCACTTGTTTTTTTTTTCATATCAAAGAGACTTGGTACTATCATGAAACGTCAGTTGACCATAGTCAGATCATCATGTAATATAAGCTGCAAATGGGAAAACAAATTAATTATGATAACAGAACAATAATAAAAGGAGAAAGACGAAAAAACGAGAACATCTTCGAAAAACCACCACCAAACTCTCATGATTGCATAACCAATTTTTATGGTTTTTTTATATTTATTTCGTTTTTTAATTTTTATTTATTTTGTATTACATAGAGTCTCAAAGCAGAAAGACAACGAATCAGATCATATTCTAAATAGTAAACTAAGAAAAATTTCAATATGATTTCACGGATTGTATATGCTCATGTGTATATATACTTCATCTATAACATTTGAAACACGTATGTAACGCAGCAGCGATGGCGAGGCATTGTAGCATCTGTGACCAGAGAGTATGCGCTTGACCGCGCGAGTGTTGCGAGCGGTTCTCAGTCAGTAGTAGTCTTTGCGAGTTAGTTGTCGCTATGCAGAGTAGCAGTCAGTCAGTCGTTGCGAGTCTGTAGCTCTGTCTAGTTGAGAGCAGTACTCAGTCTGTAGTCGTCATGCAGAGCGGTCGGTCAGTAGTAGCAGCCCAGTGCGGTTGTGTGATGTAGGCGGTCGGCAACAATGGTCAAGATGAGGAATAAGGTATACTGTTAATTAATATAATCATTAGATAATGAAAAATTTTATTTATTGTAATTATTCTCCAACAAGTCTCCCAATAATAATTTTTTATTTCAAAAGCATTTTTTCAAAAGTTTAATTTTTTTTGAACTAAAGATCTCGTTGCACTTCCCATTTCATTCCACTTCTTTTTGAAGAAAAATTTCACTAGAATTGCAAAAAAAAAAAAGGAGAATATTATTATTTGCAATGTAGTTCCTCCAAGTGGTGCGCAACAACAAGAGCAGATATGTGACATCCATTTATTCTGAGGTAAGACTTTAATTCTGATTGTTTTTACACAGGGCCAAAGACCGATACTTCGGTTTAATTGAATTTTCTTGTCACTGAATGGACTTTAATTTTTGAAGGATTTATAATTGAGTCAGATTGCGAATTTCACATTTGTTGCCATTGTCAGTACATTTGATTGTGGGCAGGTTACGCATAGAGCCATGTCCATCAGCATTTCTAATTAGTATCGTTATTTTCTTTTAAAATTTTTGTGGGGAGGTTACACTTGGCTCACATTTCTATTAAGTATTGCTATATTTTCTTTTAAAAATTGCGGTGGGGAGGTTACACTTGGCGACACCCAGTCCAGGATCGTATTTCGTTGAGAGTCTTTTGAGCGACAGTCAGATATCTGCTCTTATTTGCTTAGATAATTAGGATTTGGCGCAACGCTTTTAATAATATTGTGACTTTCTTTCTACAGGTCAACGGCAATTTGCTGCTTTGTTGTATTTGTGTGTTGCTTTTGCATTGTGCTTATTTGCTTTGTGAAAAATTTTGACTATTGTAAAAATGCCGCGAAAGACTGTGAATAGTGTATCGCGAAGTATTGTGAATGAAATTACCGACTTAAACAACGTGACCGATAGTAATTGTGATACGCAACGTAATGATGACAATCCTGCGTTCACTAACAATCAGTGCATTCCAACCACTAATGATGACTTTCACCTTAATGATGAACAAACGAACTCAATTGTCTCGTCTGTTAACTTGACGACAATTGATGACGCAGAATGCTCTATGGTAATGAGCGCTGTAGAGCTTAACACACCCGATTTGGAAAATTCAAGTAATGTACAGTCAAATCTGTCTAATGAAAATGAACAGATCACACAAAGTAGGACAGATGTATTTAATTCCGAAACAATGACTGATAGTATACATTTGACTGACAAACCTTTTTGTAAATTTCAGAATGACCAAATGGTTACAGAAAGTGAAACAATTCCAGATCCACTATTGAACAGTACAGATAATAGAAATGGTAATTTTGGCTCGGATCCAATTATGGCAATACTGATACAACTTAGGGAAGATAATAAACAACAGAGTGAAAATTTCAAACAACTTAGGGAAGATAATAAACAACAGAGTGAAAATTTCAAACAACTTAGGGAAGATAACAGACAGCTTAGTGAACAAATTAGAGACGTTGCCGCGCAGTGGCATGACACTAAGGAACAATTGCGCGTGGAAATTGAGGCTTGTTCTCAAAAAAATAGCGAAGAAATTAAGTCTGTTGCGCAAGAATTAAGAGAAATGCAAACAGCCGCAACAGAAACACTCAGAGACGAAATTAGCAGAGTCGCTAAACAATGCTCTGAAAAAGCTGCACAATTACGGGACGAGTTTAAAGCAATGACGGTAGAACTTTCGCGCACTATGGACGCAAAGATAGACGCGAAATTCGAACAGCAGAACACTCAGATTAACGAGCGCTTTAGTCAGCACATACAGAACAGTGATACGCGTTTCCGCAGATTTATTCAAGATCAAAACAAAGTAAAACGACAAGTCATGGAAACAATCACTGCACAGAGACAAGAGGACAAACGTAAAATATTCGCGAAAGCGAAGACGTATGTAGACAATAATATTACTACAGTGTCCGACAAAATTAATACCATAGAACAATTGAACGCGGAATTACGGGATGAAATTTCTGATCTTAAAGCAAAAACGGATACACACACAGTAAATATTCAAACAGTGACAGATAGATTCGAACAACTAGATCTAACACAGGATTGCGATGTCATCAAAGCTGATGTTAAAAAACTGAGCGAAACTACGCGCAAGTTGCAAAAACAGATTAATGCGTCTGATTCTAAAACCGATGATCAGGTTAAAATACTGACTGAAAAATGTGATGAATTGGCCAGTCGTATTGATGTTATCGAAAATACTAATGACAATAAATCAGACGATACTGCACCGGTTTCTTTTATCCAAACACCTGAATTTCAAAATTTACAGCTGACAATTAATGAAATCGATTCATCTAACAACACGTTACGTCGGAAGTTATCAAATTTACAACAAGAAGTAACAGAAATGAAAAACACTTCTGTTAATAATACACAACAGACGCCACTTTATGAACATGTGTCAGAGTCACGCAGCGTGTATAATGTGAGCAATTTACAGCAACTACGCGACTTAAAATCCGAAAAGCCACGCGACTTAAAATCTGAAAAGCTACGCAACTTGAAATCCGAAATGACACAGACGAACAGATTCACACACAAACCTGAACGTGTTATCAAACTGAGTGACGAGAACGTAGATTTCGAGCAATTTGCATTTGTAAGCAAATGTAAAGAATTTAATAATGACAGAACACAGATACACGATTTGCACTGTATACGACAATTTATCTTTGTACATTCACCGCTATTATCGGTAATGGAGAAACTAGCTTTGAACCAGATGCGACAATTTATTTTTGTATTTACAACAGCATTGCCTGTAATGAAGAAATTTGAATTAGCACGAATACAACAATTTGCCTTTGAAATTTTACCGCTATTGCCTGTAACACAAAAGCTAAAATTTATTTGCAGTGCGTAAATGACCTCAGGGGATTCATTACGCTTTAATGAATATGTGCCGTAGCGAGCATAGGGCCCCGAGCTGTAGTAGTGCTGTTTCATCTTTAGTTTTCTGCACTGCTGCCTTTTCTTCTACTATCCTTTATATCTATCCAAACTGCTCTTTAACTATTGCTCTACCTAGTATTAAGAAACGTATGTAATGAAAACCGGATACGACAAATCTTTTACCGAATGTGACAATTTTCAGTAGGCACTCCAGTACCGCCGTAATTTTAATTACAGATAAAATCGTAATCATCAGTATGTATAAAATTTTGAGCAGTCGGAACCATATTTTTGTAACAATAGATGTTTTTCACCACAATAGCATGAAAGTCAACCGCTTAGCATACGTAACCAACAATGCAGTCTACAAGGTCAACCAAACTTTAATGTTTCGCCGCGTGCACGTATAGTCCCAGCCCCAACAAATAGTAACGCATGGCAGCAAAGAAATAACTACGTACAGACAACACACTGTTTCAACTCGCATCGCTATGCGCCGTATAGAAATTACTATCATGACAGACGTAAAAATGATGAGCACAATTTTCAGCGTACATTTAATAACAGTCGATCTTATGAGCAGCAACAACATCAGCAACAACAAATAATCATGAATGGAACAGACAATAGGTGTCATCCATAGCGTAACACGTCAGTAAGAAATAACAGAACAGTTCATATAGTGGATATGCCACAGCATCCTCCCGTAAATAACAGGACGAACGATAGAATTTAACCAGATACAGCACAGATTGCATACTACAGTAACGCAAACATTACTTTTGACACGCAGAATTTTGTTCACGAGAATGTTATTTGAAACATGCTTTATTGAATGCTCTACTTTTATCGCACCCAGATCTCACCAGAAATTTTTCCATTGCCACTGACAGCTCTAACACCGCTTTAGGTGTACATATTTTTCAGGAAATTGAAGAAGATGGTTCTACAGTAATTAAAAACATCGCATTTGCAAGTCGCATTTTGTCACCTGCTGAACGAAATTGTTCCGTTACAGAACTGGAAACATTATGTGTTGTATGGGCTTTTACGAGATTTCGGCACTTTCTTTATGGCAGACATACCACCGTTTACACAGACCATAGAGCTATACAATTTTTTGCTTTCAGCTAAATTTACTCACGACAGATTAAGTAGATGGAAACTATATTTACAAGAATTTAATTTTACGATTGTTCATATTCCCGGTACACAAAATGTTATAGCAGACGCACTATCGCGTTCTCTCGGCAACAATCAGCAAGACATCGCAACCAACTTCTGCAAAGCAAATTTCAGCGTCATGTACATTCAACAAGTTGCATTTGAAAATTTCATTTCGTCGTCATTACGAGACATAGTATTCTTTTTTTTTCTTTCACATGCTTTGGTCAGCTGCGCGAGCTAATGCTTCTGTCCGTCAGCTGTGTTGTCTTCTGCTGTCACTACCAATTTACGACACTCACAAAACACAAACAAATGTTTTTCAGCAAATGATTAATTTTGACACGTGCAAACTATTACGGATAGTAACAAAGTAGAATCGGAACACAAAAGAACATGTCCGACCTCACTACCATGTTTTTGCTACATCTTTGTCGCTGTTGAACTCACTTCAACATTTGTTACTTTCACTCCGTTACGCAAAGCTACTGCTAAAACTGTTTCGAAAGCATTTGTAAAACATTTTCTATTTCATGTAGGGCATGTAATGAAAGTAATTTCTGATAATGGATCTCAATTTCGTAGTAGTGTATGGACACGCATGTTACGAGCTAGAAACATTTCTCCGATCTATATATCCAAGTACCACGCTTCTTCGAACCCTTGTGAAAGATTAATGAAGGAAATTGGTAAGCTGTGCAGAATATACTGCCACAAAAGACATATTGATTGGGATACACACATACTCTCATTCCAAGATGTAATTAATTCCATTCCAAATGAATCCACTATGCTATCTCCGACTGTTATACTGAAAAACGTTGAACCACCGAACAAAATTAAAGAATTAATAGAATTCCCCAAAAATCGTCGCCTACGACAACACGAAATAATTGACATTGCGCTGAACAACATCAAACGTGCCGCAGAGCGCCGGAGAAGACAGCAAAAACAGGTTTGTACACGCCGCGACTTTCACGTTGGACAGAAGATATTAGTACGTACACACTATTTATCCAGCAAATTAAAAGGTAAGTGCAGTAAATTTGAACTTCTATACGCAGGTCCGTATCGGATTCGCAGTATCCCTCACCCCAATGTTGTACACGTCGAAACTTTGAGAACCAGAAAATCGAAAGGCAATCACCATATCTCAAACATTAAACCGTTTATTGAGTGAAACCACTGTATGATTCAACACACTATGATGCCATTTACTAATGCAATTAATTCACCTGACTAATTATTGATGATTATCGTATTTTTTTTTCTTGGCAAGTGCCCGGCAAGGTAAGGTTAGCAGGTCGCTCTTCTTGTCGTTACACATCAGACCGTGCATATTTTTCCAGATGAATTTACACATTTACGACTATTTCTGCAATTATATTTATGTGACTACTTATTGATGATTATCGTATTTTTTTCTTGGCAAGTGCCCGGCAAGGTAAGGTTAGCAGGTCGCTTTTCTTGTCGTTACACATCAGACCGTGCACATTTTCCATTTTTTTGTGTATATGACTGTACTCCAGTTTTGTTTGTATGCACTATGAAATAGTTAAGATATAACACACACCAGTCGACTTTGACATTTTTTTTTGCCTTATGACATCTCAACATCGTGACTGTTTCACATTTTTTTTGCTACTGCATTGTATTATTCTGTGTACATTTTTTCGCATCCGAACACTGTCAATGTCTTGGACATATTACGTTTTCTGTCATGTTATGCTGTATGGTTAATTGTGTCACCATAAACCAGTCATTATTTAGTGGGTATAGGATTTAAATGCAAGACATTAATCTTTGTTCATCAATTTCAGAAAGGAATGATGATTCTAAGAAATAAATTTAACATAAATGGGAATTTCACCTACGGAATAAACGAAAGGAGATGCAATAACTTTATGAGGAAGAGTAAAGGGATCAGGATTAACAAGCATTAACAAGACTATACTATACTCATCACAGAATAGCAGTCTTAACTAATTTTTTCTTTCAGAATACAAGGTGATTGATGCAGGCTGTCAGAGAGAACTACACATCTTAGTTTTAGTGATGAAATATGCTAGAGATAAGGAATAGTTATGTAATGAGTAATGAAGTGATTTTTTGCAGATGATAGTGAATACTGATGAATAATGATGAAGGAAATGGTATTATGAATAATGAAGTTTTTCTTTACAGGTGATGATAATGGTGAAGTTATGATGATATGGATAATGAAGTTTTTTTTCTTTATGCTACGTAGTTATTTAAGTATTTGTTGCGGTTTGCTTTGACAGCAGGTGTTACATTGCATAGTAGGATGACGGAAAGTTTTGGAAAGGACAGCTATGGAATACATTTTATACACATTTCACTACTTGTTAATTCGAAGTTCACTACTTTTCAGCATAGTGTGCGTTTCTTCTTTCAGGTCAATAATCCGTTTTTGTATTTTTTTCCAGGAGAAGTTTTTCATGACACTTACTAAACCTGTTACCTATTATACCTGTTCTAGTACTTGCATTTTTATATTTTTTACCCATTTGTGTTTATCATTTATAAATGTGATCACATGTACTGCCTTGTTACATAATCTTGCTACAGCTGACTCATGACGAATGACGTTACCTATCCTCATTTGCAGCAATAGGTCAAAAGCAAAAAGTATTATGCCTCAGCAATTAATTATGGATCCCAACGCAATGCATTGCTACCAAAAAAATGTATTACCAGTCCCACATAATGTCACTAGTTTATGATAATTCTGAATAATACTGATCAACTCTGAATAGCATGTCACTCGAGTAATGACCTCTTAATGAGACTATATTCAAAATAATGCTTTGTCACTAGCTAATAACTGCCACTGTTTATTGTAATGCCTGTGATTACTAATGATTTGACTGTAATTAACTGATTTTTAATAATGACTTTGTAATGATCTGAATAATACTGAATGATGAACTATGTTTTATTCTATTCAATACTTGATGGCCACTGAGTGCCAATAATTAATGTCAATCAACGAAATTGTTATTAATTATGCCATTAATTAACTCTTGTTTTCAATGTTCATACTTTGTAATTGGAAATAAATGTGATTGTTTAATAATGCTTTGTAATTAGAAGAAGGCTAATGACTCTTAATAGATTGGAATGACAAATGATTAATTAACTGTAATTAGGAGAAGGTTAATGATTCTTAATTATACTCTGTAACTGAAAAGAATGCGATTATTTCATAATATTTTGTAACCAGGAAAAGAAGGCTACTGATTCTATGTAAAACAATTAATGAACATTTTTCTGTAATACTACATACTTGGTACAGAAATGTTCAATAACTGGGCTATGAATGCCACGAACTATCAATGAAGACTGTAATTGTCAATATTATGTGACTTGATGTCCTTCACCTCATAAGCTGACTACCCTGAATTACTGCAATGTCCATTTGTCCTGTTTATCCCAGTGATCATGGAGCACTATATTTGGTTTTGCACTAATTCTACGTTGGTGTGCCTTGTAAGAGTGTGGTGTTGACACGACATGCTGTCCACCACCATGAGCGATGAAGACATTATTATGGTCCCACTGTTTGGTGTACCTAATGTACTGCCAAAATGAAAACATGGAACATTACTACGACAGTTCAGTGTCTTGGCTACACTGATAAATTCTGATGGGAAAAGAACTTCAAGTTGTGTCACTTGGTGTTGTACTACTGTGGAAAGATATGGACTTTCAGAGCAGCTGTGTGCAATCTAAAGTGCTACAACCATGATGCAATCCTTCCCTTTCCTATCCTGATTCTTGTCACATAAAGAAAAATTTTTTTTTTTTTTTGGTAACATCATTTATGTTCATAGGTTATACATTTTTCGATTCGCTAAACTCCAGTGTGAGTACACTTATGTCACTGGTCGACATGATGTTTGCCATTATGTTTATTTGTTGTGAAAATACTAAAGACATTTTTCAGTGCCTGTGCACTTTGTTATCTGTCAAATAATTTGTATATACTTTTCTGATTTGCTACTATGTTTTGTACTCACATTTTGTCTTTGTCTGATATATTTTGTACTTAGTGCGTGTGCACAACATTTACTTTATGTACTACATCTAATTATTCTTGCCAGTCTGTTTATTTGTTCTGCATATGCTAAAGAATTTTTTCAGTGCCTGTGCACTTTGTTATCTGTCAAATAATTTGTATATACTTTTCTGATTTGCTACTATGTTTTGTACTCACATTTTGTCCTTGTCTGATATATTTTGTACTTAGTGCGTGTGCACAACATTTACTTTATGTACTACATCTAATTATTCTTGCCAGTCTGTTTATTTGTTCTGCATATGCTAAAGAATTTTTTCAGTGCCTGTGCACTTTATCTGTCAAAAAGTTTGTATATACTTTTTTCTGATTTGCTACTATGTTTAGTATTCACATTTTGTCCTTGTCTGATATATTTTGTACTTAGTGCGTGTGCACAACATTTAAATATTCTGTAAGTTGTAGAATTTTGTTAATTAAAGAAAAATTTTGCCGCGCTTGGCAAGTCCAAATGACTCACCATCGCTGCCAAATTTTTGCCCCCCGAGTGGAGGGTTATGAAACACGTATGTAACGCAGCAGCGATGGCGAGGCATTGTAGCATCTGTGACCAGAGAGTATGCGCTTGACCGCGCGAGTGTTGCGAGCGGTTCTCAGTCAGTAGTAGTCTTTGCGAGTTAGTTGTCGCTATGCAGAGTAGCAGTCAGTCAGTCGTTGCGAGTCTGTAGCTCTGTCTAGTTGAGAGCAGTACTCAGTCTGTAGTCGTCATGCAGAGCGGTCGGTCAGTAGTAGCAGCCCAGTGCGGTTGTGTGATGTAGGCGGTCGGCAACAATGGTCAAGATGAGGAATAAGGTATACTGTTAATTAATATAATCATTAGATAATGAAAAATTTTATTTATTGTAATTATTCTCCAACAAGTCTCCCAATAATAATTTTTTATTTCAAAAGCATTTTTTCAAAAGTTTAATTTTTTTTGAACTAAAGATCTCGTTGCACTTCCCATTTCATTCCACTTCTTTTTGAAGAAAAATTTCACTAGAATTGCAAAAAAAAAAAGGAGAATATTATTATTTGCAATGTAGTTCCTCCAAGTGGTGCGCAACAACAAGAGCAGATATGTGACATCCATTTATTCTGAGGTAAGACTTTAATTCTGATTGTTTTTACACAGGGCCAAAGACCGATACTTCGGTTTAATTGAATTTTCTTGTCACTGAATGGACTTTAATTTTTGAAGGATTTATAATTGAGTCAGATTGCGAATTTCACATTTGTTGCCATTGTCAGTACATTTGATTGTGGGCAGGTTACGCATAGAGCCATGTCCATCAGCATTTCTAATTAGTATCGTTATTTTCTTTTAAAATTTTTGTGGGGAGGTTACACTTGGCTCACATTTCTATTAAGTATTGCTATATTTTCTTTTAAAAATTGCGGTGGGGAGGTTACACATTTTACAATAGAAATGAAGCGATACTGAGTCAAAACACTAAACAAATCGAGCAGGGAAACTAGGAAAGAACAAACCAAACCAAATCAGATGGGAAACATACATAACAAGGAAAACACCTATCATTAGAAAAATGAAATTAACCAACACCTTGCCGACGGAAAACAAGATTCAGTATGTTGTCGAAGAGGTCTCGATGTCGAAGCATTCGAAAGCATGTCCAATAGGCCGTGACCACGTACTGCATGAAGTTCGCCTTCTACAACACAATGGACGAAGTGTCCCAGTAACCACATAACGGTATGGGTTTTCGACCGTGCGAAGAAGGAAGAATCCGGTTGCATTATGATGCCCGTAGTGCATAAAGTCTCAGAAGATCGAGTAAGGAAGGCCAATTGCGTCCTAATCCAAGACCAATTTGCCATATGACCTCCACTAGTAAAGCGATGTCGTATCGTATCTGTAGACGAACAATGACTACTTAAATCAGTGCCCAATGCGAGAAAGTCGCTCTTTCGTTGGAATCAAGTTATTTACTGCCCTATACCAAGAGGACACTACGCGCATAGGCAATATCGGAAGACTGATATTGCAAAAATTGTCGCCCAGTTTGTTTGCGGCAATCCTCTTTCAACGAGGTTCTGGCAAGGGACTAGTTTCCAACAACTCTGTAGGAATTTCTTGGTGAGGACGAGTCTCCATAAAATGTCAGTCCCTAAATAGTTCACCGAAAGATAGAAGTCACGAATGTGTTTTAACTTATAATTTATGCGACCATCATCAATAGGGGGTTCAAGACTAGCACGGCGAACACAGAGGGATAAACGAGACGTGAATGTGTGAGTTACTTGAGTTATCATCAAAACAGTACGTCGCACATACAGCATCTGCGTCTTCCTTCGTGTGTCAGCCGTCCACCCCCCCCCCCCCCCCAATACATTTGCTGTAGTTTCTTCGCCATCATCGAGGGAAGCGGATAAACTTGGGCCAGTTAATAAGCTTCGCATAAAACGTATGTATCCAGTATTCTGACTTTCTGGAGTAGAGTAAGGGAACACCTTTCGTGTTCTTGTATCGCTCCCTGAATTTTTTTCCGTAACAGACTTCCAATTGAGCGTCACCATTTTGAGTGGACAACGATCAATGATGATACCGACAAACGCATGTCGATCCACCAGAGTAGCCCATGGAACAACTGGGTCATCAAAACCTCGCAAAGTAAGAAGCCTGTATTTACCTTCATTAAGTAGTGCACCTCTACTCCGACAATAATCATCAATTACAGCCTTCAGACGAGGTATCTCCGCAGAATTGCAGAGTAGAACCATCACGTCATCCGCGTATGCACGAACAGCTATAGTCCCTCCGGAAAGCGTCCAACCTTTCAGCTAGGATGCTAGCATCCGAAGTAGGGGCTCCAGAGACAACACAAAAAAGTCATTGGCAGCGGGCTTCCTTCAGGCACTCCCCGACGGATATTTATCGGGGGCGTCAGTTGGCCATTAACAACCACCGAAGCTGAAATAACCCGTACACAGATTTGAGAGCACTCGCCGTGTGTCAGCAGTAAAACCAACTACCTCCAGAATCCGAAGCAAGAAGTCGTGATTAACACGATCAAATGCCCTATCAAAGTCTAGGAAAGCAAGGGCACAAGGGACGGACGTTACAGCAGTAACCGAAACCACGTCACGACACTCGACTATAGAAGTAAGAATGGTACGACCAGAGACGCAGCTTTGATGTTTGGTAACAATCATCTTCATCAGAGCCGACATCCTACTATTAACTGCCCACACCACAGTCTTATACTCAAAGTACACGAAAGCGTCAGGGCTTCCGGTCCAGGTCGTTTCGGGATTAAAACAATTTATTCCATTTGAACGGGGTCGGCACTACTCTAACCTGTAACACATCATTCAAAAGAAACGTAAAGGTAGCAGCCAACAGCGGCCAAAAAAACACGTAAAATTCCTTGGAAAGTCCATCCAGACCCGGAGATTTTTGAGAAGGCGATCCCACAATAAATTTGTAAACTTCTTCGCGCTGAAATGCAGCTAAGAGCGTTTCATTATGTTCAGGTGTAATTGTCGTATCCAAGATGCTGACTAATGGATCGTAAGGCGTTGCGCTGGATTCATCGATGTCGTAGATGTTTACATAGTACTGGTGTAAGACACGCACTATATCAGCTTGCTCCGATACGATACGTTCATTATTTGTCATGAGAGAATGAATATAAGCGCGTCGGCGACAGGTCTGACGCCGAAGCAAATGATATAAGGAAGTCAGTTCTTCCATCACCAATGATCGTGGCTTGGATCTCATTTTCAACGCTTCCATTTGCATTCTTTTCAAGGTGAACAATATTGCCTGTACACGCCTAACATCCGCTATTCGCAGAGGGGCGTGATCCGCAGCTTCATGAAGTTCACGCAGGATGGAATAGTAATATTCGTAAGTTCTCCGAAAGTCTCGCGCTTTGGCAGCACAGAAAAATATCAAAGTTTTTTTGAGCCTCGGTTTTGCCATCGTGTCCACCAGTCAGGGATGGAAGAATACTTTCCAGTGGACCGTAGAGTACGCTCCCACACGGCTCGCATCACGTCATCCTGAGAGGGGTCAGCTAGGTGAGTGCCGTTTAACATCCACGGAGTGCGAAACAACTTGACTGGTTGCCGTTCTAGATTGAAGGTTGTAATCACAGCACAGTGATCCGTAAATGAAGCTGGGATGACTTCAACATCAAGAACGCAATCTCGCAGGAAGTCTAATAAGTAAAATCTATCTAATCGGCAACTAGAAGTCGCAGTAAAGGGAGTAAATTTAACTACTGTCGAGTATTTACATACCCAGACGTCTCGCAGGCGTAAGGATCGGGGCAATTCATGTAATTCACTACAGAAATTAAAATTTGGAGAGTTATCTGCAGGAAGCAACACAAAGTACCTCGTCAGTTCTACATATCCTCTCTGGTATATCAGTATTAACCGACGAAATTACTTTCTGAGTACTTCACGATGTAATGCCACTGTACTGTTACATATTCCCTTTCCTACATATGTTCCTTATTAAGGTTTGAGTCCAGGTCTGCCAGCTGATGACACAAAGTTGAAACCGGTTGCAACAGATTATAATTTTATTTAGTAGCTGCTTTTGAAGCTACATATAAAAATGTCTTATCGAAGCTGTTGGAGCGCAACTTAAGACAATTTTTCGAGGAGAAAACCTGTTTTAGATACTCTTCAGTAGAACTAACTAAAGTACACCATTTCATTTAGAACTTTGCAATTGTCCACTTCAGTTTTAGCTGGAAGCGTAATGTTATCAAGGGCAGTGTCCACGGTAGTTTATCTTTTCTTAATTGTTTTCTTTACCACGTCGGCATTACCTCTTCAAGGGGTAAATCATACTTTTAGCGTTCTTTTTTGTAAGAAATAAATTAAGTGAAACTTTATATGCTGGCTACATTTTTTAAAAATATTTAGTAAACCAAACTTACTGTTATGAATAATTAACTTAATTTTCAGTGACTGTTTTTGTTTTCATGCGTACACACGCATGTTTTTGACTCGTGATGATACATTTGCAGTAAAGGAAATTTACAGTAAAGGAAATACTCAACATGGATCTGTTTTTTCATATTAAACATTTCGTATTTCAGAAAAAACTAGTGTAAATTTCACACCAGAAAATAACATATCAGACGACTTTTTCTAATAATTGTTAAGAATTGCCCTGTTCCCCATTTCCTGTGTGATTTGAGTTCTACAGTATAGAGGTGAGTCACGCAAGACTGTTGCCGTATATTTCATGAGTAGCTTTCGTGTTACAGAAAATTTTAACTCATTCTCCGAAAGTATTTACTTTCAGTTTTCGTCTAATAATCCGATCTTGTGATGGAAGTACCTGATCTATGACGATGTCAACGTTGAAAGGACGTAGACATACTTTCTATTAAACTGCATTTGTAATTTTCGTTTACAACTGCAAGAAAAATTAACACTAAATGACTGATAAGTCAGCATTGCATATTCTTTTAATTCTTACGAGGGGACAAAATGTAATGTTACTCGCAATTTATCGCTATACCAATATACTGCTTCTTTTATTTACGTAATATGAGAAAACTTATTTTCGTTGTACTAGAAAGGAATTGTGGAGCTGTAAAATTCTTAAGCTTCACCGCTTCCCCATATTGTGGCAAGTGAAAGAGAAACTATCTGATATGAATATTTGTATGATTCATTTTATTTCTCACATTCTGTGGCTTCACTGGCCGCCAATATCAAGGAAGCATCATTCATAGTAATTTGCACCGTTACTTCAAAACTTTCGATACATTAATATGAAGATTTTTCTATTTAAGTTGCAATATTATAAAATCTGTAAGAAGTAAAGCTGTTGTATTGGACAGTACCTTTCCTTTAAGTTCCAGTAAAATGCAGTTAGCTAAGAAGTTAAAAGAACTTGTCTGACATTTAATGTATTTGTTAAGCGATAAATCTGTGCCAGAACGAGGTTAAGTGGCAAGATCCGGCATGTAACCTCTCGGATACATAACATTTAAAGTTTTACGTCTTATTTGCGTTTCAGTTCGCCATAAAATGTTCTTTTCACCTTGAGAATGTGGTCGGATCTAAAGTAAAAACGACTGGCATTAAGATTGCAAACGTGTACCGGAATACAATGATAAAAGCAACAGTAAGTAAAGCAGTTTTTCATTTGTTACGTAAGTCACGCTCCTTGCAGTCTTATCGCCATCTAAAACAGCCAGTCTCTTGCTTTTTCCTGAGGTGAAACAATAAATTTCCCAGAAGCAGGCAACTTTTTACAGCCAGATACACGCAAAAAGTCGCCTTACGTAGTAACGTCGCTCAACTGAAAAAGTTGCTGTCTTAATTGTGTAGCGTAAGACTGTCTGAACAGAAAATTAATTTTAACGATGTATCCACTTTTTGTCGCGACAGAACCGAAAAATGTCGTTTATTTTTGCTTACGAAAAATTAACAAACGACTGTAATTAAATGAATGGAAACCTAATGAATTTCATGCACTGGGAGGCTTGTATGTTACTGAAAAGTCTTCAGAAATTTTGGTGGAAGCTTGTTACTGTGTGTCTGAAGATAGTAAATTGATATGAACGTATGTGTAGTTGAGAGAGGGAGGGAGAAAAAAGACAGAGAGAGCGAAGTACAATCAAAATTAGTATTCCGGTTTGGGAACAGTGTTAATATGTCATTGTTGCATGGCATAACGTCTCACATTTTATTGATATCTCTCGATTTTTATCTGAATACGTCGTGGATGTGTTTTTCTTTCTTTCTTTTTTTCCATACTACCTTCAGTAAAATATTTTCCTTCGTTTTTAATATTCAGACATATTTCGGCAGCCAACTGCAATTGTATTATGGTTCAGTTTCTTTTTGTAGGAAAAGTGTAGTATATGTATCCAACATGGTTCTCTCGGGAGGAGTCTGTACAAAAATAATTTTTTTTAAACTAAACAAACGGTTTTTTTATCCTACTTCACGGACTATTTTTTTTCAGGTTATAAAGTGGACTAAAAAATCCCCCCCCACTGAACGAAGCTTTCTAAATGGTTAGGTGAGCAATTACATTAAAAGTTGAATCCTTCTTATATTTCTTAGACTCATTCTGCACCTGATAAAAAAATTATTGGTGGATTTCTAAATATCCTCGACGTTGTACAACTACGTCAATTTTGAAATACTGTTGGCACGCATTTTCCCTGACGCTGTCATTTGTGTTGCAGCCCAGCAATTATTGTACCAATATGCAGCTACAGCTAACAATGTGCAACAGTGACTGTGGTAACTAACGATGTATGGCGCCTGCTATGCGAACTTTTGCAAGCAATGGACGTACAAACACACACACACACACACACACACACACACACACACACACACACACGAAATGGCATGCATTCACAGAATGCATGTGTTATCATCAGTTCATCTACCAAATTAACACAGAAAATATCTTCCACTGTTTCCAGTTTCAAAATTTCAGGCGGTCCATGTACCACTATCAGAAAATGCTGTTGTCCAGACATTAAGTTTTTGAAAAATCTTCCTTAGCACTGAGCGGATATTTCACACAATGCTTCAATCTTTCATGCCGGTTTTCTGTCTTTGTTAACTCTGCAGCATGCATTCTTGTTAAATAACACCTCCAACCAGTGTAAATGGCTCTTCCATTTGAAAATTTTCTTAAATATGCGGACATGTATTCTTTAGCTTTCCAGCACTCATAATGTCTCCTAAATTATGTGATTAAGTTATAGTTTATTATCCGTTTATTACTCTCAGGAGAAAAATATCTTTCTCAGATCTATGTTGTCCTGGCCATCCTCTAAACCCTTCACACTATAAAAGAACTGATAATCACGTAGGACGTATCCTGTTTATATATTTCGGTCCTGTTTCTCATGCAGGAGCAAAGCAGTCAGGTGGAAAAAATTAAATATTGTGTGGTGACCAAGGCCTACCTTCTGGTAGACCGGTCACCTGGTGCAAGTCTTTTGAGTTTACGTCACTTCCGCGACTTGTGTGTCGATGGGGATGATGTAATGATGATGAAGGCAACGCAACACCCAGTCCCTGAGCGGAGAAAATCTCCGACCCAGCCGGGGATCGACGAACCCGGCTCCCTTTGCATAACAGTCGGCCACGCTGACCACTTTTTCTTTTTTTAATGGGAAATGGACCAGGTCGTGGTGAGGGGGGGGGGGGAGGGTGGAGGCAAGCTGGGCAGGGGTCGCAACCCGAAGCCTGGCCACAATGTATCCTCCCTCCCATTCCTGGGGATGAAGTACAAGGGATGCAACGGTTTCATTGTTTTGAATCTCCAATTTATTTTGGTTTGGTTAGTTGTTTTTTATTATTTAATTTATTTTATTATTTTTTAAGCAGCAAGTAACTGAAACTAGTGAGTACACTCGTTGCGTCGAACTGGGGACGCACATAACTGAAAATATACTGATAGTTGCAGCAAAGGGCAACAAGAAAGAGAGTTAAGTGTGAGGCTAAGGAAGCTATTAAATAAAACCTAATGATGGAATCCGTACCGCTATTAACAGGTACTACATCTTGCACCGGATGGCAAAAAAAAAAAGACGGAACAGAACCTTTCGCACTGCGGACAAAAAGAGAAAAGGGGGCAAAGGCTGCTACACAGTGCGAGGGATCACGACGAATCTCTCCATCTGCTTTATCTTCCGGGTACGACTTCTCGTAATGAACACGGTAGATCCCAGATTCTACCGTGTAGTGTTCTACTATCATCTGGTAATTTTAGCTTCTCTTACCCGTGATCATCCAGCTGCGTGGAGGGTCGTGGAATGCACTCCACAAATAATTGGAAAAATATTGTCGATACTTCGGGTTACGGAGGATCTTGCAATGTCGTTCCTGCAAATAGTTCCAAAAGTCTAAAGTGTCCTTAGTGCCGCCTTGAAACCAATAATGTACGAGGTGCATTCAAGTTCTAAGGCCTCCGATTTTTTTTCTAGTTAACTACTCACCCGAAATGGATGAAACTGGCGTTACTTCTCGACGTAATCGCCCTGCAGACGTACACATTTTTCACAACGCTGACGCCATGATTCCATGGCAGCAGCGAAGGCTTCTTTAGGAGTCTGTTTTGACCACTGGAAAATCGCTGAGGCAATAGCAGCACGGCTGGTGAATGTGCGGCCACGGAGAGTGTCTTTCATTGTTGGAAAAAGCCAAAAGTCACTAGGAGGCAAGTCAGGTGAGTAGGGAGCATGAGGAATCACTTCAAAGTTGTTATCACGAAGAAACTGTTGCGTAACTTTAGCTCGATGTGCGGGTACGTTGTCTTGGTGAAACAGCACGCGCGCAGCCCTTCCCAGACGTTTTTGTTGCAGTGCAGGAAGGAATTTGTTCTTCAAAACATTTTCGTAGGATGCACCTTTTAGCGTAGTGCCCTTTGGAACGCAATGGGTAAGGATTACGCCCTCGCTGTCCCAGAACATGGACACCGTCATTTTCTCAGCACTGGCGGTTACCCGAAATTTTTTTGGTGGCAGTGAATCTGTGTGCTTCTATTGAGCTGACTGGCGCTTTGTTTCTGGATTGAAAAATGGCATCCACGTCTCATCCATTGTCACAACCGACGAAAAGAAAGTCCCATTCATGCTGTCGTTGCGCGTCAACATTGCTTGGCAACATGCCACATGGGCAGCCATGTGGTCGTCCGTCAGCATTCGTGGCACCCACCTGGATGACACTTTTCGCATTTTCAGGTCGTCATCCAGGATTGTGTGCACAGAACCCACAGAAATGCCAACTCTGGAGGCGATCTGTTCAACAGTTATTCGGCGATCCCCCAAAACAATTCTCTCCACTTTCTCGATCATGTTGTCAGACCAGCTTGTGCGAGTCTGAGGTTGTTTTGGTTTGTTGTCACACGATGTTCTGCCTTCATTAAACTGTTGCACCCACGATCGCACTTTCGACACATCCATAACTCCATCACCACATGTCTCCTTCAACTGTCGATGAATTTCAATTGGTTTCACACCACGCAAATTCAGAAAACGAATGATTGCACGCTGTTCAAGTAAGGAAAACGTCGCCATTTTAAGTATTTAAAACAGTTCTCATTCTCGCCGCTGGCGGTAAAATTCCATCTGCCGTACGGTGCTGCCATCTCTGGAACGTATTGACAATGAACACGGCCTCATTTTAAAACAATGCGCATGTTTCTATCTCTTTCCAGTCCGGAGAAAAAAAATTGGAGGCCTTAGAACTTGAATGCACCTCGTACAGCATGTCCACGGAGCCCCGTCACGGCATTAGTTTTCGTGCGTGGGTAATACGTCTCATCCAGGAATAATATAGTCTTGAGATCGATATGATTCGGCATCACAGGAAGGAATTAAGCTGACATTTGCTTCACTAAGTGCCACACTGCCGTAGACTCGCCACAGCTATGATGGTGTTCATCGTTGTCTTGAACGCCACAGCTCGTGGGCATGGGTAAGTCCACCATATGGACCGCATGTAGACTTGATCTGGACACCTGCTTACCGTTGACAGTGATATACCACATCGCTCTGACTGCAGTGTCCAGTGTTACGTGGTGTATCGTCAGGTGACGTTCAGGTGTTTCCTCTCCACAATGTTATCGGGTCGTCCACGCCGTAGGACGCGATAAACCGTCCTTGCCGTGGCCAGTCGAGTCGCTGGTAAGGCAAGTCGAACGTAACTGAGTTCGAGGTAAAAGACACAAATGTAGAAGAGGGACGAGGGGACATGATGTATTGACACAGGTGGCTAGAGGGAGGGTGGCGCTAGTTCTTCTAATAAGAAGTCAGACTGTCCAGACGGCGGTGCCATAGTTTGACTAACGTGCTCACAAATAGGGCGACCGCTCTGTCACGCACGTGATAAAGGCCAAGTCCTCCCCGATCTTGGGGAAGAGTGGAAATCTCATATTTGATCTTGAAAAGCATTCCTGAACTCACGAAGGATCCAAAAGCCGCCAGTATACGGCGAGCTAACATCACCGGTATAGGTAATGTTCGGGCGATGTGCGGAATGCGTGACGCTAAATGTGTGTTGACATACTGGGTCCGTTGGACGATGTCCAGTGCTTGTAGGCGGTTATGGGCTATCCCAGTCCGAACATTTCGATTTCGTAAGAGTCGCCGAAGTTTGTGAGCAGCGGTTCGTCGTATATCGTCTGTAAAATCAATGCCGAGGCATTTCAAAATACCTCTGAGTTGTAACGGGGTGACGCTGTCCTCAGACAGTCCGACCACTATGTTCACCGCCACTGATTTTGAGACGTACCATCCTATATGTAGCTATCCAATTCAGTGCGTTGACGGTGTCGTCACCGTTGCGGATGACAGTCACCAGGTCGTCAGCGTATGCTTTACATCCGAAAGTGTGGCTTCGTAACTTCATATCCGCTAGTCGTTGGCACAAGCCGCATAGGAGTGGTTCCATGGCCACAGCGTAAAGTAAAGTGGACAGAGGGCAGCCTCGGTGTATCGATCGAGAAATGGTGAGAGGCTGCGTAGGCCGGCCGTTGACGATCACCTTGGATGTCGCGGCACCGAGTAGTCGCATGACGACAGTGACGAAGGGACCGCTTCCAAATAGTCGTGGTCCACGCGATCGAAAGCTTGAATGAAATCGATTGCCACCAGCGCATCCTTCATACGACATGCCCTCGCCAGTGAGATCAAGTCACGATATTCACTGAGTGCTGTTTGAATGTTATTATCGCCTTCTAATGACGTTTGATCGGGCGAGATGACGTGTTGTAAAGTCTGTTGCATCAGTGCCGCCAGCACCCGAGAAAAGATCTTAAAGTCGCAATTCAGTAGCTTCAGTTGGCGGTATTCCTGCCTCCGTGAGCCACTGGATGGTTTGTGAATAGGAATAGTTATCCCTACTACAAGGGTCGCAGGGAGTGGCACATCTGGGGATAGTAGTTCGTGACAGATGTCCGTCCATCGGGTCGCCAATAAATATTGAAAAGTCTGGTAAAATTCCAACGGGAGGCCATCAGGACCCAGAGTCTTGTTTACAGCTCCTTTTCTAATGGCATCGATCACTTCTTCTTTCGTAATTTCTTCCATCAAGGCCGCTTCTATTACCGGGGTGACAGAGCCGTAAATCGTCTGAGAGACGTACTCCAGTGATGTCGGATCAGGGTCTGAGCTGAAAACAGCTGGAATAATGATCGTAGAACGCTGTGCTTATGTCTTGTTGCATGGCGAGGCGACGATCGTTCTCAGTGCCGATGAAGCGTATCAGCGTTTTTGGCGTCGTTTACGTTCACGAAGTACGTGGAACATAGACGGGCGTTCGCTCGCTATCCTATCCTGCGTCCTCCAGCGGATGAACAACCCCTCTAGGTGGCGTCGTATATTAGCGATGATCTGAGCTTTAGCACGGTGGATCGCCGTTTGTCGTTCCGGGGAAGGCTCCATAGCATCGCAGTCTCGCAGTACCCTGAAGTAAAAATCCAGCGTATGTCTACGCCAAGCAGAGTGGTTGCGACAGTAGGTTATCAGAGTTCTCCTCAGAGCCGGTTCGGCGCAGTCCAACCACCAGCGGATCGTTGTGGGACACGCGCGGAGGCGATTTTCATACGACTGCCCGGTATCCTCAATGGCTTGGCGCAATCCGGGTACGACAGAAGAGCTGGGCTGGGCTGCGGCTGCGGCTTCTCCACACTTGTTGTCGCCGTAGGGCAATGGCACAGATGCCAGCTTAGTGGTCCGAGAAAGCTGCAGGCCACAGTTCCGCATCCAGTGTCCCAGTGGCAAGAGAGCGTGAGACATATATCCGGTCGATGCGACTGGAAGAGTGACTCGTGAAGTGTGTGAATTCCGGTCGTTGGCCGTGAAGGTGTTCCTAAGTGTCCACATCTGCAGGTTTCGGATTAGCGGCTCGAGTTCCGGGCACGGATTATGTCGTGTTGGTCTCTGGGTGCCAGTACGCAATTGTAGTCACCTCCAAACACCAGCTGGTCGTGGCGGCCTTGGAAGAGCGGGGCGACGTCTTCCGCAAAGAATCGTGAACGTTCGCGACGTCTGTCCGTCCCGGAAGGTGCGTAGATATTGATAAGGCGGACAACCAGTACTCTGAGTGCCATTGCTCTAGCCCCAAGCAGAAAGAGGATATCGTCCGCCACTATCCCTTCCCGAAGAAGTACAGCGACGCCGCTGCCTGTGTGGGAAGCTCGAGAGACGCATACGTCATAACCGTACATCCCTGGAAAGTCGTCGACGTGCCCCTCCTGGAGAAGGGCTGAATCGATGGAAGCAGAATTCAACAAATACTGAAGCAAGGTTAACTTAGCGTAGAGTGTTGATGTTTATAGTCGCAACACGATAAGTTTGAAGTCTATGCATAGCACCCGTGCTGGACATCAACACCCTTGTGAGGGGTGTGCGTGTGTGATGTCAGACTGTCTCATCGCTGTCACTGGTGGTGGAAAAGAATCAACACTGGTTTGGTGAATTCCCCAGCGTATCGTCTGACACGATGGGCAAGGAGTTTTTCTCACCGTCGTCCGCCCGGTCGCCATGAAATACCATCGCCTGTTGGTTGCTGTTGGTGGCTGCTGCGGCACTCGGCGCAGAGTCCTTTGGCGTTGCTGGCTGGTAATCGGCAGCGGCTGTCTGCATGTCATCCTGCAGTTCTGTGGGGTTGTAGGGACTGAAGCCGTCACCATGACGATCTGTTGGATGGGATGTTACTGTGGCCTCTGAACCGCCAGTAGCGTCGTCGGATTGTACACAGTCCATGTCAGACGCTCGCTGCAAGCATCAATCCGATGGAGCGCGCCACCGTCTTTTGTGTTTCAGCGGGGAACGCTGTTTACAAACGTGTGTTTCAGTATCCGAATATGGGTGGATCTCTTCAGCTGCTCCAGTACCTGGAAGAAACGCCGCTGTCGTCACAACCCGTGGGTCAATATCCATCCTGTCATCCGTGCTCTCTTGCAAGGTCGGTCGGTGATTGTCCTCAGAAGGGGACGCCGTTGTAGTGACTGGATCCGGCACTGCAGAATCCATCGTGGCCACGATATCGGGGGCGGCTATCGGACGAATATGGTCGGCATCGGAAAGGATGGCCGCCTGTGCAACCCCGAAATAATTGAGAAGTAGGGTCGTCACCGTAGAAGGAGTCATAGCATTTCAGCAAGCCGTCGTCGGAGACAATCCGACTTGACGTGTCCTTCTTGGTCACAAGAGGAGCAAGTGCGTGGCATACATAATAATCGCCCTAAATGGTTCAAATGGCTCTGAGCACTATGGGACTCAACATCTGAGGTCATCAGTCCCCTAGAACTTAGAACTACTTAAACCTAACTAATCTAAGGACATCACACACATCCATGCCCGAGGCAGGATTCGAACCTGCGACCGTAGCGGTCGCGCGGTTCGAGACTGAAGCGCCTAGAGCCGCTAGGTCACTCTGGCCGGCTAATCGCCCTACATCCGCCGATGACAAAATAGTGGTACATGTTTTGTCACTTCAATTTTGACCTGTCGTATCCCGTTAAGAACTGGGTACGTTGTAAAGGTGGTCCATTTTTCGGCCATATGGCTGACCACTCTGCCGTAAGGTTGGAAAGTCGCGGTGACTACGTCTGGTGGTACTTCGAACGGGATTTCGAAGACTCCTAGACTCCTATCGTACGGAGGCCAAGCCCAGCGTGATATAGAGACTGCCTGCATATGGCCATCAGAATGTTTGAATTTAAGATCGTTCGCATGTACGCGCACGATTCTGTTGCATACCTCGCCACTTACTAACTTGACGTAGACAACACTGCTCGTGATAGAGAGATGGATACCTATTATACACTCCTGGAAATGGAAAAAAGAACACATTGACACCGGTGTGTCAGACCCACCATACTTGCTCCGGACACTGCGAGAGGGCTGTACAAGCAATGATCACACGCACGGCACAGCGGACACACCAGGAACCGCGGTGTTGGCCGTCGAATGGCGCTAGCTGCGCAGCATTTGTGCACCGCCGCCGTCAGTGTCAGCCACTTTGCCGTGGCATACGGAGCTCCATCGCAGTCTTTAACACTGGTAGCATGCCGCGACAGCGTGGACGTGAACCGTATGTGCAGTTGACGGACTTTGAGCGAGGGCGTATAGTGGGCATGCGGGAGGCCGGGTGGACGTACCGCCGAATTGTTCAACACGTGGGGCGTGAGGTCTCCACAGTACATCGAT
This sequence comes from Schistocerca serialis cubense, assembly GCF_023864345.2. Lineage (NCBI taxonomy): Eukaryota > Metazoa > Arthropoda > Insecta > Orthoptera > Acrididae > Schistocerca > Schistocerca serialis. The sequence continues at coordinate 336,950,314 of NC_064642.1, forward strand.
GTTGTCGCCAGTGGTCGGCGGAAGGTGCACGTGCCCGTCGACCTGGGACCGGACCGCAGCGACGCACAGATGCACGCCAAGACCGTAGGATCCTACGCAGTGCCGTAGTGGACCGCACCGCCTCTTCCCAGCAAATTAGGGACACTGTTGTTCCTGGGGTATCGGCGAGGACCATTCGCAACCGTCTCCATGAAGCTGGGCTACGGTCCCGCACACCGTTAGGCCGTCTTCCGCTCACGCCCCAACATCGTGCAGCCCGCCTCCAGTGGTGTCGCGACAGGCGTGAATGGAGGGACGAATGGAGACGTGTCGTCTTCAGCGATGAGAGTCGCTTCTGCCTTGGTGCCAATGATGGTCGTATGCGTGTTTGGCGCCGTGCAGGTGAGCGCCACAATCAGGACTGCATACGACCGAGGCACACAGGGCCAACACCCCGCATCATGGTGTGGGGAGCGATCTCCTACACTGGCCGTACACCACTCGTGATCGTCGAGGGGACACTGAATAGTGCACGGTACATCCAAACCGTCATCGAACCCATTGTTCTACCATTCCTAGACCGGCAAGGGAACTTGCTGTTCCAACAGGACAATGCACGTCCGCATGTATCCCGTGCCACCCAACGTGCTCTAGAAGGTGTAAGTCAACTACCCTGGCCAGCAAGATCTCCGGATCTGTCCCCCATTGAGCATGTTTGGGACTGGATGAAGCGTCGTCTCACGCGGTCTGCACGTCCAGCACGAACGCTGGTCCAACTGAGGCGCCAGGTGGAAATGGCATGGCAAGCTGTTCCACAGGACTACATCCAGCATCTCTACGATCGTCTCCATGGGAGAATAGCAGCCTGCATTGCTGCGAAAGGTGGATATACACTGTACAAGTGCCGACATTGTGCATGCTGTGTTGCCTGTGTCTATGTGCCTGTGGTTCTGTCAGTGTGATCATGTGATGTATCTGACCCCTGGAATGTGTCAATAAAGTTTCCCCTTCCTGGGACAATGAATTCACGGTGTTCTTATTTCAATTTCCAGGAGTGTATAATGCGGATCAATTTTTAAAGTCGTCACGTAGAAAACGTTCCACTTCAAAAGCTCGCGGCCGTGCATGAACTGGTTTATAACTGATGCTGATAGTGGTTTGTCTGTATGAATGTGCCATATTACGTCGGCAGTGATGAACTCTAAACTAGCGGCGACGGAGTAGTAAACAACTACGGACACTCGCGACTGCGAGGATGGGACGTAAACAGGACGTCCTCGCCGCAGCGCTGCGGAAATCAGACTGTGCCACTCAGCTGTCGGGGCGGACATAGTCAGGTGGAAAACGGAGATATGATTCTGAAACGCCGTCAACGACGACGCCATTTCAGACACTGCAGACTCGCGGAAAGGGAAGCTCAGGGGGAGGATTCTAATGTTTCAAGTGGCTCCGAGCACTATGGGACTTAACATCTGTGGTCATCAGTCCCCTAGAACTTAGAGCTACTTAAACCTAACTAACCTAAGGACATCACACACATCCATGCCCGAGGCAGGATTCGAACCTGCGACCGTAGAAGTCGCGCGGTTCCGGACTGAGCGCCTAGAACCGCTAGACCACCGCGGCCGGCTCAGGGGGAGGAAATCGGCCGTGTTCGTTTCTAAGGAACGATCCCTGGGCATTTAACTTCAACGATTTAACGAAACTTCAGAAAACACAAAACTCGATAGCCAGAAGAGGATTTGAACCTCTAGTTAAGTGTCTTTCCACTGCGTCACATTGCTCGGCAGAAGCTAAAAGAGCGCTTCACTCGAATTTCTACTGCGGAGGTGCTAAGAGGCAGAACAAGAATGCTGCTTTACATGGAAAGACTGTGTGGGAAACTAGAAAACCTAAAGACAAACAAATAGCTGTTTTACGAATCTGCGAGATGTGATGTGTTGCATTAAAGAAGCTACAGGGTGGTACACAGAAGACGAACGAATTTGAACTCCGTAGTACTGAGAGCGCGATAGTGAGAGAATATTGTGATGGGGTTCGTTTTCTCCAAACAAGATGCCATTTCAGTTGCAGCAGAGCAGTGGGACCTGCAACATCGGCTGTTACTTTGTCAGTTTCGTTAGAAGTGGTGTGTCTGTCACAACGACCCTGCGAATGTTTCGTGTACGATTCAAATGGCTCTGAGCACTATTGAACTTAACATCTGAGGTCATCAGTCCCCTAGAACTTAGAACTTCTTAAACCTAACTAACCTAAGGACATCACACATATCCATGCCCGAGGCAGGATTCGAACCTGCGACCTTAGCAGTCGCGCCGTTCCGGACTTTACGCCTAGAACTGCTTGGCCACACAGGCCGGGGTGTACTATTGTATCTCTGTTGACACGGAGTTGTTCCGACTCGTAACGCAATCCTCATATGGGTGGAACACTTCAGACCAACTTGGAACATAGTGGATAAGAAACATACAGGCGCGAGATGCAGCGTAGCGACGCCAGAAAATGTTTCAAGAATGAGGGAAGCGGTTATCAGAAGCTCAGGGCAGTCAGCTATATGTCTTGACAGAGAGCCAGCAGTCAATCGTGATTTGGTTAGACGAATTTTGCATACACTAAAATTCCAGCCGTACCAACTCCTTACTCTGCAGTAACTGAAACCAACTGATTTTGCTATACACGAAGGCTTTACTTTCAGAATGCAAGTGATATTGAGTGGCATGTGATTTTATTGATGAGTGATGAAAATCATTTTCATTTAAACGGGAACGTCAATAGACAAAAGCTGCTTTCCATACCTTATTCAACACCGTCCTTTACGATCTGTAAAGGTCTGGTGTGCTCTTGGCTCTTTCGGCATTATTGGAGCGTTTTCTTTTTCCGACGAAAATGTAGCCACAGTCACTGTTAATTTGGTTCGGTATATTCATATGCTAGAAACGTTCCTGAAACCAGAAGTGAAAAGACGAAGAATCCCTTTAATAGACATTTGGTTATACCAGGAATGCGCTGCATAACACACTGAAAACGCTTCAGTGGCAGTTCTTTGACGCATGTTTCCTAGAGAGATTATCTCACTTTTTGTCAATGTTCCTTGGCCTCGCAGATCTCTATACTTATCAGCGTGTGACATTTTTCTGTTTGAGTACCTCGATAGCAGTGTTTATAACTCCAAAACGCAAAATTCGGACTTGCTGAAGAATGTAGTCATTCAAGAAATTGCTGCCATCGCTGCAGAACCATTGGTCTGCGTGATGGAGGATTGGAAGAAGAGATTTGAATCGTGCATTTGAAATGATGGACATTACCTCGAGGACATTATTTTTCACAAATAAGTTTGGCCTACAATAAATGGCAAGTAATGAGCTCTGATTTAACGCCAATAAACGTACCTTAATTTTAAAATTGACTGAGTATTCTTTATTTTAAAACCGTCTCATATTGCCTGATTGTTATCATCTGACCATTGGTCTTGACATACGAAAATACTGACAAAGACCACAGAAATTGTACTTCAGACCATAAACGAAAAATTATTTGAACATAAATGAATACTTCGACACGATCACAAAGCTCATCGAAACATTAGAGAATAATCCTAAAACGTTCTACTAATACACCAGTACTTAGATAAGGAGACAGATGAATCATACTGATTGCGAACCATAACACGTAGAAAGATGGAGGGAAAAATTTCACACCAAACCAGGAACTAAAACATGTCTTAGAAACGATAAGAAGTCAGCGTCATCGTGGGTCCAGCTGAAAAAGAATCGATGTGGGCGTCAGATTCTCCCAGCGTTGGTTTATTGTTGTTATTATTTAGTTAGATAAAACGTTAACGTAGCCTGCATCTACATACATGCTGCATCGTCAAACTTTATGTTCTGGGGCGATGATGTACTATAATTAAGACTAAACGCAATGTACTGAATGTGCCGGCTCTTCATTCGCTCAGATTCCTCGCGCCGTCTTCTAGACCTACCAAACTTATTCCCACTGCAGTGGATATGTGAAAGCCTTACTGAAGATAGAGGTCGTTTCCGATTTGTATAAAAATATCTTTCCACATGTTAACTGTCTCATTGTGATCACAAACATTCTGCATCTACATCTGTCATGCGTAAGCCACCTGATTGTCTTTTAGCGGAGGGTATTTTGTGTACTACATTTACTTCCTTCCAATCATGTTCCAGTCGCGAATGGTCCGTAGGGAGAACGATTGTTGGTAATCATTTTCTGTGGGAGTTTGACTATCTGTGCTTTTACTTTTATGACCTTTTCGTCGCGAGATACGCGTAGGAGGAAGCAGTATAATGACTGACGCTTCTACGAACGTACGCCTTCGGAAGTTTAAAGGGTAAACGACGCCTTGATGCAGAAAGCTCTCATTTATAGACTCTGCCACTGGAGGGAGTGTTCCAGTGCCACTTTGGTCTAGCGTTTCCGTGACACTTTCCCACTTACTAAAACAACCAGTAACGAAACTCGCTGCTCTTCTTTGGGTCTTCACTTTTTCTTTTATCAAACTTATCTTGTAAAGGGCACAGATTGAAGACGGTTATTGAGGTTATTGGATGAACGAGAGTCTTGTAGACTAAAACCTGAGCAATATTCCAATGATCCTCAGCCTGGCATCTGCCTCATCTGCCAACCAATATTCCTGATCAATAATACAGCACAAATGAAATATCACCATTTTCAAAATGTTGCAGCCTGAACGTTTCTTCATTTGCTTTGGTTTTGTTCCATCAAAAAGATGTCCGTTTTAGAGATAGGCACAGATAGCGTAGATATAAGAGTCAAACGAAATGAGACTCCAGATGGGTTAGCGCTGGGGTAGTAAACCTTTCTTACCTATCGTCCACTTTTGTTTGTATCTTCGTTAGTAATAAAACTTCCTCAACTCCCTCCACTTCCACACTAATGTTGGTTTATAAACTAGTGAACCAACTTTAGTTTATGAAATTTATAAAGCCGGCAATAAATTCCACCTTGTTTCCTTTGCTAGAAGTGTTCACAAACGGCAGAAAAAGCACGAACAAGACTCAAAAGCAGTCTACAGATCACAAAAATGCCAAATCGGCATCCCAGTTTTTGGAGTCTACAAGACCACCCCATTCTTTGTGTTTGTTGCAAGCTGCCTTCGCCACACACCCTACCTCAACATCTAAATTTGTCCTCTTCAGACCCGGCAGTAATTATCACGAATGTTTTTGAAAAAAGATTTTATGTACCTATTAAACAGAAGATGATGAAAGAGAATTCACAAAATTTGTAGAATTCAAGAAGAAAGAAACATGATGATTTTCATCAATGCCTATTCCAGTGGACACTGGATCTTGGTGAGCTATAAGTAAATGATTTGAAAGAAAGTGAAAATGTCAGAAAGCACTCAATTTATAGTTTACGTACGAAAATAATGTCTTGTTAGCGGGTATCACTTGTATGGTACATTGATTGGCTCTGAGCACTATAGGACTTAACTGCTGATGTCATCAGTCCCCTAGAACTTAGAACTACTCACACCTAACTAACCTAAGGACATCACACACACCCATCCCCGAGGCAGGATTAGAACTTGCGACCGTAGCGGTCACGCGGCTCCAGACTGTAGCGCCTAGAACCGCACGGCCACTTCGGCCGGCTATCTTACATTGATTACATATTCAAAAAAATGTAAAAATTGTTGCAGTTCTATTTCTTATGGTAATCAGAGGCCAACAGCCATGCCGCAGTGGTATCACCGGATCCCGTCAGATCACCGAAGTTAAGGGCTTGCGGGCTTGACTAGCATTTAGATGGATAACCGTCCGATCTGCCGGGCGCTGTTGGCAAGCGGGGCCAATTGAGGACCTACTTGATGGGGAAGTAGCGGCTCCAGTTACGAAAACTGAAAACAGCTGGGAAAGGGGTGTGCTGACCACATGCCCCTACACATTAGCGTCCAGTGACGCCTGTGGGCTGAGAATGACATGGCGGTCGGTCGGTAGCGTTGGGCCCTCAAGGCCTATTCGTATGGAATTTAGTACGGTACTCAGAGCAACAGCTGTTCTATGACCTAAGACAGAGGAAAGCTGAATGGACTTGGGTCTTTATTTTGGTTTTCTTGGTTCAACAAGAATTGTTACACCGCTTACTATTTATTAGCTCATTCATTTCTGGTGAATGGCCTACAGTAGGTGAGCGTGATTGTGAAGTTAAAAGTTTTCGCATTTTTGGAACTGAGTTCTCATCCTCTTTTTCAGAATGTTGTTCGTCTTGGCCACTTAAGAAATGCACTGGAATTCTTAGTTTGAAATCAAGGTTCTGCAGGATAATCTTCTTTGGTTCATCATTTTTAATTCGGTCACCGCTGTACTGAATCTATCTATTTGTAATTCCCAGATGTAGTATGTGAAAAATTGATTTTGCAGTCCACATTCTGATTCTGCTGTAGATCCCGTAAACACTCATTATCCTGTCATTTAGGTCTATGCCACCCATATTTGTTTTGTAGCAACTGATTACGCTAGAGGGGGGAAACTGAATGTATCCCCCTTTTTCTTCAGCCATATTTTAAATTGATCTATAGGCTCCTTCCCAGTCTTGATAGATGCAGCTATGACATGCTTTTTTGGTCGTGTCGCTTTACAACAGAAATTAGTTTCTCTTTCTTCACAGTCTGGTCAATAGACCCACATTCTTGGTTTGCAAAAATCTTGTCTCTTGTTAGACGGACAGCTATTGGTATTCTTGACTTGCTTACTGTTCCAGTTGTGGCAAGTTTTTTTCAACCAATGATTCCAGTAAAGCAACACAGGTAAAAAATGGTTCAAATGGCTCTGAGCACTATGGGACTTAACTTTCGAGGTCATCAGTCCCCTAGAACTTAGAACTAATTAAACCTAACTAACCTAAGGACATCACACACATTCATGCCCGAGGCAGGATTCGAACCTGCGACCGTAGGTGTCGCGCGGTTCCGGACTGTAGCGCCTAGAACCACTCGGCCACTACGGGCGGCCAACACAGGTAAAGTATCGACCGAAGAACACGTTTCTCCTGGAACACATCGACAAAGCCTGAGGACTAATGAGTCCCTGTTACTTGTTTTATTCGTTGGCCGGTTGCCTCTGAGAAAATACTAATAATGAGTCAAATAATGTAATTTAGCAACAATTAAGCAAAAAATATATTGGAAATCAGTGAAAACAATCACCAGTAATGACTAGGAACCAGTGCTTAAAAGTGTGGCACGAAGTCCTTGCGTCCATTACAGTGGACATTCCTATTTTGTAACCATCATTAAAGACACATGCAGTACTACTAAATTTGTTACACACCAAAACTATACAAACGAAACTTAAAGATATTGTCTACAACACGTACATGTTTTCATGAAATAAGTTTCGAAAATTACACAGTAATGAAGGAGTACCCATCTGCCATGGCAACACGTCATAAATAAAGCTGTTACTTGGCGCCAAGTGATCAGATGATAGTTTCTCCCATCAGATGGCTCCACCATGTTCTCTATTTATAGTGACCATAGGTATTACGGCGGAAAATGTCGAATCTTTGGTAGCTGGACAGAAAACTCCGTAACCATTATAATGCCCATCGGGACTAGGGAGGCTACACTACACAAGCTCGTGTACAGTGTTTGACGAAGGATACCACGTACCAGTGTTATCGTTTTTCTCCTGTATTCCATTCATGTGTTGAGTGAGGAAAAAACGAGTCTACGCAGGAGGAATAGTCAATATTTAACACCATGACAGGATGACAGCAATAAATGTCATATGGAATATGCCCTATTCCAAATGGTTTCCGAAGCAGAACACACTTAATGACATTTGTTTTGTGCAAGTGGCGCGAACATGTGTATCTTACCCACCGAACCTCTTTGACGTCTCATTCTAGCCCAACCTACCCCACTGATTTCAACCTCTTTGCTCGCGTCTTCCTTCCGTAGGGATAGGAGTCGACCAAAAAATGAACCATATGGGAGTCCCTTTGTGATTTCTCCACATTTACTGTGATTTTATACGTTTCCAATATGTTTTAATTATTCAGCACAACGTTTTTCGTTCTGTTCTTAAGTACGTTTCAAAGCAGATGTGTGTAAAGGCGTCAGTTCCAGTAAATGTGTTTTACCTTGGAAACCTTTCGGGATGGGGAGTATGACCATGTGAATTTTTTTGCTTCAAATGTACGTTCCTGACATATCACTGATTACTGGCCATTCCTCCTGGGACACACTGTATGCCCTTACAAGTGACAACCTCTCTTGTTCTCATAATCCCTACGTTAGATATATAACGATGGCAGCGGAATGATCGCACGCTCGTCATGGAATACAGGTCTTCTAATTTTTCCCAACAGAGAACTACGCCGTCTTTCTTCTAAGGACTCCTATATAATCTTCGTGAAGAAATAATAAACAGCCAGTCAGCTGCAAAATGGAAGATTTATATAAACCGTTTGACCATTGTTTCAACGTTAATAAAAACGTCTTCAGATGGAAAACAGTAACATCTGGGTTACATATTGTAGCGTAGGTAAGTTGTAATATGGTCGAAAAGGTATCAATAAAATATAAAATTTCACCTCCTTAATATTAAGAAACATGCAGAACAGCTAATGTTTTTAATATTATCGAGGCGAAATTTGATATCTTATTGATGTCCTTCGGCAATGCTGCAACTTACCTCTGCAACAATATATAACGCACTTGTCTCTATTTTTCTTCTGAAGATGGTTTTATAAACGTTTACACCATGGCCAAGCAGTTGAAATAAACCTTTCATTTTGCAACTGATTGCCTGATTATTATTTCGCGAAGATTTTACACTTCGATTGCTTGAGCCATGCACAAAATTTTAACAGGGGTAAGTTCCCTAGGGCTGTAATAACCTGTTACAATACTAACAGTGCACTACCTCATTCGCTCAACGTCTATTGTAGTGCCTATTTGATAAAGACTCCTGATACTGGAACAATTCTCTGGAATTGGTCTAGTTACATTCTGCACACGGTTTCCTTTATAACTGAATTTATTCCAGAAACCTCGAGACAAATCTTTCATTAGCTTTGCTAATACTGATTTCACGTAATCGTTACATTTCATAGCAGTTCTTAATATTACTGCTACACTCCTGGTGATGTGAAGTGCTTAAGATTCCCACCACTAATATTGTAATCAGATGCCATCGGCTTTTTTCTCTTTGTGGTAAGCATTATCTTCCCTCAATAGCCGTGGAATGCTCTGACGACTGTATTGTTCCAGATACTCGTGGAGACCAATCACCAACGAACTCAGCCATTTCCAGCTCGTTTGTTTTTTTGTATGTGTTAGAAACGTCGTTACCCTAGATACTAACAGGTGTTCATTTTAATGGGACTGGATATTGTATGCTTGTGAGACGGAGAGAAAGAGAGAGGCGGAAATGAGCAGAAACGCAGTACACAACGACACTGGAGGACTACGTGCCGTACCCTCACTTCAGGCACACCAACTGTAGGCGCAACAGGACAAGCAAGGGCATCGTTCCGGTAGGTATTCGCCCAGCCGTCCTCCGAGTTGGGCCGCGAGATTACGCCCATCTCGAACGCGGGGCTTTCGACCTACGTTCGCCTCCGCCGCCCCTGCAGCTCATAATCGGATTACCCGCGAAACTCTTTAAAGCGCACTTTACAGTTGGCGCTTTCATAATTTTCGCCGCTATCCGTTTCCACCTCCGGCTTGCGTTTCCTCCCGCTGGCCGCGCTGCCGCCTCGCCGGGAAGACAAAAAGCGGCCAGCGCATTAAAATGCATGGAACTGCAGCTTTTAAAAGCGGCATTAAGTGCTACGTGCTGTGTGGAATTGTGCGGAGATAAAACGCTATTTGTTTGTATATTCGTAAAATTAATTTTTGTGATAAGAAACGGCTGCGTAAAGTGTAATTATTTAAAGATAATGGTCGGATTTGTTCCTCTTAATGTCTCGTAGACCGCGCAGTGTTAATTTAATGTACGGCTTAAAACAATATCGCGTAGCAGCGCCACTACTAGTTACGACGTCGTTTTGGAAAGTTGTAGCGTCACCTTCGGTTCGAGCGCGCAGTTTTGCTGTTCGCGTATGATATACGGAGGTAATATTTAGTAGCCGTTTTCTCCTCGCTATTACCTCAGTGATTTTCTAATCCCGAGACTTTACGGTCCATAAAACTGAAATACGCCTAAGGCCTTCATATCTTTTCTCCGAAGCCCAGTTTCTCTTTCTGAAAATATCCCTAACAGGTTTCTGCCGACTACTGCTTGCTCCCGACTGCGTGAAATCTTTCCGCGACTTTAATCTCGTGCCAGTAAAGGGGGAAGAATTATTAAGTGGAGCTCTGCTAGCGTTCTTCTTAATTAAAGTACGAAACCATCTGTTCAAAATAGCACTCTTTCTTTTTGTATGATATACTTCGCTGAAAATGTATCTGTGTGTAAATACCTATTATCATCTGATGGCACTAGAGGTGCTGCAAGCCTTATTTGCACAGTATTTGTGTGCCGTCAGTCATGCAACGGACTTTATAGTAATGAAGTTGTCTGCGCATTCACTCTGAAGTCACGTAAATCACATGTTGCAGCAACAATTACACTTGCGAGCCCTTAGTTTCTCCTTGCGTATACAACGTTTAAACAACTTACGGGAATGCATCCTGGTGAACTCGTCGATAGCCGCCAATGTTTCGACAGCCGAACATCCTGCCATTTTCAAGGCAAAACTGCAGCAAGTAAGCGCTGTACAATTTCTTTAGTAACACCACGGCGGCCGAGACTGGTGCCTTGAGTTCACTCAGAGTTGATCCTGATTTTGTTATTTTACCTGCGGAAAAGGACAATGTTACCGTTGTTTTGGACAAGCGGGGTTACCTTCGAAAGATGCAGTGTTTACTGTCTGATCCATTGTATCGCAGGATCTGTGCTGACACCCCTAAAAGTGTTTAGAGAAAGACTAACAGCCTCCTGAAGAAAAGTTTCTTATCGCTGGAGGCCATCAAAAGCCTCAGTTCTTATTGTGCTTTTCTCTCTGGGTTCCACAAGGAAGGGGTTTCTCTTCGTCCGATAGTAACATTGGTGTTCCGCCATATCGTGTACCAAAACACCTTGCTATACTGTTGGCTTCTATAGCACACTATGTGATCAAAAGTATCCGGACACGTGGCTGAAAATGACTTATAAGTTCGTGGCGCCCTCCAGCGGTAATGCTGGAATTCAATATGGTGTTGGCCTACCCTTAGCCTTGATGACAGCTTCCACTCTCGGAGGTGCTAGATTTCTTGGCGAATGGCAGCCCATTCTTCACGGAGTGCTACACTGAGGAGAGGTATCGATGTCGGCCGGTGAGGCCTGGCACGAAGTCGGCTTCCAAAACATCGCAAAGGTGTTTACAGAATTCAGGTCAGGACTGTGCAGGCCAGTCCATTACAGGGATGTTATTCTCGTGTAACCACTCCGACACGGGTCATGCATTATGAGCAGGTGCTTGATCGTGATAAAAGATGCAATCGCCATCCCCGAATTGCTCTTCAACAGTGGGAAGCAAGAAGGTGCTCAAAACATCAATGTGGGCCTCTGGTGTGATAGTGCAACGCAAAACAACAAGGTGTGCAACCCCCATCCATGAGAAACACGACCACACCATAACACCGTCGTCCGCAGCTCGTGGTCCTGCGGTAGCGTTCTCGCTTCCCGCGCCCGGGTTCCCGGATTCGATTCCCGGCGGGGTCAGGGATTTTCTCTGCCTCGTGATGACTAGGTGTTGTGTGATGTCCTTAGGTTAGTTAGGTTTAAGTAGTTCTAAGTTCTAGGGGACTGATGACCATAGATGTTAAGTCCCATAGCGCTCAGAGCCATTTGAACCATAACACCGTCGCCTCCCAATTTTTCTGTTGGAACTACACACGCTGGCAGATGAAGTTCACATGGCATTCGCCATACCCACAACCTGTCATCGGGTCGCCACATTGTGTACCGTGATTCGTCACGCCACTCAACGTTTTTCCAGTATTCAGTCTTCCAATGTTCACGCTCCTTACACGAAGCGAGGCGTCGTTTGGCATTTACCGCCGTGTCGTGTGGCTTATAAACAGCCGCTCGACCATGAAATCCAAGTTTCTCACCTCCCGCCTAACTTCATAGTACTTGCAGTGGATTCTGATACAGTTTGGAATCCCTATGTTATGGTCTGAATAGATGTCTGCCTATTACTCATCGCGAACTTCTTCAACTGTCGGTGGTCTCTTTCAGTCAACAGACAATGGCGGCCTGTTCGCTTGTGTGCTGTACGTGTCAAGAAAAAAAAAAAATGGTTCAAATGGCTGTGAGCACCATGGGACTTAACATCTGAGGTCATCAGTCCCCTAGAACTTAGAACTACTTAAACCTAACTAACCTCTGGACATCACACATATCCATGCCCTAGGCAGGATTCCAACCTGCGGCCGTAGCGATCGTGCGGTTCCAGACTGAAGCGCCTAGAACCTCTGGATCACAACGGCCGGCCTGTACGTGTCCCTTCACGCTTACAGTTCACTATCGCATCGGAAACTGTGGACCTAAGGATGCTTAGCAGTGTGGAAATATCGCGTACAGACGCTTGACACAATCGACACCCCATCACCTGACCATGTTCGAAGTCCGTGAGTTCCGCGGAGCGCCCCGTTCTGCTCTCTCGCGATGTATAATGACTACTGAGGTCGGTGTATGTTTTTGGGGGTGTCAGGATACTTGATCACATAGCGTAGATTGGTGTGAGCACCACGTTAAGAACTTGGCGGATTTCTAACGTCGATTAGAGGGAATGTGTTTTAATGACTGCGATATTCTAGTAAGTTTTGATGTGATCTCTCTTTTCACTCGAGTTCCTCTGTTTGATTCATTACCGTTGATTGAGGTTAGGTTAGCTGCTGATTTGGTGAATCTATTTCGGCATATGTTGCCTTCCTCATACTTTTTATTCCATGACCAGTACTACGAGCAGACAAATGGAGTTGCGATGGGAAGCCCGTCGTCACCTGTTATTGCCAATTGGTTTATGGAAGATTTCGAGGAACGTGGCTTGAAATAGGTGGCTTTGAAACGTGTGTATTTTTTCAGCTCCGTAGAAGCTACTTTTGTTGTTTGGCCTCACGGCAGCGGGAATTTGAACGACTTTATAGAACACCTGAATTCAATCCACCCGAACATTTGTTTCCCGATGGAGATGGGAAAACATAGCTGCCTTCCCTTCCTTTATGTGTTGGTCAGACGGAAGGTGGATGGTACGTTGGGGCACGCCATTTGTAGGAAGTCTACTCACACTAACTCGTATCTTCAGGCTGACAGTTGTCACCATCCTGCTCAAAGTGATGGGGTAATTCGTACCTTGGTTCAGTGTTCATGTCATCTCAGGCTCTGAGAGTTTGTCAGCTAAGTTCTCCCATCTGGAAGTCACCTTTCGCAAAGGTGAAAGACAGATCGGACGTCTGTTGCTCTATCGACCGACTGTGTACCGGGTGAGCGAAGATAATACCGGGGTCGCACCAAAGTCTACGGCCTTTTTGCCTCATACAGGGAGCATTTCCAACAGGATTGGTAGTATGCTGCAGAAATATGATGTGAAGTGTGTTTTCCGACCACCATTTAAGATCAGGGTTCTTTTAGGTTCCGTAATGGGTGATTTGGCTCTGGCTCTGAGCACTATGGAACTTAACATCTGTGGTCATCAGTCCCCTAGAACTTAGAACTATTTAAACCTAACTAACCTAAGGACATCACACACATCCATGCCCGAGGCAGGATTCGAACCTGCGACCGTAGCAGTCGCGCGGTTCCGGACTGAGCGCCTAGAACCGCTAGACCACTGCGGCCAGCTGGGTGATTTGGTTTGGGTAAGGCGGGTGTGTACGGTATTCCTTGCAGTTGCGGCATGTTGTGTATTGGTCAGAACCTATGTACTGAGCACAAGCGGCGCACACGCTTACGATATCAGAACAAGTCCGCCATTGCAGAACATTGTCTTGGCACCGGTCATCCTATAGAATATAACAAGACGGAGATTGTGGCACGCACTTCCAGCTATTGAGATAGTGTTATTAAGGAAGCTGTTAAAAGTAGCTGTTAAAAGTAACCTTATAAACAGAGATGTCAAAAAAAGGACGGACAGATTTCATGCTACATCATCCGTTGATTACTAATTTAACCATCGATAATTTCTGACGTCGGTCGTCTTTGGTTCGTGATGGTGATAGTGTTTACGGTGTGTGTGTGTGCGTGTGTGTGTGTGTGTGTGTGTGTGTGTGTGCGCGTGCGCGCGCGCTTGTGGAGTTTCTGTCAAAACCGAGGTTTTAAATTCGCTTGCCGGCGGGAATGGTCGTGCGTTTCTAGGCGCTGCAGTGTGGAGCCGAGCGACCGCTACGGTCGCAGGTTCGAATCCTCCCTCGGGCATGGATGTGTGTGATGTCGGTAGGTTAGTTAGGTGTAATTAGTTGTAAGTTCTAGGCGACTGATGACCTCAGAAGTTAAGTCGCATAGTGCTCAGAGCCATTTGAACCATTTTTTTTAATTCGCTTGCACAGCGGTTTCTTGCCTCTATTTGCCTTGAAAATGGCAGGGTGTGTCCCTGTAGAAATATCAGCGGTTGTCGACGACATCACCCCGCAGCATTCCGTGAAGTTATTTGAAAGCTTACATTTGAGCAGTGCTGCGTAACGATGTGGGAGCAGAGAAATCTAAAAAGCTGTGATGAAGCTGTATATCACTATCACAGAACAAGAACTCTTCTTCGTCTTACTCCTTCCTGCGCTTATACTGTGTTTCCAGGTGGCTGGCATGTTATTCTGGATTTGGGAATGTTACCAATAGAGGATGGTCGCATGCACTTCCTGTCTTCCTGTGTTGGAAAAACTTCCTACAGAATAAACCATCTGAGAATTTATTGTTATTCCAATGACGGTTGTATTGAGTCTTCAAGAACAGCGTAGCAGTATGTATTTTTGTTTTGTAATTTATAGTTTCACATAAATTGCTGACTCATGACCTTTTTGCAATGATCAACTGTTCATTACAATAAATGAAAGCTATACTTGCAAAAAGTGTTGTTTTCATTACAAAAGCAGTGATATGTTGAACTGCAAACTCAGATGAGACTGTTATTATTTTATTCAAATTCTGGGCTGTAACTGTGCTTCTTATAACAATGGTGTAGCAAAACGCAATAAAACAAGTTAATCTTCTTGATCATCATCGTTATTTTTTTCCCATGCTTTGGCCATTCTTGCAATTTCTCATGGAATTCCGTATACTCAGGTAAAATATACCGTTTCACTTTCAGTATATCTGGTATTTTTGTTTTTTGGTCACCAATTTTTCAGTACACGCAAACTCATTGGGAGATACACGATCCTTAGGGAAGCCGTAAAAGGAACTGAAATATATGTGTGGCAGCACAATCAGTGAACCGCTATGTTTTCACTTGCTCAGGATAATATGCGTCATACTCAAAACTCATCCATTTGGAAAAGGAGAAAGAAGTTTTGTGTTCCTTAGCAAATTTATCCATGCTTGATTCAGCGAGGCAAGACTTTTTTAACTGCTGATATGGCAACGTCACCAACGGTTCTCACTGACAATTTATTTGATACCTTTTTTATTACTGTGCATACTCTTCAAGTATATAGGTCCTGTCATGATGGCTCACCAACTTCTTTATTGTTTCCTGCCTATAATTTATAAGAAAACTATGTCCATCTATAGGGAACCAATGTTTCTCTTCTTAAATCGCCCAGCTGATAACAGTGTGAAGCAAAAGTGAATCATTGTGTTATTCTTATTCTGACCAGGGCATCCGTTGAAGAACAGATAAAGCTTATTCACAACTTACCGGATATATTTCTGGATCTAATGGTGTAGAAATGTGCAGCCTTCATTCCCACTGTCTTGGCTTCGCCCTCGTGGTACCTCTAAAGGCGTGAGTGTTTACTTTCCAAATTATGTATGTTAAAAATATTGCCTTGTAGCTTTTTCGAATAAAAGATATCCTGAACAGAAGTATTTGGAAACTGTAAATTTTTCATGTAGTCAGTGTTTTACCCACAGACATTATTTTCCTTTCCACTACATTCAGAAGCATAATTCATGTTACTCTATAATTTTTTGCAGTTTCTGCAGTGAACCGCTAACCAGAGTGCTACAGTTTGTCAAATTTAAAAAGCACCAACAGGCCACCAAAACGTCTCTCGTTGTCAAACATTCTTTCATACAGTCATTGCAAAAAAGGGCAGGAGCCAGTAACTCATGAACTTTCTACATCGAGTAAGCTTTCGAATTCCGATAATGACGCCATTTGATGGTTGACTACTGTCCTTTTCGTATATATTAATCTGGCTAATCTTCATCATCCAGATCCAATATATAACTCATTTTTGTAATAAATTGACTCGTGACCTTTCTGTATTGACCGATTCAATTTGCGAATACATTTCATGTAAAAATTAAAATGTTGGTTGAAGTACAAAATAGTAACGGGACGGCAGAACACAGTCAGAAACATTTACAGTAAGGAAAGCGTCGGTGAACAATTTTGTAGTATTGAGACCTGGTGAATATTTAAAGGTAAATACTGCATAAGATACTATAAATACTGTATAAGAAAACGTGACTACAAAGATCAACTGATTGGACTAAGATTTATTTGAACGGAAATCTGCTGCACTGAAGTGGAAGTCTAGCAGGTTACACTGGAGCGAAACCAAAATAAACTACAACCAGATTTGGAACGTTAATATTTTCCATGCTGTGCTGCCTAGATTGGCCATTTGGAGATATATCTGTCTGTCCAATAAAAATAAGTCAGAGAGCTACTGTGCGGTTTCCATCGCAAGAACTTGTCACAATAATTACGTCTCCTTTGTCGATGCCGCACGAAGTCGAAATATAATTTGTGTTAGTAAATTATCCCAAAACGGAACCAAATTTGGCCCTAATGACAAGTTATGCGGTTGTTGCCGGCGCCAGTAAACCGGGATAAGCGAATGTTTATGAACGTCAGAACTGGCAACGCGTTTCTCGGCGCAGTCCCGTCGGCGAACTTGCGGTCTCTTCTCTGCGGCATTCTTTAATAGCGTTTATCGCTACTCCCACTTCCCACGGCAATGTCCTCCGGCGGCAAGTTCGCGACCACTTCCCCTCTCACTCATCCTTTTCGCGCCGAGACTTCTTCTCCTTCTTCTTCGCCTTCTTCTTACTTGGCTTCTCTTTATACAGAGTCTTCCCCTGGCTGTCGCTTCCTCTCCCTCCCCCGTTGGCCGAGGGGACCACTTCATCATCTTTATGAGTGTAAAGAGCAGAATGGATGGCCACATCTTGCAGATAGCCAGAACGGATGTCGTACATTCAAGAAAATAAGCTTATTTTATCTCCGCCATAAAGTGTAATTTATCGCCAGTCGTGGCGATGAGATCGGCTCTCCGTTCCAAGGAATTTGTTTTACTTCATTTGTATGAAAAGAGGGTGGTGAGAGCCGCGGTAGATATTACCTTGCAAGGAGCAGCCTTATCCACACACACACACACACACACACACGATGTCCGCCACCCAACGTTACGGGGCTACCTCAAAGAGGGGAGCATAGAGCATAACCGTATGTCGCTGGATTTATGCGGTGGCGCAGTTTCAACGAATTGGCACTTCAGCGCAGCAGACAAGCCACAGATAAAAGGGAGAGGTTGCTCGTCCCAGGTCTCTCTTCGCTGGCGATCTAAGATAACGTCTTATCGTGTAGGACTAGGTCAACAGAAATCTCGTCCATAACGAACAGTCTTCACTCAGCCCGAACAATATTAATTCTATTTCGCGGTAAAATGAAAAGCAGTTCTGCATCAAACGTTTAACCTGAATCGTATTCACTACTTTCCTCATTGAGAGACAGTTGATTTTTTGCTCTGAATCATGCTTACTTTGACATTAACTTTCTACGTTCTACTGTATTGTGGTGTGATATTCGTTATAAAAATATGGTACTATATAACGTCCTCTGACGCTCTCTAATCTTTCCTTTTACGCATCTGATCTGCCCTTTAGAGCCACATCAACAATCAAATTTGGAGCGTCGTTTATAGAGGCATCTGCTTTTGATGTTTAGAAAATGATTATCGGGCAATATGTAGTGAAGCTGTGTACAGTACAGCAGTACTGTTTGCGCCTTTCTCTTAGACTGTTGCATGTAACAATGGAAGAAAGACTGTCCGTAAGTCCTTCCATGAATCCCCAGCTCCCTTTTTTTATAAACCTCCTACTATAAATCGTCGAGAACAATTTATTTGGTAGAGAATCGTAGTCTTGAGTCCTGTTTCGAAATATTGTGGCAGTTTTTATTTACGCCCTGGAAGCTTTGTATATGGCAGATCTACTTGCAATTTTCTTTGTATTGTCCTACTCCCTTCCAGATCACATTTTTTGCGGTCCATTACCATTTATTATGTGCAATAAGTCTGAAACGCCTACTAAAGAGACAAAGGACAATTACAAGTCTGTATAGTAATGTTCACATCAACATTGTTAATAAGTGACAGTCCCCTTAAATTCTTAAACTCGTTGCTGTGTTTCAAAAATTACTCTTCTCGAGAAATATTCCACAACGTATGAATACCATAATCACTCTTCAGGAAAAAAATTGTGTTACATTTTCCAAACACTTCTAGATACTTCGTTTTCTTAGGTATAAAACTTCATGTGTTCAGTACGACCGCACTCGATATACTTCTGAAAGAAAACCTATTTTCTCCTTCAATTAGACGTACGGCAGGAGATACAATTACTAATGTCTGCTGATGAGTTATCTCGGTCTAAAGAGGCCCCTAGACGGTGAGTATTGCTCCATAATAACATTGTACAACGTTACACACTTTCTCACTATATAGCTCAGTAGCATTGTCAGTAATATGATGCAATGATACTGCAGTTCGGAATGTTGGAGGGTAAAGATGCTGCTGCTATGATAATCGTTCTACTTCGTTGCAATCAAAACAAAAGGTGGATGTAAAGTAGGGTCAAAGGCGTGTCAAAGATAACTCACGTAACATGTTGAGAGAATTGAGACTGAGCGAAAAAAAAAAAAACTACGGCAACTTTTTATTTGTGGTGGTTCAACGTTTGAGCATTACTTGGAAAGCGTCTCCCATACACTATCATCCCCATATAAAGGTACTTGTCCACTCCCTCTTGCCCCCCCTGCCCCCCTTCTCCATCCCTCCTCCGCTCAAACCCGGATAAATTTCTACGGACACTTATATCCCTCGTCATCAAAAAGTTGCACCACGTCAGCGGTTATCTATTACGATACGACACTTTGCTACTGGCAATTATTTCGAAGACTCGAAATTTGCAAGTGCATTTTCACGTTAAAAAATTTGTGACTTAGTCATGCAATAATACGTGCACTATGGAATTACATTCAGGTAAGTAATGTATGCGCAGAAACACATATCTATATATACTTTTATACATAACTTTGCATTAATTAAGTTTAGAAAAAAAAAATCTTCCTTCGCACCCGTTCCATTGCGAGAAAAAAATCGTACGATTCATCACTTTTAACTTTTGCTTTTGTACTCATCTGCTCCAATATCCCACAATGCCTGCAATGATTTGTACACCTTTTTAATGTATTCTTATAGTAACGCTCTTTCTTTTTTGTTTTGAACTCATTTTCCACATAACAACAACAAACCTAACCTAACATAACATAATCTCCTTGGTCTGCTCAGCGCAGTAGCACACGAGAGACTGTCAAGGATATTGTCAATACTGCTCACAGTCGGCACAATATTTCCTGGCAGCCCGTTTTCCAAAGTTTTTTATGTTCTCAATTTTATTGCGCAACCTCTCAATTCACTCCTAGACAGACTGTACTATTGCGCATCCGGATAATACTGTCAACATTATTGGCTGTCTAGGATCCGCTTAAAGACGTAATGACAAAAAGTTGTTAGTTTCTCTACGAGTGAATCTGTCAGGCGCTATGTACTAACCGTTGAACAGATATAAACACTAACTGATAAGGAAATGAATTTTCTGTATGACTTCGCGTTCATTGTTAATATTTTGTGAATAAAATCATCTACTTCGATTATTAAAATTTCTTTATTTATTACGCTTTGTCGGCTACTACCGTCGTGAGATATTCCCAATTAAGATGAAAGGAACATAAAGGGAAACAGGCATTTGTTATACGACACAAGCAACAAAAGATAATAAATCAAATGGTTAAAAACTATTTTTAGAGGTGCAGTCGCCAAAAGCTCTGAAGTTACAGAGGAAGGTACTGTGTCAGTACTAAAACTCTCACCTAATCTGGGCGTCAAATAACAGCTCGGTTTAAAAATTTTTGCAACGATTTAAGTTTTAGTTGGCCGGCCGGTGTGGCCGTGCGGTTCTAGGCGCTTCAGTCTGGAACCGCGAGACCGCTGCGGTCGCGGGTTCGAATCCTGCCTCGGGTATGGATGTGTGTGGTGTCCTTAGGATAGTTAGGTTTAAGTAGTTCTAAGTTCTCGGGGACCGATGACCTCAGATATTAAGTACCATAGTGCTCAGAGCCATTTTTTTTAGTTTTAGGTTGGGGACGTTGCGATCAAATTTTACTTGATTTTATTGTTTATATATTTTTGCTTCTTCAGACATTGTTTATCAGACACTTGTAATTGTAACAGCAAGTCCTACTTTTATAGTCGATACGTGATGTTTATGTACAAATATATTTAATACTGAAGTTAATGTAACTGTTACATAGGTATTAATGTTTAGCAGATTTAATGAATACTTGTGAGTTAGGGAAACTCCACAGGGTCTAATTGGTGTCACCTGAAAAGCGAATTTGAGAAGTATGGAATTATACTCATTTAAGTCGTGTTTTATAATTTGCCTTTGAATGTATATATTTTAAAAACGATCTGTCTTTTTATAAGTATGAAGAGACAAATCATACATATAAGTAACAAAATCAAATAACTTTGAAGGCAATGTCTCCACAACTAGAGCCATCTGTTGACTAAAGCTTCGGCTACATCGTTGTAAAAATTTTTAAACCAAGGTGTTAGCAGATGCCCTGTTAGACGTAGCTGTTGTGACTGACTCAAAACCTTATCTTGTAAGTTCTAAGCTTTTTGGCGAGTGTATTCTCAAAAACACTTTTTAGCCTTTTACTTTATTATCTTTTGTTGTTTTTTGTTGTATAACTAATCCCTGTCACACTGTACGACCCTTTCATCTAAACTGCAGATATCTGATGACGGCAGTAGCCAAAATGTAACGATTTTAATATACAGACTTTGATAAGTGATCAAGAAGGTTTTATTCATAAAATATGAGTAGAGGGTATCTCTAATTAAACTTTCGCTACTTGAGCTGGTGTAGACGAAAAACTCACG
This sequence comes from Schistocerca serialis cubense, assembly GCF_023864345.2. NCBI lineage: Eukaryota > Metazoa > Arthropoda > Insecta > Orthoptera > Acrididae > Schistocerca > Schistocerca serialis. Next base: position 336,971,711 of record NC_064642.1, read on the forward strand.
GGTATCCTGCTTTATAGGAATGAAGTTCAGACGGTGTGCCGCAGGATGTGTGTTAACAGTAGCGTTTGTGTCGTGACTTGCCGTTAGGCGCAGGTGCTGGTACGGCGACGAAGGGTTGAAACACAAGCATGAGTGTGAAGCACAGGCCGTCAATATGGATATGCACAAGGTAAGCAAGGCTTCACTCGGAGAGATGTTTTATCAAAACAACAGCAGTAGTGCTGGTGCTCTAAGTCAGTATCGACGCATGAAAGGAATACGGAGAAATCCTCATCCCGCACCCGGGTTGAAGAACATCATTTGGAAGTTAGATTTAATTGGCGATATGGGAATTGCTCCTGGGAGAGGCCGAAGGCCAGCTTGCGGCAAAAATTGTTGAACAAGTTACTGTTTCCTTTGCTGAGAATGCTGGAAGTAATCAGCTGTGTCACGGCAGCTGAACATTCTATGCCCACCGTTCGGAAAGTGCTGTGAACAACTGTGAAATGATATCTCCAGTGCGGTCACAGGCTATCGCTGATGTAGATGGTCGTCACATTGACCAACGTTTGTAACTTGGAACGTTAACATGGTATGCAATTAACAAACCTTACCTTCCGGAAATAAAAAATGTGTTTCAGTCAATGAGTTACTCATTATTTATTTTCTGGATGTCCTTTCAATAGTTTCCACAAAGTTTAGTCTCTGTTGATCCATTGTGGACTTGGGACAGCTGCTGGTCATGTATTTAGCAAAGAAATTGGCTAAACAGCCGTGCAAATTGAGAAGTTATTTTCTTTTGTTTTCGCTACTAGTTTCGTCAGTTCAATGTGCCATCTTCATGCCACAGATGGACCTCTCAAAAAGTATTGATGTTGGCATACTGGGGCCATCTGTTTCTGGATTCTCAAGCGCTGCAGTCAAATCTTCGAAATATGCCATTATGAATGGTTTTTGAGAGGTGCAACTGCGGCATGAAGATGGCATACCGAATCACCGAAAGTAGTAGCGAAAACAAAAGAAAATAACTTCTCAATTTGTACGGCTGTTTGACGAATTTCTTTGTTAAACGAAGTTTAAAGGAGCTCTCGTTTTTCGTGAGGCCCCTCTCAAATAGCGAATGTTTAATTACAAACACCCCAGTATAAACACTAAATATCGCACCGGAAGACCTGCTGAGGATCGATGGCTGGTGCACGGACTGAATCTAGACCATGGACGTAGATAAAGGTAATGCAAAAAATGTTCAAATGTGTGTGAAATCTTATGGGACTTAACTGCTAAGGTCATCAGTCCCTAAGCTTACACACTACTTAACCTAAATTATCCTAAGAACAAACACACACAACCATGCCCGAGGCAGGACACGAACTTCCGCCGGGACCGGCCGCACAGTCCATGACTGCAGCGCCTTAGACCGCTCGCCTAATCCCTCAAAGGTAATACATTTTGAAGAGATCCATTACTGTTCAGTTACACTTTCGGCTTTAAATCGATGGAAACAGTAACAGTCATTGGATATTAAGGAGAAACTGTCAGGAGCTATTTAAAATGGATTCACCAGATAACGAAAAGAGTAAGAAAAGACTTGGTTATGAAGGCGATTTCCTGCAGCTCTAAGTATTATATAAATGCATAAGAAGCAGCTGCCTGTATGTCCTTCTCTATCACTACTTGTATCGGTTAATAATCGTCATCACAGAACAATAGTTCGTATTTTATGACCTCTTGAATATGGAATCTTGTTCGTTCTTTTGGTGCTCAGCAGTTCTGATGGGGCTGAACTAATAACATTGACATACTGTTATGACATGACATGATACGTAACTGCTGAGAAGTAACGCCTCCGAATTTCTTATGTGAAAACACTTGAACATATTTAAATAAAACAAACGTTGTTAACATTTCACATCTTTATTCTTCATGTGTACATATTTATTTTTCCACGTAGTCACCCTGGCAATGAACACATTTCTCTCAGCATGTAACCTCCCCCCCCCCCCATTTATCGACCTCAACGACAGTGAAAAATTAAACCGCGTGTACCTAATGGAAATTTGGGAAAAGCAATCGCCACCGAAGTTAATCTGTCGGTAAAGAGGGAGGAAAGGGTTACATCTAAATGAAAGGAAAAATGAAAATGAAATTGGTGGAAATTAATTTTGAAAAAGGGCAAAGTTAATAGAGAAAGTAAATGTGCGGTCGTTAATTAGATATGTGAGATTTGGGGAAAATTACGGTCGCCAGTCCTATGGACAACTACTGTGATGACTGAAAAAGAAACGTTAATGCACATATAATCCGCACTAAAAGCGTCGCAATAGAAGGTTGACACGCATTGTGTGAAAACAATGTTTGTCAGAAGTACTAAATTTCGCTGCACTCTGACTTAATTTAGCAAAAGAATTAATAAAAGCGGAAAATTGAAAGTTAATTTAGTGACTGAAATTAATAGTGAACTTTGATTCTGAAGCACTACGAAATTCAATAAAATAAGGTTAGTCTAGAGCTACCTCAACAATCATCTCAAAAGCAACTTCAATCTACGCAATTTGGAACTAAGAGATTTAACTTTGAACTTGAATTAAATGATTCTGAACAATAAATAGTAGTAAAATTTAGTACGTACCAAGCTGAGCTGCAGTCACAGGTAAGCTAAAATATGGTAACAAAACTCTCATTCTTAATTTGTGCATGTGTTATCTAAATATTGTAGCCAGCTATGAATACTTTAACTGAACTTTGAAATTAAAACAGTGAAATGGAATGATTGTACTTTAATGCTGGCGTTTGAATCTCAATGACACTCGGGTTCATTCTGGAAAGGAAGGGACCCTGCTTGGTAATGCAATTGGGACAATGAGCAATAAAGGTTCATGCTAAGTTGCTGTAATTTTGTGAGGCAAATGGAACAGTTTGAAAAGCTGAGGTCTGCCATACAGTTCTAAAACCTTACGTACTTCCAGTCTTCCTTGTTGGTTGATTAAAGGTTTGAAGTCGTTGATCGAGGAGGTGGCGACAGTCACTCATTGTCGGCCATCGCTGTTGCAGAAGCTGGATGTTGGTGCACCTTCTTCTCGACACGGTCACCAGGCGAAACGGGCTCTTGATGTGCGCCAGCTAATGCTTCCCGTCCGCTACACCGTGTCAGAAACTATCATAGCAAGTCAAGCGCAATTACATGCTGCCAAACCGCGAAAGCGAGGCAACTAGCGGGAACGTCAAACAACACACCTGCTCCACCGCCCTACTCCAGCCAGACTCCGCTCTGCCCCGCGCTCCACGCGGCAGAGTTAACACTACCAAAGATCCTAAACACTTTGGTTCTCCACACGACCTATCGATGTAGTCGTTCGATGGCATAGTTCTCCCTAGGCAAGACCCAGCGTAAAAATACAAATAATATTTACAAAAGAAATCAATTATATATATATATATATATATATATATATATATATATAGCAAAACAATTACAATATGTGAAGACACAGGAATGTCATATCTTCAGGTAACATAATAAGGAAAAACTTTATAATACACTAGATGGAAATAGGAGGCTATAAGTAACATCGTATGTACTGCCACGAATTTGTTGGATTGTAACTCAAGTACACAGATGATGCCTATTTAGAGCCGAAACATAGATATGCAAGAGTAATAAAACCTAATAGGGTTGCGACTGATTGATGTGTGTCTCTCCTTCCTTATAGTCTAGGGTCGCTGTGCACAACAGTTTCTGATGGCAGTAAAGTTGATTGATATTCCACCATGTTCCACGATAAACTAGGGATTTCTTCAGCAGAAGTTGGCTGGGAAACAAGGTGTTGCCTTGCTTATTGATCGTTCCTGGTAATTCATTCACGAGAGAAATTGCTTACAAAACGCATATTCGACCCATTCTGAATGTTGCCCGTGAGTGTGGGACCATTATCAACATACATTAGAAAGGAAGACGAGATAATCGACCAAAGAGCAGCACGTTTCGTCGGGATCATTTATTCTCACAAGCACGAAAGGCGGTGACGGAGCAGGAGATAGGTGGAGGCACGCAGTGCGTCGCTCCCTCTACCATTAAATACTTCGGCACGAAACCTATCTTAGGCGAAAGTTTTCGTTGCGGTGGAACCATGGGACTGTAAGTCACACCGTAAGAAGAGATGCGTACCCAGGAAAGGTGCGCCCAATCCAACGATCGTGCGGCGTGGCGCTTATCCCGTAGCGTAAACGGCAATGATGTCGTGCTGAATAACAAACGGGCCCCCGGGGGGTGATATTTGCCTATCTGCGCCGGAGCGTTGCCACTCTGCGGCGCGCCATCAGGTTCCAGATACCGCGGGCAAGCATGCGCTGGAATCTGGGAGGCGATCCAACGTCCCTATCTAGAGGCCCCGAGCTGCTTCCGTAGAGGCGAAAGTCGCAGCTGCTCCTTGCCGACTTCTCAACCTTGCGGGAAGTGTTGTCCTCGGTTACTATGGAAGTTACGGGCGAAGATAAAAGAATAGCGCTAACTGCAGTGTGAAGACTGGTTTGATAAATAGAGGGTAATTAAAAAGACTTGCTGAAGAGCAATGCTTTCGAATTTTTTTATTTTGTTCTCAATATCGGTTGAGGTGTTGTATTATATTAGGGTCGTCCTTAGTTTTTCGAATTTCGTGTTCCTTCACGCACAGCCCCTAGTTTTCTTTCATTTTGTTTGAAGAAGACCTATTTTGATGAAACTGAAGACGAGGTATGCATGCTGCAGTGGCCGAAAAGTTGCGCCCTATCACTACGTGTTGTTATTAGGTCGGTATTACACTATCAAATTTCTTTGTCAAAGATTTGATCAAAGATGTGATCAAATATTCCGTCAAATATATTTGACAAAGATCTTTGACGTAGCGCTAGAAGGGGTATTACACTGTCATCAAATTTTTCATCAAAGTTCAAGACGGCTGACAACAACTTGTTATTAACCGCAGCAGTTGCATGTACCGCAATTGCATTGTGTGCACATGCGGAAAGGAAGTGGGGAAAAAAGGGAACTATACATACGAGGTTGACAGTCTTAAATTCCTGGGATTACAACTTGATAACAAATTCAGTTGGGGGAGCACACCACAGAACTGCAGAAACGCCTTAACAAATCTGTATTTGCAATTCGAGTGTTAGCAGACATAGGCAACATAAAAACGAAAAAGCTTGCATACTTTGCCTACTTTCATTCCAAACTTCACTTAAGCTGTCCTGCGAAACTTCCGGCACTAACAGTCCCGCAAGGGAGGATATTACGGAGACACGGCTTAACCACCATCTGGAGGATGTGTCCTGAATGAAATTTTCTGCAGCGAAATGATGAGTTCACTTGAGTCAAAAGGTAGGACATGTTGAAGAAGTTAAGCATGATTTAGATTTCTTAAATGAGATATCTTTTTCTTGGGATTAAAACAATACCTGCCTTAGTGACAACGAGGCTACGAAAAATCTTAAGGTGACATATGACACGGCGGGTAGTGATTTCAATGGACTCTTAGCAACCGATAGCACTAGAGCACATGCATAAGAAGTAATAAACAACACTTGTGACATGACGCAACTTCTCGGTTCCAGCGGCATGGATGCCTCGCCTTTAGTTTCAACAAAATAAGTCTTAATATTCTTCATAAAAAACGAAAAAAATTGCTGGATATGTGTGAAGGAACGCGAAATTCTAAAAAATAAGGACTACTCTAGTATGTCTTACATATTGCTGCGTCGACTTCCCCTCTTCGCTGACTTAAGACGCAACCCTCAGCCGCCAGATGGCTGCGAATTGTAACGCATTAGATGGCGCTGGCGCTGTGTGACGTCACTTTTTCAGTGCGTGAGTAAACAGGAACCACGAATTTGAAGAGTTCGTGCACACAAGGAGTACCCTCTCCTTCACCATAGCAATGTCAAAACGCACACGAGTGCTCCGACGTTTGCAATGATCCGGCGTCTTGGGTTCATTGTCATCGATCATCCTCCACATGGTTCCGAGTTGGTCCCATCCGATTTTCTCTGTTTTCAAAGCTTAAAGAACACCTTCATAGACTTCGCTTTGATAGCGATGAAGCGGTGCAAGCAGAGGTGACGTTGTGGCCTCGTCAACAGAGTCATACATTTTACAGTGACTGTATCAACAAACTAGTCTCCTGTTGGGAGATGTGCGTTCGTCGCCATGATGACTACGTTGGAAATAAATATGTATGTATAAGAAATAAAGTACACATTTTGTGCTGTGGGGCGATCTGTATGAATGAAAATGAAAAACACACTTCTTACTCCGCGATCGCAGTTTAGAAACTTTTATTGTTCCACGACGACCGGTTTCAATAGTCTTATTCTGCCATCATCTAATATTACGTATACATTTGTAACATCAGATGATGGCAACATAAGACAATTGAAACCGGTCGTCTCAGAACAATGGAAGTCTCTATACTGCGATTGTGGCATGCACAGTGTGATTTTCATATCAATGAATAATAAAGGTGTACAGTGCTGACAAACTTTGTTTTATTTAAAAAGCTTTGAGAGTTTTCTTACAGTGAAGAGCGAAAGAAACTGGTACACTTGCATAACACCGTGTAGAGTGCCCGCGAGCACGCAGAAGTGCCGTAACACGACGTGGCGTGGACTCGACTAATATCTGAAGTAGTGCTGGAGGGAACTGACTCCATGAATATTCCAGGGCTGTCCATAAATCTTTAAGAATAGTAGGGGCTGGACATCTCTTCTGAAAAGCACGTTGCAAGCATCCCAGATATGCTCAATAATGTTCATGTCTGGTGTGTTTGGTGGCCAGCGGAAGTGTTTAATCTCAGAACTGTGTTCCCTGAGCCACTCTGTAGCAATTCTGGACGTGTGGGGTGTCGCATTGTCCTGCTGGAATTACTGAACTCCGTCGGAATACACAATGGACATGAATGGCTCTAAGTACTATAGGACTTAACATCTGAGATCATCAGTCCCCAAGACTTAGAACTACTTAAACCTAATTAGCCTAAGGACATCACACACATCCATGCCCGAGGCAGGATTCGAACCTGCGATCGTAGCAGCAGCGCGGTTCCGGACTGATGCGCCTTGGACCGCTCGGCCACAACGGCCGGCGGACATGAATGGATGCAGCTGATCACACAGGATGCTTACGTACGTGTCACCTGTCAAACTCGTATCTACACATATCAGGGTTCCCATATCACTCCAACAGCACGCGCCCCACACCATTACAGAGTCTCCACCAGCTTGAACAGTCCCCTGCTCGCATGCAGAGTCCATTGATTCATCAGGTTGTCTCCATACTCGTGCACGTCCATCCGCTCAATACAATTTGAAAGGAGATTCATCCGACCATGCTACATGTTTCCAGTCATCAACAGTCCAATGTCGGAGTTCATGGGACCAGGAGAGGCTTTGTGTCGTGCAGTCATCAAGGGTATACGAGTGGTCCTTCAGCCCTGAAAGCCCATAATGATTTTTTGTTGCATGGTTCGCTCGCTGACACTTGTTGATGGCCCAGCATCTAAACCTGCAACATTTCTGGGTTGCACTTCTGTCTCGTTGAACGATCCTCTTCATCCATCGTCGGTCCCGTTCTTGCAGGATCTTTTTCCGGCCACAGCGATGTCGGAGATTTGATGTTTTACCGGATTCCTAATATTCACGGTACAAGTGTGAAATGGTCGTACGGGAAAATACCCACTTCATCGCTACCTCGGAGATGCTGTTTCCAATCGCTCGTGAACCGTCTATAACCCACGTTCAAACTCACTTAAATCTTGATAACCTCCCATTATAGCAGCAGTAACCGATCTAACAACTGCGCCAGACACTTGTTGTCTTATATTGGCGATGCCGACCGCAGCGCCGTATTCTGCCTGTTCACATATTTCTGTCTTTGAATACGCATGCCATACCAGCTTCTTTGGCGAAAACTTCGGCGGCATTACCTTTCGCCATATCCGTCATATAAAGTACACGGAACATTTCAAGAAATCGATACAGATAAATGGCTAAGAAGATGGTTACACGTAGTCGGCAGTCAAAGTCTTCGAGGTTCTGCGGTAGAAGTGGAACATGACGCTATCCTTGATGTAAATCAACGAGAAAAAATCTCAAATCATCAAGTCTAGCGATAATGCTGATCCCACGAGTGCGCCAGGTCAGCGACCGCAAAACGGTGTCTCACTCAGGTTATCTCGTACACGATTGTGGAAATCTGGAGGGGCGCCATTTTGTCGAAAGATGATATCTGTGCTATCGATTGCAAGTTGTGGCATAGTCACGAATGTAGTATGCCGAGATGTAACCATTGACAGTTCTCTCAACGAAGGAGAAGTGTCCATAGACTGTCTCGTTGGAAGCCGCGCGAAACACGGTAACGTTCTTAGTATCCCAGACATGTTCGACAGCTGCATCTGGATTCTCTGTCCCCCATACCCGTGTGTTGTGGTGGTCGACATTTCACGAAAGATGGAAAGTGGCTTCGTCACTGAAGATTAATTTGGTTGCAAATGTGTCGCATGATGGTTCTGCATATCAACGAAGAACGGCATGTGGTGCAAATTGTAGATAAAGTTTCATTGCCTCCAGGAGCTGCCATATGTACGGTTTTGAATCTTAATTGTTTACGAAGTATTTCCGACGCTGCTGGCTGAGGGATGTTCATTTCTGCACTAGCTGTCCCAGCGTATTAGTAGATCAAATCCTCGCCGGGTCTTCAGCCGTATCGGACTGTCATCTGCTCACAATATGTCCCTGGTCCACCTGGCCGCCGTCATCAGGTGAGAATAGCTAAGACGCTCCCGTCGACATTTGATTCAAACCGTGAACGACGCAACTTTTATATTCAGCGAAAATATTAAAGCGCATGCGTTAAGGTAATGCACAAATGCTTAATCGTTACTGCAACCCCTTGGCGCAAGAAGAGTTGCAGTGCTTCCAGTGATGAATATGGTCGAAAAACGATGTATCGTTAAAATTAATACAGTCGGCCGATTCAGATGCCGTTTTCTTCATATCTCATAAAACAGGATTCCAAGTTTTACACAGCTGGTATAAATTATCACGGTTAATGACGTCAGTTAATCTGATTTTGGAAGACTCTTATAAAACAGAATCCCAGAACGCGTTTCGTTTGCGATCACTTGTGTCTCATTGTATAGTATCCTATGTCCCTCTGTAAGACAGTGCTCAGACACCGCAGATTTGCCACGTTGTAACAATCGCGCATTGCGATGATGTTCGACATATCTGTCTTTGATGGTACGAAGAGTTTGGCCAATGTATATTTTACCGCGTTCACGTAGTATTTTGTAAACGCCAGGCTTCCTCAAACCTAAATCGTCCTTAACAGAGCCGAGAAGCGATCTGATCTTAGCTGGCGGACGGAATACACATCTGATGTTTCTTCAAAGCCCCAGCTATCTTGACAGGCACGTTCCAAGCATAGGGAAGGAAAGCTACAGAACTAAAAGTGTCCTCAGCTAGTTTAGGTCGTTTACGAAATACTATCTGAGTGCGGTAAAAACCACGTTGGTGAAACTATTCGTAAGTGAAGACATTTGAAATAAATGATTAGGTCATCGAGATCCCCCTACATGAACCCTATCGAACATTTATTGGACATAATCGAGAGGTCAGTTCGTGTACAGAATCTTGCAACGGCAACACTTTCTCAATTATGGACGGCTACAGAGGCAACATGGCTCAATATTTCTGCAAAGTACTTTCAACGACTCGTTGAGTTCATGCCACGTCGAACTACTGCACTACGCCGGGCAAAAGAAGATCCAACACGATATTAGGAGGCAGTATATAGCTATCTTTTGGACTCTGAGGAATGTCAAATCATTGGAACAACGGACGTGAAGAACATGATACCGACAGATCGCACCGGCAGTGGACTGTAGTGCATAAACTGCAGAGCGAGTGGTGACGAGATGAACTCAAGACATCAATGTGTGACGAGAAGAGTAGGCATGGATTCTTCAAGGGCTACACCACGAGAACATAGTAAGTTTGTGCTACTGGCTGCGTCGAATAGACGGATAGCAACAGATGAAATTAGGACGGAGGTTACAGGCGGAGAGTCACCATCAGCTGTAGGGAATAGCAGGATTGAGTCGGTCACATTAACGACAATGTGTCATATACGTGTGGCAAAAAGCCACAGGAAGCAGAAATTCTCAACCGTACCTCTCTAGCTGGAATCTTGGGTTGGACATAACGACAGCTCAGATTTGGTAATATTTGTATGGAGACTGAATGGTCGCCATTATGTGGCAATAATGATGAACCCTTCTGTCATACCTTTATGTCGCGGCTACCAAATGGCACATTCCAGAAAGATAACGATAGAGCTCCTTTGAATTTCATGCTGCACGCATCTTGAGGACTGTATGGGTGCTTGCCTGGACTCCCAGGTCCCTTGATTTGTTTCCTTTGTTTCCCATTATAGTATGTCTAGAACGGGATTAAAACAGAAGAGAAGGTTCATCAAGCTTGTCTTCTGATCAAAGCGAGGCTAATGATATTTATTTGAACAATTTCGTGAATAGTTCAGGAGAATGGTCGCGTAGCGGAATCGCGTGCTACGCACGTGGCCTGGGCGAGTGGATGATGACGAGGACCAGTATTCTAACGGAGTATCAGACTGACACACGTAACCTGTTGTAACGTGATCCAGTTAATTATTGCGCGAGAGTACATATGACATGACTTGGTATTCGAACTTCTTACCTGACGTTAGGTTTGTACAAAATTCATACACTGTATTCTTCAACTTCTGAGCCCTCATGCCAGCCGCTGTGGCCGGGTGGTTCTAGGCGCTTCAGTCCGCAACAGCGCGACTGCTACGGTCGCAGGTCGGAATCCTGCCCCGGGCATGGATGTGTTTGATGTTCTTAGGTTAGTTAGGTTTCATTAGTTCTAAATCTATGGGGCTGATGACCTCAGATGTTGAGTCCTATAGTGCTCAGAGCCATTTGAACCATTTTTTGAGCACTTCATGTAATTGAATTAATGTAAAATGCGTGAAATAGTCGTGCAACTTATTTTCGTGTTGTTCGTGCGTAGTGGTGGCTACACAATGTTCGGTAGGCAAGGAGGTAGTCGGGAAGGAAGTAGTTTCACACTTCTTACCATAAAAGGAAAAAAAAAACTGGTGTCGAACTTCCTTCAGAAACGCATCGCGTAATCTTGTTTGGTTTACAACGTGCCAGCTGCGCCTGTTCAAGTCGAACGAAATCACCAGCTAAAATATTCGTGATAGGGCCATGCTCCATAAATGTGCGACTACAATGTTCCTCAGAACTAGGAATAAATTCCTCTACTAGACTCACAAATATTTTTAAGGTCAAAAATTAACATCACATGCATGTAAACATTCACACAAAACCTGCACCTCTTTGAATAGATTTGGTAATTTAAAATTATTGACACATATTCCCTAATGAAATCAAACATTTAAGAAATTTGCTGTTTGTTACTCCTTTCTATCACTATTTCTTCATGCCGTTGCCATTTCCATCGAATCTCTTCTACTTTTCGTCGAACAGATTTCTTTCATTTTTAGCTGTCCACGTCGTAATTTTTTCCTCTGAACATAGTGATATCACCATCGCTCGGAGGGTGGGGGCGTGATGGTTCTGGTGGAAAGGGGAGACGAAAGTCAGAAAGGTATTCGGTCCAGTTTTACGAGTCATTAACGTCTTTCTACTTTTAGCTGTTTGAACCCGTTAGGCAGTTGTAGCGTCTTTGTCTGTGTAACCAATTCCTGTCACCGACCATAAAATATTTTCGCTCTTAATAATAGGGGAGACTCCACCCAAAAATTTAAATTATCCTCTCCCTTCCCGAATTCAACCGAATTTTAAATTATCATGTAAATATGTAACGATACCCACGTTTTTAAGAGCAGAACTTCATTGGTTTTTGAGTTTCGGATTTTTAATATGATTTTAATTGTATTTTTGGAAACCATTATTTGGTACTCACAGCTCAATTTTCACACTCCAGATGTTTTGCATGTATTCACAAGGCGTAGTTAAATAGTTCTATGCATTCAGTTTATGAGAAATGTTATTTTAATTTCGTTCACCGTAATTGATGTTCTTGGAAAGCCTGCAACTGTCATTCATGATTTAAATGACAAAAAGCTGCAATAGTTACTTATTTTTTTCATGTTTAGCACAACACGTTTCGCAAATTTATTATCATACTCAAGTGCATTTGTTTTCACAAAAATATTTTTGCGGTGTTCGCATGTGTTTTTTTCTGCCTCTCTTGGACTGTAGTTGTGCTTTTGCAAATACACTTGAAAATGAGAAAAAATTTTCAGAACATGTTTTACTAAGCACGAAAAAGTAAGTAACTGGTTCAGGTTTTCATTATTTAAATCAGAAATGTTATTAATTTATTTTCAATATATTTTTCAATCTTCAAAGTTAAATGTCATGTAATTATCAGTAAACAAACGTGATTATTGAATAGACAAATTACATTTTTGATGATATTAATACATACAAGTATGCAGATACTTCAAGACTATTTTCTGCAAACATTTGATTAATATTTCAAATGAATGCTCACACAATCACATACCCATTACAATTCACCAGCACCATACGTTTTCTTTTCCTGCTCCTGTAAGACTTCTTTTCCTTCTTGTAATACCAACACCAGGGTAGCCCTATTCTTGAATTTGTCCTTCTCCAGGCAGTATCTTGTGGACTGCTTGATCCGTCGTTGACCTCTAGATAAGATTTTCTTCTGGGAGGGTGATAAAGGAGTGATGGGATTCCTGCTCTCTTCAGTCTTCAGACATTCCATACTGAACCTAGAAAAAGCTTATACAAGACCCAAAAGTATCTTCTTTTTATTTGGGACACTTAGACCGAATGACGCTGCGCAGATTTTCATTCGCATTTTACGTCTTGCTATTAGTACATCTGGCTAATAATGCATCATATGGAAGTCTCTGATACGCAGTTACTATCTTGACCACAACATCCGTGCGAAGAGGAGTGTGAACATTATCTGTATGGGGGCATGATGTTTCACCTAGTGCAACACTCCTGTTGTAAGAATACCGTGAGCATTCACCTCTTGAACATTTTCTAAGCTGTGGTTTTTTATCAGTGCTCATACAATGATATAGTGTAGCATACATTGCTGACTTCATCCTATTTATACATGGGAGCTTTGTAATAATGAGTCAAGTTTTTAACCGTAGATTCCTTGAGGCTGCGATGATATTTTGAGCCAGACACTTTTTGTCTTATATAGGCGTTGCCAATCGCAGCGCCGTATTCTGCCTGTTTAGATATCTCTGTCTTTGAATACGCATGCCTATACCAATTTCTTTGGTACTTCAGTGTATAGGAGTTCCGTTCTTACTGACTGAGGTACGGAACCCTAAAATTGATCTTCACATTCTGAACTCGCATCTTTCCCCGCCGCCCAGGCAGAGACGTACCAGTTCATTATCAGTCTGGAGTAAGGTGGAATACTTAGAGGATACCGACCAGTAGCAACTGTGTCCAGAACGATTTGTCGTGAAATCTAAAAGTTATTTTCCCATTCACAGCGAAATTATTTGAAGTGTTCCGCCCACTCCAACCATTGCCCCACAGCCCCCTGCCCCTTTTACCCTCCTCTGTTCAGAATGAGGATACGCCCTTGCATCTCAATGTTCGAAGTGTATACATATCCCAACGCAAAAGAAATATTTTATGGACCGCACTCACGGTGCTAGCTAAGAACAGTGTAGACCGGGCGGGAGTCACTGCAGCATACTTCGAAATTTTCCCCGTCGGTGTTACATCACAATAGAGAACGAGGTTTGCACACGCAAGCAGCAATAATAATCGTTAGTCGGCGCTGAGCTTTCCTCTCCTTTCACCTGTAACAACAGTCAAGAAACGAGCTGGGAGAGGCCCGTATCAATCAGAAACACTCTTCTGTCTGCGCGGTGGCGTCGTAGATTGTAACCACAGACACTCCAATTTCTGTAATGGGCAGCCCGAGTGGAACTGCCGCACGAATCAATGAAGTTCCGAGGCAAATGATAGCTTGCGCGAGACGTAATTCCAGCCGCGGCCCTGTCCCACCCTAGTAAGTAGCGGACACGTCACGCCTTTGATGCGATAGACATTTCGGAGCTTGAATTATTACTGCGTTCCGCTGCGTCAGGCGATGACGGCGCACCAGACATGGCCGCCCTGTCGTGCGCGACGCCGGCGGCGGCGGTGCGTAATGCGACCTACGCACTGCGCCTTCCCACGCACCGGGCTTCCAAGACGTTCCCGATGCGCGTGGGCCGGCATCGAGGTCACCGTGACGGATCACTCCCCGTCGTGAAATCGACGCTTCGGTTCCGGGTGCCACAGAAGGTCACACCGGCATTAGCGATGCAATATTGCTGTGTAGCTGGGCTACGTGACACGAATGTAGGTTCTAGCATTAATTTTTACGGTTATATCCCTCAGTTTGTACCTGGTGTAGAAGTATGAAGTCGGAATTTGGTTGCAATAATTAGACGTCTGTGTTCTGAAACTGATAAACAATATTTTACTCAAAATACTCTCCACTGCTGAAACTTCCCGGCAGATTAAAACTGTGTGCCGGACCGAGACTCGAACTCGGGACCTTTGCTTTGCTGGCAAGTGCTCTACCATCTGACCTACCCAAGCACGACTCACGCCCCGTCGTCGAAGTAAAGCTATGAGGACGGGGCGTGAGTCGTGCTTGGGTAGCTCAGATGGTAGAGCACCTGCCCGCGAAAGGCAAAGGTCCCGAGTTGGAGTCTCGGTCCGGCACACAGTTTTAATCTGCCAAGAAGTTTCATATCTGCGTACATTCCGCTGCATAGTGAAAATCTCATTCTGGGAACATCCCCCAGGCTGTGGCTAAGCCATGTCTCCACAACATCCTTTCTTTCAAGAGCGCTAGTTCTGCAAGGTTCACAGGAGAGCTTCTGTAAAGTTTGGAAGGTAGGAGACGAGATACTGGCAGAAGTAAAGCTATGAGGACGGGGCGTGAGTCGTGCTTGGGTAGCTCAGCTGGTAGAGCACTCGCCCGCGAAAGGCAGACAGTTTTAATCTGCCAGGAAGTTTCATATCAGCGCCGCACACTCCGCTGCAGAGTGAAAATCTCATTCTGGAATCTCCATTGGTATTTATGCATCTCTCCCGCACTGTCAGGCTTGCTATGAACGCCACGCAAAAAAAAAAAAAAAAAAAAAAAAAAAAAAAAAAAAAAAAAAAAAACTTCTTTTGAAGGAAATCAGTCAGAGAGTCATTTTCGTACATTATTATACGAATTGAAGCATTGTTCAGCGAGACCCTGTCCCAGCTACGCAAATCAATGATAATCTGATGGAGCCCAGTCTGGAGACTAAGCCGCACACCCTAGTATTTCCCAACTGTACACCTCGATCTTTTCCCTGACCCGTTTTGCTGTGTGTGATGGGGCATTATCATGGAGCAATATGACTCTGTGTTGTCTTTTTCCATATTCCGTTCGTTTTTCACGTAATGCTCGATTGAAATCGATCATTTGCTGTTTGTAGCGATCAGTGTTAACGATTTCACCAAGTTTTAGCAGCTCATAATAGCTGACACCTTCTGATCCCACCAAACACAGAGCATTGTCTTCTTGCCAAAGCGATTTGGTCTTGCAGCGGATGTCGATGGTTTGCCTGGATTCACCCATGATTTACGACGTTCGGATTCTCAAAATATATATGCATTTTTCATCACCTGTCATTATTCGATGGATAAACGACTTCCTTTTGTATCTGGTGCACGGCATTTCACAAGTGGTCTTTCGATTTGCTTGCTGTCTTTCATTCAGTTCATGCGGAAGCAATTTTCCTACTTTTTGCACCTTTCCCATAGCTTTCAACCGAAGAGAAACGGCTTTCTGCGTCACATTCAGTTGTTCCGCGAGTTCCCGTTGAATTTGAGAATCATCTTCATCCAATAAGGCCTGCAATTCCTTGTCTTCGAACTTTTTCGGTGGTTTTCCGCGCTCGCCGTTTCTCACGTCAAAATCACCACTTTTGAATTTTTTGAACCACTCGAAACACTGTGTTTTTCCAAGAGCATGTTCGCCGGAAGCTTCGACAAGCATTCGATACGATTCTGTAGCAGTTTTTTTCAAATGATAACAGAAAACCAATGCTATCCACACATTGTAGTTCGTACGCACAGAACTTGATATGTTTAGGGGTTTGAAACACATTCCCATGTGTAGAACTTGGGTTACTGTGTACTGACGTTCTTCGTCAGACGTTAGAGGAAGCAGATGGCGCTGCAGACACAGTCTCACGGGCCTTACACTGACAGCTTGCACCATCTGTAGGGAAATTCCGGCTTCATATTTCTACACCTGGTATTGTATTGTATTGTATTGAAGTGCGGACCTAGAAACGACGAGGAGGCTTCGTCCCCTCCGTAGCCCTCAGTGGTAGACAATCCCACAACAGGCTAAAGCAGTCCACTCACCCCACCGCCACCCACACCGAACCTAGGGTTATTGTGCGGTTCGGCCCCCAGTGGACCCCACTGGGACAGTCTCACACCAGACGAGTGACACCCCTATGTTTCCATGGTAGAGTAATTATGGTGTATGCGTACGTGGAGACTGTTTGCGCGGCAATCACCGACATAGTGTAACTGAGGCGGAATAAGGGGAACCAGCCCGCATTCGGCGAGGCAGATGGAAAATCGCCTTAAGAACAACCGGACCGGACCTCGACACTAATCCCCCGGGCGGATTCGTGCCGGAGGCTGGCACGCCTTCCCACCCGGAAATCAGTGCATTAGACCGCACGGCTAACCGGACGGGCTCTACACCTGGTACTATCCTCATCCTCAACCGATGTGAATTTTGTGTGAATGTAAACGTTCCTAGCGTATACTATTGCTGAAAAGCTCACGGGTTTCCAGAAGAGTGGCATTGTTAAAATACCTCAACGTTTCGAAGTATCTCATACTCACAAGTTTTCTGGGAAGTGTCGAGATATTCCGGATATTCAGACATCCGAATATCTCGACACATCGGCAAAAAATGACGAGAGCAACATTCCTCGAAAAGTTGTGCTACTTTAACACTGCCACCCATCCTTTTATCGATACGAAATTGTTCAGCAGAAAATGGCACTTAAGTGAATGCGATGGCTCTCAAAACGATTTAGTTACACTTACTCCAAGAAGTGGTGAGTTACAATGAAATGAACTAAAGAAAAATATTTCATCACTTCTCACTGATTTGGCTCACAACAAACAATAGTAATTACCTGTTTTATTCCCGGATATATTAGCGTTAAGTTTAGATACAGTTTCGGGTATGGAACCGTATTTTTCAATTGTTTTAGATTCATGTTATATTTTATAAGTTACTAAAATCAACGTAGAGTCCAAAAATTTGCGCTAAGTAATGCACTATTCTTATTTTATTGAAATTATGCATATCTTTATCATTATCTGCAATTTTAACACCACAAGTTTATTTAAAGAAATGTCTGACATACTTTAAAAGCCAAGAATTTACGTGCAGACAAAATTTTATGAAACGTGTTTTGATGTTGGTACTAGCCCTGGTAATAGCGTACCAACTATGTTTAGCGATATTTACATGATATTAGTGAAATGTGAAAATAGCAAGTTTATATTCTAAATTATACTAACGTACTACAATTTTCTTAGAGATAGATAAATACGCAATATCTTGTCCAGCAACATTCATTTACAAAGTCAAAGGAAAACTCATATTATGATAAAGCCATGCACTTCCCTAACGATGGGTAATTTTAATATACAAATAACTTGATGGACATTTTGTCACTTGCAAAACCTGGTAGCAGTGTGTCAGCATAACCCAGTCTACTTTCTTCGTTCGTGTTAACAACATTGTCCAAAATTTCATCTTTAAGATGTAGAACACATAATTTCTCTTGCTTAAAGGACATTGATTCTAAAATGAAATATGTTTTATTGTCATACTCGGTCTCGAAATTAATGTTACCTACAGTGGTGTAACATAGCCAGAATACGAGTTACCGATAGTGTTAGTGATAATTATAATATTACATTACGTTAATGAAAGAAATCAGTATCGCTTAATACACTTCCTGTCGCCAACAACACTTGGGAGAACAAAATACAACTGCTCCAGTATATGAGATTATTTAATAGATCCGACCAGTTACAAGCTGTAGATGTGCTCTTTATATACGTTCTGGAGGGAAAGTAATGTGCAACACATTTAATTTGTTGTCCAATTTAGTCTGTATTAAACTTACAGAAAAAAGAGTGTCGAAAAATGGAAATTCCAGGTAGGAATATCATCAATGTAGGAAAAGATAGATTGCTAATTGCCGTAAAGAAGACACGTCAAGTTTCTACAGGCACGATTAAAAGACACTCTTTTAATCGTGCCAGTCTGCAACTTGACGTGTCTTCTTTACGGTAAGTAGCAATCTATCTTTTCCTACACTGAAGAAAAAAAGAGTGTGACAACTTGAACTGCGGCCAGAGCTGAGGCAATGGCGGCACGCAGTCTGGATTATCCGATTGGAATACCACATCAACTTCCTATCGTGAAACGACATTCTGAACGTACGAAGTATGGCAAATGTTTTGTTCACAAATTCCAAATCCGAAAGAGATTTGCATGTAATGGAATCCGACGCTACAATGGTAGTATTTTGATCTTTGAGCCGTGAGCCAGTAAACTCTAGAATATGTCACTCTCTTGGCCTACTCTATACGTAAAAACAATCGTGACTTCTCTCATTGCTAAACAGAACTGTGTACCGTTTCACGCTCCAGTTCGTCCTATCACGGCGTCACTTGTGCTGTACACGACGATTCTGTCTTGTCAGTAGAGGTCAAACAAGAGCTGCGATTGGTTGCTGAAAGAAATCGACTCTCGACGACATACGTTTCTGCATTTAGCACCGTAGCTACTTGAATCTGCAAAGTGGATACCTTGAAGTATACTTCTGGCGTTCTCAGACTCTGGCGACCTTTGCATACGACTCGCTACGTGGACGTTCTGAACCTTGTTTACAGGTGTGACAGTATTCCTCCGATCATCGACAACCAGCACCGTAGTATCACTGGCACGTGCAGCTAACGTAACAGTTCGCCGAAAATATGCGCAGTGTGTCGAAGATTCACAATTTGAGTGCTCTCAAAATTAACCCATTTAGCTGAACGTCGCCTGAGCATGAGAACTGCTTGCCTAACACCACTTTAACAGCCTAAAACTCTTTGGCTGAGGTACAGATGGTGTACTAGCATTACTAACAATTAACTTTCAGGTGACGACTGATCCGTTTTGACCTTTTGTCGCGTTGTCTACTGTTCGCCAGTGAACACATGTTCCTGGTGGCCTCTCTCGTTTATAAAGGCATAATTTTTTTTACCGCCAATAACATATTCTCTACAATTGTCTATGGTTCACTCATTTATGTAGTAACTTTTCAATTTCACGTTTGAAGAAATCTCTGAGATGGAGTTGATGGATGAGGGAAACCAAGCTTGAAAAACCATTCGTCACGTAGTTCCCTCGAACGTTATCGCGTAAATAACGGAAAAGGCATGTAAAGGTGTGACGTAGGAAGAATTTGGGGGACGTGAATCAACTCACAACTATTCTCCTTGACAGCATCATGTTAGCGGTGTGAAAGTAGCAGCACTTGATGCAGTGTTGCCTGATTTTCTTCATCTGTAGCCACTACGATTCTATTTAATGGCGACTATGTACGTAAGCAGCATCGCTTCGCTTAAGACTGTTCTAATCTCACTGCAAACTGCAAATTTTCGCAGCCAGAACACTAAAATCATCAAAATACTCAGGGCTATTATGCCGCAGATTGTGTAGAGAGCCGGTTTAGATTGTTTAGCATGCCCAATAACCTAACCAAAAGGAAGGAAGCGTAAAGCTCAGCAGTATCTGGCAGCCGGTTCTAAAGAAACGCACAGGCCTCACGCAGTGAGACGAGAACGACGATAATGTCAACAACCGCAAGCTATCCAACCGCGTGCGGATTCGAAACTCACTTGACATCACATTTCCGCGTCCGAAGCCCACAAGGAGGATAGGTCGTGGTGCGTACGTCACAGCACGTGACACTGCAGGCTTACGAGTGCCAGCAGAAGTCTCTGGCGCGGAGCAAGTAATTCTTGACTACGCGTTTAAACGCATGCAAGCTGTCGATGGCACACGACGAAGTTAAGACCTATAGTGGGTACCTTTTCAATTACATATGAATTTCCTGTGGCCCTGCACGGAACACAGAATTCGCGAAGTGTGGCAGACAAGCCGGCTTGTGTGACGACATAAGTTCGTTGCAGGGCCCATATCTCTCGTGGGCCCCCTCCACGTTGCAGCAGGCGATGGGCCATTTAACGTAGGCCAATGGTGAGCACCAAGTGCTACGGATCGACATCGAACCTGCGACATCCTAATCCCTCCTTCCTCTCCCCCTCCTCCATCCACTTCTACCTGAAGATGTCCTCTGCAGACCGCGGAAAAAGTTGGGTACCTTGCAACGTTCTTTAAAAAATCTCGTTTGCATTCTATGATGAAATTGAAACGTTCTTTAAAATATCTTCTTTGTAAGACATTCAATGAAATTCTAAACTCGGAAAGCATACAAAACCGGATTTATCGTTTAGTTTTGTAATTGCAAGAGGTATACTTACTTTGCATTATTATTATAAAAAACTTCATACAAACTGATTGAGCAAGGCAGTTCCAAGTACCAATAAAGAAATACAGCCAGTGCAAAATACATTCAGTCTCCTAGGCACTGAATCCTCTGGCCCTGTTGGAAACTAGTAACTTTGGTCCCTGTGCACATAACAGATATATAAATTGTCTCACTTCTAAAGCATCAACGGTGGATCGCGACATATTCTGGTCTCTCATGAAGAAGAATAAAATATACTAGATACAGTCTCAGCGGAGTGCATAGCTGGTCGTATTTTTTTGAAATGTACATGAAATTCTTTTGGCTGATAAATGAAAACGTTTACGAAAAATTCAATGTATTTGAAAAACATATTGATTTGGGTGAATTACTAACATTGACATTTCCAGTAGCGAAATTGTATTCGAAGTTAAGTTTGACTTTCGATAACATCTGACAATTGAAATTACATTACTCAGAAAAATTACATCCTTTTTACTAAATGATGAGATTTATGCAGCAAGTATTAACTTAGAAAACCAAAACAGCATAAAGACAGATCATCAAATTACGTAGACCTCTGTTAACAAATGTCATAAGCATCAAAAAGTCAGTATCTAACTAGCCCTTACATATAATCTCTTTACGTACATTCTGGGGTTACTCAACAACTGCGAATTATCAGGCAACTCATCTACACTGACGCCCTGGCAAAAAGTCTAAATATTTAACATCTTTACCTTGCTTCTGCTTCCACATCTGTGTTTCAAATAATATATGTACTCGTCATTCGTACATTATAATCTAACACTTGGTGGCTTCACAGAGCACACCACAAAACTGCCTACTCCATCCTCTTTCGCTCACAGACAGTTCCCTTACTCCAACACAACAGTCTCAGACCAGAAGCCTTATCTTTGGCTCTGAGATCGTGCACAGTCAGCGACACGCCTTACAGAGCTCATTAGAGACGTACTTCGTTTATAATATAAAAGTTTCATTTTAGTATACATTAGTATCATTACAATATTCGGGCGCCACGTACGAGTGTACCCCAGTAGACTCCTTTCAACCTAACAGATCCCTGGTGTCCATAGCATGATATCCCAGGGAATCTCAATAATTCTTACTCTACTGACCTACAACATGTGCTCCACATAAATGATACAACACCAAAATGTCCTCGAAGGGAACAGACCTAATGTCACTTACAGAGACAGATCCAGAAACCTCAGAACTTATCGTTAAGAACGAAGTAATAGAGAAAGAAAATTTTTTGGGTCTCTGTGGTGCTAAACAACACTATAGCCCACAAATTTTAATTTATTCAATTTTGTATACAAACACTTACCCTAAATTAATCAAATGTCAAGCGGGGGAGGGGTGGGACGCTAATGTCTTGTATAAGATGACGGCTGCCTCAGTGTTACATATGAGAGTCAATGTAAGATTCACTCTAAGAAACGCATGGCGAGGCATGGCAGAATCTCTGACCAGAGAGTTATTTATCGTTGCTAGTCTGCGCTTCACCGCGCGAGAGTTCAGTAGTTGTACGTAGCGAGTCGCGAGAGCATGTAGTTCAGTTGCGAGTTAGCAGTTGCGAGTCGGAGTTGTGTGTGAGGAGTCGGCGGGCGTCGACATGAGTCTCTGGTCAAGGTTCGGGACGAGGTATATTGTTAAATAAGGCAATGAAGCAGCATTGCGCACATCTGATAATATAATGTATATTAATTGTAATTAATTTGTTCAAGAAACGCCCCAATAATAATTTTGTTTTCAAAGCAATCGTTTTTAAGAAGAGAATCATTCCAATTGAAACAATATTTCCTATTCTTTTCCTCGCAGAATCAATTTTTTAGGTTAATTATGGCACAGGGCCTAAGGTCAGCGCAGCTGCCCTTATAAAATTTATCAGGTTCATCTTAACGTTAATTTTGTGGGGACTTAACATTTTTGCACATTTTTATTATCATTGATTTTTATTACTGTGGGAAGCTAACATTTGGCACTATTTGCAATTCTATTCAATTCTTTTCATTTTCATATTTTTACGGGGAGGTTACACTTGGGCTCTATTCCCATTAACATTTAAATATTGTCATTGAAAATTTTGTGGGGAGGTTACACTTGGCGACATCCGGACCAGGATCGTATTTCTTTGAGAATCTTCTGAAAAGTAGTCAGATATCTGCTCTTATTTACTTAATATAATTAGCATTTGGCGAAACGCTTTTACTAATTTTATGACTTTCTTTCCTCAGATCATCGACAATTCGTTGCTCTGTTGTATTTGTGTTTGTTGCTTTTTGTATTGTCTTTGTTTCATTTGTGAATGATTGTGACTAGTGTAAAAATGCCGCGAAAGACTATTAATAGTGCATCGCGAGGCATAATGAGTGAAATAACCGAATTAAACAACTTGACCGATAGTAATTGTGACACGCAATGTAATGATGACAATCCTCCATTTAGTGACAATCAGTATGTACCGACCACCAATGTTAATTTTGATCTTAGTGATGAACAGACGAATTCAATTGTGTCCTCGGTTAATTTGACGACAATTGATGACGCGGGGAGCTCTATTGTAATGAGCGCTGCCCAGCTTAACACACCCGGATTGAAAAATTCAAGTAACGTACAGACAAATTTTTCTACCGGAAATGGACAGTGTACTGAAAGTACGACGGATTCATTTAATTCCGAAATAGTGACTGACAGTGTACATTTGACTGGCAAACCTTTTTGTAAATCTCAGAATTACCAAATGGTTACAGAAAGCGAGACAATTCCAGATCCACCATTAAACAGCACAGAGAATAGAAATGCTAATTATGGCTTGGATCAAACAACGGCATTATTGTTACAAATTCTTGAACAGAACAAACACTTTAATGAAAAACAAGACAGCCTTAAAGAAGATTTCAAACAACAACTTAGTGAACAGGTCAGACAACAGAGTGAAGATTTCAGACAACTTAGAGAACAGAACAAACAAGATAACGAAAATCTCAAACAACACTTTAATGAAAAATTAGATAACAATTCCAGACAGTTAAATGAAAAATTAGACAACAATTCCAGGCAGCTTAGTGATCAGATTAGAGCCGTTGCCGCACAATGTCATGATACTAAGGAACAATTACGCGAGGAAATTGAGGCTTGTGCTAGGAAAAGTAGCGAAGAAATTAGATCTGTTGCTCAAGAATTAAGGGATGTGCAAACAGCTACAACAGAAACACTTAGAGAGGAAATTAGTACAGTCGGTAAACAATGCTCTGAAAAAGCTACACAATTACGCGACGAGTTTAAAGCAATGACAGCAGAACTTTCGCGCACAATGGATGAATAGATTGACGCGAAATTCGACCAACAGAACACTCAAATTGACGAACGTTTTAATCTTCACCTACAAAACAGTGATACGCGTTTCCGCAAATTTATACAGGATCAGAATAAAGTAAAACGACAAGTAATGGAAACAATCACAGCACAGAGACAAGAAGACAAACGTAAATTGTTCGCGAAAGCAAAAACATACGTGGACAGCAATATTGCTGCAGTGTCCGATGAAATTAATACCAACAAACAGTCGAACACAGAATTACGTGACGAAATTTCCGATCTTAAATCGAAAACAGACACATACACAACAGATTTTTAAACAGTGACCGACAGACTCGAACAATTAGAACTAACACAGGATTCCGATGTCGTCAAAGCTGACGTTAAAAAACTGAGCGAAACCACACGTAAAATGCAAAAACAGATTAATGCCTCTGACACTAAAACCGATGATCAGGTAAAAATACTGACTGAAAAATATGATGAATTGGCCAGTCGTATTGACGTTATCGAAAGTAATAATGACAATAAATCAGACGATACTGCACGGATTTTGTTTAACCAAACACCTGAATTCCAAAATTTACAGCAGACAATCAACGAGATCGATTCGTCTAATAACACATTGCGTAGAAAATTGTCAAGTTTACAGCAGGAAGTAACACAGATAAAAAATATTTCAGTTAATAACACATCACAGCAGACGCCACATTCCGAACGTTTGTCGCATTCACACAGCCAGTGTAATTTAAGCAATTTACAGAGACTACGCGACTTAAAATCCGAAAAGCTACGCGACGTAAAATCTGAAAAGCTACGCAACTTAGATTCCGAACAGGCACAGACAAATAGATTCTCTTACAATCCTGAACCTGTTCCATCATACAGAGACGATAATTTTGATTACAAACATTTTCTATTAGTGAGAAAATTTAAAGAATTTAATAATGGCAGAACACAGGTACACGCTTTGAACTGGTTACGTCGATTTATTTTTGTACTTTCAATAGCATTGCCTGTAATGAAGAAACTACAATTAGCATGGATACAGCAATTTATTTCTGAATTTTTATCGCCATTGCCTGTAATACAAAAGCTAAAATTTATTTGCAGCGCGTAATTGACCTCAGGGGATTCATTACGCTTTAATGAATATGTGCCGTAACGTGCATAGGGCCCCGAGCTGTAGTAGTGCTGTTTCATCTTTAGTTTTCTGCACTGCTGCCTTTTCTTCTACTATCCTTTATATCTATCAAAACAGCTCTTTAACTATTGCTCTATCTAGAATTAAGAAACATGTAATGAAAACCCGATGTGACAAATTTTTACCGAAAGTGACAGTTCTCTTTAGGCACTCCCGTAATGACAACTACCGCCGTAATTTCAATATCAGATAAAATTTTAATCATCAGTATGTGTAAAATTAACAGCAACCACATTTTAGTACCAATAGACGTTTTTTCACCACAACAGCATGAAAGTCAGCCGCTTAGCATACGTAACCAACCATGCAGTCTACAAGGTCAACCAAACTTTAATGTTTCACCGCGTGCACGTATAGTCTCAGCTACAACAAATAGTAACGCATAGCAGCAAAGAAATAACTACGTACAGAAAAGACAGTATTTCAATTCCTATCGCAATGCACCGTATAGGAATGACTATCACGACAGACGTAAAAACTATGAGCACAATTATCAGCGTACGTATAATAACAGTCGGTCTTTCGAGCAGCAAAATGATCAGCAACAACATATTATCATGAATGAACCAAACAATAGGTGTCATCCATAGCGTAATACGTAAGGAAGAAATAACAGAACAGTTCAAATAATCGAAATGCCACAACATCCTCCAGAAAATAATGACACGTCAGATAGAATCTGACTAGATGCTGTACAGGTCGCATCTTCCAGTAACACAAGCACTACTTTAGACACGCAGAATGTTGTTCACGAAAATGTAATTACTTTTGACGATATCAGAGACACTCTTTTGCAGGAAAGACCAGTTGTTCAAAAAACCATTTCACACCCTGTCATCGAAATTAAAATTGGTTCATCGAAATTTTTAGCAGTAATCGACTCCGGATCACCTATGTCAGTTATAAATGAAGAAACTTTCAACGAGTGTAACAAAGAGATTACCTATCCTAAATTACCATTAGGCAAAACGAAAGTGAAAGGAGCAGTATCGAGTAAAGGAGTAGACGTTAAATTACAGACACATTTATCATTTTGTATTGCAGGTCATACTTTTCACTCAAATTTTTGGATTGTTCCCTTATTGACAACAGACGTTATTTTAGGTACTAATTTTCTGGTACAACACGACGCAGTTATTGATTTTCAAAATTCCTATTTAATGCTAAAGGATGAAAATGTACAATTGGCTTTAGAATTTCAGCACTCACTAACTGCGGAAGAACAAATAATTAATCGCACAGAGGTCATTTCCCTATCACGTAACATAGACTGTAATTCCACATTGTTCACGGATACGTACGTACATAACTATAATACTCCAGACGAAGCTGACTACGACGTAATGCAGATGGTTTCCGATAAAGTTAAACAAAGCAGTGCAAATACAGACGACGAACGCACGCAACTACACAAAATTCTTTTACAGCAAGCTCCAGTTTTCGACAACATTCCTGGTACTATGTTCGGTTTTATGTATGAATTTCAAGTCAAACAGCACGACACATTTAAAGTAAAGCATTATCCCATTCCATATATCCACAGAGAACAAGTTAAAAAAGAATTGCAAGATATGCTCGACCAAGGAATTATTGAACCGGCAGTTAGTCCGTACATAAACCCGCTACATATTGTTAAGAAAAAAGATGGCTCACTTCGCCTCGTACTTGATTCACGTCACATCAATGACATAATTATTAATGAAACAGATCGACCACAGACACTAGAGGAACTACTACAGAAATTTCACGGTACTGCTATTTATTCCACACTAGATTTAAAATCGGGATTTTGGCAAATTCAGCTCCATCCGAACTGCAGAAAGTACACAGCATTTCTCTGTTTTGGCGACTGTTATCAATTTTGCAAATTACCATTCGGTTTAACTATTTCTTCTGCAGCTTTTATTCGCGGTTTGAACACAATACTTCCGACAGAACTTAAAGACAGGATCACGACGTACGTAGACGACATTCTTATCGCAGAAGCTAACTGGTCTGAACACAATCTGATTCTTGAACAACTGTTACAAACTTTTCGTGCACAAGGACTCACAGTTAATCTCAGTAAATCGCATTTTAGCAAAACTTCTATAAAATTTCTTGGACACGTAATTTCAGCAGAAGGCATTGCGCCTGATCCGGAAAAACTTCAAGCCTTACGTGACATTACTGTTCCTACAACGAAGAAGCAACTACGCAGTTTTTTGGGCTTAATTAACTTTTTCCGTAAATTTATTTATCACTCTGCTTTAGATACACCTAGATTATGCCAATTGACAGGTAAAAACACTATTTGGTCTTGGGATAAGCAAGCACATTCTGAATTTATGAACCTGAAACATGCTTTGTTGAATGCACCACTTTTATCGCACCCAGATCTTACAAGAAATTTTTCCATTGCCACCGACAGTTCCAACACCGCTTTAGGCGTACACATTTTTCAGGAAATTGAAGAAGATGGCTCAGCAGTAATTAAAAACATCGCATTGGCAAGTCGCATTCTGTCACCTGCTGAACGAAATTATTCTGTTACAGAACTGGAAACGTTATGTGTTGTTTGGGCTTTTACGAGATTTAGGCACTTTCTTTATGGAAGACACACCACCGTCTACACAGACCACAGAACGATACAATTCTTACTTTCGGCTAAATTCACTCACGACAGACTAAGCAGATGGAAGCTTTATTTACAGGAATTTAATTTTACAATAGTTCACATTCCCGGAACACAAAATGTTATAGCAGACGCACTATCTCGTTCTCTCAGTAACAATCAGCAAGACATCGCAACCAACTTCTGCAAGGCAAATTTCAGCGTGATGTACATTCAACAAGTTGCATTTGAAAATTTTATTTCGTCGTCATTACAGGACATAGCAAAAGAGCAAAATAAAGACAACGTGTGGAAAGAAATTAAACACCTCTGGCAAGATAGGAATAATGTTACGATTAGAAACCATTACACTGTACGTAATGACATTCTATTTCGCCACTCTGATCCTGACAGCAACAATTGGTTATTATGCATTCCTGATGAGCTTGTTAACAAATTAATCTGGTATACTCATTTAAGTTACGGAGCCAGAAAATGTTTTCATATACTGAGACAGAACTGGTATTTTACCAACATGGAGAAACGTATACGACGAGTTTTAGCGTCATGTAAAATCTGCCAGATAGATAAGTCAGACACAACTTCACATATTCCTCCATTATATCCCATTGTACCTGTTAAATTAAGACATATGGCCGCTGTAGACATTTTTGGTCCGATTCCCAGAACTAATAGAGGTTTTTGCTACATCTTTGTCACTGTTGAACTCCCTTCAAAATTTGTTACTTTCACTCTGTTACGCAAAGCTACTGCTAAAACTGTTTCGAAAGCATTTGTAAAACATTTTCTATTTCATGTAGGGCATGTGTTGAAAGTAATTTCCGACAATGGATCACAGTTTCGATCTGCTATATGGACACGTATGTTACGAGCTAGAAACATTTCTCCGATCTATATATCCAAGTACCATGCTTCTTCGAACCCTTGTGAACGATTAATGAAAGAAATTGGTAAACTGTGTAGAATATACTGCCACAAAAGACATATTGATTGGGACACACACATATTCTCATTCCAAGATGTAATTAATTCCATTCCAAATGAATCCACTATGCTATCTCCGTCTGTTATGCTGAAAAATGTTGAACCACCTAACAAAATTAAAGAATTAGTAACCTTTCCTGCATCTCGTCGATTACGACGCCACGAAATAATCGACATTGCGCTGAACAACATCAAACGTGCCGCAGAGCGCCGGAGAAGACAGCAAAAACAGGTTTGTACACGCCGTGACTTTCACATTGGACAGAAAATATTAGTACGTACACACTATTTATCCAACAAAGGAAAAGGTAGGTGCAGTAAATTTGAGCTTCTATACGCAGGTCCATATCGGATTCGCAGCATTCCTCACCCCAATGTTCTACACGTCGAAACTTTGAGAACCAGAAAATCGAAAGGAAACCACCACTGGTCAAACGTCAAACCTTTTATTGAATGAAGACACTTTATGATTTAACATGCTATGATGCCATTTACTAATTTTTATGATCACTTATGCAATTATATTCACATGACTAATTACTGATGATCATCGTATTTTTTGTTGGGAAGTGCCCGGCAAGGTAAGGTTAGCAGGTCGCTCTTCTTGTCGTTACATATCAGACTGTGCACGTTTTTTCCAGAGAAACTTACGTATCTTATGAATAATTATGCAATGTTATCTAGTGACATATTAATTTTTATTAAATTTTCTCTCCATTAAAGTCTTTAATTCTCGCCTCTATTAACTACACAACATACAAGCTGAACACAACGAACGTCGCATTTTTTGTCTTTCTTATGTATATACGATTGTTTCATGTTTTGTTTGTATGCACTGTGAAATGGTTAAGATATAGTAAACACCAGTTAACTTTGACATTCTGCCTTATGATATCTCAACATCGTGACTACTTTACTGTTACACTGTGATACACTGAGTACATTTTTTGCCTCTGAACACTATATAAGTTTTTCACATATTACGTTTTCTGTCATGTTATGTTGTATGCTTAATTATGTTACTATAAACCAGTCATTATTTAGTGAGTATGTGATGTAAATGCAAGACAGTAATCTTTGTTCATCAATTTCAGAAAGAAATGATGCGTGAAAGAAATAAATTAAACAGAAATGGAATTTCACCTTCGGAATGATCGAAAGAAGATGCAAACGTCGTGAGGAAGAGTAAATGGATCAGGATTAACAAGCATTAACAAGAATATACTATACACATCGTAGAATAGCAGTCTTAACTAATTTTTTCTTTCAGAATACAAGGCGATTGATGCAAGCTGTCAGACAGAACTACACATCTTAGTTTTAGTGATGAAATATGCTAGAGATAAGGAATAGTTATGTAATGAGTAATGAAGTGATTTTTTTGCAGATGATAATGAATGCTGATGAATAATGATGAAGAATATGCTACTATGGATAATGAAGTTTTTCTTTACAGGTGATGATAATAATGGAGTTATGATAATATAGGTAATGAAGTGATGGATAATGAAGTTTTTTTCTTTACAGATGAGGATAATGTGGAAGTTATGTATTCATGCTATGTAGTTATTTAAGTATTTGTTGCAGTTCGCTTTGACAGCAGGTGTTATATTACATAGTACAATGACTGAAGGTTTTGGAAAGGACAGCTATGGAACACATTTTTATACACATTTCACTACCTGTTAATTCGAAGTTCACTACTTTTCAGCATAAAATGCATTTCTTCTTTCAGCTTAATAATCCATTTTTGTATATTTTTGCAGGAGAAATTATTTATGAAATTAATGTGCTATAAGCAGTTGTTCATTAAATCTATGTCATCTATGAATGTGATTACGTATACTCTACTTGTTTCATAATCTTGCCACAGCTGACTCATGACGAATGACGTTACACATTTTCATTTACACCAACAACCCAGAAGCAAATTTTTCTCTCTTGCTTTCCCCTATAATTACCCAAAGCAGTGCATTGCTAACAAAAAATGTATTACCAGTCCCAAATAACGATACCAGTTTAAGAGAGTTCTGAGTAATGCTGATCAGCTATGAATAATATGTAACAAGGAAATGAATGCTACTGATTATGCTTTGTAACTGGGAAAATAATGCTACTGATTACTGTATTGAGATGATTACTGTATTTAAATGACCAATGATTAATTAATAATGCTTTGTAACAAGGAAATGAATGCTACTAATTATGCTTTGTAACAAGGAAATGAATGCTACTGATTATGCTTTATAACTAGGAAAAGAATGCTACTGATAACGGTATTGAAATGACCAATGATTAATAATGCTTTGTAACTACGAAATGAATGCTACTAATTATGCTTTGTAACTAAGAAATGAATGCTACTAATTATGCTTTGTAACAAGGAAATGAATGCTACTGATTATGCTTTGTAACTGGGAAATGAACGCTACTGATTACGGTATTGAAATGACCAGTGACAATGTTGTCTGAAAATCAATTAATGAACATTTTTCTGTAATACTACATACATGTTACAGAAATGTTCAATAACTGGGCTATGAATGCCGCAAACTACTAATGTAATTCCCAATGAAGACTAGTATGTGACTTAATGTCCTTCACTTTCTGACCTAACTACCCTGAATTACTGCAATACCCATTTGTCCTATATATCCTCTTGATCATGGAGCACTATATTTGGTTTTTGCACTAATTCT
This sequence comes from Schistocerca serialis cubense, assembly GCF_023864345.2. Taxonomy (NCBI): domain Eukaryota; kingdom Metazoa; phylum Arthropoda; class Insecta; order Orthoptera; family Acrididae; genus Schistocerca; species Schistocerca serialis. The sequence continues at coordinate 337,003,246 of NC_064642.1, forward strand.
ACGTTGGTGTGCCTTGTAAGAGCGTGGTGTTGACACAACATGCTGTCCACCACCGTGAGCGATGGAGACGTTATTATGGTCACACTGTTTGGTGTACCTGATGTACTGCCAAAATGATAACATGGAATATTACTACGACATTTCAGTGTCTTGGGTACGCTGATAAATACTTCTGGAAAAGAACTTCAGATTGTCTGACTTGGTGTTGTACTTCTGTGGAAAGATATGGACTTTCAGTGCAGCTGCGTGCAACCTAAAGTGCTACAACCATGATGCAATTCTTCCCTTTCCTATCTTAATTCTTGTAACATAGTGAAAATCTTTTTTTACTAACATCATTTGTATTCATGGCCTATACATTTTTCGATATATTCTGAACTACAGTGCGTGTGCACTTTTATCATTTTTCTAACATGATTTCTACATTTTGATTTGCTGATATATTCTGAACTACAGTGCATGTGCACTTATGTCACTTGTCAACATGATTTTTTGCCATTACGTTTATTTGTTGTGAAACTGCTAAAGAGTTTTTCAGTGCGTGTGCACTTATGTCATTTGTTAATATGTTTTGTACTCACATTTTGTTATTGTCTAATATGTTTTGTACTCGGTTCATGTGCACCACATTTACTTCATGTTCTACTTCTGTATATTCTGTGATTGTAAAGTTAATTAGTTAAAAAAAATTTGTTGCTCATGGCAAGTCCAAATGACTCACCATCGCTGCCAAATTTTTGCCCCCCCAGTGGAAGGTTATGAAACACGTTTGTATTCAGTAGCAGCGATGGCGAGGCATGACAGAATCTCTGACCAGAGAGTTATTTATCGTTGCTAGTCTGCGCTTGACCGCGCGAGAGTTCAGTAGTTGTACGTAGCGAGTCGCGAGAGCATGTAGTTCAGTTGCGAGTTAGCAGTTGCGAGTCGGAGTTGTGTGTGAGGAGTCGGCGGGCGTCGACATGAGTCTATGGTCAAGGTTCGGGACGAGGTATATTGTTAAATAAGGTAATGAAGCAGCATTGCGCACATCTGATAATGTAATGTATATTAATTGTAATTAATTTGTTCAATAAATGCCCCAATAATAATTTTGTTTTCAAAGCAATAGTTTTTAAGAAAAGAATCATTCCAATTGAAACAATATTTCCTACTCTTTTCCTCGCAGAATCAATTTTTCAGGTTAATTATTGCACAGGGCCTAAGGTCAGCGCAGCTGCCCTTATAAAATTTATCAGGTTCATCTTAACGTTAATTTTGTGGGGACTTAACATTTTTGCACATTTTTATTATCATTGATTTTTATTACTGTGGGAAGCTAACATTTGGCACTATTTGCAATTCTATTCAATTCTTTTCATTTTCATATTGTTACGGGGAGGTTACACTTGGGCTCTATTCCCATTAACATTTAAATATTGTCATTGAAAATTTTGTGGGGAGGTTACAGCACACAACTATGAATGTCGAGACGAAAGAAAATTGGGTGTACCATGCGATACATGCTGACTGTAGTAAGCTAAGACTTGAAGTGAAGAAGAAGGATGAGTTATATCTTAAGACGTACAACGCTGTGCAGCTAATTTCAGACTCGGGATCTCGGACATTACACGACTACGACTTGTTACCAACAGATACCTCACGTCACAGATGCGTTAGGCAATTACTTGTACACTAACTTCCGGCTACGAGAATGCCGCCATTTTATAGTGACTGCTGATTCGTTCATTTACTGCTTGACTGAGTCTTCCGCTGTGGCAACAGGTAACATATACCGCCTCTTCCATCGGCCACCGGATCACAACTTAACACGAGCACAACAGTCTCAGCCGTTTCCTTACCTCCTCCACGATCACTTTCTGCTTAACTCCCTGACTGATAACTTCAACCAGCTAAACTCACACATTACACCCTTCTCAGTACCTGTCAATATCCTTGTCGTTGGTGACATTAACTTTACATGTTATTGATAACTTAGGTATTTGCACTTAAACACATTACATCTCTTGCAGATGCAATGCACCCGCCTTTCCTACTATTAGTGTTACGTTTTCGTTCCTCTTTAAATCGCTCCGTACAGTTGCTCCCAGATATGAATACAAGAAATGCAACTTTCTCACGAGTTATCGACTATCATGTACTCAACCGATAAGGGGAATTTCCTCCTATTTGCGTGCAATAAGTTACGATTGTTTCCGTTGAGGACCAACTGCCATTGTCTGCATCGAGCTTCGATCCTCTACAGGTATTGCAGTATTTCGCTACAATTTTCCGTTGTCGTGTAGAAGTACTTTTGCATACAACAGCATCACCTGCGAACAGCCTCGTGCAGCTTTCGACGTTATCCTGTAGGTCATTCATATACAAATGTATTTTGAGTAGTAAATGTGTAGCAGCAGCCGCCGAGCCGAGAGGAAGCGCAGTAGAGCAGTAGCAGCACTTGTCTGATAAACTGTAAATTAATTTACTCTTTGTTTTTTGTTCACGTGCCTCTGCAAAGAAGTGAGCTGAACGTGTATATTTTACTGTGTAGACTACTGGTTAGAAAATTACTTGTAGTTTTCGTTTTTGCGTAAGTCTTGTGAATACCCTCGTGCTGGGCGGCTTCCTAGTGTTAATTTCCCTGTCGCCAGAAACTCCGTCGCGCCACTAAGTTTTAATTTTTTGCTAGTACACAGCACACAGTTTAGATCAGCGCATTCTAGTTTGAATATTTGTTTCGTGCAGTAAGTTTTCGGCAAACAGATTTTCTGATAACAGGTATCTGTAAATACATCAACTTCAGTAGAGACATTTATTTCTGTTTAATATCTTGTGGCCTCAGAGTACAGTGAGAAATCTGTACAGCAACTTTCAGTGTTACTTCATTCTCCTTTGGAATATTTTCAAACTCAGTAACGCCATTTGAGACCTTATATCTATTTTATACACAGTACGACATGGCTGGAGACTGTGCATGCTGTGAGCGGATACAAGGAGAGTTGGCTGCTCTCCGTAAACAGCCGGAAGCTGCGCTGACTACCGTCGACAAGCTTCTGGCTAATGCTTAAAGCTGCGGTGACGTCGGGGTGCCAGTGACGAGACCTGCGACACCTTTGGTGCCACTGGAATCCCCTGGTGAACCGGACGTCACTGCGGCTTCCGATACGCAACATCCGACAGGTCCGTCCTCACTCCAGAGTGGGTGGCAGACAGTGGTGGGTCCGTGTGTCTCTGGACGGAAGGCGGAAGAGGGAGCAGGACATGCGGCTGGATCCCTACGTCTTAGCAACAGATACGAGGTGCTGTCCAGTGTTGACGGTAACTCTGAGCCAGCACGGGATACCTCTTCTGTTGGACCAGCGGTCGATTTTCCTGCCCAGTCCGGACAAGTACAGAGACTGGGTATGCTAGTCATTGTGAGCTCCAATGTTAGGCACGTGATGGAGCCCCTCAGGGAGACAGCAGGCAAGGCGGGAAAAATTCCAGAGTGCATTTATGTTTCGCAGGAGGTCTCATCTGTAATGTGGAGGAGGCCCTGCCGGCGGCTATCGAGCGCACTAGGTGCAACCTGCTGCATTTAGTGGCACACGCCGGCACGAACGACGCCTGCAGCTTGGGTTCTGAGGCCATCCTCGGCTCCTTTCGGCTACTGGCTGATTCTGTGAAGGCAACTAGCAACGCACGCGGGGTGCAGGCTAAGCTGTCTGTTTGTAGCATCGTACCGAGGGTTGATCGCGGTCCTCTGGTTTGGAGCAGAATGGAAGGTCTAAACCAGAGGCTCAGACGACTCTGCGACAGTATCGGATGCGAATTTTTCGACCACCGCTATCGGGTGCAGAATTGTAGTGTTTCTCTTAATAGGTCAGGCGTGCACTACACGCAGGAAGCGGCTACTAGGGTAGTGAAGTACGTGTGGCGTGCACATGGGATATTTTAGGTTAGAGAACTCCTCCCTTTGGAGCAGAGACGATTTTCCTGTTAAACCAGCCACAGAGACCTCAGAGAATCTTGGTCCTCGCAGATCAGAGATAAGATTAATATGATTTTAGTAAACTACAGGAGCATCCAAAGAAAGGTTCCAGAATTAGTATCGCTTACTGAAGGTTTTAATGCACAGATAGTATTGTGAACAGAAAGATGGGTGAAACCAGACGTCAATGACAACGAAATCCTAAGTCCAGATTGGAATGTTTATCGCCAATGGTGGCGGAGTGTTTATTGCAGTAAAAAATTCAATAAAATCTAAGGAGGTTATCACGGATTCCGAATGTGAAATAATCTGGGTGAAATTGAGTATCAATGAACGGTCAAAAGGGGTGATCGGATGCTTTCCTAGACCTCCTGGGTCAGGATTTGTAGTTGTAGAGCGCTTCACAGAGAACTTTTTTTTTTCACTGCTGCTACTCTTCTTAATAACCCGCCATCTTTTTGCATAAGACGAGTCCTTTCTAGGCTACGGGCTGGTCTCTTAACCGACACACAGAGCGATACGACCATACTCTGTGTGTCATTGCACGTGTCCCACCAACGTGTGTGTAATGAGTTCTGATTTGCTACCATAAATATTTATTGACATATTAATATACAAAGATTTGACAAACAATTATAATTATAGAGCTAAAAATTAATTTTAAAGTTGAGATTTCTCAGCATGTTATAGTCTTAGGTGGAGATTTCAATTTACCAGATATAGACTGGGACACTCAGATGTTTAGGACGGGTGGTAGGGACAGAGCATCGAGTGACATTATACTGAGTGCACTATCCGAAAATTACCTCGAGCAATTAAACAGAGAACCGACTCGTGGAGATAACATCTTGGACCTACTGATAACAAACAGACCCGAACTTTTCGACTCTGTATGTGCAGAACAGGGAATCAGTGATCATAAGGCCGTTGCAGCATCCCTGAATATGGAAGTTAATAGGAATATAAAAAAAGGGAGGAAGGTTTATCTATTTAGCAAGAGTAATAGAAGGCAGATTTCAGACTACATAACGGATCAAAACGAAAATTTCTGTTCCGACACTGACAATGTTGAGTGTTTATGGAAAAAGTTCAAGGCAATCGTAAAATGCGGTTTAGACAGGTACGTGCCGAGTAAAACTGTGAGGACGGGAAAAACCCACCGTGGTACAACAACAAAGTTACGAAACTACTGCGAAAGCAAGAGAGCTTCACCCCAAGTTTAAACGCAGCCAAAACCTCTCAGACAAACAGAAGCTAAACGATGTCAAAGTTAGCGTAAGGAGGGCTATGCGTGAAGCGTTCAATGAATTCGACAGTAAAATTCTATATACCGACTTGACAGAAAATCCTAGGAAGTTCTGGTCTTACGTTAAATCAGTAAGTGGCTCGAAACAGCATATCCAGACACTCCGGGATGATGATGGATTGAAACAGAGAATGACACGCGTAAAGCTGAAATACTAAACACCTTTTTCCAAAGCTGTTTCACAGAGGTAGACCGCACTGCAGTTCCTTCTCTAAATCCTCGCACGAACGAAAAAATGGCTGACATCAAAATAAGTGTCCAAGGAATAGAAAAGCAACTGGAATCACTCAACAGAGGAAAGTCCACTGGACCTGTTGGGATACCAATTCGATTCTACACAGAGTACGCGAAAGAACTTGCCCCCCTTCTAACAGCCGTGTACCGCAAGTCTCTAGAGGAACGGAAGGTTCCAAATGATTGGGAAAGAGCACAGATAGTCCCAGTCTTCAAGAAGGGTCGTCGAGCAGATGTGCAAAACTATAGACCTATATCTCTTACGTCGATCTGTTGTAGAATTTTAGAACATGTTTTTTGCTCGAGTATCATGTCGTTTTTGGAAACCCAGAATCTATTATGTAGGAATCAACATGGATTCCGGAAACAGCGATCGTGTGAGACCCAACTCGCTTTATTTGATCATGAGACCCAGAAAATGTTAGATACAGGCTCCCAGGTAGATGCTATTTTCCTTGACTTCCGGAAGGCGTTCGATACAATTCCGCACTGTCGCCTGATAAACAAAGTAAGAGCCTACGGAATATCAGACCAGCTGTGTGGCTGGATTGAAGAGTTTTTAGCAAACAGAACACAGCATGTTGTTATCAATGGAGAGGCGTCTACAGACGTTAAAGTAACCTATGGCGTGCCACAGGGGTGTGTTATGGGACCATTGCTTTTCACAATATATATGTATGACCTAGTAGATAGTGTCGGAAGTACCATGCGGCTTTTCGCGGATGATGCTGTAGTATACAGAGAAGTTGCAGCATTAGAAAATTGTAGCGAAATGCAGGAAGATCTGCAGCGGATAGGCACTTGGTGCAGGGAGTGGCAACTGACCCTTAACATAGACAAATGTAATGCATTGCGAATACATAGAAAGTAGGATCCTTTATTGTATGATTATATGATAGCGGAACAAACAATGGTAGCAGTTACTTCTGTAAAATATCTGGGAGTATGCGTGCGGAACGATTTGAAGTGGAATGATCATATAAAATTAATTGTTGGTAAGGCGGGTACCAGGTTGAGATTCATTGGAAGAGTCCTTAGAAAATGTAGTCCATGAACAAAGGAGGTGGGTTACAAAACACTCGTTCGACCTATACTTGAGTATTGCTCATCAGTGTGGGATCCGTACCAGATCGGGTTGACGGAGGAGACAGAGAAGATCCGAAGAAGAGCGGCGCGTTTCGTCACAGGGTTATTTGGTAACCGTGATAGCGTTACGGAGATGTTTAACAAACTCAAGTGGCAGACTCTGCAAGAGAGGTGCTCCGCATCGCGGTGTAGCTTGCTCGCCAGGTTTCGAGAGGGTGCGTTTCTGGATGAGGTACCGAATATATTGCCTCCCCCTACTTGCACCTCCCGAGGAGATCACGAATGTAAAATTAGAGAGATTAGAGCGCGAACGGAGGCTTTCAGACAGTCGTTCTTCCCGCGAACCATACGCGACTGGAACAGGAAAGGGAGGTAATGACAGTGGCACGTAAAGTGCCCTCCGCCACACACCGTTGGGTGGCTTGCGGAGTATAAATGTAGATGTAGATGTAGAATACTAATGCCCAGATTCTATTTCTCACAAGCTGGAAAACATTTGGTGGAAACCATCTTGCCTTTCAATTCGGCCGCAAAGTCCGTAAGTACCTCTTCTACTGCGGTAATTTTCTCGGCGTCTGATGTACTTCTCGGTGTATCAAATGCTGCCAGTTTGTTTCCATATCCTTCTTCACCTTTTTCGATGTACGTGGTGATGTACCTTGCTTTCTTGTCCTTGGAGCTTCGATAGACAGCTGCTCCGTTGGTGCCTCTTTGCGTTCACTGTACCGTTATTCTGCGCACGTTCAATGAGTGCGCCTACCGGGGTTTCTTCCGCGTAGAATTACTTTGTGTCCAGTAACTAGTTGTTATCGACGAGTCTTCGAACAAAAAAAAAAAAAAAAAAAAGAACTTGCAGAATATCTTTAGTAATTTTCCTGATCATGCCGTTGTAATGGGGGTGACTTCAGCTTACCGGGTATAGATTGCGAGTGTTATGCCATCAAAACTGGGGCCGGAGACAGCGAATCGTGTGGCACTGTCCTGGATGTCTTGTCCGAAAATTACCTTGAGCAGATAGTTAAAAAACCAACTAAAGAGGGTAACGTCTTAGACATCCTGGCAACAAACAGACCTGAACTTAAAGAATCAATAACCGTAGACGAAGGTATCAGTGATCAAAGGGTGTGACAGAATCTATGACGACGGGTCCTACAAGGAATGTTAAGAAAGGTAGGAAGATGTATTTGCTCAGCAAGGTTGACAGGATACAAATTTCAGAATATCTCAGCAGTCAGCAAGCAAGGTTGACAGGATACAAATTGCAGAATATCTCAGCAGTCAGCATCAAGTATTCGGTAATGAGGACGAAGATGTGGAGAACCAATGGAAAAAATCCAAAGGCATCGTTCAATATGCCCTAGACAAGTATGTTCCGAGTAAGGTTATAAGAGATGGGAAAGATCCACCATGGTTTAATAACCGTGTTAGAAAAGCGCTGAGCAAACAAAGAGCACTTCATCTCAGATTCAAGAGATAGGCAAAAGTTGAACGAAGAGAAAATGAGAGTAAGGAGAGCAATGAGAAAGCGTTCAATGAATTTGAAAGTAAGACGTTGTCAACAGACCTGAGCAAAAACCCTATGAGACTTTGTTCACATGTAAAATCAGTAAGTGGATCAAAATCACCTATTCATTCTCTCAGGGACCACACCGACACCGAAACGAAGATAACACAGAGAAGGCCGATATACTTAATTTGGTCTTCCGAAGTTGTTTCACCGCAGGAGGTCGTAACACTGTTCCTCCTTTCAATCGTCGTAAGAACGTCGAAATCAGATATTGAGATAACCTGTCGAGTAATTAAAAAGCAGCTACAATCGCTTGGTAGTGGAAAGGTTTCAGGGCCAGATGATATACCTCTAAGATCCCACAAAGATTATGCCAAAGAACTTGCTCCCCTTCTAGCAGTAATTTATCGTAGATTGCTTGAGCAACGAAAGGTACCTAGCACCTGGAATAAAGTGCAGGTCATTCCCGTTTTTAAGAAAGGCCGTATGACAGATCAACACAATTATATAGCTATATCATTGACGTCGATCTGTTGTAGAATTATGGAACATGTTTTATGCTCAAGAATTATGACGTTCTTGGAAAATGAGCAGCTCCTCTATACAAATCAACATGGACCCCGCAAACAGAGATTTGCGAAACTCAGCTCGCTCTGTTCCTCCATGAGATCCACAGCGCAGTGGACAACGGCGCTCAGGCTGATGCCGTGTTCCTTGATTTCAGTAAGGCACTTGACACATCCCGCATTGACGTTTAATGAAAAAAATACAAACTTACGCAGTATTGGAGCAGACCTGCGATTGGATTCAAGACTCCCTTGCAGATAGAACTCTACACGTCGCCCTTAACGGAACTAAATCACCAGACGTAAAGTTAATATCCGGAGTACCACAGGGAAGTGTGGTAGGACCGTTACTGTTTACAATATAATCTAGTAGAAAGCGTCGGTTGCTGTTTAAGGTTGCTCGCAAATGATGGAATTGTCTATACCAAAGTAGCAATGCCAGAAGATAGTAAGAATTTGCAGAACGTCCTGCAGAGAACTGATGAATTATGCAGACTCCGGCAGTTGACCCTGAACGTAAATAAATGTAACATATTTCGCATACATAGGAAAAGAAATCCACTACTGTACAGTTACAGTATTGATGACAAACAGCTGGAGACAGCGTGTGCCGTAAAGCATCTAGGCGTAACTATCCAGAGCGACCTTAATTGTAATGACCATATAAAGCAGATAGTGGGAAAAGTAGACACCAGGCTCAGATTCATCGGAAGAATCTTAAGGAAATGTAACTCATCCACGAAAGAAGTGTCTTATAAGGGGCTCTTGAGTGTTGTTCATCTATCTGGGATCCCTGTCAGGTAGGATTGACACAGGAGATACAGAAGATCCTCCGAAGAGCCGCTCGTTTCGTCAGGGGACCGTTTAGCTGGTGAGAGAACGTTAGGGAGATGCTAAACAAACTCAACTGGCAAACTTTACAAGAGAGGCGTTGTGCATCACGAAGATATTTACTATTGAAATTTCGGGACAGCACTTTTCAGAAGGATTCGGACAACATGTTACTTCCCCCTACATACATCTCGCGTATTGACCGCGAGGAGAAAATTCGAGAAATGGGAGCCAATACAGAGGCTTACTGACAATCATTCTTCCCATGCACTATTCGCGAGTGCAACGGGGTTGGAGGGATCAGATAGTGGTACCGAAAGTAACCTCCGTCACTCACCATTAGGTGGCTTCGGAGTATGATATAGATGTAGATGTAATTGTAAACTTGTATGGTATGCTCTAGCTGCTTTTTACGTCTGCAGACTTACCTCCTTTCAGAATGCGCTGTATCTGTTCGCTAGGAACTCTCCAGCCGGATCACTAAACAGCTCCGACAGTTAGTACGCACGTATTTCGTTCCCCGAGCGATAGTGCGGAGCTGCATTTAACGCGTTTACGACTCAAGGAACACGGCATCAACATAGGTGCCGGTATGTGGTGCTTTCTGTGTCTCGAAGACGAATACAGTGAATTGGGTTTGACAAGATGTTTGTTTCCAGTATCCATGTTGATTCGCGCAGAGCATATTTTCGGTCACCTGAAACGCCTTGATGACGGGCGTCACCAGCACTAAATCAATGTAGGGAGGAGGCAACGACTCAGTAGACAAGGTACAGATCACCAGGGGGCTGAACGGGACATCCCCCTGAAAAAATTAGGACCTGGAACCACTTTTTGAAGCATTATGGATGCCCCTGACAATATGTTTCAACGGCACCTGAAATTCCTAAAGTGTACCACTCTAAACCTGGACTAAAACGTATTTCGCCATTACCGAGTGTAAAAAAGTTATATAATATTAACGTTTAAATTTATTGACATTGAGCGTGTGATCATTTTGTAAGGTTTTCTAAACAGACTTGGAAACTGTTTCAAAATTAAGTAGTTCTTCAAACAAAGGTCTTCTTGATTTTATTGGAAATGTAAATAAATAGCTTATTGCACATGATTTTATATATTTTATTTTTCAAAGATAAAAATACACTAAAACACAAAGGGAAAATTAGGAAGACTAGGAATAAAGTACAAGTAATGGTTTGTTTACAAATAACTTTTCTGCTACCAGTCATGATTTTCTCTTATTCATATTTTACACGACGTCTTTTGGGAAATGATTCTCATTTTCAAGTGCGTATTTCCTTGTACTATTCCGTTTCTATATAAGGTTTTCGATGTATAAGGTTCTGCTTTGTTTTGTTGTTCAAATGACTCTGAGCACTATGTGACTTAAGATCTGAGGTCATCAGTCCCCTAGACTTAGAATTACTTAAACCTAACTAACCTAAGGACATCACACACATCCATGCCCGAGGCAGGATTCGAACCTGCGACCGTAGCGGTCGCGCGGGCCCGACTGAAGCGCCTACAACCACTCGGCCACACCGGCTAGCAGTTACTTATTGATTTTATATGTAGGTACGAAACTGTGCTTGCAGTTTTCTTATAGTCCGTTTGTGCAGAGTCTCACACATGTTAAACATCACTCACAACATTCAGTGCAAAGTAAGCAGTTAAAAAGTGTAAAACGACGATTAAATACTGTGTCAAGAGCATAAGGTAAAATAATCTTACAAAGTTAATTCTATAGTGATGCAAATACGTTTCTCTTGTTGCCAAAATCAGATATAAATGTTCTAGCAAAACCAAGCTGATTCGTGCTAATCTGCCCCGCTCCATCACCACTCGTAGTCGTACCAATACGTTTCATTGAAACTAACAACACTGTCTTGCTCGTGAATAATGTAAGTGGACTTGATTTACTGACACATTAATAACTCCTGCAAAGCATTAATTTTTACTGCAAAGTAGTTTTAGTATGTACATTTAGTTAAAATGGGATATATTCGTTCAACGATGTCATTGTTTGGCAGCTAAGACTGAAAAAGATGAAATCACTTTTCAAAAATTTTTGGGGCACACACACGACATCCCTCTCCAGCGGCGATGCCACTGGGCATGATATTCGAGAATTCCACGAACAGTACTTGACTGGCGGAGCTCATGATATAGCCTAATGAAATTGTAAACTGTATTTTTTGTATCGCATACGTAATATTACACGAAGATAGTGCGACCTGCGTTTTCTCTGGTGCTCTGTTTATAACTGCACGATTTCAACGCTATAATAGAACGAGGCCAGCTTCTCGGCTGTCTGCTGAAGTCATAAGAGATTAGATCCGTGTTCGCCATCCATAAGATCGTAAATACTCTCGGCGTTATTAGAAACTATTAGTCCCGTTATTAAATTTATTGATCACTGCCCGCTTTACGGCTGCTATAAATCGGGAAGCCGGAGAGCTATCGGCGCCCGCCGCGGCCAGTCGCCGGCGTAATTTGCCAGGAAACGGCTTGCGAGCCACCGACCCGTGACCAGGCGTAAGCACTGCTCGGAGGCCATCTTCCACTTCTTTATGGAACCGCCTCGCCGCCGGCGGCTCCGCTTTCTCTCAAAACGCGAGTTGTAGGACTGAATTTCAAATAGTTGCATGAGAAGAAAAGTATAGAAAAGACTGCTTTACGTTGATTTCTTTACTGTCTGCACCAACGGAGAATGTAGTATGCAAACGACTTAGAGTGAAAGGAATGCTTCAAGGCATAGCTGCAGATATGGCATAGACAGACTAAATGGAACGGCTGCAGATTGAGTTTTATGGAACCGTAAAGCAGAAATCCTTCTTATTGACCGGAATGAACGTCCTTTCTACTAATACTTCTCGAAATTGCTTACGGCTCTTTTTGGCTCGAAAATTTTTATTATTGTTTTATGCCGCTTTCTGTTACCCATGTAAATTGAAAATCTATTTACATTTACATCATTACTCACAATTCAAACTTAAGTGTCTGGCAAAGGATTTGTAAAAGTATTTTTACACTATTTCTCTATCTAACGAAAATTTGTAGCAAGGTTGGGATTCGAACCCCAGTCTAGTTGTCACTGTGCTGATGCGCTAACCACTACGCCACCCTGACACAGTGGCTTCTTACAACTGCACGAAAAACCTTAGGACGCCTCCCATCTCAATCCAAATTCCCTTTAATGCCTTAGCGCACTTGGTATTACTCCCTGAGCTCGAACCGCATTGCAGAGGCTCTCGAAATGTATTGGAATACCACCGCAGTATCGAAACCTAGCGAGGTGGCGCAGTGGTTAGCACAATGGACTCATATTCCGGACGACAACGGTTCAGATTCATGTCCAGCCAACCAGATTCATGTTTTCTGTGATTTTCCTAAATTACCCCAGGAAAATGTCGGGATGGTTCCTTTGAAAGGGCAACGCGATTTTCTTCCTTATTCTTGACGCAATCAGAGCTTGTACTCCATCTCTAATGATCAAGATGTCGGCGGGACGTTAAACTAAATCTTCCTTCCACAATATCGAACGGAACGGGGGATGCAGCCTGAAACTCGGGAATAAATCCTATAATCAAATGAAACTACAGTACATGGTTCCAGCGATGTTTTCAAATCTCAAACACCCATACGGATATATGCAGAATGAAGCAACTGTGCCAGGACGGCCTAGTGTTTAGCGACTCTCCCTAATGATTAGAATTGCCGGGTTCGAATCGTAGCCTTGGTATTAATTTTCATTCGTCACTTCAGTCTGCAATAATACTTCATAGATGTTTGAGACTGGAGAGGGTCTGTGGAACCGTATACTCATAGTTTCATTCCATTATTTCCCTACCGTTCTACTCTCAAACACCTTATGGGAAAATCTTCCACCTACATCTTTCTGTGTGAGTTCTGATCTCCCTGGTGATTCACTGAACCCTCTGCTAGGCACTTTATTGTGAATAGGAGAGTAATCAAGTAGAAACTATGATGGTCGTTTCTCCCTATACATGTGGCAGTCAACAAAATACACTGCCCAACAAAAATAAGTGAAGAACTCAGAAGACATAGTCAGAAGCAACTGTAAATTGGTATATGTACACACCGTCGGTGGGTGTGTAAATGATTAGAATTGCAATTCTCTGTTACAGGTAGGACGACCACCAGAGTACTTTGTTTTGTTTGTGTTAAGTGTTAGTACCATTCCTGGTAGGGTATACACTGATCAGCCAGAACATTATGACCACCTACCTAATAGCCTGTATGTCCACCTTTGGCACGGATAACAGCGGCAATGTGTCGTGTCATGGAAGGAATCAGGCCCTGATTGGTCGCTGAAAGGATTTAGCACCACACCTACACATACAAGTCACCTAATCCTAGTAAACTCTGGAGAGGGGGGTGATGAACTCCAGCGGTGTTCCATTGGGTTCAGATTTGGCGAGCTGGGAGGTCATCACACGAATTAGAAGTCGCCACTGTGTTCCTCAGACCATGAGAGAGGACAAGTTACTCTCTCACCTACTTTCCACATACTTAAAATTATTAAAGATTTTACTGCAACCTGACGCACCTTGAGCAAGACTAGAAAGTTAATGGCTTCAGCAAACACTGATGGAGCCTGGTAGGACACTAAAAGCAGGGGGTATTTTTACGGTTCTTAGCTCGTAGAAACAGCATGTTGGGAGTTGAAAGCAACTGTTCACGAGCCCATCCCTTAGTAAATCTTGTTGGACCAGACCACAGCCGTACAGGGCAGACAGGTCAGCCCCTCTTTGACACAGGTCTCCAGCAGAACAATGTCATGATACCTGCCATGGTGCCAGCTGAAGCCTAGGCTGGGGGCGACGGTCTGAAGGAACTCGTCTACTCAGTGGACGTGTAAAGCAGGTATTGTGTGCAAAGCCAGGAGTAATAAAAGTTCACAAGTTTTCGTGTTCATCGATACTTCAAATAGGCCTGTAGACCACTTTCATTGGCGGCCTCAGTTTTATAAGTAACCTGGCATCTGAGAAATGTTTAGAGGTAGAACTTTATTAAACCTCATAGCTAGGACTAACAAGCTCCAAGGCACAGGCGATTTATATAAAGATCTTTAAGACTGTATGTGTTCGATTGTTGTGGTGGAAAGCGACATGACTTTGGAGAAAATCGTCTTCCCCCTCTGCGAAAACTTAAAAAAGCCAGTAATTGGCGATTTCTTTTTTTCCAGAGATGCAGGTTTCTTAACTTTTGCCCTGGTTCGACATGAGTTTTGCTGTCGTGTGGGATGGCAGATTTAGTGCCTCTAGAGCCCTGTCATTGGCTCAAGAAGTGGTGAAGGCGGTGTCGTTCGTGCATTTTGCGAGAAAACGGAATTTTTTCTGGAGAAGTGTGAGGCACTCGAGTGTGGGAAGTCTGGAAAGCACTGCTAGTCGACGCTCTGGCATGTGTACTTGGTATCTGTCCAGAGACTGACTTCACTTGCGAGTAGGTTAGACTGGGGAGCCTGTGGTGAAGTTCTTACTGTACCAACAGTGTGACTCCAAACAACTCGGACTATTCGTTTGCCGCGGGCACATTTGTTCTTTTTTGGTTTACCAGTTTTGACGTTTGGTATCCTTGTGCACTCAGTCGTATAAGTGCACACACTGAAATCCACTGTGATTTCAGGGTTCTGATAGTAAATTGCGATCCGTCTGCCTGATCGCTAGACCGTGAGATTTTTGCATTTCTTTCGTGGCCGCGATCGATTCACAGGTGCCACCTCCACGTCTCACTTCCGCCGCACACATCTCGCCAGCTGTTAGTTACATCTCCGCACGAATCAAACAGGGTAACATACTGCCGCTCCGATATTGTCAGAGTGTACAGATCTCAATCGCCACTTGCTCTCAGCTGCACCTATATAGAGAAACTTCAGTAGATTTGATCAGTCGAAGTCTCCTCAGCGTCAGATCAATTCAGATTGCGTTATCCACATTTTTAGGGCCAGAGTACTTGAACCACTTCTGCCACCCAGGATCTTTGTCCATTGTAGTCTTAAACCACCTGTTAGTTGTTTAAGGTATTCAATCAGTAACTTGTTTAGCATAATTTATGTCTGTTTATTTCTTTTGAAAAATAAATGTTGGTAGAACACTAAAATTATGCCAACACAAGCAATCATTTAAACAATCCCCACCAGCGTAGCCTTTCAACCACTCCGTCACACTCCTGGCCTTGTGGCATGTCGCATTATCTTGTAGGAAAACGCCACTGCCGTCCGGAAACAGGATCGTCATAAATGGGTGTACGTAGTTTGCAACCAGTGCGTGACACTCCTTAGCCACCATGGTGCGTTGCACAATCTCCACTGCAACCACGGATTGTCCACGAGAGTGTTCCCCAGAGCACAATGGAGGCGCCAGTCGCTTGTCTCTCTCCCGCAGTACAGCTGTCAAGAAGCTGTTCCCCTAGAAGACGACGGATTTGCACTGTTCTATGGGCATGGTGAAGAAAGTATCGGGATTATTCAGAGCACCTAACACTATGAGGCTGCTCCAGTGTCCAGTGGCGATGGTCATGTGCCCATTTCAGTCATTGACACTGATGTCGCGGTGTTAACACTGGCACATGCAGGGGTCGTCGGCTGCAGAGTGTTCGGTGCACTGTGGGTTCAGACATACCCGTACTCCGCTCAGCATTTAAGTCTGATCTTAGTTCCGCCACAGTTAGTCGTCTGTCCTGTTTTGCCAGTCTGACCAGCCAACGACGTTCGACATCTGTAATAGTAGGTGGCCGCCCAACGTCTGGACATGGTTTCATCTTGGTTTTGCCACGTTTTGGAGACACTCCCCACACCACTCCTCGAACACTCTACAAGTCGTGCAGTTTTCAAAATGCTCGTGCCGAGCCTCCGGGCCATTCACATCGATCCATATCGATCGGCCCTTCGTCAGACTCAGATCGCACGCCTTCACTATTCTAAACACAGAGCGCAAGCTCTTAGATACTAGATGCACCGTGCGGTTGTCTGACTAGGAGACATTTCGGCCAGGTGACGCTGCTATCTCCTGTGTGTTTTATATCGATAGTAGAGACGCAAACACGCTCATATGTTGAGCAATCACGGTGAAAGACACAGAGATCATGTGTACACATGTTAGACAGTGTTGTCAGCATTTGAGTGCGTTTGAAAAGGGCTTTATTTGGCCGGCTAGTCGAATTGTGCAATTGTGCAATATCCAGATTTGTGGGTCATTTGAATTTGACAATTGCCAGATGTTGGACTGCTTAGAAACGTTAGGGCAGACATATTCGTCTTCAAGGTTCCAGTCGACCACACCTGACCACCAAAGTGGAAGATAGGCGTATTGTGCACCAAGCACATCGTAGCCCCTTCACATCTGCGCCTGCCACGTGAAAACTAGCAACGGGATACCTCCCAAATTCCGTGTCGTCCCACACCATTAGTCGGAGACTAGCAGCAGTCACGCTAGTGTATTATAGTCGCACGTGTAGGCTACCGTTAACACCACTTCACAAACGGCTACGAATAGAATGATGCTGTAACCGATACACATGGTCCGCTGACGAATGACCTCGCTCTATGTTTAGCAGAGAATCGTGGTTCTGCACTACTCTGGATGACCATCGTCGGCGAATATAGCGGTCTCCGGGGGAAGGTCCCATTCTTCCAATGTTTTGGTGAGGGGCAGCGCTGTTACTCGTGGTGTCATGGGGAGCCATCGGGTATGATAGGTCACGGCTGGTAGTGACTGACGGAACTCTGACGGCGTAGCGGTACGTGACCGACATGCTGCATCCTCATGTGTTACCTCACAGGTGACAGCACTATGCTGCCACTTTTCAACAGGACAATGCTCGTCAACATATGGCACATCTCTCTATCAACGGTATGGAGTGGCCAGCGACATCCCCATATTTGTCCCCAGTAGAACATACACTCCTGGAAATTGAAATAAGAACACCGTGAATTCATTGTCCCAGGAAGGGGAAACTTTATTGACACATTCCTGGGGTCAGATACATCACATGATCACACTGACAGAACCACAGGCACACAGACACAGGCAACAGAGCATGCACAATGTCGGCACTAGTACAGTGTATATCCACCTTTCGTAGCAATGCAGGCTGCTATTCTCCCATGGAGACGATCGTAGAGATGCTGGATGTAGTCCTGTGGAACGGCTTGCCATGCCATTTCCACCTGGCGCCTCAGTTGGACCAGCGTTCGTGCTGGACGTGCAGACCGCGTGAGACGACGCTTCATCCAGTCCCAAACATGCTCAATGGGGGACAGATCCGGAGATCTTGCTGGCCAGGGTAGTTGACTTACACCTTCTAGAGCACGTTGGGTGGCACGGGATACATGCGGACGTGCATTGTCCTGTTGGAACAGCAAGTTCCCTTGCCGGTCTAGGAATGGTAGAATGATGGGTTCGATGACGGTTTGGATGTACCGTGCACTATTCAGTGTCCCCTCGACGATCACCAGTGGTGTACGGCCAGTGTAGGAGATCGCTCCCCACACCATGATGCCGGGTGTTGGCCCTGTGTGCCTCGGTCGTATGCAGTCCTGACTGTGGCGCTCACCTGCACGGCGCCAAACACGCATACGACCATCATTGGCACCAAGGCAGAAGCGACTCTCATCGCTGAAGACGACACGTCTCCAGTCGTCCCTCCATTCACGCCTGTCGCGACACCACTGGAGGCGGGCTGCACGATGTTGGGGCGTGAGCGGAAGACGGCCTAACGGTGTGCGGGACCGTAGCCCAGCTTCATGGAGACGGTTGCGAATGGTCCTCGCCGATACCCCAGGAGCAACAGTGTCCCTAATTTGCTGGGAAGTGGCGGCGCGGTCCCCTACGGCACTGCGTAGGATCCTACGGTCTTGGCGTGCATCCGTGCGTCGCTGCGGTCCGGTCCCAGGTCGACGGGCACGTGCACCTTCCGCCGACCACTGGCGACAACATCGATGTACTGTGGAGACCTCACGCCCCACGTGTTGAGCAATTCGGCGGTACGTCCACCCGGCCTCCCACATGCCCACTATACGCCCTCGCTCAAAGTCCGTCAACTGCACATACGGTTCACGTCCACGCTGTCGCGGCATGCTACCAGTGTTAAAGACTGCGATGGAGCTCCGTATGCCACGGCAAACTGGCTGACACTGACGGCGGCGGTGCACAAATGCTGCGCAGCTAGCGCCATTCGACGGCCAACACCGCGGTTCCTGGTGTGTCCGCTGTGCCGTGCGTGTGATCATTGCTTGTACAGCCCTCTCGCAGTGTCCGGAGCAAGTATGGTGGGTCTGACACACCGGTTTCAATGTGTTCTTTTTTCCATTTCCAGGAGTGTATGTGAGGCCAGTTTGGTCCTCAACTACGTCCCACGCCATTACTACTATGGAAGATATCAAGGACAAGTTACAATAGCTGTGTCCACAGGAGAGGGTACTAACGCTTTACTGCACGCTTCCCAACTGAATAGCGCATGCATCCAGACCAGAAGGGGTGGGACGTAACGCTGATGAACAGGTTCATACTGCGAAGATCCTTGTAAATGTGACTCGATTTTCTAATAACTGCAATCACATCACTCACCTTCTCAACTCGTGAAGTCTCGCTTCGTTTCGTCCTCCCCTTCTGGCTGCTTCATTTTCTTGTCCGGCAGTCTATTTTAGCATTCGAAGGAGAAAGTTTGTGATTGAAATGTCATGAAGAGATCTCGCAGCAACGGAAAACGTCTTTGTTTTAATGATCACAACCACAGCTCACTTATCACATTACCCTCCCCCCTATTTCGCGATAATACAAAACAAGCTGCCATTCTTCGAATTTTATCGACATCATGTGTCACTCCTATCCGATAAGGATCCCATACCACGCAACAGTACTTCACAAGAGGAACGACAAGCGCATTCTACCAATGAAACGCACTCATTCGTCCGCCTTCCCCCACGGCATTTCCTGTGCGGTAGCTCGTAGCTGTAATGCCTACTTATTTATTTGAGCCGAGAAACTTTATATCTGTGTGATTTATCGTGTACCAGAAATTCAGCGGTAGTTTTTATTTTTATTTTTATTTTTTTTTTTTGTACTCAAGTGGAAGATTCATACTTTTGTTGCTCTCTGTAAGTTTCCACATGTTTGATGTTCATGATAGTGGTATATAACACTTCTGTACTATAATATTTTACTTTACTACCAGCTGAGAAACACAGCTTTCACTAGGTATTTACGTATAGCTGTGCCCGAGACTTCATACATGTGAAATTTATTTTTGACTTGTAAAGTTTCTTCTCATACAACGTTTGAAGTAGTTCGATTGGGTACGTGAATGAAAAGTTTGTTTGCTTCAAAAACATGGGAGAGAGTCATGTAGAGATGTCTGTGTAAAAAGCAGTTGACATTTAAGTACGCGCCTGCAATACGCGTTTATTTGTTCATCGTCATGCCACAACATAAACTCACACAGAATTGCACACATTTAAAGTAAAATAGTAAATTGTTAGTAATCAGCGGGATTCAGGATATGAAAAATCACTTACCTGCAACACTTTCCGGTAGAATTGCCGCTTCTCAGATGTTAGGCTGGAGACAAGTAACTTTAATCCTCTGTGAGTGAAGGGTTCTGAGGAGAGAGATAATGCGTAACGCTGTCGATCAGATTCACTTCGCGTCTCGCTTTCGGAAGGAGCTTCGAAAGAGTGAGATAAAATCTCAATATTATTATTGTGTTGTTTAGACCGCATAGTTCTCAGTCTTTTATCCATTCCGGTGTATTCAGGAAGACTCAATCGTTTTTTAGGTATTTGTATTTGCACACAAAACGAAATCAAACGTAATGAGTTGGCAACCAAATCAGAAAGCTATCTAATAAATTCGTTTTTCCCAGCAAAGAATACAAATTAAACCTGTCCAGAGAAGCCAAGCAAGGGCGTTAAGGTTTCAATACAAAAATCTTTAAATCCGTACACACTAGCCAAGTATATTCAATGTCAGTCTCCATTCGTAATTACAAGATTGTTGCCCTTAATTCACTCACTGACGTAAACATCCGAAAATGCTTTTGTCACTGAGGTAAAGAAACTTTCCCAGAGAATAAGGCACATATAAATAAAACCTATCGAAAGAATCAAGGGAGTGTGGTTAAGTTTTTAATATATAAAGAGAAATCAGTAAAAGAAACCTGGGTAGTTCTTGTACGTTGCTAACAAACTAAAATTGAGCAGTGCTGTATTTGCTACATAACTGTACAATAAAGTCACAGATGCGAAAGCCTACACCAAAGTTGCACTGACATAGACGGATAAAACAGTGAACAATTAGTTATGCAAATGGTGAGGTAATTGCACACAGCATAGCAAAAAGCGGTAAATGTGCTCACTCAGAGTGATCATGAGTAATGAACAAAAGCCCTTACAAGAAAATGTGTTGTCACTGAATATGTGTAGTGTTATTTTATATTCTTTTATACGTGCAATGACAAGACGTTGTCTGTTGTAACTGTTTTTATTCTGTAATCATGATCGCTTTGTATGGCTTCTGATGTATTACCTGCAATTACTTCACAGTCGATCCTACAATAAGTAGTATGTCGTTGTCAGCCTAATGATGATACAACTTTGTGTAACCACTGGCGTATGTACTTTCCATTGTAAATAACTTTAGCTAATTTAACACATCTCGAATGTAATTTTATTAACAGCATGCGATGACCACCAGTTTCGTTGCCTTAACTCTTCTACATTTTCAAAGACAGTAGACATTTTAAGGCTACATTATTAATTAATTATGATCGTTCTGTGAGACCAAAATTACCGTCCCTAATATATTTTACATAACCATTTTGCAGCTGTATTTAATAATTATTCACTGGCAAATGACTGTGTAGTTTGGCGCAAGTGCTGTCACCTGTCCCTTTGTAATGGTGCGTACTGTGTTGTTAACTTCTATTTTCCAGATGTTTGGATTAACTGTGGACTCTTCAATATCAATTACGTCAGTGCTTGTAACGATTATGATCGCACAGTCGACTTTCGCACTCGACAGTGGCCAAATACTGTGATCACATGGTTATCTCCGACGAGGAGTGGACCTGTCTGGGCAGTTTACTACATGTAGGTGGCATGCTGTGTCTGCTTGACATGCTTCCGCCAGGCGGTCAGTAGGATATTTGCGACCAGTGTTCTTGGATTTGGTATTTAGCTTTACGTACGACACCCAGACCATTCGTGTCATGACTTGAGCACTACCAAGTGAGGATTTTTTAGTACAAGTCTGTTATCAGTGTGAGTTGCATACTTTATTCGTTAATAAACTGTGGCTTTAGCTTAATTTCCTGTTTCTTTTAACTATAGGGAACCTGATCGTGTTCAACGAACGAAAACCGTTCATGGCACAATGTATTAATGGATCTCAGGTACTTTTCATTACTCATTTAGTGTCAATTATGGTGCTCACCATGATCAAGATTTTAAGAATATCAGAAAAGTTTTATGGTCTGTTACAATAGTAACTAGTGACGGTGCTATAAAATGTATTGAGTGTTGGCAGGATACTGTGCTAAATGGAAGGATATTACGCATTCAGTGTGTAAAACCATTACATCCTTCTCTTTTTTTGAATCATCATCTGACTGATTTGATACGGCCCGGCACGAATTTCTCTCCTGTGCCAACCTCTTCATCTGGGAGTAGCTCAACTATTTACTGGATGTGTTCCAGTCTCTGTCTTCCTCTACAGCTTTCACCCTCTACAGTTCCCTCTAATACCATGCAAATTATTCCCTGGTGTTTTAACAGATGTACTGTCATCCTGTCGCTTTTTCTTGTCACCGCTTTCTGTATATTCCTTTCTCCGTCGATTCTGCGGAGAACCTTCTCCCTCCTTACTTTATCAGTTCACCTCATTAGTTCCTAAGGTATTCTAAAAAAGAGTAGACCTGTGGTTAAGATAGTTAGCAACTCTGAACTAGTTATTTCCTGAGTTGGTTACATACGACCCGATGGAAAATATACAACCCACTGTGTTTTTAAAATCATTTGTGCTAATGTTTCCCAAATATTGGGCTGAAATTCAGTGAATTAGAATCACAGTGGTTATTTAAGAGTTCAAGCTGCTGAATAGTGTTTCAAATACCAACTTTAAAACATTGGATGAGTACCAAGTACCCTTTAAGAAAGAATTTTTGTGTGCTAGTGAATAACCTAGAGCATACAATGATCATGAACCTAACTACTTGAATGCAGAATGTGTCAAGGGCGTTTGCTAGCTAGTGACGATATTAAAGTACACGACGGTTTTAGTATTATTTCATTAAGTAATTGAATAGAAATGGTTGTCTGAATTGATCACTGAGCTATGAACATGCTTTACGTAAGTTACTATGTCAGTTACTATCTGTGGAAGGTGCAGAGTATATTAGTAACGGACTTAGTGTTGTGTCACACATGCCACATCACGTAGATGCACTGTCCTTACTCGTAAGAAGCGTATTATTTAACGAAAAGAGACAGCTCGTGGTCGTGCGGTAGCGTTCTAGCTTCCCGCGCGCGGGTTCCCGGGTTCGATTCCCGCCGGGGTCAGGGATTTTCTCTGCCTCGTGATGACTGGGTGTTGCGTGCTGTCGTTAGGTTTAAGTAGTTCTTAGTTCTCGGGGATTGATGAGCGTAGATGTTAAGTCCCATAGTGCTCAGAGCCATTTGAACCATTTTTTGAAGACTTAAGATGCCTTTGTTGCCCAGATCCAGGCGGAGGCTTTCAGTTTTCGTGTGTAGGGTACCTAAGAGATTGTGAATGCGGTATGCCTATGTTTAACGAGTAACAGAACTGCAAAGCGACTGTCACTTATTTTAAAAGTTCTTTAGTAAGGTTTACAGCCTCACGCAAATGCTATTTACTTACCCGACGCAAAATGGTCTCTTCTATTCATTTAAGTCTTCATTATCCAAATGATGTAGAGAAAGTGACAAGAAGTAAAGGTTCATATTATGTAAGAAACGTTATTAAATGCTCAAGTGGTTTTAACCGGTTGGCCTGTGGGGCGCTCAACTGCGCAGTTATCGACAGAAGCCTATACATGATAGAATCCCTCGCTCAGTGCTGCAAAATATAACCATCAAGACAAACAGAAATCTCACAGGCGCATTTTTGCAGCTATTTAATATATGTTCTCATCACTCATTGAAGAGCTATTGTTTTATCGATGATTAAATAGGAAAAACACCGCACTGACAGGACAGATAATCGTTTCAATAATAAGGATTTTTCATGTAGTAAGAGAAAGCGTACGGTCAGCAACATGGGCACTGCATGATAAAAGTAAACGAATCAGATAATACTTTAATGAAACGAATGGTACATACTTACATGTATTACTTAACTGCATCCTGTACGAAGATTAAGATGGAATGTTAGTGAGCTGTTGAGTGGGCAAGTAACACTAGTGGTAGCTGAAACATATAAAGAAGTTAAGCGTATTTGTGTTCTATGAAAGCAAGGTGAGTAAATGATTGATGTTATTATATATTGCGTATTTCAATGAAAGATGTGTGTGAGGTGATGGTTTGCCCGAGAATAGAGACTTATGTAAAACGTTTTTCACAGAGAAGCTGTGGAGCCGTTAAACAGATGTCATAGTCACTGGGTGTATGTGCTTTAAATTTATATTGCAGCCACGCTGGTAAATACGACAAGATGAATATTATAGTTACCAGGTGCAGCCCTTAAACTATATTGCAGAAGCTTGAATGGAGGTATCAGGGCCTCAGCCGACATTTGGTAGTTCCCCAAATTGAAGTTGGCAGTAAAAGGACACTACTAAGTTGCGTTTAATGACGCACTTCAGTACTAAATGCAACTCCAAAAACGGACAACAGCGACTGTTTAGAGCATTTTCAAACGATTTCAGTTGTATACTGAGTCACGGTGAGACTATTTCGAATAAATGCAGTTATTTTCTGAACATTGTCCGTGAATTTTATTTTTTATAGACCTAAGAGAACTGAGACACACTGTGTATGTAAAGGCACTGGCCTACAGAGATCTGATTCTGTGGTTAACATACTGAAAAAAAATATTATTATTGCTAATATAATCCTCTTATCTTGAAGACGTCAATTTTCACTTGACCTGGCTTATGGTCTGTTTGACCAACTCAGTAGTTTAAGTGGTACTGCTTCGTCTTAGTGCGGGCGTGTGTAACGGCTCGCCTAATTTTACTCTTCCTATAAGTCATAATGACAGGAGAAAGTATGAAATATTTTTCTGAGCACTTGGACAAAATCACAGGTATGCGGATTTATCTTCTGTCAATCTGTTCTAAAAATGTTCTAGAAAGAGATTTGTTAACGACGTAATGCAGTATCTGGAAGTACTGGGGGAAATAAAATTACTCGGTCAGCGTGACAATATAACTACAACGCAGTCAAGTACAGGGACAAGTCTTAACATTTCAGTATAGTATATTGTAGTGCGTGTACTGACATACCCACTGCGGGTGGTCTCACCTGGACCCGGCACGACAGTCTTTGGATGTCGAAGATCGGGAGTTTGAGCAGACAGGCCATCATCATAACGATTCTTGACCATCCCCCTATAAGAGAAATACCACGGTGTGCAAGTTCTCTGTCATCCCATCCATGTAATGATACTTGTATTTCCCTTCTGCATGACATTAATTTTGGTGTTATAACTACCGATTGCTAACGGCCTTGCCGCACTAGTAACTCCGGTTCAGATGAGATCACTGAAGTTAAGGGCAGTCGTGCTTCGCTAACAATTACATGGGTGACCGTCCGGTCTGCTGAGCGCTGTTGGCAAGTGGGGTGCGCTCAGCACTTGTGAGGCAAACCGAAGAGCTACTTGACTGAGAAGTAGCGGATCCGGTCACAAAGACTGGCAACGCCCGGAAGAGCGGTTTGATGACCAAGTGCCCACCCATATCAGCATCTGGTGATGCCTATAGGATGACCGACGGTGGTTCAGTACCGTTGGACCTTCCAAGAGAGAGGGAGAGATAGAGAGTAATTACCGATTAGAGTCGCAATATGTAGGACAATAAATGATTCAAAATCAGAATTTAAGTCTACTACCGTAAGGTCAATACGATTTATAAGGGTCAATGTTGATTGCTTCTTTTTTTGTTCAAAATGGTTCAAATTGCTCTGAGCACTATGGGACTTAACATCTGAGGTCATCAGTCCCCTAGACTTAGAACTACTTAAACCCAACTGACCCAAGGACAGCACACACATCCATGCCCGAGGCAGAATTCGAACCTACGAGCATAGCAGCAGCGCGGTTCGGGACTGAAGCGCCTAGAACCGCTCGGCCACAACGCCCGGCTGCTTTTTTTTTGTCATAAGACTAGCTATGTCTTATCGACTTAACCCTTCACCAGAATGCAATTTAAAACGACATTGATAAACAGATTTCTGAATACGAAACCTGCAATAGGCTAGTGATGTAGTGTAGTCCAGCCAACCATATGCGTTCGTAATTCAAAACCTGAGGTGGTGTTGTGTACTGATGTCCTATTAAACACGAATCTGATGAAGGTTTAAGCCAAAACGCGTTGTGTGCTGCACGAAAACAGTATTAATACACTACTGGCCATTAAAATTTCTACACCAAGAAGATATGCAGATGATTCATTGGACAGATTTATTATACTAGAACTGACATGCGATTACATTTTCACGCAATCTGGGAGCATAGATCCTGAGAAATCAGTACCCAGAACAACCACCTCTGTCCGTAATAATGGCCTTGATACGCCTGGGCATTGAGTCAAACAGAGCTTGGGTGGTATGTACAGGAACAGCTGCCCATGCAGCTTCGCCACGATACCACAGTTCATCAAGAGTAGTGACTGGCGTATTGTGACGAGCCGGTTGCTCGGCCACCATTGACCAGACGTTTTCAATTGGTGAGAGATCTGGAGAATGTGCTGGCCAGGGCAGCAGTCGAACATTTTCTGTATCCAGAGGGGCCCATACAGGACCTGCAACATGCGGTCGTGCATTATCCTGCTGAAATGTAGGGTTTCGCAGGGATCGAATGAACGGTAAAGCCACTGGTCGTCACACATCTGAAATGTAACGTCCACTGTTCAAAGTGCCTTCAATGCGAGCAAGAGATGACCGAGACGTGTAACCAATGGCACCCCATACCATCACGCCGGGTGATGCGCCAGTATGGCGATGACGAATAAACGCTTCCAATGTGCGTTCACCGCAATGTCGCCAAACACGGATGCGGCCATCATGATGCTGTAAACAGAACCTGGATTCATTTGAAAAAATGTCGTTTTGCCATTCGTGCACCCAGGTTCGTCGTTCAGTACACCATCGGAGGCGCTCCTGTCTGTGATGCAGTGTCAAGGGTAACCGCAGCCATGGTCTTCGAGCAGCTTCATGCTGCTGCAAACGTCGTCGAACTGTTTGTGCAGATGGTTGATGTCTTGCAAACGTCCCCATCTCTTGAGTCAGGGATCGAGACGTGGCTGTACGATCCGTTACAGCCATGCGGATTAGATGCCTGTCATCCCGACTGCTAGTGGTACGAGGCCGTTGGGGTCCAGCACGGCGTCCCGTATTACCCTCCTGAACCCACCGATTCCGTATTCTGGTAACAGTCATTGGATCTCGACCAACGCGAGCAGCAATGTCGCGATAGGATAAACCGCAATCGCGAGAGGCTACAATCCGACCTTTATCAAAGTCGGAAACGTGATGGTACGCATTTCTCCTCCCTACACGAGGCATCAGAACAAAGTTTCACCAGGCAACGCCGGTCAACTGCTGTTTGTGTATGAGAAATCGGTTGGAAACTTTCCTCATGTCAGCACGTTGTAGGTGTCGCAGCCGGCGCCAGCCTTATGTGAATGCTCTGAAAAGCTAATCATTTGCGTATCACATCATCTTCTTCCTGTTGGTTAAATTTCGCGTCTGTAGCACGTCATCTTCGTGGTGTAGCGATTTTAATGGCCAGTAGCGTATTTTTAATATTGGATTGATGCATAAGTTCGTGGCGTTTTTCCGTGAGCTTAATACACACAAAGGATATACACAACAGAGACTTTAGTTATCAATAATATATTCTCCTTCACTATTTACAATCGCCTGCCGATGCTGCGATAACTTTAATATTCCGCGATTGTAGAAATCGGTTGATTCTGAGGCGAAGAACTCGTCGAGCTATATTCGGAGCGAATAGAGAAAGGAAGTTACTTGAAGGTAGTTCAATAGAGAGCGGAAAAGGTGAAAAGATGAGGGCACAAGATCAGGTGAATAAGATAGATGTGGAATGACTTCCCAACCCAACTCCTGTATAGTGTTTTTTCTTTGTCTAGTAGAATGCTGGCGGGCATTGTAGTGGAATAGCATCACTTCACGTATTCTTCCTGGTCGTTGCCCTTGGCCTTTGTCTGCAAAACGTCTCAGTTGTTGACAATAAACGTCAACAGTGACGGTTACACCTCGGGGAAGCAATCCGTAGTACACAGCAACGTCGCTCTTTTACGAGATGCATATCATGGATGCGCGCGAACCGAACAGGGAGTTGCTGCTTTGTTTGGGCTTTCTTTTGCATATGTTGGCGTAAAGACACCGTTTCTCGGCACCAGTGACTTTACGGGATAGGAATGGTCGCTGTTGTCCACGAGCCAACTGACGAGGAGCAAGCAGAGATGTACATATGGCCATCAGCTGAATCTTGCAGTTTTGGCTTAGCGCTTGCGATACCCATACGCCCAATTTTTGGACTTTCCGGACTGCACGCAATGTCGTACGATGGTGGAATGATCACAGTCCATCACATTTGCCCCTTCTGGAGTGTACTGACGTGGATCATTGTGGATTAATGCGTTAAAACAATTTTCAACAAACACCGAAGGTCTTCTTCAACGTGGGAGTCACTAAAGTCAAAACGATCCTTCTTAGAACTAAAAAACCATTTTCCTCCCGTACACTAGATTGGCATTATACCCATACACGGGGCAAATGTTTCTGGCTCCCTCCGATTTTCTCACCCCTCTAATGAACTCAAACAGAAGAATACGTCCGAAACGTTCCGATTTTCTAACATAGCACTCCATTTTCTAGCCTCCACGGCTCTCCACTCCCTATCCCCAAATGACAAAATGAAAATAAACTCACATAGCAGCAGTGAACAACATACAAAAAATGACAATCGATAAACAAAACTACAGCAACTGTAATAACAACTTGTAAAACAAAAATACTACGAACTTATGCACCAACTAACGCTATTCCGCGTAGTGTAGTGTTTCCAACGATATCAAACCATACTGTAAGCGTATTGTCGTATCGCTGGCTTAGTTCTGGAGTACCTTTGCGAGCAGCCGCGTCTGTAGTGAGTCTAGCGCGGAACACGGGACTGTTATGTTGTGTAGTGTGTAGCTCTGCATATGAGAGGCAATGTTAGTATGGAAGTTGAAGTGTTGCTACAAGTGCTATTACAGTAAAGTGATAAAATAAGTAAATGATTCAGAGGAAAGTGCGTCAAGAAGTAATTAAAAATGAGCAGTGCCACCGATAACGTATTTGTGTACCCTCTCGTTGCGTGTCGCACAGTATCAGTCATCCGCGCCGTGTTCGGTCTCCCAGAATGAACTGATGTGAATCAGTAAAAATTAGTTACCATAAAAGAGTGCAGTCAAGTGCCAGTGTCTTGTAGCAAGCGTGAGAACGTGCGTTCGATCATCGGGTTTCCGCATTATCAACAATCAGCCGCGCCGCGACGGTTACGCGCACGCCCGTACAAGTGAGAACTTAGAACAGAAAAATTAACTTTACAAACAGTGTTAAATCATTACTAGTGTCGAGGAGGACTGGTACCAAATATCTGTGTATGCGAAACGAGCGTAAGAACTTTCGTGCGCTCATTCGGTTTCCGCATCATCAACAATCACCCGCGTCGTGTCGGTTACGCGTACGCTCGTCTGAGTGATGTTGTGGACAGATAATCACCGGCTTAGAGTGTAAGCAGTGTAACCTGTGGTTTCCATATCGTCACAGAATGTAGATGTTCATACCAGACGTCTAACAGTGTTGTGTTTTAACGCTGAGTGGCTCCCCTAAATCCGCTTGCATATTTAGATAGATAATTTCAGGCAAGCCAGCAGCAGTGTGGAGCAGAACAGTACGACCGCTACGGGATTACCAGGTACGCGAAGTGGGCAGGGCGCACGGTCAAGCAACAATATCGGTCAAGGAACGACAACCAGTTAAAAGGACCTCACCCATTCGTACTCCCGGGCGTGTTACAATACGAAGTGGGAATATGAAAGCGTTCTTCTTCTTCTTCGCGGATGGATCACTTATGACCACGCGTAATCAACATTTGTTGGCCTTCCTTTTCGCCCAGTATTCCTTCATAAACAACGAATCGGCTAGCTATCGTTGTGTAGACCACGTATGTCGGTTAGTTTTTCTCTCTTCTTCCTCAAAACCCCGTGTGTTTGTGATTTTTCTGATTTCATTTCTATCGTGTAGATTTGGAGACCCTAATTCTCTCAGGTCTTTTTCTGTCTGTTTGTACCAGTTCGGTCTTGTAGTTTTGCCCTTTAAAAATGTATGGATTTTGTGCGTTAACCTGTTTGAGTCCATTTTTTCTAAGTGCCCCATGAATTAGATTATTCTCATGCGCATTGTGTCTGTTATTTGGAGATATTTTTATATATTTCTGCATTGGGCTTTGGATAATGCACACCATCTTTAGTTCTTGGTTCTAGGATTTTCCTCATTATTTTAGGTTCTTTCACTTCTAATTCCTCTTTTAGTGTTCTGTGTTGAAGGTTTAGTGTCTCATGTGGTGTCACCGCCAGACACCACACTTGCTAGGTGGTAGCCTTTTAAATCGGCCGCGGTCCGCTAGTATACGACGGACCCGCGTGTCGCCACTGTCAGTAATTGCAGACCGAGCGCCGCCACACGGCAGGTCTAGAGAGACGTACTGGCACTCGCCCCAGTTGTACAGCCGACGTTGCTAGGAAAGGTTCACTGAGAATTACGCTCTCATTTGCCGAGACGATAGTTAGCATAGCCTTCAACTAAGTCAATTGCTACGACCTAGCAAGGCGCCATTTATCCTTTCCTATGTATCTAATGACGCATATACTGTATCAACAAGACCAATGTTCACCAATTGTGGATTAAAGTTAAGTATTCCAGCAGCTACGTACTTTTCTTTATAGCATTCATTACGTATCCTGTTTCAGACCTCACGCCAGCCTGCGTGAGTTTAAGCGCGTGCCTTTCGGTTACCCGTCACTGTGGATTGGCTGTCTTGCCAGTCCACAACATCTCAGATGCGTAGAGAGCTTCGGGTTTAATTACTGTTGTGTAGTGTCGTATTTTGCAGTTCCACGAGAGACTCTTTTTTGTTGTAAACAGCCGGTCCCAAGCTCGGTTGAAAAAGGAGGAGGGGGAGGAGTAATATCTCGCAAAAAAACCTTGGTTCACCTGCCCCGGGTGATAGTACCTCGTGAGGACCCCAGAGGGCACGACGGTTCCACAGGTTAGTGTCGGTAACCCTGCAGCGTCTGTTCCACATGTTAGTGGCGGCTGATCTATTAAACTCAGAAGTGAAACTCTGAGCTTAATCAGACTGAAATCTCAATTTCAGTCACAAACCCAGTCCAAATAAATCAACATGGATACATCACCTTCAAAGACAAATTACCCCAGTGGGTCAAATCCAACGGTTGAAAAACCGCAAGTGGTCTATTCGGATTCTGGGGAGACCACAGAAGTGTGCATGGAGGTAAATCAGAGTACCTCAAAACCCCGTAATAACAAAATCAAACCAAAATCTAGAATTTGGCTAATGACATTTAATGTAAATTCTCTCTTAAAAATGGGAAAACTAAAAAATATCCTGGACAAATCCAGAGAACGTAAAATCAAAATTATTGCATTTCAGGAATCACGATACACAGATGAAAATTCTTTTGATTCAGAAGGATACAGGATATACAAAGGAAAACCTGGAAAACAAGCCATGGCAAATTGTCCACAATTTGGAACTGGATTTATAGTAGATACATCAATACTTGATTCAGTCTCGACTTTCAAATCTTACTCGGGTCGGCTCTCCACGATGACAATAAAATCAGCTAATAAGATATACACCCTAATCAACGGACATGCACCAACTAACATCCCTAACAAAAACAAAGTAGAAGAATTCTGGAATCAATTTGATAATATTCTCCAAAAAATCCCAAATAACTATGAAAGCGATCCTTTATTTTGGTGTGCCCTAGATTTCTGTAAACTTCCCTTATGTCGCAGCAGGCCATTTTCCGTTCCTTTTGCAAGCTGTCGACAGAATCCTCGTGGAAGCGTTTTCGGTAGCACTTTTCCTACTAGTTAGCTGTGTTCAGATCGATAACACAGCCGCGGAGGAACTTCATAGTGGTCTTCAGAACCAGGAAAAATGCGGCGGACACAGAGCGGCCCCGAGGCAGCGGCAGCTGCTGGGGACAGCCGGCGACTACCACGCCACGGCGAGAGCCGGCGGGCCGGACGCAGAGAACAGGAGTGTTCATTAAAGCCTTCCGTCTCGGGACGGGTGACGGCGCAATCAATCACGGGGAGCCGACAGCTGCAGGAGATTTACATAACCATTACTATCCACTCGTATAGACCGGTAGCCGCTTAATGACATTCTATAATGCCCAGGAACAAAGGACCATTGTATAATAAGGAAGAGTGGACACAGCCCATAAATCATTCCCGAGGCAACACGTGGAAACGAACTGTCATGCCTGACGCCAGCCACGAAATTAATTTGAAGCGAAGCTAACAACTTGGACAGCTTTCCAAGAAATGATTTACAGTGGGGGACGGAGTTGAGGAACCGGCGTTACCACCTCGGGCGGAAAGAGCGCAGGAGATTTCCCAAGATGCAGGCCGAACGTGTGTGAAACCCACATTCCAGACCCCACGAAAGCTTTCCCAGAAACAGTTGGAGTTAGTGGCTGTAGACTGCAACAGACGTGGCAACACCAAGGTTCAGTTAGGTCGGTGAGGGACACAATGTGGTATCACGCTGGTAGGACTTCGGTCAAATCCTGCTTTTACTGGCTGTAGTCTTCTTTTCTGAGTAGCAACTCTTACGAGTTACATCTAATTATTCATAAGTATGTATTAAAACGACGATGAAGATTCTAATTATACTGTACAAACATATACACTACTCGACATTAAAATTGCTACACCAAGAAGAAATGCAGATGATAAACGGCTATTCATTCGACAAATATATTATACTAGAACTGACATGTGATTACATTTTCACGCAATTTGGGTTCATAGATACTGGGAAATAAATACCCAGAACAACCACCTCTGGCCGTAATAACGGCCTTGATACGCCTGGGCCTGGGCCAAACAGAGCTTGGATGGCGTGTACAGGTACAGCTGCCCATGCAGCTTCAACACGATACCACAGTTCATCAAGAGTAGTGACTGGCGTATTGTGACGAGCCAGTTGCTCGTCCACCATTGACCAGACGTTTTCAATTGGTGAGAGAACTGGAGAATGTGCTGGCCAGGGCAGCAGTCGAACATTTTCTGTATCCAGAAAGGCCCATACAAGACCTGCAACATGCGGTCGTGCATTATCCTGCTAAAATGTAGGGTTTCCGAGGGATCGAATGAACGGTAGAGCCACGGGTCGTAACACATCTGAAATGAGACGTCCACTGTTCAATGTGCCGTCAATGCGAGCAAGAGGTGACCGAGACGTGTAACCAATGGCACCCCATACCATCACGCCGGGTGATACGCCAGTATGGCGATGACGAATACACGCTTCCAATGTGTGTTCACCGCGATGTCGCCAAACACGGATGCGACCATCATGATGCTGTAAACAGAATCTGGATTCCTCGGAAAAAATTACGTTTCGCCATTCGTGCACCCAGGTTCGTCGTTGAGTACACCATCGCAGGCGCTCCTGTATGTGATGCAGCGTCAAGGGTAACCGCAGCCATGGTCTCCGAGCTGATAGTCCATGCTGCTGCAAACGTCGTCGAACTGTTCGTGCAGATGGTTGTTGTCTTCCAAACGTCCCCATCTGTTGACACAGGGTTCGAGACGTGGCTGTACGATCCGTTACAGCCATGCGGATTAGATGCCTGTCATCTCGACTGCTAGTGATACGAAGCCGTTGTGATCCAACACGGCGTTCCGTATTACCCTCCTGAACCCATCGATTCAATATTCTGCTAACAGTCATTGGATCTCAACCAACGCTAGCAGCAGTGTCGCGATACGATAAACAGCAATCACGATAGGCTACAACCCGACCTTTATCAAAGTCGGAAATGTGATGGTACGCATTTCTCCTCCTTACACGAGGCATCATAACAATGATTCACCAGGCAACGCCGGTCAACTGCTGCTTGTGTATGAGAAATCGGTTGGAAACTTTCCTCATGTCAGCACGTTGTAGGTGTCGCCACCGGCACCAACCTTACGTGAATCACCTGAAAAGCTAATCATTTGCATATCAAAGCATCTTCTTCCTGTCGGTTAAATTTCGCGTCTGTAGCACGTCATCTTCGTGGTGTAGCAATTTTAATGGCCAGTAGTGTATATCAGAAACGTGTGGGTAGACATTCGCCTTACAGTTGTTTGCTTTCTTTGCGAGCAGTAAATAACACGCGAGCACTACACCGGAATAGTACAGTGGGAAAGAGAAGAAGCAACAACGTAATTGAAGACTGTGGACTGGAGAAGGCCAAAGAAAAGGGAGAAAAAGTTACAGCCTTTCGTAAAAGGTTAAATCTCAGTTTTGTTAATACTTGGTTTAAGCGTCATCAGCGAAGATGACATACATGGAAAGCTCCAGGTGACATTTTTAGGTATCAAACGCACTTTACTATAAAGAAACAGACATTCAAAAAGTATTAAACAGTGTTAAACTTTAGCAGGAGCAGAAGCTGAATGAAACCCTCGGGCATGAGTGTGTGTGTTGTCCTTAGCATAAGTTAGTTTAAGTTACTTTAAGTAGTGTGTAAGTCTAGGGATCGATGACCTAAGCAGTTTGGTCCCTTAGGAATTCACACACATTTGAACATTTTGAACTGAATGAAACAGACCGTAATTTAGTCGTTTCAGATACTGGACAAGATTAACCCATAATAAGAAGAGGCAACAGATAAAGAAATGGGATGTTAGGAAATTAGAGAATGGAAACTTTAAGAAAGAATGCACTCACTATCTCGAAAATAAATTACGACATGCACGAGGTGAATTGCAGGATCATTAAAGAGGGGGATATCTTTAGAAATACAATTATGGAAGGATTAAACATAAGACAATGGAGATATGAAAGGAACAAGGACTAAGAAAAAGTGGATAACAGGAAGTATTTTCGATAAAATGGATGAACTCAAGAAATGGAAAATACTTTCTGTACATGGGAAGTTTAATGACATTGGACGGAAGCTGCAGGGAAGAAAAGAGGAGGAGGATATCTATGGAAATGAGAGTATTTCAAAAGATGAAGCATTTACTAATAGTTGCAAGTTGATAAAAGATTTTTTAAATGTTGTATCTGAAGTGTAATGTTACACAGAAGTGAATCACGGGCAGTTTAAAAAAAGAATAAATGCATTTAAGAAGTTTTGAAATGTGGCTAAGGATAAGAATGCTTAAGCTGAAGTGGAATGACAGATTTAAAAGTGAAGAAATAATTAAGAAAATAGGGAATCAAAGAAATTATTGGAAGTGAGCAGAAAAAAGAAAAAAATCTGGGCTCTGACATACACTGCATATGAAATGTGTGCAACAAAGAATTGTAGAAGCAAACGTCGAACGAACGAGAGGAAGTGGTAGAAAGGGAAATGGAATGATGGAATCGATTATAAATCCAGTTGTAGCCTACCAAATGACAGTATAATGAACTGCTACGTCACAAAGAAAAATTAATTGACTTGATCTTCGACTTTGACACAGATAAGAGAGGTACTGCGTTTAAACTCTCTTTTGATTTTTTGCATAGATGCATAGATTTTAAAATTTTGACCTCTCTAATATAAAAGTCTGTGAAATAATTGTCTATAGATGACTATGTTCTCTTCGTGGCTACTGTAAGGAGAGAACGGATTAGGTACAGGATGAGCTGGCGGTCGGACGTTTCCGTTTCTCCGGTTCTCAGAGAAAGCCAGGCAAAGTCGGAGAAAGCTGCCACAACTCGCGATGAAAACTCATTCTCTCGTGGCAGTTAAAAGTACTCACAGTCACCGAAGATTTGCTGGAAACACTTTCAGAATGAGAAGATTGAACAACAGTGGCAGTATGATATCTCCTTACTAACAAACTGGACGCTTAGGGACATCTGTAACACACAAGCTGACAGCGAAATACTTCGCGTCGTTCGGAACGAGATAGTAGGAGATTTGCCCAGTATTCTTCATTTGCGAAGAAATCACCATGCAATGGATTGTTAAACATACTAATTGTTCTATGAAGGTCCGAGTATCCAACATCGAATAAAAGTTCGTAGACGATATTTGCCTTCTTTTTCACAAAATAATGTTTTTTTTTTTTTTTTTTGTTCCTGATAATTGCAATTACAGCCGGCCGGGGTGACCGAGCAGTTCTAGGCGCTTTAGTCTGGAACCGCACGACCGCTACGGTCGCAGGTTCGAATCCTGCCTCGGGCATGGATGTGTGTGATGTCATTAGGTTAGTTAGGTTTAAGTAGTTCTAAGTTCTAGGGGACTGATGACCTCAGAAGTTAACTCTCTTAGTGTTCAGAGCCATTTGAACCATTTGAATTGCAATTACAAGTTGTATCTCCTCTGCACTTCAAATTACGTCTGTAAGCAAACTACGTATCTGATCCCCATAACACAATCTCCAATCCCAATTCCTTACCTCCAGAATTTACAAAAGACAATTTGCTTAGCAAAGAGAGTTGTCGTCTCAATTACGGTAGTGCACCATTTCTGGTACTCGCAGCCGGAATATTACAATAATATTAGTTAAGCCCTCCGCAGCGTTATGGAGACTTATGTTTATTAGTAATCTGTTAACAGGTGCAAAACAAAAGAGGGGCTTATTACGGTATATTGATAAATTTTGCTTACGGACCGTCTGACAGCAACTGAATAAAACACATTTTCAGTGCCATACGCGTTTCCAACACAAAAGAGGGGCTAATTGCGGTATATTGATAATTTTTACTTACGGACCGTCTGACAGCAACTGAATAAAACACAATTTTAGTGCCATACGCGTTTCGCCTTTCTTTTCTGCAAGGCATCATCAGTGGCAGGTTGCATGGATAATTTCTTACATATTACGCTCCTGTTGCATTTTATGTGTTGTTCTTCTTCTTATGAACGCCAATTTGCGGTTTTTTTCCACATTCGACAGCACAGTGAACTGAACGCTTGTTTTAATGCAATCAGGAGCGTAATATGTAAGAAATTGTCCGCGCAACCTGCCACTGATGACGCCTTGAAGAAAATAAAGGCGAAACGCGTATGGCACTAAAATTGTGTTTTATTCAGTTGCTGTCAGACGGTCCGTATAAAAATTATCAATATACCGTAATATTACATACACCTGAGGAAGACAGGACTACAAAAAGTTGAAAAAGAGGGGCTTATTTCGAAAGTGGTACAAGTCCATTTTTGCGTCCTAAGGTCAAATGAGCGCTGAAAAATCTGCAGTTGAGTTACCTGAAATATTCAAGTATATATGAATTCAAGCGTATATATACTTGAATATTTATTTTATCTCAACTGCAGATTTTTCAGCGCTCATTTAACTTTAGGACTCTGTATCTCAGAATCAGCAAAAATGGACTTGTACTACAATTGAAATTAGCTCCTCCTATACGCCGTAGAACTGTCAGTTCTTATTAAGTAATGCAAATGTCGTGTGCCTACGGCATCCCGTCGGGTTAGACGGTCGCCTGATGCAAGTCTTTTTAGTTGAGGCCACTGCGGTGAATTGCGTGTCGATGAGGATGAAACGATGAAGACAACATCCTGTCCCTGAGCGGAGAAAATCTCCGACCCAGGCGGGAACCGAACCCGGGGCCCTCGCATGGCATTCCACCGCACTGACCACTCGGCTATAGAGGCGATTCACATTACGTAAGGACGTTACAACAGATACGCTAACGAAAGAAGACAAGGTAACAATAGCGATATCATTGAATTTTGCACAGAATATCAGTTCCATTCTTTATCACAGTGTAAAACAGTGATGACAGAAACGTTCTGAAGACATTTCAAAGTATTGTAATTGTATGTTCAACAATACCCTGTTATCGATATGCTCCTCTGTTACTTGACCAATGGAGAAAACATTTCCTTCCTGTGATCCATCCTGTGCCCTACATCTGTGCCTCTTTCCAGCTGCCTACAACGTGCCGGATCAGAAGCAGAAAGTGCAATGTAGGAGCAGTGATTTTATGTTCATTTTTCTTTCTTTTAGCGCTGCGTAAAACGGTGATGACAGAAACGTCTCGAAAACGTTTCAACTTATTGTACTTGTATGTTCAACAGTACCCTGTTTATCGATGTCCTCCCCTGTTATTTGACCAGTCACTTACGAACTATGGAGGAAACATTTCCTTCCCGCGACTCATCCTCTGTCCTACGTCTGCGCCCCTTTCCAGCTGCCCACAACGTCCCAGGTGAGCAGCAGTAAGTGCCGTGTGGCAGCTGCTGCTTTCGTTATGCTCGTACATTTCGTGGCACTTCCCTAGCGGAAACGTTCATCACGTCTAATGGTACGTGCGCGCTGAAGTGAAAATTCGCATTCATTGCGCTAAGCACCGTAACGCCACTCAACGGTTCTGCACCATCACGGTGTGAATGCGAGCACGTTTCCCTCTGCTGACACACTGGACACGCTTCCTGGGCGGTACGCTCTTGTACGTGCCACTGGCAGTCAACACAGTACCCCGTGACGAACGCATTACTTCCGTGTAAAGTCTGCATTTGCCACATGTCTCTGCAATACTGGTGTAATCACATCAAGCACACGGCAGTTAGCGACGTAGTCTCACGCAGATAGGTGCTATTCCCAAGAATGTAACATCGCCACTCTGAAATAACCGCATCGACCACCACCGCCAGATCCCTGTTCGGCTCCAACCCCTCCTTCCCGACCCCACGGAACACCTGATCCTTAGTCTCTTCTTCCCAGGCCTTACCCTTACCTGCGCCACCATATATGTCCGCCACTCTAACCCTATTCCCTTTGATTTCCTTTCTCACATCGACCCTACCTTCTCCTCCTATGTGATTGCCGCCGACCTAAACATCCATAGTCGTCCCGCCGCCCAGTTGCGGCGGTGGCATCGGTTCCTCGCCAAACTCCAAGGTGACCTCCTTCCCCTTCCCCACCACACCCGCCCCGAATCCAATACCACTCCCGATGTTGTTCTCGCCTCCCCCAACCTCCTTGGACGCATCACAGTGGACAGCCTCGACCCTATTGGCAGTGACCATCTCCCTGTCCTCCTCACCATATCAGACGGCCATCGCCGCTGCCCAGATCCTCGCACCGACCCTCCCCTGAAATATACCCATGACTGTTCCTGCGCCATCTGGAATGCCTACTGGGATATCCTCACTATGCAGGTCGATAGCCACCCCCTCGCCAACCATCACCCCGATGACATAACCTGTACCGCGTCCTTTCTCCTTGTCTGAGGCCATTGAGGCTCACGTCCCTACCACCGCCATCCACGCACACTGCCCCACCTTACCTCCACAAGCTGTCCTCCTTCGTGATTCCTGCCATCTCTACCATGCTTTCCTCCACACACGGGACAGGGACACACTACAATGCCACTGGCAACTTCAAAGACACGTACGTAGCTTGCTCACGGCCAAGAAACGCCAGGACTGACGACAGACATGCACCAGTCTCAGTGCTAACTCATCTAAGTACTGGTCAGCCTTCTTCTGCCTTACTGGGTCTAAACCTTCCCCACACTACCCTCTCCTTCATGATGACCACCCCTTTCCTGATAACCTTTGTAAGGCCAACCATTTTGCTTCCTACCTTTCTGATATCCTTACCATCCCTGATGATCCCCAGTTCGACTGCACCCTCTTCCCATATGTCTGTGATCGAACTGACACCTCTGCCACTCAGCTCGCTCTTGGCTTCCAGTATTTGGACAACATTCCACACACTGAACTCAACACCCCCTGGTTACCACTCAAGATATCATAGCTACACTACCCATGAAATACAACACTGCTCCTGGTCACAACAGTGTTACCTACTGTCACCTCCGTGAAGCTCCCGCATCCCTCCTCATCACCCTGGCCAGACTGTATAACGTGGTGTAGCTACTGGCTGTCTGCTGTCCCCTCCTACCATCCCATCGGTCTCACCTCAGTCTTCAGCAAGATCATGGAATCCATCCTCACCCGACGCATCCACCAGCACGTCCACCTACACTTCCTCCTTCCCTCTACCTAATGAGGCTTTTGACCATCCTTCTCTGCAGATGATTTCCTCCATCATCTACTCACCTCCTCTCCGAACAACTAAATTTCCATCGCTCTGCCATCTTCCTCTCTCTTGAACATGCCTACGACCGTGTCTGGCATTCCGGTCTCCTCTTCAAGCTCCAAACCTTTGCCCTCTCTATTAACTACATCTGTCTGATCGCCTCCTTCCTTTCTAAACGTCCTTCCTACGTCACCATCCATAACACAGATTCCTAGCCGGCCGGAGTGTCCGAGCGGTTCTAGGCACTACAACCTGGAACCGGGCGACCGCTACGGTCGAAGGTTCGAATCCTGCCTCGGACATGGATGTGTGTGATATCCTTAGGTTAGTTAGGTTTAAGTAGCTCTAAGTTCTAGGGGACTCATGACTTCAGAAGTACAGTCCCGTAGTGCTCAGAGCCGTTTGAACCATTTGAACAGATTCCTACACCTTCTACCCCTTTACCGGTGTGCCCTAAGGCTCCATCCTATCCTCTCTTCTCTACCTCCTTTACATGGCGGACATGCCGCCGCCTTCACGCCCTATACACTTTCTCCAATACGTCTATGACCCCAACTTCCTTGCCTTCGCCACCACCCTGCAACGATCCCAGCACCTTCTCCAATCCCATCTTGACTGGTTCACCACCTGGTGCAACCAGTGGCTGCTCAAGTTCAATCCTTCCGAAACCCAGGCAATCATTGTCGGCAAAACCATCCATTCCTTTCATCTCCTTGATTTTTATGTCACTATCTATGGCTGTCCTATCAACCTCACCCCCACCCTTGAGTACCTTGGCGTCACCCTTGACCGTCGCCTGTCCTGGACCCCCCCCCCCCATCTATGGACAATCCAAGCCAAGGCACGCTCCTGAGTCTGGCTCCTCAAAATCCTCTCTGGCCACACACAGGGTTTGGACCCCTCCACTGTACTTCACACTTATAAATCCCTCATCTGCCCCATCCTCTGTTACGCCCATCCCACCTGGATTTCTACTCCTCCTACCTACTACGAGTCCCTTCAAATCCTGCGCTCCACCTCACCTATCACATCTGCCTTCCATTCCCCATGCGGCTCCTCTATGACTCAATTTCTCACACGCTTGTCTCTCCTGTCCTTTCCCACCCCAATCCACTGCCGTGCCTGTACTCCTGCATCCCACCCGCTCTCAATCTTACCACCCTCCATTCCCTTGCCCAACGTGGCTTACGTTGACTCCCCCTCACAGATGATGCCCTCATGCCTTCCATCTAAACATCCTACCAGATTTGATCTTCCCCTTCCTCCTCCTGAGCTTTTCCTCCAGGGTTCCGTCTTCCCTTCTCTCCCTCCGAACTTCCTTCCCCTCCTCGCTCTCTCTCTCTCCTCCCTCCCAGGCTTTCACACCCAACCCTACCCTCTCCCCTCCCCCTCCTTTCCTTTCTCCCACTGGCGTCCTTCCCACCTCTGTCCTACCCTCCACTATTCCCTGCAGCAGGCCCCATACTTTTTTGGTGCAATAGTGTGTGCAGCAATAAGGAATAGCGCAGTAGGCAGTACAGTTGAAGAGGAATGGACATCTCTAAAATGGGCCATCACAGAAGTTGGGAAGAAAAACATAGGTACAAAGAAGGTAGCTGCGAAGAAACCATGGGTAACAGAAGAAATACTTCAGTTGATTGATGAAAGGAGGAAGTACAAACATGTTCCGGGAAAATCAGGAATACAGAAATACAAGTCGCTGAGGAATGAAATAAATAGGAAGTGCAGGGAAGCTAAGACGAAATGGCTGCAGGAAAAACGTGAAGACATCGAAAAAGATATGATTGTCGGAAGGACAGACTCAGCATACAGGAAAGTCAACCTTTGGTGACATTAAAAGCAACGGTGGTAACATTAAGAGTGCAACGGTAATTCCACTCTTAAATGCAGAGGAGAGAGCAGATAGGTGGAAAGAATACATTGAAAGCCTCTATGTGGGTGAAGATTTGTCTGATGTGATAGAAGAAGAAACAGGAGTCGATTTAGAAGAGATAGGGGATCCAGTATTAGAATCGGAATTTAAAAGAGCTTTGGAGGACTTACGGTCAAATAAGGCAGAAGGAATAGATAACATTCCATCAGAATTTCTAAAATCATTGGGGGAAGTGGCAACAAAACGACTATTCACGTTGGTGTGTAGAATATATGAGTCTGGCGATATACCATCTGACTTTCGGAAAAGCATCATCCACACAATTCCAAAGACGGCAAGAGCTGACAAGTGCGAGAATTATCGCACAATCAGCTTAACAGCTCATGCATCGAAGCTGCTTACAAGAATAATATACAGAAGAATGGAAAAGAAAATTGAGAATGCGCTAGGTGACGATCAGTTTGGCTTTAGGAAAAGTAAAGGGACGAGAGAGGCAATTCTGACGTTACGGCTAATAATGGAAGCAAGGCTAAAGAAAAATCAAGACACTTTCATAGGATTTGTCGACCTGGAAAAAGCGTTCGACAATATAAAATGGTGCAAGCTGTTCGAGATTCTGAAGAAAGTAGGGGTAAGCTATAAGGAGAGACGGGTCATATACAATATGTACAACAACCAAGAGGGAATAATAAGAGTGGACGATCAAGAACGAAGTGCTCGTATTAAGAAGGGTGTAAGACAAGGCTGTAGCCTTTCGCCCCTACTCTTCAATCTGTACATCGAGGAAGCAATGATGGAAATAGAAGAAAGGTTCAGGAGTGGAATTAAAATACAAGGTGAAAGGATATCAATGATACGATTCGCTGATGACATTGCTATCCTGAGTGAAAGTGAAGAAGAATTAAATGATCTGCTGAACAGAATGAACAGTCTAATGAGTACACAGTATGGTTTGAGAGTAGATCGGAGAAAGACTAAGGTAATGAGAAGTAGTAGAAATGAGAACAGCGCGAAAGTTAACATCAGGCTTGATGGTCACGAAGTCAATGAAGTTAAGGAATTCTGCTACCTAGGTAGTAAAATAACCAATGACGTACGGAGCAAGGAGAACATCAAAAGCAGACTCGCTATGGCAAAAAAGGCATTTCTGGCCAAGAGAAGTCTACTAATATCAAATATCGGCCTTAATTTGAGGAAGAAATTTCTGAGGATGTACGTCTGGAGTACAGCATTGTATGGTAGTGAAACATGGACTGTGGGAAAACCGGAACAGAAGAGAATCGAAGCATTTGAGATGTGGTGCTATAGACGAATGTTGAAAATTAGGTGGACTGATAAGCTAAGGAATGAGGAGGTCCTACGCAGAGTCGGAGAGGAAAGGAATATGTGGAAAACACTGATAAGGAGAAGG
Organism: Schistocerca serialis cubense; assembly: GCF_023864345.2. Lineage (NCBI taxonomy): Eukaryota > Metazoa > Arthropoda > Insecta > Orthoptera > Acrididae > Schistocerca > Schistocerca serialis. The sequence continues at coordinate 337,046,529 of NC_064642.1, forward strand.
GACAGGATGATAGGACATCTGCTAAGACGTGAGGGAATGACTTCCATGGTACTGGAGGGAGCTGTAGAGGGCAAAAACTGTAGAGGAAGACAGAGATTGGAATATATCAAGCAAATAATTGAGGACGTAGGTTGCAAGTGCTACTCTGAGATGAAGAGGTTAGCACAGCAAAGGAATTCGTGGCGGGCCGCATCAAACCAGTCCGTAGACTGATGACCAAAAAAAAAAAAAAAGTGTGTGCAGTGTGTCGAAAATCGTCGTCAGTGTTTTTTGTGCAGTGTTTCTCCGTTGCAGTGCATTTGTGTCTCTTCAGTGTCCTCCACCTTTCGACAGTGTACTTATTGTGCCTTCGTGTACGTTTGCAATTGCTTATGCAATTCAGTGTTTTCGGTTCGAACGTCTTCGTTTTTATCATTATGTGTGTCACCTGTTGTTTCATCTTCATACTTTCTGTATCTCTGCCTGAATGTTAACTGTTCTATGGTTTTCTGTGGCCGAAGAGAGGCGTAGATAGCCGCTGCTGGCCTACTTTTGCAAAAGGTATCAAAATAACAATAAAGGAAAAAAGAGACAGCCGCTATGGTTTCATTCCTAGACCTAACGTTAGCAATTTTTCTTCTCTGTAAGTGGAGATATTCTGCAGATGTACTACTTTAAAATCCTCGATCCGACAAAATTTCACTACTCCACATACTTACACTATGTGATCAAAAGTATCCGGACACCTGGCTGAAAATGACTTACAAACTCGTGGCGCCCTCCATCGGTAATGCTGGAATTCAATGTGGTGTTGGCCCATCCTTAGCCTTGATGACAGCTTCCACTCTCGCAGGCATATGTTCAATCAGATGCTGGAAGGTTTCTTTGGGATTGGCAGGCCATTCTTCACAGAGTGCTGCACTGAGGAGAGGTACCGATGTCGGTCGGTGAGGCCTGGCACGAAGTCGGCGTTGCAATACATCCCAAAGGTGTTCTGTAGGATTCAGGTCAGGATTCTGTGCAAGCCAGTCCATTACAGGGATGTTATTGTCGTGCAACCACTCCGCCATAGGTTGTACATTATGAACAGGTGCTTGATCGTATTGAAAGATGCAATCGCCATCCCCGAATAGCTCTTCAACATTGGGAAGCAAGAAGGTGCTGGAACATCTATGTAGGCCCGTGCTGTGATAGTGCTACGCAAAACAACATGGGGTGCAAGCCCCCTCCATGGAAAACACGACCACACTATAACACCACCGCCTTCGAATTTTATTGTTGGCACTAGACACACTGGCAGATGACGTTCACCATACCCACGCCCTGCCATCGGGTCGCAACATTGTGGACCGTAATTCGTCACTCCACACAACGTTTTTCCACTGTTCAGTCGTCCAATGTTTACGCTCCTTACACCAAGCGAGGTGTCGTTTGGCATTTATCGGCGTGATGTGTGGCTTGTGCGCAGCCACTAGACCATGAAATCCAAGTTTCCTCACCTCCCGCCTAACTATCATAGTACTTGCAGAAGATATTGATGCAGTCTGGAATTCCTGTGTGATAGCCCGGATAGATATCTGCCTATTACATATTACGACCCCCTTCAAATATAGGGGACCTCTGTCAGTCAAGACGGCCGAAGTGGCCGCGCGGTTCTGGCGCTGCCGTCTGGAACCGCGAGACCGCTACGGTCGCAGGTTCGAATCCTGTCTCGGGCATGGATGTGTGTGATGTCCTTAGGTTAGTTAGGTTTAACTAGTTTTAAGTTCTAGGGGACTAATGACCTCAGCAGTTCAGTCCCATAGTGCTCAGAGCCATTTGAACCATTTTCTGTCAGTCAATAGACGATGCCAGCCTGTACACTTTTGTGCTGTACGTGTCCCTTGACGTTTGCACTTCACTATCACATTGGAAACAGTGGACCTATGGATGCTTAGGAGTGTGAAAATCTCGCGTACAGATGCGTGACACAAGTGACACCCAATCACCTGACCGCGTTCGAAGTTCGTGAGTTACGCGGAGCACCCCATTCTGCTCTCTCACAATGTCTAATGACTGCTGACGTCGCTGATATAGAGTACCTGGCAGTAGGTGGCAGCACAATGCACCTAATATGGAAAACGCATGTTTTTGGGGGTGTCCGGATACTTTTGATCACATGGTGTGTCTTTGTACCGGATGATGGCGTAACAGCGGAAACAAATTCCTGAAATAAATAATAAGTATTGTAGAATATTACACCAGTGTTGCGTGTTCTTTCATTTATAATGTATAAAATACGTATTCTATCAAGGACTGATAGAACAGTCAGTTAATTCCATACAAAACTATTTCAAATAATATTGTCAGTTTTATTACTATCGTTAGTATTACTTAGGTCTTCCCTGCGTGATTAATGGCATGCCTCGGATGCTTATCCATCGTGTTTATTCCCTTTTGCACAACATTTCGTTGACTAATACAGTCGCCTTCTTCAGGTGCTGCACGTTATGTGATGTGATCTCTCAGGTTTTCACGGCGTGATTCAACTGAGAAAAGCCGAGAAATCACATCACTCGGCTCTTCAAGGAGGAGACGTTCCATAACGTGTAGCACCAGAAGAATGAGACTGGGTTGTTCGTCGAAATATCGTGCATAAAATGCAATCAACAACACGGCTCAACGTCCGAAGGAACAGCATTAATTATGATTACTATTTACAACTTTATAATTATTTAAGTGACTGTAATGTAAAAAGTAGCTACTGTAAACACAAAATCTTGGACCGATTTAAAACAGATCGTGAAGGTCGCAATCTGATCAGATTAAATAAATAAATTCATCTTTAGCTTAGATACTGAAGAGACTAACGGGCATCAGCAGCTTGGTAAAGTATACCACGAGACTTTGACCACAATTTCTGCTTCTTTCACTTTATTGTTAGTCGCAAAACGTGTTTCAAGAAGCAAGTTTCCATCCTCTAGTATGTTTTTGCGGTCTTCAGTCCTAGGACTGGTTTGATGAAGCTCTCCACTGTAGTCTATTCTGTGCAAGCCACTTCATCTCAGTATAATTACCTAATTAATATTCAAACTTCAAGTTATTACGACATCGCCCAGCATTATAGATCCCTGAGTTCCACACCAAGAGCTTATATTAATGATCATTGATATTATTCATAAAAGAAATACGTATTTTTAGTATCATGGACGATGAAATATATCCAGACAGCTCACTCCTCTGTAACGAAAGCTTATCCCCCCCCCCCCCCCCACTCAAAACAGAAAAACAAGAAAATCTCAGCTTTCCCGGTTTCCTATCACAAATCCTTTCGTATTATACTCATTCCTGTATCCTAATTCCCCAAACGTAACGGTTCGCCATATCTTGTGAATCAGAAAAACAGATGATCTTTCCTCGCCTAATTTGGTGGGATGCTGTGGTTATTGATAGCTCTGTCACTTCAACAACGCCGATTTTAAAGACGACAACTGTCTTCTTGTAATATCACGAAAGAAAATAACCTTTTTTTATACTTCATAACTCTTCTCAGTATACCTTCCTAAATCCGACCGCTTCAGTCTGGAACCGCGCTGCTGCAACGGTCGCAGGTTCGAATCCTGCCTCGGGCGTTTATGTGTGTGATGTCCTTAGGTTTAAATAGTACTATGTATTGAGGACTGATGACCTGAGATGTTAAGTCCCGCCGGCCAGAGTGGCCTTGCGGTTCTAGGAGCTACAGTCTGGAGCCGAGCGACCACTGCGGTCGCAGGTTCGAATCCTGCCTCGGGCATGGATGTGTGTGATGTCCTTAGGTTAGTTAGGTTTAATTAGTTCTAAGTTCTAGGCGACTGATGACCTCAGAAGTTAAGTCGCATAGTGCTCAGAGACATTTTTTTTTGTTAAGTCCCATAGTGTTCAGAGCTATTATCCTCCTAAATATTCTATATCAGTCTTATATTTCAAACACCCGCCAGGTTAGCCGAGAGCGCTAATGCACTGCTGCAGTTCCGTTTCAGGCGCAATAGCGAGTGGACGGACGTTGTTTACAGCTGCGCTGCACTTCCGTGTTTACATCGCTGTACTTGTGCTTCGCTGAGTGCTGTCCGTCCGTTAATCTCCGTGTTCATTCATATTCCTTGTGATCTGATCGCTACTTCTAGCCGTGATCTGCTCTTGGAATTTCGGTTGTTTAACCGAAATTGCGTCGATGGATTAACCATGCTTACAAACCTCAGGAAGAATACTCTGCTACTTGCTTTTGACAATGAATCCCGTCCTGTTCAGCCGACATCCCTGGAAATAGATGACTGGATCACGCAGGTAATTGGTCTCAATTCTGAAACCGTCCACACCTGGCAACTGTATCAGGAAAAATACTTTGAGGTTATTCAGTGCTGTGACTGTTGATAAAGTGTTACAAAAGTGGGGCTATGAAGTAGATTTTGTGCGAAGAAATGATTATAAAAGTAATATTTCCATCTATACAGCTGACACTGATTTCAAAACCGTTCGTGTCTTGAATCTCCCCATTGAAATTGAAAATGATAAGATTAAGGAAGCTCTTTCAAACTACAGGGACGTTAAATCAATTGCAAATGAAAGATGGACGTCTCGCTTTAAACTGCAATGTTTCAACGGAGTCCGCTGTGTAGAGATGGACGTTAAGACAACTATTCCGTCCGTCTCACATAACTGTTTGTGGGTATAAGGCACAAATTGTTTATACAGGTCAGGAAGCTGCATGTGATATATTTAACGAAACCAGCCACTTCAGACAGGAATGTCCACGAAGGACTGTTGTTGCTAAAATTAATTTGATGCAGCGTCAGAAATTTACATTAAGTGATCTGTCACCAAAGAATAGCCCGGATCAACTGGTTGAGGATGATAACGCTGTGGGCCAAGCTGATGTGTCCCTTCACGATAACAGTCAATTTCCCCAGTTAACAACAAAGGGAAACCCTGTTACCACTACTGAAATGCAACCGAAAAAACGACTTCTGGAGACAACGGATTACTGTTCAGAAGATGAGCTGTCCTGTTCAACTGCCTCAGTTTGCAAGCAAAAAAGTGCGATGAGGAGGCAGAGGAACAGGAAGGCAGAATGCCAATAGAAACCGATAAACAGAAAGATAATAAACATACGGCACCAGAAAATGAAGGGGGGTGTCCTCAGTATTAATTTGCAAGAAAGGACAGGTGAAGGAGCTGATTGCAAAGATCAGCAGCGATCTGTTAGTAAACAAATTCAGGGAGAGGTTTCAAAACTGCCGTCTCTAATTGTTACCTTCGATCAGGAAATAACTGAAATTAATGAAGAACAAGGAAGTGATGGCAAAAATGAAATCACGGTCAACACCGCAGGGCAGGCGCCAGCAATAGAAATTGGGAAAGCATCTGTTACTGCTCCAGATGAGCCGCGAACTAGTATCAAGACGCAATCAAACCAATGGAAGGGAAAATCCGGAAAGGGTGACTCAAACCCAAAGTAGCGGTATATGAGAAAACCTCAGAAGTAGGGGGAAAAAAGGGACAGTAACTAATAAACTGATTGAAGTGTCATTCTATGTTCAGCCTTCCGAGAAAATTGTTAATAGTTTAACTGAACACTGAACGACAGGAAACTACATTAGTTCATCAAAACACCTACATAGTGACAGCGCAATGACGCAATCTTATTCTGTCACCACTACAAACATAAATAAAATTACGTACGATTTGAAATTATCGGCACTTAAGGAATTTTTGTACAAATCCGCGATTGATATTGCCGTGTTACAAGAAGTTCTAATGCCGGATTTAGTAATTCACGGTTATGTCAGTTATATAAATGGGTCTCACGAAACAAGGACTGGAACAGCTGTTTTGGTGAGGAAGGGGATTCCAGTAAGTGAAGTGGGACTACAGGAATCCTGATAGGGAATAGGACTAAATATCTATGATGTGACTATCAACTTCTATGCCCCTTCAGGAAGTTCTCACCGAGCTGACAGGTCACGGCACGTTTCTCAAAGATAAACTGATGTACTTGTTAAGGAAAAATCCATGACAGTTGTTACTTGGAGGTGATTTTAACTGTGTTTTAAATCGAAAATATCAGTTACCTAATTTTAATTTCTCAAGTGAACTAAAACAACTAGTTACTGGTTTAGAGTTAAAGGATATATGGGAAATCAAACACCTCTCCACTGTTGAGTTCACTTATTCCGTTTTGAGAGATCTATATGATCAGGCCTTAGCAGGTTCCTCATTTCGAATAGCAGACATAAAAAAGTCAAATCCAAATTACTTAATATCAAGAGAAATCAAATGGAAGGATTGAAAATAAAATCGAAGGCAAATTCGGTGTCAGAAGACGAAACTACTTCCCTGTATCATTTAGTGAAGCGTACGAAAAACGGAAGAAGGACTTTTATTGATGAAATTCGAACAGAAAACGGTACGATTTTCAGAACCCAGCAGGATACAATGGACGAGATTTATCGCTATTATTGCGAGCTATATTCTGTAAATCAAAGTAGTGATGCATCCTTGGAAGAATTCCTTGACGTCCTAGTCCCACAGTTGACAGAATATGACAACGAAAATTTTCTAGAGGTAGTCAGTGAAGAGGACGTGTATGACACTCTTCGTGCCTCACCACCAAAAAAATCCTCAGGACCGGATGGTCTGCCAACATAGTTTTACATCCGTTACTGGCCAATAGTGGGTAGGTAAATCACGGACATTGTAAATGAGGCTATTCATGGTAAAATGCTTCCGGCTTAGTTTAAGGAGAGTAAAATTGTTCTTGTGCCAAAAGATAACGGAAACAAAGATTTAAATCATTTTCGTCCAATTTCACTGCTGAACTGTGATTATAAATTAATAGCTAGAATAGTAAACAAGAGAATTTCATGCCTTACAGACAAAATTATTAGTAAACATCAGAATTGCGCGCAAGGCAGAACCATTTTTCAAAATCTAGCTGACTTCAGGGATATCGTTGCAATAACTTCTGTAACAAACATAAAGTGTGCTTTATTGTTTTTAGATATTTATAAAGCGTTCGATGTAGTAAATCATTAATATCTTCTACAGACGTAGAAGAAAATAGGTTTCAACGACAGGCTCATCCAATTGATCAAGAACATAGCAACTGGAATAAATGCAAAAATAGCGGTGAATTGTCAACAATCGAGGCCGATACAAATAAAACGACGTATTCCTCAAGGATGTCCTCTGTCCATGTATGAAACGTCCCCTTAGAAAAATTATAAATGACTGTGCTTAAACTGACACACAATATTTTTAGCGCAACGCAATCTGACTTTCAATAATCCCTACAAAAGAATGGCCCTGACTAACAATAACCTATACCTTTCATGAATCACTTACCTCACAAAAATCTTCGTTACTCAAACTACTGCAATACAGCGAGCGCCACTACTGCCAGCTAAATAAAAGATTCAAACTACTGAAGGCACTAACTACTGATAGGCATAGTTAGCAAATGAAAGATTTTGATAGAGAACAAACAATGTATTTACCTTAATAGTGTTCAAAAGTCATAATATATATAGCAGTTCATGGCATCCAGTCTTACAAATTTACTCTCTCTGATGGACACCCGTCCAGATCATCCGCTCTCAGAACTCCGCCATTTCTCTCCCCACATCCACCACTCCTGGCGGCTCACCTCCAACTGTGCAACGCTACGCACTGTTAACAGCCAACTGCCCAACACTACAATAACAATGTTCTAACAATACAAACCAGCCACAGACTGCCCACAGCACAGCCAGTGATTTTCATACAGAGGGATACGTGGCGTTACCAATATAAAAACCTAAACAGCCTACTTACACATGTCGCCCTTCGTCATCTCACTGGAACCTTTCCTACGACGTGTCCATGCTACATTATAAGGCTTAACATTATCCGGAAATAAAACAGTTATAAGAACGAATGCTGACGATATAGGGGTCATTATAGGGAATAATGGTAACCACGCTAGCAGCAGTGATTAATTCGTACTGTAGGGCATCTGGAGCCAATGAAAAAGAAAAAAAAGTAAGATGTTAAATCTCAGAGGTTTTGATAATATCAAAGTCGAGTGGGCAAAATTAATCCGGCAACATAAAACACTTGGGATCACCCTGACAGCATGCCCTATGAAAATGACGGCTTTAAATTGGAAAGTTACAGCAAATAAAGTGCTAGGAGCCATTATAGAGAATTTAACTCGATATATGAACCAAGTTCAAAGAACATAGTACGGTATATCAACTCCTGCAACCTTGCTAAAGCTTATTAAACTGCCCAGCTGTTTCCAATACCGAGAATGATAGCGAGGAGAATAATGTCCAAAATCACAAACTTTTTGTGGAAAGGTGAAGCGTCCAGAGTACCTGCTAAAGTAGCCACTTTAGATCCTAAAAATGGCGGACTAGGATTAACTGATAACGGATAAAACCTCTGCACTTTTTATCAAAAGGCAAGTTAATTTGATAAGATACTCGCGAGAAAGCATAACCAGCCAACTTTTCGAGATCATTAAACCTCGAAGCCTGCTTCCCCCTACTGACGTGCAAAATATCAACAGTCATTTACATCAGGTGAGTGTTTTCTCTGTAAGTGCAGGAATCAGAGTCACGAAATTTAACGTCAAGAGCCATAAAGCGGGAAGGAAAGAAAAGCGAAGGAAGGAACATAATAGAACGACAGTTTCCAAACACTGATTGGACTGAGATTTGGAACAACGTTAGTTCTATTGTGTTCACGTCTAGTATAGAAACATCATGGTACAAGACAGTTAACAACATAGTTAGCACCAACGAAAGATTGTACGAAATCGGACTCTGTGAAACAAATTTATTTCAACAATGCCATCTAGTTGACACAGTAATTCATAGATACACTTGCAGCGGTCACATAAATAGCTGTTAGTGGATCCGAGAGGAAATAGCACTGATTACAAGGACATCCCCTGAGAGTATATCGCTGTCATTGATACACAGGCCTGAAGGACGCTATTCCCCAGAGGCAAAAAAAAAATAACGCTGTGAACTGGTTGCTGGGAAATTTTGTTTATTACGTCATTAACAAACTATGATCCGACAGAACCATAGAATTGAAGGTACACATGCTGTGTGAATACCACAAAATTAGAAGGTATTCGTGTCACAAGAATAAGTACGGTAATACGTTAAAAATTAAATTTGAAAGAATGGACATTGGTTAATATAAAAAAAGAAGACTGTGTTGACAGTGATGTATTGTAGTTACCTTAACGATATTATCTAAATTTTTACTGTAAATTTTTGGTGTGTGCTTTTTCTACTTCAGAAAGAAATTTTTGAAATTTTATAAGCTAATGTACAGAACTTACGTGACAGTCGGATTGTGTATCTAATAGTGTCAAAACACAAAACATTAAAGCTGCATTATTGGTTTATAGTATAAATATGAAAATTGACAGTTTTCGTGGAAATGTCTTTATCCATTCGTTAAATCCATATGATTGTATCTGATATAATGTAATTTTTAATGGCTGGCAAATTGCCCCGTTCATTTCTGCACTGTGATGTGTAAGTCAGTTTTCCAGTGAAAGATCTGTTATATAGGTCTGATCACTTCAAATAAGTAACGTTCCATTAATGTCCAGAAAGTGTAGTTGGAGGGCTAGTCAGCTTTATAACATCTCTTTTCCTCCATTCTCAAGTATTTAAGAGATTATCTAATATGATTATTAAATTGTTTTTATGTGGAATAGGCATAAATCTTCCATATCCTGTATAAGTTTTGGTGACTTCCATACAATTGTTTGAAATGCACATAGCTAGTCTGACTGAGAACGTTAAAGATCAGTTTCTTCCCTTAACCTGTCTCTCATAGAAAAGATTTCCTTTTGTACATAATATATTAAAAATTATCCCAAAAACTTGCTGATATCCAGCATAAAGGGCTATTTATGCTTCCGTAAAGACTGGAGCACATGTAATTCAGAGTGCAGTTTTTTTATTTATTCATGTTTGAAGAAGTTTGAAGGTTTTAAAAAACTTTTCTTGATGTTCAAATTAATTCTTTCTGGAAATAGTCAGTAACACAATCTTCTGTTGTATTTCTTTAACATCAGCATAATTGCAATGATCAAACTGTTTTTGTTAAAATCATTTCATGTACAACATGGGTGCATGGTTAGTACTACATGTACGTAGTATTATTTGGAATATGTTACATTGTTCCCTAAATAAATGTTAAAAAAGAGCGCTAATGCTTTGCTTCCTGGACTCGGGTAGGCGCGCCAGCCCCAGATCGATCCGCCCGGCAGATTAACAACGAGGGCCGGTGTGTTAGTCGGCCTGGATGTGGCTTTTAGGCGGTTCTCCAGATCCCACTAGGTGAATAACGGGCTGGACTCCATGTCCCACCTCAGTCTCACAATTCGGAGACGTTTTCACACGTTTGCACTATTTCATGGCCTACACTAGATGCGGACAGCTGGGGTACACTAATTCCACCCCGACACTGCGCTGCAGTTGGACAAAGGCTCTAGAAAATTATGATGATGATTCTTCTATTACAAACCTCTTTTGACAAAGACTCAAATGTCGTACTACCACTAGCCCATCCTCGTCCTTGAGAGGTGATGGAATAGCAGAGTAACGAATAAAATGAAAAACTGATAGTATAGAATTTTGCATACTGCTGTGGACTGCTATTCAACACGCTGTTAAAGACTGATCATGTTCTGGAATTGTTTGCCTGCATCAAATGCTTGTCCCATATATCTCACCCTGTTAAGTATGGATAAACCCGTTGCGATTTCGATAGCCTCTCTATTGCACCGAGTGCCTGAAATATATGCAGGGTGATTCCATGATGTATTACAAACCTCAAGGATGATGGAGAAGGGTAAATGCATCAATTTGCGATAAGGAAGCATGGTCCGGAATTGACCGAATCGAACACTATAAAGTGAAAGTCGTTCTGAAACCAAAGACAGTGGACCTCTTTTACTGCAACCTCCTTGCTTTCCATACTTTAGTAGGGGATAGTATCGACCGAAACAAGAAAAAAATTGTCTATTTAATGTGGGCTCTGAAACGCACACCTTAAGAACTATGAGCACTTCTTCAGTAGATGAGGTGACTGTGTTTCACAGTAGCAATTATAAACAATTGTTCCTAGTTCTTAAGGCATACACTTTACAGCCCATGTTTACTGTGCATTTTTTTCTTGGTTTGCTCAATACTAGCCCCTCCCAAAATATGTGCAGCAAAGAGATTGCAGTAGGAAACTTGGAAATTTGTGGTAAGTTCTGTGGGACCAAACTACTGAGGTCATCGGTCCCTAGGCTTACACACTGCTTACTCTAACTTAAACTAACTTATGCTAAGGACAACAAACACACCCACGCCCGAGTGCGGACTCGAAACTCCGACGGGGACAGCCGCGCTCGGCTACCCCGCACGGCGCTTGCAGTAGAAGATGTCCATTGTCAGAGGTATCAGAACAATTTTCGAATGAGTTTTACAGTTCGTATCGGGTGGTATTTGTCTCTTTCTTAAAACTGATGAAACGAAAATTGTTAGATGGTTAATTTCATCATCAAAATACTACTGGATTGCAAAATACGTTAATGATTTCTAGAACGACCCTTTCTCTTTGGTGGGGAGCGTATGTTGGAATTACATTTCCTGAAAAGTTGATGGTATCAGAGTATGACGCCAAATGAAGTCGAGGAAATTATAAATTTTGGAGCACGCAATGCTCATCAGAATTTATACTGATGGGGAACGATTTGGCATTTCTTTCTTTATTTTTTTGATTCATATTCCGAAATTCTTCCGTGTTAGTTACTTCTGTGTTAACCACATCAAGTGATATGATATGTATGTAGGATGAAGTACCGTTAAGTAAGCTATAAAATATATGCAAAGCTTCTTAGAGCTCTCCAAGAACGTCTGAGACGAAGTGGTACATTAGGCGCCAAAAAAACCGTCCGTATTAAAGAGTACCTTTTGCTTGCAAGCAGAACTCGATCATGAATAAATTATTTTAAGCCCTTTAATAAAGAAGTAATAGGGCTGGGCTATCTCCAGTCCAGCAGAAAGCGCCAAATGATTTTACTCTGTTCCCCTCCACCGTCGCAAATATCCATGACAGTGTAGGTGACAGACATGTGCCTGTTCCTGCCACTCCTAACTGTGGGATGATTTAAATATGGTGACTTCACGCATTCTGTATAAATGACGAGAAATTCTGATCTACTCCACCTGTTTTCTCTTAAAACTGCAAAAAATTGCTGGGACTCGAAATCACCAGTCCTCTAAAGGAAACTCCTGAGCGATCATCGGAAGTTGAAGCTAGATAAGAGAGGGAGACAGAGGATAAATGGATGGTTTCGAATTAAAATTTTATCTCCCTAGCATTTTAAGGTGACACGAACGGATTATTTTAGAATTTGTGCCTCAATGCCACCAATATCTCTTCTTGAACGGTTCGAAGAGTCTTTGGAGTTACTGCGTATCAAGACTGGTCTTAGCATGGCAGAGACAGAATGGTTGACACAAATGGAGAAGTGAGGAGGGAAGGTGTTAGAGTTGGAGGCAATCAAACACGAAGCAGTACTGGGCAAGTATATGGAAAGATGTCGATCGTGATCTTGCTGAAGACACCATCCCAGCATCTGCCTTAACTGATCATAAGCATCCACGTACAACTTAAGTTAAGGGTCTTCGTAGGTACTATAAACCCGATCCTCTCAGATTAAAGTCCAGTGGCTCGAATAATGGTCTGTCTCGATCGACATATCTGTTTCTTAAATTTTGCCTTTCCCCGTGTTTCTTAGGGCCTTCTGAGACAAAGCTATTCCACCTGAATCTATTGATCACTGGAACTGTAGTGTCTTTACAACGTTTAAGAAGTATTAACTGTTTGGGGCTCACTGACTGAAGGACGCTGTTACCTATTAATTACACGAGACTATTAACAAAAAGTCTCAAAAGGATATAGACATAGATGGAAGGCGAAATTACAGTTCTTACATGTTTAAAAAACAGTTAAAGGAAACTTACAAACTAACACTGCAGATTATTCTTCTATGATAATCTCTGCATTTGATCCTGACGCTTGTGTCATCTGCATTACAAGTTGCAAGACAGTGAATTATCTTGCAAAGTTGAACATCGTGGACAGCTGACTCAAGTATTCTGCGAACGACGGCACTGGCATTGATTTATTCCTCAGCTGAGTACTGTTTAGCGATATGGAACAATAGATCCAAAACTCACCTAGTTGACGTTCGGCTTCGAAAGGCCATGTGCATTGGATCAGGTTAGCTTCTGTCTAGCTCGTTGAGTGGTTCCAGTATGGGCGTATGACCAGTCAAGGAGGCCCTAGTGCCAGTACATAAGATAAGAAACACCGCTGCCTCCCCTCGTGCATGCCAACCACCTTCCCATTTCATACTCAGTTCCACAAAAAGTCGCCCACACATCGCCTTCCACGCGCCCTCTACCCACCCACCCAAACACACACACACACACACACACACACACATACACACGCACGCACGCACACACACACATTCAGGCACACAGCTATTCGTCCCTGCATAAATGCACTTAACAAATGCTGTTCACCACTCAAAGTACAATTCAGATAAATAAAAAGCAAATCGTTTCATTTAAAAAACTATGTTTAACTAGTAATATAAATTATTTATGCCCAAAATTAAAAATATTAACATTAATTAATTACAGAACTGAGTAATGACACAAAAAATGAAACAATATTTAATATTATACTGCAAGACAGACCAGAACGAATGGTCAATTTCTAAGGAGTACATAAGCTTGAATACCCATCCAAAAATATAAAGTGTTAATGAAATCCTTGTATTCAGTGACGTTAATTCCGACCTTACTGCAATTCATTAGTAGATGGAATGTTAGACAACGAAACTTGGCTTGGGCCACGGCCTAATGCCCATAAAATCGAAATTACTTAAATGAGATTTTGTTCGTTCTTGCATGTGCAGATTGTCAGTTATTTTAGAAAAAAAGCAATACTTCGTGCTCTTTTGTTGTCTACATAAATTTGTACAGTTTCATCTATACTCTGCGAATCACTGTAAACTGTATGGCAGAGGACACTTTTAACTGAACCGCACACAAATTGCACCCGCCTCCACACCCCTGGTCGCTAACGCACGCTTTTGTGATGGCGCTCCACTCGGAGGTAAGCCTCATCAAATTCTAGTAATGGAAAATTTTCACGGCAGTATTTGGCTTTCAGCGGGAGGAGAGATGGTGGTGTAATGTCCTTAATCACCAGTCTTTGCGTCGATGCTCTGGATTACATTTCAAACCTCTCCACAGTGTCTCCTGAAGTGAGAGCGTGAGACACTGTCGATGGTGATCCATCACTCGGATGGGGCGTTAAGGTTGGCGGCCCTCTTCGTGCTGTTCTAAACGGGTAGGCTGTGTGCCAGCACCGAGTTCTGCAACCACCCTTCCCTTCATACACCATAAGACTAACCCAACAGTACATCGTACAAGCACTCACAGCAATCCACACGGCACTTACAGGAACTTGACAGTTCCTAACAGGTTGGATGAAGGCAATGGCAGATCACCTCTTCTATGACGTTGCCTTGCAGGATTTCTGTATCTGCTCTCCTACTCTCATTCCTTAACATGGAACTACTTTGACTTTATTGACATTAATTTCACGGATGGAGCATATAAGGAATGACTGCTCCACGCCTCATGGCGATGTTAGTGTAATCTGCACGGACTGTGGCACAGCTACGCAGAGGACCGGACATTAGTGATTTCTGCTCTGAAAGATTGGTCATCGAGTTTTCCACATACGGTTTTGGAGAGCTGTACTGAATCTTCCTTTCACTCCTGTCATTTAGGATGTCTCATCATGTACGTTACACTCTCCCACCAGTCGAACAAGCCTGTGACAATTTACGTGAAGCCACTCTTGTACCGCAATAAGCCACGGTTTTAAATAATTTCCTTAAAATTTTGTATGATTGTGCATTATTTAAGAACAGCAAATCAAAAGGATAAGTATTGTACTAAGAACATATAGGTGTAAGAAGCTATAGTTATGTCAACTTTTGTTCTGAATAAGTCTGTAAATAGTGCAGTCAGTAGTGTCAACTCATTTTGTCTCACATTGTCTGTATTTTGATAGCTCGTGTGAGCGCTTGTGACTTTTAATTGTGAAAATATGTAGTGTGAAAGTATTCAAAACTTTAATGTCAGAAGTATCTTCTACCTTCTCTGAAAGTAATTATCTTCGTGAGAGAGAAATGTTTTGTTATTAAACAGAACTGATGATTAATTTTTTCGGAGAATTCAGCGAACTCAGATAGGGAGACTGAAAATCCAGGAATTCAAATTGAAACTGTGAGAACTTTAATTATTTTCAATCGCCACATTACGTAGCACAGCGCAGTGCAGCGATCGTTATTTTTTCATCAAATCGAACGAAAGTTAACATAGGCACAGGATCTTTGAGTGCCAGCGTTAATGAACATTGACACTTTAATAGCTCGCAAAAATAGCTTCTGACTTGTATGTAACGTAAGTATTCTTTAAAAATATTTTTTAGCTTAGGGAAAGAACGTCCAGTTATTGCAACAGCCTTAGCTTCTGTTTGGTGTATCAGGACTGCTCCGCATCGAACTATATCACAGTAACTCGGCATCAGCTCTGCTTTGTGAAAGTTTCTAAATCCTACCACTGTAGCACAACGCAACCAAGAAATACAGGACTGTTTCTTGATTAGCCTCCTAGCCTATACAGCGCCTCTAAGGAGTATATTCAAGTTGTTCAAATGGTTCAAATGGCACTGAGCACTATGCGACTTACCTTCTGAGGTCATCAATCGCCTAGAACTTAGAACTAATTAAACCTAACTAACCTAAGGACATCACACACATCCATGCCCGAGGCAGGATTCGAACCTGCGACCGTAGCGGTCGCTCGGCTCCAGACTGTAGCGCCTAGAACCGCACGGCCACTCCGGTTGGCTTCAAATTGTTGCTTGGCTATTTTGGGCGCATCGTTGTGTACATCACTCATGACGGATGCTCCGTAATATCCTTCGCCTTGACTCTTGCTTACATAAAGTCCCGTTCGTTCTATGTATTCAGTTAACTGATGTTCGTATCCTAACGCTGACTGATCATTCACCTGCTAAATGAGGTAAATGGTTCTTATAACTTTACGCAAGAATCATTTTTCAACAATCTTTCATTATTTTAACAGAACGAAAAATTTCTCTTGACGCATAGATGTTACTAACTTTTGTACTCTCCCTTCCCATTTTAATTTTTCCTTTTCGAAGGTACATCATCCGCGGGAGCATTGGATCGGTCGTGGCAGCGTAGTTATGCCCCTGCTATCATCGCTGGATACTTTCTTTAACTATGCAGTGATTGTTTCCCGTGAGTACTCGTGGACTATAACAACATATCGCGACGGTTCGCTGTCCTCAACAATAGATGAGTCTCGGCAGCGGCCAATGCCGTTGCGTAGCAACAGTCTGAGATGAGGCGACCTGCGAACAACATGACTGTGTCCATACCTGGTCAGCAATATCTTAAAAAGTCGTGCAATACAGTACAAACGAGGAGCAACGGTAACAGTCAGACGGTAAGACATAAACAAACATCCGAGTTTTGTCAGTCTGTAGCACCCAAAACGGAGCTGTCAAAATGCTTTCCGTGGAAGTGTAATATAAACCCTCACAAGCGTGTATGTTTGGTGAAATAGTAGATCTTTGACACTGAAGTAATATTCAAGGGTTTTTTTTTATTTTTCAATCCAGTCAACCAGACTGTTCATCACGGATTGCCTGCGACAGCTCGTTTTCGAGAAAAATGATTTTTACAAGTCACGTAATTGCCAGTTCATTGTAACACTGTAAATTATACATTGTTCTATAAAGTGTCAGTGGCAAGTGCTCCCAGTATTCGCCCATACAGATCATGTTTAATAAGTTGAGTGCATCACCATTGCGTCTTGAAATACCCATTCCCCATGCACATATCGTAAGAAATAACGATTTTCAAGCTTTAAATTGTATTTTTGTCAGAAATTCAGTTTGCCTTTCAAATCATAGGCTCGTTATAGCATGAACGATCTGCGATTTGAAATTATTGTTTCTGCTTACGTATAATTAAATAATGTTGGTCTGTTTTTATCGGCTTTCTGCCATTGCAGTTCCTATCCTCAATCCCGCTACGAAGTGCCCTTATTTTCTAGGCTCCCCGTCTCCCTAGTACTGGACTGGTAGGCGTCGTTAGAATTCGAGCTGCTAATATATCGATTCCTCTCGCTGCCAACTTGGGCGACCAAATAGGGCATAAAAAAGAATGGGATACTACTCGTTGGCTTTGAACGATGACGCCACATCTAAGCCAAAGGTGATACATACGTAAACCCTGAAAACGAATCGTAAATATTGATAAATTAATGTAGCTTAAAATTAAGAGTTTTGTGCACGTCTTGCGTTTTATAGGTCGTCCCTTGAAAAGTGAGCGTTTGTAGTCTTATAAGATCTCATTTGTGATTTTCTTCTAGGTTTGTTGGCGTTCGTCCTTATATTATTGCTAGGCAGGTCTGTGTCACATACTACAGAAACTATATTTACTCCTTCGTAGTCTGACTGTAGTGATTTCTATTTCCTTCTGTTTGTTTGTTCTTTGTAATCTGATCTATGTTAGAAACACCAATGGTCGATGTCTTGTTATTTTCGCTCGATGTGATACTTCTATTTTTGTCACCGTTTTATCCATTTAGCTCAACAGAAGAACAGGATACCAATGTACGGCATGTTTTTTCTACCATTGGTAAAGAATAGAATACTAATGTTCAGTTTATTGTTTCCGTTCACCTTGGTTGATAATGACTTCTGTTCTTTAGTTGACTCATGAAGGTCAGCTTAAAAGCAGGGTACCAATGTTCAGCTTGTCTTTTTCGCCTTGGGTAATATGTATTCATTATATTTTTGTTTGTATTTTCTTTTGTGCTATTGTTTGCAGTTGCGTGTTTTTAAATCGTCTCAGCCCGAAATCCCCTACTTCCCTTGCCTGTCCTGTTAATTTGTTTTATGAATTTTAATAATTCGCGTGTTCTTACGTTTTGTCGTTATATAAGATTTTGTTATAAATACAGGTTCGCATGATGTATGTTGAAGATGAAGACATCAGTGGGTGACCATTAACCTTGTGTGGTTCCTAGATTCCAAGGGAATTGTTCACAAGGAGTGGGTGCCTCCTGCACAAATAATCAATTACTACAAAGACATTTTAGAAAGACCTTGTAAAAGAGTTCTTCGTGTCTGTACCAACATTGCTGATAATTGGATTCTGCATCACGATAATGCGCTGTCCCATACTGCTGTCAGTACAGCAATATTTAACCTGAAAACAAATTTCAGTACTACCACAGCCACCATATTCACCAGATATCGCTCCATGCGACTTTTTTCTATTTCAGAGAGTCAAAACGGCGGTCAAGGGACACCATTTTCATACAACACAAGATGCCCAAAAAGCTGTGTCGAGGGTCTTGGAGGATATTACAGAAGAGGAGTTCCAGAAATGTTACCATCAATGGCAGAAGCGCTAGATAAAGTGAGTGCAATCAGAAGGGAACTAATTTGAAGGAGACAACACTAAACTTGACTAAAACGGTAAGCTGTAAGTAGGCTGTTTAGGTTTTTTTATTGATAACACCACCTCTGTATAAAAATCACTGGCTGTGCTGTGTGAAGTCTGTGGCTAGTTTGCATTGTTGTCTGCCATTATAGTGTTGGGCAGCGGCAGCTGGATGTGAACAGCGCGTAGCGTTGCGCAATTGGAGGTGAGCCGCCAGCAGTGGTGGATGTGGGGAGAGAGATGGCGGAGTTTTGTAATTTGTCATGAACTGATATATATGTTATGACTATTAAGGTAAATACATTTTTTGTTCTCTATTAATATCTTTCATTTGCTAACTATCCCTATCAGTAGTTAGTGCCTTCCGTAGTTTGAATCTTTTATTTAGCTGGCAGTAGTGGCGCTCGCTGTATTGCAGTAGTTCGAGTAATGAAGATTTTTGTGAGGTAAGTGATTTCTGAAAGGTATAGTTTAATGTTAGTCAGGGCCATTCTTTTGTAGGGATTTTGAAAGTCAGATTGCGTTGCGCTAAAAATATTGTGTGTCAGGTTAAGGACAGTCGTGTATAATTCTTCAAAGGGGACGTTTCAAAGCAACATTTTTTTTCACATTAGTCTCATTACTTTATTGTCGCACCTCGTATGTCTACAATATCTGTTCTCTGTGCTACATTTCATTGTTTCGTATTTTCGTTATATAACGTGTATTGGCTTAAGTGATATACGTCTACGATGTCAGTTTTTTGTGGTACATTTCTTTGTTTCTGAATACACATTGATAGTTTCAAATGTTTACTCTGTATCGTCTTTGGCTTGATACGACGTCACCCGTCGAAGCCGCTGGGTTGTATCCCATTTTTTAGTATTCACATAAAATGATACTCTGCCCCCCTTTTACTCATTCTAGACTCGCCGTTTCTCCACTGTTGTGATTCATTTGGGCGATAAGTAATTTAGTGCAGTGTGTATCATTTGTACAAGAACTCTTATGACGTTATATATTCGCTGACCTGAAACAACACGCTAATTCGTTTACTATGATGACTATCAGAGCAGTGGCTGGCGGGAGTAACTATTTCGATTTAAGTCAGAAGACGGTGTATGGCTTCGGACTGGTACTTGCCTGTTTACGTTCGGTACCAGCCTTAGCTTTCAACATTGTCTTATGCAAAGATTATCTTCATTGAACATATAAATAAATTTTAACCATTTCAAATTCAGTTACATACAAAAATTCTGTGATATTGTCTATACATTTTACGTGTCCTTTTGTTTACGAGTACATAGGCGCAATGAGCACAGCGTCATCTGCTACCTGTAGTTGACTAAATGATCCGCATTTCTTACGATTATTTGAATATAGGAAAAACCTCATTTGCCTGATCGATTACCACAACTTTTTCCATTTAATTGTAATGTTTTATTCTTGTTTATTTCCGTCGGGCACTATAAGCTCCTCGTACTCGGTGAGTGTACGGGGGGGGGGGGGGGGGGCGCAGGGCAGTGCCCCGAGTTACCCAGCCTCGTTACGCTCCCGGGTTTCGCCGTTGCTTAGCCATATCACTCCCACTCCACTTTACAGAAGGAGACAGCAAGTCCTGAGTCGTCTATGGATGAGAATGCAGGACAACCAACTTTTTTTTTTTCATAAGCGATATAACCTAACATTATTGCTAACTCGGACTGGAATCTGTGGGTTGGCTTCCACCTCTGCGTACTCAGACTGAAGAGTGTAGTCCCAGAAAGGTGCAGGCACCGGCACAACGGAAGATGTGCACCGATTGAATTTTAAAAAATGTACTGTGCAGTTGCTATTTGATTACTGCTCTACGCTGTATGACTGGTTTAAAAAACTCGTACTTCTTCTCCTACTGACTCCAGGTTCCGCATAGAAAATACATAGAAATTAACGTTGCAAATTAGTAATGAAATCAATCCAATAGAGGATCGGTGCCGTATTGAAGTATTGCGTCCTTCCTGCTGGAAATGCTGAAAAATAGAACTCTAGATACAATGAATATTCATACAATCATGCGATTTTGTGGATTAATAAGAAAGAAACACACAAATATCTAAAAACAGGCTCGTGTATTATGAAATCATATATAGCCACAGTCCGCAATGCGATTGCGATAGTGAAAGCAGAAAGACAAGTGATAACAGTCCGGCTTCTCTTAGCTGCTCTCTAAAAAATTGGAAGGCTGCGCCTTCTTCTAATACTAAGACATTTGCATCTAAAATCGTTGACATGTATGTCGATACAAATATTGATACACACATGATGAAAATGAATTTTTTAGAAAGAGGTATTACAGAGCTCTTCATCCGGCCTGCAGAAACAGCCATGAGACAGCAGCTCAATACTTTTGATCCTGTGGGTGCCTGGAAATCGAAATGGTCATTCTCATACAAGCAAAGTTTTTTGCGAGGTGAAATCCGACTTTTGGTTTACCAGATTTTAATTTTCGTCGTGCCACCTGGAGCAAACTCAATCGCGTTAGATGAGGGACAACTGGAATCGTTCTTCACAGCTCGGATGGTCGGTATTTCCAACTTGTGACTGCAGTGAACCGGAATAATAGGTGCCACATACCATATTGAAGGGTCACTGGAAGAGCTACGTCAGCCTGATTCAGAGGCAGTTGACAGCCTGTAAATGTTCGACAACGATAATTTGTTATTGTCTCCCCTTCATTTTATTGGTTTCCAAAATTTTTGTTTGTGGTTATGTATCACAACCGTGTATTTATTTATGGTCATCCAATGGCACCAAAAGCTACATAGTAAAAATATCACATAATACACTTCTGAATATACTGTAGCGTCATTTTATAAAATAATAAAATGTTAAAAAACGAAAAAATCCGAAGTTCCGACCATTTCGCAGCGGCCTTCCTTAGGGCATGGACCAATTTCGTCAGCGAAATTAATCTGCTACCAGAGAAAGGCCGTTGTTATACAACAAAAACATCAGATATTTTTGTATTTTATAAGGTGACGCGGCAGTGCATGCAGAAAGATTTAGGTGAGAGAGACACCGGCCCCGTAGCCTATGTATTTATAGTCTGTTAAGAAGAAGTGTGCACATACAACGATTTTTAGTAAGTTTCATGTTTAGTGGTAACACCCTACTCAAATGCAAACGTGTTCGGTGTCTCTGTTCCCTGGAAGACAAACTTACTGTTTCCGTTTTTTTTAATGTCATAAAAATCATTCATCAATGTAGCGTAACCTTTCAGTTTTTGTAAAAATGTAGTGTGGTCCGCACAGTCGAATGCTTATGCTAAACCAAACGAATTACCTGTTGCTCATAACTTATAATTTAGACCTCAGAGCGCCTTATACATTAATAATTAAACTGCATTTACTGTTGCTGCAGCCTTCATGGACCCGAGCTGCGAGGCAGATAATCAACTGCATTTATTGAGGAGAGTTACTACAATGTTAATAAACGTTCCTATAAATCGTCCCGTACTGTTTAACGCCCGTCAGTCCAGAGAGTTTCGAGACTTTGTTAATATTAAATTGAGAAAAGTTAGGATGGTGGTTTTAATGTTTCAAGCGACCTACAAAGTCTCCTCCCCACTTGGGTACAACGCACAGAACGTTCACCCAACCATATGAAAGTGTCAGCAGAGTGATCCTCCGAGGTGCTGCACAACTCACGCTTTACATTGGTTTGAATGTCGGTTATGTCGTCAAAGCATTGAGCCTTCGTGTGAATTTCTGGGTCTATGTCGTTTTGTGGCGGGGTCGTATTGACAGCACCAAGTCCCATCACCCATGACGGTTGTTTACAGAAAAAAACTGTTCGAATTTTGCATTTCAGTCAAGTCTCGGCTGGCGTCTAAGCATCTTTGTCTTAGGTCGGGGGTCAAAGCTTGCGGACAAACTTCGCAAACATGTTTCTCTTCTTCAAAACATGTCTTCAATACTTGATTTGGAGATGTTGTCCCTCTGCGATCTCTGAGACAACGACGTTGACACTCTACAGTTGCAAGTTTACTACTAAACACTGGCTGCTCGCATCTGATCCACATCGAATCCAAATCTGTTATTTCCCGTTGTTAGTTCAATCTGCCGCCGTAGTTGACCGCGCTGACGTCATTTATGCCTGAGGAGAAAAGTCAATCTAGGAAGTTTTTAGGTGGATTGTGTATATTTTACAGTGAACAATTCGTACTGGAACTGTGGCCAGTCACTTCATAATACTTCTTAAAATCCTCTGTTTTCCTATTATCCATCTTTCGAGCCAGTGAACAGATATTCTGTGTGAAGCAAGTACAGCTGATTCCTCTTGTTTCAACCACTGGTATATATTGTATTTTCTAAAATGTCATATTTATGTACTTAAATTTCATTTGCCTGCATAGCTGAGTGGTCAGTGTGTCTGACTGCCAGGGATTTTTCCTTGGTAGAAGGACTGGAAGAGGGTCCACTTAGCTTCGAGGTGCTAACTGAGCAGCTTCTTGAAAATGAAAAGTGGCGTTTCCAGGGTCTGAAAGCTTACCGGGGCTGAGGTAGTGGTGTGTTCATCCCATGACCCTCCATACCTCATCCACATGACACCACTAGCATGGGATGACACGGTAGATGGACAGCCCTGAATGGTCAATGAGAATCAGAGTGTGAAACTGATCAGTGAAAAGCAAAGTGCTTCCCACTTTCAAGGTTATACTGTGTCGCCGCAGCTCCAGTGATTGGTGCACAATAAACACGGTGATTCAGCTGCGCCTACTACTAGGTTTTATGCAGCCTGCAAGGCCTTCAAACACAACGTGCCAAATTGTCATATTGTATCGCTCGCTATGTGCAAACTGTTAGTCCTACACAAAAAATGAACAGGAATTTTTGTACCAAATTTAATGGAGTTAATTTTTCTGCTGGGATACGTAATTCCTGGACACCACAGATTTCGATTTATTCAAAAGGAACGCGTTTGAAGGTCACTTTTGAATGTGTTTCTTGAATAATTAGAAAACTACGGCCTCGGACGAAAATGCATGCCTGTGCAAAATTTCACTACATCAGATTTCCTACAAAAACGTCCTGTTCATTCTTTTCTGCGTGTTTTGCGTCTAGGAAGCGAGAGAATATGAAAGTCTTGTGTGTGGTATTTGAAGGCGTTGCGGGTTGCATAAAACACAGCGGTAGGTGCAGTTGAATCACCCCGCATAAAACGCCTGTAAATACCCACCATCTAATGATAGGCCTGGAGTGGGCCGAAAGCTGACTAATGTTACAGTAAAAATATTTATATAAGCATTATACAGCGTCTGGTCGCAGATTCAATGCAAATCACCCTGTATTTTAACCGCAGCGTCGAGGACTGGAAAGATAAATTCTAAACATTTGACGTCTCCACTTGCTGCATTACTCGATTGTCACCTGTTGTAAACGCATAGGCGTCAACTCCGAACGAAATCGCGAAAAGACCACCGTAACGAAATGAGCTCTGGAGTCAATTAAGCCACGCCGCATGACGGAACGCTGGCAACAAGTAGATTATAAAGGAGATACAATCTGATACACAACGCCTTGCGACATTGCGCAGCAATGCCGAGCGCTGCATTAATGAAACAGCGACCTCAATAAAATACGGGCGTCTAATTTATGCTAATGCAGAAGTATGTATATGAGCCCGGCACGACAGGCCGGCAGATAGGGAGTGCAGCGGTAATGACAGCGTGGCACGCAGAGGCAGGCAGGCTACACGCGTAGCTGTCCGCCGTCTTACAGGTAGCCTGCTGTCTGCCGGACACTCGAGAAGAGGGCCGACCGCTCGGCCGAGTTGCCGACTCACTCAGCGCAGCCGGCCCCAGCTGCTTACCGTAATGGCTGTCACAAGGCACTTATTTCCCACCTGCTTTATTGCCTGGTAATGCGGGGGTCCGGCATCATTACGCCTGTCGGCTAATGGCAGCGTGCTGGGCACTGGCGGACACGCAGTAAACAGCGCCGATCCCCCCCCCCCTCCCCCGCCCCATCGCACCATCTCTCTCTGTCTGCCGAGCCGACACCCGGCGTCCCGCAAGTCCGGCACCTGTCACTGCGCACAGTGAAATCGCCCGTCGTAAAACGCCGAGTATTCTCCGCTCGTCGCTGGTGCGCGTCAGCCGCGTTTTATGCCTGCTGTCAAACGAGCTGACGCGAGATCTCGGGACGACGGCGGCCGGTCCCTCCCGCCGACCCCGACAGCCGTATCAAATACACGGCGAGTCGTAGCCCATTTTACGGTCTACACATGCTCGGCGGGCATTCGGAGGCTGTCGCGGGTCCGTTGTCGACCGAGGTTTCCCGAAGACGCTGCCGTAAAATTCCATAGATTTGTAGACGCTGACTCGGGGAAATCGAAAACTTGCTAACCTTGCCCTGTAACTAGGCGAAAACTGGTTTCTGCTGCCACGTTGCAAAATGCACGTTGGAGGTCTGAGCTGCAGATGCATTCTGGAAAGTTCGATGTGAATGGCACTGAACTCCTTGAAAATACGCCCTGAAAATGTTGTAAGATGGCAAGAACTATGCCCCTTACATGAAGTTATTAAAGATCACCTAACTCACGTTGAGCGAACAGTAGGGCTGAACAAAAATGACTGACAAGGCACAATGCATCTTGTAGAGGGTATAGTATGGACGTATTGGAATAATTAATGTCGGGTGATGGTTTTAAAGTAATACACACAACGTGAAAAACTTTGTGGAAACGCGTCGATTTACTGGAGGCTAGTTTATCCCAGGGAAGTATACAGAGTTGACCCTGGCCGGCCGGGGAGCGGCGAGGAAGCTTAGGGCAGATCAAGCTCTCAGAAAGCGGTAATGGGGCGCGGCCTCTAGCTGCCTTAAGATGAGTGACAGTGAGTGGATGGTTCACCCCATGCTGGTGTACCAGGAAGGAGATGGAGAACTTTACGCCTGTTGATAAATGTCTGTCGTCCCATTTTCAGTGAAACATGCGAGAAAGCCGCGCAAAGCTACCGTGGAGCGGTCAACAGACGCCAAAATATGTGTGTTCGTGACTATAGCAACTTCACGCTGAATTCATGTCTGCAGAGTCTGAAGTAAATCAGGTCAAGAGCGACAGAATGAAATACGCCGGCCTCCGATGGGAACACAGGACCGAGGAATTTGAAGTACTCTCCTGGGAGTCAGAATTCCGGAAAGATTGGTGTTTTGTGAAGATGCTAACCTTGATGGGTGGCCTGGGAGGAGCTAAATTGCAGAAGTTGAGAGGAAGGGTAATTTTGTGGGAATTTGTTCACTTCCCAGAGCAGGCATGGGTCGGCGCTGGGAAGCGACGCATAATTAACACGACTTGCACTGTAATTGGTGTAAGTGAATTTGCTGGAGGGGAAACCGAGGACAATACCAGGTTCAAACATGTAACTCTTTTGCATCGGTTGTGAATAAATAGTTGCCACTATTTAAGCTGGAACACGTGAGGCAATACTGACCTTACGACTTATCTTAGAAGAAAGATTAAGGAAAGGCAAACCTACGTTTCTAGCATTTGTAGACTTAGAGAAAGCTTTTGACAATGTTGACTGGAATACTCTCTTTCAAATTCTGAAGGTGGCAGGGGTAAAATACAGGGAGCGAAAGGCTATTTACAATTTGTACAGAAACCAGATGGCAGTTATAAGAGTCGAGGGACATGAAAGGGAAGCAGTGGTTGGGAAGGGAGTAAGACAGGGTTGTAGCCTCTCCCCGATGTTGTTCAATCTGTATATCGAGCAAGCAGTAAAGGAAACAAAAGAAAAATTCGGAGTAGGTATTAAAATTCATGGAGAAGAAATAAAAACTTTGAGGTTCGCCGATGACATTGTAATTCTGTCAGAGACAGCAAAGGACTTGGAAGAGCAGTTGAATGGAATGGACAGTGACTTGAAAGGAGGATATAAGATGAACATCAACAAAAGCAAAACAAGGATAATGGAATGTAGTGTAATTAAGTCGGGTGATGCTGAAGGAATTAGATTGGGAAATGAGGCACTTAAAGTAGTAAAGGAGTTTTGCTATTTGGGGAGCAAAATAACTGATGATGGTCGAAGTAGAGAGGATATAAAACGTAGGCTGGCAATGGCAAGGAAAGCGTTTCTGAAGAAGAGAAATTTGTTAACATCCAGTATTGATTTAAGTGTCAGGAAGTCATTTCTGAAAGTATTCGTATGGAGTGTAGCCATGTATGGAAGTGAAACATGGACGATAAATAGTTTGGACAAGAAGAGAATAGAAGCTTTCGAAATGTGGTGCTACAGAAGAATGCTGAAGATTAGATGGGTAGATCACATAACTAATGAGGAAGTATTGAATAGGATTGGGGAGAAGAGAAGTTTGTGGCACAACTTGACCAGAAGAAGGGATCGGTTGGTAGGACATGTTCTGAGGCATCAAGGGATCACCAATTTAGTATTGGAGGGCAGCGTGGAGGGTAAAAATCGTAGAGGGAGACCAAGAGATGAATACACTAAGCAGATTCAGAAGGATGTAGGTTGCAGTAGGTACTGGGAGATGAAAAAGCTTGCACAGGATAGAGTAGCATGGAGAGCTGCATCAAACCAGTCTCAGGACTGAAGACCACAACAACAACAACAACATATTTAAGCTCCAACCCTGGTACTTAACAGTCCTTAAACGCCTCATCCTGATGAAGACACTTGACACTAGTTGATTTTCTAAAGACTTTTCTGTAAAAACGACTGCCGCACGTACGAAACTGAATAAAAAGCGAGCACTCTTTCACTGGATCGACTTTCACAATGCTACAAAACTAGCACAAAAATATCTGAACTAAATTTGACTCCATGAACGTAAAGCAATTTCTTTTATCGTTTGAGGTTTGAATTAATTTTAGCTCTCTTTGTTGCTAAAGCCGCTTTACTTATTTCAATGTAATTAGACCACTATTAATTAATGCAGGAGATATGTATGTCGTTTGTGCTTGTGACAAGAGTAAATAACAAAGCTTCAGGACACACTATCAACGACAGAAGAATACATCACCAAATTAATTTGAGGGTCCTGAAGACTAACTGCCGCTGGAAGAGCCGTAAGAACTCCACGATATTACAGAAAAGCGAGCGTTCACGCTCGTTAATCTCAATGGTGCACGTCTCCCGAGCACCCCGATGATCAGTCAGCTTGTTTCCAAGGAAAAAAAAAGAAAACAAAATTCGTCTCTCTGAATGTGACTTTGCAAGAGATTCATTACAATTTTGTCTTTCGGCTTCAAAAAATTTCTTTTTGATCTTTGATCATGCTGTGCTTTAATGACACTGTGAAGGACATCACGAAAGAGATTTTAGATATCCACTTGGTTGAAACACAAAGCGTCGAAAAAATACTATTATTTTTTCAAGGGTTCGATACTTAATGAAACTTTGTTCTAGAGGGCTCTGTATTACATAAATGTTACGTAAATATGTGAAAATAAATTCCGCATCTTTCAAATGACTTTTCGTAACACGACTGCTCTCTTTCTCTGAACGTAGTTAACTTCGTATAACTAGGAGGTTGCTTGCTTATTATTTAGGAGAAGTTCCTGAGCAGGATATTGTGGCAAGGGAATGTGGATGAGCGTTATAAATATACTTACGTGGATTACACAACAGGAAATGCTGCAACAAGCTACAATTTTTTTTAAAATGATTTTACTGCATCATTACCAGTTTCGGGCCTGAGCCGAGCATCAGATGATAGCGCTGACTTCTTTCCAAGTTTTACAATTGTTTCTTCCTGAGACGCCGTCCTTTAAACATTATGAGATTCAAATGGCTCTGAGCACTATGGGCCTCAACGTCTGAGGTCATTAGTACCCTAGAACGTAGAACTAGTTAAACCTAACTAACCTAAAGACATCACACACATCCATGCCCGAGGCAGGATTCGAACCTGCGACCGTAGCGGTCTCGCGGTTCCAGACTGCAGCGCCGGCAAACATTATAAGACAGAGGTTTGATTTTCTTTTGCAATCCATTCTGATCAGTAGACTAAACTAAAATACAAGATGGCGGATATAATACCTATGTGATAGGCCTACACACATTCTCGCTTTCTTGAGGTCGTGTTCAATGTCTTCCACCAGTGTAGCTACGCCGGCCGAAGTGGCCGAGCGGTTCTAGGCGCTACAGTCTGGAGCCACGCGACAGTCTTGGGTATCGGCAGAACCCTGCGTGCTTTAACCATTCCTTTATGCTTTGGGGCACTTTTAATCACATACATCGCTGTCAGAATGCAGTATTTAAACAACTCTCACTGGCGGCTTCTTCTTCATCATCGTCATCTTCTTCAGTGCATGAAGTGCAGCGTTCATAACTTGCTTCAAATTCACACTCCAGACCAACTTACATTTACCACCCATGGTTTTATCAACTAAAACTGCTGTAGTGTGCTGTCCTATACAAATATCCTTTCTCTCATGCACTGGCTTGGCTTTATCAGCTAAAATTCGATCTGAAGTGTGATTTCCAGGGAGATCTTTTTGTTTTGTGTATGCAGTGTCTTATTCCAAACACGCGTCGCCAAGCAGTTTAATCCCCTTATCACCATAAGTCAAACCTTTTTGAAGCTTCGGCCAGGTTTGCAGTAATTATAGCCCAGAATCTGCAGCTCGACGGAATGTTTGTCGACAATATCACCAAATCCTATAATGTGTCTCCTATCACACATGTAATGCTACTATGCTGGTTGTGCTCTGTGCACCACATTACATGGCAGATCGTCAGCGACAATCGCGCTGTTATGTGTTGCAAGAAAACCAAGCCATTTAACTAGCGCTATGTTCACTCGACGTCTCATGAAATGTTCTGTGAGAAACAAGTGTGATTCTGAGCTCTCCTACGTTTCCTTAGTATAAAAGCTTCCTGAAATTTCAGTGCCGCTGCTATCATTTAATATGTAAGTTTTGCCACTTTGCAAACTGTGACTGTTTCACTTGACCAGTTTGGAAGGTATGACTTCTCAAATACCGTCATGTGTTTTTAGAGACGTACTAAATCACCCACATTAAATCTCTGTTTATGTAGATACACATTTTAATGCGATAGTACACTGTATCCATGAGTCCATTATCACGAACATCGATTCCTCTCATTTTTATTATGCTGTGTTTGGTTCGATACTGTGCAGTTATTTCTGGAAGGGAGGACTTCTGTTTATTTGTATGAGCCTTGAAGATTAAAATGCATCACATTTGACCTTTTACTGTCCTATTCTGACATTCCACGACAGTGGCCTTCACGTGGATGAATGTTGAGTAGTGATGTATTTCATACTGCTGCATCATGGTCTTGAAATACCTATTTAAAACTCGGAGGTTGTCAAGGCATTGATTTGTTCCTGTCTGCAACACATGCTGAAACACCTCTGCAACACCTCTCCCCGTTTTGTTTTAACAGGTTATGCCCAGGCAAAGTTGGAGTATGTATCAATAACCAATAAAATACATTTCAATCCATTACTCTCATGTCAATATTCCATCATGTCTACAAGACCAACCTGCCATAAGTCATTCAAACCTTTAATCATAACATGCCTATGAGGGTATCTTTCAATGCTGGCTTATGTGCATTCTCGAACTACTGTCTTCATACTTATTAGATTAGATCTCTCTCTCTCTCTCTCTCTCTCTCTCTAAGTTCTGAAATTACTGAAACAACCTGATTCGAATGGGTGGTATTGTCCGCAGCAGCTGAGGCCATGAGTAGTCATAGTCAAGCTGTTATCTCATTGGGATTGTTGTAGTGTATATTGAGGGTGCTGATTGCTGACTCTTTAACACTGATTTTAATACCTTCACCACTGCTATACTGACCATCTAATAATGGTTCTATAATGTCTCCATATTTTGCACTGCATTGGTTTCTTGCTTTCCTTTGTACACTAGTCAATTGCAGTATTTCACCACACATCTCCAGATCTTTGGGTGAAAAATTTACTGTTTTTGACAGTTTAAGGAAAATGAGGTTCAGTAGAGCTGGTGTTCTTTGGAAATCCCTATTGACTATCTGTACTGTTTTCTCATTTAAACTTACAGGCTGCATGCCTAACGTTCTGGTTTTTCATCACTGCTGTCGAATATTTTGCCTACCCTAGAATTGCTGCAACAGTTTAAGAATTCAGCAATAGCATCACTGTTGTTGTGTAATTTCGCTTAGCGTTCTTCAAGGGATTCAGTCACTGGGTTAGAGGTTTCTATCAGTGTATGCTCTTGATCTAAATGTGCTAATCGTAGAAGCTTGTAACTTCTCTCAAACAGCCTTCTACACAGCGATGACACTGTGCTTAGTTGACATCTTGTTATGTACTGGATGTGTTTGCTTCACAGGCTGCATGTTATATACATTTTGCTCGAGCTTTACAGTTAAGTCAAGTACTTTCTTTTTAATTCCATCACCCTTTACAGCTAAGACATCTACTTTCTTTCTCAGAGCGACGCATGTGTATGTCTCTAGTTCCTTAATACCTAGCATCTGGTTCGTGGTTAGTCTCAGAAGGGCCTGAGCATATGTCTCCAGCTCCTTAACTTTACATTCAAGAGACTGAAATTTTCCATCTATATACAGATTTATTCTATATATATGCTCACATATCCTCTCAGGCTGTGTGTCTGACAAAAATGTGAACTTGTCCATGGTGCAGTGTACACTAAGTACTCATCACTTTTTTCTAAGCTATATACAAAGAATCTCCTGGAAGTTCCATCTGTACCTACTGTCATACAGTTTTCTTGATTTATCAATAACGAAAACACCATAGTGTTGGTGATTCCAACAATCTGTGCATATCTTTACAAAATCATCAAATGACATGTTGGTTCCTACATGCATTTGGTAAATATATTTTATATTCAAATTTTTCTGTATGAAAGCTGTAAGAGATTTGAATTATCCCTCACCAACTGTTTTGGGATTCTGTAATATGCATGACTCAAATAAAATACGTCAACACCGATACGACAACTAAAAATACAGGAATACGTGTTTGGCTTTACTTTTTCTGGCAGGGGAATATGACTGATTTAACTGAGTGTCTTGTATGTTACACCATTTACACTACGCAGTATCTTTTAAAGTAACTGGTATTTGGTTTGTAAAAGCGTTTTTGAAAACGCACATACACACTCAAAGCGGACTCCATCCATGTGCGTTAGCAATGAGATGAAAACATTTGCTTTGCCACAGTTTGATAGACTTACAATGATTGCTCCATATTGGCAGGTAGGAGTATCACATCCCTCTTCTTCTGGTCTTGTTCTACACCATCAGGTGACCAGTCACTTACAACGAAGTCCTGATGTTTCATCCACCCTGCCATGATCCTGACTACTTCAGGCTTTGGTGTGAAATGGTCTTTTATAGAAATATGAACACCTGAAATAATAATATGTGCAGCCACCATAGTGCTATCATGTTACTGACTAAGCTACAGTGGCTATGCCTTACATTACATAATGATGGGGTAGTTAAATAAGAAGAGAAACAAAAATTTGCGATCATGTTTTTTTTATTTAAAATTCAATAGTGGTATACATCAGCAGGAACTTACTGGTTCTATCTTCCTAACAGTACAGTATTTTGCAAATAAAAGTTTCTTCTATGAAAAGAATTCAGTGTGTGTTTCTCTCAAACTGATGGCTGCTCCTTTAGCTTCCTCACTGACTCCATATTGGTGCAGTATTCTAAATAATCTGCATGCACGCTATACATGCGGAGATAGTTCACAAAGTCTTTATACACAGTTTGAACACACAGCAGCCCACAGTTGAGTCTTTCCAGCACAAGGGACAGCATCATCAATAGGCCAAATAAGTTTGTAATGGCAGAGTGTTGTAGGTAAATGGATCGACCTCCAAATATCACCATGCCTGTCACAGCATCGTAGAGTGATGTTATAGATGGCATCAGGCCAACACAGTATATGTCCGAAGTTGGAGAATACTCGGAGGTCATTTGTCTGTTGATGTAGGGTTCTGCATTACACAGTTCATCCCATTCGAACTGTGTAAACTGCACTTTAACACTTCTCGAGGCATTTTCAATCTCTGACACAACACCCCAGCCACTGTCCACTGATATGTCTATACAAATATTTAATCACTTGGAATCACTATCTCTTAAATTATAAGTTGAAGTGAAAAACAGGAGGTCACTGGGAGGAATCAGCAGCTTCTCATTCAACACATCAACACTCTATCATTGCAGTAACACTGGTAAATATGTCAGAGATCAGTACTGATGGGCACTATTTGGTGTAGGGGCCGCAGCACAGTTCTTCTGAGAGTCAGGGATTCACTGGGTGCTACAGGATTCCACGGCGCTGCTGCTACTGCTGGTCCTGACAGACTGGAGTTTGCTGCAGGTCCCGATCAGCTGATGGTGGCTGCTGCTGGTCAAGAAATGCTGAAGGCTGCTTAATAGGAAAGAAAAAGAAGCAATAAGCATCAACAGCCAAAGACGTGGAGCTGAACAAAGGAATGGGACTTGACAAAGAAGAGGAGGTTCAGATGGTTCAAATGGCTCTGAGCACTATAGGATTCAACTTCTGAAGTCATCAGTCCCCTAGAACTTAGAACTACTTAAACCTAACCAACCTAAGGACATCACACACATCCATGCCCAAGGCAGGATTCGAACCTGCGACCACAGCGGTCTCGCGGTTCCAGACTGTAGCGCCTAGAACCGCTCGGCCACTCCGACCGGCAGAAGAGGAGGAATCATTACTACTAAGAAAGACATGTAATGAGTACTGAATATTACAGTTCTTCTGCGATGCGGAGGCACATGAGGATCTCGGCTGCTGT
This sequence comes from Schistocerca serialis cubense, assembly GCF_023864345.2. NCBI lineage: Eukaryota > Metazoa > Arthropoda > Insecta > Orthoptera > Acrididae > Schistocerca > Schistocerca serialis. The sequence goes on from NC_064642.1 coordinate 337,079,956, forward strand.
TGACACTTCATGGTTCTTTCTCTGACTGACTGGGACTGATGGCGCCTCTGTCTTACATCCTCCTGAGGTCAAACCATGTGACTGAACATACTGTTCCTGCATTCCTATTGATTCACACCAATTTTCAGGTGAATGCTGTCTTCCTTTTGGTTCCATAGGGAAGTGCTGTGTGATAAAAAAAAAAAAACTGTTTGAAGCGCTTTCTGTGGCAGTTTTGTGAACTAGCTCAGTCAAGGCACATAAATCAAGGCGAACACCTCTGGACTCATTCTGTCAGTGGTAGTGGAACAGAATGAAGTTGTCTCCTGCTCTGTGGGCCACACTTGTGTGCGGACCTCTCTCCTGACCTGCACATGCTAGAACACATGAGGTGGCTGGTTCCTGGATGACAGACATACACGTGGGCTATCATAAGCAATGGCTAATATATTCCATTCCTCTGTGCTTACTATTATTACATCATGGGAAGTGGGGGCAGATGTGAACTCTACCATTTGGGAGAGGCCTGTCTCCCCTAAGCTGATTAAACAAAGAATATGCATAATATATTATCACTATTGCAGTGGATTCAAATTTTGTATATCAAGATCCTTCTTCTCCAGCACACACTGAGTTTTCCCACCAGTTCCTGGTTGGAGAAGAGGGAGGACGAACTGGGGGAGAGAAGGGGGTTGGTCGATTTTGCAGGTGGGGAGGAGTTAATTAATTGATCAGTTTAATTAATTAGTCAATTAATTTGATATTAAAAGTGTGCTTGTATCGGTGAGGGTGAGGACAGAGAGGCTGGGGACTACCTAGAGGGGTGGGGGAGGAGGGAGGGGAGGAGTATGGCATGGGGGTTTCTCAGAAGGGTGGATTATTCTTAGGGGTCATAAATAATCCTCAGGGGATCATAAACCACTCATCACAACAATTGTTTGAGGTCATAAATCAATCAGTTGTCACAATTTAATTAATTTACACATTAATTTGATATGAAAATTGTGCCAGTATCGCCATTACCCTGCTGCTGTCCGCAAATTCTAGTGCTCACACACACTCTGTATGATTCCCGCCAGAGAGGGAAGTTCTATGTGATTATCGTTTTAACTCGTTGACTCACGTAATACTTATTATGTTATTGTACAGTGTCTGCAGTGACAGTCCATGTTAGACAATATTCCTACAGACATTCATGCATACCTGAAGGAACGTTGTCTAAAGTGAACTGTCAAGACAGAAATTGTGCAATAACGCAATAACAATGAATTTATTTTTCTAGGGGGTATTTTTGGTCTGCCATTACAACTACAAGAAAATCCATGTTTTTCTCACAGGACACGTTCCGCTTTATTGAAGTAAAGCATCATCAGTGGCATCTAATAAAAGACATTCACAATCTGATTTGTTTTTAAGATCGAAAAACAGTTCGTTAACAGTTTGTTGGTTTTTAATTAGAGTAATTTCTGCTTGGATTCTGGACTGTTTCAGGAAATGCCGTCTGGTGGCACGTCTTTGGTTCCTTTCCTCAATGACATGTTGACAGAAGACATTTCCTGATGTAGACGATTACCGTAAGTAAAAGCCAACAAACTGTTAACGAACTGTTTTTCGTTCTTAAAAACAATTATAATTGTAAATATTTTTAATTTCAAGTCATTGATAACACTTTACTTTAATAAAGCGAAAAGCGTTTTGTAACGACGGAACAAAAGTACCCTCAAGAATTGTAAAGCAGCTACGGGCAATACAGTAACACAAATGAAGAACTGAATTTATTTTCGTTATTTTTCTACATTTTTAATACTTAAAAAGCTTTTTCAGCCTCACAAGGCGTTTTCTTTTCATTGGTTGCTATTTTTCAATCTTAACGGACAAGCGTTGTCAGATATGCAATTTTGAAACCTGTGCCTTCCTTTACCGCTACGGTCGCAGGTTTGAATCCTGCCTCGGGCATGAATGTGTGTGATGTCCTTAGGTTAGTTAGGTTTAATTAGTTCTAAGTTCTAGGCGACTGATGACCTCAGAAGTTAAGTCGCATAGTGCTCAGAGCCAGTACTGTAGGTAGCCTTGCTAGGGAACTTAACGCAGCCACTGGAACAGTTTATTCCACACACGCAATCCACAGACGACTGAACAGACATGGTTTATTCGCCTGGAGACCTGCAAGGTGCATACCACTGATCCCTGATCACAGGAGAGCCCGTAAAGCTCTCGGTCTACGTATCGCTGCACGTCTTCAAACCCCTAGGACACTTCAGGAGCTCCGACAGCCCGGGTTATGTTCATGGACGAGTCCACTTACAGTCTGAACAGTGATTCTTGCCGGGTTTTCATCTGGCGTGCACTAGGAACCAGATACCAACCTCTTAATGTCCTTGAAAAGGACCTTTGTGGAAGTCATGGTTTGATGGTGTGGGGTGGTATTATGATTGGTGCACATACACCCCTGCATGTCTTTGACAGAGGAACTGTAACAGGTCACGTGTATCGGGAAGTCAGTTTGTACCAGTACGTCCGCCTTTTCAGGGGGGGCAGTGGGACCCACCTTCCTCCTGGTGGATGATAATGCACCGCCCCACCGAGCTGCCATCGTGGTGGAGTACCTTGAAACATAGATATCAGATGAATGGAGTGGCCTGCCTGTTATCCAGACCTAAACCCCATCGAGCACGTCTGGGATGCTCTCGGTCTACGTATCGCTGCACGTCTTCAAACCCCTAGGACACTTCAGGAGCTCCGACATGCACTGATGCAAGAATGGGAGGCTACACCCCAGCAGCTGCTCGACCTCCTCATCCAGAGTATGCCAACCCAGTGTGCGGCCTGTGTACATGTGCATGGTGATCATATCCCATATTAATGTCGGGATACATGCGCATGAAACAGTGGAGTATTGTAGAACATGTGTTTCGGGACGGTTTCCTCAACTTACCGCCAATACTGTTGACTTACAGATCTGTGTCGTGTGTGTTCCCTATGTACCTATGCTATTAGCGCCAGTTTTGTGTAGTACCACGTTGTGTGGCATCACGTTTTGCAGTAATCCTTAATTTATGAGCATGAGTGTAGATTGACGGATACACTAGAAATCCCTTACATAGTCCATTCAGCCTCACTCAACGTACGCTTCGTGTAAGCAAATACTCACGTGATAACATCCTCTCATCCAGGTCAACGGCTTTTCAGAACATACGAGACTAATTTTAACCAGTTTTTGCCACACAAGACCCACGAAGTCGGAGCAGACCCTGTCTTGAATCTTCGAGATAAAAATTGTGAGCTCAATGATTTCTCGCTCTCTTAAGCTGCTCCTATGCTGCCAAAGAATGTCGTTCGTCAGAATTATCTTCTTTGCCATCTAAGAATACTACACGTAAACGTAGTAACTCAAGAGAAATCTTCGTTTTCGACTTTCAGTTTGTGGTTATTGTGAGGTTTTTGATGATGGTAGATATACGAAATAGGGATTAAGTGCAATAACGCGAGAAAAGAGAGAGATGAAATCAAAGGAAAGCTGATACTGATTATCTTTCGTGAACATAAGTGATTATTGTTGATATTATGTTTAGAGCAGATGATACAGATCTTAAGGACCATGAAAGTAATACTAGACATTGTACTCAAACTGAATAAATAACGCACTCACCCTTCACATCAGTGCACAAAAGCCCCTTCCTTATTGCATATAGACTTCCAGTCCTTGAGTAACGTAGTGAAGCAACTGCTGCAACAGCTGGCGCGAAGGCCAACCGTAGATTTACGAGCGGTTTGCTGCCGGCTGTGAACCATGACGCAGAATGCGCGCCCGGCGAGCGAGCGTAATTAATGGATCACGTGTAGGCTTCAACGTGAGCTTCATTTGTTAAATGTTTCACACTTTCATAACCACTTGCTTTGTGCACACTCAGAAGCACAGAGTGGCACATTGTGTATTATGAGTTCGTTCCGCCACTGCTGCAAAATTTTAACTCTGAAACAAGTACCCAAAAGATTTCAACTTATGAGCGCTAAAATTTATCTACATTATGTTCGTGTGAATCTCAGAATGTGTGTATGCAGCCAGTAATTTAAACTGTGATTGACACTAATTGAGTCTGTATTAATGAGGAATGCCTTATCACGTTCAAACATGTAAGAAACGTTACACGAAAGAATCTCCAGAAAGGTCTGTTCTACGGCTAAGACTAAGGAAAAGGATTCAAGTCGTTGGCTTTGAGCAATGACGTCATAGATGATAATTTGTTTGTTTCTGAGCTATAAGTAATAAAGCGGTTGTCTTGGGAAACGTAAAATCGTGAAGTTAAATAAATGAATGTATCATTAAAAGAAAGAAACTACGTACAGATTTTGTTGTTGGTCGCCATTTTAAGGAATTTGTGCACACGCTTTAATTTACCGTTGTATCCGCCATGGGTAAAGAATAGGATACCAATGTTAGGGTTTTCGTTCTTTTCGTGCTGGGTAGTACTAGCATCCTATTTTTCAGTTGACCTACATATTTCATCTGAAGTACAGAATACCAACGGTAGGTTTCTCGCTCTTTTATCCGTTGGTAATATGAGTGTTTGATTGGTCGCTTTTCTCTGTACCAGTGTTGTCTTCTTCGCAGTAGGTAGTATCTGTGTCAACTGAAGGGCAGCATACCAATGTAAACAGCTGTAGTTTTCTCCACAATATGTAATTTATAGGTCTACAGAAGAACAGGATACGGATGTTAACTACGTTGTTGTCTTCGACGTGGTTAATACTAGAATGCTGTTCCTTAGTTGATCTACCTTCGTCGTTGGATGACGTTCCCGGACTTTGGTTTTATTCAGATTAGTAGGTACTCACTCCCCGCTACAAGTCCCAGAAGTTCATAATGAGAATTTCCAAACGCCCTGTGTATGAGAAACTCTGCAGGTGCCTATCTCCGGATGCCCTTGGAGACGCCAGATGACCTGGCTGTGGGCTTTGCGAACGGCTCTTCCTCACTGTAATAAATGCGGTCATGATATCGTGCCTCTATAATGCACAGAGATACCAAATGAGTTTAGTAGAAGTCCAAAAAGTAACATTTTATCGTGTTTGAAGGCGTGTGCAACAGCATCGCTTCTAATTCTACAATACTGGCCATTAAAATTGCTACACAAAGAAAATGCAGATGATAAATGGGTATTCATTGGACAAATACATTACACTAGAACTGACATGTGATTACTTTTCACGCAATTTGGGTGCATAGATCCTGCGAAATCAGTACCCAGGACAACCAACTCTGGCCGTAATAACGGCCTTGATACTCCTGGGCATTGAGTCAAACAGAGCTTGGATGGCGTGTACAGGTACAGCTGCCCATGCAGCTTCAACACGATACCACAGTTCATCAAGAGTAGTGACTGGCGTATTGTCACGAGCCAGTTGCTCGGCCACCATTGACCAGACGTTTTCAATTGGTGAGAGATCTGGAGAATGTGCTGGCCAGGGCAGCAGTGAACATTTTCTGTATCCAGAAAGGCCCGTACAGGACCTGCAACATGCGGTCGTGCATTATCCTGCTGAAATGTATGGTTTTGCAGGGATCGAATAAAGGGTAGAGCCAAGGGTCATAACACATCTGAAATGTAACGTCCACTGTTCAAAGTGCCGTCAATGTGAACAAGAGGTGCCCGAGGCGTGTAACCAATGACACACCATACCATCACCCCAGGTGATACGCCAGTATGGCGATAACGAATACACGCTTCCAATGTGCGTTCACCGCGATATCGCCAAACACGGGTGCGACCAACATGATGCTGTAAACAGAAGCTGGATTCATCCGAAAAAATGACGTTTTACCATTCGTGCACCCAAGTTCGTCTTTGAGTACACCATCGCAGGCGCCCCTGTCTGTGATGCAGCGTCAAGCGTAACCGCAGCCATGGTCTCCGAGCTGATAGTCCATACTGCTCCAAACGTCGTCGAACTGTTCGTGCAGATGGTTGTTGTCTTGCAAACGTCCCCATCTGTTGACTCAGGGATCGAGACGTGGCTGCACGATCCGTTACAGCCATGCGGGTAAGATGAATGGCACCTCGACTGCTAGTGGTACGAGGCCGTTGGGATCAAGCTCGGCGTTCCGTATTACCCTTCTGAACCCACCGATTCCATATTCTGCCAACAGTGACTGGATCTCGACCAACGCGAGCAGCAATGTCGTGATACCATAAACCGCAACCGCGATACGCTACATTCCGACCTTTATCGAAGTCGGAAACGTGATGGCACGCCTTTCCCCTCCTTACACGAAGCATCACAACAACGTTTCGCCAGGCAACGCCGGTCAACTGCTATTTGTGTATGAGAAATCGGTTGGAAACTTTCCTCATGTCAGCACGTTGTAGGTGTCGCCACCGGCGCCAACCTTGTGTGAATGCTCTGAAAAGCTAATCATTTTCATATCACAGCATCTTCTTCCTGTCGGTTAAATTTCGCGTCTGTAGCACGTCATGTTCGTGGGGTAGCAATTTTAATGGCCAGTAGTGTAATTACAGACACGCTGTATAAGGGCGATAGACCAAGTATCCAGCGTTCTGAGGCTATTTCCTGTGCCTACGACACGAAGAAAGAAGCTATGCATGACATTCGTATAAATTCACTTCAAACGAATTGAGTAGAAAGCTCGACTGGCCTCGGGAGTGCCGCAGACAGGTGTCAAGGCAGCCAGCATTGGATGTTTCCGCAGCAGGTGTTATGTCAAAACAGCGAGCATTCCCGTGTGAATAAAGAGTCTCTCTCTCTCACACACACACCTGTTCAAAAACATCCAACGAACATTTCAGCGTGTCCGGCTTCTTTGTAGAACGATAAATTTTCGATGCATAATTTCCTCCGAATAAAGCAGCGCGAGTGTCCGAAATAAGGTCGGGTGGCGGTGCCTCAGGGTTCTTTTCTTTTTTATTATCATCACTCAGGAGAGCAGAGCGGTAGGCTAAATGAGCTCCTGAGGCCATTAAAACGTTGGCGGCTGCCGGGCACTGGCGTTTCCCACCTCGCGCTCGCACCTTCAGGAGACGGATGCCCGACATTCCGGCGCGCCGCCTCAGCCATTTATTCATAACGAGGAGACAGCGAGCTAGCTTACCCACATTGCCAGCAAGGCCGTGGCTATGCAGGCTGGCATGTAGCCTCACACAGTCCGAGGGAATTTCACGTGGGAATCCCAGATTTCTCACTGAGTAATTCTTACTTTGGGAAGAACTTATGCGGAGATACCTTCCGTACTGGTTAAGCAATTTATCGATGTTAGTGCGTTACACATACAGACACACACACAAACACTCACACAGCATAGGGTTTCCATGAGTTATCGTCTAAGTTTCTTATTGTATCGTCCAACAATAGTCCATTGCTGTTGTTGTGGTCTTCAGTCCTGAGACTGGTTTGATGCAGCTCTCCATGCTACTCTATCCTGCACAAGCTTCTTCATCTCCCAGTACCTACTGCAACCTACATCCTTCTGAATCTTCTTGGTGTATTCATCTCTTGGTCTCCGTCTATGATTTTTACCCTCCACGCTGCCCCCCAATGCTAAATTGGTGATCCCCTGATGGCCCAGAACATGTCCTACCAATCGATCCCTTCTTCTAGTCAAGTTGTGCCACAAACTTCTCTCCTCCCCAATCCTATTCAATACCTCCTCATTAGTTATGTGATCTACCCATCTAATCTTCAGCATTCTTCTGTAGCACCACATTTCAAAAGCTTCTATTCTCTTCTTGTCCAAACTGTTTATCGTCCATGTTTCACTTCCATAAATGGCTACACTCCATACAAATACTTTCAGAAACGACTTCCTGACACTTAAATCCATACTCGATGTTAACAAATTTCTCTTCTTCAGAAACGCTTTCCTTGCCATTGCCAGTCTACATTTTATATCCTCTGTACTTCGACCATCATCAGTTATTTTGCTCTCCAAATAGAAAAACTCCTTTACTACTTTAAGTGTCTCATTTCCTAATCTAATACCCTCAGCATCACCCGACTTAATTCGACTACATTCTTTGTTTTGCTTTTGTTGATGTTCATCTTATATCCTCCTTTCAAGACACTGTCCATTCCACTCAACTGCTGTTCCAAGTCCTTTGCTGTCTCTGACGGAATTACAATGTCATCGGCGAACCTCAAAGTTTTTGTTTCTTCTCCATGGATTTTAATACCTACTCCGAATTTTTCTTTTGTTTCCTTCACTGCTTGCTCAATATACGGATTTAATAACATCGGGGAGAGGCTACAACCCTGTCTCACTCCATTCCCAATTACTGGTTCCCTTTCATGCCCCTCAACTAGTATAACTACCATTTGTTTTGTAAAATGTCTTAAGATTAGCATTTGCGAGGAAATCTTTGATAATGTATGTGATATAACAGCATTGCTGGATTAAGAACCATATAAAACGGTAACCATGTGCATTTAAAAATCGGAAATAGCTCACCAATCCTGGTTTTGTAACATAACAGATCCTTCTTTGCCACTGACATTACTAAAACTTTTAGCCATTATGGGTGTGGAATACTGTGACTGTGATGAACAGAAGTTTCGAGAAATTTCTGCAACCAATCGCCTTTTGTTTTATTCTTCGAGTTTTACACCGAAGAGCCAGAAAAACTGGTATACCCGCCCAATATCGCGTAGGGCCCCCGCAAGCACGCAGAAATGCCGCAACACGACGTGCCATGGACTCGTCTAATGTCTGAAGTAGTGCTGGAGGGCATTGACACCTTGAATTGTGCAGGGCTGTCCGTAAATCCGTAGAGTACGAGCGGGCTGAGATCTCTTCCGAGTAGCACATTGCAAGGCATCCCAGATATGGTCAATAATGTTCATGTCTCGGGCGTTTTCTGGCCATGAGAAGTGTTTAAATTCAGAAGACTGTTCCTGGAGCCACTCTGCAGCAATTCTGAGCGTGTGGGGTTTGGCATTGTCCTTGTAGAATTGTTCAACTCCGTCGGAATGTACAATGGACGTGAATGGATGCAAGTGATCGGGAAGGATACTTACGTACGTGTCACGTGTCAGAGTCGTATTTAGACGTATCACGGGTCCGCTATCACTCTAACTGCACCCACCCCCTCCCCGCCCCACACACACCATTATAGAGCCTCCACTAGTTTGAACAGTCCCCTGCTGACATGCAGGTCCATGGATTCATGAGGTTTTTTCCATACCCGTGCACGTCCGTCCGCTCGATACAATTTGAAGCGAGACTCGTCCTACCAGGCATCATGTTTCCAGTCATCAACAGTCCATTGTCAGTGTTGACGGGCCCAGGAAAGGCGTAAGGCTTTGTGTCGTGCTGTCATCAAGGGTACACGAGGGGGCTTTCGGCTCCGATAGCCCATATAGATCATGATCGGGTCGTTCGCACGGTGGCACTTGTCGATGGCCCAACATTGAAATCTGCAGCAATTTGCGGAAGGGTTGCACTTCTCTCACGTTGAAAGATACTCTTCAGTCGTCGTTGGTCCAGTTCTTGCAGGATCTTTCTCCGACCGCAGCGATGTCGGAGATTTGATGTTTTACCGGATTTTTTATATTCACGGTACACTCGTGAAATGGTCGTATGGGAAAATCCCCACTTCATCGCTGTCTGTGAGATGCTGTGTCTCATCGTTCGTACGCCGGCTGTAGCACCACGTTCAAACTGACTTAAATCGTAATAACCTGCCATTGTAGCAGCAGTAACCGATCTAATAACAGCACCAGTCACTTGTTATTTTTATAGGCGTTGCCGACCGCAGCGCCGTACTCCGCCTGTTTGCATATATCTGTATTTGAATAAGCATGCCTATACTGGTTTCTTTGGCGCTTCAGTGTATATTCCATTACCGGTTGCGAATCCCCTAGCGATTCATCATTAGATGGCACATATTTATTGCATATTTGCAGCATTGTTGGGGTCGTGTAGTTGTGGCAGGATGTAAAAATGAAACATTTGAGCACTGAATGTGCTCAGAATTATACCTACGCATTATCAGATCGATTTAGCTGGAAGTTGTTACCTGTGACTAAGTTTGTGATGTCAGTTTAACGTCACTGGAAAACGTATGTTATGTTTTCCAGAATAATGTGTGCACCAAAAACAATCGGTCAGATACTAATAACTGTAAGTACTACAGCTAAATAGATCTCATAACGTGAATAGTTCTCACCACATTCTGTGCCTATACGTGTTTCGTTTTTACATGTTGCCTAGGCAACACGACCGCATGATACTGCATGTATGCAATAAGTATTTTCGATCTGATGATGGATCGCTAGACGGTTCGAAACTGGTAATAGAAAATAAAAATTGAAGAATGAAACAAAAGGCGGCTGGTCGCAGTAATTTCTGGAAACCATTAACAGCACTGTTTAATTTACGACAAGTGTCAAACAGATCCCGTGATTGACTTTGTATCACTGTTCGAAGCACCTGTAACTACCGTCCTGTTAACATTAAGCCAATGATACCATTCAACATTTAAAACAAGTGTTCTTGCCAAAGGAATCGACTTTGAACGCCTGTTGTTCATTAATGCAAATAAACTCAGCTTTTCTTAATTGTACTGACATTATAAGAGCTGTTATGGTAGTACTTGTACTGAACTTTACATTGGATCGTATCTTTTACCGACGCACGTCAAAATCGATGTTTTACTAGGCAGTGGCACAACGTTAAATCAGTCACTAGTAGCTCTAAATAAATCTCCAACGGAAAACGTTTAAAAAATACTCCTATATGGACAAAAGGGGTTCAGACTACATCTTCACACACTCAGCAACGACAGATAATTTTTAAATAAAATCTTAAGCCATTATCTCCAACTTCTAGCGTTACCATATCACATGTTTCCTCAAGCGGTTTCTCGTACCCGTAGTGTGAACATGTCGACACTTGATCATCATCTTGGAATTTACAGTCGTAGATAAGGTTTGCTATTAACTACACGATTTCACATAGGAAGTTGAAACGTAACATATTAGAGATTAGCTCATACGCTACCCGATACCGAACAAGCGTTCGAAGTGTAAGAAAAGCGCCACTGTTGTGTCTGCCGTGGTGCTTGCTTCTGTCTCCTTACTTGTTAATTTCACAAGTGGGTCGGCTGCGCTGTAGTTGCTCCCGGACCCAGCTTCTTTTTGCTTTCTTCAGCGAACTTACGCCGATAATGATTGATTTGAAAGTTTTCCTACGATAATTGATCTATGAGCTGGAATCTTTTTTTTATCTAGTTTCGGTATAGTCCTGATTTTAGCTTCCTTCCATTGAAGGTGGAATATTTTTTTGTTTCAAGGCCGCTTTGAAGTAAGGTTTCAATGTGTGTGAGATGTGTTGTGATGGGATTAATTTAAAATGTCTTCCAATACCGTCATTTCCTGGGACTACATTTCTTCCATTTAGTCTAGGAGAAGCCGCACCAGATTCGTTAATTTCATGAAGTAATGGATGTTTAGAAGTTGTATTCGGATTTTGGAGCAGGAGTGGAAATCCCAGACTATCATTGTTTAGTGGGTTTTCTGTAATTTTGAATGCGGAGTATCTTGTAGCACGCTGAGGAAAACTATTGATACCTCTACATCGTCTGCAATGATTTTTGCATCTAGTATTAAGGCGGTTCTTCGCATGTGGTATGTTCAATGATTGGTTTGATTTTTTTCACAAAAACAGTCTAGGACTGTGTGACTCACGTTCTTGTGAGAACTCGCCTTTCTCTTAGCCCTAAACTGGCAAACTGAGGACCGTCTTCACAAAAGTCAACATCTACAAAAAAACGAAATATTCAGAAGCACTTTTTATTGATGTTTATGAAATAATATTTTAACAATAAAGTCTAGAGACATAAAAAATTAATCTCAGCTTTCTTTTCCAAACAAAAAATATTTAAAAATATTAATTTTTCCAAAACTGGATATCTGTAGATTAATTATTTTATATAGGTAATGTTCTAGTTTATCTTAAGGTACTGAACTAATAATAAGTTAATAAACTGATTCATTAAGCACTGTACAAAATTTGTTCATCGCAACACACTAGGGCTTTCCCACAAAACTCTGGCGCTTCTTCTGATGATGTACCAAAAATCTCTTTAGTTTCTTTACATCGTCAGATTTTCTTGACACTCACATGGTTTCTAGGTTCTATTACAGCCAACAATTCTGTAGCAGCTGTGTTAGTTTTCTTCACTTCAACAATGATCGTAGAGAAAAGGCGTGTTGTTTCAACTATGCAGGTAGCACTATCTTTGTTTTTTGTATAAATAAGAATTCCGGCTTAAGACATTTTGAATGGTAGCTTCTTTTTTTATCAGTCTGTCATCAGTGGTCTTGAAATTGCACGCATGCTAGTCGTTTCCCAAGACCATGCAGGTATCATGGTGGCTCAGGATCTCATGATAGTGTGATTTTTTAAGTTTTCTCTATTTCTGTTTAATGGTATCAAATACCCTATCAGGAGGTATGTAATTGTGAGCCCTGATTGGGAAGTAGTGAGCTACTTTGTCGAAAACTAACAATAAATATCTATCACCAACAGTAGAAATGCATACTCGGCAAAACTCAGTTTTTATAGCTGTCATGTTTAGAAAAATTTCACAGTTTGTATCCAAGATTAACCAGGCAAATAGTATGTTATCATAAAAATCTGTGTACTGCAATGTATTCATTTCACTTAGAAAATGGCTCTCAGCACTATGGGACTTAACTTCTGAGGTCATCAGTCTTTCACTTAGAAGTACATGAATACATATACACTGCCGGAAAGAAATTAGTACATCTGGAAATACGTCGTCGGTTTGGTCCGATGACGGTATATACCACCTGGGGAATAAAAGATGTACTGATGACGGTTTCAACGTCGTCCGCCAACAGATAACGTTGTGCCATAGGTAACAGAGAACCACCTACCCTTTAATAGGGAATGTTCACAGCCAGAAGGCTCAAAGCGATGCAGATGTGCGAAGCAAGCTGGCAACCATGCCGCGGAAACGCACCCGTGCATCCTACAGAAAACTGAGCAAGTTTGAAAGGGAACATATTGTGGCCTTCCGAGTGCCGAGTTGGTCCTTGGGGAAAATTACTACAGATATTCGACGTGCTGCGTCAGTTGTGCAACGATGCTGGTATTAGTGGTCACGTGGACATTCTGGCAAACGTAAACGAGGTTCTGGACGTCTACGCAGCACAGACACCCGCCACGATCATCTCACTGTAAGGGCAGCAGTGGCTGCCACAGCACAGATAAGAGGGCTTGCGAGCCCAGTCGTGTCAATAAGAACTACTACAAACCGGTTATTAGCAGTGGGACTGTGGACACACACACACACACACACACATGCAGTCCGTCTTCAACTCACGCCACAGCATCGACATGCACTGTTCGACTGTTGCCGTCTGAGGCTCACTTGGAAGATGAAAAGGCGTGCCGTAGTCTTTAGCGATAAAAGCAGATTCTGCATGCATGCAAGTGATGGTCGTTTGCACATACGGCGTAGACTTGGTGAGCGCTGCCTCATAGAGTGGACACACTGGCCCCAACAAAAGCATTATAATATGGGGGTGCGATAAACTACAACCCTCGTTCACCCTGTAAGTAGGTTGTTTAGGTTTTTATGTTGTTGACGCCACGTAGCGCTCTGTATTAAAATCGATGACTGCGCTGTATGCAGTCTGTGGCTGGTTGGACTCATTCTTGGATTATTCGCTAGTGTAGTATTGGACAGTTGGATGTGAACACCGCGTAGCGTTGAACAGTTGGCGGTGAGCTGCCAGCAGTGGTGGATGTGGGGAGAGAGATGCCAGAGTTTTGAGCGGACGGTCTGGACGTGTGTCCGTCAGAAAAAGGAAATTTGTCAAAATAGATGTCAAGAATTATATATATATATATATATATATATATATATATATATATATATATATATATATTATGACTTTTGAACACTATTAAGGTAAATACATTGTCTGTTCTCTATCAAGATCTTTCATTTGCTAACTATATGCCTATCAGTAGTAAGAATCTTTTATTTAGCTGTCAGTATTGGCGCTCGCTGTATTGCAGTAGTTCGAGCAACGAAGATTTTTGTGAGGTAAGTGATTCATGAAGGGTATAGCTTATTGTTAATCAGGGCTATTCTTTTGTAGGGATTATTAAAAGTCATATTGCGTTGCGCTAAAATATTGTGTGTCAGTTTAGAAATGATCAGAATAGGTAAAGAGAAAACTGTCGGAGTACGTTCAGTTTTACTCGGCTGTTTCAGTATCAAATAACGCAGAAGTTTACGAGCACCGTCTTTCTTTACATTCAAAGGGAAGTTCAACGCATGGTGTTTCTGGAGGAGGACGCTAACCAACGCTCGGTACGCACAGAACGTTGGTAGACCTGTCCTTTTACCCTTCTTGCAACAGCAAAGTGATATGTCGTTCCAACAGTATAATGCTCTTCCACACACAGCTCGTGAAACTCGACGTGCTCTGCAACACCTGTAGCAACTTCTCCGACCAGCGCTTACTGAACTACGTGAACAGGTCGAGCAGACGTGGAATAACGTATCTCAGGACAGTATTCGCTATCTGTACGATCGACTGGACGCCAAATATGGGTGTTTAAGCCTGGTACCTCAGAAATGCATGCGCTACTGACCTGCAAATGTAATCATTTCACGTGCTCCATGCACACTGCTGTAACAACAGATCTTCAGAAAACTGGAACCCTCAAAAAGGGTGTACCAATTTTTTCGGCAGGTTTTAACTCCGTTTCGTAAATTTTGTTGTTCTTGAGTTTTGTGAAAAAGGTCCTAAATTTCTCTTTTTATTGGGGCGTTGAGCAATTAGCGCCTACTTCATGACTTCTGAAAATTGCGAGTGGTACTCTCCAGAATGGCGACCCCTCATTCTTGAATACCACGTAACTCGTAGTTGAAATTATTAATGAAGCGAAGTAACTGTTGGATCGCTGCAGTATAGCAGTTCCTGGGAAACAGATATACTTAGAACAGTTTATGGCGGGCTCCTCTGACGGGATGGAAATTAAATGCATACAGACACTGGTTTGGTTCATAGAATATCACACGTTCGGTTTATATGGGAGGAAATGGCGCTTCTTTTTGATTCTTAACCACATGGAATCGGACGTATTTCACCCTCACAATGTTATTACTTAACTAGCCTTCGTTCTACACTACTACTTACGTAAAGGGCTTTCCAAATTATTTCTTTTTCTCTATATGTGTAGCACATCATAAACCCTTTCTGTAGCATTTATTTTTAAACATTATATCTCGACCTCCGACAGTCTGCGCTCACTTTGTGTCACTTGAGACACCAATAATTGAATTTCAGTGGTTTCTAAAGTACACTCTAAGAAAAAAACACGCACGAGGAAGGAATTATGCGAAGGGGACGGAAATCTGTAGATGTAATGTACCTGTACAGGCAAAGAGATGATTACAATTTCAGAAAAATTGGATTATTTATTCAAGAGAACTTCACGAACTGAGCAAGTCAATAACGCGTTGATCCACTTCTGGCCCTTATTCAAGTTATTATTCGGCGGACACTGATTGCTAGAGTTTCTGGGTGACCTCCTGAGAGATATCGTGCCGAATTCTGTCCAATTGGAGGGTTAGATCGTCAAAATCCTGAGATGGTTGGAGGGCTCTGCCCATAATGCCCCAAACTTTCTGAATTGGGGAGAGATCCGGCGACCTTGTTGGCCTAAGTAGGGTTTGGCAAGCACGAAGAAAAGTAGTTGGCCGGCCGTGGTGGCCGAGCGGTTCTAGGCGCTTCAGTCTGGAACCGCATGACCGCTACGGTCGCAGGTTCGAATCCTGCCTCGGGCATGGATGTTTTTGATGTCCTTAGGTTGGTTAGGTTTAAGTAGTTCTAAGTTCTAGGGGACTGATGACCTCAGAAGTTAAGTCCCATAGTGCTCAGAGCAATTTTGAACAAGCAGTAGATACTTCAGCGGTGTGCAGGCGGCGTTATCAGGAGAACATCCAAAAACTCTGTCAATCGGTACGAAACCGAATAATAGTTTGCATAAGGATCGTAAGTGGACCAACGTGTTACTGACTTGCTTAGTTTGTGCTGTTCTTTCTCTTCAATAAAGTATCCAAGTTTTCTCGAGTTGTACTCATTGGTTTGTCTCTAGCATACCTCCCATTCGGATAATTCCTTCGTGGTGCGTCAGTTTTTTTTTTTTTTCTTATATTGTAGTTCAAAACTGTGGTCTGAAGAATTCCCACATTATGTCACACATTTCTTTGTTTTGCTAATAATATTTGATTGCAATTATGATTATGATTGTCCGTCTGTTCCGTTCATTATTAAATATATTTATTTGTCTCAGCGACTATATTCTCTGCCGTAAGAGGATACAGCCAGTGCCTCCGTGGTCCAGGAAGCACAAGCTTGTCAGTTGAATCTGATGTTAGGGGAAGCAGCGACAGGCAGAACTCTTTATTTCTTGCATTTCAATTCCGCCAAGATCTAAACATCTACACGATCACATCTTGGGTTTTCGGGCGTTCTGCCGGATATCAGCGTCGTACTTGCACGATATTTCGGTCACGTAGCTCGTGACCTTCATCAGGTGCGACCTGAGACTGCTCCTCGAGTGGACCTGGTCCAGTATTTATGCCTATGGCCTTCCCCCTCCACCAACGGCTGCAGGCGCTTCCTCTGTGGTCCGCGACCATTCCCTGCGACCTGCGTGAGCCTGCAGCCGTTGGTGGAGGGGGAAGGCCATAGGCATAAATACGGGACCAGGTCCACTCGAGGAGCAGTCTTAGGTCGCACCTGATGAAGGTCACGAGCTACGTGACCGAAATATCGTGCAAGTACGACGCTGATATCCGGCAGAACACCCGACAACCCAAGATGTCATTAGATTGCCGGGAAAGCCTGAAGAGTTACATCTACACGATCACTAAACAATCACCTGTCGTGACAGGAAGTGGTATTTCTAGACGGAGAAAAAATTAAAAGAGCGAATAGAAAGAAAAAGAAGTGACGAGTGTACTAGGAGAAGCACGAATGGCGTCTCAGTGTGAAGCTTCCCCGTTACAAGTCTCAGACGTTGAGGAGAAGCGCAGGAGCGGAGTCACGCGGACCCACCGGTATGCAGTCGTAGCCGAAGGGCTCGCGGACCACCGCCGTGATTTATTCGACGCAGGGCCAGGAATGCCTCCACGGTTTCCTAATGGCCGTTTCGTGTCAGCGTATCATTACGAGCTGCGCGGAGCAGCGGAGGCGGACTAATATGAGCCGTGGTGGGGGCGGTAATCAGCGGAACACGCGCCCGTCTCAGACCCCGGGGCCGGCCGAGCAGCCATCGACAAATTGGCCGCCATAACTCACGCTTTTCGCGGCTTTTCCGCCGCGCGCGGGGCTGCTGAATGGATCGCAAATCCCGGGCCGTGGTAAATCAGGGCGCTCCGTGTCTGGGCGTGGCAGCGCGGGGGTGCTGGCCGGCCGACATCGGAAAACCACTTTGCTGGCCGCAGCGGCGGAAAAGTGTGGCGTCGCCGGCTGGCGGTGGCTGTATTGACGTGCCTTGGACCTCCCGTGATGGACGGCCCGTAATGGATGGACTCTGCGCTGGCTCCCTCTCGCCGCTGTCGATATTTGCTGTCTGGAAGGCGAAAACCGATGACTGCGAAGAAGCCAGAACGTAAGTCACCTTGGCGTATTCTCCTATTCGGCAGAAGGTTCATGGCTGCGTCGTGGTAAATGCAGTATTTTTCTGCTTATTTGCCGTAACTACACATCTCTACTTCTTAGCGTTTATGTCACATATAGAGGGACCAGTCGTAACATATATTCCGGCGACACCTATCATCTCGTTCAGGACGCCGCTGTGGACACAAAGAGTCAGTTTCTGGTGTCCAGGGCACAGAGGATTTTGTGCATCCAGGAGATGATGAACCCATCTTTTTCTGTACCCTTGGCCGTAAGCCGCGCATCATACGAAGGCTATTCAGAAAGTAAGGCCCATCGATGGCGAAATGGAAATCACAGTAAAAATCCGATGAAGATTTCTACATCTACATCTACATTCATACTCCGCAAGCCACCCAACGGTGTGTGGCGGAAGGCACCTTACGTGCCACTGTCATTACCTCCCTTTCCTGTTCCAGTCGCGTATGGTTCGCGGGAAGAACGACTGCCGGAAAGCCTCCGTGCGTGCTCGAATCTCTCTAATTTTACATTCGTTATCTTCTCGGGAGGTATAAGTGGGGGGAAGCAATAAAGCAATATATTCGATACCTCATCCAGAAACGCACCCTCTCGAAACCTGGACAGCAAGCTACACCGCGATGCAGAGCACCTCTCTAGCAGAGTCTGCCACTTGAGTTTGCTAAACATCTCCGTAACGCTATCACGCTTACCAAATAACCCTGTGACGAAACGCGCCGCTCTTCTTTGGATCTTCTCTATCTCCTCTGTCAACCTGACCTGGTACGGATCCCACACTGATGAGCAATCCTCGAGTATAGGCCGAACGAGTGTTTTGTAAGCCACCTCCTTTGTTGATGGACTACATTTTCTAAGGACTCTCCCAATGAATCTCAACCTGGCACCCGCCTTACCAACAATTAATTTTATATGATCATTCCACTTCATATCGTTCCGCACGCATACTTCCAGATATTTTACAGAAGTAACTGCTACCAGTGTTTGTTCCGCTATCATATAATCATACAATAAAGGATCCTTCTTTCTATGTATTCGCAATACATTACATTTGCATAGATATGTTGGACAGTGTCTCTAGTATGCCCGTCGATCGCGTCCCGTTCTTTTTCGCGTCTGTGCGCATAGTGAGCCGGAAAGACATCTAGAGAATAGTGTCTCCCGGCACGTATGAGTGAATATGAGAGACTTCGCCTGATTTCACTCAGCCCACACAACGTACCTGTCATGCATTTCCTTCTGCATGCCAATCCTCGGCCGCACACTGCAGGGGTAATGAGGACGCTGGTGCATCGTTTTCGATGGGAAGTACTTGATTACCCACCATACAGCCTGGACTTGGTTCTCTCTGATTTTCACCTCTGCTCACATGAATCGCCGGTTGTGAAGGCAACATTTTGGCACAGACAGGTTGCAGATCAGCGCAGAGAATTGGAAGAAAGCACAAGCGGTTACTTTCTATGACGAGGGTACTGGAAAGTTGGTACAATGTCTCAGTCGGAGCGGCGACTATATAGAGAAGTAGCAGGAACGTGTAGTTTACTCTTGCAAATAAAGCATTTTTTATTTTCATTGTGGTTTCTATTTCGCAAATGATACTTTCAGAATATCCCTCGTATCTAGGATTTGCAGTTACGAAGAAGTAGCAGCGTCAGTCTCACCAGGAAACGACGGCACGCATTCAGCCAATTCCGTGAGACCAGCACTGCAGCAATCACCTGTGCTTGCCAGACCCTCATCCAAACTACGACAGTTCTTGCTTGCACTTACCAGATCTGAGGAAACATTACAGTTCCGCCCCATGCACAACTGTTTTGGAACACACCGTTCTGCGCACATTGTTTAACGTTGGGCTCTGCAACAATCAGCCGCTACGTGTTACTATGCTGACCCATTGACATAAACTACTACGTCAAGGGTGTCCGCCAGCTTAGCTGGGTGGTAACGTGCTCGCCTGCCATGCAAGCGGGCCCGGGTTCGATTTCCGACCGGGTTGGAGATTTTCTCCTCTCGGGTAGTGGGTGTTGTGTTGTCGTCATCATCATTTATCCTCACCACCGGCGCGCAAGTCGCCCAACGTGGCGTCGACTGAAATAAGACTTGCACTTGACGGCCGAACTTCCCCGGATGGGGCCACCCGGCAAACGATGCCACACGCTCATATCGTTCAAATGGTCTGAGCACTATGAGACTTAACTTCTGAGGTCATCAGTCCCCTAGAAATTAGAACTACTTATACCTAACTAACGTAAGGACATCACACACATCCATGCCCGAGGCAGGATTCGAAACTGCGACAGTAGCTGTCGCGCGGTGCCATACGCTCATTTCATTTTTGTTTTTTACAACTGCAAGGGGAACGAGGTGATCCAGGTTTGACCATCAATGGATCAATGAACCAATGAAAACATGCTGCCTGGTCGAAAGAATCACATTTCTTGTTATACCAGATCTATAGTCATCTCAGGATACATTGTTATACAAGCAGATGGCTGAAACGGATTGCTGTACTGTGAGATCGTTCGTTGTGCGGTTTGTTAGATTTCATTTCTTACAGTTATGGGGTTAATTTTTTATCTGTTAGTGTTGCAGTTTCTTATGTTTTGTGTGACTCCGCATAATCTCAGGAATTTCACTTTGCAGCGGAATGTACGCTGTTTTTGTCAAATATTATTTAGCGAAATGTTCTGCGTCGCTCTCTTGCCCTGTGGACTGTCGTATTTGGTCAGTTTAGAGACAGTGTGTTAAATGAGTAAGCTCCGTATTAGTTCATTGTTTCGACGCTGATACCAATCATCTCCTCGTTAGCTGTCAACTACACAGTTGTTGGAGCTTACGGGCGTTCAACGCCGAGGTTGTCAGCGGTCACAATTGTTCTCAGTGGAGGCATATAAGACGTAAACTATCTCATCCCTGTGTAATGCGCCATTGACTACTAAATTCCAGAAGAAATAGACACTCTAGTATAAAAATGAGGGGGGGGGGGGGGGGGCAGCAGTATTGTGTTGTCAGAGAGATGCAGCAACAGCTCAAGGACTCAGTCAAGAAGGCGTACGCTAGTCATTGAATGTCACGTGAGGAACGAATCCATTAGGGACATGTCAACGCTTCTCAAGCTGCTCAAGTGCACTGTCGGTGATGGTGACTGTAAAGTGGGCTCAAAATGGTTCAAATGGCTCTGAGCACTATGGGACTTAACATCTGAGGTCATCAGTCCACTAGAACTTAGAACTACTTAAACCTAACTAACCTAAGGACATCACACACATCCACGCCCAAGGCAGGATTCGCACCTGCGACCGTAGCCGTCGCGCGGTTCCAGACTGAAGCGCCTAGAACTACTCGGCTACTAGCGGCCGGCTACTGTTAAGTGGGAACGCGAAGAAACAACCACAGTTAAATCAAGACCTGGCGTGCCTCATGTAATGACCGACAGTGACTGTGGAGTACTGCGAAGGGTGATTGTAAAGAAGCGCATAAACTCAGCGGAATGAATTACTGTGAGCTGCAAAGTGCAACCAGCAGTCAAGTTACCACAGTTATCGTGCGGTAAAGAGTTAAAAAGAATGGGTCAGACTGTTGGAGCAGCTCTTCATAATCCATCTCATCTCTGTTGTCAAGCGACGCTTGAGGTGGTGTAAAGAGGGACGCCACAATACAGAGGATGACTCGAAACGAGTGATTTGGGGTGATGAATCACGCTAAACATCTTGCAGTCGGATGGAAGGACTCGAGCTTAGCGAATACCTGGAGAACGTTACCTGCCATTATGCGTAGTGCCAAGAGCGAAGTATCGAGGAGGTGGTGTTACGGTGTATAGGTTTTTTTAAGTGGCTAGGATGTGATCTCGTTATTACAGTTAAGGAAACTCTAAATGCCGAAGGATATGAACACATTTTACTGCATTGTGCTTTGCGTTCTGTAGAGGTGCTGTTCAAGACGATCGTGACTGTTATCAGCATACCAGTGTCTCCTGTTATAAAGAAATATATGTTAGCCAATGATTTGTGAACAATAACATTCCCGAACTGAAGTGGCCTGCCCAGAATCCCGACCTGAACCAAACGGAACACTTTCTGAATGGTTTCCACCGTCGACTTCGCTCCAGATCCCAGCGTCTGACACCTCTACCTTCTTTGGTTTCGGATCTTCATTAAGAAAGGACTGGCATTCCTCCACAGACATTCAGACACGTCACTGAAAGGGTCCCAGCAGAGTTCAAGGCGTCATAAAGGCGAAGAGTGGACACACGTTATGTTAAGATTCACTAATAAATGTATGAGTACTTTCGATAAAATAGTTTATATCTTCATAGACTTTAAGACCCCATATGCGGAATCGACGTGTAGGCAAAACCTTACGAGCATACAATTCTTTGGCTGCCACTTTGCCACCGCTATTTCAAATCAACAGAACGGATACGAACCTGAATCAAAGGTTACGTCGCCAGCATTAACAAAAAGAAATTGAGCAGTTTGCAGTGAAGACAGTCAGCAGCGAAGCTGTAAAGAAAGTCACATCTGTAGAAAGACGTCACTCATACCCAGCGCATCTTGGAAGTAGCGTGGCAGAATAAAAATATTACAAGAAATTCTTTACGTATAGGATATGACGCTTCATTAAGTGTGGACAGTGATGGTGTCACTTGAAGCACGCCTGATAGTCCAGAGCGTAAATGTCAGTAGCGTCCTTACGCTGTCATTAGAAGAATGATGCTCAGGCGGGTCCAGCTGAATGTTTGAGGTATGTAGTTCTCCACAGGTATTGCAAACCTCTATTTCTGTTAGTTTTGACTATTGAAACTCCCTCTTTGAATGTAAAGAAAGACTGTGCTGGTAAACTTCTACGTTATTTGTTACAGATAGAGCTGAGTAAAACTCAACGTACTCAGACAATTTTCTCTTTACTTATTCTGATCATTTCTAAACTAACACACAATATTTTAGCTCAACGCAATCTGAATTTTAATAATCCCTACAAAAGAATAGCCCTGACTAACAATAACGTGTACCCTTCATGAATCACTTACCTCACAAAAACTTACTCGAACTACTGCAGTACACCGAGCGCCAATACTGCCAGCTAAATAAAAGATTGTAACTACTGAAGGCACTAACTACTGATAGGCATACTGTTAGCAAACGAAAGATTTTGTCAGACAACAAACGATGTATTTACCTTAATAGTGTCAAAAGTCATATTGTTGACATGTATTTTGACAAATTTCCTTTTTCTGACGGACACACGTCCAAATCGTCCGCTCATATTAACATTTCCAAACTCCGGCATCTCTCTCCACACATACACCAGTGCTGGTGGTCTATTTCCAACTGCCCAACGCGACGGGCTGTTCACATCCCACAGCCCAACACTACACTAGCGAATATTCCAACAATGAGTCCAACCAGCCACAAAAAATGGTTCAAATGGCACTGAGCACTATGGGACTTAACATCTGAGGTCATCAGTCCTCTAGAACTTAGAACTACTTAAACCTAACTAACCTAAGGACATCACACACATCCATGCCCGAGGCAGGATTCAAACCTGCGACCGTAGCATTCCCGCGGTTCCGGACTGAAGCTCCTAGAACAGCTCGGCCACCGCGGCCGGCTGTATTCGAATACAGAGATATACAATCAAACAGAATACGGCGCTGCGGTCGGCAACGCCTATATGAAACATCAAGTGTCTGGTGCAGTTGACACATCGGCTAATGATGCTACAATGGCAGGTTATGAAGACACAAGTGAGTTTGAACTTGGTGTTTAGTCGGCGCACGAGCGATGGGACACAGCATCTCAGAGGTTGCGATGAAGTGGGGATTTTCCCGGACGACCATTTCACGAATGTACCGTGAATATCAGGAATTCGGTAAACATCAAATCTCTGACATCGCAGCGGCTGGAAAAATATCATTCAACAACAGGACCAACGAGGACTTAAGGGAATCGTTCAACTTGACGGAAGTGCAACTCTTCCGCAAATCGCTGCAGATTTCAATTCTGGGTCATCAGCTAGTGTCAGCATGCGAACCATTCAACGAAACGTCATCGATATAGGCTTTCGGAGCCGAAGGCCCACTCGCGTACCCTTGACGACTGCATGACACAAAGCTTTACGCCTCGCCTAGGCCCGTCAACACCGACATTGGACTATTGATGTCTGGTCGGATGAGTCTCGTTTCAAATTGTATCGAGCGGATGGACGTGTACGAGTACGGGGTCAACCTCATGAAACCATGCACCCACCATATATTAGCAGGAGACTGTTCAAGTTGGTGGGGGCTCTGTAGTGGTGTTGTTCGTGTACGGTTGGAGTGCTATGGGACCCCTGATACGCCTAGATACGACTCTGACAGGTGACACGTACGTAAGCATTTTGTCTGATCACCCGCATCCAGTCATGTCCGTTCTGCATTCCGACGGACTTTGGCAATTCCAGTAGGACAATGCGACACCCCGCACGTCAATAATTGCTACAGAGTGACTACAGAAACACTCTTCTGAGTTTAAATACTTCCGCTGGGCAACAAACTCCCCAGACATGAACATTATTGAGCATAGCTGGAATGCCTTGCAACGTTCTGTTCAGAAGAGATCTCCACCCCCTCGTACTATTACGGATTTATGGACAGCACTGCAAAATTCGTGGTATCAGTTCCCTCCAGCACTACTTCAGACATTAGTCGAGTCCATGCCATTTCATGTTACGCCACTTCTGCATTCTCACGGGAGCCCTACACGATATTACACAGGTTTACCAGTTTCTTTCGCTCTTCACTGTATGATGACTTCCTTAGATTTCATTCCCAAAGTTTGTTCATCTAAATTCAATAACAAAAACATTTCTGCGTGTCGAAAATTCGGTAACGCCTTCAGGAAACGCATTGTCGTAAATTTTCCATACATCGCCTTGTGTAACACAGATGACGCTAACATCTAAACATATTTTAATTCTTCCCGAAGACACTGATGCCAGTTCCATTTTTGTACACCGAATAGCTTGCGAGTTTGTGCGAGTTGAATGAAATGTAAGAGAAAGCAGGTGTTCTAAGAGGAACGTGACGACTCTCGTTCGCATCTTCATGTGCTCCTGTCTGAGTGTCACTGTTAAGGTAATTCTGAAGAGACTATCGGTTGTGATCTTTGCGTTATAGGCTCATTGCAAAGTCGAACGATTTGCCAAGAATGGGACTCGTTTTCCAGCACAAATTGGCAATAATCGTAGAAAAGCCCTGGTAGGATGCAGTTCTTTGCTTAATGCTGCTTGTGGAAACAGGAAATGGTCAGCAGAAATGCTTGCATTCGACTCCTGCAGTTGACTAGCAGCAGCGTCTCAATGTTAAAACAGTCTCGTGGAACGGTCTTTGAGCTCGTGAAATCGGGAGTGGGTTGGCAGTTCATGCGTGGGTAGGAAATGATGTCCAAAGATCTAACGGTGGAGGTGATTGTTTGATTGTCAAATAAATCACGTCCTTAGTGAGGGATCCTCAGTGTTAAATGAAATTGTCCTGCCCGTGCAGAAGGCTTTGAAGGGATTCCCACGCGCGCTCTGTTGAGCGGAAAGGTACGTGCCTGGGTCATTTGCTCGTTTAGTAGGCAAATGTTACAATTTATTGAGCGTACAGGTAGGAAGAGGCCGCATAGCAAAGACTGAAGCTGGAGGAGTTGTTTAAATAACGAGGCGGACTTGGTGAGGTCTCACAGGAGTAATAAATACCGTCTGTTCCTGTGGAAATTTGAAGTCAGGTGCTGCTGTTTTCTTCTTTTCCGCTTTTGACTTTAAACACATATCACTATTTCACTGTTGAGAAGGTTGTCGGCGAAAGTTGCTGCGGGTGGTGCATGAACTATTAGACGTGTAGATTTTCCAGTCCAGTGGTCGGATCTCAGAATAGTTCTTGCAATAGACCGCCACGTGGCTTTAATTACAGACATAAGAGAAAGAAGTTTAATCCTGTCTCACGTGCCGAAGTTAGGGTGAGACCGTTATTTAAACCGATTTAATAGTGTAGCAATGGAGGGAAGTAATGTGGATCCGCTAATAACCGATTTAGAGATAATGTGGAGAGCGGTAAGTCAGGATGTGTAAGTTATCTCGCGCGCCGTGAAACTCTAAAGCTGCGTTGATCTTGTCACGCCCATGTTTGCGAATACGCACGACGCCACGACAGCTGAATGACGCACCAAACGACCGTTTCACTTTATCAGCATATGTCCTCCATTTTGCTCTCTTGTTGACATTTTCCGGTTTTAAGCCAAAGCCCTGAATGACTGATCTGATGCTGCCCGACCACTGCTTTCCTGATCTTCCACTTCGTCGTAAGCTACCTGAGTCAGACTGGAAAGCTGTTCTCGCAACGAAATTGTCCTCCCTTCTCATTACGTGACCGTATCGTCGAATGCGAGATTGCACCACTTCATCTACAACTGTATCGACGCCGGATCTTTCTCGATCATCTTCGGTTCTTGCGTGGTCGTACTAAGTTAGTACGTGAGTCAATCGAAGCATCTCCGTCTCTGTCATATGGGGAGTCATCTCATGCTTCAACACCACTGGACGGAATTCTGCGCCATAAATGGTTGCTGGACGTACCATGGTCTTGTAAATTTATACCATTCGATATTGGGGTGGCTTCTTATCACGGAAGCCTCCGCTGACGTCTCCAATTGAGACAAGTTTTATTTAACCGCACCTCTGTGGCAGCAGTGGTCCCATAGTTTGAGGTGGCAGTGGATACAAGGAATTTAAAATGCACTGTCTTATGCAAGTCTTGATCATTTATTTTGACAGCGCCATGTTTTTGGGAGCTAGATTTCAGGACTTTAGAGGATACAGGTACGTTGAATTCTTCTCTATTTTATCTGTCCGAAATTGTATCTGGAGTGCAGGGCGTCTCTATTGGGCTAGAATCGCTGCTGTATTCTGGCAGAGGGTGACTGCCGTGAAAGAGCAGAGGCCAGATGAATACCGACAGTGATATAAGAAAGCGCATCCATTCCTGCTAAACTCCCGACCACACTAGTTTCATTGCACTAGAATACTGTACCTAGCTAACATAGAAGTCAGGGAATTAATGACAACGGAAAGTTGCCCAGATATGATCGTGTTGGAGCCGGTCGAATACTTTTTCTAGCTTTCAGTCCATCACTCGTTCAAATATTTTCAGCATGTGCAAGAAGAGTGTAAAGGGTTTAAGGTGAGCAGTCCCTCACACCTCTTTTACCCTTCCACCCTGGTATTCTGGCGTTAGTCGTTCGTGCTCGAGGAAGTCTGCACTCGGTGATTATCTGAATTGACAGCGCTGCAAAAAAATTTTAAGCAGGCTCTACGAGTGTTTTCCAGTCATGCGATGGTACGACACCTCGGCCAGTTGCATCACCATTTTATCCTTTTTTTGGCAATCATCACATCGTAATCGTCGCTATCAATTAAAGGCGCTGGTCCAAATAATGTTGATGGATCCATTTTTTAGGAGCTACATTCCACGTATGCCGTCTTTAGAGTACGCAGGTACGTTGTGTTCTCATCCAATCTATATGTCCGAATTTGTATCTGGAATGCAAATGCTCAACGTGCAAATTCTCTTCTGCTGTCGTCAGCAAAGTAATCTGACCATCATTAGACGTTAGACTGTTCGTCTCGTAACAGCTGCTGACCTCCTTGACAGGCATGGGATGTCCAATGTCCTGGATTGAACAGTTGCAGAACTTGGCGGTTAATTTTGTTTTTACCTCATGGCTATCCAGCTGATTAAATTGGCCATGGTAGCGTCAGCCTTTTGCTTGATGTCAGTAAAATAATTAGTGACGTACACTACACTGATAGACACATATTTCTTGTGGATATACACATATTTCTTGTGCTTAGCTTCCATAAGCTTTAAATTTTGTTTGCTGAAGCTTTAGACTTTTAGCCCATTTTCTTGGTAGGAGGACTCGAACGGGGTGCACTCGGCCTCACGATGCCACTTGAGGAGGTACGTGACCGCGTAGTAGCGGCTCCAGGTCACGAAAACTGACAACGGTCGGAAGAGCGTTCTGCTGACCCCACGTCATTCTATACCACGTACATTGACACCATTGACGCAGGATGACACGGTGGTCGATTGGTACCGATGTTCCCGCCAGGACCTGTGGACTAAGTTTACGAGTTCTAACATAATAACTTGACAAGTTTCGTCCTTTTCTTCCCTCGCATATTAGGCTCTGCTGCCATGTATCTCATTTATAACGTTATTATTTCCATCTTTTCCATAATCGTCCCAAAAGTTCTTGTCTCTTTGGTTTAAATATATTTGTTTGGGAACGTGTTTCATACTACTTAAGAAATTTGTCCATTTTGTTCTATAGTCCCGTTTGCGATCTTGTACTTCATATACTCCATTTCTTGTCTTCTCTTGTATTCTTTGCTGGTCTCACAAATTTCACTTCTGGTGTCCGTAACCTTCTTATTTTTCCTTCAATCGATTCCACGACTCGCTTGTTAATGAGAAGAGTTTGCTTCCAGTATCCTGTTATATAAAGTTAATATATCAGACAATTTCAACTTCCAGACTTCACGTGTTTCTGGAAAGACAAGTTATATTGCAGGAGGCTGAGTGGATCTACCATTTTGTCAGTTTATTATAATTAATCACTTCCATCTAATAATTTACTGGCGCTCTATGTGTTATCGTTTTAATCTTGTTGATCGCACTTCTGAGACTATGTAGCTACCAAGTGACGTCATTAAGCAGTTCAACGTTTTTACTACATCATAAACAAGTAAAATATTTTCAGTTACTTGTCGAGGGCTACTTGCGCTAGCTAAGCTGTGAGGGTTGCAACGTTCGTTGTTAGTGCTGGTGAGAATATCGTGCAGGTGTCGTTGTATGTGAATGCCGGTGCAACAGTCACGACGGAGAGAGGCAGCAAACGTGATCCCATCATTCTTCGAAGTATATGATTTGATATAAATGTTGCCACTGGTTGCCGCTCAAGGGGAGTCAAATGGTGAAAACGAATTAAACCTTTACAGTTTATTTCACTTCTTTCAGTCTGCGTCCTCACCAAATAAATCACTTAAAGGCTACTCAGCTATCACATATTCTGATTATGACCTTGGCTTCCTGGTGACTTTCGTACCATTTTGAAATACACAGCTATCAGTAAAGCCACTTTCTGCTGAACATGATACTATGTCACTGATTATGTAGCTACGAGTATCGTTTTTCGGTAACCAAAAACAAGAGTAGTGGCTTGCTTCGGCTTTTGCGCCCAAGAATATGTAATGAAGAGGTACTGAAATAAATCAGAGATAAAATATCTTTATGATATATCTTGAGAAAAAGGATGAAGAAGAGATTAGTGTTTAACGTTTTGCCGATATCGAGGTCATTAGACACGGAACATAAGCTCGGATTAGGGAAGGATGGGGAAGGAAATCGGTTGTAGGTTGTGTTCCAAAAATGAACAGCATAGAGACCTGACCATCATTTTGCAGGACAACGCTCAAGCACGTACAGTGCAAGCTGTTACTGATTTGTTTGACTAATGGGGCTGCTACGTGCTGTAGGTACTGCACTGCCCTGACCTAAGTCCTCGTAAGTTCAACTCGATTCCTAAACAGAAGGAAACACTTCACGACATTCACTTCAGAACTGCTACAAATTCGTCGGGCAATAGACCGCACCGCTCGAATTGTCAACAAAAGTGGCACAGCTAAGAGTATCCTACAACTTCCAAATCGCTGGCAACGGGCTATACCCAATGCTGGTGACTACTCTGAAGGTCAGTAAAACTCTGAAACACGTAACTATTTTGTACGAGCTGTAGATAAATAGTTAGCACTATTAAAGTTCCAACACTCGTAGTCGATGTACCGCTGTGCTGTAAGGGTGCCGCGGATGACAACTTGAACGGTTTCTGCAGCGAAATGAAACGGCACCCCAGACCATCACTCCTGGCTGTCAGGCCGTATGGAGGGCGACAGTTATGTTGGTATCCCACCGCTGTCCAGAGCGTCTCCAGACACGTCTTCGTCCTGGAATCTCATTGACTGAAGTGGAATTGTCTGAGTCCCACTTCGAAGGGAGGCCCTATGACCAGGGAAGACGTATTGTATCTGGGGATGCCCCAAGACAACTGGTTAGTTGCGGGTCTGCGTGCCGGCCGGCGTGGCCGAGCGGTTCTAGGCGCTACAGTCTGGAACCGCGCGACTGCCACGGTTGCAGATTCGAATCCTGCCTCGGGCATGGATGTGTGTGATTTCCTTATGTTAGTTAGGTTTAAGTAGTTCTAAGTTCTAGGGGACTGATGACCTCAGAAGTAAAGTCCCATAGTGCTCGGAGCCATTTGAGTCTGCGTACTTACCACACATCCTGACTAAAGCGGAATGCCGTGTTCATAAATTCCGTTTGGCTCATCCAAAGTGCACCAATCTGAAACAAAGAGAGTATCAGTCAGGCAACTAGTACAGGGTGTATCAAAACGAATCATCCGATTTTAAAAAATCGTAACTATTACGTTATTTGAGATATGTGCGTGAAAAGCGTACTGATGGAAAGAGCAAACTCTCGAGTTTTACATGGTTCTCGCTAGGTAGCAGCAATGTGCACCAACTTCAGTTCTAGTAAAATTGTTGTCAGCACAACAGAAAGCGTTTTGCGTTCTACGTTTTGAGCAGTGTGGGTCAGTATAACTGTTCAGCTCGACTTTTGTACTAGGTAAGGCGTGGATCCTCCTACAGCACAAAGCATTAGACGACGGCATGAACTATTCCGAGAAACAGTTTGTTTGTGTAAAGGAAAATCGTAGGGCCGTTCCCGAATGTCTGACACAGACATCGAAGGCAGCCGCCATAGTTTCTCAAGAAGTCCGCAGAAATTCGTTCGCCGTGCAGCTCGATAGCTCACCATGCCCCCGACGTCCGTGCGGGGTGTGTAGCGTCGACGTTTACACATACAACCATAAAAATTCAGCTACTGCAAGCTCTTCATGAAGGTGACAAACACAAACGTGTGGAGTTCTGTAAGTTCGTTCTTTGCCAGATGGAGGGTGACAGTTTTCTTCCACACGTAGTGTTTAGTGACGAGGCAACATTCCATTTAAATGGAAAGGTGAACAGTCATAATGTCAGAATAAGGGGCACGAACAAACGCATGAAGTTTTCAACGTGAGAGGGACTCTTCAAAATTTATGCAGTTTCACGGGAAAATGTTATGGCCCATTTTTCTTCACTGGGAACTCGGTTACATGAAGCACATTACTCTGTATGCTTGAGAACCTTCATTTTCCACAGTTTGAGACTGATTCGAACGACTTCATTTACCAACAGGATGGGACACCGCCACACAGGCATCTGGAAGTGCGCGGAATTTTAAATCGAAGGACTACTGAACGATGGATCGGTCGCACTGGGCCAAATGATTCAGCCTTACACTAGTGGCCTTTAAGGATACCAGACCACACTGTATGTAATTATTTCTTGTGTGCGTTTATAAAAGAGTCAGTTTACGTGCCTCCATTGCCAACAACAATGAATGAACTGAGACATCGCATAACTTCAGCTGTGGAAGATGTAACTCAAGACATGCTCGAAGCAGTGTGGAAACAATCTGACTAACGCACTGACACATGTCATGCACCTCAAGGGGGCATATTGAACACCTTTTGAATGGTATGAAGAAAAGATTTTTGAGTTTCCCGTTCATCAAAAAACAAAATTCATTGTATATGTCTATTAGTTTCAGAAAATTAGACGCGCCAAATCGGATGATTCTCTTTGATACACCCTGTGTTTGGTATAAAGCTAAAAAAGTAAACTGCTTGGGAGGCGCTTATCAGAATTGCTGCCATATGGCCAGGTACTGATGCATACGAGCTTGTCAAAGGATAATGATAGAATATTATCCCATGGCCGAGTCAGTAACATACCGGCCCCGAATGAAATTCAGGGAACAGATAGTAAATGACGCGAGCAGTAATTCACAGAGAAGATTGAAGCTGTTAGCCTCGGACGGGGCTGCACGGAGAAGTATTTCCAAACAACCTGCGTGACGAGAGCATAATGATGCCGTAAACACTCGGGGGGACAATAAATCGATTTCGCTACGGAGAGTGAAGATGGAGGACTCGGCAGGAACATAGCTGTCAGGAGGTGGGCGTTCCCGGGCCGGCCGCGGCTCGCGCGTCCATCAACAAGTGTGGACGGCGCCCGCGGCTGGACGCTGCCGCCCGGCCATCCGTCTTGCCGGAATGGCAGCAATTGGCCCGTCACGCAACGCCGATCTTTCCGGGAACTTCCCCCGGGGCGGCTGACCGCCACTCTGGAATGCAGGCCCGTCCCGCTGCCCGATATGGCCGCCTGAAGCCCCGGCTGCACAATCTGCACCCTGACATACTACACTAGATGTTGTATCCTGCCTAATCGTCAAATATGGGGTGC
This sequence comes from Schistocerca serialis cubense, assembly GCF_023864345.2. Classification (NCBI taxonomy): domain Eukaryota; kingdom Metazoa; phylum Arthropoda; class Insecta; order Orthoptera; family Acrididae; genus Schistocerca; species Schistocerca serialis. Next base: position 337,112,062 of record NC_064642.1, read on the forward strand.
CTAGGAAACCTGCTTCTCGGATCGCTAGACAAACAATTCAAGCAAGTCGTATTAATGAGTTTTTATTACAGAAGCAGTGTTCTGACGTGTTTTGTGTACCATGGTGGATCAGTCCCTTCCCTTATTAACTTATGCGATATGAATCTATCTATTGCTGTCCACACTGTATCTATGAATTTGAACCATATCTGGTCTACACTTACATAATTAGCTTGGAAGGAATGGAAACTCTCTCTTAGGAGGGCATCAAGCGAATTTTTATCTGCTGTTTTAAATATATATATATTGCGTTTACTTTTAGTGGTTTTGGTTGATATGGTTTTGAGCCTCGCTACAATGAACTTTCTCTATTACATCAGGATTATTTGTGGCTAAGATGTCAAGTGTGTTTTCGCAACCATTCACGATTCGTGTGGGCTCATGAACTAATTGTTCAAAGTAATTCTCAGAGAAAGCATTTAGTACAATTTCGGAAGATGTTTTCTGTCTACCACCGGCTTTGAACATGTATTTTCGCTAACAAATCTAGGGTAGATTGAAGTCTCCACCAATTATAACTTTATGAGTGGGGTACTTATTTGTAATGAGGATCAAGTTTTCTTTGAACCGTTCAGCTATTACATCATCTGAGTCGGTAGAAGGAGCCAATTATTATTTTGGTACGGCTGTTGAGTATAACCTCTACCCATAGTAATTCCCAGGAACTATCTATTTCAACTTCACTACAAGATAAACTAATGCAAACAGACCCAAACGCACCACCACCTACTTTATTTAATCTGTCCTTTCTGAACATGGTTGCCGCCTCCGTAAAAATTTCGGCAAAATTTATCTCCGGCTTTAGCCAGCTTTCTGTTCCTATAACGATTTCAGCTTCTGTGCTTTCTATCAGCGCTTGAAGCTCTGGTACTTTTCCAACACAGCTGCGACAATTTACAAATACAGTACCGAGTGTTGCTTGGTCGATTCTTGTCGTTTCTTTGACGAAGCGGCCATGTGGATGCACTTAATAACTTTCTGATTTCTTTGCCACAGTTTTTATTATTTCCAAAATCGCCTTACACGTTTCGACATTCTGTCATTTTCAAATATCATAAAATACAACACAAAAATGGTATTAAAAGATGTGAAAATATGTTACATTCCCCCATTGATTGGAGACATAGTATAATGAGTAGAATATGGCTTCCTGACTCCACCAGTGTTATGTCAGTCACATAGAACTGTTCTTTAGATACACTGTACTTCGTCCACATTCTCAATCACAAGAGCAGTGCAGTATCGTGGATATTGTCGCTCGGATAGAGTCGACGTCCGAGCCTGTCCCACACAGGTTCTATCGGGGGCAGATCTGGGGCTCTCGCTGGCTGCTAGAGTAGCCCATCACCACGCCGACACTTCATATAGACACGAAGCATTGTGGACAAGCATTTTCGTCTTTGAAAATGGCACCATAATACTGTCACCTGAGAGGCAGCACGTGAGAACGTTTAAAGTCCGTCACGTACCGTTGTACCGCCAGCGTTCTGTCAGTCACTACCATCACTGACCTGACAGCGGAACTAACACGGCCTTGCCTCTCCAAAACAGTGGAAGAACGGGACCTCTCCCCAGATCGCCGCCATGATTGCCGTAGCTAGTCAACCAGGGTAATACAGAGCTGCGATTCATCGGTGAACACACCGCAACGCCATTCATCAGCAGTTCATGCTGTCCGATCATGGCATCAACTCCAAAAACGCATCCATTTGTTTTGTGGTGTTAACAGCAAATCTCTGTTTCGGCTGCTGCTAGTCTCCGACTAAAGGTGAGCTGCATCACAGAGTATTACAGGGCGTCCATTACTTCTTCTCGAATTGCAGTCACAGATGTGAAGGGTTTACGACATGCTCGGTGTACATTAAGACGGTCCTCCCTGTGGTGGTCAAACATCGTCGACGGGAACCTTGATAACGAGCATGTTTCTTTTCAAATTCCCACAAAGTCCAACATCGGGTCACTGTTCAAATGGTTCAAATGGCTCTGAGCACTATGGGACTCAATTGCTGAGGACATTCGTCCCCTAGAACTTAGAACTAGTTAAACCTAACTAACCTAAGGACATCACACACATCCATGCCCGAGGCAGGATTCGAACCTGCGACCGTAGCGGTCTCGCGGTTCCAGACTGCAGCGCCTAGAACCGCACGGCCACTTCGGCCGGCTCGGGTCGCTGTCATCCGAACGCACCGCAAATCCTAAAGTGCACGATTTGACCAACCAGCCAAATGGAGTCCTACAATGAAACACCATTGACATAATGGCAGGAGTTGATAATGCTGTCTCATACGAGTACGCCATATCCCCGTGTCGTTCACACTGTTCACTCAGCATCTCATATTGCTCACGCCCATTATATACCTTTACAGGACTGGTAGCATCACTAAACACGAACTAATAATTTATCTAGCCGCCGACAGTGTACATCGGTGCGAAGTTAGATGGACATCCGACCATCTCTTATGCGTACTTTACTTATTTTGTAGTCAGTGTACGAATGAAACCAGCGCCTGTCAGCATTTAATCTCCATCCTGTGTGAATACCCGACCGTAAACTGTCTGACAGATACTGGAGTACCAGAAACTGCTATATTACAGCGATCGATGATTCACGTGGTCTCATCAATAATTCTGAAGAATAATGACGTCATATTCAACGAGGAGTAGTCGCTATAATGAATACAACATCTGAAATTGCAACGTCACTTGGCATCTTCACACACAGTGATGTAGGCACAACTTACATACATCTTTGAAACCGAGTGAGGTGGGACAGTGGTTAGCACACTGGACTCACATTCGGGAGGACTACGGTTCAATCCTGTGTCCGGCCATCCTGATTTAGGTTTTCCGTGATTTCCCTAAATCGCTCCAGGCAAATGCCGGGATGGATCCTTTGAAAGGGCACGGCCGGCTTCCTTTCCCGTCCTTCCCTAATTCAATGAGACTGATGACCTCACTGTCTGGTCTCCTCCCCCAAAACGACCCAACATCTTCGAAAACAAGAAACATAAACAGCAAAAGCTAATCAGAAATAAACTGAATCATGTTTGCGTTCAAAGAGTAACAAAAATTTATATTTTCAACCAATATATAGATTAAAAATTCCCTTTTCGTAGTTAATGAAACAAATCATTTTAGAAGCATCCTAGGAGGCGAAACTACTTGAGTGGTTGTTATGTTTACTTAATGGTACAGTCAAAGGGATGTCTGATTAAAGTGGAGTGACATGGCGCTAATGACGACCATTACACATAGCTAGTTTACAGATAGACAAGACTAGAAACACACTAGGCCTTAGTAAAGTGGAGTGAAATGGCAACGGTGACGTTCAGTACTCATCACTAGGATACAGACCAACATCAACCACAATGGAACCCCATGTGTGACTATACAAAGAGAATGACTCACAAGACACCAAAGAATAATGACATCGAAAGAGACAAAATGTAAACAGACAATTTAGCATACCCAAAAAAGCAAAATACTTAATGAAAACGAGTACAAAAACGAAAATTCACCAAAAAACGGTTCATATGGCTCTAAGCACTGCGGGACTTAACATCTGAGGTCATCAGTCCTGTAGACTTAGAACTACTTGAACCTAACTAACCTGACAATAACACTCACATCCATGCCCGAGGCAGGACTCTTACCTGCGTAGCAGCAGCGCGGTTCCTAGAACCGCTCGGCCACAGCGGCCGGCCAAAATTCATCCCGACGGAGGCTTTCATTGGTGATTTCCCTCGGCTGTAAAATAAATACCGGGATGTTTAATTCCGTCTGGCAGTGATAAGAAACTTATAGAATGAACTGAACCTAAGAAAAGCAAACTAGGCAGGTAACTTCGAGTTCAAAATAAACTGTGCCGCAACAGAATAAACACCAAAATCTCAAGTTGATAAGGACAACTACCTAAACGGCTGCCACCACCTGGTGTGGTGCTTATAAAGGTTAGGAACTCAAAAGCGGTGCTTTGAAAATGCATTGTAAAGGTGACCCAATATCAAACAATCGAATTCAAGTGCAGTCAAACTAAAAAAGCTGTTGGAGCTGCTGTGAAACTCGGAGCAATAGAGAAACAAGACGTAGCGCAAGCGTTTAGAAATGACAATCCCTTGTTCACACTAACAACCTTGTAGGTGGCTGTGCGTTAATAAGCTAGTAATAAACTCATTTACGATGGTTACAATAACACTCCTATTGACAGCAACTGTTTATTAACTATGACAATTTTGCAGCTGTCCAGTGTTGTGTATACGCACTAAATTTAATGTGAATGTTGTGAACGGTATTTTGCCACTGCAGTAAGGTAGAAAATGATATGGAGCGAAAGAACACCGGAACACGCTATACGGCAGAGAGCCAAACGATCATCTGGTACCAGTTGTACATATACTATATCCATACCTATATACAGGAAACCACCTTGCGGTATGCGGCGGTGGATATTTTGCGTGCTGCTCTCACTTCTCCCCTTTCCTCTTCCAGTAGAGAATGGTTCGCGTAAAGAACGATTGCTGGTAAACCTCCATGTGGGCTCGAATCTTTCTAATTTTATCTTCATGGTCTTTTCGTGAGACATACGTAAAAGGAAGCAATATATTTACTGAATCTTCTAGGAACACGCGCTATCGGAACTTCAACACAAAACCACGTCCAAGATGCTACTCCAGGCGGGTGTGAAATGCATGTGCGCAACAGAAAATATTGAACGCTAAAATGATGGTTTGGCCCTGTCTGATTACCCCCTGAAGCAGATCTTAGGATCTCTTAATGCTCTTTAACATATAAACTACAACCTCAACATAAATGAATGATTAAGGCAACTAATAATACTAAATGATAAACGTTGTTTCTTATTATATATTTATTGTAGATTTAAAAACCACCCTTTATATTACAATTGTATATATTTCCTGACTAAAAATTGCTGATCAGTTGCCAAACTCTGACCCTTTTTTATGGCCACGCAATCTAACATAAATAACGCGAAATGACTGAATCATCTACATACCAAACATTAGAAGACATTACTTTCAAAGATGATCTACGGTGGTGAGGAACCTCAATGGAAATAAACTAGCATGGTCACAGCTGTTTAGCTTTATAGCCCTAATAAGCTGAAGCAATTAGCAATATCACCGTAGTCCGGTTCGTCGGAGTGATGGTTCTCGTACACGTCTGCGACGATGGAAGAACTCCAGCCACAAAATAAAACTCTTTCAAACACTAGGCGGTCCTCTGACTAATACATTCTAATGTTGTCTTCTCCTCTCTGTGTTCTACAGACGAGAATGCGAACTCCCAGCCACAAGGACGGAGTTCAAATAACGTCTCAACGTAAGTATAAGCAGAAGAAGTGCTCTCAATCACTGAACGTTGTGTACTCAACGATGACTTCCAACGCAGAGGCGAAGTCCAGAATCGTATAAGTTCGGAACGGTACAGTGCCTACCGTTCTAACTATAAACTCTCCTGAGAGCAAAGACAGCAAGTCCGCCTGTACCAACAAAGCTGATACTGAAAATGGCTCAAATGGCTCTGAGAACTATGCGACATAACATCTGAGGTCATCAGCCCCCTAGAGCTTAGAAGTACTTAAACCTAACTAAACCTAATGGCATCACACACACCCATGCCCGAGGCAGGATTCGAAACTGCATCTGTAGCAATCACGCGGTTCCAGACTGAAGCACCTAGAAACCCTGAGCCACACCGGCCGGCAGCTGATACTGAGCGACCATCACACATGGGAGCTCATAACGGAGGACCTCTTCCTCTCCACTACTGGCTTCCCAGTGAGACTCGGCTCCCCTCCCTTATAACTGCAGAAGGCGAATCATATTCTCGAAACCCCGGAACATTCTCCCTCTCTACAGATTCCCTCCGAACGCTGACCAACCATATTTTAGTCTTTTGTCGTCCAGCGCTGGAAGCTTGTGAAGGAATACCAATACTCTTACAATGGTACGCTTCTGAGTAAAAATCCTTGGAAATAACACAGTGTTTCTGATTTCCGAGGTGACACTTACTCATTCCTCTCAGCTGCATCCAAGATTTTCAGAGTTCCTGGTTATCCTTCTGGTCCTGCTACAAGACTGGCTGGCTGCGACTCTATTGTGCTCCAGCGCTCAGGTGCCCCAACGACCGTCTTGCTACTTCCTGTGTGTAAGCAGGACCAACACACCTGTGCAGGCCTTCCACCCAGGGCTTTAGTTCCGCCTGCTCTTTCATCTCCACCGGCGTTTCAAACTCTAGTAGTATGGGCAATCATTCATTATGCCGTTTTGATAATAAAGACACTCCATCACCTTTCAGGCATTAACAATTGTTTACAAGGCGTATGTGACAATGTCAGTGTCTTTAAATATTCGAATATATGATGTACCACCTACCAAATGATACCTACTTGTGGTTGTAGATCATGGCAAAGTATGTAGATGAATGCTTGTAAGGTGCGAAATTATAGTCACTTTACACACGCCATAATGCAGAACGTCTCTCTTGCAGTATCTACCACTGGAGTAGTTTGATCATCTCCGCGACGCTTTAGTGCTTGCTAAATGAATGTGCAGCTCTCCTATAGATGTTCTTTATTTCCTGCATCAGTCCTCTCTGGTACGGAACACATATTCAAGTACTGGTCGTTTAGATCTATCCACAGCCCCACAGCGGCCAATGTGCTCTTTTACTGATGCGTCTGATATTTTGTTTAGAGATTTTTTTGTTAACTGCGGTTTCTCTCTATGCTTATCGGGGGCCGTAATACACTGAGGTGACAGAAGTCATGGGATAGTAATATGCACACATACAGATGACGGTAGCATCGTGTAACCAACGTATAAACGGGCAATGCATTGGCGGTGCTGTCATTTGAGATGATTCATGTAAAAAGGTTTCCCACGTGATTATGGCAGCACAACGGGAATCAACAGACTTTGAACGCGGGATGATAATTGCAATTAGATGAATGGGATATTCCATTTCTGAAATCGTTAGGGAATTCAATATCCGAAAACCACAGTGTCAAGATTGTGCTGAGAATATCAGATTTGACGTATTATCTCTCACGACGGAGATCACAGTGACCGACGGCCTTAAGTCAACGACTGAGAGTTCGGTGGATTTACTTGGGGGACGGGGATCAAACAGCGAGATCATCGGTCCCATCGGATTAGGGAAGGCTGGCGAAGGAGGTCGTCCGTGCCCTTTCAAAGGAACCATCGCGGCATTTGCCTGAAGCGATGTAGGGAAATCACAGGAAACCTAAATCAGGATGGCCGAACGTGGGTTTGAATTGTCGTCCTCAAAAACGCGAGTTCAGTGTGCTAACCAATGCGCCACCTCCCTAGGTGCAACCGAGAGCAGCGTCGTTTGCGTAGATTTTTGCAAGTAGGCTGTTAATGTGTTTGTGTGTTGGCAGTGCTATGTAGCGCTCTGCATTAGTAACTCCGACAGCGCTGTATGTACTCTGTAGGAGTCTCTGTGGCGGCTCGGACTAGCACTTCGAGATGAACAGCCAGCAGTGATGGAAGTTGGGAGTGAGTGGTCAGCACTGATGGAGGTTAGAGGCTAATCATTAGCAGTGTTGGAGGTTTGCAGATTAGCGCGAGCGAACGGTCTGAATGTGTATCCGTCATGGAGATTTATTACTGATTATTATATAATTCTTTTGAACTGCTTGTCACTTGATTAAGGTAAAACCTGCTAAATGCATTGTTTGCTCTGCAACAAAATCTTTCCTTTGCTAACCACATGCCTATTAGTAGTTAAAGCCTTCAGTAGTTAGAATCTTTTATTTAGCTGGCTTTATTGGTGTTTGCTCCATTGATGTAGTTGGTGTAATGAAGATCTGTGAGGTAAGTGACTTATGAAATGCGTAGGTTACTGTTAGGATTTCTTTTAATTCAGGGCCATTCTTTTGAGTTAATTCTAAAGCAATCAGATCACGTTACCGTTTAATATTTTGAGTAATTAATCAATAGGAAAAGTTTGCGTTCTGTTTGTCAAGGTAGATTCTGTAGATCAGAAATGAAAAGATAAAGACAAGCAAAGTGAGAGTACATTCAGTTTCACCCAGCAGTTACGGAATTAAATAACGTAGAAGTTTCACCGTCTCAGTTCAAAAAATGGTTAAAATGGCTCTGAGCACTATGGGACTCAACATCTGAGGTCATCAGTCCCCTAGAACTTAGAACTACTTAAACCTAACTAACCTAAGGACATCACACACATCCATGACCGAGGCAGGATTCGAACCTGCGACCGTAACAGTCACGCGGTTCCGGACTGAAGTGCCTAGAACCGCACGGCCACCGCGGCCGGCTCACCGTCTCAGATATTTCAGTCCAAATAAGTAAAAATGTGAAACGTCCCCTTAGAAAAATTATACATGACTCTGCTAAAACTGGCACACAATATTTTTCGCGCAACGCAATCTGACTTTCAACAATCCCTACAAAAAAATGGCCCTGACTAACATTAATCTATACGTTTCACAAATCGCTTACCTCACAAAAATCTTGGTTACTCGAACTACGCAATACAGCGAGCGCCACTACTGCCAGCTAAATAAAAGATTCAAACTATGGAAGGCACTAACTACTGATAGGCATAGTTAGCAAATGAAAGATTTTAATAGAGAACAAACAATGTATTTACCTTAATATCATCAAAAGTCATAATATATATAGCAGTTCATGACATCCAGTCTTACAAATTTCAAAACTCCGCCATTTCTTTCCCCACATCCACCACTGCTGGCAGCTCACCTCCAACTGCGCAACGCTACGCGCTGTTCACATCCAGCTACCGCTGCCCAACACTACAATAGCGAGTATTACAACAATGCCAACCAGCCACTGACTGCACACAGCACAGCCAGTGATTTTCATCAGAGCGCTACGTGGCGTTGCCAATAAGAAAACATAAACAGCCTACTTACATAGCCCCCTACTTACATACAGAGCGCTACGTAACGTTGCCAATAAGAAAACATAAACAGCCTACTTACATAGCCCCCATGCTCCCCACAAAAAAAATTTACAAATTGTTTTGGGCAGTGGCCAATAACGATCTGACAAAATTTTTCATAATTACAATAACAAAGATGTCAAATGCACGCACTTATTGATACAATGTTGGTCAAAAGCTAAAATTTTCTCACAGTCCATAAAGACAGTCCTGATCGTTCATCACAGTAAAATAGCAGTGTTCTTCTCAAAGACTGAGCAGTAGAAGAAAATGCACACGGAAGTAGTGGTTTTCCATGCAGTCTTGAAGAAGTAGTGTTGTCCTTCCAACGAAAAGACAGTGCTGACTCTTGACATGCAGACGGGTAATGGGCCACAACAGAGCAAACCCACCGCAGAGTCAGTCGAAGTTTTGAAGAATATTGGTAGGTAGCTCATCACAGAGCAGACCCACTATAGTCGTGGTAGAGATTGTGGTATTGGTGGGCCACCAGAGGTGCAGACCCACTGTAGTCCTTGTTGAGATAATGGTATTGGTGGGCCATCAAAGATGCAGACCCACTGTAGTGCATAATCACCATCGAAGAGTCTTGCGAACAATACAGCAAGTCCATACACCACCACTTGTGCACTCACAAAGTTTTTGGAATTGTCCTTAGAACCAGCAATGCTGTTATCCAGTCCCTTGCTGAATTATTAACACACGTGCAAACACTAACAGTCCCTACTCTCACATATTGTCCATATACAATGACCAACAGAAACGTGTGCAGTGAAATGTAACTTACAAGTTACTTAGTTTGATGAACTGGTGTCAATTACAATTTTATAACATAAGAATACAATAACAAAGCCACAAAATACATCATTAAAGAACATAACAATACAGATAACATTTGTGGTAATGCAGGCTTTACAGAAGAATCGAAATAACATATACATCAGTGTTACAGGAATTATGACATAAGTAAATACATAAAATAATGAGAATAGTTTTCGAAACATTAATTTCACATGTGAGAATTGAAACAGAACAGAATTAATAATGTGTAACCATCTTTACAAAGTAAATAACATAGTATTTGAAAAATTCTACAACATAAATCTCATTAGCTAAACACTTAAAGACAGGAAAAAGATAAATACACAAGGGTACCTAAACACATAGCGGAATAATACAAAAGGAAAGGACAGGGTTCGTTCTCAGTGTGACATTTGGTACTGCAGTCCAACCCAAAACTTCATTCCATAGATCTTTCGTTTTATTTCAACATTTGTTTCCACCAAAAAAATCCTATCCAAGCATGCTTTCTGTATTTATATGTTCACATATTTCTTACCTCAATATTTATTTTCCATTATCTTACCTCATCATTTATTTCCAAGAAAATCCTACCTAAACCTGTTGTCCATAAACCCTACTTTTTTGTTCATATCCTCTTTCAAAATACATTTTTGGCCAAACCATTTTCTTATAGCTTCTCAATCCATTCTTCCCCTATTCTCCATAGTCAGTTTCTTATATAGACTACTCCGTCTGAAGCTAACTTAAATCTACTGAGCTCAGATGCTAAACTAAGGGACGATGCAATGCAGCAGCACAAAACAATTAACACAAACAGCAATGATAAAAAAAATGGAAATTGGCAAAGCAAGCTGCAGTAAATCTAAATTACCAAGCAATGCAACATTACAACTAATATGAGCCAGTGTGCAGCAACAAGAAAAATAAATCAGTAGTAAAACTAGCTTAACAGAGTAATACAAAGTGAAATTTAGTAGCACTATGCCTGGCAAACAGCAGCAGCAAATGCAATAACTTACATCTAAACATGACAAAGCTCAATCAGAAAAAATATTACAATAAAGATGGCCATGTCTAATACCTATGTCACATCTTAATACTAGAGTGATGCATCACAATAAGTTACTGTAACAGACAAGTTACCAAGTCGTTTAATAAATTATTTATGCAGTTCCTGTGAAGGGAAATGTCTATTTGTGCTCTTTTCTAAGAAAGTACATTATAAATGTATTCTTTCCTGGGTCTGTAGACAGAAAATAGCGATATTAGTACATCTATTAAATTTTATAATAACCAATGCTGCAGTGCAGCTAGAAACTAGATATTAAACGAAATGAGCAAATATATACAGCCTATATAGAGCAATGCATGAAACGTCATTCACTAAGCAAATGGCGTCTCCAAAGGCAAAAGAATCTCTCAACTAGAAAGACAATAAATGTAAAATGTCTCTCATCATTTCATTAGGCATTTCAGTAAATATCATAAATTAAGAGCTCCACCGTGTAATCATATGTTTTCAAGTTTGAGTGTGTCATATTTGTGATGCTTTCTACAAAGAAATGTGAATAGCGAGGATATTGGCCTCCCCTTTTTTTTTACCTGTGCCTCTGAAAAGGCACACACTAATGGCTTTTTCTCCAGGCGTCTGACACAACTGGCCGCTCAAGATGCATTACGTCAAGGTCACTTGGCTTTCTTACCGAAATATTTATGACACAAGTTTGCACTACTGTGACAGTCTCATATAAAAAATTTCACAGGTTGAGAATTTGCGTTGCAAATGTGTAGAAACAAAATCCTATCGATATAACAGTGTCCAAAAAGTTTTCGTCAGCATTGTAATACATTCACGCATTTACATACATTTCATAACTCTTAAAGTACGGTTCTTGGTTTCCAACAACCTTTTTCACAAACCAGAGTCCCTAACCACTACTCATTATTCCTTACCTTATTACACATATACATATTCGTCGACACTTCTTCAATATTTCATCATAATAAATGCATAGCATAATCAAATTCCTCATATAGCATCAGCTTATTGATCATAAACATACCGCAACAGCGTAATACACATCGTCATCATAACATCATAAAACCTCAGCCAAATCTCAAAAAAGGCGTAGCTTTCTGTAACAATGTCAAAACCTAAAAAAAATTCTCTGCTCATTTCAATAGCGTCATCTACCTCAAACATACCTAGTAATCATGCTCCCTTACCAAATACATCATTCAAAGCTCTCAATGTATCACAACGGTTCCAAAAAAATATGAACAGTTCACAAAGTACAGACAAAATACAATTTCATAAGTGTGAAGTTACCCAACTGCGTAATTGCGTAAACATGTGTCACTGATGTAGTAAAAAAAAGTTTATCTCTCAGTTAAATGATCAGATAGCTGTGTAATTTGTGTGTTAGAGAAATATGGTACCCATGTATAAAGTTGTATAAGCAAATACCATATTAGCTAGGGCTCCTTGTGCTTGCCAAACACATGGTACACAAAGTAAACGTGTACCCCGCAGAGGATTAATGTAATTATACCCTCAGGTGTTACAGATTACAGCAATGGAATGAAATGTATCACGGAAAACCTTTGTAATTCAAAAATCTTGAAAAATAAGTGGTTCAAGTACAAAATTAATCACTCAAATGCGTGTCCTGTAGTGCTAAATGTGCATCTTGTTGTAAGATAATTCTGTGGAAGTGTCGTAGTTATCGTCCTCTGTAAGCAAAGTTCTGCTGAAGTCAATATACTTACCTCGTAATAAACGAAGTGAATTGCTTTGCGTATAGATATCTTAGTTATTACGCTTATTGCCATGATGAAGGAAGTACTGTGCTGTAACGTATTGTTGTGCTACGAAAAGGCTGTCTCATTGTAGCTATACCACAAAAGTTACTACTAAAACATGTTTTACTTTCCAGAAGAATTCAGAACAACTGTGCGGATATAAAACATATACACCGCAAAAGCAACATTGTAAATTGTCACTCATTAGTAGCGTCGTGATAAAATCGTGTAGTTGTCACATAAACTGACTACTGTGTCATCTGGTATCTCACAGAAAGTATTTTAAATCCAGAATGTATCTTCAAGTAAACCAAAATGTTGCATTAAAATCTCATTAGCAGTACCAGTATATGTCCTAAGTATGTAAGCCTGATAGTCGTTACGTAATCGTGCAACTAACAAGCAAGAATGTACAAATACAACACTGTGTCATCTGTTCACTATAACAATACATTCGTAATTTATGTTTAAAAATGTTCTCTTGGTTCATGACTGGATATTTAACTTCAAAAATTGTTGCATGTTAACAGATTCTAAGTCTGACAAAGCATACTAGCAATGTAAAGTGAAAAGTTATATGGCAAAGACAAAGTTAAAAAGCATATTATCTTTCAATAAACGGTTTTACATGTGGAATGTGGTGTAAACCTTTACTCTTCCTAGTACGCAGAGGTTCAACTTGAACGGAATTATCATGCGGTATACGTCGGTGAGGAATGCTAAAATTTTTCTCAAGGTTAGCGTCTATGTTATTTTTATCTGAGCCCGCCGACGCACGCGGCTGCCTGCGGTGCGAGTCATTGTCTGTTCCTTTGTTGGTGCGCGTTGTTATTGGGATTAGGAGACCTAACTTCTACAAATTCACCTTGACGAGAAGGCCCTGCCCTGTTTGAAGCTCGCCAGTTCTGATGGAATTCAGGTCTGTCGTTTTGTCGGTAGTTTACATAGTTTCTTTCTTGTCGGTCATGTGGTGGAGAATTTCTCCCGGAATAGTAGCTCTGTGGTGGACCGTTGCGTCTGAAGTTATTCTGTCTCCCTTGGTTATAATTATTTTGGTTCCCATATTGTCTGTTTCTATTGTTGTCTCTGTCACATTCATTACTATGGAAAAGCGATCTTTCTCTGTAACTATTATTCTGCCAACGGTTGTCATACAGATGGTGTCTGTTTTGCTCACGATTTGTGTTATGAGAATAGCCTTGTCGTGTCCAGTTATTATTTCTTTCGTCGCGGAATTGTGACGGATGTGACCTGTAATTGTTGTGCTCCTGTTTTCGCGTTCCACGACTGTCTGTGTCAATTTCTAATTCTTGTAAGAGTCCCTGACAAGCTTCAATGTCGTCTTTGCAACGTCCTGCTAAAATAATATGTCGTAAATGTTCAGGCAATTTGATTAAGCAAATGCGGATGAGTTCTGAAGGGCTGCATGGGATTGAAAGATATTGATTCTTATGCAACATGTCTTCAAAATATGTGACAAGACTGAAAACTTCAGACTGTTCAAAGCGTTTCATCATCATGATGCTATGTTTTACTCGGTCTTGTGTAGCTTGAGACCAATATGCTGAGAGGAAGGCATGATAAAATTCTCCTTCACTGTGACAATCATGAATGACCGATCGCATTCTTACAGCTGGTTCATTCTCTAAGTAGCCACACATAAATTCTAATCTGTGCTCTGATGACCAGTTGGGAGGAAAACAATGAGAGAATTGATGAAGCCATGCTTGTGGATGAATCTCGTTGTCAGAATTCTTAAATGTTTTGAATTTACGTGTAGTAATGAACAGCTTGTAGTCAAAATCATCATGTCGGCGAGTCGCATGTCGGTCATTCTTACGTCGTTTCGGCGGTTCCATCTCAAAATTCGGTGTACCTTGCCAATTTCTTTCATAATTTCCGAAGTGCCCTGTGTTATTATTTTGTGGCTGTTCCGTATTTCTATGTCCCTCTTCCCGTATTGAAGCGTAAGTGTCCTCTGAAATACGTAATTCTTGTATTACCTGTGTCAGCTGATCTTGTACTTCCCGGATTTCTCTTTGGTGTTGTGTATTAATTTGATTCAGATTTTGTTTGAATTTTCTAATTTGTTCGCACTCTTCTGTGTCATTAAAGACTACTGGTTTTGTGTCATTCAGATTATCATCTACCTTCGTAGATAAATTATTTAGCTGATCCGAAAGTTCAACTACTTTCTCTGATAATGAACTAATTCCCTCCATGTGTCTTTGTGAACCAATTTTCAGAGTATCTACTGTGTCCTTTAAGTTTTCCTGAGTTTTTGCAAGTTGCGTAACCTAATCGGTAGATTTAAATGAGTCAATTTTAGCTTGCAAGGTCTCATGATTTTCATGAACAATAGTTTGCCGTTCTTTTATGGCTGCTTCGTGATTCTGTAATGCATTTTCATGCCGCGAAAAAATAGGTTGGAAATGCTCACAAATTTGTGTTTTTACGTCATTACAGACTTTTTGACATTTCGATTCAATGTTATGTAACTCAGTAGTTAAATCTTCACGTGTTTGTTCAAGTGTGGTGTCTAACTTTTGAAGCTTTTGCTGTGTTTGTCTCTGATTTTGTTCCATTGTGTCTAACTTTTGAAGATTTTGTTCCATTGTGTCTAACTTTTGAAGCTTTTGTCTTATTTGTTGCATTAATTGTAATAACAACGCACTGGTGTCTGAAACATGTTCCTCAGTGCTATTCGGCAATGCATTTGAACCGGCAATATTCGCAGTTTGAAAAGCAGAAAATGTGTCTTGACTTATTTGAGAAAACGGTGAGGACGCAAAACCTGAATCTACAGTATTTGCAAGATTGTGTCCTGTCATTTCGGATTTCTGAGGCAAGCTGTTGGCGACCGATCGAGCGATAATGCTTCCCTGTTCACTAATTGTTTCACTGTCTACACCATTGTTTGCAGCCCGCTCCATTTCCCTATGTACAATTCCCAAATTACTACTTTGAACATTAGTTAATTCATTACTTGGTGGCGCTAACACTGTCATTTCTCAGTTTACTTTGGAGCGTAGTATTACGTTTTTCACACGCCATTATTGTCACAATATTTCACACGATAACACAGAAAAGCACAATTTGAAGAGCAAAAATAAGAGAACACATTAACGTAGCACTGAAAATAAAATCTCGTTAATTGCAAGCGCAGCTGCGAAATACTTGCTGCAAATCTACATGCATGCCACAACTGTTTTACTGTACAACAATGAAAAACAACAACTACAAAGGAAATTCTCTCTATAATTATGCACTAGCAATAAACAAAATCTACACTAATTACACAAACTACAAGAAAAAAATCAGAGGATTCCATGAGGTATCCTGGCAGGATCGCCATATGAAACGTCCCCTTAGAAAAATTATACATGACTGTGCTAAAACTGACACACAATATTTTTAGCGCAACGCAATCTGACTTTCAACAATCCCTACAAAAGAGTGGCCCTGACTAACATTAACCTATACGTTTCACAAATCACTTACCTCACAAAAATCTTGGTTACTCGAACTACTGCAATACAGCGATCGCCACTACTGCCAGCTAAATAAATGATTCAAACTACAGAAGGCACTAACTACTGATCGGCATAGTTAGCAAATGAAAGATTTTGATAGAGAACAAACAATGTATTTACCTTAATATCATCAAAAGTCATAATATATATAGCAGTTCATGACATTCAGTCTTACAAATTTCAAAACTCCGCCATTTCTTTCCCCACATCCACCACTGCTGGCGGCTCACCTCCAACTGCGCAACGCTACGCGCTGTTCACATCCAGCTACCGCTGCCCAACACTACAATGGCGAGTATTACAACAATGCCAACCAGCCACTGACTGCACACAGCACAGCCAGTGAATTTCATCAGAGCGCTACGTAACGTTGCCAATAAGAAAACATAAACAGCCTACTTACATAGCCCCCTACTTACATACAGAGCGCTACGTAACGTTGCCAATAAGAAAACATAAACAGCCTACTTACAAATGTAATGAAGAAGTTTCAAGTTGTCAGTTGTAAAAGACAAGCAGGATTGCGTGACATAACCACAGAACTCGATGTGGGATGTACGACGAACGTATACGTTAGGACAGTGCAGCGAAATTTGGTGTTACTGGGTTATGACAGCAGACCGCCGACTCGAGTGCCTTTGCTTGACATCGCCTGCAACGCCTGTCCTGGGCTCCTGATCATATCGATTGGACTGTAGACGACTGGAAAACAGTTGCCTGGTCAGATGAGTCCCGATGTCAGTTGGTGAGAGCTAATGGTGGGGTTCGAGTGTGGCACAGACCGCACGAAGCCATGGATCTAAGCTGTCAACAAGGCACTGTGCAAGTTATTGGTGGTTCCATAATGGTGTTAGCCATGTTTACATGGAAAGTACTGGGTCCTCTGGTGCAAATGAATAGATAAATGACATGAAACGGTTATGTTCGGCCACTTGGAGACCATTTGCAGCCATTCCTGGACTTCATGTTCTTAAACAAAGATGTAATTTTTATGGATGACAATGCGCCACGTCACTAGGTGAAAAACGTTAGCGATTGGTTTGAAGAACATTTTTTGACAATTCGTGCGAATGATATAGCCGCCCAACGAACACTTATGGGACATAGTCGAGAGATCGGTTCCTGCATAATATCTTGCACAAGCAAGACTGTCGTAATTATGGTTGGTTGATTGATTTGGGAGAAGGGACCAAACAGTGAGTTCATCGATCCCATGGTGTAGGGAAGGATAGGGAAGGAAGTCGGCTGTGCCCTTTCAAAGGAACAATCCCGGCATTTTCCTGAAGCTATTTACGGAAATCATGGAAAACCTAAATCACGATGACCAGACCCGGGTTTGAACCGTCGTCCTCCAGAATGGGAGTCCAGTGTGCTATTCGCAATTATGGATGACTATACAGGATGGTCCATTGACAGTGACCGAGCCAAATATCTCACGAAATAAGCATCAAACGAAAATACAACAAAGAACGAAATTCGTCCAGCTTGAAGGGGGAAACCAGATGGCGCCGTGGTTGGCCCGCTAGATGGCGCTGCCATAAAATGGTTCAAATGGCTCTGAGCACTATGGGACTCAACTGCTGAGGTCATTAGTCCCCTAGAACTTAGAACTAGTTAAACCTAACTAACCTAAGGACATCACAAACATCCATGCCCGAGGCAGGATTCGAACCTGCGACCGTAGCGGTCTTGCGGTTCCAGACGGCAGCGCCTTTAACCGCACGGCCACTTCGGCCGGCGTCGGCGCTGCCATAGGCCAAACGGATATCAACTGCGTTTTTGTTTAATAAGAACCCCCATTTTTATTACATATTCGGGTAGTACGTAAAGAAATATGATTGTTTTAGTTGGACCACTTTATTCGGTTTGTGATAGATGGCGCTGTAATAGTCACAAACGTATAAGTACGTGGTATCACGTGACATTCCACCAGTGCAGACGGTAAATGCTTCGTGATACATTACCCGTGTTAAAATGGACCGTTTGCCAGTTGCGAAAAAGGACTGATATCGTGTTGATGTATGGCTATTGTGATCAAAATACCCAACGGGCGTGTGCAATGTAAGCTGCTCGGTATCCTGGATGACATCATCCAAGTGTCCGGACCGTTCGCCGGATAGTTACGCTATTTAAGAAAACAGGAAGTGTTCAGCCACATGTGAATCGTCAACCACGACCTGCAACAAATGATGATGCCCAATTAGGTGTTTTAGCTGCTGTCACGGCTAATCCGCACATCAGTAGCAGACAAATTGCCCGAGAATCGGGAATCTCAAAAGCGTCGGTGTTAATAACGCTACATCAACATCGATTGCACCCATACCGTATTTCTATGCACCAGGAATTGGATGGCGACAACTCTGAACGTCGTGTACGGTTCTGTCACTGGGCACAAGAGAAGTTACGGGACGATGACAGATTTTTTGCACGCCTTCTGTTTAGCGACGAACCGTCATTCACCAACAGCGGTAACGTAAACCGGCATAATAAGCACTATTGGGCAACGGAAAATCCACGATGGCTGCGACAAGTGGAACATCAGCGACCTTGGTGGGTTAATGTATGGTGCGGCATTATGGGAGGAAGGATAATTGGCCCCCATTTTATCGATGGCAATCTAAATGGTGCAATGTATGCTGATTTCCTACGTAATGTTCCACCGATGTTACTACAAGATGTTTCACTGCATGAAAGAATGGCGATGTACTTCCAACATGATGGATGTCCGGCACATAGCTCGCGTGCGGTTGAAGTGGTATTGAATAGCATATTTCGTGAGAGGTGAATTGGTCGTCGAAGCACAATACCATGGCCCGCACGTTCACCCGATCTGACGTCCCCGAATTTCTTTCTGTGGGTAAAGTTGAAGGATATTTGCTATCGTGATCCACCGACAACGCCTGACAACATGCGTCAGCGCATTGCCAATGCATGTGCGAACATTACGGAAGGCGAACTACTCGCTGCTGAGAGGAATGTCGTTACACATATTGCCAAATGCACTGACATCATTTTGAGCATTTATTGCATTAATGTGGTATTTACAGGTAATCATGCTGTAACAGCATACGTTATCAGAAATGATAAGTTCACTAAGATACATGTATCACATTGGAACAACCGAAATAAAATGTTCAAACGTACCTACGTTCTGTATTTTAATTTGAAAAACCTACCTGTTACCAACTGTTCGTCTAAAATTGTGAGCCGTATGTTTGTGCCTATTACAGCGCCGTCTATCACAAAGCGAAAAAAGTGGTCCAACTAAAACATTCATATTTCTTTACGTACTACACGAATATGTAATAAAAATGGGGGTTCCTATTTTAAAAAACGCAGTTGATATCCGTTTGACATATAGCAGAGCCATCTAGCGTGCCAACCATTGTGCCATTTGGTTGCCCCCTTCAAGCTAGACAAATTTCGTTCTTTGTAGTTTTTTCGTTTGACGCTTATTTCATCAGATATTTGGCCCGGTCACGATCAGTGGACCACCCTGTATAGGCAGCATGGCTCAGCTGGGGACTCGCAGCGACTTGCTACGTCGGTGCCACAAAGAGCTGCTGCTCGACGTCCTGCAGAAGAAGGCGCGACCTGATGTTGGGACATATCGCATAATTTTTGTCTCTCCAGTATAGTGTAATTTGGCAAAGCCTATACGACTAAGGTGGAGGATCTCGTCCGCATTTCTTTCCGTTATTGATTCTCGCGTTCCTTCCCGAGCGTCGGTTTCGTTCCAGAGGAGGCACAGCCAGGTGCTCAGCCGGCAGCTGATTTACGACCGTGGCGCGCAGTTTTATCGCCGGGCCTCGCGGACCCGGCGCGCCGACTCGCCGGCTTTCGCAGCGGTCGGCAGTGCACACCGGGGCGGGCCACTTGTTATTAACCCGAGTCGGGCGTGTGCGGCCAGGCGGGCCCGGCCATGATTTATGGGTGGCCGCCTCTGCTTTTCAGGGCTCAATTAGTCGGCCTCACCGCGCCGCATCGATTTCCCCCGCGCCCCTCTGATTTACGCGGCGCGCGCTGTCCGCGCCTCGGCATCAATCATGGCTCGGCTGGCCCGAGGGTCGCGGCGCGGCCTTCCCTCCGCCACTCACCGCGCGGACGCAGACGCTCCGGCCCTAAGGAGTCGCGACGTGAATGCCGCCGTAATTAATCAAAAGTGCCTCGTTAGCCGGTATCTCAGACAGCCGGCGTGACTGCGCGCCACCTCGGAGAAATATTGAGCACTTGTTCGGCTCCAGGTGCTGGTGGCGCAAGGCAACGCATACGATGTCTGCCCCGCGTAGTGTGTACTGTACTGTGAACGTGCGTTGATGAGCGTTTTATGTACATTTCGTGAGGCTGTGCAACAGCACAGCTCGGGAGATGGACAAAGGTCTGAGGTTAAGTTCTTGTCGACGCTGAGATCGGCGCAGACGAGTAGCTCATATTACGTAGGTGAAGCTGGTCCGCCCGGTTGGCCGTGCTGTCTAACGCACGGCTTTCCGGGCGGGCAGGAGCGCCTGGTCCCCGGTACGAATCCGCCCGGCGGATTTGTGTCGTCCGGTGAACCGTCCAGTCTGTGGATGGTTTTTAGGCGGTTTTCCATCTGACTCGGCGAATGCGGGCTGGTTCCCCTTATTCCGCCTCAGTGACACTATGTCGGTGATTGCTGCGTAAACAAGTTCTCCACGTACGCATACACCACCATTACTCTACCACGCAAACATAGGGGTTACACTCGTCTGGTGTGAGACGTTCCCTGGGGGGTGGGGGGGGGGGGGCACCGGGGGCCGAACCGCACATTAACCCTGGGTTCGCTGTGGGGCGGCGGAGGGGTGAAGGGGACTGCGGTAGTCGTCGTGGGTTTGTGGACCGCTGCGGCTGCGGAGGAGACGGATCCTCTCCGTCGTTTCTAGGTCCCCGGTTAACATACAACACTATACAAGATGAAGCTGGAGGGGAGTGAAAGGAAAGGAAGGAACTGATGATATCAGTTGCATCAGGACTTAATGCGGAATCAGCGGTCACGAGTGAAAATGTGTGCCGGACCTAAACTCGAAGCCAGGATCTCCTGGTTACTAGGCAGTTGCGCGAACCACTACCCCACCCGGACACTGTATTAATCGCAAACGCGCGTACTACCTCGGCACGCTTTTTAGATAACTCACATTCCCACCTAGCACCACCACTTATCCATAGTCCCCGTGCCGGCTGGGGTGGCCGAGCAGTTCTAGGCGCTACAGTCTGGAATCGCGTGACCGCTACGGTCGCAGGTTCGAATCCTGCCTCGGGCATGGATGTGTGTGATGTCCTTAGGTTAGTTAGGTTTAAGTAGTTCTAGGTTATAGGGGACTGATGACCTCAGAAGTTAAGTCCCATAGTGCTCAGAGCCATTTGAACCATAGTCCCCGCCCACGTCCTCCGTGCTCCTCAATTTTAGATTCCCGCTGGAGGCCGAAGGTAAGTGTACATTTCCACTGATGGCTGTGGATTCATAGCTCATCGAGACATATCGGCTATGTTAATGAGCGTTGTCTGTTCTAGTGAACAGGAGATCCCAGTTTAGACCGAGCGAGGTGGCGCAGTGGTTAGCACACTGGACTCGCATTCGGGAGGACGACGGTTCAATCCCGTCTCCGGCCATCCTGATTTAGGTTTTCCGTGATTTCCCTAAATCGTTTCAGGCAAATGCCGGGATGGTTCCTTTGAAAGGGCACGGCCGATTTCCTTCCCAATCCTTCCCTAACCCGAGCATGCGCTCCGTCTCTAATGACCTCGTTGTCGACGGGACGTTAAACACTAACCACCACCACCACCCAGTTTAGAGTCTGACATACGTCGCCAGTCGTCGCCGCTGACTCCGCATAAAGTTCCGATGCAGTTGATAATATCAGTTTCTTCCCTTTCTTTCCCTTCCTCCCCCTCCTCTTTCCCTTTAGCTGTCTGGGTAAGACAGTTCAAAGATCCGATGAACGCAATAGCATACCACCGCCCATAGGACCATACTTACTAAAGCATGACGACTTTCAAACCAGCCTTCAATTTGACTACAGCAGTAGAAACATATTCTGTATCCAGAAAGTCCCGTAAAGGACCTGCAACATGCGGTCGTGCATTATCCTGCTGAAATATAGGGTTTCGCAGGGATCGACTGAAGGGTAGAGCCACGGGTCGTAACACATCGGAAATGTAACGTCCACTGTTCAATGAGCCGTCAATGGGAACAAGAGGTGATCGAGACGTGTAACCAATGGCACCCCATACCACCACGCCGGGTGATACGACAGTATGGCGATGACGAATACACGCTTCCAATGTGCGTTCACTGATGCGCCCATCACGATGCTGTAAACAGGACCTAGATTCATCCGAAAAAATGACGTTTTGCCATTCGTGCACCCAGGTTCGTCGTTGAGTACACCATCGCAGGCGCTCCTGTCTGTGATGCTGCGTCAAGGGTAACCGCAGCCATGGTCTCCGAGCTGATAGTCCATGCTGCTGCAAACGTCGTCGAACTGTTCGTGCAGATGGTTTTTGTCTTGCAAACGTCCCTATCTGATGACTCAGGGATCGAGACGTGTCTGCACGATCCGTTAAAGCCATGCGGATAAGATGCCTGTCATCTCGAATGCTAGTGATACGAGGCCGTTGGGATCCAGCACGGCGTTCCATATTACCCTCCTGAACCCGCCGATTTTATATTCTGCTAACAGTCATTGGATCTCCACCAACGCGAGCAGCAATGTCGCGATAGGTTAATCCTCAATCGCGATAGGCTATAATCCGACTCCTATCAGAGTCGGAAACGTGATGGTACGCATTTCTCCTCCTTACACGAGAAATCACAACAACGTTTCACCAGGCAACGCCGGTCAACTGCTGTTTGTGTATGAGAAATCGGTTGGAAGCGTTCCTCATGTCAGCAGGTTGTAGGCATCGCCATCGGCGCCAGCCTTGTGTGATTGCTCTGAAAAGCTGATCATTTGCATATCACAGCATCTTCTTCCTGTCGGTTAAATTTCGCGTCTGTAGCACGTCACCTTCGTGGTGTAGCAATTTTAATGGCCAGCAGTGTATTTTCTCCACATTAACATTCCAGGAGTAAAAACATAGTCTCAGTCCATAGAACATCTATATCATTGTCTCTCACCGGCGGCAGTCGTTGAACACAACCTCTGGCGCGTAGCTTCTGCGCACTCGTAAATAGCTCAAACTGTACATACTACAAGGTAATGCAATTTTCATCGGTCGGCAGCAGTACACTGATGATTTATAAGGAAGCTTCAGGAGGCTTGTAAATGAAGAGTACCGTGTTGGTCAGAGCATATGCAAGAAATATCTACAACTGGAAGGTGAGACACGATTATCGTGATAGTTGCCGCCGAGCTGCTACGTAGCGCCAGCAGCTTCACAGAAAGTAAGATTTAGATATTTCAGACTCCAGTTCTGTAAAAGACTCGCCAGTGTCTTTAAGTTTTTATTTGTTTGGATAATACGGTCCTTATGTGAATTTTAATCGTAATTTTATTGTGGTCGTTAACCCAAAGTCATTGTTACACATGAAACTAAAAACTTAACTCCGCCCGACCAGGCCATGAAAGCCCAACGGTACCGACAGGCGCCCTGTAACCCTCAGCCCACAAGCGTCACTGGATGCGGATAAGGAGGTGTATGCGGTCAGGACACCGTGCTCTCAGCCTTGTGTCAGTTTACGAGACCTGAGCACCACCTCTCAGTCAAGTAGCTCCTCAGTTTGCCTCACAAGGGTTGAGTGCACCTCGCTTGCCAACAGCGCTCAGTAGACCGGATAATCACCCATCGAAGCGCTAGCCCAGCACTGCTGACGTCCAAAATTCACCAGTTTAAATTCACAGTCATTATTGAAAGGTTATAAGTGAGCGACAATTTTTTATTGAGAGATTAATTACTTCAGAGAGATTAATTACTTCAGTTAATTAACAAGAAATGAAATTTCAATTCAAGAGAAAATTAACTTGTTTTACTATACTATTTGATTCATGATACGATTCTCAGAACTTAGGATAATAATATATGGAAACTGTTTATGGTAACGCGAACGGCAAATCGGGTCACCCAAGTTAGGCGCTATCGTGCTGGGCAGATGTAATTTCGATGGACTGCTCACGCGCTGCCTGCGCTATGTAAGTTATAAGAGAATCTCAGACCAAAGAGCAGTGTTGTATGCAGTAGGAACTGTGTAGCAGTAGGAGTAAGTAGTTGCTCTACACCAGCCACAATTAATTTTTTGAAAGTAATATTTGCGATATCTATTGAAAACTAGTAAATCTGGCAATCATAATGAATTTTACCTGTCTCTCAACTATACTGATTACTTAATGTGTTTTTGAAAAATTTATGTATCGTTGTGTTGACTGTGCAAGAGGTCCACGATTAAGGAATTTGTTGCTAGCGCACTCGAGCAGATGTAATTTCGATGGACTGCTCACGCGCTGCCTGCGATATGCAAGTTATAAGAGAATCTCAGACCAAAGAGCAGTGTTGTATCCAGCAGGAACTGTGTAGCAGTAGGAGTAAGTAGTTGCTAGCGAGCTGTCGTGTGTGTGCAGTTGGCTGGGCCGGTCGTGGGGAGCGATGGTGGAGCCTGAACAATATAATATAAGGTAAAAGTAGCCTCGCGTATATGTAGTATTGTTATATCAAGTCCCATGTAAATGCTTTTAAAAAGAAATCTCTCAATAATAATCTTTCTTATAAAAATTAACTTTCGACAATCATTCAACTCAATTTAAAGATTTTAATAATTTCTCCAATCCTTGGTCATCCTGATTATTGTAAAGAAAAATCAGTTCTTTCTTTTTATACAAGACAAATCTATCGGCCAGCATTGCGCTGAGCTGTGCCAGGAAAATTTCTTATTTGAGCATATATATACGGGTTATCCGGCTACCTTATTGAGGTAAGAATTTTCTATTTGTTCAGAATGATCTTTCAGGGCCATGACGCCGCACTGCTGACGTCCAAAATTCACCAGTTTAAATTCACAGTCATTACTGGAAGGTTATAAGTGAGCGACAATTTTTTATTGAGAGATTAGTCACATTTTATTATTGATAGGTTACGCAATTTATTTTTTGGGGGGATTACGCTAAATTTCAGTGTTATAGTTATATTCTTTACTGTTGGGAGGTTTCGGAACTTTTCTGTAGGGAGGTTACACTTGGCGACAACCGGCCAGGATCGTATTTTTGTGAATTTCTGAGTAGTAGTCAGTTATATATCTGCTCTTATTTACCTAACGCTAAATGTAGCTTGCATCTGGCGCAACGCATTTACTAATTTGTCACTCCTTCTTTCACAGATCATCGGCAATTTATTGCTCTTAGTTGATACTGTATTTGTTCCATTTTTGCTTTGTCTTTGTTTGATTTTGTGCTTAACTTTGATTTGTGAAAATGCCGCGAAATACTGCTAACAGTACATCGCGATGTGCAATGAATGAAAAAGCCGACTCGAATAATTTGACCGATAATACTAGCGACACTCAGTGTAATAGTGATAATTCTCTAATTGCAGATAATCAGTGCGTGCCGATCACTAGTATTGATTTAAATCCTAATTATGAGCAAACAAATTCAATTACGTCCACAGTAAATTTAACAATTGATGACGCGGCACGTTCCGATACAATGAACGCTGCCCAGTTTGACACACCTGATATGCAAAATTTGCATAGTGAACAGATAAATTTTTCTCACGAAGATGAACAATGAGTCAAAATACGTCAGATTTATTTAATTCCGATGTAGTGACCCACAGTGCACATCCAATTAGCAAACCTTTTCGTGAATCAGACAATGGCGAAATGGTTACACAAAACGTTACAGATGCAGATACACCATCACACAGCATAGAAAACAGGGTCGCTAATTTTGGCAAGGATCAAGTTATGGCAGTATTGCTACAGCTTAATGAAAATTTCAAACAACTTAATGAATCGAACAAACAACTTAATGAAAAACAAGACAATCTTAATGAAAATTTCAAACAGTCGAATGAAAAACACGACAGGTCTTTCAAACAAATTAATGAAAAACTTGACACCTCTATTGAACAGCTTACTAAACAGATTACAGCCGTTGCGGAGCAATGTAGTGAAACTAAAAAACAATTACGTGAGGAAATTAAGGCCTGTGCCAGAAATAATAGTGAAGAGATACGCAATACACATGCAGTCACAACGAAATTACTTAGATATGAAATTAGTTCAGTCGCTAAACAATGTTCTGAAAACGCAACACAATTACGCGACGAGTTGAAATTAATGTCAGCAGATCTTTCACACACGCTGGATGCGAAAGTCGACAAGAAATTTGAACAACAAAACAGCCTAATTGACGAACGTTTTAATCACCATCTACAAAACAGTGAAGCGCGTTACCGTAAATTCATACAGGAACAGAGCAAAGTAAAGAAACAAATCATGGAAACAATTACTGCACAGAGACAGGAAGATAAGGGTAAAATGTTTACGAAGGCAAAAACATACGTAGACGACAATATTGCTACAGTATCAGACGAAATCAAACACTTGAACACCGAATTGCATGATGAAATCTCCGATCTTAAAACAAAAACAGACACACACACAGTAGCCTTTCAGACAGTGACCGACAGACTTGAACAATTAGAATTAATACAGGATCCTGATGCCATCAAAGCAGACGTTAAGAAATTGAACAAAACCATACGTAAAATACAAAAACAAATTAATGCTTGTGACACTAAAAACGACGATCACGTAAAAGTACTGACTGAAAAATTTGATGAATTGGCCAGTCGTATTGACGTTATCGAAAATAACAATGACACCAAATCAGACGATACGTCACCAATTTCTTTCAATCAAACACCCGAATTCCAAAACATATAGCAAACAATCAGTGAGATAGGTTCGTCCAATAATATATCACGTAGAAATTTGTCATCTTTACAGCAAGAAGTGACAGAGATGAAAAATGTCTCAGCCTCTAACACGATACAGCAAACGCCACTTTCCGAACAATTCTCACACTCACACAGCCAGTATAATTTAGGTAATTTACAGAGAGTACGTGACAGACACAGACACAGACAAATAGATTCTCATACAATCCTGAACCTGTTCAGACATTCAGAGACGATAATTTTGATTACAAGTACTTTCTATCCGTGAGAAAATTTAAGGTATTTAAGAATGACAGAACACAGATTCACCCTTTGGATTGGATACAACAATTTAGCTTTGCTTTTCTACCAACTTGGCCCGTAACACACAAACTTGAATTTATTTGTAGTTTTTTGGAAGGCGAACCGGCAACTCCTATGAGACCGATCGCGAGACAATGTTACTCGGTAGTAGAATTTCAGAATGCTTTTCTGTCAGCGTATTGGTCGAAGACGACACAGCGCGGAATCAAGGATCAATTAATTAGCTTACCGAATTATGAGAACTCAAATTTTCCCACTGTCACGCAATTTTTTGAACACATGGTCCAACAAAAAAAATACTTAAGTGAACCATACAGTGAATCAACACTTATCCAATTATGTATTTCTAAATTACCACGATCATTAAGAGTGTCACTTTTAACAGGTCAGCAGAAAGAAAATATTTCGGCATTCAGAGATCTGTTACAGCTTTTGGAAGTTCAGCAATCAGACTATTCTTTCATAAACAAATATTTTTCACATCATAACCAAGGCCAACAAGCATACAGTAATTACGACCAGCCAAGCTATTTTAATAGCAAAGGTGATAGACGATCTAGGAATGACAACCACCAGATTTTTAATAACAGACAAAATTTTAATTATCAGTACCGTCGAAATTATCAGCAACAGCAAACGCATTTTGGTAACAATAGAGGCTTTTCCCCACAACAGCAACAAAATCAGCCGGTTACCATGCCTAACCAACAATGTGATTTGCAAGGTCAACCAAGCTTTAATGTTTCACCGCCTACACGTATAGCGTCGGCTCCACCAAATAGCAACGCGCAGCAACAAGGAAATCAGTACGTACAGAAAACCCATCATGTCAATTCCTATCGCAACGCACCATATAGCAATGACTATCATGACAGACGTAAAAGTAATGAGCACAGTTCTCAGCGTAACAGTCGGTCTTACCAGCAGCAGAATCATCCACAACAACAGATTATTATGAATGAACCAGACAGTCGGTATCATCCCCAACCTAATACGTCAGGAAGAAATAACAGAACAGTACAAATAGTCGAGATGCCACAGCATCCTCCCGCAAATAACAGCACGTCAGAAAGAATTTGACTAGATACAGTACAGATTGAATCTTCCAGCAACGTAAGCAATACTTTTGACACACAGACTCTTGTTCACGAAAATGTTATTACTTTTGACGACATCCGAGACACTCTTTTGCATGAAAAACCAGTTATTCAAAAAATCATTTCCCACCCTGTCATTGAAGTAAAGATTGGATCATCCACATTTTCAGCAGTAATCGATTCTGGATCACCTATATCAGTTATAAATGAAGAAACCTTCAACGAATGTAACAAAGAGAATATTTATCCTACGTTACCATTAGGCAAAACTAAAGTAAAAGGAGCAGTATCTAGTAAAGGAGTAGATGTAAAATTACGGACACACTTATCATTTTGTATTGCAGGTCATACGTTCCACTCAAATTTTTCGATTGTTCCCTTATTGACAACAGACGTTATTTTAGGTACGAATTTTCTGGTACAACATGACGCAATTATTGACTTTTAAAATTCCTATTTAATGTTAAAGGATGAGAATGTACAACTGACATTAGAATTTCAGCACGCTTTATCTGCAGATGAACAGGCAATTAATCGACCAGAGGTCATTTCTACATCGCGTAACACGGACTGTCATTCCACATTGTTCACAGATGCGTACGTACACAACTATAATACACCAGACGAAGCTGACTATGACCTTATGCAAATGATTTCTGATAAAGTAATACAAAGCAGCGCAAATACAGACGACGAACGTACGCAACTACGCAAAATTCTTTTACAGCAAGCTCCAGTTTTTGACAACATCCCTGGTACTACGTCTGGTTTTATGTATGAATTTCAAGTTAAACAGCATGACACATTTAAAGCCAATCATAATGCTATTCCGTATGTCTACAGAGAACAAGTTAAGAAAGAATTACAAGCCATGCTAGACCAAGGAATAATTGAACCGGCAGTTAGTCCGTACATAAACCCGCTCCATATTGTTAAGAAAAAGGATGGCTCACTTCGCCCCGTACTTGATTCGCGTCATGTCAACGACATTATTATTAATGAAACAGATCGCCCGCAGACACTAGAAGAATTTCTACAGAAATTTCATGGTACTGCTGTTTATTCCACATTAGATTTGAAGTCGGGATTTTGGCAAATTCAGCTCCATCCGAACTGCAGGAAGTACACAGCATTTCTCCGTTTTGGTGACTGTTACCAGTTTTGCAAATTACCGTTCAGTTTAACAATTTCTTCAGCAGCATTTATTCGCGGTTTGAATAGTATACTTCCGACAGAACTTAAAGACAGAATCACAACATATGTAGACGACATCCATATTGCAGAAGCTAACTGGTCTGAACACAATTTGATTCTGGAACAATTGTTGCAAACTTTTCGTGCACAAGGACTGACAGTTAATCTTAGCAAATCGCACTTTGGCAAAACTTCCATAAAATTTCTTGGACATGTAATTTCAGCAGAAGGTATTGTGCCTGACCCGGAAAAACTTCAAGCTTTACGTGACATTACTGTTCCAACGACGAAGAAACAACTACGCAGCTTTTTGGGATTAATTAACTTTTCCGTAAATTTATTTATTACTCTGCCTTAGACACCCCTAGATTACGCCAGTTGACGGGTAAAAACGCTATTTGGTCCTGGGATAGCCAAGCACAGTCTGAATTTGTCAATCTGAAACGAGCTTTCTTGAACGCACCACTTTTATCACACCCAGATCCTACCAGAAATTTTTCCATTGCCACCGACAGTTCTAACACCGCTTTAGGCGTACACATTTTTCAGGAAATTGAAGAAGACGGTACTACAGTAATTAAAAACATCGCTTTTGCAAGTCGCATTCTGTCACCAGCTGAACGCAATTATTCTGTTACAGAGCTTGAAACATTATGTGTTGTATGGACATTTACCAAATTTAGGCATTTTCTTTATGGAAGACGTACAACCGTTTACACAGATCATAGAGCCACACAGTATTTACTCTCCGCTAAATTCACACATGACAGATTAAGCAGGTGGAAACTTTATTTACAGGAATTTAATTTTACAATTGTTCACATTCCCGTACACAAATATTGTAGCAGACGCACTATCCCGCTCTCTCAGCAACAATCAGTAAGACATCACAACCAACAAGCAAATTCTAGCGTCATGTATATTTAACAAGTTGCATTTGAAAATTTCATTTCATCGTCATTACGAGACATAGCACAAGAACAGAACAAAGACAACGTGTGGAAAGAAATTAAACACCTTTGGCAAGATAGAAATAACGTTACCATTAGAAACCATTACACTGTACGCAATAACATTGTTTCGCCGCTCTCACCCTGACAGAAACAACTGGTTATTATGTATTCCGGACGAGCTTGTTAACAAATTAATTTGGTATACTCACTTAAGTTACGCACATTATGGAGCCAGGAAATGTTTTCTTATACTGAGACAGAACCGTTATTTTGCCAACATGGAAAAGCGTATTCGACGAGTTTTAACGTCATGTAAAATCTGCCAGAAAGCTGTCAGACACGACTTCACATATTCCTCCGTTACATCCCATTGTACCCGTTAAATTGAGACACATGGCCGCTGTAGACATTATTGGTCCAATTCCCAGAACTAATAGAGGTTTTTGCTACATCTTTGTCGCTGTTGGACTCACTTCGAAATTTGTTACCTTCACTCCGTTACGCAAAGCTACCGCTAAATCTGTTTCGAAAGCATTTGAAAAACATTTTCTATTTCATGTAGGGCATGTATTGAAAGTAATTTCTGACAATGCACCACAATTTCGATCTGCGATATGGACACGTACGTTACGAGCTAGAAACATTTCTCCGATCTATATATCCAGGTATCACGCTTCTTCGAACCCTTGTGAACGTCTGATGAAAGAAATTGGTAAACTGTGTAGAATATACTGCCATAAAAAACGTACTGATTGGGATACACACATACTCTCATTCCAGGATGTAATTAATTCCATACCAAATGAGTCTACTATGCTATCTCCGTCTGTTATACTGAAAAATGTTGAACCACCTAACAAAATTAAAGAATTAGTAACCTTTCCTACATCTCGTCGACTACGACACCATGAAATTATTGACATTGCGATGAACAACATCAAACGTGCCCCAGAGCCCCGGAGAAGACAGCAGAAACAGGTTTGTACACGCCGTGACTTTCGCATAGGACAGAAGATATTAGTACGCACACATTATTTATCCAACAGAGGAAAAAGTAGATGCAGTAAATTTGAGCTTATATACGCAGGTCCATATAGAATTCGCAGCATTCCTCACCCTAATGTAGTACACGTCGAAACTTTGAGAACCAGAAAAAGCAAGGGCAATCAACATATTTTCAATATTAAACCCTTTATTGAATGAACATACTTTATGGATAGTCACACTGTAATGCCATTTGCAGATATTTATATGAACACTTACTCATGATTATCACATTTTTTCCCGGCAAGTGCCCGGCAAGGCAAGGTTAGCAGGTCGCTTTTCTTGTCGTTATATATAAGACATGCACATTTTCCATTTTTTGTGTATGTATGATTGTTTTCACATCGAAAGTAGAATTTTTTTTCTGTATGCACTGTGAAATTTTTAAGATATAACAAACACCAGTTGACTTTGACCTTTTCCTTATGATATCTCAATATCTTGACTTTTCTACATTTTTTGCTACTGTATTATGATATTGTGTATTCATTTTTGCACTTGAAAATTGCCAATGGTTTTGACATAATGCGTTTTCTATCATGCTATGCTGTATGCTTAGTCATATCACTTAAAACAAGTTTCCATTTAATGGGTATGTGATTTAAATGCAAGATATTAATCCGTATTCATCATTTTCAGAAAGCAATACCATGTAAAAGAAATAAATTATACAACCACAGTGGTCTACTATGAAATGGAAATTTTACCATCGGAATGAACAAAAGAAAATGCAATACCGTGTCATGAAGAGTAACTGGATCAGAATTAATACGCATTAACCTGAATATACTGTACACACTGTATAATAGCAGTCTTAACTAATAATTTTTCTTTCAGAATATGAGGTGATTGATGCAGGCTGTCAGAGCGAACTACACATGTTAATTTAAGTGATGAAGTATGCTAGAATTAAGAAACTCTGTACTATGAATAGTTGTATGAAGTAAATGGTAATATGAATAATGAAGGTTTTCTTTGCAGACGATGATATTGATGAAGTTCATATATTTTCTACTAGTTAAGAGATGCTATATAGTTATTTAAGTATTTGTTGCAATTCCTTTTGACAGTATGTCTTACGTCGCATAGTATAATGACTGAATGTTTTGGGAAAGACAGCTAGAGTACATACATATTCAGTACACGTTTCATTACCTGTCAATTCGAAGTTTACTACTTTTCAGCATAATGTACATTTTTTTCTTTCAGGTCAATAATCTACTTTGTATTTTTTCCAGGAGAAACTTTTCATGATATTAATACGCTATAAGCAGTTAATTATTAAACCTGTTCTAGTACTTGCATTTTTTTACCCAGTTGTGTTTATCATTTATGAATGTGATCACATATACTCTACTTGTTTCATAACCTTGCTACAGCTGACTCGTGACGAATGACGTTATTAATCCTTATTTCCAGCAATAAGTCAAAAGCAAATATTTTCATGCCCCACCAACTGACTATCGATCGCAATGCAATGCATTGCTAGCACAAAGAATTTTGTATTACATGTCCCAACTATTACCAGTATACAACTAAATAATGCTACCAGTTTAAGATATATTTCTAGTCCAAAATATAATGCAAATTTTTCTGTGTATTGATTCCATTATGTCTATGTATTATTGGACTACTGACCTAGAGTAATAGTTACAATGTGTTACATTTTAAATATGTCATATGTCACTTGCATGATATCATATAGAAACACTAACAGCTTGATGCTACACGCAATAACTCTTGTTTTGAATGATGACTTCTGAGTAATACTGAATGATATTTTGTAATAATGCATAAATGCTATGCCAATAATTACTGTAATGAGATGACTTATGATGCCAATAATTACTGTAATTAGATGACTTATGAATAATGTTATGTAATAATACTGTAATGAGATGACTTATGCATAAATGCTATGCCAATAATTTCTGTAAATAATATTTTGTTATACTCTATAAATACGATGCCAATAATTACTGTAATGAGAAGACTTATGCACAAATGCTATGCCAATAATTACTGTAATGACATGACATGATGCCAATACTTACTGTAATGAGATGAGTTATGAATGATGTTTTGTTATACTCTATAAATGCTATGCCAATGATTACTGTGATGAGATGACTTATGCATAAATGAATGCCAATGATTACTGTTATAAGATGGCTTATGCACAAATGCAATGTCAATGATTACTATAATGACTTATGCATAATTGCTATGCCAATAATTACTGTAATATGATGACTTATGCATAAATGCTATGGCAATAATTAACTCTTGTTTTGAATGATGACTTCTGAATAATGTATAAAATTTTTTTGTAACTGGTCAATGAATGCCAATAATTACTGTAATGAGATGACTTATGCATAAATGCAATGCCAATGATTACTGTAATAAGATGACTTATGAATAATGTTTTGTAATACTCCATAAATACATAGAAATGTTTAGTAACTAGCCAATGAGTACCAATAATTACTCAAATCGGTTGAAGCACTAGTGTAATTCTGAATCACGACTAGTATAAGACTTAATGTATCCTTCACCTTCTGACCTAATTACCACCAATTACTGCAATATCCGTATGTCCTGTCAATCCTCATGATCATGGAGCACTATACTTGGTTTTTGCACTAATTCTACGTTGGTGAAAGAGTATGGATTCTACAAGAATGTGGTGTTGACATATCAAGCTGCCCACCACCTTGAATGATGGATATGTTATTATGGTCCTACTGTTTGGTGTACCTAAAGTACTACCAAAATGATAACATAGACTATTAATACAACATTTCAGTGTCTTGGCCACACTGATAAATACTTCAGGGAAGAGAACTTCAGATTGTCTCACTTGGTGTTGTGCTTCTGTAGAAAGATATGGACTTTCAGCACAGCTACGTGCGACTCACTGTGCTACAACAATGATGCTATCCTTCCCATTCCTTTCCTGGTTCTTGTAAAATGCTAAAGACTTTTAGAGTGCATGTGCACTTTATTTCACTCCTTGATGTGTTTAATTCTTGTAAAATGCTAAAGACTTTTACAGTGCATGTGCACTTTATGCCATTTGTTAATATATTTTGTACTCATTGCGTATACATTTTGTCATTTCTTAATATGTTCTGAAGTCAGTGCATGTGCACTCTATTTCATTTCTTAATACGTTCTGCACTTACCAACAATGTATATACTCTCAGACTGTAGACTTAGTTAACTAAATAGATTATAGAAAAATTTGTTGCTCATGGCAAGTCCAATTGACTCACCATCGCTGCCAAATTATTGCCCCCCCCCCCTCCCCCCAGTGGAGGGTTATGTAAGAGGTCCATGATTAAGGAATTTGTTGCTAGTGCACTCGAGCAGATATAATTTCGATGGATTGCTCACGTGCTGCCTGTGATATGTAAGTTATAAGAGAATCTCAGACCAAAGAGCAGTGTTGTATCCAGCAGGAACCGTGTAGCAGTAGGAGTAAGTAGTTGCTAGCGAGCTGTCGTGTGTGTGCAGTTGGCTGGGCCGGTCGTGGGGAGCGATGGTGGAGCCTGAACAATATAATATAAGGTAAAAGTAGCCTCGCGTATATGTAGTGTTGTTATATCAAGTCCCATGTAAATGCTTTTAAAAAGAAATCTCTCAATAATAATCTTTCTTATAAAAATTAACTTTCGACAATCATTCAACTCAATTTAAAGATTTTAATAATTTCTCCAATCCTTGGTCATCCTGATTATTGTAAAGAAAAATCAGTTCTTTCTTTTTATACATGACAAATCTATCGGCCAGCATTGCACTGAGCTGTGCCAGGAAAATTTCTTATTTGAGCATATATATACGGGTTATCCGGCTACCTTATTGAGGTAAGAATTTTCTATTTGTTCAGAATGATCTTTCAGGGCCATGACGCCGCACTGCTGACGTCCAAAATTCACCAGTTTAAATTCACAGTCATTATTGAAAGGTTATAAGTGAGCGACAATTTTTTATTGAGAGATTAGTCACATTTTATTATTGATAGGTTACGCAATTTATTTTTTGGGGGGATTACGCTAAATTTCAGTGTTATAGTTATATTCTTTACTGTTGGGAGGTTTCGGAACTTTTATGTTGGGAGGTTACAACTGAAATATTCGAGAGCTCCTGAGGTATTTTGTTGATATTTTGACGTCACTTCAATTTCTTACATTCTTCGGAGTGAATCATAATTGAGAGTTGGTTAAGCAAAATTTGCAACTGTAAAGATTACGGTGAGGTTACGCTACGTAATTATTGCGCATAGCGTAATGCAATTCTTTAAGAATTCTAAAATACTGAATATTTGCTTGTATTTGACTAACAAATTTTGTGATCACTAGACCATACAAATTAGCTCGCTCATGACGATGATGTTTGGATTGTAGGGTGCTCAGCCGCGCGGTTATCAGGGCCCGTGCAAAGTCCCTACCTTTGCTCAGCCCAGTCTCGACACCTTGATGAGCGACGATGAAGTGATGACAACACAAACACTCAGTCATCTCGAGGCAGGTGAAAATCCCTGACCCCGCCGGGAGTCGAACCCAGGAGCCCATGCTCGTGAAGCGTAAATGCGACCGCGAGACCACGAGGTGCTGATCTCGCTCATGAGCAATAACCTTGTCGTACTAATGCATACTGCTAATTGTTACATACGCATAGATTAAGTCATAACAGATTGGTTTCAGGAATGAATTGTCCATTTCAGAACTGGCGACCGTGGTATTTTTTTAAATAGATAAAATGTCGTTACACTACTGTTTCTCATTAATGACAATTTCGCCTCATTATTCAAATTTAATCTTTGTAATTACGTGGGTTTGAATCATTTATTGTTAGGGATGTGTGTGATGTCCTTAGGTCTGTTAGGTTTAAGTAGTTCTAAGTTCTAGGGGACTAATGACCTCAGCAGTTGAGTCCCATAGTGCTCAGAGCCATTTGAACCATTTTTTTGTTATTAGAGCAGTGCATTCACTTGTTCTAATAACGATTAGTTGTACATTTTTCCACATTATTACGGGTTATTTTGTTGGGAATCTATGTCTTTCCGATAACTTAGGTCAATATAATCGCGGTTAACTGCAGGGTGTGCTGATGGTTGTGGGAATATTACATTGTCGTTGTGTTACCCACACAGTACTCTTTTCAAACTTCATCGACAATCACACTACATCAACATCTGCCTACCAGATGGAACTGCGCTGTTATTACGAATGCCTCGATGTAGAACTATTGGATCCGTAGTAACCGATGTGCCTGCCGTGGCAGGTGGTACGATATACTATGTTGCACTCTTACGTGCCGTCTATCTGAACCGTATAGAGCCGCCATAGTTTTCGGAGTTTATGACGCGATCTACGTCTACGGGCGCTGAAAGAGGATACGCTTCTTGGCCGGTGGGCGGGGACGCGCCATTACCTGTGGTAATAGCGAGTGTCTGCTCGGCTGCTCAAGTCTCTCTTAATAAATACGTCCCATCCTTTAATGCCTTGTCTCGTGCACAAAGGTGTGTGTAATCTCGCAAGAGAAAATATTGTTCTGTCAGCCGCGCTCCGCGTTGGACAATAAACGTCGAGCGTTCTTAACGCGAAGGACATCAGCAGGGAGATCCTCTTCTACTGCAGCGCCCATTAAGCCTTGTAACTAAATTTCAGCTAGGGCCTTCTAAATGTTGCTCTGCGATGACATATGAAAGACTGATACAGCAGTTTCGCTGAACCGAACGAGCAATTAAATGCAGACAGTTGTAGTAATAACGGAAGGAAATACTTGACGCTCCACAATTTTACTAATTTTATTGATTTTACTGTCACTCTCCAATTACGCTTTACAGGCGAATGAAAAGCTTCAATTTACGGTGTTAGCTCTGTTTATGATTGCTTCTGGTAACAAGGGCCCTACTCGGCATTCGGATTTTTCTAATTCTTTACACAGGGTGACCCAGAAATTTTTTCCTGATTACAAACATGTGTAAGTCAGAAAATGTGACACACAGAGACATCTTTTATCTTGAAGTGCGGGTAATATACAAAAGTTTATGTGTACATACATACGATTAATAAATGTTGTATCCAAATAGCCACGAACATGTAACCACCAATGAGTTGGCGTACCATTAGGTTGAAAATGAAGTCCATAATGTCCTGAATCTGTGGTGCAACAAGTAACTGCAACGTATCCTGATAGGTATTGATTGTCATTGTCGTTTCGCTGAGGAGAAACGGTCCTACGATTTTATTGTGCATAAGATCTCACCCCAGGTCAGCTTAGGGCTGCCTCTGACGGTCACAAACATCGAGTGGAGGTTCTCGCACCATCAGATTCTCGCATCGTGTCGGTTGACAACACCGTTCCAATGACATGTGGCCTCTTCTGAGGAAAGGGCACGTTTCAGATAGTCATCATCTTGCTCAGTTTCAGCCAGCACGGCACCCGCCAAACCATGACAAGCACTGTAATCCGTTGTTTGCAGGGACTGCTCGATCTGGGCTTTGTACGCAAGGAAACGAAGCTGTTTATGTATGATGCTGTGCATTGATGTCCTGGGCATCTGCAGTTCACGTGAGGTTCTGCGGACTGACTTCATGGGACCTCTCACGAAGGCGTCTCTCGCTGTCTATATTGTCTGCACATTGGTTTCAGGCCTGCCTGTTGTAAGGAGCTTACACACGCTCCTTTCCTTAAACTTCACATACCACATCTTGTTCCTTTTAACATCTGGTGACTGTCTATAGTATGCCTTCTGGAATTTTCTGTGGACTGTTGTTGGTGTCTGAGTCTCGTGAAATCAGACGACACATCGGGTTTTTCTCATGGGACGAGTACATGTTATTTGCAAATGGTGACCAATCCCGCTGTTCTTACGTCACTGGGCCGTGTAACAAACAAAGTAGTAGTAAGTGTGTATGTACACAAAAACTTGAACATGTCGCTCGCAATGAAAGAGGAAAAATGGTTATCCAGGTGTCATACTACATCACTTGCGAATGTTTGCAATGAGGGAAAAATTTCTGGGACACTCTATATTTATGGTACGTGAAGTTCAGAACTTAAATATACCTCTACCAAAGCAGTTTAATGTAACTCAGTCGAGAAAATCGACTTTAAAGATTTCCAACCATTTTTAATATGCTAAAATAAGGTACAATTCTTTAGACGATCAGTGTGGTTCTGTGGTAGAGTATTCTCTTGCTGTGTAGGGAGAGTGAGTTCGATATCACGTAGAATAAAGCTTTCAAACAAAAATGCATGTTCTGCCAGCGTTTCCGTGAGGTATAGAATACGTAATACGCACGAGACTGGTAATTGCTAGATCGAATTTATTTTTTCGTTTTATTCTGTTCAGTTCGAATACCTAAGTCATTTCAGCATAAAATCCATAAAATGTATGCTAATTAACACATTTAATTGTAATTTTTATGAAAAATGCACGTCTTATTACTTATAATTTTATACTGGACACAAAAATCAAGTTGTCACTGCAACCAAAAATTCTTAGTTGCAGATCTTTTATAAGGGACTGTTAATCAAGGTTGTATTGTTCAAAAAATACAAACTAATTTTTTTTCTATCTTTCCGCATTTCACGCTTCTTGAAAATGCTCATAGAACATGCACCTTTGTTTAAAAATTTATTTCCACAACTATTGGAAACCAGACCTCCCACAGATAAGCCGAACATTGTACTTCACATCAACGTGACTTCTGAAGAAACACCATCTTAATTTAGCACATTAAAATTGATCGGAAAACTACGAAGTCGATTTTCTGGAAGATTTTTAAGGGTTGCGTCTAACTGCTTTGGGACAGGTCTATTTAAGTTCTGAGCTTCGCGTACGGTGGCATAAACGTAAAAAATTACGAACATCTGATTGCCGTGTGGTCTTGTTGTAAGGTGAATCTGGAAAATGAGCGTTTCCTCTCCTCATCTGAAGGAGTGAAAGTTAGGGCTCTGGCTGCATCGACGTCGATGTTATTCGAAACGGAACAAAGGCCTCGATTGGACATGAAGGAGAAAGCAGACCCGCTGCAGCCTATTTGAATGAACCATCTAATGTATTTCTGAAGTAAAGCGCGTGATGCCATTCTTTCTATGGTTGGCGGAATAATAAAAAAGTAATCAGAACAAGTAAATCATAGGAAGGGTTTTACGACAAAAATAACACAGAGATTCAGAGTTAATTAATGAGGGAAATTCACATCATCTACATCTACATCTACATCTATACTCCGCGAGCCACCTTACGGTGTGTGGCGGAGGGTACTTATTGTACCACTATCTGATCCCCCCTTCCCTGTTCCATTCACGAATTGTGCGTGGGAAGAACGACTGCTTGTAAGTCTCCGTATTTGCTCTAATTTCTCGGATCTTTTCGTTGTGATCATTACGCGAGATATATGTGGGCGGTAGTAATATGTTGCCCATCTCTTCCCGGAATGTGCTCTCTCGTAATTTCGATAATAAACCTCTCCGTATTGCGTAACGCCTTTCTTGAAGTGTCCGCCACTGGAGCTTGTTCAGCATCTCCGTAACGCTCTCGCGCTGACTAAATGTCCCCATGACGAATCGCGCTGCTTTTCGCTGGATCATGTCTATCTCTTCTATTAATCCAACCTGGTAAGGGTCCCATACTGATGAGCAATTCTCAAGAATCGGACGAACAAGCGTTTTGTAAGCTACTTCTTTCGTCGATGAGTCACATTTTCTTAGAATTCTTCCTATGAATCTCAACCTGGCGCCTGCTTTTCCCACTATTTGTTTTATGTGATCATTCCACTTCAGATCGCTCCGGATAGTAACTCCTAAGTATTTTACGGTCGTTACCGCTTCCATTGATTTACCACCTATGGCATAATCGTACTGGAATGGATTTCTGCCCCTATGTATGCGCATTATATTACATTTATCTACGTTTAGGGAAAGCTGCCAGCTGTCG
The DNA here is from genome assembly GCF_023864345.2 of Schistocerca serialis cubense. Classification (NCBI taxonomy): domain Eukaryota; kingdom Metazoa; phylum Arthropoda; class Insecta; order Orthoptera; family Acrididae; genus Schistocerca; species Schistocerca serialis. Next base: position 337,152,674 of record NC_064642.1, read on the forward strand.
CACCATGCATTAATCCTCTGCAGGTCCTCCTGGAGTACGTACGAGTCTTCTGATGTCGCTACTTTCTTGTAGACAACCGTGTCATCTGCAAATAGCCTCACGGAGCTACCGATGTTGTCAACTAAGTCATTTATGTATATTGTAAACAATAAAGGTCCTATCACGCTTCCCTGCGGTACTCCCGAAATTACCTCTACATCTGCAGATTTTGAACCGTTAAGAATGACATGTTGTGTTCTTTCTTCTAGGAAATCCTGAATCCAATCACAAACCTGGTCCGATATTCCGTAAGCTCGTATTTTTTTCACTAAACGTAAGTGCGGAACCGTATCAAATGCCTTCCTGAAGTCCAGGAATACGGCATCAATCTGCTCGCCAGTGTCTACGGCACTGTGAATTTCTTGGGCAAATAGGGCGAGCTGAGTTTCACATGATCTCTGTTTGCGGAATCCATGTTGGTTATGATGAAGGAGATTTGTATTATCTAAGAACGTCATAATACGAGAACACAAAACATGTTCCATTATTCTGCAACAGATTGACGTAAGCGAAATAGGCCTATAATTATTCGCATCTGATTTATGACCCTTCTTGAAAATGGGAACGACCTGCGCTTTCTTCCAGTCGCTAGGTACTTTACGTTCTTCCAGCGATCTACGATAAATTGCTGATAGAAAGGGGGCAAGTTCTTTAGCATAATCACTGTAGAATCTTAAGGGTATCTCGTCTGGTCCGGATGCTTTTCCGCTACTAAGTGATAGCAGTTGTTTTTCAATTCCGATATCGTTTATTTCAATATTTTCCATTTTGGCGTCCGTGCGACGGCTGAAGTCAGGGACCGTGTTACGATTTTCCGCAGTGAAACAGTTTCGGAACACTGAATTCAGTATTTCTGCCTTTCTTCGGTCGTCCTCTGTTTCGGTGCCATCGTGGTCAACGAGTGACTGAATAGGGGATTTAGATCCGCTTACCGATTTTACATATGACCAAAACTTTTTAGGGTTCTTGTTTAGATTGTTTGCCAATGTTTTATGTTCGAATTCGTTGAATGCTTCTCTCATTGCTCTCTTTACGCTCTTTTTCGCTTCGTTCAGCTTTTCCTTATCAGCTATGATTCGACTACTCTTAAACCTATGATGAAGCTTTCTTTGTTTCCGTAGTACCTTTCGTACATGATTGTTATACCACGGTGGATCTTTCCCCTCGCTTTGGACCTTAGTCGGTACGAACTTATCTAAGGCGTACTGGACGATGTTTCTGAATTTTTTCCATTTTTGTTCCACATCCTCTTCCTCAGAAATGAACGTTTGATGGTGGTCACTCAGATATTCTGCGATTTGTGCCCTATCACTCTTGTTAAGCAAATATATTTTCCTTCCTTTCTTGGCATTTCTTATTACACTTGTAGTCATTGATGCAACCACTGAATTATGATCACTGATACCCTCTTCTACATTCACGGAGTCGAAAAGTTCCGGTCTATTTGTTGCTATGAGGTCTAAAACGTTAGCTTCACGAGTTGGCTCGAAGTAATTCTCGGACAAGGCAGTCAGGATAATGTCACAAGAGTCTCTGTCCCTGGCTCCAGTTCTGATTGTGTGACTATCCCATTCTATACCTGGTAGATTGAAGTCTCCCCCTATTACAATAGTATGATCACGAAACTTCTCCACGACGTTCTGCAGGTTCTCTCTGAGGCGCTCAACTACTACGGTTGCTGATGCAGGTGGTCTATAGAAGCATCCGATTATCATATCTGACCCACCTTTGATACTTAACTTAACCCAGATTATTTCACATTCGCATTCGCTAATAACTTCACTGGATATTATTGAATTCTTTACTGCTATAAATACTCCTCCACCATTGGCGTTTATCCTATCCTTGCGGTATATATTCCATTCTGTGTCTAGGATTTCGTTACTGTTCACTTCCGGAGTTGACAGAAGCCAGCCGCTGTGGCCGAGTGGTTCTAGGCGCTTCAGTTCGAAACCGCGCGACCGCTACGGTCGCAGGTTCGATCCTGCCTCGAGCACAGATGTGTGTGATGTCCTTAGTTTAGTTAGGTTTAAGAAGTTCTAAGGCTAGGGGACTGATGGCCTCAGATGTTAAGTCCCATGGTGCCTAGCGCCATTTGAACCATTTAGTTGACAGAAAACAGAACTAAAAACGAGGAAAGTGCACACGGGTACTACCCGACTACGACAGCATTGCACATGGCCTCCCGTGTCTGTTACCGGAAACACGCGACGTCGTTACAGTAAACAAGTGCAGTGGTGACGAAGGAAAACGCACTGCAATGTGAATAGTTTCCAGGCATTTGTGCATATAATAGTATCAAGTGGTTTAACGTGTCCTGGTGAAATATCACTATAATAAGCTCAAGATAAGCTGACCGAAGCGCTTTCACTTTCACGTGCAATAATAGTGTGGTCGACTAATAATAAGTACAATGTGCAGCAATAAACAGAAGGTGCAAAAGGCACCTGAGGAAAATGTAAGTCATCTATGTGCACATTCCTTTTGTTTCCGTTTGTTTGCTGTCAATTCCATCAAGGGTACAAGCTAATTTACCCGATAGTACAAACTTTAGTTTGCAACCACGTCGTGTTTACGTGACTTGTACATTGTCATACGATTTTGAACAGATCTTGAGGAAAGAAAGGTGGCAACAAGATTAATACAGGGCGCTATTTACAACTGATGTACTGCTGTTCATATTTCCGAAACAAAGTTACAAGGAAGGCAATCAAGCCAGTTTATGTGTCCCTGGTAGCTAAACAACGTTTTTTTTTATTTTACTTCTGGACAAAAACTTATCTGTGATGATCAAGAAAAAAGGGACGCTGGCGCTTCAGGAGAAGTAGTAAATATTTTAGTGGTACAGACTATTTGACTGAAACATTCCATATTACATCCGTCCAGTTTTTATTGGTTACAGAGATCCAGATGTTAGAATGTAACACAAACAAATTCTCCCAGAAGGTGTTAAGCACAGGCGAACGATAAAGCCCAAAGACGATTTGCATAAATTACACCAATGACTCCAATGCACGTTCGGATTTTCTTGACTGAGACCTCCGAGGTCGTCTTGGTTCTGTTATGTGGGGAAGCACTACACATAATCGCCAGATGAATTCGTCTATTGTTTTTACTTTCTCTTTGTAGAAAAAAATGGCTCCGAGCACTATGGGACTTAACATCCATGGTCATCAGTTCCCTAGGACTTAGAACTACTTAAACCTAACTAACCTAAGGACATCACACAACACCCAGTCATCACGAGGCAGCGAAAATCCCTGACCCGCCGGGAATCGAACCCGGGAACCCGGGCGTGGGAAGCGAGAACGCTACCGCACGACCACGAGCTGCGGACGTTTCTTTGTGGAGACCGAGCGGTCTAGAGCATTGGTTACCACAATGGACCCGCCATCGGGAGGACGGCGGCTGTTCGAATCCGCGTCCGGCCATCCTGATTTAGGTTTTCCGTGATTTTACAAAATCACTTGAGGCAAATGCCTAGATAGTTCCTTCAAAAGGGCTTGCGCTCCGTTTCTGATGACCTCGTTGTCAGCGGAACGTTAACCACTAATCTTCTCCTCCTCCTTCTCTGCGATCTTCACAGGCAAAATCTAAAACCGTAAAATCCATAAAGTCCGCGAATTTCGTGGCCAAGAAACATGACCACTTCCACCAATTCATCTTCCAGGTAATGTTAGGTTCAGACTTTTGACGATACATCAACTGACGATTAGAATGTGCAGACGCCTCGTCGTTCTGGAAGACCGGCAACGCCAAGCGTGGATACTCGAGTGTCGTAAAAGAGTTGACAGTTTTCTGCTATGATGAGAGTAGGTTCTTTTTGTATACGAATGATGGATGTACATACGTGCAGCGCAGACGTGGCCAGCGTCCTATTCCGGAGTGCATACGCCCGGGACATTGAGGTCCTACTCAAGGCTTCATTGTGCGAGGAGGCCATCAGTTACAACTCGCGGTTGTATCTTGTGTTTCTGCAAGACAAAATGACCAGTTCCGCCTCATTGCACAGGTGCTACTGCCCTTGCTTCGACGAGAAGATGACGTGCATTTTTAACAAGACACTGCACGTCCATCTATACCTGCTACGATGCAATGTGCTCTTCGTGGTGCACAAAACCTGCCCTGGGCAGCAAGATCACCATATCTATCGCTTCTTCAGCGGCTTCCGCTTCTTGGTGAAGGGGTCAGGTTTATATTTCACCACTTTAACGCACTTGGAGAGGATTAGTGAGGACCACAGGTCCGTAAATCTCTCCTCCGATGGTTTGTTTCTTTATTTTTATTGTCTCATTTCTAATATCCCACTCAACTAATGCCCTGGGGACTTTTCACTGATGCCAGGGCTGAGCTGTGGTAGTACCTTCTTCTCGGATATGACGTACAACATGTTAGAGTTAGTCTAATTTTTCATGAATTTTTTTTTTTTTTTTTTGGACCTGAGTTGATTATTTCTACATGAGTTTCCATATTGATCTCATTAGGCAGTGTCTGGACGGTGCATTAAGTGTTTTAATTTCTGTGTTAGTTTTTTCATAAAATGTTTACTATGATTTAAATGTTCTAATGACTTTTTGTTATTCGTATCGTGAAGCACAAAGTATCCGCCGAAGGACTTTGTTTCGCAATACCTGGATGTGTTGTATTTGCGTCTTGCTAGTGAGGCCCCACGATATGCTCCCATAGAGGATTTTTGATAGTATAGTTCTCTTTCGGAGTCTAACCTTTGTTGAGCTTCCTGCTGCGAAATAATAGCATCAGTTTTCTTGCCAGGTCAGCTGATGTAAGGTTTAGGTCTCGCAAGTGTCTATCATAGAAATGGTGCCGGTCACTTGTGACTTCCAGATACTTGACAGTTGAGTTCCGTGGCACCTCTTGTCCCAGCATAGTAAGGTTTCTGTCTAGTTGTGGACGTTTTTTGTTAAAGTATATTGTCGTTTATTAATCTTGTCATGTTTGCACGACTCTGTGGTGATGTTCAATTGTGTCTGCAGTCTTCTCATGTTGGTGTCCACTCGTGCACTATGTAATTTCAACGGCGAACTGCGCCAGTTGAACGTTTGCAATCGTCTGCATGCCGTTGACATGGATTGTAAACGAGAGAGGTAACAAGACTGAGTCTTCCGGAATTCCCGCCTCTATGAGTCTGACCTCCGATCTGATGACGTCTGTTAGCACTCACATTTTTTTGTTGAAGAGGAAGTTCGCTTTAAGTTTAATATAGCTATCTAGATCGTTGGCCGGCCGAAGTGGCCGCCGGCCGGTGTGGCCGTGCGGTTAAAGGCGCTTCAGTCTGGAACCGCGTGACCGCTACGGTTGCAGGTTGGAATCCTGCCTCGGGCATGGATGTGTGTGATGTCCTTAGGTTAGTTAGGTTTAATTAGTTCTAAGTTCTAGGCGACTGATGACCTCAGAAGTTAAGTCGCATAGTGCTCAGAGCCATTTGAACCTAAGTGGCCGAGCGGTTCTAGGCGCTACAGTCTGGAACCGCGCGACCGCTACGTTCGCAGGTTCGAATCCTGCCTCGGGCATGGATGTATGTGATGTCCTTAGGTTGGTTAGGTTTAAGTAGTTCTAAGTTCTAGGGGACTTATGACCTCAGCAATTGAGTCCCATGGTGCTCAGAGCCATTTTTGGGACGTTGTTTAGCTTCTTATCTACAATAACAAGTTCTCATGCCAGACCTTATCAGCAGTCCAGGTTTCCGTATGAAATTCTTCGTAATATGTTCAGTAATTCCCAACACTTGGAGCTCCGCCGAAATCTTCCGCTGGAACCCACATTAATCTGGTCGATTCGTCTCATCTTCAGTTGAAATGTCCTGTAGTTTGTCCTTAATGATACTTTCGAAAGTTTTTCCAGAACTGCTCAGTAATCTGATCGTTCTGTGATTGGCAGATAAAGTCATTCCTTGGTTGTAGAATAGGAATGACAAATGTCAACCGCCATTTTTATGGAAAAAAGTAGATGAGCAAGCAGCTGTTGTCAATTCTAGTTATTAGGATGAGTGGTTCTCTCGGCAGTCCCTTGAGTTGTTCATTAGCTATTGCATCTGAATCAGGTGCTTTGATGTTCGCAAGATTATTTAGCTAACTGTTGTCAGTCGAGGTGAGTACCTGGTATCTGTATGGCTATCCGCTGATTACTCTCTTTCCTGGTTGCCCAGGTCTTCCTCTATTTTGTGTTGCTTTTTTGAACGGGTCATTCGTAATTCCGTTTCCAGTCTCCAGCGGGTGTTTCGAGTTTTTCTCTCTCTCATGCTCCAACACTTGCTTCGTCTTTTTAAACTCGCGGACCACGCTACTGCACGTGCAGATACAGGTACACAGACGCCAGAGGCGTCGATGGGCGGCATAGAAACACAGTGTGCACATATACAATTCATGCGCACTACAGTTCTTTGCCGTCTATCAATGTCTACGGCACCTGTATATCTGTGACCACATTAGCAGTGGCGCGGTGCGCGAGTTTAAAAGGAAGGGGCGAGTGGTGGAGTGTCAGTCTTTCGGCTCACTCTGGAGGTGGCTGAACGATATACAGCCGAAATATTACGACAAGAAGCTGAATTTACGCGGCAATATAATTAAAATGTTCTAAGGTGAAGACACTTGGAACACATTTCCGGCCCTATCTTCATACGATCCTTTGGTGCTCCTTATTCTCTCAGGGATGGTTTTCTGTAATTTGTTCCCATTCAGCAAACTCACCCCGTGTACTACCAACTCTGCAGTGATACATCCTATTCCTTGAATGAGAGGTATCGCATCCTTAAATACATATGTAAGAGAAAAGATGTTCGTGACTGAGAGTAGACGATAAGTGGTAAGCACACCACTGTTGCGAGGTGTTTTAAATCACAGCTACTGATACCGGAGCTAACGATCCAGTGACTGTACGGAAGTGGGCAGCAGTCAGAAGACCCTACCAGCTGGAGGTGGAGATAGAAGTTCCATGGAACGGGCGGTGCGGAAGAAAGAGCTGCATGAAGTCTAACAACGCGACATGTCAAAGATAAGAAATGTAGTTTAATTGTTAATTATCAAGTTGAATATCAGATCTGTTATGTACGTAGAACAGAGAGGCAGTGTACGAGTTGGTAGCTGTCTACATTTATCATGCACTGAGTTGTAATTTTGAAGATAATATATGAGGGGGATTTAGAAGATTCTAGCCCAACAATTAAAGAATGACAGAAACTTCATAATACCAATTTATTTTTCAGTGTAATACTCATGTACACTAATACACTTGCGGGCAGGCTCAGATAACTTCTGACAACCATTCAAATAAGAGGTCTTCGATTTAGAGTCTAACCAAGTGTTAACAGCATCTATCACTGCATCATCACTGTCAAACCGTCGTCCTTTGAAGTCCTTTTTTAGATCCGGGAAAAAGAGAAAAGTTTGATGGGGCCAAATCTGGAGAATATGGCGGATAATGCAATAGTTAGACCCCGCAGTCACGAAGAGTTTCCAGTGTTGCGAGGGCTTTGTGCGCCGGTGCGTTGTCCTGATGCAAAAGAACTCCGAGCGCCAGTTTTCCGCCCCTTTTCTTCTTTACCTCTTCTCTCAAACGGTGCAAGATGGTGCAATAGTATGATGCACTGATAGTTACGCCCCTTTGCAAATAATCCACCATAATTACCCCTTCGGCACCCCAGAAGAGCAATGTCATCACCTTACCGGCTGATGCACTCGGAATTTTTTTTGGGTAGAAATGAAAGATGATTCCGTTATCGTGACTCTTGTTTTGCCTCAGGATAAGTCTTTCAGGACCTACCGTGATGAAACTTTCCGCATTCCCACAATATCCACAACAATGTCATGAGCACGTCCATGGGAGATTCCAAATATAGTTTCAATGTGCTGTAACGTTGTTCAATGGTCCTGCAAAATCGTATCGCGAATTGCGGTCACAGTTTCATGAGTGGCAACGGTGACAGGCCTTCCGCTCCTTGGCGCATGTTCCACACTCCCTATTCCACGGTTGCTGCCGGACACGCAGTTTTTCACTGTTGAGTAAGCCGGTGCACTGTTCTTAAGTGTATTCCGCTTGTCCTCCGCAATTTCCTTGGGCGTCATTCTCTTCAGTCACAGTACAGTTCTTGATTCTCTCGATATTCCCGATGTTGCGTACACCACTGTATACAACGCATCTTATTGGTAAAACTAACGAAGCTAGAGCTGCGTAATTTGATCTGTACACCCACAAAGGGCCACCATAAAAGTAGGTGGTGTTGTTTGTGCGAGACATTACGGTAACTATCTCGGGCTAGAAACTTTCCGACCGCCCCTCGTAAGAAGGTGAATTGCGCCTCACTTCTTATTTATGTGGTGGGGTGAATGAGAACGAGAAATTAATTTATAGCAGGCTTATCTGCAACCTGTAAGGAGGCGAAGTCTGAGCCAAGTTGGAGAGAGAGGGATTCAGGGCACGTATGGGCCCCGATTAATAATACACTACTGGCCATTAAAAATGCTACACCAAGAAGAAATACAGATGATAAACGGGTATTCATTGGACAAATATATTATGCTACAACTGACATGTGATTACATTTTCACGCAATTTTGGTGCATATATCTTGAGAAATCAGCACCCAGAACAACCACCTCAGGCCGTAATAACGGCCTTGATACGTCTGGGCATTGGGTCAAACAGAGCTTGGATGGCGTGTACAGGTACAGCTGCCCATGCAGCTTCAACGCGATACCACAGTTAATCAGGAATAGTGACTGGCGTATTGTGACGAGCCAGTTGCTAGGTCACCATTGACCAGGCGTTTTCAATCGGTGAGAAATGTGGAGAATGTACTGGCCAGGGCAGAATTCGAACGTTTTCTGTATCCAGAAAGGCCCGTACAGGACCTGCAACATGCGGTCGTGCATTATCCTGCTGAAATATAAGGTTCCGCAGGGATCAAAAATGGTTCAAATGGTTCTGAGCACTATGGGACTTAACAGCTATGGTCATCAGTCCCCTAGAACTTAGAACTTCTTAAACCTAACTAACCTAAAGACAGCACACAACACCCAGTCATCACGAGGCAGAGAAAACCCTGACCCCGCCGGCAATCAAACCCGGGAACCCGGGCGAGGGAAGCGAGAACGCTACCGCACCCGCAGGGATCGAATGAAGTGTAGAGCCACGGGTCTAACACATATCAAATGTAACGTCCACTGTTCAAAGTGCCGTCAATGCGAACGAGAGGTGACCGAGATGTGTAACCAATGGCACCCCATACCATCGCGCCGGGTGATACGTCAGTATGGCGATGACGAATACACGCTTCCAATGTGCGTTCACCGCGATGTCGCCAAACACGGATGCGACCATCATGATTCTGTAAACAGAACCTGGATTCATCCGAGAAAATGACGTTTTGCCATTCGTGCACCCAGGTTCGTCGTTGAGTACACCATCGCAGGCGCTCCTGTCTTTGATGCAGCGTCAAGAGTAACCGCAGCCATAGTCTCGGAGATGATTGCCCATGTTACTGCAAACGTCGTCAGACTGTTCGTGCAGATGGTTGTTTTCTTGAAAACGTCCCCATCTGTTGACTCAGGGATCGTGACGTGGCTGCACGATCCGTTACAGCCATGACGATAAGATGCCTGTCATCTCGACTGCTGGTGATACGAGGCCGTTGGGACCCAGCACGGCGTTCCGTAATACCCTACTGAACCCATCGATTCCATATTCTGCTAACAGTCATTGGATCTTGACCAACGCGAGCAGAAATGTCGCAATACGATCAACCGCAGTCGCGATAGGCTACAATCCGACCTTTATCAAAGTCGGAAACGTGATTGTACGCATTTCTCCTCCTAACACGAGGCATCACAACAACGTTTCACCAGGCAAATCCGGTCAACTGCTGTTTGTGTATGAGAAATCGGTTGGAAGCTTTCCTCCTGTCAGCACGTTGCAGGTGTCGCCACCGGCGCCAACCTTGTGTGAATGCTCTGTAAAGCTAACCATTTGCATATCACAGCATCTTCTTCCTTTCGGTTAAATTTGGCGTCTGTAGCACGTCATGTTCGTGGTGTAGCAATTTTAATGGCCAATAGTGTACTTATCGGTGACTGAGTATTCAGTAAGCAACATTCATCGCATACAAAAGTAATGTTCAGGTGGCAACTTATTTAAGTGTTTGGTGCACGAGGTGAAGCATAACAAACCAGCATGCAGCCGAAGCCAACCTGAAACACTTCACCTCCTAGAATATTTACTAATCTTCACAAAACAGAGAGTAGTTTCACAACGACTGACCTCTCCAGTCCATCTGGTTCGACCTGGTCATGCCGTTCGATCACAAAGGTCAGCAGGACCACCCAGTCTCTTCCCACACCTCTGCCAGGGAACCGTCAGTCCGTGCCCGGGGTGCGGCTTCGTGCAGATGGAGATGGTTGGCCGGCGCTCCGGCTTTCAGCGCCGGCGGCACCCGCTGCGCCGCACAGTGGCCGGCCCAGGACGGCGCCGCCCGGCGGGGGGCAGCGCCCACGCAGCCACTGGCAGCGGCCTTTGAAGAGGCTGCCTTTTCGAATTTAATCGCTTTTCTGTGAACAGCTGTCATTAGACGCCCGGGCATCGGAGCGCGCTTCCCACGAACTGCCGCCGCGGGAAACGCGGCCTCGATTTCAATTTGAGTCCCGGCAACAAGGCGGCCTTTGTGCACCTGCACAACAGCGGCGGCAAAGGCCGCGGTGGGCGCGCTGCACAGACGCCCGCCGGAAAATCGCCCCTAGCGACCGCCGCCCTCATATTGATGGCCCGTGTCCGGCACCCGCTGGGCGCCTAAATGAAAACCTTCTCACCGCCGACAGGCCTCGTCAGCGCCGCGCCAAAGCGCCTCGCACGGTGGCTCTGTAGCTGATCGCTCTTTACGAAAGGCGACCACTTTTTGAAAGGTGCCCGCAGCGTCCGATGACACGCTTGATAACCGGAAAAAGTTCCTTCTCGGAAGAGAATCCAGTAAATAGAAATACTTATAGACGATTCTGCTGACCAGTACTGCCAGAAAATTGTTCGAGTTAGTGACTAACTTGTAAAACCGGTGAAAGGCGGTGGAAGAACAGAATTTCTTCCTCCACGATGCACCCGAACTCCGCCGACAAAATTTCGGAGCCTGTGCAGGGATATTTTCTGAGTATACCTGTACCAAGAAATTCTCAGTTCCGATAGCTCGTAACTGCTGTGGTCTTCAGTCTGAAGCCTGGTTGATGCAGCTCTCCACACTGCTGTATCCCGAACAAGCCTCTTCCTCTCTGCAAAACTACCGGAGCCTACATCCGTCTGAATCTGCTTACTGTATTCAAGCATTGGTCTGCCTTTACCACCACGATGATGATGATGGTTATAATATAAAATTAACTGTTGGTAAGGCGGGTAACACGTTGAGATTCATTGGGAGAGTCCTTAGAAAATGTAGTCAACAAAGGAGGTGGCTTACAAAACACTCGCTCGATCTATACTTGAGTAGTGCTCATCAGTGTGGTATCCGTACCAGGTCGGGTTGGCAGAGGAGATAGCCAAGATCCAAGGAAGAGCGGCGTGTTTCGTCACAGGATTATTTGGTAAGCGTGATAGCGTTATGGATATGTTTAGCAAACTCAAGTGGCAGACTCTGCAAGAGAGGCGCTCTGCGTAGCGGTGTAGCTTGCTGTCCAGGTTTCGAGAGGGTGCGTTTCTGGATGAGGTATCGAATATATTGCTTCCACCTAATTATACCTCCCGAGGAGATCACGAACGTAAAATCAGAGAGATTCGAGCGCGCACGGAGGCTTTACGGCAGTCGTTCTTCCCGCGAACCATACGCGATAGTGTCGGAAGTCCCATGCGGCTTTTCGCGGATGATGCTGTAGTATACAGAGAAGTTGCAGCATTAGAAAATTGTAGCGAAATGCAGGAAGATCTGCAGCGGATAGGCACTTGGTGCAGGGAGTGGCAACTGACCCTTAACAAAGACAAATGTAATGTATTGCGAATACATAGAAAGAAGGATCCTTTATTGTATGATTATATGATAGCGGAACAAACACTGGTAGCAGTTACTTCTGTAAAATATCTAGGAGTATGCGTGCGGAACGATTTGAAGTGGAATGATCATATAAAATTAATTGTTGGTAAGGCGGGTACCAGGTTGAGATTCATTGGGAGAGTCCTTAGAAAATGTAGTCCATCAACAAAGGAGGTGGCTTACAAAACACTCGTTCGACCTATACTTGAGTATTGCTCATCAGTGTGGGATCCGTACCAGATCGGGTTGACGGAGGAGATAGAGAAGATCCAAAGAAGAGCGGCGCGTTTCGTCACAGGGTTATTTGGTAACCGTGATAGCGTTACGGAGATGTTTAACGAACTCAAATGGCAGACTCTGCAAGAGAGGCGCTCTGCATCGCGGTGTAGCTTGCTGTCCAGGTTTCGAGAGGGTGCGTTTCTGGATGAGGTATCGAACATATTGCTTCCCCCTACTTATACCTCCCGAGGAGATCACGAATGTAAAATTAGAGAGATTAGAGCGCGCACGGAGGCATTCAGACAGTCGTTCTTCCCGCGAACCATACGCGACTGGAACAGGTAAGGGAGGTAATGACAGTGGCACGTAAAGTGCCTTCCGCCACACACCGTTGGGTGGCTTGCGGAGTATAAATGTAGATGTAGATGTAGACTGGAGCAGGGAAATGAGGTAATAACAGTGGCACGTAAAGTGCCCTCCGCCACACACCTTTGGGTGGCTCGCGGAGTATAAATGTAGATGTAGATGGTGGTGTGATAGCACCATGTTTCGACGTTCGACGCCTGTCTCTTCAGCGCTTATACTCAAAATGGCCCATATCATAATTCGTAGAGTGGGGAGGGCGGTTCAAATTCAAATGGTTCAAATGGCTGTGAGCACTATGGGACTTAACAGCTATGGTCATCAGTCCCCTAGAACTTAGAACTACTTAAACCTAACTAACCTAAGGACAGCACACAACACCCAGCCATCACGAGGCAGAGAAAATCCCTGACCCCGCCGGGAATCGAACCCGGGAACCCGGGCGTGGGAAGCGAGAACGCTACCGCACGACCACGAGATGCTGGCGGGGGGGGGGGGGGGGGGGGGAAGGGGGCTTGGAATGTGAAGTGTTTTTGATATTTTGGAAGACGGATGGCGACTTGCAAGTACCACTAAAAAAGTACACTTCCTTAAGTCACTTCCCATCGACCAGTGAGCATGACATCAAGAGAGCATTACGAAATACTGACTTTGGAGGTTGACCTGTACCGGAGTTAAGGTGTACTCTCTACCCTATTTTGCGAAGGAATAGATTTTTTGTTAACAATTGGCTCTCAACAACCCCCAGCTCCGAGAGTATACGGAAACAGAGCACCATAATTGACGATACTGTGCACTAAAATAAACACAGACAAGAAATGGGAGGAGAACTGTACGATTTCAGTGATAATCTCTTTGTCAATTGATTCAGAATGAGCCAATTGTGGGAGCATACAGCTATTTTCCAACATTATAGCTTGTAGGTCGGTGGGGGGGGGGGGATGCATCATCTGCAAAGCCTGATAACACTCCTGTAGGCTTCTCTACGCTACGGTCGTCCTTCCTCTTCGAAGCATAACCTTTTACCATATGGGTCACAATATACTTCCTGTAAACGCAAGCACAATCATCAATCTTGTTCGACACGTATAAAAAATGGTTCAAATGGCTCTGAGCACTATGCGACTTAACTTCTGAGGTCATCAGTCGCCTAGAACTTAGAACTACTTAAACCTAACTAACCTAAGGACATCACACACATCCATGACAGAGGCAGGATTCGAACCTGCGACCGTAGCGGTCGCGCGGTTCCAGACTGAAGCGCCTAGAACCGATCGGCCACACCAGCCGGCAGTTAAAATACATCATAGCAGATGGCAACCATAGAAATAGTGTAGAAAACACGAGTTGTTTCGAGATCCGATCGTAACTGATGGCTCGCGAAACATGAGTAAACTCGGGATCCATTCGCAATGTATAATTTCATTACAACATTTGTTGGTTGTAAAGAGGAGACTACCGATTTAACAACTCTGATACATGTGCTCTTGAAAATGAAAATGTTCCTGCCGAATTCACCTAGTGAAGTCTGGGAAGATAACTTCCTCTTCTACGTCGATTTAATGATCACTGACGTATACGACGATACGGCAGTGCAACGTTCCTGACTTCATTTCAGAATATAATATACACCGGTAACTGAGACCTCCTATATTTTCTTTGCCTGTGTAAAAATCCTGCTGCAAGCTCTGTGGCTGTTCGAAAAGAACAGTGAAGTTGAACAGGTACTTCCATCTACAAGTGCTATTTGATCGTACATAGCGCATGCCCCTTGCAAACAATGGTGTGCCCATAGCGTTGGAAAAAGAAACAATGCACTGAATTGAGGATGTTCTTCCTCATGATAAGGCAAGTAAAGTCAGCCTTGCATATGAACCTGCAAATGATAGGGAATTGAAGCTGAACATGAAGGCGTGCATCTTCTAGAGCAGTGGTTCCCAACAGGTGGTCAGCGGACCCCCAGGGGTCCGCGAGCGATGCCAGAGGGGTCCGCAAGATGCTATTAGAACAAAAAATATATTAAATATATTTCGTATGATAACAGTTTTTTTTGTTTTTTGTTTTTGCCGCTTCCTGCATGAGCATAGCTTTAGCGAACGATAACTTCTGCGTCTAGCATCTTCCTAGAGCCAACTGACACTAGCACACTCTAGCGGAAAATTAGAATTAGACAGAGGCAAATAGTTCTGCTGTATGCCGCTAGACTGCCCGCGCTGCCTCTTTGCAGCTGACAGCTGACAGTCACTTTACACAGAAACTCGCATTTTAGACGACAATCGGCCATTGTTAATTTATTGCCAGTGCTTTCACAGACCGTGTTGTTTACATATTAAATATTCTGTATTTAAACAGAGTGTTTGTAAAGCGTTGTTTTCTAAGTACCAAAGATAGAAAACGTATAAAAAGACTCTTAATTTGACTTTTTTAGATACTTGATACTGTGATATGACAAGGTACCAGTCATGAGGGGGTCCTCGAAATAATTTTGTTGGGAGCCAATGTTCTATAGCATGCCATTCACTGTTTTTATGATGTTTTTGTGTCAGTCACTTCTTCAACATTCCATCATTACCTTTGCTCTTGTATGGCGATACTCATGAAGGCACTACAAGAGAGGATACTTTTCTAGAATTAAGGGTGTTCTGTAGCTCTTCCAAAAATTTAGTGTTACCGATACACTCGGCTGAACGAGATGTGCTCGTTTCCACGAAAAGCATCAGATATTTCAACCGATTGACGGATTTCAGAGTTTCAACAATGATTTGAAATTTTTGTGAAACAGCGAAATTTTCGGATAGTATCTCCTTTGTTTTCATAACGGAAACTAGAACCTGCGAAAGACTCAGTGTCCTGTTACAACAAGAAATCGTCAGTGAAAACTTCGGTGAAATGAAAACAATTTGGTCCTACAAATAATCAGAAAAGTGTAGGTGCACTCAGGACTCAGGCAGAGTCGCCGTTCCCTCCAACCTCCCAGCGAGGCTGATGATAACAATGCAGGTGCGAAAGATGTTGTGCATTAAAAACTGTTTCTACCTCAAAAGACATCCACCTATTCGGAACGTAACACGTTTCATACTTAAATTTTTTATTCGCGTTTTGTACTATCCTCGCAGTCATCCGCACTCTCCTCAACGCTTACAATGTTTAAGAGTGAAGAGAAAAAGAAGAAAATTTAAGGTTTAACGTCCTGTTTGTTACATTACTTCTTTTTACCTGTCATTTGCATTCTCCCTATTTTGGGGCGGGCTGATAGCGGCCATAATGTCAGTCTTCAGCCATTTCAATACAAAATTTAAAGATTTTAATATAAGAAATGTTCATGATAAGAAGATGTGATGATGTTGATGATGATGATATAAGCTAAAGTCTCTTTATTATGAGCATAAGTGACTGAGGTTCCTGGTAACTGTGGGGAGGGAATGGAATGTGAGACGTATTAGAGACGCTGTTACGTGTTAAAGCATGTGAGATGTCTACACGGGAAGTAACTGATAGATGGGATGCGGGTTTTAAGAGATGAGAGGGATGCCATCTCCGCAGGAAAGGATGGGTTGGTGCCCTCATTTAAGATGAGACTGGATAGACACGGTAGGATAGATTTCAGGTTGGAGTTCACGGTCTCTGAGAAGAGGAGGAGGAGGAGGAGGAGGAGGAGGGGACGAGTGTTTCACATCTCGTCGACAACGAGGTCTTGAGAGGTGGAGCAAAAGCTCGAATTAGGGAGTGATGGAGAAGGAAAGCAGCCGTGCTCTTTTGCAGGAACCACCCCGGCATTTGCACTATACGATTTAGGGAAATCGCGGGAAACCTAAATCAGGATGACTGGACGCAAGTTTGAACCGCCGTCGTCCAGAATGGGAGTCCAGTGTGCTAACCATTGCACTACCACGGTTGGTAAAATTATATCGAGAAAGTACATGGAGTGTCTGCAGATGAAGGGAAAGAGGAACGTGTTGATAGAGACGCAGCAGCAGCTCAAGGTTCTAAGGTGTTGGGACTCAACTTTACAAGAGATGCTGTAAGTAGGCTGTTTAGGTTTTTATGTTGGTAACGCCACGTAGCGCTCTTTATGAAAATCAGTGACTGTGCTGTGTGCAATCTGAGGCTGGTTGTACTCATTGTTGGAATATTCGCTTGTGTAGTGTTCGGTAGTTGGATGGGAACAGCGCGTAGCGTTGCACAATTGGAGGTGAGTCGCCAGGAGTGGTGGATGCGGGGAGAGAGATAGCAGAGTTTTGAGAGCGGACAATCTGGACGTGTGTCCTTCAGAAAACGGAAATTTGTAAGACTGGATGTCACGAACTGAACTTCTGAGGTCATCAGTCCCCTAGAACTTAGAACTACTTAAACCTAACTAACCTAAGGACATCACATACATCCATGCCCTAGGCAGGATTCGAACCTGTGACTGTAGCGGTCGCGCGCTTCCAGACCGTAGCGCCTAGAACCGCTCGGCCACTCCGGCTGGCTTTCATTTGCTAACTATGCCTATCAGTAGTTAGTTCCTTCAGCAGTTAGAATCTTTCATTTAGCTGACTGTATTGCAGTAGTTCGAGTAGCGAAGATTTTTGTGAGGTAAGTGATTCATGAAAGGTTAGTCAGGGCCATTCTTTTGTAGGGATTATTGAAAGTCAGATTGCGTTGTGTTAAAAAAAAGAAAAATATTGTGTGTCAGTTTAGTGATGATCAGAATAAATAAAGATAGAAATGTCTGAGTACGTTCAGTTTTGCTCAGCTGTTTGAAAATCAAATAACATAAAAGGTTTACCAGCACATTCATTTATAATTTTTCTAAGGGGACGTTACAGTGTAGCAGGGGCGAATGTGTCCTAGGTGTTCGAATAGATGTGAGAACTTAATAAACTGACTGAGGATACGAATGGAAGAAGGTATTCAACACGGAAAGTGAGTTGGAGTGCATGTTGTTCCATCATTTCAAGGAAGTGGTGAAACTTGAGACAAATGGGGAGTTCAGTCTTATACTGGGTTAGGTAAGACTGAGGTAGATGAGATTTCTGTATTTGTGGAAGACGGTTGTGAGATTTAATTCCGCTTATGATGTTGGTAAAAAGTTCTCATAGATTTAGTCCATTGCGTGCTTGGGATGTTTAGTGGGTGAGTGTTCCAGGTTAGTTTTTGACTGAGTAATAGTCGTAGATCTTTTAGTGTTATGGTTAGGTGGATTGGACGGTTTCCGATTCTCAAGCAGCGGTCTCTGGAACTGAATACCCGTACAGATTTTCTTAGGGTCTATGATTATTGCCTGGATTTTTGAAGGGTTGATGGGTACACGAGAAGGTGAAGCGGTTGAGTTGAATTTGGAAGGATATATGAGACAAACGAAGTGTAGGATAAGTCGTAAGGAAGGCGGTATCGCCAAAACATCAGACGAGGAACATAGGAGGAGATCTTTTTGAGACGACGGCTGCGTATAGGGATACGAAAATGTGAGAGGACAGATTCTTGGGGCATGTCTACATTTGGATGAAAAATTAGGTAGTGTCTGCCTCTGCTTATTACATAGGATGGACAACTCCATTTGAGACGTAACACAGACTCGTAATGAACAAGGATAGGAATGTAAATCGGCTATGTGCTTTCCTTAGGACCGAACATGGTATTTGCCTGAAGCAAGTTAAGGAGACTATTAAAATTTAATTGGCTGAATAAGGGAACTGAAACCTACTTTTACGAAAACGAGTCAAATGCCTCAACTACCGCATACCTTGCTAGTAGCGTCAAGCGGTGATCGCTAAGGAATGTGCAGAATCTACGGTAATGGACAATTGATGAGGCTGACTAGCCCCAGATTCCAGAACACCCAATTCACCAAACTGGTCGAGTTACATAGGTGCCCACTACATTGAATAAATTACTTCTCCAGCTGCACAATACAAAGATGGCCATTGAAGCTGTAACACCATCAAGACAGCATGCAAGAAAAGTCAAACTGCATTAAGCATAGGGCCAACTATACAAATCAAAGCGCCATAGGCATGCGTATTCGAATCCAGAGATATGTAAACAGGCAGAATACAGCGCTGCGGTCGGCATTGGTTCAAATGGCTCTGAGCACTATGTGACTTACCAGCTATGGTCATCAGTCCCCTAGAACTTAGAACTACTTAAACCTAACTAACCTAAGGGCGTCACACAACACCCAGTCATCACGAAGCAGAGAAAATCTCTGACCCCGCCGGGAATCGAACCCGGGAACCCGAGCGTGGGAAGCGAGAACGCTACCGCACGACCACGAGCTGCGGACGGTCGGCAATGCCTCCGTGAGACAAGAAGTGTCTGGCGCAGTTGTTAGATCGGTCACAGCTCCTACAACGACAGGTTATCAAGATTCAAGAGTTTCAACGTGATGTTATAGTCAGCGCACGAGCGATGGGACACAGCATCTCTGAGGTGCCGATGAAGTGGGGATTTTCCAGTTCGACCATTGCACGAATGTACCGTGAATATCAGGAAACCTGTAAAACATCAAATCTTGGACATCACTGCGGCCGGAAATAGGTCCGTCGAGAACGGGACCAACGACGACTGAAGAGAATCATTCAACGTGACGGAAATGGCACCCTTCCGCAAATTGCTGCAGATTTCAATGCTGGGCATTCAACAAGTGTGAGCTGGTGAACCATTAAACGAAACATCATTGATATGGGCTTTCGGAGCCGAGGACCCACTCGTGTACTCTTGATGACTGCACGTCACAAAGCTTTGCACCTCGCCTGGGCACGTCAACACCGACTCTGATTGTTGATGACTGTAAACATGTTGCCTGGTCGGACGAGGCTCGTTTCAAATTGTAACGAGCGGATGCGCATGTACGGTTATGGAGACAACCTCATGAATCCAAGGGCCCTGTATGGCAGTAGGAGACTGTTAAAGCTGGTGAAGGCTCAGTAATGGTGTGGGGCGTGTGCAGTTGGAGTGATATGGGACCCCTGATACGTCTAGATACGACTCTGACAGGTGACACGTACGTAAGCATCCTGTTTGATCACCTGCATCCATTCATGTCCATTGTGCATTCCGACAGACTTGGGCAATTCCAGCAGAACAATGCGACACCCCACGCGTCCAGAATTCAGAATTGCTACAGAATGGTCCGAGGAACATTCTTACGAGTTTACACACTTCCGCTGGTCACGAAACTCCCCAGACAAGAACATTATTGAGCCTGTATGGGATGTCTTGCAACGTGCTTTTCAGAAGAGATATCCACCCCTTCGTCCTCTTACGGTTTTATGGACAGCCCTGCAGGATTCATGGTGTCATTTCCCTCCAGCACTATTTTAGACATTAGTCGAGCCCATGCCATGTCGTGTTGCGGCACTTCTGCGTGCTAACGGAAGCCAACACTTTGCCGACGCAACAGAAATTAACCAATTGTGAGGTGCGAGTTGAACAACATTCCAAAACAAGACGCTCCTGGCAGGTTCACATTATTGTATGAACGTTCTGTACGTTGTGCTCAATTGAAAGGAGACTATGTGGATCACTTGAAGCGTTAAAACCAGCACCTTAAGTTTTCTCAATTTTTTTATTAATCCAGTGTCGCAAGTTTTTGGTGTCGAGGTATGTCGGTGTATTTCTTTGCATTTAAGTCTTCCTTAAGGAACATACGATAGTCTTACGTGTAAAATATCTATCTGATATGATTTACTTTTCATTTACTTATTCTTTCAGATGGACTCTGGATGATTGTTGATAGCTGGTTAAATAATTTCTAGCTCTTGAAAGAATAAGAAAAGCATGTCGCTGACAGCCAACAAGGGGCTGCAGAAAAGCTTGGCTGGAGCTTCCCGAGTACATGGTACTTTGTTGTGAGAAACGATGCCATACACTCTCGAAGTAACTCAGTACAACATGAGAGAATCGAATGCAAAATGAAGTCGCGTGAGAGTAGACACGTGATCTATAATTTCAGTGTGAAATGGCCATCTCATGGTGCACTGTCCACTGAGACCTGAGACCTGCTGTCGTTCTTCGCGGGGGGGGGGGGGGGGGGGGGCGGTGCCGTTAGTGGAACGTGGCTACGTGGCTTATCTGCTTGGTGTTGGTGTAACAAGAAACATCTTTTCATTTGACCAGGCGACACGTTTACGTCAACCCACTACCGTGTCTCAATGATCCCGTGCTTGCTACAGACTAAATGACGATATTGTTATGTCAACGTTGAACTATGTAAGGGTGGTCTGCGGCAAGTAACCATGTTCACTAGTATACCCTGAACGGTGAGCTTCTGAGCATTTACTCCCGCACTAGCACTGTACAGACGACAGTCAGATCTAGCACACTTCGCCGCTTATCCAGCTTCATGGAGTAGGGAGGCCTCTGACCTTCATGTGCTGTGATGAATAAAGCCTGGGTGTCTAACACCTTACCAAATGGTTCAAATGGGTCTCAGCACTATGCGACTTAACTTCTGAGGTCATCAGTCGCCTAGATCTTGGAACAAATTAAACTAAACTAACCTAAGGACAACACACACATCCATGCCCGAGGCAGGATTCGAACCTGCGACCGTAGCGGTCACGCGGTGCCATACTGAAGCGCCTAGGACAGCACTAACACCTTACCACCCACTACTGTTTTCACCGACTTCCCTTTCCACAGAATTTCATGACACCAACAAGCGAACGGTCAACCAACTTACCCGTTTTCCGGTTCCTCACACCCATGCATCAGGCCGTAACAATCTGCCCTTTGCAAAGTCATTTGCGTCATTGCATTTCCACTTACGGCCCGTATTCTCGCTAGAATGATCCTCTATTCATAACTTCTCCTCATATATATAGTTTCCTTACCGTATCAAGTACCAACAGGTGGCATTCAATCTCATGGTAACCAGCGGTCGCCGTGTTTTGGCATATCTACATCTACATCTACATCTATACTCTGCAAGCCATCGTGGGATGCGTGGCAAAGGGTGTATCCCATTGTACCAATTATTAAGATTTCTTCCTGTTCCATTCACGTATGGAGTGAAGGTTGATTGATTGTTTGAATGCCTGTGTGCGTGCTGTAATTATTCTAATCTTATCGTCACCATCTCTGTGTGAGCGATACTTACGGGGTTGAGATATATCCCTAGAGTAATCATTTAAAGCAGGTTCTTGAAATTTTGTTAATAGACTTTCTCGGGACAGTTTACGTCTGTCTACAAGAGTTTGCTATTTCAGTTCCTTCAGTACCTCTGTGACACTCTCTGATGGATTAAACAATCCTGTGGTCATTCGTGCTGCCCTTCTCTGTGTACGTTCAATTTTCCCTATTAGTCCTAAGTGGTATGGGTCCGACACGCTTAAGACATATTCTAGGAAGGGTCGCACGAGTGATTTGTAAACAATCTATTTTGTAGGCTGATTGCACTTCCGCAGTATTCTACCAATAGTCCGAAGTCTACCATTTGCCTTATCCACGACTGAGCACATGTGATCATTCCATTTCATATTCCTACGAAGTGTTAAACCCCGGTATTTCTATGAGTTGACCGATTCCAACAGTGAATCATTTATATTATGGTCATAGGATACAACGTTTTTTCGTTTTGTGATGTGTAAAATTTTATATTTCTGAATATTTAGAGCAATTTCCCAGTCTCAGCACCATTTTGAAATCTGACTGAGTATCTATGCAGCTTCTCTCAAATATACTTCATTATAGATAACTGCATCATCTTCGAAAAGCCTAATTTTACTATTAATATTGTCCGCAAGGTCATCAATATACAACATGAACAGCAAGGGTCCCAACACACTTCCCTGTGGCACACCTGAAGCTACTTCTGCATCTGACGAAGACTTTCCATCCACGATAACATGTGATCATACTTTTGACAATAAGCGTAGTCGCGGTGCTGTGTCAAATGCTTTTCGAAGTCAAGAAATACTGCATTTACCTGGTTGCCCTGATCCAAAGCTTTCAGTACGTCATGTGTCATGTGAGAAAAGGGCAAGTTGGGTTTCACATGATCGGTGTTTTTGAAAACCATGCTGGCTGGCGTTGAGGAGGTCATTCTGTTCAAGATACCTCATTGTGTTTGAGTTCAGAATATGTCCTAAGATTCTACAACAGATCGATGTCAAGCATATTGGACGGTAGTTTTGTGGATCACTTCTGCTACCCTTCTTGTAGACGGGTGTGACTTGTGCTTTTCTCCAAGAACTGGGCACAGTCTTTTGTTCAAGGCATCTACGATGGATTATAGTGAGAAGAGCGGCTAACTCAACCGCAAATTCAGTATAGAATCTGACAGGGATTCCATCGGGGCCTGCAGCTTTGTTCAGTTTTAACGATTTCAGCTGTTTCTCAACGCCACTGACACTAATACTTATTTCATTCACCTTTTGTCTCATTCTCCCAGAACTGGACACTAACTTTGATGCGACTAACAGCCTTTACATACGACAGAATTTCTGTGGTTTTTGTGAAATGTTATTCTGCTACGGTAGTCATTGAAGGCGTCACGCATTGCCCTCATGACAGCGAAACGTGTTTCATTCAGCATCCCCTTATCCTTTAGCCCTACGCTTTGTATGTATATATTTTGTGTTACACGTCTTACAGATGCCACATGGAACTGATTAGACAGCCTAGTTTGGAATTTTCAAAATGGTCATTAAAGTAGGCCTTCATGTGGGGTAAGCTAAATCTCGCAAACGTTGTAAACACCACAGCTGGACAACTTGACATTCTTCGTGTTGTTCTGACCACGTCACAGCCGTCTCTAAGCCGTGGAAAGCTTGCTCACTGTATGGGCTTTCTATTTTTTTTTTTCAGGAACGTCGTTATCGCTAGGCTTTTTCTCGTTGTCGGAAGGTCTTGGTTGACAATAATACTGGCAATCATTTCATCTTCTTCCAGTACTTGATAGGAACGGTCATCAGCATCACAACCTAGCCCATCTTGAATATTTTCCTGATCATGTTCTTCGAATGCAGAAGATTTTTTAAATCACCCAAGCCAGTTCGGGTATAAATTGGTTGTTAGGTTGTTCTCTTAGGTGCAATGACAAGACTCATCTGAAGTAAGAAGCCTACTCCAAGCTTTGTGCCGTGTCTAAGTCCTGATTTTCTGCTAGTTTCGTCATTTTTTTGCGCAAGCTTTTATCTTCGCTATCCAATTCTGCGATGACATCATTATTCTTTTTACTGCCCTGTATCGTTGCGATTTCAGCTCCATAATCCCGAACTAAGCTTAATACACCAGCACCTTCCTTTTTCAACAGACCTGTTATTTTTAGTTCTATGGTGAATATTAAGAGCAATGCGTTTACTATTAGCCGCCATTGCGAACGACAGAATAACGACTCGATCTGTCACTAGCGAAGGTTCAAACGTCAAACGACGTTAGGCAGGGCGGCGGAAACCACCGAACTGCCTAGAGTCCGTCGTCATTGGAACTTCTACACGGCTCGCGCGCGCAGATTTGAATTTGCTGTGTGGAGCGTTTACGGTTAACGGATATTTCGGTTGATCGATATTCGAATAATCTATACTCTATTGCGATGCTATACTACTGCCACTGCTACTCTTTCTACTTTGTAAGTAGGCTGTTTAGGTTTTTTTATTAGTAACGCCACCTCTGTATAAAAATCACTGGCTGTGCTGTGTGCAGTCTGTGTCTAGTTTGCATTGTTGTCTGCCATTGTAGTGTTGGGCAGCGGCAGCTGGATGTGAACAGCGCGTAGCGTTGGGCAGTTGGAGGTGAGCCGCCAGCAGTGGTGGATGTGGGGAGAGAGATGGCGCAGTTTTGAAATTTGTCATGAACTGCTATATATATTATGACTATTAAGGTAATACATTGTTTGTTCTCTATTAAAATCTTTCATTTGCTAACTATGCCTATCAGTAGTTAGTGCCTTCCGTAGTTTGAATCTTTTATTTAGCTGGCAGTAGTGGCGCTCGCTGTATTGCAGTAGTTCCAGTAACGAAGATTTTTCTGAGGTAAGTGATTTGTGAAAGGTATAGCTTAATGTTAGTCAGGGCCATTCTTTTGTAGGGATTTTTTTGAAAGTCAGATTGCGTTGCGCTAAAAAAATATTGTGTGTCAGTATAAGCACAGTCATGTATAATTTTTCTAAGGGGACGTTTCAACTTCTATTATTACGTTGTACATTGAACCATCACGTCTTGGCTTTTCCATTTAGTAAATACGGTTTTTCACCGTTGTACTCGTAAACTATAATTTAGTGATAGCAGTGATCGAGGAAAACGCCCTTCTATGTAGAATTTAGCATAATATTCTGAGAGCGAAGGCAGCTCAAAATTTTATGCGTTCTGTTTTACGTACGCGAGCTGCTTAGTTCAAGAAAGAAAACAAATGATATGCGAGAGTACTGACACGTATCGCGAGCATCGGAAAACGATGCCAGCGACGTAAATTCCGGGTTTATAGAGCGCGTATTTACAAATAAAATGGGCGTGCTTATGGTTGTGCCTTTTTTCTGGGAAGTTCGTATTAAATGTTAGTGAAGTTAAGGACGTTGTAAAACTCGTGCCAGATACGGGCCCGTCAGTATATCAGCCGCTCCAGACCGGCTGCTTACGGCCTCTCTAAAACCGATACGCCGGCCGGCTCAGGGTAAATTTCAGCGCGTGTTCGAGCGGCAAGGCGTATGAATAAAAATGGAGGACACGGGAGGACGAAGCTCTCCCAGAGAGCAGGGCAGTACTTTGGGGTAGTGGGAAAGAGGTGGGGGGATAGGGGGAGGGGCGAGTCTGCGCGTTAATCGGCGCGGGGACTGTTTAAAAACTTTTAATGCTATTGTACGTTACAGGCGGTGGCCGCTCCCTTGACAGTTATTAACCGGCGTATTCCATTGCCGCGGCGCGCTGCCTCGTCCTTAAAGATAACGGCCAGCCCGCGCACATTCAAACAGAGACAGAAGGGGAGAGAGAAGGGGGGAGAGAGAGAGAGAGGGGGGGGGGGGGAGAAAGAGAGAGAGGAGAGAAAGGGAGGGGCGAAAAAAGTTGCCACGGTGGCTGTGGCGCTGCGCACTCGAGGGCACTGTACATTAACGTGGCTTTTAAAACCGTGTACCACGGGGCGATAGCGTAATTTTAAAAGTGGGCAGTGTAAACAGCAACACTATTAAGGCGGGCGGGAGAGCGCGCTTGCTCGGCTCGGGCCGACTATCTGCGCCGGCACCGCAATATACGCTAACGATAAGCCCCGGCGAACTGCTGCGTCATTTCATTATGTGCGCGCGTCGGGCTCTCGGGGAAATGGTAACTGCCCGCCCAAGAATTGAGCTCAGCAGTATTTCGCTCCGCCGCCGCCGCCGTCGCCGCCAACGCCCTCGAACGAGCCACGCTGTGCCGTAACTATGCGTGGCCACGAAAGTAGACTTTGCAGCACGGAGCAGTGGCCTTGCACGGCTGATGCGGATCGCATAGTTGCGCCGCAGCGTTGCGGTGCTTTAGCTCCTGGTGGTTTGTTGGTCGATGTCTGCTCATTATCGGCAGCGTATACAGGGTGGTCCATTGATCGTGACCGGGCCAAATCTCACGAAATAAACGCCTGACGAAAAAACTACAGAGAAAGAAACTTGTCTAGCTTGAAGGGGGGCGCTATGGTTGGCCTGCTAGATGCCGCTGCCATAGTTCAAACGGATATCAATTGTTTTTTAAATAGGAACCCCCTTTTTTATTACATATTCGTGTAGTACGTAAAGAAATATGAATGTTTCAGTTGGACCACTTTTTTCGCTCTGTGATAGATGGCGCCTTAATAGTCACAAACATATGGCTTACAATTTTAGACGAACAGTTGGTAACAGGTACGTTTTTTAAATTAAAATTCAGAACGTACGTGTCGGCGGCTCGTGGTCGTGCAGTAGCGTTCTCGCTTCCCGCGCACGGGGTCCCGGGTTCGATTCCCGGCGGGGAAAGGGATTTTCTATGCCTCTACATGACTGGGCGTTGTGTGTCTTTCGTCCTCATTCACTCGCAAGTCGCCGTAGTGGCGTTAAAGAACTTCTGGGGCGGCGGCCGAACCGCCCCGGGAGGGGTCTCCCGGCCACCAATGCCATACGCTCATTATTATTTTTAGAACGCAGGTACGTTTGAACATTTTATTTCGGTTGTTCCAGTGTGATACATGTACCTTTGTGAACTTATCACTTCTGAGAACGCATGCTGTTAGAGCGTGATTACCTGTAAATACCACATTAATGCAATAAATGCTCAAAATGTTGTCCGTCAACCTCAATGCAATTGGCAATACGTGTAACGACATTCCTCTCAACAGCGAGTAGTTTGCCTTCCGTAATGTTCGCACATGCATTGACAATGCGCTGACGCATGTAGTCAGGTTTTCTCGGTGGATCACGATAGCAAATATCCTTCAACTTTCCCCACAGAAAGAAACCCGGGGATGTCAGATCCGGTGAACGTGCGGGCCATGGTATGGTGCTTCGACGACCAATCCACCTGTCATGAAATATGCTATTCAAAACCGCTTCAACCGCACGCGAGCTATGTGCCGCACATCCATCATGTTGGAGGTACATCGCCATTCTGTCATGCAGTGAAACATCTTGCAGTAACATCGGTAGAACATTACGTAGGAAATCAGCATATATTCCACCATTTAGATTGCCATCTATAAAATAGGGGGCCAGTTATTCTTCCTCCCATAATGCCGCACCATACATTAACCCGCCAAGGTCGCTGATGTTCCACTTGTCGCAGCCATCGTGGATTTTCCGTTGCCCAATAGTGCATATTATGCCGGTTTACGTTACCACTGTTGGTGAATGACGCTTCGTCGGTAAATAGAAGGCGTGCAAAAAATCTGTCATCGTCCCGCAATTTCTCTTGTGCGCAGTGGCAGAACTGTACACGACATTCAAAGTCGCCGCCATTCAATTCCTGGTACATAGAAATATGGTACGGGTGCAATCGATGTTGATATACCATTCTCAATACCGAATTTTTTTGAGATACCCGATTCTCGCGCAATTTGTCTGCTACTGATGAGCGGATTAGCCGTGACAGCAGCTAAAACACCTACTTGGGCATCACCATTTGTTGCAGGTCGTGGTTGACGTTTCACATGTGGCTGAACACTTCCTGTTTCCTTAAATAACGTAACTATTCGGCGAACGGTCCGGACACTTGTATAATGTCGTCCAGGATACCGAGCAGCATACATAGCACACGCCCGTTGGGCATTTTGATCGCAATAGCCATACATCAACACGATATCGACCTTTTCCGCTATTGGTAAACGGTCCATTTTAACACGGGTAATGTATCACGAAGCAAATACCGTCCGCACTGGCGGAATGTTACATGATACCACGTACTTATACGTTTGTGACTATTACAGCGCGATCTATCACAAAGCGAAAAAAGTGGTCCAACTAAAACATTCATATTTTTTCCGTATTACACGAATACGTAATAAAAAATGGGTGTTCCTATTTAAAAAAGCGCAGTTGATATCCGTTTGGCCTATGGCAGCGCCATCTAGCGGGCCAACCATAGCACTATCTGGTTTCCCCTTCAAACCAGACAAGTTTCGTTCCTTGTAGTTTTTTCGTTTGATGCTTATTTCGTGAGATATTTGGCCCGGTCACTATCAATGGACCACCCTGCAGTGTTGAGCGCTGAAACAGTCCGGAAACAATGACTACCGCCAGAACGAAGTACGTACTACAGTGTGAGCCACACAAACCTGAACTACTTTGATGAGTCATAACATTTCAACCAATAGTGGGACACATTTGCAATTTTGGGTCATGATAATATTCGACTAGGAGATTACATACATACATATTCCGCGACGTTCTGCGAAGTGTATCAACAGCAGTGTTGCTTACTTCGTGTGTAATGGCCTCACCGAGTTCTGCAGTAGTCCGAGGTCAACTCTTGTACAATCGGCTTTTAAGATACCCCCACAAGAAAAAATCCCAGATGGGGTTTAGGTCAGGTGAAGGGAGGGGAGGGGGGGGGGGCGGAAGCCACACTCTGTTTTTAAGATATTCCCACTGGAAATAAGGGAAGCGTCAGACGTGTAACACTTTGCTCCACTTTGTTGGATATAGCCTTCTGTAAGTTCAACGTCACCGAGGTGTTCCACAAATGTATTGAAGATGTCCGTATAAACTGCAGTGCCTGTCGTCGTATCGAAGAACATGAGGCCGACAATACTCATGGCAGTTTACACCATCCTAGTATCTGCTGTTAATGTGTTGATGTAACCTGATAGACTGAATCATGCTTCATCTGTAAACCGAGTTAGAAGTGGCCGTGCGGTTAAAGGCGCTGAAGTCTGGAACCGCAAGACCGCTACGGTCGCAGGTTCGAATCCTGCCTCGGGCATGGATGTTTGTGATGTCCTTAGGTTAGTTAGGTTTAACTAGTTCTAAGTTCTAGGGGACTGATGACCACAGCAGTTAAGTCCCATAGTGCTCAGAGCCATTTTTTTGTAAACCGAGTTATGGAGAGGATGTAAGGACGCTGAACAAAAAACCCCTGAAACCATCGACAGTAACGCATTCTTGTCTCACAATCTGTTTGTTGCAATGCTTGCATCATGTGCTGTCTGTATGGCCACAATTCCGAATTCTTCGCAGCAGTCTGACGTGTACGATGTGAAATGCCTGCTTCCTCGCTCAATCAGCGCAACAGCTTCTTTGGAGACTTTCCTAACGTCTTCGAACATTATCGAAAATCTCTGCTCTCAATGATGGTCTGTGTTCACTACCGTCACAGTATAGTACACGGGTCGTTTCCATCTTCCTTAAAATCGATAAAATTGTTTGTTAAATCATGGACACCGAATTCTCTCCGCAGTACGTATTGTGCTGTAAACAGCGAGTCTGTCTTCCAGTAAGTATTCAAAATAAAAACCCGCTTTCGAAGTATGTACTGCATGTTTCTGGTTAAATACTGCGATCAGATCACTGATGTGTTCGTTATTGCCACACGGCGCGAACTACACGCTCAAGGACTACACAAACGCCGATCGACGAAGCTACGAACTGTCACGACCTGAACAAATGTGGCATTATACCAGACAATGGACCTCACGCGCAGAAATAACTTGCCAACAATGGGCGGTACTTCTGATTCTCCCAGAGATAATTAAAACAACTTTGTGGTGTCACCGCCAGACACCACACTTGCTAGGTGGTAGCCTTTAAATCGGCCGCGGTCCGTTAGTATACGTCGGACCCGCGTGTCGCTACTATCAGTGATTGCAGACCGAGCGCCGCCACATGGCAGGTCTAGAGAGACATCCTAGCACTCGCCAGTTGTACAGCCGACTTTGCTAGCGATGGTTCACTGACAAAATACGCTCTCATTTGCCGAGACGATAGTTAGCATAGCCTTCAGCTACGTCATTTGCTACAACCTAGCAAGGCGCCATTACCAGTTACTATTGATGCTGTAAAACATGTACCGTCAAGACCGATGTTCTCCAATTATGGATTAAAGTTAAGTATTCCAGCAGCTACGTACGTTTTTTGTTAGTCTCATTTCCTTGACCTGTTCCAGACCTCACGCCAGCCTGCGTGAGCTAAAACGCGTGCCTTTCGGCTTCCTCTCATAGTGAGTTGGCTGTCTTGCCAAGCCACAACAAACTTTATAGTTTCTATGAGCTCTCGAAGAGAAATTGTGACACTTTCAAGTAATTCAGGGTTATAGTGATCGGCCTGCACAACTATTTGAAGTATATATATTTTAAAATATAGGGTGCTTCGAAAACATTATTAACAAGACTGCATCTACTGCGAAAGATCTCCTATCTCGTGAGTTGTCATGCATGCAACAGTGTAAGATGATACGATGAATAAGATTTGAACCTCTCATCCTGAAGCCTGATACAGGAACAGTGTTCCTTAAATAAATTGCACCTCATTGTCGCCTAACAGCCACGTCAATGTCACGTGACACAGTCGTGGATAAAGACTTCATCGACCATCGCGTTGTCCTTTCCGCGTTTGGTGAAAAATAAATAACAGATACCAGTGACTTCGCTTTGGAGGAGTGCTTAGCTGAAAGAAAAAAAAAAATGGTTCAAATGGCTCTGAGAACTATGGGACTTAACATCTGAGGTCTACAGTCCCCCAGAACTTAGAACTACTTAAACATAACGAACCTAAGGACACCACACACATCCATGCCCGAGGCAGGATTCGAACCTGCAACCATAGCAGCAGCGCGGTTCCGGACTGAAGCGCCTAGAACTTAGCGGAAAGAGTGCGGGTCCATAAGCGGAAGTACATCAACGAAACTATGACACAGGTGATGGACAGGGTTCGTGACCTGTTCAGTAAAGAGCCACCACGTTGTCAGACTGTGATAGTTCATCAACTCAAACGGAAACATGAGCTGAAGCTAGTGCGTTAGCGATACCTTCACCCTGAAAGTCGACTTGAAATAGAGCTGCAGAACTTGGAATTAAAAGGAGCACAGTGAAAATCCAGCCAGGGACTTGCTGGTCACGCTACAGAACTAACAAACCGCGTGCAGCTGTGAATTTGTAAGCACACTTGAACATACTTTGTTTGAATACGATCAATATAATGAATTTAGACAGGGAGTTGACATAAGACCTTATAGTGTATTTGACATGGGCCGTAATGAAGAAAAGTTCAAGCTTTTTGATACTATAGCGAATAAGATACCCCAAGTAAAACTAGATCAAGGGATCCCAGCCTGGGGGGGGGGGGGGTAATTACCCCCTGGGTGGTAAAATGAATTGTTCTGAGGGGGTAAAAAAAGGGTTTGATTGTATGTCAGCCAAGAAACTAAATATTTTTATTTATCTGAATTTTGTAAGGCTCTGATATTGCTTACATAAGTTACCAATAACTATTTTTTTCTCAATGACTGGCGCTAATGCGTGACACTGTGCAGTGGAAGTTACTGAATCCTCATATAGTTCACCCACTACACATATATTTCCTACTCTGTACTATATTAATAAAAGTGAGACAAGTACGTAACGAACGCTGATTATCTCATTGAAATGTCTTCTCAAAGTTGTAAATTGTTACTGCAATAGATCAGAAATTGCTTCAGTGCTCACTTCGAAACGAATAAATGAACCAATTGGTAACATGACACTGGAGTGCTCTGCACAGTATTGTTATTATCATCATCGTTGTTATTATTATTCAGCGGTCAAGTCATTAAAAGACCGAAGTCTTCCAATTCCCACTAGTTCGGAAGTAAGGATTCCAGAAATTAAGTGATTTACGAACAGTAAATAGACCTATAGTGCCCGCGTTCTAAAGTAGTTGATTTTAATTGACGGTGCAGGACGAGAGTCAAACAAGGGCCGCAAGGGAGAAAAAGTGGTGTCGAGCCAAGTCAAACAGAAGGCAGGAGAAGGTGTTACACAATTGAATTTAGGACGCAAACAACACATCCAAGTGTCGCATGTCAAGTGCTCAAGAGGCTAGCAATGCACCGGGAATTACTTCATCAATCATTCTAGCATACATACACATACTCGCGCTAACCGAAGACACACATGGAAAGGAATACTGTAGATGTGAAAATAGATTTTTGTCTGCGAAAGCAATGAAAATAAAAACAAGGAACTGAATTGATTTTGAGCAGGATTTACGATCTACAGTGACTTAGAACGACCCAAATTTAAAAATGGTGGTTAGACATGAACAGTTCCAACTGTCTCAGTGATTCATTAGTGCACGGCTTAATAAACCACCTCCAAAAAACAAAGTATCATTTGTTAGGCGCTTGAGTTGGGTGGGGTGGGGGAGAAGGGGGTCGGGGGGCGGCGAGAAGGCGGGAAGGGGGGGCGGATACTAGCTAATATCTGATTCCCCTCAGTGGTAATGGCCAAATAAAGGTTGGGAACCACTGAACAATATGTATATCAAAGAGAACAAATTAAAACAAACAAAGGGCTCGAGCAAGAAAGTGAAATCAGTAGCAATCAAAACAGTTCGCACTGAACACTATGGGACTTAACTTCTGAGGCCATCAGTCGCCTAGAACTTAGAACTACTTAAACCTAACTAACCTACGGACATCACACACATCCATGCCCGAGGCAGGATTCGAACCTGCCACCATAGCGGTCGCGCGGTTCCAGACTGTAGCGCCTAGAACCGCTCGGCCACTACGGCCGGCATCAAAACAGTTCATTACAATTTAAGATCAACAAATTCTAACGATGCTGCAGGTTGAGACACATCACTCGAAGTAATGACGAGATCAGGACATCGTCTTTCCAACAATGCGAGTAATCAGGAGTCTAAGAAAGATCAGTGAGGAAATAGCTACTCACAGAGGACGCTTTTTCTAAGTGAGGAGCTGCGATCGGGCTTCCGGTGGCGTACTCTCCCGAATGGTCCTGAAGAAACGGCTCCCGATGAATCCGGTGGGGATGTGGTGGTGGATGCTGGCACAGCGCCGCTGAGGGTGCAGAGAGCCGGCCGTGGTGGCCGAGCGGTTCTAGGCACTTTAGTCCGGAACTGCACGACTGCGACGGTCGCAGGTTCGAATCCTGCCTCGGGCATGGATGTGTGTGATGTCCTTAGGTTAGTTAGGTTTAAGTAATTCTAAGTTCTAGAGGACTGGTGATTTCACAGTCAGAAATACTTTCAGAGAACTCGATAGTGTATATTCGGACAAAGTATATCGTTAGTACACTGACTATAGTAATATTGTATATAGTCATAGTAAACAATTACAACTGATTTTTGTTGATGGTTGAAAGTAGATTCCGATTACTTGAGCGCCAGCTGCTCCAGGGAACCAGATCATAATTCTTACACACAACGTCTGTCCAAAATGTCCCGTGACTGATTTTACTCCTGGCGTATAAGCAATGTCAGCGCAGTGATTACGGTGGCAGCTTGAACTAACAGCAGTAAAGAATAGACGTGCATTCGATCAGTTAGTTGGGAGCAGGCAGTGTTAAGTGGTGGATGTACGGCCGTAGTTTGTCAAAGTTCTTGAGTCGGAAACCGCAATTCATCAACATTTCTTCATGAAATGTTCAAGACATTTTCCAGAATGTTCAAAAGAAAAGAGAGTGTGTGCAAAGTTTGCCTGCACACCCTGATACCAGAACAAATACAACGACGCATGGACGCCTGCCGCAATTTTATTGAAATGCAAAGCGTGGACAGTTCTTCTCTCGAAAAACAATCGTCACGGGCGGACGAGCCTTGGCTGTATCAACACAAACGTACCACAAAACGACAAAGTGCAGATTTCACGTGAAGGGTCAACGCTTTGGCGACGCAACCGACATTCACGCCATTGTGATAAGCGAGCTGAGAGTTCAACAAGATCTCAAATAAGGACTATTCTGACAGTTTCACATGGTTATATGCAAGTTTTGTGGATTATTCTTAAGTAAGGGGAGACTATGTAGAACGTGAAGCACTGCAACCACCATCTTAATTTTCCTCAACTTTTTATTGAACGAAACATTTTTGGATCGAAAGGGTAAAACAGCACATTTACTCAAAGTGACGTAGTCACGATAATTAGTTTTAACGAGTTAGGATATTTTATTTGAGATATGCCACATTTGTTCTACGCTGAATAACGATTGTAATGTGCCGGCCGGTGTCACCGAGCGGTTCTAGGCGCTACAGTCTGGAACCACGCGACCGCTACGGTCGCACGTTCGAATCCTGCCTCGGGCATGGACGTGTGTAATATCCTTAGGTTAGTTAGGTTTAAGTAGTTCTAAGCTCTAGGGGACTGATGACCTCAGAAGTTAAGTCCCATAGTGCTCAGAGCAATTTGAACCATTTGAGTGTAATGCCTGCTTTAATATTAGTACAGTTTGTGTTATACGAGTGGCATTATGTAACGAGACGGCAAGTTTAACTTGTTTCTAGCAATAAATACAGTAATTATATCTTATACATGAATGAAGATTGAAAGTTGCGGTGTATCTTAACTTACGAATCGAAAATAAAAACTTAGCTTGCAAGTCATTGGTTCAAGTAGTTGCCGACAGAGGTCTCCCTGGAGCAGTTCGCTCACTAGCTCTCTCGTTTTGTAGCAGTCAGGCATCAGGACATGTGGGGTTCCCGCCGTTTCCACAGTTGCAGGAGCATATAAAAAATTACATTTTTCAGCATTACGCAGTATCAGCCCACTGTCTAGAAGAGCATCCATCAACGATGGGGCACCACTAAGGCTAATTCAGATTTCACATTGCAGCATTGGACAACTGCAATGAATGCCAGAACTCCAGACATGTTCGAAAGGTGTGGTTCTGGATGTCTGGATGTATGTCGTCCATCTAGTGGAGGGTACACTGAACGTTTGTTGACGGTAAAAAAAAACTTTTTTCTTAAACATAATAACTGTAAAAAGTACCCCAAGGCTGTATGAATCCGTGCAAAAGACACACCCATACAAAATCGGATGGTTCTTTTGAAAGAAATACTTGTAGTTAAAATTCATCCTTGGCTATATATGTATAAGATTGGCTATATATGTATAAGATATAGTCTTGTGAAACTGAGTGAATGTTTTTATGATACCAGTAAGTGCATTTGGGTTTGTGCCACAGAAGGCGGTGGGATTAGGTAATGACTGGGTTTCGTTTGGGTGTAAGTACTTAACAAGTTATAAACACTTTTATTAATAATGAAATGTAGCAAATCAGCATCATCGAAATTAAAACACAAGCAGTTTGTGTGTGTGTGTGTGTGTGTGTGTGTGGATGCACAGCAAAGAGTAAGAGTATATTGTACGTGGAAAATTAGCAGTGCTCAATCCAAAAAATGCACATTAAATTAATATATAACGTAACATGGTAACTCAATAAAATTCCTGCCCATTAAAATAACTGTAGTTTTATAATAACAAGGAGGGAACAAAGCAATAGCCAACCTGACCGCTAATAACTATACAAGCTCGAAGGAATGACAAGAAAAATAAGAGAGTTAGGCTTCACATCAGGACACAACAGCCAAAAATAAACTAACTACTACTGACACGCAAGATCCCCAAAACCAAAACAAACTCAGCTAATCAACAGGAGATATCAGTAAAGAGAAAGTTAAATCACACCAAAGTAGCCTACAGAATGCAGGCGTCTGCACATTGTAGTTTCTGCCGACCACAATTGTCAAGGCCCTCTTCTTGTGCACTATTGTTTGAGAGCAGAAACAAAGTTAACACCTCCTTGTGTCTTGTCAGCACAACCTTCCCTGGAACTAAGACATCTCGTTACATCTGCTTGCGCGGTATAACCCTTTGTTGCCTGACGGTACTTAAAAGTACCAGTAAGTTTTGACACTCATTATTTTCTCGTGGTGCAGTTTCATGATCTGAGAGCCTGTTGGTACGTAACAGTAACTCTGCTCTACTGTTTCATACATGTTATTGTACAATACATAGACCTCTCTGGCGGTCCGAGCTAGAAATTGTTTTTCGCGCGCTGCTGTGAAACCAGAAGATTGTATGTGCTTGTTTCCATGCTGTTGCCTGAATTTGTGCGCAATTTATTGAAACTTCCGTTGAGTTTTCCATTGTACGCACTTAGCTTCTTTGTTTTTTTATAATAGTTTGAAGCATTACGTTACAAGTGAATGAGATAAAGTGGAAAATATAAGGCGTACTTATTAGTACCGTCAGGTTGTGCAGACACTGGACTCGCATTCGGGAGGACGACGGTTCAATCCTGCGTCCGGCCGTCCTGATTAAGGTTTTCCGTGATTTCCCTAAATCACTCCAGGCAAATGCCGAGATGGTTCCTCTGAAAGGGCACGGCCGACTTCCTTCCCCATCCTTCCCTAATCCGATGAGACCGATGACCACGCTGTCTGGTCTCCTTCCCCAAACCAACCAACCCACCATCAGGCTGTGCGAACACTTTATTGTAGCAACAATGCGTTACCTCTCACTAGTTGTTCTGTCCACTTTTTCTCACACAGAAATCGGTAAATACATTTGCCTGTGGAACAATTAGAACAAACAGGAAAGGTCTGCCAGGGTTCAAATGGTTCAAATGGCTCTGAGCACTATGGGACTTAACATCTGTGGTCATCAGTCCCCTAGAACTTAGAACTAGTTAAACCTAACTAACCTAAGGACATCACACACATCATGGCCGAGGCAGGATTCGAACCTACGACCGTAGCAGTCCCCCGGTTCCGGACTGAGCGCCTAGAACCGCTAGACCACCGCGGCCGGCCGTTTGCCAGGGAATTTACCTAAAGAAAAATGTCTAAATAAAATCACAGAGAGTCATCTTTAGACCTAACAGTATTTCAATGGAAGGAAAATAAAGTAGTGTATTTTGCGTCAAACTTCCATGGCACTGAACAGAGCGTAGTGACAAGAAAACAGAAAGATGGAACTAGTATGATTATACCATGTCCAGTTATTGTATGTGATTACAATAAAAACATGGGTGGTGTGGATCATGCAGACAGATTACGTTCAACTTGTGGTCTTGAAAGGCGATCAAAGAAATGGTGGCACCGTCTCTTCTGGGGAGCAATACAAATTGCTTTTGTCAATGCTTACGCCAATTTCAGTGATCTACATGGGGCACTGCCACTGCTGGAATTCAGGCGTGCTGTGGCACTAGGGCTAATGAATGAATATAAAGTGCCAAATCTCAGAAAGAGAAACTCTGGTAAAGATGGAATAACTCTCCCAAAGAGAAGGAAGGATAACTTTTCTGTTCCGAAGGATGTACGTCTTGGAAACCGAGGAAACCATTTTGTAGTGTTCAGTTGTAAAAGAGGACGATGCGAAATGTGTGCGAAAAATAAAATTCAGCCGAGACCACATTCACAATGTAGTACATGTAAAGTGTATTTGTGCTGCAATGAGAAAAAGAACTGTTTCATACAATTTCATGAGGTATCACTAAATATGTGATATGCATATACTGTCAAAAATGTATAGCTAAGTTACTATGTATTGTGAAGTTGCTCTAGAATAAATTTATGCGAAATAAAAAAAAAAATCAGAAATATAATATTTCTGTTAACTAATTTTCTAATGTAAAAATATTTAATATTTATGTGGAATAAAGTACAAGTTACAAAAATTGGAGCATTTTTCTGCGCATGTTGTGATTCTGTCCGTGGAGTCTGACGGTACTTCTGAGTACCAGGAGAGAAAAGAGTTGTGAAAAATAAAATAAAATTTTACAAAAAATCCTACCGTCATTTAAGGCCACAATAGTATAAATTCTGCAAAGAAAATGTTAAAAAGTAAATTTTTTCTTATGTCAGGAAACAAAGGGATAAGAACCAGTGCCTCGTGTTGATAACAAGGCTCTTCCAGCTCACTGTCAGACTCCACTAGGCTGTCTTCACTACAGGCCACGCCAACGTGCCTTCCATCTCTACAACTGACTCTCGTTTCAGTTGCTTGTTTGTTGCGCTTCCTCGTTGACTCTCTACAGATAATGCACCCCTCCTTTAGGTTCCAGTCCCCAGGATGATAGCGGCCATTCTCAAAATACCCAGTGCCATTATCACTGGTTGCCAGCAGCCAAGGTGCCGCTGACCTCTGGCCAGATTCCTGAACCAGCCACTCCAGGATATAAACAAGGTTGGATGGCGTACCATCCATGACCCGGCGCCGCATGCAAAGCCTTGTCCGGCCGCTGCTGGCCACCAGCTCCAGGCTGTCGCTGCCTCCTTGTCTCACACCAGAGTGCGCTCTGCTCTCGTTCACGGCCGCTCATCGCCTCGCTGTGGCGCTTCTAAGTAGCCTCTTTGTCTGTTGGCAGCGCTACGGACTTTGTTAATATCGCTGACAGCACTCTGCGCCCTCGACAAGAGATTCTGTGGTTGGACGGACTAGCGGTTAGCGAGTGGATAGGGACGTGTATGGACATGATATTCTCAGTGGGTTTGGTTGTTTGGGGGAAGAGACCAAACAGCAAGGTCATCGGTCTCATCGGATTAGGGAAGGAAGTCGACCGTGCCCTTTCAAAGGAACCATCCCGGCACTTGCCTGGAGCGATTTAGGGAAATCACGGAAAACCTAAATCAGAATGGCCGGACGCGGGATTGAACCGTCGTCCTCCCGAATTCTCAGTGGAGACTCTGCATTGGTAAGACACGTAATGTAAAGTGAGATGAAATGATATGTTTATAAGAAAATATGCAAGAAAAGATGTGATGACAGAAGTTATTGATGATGTTGGGGTAGTGGAATTACTGACAACTATATAATTTTTGGAACTGGATGTCACATTAATAAAATAAACTTTCCTAAATACATTGTTTGCCCTTCAAAAAAATTCTTTCTTTTTGCTAACCATATGCCTCCTAGTAATTAGAGTCTATAGCAGTAAGAATCTGGCTGTTGCTGCTACTTGCTGTAACAGCTGCAGTTAGTATTATGAAAATTTTCTGTGAGGTAAGTGACTTATGAAAAAAATGGGGTTTCCACTATCGAGATTCGTGACTGAAATAAGTTTAGGCAATTAACAGAGTTGGAGGTAGTTTCATATTTCTTTAATTTCATGATTTCTGGATTTGTATTATTGTTAGGATTTGTTCCAATTCATGGCCTTTCTTTTGTGTTACTTGTTGGAAGCCATTTTGTCAATGTATAGCAGTCACATTGCGTTGGGCTTGTATATTGTGGGCAATAAATGAATAGTTGTCGTTGTCGTTGTCAGGGAAAATTTTGTAGAACAGTGTTTAATAAATAAAAAAAATTAAAGAGTTGGTTTCACGCGCCGCTCAGCTATTTTGCAGTTTCGTGCGTGCTCTGCCGCAGCGCCAACACACCACCAGTGCTGGTGCCAACTGCCAAATGGGGCGACACTTTAATTGTTCTGTGAATCACCAGTTCACGGCAGGGTTTATAAGAGCGACATTATTTCGAAAGAGGGGAACACTAAAACATAGCCGCGCTGTTTGGGGCGTCATGTCACGGAATGCGCGGCCCCTCCCGCCGCAGGTCCGAGTCCTCCCTCAGGCATGGGTGTGAGTGTTGTTCTTAGCATAAGTTAGTTTAAGTAGTGTGTAAGTATAGCGACCGATGACCTAAGCAGGTTGGTCACTTGGGAAATCACACACATTTCAACATTTTTGAACTACAATATATACAATACAGATTATAGTACCAATTGCAATGAACATTGGTGCGTAAGGAAATTGGCTGTGGCCTTTTTGATGGAACCATCAATCTTTATGTCTGGTAAATCACTGGAAATACAGACTGCAGTATGGAGATATGAAATCCACTCCTCCAAAATGCGAACCCAGTGTGCTACTAACAGCATTCTCTCTCTTCGTCCACGTAGATTTACATATGATGGAAACGCTATGGCGGTTAATACCTGATGTCGCAAAGTTCTTAATGTGCTAAAATCCTTTTTGGTGTTGATAGTGGCAGTGCTGTAGATGATATGCGATTTGCTGATGAGTCTGTTGGTGCAACTGTTCTTGATGATGCGACTGCACACTATGTTTTACCTGCAACAGATGTACAGTTCTTTGCAGCTATGAATGAATATAAAGAGGGAAGACGTAAGGAAGGTTGGCACTTACCTCACTGTCGACAATAACGTCTTTAGAAAGGGAGAAAGAGTAAGATATGTCCCTCCGATACCGTTGTCATTAGAGATATACATGCTCGGACAGGGAAAGGAATACCTTTCAGAGGAACCGTCGCAGAATTTGCCTTGAGTGACTTAGGGAAATCACGGACATCTTATATCTGGATGACTAGTCGGGGATTTGATGCAGAAGGTAGGTACGTACCGGGTATAGCAATAAAAAATTGAAAATTGTTCCCAAACCACTTATCCTAAAGTCGCTGAACTTGTTCCTCTGAAAGAATAACAGAACCTCATCGTCCTAAAAGGTTTTAAATGGTTTAAAAACTGTTTTGTCCATTGGCTGCAATTTGCGTGTTCTGTTGCTAGGCAGGCACTGCAGTGTGTTGCCATGTTATCTATAGCGATTATAATGTTAGCATCCAGATAAGATGATGCACCATTAAACAACACTTCTTCAGCCACCCTACGCGGGCGAAGTTTCAAGCCTGCTGATTAACTAAAACAGTTGTCACTGAACCTTTTCCACTTATAACAGTCTGAGTTCCAAGACGCATATCTTTTCCGCTCTGGTTTCCAATGTTCACTTTTGAAAATAATCATCGATATACTAATGTGCCAAGAGCATTCGTGCATGCAACAAGTGAAATTTTCGGCGTGCTCCAGTACAAGCAAATATGCTCTTTTGTCACCCTCCTTAACAACAGCGTTGATGATTGACAGTGAGCTGACTCACTTCCTTTTCGATATCATGAGTCCTCTCGGGCTTCACAATTAAGTCTTTTACGGTCAAAAGACTTCGCAGATTTAAAAAATGAGCATTTGAAATAAATTTATTTCATTTCATAGTTTCCGGTTATTAGTACACCAATTTCACTCACTCGAAGAGACGAGAACATAGCTTTCCTTCCATTTTTTTAATTAGATAAGGAGCGGTCTGGTGTGTATCCAATCTGGATATGACACTGAAGTGTCCTTCTCGGGATTTTAAGTACTTGGGAAGCTCTTTTGACACTAATTCCTTCGTTCACCGTTTTCATTGCAGGCTGCAAGTGTTCTTATCGCCACAGAGCTCTTCTAGGCATCTAAAGTCATGAAAATCCTATCGTACTAAACATGATTATTTTAATATAACTGCATGGGCGGAAGAATAAACGAAATAACATTTAAGTAAGTCTTATTAACGACATAAAAACGACACAGTTGGCGAGGCAGCAGTGGCAAGATGATGTAATGTGGTGTGAGGTACCAATGACAGATCGTTCGTTAGGTACGGATATCGTGAGATAGGCCGCCTAAATTGCAGTCCTTCTTCGCGATTGGCTGATGCGGTCGGACGTTGCGTGCCAAAATGATAATCTTCTGTTACTGATATTAGACAAACTAAAAAGCGTATTTACTTGCACCAGCAGAACAATAAACAACTGCTAAACAAAAAGGCAGAAGAAGCACTTCGGTGATCTTCGGATCGCGCCTAACTTGGTTGGCGGGCGAAGTGTTTCGGCTGTAAGATCAGAACTGGTTCGGCACTCTCGGGGGACAGACATGTTGTCTGTCGCACTAGGAGTCAGTTAAGACTTTATTAGCAATTTCTGGTTATGTGGACATGTAATTGAGAAAAATTTGATAGTAATTACCCAAGTACGCAGTTCATTGCTCTGTCTTTATGAAAGTGTGAGGATTGGAGTTTATTTATGACTCATAAAATGGAATATAATTGTGCAGTCTCTCGTAATCTGCTAATAAAAAGCGAGTGGCATCCCGTATAAAGAAACTAATCGGAAATTTCATTACTTGTAAAACTTCAGTTCGTCGCTAAGAGTTTATTACAGCCTCAAGATAACGGATTCACAATCACATTCCACTTAGGGCGGTGGAAGCAAGTAGGCATTTTGCGTATGCGGCAGTCTTAGTGCAAATGAGATCAGTGACACGTCATCTGTCGTA
Source organism: Schistocerca serialis cubense (assembly GCF_023864345.2). Lineage (NCBI taxonomy): Eukaryota > Metazoa > Arthropoda > Insecta > Orthoptera > Acrididae > Schistocerca > Schistocerca serialis. Next base: position 337,194,774 of record NC_064642.1, read on the forward strand.
AGACAGGGGAAGAGATTTTCGAGGGAAGGGGTTTATTACACGCACGTATATATCGCCCTCTCTTTTTCAACATACCGTAAGGGAACGGTGGATTTCCTTCCCATCCTGCCTTAATCAGAGCTTGTGCTCTATGTCTACTGACCTCGTTGTCGACGGAACGTTAAATACTAATCTCTCCTTCATTCTCTGCACGTCGACTTTATTGATGGACTGAAGTGTTCCTACCAAACAGAACACAGCATGTCGTTCTTAATGGACATTAATCTTCAGATGTAAGGTAACTAGACCAAGTAACGCCATGTATACCTTTAACACTATCTTAGTAAATTTTGTGTATTGATGCTAGGTAGCGTTAGTGTGCTGTAGTGGTCTGAATTCATATCCTATCTACCGATAAAAACAGTAGTTTCACATCAGTTTTCACTGAAACGTTGGACACGCCGTTAACATCAAGGTTAGGCTTATTGTTGCTTTTTGTCGTTGCATTAATAAGAAACTTCATAAAGCTATACATTTTCGTGGTCCTTGAAGTCTTTTCTGCACGGATAAAGTACTTAAGTTCTAATAAAAATTCGTACGAAGTACGTGATACACTATGTGATCAAAAGTATCCGGACACTTGGCTGAAAATGACTTACAAGTTCGTGGCCTCCTCCATGGGTAATGCTGGAATTCAGTGTGGTGTTGGCCCACCCTTACCCTTGATGACAGCTTCCACTCTCGCAGGCGCACTTTCAACCAGGTGCTGGAAGGTTTCTTGGGGAATGGCAGCCCATTCTTCACGGAGTGCTGCACTGAGGAAACGTATCGATGTCGGTCGGTGAGGCCTGGCACGAAGTCGGCGTTCCAAATCATCCCAAAGGTGTTCTATTGGATTCAGGTCAGGACTCTGTGCAGGCCAGTCCATTACAGGGATGTTATTGTCGGGTAACCACTCCACCACAGGCCGTGCATTATGAACAGGTGCTCGATCGTGCTGAAAGACGCAGTCGCCATCACCGAATTGCTCTTCAACAGTAGGAAGCCAGAAGGTGTTTATAACATCAATGTAAGCCGGTGCTGTAATAGCCCCACGAAAAACAACAAAGGGTGCAAGCCCCCTACATGAAAAACACGACCACATGACCATACCTCCTTCGAATTTTACTGTTGGCACTACACACGCTGGCAGATGACATTCACCGTGCATTCGCCATACCCACACCCTGCCATCGGATCGCCACATTGTGTACCGTGATTCGTCACTCCACACAACCTTTTTCCACTGTTCAGTCGTCCAGTGTTTTCGCTCCTTACACCAAGCGTGGCGTTGTTTGGCATTTACCGGCGTGATGTGTTGCTTATTAGCAGTCACTCGACCATGAAATCCAAGTTTTCTCACCTCCCGCCTAACTGTCATAGTACTTGCAGTGGATGCTGATGCAGTTTGTGATTCCTGTGTGATGGTCTGCCTATTACACATTACGATCCGCTTCATCCGTCGGCGATCTCTACCAGTCAACACTTTTGTGCTGTACGTGTCCCTTCACGTTTCCACTTCAGTATCACATGGGAAACAGTGGAGCGAGGGATGTTTAGAAGTAGGGAAATCTCGCGTACAGACGTACGACACATGTGACATCCAATCACCTGACCACGTTCGAAGTCCATGAGTTCCGTGGAGCACGCCATTCTGTTCTCTCACGGTGTCTAATGACTACTGAGGTCGCTGGTATGGAGTACCTGTCAGTAGGTGGCAGCACAATGCACCTAAAATGAAGAACGTATGTTTTTTAAGGAATGTTCGGCTACTTTTGATCACATAGTGTGGCTATTTTCCCCTCTGGTGGTGTTACATGCGTACACAAAAAAACTGGCGGCCTTATACGCCTACACAAAACTTTTTTATGTTGTTAAGAAGAGTTACTTAAATGTTATTTAGTTTATCTCTTCCGCTCATGTAGTCATATTAAATTAAAACCTTCTTTTAGCTGAATGTGATGGCGGTAAAGTCAGAAATATTGTGCCCTTGCAAAGGAACCATGATGGCATTTGGCTTACACGATTTCGGGAAATCACGGAAAATCTAAATCAGGGTGGCCGAAGGCGGGTTTGAACCATCGTCCTTCCCACTGCGAGTCCAGTGTACTAGCGACTGCGTGACCTCGCTCATTTAAAGTCGACATTCATGCAGTCTCACTACGTACTGCTTAACCTGATGCTACGCGTAAAGCGTGTATAGTAGAGGACCTAATATCAGGTCTCGAGGGAACCGGGTCGAAATTGGTACATAAGGAGTAACAGGTTAATGGCTCCAAGTCGTACCGCCAGAGTAATCAGTAACAACAGAAAAGAATCAAAAGTTTCCGGACTCGTAACCTCCCGTCGTTTCGGTCACACACCGGCGAGCATCTTCAGGCTGCAGCAGAGCCGCTGACTGGCACCTGCGGTTTGTGGACGCGGCGCAAGAAGGCGCAGCGGCCGCCCGTGGAGCCGGAGAGGCCGCCGTCGGACGGCTCGGTGTGGTCCGCAGCTGCGGCAAGAAGCCGCGAGGAGGCCTCGCGCGGGAAAAATGTGGCCTGCCGCGCCGGAAAAACGAGGCGTCGGTTTTAAAACGGCGCTTTGTGTCAGCCGGAGGGCGGCCGAATTAAAACGGAAAACCGCAGTAACACAGGGAGGCGTGAACAATTTGTAACCGCAACAGGATGTCTTTATTGCAGCAGCGCTTTGGTTATTCCACGGCCGGCAGGCAGGCAGGCGGGCAGCCGCTTCCCTTTATTATTTCGAGCAGGAAGCACGTCACGGCTGCGGTCGGACGCCTCCAGACGTCACTGGCGGTCAGGCATTCGCCGCCATTACGTGGCCCCCTGCCTCGTTCAAATCCAGTCTCCCTCTCCGCACATCGCCTGGTCTAGTAGCCACAGGGAACCGGCAGCGGTTCGTAATGCTGCATCACAATTTAGCCCTACTGCTATTCCCCTTCCTGCCGAAAAAAGGAAGACACGAGCCTCATCGAAATAGTCGTGGATTAAACGAACAGTTTAACGGAGGCATACGAGCCATTTTACAGCGAATGATATTTCCTGAGTTATTGTAGAACTTTGTGCGCTCTGCAGACGATTATCAAGCGGTACACTGCCACTGTAGACACAGACCGAAAGCGCAACGCTCGACATTGTCTTTAAATGGATCAAATGCCTCTGAGCACTGTGGGACTTAATATCAGAGGTCATCAGTCCCCTAGAACTTAGAACTACTTAAACCTAACTAACCTAAGGACATCTCACATATCCATGCCCGAGGCAGGATTCGAACCTGCGACAGTAGCGGTCGCGCGGTTCCAGACTGAAGCGCTCGGCCACACCGGCCCGCTGACATTATCTTTACTACAGTGTGTTCATCTTAAGAGTAAAGCTGGTGTAAACATTCACCATGTACAGGGTGTTTCAAAACTGACTTAACAGCTGTGGAAGTTCATACACTACTGGCCATTAAAATTGCTACACCACGAAGATGTGCTACAGACGCGAAATTTAACCGACAGGAAGATGATGCTGTGATATGCAAATGATTAGCTTTTCAGAGCATTCACACAAGGTTGGCGCCGGTGGCGACACCTACAGCGTGCTGACATGAGGAAAGTTTCCAACCGATTTCTCATACACACACAGCAGTTGACTGGCGTTGCCTGGTGAAACGTTGTTGTGATGCCTCGTGTAAGGAGGAGAAATGCGTACCATCACGTTTCCGACTTTGATGAAGGTCGGATTGTAGCCTATCGCGATTGCGGTTTATCGTATCGTGACACTGCTGCTCGCGTTGCTCGAGATCCAATCACTGTTAGCAGAATATGGAATCGGTGGGTTCAGGAGGGTAATACGGAACGCCGTGCTGGATCCCAACGGCCTCGTATCACTAGCAGTCGAGATGACAGACGTCTTATCCGCATGGCTGTAACGGATCGTGCAGCCATGTCCCGATTCCTGAGTCAACAGATGGGGACTTTTGCAAGATAACAACCATCTGCTCGAACAGTTCGACGACGTTTGCAGCAGCATGGACTATCAGCTCGGAGACCATGGCTGCGGTTACCCTTGACGCTGCATCACAGACAGGAGCGCCTGCAGTGGTGTGTACTCAACGACGAATCTGGGTGCACGAATGGCAAAACGTCTCGGTCACCTCTTGTTCGCATTAATGGCACTTTGAACAGTGGACGTTACATTTCAGATGTGTTATGACCCGTGGCTCTACCCTTCATTCGATCCCTGCGAAACCCGACATTTCAGCAGGATAATGCATGACCACATGTTACAGGTCCTGTACGGGCCTTTCTGGATACAGAAAATGTTCGACTGCTAGCCTGGCCAGCACATTCTCCAGATCTCTCACCAATTGAAAACGTCTGGTCAATGGTGGCCGAGCAACTGGCTCGCCACAATACGCCAGTCACTACTCTTGATGAACTGTGGTATCGTGTTGAAGCTGCATGGGCAGCTGTACCTGTACACGCCATCCAAGCTCTGTTTGACGCAATGCCCATGCGTATCAAGGCCGTTATTACGTGCAGAGGTGGTTGTTCTGGGTACTGATTTTTCAGGATTATGCTCCGAAATTGCGTGAAAATTGAATCACATGTCAGTTCTAGTATAATATATTTGTCCAATGAATACCCGTTTATCATCTGCATTTCTTCTTTGTGTAGCAATTGTAATGGCCAGTAGGGTATCAACTAATTCATAGTACCTACAGAGGTGATTGTAGTGTCAATTTGTAGGGAAATAGATCCAGTTTTGTCTCGAGTAGTTCGCTAGTGCCGAATCGCACCGTAAGGACCGATGGTGGCACTTGCGTTGGATGGCTGCTTTCACTGGACCCGATTGTGCTAGCTGTGTGTGTTTGGTTTGAAGAATCGAAGACGGCGACAAAATTCAGCGTAATTTCCGTACCAAGTACGCTAAATATCCTCCTAGTAGACCTAAAATTTACAAGTGGCATAAATATTTTGTAGAAATAGGGTGGTCGGTAAGACACGGGAAATCACCAGGTCGTCCAAGCACATGTGATGACGTCGTTGAGGAAGTGAGACATCTTTTTGTCAACAGCACTACGAAATCGACGAGGCGTGCATCTCGCGAACTGCAAATCACACGTACGACTGTTTGGTGTGTGTTGAGAAACCGTTCGCATTTGTAAACGTACAGTAATTTTCTCAGTGACCGCTTTCCAGGTCAACTGATTGGTCGTGATGCGCCAGTTGCATGGATCCCACGTTCTTCAGACTACTCGTTTTTTTAAAATGGGGATTCATCAAGGATATCGTGTTTTTACCTCTTGTGCCGGCTTCTCTACCGAACTGAGAGCAAGAATTTACACCACCACTGAGTAAGTTACACCCACAATGCTACAGCGAGTTTGGGAAGACATTGACTGGGATATGTGCAGGATAACTAACAGAAGTCACATACAACATCTTTAGTTCAAGTGAAAAAAATTGATGTGTTTCCCTACAAAATAACACTAAACCCAGCTCTGTATCTTCTTCACTAAATTTATATGAATTTTTAAACTTGTAAAGTCCTTTTTGAAGCATCCTGTATTCTTCTTCATTTGCTGTAATCTCTTTGGATTTCGTTTCACGTGGAGCGGAAGCCAAGCTGCCTCCAATACAGTCTACTACGATAGCAAAGATACTTTTTATGCTGTCCGTGACGCTCTCATGGGCTGATCTCTGATACGAGACAACAACTTTACCGCAGCATTCTACTGGGACGGCTCTGGCCAGCCAGCTGGTCTAACTGACCTGCAGTGATTTGAGCAGTTGCAGTTAAGAGAGACAAGCAGGGAAACACTATAGCTTCGAATGCCACTGAAGTTTTAAACCGAATGAAATAATATGCGGCAAAATTCCAGTAATACCGCATACTTCTTAGGGGACTAGACGGAAAGCGCATCACACTCTCGTTCTTAGCTAACATGGCCTCTCTCCGTTCGAACAGGCCTCGGAAGGCCCGGCGGTACCGACCGATCGCCGTGACATCCTCAGCCGATAGGCGTCACTGAATGAAATTGGAGGGGCATGTGGCCAGCACACCGCTCCCTTGGCCGTTGTCGGATTTCGTGACCAGAGACACCACTTATCAGTTCAGCAGCTCCTCAGTTGGCCTCACAAGGGCTGAGTGCACCCCACTTGCCAACAGCGTTCGGCAGACCCGGACGGTCACCCATCCAAGTACTAGCCAAGCCCGACAGCGCTTAACTTCGGTGATCTAACGGGAACCGCTGTTACCATTGCGACAACTCTGTTGGCAGCTAACATAGTGACGTAATTAAAAACAAGAGCAATGACTATTCCTAGCTTAAACACAGGGCAATATCTCTGCGAGAGCTATGTGTCACTCAAGAGCGTATTCTAGGTATTTCATCGTACAGGTAAATAATTAAGATACTGAAGATATTACTTATAGTCAGTTGTCTGGTAATTCTGAGCTCTTCCTATATCCGAATCCGAGAAAAACATTTCAGTGCCGAAACTGTCATCTAGCACGTTGATAAAGAGTTTATCAACAACTGAATCCACAAAGCTATTCAAGCGCCATGTTTTCTCCTCCTTTCTTGTGACGTGCCGTTCCGTATAACGCCACCGTTCGGAAGTTACGTGTGACAAAGCTCCGTGAATTAGTTCCAGTGCGTGTGGCAGCGTAAATGTCTTGTTATTTCTCGCGACAGCTCCCTTAACTTGGCTCCAGATCACGTCTGTTGGATTGATATTGCAGTGGTACGGTGGCAAATGTACTCGTAAAAATGCGACAGTTGTATGGTGTGCTCGATGCCGTGACAGTTATTGTTTTCTATATTTCTACGACACTTATCACTCTGGCCTGTCTGAGACTACATGTGTGGTAAAAACAATGGAGATAGTCCAAATAAAGAGTATTTGATATTTCAGTTTTGTCCTAAAAATCTAATTTGTAATGTTTTGTTAATTTAAACAATCTAGGAGGATGAGGTATTTAAATTTGCAATGAAAACTGGAATTTTGTGTGCAGCATGTAATTAGAAACAAGCACACGTGCATTTTCATGATAAACGATTTCTTGACATGTGTCAATTAGCATGCAGTTCACGAATTTTATATTTAAAAGATGTAGGTATTCCAAAATGAACGAAAAAAAGTAAAATCAATGTGAGATTCGAACCAGAGACCTATGGACTGACACAGATTACGATTCTACAACGCTACCGGTTCCGTTATGCACAGCTTTAACAAATACACCTTATATTTAGTACTGTATATAAAGTCCTCAGAAAACTTCAAATCCGATTTCCTGTAAACTTGTGAAAAACTTTGAGAACAATCCGTTGCTCACCACTTTTTAAGCGTGATCCACGCTTGTGTTTCACTATCAGCGCGGCAATCAGAATATGATTGTACAGAGACAGCGACTGTACAAGATTTTTAAAATAAAAACTACGTAGCTAAAGTATGATTAAGAAAAACGTCTAAGGCTGTTAATAAGTTACAATATCTTAAAGTTTCATTTACCATAACATAGTAACAAGGTATTTAATACATAAACAAAACTTACTTCCGAGACCGTTACGACACCAGTGTACGTGTGCTAAGGCTGCTGACCAATCATCGCGTTTCTTCCCGTTTACATCAGGTTTATTCTTATGATGAACGGAGTATAGGAAACTTGCTTCCCTGTTGCCTTTCACTCGATAAACTGGTGGTATTTAGCGAATCACTGTTGAGTGATTTTTTTTTCATTTATTACGTTGTAAACCGGTAAAATATTTAATTCGCCTCCTGAGCTTTGCTACAATCGCCACCAATTAAATTTAAAAAAAATACAGCTGGTTGTGGGTAATAAAACTGACTTTTTAGGCATAGACCATGACTGAATGATCCAAAGACGAGAGTGATAAAGAATACTGGAAAGGAGTATTACTTTATGCTAAACATTAGAATTGTGGAAGTCAGGAATAAGATTACTGCAGCAAAAGATATTTGCTGTACGGAAATGATGTAGTAAGAATTATTGTTTTGTCCATGTTTACCGTAGTGTTTCCCCGGAAATTAATGACCTCTGTCATAACTACCCTTCATTTACCTTCTACCCCCACTATATATCAATTTGTGAAATAAAAGAGATTGTCACAGAAATTGTCTGATTAATCATCCAGCGAGAGACCAAACTACTTTGTACACCCGAAAGTTACTTGGAACGTCTAAAAGTGATTTTCGATTATATGCATAATGTCTCATTTATAAAGGATTATCATCAAGAACTTTTCTCACTATATGATCTGATAGGAACATAGTTAATTATATCATTAGTCATGGATTATCAAAACTATACGACATACAACAATTACCAGTCCTCAGAGAACTGTGTAGCCTATCTGGCGTGCTGTTTCCTTTGGTCGAACAGTTTCCATTTATTTGTGTATGCATGGCAACGAGAAAACCAACACTACTTAGAAAGTTGTACAATCTAGTATATTACTGTCTTCTCTAGAAAAGGTATACAAAATAACAAGGAACCAAGAACAGGAATACATACGAGGTGTGGCTAGAAAAAAACCGAACTAGTACTGGTGAAACAATAAAACGAATGCAATAAGGCTGAAAGTCGCGTGGCCTGTCACGTGACTCTCGCGCCGCCTACTGCTCGAGTTTCATCTGCCTCCTGCACTCAGTCTGCCCGTGGCGTCTGTTTTAAGTAGTTGACGTTTTGTCTGTGCGTCGGAAAATGTTGAGTGTACAGAAAGAACAGCGTGTTAACATCAAATTTTGTTTCAAACTAGGAAAATCTGCAAGTGAAACGTTTGTAATGTTACAACAAGTGTACGGCGATGATTGTTTATCGCGAACACAAGTGTTTGAGTGGTTTAAACGATTTAAAGATGGCCGCGAAGACACCAGTGATGACACTCGCACTGGCAGACCATTGTCAGCAAAAACTGATGCAAACATTGAAAAAATCGGTAAACTTGTTCGACAAGATCGCCGTTTAACAATCAGAGCAGTGTCTGAGTTAACAGGAGTTGACAAGGAAAGTGTTAGGCAGATTCTTCATGAAAGTTTCAACAAGAACAAAGTGTGTTCAAAAATGGTTCCAAAGTGTCTCACAATTGAACAGAAGGAACGCCGAAGAATGATTTGTTCTGACATCCTGGAAAACATTGAAAGTGATCCCACCTTCTTACAAAATGTTATTACTTGCGATGAATCGTGGTTTTTTACTCACGATCCCGAAACTAAACGCCAATCGATGCATTGGAAAACTCCTGGTTCTCCACGACAAAAAAAAGCACGAATGTCAAAATCGAAATTCAAGGCAATGATGATTGTTTTTTTTTTTTTTTTTTGACATCAAAGGGATTGTGCACATTGATTGGGTACCAGAGGGACAAACAGTCAATCAGCATTACTACATTAGCGTCCTGGCTACCCTACGTGAGCGAGTACGGAGAAAACGGAACGATTTGTGGAGAAAAAAGTCATGGATCCTTCACCATCCTTGCCCCAGCTCACAGTGCGTTGTCAGTGAAGACGTTTTTGGCAAAACACAACATTCCCATCTTAGATCATCCACCCTACTCACCTGATTTGGCCCCCTGTGACTTTTTTCTTTTCCCTAAAGTCAAGTCAGCTTTGAAAGGAACTAGATTTGAGACTGGTGAAGCAGTAAAAGAAAAAGCGACGGAAGTAATGTATGGACTTACCGAAAATGATCTGCAGCATTGCTATGAACAGTGGAAAATTCTTATGGAGCGGTGTAGAGACCGAGGAGGAGAGTACATTGAAGGAGATAACATGAAATTGTAAATAATCGTAAATAAATGTTTTTTCCAGCATCAGTCCGGTTTTTTTCTAGCCGCACCACGTAATAACAAGCAACCAACACACAAAGGTTGTACCGCACCTCTAGTTACTCCAAACTGCACACTTGTCTCCGAGGCGCACAGTTTGGCCCAAGGGCTGTAAAAATTAATGTTTCTCTTCAAAAACTAACACAACCATCTCTTTCAGCTGAGAGATCGCCATTTCAGAAAAAAGGTAAAAACTTCTGTTTTCTCTAATAGGAAAGAATTGTCACAGAAACCAACATGCATACCAAACATAAGAAATATTATCCTTAAACAATAGTTCTATTAAAATGTACCACAATCATCTGATTTTAGTAATACAGCGATTATTTTTCAGATTTCCATATTATTAATTTGCTGCATAATTTCGTCGCGTTTTCCACAAGTGTAATAAACACAAGAGATACACGTAACAGAGGCTTTAGTCATCAATAATTTACTCTCCTTCACTATTTTCTATTCCTGCAACTGTAGAAATCACGTGGATTTGGGGCTAAGAACTCGTCGAACCATGTTCGGAGTGCATTTTCATCCGGAAAAGAGGTTCCTTGAAGGTTGTTCAGTAGAGAGAGGACGTGAAAACCTGACAGCGCAAGGTCAGGTGAATAAGGTGGGTGTGGAATGACTTCCCAACCCAACTCCTGTATAGTGTTCTCTGTCAGTCTAGCAGCAAGCAGGCGGGCGTTACCGTGGAGTAGCATCACTTCACGTATTCTTCCTGGTCGTTTTCCTTGGATTGCGTCTGCAAGACGTCTCAGTCGTTGACAAGAAATGTCAGCAGTGATGGCTACACCTTGAGGAAGCAATTCGTCGCGCGCCATACCATCCCTGTTCCACAAGATGCGTAACTGTCTTTTGTGGCTGCGCGCAGGGCATTGTAACGAGGGAATTGCTGCTTTCTCTGCGCTCAACCATTCCTTTCTTTTCCTTATGTTAGCATGAAGATCCATTTCTCGTCACCAATAACAATACAGCAGTAGTCGGTGCAGTCACGAGCCAGTTGATGACGAACAAGCATTGGCGCAAATATGTCTGTCAGCTAATTTTTGTGATTTTGGCTTGGAGCATGCGGCACTTACATACCCGATTTTTGAAACTACCCCATTGCACGTAAAAGTAGCACGATAGTTGAGTGATCATACTTCATCACATCTGCAAGTTCTCGAGTGCACGGACGTGGATCATTCTGGATTGATGCGTCTAAACGATCTTCATCAAACCCCAAAGGTCTACCTGAACGTGCAGACTCTCTAATGTCAAAATGATCCTCCTTAAAACGAGAAAACCACTTTGTCGCCATCCTCTGTCCAATGGAATTATCCACATACACGGCGCAAATGTTCCTGGCTGCCTCCACTGCTTTCAGCCCTCTATTGGAGAAGAATATGTGGGAAATGATCCGTTTTCTCTATATGCCACATTGCTAGCATCCACTCACTACCTCTAAATGACAATACGTAAACTCAAATAGCAGTAGTAAGCTACAAATAAAAAGTGGCAATCGACAAATAAACCCACAGTAATAGCAATAACGACATGCAAAACAAAAGCGATACTAGCTTGTGGGGACTCCTTTCCTTCATAGATCGCATTCTTAACATAACGAGGCAGAACGGAAGATTATACATTACTCTTTACTAAATAAATGTTAACACGTCTATAGTAACATGTGAGGCAACGAGGCTAAAAAAAAAAAAAAAACTAAATCCTAGCAAGTACGAAGTAGACTCATGAAGATTTAACCGCCTCTAAAAAAGCCCTGCGAACTGCTGTGAGACGCCGTTAAGTGAGTGTACAGTTCCGTGGCGCTCCTCTGGAAACAGCTGACACCAAATTATTTGCAGAGCGGCAGTCAGTTCTGGTCTGTTCGTGGGAGCAGGATCCATGGTACAGAACCCGCGTTCCATGATATCCCAGATATGCTCGGATGTTTTAAAATCTGGCGTTCTGGATGGTCGCATCAGTCTTTGGATCTCCCTTGCATGATCCTGGAACCATTGCCGGGCGACGTGGGAGCGATGTGGCGGGGCGTTATCATCTTGAAACACCACAGGTTCGTCAGTGTGTTGGAAGGCCAAAAATGAGTGAAGATGATCCACTAGCAGCTCAAAATTCCCTTTCAGAACAATTACGGGGCCCATTACATACCAGTAAAACGCACCCTACAACATAACAGACACACCATCGCCTTGGGTCACACATTTTTGGCAGGTGGAATCTACCATTCATATGGTCTGTGCTTCAGACGACGCCTGCCATCGGCATTCTGCAGCTGAAATTGCGATCTACCCGACCAAACCACGTTACGCCGTTGTTCCAGTGTCCAAACCCTGGTGACTGGAAACAAATGCAATCCCTTGTGCCTGACGCCGTTGCGTTAACAGCGGCACCCATGTGCGACGCCGGCTCCCATACCGCATGGAACCCATGTTCCTACGGACTATCCACTGGGAGACGTGTCTAGCACATCCTGTGATGAACTGAGTCGCGGTTTGTTGCACTGTTGCCCTTCTGTCACCACTGACGATCCGTGTCAGATGTCGCCGGTCACGGTCAAGGAGTGGGGCTGAACGTCCGGTAGTTCGTCGGTTGCGGCTTGTGACACCCTTGTTCTACCATTCACGTTACACGCTGTACATGGCTGAACGTCTAAAGCCAAATTCTTGCACCACTACCGAAAACGAAATTCCCACCCATTGGGCACCGATCGCCATACCCCGTTCGAACGGCGTCAGCTCACGACGATGTTCCATGCTACACAAACCACTTGCACACTCACTTCTCGTAGGGTCTCTCATACAACCGCAGCTGGCACAGGGGACGTGTGGTGCGCATGCAGCGCACTTGCGCCATCTGTGACCCACTATCCCACGGCATATGCTAAGTCAGTGTAAAATGCTATAATTCATTTTCAGTAGTAGTGGAAATGTTGCATCTGTGTCAAGCTAATCCAGATGGCAAAATAAGACATCTGGATTGACATGACACACGTGCAACATTTCCACTGCGACTGAAAAATAGCTTTCGCGCGATAGTCAGCCCTACCAATGGGCTGCGCCATTTTTTGTGACTACTCTGACAGTACAGAATCGAACTGTGGCGAGAGGATTTCTGTGTGTACGAGGGCTGCAGCCATGTTCCTGAAAACAGACTCAAATTAATTACGTAACTTTATTTATTCGAGGTGATAGTTAAAACCGTATGACTGCAACTCGTATATCTACAGCACCGTTAGACGTACTTCTACAAAATATGGTGTATAAAGTTCTCAACAAGAGAGGTACCATATCACCTAATTTGAAAGCCTTTACCGTGTATCACCGCTACATCCACTCAAGGGCAGAAATACCACTTTCGGTTAATCACTAATTAGGTACGCAATGAAATCTCCGCTAGGGTGGTCGGAAAAATACTCATTTTTTTGTTAGTCGTAACGCTGCAGAAAACAGGCGAATGAGGGAGATTAACAAAAGGAAACATTATGAAACGAAATTTACAAATCAATTCATATTTCAGTCGCGTATGCGCTCTAAAGTTTGCGGAAAATTACAGTAATTCATATTTTTAAGATAATTTTAATTATTTTTCATCTTGCCACAATCCGAATTTAACGTATTTTATGTATAGACGCAAAGGAAATCCTGTTAAAACACTATTTGACTTCTTCAACGTCTTCAGGTCACACATAATCTTAAAAGTTGATGAAAACATGGAAAAGTAACTCAAAGACATGTATATCACAGTTAAAGAATAAAACTAATTACAACTTAGAGGTTTTCCAGTTATTTCACTCACATGAGTTAAAACATTTTAAAAGAAATTATTCTAGAAACTCTGTAGTATTGTAAGACAAAAATTGTTTTTAATTAAAAATAGCTTTACGTGGTCACTCTTTGCTGTAGCTCAGTCTGCTCCGGTAGACAAAAAAAAAGGGAAACCCCACATTTCTGATATACACCCCCCCCCCCCACCATAGGAATTTGGTAAACGTCTTAATCTCCCTCTCTCCCCTGTCTCTGTCCATCTCCCCTCCCCTTTGTCTTTATCCCCCGCCCTCTGTTCATTACCTCCTTTCCCTCACTCTGTCCATCTTCCTCCCCCCCCTCCGGCTCACCCCTCTGCATCTGCACCTGCCTCCTCCCTCCGTCCATCTCCGCCTTCTCGTTTTCTATATCCATTTCCTCCCATCCCTCTGCCTATCTCCTTTTCGATCCCCATTTCCCTGACCTTGAGCCTTGGTTATTGTTGTTGTTGTTGTTGTTGTTGTGGTCTTCAGTCCAGAGACTGGTTTGAAGCAGCTCTCCATCCAACACTGTCCTGTGCAAGCTTCTTCATCTCCGAGTAACTACTGCAACCTCCTTCTGAATCTGCTTTGTGTATCCATCTCTTGGTCTCCCTCTACGATTTTTACACTTCACGCTTCCCTCCAGTGATGCTTTGATGTTTCAGAACGTGTCCTATGAGTCGATACCTTCTTCTAGTCAAGTTGTGCCACAAATTCCTCTTCTCCCCAATTCTATTCAGTACCATTTCATTACTTACGTGATCTACCCATCTAATCTTCAGTATTATTCTGTAACACCATATAACAAAAGCTTCTATTCTCTTCTTGTATAACTATTTATCGTCCATTTTTCACTTGCATACATGGCTACACTCCATTCAAATACGTTCAGAAACGACTTCCTGACACTTAAATCTATACCCGATGTTAACAAATTTCTCTTCTGTAGAAACGCTTTCCTTGCCATTGCCAGTCTACATTTTATATCCTTTCTACTTCGACCATCATCAGTTATTTTGCTCCCAAATAGCAAAACTCATCTACTACTTTAAGTGTCTTATTTCCTAATAGAATTCCCTCTGCGTCACCCGATTTCATTCGACTACATTCCATTATCCTCGTTTTGCTTTTGTTGATATTCATCTTATATCTTCCTTTCAAGACAGTCTCCATTCCGTTCGCCAGCTGGGGTGGCAGAGTGGTTCTAGGCGCTACAGTCTGGAACCGCGTGACCACTACGGTCGCAGGTTCGAATCCTGCCTCGGGCATGAATGTGTGTGATGTCCTTAGGTTAATTAGGTTTAAGTAGTTCTATGTTCTAGGGGACTGATGACCTCAGTAGTTAAGTCCCATAGTGCTCAGATCCATTTTTTTCCATTCCGTTCAACTGCTCTTCCAAGTCCTTTGCTCTCTCTGACAGAATTACAATGTCGTTGGCAAGCCTCGAAGTTTTATTTCTTCTCCATGGATATTAATTCCTACTCCGAATGTTTCTTTTGTTTCCTTTACTGCCTGCTCAATATACAGATTGAATAACATCAGGGATAGGCTACAACCCTGTCTCATTCCCTTTGTAACCACTGTTTTCCTTTCATACCCCTTGACTCTTACAACTGCCCTCTGGTTTTTGTACAAATTGTGAAGAGCCTTTCGCTCTCTGTATTTTACCCCTGCAACCTTCCGGATCTGAAAGAGAGTATTCCAGTTAACATTGTCAAATCTAAGTCTACAGATGCAAGAAACGTAGGTTTGTCTTTCCTTATTGTATCTTCTAAGATAAGCTGTATGATTAGTATTGCCTCGTGTGTTCCAACATTTCTACGTAATCCAAACTAATCTTCCTCGAGGTCGGTTTCTACCGATTTTTCATTCGTCTGTAAAGAATTCGTGTTAGTATTCTGCAGCAGTGACTTATTAAACTGATAGTTCGGTAATTTTCACATCTATCAACACCTGCTTTCTTTGGGATTAGGATTATTATATTCTTCTTGAAGTCTGAGGATATTTCGCCTGTCTCATACCTCTTGCTCACCAGATGGTAGAGTTTTGTCATGGCTGGCACTCCTGATGCTATCGGTAGTTCTAAAGGAATGTTGTCTACTCCCGGGGCATTGCTTTGACTTAGATCTTTCAGTGCTCTTCCAAATTCTTCACGTAGTCTCATATCTCCCACTTCATTTTCATCTACGTCCTCTTAAATTTCCATAATGTTGCCCTCAAGTACATCGCCCTTGTACGGACCTTCTATATACTCCTTTCACCTTTCTGCTTTCCCTTTTTGCTAAGGACTGGTTTTCCATCTGAGATCTTGGTACTCATATAGTTGGTTATCTTTTCTCCAAAGGTCTCATTAATTTTCCTGTAGGCAGTATCTATCATACCCCTAGTGATATATCCCGCTAGATCCCTTCATTTGTCTTCTAGCCATCCCTGCTTAGACATTTTGCACTTCCTGTCCATCTCATTTTTGAGATGTTTGTATTCCTTTTCCCCTGCTTCGTTTACTGCACTTTTATATTTTCTCCTTTCATCAGTTAAATTCAGTATCTCCTCTGTTACCCAAGGATTTTTACTAGCCCTCGCATTTTTACCTACTTGATCTTCTGCTGCCTTCACTATTTCGTCTGTCAAAGCTACCCATTCTTCTTCTGCTGTACTTCTTTCCCTTGTTCTTGTCAATCGTATCCTAATGCTCTGTCTAAAACTCTCTACAATCTCTGGTTCTTTCAGTTTATCCAGGTCCCACCTCCTTAAATTATTACCTTTTTGCAGTTTCTTCAGTTTTAATCTGCAGTTCATAACCAATGAATTGTGGTCAGAGTCAACATCTGCCCCTGGAAATGTCTTACGATTTAAAAACTAATTTCTAAAGCTCTGTCTTCATTATATAATCTATCTGAAACCTTCCAGTCTCTCCAACTCTACTGGCGGCTTCCTCTTTCATTTCTTAGTCCCAATCCATATTCACCTACTACGTTTCCTTCTCTTCCTTTTCCTACTATCGAATTTCAGTCACCCATAACGATTAAATTTTTGTCTCCTTTCACTACCTGAATAATTTCTTTTATCTCATCATACATTTCATCAATCTCTTCATAATCTACGGAGCTATGTGGCATGTAAACTTGTACTACTGCGATGGGCGTGGGCTTCGTGTTTATCTTGGATACAATAATGCGTTCACTATGCTGTTGATAGTAGCTTACCCGCGTTCCTATGTTTTTATTCATTATTAAACCACCTCCTGCATTATCCCTATTGGAATTTCTATTTATATCCATGTATTCAACTGACAAGAAGTCTTGTTCCTCCTGCCACCGAACTTCACTAATTCCCACTATATCTAACTTTAACCTATCAATTCCTCTTTTTAAATTTTCTAACCTACTTTCCCGATTAAGGGATCTGACATTCAGCGCTCCGATCCATAGAACACCAGTTATGTTTATCCCGATAACGACGTCGTCCTGATCTCCTCGCTCGGAGATCCGAATTGGGGAGTATTTTACCTCCGGAATATTTTACTCAAGAGGACGACATCATCATTTAACCATACAGTAAAGCTGCATGCCCTTGGGAATAATTACAGCTGTAGTTTCCCCTTGCTTTCAGCCTTCCACAGTACCTGTGGTGTCACCGCCAGACACCACACTTGCTAGGTGGTAGCTTAAATCGGCCGCGGTCCATTTAGTACATGTCGGACCCGCGTGTCGCCACTGTGTGATCGCAGACCTAGCGCCACCACAAGGCAGGTCTCGAGAGACGATATAGCACTCGCCCCAGTTGTACGAGGAGATTGCTAGCGACCATACGGACGAAGCCTTCCTCTCATTTGCCGAGAGACAGTTAGAATAGCCTTCTGCTAAGTCCATGGCTACGACCTAGCAAGGCGCCATTAGCCTTACCTACTTTGAGAGTTATAGTATAAATGTCTCAAGAAGAATGCTGTAGTCATCAAATAATAAAGTTAAGTATAAAGCAGCTACGTACTTTTCTTGCTACCATTCAATAGTTATCCTGTTCCAGAATTGACGCCCGTCGGCGTGTGTTTGTACGCGTGCCTTCCATTCTTTCGGCTACCCGTCACTGTGGACTGGCTGCCTTGTCAGTCCACTTCAGTACCACCACAGCAAGGCCGTTTTGTTTAGTGTTACAAGGCCAGATCAGTCAATCATCCAGACTGTTGCCCCTGCAATTACTGAAAAGGCTGCTACCCCTCTTCAGGAACCACATGTTTGTCTGGCCTCTCAACTGATACGCCTCCGTTGTAGTTGCACTACGGTACGGCTCTCTGTGTCGCTGAAGCGCGCAAGCCGCCCCACCAACTGCAAGGTCCATGGTTCATGGGGGCCCTTGGTTATTCTACATAGACTACTTACATTTTAATATATAAATATATATGTAGTAAATACGCTAGTGAAACATCGTTAGCAAACAGCAATGTTGTATTGATGGCTTGTTGGTTTATGATTTTAATATTACTTCAGAATCTGAATTTGCCTTTGTTATTATTATTGCAAATTCAGATTCTGTTTTATTACACAAAATCGCATTTGTGTTTCTTTAATGAATACGTGCTTCTTGATACAGATTTTTAGAATGACCTTTCTTCACAAAACTTTTATGATGTACTATGTAATATCACATACTAATAACACCAAGTCTCGCTTTTTCTAGAAAAGAAATATCTGCATTTCAGTCCGTTCGTGACAAGCGTCCAGGCGCCACTGCTTTTCTTCAGGAGCCAGGGTGTACGGGATAAACTTTGTACAAATCCTTCTCTTTTTCAAAACATTCTGGAAAATGTCTACAACACTTAGTTTAGAGATGTTCAGATGGATCACGGCTATTTGTTACAGAACAACGTTGACACACTGCTGCCGCTCGTCCACTACTTAACACTGCCTGCTTACAACTGATCAGTCCAATGCACATATTTTGTTTACTGTTAGCTGAAGCTGTTACCGTTATTACTGCGTTGATGTCGCTTAGACCCAAGGAGTAAAATAGTCTCGGAACTTTTTGGACGGATTGTGTAGATGCAACTGCCGATATACCACGTGTGTGACAAAACTGATGAGACTGACAACACCGTCAGCAATCTGGCAACGCTGTCATGTTCTGCTTGTGTAGATCGGTGTGTTCATCCCTTCCAGATGCTCAGTCCGAGTACGGCAGTCACATGATTTTTGAGAGCGCCATCACTGAAGCTGTATTTTTTTATTGTGTGTTACAAAAATGGATCTGTGGAACTGAAAGCAACTCTATGCCACCAAGCTTTGTGTTAAAATTGGAGAATCCTCGAGTGTTACCTTTGAAAAGTTAAAACGTGCCATTGGGGAACATTCACGGCACAAGTTTTTCGCTGGCAAAAATAATGTCTGGTAGGCCGTGAACACGTTGAAGATAAACCTCGTTCAGAGAGACCTTCACCATTAAAAACCGACGATAGCGTGAATGTGTGCTTGCTCTAGTGAGATTATACCGACGTTTAGCAATAATTATGATGGGTAACTTGCTAAACGCTTTCACTTCAAATTTTGACTGCGAAAAGTTTGTGCCAAAATAGTGTCGGAAAACCTCACAACTGAGCAGAAGAGCAATCAAAGAAACGTGGACTTGAGAGGACTCGCAATGGTTACGAACGATTCAGTCGTGTGATCATCGGTGATGAACCCTAGGTATTTGTAAACGGTCCTGAGACAAAGCGGCAAAGTGAGGAATGGCACACTGAGACATCTCCTCAACCGAAATAAGCTCGAATGAGAGAAGCAAAGATGACAACAATGCTGATTTGCTTTTTTTGACAGGAGGGATATGGTGCATATAGAATTTGTTTCTCCAGGACAAAATGTCAACCAAATGTTTTACAAAGAAGTCTTTGAAAGGTTCAGGAAAAGGGTGAATCGGGGGAGACCGGACAATGCAGACAAGTAGATGGTGCATCATGATAACGTCCCATGTCACACAATCACTTCCATCACGGAATTTTTTACCTCAAAAGGCATTCCTGTTGTTTCACAGTCCCATATACACCTGATATGAGTTCTTGTGGCTTTTTCCTTTTCCCGGAATCGGAAAACGTCGTTTGGGACTTTGTAGAACATTCAGGAGAATGTGAACGACATATTGAAGGCCCTGTCAGTCGAAGCCTTTCAGCGCTGCTACCAATACTGCGAATAACGACTCTGTCGGTGAGCAGCTGCTGAGGGCAACTACTTTTAAGGGACGATATTGTTGTTCGAAAAAATAAAAAAATTTTCTAGTTAAAAAATCAGTCTCATTACTTCTCTCAGTTACCTTGTATACGCAATACCCACCATATGTTAGTTTGGCAAACAAATAACTTGGACCTGTAGGTACAGTAGTTTAACAGGCGCGGGTTTAGATGGGAATGTGTAAAGCAGATTATTTACTGAGGCGAAAAAAGTCATCGAAACCTCCAAATATCGTGTCGGACGTCCTTTTTCCTGACATAGTGCAGCAGCTCGTCCTCTACGAGTCGTTGGAAGTTCCCTGCAGCAGTACCGAGCCATGCAGCCTTGTAACCTCCCCACAAAATTCATTCCCATTTTGGGTAACCTCAAAACAGAAAAATTCCTAAACTTCTCAACAGTAAAAAATATAATTATGTCGTTCACATTCAGTGTAACGTCTCAACAAAAAATAAACTCAGTAACCTGGTGATAATACAATATAATTAATCGTCTCAATTAAATTGTCGCTCACTTGTAACTTTTCAATAATTGACTGTGAATTTAACCTGGTAAATTTTGGACGTCAGCAATGCTGCGTCATGGCCCTGAAAGATCATTCTGAATAAAAAAAAAGAAAAATTCTTACCTCAATGAAGTCGCCGGATAAGGCATATATATCTGCTCTTACAATAAATTCTTCTGGCACAGCCCTGTGCAATGCTGGCCGATAGATTTGTCATTTTATGAAAGGAAACAACTGATTTTTCTTTTGCAATAATCGGGATGATCATGGATTGGAGAAATTAGTAAATTTTTTAAACTGAAATGAATGCTTGTTAAAAGTTATTTTTTATGAGAAAGATTATTATTAGGACATTTTTAAAACATTTACATGGGACTTGAGATAACAATACTACATATGCGCGAGGCTGCTTTTTACCTTATACAATAATGCTCAGGCTCCGGCATCGCTGCACCACGACCGGACCAGCCAACACGATACACCAGACCAGACTGCTCGCTAGCAAAAACTTACTGCTACAGCTACACAGTTCCTACTGCAGTCAACACTGCTCTCTGGTCTGAGATTCTCTTATATCTTACATATCGCAGGCAGCGCGTGAGCAATACATCGAAATTACATCTGCTCGGACCTTTTACATAATCCTCCACTGAGGGGGGGCAAAAATTTGGCAGCGATGGTGAGTCAATTGGACTTGCCATGAGCAACAAATTTTTCTAACATCTATTTAGTTACTAAGTCTACAGTCACAGAGTATATACATTATTGATAAGTGCAAAACATATTAAGTAATGAAATAGAGTGCACACGCACTGAGTACACAATATATCAAAAAATGACAAAAAGTATATGCAATGAGTACAAAAGATATCAACAAATGACAAAGTGCACACACACTGTATAAGTCTTTAGTATTTTTAGGACAACTGATCTTATTAACAAATGAAATAAAGTGCACACGCACCTTAAAAGCGTTTAGCATATTTCAAGAACTAGGAAAGGAATGGGAAGGATTGTATCATGGTTGTAGTACAGTAGGTTGCACATAGTTGCACCGAAAGTCTATATCTTTCTACAGAAGCACAACACCAAATGAGACAATCTGAAGTTCTCTTCCCTGAAGTATTTATCAGTGTAGCCAAGACACTGAAATGTTGTATTAATATTCAATGTTATCATTTTGGTAGTACATTAGGTACACAGAACAGTAGAATCATAATAACATCTCCATCGTTCAAAGTGGTGGACAGCATGATGTGTCAACACCACATTCTTGTAGAATCCATACTCTTTCACCAATGTAGAATTAGTGCAAAAACCAAATAGAGCGCTCCATGATCATGAGGATGGACAGGACAAACGGATATTGCAGTAATTTCTGGTAATTAGGTCAGAAGGTGAAGGACATTAAGTATTATGCTAGTCATCATTGAGAATTACACTAGTCTATCAAGCGATTTGAGTAATTATTGGCATTCATTGGCTATATACACAGCATTTAAGTAGTATGTATGGAGTATTACAGAACATTATTCATAAGTCATCTCAATACAGTAATTATTGGCACTCATTGACCAGTGACAAAGCATTGTTTTATGCATTATTCAGAAGTCATCATTCCAAATGAGTTAATTATTGGCATAGCATTTATACATAATTCATCTAATTATAGTAATCATTGACATTCATTGGCCAGTTACTAAACATGAAGCAAGTATCGAATATTACAAAACACTATTCATAACTCATCTGATTGCGGTAATTATTGGCACTCAATGGCCAGTTACAAAGTATTCATATAGTTTTACAAAACATTATTCAGTATTATTCAGAAGTCATCATTCAAAACAAGAGTTAATTATTGGCATAACATTTATAGAGTATAACAAAAATATTATATATAGAAATTATTAGCATAACTTTTATGCATTATTACAAAACATCATTCAGTATTACTCAGAACTCATCATTCAAGTGACATAGGACATATTTAAAATGTAACACACTGTAACTATTACTCAAGGACTGTAGTCCAATAATACATAGATATAATGGATTCAATACAACAGAGAAATTTGTATTATATTTAGAACTAGAAATATATCTCAAACTGGTAGCATTATTTGGTTGTATACTGGTTAACAGTTGGGACAGGTAATAGTTGGGACTGGTAATGAATTTTTTTTTTTTTTTTGCTAGCAATGCATTGCGTTGGGAACGATAATTAATTGCTGGGGCATGAAAATATTTGCTTTTGACTTATTGCTGGAAATAAGGATTAATAACGTCATTTGTCATGAGTCAGCTGTAGCAAGGTTATGAGACAAGTAGAGTATATGTGATCACATTCATGAATGATACACACAAATGGGTAAAAAAAATGCAAGTACTAGAACAGGTTTAATGACTAACTGCTTAAAGCACATTAATTTCATGGATAGCTTCTCCTCGAAAAATGGATTATTGAGCTGAAAGAAGAAACACATATTATGCTGAAAAGTAGTGAACTTCGAATTAACAGGTAATGAAACGTGTACTCAATATGTATGTACTCTAGCTGTCCTTTCCAAAACATTCAGTCATTATACCATGCAACATAAGACTTAAATAACTACATAGCATCTCTTAACTAATAGTAAATATATAAACTTCATCACTATTCTCATCTGCAAGGAAAAACTTCATTATTCCTATTACCATAACTTCATCACTATCATCACCTGCAAAGAAAAACCTCATTACTCATATTAGCATATTCTTCATATAACTGTTCATCATCATTTATTATCATCTGCAAAAAAAAGACACTTCATTATTCATATTACCATTTACCTCATACAACTATTCATACTATAGTTTCTTATTTCTAGCATATTTCATCACTGAAACTAAGATGTGTAGTTCTGTCTGACAGCTTGCTCAACACCTCGTATTCTGAAAGAAAAACAATTAGTCAAGACTGCTATCACACGATGTGTATAGTATATTCTGGTTAATGCTTGTTAATTCTGATCCAGTTACTCTTCATGACAAGATATTGCATTTTCTTTCGTTCATTCCGAAGGTGAAATTCCCATTTCATAGTAATCCACTGTGGTTAGCTTAATTTATTTCTTGTACACGTTATTGCTTTTTGAAAATGATGAATAAGGATTAATATCTTGCATTTAAATCATATACCCATTAGATAAAAACTTGTTTCTAGTGATACAACTAAGCATACAGCATAGCATGACAGAAAACGTATTAGGTCAAAAACATAGACAGTTTTCAAGTGCAAAAGATGTACACACAGTATCATAATGTAGTGGAAAAAAGTGTAGAATAGTCAAGATATTGAGATATCATAAGAAAAAATGTCAAAGTCAACTGGTGTTTGTTATATCTTAAAGATTACATAGTGCATACAGACAAAAATTCTACTTTCGATAGGAAAACAATCATACATACACAAAAAATGGAAAATGTGCACGGTCTGATATATAACGACAAGAAAAGCGACCTGCTAACCTTACGTTGCCGAGCACTTGCCAAGAAAAAATATGATAATCATCAGTAAGTAGTCACGTAGATACAATTGCATAAGTGGTCATAAAATATGTAAGTTTATCTGGAAAAATGTGCACGGTCTGATGTGTAACGACAAGAAAAGCGACCTGCTAACCTTACCTTGCCGGGCACTTGCCAGGAAAAAATATGATAATCATCAGTAAGTGTTCATATAAATACAATTGCATAAGTGGTCATACAAAATTCAGGAAATGGCATTACAGTGTGATAAATCATAAAGTATATTCATTCAATAAAGGGTTTAATATTGGAGACATGGTGATTGCACTTGCTTTTTCTGGTTCTCAAAGTTTCGAAGTGTACTACATTGGGGTCAGGAATGCTGCGAATTCTATATGGACCTGCGTATAGAAGTTCAAATTTACTGCATCTACTCTTTCCTCTGTTGTATAAATAGTGTGTACGTACTAATATCTTCTGTCCTATGTGAAAGTCACGGCGTGTACAAACCTGTTTCTGCTGTCGTCGCCGGCGCTCTGCGGCACGTTTGATGTTGCTGAGTGCAATGTCAATTAATTCATGGTGGCGTAGTCGACGACGGGATGTAGGAAAAGATACTAGTTCTTTAATTTTGTTGGATGGTTCAACTTTTTTCGATATAACAGTCGGAGATAGCATAATAGATTCATTTGGTATGGAGTTAATTACATCCTGGAATGAGAGTACGTGTGTATCCCAATCAATATGTTTTTTATGGCAGTATATTCTACGTAGTTTACCAATTTCTTTCATTAGTCGTAAACAAGGGTTCGAAGAAGCGTGATACTTGGATATATAATTCGGAGAAATGTTTCTTGCTCGTAACATACGTGTCCATATCACAGATCGAAACTATGGTCCATTGTCGGAAATTACTTTCAACACATGCCCTACATGAAATAAAAAATGTTTTACAAATGCATTCGAAATCGATTTAGCAGTAGCTTTGCGTAACGGAGTGAAGGTAACAAATTTCGAAGTGAGTTCAACAGCGACAAAGATGTAACAAAAACCTCTATTAGTTCTGGGAATCGGACCAAAAATGTCTACAGCGGCCATGTGTCTCAATTTAACGGGTACAATGGGATGTAACGGAGGAATATGTGAAGTCGTGTCTGATTTAGATTTCTGGCAGATTTTACATGACGCTAAAACTCGTCGAATACGTTTCTCCATGTTCGCAAAATAACAGTTCTGTCTCAGTATAAGAAAACATTTTCTGGCTCCATAATGTGCGTAACTTAAATGAGTATACCAAATTAATTTGTTAACAAGCTCGTCAGGAATACATAATAACCAATTGTTGCTGTCACGGAGAGAGCGGCGAAACAGAATGTTATTGCATACAGTGTAATGGTTTCTGATGGTAACATTATTCTTATCTTGCCAAAGGCGTTTAATTTCTTTCCATACATTGTCTTTGTTCTGTTCTTGTGCTATGTCTCGTAATGATGACGAAATAAAATTTTCGAATGCAACTTGTTGAATATACATGACGCTAAAATTTGCTTGGCAGAAGTTGGTTGCCATGTCTTGCTGACTGTTGCTGAGAGAACGGGATAGTGCGTCTGCTACAATATTTTGTTTACCGGGAATTTGAACAATTGTAAAATTAAATTCCTGTAAATAAAGTTTCCATCTGCTTAATCTGTCGTGTGTAGATTTTGCTGAAAGTAAAAACTGGATAGCTCTACGGTCCGTGTAAACGGTAGTATGTCTTCCATAAAGAAAATGCCTAAATCTCGTAAATGCCGATACAACACATAATGTTTCAAGTTTTGTAACAGAATAATTGCGTTCAGCAGGTGACAGAATGCGACTTGCAAAGGCGATGTTTTTAATTACTGTAGTACCGTCTTCTTCAATTTCCTGAAAAATGTGTACGCCTAAAGCGGTGTTAGAACTGTCGGTGGCGATGGAAAAATTTCTAGTAAGATCTGGGTGTGATAAAAGTGGTGCATTCAACAAAGCATGTTTCTGATTAGCAAATTCAGACTGTGCTTGGCTATCCCAGGACCAAATAGTGTTTTTACCCGTCAACTGGCATAATCTAGGTGTGTCTAAAGCCGAGTAATGAATAAATTTACGGAAAAAAGTTAATTAAACCCAAAAGCTGCGTAGTTGTTTCTTCGTCGTAGGAACAGTAATGTCACGTAAAGCTTGAAGTTTTGCCGGGTCAGGCGCAATGCCTTCTGTTGAAATTATATGTCCAAGAAATTTTATGGAAGTTTTGCCAAAGTGCGATTTGCTAAGATTAACTGTGAGTCCTTGTGCACGAAAAGTTTGTAACAGTTGTTTAAGAATCAAATTGTGTTCAGACCAGTTAGCTTATGCGATAACGATGTTGTCTACATACGTTGTGATTCTGTCTTTCGTGCAAAAATGTGTATCGGATGTCGTCAGAACTAATAACATTTTCGTGAACATGATTCTCTGTGTCAAAAGTATTGCTTGCGTTGCTGGAAGATGCAACCTGTACTGTATCTAGTCTAATTCTTTCTGACGTGCTGTTATTTGCGGGAGGATGCTCTGGCATTTCGACTATTTGTACTGTTCTGTTATTTCTTCCTGACGTGTTAGGTTCGGGATGATACCTACTGTCTGGTTCATTCATGATTATCTGTTGTTGTGGTTGATTATGCTGCTGGTAAGACCGACTGTTATTAAACGTACGCTGAAAATTGTGCTCATTACTTTTACGTCTGTCATGATAGTCATTGCTATACGGCGCGTTGCGATAGGAATGCCCGCATCTCGTGGTCGTGCGGTAGCGTTCTCGCTTCCCACGCCCGGGTTCCCGGGTTCGATTCCCGGCGGGGTCAGGGATTTTCTCTGCCTCGTGATGGCTGGGTGTTGTGTTCTGTCCTTAGGTTAGTTAGGTTTAAGTAGTTCTAAGTTCTATGGGACTGATGACCATAGATGTTAAGTCCCATAGTGCTCAGAGCCATTTGCGATAGGAATTGAAATGATGTGTCTTCTGTACGTAGTGATTTCCTTGTTGCTGTGCGTTACTATTTGGCGGAGCCGACGCTATACGTGTAGGCGGCGAAACATTAAAGCTTGGTTGACCTTGGACATTACATTGTTGGTTAGGTACGATAACCGGCTGGTTTTGTTGTTGTTGTGGGGAAAAACCTCTATTGTTACCAAAATTTGTTTCCTGTTGCTGATTATTTTGTCGATACTGATAATTAAAATTTTGTCTGTTATTAAAGTTCTGGTGGTTGTCGTTCCTGAAGCGTCTATTACCTTTGCTATTGAAATAGCGTGGTTGATCGTAATTACTGTATGTTGGTTGACCTTGGTTAGGATGTGAAAAATTTTTGTTTATGAAGGAATAATATGATTGCTGAACTTCCAAAAGCTGTAGCAGATCTCTAAATGGCGAAATATTTTCTTTCTGCTGTCCTGTTAAAAGTGATTCTCTTAACGATCGTGGTAATTTATAAATACATAATTGAATCAGTGCAGATTCGCTGTATGGCTCACTTAAGTATTGGTTTTGTTGGACCATGTGTTCAAAAAATTGCGTGACAGTGGAAAAATTTGAGTTCTCATAATTCGGTAAACTAATTAATTGATCCTTGATTCCGCGTTGTGTCGTCTTCGACCAATACGCTGACAGAAAAGCATTCTGAAATTCTTCTACGGAGTAGCATTGTCTCGCGATCGGTCTCGTACGAGTTGCCGGTTCGCCTTCCAAAAAACTGCAAATAAATTCAAGTTTGTGTGTTACGGGCCAAGTTGGTGCAAGAGCAAAGCTAAATTGTTGTATCCAATCCAAAGGGTGAATCTGTGTTCTGTCATTTTTAAACACCTTAAATTTCCTAATGGATAGAATGTGCTTGTAATCAAAATGATCGTCTCTGTATGTATGAACAGGTTCAGGGTTGCATGACAATCTGTTTGTTTGTGACTGTTCGGAATCTAACTCACGTACTCTCTGTAAATGACCTAAATTATACTGGCTGTGTGAGTCTGACAAATGTTAAGTGGCGCATGCTGTAATGTGTTAAAGGCTGAAATATTTTTCATCTCCGTCAATTCGTGCTGTAAAGATGACAATTTTCTACGTAATGTATTATTGGACGAACCTGTCTCATTGATCGACTGCTGTAAATTTTGGAATTCGGGTGTTTGATTAAACGAAACTGGTGACGTATCATCTGATTTAGTCTCGTTGTTATTTTCGATAACGTCAATACGACTGGCCAATTCATCAAATTTTTCAGTCAGTGCTTTTATGTGATCGTCGTTTTTAGTGTCACAAGCATTAATTTGTTTTTTGATTTTACTTGTGCTTTTGTTTAATTCCTTAACGTCTGCTTTGATGGCATCGGGATCCTGTATTAGTTCCAACTTTTCAAGTCTGTTAATCATTGTCTGAAAGTCTAATGTGTGTGTGTGTGTGTGTGTGTGTGTGTGTGTGTGTGTGTGTGTGTGTCTGTTTTTGTTTTAAGATCGGAGATTTCATAATGCAATTCGGTGTTCAGCCGTTTGATTTCGTCTGATACTGTAGCAATATTGTTGTCTACGTATTTTTTTTTTTTTTTGCTTTCGTAAACAATTTACGCAAATCTTCCTGTCTCTGTGAAGTAATTGTTTCAATGACTTGTTGCTTTACTTTATTCTGTTCCTGTATAAATTTACTGTAACCCGTTTCACTGCTTTGTAGGTGGTGATTAAAACGTTCGTCAATTTGGCTGTTTTGTTGTTCAAATTTCGTATCTACTTTCGCATCCAGTGTGCGTGAAAGTTCTGATGATATTAATTTAAACTCGTCGCGTAACTGTGTTGCGTTTTCAGAGCAGTGTTTCGCGACTGCACTAATTTCATCTATAAGTAATTTCGTTGTGGCTGCATGTGTATTACTTAATTCTTGTGCAACAGATCTAATTTCTTCACTACTGTTCGTAGCACAAGCCTTAATTTCCTCACGTAATTGTTCTTTAGTATCGTGACATTGCACGGCAACGGCTGTAATCTGTTCACTAAGCTGTTTGAAATTGTTGTCTTGTTTTTCATTAAGTTGTTTGTTCGATTCATTAATTTGTTGTTTGAGATTTTCATTCAACTGTTTGGAATTGTTGTCTAGTTTTTCATTCGTCTGTTTGGAATTGTTGTCTATCTTTTCATTAAGTTGTAGCAATAATGCCATAACTCGATCTATGCCAAAATTAGCGACTCTATTTTCTATGATGTGTGATGGTGTATCTGCATGTGACACGTTTTGAATAACCATTTGGTCATTCTGTGATTCTTGAAAAGGTTTGCCAATCGGATGTGCACTGTTGGCCACTACATCGGAATCAAAAAATCTTACGCATTCTAACTACATTGTTCATCTTCGTGGGAAAAATTTACCTGTTCACAATGCAAATTTTGCAAACCGGGTATGTCAAACTGGGCAGCGTTCATTGTATCAGAAAGTGCCACGTCATCAATTGTTACATTTACTGTGGACATAATTGAATTTGTTTGCTCATCATTAGAATTAACATCATTACTAGTGGTCGGTACACACTGATTATCAGTAATTAGAAGATTATCGCTATTACACTGAATGTCGCGAGTCGGTTATTTCACTCATTGCACATCGCGATGTACTGTTAACAGTTTTTCGTGGCATTTTCACAAATCAAAATTAAGCACAAAATCAATCAAAGTCAAAGCAAAAATGGAACAAATACAGTTACAACAAAGAGCAATAAATTGCCGATGACCTGTGAAAGAAAGAGTGACAAGTTAGAAAATGCGTTGCGCCAGCTGCAAACTACATTTAAAATTAAGTAAATAAGAGCAGATATATAACTAACTACTTCTCAGAAATTCACAAAAATACGATCCTGGTCGGTTGTCGCCAAGTGTAACTTCCCCACAAAATTTCATTCACATTTTAGTGTAACCTCAAAACAGAAAAATTCCTAAACTTCTCAACAGTAAAAAATATAATTATGTCGTTCACATTCAGTGTAACGTCTCAACAAAAAATAAATTCAGTAACCTGGTGATAATACAATATAACTAATCGTCTCAATTAAATTGTCGCTCACTTGTAACTTTTCAATAATTGACTGTGAATTTAACATGGTAAATTTTGGACGTCAGCAGTGCTGCGTCATGGCCCTGAAAGATCATTCTGAATAAAAAAAAGAAAAATTCTTACCTCAATGAAGTCGCCGGATAACGCATATATATCTGCTCTTACAATAAATTCTTCTGGCACAGCCCTGTGCAATGCTGGCCGATAGATTTGTCATTTTATGAAAGGAAACAACTGATTTTTCTTTTGCAATAATCGGGATGATCACAGATTGGAAAAATTAGTAAATTCTTTAAACTGAAATGAATGCTTGTTAAAAGTTATTTTTTATGAGAAAGATTAATATTAGGACATTTTTAAAACATTTACATGGGACTTGAGATAACAATACTACATATGCGCGAGGCTGCTTTTTTACCTTATACAATAATGCTCAGGCTCCGGCATCGCTGCACCACGACCGGCCCAGCCAACACGATACACCACACCAGACTGCTCGCTAGCAACAACTTACTGCTACAGCTACACAGTTCCTACTGCAGTCAACACTGCTCTCTGGTCTGAGATTCTCTTATACCTTACATATCGCAGGCAGCGCGTGAGCCACACATCGAAATTACATCTGCTCGGACCTCTTACAGCCTCTATTGCGGTCCATAATTGCGAAAGCGTTGCCAGTGCAGGATTTTGTGCACGAGCTGACGTCTCGATTATGTTCCATAAATGTTCGACGGGATTCATGGCGGGCGATCTGGGTCACCAAACCCGTCACTCGAACTATCGAGACTGACACGGCGCATTTTCATCCATGAAAATTCCATCGCTGTTTGGGTATATGACGTCCACGAAAGGCTGAAAATGGTCTCCAAGTAGCCGAATGTGACCACTTCCAGGCAAAATGATTTGTTCAGTTGGAGCAGAGTGCCCAATTCATTACATGTAAACACAGCCCACACCATCCACCAGCTTGCACAGTGCCTTGATGACAGCTTGGGCCCATAGCTTCGTGGGGTTAGCGCCATCAGCTCTTACCAACTGATTTCGGGACTCATCTGACCAGCTCACGGTTTTCCATTAGTCTAGGGTCCAACCTTTATGGTCACTGGTCACGACCGCAGAAGAGGCGCTGCAACTGTCGTGCTGTTAGCAAAGGCACTCGTACTCTCGTCTGCTTCCATAGCCCACTAACCTAAATTTCGCAGTACTGTCCAAACGGGCATTCTCGTCACGCTTTTGACTTTGTGGATCTCGGAATATGGAATTCTTCGTCCTGGAATAGCTCAGGCAGGTGGCTTCTGCTACTATTCCGCGTTCGAAGTCCGTTAATTCCAGTCGCGGGACACAATCACGTTGGAAATCTTTTCACATGAATCATCTGACTCCGGCAATGAGTAGAAACTACGGCTCCACCAATGTACCGTGAAACCTTCCCGTCTCTTCTATATCTCTTTTGTAACGCAACCTTCCCTTTTACAATAACCTATGAAACCTTCCCTTAGGATTTCTACCTCTTGCTTAATAATAACAAATGAAATCTTCCCTTTGAAATTAATTCTCTTTCTCAATCTCCGCATACAAATTTAAATGCTGCTTATTAAAAGTTATTTTCTGATTATTTCGACGAAACATAGAATGTGTCGTCGTCGTGGCCCTCAGTCGTTACCTGCAATAACCCAAAACTGTTCCTTACCTTTTTTAATGTTACTGGATCGCCATCTGACTGCTACATCGAACTGCGACATGATTATACTTACTCTGTTTTACTATACTCTATTAGCTGCTGGTGGCCTGTCATAGTAAGTGGCTGTATTTATTGCCAAAGCTGACGTTATTCTTTAATAGCAAAGCTGACGTTATTCTTTAATTAATTTGACTGAAGTTACGTATTTCTTAGTTAAACTTTTTCTTGACAACAATAAAATTTTGCAAAGTTTTACGTTGATGGTTTTTGAGGTGGATTATAATCAGTAATGCAATATTGCTGGCAAAAATTAATTATATTCTGAATCAAATGATTTTATAAACGTTCAAATGGGACTTACTTTTTACAATAATCTTAAACTAGCAATGCGCAAACATACCTTCAGTAGTCTTGAGTGCCTCAAAAAATTAATTCAATAATATTAGTTCCTATTATGATAATAGTTAGTTGATGTCTCTGTACATCCGTTTATAATCTCTAGTAAATCATAGCTGGTGGCTGACAGGCACACCGCTCCTCTCAACCTCTCGCTTCAGACCTGCTACCAACTCGCTTCACATCTCGCTTACTACTGACTTAACTACGAACGCGGTGCGGTCTCTCCCGCCAACAATGCTTTCTGGTGCTGACAACCCCTGCTACCGTTACAAAATGTATCAATGCGCGGTCTTTCCCGCTCTTTTCTTAAAATGTATCCATACGCGGTCTCTCCCGCCCTTTTTAAAATTATTTTGATGTGCGGTTTCTCTTGCCAACAATACTTTGGTGCAGACATTCCCTGCTACCACAATTATTTCCAACATGACAAATATTAACCATTCCTATTTAATCCTATTAATAAAATATAAACATCTTTCATAAATTGTGGTTTGACAATAGACAATAGAAATATACACGTCTTACAACCGCCCTCTATGTGGTGTGCGTGCGATACTACCGCCATCTGTATATGTGCATCTGGCTGTCCCATGACCTGTGTCACATCAGCGTACTTTCTCAAGGGGCAATATTGTTGTCTGGAAAAAATTAAAACTTGTATGGATAAAAAATCAGTCTCATTACTTTTCTGACACACCTCGTATACGTATTGCCCACTGAATATTCATTTGGCAACCAAATAATTTGGAGCGGTTGGTACAATAATTTGTCCCAAGCGGGTTTAGATGGGAATGTGTAAAACAGATTATACTGGACGGTGGGATTGTAATGTAGAGATGAAAAGAGTAGAAGCAGATAGGAAGAGACACAGGAGGACATCAGCTCAATCGAAAGACTGATGACTTACAAAGAAAAAATCACGGGATGAGGTAGGGGGAGGCCTGGGACGTACAAAACAGGCCGTGTCAGCGGGAATGTGAGGTGACCGGAGCTGCAGGTGGCGACGCGGCGCGGCGCGGCGCGGGGGCGGTCGGCCAAGACGGTAGCCGGCGGGGCTGATTGATCAGTCGGCGGGGCGACAGCGGGGCAACTTGTACCCCGGGGAGAAGCCAGCGGCCGCGCCGGGCTATCCATCTAAGACACTGAGTGGCGGCCCCAATACTCGCCCTGACACGTATTAATGACCCGGGGTCGGGCGGGCGCATGATTCATCACGGCCGCTGTGTGTACCTACTAAAGATCAAGCACGTTCGCCGTGATCAATCACCGCTGACTGATAGAAAAAGAAAAGCCATTTATTATCCGGGCGTGGGCGGCGCGCCGCACCGGCTGGACCGCCCCCGGCTCTGGCGTCGCCCGCTCCTGCGCCTGCGCCCGCGGCTGTTTAAGTGATTTCCCGGCCCGCCATCCATCATCCGCGGGGCACTTTTCCACTTCGCGAGCCGCGCGCCAGGGGGCGCTTGTTCCTCCGCAAATATTTGGTGGCGCCGCCTGCGGCTAAATCCTGGTCGACGCTACTCTGCAGTCGCGAGTGACCTCTCTTTCTCTGGTCCATTTATCGGAAATGACTCGACTTTCGACTCCGGAAACGTGAGCTCGCATTTGGGATGGGCCATGATATTCAAACCGCTGCCTTCTGCTCTGATAAACTGGTAACGTGTCAGTACCGCTGAAAACACTATTAACACCAGCATACACTGAGGTGACAAAAGTCATACCTCCTCACATCGTGTCGGACCTCCTTTTGCCCCGCGTAGTGCAGCAACTCAGGATGGCATGAACTCAGCAAATATTTGCAAGTTCCCTGCAGAAATATGGAACCGTGCTGTCTCTATAGCCGCCCGTAATTTGCGGAAGTGTTGCCGGTGAATGATTTTGTGAACAAACTGACCTCTCGGTTAGGACACATACACTGCTGGCCATTAAAATTGCTATACCACGAAGACGACGTGCTACAGACGCGAAATTTAACCGAAAGGAAGAAGATGATGTGATATGCAAATGATTAGCTTTCCAGAGCATTCACACGAGGTTGGCACCGGTGGCGACACCTGCAACGTGCTGACACGAAGGAAGTTTCCAACCGATTTCTCATACACAAACAGCAGATGACCGGCGTTGCCTGATGAAACGTTGTTGTGATGCCTCGTGCAAGGAGGAGAAATGCGTACCATCACGTTTCCGACTTTCACAAAGGTCGTATTGTAGCCCATCAAGATTGCGGTTTATCGTATTGCGACATTGCTGCTAGCGTTGGTCGAGATCGAATGACTGTTAGCAGAAAATGGAATCGGTGGGTTCAGGAGGGTAATACGGAACGCCGTGCTGGATCCCAACGGCCTCGTATCACTAGCAGTCGAGATGACAGGCATCTTATCCGCATGGCTGTAACGGATCGTGCAGCCACGTCTCGATCCCTGAGTCAGCAGATGGGGACGTTTGCAAGGCAACAACCATCTGCACGAGCAGTTCGACGACGTTTGGAGCAGCATGGACTATCAGCTCGGAGACGATGGCTGCGGTTACCCTTGACGCTGCATCACAGGAGCGCCTGCGATGGTGTACTCAACGACGAACTTGGGTGCAGGAATGGCAAAACGTCATTTTTTCGGATGAATCCAGGTTCTGTTTACAGCATCATGATGGTCGCATCCGTGATTGGAGACATCCAAGCTCTGTTTGACTCAATGCCCAGGCCTTTCAAGGCCGTTCTTACGGCCAGAGGTGGTTGTTCTGGGTACTGTTTTCTCAGTACCTATGCACCAAAACTGAGTGAAAATGTAATCACATGTCAGTTCTAGTATAATATATTTGTCCAATGAATACCCGTTTATCATCTGCATTTCTTGCTGGTGTAGCAGTTTTAATGACCAGTAGTGTAAATGTTCGATGGGACTCATGTCGAGCGATCTGGATGACCGAATCATTCTCTCGAATTCTCCAGAATGTTCGTCAAACCAGTCGCGAACAACTGTCCCCCGGTGACATGGCCCATTGTTATCCATAAAATTTCCCTCGTTGTTCGCAGCATAAAGTCCATGAATGGCTGCAAATGGCCTCCAAGTAGCCGAACATGACCATTTCCAGTTAATGATAGGCTTAGTTCCCTGTAAACACAGCTCACACCATTGTGGAGCCACCACCAGCCTGCACAGTCCCTTTTTGACCACTTGAGTCCATGGCTTCGTGGGATCCGCGCCACACTTGAACCCTCACATCAGCTCGTACCAAGTGAAATCGGGTTTCACCTGACCATGTCACGATTTTCCAATCGTCTAGGATCCAACCGATATGCTCACGAGCCCAGGAGGGGTGCTGTAGGCGGTGTCGTGCTGTTTCCAAAGGGACTCACGCGTGCATTAACGCCAGATGACGAAACACTATCCAAACGGGTATGTTCGTCGTACGTCCCACGTTAATTTCTGCCGTTGCTTGTCTGTTAGCACTGACAACTCTACTCAAACGCCGCTGCTCTCGGTCGTTAAGTGTAGGCCGTAGGCCACTGCGTTGTCGATGGTGAGAATGGACGCCCGAAATTTGGTATTCTCGACACAATCTTGCCACTATGTATCTCGAAGTATTGAATTTCCTACGGATTTCCAAAATGGAATGTGCCTTGCGTATATCTCTAAGTACCATTCCGCTTTCAAAGTCTGTTACCTCCTGTCGTACGGCTGTAATCACACCGGAAACCTTTTCACACGAATCATGTGAATGTAAATAACAGCTCCGCCATGGCACTGCCCTTTATACTTCGTGCATGTGATACTACCGCCGTCTGCACATGTACGTATAGCTATCCAATGACTTTTGTCACCTCATTGTACTATAGCTGGGAGTAAATAAAGTATTCATCGATACACTGATTGCTGGCTGGGGTGGCCGAGCGGTTCTAGGCGCTATAGTCAGGAACCGCGCGACGACTACCGTTGCAGGTTCGAATCCTGCCTCGGGCATGGACGTGCGTGCTGTCTTTAGGTTGGTTAGGTTTAAGTAGTTCTAAGTTCTAGGAGACTGATGACCTTAGAAGTTGAGTCCCATAGTGCTCAGAGCCATTTGATACATTCATTTATCTTGCTTAATTATTGGTAGGCAGGTAAGCAAGAAAGACCATACCACAGTTACAATATCCGAAACGACCTAAATTTAACTTTATAGTTCAAAAATACTGTTCGTTGATGTGGCAGTTTTCAATAGTAAGTCTGTAACGTTTAACATCTACACATATTGTAAGTTAAAATGTCACCAGGCCTTCTTCGGTCCGCATATGATGGCTAATATCTTAACTGCTATAGCGATTTTGATACGTTTTTCACCAACAGACAAACTGAGACACGAGGAGTGTCTGTGTGTATAAATTATTACTGCACTAACGACTCGTTCATAGACTAAACGTATGCGAAATACTGTGAGTGAAGCCTTCACAGATTCAGCCGCTGTAGGAGTCTCTCTCATGCCCTGTACGCTTGTGATCACAAACGATTTACCCATTCATTTTAAGTTATTTCGGCTTCCACTCAACGTTTCGTTTGCAACAACACTAATCAAGAAATGGTGGAGGAGAAGATGGGCATAAAACGGAACAGGTGGGGATACACAGAGAAAAGAGGAGGTGATCGATAGGGAAAGAAGGGTAGAGGTGCTGGACAGAGACAGGTAATAGGAGGAGGAGATGGACAGAGAGAGGTGTGGAAAAGGAGATTAGGACTTTTATCCATTCCCATAAACATTTCCAGTTGATAAGCATTGCTGCGTTCGCTAGTAATTTATAAATATATCGTGCAAATTGGCTGGACTGTGGTGAATTTAAGTCGCCGGCCGCGTTTATCTGTCCGTAAGTGAAGGCTAATCTCAGGACTGTACGACTTTTGATACGATTTTAATTAATAGATATAATGATTCGCCAGCACGGTTTTTGAATATAAAAATTACCGCTACGCCAGACATGTCTTTCGTTAATTTATTTGGTATAAATCTCTCAGTTACTGTCGATACTAATAGTGGAGACTGTCTCTCAGGGAGGCTTTAAGAGAATTTTTATCTGCTTCTTTGAATAGGTATATGCTCCGTTTATTTTTGAAGGATATGAGCATTAAAATACTCAGTCTCTCTACCACAACTATGTGTTGACTAATCCCTGTATCCGTTTTGATGCTCGTGTTTAGATAAGAATTATTTGTTGCTACGAGGTCAAGTGTGTTTTCACAACCGTTTACTATTTGCGTCGACTCGTGAACTAACTGCTCGAAATAATTTTCAGAGAATGCGTTTAGCACAATTTCGGAGATGTTTTATGCGTATCTCCGGATTTAAACATGTGTTTTCGCCAACATATCGAGGATACATTAAAGTCAATAATTGTATGTGTCGGGTATTTGTTTGAAATTAAACTCAAATTATCTTTGAACCTTTCGGCAATTGCATTATCTGAGTTGGGAGATCGGTAAAAGGAACCAATTATTATTTTATTCCGGTTGCCAAGAATGACCTTTTTGCCATACTAACTCACAGGAAACTATCTACTTCACTTTCGATACAAGTAAACTGCTTCTAACAGCAACAAACACGTCACAGCCAACTGTGTTTAGCCTATCGTTTCTGAATACCGCTAGCTTCTTCGCAAAATTTCGGCTGAGCTTATCTCCGACTTTAGTCAGCTTTCAATGCCTATAATGATTTGAGCAACAGCGCTTTCTATTAGCGCTTGGAGCTCCAGTACTTTCCCCAATGGTTCCTGTATCTACGTTCTTCCTGTGTTCAACCTGCACCCTTTGAAACTGAAGACCTTTTTGTTTTTCCCCGAGACTCTCTAATTTAAAAAAACCCAGACCCCACACCACACAGGCCGCGCTACCCGTGTAGCCGC
This sequence comes from Schistocerca serialis cubense, assembly GCF_023864345.2. Lineage (NCBI taxonomy): Eukaryota > Metazoa > Arthropoda > Insecta > Orthoptera > Acrididae > Schistocerca > Schistocerca serialis. The sequence continues at coordinate 337,232,674 of NC_064642.1, forward strand.
CTCCTGCCCCGTAATGGACTCCTGACCTATTTAGCGGAACCCGAAATCCCACCATCCCATGCCGCAAGTCGAGGAATCTGTAGCCTACACGATCGTAGAACCATCTGAGCTTCAGTTGACCCTCCACTCGGCTCTCTACCAGAGGTCCACCATCGATCCTGTCGACTGTTCTGCAAATGGCGAGCTGTGCTTTCATCTCGCAAGCAAGACTAGCCGCCTTTACTACTTCAGTTAGTCGCTCGAAACCAGAGAGAAACTCTTCTGATCCAAAGCGACACGCATTGGATGACTCACCCGGTAAGCACACGGCGTGCACACTGGTTTTCTTCCTCTCCTTGGCAGTCATGTCTCTAATTGGCCTAATAAAGCACCTAACACTGGAGCTACCAATTACCACTAATCCTATTCTCTGTGACTGCCTGGATCTTGCAGGCTGAGAGGTTTCCTCTGAAACAGAACAAGCCACTGCATCTGGCTGAGGGACAGTGTCAGCCACAGAAAACACCTGAAATCTGTTTGTCCAACCGGGGAGACCTTGCGTTCGGCTCTCCGGCAAGTCTTTCATAGCCTGCCATGCCCAAAGGTGACCACCAACTCGACAATGGGTGAAATGTCAATCTCAATGCAAGCAGTAACTGGGCTGGCCAACGGTGTGGACCGATGGGCAGATTCGTGGATCGTGCTGGAGGTCCGTTTGATCCCTCACAGCCAGTCCGCAACAGAGATGCCCAGCCACTGCAGCCTCAAGTTGTGTAACCGAAGCCAACATGGCCTGGAGCTCATCGCTAGGTGTCACCAGTTCAACTCGCATCCACACACAGCAGTCACAGCCCCTGTCCATATTAAAGGGAGTGGAAAACTACACTACACAGACAAACAAACAATAATCGACAAGCACTGCAGTACTGTACTGTAGATACTGACGAAAACCCAAGAACTAGTAAGTTAAATTAACATGCAGAGGTTCGAAAGCTAGACTGTGAAAGTACACAGGTGAGGCTAAACAATTCGCTCCTGGTTACGAACTTGTGAAATGTCATAACATCGGTTTACTTTCCGACGCAAACGAAGACGCGAGAACTGTGTCCATTAAATATTAAATTAACACAAGGAGATTCAAAAACTAAACTACCAAAGCACACAGTTGAAGCTGTATAATTTATTACAGGCTAGGAAGTCAACTCTTAAATGTGAAACATACGTGTTGTCGCACTGACCCTATCGCTGAGTTAAGTAAAATTGCTTTGAACACGGCCAATAGAGACTGGACCATCGAGATTGGATCGTGCACCAATGTCATCTAGGCTAATGACTGCTGGAAGCACACGCTCCACCACGGACACAGGCATGTGGGGGCAGCGTTATGTTACGGAGAACATTGGCCATTCGCTTGAGATTCCATGCCACCTGTCGTAGTAATCGTAGCCACCATGACAGCTGAGGACTTTTTTTTGAGTCATCGGTCTTCTGGCTGGTTTGATGCACCCCTTGAGGAATTCCTCTCCTGTGCCAACCCTTTCATGGCAGAGTAGCACATGCGACCTATGTCCTCAATTATTTTCTGGATGTATTCCAATCTCTGTCATCCTCTACAGTTTTTGACCCCTACAAATCCCTCTAGTACCACGGAAGTAATTTCCTGACTTATTAACAGATGTCCTATCATCCTGTCCCTTCCCCTTGTCAACATTGTCCATATATTCCTTTCCTCTCCGATTCTGCGCATAACTTCCTCATTCCTTACGTCATCGGTCCACCTAATTTTCAACATTCGCCTGCAGCACCACATTTCAAATGCTTCGATTCTCTTTTGTTCCGGTTTTCCTACAGTCCATGTATCACTACCATATAGTGCTGTGCTCCAAACGTACATTCTCAGGCATTTCTTCCTCACATGAAGGCCTATGTTTGATAATAGTAGACTTCTCTTGGCCAAGAATGCCCTTTTTGCCAGTGCTAGTTTGGTTTTGATATCCTCCTTGCTCCGTCCGTCATTGGTTATTTTGCAGCCTATGTCGTGTGACTTATATCCTCTCAGCTTGAATTTTAATTCCACTTCTGAGCCTTTCTTTTATTTCCATCATTGCTTCTCCGATGTACAGATTGAACAGTAGGGGCGAAAGACTACATCCCTGTCTTACATCATTTTTAATCCGTGCACTTCGTTCTTGGTGGTCCTCTCTTATTATTCCCTCTTGGCTCTTTTACATATTATATATTACCCGTCTCTCCCTCACCTTAACCCTATTTTTCTCAGAATTTCGACCATCTTGCGCTATTTTGCACTGTCGAAAGCTTTCGACAAATCCTTTTAACGTGTCTTGATTTTTCTTTAGTCTTGCTTCCATTATCAACAGCAACATCAGAATTGCCTCTCTGGTGCCTTTACCTTTCCTAAAACCAAACTGGTCGCCATCTAACACATCCTCAATTTTTTTCTGTTATTATGGATATTATTCTTGTCAGCAACTTGGATGCAAGAGGTGTTAAGTTGATTGTGCGATAATTCTCGCACTTGTCAGCCCTTGCAGTCTTCGGAATTTTGTGGATGATTTTTTTCCGTATCTCAGATAGTACGTCGCCAGATTCATACATTCTACACAGCAACGTGAACAGTCGATTTGTTGCCACTTCCCCCAAAGATTTTAGAAATTGTGATGGAATGTTATCTATCCCTTCTGCCTTATTTGATCTTACATCCCCCAAAACTCTCTTAAATTCTGAATATAATGCTAGATCCCCTATCTCCTCTACATCGACTACTGTTTCTTCTTCTATCACATGAGATAAATCTTCCCTGCCCATAGAGGCCTTCAATGTATTCTTTGCACCTATTCTCTCTCTCCTCTGCATTTAACCGTGGAATTAATGCTGAGTCGGTTCTTCTGTTTTCGATTTCTTCACTTTTCTTGCAGCCATTTCGTCTTAGCTTCCATGCACTTCCTGTTTATTTCATTCCTCAGAGACCTGTATTTCTGTATTCCTGAATTACCCTGAACATTTTTGCACTTTCTTCTTTCATCGACCAGCTGAAGTATTTCTTGTTTTAACCGTAGTTTCTCCGCACTTACCTTCTTTGTACCTATGGTTTTCTTTTCCAATTCTCTTCAAACATAACGCCTAAAAGCTATTCCTTGTTACTGTATCTATAGGCGTAGAGAACTTCAAGCGTATCTCGTCATTCCTCGATAATTCCGTATTCTACTTCTTTGCGTACTGATTCTTCCTGTCTAGTCTCTTAAACTTTAGCCTACTCTTCCTCACTACTACATTGTGATCTGGGTTCTATATCTGCTCCTGGTTACGCCTTCCAATACAGTATGTGATTTCGGAGTCCCTATCTCACCATGATGCAATATAACTGAAATCTTCGCGTATCCCCCGGTCTTTTCCAAGTATACCACCTCCTTTTGTGATTCTTGAACCGAGTATTCGCCGTTACTAGCTGAAATTTATTGCAGAATCAAATAGTCTTTCTCCTTTCTCGTTCCTTGTCCCGAGCCCATATTCTCTTATGACCTTTTCTTCTTCTCCTTCTCTATCACTGCATTCCAGTCCCCCATGACTATTAGATTTTCATGTCCCTTTACGTACTGTTTTATTCTTTCAGTATCCTCCAATACCCTTGTAGACTTTTATACTTTTTCTATCTCTTCATCTTAGCTTTCGATGTCGGCATGCATACCAGAATTGTCATTTTCGGTGTTGGTTTGCTGTCGATTCTGGTAGGAACAACCCTGTCACTGAACTGTTCACAGTAACACTCTATTTTTGGCCTACCTTCCTATTCATAACGAATCCTTCTCCCGTTATAATATTTTCTGGTGCTGTTGGTATTACTCTGACCAGAAATCCCTGTCTTCTTTCCATTTCACTTCACGGAACCTACTATAACTAGATTGAGCCTTTGTATTTCCCTTTTCTCGTAGAACGTTATCCTCTCGTTGGTTTTTCAATTTGTTTCTCATGGTCACCTCCCCTTTGGCAGTCCACTCCCGGAGATGCGAATGGGGGACTATTCCGGAATCTTTTTCCAATGGGGAGATCATCATGACACTTTCAATTACATGCCACACGTCCTGTGGGTACACGTTATGTGCCTTTAATGCAGTGGTTTCCATTGCCTTCTGCATCCTCACGTCGTTGATCATTGCTGGTTCTTCCACCCTTAGGGCCAGTTTCCCATCCCAAGGTCAACAGACTGTGAACCTCTGTCTGCTCCTCCGCCCTGTTTGACAAGGCCGTTGGCAGAGTGAGGATGACTTCTTATGTCGGATGTCTTCGACCGCTAATATTGATTGTTAATCAAAATGTAAGGGGTGTTGGGTTTCGATTCCGGGACCAAGGACGTTTTTATTATAAATCAAAGACGCAACTTTTTAATTTTTAAGGAGCCTTCCCGGGGCTCCCACTGCTCGACCGAATAGTAGCGGCTCCGGTCAAAGAAAACCATCATAACGACAGGGAGAGCGGTGTACTGACCACACGCTCCTCCTATCCGCATCCTCAGCTGAGGATGACACGGTGGTCGGATGGTCCCGATGGGCCACATGTGGCCTGAAGACGGAGTGCTTTTCCCGGGGCTCGCAAATGAAGGGGTGGGTGCAAAGTGGGCACGGGTCGCAACCATGTTCCATTCCAATCCTCCAGGAAGGAAGGAACTTTGGGAACGTGGAATGAGGTACAATGAACATCGTTTATTTATTTGTTTTCTTTTATTTTCATGTATTTATTTATTTTTAACATTAAAACCATCGAGAATAGCAGGAAATCGGCGTCACGAGGAGGAGGGCAGAGAAAGATGTCAGACTAACTGAGACTCTCAACGTATAGTTTTGCCTAGAAGAACATTCCGAAGACCAGAGAATATATCGGTTCTAAGTGTGGAATAGGCCGGGCCATGAACACCCCAGATCTGGGGTGGGTCAAGGAAGGAATCCCTAGACTACCGATGCAGCGTTAGCGGTGTGAACATTATTGCGAACCTCTCGATGTCTCACCCGGCTGCAATGGCATCTTCCAGCGGGATAACTGCACATGTTGCAAGTCCATAATGATCCTACAGTGGTTAGAGGATCATGATAACGAACCCATGCTGATGGTTTTGCTACCAAATTTGCCCCATCGGAAACCGACAGACCATATCTGGGATGGTAAATCCGGAAACCTGCTCGAGGATTGTCGAAACAATGCCACGCAGAATCTCTCCGACACTACATTCCAAACGTGGACCAATACGTTATTAAACAAGTGGTCATAATGTTTTGGCTCATCGCTGTATTATTATCAGCTCGTGTTAAATTTTATTCCAAACGTCTCCTTCGCAAAGTTAGCAGACATCTGGTTATGCTTAGTGCTGTAACGTACCTATAACATATAGAGCCTGTGTTCATCTGTGAAAATGGACTCTATAAGCAACCTGAGCCATCAGTAATCGGAATCTAACCCGCATAACACTGTGTGCGTGCTGTAAGAGTGCCAGTTTCACTGTCATTTAAGGCCTCAACAGATCATTATATGAAAAACTTAAAACTAACATTTGGATAAGCTATCTGGCTGCGTTATGAAAAACTACAGTAACAAATGAGCCTGTAATAATACCTAAGCTATTTGATTGCGCATTTGAATAAGAATTTACAAGTGATACAGAATCTGACTAGTGCAACGGAATTTACTGGACTACAGCACATGACACGTTGAGGTGTGTCAGTGTGTCTGTTTTGGCTTTTTGGATGACTGCCTTTTTCCAAGTGGTTTACAGCAATTCACAGCAGCATGCAGCAACAGCGGCTAAAGCTTATTGTTAGTAAGAATGAAGTTAATAAAAAGGAGTTTTCTTGGGTCCTGTTAACAGCTAAATAAATTGAAAGAAGTGTTTTCATAAATTAAGTCTATTTAAAAACTTCAGAAATTATCGTGACCAGTAATAATTTGACAAGTATTAATAATGGCGAAATGACCAATAATGACCTTATAAGCATCAATAATGGCTGAGTGCCAGATTAACAAATTATTTCAATTTCAAAGTTTCATTAACATTTAATAGCCGCAGCATTTTTAAGAATTAGAACTGGAGAATAATCATTATTATTTGGAGGATAAGGAGGCTTCTTTAACAGATAAGCAAAACGTGAGATTATTGCAAACTCGGACTAACAATCACGAGCCTAATTGCGCTTTACGCTATGCTTCTGAATTTTACCTTGAATTCCATCTTCAGACGTAGTTAAGGCATCTAAATCTCTCCTGGCCATATAAACGAAATCAGGCCTTGTTTGTGGTAAGATCTGCCACCACCGACGTGATGGCAACGTAACACGTCTTCTATCTCCGAGCTCTCGACCAACACTACTGAAATGTTACTCTCGCAGAGAGACTTCGTCCCACAACAATGCTTGGAATTGCTCTCCCATGTTTTTCCCTCAGATTGTTACTATCCATATCTGAGCCTTAAGGTGACTATGTAATATTTAATCAATGCAGTGGAGAGTTCTGACACACTCCTTACAATGCTAAGTGGAAGGGAAGCAAGCTGAAACACGGACTGCAGTACACGGACATCCTGAAAAGTAAAGCGTTCGAATTGTTTATGAGGCAACTCTTAAGGCTTTTCAAATATAACAAACGTTATTAACAGCGTGCATCTCTGTTTTCACGTCTATATTTTGCAGCCTTCTGTCGCTTGAGGGCTCTGCGTGAGAACGTGTAACACGGCGTGTGTAACGTAACATGTCGGCGCGTGGAAACAGCATGCTGTAATGGAGTTTCTGCTCATGGAGCACTTCTTCAGCATGACAATGCCAAACCACACACGAGCACAGAGATATCTACAACAATCCGAAGCCTTGCTTTCACTGTCTTCGGCCATCCTCAGACAGTCCCGACTTGGCCCCATGCGATTTTCATCTGCTTCCTAACCTTGAAAGAACGCCGCTGAGGACTTCACACTGACAGAGAGGCAGAGGTGTGGTTGTGGTTCCGTCAACTAAGTCAAACATTTTACAGTGACGGAATCTCTCGTTGGAAGAAATGTGCTCGTCACCAGGGTGTCGTAAACTGACATACGGCCGGGAGAGCGATGTGCTGACCATCCAGTGACGTCTGTGGTCTGAGGATGACACGGCAGCCGGTGGGTACCGTTGGGCCTCTCAAGGCCTGTTCGGACGGAGTTAAGGTTTTTTTCTTCCTACTTGAAAATGCGTTTAGCTCCGAAACACATCAGGCATAGAGATAACAATAAGCATGCACTGACTGGATAAGCGCGATTATTGTTCATTATCCTGTGGGAAAAAGGCAGGCTACAAATCCAATGGACACGGGTTCAGTCCCTTATATGATTTTAATCTGTCAATAACATGTGCTGCACCTATGGCAATGTTTAATAATATGAAAAATGTCGAGTTGCACTATGGTTCGGAGTCCACGTTAAACTGCGAGCCCCCTCCTAACTGGCTGGGTAAGTCAGTTCAGAAGTCGGAAAAGTAAACGGCATATCACGTCCAACAGAACCACGCCTAGTAAAGCACTGTGGCTGTATTCAAACCCATCTTAGTATTTATAACAGCTTTACTTTACTTATCCTAACTTAAGAAGTACAGTTACAGTAGGATCTTGAAAAGAAAATCCGTTAGTAAGAAGCACATTAAGTCTATTCTCCTAGGTGAGGATTAGCAATATGTTTAACGTCTCAACAGCTATTTGCAGTGGTGAAGTTGATTAGCCACACCGCACATAATGGTGTTCTCTCCCGTCGTCCACTATTTCGCAGCTTCCTGATGAGCGTATCACACAGTTGAAGATGCTAACAGCACAAGCTCACCCATTAAAGAACTAAGTGAGTTTGTCAATGTCTTCCTCTTGTATTGCAATAATCCTTGTTCGTGGTAGCTGCTTGTGAGAAGAACAGGCGTCATCTCGTTTTTAAATGTAAATTAAGCAACCCACGTAAGAAGAGAAGATTACTGCTTTCCCGATTCCGCCGAAATACGCGTTCTGAGTCTTTACGATCACTTACACCGCTTTCCTGTAGTAATAGGAAATCCGTAGCATCCTTTACCCACCTACAGCAACCCAACCCTCCCCTTCCCTTACTTACCCTGCCCCTCCCCGCCCCACTTCCTCCACAGCACAGCCTCTTAATGAGCTTAAACTAGTTGAAGTTCGCGCACTTGGTGTCCCTTATCTTGCGGGTGCCGGATTTCAGGACAAGAAGGCACCAGTAACAAACGTGTGCTCCGTGAGAAGCTACCCGTGCTCCCCGTGATACCGTGTGGATGACGCCGTTACTAGCGAACAAACAAGTCGGTCTTCAGATGGCATGTCTGTGTGGCACTGCAAAGGCATTTTTTGTAACTTATATAAAAACGCAGGGAAGAACACTAACAGTTCCATATTCTATGATAGGACTTCAAAGGAGTCCTGGAATTACTTTCCCTTTTTACGACTGCGTTAGGTTATGCCAAAGTAATGATGGGAAGACATGCAAATTTCTGTATTAGTTCTCTCATGTGTTGCGAACTGTCCATTGCTCCCAGTAATTCTTTGTAATGTTTTTGTTGTAAGTGACACATTATTATAGATACTGAACGACTGTCACCTTATTTTTATTTTTCATACACATACAAAAAAAGTTTTGCATCACCTCGGTTCCGAAAGTTCTGAAACCCGTACAGAAAACTGGAGTAGAGATCAATATAAACATCAGTTCTGCTCTATTTATTGCTCATGAAAACCACACATTCCATGTTGTACCACCATATAGCCAGACCTTCAGAGGTGGTGGTCCAGATTGCTGTACACGCCAGTAGCATGTCCTCTTTCATTTATGCATTCCTGTATCCGTCGTGGCATACTATCCACACGTTCATCAAGGCACTGTTGGTCCAGATTGTCCCACTCCACAACGGCGATTCGGCGTAGATCCCTCAGAGTGGTTGGTGGGTCACATCGTCCATAAACAGCCCTTTTAAATATATCCCAGCCATGTTCGAAAGGGTGTATCTCCAGAGATCATGCTGGCCTCGCCAATATGCTGCCGATATGGTTGCACTATCGGTCGAAGGATGGCATTCACGTATCGTACAGCCGTTACGGCACCTTCCAAGACCACCAGCGGCGTACGTTGGCCCCACATAATGCAACCCAAAACAGCAGGGAACCTCCCCCTTGCTGCACTCTCTGGACAGTGTGTCTAAGGCGTTCGGCCTGACCGGGTTGCCTCCAAACTCATTTCCGACGATTGTCTGGTTGGAGGCATATACGACACGCATCGGTGAAAAGAACGTGATGCTTATCATGAGCGGTCCATTCGGAATGGTGTTGGGCCTATCTGCACCGCGCTGCATGGTGTCGTGGTTGCAAAGCTGGAACTCGCCATGGACGTCGGCAGTAAAGTTGCTGATCGTGCAGGCTATTGCGCGCAGTTTGAGTCGCAACACAATATCCTTCGGCTGCACGAAAAGCATTATTCAACACGATGGCGTTGCTGTCAGGGTCCTCCTAGCCATAGTCCGTAGGTAGCGGTCATCCACTGCAGTAGTAGCCCTTGGGCGGCCTGAGCGAGGCAGTTCCTGTCTCTCTGTATCTCCTCCATGTCAGGACAACATCGCTTTGGTTCACTCCGAGACGCCTGGACACTTCCCTTGTTGAGAGCCATTCCTGGCACAAAGTAACAATGTGGGAGAGATCGAACCGCAGTATTGACCGTCTAGGCATGGTTAAACTACAGAAAATATGAGCCGTGTACCTCATTCCTGGTGGAATGACTAGAACCGATCGGCGGTCGGACCCCCTCCGTCTAATAGGCGCTGCTCATGTATGGTTGTTTACATCTTTGGGCGGGTTTAGTGGCATCTCTGAACAGTCAAAGGGCCTGTGTCTGTAGTACAACATCCACAGTCAACGTCTATCTTCAAGAGTTCTGGGAACTGGGGTGATGCAAAACTTTTTTTGATGTGTGTGTAATTCCAATCTAAGCAGAAAAGTTGAAACTATGTAACGAATGGATCTTGCAAAAAAGTTATGTGCTCAAAACTTAGCAGCATATACATAATTAAAATCCGTAAATCTTAGGTGGCTAGGACATGTTAAAAATGAGGATAATATAAGGGAAACCGAAAAGAAACAATTCGTTCTTTTCTTCCTTCTTATTTTAGGGAAATATTTTGGACGAAGGAAATGTACTGCGTAACAAAATTAAAGTTGGAGTTTTCATGACTGTCTAAAAAAAGTCTAGAAATTAGTGATGTATTCTTATATCTTCAAGTGCGTTGGCCTCTGCTCTAGTTAGAATATTTGTAGCACTTTTACCATCTTACAGGGATGAGTCTGTAAAATCAGCTGAATGTCAGGCTTATCACAGAAGTATATAACCACTAAACAAAAGTACACCAACTACTAGGAGCTACGAAGGTTGGAAATACGAACTGTAGTTATCACAGAACTCAAGTTACGAGCAAGGCACTGGAAGGCTGCGATCTTGACAGGGTTTAGTGTGTTACTAGAGAAACTGCTCATAAAATGCTTATGCGACTTATAGGGGAACACTGGTTGACGAAATTATAAATATATTGCGTAAGAGAATTGAAGGATAATGTTTTGGAAACCTCGTAATTGTCTCCCACTGCGCCAGAGCAGCACCAAGCTGAATGGAAGTCGAACTTTCTGAAAGGTATATTTGTAAATTGCTTAACAAAGTTGCGTGGGTGACACCGAGGGTCCTGACGAACCGGGAATCTTAAAAGGAACTTTTGGGGTTTTCATCACGCACATATTAATGTTGCACACCCTTGCGATCATGCCACAGGTTGGCTGAAAAAGCCTAAGTACCCTTTGCTGCTTCGAATCACGTCCAGATTCTTTTGAATGGTTTTGAACCGTACCTGTACACGGCAGCAAAAACTGCGGTCGATCTACACTCCAAACGGTTGCGATCACGTTCACTAGGCATGCAGCTCCAGTTTCCTCAGACAAGGACGGGCTGAAACGTCGGAGGGTGTCAACAGAGTCAAGGGTGTCAAGAACATCTTACTTTAGCTTATCGCACTGCGAACTGTCGATTTCAACCGCAAAACGTGTGGAAATGAGGGAAAGGGATGGTTTCATTGACGCAGTTTATGCCATCCTTGACCGAGCGAGGTGGCGCAGTGGTTAGCACCCTGGTCTCGCATTCGGGAGCACCCGTGTCCGGCCATCCTGATTTAGGTTTTCCGTGATTTCCCTAAATCGCTTCAGGCCAATGCCGGGATGGTTCCTTTGAAAAGGGCACGGTCGACTTCCTTTTCCATTCATCCCTAATCCGACGGGACCGATGAGCTCGCAGTTTGATCACCTCCCCCCCAAACCAACCAATCTATGCCATCTTTTCGTGTTGATTCTGAGCGGCGGTGTGTCTGAAATGTTTACCTCGGCTCCCCATACGAAAACCGCGCGATTTCAACGATGGGTGTCGCGGTTCTGACCTCCGTCCCAGGGATATCAAAAGAAGTGGAGAAGCATGGGTAAGAGGGGCTGTGACGGCTTTCTCATCGTGTGTCACGTCCACGGTGGCCTTGGCTAGAGGTGGATATTGGTGTCAATTACTAACCCACATTACAGCTCATAGGAACTTCTGAGTTAGTTTTTAGACAACCGTGAGACTTCTTCGGTGACACGTTTCCACGAAAATTCACTTAGTGTTACGGAGAACGACACGCAACACGTCCGGCTAGAAGCTGTCTATCCCCGCCATACGCCCGACAGTCATGGTTTCCGACCATCCCAGCAGCAGTCAGTAAAATTAACCAACCTCATATACCTAAACTACAACATGCGAAAGTGTAATTTGTTTCATTAATTGATTATGATCTTGATTATCAGGCGAATTTAAGTCATTCTGTAACTATTTCGAATGTGAGAGACAGTGAGGTAAGACTCTCAGTTGCTGCGCATTATCAAATTTGTTTTCGAAATCATGTCAGCCATGTGCTCGGCATATAACAGTTACTTCTTATCGTAAGCGAGTACTGTTTATTCACTTAACTGTGAGTGGCCTTCTAATTTTTGTCTTCTACGCCAATGCAAGAAGGACTTCCACGTGCCGGCCGCGGTGGTCTAGCGGTTCTAGGCGCTCAGTCCGGAACCGCGCGACTGCTACGGTCGCAGGTTCGAATCCTGCCTCGGGCATGGATGTGTGTGATGTTCTTAGGTTAGTTAGGTTTAAGTAGTTCTAAGTTCTAGGGGACTGATGACCACAGATGTTAAGTCCCATAGTGCTCAGAGCCATTTGAACCATTGGACTTCCACGTGCTTATTTGTACGCAGGGTGATCCAAAAGCCTGTGAAAATTTGAAATCGCAATAATTCACGGAATAGTGAAGGTTGTTGTTTTGGTCTTCAGTCCAAAGACTGCTTTGATGCAGCTCCTACTCTATCTTGTGCGATCCTCTTCTTATCCGACTAACTACTGCAACCCACATCGTTCTGAATCTGCTTACTGCATTCATCTCTTGGTCTCACTCTATGATTTTTACCCCCCCCCCCCCCCCCCCACGCTTCCCTCCAGTAGTAAATTGGCGATTCCTTCACGTCTCAGAATGTGTTCTATCAATTGATCCCCTCTTTTGGGCAAGTTGTGTCACAAATTCCTTGTCTCGCCAATTCTGGTCAGTAACTTCTCATTGTTACGTGATCGACTCATCTGACCTTCATTGTTCTTCTGTAGCACCACACATCGAAAGCTTCGCTTCGCTTTTTATCTAAACGTTTATCATCCATGTTTCACCACCATACATGGCTACGCTCCAGACAAATACATTCAGAAAAGACTTCCTATACTTTAATCTATATTCGATGTTAACAAATGTCTTCTTCTCCAAAAATACTTTTCTTGCCATTTACAGTCTACATTTTACATCCTCTCTACTTCGGCGATCATCAGTTATTTTGCTGACCAAATAGCCAAACTCAGCTACTGCTTTAAGTGTCTTATTTCCTAATCTAATCCCCTAATTCGAATAATGAAAGAATGGATGTAAAAACTGACGTTATTGTCTCAAATGAAATGGCTTTTATTGCAGTCAAAATCGGTCAAATACTGGCCAATAGATGGCGCTGGGCAGCAACAGGTCAGCGACGCCGTATGAGAATTTTGTATAAAATGGGATGTAGTGAGAGGAGTCAGCCAGCAATCGTGCCATGTGGACTTTACGAGAAAAGGCACTTTTATTGAAGCTCTACTATCAGAATGTAGAGTCCGCTACTGCAGCTTTACGATCCCATCGCCATAAGAAGTGTATTCGAACGGGTAAGGGTCGCGTGATAAGTGTAGCTGTGAAGAAAATGATGACGAAGTTCGAAGCCGCGTGTTATTTAGACGATCGGCCCCGTTTGGGCGATCAGGCACAAGTGCTGCTGTTGCCTGGACAGATCAGGAAGAAATGGAGGATTTAGCGAGTTCATCTCCACATGCACACGGCGTTCCATGCACTAGTGTTTGCAGAGCACTAACGCGCACCCTCCAATGTTATCCCTATAAAATCCAGCGTCATTATGAACTGTTAACCATCAATTCTGTGCACTTAAAAAATGGGGGAAGGTGACGATTGGTTGCCTGATGCGTTGTGGACCGACGAAGCCCATTTCACACTCCGAGGTCCTGTCAACAACAACAACTGCAAAAGTTTGGGCTACCGGAAATCGTAAAGTTGTCGTGGGAATCCAATTGCATGCTGAGAAATTCACGGTGTGGTGTGGATTGACCACATCAGGTGTGATTGGACACGTTTTCTGCGAGGAAATGCGGGGTGCTGTTTTTCAACCAGCGCGACGCGCGCGATGATATGTTACAGAGTCGCATCATCCCTTACCTACCTGATAAACACCTGCTGTAGGGCACGACTTTTGTGCAAGATGGCGCTGCGTTCTATACCGCTACACATGTGAAATGTCTCTTGCGTACATCGTTTGGTGAGGATCGCATGCTGAGCCGCCACTTCTGTCATACTCGGTCTCCCAGGTCTCCAGACCTCAATCCGTTTGGTTATTGGTTGTGGCGTTAACTAAAGTTGCAAGTCCACTGCGATCGTCCGACCTCATCAAGGATGCTAAAAGACAACATCCGACGACCGTTTCTCATCGTACCTACAGGTCTGCTATGCAGTGCTGTCAATGTTTTGGTTGGCAGGAGAACCAACACCGGGTATGAGAGGAAGCCGAAAGGCACGCGTTTTAGCTCACGCAGGCTGGCGTGAGGTCTGGAACAGGACAAGGAAATTAGAATTTAGAAAAAAGGACGTAGCTGGTGGAATACTTAACTTTAATTCGTTAATGAAGAACGTCGGTCTTGCCGGTACATGATTCACACTATCAATGGTAACTGATAATGGCGCCTTGCTAGGTCGTAGTAAATGACGTAGCTGAAGGCTATGTTACACTATCGACTCGGCAAATGAGAGCGTATTTTGTCAGTGAACCATCGCTAGCAAAGTCGGTTGTACAACTGGGGCGAGTGCTAGGAAGTCTCTCTAGACCTGCCGTGTGGCGGCGCTCGGTCTGCAATCACTTATAGTGGCGACACGCGGGTCCGACGTATACTAACGGACCGCGGCCGATTTTAAGGCTACCACCTAGCAAGCGTGGTGTCTGGCGATGACACCACATTCCTCCCCCGCAAATCGGCGTACGGTGGTGGCATAAGGATTCCGCCCGCCGTGGGGAGGACCCCATAACAACAGGCGAGGCTGTGCCACCCGCACCCTGCCATTCGGACCGCGGGGAGCTAGGAAACGCCTGAAAACCTGCTCCAGGGTGCACGCCAACATGCAGTGTATGCGCCCGCAGAGAGCCAGGAGGGGCCGAAGGGTCGACCTCCATCGGGCCGGGGCACCCGACTGGCGAAGACGACACATGGTCCAGAGCGGGCATGAGTTTCATGTCGGAGGACATCCGGTCACGGGAAGCGATCGGCGGCGCGTGACCCAGGGAGGCGCCCGGCGGCAGCAGCGAAGCGTCCACTGCGGGCGCCGCCGGAGGGAGAACAGGCGGCGGCGGCGGTGGCGGCGGCGCGTCGCCATGGGGCAAAATGGAAGGCAGCGTCGGTAACACCTGGGGCTGTGGCGAGTCAGTAGATGGGTCCCCAGGGCGCTGACCGGACGGCACCGTTGCTGAAAGCAGACGGCGAGCGGCAGATCCCTTGCGACGACAGAGGCGCAGCTGATTGAGATGCCGACGCACCTCACCAGAGGCCCCCAAAACCAGATACATAGCGCGTCCGAGGCAGCGAAGAATGCGCCCTTCGAGCCAACGCCGTGAACCTCGGTAGTGACGATAGTAGACAACGTCGCCTGGAGCAAAAGCAGGTGTCTGCCGCTGCACAGGAACCTGATGCGGTGGATGTAGCAAAGACATCAAGGTTCGATGATGACGACCGTGGAGCAGCTCAGCCGGCGAGCGACCATTTCGGGGCTAAGAGCGATAAGAGGACAAAAAGAGCAATAACGCGTCCTCCCGAGAATGCGACTCTTAACTTCAACATCTGTGACTTGAAAGTCCTGACCAATCGTTCAGCGGCACCGTTTGACTGTGGCGAAAACGGCGCGGACAGCAGATGTTGAATACCATTGGCCTTGCAGAATGACTGAAATTCTGCGGACATGAATTGTGGGCCATTGTCGGAAACAATAGTCTGTGGAAGACCTTCATTGCAAAAGATAGCAGATAACGCTTGGATGGTGGCAGATGACGTCGTGGAAGACATCCGGACAACAAAAGGAAAATTACTGAATTAATCTACCACAACCAACCATCGAGCATTCCAGAATGGACCAGCAAAATCGATGTGTAAGCGTTGCCAAGGGGAAGTGGCTTTTGGTCATGCAAAGAATTTCCGCGGTGCGGTAAAGGAAAAGTTGCAATCACTAGTTGCGGA
Source organism: Schistocerca serialis cubense (assembly GCF_023864345.2). NCBI lineage: Eukaryota > Metazoa > Arthropoda > Insecta > Orthoptera > Acrididae > Schistocerca > Schistocerca serialis. The sequence goes on from NC_064642.1 coordinate 337,248,578, forward strand.
TTCACTGTTGCCTTGAAGTCCACACAAAGTCTCGATTTTCCCGACGGTTTTGGCAAAATTACTAAAGGTGATGTCCAGAGAGAAGCCTGCACACGTTCAATTACACCTTGTGATTCCAAATCGTGTAATGTTTTTGCGACCTCATCACGCAATGCGTGGGGAACATTGCGCACTCTGAAAAATTTCGGTTCCGCGTTTACTTTCAGTTCCAAATGTGCTTTATAGTTCTTAGCGCAACCAAGGCCAGGTGCAAAAATGTCTGCAAATTCTTCACATAGACGAGAAACACTATCTGAAGGCACAGCGTGGTTCACTGATAGGACCTGATTTACTATACACAAGTTAAACAACTGAAATAAACCGAAACCAAACAAGTTCACTACAGAAAAAGAACGAAGGACGTAAAATGACACAAGTTTTGTTTGTCCTTTGTATGTTGCAAGAAGGCTGCACTGTCCTAATACAGGGATCTTTTGACCTGAATAGCTAGTTAGCTTAACATTTGCGGCACGCAACGGAGGTGTGCCCAGCAGTTTGTACGTGTCTTGATTGATCAGTGAAACTGCAGCGCCGGTTTTTTTTGGTCATCGGTCTACTGACTGGTTTGATGCGGCCCGCCACGAATTCCTTTCCTGTGTTAACCTCTTCATCTCAGAGTAGCACTTGCAACCTACGTCCTCAATTATTTGCTTGATGTATTCCAATCTCTGTCTTCCTCTACAGTTTTTGCCCTCTATAGCTCCCTCTAGTACCATGAAGTCATTCCCTCATGTCTTAGCAGATGTCCTATCATCCTGACCCTTCTCCTTATCAGTGTTTTCCACATATTCCTTTCTTCTTCGATTCTGCGTAGAACCTCCTCATTCCTTACCTTATCAGTCCACCTAATTTTCAACATTCGTCTATAGCACCACATCTCAAATGCTTCGATTCTCTTCTGTTCCGGTTTTCCCACAGTCCATGTTTCACTACCACACAATGCTGTACTCCAGACGTACATCCTCAGAAATTTCTTCTCTTGGCCAGAAATGCCTTTTTTGCCATAGCGAGTCTGCTTTTGATGTCCTCCTTGCTCCGTCCGTCATTGGTTATTTTACTGCCTAGGTAGCAGAATTCCTTAACTTCATTGACTTCGTGACCATCAATCCTGATGTTAAGTTTCTCGCTGTTATCATTTCTACTACTTCTCATTACCTTCGTCTTTCTCCGATTTACTCTCAAACCATACTGTGTACTCATTATACTGTTCATTCCGTTCAGCAAATCATTTAATTCTTCTTTACCTTCACTCAGGATAGCAATGTCATCAGCGAATCGTATCATTGATATCCTTTCACCTTGTATTTTAATTCCACTCCTGAACCTTTCTTTTATTTCCATCATTGCTTCCTCGATGTACAGATTGAAGAGTAGTGTCTTACACCCTTCTTAATACGAGCACTTCGTTCTTGATCGTCCACTCTTATTATTCCCTCTTGGTTGTTGTACATAGTGTATATGACCCGTCTCTCCCTATAGCTTACCCCTACTTTTTTCAGAATCTCGAACAGCTTGCATCATTTTATATTGTCGAACGCTTTTTCCAGGTCGACAAATCCTATGAAAGTATCCCGTTTTTTCTTTAGCCTTGCTTCCATTATTAGCCGTAACGTCAGAATTGCCTCTCTCGTCCCTTTACTTTTCCTAAAGCCAAACTGATCGTCACCTAGCGCATTCTCAATTTTCTTTTCCATTCTTCCGTATATTATTCTTGTAAGCAGCTTCGATGCATGAGCTGTTAAGCTGATTGTGCGATAATTCTCATACTTGTCAGCTCTTGCCGTCCTCGGAATTGTGTGGATGATGCTTTTCCGAAAGTCAGATGGTATGTCGCCAGACTCATATATTCTACACACCAACGTGAATAGTCGTTTTGTTGCCACTTCCCCCAATGATTTTAGAAATCCTGATGGAATGTTATCCATCCCTTGTGCCTTATTTGACCGTAAGTCCTCCAAAGCTCTTTTAAATTCAGATTCTAATACTGGATCCCCTATCTCTTCTAAATCGACTCTTGTTTCTTCTTCTATCACATCAGACAAATCTTCACCCTCATAGAGGCTTTCAATGTATTCTTTCCACCTATCTGCTCTCTCCTCTGCATTTAACAGTGGAATTCCCGTTGCACTCTTAATGTTACCACCGTTGCTTTTAATGCCACCAAACGTTGTTCTGACTTTCCTGTATGCTGAGTCTGCCCTTCCGACAATCATATCTTTTTCGATGTCTTCACATTTTTCCTGCAGCCATTTCGTCTTAGCTTCCCTGCACTTCCTATTTATTTCATTCCTCAGCGGCTTGTATTTCTGTATTCCTGATTTTCCCGGAATATGTTTGTACCCCCTCCTTTCATCAATCAACTGAAGTATTTCTTCTGTTACCCATGGTTTCTTCGCAGCTACCTTCTTTGTACCTATGTTTTCCTTCCCAACTTCTGTGATGGCCTTTTTAAGAGATGTCCATTCCTCTTCAACTGTACTGCCTACTGCGCTATTCCTTATTGCTGTATCTATAGCGTTAGAGATTTTCAAACGTATCTCGTCATTCATTAGTACTTCCGTATCCCACTTCTTTGCGTATTGATTCTTCCTGACTAATGTCTTGAACTTCAGCCTACTCTTCATCACTACTATATTGTGATCTGAGTCTATATCTGCACCTGGGTGCGCCTTACAATCCAGTATCTGATTTCGGAATCTCTGTCTGACCATGATGTAATCTAATTGAAATCTTCCCGTATCTCCCGGCCTTTTCCAAGTATACCTCCTCCTCTTGTGATTCTTGAACAGGGTATTCGCCGGTATCGAGCTGGAATGGTATCACTTTGCCATTAATGTCCAAGTCTACAAAAAGTTTATTGTCCTGCTGACGACAAGAGCGACTGTCTCGTGCAACGTGAACTGACACTAGTACAAAATTGCTTGCGACTTGACGGGATCTCCGGCAATGGCGATGCACACTGTTTGTGGGATGAACACAGTCACTATTAGAGAGAGTGGCACTGAGCAGAGTGGAATGAACTACATGAATTTCCATGGGCAAAGTTTCATGAGCCTGAGTATCCTTGGTTCGAATTTGGCACGAAGCAAAGGGCCTGGAATGGTTGTGAGTGTCCGATCTGAGCTTTTTCTGGCATACACTCTGAACATGTCCTTTTTTATTACAGAAAAATCAAATAGCCTGGCGTGACGGGCAATTCTCACGCGAATGTCTAGTAGCACACCGCGGGCATGATTTTAGCAGTGCATTTGCTTGCCTGCACGGCACACGTGGCTAAGAGCCTGGCGGCAGCGGCGCGGCCGGGCTGTTTACTGCTCCGTGCAGCTCTCCCCGCCCGGCGGGCCGGTTAACCTGACACACGGCTGGTGAAGTTTCAAATGATTCCTGAGCAAAGTCAATTGTATCCTGCCGATCCAATATGTCCACCACTTGTTGAAAGGAGGGATTGACTAGTTTCAAAATCTGTTCCCTTACACGAACATCAGAAAAGTTCTGTGTAATTGCATCACGTACCATAGTATCTGAATAAAGGAGTCCACACTGACACTCAAAAGCACAATCCCTAGTAAGGCCTTGTAAGGTTGCAACCCACTCCCGATTAGTCTGATCTGCCGTACGTTTTGTACGAAAGAAGGTATACCTTTTTGCAACTACATTAACTGATTCTTTGAAATACGCATCTAATGCAGACAAAATTTCGCCGTAGGACAGAGTTGCTACGTCACGTCGGGGAAATAATTTGACTATCACATGGTACGTGGTCACCCCTACTGAGGACAACAAAAAAGGCTGCCGCTCGTTACCTTGAATTCTGTGGGCGGCGAGATGGAATCCAAATCGGCGTGACCACTCCGTCCAGCTTTCCAGTGCAGCATCAAAAGGTCGAAAAGTTGGTGCAACAGTGCGTTGTGGCTGTGTTAGCGGTGGAGCGGCGGCTCCCGCATCGTTTTGCATTGCCCTTTGACCCTGGACGAGCTGTCCAAGGACATCCAGTAAGGCCTGCGTCTGCTAATTCTGTAAGCGATAAAATCCGGACAGTATATCTGGAGATTGTGGCGAAGCCATTACACAAGTGAATCAGGGCAGTTTAAAGAAGAACGCGGATTTGCCTCGTCGCCAATGTTTTGGTTGGCAGGAGAGCCAACACAGTGTTACTAGAGGAGGCCGAAAGGCACGCGTTTTAGCTCATGCAGGCTGGCGTGAGGTCTGGAACAGGACAAGGAAATTAGAATTTAGAAAAAAGGACGTAGCTGGTGGAATACTTAACTTTAATCCGTTAATGAAGAATGTCGGTCTTGCCGGTACATGATTCACACTATCAATGGTAACTGATAATGGCGCCTTGCTAGGTCGTAGCAAATGACGTAGCTGAAGGCTATGTTAAACTATCGTCTCGGCAAATGAGAGCGTATTTTGTCAGTGAACCATCGCTAGCAAAGTCGGTTGTACAACTGGGGCGAGTGCTAGGAAGTCTCTCTAGACCTGCTGTGTGGCGGCGCTCGGTCTGCAATCACTTATAGTGGCGACACGCGGGTCCGACGTATACTAACGGACCGCGGCCGATTTAAAGGCTACCACCTAGCAAGTGTGGTGTCTGGCGGTGACACCACAGTCCACAACATTGTCCCTCGACTACAGGTATTGTTGATGAATGACAGCTTTCATATTGAGCATTTGTTATAGAAAACAATTCAATAATTATGCTAATTATTGCTTTTGTATCATACGAAGCGCAAGGCCCATCTGTTGGTCATTTTGCGCACTTTTTTTTCATTGCAATAAAACCCCGTCATATTTCAAGCTTGTGTGTCAATTTCTGCCGCTCCACCCACATTATTCCGTGAAGTGTAAATCTTCAAATGTTAACAAACATTTGGGTTGCCCTGTACGTATCAATCAAATTTTGCAGCCCTCTCAAAACTTGGCAAATAAATTATACGTTTATGACTCATAATACTGGACAAAAACTCAAAACAATTAATACAATATCCAGAAGATCCACCCTACGTGGATTAAAAGTCTCGGCATGACGAGGACTATTGTAAATGCATTAACACGTAAGAAGTACAGAAAAATACTTTGCTGTATGCACACGCTACAGATATAGAAATAGACCGGATGGAGAATATGGTACCTACTTCCAACTTTTATTAGTATTCCCTCAACTGCTACAAACAACAAATGTAAAACGTTTCTGCTCGTAAACTTTGTCACATACTATCGTGAAAAAGTTCTGCTATTGCCATTAACTTTGCGGCAAGCAAGCAGCATACTAGCCATTTGGATACTTGTGGACTGGTATATGTCGTAAAGCTTTCAAATGTCATGGCTACCCAATTTCATTAATGTATTAAGTATCATAGCTGTCCAGTTCGATTAGTCAGTGAATAAGGAAACGGATTTGCAGCAGTAAACACGTCGATGAGAAACAGAGACATCGCTTCCGGACATGATTCCGGCATGGCGGCCGTATGTGTGTCACACTTGCCCGGTGCTCATCGGATCACGGAAGTAGTAACGAGCCAACCGGCTAACCGTGGGTGGATGGTCTCCAGAACTTAGGAAAAGCAGTCAAAGCAAGTAGCAAATATGTGACAGGACACCCAGACACACAATTAGTAGTCAATAGCGGAAAATAACAATGAGTGGTAGAGAATGAACAACAATAGCTAGTCGTCTCGGTAGCAGCGAGTTGGCTGTTACAAACCACCTGAGTACAGTCAGAGACGGGAGGCGTATCAAGATGCATGCAGAACAGCGCAATCTCGATATCGCAGAGCTGAGAAGCGTGCAAAAATAAGCATTAACTCCAGACGGAACACGAGAGGTGCTTATGCCTACGCTATATCGAAAAATCAGTTGTGGCAGTACACGCGTTAAAAATCGACAACGAATTCTGTTCGACGAAACATTTGTCATTATGAGGGCGAAGGGGTTCTAGAATAGCGTTATAAAAGAAGCTATAGAAATAAAAATATCTGAAACCACCATCGTAAGAACGGCGGTCTGCAGTTCAGCACAGACTGGTACTCGCTCACCGCGATGCTGTAGCGGGCACGACGGACGCGAGACGAAAACATTACCCTGTCTGGGAAGGAAGAGGGCACCAGTGACGTCACAGCCAGCAGCGCGGCTATATAGCCGCAAGATTACGGTGAAAAGCAGCCATTTACCACCTGACAATGGCCGAGGAGAACTCGGTCGAAAACTCACGCTTTTAACCACCTGACGGGGCGGGAAGACCGGGAAGATTTGATTAATACATATCGCCGCGAGATCATACACTCACACATTATAACGCTAATGTCTGAAGGAGTCAGGTCAGTGAGCCACAAAAATAAAGCTACTGCAAGACAGCTCCCAGAACAGAGTAAATATCTATGAAATAAACAGACTGATCAAACACCATCTTTTTAAATACTTCCTAGTCTCACAATAACCTTGTCCCTGCTCCTCACCTTTCCTTAGTGACTGAAGAAGGTTTTTAGTACCACTCACTCCCTACGACGTTACGAAGAAGATAGCGTCCGAGTAACTGTCGCTCGAGTCCTGTCTGCAACTAGCGCGGACGCGACACAACAATGTTACTGCACCCGTACACGTTACATACCAAGTACGGTCAGAACAAAGTACGGTGGAAGAATGTAGCTGATGCACAGGGAAGCTATCTCATGCAACCCGATTATCCGCGGAACATTGTGTGCAGAGCACAATTCGTAGAAACTCTGATGCCACCATTCTCAAACGTGGCTTTCTACAGGTTCCTTGCTACTCATTTCCTGATGGGTTCTCTCTTCATACATGATCATTTTGCCGTCCCGCGCAGCATACTACCAGCTGTCGACAATTTATCCATATACACTGCAAATTAGCCATGGTGTTATCTGATGGTGTACATTATTTCCTAAACTTAAGTCGTTAGGCTTAAAAGCGGAAACAAAAACACTGACAATTTTCTGGTTTTCTGTAGTGTGCAAAACAAACAGTAACGCTGTTCCATTTTATCAGAAAATAATAGCCACAAGTCTCTTACGATTTTGTTTACCTAAACGGACTGGTCAAGCTGGACCTAGTCTTCGTAATACGATTCAGAATTCCGGTGGCCTGAGGTGAATAATGGAGTGCTTTTCTGAATAACTTCAAAACTAAATCTCTATACATTCATTGTAATTTGTAACTGATACATTGCTGCATCTCTGATGAGGTCGCTTTCGTAGGGACGAAGCCATGCTATCGCGAAAGGGAGGGAAAAAAAGCTTTAAATGAAGCTATGAAGTAGATTCCGTCACAAAAGGAAAGTCACCTTAAACGACTAGCACGGAGACAGATGACTTCATTAATTCTGACTCTAAATACCTGTTATACAGGACAGCATGAAAGAAGAAATTCGCGAGTTAGCGAAGTATGTCGCAATGCCTTGAGATTGCTACACTGTTCTCGGATGTAAATAATAATAATTCTAAGATATTTAAAAGTCTGAAACAGTTCTAGAAGCCTCAGTTTCACATCCGAATCGACACCTGTACCCAAATGATCTTCAGTCAGGTAGGTTTCGTACTTCACAGTGTTCAAAAGGGGCCTCATTGTGGGTGTCTATTCGACATGGTAGTACTGGGAATGGAATCTAGGTCCTTCGCATTGTAGTCAGACACGCTTATCGCGCAGCTGTGCAAACTGGTTCAGTTGGAGAAGAATGGACAAATAGACAGGTGTCGCTGCATGTCAACCTGCCTACTACCAGGATTTTTTTTGATATCTGAGAACCACTGGGGTCGCACAGGTCCAAAGGAATCTATACGGCATATACTGGCAGTATTTTAATGAACTAACATAAAAACATACATTACAGCTGTTCAACGTAATAGCCATCACTCTATTTTTATAAATGTTTCATTCAAGAAACCAAAAGAAATATATATTGGGCACTCGGTGCAAAGGATCGTGAGTAAATTTTAATGTGTCGTAAATATAAAACTCAACAAAACATCACTGGATACAATTTATTAAGAGGGAGAATGGCATACGTTTCGAAAATATTAGTTTTGAAACAAAACTGAGATATGTATTTTCAGAGCTCTTATGGGGTCATATTGACACCATAGGCATTAGGAGGGTTACAGGGGGCATCCGAGCTCTGGTATCAAGTAATTTTGGCAAATCACCTAGCTCCTAAATCAGGGTGGTGAAAGTTGGAAATTTTTTAACTCAGTCTCACAAGTCAACTCCACGTGCCACGTCACTTAATTTGTTAAAGCGGACACCAAAAGCACAATCAGACACTATGTAACACCTGTTCTGTTACCACTAGTGCAGAGTTGCCCACCCCCGGCAGCTGAGTGGTCAGCGCGACAGGATGTCCATGCTTAGGGCCCGGGTTCGATTACCAGCAGGGTCGGAGATTTTCTCCGCGCAGGGACTGGCTGGTGTGTTGTCCTAATCATCATCATTTCATCCCCCTCGACGCGCAGGTCGCTGAAGTGGCGTAAAATCGAAAGACCTGCACCCGGCGAACGGTCTACCCGACGGGAGGCCCTATTCATACGACGTTTACATATAGTGCAGAGTTGAACTTTTTAACGACCACTGCTACAACAACAGCGACAGCAAAAATTACAAATATCTGACCCATTTTTGTTAACGTTTTGTCAACAATTACGATTTCAGAAAATAAATTTCTACTTTCTGTGTACATGACGAATGGTGTGTTTCAATAGCATACAAAATTTTTAGCCGAAAATATAAATATTAACTTCTCTTTCACATAATTCATTCGTTTCACGTTTTTTTTTTTTACGGTCGCTGACGCAAGTCTCATTGGTGAACTTGCTTCTTAGAAGTACAACACAGCGACGGTTTTAAAGATGCTAACAACGTTCATTGTCAACTTGAAAGCTCTTCTTTTAGTCTACGTCTGCGTAGAACAATATGGGTTGTAGATGTTAAACAATTTTGTTTAATTTCTTCTCCAAACTAGTTTCAGCGAAAATATCGCAATCATCAGTTGGTTTCTTTCTTCTAAAACATGCGAAATTAGCATCGTTACAAAACATTAAAAAACCATTATTACATGTGTACTGTTTGGTTCCAGATTGTGTACTCTGAAAATAGTTCTACAACACCTTTTTTACATTTGAGTAACTGCATGGTTTTTATATCTGTTGCCATTTTATCAGCATATTTTCTACGTTTGTTGCCTTTTTTTGGCTTAGTGCACAACCAAAGGATTTGAAAAAGCAGAAGCAGAACATACAGACAAAACAGGAGACCACACCACATCAGATAAAAGAAAAAGACTGGAAACATATTGAAGAAACAAGGGATTCCTACAACATTCGGAACAAATAACACAGTAGAGAGAAGACTAAGATCAAAGAAAAGAACTGCACACAAATTCGGCACGCAGGAATGTACCAACTCACGTGCAACTCCTGCCATCGCGGTACATAGGACAAACATGCAGACGCGTCCGAACAATGTACACAGAGCATATGACAGCGCTGCAGAGTGACACAACGCATTCCACTTTCGGAGAACGCGATAACACCAACCCACAAATGTCGAAGCCGGTCTGTATATTCTCAAACACAGCAACAGTTTACGCCGAAGATTAGCAGCAGAAGAAGACTACAACACACACAAAGGCTATAATGGAAGGCAAAAACGTAATAAATGAAAGTATAACACTTTGCGAAACCACACTCTTTACCATTTTTAGAGAACTGACACACGACATTGATCAGAAATACACACACACACACACACACACACACACACACATGCAAAATCAGCATCGCGACAAAACATTACAAAAATGTTAATAAAAGTGTACTGTTTAATTCCAGATACTGTACTGTCTGAATAGTTTTATATTCCCTTTTTACATCTGAGTCACTACAATGTTTCTGTATCTGTTGTCGTTTTATCGGTATGTTTTCTATGTTTCTTTGTCTTTTTCCGGCCTACAACTCGTCATCGCACACAGAGACTTAAATGAGGTGCCGAAGTCGTCATAACTACCGCCACAGCTTTAAAAACCTTCTCGCAACACGCGATACATCTCGCGACATATGCGAACAGCCAGGATGGCGAAATGCCTTGAATTACTGCCAGGGTGTTAAGTTTTTCTGAGTTTTTATAGCGGTGACAAGCCGACCAACGAACCTGAGAACATGACTAATTACGCTACAACGTATTATCCACGAAAATTTTATCCGCAACACTAACACAATTCCCAACAGTGTAATACTGACGTATGTAAAGCTTACATTTCAATATTTGTTAATACCAGCCGCTCGTATTGTTGCAGATGACAAGTTATGTGCCGGAAAGAAGGTAACAAACATAGAAAATATGCCGATAAAACGACAACAGATACAGAAACTTCGTTGTGACTCAAATGTAAAAAAGCAATATTCAAACAGAGCACTATCTGGAACTCAACACTTTTGTTAACGTATGTGTAATGTTTTGTAGCGATGCTGATTTTGCATGTTTTAGAATAAAGAAACCCACTGATGATGGCGATATTTTCGCTGAAACTAGTTTGAGGAAAAGTAAACAAAAGTGTTTTGTATTAAGGTAGACCCACAATCCCGTATTACCAGCAAAATAATTGTAACTGACCAAAGGGCCATGAAAATGATGGTGAATCGAAAGATATGCGCCAGTATTCTAAAGGGCCCGCGGACATTATTATTAACAACTATATGTCAACTGAGAAAGCTGACAGTAAATAGTACCAACGAAAAAATAAATTACATGCACTCTGTGTTTTATTCGTTAGACGTCAACCATCATTTTCAATAATTGAATGAACGTTGTGGGAAATTAGTTACGTTATTGTCAGTAGCGTGAAATATACGGCCGTATGTGTCGTAAACATGTACACATTTTCTTTTTTAATTCAGTTTAGCCTCGATAAAGCTTTCTGGGCGATAACGTCACGTACTGCTGAATTAATCTGATTGAGTGCGAAATTATTTACAGTACGTTTGACATTAACTTCTACGTTTATTGATGATTTATTCACCGTCCGTCCTACAGCGTTATTTGCTCTGAAGTTGAACCTGTAATCTGCAACATCGCGTTGCCCATCTTTTTTGGCCGCCTCTGAGGGCATTCGCTCAGTATGAAATATTGCCGACGCGCTCACGATTTTATCGCCCGCGAGGAATCTTGGGAGCTGCGGAGCTAATACTAAATTGCTCCAGTTATTTTTCCTTTTTTTGTGTTTCCCCTTTGGTACCGAAATGTTAACCGCCCGTAAGAAAGCGGCTGTGCGTGCCTAACGGGGAAGTAAAAGAAAGAAGAGAGAGCGGAAAGGAACATAAACCAAAAATTCGTCGAACTATTAAAGGGAAGGGAATTACGATATCTCGCAGGAGCAATCTCGCCGTAAATATCGCGTCCACGAGGAGCGGCGGCGACGGCGGCCCGCTCGAAGGATATTAAAAAGATGCCGCGGCAGTTTACCAATTCACGAAAGCCGGCCGGGGATTAATTTTTACGGCGGACGGCCGTGGCGGCAAGGCGGTCCCTGACAGACAGCGCATGTATCAGATACGTCGCCGCTATCTGCAGTGACCATCGCACCACGGCCTCCTCACACGTGTGCCTGGACCGGACGTGGAGCCAGTCAGCAAGCTGTAACCGATTGCCAAGTAGAGGACAGGGGGTTCGTGTAGGTGGGCTTGAAAATCAGGACACTGATTAAAAGGCCAAGGTGACAACAGCTGTCTATATCACGCTTTACTCGACAAGCTGTCATGGGAGTCGGAATACACTGAGGTGACAAAACTCATGGGACCCCTCCTAACATCGTTTCGGACCTCCTTTTTCCCGACGTAGTGCAACAGCTCCATGTGGATTGTACTCAACAAGTCGTTGGAAGTCCGCTGCAGAAATATGAGCCATGTTGGCTCTATAGCCGACCATAATTGCAAAAGTGTTGCCGGTGTAGGATTCTGTGTACGAACTGACCTCTCGATTATGTCCCATCGATGAGATTCACGTCGGGCGATACGGGTGGCCAAATCATACGCTGGATTTGCCCAGAATGTTCTTCAAACCAGTCGCGAACAGTTGTGGCCCGGTCACATGACGCAGTGTTATCCACAAAATTGTCATCGTTCTTTGAGAACATGAAGTCCATGAATGGCTTCAAATGGTCTCCATGTAGCCGAACATAGCCTTTTCCAATCAATGATCGGTTCAGTTCGACCAGAGGACCCAGTCCAATCCATATAAACACAGGCTACACCATTGTTGAGGCCACCACCAGCTTGCACAGTGCCTTGTTGACAACTTGGATGCATGGCTTCATGGGGTCTGCACCACACTCGAAGCCTACCATCAACTCTTACAGACTGAAATCGGGACTCATTTGACCAGGTATTGGTTTTACAGTCGTCTAGGGTACAACTGATATGGTCAAGAGCCCAGATGAGACGCTGCAGGCGATGTCGTTCTGTTAGCAAAGGCAGTCGTCGGTCGTCCGCTGCGATAGCCCAATAACGCCAGATTTCGCCGCACTGTGCTGACAGGTACGTTCGTCGTAGGTACCCCATTGATTTCTGCGGTTATTTCGCGCAGTGTTGCTTGTCTGTTAGCACGGACAAGTCAACGAAATGCCGCTGCTCTCGGTCGTTAAGTGAAGGCTGTCGGTCAGTACGTTGTCCACGGTTAGGCGTGAAATTTCGTATTCTCGGCACACACTCTTGACTCTGGATCTCTGAATATTGAATGGCCTAACGATTTCCGATATGGAATGTTCAAATGTGTGTGAATTCCTAAGGGACCAAACTGCTAAGGTCATCGGTTCCTAGACTTATACACTAATTAAACTAACTTAAACTAACGTATGCTAACTACAACACATACACGTATGCCTGAGGGAGGACTCGAACCTCTGACGGGCAATGGAACGTCCCATGGGTCTCAAAAATGGTTCAAATGGCTCCAAGCACTATGGGACTTGACATCTGAGGTGATCAGTCCCCTAGACTTAGAACTACTTAAACCTAACTGTTCTAAGGACATCACACACACCCATGCCCGAGGCAGGATTCGATCCTGCGATCGTAGCAGCCGCGTGGTTCCGGACTGAAGGGCCTAGAACCTCTCGGCCACAGCGGCCGGCCCCATGGGTCTAGCTCCAGCTACCATTCCGCGTTCAGAGTCTCTTAATTTCCGTCGTACGGTTGTAATCACGTCGGAAACCTTTTGACATGAATCAGCTGAGAACTGCTGACAGCTCCGCCAATGCATTGTCCATTTATACCTTGTGTATGCGATAGTACCGCAATCTGTATAACAGCACATCGCTAACCCATAACTTCCTTCACCTCACCGTAAATAATAGATTGTGTATTGGTGTGGAAAACATAAAAACGTAAGTAATTTTTCGCATGATGAGTCACTGCCAAGTAACACAGTTCGTTGGCACTTGCAAGTTACATAGAAAGAACTGCTACAGAAGGTAACTGTTGTATCCACGGATCCAACCACCCAACCAACTCGCGCACGCGCGCCCTGACCGTGACATCGCTGGCCACAGTTCCTGTCGCGGCCGTCGGCGTCTCAGGGCGTTACCGCCGACGGAACAGGTCGCGCCATGGCTGAGCTCGTGTCCGCAGCGCCCTCTGCATTTTGCATATAAGGAAGACCGCTGGCCCCGAGACGGACAGTCTATTGTAGATTCTCTATTGCTAACCTTTCGTGGAGTTTATAGCGGAGCCATTGCAGTGTGATATTTGCTATTGTATTCAACTAGGCTCAGTACACGGATTACTCTGGGGTATTACTTGGACTTGTATTGTTGGTGCACGTTTCGTCAGAAATAAAGATAAGTTATCTCTTCATTCTAGCAGGCGCAGTTCTTTTTATATTTCGGCCAACAGACATAGCTACATCCTTGTCACTACCCACGCTTTATACAATTTGTGGTGGCTGCCCCAAAAGTACCGCCGAGGACCTTGGGTTTGGGAGCCGTCACAAAAGTAACTTAAAGAAATGCGCAATGAGGTGAACAGAAATGACACTTTTTTCAAAGACAATGATTACACTGAAGTCACTGGGATTCGTGATGGTTCCCTGAACATAACAAAAGGCGGGACGTAGTTCCTAATAGCACGTGTAATCACCACGGGCGGCAGTGCTGGTCTGCAACGTGCTCTTACGTTGGGCACAAGGTTTGTTACGCGTTCTTGTGATAGGACGTTCCATTCCTCCTCCAGCGCGGTTGAAAACGGCTGTATAGTCTAGACCAGTAGATCCCAACAGGTGGTCCGCGGAACCCCAGCCATCCGCGAGCTATGCCAGAGGGGTCCGCAAGATGCTATTAGAATAAAAAATATATTAAATATATTTCAAATAAATAATATCGTGTATGAAATTAGTGTTTTCTTATTTTTCACACATGTCTACTCAATACAATCTCAAGTTTAGTACACTTGAAACACCAATACACTCAGTTTTAATTTTTTCCTATCTTTTCAGTTCATACACAATTTTTATTTTTTTTAAGGGGTTTGTTATATTAAACACGTAGATTTGAAGACAAAGATTTTGAGCAATAATGAAAAATTTAACAATAACAATGATGGCTAAATTGAAAAAGTTTTAAGCTCAAATTTTTTTTCAATAATGAATATGTCAATGTTTTTTCTAACTACCAAAAATAGAAAACGTATAAAAAGACTCTTAATTTGGCTTTTTTTAGATGCTTGATACTGTGATATGACAAGGTACCAATCTTGCTCGATGAGGGGGTCCTCGAGAAGATTTTGTTGGAAACTCCTGGTCTAGACAGTCGTTGATGCGTGTGGACGTGCTGCAGCATACATCCTATACATGCTTGAAGGAATTTAAGTGCTGGAAACGGGCAGGCCAGCCCATTCGCTGAACATCCTCTTGATCCAAGAGCGCCTCCACACGCACCGTTCGATGTGGTCGCGCACTGTCATCCATAAAAACGAAGTCATGTCCCAATGCAACCCTGAAACTACACCCATGTGGAAGGAGTACAGCGTCGACGACCGAACGTTGACCGGCGAGTGCCCCATGTTCAAAGATTCGAAGAAAATTAATGCCTTCCCACACTGTAACACATGGACCACCAAAAATATCATTTCGACTACGTTCCTGGATGTATTATTACGTGTTCCAAACTCCTGCCGTTTGAGTGTAAGTCAAGCTTTGTCGAACATGATTGTGTTGGTGATGCTGGTGTTACAGCGTGTGTGTAGGGGGGGGGGGGGGGGAGGGGGGAGAAGGGTATTACGTTGCATGTGCCTACTGACCTTCAAATCTATGGCCACAGTACAGTCACCGGTAAACGTTATTGTGACAATGTACTCCTATCTCACGTGCTTCCTTTCATTACTGCATTCGGCTCTGATTTTATTGTTGTGGAAGACGATGCACGACTGTATCGAATAACGCTGGTGGAAGAGGAGGAGCTCATGGAACGGAACGATATTCGGCGGATGGACTGACCTGCCCATTCCTTCGACATAAATCGCATCCAGCATGTGTGGGATTCATCACGACAATCCAACAGTTGTGAACCGCGCTGGTGCAGAAATGGAACCCCCTACCACAAGAGCTCCCTACCAACCTCTTGGCCAGCACTGTAGCACGTTGCAGAGCACATATTGTTGTCCGTGGTGGTCACACCCACTATTAAGAACAATGCCCTGCCATTTGGAATGTCTAGGAGACCATAGTGAAAATTTTACAAAGTAACGCAGTGTTGTAGAACCAGCTTACTGGATTTTATGTTTTTGGGGGGAGCTGATGATAACGGTTAAATAGACAGGCAAAGAAATATATAGAAGAGTAAAAGTCGCTGTTATGGCACATGCCAAAAGACGTAGTCTTATCTAGCGAAAATCATGCAAAAACCAAGAACTGCTCAGTAAACAATGGGTAGATAATTGTTGGTAATCATTAGATAAAGACAGAAAAAAGCATCCAATGAGAAAATCAGAAATGAAGAATTAATTAAGACTAATGAAATTGAAGTGAAAATAGGCAATACATACAGCTAAATGAACAGACAAAATATGGGTCAAAGAAGTGCTTTGCATGATCCCAAGAGGCAAGAACATAATTAACAAAAGGTAGGTATTCTATAGAAGTAAACACACAGCAGCAACACAGCTGAACTGTGTAAGTAGGCTGTTCAGATTTTCTTATTAGTAACGCCACGTAGCGCTCTGTATGAAAAATCACTGGCTGTGCTGTGTGCAGTCTGTGGCTAGTTTGCATTGTTGTCTGCCACTGTAGTGTTTGGCAGCTGGATGCGAACAGCGCATAGCGTTGCGCAGTTGGAGGTGAGCCGCAAGCAGTGGTGGATGTGAAGAGAGAAATGGCGGAGTTCTGAAATTTGTAAGACTGGATGTCATGAACTGCTATGTATATTATGATTTTTCAACACTATTAAGGTAAATACATTGTTTGTTCTCTATTAAAATCTTTCATTTGCTAACTATGCCTATCAGTAGTTAGTGCCTTCCGTAGTTTGAATCTTTTATTTAGCTGGCAGTAGTGGCGCTTGCTGTATTGCAGTAGTTCGAGTAACCAAGATTTTTGTGAGGTAAGTGATTTGTGAAACGTATAGGTTAATGTTAGTCAGGGCCATTCTTTTGTAGGGATTATTGAAAGTCAGATTGCGTTGCGCTAAAAATATTGTGTGTCAGTTTAAGCACAGTCATGTATAATTGTTCAAAGGGGACGTTTCAACTGCATAGATTAAGTATTTTATGGTGAAGTACACTATCTATTTAAAAGCATTTGGACATCTATTACTGGAGATTAATACGGTTGTGAACATCCTTCGCCTTTAAGGTGGCTTTCATTCTGATGGGCCCACTTTAAATGTGATGTATAGATGTCTGTGGAGGAATAGTGGACTACTATTCTTCCTCAAGAGCCGAGACCAGAGAAGGCAGTAATGTTGGACGCTGGTGTCCAGAGCGAAGTCGACGTTCCACATTCCGAAGATGTTCCATTCGGTTCAGGTACGGATTCTGGAAGGGCCAGTAAATTTCAGGAATGTTGTTGTTGTCCGCGAACCATTGCTTCATAAATATTCCTTTATGACATATTTGAAGCTGATACAAACAGTCGTCGTCTCCGAGCTGTTCATGTGCTGTATGCAGTACACGGTGCTGTAAAAGTGTTCATGTTGTTGTTGTTGTTGTTGTTGTAGTCTTCAGTCCTGAGACTGGTTTGATGCAGCTCACCATGCTACTCTATCCTGTGCAAGCTTCTTCATCTCCCAGTACCTACTGCAACCTACATCCTTCTGAATCTGCTTAGTGTATTCATCTCTTGGTCTCCCTCTACGATTTTTACCCTCCACGCTGCCCTCCAATGCTAAATTTGTGATCCCTTGATGCCTCAAAACATGTCCTACCAACCGATCCCTTCTTCTAGTCAAGTTGTGCCACAAACTTCTCTTCTCCCCAATCCTATTCAATACCTCCTCATTAGTTACATGATCTACCCACCTTATCTTCAGCATTCTTCTGTAGCACCACATTTCGAAAGCTTCTATTCTCTTCTTGTCCAAACTAGTTATCGTCCATGTTTCACTTCCATACATGGCTACACTCCACACAAATACTTTCAGAAACGACTTCCTGACACTTAAATCTATACTCGATGTTAACAAATTTCTCTTCTTCAGAAACGCTTTCCTTGCCATTGCCAGTCTACATTTTATATCCTCTCTACTTCGACCATCATCAGTTATTTTACTCCGTAAATAGCAAAACTCCTTTACTACTTTAAGTGTCTCATTTCCTAATCTAATTCCTTCAGCATCACAGATTTAATTTGACTACATTCCATTATCCTCGTTTTGCTTTTGTTGATGTTCATCTTATATTCTCCTTTCAAGACACTGTCCATTCCATTCAACTGATCTTCCAAGACCTTTGCTGTCTCTGACAGAATTACAATGTCATCGGCGAACCTCAAAGTTTTTACTTCTTCTCCATGAATTTTAATACCTACTCCGAATTTTTCTTTTGTTTCCTTTACTGCTTGCTCAATATACAGATTGAATAACATCGGGGAGAGGCTACAACCCTGTCTCACTCCTTTCCCAACCACTGCTTCCCTTTCATACACCTCGACTCTTATAACTGCCATCTGGTTTCTGTACAAATTGTAAATAGCCTTTCGCTCCCTGTGTTTTACCCCTGCCACCTTCAGAATTTGAAAGAGAGTATTCCAGTTAACATTGTCAAAAGCTTTCTCTAAGCCTACAAATGCTAGAAACGTAGGTTTGCCTTTTCTTAATCTTTCTTCTAAGATAAGTCGTAAGGTTAGTATTGCCTCACGTGTTCCAACACTTCTACGGAATCCAAACTGATCTTCCCCAAGGTCCGCTTCTACCAGTTTTTCCATTCGTCTGTAAAGAATTCGCGTTAGTATTTTACAGCTGTGACTTATTAAACTGATAGTTCGGCAATTTTCACATCTGTCAACACCTGCTTTCTTTGGGATTGGAATTATTATATTCTTCTTGAAGTCTGAGGGTATTTCGCCTGTCTCATACACCTTGCTCACCAGATGGTAGAGTTTTGTCACGACTGGCTCTCCCAAGGCCGTCAGTGTTCGTATCCTTCGGTTTTTAGCATTTTCTTAAGCGCAGTAAGGGGACCACAACCTGAGTACGAAAAACACTTGCGTACTATAACATCACCTCCTCCGTACCTCATTGTTGCCACTACAGATGTTTTCCAGACATTTTCCAAACTCAAACCCCTCCATCGGATTGTCGCAGAACGTAGCGTTAGTCATCGCTCCAAATCACTCGTTTCCAGCAATTGTCTGTCCAGTGGTGTCGCCCTTCGCATAGTCTCAGGCGTAGCTCAGTACTGACTATGGAAAGGAGTGGTTTATAAGTAACTGCTCGACGGTTGTACCCTACTCTTTACCTCCCTACGGACGATAATTGTGCCATCTGTAATGCTGGTAGCACTTCCTTCCTCGGATATCATGCAATTTTTCACAGCCGCCCTCCTGAACGCTCTACAGTCCGTGTCCGTCAGCGAATGACATCTATCTGGCCTTCGTTTCTCTGTGGTTGTTCCTTCACCTTCCAATTCACTACCAGATCCCCTACGGTCGGATTCGCAGGATTAGAATTGTTGAAATGTCCCTGATGGATTTGTTACTAAAGTCACATCCGATGACAACTTCACGTTCGAAGTCACTGAGATTTTCTGACCGACCCTTCCTGATGTCACTGCTTCCCTACAGACAACACAATACTCCCCGCCTCCCAGTATATTGGCTCTTCTAGTAACATCTTGTGGTTAATTTCGCATTACACAGGGGTGTCTGTATAGTTTTGATCAGACAGTGTATGTAGGAGTTCTTCACCCGGCAGTACGCGGATGGTTAAACACATTTATGGTGGTATAAGAAACATTTGAGAAATCTTTGAATTCTTCACAAATCCAAATAGTTTACTGAACGACAGAATACTATACAGCCTCAGAAGATCAGTTAGCGCATTAAGAACTGAAATGCAGAGGTGAGAGAAAAAGTGGATTTAAGTGAGAAATAGATGACACGTTAACGAAATGATTAATGTACTAAGACTGCACAAACAGTATGAAAATAAATAACTATTTGGCAAAGCATTTCACTCAGTACTATACCGTAACGAGGAAACCCCGAAGCATGCAGAGATTTATGGCTCACACTGTCTGTGATGCATACTGTAGGGAATATCAGCAGTAATATTTCAGTCAGCTGCTGGCGTCAAGAATTTGTATTAGTGTTTTAACAACGTGCTGGTAAGTACTGCGTAAGGAAAACGGACAGAAAAATAAATCAGTTATATGTCAACTAAAACATTGCTTTCGACTGACACAAACTACCTCCATATTTACTGAGCTCTCCGACCAGTACGAGCACTATTCTTTTCGTCAAAGACATGTTGTCTTTACAATACTGCCAATAAAACAAATGAAACTGCTTTTGTACTCATTATACTTTTATTTTGAGCAGATATCCTAACTACTGCTTGAGATTTACCGTCACATAAGACCTTCGTGTTTCTAAATAAATGTTCCTTAGAGGCCGACGAAATATCTTATGGTACTTGCTCTTAGTGCAATTGAGATGTGGTTTCATTCACAAAATGATTATATTGTTGTTCAAAATAACTTACGGGGATGCAGCCATGGCACGCTGTCGACAGAGGAAGTATTCTGTAGCGTTACGCTGATATTTTAATGAGAATGATAAGAGGACATTACCCATGCAGATATGGAAACTGAAGCACTCTGTGTTGAATATACGTGGTGTGATCAAAAAGTAAGCAGAAATTTTTTTTAAATTTCGCCGTCTTCATACATAAATTTTCAATTTTTTTATCCTGATGGTGCACATGTTCCTAATGCACGTTTGCAATTTTGCATGTTTTGAGTATTTAGTTTATTGTTGGCAGTCTAAAAGGTTATACGTTTTATCGAGTGCTCAGCGAAGTTTTACTTACAAAAAAGATGGATCAAAGAATAGGCGCTAAATTCTGCCTGAAAAACGGAATGAAATGCAGCACCGCATTCAAAATGTTGACGGTGGCTTTTGGCGAATCACCTATGACTAAGACAAGATTTTACGAGCGGTATAAACGTTTCAAAGAGGGTCGAGAACACGTTGAAGACTACCTAGAACCTACGTGCCGCTTGCGTGATGCAGTCCAAAGAAAACGACCGGAACTGTAGCAAAATCACTGGTGGGAATTGCATCAAGATAATGCTCCAGCTCATACGTCAATGTTTGATCCTGATTTTCTGGAAAAAAAACAAAACCGTTATGTTGCCGGACATGGCCACCTCCAAATTCTCTCTCTTCCCGAGGCTAAAGAGAACCATGAAAGGACGTCGTTTTGCCACCATTGATGATAAAAAAACAGAATTGCTGAAAGAGCTGGACGCCATAACAAAAAGTTAGTTCCTAAAGTGCTTCCAACATTGGAAAAGCCATGGCACAAGTGTATTATATCTGATGGGCATTACTTTGAAGGGGACAATGTTGATGTTGATGAAAACCTAAATATTCTCCAAGAAAAATAAAAATTTCCGTTATTTTTTATCACATCTCGAACATCATAACCGCTGCCAATTTACAATACGGTTTGACGGCTGCCTGCAACTAAATGCCACTTTACTGTGATGCGTACTATGAGTATATAAAAATCGGACAAGTGCAAGTAGTACCCGCGCTCTAGCGGTTCCGTACAAGCCTAACTAAGTACAGACATAATAATAGTAGTAATAGTTTCATGTGACTCAATGGCCTGGTGCTAGTCTTTCAATTGGACGCCACTTCGGCGACTTGCTTCTTCCTAACCTACCTCAGTTATCCAGTCGGCGACAGGTGACCTACATTTTAATGTGGAATCTGAATCACGTGTTGTTTCTGGAAACTTCTGTCATCGTTGAGAAGTGAAGGCTAGATTAAAGCGAAACTGAAAAATCCGTGGTCCGACCGCGATTTGATCACGCGACATCTCGGTTTGCGCGCGCGCGATTTGTCTCTAGAATACCAGATGTGTGCAGATCATTTATCTATAGATTTTGATGAATCAGTGTGCGAGTATCAAAATATGTTATGTACATGTCCGTATCTTTTAATTTCATTGATTTAGAAGCTTGAAGTTTTTACACCGCCAAGTGACAGTAGGCTTCAATATTTCATAAACATTTCAGCTTGATACTTCTACCCCTTCATACCAAAAAGGGGTCTTAACAGACGAACAAACAGAAAAACGGACAACAAATGGCAGAAATAATATTTTTGTGGCTTAAATACAAATTAACAATTTTCTGACTTGTTCTTTAGTTGTAATGAGAAAGCTAGCTTCTTGACAAATTATATGATTCTAGGTCAACGGGAAGTACCTCATAGGTTTTGATGAGTCAGTTTGGGAGCATCGAAATATGTGACATTTATGGCAGTATCTTTTGATTACAATGACGTTGGAGCTTAAATTTTTTACACACCCAAGGGACCGTTGACCTTAGTATGCGACATAAATATTCAACTTAATACCTCTACCCATCCTGACAAAATGGGGTCTTAACAGGCAGACAGACAGATAGACATCCGCATAGCAAAGTGATCCTATAAGGGTTTCGCTTCTACCAACTGATGTACGGAAACCTAAAAATGTATACCACTTCAATGCAACCGCCCAAATAGGTAGGAGTAACGTCATCTACAATCTGTACACAAGGAGATTGGGCCGGACAGTGTGGCTGAGCGGTTCTCGGCGCTACAGTCTGGAACCGCGCGACCACTACGGTCGCAGGTTCGAATCCTGCCTCGGGCATAGATGTGTGTTATGTCCTTAGGTTAGTTCGGTTTAAGTAGTTCTAAGTCCTAGGGGACTGATGACCTCCGATGTTAAGTCCCGTAGTGCTCAGAGCCATTTGAACTATATACAAAATTTGCCATAATCTCTATGTATAACACAGGATCCCAGAGCCGTTCTGGCCAAGTGGTACGTACTTGGACAACGCGTGACGTCAAGTATGTCTCCAGAATGGTAATCGTCCAAAAATGCCCCTTCATTATTATGTTATTCGACGCGGACACAAAACCATGGTAAAGTTGCCATCTATGTTCTTACTATCAAACGAACTACTCCGGGATTTGCATTAAGACAATTAGGGCATCACAGATACTCCATATCTAGATGCTAAAATGGAAATCCAAGCCCATTCTTTCTGAATGTAGGATTAGTCGTAATCTCTGTGCCTTCCGACACCTATGTACTAATTTCAGAACTCACAGGTCATCCCTCCAGAGTGTTTTTCAACGTATTTGCCACTGGCGGCCCTTAAAATCTTAACGCCTGGAGAGATATAGCAAACACTGGTATCTTATTTAATAAGTGTACATAGTTCCAAGAGCACGTGATTCGATTTTTAACGTCTTGGAGAGTATATAGGGAGAGAGATCTCGAGAATGTGCTGGCCAGAGCAACAGTGGAAGACTTTATGTTGAGGTAGGTCCGGACAACACAGGAAACTTGATGTCTAGCGTTATTTTGAGAGGTGGCATGAGCCCCCTCTCATATTTCTATCTTACGATTTTCCTCTCTAATTGCATGCAGTGAAAAGTCGCTATTCCTTCACACGCGGACTTCCCACGCAGCGTCTCTCGTCACCCAGGTGGTCCGGTGACAGGCGGGCGCTGCTGATCTGGAAAGGGTTAAGCCGACGGGCGTGAGGAAGTCAAGTGAATGCTTTGCAGACACCGACATTGTCAAAAGACACGCCCAGAGGGGTCTGAAGTAGCGGCTGGGCTAGAGGTTCCGTTACTTCGCAGAAACTTTGCGAAAACACTTTCTGGCAGGCTACTGGCGAGGCGTGGGAATGACTTGTGTACCCAGGCAGTTGTGGCGGGAAAATTCCTGTGCTTTCTGCAAAATAGTAACTGTGATTGGCTTGCTCAGCGCATAGCTCCGTGACGTAGCAAAATCAGTGCAGAAATTGGCGCCAAGAAGTTCCATTGGTGGAATGGTAGTGGAATTTTCCGCCGGTTTTCGAGTTGCTGATTGGAACGTTTAACCACGGCCACTGTCGTGGGGGCGGGAATGTTGTGTGTTCAGCCTGTACGGGTGCTCTAGGTAGTCGACTCTCGCTTTTCGGTCGAGGACGTCGAAGCAACCAGCCATCGCCTCCGGTACGCCAAATCGTGTTCTTGCAGTTAAGAAGACAGATTGGTAAGGTATGTCCGCAGCACCGGCAGACAGGGATTTTACTAGGTGATAATCAGAGCTCAGCAGAGCGCGCCTGTTCGTCTTTTTCTAACTTGGTTCTGTCTTGGGTAGCAGCAATTAATGTTGGGTTGGCTATGTGTTTTCTCTTAAGATTTGAGTTGCAAGGAATTGGCACCACATACCACTTCGTCATAATCCTCACAATCTAGTTTAGGGACAACTTCACGTTCACAGCGTTTGTTTGAGTATCCAATTTGAGACAATTTGATGTATTGTAGATGTTTCATGTGTTTTTGTTTATTATTTTGTGTTTAGTCTTAATAAATCATATTGTTAATTTGGACAGAAGTTTCATTGTGTTAATCGGTAGAGCAATCCTATCATGCCTCACTATGTTAATGAAACCTTCGTTTATTTAACTTATTTATCAAATTAAATTATTGTAGGTGCCAAACTCTCTTCTACTCCACTGGCAGGGTTGATTAGAGTCAGTTCGCGTATTTTTTTTAATCCTTGTGCAACAGCAAAAGTCGGAGTTAGAATAGGGGGGGGCTTAGAGCATCATTTACATATGTAGATTCTAGAAGAATTTAGTGTTAAATACACTGCTAGCCCCGGCACCTCGCATAAAAATGGCGACCCTTAGCCTCGGATCTTTCCTGTGAATCACTGATTAACGAACAGTATTCTTAGTAGGAACATTCAAATTTTTTTCTCTCCTATTTTTATGATTAGTACCCAAGTTCTTTTTCTTGTAGTTCCGCGATTAGTTTTTATTAGCGGCGCATCATTACAGTTTTTGTTTTCGCTGTATATATTCTTTTGTTTTTCATTGTTTTTTTTGTGTTTCTTTGATGTGGTGTCCGTACCTCATCACACTTTGTCGGGTTTGTGTGCAGTTTCTGTACCACAACAAATCGTGCTTGTAGTTACAGTGTTGGAACGGCGTTGTTGAAATTTTATGTCTATGTGAAAAAAAATATTGGGAGTAGATGATTTTTATTGTGAATTTTAGATAAAATTGTTTTTTCATGAATGATCACGAGAAGTAAGACACGACTATTATCGAGCGAAACTAAAACAAAAGAGGATAGCATAATGGATAAGAGGCAGGTTACTGACGAGGATAGGTTCGGAGATGAGATGGGCACATTTTTAGCAGCACAGCACGACCGGGTCATTGATGAGGAAGGTGATTTGGACGCGATCTTAGAGAAACGTCGCGACCGTGATTATGATAGTGAAGTGGAGGATGGAACAGAGAAGGCACACAGGTCGAGACGGTAGCAGAAGTTTATAGTCAAATGAACGAGTGCAGACAGAGGCCAGCTCGGTCACGTCAGAGCTCTAGCGCCCAGGTGTCCAGAGTTACATCGCCCATGTTTGAAGAGGATCAAAAAGATGACGTAAACCCAATACTGAGCTTCCTACGATCAATGAAAGAAGAAGCTGATGAACAACGTAAGAAGGAGAAGGAAGAAGATGAGAAACAACGTAAGAAGGAGAAGGAAGAAGATGAGAAACAACGTAAGAAGGAGAAGGAAGAAGCTGAGAAACAACGTAAGAAGGAGAAAGAAGAAGCTGACGAACAGCGTAAGAAGGAGAAAGAAGAAGCTGACGAACAGCGTAAGAAGGACACGGAGGCAATAATTTCGCATATAGGGGAAATTCGTGGGGAATTATTAACAATAAAAAAAGAATGTGGAGAAGCAAAACAAATGTCAATGGTAGCACAAAAAGCAGCAGGCCTAGCCAAAACTGCAGCAGCAGGGGCAATGAAAATCGCAAGAGTAACTTCTCAACTCGCAGGGCGCTTGCGACGTGCGACACAAGTCCACTCAAAATCCCTAGCAGCCTTAAAGACTCAAGGTAATATTGCGGCTACGAACATCACGACACGAATGAAAGAAGTAGAGAGTCGGATAGCAAAACTAGAGCGAAACGGGCACATGAGCACTGCGCGTTCGGATACCACTGATGGAGTACACAGGATTGTGTCTCCGAGGAAAAGCCCGCCGTGCTCTAGCCCAGTGACAGCGTGCGGAACGAACAATGCACACGCAGAAACACCGAGTAATAGCTCCAATAATTGCAGCCCACTTAGAAGAGTGAATGCTGAATGCCACTTCCACTGTGATACAGACGTAGCACATCACAGTTATCAGCAAGATAGATCAGGACACTCAGCAGACGTGCAAGTATCGGAAACGAGTGACAACACCAGTGCGAGGATCGGACAGAATTTTGATCACAATCACTTCCTGTCGTTACTAAAACTCCAGAAATTCAAAGATAATGGAGGTTCGATGCATCCGAAGAGCTGGGTGATGCGATTTACAAATTCATTACCGTCGTCATGGCCGACCCAGGCAAAATTAGAATTCATGTGTGGACACATCGAAGGCCAAGCCGCGGAAAAGATGCGGGGCGTGGCAGCGACGTGTCGGACTTAGCAGGAATTTGTTGGTGCATTCCTGCGGACCTACTGGTCAAAGGAAACGCAAGACAGGATTAAAGAGGAAATAATATTTTGTCCTGAACTGGAAGTGTTTGGGCATAGGAGCGCAACCAAATTTTTTGATGATTTACTCAAGAAGAATCAGTTTTAGATAGTCCATATAGCAACGGAGAGATCGTTAAATTTTGCTTTTCCAAATTGCCAGTTAGGTATCAACAGACACTTGCCGGGAAGTGTGGATCTGACATAGATGCATTCAAGAGTCTACTGCGCGAACTCGAAGTAGTCTTCGATAAACAAGACGCAAAGGACAGGAAGAAGGCGCAAAATAACAAATACCACGGGCCAGCAATGGAAGACGACAACAGATCGCATAATCGCACTGGTCAGTTAGGAAACCAGGGTTACGGAAATCAAGGTTACGCTATTCAAGGTTATGGAAACCAGAGACACGGAAACCAGAACGTCAGGGAACAGGGTCAATCTAGACAAGCAATCTGGGACAAGAGGAATGACGAACGGCAAAGGGACCGTAATTGGGGAGAGCGAAATCAACGACAACAGGAGAACCAGGAGATTGAAATTAGACCTCCAAATCCTAATGCACGTCAGAGGAGGGGGAGTCTAAGAAGGGATTGACGCTAGTCCATAGCACTCCACCACTTCTCTCACACAAAGAAGTTCGTGGAATAATAGTAGTTTAAGTGGTGTACATAGTAGAATAGGCAAATATATGAACCTTTCTTCGGGGAACAATAATCGTTGCATTAATAGATTAAGATTGTTAAAGTATTAGCACGCTGCGTTTTCTCGAATAAGGATTTACTGCTGTTAACTTTTTTTGTCTATGTTCGCGATCTCCTCTGTCGTTGCGATAAGAGGCACTACCTTTCCATGAGCAATGTTTTTGTCCTTTCCTATCTGGTGTCAATGTTAAGGGATAAAGATGAGTGACGAGATGTCGCACAAACGGGCGCATACAAGAACGTGCTCTTAGAAGCGTTCTGAGAAGTCGTGATACGCTCCATAGCGGCCACAACCAGTTCGTGAGACGTTCATACCAATGCTTGCAGGCACGCGTCAGTGCACTGCAAGATTGTGGTATATTGCGTGATTTCGAGGATGAATATGGGCAGTATAGTTTTTTGCAGAGCTGCGCCAGCATCGTTGTCTTGCAAGTCGGGGTGAACCTGTGAGCGTTTGACTCCAATGGTGCCCTAGACGAGAGAAACGCGGGCATAAAGCCTACCATGCCAATGTGCTGGTTGGGGATTTAGCGTGCTGCTCGTGACTGTCACAGATGAATAACCAGGGACTTATACTTGGATATTCGTGACATACTGTGTAGCTGGCGTGTGTTGGGCGACTGAATCCTCAACAGGAACCAGTCCTGGCTTGGTCATATTACATTGCCTCTGGAAAGGTGTGCTTTGATCGCGAATACTGCATAACATAGAAAAAGAAGTTGCAACTATAAATTTATTGTCTTGTATAGCCATGGCTAACCCAGTCTCTGGAGTTTCAGTGAGGCATAGTGAGAACTCGGAGGCCATGTCGTACGGCGCGCACATCACTGTCGTCAATAGCGGCGAGCAGCGAGACATCTCAACGTAACAGGAATTATGTAGGAGTATTGTATAAGGTAAAAAAAAAAAAAAAAAAAAAAAAAGGTACCATATACTAGGATAAGTTAAACTGTAGGATTTAACAATAACTAGATTAATATTGTGGGGGTTTTCTACCACAAGTGTTTGGCGCGCGCCTGTTGGTATGTTATTTTTCAGGTCATCAAATCACAGACCCAAGATGGAGGGACGACCGGCGAGCGAACGTAGAATAGTTGCTTGTTCTTTATAAGCTCAGTAAAACTTCGACCTGCATAATAACATAATTTATTCAAAAGACATAGAATGTAGATCGTTGGCAAATGGTAATTAATTCTTGAGCATGTCTACTGTCGATCTATATAATTAATAGTAATATTAGTGCGGGCCCGCACATTTAGCTGTTCATCCAGTGTAGCGTCACACACCATGTACAGTAGTGAGACCGGTCTCTACACAAATATCACGATAAATTATTTCCATGTCTAAATTTGATACACCAAGATTTTGTTATAATGATAGCCATAGATTAATAACTATAAAAGTAAAATAAGAGTGTCTGAAATGACAGACCATCAATGTGTCATTATGTAAATTTATTATAACATAGAAGGTCATGGGAAAAATTTAGGCATAAGATTTTTGTCAGAACTGTGCAGATGACAGGTATCGTGGCAATGCAGAGGCCAGCCAGCGCAAAAACAAGAGGTCTTCGGCTACCTGCAAGAAGGGGAGCGTCCGGTCCTGCAAGCTGACAGTCGCAGGGCCGTATACCTGAGGGATTAGGCGGGATCCTCGCCGGGCCACAAGCGAAAGTGAGGCTTGCCGTTGACACTGACACGCGACCCACATGCGACAGCCTGCTAGCTCTCCGGACGCGGCAGCCGTTTGGAGGGATTCCCTGTGGCAGACCACGTTGTCGTGAGTACACGAAGAAGATCACATATCGTGTCAGAACCTGCGCCTCATGTGCCTCGGGACAGAAAGGGACGCTATATACTCATCTGTTTGGGTTTTTACAACTCACTAGCATTGGCCGATCTGCATACACAAAGCAGTATCGTGCCACACTAACAAATGTATGGTCTCATTTCTAACTTCTTCTCTCTATTACAGAGCAGTTTTAGCAATCGTCGCTCCTAGTTCGATCCTGTGGGAATGACCTCACACACTTGTGGAGTCACTCCACATGCCATCATCCCTCGTCAAACTGCAATATTGGGAAACGTAAAGTACTGTCCAGCGAGAGAAGAGACCTAGACTAGTGATGTATCCCAACAAGTAGACCTCAGAGACAATTAATCGACGTGAGGAGAGCCTATCACTGTGTCTTCCTACCGTACTGCCGTGATCATATGCGTGGGTCTTGGTGCAATCTCAACAGAGTACTGCAGATGCTCCAGCACACCCTATTGCCGTTGCAACAACGTAGCAACAACACCCGACGTTTAGCCCTATGTGATGTCAGTACTGTGGAATTTGTGAAGTGCTTCGAATATTTCTAACAATGTGATTTAGTGCCTCATTCTCAGCACAGTCGTGAACTTTGTGCAATGTGCACGCACAACTTGATGCACCATGAACCTTGTTTTTTTTCTTAAATTTCTTTCTCTAGTGTTGTTTTTGTAATGTATGTTATACCTTGTATGTGTTTGTGTTTTACACTGTAATTCTTATTACAAATTACTGTATTGTTCTCCATACCATGTTTTTTTTTGTATTTTGTATTTGTTGTTGTGTGTATGCAAACAGTGTGCCTGAAGTCCCCATAAACTGAAGCAGATACCACCACTGTCATTGTGAATAGACCATCAGTTCAGGGAACATTTTGTAAAGGTTATTCTTGCTGCAGGGAGACAGAATGAATCGGAGGTTGTAATTAGATTCTGAAAGCTCACAAAGAGATTGTTAACTTAAATAGTATCATGTGTGAGTGAGTTCAGATTAGTTTAATGATTAAAATTGTTGTAACATCTTGGGCATTTAATTGTGGAGCACTCCAACTCTGATTGTAAAGAATAAATTGCTCCATATTTGGCTCACATGCCCGAGCCATATTTAGAGAGTGAGTGTCTGTGTGAATCGGTGTTTGGAAGGGGCTCCCTGGGTATGGATGTGTGATGTGAGTGTTAGTGTTCCATATTAAGAAGGTGAAGTTGGCTACATCATAAATAATCCTCCCTCTATGAGCTGCATTTTTCAATTGCAGTGACTTTCTTTACATAGTGCGGCATGTGCAGCCAGTTTGCGAGATTGTTCTTAGGCGATTGACTCACTACCTTGCTCCTAAGTGAGCCAACCGCTCACCAATTACAATCTAAAATGGCGTAGGGGCTATGAGAGGTGGCATGAGCCCCCTCTCATATTCCTATCTTACGATTTTCCTCTCTAATTGCATGCAGTAAAAAGTCGCTATTCCTTCACACGCGGACTTCCCACGCAGCGTCTCTCGTCACCCGGGTGGTCCGGTGACAGGCGGGCTCTTCTGATCTGGAAAGGGTTAAGCTGACGGGTGTGAGGAAGTCGAGTGAATGCTTTGCAGACGCCGACATTGTCAAAAGACACGCCCGGAGCGGTCTGAAGTAGCGGCTGGGCTAGAGGTTCCGTTACTTCGCAGAAACTTTGCGAAAACACTTTCTGGTGGGCTACCAGCGAGGCGTGGGAATGACTTGTGTACCCAGGCAGTTGTGGCGGGAAAATTCCCGCGCTTTCTGCAAAATAGTAACTGTGATTGGCTTGCTCAGGGCATAGCTCCATGACGTAGCAAAATCAGCGCAGAAATTGGCGCCAAGAAGTTCCATTAGTGGAATGGTAGTGGAATTTTCCGCCGGTTTTCGAGTTGCTGATTGGAACGTTTAACCACGGCCACTGTCGTGGGGGCGGGAATGTTGTGTGTTCGGCCTGTACGGGTGCTCTAGGTAGTCGGCTCTCGCTTTTCGGTCGAGGACGTCGAAGCAACCAGCCATCGCCTCCGGTACGCCAAATCGTGTTCTTGCAGTTAAGAAGACAGATTGGTAAGGTATGTCCACAGCACCAGCAGACAGGGATTTTCCTAGGTGATAATCAGAGCTCAGCAGAGCGCGCCTGTTCATCTTTTTCTAACTTGGTTCTGTCTTGGGTAGCAGCAATTAATGTTGGGTTGGCTATGTGTTTTCTCTTAAGATTTGAGTTGCAAGGAATTGGCACCACATACCACTTCGTCATAATCCTCACAATCTAGTTTAGGGACAACTTCACATTCACAGCATTTGTTTGAGTATCCAATTTGAGCCAATTTGATGTATTGTAAATGTTTCATGTGTTTTTGTTTATTGTTTTGTGTTTAGTCTTAATAAATCATATTGTTAATTTGGACAGAAGTTTCATTGTGTTAATCGGTAGAGCAACCCTATCATTCCTCACTATGTTAATGAAACCTTCGTTTATTTAACTTATTTATCAAATTAAATTATTGCAGGTGCCAAACTCTCTTCTACTCCACTGGCAGGGTTGATTAGAGTCAGTTCGCGTATTTTTTTTAATCCTTGTGCAACAGCAATAGTCGGAGTTAGAGTAGGGGGGGCTTAGAGCATCATTTGCATATGTAGATTCTAGAAGATTTTAATGTTAAATACACTGCTAGCCCCGGCAGCTCGCAATCTTGTTGAAAGAAAACGTCACAGGGAACTCGAAGGTAGTGCACATGCACAGGCCTTAACACGCCAGATCTGTAACACTTGCAGCCGAAATTTCCGGCTATGCGCAGCGGAAGTGTTAGTGTTTACCCACTGGCATCCCATGTCATCACGCCAATTGTGCTGGGCCTGTACGACAACGGTAAATGCAATATGGCAGCGTTCATGCTCCCCCATGCCGCCACACACGGATACTTTCATCAGGAAAAGACGATGTAGTGCCGCTCCTGAGTTCAGTGGTGCCGGCATGCCTCTCTCTGCTGTCGCGTCAGGGGTCGTCGTCTGACAGTCCATAGCGCTCCAGATGGTGTTGCAGTGTCCATGTTGATACTTCTCTTGCTGCAAACAAGCCTGTTTCCTGACTCAAGACACATGACATAGCTGTAGGACACTGCATGGCAGAGCATATAATATGTCTGTCCTCTCAGGCGCTAGTCACGTGGGATAATTGAGATTCTGTTCGTCGTCGAGTATGGCCCTCCTGATCTTACTGTTTCCATTTTTGCATGAGGAATGATAATTGCTGTATTTATGAACTATGTTTTCCATTCTTCATCTGTAATACCACAACATATATGAATAAAACCACAGAAATATGAATTTTAGGAAGAAGGGTGATGTAGCTTTCACAAGAAGTTGGTGAATAAATTTAAAGAACCTGTATTCGAAGAAGACTGTGCGACCATTACCGAACCAGCATCATATATTTCGCAAAGGAGATTAGGACACATACAGAGCCATACAGGTAGTCGTGCTTCCATTGTCGAGTATGCGAATGGACAAGGGCAGAAAATCGATAATACTGGTAGGAAGTCGAGCACTGCTCTGCAGCTTGCGGAGCATTGCGGATGTTCAAAAATTCAGTGCCCAAACTGACAAACATTAGGATGGAACCAACAACAAATATATTTCGTCAAGCAACCGGATCTCAGAAACTGGTATTGAGTGAGCACTAAGCATGTGTAAGTATACTGTGTACGACTTCGTACCAACTTCATACACAATGGCAAGGAGAGGTGGGCTACAGAACGCTGCGGAATCTGTCGTCACGGCCGGCCAGTGTGGCCACGCGGTTAAAGGCGCTTCAGTCTGGAACCGCGCGACCGCTACGGTCGCAGGTTCGAATCCTGCCTCGGGCATGGATGTGTGTGATGTCCTTAGGTTAGTTAGGTTTAAGTAGTTCTAAGTTCTAGGGGACTGATGACCTCTGATGTTAAGTCCCATAGTGCTCAGAGCCATTTGAATCTGTCGTCACAGGAAAACTGGACATGAATAGAAATGATTAGGGAACAAGTTATCACACTAAACAGAAGATTTACTTACGTTTCTCCAAGCTTACCGAGACTCATTACAAATAATGTAGCGAGAAGCAGAATCCAGCTATCACATTGGCAACCAGGATGATGCTCCAAATGCGAGTCGGAGCTGCAACTAGTTGGCGGTAGCGTAGTGCCTCGCAGGGAAATAGTTCCAACCACGAGTGTGATGAGTCGCTACCGCCGGCTGTCGTACATTGCGGCGGAGGAGAACGCTGCTGGAGATGTGGCTCAGCGGGCACGCACCATTGGGTCAACTGGATGTCACACGACCGCTACCGGTGTCTAACGGAAACGTGCAATTCCGTTGCCAACTAGAAGACGCCCGTGAGTTGGTATCAATACGTGATACCACAAAGTACACTCGTGACGAATGAGAAACGCTAAAAATACCTTCTTCATGTGTTGTTAGGCCACAGACGATTTGAGGTACGTAGTGTTTTGACGTCCAGACTTTCGCATTGATCCAGTAAACTGCTTGTAGCGCTGTAGTGACTATTTGAAGGTCGCAGTAAACAATAGGGAGCGCTACATACGCAGAGACCTGCGGGATATGCACCTCATTAGACTTCCTCCTCTAAGGCTGCATGGAAATCGAAGTGTATTCTACCCCTGTGGTCTAGGAGGATAAACTGGTTGCAATATGTCTTGTTGTAGCCACACCCATTTAGAGCTTTCTACACATATTACGTCGAACACTGAGCGCCCTGCTACTTCGATACCGGCTCTGCACATAAGTGCTAAAGCTAATGGCGCTCATTTTGAACATACATTGTAATAATAACCACAACAATAAAGAACTGAAGGACATGTAGCATTATTTTATTCTCAGCCACAAGCAGCGATCACCTGTATAATCGGGCCTGGTTGTCTAGCGGTAAGCCACGTTCTTGGAAACAGAGAAGTCGCGGGATCGATTCCCTGTCAGACGACGGAAATTTTCAGTCTGCCTTTAATCTAGCCTTCACCTCTCAACGTTGTTAAGTGTCACCAGCAACGACACGTTGTTCGGATTTCAGGTTAAACCGTAGGTCTCCTTTTCCCGTTTGGACAATTGGATACATTAGGGACACTCAAATCAATTAAATGGCGTCCCATTGAAAGACATGCACTTGCATGCCAATGACGGTTAAGCAGTTATTATTACCTCCTGGACATTCTGTACCCACTCACTACGCGTTTCCAACAGCTCGTTTGTTGACGATACGCAGGGTGTTCAAAAATGGCTCTGAGCACTAGGGTACTTAACATCTGAGGTCATCAGTCCCCTAGAACTTAGAACTACTTAAACCTAACTAACCTAAGGACATCACACAGATCCATGCCCGAAGCAGGATTTGAACCTGCGACCGTAGCGGTCGCGCGGTTCCAGACTGAAGCGCCTAGAACCGCTCGGTCACTCCGGCCGGCTACGCAGGTTGTCCCAGAAAGATTGGTCAGTATGCAGGGATATGACAAAAACACTCATAAGAAGCAAAAAACTTCAAATGGACATATGCGCTATTTATAATGGTTTCTGAGGTAGATCACATTCAGTGTACATCTGTGTTTGAGGTCGTGCCACGGATGTATGTGTGTTACCCACCAACCTCTTTGACGTTTCATTCTAGCCCACCTTACCTAGTTACTTTCAACATCTTTGGCCAGGATGTCTTGCTGGCATTAAACTATCATGTTGGAGGCGCAGATGTCCATGATGTGTTGTGAGTGAAGTCATGCGAGGCGCTGAGAGTCTGTCACACAGAAGCATCGGTTAATTGTTATCACGCTCTGGCTAAAATGCAACACATCTACACTAATGAAAAATATGCAGTTTACGGCTTCTTCTATGGTAGCGCTCCTGCAGTTGACGTAGAATACTGTCGGCGCTTTTCTGTACGACGAATTCGTGATCGTCGAGTGTTCACCGAAGTTTTCAGCACACTGCGTGAAACACGTATTCTTCAAAGTTCCCGTTTTTCTTCTGAACGTGCAGTTCGGCAATCTGTGCAAGAACAGCTACACATTGCTGAGATGGTGCAGCGTAGTCCCACTACCAGCACAAGCGCGCATCAATGTCACACGAACACGTGCACGGTGAACGTTACACGCGGAAAACTTGTACCAATTTCACGTACAGCATGTCCATAATTTTCAGATTAGCGACATTATCACACGACTTGAATTTCGTTACTACTTAAATGTCGATCGTCATTTGCTTCCATTAATACTGTTCACCGATGAAATCACGATTACACGGAATGGAATCAACAACTCAATAATAATCGATGGTCACAGGAAAATCCACACACGGTAGTCGAAACCAATTTCCACGTTCGTTTTTCGATATATGTTCCGTACGGCATAACTAGTAACATTGGCGGCTTTCCGTTGGCCACGGAGACTGCAATGTGCTTCCAACATTACGGAGCTACCGGCCGTTGTAGCCGAGCGGTTCTAGGCGCCTCAGTCCGGAACCGCACCGCGCGACCGCTAAGGTCGCAGGTTCGAATCGCCTCGGGCATGGATGTGTGTTATGTCCTTAGGTTAGTTAGGTTTAAGTAGTTCTAAGTTCTAGGGGACTGATGACCCCAGATATTAAGTCCCATAGTGCTCAGAGCTATTTGAGCCATTACGGAGCCGCTCCACATTTTATCAGAAATATGAGGGAACATCTCAACCGCACTGAACCTAGTCGTTGAATTGGTTGTTGTAGTACAATGAACTGACCACCAAGATCGCTAGACCTTGCGTCGTTAGATTCTTGTTTACGGGGTTGGATGAAGTCTGAGGCGTACAAACGAGAGGCGAATATGCGAGATGAGCTCCTTGGGCGCAACATGGGCCAGTCCTTGTTAGGGAACGAGCAGAGCCACTCAGACAAGCAACATCCCAAGCAATATCCCATGAGTGCAAAAATGCGCTGAAGTTGACGGTGAGATATTCAAATACACTCCTGGAAATGGAAAAAAGAACACATTGACACCGGTGTGTCAGACCCACCATACTTGCTCCGGACACTGCGAGAGGGCTGTACAAGCAATGATCACACGCACGGCACAGCGGACACACCAGGAACCGCGGTGTTGGCCGTCGAATGGCGCTAGCTGCACAGCATTTGTGCACCGCCGCCGTCAGTGTCAGCCAGTTTGCTGTGGCATACGGAGCTCCATCGCAGTCTTTAACACTGGTAGCATGCCGCGACAGCATGGACGTGAACCGTATGTGCAGTTCACGGACTTTGAGCGAGGGCGTATAGTGGGCATGCGGGAGGCCGGGTGGACGTATCGCCGAATTGCTCAACACGTGGGGCGTGAGGTCTCCACAGTACATCGATGTTGTCGCCAGTGGTCGGCGGAAGGTGCACGTGCCCGTCGACCTGGGACCGGACCGCAGCGATGCACGGATGCACGCCAAGACCGTAGGATCCTACGCAGTGCCGTAGGGGACTGCACCGGCACTTCCCAGCAAATTAGGGACACTGTTGCTCCTGGGGTATCGGCGAGGACCATTCGCAACCGTCTCCATGAAGCTGGGCTACGGTCCCGCACACCGTTAGGCCGTCTTCCGCTCACGGCCCAACATCGTGCAGCCTGCCTCCAGTGGTGTCGCGACAGGCGTGAATGGAGGGACGAATGGAGATGTGTCGTCTTCAGCGATGAGAGTCGCTTCTGCCTTGGTGCCAATGATGGTCGTATGCGTGTTTGGCGCCGTGCAGGTGAGCGCCACAATCAGGACTGCATACGACCGAGGCACACAGGGCCAACACCCGGCATCATGGTGTGGGAAGCGATCTCCTACACTGGCCGTACACCACTGGTGATCGTCGAGGGGACACTGAATAGTGCACGGTACATCCAAACCGTCATTGAACCCATCGTTCTACCATTCCTAGACCGGCAAGGGAACTTGCTGTTCCAACAGGACAATGCACGTCCGCATGTGTCCCGTGCCACCCAACGTGCTCTAGAAGGTGTAAGTCAACTACCCTGGCCAGCAAGATCTCCGGATCTGTCCCCCATTGAGCATGTTTGGGACTGGATGAAGCGTCGTCTCACGCGGTCTGCACGTCCAGAACGAACGCTGGTCCAACTGAGGCGCCAGGTGGAAATGGCATGGCAAGCCATTCCACAGGACTACATCCAGCATCTCTACGATCGTCTCCATGGGAGAATAGCAGCCTGCATTGCTGCGAAAGGTGGATATACACTGTACTAGTGCCGACATTGTGCATGCTCTGTTGCCTGTGTCTATGTGCCTGTGGGTCTGTCAGTGTGATCATGTGATGTATCTGACCCCAGGAATGTGTCAATAAAGTTTCCCCTTCCTGGGACAATGAATTCACGGTGTTCTTATTTCAATTTCCAGGAGTGTATTTATTATGACCTGTATAACAGCTGTAATGCGACGTGTACGATAACGCTTAGAGGTGACTGTGTTAAAAATACGTATTTTTCAGTAGGTACTTAAAACTTTTTTTATGTTTATCATCTGTTTTACATGTGTACAAGTGTAAACCCGACAATAAATTGAATAATACAGAAAATAAAAAGCAATATATATTGAACTGTTCTCTCTCGGAAACCATTCGGAACAGGGCACATGTCTATATGGAGTTTTAGATTCAAATTATGATTCCTGTCATATCCCTGAATACTAACCATTCCTCCTGGGACAACCTGTATATCTGTTGTTGGTTCCGTCGCAACATCTGTCAGTTTGAGCGTTGAATTTGAACACCCTATACAGTGTGATTCAAAATTGAAGAAGAGATTTCACTTGTTTATCACAGACAAACCCTGAAAGATAGAAACACATTACACATATCACTGGATAGAGGAAGGTTCAAAGTTTTATGTTTGCACAGACACTATACCACACACTCAACATGAGCACTATGCGTTGCTCGAGGAACTTCGAAACGGTAGTCCATTTCCTTCCACATACTAATCAACAGGTCCCTTTTTATTGAATCGACAGCTTCAACAATTGGATTTCTCGGCTCTTGAAGGGTAGCGCCATAGGTGGGATAAGGGCTCTGTCTTTCGTGCACAAGCACAGAAAAAAATCCCAAGATGTGAGGTCTGGCGACCTGGGAAGATAAAAGCAATGAAAAAGATCTTGTTGCCCATCTCTTCCAATCGAACGTTGTGGGATGGTGGTGTTACGATAACGCCGTACCTCACGGTGAACCTGAGACGGGGCGCCCGCGGGGACAAAAATAACATGAAATCAATAGAACCGTCGTGAAACTGAGGAACCAATCAACTTTGGGTATAACATTCCTGTCACAGTTTCCTCCGCAAAAAAGAAAGCTCCATAAACTTCGTGAACAGAAACGGCACAAAAGGCTCTCAGTTTCGGTAAGTCTCTTTCTCGTCCGACGGCGACGCCAAGATATTCTGACCCTCCAAACCTTACATTATGGCGGTTTAGTTTACCAGATAGATGATACGTCGATTCGCCCGAAAAGAAGAGTCGTTCGGAAAATGTGTCCTCTACCATATCCTGGAGAAATGAAACGCAAAATTCGTACTTTCTGTTATGGTCGCCGGGACGCGACTGCTGCAGTAACTGCAGCATGTAAAACTTCATAAGCAGGCGTCGTTTCGGAACACGCGACACCATTTTTTGAGGAAGCTGAAGTTACTGGTCTGCCCGTCTTGTGGATTTCTGAGAGCTCCCTGTGAACGCGTCTCGGATACGCTCCATATCTTCATCAGACGCAAGTAGCCGGCCAGTGCTCTTCCCTTTGCATATCCAACAAATTTTCACGAATTTCGTATTCCAGTTATAAATCTGCTTGTGCAGAGGCGGCTTCTTCCTGAATTGACGACGGAATGCACCGTCGCATTTGAACAATGGATTTTCTTACGCTAATTCCACCACACAAAACTGTGTAAGTGCCATGTTGATACAAACAAGCGACAGTGTAGCATTGTCGAAACTTTCGAACTTCCTCTGTCCAGTGACATGCATTATGCGTTTCTATCTTTTATAAGCTGAGGTGACAAAAATCATGGAATGATTCCTAATATCGTCTCGGACCACCTTTTATTCGGCCTAGTGCAGAAATTCGACGTGGCATGGATTCAACGAATCTTTGGAAGTGCAGTGCAACAATATTGAGCCGTGCTGCGTCTATAGCCGTCCATAATTGCGAAAGTCTTGCCGGTGCAGGGTTTTGTGCACGAACTGACCTCTCAATTACGCCTATAAACGTTCGATGGGGTTCATGTTGCGTGATGTGCGTGGCCAGATCATTCCCTCGGATTGTCCAGAATGTTTTTCAAACTAATTGCGAACAAGTGCGACTCAGCGATATGGCGCATTGTCATCCATAAAAATTTCATCTTTGTTTGGGAATATGACGTCCATGAATGGCTGCAAACGGTGTCCAAGTAACAGACCATGCAGAGGACCCAGTCCATTCCACATAAACACAGCCTATACCGTTATGGAGCCATCACCATTTTGGACAGTTATAAAATCACTCAGCTATCTTCACTTACTGTTATTTGTATTTTGCCTATACTGAGCCTTTTATACTGAGGTGTTTCCTAGATCACCTTGTGTTGTGTCTTTATATGCATGAGTGATTGTCTCTGTGTGTGTTCTGTAGTAGTGAATACAAACACCGTTGGTGAGACACAGGACGATGGGTGAAACTGCTTTCAGACTATACGCTTCCGTTAGTACGGAGATCTGTTCCAGCTGCTGCAGATGCTGTATTGATGCTGAAAGTGTTAATCAAAGTTGCGGAGAAATATTCGTCGGGGCTCTGTTGCATAGCAATCACTTTGGTGGCAAAATAAATGATCCGTGAAATCACTTCCTTTCCGAAGAAAGCATCAAATTATTTAATTAGAACTGAACGCTGCCATCGGAATTGTTCTCGAGATGGGATTCATTAATAGATCACACTTGAGTGTATGTCGTTTGTGGAAATGACACGTACCTTTTTGAAATGAACGAAGTTTTATTGACCAGAGTGTCAATGAAATTCTTCTCGCACATGAATTAGCGATTCTCTATCATATGTAAAGATGTATATTCAAATTTCCTTCGAAATCTCGCAATGGCGTCAGTTTGTACCACACAATAAGGGACAGACCCCTCTCTCATGAAATTAAATCGTAAGGAGAAATTAAGCTTACTATCTAAGAATAAATATCTTAGCGTACTACGCCACAGAGTGATAAAGAATATATTTTTCGCTCTCTCACACTGACACATTAATGCATAGCAATCTTATTACATGACACATCACATCATACAGTGCCTTGTTGACAACTTTTCCCCATGGCTTCGTGGAGCCTACGCCACACTCTAACCCTACCATCACCTCTTACCAACTAAAGTCAAGATTCACCTGACCAGACAATGGTTTCCAATCGTCTTAAGGTCCAACTGATATGGTCACGATCCCAGGAAAGGCGCTGCAGGCGACGTCGTGTTGTTAGAGAAGGTACTCGCGTCGGTCGTCTGCAGCCATAGCCCATTAACGCCACATTTCACCGCACTGTCCAAGCGGATACGTTCCTCGTGCGTCCCCCACTGATTTCTGCGGTTATTTCGCGTGGTACTGCTTGCCTGTTAGCAATGACAACTCTACGCAAAAGCCGCTGCTCTTAGTCGTTAAGTGCCACTGCATTGTGAGACCTTAACTTTTCCCGGCGAATTGAATGTTCAAATAATTGACGGGTTTGCTGCCGGGTGACGTCGTCGACCACCGCCAATGTTTCGGCAGGAGCACACCCTGCTATTCTCAAGGCACAACTGCAAGGAGGAAGCAATGTGCAAGGGGATTTAATACCTCGGTTCACAGAGGAGAAACAAGGAAGATACCATACACAGAACAAGTAACGCAAAGTCAACACACAACCAAAGATAACCAGCTTCAGTGACTATTAATCAACAGGTGAGGTAGCCATAATTCTGTCCCTCTGTTTTTGATGAGAGACAGAGCCGGATTCCAAGCACCATTTACGCAAAATCCGCCATCTCTGTTTATAACGTTGCTTGATATTTTGATTTCAACAGCTTCCTTAATGACACTATCCCAATAGCTGGACGTGCAAGACAAAATATCCGTGTTTTATTCCATAGGATGACTGGTGTCAAGGGCATTAATCTTTCGTTGTATGTTGACTTTGCGGTTACTTGTTGGTTCAAATGGCTCTGAGCACTATGGGACTTAACTTCTAAGGTCATCAGTCCCCTGGAACTTAGAACTACTTAAACTAAGGACATCACACACATCCATGCCCGAGGCAGGATTCGAACCTGCGACCGTAGCGGTCGCGCGGTTCCAGACTGAAGCGCCTAGAACCGCTCGGCCACAGCGGCCGGCGCTTTTATTTAGGAAATAAGCTGAAAATCGTGTGGTACTTCAGAGTACCGTCTGGCTGAGTGTGTATTTTTCGTGTACTGCCATAAAATAAGCCATTTGGTATACTGGTCATAAAGGGTATGAACACAGGATTACCCATTCTTACCACATAACGGTGGGGATACAGCCTCTCTTCAACAATTAACAAATCAGTCCTGTT
This sequence comes from Schistocerca serialis cubense, assembly GCF_023864345.2. Taxonomy (NCBI): domain Eukaryota; kingdom Metazoa; phylum Arthropoda; class Insecta; order Orthoptera; family Acrididae; genus Schistocerca; species Schistocerca serialis. The sequence goes on from NC_064642.1 coordinate 337,289,955, forward strand.
GTCATATCCAATAACTGCAAGCAACATGAATCTATGAGCTGGAGTGGTATGAGTTTCGGGCCTAGAACCGCTCGGTCACCTCGGCCGGCGGTTGCTTGTTCTGTGTGTGGTATCTTCCTTGTTTCTCCTCTGTGAACCGAGGTATTAAATTCCCTTGCACATTGCTTCCTCCTTGCAGTTGTGCCTTGAGAATGGCAGGGTGTGCTGCTGCCGAAATATCGGCGGTGGTCGACGACGTCACCCGGCAGCACACCCGTACATTATTTGAACTGCCACTGTATTGCCTGTTGGCACACTCCTGACACTGTGCATCTCAGAATATTGAATTGCCTAACGATTTCAGAAATGGAGTGTTCCATACGTCCAGCTCCATCTACCAATCCGCGTTCAAGGTCTGTTAAACCTGTCGTACGGCCATAATCACGCCGAAACCTTTTGACGTCAATCATCTGAGTACAAATGACAGCTCCAACAATGCACAGCCCTTTAATACTTTGTGTACTCGATACCACCACCATCTGTATATGGGCATATCGCTATTTCAATGACTTTCGTCACCTCAGTGCATCCCATGAGTTTCGTCATCTCAATGTAGTTTGTCTGTTATAAACAACTGAAATGTGTTCTTATTTTGTGGATCACTTGATATTTGTAAATGTAGAATAAACCAGCGACTATTACCGCCACTACTACTACTACTACTGCAAGTGGTCACTACGCCAGTGATTCTGAGCTGAGAGCGCCTGCAGCTCGCTTTGAGCGGACACGGGCCCTGAAGCAGGCGAGAGTGGCGCACGTAGCCGTATTTCTGACTCCGGAATATCGCCGTGCGCGCAGCTCGCCCGGGCGGTCGACGAAACGGCGTGACAACGACACAATTGGCATTCATTAAACGGAGCGCTTCCGTTTACGGCGGATATTTTACTGCTAATAGGGAGGCGGGCAGTTATTTAGAGCGCGCGCAGGCGCCGGCCGGACGCTTTTCCCGCGGCCGTGTCGGCCGGCCGGCTATTACGCCGCACCGGCGAGTCGCCATTCGCGCAGAATTAGTCCATGAATATCGGCAGCGGCGGCAATTATCAGCGTCACAAATGAAAATACAGCGCGCAGTTACGTGAGTATCACTCGCCGCTATTACGATCGCCGGCCCCGGCGCCGGCGCCGTCATACGCGTTTACAGTTCCCTAAACAGAATAAATACTCGCGGGCCAGTTAACATAATGCGACGGCGATAAAACAGTCGCCGGTAACAAATACGAGGCGGCTGCGGTCGCGGCCCGCCGCTGCGTCGGTCGGCTCCACGGATGACGTAGCAGGGCGCGCGCGCCCGTCCTCAATCTGCACGGTGCGCGGACGATGCAGCGTCGAATCGGTGCACGGTTTATTTACGAACGCGTAACTCCAGTTTTGCGCTGCAGCCTGATCTGATGTTCTGTTACCACAAAACGATGCAGCCTAGTTATATCTCTATATTTCGTGGAATTATGTCGCTGTGGTATCGTTACAGCATTACATGTGTATATGTTTTTATTTATTTATTTACTTAACCTGCCAAGGTAAGTCTCCTACGAATAGAGGATGTACCAATAATAAAACGAAACAACCTAATAACATGAAACCAAAAGGTTGGAGTAAACAAATGCAAGAAATACATAACAACAAACGTTCATTGGTTAATGCAAATCCACCGAAATAAAATAATATCACGTTTATTCTAAACCAGGGGTTCCCAACAAAATTTTCTCGAGGGCCCCCTTATCGTGCATGATTGGTGCCTTGTCATATCACAGTATCAAGTACCTAAAAAAAGCCAAATTAAGAGTCTTTATATGTTTTCTGTTTTTGGTACTTAGAAAAAACATTGATATATTCATTATTGAAAAAATATTGAGCTTAAAACTTTTTCAATTTAGTCATCATTGTTATTGTCAAATTTTTTATCATTGCTAAAAATCTTTGTCTTCAAATCTAGGTGTTGAGTATAACAAACTCCTTAAAAAAATATAAATTGAGTATGAACTGAAAATGACAGGAAAAAATTAAAACTGAGTGTATTGGTCTTTCAAGTGTACTACACTTGAGATTGCATTGAGTAGACATGTGTGAAAAATAAGAAAACACTAATTTCATACAAGGTATTATTTATTTGAAAAAATATAGTTACAACAGAGTACTCCATCAGTACACAGTTAGTTTTAATTTTCAGTTCTTAATGAGATGAGTTCAATTTGACCTTTGAGTCCATTAATTCTGAAATATTAGGTTAAAAACTTGAAACTGTCACTCTGAAATCCGACCGCATGTCCAGCCGATTCCTATATACAGAAAAAGACAGAATTAATATTCACTCGTGGCATGTGCAACATTAGGGACATATTACAAGCACTATGAGCATTAGCAAGAATGGACGTGTGAGAAGCGACGGAAGAGGGAAAGAAACAGAAACATGATAAAAAAAGGTAATGTAGGCAGGAGAAAAGAAATTGGCATGACTGACTGAGAAATCAAAAGAAAGAGAAGCGTAAATGGCAGAAGATGGGTGCAGTTGCTTTAATGTTTAACAGGGGTGAAACTGGCAACAGACGTTATTTTTGAGAAAATGTTTTAAGTTTGACAGAAGGAAGTGTTTCAGTTCTTCTTAAAAGCTACAGGGAATTCAATCAAGCTCAGACTGTAGGATAACGTGTTCCAGAGGCAAACATAGTACAAAGAAGGGAATTTACGAAAGTTTTTCGTTTATGAATCTTGAGATCTTGTGTTTCGATTATAATGAGAGGCAGATACTTGGTCTCTGATATGAGGAACTGGAGAACAGGAAAATGTAGACGATATGTGACGCATAAATAACTATTTCACCGCACTAGCAGTCGAATCAAAAATAATCACAATAGTACTGCACTGACGAAGTATGGTAAGTGTTACATAATGAAGCACTAGTCGAATACCTAAAAAAAATTGTGAAGCTGTTATAATGCAACGAGTATTAAATGATTAAACTTTCATTCCATTCGGTATAGATATTCCTCAACATCAGTATGAGGTGTGATCGCCACGGGCGCGATTACACTCTTGCAATCCGATGTGGCGTGGGAGCAAACAACTTCCGAAGATCGGTTTGAGAAGGTTCTTGTTATCACTGAAACACGTGCTGTGTCGATCTGAATAAAATAATTTTGGGTATCGGGCTGCGTCATTGTGTATCACTGAAATTAGCTAAAATACCGACTTTTTGACTGTCTTTGCTGTTAGGAGTTAGTCGTTTTGTGGGAACCGCTGCAAAGACGGTCGAAACGTCGGTATTTTAGTTAACTTCAGTGAAACACAATAACGCGATCTAGCAGCAGTTAGTCTCTCCAAAGAGTCGCTACAAAGACGATCGAAATGTCTGTTTTTTTAGTTGTTATTACTGTTTCATAATAACGCGGTCTAATACTCAAAATTATTTTATTCAAACTGACACAGGCCGTGGAAGCCTACAAAATTATAGATGCTCTGTCAGTTCGTGAAGGTTGCTGGATGGAGGCTGCTATGAAAGTATACTCCCCATCGCATCCCAGACATACTCTATGGAGACTGATCAAAAGACTAGGCAGTCCAGGTCCGTACATTTATCAAGCCGTTTGTGATGTGAACCACAATGTGGGGTCTTGCAGTACCTCACAGAAATATGCTATTCGGCTGACTGCTTGTGTAGGATACAACAGCGTTTTCCATCCTTATAATATACTGGCGAGCATTAGCCTCCCTCCAACAAACAATAAATCAATCCTGTTGAGTGCAATACCTCCTCACGCCGTGATTACAGATGTTGTAAAGGATGATGATGTTTGGTTTGTGGGGCGCTCAACTGCGAGGCCATCACCGCCCGTAGGAAGTCACAATTTTTACACAGTCCTGTTTTGTACACAGTCCAGTCGAGCCACAGCCACGAATGATGATGATGAAATGATGAGGACAACACAAACACCCAGTCCCCGGGCAGAGAAAATCCCCAACCCGGCCTAACATACTTCACATACGACCAGAATCTCTTTGGATTTTCTGCCAGGTTTCGAGACAAAGTCGCGCTGTGGAAACTGTTAAAGGCATCTCGCATTGAAGTCCGCGCTGAATTTCGAGCTTGTGTAAAAGATCGCCAATCTTGGGGTTTTAGCGTCTGTTTAAATTTGGCATGTTTGTTTCGTTGTTTCTGCAAGAGTGTTCTAACCCGTTTTGTGTACCAAGAAGGATCAGCTCCGTCCTTTGTTAATTTATTTGGTATAAATTTCTGCCGATACTATTTCTTTGAATTTAAGCCACATCTGCTCTACACTGACATTATTAATTTGGAATGAGTGGAGATTGTCTCTTAGGAAGGCGTCAAGTGAGTTTTTATCTGATGTTTTTAATAGGTATATTTATCGCTTATTTTTCGAGGATTTGGGGATTACAATATTCAATCTCGCTACGACAACTCTGTGTGCACTAATCCCTGAATCGATTTTGATGCTCGATATTAACTCAGGACTATTTGTTGCTAAGTTAATTAAAGTCATCACCAACTATTATCGTATGAGTGGTGTACGTGTCTGAAATCAAACTCCAGTTTTCTTTGGACCTTTCAGCAACTGTATTATCTGAATTGGGAGGTCGGTAAAAGGATCCAATTATTATTTTATTCCGGTTGCCAATAATGACCACTGCCCATTCTAATTCACAGGAAGTATCTACTTCAATTTCGCGACAAGACAAACTACTGCTGACAGCAACAAACGTGCCACCGCCAACCTCGTTTAGCCTATCCTTTCGGAACACCGTTAGGTTCTTCGCAAAAATTTCGGCTGAGCTTATATCCGGCTTTAGCCAGCTTTCAGTGGCTAGAACGATTTGAGCATCAGTGCTTTGTATTAGCGATTGGAGCTCTGGTACTTTCACAACACAGCTACGACAATTTACAACTGTTATACCTATGGTTATTCTATATACGTTCTTCCTGTGTTCAGCCTGCACCCTTTGTGACTGAAGCCCTTCTTGTGTTTTCCCGAGACCCTCTAACCTAAAAAACCGGCCAGTCCACGCCACATAGCCCCTGCTACGCATGTAGCTACCTCCTGTGTATAGTGAACACCTGACCTATTCAGCGGAACCCGAAACCCAACCACCCTTTGGCGCAAGTTCAGGAATCTGCAGCCTACACGGTTGCAGAACCGTCTGAGCCTCTGATTCAGACCCTCCACTCGGCTCTGTAGCAGGGGCCCGCAATCAGTCCTGTCGACTATGCTACAAATGGTCAGCTCTCTTTTTATCTTGCAAGCAAGACTGACAGCCTTTACCACTTCTGTTAGCCGCTCGAAACCAGAGAGAATTTCTGCTGATCCAAAGCGACACACATCATTGGTACTGACGTGAGTAACCACATGCAGATGGCTGCAACCTGTGCTCTTCATGGCATCCGGGAGGACCCTTTTCACATCTGGAATGACTCCACCCGGTATGCACACGGAGTGCACATTGGTTTTTTTTACCCTTCTTGTCAGCCAAGTCCTTCAGGGGCCCCATAATGCGCCTAACGTTGGAGCTCCCAACTGCAAATAATCCCACCCTCTGCGTTTGCGCGGATATTGCAGGCTGAGTGGTTTCCTCTGAAAGAGGACAGGCGACAGCATCTGGCTCAGCGACACTGTCAGCCACAGACAGCATCTGGAACCTGTGTATCAAACAAACCGAGGAGGCCTTACATGCGGCTGCCTGGAAAGTCTTTCGCCGCCTGCTTCGCCCTGGGGCGACCTCCCACTCGCCCACATGTGAAGGGTCAGCCACAGTGTGGGCATTAACTGGGTTGGCCACCGGTGAGGACCGATCGGAGGACTTTGACGTGCTGGATGTCCATTGGATCCCCACGGCGGGTCCACAACAGTGGTGCCCATCCACTGCAGCCTCAAGCTGTGTAACCGAAGCCATCACAGCCTGAAGCTGAGAGCGAAGTGTCACCATTTCGGCTCGCATCCGCACACAACAATCGCAGTCCCTGTCCATACTAAAGACCATAGAAAACTAAACTACGCAGATAAACGGACTGTCGGCACATGCTGCGCAACTCTACTCTAGAACCTGATGGAAACGCACCACCTCTGTCTAGTAATAGGCAGATATTTGAAAACCTATCTACCGAAGCACTCAGGTGAAAGTACATAATCTTCCCCTGATTAGGAACTTGTAATATGTCACAAAATCGGTTTACTTTCCGACGCAAACGAAAACGCGACAACTGTGGCTATTAAATTTTAAATTTACACGCAGAAACTCAGGAAACTAAACCATTAAAGCACACAGATGATACAATAAAATTCGCTCCTGCTTAGGAACTCGCAAATGACACAAAAGCGGGTACTTCCCTGTTGGTGCATCTCTCTCAATCAGCTACTGCTACCTGACAGCTATGCGAACTTAACATATTGTCATTCCTCTGAAGATAGTGCACAGTTTAAACTTCCCCTGCACTATATAATGCCGTCTGACAGACACATTTTACAGCGAGCGCCTCATGAAGAGGCTTGGTCTATGGTACGCTGACAGCGATAAATGCCTCGTGGAAATTCGAGATCTCAACAGCTACCAGTACGCTTTTCCTAACGGTTAGTGACAATTCCCTGCCTGTAATCTCTGCCCTGCTTTCAGAACCAGTCAAACAATCTATGAGTCTGCTTATGGTACAGTCCTTTTCCAACGAACTGAACCAACTCTTGCCACAGTGTTTTCTTGAGTCGATCTCATCACCAATTGTTCCGCATCCACTGCACAACAGTTCTCTAAACAAAGAATCTCCCATTCTCAATGTCCGACATACACTGAACCGCCAAAGAAATTAGTACACACATGCGTATTCAAATACACAGATATGTAAACAGCCATAGTAAAGCACTCCGAATGGCAACTCCATTATAAGACAACAAGTATCAGTCACAATTGTTAGGTCGGTTACTGCTGCTACAATGGCAGGTTATCAAGATTTAAATGAGTTTGAATGTGGTGTTATTCTCGATGCAAGAGCGATGGGACACAGCATCTCTGAGGTAGCGACGAAATGGGGAATTTCCCATATGACCATTTCAAGAGTGTACCGTAAATATCAGAAATCCAGTAAAACATTAAATCTCCGATAGCGCTGCTTTCGGAAAAAGATCTTGCAAGAACGAAACCAACGGCGACTGAAGAGAATCATGGAACATGACAGAAGTGCAACCCTTCTGCAGATTGCTACAGATTTCAGTGTTGGGCCATCAACAAATGTCAGTGGGCGAACCATTCTCTGTGTAGAGGAAATGTTGGATGAGGATGAAAACTGTCAGGTTGCGCCGTATTAAAACTCGTCCGAGTTTCTCAAGTAATTTATTATTTCCAGCTACAGTGCCCCTATTCCTCTCAGTCTGCATCACCGGGTCCCACAATTTCTGGTAAGATTTTATGGGACCAAACTGCTGCGGTCGTCGGTCCCTATGCCTACGCACTACTTACTCTAATTTAAACTAACTTACGCTATGGACAACACACACACCCATGCCCGAGGGAGGACTCGAACCTCCGACGAGGAGAGTCGCACCGACCGTGACAAGACGCCTGAGACACGCGGCTACCGCGCGCGGCTGCATCTCAGGGTCACTGCCCACACACATAGCTTAAACTTTCAATACAACATGCAGGAACGGAAAATATGCTCTTGTGGGTCGGCAATGTCTTCCGTCGAGATCTTCAACTGCCCATTTACGATTTTCGCTTTTTATTCCCAACTAAAATATTACTTTCAAAAATAAGCTAAAAATTATCAAATTTAATTTGTTGCTGAATGTTAGGAGAAAGGAGAAGAGCGGGGTAAAATCATCTGTTAATGATTGTTGAAAAAATTTGTTGCATGTAATGAACTAAGAACCTCCAGTCAGTCACCTAGCTTCGAATTCCTGGGAATGCCGTTCCCAGATCAAAAAGAACGGAATCTACAACTCGTTGAAGCCGTGCAGAAACCAGAAAGTGGTACAACCGATTAGTCAGTCTTTACTTTGTACACATTCTAGACTGACGTGTTTTAATTTGTGCTGGGCTAGGGCCATAGCAGTTACTACTAACATTTACTTAAACACTTTTAAAAAGTTATCAGAACGAGGCGCTGTTGCGCATGTAACTTCAATTCAAGAGCATAATAATTGGTTGTTAATCCGGTGCAAAATGAAATCCGATACAAAACGAAACGATATGAACGTGTGGTTAGTTATTTTCAGTCAAATGCAGAGTGTGGAGTTTTTTTTTTTAATTGCTTCATGACACTCAGACAATTATTTATTCCTTGTTTTGTCATTTAGTAGTCTCGCGATTGTCTACGTCTGGAGTTGATGAAGTTCATAAACTGCAGTCAGAAGATTATTCTAGAGCACCAATTACGGTTTTTATACTGTTATCTTAATCGTTCCAAAAGATTTTGATTTTAGACCCCTTATAGAGGGGGTTCACCTGAGGCAATTGTAGTAACTGAAATTATATGAACTTTAGCACTCGGGATTCACTCTCCAATTTTTTTTTAATTAAAAGGAGCCGCCATTGTGTTATAATCGACTGTAAACATTCTGTACATCTGATCAGTTTTACGGGTAGTTGGGGATCTAATGATTTAACCGACAAACAGTGAATGATACGCTCATTGTCTCTAGCTATTTTGCCGCGTCATTGTTTCCATAATTCGCTGTTGATGCTCTTTTCTGTTACTAACGATTTCGGTGATTATAGTACTTTATGCAGGTCTGTGAATTCGTAGCACAACACCACTGTGACTCGTATATCAGTATATGTCCTAGCCGCACTCAGCACTCGCATATGATAATGAAGTCGCTAAGGCATTCTGGGCCCCAGAATTTCGTCATAAGTAATGTTGCAGGACAGTTTTTCCAAAACTTCTCCATAACGTAAATAATAACCCGCTATCTTAATTAGACACTTCATTAATTCAACTTACTAGGAACGTATAAAAGGGTGAATGTAAATGAAACACACGTCAATGAATGCTGATCTAACAAGAACTTCTTAGTATGATTTCTATTCAGTGCAAGATAAGTGTAAGGTTTTTCTGTAAGTTCGGCTCGCTGACAGACTGTGTGAAAGTAATCGTCGAATTCTGCGACAGTTGCTGTCAGAGACGATATCTCACATTGTGATAAAAGCCTCGGAGGCGCCTGAAGGCGAGATGGGGAGCACATTACACTCAGGATGATAAAAGTCTGTTGCGACTCATATCATCAAAATTATTTTCATAATAGGGAATGCAGCCCCTGTCATGTTCTGATACGTGAAACCACTCTCATGTTCGGAGAAAAGTTCTGCTTTCTGTCCTACTCTAACAGAGAAATGTGTATTACTAATTAATCACGGCAGATTCTTTAGGAAAAGGAAATTTTTTGTTATTGCCATTAACTGTACATTAATTGGAACTCAGAAGGTCTACAGTGATTGGCTAAAGAGAAACCAGTGTTGTCAGAACCCGCAAGATTTTTGAGTAGGAGGGCAGTTGAACACATTAAAGCTGCAGAGAGGCATCACTGTCTTAGAAATTCAGATAATGAACACTTTCCCTTAGCACTGCAGGGAGGGAGGACTCCACCCTAGAGCTGATCATAGATTCCAGTATGAGTGTATAACTTTCAACCGTCACAGCCGCCATTCTCTGCAGGTGAGCTTAGAGCGATGGTAAACATAAGGTGCATTAGTGCGTGTCGTAATGAGGGGAACACGAAGATATTTATTTCAAGTTACAGTTTTGCTTTTCTACAGTAATTCACACAGCCAGCTAGTTAAAGTAAACATGCACTTAGGCAAAGGTATTGGTGTTTACATGTACTTCTCTGTTTCTTTTATTTTATCCATTAACTAATTCCGCCATTACTGCGTTGTTTGCGTGGACATAGATAACTGCATCATTTCATTTCGAATTCCACCCACCTGTGACAAGCTATTACCCTGTTCCTTTTACAATTCATTTGAATCTTTGTGCACTTCGTTATTAACTGTGTTACCTATTCAGAAACTGGATTCAGCGATTTGGATCAAGTTAATGCAGCTTAGTAATAAACAGAATTTGATTTCGAACTTTGGTTTCATTTTGTAGTTAGAAGAAATTACTTTCTCATTATACCTGTGGCATTTATGGTACCCATGTTTATGTATAACCGGCCACCATTGTTTTCGAATAGATGTTTATTAGTTTCTCTTGTGCGACTTCTTTCTTAATATTTCACACGATCTTATGGGGACCGGGTACAGATCATCTTAGCATCGCAGGAGTAATGCTCAACTATAGCCTCACGGTAAACACTTCGAATCTTGATGCTAGGAGCAATTCTAATCATCGGGTCAGGGCCTATTGAGAGGACAGAGCTAGTGAGATACAATACTTTGAAGAGAAGAACGTAATATGTAGGTGACGCGTTTGTTTTCCCATTTTTGTTTCATAGTCATAATCATCCACCCCCCACCCAGAACAAAAAACAATAGTATGTTTTCAAACTACGCAGAACAACGATCTAGATGAGACAGACGAACTCCTTAGACATGCTATAATGACGAGAGGAAAGGGTCACGGCTTATCTCAGTATAGAAATTCAAAACACGGGACACAACGTTCGAAACAATGGTCGGACACATGCCAGCATGTTGACGCATAACTGCGTGATCGGGGAGTACACGCCATTGTTCGTAGTAAAAGACTACGTCAACGTCTACACCTAGAAGCACTGTCAGACCGAAAAAGTTGGAGACTCGATTTTATTCCTGACGTACAAGCGACATCACCGCAGTAACAACGGTGGCAGCATGAACTAACAACTGTAAGCAACAGAAGTGCGTTCAACCACTTAGCTGTAAGAAAGTAGTGTTAAGCAGTGGACGTGCGGTTGTAGTGAGAAACTTCGTAGCAATATTACTGATGCAATGTGTTAACGAGCAAGGGGAAAATCCCTCTATATGCCCCTGTAGCCACCGTAATCTTTTGTTCTCGTGATCTACCCGTGAGCTATACGGTGGTGACAGCAGAGCACTCGCTTAGCCTTCCTCAAACACAGATTGTTTCAACTTTCGCGAGAACTGCATCGATTTTCCTCCAAAAATTGCCATTTAACTTCCCCTTTGCTGCATCTTCAGATCACCTACGCTGAGCAGATACAGTTGAAACGTACCCTTGAAAAATTATGAATGACTGTGCTGTTAAGCTTCTACGTTATATGATTTTCAAACAGTTGAGCAAAACTCAACGTACTCAAACAGTTTTCTCTTTACTTATTCTGATCACCACTAAACTGACACACAATATTTTTAGTGCAACGCAATATGACTTTCAATAGTCCCTACAAAAGAATGGCCGTGACTAACAATAACCTATACTTTTCATGAATCGCTTACCTCACAAAAATCTTCGTTACTCGAACTACTGAAATACAGCGAGCGCCAATACTGCCAGCTAAATAAAAGATTCTAACTACTGAAGGTACTAACTACTGATAGACATAGTTGGCAAAAGTAAGATTTTGATGGAGAACAAACATGTATTTACCTTAATAATGTTCAAAAGTCATCATAAATATCTATCAATTCGTGACAACCATCTTTACAGATTTCCTTTTTCTGGCGGACACACGTCCAGATCGTCCGCTTATAGTAGCTCTCAAATCTCTGGTATCTCACGCTCCACATCCACCACTGCTGGCTGCTCACCTCCAACTGCCCAAGGTTATTTAAAAGGGAGGTTGGGCCCGAAGCTAAATCGGCTGCGATTGGCTGGCGCAGTGACGTCACTGTAGGAGCAAAGCGAGGCAGCGGCTAGCGCAGCAAGCGACTCTTACTAAGGACAAGCAACTACTTATAACACCAATAATTTCTCAGGAAATTATTTAAAATAATTGATTTACCTGTTTAGATGTTTGCAGTAGAAGAAGAGTGCCATTGTCTTGATTTCCGCTTCTGTGCTGCTTTCTGCATTTTATGCTTCGTATTGAGGAACCGCATACGAATGAAAAGTCGTGTTCTGACATACAGTTTTATAACGTGTGACGAAAATTCCGGATATTTAGTTTGGACAGCAGTGTGTGGTGTCACCGCCAGACACCACACTTGCTAGGTGGTAGCTTAAATCGGCCGCGGTCCATTTAGTACATGTCGGACCCGCGTGTCGCCACTGTGTGATCGCAGACCGAACGCCACCACAAGGCAGGTCTCGAGATAGGATATAGCACTCGCCCCAGTTGTACGACGACTTTGCTAGCGACTATACTGACAAAGCCTTTCTCTCATTTGCCGAGAGACAGTTAGAATAGCCTTCAGCTAAGTCCATGGCTACGACCTAGCAAGGCGCCATTAACCGTATCTGAAGATAGTCTTATTTGTATTATCCAGAGCGATGTACCACAAGGACGATATAAAGTTAAGTATTCGAGGAGCTGCATACTTTTCTTATTAGCATTCACTCCTTATCCTGTTCCAGAATTCACGCCCGTCTGCGTTAGATAGCGTGCATTTCGGCCTCCTATATCTACAAGGTGTTGGCACATTTGCCAACACATCACAGTGCATATTGTTTTCACTATATTTTTTTCCTTCGAAATACTATCCAATCCATTAAATTCATTAAAAATTAGTTCAAACTGAGACACCTCATGTAGCCACTCATCTGTTGGAACTGTAAGCCCACCGCGAGATAGAAATTCAATCCAACCATAATTTTCATTTGTTGGAGGACTTAAAATATCAGCAGACGTCGTTCCCAGTGTCTTGTCACAGTTCTTTGCACGATATGCAATGTAGCCAGCCAGGTAACGGAATCCTTCTGCAGAGCAGTCACATCACTCTTTGACAGCAGATTCTTCTGGTGCAGGTTGAACAGGAAAGTTAATATCTCTTAGCTCTTTTTCACCATCTATCATTTGCAGTGCTTCGCTCATGTCAGGCAAAATTCTTGTGAACAGATGTGACGTCAAAAATCCGTCACACTCATCTGCCTCTACTGATGTATCACTTGACAGAGGAATGTCATGAGTATTGTGTCCTAGCAGTAACAGCCGTAATCGATATTTTACTTCTGTTGGAGAAGGGCTCAAATGGAAATGACCAATTCCTCTGATCTGCGAGAAAAAATTTTCCAGTGCATCCTGGTTCAATCTTGCAGTTAAAATATATGTTATTTGTAGTGGCTGAAGATCTGAAAACAGTCCAAATAATAACCGAACAGTTGTCATAATGCCTTTCTGGAATGGGAGCAAGTGATTTACATTGCCAACGCGCATTTTTTCGGCATACGTATACAGTTCTCTCAATATTCTTTCTTGAACATCCTTATGTATCCCATAACCACATGATAACACATTCTTATTGTACCTCCGAGCATTCAGAATGTCAAATGCGTCGTTTGCTAACTGAAAAAAATTTGCTGCTTCCTCCTCTTCAGGCATTAGGTACTTTATGGCTTTAGCTATGGTACTCGAAAAAAGCTGCGTTGCCAAATAAACCCTTTGACGCTCTCTCCCCTTGACACTGAGATGAAGCTGTGACAGTTTAGGACACAACTTCATTTCACTCCTATCTAATGCGAGCAGTCTTTCTACAATAGTTTTATTGACAATTTTCCCACTTGGAAGCTTTAGTCCGTCATCCAGAAAGTGGTTCCTCATTAATTTAAACAAATGCGGAACATATGAAAACACCCAGATTCGTTTATTTTCATACTGCGGATTGGAAAAGCAGGAATTTGTTTCTGTCATATTAAAATCTTTCCACGCAGATCGATTTTTTGTTCCAAGGTCGCACACTACCGCAACAACATCGTAACCAACATCTTGTACAGAGCAGATAATACTGTTGAACCGATCAGCTGTTATTTGTGTGTCAAAATCATAGTAAATGAGTTGCTTCCATCCAGAAAACAAACCACGTACCATAACAAATAGCACGTTACTGTGTGGCCCTACAACACGATATTCAACAAGATCATAAATAATATTGCTGTCTACATTCATTTCGTCGAATGATAGCACACACACACACACGTTCAGTTTTTGTCAATACAGATGAGTGGGCTTTCATTAGTTGCAAAACGTCTGTCAGCACACCAGGCACATCTGAAAGAGCGTGATGTCCATCTCTTTTAAGTGTTGACAGTCCTGGAAGTGGGAAACCGACCTGATTTCTTAAAAACAAATAACACTTCCTAGACACAGCACGAAGTGTAACCGCTTTACAAATATCTTCCCTTTGCCATTTTGCTCGTTTCTTTCCACTCAACAAGCAGTTTATCTGTGTTTTTGAAAACAATTTGCCTAATATTTGAGTCACTTTCTCCTGCACTTGCTTCTTTTGACACTTTTGTTGATATTTTATTTTCTCACCACAAGCTTTCACTTTGAGTTTCAAACGCTTCTCACTACACCTGAGACTTGCACACATAGCTGTCAGTCTGCGGTTCCTATGTTATAATTCTTCTATACGTTTACAGAGTTCGCTGATCTGTTTACTATCAGTGGCACAGTTATATGTCGCTGTTGACTGGTCTATTTTCCTTTTTTTCAGAGACACACTAACCAGGTGCTCAATTGCATTTTTCATTGTCTTTCTTGCCTGCAACCTGTCTGCCCTATTCGGAGAAACTGTGTCATCAGGGCCTGAATTTCCACTAACACTGGGAACACTTCCTGGTATATTCACACTCGGCACTGCGTCTGGTTTAAGTGTTTTCTTCGGCGGTAGATTGTGAAGTTCTGCTCGCAAGTCACGTAGATAATCATCGGATGTGAAATGCAACGAACAAACAGTTGACGTCGCAACATTGAAGCGATCTTTTCGGTGGCACTTCATAATCCAGGCCTTCTGCACTTTAACGTCTTTTGGGAATGAATGATAAATTATATCCGTGCCTTTTGTCTTTCGGCTGTACGACAGACACCCTGTTACAGCACACCCAGGCATTTGAACTCAACACTTTTACAAAGCACCGCAACAACACCACAAACTAAAGCAAAACAACAACACCAGTAAAACAGCTCTTTTGGCGCCTCGACACAACGTGCTCCTATGCTGACGTCATGCGCAGAACGACGAAATATTCGCCGATCTGCGCAGGCCGTTTGGACCCCTTCTGCGCAACTGCCCAACGCGACGTGCTGTTCACATCCAACTGCCCAACACTACACAAGCGAATCTTCCAACAATGGCTCCAACCAGCCGCGGACTGCACACAGCGCAGTCAGTGATTTTCATACAGAGCAGTACGTGGCGTTACCAACATAAAAACCTAAACAGCCTACTTACACAGTCCTAGCTGGACATCTCTGAATTCTATCTGCTGTCTGTATATCCGATGACTTCAAACACTCCAATAACACTCAAGAATTGCTCGCATTGGGCCAGCCGTTGTAGCCGAGCGGTTGTAGGCGCTTCAGTCCGGATCCGCGCGACCGCTACGGTCGCAGGTTCGAATCCTGCCTCGGGCATGGATGCGTGTGATGTCCTTAGTTAGGTTTAAGTAGTTCTAGGGGACTGATGACCTCAGATGTTAAGTCCCATAGTGCTCAGAGCCGTTTGAACCATTTTTTGCTCGCATTGGTGCCCTGCATCCGATTCTCTGCACAGGTGTACCGCGCTTTACCAGCACCACTACAGGGATTCGAGCGGTCTACCTCCGTGTCGAGCGCATTCGCCAGAGCGCTCGTTGTCGTTCTGGGCTATTTCAGTTACCAGAGCGTAAATAATGCTCTCAGCAGACAGCTCGAACACTCCGCGCCATGCTGGCAGCGCTTTTGTCTAACCCATTAGCAGAGGCCGCGCGGACGTCTTGCTGCCGTATATCGCCGCTGTCACGATCCCCATCTATACGATCTCCATTAATCTAGTTCTCCATAAATCTAAAAACTAAGCTTTCAGCTCGGCCCTGACGTATTCCACTCGCGCCCGTGGTTTACGTCGCGTCCCGACAGTTACGGCTTTGGAAAGCACGATGTAAAGCGGCCCAGTGACAAGTTGACCTACTGTTATGGCTCTTTATTATACTCCGGCTGGCAGCTGGAAATGCATGTTAACTCCGTGCCTCCCTCCCCTCCCCCTTTCATTCGCGACAACTCATGCTCCAGTCTCGCCGTACGTCGCGCGGCTCCCGATAAAATATTTGCCCAGACGTTTACAGCGGGAGCATTAGCCGCCAGTCGCCGTTTCTCTGAATGCAATTAACATAAAGTCGGGGCAGGTTGGAGGCCCCTCGGAACGAGGTTGCGAGTAAGAATAAACATGAGCCGCGCAGCTGTTCGTCGGCTCCCCTCTTCTGATTGATTGTCCCATGTTTTATTAACGAGTAGTCTGCATATTAAGCGCTCCGTGCCTGCCCGGCCGGTGCCGCTCGCGGGACAGACTTGTTACGGATGTGACATACTTCCAGCCGTCTTGTCAGTGCAAGAAGTCGCCACGCTTCGCAGTGCACATTCAGAGTCGCGTTCAGCACTAACCAGCCATGAGGAATCACTGTTGCTGTCTCGATATTTCCTTACTGATTTGCAACCCTCTAATGCTGCCAACAGCACTGCTCCTTATCTCGACAGGCAGCCCACCCTATGATGCTGACAAGTTGCTTTGACAGTATAATGCTAATCTCTTGCTACTGTGCGTAAACAGAACTCGTGATTTCAGTCCTCTAAACGAGATATACAGCCGTACCTCACTCGGTTAAATAAACGCTAAACGACGTTCACAGAATGATTTTCCCGCTCATGTACTGAAGTTAACGATCGGCATTAATTGATACAAATACACAAAAGGCGCTCTCCCCTTCTATTTTTCTACTTTTAGTAACCAACTTTTGGCGCAGATTCAAACTGTCCTCTATGTTTTCCTTTCTTATGCAGCCCTCCTCATTTTGTAGATCTATGTATTTAACCTCACCTAATCTTCTAAATGCATCCTTATTCTGAACTTTATATCTACTTAAATTTTAACCTCCTTCTCTACAATTTAATTTCAGATTTTTTAACTTTTTTTCATGTGCGAATATAGCCGCCAACAAACAATTAAAACCTTTATTGCACTGGAACTACTTTCAACTGTAAGCCTTCATCTAGCAAACTTTTGAGTTTTAAAATAGGGTGTATAACACGCCCATAATCGTAAAATATGTTGTATACACATATACAGTATACATATATACAGCGTGAGCCAAAAAGGATTGTACAGCTTTGGAATGATATTGAAATTTATTGAGCTAACTTACCGCATCGATAGATGTGTTATTTTGTAGCATTCAACTTGAAGTTTCGCATAAAAGTGTCAAATGTCATTTTGGTTCGATGTGGCTGCCATTTGTGATGCGGCAAACATCACTCCGGTAATCAGTTTCTTCTCACACTCATTGTACCAAATTGGGAGTAACTTGTGCAACGGCATCGTAGGTTCGATTTTTCGGGTCGGTTAAATTGTTTGGTAGGAGAGGAACATACATACAGTCTTCAATTGAACCCCAGAGAACGAAATCAGGTGGTGTCTCAAGTCTGAGGAGTGAGGTCCCCATGCGTTTGAGCCTTCACGGCCAACACATCGTCCTGGAAAGCGATTATCGAGGAAATCTTTCGTGAGGAAATGAGGTGATGCACCGCCTTGCTGGTAGTAAACCATACCATTTCGGTCATCTTCATCGGTCTGTGGAATTAAAAAGTTTTCAAGCGTATCGAAATACACAACACCAGCGAGAGTTTTCTTCATAAAGAAGTAAGGGCTGTACACTTTCAGTATGTTGCCGGCCGGTGTGGCCGTGCGTTTCTAGGCGCTTCAGTCTGGAACCGCGTGACCGCTACGGTCGCAGGTTCGAATCCTGCCTTGGGCATGGATGTGTGTGATGTCCTTAGGTTAGTTAGGTTTAATTAGTTCTAAGTTCTAGGCGACTGATGACCTCAGAAGTTAAGTCGCATAGTGCTCAGAGCCATTTGAGCCATTCAGTATGTTAAGGGTACAAAACATTAAGTTTGGGACTGTAACAAAGGTGTCCCAGGGTTCCTGCCACATATTCTGCAGTTGTGAGTATTCATCATGCAACTGATATGACATGTTGATTCAACGCTGAAGTGTTCAGGAATGTCGCGTCGTCCTCTGTCCGATGCAACATTTCCGAAAAGAATTCCCCACGAGCAACCTCACCTGCATCACTAATGAGCTTCGCCATTGTGACTCTGTATGGTTTCAACTGTAAACGTCTACGCAGTACTCGCCAAACAGGCTTTTGTAAAATGCCAGTCTCTTGAGACGCACGTCGCAATGATTTTTGTAGACTGCGGACAAAACGCTCCCTAATCTGTTCGACATAATCTTCAACTCGGGGACATATCATGTCGCAGTGAATAACTCTCCTCAACAAAGTTATTCTGCCAAGAATAAATTGCAGGTATATTTGGAGGTTCTTTAGCGTGTTGGAGGCGAAATTTACGCTAAACAGTTGTTGCAGAATTCGTTCGATGAATCCAAAACACGCAGCGAGCACACCCCGCTCCAGGAAAGTAGTCATATTAACTGTGCACTATGCTCCCGCTCTTAGTGACGGAATGGGATACTGATTCACGTTGTTTGCTACAAAATAACTCATGTAAGTTATCTCAATGCATTTGTATATCATTTCAAAATCGAAATGTCCTTTTTTTCACTCGCACTATGGTTACAACTGTGAAAGTAAAATGATAGAAAGTGATATATAACGTAGCTTAAAATTATGGATATGTGGTTAAACCATTTTAAAATTATGAAGTTTGTCAAATGGTTCAAATGGCTCTAAGCACTATGCGACTTAACATCTAAGGGCATCAGTCTCCTAGACTTAGAACTACTTAAACCTAACCAACCTAAAGACATCACACATATCCATGCCCGAAGCAGGATTGGAACCTGCGATCGTAGCAGCAGCGCGGTTCCTGACTGGAGCTCCTAGAACCGCTCGGCCACAACGATACTAGAATGAGAACAATAAATATTTTAGCAGCTTTGTGGTGGTTAGGCATAAAAATGTCTTTTATAAAACCTGTGGAGCAGACCTTAAACAAGGTTTCTATTTCCTTCTTCTACTGTTTCACTTAAAGAGTGATCACAAGGTCCCACCACTCACGGTCGAGTGTTAACATATTCGTAGATGGTGGGATCATGCCACAGCACAACGTTGAGGTAGTGTGCCTACTCTTTTTACTACAGAATGTCTGTGTGTACGCACCTTCTTCATAACAGGGTATTATTCTCCTCCAAGTAGGATGTGAAATTTTCCTCAATATTGCTAGCGGAATAGTAGTAATTGTACGTCGAACAGCATCATCAATTGTCTCGTAGCGTGTGGCAGAAGCTTCTGTTTAATGAACCACTATAATGCGTTGTCGCAAGATGGCAGGTCAGGACTTCGTGCTGATCATCCAAGAGTCCAAACAAATGAACGGAACCACGTCCAATCCATTTATCAGGAAATAGTTCATTGAGATGTTCTCTAACGACAGTAATATAATGAACTAGTGCTCCATCCAGCTGGAATCATATACGACCGTTCAGTCCCTCAGCTTCCACATGTGGAACAGATCAGTCACATAACATGGTGAGATACCCAATGTGATTGACAGCAGAGCCGAAGAAATATGGAGCTATCAACCGGGTTATAAATGTTGCAGTCCAGATCATGACATGCAGTGAGTTACGTTCAAGTTCTTCATAAAAACGTGGGTTTCCTTCACTCCAGATATAAATGTTCCTCGATTTTGCACTTGTATTGCACACTCGTCCGAGGAAAAGACTTTCCTCCTTGAAGGAAGAGTTGTTAAGACATATAGCATTCGTCCACATGCCTGATGACTTTATCTCTTGTCAGTTATTACTCAGCTTGTTAACAAACGAAGTTTGAAATGCCCTGAACTGCAAATCATTCTTTATATGTTCTCATAATGTCGAGTACAGAATTCTAATTCCTGTGACCGCTTATGAATGGACTTCTTAGGTAAACGTTCGACAGGCGCTGCAGCCTCCACACACTTTCCCACTCATGTTGATGGTCGTTCTGAACGGGGTTTAACTTTTATGCAACCAGTTGCAAGTAGCTTTTTCTCCCAACTTTAGTTCTGTTGGCGACAGTATCTGATGTCTTCCAGTGAAATCATGCTGAATATCTCATTGATTGCCCATGACGATCCGTTCCTCCCGTAAGTGCACTCTTCAGCCGTGATTTAGATATACAGCAGCACGTACAACAATAAGATACGATGGTTCATTAACATCTCTGTAATGCATATTGGGTAATGGGATTCTGTGATCACCCTGTACATGCAATAATTTGCTGCGTATTTTATCGGAGCAAAAATTTCCTCCACTCTGTCTAAACATTTGACATAAGAGGCCACTTCTGGTGAATAAACATGTCAAACATTTCTGGTATTACAATTCCTTCATCTCTTCTGTCGCGTTTTCCGAAATTCTAATGTTTAGCAAGTTGTTATTCTCTGTTCAGCTCATTTCGTCGTCGTTTTCTCTGAATCAATTTCTATTTTTTTTTTTTTTTTAACGATCGTCCCTTTCATCCGGCACCACTGTGTCATACACTAGCCTCAAGCGTACTATTAGTTTCCTTGCTTTCTTATTTTTCGGGAAGCACCTCGCACTTCTTTCACTGTCCCACTCTAAAATGCAAATGAAACATAAGACGTGACAAGCTGAAAATATGTAACTCATCGTTCTTAACAAATATTTGTCTTTCTTGCTCCCAAAGTATGATGTTATTATCATCTATCTTTTGTAGATACCTGTGACCTCAAGGAAAAAAGTACTTGATACTTCAAGGAAGAAGGATGTCTCGTCAGTACTCATGTCATTAGAAATGAAAAAATATGTACGTATGACATTGTTGGTCCGGAGACTTCATATGGGATGTCCGGCCGTCTGGTGCATGTCTTTCTATTTGGCGCCACGTCGTCGACGCGCGTAGATGATGATGATGATGATGATGATAATTATGATGAAAATAACGATGAGGACATCACAGACTTCCAATCCCGAGCGGAGAAAATTCCCACCCGGCCGGGTATCAAACCCGATGGTTCATGATTGACAGTCACAACGGTAACCACAAGACCACGAGCTGCTGACGAAGTCCTTAGAGAACAGCTGCTTATTAGATAGAGAGCGACGAGAGGAAGAAGCTCACGTCTCCCTGAATTCGGCTGAAATGAATGAGGTAAACCGTGGGAAAAGTGAGAGCGTTGCTTTCAGTTTAAAACATTACTCCCAGGATCAGCCACAGCGGACGCTGACTGGCAGACCATATCGTCCGCATACAAGTATGACAATATACGTGTCTGAGAGTAGAAAGAAGATAAGCCCTGAACATATGTACTGCAAATTAGCGGACTTTTCCCTACAGGGGCAGGGGCTTTGACTGAGTGCGAACATTTATCAGTGTGACATGACGAGATAATTTATGAGCTAGTTGTGAGCAATTTATATTTTCTGAGGTGGGGATATCATACGATTTATGATGCGTTTTCCAACTCCGTTACCTTGAATTGGAGGCAACGGCACTTGAAATTAATGGAACACAATGACTACGCTTTCTTCTACATTATCAAAAATGTTCGTTGTATTTTCGTTTACGTTCGTGTAAGCTCATGTACAAGGTGGGCACAACAGAACTCTAATTGTTTTAAAACAGAGCTGCACCCACATGGATCCACCCATTCCAATGAAGACTGCATGGATATGCTGCACACCATCGGCTATGCCAATGATTACTTTCGCATTATCGACCGCGCATTCTGTGTGTATGGGTGGGGCCAGGAAATCGTGACCATCTGTTTATATAAGAGGGCCCCAAACGGCCGTGCTGGACAGTATGACAGCGATCGTACAGTCATTACTATTGCCTATTGTTGGTGGCGAAGGGTATACGAAGGCACGCATGAACGATACAAAGGATCTCTAAGTCCAACATGCGCCACAAGGAGAGAGGACCAAGAGATTGTCCGCCATACGTGAACAGATCTAACGTCAACGACAGGGGCAATGAAAGACATGGTGACGGTCGAAAAAACTCGAAATTTTTTTATTACGGTATTATAATGTGTATACATTTAAGAGCTATTCCCCAAATTATTATGCTCGAACTCCAAAACTTAACGATTCTTTAATCGTTTGAAGCCGAGAGTGCACAGCACGCCTCGGCGTTAGAGAACCGATTGCTACAAGTCGTTATTGATGCCATCACCCCTATTTATGCCGATTTGAGTAAATCTGATTTGCTGGAGCATTGTTTGGGCGGTTTTATTCAAAATGAGAACGAAATCTTCAATAGTCTCGTTTGGAGATACGCCGCAAAAATAACATCCAGCCGCAGCGAAATTGTCCACATTGCTTCAAATTTGGCTGTATGCCTATTCAATGTAGACCACACTTCATAAATGCACGTGGTAAATGCCCTTCAAATGAAAATCAGCGATGAAATGTGTTGATTCTGTGAAGATAGAGACGAGAGCGGCGATGTGCTCAGCAACGAAAAGGGCTTTGAGGACGAAAATGAGGGCTTATCCGGTCAAAGTAGCAGAAAGCAGCCAGCCGCTAGCACGGGTGATAGATAGTTATAATGGAGCAGACATCGATGATATCCCGTAAGTTTAAAGCTTTGTCCCTTTTTTTATACGATAAATACTTGTCAAACATTAAATGCGTTTTTCTCTAAACATGTTTTTTGGCATGTTTGTCGTCGCCCAGGTTACAATTTTCTTCCGATTATAATGATTTTTGGTCTCCCTTGAAGCCAAGTGAATTCTCTTCACCAGGGCAGATTTTTTAAAGGCTGATATTTAGTAATTTTTAGAGCAAAAAAGAGCGGTCCAAGAAACGGCCATTTTTTCAGGTACCTATAATTTCGCCAATTTTAATTTTTTTATTTAATATATTTATTTATTTACTTTTTTCAATTCCTACGCTAAACTAAAATTACATCTGTAAGGATCAGGGTTATATGTCAATTTCATGTCTCAAATAACCTCAACCGGAGTTACAGCGACAATCGTTGATATACCTCCTTTCAGAGCTGCCTCGGGAAAATCCCAATCATACAGTGACGATGTTATTATTTTCAAGTAAAAAATACCAATGAAAACTTCAGTGTATGCTTTATTCATTGCAGCAAACCCCATTTGTCTAGTACATTCCGGTATGGAAAAAAAATCCTGAATTTGGGCAATATTTCTGTCCGTCACCCTGTCGTTCCCCCTTAAGCTGGCTGTTCTGCCTGCTCTGCAACATCCTGTAAATGCCAGTAACTTTGACATGTGGCTGCATGACACAGAGCTGCCCGCACATCAACAGTTAAGCTGCCTATTCACAATGTGACTGGTTAGCTGACCGCCACCCGTGCTGAATGGGTCACCGATCTGTCTGTTTATGGGTACACTGTGACTGCCTGGCAGATCCTACTTCCAAGCACTGATGGAGTGTGCGGTGATGTAGCGGTGGGGGTAAGCAGGTAGAAATCCAATAGCAAATCAATGCACCCGGACCACAGACCCAACCACTATAAAATCACGCACACAATGGCGGGTAGGTCAGGGCATACCCACTAATGAGGTAGGGTCGGCCAACTGGTCATCCTGTGTAGGTGGCCTTTAGTACACTTGCCACTCACACTCCTACAGCGTCGCGCCGACACGCCTGGCATTGGGAACGACGGACATGGGGCTCTGCAGACTGGCAGGTGGGGTCAGCCAGATGGTCATCTTGTGTACGGTGGCCTATGCAACGCCTGTGACTCATACCCTTGCAGTGTCAGGCTCGACTTGCCTGGTGTTAGGAATGATGGACATAGGGCTCTGCGAACTGGCAGCAGATCATCTGCAGTGATGAGTCCCACTTCTGCCTTGCATGTGACGAATGCTGGGTCTGTGTCTGAAGGTACAATGGAGAGTACCATGAAGAATGATTTGTGGTCTGCCATCACATGTCCTGCCAAACTGGTGCGATGATGTGGGAAGTGATAACCTTGGTGTCCATTCGCCATTAGTGTTCCAGACAGGCTCTAACACAGGTGAGAGGTACGTAGAGGAGGTCGTGCAACCAGTCGCTCACACCTATTCCCAATATCAACAAGACAACACCCGTCCTCATACTGGTGTCATCTCCAGAGAGTGGCTCGCAGCAACAGATACTCTGCCATGGCCAGCCACATCGTCCGATCTCTCCCTGATTGAGAAACAGTGGGGCGGCATGCTGCATCTCATCATTATTCAATCTTCACCCACCAGTCTGCAGTAATTGCGCATTCAGGTGCAAGCACGTGTGGTACCAACCATCTGCCTACTAGCAATGATCACAAACCGCCTTGTCCTTCTGGGTGCAGCTATTTTTATGACGATAAGCGTATAAGACTGATGAGAAACCAACCTTGAACTGGAGAACCGCCAGTCACAGGAAATATTGTAAACATTAATTTCAAGGCACCAGTCGGTTTGGCAACCGACTGGTGCCTTGAAATTAATGTTTCCAATATTTTCTGCGACTGGCAGCCAACATGTGTCTGTATATGCGGATCTCCCATGTAGTCTGTCCTGAGTGCTTCGCTGTGTCTAACAAGTGAGAGGAGTATATGTGTTTAGTGACCAATTGAAAGAAACACAAAATAACACGATAAACTAGCCCATCCTCAATGTCGTGTGTTATGTGGAACACAATTCGTGGAAAATGGGTGTGGAGCTGTTTGCGTCTAAGACTACAAGTGTTTTGGCAAAACCTCTAACAAAGTCTGCAGTGCAAAACGTAAAGGTAAAATGGAGTAGAACTGGCTCTGTAGCGAATAAAAAAGCGTAACCATCCGAAAAGAATTCGAACGCCGCAAAGCACTGCACGCGTGAAGGAAAGCCTGAAACAAAGTCCAACGGAATCTCAACACCGTTCATCTGTCCAAGTGGAAATTAAGAGACCGTCGTGTCGAGATATCATCAAGCAGGACCTGCATCTGTATTTTTAAAAATTGACTGTTGTGTATGAGTTAAAGCGCCCAGCGCGTGTTGAGTTCAGGCGGTGGATTTTGAGTGAAGTGTAATCACGTCTTTTGAATCATTAGTTTTTCACTTCTTCAGATGTGTCATGGTTCAAACTGTCAGGGTATGTAAGCTCTCAGAAAATGCGCCTCATTGCTCTAGAAAATCCCCATCAGTACTTTGAAGAGTCGTTGCATAGATCCAAGACTAGTGTTTGGTGCGCATCATAACACGATTCTTTCATCAAACTGCACATGCTAGCCGGTACGTTCATTAACTGTTTAATCTATAGGTGGATGAACTCAGAGGAGATGAACGACTTTGTCAATATTTTCAGCAAGATGGAGCAACAGCACTCACCACCTTGACAATCTTGTCACGAGGCAAGAGGTGTTCGATGAAGAAATGACAATCAGCAGAGGCAGTGCAATCAGCTGACCAACTCCGTCACCTGACCTCTCTCTCTCTCTCTCTCTCTCTCTCTCTCTCTCTCTCCCTCCCTCTTTTTATGACTTTTATGATATTTGGTTTGTGGGGCGCTCAACTGAGCAGTTGTCAGCGCCCGAAACTTTTGTGACTTTTACCTGTGGAGCAAAATGAACGGTCAGGTGTACTCAAGTAATCCTCACACACAGTAAAAACTACAGCAAAACACTGAAAAACCTAGTGCTGCTATCCCTCAGGCATGTGACGGTCCGGCTAGTGTAATTGTCAATGTTCAGTTTTGATCCTCGGATATATCGTAAAATAAAGAGCTTTAAATAACTAAAGGTGCCAAGACACCAGGCGGACTACAAGTGAGAGAAACGCCATATGCTAATGTTTGCGCAAAATGTTACGGAAGTCTTTTATTAGAAGAAGCCTCGCAGCATCCAGATATACCAATAGAGCTGATCGTATTCGATAACAAGATGAGCGAGTAGCGACGGTGTGGCTGCAGTCCCGAGCGTCAAAGGGCTTCGACAAGTCACGACTGGATTATGAAAACTATGAAAAGTTACATTTACCTGTTGAGCTCTATGTCGACCTTTGTTCTGTATTCTGGAAAGACTAATATGCCAGGTCAGCTCTGACTGAAGTAACACTTAATTGCATTTAATACTGAACAATGAGATACAGAGGGGCTTAGAAGCCGAATTACTTATACTGATTTACGAGCAACATACAGCGAGGTGACAAAAGTTGTGGGATACCTCGTAGTATCGTGTCGGACCTCCATTTGCCCGGCATAGTGCAGCAACGCGGCACGGTATGGACTCAACAAACCGTTGGAAGTCCCCTGCAGAAATACAAAGCCATGCTGCCTCTATGGCCGACCAGAACTGCGAAAGTGTTGCCCGTGCACTATTCTGTGCACAAAATGCCCTCTCGATTATGTCTCATAAATGTGCGATGCGATCCGTGTGGGACGACCTGGGTGGCAAGTCTTTCGCTCGAATTGTCTAGAATCTTCTTCAAACCAATCGCGAACAACTGTGGCACGGTAACATGGCGCGTTATCATCCATAAAAATTCCATTATTGATTGGGAATATGGAGTCCATGAATGACTGCAAATGGTCTCCAAGTAGCCGAACATAGCCATTTCCATTCAATGATCGTTTCCATTCTAGAAGACACCATTATGGATCCACCACCAACTTGCACAGTGCCTTGTTAATAACTTGGGTCCATTGCTTCGTGGGGTCTACGTCACTCTGGAATCCTACTATCAGCTGGTGCCAACTGTAAGCGGAACGCATCTGACCATTCCAGTTGTCTAGTGTCCAACCTATATGGTCACAAGCCCAGGAGAGGCGCTGCATCCCAAGCCCTCCTGTTCGCAAAGGCACTCGCGTCAGTCGTCTGCTGTCGTAGCTCAATAACGCCATATTTCACAGCATTGTCCGAACGGATACGTTCAACGGAAGTTCCCCGGTGGTTTCTGCGATTATTTCTAGCACTGAGAACTCTACGTAAAAGTCGTTGCTATGTAAAAGTCGTTGAGTGAAGGCCGTCGGCCATTGCGTTGTCCGTGGTGAGAGGTAATGGTTCAAATGGCTCTGAGCACTATGGGACTTAACATCTATGGTCATCAGTCCCCTAGAACTTAGAACTACTTAAACCTAACTAACCTAAGGACAGCACACAACACCCAGCCATCACGAGGCAGAGAAAATCCCTGACCCCGCCGGGAATCTAACCCGGGAACCCGAGCGTGGGAAGCGAGAACGCTACCGCACGACCACGAGATGCGGGCAGTGAGAGGTAAGGACGGAAATGTGGTATTCTCAACGCACTATTGTTACTGTGGCTCTCGGAATACTGAATTCCCTAACAATTTCCGAAATACAATGTGCAGAGCGTCTGACTCCAAATACCATTCCGCGTTCAAAGGCTATTAACTCCTGTCGTGTGGGCGTAATCAGGTAGGAAACCATTTCACGTGAATCACTTCAAATGACAGCTCCGCCAATGCACTGCCCTCTTATACCTTGTGTACGCGATACTACCGCCATCTGTACATGTGCATATCGCTATTCCATGAATTTTGTTACCTCAGTGTATACTGCCAGTATTGGCATTAATAGTTCATAGTTACTATTATTTATTTCCATGTCTCAATAGGCAAACAAATCTTTTTGTATCATTTGTGATATTAAATTATTATTCCTTAGGTAGCTATGATGCCAAAAAGGTGCTGTATGTTTTAAACCCTGGTTCAGTGCAAGAGAGGGCTTGATGGATCTAATCAGATTAAATAAATAAAATTTAATGTTAGTGATTTCTGGAAAGACTGGTGCGCTAGGCCAGCTTTGATTGAAGTTACGTTGAACTGTATTTATTGTTGAGCTATGAGACTCAAGCGTCGCAATACATGTACTGATTTACGAACAAAAATGATTCAAATGGCTCTGAGCGCTATGGGACTTAACTAGAACTTAGAACTACTTAAACCTAACTAACCTAAAGACATCACACACATCCATGCCCGAGGCAGGATTCGAACCTGCGAACGTAGCGGTCACGCGGTTCCAGACTGTAGCGCCCAGAACCGCTCGGCCACTCCGGCCGGCATTATCTAAGGCAGATTCTGTAGTAATAATAAGTTGGAATCCTTAGATGCGAATTGACTAGAACTTAGA
The DNA here is from genome assembly GCF_023864345.2 of Schistocerca serialis cubense. Lineage (NCBI taxonomy): Eukaryota > Metazoa > Arthropoda > Insecta > Orthoptera > Acrididae > Schistocerca > Schistocerca serialis. The sequence goes on from NC_064642.1 coordinate 337,318,104, forward strand.
ACTACTTAAACCTAACTAACCTAAGGACATCACACACATCCATGCCCGAGGCCGGATTCGAACCTGCGAACGCAGCGGTTACGCGGTTCCAGACTGTAGCGCCCAGAACCGCTCGGCCACTCCGGCCGGCATTATCTAAGGCAGATTCTGTAGTAATAATAAGTTGGAATCCTTAGATGCGAATTATAAAAACATGAAAGTTGATAATCAAAAAGATTACAAATGTGTTCTAATGTTAATGAAATAAAAAGTGAAATTATTATGAATTATTATGAACTGAAATCTGATTTCTGAAGTTCAGAAGATAAGCTAGATACTCAATACAAAGAGTTAAAAGAGAAGTTACACCACCAAACTAGATAATTAAATAATAATTAAAAATGGAAGATGGTTCAGTAAGAAAGAATCTTGAAAAGATGTTAGTCGACTACAATACGAGGCTGAGATCATGGGATTGGAACTAATAAATAAGTGCAAGGAGAATTTTGTAAAATATGAGACAGAAGATTCAGGAGGATTTACTGTTGTCAATAAGTGGATAAATGATATAACTGTAGATAATTTCAACTCTATAGTTAATATGGTTCTGTTAACAAGAAATTTTATGAATTAAAAAATAGTATAGGGCGTATGAATCACTCTGAAGCAATGGAAACTGGATGTAAATAAATAAGAAAAAAAGTCAAGGAAGTGAATAAGATGAGTGGAATAATCGTTAATGGTCTGAAGTCCACTTTCATTAACTTTTCTGGTAGGGTACAAAAGTCACACTATGAGCTTAGGAAAAGAGTGAAGGTAGCTGACTCTGAGATAGTCTCTTTAGATAAGAGTACAGGTATGCTAAACAACTGGTAGACAAGCAATTAGAGGAATTTAAAGCCCTAGAGTGAAATGGTATAAAAGTTATTAAAGGAAGTGCATCAAAAATAGAAGAGATGAAATTACGTAACTTCGCTCTGGATAAACTGGCTGGGGACCAACATCTGGTAACATTTTTGAATTCGTTTCAAGGAGTATTCTCTATTCCTGAAGGCATTGGTGGAAGATTGTCAATCAGATTCGTGGTAAATTATTTGAGAAGCTATGCCACCCCACGGGGCTTTATGTCTCAAGAAAACTACAGAATGTTTACAAATTTCCAGATGCTTTCAAGATTGGTTTCTGGTCTGAAGGTGCACAAATCCAACTAAGCTTAGGGATACTTGCCCCAGGAGAACATACAAATAAGAGTTGAAAACGTAGGCCATACTTTGAAAGACAAATAAACGTGGCAAAATATTCAGATGAACCACTCAGGTCCAAGAGTCTTGTGGTATGTTGCTTAGTACGTTACCATATATTGTAAGAGAAAAGGTAACAGGCAGGAACTTTACCAGCATAAGAGGATTGCTTAATTATCTGGATCAGTTATAATCATTTAATAAAAGGAAGTCATCTGGTCCAGAGTGTATACCAGTTAATTTCTTTCACAGTATGCTGATAGCTCAATACTTAACAATCATATACAACTGTTCGCTCGACGAATGATCCGTACCCAAAGACTGGAAAGTTACACAGGTCACACCAATATTCAAGAAAGGTAGTGGGAGTAATGCACTAAGTTTCAGGCCCATATCATTAACAACGATACGCAACAGGATTTTGGAACTTATATTGTGTTCGAACATTATGAATTACCTCGAAGAAAACGGCCTATTGTCATGCAATCAACATGGACTTAGAAAGCATCGTTCTTGTGAAACACAACCAGCTCTTTACTCGCACGAATTGTTGAATACTATTGACAAGGGATTTCAGATTGATTCCGTATTTCTGGATTTCCGGAAGGCTTTTGACACTGCAGCACACAAGCGGCTTGTAGTGAAATTGCGTGCTTATGGAATATCGTCTGTTGCGTGACTGGATTCGTGATTTCATGTCAGAGAAATCACAGTTCGTAGTAACTGACCGAAAGTCATCGAGTAAAACAGAAGTGATTTCTGGCAGTCCCCAAGGAAGTGTTGTAGGCCCTTTGCTGTTCCGTATCTATATAAACGATTTTGGAGACAATTTGTGCAGCCGTCTTAGGTTGTTTGCTGATGACGCTGCCGTTTACGGACTAGTAAAGTCAAAGATCTAAACAAATTGCAAAACGATTTAGAAAAAATATCTGTATGGTGCGAAAATTGGCAATTGACCCTAAATAATGAAAAGTGTGGGGTCATCCACGTGAGTGCTAAATGGAATCCGTTACACTTCCGTTACACGATAAATCAGTCAAATCTAAAGGCCGTAAATTCAACTCAATAACTAGAAACTACAATTACGAACAACTTAAATTTAAAGGAACACATAGAAAATGGTGTGGGGAAGGCAAGCCAAAGAATGCGTTTTATTGGCAGGACGCAGAAAATGTAACAGACCTACTAAGGAGACTGCCTACACTCTGCTTGTCCGCCCTCTTTTAGAATGCAGCTGCGCCATGTGGGATCCTTACCAGATAGGACTGACGGAGTATATCGAAAAAGTTCAGAGAAGGGCATCACGTTTTGTATTATCGTGAACGTGAAATATGGAAGAGAGTGTCACAGAAATGATACAGGATTTGGGCTGAAAATCACAAAAGAAAGGCGTTTTCCGTTGCGACGGGATCTTCTCACGAAATTCCAATCACCAACTTTCTCCTCCGAATGCGAAAATATTTTGTTGACACCGACCTACATAGGGAGTAACGATCTGCATGATGAAATAAGGGAAATCAGAGCTCGTACGGAAAGGTATGGGTGTTCATTCTTTCAGCGCGCTATACAAGATTGGAATAATAGAGAATTGTGAAGGTGGTTCGATGAACCTGTGCCAGATACTTAAATGTGATTTGCAGAGTATCCATGTAGAAGTAGATGTAGATGTTGAATTAGACCAGGCTGTCCACGGCGTGCCAACTTCACGTGGGCCGAGTGTGCGAGGCGAGAGCGGGCCAAGGCTCTGCCTACATCGGCTTTACTCGTTTCTTCCCGGAAGTAGTCGGGACGGCGTGATATTTCATTTAGTACCGCGGTGTGGCATTTTTCTGTCGGCACAACCCTCTTCAGTTCGGCAGAATCGCGGTGGCAGCAGTGCTTATCCTTCGCTATTTGTTCGGAGTGTGAAGGACGTTCAGAGGTCCAGTGGAAGATTGCGCAAAAAGAGGCTGTCCAGCGATCTGTCGTCAGAAGTCTTTAAAACTGATTAGGAATGACAGAAGAAATGGATGAGAATTCTCAATATAATTTTGCAGTCGCATAAGCGATGGGAATGCATAGCTTGTAACCTCCCCACACGTAAAACTTTTCACCACAACCTCTCAACAGAAAATGTGAACATAAATAATATTCACGCCAAGTGTAACCTCCCCGCAAAAATTTAAAAATTTAATTAAAAATAATTATTATTAACCTCCCCACAAAATTAAATTGAAATTAATGATAATTATTATGGATAGCGATTCTCATTTTTGCGTGACCTCAGAGCAAAACTGGTTCCCATTTAATGTACCCACCAAATTCTTTTCTCATTTAATGTGAGCACGAAACAGAAAAATTCTTAAGTCTCATAATAAAAAAGTAAATTCAGTAACCTGGTAAAATTTGGACGACAGCAGTTCTGCGTCGTGGCCCTGTAGGATCATTCTGAATAAAAACCAAAAATTCTTACCTCAATAAAAACGGCGAATATATCTGCTCTTACTTAACATTTTTCCGGCACAGCTCCGTGCAATGCTGGCCTATACATTTGTTATTTGTGAAAGGAAGCAACTGATTTTTTAAAAATGAATTCTTTTTTTTTAATTACTTTATATTACCAAAATTATTATTAGGACATTTTTAAAACATTTGGATGACAGTTCAGATACATTACTAGATATGCGCGACGCTGCTTCTTTACCTCATACAAAATTACTCCATCTCTAGATTCCCGATCAGAGCAGACTGCAGACAAGCGCAGACCACCTCAGACAAGCGACTAGCAACAACTAACTGCTACAGTTACACAGTTCGTACTGCAGTCAACACTGCCTCTCCGGTCAGCGATTCTCATATCGCAGACAGCGCATACCTCTTACATAACCCTCCACTGGGGGGGCAAAAATTTGGCAGCGATGGTGAGTCAATTGGACTTGCCATGAGCGACAAATTTTTCTTAATTAACTAAGTTTACAGTCACAGAATATATATATACATATAAGTGCAGAACATGAAATAAAATGTAGTGCACATGCACTGTAGAATTTTTTTTACCATTTTACGAGAACTAGGATAGGAAAGGGAAGGATTGCATCATGGTTGTAGCACAGTAGGTTGCACGTAGCTGCAATGAAAGTCCATATCTTACTACAGAAGCACAACACCAAGTGAGACAATCTGAAGTTCTCTTCCCTGAAGAATTAATCAGTGTAGCCAAGACACAGAAATGTCGTATTAGTATTCAATGTTATCATTTTGGTAGTACATTAGGTACACCAAACAGTGGGACCATAATAACATCTCCATCGCTCAAGGTGGTGGACAGCATGTCGTGTTGGTTCAAATGGCTCTGAGCACTATGGGACTTAACATCTATGGTCATCAGTCCCCTAGGACTTAGAACTACTTAAACCTAACTAACCTAAGGACAGCACACAACACCCAGCCATCACGAGGCAGAGAAAATCCCTGACCCCGCCGGGAATCGAACCCGGGAACCCGGGCGTGGGAAGCGAGAACGCTACCGCACGACCACGAGATGCGAGCAGCATGTCGTGTCAACACCACGTAGAATTAGTGCAAATACCAAATATACTGCTCCATGATCATGAGGATAGACAGGACAAACAGATATTGCAGTAATTCCTGGTAATTAGGTCAGAAGGTGAAGGACATTAAGTCTGATGCCAGTCATCATTGAGAATTACACTAGTCTATCAACTGATTTGAGTAACTGATGGCACTCATCGCCTAGTTACTGAACATTTCTGTACCATGTGTGAAGTATTACAGAATAATGTTCATAAGTCATCTAATTATAGTGAACATTGGCACTCATTGCCCAGTCACAAACCATTTTATGCATTATTCAAAAGTGATCATTCAACAAGAGTTAATTAATGGCATACTATTTACATAATTTAGCTAGTTATAGTAATCATTGGCACTCATTGGCCAGTTACAAACCATCAGAAGTCATCCTTCAAAACAGGAGTTAAAGAGTGTAGCATCAAGCTACTAGTATTCATACATACAGCATGTAAGTGACATAATACAAATATAAGAAACAGTGGCATTCACTGGCCAGTTACTAAACATACAGCAAGTATTGAATATTACAAAACATTTTTTTTATCATTCAAGTGACATGCGACATATTTAAAATAAATATTGGCACTCATTGGCCAGTTACAAAACATCAGAAGTCATGCTTCAAAACAGGAGTTAATGAGTGTAGCATCAAGCTACTAGTATTTATATATATATATAGCATGTAAGTGACATAACACAAATATAAGAAACAGTGGCATTCATTGGCCAGTTACTAAACATATAGCAAGTATTGAATATTACAAAATATTTTTCATCATTCAAGTGACATACGACATATTTAAAATAATTATTGGCACTCATTGGTCAGTTACAAAACATCAGAAGTCATCCTTCAAAACAGGAGTTAAAGAGTGTAGAGCATGCATGCATTATTACAAAATATCATTCACTATTACTCATAGCTCATCATTCAAGGGACATATGACATATTTAAAATGTAACAAACTGTAACTATTACTCAAGATCTGTGATTAGAAAAACATCATTCAGTATTACTCAGAACTCTCTTAAACTGGTAGCATTATTTGGAACTGTTAATACATTTTTTTATACTAGCAATGCATTGCATTGGGATCGATAATTAATTTCTGGGGCATAACAATATTTACTCTTGACTTATTGCTGCAAATGAAGATAGGTAACGTCTTTCATCATGAGTCAGCTGTAGCAAGGTTATGAAACAAATAAAGTGTATGTGATCACATTCATGAATGACACACATAAATGGGTAAAAAAATGCAAGTACTAGAACAGATTTAATGACCAACTGCTTATAGCACATTAATTTCATGAATAGCTTCTCCTGAAAAAAAATAAATACAAAATGGACTATTAAGCTGAAAGAAGAAACGCACATTATGCTGAAAAGTAGTGAACTTCGAATTAACAGGTGATGAAATGTGTATTAAATGTATATGTTCTCTAGCTGTCCTTTTCCAAAACCTTCAGTCATCATACCATGCGACATAAGACATACTGTAAAAACGAACTGCAACAAATACTTAAATAACTACATAGCATAAATACATAAGCTTCATCATTGTGCTCATCTGCAAAGAAGAACTTAAAAGCGGTGCGTTTAGTGGCCATATGAAGTTTATCACTATCAACACCTGTAAACAAAAACTTCATTATTCATATCACCATAACTCCATTATTATCATCACCTGTAAAGAAAAAGCTTCATTATTCATATTGCTATATTCTTGATCACTATTCATCACAATTCATTATCATCTGCAAAAAGACACTTCATCATACAACTATTCATAGTATAGAGTTCCTTATTTCTAGCATATTTCATCACTAAAACTAAGATGTGTAGTTCTGTCTGACAGCCTGCATCAATCGCCTTGTATTCTGAAAGAAAAAATTAGTTAAGACCGCTATCATACGATGTGTATAGTATATTCTTGTTAATGCTTGTTAATTCTGATCCATTTACTCCTCGTGACGAGGTATTGCATCTTCTTCCGTTCATTCCGAAGGTGAAATTCCCATTTAATTTATTTCTTTTACACGTTATTGCTTTCTGAAAATGATGAACAATGATTAATGTCTTGCATTTAAATCATATACCCATTAAATAAAAACTGGTTTCTAGTGATATAATTGAGCATACAGCATAGCATGACAGAAAGCGTAATATGTCAAAAACATAGACAGTGTGCAGGTGCAAAAATGTACACAGAGTATCACAATGTAGCAGCAAAAAAAATGTAAAATAGTCACGATGTTGAGATATCATAATGCAAAATGTCAAAGTCAACTGGTGTTTGTTACATCTTAAATATTTCATAGTGCATACAAACAAAACAGGAAAACAATCATACATACATGAAGAATGGAATATGTGCACGGTCTGATGTGTAACGACAAGAAAAGCGACCTGCTAACCTTACCTTGCCGAGCACTTGCCAAGAAAAAATACGATAATCATCAGTAAGTGTTCATATAAATATAATTGCATAAGTAGTCATAAAATATGTAAGTTTGTCTGGAAAAATGTGCACGGTCTGATGTGTAACGACAAGAAAAGCGACCTGCTAACCTTACGTTGCCGGGCACTTGCCAAGAAAAAATACGATAATCATCAGTAAGCAGTCACATAAATGTAATTGCATCATTGGTCATATAAAAATCAGGAAATGGCATTACAGTGTGATAAATCATAAAGTATATTCATTTAATAAAAGGTTTAATATTGGAGACATGGTGATTGCCTTTACTTTTTCTGGTTCTCAAAGTTTCGACGTGTACTACATTGGGGTGAGGGATGCTGCGAATTCGATATGGACCTGCGTATAGAAGCTCAAATTTACTACACCTATTCTTTCCTCTGTTGGATAAATAATTTGTGCGTACTAATATCTTCTGTCCAATGTGAAAGTCACGGCGTGTACAAACCTGTTTTTGCTGTCTTCTCCGGCGCTCTGCGGCACGTTTGATGTTGTTCAGCGCAATGTCAATTATTTCATGGTGTCGTAGTCGACGAGATGTAGGAAAGGTTACTAATTCTTTAATTCTGTTAGGTGGTTCAACATTTTTCAGTATAACAGACGGAGATAGCATAGTAGACTCATTTGGTATGGAATTAATTACATCCTGGAATGAGAGTATGCGTGTATCCCAATCAATACGTTTTTTTATGGCAGTATATTCTACACAGTTTACCAATTTCTTTCATTAATCGTTCACAAGGGTTCGAAGAAGCATGGTACCTGGATATATACGTAGATCGGAGAAATGTTTGTAGTTCGTAACATACGTGTCCATATAGCAGATCGAAACTGTGGTACATTGTCGGAAATTACTTTCAATACATGCTCTACATGAAATAGAAAATGTTTTACAAATGCTTTCGAAACAGATTTAGCAGTAGCTTTGCGTAACGGAGTGAAGGTAACAAATTTTGAAGTGAGTTCAACAGCGACAAAGATGTAGCAAAAACCTCTATTAGTTATGGGAATCGGACCAAAAATGTCTACAGCGGCCATGTGTCTCAGTTTAACAGGTACAATGGGATGTAATGGAGGAATATGTGAAGTCGTATCTGACTTAGCTTTCTGGCAGATTTTACATGACGCTAAAGCTCGTCGTATACGTTTCTCCATGTTGGTAAAATAACAGTTCTGTCTCAGTATAAGAAAACATTTTCTGGCTCCGTAATGTGCGTAACTTAAATGAGTATACCAAATTAATTTGTTAACAAGCTCGTCAGGAATGCATAATAACCAATAGTTGCTGTCAGGGTGAGAGCGGCGAAACAGAATGTTATTGCGTACAGTGTAATGGTTTCTAATGGTAACATTATTTCTATCTTGCCAAAGGTGTTTAATTTCTTTCCACGCGTTGTCTTTACTCTGCACTTGTGTTATATCTTGTAATGACGACGAAATGAAATTTTCAAATGCAACTTGTTGAACGTACATGACGCTGAAATTTGCTTTGCAGAAGTTGGTTGCGATGTCTTGCTGATTGTTGCTGAGAAAACGGGATAGTGCGTCTGCTACAATATTTTGTGTGCCGGGAATGTGAACAATTGTAAAATTAAATTCCTGTAAATAAAGTTTCCATCTGCTTAATCTGTCGTGTGTGAATTTAGCGGAAAGTAAAAACTGTATAGCTGTATGATCTGCGTAAACGGTAGTGTGTCTTCCGTAAAGAAAACGCCGAAATCTCGTAAATGCCCAAACAACACATAATGTTTCAAGTTCTGTAACAGAATAATTGCGTTCAGCAGGTGACAGAATGCGACTTGCAAAGGCGATGTTTTTAATTACTGTAGTGCCATCTTCTTCAATTTCCTAAAAAAATGTGTACACCTAAAGCGGTGTTAGAACTGTCGGTGGCAATGGAAAAATTTCTAGTAAAATCTAGGTATGATAAAAGGGGTGCATTCAACAAGGCATGTTTCAAATAACATTTTCGTGAACAAGATTCTGTGTATCTGAAGTGTTGCTTACGTTGTTGGAAGATGCAACCTATACTGTATCTAGTCAAATTCTATCTGGCGTGCTATTATTTTCGGGAGGATGCTGTGGCATTTCCACTATTTGCACTGTTCTGCTATTTCTCCCTAACGTTCCACGTTCGGGATGATATCCACTGTCTGGTTCATTCATGATAACCTGCCGCTGCGGATGATCTTGCTGCTGGTAAGTCCGACTGTTATTAAACGTACGCTGAAAATTGTGCTCATTACTTTAACGTCTGTCATGATAGTCATCTCTATACGGTGCATTGCGATAGGAATAGAAATGGTGTGTTTTCTGTATGTACTGATTTCCTTGTTGCTGTGCGTTACTATTTGTTGGAGCTGACGCTATACGTGTAGGCGGCGAAACATTAAAGCTTGGTTGACCTTGTACATTACATTGTTGGTTAGGTATGCTAACCGGCTGGTTTTGATGCTGTTGTTGAGAAAAACCTCTATTGATACCAAAATGCGGTTCCTGTTGCTGAAAATTTTGTACATACTGATGATTAAAATTTTGTCTGATATTAAAATTACGGCGGTAGTTGTCATTTCGGGAGAGTCTAGAGAGAACTGTCACTTTCGGTAAAATTTGTCATATCAGTTCTTCTTTACTCATTCTTAATACTAGATAGATCGATAGTTGAAGAGCTGTTTTGATAGATACAAAGGATAGTAGAAGAGAAGGCAGCAGTGCAGAAAACTAAAGATGAAATAGCACTACTACGGGTCGGGGCCCTGTGCACACTACGGCACATATTCATCTAAGTGCAATGAATCCCCTGAGTCTATTACGCGCTGCAAATAAATTTTAGCTTCTGCGTCACAGGCAATGCCGGTGAAAATTCAAAAACAAATTGTTGTATCCAACCCAATGCTAGTTTCTGCATTACAGGCAAAGCTGATGAAAATTCAAAAGCAAATTGTTGTATCCATGCCAATTCTGGTTTCTGCACTACAGGCCAAACTGATGAAAATACAAATTGTCGTATCCAGTCCAAAAAGTGTATAGGTGTTCTGTCATTCTTAAATACCTTAAATTTTCTTACGGGTAAAAATTGCTTATAATCAACGTTATCGTCTCTGAATGTGTGAACAGGTTCAGGTTTGTGTAACAATCTGTTTGCCTGTGATTGTTCGGCGTCTAAGTCACGTACTCTCTGTAAATTACTTAAGTTATACAGGCTGTGTGAGTGTGAGAAATGTTCGGAAAGTGGCGTATGCTGTGATGTGTTAAAGGCTGAAATATTTTTCATCTCCGTCACTTCGTGCTGTAAAGATGACAATTTTCTACGTAATGTATTATTGGACGAACCTATCTCACTGATGGTCTGCTGTAAATTTTGGAATTCGGCTGTTTGATTAAGCGAAACTGGTGACGCATCGTCTGATTTGGTGTCATTATTATTTTCGATAACATCAACACGACTGGCCAATTCATCATATTTTTCAGTCAGTACTTTTACCTGATCATCGTTTTTAGTATCACAAGCATTAATTTGTTTTTGTATTTTACGTGTGGTTTCGTTCAATTTCGTAACGTCTGCTTTGATGGCATTGGGATCCTGTATTAGTTCTAATTGTTCAAGTCTGTCGGTCACTGTCTAAAAGTCTACTGTGTGTGTCTGTTTTTGTTTTAAGATCAGAGATTTCATCATGTAATTCGGTGTTCAACCGTTTGATAGTATTAATTTCGTCTGATACTGCAGCAATATTGTTGTCTACGTATGTGTTTGCTTTCGTAAACAATTTACGCTTATCTTCCTGTCTCTGTGCAGTAATTGTTTCCATTACTTGTCGCTTTACTTTATTCTGTTCCTGTATAAATTTACGGTAACGCGTTTCACTGTTTTGTAGGTGGTGATTGAAGCGTTCGTCAATTTGGCTGTTCTGTTGGTCAAATTTCGCGTCTACTTTCGCATCCAGTGTCCGCGAAAGTTCTGCTGACATTAATTTAAACTCCTCGCGTTACTGTGTTGTGTTTTCAGAGCATTGTTTAGCGACTGCACTAACTTCGTGTCTAAGTGATTTTGTTGTGGCTGCTTGTGTATTACTTAATTCTTGTGCAACAGATCTAATTTCTTCATTACTTTCACTAGCACAAGCCTTCATTTCTTCACGTAATTGTTCTTTAGTATCATGACATTGCGCGGCAACGGCTGCAATCTGTTCACTAAGTTGTTTGTTCTGTTCATTTAGGTGGTCGTGTTTTTCATTCAACTGTTTGAAATTTTCATTAAGGTTGTCTTGTTTTTCATTCAACTGTTTGAAACTTTTATTAAGTTGTTTGTTCGATTCATTAAGTCGTTTGAAATTGTTGTCATGTCTTTCATTCAGTTGTTTGAGATTTTCATTATTTTCCTTAAGTTGTTTGTTCTGATTGTCGTATTTTTTATCGAGTTGTAGTAATACTGCCATAATTTGATCCAAGCCAAAATTAGCGACTCTACTTTCTATGCTGTGTGTTGGTGTATCTACATTTGTCACGTTTTCTGTAACCATTTGGTCATTCTGTAATTCTTGAAAAGGTTTGCCAATTGAATGTGCACTGTTGGTCACTGCACCGGAATCAAACAAATCTGACGTACTTTGAGTACATTGTTCACCTTCGTTAGAAACAATTATTTGTTCACAATTCAAATTTTGCAAACCGGATGTGTCAAACTGCGCAGCGTTCATTGTATCGGAACGTGCCGCGTCATCAACTGTCGTTAAATTAACAGAGGACACAACTGAATTTGTTTGCTCATAATTAGCATTAAAATCATTATTAGTGATCGGTACGCACTGATTGTCTGTAAATGGAGGACTATCATTAAGACACTGAGTGTCGCAAGTATTATCGGTCAAATTATTCGAGTCGCCTATTTCACTCATTGCACAACGCGATGTACAGTTAACAGTTTTTCGCGGCATTTTTACACAAATCAAAATTAAGCACAAAATGAAACAAAGATGAAGCAAAAAATGGAACAAACACAATTACAACAAAGAGCAATAAATTGCCGATAATCTGTGAAAGCAAGAGTGACAAATTAGTAAATGCGTTGCGCCAGATGCAAACTACATTTAACTAAATAAGAGCAGATATATGACTACTTATCAGAAGATTCACTAAGAAATACGATCCTGGCCGGATGTCGCCAAGTGTAACCTCCCCACACGTAAAATTTTCACCACTACCTCTCAACAGAAAATGTGAACATAAATAATAATCACGCCAAGTGTAACCTCCCCGCAAAAATTTAAAAATTTAATTAAAAATAATTATTATTAACCTCCCCACAAAATTAAATTGAAATTAATGATAATTATTATGGATAGCGATTCTCATTTTTGCGTGACCTCAGAGCAAAACTGGTTCCCATTTAATGTACCCACCAAGTTCTTTTCTCATTTAATGTGAACACGAAACAGAAAAATTCTTAAGCCTCATAATAAAAAAGTAAATTTAGTAACCTGGTAAAATTTGGACGACAGCAGTGCTGCGTCGTGGCCCTGTAAGATCATTCTGAATAAAAACCAAAAATTCTTACCTCAATAAAAACGGCGAATATATCTGCTCTTACTTAACATTTTTCCGGCACAGCTCCGTGCAATGCTGGCCTATACATTTGTTATTTGTGAAAGGAAGCAACTGATTTTTTAAAAATGAATTCTTTTTTTTAATTACTTTATATTACCAAAATTATTATTAGGACATTTTTAAAACATTTGGATGACAATTCAGATACATTACTAGGTATGCGCGACGCTGCTTCTTTACCTTATACAAAATTACTCCATCTCCGGTAGACTTGGCCACCGTTTCTCTGTTTCGATACAGTGTATCGATACGTGGAACTGTTTCAGTGTTTCGGAACGGCTGTGGTTCACTGTTTCGAAACAGTGGTGTTTCATTCCGCCCCTGTCTCGGAGAACCGGACCAGATTCGATCTCGAGCCAGACACACAAACTGTATCGTTATTTCGAAATAAGGCTGTTTCAGTCCACCTGTGCTTGGAACGCACTAATTGTATCGAAACAGTGATGTTTCATTCCGCTGTGTCGGACGAGATTCGGGCTCGGCACAGGTACTGAAACACAACATACCACTTCGTGAAACACTTTCAAGAGTGTCGAAATCTTCTTGACAAGCAATAGCATGAAGCTTAAGATGTGCATGGAAATTGGCAGGATGGGTACATTAACCATACTAACGGAATGTGGGAATCCCTGTAGCAAATCCGTTGTTCCTGCAGTTTGCTCCCACCTCCAGTTCCGTTCGAGATGGTTCTTCTGTCTTCAGCTATGGCTGTCCTCAGCCAATTGAAAAGTATGAAAGTCACACGACACGAAAGCAGCGCATTTGCTGCATGAAATACGAAACTGCCAAGACGCCTAAGTGATAGTTTCATACTTTCTGCGATATGATTAGCGCTCTCGCACCTCATTTGTGTTTATACGGACATACTTATACAGTAGACATTCAAGATGATAAAATGTGTAGGTTTATTAAATTACAAAACACAAACTGTTTCACTGGTTCGAAACAGAGTATCGAAACATTACATTGTACTGTTTCATTTGTTTCGAAACAGTTACGTGTTTCAGTTTGCCCATCTCTAATCTCCAGATTCCCGACCAGAGCAGACTGCAGACAAGCACAGACCACCTCAGACAAGCGACTAGCAACAACTAACTGCTACAGTTACACAGTTCGTACTGCAGTCAACACTGCTCTCTGGTCAGCGATTCTCATATCGCAGACAGCGCATACCTCTTACAAGCTGCTAGGAAACGATATTACAATACCAGACAGAAAGAATTTAAAGATTTAGTTGACAATGAAAGAACAAAGAATTACAACGAGTGAAAGATGGATTCATTTTCCAGTACATCAAGAAGCACTTTGTGCTAAATTTGCAGAGATACAGCACATGGAGATATTAATGGCAGGAATAGCAAAATTTCTGAAGTCGCAGTCATCATTACATAGTCAGTTGCTACTGTTGGGGATGGAAGTGAATGATTTTTTTTAATAGAGGTGGAACCCCTCCACGCCCACACCGGCATGATGGCCAACACAATAGGTCTACTGCCATCTCTGCATAAGGGTCAGTATTCACTAAAGTACGGTGTTGCAGGATGTCGGTACTGCGATGTTTGCGTACGTCTGGTTAAGGTTAACCATTAATACGCGCTCATCTGGAGATAGATTGGGTCGAAGTCGAACGAAGGGTCGCGGTTTAAAGGGCAGAGGAAAAAAAGTGCCAAGGCAAGAGCCAAGGGGAAAAAAAATCTCTGCGATAGTTAGGTCGGGTGGTAAGAGCAGTAGCGGATGTCTTGCTGCCTGCGATAGGTCGCGCAAGGGTAGGCTTTGTTAGTAATGGGTATCATTGACGCTATGCGGTTGTGTTGCTCGGAGGCTGGCGCTGGGTGCCGGTGTAGGGTCCTCGTTCAGCGTCAGCAACCTGCAATTGTTTGGTTTATTATCGTTTCTGTGTCCGATTGGTCATATATCGGATGCACAGTGTAAGGTAATGTTGGCGGTTTGTTTGTGCGTCAGTGGGCGAGCTCGTCGGTGTCCCTGCTGTGGCATGTTGGTCGGCTCTAATAGCAGCTGGTAATTACCAGTCAGTGTTGCTGAGATGCAGGGGCTTGCCGACGTTTGTCGCTTGTTTGGTATGTTAGTTTACCATGGGTGGCTGTGCCCTAGCTAGCAGTGTCTTTGGCCGCTTGTGCCTCCACCTATGGTTGTGATAACGGAAGTGAATGAGGAATAGGGAGGCGTTATATGCACGTTGGTTAAATGAAGGGGCACGTCCGGAACGATTTTTCGATTTAAAACTCGCTATTGTTGAATTTATGGAGGAAAAGGAGTGCAGGAACGAAAATTAGAACATGCAGAATGGTTTACAGACCTCGCCTTTAGAACATGCAGAATAGTTTACAGACCTCGCATTTTAAGTCGACTTGACTGCACGCTGCCCATAGTAAGACACTGAAAGCTGAGGAATAACTTCTATCTGATTTGATGCGAATGCATATAAAAAGAAAATGGCGTTATAGAACGCACACATTTTGTCAAACACGATCCCGTACCTTATGCTTAGTGACGTGAAAAAAATTTGAGGTCTGAAGAACTCATTGTGGCCTTGAAAGAATTACAATAACAGTTCCCTAAACATTTGAAGACACTATCAATCTAACACCTGTTTTCGAGCTGTTTAGTGGACCATTTGCTATTTCAGCTGAAAGCGCACCCGTGCATTGTGCAGATGTAATTGACTGACCTGCAAGGGAATTCCCATTTTAATGACAAATTCATTTTACATTGAAACTGTCCAGGGGGACTGCTGCGTCGTTTTCCTCAGCAAGAGTTTCCACGTGTCCATAAAGGGGTTGCAAAAGTGCTACAATCTTTCAATTTTTGTGAAAGACCTTTTTTCCAGTATGAAACTAACAAGGGAACCTCCCCATCGCACCCCCCTCAGATTTAGTTATAAGTTGGCATAGAGGATAGGCCTTGAAAAACTGAACACAGATCAATCGAGAAAACAGGAAGAGGTTGTGTGGAACTATGAAAAAAATAAGCAAAATATACAAACTGAGTAGTCCATGCGCAATATATGCAATATCAAGGATAGTGTGAGCTCAGGAGCGCCATGGTCCCGTGGTTAACGTGAGCAGCTGAGGAACGAGAAGTCCTTGGTTCAAGGTTTCCCTCGAGTGAAAAGTTTAATTTTTTTATTTTGAGACAATTATTATCTGTCCATCTGTTCGTCCGATGCGATCACTTTTTTGAGAGTGATTATCACATCCACAAGAAAACCTAAATCGGGTATCGTAGAAGAATCTTTTTAACCATTCGCCAAGTGTACAAGTTAGGTGGGTCGACAACATACTCCTGTCATGTGACGCACATGCCGCCACCAGTATCGTATAGAATATATCGGACGTGTTTTACTGTGGAGGAATCGGTTGACCTATGACCTTGCGATCAAATGTTTTCGGTTCCCATTGGAGAGGCTCGTCCTTTTGTCTACTAAACTCACGGTTTTGCGGTGCGGTCGCAAAACACAGACACTAAACTTATTACAGTGAACAGAGACGTCAATGAACGAGCGGACAGATCATAACTTTGCGAAAATAAAGAAAGTAAATTTTTCACTCGAGGGAGGACTTGAACCAAGGCCTTCTCGTTCCACAGCTGCTCACGCTCACTACGGGACCACGGCCCTCCTGAGCTCACACTATCCTTGATATTGCATATCTTGCGCATGGACTACTCAGTTTGTATATTTTGCTTATTTTTTTCATAGTTCCACACAACTTCTTCCTGTTTTCTCGATTGATCTGTGTTCAGTTTTTCAAGGCCTACCCACTGTGCCAACTTTTAACTAAATCTGAGGGGGGCGCGATGGGGAAGCTCCCTTGTAAGTAAGTCACTGATCACAATATGAATTCTTTAGACAATGACCGGTTTCAGTCCGTAATGATCATCCTCAGATCTTTTTTACACCATGTCCTAAAGTGATAAGGCCATAATGGCATCGTCAAAACATATAAATATAATCAGCATAGCATCGTCATATAGGTCTAAAGCCGGCCGGGGTGGCCGAGCGGTTCTAGTCACTACAGTCTGGAGCCGCGCGACCGCTACGGTCGCAGGTTCGAATGGGTGTGTGTGATGTCCTTAGGTTAGTTAGATTTAAGTAGTTCTAAGTTCTAGGGAACTGATGGCCTCAGAAGTTAAGTCCCACAGTGCTCAGAGCCATTTGAACCAATAGATCTAAAATAAGGTGTAGAATAGGCCGCATCGTCCACACAATAATGACTGTGTGGACGTTGCGGCCTATTCTACACCTTATTTTAGATCTATATGACGATGCTATGCTGATTATATTTATATGCTTTGACGATGCCATTATGGCCTTATCACTTTAGGACAGGGTGTAAAAAATATCTGAGGATGGTCATTACGGACTGAAACCGGTCATCGTCTAAAGAATTCATATTGTGATCAAAGACTGAAATAAAAAACATTTGACAGTATTGGATCACTGTTTGTATACGTGAACATATCGCAGTTGGTGTAAGTTAGTCACAACTACGCAGAAAATTCACTGCTACAGCCTGCGTCTGTTTGTATGCTGACGTTTTGAACCAGATAAAAATTGCCTTCTGTGCGCCAAAATAATTATATAATCCTGAAAGTTAATTTTGTATGCGATCTATGTTGTTGAAAAATATGGAATTTAAAACAAAGCCCTATGCAGTGCGACTGCGCTGTCATTCATTTAAATGGGACGCGTTCGTAGATTCCACCTCTCCTCCCTACTAACGCTCATATAGCGCGGCGTGGGGGGGTGGGGGGGTGGGGTGGGGGGGGGGTGTATGTTCACTATGTTCAGCGAAGGATGGCACTTCAGCCAGGGCACAGACCGCGAGCTGAAATCTTGGCCGCCACTGGATTAGACAGTCTTGAGAAATGTCGATCTATGGGACAGAGCTGGGGAAGCAAGGCAAGCAAGAATGGATACTCACTGAATACTGGCAGGAGGTATCGACATAATATTAGAAACAATAACAGAGAGGGTAATGTGTTTTTCAACCATCAAGTAGGTGCCCCTGGTAACTGTGTTGACTAGCCAAACAGTATAATGCCGTATCAGAAGAATTGTGGTCATCCTGGTTGTGTAGATCACTTAAACACTAAAGAAGCCATGTTATATTAGAGCCAGCCGGCCAGAGTGGTCGAGCGGTTAAAGGCGCTACAGTCTGGAACCGCACGACCGATACGGTCGCAGGTTCGAATCCTGCCTCGGGCATGGATGTGCGTGATGTCCTTAGGTTAGTTAGGTTTAAGTAGTTCTAAATTCTATGGGACTTATGACCACAGCAGTTGAGTCCCATAGTGCTCAGAGCCATTTGAGCCATATTAGAGCCAGATGCCATGAAACTAAGGGTGGTCAACAGAGCATGCCTATCAAAAAATGGTTCAAATGGCTCTAAGCACTATGGGACTTAACATCTGAGGTCATCAGTCCCCTAGACTTAGAACTACTTACACCCAACTAACCTAAGGACATCACACACATCCATGCCCGAGGCAGGATTCGAACCTGCGACCGTAGTAGTAGTGAGGTTCCGGACTGAAGCGCCTAGAACCGCTCGGCCACAGCAGCCGGCAGCACGCTTATCCTCGTCAGAGAAATTTTCTGGGGTGATCATACAAGAAATAGCCGATCAGGGTAAATTAACCAGCACAGAAACTGTTCGGAAGTGAATTGCGTATACCGCCCTGATCCAGGCGGCGGGGTTTGTATTGTGTGTACGAAGGACATTTAAAACATGGCACATGAAATGTTCTTCTATACTGATGACCCGACAATAAACTAAAATAATACTCTGTGTGGTGGTCTAAGGCTAATTATGTTTGTTACTATAGTACAATGTTATTGTTAGATGTTTGAGGAACGCGATTAAGCCATGGCAGTTTTGAAGTGGTTTAAGTATTTACAAAAAGTAAAGAGCTATCTTTGAAAAATGGTTAACTACAGTGTCTACTGAGGAAAAAAACAAAGCTTTAATTACAGTGACGGAAAGAGATATTTAACTATTGTTCAGTAGAAGAGATGTGTTTCACAATAGTGAAAACGAACAAGTGATCATTGCTCTTAAGGTATTCATTTTGGAGCCCATGTTTACACATACTATTTTCCTCCAAGTATCGTATACTTTCAACTTTATTCGTTTACTCCATTAATTATAATACACCCTGAATGACAAAGAAATACAGAATAGTGCAGGGATCCTGTTCAATGCGTGCAAGATAACACAATCACTAAAACTGTTTTGCAGTATAATTCTAGAAAAAAACGTAATATACACCATCCTTCACAAAAATGTTGTGAAAATTTGTGAGGTATAACTAGCCAACAGCCACAGTACTTGATGTAATGATAATGGTAAACTGATTGGAAGGTGAAGTTCTGAAGATTAAATTGAGGAATGCGCTACACAAACATGTGAAATAATTTTGATAGCTAGGAAGAACATTACATAAGAAGGTTCATGCACATCTGAAGCAAACAGACTAAAACAAAAATGCTATTTTCTGTCAAATATTAAATTGAACGCAGAAAGATATTTGTGCGAGCTCAGAGTGTTAGAAATTGACAGCGGAGGGAAAGAAAACAGTTCAGAATGTGGTGTTACAAAGGCATGTGAAACACTGAGGGCAAGGTAAAATATGGAATTAAGATGTGTTCGGAGGAAAAACTGACGGAAGAGGCAATGAGCAACTTTCATAAGAAGAAGGTGTAGTAGGATTGCACATTTGCCAAGTCATCCAGGAACAATCAATAGGACACTGTGAAGGCCAGTAGACGAGAAATAATGGAATGGCAGAGCTAAATTACAAATGTGAAATAGGTTACGATATTGGGTAGCGTAAATACACGCATACTGGTAAATTTTTTCACAGGTGGGTAGAGACGCAGGACAACCATAAAAGTGACAAAAAATTAACTTCGAGAGGAGGACGTCAGTGAGCTAGTTAACTATCGTTTTTTGACGTTACTCCTTCAGTATTTACTCTTGCTCCTTGGGTTTAGTTGCATTATCTTCTTTTGTGTATTACACAAGATAATTGATTCCTGTAACTAGTGAATCGTTATGAAAGTTCATGGAGAAAGACATCCTACATCACACCCCAAGTGAATAGTTTCACAACGTTGTTTTCTGTCAGTGGCAGCTTTACAGACAGGTATTGGTACACGTGCAAAATTACGCAGGGATCAAGAGACTGGTTCATGATAGACTTACGCAGAGAGCTGCCTTAAATCAGTCTTCAGACCGAAGAACACAATCTACGAACAATGGATTCAGTGTTCTAATGTATTTTTATTGCAGTCTATTGTCGCATTTATGTTTATCGATTACTGATTTCGTCCAGTTTTAGGACATATACAGATCTCTTAAAACAAATAAAAGACATGCTAAGTCTGATCTTACATAACTAATTGAAATACAAATGTGGTACATATAAAAGTGTGCACACTACGTACTGCATGTATTAAACTGGGGAGCTAGAAACGCCAGAGAGGTTTCGTCCCGCCGTGGCTCTCAGTGGCTCACAACCCAAAACAGGCCCTACATCGAACCCAGGGTTATTGTGCTGTTCGGCTGCCAGTGGACACCCCCCCCCCCCCCCCCCCCTCCCTGGGAATGTCTCATACCAGATAATTATGATGTACGCGTACGTGGAAACGGTGTTTGTGCAGCCATAGTAGCCGACACAGCGTAACTGAGGTGGAATAAGGGGAACCATCCCGCATTCGCTGAGTTAGATGGAAAACCGTCTTAGAAACCATCCATAGGCTGGCCAGCACACACTAGTCCACCGGGCGGATTCGTGCCGGGGACCGGCAAGCCTTCTCGATCGGGAAGTAGCGCGGTAGACCGTGCAGCTAGCCGAACGGCGACTACGTATTGTAGTTGCAGAGCAACACGTCAGTTGTATGGGCTGTCCTCAGCCTCCATAAGTCAGTAACGTGCACATATTACAAAATCAGGAGTTATGAAGGAGTGAGGGTGAGCTTGTTAGAAGGTGTCACCCTTTGTAAGCGGCTATGTTACGTTGATAAAGGCACTGCGTTAGAACAAAACATTTATAAAGATAAAATAAAAAAAAAAAAACGAATGGAAGAGACTCGTGCAGTTCACACCTCGACATACTTTCTAATGTCTTAGATATTAGTGCGTACAGTGTGTTGAAACTCCGCCACGGGGCTGGTCTGGTCGCCGTCTGGCTGGTCCCATCAACCGGTGCAAATGCAGCGGCGAAACAAGCGGCACTTGTCTTGAAAATGTCATAAAAAGTTCAGAAAAGCTAAATTCATTGTTGCCACAGACCTGGGACTGGGGTAGTTTCGTCGCAGCTTCTCAGCCACCAACGAAATAGGGGAGTCCGTGCCGAATTGCTCCCTAGGCGGGATGAAAAATTGTCTGTCTCCAGCTGATTTGTCGGTGCATTTGTCTCGTGATAGGGCAAGCCACTGGAGAGAAAGCGACGGCAGTAGGGGAAGGAAAAAAAGGAATGTAGGTACAGTGTACAGTAGCGGGAGGTATGGTGCGGCGGTTTCTGAGGGCAGAAGTGGCGGCACATGATGAAGAGGGCGCGCCATCAATAACGGCGCGAATCTGCCGGCATTAGGCGGCGCTCATCCATCACCGCCGGCCACCTGCCAGGCGCCGGAAGCCAAGCCGCCTCATCCGCGGGCAGAGGCGCCGGTTTTCGACACAGTCTACTTCCTCGCCTACAACCGCCTTGCCACGTAATGTCAGCAACCGGCCAGTGGTGTTGCTCTAATTCAGCCTGATGTATCTAAACATACACTGACATTAAACTTCGAAGAGACTCACCATATGCAATTCAGAACCTGTAAGAGGTTTCCACCCAGAATATGCATAAAGTACGAAGAAGAGCAGATAGAAGAGGTTGACAGTCTTAAATTCCTGGGATTACAACTTGATGATAAATTCAGTTGGGAGGAGCACACCACAGAACTGCAGAAACGCCTTAACAAATCTGTATTTGCAATTCGAATGTTAGCAGACATAGGCGACATAAAAGTGAAAAAGCTTGCATACTTTGCCTACTTTCATTCCATAATGTCATATGGTATAATATTTTGGGGTAACTCTTCAAGTCAAACAAGAGTTTTCAGAGTCCAAAAGCGTGTAATACGTATTATTTGTGGAGTAAATTCACGGACGTCCTGCAGAAACCTCTTCAAAGAACTGGGTATACTAACTACTGCCTCTCAGTATATTTACTCCTTAATGAAATTTGTCCTAAATAATATATCTCTTATTCCAACAAACAGCTCAGTTCATACATACAATACCAGGAACAAAAATGATCTGCACAAGGACTTAAAAGCACTTACTTTAGTTTAAAAAGGGGTCCACTACTCAGGAACACTCATCTTCAATAATTTGCCAGCAAACATAAAAAAGTTAGTTACAAATAAAAATAAGTTTAGAAGGAGCCTGAAAGACTCACTAGTGGCCAACTCCTTCTACTCCATTGACGAATTTTTTAATAGAAACAAATGACGTATTGTATATATTCATCCTATTAGTACAGGGTTATTACAAATGATTGAAGCGATTTCACAGCTCTACAATAACTTTATTATTTGAGATATTTTCACAATGCTTTGCACACACATACAAAAACTCAAAAAGTTTTTTTAGGCATTCACAAATGTTCGATATGTGCCCCTTTAGTGATTCGGCAGACATCAAGCCGACAATCAAGTTCCTCCCACACTCGGCGCAGCATGTCCCCATCAATGAGTTCGAAAGCATCGTTGATGCGAGCTCGCAGTTCTGGCACGTTTCTTGGTAGAGGAGGTTTAAACACTGAATCTTTCACATAACCCCACAGAAAGAAATCGCCTGGGGTTAAGTCGGGAGAGCGTGGAGGCCATGACATGAATTGCTGATCATGATCTCCCCCACGACCGATCCATCGGTTTTCCATTCTCCTGTTTAAGAAATCCCGAACATCATGATGGAAGTGCGGTGGAGCACCATCCTGTTGAAAGATGAAGTCGGCGCTGTCGGTCTCCAGTTGTGGCATGAGCCAATTTATTCGTCGACTTCCGCGGGCTACGCGTGAAACTTGCCCGCACGCGTTCAACCGTTTCTTCGCTCACTGCAGGCCGACCCGTTGATTTCCCCTTACAGAGGCATCCAGAAGCTTTAACCTGCGCATACCATCGCCGAACGGAGTTAGCAGTCGGTGGATCTTTGTTGCACTTCGTCCTAAAGTGTCGTTGCACTGTTATGACTGACTGATGTGAGTGCATTTCAAGCACGACATACGCTCTCTCGGCTCCTGTCGCCATTTTGTCTCACTGCGCTCTCGAGCGCTCTGGCGGCAGAAACCTGAAGTGCGGCTTCAGCCGAACAAAACTTCATGAGTTTTTCTACGTATCTGTAGTGTGTCGTGACCATATGTCAATGAATGGAGCTACAGTGAATTTATGAAATCGCTTCAATCATTTGCAATAGCCCTGTATTGTTATTTCAGCTTTAAAAAGTGACATGTTCCACATCCACGAGGATCTCCTCAACACGGATCTATGGAACGAAAAACTAATCTAATCTAATGTAATCAACCTCTGACTATCGTGTCAGACTTCTTTTGCCCGACACAAGCCAGCAATTCGACGTGAGACGGACTCGACAAGTCGCTGGAAGTCCCCTGTAGAAACACTGAGCCATGCTGCCTCTATAGTCGCCCATAATTGCGAAAGCGTTGCCGGTGCAGGATTTTGTGCGCGAACTATATGTGTGGCCAAATCATTCGTTTGAATTGCCCAGAATGCTCTTCAGACCAGTCGCCCACTGACATTTCCATCGTTGTTTGGGATCACAAAGTCCGCCTGCTTCGCTGAGTGGTAACATGCTTTCCTACATTGCAGCGGGCCCGGGTTCGATTCCCAGCCGGGCTGGAGATTTTCTCCGTTCGTGAGCTGAGTGTTGCGCTGTCCTCACCATCATTTCATCATCACCGACACGCAAGTCACCAGATGTGGCGTCACCTGAAACAGAATGTGGATTGAAGAATGTGATTTATATGTTTTTATTGTACACCTCCAGACTGCTCACGTTGTGTTTGTCTGACTTTCCGAAATTTATTTCTTCCAACGTTGATCAGCTTATTGCCTCTTTCACTTGTCATATGCTCCATTTCTAACTTACTAGTCACATACGAAGAGTAGGAAATTGCACACACAGCACAGCATTAGGAGAAAGCGACTGATGATAACAGTGGTACCAACAGTTCAGTTCCAACATTAACAAGTACCAAATAAAACATTCGCACGCTGTAGACTTGTTTGCCGAAGCAGTGATAAATTCGTCTCGCGCAGTTGGGCAAACAGTAAACCTTTCTTCCGGCAGTCGGTACCCACTCGTTTCCTAATTTCAACTCACTGACATGTCTTAGGCGGTTGAGCCATCTTTGAGGATGTGATGATATAATTAAGGAATGGTCTGAATCACACCAAAATCGGAGGATCCGTAGAACAGTGGAGACGTAGTAAGTGATTAAAATTGCAGACGGATGTCATGCACGTAGGCCCATTAGCGTCCTCTTTGTGTGCCCGAACAGGTTATGATTACGTCACACTCAGTCGGTGCAAAGCAGTCAAAGTGGAAACATGCAAAGAAGTGGACAGAAGAGGGCAGTATACAGCGACAAGCGGGATCTGGACCATAAACTATGACCACAGCGTGGGGACAGAGAGCCATATTATCCGCCTAGCCGTTACCGGAAAACTAGGTCAACTGCCATGGTTCGAGTTTTGAGCACTGCAATGAATGCGGAAATGTCTGCGTCAATGTATCGACGCTGTGTGCTGAGTAGTACTGGTGACTTTTTTAAAAATATTGGGAATACGATGTATCGATATTTAGAAAAATGTAATTATCATTGATATATTGATACATCGATGGAAAAAATATCGACGTAACCCTATAAAAATATAGGCTGCATATTGTAAATATAATGCCGATTTTAAGATTGTATATTTAAGTAGTGATTTATTATTAAATATTCTGCACATCCACACGCTAGCAGCCTGCTTAAACCCCTTAGAGCAAGAATTGAAAGCAAAGTGGTGCATGTTCACGCTTGGCGATAACCACTTAACTAAAAATGGTAACTGCATGCAGGAGGCACAATAAAGGGTGTCCAATGGGCCCATTGTTAGGTTTCGTCACATACTGTATTTGTCCAGAACACTTCGTGTCGACTTCCCTGTTTTTCATTTCTGCAAACGCCAGCGAACTAGCAGTCGTAGTGTCAAAATTGCGTGGTGAAGTTAACCGTTGGTAGCGCCGATTTACGTCACCATTTTCCCTCACACGTTTCCTCTCACCGCAAAGACCTATCTTGTCATTTAGATTTTTGTTCATCATTTTCAGCGACTGTTTTTTAAGAATGTCTATTTGAAGAAATAGCACTCTAGTTGCGACAGAAATGATTTTTTAACGCAACAAGTGTGTTATTTCTTCACATCGGAAATCGAGTTATTCCATTCACACCGCCACCCCCCCAGTGCAACAGGAATTTTTCTTCGTGCCACCTATACTTGCTTCACGCAGTCAAAGAGAAAGACTTGACGCGATGAAAGCTCAAAGAAGTAGTAAGGCTCCTTCACACAGTGAAAGTAAAATTATGTTCTTCTACACTTTCCATAGAACAATTTCAAATATTTACCGAAAATTGCGAAAAAATATAATACAAAATAAAACTATCGGCACTCGATACTGCCATTTCGACATCTATGTATCGATATAAACGACAAACAAGTGTAGCCGATATATTTAGATATTTTTTGAACAACTACCAATATTTCGGTATCTTAATAATAACCTACATCTGGTGGTACGCGTGCCATTGCGTATGCTTCCTTTGACAAGAAACTACCATTGTCTCAAACTGCAATGGGCACGCATAGGCCTTCACTGGCACGTGTAGTAAAATTTAGTGTTCTCAATCGAGTTTCGCTTCAACTTGCCTTACAGTGATCGCTGCATATTTGTTAGAGGCCTCTGTGGTGAACATAAACGAGCAGCCTGCATTTTTGAGAGGCGTAGAGGACGAAAGCAAAGTTGGCTATGATATGCGACCTCACCTCGCACGTATTGAGGGCAGTCTGAACAGCAACCGCTACAACGAGCAGGATTCAGAGACCGAGTCACAGACCCTCCTGTAGGCAGCTCCACATGCCATATTTCAACACGACAATGTCCGCCCACAAGTTGCAAGGAATAAGAACGACGGGTACCATTGCTTCGCTAGCCTGCTCGATTGTCTGTCATACCCCCCATGGAAGGTGTCTCGAATATCGTCTATCGGTAACTTGTTCTTTCTGGTCCCAGGAAAACCACTGCCGATGCTCTGTGGATGAGAAGACAAACCATGTGGCAGTGCGTTTCATAACAACGTATCCAGCCCTCTTGGTCCCATGGCACGACGTCTAGAACTTTTGATTGTTGGACATGGTGTCTTCCCTCCGTACTGAATTCTTACGGTCAACGTGCATGTGCCAATCATTTGTGCATGGTCACGTACCTAATCAGTGAAATAAATTTCATTGGAATCATATGTTTCCTTCTTCGTATTGCAATTTACGAAAACAGTAGTTTAGTTAGAAATTTAAGCTTTTTACACAATGATCCAAGTTTTACCTTAACGAGGGCTAATTTTTATTCATTTAGTTAACCATTCATGTACTAAATGTAATAGATATGATAGAATTATTACTGTTGAGAAAAAAGTCTCTAACCTATGTCTTCGAACGGCATGGGAGGACTGAAGAAACAGTAATCATGTAGTAAAGTCCCTTTAAGGCCGCATTCATAACCATAGCCTTTGGGATTAAGGTACTAAAGAATATAGGGTGTTAATGAACGAGTTTTTCAGAATTTGAGTGATTTTAAACGGCTCTAATTTTTCTTCAACAAGGAACCTTCGGCTGAATTATGAAGTTCCTGGAGTACGGTGAGAATGTTATTTGAGTGAATTAAATGTACTGATGGGAATTATAAATCTTCCGGGAAAAAGAAGTAGTGGTTAAGTCGCCTGCTCGTGAAGAGACTGAAATCTAGAGTCGAGTACCTCTTATACAGATTTTTAGTTGAATGAAATTATCACTCTGGACCAGTGTGTACATTTATACTAAACTTCCCTGTAAATGAAAAACAATGTGTCACAGCTGGACACTTCGAAAGTTAGCCTTTCATGAACAATGCTCTTACCAAATGAGGTATCCAGGCACGATACAAGAGCAATTCCCACCCCCGTCATTCTCTCGTAGCTTCACTTCTGCCAGTACCTCTCTCCGACTTTCCAAATTTCACATAAGCTCTTTTGCACTCGCTGCTCGATGAGAATATCTAGAAAGGAGGATGCTGCGGAGAAACGGCTTAGCCACTAGTACTAGAGGGTTGTTTCTAAATTGCCTGCAGCGGAGTGTGCACTGTTTTTAAAATATTCTGGCATATTAAGGCTGTGTGTTATTCCAGCACACAGTATTAATTCGCCAGGAAGTTTCTCTGGGTTTATGTTTATTTTCCTTACTTTCCGCACACTCAATAGGCTAAATTAAATACCAGAATTGGTTGCAGAACTTTATTGTCAATTGCAATGAAACAGAAAAAATAAAATCTACGTTTTTCACAACTTCGAGATGCAAAAGTACATGACTATGAAACTTCATAGTGATACACACCAACCTCTTTACAGATAGTTCAACGTCGAAACGTGTTATGTCTTACTTTGTGTAAGATTACGCACTCCCCTTGTATGGTGCACAATGGTGCAGAAGATGCATGGCGCAGATCCCTAATAAAGAACGATCAGTACATAATTGTTTATCGACTCACGAAGACTAGCTCCCTCCGTTTTGTTGCGTACCCAGATGGAGTAGTGATGAAATCAGTAGAATTGCATTAGTAGCCTGATAGTTACAGCTTTAAACTGAAGTCAAATACACGTCAGTGACAGCTGAAACATCATGCTCTCATGGTTTATGGTTTGGAGGTATTGTCGACCAACTCGATCTCTATATTCCTATACATACAAATTTTCTAATTAGCAGTCACTACATACGTTGCCGTCTGTCTAGCGAGCAGATGAAAGGTAACAACACAAAACAAAATAATAGCACATTCTCAGATACAACCGTTTAAATATTTTGTCTACTACGGTCGTTTCGGCATTATATTTGAATATTGTCCCCTTGAACACAACTCTCCCAGAATTATGTCAAATGGATCTTTTTTTTCCTTCTCGACGTTATTTAACACCGAATGATCCAACAGCCAAACAAACACTAATCATTCTTACCTTAAGAGCATACATACTTCTCTCAAAAATTTGATAGTTTTACTCAGTAGATTAAAACTTCTTTTCCCTATCGATTTCTGTCTTTCATGTGTAAAAACAGTTTATGTTTGTCCGTTTTTCAATATAAGGTATTAACTGTCTTAGTTATAACTTCCCAAATTACCACTGTTCGCTCAGTTGACTCTAGTTTTCCCCTTTCCTGTTTAGTTAAACTGGCAATGTATTTTACTGTGCCCTTTCCGAACAATTTAGCTTTATCGTCCACGTAACTAACTTTCGTTTTGGTTTTAAACGACAAACTACGCCGCTTGGGCTCCGTAAATTGTGATTCCACTGACTGATATTTTAAAACAACTCTTCCACAGGTTACCTCGCGATAAACTCTATCTTCTTAATCGAAATTACGTATCGTACTATTGAAAGACTTAGTGCTCATTCCATCCACTAAACACATCTTCATTGTAAGATACCTAATAGTCTTTCTTACCGAGACTGTCATTATATTGCCTCCAGCCGGCCTCAGAGCAATAAATGAATCGCGAGTAACATACCGCTGCGACAACAGTCTTCAGACGCCGTTAGTTTTATAGTTACAATAAACGATCTTTGGGCCCTTACAAATATTTTACAGTCTTTTTCCTTGGGTAAAAGCTGTTACTTTAACCTAAAAAAAGCATTCATTTTGTTTCAGAGACTATACTTGCGTTATATATTGCAGCCCTCTGTTACCCACATAAAGTAACACAGAACTAATACGTATTTCCGTCGTAGTTTTTCATCGCACCACAATTCCATCGTCAGTTTCGAGAGCGTCCATCTGCTCCAAGTATGATTCCATGACAAACAAAAAGAACGAATTAGAATTTTAATTCAATATTGTCTTACCTAATAGTCTTTACTTAATGAGTGAGAGCAGTAAAGGAAGTAGAATGGTTACGATACCTTACTCTTCTATTATTATTTAATTTATTTCTCCCACTAGTTTTATTTTCATAGCTTATTGTCAAACGGAAAAAAAGGTGTTTGAGGGAGGACGTTTTACTAATAAGGCTCATGTTAAGAAGATGGTTTTTACTGTTGGCATAGCAAGATAGCATCAGTAATGGAAGGAGATCTATCGAAAGTGTAGACAGTTTGTAGTTCTGGTTGGTACTTTGTTTCTCGTTTCATGTCACTGGTTCTTCGGTGCCAAATTTTTAAATAGCATTCTCTACAACCCCCAAATTTTGAAAAATTTATTCATTAATACTCCATAATAGTGACAGCATCGCCGATATCGCATGGATGTGAAAACTATCAAACATAATCCGATGGCAGTTCAGCCAAAATAGGCCTACTGTAAAAAATAAAAACAATCAAACTTAGCAGCGTTCTTGGAATTGTAATTATACGATGTCCCTAAAAGACCAAGTTCAGCAAAGACACTACAAGCGAACTCCATCAGGGCGGAAGAGTATCTGCCTAAATAGTTCAACTTTCATTAAAAAGGAAGCTGAAGAGGGGGTAGCAAATGGTGCACTTGACTATGACTGCCTATTTTGGTGAAATCTTGGGTTCGGAAACAACAACTTGTTACTGAGCTGGGGCGAAGAACATTTATTATCATATGGATGGAAAATTTTGTGAGTCTTTATTCCATCAATGTGACTGACGAAGCCACAAACGCAAAGTTCTTACTGAAATTTGACTAAATTACGAAAGTAAACTCCCTTATGGGAGTTTAGTGGTAATCTTACACCTGACTTCAACATCTGGACTTTATTAACGAGCAGATTTGGGACATTCTGATACCTGTGTTAACATTACCTAAATCGAAAGCTGCGTCCACATCCGTCCAGCGCCGCTACCCAGGAACAAGTGGACCTTCGCCTAACCGTCGTTCGTTTAAGAGGCGGTGGAGAGGATGGTTTGCCAACCTGACAGAGCTAATACTCGTGCCTTCGCGACCTCTCTAACCTGACTTGCACACTTACTTTACCAAACTTGTTCGCGTTTAGGGGTTGGTACTATCCTACCACAGAACCATTCTACTCTTGCAATGCTACGACCTCTGACCAAAGCTTTCTGCTACTTCACATAATTTCTCATTCATACCGTCCAGGTCGCACAAGGGAAAGACCGCAGGGAAACGTGGCACACTCGAAATAAAATCAATCAATAAATGAATAAACACCCTTTGGTGCATTCTCTCCTGCATGTTACCCACTGATTTATCTCTGCAAGGTAGAAACATTCTCGCTACAATTCTCATGTACCGGAATTTATTGAAAAAAGTTTGGAACGGTACAACAAGTTCCGTTTCACTGGATGAACATGAATACGGTAAAATCTGCCGAATACATTGTTTGCTCTTCAACAAAATCTTTATTTTGCTAACCATATGCCTCCTAGTAGTTAGAGCTTATAGTAGTGAGAATCTTTTTGTTCAGCTGGCTGTAGTTGTTGCTTGCTGTAATTTCTGTAGTTCGTGTTATGAAGATTTTCTGTAACGTAAGTGTCTTATGAAAAGTATAGGTTATTGGTAGGATTTCTTCCAATTCAGGGCCATTCTTTTGTGTTAATTATTTGAAGACATGTTGTCATTCTATAACAGTCAGATTGCATTGGGCTTGTATATTGTGGATAATAAACGAATAGGTCAAATTTGTGTTGTTGTCTTTCTCAGGGAAAATTCCGTAGTTCAGTGCTGAAATTATAAAAATAAGTAAACACAAAGAAGTTTCAAATGGTTCAAATGGCTCTGAGCACTATGGGATTCAACATCTGAGGTCATCAGTCCCCTAGAACTTAGAAGTACTTAAACCTAACTAATCTAAGGACATCACACACATCCATGCCCGAGGCAGGATTCGAACCTGCGACCGTAGCGATCGCACGGTTCCAGATTGAAGCGCCTAGAACCGCTCGGCCACAGCGGCCGGCAAAGAAGTTTCACCTGTCGACCCTTAGTCGAGGATACTTCACTGGAATCTTCTAACTTTCTTGTAGTTTGAATAATTAGTGCATGATTATAAATTAGTTATTGTTTAATGCTAGCGCGTAATTGTACATATGGAATTTCCTTTGTAGTTGTAGTTTCCTTTTGTTGTACTGTATTGTCATGAGCAAAGTAGCTGTGGCATGCATGTGGATTTACACTAAGTATCTCGCAGTCACTTTTGCAACTAATTAGATATTGATTATTCTCAGTGCTATTGTAGTGTGTCTTCCAATTTTTACTTTTCATAGTGTGTTTTTTGTGTTATTGTGCAAAGTGGTGTGATAATCATGGCGAGTGAAAAGCGTAAAACTACGCTGCAAAGCAAATTGAGAAATGACAGTGACGATGAGCATAGCTTGTTAGCACCACCTATTAACAAGTTGACAAATGTTCAAGACAATACTTTGGTAATAATGCATAGGGGCATGGACCAGATGGTAAATAAAGGGGTAGAAACTGAAACAATCACTGAACCGGGAACTATTGCCAATCGATCGGTCGGTAACAGTTCGCCTCAGCAATGTGAGATAACAGAACAAAATCTTGTAAATACCGTAGATTCAGGTTTTGCATGAATACACTTTTCTCAATTAAGTCAAGACACACACTCTGCTTTACAAAATACGAATATTTCCGGTGCAAACGCACTGATAAAAAACACAAAGGAACGTTTCAGTCATTAATGCATTGTTATTGTAATTAATTCGATAATTGGATCAAACAGAGAAACAAACACAGCAACAAATGGAACAACATCAGAAACAAACACAGCAACAACTTCAAAAGTTATACATAATTAACGAAATTAAACAAACACTTGTACAAACACGTGAAGATTTAACCGCTGGGATACTCAAAATCGAATCGAAATATATAAAAAAAAGAAATTCTGAAGGTGTAAAAACACAAATTTGTGAGCATTTTCAGTCTATTTTTCGTGACATGAAAACACACTAGAGAATCATGAAGCAGCCATAAAAGAACTGCAGACTATTGTACACGAAAATCACAACACCTTGCCGGCTAAAATTGACTCTGTTGCACCTACTGATACGGTCGCGCAACTTGTAAAAAATCAGAAAAACTTAAAGGACACAGTAGATACGATTACAATACAAATGGAAACTCTAAAACTTGGTTCGTGAAAAATTAGAAAAAGTTAAAAGACACAGTAGATACGATTACAACAGAAATGGGAACTCTAAAACTTTGTTCAGAAAAACACACGGAAGAAATCAGCACATTATCGGAAAAGGTAGTCGAACTTTCGGATATATTAACAAATGTATCTACGAAGGTAGATGATGATTCGAATGATACACGACCGGTAGCCTTTACTGACACACAGAAATATGAGGAAATTAGGAATTTCAAACAAATGAATACGCAACACAAAAGAGAAATGCAGGAAATACGTGATCAGTTGCAGAGGTGATACAAGAATTACATATTTCAGAGGATACTTGCGCTCCGACACGAGAAGAGGGACTTAGAAATACGGAAAAGTCACAAAGTAATAATACATGGTATTTCGGAGACTTTTAAAGGAGTCGGCAGGTTGCACCGAGCCTTGTGATGTAATCGCCGACACGATGTAACAATGACCAATTTGCGACTCGGCGACACGATGACTTTGACTATAAGCTCTTCATCACAACATGTAAATTTAAAACATTCAAGAATTTTAGTAATGACATACGTCCACAAGCTTGGCTTCATCAGTTTTCTGATTGTTTTTCTCCTAATTGGTCATTACAGCGTAGATTAGAATTTATGTGTGGCTATTTCGAAAATTAACCAGCTGTAAAATGTGATCGGTTAATCTGGACCGTCACAGGGAAGGAGATTTTTATCATGCCTTCCTTTCTGCGTAGTGGCTACTCTAGCTCAAGTAATATACGGCATTGTAATGATGAAGTATTTCGAACAGTCTGAATTTTCCAGCCCTTTAAAATATTTTGAAGATATATTACACAAGAATCAATATTTGTGAAACCCGTACCGCCCCTCGGAACTTATTCGCATTTGCTTAATTAAATTGTCTGAACACTTCAGACATATTATTTTGGCTGGACGTTGTGAAGACGTTGTGAAGCTTTTCAAGGGAAAATGAATTGGAAATCGACACAGACACTCGCGTGATGCGAAAACAGGAAAACAACAACAGTTACATGTCACATCCATCACAATTTCGTGACGACAGAGATAGTAACCGTGCAGGACAAGGCTACTGTTATAACGCAAATCGTGACCAAACCATACACCACCCGTAAGACAACCATTGGCAGAATAACAAAATAGTCCGCAGCTCGTGGTCGTGCGGTAGCGTTCTCGCTTCCCACGCCAGGGTTCCCGGGTTCGATTCCCGGCGGGGTCGGGGATTTTCTCTGCCTTGTGATGACTGGGTGTTGTGTGCTGTCCTTAGGTTAATTAGGTTTAAGTAGTTCTAAGTTCTAGGGAAGTGATGACCATAGATGTTAAGTCCCATAGTGCTCAGAGCCATTTGAACCATTTTGAACCAGAATAACAATAACTACAGAGAAAGATCACATTTCTGTGGTAATGACTATGACACAGACAACCGTAGTAATAGACAATATGGGGACCGGAATAATTATTACTAAGGGAGACAAAATAACGTTAGATGCAACAGTCCTCCACGTAATTACGATTCCGGGAGAAATTTTCCACCACTTAATCGACAAGAAAGAAATTACAGAAATTACTGACAAGACGTCAAACGCTGTAATCATAATAACAGACCTGAATTTAATCAGAAGTGACGCAGACTTCTCTTCCATTGTATTATTAGAACTGTTTTTAGGGACTTTGAGGAGAATTTTTACTTTATTGGCCAACAGCTTAGTACTTAACCTTTGTGTGGATCTGATCTATTTGATATTGTTAATATTAAAAAAAATTAACAGCTTAGTCTTCGCCACTGCCCAAAACACTTTGCAAAATTGCTGATGGGAGCAAGGCAGCTATGTAAGTAGCCTGTTTATATGTTGGCAGCGCTATAGACTGTATTAATATCGCTGATAGCGAGCGCTCTGTGCTCTCGGTAAGAGACTCTGTGGTTGGACGGACTTGGTGTTAACAGTTAGCAAGTGGACAGCTAGGACATGTGTCCTATGTGGAGACTCAGTGTTGGTAGCACATGCATTGTAAAATGAGGATGAATGTAGTTAGTAATGTTTGGGTGGTGGAATTATTGACAACTATATAATTTCTGGAACTGGATGAACATGAATAAGGTAAAATCTGCTAAATGCATTGTTTGCTCTTCAACCAAATCTTTCTTTTACTAACCATATGCCTCCAGTAGTTAGAGCTTGTAGTAGTTAGAATCTTTGCATCTAGCTGGCTGTAGCTGGTGCTTACTGTAATTCCTGTAGTTCGTGTTATGAAGATTTTCATGTGAGGTAAGTGACTTTCGAAAAGTATGGGTTATTGTTAGGATTTCTTCCAATTCAGGGCCATCTTTTTGTGTTAATTATTTGAAGCCATAGTGTTATTTTATAGCAGTTAGATTGCATTGGGCTTGTATATTTTGGGTAAAAAATGAATAGATTAAGTTTTTGTTGTCTTTGTCAGGGAAAATTATGTAGGTCAGTGTTGAAATGATAAAAATAAGTAAACACAAAGAAGTTTCATAAGTAGTTGGACAGAGCACTTACTTGTGATATTACTACAGCACTGATTTTCCCTGCTCTGATATCGTTCCCCGCTAAATTTTCCGGAATAAGCTGTCAACGGACAGAGTCGGTAATTTACAGTGACTTGGAGAGACAAAAAAATCACTGGTTCAGATATCTGTTATGAATGATATATTCACAGCTAAGATGATGGTTTATGTGAAAGCAATTCTGAAGCATCGCTACAGCTTTAACATCAGCGAAGAAAATTTTCCAGTAAGTTTCTGAAGCTACAGGAGCTGAAGCTGCAGGAGTCGTTTCACAAGGTGGCTGTGAAGCGTTTCCTTTTTATTTTTCTTATCTTCTTCTGATTTAACTGTTCTTCGAAATGATCCATTGTAGAGAAAAGACAATTTTTTACTAAATTTCACAAGGTGGCCATAAAGCGTTTCCTTTTTATTTCTCTTATCTTCTTTTTACGTAGCTGTTGTTCGAAAAGATGAATTTTAGAGAAAAGACAATTTATTCCTAAATGTATCTGGTAAAGTATGTTGCTTGTTAACAAACCAGCGAGTACGTTTCATCAATGTAATGGGTATTTATACCCAGCAAAAGCTCCAGAACTGTCGAAGAAAGTAAAAATAATTCAGTGAAATTACAAAAAAGTCAGAGGTGCACAAAAATTTCTATTCATTTAAATGGCGACCAGTTTCGGAGTTGTGTCTATTATCAAGTCATCCACATAAGTCCTACCATAACACCATAATGTGCAGACGCTTTGCCACATTACTTGTATGAGTGGGCAAGATCCTATTTGTGTACGATAGTTCAGTGCTTCATTGTTTTGTTGCAAGCAGTGAAAGTGGATAAAATATTGTTGTCATATGCCTACCATTTCGTCTTTCTATCTCGTGAGCTCGTACTGATAACATGTACGGACGATTCGTCTGTAATTCACTCGCTTAATATGTACTATTTTCACTATAACTAGTCGATTTAATTGTTTAAAAAGAACTACCGTCCTGTCTCCTGATCATAGATATAAGTTTTAACGTGTTTTGAATGTTTTTAAGCTGCTAGATAGGAGGTGTTGGAAGCGGATTGTTCGGGATGAACGACCGAACACTATTCGTGTTCTTTAGTCAGTTATTTCTCTATCGGTAGTTAGAACTTCCCTGACATATTTTATCCGATGATTTCCTTTTCCGTACATAACACCTCATTGTGAGAGTTGTGTGGTTTTGATCGGTTACCGACTTCGAAGAATGGCGCTTACCCCTCTAATCACTGCCCGATTATAAGAAAAATGAAGGGTTGACAGAGCAGTACAGGTAAGCTTCAGTCAAAGTTACAGAATTTCAGTGAGCTTCACCGTACAGTAATCTTAAAAGAGGTTATTGTCCGTCATCAGTGTGGCTTACCTCCATGTCACAAAGAAGGAAGAAAGACTTGCTTTAAAGTCCTGCCAACATCGAGGTCATGAGAGACGGAGCACAAGCTCGGATTTTGTCAAGGATGGGGAAAGAAATCGGCCGTGCCCTTTCGAAGAACCATCCCGGAAATTGTACACATTTCAATCAACGTATCATGTTACTTAATGTTTACGACATTGCGCATGAGGGGCTTTCCGCATAGGCCCCGGCGACAGCAACGCTTCTTCCCCAGGCTGTCTACAGTGGAGGTAAAGTGCGACACTATTTCCAACTGTTTCTCTTTTGGTGTTGCAAACGCAGCGTTTTTGCTAACTATTTTAATATTTTTTTTTTACTTTATAAATTATTTTAATAGTTACTATCTTCTTACTTCGACGTTGTTCCTGGGTTCTTTAGTAGGCTGGGTATGGCTTAAGTCCCCAATACACTTTATCATAGACGCTCGCACATTCGTGAGTCAGAAGCTTTAAATACCTGGATGTACACTGAAGCGCCAAAGAAACTGGTAAGGCAAGCGTATTCAAATACAGAGATATGTAAAAAGGCGGACTACGGCGCTGCGGTTGGCAATTCCTATATAAGACGACAAGTGACTGGCGCAGTTGTTAGATCGGTTGCTGTTGCTACAATAGCAGATTATCAAGATTCAAGTGAGTTTGACCATGGTGTTATAGTCGGCGCAGGAGCGATGGGACAAAGCATCTCCGAGGTAGCGATGAAGTGCGGATTTTCCAGTGCGACCATTTCACGAGTGTACCGTTGTTGTTGTTGTTGTGGTCTTCAGTCCTGAGACTGGTTTGATGCAGCTCTCCATGCTACTCTATCCTGTGCAAGCTTTTTCATCTCCCAGTACCTACTGCAACCTACATCCTTCTGAATCTGCTTGGTGTATTCATCTCTTGGTCTCCCTCTACGATTTTTACCCTCCACGCTGCCCTCCAATACTAAATTGGTGATCCCTTGATGCCTCAGAACATGTCCTACCAACCGATCCCTTCTTCTGGTCAAGTTGTGCCACAAACTTCTCTTCTCCCCAATCCTATTCAATACTTCCTCATTAGTTATGTGATCTACCCATCTAATCTTCAGCATTCTTCTGTAGCACCACATTTCGAAAGCTTCTATTCTCTTCTTGTCCAAACTATTTATCGTCCATGTTTCACTTCCATACATGGCTACACTCCATACGAATACTTTCAGAAACGACTTCCTGACACTTAAATCTATACTCGATGTTAACAAATTTCTCTTCTTCAGAAACGCTTTCCTTGCCATTGCCAGCCTACATTTTACATCCTCTCTACTTCGACCATCATCAGTTATTTTGCTCCCCAAATAGCAAAACTCCTTTACTACTTTAAGTGCCTCATTTCCTAATCTAATTCCCTCAGCATCACCCGACTTAATTAGACTACATTCCATTATCCTTGTTTTGCTTTTGTTGATGTTCATCTTATATCCTCCTTTCAAGACACTGTCCATTCCATTCAACTGCTCTTCCAAATCCTTTGCTGT
Organism: Schistocerca serialis cubense; assembly: GCF_023864345.2. NCBI lineage: Eukaryota > Metazoa > Arthropoda > Insecta > Orthoptera > Acrididae > Schistocerca > Schistocerca serialis. The sequence goes on from NC_064642.1 coordinate 337,355,880, forward strand.
CTCTGACAGAATTACAATGTCATCGGCGAACCTCAAAGTTTTTATTTCTTCTCCATGAATTTTAATACCTACCCCGAATTTTTCTTTTGTTTCCTTTACTGCTTGCTCAATATACAGATTGAACAACATCGGGGAGAGGCTACAACCCTGTCTTACTCCCTTCCCAACCACTGCTACCCTTTCATGTCCCTCGACTCTTATAACTGCCATCTGGTTTCTGTACAAATTGTAAATAGCCTTTCGCTCCCTGTATTTTACCCCTGCCACCTTCAGAATTTGAAAGAGAGTATTCCAGTCAACATTGTCAAAAGCTTTCTCCAAGTCTACAAATGCTAGAAACGTAGGTTTGCCTTTCCTTAATCTTTCTTCTAAGATAAGTCGTAAGGTCAGTATTGACTCACGTGTTCCAGTGTTTCTACGGAATCCAAACTGATCTTCCCCGAGGTTGGCTTCTACTAGTTTTTCCATTCGTCTGTAAAGAATTCGTGTTAGTATTTTGCAGCTGTGACTTATTAAGCTGATAGTTCGGTAATTTTCACATCTGTCAACACCTGCTTTCTTTGGGATTGGAATTATTATATTCTTCTTGAAGTCTGAGGGTATTTCGCCTGTTTCATACATCTTGCTTACCAGATGGTAGAGTTTTGTCAGGACTGGCTCTCCCACGGCCGTCAGTAGTTCCAATGGAATATTGTCTACTCCGGGGGCCTTGTTTCGACTCAGGTCTTTCAGTGCTCTGTCAAACTCTTCATGCAGTATCATATCTCCCATTTCATCTTCATCTACATCCTCTTCCATTTCCATAATATTGTCCTCAAGTACATCGCCCTTGTATAGACCCTCTATATACTCCTTCCACCTTTCTGCTTTCCCTTCTTTGCTTAGAACTGGGTTTCCATCTGAGCTCTTGATATTCATACAAGTCGTTCTCTTATCTCCAAAGGTCTCTTTAATTTTCCTGTAGGCGGTATCTATCTTACCCCTAGTGAGATAGGCCTCTACATCCTTACATTTGTCCTCTAGCCATCCCTGCTTAGCCATTTTGCACTTCCTGTCGATCTCATTTTTGAGACGTTTGTATTCCTTTTTGCCTGTTTCACTTACTGCATTTTTATATTTTCTCCTTTCATCAATTAAATTCAATATTTCTTCTGTTACCCAAGGATTTCTACTAGCCCTCGTCTTTTTACCTACTTGATCCTCTGCTGCCTTCACTACTTCATCCCTCAAAGCTACCCATTCTTCTTCTACTGTATTTCTTTCCCCCATTCCTGTCAATTGCTCCCTTATGCTCTCCCTGAATCTCTGTACAATCTCTGGTTCTTTCAGTTTATCCAGGTCCCATCTCCTTAAATTCCCACCTTTTTGCAGTTTCTTCAGTTTTAATCTACAGGTCATAACCAATAGATTGTGGTCAGAGTCCACATCTGCCCCTGGAAATGTCTTACAATTTAAAACCTGGTTCCTAAATCTCTGTCTTACCATTATATAATCTATCTGATACCTTTTAGTATCTCCAGGGTTCTTCCATGTATACAACCTTCTTTCATGATTCTTAAACCAAGTGTTAGTTATGATTATGTTGTGCTCTGCGCAAAATTCTACCAGGCGGCTTCCTCTTTCATTTCTGTCCCCCAATCCATATTCACCTACTATGTTTCCTTCTCTCCCTTTTCCTACACTCGAATTCCAGTCACCCATGACTATTAAATTTTCGTCTCCCTTCACAATCTGAATAATTTCTTTTATTTCATCATACATTTCTTCAATTTCTTCGTCATCTGCAGAGCTAGTTGGCATATAAACTTGTACTACTGTAGTAGGTGTGGGCTTCGTATCTATCTTGGCCACAATAATGCGTTCACTATGCTGTTTGTAGTAGCTTACCCGCATTCCTATTTTCCTATTCATTATTAAACCTACTCCTGCATTCCCCCTATTTGATTTTGTGTTTATAACCCTGTAGTCACCTGACCAGAAGTCTTGTTCCTCCTGCCACCGAACTTCACTAATTCCCACTATATCTAACTTCAACCTATCCATTTCCCGTTTTAAATTTTCTAACCCACCTGCCCGATTAAGGGATCTGACATTCCACGCTCCGATCCGTAGAACGCCAGTTTTCTTTCTCCTGATAATGACATCCTCTTGAGTAGTCCCCGCCCGGAGATCCGAATGGGGGACTATTTTACCTCCGGAATATTTTACCCAAGAGGACGCCATCATCATGTAATCATACAGTAAAGCTGCATGCCCTCGGGAAAAATTACGGCTGTAGTTTCCCCTTGCTTTCAGCCGTTCGCAGTACCAGCACAGCAAGGCCGTTTTGGTTATTGTTACAAGGCCAGATCAGTCAATCATCCAGACTGTTGCCCTTGCAACTACTGAAAAGGCTGCTGCCCCTCTTCAGGAACCACACGTTTGTCTGGCCTCTCAACAGATACCCCTCCGTTGTGGTTGCACCTACGGTACGGCTATCTGTATCGCTGAGGCACGCAAGCCTCCCCACCAACGGCAAGGTCCATGGTTCATGGGGGGGGGGGGGGGGGGGGGGAGTGTACCGTGAATATCAGGAATCCGGTAAAACATCAGATCTCTTCATCACTGCGGCCGGAAAACGATCCTTCAAGAACGGGACCAGCGACGACTGAAGAGAATCGTTCAACATGACAGAAGTGCAACCCTGGGGAAGTTGCTGAATATTTCAATGCTGGGCCACTAACAAGCGTCAGCGTGCGTGTCATTCAACGGAACATCATCGATAATGGCTTCCGAAGCCGAAGGCCCAATCGCGTACACTTTGTACGATAAAGCTTTACGCCTCGCCTGGGCTCGTCAACACTGATATTCGACTGTTGATGACTGAAAACATGTTGCCTCGTCGAATGAGTCTCGTTTCAAATTGTATCGAGCGGATGGACGTGTACGAGTAGGGAGACAACCTCATGAATCCATGGACCCTGCATGTCAGCAGGGACTCTTCAGGCTGGTGGAGGCTCTGTAATGGTGTGTGGCATGAGCAGTTGGAGTGATATGCGTCCTCTGATACGTCTAGATACGACTCTGACAGGTGACAGCTACGTAAGCATGCATCCATTCATGTCCATTGTGCATTCCTACGGACTTCGGCAATTCCAGCAGGACAAAGCGACTCCCCAGACCTCTAGAAAGTGGTTCCAGGAACACTGTGCTGAGTTTAAACACTTCCACTGGCCACCTAACGCCCCAGACATGAACATTATTGAGCATATCTGGGATACCTTGCAACGTGCTGTTGAGAAGAGATCTCCAACCTTCGTACTCTTACTGATTTATGGACAGCCCTGTAGGATTCATGGTGTCAGTTCCCTCCAGCACTATTTCAGACATTACTCGAGTCCATGCCACGTCGTGTTGCGACACTTCTGCATACTTGCGGGGGCCCTACACGGTATTACGCAGGTATACCAGTTTCCTTGGCTCTTCAGTGTAAATGTTAGGACTGGCTTTATCCTGTTTAAATAGGACCTTTAATCTTTTGACTGTAAGTAGACACAGAGTTTATCGCTTTTATTTGTCGGTTTCTTGGCATGGCTAAATTTCTGATAAATTCTTTTATTCCTATGTACACAGTGAAGCACCTGAAGATGCAAATTTAATATGCGAAAAGGGTCGTGTTCTCCAGTAAAGAATTCTAACAGTTGCAGCAGTCCTGTTTATTCAAATCTCGTTATTTGCCTGGAGCGATTTAGGAAAATCACGTCTCCATGTCGCGACGGTTAACTTAAATGAAATCTTTTTTCCTGCTGTCTAACGTCGCGCCTCTGAGAGACTTTCAACTGAAAATCGCATTGCAAGACAGGGCAGAAAGTAATATTACAGCGGCAGTCCTTTCCTTTACTTTGCACAGAAAGTGGCAGCCATCTTTGCTTTTGAGACTAGTACCTATCTAAAATATGCAGCCTAGACCTTGCGAGCTGAGTAAGTCCGTAATTCTGGATGGAATCTACAGAAGGGCAGCGAAAGCATTTCTTACGGTGGCAGCATCAGTAGGAGCCGAGTGCCGTGTCCTCCTTCGTTGGACCGCGTAGGAGAAACCCTGTTAGATGCAGTGGTCGTCCTGCGTTTCACCGACATTCAGCGACGAGCCTCAGCGTATGGTACGCTTCTGCTTGCTCTGTTTCACAGAAGACCCACTCTCGTGTCTCTTCCATCAATCACTGCCCCCAGCAAGAAACACTCTCACAGTCCGTCTTTCAACCTACTTATTTACCTTCATACTTTAGATCGCTGCGTGGTTCAGAACAGTACAAAAATTTTGTGTTTACTTTATTTGTGTAAAATAAAACACTGCAATATTATTTAGTAATAAATATAATAGTATAATGGTTTATACATGGTGTTAACTAATATGGAGGAAACCTCTGGGGAGTGGATAGTGGACTTAAGAAGAAGCAAAGAAAAAAAGGGTTAATATACACATATTGTCAATTTTTCATTTGCTTGTTTGCTTAGTTTCTGTCGTGTCTTTTCAAATTTCCAGCTTGGCTCAATCGTTACCCAAAATGTCTATCATTAGTCTTGCCTTCTAAATGCCGCATTGTCTTATTCGCTTCCATATTCGAGGTAGCTGCTGTATCCGCTGAAATCGTTGTAAGAATGGAGAAGAATCTCAACAATTACAATAGGTCTTGAGTTCGCTAAGTCTTTTAAATGTCTCCGAAAGTAAAGCAATGGATTGAGATCAGGTGATCTATCAGGCCAAGGTCTTGCCGCCCGAAGACCTATCCATTTACGAGTATTTGGGAAGTGCTGATTTAAAGTTGTTCTTGCTTGCAGAGCAAAACAAGGTGGTACCCCACCGTGCATGAACCACATATTCTGACGTCAGTGTAGTGGAACGCCCTTTAGCGAAACGTTTAAATGCTCCATTAGGAATTCACTGTATGATGCTCCAGACAGTGTTCCATGGAAAATTAAAGACCTAATTAAACTCTCTCCAATTATGCCGGACCACACGTTAGTGCAAAGCTGTTGTTGATGTCTTGTTTCCGAAACTGCAAAAAGATTCTCATCCACTCATAAAAGAATGCTGTGAATATTCTGCACTCCATTCCTGGTAAACTGTGCTTCATCAGTGAACAGGACGATGGAAGGTGTTGTTCCTCAGTAACCAAGTAAAAATCGTTTCTGAATCGACAATCTGTTTCAATGAGACCTTGCACTCTGAAGATGGTACGAATAATGCAGTTGCTCTCGTAACACTTTCCACATTGTCACATGACTCAGATTCTCAGTTTCTACTATTTCTCTCGTATTGTTGCCAGTATTGTCCTCAGTATCATGAAGTATTCGTTCCTCTACATCAGGTGCTCTACCACTATTTCGCCTTCCACAATGAAATGAACTTTTCTCAAGAAAGCCTGTCTCCATTAGACGTTCACGTACTCTTTGGAACGTACTATTGTTCAGCAAATGTCTATTAGCAAATCTTTCGGGATACAAATATCTGGCTTCAGACGCATTGCTGTTTGTAAGTCCACACATCAGGTGCATGTCCGCCATGCGACGATTACAAAAGGTTTTAGCCAGAAGTGTTCAGTGAGAAAACGGGCGTGACTGGAAGTCAAGAAGTCGATCTCCAGCTGAGGTCGCTAAAGTACGCTTGTTCGGTGGCGTGCATCTCGGGTATAACAGATTCGATTCCTGATGGGGGAAGTACACAGTACACTAGACCAAAAAGAACTGTACAGTAAACTCCCACTACCGACTATCTTCTCAACACTAAAATTATTTGTTCATTTGTTAGTACCGCCGCAACTAAGACTAACATATGAAAGTTTTGACTTAACAGTTCCCAAAACAAACAGCATTTGAAAAGTAAAAATATCCGTGGAACCAAGACGGAAATCTGAAAAAAAGACGGAAACGAAGTAAACAGGTAACAACAAAGAAACTTGTCTTACTAATAAAATAAAATGAATCCAGCATATGTAAGTGTGAACCTTTTGTTTGTTGTTAGGTCTTCTGACCATCCCCCAGAGGTTTCCCACGTATTAGTTAACACCCTGAATAATAACAGAAAATGTTCCTGTTTTAATTTCCTTCTCAGGTTTTCCGCCAATGGCAGGCTTCTTGTCTGATCTTAGTGACGTTCGCCTCTCTTTATCTTTGGTGCGTAAAAGACTGGAAGGCTTCCATCTTTGTGCCCTTAGACGGTCTGGTGCCAAATCTGTCAGCTTTGAGGGAAAAAATGTCAAAATGTAGCATTAATGCTATCGTCAGTGAACATGCTCATCTAGATCATGCAGCGTCTACGTGAATGGTTCATGTTTTGCTCACTTCCTGACTGCATAAATACTTTGCTTATGGTTTTCATTTGAGTTACGAGCCCAAAGAAAGCCAATTTTAACTGAAAATAATATATTCTGCTTACCAATTACCATTCAGAATGAGACTATGAAATTAACATAACACATAAACGAGGCGCCTGTCTGGAATCTCGTCCTCTTCATTCATTTCGCGATTCATCATTCCGCTAAAATCATTTGCCATCGTTTAAAAAGCTGTGGTGAATAGATGAACGCTAAACAGCGACGTTTAATTCGAGTGACATGGCCGTGTGCCTTAAACTTCACACCGGAACGGTCACAGCACGCACGCAAAACGCTGTTGGCTACTTTCAAAGCGACGCATAAAATTTTCATCGCCGCGTTCTCTTATCGGGCCGCTTAGCGCGCGATATGGAACGGGAAACACTAAATAAATAATGGGCATATGTGACAGGCCGAGGCAGCAAGTTTTATTAACATGTACACGCACGCACGCACGCAAGCGAGCGCTGGCAGTTCCATCTGATACGGTATCTCGCTGTGCAATATTTATTACATGACAGCTTGTAGTTCGCAAGGTCGCGCCAGATATGACAGAAAGCAAGGCCTCCCCAGGGGGGAAAAATAATTAATGAATGCGAAATTTATGCAGCAAAAAAAGTAATATATGACATTTTGTAGCGCCGCCTTTTATCCGCGAGGTCATTAATCATCCGCCTGATTGATCGATATTATGACAGTATTTATGGCACAGAAAACATCGCCTGCCCCCTCCTCCGTCCTCGTGCCTGTGTGCAGGGCGCAGCGCTCTCATCAATGTCGTAATTTATCGCGAATTTTGAATTGCGTTCTGTTTATGTACAGGTCACTTATCGGCAGAGAGATATTTAATCAACGTAGAACAAAACGTTGCGGAATAAAGGCGTGCGCGCGCCCACCCTGTGGTTCCGCTCTGACACGTATTTGTTCGCGCATACGCGCGCGTTCGCGCCGAGCGTTATCGTCCGTTCCGAACAGTGCTCCGGCAGATACTGTAGGTCGATGGGCGACCAGCGCCGGCTTATCGGAGTAGCGCCAGCGAAGCAGCAGTTGAACGACGACAGCGGCAAGGGCCACTCTGCACAATGGACCGGACTTTCCACTTATTACCTAGATAACAAATCTCGCCAAAAAGGCTACTCCTAGTTGAGGGCGCATCGTCAAGATAAAATCGTAAAAATAACGGTGTCATAGCAAACCACTGTACACGAACGTCAACTCCAAATGCTTTCGTGGGGAAGAAACTATACTCCTGGAAATTGAAATAAGAACACCGTGAATTCATTGTCCCAGGAAGGGGAAACTTTATTGACACATTCCTGGGGTCTGATACATCACATGATCACACTGACAGAACCACAGGCACATAGACACAGGCAACAGAGCATGCACAATGTCGGCACTAGTACAGTGTATATCCACCTTTCGCAGCAATGCAGGCTGCTATTCTCCCATGGAGACGATCGTAGAGATGCTGGATGTAGTCCTGTGGAACGGCTTGCCATGCCATTTCCACCGGGCGCCTCAGTTGGACCAGCGTTCGTGCTGGACGTGCAGACCGCGTGAGACGACGCTTCATCCAGTCCCAAACATGCTCAATGGGGGACAGATCCGGAGATCTTGCTGGCCAGGGTAGTTGACTTACACCTTCTAGAGCACGTTGGGTGGCACGGGATACATGCGGACGTGCATTGTCCTGTTGGAACAGCAAGTTCCCTTGCCGGTCTAGGAATGGTAGAACGATGGGTTCGATGACGGTTTGGATGTACCGTGCACTATTCAGTGTCCCCTCGACGATCACCCGTGGTGTACGGCCAGTGTAGGAGATCGCTCCCCACACCATGATGCCGGGTGTTGGCCCTGTGTGCCTCGGTCGTATGCAGTCCTGATTGTGGCGCTCACCTGCACGGTGCCAAACACGCATACGACCATCATTGGCACCAAGGCAGAAGCGACTCTCATCGCTGAAGACGACACGTCTCCATTCGTCCCTCCATTCACGCCTGTCGCGACACCACTGGAGGCGGGCTGCACGATGTTGGGGCGTGAGCGGAAGACGGCCTAACGGTGTGCGGGACCGTAGCCCAGCTTCATGGAGACGGTTGCGAATGGTCCTCGCCGACACCCCAGGAGCAACAGTGTCCCTAATTTGCTGGGAAGTGGCGGTGCGGTCCCCTACGGCACTGCGTAGGATCCTACGGTCTTGGCGTGCATCCGTGCGTCGCTGCGGTCCGGTCCCAGGTCGACGGGCACGTGCACCTTCCACCGACCACTGGCGACAACATCGATGTACTGTGGAGACCTCACGCCCCACGTGTTGAGCAATTCGGCGGTACGTCCACCCGGCCTCCCGCATGCCCACTATACGCCCTCGCTCAAAGTCCGTCAACTGCAAATACGGTTCACGTCCACGCTGTCGCGGCATGCTACCTTGTTAAAGACTGCGATGGAGCTCCGTATGCCACGGCAAACTGGCTGACACTGACGGCGGCGGTGCACAAATGCTGCGCAGCTAGCGCCATTCGACGGCCAACACCGCGGTTCCTGGTATGTCCGCTGTGCCGTGCGTGTGATCATTGCTTGTACAGCCCTCTCGCAGTGTCCGGAGCAAGTATGGTGGGTCTGACACACCGGTGTCAATGTGTTCTTTTTTCCATTTCCAGGAGTGTATAATGCGCATAACTGGATGAAGAAATGCACTGATTACAGTGAAAGTCGGGAGCTCTATCTTCTTATCTCGTGTTTTCTACTGAAAATCTCGTGCTTGTACTCTTATTAACTTTACTATTACAGAGATCGCCTAAACTTTATTTTTTTTATATTGGTTCTATGCGCAACAAATAACTTACTTGGTCTTTCTGCTGCCACTGCTTGATCTGCTGCATTCCATTATTTAACAAAAAACATATAAAAAAACTATTATTCATGCTGAGTGCAATGCATGTTCTGTATGGCGGCTCCTGCTGTTCCTGCGGCTGCTGCTGCTTACTACAACCACATATAATTCAATAGAAAGGGTTTGGTCAAATATAAACTCGATAAATGATAACCCAAACACGTAATTCCTTTCTTTCCAAAACTAAATTCTGAAAGCGATTCTTTCTCATTCAATTAACAAAACGCTAGAAGCTCTTTGAATAATCGCTTCGTATGTAAATCTGCCTCCAGTGGCATTAAAGCAATATTACAAATTAATCAAACTCTTGAGACAGACTGAAATACTTCTCAATTAAATACATAGTGAAACAATTCCCTGACAATTACAAAATCTATTCGCCTAACAATGATTTCCCTTAAGAATTCAACTCCTATCATAATCAAAATTACCGTCTGCTGCTAACTAGCGCACCAGAGCAGGCGGGCTCCTACTCTGATTCAAAACTGCCACTAGTTAATCCGAGCGCTGCGAAGCGCGACAATAATATCTTAGATTCCAGAGCTTGTGTATGCGCGCTGTAGCCAAAGAACTTGTAAAAAATAACTAGACTCACTGATGGCGCTGCAGTCACGGGATAATTTGAACCTTCGGCTGGACGCCATTATAGTGGTTGTAGTCTGATACCGGCACGGTAACTCAGCGTGTTCGGTCAGAGGGTTAGCTGCTCTCTGTAATAAAAAAAACTGAGTTAATGGATCAGCTACGAACTGAAACGGGTGTCTTTCGACGTCCGCCCCGAGCAAATACAACGAACGAAAACGAACAAAATGAGATTAAAAAAAAAAAAAGATGGGTTGTGTAGTATTGTTGTTTATGAAGACCCTGATTCAACGTTGTATATTTGTTCGAGCGTACATACAGTATTTGTTACTCGTAATTCTACTGTCTGTACGTTCCAATCAAAAGAAGTACAATGGTGAAGAGTTGTGCAGTGATTAATTGTACAAATAAATTCGAGAAAGGAACGAATATTACATTTCACAGGTATGTGAATATTTGAAGTTGTTTTGTATGTCAGTGCACTTGCTTAATAAATGTTTTTGTAACACAGTATTAGCATAATGTCTGTGCGTCTATTTGCAGGTTTCCTTTCTCAAAACCACAGCTGTTACAAAAATGGTTACACGTTGTCAGGAGGCAAGATTTCCGACCGACAGAATACCATTTTATACGTTCTGATCATTTTGAAGAAAGTTGGCTGATCGGTAGTGTTCTCATGGTCTAGGTTAGGTCGAAACTTGATAATTTGGTCGTGAGTTGCCAAAGCACTATGCCATATGAAACTCACTTCTCGTCATAAAATCTAAAGCAAGGTAGAGTCAGAAAGTATCTATTAATACAGTGGGCAAATCTTCGAGTATTTTGATGCATTTTGCGTACATCTATCGTAAATGAACTACGAAAAATGCTAGGGGTCCAGTACATAGCTTTTAGCTACGGCAGATTCCATGTAGTACGTAAGATAAATTCATAAACAGTGGCTAGTTGCCGTTCATTCATAAATTAAAAAGTATATTGTAGTAACGTATTTAAATGAGGCATTATGTTTGTAACCTAACTCAAGGGAAGGCATTTTATAACCAAAAGCGATGTATAAACATTCGAACTCCGCGCGTCAGTTTACCACTCTAATGGCCGCCGCCCAGCTATTCAATTTGTCCGCTCTTCACAGTCGACCACTCGTGCGGTTGTGGGAGCCTGGCTGTAGCCAACCTTTAAATCCTGAGAGAGTATTGCCAACTCTCAACAGTACTGATAACATATTACTGGAAACAGTAGCTACGAGGGCTGTTCGGAAAGTAAGGTCCGATTGGTCGCGAAATGAAAGCCACAGTGAAAATCGAAAATTTTCTATTCGCAACATTTAGCCACACGTTCCTGCTACCCTCCTGAACAGGCGCCGCTCCGACTTAGACAGTTCTCGCAGCATGGTACAAACTTTCGAGTACCCTCGTTACAGAAGGCAGCCGACTGTGCTTTCTGATAGTTATCTACACCAGGTCTGCTCAAAAATTTCCCGGAACGTTCGTAATTTCACGCCAATGGTGTGTTGGATCGGAATGCGGTTGGTATCCCAGAATACGCCTGTGTTTAATGTTTAAATGAAGGAAGTTTCATTGTTGTATGTCTCTTAGTTATTGTTCAATGCTGTAGTGAGTAGAACGTTCTGTCGCACAGTTTGCAAATTTCGAGATGGCAGAGTTAGACGAGCAACGCGTCTGCATTAAATTTTGCGTGAAACTCAAGAAAACCTTTACAGAGACACGCTAAATGATGCAGGAAGCCTGTGGTGATGAGTGCTTAAGCCGAAGTCGGTGTTACGAATGGTTCACACAGTTTAAAAATGGCCGGACGGAAGTTAAAAGACGATCCTCGTTCAGGACGCCCTTCGACGTCTACCAACGACGCTCATGTAAGGAGCGTCAACGAAATTGTGCGTGCCAGTCGAAGACTGACTGTCCGAGAGATTGTAGAAGAATGTTGGATCATGTCATGAAGTCCTGCCACAGCATTTTGGAATGCATCGTGTTGCCTCCTACTTCGTACCACTGCTCATGAGTCAAGACCAGAAAGACCACTTCGCAGTCTGTGAAGAGCTTTAGGATCGTGCAAATGAGAACGATGTTATGACAAAGGTACCACCTCCACGATGGGTCAGGAGGGGTTCTCCAAGACCAAAAGAAGCCCATCATATCAGGTAAAATGTCAAATCCATGCTCATAGTTTTCTTTGACTTTGAAGGATTAGTTCATCATGAAATTGTACTACAAGGACTCACAGTTAATCGACGGTACTGTTGGGACGTGTTGCGACGCATGCGAGAAAATATGACAGGGAAAAGACCTGAAATGTGGCGAGACAATTCATGGCTCTTGCATCACGATCACGATAACACATTCATCCGTGTTGGTGCGTGACTACTGCACAAAAAACGAAATCACTGTGCTGCCTCATCTTCCGTACTCTCCAGACTTGACCCCTGCGGACGTGTTTTTCATTTCCAAAGTTGAAAACCCCGTTGAAAAGACGAAGATATGCAACGATAGACGAGAAAAAAGAAAATTCGCAGACGGTGCTTCACACGATCCGGCAAGAAGCGTACCAAGACTGCTTCCGGAAGTATAAACGGCGTTGGCAGCGGTGTATCAAATGTGGAGGAAAGTACAGGGCGGCGCAGGGAAGCGGGAAATTTCGAAATAACGTCATTTCCATGAATAAATTCATAAAACTAGTAATTTATTAACGAAATCGAATGTATTCACTATGCCATTATTCAGTATGTCTTTACAATTAAAATGTCCAAAAGTGTCTCTTTACTTTTTAAAGATGACATCGGAAAATGTGCTCCCATTCGGCGTTCACACTCTAACAGCCTGTTATGAAAACTCTGGAATGCGCGGTGTAGCAAATCTTGGGGAATGACAGTGATTTCGTTTTCACTGTTCTCCTTCAGTTCATGGATTGTTGCAGGACGTGTACGGCACACCTTGCCTTTAAGATATCCCCACAGGAAGAAGTCGCACACACTAAGATCAGGGGATCTCGCAGGCCATACAATGTCATCGTTACGTGAAATAATGCGTCTTCCAAACAACTGACGAACTGCTGCCATCGATTGTCGAGCAGTGTGTGACGTGGCTCCGTCCTGCTGAAACCACATGTTTTCGACGTTAAGATTAAGCTCGTACAGTCTCGGTGTAAAGATTGTTTGAAGCATTTCAACATATCGAGCGGATGTTACTGTCACTACACTACCATCCTCACGTTCAAAAAAATAAGGGCCGGTAACACCATGACATGATACAGCACACCATATTGTGACCTTGGCGCTATGTAGTGGTCGCTGGTGAAACTCACAAGGATTGTCCTGTGCCCAATAACGAAAATTCTGTTTGTTCACGAATCCGTTCAGGTGGAAATGGGCTTCGTCTGATATCCATAAGTTACCAAGGAAATTCGCGTCCTCGTTGATTTTAGCCAATATCTGGCTACTTAACTCCATACGTGACGCTGGGTCTCGTTCATGTAAGTGTTGCACAATCTGCAACTTATAGGGATGGAAGTCTAATTCGTGCAGTATTCTTTATAAGCTTCGAGGCTCAATCCCTAGCGAAGATGCATGCTGTCGAACGGGGCGGTGAGGACTTCTCTCGATTGCAGCTCTAGCAGCTGCAATGTTCTCTGGGGTACGTACCGTTGGAATGCCATCTGGAGGTTTCTTTTTCAAGGCAGATCCCGTTTCTTCAAAATTACGCACCCACGTTGTAATCGCATGCACAGATGGGACACGTCCAAGACGTCCAAGCTGGTAATGCTGTCGAAATGTTCTCTGCGCGGCAGTCGCACTATCACCATTTTTGTAAAACGCTCTCACAGCTACTGCACGTTCCGCACCAGTCCATTTCTCCATGATTACTAAATGGCAATGCGTTCACATCAATTGTGCAGAGTTTCGAACATCTGCAGGCGCTACAGTGCTGCCAACTGTAACGTTCAAAATTTCCCGTTCCCCTGCGCCACCCTGCATAAGTAAATACGAGGGTAATCCCAAAAGTAAGGTCTCCTTTTTTTTATAAGTACAGAACTCTGTTTGTGTGGCAGTTGGTCACACTGTTATGAAGAGTGCTTCACGCGCTGTGTGTAAACATGTACGCGGCGCGCTGAGTCGCCCAGTCTTGGCTTGGCAGCCGTTGAGAATGGAGGTCCCGTTGGATGTTACCACCAAGTGCAAATTGCGCGCAGTTATTCGGTTTTTGAACGCAAAGGGCATTGCGCCGATTTAAATCCATCGCCAGTTGACGGAAGTGCATGGTGAGTCGTGCATGGATGTCAAAAATGTTCGTAAGTGGTGTAGAGAGTTTGCAGCTGGTCGCCGGCCGAAGTGGCCGTGCGGTTAAAGGCGCTGCAGTCAGGAACCGCAAGACCGCTACGGTCGCAGGTTCGAATCCTGCCTCGGGCATGGATGTTTGTGATGTCCTTAGGTTAGTTAGGTTTAACTAGTTCTAAGTTCTAGGGGACTAATGACCTCAGCAGTTGAGTCCCATAGTGCTCAGAGCCATTTGAACCATTTGCAGCTGGTCAGACCAAAATCACGAACAAAGGAGCGGGAGACGGTCAGTTTCTGAGGAGACAGTGTTGAAGGTTGAGCAAAGCATGCGTGAATATCGGCGGATCACCCTGGATGATCTCTGCACGTTGGTTCCTGAGGTTTCCCGAAACACCGCTCACAGAATTTTAACGGAAACATTGAACTACCGGAAGCTGTGCGCAAGACGGGTCCCACGCATGCTGACTGAGGACCACATGCGGCAACGAGTTGATGCTTCCCGCGCATTTCTTCTTCGCCTCGCAGCCGAACAGGACAACTTTCTGGACTCAGTTGTCACGGATGAGGAAACCTGGGCATACCACTTTACACTTAAGACCAAGCAACAATCACGCCAGTGGCGGCATCCTTCTTCGCCAAAGCCGCGGAAATTCAAACAAACACAGTCTGCCGGTAAAGTCATGACAACCGTTTTTTTTTTTTTTTTTTTTTTGTTTTTTTTTTTTTTTTTTGGGATCGGAAAGGGGTATTGTTGGTCGACTTTATGCCCACTAGGACCACAATTAACGCTGACAGGTATTGTGAGACTCCGCAAAAACTCAAACGAGCAATTCAGAACAGGAGGAGAGGAATGTTGAGGAAGGGCGTACACATTCTCCATGACAACGCTCGCACACACATCGCTCGGCAAATCGTTGCTCTCCTGCAACAGTTTCAGTGGAATATAAGTTCCCCAAGTTAAAAGAACATTTGGCCGGAAAGCGATTCAGCTCCTACGACGAGGTGAAAGAAGAGGTTCATAACATTCTGAACAGCATGGCAACAAGCTGGTATGACATGGGCATACAAAAACTGCCACAGCGTCTACAAAAATGCATCGACAGGAATGGTCATTATGTCGAAAAATAGCTAAATGTTCAAGCTGTAAACTGATATAAACCATTGTAGAAATAAACAGGTCTATTTACGTATAAAAGAATAGGAGACTTTACTTTTGGTATTACCCTCGTATAAGTAAATGGTAAGCGCAGAAAAATATTGTGCACAAAGTTCAGGAAATTTTTGAACAGATCTCTTCGGGAGATTTGCCGACAGTCGCTCTTCCCACGTGCCCACATGCCATTTGCTAGTGTAACAGAGAATGGGTCGGAGGGGAGGTGGGGGTGGTATGGGGGGGGGGGGTTTGGCAGGCAGTGGTACCAAAAGTAATCTCCAACCCACACAGTGATACGGCTTGCGGAATATACGGGGTGACAATTATTGAACCATATGAGATAAAATCTTCATAACTTATTAACGATTTGCGTTAGGACGTTCAAACTGCACGGTTGGCTGTGGGGTATGCTGGTAATTAGTATGCGTTGTATGGTTTGGTTTAGTGTCGAAGCCCGCTTTCATTTGGATAGGTTTGTCAATAAGCAAAACTGGTGCATTTGGGGGACGAGAATCCGCATTTCACGATCGAGAAGTCTCTTCACCCTCAACGGGTGACTGTATAGTGTTCAATGTCCAGTCACTGAATAATTGGTGCGATATTCGTTGATGGCATGGTGACTACCGAAAGCTATGCGAAGGTTTTGGAAGATGATTTCATCCCCGTTATCCAAAGCGACCCTGGTTTCGACAAGATGTGGTTCATGCAAGACGGAGCTCGACACTATCGAAACAATAGAGTGTTTGATGTCCTGGAAGAGCACTCTGGGGACCGCATTCTGGCTCTGGGGTACCCAGAGCCCATTGGCATGGACCTCGATTGGCCATATACTCCGGATCTGAACACATGCGACTCCTTTTTGTGGGACTATATTTAAGAGGAGATATACAGCAATAACCCCAAAACCATTGTTGAGCTGGAAACTGTGGTGTCACCGCCAGACACCACACTTGCTAGGTGGTAGCCTTTAAATCGGCCGCGGTCCGCTAGTATACGTTGGACCCGCGTGTCGCCACTGTCAGTGATTGCAGACCGAGCGCCGCCACACGGCAGATCTAGAGAGACGTCCTAGCACTCGCCCCAGTTGCACAGCCGACTTTGCTAGCGAAGCTACACTGACAAATACGCTCTCTTTTGCCGAGACGATAGTTAGCATAGCCTTCAGCTACGTCATTTGCTACGACCTAGCAAGGCGCCATTACCAGTTAATATTGAGATTGTAAAACATGTACCGTCAAGAGCGATGTACACCAATTGTGGATTAAAGTTAAGTATTCCAGCAGCAACGTACCTTATTGGCTATATTAATTACATTGTCCTGTTCCAGACCTCACGCCAGTTTGCGTGAGCTTAAACGCGTGCATTTCGGCCTCCTCTAGCTACACGGTGTTGGCTCTTCTGCCAACACATCAGAAACAGCCATTCAGGTCACTGACAGCATCGATGTTCCGACACTTCAGCGGGTGACGCAGAATTTCACTATTCGCCTGCGCCACATCATCGTCAATGATGGCCAGCATATCGAACATGTTATCACCTAAATCCGAATATCTGTAGTGACGTTTACCGTTGAATAAAGTGTCTGCACACCACAGTTTGTAACTAATTTCCGTTTCTTCTGATACAGTTCAATAATTGTCACCCTGTAAATGCAGGTTTAGATGTGGATGGGCTCTGCTGCCGAGACACCTTCCAGCACAGCCGTAATGGGAAATTCGCGCTCATTGCAAGCTGAGTGCCGATTTGTAACCCGTTCCAGTCGCTCGAGGAGAAAAAAGAATGTGGGTAGCAGGGGACTGGCCATCTGGCCTCGCTCGTTCGTAGAGTGGGAGAACAAGTGGCCGCACCTTCAGCAGTGTCCCGTGAGGACAAGGAGGCGGGAAGGGGAAGGGGGAGCTCCAGTATTAGCCGCTTTATAAAACCCCTTAAGGAAATAGCTTCAGGGCTGTAAAGAAGTGCAGTGTGCTCTCGGTATGGCTACTGGAAGCCTCATTCTACATGTGAACGACGCCCTTCTTGCAGCTATCAAGGGCGCTGGGTAAAGTTGAAATGTTGATGCCTTAAGTTGTTCTGAAAGCGGTGATGACATTCAAGACAATAAAAGCGGGTTAAAAGGCGTGAGCTATCTGGGGAAGTTAACCTTGCATTACTGAGCAACTGTTTCACCAGGTATCCAGTCTAGCTTACCAAATTCTCAACCAGACTAACATTAATTATAATCTTTTAATAGTCATTGTACGACAACCGGTGATATATATATATATATATATATATATATATATATATATATATATATATATATATATAGGGTTATTACAAATGATTGAAGCGATTTCACAGCTCTACAATAACTTTATTATTTGAGATATTTTCACAATGCTTTGCACACACATACAAAAACTCAAAAAGTTTTTTTAGGCATTCACGAATGTTCGATATGTGCCCCCTTAGTGATTCGGCAGACATCAAGCCGATAATCAAGTTCCTCCCACACTCGGCGCAGCATGTCCCCATCAATGATTTCGAAAGCATCGTTGATGCGAGCTCGCAGTTCTTGGTAGAGGAGGTTTAAACACTGAATCTTTCACATAACCCCACAGAAAGAAATCGCATGGGATTAAGTCGGGAGAGCGTGGAGGCCATGATATGAATTGCTGATCATGATCTCCACCACGACCGATCCATCGGTTTTCCAATCTCCTGTTTAAGAAATGCCGAACATCATGATGGAAGTGCAGTGGAGCACCATCCTGTTGAAAGATGAAGTCGGCGCTGTCGGTCTCCAGTTGTGGTATGAGCCAATTTTCCAGCATGCCCAGATACACGTGTCCTGTAACGTTTTTTTTTACAGAAGAAAAAGGGGCCGTAAACTTTAAACCGTGAGATTGCACAAAACACGTTAACTTTTGGTGAATTGTGAATTTGCTGCACGAATGCGTGAGGATTCTCTACCGCCCAGATTCGCACATTGTGTCTGTTCACTTCACCATTAAGAAAAAATGTTGCTTCATCACTGAAAACAAGTTTCGCACTGAACGCATCATCTTCCATGAGCTGTTGCAACCGCGCCGAAAATTCAAAGCGTTTGACTTTGTCAGGGCTTCTGCTTTAGCCTTTTCCGTAATATTTTCCAAACCGTCGGCTGTGGTACGTTTAGCTCCCTGCTTGCTTTATTCGTCGACTTCCGCGGGCTACGCGTGAAACTTGCCCGCACGCGTTCAACCGTTTCTTCGCTCACTGCAGGCCGACCCGTTGATTTCCCCTTACAGAGGCATCCAGAAGCTTTAAACTGCGCATACCATCGCCGAATGGAGTTAGCAGTTGGTGGACCTTTGTTGAACTTCGTCCTGAAGTGTCGTTGCACTGTTATGACTGAGTGATGTGAGTGCATCTCAAGCACGACATACGCTTTCTCTGCTCCTGTCGCCATTTTGTCTCACTGCGCTCTCGAGCGCTCTGGCGGCAGAAACCTGAAATGCGGCTTCAGCCGAACAAAACTTTATGAAAAGAGAATTAAAATAAAAAGAAATAAATCAGTTTATATTTGGACATTTATTTTAACATTCATTGATCATTGTTCCATTAAACTTTCAGCATATAAAGCTTGAGTCATATCTAAACTGGTGCCTTATTTAGGATTGTGAAAATGTGTGTTTGTAATCTTACGGAACACATCAAATATGGAGCCAAGATAGGGAGACTGCATACAACACTGCATTCATAAAATAACACACGAAGAACGCTGAAACATATGCAAGAGGAAATTAATCACAACCAACCGATTCAATTTTCATCCAAAGAAGTTACGTTCGTAGCGCTATCCTGTCCGCCATGAAATTACCACACACTGATATACTAAATTCATACTAACTCTCTGTGAAATCTTCCCGAAAAGAATAACTGAGGGCTAGTTTGATGATTACACCACATGCTTCACATGGTCAACTTGGTTTACACAAAGAGTGTAACTCCACAATAATTTTGATAATTAAAATGAATTACATCGAAACGCAATTTACAAAAGAAAAACCTCTAACTGGTTGCTATCGTCTTACCATTGACCTGATGGATCAAACAATTGTATAAGCACGTGGTACTAGTCTCACAAAGTACACCCCACGTGGGTTGAACATAAAGAAAAGTCGCTATATTGAAAAATATTGTCAAGACCAGACGTTATAATCTCACTCACATTCGCATTTACGATTGATGATCTTAGTTAGAGTTACGGATCATCAACACTTGGTCCCACTTTACTCACAAAGTAGTGACAAAGCAACTACTGGCAGATATTCTGAACTTCACACTCGAATGACACTGTGTTGCAATTTAAGATAACATTAGATATTTTAGAGCTAAACCTGAAATAAAGGTGATTAAATTTTCAGTTAGGCTGAAATTAAGAAATCCATTGTCCTACGGACTTAGCAGACACGCGCTTAGCTGGAGATCTTACCACTTCAGACGCTCGCTGGGGACCAACTGCCGTGGGCCTCTACCGAGGGTGCTTCACAGATGCAAAACGGAAGTGACCAGAGAGGCAGCTTCCTATACCAACATCACGAGGGACAGACAGGACCATACTAAGAATAGAAACCTTTTTGCTTTTAGAAAGTGTAGCTACTTGTTCCGACGGTGGTCCTACTGTTCTCTAGCAGACCAACTTGTCTGCTATCATCGAGCATGCAACTAGAAATACATTTGCTCATTCATCCTTTCACACAGAAGGGAAGGGGGATGACAGTATCGTATCATATACAGTATATTATAGAAAGCGGATGTAGGTTCCGTATGAGACTGTGTGACATGAATTACATATAAGCTGTGTTTTAAAGTGTAGTAGTGTGACAGATGGTTCTTGATAATGTGTAAAAGTAACACGTTCCACTGCTCCGTCTCCTCCCAGATAGAGTCAGAAACGCCACAGTAAATTTAGAAGTGGAATGTATGCCGTAAATGATAACAGATTTAAGAAATTAACATGAAAGGAATCCAACAGAGATCTTTCAAAGTCATCCACGAGTATTTGCTCATTTCGGTATCAACGACGCCTATCACTTTGTTTCCGGGACTACCCTCTGTTCCTAGAGGCGGCTGGCGGAAATGGTGAGGACTACTGGCTTTGCTCATGCAAGCAGAACTTACAATTTGCAGTATCGTACTAAGAATTAATCGAGAGTCTTTGGTTGGAACCGAGTCTCCGTCGAGTCTGTGAATGTCTTGGCCGCATATTTCTGAACGGGATGGAGAACTGAAAGATTTCCCTAAACATATCAGTGACGCACTACTTAGAGGAAGCAGTTAATCGGCTAGTAGAGAACCGTGGAGGGCACATGAATTTGTTTTAGGCTATCCGATAGTTTTGAAGTACTCTGGCGAACGTTTACCAGTCGATACGCTAAGAGAAAATTCAGATTGAATAAAAAGTAAAGATGCTTCGAACATCAAGATTTTAACAGGGAATTGTCGAAACATTTGTAGCAAATTCCCTGAATTCTCTGAATTCTAGGAAAGCTCTAGAGCTCAAATTAAGGTTGACTGGATTAAACACGAAGTAGAAAGTTCCGAAATATTTACGAGGAATGGAACGCATATCGATAAGGCATGTCAGATATCATTCGACAAAACTATTATCTCTATGGAAGTCGAAACTGAGTCTGATTGCAAAAGTGTCGGGACGCATAGCCTGTCTACGTGAACTGAAATTAGTCACGGGTGTTTCTACCGGTCACCCGGTTCCACCGTAATCATTCAAAGGGAGATCACACTCAGTAGCGAGGAAGTACCCAGGATCTTGTAATATGAGGGCTGTTCGG
This sequence comes from Schistocerca serialis cubense, assembly GCF_023864345.2. NCBI lineage: Eukaryota > Metazoa > Arthropoda > Insecta > Orthoptera > Acrididae > Schistocerca > Schistocerca serialis. The sequence goes on from NC_064642.1 coordinate 337,376,965, forward strand.
AAAGTAAGGTCCGATCGGTCGTGAAATGGAAATCACAACTAAAATCAAAAATGTTTTATTTGCATTAGTTAGCTACACCTTCCAACTATTTCTCCACACATTCGCCGCTCTGACTTAGACATTTGTCGTACCATTGTACCAACTTTCCAATAACCTCGTCATAGAAGGCAGCCGCCTGTGCTTGTTATCAATTCTCTGTGTTGATCGGCAGTTTGTTGTCTGTGCCAAAGCGTGTTGTCATATCCAGTGGTTCATGTGACCAGAGAAGGAACTCTGAGTGAGACAAGTCCGGGCTGTATGGTGGATGACGAAACACTTCCCATCGAAAACGCTGCTGTACCATCCTCACTGGCCCGGAGTGTGCGGCCGAGGATTGTCACGAAGAAGGAAATGCATGACAGTTACGTTGCGTGGGCTGCAAGAAATCAGGCGAAATCTCTCACAGGCACTCGTACTTGGCGGGACACTCCGTTTTCCAGGCTTCTTTACATGCTCGCTCTGCTCGCAGAGTTGAAAAGAGTGACGATTCGATTGATGGTCATACAAGAGACACTGTCCAACACATGTATACAAAGCCTCATCGGATTTTCACTGTCGTTTTCATTTCGCGATCGACCGGACCTTACTTTCTGAATAGCCCTCGTATCAGTTAGAGTTGACTTTAACCTTCTCCGAAAACTGTCTTGAGCAGCTAGTGCGACAACCCAAGCGCAATGTAAATATTTTAGACCTTACAGCTACGAGGGTAAGTCAATTATTATCTGCAATTCAGTTATATTTTTGTTTATTTTGGTAGTACTGTAGTTTTACGTTGATGACGCATGCTTTGTTTTTTGTTGTTCTATCTTTTCAATTTTCAAGTTGCTATATTAGTTTCGTTATCGCTGCCGTGCTGTTAATCATGGCTGCTCCACTGTCTATTTGCGCCAAAGAGCAACGTTCAGTGATCCGTTTTTTGTTGTCGGAAGGCGTATCAGGGGACGAAATTCATCGAAGACTTTTGGTGCAGTACGGAAACAGTGTTTTGCTACAACGGAGTGTCTACGAATGGATTGAAAAATTCCGAAATGGTCGCAGAAGTGTTACGTACGATAAAGGAACCGGACGACCGTTTACCGCCACAAATGAAGAAACCACGTAAAATAATACTCTTAGACAGACGATAAACAACTGACGAAGTGGCACATCGTCTGCAAATTAGTCGCCGTTCTACCTACGAAATCATCCACAACGGACTTGGATTTCATAAAGTTTGTGCAAGATGGGTCCCAAAACAACTCACACAGTTGCACAAACAAACGAGCTTGGACATCTGCAAAAAACATTTAGCTCGCTATGGTAAAGAAGGGGAGAACTTCTTATACAGGATCATTACCGGTGACGAAACATGGATCCATCATTACGGGCCGGAGAGTAATCGGCAGAGTATGGAATGGAAACATCCAAATTCGCCGTGCAAGAAAAAGTTCAAGACCCAACCGTCCGCGGGAAAACTGATGCTTACGGTTTTTTTTGGACGCACAATATCCAGCACTGGAATATTATGGGGAAAGGGCCAGAACAATAAACAGTGTATGTTATAGTGAGATGCTTACTGCCAGGCTAAAGCTTGCAATTCTAAGCAAACGCCGAAGATTGCTGTCAAAGGGTGTTGTGTTGTTGCACGACAATGCCCGTCCGCATCCTGCTGCTCACACTGCTGAAACGCTCCAGAAACTCAAATTTGGAGTACTGGATCATCCTCCATATAGTCCCGATCTTGCCCCTTCTGACTATCACTTGTTTGGTCCACTCCAATAGGCTTTAAGTGACCGTCGATTTGCCTCGGACGAGGCAGTGCATTCCTGGCTCGCAGCTCAACCGAGAACCTTCTTTTATGATGACACACGGAGCTTGAACAATGATGGAACAAGTGCGTTGAAACGCAAGGTGACTATGTCGAAAAATGATGTTCTTGTAAGTTTCCTATTTGATTACAATAAAATTTTATAACTACTTTGCGGATAATAATTGACTTACCCTCGTACAAACAGGCCTGACCTTATCGAAAGTGTCAGTATGGAGAAAGGGATTAATGATCATGATGTAACATAGTGCTCTCGATATGCTTGCAGTTTAAGGACGGATGATAATAAAATTCAGAAAAGTGAAGAAACAGAGAGTGTTGTATTCTCAGTTCAAAAAACAACACTGGAATGTCGACAGGACAAATGTTAGTACAAACATGTGCTTCTATAAAAATTTCCATACTCGAAGCATACAGAAGTTTCTGCCGTCATACGTCAGCCAAAGATCATGCTTAGAACCCGAAAAACTTCTGGTCCTACGTAAAATCGCTAAGAGGGTCAAAGGTTTTGTAACACCATAGCTCTAATACTCTATTGATTTATTTTGCCTTTTGTTTTATTTAATGTTACATCATTGAGCTTCTGTAAATGTGTTTGATTGAATAAATAACACAAAATTGTATACTCCTTCCTTTGTAAAAACTTTGATGTCATGATTTGATTCTATGCAATGTAGTGTATCTGTCATTTAAACTCTTTGTCCCATTTGGAGGGAACAAAACTTACTGTATATAATTGTAATTTCTATGTGAATAATTTTTTGTAGAAATTTCAATATGTGCAAATGTTCTGTTTTATTTAATGTGTTTGACTGCTGTTATGTAAACTGCTGATCCTCACTTGGGGTTCTTAGTTATCCTGTATGTAAAAGGTAGTGTGATTCCCCTCGGGAACGGAACTTAGTAGCGCGCTTAAGTTGTGGTTGGCCTAGGTAAAAAAGATGGAATAAGAGTCAGACGAATTACCAAACTGTGCACTGCCCATGTAAAAGTTGTATATTGTGCTGGTTCCGAGAGAGGCTGATGACTGTAGTGTGCGGGGAAGTGTCGTCATTGAATGAAGGATATAACATGGCTTACACAGAATTTCTCTTTGGTTTGACGAACGGCAGCTCACTGTAAATATAGAAACTTGTAAGTCAATGCAAATGGGTAGGAAAAACAAACCAGTCTGTCTGCAAATCCACGTACCAACATGCAGTTGCCACCACATTGCGCAATCACTGTAATGGAGCCCTATAGTAATGTACAGTGAAGGATCAGCTCATTGGATGTTTTAGTGTGCACAAATATAAGGTAACTTATAGCTGAATTTATGTACCTGCCTTGATTTTTGTCCTATCACAACACCTCTCAGGTTCCTCTCCATTTGAACTATGATTACCGAGTGTCCTAGTTTGTGGAAAAAATGAAAGTCTTAAAGTCAAACAGTTAATTAAATAATGTTGTTTTGATCTTTGGTAAAAAGGGGTATTCAGATTTACTGTGGGTTTAGTGAAATTGTGGGAGGTAGTAAATGTAGTTTTGTGAAAGCCTCCCAGTGATGGAAACAGTCCAATATAAAGTTTTGTGGAGTTTTCAAAGTAGGATAACTTGAAAGTAGAAGATTGTGGTAATAAAGACAATTTGCTATTTCTTTTAAAGATTAAAAGTTCTTAAAACTAAGGCTTAAAAAGTTTTGCTTAATTAATGATCATAGTACTGCCTGTAGTAAATTTTAAAAGGTGAATCAGTTTCTTGCAAATTTGTCAACATTGTGTCTCAGTGTAGTAAAAGTGGAAAACTGCAAAAGTGAAAAGTAATACTGAACCTACGTCCAACTTATGTTTCTACAGCCAATATTAATAGTAATGTTATTAAGACCATTCAGTTTGAAGAAGCCCTGAAAGTAATAGTGTGTTCCGTTATCTGTTATATTTTTGCAAATAGTTTGTGCTGCTCTAGCTGTTAGTTCCAATCATAACGTTGACATATGGAGGTGCAAGAGTTCATTGCACTCGCGTGTTGTAAAGTATAGGTTGTGTTTGTCCGTTAAAGTTGCTAATAACTGTTTTCTTAAACAAGAATATTAATCATTTTCTTGCCTAATTAGGCTGGCGACCGTTTTCTTTATTCTTTCAACAGTGTAGCTAGGTAAAATTTATTTGTTACTGTTTGAATATTTACGTAATTCTGGCTTTCACTTCCGATAAGCCACCTCCGTTAGGTACAACACAGTCAATATAACAAAATTCCTCTCAGAGGGTAACAATGCTCTGCTTCTTCGTACTATAATTACTTGAATAAGAATAATTTCATTATACGAACTGCCTTCAGCTTTTGAGGTTATGGTATAGTAGTGGCAGACGGTAGTGTTATAGTTTCTATTCAGTCACTCGACGACCAGTCTATTGTGGCAACGACAGATAGAAAAGAGGAGCTGAAATTTTATATTTCGAGTTTAAAACATTAATTTGCGTAGAGGATAGTACAAACATATGTTGGCCGTCAAAAAGGAAGCAACTGAAAGAGGTGAAAACCAGTGCGACTCCAGGTCCGGATGGAGTCCCAGTTAGGCTTTACAGAAAGTGCCCTTCGACAGTGGCCCCTCAGTCAACATTTATTGCGGACCACTTGCCTAGCACAAAGTCCGAAAAAAAAGCAGATTACTTTCGTGTATAAGAAGGGCAAAAGAATGGGCAGTAAAATTACAGACCAATGTCGTTAAGAGCGGAGCGGCCCAGAAAAGCGTACTGTTACCATTCTTGTTCTCTATACACACAAGCGATATGACGGAAAAGGTAAACAGCAATCTGCGACTACTTGCTGATGACTGTAGTGTGCGGGGAAGTGTCGTCATTGAATGAAGGATATAACATGGCTTACACAGAATTTCTCTTTGGTTTGACGAACGGCAGCTCACTGTAAATATAGAAACTTGTAAGTTAACGCAAATGGGTAGGAAAAACAAACCAGTACTATTCAAATACAGAAATTAATTGTGTGCTACATGAAACATTCACTGTATGTAAGCCGGCCAAAGTGGCCGAGCGGTTCTAGGCGCTTCAGTCTGGAACCGCGCGACCGCTACGGTCGCAGGTTCGAATCCTGCCCCGGGCATGGATGTGTGTGATGTCCTTAGGTTAGTTAGGTTTAAGTAGTTCTAAGTTCTAGGGGCTGATGACCTAAGATGTTGAGTCCCATAGTGCTCAGAGCCATTTGAACCATTTTTGAACTGTATGTAAATTGTAGGGGGAGAGGGGAAGAAAGGAAAGGAAGGGGATCCCTGCTGTAAGTTGCATCGGGACATTACGCAGAATTAGCGGCGACGAATCAAAAGTGTCCGGACCGGAACTCGAATGCGTGATCTGCTTACAACGCATGTGCGTTAACCACTGCACTATCTGCGACACAGCGTTGTCGCAACTGCGCGGACTCTCTCGCCACGCTTCAAGGCAGATCCACATTCCCATCTAGCGCCAACTATCCACAGTCCCTGTACATTTCTTCCATATTCGCTACTCTGAGATTCCCACTGGAGGTCGGACGTATTTGTCCATCTGCACAGAAGAAGGTGGAACTATTGTTCAGCTAGACGAAGCAGTCAATTATATGAAAGCGTGGCTTCTGTTCTTTCGGACACGTGCGAAAGAACAGAGACCACGCATTCATATACAGGTTTAACGCTGCAAGGCGACGTTAAATGGAATGAGCTAACACGGTCGGTTGTAGGGAAGGCGAATGGTCGAGTTCGGTTTGTTGGATGAATTACAAACTTTCGTTTAGAGACACGTCGGAAGCTTAGTTCAACAAATACTCTTTACTTTACCAACATTAATCTGTTTCATCGCGCGGGGTAGCCGAGCGACCTTGTGTGCCTTGTCACGGTTCACGGTCCGCGCGGCTCCCCCCCCCCCCCCCCCTTCCCTCCTCCACCCCATCGGAGGTTCGAGTGCTCCCTCGGGCATGGGTGTGTGTATGTTGTCCCTAGTGTAAGTTACTTTAAGTTGGATTAAGTAGTGCGTAAGCTTAGGGACCGATGACGTCAGCAGTTTGGTCCCATAAGTCCTTACAAAACATTTCCAGTTTTAATCTGTTTCAATTTGTGATTCGCTTTCGAGATAGTTGACTGGTAGCATTTGAAGGTTCAGCTGTAGTCGTTAGATCCACACACAAAAGAGCTTCAAGCGCATTCAGTGCGAACTAACCACTGAGCACTTTAGCGAGCGTATGTGGCGATGGTATCGCAGCCGGCCGCAAACAGAAGAGCGGAGTTGGGCGCTCGGTAGTGGCAGGCCTGGCCGTCTTGTTTTGATGGAGGCCCCGCCATTTCCGGCAGCAGCGGCGGGCTGCGGGCGCGACATTCCCCCCGCCAATGATATGTTATCCGGCCGCCTGCAAACATCATATACAACGGGAAATGGTAGAAAATTCAATACCCTATATAACGTTCAATTCTCTCTCTTCGCGCGCGCGCGCCCCCTCGCTGCAGTAAAATATAAAATGTGGAGAGCGTCAGAATAGATCACATGAATAAACGCCATCACTCATTCCGAAAACAAACACCGGCTGGATGTGTGTATCGGCCCGCGAGTAACTTATGGAGCAATAGTTGCGTGCGGTCAAATAAATAATGGAGTCGGCCGACGAACTCGGCCTTTTTTCCCTCCTTTTATTCGTTTCGCCTGTACTCTGGTTCGGTCTGATATTTCGGAATGCGAGCGTTTCTCCGAGGGCGATTTACAAACGGACGGAAAGGCAGATACGCAGAATAATCTCCCGTACGTACCTGAGTCGCTCGTTGTGTGTAACGCAAGCGATCTTATCAGAAGACTGTTTGTGTCCAGTTAACAAGAAGTCAGTAGTCTATGCTTTAAAATAAGCTAATCCCGAAAAATGCGAACATAACAGTTCTGTACCATGACAAGCTGTACAGTGTAGCAGCAGCCTACTGATTCAACGTTTCTCTCTTCTCCATTATCCAGTACCTTGTGACGTAGAGAAAAAGTCTCGTTGTGGTGAGATGCTCAGGTTGTTATAGTGTACCGAAGTTCCACTGGGCTGTGCCCGTCTGACTTCAAGTTATGCGCTTGGGGATTTATGAAAGTGAGGTATTGTGCTATGTGCGTGTTTTTATGTAAATGTTTGTTCTGTGTGTGGGTAAGTGTTCTCTAAATGTCTCTAAATTGACGGGTGAGTGTTAGTTTTGGGCGCTTATGTTGAAAATCGGGGTGTTCGCGACCTAAATTTTGTATGAGGTTGTGGGGCGATGTTTGTGCTTTCTCATATAGTTTGTTGGACTTCTCCTTTATGAGGGAGTATATGGTTGGGTGGCCTAAAAATTCTCTAATTTGTGTGTTTCGGACGTATCTGTCAGCGCCTGTGATGACTCGGAAGGTTTTGTTCTGGAGTCGCTGTAATCGTGCCAGCGTGGTGTCTGACGCCATCGACCATACTTCCGATCCATACAAGATGGCCGGTAGCATGAGCTGGCGCCAGAGAAGCATTTTGCAGCTTAGGGTGAGGCCGTCACCCTTTAGGAGGGGGTATAGCTGCGACAGGAGGGCGCAGCCTTTGTTGGCAGTTTTGTGGACGTGTTGTTGCCACGTAAGACGCCTGTCTATTTCGAGCCCTAGGTATGTAATACGGTTTACGCCAGGCTAGGTCCCGACCACCAATGGTGAGTTGTTGGTCTGGGAGTTTCAGCCTGGTCGTAAAGTATATTGCTTGGGATTTCTCGGGGTTAACCTTGATTTTCCAAATGTTGCACCACTGAGTGATGACGTCGAGGTGTTCTTGTAGCTTGCGTCGTATGAATGCAAGGTTACGACAGCTCCTGAAGATTGCTGTATCGTCGGCGTAGAGAGCAATCCCTCCGCCGACCTGCTTGGGTATGTCGTTAGTGTAGACTGAGTATAGAACGGGACCCAAGACCGAACCCTGCGGTACTCCGGCCGCAATCGGTCGTGTCTGGCTCGATCTCGATCCACTTCTTACGAAGAATTGACGCTCCGCAAGAAATGAATCAATGATCTGTATTAGATGTCCTGGGCACCCTATTTGGTCTAGTTTATATATTAGGCCATCGTGCCAGACGCGGTCAAATGCCTTCTCTATATCCAGGAACACTGCTCCTGTAGATTCTCTCTTTGCCCTGGCCAGGCAAATGTGCTCTACCAAGCGCAGGCATTGTTGGGTTGTGGAGTGTTCAGAGCGGAATCCAAACTGCTCGGGCATCAGGATGTTGTGTGCAGTAAGGAAGTGTTGAAGGGGTGAGAGGATGAGCAGCTCGAGTATTTTACTCATGCCATTTAGTAGGGAGATAGGTCTATAGCTTTCTGGAAGGAGCAGGTTTTTATTAGGTTTGGGGAGGGTGATTACTTTCGCAGTTTTCCACACTGAGGGGAAGTAGGTGAGCTTTAGGCAAGCGTTGAAGACGCTTGCCAGAAATGTTATGGCAGGAGGTGGAAGGTGCTTTAGGAGTGGGCTGCGGATGCGGTCAGGGCCAGGAGCTTTGTGGTTTCCCTGACGCTTGATAAGTGCGCATATTGTCGGCTCGTTTACGGGCACGAATTCTGTATTTGGGCGCGTATTTCTAATCTGAGTCACTCGTCCGACGACTAATCTTTCCTGCCTTTCACTCTCGTCATCATCGATGACGTGAGTTCGGAATTGTGACTCTAGTGATTGTGCCATTATTTCCGCCTTATCGTGATCTTCGTACACTAGACCGTTCACGCCGTGGAGTGGCCTGTTCTCTCTGGTGGGGGTTTTCCGCTGCCGGGCTATTCGCCAGATCTTGCGTTTGCTGCTCTCTGTTTCGGCGGTTTGTAATATCTCCTCCCAGCAGCGGCTCCTGTGCTCCTGCAGTCGGAGTTTCACATGATCCTCCAGTCGCCGCAGCCGGCGGCGGTCAGCTGGGTCGCGGTGACGCTGCCACAGCTTACGCAACCTGCGTTTGGCGACCATGAGGTCCCAGATGTCAGGGGGCAGGTCCCTGGCGCCAGGCTCTGTGGTGAGCCTGACGCTTGTAGCGCGAGCACAGGCGTGGAGGGCGTCTGTGAAGTTGGTGATTGCTTCGTCTATCTCTTCTTTTGTTTCCATCTGTGGGATTTCCTCCACGTGCTCACCCACCAGGTATTTGTATCGGTCCCAATTTGTTATTACTTCTGTTTTTGCCATCCTCCCGGCTTCGTCTTCGACACTGGCTATGTCCAGAACGACCGGGTTGTGGTCAGAGTTCAGCTCGTAGTGCACAGTGACTGTCGCGTCGAGAGCAAAGTTTTTAACGACAAAAATATCCAGGATATCCGGGTTTTTTGTCGGGTCCGCAGGGATATGCGTAGGCTCGTCGGGTGCGATGACGCTGAGGGCGGCACGCCTCTCGACGAGTCCATGCAATCTCACACCACTTCTGTTCTCGGCGCGGCAGCCAAAGGCCGCATGTTTCGAGTTTAGGTCCCCTCCCATAATCACACGAGCGCCAGTACCCAGCAGAGCCTGAAGGTCCTGTGTCAGTATGGTGGTGCCCGGGGGGTGATAGGTGGAGATGATGGTGTATGGTATGTTTTGAATTTTTATTTCTATACCGGCTGCCTCGATGCTGGGTGTCTGCGGTAGGTCCACTGTGCGGAAACACCTTCTGCCTTTTACAAGGACCGCTACTCCGCCGCGCTCGCGGCCTACGCGGTCTACTCTATGGATGGAGTAATTTCTCACAGAAAAGCGGTCCTTGGAAGGACCTCGAGAGTTTCTACAATCCTTCAAAGGCCTCACAGACTGTACGAAGCAGTGCTTAGTTTTTAATTTTAGGTGCCGAATGACATCTCTTCAACTATACAACCGCTCAATCACCACCCCTCCTCCCCCGCCCCCCCCCCCTCCCAAACCACTCAGCCATAAAAATCGCAAGTTTAGATTTTAGGCAAAAAACTGTTCTAATATTCAGGTTTTTAAAACATAATTTCTGTAATCCGAACAGTAGAACCACAAGATTTAATATAAAAAATAGTTGCCACTATCTGTCCTTATTTCTCCTGAGGTTTCTGGCAATTGTAAACAATAGACAGTCGACAGGGGAGTCACCGATATGCGCCGATCATAAAGGGGCATGCTGTACACACACACACACACACACACACACACACACACACAGTACCTCGTTCCGCTCTCCTGCCCCTCGCATCAGGTTTCATCAAGTTTGTCACTCACCATGGGCGTCCGCAGAGATCTTTCCAGAGGAGAAAGATCAAGACGTTAAATTTGGCAGTTATTTTACCAGAAAACCGATTATTACCCACTCAAAATTTATTGAAGGTAGATTATCTCGAGACTTGAAAAGTAAGCATGATTCATGATTACCTTCGAAGCAAACCTTTTTGAGTTATTACAATGATTATGATATGACACATTTTTAAGTCAATGATATAAAATTATATCCTTTTACAATTAAATGCGACATATTATATCCCACAAATTGATCAATACGTTAGAAAGTGAAGCAGCAACATATTTAGTAAAGACATTTTTATTCGTGTACCATTAATGAAATTAATAGAGCCTTTTTCACAGCGGAAAAAATTCTGAATATTTATCAGTAATACCAGTGATTGATAAATTTATAGATATTTGTGTTCTCATTGAGCACAAATCATGCGACACTTTTTCTTCAGATAAGAAGTTATCAATATTATAATATTTTTCAGCCGTTTTGGCTCAGGAATCACTTACATCGGTCGAGCTGGAAATTGTCAAGTGAATATGCCGCAGAATATTAAGTTCCTTGTGAGTAGGTAGTTTCAACGAATACTGGTAGCAGTTCAGTGCACATCCTGATGTCAAGACACACGTATAAAATTGGAGAATGGATCTGATCAGTATTGTGATTTGAGAAAGCCTGTAAAATGTAACTTACAGTATCGGTAGCCACCTATATACTTTCGTCATCCGAAATCGAAATGAGAATATCAGAAGATATGTGTCGGATATGAATGTTTTTAGAAAAGCGGAAGGACTACTGCTTAACTCTCCAGAAAGTGTAAGGCTGACTGGTCTGCACCTTCCCATGCTAGAGGTATACATCAAAGTCCGAATTACATAGAAATGGGGTCGTCTGAAGAACTGTTTACTAATTAAAATATCAGTCTCTGATTCCCGCCAGACCATACCAGCCCTTAAGAATTGGAATGGTCGTTGTTTCCGGATTACGATTAATTTCATTTAAATCTGAATTTCTGGACCTGCAGAAGCATTCCCTTGGTGCTACAGAAACATGATACACTAGACTAACTCACCAAGCTTCCTCCTGCTGGCTACACTCTCTTCCAACACTACGAAATCGTGTTACACAACCTTGGATGTCTTCTCATGATGAAGACAACAAATCTGCTATGAAATCGATCGTTAAGGCATAGCGCAGTGCATACGGTTCCGTATATGGCGTTCTGTGATACCAAATTACATTCCAAAAACGCCGCATTTACCTATTGTTGATTGAATTAAGAATGCTGCGACGAGGAATTTCATTCCGCTAGAATTGGAAAACGCCTCATAGCCAACTTGACAACACTACTTCGAAGAAGCCAATAAAGGAAGACGGTACGAGACTTAAGAGCAGTTGAATTCCGCCTGCGTTTGGTTAGCTGTACAGCAGACTGCTGCTCATTATTATGGAAGACACAGCGACTCGCAAACTAATCAAGCCCGCGCTCTATATTCGAGTGTAGGTTAAGACGGTAACTGCAACTGCATTGTGTCACTGCGATCAGCCAAGTAATGCTACAACTAGAGGTTTTGCGCAATCATAGGAAACCATTTATAGAAATGTATGGGAATTATGTAGTGAAAAAACTATGTATTCCAGGACAGTGGGGGTGGGGGGGGGGGGGAAGTGCCTACCCTTCGGATACTTACGTTGCCCATAGTTACCTTCACTGGTGCCATTACAGCGACGAATTATACTTACTTTGCCATTTAATACGCTTGTGCTATTGTATATTTCCGGTGGTTACTTGTTTTCGAGAGTTCAAAAAACTTTCCTGGTGGCAGCTGAAGGAACGCCGTTTTGGTCGAAATTAAGCCTTGGTATGAAGCACCTTATTTATTTATTGATTTGCTACACTCCACTAAGCACACAGCCGTGAGATTTACAACGATGACAAGGAGGCAGAAGTAACTTTAAAGGCAACCATCTTCATTAAAGACAACCTTTTTTAAGCAAACTGTATAAAGAAGATAAGACATTTAAAGAAAGAGAATACAGAAATCCATGATAGATTTACTAATGTCAAGATTTCCCCCCATGAACCATGGACCTTGCCGTTGGTGGGGAGGCTTGCGTGCCTCCGCGATACAGATGGCCGTACCGCAGGTGCAACCACAACGGAGGGGTATCTGTTGAGAGGCCAGACAAACATGTGGTTCCTGAAGAGGGGCAGAAGCCTTTTCAGTAGTTGCAGGGGCACCAGTCTGGATGATTGACTGATCTGGCCTTGTAACATTAACCAAAACGGCCTTGCTGTGCTGGTACTGCGAACGGCTGAAAGCAAGGGGAAACTACAGCCGTAATTTTTCCCGAGGACATACAGCTTTACTGTATGATTAAATGATGAGGGCGTCCTCTTGGGTAAAATATTCCGGAGGGAAAATAGTCCCCCATTCGGATCTCCGGACGGGGACTACTCAAGAGGACGTCGTTATCAGGAGAAAGAAAACTGGCATTCTACGGATCGGAGCGTGGAATGTCAGATCCCTTAATCGGGCAGGTAGGTTAGAAAATTTAAAAAGGGAAATGGATGGGTTAAAGTTAGATATAGTGGGAATTAGTGAAGTTCGGTGGCAGGAGGAACAAGACTTTTGGTCAGGTGATTACAGGGTTATAAATACAAAATCAAATAGGGGTAATGCAGGAGTAGGTTTAATAATGAATAAAAAAATAGGAGTGCGGGTTAGCTACTACAAACAGCATAGTGAACGCATTATTGTGGCCAAGATAGACACAACGCCCATGCCTACTACAGTAGTGCAAGTTTATATGCCAACTAGCTCTGGAGATGATGAAGAAATTGATGAAATGTATGACGAGATAAAAGAAATTATTCAGGTAGTGAAGGGAGACGAAAATTTAATAGTCATGGGTGACTGGAATTCGTCAGTAGGAAAAGGGAGAGAAGGAAACATAATAGGTGAATATGGATTGGGGGGAAGAAATGAAAGAGGAAGCCGCCTTGTAGAATTTTGCACAGAGCATAACTTAATCATAGCTAACACTTGGTTCAAGAATCATAAAAGAAGGTTGTATACCTGGAAGAATCCTGTAGATACTAAAAGGTATCAGATAGACTATATAATGGTAAGACAGAGATTTAGGAACCAGGTTTTAAATTGTAAGACATTTCCAGGGGCAGATGTGGATTCTGACCACAATCTATTGGTTATGAACTGCAGATTGAATCTGAAGAAACTGCAAAAAGGTGGGAATTTAAGGAGATGGGACCTGGATAAACTGAAAGAACCAGAGGTTGTACAGAGTTTCAGGGAGAGCATAAGTGAACAATTGACAGGAATGGGGGAAAGAAATACAGTAGAAGAAGAATGGGTAGCTCTGAGGGATGAAGTAGTGAAGGCAGCAGAGAATCAAGTAGGTAAAAAGACGAGGGCTAATAGAAATCCTTGGGTAACAGAAGAAATATTGAATTTAATTGATGAAAGGAGAAAATAGAAAAATGCAGTAAATGAAGCAGGCAAAAAGGAATACAAACGTCTCAAAAATGAAATCGACAGGAAGTGCAAAATGGCTAAGCAGGGATGGCTAGAAAACAAATGTAAGGATGTAGAGGCTTGTCTCACTAGGGGTAAGATAGATACTGCCTACAGGAAAATTAAAGAGACCTTTGGAGAGAAGAGAACCACTTGTATGAATATCAAGAGCTCAGATGGCAACCCAGTTCTAAGCAAAGAAGGGAAGGCAGAAAGGTGGAAGGAGTATATAGAGGGTTTATACAAGGGCGATGTACTTGAGTACAATATTATGGAAATGGAAGAGGATGTAGATGAAGATGAAATGGGAGATAAGATACTGCGTGAAGAGTTTGACAGAGCACTGAAAGACCTGAGTCGAAACAAGGCCCCGGGAGTAGACAACATTCCATTAGTACTACTGATGGCCTTGGGAGAGCCAGTCATGACAAAACTCTACCATCTGGTGAGCAAGATGTATGAGACAGGCGAAATACCCACAGACTTCAAGAAGAATATAATAATTCCAATCCCAAAGAAAGCAGGTGTTGACAGATGTGAAAATTACCGAACTATCAGTTTAATAAGTCACAGCTGCAAAATACTAACGCGAATTCTTTACAGACGAATGGAAAAACTGGTAGAAGCCGACCTCGGGGAAGATCAGTTTGGATTCCGTAGAAATGTTGGAACACGTGAGGCAATACTAACCTTACGACTTATCTTAGAAGAAAGATTAAGAAAAGACAAACCTACGTTTCTAGCATTTGTAGACTTAGAGAAAGCTTTTGACAACATTAACTGGGATACTCTCTTTCAAATTCTGAAGGTGGCTGGGGTAAAATACAGGGAGCGAAAGGCTATTTACAATTTGTACAGAAACCAGATGGCAGTTATAAGAGTCGAGGGGCATGAAAGGGAAGCAGTATTTGGGAAAGGAGTGAGACAGGATTGTAGCGTCTCCACGATGTTATTCAATCTGTATATTGAGCAAGCAGTAAAGGAAACAAAAGAAAAATTCGGAGTAGGTATTAAAATTCATGGAGAAGAAGTAAAAACTTTGAGGTTCGCCGATGACATTGTAATTCTGTCAGAGACAGCAAAGGACTTGGAAGAGCAGTTGAACGGAATGGACAGTGTCTTGAAAGGAGGATATAAGATGAACATCAACAAAAGCAAAACGAGGATAATGGAATGTAGTCAAATTCAATCGGGTGATGCTGAGGGAATTAGATTAGGAAATGAGACACTTAAAGTAGTAAAGGAGTTTTGCTATTTAGGGAGTAAAATAACTGATGATGGTCGAAGTAGAGAGGATATAAAAAGTAGACTGGCAATGCAAGGAAAGCGTTTCCGAAGAAGAGAAATTTGTTAACTTCGAGTTTAGTTTTAAGTGTAAGGAAGTCGTTTCTGAAAGTATTTGTATGCAGTGTAGCCGTGTATGGAAGTGAAACATTGACGATAAATAGTTTGGACAAGAAGAGAATAGAAGCTTTCGAAATGTGGTGTTACAGAAGAATGCTGAAGATTAGATGGGTAGATCACATAACTAATGAGGAGGTATTGAACAGAATTGGGGAGAAGAGGAGTTTGTGGCACAACTTGACAAGAAGAAGGGACCGGTTGGTAGGACGTGTGTTGAGGGATCAAGGGATCACAAATTTAGCATTGGAGGGCATCGTGGAGGGTAAAAATCGTAGAGGGAGACCAAGAGATCAATACACTAAGCAGATTCAGAAGGATGTAGGTTGCAGTAGGTACTGGGAGATGAAGAAGCTTGCACAGGATAGAGTAGCATGGAGAGCTGCATCAAACCAGTCTCAGGACTGAAGACCACAACAACAACAACAACAAGATTTCCATATTTTCTTATTTCAGCTGTTAGGAACGCAGCGTCGAGTGTAACTGCATGTCGTGAACTTTCATGTAGGTGCAGAATAGGAAGGCCTTTGTTCTCTGTTTATAGGACTTTATTTCCTGTTGATAGAAGTGTCATTTAAGTCATACAAGTCGTCCAGTTTTGCAAACTGATGAAAGAGGAACAACGCGCACACAAGATAGTAGGTTTCGCTTTTCAGTCCCAGTGACTATCTCGAATTTACTTGGAGGAGACCTAAATGAAGGAAGCTACTGACATTCGCAAAAATTATTTTTAAGTTATTTACTTCAATTATCAGCCTCACTACGTCACAGACGACTTACGTAACGACAAGAGCAAAGGAATAGGCCGAGAGTGACATGATGTTTACATACAGTGTGGCTGTAGGTCGTCACATACACTCATCTAGTCGAACACAAAACTGATATCTACGTCTTTTATACCCTGTCATGAACCTCGATAACTGTATTTCTTTTTTAAGAATATCAAATTACACAGAAGTGGAGACTCAACTTCCGGTATATAAAATACTTCTTGTGACCTAGTCACAACAATTTAAAATTGATACTCTAGATCAGATTAACTTCTGAAAGAGAGTGTGCAGAAAAACATCGAAACATTGTGTTTCAATTCATAGGTTATCCGGCTAGAGTAGCAACACTTTCAAATAAGCAATGCGCTGCGAAATATTCAGGGGTATATTAACCAACATGGATACACAATTACCAACATCTTCGTTGAAGATAACGAGTAGGATACACGTCGAAAACAAAAGGCAACAGGACGTCACGATTCGACTAATGACGTGAGAAAATTTCGTCAGCCTTCTCCATTCTTAACTGTGAATTATTCGTAGGTTGTTCTTAAAAAAAAAAAAAAAAAAAAAAAAAAAATTACAAACCGTACAAATATTTTCTTGGATGGAGCCAAATATCTACCTCCACTTTTCCACAGATTAAGATGTCAAATATTCTCAAAAACATGCAACGATATCATTTTTACAACGAGATAAGCACAAGATTTACGTAGAGTAGACCAAAATGGAGGAAGTTACTGAAATCCGCGAAACTTATTGCGATTGTAGATGAATTTACGAAAGTATTCATTTCCAAAATTACGATCGTGACGTAATAAACATGGTCCTCTCTGTATCGTCTTTATCCACACAACGAATCTTAAAGGACAGAGGCGAATAGACATTTATCATAATTCTTATTATCGTTGTGGTTCTACATAATGTTTTATGACATGAAAATCGAACAATGAAGTGCAAACGAGATTCATTCATAATCAAGCTCAGTATTCTATTCTCCATAATAGCAGAGTGGCAGTTAGAAAAATGATAATAAAGACTTTAAATCCCAAAACTATTTCCCTGATAAACTTTGAATATACGTTTCACCTACAAGGCGGATAGCACTGATATATCTCAGTTACATACGATTTCATTACTTCGAAACTAATAACCAGACAAGGATAAAAAACAAACCAGAAACAAGCAAAGTACAACATGAAATGAAGCACCTCATTTGTGTACTCTCCTTCGATTCGTTGCTTTCACACATTAATATTCCAACTATTGAATAAGCAGTAAGCGCAACAATTAGACTGATCCATAAGAAAGCAATATCATTGACAGAAACAAGGAACAGGGTTTGAACGTCTCAGTAAGGTACATATCGACATAAATTATTAGTTTTGACTCAATTATTATTTACCAATAGCTATAAATTGAAAATGAGGGCGTAGTTAAGCACTTTCTTTCGCAGAGGCAATTTTAAAGCATTTACTATCGCAGCGAACATTACCTTATAACATTTTCGTAGAACGTCGCGCCGTCTTCCTCCAGCACGTCAGCGACCATTCTCTCATTAGCTCATTACTCTTTCATTTCCACCATACATAATTAACATCAGGCATTCTCCATTGGTGACATCTCGACTTTATGGCATTTTCACATCTCAGTATTTGTGGTGACTTCTTGCAGCACATTCGCGTTACACGATTTTTCAGTATAACTTCTACGAAAAACTATGTCAGAGTTCTTACAGTCTGCTCGAGCTTAAACAATTACTATGGCCATATTTATTATTTAATGAACTTCTCTGTTACTCATCCATATTACATTTCAATACATCCTTATTAACAGTTATTAGGTGAGAGCCAAAAATTAATAATGTAATTCAGAAATGTACTTTCTGCGTTACAAAGTTTACAGTTTTCCCTGCGAGAACAGCGCAAACTAAGCCCTACTTCTTTTATTTCTATAAAGACTCAACAGATTTCGCTATTAGTGCAGATCAACAAAAACTATTTTAAGTGGGATCTTGTATGGAGTATTAAAAAATTCATATCTACAGAAATGGGAAGCTGTCTCATTACATTATTAACAAGCTTTCTGTTACAATAATAAATTGCCACCTGGGGTATTACGACTAGGATATTTATGAACTAACGAATACTATTGCACTGACAATGTTGCAACGCTGCTTTATCTAAGAAAGAAAAAATGTTTATCTGACGCCGCTTGTTTTCGCTTAAGAATGAAATGAAGCCTGCTGCGTCAGTTCTTCATCTGACTCTACATATATATCCTGAAAAATGTGAAGTGCATGGCGTTACGTTATTCTCCCGTTCCAATAGCGGATGGGATGCAGAAAAATGATTGAATTCCTCTGCGCATATTGCAGTTAATATCTTTTCTTAATCATTCCTACTGGAGCGATAGGTAGGGGCTGAAGACATGTCTAGATTCTTCACTTAAGACTGGCTGGAAACTATGTCATGTGGGCTTTTATGGGATGACTGGTGTCTACCTTCAGTGGCCTGTCAAATCAGGTTTATCACCATTTCCGTGGCACTTTCTCTCGAATCAAACGTGCCTACGAGCATTTGTGCCTCCCTTGTCTGCACGCGTTCAGTATCCCGCGTTATTCGCACAATCCAACAGCGAGCTTCGGGCAATGACGTCGCAATCGTGGGAGCAGAAGAACCGTGAACGAACTGAAGTAGCATGATCTACAACGGATGTCTCTTGTTTCTTACCGATCTGTGATTCCTTCTGGCAGCCTAGTTTGCTACAGCAGAGGAAACAACTGTAAGGAAACTGTAGCACTTGCGATGTTCGTAATCACACATTTTAAATTTAAACTGGATCGACTTGCTACATGATTCCTCTCATTAACATTTCACACCTAGCCAGTGAGGAATACGTTCTCGCAAACACAGCTCTTTGGAAGGAGCCCGTTTGCCATGCGGTACTTTTGTTTCCCGCGGTTTTTAATACGACAGACCGTACTCTGTACTTTTCTGCACTTGAACTGGCGGAAAACGTAGTTTATGTACTAGCCGGCAGAGGTCACTACGAGTCTGCAGCTTGAGTGTAGACAACAGAAAATCGATCTGTGTGATGGTAGTCGCCTAATCTTTGATCTAGACTTAATCCACTTCGTGGTTCACTTTGCGTGTTAACGTTATGTTAGGAACATGGATGTGTTTGATAGCTCTTCAGGAAAGGAGGAGAAAAACTCTTATGTGAATGCTGATTGTGAACCTTCAGACCTATTTTGCGGAAGTTTCAACAGTTCAGGTATCTAACACAGATCTATACCACTGAAAAACGTCATTAGGGGATAATATGAATGTTGCTATAAAAGAAAATATTGCCTCAAAATATTTGATATTGTTCTTTTAGCTGTTTACATGTACATGTAACTATTCATGGACAGATGAAGATGAGGATTCTAGTACTGCTGCTTGTGCTGATACATCACAAAACACATGGATGGCCGGCAGTAACTAGTGTCAGTAACTAGTTACTGCCCGCCATCCATGTGGAGCACGTATTTCTCTCACCGCGGACTTCTAGTACTCAGCCACGCACAATTGATGTCATCAAAGTGTACGGGCCTGAAGATGGCGTTGACGCAACGTCGAAACTAGTAGCCAAATAAATATGAAAGCTTAAGTACAGCTGGAGGAGTTTCATTTTTAATAAAAATTATTCCAGCTGATGTCCCACCATCATCCAATTTAAATATGGATTTACGAAGAGGATGATTTACCAGTGTCCAATAGCGCCACTGGCTAACTTTACAACAGGATGAACACACTGAATTTAAATGTTTGTCATCTTTTTCAATAATGAGACGATAAAAACAATAAAAGTTAAGAGAAAAGATATGCAGGACTAAAAATTCACGAAATGAATAAGAAGAAGCCTATGAACAGAAGTTCCATGTGACATTGATGGTCAGTAACAAAGAAAGAATGACCTGGTTTCAAAACTCCGTATTTATTGATTAAAAATACTACAAAAATGGAATGAATTGCAAAATACTTACAGAATATTAACGTTTTAGCTATGCTATTGCAGATGCCCTGTGTGTCTACCACCAGCAGCACGAACAACATCAAGACGATAGCCAAATTCGTGATAAACGTTACACAGGATATCTGATTTTGCAGAAGTTATGGCGGCTGGTATTCTGTTCTTCACTTCTTCCAATTCACGAGTTAAAGGAGAGATGAACAGGTATTGCATAGCTAAAACTTTAAGATAATGTGAGTATTTTGTAATTCATACCATGTTTGTAACATGTTTTTATCAATCAATATGGAGCTTTGAAATCAGATCATTCTTTTTGAAGCACACTGTATACTTGTTTTTCTCTATTATTTTGTATATGGGTGTAGTTCAATTGCCAAAAGTAAGTGACTATTGGTCAAAGGATGCATTTATGAACACTTTATCGGCAAGCAGGCTAATGAATAGATAGAGACGGATCCACTTCCATTCTGTTTATGTTGCACTTGAATGACAGCACGAAATTCATAAAACTAGGTCAGCCAGGGCATGATCCACTGTATAAAATTAGACCTTTCTTCAGTTCTTTTGTTACAGAGTGTAAGATTAACTTCTTTAGCACATGAATCTTACAACTGATGAAGGAGTATGACCTTCAGAAGGCTTTTAATTTATACAGTATAAGACGCAAACCAAATAAAAACAGAATCACACTTTATTTACTGTGTGGTTCAACAGCATATTAAACTCTAAATTGTGAAATTTACGCAGGTACAGCAAACAATCAAGATAACTCTGTCTTGTCTGTAGTTGTGAGGTTGTGTGGAGACTATTTTGGCAAAGCACACTGCATTTTCATGGACAGGTTCTACACAAGCCCTGCTGTATCTGTGGAAGGATGACCTTGTGTGTAGGCACTCTAATAAAAAATTTGAATGGTTTACCTAATGAAATGAAGACTGTGAACCTTAGGAAGGGATAAATGATGTTTTGGAGGAAGGAACATTTACTTGAGATAAAATGGAAGTCAGCCAGGTGTGTGCGCTATCTTTCAACCAGACGTAGAGCAAATCCAAATGTAACTAGTACCAGAAAGAAAGAAGGACAAGCAGACAGCCGTAAGCCAGATGTTGTAACAGACTATAACAAAGGTAAAACTGGAGTAACAGAGTTGATCAGCAATCAAGTTGTTATCATTTCTGCCGGAAGACACTGAAATGGTGGAAGAAGCTTTTCTTTCACTTGTTTCTTTTAGCAGTAGTGAATAGTTTGTGCAGATAAAGGGAAACAAGAAACTTGGAAACGAGGAATAAAAGAAACACGACGGTGGTGTTAGCAATGTGATGTGGATGTCTGCTTACCAGACTATTTCCAAGAGTACCACACTCGGGTGAATTATGCCTGGAAGAGCAGAAACTACATTCTATGCTGAATTTTTCTTGTATGCATTTGTTTCTTTGAATAAAATATTTCTTTTTTACCTGCTTATTTCTTGCAAACATTCAAAAGATTGAGTTTCACAAATTACAATTTTTTGGGTGGTGGTGGTGGGGAGGGAGGGGAAGGGGGGAAGGGAGTATTCAGTTTGCCAAATTGTAGAAAAAATACCATTTACATTTAGAAAAAATTGTGTAACAGCATTAGAAGAGGATGTTTCAAACTCCAATGTAAATAGTTTACGGTCTACTTTCTGCGTGACTTCTTTAAAATAATCCAGGGAATTGGTTGAAAAGTATCAGTCCGTAGGGACAAAACCTATGTAAATGGCTCAGTTTGGGAATTGTTAATACACTCCTGGAAATGGAAAAAAGAACACATTGACACCGGTGTGTCAGACCCACCATACTTGCTCCGGACACTGCGAGAGGGCTGTACAAGCAATGATCACACGCACGGCACAGCGGACATACCAGGAACCGCGGTGTTGGCCGTCGAATGGCGCTAGCTGCGCAGCATTTGTGCACCGCCGCCGTCAGTGTCAGCCAGTTTGCCGTGGCATACGGAGCTCCATCGCAGTCTTTAACACTGGTAGCATGCTGCGACAGCGTGGACGTGAACCGTATGTGCAGTTGACGGACTTTGAGCGAGGGCGTATAGTGGGCATGCGGGAGGCCGGGTGGACGTACCGCCGAATTGCTCAACACGTGGGGCGTGAGGTCTCCACAGTACATCGATATTGTCGCCAGTGGTCGGCGGAAGGTGCACGTGCCCGTCGACCTGGGACCGGACCGCAGCGACGCACGGATACACGCCAAGACCGTAGGATCCTACGCAGTGCCGTAGGGGACCGCACCGCCACTTCCCAGCAAATTAGGGACACTGTTGCTCCTGGGGTATCGGCGAGGACCATTCGCAACCGTCTCCATGAAGCTGGGCTACGGTCCCGCACACCGTTAGGCCGTCTTCCGCTCACGCCCCAACATCGTGCAGCCCGCCTCCAGTGGTGTCGCGACAGGCGTGAATGGAGGGACGAATGGAGACGTGTCGTCTTCAGCGATGAGAGTCGCTTCTGCCTTGGTGCCAATGATGGTCGTATGCGTGTTTGGCGCCGTGCAGGTGAGCGCCACAATCAGGACTGCATACGACCGAGGCACACAGGCACACAGGGCCAACACCCGGCATCATGGTGTGGGGAGCGATCTCCTACACTGGCCGTACACCACTGGTGATCGTCGAGGGGACACTGAATAGTGCACGGTACATCCAAACCGTCATCGAACCCATCGTTCTACCATTCCTAGACCGGCAAGGGAACTTGCTGTTCCAACAGGACAATGCACGTCCGCATGTATCCCGTGCCACCCAACGTGCTCTAGAAGGTGTAAGTCAACTACCCTGGCCAGCAAGATCTCCGGATCTGTCCCCCATTGAGCATGTTTGGGACTGGATGAAGCGTCGTCTCACGCGGTCTGCACGTCCAGCACGAACGCTGGTCCAACTGAGGCGCCAGGTGGAAATGGCATGGCAAGCCGTTCCACAGGACTACATCCAGCATCTCTACGATCGTCTCCATGGGAGAATAGCAGCCTGCATTGCTGCGAAAGGTGGATATACACTGTACTAGTGCCGACATTGTGCATGCTCTGTTGCCTGTGTCAACGTGCCTGTGGGTCTGTCAGTGTGATCATGTGATGTATCTGACCCCAGGAATGTGTCAATAAAGTTTCCCCTTCCTGGGAAAATGAATTCACGGTGTTCTTATTTCAATTTCCAGGAGTGTATTAAGTACCATTGTAGAAGCGACATCACACTTCAGCTCCATAGGAGGAAGGAAACGTAGACAGTGGTTATTTGTAGAAATATTCTCACCTCTGAAACAAATTCAGCACAATAGAGCCAGGCAATTACGGCAATGACTGTGATATGAATGACAAACAGCTTCAGAGCAGAAGCTTTAAACAGCTTCTATAAACTTCCAGAAGGGTTTACTGAAGGGTTGCTACAACGATCTCCAAATGACGTGTCGATTAATAATCCTTGGATAAATATTGCAAACAATATTAGAATGACTGGCTGTTCTGGGCTCCAAGCGTACCTAGGAAAACTGAAACCTGACTAGCTCGATTCCAATTCAATTCGTATGCCTATCAGTAAAAAAAATATGACCATCAGAAATAACGTTTCACGCGGGACTTTACAGTAATTCCGCATCCGCGCATTGTGACTTATTTTTTATTAGCTATTACATGAAAATAAAACGCCTACAGCCGTACTTATGATCTTATTTATCGTGTACATATGGGGTAGTACAGGACCCTGATTCATAGTTGAGTGTAATGGGACACCAATCATGAGCAGTCGATGTTTCCTGGTTACTGCACCGCTCGAAAGGCAACCGTTTGTGTTGGTGCTAACCTAGCCTACGGGAGTAACAGTAATTCACAGTAATTCAGTAGCCTTGTTCTTGCTACTCTCCGATAAATTGTGCAGATTGGAACAGGATATTGCGAGGAGTCAACCACTCTTTCTCGGGTGGCAGTCGCAGACGTGAAGAGGTTACGATGTGCTTGTTGCACAAACGACGAACCTCCCTTGTGGCGGTGAGGTCTGATCGACTGGAAACTTGACGATGTGTGTTCCTGCTCTCACGTTCAAACTCTGTCAGGTGCTGATAACACTATCTCATATGGGCACGTTGCATCTCTGTGCCCTTCTCAGTGGTCATTAAACATATGAAGTTGTTTACGATCCTTTTATACCCTATCAGGCCCGGTAACGTCAAGAAAACGATCAACACTGACGGACTCTGGTGGCCGTTCTAACTGTCGCAGAAAACTGCCACTCTAATCATTTACATACCCGTCGATGATGTCCGTGTTTATGAAGGTATTTTCACTTCTGTGTCTTTTCGGCGCTTCACATTTTTGTCAGGTATTGTAATATAGCGGGATGGGTCTACATCGATTCTAGCGACATTAAGTATAAATACAGCAAGGAAAAAAATATGAGCGTACAGAATATCAGAACAGATTTGTGATTGGATTGAGGAGCTCGTACAGAATAGAACTCAGCATGTCATTCTTAACTAAGAGAAATTTTCGGGTATAAAAATAATTTCGCTGGTACCCAGATGGGTTGTTATATGACGCTTGCTGTTAACAACATATTTAACGTATCGTCTGAAGCTGCATGAGGCCAATCGCTGATGATACTGTTGTATATAAAAAAAATGCAACGCTAGAAAACTATAGTGAAATTCAGGAAAACTTGGAGGGATCGACGTTTGGTTCACGGACTAGCAGTTGATCTTTAACGTAAGCAGAAGTGAGGTACTGAGCATAGATGGCGGAAATCCCCGTAATTGTATGATTATACGATTACTGAATAATATTGGAAATTGTTACAATCTTCAAATAACTGGGAGTATGCGAACGCAACTATTTAAAGTGGAACGAATCACAGTAATCTAATCTTAGGACAAGCAGGTGGGAGACTAAGATGAACCGGTAAAGAATTCTTAGGAAGTGCAGTCTGCCTTTAAAGTAGGTAGCTTACAAAGCCCTCCTTCGAACGATACTTCAGTATTTCGCTTCAGTCTGAGACACTTAGCAGACAGTATTGATAGCAGAAATGTAGAAGATCCGAGGACAGCAGCGTGTTTCTATACAGGAGAATTTAGGGGGCCTAGTAAGCGCAAAATCGTCACGAAGTTGCTCATCGAACTGCAGTGACACTCGCTACAAGACAGGCGTTGTGCCTCATGGTGACGTTTGCTGATGAAATTCCAAGAGCCTACGTTCCTAGAAGGATCAGTTAATATAATGCTTTTTCTAACATACTGCTGTTGTTGTTGAGGTCTTCACTCCTGAGACTGGTTTGATGCAGCTCTCTACGCTACTCTATCCTGTGCAAGTTTCTTCATCTCCGAGTGCTACTGCAACCTACATCCTTCTGAATCTGTTTAGTGTATTCATCTCTCGGTCTCCCTCTACGGTTTTGAGTCTCCACGCTGACCTCCAATACTACATTGGTGATCCCTTGATGCCTCAGAACGCCGGCCGAATTGGCCGTGCGGTTAAAGGCGCTGCAGTCTGGAACCGCAAGACCGCTACGGTCGAAGGTTCGAATCCTGCCTCGGGCATGGATGTTTGTGATGTCCTTAGGTTAGTTAGGTTTAACTAGTTCTAAGTTCTAGGGGACTAATGACCTCAGCAGTTGAGTCCCATAGTGCTCAGAGCCATTTGAACCATTTATTTTGCCTCAGAACATGTCCTACCAACCGATCCCTTCTTCTTGTCAAGTTGTGCCACAAACTCCTCTTCTCCCCAAATCTATTCAATACCTCCTCATTAGTTATGTTATCTACCCATCTAATGCTCAGCTTTCTTCTGTTTCACCACATTTCGAAAGCTTCTATTCTCTTCTTGTCCAAACTATTTTTTTGTCCATGTTTCACTTCCATACATGGCTACACTCCATACAAATACTTTCAGAAACGACTTCCTGACACATAAATCTATACTCGATGTTAACAAATTTCTCTTCATCAAAAACGCTTTCCTTGCCATTGCCAGTCTACATTTTGTATCCTCTCTGCTTCGACCATCATCAGTTATTTTGCTCCCCAAATAGCAAACCTCCTTTACTACTTTAAGTGTCTCATTTCCTAATCTAATTCCCTCAGCATCACCCGGCTTCATTTGAGTACATTCCATTATCCTCGTTTTGCTGTTGTTGATGTTCGTCTTATATCCTCCTTTCAAGACACTGTCCATTCCGTTCAACTGCTCTTCCAAATCCTTTGCTGTCTCTGACAGAATTACAATGTCATCGGCGAATCTTAAAGTTTTTATTTCTTCTCCATGGATTTTAATTCCTACTCCTAATTTTTCTTTTGTTTCCTTTATTGCTTGCTCAATATACATATTAAATAACATCGGGGATAGGCTACAACCCTGTCTCACTCCCTTCACAACCACTGATTCCCTTTCGTGGCCCTCGACTCTTATAACTGCCATCTTGTTTCTGTACAAATTGTAAATAGACTTTCGCTCCCTGTATTTACACCTGCCACCTTTAGAATTTGAAAGAGAGTATTCCAGTCAACATTGTCAAAAGCTTTCTCTAAGTCTACAAATGCTAGAAACGTAGGTTTGCCTTTCCTTAATCTTTCTTCTAAGATAAGTCGTAGGGTCAGTATTGCCTCACGTGTTCCAACATTTCTACGGAATCCAAACTGATCTTCCCCGAGGTCGGCTTCTACCAGTTTTACCATTCGTCTGTAAAGAATTCGCGTTAGTATTTTGCAGCTGTGACTTATTAAATTGATAGTTCGGTAATTTTCACATCTGTCAACACCTGCTTTCTTTGGGATTGGAATTATTATATTCTTCTTGAAGTCTGAGGGTATTTCGCCTGTCTCATACATCTTGCTCACCAGATGGTAGAGTTTTGTCAGGACTGGCTCTCCCAAGGCTATCAGTAGCTCTAATGGAATGTCTACTCCCGGGGCCTTGTTTCGACTTAGATCTTTCAGTGCTCTGTCAAACTCTTCACGAAGTATCGTATCTCCTATTTCATCTTCATCTACATCCTCTTCCATTTCCATAATATTGTCCTCAAGAACATCGCCTGTATAGACCCTCTATATACTCCTTCCACCTTTCTGCTTTCCCTTCTTTGCTTAGAACTGGGTTTCCATCTGAGCTCTTGATATTCAAAAAGGGGTTCTCTTTTCTCCAAAGGTCTCTTTAATTTTCCTGTAGGCAGTATCTATGTTACCCCTCGTGAGATAAGCCTCTACATCCTTACATTTGTCTTGTAGCCATCCCTGCTTAGCCATTTTGCACTTCCTGTCGATCTGATTTTTCAGACGTTTGTATTCCTATTTGCTTGCTTGATTTACTGCATTTTTATATTTTCTCCTTTCATAAATTAAATTCAATATTTCTTCTGTTACCCAAGGATTTCTACAGGCCCTCGTCTTTTTACCTACTTGATCCTCTGCTGCCTTCACTACTTCATCACTCAAAGCTACCCATTCTTCTTCTACTGTATTTCTTTCCCCCATTCCTGTAAATTGTTCCCTTATGGTCTCCCTGAAACTCTGTACAATCTCTGGTTTAGTCAGTTTATCTAGGTCCCATCTCCCTAAATTCCCACCTTTTTGCAGTTTCTTCAGTTTTAATCTACAGTTCATAACCAATGGATTGTGGTCAGAGTCCACATCTGCCCCTGGAAATGTCTTACAATTTAAAACCTGGTTCCTACATCTCTGTCTTATCATTATATAATCTATCTGATACCTTCTAGTATCTACAGGATTCTTCCACGTATTTGCCTTCTTTCATGCTTCTTGAACCAAGTGTTACCTATGATTAAGTTATGCTCTGTGCAAAATTCTAGCAGGCTTCTTTCTCTTTCATGTCTTACCCCCAGTCCTTATTCACCTACTTCTTCCTTTTCCTGCTATTGAATTCCAGTCACCCATGACTATTAAATATTTGTCTCCCTTCACTATCTGAATAATTTCTTTTATCTCATCATACATTTCATCAATTTCTTCGTCATCTGCAGAGCTAGTTGGCATATAAACTTGTACTACTGTAGTAGGCGTGGGATTGGTGTCTATCTTGGCCACAATTATGCGCTCACTACGCTGTTTGTAGTAGCTTACCCGCAGTCCTATTTTTTATTCATTATTAAACCTACTCCTGCATTACCCCTATTTGATTTTGTATTAATAACCCTGTATCCACCTGACCGAAAGTCTCGTTCCTCCTACCACCGTGATTTCCCTAAATCACTCCAGGCAAATGCCGGGATGGTTCCTTTGAAAGGGCACGGCGGATTTCCTTCCCTGTCCTTCCCTAATCCGTTAAGACCGATGACCTCGCTGTTTGGTCTCTCTCCCCAAACAATCCAGTCCAATCCAATCCCCCTGCCACCGAACGTCATTAGCTCCCACTATATCTAACTTTAACCTATCCATTTCCTTTTTTAAACTTTCTAATCTACCTGCCCGATTAACGGATCTGACATTCCACGCTCCGATCCGTAGAACGCCAGTTTTCTTTCTCCTGATAACGACGTCCTCTTGAGTAGTCCCCTCCCGCAGATCCGAATGGGGGACTATTTTACCTCCGGAATATTTTATCCAAGAGGACGCCATCATCATTCAACCATATAGTAAAGCTGCATGCCATTGGGAAAAAATACGGCTGTAGTTTCCCCTTGCTTTCAGCCGTTCGCAGTACTAGCACAGCAAGGCCGTTTTGGTTAGTGTTACAAGGCCAGATCAGTCAATCATCCAGACTGTTGCCCCTACAACTACTGAAAAGGCTGCTGCCCCTCTTCAGGAACCAAACGTTTGTCTGGCCTCTCAAGAGATACCCCTCCCTTGTGGTTGCACCTGCGGTACGGCTATCTGTATCGTTGAGGCACAAAAGCCTCCCCACCAACGGCAAAGTCCATGGTTCATGGGAGAGCTCTAACATATATCTTGCTGAAAGACCACGAAGATAAAATTAGAGGTATTCCATTTCAAAAATCCTCTCTTCCTGAGGACCGTTCGCGACTGGAGAAGGACAGAGGGGAAATTGGCGGTGATACGCAAAGTACTCTACGGCACTCTCCATAAAGCGGACTGCGGATTATAGATGTAGATGCAGATCAAACACACTGAGGTGACAAAATTCAAGCGATAGCGTTATGCACGTGTACAGATGGCGGTGGGATCGCGTACACACGGTATAAAAGGACAGTGCATTGGCGGAGCAGTCGTTTGTACTCAGGTGATTCATGTGAAAAGTTTTCTAACGTGATTATGGCCTCACGAAGGGAATTAAAAAACTTTAATATTTTGAACGTGAAATGATCGTCGGAGCTATAAACATGGGAAATTAAGTTACGGTAATCATTACGGAATCAGTGCCAAAAGTGTGTCGAGAATACCAAATTTCAGGCATTGCCTCTCACCACGGACAACTCAGTGATGGGCGACTACCACTTAATGACCAAGAGCAGCGGAATCTATACAGAGTTGTCGGTACTGACAGACAAACGACATTGTGTGAAATAAACAAAGAAATCAATGCGGGACATACGACGAACGTATCCGTTAGGACAATGCCGCGAAATTTGGCGTTAACGGTTGGACCCTAGACGATTGGGAAACAGTGGCCTGGTCAGATGATTCCCGATTTCATTTGATAAGAGGTATGGTAGGGTTCTAGTGTGTCGCAGACCCCACGAAGCCATGGATCCAAGTTGTCAACAAGGAACTGTGCAATCTGGTGGTGGCTCCATAATGATGTCAGGAGTGTTTACATGGAATAGACAGGTCCTCTGATCAAACCGATCATTGACTGGATATGGTTCTGTTCGGCTACTTGGAGACCTCAGCTGCCGAGAATTCTTCCGGGTTGTATGACCGTAGTCCATGGAACTCTTCTATCCCTGACGTTTCGTTCAGAGCTACGTTGGACATCTTCGGAGTTTCTCCTGGTTGTGCTGAGTCTTGCCGACTGCCGGTCGCGAAATATTCATCGTATACTTGGAAGACGATTTGCAGCCATTCATAGACCTCATTTTCCCAAACAACGATGGAACTTTTGTGGATGACGATGCGCCATGTCACAGTGCCGAAATTGTTCGCGATTTGTTTCAAGAACATTCTGCAGAGTTCGAGCTATTGGGTTCGCCACCCAGATCACCCGACATCAATCTCATCGAACATTTATGAGACGTAATCGAGATGTCAGCTCGTGCACAAAATCTTGCACCAGCGACACTTTCGTAATTATGGACTGCTATAGAGCCAGCATGGCTCACTATTTCTGCAGGGGACTTCCAACGACTTGTTCAGTGCATGCCACGTCGAACTGTTGCATTTTCGGAAGAAAGAGGTTTCGAGATGATATTGGGATGTATCCCATGACTTTTGTCACCTCAATGTATACATGCCGTTATTCAGGGCGTCCGTCTACTTGTGGTGAGGACTGCTTCAGGTAACACGATATGCGCTCGATGTTGCTAACCCCTGGTCAAAAGTGAAATGAAATTCGTTGTGTTTTTTTGTATTGTAATACAGAAGCGTGTACAAGGTGTAGTAATGATTAAAATCTTGGTGAAGGTACGAGCAAGACTGGCTGGAAGAGCTATGTGGGACACGAGGTTCCAGAGGGCTGCAGCGACAGCAGCCGCGGCTGGTGGGTGACCTCGCCGCCGCTGATGGAGAGACCGCAGCCGCGTCGTGACGCGGAACATATGACAGGCGCCGCCGAATCAATCAACGTCGGCGCGGGTCGCAGCTGGTGACGCGCCGGGACGCTAATCGAACGCGCCGGCACGCACCGCCCCCCGACCGTGTTGTGGCGCGGATAAACGACAAACTAACACGTTGCTCTCCTGCTTCGTTTTAGTGGCGGAGGAGGAACCACATACGCGTTTAAAACAGAAACATCGTTCACGCGATTTATTAAATTTTCTTACGGCATCCATGATTCGCTTACCGTTTTTTGCCTGTTGGTACTTCTAACAAGGGAACCTCCCCATCGCACCCCCCTCAGATTTATTTATAAGTTGGCACAGTGAATAGGCCTTGAAAAACTGAACACAGATCAATCGAGAAAACAGGAAGAAGTTGTGTGGAACTATGAAAAAAATAAGCAAAATTTACAAACTGAGTAGTCCAAGCGCAAGATGTGCAACATCAAGGATAATGGGAGCTCAGAAACACCGTGGTCCCGTGGTTAGCGTGAGCAGCTGCGGAAGAAGAAGTGGAGTGAAAAGTTTAATTTTTTATTTTCAGACAGTCATTATCTGTCCGTGATCGTGTGTCAATTATCAAAGTTCAGGCACTCACACATAATCAGCTTCGCTCTCCAAAATTGCAGGACATGTTCAGATTTGCTTGGACATATGCAGGATTTGACGGTCTACACACGGAAAAATTTGAAAACGTTAAAAACATATGTTTTGACAGAGCACAGGGAAAACTGTGCGACTGTGAAACTGTTGCATTCATTTGTTGCAGTTTATGTGACAAACTCTCATGTTTTCATCACTTTTTTGGGAGTGATTATCACATCCACAAGAAAACCTAAATCAGGCAAGGTGGAAGAATGTTTTTACCCATTCGCCAAGTGTACAAGTTAGGTGGGTCGACAACATATTCCTGTCATGTGACGCACATGTCGTCACCAGTGTCGTATAGAATATATCAGACGTATTTTCCTGTGGAGGAATCGGTTGACCTATGACCTTGCGATCAAATGTTTTCGGTTCCCATTGGAGAGGCACGTCATTTCGTCTACTAATCGCACGGTTTTACGGTGCGGTCGCAAAACACAGACACTAAACATATTGCAGTGAACAGAGTTGCCAACGAACGAACGGACAGATCATAACTTTGCAAAAATAAAGAAAGTAAACTTTTCACTCGAAGGAAGACTTGAACCAAGGACCTCTCGTTCCGCAGCTGCTCACGCTAACCACGGGACCACGGCGCTCCTGCGTATATTGCATCCTTGATGTTGCCTATCTTGCACATGGACTACTCAGTTTGTATATTTTGTTTATTTTTTTCATAGTTCCACACAACTTCTTCCTGTTTTCTCGATTGATCTGTGTTCAGTTTTTCAAGGCCTATCCACTGTGCCAACTTATAACTAAATCTGAGGGGGTGCGATGGGGAGGTTCCCTTGTAAGTACCGCCTCATTACATACTCATTTATTTTGATTGCACATATATTTCCCACATCCTAGGCTGACGGCACGTTCCAGTACATGTTTAGGTTGAGATGGAAACACTTCACTGCATTCTAGATCTCGTTTGCTTGTCAAAGAGAATGTTTGCATAATCTTTGGTGACAGGTGAAGGTTTGCTCTGAAGAGAATGGTCAACAAGAATTGGCAATTTTTGTCTTTAATGGCACAGATATGTGAAAGTTAGATCCTGTTTTCTTTTCGTGCAGCTCTTTTGTTAGATCTGTAGTTTTTATTTAGGAGATAGGCCGAAAACCTTGTGGTACTTCAGAGTACCGTCTGGCCGAGTGTGTATTTTTCGTGTACTACCACAAAATAAGTCATTTGGTAAAGTGGTCATAAAAGGTATGAGTACAGGATTACCCATTCCTGCCAAATAATGGTGAGGATTCAGCCTCTCTTCAACAACTGAGTAGGTTAGAAGCATAACTCACATGCTCTAAAAACATAAATTTTCACAAATGACTAAAAACGTGTTTTACATGCGTCGTACGCATGTCCCATATATTGACATCAGTATGTGCAAGAACAATGGCTATAAATCATTATGTATATTTCAGATTATGTTTGCTTATTGAGAAATTACAATAATTTAGTTATATTATGGATCATGAGAGTTTTGTTAATGAGCTATGGAACATGTAAGTTTTGACAATCCCCATTTTGGATCTTGTGAGTTTTGGTACTGAGCTGTTTGGACGATGTTGGTTTCGCGGGAACTATCGTGTTGCGACTCGATATGCAACACTTTTTTCTCCATGACTTGTGTCTCAAATCAGTTTTATTCCAACCACTATATTGAATTATATTCCCCAAAATAACTGAACAGAACAGAAAACACACTCCACTGGCATCAATATTTACTACTGCAAAAGAAAATGGCGCCGAGTGAGCTAATCGATGATTGGTCAAGATGAGGTACGGGACAAAACTCATAAGATCCCGCGGATCATGAGACTTTTGAAACTAACCATGAAGTTTAACACGGGTTTTCTCAAGGATCTTGTGCCAAATGTGAATTACTGTTTCATGAATTATGTTCTATGCATAAAGCTGTATGAGAATATGTCGGCATCTCAATTTTCATTATTTTGGAGCATGTGAGTTATGTCTCTAACCAACACAATTAACAATTCAGTCCTGTTGTCATATCCAATAACTGCAAGCGACATAAATCTATGAGTTGGTATGGTACGAGTTTCAGGAATAGCGGTTTATTATGACCTTTCACGAGATGAGCATTGTGAGCGTTCAGCCTTTCGTCAGTATTTACCAAATAAGTCCTGTTGCCGAATCCAATAACCCACAACACCATGAATCTATGGCTTGGAATGGTATGGTTTTCGGGATTCACTCTTTACTATGATCTCCCACCAGGTGAGTATTGCATACATTCAGTCTCCCTTCAACAATTACAACGTCAGTCCTGTTGCCATACCCAGTACCTTCAAGCGCCATGAATCTATCAGATGGCATAGTATGGGTTTTGGGAATCACTGTTTTCTATGACATTCCACATGGTGAGCATAGTGAACATTCAGCTCCAATTCAACAATTACCAAATCATCCCTGTTGTTATAAACAAAAACTCTCAGCTCCATGAATCCATGAATTGCAACGGGATGGGTTTTGAGGATCGCTATTTACTATTAGCTTTCACGAGGTGAGACTGTGAATACTGTGAGCTACGTGCCTCTCTTCAACATTTACCAAATCAGTCCTGTTGTCGTACCCAATAACTCCTAGCACAATGCATCTATCAGATGCCATAGTACTGGTTTGTGGGAACCGCTGTTTTCTATGACCTTTTACCAGGTGAGCATTGTGAGCATTCAGCTCCACTTCAACAATTACCAAATAAGTCCTGCTTTTGTATGCAATAACTCCCTGCGCCTCGAATCTATGGGTTGGTTTGGTATGGGTATCAGGAATCGCTGTTTACTATGACGTTCCATTAGGTGAGCATTGTCAGCGTTGTAAACATTCAGCCTCTCTTCAACAATTACCAAATCAGTCCTGTTGTCCTATCCAATAACTCCCAACGCCGTGGATCAATGAGCTGGAATGATATGGGTTTCGGGAATTACTGTGTACTATGACCTTCCCCCAGGTGAGCATTGTGAGTAATGCAAGTATTCAGCCTCTCTCCTACAGTTTCCAAAGCAGTCCTGTTATAACCTATACCTCCCAGCGCTTTGAATCTATGAACTGGAATGGTACAGGCTTCGCTGTTTACTATGACCTTCACTAGATGAGAATTGTGAGCACTGTGAGCGTTCAACCTCTCTTCAATAAATACCAAATCAGTCATGTTGTCATATACAATAACTCTCAGTGCGTTGAATCTGTGAGCTGGAATGGTATGTATTTCGAGAGTTGCTGTTTACTGTGACCTTTTACCAGATAAACACTGCGAGCATAGTGATAATTCAACTTCTCTTCAACAAGTACCAAATCAGACTTGTAGCAGTTGTTTCTAATAACTCCCAGCGCTGTGAATCTATGAGTTGAAATGGTATTGGTTTCGGGAATCGCTGTTTACTACGACCTCTCTCAAGGTGAACATTGAGGGATTCAGCCTCTCTTCAACAGTTACCAAATAAGTTCTGCTGTAATATCCAATTTCTCCCAGCGCCCTAATCTATGAGTTGGAGATGTATGGGTTTTAGCAATCGCTTTTTACTATGATCTCTCACCAGGAGAGCATTGTGTGCATTTAACCTCTCTTTCATAGTTACCAAATCAGTCTTGTTGTCGTTTACAATAACTCTCAGCTCGTTGAATCTATGAGTTGGAATGGTATGGGTTTCGGGAATCGCTGTTAATATGATCTTTCACCATGTCATGTCCGGACACGTTGGTTGTGGATCTGACCGCAAAAAGTGGAAGCGAAGCTTGTCACTGAACACCATAGAATGTCACCAAGCTTCCTATTGCCCCGACACCATGCAAATCTTTGTTGTCTGTGGTATAGTGTAAGCAATGTGCGGTGTATGTCAGTTTGAAGTGTCAGCCACGTATACCCTTCTGGACAGTTCGTAGTGACACACTGCCTGTTACCTCCACTTTTTTCCAGCTTTCATCACCCGTCTTTTCTTCAGAGCCATCGAGCAGTGTACTGCTGGAAAGACCGGTGCGTATCTACTTGCCTCGCTGTTGTTCTGAGACCATCTGCGTACCACTGTTTCTCTACAGTCATTGCGCTACAGCCAACTGTCAGCACGATCTGCCGGTATGATGCTCCCAAGTAGCTCATACCCTGATTCAACCTTTCTCAAAGCCCGAAGACGATAGTAAGTTAAATGTGAATATCGTCTGTGCACGCTGTGCTGCGATCTCCACGTGAAAAGTTTCGGGAACGTTAGACACACCTAATATCCATTAGGTACTCACACAATTCTTCTTTTATAGGTATGACTTTTTATGTACTGAAAAGACTCTTGTATTTGGATAAAAATTTAATTAATATATCCCATTGACATGTAAACACTGCAGTATCACTTTGGGAGAGTTCAGTTAAAGTATTTATGGTGCAATGCTTCACATTTCGGTAAGTGTATTAGCAAATGAAGTGTCCCCGCGGTCTTCCAACATTATGGAAGCTGTCAGAAGATCATAGGCAGATGATTAACCCATAAACTACTACTTCCCCATCCCATCTGCATGTACTTGTACGTCGACATCTACATATGCATGATTACTCTGCAATTCACAATTAAGAGAGTGGCACAGGATTCATCCAACCACCTTCAAGCTATTTCTCTGCCGTTCCACTCTCGAATGCACAGCAGAAAAAACTAGCGGTCTAATCCTTCTGTGCGAGCTCTGATTTCTCTTATTTTATTATGATAATCATTTCTTCCTTTGTAGGTGGTCGCCAACAACATATTTTCCCAATCGGAGGAAAAAGTTGGTGATTGTGATTTAACGAGATCCTGCAGCTACGAAAAACGCCTTTGTTTTAATGATTGCACTCCAATTCACGTATCATGCCCGCGGCACTCGCTATTTGGCGATAATACTAAACGAGCTACTCTCCTTCGAAATTTTTCAATGCACTCCATCAATCCTATCTGGTAAGGATCGCACACCGCACAGTAGTAGTCTACCAGATAACGGACAGTGGTAGTGTAGGCAGTGTCTTCAGTAGATTTGTCAGCTTCTACGTGTTCTGCCGATAAAACACAGTCTCTGGTTCGCATTCTCCACATTGTCTATACGACGGTTCCAATTTAAGATGTTCATAACACTTGTCCTTACATATTTAGTTGAAGTTACAGTCTTTAGACTAGTGTGAATTATCCGCAACCGAAATTTAGCGCATATCTTTCAGTACTCATGTGGATGACGACCCTTTTCTCTATTTTTGACCAACTGCCACTTTTCAAACCATATAGATCTCTTGTCTAAATAATTTTGCAATTGGTTTTGATCTTCTGAAGACCCTACTCGACAGCATCAACTGCAAACAGTCTTAAATGGCGGCTCAGATTGTCTCCTAATTGATGTATGTAGATTAGCAACAGCAGAGGGCCTGTAACATTTCGTTCAGGAACGCCAGATATCGCTTTTGTTTTAGTCGATAATTCTCCATCAGTTACTACGAACGGTGACCTTTTGGAAAATAAATAACGAATCCAGTCGCGTAACTGAGACGATACTCCATAGGCACGCAGTATGATTAGAAGCCGCTTGTGAGAGCGGTGTCGAAAGTTTTCTGGAAATCTATAAAATGAAAAAAATTTGAACACCCTGTCTATAGCAGTCATTACTTCATGAGAATAAAGAGCTGAGTGTGTTTCATAAGAGCGATATATTTTGAATCAGTGCTGACTACGTGCCAATGCATCGTTTTCTTGGGGGCAATTCATAATGTTCGAACACAGTATCTGTTCCAAAATTTTACTGTGACCGATCGAGGTTGCGCAGTGGTTAGTACACAGGACTCGCATCGGGGAGTACGACACGTGTTCGGCCATCCTGGTTTAGGTTTTCTGTGATTCCCCTAGATCGCTTCTGGCATATGCTGGGATGTTTCCTTTGAAAGCTTTATTCCCCATCCTTCCCTAATTCGATGGCACCGATGGCGTAGCTGTTTGATTCGTTTTCCCCAAGTCAAGCAACCAATGAACGAACCAAAATCCTACTGCAGATCAAAGTTAGTGATATGGTTCTGTTATTCAGCACATTACTCCTATTTTCTTTTTGGGTACAGGTGTTACTTGTGCAGTTCTCCAGTCATTAGGTAGGCATCTGTCGACGAGGGACCAGTTGTATATGACTGCTAAGTATGGAGCTATTGTATCAGCATGGTCTGAAAGGGACCTGGCTAGTATACAATCTGGATCGTAAGCCTTGACTTTATTAAGTGACTTAGGCTGCTTCGCTACACTAAGGACATCTGCTTCCAAGATACTCATATTGGCATTTGTTCTGTCAAAAAAAAAAAAAGTTTCAAATGGCTCTGAGCACTATGGGACTTAACATCTGAGGTCAGCAGTCCCCTAGAACTTAGAACTACTTAAACCTAACTAACCTAAGGACATCACACACATCCATGCCCAAGGCTTCGAACCTGCGACCGTAGCCTAGAACCGCTCGGCCACAGTGGCCGGCTGTTTTCCAATTCTGGAATTTTTACTTGGTCTTCTTTTGTGACGGAGTTCCGGAAACGGTGTTTAGTAAGTCTGCTGTAGTGGCGCTGTCATCAGTGACATCACCATCGTTATCGCGCTGTGAAGGTACTGATTGTCTTTTCCCGCTGGTGTACTTTACATGCCCCATCTTTTATTTTTCGTACCTGTTGTGGCAGAAAGAGCGTACGCCTTAAATATTAAAGCGGAGATCCAGGACGAGTAAATGCTCATCATCAGAGGGCGCCATAAAAACAGGAGCGACGGCAGAGGAGGAAGAATAAAAAAGATGAAGCTCGTTGTAGCTAGTAACGAAACAATGTCGGAACGAGGCGTGACTTGACGCACGGTGCACTGGGTTCGGACACGCTCGCGCGCCACAGCCGAGTCGGCGTCGGTCGGACAGGAAGCGTGTCGGCGATACCCGGGAGACGCGGCCGTGTCGGCTTCCCATTTAGTAATGTACAGCGCCCTACAAAAACCGCGCCGTGGGTGGCGGGGCCTGCCTGCCTGCTGGGGGGCAGCGACAAGGGCCGGCGGTAATGATTCAGCAGGCCGCGGGGGTGCGGGCAGGGGGAGCGCGCTGTGAGTGACGGCTAATGCCTGTTGACAAGTGCAATTACCCGCTACAATCCGACAGCCGCGCTAATTGTCTCTGTGTGTGTCATCGCTGCTAATTGACGCGCCGGATGAACAAGTCGGCCCCGATCAACAAGCTGCGCTGACACGCTGATCCGCTGATCACTACGCACTCTGCGTTACAACTTCGAACGCGTCCTCCTACGCGCTAATCACATTTAAATGTACGAGCGCCTGCTGGCAAATTAAACAATTTCTCTGCGTTTCCTCTTTTTTTTCTTGTTTTACGATCCGCCCTGTCGTGCTGTGCAGTTTCTCAGTCGCTTTTCCTACAACGGAATGCTGACTTCTGGGTGAATATAGCAATGTTCCGAAAATTTTCACCCACAACATTGAGTTTTATTTCGCTAACAATAGCCGGCAGTGATTACTCTGCTCCATACATCTTTAATGGCGTGTGGTTTTATAACCAGTCACAGGCTGACGTGTTACGACTGCTTGTGACGTAAACATATTATGACACGCAAAGCGGCTGGCGCAATTATAACGTCACTACAAGAGCTTCACAAATCTGAGACTACAATGGTAGAATGGTGGTGTGGGCTACAGCATTCAGGCTCATAGAGCCTAACACGAATAATATACAGAAGAATGGAAAAAAATGAGCATGTGTTAGGAGACGATCAATCTGGTTCTGCCATGTTGTGCAGTCTATACATCGAAGAAGCAATTACGAAGGAAGGTTCAAGAGTGCAATTAAAATTCAAGGTGAAAGGATATTAATGATAAGATTCTCTGATGACATTGCTATCCTCGGTGAAAGCGAAGAAGAATTTCAGGATGTGTTGAGAAGAATGTACAAAGTAACCAGAAGTATCAGAAATGAGAACAGCGAGAAACTTAACATAACGTTAGGTGACCACGATGTAGATGAAGTTAAGGAAAAAATGGTTCAAATGGCTCTGAGCACTTCAGGACTCAACATCTGAGGTCATCAGTCCTCTAGAACTTAGAACTACTTAAACCTAACTAACCCTAAGGACATCACACACAGCCATGTCCGAGGCAGGATTCGAACCTGCGACCCTAGCGGGCGCGCGGTTCCAGACTGAAGCACTTAGAACCGCTCGGTCACACCGGCCGGCGAAGTTAAGGAATTCTCTCATTTATGCAGCACAATTACCCTTGACGCACAGAGCAAGGAGGGCATGAAAGGCGTACTGCCACTGACAGAAAGGACATTCCTGGGCAAGAGAAGTCTACTAGTATCAAAAATAGGCTTTAATTTGAGAAGGCAATTTCTGGCTATGTACGTTTGCAGCACACCATTGTATGTTAGTGAAGCATGGACTGGGAGAAAACCGGAAAAGAAGAGAATCGAAGCATCTGAGAAGTGATGGTAACGAAGAATACCGAAAATTAGGTGGAACGATAAGGTAAGGAATGAGTAGGTTCACCAGAAAGGAAAGGAATATATTGAAAACACTGACAAGAAAAAGGGACAGGATGGTGGAACACTTGTTAAGGCACCACAGGATAACTTCCATAACACGAGAGGGCTGTATAATATAAAAACTACAGAGGATAGAGATTGGAATACTGTCAGCAAATAGCTGAGGACATAGGCTGCTACCCTGAGATGCAGAGGTTGTCAAAGGTGAAGAATTCGTTGCCAGTCAGATGACTGATGAAACATACAGGGTGGTCCATTGACAGTGACTGGGCCAAATATCTCACGAAATAATCATCAAACGAAAAAACTAAAAAAGAACGAAACTCGTTTAGCTTGAAGGGGGAAACCAGATGGCACTATGGTTGGCCCGCTACATGGCGCTGCCATAGGTCAAACGGCTATCAACTGCGTTTTTTTAAATAGTAACCCCCTTTTTATTACATATTCGTGTAGTACGTAAGGAAATACAATTGTTTTAGTTGGACCACTTTTTCGCCTTGTGATAGATTGCGCTGTAATAGACACCAACGTTTAAGTACGTGGTATCAAGTACCATTCTTCCAGTGCGTACGGTATTTGCTTCGTGATGCATTACCCGTGTTAAAATGGACCGTTTACCAATTGCGGAATAGGTCGATATCGATGTATGGCTATAGTGATCAAAATGCCCAACGGGCGTGTGCTATGTACGCTGCTCGGTATCCTGAACGACATCATCCAAGTGTCCGGACCGTTCCCCGGATAGTTACGTTATTTAGGGAAACAGGAAGTGTTCAGCCACATGTGAAACGTCAACCACGACCTGCAACAAATGATGATGCCCAAGTAGGTGTTTTAGCTGTTGTCGCGGCTAATCCGCACTTCAGTAGCAGAAAAATTGCGCGAGAATAGGGAATCTCAAAAACATCGTTGGTGAGAATGCTACATCAACATCGATTGCACCCGTACCATATTTCTATGTACCAGGAATTGCATGGCGACGACTTTGAACGTCGTGTACAGTTCTGCCACTGGGCACAAGAGAAATTACGGAACGATGACAGATTTTTTGTACGCGTTCTATTTAGCGACGAAGCGTCATTCACCAATAGCGGTAACGTAAACTGGCATAATATGCACTATTGGGCAACGGAACATCCACGATGGCTGCGACAAGTGGAACATCAGTGACCTTGGCGGGTTAATGTATGGTGCGGCATTATGGGAGGAGGGATAATTGGCCCCCATTTTATCATGGCAATCTAAATGGTGCAATATATGCTGATTTCCTACGTAATGTTCTACCGATGTTACTGCAAGATGTTTCACTGCATGACAGAATGGCGATGTACTTCCAACATGATGGATGTCCGGCACATAGCTCGCGCGCGTTTGAAGCGGTATTGAATAGCATATTTCATGACAGGTGGATTGGTCGTCGAAG
Source organism: Schistocerca serialis cubense (assembly GCF_023864345.2). Lineage (NCBI taxonomy): Eukaryota > Metazoa > Arthropoda > Insecta > Orthoptera > Acrididae > Schistocerca > Schistocerca serialis. The sequence goes on from NC_064642.1 coordinate 337,418,006, forward strand.
CACCATACCGTAGCCCGCACGTTCACCGGATCTGACGTCCCCGGATTTCTTTCTGCGGGTAAAGTTGAAGGATGTTTGCTATCGTGATCCACCGACAACGCCTGACAACACGCGTCAGCGCAGTGTCAATGCATGTGCGAACATTACGGAAGGTGAACTACTCGCTGTTGAGAGGAATGTCGTTACACGTATTTCCAAATGCATTGAGGTTGACGGACATCATTTTGAGCATTTATTGCATTAATGTGGTATTTACAGGTAATCACGCTGTATCAGCATGCGTTCTCAGAAATGGTAAGTTCAAAAGGTACATGTATCACGTTGGAACAACCGAAATAAAATGTTCAAAAGTACCTACGTTCTGCATTTTAATTTAAAAAACCTATCTGTTACCAACTGTTCGTCTAAAATTGTGAGCCATATGTTTGTGACTATTACAGCGCCATCTATCACAAAGTGAAAACATGGTCGAACTAAAACATTCATATTTCTTTACGTACTACGTGAATATGTAATAAAAAATATGGGTTCCTATTTAAATAAACGCAGTTGATATCCGTTGGACCTATGGCAGCGCCATCTAGTGGGCCAACCATAGTGCCATCTGGTTTCCCCCTTCAAGCTAGACAAGTTTCGTTCTTTGTAGCTTTTTCGTTTGACGCTTATTTCGTGAGATATTTGACCCGGTCACGATCAGTGGACCACACTGTATACGATGTTTGGAACTTTAATAGTGGCAACTATTTATTTACAGCTCGTACAAAATAGATACGTGTTTCAAAGTTTTAATGACCTTCAAAGTAGTCACCAGCATTGTATATAACCCGTTGCCAGCGATGTGGAAGTCGTAGGATAATCTTAGCAGCGCCAGTCGTGTTGACAGTTCGAGGGACGCGGTCTATTGCCCGACGAATTTGTAGCCCTGAAGTGTTTGCTTCAGTTTAGAAATTGAGACTAACTCACGAGGGCTTAAGTCAGGGCAGTACAGTGGGTGGTATAGCGCTCAGCAGCCTCATCAGTCAAACAAATCAGTAACAGCTTGCACTGCACGTGCTTCAGCATTGTCCTGCAAAATGATGGTCAGGTCCTGCAGAAAGCATCATCACTTCTGTTTCTAAGCTGGCGTAGCGTGTGTTCCAAAAACGAACAGCATAGAGACAGAAGTGATGATGCTTTCTGCAGGACCTGACCATCATTTTGCAGGACAATGCTCAAGCACGTGCAGTGCAAGCTGTTACTGATTTGTTTGACTGATGGGGCTGCTCTATACCACCTACTGCACTCCCCTGACTTGAGCCCTCGTGAGTTAGACTCAATTTCTAAACTGAAGGAAACAGTTCACGGCTACAAATTCGTCGGGCAATAGACCGAGTCGCTCTAACTTTCAACACAACCGGCGCTGCTAAGAGTATCCTACGGCTTCCACATCGCTGGCAACGGGTTATGCACAATATTGGTGACTACTCTGAAGGTCAGTAAAACTTTGAAACACGTATCTATTTTGTACGAGCTGTAAATAAGTAATTGCCACTATTAAATTCCAACCCTTGACCTCTGAATTATATATATATATATATATATATATATATATATATATATATATATATATATATATATATAATTCAGAGGTCACATTAACATGACATAAAAAGCGGACCCGTTTTTTAAGAAAACAGCAATACCTAAAATAATATAAATGAGAAGAAACTCCGATACGTTACAGTTTGGTCGAATGACTGATTCTTTTTGCAGCAGACCTTGAACGGTCGGGTTTCAGAACCAAACTGCAAATATTCTCTGTCTCTTTCGCATGTACCTCACAGAGAGTGCACAGATAAAATTATACAACTATCGATCTCGCAAGTTATACAAACAATTATTTTTTCCACGATCCATCTGTGAACAGAATGGCGAGAAACTTTAATCTGTAGCAGAACAGATAGTACGCTGTGCCACACACTGAAAAGTGGTTCACAGAATATTTATATGGGTCTGAAAGTAGAAAATTGAGTAATATAATGTAGATTTGAAGGTAGGAACTTAAATAATATCATCAAATTTCTAATGAAATACTACAAGCAGTATGGGATTGCATTTGTGTGCCTGGACACTGACAGTCATCAGGTTGTAGTCTGCAAACATACACAGAAGAATAGAGCAGAATTCAATAAGAAAAATCAATCAAGTTGGGTGTATGTTAATTAACAGCTAATTAGGTGTCATTCACAGTACGAGGGTTTTTTCACACTATGTTCGTTGAAATGTTATTTATACAAAATGCTGACAAATAACCGCTATTATACAAGTAACTCAAGACAGAACTAGAATGAGAGTTACTCTTTAAAACACACAAAAATTAAATATATGAAGCCGCTGAGAAAAATCTCTTTGTAATATTTGAGAACGAGTGGTAAACTTTCGAAATTAGGTCTCAAATACGTGGTACACAGCTGGTTCTTTGGAGATATTTTACACAAAATTTTCAAATTTAATCACGTATTTTAGCTGATACCATGTTCAACATCACCATGAATAAGATCCTATCGTTCTTTCCAGTAGTTTCATGTAGCGTTAATCAGAATAGAGAATTTATCTGTCCATCGTAAATGATAATGCTGTCTGCAAGAAAATCTTCAGATTGACCTCGTAAACCCAATCCTGGAGCGACCAAACCAGTCAATTACGGAAACTGGATCACGTAACGTGTGACACATGACGACACTGAGGGCGTGACGTAAGCCTCCGGAAGGCGATGGGCTAGTTGGTGAACTGGTCACTCCAACAGGTTACGAAGGCTTTCTGTTGTGGAGCGACGTAATCCACTATAACGTGCCAAAAGTGATGTAAGCCGGAAAGTGATTTTATTGCCCATTTGTTCGAAGATATCACGTTCAGGCCTCACGAAACGCCGGTAAGTAATTTATCGCGAGCCTCTTCCTCAAGATTTGGCACAGCAGACGCCATTATATCGCGGCTGCTTGCCATGTTTTATTATAAATAATCACCCGCCGCCTTTAGAAATCTCCGACAAAGTAAGTGGTCTGCAGAGTCATTTACCAGTCGGCCGTTTATAACCTCGCCGGTACGCGCACTTTAATTAAGGATTTTAAATTTTAATCTCGTTAAATTCAAATATTATTGGCGGCGCTGTAAGTGTTGCCACATCAGGTAACGACGTACATGAGGCCAGTCCTGTTTTATATTAGCGTCAGCGAATGCCGGCGCAGTGAAATATAGGAAGCAATAATGCCCGCAAGATAATAAAGCGTGGTACCCGTTTGCGCTCGGCGCTTACGATACGATTTACGGTTGGAAGGGCCGTTAAAGCGCAGTTACTTGTCGAAGGACTTATTCGCGCAATGCGTTTCTGACTCGCAGGTCTCGTCATGCAAATGACCTTTACACGCAACACGGGAAGATGGCCGCCTGCACGTCCCTTTTGAGAATTACGCAGGCGAGAATAAACGAGCGTAAGGCTGCAGGCAAATACGCAATCGGAACGCCACGATAGTCGCGCAATGGTGTTCCCTTTACTTGATTAGCAAGAGGAAGAACTTTCCTGTGTAGACAGCCCCCCTCGAAAATCAAATTGCATGCTGATTTGTAATCTTACAGATGAATCTTTGTGTGGAGAGAAGCTTTTCTTAACAGAGCACAGCGGGACTACATGCTCCTTCGTAGCCGAAGTCACTGAAGTAGGGATGCGAGAAACCGACCGGTTAAAACCGATACCGGTATTTATTGCTGACTTTTTTTAAACGAATAATGTTTATTCGTATGATTTCCATAACTTTAAAATATTGGGAAATGTGATCAGTGGTATTTTAATAACAACGATGACAGATAAAAACTAGTAACAAAGACATAAGAACCGACATGTCATTGCAGAGACAACGGCTCACCTGTTGCCCTGTGGAGTGGCCTATTATAAGACAATCACAAATCCAGCTGCTGAATTAGCTTTGACTATATGCATAAATTTTACTTGTCTGCTCTAACAGTTTCATTCACGACACACACAATAACTATTTTCGTTTGTACATTGTCGAACAAATGGTGTGTGTTCCAGCGAGTAATGAATGAAAAATGGAAGTTTACTCTTGATATAACTAGATATATTCTGTGTTCCCGATGTTTAATGATTACCTATTTCCTTATCGATTTTGTCCTTACATATTCGAACTTGCTTAAGGCAAAATTACATATTTTTGTAACAATTATTACGTGGCTACTTACATTATCTTTGAAAAAAAAAAGTAGCACTATATTGTTGATTTCCCTTGACGACAAACAGTGAATCTGAGCAGTTGCAATGTTGTGCTGCCGTAACTCTCTGGTCTTCTGTGTTATCTGTTGCGGAAACAGAAACCTTATTTTGAGAAAGGCAGAAATAGAAACCTTATTTTGAGAAAGTACAACAACAAAGGTTAATACAAATATGTTTTTTGCAATACAAATATACAAAAGCAGCAGCAGAAGACACGGAAAAATTTAACACTGTTCCTGTTGCAATTAAGCTAAACATGGACAGTGAGCAGTATATTTCCTGTGCTCAATCAATGGGTTCTGGCGAACGCACGTGCAAATCCACTATTCACTTGGCACTTGCTCATAGAAATTCCGTTTTCCAGCAAGGATATATTGTTAGATGTCAATTAAAGATTTCTTCTTCGCACTTTTTCCTATCACAATTCTATCACACAATATGGGGAAAACTATGACGTTATTTACCGACACTTTACTTTTCCAAGAATCTGTCGGCTTCTTTACAACGCTTTGACAAATACGCAGTTGCTGGATGTTATGAATTTTCCTTTCCATTAGTGTAGTCAAGTTGTCGGATGAAATGTGTAGCAAGACATACTCAGGTATTTTGAATGTGCTGCGCAACGCATTGGCTGGTCTGCTAACATTCCTGAAAGCTTATGGTTCCACCCAGCTCACTGTTGTTAAATATCGTATCTGAGATGGAAAGACATATCTCTGTTCGCATATGCCAAATATACGTGCGACTTGTAGTCTATTAAAACGATACAATTAAGAATATGTATTATAAAAATCTGATTATACACTTAATCAGTCTCGCATATTAGGAATCAGTCAGCCTAAACTTTTGCATTGGTGGTCGAATAGTTTCCCCACTCAACTAACAAAGTCATATAAACTTTATTTTCATAAAATAACTACTATACAAAATTCAAAGAGATTCAGAAGAAAGATGAGAAATAAAAAAGAAAAGAAAAAAGGAAACAGACAGTTATAACACGTATGAGAAGATAACGATCCGAGACGGCCATTTTTTGTGTGTGTGGATTCAGCGAGAAATAAGTCATGAAGAGCGTAGTCTCCCGCCATCGAAGTAGGACATAATAGTAAATAAAGGTGTGAAAAACTAACTTTTGAACCATTTTCATTCTGATTTCCATCCAAAACAAAATTTGATGTTTACGTGAGGTACTTTTCAACGCACAGATACTGCTTTTCCACCCCAATTGAATTAGACATTATTGACGTTGGAGCGGCTATTTCACAACCAAGTAACTGCTCTGTTATCATCACGAGGCTGACTCCACACTGTTCCAGTCCCCCCACCGAAGAAAAACCTCTGGCAATACCGGGAATCGAACCCTGGTTCTGCAGAAAGCTGTCACACGCATTGTCCAGTGAGCAACAGAGCTGGACAGCAACTTCAGTGCTAGTCCAGTAATGAACCAAAATCTCAGCGGAACTGATTGGGGTTTCGATATTATTTAGAACTCCACACGATGTGGAATTTGTACAAATGTGAACTGGTAAGCTGTAAATGCACTAAGAGCGTTGCTTGCATTTTAGTAAGGCTCAGCTACAGTTCGATTTGTTGGCCAAGTAATATAACGGTTTAAAGATTTACATTAATCGACTTCATAGCTGCTGTTTGACTTGCTCGTGTGCTCTCACACACTCAGGTCGTTCGCAAGCAGATTTTACAGTATGAATGTACGGAAAAATGTCTTTAACAACCAGGTATTTATGGCTCTTACACTGAGCCTTGACGTAAAGTCTCGGCATCGCGTCCTTTGTTCTGCAGCCATCGGAGGAAGCAGTTATGTTCGAAAAGTTAATGGCAAGAAAAAATATCATCACTTGAATAACTCATCAGTTACTGGTAGTTATAGTCCGCGACAGCGTTTATGGCCTCTGGGTCGGAGATGCGCAGTAGACAGCTGCGCAGTTAGCCCGTCGGCACTCGATCTGTTTCCACGTTCCGTACCGTGTAAACTTCTGTCGTATTTGAACGTTCTGTCGTGTTTTACGTGCGCAAAACTACGGTTAACAGATTTCTGTGATATTCTGTGTGCTGTGAGTTTTCTCTTAGTGGGCGATATATCTAGAATGCGCCAAGTGTTCCACAAACAGGCAAGGGACCTTATCTTTAAAGTGTTCTCGTTCATCAAACGTGAGACAGGTTCATGCGTGGCCGTCTTCGACGTTGTCAAGGCGCCAAGGTGCGTAATGTAGCTGCTGTATATGCACTTCCAGCCGAGTTGACAACGCAGTATTCCTTGTGAACTGCGCCGACAGAGGCCATTCACGCTGTGGTCGACTATAATAATTTTTTGTCATGCACAAACTTACCACCAACATACTAACCATTAACCTTTATCTGATGACGTGCCGATCTTGTCGCACTACCGCTGACGTGCGGACTCTCAGACCGCTGTATTGTTGGCGTCGTACAGGCAACAATTCGATGTGTTTTTTTTATTCAAATACATGTATAACAATTGAAAGGCATGTAAATTTACTTATGAAACGTACTGTTTATAAAGGTTTTTTGACATATTCCATGACTGTGTGTTACAAACATGAGCGGAGGTGGAACAACTAAATAAGAATTAAAAAAAGTACAAATTTTTTTATTTTACCAAAAACTGTTTAAAACAATAAATTATAAGGCGCTCTGAGTAACTTAACATGCTAATGACGTATTTCAGTCTTACAATAAAAAAAAATTGTAATAGCACAACATAGCTGCAATTTTTACAAGCAAATGTTGCACATTGTAGACAAATAGCCTTTTTGCACGTGTTACACGAATAACCCGTTTTTCTCTTTAGTTTTGAAGGACAGGTGTAGCAGGTTCGCCTATTTTTACCTCCTTCTTCAGGGTCTGGTGCTTGTTCTTCCCCGGCCGCGGTGGTCTAGCGGTTCTAGGCTCTGAGTCCGGAGCCGCGCGACTGCTACGGTCGCAGGTTCGAATCCTGCCTCGGGCATGGATGTGTGTGATGTCCTTAGGTCAGTTAGGTTTAAGTGGTTCTACGTTCTAGGGGACTGATGACCACAGATGTTAAGTCCCATAGTGCTCAGAGCCATTTTGCTTGTTCTTCCGGTGCATCGGGTCCAAGAACTCTGATGATGGTCGCTCTTAATTCCCGTGGCAACTTCTTGTTCACAGCACGTCGTTTCATTTGAGGCAACGCTAAAGCTCGTGCTAACATTTTCAGAAAATCTCCTCTTTCTATTGGCTTGGTAAATTGTGTGTTGTAGATCACATACGCATTTACCCCACTCAGATCGAAAATTCTGTAAAAAATTGCCATCGGCCATCGTCTTGTCCTTCGGCTCGTCGAGTAAATTGCGCATTTCTTGTCGAGCTCATCCACACCTCCCTTCGTGGAATTGTAATAGGCAATAATTTCAGGTTTGTTTGTATGCCTATCTATTTCATTAGAATGGTGGATTGATGAAACTAACACAACAGATTTTTTTTTTATTTTTAGGCACATATGAGGATAACAATTTTGTACCCATGAAACCAAATAACGCACACCGTACTTCACGGTTTTTGTTTTTAACATTGCGATGTGAGCCATAAATTGGTGTATATAAGTGGATAACAGATTGAGTTGGTAACAAAAACTTTTCTTCTTCAGAAGATAAATTTTGACCATCGGAACCTTTTCCACAATAGACGTATCCATTGTAGAAGTAGCTGGTTTTGCTGTCGCACATACTCATAATTTTGATGCCGTATTTGGCAGGTTTTTGTGGCATATACTGAACAAAATAAGAACGGCCTCGGAAAGGCACCAACATTTCATCCACAGTGACACTTTCTCCTAAATTGTACAAGCTTTGTGAATTGGAAACAAATTTTTCAAATACGAACGATACAGCTGCAAGCTTATCACTCAACAATCTTTCACTTCTGTCTGTTGCATCGTCGAATCGTAAACAGTGCAGTAGTACAAGAAATCTATTTTTGCTCATAATATACTTGAAAATTTCACGGCGAGAACCATCAGATGGGAAAATGTAGTCAGCATTTTCATGATTTGATTTGAAAACTGCCAAATAGAATAATATACCAAAAAACGCTCTCAGTTCTATAGAGTCTAATTCAGCCAGTTCAGGCCGATTTTCGCGTAATAATTTATTTTTATAAGCAGCTAGTTTTTCATTCGTCCATTTCAAAATTTCATTTATCAGTTTAGTATCTATCAACTTGCACCAAACGGAAAGAGGATCATGCTTTTCATTTTTAGGCAACTTGGAAGAGCGTAATTTTACAATAATATTATGCGCAGGCGCTCTAACCGCTCTGTTCGGTGGATTTTTCGACCACTTGTACCGGTTCTTGCCATAAAAACTATTTGAAATTCTTTGTACGGGATCTAGGTCTTCCTCTTCCTTTTCTGAAACAACCATTTCTGTATCATCGTCAGAGACTATTTCTTCGTTCTCAGAGTTGTCTGGGGTCTGTCCCACAACACGGAAGTCCGAATCTTCGGTTTCCTCTAACCAACGTTGCAGAGTTGTTTGAAAATGTCCATCATTAACACATATGTGTTGCTGTTGGCCCTTTTTCGGCATTTTACTGCCAGACGGACCGGCTACTTCCTTTTATTTATGTGTACAATACGTATAAATAAGAATGACAAAGTAACCCCTTCGTTGTAAATTATTGCACTAACGCTGACGTGCGGTCTAACAGACCGCCGTCAACATTTAATTAGTTCTAACTCACCTGTCTAGCGGAAAAGCTGTTTCACTCGCAGTTACGTGAGTCGTCTTGCACTTCTCAGAAGCTACTGAAACGGTGGCGCGATAGTGAGCGCGGGAAAGTATTTAAATCACGTGATGGAAAACGCGCGCGGTCACACAGACCGCACGCCAGCAGTTAAAGGTTAAAAAAAGTAATAATAATAATAATAATAACAAGCTTATGCACAAGTAGCAGGATACTGACGAGACTCTTCACAGTCGGACAATGAGTGTGGAGGAACTTGGCCTGTTGCCCTGTCAGGAGTGCGGGCTGCGCTGCGCCACGCCACGTATCGCTGGCCCGGAGGGTGTCCGTGACGACAGCTGGCTCCCAAACGGCTGCGCACGAACGCAGGCGTCGTGGCGCGTTAGAAGTGTCAGCGGGGCGGCGGGCTGTCGCCCCGGCGGACGGCTCGTGTAAACAGAGTGGCGGCGGCGCCTTTGGCGGCCTCGCTGGCGCATATAACCGTGCTGCTTTACGCCCTGGGAAAGCCGCCCTCCCGGATGCTATGCAGTCTGACGCTTCGAGGCACTCCGAAACTGCTGGGCGCGTAGCTGGCTGCCCCTGCACTACGTTTTCAGCTCAGGCGGAATGACGATGGAGTCTGTTGCGAGATCAGTATAGCTTTGAGTGGAACAATCGTCAGTAAGATTAATGCTCGAAGTACTACATTCTTAGAAAGGAAAAACCTGAACCAAGCTTGAGTGGCTCCCATTGTTGCGAATAACACCCATGTCTTACAGCCTGATGAATCCATATTATTTTAGAGGCCGGCAACCGCAGTCAAAATTTCTCGTGATGAATAAAATCTCCCGCTACGGCTGTTAAAATACTTTTTAATAGAAGTGACTACCAGTTTCGCATCAGTATAGATGCATCTTCCGGTGATAGATTTTTAAAAAGTCATGTGAAACGTCCCCTTAGAACAATTTTTACAGGACTGTGCTTAACCTGACACACAATATTTTTAGCGCAACGCAATCCGACTTTCAAAAAATCCCTACGAAAGAATGGCCTTGACTAACATTAACCTATACGTTTCACAAATCGCTTACCTCACAAAAATCTTGGTTACTCGAACTACTGCAATACCGCAGGCGCCACTACTGCCAGCTAAATAAAAGATTCAAACTACGGAAGGCACAAACTACTGATAGGCATAGTTAGCAAATGAAAGATTTTAATAGAGAACAAACAATGTATTTACCTTAATAGTCATAATATATATAGCAGTTAATGACAAATTACAAAACTCTGCCATCTCTCTCCCCACATCCACCACTGCTGGCGGCTCACCTCCAACTGCGCAACGCTACGCGCTGTTCACAGCCAGCTGCCGCTGCCCAACACTACAATGGCAGACAACAATGCAAACTAGCCACAGACTGCACACAGCACAGCCAGTGATTTTTCATATAGAGCGCTACGTGGCGTTACCAATAAGAAAACATAAACAGCCCACTTACACATGACAAGGCAAAGTGATTGGAGCCAAGTCCAATCGTTAATGGTCAAGATAAAATACTTTTAGTGTGATATCGGTTTTAACTTGGCGGTGAACGGCGGAACTTGACTCTAATCACTTCGCCGTGCCATAACTTTTTAACATCCTGTCGCCTGAAGATGCGCATCTCTTCTGATGCGAAACCGGTAATGATTTTTTCAAATGCTTCAAATGGCTCCGAGCACCATGGGACTTAACATCTGAGGTCATCAGTCCCCTACAACTTAGAACTACTTAAACCTAACTAACCTAAGGACATCACACGCATGCATGCCCGAGACAGGATTCGAACCTGCGACTGTAGCAGTCGCGCGTTTCCGGACTGAAGTGACTATGACCGTTCGGCCACAGCGGCCGACAGCCCCTCAGCGTGTACCATGATGCCGCTGAACACGGTCTCTGAGGGCGTTCCCAATATGGAAAATATTTCCGGTTTCCGCTCAAAGCAGGAGCCACAGAATTATCCAGATGTCACTACCAAGTGTGTCTTCAAATTACTGGAAATGCCGAAAGTGGACCAGCACAAAGTAACTCAGGAGCAGTCCCACCGAGAGGCAGATTTAAAAGCTGCTCAAAGCCCGTCCAGAATAGGTGGCAGAATGAATCCCAATTGCATCAGCCCTTATAGTCGACAGAACTAATACAATCCAAAGCGTCTGCAATCATCTTCGTAATGATTATGCTAAGTTCAGTGTCATAAATACACAACACAAAAAAATTCTTCCCCAGAAGACATTCCGCTAATACCGTATGACAACGTGTCTAGCCTAGATAGAAGCCCCATTTCGGCGAGGAACAGAACCACAAGTATCTTCAGCTACGCAATATCCAACTGAAGAAACTCATTGATGAATAGAATTCGTAGAACTATTAAATTGAGGGCTTGTTAAAGACTATGTGCCACCCACTGTCCAGTCGTACCGAGGTGGATACGTCGTTTCGCGTCACATCACCGAAGTTAAGCACCGTCGGGCGTGACTAGTGCTTGGATGGATGACCGACCAGGTACGCTGCGCGCTCTTGACATTTTCCCCTTTGCTTCACGGTGGAGTGAATAGCAAGGATGGTGTCGTGAAGTCCCCGATCACCAGTGTTTGTGCCAAATGTCCTGAATTCAATTCCAACTTCACTGCACGTGAGGGCGTTTGACACTGTTGGTGGTGATCAGTCCGTCGGATACGGACGTTATATTCGGCGGCCCCCTTGGTGCTCTTCGAGAAGAGTAGGCTACGCGCAGGCACTGGATTTCACCCTGTCCCTTCTCTCATCATCTCCAACACGAACATAACACCGCACGACACACACAACCGCCACAGTCACCTACACTTAACAGATACCCTTCCGTACACAGCTTTCATACTTCGCGAAGAAAAAGGTGCCTCCGCGCGCGAAGGACAAGGAAAACGTTTACAGACCCTCGGGTCTCTCAGCCAATTATGCCACACGAATTAACTTTACTTTACCCACTGTTCAGACTTTTTCTGTGTAATTTAAATCAAGTGATTTAGCGGGTCAGTAGAGGTGTGATAAGAGTTCAAAGGTGTTCGCCAAACCATGGACATATACATGCAGCCCTGTGAGCACAGTTATGTAATCTTGGAAGACAGGACTGTCCCCAGTATACTATCATGAAGACGTAGAAGAAAAGGCAGACTTGGTTATCCGAGAACTTTGAAATAACCACAGTGTTTCACGTTCCCGGTTACCTTAAAGATTTAGATCAAGTAAAGGTACGAGAAACACCCCCAAAGCATCACAGTAGCATCTCCGGCCTGACCTACACACTTCTAACACTCAGTGGTTCGCTTAATTTGAAAAAGAGAAAATCGTGACCCGTCAGACCACACTGCACGTCTCGAGCTACTTACCATCAGTTTCGGTGTAGTTCAGCCGATTCAAGACGTGGAGATTTATCTGCCGCTACGACTTCATATCTCCATTGCATTCAGTGGCAGCAGTAATACCTATCAGGTGTGACACTGTCACTGATAAGACGTGATCCTCCGTCTGGTCCTTCTCAGTTAGAATATTTTAATGACCACTGGTCTTAAGCAATGTTACACAACTGCGAATGGTGCACCATTCCATGTAGACACACTGGGTAGTCTTCGCTATACACCAACAAATCTGGCAATTTTATACACACTGCAACCATGAGCGCGTCAAAACGCGATGTCTTTTCTGCCAGTCTGTAAAATCTCCAAGCGTCCTCGTCCTACTGCGCTGGTTCCAGACAACCGACTATCTCATGCACACCACTTCACTGTAACGACTTACATTATGGAACGAGAGTCACCTGATAGCATTTAACTTGTCCTACACCGACTACAGCGATCAGAAGCGACCAGTGTGTTCTTTTAACTGTGTAAGTAACATTATATCCAGTGAGCTTATACAAGAGCGTAGGTTGTGCAAACAGTGTCAGTTACTTTAAAATTTTGTTTGGAAATAAGCCATTCAGCACTGAAAATAACCATAAAACAAAAGCCAACGTTCGATCGACTCGAACTAGATATCTTCGGGTGACAAATTTGCTGGGACGAGAAAGTGGTCTCTCCTAAATATAACGTTTCGTTTCTATTATGATGTGAAAACCAATATCACTGTTTCACACTTTCATTGAACTTCTAAGAGCCAAGATGCCTACGGAGCGGTTGTTTGAATGGGAAGCTGTTATTTGCACTACTCTAGAAGACAGGCAGGCGACACGAAATCAGCAGCCTATCACAAGGGCAGCTTTTAAATCACATAAACCATCGGTCGTTTATCGCTGGTCAAGCCATCAAGTTCAGAGTGGCTTGTGGGATGCAACATCAGGAAGTAATATTGGCCGTTGGCGCTGCTACTGTCTTTACAATATTAACAGGAAGGATGGCGGCCATCGATCCCTGTCCATTGGCCTGCCAGTGTTCGGAAGACAGCTACTCCACAGATCTTGGATGTATCTGAATAAACAAACGATCAAGAAGGAAACAGGACCTAGCACCAATATGCTGAAATTTTCTTTATCTTGTGAGTGCCATGGGGCAGCGTCGCGCGACGAAAGCCGAACGTGTGCAGTGCTCGTTGCTTTCTCAAAATAATAAATAAAATACCTTTGTACTTGGGCACTGTATTCATGGACAGCGACGACACAACAAAGCACATCTCGGCAATATACCCAGTTATATTTCTTTGGGTCGTCTAGCCAAGAAAGTTCTAGGACTTTTTAGGATTTTGAAATGGAAATGAAATGTTTTTAACATAATTTTGTTTATAATTAAGGTCCATAAATGTTAATCGAACATTATCAAAGAAACAAGGCTAACTAATTACGAATTACGTCAACAAAAGGTGACACTAGAGCTGTGGGAGGTAGCAAAATGAAAAGAAGGCTGTATGGAGAATGAAACACAAGATATCCTTATCTGTGCAGCTCATGGGTTATCGAGACACAAATTGGAATTGAATCAGCAACACAAGTTGCGTACCAGAAACATAAGAGAAGGGAGCTGCTTAGAATGTAGGTAGCGCTACCAAAGATTGTGAAAACTTAAATCTTCTCAAGATCAGCAAAATGTGCTCACTAGCTCCAAATTGTGATCAGCTCCCGTCTCCTCTGACGCTCCAGCTCCCAAAATCTTTCTCCACTCCTCGGCCGTTCAACTCCGAACGCCCTCCAAGTTGCGTCCTCCTGCTCAACTTCCAGTCTTTCAAAACTTTAGTTTGGAGGAGACGACTACAAGCTATTGCCAATGTAACAGAGCGGAAAGTAACAAAATTCACGAAAAGTCAGGTGAAGGACCGCAGACTTCCCACTTTTTGTATACTAGCACAACATTTTACCATCTCGACGTTGGCACTTGACTGAAGCACTGTTACTTTGGTTGGTCGGCCCGAGTGCTCCTTGTGATCGGTGGCACAATGCAATGTCATTGGATCAAATAAAAATGGTTCAAATGGTTCTGACAAGGGAACCTCCCCATCGCACCCCCCCCCCCCCCCCCCCTCAGATTTAGTTATAGGTTGGCACAGTGGATAGGCCTTGAAAAACTAAACACAGATCAATCGAGAAAACAGGAAGAAGTTGTGTGGAACTATGAAAAAAATTAGTAAAATGTACAAACTGAGTAGTCCATGCGCAAGATATGCAACATCAAGGACAAAGTGGGCTCAGGTGCGCCGTGGTCCCGTGGTTAGCGTGAGTAGCTGCGGAGCAAGCCTTGGTTCAAGACTTCCCTCGGGTGAAAATTTTACTTTCTTTATTTTCGCAAAGTTATGATCTGTCCGTTCGTTCATTGACGTCTCTATTCACTGTAATAAGTTTAGTGTGTGTGTTTTGCGATCGCACCGCAAAACCGTGCGATTAGTAGACGAAAGGACGTGCCTCTCCAATGGGAACCGAAAACATTTGATCGCAAGGTCATAGATCAACCGATTCCTCCACAGGAAAACACATCTCATATATTCTATACGACACTGGTGACGGCATGTGTGTCACATGACAGGAATATGCTGTCGACCCACCTAACTTGTACACTTGGCGAATGGGGTAAAAAGATTCTCCTACCTTGCCCGATTTAAGTTTTCTTGTGGATGTGATAAACACTCCCAAAAAAAGTGATGAAAACATAAGAGTTTGTCACATAAACTGAAAATAAAAATTTAAACTTTTCACTGGAGGGAAGACTTGAACCCAGGAACTATCGCTAACCACGGGACCACGGCGCTCCTCGAATCCCATCGTCCTTGATGTTGCCTATCTTCGCATGGACTACTCAGTTAGTATATTTTACTAATTTTTTTATTAGTTCCACACAACTTCTTCCTGTTTTCTCGATTGATCTGTGTTCAGTTTTTCAAGGCCTATCCACTGTGCCAGCTTATAACTAAATCTGAGGGGGGTGCGATGGGGAGGTTCCCTTGTGAGCACTATAGGACTTAACAGCTATGGTCATCAGTCCCCTAGAACTTAGAACTACTTAAACCTAACTAACCTAAGGACATCACACAACACCCAGCCATCACGAGGCAGAGAAAATCCCTGACCCCGCCGGGAATCGAAGCCGGGAACCCGGGCGTGGGAAGCGAGAACGCTACCGCACGACCACGAGCTGCGGACGTCATTGGATCAACCGAATTTTTGGAAAGAAATAGAACCATCGCACCCAGGCTAGTCAAGCAGCACTGCAGTGTTTGGGCCCTTAATCTAACACAGAAAAGCAAAAATGGCGTGCTCAAATTGACTCCAGAGGGTGTAAGGTGGGCGTAGCGTTCGTTGACCAGAACATGGGTCGGTGCCGGCCGTGTTCACATAATAGTACGAGCATTGCCCAGAAAGTAATGTACCGCATTTTTTTCCTCAGTCGAAAACAATGCTACTAATGTATTATTTCAAGTATTCTGAATGAGTTTCCGTCACTTCCGACAGATAGCGTAGCTGCTGCGCAGTTTCAAAATGGCATCTGTAGGTGATGCACGTTACAAGCAATGTGCCGTCACTGAATTTCTCACTGCGGAGAGAGAAACTGTGGGGAATATTCACAAACGCTTGTGCGGAGCCTAAGGAGCATCTGCTGTCAACAGAAGTGCAGTTAGCTGCTGGGCACGTAGGGTGAGGTCACCAAGGCGGTTCGGCGGAGATCCGCGATTTGCAGCGGTCGGGGACACCATTCACGACTGTCACACCTGACAAACCTGACGTAGCCCCATCGGACTTCCACTTGTTTGGGCCATTAAAGGATGCCATTCGTGGAAGACATTTTGAGGACTGTGAGGAAGTGATTTACACGGTGAAGCACTGGTTCCGCCACTAGGACAAGGACTGATACCGACAGGGCATACACGCCCTTGTTTTGCGCTGGAGGAAGGCCACAGAACGGGGTGGAGATTACGTGGAAAAATAGGGTGTGTGGATAAAACACTGTTCTTTCATGCATGTAATTCTCATTGTGTTCAATAAAGAATTGTTGAAAAAAAATGCGGCGCAGTACCTTCTGTGCAACCCTCGTACAGCAATAGTGTCCCATTTAACCACATTCCTCATCATCCTCTTGCTATGGAAATTATAATGATGGTCAAGAATAGTAAAACTGGCTGTTACACGACAGTGGAACTGGGACGCAAAAGATAGGGGGGACTTCTTCAGTAGCCAGCAATTTCGTAGTTCTTTAGGGATCTTCGTAAATTTGATATAAGCCATGTTTTCTTTTTAGTACTTATTTTTGAGAATCATGTGGTCTCATGGTCAAATGGTTGTACTCATTTTCAAAATATTGAGTTGATACTTCGTGACTGAAACACTACCATCTTCTGTCAAATGAAAGTCTGTCTTCAGGAATTACGAACGATACTACCCTTCTAAAGAAGATCTTTTGCACTGGAATTGGCTTTTTAATGTATCAAATGAAGGAAAGCAACTGGGTTAAACATTAATGCAGGTAAGTCATAATGTTAGAAATGTTTAGTTAAAAAAAGATGGAATAGCAACAAGACATCGACCCAGTTTTGGCAACTATACTGTGGATTTTATTCCGACTGTATCATAGTGTCCGAAGTCACAAAGAGTACGAATGCCGTCGGTTGGCGGACACTGAACAGCGTCTTGTTTTGTTATCTAGCTACTCACGATGAAGTGTAGTACCTAACAATGAAAGTGTTAATACATTCATAACTCCCAGACTCTCCCTTTTTGCGTGAGTCACACGGAGAGTCATCTGACCTTATCTTGTTTCAACCAAAAAAGGTGGCTCAGTGGACTCCATTTCAGGAAGATGGCGGCTCAAAACCTCGTCCGGCCATCCTCATTTATTTTTTTTTGTGATTTCTTTAAATCTTTTTATTTAGTCGGTTGAAGGTTTGGTTCCTTTGAAAAGATACACCCAGTTTCCTTCCCCAGTCGGAGTATGTTCTTCGTCTCTAATAACTCCCTCACTGGCCGGAGGTTAAACCTTAACCTGCCGTTCATCAGACCATGTTTGATTCTGTGAATACACCTAAGATATGTCTCGACACGTCATTATGTGAGATTTGAGCAAATAAAGGCGGAGCAGCAACAAGAAGTCACTGCAGTTCCGGCCATGTCACGGGGACATGGGCAGTAGATGTAACAGGTTTCACAGCGTATCTTCAAAAACAGCTTCTCTTGAACGATGTCGTCTTCATAAGTGACCGAAATCAAGGTACCCATGGATTCTCCTTTCACGAAATTCCCATAAGAAGAGAGAGCACTGGTCAGTGGAAGCAAATGGTTACAACTTCTGCAACAGAAGTACATTTCAGGAGGAAACGAGATGAACGAAATGCAACCCGGTTTTTTACAGAACCGAAGAGACCAACTCGCTGGCTCAACTCACCAGCTTGAGGTGCAGCAACCGTCTGTAATACTGCCAGAACACATTCCAAACGATGTCATCGAGATGTTAAGGGGAGGGAGATGCTGCGGGAAACATGGAAAATTAAAGTCAGGCGCCTGTCGACGTCAATGTCATTAAAACCAAAGGAATAGCTTTCGTCAACATAGATTTTTTAGAAGAGAATCGGTCATGGTCTCATTAAAGTACAAGCAATAGATACTGTAGGTAATTTCTCTTGATCAGATTGTAAGGCTGAGGTAGATTTTGAACTGTATTGTGTCGTGCAGCGACAACATTAGATATGGCTGAGTATGAGTTGTCATTCTGACATGAACAGTAAGTACGGCGGCCATCTTCTTCTAGAGAGAAACGTGGTGTGTGCCGCAAGCGTGTCACAGTCTCTGATATCTGTTGTTTGCAACTTCATGGTGGCCTTAAAATTTGAAAATTTTCTCTTAAGAAGGATATGTGCGAGAAACACGAGTGATACAACATTTCTCCACAAAGGATCTCGCAGTTACAATATTACTCTTATCCTACACCTTCTTTTGTTAATTCTACCCTCTGTGGACAGTTTCCTAGTAACTCCTTTCTCTTCTCGAAATCTTGTTCATTTTTTGGCATCGTATCTTTGTCACTTTATTTTCTGTCTACGTCTCAGTTATTTCTCCAGTAATTTCGTACTGTCAGTTCGGTTAATACACTCTTCTTCAACGATCAGCATCACAGGTGTGATTCCCGCTTCCTCTGATTTTCTATGGTTCTCCTGATTACGAATAATTTTTATCTTGCAGTCAACAAATCACGTCCATTCTCTTGTAAAAGTCATCAGTTTTCGTCTTCTTTTAGTTTACGTTTTCTGTGATTCTATCATGTTTTTGAGATGCTTTTCCTTCGGTTGTTTGAGTCGCTTACAGTTCATTCGCTATATATACATAGCAGTTTTATATTTTTACTGACTTAACTACACCTGTGTACAACATTCTAGTCTTACAAGATATAGCACATCTGTTGTACCTGCTGTCTGTTATGCTATAGGAGTGCTGTGACTTTCTAGATCGTTCATTTGACATTCTCTGCTCCCCTATTCTCCTGTGTTTTGTCTATGTATGCTTTCTTTCTTGTTTTCGGTAGTCAACGCGTTTGACTTTCCACACTAACGTTTCTGACTCGTTTTCTCAGTAATTTCATCCACATTCTCTAGCATCTTTCGCGATTTTGTGTTTGAAGTACACCGAGAATTTAAGTCGATTTCATATTTTTATCCGTTTCTTGTTCAAAAGCCCTACTGACAACATATGTATTTGTTGACGGTCATTTTATTTTTAAAAAAGAATAATTTATGCATTTTAATGAGTCATTCGATTTTTTAACTCGAAAAAATGTAAACGTACGACTTTCGTATAACGTGATCGTAGAATGTTTGATAGGTGATACATCTGTTCAGCACACGATATTTCGTTTCCAGGTCCTTAAAAATGGAGAGCGGTTGAACTTAAATACAGTGTCCAATTCTTTTGTATTTTTCTTTTTACATACTTCATCGAGCCTTTATTGTCGTTTGTCTTTGATATTAAATTATTGCATAGGCCATTATTTTAGCCAAAAATTGTGTAGAGCAGGAAAATGCTATTTTTGATAATAGAGGTGCAATTCCTCACCTGTTTTCGGCCTTTATCGGAACCTACCGTCTTATTTCCCAATACTTACACTTGCGAACACAAGGTAGTTCTGATCTAAATAATCGGGCATTGATGTGTAAGTTCGCAGCGTTTTTGTTTTGCTATTTGAGTTCACGTATTACCATTTTGTCATCTGGAGATAATGAGTGCAGCTGTGGATGCTAGACAAGGGAGAGTCAAGCGGAGAAATTGGAACATTTTTGACATATTCTTCTGTTTGAGTTCAACAAAGGGGTGACAGCAGTGGAGGCAGACAGAAACATTTCCACCGTGTGTGGGAATAATGCCACTGAACAGAACACGGAAAGAAAATGGTTTTCTCGTTTTAAGGAGGATAATCTTGACATTACTGACTGTAAACGTTCAGGAAGACCATCACGAATTGTTGAAGATCGTTTAAACGCATCAATCCATAATAATCCATGTCAGTGTACTCGAGAACTGACAAATGTGATGAACTGTGATCATTCCATCATCGTGTGCCATTTGCGTGCGATGAGGAAGGTTAAAAAATCGATTGTATAGGTACCACATGCTTTAAGCCAAAATCGCAAAAAGCAGGGGGTGGCCATATGTGCATATTCTGCTTGCTCCTCATCAATTGGCTCGTGAACAACACAGACACCATTCCTATCCTGTATCGTTACTGGGGGTCAAAAACGGTGTCTTTATGCAAACACAAGGAAAATGGAGTGGTTGAGCCCAAACGAAGCAGCAACTCCCCGTATAAAGACCTGCGCGCATCCGCAATAGATAATGCTGGGCATCTCCTGGATCAGCGACGGTGCGGTGGTCTACTAATTGCTTCGCCGATGTGTAACCACCACTGCTAATATTTATTGTCAACAACTGAGACGTCTTGCAGAAGTAGTCCAAGAACGACGACTAGGAAGACTAAGTGAAGTTATGCTACTGCGCGATAACGCCCGCCCGCATTCTGATTGACTGACAAGTAACATTATACGGGAGTTGGGTAGGGAAGTCATTCCGCGCCCACCTTATTCAGCTAATCTTGCCCATTCGGATTTTCGCCTTTTCTGTTCTCTATCGAACAACCTTTTAAGCGCTTCGAATATGGATCCAAGAGTTCTTCGCCTCAAAACTACACGATTACTACAGTCGCGGAATCGAAAAGCCAACCCAGCGTTGGCAGATTGTTGTAAATAGTGAAGGAGAATATGTTATTGTTGACTAAGTCTCTGTTGTGTGTATCTGTTGTGTTTATTAAACTTATGGGAAAACGCTAAGAACTTCGCTAACGTAATGCATTGCATGCTCTTTTCAAGGTGTGTGTCACCCATCACAAATAAATCATCTTCATCGCAATGTGGTCCGAGAGAATCTTATCATCTGTAGACGCAAACAGCGTCACCGACTCTTCCTTTCTCTGTGTCGTCCATGTGAAAAACTTCTGAGTTTATAGTGACCTCAGTGCCATCCTTCCATAACTCTTTCCGCAGGCAGATATGATCGTTAATTTGTGACGGAAAGTGATGTAAAGGTTCGGCTGGCGTTTGGTATCCTATAGAGTGGAAAGGCGATACATCTCGTTTCCCGGACGTAGAGCCCCCTCTGTACAACAGACTCGACATACGCGGTGGATAATTGGATTTGCGTTACATCCAGTAATGCTGGCAAATTCAAAAGCACGCCACGTTACAGAATTAACAGTGATTTGCAGGGCGGCGACGCAGATATGAAGTCATTCGGCGGCTGGCGCGCCGCCCCCGTGTTCGTCGCCCCCGCAGCTGGAGTAAATCTGTCCGCCGGCGTTAATTGAGGCAGAAGGCGGCGCCGTCACATTCGTCTGCCGCGGCACGTGTAAACAAGCGCTGTCGCCCGCGCCTCGAGCTCCCCATCATTGCTCTCCACGCTCCGCAGTGCCTCCTCTGCTCTCCTCCCCATTCCTCCATTATGAAGACAAATGAAGGTGGTTTACGAGGAGCGTTCAATAAGTAATGCAACACATTGTTTTTCTCGGCCAATTTCCGTTGAAAAAATGCATAATTTGTTGTGGGACATCGTGGAATGTTCCGCCTTCAGCCCCTCCAGTTTCATGAAGTTCCGATAGGTAGCGGCGCTGTACGTAGCTTCGAAATGGCGTCGGTAAAGCCGTCGGCACACGGACCGTGCTGGCGAATATTAACGTTGAGCGTGCCTAGTTCAACGTGCTGCTGAACGCTCAGAAACGATGCGACTTGTGCACACGGTACGTGGGGCCCCAACGTGGTATACGCGATCGCAACACACTCCAGTGGCAGTTGAGGGATATTTCTAGTTCGTAAATCACACTGTTTACTCAACGCGCGTAAAATTCCCACGTTAGTTCTATTAAAACGCACATTTCCTCCATCGTCCACGAAACGGAAAGTACCATGTCCAATCAATAAGGACACAGGCTTATAAAACTTCCATTACAAACAGTGCGTTACAAATGTGAAATACTTCTTCGCATAAGATAAACATTATTTCATCATTTCCACATTTTAGCACAACCCCAAGGTCAGTCTTACTTGATCACTGTTCCTACCCAGTAGCAGAATCTCTGCAACATGTGAATTACGAAGCGTAAAAGAAAAAGGAGCAAAATATCTTTATACAAGTAGCGGAAGCTGTCCTGTAGATTAAGCCAATCGAACAGTTACCCCTCAAAAAAGGTGGACTTATATTTACATAACATCAAGTATTATAATATATACTTATATTAAACTAATAATAAAGTATCAGAACCTAATAAAAAGGCGAATGTTGGGAAAAAAAATTTGGAGGTATCAAGACGCGAACTACCGCCCCACGTAACATTTCAGTTTTGGTCAGAGAGGCTAGGCTACTCATTAAGCTAAAGCAACATTACACTTCTTGAATCTGTTCATATGGTTTCACTCCTTGCTGAAAACTTTAATCGTAGATATGTTACTGATTGAAATTTAATTATAACAAATTGTACCAAGAACAATGCGTTTAGGGTGGAACTTCAGTGTGTCGTTGCCTTCAAGTAGCCTACTCTTATAATACGCAAGTTACAATAACTCTTTTGCCACGAATATGATGTTTCTCATTATTTTATTGGAACGAATCGCACAGGTAACAACGGGTTTTGCAGTGATTTTCAATTTGCTGGTGCTCAGAAACGGCATATATACATATAGGCTTGAAATGAATTCCAATATGGCGCCTCACAACTCTGTACTGAAGGGAGACGACGAGCTCGTGACGTTTGTGCTGTTGTGTCATCTTATCGGTCAACGCTCAGACGCACGCTCAGAATATCTGACATGCCAGATATTGCTCGGTACGTTCGGAAAGACTACCGAGCGTGCTATTCCACGCTATGACGTCAGAAACTCGGCATGCTGAACGCTCAACGTTCGGATGCACGGTCCGTGTGCCGACGGCTTAACAGAGGTGCGCTCCATGCAGGGGGCCATCATTGTTCCTTTTGGCATAAAACCAGAGCACCGCAGATATTCACAGGCCCTTTTAAAATGTATATGGAGATCCGGCAGTGAAGAAAAGCACGGTGAGTCATTGGGCGAGCCGTGTGTCATCATCGCAACAAGATCGCGCAAACCTGTCCAGTCTCCTGCGTGCCGTCCGACCGCACACAGCTGTTGACTCCCGCGATGTTGGAACATGCGGAAACTCTCATTCGAGGTGACCCACCTATCACAATCAAATACCTCGCTGCATTCTGTTGGTAGTGCTGGCACACTCGACCACCAGTTGGGTACTTATTCACCCTACAGCCCGGACCTTGTAACTTCCGACTTCCACCTACTTGGCCCATCGAAGGATGCGCTCTGCGAGAAGCGGGATGTTCGGGAGGTTATTGATGCAGCAA
This sequence comes from Schistocerca serialis cubense, assembly GCF_023864345.2. Classification (NCBI taxonomy): domain Eukaryota; kingdom Metazoa; phylum Arthropoda; class Insecta; order Orthoptera; family Acrididae; genus Schistocerca; species Schistocerca serialis. The sequence goes on from NC_064642.1 coordinate 337,441,392, forward strand.
GACGTTGGCAACGACGTCAACCCGTAGAGTTCTCCTATGCGAGCATACATCTTCATCTACGTGATTACTCTGCTATTCACAATAAAGTCCCTGGCAGAGGGTTCAATGAACCACCTTCAAGCTGTCTCTCTACCGTTCCACTCTCGAACGGCGCGCGTGAAAAACAAACACTTAAATTTTTCGGTGGAGAATTTTGAGGATATTGCCATAGATACTGCGCTATTGAAGCCTAAGTGTTTCTTTCGATACGTTGACTACACGTTCATCATTTGGCCATACGGACGCGAGAAATCAGACGAGTTTTTGGAACACCTCAATGGCATCAACAGTAATATCCAGTTCACCATGGAGGTGGAAAAAGATAATGCATTGAACTTCCTCGACGTCCTTGTCCACCGTATACGAAATGGATGCCTTGGCCACAGCGTCTACAGAAAACCCACCCACACAGACCTGTACCTGCACGCTACCAGCCATCATCATCCAGCACAGAAGCGCAAAGTATTGCAAACATTGGTGCATCGTGCAAGAATATTATCAGACGACGACAACCTGCCCCAGCAACAGAGCCACCTACGCAAGGTTTTCAGGAATAACGGCTACAGCACCCATCAAGTGAAAGAAGTGATTTCTGGGAAATATCAGAATAAGACCAGCGACGAAGAGCAGGAAAAGAAACTTGCTTTGCTGCCATTCTGTGGCTCTGTGTCGGGCAAGGTAAGCCGCCTGTTGAAAAGACACAAGATCAAATCGATCTTCAGGCCTCCAACGAAAATCCGTCAATTACTGAGACCAGTTAAAGACGCTGTAGGTCTCAGAACACTTGCAGTTTACGAAATACCTTGTGAATGTGGCTAGAAGTACATCGGACAAACAGTGCGCACTGTGGAACAACGCAGGAAAGAACATGAGAGGTATTATCGCCTGCGCTATCCAGAGAAATCTGCGTTAGCTGAGCATGCTTTAGAAAACGGTCACCACATAAAATTTGACGATACCTCTGTCGTGGCTCGCACTAACGGCTTCTGGGACAGTTTAATACAGGAAGCTATTAAAATAAGAATCACCACAAACACCCTGAATAGAGACCGTGGATTACAGCTCAGCGCTGCTTGGGATCCAGCGATCGCGCGGTTGAAGAGGACACATCGAACGCCGACTCAAAACATGCCCATATATGGCAATGTGACGGGCACCAGTGACGTCACAGCCGGCAGCTAGCGTATATAAGGGCGCACCAACAGCCCACTGGCAGTCACAACACTTGTGATGTGTCGGCTTCTTAAGTTTTCATCAAAGTAGAAAATAAATCTATTAAATGAGAGTCAGCATTTCAGTTGAGAAATATTCCCCCAGACACCTGACACATGAAATAAGCAGGATGTATCTTATTCAGTTCGATTTTCTAAAGTTAATGAAAGACAGAAATAATCTGCAATGTGAATTTAGATAGGCTAACAGCTACCTTGTGAATGTGGCTAGAAGTACATCGGACAAACAGTGCGCACTGTGGAACAACGCAGGAAAGAACATGAGAGGTATTATCGCCTGCACTATCCAGAGAAATCTGCGTTAGCTGAGCATGCTTTAGAAAACGGATTTAAGAACAAACCCCAGAACGTGTTATCTTAGAGAAACTCGCACCAGTTTCCGTTGCGAGCATTTCTAAAATAGTTAATTTGTTTACCAAATTAATCAAATAAGGGTCAAAATATAGATACCATTTCTTATGGGCCTGGTATATTAGCAGCCAGGATGCAAAGTCGAGAAAAATTCTCTATGGTAACGCGAGGAGATGGTCACACAGGTTCAATATAAATTAAAAATATATAAAGAACCAGCATACAGCCAACCAGCAGTCATATAGCAAGGGATGTTACTGTCGTATAACCACTCTGCTGCAGGCTGTGCATTATGAACAGGTGGTCAGTCGTGTTGAAAGATGCGATCGCCATCTCGGAATTGCTCTTCAACAGAGGGAAGCAAGAAGGTGCTTACAACATCAATGTAGGCCCGTGCTGTGATAGTGACAACGCAAAATAACAAGGGGTGCAAGCCCTCTCTTTGAAAAACACGGCCACCCCATAACACTACCGCCTCCGAATTTTACTGTTGGCACTACACACACTGGTAGATCACTTTCACCGGGTATTCGCCATACCCACACCCTGTCATCGAGTCGCTACATTGTGTACCGTGATTGGTCACACCACACAACATTTTCCCTCTGTTCGGTCCTCTAATGTTTACGCTCCTTATACCAAGTGAGGCGTCGTTTAGCATTTACCAGCGTGATGTGTGGCTTCTGAGCAGCCGCTCAACCATAAAATCCAAGTTTTCTCACCTCCCGCCAAACTGTCATAGTACTTGCAGTGGATCCTGATGCAGTTTGGAATTCCTATGTGATAGTCTGGATAGATGTCTGCCTATTATACATTACAACTCACATCAGCTGTCGGCGGTCTCTTGTCAGTCAACAGACGAAGTCGGCCTGTACGCTTTTGTGCTGTACGTGACCCGTCACGTTTGCACCTCACTGTCACATCGGAAACCGTGGACCTAGGATTTTTAAGAGTGTGGAAATCTGGCGTACAGACGTATGATACAAGCGACACCCAATCACCTGACCACGTTCGAAGTCAGTGAGTTCCGCAGAGCGCCCCATTCTGCTCTCTCGCGATGTCTAATGACAACTGAAGTCGCTGATGTATAGTATTTGGCAGTAGGTGGCAACACAATGCACCTAATATGAAATACGTATGTTTCTGAGGGTGTCCGGATAATTTTGATCATATAGTGCACCTGGATTGATGTCTGCCTTTTACACGTTACGACCCTCTTAAACTGTCGGCGGTCTCTTGTCAGTCAACACACGAGGTCGGCCTGTACGCTTTTGTGCTGTACGTGTTCCTTCACGTTTGCACTTTACTATCACATCGGAAACAGTGGACCCACGGATTTTTAGCAGGGTGGAAATCTCGCGTACAGGCGTACTGTGTTGCCAGGTCTACCATAGACCACCGCCTATAGAGCGGGCAGGCCGCTTACATACGTGTTCGGTAATGAGGTGTGGACGTCCAACACCATGCCGGCTACTCATGGTTTCACCGTCCTACCATGGACGCTCACGTCAGTAGCAGGTGAACAGGCGACCAGCGTCGACGTTTCCGAGAAGCTCGTTCCTAGGCGCCGAGCCGTAGCAATCTGTCCTTTGTCAATGTCTTAGATGTCCGTGGATTTCCCCATTTGCGGTCAGCAAAGTCGCTAGAACGATTCTCCATTTGTCTTCTCTTATACACTTTCCTTTATCGCATCACATGCACGCAACGCTAACAGGCGGCATTCAGCCTCTCAGTAAATCTACATACACACTACGCATTCCACCGTATGGTGCATGCAGGAGGGTACCATGTACCACCACTAGTCATTTCTTTGCCTGTGCCAATCGCAAACAGAGCGAGTAAAAAAAAGACTGTCTAAAATCCGCCATACGAGCCTTAATTTCTCGCTCCTTACGAGCAGTGTACGTTGACGGCAAGAGAATCGTTCTGCAGTTGGCCTCAAATGTCGGTTCTCTAAATTTCCGGAAAAGTGTCTCGTGGAAAGAACGTCGCCTTCCCTCCGCTGATTCATATTTGAGTTTACGAAACATCTCCGGAATATCTGCATGCTTATCGAACTTACCAATAACATACCTAGCTGCACGTCTCTGAATTGCTTCGATGACTTCCTTCAATTCGACCTGGTACGGATCCCAAACACTCAAACAGTACCCGAGAATGAGTTGCACTAGCGTTCTACACGCCGCCTTCTCTGTGGTTGACCTATATCTTACCAAAATATTCCCAACAAAACGAAGTGTAGAATTGGCCTTCTTTACTACAAACTCATTCGCATAAACTTACAGTTTTCTGCATTTAGAGCAAGCTGCCATTCATCACACCAACTAAAAATTCTGTCTAAGAGATCTTGTATATAACGACGACATTTTCCGTGTATCACACAGCCATAAGCAAACAGCCGTAAACAGCTGCTCACCTGTCCGTAAGATCATTTATGTATATAGCGGATACGAGCGGTCCTATCACACTTACTTGGGGCACTCCTGATGAGACCCTTGTCTCTGATGAACACACGCTGTCGAGAGAAGCAGCTGGCCCCTGTGGCCGACCGGTTCTAGGTGCTTCTGTCCGGAACCGCGCTGCTGCTACGGTCGCAGGTTCGAATCCTGCCTTGGGCATGGATGTGTGTGATGCCCTTAGGTTAGTTAGTTTTAAATAGTTCTAAGTCTAGTGGACTGATGACCTCAGATGTTACGTCTCATAGTGCTTAGAGCCATGTGAACCATTTTAGAGGGCAACGTACTGCGTTCTATTACTTAAGAGGTCTTCGAGCCACTCACATATCTTGGAATCTAAACCACACGCTCTAGCCATCGTAATTAGTCTTCAGGGAGCGCTCTGTTAACAGACTATCTCACGGAAAACAAAGTGAATGGGGAGCGCTGTAACGCTCAGATACTAAATAAAATACATAAAGAGAAGAACAACAAACTGGTTTTTAAGGGTCTATGACCAGTTCTGTGATACTGGAACGTAGTTAATAAGGCGCTCCAGTCTAGATCTATCTGCTGTAAGATCTCATTATTTCAGTCAGAACATTTGTTCAAACGGTAATCGTAAAATAGTGTCAAGTGGACCTAATTTTTGTTAATATTAAGAATTTTTTTCGTCCCTAGTCACATTTGGTTTCCGCTTTTGAAAAGAAAGAAGGGATATTGCGTACCAGCGATAGCTCCCGAAGAATGTTGTAGTGCCATGCAAGTTATCATGTATAGCATCAGAAAAATATTTATGAAGAGTAAAGGGCGATGTCGTATCATTAGCTTAGGAAATAGGTATCAGATCAGTCGTACTGTCTGACGCACAACTCCAGTAGGAGATGATCAACTTTGTGAAGTGGCAGAATGTGAAGACACAGTTGGATTTTGGTCTAAAGTATCAAAATGTGAGGATGCAAGTAAGCAGAAGCCGGGGTGGCCGAGCGGTTCTAGGCGCTACAGTCTGGAACCGCGCGACCGCTACGGTCGCAGGTTAGAATCCCGCGTCGGGCATGGATGTGTGTGATGTCCTTAGGTTAGTTAGGTTTAAGTAGTTCTAAGTTCTAGGGGACTGATGACTTTAGAAGTTAAGTCCCATAGTGCTCAGAGCCATTTGAACCATTTGAACTTCATGTTCCCAAACGAAGACGAAATTTTTATGGGTAACAATGCGCCATGTCACGAGGCTACAGTTATCCGCGATTGGTTTGAAGAACATTCTGGACAATTTGGGCGAATGATTAGGACACCCAGATCGCCCTACATGAATATCATCGAATATTTGCGGGACGTAATCGAGAGGTCAATTCATGCACAAAATCCTGCGCCGGCAACACTTTCGCAATTATGGACGGTTATAGAGGCAGTAAGGCTCAGTTTTTATGAAGGGGACTTCGAACGTTGAGCTGCTATACTATATCGGGCAAAAGGAGGTCCAACACGATATTGGGGGGTATTCTATGACCTTTGTCACCTCAATTTACAGTGTAATGTATACTTCTGCCTCTGTAACACATTGCTCCGCCACCGCTCCAAACGGTAGACACACTTTCTGTGTTATGTAAATAGCAACGAAAACTTTCTGCTTCCTAAAATAAATGAAATTTCGGAAGAAACTCTGATGTTCTGAAAGACTTGCCCTTTCAGAACATCACAGTTTCTTCCGAAATTTGATTTTTTTAGGAAGCAGAAAGTTTTCGTAGTTAGTCACAAACTGCGATGTTAAAAGTTTTCAGAAAAAAAGTAAAAAAAATTATCGTGAGAAAACTTTCACAGACTAGAAACACTAACTCAGGCAAACACAATGACTCTCTCATAAATTTTTTAATTATATATTTGAGATTGAATAGAACAATCAGTTTACCGTTACCAATCACTATTTATTTTTTTCCACAACGCGTTTCGAAGGTTTAAACCACCACCGTCAGGTGCATTTATATTGATTAATATGACATGTATGTGTTGTATTACGAGTTTTAAGTTATCATTGGAAACAGTGCCACAGGTAACTACATAGTCGTAATACAACATATACATGCTATATTAATTCACAAGAATCAAGCTGATTATGGATCTGTGCCCTTCGAGAACGTTGCGAAAATAAATAGTTGCTCGTAGCAGTAAACTTGTTTCATTCAGCATCAATAACAGTAACGAGATGGATTAATCAACAAATTCCACGTTTAATACACAGGGTGAACATTTCGAAAACCGACAGACTGCACGGACAGATTCTTGACTGGAAAAGATGGAGAAAAGGTCCTATGAAAATGTGCCCGGAAAGGGATGGTGTGCGTGAAACGACAAAAAATCGTCCCGGAACACAATACAGAGCTGTTTCGCATCCACATCACAACAGACTTTCAAAATGGCCTCCATGGGACTGCAGGTACTTGAGATAGTAGCGGTTGTGATGCAGGATATACATAATCGTACTTTGGGCTCTACCATGTAGGCTCGCCACTTGCCTCGAGCTTGTACAAGGGTTGTCTCAATATCCTGTAGAACCAGTACTCTAAATCTGGTGTACGCACAAACCGCCGGCTGCTTGCACGTTCGTCTTTCTCAAACGACCCACGTCCACACGAACGCCCAAAAAGGGCTTGAAATGTTGTGTGATATGGCTGGTGCCTGTGAGGGTACTTGTTTTGGTATGGCAATACTGCCTCTCGTCGGTTTCCACCTGCTTGTCCGTACACAAACACCATCTCGGTTTGCTCTCGACATGAATACAGGACCATTCTGCTGCTTACACTACGCTGCCCCAATCACAAAGCCTGCAACACACTGAAAACACGGCTTGTGGTCAGTGGAACTGCCATTCGTCAGTGCCATCTACCGTGGCAACGATGCATTTCCGGACACATGTTCAAAGAACCTTTATTACTCCGTGTCCAGTCAGGAATCCGTCAACACAGTTTCTCGGTTTTATTAATGTTCACCCTGCATATTTCAGTTTCAAGCCACATAAGTTGTATCATTATCGGTTTGGAATTATTACCAAGTCACGACGAAATGATCTGTTTAAAAATATTCTCTATCATATATTCGCTATTTCACAGTTACCAACCCGATATAATTAAATAGTTAGCTGTAGCCTTCAGTTCCAACAGTGAAGACTGAGAAATGTTATTACTGCGAGCGTCTTTCGCCGCCTCTTCACTTGACAAGTTACTATGTAACGTATTTGAGGAAGTACCGACCATTCGCAAGAGGAATAGTTGACGTTCAGGGACATGACAGGAGCGATTATTCGAAGCAAAAAAGTCTCGTAAACAAATCTTAAGAGCTATGAGCACTTCTTCATCTTCGATATTGTGAAACAAATCCCTTCTACTGCAAGCTCTTTGCTTCCCATATTTTGAGAGGTGATAGTATGGACCAAAACAAGGAAAAAATATGTAGTCTACATCTACATCTACATTTATACTCCGCAAGCCACCCAACGGTGTGTGGCGGAGGGCACTTTACGTGCCACTGTCATTACCTCCCTTTCCTGTTCCAGTCGCGTATGGTTCGCGGGAAGAACGACTGTCTGAAAGCCTCCGTGCGCGCTCTAATCTCTCTAATATTACATTCGTGATCTCCTCGGGAGGTATAAGTAGGGGGAAGCAATATATTCGATACCTCATCCATAAACGCACCCTCTCGAAACCTGGCGAGCAAGCTACACCGCGATGCAGAGCGCCTCTCTTGCAGAGTCTGCCACTTGAGTTTATTAAACATCTCCGCAACGCTATCACGGTTACCAAATAACCCTGTGACAAACGCGCCGCTCTTCTTTGGATCTTCTCTATCTCCTCCGTCAAACCGATCTGGTACGGATCCCACACTGATGAGCAATACTCAAGTATAGGTCGAACGAGTGTTTTGTAAGCCACCTCCTTTGTTGATGGACTACATTTTCTAAGGACTCTCCCAATGAATCTCAACCTGGTACCCGCCTTACCAACAATTAATTTTATATGATCATTCCGCTTCAAATCGTTCCGCACGCATACTCCCAGATATTTTACAGAAGTAACTGCTACCAGTGTTTGTTCCGCTATCATATAATCATACAATAAAGGATCCTTCTTTCTATGTATTCGCAATACATTACATTTGTCTATGTTAAGGGTCAGTTGCCACTCCCTGCACCAAGTGCCTATCCGCTGCAGATCTTCCTGCATTTCGCTACAATTTTCCAATGCTGCAACTTCTCTGTATACTACAGCATCATCCGCGAAAAGCCGCATGGAACTTCCGACACTATCTACTAGGTCATTTATATATATTGTGAAAAGCAATGGTCCCATAACACTCCCCTGTGGCACGCCAGAGGTTACTTTAACGTCTGTAGACGTCTCTCCATTGATAACAACATGCTGTGTTCTGTTTGCTAAAACTCTTCAATCCAGCCACACAGCTGGTCTGATATTCCGTAGGCTCTTACTTTGTTTATCAGGCGACAGTGCGGAACTGTATCGAACGCCTTCCGTAAGTCAAGAAAAATAGCATCTACCTGGGAGCCTGTATCTAATATTTTCTGGGTCTCATGAACAAATAAAGCGAGTTGGGTCTCACACGATCGCTGTTTCCGGAATCCATGTTGATTCCTACATAGTAGATTCTGGGTTTCCAAAAACGACATGATACTCGAGCAAAAAACATGTTCTAAAATTCTACAACAGATCGACGTCAGAGATATAGGTCTATAGTTTTGCGCATCTGCTCGACGACCCTTCTTGAAGACTGGGACTATCTGTGCTCTTTTCCAATCATTTGGAACCCTCCGTTCCTCTAGAGACTTGCGGTACACGGCTGTTAGAAGGGGGGCAAGTTCTTTCGCGTACTCTGTGTAGATCGAATTGGTATCCCGTCAGGTCCAGTGGACTTTCCTCTATTGAGTGATTCCAGTTGCTTTTCTATTCCTTGGACACTTATTTCGATGTCAGCCATTTTTTCGGTTGTGCGAGGATTTAGAGAAGGAACTGCAGTGCGGTCTTCCTCTGTGAATCAGCTTTGGAAAAAGGTGTTTAGTATTTCAGCTTTACGCGTGTCATCCTCTGTTTCAATGCCATCATCATCCCGTAGTGTCTGGATATGCTGTTTCGAGCCACTTACTGATTTAACGTAAGACCAGAACTTCCTAGGATTTTCTGTCAAGTCGGTACATAGAATTTTACTTTCAAATTCACTGAACGCTTCACGCATAGCCCTCCTTACGCTAACTTTGACATCGTTTAGCTTCTGTTTGTCTGAGAGGTTTTGGCTGCGTTTAAACTTGGAGTGGAGCTCTCTTTGCATTCGCAGTAGTTTCCTAACTTTGTTGTTGTACCACGGTGGGTTTTTCCCGTCCCTCACAGTTTTACTCGGCACGTACCTGTCTAAAACGCATTTTACGATTGCCTTGAACTTTTTCCATAAACACTCAACATTGTCTGTGTCGGAACAGAAATTTTCGTTTTGATCCGTTAGGTAGTCTGAAATCTGCCTTCTATTACTCTTGCTAAACAGATAAACCTTCCTCCCTTTTTTTATATTCCTATTAACTTCCATATTCAGGGATGCTGCAACGGCCTCATGATCACTGATTGCCTGTTCTGTACATACAGAGTCGAAAAGTTCGGGTCTGTTTGTTATCAGTAGGTCCAAGATGTTATCTCCACGAGTCGGTTCTCTGTTTAATTTGTTTAATTGCTCGAGGTAATTTTCGGATAGTGCACTCAGTATAATGTCACTCGATGCTCTGTCCCTACCACCCGTCCTAAACATCTGAGTGTCCCAGTCTATATCTGGTAAATTGAAATTTCCACCTAAGACTATAACATGCTGAGAAAATTTATGTGAAATGTATTCCAAATTTTCTCTCAGTTGTTCTGCCACTAATGCTGCTGAGTCGGGAGGTCGGTAAAAGGAGCCAATTATTAACCTAGTTCGGTTGTTGAGTGTAACCTCCACCCATAATAATTCACAGGAACTACCCACTTCTACTTCACTACAGGATAAACTACTACTAACAGCGACAAACACTCCACCACCGGTTGCATGCAATCTATCCTTTCTAAACACCGTCTGTACCTTTGTAAAAATTTCGGCAGAATTTATCTCTGGCTTAAGCCAGCTTTCTGTACCTATAACGATTTCAGCTTCGGTGCTTTCTATCAGCGCTTGAAGTTCTGGTACTTTACCAACGCAGCTTCGACAGTTGACAATTACAATACCGATTGCTGCTTGGTCCCCGCATGTCCTGACTTTGCCCCGCACCCGTTGAGGCTGTTGCCCTTTCTGTACTTGCCCAAGGCCATCTAACCTAAAAAACCGCCCAGCCCACGCCACACAACCCCTGCTACCCGTGTAGCCGCTTGTTGCGTGTAGTGGACTCCTGACCTATCCAGCGGAACCCGAAACCCCACCACCCTATGGCGCAAGTCGAGGAATCTGCAGCCCACACGGTCGCAGAACCGTCTCAGCCTCTGATTCAGACCCTCCACTCGGCTCTGTACCAAAGGTCCGCAGTCAGTCCTGTAGACGATGCTGCAGATGGTGAGCTCTGCTTCATCCCGCTAGCGAGATTGGCAGTCTTCACCAAATCAGATAGCCGCCGGAAGCCAGAGAGGATTTCCTCCGATCCATAGCGACACACATCATTGGTGCCGACATGAGCAACCACCTGCAGATGGGTGCACCCTGTACCCTTCATGGCATCCGGAAGGACCCTTTCCACATCTGGAATGACTCCCCCCGGTATGCACACGGAGTGCACATTGGTTTTCTTCCCCTCTCTTGCTGCCATTTCCCTAAGGGGCCCCATTACGCGCCTGACGTTGGAGCTCCCAACTACCAGTAAGCCCACCCTCTGCGACTGCCCGGATCTTGCAGACTGAGGGGCAACCTCTGGAACAGGACAAGCAGCCATGTCAGGCCGAAGATCAGTATCAGCCTGAGACAGAGCCTGAAACCGGTTCGTCAGACAAACTGGAGAGGATTTCCGTTCAGCCCTCCGGAATGTCTTTCGCCCCCTGCCACACCTTGAGACGACCTCCCACTCTACCACAGATGAGGGATCAGCCTCAATGCGGGCAGTATCCCGGGCAACCACAGTCGTAGTCCGATCAGGGGATGCGTGGGATGAGCTGGCCGTCCCCGACAAACCCCCATCCGGACCCCCACAGTGATGCCCATTGGCAACAGCCTCAAGCTGAGTGACCGAAGCCAACACTGCCTGAAGCTGGTAGCGAAGGGATGCCAACTCAGCCTGCATCCGAACACAGCAGTTGCAGTCCCTATCCATGCTAAAAACTGTTTTGCAAAGAACGTCTGAACTAATCTACAGAGAGCGCAAACAAATCGACAAAATTTAAACGGTTATTAAAATACAAGATTGCCTAGTACATGCAGTAATGCTGCTACTTGCGCACTGCTGACACTGCTCGGCGGCGGAAGGAGACTACGCGAATTTACACTATTCAGGTACTAAGACGCGATGCTACACTCTCAAATACTATAATACGCCCGAAATTTATGAATTAAACAATGCAAGTACCAAAAACACGCAAAGAAATTAAGAATTAAACTATGTAACAAATGAGTGAGCTAGGAGTATACGACTTGCTGCTGCAGCTGCTTATCCAACGGCGGCAGGGAGCACACTGACTGTGACCAACCGACACTGGCCGTTCAAAACAAAAACAGAAGACAAACGACTACGCGAATTTACACTGTTCAGGTACTAAAACGCGATGCTACAACTCTCAAATACTATAATACGCCCGAAATTTATGAATTAAACAATGCAAGTACCAAAAACACGCAAAGAAATTAAGAATTAAACTATGTAACAAATGAGTGAGCTAGGAGTATACGACTTGCTGCTGCAGCAAGTGAGGTCTAAAGTGTATATCTTAGGAGCACTTGCTTTTCTTCGCTAATGTGAAACACATCTTTTCTACTGAAAAAGTGCTCACAGCTCTTGAGGTATGCATTTTATAGCCCATGTTTACTGGACTTTCTTGTTTCTAGTAATCGTTCCAATTATATATCTGGTTATTGACCATTTATCTGCAGACAGTATTCATAAATAAGTTAGCCTAATTTGATTTGTAATGTACTTTTATAGTATTTCACTCTACCCTCCTTTTTATATAAAATAATTATTTGATGATAAACTGGTGACCTGTCGAAACCGATAATAATAGAATTTATGTGATATAAGGCTGAAAAACATAATAAAAATTATTTTCAATTTTTTTTCTGTACCGTAATTGGAAATGAGAGGTCATCGTGACTCCCGCAAAGATGATCACACTTAGATGTTTGTGGATTACTAGCTTTTCTTTCGTTGATAAAGATGTTTACTTTCGTTACGTTTATCGGAATTGGGAATTAAGATTCACCAATTCGTTTGGCTGTTCTTTAAGGCAACTGGAAATGGTTACAGAATATGGCTACGAATCAATTTAATCATTTTCTCTAGGCATGCAGTTTGAAATACACATAGCAGAATTGCATTGACGCAAGTAAGGAACTGAGATCCATGAGCTATTTTATATTCACGTGACAAACCCTAATTCTAGGGTTATATTTTATTTTTGACACATGGATCTACGCCGACAATTGTATAAATGGCGATGGTACATTAGTCCTTACTAATGTAAAATTGTCACCTTCTGAAGAGGACAAATTTATATTTGTCGAAACCTAGGTAAAGAATTTCTTTATCCATTGCCACTAGTCGGCTGTTTATAATTTTATTAGAACTGAGAACGGGTTACTTAAACTGGGAGACAGTTCATGATCTGACGGTATAACATTCCAGCGCAGTAAATAAACTGGAATAAAACGCAAAGGCGAAACTGCAAATAGGACGCCAGCGCAAATAGACACTCACTTGTCTCGGCTATTAAAATTCCGCTATGCAGGTACTTAAACCGAGCTGTCGGAAGGATATAAAAAATTTAACCGCCTGAAATACGCGGTTTAACTCCGATTTGGCGCAGGGGCAGAAATGAAATGCTCTGCTCGTTAGTCCTCCAGGGCATAACGATGTATTTTAGAAGCAATTTAAATCCTACTACAATGATCTTCGCCTTAAACTGCTCTCCACAGGGCAGAGTTTTTCCTTTATCACGTAAAAGCGGCGGTGGAGAGGGCGTCAATCACGGTACTTCTGAGGAAATAACAAGTGGGCATTAACTGCGGAGAGCTCCCCGTTTCACGCTTTTTACGGCTGCCGTCGTCGGCCTTAATGAGCAACTTCCTGCTGGCACGCCGCGCTGATTGAAATTCCGTTGTAATGAGAGAGCGATAATGTTGGCGAAATTGCAGACGGGGCTGTCAGCCTTCCCAACGAACTGTCCCACGGGCCCCCGCGAACAGCCGCTTGTCCTTGGGCTGGAGTATCTCAGGGGACTGCACTACTTGGGTTCTCCTTTCCGAGTCAGCTGACTTGCAGGACTCTTATAGTGCTGCTTTTTACGAGCTTCGCAAGCTCTGTAAACTGTGGGGAAGTCCTGTCTACTGTGAGGACGGTGTGTCATTGACCATAGACTAATGAAGGTGCATCAGAGGTAACGGTATCATCAGAGGTGCCCAGAAAATTCTGGTAAAACCGCTATTATGCTGTATATACATAAATGATCAAGCTGACAGGATGAGCAGCAATCTGCGGTTGTTTCCTGATGATGCTGCTATGCATGGGAAGGTGTCGAAGATGCGTGACTACAGGATGATTGCAAGGTGACTTAGGCTATGTTTCTAATTGGCGTGATCAATGGCAACTGACTCTAAATGTAGAAAAACGTAAGGTAATGCGGACGAGTAGGTAGAACAAACCAGTGATGGTGGGATACGGCATTATTACTGTCCTGCTTGACAAAATGGTTCAAATGGCTCTGAGCACTATGGGACTCAACATCTGAGGTCATCAGTCCCCTAGAACTTAGAACTACTTAAACGTAACTAACCTAAGGACATCACACACATCCATGCCCGAGGCAGGATTCGAACCTGCGACCGTAGCGGTCACGCGGTTCCAAACTGAAGCGCCTAGAACCGCACGGCCACACTGGCCGGCTCCTGCTTGACAAGTCACGTCGGTCTAATATTTGGGATCAACGTTGCACAGAGATATGAAATGGAACGAGAATGCGAGGATTGTGGTAGGGAAGGCGATCGGTCTACTTGGATTTATTGGGATAGTTCTGGGAAAGTGTGGTTCATTCATAAAGAACACTGCATATAAGACGCTAGTGCAACATATTCTTCAGTACTGCTCGAATGTTTGGAATCCGTACCAGTTAGGATTAAAAGAAGATATCTAAGCAATTCAAGGGCGAGATGCTAGGTTTGTTACCTGTAGATTCGAGCAACATGCAGGTGTTGCGGAAACGCTTCGGGAACCCAAATGCGAACCCTCGACGGAAGACGATGTTCTTTTCGAGAAATGCTATTAAGAAAATTTGTAGAACCGACATACGTTTCGCGTAAAGAACACAAAGATAAGATGCGAGAAATTAGGGCTCGTACGGAAACATATAGACAGTCGTTCCTCCCTCCCTCTTTCTGGAAGTGGAACAGGAAAGAAAACGACTAGTAGTGGTACAGAGTACCCTCTACCACCCACTGTACGGTGGCATGTGGAGTATGTACGTAGAAGTACATGAAACATCAACGAGTTGATACTAAGCTGTGTGAGAGTCAATTATACATTTTAAACAGCACTGATTTGGCTCCGATCTAGCACCAGGTTGAGTCAAATTTGTTATGTATGTAGATATTTAAGATGTCCTACTCATATTATCACGATTTTTGTTTGCCAAAATCCAAAGAAGAAAAAACTGGTTCAAATGGCTCTAAGCACTATGGGACTTAACATCTGAGGTCATCAGTCGCCTCGACTTACAACTGCTTAAACCTAACTAACACATCCATGTACGAGGCAGGATTCGAACCTGCGACCGTAACAGCAGCACGGTTCCGGACTGAAGCGACTCGAACCTCTCGGCCACAGCGGCCGGCTCCAAAGAAGAGATAGATACGAAGCTCGCAAATATTTTCAGGTACCAGCCGTGGACTGCCATCTGGAGGGAAAAATACTGAAATAAAAGAAATAAAAATATAAGACTAATTTGGCAGACCCAGTTGCACATGGATAACAAATTTTAATAATCTTAAACCTCGTCTTTTTTATAAACTCGTTTTAAGTATCACGAGACACTCAGTATGTTAATTGGAATGGTTGCTCCACATACCAAGCCAGGAAGAGTAAAAAACAATAATAATAATTATAGTTTAGCATATAAATAAGAAAAGTTGCGTCTTTTGCAACTGATTATACTTTTCCCTTAACATTAAAGAAAGCCCCTCACATTGCGAATCAGACAGAAGTTTATTACACAGCAAAAATCTCAGTATGTCGAGGGCGTGACCCCATTTCGCTGCACAATGCATGTCCAGTCTGACACAGTTTCGGTTCATTGTTGAGAACGATACGCCTACTGGCTATATTCATAATATTTTAGAAGTAAAATACAAAATGAAAATCGGTGTATGAAAGAGACAGACTATAGAAAAGTGCTTAACGTTGTGGAGAAGACTATACATATAGACTTAAATACGATAAAGTATTAGATTCATAATATTTTAGAAGTGAAGTACAAAATGAAACTTGTGTATGAAAGAGACAGGCTATAGAAAAGTGTATAATGTTGTGAAGAGGACTGTACACAGACTTATATACGTCAAACGTCCCCTTTGAAAGTTAACAATGACTGTGCTGGTAAACTTCTACATTATTTGATTTTCAAACAGCTGAGCAAAACTGAACGTACTCAGGCAGTTTTACTTATTCTGATCATCGCTGAACTGACACACATTATTTTTAGTGCAACGCAATCTGACTTTCAATAATCCCTACAAAAGAATAGCCCTGACTAACAATAACCTGTACCTTTCATGAATCACTTACCTCACAAAAATCTTCGTTACTCGAACTACTGCAATACAACGAGCGCCAATACTGTCAGCTAAATAAAAGTTTCTAAATACTGAAGGCACTAACTACTGATAGTATCTCAATTCATGACATCCAGTCTTACGAATTTCCTTTTTCTGGCGGACACGTCCAGATCGTCCGCTCATAGTAACCTCTCAAGTCTGGCATCTCTCTCCCCACATCCACCACTGTTGGCGGCTCACTTCCAACTGCCCAATGTTACGTGCTGTTCACATCCAACTACCCAACACTACACAATCGAATATTCCAACAATGAGTCCAGCCAGCCACAGACTGCACACAGCGCTGTCAGCGATTTTCATACAGAGCACTACGTGGCGTTACCAACATAAAAACCTGAATAGCCTACTTACATATGAAAAGTGTTGTTATTAATTAATAACAATAGAGCTTCTGCCTACAAAGTTTGAAACAAAGAATGGAAACAGTCCTGCAGCAGCAACGGAAGATCTTACTCATAAATATTGCATACCGCATCAGTGTGTCATCTGTATGGCAACTAGCGACGTTCAAGAATCTTCAGTACTACCATCACATGGCTGAGTTTCAATCATGGGTGCTTCAGCGAACATCGCTGCCGCATTGGTCTTAACACTATCTTCGCTTTGTGCGTATCGTGAACCACGTCGCTCTTAACGGTATGACATCAACACATGTAAAAGTAATTCCGGGAGTACGCCAAGCGAGTATCATAGAGCTGTTACTGTTTACAATAAATATAAATGATTTATTGTATGGCATCCTTTAGTTCCGTGGGGCTGTCGCAGACTAGGAGCATGTTGCGACGGCAGAAGACAGCGAAATGTAGCATGATTAGCACAGCGTTGACAGTTGGTGTAGACTCTATCAGTCGACCCTTACTCTTCGATCACACAATTGACGGTAAATCGCTGGAAACAGTAACAATCGTAACATTTCTAGGAAAAACCATCCAGAGCTAGGTAATGTGAAATTACGATGTATAACTAGTTGCTGGAAAGTCGATGACAAGCTAAGATTCATTCGCTGAATCTTGAGAAAATGTAGTTCATTCACGAGAGCAGTTGCTTGTGAAACGTTCGTTCGAGAAATTCTTGCCAGCTTGGATTAACAGAAGCAGAAGATCGAAGCGCTACGGCCTTCGTTTCGGATGCGTTTCGTAAATGTCGTGGCGTTGCAGAGATGCATAACGAATTCCTGTAGCATACGATACGAAACAGGCACTGAAAATCACGGAGAGGTTTGCTGTTGAAATGAAGTATACGCTACAGGAAGAGTCGGGCTATTATATTACTTCGGGCCGGCAGCTGCGGCCGAGCGGTTCTAGGCGCTTCAGTCAGGAACCATGCTGCTGCTACGTTCGCAGGTTCGAATCCTGCCTCGGGCATGGATGTGTGTGATGTCCTTAGGTTAGTTAGGTTTGAGTAGTTCTAAGACTAGGGGACTGATGACGTCAGATCTTAAGTCCCATAGTGCTTAGAGCCATTTGAACCATATTATATTATATTACTTCCACTTACATACATTTCCCGAAATGATTACGACGAGAAAATCAGAGAATTTAGAGCTCCTTATTAGGCCTTAACCGACGGTTGTTCTTCTCACGCTAGTGGAACAGCGGAGTGGGAAACGATGGTGGAACCATAACTACCATTCACCACACACTTACACTGACTTGCATGGTCTTAATGTGGCTGTTGATCTAGAATTGCCATCATGCTCTATTGCGAGACCTGCTAAAACTCAACTTCTTCTGGCGACTTTTTTTTTTTAAAAAAAAAAAAAAAAAAAAAAAAAAGGCCGTTATTATCAGGGACGACTCTCATACAGGGTGGCGCATGAAATGTTACTAATTGTTTCTTTCACAGTTTACGACACACATTAGATATCTCTCTGGGATCTCTACAGCAGTACCAGCATAACTTGGAAAAACAAATGAGTTACGAAATGACGTGCCGCTAGGAGACTAGTTAGCAGCAATGGCTGACAATGGAAGACTGACGACAGAGCAACGATCGGCAATTGTGTTACTTTTTCATGAAACGGAAACCATTGTTGTGACTCAGAGGCGTTTTCGACAACGGTTTAACACACGAAGGGTCCCTTGCAAGAAGACCATCCGCAGGTTGTACGATAAATTTGTACAGGAAGGAACAGTATTGGAAGCGAAGCGACCTCGGCTTAAGCCTGTTTGTTCGCCGGAGAGTATTGAAGCGGTACGAGTTGCTGAACAGAGGAGTCCCGGGAAATCGTGTAGAAAGGCAGCAGTGCAACTGGGAATATTCAGACGCTCCGTTCAACGCATTCTTAAAAGTGACCTCCATATGTACCCATACAAGATGGCCTGTGCACAGAAGCTCACTGAAGAACACAAGCAGCAGAGACTACTGTTTGCTCAGTGGGCGGAGGTTAGGGAAGAAACTCTCAACAACGTTTGGTTTTCAGACGAGGCGCAATTTCATTTAGACGGTGTGGTTAACAAACAAAATGTACGCTTTTGGGCCACGGAAAGCCCACAAATTCTTCATGAACGACAACATTATGCTCCGAGGATTACAGCGTAGGCAGCAATTTCCAGTCACGGACTTATTGGACCCTTTTTCTTTGAAGAAACTGTCAACAGCGAGCGTTGTTTGAGAATGCTTCGCAATAGCTTCATTCCACAGCTTCTTGCTACTGCCTTGCCCTTCAACACGCAGTGGTTCGTGCAAGATGGAGCAAGGCCACATTCTGCAAACACTGTGTTGGAGTTTTTACACGAGCATTTCGACATGCGGGTGACTTCACTCAGGTTTCCAGCTCGCTTCAATGACGGACAAAATTGGCCCCCCAATAGTCCAGACCTCAATCCATGTGACTTTTTTCTTTGGGGGTGCCTAAAGGAAAAAATTTTCCCGAAATGTCCACGTGATTTAATGGAGCTCAGAAGACTTATTCTTCAAGCTTGCAGTGAAATTACGGAAGACATGTGCCGTAGGGTAATCACTAACTTCAGTGTTCGTTTGAAGGAAGTTAGGAAACGAAATAGTGGACATATTGAGCATGTGCTGAGTTAGAACAAATCTCCATGGACGGCTCTTCATTGTAGTATGTGTTCCTTTCAGGTTGTATTGACAATAAAGTTTATTTCAAAAAACAAAATGGTAACACATTTCGTGCGCCACCCTGTATGTTTCCACTCAAACAGAATATTCGCCTTTAACATGGTGTTATTTAACATGGAAGTTATTACTGAAGTACAGACAAAGCTCACCGTACAAAAACGGTCCAGTGTGCATGCAGAGATGAATCATTTAGCTTTACAAATCGCTCGGCGATTAAGTCACGTGTTCATCCGCGCGCACGATGCCTCTACGTGAGCTCAAGGAAGTAGAGATCAGTGTGACAGTCATATTTCAAGCGGACTTTAATACGTAAATATGGGTAATTGTAAGAACGTGACAGAGTGGCAAAAAGGGGCAATCGTGTCTGGCCGTACCTATGGTCATACGGTGTGTGAAGTTGCTGGGTTTGTTGTGTTACGTGACGGACTGTTCAGTGTGTCGACAAGCGGTGGTGTAATACACATGATCACGAAACACGGCGTCAGAATTGTAATCGGAAAATGATCCTGTCTGAGAGAGACTGGAGACGCGTTTCAGTGGATTGCGAATCAAAATCGCTTCCAAACCCGACAGGAATTGCTGCAGGCAGTGAGAGGAAATTGCGCCGGCCACTGCATGTAATGCTCCTTTAGGAGTAGGTCACCCCGCAAGAGGCCACTGCTCACTCAGGCACATAAAGATAAGCGTCTTCATTGGGCTAGAAATCATTGAGCGTGGACAGTAGTTAACTGGTGGAAGTATTGTGGTGTGACGAATCACGTTTTTGCCTATATTCAGATTCACGTCGTGGAGTGTACGAACGTCAAATGAAGCATTTCGTGCTGAACGTGTACAAAGACATGTTCAAGCCGGAGGTTGTTCTGTCTTTTTTTGAGGATGTTTTTCTTATCGGGAAATGGGCTCGCTGTAGCAGCCTTAGTACAGTTTAAGCTTATTACTTATATACAGTGTAGAACACTAGGTTGTCTATTAATCTATAAATGTTATAGAATTGGGTGTATATACATATGTATGCATATATGTATGTTCCACATTTCCTCCTAAACTACTAGACCGATTTCATTCAAAGTTGTTACATATATCACTTCCCGTCTGTGAAAAATCGCTGTGGAGGTAAGAACCACCTACTTACCTACTTACCACGCGTGGGGAGGGTGGAGGAAGAGGGGATGGTAAACAATTGCAGCTCACAACGCGCAAATATCCACACGTCATTCATTCAGTATTTAAGAATAACAGCACTTAGTGACTTGCAACAAACTTTAAATATAATTTAAAACCTTTTCGAAACTTTTTCTCGCTGTCAACCCTCTCAAAAAGACGAAAGAAAGAAAAGTTCATCGTTTACAACATTTGCTGTTCGTGCAGTACAACTGCCACGTAGAGCATGACGTTTTAATTGATTACTTGTTTACTACTAACTGTTTTCGCAACACATTTTGCAGACAGTATTCTCGTATACCACTGAATGTACCTGCAAAATTATATCACTGTACGACACATAGCTCAAGAGATACAACGCCATAAATATTGAGCTGTGTGAGAATGAAAATGAAGGGCGCAATTCGCTAGAGACGTGTACAAATACGCGTGAAATACGTTAAAGATACATTAACATGCAGGAATTCGATACGGTGTTGACCCATCCATAGCCTTGATGAGAGCTTCCACTCTCACAGCCATACGTTCAGTCAGGTGCTGGACGGTTTGTTCGGGAATGGCAGCTCATTCTTCACGGAGTGCTACATTCAGGAGCAGTATCGATGTCGGTCAGTGAGGCCTGGCACGAAGCCATCATTCCAAAGCATCCCAAAGGTGTTCTATGAGATTCAGGTCAGGACTCTGTACAGGACAGTCCATCACAGGGATGTTATTGTCGTGTAACCACTCCATCGCAGGCCATGCATTATGAACAGGTATTCGATCGTGTTGAAAGATGCAATCGCCATCTCAGAATTGCTCTTCAACTGTGGGAAGCAAGAAGGTGCTTACAACATCAATGCAGGCCCGTGCTGTGATAGTGCCAAGCAAAACAACAAGGGGTGCAAGCCCACTCCATGAAAAACACGACCACACCATAACATCACCGCCTTCGAATTTTACTGTTGGGATTTCACACGCTGGCAGATGACGTTTACCGGGCATTCGCCATACCCACTCCCTGCCATCAGATCGCCACAATGTTGCCCGTGATTCATCACTCCACACAACGTTATTCCACTGTTCAATCGTCCAATGTTTACGCTCCTTACATCAAGCGAGGCGTCGTTTGGCATTTACCGGCGTGATGTGTGGCTTATGAGCAGCCGCTCGACCATAAAATCGAAGTTTTCTCACCTCCTGCCTAACTGTCACAGTACTTTCAGTGGATCCTGATGCAGTTTGGAATTCCTGTGTGGTCGTCTGGATAGATGTTTGCCTATTACACATTATGACCTTCTTCAACTGCCGGCAGTCTCTGTCAGTCAACACATGAGGTCGGTCTGTATGCTTTTGTGCTGTACGTGTTCCTTCACGTTTCCGTTTCACTATCACATCGGAAACAATGGACTAAGGGATGTTTAGGAGTGTGGAAATCTCGCGTACAGACGCATGATACAAGTGACACCCAATCACCTGAACACGTTCGAAGTCCATGAGTTCCACGGAGCGCCCCATTTTGCTCTCTCGCGATGTCTAATGACTATTGAGGTCGCTGATATGGAGTACCTGGCAGTAGGTGGCAGCACAATGCACCTAATATGAAAAATGTATGTTTTTTTGGGTGTCCAGATACTCTTGATAATGTAGCGTATGTAAAATACGTTTGACGTATATTTGACAGTACTTTGGCAAAGCTACTAGTAGAAAGCTCATCCTAAACCCCTGGAGTGGTTTCAACCAAATTTGGCACCCATATTACATGCGACCTGGAAAAAAATACGATGGCAGTAAGAACCAAAAGTCCCCCATTGAGGGGGGGGGGTGATAACGTGGTGAGACAAGGGGGAGGAGAAACTGGAGACATATGGGTGAAGGAGGAGATGGACAGGGAATGGCAAGAGGAATAGATCAATGGAGAGGGGTGGAGGAGATGGACAAAGTGCTGGGGCAGGAGGAGATGGGAATAAATGGGTGAGTAGGAGAAGATGGGCAGATGTGGGAGGGGCAGATGGAGAGAGAGAGAGAGAGAGAGAGAGAGAGAGAGAGAGAGAGAGAGGGGTGGGGGGTGGGGGGGTGGGAGGGAAGAGCATACGCACAGTGAGAGTGTAGGAAGAGATACACAGAGAGGGGCAGGAGGAGGTAGAC
The DNA here is from genome assembly GCF_023864345.2 of Schistocerca serialis cubense. Lineage (NCBI taxonomy): Eukaryota > Metazoa > Arthropoda > Insecta > Orthoptera > Acrididae > Schistocerca > Schistocerca serialis. Next base: position 337,463,860 of record NC_064642.1, read on the forward strand.
AGAAGAGGGGAGAGGGGGGTGGACAAGGAGAGGGGCAGATGTGATGGACAGAGAGGGGTAGGGGGATTTTGGCAGAGTTTGGGGAAATGCAGGTGATGGACAGAGAGTTGGGGGAAGGAGAAAATGCTCGAAAACAAGGTTGGAATAAATACGTACCCTGGCAACGCCGGCTACTCAGCTAGTAATACAGGTAACTGACACCGCTCGATCATAAAATCCAAGTTTTCTCACCTCCTGCCTACCTGTCATAGTACTTGCAGTGGATCCTGATGCAGTTTGGAATGACATATGATGTCGAAAAGTAGTCTACTTCGCATATTTTCATACGCTTATGTCATATGGTATTATTTTTTGGGGTAATTCTTCTGATTCAAAAAGGGTATTTTTGGCTCAAAAACGGGCTGTTCGAGCTATGTGTGGCGTAAGTTCGAGAACCTCTTGTCGACCCCTATTCAATAGTCTGGGAATTCTGACATTGCCCTCACAGTGTATATTTTCTTTAATGCCGTTTGTTGTTAGCAATGTTAGCTTATTCCCAAGAATTAGCAGCTTTCACTCAGTTAATACTAGGCAGAAATCAAATCTGCATGTGGCATGCACTTCCTTGTGCAGAAAGAAGTACAGTATTCTGCTGCATCCATGTTCAATAAGCTACCACAAGAACTCAAAAATCTTAGCAGTAGCCCAAACACTTTTAAGTCTAAACTGAAGAGTTTCCTCATGGCTCACTCCTTCTATTCTGTCGAGGAGCTGCTGGAAGAGCTGAAAATTTAAGCAAATTCCAGTGTTACATTGTTGATTTTCTTTATTTAAACTTACGAATTGTCGCCTGACTATGTTACTTGTATTTCATTTTATCTGTTTCTACTATCGTGTTATAATTTCATGTATTGAGTCATTCTATGACCATGGAGACTTCTCCTTAATATGGTCCCACGGAACAATAAATAAATAAATAAAACAAAATAGTTATTTACGTCCCTAAACTAGTCATCGTGCCTTCTCAGGCTAATATTCAGATGGGACAGACATGAGTTAAATATTATTTTGATAGCGCAATGGTGAGTATTTACCCTGTGACAAGAAGGTAGAAGACACCAACGTGCCGCCATGACTGATAGTTACCAGTGTAAGACAAGTTGCGCCGAAAAATAAATTTCTTTCCTTATCACAGAAGTTTGTGGGGTAGGCCTCTTGCTATTAATTCCATCTGACGGCTTCCGTTTTCATTACCTAATGGCTGTGGAATTAAGCAGTTGTACTATAAACTTTAACTTTTAGCACCCGCATGTTGATGGAAAAGTATTGGGAGAAAGTCAAGAACCTGGTCAATGTATTCCTGGATATAAAAAAAAAGCCTATGATAGCGCTATAAGAGATAAGATCTGGGAATGCCTGAGGAAAAAGGATGTGCATGAAGGACTAATAAGAAAAATTCAGAGTTACAATGACTGTTCTAGCTGTGTGCAAACTGGGGAAGAACGATCATCATGGTTTGAGACCAAGAGTGGAGTTCAGCAAGGACGTGCACTGTCCCAACTACTGTTCATCACTGTTATGGATACTATAATGAAGCACGTCAAGGGGAAGTAAGGTGAACTGAACGCATTTGCCTTTGCTGATGACATCATGATATGGGTGAAACTGAAGAGGAAGTACAGATCAGACTTGATGAATGGAAATCTCAGTTCCAGAAATAAAACCTCAACATCAGCAAGACCAAGACAATGGTGATAGCAGTCAACAGAGATGGACAACCAGCAAGTTTAAAACTAGGAGACCAGCAACTAGAGGGTGGACAGATTTCCTTACGTTGCAAGTGCAATCTCCAGTGATAATTTGGTCAGAAATGAAGTCACCAACAGAGTGCAAAAAGGATCTGAATTCTGCCAACAAGTAAGATCACTTTTATGAGATGACTTGATTCCAAACCGGCCAAACTGACGATGCTTAACAGCTATTTCATTCCAATATTGATATATGATATTGAAACATGTACCCTCACAAAAAGAGAATCGTCAAGGCTGCAAGCATCAGAGATGAAATTTCTTAGATCCACCATCCAGAAGACCAAGATGGACAAGTTAAGGAATGAGGAGGTGAGGAAAGAAGCCAGAATAAATACATCCCTATTAAATCGAATTGGCGCATCTAAACTTAGATGGTACGGGCATGTGATGAGAATGGAGCCAACTAGAACAGCCAAATAAATTTGGAAACACAGGTGTATGGGAAAAGACCTCAAGGAAGACCTCGAACCCGATGGATGGACTTGATTAAGGCTGATCTAGTGACCAGAGGATGGACAGTGGATGATGTTCTCCATGGACAGGTGTATTTTGACAGGACGAAGTGGAAGAGGCTCATTTCCAGTACCTGGGAAACTGGAACTGATAAATGATGATGATGATGACTATTAACTACTATACGACACCATAAAAAATCAGCTGTGTACAGAGTGTCCATAATTAAAATTACAATTTCAAAACACCGAAGAAGGAGAACCACTGTTCAGAATGACGTCAAATTTGAACGGCATACTTCATGGAACAAAAAATTTTTAATGAAAGTTTTACCAACAGATGGCGGTGTAAGCATCTTAACGTAAATGCGGTCGGCTACAAATGATAGATCAACCGCAATATGGTGGTTATAGTTTGAGTTGCACATTACACCATACATTTACTTTTTTATTTATTTATTTAGCGTATTGCTAATACAGACATATCATGAAATTAAATTACATGTACATATGTACATATGTACATATTAACACACAACAAACTTAAGTGTGTCTTTACAACTGAATATCCTGTCCTTCAATCCAGCGCACTACAACTGGAGCTGCTAGCAGGAAATCCTCTTTGGCACTATGATATGCTCGAATCCTGTATTCACTGACAATGTGGTGAACAGTCTGGTATGGAGTCCCGCAGTCACGGGCTGGATCAGGCAGCTTCTTCCACTTAAAGAGAGCATCTCTGCATCGGCCATGGCCGGTTCGGATTCTGTTGAGAGTAGTCCTGATCTTGCGTGGTAGGTCGAATACACTTGGAAGTTTAGCACCTGAGAAGATGTCATGGAGGTGTACATCTGTCACTGCTTCCCACCGACCTTTCCATTCTTCAAGAGGTTTGAAATCCTTAGCAACCATTGTAAGTAGGCTGTTTAGGTTTTTATATTGGTAACGCCACGTAGCGCTCTGTATGAAAATCACTGACTGTGCTGTGTGCAGTCTGTGGCTAGTTTGCATTGTTGGAATTTACTATTGTAGTGTTGGGCAGTTGGGTGTTAACAGCGCGTAGCGTTGCGCAGTTGGAGGTGAGCCGCCAGCAGTGGTGGATGTGGGGAGAGAGATAGCGAAGTTTTGAGAGCGGATGATCTGGACGTGTGTCCATCAGAGACAGTAAATTTGTAAGACTGGATGTCATGAACTGATATACATATTATGACTTTTGAACACTTTTAAGGGCCGACCGGTGTGGCCGTGCGGTTCTAGGCGCTTCAGTCTGGAACCGCGTGACAGCTACGGTCGCAGGTTCGAATCCTGCCTCGGGCATGGATATGTGTGATGTCCTTAGGTTGGTTAGGTTTAAGTAGTTCTAAGTTCTAGGGGACTGATGACCATAGATGTTAAGTCCCATAGTGCTCAGAGCCATTTGAACCATTTGAACCACTTTTAAGGCAAATACATTGTTTGTTCTTTATCAAAATCTTACATTTGCTAACTATGCCTATCAGTAGTTAGTGCCTTCAGTAATTACAATCCTTTATTTAGCTGGCAGTGCTGGCGCTCGCTGTAATGCAGTAGTTCGAGTAACGAAGATTTTTGTGAGGTAAGTGATTCATGAAAGGTATAGGTTATTGTTAGTCAGGGCCATTCTTTTGTAGGGATTATTAAAAGTCAGACTGCGTTGCGCTAAAAATATTGTGTGTCAGTTTAGTGATGATCAGAGCAAGTAAAGAGAGTAATGTCTGAGTACGTTCAGTTTTGCTCAGCTGTTTGAAAAGCAAATAACGTAAGCGGTTTACCAGCACAGTAATTCACAATTTTTCTAAGGCGACGTTTCACCATGTCAGCAGCATCGTACAGAGTTGGATGGCGTGATTTCAGTCTCTTACGATTTAAAAGCGTTAGGTCGCTGTGCACGGGTAGGTCAGAATTCCTGGAGATCTTGTGGAATTATCTCATGAGGGCAGTAAATCGGCGTAGATCAGGAGGCATTATACTGGTTCACAGCGGAAGCCAATAAACTGGAGTAGATATGATTGCGCCAGATATTATGCGCATTGTCGTATTCAGCTGGGTATCAACAAGCCTTGTGTGATGACTGTTCGTCCAAACAGGTGCACCATACATATTTTTCAATATGCATGATTGCACAAGTTCGGCAGTCAATAGTTTTGACACTATTAGTTAGGCGATGCCGTACCACACTCGATGAGAAAAATCGCCTTTTAATTGTCCTGATGCCAACAACCGCTTAAAAAGCAAAGCGACATCATGAGACTGGCGCAAAACATGTTCAGTGTGTCCACCGTTTTCTGCCACAAGCTGAAATCGAGAAACAACATATTCCACAACAGGTCGGAGTGTCTCGGGTATTAAGTTCAGAACGCATTTGCAATGCGTTTCCACAGTTCAACTTCGTTCGTAATTGAAGCAGTGAACACAACATCTTTCACGTAACACCACAGCCGGAACTCAAAAGGATTAAGATCAGGTGATATGGATAGCCAGCCTGATAATTCTAGCATTTCCGAAACGCCTCTGGAGCAGCCGCTTCACTGGCTGTGCAATGTAGGGAGGAGCGCCATATTGTGTAGAACTGAGCCTACCTACATATTCATGCTGTTGAAGGACTGGAATGACGTTAATGCACAAAAAGCTCTCATAGCTTCTACCAGTGACGGTACAGGTAACATGACGCCCAGGCTCATGTCCTCGACAAAAGACGGCCCTGCGATAAACGATGCCGTCAACCCGCATCACACAGGGCACCTTTGCAGAATAAAGTGTTGACGTCCGTGCACATTTTTCGTTGTCCATATTCTGCAATTCTGCGTATTCGTCCATGAGACTGAGAGGGCCATAGACACAGATTCCCAGGTAGATGCTGTGTTTCTTGACGTCCGCAAGGCGTTTGATACAGTTCCCCACAGTCGTTTAACGAAGAAAGTAAGAGCATATGGACCATCAGACCAATTGTGTGATTGGATTGAAGAGTTCCTAGATAACAGAACGCAGCATGTCATTCTCAATGGAGAGAGGTCCTCCGAAGTAAGAGTGATTTCAGGTGTGCCACAGGGGAGTGTCGTAGGACCGTTGCTATTCACAATATATATAAATGACCTTGTGGATAACATCAGAAGTTCACTGAGGCTTTTTGTGGATGATGCTGTGGTATATCCACATGTTGTAACAATGGAAAATTGTACTGAAATGCAGGAGGATCTGCAACGAATTAACGCATGGTGCACGGAATGGCAATTGAATCTCAATGCAGACAAGTGTAATGTGCTGCGAATACATAAAAAGAAAGATCCTTTATCATTTAGCTACAATATAGCACGTCAGCAACTGGAAGCAGTTAATTCCACAAATTATCTGGGAGTAGGCATTAGGAGTGATCTAAAATGGAATGACCATATAAAATTAATCGTCGATAAAGCAGACGCCAGACTGAGATTCATTGGAAGAATCCTAAGGAAATGCAGTCCGAAAAAAAAGGAATTAGGTTACAGTACACTTGTTCGCCCACTGCTTGAATACTGCTCAGGAGTGTGGGATCCGTACCAGATAGGGTTGATAGAAGAGATAGAGCAGATACAACAGAGAGCAGCGCGCTTCGTTAAAGGATCATTTAGTAATCGGGAAAGCGTTACGGAGATGATACATAGACTCCAGTGGAAGACTCTGCAAGAGAGACGCTCAGTAGCTCGGTACAGGCTTTTGTTGAAGTTTCGAGATCATACCTTCACCGAGGAGTCAAACAGTATATTGCTCATTCCTGCGTATATCTCGCGAAGAGAGCATGAGGATAAAATCAAAGAGATTAGAGCCCACACAGAGGCATACCGACAATCTTTCTTCCCATGAACAATACGAGACTGGAACAGAAGGGAGAACCGATAGAGGTACTCAAGGTACCGTCCGCCACACACCATCAGGTGGCTTGAGGAGTATAGATGTAGATGTGTCCTTAGAGATGGAAATAGGCTTCGTCTGTCCATAAAATACTCCATGGCCATTCACTGCCCACTACAATGGGAGCAAGAAATTCCAGAGCAAACGTTTGTTTTGCTGACAGTTCAGCAGGTAGCAGCTGCTGAACGTGGTTGATTTTGTATGGATGGCAGCGCACGATTTTTCGTAGTATTTTATGCACCGTTCTCGAAGGCATGTTCAACGTTCTAGCAATTCACTGCATGTTTGCACACCACCGCTCGATCCATCTTGCAATGCTGACAGACGTCGGGTGAACTGCTTTCCTCCCACTCCCACATTACACTTTCAAACAATATGAATTTTCGAATTTTGGGATTTTCACCATACCCATAGCAGACAGCGGACCACTGACTTTTTTCATACCCCTGAGGCTCCGGAACGTCTGCAGGGCTAGTGACGCTCAGTCACCGTTCTTGTAAAAGAGCTCAGTTTCGGTAACGTGCTGTTAGGCTCGAGATTTGGAGTGCCACTATGCGCTGCGCTGTCATCCAGCTCCTAGTAACCAATAGACAAGACGATGTGGAGGAGAGGTACGACCAAGTAAAAGACTCATAGGTTCTGACCTGACCACTCGGGCATTAAAAGCAAAGGGAAGGTACAGGATGTCTTGAAGGACATAGGGTTCACCAAGAAAATGTTTCCTTCGCTAATCGAGGTGTGATTATGTGACTGGCGTAGGTACTTAGCGAGAACATAAGAAAATAAGACATATTACAGATTGATCATCTCCTCTTAGTTCTATAATTGCCTTACTAAATGTTTTACCAGTATTTATCCGACATCATGATATGAGTAAATAGTCTTCGAATCACGTCTTTACTGTGCTGACCATATCGGACTCCGTCTTGGCTATATAGTTGGAATATTTCTTAAACCTCAAATAGAAGGCAGGCCGACGGAAGCTCAATTTGTAATTAGAGCTTGGTGGGCGCCTTCCTTTGCGCCCCTGATCGTTGAGCGATAGCCATTAAGATCGGAGCGGGCGATGTTGGGCGGCCGCTACCGTGCGCCCAGGGCTGTCCAGGTTGTCGGCTGTCAGCAGACGACTTCCCGGTAAAAGATGGACGTGCTCCGCGGACACGTGACTGCGCGTTTCCGGCAGAATGGACGCGGAGGTCCTCCATCATTCCTACATCTGACGGCCATCTTGTTTACGCCGCGAATAAGTAAGCGTCGTTCTTAGAAGACGGGGGAACATGACGATGTATTATTCACAAGTTCGAATAAAATTCAATCGGGCCACCCGATCGATCACTAAACATGCACTGTTCGTCGGCGAGTTGCGACGTTTCTCGATATTGACGACGCGCCAGAGCGGCACGAGAATAAAACGACGCGACACGACGGCAAACAGAATCGAAAGCTCTCACAGTGTCACATCAACAAAAACACTCATTCGTCTTTTTCTTGTTCCCGATGCTTTTTCGATATGAATGTTTTTTCTTCATAGCAAATCTTGCAAAGTACAAGGAAACGGGGCTGTCATTTCAGGAACCACTGCTTTGCCAATGGATATTAAATTTTCCTCAATCTCTTCAACAATAATTCTGACTCCTAACCAATATTTTTATTCACCAGAGCTAAAGTCTTCCTTAAGGATGCTCACTAAAGCTGTACTGTGTTCATCATAAGAATGAACCTGACGTAAACATTTCAATGTACATTCGTCCGCGTTTGCTTTATCTCATTGGATTTCCTTTCACGTGGAGCGGAAGCCAAGCCGTGTCCAGTACTGTCAAGGACGATAAAAGGAAACGTTTTATGCTGCGTGTTACACGCACGTAGATTGAGCGATAATGCGGGACAACAGCTTTTCCGAAGTATTTAACTTGGACAGCAATGGCTAGCTAGCTGCTCCAACTAACCTGCAATGATGTGAGCAGTTGCAGTTCAGACGTAAAAAGAGACGAGAAGAGAAACAATATAGCTTCGAATGTCATTTAATTTTTAAAGAGAATAAACTTTTGTTCGGCAAAACTCCCTGTTTCTTAGGAGACCAGGCGGAAAGCACAAAACACTTTCGTTCTGACCTAACATACTACGCTAATTACGAGGGTTGCTCAGAAAGTAATACCACGCATTTCTTTTCTCAGCCGAAAACAATACTAAGAATGCGAAACGTTACGTACGTGTTATTTGCGCAAGTCTCCTGAGTGACCTCGCCAAGTTTCCGTCTATTCCGACAGATAGCATAGCTGCAGGACGTGGCAACTGTAGGTGATGTAAGTTACAAGCAACGTGCCCTCATGGAATTTTTTACTGCAGAGAAAGAAACTATGGGCAATATTCAAAAACGCTTGTGCAAAATCTATGGAGCATCTGTTGTGGACAGAAGTACAGGAAGTTGCTGGGCACGGAGGATGAGGTTATCTCTGAGGCGGTTCAAAAAAAAATGGTTCAAATGGCTCTGAGCACTATGGGACTCAACTGCTGAGGTCATCAGTCCCCTAGAACTTAGAACTAGTTAAACCTAACTAACCTAAGGACATCACAAACATCCATGCCCGAGGCAGGATTCGAACCTGCGACCGTAGCGGTCTTGCGGTTCCAGACTGCAGCGCCTTTAACCGCACGGCCACTTCGACCGGCTCTCTGAGGCGGTTCGGCGGAGCTCCACCATCTGCAACGGTCGGGGAGACCATCCACGGCTGTCACATCTCACATGTTGCAGCCCGCTGATGTCATTCGCGAGGACAGACGTATTACGACTCGGCAGTGGGCACTGCACCTGTCAATCAGCAAAAGAAGTGCGGATGCAATTATCCGCACTCTTGGATATCCAAAAGTGTGAGCAAGAGGGGTCCCGCGGTGTCTAACGGTGGATCACAAATCCCACAGAAAAAACATTTGTCTTGATTTGTTGCAACGTTTTGAAGCTGAGGGGAGGCCTTCTTGTCCCGTATTGTGACAGCTGATGAAACCTGGATTCACCATTTTGAGCCCGAAACAAAACGACGGTCGATGGAATGGCGCCTTTCCCACTCACCACAGAAGAAAAAATTGAAAGCAACTGCTTCCGCCGGTAAGGTCGTGATCACCGTGTTCCGAGACTGTGAAGGTGTGATTCTCATTGATGTGATGCCAAGAGACGGGACTACTAATTCTGAAGCATATGTCAACACATTCACGAAACTCAAGACGCGCTTCAGGTGACTTCGACGCCACAGCAACCCAGGAGATGTATTGCTGTAACAAGATAACGCTCGGCCGCACACAAGTCTGAGGACTGCTCAACACATCGCAAAACGGGGTTGGATAGTGTTACCCAGTCCACCCCGCAAGCCTAACCTAGCCGCCTCGGACTTCCACTTGCTTGGGCCATTAAAGGTGCCATTCATGGAAGACATTTTGATGCCGATGAGGAGATGACTCACACAGTGAAGCACTGGCTCCACCACCAGGACAAGGATTGCTACCGACACGGCAACACGCCCTTGTTTCGTGCTGGAGGAAGGCCATAGAATGGGATGGAGATTACATGGGAAAATAGGGTGTGTAGATAAACACCATTCTTTCGTGAGTGTCATTCTCATTACGTTCAATAAAAAAGTGTTGAAGCAGTGCAGTACATTACCTTCTGGGCATTCCTCGTACAAACAAGAATGATGAAAATTCGTAAATTAAACACAGGATAATTTTTCTGAGTGAGCTATGTGTGATGCAATATCATACTGCAGGGATTTCACCGTGTTGTTGAAGTCACTGAAGGTACTAATTACAGTAAGTCGTCTATTATTATCTTAGATCCTTCCATATCCGAATCCGAGAAATGCATTTCAGTTCTGGAACTGTCGTCTGCTACGTTGATAACGGGTCGATCAACAACAGAATCCACGAAGCCACCCAGGCGCCACATTTTCTCCTCTTCTTTCATGACGTGACGTTCTATATCCCGCCAGCTTTCAGCAGCGACATGTGCAAAAGCTGCGTGCGTTAGTTCCAGTGCGCCTGGCAGTTTAATAGTCTTGTTATTTCTCACAACAAATCCCTTAACTTGGCTACAGATCAGCTCTGTTAGGTACATATTGCAATGATACAGTGGTAAATGTAAAAACGCAGCATTTGTATGGTTTGCTCGATGCTGTGAAAATGATTATTTTTCGTGTTTCCACAACGCTTATCATTCTGGTTCCAGCCTCAGTTATTTTCGCACTGCGTATTAACAGCGCGACAATCAGTGCACAACAGTACAGAGACCGTGACTGTTCACGATTTTTGAAATAAAAGTCACATAGCTGAAGGGTGATTACGAAAAACGTTGACAGCTTTTAACACATTAGAATATCTTAAAGTTTCATTTAACGTAACTTAGTAATAAGATGTCTACTACGTAAGTAGGCCCTACTTCCAAGAGCGTAACAACACCAGTTTACCTGTGCTACAGCTTCTGTCCGCGTTTGAGTTTGTCTACATCAGGTTAATTCTTACGATGAACAGAGTATAACTCAGGTTCGCTTCGACAAAGGAAACAATTAACTTCTCAACGGAAATAGCCTGTCTGTCGGCTGTGGCGGAACGACAGTAAACCTGTGAGATTGCGGAGGTGTGGCGAAACGACAATAAACCTATGAGACTGCCGAGGTCCTTCATAAAAATAACGAGTTTGACGACTAAGGCCAACAGGAAGAGCTGGGATTGGGTAGAGGAAAGCATTTATCGCCAACTGGAAAGTTATTTATCTTTACGTATACTGCCCCAGTTGTTTAAGCCACTGGAAATGAATTACTGTTGTTTGAAACAGGTACTTACAGCTCTTAGATGCAGGGTGCGTATAGTAAACTTCCGCTACTTGAGCCCGTATGGGCGGAAAACTATTTACCGTATAGGTACGCAACTTTATAGAAATAATGTTCAGACTATGCGCTGCAGGATTTGCGTTGTTAATAATGTTAGCTTCAAGACTTGTCCTTAGGCGCCGGTACTGGTAACAGAGATGTTGGACTGAAACACAAGCATCAGTGTCCATTAGAGTTACAGACGGTCAACAAGGGCCTGGACAAGGTGAGCAGGGTTCTACTAGTAAAGCTGTTTAATCAAGACAACAATAGTGCTTATTTATTTTAAGTTTCTGCTACCAGTCACTGTTTATTTTATGCTTAATCTAACATAATGCAACGCGTTTCGAACATGTTTTGTTTATCTTCAGGTGTTTATACATACGTACATAGAGAAATGTTACTTAAAAATAAACAGTATTAAACTAGATTAATCTAGAACACTTTCTTCATTGTTTTTTACTGTAGCTGCTGGTGTGACATTTGTGGGGAAGAAGGGGGGCAGTGTATGGCTAGAAATCGAAATCAGTGATGTCTTCTGCTGGTTTTCTTCTTTGTGGTTGACTATGTATATCACAGCAATTTCATCATCTTGCTGTTTCACTTACATCAGTGGTGTAATGGCGGAGCTGTTGAGTGACATTACACTATTGCACATTATAATTTTGTCACTGATTGCCAAAGTAATTCACTGCACAAATTGTTTCGGTGTTATACACACAACACAAGATGGCGCCACAATGAGCACCGTTTGTAACCTGAAACGTGAACATGGTACCCAATTAACAAATGTTACCTTCCCACGTGGGAATTATAATGCATTTCTTTCAATGATTTATTCGTTATTTCTCTTCTGCATGACGTTACTGATGTTTCCACTTGTCTTACGATCAGTCGTTTCTCGTGGAAGCCCCACTCGAGTAACGAAAGTTTAGTTACAATCACCATGTGTATTAAAGGTTTGTGAATGGTAACTATTGTTGTAAGAAACAACTGCTCTTTCATTGTCGTCGTGGAAATTTCAATATTCAACTAAATACCAAACTGCAAATTGTTTATGAGAGCGTGTATTCCATGGTAACTTACTGTAAAATATCGCCACATTTCATTTCTGCTTTGGAATGGTCGGCCTCAGATCTCTGTTAGGACATTTTTAGCTTATTATGGTTAACCTAAATCAGAATAACTGAATGTCCTTAATCTCACACTTGATTATTTTCTCAGTCTCTGTTGAGTTCTGGATACGATTAAGATAGGTTCCGAGTAAGAAAAATTCTTTGTCGAATTTTGTGTATGAGCAAGATAGATTCCACCTGCAGGAAAATTAAAGAGACTCTGGAACAAAAGGGAAGCAGTTGTATAAATATCAAGAGTGCAGATTTAGTTACATGTTCCATAGATGATTTGAACGATACTTTTATTGAAATGATGTGGAACGAGTCAATTTACTGGATACGTATACATGATTGGTTCAAATGGCTCTAAGCACTATGGGGCTTAACATCTGAGGTCATCAGTCCCCTAGAACTTACAACCACTTAAACCTAACTAACCTAAGGACATCACACACATCCATGACCGAGGCAGGATTCGAACCACTCGACCAGAGCGGCCGGCTACATGATTAGTTTTAACATTAATGAACTCATTATCATTGTATTTCTATTCATGCAACACCACTTGAAGAACTGGGGGAATAAAGATGAATGTCACATTTTAATATTAGTGAGATATTTGAATTTTAAAGTTTGAAACCCTTTATTATCTAAGAGTGACGTAATAAGAAGACAATATCAGCCTTCAAGAAAACGTCAGGACCTATCAATGCAGTGAAAAAGTGTCAGGAATGTCTGAAGCATAACAACAGAGAAAGTGCAAGTGAGATGTCAAATGGTTCAAATGGCTCTGAGCACTATGGGACTTAACTGCTGAGGTCATCAGTCCCCTACAACTTAGAACTACTTAAACCTAACTAAACTAAGGACATCACACACATCCATGCTCGAGGCAGGGCTCGAACCTGCGACCGCAGCGGCAGCGCGGTTCCAGACTGTAGCGCCTAGAACCGCTCGGCCACTCTGGCCGGCAAATGAGATGTCGATGACCAAACAAAAGCGGGAAGAACGATGAATGTATTTCATATCCTTTGCACGTAACTTTCTCTTTACGCCAGTTAACACCAATGAACTCGTACTTCTTTAAATCACAAGTACTGAAATTTAACCATTGGAAAATCTAGGACGGAATGTAACAATATTATGAAATGGAACGTTGCTACTCACCACATAGCGGAGATGCTGAGTCGCAGATAGGCACAACAAAAAGACTCACAATTAATGCTTGCGGCCATTAAGGCCTTCGTCAGCAATAGACGACACACACACACACACACACACACACACACACACACAAACAAACGCAACTCACACACGACTACAGTCTCAGGCAACTGAAACCACTGCCACTGCGGTTTAAATTGCCAGGGACTGTAGTTATGTATGTGAGTTCGTACTGTCATCATGGATAAAGTTCATGTAGGGTCCATTAAACTCGGATGCCTTACACATGCCATCCAATCTGAATTAATTTTGTGTTGCTGTTATCAATATTGAGGCATTGTGCATTGCAGTGCAAAATTATAATTTCCAATAATTTAATAATTGTCCAGCTACTTATCTGTCTTATGCTAGATGATCTCGTTTTAACATTATATTTTTTTAACTAATTGCTATGAAATGTATTGCTTTACAAGGCACTTTCTATTTAGATGATTATTATGTGGCTTTTAAGTCCTTTATAGATAGTTATTTGACTAATCTTACAACATTTTTCTCTAGTACTTGTGGTTACAATCCATTGAAATGGTTCATTCACCCTTTAGATTCTCTCTTTACAATAACTTCAGGCATTGCACAATTCTCAAACATTCATGATATAGATGATTGTGAACGATGAGTGAAGTTAAGGAAATGTTCGTGCCGCGCGGGATTGGCCGAGTGGTCTTGGGCGCTGCAGACATGGACTGTGCGGCTGGTCCCGGTAGAGGTTCGAGTCCTCCTTCGGGCATGGGTGTGTGTGTTTGTCCTTAGGATAATTTAGGTTAAGTAGTGGGTAAGCTTCGGGACTGATGACCTTAGCAGTTAAGTCCCACAACATTTCACACACATTTGAACATTTTGAAATGTTCGTTTCTCTTATATCTGCTCTCAATACTTAAATGCTACGTCAGTATTGAAAATTATCATCATAAAAAGACATGTATGTAAGAATTTTTAACATTGTGCAGCCCTGTCAGCAACTGTGATGATTGAACATGTAACACGTCAGCCTCAGTTGCAAATAGAAACCAAGCTTTACCCAGGTTTCAGAAAAAATAATTTGATCTTTTCAGAAGCGTGCGACACTAAACTACAGCATGCCAAAGTTTGGCCTAGTCATAGTTTTATACTTCACATGGCCAAACTTTGGCGTGCAGTAGTTTAGTGTCACTCGCTTCTGAAGAAGACCAAATTATTTTGACTGAAACATGGGTAAAGCCTGGTTTCTATTTGCAACTGAGGCTGATGTGTTACATGTTTAGACATGTATGTCCTTAAGTGAACATTATATATGTAAAATAGTTAATATTTTTGCATATTTGTATGCACATTAACACAAACTTTATGTTCACTGACATTCTTTATCATTAAAAACACGTTTCCAAAATATCTACAATACACCAATTCTTATTAACATATATTTAGGTTGGATGGACATTTAAAAATTACGCATGAAATACAAAGTATAAAACATGGTAAATTTATGAATAGACTTTAGCAATTTCCAAGTCGAATTACAAAATACTAATGAAACACATAAGTTACAAATTCTCAGGCATCAAAACTCCTTGCTGAAGTGATTATCTTTTGCACTCTTTAAAATATTTGTCACACACATCACTTCCTTTCTTAACACACTTTACACTTTGAAATTTGGGCTGGGTTTGCTTCCCGATGCTGCTGTCAATCAGTGGTAGTTGATGCTGCTATTCAGTTATAGACTCTGCGCGATGTTGATGAAGATTATTTACATTTACAGTTCTGAGTTTTCAGCACGAATGCCATTGCATGGTCGATGCCATGTTGCATTTTTTTGACGACAAACTGCTCGTCCAAAGGCAATGCCATGATGTGACAGCACAGGCGGCATAGTCTTTTATTGGCGCAGTTGCTATTGAGGTTGATGAGTGTAGCCCCTCAATGGCTGCTGCATCTTGATGTCCCCATTATGTGTACTCTGTTTGATGGTTTGACCACCTTTGGTTGGTTTGATAGTTAGAATGAAATAACTGCCATGGTTTTGTTGAATATTGCTTTCTGTTGATTCTGCCAAATCTCATACTGGTTTAAGGAATATGATTTAGAAAGGAATCTTGCTGTCTTCTACCCTCATCTTGGGACCCTTTCTTCTCTTCATTACTTGCTGTGTCTTCATGTCTTCTTTCTTGGAACTAGCAACTTCTCGGGCATAGGGATAGGATATGTTATTCAGAGAAAGTATTCGGAAGGACTACCAGTAATGTTGTTATGAAATATGGTCAAGTCTAAATAGATAATTTCTGAAGTGATACATCTGTTTTCAGTTATCAGCTTCTCTATCTGGAATACTTAGATGAATATTCTGAATTCATTTGGCTAGGTGGTTGTACTAATGAGATGTTGCAGATAGTTTACCATTGTTTGTCGCTGTTAATGGGTTCACTTGGGTCTTGCTCGCAGGTGTGCGTGGCTTGTGTGACCCTCGCTGCTGATGAGCTTTCCCGTCCTCTCGCTAGTGTGGTGAGATGTGGGACAATATTCTTCAAAATACACCTGGCTCGTTCCCTGCACTAATGTATGTTCGATTCCCACAATCCACAATGCCTCAGACTCTTTCTGCTTTTCTTCGAAAGTTTTGTGGAAGTATTTTAGTAGCATGTCGAACTTTTGTTCAGGTGTACTTAATCGTACTTCCTTCTTTTTTTTATGATCTGTATTAACCGTACTTGGTCGGTTAATACTATCGTCATGATCAATCGTAGCGTCACAGGTTACAGTAGGATATGTATTGTCCTGCTGAAAATCATTTTTCGTCCGTGCAGAATCAAACATCTGCACCATGTGCATTAATGCTTCGTCATAATCATCTGGTTCATTACTAGGTAATGCTGGGATTTCATCCTCATTATCAGTATAAACCCAACCTATCTCGTCCCAACACTTCAGTTGTGACTCCCTCCCAGTTTGTAGTATCTGCGCAGATACCTTTGATGATCTTTCTGTCGTTCTTGTTCCCAATTCCGACTCTTGTACGTCGCACCTTAACCTGTTTATTGCTGCAGACGCATTGTCATCCCTTTCTGCAGAAACTGTGTTATCTACTTGAACTCCTGAAATACCTAACGTCAGTCAATCCTCACGCTTCCCAGGGTTTGGTGGTCATAATTCAAACTCCCTCTGTGGTTCGTTTATCCGGTAATTACCCGAAGTATTTGCCTGTAGCTGCGTTCTCGCACCACCTCCACGTCTGCTTTCTCTCAAAACACCTTTTAAAGTTTCTACATTATCGTCCTCACGTCCTATAAAGGCTTGTTGATACTTCATTGGTAGTTTCGTTTTGCATATTTGAATCAATTCTCCGTGGCTATATGTTTTATCTAAATATTGGTTCCTTTTAGCCATATTCTCAAAGAATATGACTGCTGTTTTCTCATGCGAATTTTCGAATGAGACATTTTGTAATAATCCACATTTTACTCCCATTTGAGCCTCAGGTGATCAATATCTTGCTATAAAGGCAGCTCTAAACGAATCATACGAATCGCAACTTTCTGCTACCTTCTGCATAGTTTCAGTAACACTTCCCTACATATGTGCGCAAATAAAATCTAAATTATGTTTCAATGGCCAATGTGTCGGTTTTCCTACTTTAAATTGGACAATAAATGTGCGGGGATGGAGAATATTTGCATCTTCCTTATAGTGCTGGTTTTTCCGCACTGTAAAAAAGTGGTTATCATCATAACTTCTCGCTTCTCTCTGTGGTGTACCTGCTTGGTTTTGAAGACTAGAATTCTGTCCTTGGTTTGCGTCAAATGTACACAAACGTGTGTAACTTGGCTCATTCTGTGACATTTTTGCAGTAGAATCTCTTGCAGGTCTCAGTGAGCAATATGTGTGCATAACGCCCGCCACCGGCTCTGTATATTGATGTGTGAGCAATTCTGGCTCGTTAGACGCCGTACTATAACCCGTCGGTGTTCGCCTTACAGGTTGTGGCGTTGCGTAACGCGTCACTATGGTTTGATCAGTGTGTGTCACGCTTTCTGCTTAACGTACTGAACCTTGCTGCAAACCAAACTCTTGTATTCCAGATTGACTTGTTATTCTTTCTTGAACAGGTGGTCGCAATCCAAACAGTTCCCTACGGTTATCGTCATCTTCTGGCATACACTGGTTTGGACTAATTTCCCGTTTGCCGTTTCGGACTGGCGTCCACATGTGCTTTTCCGTCTTACGTAATTTCGCGTACCATTTCTGTCGTATTATCAAACGCTTTCAACGTCACCAAGACTTTCGAGCGAACGTAAAACTTCCGATCTCCAGCCGTTGAAATTGGTGTTCGTTTTTCTCTTGCATTTTTAAAATACGAGCGTCGAATTTCTTTAATGCTGCTTTTTCTCGTTCTTGTGTGAGACGTCGTCTCAGCAATAACATATTTCGACTTCGTCGTCGCTTTGATGGCAAAAGCTTCGACCTGTTGTTTAACCTTTTTCGACACTTTGTTGCGTATCTTCACGCATCGTAACCATATCTCTTTGGACAATGTCAATGCCTGTTCTCAATTGTTTGTGCCCTGTAAAGAGCGTTTGAAGCGTGATTTGCGCTTTCTCAGCTTCAGTTCGCATTTCATCTATTTGGCCTTGAATATTATTACGCGTTTTTTTGTATCCTTGTTAGTTTCTTCCAGCCCCAGTGTTATGCGCCCTTCTGATTCTTTTGCCCTTGTGTTATACTCCCTTCTATACGATTTTCTGATTCCTGAAACTGTGATGTTTGATGTGTTGTGCACCCCTGTATACACTTACGTGATTCCTGAGATTGTTGTAACAAACCCTGCAACATTCCAAATATGTTGGCGTTTCCATCTACACCATTTCCGCCAGTTGCCATGTCATGCAACTGTTCCCTATCTCGTTTTCCGTGATCTGTTTCATTCGTTTCCGAACATAGTTTAGGAGCACTAAAACTTGTTCTTTCATGTAATTGCAAGCCTGACTGATTCAATATGATTACGTTTGGTTCAATATACTGTAAATTACTATCTACAGACTCAGTATCTGATTCATTAGCAACGCCATTCTCATGTCCAGTCTTTGGACCGTGTTGAACATCATGTGTTACATTTTCGGTCTCATTTGGTATTTCTTCATGTTCTGTCTCGTGTTGTTCACCCTGATCTACCTGCGTGATCAACTCGGTCCTATCAAAATCTTCCATGACTTCTCTTTGTCTTAATGGATTATTTTCTGTCATTTCTGAGCGTCCACTAAGCGTTGCTGTTCGTTAATTTTCCGGACCTGACTACACATTAACATCTGATCATAAGACTTTTTCTACCTCAAAATATCATCCACAGTCCTATATTCAATATTTGAATCCGTTTCCTCGTCTTTTGTATGGCCTTTTGGTTACTGGAGTTGATTCAGAACTTAACACACCCCAATTCAACGATGTGACGTTCTTCCTGTACGCCAGCAAATAAGAAATATATAAATAAAATTCTATCTACCTCACTTCACAGTTGAGTCAAATTTATATTTACGTTTTTTGCTCCAATTTGCGTCAGTTTATTGTTTGGGAAGAATTTTGTATTTTGTACCTATCAAAAGCAATCTATCAGAATGCTGTAATTTTGCATCCTGGCAGGGTCGCCATTTTGTAGTACATCTAACCTTTGTATCTGCACAGTGAGTGTACTAATGTATGCAAACTTAGCTTACCACTTAGTGCGCAAATCGACAAAACCTCTGAACTGTCTTCTCAAGCCCATGGTGTAAAACAGACATTCTAAATTCATATGACCCTGGCCCTGTAAGGCAGCTATTATCAGGTGCAGATTGTAACAAAAATCATTAGAAATGCTGCTATCGAGTACCTAGAATGCATGAATAAATAAAAGTGGATGTTTCGGATCTATTCTAGAAAGTCAGAACAGCTATTCCCTTTTTTATTCTTATCAGCTGTTGCTTTCAGGGGTCAAGTGATAACGACAATCATGTTCAATTACTTTTGATAACCAAAAACAAAATATTTAATTCTTGGAAATACTGAAATGATAATTATTAAAATCGTTATATCCAAATATGAAAACTTTTCATCACAGGAAAAAATGGTTATTAAAAATCATCATCAGCTCATTTAAATCTACATTGTCATAGCTGGTCAATGCACCAAGTTGGTGGAGAATAAACCAACAAAAAACTATCACGTGCTAAGTGTGAGGGAAAGTTAGTATCCTAGCAAGTTGGAGTGAGCAAAATCTAGACCCAACATCTATGTAAGCTGGTGTGGTCTCCTGACCTTCATTTCTGACATATTACGACCTCACCATTGTATTCTGCGTATCAAGATGTTTCATTCGAGCCAAAACTCGATAGGGTAGAGTCAATTTCACATATTTCCATTTAACCGATATGCAAATCTAATAAATAAATCTCAAGTGCGTACCGAGATTAAAAAGCCGAGGCTGTCATACACAAACATTCAAAACACAACGGCCATAGGAGTTTTTGTCTGGTGGAGGCAGCCATCCCACTGGAAAGTCCGTAGGAGGGTGAGTTAGCACACAACTATGTCGGTTGTCTGAAGACCCAGAGTCTAAAAGGTTTTGCCAGAGAAATGGCATAATAGCCTGCATGTTCACCTTAAAAGCAAAAGCCACTGTATTGTTTGGGAGAGCCCCAGCATACTCATTTTTGACGGACCTAGTGCACTGTTTCTGAGTTCTCACAGGTGGACAGTGAATGCCTAACGCAGATGCTATATATTACCGGATTGGTCAGCTTAAATGGAGCGCCATTCTCCCATTTGTAAGAGTAATGCTGATTGGCCGACTTTTTCTGATGCAATGAGCCAGAGGAGTGAGGGAAAGACAGCAGATGATATACCCTTTCGCTTTTTGCGTGGAGAGGGGTCATTCCAATGATGCTCTTGAAGCGGGAACATCTAGAAGGAGCGAGAGCTCTCGTGCGTCTACACAGAGAACGAGGAACATAGTCTCTATTCAGTACTGCACTGAGAGAGCACCTCGGTCGCTAGCAAATCGGAGTGATGCTCTATATTGAGTCGCTCGCCATTAAGCATTTGTTCAGTGTGTTGGTCGCGACACATAATGTGTGGTGTGTACACAGACGGAATATTAGTTAGCACCTGCGAGCGGACACTGAGTGGCATCGCGGTGTACTGGTTATCTGACCGGTGTACCACGCCAATAGTCAGACTAGGGACAGATAGGAGTCCTTGACTTCATCAAGGCATAGTGAGAGTTCAATTGGCGAAGGTCAATCCAGATAGAAAGAGACAGTTTCATTATTTTTCAGCAGCGAACAACGCAGGCAGCAGTTGTCGCAGCTCACGGTATTGTGCACTACAGCGTAGGCGAGCCTCATCTTTCCTCCATTAGAAATAACATACTTCATTCAAAACACTCCATTACATTTTTCACGCGACAGCCTCAACCATACTTAGGAAAATTCAATCAGATAATTACTCAAATTGAGTAGGTGCGTTGCTCTCAGCCATTCTGCCGAGTACATAACATTCTTAATGAAAAGTGATAAAAGAGCTTTCCCACACTTTGTATATAAATTTCATTAACAGGATTCGTATCCACAAGAGGTAACCTCCTATTCTGAAAATAACCCGGAAATTTGTGTATCAGTTTATAAATAAAAGTTTCACTTGATTTTCTCAGATTTTTCAATAAATAATATTTTCTGTTTGTCTAATGTTTTTCTTACACTAACTAGCAATACTCCAGTACCCAAGGATCCCATTAGTTACGTGAGGAAAAAGAATATTTTTGTGTCTTTTCCGTACAGCGGACGACTCCATAAGATATTTATTGCTGCAAGTTTTTCAGTCATTTCTTTTTGGTATGTTAGGAGCGTCTGTCTGACTTCTGTAGTAGTGTGGGATGGAAATTGCTTCTTGCAGGAGCCAATGGGTACTTGTCAGATCAATCCATTGCGCAACTCGTCAACATAACACCCACAAACTGACATATACTGTGTCCTAATGCACGATGGTACTTTATCAAGCGGCATCTGGAATGGCGTTGTCTCTGCGCTGGATCTGAAATGCTAATTCCCTACTCCGGCCTTGACAGAATTCACTCAGTCACAACTTTCCTGCAATTCGTAAAATGTTAATCTTTCTCTAGTAGAAATAATGGCTATCACACGCTTGCTATGGGTTGGAGTGACGTGTACAATTTCTTTTCCCGCAAAAATTCCTGCAGGAATAATTAACTACTACTTTGCTATCTGTCGCTTTGATATGTGAAGCGTATTGTCCTCATTCGCAGAAAGGAAACTCTTCATGTCTTTGCTTATTTCCACACACTTGTGCAGTCTACCGCGAGACGAGAGAGGGAGAGAGAGAGAGAGAGCAAGAGAGAGCCTTAATTTTAGGTCTCAAAATGCTTTTATATAATGGAGATCTCCCCACCGCGTCGCGTCTGTGTCGCCAAGTATGGCTTCAGCCAATCAACATCTCATTAGAGGTGCATAAACAATTTTAGTTTTCTTCCTGGGTCGCAGCCTAGCCCTGTTAATGACGTGCAGTCACTTACCCTCAGTCCTGGCCTTATTTATGCCAAAAGGAATAATGTATTGTTCTGGCCTTATCGCTTTCTGCGCTGTAGCTCGCCGTTCTCTTGCTAATGGGAGTTCTACGACATCATTAGCCACCTGCTCGTTTCATCACAAAAATGCGTTTAGCTTTAACTTCTTTGTTTCATGCCACTATCCATATATTAGTAGAGACTGTTTTGTTTGTTATCGGGTACATGAGATTAACTGAGCTGCCTTTTGTTGATATAATGTAATTATTATTTTCTGAGGATCTCATACTGGTACTGTCGTTATGGATAAAGTTTATGCAAGGTCCTTTAAATCCGGACGCTTTAGACAGGTTATCGCCTTTTGTACAATCTGTTAAATAAAAAGAATTATGTGCACTGTAGAAAAATTGACTGATCGCATTTCACAACTTGAAATGGACATGGTTTCAAGCGACTGTGATGCATGACGTCATACCAGTCTTTTAGTACCTCTGTGTGAGCAGTTCTTGATATTAACCCCATATCCTTGCCAAACTCGATGTATGAGGAACGAGTGCCCTCTTTCACGGCGCTGGCACACCTTCACAGTATAAGGTATGTATGTAAAAATATGAAGTTCTTATTTTGTCCAGGACATGAATCACAGAATATGTACAGTTGTTTTACATCACGAGAAAGATGAAATATTAATATTCTGAGTTGGTTGTGGACCTGTATCTTCATTTGTTTTTACAGCAGTCTTCATGCACTGAGGCAGCAAACAACAGTATCACAGCTTCATTAACAATGATACGATCGACAGATAATTATCAACCTGTCACACCAGACCATAGGCTAAAAGATTATATTCCAAGGAAAGAAAGCAGAATGGACCATCATTTTTTTTTAAAATTCGAGGACCCACGTGAGTTACCCATCTTCCCACGTATTTTTATTTTTGATTAACACAGAACCTTAGTATTTTTAGCTCCAACGAACACCTCAACAGAGACTACGCACAGACCTGCACAGCTTGGCACCGTAATCCCAAAATCCCAAAACATGGACGTTCAACATTATCCCTCCCACATCTTCACTTGTTTTTTTTCGTTTTTAAATTTTATTTACTGCCTAACAATTTTTAAGAATAAATTCGTCAATGGAATAGAAGGAGTTCTCCAGATTTAGAACTTGCTTCGCTATCTGTCAGAAATTTTATGTTATTGGGCAAATGATCAAAAGTTTTTATTTCTGCATACTGAACTCCTCTTTGAGTCACTCACAGCTTTAACAGTGGGTAATAAAGGACATTTCTCCCTCTAATGTTGCAGGTAT
Source organism: Schistocerca serialis cubense (assembly GCF_023864345.2). NCBI lineage: Eukaryota > Metazoa > Arthropoda > Insecta > Orthoptera > Acrididae > Schistocerca > Schistocerca serialis. The sequence continues at coordinate 337,487,041 of NC_064642.1, forward strand.
GTGCATGTCTGTTCTTCTTAGATTGTGATGGATTATTGATGACAAATTTCATTAGCGAAAATATGTATTGTGATTGCGCAATTAAAATGCATAGCCCATTGAAGAGTTATCTACATAATATCCTTGTGTGAACACCACAAGTTATTCTTACTGCTGTCTTTTGTGCAATCAATATTTTGTTTTTAAGTGATGAGTTACTCCAGAAAATTATTCCATATGGCATTATTGAGTGGAAATAACCAAAATATAGCATGAGGTTGATAAATTTGTTTCTAAGACTAGCGATTATTCTATGAGGAGAAGTAGCTGAACTTAATTGTTTGACAAGTTTAGTGACAAGTTCAAGTTTTCAGCAATATCTATACCCAAAAATCTGGAGCATTCTACCCTACTTACAGCTCCTGCTAATGTGTTACATTAGTGGCCGGCCGAAGTGGCCGTGCGGTTAACGGCGCTGCAGTCTGGAACCGCAAGACCGCTACGGTCGCAGGTTCGAATCCTGCCTCGGGCATGGATGTTTGTGATGTCCTTAGGTTAGTTAGGTTTAACTAGTTCTAAGTTCTAGGGGACTAATGATCTCAGCAGTTGAGTCCCATAGTGCTCAGAGCCATTTGAACCATTTTTTGTTACATTAGTTGCCGACATGACTATATCTTGTACAGTATGGATCACAGTCTGTTTTTTCAAAATTTAGGGGAGTGCATTTTCAGAGAATTATTTAGTAACTGTTTGGAAAACACCATTTGCTAACTCTTCTCTTGCTTTCCTTCTAATGGAATTTATTATAACATTAGTAACCTGTGCAAAAAATACCAATTTTGCTTGTTGAATGTTTAGAGAAAGGTCATCCACATATGTAAGGAATAGGAGTGGACCCAAAACTGAACTGTATGGGACGCTCTTGTGCTTTTACCCGTCACTAAAATTTTCTAACTTTGTGACACTGTCTGAAATATTCAGCACAACCTTTCGTATTCTGCTTGCCAAGTTGATTGAGACCTGCTGCTTGAAAGGCCGTCAGTTCCACAAAACTTGCGTTTTTCTAAAACAGTATCATGACATACATAATCGAGGGCCTCGGGGAGATCACAAAAAATACCAACTGGCGATAAATTATTATTTAAGACTTGTACCGTTTGATGAATGAATATGCAGTGTAAACAGCGTTCTCAGTCTAGCAACCTTTCTGGAAAACAAGATGTGATACTCTACGTAAATTGTTACTGCGTATATGTTCGACTTCTCTTGACTACATTCCGTTTTTTAATAATTTGGAAAAAGATGTCAGTACAGAAAATTGACTGACTGTTTATGTCTCTCTTGTCAACTTTCTCGTGAAGTGGTTTAAGAATTACATATTTTAACTGGTCTGGATAAAATTCCCTATGCCAGTGATGCATTGCGTACATCACTAAGGACATAATTATTACATTGGAACAACTTTTCAGAACCTTGTTTGAGATTCCGTCAGTTCCACAAGAACATTTGTTTTTTTAGAATTTTTATAATTGTATAATTTCAGTGAAGAATGTCAGTGTTACTTCTAGTTGGTTTAAGTTTTGTGGAATGACATTTTTAATTTGTTCTCTTGCTTCTTCAACTCAACCATTTAATCCTATATTTGCTGCTACGTTTAGGAAATGACTGTTAAAAGTACTTGCAACTTGTGAATTTTCAGTCAAATAATTGTCATTTAGTTTAATCGTTATGGAATCTTGTACACTGACTGGCTGTTGATACATATGGAAAGCCACTAATAAGGAAAGGACGGAAAGCTGAAACGAATATGGGCACGATGGGGAAAATAAAACTTGGCCAGCAAATACTTATGAGACTTGTTGATGAACAAGAGATCTGACCATGACAGAAAATGCTGGAAACCATGGTTTCGATGCACCAATCAGTTTCTGTCACATATCTTCGTATAAGCGTATCCGCTCCCGAGTAACTCGCTGTGTTCTTGCGTCCTTGTGAGTGAGAGGAATAGTGTGTCGTCACCAGTTGAGTGTAAAACGAAATAATGTCCACTAAAAGCAGCGCGTTTTCATTGTCTGGTGTCCACATCGTAACGTGATTCTTTCACCAAACTGTTAATGCCAAGCAGTAGGTCCAGAAAGTGTTTAATGCATATGTCGATCAACTCACAGAAGATGAAAGACTGGATGAATATCGTTCAGCTAAATGGAGCAACAGCGCACACCACCTTGGCTACCTTGTCACGAGTGTAGATGGTATCCCATGAGGAAAGGACAATCACCAGAGGGTACAGTCTCGCGGCTGCCTGCTGTAAAAGGACTGTACAAGAGAAACGAATTTGGGGACAACATATGGAAATGGAAGAGAAAGTAGACGAAGATGAGAGGACAGATAATGTAATGATGCGTAACTGTACTGGTTCTTACGGCATCTATCCTAAAGTGGGAAAAATTATGCTGAAAAGTATGAATGTAGTGAAATATATACTACAGAAAAGGAAAATATACTGAAATCTGCTCGGATTCTTTAATTAAAATAACTTTTGTTTTAAATCTCGGCACACAAACTTGCTATGGATGCGTGGCGTGAGACGCCTTAAAATGTTAGACATAAAACGTTTACGTGATCTATGACAAACTTAAGCATGAGAAAATATTATTATTCGTAGTTATCGCTTGGCAAAATGTTGCTGTTTCTTCTTAAGGAAGCGTAAATCATTTATTATTTTTCATCTTGAAATAACGTCTTTGAGATTATAATCGATCGCTGTCAAGCGGACTATTTAAATCACTCAACTGACAGTCGAGATAAATACCTCAAATGCCTTAAAGTTACTAATATATACATATAAGGCCTGTCAAAGAGAAATTTATAAACTCTCAGGCGTTTGCGTCTGAGAGAAGCTGTGGAAATATTAAAAGAAATGTTACGTCTGGTAACGGCGGTCAACAATGACTTTTACTGGCGCAACCTTTCCGCGCTGCTGCAGTCACTGAAAATTACAAGCCCCCTGTTGACAGGTCGTCTGCCGATGGATTTCCGCCAGGTTTCACGTGAGGAGGGAATCAGTTGTAATTGTCAGCGTGTCTCGTCCGTCGCCACGCCCCGCTTATGCGAACATGAAACAACACTCGAATGTGCATCAGCTTTCTCGTTACTCATAGATGTTAACTTAATAGCTGTAAAGCCGGTGTTATTTGTTTGTCATTCACTCTCCAGCCATCCCTGTAATGTCTGTTTCTGAATAGTTGTGCTGAACGCCACTAGCGCAGCACCTTTGAACCCCCAGGTAGTAGGCTTCTGGCTGTAGTCACAGTCTTGAAAAGTACTATGTTTCATGGTATGATTCGCACTAGTTTTTACTTGCACACTCTGCATATATTTACTAAGGTGAGCATCCTAGACAGACATGAGGAAACTTAGTGAGTTTATATATTCGTGATGGTAAACCTTTCGTCTCAATGTTCAGATGTTTCGTAATAACATCGGGCTTGCTATCACAAGTGAAGCACACAGTTTGACAGTTTGTACTTGCTTCCCTGCGCGATAGGAATGGAAATACTATCGAAGACATTGCTGCCAAAGCAGAGTTACTAAACACTGCCTTCCGAAATGCCTTCACAAAAGAAGAAGAAGAATTCGAATGGAGAACAGCCGTCAACATGAGTAACGTAGAAATAAATATCCTCGGAGTAGTGAAGCAACTAAAATCACTTAATAAAAGCAAGTCTTCTGGTCCAGACTGTATGCCAATTAGGTTCTTTACAGAGTATGCTGATGCATTAGCTCCATACTTAACAATCATATACAACCGTTCGCTCGACGAAAGATCTGTACCCAAAGACTGGAAAGTTGCACAGGTCACGCCAATATTCAAGAAAGGTAGTAGGAGTAATCCACTAAATTACAGGCCCGTATCGTTAATGTCGATACGCAGCAGGATTTTAAAACTTATATTGTGTTCGAGCATTATGAATTACCTCAAAGGAAACGGTCTATTGACACACAGTCGACATGGGTTTAGAAAACATTTTTCCTGTGAAACACAACTAGTTCTTTATTCACATGAAGCGCTGAGTGCTATTGACAAGGGATTTCAGATCGATTCCATATTCCTGGATTTCCGGAAGGCTTTTGACACTGTACCACAAAAGCGGTTCGTAGTGAAATTGCGTGCTTATCGAATAACGTCTCAGTTATGTGATTGGATTTGCGATTTCCTGCCAGAGAGGTCACAGTTCGTTGTAATTGACAGAAACTCATCGAGTAAAACAGAAGTGATTTCAGGCGTTTCCCAAGGTAGTGGTATAGGCCCTTTGCTTTTCCTTATCTATATAAACGATTTGGGAGACAAGCTGAGCAGCCGTCTTCGGTTGTTTGCAGATGAGGCTGTCGTTTATCGACTAGTAAAGTCACCAGAAGATTAAAAAAACTGCAAGACGGTATAAAAAAGATATCTGAATGGTGCGAAAAGTGGCAATTGACCCTAAATAACGAAAAGTGTGAGGTCATCCACATGAGTGCTAAAAGGAACTCGTTAAACTTCGGTTACACGATAAATCAGTCTAATCTAAAAGCCGTAAATGCAACTAAATACCTAGGTATTACAATTACGAACAACTTAAGCTGGAAGGAACACACAGAAAATGTTGTGGGGAAGGCTAACCAAAAGCAGCATTTTATTGACAGGACACTTAGAAAATGTAACAGACCTACTAAAGAGACTGCCTACACTACGCTTGTCCGTCCTCTTTTAGAATACTGCTTCGCGGTGTGGGATCCTTACCAGATAGGACTCACGGAGTACATCGAAAAAGTTCAAAGAAAGACAGCACGTTTTGTATTATCGCGAAATATGGGAGAGAGTGTCACAGAAATGATACAGGATTTGGACTGGAAATCATTAAAAGGAAGGCGTTTTTCGTTGCGACGGAATCTTCTCACGAAATTACAGTAATCAACTTTCTCCTCCGAATGTGAAAATATTTTATTGACACGGACCTACAAAGGGAGAAACGATCACCACGATAAAATAGGGAAATCAGAGCTCGTACGGAAAGATATAGGTGTTCATTCTTTCCGCACGCTGTACGAGATTGGAATAATAGAGAACTGTGAAGGTGATTCGGTGAACCCTCTGCCAGACACTTGAATGTGATTTGCAGAGTATCCATGTAGATGTAGATGTACTTCACAGTTATGGAAACTTCAAGCGCAATGGTCATATGCCTTTAACTTATGTATTTGCACTAAACAGTATTTATCACTGTTCAGAGTTACTGCTGTGCCGTTCACTGTGGGTAAGTTCAGTTTTCGTCAATGGGTACAGTCCACACAATTTTCTTCTCACTCACAAGGAGTGTCCGCATATTTCGATCACTTGTTTGGCGTTCCTGATTTTAACACTTACAATGCATTTTTACTCACACAGTTCACACATCGCACATCGAGAAAATTCATTTTAAGTATTGTATATTACACATAAACCTGTACATAGAGCACATATTTCTTGACAATCTTGTTATGCTTTGAGCTTGTATAAACAGCCAGCCTTTCCCTCATGCAAAAAGGTAAGATCATTTGTTCACCTGGACTATTCAGTTCATGTGATTTTACAATCATTGTTCTATTCAACACAGAATCATTCTACAGTTTTATTATTACCTATTCATGATACGATACGATGTCATGAATCCCAAGTTTCTTGTTCATCACCAATCTTGTAATTTTCGCGAAGAACTAGCCAGCTAGGTTTCAATTGATTTTTGACAGATTTTTCATGAAAATTCAATAATCTATGAACTCATTTCTATTGTTTAGACCAGAAACAAGCAGAAAGTACACTGAGGGCCATACAGTTTGCTTATTTTCCAGTGAGATTTTGACCTTTTCGTGTCCTCTCATGCTAATGAAAAAGTCATTACCTTCACAATACAGACTTTATTTCGTGTGATGTACTTAGTTACGTTTCAATGATACAACAAATTATACATACAGATACGGAATACTTTAAGGTTAAACGTAAAATGTAGACATACGTAATAAGAGTGAACTCAGCATTAAGATAACTATTTACACATTTACAAGTTTAGGTTTACTTTAAGTGATGTCTATAACCCATTTCTAGGTACGAAAGGTTTTGTATCTTTATGAGCATATAATGCTCTCACCCTTACTGTCTCTAGATGCGCAGCAGGTAGCATCCTCCATAAGATATTTTTATGATCAGGTTTGGTCCTGTATATAACAGTTGCCACATTTTGTTAATCTTTTTAATACTCGAGGCCTTTGGATGTACCTTAACCAGGTGCAATTCTCCTTCCTCATATTGGTGTACCGTTTTTAACTGTTTATTATATTTTCTTTGCATCAAGTCAGCAGTTTCTTTAATAATGCCTACATTTGTTGTATCATTTCTTCTTTGGTGATTTGCCTAGGTGTCTGTGGCAAGGGTTTCACCCATTCGTCTGACTCTACATGCGACATCATAATTTCAGCTGGATTGTAGCCAGGAGACTAATGTGTTACATATATATATATATATTCTCTCAAAAATCGGATTGTATTCTACTCCCTTGGTGAGCTGATTATCAGAATATGTCCTCACAAACCCATTAAACTCGTAAAACGCGCTTAACATTCTGTTCACTCAGAAACAGCTCCCACTTACTAGTCTTAAAAGAAGCAACATTGTCTGACAGCACTGTAACTGGCCTCTGACATTGGGTTATCAATTTTCGTATTATTAGCAATTTTCGTATTATTGTAGTTTAGTTGAGTTCCTGGTGGGATACGTCTTCACGTACTTTGAAACTATATTGTACACTGCCACCAGGTACTTTACTCCACTTTTAGCTGTTGCAGGGGACATGTTACATCGGTAGATGTACTGGAGGGCTTCCATCGGAATTATTGACTGTAGCTCGTTACGAGTACTGCAATTCGTGACTTTCGCCTTTTGGCAGATTAAACAGACGCGGATCAATTTTCTGCCATGCCTCTGTAAAATAGCAGTATGTCGCTATCTTACTCATACACTTTTTAAGCCCAAAGTGACCCCAACAATGGTGACTAGTCCATATTACATTTTCAGTGACATCACCACCACACTCACCATTTTTCAGACTCTGTCTGATTCCGGTGGAACGAGAGTTCCTCTTCGCGTTTATACTATTTATTTAGGTCACGTGTGGGATTTCCTTACAAGGGATCTTTTATGACCTTCCACAACGGATCTGCTTCTTTGCATATCTCTGCGCACTCTTATATATGCCTGCCTGCTGTTTGCCTCCTTGAACATGGAACACGTATGTTGTGTGGCGGCGATGGCGAGGCATTGCAGAGTCTCTGACCAGAGAGCTATTTGTCGTTCCTAGTCTGCGCTTGACCGCGCGAGAGTTGCGAGCAGTAGTCTGTTAGCAGTAGCAGTCGAGTGCAGTAGTCTGTCGGTAGCAGTAGTCGAGTTCAGTAGCGAATGGCAGTCTGTTAGCACTAGTAGTCGAGTACGGTCGCGAGAGAGTCGCGAGTGAGACGCAGTCGCAGGCGTCGACATGGGTCTCTGGTCAAGATGCTGAATGAGGTATATTGTTAATTAAGGTAACCAAGCTGCATTGTGCATATCAGATAATGTAAACTTTATTTATTGTAATTAATTTTCAACAAGTGCCCCAATAATAAGTTTGATTTCAAAGCAATTTTTAACAAAAGAACCATTTAATTGAACCAACGATTTCCTTCCATTTCCTTTAAAGAAAAGTTTCAGTTAAATTTCAAAAATAAAAAAAAATAATACTTGCAATGCATTTCCTCCAAGCCGTGGCCAACAATAAGAGCAGAACTTTGACATGCAGTTTCGAATGAGGTAAGAAATTAATTATGATTTTTTTGCACAGGGCCAAAGACCGATATTTCGGTTTAATTGAGTTTACATTGTCACTGAAGTCTCATTAGCATTGAACTGTTTTTCATTATTTTCGTGAGAGCTTACACCTTGAGTCAGATTGCGACTCTCATTTTTATTGTCATTAAATTTAATTGTCATAGTCAGTACATTTCATGCAGGGAGGTTACGCTTGGCTACCATTCATTTATTATTTCAGACATTCAAAATTCTCCGGGGAGGTTACACTTGGCGACACCCAGTCCAGGGTCGTATTTCGTTGAGAATCTTTTGAAAAACAGTCAGATATCTGCTCTTATTTGCTTAGATATAATTAGGATTTGGCGCAACGCTTTTACTAATCTTGTGACTTCTTTCTACAGGTCAACGGCAATTCGTTGCTCTGTTGTATTTTTGTTTGTTGCTTTTTGCATTGTGCTTATTTCTTTTGTGAATAATTGTGACTATTATGAAAATGCCGCGAAAGACTGTGAATAGTGTATCGCGAGGTATTACGAACGAAATTACCGACTTAAACAACTTAACCGATAGTAATTGTGACAAGCAGTGTAATGATGACAATCCTGCGTTCACTAACAATCAGTGCATTCCAACCACTAATGATGACTTTTATCTTAATGATGAACAAACGAACTCAATTGTCTCTTCTGTTAATTTGACGACAATTGATGACGCGGGACGCTCTATTGTAATGAGCGCTACCCAGCTTAACACAACCGGTTTGGAAAATTCAAGTAACATACAGACAAATTTTTCGAATGAAAATGGTCAGTGTAGTGAAAGTACGACGGATTTATTTAATTCCGAAATAGGGACTGACAGTGTATGTTTAGCTGGCAAACCTTTCTGTAAATCTCAGAATAACCAAATGGTTACAGAAAACGAGACAATTCCAGATCCACCACTAAACAGCACAGAGAATATAAACGCTAATTTTGACTTGGTACGAATTATGACAAGTTTGCTACAACAGCAAAGTGAGAAAATAGACAACAATCTCAAACAACAACTTAGTGAACAGAACAAACGGTTAAATGAAAAGTTAGACGACAATTCCAGACAGTTAAATGAAAAATTAGACGACAATTCCCGACAGTTTAGTGAACAAATTAGAGCCGTTGCCGCACAGTGTCATGACACTAAGGAACAGTTGCGCGTGGAAATTGAGGCTTGTTCAAAAAAAAGTAGCGAAGAAATTAGGTCTGTTCCTCAGGAATTAAGGGAAATGCAAGCAGCCGCAACAGAAACACTTAGAGACGAAATTAACGGAGTCGCTAGACAATGCTCTGAAAAAGCTACACAATTACGCGACGAGTTTAAAGCAATGACAGCAGAACTTCGCGCACAATGGATGAAAAGATTGACGCTAAATTCGACCAACAGAACACTCAAATTGATGAGCGCTTTAATCACCACATACAAAACAGTGACACGCGTTTCCGCAAATTTATTCAGGATCAAAATAAAGTAAAACGTCAAGTCATGGAAACAATCACTGCTCAGAGACAAGAAGATAAACGCAAAATGTTCGCGAAAGCGAAAACATACGTAGACAACAATATTGCTACAGTGTCCGACGAAATTAATTCCATCAAACAGTCGAACACAGAATTACGTGACGAAATTTCCGATTTTAAGTCGAAAACAGACACATACACAACCGATTTTCAAACAGTGACCGACAGACTAGAACAATTAGAACTAGCACATGATTCAGATGTCGTCAAAGCTGACGTTAAAAAACTGAACGAAACTACACGTAAATTGCAAAAACAGATTAATGCCTCAGACACTAAAACCGATGATCAGGTAAAAATACTGACTGAAAAATGTGATGAATTGGCCAGTCGTATTAACGTTATTGAAAGTAATAATGACAACAAATCAGACGATACTTCGCCGGTTTCATTCAGTCAAACACCGGAATTCCAAAATTTACAACAGACAGTCAATGAGATCGATTCAGCTAATAATTCATTACGGAGAAATTTGTCAAAATTACAGCAAGAGGTAACTGAGATAAAAAAAATTTCAGTTAATAACTCAACACAGCAGACGCCACTTTTCGAACATTTGTCAGACTTACGCAGCGCGTATAATTTGGGCAATCTACAAAGAGTACGGGACTTCGATTCAGAACGGACACAGACAAATAGATTCTCTTACAATACAGAACCTGTTCCATCATACAGAGATGATAATTTCGATTACAAACATTTTCTATCAGTGAGGAAATTTAAAGTGTTTAGGAATGACAGAACACAGATTCACCCATTGGATTGGATACAGCAATTTAGCTTTGCTTTTCCACCGACTTGGCCTGTAACACACAAACTTGAATTTATTTGCAGCTTTTTGGAAGGCGAACCGGCAACTCGTATGAGACCGATCGCGAGACAATGTTACTCAGTAGAAGAATTCCAGAATGCTTTTTTGTCAGCGTATTGGTCGAAGACGACACAGCGCGGAATTAAAGATCAACTAATTAGCTTACCAAATTACGAGAACTCAAATTTTCCCAGTGTGACGCAATTTTTTGAGCACATGGCGCAACAAAACCAGTACCTAAGTGAACCGTACAGTGAATCCGCACTTATACAATTATGCATCTCTAAATTACCACGGTCATTAAGGGTGTCACTTCTAACGGGCCAGCAAAAAGAAAACTTTCAGCATTCAGAGATCTTTTACAGCTCTTGGAAGTACAACAATCTGATTATTCTTTTGTGAACAAAAATTTTTCATATAATAACCAGGGCCATCCAACTTACAGTAATTACGATCAGTCACGCAATTTCAATAGTAAAAGTAACAGACGCTTTAGGAACGACAACTCCCAAAGCTTTAATAGCAGACAAAGTTCTAATTATCAATATCGTCAAAATTTACAGCAACAGGAACCACGTTTTAGTAACAATAGACGTTTTCCACCACAACAGTATGAAAGCCAGCCGGTTAGCATACGTAACCAACAATGTAATATACAAGGTCAACCAAGCTCTGATGTTTCGCCGCGTGCACGTATAGTCCCTGATCCAACAAATAGTAACGCACGGCAGCAAGGAAACAACTATGTACAAAGAAGACAGTATTTCCCATCGCAATACACCGTATAGGAATGACTATTACGACAGACGTAAAAACAATGAGGACGATTTTCAGCGTACATCTAACAACAGTCGGTCATACCAACAGCAAAGTTATTCACAAGAACATATTCTCGTGAATGAACCCGACAGTAGATACCATCCAGAGCGTAATACGTCTGGAAGAAGTAATAGAACAGTTCAAATAGTAGAAATGCCACAACATCCTCCTGATAATAGTAACACGTCAGATAGAATCTGACTAGATACTGTACAGATCGCATCTTCCAGTAACACAAGCACTACTTAGACAAGCAGAATGTTGTTCACGAAAATGTAATTACTTTTGACGATATCAGAGAAACTCTTTTACAGGAAAGACCAGTTATTCAGAAAACTATTTCACATCCTGTCATCGAAATTAAAATTGGTTCATCGAAATTTTCAGCAGTAATTGATTCCGGATCACCTATATCAGTAATAAATGAAGAAACTTTTAACGAGTGTAACAAGGAGAATACCTATCCGACATTATCATTAGGCAGAACAAAAGTGAAAGGAGCAGTATCGAGTAAAGGAGTAGACGTTAAATTACAGACGCATTTATCATTTTGTATTGGAGGTCATACTTTCCACTCAAATTTTTGGATTGTTCCTTTATTGACAACAGACGTTATTTTAGGTACGAATTTTCTGGTACAACACGACGCAGTTATTGATTTTCAGAATTCTTATTTAATGTTGAAGGATGAAAATATACAATTTGCTATAGAATTTCAGCATTCACTATCTGCGGAAGAGCAAACAATTAATCGCACAGAGGTCATTTCCGTGTCACGTAACATAGACTGTAATCCCACATTGTTCACGGATACGTACGTACATAACTATAATACTCCAGACGAAGCTGATTACGACGTAATGCAAATGATTTCTGATAAGGTTAAAGAGAGCAGTGCAAATACAGACGACAAACGCACGCAACTACACAAAATTCTTTTACAGCAAGCTCCAGTTTTCGAAAACATTCCTGGTACTATGTCCGGCTTTATGTATGAATTTCAAGTCAAACAGCACGACACATTTAAAGCAAAGCATTATCCCATTCCATATATCCACAGAGAACAGGTTAAAAAAGAGTTGCAGGATATGCTTGATCAAGGAATTATAGAACCGGCAGTTAGTCCGTACATAAACCCGCTACATATTGTTAAGAAAAAAGATGGCTCACTTCGCCTTGTACTTGATTCACGTCACATTAATGACATTATTATTAATGAAACAGATCGACCACAGACACTAGAGGAACTTCTACAGAAATTTCACGGTACTGCTATTTATTCCACTTTAGATCTGAAATCGGGATTTTGGCAAATACAACTTCATCCGAATTGCAGAAAGTACACAGCTTTTCTTTGTTTTGGCGACTGTTATCAATTTTGCAAATTACCATTCGGCTTAACTATTTCTTCAGCAGCTTTTATTCGCGGTTTGAACACAATACTTCCGACAGAACTTAAAGACAGAATTACGACGTACGTAGACGATATTCTTATTGCAGAAGCTAACTGGTCTGAACACAATGTGATTTTAGAACAACTGTTGCAAACTTTTCATGCACAAGTACTCACAGTTAACCTCAGTAAGTCGCGCTTTGGCAAAACTTCTATAAAATTTCTTGGACACGTAATTTCAGCAGAAGGCATTGCGCCTGACCCGGAAGAACTTCAAGCTCTACGTGACATTACTATTCCTACAACGAAGAAGCAATTACGCAGTTTTTTGGGCTTAATTAACTTTTTTCGTAAATTTATTCATCATTCCGCTTTAGACACGCCTAGATTATGCCAATGAACAGGTAAAAACAGTATTTGGTCTTGGGATAAGCAAGCACATTCTGAATTTGTGAACCTGAAACATGCTTTGTTGAATGCTCCACTTTTATCGCACCCAGATCTTACTAGAAATTTTTCCATTGCCACCGACAGTTCCAACACCGCTTTAGGCGTACACATTTTTCAGGGAATTGAAGAAGATGGCTCAACAGTAATTAAATTCTGGAGTAATTAAAAACATCGCATTTGCAAGCCGCATTCTGTCACCTGCTGAACGAAATTATTCTGTTACAGAATTGGAAACTTTTTGTGTTGTATGGGCTTTCACGAGATTTCGGCACTTTCTTTATGGCAGACATACCACCGTTTACACAGATCACAGAGCTATACAATTTTTACTTTCGGCTAAATTCACACACGATAGATTAAATAGATGGAAGCTATATTTACAGGAATTTAATTTTACGATTGTTCACATTCCCGGCACACAAAATGTTATAGCAGACGCACTATCGCGTTCTCTCAGCAACAATTAGCAAGACGTAGCAACTAACTTCTGCAAAGCAAATTTCAGCGTTATGTACATTCAACAAGTTGCATTTGAAAATTTTATTTCGTCGTCATTACAGGTCGTAGCACAAGAGCGAAATAAAGACAACGTGTGGAAAGAAATTAAACACCTTTGGCAAGATAGGAATAATGTTACGATTAGAAACCATTACACTGTTCGCAATGACATTTTGTTTCGCCGCTCTCATGCTGACAGCAACAATTGGTTATTATGCATACCTGACGAACTGATTAACAAATTAATTTGGTACACTCATTTAAGTTACGCACATTACGGAGCAAGAAAATGTTTTCTTATGCTGAGACAGAACTGTTATTTTACCAACATGGAGAAACGTATACGACGAGTTTTAGCGTCTTGTAAAATTTGCCAGAAAGCTAAGTCAGACACCACTTCACATTTTCCTCCTTTATATCCCATTGTACCTGTTAAATTAAGACACATGGCAGCTGTAGACATTTTTGGTCCGATTCCGAGAACTAACAGAGGTTTTTGCTACATATTTGTCGCTGTTGAGCTCACTTCAAAATTTGTTACTTTCACTCCATTACGCAAAGCTACAGCTAAAACTGTTTCGAAAGCACTTGTAAAACATTTTCTATTTCATGTAGGGCATGTGATGAAAGTAATTTCCGATAATGGATCACAATTTCGTTCTGCTACATGGACACGTATGTTACGAGCTAGAAACATTTCTCCGATTTATATATCCAAGTACCATGCTTCTTCGAACCCCTGTGAAAGATTAATGAAAGAAATTGGTAAGCTGTGTAGAATATACTGCCACAAAAGACATATTGATGGCCGGCCGGTGTGGCCGTGCGGTTACAGGCGCTTCAGTCTGGAACCGCGTGACCGCTACGGTCGCAGGTTCGAATCCTGCCTCGGGCATGGATGTGTGTGATGTCCTTAGGTTAGTTAGGTTTAATTAGTTCTAAGTTCTAGGCGACTGATGACCTCAGAAGTTAAGTCGCATAGTGCTCAGAGCCATTTGAACCATTTGAAGACATATTGATTGGGACACACACATATTCTCATTCCAAGATGTACTTAATTCGATTCCAAATGAGTCCACTATGCTATGTCCGTCTGTTATACTGAAAAATGTTAAACCACCTAACAAAATCACAGAATTAGTAAACTTCCCTACAAGTCGTCGCCTACGACACCATGAAATAATTAACATTGCACTGAACAACATCAAACGTGCCGCAGAGCGCCGGAGAAGACAGCAAAAACAGGTTTGTACACGCCGAGACTTTCACGTTGGACAGAAGATATTAGTACGTACACACTATTTATCCAGCAGAGTAAAAGCTAAGTGCAGTAAATTTGAACTTCTATACGCAGGTCCACATCGGATTCGCAGCATCCCTCACCCCAATGTTGTACACGTCGAAACTTTGAGAACCAGAAAATCGAAAGGCAATCACCATATCTCAAACATTAAACCGTTTATTGAATGAAACCACTTTATGATGTAACATGCTATGATGCCATTTACTAATCTTTATGACCACTTATGCAATTATATTCACATGACTAATTACTGATGATTATCGTATTTTTTTCTTGGCAAGTGCCCGGCAAGGTAAGGTTAGCAGGTCGCTTTTCTTGTCGTTACATATCAGACCGTGCATATTTTCCAGATGAATTTACACATCTTATGAGCACTTATGCAATTATAATTACATAGTTAACTACTGATAATTATCGTATTTTTCTTGGCAAGTGCCCGGCAAGGTAAGGTTAGCAGGTCGCTTTTCTTGTCTTATCAGACTGTGCACATTTTTTTCCAGAGACACTTACGTATTTTATGACTAATTATGCAATGTTATCTAATGACATGTTAATTTCATTACATTTTTTCTCCATTAAAGGCTTTAATTATCGCCTCTATTAACTACACCACATACATGCCGAACACAACGAACATCACATTCTTTCTTTCTTATATATATACGATTATTTAATGTTTTGTTCGTATTCATTATGAAACGGTGAAGACATAGCAAACACCAGTCGACTTTGACATTTTTTGCCTTATGACATCTCAAGATCGTGACTGTTTTACATTTTTTGCTGCTGCATTGTGATTTTCTGTGTACATTTTTGCATTTGAACACTGTCAATGTCTTTGACATATTACGTTTTCTGTCATGTTATGCTGTATGCTTAATTATGTTACCTTAAACCAGTCATTATTTAGTGAGTATATGATGTAAATGCACGATATTAATCTCTGTTCATCATTTTCAGAAAAAATAACGTGTAAAGGAAATAAATTACACAGAAATGGGAACTTCACCTACGGAATGATCGAAAGAAGATGCAATAACTTTATGAGGAAGAGTAAATGGATCAGGATTAACAAGCATTAACAAGAATATGCTATACACATCGTAGAATAGCAGTCTTAACTAATTTTTTTCTTTCAGAATACAAGGTGATTGATGCAGGCTGTCAGACAGAACTACACATCTTAGTTTTAGTGATGAAATAAGCTAGAAATAAGGAATACTTGTATAATGAGTAATGAAGTGATTTTTTTTGCAGATGATAATGAATACTGATGAAGAGTAATGATGAAGAATATGCTACTATGAATAATGAAGTTTTTCTTTACAGGTGATGGTGATAATGGAGTTATGATGATATGGATAATGAAGTTTTCTTTGCAGATGAGGATAATGTTGAAGTTATATTTATGCTATGTAGTTATTTAAGTATTTGTAGCAGTTCGTTTTGACAGCAGGTGTTATATTGCATAGTATAATGACTGAAGGTTTTGGAAAGGACAGCTATGGAACACATTTTTTATACACATTTCACTACCTGTTAATTCGAAGTTCACTACTTTTCAGCATCAAATACATTTCTCTTTTCAGCTTAATAATCAATTTTTATACATTTTTTTGCAGGAGAAATTATTTATGAGATTAATGTGCTATAAGCAGTTGTTCATTAAATCTATGAAGGTGATTACATATACTCTACTTGTTTCATAATCTTGCCACAGCTGACTTATGACAGATGACGTTACACATTTTCATTTATACCAACAAACCAGAAACAAATTTTCTCTTCTTGATTTCCCCTATAATTACCCTAAGCAATGCATTGCTAACAAAAAATGTATTACCAGTCCCAAATAATGATACCACTTTAAGAGAGTTCTGAGTAATGCTGATCAGCTCTGAATAGTATGTCGCTTCAGTAATGACTTCTTAATGATACAAAAAAAATATATAAAATAATGCTTTGTAACTGGCTAATAACTGCCACTGTTTATTGTAATGAGACTACTTACAATGCCCATGATTATTAATGCTATGACTGTAATTAACTGATTTTTAATAATGACTTCTTAATGATCTGAATAATACTGAATGATGAACAATGTTTTATACTATTCAGTACTTGCTGGCCACTGAGTGCCAATAATTAATGTCACTAAATGAATTATGTTATTAATTATGCCATTAATTAGCTCCTGTTTTCAATGATGACTTTTCATGTTTTGGTACCTGGCCAATGAGTGCCAATAATTTGTATAACTGAATGTATTATGTTAATGCTAGGCCAATAATTGACTCTTTTTTTTTTCAATGAAGACTTCTGATGAACATTATTCTGTCATACTAAATATGCTTTGTAACTGGCCAAAGACTGCCGCTGTTTATTGTAATACGATTACCCACGATGCCAATAATTTAATTTTATGAACATTATTCTGTAATACTCAATACATGGTACAGAAATGTTCAATAACTAGACTATGAATGCCGCAAACTACTAATGTAATTCCTAATGAAGACTAGTATGTGACGTAATGCCCTTCACCTTCTGACCTCACTACCCTGAATTACTGCAATATCCATTTGTCCTGTACATCCTCCTGATTATGGAGCACTATATTTGGTTTTTGCACTAATTCTACGTTGGTGTGCCTTGTAAGAGCGTGGTGTTGACACGACATGCTGTCCACCACCGTGAGCGATGGAGACGTTATTATGGTCCCACTGTTTGGTGTACCTAATGTACTGCCAAAATGAAAACATGGAATATTACTACGACAGTGTCTTGGCTACGCTGATAAATTCTGATGGGAAAAGAACTTCAAATTGTGTCACTTGGTGTTGTACTTCTGTGGAAAGATATGGACTTTCAGAGCAGCTGCATGCAACCTAAAGTGCTACAACCATGATGCAATCCTTCCCTTTCCTATCCTAATTCTTGTAACATAGTAAAAAAACATTTTTTTGCTAACATGATTTGTATTCATGACCTATACATTTTTTTGATTTGATGATATGTTCTAAACTACAGTACATGTACACTTATGTCATGTGTTAATATGCTTTCTACTTAACTTCAGTGCCTGTGCACTTTTATCATTTTTCAATATGATTTGTACTCATTCTGTATACATTTTGTGATATCCTGATATGTTCAATACTTCCGTGCGTATGCACTTATGTCATTTGTTACTTATTGTATATACATCTCCTCATTTGCTGATATGTTCTGAACTGCAGTGCATGTGCACTCATGTCACTTGTCAACATGATTTTTTGCCATTCTGTTTATTTGATCTGAAAATGCTAAAGAGTTATTCAGTGCGTGTGCACTTTTGTTATCTATCAAATAATTTGTATATACATTTTTCTGATTTTCTAATATGTTTTGGACTCACATTTTGTCATTGTCTAATATGTTTTGTACTCGGTGCATGTGCACCACATTTAATTCATGTACTATATCTGTGTATATGCTGTAACTGTAAAGTTAATTAGTTAAAAAAAAATTTCTTGTGATGGCAAGTCCAAATGACTCACCATCGCTTCCAAATTTTTGCCCCCCCAGTGGAGGGTTATGAAACACGTATGTTGTGTGGCGGCGATGGCGAGGCATTGCAGAGTCTCTGACCAGAGAGCTATTTGTCGTTCCTAGTCTGCGCTTGACCGCGCGAGAGTTGCGAGCAGTAGTGTGTTAGCAGTAGCAGTCGAGTGCAGTAGTCTGTCGGTAGCAGTAGTCGAGTTCAGTTGCGAATGGCAGTCTGTTAGCACTAGTAGTCGAGTACGGTCGCGAGAGAGTCGCGAGTGAGACGCAGTCGCAGGCGTCGACATGGGTCTCTGGTCAAGATGCTGAATGAGGTATATTGTTAATTAAGGTAACCAAGCTGCATTGTGCACATCAGATAATGTAAACTTTATTTATTGTAATTAATTTTCAATAAGTGCCCCAATAATAAGTTTGATTTCAAAGCAATTTTTAACAATAGAACCATTTAATTGAACCAACGATTTCCTTCCATTTCCTTTAAAGAAAAGTTTCAGTTAAATTTCAAAAATAAAAAAAAATAATACTTGCAATGCATTTCCTCCAAGCCGTGGCCAACAATAAGAGCAGAACTTTGACATGCAGTTTCGAATGAGGTAAGAAATTAATTATGATTTTTTTGCACAGGGCCAAAGACCGATATTTCAGTTTAATTGAGTTTACATTGTCACTGAAGTCTCACTAGCATTGAACTGTTTTTCATTATTTTCGTGAGAGCTTACACCTTGAGTCAGATTGCGATTCTCATTTTTATTGTCATTAAATTTAATTGCTAGGGAGGATACGCTTGGTTCCCGTTTATTATTTTTGTTGTCTTTCAAAATTTCTGTGGGGAGGTTACAATCAGCGAAATCTTGTATTCTACCAGTTTCGTGAATTTGGGCAGCCCTTTTGGCAAGCGAGACAGTGCATCTGCTACCTTGTCGCTTCCCTTCACATGCCTAATTCAAGGTGATAGTCTTGTAAGGCTAACACCCACTTCGTTAATCTGATGTGCAATAGCTTACACAAGAGCAAATAGCTCAGCACTTGGTGATCACATAAAACTACTACATGTTTCCCATACACATAACAGAGGTATATTTTAAGAGCCAAAACTATAGCCAAGGCTTTGAGCTCCATGGCAGAATATGCACATCGCATCCTGTTGATACTCGGCTCGTAAAGCCTATCACTTTCGCTTCAGTGTGTTCCATAGTTTCATCCAGTTTGAACAGACATGTGCCTAACCTACAAAATGAAGCATCTGTTACAAGACAAAAATCTTTGGATATGTCGGGATGGTGTAAAAACTCTGAGTTAACTAGAGCATCTGTAATATCATCAAAATCTTTCTTGCATTCTTCTGAGGAAAAGGTTTTTTTTCCATAACAGCCTTAGCAGTGCACCACTACTGAGCAATTGTGCTGGCACATAACGTTGGAAGAATAGGCCATGTCCAGAAAAGCATTCAAAGCTTTTTTTGTGCTGGAATACGGAAACTGTTGTATTGTTTCTAGCTTATTCGGATAGAGCATTATCCAGATATGCGAACTAATGTAACCTAGAAACTTTATTTCGGCTTGGCCGAACTTCGATTTTCTTAAGTTCGCATTAGCTCCAGCCTTGGTAAACTTTCTTAACACATGCTCCAAGAATTCAAAGTACTCTACAGACCTGCCAGTACGAATATTTCAGATCAATACTGGTAAAGAATTTCACACCTTGAAATTCCTGTATTTGTTTCTCAAGGTTTTCTGGGCGAGTTTGCTCCAGAATAACGATTTCGTTAATATCACATGCATCGATAAAAAGGCATATACTGCCATCTGCCTTATCTACTGCTTAGCAGTAGACTACTATACGGTGACAAAGAAGTTGCACTATTTGCCAGCTGAGCTTCCTTTGGATTTCTTTCGATACTCTTTCTCTTTTTGACCAAGGAACAGAGTACATGGCATGACAAAATGTTTGGTGTGGCCTTACTTGCTTGTTGTACACAAACCCTTTAATGATTCCAGGTTTTTCAGGAAACACTTGGACAAATGTATTTAGAAGCTGAGTTATTTCACGTTGCTGGTTATTGTTGAGATAAGTCGACTGTGTAACTTTGACTGCAATTCCCTGCTGAACTGTATTTACTTGAGATTCATAATCATAAACCATGTTAGGACAACCCTTCATAGAGTAAATAATCCCTCTGTGCAATACTTTCGGTTTTGCATAGGGAACTCTGGCACGTCTGCAATAATTTATATTGAAGTAGTATTTATTTGTGCTAGTTCTACAACTTTTCACACAGCACACGAAAGGACTATTTTCGCCTCCGTTTCTCTCAATAGACCCATACCTAGGATACATAGAACCGCTAAGTTTCTCAGGACCAAGAACGATCATTTGATCGCTTCGTTTTCTAGGTCTATCACGAGGTGCACCTGGGGTCTTGATCAACTCTGCATAACCACGTATTCCTCCCCCGCAGTTTACATTTTTGAACTGACAGTATCGGTAACCTTCTCACCTGCCTGACAGATTTACAAAAATATTGGTAGTAACCGATAAACTAACTCCAGTTTCAATTATCACACTGAATGGCATTCCATTTATGCTAGCCTTTCTGGTAGCTTGAACTAATTCAAATTACTTCTGCCTACACTGCTGCGGGAAAGCAGTTAGTTCTTTTCATCGCTGATTGCAGCGTGGCATGCACGCTCCATGGTGCATGTGCCTCCCCTCTGCACTTTACCGAAATGCGTACTGTTTCAGGCTGTTGTTGTTGTTACTGTCTTTGAGGTTGAGGTTTTGCATACTTTGGCGGTGTTATCCAGTGCTGCTGCATCGTCTTTCATACTGTAAAAGTTAACAATATGACTACAAGAATTTTGAACAGCATAAACAGTATAAACTGCCTGAATAATGAACTTTGACATAAAACCTACAATACTTAGTTTTGCAAAACTGATCACAAATCTCAGAACTAAAACTGATACACAACACAGAAAAATCAAATCGTCTGCTGTATAAGTTGGCCCTGACTGAATAAAAAAAATTAAAATATTTAGACTTTATCTCTATTCTGAGCAACTCTGGATAACGTGTCGCAATACTGCCCCGTCTTGCGCGCCGCCATGCTAAAGCTGCAAACTACTACATCTACATGGAGACACTCGTTATTGTTCAATCGATTAATACTCATATGACACCTATCAATCGGATAAAATTTTAACCAAACATTCGTCGTGGCTCGTACTAACATCTTCTGGGATTGTATAATTAAAGAAGCCATTGAAGTAAAAATCATCGATAACAACCTAAATAGAGACAGTGGCCGACAGCTGAGCACGACGTGGGATCCAGTGATCGAGGGGTTGAAGAGGGCGCATCGAACGCCGAGTCACCGTGTCCCCATATATGAAGATACTGTGGCACCAGTGACGTCACAGCCGGTAGCTAGTGTATAGAAGAGGCGTTTCAGACCCCCAACCCCCCTGAAAGTCATACCACTTGACAACGGCCAAGGAGTGCTTGGCAACGTTCTGCTCAGTGACTTTCTAGCGAGTCCTGGGCGACTCCTTAGACAACCAGTACTCTTGCGGCCAGCGGTTCTCAGGCATATTCTATAATAATATGCATCTAACAACAAACAGTCGAATCCAAGAACTTCAACTAACGTTAAGAGCTCCTTAAGAGTGTAAATTTCCTGCTCAGAAACAAACAATATAAATAGACAGTAATGTTTTAGAGTGCGTTTAATTTTAGTTGGTATGGGGCGGAGGGACAAGAACCCAGACACTCCGGGGTTGGAGGAATGTGAGATGCGGAATGATTTATCGTTTGTCTTCCAGTACTGACAACTCACGGGCATGCACGACTCCTACCGATCAACAATATAAATAGACAGTAATGTTTTAGAGTGCGTTTAATTTTAGTTGGTATGGGGCGGAGGGACAAGAACCCAGACACTCCGGGGTTGGAGGAATGTGAGATGCGGAATGATTTATCGTTTGTCTTCCAGTACTGACAACTCACGGGCATGCACGACTCCTACCAATCAGTTGCAATGGTATAATTTTTGATACGGAAGTAACTTGGATGCGTATTCAAAACATTTAGTAAACATTTATTATGGTATCTGATATCAAAGACAGGAAAATCAGCGTTTATCTTCCCTTAGATATTAAAGTTGGAGCACAAGTTAAGAATAAGGAAGGTTAGGGAAGGATATCGGCCCTGCCCTTTCAAAGGAACTACCCCAGCATTTGCTCTACGTGAATCCAGTGTGCTAATCACTGGTGCATAAGTACAACTACGGTTACTGATCAATTGATCATTCGCTTACAGAGACAACACAATAATACCACGCAGGGAAACTACAGTGTCACAACATGGGGGTTGCTCATGGTGACAGTAATCAAACACAAAGAACAATCGACATGGAGTGTTCCGAATGTTTCAACTTTTAACGACCAGTACTTGGGGGACAGCAACCAGCATGTAGCGCCATTACTGTAGCTGGTCTAGTGGGCGCTGATAACATACTCCACTGAAGCGCCAAAGAAACTGGTATAGGGATGCGTATTCAAATACAGAGATGTGTAAACAAGCAGAAAACGGCGCTGCGGTCGGCAGCTTCTATATAAGACAATTGTCTGGTGCTGTTGTTCGATTGGTTACTGCTGCTACAATGGGAGATTACCAAGAAAATTTGGAAATTTGTGGTAAGTTCCTATGGGACCAAACTGCTAAGGTCGTCGGTCCCTAGGCTTACACACTACTTAATCTAACTTAAACTAACTTACACTAACGACAACACACACACGTATGCCCCAGGGAGGACTCGAAACTCCGACGGGGCGAACCGCGTGAACCGTGGCAAGGCGCCTAAGACCGCACGGCTACCTGGCGCGGCCCAGATTACCAAGCTTTAAGTCAATTTGAACGTGGTGTTATAGTCGGTGCACGAACGATGGGACACAGCATCTCCGAGGAAGCGATGAAGTGGGGATTTTCAAATACGCCCATTTCACGAGTGTACCGTGAATATCAGGAATCCGGTAAAACGTATAATCTCCGACATCGCTGCGACAGGAGAAAAAATACTGCAAGAGCGGGAGCAACGATGACTGAAAAGAATCGTTCAACTTGACAGAAGTGCAGCCCTTCGCAAATTGCTGCAGATTTCAGTGCTGGGCCATCAAGTGTCAGCGTGCGAACCATTCACCGAAACATCATTGGTATGGGCTTTCGGAGCCGAAGGCCCACTCGTGTATCCTTGATGACTGCACGACAAAAAAAGCTTTACGTCTAGCCTGGGCCCGTCAACACCGACATTGGGTTGTTGATGGCTGGAATCATGTAACCTGGTCGGGCAAGTCTCATTTCAAATTGTATCGAGAGGATGGAAGTGTACGGGTATGGACAGTACTTCATGAATCCATGGACCCTGCATGTCAGCAGCGGACTGTTCAAGCTGATGAAGGATTTGTAATGGTGTGGAGTGTGTGCAGTTGGAGTGACAAGAGACTCCTGATACGTCTAGATACGGCTATGACAGGTGCCACGCACGCAAGCTCCTGTCTGATCACCTGCATCCATTCATGCCAATTGTGCATTCTGACGGACTTGTGCACTTCCAGCAGGACAATGCGGCACCCTACACGGTCAGAGTGGCTCCAGAAACACTCTTCTGGTTTTAAACACTTCCAGTGGCCACCAAAGTCCCCAGATATGAACATTATTGACCGTACCTGGGGTGCCTTGCAACGTGCTGTTGAGAAGAGATCTCCATCCGCTCGTACTCTTACGGATTTAGGACCAGCGCTGCAGGATTCATGGTGTCAGTTCCCTCCAGCACTACTTCAGACATTAGTCGACTACATGCCACGTCGTTTTGTAGCAAGTCTGTGTGTTGGCGGGGGCCCTACACGATGTTAGGCAAGTTTTTTTGTGGTTTTAGGGCGCACAACTACAGTGGTCATTAGCACCCAGACTAAATTATGAATGCACTGCGAGGCACAATATTAAAACAGCAGCTAAAAAGGACAACACTATAAAAGGCACATTAGCAGGCAAGGGATTAAAAGAAAACAGCATAATCAAATGTCCTTAGACAGGTTTGTCAAATGGATAAAACGAAGAACGCGAGTAGCTGCTCCTGGGTCATCCGCAAAAATTTCATCCAGAGTACATGGCAGGCCAAGATCAATGCGCAGTGTATTAAAATTCGGACAGGACGTTAAAATGTGGCGTACCGTCAGCAATTGCCCACATGGGCAGAACGGCGCCGGCGCAGCCGTTAGCAGATGGCGGTGGCTGAATCGGGAGTGTCCAATCCGTAACCGGACCAAAACGACCTCCTCTCGCCGAGAAGGGCGTGAAGAGGTCGTCCAAGCCGTGGGGAGTGGTTTCAAGGCCCGAAGCTTGTTTTCAGTAAGTGTAGACCAATCTGCATGCCACAGCGAGAAAATGCGCTGACAAATGACCCGCTAAAATCAGATGAAAGCACACAACAAGAAGCTGTCCGAGACTGGAGGACCGCAGCCTTGGCCGCGGCATCTGCAGCTTCGTTCCCAGGGATACCGACATGGCCAGGAACCCACATAAAGGTAATCGGAGAACGGTCGTCCGCCAGCTGCTGAAGAGACCGTTGGATCCGGTGCACGAACGGGTGAACCGGATACGGGTCACTGAGGCTCTGGATGGCGCTCAGGGAATCAGAGCAGATGACATATGCAGAATGTCGGTGGCGGCGGATGTAAAGAACAGCCTGATAGAGGGCAAATAGCTCAGCTGTGAAGACCGAACAGTGGCCATGGAACCGGTATTTGAAACTGTGTGCCCCGAAAATAAAAGAACACCCGACACCGTCATTAGAGCCATCTGTGTAAATGAAGATCGTATTAATGAACTTCGAACGAAGTTCGACAAACCGCGAGCGGTATACCGAAGCTGGGGTAACCTCCTTTGGGAGCGAGATGAGGTCAAGGTGAACGCGAACCTGAGCCTGGAGCCAACCAGTTTCTTTGGCTCTTCAGTGTTTTTTAGGTAGCTCATCAACAATAATAAAATTGGGACATATGCGGCTCTAGGCGACGCCCCACAGTGTCAGTATTGGCTCTTGCGCAAAAACATTTGACGACCACTGCCCTAGATCCTTCAGTTGTAAACGACGGTATTGTGCGCCCCCCCCTCCCCCCAAAGCACAATGAAATATTATTTTGCAGTCTTTACTCTTCTCGCACTTGTGAATAAGTAAGCATGAGTTTGGTTGTCTTATAGTATTAATAGATCTAGCAATATCCTCGAATTTGTCTCTGCACACGGACAAGTTGTTACTGACTGTTTTCAGTCGATATCGGGGAAGACTGGGAAAGACTCTGCTTTGGTGCGGGCCTGTGTCCGCTGGTGAAGAGAACAGACGCCCCCTGATAGGCGCTCGGCGGCGCCTTTGAAGCCGGCTCGTGTGGTCGCAGAGGCTGTTGACAGCCGCTCCACCGCCCACAGCCGTCGCTCCACTGGACACAAGCAGGCGCTACGCTTTCGTCGGCAACCACGTCAACACTGTCAGCTTGCCAGAGGCGGTACCGTCCATTCATCATAATTTCTACCTTTAAGTGAGACACAATTCCTAGAAGAAGAAAAAGAAATTTAGAAAACTATTCTTCCTTGTGTTAAGACCTGAAGTGATTTTGCTAAGCCGATCAAATATCGCATTTCCGACCCTCAGTTGTTGAACACCAATGACCTCTGGAAGTCAGCTATTTCGGTTTGCGATTTAATCAGCAGGATTGGTCTTCGGCTTCAATTAAGTATCGGAGGCAGACAACTTCACGCTTAGCCTGGTATTTCTACTTCTCCTTCACTGCGCCAAAATTCACTCTGTCCATATCAGCAGAAATTTTCTCTCCTTCACTGCACCAAAATTCACTCTGTGCATATTAGCAGAAATTTTTTAAAAACAAGACGTAACCTGATAACCCTAGCACTTTTCAGAAACGATTGAGCTTTTACATGGGAGTGAAATTCAATTGTGGGAGAGGAAATCCGGCAGCTAGAACCAAATTTCCAGAATCGGTACTGGAGTGTAACATGATCAACCAGCAGTGGTACTGGGAAACTGCTTTAAGAAGTCCTGTTTGGGGGGACCTTTGTAAACGTAGTGAGCGGCAGCTCCATTCCAGCACTTTGTCTTCCCTAACTGTCACTTACTTTGTTGTTACTGCAGGATGTTTCATAAAGACCGACCTGATTTTTAAAATTAATATACAGTATTTAAAAACGCAATTTAGTTTTACAGGAAG
This sequence comes from Schistocerca serialis cubense, assembly GCF_023864345.2. NCBI lineage: Eukaryota > Metazoa > Arthropoda > Insecta > Orthoptera > Acrididae > Schistocerca > Schistocerca serialis. Next base: position 337,513,530 of record NC_064642.1, read on the forward strand.
TGGTCCTGCTCAAAAATAGTAAAAAGAAATTCTACAAAAATACGACTGAATGTGTCGGGTGATATGGAATATCGATGTTTCTCCTCTGTTATTGTCCGATTAAAATAGCTTTTTGATTGACGTTTCACCGAGTCAAGTATTAGGGCCAGCCGTCACGTCCTCGCTGTGTGGTCTGTGTTATAATAGCAACATGCAAACCCTTATTTCCACAACAACTCTGAAATGAAGAAATGAAATGTCGTGTGGCTAGGGCCACCCGTCGGGTAGACCGTTCTTCTGGTGCGAGTCTTTCGATTTGACGCCCCTTCGGCGACTTGCGTGTCGATGGGGGATGAAATGATGATGATTAGGACAACACAACACCCAGTCCCTGAGCGGAGAAAATCTCCGACCCAACCGGGAATCGAACCCAGGCCCTTAGGATTGACATTCTGTCGCGCTGACCACTCAGCTACCGGCGGCGGACACAACAACGCTGTCTGTTAATCACAGGTTATTTCAGTAGGAGTATAGGTGAAACTTCCTGGCAGATTAAAACTGTGTGCCAGACCGAGACTCGAACTCGGGACCTCTTTGCCTTTCGCGGGCAAGTGCTCTACCACTGAGCTACCCACGCACGACTCACGCCCCGTCCTCACAGCTTTACTTCTGCCAGTACCTCATCTCCTACCTGCCAAACTTTACAGAAGCTCTCTTGCGAACCTTGCACAACTAGCACTCCTGAAAGAAAGGTTATTGCGGACACATGGCTTAGCCACAGCCTGGGGGATGTTTCTAGAATGAAATTTTCACTCTACAGCGGAGTGTGCGCTGATATGAAACTTCCTGGCAGATTAAAACTGTGTGCCGGACCGAGACTCGAACTCGGGACCTTTGCCTTTCGCGGGTAAGTGCTCTACCACTGAGCTACCCAAGCACGACTCACGCCCCGTCCTCACAGAAAGGCAAAGGTCCCGAGTTCGAGTCTCGGTCCGGCACACAGTTTTAATCTGCCAGGAAGTTTCATTTCAGCGCACATTCCGCTGTAGAGTGAAAATTTCATTCTAGGAGTATAGGTCTTCTACTTCGTGGATATGTCGTGCACTACCTATGGGGGCTCCCATAACGCTTTGTAATGAGGGGCGACCGCTTGCCAGCAACACTTCTTTTTTCCTGTCAGCAAAGTTCGTGTTTCCGTTTTGTGAAATTTCTGCCGTTAAGTTATCAAAAATTTGTATTAACTATTATATGTGTGTCTTGGACATTGATATTTCCCGTAACGCACTTTCAGATAGTAGAAGTTTATGGTACACTAGCCGGTTTTTATTTCACGACTTATGTAGTATAAACAATTTTTTTCCAAGATGGCGGTTAAGGTAATAGGGAATATCTAAGAGTTCTGATGCAAGAGCTTCCTCTTTTGCTAACTCATCTTATAAACTCTTTCCATTTTCATCGAAAAACTTTGGTTATACAGGGTGTACATAAAGTCCGGGAACACTTTCAGTTATTTATCGAACCAAACATTGTACAGATATCACACATATGCCATTTTGAAGAGAAACCCCGGAAGTTTTTTTTCATGTATGCCTCCAAAGCGTAGTTTGGAAATTTGCGGATAGTCAGCGCCTGTTGCAAACATGGCGAGTTCAAATGCGGATCGAGCTTTCTGTGTGTTGGACTTCTACAAAAACAAGTGTGCTACAGCTGTTCAACGGATGTTTAGAACCAAGTACGGTAAGAAGCCACCAACAAGTAAGGCCATTTACCACTGGCACAACTAATTCGTTTGACGGGTTGCTTGGGCCCGGCAAAGAGAAGTGGACGTCCCACTGTGAGTGAAGTGAATGTGGAGCGCGTACGAGAGACATACATAAGGAGTCAAAAGAAATCGGTGCGTCGTGCATCCCGTAAACTCGAAATGGCTCCAATGACAGTGCGGAAAGTCCTGCGACAGAAGCTGTCTATGAAACCAAATTGGAGCTAGTGTAGAAACTTAATGACGACGACAAAGACAAGCGCTTTGAGTTTTCTTCGAAGTTGCAACAGTTGAATGAGGATGGGATGGCATTGTTGATCGCTTAATTTTTAGCGAACAAGCCATTTTTCACACTAATGGGAAAGTGGACAGGCATAATTGTCGAATCTGGGGTACAAAGCATCCACGCGAATGCATTCAATCTGAGCGTGATTCCCCAAAGGTAAATGTTGTTTGTGCCTTGTCACGTGGAAAACTGTATGGGCCATTCTTCTCCGCCGAGAGCACTGTCATTGGATATTCCTACTTGGACATATTGCAGCAACGGCTGATGCCTCAAAGCAATCGGACTCCCCATTAACCTTTCAGCAGGATGGGGCTCCACCCCATTTTCATCATGAAGTTCGTGGGTAGGCTCCACCTCATTTTCACCATGAAGTTCGTGGGTACCTGAACATGGAGCTGCCACATCGATGCATTAGCCGTGCAACTGAAGGGGACAGCTGTTTCACGAAATTGCCTCCACGATCACCAGATCTCATTCCGTGTGACTTTCTTCTGTGGGAACACATTACAGATCTGGTGTATGTACCGGTTCTACCCTATGATGTAGCAGAGCTCCGGGAGATAATACGGGAAGCGATTGTCACAGTCAACGATGCCATGCTGGGACGGGTATGACAAAAATTTGAGTACCGTATTGACGTCTGATGGATCACTCATGGTTTGCATATCGTATGTTTGCAAATAAGACTTTCAGAGTTTCTCTTCAAAATGCAATATGTATGACGTCTGTACAATGTTTAGTTCTTGCGCAATAAATAATTGAAAGTGTTTCCGGACTCAATGTGCATCCTGTATTATTAGAGATGTAATCATTGGTTCAAATGGTTCAAATGGCTCTGAGCACTATGGGACTTAACATCTGAGGTCATCAGTCCCCTAGAACTTAGAAGTACTTAAACCTAACTAACCTAAGGACATCACACACATCCATGCCCGAGGCAGGATTCGAACCTGCGACCGTAGCGGTCGCGCGGTTCCAGACTGAAGCGTCTAGAACCGCTCGGCCACACCGGCCGGCAGATGTAATCATTGTTGTAACGTATAGACCAAAAATTCTTCGCGTAAAACATGAATATGTGACAGGAAGAGAGCCCCTTACCACTGTTTTGAGATGGCTTGCATGTACGCAGCAACAATACAGCTTTGTCATACGCCCAAATAGGGTCAGAGAACATCTACGGCTTAAACATACGGTAACACAGATTAGCAACAACTTACACTAACTTAGTAATAGAAACTGTATGATACTTAACTTTAAAATGAAGATGGTGCGTGATACTAGTCCAGTGTTCACTGTCATTGATCGGTTTTTTTAACTCTGGTTTGGTGCTGAATCCAGTGAACAATAACTACCATAACTTGCAGAATGTACAGTTTCACTCTTCTAGGCGGCGATTGCAGCCGCGGTCTTGATGTTGTCTTGGTACTGTAGATACTGTCCCTGATACAAAGTTGAGTGGAGTTCTTTGTCAGCTTTTATCGTGGTTTGTTGGACAGATATAGACGTGGAAGTTACTGGCATGACGTAAGGCGAAAGCATAAAATAGGTCTTGCCTTGCGCGCCCTCTGTTGGGAGTAGGCAGAACTCATTATAAATATGGCAGTGCTACGTGTCTTCTGAAGGGCACAGCAACACCTGACATACAACAAAGATAGAAAAGCTGGGACATCATCTATAGTTATGTATTCGCCATAAAAAAGTCATTTTCAGATCGAACTAAGATCTAGAAACCACCATCCTTGCAACAAAAGAAGAAACAGAAACTCTTCAAAAAATTACAATTTACTTAGAAGAATGACTTAAGTGGTGACTGAAATTTGCAGTGTGATGTATCGTGTAAAATGGTCTTCTTGCCATCTCTCGTACCAGATGACTATGATGTTGATTATCTCTTTTGGGACAGAAAAATTTTCGGAGATAGGGAGAGCTCTGGTTACAGTTTTTTCCTTTCTCTCTGCAAGACTGCCTCTGTTATATTGACGCAAAGAAGGAAGATTCTATTGGTGATTTCTGCAAATCATAGCAATAAGTTGCCTTACTAAATTGCAAAACTGTATTTTTTTAGCAAACATGTAGTTTTTTCTAGAATATCAACCGTCTGTTCCACATTCTTTTATTTAATTTCTTTTTAATAATAAAATTCCGCAAACTACTTTTTTACAAGATATAATCGATCAAAATAAATTACAGGCCATATTTGTTTTGTTTTTGAGCATTTTAATGTCTGTTACTAAATTATGTTAAGAAATGTAAGTGGTAATGGATGATATCTGAATCTCCTGTAATTGTCGATATATGGGAAATTATACTTGTTTCGGAAACGATCTATACTCAACGGTGTAATCTGCTTACCTTTTACGTTCACAACTTGTTTCTTATTGCTTGTGTCTCTCTCCGCCATTATTCCTCTAACTGCGTTTCTGTTCTGTGATGATAAGGAAAGGGAGATGCTAAACCCGGTGCCAGCACATAACCTGCTCCTCTCGAATAGAGAGCTTAATGTCTCCATTCCACGAATGGATCACCATCAACACAGTCATGTACCTTCGCTTCGATAGACACTGTGAAGAAGTTTGGAATTTAATCGAGAACATTGGCACACCGGCTGGTATTCAGGAAGTCCGTGCCACAGCCTCTGCTATTCTCTCCATTCTGGCCAAATACTGATGGTGATAATTTCTTGCACCATCAGGATTAGAACCACCTACCTCGAGTCGAGCGCCACCATACAGGAGTGTGTGAGCGACCTCGGTCACTATCATGCCATCGTTAAACACTAGTGTATAAAACAGCCTCAAACGTCTGATTACAAATGAGTTAATGTGTTAGATACCTGCTTTAAGCAAGTTCACGAGAGGTTTGAAATTGCGTTAAAGTTTCTTAGAAGTCGCTAGGACCCCTCATTCTGAAATACTGGACGAATAACGTTGCAAAGCATATGAAATGGAAGGCTAATGGTCGACTTCGGGTTATTAGGAGAATTTTAGGAAAATTAGGAGACTGAAAGTAGGACACTAGCGCAAGGTGTTACTGGCTACTGACCAAGTCGGATTAAAGGAAGCCATCGAAGCAGTTCAGAGGTGGGTTGTTAGGTTTGTTACCGTTAGTTTCGAACATCAACCTAGTATTACGGATATACTTCGGGGGCTCAAATAAAGGTCCCTGGACGGGAGACGACGTTCTTTTCAAGGAACACTACTGAGAAAATTTAGAGAATCAGCATTTGAAGCTGATTGCAGAACGGTTTTACTGGCGCCAACATACATTTCGCCTAACGACCGCGAAGATAAAATGCGAGAAATTAGGGCTCGTGCAGTGGTATACAGATAGTCGTTCTTCCCTCGTTCTATTTTCGAATGGAACAGGAAAGGACATGATTAGAGTGGCTCTGAGCACTATGGGACTTAACATCTATGGTCATCAGTCCCCTAGAACTTAGAACTACTTAAACCTAACTAACCTAAGTACATCACACAACACCCAGTCACCACGAGGCAGAGAAAATCCCTGACCCCGCCGGGAATCGAACCTGGGAACCCGGGCGTGGGAAGCGAGAACGCTACCGCACGACCACGAGCCGCGGACAAACATGATTAGAAGTGGTGCTTGGTAACCTCCGTCATGCACCGTAGGTCAGCTTGGGAGTATATACGTAGATGAAGATGTAGAATACTGTATAAAATGGGTAGTTTGCGCTGCTTTCTAAGCAAAAGCTAGTTTCCTCCGCATCACAGTGTTGATGATGTCATATTTCCTGAACTGTGTATCGTACAATGATATAATTTTACAGGTACATTTAGTGGTATATGCGGATATGAACTGTGTATCGTACAATGATATGATTTTACAGGTAAATTTAGTGGTATATGGTATATGCGGATATGACTGTAAATTGTGTTGCGAACAGTGTTAGTAGTAAAGAAGTAATAAATTAAAACATCATGCCTGATGCTGCCGTTTTACAGCATGAGCAGCGCAAATATAGCAAGCGATAAACTTTTTCCCTTTCATCGTGTTGTGGGGGACGGGGAGTTTATAAGCAACAAGATGTTTCGAAATGCTTTTAAATTATGTATAAAATTTATTGGAAGTCACTAAATGCTCTCGTTCCCACATATTATTGGATGAATGAAGTATGGGCATTTGGGCACTGTCAGTTAAAAAATGGCTCAAATGGCTCTGAGCACTATGGGACTTAACATCTGAGGTCATCAGTCCCCTAGACTTAGAACTACTTAAACCCAACTAACCTAAGGACATCACTCACATCCATGCCCGAGGCAGAATTCGAGCCTGCGACCGTAGCAGCAGCGCGGTTCCGGACTGAAGCGCCTAGAACCGCTCTGCCACAATGGCCGGCGCCGTCAGTTAAGTTGCCTCGAGAGAAACACATAGTTTCTAACTATAACATTTGTCTTATTGTGTTACAGTTACACTTCTTACTGAGTGGATTATGACAGCATATTACATTTTTAAATTCGAACATAATTGTGCGAAGTACTGAAAATTAAATTTTTGATGCTCCAGAAAGACTTTAGATAGGCAACTTGTAACTGAATCAGGATACCGTGCACCGGGTCACAGGATAGTCATTTAGTAATGCAGATAGCACGACTGCCTCCCAGAGAAGCCATTCCACATGTATCGTTTTGGGGTTGTAGTGGCATCGCAACTTATTTCCATGGAATGGCCCCTACGTAAATACTGAAATAGGGTGCTGTTATTCGATTCGGGAAAAGGCGGAAATGGTTTTCATTTTTCAAGAGGCACCGTGTCGGAGATTTATGCCGTATACAGGGAGAGCGGACAAACATCATCCGCAAGTCACAAGTCGGACAAAAGTGAGTGATCATGACAGATGGTTAATGAAGACGATTGTGACAAAAACTAAGGGGAAGACAACTGCAGAACTCATTGCAGAACTCAATGTCGCACTCGTAAATTTTGTCGGCACCAAAACAACACGAAGAGCTCCATAAGCAGGTAGATACAGGGCGAGCTGGAATTCTATTCCTCAGTGAAGCAATGGCCATAAAAGGAAAATGTGATACTAAAGAAATAAAACCTGGACTATGTAGCAACTAGAGAATGTCATTTGGTCGGTGAGTCCTGTTTCACATATTATATCTCTTAAAAAAAAAAAAGTGTAACTATTTATTTAGAGGAAACACTCTCCTAGTAAATTTGTTTGTCCTTTGATTTACCATGATATGTTACTGATTTTTAGTGAAGTTAGTTTTTACGTTAAGCTTTCAAAAAAAAAAAAAAAAAAAAATACAAAAGAGATATAATAAGCAAAATAATGAATTTTGTAGGTTGCCAATTACGTATTATATCTGGTTTTATCGAGCACCAGGCTCCCTACAAATTACTGTAAATGCAATCGCGTAGTATAACTCAGCTCCAGTTCACCGATCTGAAATTATTACTATCACTGAAAATATACATGTTTTAATAAAATTATTTCACTGGATTCCTTCAATTAATCTCACTGAATATTTTTACATAATTTCTTCCACTCCGGCTATCAGACATTGTGCTGTGAAAAAAATATTTTTAAATGTACCGCGTAATGGCGGCTAATTGTTAACAGTCAGAGATCACTGTTACTCGCTCCGCAGCAGCTGGAAACATGCTAAATAATTTTCATTAAATTTTCTTTTCATAAGATAAATGTGGCGAAGGTTCTTGAAATAACACGCGGAGATCACTTTATACTAATATATTCTTACTAGGACACAGTTTACAACATTAAATATTTGCAATTACGTTACCACGGAAACAAATGCTAGCGCAGCACAATAGCTCGCTTACCTTATTACAGCTAACACCAGAACGAACAGAACAAAACAGACTAGACAGAAGAATGAGCATTGCATTGTTTTTTATACTCTTACAAAGATAATAATACTTCTTTTAATTACTTACACATTATAATCTCATACAATAAAAATAATGTCTTTTCTGCATCTATCGATCTATATTGCATATTTTTACAGTTAGCGTTATTACCTTTCGCAGATAAATCGATGTTTGCAGTTCATTTTAAGTCACATACAGTCATTTTTATTTATGTTTCACATCGATAATGGTGAATATTGCAAAAGGGACGCTACACACACTGTTTCCTGCTTCTGGCCGAGTTCACATCCGAAGATAGAAATACGGTTGACGTTTGTTGATGATTTACGCAGTCATATCATGCTATTCCATCAGACCCATGGTTACGCTACAAGGTCGTATTACTGTCGAGGGTTATGTGAATATTTTGGCTGATCAAGTCCGTCCCATGGTGATGTATTTCAAGACGACAGGGACGCAGTTCATCATCTAGGACTGGTTTTGTCAGCACGAAAATGAATTGTCACATCTCTCCTGGCCACCAATGTCACCAGATCTCAATATTATTGAGCCCTTTTTTTGTACTTTAGCGAGAAGGATGCGTGACCGCTGTCCACCCCGCTCCTGGTCCTCTGAATTTGTCACTATTCTGCTGTAATAATGGTACAAGATTCACTTGAAAGCCGTACGGAGTCTGTACTTATCCATTCCGGGATGAATGGCAACTGTCTTGAGGCCAATGGGTTTCCTACACCGTAGTGAGCATTGTAATGTGTTGTGTAGGTGGTGTTTCCATATTTTTGTCCACCCCCCTGCCCTCTCTCCCAGTGCTTCATTTACCGCGAAACTAACACGAGCTGCCCACTCCTCCTGCTTTCCCTCCCTCCTCAAGTTTCCAAGCCTTAAACCATCAATGTGTTCTTTGTATCTAGTTTCAAAACTTCTGCCTTTTTTATCGAGTCATTAATACTGAAAGGGTACAGTACCGCCCGACATTGAAAATAGGTACAACATACTTCATTATTTTTGTCAGGACAACACATTTTTTTTTTTGTAAAATTAACTCAATTTCAATTAATACAGCGAAGCCGGATACCAGTGTGGGAAAGAATGACAACTTATTTATTTAATTGATCACATGTGCACTCCCACAAAATAAATCCCTACATCCAGTTTGGTGAGATCTGTGAAATGAATGAATGTATGGTCGTCTGCTAACCGCAGATGGTGAATGTGAATATATGATCATCTTTGAGTCGATCCTTTGGCCACCTTTGGTGGGACCAAAGAGATGAAATTTACCAGAGATTTGAGCGCCTGAAATGTGGCTGACCAATACGATAGCAAGGCGCTTCCCCCACCTCGACTGAGATGGGAGAGGACCTAGAGAACGGCCATGTTTCAGCACTCTGCCGCTGGATCTTGTGCTGTTAAGACCTGTTTTAGTTGTGCTCAGTAATGACGAAAGAGTGGAGACATGGTATGCATGTGGAATATTTAAGAGTAGTTTGAAATAATAATTTCTCTATTTCAGGAACTTTTGTGGGTAGAAGGTGTATGTCATGTAATTTGGGTATGTGTGGTTTGCATGAGAGAGTAGCGAGGTAGTTTCAAAAGATTAGTGGGTTATGCTTGTTCCTTCAGTACCGCTCGGTCTGGAGGAAAGTTTAGTGATGATGATTGTGAGAGTCGAAGTGTGAGGTATAATAAAAGATCCACCATCCTATCCAGAAAGTGCACTGTAGCGTTAAAAATAATTACGAGACCATAATATAGAGATTCACCATTGTAAAGCCATGCCCACTGGGCGGAATTTCTCATGTGTTATTGTTGTAGGTTATAGAATTTGTGTGTTTAGGTTAGAGAATTTATCGGAATAAATAAGATAGTGAAAAGAAAAAGATTGGTGGACTTTTCCTTCGAATTGTATGTTGTCATAATGTCCCGAATTTATAATGTGTGCGCCATTCATATTCAGTGCGGTGGCCAAGTGTTGACAAAAGCTGTTAAATAAAAGACAAAAAGAAAATGTGGTATTGCCAGTGCGTAGTGCACAGTCAGAGTTCTGTAAATTACTGATAGCCAGATGCGTGTTTCCGTTGCGTATTATTCATACAGGAGGTTGATTAGTGACTTAATTGTGAGAGTACTAGAGTTCATGTTACTCGATAAATAAGAATGAATCCACTCACTTGGCAGACCACTCATCTTGCAGGCCTGACTGCTTGATGCCACAGTATGAGCAAGGCATGTGGGTGCCTCTCATAATTTCGACCCTGCCAAGATATTTTGTTGCCAGGATAATTTGGCCAGGATATATTTTGCCAGGATATTTTGCTGTTAGAGTTTGCTGTTAAGATTTTTTTAATGGAATGTATTGTGATAGCGATAGGAAGTAAAATTTTTTTCTGTTTGCAATTTCTTTCTGGATTGGTGAGGATCTTTTATTTTTGTATGTAATTAATTGCTATATCGTCCGAAGCTGGAAGATCGTTGTATAATTTTTTTTTGCGTAATGTCTGTAGTAACTAGGTCGCAGTCGAAAAGTGTAGTCACCATGGAGAATAGTGATTCTGGGGTGCATGTAGCAGTGCAGCAGGAAGTAGCTGTTGACCATGGGTTAATGAGCGGGGACGGCAAACACTCAGAAGGGGTTGAATTGTTCAGTGGACCGCTGCAAGGTGATCCTTTGAGCGGCGGGCTTTGTTCACAATCGGGGGCTTTTCCCGACGACGCGGGCGAGCCGGGACTAGGTCAGCTATGCAGTGAAAGTGCAGCTACCCTTAGGGAAGCTATGGTTTCACAGGCGAACGAGGTGAGCGCGTCGAACGTAGCAAATGACAATGTGATACTGCAGTTTTTGCAGAAGATGGATAAAGATTATAAGGAAAGATTGGAATCAATGGATAGGGAGAATAAGGAGAGAGATAGGGAGTTTAAGGAAATATTGGATGCGATGGATAGAGATAATAAAGAAAGATGGGAAGCGATGGATAAAGGTAGTAAGGAAAGTATGGAGGCATTGGATAAGGGAAATAAAGACGCAATGAGGAAGCTACACACAGTTATCGATGAGCATCTGCCCGCAGTTAATAATCGGTTAGATGAGGGGGAGAAGAATCTGGGTGCGTTGAGGCAAGTATGTGACGCCGTGAAAGAAAAAGCTAATAATTTGGAGGTACAAGTATTTGCAATAGAGAGTGATACTACTGAGCGTAGGGACGTGTTGCCGGATGAGCGAATCAAAGAGGTAGTGGTCAGAATGAATACGATTAGTGCAGATGTAGAAAAACTCAGTATAAGAGGCGAGACAGGCTCTGACAGTACGCAGCGAGAGGTTTATGCCAACCAGGGGGAGATACAATCACTATTACAACTTAAAGAGGCGCAATTAGAAATAAGTAGGAAACATAGGGAAGAACTAGCACAGTTGCAATTAGCGTGCAGTAGCGAAGGTGACACACCACCAGGTAGATTGCAGAGGGAGAGTGAGATAAATTCAAAAAACGAAAATAGGCAGAAAGAGGAAGACGAACTCAGAGAGTTAGAAGAACGGTTGTGTCGGATAAAGCAGGTGGCAAACCCAACTGGGTATAGTCCAAGGTCGGAAAACATAAATGCGGAAGAAGAATGTAGGAGGCACTTTGTGTCGGTACAAACGTATTCATTACCTTCATCGTGGGGACCGCTCCTCAAAATGAAGTTTGTGCATAACCATTTGAGGGACGAGGCGAGAGCGAAAGTGCAGGAAGTTATTAAAGACTGTAGTAGCTACAAGATATTTTGTGACAAGTTTTTAAATGAATTCTGGTCGAAAAGTAAGCAGGACCAGGGTACGGAAAGCATATTGATGATGTCAAATTGTAACGAGGGTGGTATTAGAGATCCAGTGGCGTGCTATCAGAAAATGCTGAGACGAAATAGGTATTTGGATGTGCCATACGAACCTGGGGAGTTCATTAGGATCTGTATAACGAAGTTGCCAGTCAAAATGCGCAGAGATATAGCGATAGCAGGGAGAGGCGTAGACGATTCTGCGTCATTTGAACAATTGTCACAGGAACGGGGTAATGAGAGCAACATTGTGAACGGAGACACGACTCATAGGTCACATAGTGTCGAGAATAGGAACGGCAGGAACTATCAGAATGACAGAAGAGCATGGAATCCAGGCATTTCTTTCTTGTCGTAATGGATTGAAGGATAGGAGAAACTAATCCAACATATCAGCCCTTAGCATCTTGCCTTAAAACACATGCAGCTGGCACTGAAAATTGTCTATGTAGCAGACATTCTCTACTGATATGTAGGAGTGCAAATACCATACTTCTGATCACAGAATAAAACACCAGTAATGGAATCTGTTAGGCTGGTCTCTCAGAGCAAAATTTGCAAATTTTTATTTGGAACAGTAAAGTAAAAGGACTGTTTCCTCAAAGAAATCAGTTGCTAAAATGTTATGTAATAATGCCAATGAGTCCAGTATAATTAGTGTGATTTGACTATTGCAGGTACTTAACACGTAATGTAAAAAGTCAACATTGTGATCGAAGTTTTTAGATTAGCTGCCATCTGATTGGTAGTATGTCATTGTCATAGCGACAGTTACGAGGTGCTGCGTATGGATGTTCGGAATCTGGTGTCAGGGAAAGAGACCACTAGCACCAAAGTTTGTAATACTTGGGCTGTCCCATCTCTCCCAGCTTGTATATTCTCTGCACACATTTAATTTTCATGTAAACTTAGATTCCTAACTAGCAAATTCTTTACTGTGTATGGTGGACCATTCAGAGTGAGGCGGATTGTCCATGAAAATGCTGTACTGATTGAGACGATCAAGGGAAAACAATCTCGTGGGCTTCATCACATTTCTAACATCAAATTATAGAAAAGTTAAGGATAGATCTAAAGCAGGCAATTTATGGTAGATAGTCAGTGTATTTATTTGTGGTGTGTAACGTTGTGCAGGGTCAAATCGAACATAAGAATTTTCAGGCGGGATGTCAGGAAGTATGACGGAATAGACTGGTCGAATGAGTCATGAACAGGAGTCGACAGAGTGGTGTATGTACGTATTTTTTGTCATATGAATAAGGATCAAGCAGATACGACGTGATGATTAATGAGTGGATAAAGATGGTAGATAGAGAAGCGACGTGATAAATAGTAGTGGATAAAGGTGATATATAAGGAGAGAAGCGACGTGGTGCAGTGTGATTAATAAAGAGAGATTCGACGTGGTAAATAAAGGTGAGTAGAATTGAATAATGTGGAGATGTCTTAGATGTATGTTACAGAGAGGCCTATGTATGCTGCAATAGAGATTGATGCCAATGGCGAAGGAAGACCAGGAAATGATGGAGTAATCGACGGACGGAGAGCCGAAATACGAATGAAGAGATGAGGACAACTGCACAATGTGAAAGGACATAAAGGGAGTATGAGATCCAGATGGTGAACGTTGTGGAATACTGACGTAAGATGTAATATAAGTGTAGACCTAATTCTTAGCATAACATTTGCGATTTGGCGAAAATAATATTTTTTGTTGTTGTTGAAGCCTTGTACCAGTATAACTAATCAAAACGGTACCAAGAATGTGTACAGTTATTTTTCAGGATGAATAATTTGTGTATTTTTTGTTCTTAGATGAAATGTCGCAATTCTAAGTGATATTTAGCAGGAGGAATAATCGGTGAAGTGAATGCAGAGGTAAGCCGATGGAGAGAGGTGCCAGAGTGAAAGGACGAATTCGGAGACTGGAAAGCTATCTCCTAAACAGCTTCATGTGTTACGTGGTTGAGTATAAGGGAGCAAAGGTATGGTATGTTGTCGTGAGTGTGGTGGTGTTAAGGTTAGCTGACTTCTAGAGCTATTCTGTTAGCGTATTAATGGATTGAATGAGAAGGAAAATGTGATGTCTGGTGAGTGAGAGTCGTAGAGTAGTGTGATCAATGCGCACACTCCTGTAAAGTGGATGCTACCGATCCATAACTAAAACATTATTGTGTATTGTTTGATTGGGATGAACCTCGATGTCAGGTCAGCATCTGACATGTGGATGGCACATACGTGTCCTAGAAATGTTGTTATATATAATAAAATTTAAAATGTATAAAGAGATACTAATTTCAGTCTGTCACAAACACAAAGGTGCATTGTATGTTGTAGATTTAGAGTCACCAGTTTCTAAAATGTTTATTGTGTTAGGATGTTAAAGTAGTTTACTAGTTAATAACATGTGGTAGGAGGTTGTGAGCTGTGTAGATTATTTCTTATTTTTTTGTTAGAACACTTTCAAGTGGTATTAATTTCAGTCTGTCACAAGCACAAAGGTTCACTGTATATTGTAGTTTTACAATAAACAGTTTCTAATATTTTCACAGTGATAGGATGTTAGAGTAGTCTACTATTTTATATTGTAATTATGAGTTGTATAGATTGTTTATTATGCCTTTTTTTTTTTTTTTTACACTTTCATGTTTTGTATGAGGGACGACAGGTACAATCAATAGCACAAGTGTGGACTGTATATAGAAAGGGGATAAACGTTGATGTTGTATTTGTAGAAAACTAGGGGGTATGATTTTACACTCCTGGAAATGGAAAAAAGAACACATTGACACCGGTGTGTCAGACCCACCATACTTGCTCCGGACACTGCGAGAGGGCTGTACAAGCAATGATCACACGCACGGCCCAGCGGACACACCAGGAACCGCGGTGTTGGCCGTCGAATGGCGCTAGCTGCGCAGCATTTGTGCACCGCCGCCGTCAGTGTCAGCCAGTTTGCCGTGGCATACGGAGCTCCATCGCAGTCTTTAACACTGGTAGCATGCCGCGACAGCGTGGGCGTGAACCGTATGTGCAGTTGACGGACTTTGAGCGAGGGCGTATAGTGGGCATGCGGGAGGCCGGGTGGACGTACCGCCGAATTGCTCAACACGTGGGGCGTGAGGTCTCCACAGTACATCGATGTTGTCGCCAGTGGTCGGCGGAAGGTGCACGTGCCCGTCGACCTGGGACCAGACCGCAGCGACACACGGATGCACGCCAAGACCGTAGGATCCTACGCAGTGCCGTAGGGGACCGCACCGCCACTTCCCAGCAAATTAGGGACACTGTTGCTCCTGGGGTATCGGCGAGGACCATTCGCAACCGTCTCCATGAAGCTGGGCTACGGTCCCGCACACCGTTAGGCCGTCTTCTGCTCACGCCCCAACATCGTGCAGCCCGCCTCCAGTGGTGTCGCAACAGGCGTGAATGGAGGGACGAATGGAGACGTGTCGTCTTGAGCGATGAGAGTCGCTTCTGCCTTGGTGCCAATGATGGTCGTATGCGTGTTTGGCGCCGTGCAGGTGAGCGCCACAATCAGGACTGCATACGACTGAGGCACACAGGGCCAACACCCGGCATCATGGTGTGGGGAGCGATCTCCTACACTGGCCGTACACCACTGGTGATCGTCGAGGGGACATTGAATAGTGCACGGTACATCCAAACCGTCATCGAACCCATCGTTCTACCATTCCTAGACCGGCAAGGGAACTTGCTGTTCCAACAGGACAATGCACGTCCGCATGTATCCCGTGCCACCCAACGTGCTCTAGAAGGTGTAAGTCAACTACCCTGGCCAGCAAGATCTCCGGATCTGTCCCCCATTGAGCATGTTTGGGACTGGATGAAGCGTCGTCTCACGCGGTCTGCACATCCAGCACGAACGCTGGTCCAACTGAGGCGCCAGGTGGAAATGGCATGGCAAGCCGTTCCACAGGACTACATCCAGCATCTCTACGATCGTCTCCATGGGAGAATAGCAGCCTGCATTGCTGCGAAAGGTGGATATACACTGTACTAGTGCCGACATTGTGCATGCTCTGTTGACTGTGTCTAGGTGCCTGTGGGTCTGTCAGTGTGATCACGTGATGTATCTGACCCCAGGAATGTGTCAATAAAGTTTCCCCTTCCTGGGACAATGAATTCACGGTGTTCTTATTTCAATTTCCAGGAGTGTATGTTTTTTTTAGAACAAAGATTCTTTTATTACCAATGTATCTAATAAATCATACATGTAATCAATGAGTATTTAAATACTGTAAGAATATCCTTTGTCTGTAATGTTGCGAGATGCACGGAAGGGTCTGACTGATTGGGTATCGTAGTGCTGAGATGCTACGCAGAACGCGCCCATACCACTAGCGGGGCTGAGCTGTCGTCGCCATGGCGATGGGCGACAGAGCCCCGGCACTCCCCACTCCACTGCCGGTTGGGGTACACTCCACGCACCCGCTACAGCAGGTCAACGGCCTGGGGCGTCACGCACCTACCACTGGCCATTCATAAGTTCCGTCACCTTTACGACTGGGGAAAGTATCCCGCGGAGGCAATAGCGGGTGCTTTCTTCTGCTCAACGGCGCGCTCAGCGGCGCCATGGCAGAAAGGACGACGCGCGGCAGAGCCCGGCGGGCATTTGTTACCAGCAACTATTAACTAGTACTGGACTGTGGAGCTGTGAAACAAGATGACTGCTTGTTACGTCTCAATAAGGTGGAAAGTGAAGGACTGGTGTTTCCATGTTGTGAGTGGTGGAAAAGATTTTGTCTTTAGCAGACAGGACGATCGTTTTGTTTTGTCTTGACCACTGGACGGTGACTTGTTAAGTGTGCTTTGTGAGTTGCATGTGGGATGCTTGGTATTCTTGAAGAGGACAGTTGTCGTTTGGTGACTAATTATTGTATGAACTCAAGAAACTAGAGTGGGACATTGACATTTGCAATTGTAGTAGGAGACATTTCTTGAATTGGTGTGGGAATAAGTGCTGTTTGTTGGAACTTACGACTTTTAATTACACCATGAACTGAAAGGACAGAACCGTGGGTAATAGTAGTTGTAGGGCCATTTCTGGACGACCGGATTCGTGTGGATGGTACGCTGAGAGTGACTATGACATTTGTGTTTAATGTGAGATACAGTTTACTGTTCAGTGCGTGTTCAAAATGCCGATTTGAGTGACTTACAGACTTTCGTCCGGGAAACCATGGGAGAGCTTTGACACCGAGACAGTGTTTCTAGGAAAACTATCAGCAACCTTTTGACCCCAAGAAAATCACAGAATGAAATGTTTCCGCGTGACTCGCAAGATAGGGAATAATGTATTTGTAATTGTGTAAATGTTTTTTTTATATGTTTCATTCCTGAAGGGACAGCAAGTGTAATTGTATTTCATTAACATTTGTGTTTAGAATAGTTAGTGTTTGTTTTTTTTGTTTGTTCTGGGTTATCAAGTTCACGTAGCATGTTTATTAGAATATTTGGTACAATGATGCTTTAATTATTAGCCAGTGGCGTAATACTAACGTAGCAGCTCCTGTAGCATTGATCAGTAAGGTTGTCACAGGGGACAAGAGTTTGCATTGCACAACAAATATCGGAATTAATTGATGCATTTTGATGTCGTGGACAGTAATGATCTTGTTGGTGTGTTGACTGAAGCCACTTATTTTCATTATCACAGTGGTGATATTTCACATTAAAGTGTAACGAAAGCTAGTCGAAATGCAAGTTCTTGTCATCTAAATGTGTAACAATAGAGAAATGAGCAGTAGAGTAAGATACTAGAGCTATGGTGGATTCAAGTACTTATTGCCAACTATTTATTGCGTGTATTGATCAAAGTTGATGGACTGACTAGCTCAGCAGCAGGTATTTGTACTGGTGGAGAAGGATAAGGTTAAACTCACAGTCGAGTAGTGGTGGCAATTGCTTAGGTGATGATAGTTAATGAGGTATGACATGATGTCTTAGACGAACTATATTACGTAACCAGTAGGTAACTTGTCGTATATTTCATTGTTTTTCTTCTCAGTTTTATTTCTCTGTAGGTTTGATGTATATTTTAGAGTAATGGTATGGACCCTGACATTGGTATTTTTTTTATTTGTCATAGAATTAGCGAAGTTTGGATTACTCATAACAATAACGAAGATCCCAGTAACTAAGCAAATTTTTATCTCAACATTATTTTTTATTTGTGTGATGTAATGTTTTATTTGTCATGTGGATTGTTGCAAACTTGTATGTGTATGTTACTCCGGATTGTGGAGAGTACAATAATGCAACAACTGTGTCAATAATTTGGTAAAGTAACAGCATTTGGTCGTCTATTTGAGGTCACCAGGGGCTAAGGTCTCCTCCTGGTTGTTTTGATGACTTGCTACGTTTGTTCTAATACAGTTTTCTCAAAAAAAATTTCGGAACCACCCTCGCACTGCAAGGATAGTACCGTGCCATTTTTTTCTGCATGGGTAGCCGGTGGTGAAAGGGTACAGTACTGCCCGACATTGAAAATAGGTACAACATACTTCATTATTTTTGTCAGAACAACACACTTTTTTTGTAAAATTAACTCAATTTCAATTAATACAGCGAAGCCGGATACCAGTGTGGGAAAGAATGACAATTTATTTATTTAATTGATCACATGTGCACTCCCACAAAATAAATCCCTACATCCAGTTTGGTGAGATCTGTGAAATGAATGAATGTATGGTCGTCTGCTAACCACAGATGGTGAATGTGAATATATGATCATCTTTGAGTCGATCCTTTGGCCACCTTTGGTGGGACCAAAGAGATGAAATTTACCAGAGCTTTGAGCGCCTGAAATGTGGCTGACCAATACGATAGCAAGGCGCTTCCCCCACCTCGACAGAGATGGGAGAGGACCTAGAGAACGGCCATGTTTCAGCACTCTGCCGCTGGATCTTGTGCTGTTAAGACCTGTTTCAGTTGTGCTCCGTAATGACGAAAGAGTGGAGACATGGTATGCATGTGGAATATTTAAGAGTAGTTTGAAATAATAATTTCTCTATTTCAGGAACTTTTGTGGGGAGAATTAAATGTCAGGCAGGTAATATTAATGGGATTGTAGTAATCTTCGGAAGTGACCAACGGTCACAATGAAACCACGTGTAGCAATAAGTTGAAATACTTCCGTGTGCTTAAGTTAAGCTGAATTACTAGCGTGTGTACAATAAGTTGAAATACTTAAGAAATAGTGTGTGTACCATAAGTTGAAATATTTAAGAAATGGCGTGTGCAGGACTTGAAATTAGAGACGAGTACTTCCACGTGGTAAGTACTGTGTGAGTCTCAAACTGTGTATGAGACAAAAGATAAAGAGAAGTACTCGTCCATGGTATCAGTTGAGGACTCGCGTGTGTGATGAATACGTTCTTAATATTACTTTGCGTGATATGATTCCGTGTGACGCTAGATTCAAATTCTGAGAGAGAAGCAAGGTGAGTCGGCCGTCTATCCAGCAACGCCACTTGGCTTGCATTGCACAGGAAGACGTGCATATATCTCCAGAGTTCATAGTAGGAAAGTAGAATTACGAAGTGGGGCAGTGTCGTGTGAAACTGGGATAAATATTGATTGAAGTGGGAAAGCTGAAAGTGATAATGTTGTGACTATTCTCTGTGTAGTATTTCATGTTGTAGTGTGGTGTATGTCATGTAATTTGGGTATGTGTGGTTTGCACGGGAGAGTAGCGAGGTAGTTTCAAAAGATTAGTGGGTTATGCTTGTTCCTTCGTTACCGCTCGGTCTGGAGGAAAGTTTAGTGATGATGATTGTGAGAGTCGAAGTGTGAGGTACAATAAAAGATCCACCATCCTATCCAGAAAGTGCACTGTAGCGTTAAAAATAATTACGAGACCATAATATAGAGATTCACTATTGTAAAGCCATGCCCACTGGGCGGAATTTCTCATGTGTTATTGTTGTAGGTTGTAGAATTTGTGTGTTTAGGTTAGAGAATTTATCAGAATAAATAAGATAGTGAAAAGAAAAAGATTGGTGGACTTTTCCTTCGAATTGTATGTTGTCATAATGTCCCGAATTTATAATGTGTGCGCCATTCATATTCAGTGCGGTGGCCACGTGGTGACAAAAGCCGTTAAATAAAAGACAAAAAGAAAATGTGGTATTGTCAGTGCGCAGTGTACAGTCAGAGTTCTGTAAATTACTGATAGCCAGATGCGTGTTTCCGTTGCGTATTATTCATACAGGAGGTTGATTAGTGACTTAATTGTGAGAGTACTAGAGTTCATGTTACTCGATAAATAAGAATGAATCCACTCACTTGGCAGACCACTCATCTTGCAGGCCTGACTGCTTGATGCCACAGTATGAGCAAGGCATGTGGGTGCCTCTCAATACAACTGACATCCAATTCAGCAGCAGTGAACTCACTTTATTAAATAAAGGTCTGAAGCAAAATCTTGGAACAAATCTCTATAATCACAGTGTTAAAAAACTCATAGCCTGCACAAAACCTGGTTGTGACACAGCAAAACTCGACATATATGAGAAAAATGCACGTGCATACAAGACAAATAAACTGATAATGAAACAGCTACAAACAAATAATACCCGCAAAAACACTGAACGTAAAGATTTGAAAAATATTAACAGCAAACAGTCTGAAAGTAAAGCACTCACAGTAAAAGCTGACAAAGGAAATTCTTTAATCGTAATGCGTGAAAGAGAATACGTAGAGAAAACCTTGCAATTTTTCCATAGCAACAATATTACTGAAACAAAGTCAGATCCTACAATAAAATTCCAAACTAAACTCCGAAAGCTACTACAAAACTGTAACTTTTTACTGAACAAATATGAAATTCGTAACTGCATAGCAATGAATCCCTCAGCACCAAAACTGCGTGCACAGCAAAAGGTTCATAAAGAAAATTGTCCCTTTCGCCCGATTGTTAACTCAGGAAACAACCCTGCATACTTCATAAGCCGTAAGCTAAAAGAACTCGGGATTACGTATTATTCTGACGATGTTATTGTCAGTCTGTATATGTCTCACGTGTGGTAGCGTATTGTATTGCAGTGTGACATGTTCTGGTGTCCCAGTTGTTCCACAAATGCATATTTTATTGTTTGTTAGTCCCATGTAGTATACGTGAACCGAGTACTGCCCGTGGCCAGTCAGGGAAAGGTGCATCCCTGGCTTGGGTTGACATGTTTTGTTGTAACCTTTCATGTACGTCAGGGGACAAAGAGTTCACTTGGCGACCTTTGTCGAATGCCTCCCACTCCCTCTACCATGTTTCAATCCGCCATTCATTCATTTGTGTTTTGTTTATAATGCTGGCTACTGTAATCTCGGTGACTTTATCGAGCCTGTCCCTCTTGTAAGTAGGCTGTTTATGTTTTCTCTATGTAAGTAGGCTGTTTATGTTTTCTCTATGTAAGTAGGCTGTTTAGGTTTTTTTATGGTAACGCCACCTCTGTATGAAAATCACTGGCTGTGCTGCGTGCAGTCTGTGGCTGCTTTGCATTGTTGTAATACTCGCCATTGTAGTGTTAGGCAGCTGGCTGTGAACAGCGCGTAGCGTTGCGCAGTTGGTGAGCCGCCAGCAGTGGTGGATGTGGGGAGAGAGATGGCGGAGATTTGTAATTTGTCATGAACTGCTATATTTATATATGATGATATCAAGGTAAATACATTGTTTGTTCTCTATTAATATCTTTCATTTGCTAACTATCCCCATCAGTAGTTAGTGCCTTCCATAGTTTGAATCTTTTATTTAGCTGGCAGTAGTGGCGCTCGCTGTATTGCAGTAGCTTGAGCAGCGAAGATTTTTGTGAGGTAAGTGATTTGTGAAAGGTATAGTTTAATTTAATGTTAGTCAGGGCCATTCTTTTGTAGGGAATTTTGAAAGTCAGATTGCGTTGCGCTAAAAAAATATTGTGTGTCAGGAAAAGCACAGCCATATATAAATTGTTCAAAGGGGACGTTTCATATGTCGACCCTTAGCCTAGGATACCTCACTGGAATCTTCTGATTTTTCTTGTAGTTTGTGTAATTAGTGTAGATTTTGTTTATTGCTAGCGCGTAATTGTAGAGAGAATCTCCTTTGTAGTTGTAGCCTTTCATTGTTGTACAGTAAAACAGTTGTGGCATGCATGTAGATTTGCACCAGGTATTTCGCAGCTGCGCTGGCAATTAAGTAGACATTATTTCCATTGCTATGTTATTTTATTTTGCTCTTCAAATTGTGCTTTTCTGTGTTATCGTGTGAAATATTGTGACAATTATGGCGTGTGAAAAACGTAATACTAGGCTCCAAAGTAAACTGAGAAATGACAGTGAAGACGAAGGCAGTGTGTTAGCGCCGCAGAGTAATGAATTAACTAATGTTCAAAGTAGTAATTTGGTAATTGCGCATAGGGAAATGGAGCGGGCGGCAAACAATGGTGTAGACAGTGAAACAGGTAGTGAACAGGGAAGCGTTATCGATCAATTGGTCGGCAACAGCTCGCCTCAGGAATCGGGAATGACAGAACACAATATCGCAAATACTGTAGATTCAGGTTTTGGGTCATCACCGTTTTTTCAAATAAGTCAAGACACATTTTCTGCTTGTCAAAATGTGAATGTTGCCGTTGCAAATGCACTGCCGAAAAGCGTAGAGAAACAGATTCCAGATACTAATACATTATTATTGCAATTAATGCAACAAATGGAACAAAATCAGAGATAAATGGGACAAAATCTTAAAAAGTTAGACACAGTGGAACAAAATCTTAAAAAGTTAGACACAATGGAACAACACCAGAGACAAACACAGCAACAGTTAGACGCAATGGAACAAAATCTTCACACCACGCTTGAACAAACACGTGAAGATTTAACTACTGAGTTACATAACATTGAATCGAAATGTCAAAAAGTCTGTAATGACGTAAAAACACAAATTTGTGAGCATTTTCAACCTATTTTTTCGCGGCATGAAAATGCATTACAGAATCACGAAGCAGCCATAAAAGAACTGCAAACCATTGTTCATGAAAATCATGAGACCTTGTGGGCTAAAATTGACTCAGTTGCATCTACCGATTCGGTTACGCAACTTGCAAAAACTCAGGAAAACTTTAAGGACACAGTAGATATTCTGAAACTTGGTTCAGAAAAACAAACTGAAGAAATAAGTACACTATCGGAGAAAGTAGCCGAACTTTCGGATCAGGTCACTAACTTATCTACAAAGGTAGATGATGATCTGAATGACACAAGACCCGTAGCCTTCACTGACACAGAAGAGTATGAACAAATCAGAAAATTCAAACAAAATCAGAATCAAATTAATACACAACACCAAAGAGAAATCCGGGAAGTACAAGATCAGCTGACACAGGTAATACAAGAATTACGTATTTCAGAGGACACTGGCGCTCCAACACGGGAAGAGGGACTTAGAAACACGGAAAAGCCGCAAAATAATAACACAGGGCATTTCGGAAGTTATGAAAGAAATTGGCAATGTGCACCGAATTTTGAGATGGAACCGCCGAAGCGACGTAACAATGACCGACATGCGACTCGCCGACATGATGATTTTGACTATAAGCTGTTCATTACTACACGTAAATTCAAAACGTTTAAGAATTCTGGCAACGACATTCATCCACAAGCATGTCTCCATCAATTCTCTCATTGTTTTCCTCGCAACTGGTCGTTGGAACACAGATTAGAATTTATGTGTGGCTACTTAGAGAATGAACCAGCTGTAAGAATGCGATCGGTCATTCACGATTGCCACAGTGAAGGAGAATTTTACCATGCCTTCCTCTCAGCGTATTGGTCTCAAGCCACACAAGACCGCGTAAAACATGGTATCATAATGATGAAACATTTCGAACAATCTGAATTCTCCAGTCTTGTGAAATATTTTGAAGACATGTTGCACAAGAATCAGTACCTGTCAAACCCATACAGCCCCTCAGAACTCATCCGCATTTGCTTAATCAAATTACCTGAACATTTACGGCATATTATTTTAGCAGGACGTTGCAAAGACGACATTGAAGCTTTTCAGGGACTGTTACAAGAACTAGAAATTGACACTGATAATCGCGGAACGCGAAAACAAGGACACAACAATTACAGGTCACATCCGTCACAATTCCGTGACGACAGAAACAATAACCGGACACGACTGGTCTATTCTTACAACGCAAATCGTGACCAAAACAGACACCACCCATGTGACAACCGCTGGCAGAGTAATAGTAGTTACAGAGAAAGATCGCATTTCCGTAGTAATGACTATCACAGAGACAATCAGAGAAACAGACAATATGGTAATCAGAACTATTATTATCAAGGGAGACAGAATAATTTCAGACGCAACAGTTCAGCGCGCAGTTACGATTCAGGGAGAAATTCTCCACCACGTGACCGACACGAAAGAAACTGTGTAAACTACCGACAAAACGTCAGACCTGAATTCCATCAGAACTGGCGAGCTTTAAACAGAGCTGGGCCCTCTCGGCAAGGCGAATTTGCGGAAGTTAGGCCTCCTAATCCCAGTAACGACGCGCGCCAACAAAGGAACAGACAATGACCCGCACCGCAGGCAGCCACCTGCGCCGGCTGGCTCAGAGAAAAATGACATAGACGCTAACCTTAAGAAAAATTCCAGTATTGTTTAACGACGTATACCACACAATAATTGCGTTGAAGTTGAAACTCTGCGTACTAGGAAGAGTAAAGGTTTACACCGCATTTCACATGTAAAACCGTTTATTGAAAGATAATCTGCTTTTTAACTTAGTCTTTGTCATAAAATTTTTCGCTTCACATTACTAATATGCTTTGTCAGATTTAGAATCTGTTAACATGTAACAATGTTTGAAGTGAAATATCCAGTCAAGAACCAAGAGAACTTATTTAAACAGAAATGACGAATGCATTGTTATAGTGAACAGACGTCACAGTGTTATTGTGTGTGTACATTCTTGCTTGTTTGTTGCACGATTACGTAACGACTATAAGGCTCACATACTTAGAACATTTACCAGTACTGCTAATGAGATTTTAATGCAACATTTTGGTTTATTTGAAAATACATTCTGAATTTAAAGTGCTTTCTGAGAGATACCAGATGACACAGAGGTTAGTTTATGTGACAGCTACACGATTTTTATCACGACGCTACTAATGAGTGACAATTTACAATGTTGCTTTTGCGGTGTATCTGTTTTATATCTGCACAGTTTTCTGAATTCTTCTGGAAAGAAAAACATGTTTTAGTAGTAACTTTTGTGGTATAGCAACAGTGAGACAGCCTTTTTCGTGGCACAACATTACGTTACAGTACAGTACTTTCTTCATCACGGCAATAAGCGTAATAACTAAGACATTTATACGCAAAGCATTTCACTTTTGTGTATTATGAGGTAAGTACATTGACTTCTGCAGAACTTAGCTTTCGGAGGACGATAACTACGACACTTCCACAGAGATTATGTTGCAACAAGACGCACATTTAGCGCTACAGGACACGCATTTGAGTGATTAATTTTGTACTTTAAAAATTTATTTTTTAAGATATTTGAAGTACAATGATACGAAGTTTTTCCATGATACATTTCATTCCATTGCTGTAATCTGTAACACCTGAGGGTATAATTACATTAATCCTCAGGGGGGTACACGCTTACTTTGTGTACCATGTGTGTGGCAACCACAAGGAGCCCTAGCTAATATGGTATTTGCTCTCACAACTTTACACATCGGTACCATATTTCTCTAACACAAATTACACAGCTATCTGAACATTTAACTGAGAGAGACAAACATTTATTTTACTACATCAGTGACACATGTTTACACAATTACACAGTTGGATAACTTCACACTTATGAAACTGTATTTTGTCTGTACTTTGTAAACTGTTCATATTTTTCGGAACCATTGTGATACTATGAGAGCTTTGAATGATGTATTTGGTATGAGATCATGATTTTTAAAGTACGTTTGAGGTAGATGACACTATTTAAATGAGCAGAGAATTCTTTTTAGGCTTAGAAATTATTGGAGGAAGTTACGACGATTTTGAGATTTGACTGAAGTTTTATGATGTTATTATTACGACGACGATGTGTATTATGTTGTTGAGGAATGTTTATTATGCTACGTATTTCTCACGATGAAATATTGAAGAAGTGTCGACGAATATGTATATGTATAATGAGGTAAGGAATAATGAGTAGTGTTTAGGGACTCTGATTTATGAAAAGGATGTTGGAAACCAAGAAACGTACTTTAAGAGTTATGAAATGTGTGACTGTATCACAATGCTGACGAATATTTTTTTTTGGACACTTATATTTATAGGATTTTGTTTCTACAGATTTGCAACGCTAATTCTTGACCTGTGAAATATTTTTATATGAGACTGCAACGGTAGCAGAAACTGCTGTCGTAAATATTTCCGTAAGAAAGTTAAGTGACCACCTGCACGTAATGCGTCGCAGGCACCCACCTGGGCAACAGCCGCCCGAAAAAAAAAAAAAAAAGCCATTAGCCTTTCAGCGGCACAGGTAGAAAAAAAAATTAAAAAAAAAAAGACGCCATTAACCTCGCTTCTGACATTCCTTTGTAGAAAGCATCGCAAAAACGACACGATCGAACTTGAAAACATATGATTACACTGGATGCCTAATGAAATGACGAGAGATATTTTTATGTCTATACACCTGATTATGACTACTGTCTCTCTAGTTGAGAGATTTTTCTACTAACTTATGAAATGTCACATGGCTATTGAACGATGTTCTTATGCTTTGCTGTGTACATAGTTGCTTATTTCATTTGATATCTAGTTTCTAGCTGCACTGCTGCATTAGTTCAAATAAAATTTTATAGATGTACTAATATAAATATTTTCTGTCTACAGATCCAGTAAATAATAGTTTTGTGATATATTTCAAAAAACGAGGAAGCACAAAAAGATATTGCCCTTCACAGGAATTGCATAAATAATTTTTTTACGATTTGGTAACTTATCTACTAGCGTAAGTTTTTGTGATGCATCACTCTAATGTTAAGATGTGACATAGGTATTAGACATGGCCATTTTAGTGTAATATTTTTTCTGCTTGCGCTATGTCATGTTTAGGTATAAGTTGCTGCTGTTTGCCAGGCATAGTGTTATTGAATTTGACTTTTGCTCATTTATGCTGCTAGCTTTGCCAATTTGCATTTTTTGCATTGCTGTTTGTGTTGATTTGTTATGTGATGCTGCATTGCCTCGTCCCTTAGTTTAGCATCTGAGCTCAGTAGATTTAAGTTAGCTTAAGAGGGGGTAGCCTCTAAGAGAATGAGTTGCGATGAATTGGAAGAAATGCATTGGGAAAACAGGTTTAGGTAGGATTTTCTTGGAAATAAATGTTGAGGTAAGAAATGTGTGAACATATAAATACAGAAAGCATGCTTAGATAGAATTTTTTTGGTGGAAACAAAGGATGAAATAAGAGGAAAGATATATGAAGTTTTGGGTTGGACTGCAGTACCAAATGTGACACTGAAAACGAACCCTGTCCTTTCCTATTGGTGTTATCCCACTATGTGTTTGTGTACCCTTGTGTATTTGTTTTCTTCCTGTCTCTGTGTAGTTTCATAGAATTTTTTCTTCTTTTAATATTAAGCTACATTCACTATGATGAGGAATACTGTTATCCTCGAATATAATTGGCATTAATAATATGTTATTTACTTTGTAAAGATGTTAGACATTATTAATTCTGTTCTGTTCAATGCTCATGTGTGAAGTTGATGTTTCAAAAGTTATTGTGATCCTTTATGTATGTACTCATAATTCCACTGATGTATATGTTTATTTCTATTCTGTTGTAAAGCCGGTACTACAAATGTTATCTGTATTGTTATGTTCTTTAATGATGTATTTTGTACCTTTGTAATTGTATTTTCATGTTGTAAATTTATAATTGTACAGACACCAGTTCTTCCAATTAAGTTACATTTCACTGCACACGTTTCTGTTGGTCATAGTATATGGACAATATGTGAGAAGTAGGGACTGTTAGTGTTTGCACGTGTGTTAATAATTCAGCAAGGGACTGGATAACAGCATTGCTGGTTCTAAGGACAATTCCAAAAACTTTGTGAGTGCACAAGTGGTGGTTTATGGACTTGCTATATTCTCCGCAAGACTCTTTGATGGTGAGTGTGCACCTGCACAATCGCAACAGATGGCTGCTGGCCATCTCTACAAGGACTACAGTGGGTCTGCATCTTTGATGGCCCACCATTACCATTATCTCTACAAGGACTACAGTGGGTCTGCATCTTTGATGGCCCACCATGCCATTATTTCTACAAGGACTGCAGTGGGTCTGCACCTCTGGTGGCCCACCAATACCGTAATCTCTACCAGGACTACAGTGGGTCTGCTCTGTGATGACCTACCTACCAATACTCTTCAAAATTTCGACTGACTCTGCTGTGGGTTTGCTCTGTTGTGGCCCATTCCCTGTCTGCATGTCGAGTCAGCACTGTCTTTCCGTTGGAAGGACAACATTACTTCTTCAAGACTGCATGGAAATCCACTATGTCTGTGTGCATTGTCTTTTACTGCTCAGACTTTGAGAAAAACACGACAATTTTAGTGTGATCAATGATCAGGACTATCTTTATGGACTGTGAGAAAATTTTAGCTTTTGACCAACATTTATCAATAAGTGTGTGCATCTGATTTCTTTGTTATTGTAATTGTGAAAAAAATTTTAACAAATATGTATTGGCCACTGCCCAAACCAATTTGTAAAAATTTTTTGTGGGGAGCATGGGGGCTATGTAAGTAGGCTGTTTATGTTTTCTCTATGTAAGTAGGCTGTTTATGTTTTCTCTATGTAAGTAGGCTGTTTAGGTTTTTTTATGGTAACGCCACCTCTGTATGAAAATCACTGGCTGTGCTGCGTGCAGTCTGTGGCTGCTTTGCATTGTTGTAATACTCGCCATTGTAGTGTTAGGCAGCTGGCTGTGAACAGCGCGTAGCGTTGCGCAGTTGGTGAGCCGCCAGCAGTGGTGGATGTGGGGAGAGAGATGGCGGAGATTTGTAATTTGTCATGAACTGCTATATTTATATATGATGATATCAAGGTAAATACATTGTTTGTTCTCTATTAATATCTTTCATTTGCTAACTATCCCCATCAGTAGTTAGTGCCTTCCATAGTTTGAATCTTTTATTTAGCTGGCAGTAGTGGCGCTCGCTGTATTGCAGTAGCTTGAGCAGCGAAGATTTTTGTGAGGTAAGTGATTTGTGAAAGGTATAGTTTAATTTAATGTTAGTCAGGGCCATTCTTTTGAAGGGAATTTTGAAAGTCAGATTGCGTTGCGCTAAAAAAATATTGTGTGTCAGGAAAAGCACAGCCATATATAAATTGTTCAAAGGGG
Source organism: Schistocerca serialis cubense (assembly GCF_023864345.2). Taxonomy (NCBI): domain Eukaryota; kingdom Metazoa; phylum Arthropoda; class Insecta; order Orthoptera; family Acrididae; genus Schistocerca; species Schistocerca serialis. The sequence continues at coordinate 337,542,677 of NC_064642.1, forward strand.
ACGTTTCACTCTTAAGCCAGTAAAGCGCAGCTCTATAACGTATGGTTATGTCTATGGGTCAAGCTCCCATCACAGCTGAGAGTGCCTCTAGTGATATGGTGTTGAAGGGTCCGCTGATTCTCAGGGGTATACTATACTGACCTCGTCTTTTAGTTATCTTGTTAGTCTGTATGTTCAGTGTGTAAGCCCAAGCACTTGGGACGGAAGCTTGGATGGATTCAAATATCGCAATGTGGTAAGTCCATATCGTCTTATCAGTTAATGTTGAGTCTTGATAATTTGTGCATAATTTTGAAGACTTTGTCGGTAGTCAGTTTCATATGTTCGCTGGAAATCTTTTTTCCGTCAAGATTCAGACCCAGATAGCGTGTGGCCTGCTTCCTCTGTACGCCAGTATCGTCTAATTTTATAATTATGTTCCTCTGTAGTGACCCTCTGAGTAGTAAATATGAAGTTTTGTTGGGTTCTATTTTAGTTTATTTTCTTTGAGCCAATTAATTTTCTGAAGCAGTTGCGTGCGTTCTGCCTCTAGTGCTGGTCTCGAGTTGGCTGACACCACTACGAACAGGTCACCTGTGTAAGCCATCACAGCTCACGCCCTACCCTGTCGTCCCCGCCAGGATGTTCAGCAAGGGCTCTTTTGCGATATCCCAAAATATTGGTGCACAGCTCGAGCCCTGTAGTCGAGGAAGCTGTTGTAGAGGGAAGCTGATAGATGCGATTTCCTTAACCTGGCGAAGAGGAACGGCCACCACAGATTGTCAAAAGCCGCGGCTATATCGATTAGTATGGCGGCCACTTATTTCTCGCTGATCTTACCTGTCACTCTCAGTGCTTGGTTGACGGCTTCCCTAAAACCGAACTGAAGGTCGAAGAGGCGTGTGTGCAATTGTAGGCCGTCACACAGGAACCTTTCCTTTACCTTGGCGTGAGTGTTTAAGACGCAGATCGGTCGGTACGTTTTGGGATCTCTTGGCTCTTTCTCTTTTGATTTCCTGAGCATTACTATATTACCAGTTTTTCGGAGGTTTGAGATTCTACTTGGTAGTAGTGTCTCGTTGAACGTGTTCGTAAAGAAATGTGTGATTTGTCTTTCTTTTTTTTTTTTTAATGTTTCTGAAAGTATTTTGTCTGTGCCGGCGCTTTTCGGTTTTTAAGCCTGTTGATTGCCGTCGCAATCTCTTTTTGTGAGAATGGTATGGTTTACATTGTCATTATTGTGTGTTTGGCTCATCCTGTCTCTTAGGTCTGTGTTGTGTCGCTCGTCCCGTGTGGGGTCGTCATCTGGGACTAACCTGCCCAGTAGAGATTCTGCTGTTCTCCACCATCCTTCTGTCGTTGTGCCGTCAGCTTGTTTTAGCGTCGACAAAACTGCCGGTGTCTTAACTCGTTATGTTCCTATCTTTAGTGGCTGTCCCCAGATGTCGTTTCGTATTTGGGTTTTGACAAAATTGGTCCAATAGTTTTGCCTTGTTGTCCTTAACTGTTTTTTGTATTTCTGTTTAGTGTCACGATATAGGTCGAGTCTTCTCTATCTTTTAGGAGGAGGAGGAGGAGATTAGTGTTTAACGTCCTGTCAACAACGAGGTCATTAGAGACGGAGCGCAAGCTCGGGTGAGGGAAGGATGGGGAAGGAAATCGGCCGTGCCCTTTCAAAGGAACCATCGTGGCATTTGCCTGAATCTTTTAGGAGGTGTCTTTCCTTATAGGTAGTACATTCTTTTGTCCAATGAATCTTTGCTTAATCTTGCCACTTTGTCAACCGCAGTTGTTTCTGTCCTCACTTAGTTTTTTTCCCGTTGTGTAACTGCTTCCTGTGCTCTTTGTAGGACCTCTGTCGGAACATGCCTTTTGTAGTCTATACTGCATTGAACAATGTGTCGTGCGACGCCTCAATAATGTCTCGAACTTCTTGTCAGTTGGCCCTTCCTACGAGTAGATGCTGTTGTTCATGGTCCATGTTATGTTTATTGAAAAGTTTGGCTGTGGTTATGATGATAACGTTGTGAACGCTGTGTGTGGCTCTTTCTGATACCCTTCATGTGTTGACTAGTGAAAGAGATTTTGCGTTCCCTAGAGAAAGATATATGTTACTTACTCCACCAGCGTCTCCGCGATAAGCACGTACTGCTCCTCCTTATTCAATATGAAGAGGCTGCATTCATTTATCATGTCAAGCGCTAGTTGTCCTCTGTCGTGTGTTCTATCTGAATTCCATAAGGTGAATTTTACGTTGATATTGGTTAGAATGAGCTGCCTACTTTCCTCTGAGTGTCGTACACTGTCTTATACTTTGTCTAAGGAAGGTTCTGTATCATACGAGTATTGTGCGTGTATATATGACATGAGCCATACATCCTGTCCGTCTATTATTTCTACTGTGGCGATGTGCACAGAACAAAATTGGGTGATCTGAGTTACTTTGAGGCTCTTATTGACTACTAGTACCGCGACTTTCGGATTTGGTATTCCTGCTATTGTAATTCAATATAAAGGGAGCCCTGGAATCTTCCCGCCTCGCAGAAAGAGTTCCTGAACGCAGGCAGTTCTACGATACTGCCCTGGCAGTTTAGTTGTATTACCTTCAGAAGGGTATCTAGCGAAGGAAAAGGACCTGGGTGTGATTTCTTTAGGATCCAGAAACACACGTCGACGTGCCCTGACGAATGTCTTGTATACTTTCTCTAGGTTCAGGCCCTCCCCCCTTCGCGCACAAGCCTCCGCTAAAAGTTTAGGTACCTTTTTTGGGTTCGTTGGGGGATTTTCAACTATTAGGATGATCCTGCCAGTTTGTTCTGCAATTGGAAAGGAAATTTTATCCCTGTTTTCGTAGTTAGTTCGTATCATGTAGCGAAGAGCTGTTCGAAATATATCCTTGTTTTCTCAGCTGCTACATCACAAGTTTTCTTCTAAGCTGTCAAGTTGTCATAGTTTACGTGAAGAACGATATTCCGCTTGGTGTCCTCGGTTGTGTCTGGTTGGTGTATTTGACTGTTGTTGATTCTATTGCGAATGATTTTTGTAGTGTTGCATGTTTTCCCTGTTTTATGGTTGCTCGAAGTATGGAGTTTGATGTGTTTTCTCTGAACATTTCCCTTACTAGCATCGCTCTGTTTTTGGTCTCCAATGGGGACTTGTTTGTGAAAGCTGACTGTTGTATGTCCTTTCCTGGGGTGGTTGTGTCTGGTGCTGTGCCTGTGCAGGATTTGTCTTTTTGTTCAGTTACCTTACTATCTGGTTCTTCATAATGACTGCATGGACTAATGCCGAATACAAAACGAACTGGTGTAATACAGGGTGTACATTTCGTTGTATCATAATCAACTTTTTGTGCAGGCAGTGTGCAATTGTCTTTGTGTTCACTTGTGGTGTTGTATTTCTTGTAAACTCTGTAACACCTTCATCCCCAGAATGTTCAAGGATGTCGTCACATTTCTCTGCACTGTCTCGTAGTATTTCGTCTTCCATTTCGTCAACTCGTAAAAGGAGACTAGCCTGGAAGATGATGTAATCAAACACGTGATGTTTTAGGTACCTCGACACATCACATTCAATTGCACCCAGTATGCAAATATCGTCTATATAGTCTGTAATGCTCTGTGTCCCAGAACTGAGGCAGCACATTAGTGGTAATATCTGCATTTGTGGGTTGTGATAACCCCGTGTGTTGCAGCCAGGTAGCAGCTCGCCGCCAGCCTCTCATCCTTGTCGACGTCGAATTGTACCTTTGCTGTTTGCGCCTTAGTTACGTCTGTTCCCGTGTGTCCTTGTTAATGGACGTTGTCGAGTACATTGTACTCGGTGCGCTCTATTTGCCTTTCGTAGACCTGTTTATAGGTAGGACATCCCGGCTACCGTGGTTTATCGCGTGTTCTGTTTCTGTATTTGCGTGGTATGCAACCTCCAGGGTTCTCCTCTCTGCTTTCCGACTTTTTGTGTCCCGGTTTTGCATATCTCCCACATAATGGATCCTTGTCGCAACACTTCGGTGAGTGAGTGGAGCCCCAACATTCAAAACGTCTTTGTACAGAAACAAAGTCGTTAATACTCGAAAATTCAAATTGAATAAAAACCCATTCTTTTTGAAGTAGCAATAATCGTACTCTTGGCAACACTACTAAAATATTGTTTACTGTCCTTTTGCCTTTTGGTCCTGTTTTAGATTTTATTTTGACTTCTTTATCGAACTCGCCTTTAGTAATGTTCTCACTCAGGTTTATTTCGTATAGCTCTTCTAAGAATGTCCTGTTAATTAAAGATGTTGAAACTTGGTGCACTGACGGAAGGGGTCTAAACTTCTTAGGTTCTTCACATCTACTGTCCCTAAGCTATGTCCTTTTTTGTATTATCTTTTTCTTGTCTACTTGTTATTCTGACTCAATTATTACAGTGTTGGCTGTTGACTTGATTGACTTTATTTGTAATTATTTAACCACTGAAACGTGTCATAGCTGGTGATGAATCAAGGATTTACAGATTTGACGTCAGAAGTAAGACTCAATCGTCCTAGTGGATACAGTCTGGATGGGCAAGATCGAAAAACGCTTACCAAGTACGTCCAAATGTGAATGATATGCTCACAGCGTTTTTAACGGCTTAGTTTACCGCGAGTCCCTGTCACACACGGCCGAACATCAACGTGGAGTACTACTTATAAATACAACGCCATTTGTTATCGAAACAGCAGAATCAATATTGGGGCAGGAATCATGGGAACATACACTTAATAGGACAAGTTAGCGCCTGAAGTTTGTCACCAATTTCTGCGCCACAACTTATGTATGCTACTGGAGAATGCTACGCTCGTAGAAGACAATGGATGTGGTTTGTGCACAACGGGGTCCTAACCCATTATCGACTTTCACCATAGCGAGATTCGTCCAAATAGAACGTATTTTGTGGAGACTGCAATGAGATATCTTGAAATGCTACAAACCTGACTTTTTTCGTAACTTTATGTCGTCTCTAATGATTTCGCATACCATGGGCACCTCAGTGGCACATTAATGTACTATATTTTCTCAATAATAATAATAATAATATCCTGCGGCTCAACAGTCTGGTGCAAGTCTTTCATTTGGACGCCACTTCGGCGACTGGGTTGTCCCTAACCTACTCCAGTAATCCTACAGGGGAAAGAGGACCTACTATGCAACATGGAATCCCAACTACGTTCCGTTCCTTGCGAATCCCACATCACTGGAAGGTGAACTCTAAGTTAAAGGTGGACTGAAAAATTTCCAGGATTCGATCGGAAGTTAATACTGCGACCTCTTGGTTTCCATGCTTTACCACTTGACCATCATAACCGACGTTTCTTTATTGAAACAAAGCCTCCAAGGCCCTTAGAGACCACCCAGTGCGATTTCTTCTCTTGCTTAGCCTATGACAAATTATTTCAACAACAAATTAACAGCAACAGTGTTTTCTGTCGCTAATGAAGTAAGATAAAAAGTGTATGACGAATTTAGCTGTTGTCAAGAGGTTGTCTGTACGTCTGTTCGTGGATACATGGATTATTTGAAATGGCATAGGGAAATGGGGTTGTGGGAGTATTTTGCAATCTGTACTCATTTTTTAGTAGGCAGATATTTCTCTTGGTGACTGAGGCCAGTGTTCTGAACAACATTACATCAGTATTTACATCATTTGCAGACTAATAATTTTAGCTATCACTAGTCGAATGTTTTTGGGTTGGTTAGTACCTCCAAGTATGTGTTGCAAGAGCAAACCATTAATGCTTATTTTCCCCTGGGTAGCAGGTTAGGTACCGAAGTGTGTCCGCGTGTACGCAAAACGGTTAGTCGATACTGACAGGTTTATTCCACTTAGTGGTGCAGTTACGACCATGCAGAAAACATCGGGTTATAAAGTTTGTGACATGCTTGTTGGAAGACTGTTCGATGCAGGGAAAAACAGCCAACGCAATGGTGTGTGTACATATTAAGGTACCACATATAAAAATATCTACACCTACGCCCTTTAGACAGTAGTTGGTAAAATGAGGTTATTTTTTTAAATATGCTGTATAGTAGCTTCTACCGGTACGTCTTGGGGACTAGAGGTGTATCTCGTTTACCAGTAGTGAGGTACATGTAATTTTTGTTGAATGAAAACAGCCATGGAGGAAAAATGACATACCCGCTGATGATAATAAGGAACAGTGATCCACCATGCCTCAGAGTACCGATATACTCTGTGGTTATAGTAAGTTTTTCTGTACTTCATTCAGGCTGGTGTGGCCGAGCGGTTCTCGGCTCTTCAGTCTGGAACAGCGCTACCGCTACGGTCGCAGGTTCGAATCCTGCCTTGGTCATGAATGTGTGTGATGTCCTTAGGTTAGTTAGGTTTAAGTAGTTCTAAGTTCTAGGGGACTGATGAGCTTAGATGTTGAGTCCCACAGTGCTCAGAGCCATTTGAACCAATCTCTACTTCAGAGGCCATCCATGAAAGACAAGTTATCGTAGGACAATGAAACTTTGTAGAAACATTGGTAAGGACATGCGGAAGGGAAATAACCAATTAACCATTGAAAGAAACACATTTTAATTCCCACATGACTGGTTAACATTTCTTAACTGTATCTCATGTTTACGTTCGAGGAAACAAATGTAGCTCAGTGTGATGACCTTCTCTATTCATGACAGTCTGGAACCGCACTAAAGATACCATTTCAATACTGCTCTCAGCACTTTTCGAACGGTGGAATGTTCAGCAGTCGTGACACAGCTCGTGCACTGCATGAAGATCGCAAATTGTGTCCAGCATTCTCACCCATAGCAACAGTAGCCTCTTCAACTATTTATGGCGCAATTGGACATCGGCCTCTCCCAGGATCAGTTCCCAAATCGCCAGTTAATTCGAATTTCCGAATTACGTTCTTCAACCGCGCAGTAGGGAGAAGACTTCTCTGTATTCCTTTAATGCGTCGATACTCACGAAGATTTGCAGCACTGTTGCTGTTGTTTTAATGAAACAACTTTATGAGTAAATTCCTGCTCACCTTTTCCAGACCCATTTTGACTGTCCACAAGTATATTGCACACTCATGGGTGTGTTTCAACTCCATGCCACCGTACCCCTACCAGTGTGTAACGACAAGTCACAACAGTAACACTGCCAACACTGTGCTCGTAAACTGAACATCATTCCTGTGAAGTTGAATACCCACAGGATAAATAGTTTACCGTCTACACTGGCTCAAGTAGCGAAAATTTAATTATAACCATCCTGTAAACTGCAGGTATGGGGTGTATACTATTTTGATTTCTTGTAAACCCGCATTATTATTTAATATTTAGTCTTGCTCTTGCCTGCTTTCTATTTCAGTAATCAAGAAAACCACAATTTCTTTATTTTTGTCAAGGGACAGTTGTTAATGCAAACAAAACAGGAATGACTTAGTCATAAGATGGCTGCTTGTAAAGCGGAAATCGACGATTGTCTAATATTGCTGCAAGCCAGGCAGAAGGGCTTGTCAACGTATTTGGTCCTTGCAGGTATCAATAACTTATGTAGCTTCACCGGGACACTGGGCATTTGAGCCTACAAAACGGCACACCGTCCCTTGTGAGTAATAATTGCGATTTCAAATTAAATAACACAATCAGTCGTATGGAACTCAGATAGACGAATATCGACATTTGGCGCTGTCCTTTATATTTTATCCACGACGTAATTATTATTGCGGATATTTATAGATATTCCCGTGTGCGTCCGCATCTGCGTGGGCTTTTTCACTCAAAGTAATTATTACTGCAGATGTATATGGGTCCTTCTATCAATAGACACCGGAACACAACACGACCGTGGTAGCGGTGATAGAGGTGGGGTTGGTACTTTGTACACTACAGTCACATATTCCTCGTTGTCGGTGCTGGATCCTACGCCAATTGATCAAAAGTATCCAGACACCTATCAGTGGACATTAATATCGAGTATGTCCAGCCTTCGCATTTATGACGGCTGTAGCTCTGCTTGGTATACTTTTAGTGAGGTGTCTGAATGTCTGTGAAGGCATGGCGGCCCATTCTTCGTCAAGAGCTGAAACCAGAGAAGGTGCTGAGTTGGACGCCGGAATATGAAGCGAAGTCCACGTTCTGAGCCATCCCAAAGGTGTTCCATTGGGGTCAGGTCGCGACTATGTTCAGGCCAGTCTCTTTGAGAAATGCTATTGCCCTCGAGCCTTTGTCTCACAGATGCTGCTTTGTGACAGCGTGCAGTTACAAACAGTCATCGTCTGCGAACTGTAGCTCTACTGTACGCAGTACGCAGTGCTGTCAACGTGTTTACATCTTTCCGCATTTAGTTTTCCTTAAATACTGTAGGGGGACCACACCATAATAAAGAAAAACACCCACATCCCATAACACCAACTCTTCTTCTCCTCACTGTTGGCACGTTCTCCAGACATTCATCGATCTCAAAGTTTCCATCGGTTTGACACACGGTACATCGTGATTCATCACTCCTCCAAATCACTCTTTTTCCCTTCATCCAATGTGTAATGGCATCGCTCTTTACACCAACTCGAGCGTCGCTTAGCATTTACTACAGAAATGTGTGGCTCATTAGAAGTTGTTCGACCATTGCACCCAAGTCTATTTAACTCCCTACGCACAGTGATTGTGCTAGCTGGAATTCTGTCAGCATTTTGGAACTCACTAGTGATTTCTTCCGCTGATTTTATGCGATTTTTTACAACCACCATCCGCAATGATCGGCGATCCCTATCCTTCGGTACATAAGATCTTCCTGGTCTTGGTGTAGATATTGTTGTTCCTTCGCGTTTCCACTTCACGGTAACATGAGCAACGGTCGACGTGAGAGGCTTTCGACTGGTTGAAACGTCCCCGATACTCTGGTGACTCACAATGACTAGTCCACGTTTGTAGCCAGTGAGCTATCTTGTCCCACCCACAACTTCTTTCCTCCTTTTGAAATGGCGGGTCCGTCTCTTGTGACATCTAGTGTTCGTTTCCGCATTAAATACTGGGTGTTCAGATACTTTTGATCAGTGTTTGTAGGTTCACGCGTAACAACGCCATGCACATAAACTCTGTGTCATAATAACTAAGCAAGATGCACAGATGTTGATGGCTTCTCCACTGGAGGGAAACGTTGAACAATGTACTTAGCAACATCTGTTTTCTAGCGGCGCACTGTTAATTAATCGCTATTCCGCATAGCGTAGCCGATAGCGATCAGGTGGGAGCGCACAACAACGCAGCACGTAGTGCGGAGCGAGTACTTTCACCGCCTTCTCGGATGATAAATTCGCGCGCGGTTGCCAAGGACGGGCCGAGATGTACGACCGCCTGCTTCGCGCGAGGCGGCAGGCGGTGACGCCGAGGTGAAAGCCGGTCCGACGCGGTCACGACTTGAACCCGCGTCCCCCGAGGTGAGGGACACGCCCCCTGCAGGCAAAGGACGCCGGGCACCAGCCGGCGTGTCATAATGGCGATGGTGGCGGCGATACAAGGCAACGCCGGCCGCCCTCTCATCTGATAACCAGCGGCAGTCAGCACTGCCCGGGGAGACCCACAATTACCTTAATTTGAGGAGCGGTGCGGTTCTCCATGATTGCGCGAGGTCGCCAGTCTGTGCGAAAATAAACGAGCGGCGGGCGTCTAGAATGATTTCGCGTTTCAGTTAGGCCCCTCATTCGGCGTTACGGACGGCGACTGGGCTCAAGTCGTGCGTATAATAACGGAGCGACCGCCGCTGGTGCAGTCGCTAAGCGTCATTCATCAGGGCCAGTGCCGCTCGCCTCGGTGCATTCGCAATTCTGTGCTCTCCGCAGGCGAAAGACAGAGACCACAGCCTTGTAGTGAACGTAAATTCTTGCATTTACTCAACCTTTCAACTGCTGTTTTGAAATCTGAAAGCATGAGGTGGGTGGGGGTGTACAATTCTGGTTAATGACTAGCCTATCTGGAACCTTGGCAACGATTACATCAGGAAAAGAAGCATAATTATTTTTCTTAGACTCCCTGACTATACAATTCCATGCAATAGCGACGTGACTGCCAGCCTGAAGGTGATTCTAAGTTTTTTTTTGGCTAAATTATACACTACTGGCCATTAAAATTGCTACACAACGATGATGACGTGCTACAGACGCGAAATTTAACCGACAGGAAGAAGATGCTGTGATATGCAAACGATCAGCTTTTTAGAGCATTCACAACTACAACTTGCTGACACGAGGAAAGTTTCCAACCGATTTCTCATTCACAAACATCGTTGCCTGGTGAAACGTTGTTACGATGTCTCGTGTAAGGAGGAGAAATGCATACCATAACGTTTCCGACTTTGTGAAACGTCGGATTTTAGCCTGTCACGATTGCGGTTTATCCTTTCGCGACGTTGCTGCTCGCGTTGGTCGAGATCCAATGACTGTTGGCAGAATATGGAATCGGTGGGTTCAGGGAGGTAATACGGAACGCCGTGCTGGATCCCATCGGCCTCGTATCACTAGCAGTCGAGATGACAGGCATCTTATCCGTATGGCTGTAACGGATCGTGCAGCCACGTCTCGATCACTGAGTCAACAGATGGAGACGTTTGCAAGACAACAACCATCTGCACGAACAGTTCGACGACGTTTGTAGCAGCATGGACTATCAGCTCGGAGACCATGGCTGCGGTTACCCTTGACGCTGCATCACAGACAGGAGCGCCTGCGATGGTGTACTCAACGACGAACCTGGGTGCACGAATGGCAAAACGTCATTTTTTCTTATGAATACAGGTTCTGTTTACAGCATCATGATGGTCGCATGCATGTTTGGCGACATCGCGGTGAACGCACATTGGAAGCGTTTATTCGTCATCGCCATACTGGCGTATCACCTGGCGTGATGGTATGGGTTGCCATTGGCTACACGTCTCGGTTACCTCTTGTTCGCATTGACGGCACTTTGAACAGTGCACGTTACATTTCAGATGTGTTACGACCCGTGGCTCTACCCTTCATTCGATCCCTGCGCAACCCTACATTTCAGCAGGATAATGCACGACAGCATGTTGCAGGCCCTGTACGGGCATTTCTGGATACAGAAAATGTTCGACTGCTGCCCTGGCCAGCAAATTCTCCAGATCCCTCACCAATTGAAAACGTTTGGTCAATGGTGGCCAAGCAACTGGCTCGTCACAATGTGCCAGTCACTACTCTTGATGAAATGTGGTATCGCGTTGAAGCTGCATGGGCAGCTGTACCTATACACGCCATCCAAGCTCTCTTTGACTCAATGCCCAGGCGTATCAAGTCCGTTTATACGGCCAGAGGTGGTTGTTCTGGGTACTGATTTATCAGGATCTATGCACCCAAACTGCGTGAAAATGTCAGTTCTAGTATAATATATTTGTCCAATGAATACCCGTTTATCATCTGCATTTCTTCTTGGTGTAGCAATATTAATGGCCAACCTTACAAAACAATTTTCGATAAATCATCACGTTAGAGATCCCTTTCTTGAGATTATGTCAGACAGATTTGCTATGCAAAGGTTCGAACTTGTTTGATATTAGTCGAACTCAATATTATTTCATCTGGGAGTGATGGCGCTCTGGTCGGCCTATCGTGAGTTTTTATCGTGATATTTCATGCGGGCACGCTGAACTACTTGATAGTATATGCGTAACAGTCCTGAAAGAATGCAAAGTGCGATGACTTTTCCTTAATCACAACTGTACTTGTTACAGTAAATTCGCCGCATGTTCCCGACTACGGCCATGGGAGGCTAAGAGCAATAATATCGTGGTTGGGTAGCGGCTGACCGTCAGTTACATGTAAACAACGTGACTACTGGATGTAAACACCACTACTAAGATGCATATATAACTTCACCCCTTACGATGATAGCGGTAACGACATGTGTCAGGTAAGAGACACAGTGTCGAAGGAGATTCCGAAAGTTAGTTTCGTTATTGTTTTAGAACGAGAAGATGCTGCACCATTTGACACCAATAAAGGCCACAGGCGTGCCCGAGGTTATTTGAGTACAAATCACGACGTGTTCTGTCAATGTGGTCGCCAATGGAAATGTGTGCTGTTTCCTGGTATGAATGGGCATGTCGGACTAGTGTGTTTCTCATCCACGAACGCCTACGGAACATATATGGTGAAGAGATCATGTTTCCAGAAATGGCTGGTCGCATATTTAGAGAAGACAGGCAAAGTTCGAAGGATGAAGGTCGAAGTAAGCGTCCCTTGGCATCCACGAATAAAAACAACATTGCTAGAGTACAAAACAGCTGGCCGGGGTGGCCGAACAATTCTAGGCGCTACAGTCTGGAACCGCGCGACCGCTACGGTCGCAGGTTCGAATCCTGCCTGGGGAATGGATGTGTCTGATGTCCTTAGGTTCGTTAGGTTTAAGTAGTTCTAAGTTCTAGGGGACTGATGACCTCGGAAGTTAAGTTCCATAGTGCTCAGAGCCATTTGAGGTGCAAAACATGATGTTAGTGAGCAGGTGAATACCGGTCTCAGACGTGGCTTCCACACTGAATATCTGACGTGATCAGGCGCGTTACATGCTCCATGATGGGTCGGGTTACCGAGAAGTGCCTGCAAGATGGCTGCCGAGAAACCTGTATCCAGATCACAGGAGTGCAAGAATGGTAACCAGCCTCGATCACTTGATACTGTAAATGTGAGAGAAAAACGAATTCCTGTTCACAATCATCATTGGCGATGACACGTGGGTGTACCAATTTACACTAGAATCCAAGGGCGCCTCAATAACATGAGAGCGTCCTAGCATACCAGCGAGAAAAAGATTCAAAGCGTCACTCTCCAAGAAAAGGTGATGGCCACAGTGTTCTGGGACGCGAAATATGTGATTCTTCTTGATTTCCTCCAGCAAAGGATCATCAGTGTGGCACGCTACTATGACACCCTCACCAAACTTAGGTCCGCCATGCCATGAAAGAGACCAGGGCTCCTGAGTGAGGATGTTGTGCTGTTGGACGTCAATGCGAAATCAAACACAGTATGATTCACACAGGATGAGGTTCGTCGCTTCGGGCGGAAGAGATTGGATCATCTAACCTATAGCCCCGACAGGACTTTCACCAGTTCCCTGCACTAAAAACCACACTCTCGGGACGTCACTTCCGAATCGGTGCAGAGATGGAGCAGGCTGTGCGACCACTGAAGACCTACCACAGAGAACACTGTATATCACAATTTCATAATTTTTCGGGAAATAAAAATGATTATTGTTTTCCTTTGCTACTATTCATTTATACGTTTCGTTATTATATATGATAAAGTTGTTGTTGTGGTCTTTAGGCAGAAGACTGGTTTGACGGAGCTCTCCATGCTGCTGTATCCTGTGCAAGACTCTTCATCTCCGAGTAACTACTGCAACCTACATCCTTCTGAATTTGCTTACTGTATTCATCTCTTGGTCTCTCTCTACGATTTTTACCCCCCACGCTTCCCTCCAGTACGAAACTGGTGATCCCTTGATGTTTCAGAATGTGTCCTACCAACCGATCCCTTTTTCCAGCCAGTTTGTACAACAAATTTCTTTTCTCTGCAGTTCTATTCAGTACCTCCTCGTTAGTTACTTGGTCTACCCAGATAATCTTCAGCATTCTTCCGTAGCACAACATTTCGAAAGCTTTTATTCTCTTCTTGTCTAAGATCTTTATTGTGCATGTTTCACTTCCATGCATGGCTACACTCCAGACAAATACCTTCAGAAAAGACTTCCTAACACTCCATTCTATATTCGACGTTAAACAATTCCTCTTATTCAGAACCGCTTTTCTTGCCATTGCCAGTCTATACTTCATATCCTCTCTACTTCAGCCATCATCAGTTATTTTTCTTCCCAAATAGCACATCTCATCTACTACTGTCTTTTTTCCAAATCTGATTCCCTCAGCGTCACCTGCTTTAATTCGACTTCAGTCCATTATCCTCGTTTTGCTTTTGTTGATGTTCATCTTGTATCCTCCTTTCAAGACGCTTTCCATTCCATTCAACTGCTCTTCCAATTCCTTTGTTGTCTCTAACCGAAGTGCAGTGTCATCGGCTAACCTCAAAGTTTTTATTTCTTCTCCCTGGACTTCAGTTCCTACTCCAAATTCTTCTTTGTTTCCTTTACTTCTTGCTCAGTATACAGACTGAATAGCTCCTGCCTTCTCAACCACTGCTTCCCTTTCATGCCTCTCGACTCTTACAACTGCCATCTGGTTTCTGTACAAATTCCAAGTAGGCTTTCGCTCCATGTATTTTACCCTTGCGAAATACAGTATGTATTATAAAATAGTAACATGTTTTTAGCATATTTTACAACATTTAGAAAGTTACCTTGATTTTTACTTAGCTTCCAGTAAGAACGTTGTATATCAAAAACATATTAATTTTCTGTTATAGTGGTAAAAATAATAGGAATTATTAACAAAATGCACTGTCTGACGGACTGAAATAATACAATGTATTTATTTAATTAACCACCAAATTTAAAATATAGTTTTATATAGGACAAGGAACAATAACAAAGAAAAAATTAAACGGAGGGAAAATAAATTGAACTGTTCAGTCAGAATGTAAGTTCACATAACATTCCCTGTTCTGCACATCAAGGGATCGACACATATACAACAAGACCCTCAGTATTCCGGCCAAAAAAGGAAGAAGCTCTTTATATGACAAAGGATACTTTTCCCACTACCGAATTCACTTTACTCCGACATAATTCCCACACAACTATACAGAACACTGTTCTGATCATGAATGACACTTGCAATTCGTTTGGGAGATAGCACAGGCATCGCACAGGTATCAGAAAGTTAACTGGAGGTTAATATTTTCTTTTGTTTTGAGCAAAGAATGAACCAGAATTTTATTACATTGTGACTAAGACGCAGACACACTCCATACAAATCATCTGCATTGATACTCGGCCATGTAAATGTACTTTTCGAGTGTGGGACAGACTTCGTAATTATTTCAAGAACATTGACAGCAATAAGATCATTCTGGCTCATTTCCTTTCTAATGTGTACTCAAACAAGCTTCATGTTCGACATACTTCCATTCATAGGTAATTCAAAAGTACAGTCCCAAGGCAGAAATCCATGCCCTGAAACAATACACTTACGCCCTACTGCTCTAAAATATCCTGTAAATTTATAATTATACGAAAGTATAACCGTTCATTTGTTTTCTTGCCCAAACACATAACCAGACCAAGCAAATTATTCTAGTGTACAATTTTTACGTTATAATGATATACAACATTCTTATATGTACCACTTTTGATGTAGACTTTTCGGAAACGTCTTTACCAGATGTAGAAATACAAGATTTTCCACTGTTCTTCCTAATTTTCTTGACACTCCGCCAACTTGATTGATTGCTTTTCCTTTCTATGATTTTATTTAACATTGCCATTTTGCTTTGGAGTGAAATTTACACCAGCCACGCCCGCTATTTTCATTGATATACAACGTTCTTCCAGTATGGTCAACTTTCCAACTACAGATAGATCAACTCGTAAATGAAAAAAAAAGAAAATTATTGCTGTGCTAGCACGTCTCATGTGATGTATCACTTTAGTCCAGTGAAAATTCCATTGTGCTAAAAACTTGATACACAGCCTTCTTTCGCGGAGCTCCTCAATTCCTTGCATCGCCGAGTTTTAGCAGAGTGATTTCTTCAAACTGGTTGCGCGCTACGACAAATGTTTCGATGTTGGTGGCGAAGAAAACAGTGCAAGGTGTATGATGTCATGGTGTATTCGTTTTTGACAATAAAGTTTCCGTGTGAAAAACAATGACGAAACTTATTTTCGGAACGTCCCTCATAAAATGTAATACTCATTTTTGAGGAGCCTTAAAAAGTTGCAAGACAATAATAATACATATCGTAGCTAGCAGCGACGTACTGTAGCAATCTCAAACTAAGGATCTACTGCTAAACTGACGCACAACAATAGTCACATAAGAATAACTGCTACAAAAAGAGTCAAAGCTTAGTTCACAAGTTTGTTGTTACTAAAACGCGAAAATGATGCCGTGCGGATAACTGTGATTGAACAAAAACAGCCGTCAATATTAGCAGTAATTTATAGCTCGTTTTTTGCATATTCTAACATAAAATTGTAGCTCTAACGCAGGATAAGCTTAGACGTCCACACCGATCAGCCAGACACCGGGCCTTACGCCTTACAATAAGTGACACATTGGTGAGAAGCATTCTTCACGAAAACTTTAGTTTTCACACTTATAACTCACTGCGACTTCTGTTTTATAGGAGTATCTAAAAACCGGTGTTTCGGGTCAGTATACCCACAACTGTCTGGGTCTGCAGACAATATATTATGGACTCAGTTGTGCAACACCTGAACATGCTGCTACAGGTCATTCAGAACTTCCAAGCCACTCCAGCAATGCCTTGCTTCAATGGAGGATATTTGCCAAACGTAGTATTTGGAAACTAATTTTGTTGCATAGTAGGCAACTGAGAAGAATGCGTACGAGGGCTTTGGTAGGAACAGTGAAACAGTCCTTCCGCGCTCTTCCTTCGGCCCCGCTGCTACCTATGGTTTGTGTTATCGCCCGTCCGAAAAATATTGCCTTAGTAGTAGGCTTGATTCTCAGCCTTGCTGAGTGTCATTGGGTGAGGGTTATGGTCCCAGAGTTTCCTTCATTTTTTTATCTACAACTCCACTGCCAAAGGTCGAAATTCCAGAGAAAAATGAATGCAGGCATCACATTTACATTAAAGGCAAGAAACGGTCGAGAACGGCCTACTAGTGGCGACAATTTAAGTGAATAAAACGAAAAATCTGTGGTAACGAAAATGCGTATTTCCGTAGCTGCATCACAGTACCAGTATTAATAAATTACTGATACAGCAGTTACTGAGCCCATGTTCACAACTGATTTAATCGACATTATTTCTTAACTGTAAGTCCACAAAACGTAAGATAATATAATATGTTTACATAGCTCAGTCCTCTTCAGTTGAGTCACAGTTACAGTTTCCACGTAGTGATATCCATGAAAATGTTTTGGAACAGTGCATCATATTCTCTGTAGATCACGTCACGCACTCACAGCCACATACCTTCTCCGAGCATTCTCTGCCGGTCATTCCCATAATTTCTAGTGAGATGTAATATGATATAACAACATTAATCGTGTAATGACCAATATTTGGGAAGTTACTTTTTTATTGATAGATGTGATAGACACAGTCTTGTTTATACAGCAGAATTTAAACTGATGTGATTGAAGTTATGGGAAACTTCCTAGTATCGTGTCGAGCCTCCTTTTCCCCGTTGTAGTGCAGCAACCCGACGTGGCATGGACACTACAAGCCAATGGAAGCCCCTGCAGAATTATTGAGCCGCGCTGCTTCTATAACCGTCCATAACTGCATAAGCGTTACCGGTGCAGGATTTTGAGCACGAAGTGACCTCTCGATTATGTCCCACGATGGGATTCACGTCGGGTGATCTGGACGCCCAAATCATTCGCTCTAACTGTCCAGAATGTTCCTCAAACCAATAGCGAACGATTGTGGCGCGGTGGCATGGCGCATTGTCACCCCACAATAATTCAATCGTTGTTTGGGAACATAAAGTCCATGAATCGCTGAAGATGATTTCCAAGCAGCCGAACATAAATATTTCCATTTTTATTAAAAGTGAAACTCCTCCAGCTTTACTTAAGATTTCATATTTATTTGGGTACCAGTTTGAACATTGCGTCAACGGCATCTTCAGGCCCTATGTAACACACCATACATAAAACAAACAATGGGAGACATCAGTAATCTGTCAGCTGCTGAACAAAATAAATATGTTATAAACATATTATATAAAGGATGCCTTCATTTGTACTTGTCTGTACCATATAAATTGCTAATGTCAAGGTAAATTGCATCTTAATGAAAATGAACGAAATGTAACTACTTTTACTAAAGTCGTCCTTTATATAATATGTTTATAATGTATTTATTTTGTACAATAGCTTGCAGACTACTGATGTCTCACATTGTTTATGTATGGTGTGTTATATACGGCCTGAAGATGGCGTTGACGCAACGTCGAAAGTAGTAGCCAAATAAATATGAAATCTTACGTACAGCTGGAGGAGTTTCATTTTTAATAAAAATTTTACCAGCTGATGTCCCACCATCATCCAATTTAAATATGTATGTACGAAGAATAAATATTTCCAGTCAATTACTGGTTCAGTTGGACTACAGGAACTAGTCCATTCCGTACAAACACAGCCCACACCATTATGGAACCACACCCAGCATGCATAGTGGCTTGTTGACAGCTTCAGTCCATGGCTTCGTGGAGTCTGCTCCTCACTCGAACCCTACTATCAGCTCTTAACAACTGAAATAGCGACTCACCTGACCAGGCCAACTGAGCTAACCGATATGGTTAAGAGCCCGAAAGAGCCGTTGCAGGCGATGTACTGTCAGCAAAGGTACTTACGTCGGTCATCTGCTGTTATAGCCCATTAACGCCAAACTTCGCCGCACTGTCCTAACGGATAGGTTCATCTGTTAGCACTGACAACTCTACACAAACGCCGCTGCTCCCGGTCGTTAAGTGAAGGCCGTCGGCCACTGCGTTGTCCGTGGTTGACACTGCGGATAGCGGAATGTTGAATTCCCTAACCATTTCCGAAATGGAATATCCCATGCGTCTAGTTCCAACTGCCATCCGCGTTCAGAGTCTGTTAATTCCCATCGTTTGGCCATAATCACGTCGGAAAGCTTTTCACATGGATCGCCTGAGTACAAATAACCTTCCCGACAATGCACTGCCCTGTTGTACCTTGTGTCCACGATAGTACCGCCATCAGTACATGTGCATATCGCTTCACTTTTGCCACCTCAGTGCAGGGCCTCTCACAATGTTTTCACCAGTGCATCGCGCAGTGCAGATTGCAGACTTTGACAAAGAGCGATGTCTCTCTATTTTCCTACGCTTGTCTGGCTCACACCGCCTGTCTCGACATTTTCCGAAATTTCACCTCCGTTTTCGTTGTCACTGCCAAATGTTTCTGTGCAGTGGCGCAGAGGCTGGTTTGGTTGGACGATGTTTCTGCGCAGTGGCGCAAAGGCTGGTTTGGTTGGAAAAATTACTGGTGCAAAAGAGATTCAAATAATAGTAACAATAATAATGATTTTAAACTTGGTTTAAAGACAAAATTATCTCTTCAATATTCACTTTTTTATTTGAAATTATCCTACTAAGTTCTCTAGCAAGGGATCGGCTGACAGCAATTCTTAGATCATTTTTTAAATGACAGAAATACTTGCACGAAATATAGTTTTCGTACAAAGCAAAACAGAAAAAAATCCTTTCACATACAAATGTGGAACCAAATGCTAGGGCCTCCCATCGGGTAGGTCCAAGTCTGTCGAGTTGACGCCACTTCAGCGACTTGCGCGTCGATGGGGATGAAATGATGATAAGGACAACACACCACCCAGTCCCTGAGCGGAGAAAGTCTCCGACCCAGCCGAGAATCGAACCCGGGCCGTTAGGTATGACATTCCTTCGCGCTGACCACTTAGCAACCAGGGGCGGACGACAAATTCTGATAGGATTCGAGTGAATCTTTTGTAATGTAAAATGAATCTTTTCAGTGATCATCAGTTAGCAAATAGATTAGTTCTAAATGTAAATGAAAAGGTGCACTTTCAGTTGCTATCGATAAGGACATTACAAACACATCAGGTATTCGCTGCAAGTTAGTAATTTCCTGTAACAAAAGTAAAATCAAATGTCAGTAAACGAAAATAATGTGTAAAGTTGCTCTGAAATAATAAAAGGCGATATGTTTTAATAAACAGGTGCTGTGGACTGTTGTTTTAAATGTAATGTTACACTTGTACATTTCACAAAATCGCCTAGTTTTACTGTTAGTGATATACCATTAGATTCCCTGAATCGGTCGCGAAACACATTGTCATGGGACTGTAGCACCTCGACGTATTTTTCAAAGCGCACTCCTTCCCGCACAGATGCTGTCAAACAAAACCACACTATCGTTTTTAATAAAGCATTTTTTTTAAAATCCGGATGCGATATTAAAGGTAAAATTTACATGTCAGTTACCTAGCTCCGAGAAGAGTTGCCTACTTTTCTCTGATAGATTGTTTCTGAGGAGGAAAGCTTTTATTTTACTGGAAAGCTTTTATTTTGCTACCGTATCGTTGATGAGATTATTTTCTTTTCGGAGATTCAGACTTAAATCATTTATGACAGCCATAATATCTGCTAAAAGTCCTAAATCAGCTATCCATTTATGGTCATGCAAAAGTGCCTCCGGACGTCCTTTGACCTCCAAAAACTGAGCTAGTAACGTCGCGCAGTCGAAAAACTCGGGAAATTATTTTTCCTTTGCTCAACCAGCATACCTCAGCAGGGTATGGAACATTTGGATATTCCTCTTCAAATGAAATCAAAAATCCTTTGATCTGATAACGAATTATCCCGTGAGAATAAATATAGATCACGATATGAACCGCTATGTTCATCACTTCTTGAACACCGGTAACTTTTGCACAAAGAGCCTCTTGCTGTGCAAAACAATGGACGGCAGGTGAACTCGGCGCGTTAAGCTTTTTCCGCAATGGGCCAATAAACCCTTTTACTTTATCGTGCATTGCTGGCACCTCATCTGCGGCTACGGAAAACAGCTTTCCCCAAGTGAGTCCTGTTCCTTCAGCTGCCACTTCAACCGCTTCTAAAATATCTGCCCCTGTAACAGTGTCCTTCGTCAAATAACGTCCAGGAGTTCTTTCGTTACATGTAGGATGTCGTTCAGGTCACGCAATGAAATGGTTAACCGAGCCGTGTCGCTATCATCTTCGGATCATCTAGTGCGATGAGGAAAGCGAGGAGGCTTTCAATTTCGGCAGCCAACTGTTCACGCTAATTCCTGACAATGTCGCTGATTCACCGAGATATTGTCATAATGGAAAGCGGTATTTGGAATTCATTGCCCGTAGTAAGTGAATTAACGGAACGCTTTCAGTCTTTCTATCAGACGCAGTTTGCACAATTAGGAATGTTCAAACGTGTGTGAATTCCTAAGGGACCAAACTGCTGAGGTCATCGGTTCCCAGACTTACACACTACCTAAAATAACTTATGCTAAAAACAACACACACACCCATGCCAGTGGGAGGACTCGAACCTCCGGCGGGAAGGGCCACGCAATCCGTGACATGGCGCCTCTAACAGCGCGGCCACTCTGCGTGGTGAACAGTTACGAAATGAAGCCGAGCTGCACTAAGTGAACTAACGGAACTGCTTCGGTCTTTTGATCAGACCCATTTCCCACAGTTTACCGTTAGGCGCTCAGAACAACGAACCCTTAGCATCTGAGAATAGGATGTACTCAGTATCAAGGGAGGGGAGATTCGTGCATGCGGATTTCCACTTCCATTGGGTAGAGGTTCTTCGGTACTTCTCTAAAAGAAAGACGTCTCTGAACAGTACTGCACATAATTTTTTATTACTATTCACGTATAGGCCCAATATGACAATGCAGTGTACGATCAGTCATTGTCGCTATTGACGGTTGGCCATCTTACCAATTAAATATCTCTTATCTGAAGGTTTTTCTATCTGTAACGTCTACCTGGGTTATACTGGCTACTTTAAGATACTCCTTGATCCCAGCGATCCATTTAATTGGCTCAGATTTGGCCTTACTTCTGTTTTCATAGAATTTTTTAATTAGCTCTATTGCTTTGTTTAGGTATTTTAAATATTTAAATGCAAACGCTCACAAAAACCGAAAGTGCTGTAGACACGTTCTGCTTCCGTGCTCAGCCTGAAGGTCAGTGCGGCAGGTCGGTTGGCCAGTCGGCGGTGGACATTACGATGTACTCCCGCGTGGGCGGCTAAGGCGGTTTGCTCTAACTCTGATGTTGCTGTATTTATATTTATGATACCACTTTTGTTCTGTAACTGCTCTTTTTGGTAAAATTTTAATTTTGTTACAGCTCTCGGAACACCTGATCTTTCCACTTTTTGATTTCTGATTAGTAAAGGTAATTATCATTCCGGTAGAGTCTAAATACTACTTAATAATCCTCTTTAAATTACATTCAATTTGGGCGGTGGCTTGCCGTTAGTACTTCAGAATAGTTGTTCAGTTGTTATCTCAAAGCTCTAACGAAGCTGAAATGCTCTTGGTCTGTTCAAAATGGTTCAAATGGCTCTGAGCACTATGGGACTCAACATTTTAGGTCATAAGTCCCCTAGAACTTAGAACTACTTAAACCTAACTAACCTAAGGACATCACACACACCCATGCCCGAGGCAGGATTCGAACCTGCGACCGTAGCATCCTCGCGGTTCCGGACTGCAGCGCCAGAACCGCACGGCCACCGCGGCCGGCTCTTGTTCTGTATTAATCGAAATATTGTTAACACTACTAAAACTGTTTTCCTCTGAAGATAGCATTTTAATTTTATTATGTAGTGTTAAATGACCCCCCCCCCCCCCCCCCC
The DNA here is from genome assembly GCF_023864345.2 of Schistocerca serialis cubense. Classification (NCBI taxonomy): domain Eukaryota; kingdom Metazoa; phylum Arthropoda; class Insecta; order Orthoptera; family Acrididae; genus Schistocerca; species Schistocerca serialis. The sequence goes on from NC_064642.1 coordinate 337,565,197, forward strand.
CATGAACCATGGACCTTGCCGTTGGTGGGGAGGCTTGCGTGCCTCAGTGATACAGATAGCCGTACCGTAGGTGCAACCACAACGGAGGGGTATCTGTTGAGAGGCCAGACAAACGTGTGGTTCCTGAAGAGGGGCAGCAGCCTTTTCAGTAGTTGCAAGGGCAACAGTCTGGATGATTGACTGATCTGGCCTTGTAACACTAGCCAAAACGGCCTTGCTGTGCTGGTACTGCGAACGGCTGAAAGCAAGGGGAAACTACAGCCGTAATTTTTCCCGAGGGCATGCAGCTTTACTGTATGATTACATGATGATGGCGTCCTCTTGGGTAAAATATTCCGGAGGTAAAATAGTCCCCCATTCGGATCTCCGGGCGGGGACTACTCAAGAGGATGTCGTTATCAGGAGAAAGAAAACTGGCGTTCTACGGATCGGAGCGTGGAATGTCAGATCCCTTAATCGGGCAGGTAGGTTAGAAAATTTAAAAAGGGAAATGGATAGGTTGAAGTTAGATATAGTGGGAATTAGTGAAGTTCGGTGGCAGGAGGAACAAGACTTCTGGTCAGGTGACTACAGGGTTATAAACACAAAATCAAATAGGGGTAATGCAGGAGTAGGTTTAATAATGAATAGGAAAATAGGAATGCGGGTAAGCTACTACAAACAGCATAGTGAACGCATTATTGTGGCCAAGATAGATACGAAGCCCACACCTACTACAGTAGTACAAGTTTATATGCCAACTAGCTCTGCAGATGACGAAGAAATTGAAGAAATGTATGATGAAATAAAAGAAATTGTTCAGATTGTGAAGGGAGACGAAAATTTAATAGTCATGGGTGACTGGAATTCGAGTGTAGGAAAAGGGAGAGAAGGAAACATAGTAGGTGAATATGGATTGGGGGACAGAAATGAAAGAGGAAGCCGCCTTGTAGAATTTTGCACAGAGCACAACATAATCATAACTAACACTTGGTTTAAGAATCATGACAGAAGGTTGTATACATGGAAGAACCCTGGAGATACTAAAAGGTATCAGATAGATTATATAATGGTAAGACAGAGATTTAGGAACCAGGTTTTAAATTGTAAGACATTTCCAGGGGCAGATGTGGACTCTGACCACAATCTATTGGTTATGACCTGTAGATTAAAACTGAAGAAACTGCAAAAAGGTGGGAATTTAAGGAGATGGGACCTGGATAAACTGACTAAACCAGAGGTTGTACAGAGATTCAGGGATATCATAAGGGAGCAATTGACAGGAATGGGGGAAATAAATACAGTAGAAGAAGAATGGGTAGCTTTGAGGGATGAAGTAGTGAAGGCAGCAGAGGATCAAGTAGGTTAAAAGACGAGGGCTAGTAGAAATCCTTGGGTAACAGAAGAAATACTGAATTTAATTGATGAAAGGAGAAAATATAAAAATGCAGTAAGTGAAACAGGCAAAAAGGAATACAAACGTCTCAAAAATGAGATCGACAGGAAATGCAAAATGGCTAAGCAGGGATGGCTAGAGGACAAATGTAAGGATGTAGAGGCCTATCTCACTAGGGGTAAGATAGATACCGCCTACAGGAAAATTAAAGAGACCTTTGGAGATAAGAGAACGACTTGTATGAATATCAAGAGCTCAGATGGAAACCCAGTTCTAAGCAAAGAAGGGAAAGCAGAAAGGTGGAAGGAGTATATAGAGGGTCTATACAAGGGCGATGTACTTGAGGACAATATTATGGAAATGGAAGAGGATGTAGATGAAGATGAAATGGGAGATATGATACTGCGTGAAGAGTTTGACAGAGCGCTGAAAGACCTGAGTCGAAACAAGGCCCCCGGAGTAGACAATATTCCATTGGAACTACTGACGGCCGTGGGAGAGCCAGTCCTGACAAAACTCTACCATCTGGTGAGCAAGATGTATGAAACAGGCGAAATACCCTCAGACTTCAAGAAGAATATAATAATTCCAATCCCAAAGAAAGCAGGTGTTGACAGATGTGAAAATTACCGAACTATCAGCTTAATAAGTCACAGCTGCAAAATACTAACACGAATTCTTTACAGACGAATGGAAAAACTAGTAGAAGCCAACCTCGGGGAAGATCAGTTTGGATTCCGTAGAAACACTGGAACACGTGAGGCAATACTGACCTTACGACTTATCTTAGAAGAAAGATTAAGGAAAGGCAAACCTACGTTTCTAGCATTTGTAGACTTAGAGAAAGCTTTTGACAATGTTGACTGGAATACTCTCTTTCAAATTCTAAAGGTGGCAGGGGTAAAATACAGGGAGCGAAAGGCTATTTACAATTTGTACAGAAACCAGATGGCAGTTATAAGAGTCGAGGGACATGAAAGGGAAGCAGTGGTTGGGATGGGAGTAAGACAGGGTTGTAGCCTCTCCCCGATGTTGTTCAATCTGTATATTGAGCAAGCAGTAAAGGAAACAAAAGAAAAATTAGGAGTAGGTATTAAAATTCATGGAGAAGAAATAAAAACTTTGAGGTTCGCCGATGACATTGTAATTCTGTCAGAGACAGCAAAGGACTTGGAAGAGCAGTTGAATGGAATGGACAGTGTCTTGAAAGGAGGATATAAGATGAACATCAACAAAAGCAAAACAAAGGTAATGGAATGTAGTCTAATTAAGTCAGGTGATGCTGAGGGAATTAGATTAGGAAATGAGGCACTTAAAGTAGTAAAGGAGTTTTGCTATTTGGGGAGCAAAATAACTGATGATGGTCGAAGTAGAGAGGATATAAAATGTAGACTGGCAATGGCAAGGAAAGCGTTTCTGAAGAAGAGAAATTTGTTAACATCCAGTATTGATTTAAGTGTCAGGAAGTCATTTCTGAAAGTATTCGTATGGAGTGTAGCAATGTATGGAAGTGAAACATGGACGATAAATAGTTTGGACAAGAAGAGAATAGAAGCTTTCGAAATGTGGTGCTACAGAAGAATGCTGAAGATTAGATGGGTAGATCACATAACTAATGAGGAAGTATTGAATAGGATTGGGGAGAAGAGAAGTTTGTGGCACAACTTGACCAGAAGAAGGGATCGGTTGGTAGGACATGTTCTGAGGCATCAAGGGATCACCAATTTAGTATTGGAGGGCAGCGTGGAGGGTAAAAATCGTAGAGGGAGACCAAGAGATGAATACACTAAGCAGATTCAGAAGGATGTAGGTTGCAGTAGGTACTGGGAGATGAAAGAGCTTGCGCAGGATAGAGTGGCATGGAGGGCTGCATCAAACCAGTCTCAGGACTGAAGACCACAACAACAACAACAGTGTTAAATGACTTGCCGGCCGCGGTGGTCTCGCGGTTAAGGCGCTCAGTCCGGAACCGCTCGACTGCTACGGTCGCAGGTTCGAATCCTGCCTCGGGCATGGATGTGTGTGATGTCCTTAGGTTAGTTAAGTTTAAGTAGTTCTAAGATCTAGGGGACTGATGACCACAGATGTTTAGTCCCATAGTGCTCAGAGCCATTTGAACCATTTTTGTTAAATGAATTGTCTTCTGTATTTTACAAATGGTGCTCAACCTTCATTTGGGTGCAACCCTTCCAACCCTCAAGCAATCAATAAATCGCGGAAAGCGTACCATTATCGTTTCATCTGATCATGGCCAATAACCTCAGCTGAAAGTAGTAAGTAATCAATAAAAATAATAAATTGCCATCTTGACTAATAATGGACTTTTTTGTGAATCCAATAGGAGTAAATAAATCCACTCTGTCCGTGGCAGTCTATCCTGTCCAGCCTTTCGCTAAATTTGCTGGGCAGTTAAGCGAAGACATCAACAAGAGTAGTGAGATTGCGCTTAGGGTAACTCTTTTGAAATATTAGGTACGAGTGACATAAAAAAATGCCAGATGCCTCTAAACAGAAACTTGTACTTACATTTCAAAAATACAGCCTACCATTTTTAAAACACTTGTGCCGCTGCAACACAACTTGGTGAACGGCCGTCTCGTAAAATTCCTGGAGCTGGTTTATGAACCAGTTACAAACGCGCTGAAACGAGGTGAATCGTTTACCTTTCAGAGCCCTCCTTAGCTTACCAAAAATGGCATAATCGGAGGACGACAGGACCGAAGTGTCTTTAGCTTACCAAAAATGGCATAATCGCAGGACGACAGGACCGAAGTGTTTGGTGACTGAGGACATCCCATTTGAAAGTCTGCAGGAACTCCTTCACTGTGTTTGCTATATGGAGCCTTACATTGTCGTGGAGCAGAAAGACCTCGTGAATGAGTGGTTTCAGTTTGATCGATTTGCGAAGGGAGATCAAAAATCGTACGTATCGCTGCGCAGTCATCGTTGTCCCAAGCTGGAGGAAGTCGTTAAGAAGGGGACGGGGTGTTTTATCAAAGAAGAAAGAAAACATAACCCTTCCTGCATTTGTGTGGACATCCTTGGATTTTTTGGGTGATAGAAACCCTGCATATTTTCACTGGAACCGAGACCAGACATGACATCAACTCATTCCCTTTCTTGGAAAAGCACTGCAGGTGTTGCAGAGACATTCTAGATGTTTCCTGTGATGTGTAAAGACCGTGATCTCTCTTTGGGTGCACACTCCGCGAAATTTCAATCTGTCTTTGATGATGGCGTGAACACTTCCGACGCTCAGTCAGACATCCGCGGCAATAGCTGTTAACCGCAGCTCGCCGTTCTTGAATACTGAGGATATGCACCTGATGGACAATAACATCGGTAATGTGGTGTAGCGTTTCAGACCGTGCATCGTCGGCGAACGAGATTCGTCCTTCTCAGGGTGAATCGCTTGTGTCACTCCATGATCCTTGCGACGGAAATTCATTGTTCTCCGTATACTTAGGCCGTTATTCGCTCAATTTTTGTTCCCCGCACTCCTTCCGCTGTCAGGGAACAGAATACAGCGGCTTGCATCTCGTTCACTATTTTGAGCGCGACTGAGTGCAGCACATGATCCAGGCGTGCGTGTACTCGCTCTGTTCAAATGGTTCAAATGGCTCTGAGCACTATGGGACTTAACAGCTGAGGTCATCAGTCCTCTAGAACTTAGAACTACTTAAACCTAACTAATCTAAGGACATCACACTCATCCATGCCCGAGGCAGGATTCGAACCTGCGACCGTAGCGGTCGCGCGGTTCCAGACTGAAGTGCCTAGAACCGCTCGGCCACTCCGGCCGGCGCACTCACTCTGTCGTCGTATGGCTGGGCACCCGTGTCCCCTTGACTGCGAGTTTGGGATTTCACGAGGAGAACACGGCTGGTATCATAACCTGATTCCCAGAAACTTCGTTCAGTGGAAGAAGGGGCGAAACAAACGAACACGTCTCAGCTTATCCGTAGGTACTCTAACGTTTCTGAAAAAGCGAGTATCAAAGTTTGCGACGGAATTTAGATGCTTTTTAGCGAGTGATAAGCTCAGTCCACCAGCTGGCACAGTGGCTAACATCGTGGTTTGTCACTTTTGCGTGTTTACTTATTTTATTATAATTTAATTTATTCATTTATCTGCCCCCTGTCCGTAGAAGGTTACGACACGAATGTGTCTTATCTCGTTAGGCGATACGAGGGCTTTATATTAAGCGTAAATTACGACTGGATTTAACAATAAGTGTCATAAATTTGTTATGCTCGCATAATATATGTGTATATCGTATTTTTAGGGGTTATAATCTTTTTCAGTTCTCATATTCTTATATTTCATTCTTATATAAATTCTTAATTTTTATGCTTTACTCTTATGTTTATTGTACAAGAAGATTTGGTGCACACCCTTGGGTGATACCGATCGTAGAAACATTCGGAAAAGATATTCCGAACATTACGCGCATCGCGCGAAGACAGATTTGTCACAACGACATTTCTTCGTATGAATTTGTCTCCGGAAAGAAACGCGGTTTAACATTGCTGAAGATTTCACGGTTGTCAATACTTTCGCGGCTAACTACACATAACGGATCACTTTTCCGAAAACTGGTGCTTGCAGTTGATTATGAATCGAGATACACTACAGGTATTTCACTGAACACTATTTTAAACAAATTTTCCATTCATTTATTGTTTCGTTTTTTAATTCATTCACTTGACTTAGAATTAGTAGAGGAATAAGACTAATGTTATTTCAAGTTGCACTGGAATACATTCGTGTATCAAAGTTATATGGACGTGGGAAGATAAATAAAAAACAAAATTAATAATTAGGCTTCGAACACGAGGTACAAAAGTGTGAAACCGGTACGGAAGCCACTGTGCTGCTCTCTAAAATCGCATAAAGTACCTTGAAAACTTTGAAACTTTGTCCGTGGCTTTCTCAGGGACGGCTGAGTATTTATGGATAAGCCTAGACAGGTTTTCGCTTATTTTGACCCCTCTCCCACTGGGGGAAGTTTCTCGGAAATCAGGTTATGGCACATCGCGTGTTCTTCTCTTTAGTAGTCGTAGAAGGACTGCACCCTCTTCCGCAGGCGGTGACATTACGATCTTTTAGCGATTGTCATTTTACAGCTTGCGGCTCGTTTCTTCTTGAATGCATGCTATATCATCCGCGTTAGAGGCTGAAGTTTTTACGTTGTAACATTCAGTGCACTGCAGAACGGTTCACGCGTCCTTTATAGTTTATTGATCAGCCAGCCACATTTCTTTCAGGGTTTTAAATAGTGTGTCTTAATCCTAGGCCTTCATGAAATAAGTTAAAGTCGCCAGAAACTTCTTGTGTCTGAGTTCCACCTACGAAAAAAAAACAAAAAAAAACAAAAGATTTAAATTTGATAGCCGGCCGAAGTGGCCGTGCGGTTAAAGGCGCTGCAGTCTGGAACCGCAAGCCCGCTACGGTCGCAGGTTCGAATCCTGCCTCGGGCATGGATGTTTGTGATGTCCTTAGATTAGTTAGGTTTAACTAGTTCTAAGTTCTAGGGGACTGATGACCTCAGCAGTTGAGTCCCATAGTGCTCAGAACCATTTGAACCATTTTTTTTAAATTTGATAAACTGCTTGGAAAAGACAGTATTTAATATTTGTTTTGCGAGGACAACAGCCAGTAACTTAGGTACTAGGCAGTATCCATTAGTTTAGCTGTTACGACGTAGCTACCGTTAGATGTTCAGGGTTAGCTTATCAGCCCGACGAAAGCACTTAAAATATATACCGGAATCCAGGAAATAAGATAAAAAGTGTTTTCGAGAGCGTGTGTGAGTAATAAACAAGGTAAGAAGATTTCAGATACCGATGAAACGTTTCCTCGAACGCCGGAGAGAACCGCCGACAAAGAATAAGTGGTGCGGGAGTGACGGAGCCGTATAAAAGAACGAGATTTCTCGTGTGTTTTGAATTGCTACCACTGTCCCGGTTGACTGGTCCCATTGTGCGAGGTGGAGCACCCACTCGTAACTCGAGCCCCGCTTTGTTCCTTTACGGCGGCGACCACTCGGCGCGGGGCCCCGCTATTTTCTTTATGACGCTTTTTATCTTGTCCGCGAGTTACGGCGCTGAAGCTCGCAGTAGGTGGAGAAATATTTTCGTTACGCCGGCGGGGCGGAGACGCATAAGCGCGGCCACGGCCGCGCGGTGCTGCGGTGCGACATTTGCCATTGTGCTGTCACGCTAACGAGCTATCAGGCGCCAGGTAGAACAGCCGCGCCTGTCACGGCCCGCCACTTGTTAGGCGCTGCTCTGGCCTGCCGGCCGGACGTCATTATACAAAGTAAGACAACGGGCGGCCACGTGCCCCAGTCGCGACGATAGAGACAACGCCCAGCCGCGATCGGGCTCCGCCGAACGACGTCTTGCGGGACTACAGTTGTCCCGTTTCCTCGTGCGGACAACTGTATACGGAATATAACAAAAGAGGTGGTTCCCAATGCAGGAAACCGTTTCGGTTACTGAGCCGCGTCAGTTCACTTGGAGCTTTCTGTGATTTACGCTAACTAGTCAGAAGTGTCCGGACACCCCAGTCTCATGCGGAATTGTCCACTAGACGTCGCGACAGGCGGACCATCCCTTATAAAAGGAGGCGAGGAATATTGATTGGTCCGGGGAGCTCAATGACTTCCAATGTTCAAATGGCTCTAACAAGGGAACCTCCCCATCGCACCCCCCTCAGATTTAGTTGTAAGTTGGCTCAGTGGATAGGCCTTGAAAAACTGAACACGACATATGCGTCACATGACAGGAATATGTTGTCCACCGACCTAACTTGTACACTTGGCGAATGGGTAAAAAGATTCTTCTACTTTGCCCGATTTAGGTTTTCTTATGGATGTGATAATCACTCCGAAAAAAGTGATGAAAACGTAAGAGTTTGTCACATAAACTGCAACAAATGAATGCAACAGTTTCACAGTCGCACAGTATTCCCTGTGCTCTGTCAAAACATATGTTTTTAAAGTTTTCAAATTTTTCCGTGTGTACACCGTCAAATCCTGTCCAAGCAAATCTGAACATGTCCTGGAATTTTGGAGAGCGAAGCTGATTATGTGTGAGTGCCTGAACTTTGATAATTATCTGAAAATAAAAAATTAAACTTTTCACTCGAGGGAAGACTTGAAGCCAGGATCTCTCGTTCCGCAGCTGCTCACGCTAACCACGGGACCTCGGCACTCCTGAGCTCATACCGTCCTTGATATTGCCTATCTTGCGCATGGACTACTCAGTTTGTATATTTTGCTTATTTTTTTCAAAGTTCCACAGAACTTCTTCATGTTTTCTCGATTGATCTGTGTTCAGTTTTTCAAGGCCTATCCACTGTGCCAACTTATAACTAAATCTGAGGGGGGTGCGATGGGGAGGTTCCCTTGTAAGGACTATGTGACTTAATATCGGAGGTCATCAGTCCCCTAGAACTTAGAACTACTTAAACCTAACTAACCTCAGGACATCACACACATCCATGCCCAAGGCAGGATTCGAACCGGCGACCGTAGCAGCCGCGTGATTCCGGACTGAAGCGCCTAGAACCGCTGGGCCACCGCGGCCGGCAAATCTCAAGGGATCTCACCTGGGCAACAAATCCCTCATGGACATTTCAGCCCTTATAAAACTGCCCAAGTCGACTCTCGGTGATGTGGCAGTGAAGCGGAAACGCGAAGGAACAGCCACAGTTGAACCGAGACAAGGCAGACCTAATGTACTGACGGATAAGGACCGTCGAGTGGTCGCATGATGGTCTTCAAAAATCACATAAAATCAGTGAAAGGCATCAGTCATTGGTTCCGAACAGCTATCAGCAGGCTAGCTAGCAGAATGACTGTTCGCAGAGAGTTACTAAGAATGGGGTACAACGGTCGACAGCTCGTCGTGACCCGTACAGTTTTGTTGTCAATGCTAAGCGTCGCTTGATTTGGGGGCACCAGTGGGCAGTGGACGTCTCGAAATGGGTGATTTGATGAACTGCGCTTGCGGCAGTCAGATGGAAAGGGTTTGGTCTCGCGAATGCCTGAGAACGTTACCAGCCAGTCATCATGTGTAGTCCCAAGAGTAAAGTGCGAAGGAGGTGGTGTTAACCGTTTGGGGGCGTTGTTGGGGATTGTAGTGTGGTCCACTTATTGCGCTTAAAAAGAAAACAAGCTAGTTGTGGAAGAAATGGACACAATTTACAATATTCTGTACTGCCTACAGTAGTGCCGCACCTTGTCGTAAATCAGAATCTGTGAGGCAGCGGTTTCTGCATTTAAATAATCCTGAAATCGAACGGCCTGCCCAGAGTCCAGACCTGAATCCAATGGTACACCTTTAGTGTGAGCTATAACCTCGACATCGCTCAAGCCCACAGTGTTCCACGTCACTACTATTTCTGGTTTCGTCCTCCCCCGGTAGCTGAGTGGTCAGCGCGACAAGCTGTCAATCCAAAGGGCCCGGGTTCGATTCCCGACTGGGTCGGAGATTTTCTCCGCTCAGGGATTGGGTGTTGTGTTGTCCTAATCATCATCATTTCATCCCCATCGACGCGCAAGTCGCCCAAGTGGCGTCAAATCGAAAGACTTGCACCATGCGAACGGTCTACCCGTCGGGAGGCCCTAGTCACACGACATTTCATTTCATTTCATTTCTGGTTTCGACTGTTAAGGAAGAATGGGCTGCGTTTCCGCCACTGACATTTGAGACACCTCATTGACAGTGCCCCCAGTAGAGTTGAAGTCGTGAAAGAAGTGGACACAATTCATATTATCGTCCATTACCAAGCGTCCAGATCGGATAATGTACATTTTCATGGTCGTTGTTATGCCGGAGTCAAGGTAGCCCCTGAGGGCCGGCAACCCATAGTACACCACAGGGGACAGGATTGTCTATGTCCAAGGCGTACCAAAAGCACCATGGTAAACACCGGCTATTTACATAGAAGATTATGGAAACAGACATTCCGAGCACTACTTTCTGCAGTGGGAGTTCGAGCCACGGTCTGCAGGAAGTATCACTACGCCAAAAACTGATTGGCTGGAGACAGCTATTTAGAGGCTAGAATCAGCCCCGAAGTTTAGTTCACTCCGAATGCCGACCTCGTAGAGTTCGACCTCTGAAGATTACGTCTTCGTCTCTGAATTGTACTTTTACTAGTCTGTGTGTGTGTGTGTGTGTGTGTGTGTGTGTGTGTGTGTGTGTGTTACCACGAACCTTTGTGGAAAATTAGAAGTGAACTTTTGTTTACCTCAATTAGGAGACTTTTACTGGCATCGTTATTGTTACATTTCTTTTGTTGTTCAGTCATAAAGCCTGTAAACTTACATAAATAAAAGGTGTGTTTGTGAAAAATTGCGAATTGTCAGTCACAACAGTCGTCATGGGTAGAAGTCTGTCTCTCATGTTTTATTTTACGAGGATTGTCCAGAAAGTAATGCACCGCTTTTCTTTTCTTCAACAATTCTTTATTGATCATAATGAGAATCACACACATGAAAGAATGGTGTTTTATTTACACACCCTATTTTTCCACGTCGCTCGAAGGCCTTCCTCCAGTGCAAAACAAGGGTGTGTATTCCCTGTCGGTACCAATCCTTGTCCTGGCGGCGGAGGCAGTGCCTTCATTTGCTGATTCTCTAATCCAGCGTCAACTGCCGAGTCGTAATGCGTCTGTCCTCGCGAATGACAACATCAGCTCGCTGCAACATGCTAGGTGTGACAGCTGTGGATAGTCTCACAGACCGCTACAAATCGTGGAGCTCCGCCGAACTACCTTCTGATGACCTCACCCTCCCTGCCCAGCGACTAACTGTACTTCTGTCGACAGCAGATACTCCATAGACTTTGCGCAAGCGTTTACGAATATTCCCCGCAGTTTCTTTCTTCGCAGTGAGAAATTCAATGACGGCACGTTGCTTGTAATGCACATCACCTGCAGACGCCACTGGAAACTGTGCTGCAGCTACGTTATCTGCGGAAGTGACGGAAACTTGGCGCGCTCACTCAGGAGACTTCAAATAATACATGTGTAACGTTTCGCATTCGTTGCATTGTTTTCGGCTCAGAAAAACATGCGGTGCACTACTTTCTGGGCAACCCTCGTATTTTATTTTTACAATCTGTCTTTTGACTACTTTGCTGTGGTCCATCCCCAAATCGTCTCAGAGTGCATTCGCATCAACCGTCGTCAATTATTAGCTGCATATATTCGAGTCTCTGTCATTCCATACAGTTTTGACGCTCACCAGCTCCCTTCAGAACCTTGAAAGTTATTCCCTGGCATAGTGACATACGTACTGTCATCCTGTCCTTCCTGTAGTACCTGAACAGCAAATCAGTTTCATGAAACTTCCTGGCAGATTGAAACTGTGTACCGGACCGAGAAAGGGTCGTGAGCCGTGCTTGGGTAGCTCAGATGATTGACCACTTGCCCGCGAAAGGCAAACGTCTCGGTCCGGCATACAGTATTAATCTGCCACGAAGTTTCATGTCAGCACGTACCCCACTGCAGAGTGAAAATTTCATTCTGGAAATCAGTTTCAGCACAAATTTATTTCAGGTTTGCAGACGGCTATACGAAACGTGCGAGTAACTATTCAGCAAACTGCAAAGGGGCATCAGGTGTATACTAGAACTGGTGGTGGTGGTCCAAGCAATGTGCACACTAACAGTCTTGGTTACAGGCCGCAGCCGATTAAAGATTCACGCCTGAATAGTTCGGTAAACAAAACACACTTTAGGGTCGATGAGAAACGTGGCTGCTGTTTTGCCTGTCATTACTTAACGTAATTGGTACATGCGACGAAATTTCCGAAGGAGCGTTCATGAGTCAGTACGTCTTGTGCAGCTTTCTTTGGAGTATGAAATATTAAAAAAAAACAACTGCTTGCGTCATTCACGTTTTGCCACGACGAGTTTCGGAGGCTCTCACCCTCATCTTCAGGTGGGTCAGTGGACTGCATTTCATCTGTATTTTCTTGACGTACCCAGTTGGCTGTTTTGAGTTAATTACACTACGAATAAGATACAATACACACTCTTTAACGTAATATGGCACTGAAGTCACAAATTTTAAACAATAATAAATTTGCTTATAGAATGATGCAGCCGAAGGAACCCTGAAGGTCGTCAAAAGAATACGTTTTCGTCTTTAGACGGCACACAAATCGAACTAACAACGTTAAAAGTCCAGAGATTTATCTGTGTGCCATCTAAACATCATAATGTATATTAATCACATCCTCAGAGTTCTTTTTCCTGTAACGTATTGGACGTAGCTGTATAGCAAATTTGTGATTACAGAGCTATATTACGTTAACAAGTGCTAATTATACCTTATTTGTGGCGAAATGAAACTCATACCAAACAACTGGTTACATAAAAGTGAAGTAGTCCACTGCTCTGCTGAAGAGGAGGATGAAGGCCCTCGCAAAGCATTGTGAGAGAAAATAAAAAGTGACTGACAGATTTTTGTTATAACTTGCCTTTTATTTCATATACAGTCAGAGTTTACAAACCACAGTCCAACATGGGCAGCATAAAATTTATGTTTCGGCTGATTCGGTGGAATGTGAAAGCAATGTCTCGCAGAGCTCTTGCGAGCGGCATCCAATAACGTTTTGGCTAGCGAAAAGGGGCCGATTTTTGGTTTAGCAGTCGTGATGGACGGCGTTTGTTTTGTTGTTTTAATCGAATTGTAACTTCTGAACTGGACAAACGCGGATCTAAATGGAGACGCAGACTACTTTAATTTGGTGAGATTGCAGATTGCTGTTACTCATAGGGGGACGCATTGCTACTATGATTTTCTACGTTTACTTAAAAGTCATTCTATTCCCAATGTTTCTTTCACTCATGATGAAATCACTCTTTTTACTGATGGCTTCCGTCACCGCGTTCGGTGATTTGAGAACGGAGAACGGGTTTGAGCCTTGTATCCATGGGGGTGAGGCAATCCACTCAGTATTTCATTATCCGCTGTTGTATAATCCTTACGTAACCTCTCTTAGGTGGAGGCAAGCCAATTAGAAGTCTTATTAGCTTTCTGTCGAGCATTATTTTCGACTGTTTATGTAATTACACATTAACAGTTTTATGATTTTTCCTTTGCTTGTACTGGGAAATCTTTCCTCTATCCAAATTTCTTGATTCTACGTCAAGGCGAAGTGCAGTAAAGGTGTTAATGACTGAGTTTGCGAGCAGCAAAATATATGAGATAAATGGCCATAACTGTTGATTGCATTGACTTAGAAGTTTCCTTTTTTACATCGTCTAGGTTCCGTGTACCTTAACATCTGATATAAATTTCAACGTCATACGTCTACCCGTTCCTGAGAAAAAGAGGTCTGAAAAGTTGGTCAGACAGACTGTAATCCCTGACACAGTACTCGTTAAAGCCTGTGCTATGGTAAGTGAGCGGGATTCACCTTATGAGAAAGGATTTACGTATAGATATCGACCGCGTGTACCTGAATGGTGGCAAATCAGACTTACATCCACTCTGTAATAACAATGATCCGTCAAGTAAGTTCGAAATGCAACTACACGTCAGAATGGATCAAAAGCAACCCAGAAGATGCTACCAATTAGATAATTACACGGTCGCCAGCCTAATTAGGCATTAACTGAGTTCCTTCCCTATTCAAGTTGGTATATATTCATGCAAAACAACAAGTTGTAACACTGCATAATATAGTCTAATTTTAGAACCAGAAAATCTATTGAGCTGATAGTTTCACGTTCTGTACTGATATGGAAAATCATGAATACGTAACACTACACTATAATGTTTACTACAAAACTTTATACTGCCTATTAATCTGATTAAAATCGGGCTTAGGTTACCCTAGAAATTGCACTTTCGTACCACACACAAAATGTCAATTTTGATAAAAATAAATTTTGTCTTTTATATTGCCTTTAACTTTTGCTGGTCAAGCCAATTTAGAACACGCCAGAATGCAAATGGATAAAGGGGGGACCCAGAAACTGTTATGATCGCTCTACTTAAAAAAATGATTACTGAATTGATATTCATTCAAGATTTCCAGTATATAAGTTACTACTCTTTTCATCTTATTTACAGCTCATTTAAATGCCTTTAAATCTGTCTCGAAATAATAAACTTCATTACTATATCAATACTAAAGTTATCTTTCAACTTCATTAGACCTTCGTTATTCATTTACTGGTTCATTAACAAAACATTTCTTTAAACACCATTCTAATATAGCTAGTTCTGCAAATAATTATTATTAACACAAATTTTAATTTTCATTTCGGGACACTCGGATTGCACAACATTTGGAAAGGACCCTGTCTAGGTTAGTTGTGAGGATAATTAAATGATGGAAAAGTTCTGGTAAAATTTAGGTTATTATTTCACCAAACAAACACAGTTCACTCTCTGATACATACGAATACAGTACTAAAAGTTTCAACCTGCTAGTATCGATGCGGCGGTTGGCGGGCGGCAAGATGGCGAGGAACAGAGCACACATGCAACCACAGCTATGGCTCTTGACGTATCGCCACTTTAATTCTTCTTAGCGTTGCAACACTTTTCCATTTAGTGCCTATGGAATTTTGCCATGCTGTGTGGGCGTTGGAACGGCATACCCGAGGCTCAGTGGAAGCTATGTCTTCCAGGAGAGCCTCCTCGCTCCAGGTGTTGGTCAAATCAGTGCTAAACTCCAACTACTGAGCCCGTTGTGCCGTGCAGTGCCCGCGCGCATTTTCCCGCGCTCGCCTGCCATCCACCTTTTACCGCTCCCTTACACACAGGGTATTCACCGAGGTTTTGCATTCTACATATACACATTGCCTACGTATGGACCAAACGCACAGTTACAATTTTAAACATCTTACAACAGTCTCAACATTTGTTACATTTCAATTCTATTACAATATTACTTGACATTTGACATAAACATTAATATTCACATTGAAACTTGTTTACATTTTTCTTAACACCATGGCATGAAACAAAAAAATTGAAATCAAAACATCAATTACACAAGTTTATCGAAAAATCAGATGGGAAGAATTACTTATATGTACAATATTACAGAGTCGGTGTTGTTACAAGACAGATACCAAAGTGATACTGTACTGGTTTCGTTTTTACCAGTTCAGGTACGGAATCCTAAAAATGGCACCACAATACTGTCACATAACACGTAACATATGAGAATTGAGGATATCCGTGATGTGTCACTGTGGTGTAATAATACCGTCAGTCCCTACCATTCGTGGCCTGAAGTCATACCCGATGGCTCCCAACATATGACGCCAGGAGTAAACACCGCAGTGACTCTGCCAAACATTGGAAGAATTGCTTAACTTCTCTCCCAATTAAACTAAAGTTAAATTTTTATGACTGAATATTACCTTGTTACTTGAATGGTAACTTTTTGGGGAGAGAAATCTCTTCCCAATATTTTGACACTAGTATCTGTCACACTCCCAGGTATAAATTTAATTCCTAATTGAGTTTTGAAGTCTATAAGACAAAATAATGAAAAAAATGGTTCAAATGGCTCTGAGCACTATGGGACTCAACTTCTGAGGTCATTAGTCCCCTAGAACTTAGAACTAGTTAAACCTAACTAACCTAAGGACAGCACACACATCCATGCCCGAGGCAGGATTCGAACCTGCGACCGTAGCGGTCTCGCGGTTGCAGACTGCAGCGCCTAGAACCGCACGGCCACTTCGGCCGGCTCAAAATAATGAGACAGTTACATATCATAATCGTATTCTGTCTGCCTCTCAATGTCGAAGTCAGCACATGGAATAAAATTTCTGTGGCCCTGCAGAATTCCGGCAATCGTCAACTTTGAAATTTCTTAAAATAATCAGAGGCACAATCGTACGCCGTGGGGAAGCCGCCTTCGGTGCTATGACGTACTCTCTCTGCATCATGGGAATCAGTGTTCAAGTTATGTATTAATTTCGATAAGAGACCAGAAATTAAATTTTAAAAATAGAGCGTAAACGACCATGGTTCTGGCCTGACTTATAACGAGTTACGACGTACCAACTAATGTACCGCGCCATAGACAAGCGAGAAGTGAAAAAACCAAAGAATTAGAAGTACCTTTTCCATTCACGAAATTATATTTTCCCGTAAATGATCTTCATAGCTACATTTTCGGATACGTGATCCTCTAGTATGTGATGAAACGTTATCATAATTAATCAAATTATATTTCGTATTCAAAAAGGCAGCTTTCAACAATGCCGCTAATTACATTTCCCCTGAGGTCTTACTCTCCGCTAACGCTAAATCAGGCTTAAGTAAGACCATAGTACACGTAATGTTCCACATTATATCCACAGAATTTTTATAGCACGAGTCCGAGATAATATGTCTCCCGCAGTCGTAATAAGTCTTTGATCCATATACATGACTTGCGCAGGTGCACGTGAATAATCGCGCTCAAGAATAAAACGTGACATGGGGAGGATGATAATACAATGGTTCTCTCTCCATGCCGTCCCCATACTCGCCAACGATGGTCAACTACAGTAGCACAGAACTATGTTTCATTTTTGTTTACAATGTAATCGAGAGTACACGATTAGTAAGCACTGCACCACCTCAAACGCCGCCGTCTACCCTGTGTTATTACCGGTAGCCTACGCAAGGGGCGGCAATTCCCTAGCCCCGCTATGGCTGGTCTCTGAGCAGTGGTAATGGATGACACAAAATGTTGCCGGGAGTCCTTCGCTTGTTCTCGGATGTCAGGTACAAATGTGAAGGAATTTCGATGTGCCTGGTGCTAAATACGGTGATCCTCTCTTGTGATGGTCAGACGTGGTCAACTGGAACCATGCCGACCCATATGCCATGAAGTTCAAAATCTGGACGCTGTTACATGCAAACGCCCCACATATCTGGATATTGTTCGATTCGACCAGCCGGCGAAATGGAGGCTCACCTAGAGGCATTTTTTAAACTCTGACGCTTGCTGATAACGGTGAAACGTCCCCTTTGAACAATTATACGTGACTGTGCTTAACCTGACACACAATATTTTGTTAGCGCAACGCAATCTGACTTTCAAAATTCCCTACAAAAGATTGGCCCTGACTAACATTAAACTATACCTTTCACAAATCACTTACCTCACAAAAATCTTCGCTGCTCAAGCTACTGCAATACAGCAAGCGCCACTACTGCCAGCTAAATAAAAGATTCAAACTATGGAAGGCACTAACTACTGATAGGGATAGTTAGCAAATGAAAGATATTAATAGAGAACAAACAATGTATTTACCTTAATATCATCACAAGTCATAATATATATATCAGTTCATGACAAATTGCAAACCTCCGCCATCTCTCTCCCCACATCCACCACTGCTGGCGGCTCACCTCCAACTGCGCAACGCTACGCGCTGTTCACAGCCAGCTGCCGCTGCCCAACACTACAATGGCAGACAACAATGCAAACTAGCCACAGACTGCACACAGCACAGCCAGTGATTTTCATATTGAGCGCTACGTAACGTTGCCAATAAGAAAACATAAACAGCCTACTTACATAGAGAAAACATAAACAGCCTACTTACATAGAGAAAACATAAACAGCCTACTTACATAGAGAAAACATAAACAGCCTACTTACATAGAGAAAACATAAACAGCCTACTTACATAGCCCCCATGCTCCCCACAAAAAATTTTTTTACAAATGGTGTTGGGCACTGGCCAATACAGATTTGACAAAAATTTTTCACAGTTACAGTAACAAAGATATAAAATGCACACACTTATTAATATTATGTTGGTCAAAAGCTCAAATTTTCTCACAGTCCATAAAGACAGTCCTAATCGTACATAACAGGAGAATAGCAGTGTTTTTCTCAAAGTCTGAGCAGTAAAAGAAAATGCACACAGAAGTAGTGGATTTCCATGCAGTCTTGAAGAAGTAGTGTTGACCTTCCAACGGAAAGACAGTGCTGACTCTCGACATGCAGACAGGTAATGGGCCACAACAGAGCAAACCCACAGCAGAGTCATTCGAAGTTTTGAAGAATATTGGTAGGTAGGTCATCACAGAGCAGACCCACTGTAGTCCTGGTAGAGATTGTGGTATTGGTGGGCCACCAGAGGTGCAGACCCACTGCAGTCCTTGTAGAAATGGCCAGCAGCCATCTGTTGCGATTGTGCAGGTGCACATTCACCATCGAAGAGTCTTGCGGAGAATATAGCAAGTCCATAAACCACCACTTGTGCACTCACAAAGTTTCTGGAATTGTCCTTAGATCCAGCAATGCTGTTATCCAGTCCCTTGCTGAGTTATTAACACACGTGCAAACACTCACAGTCCCAACTTCTCACATATTATCCATATACTATGACCAACAGAAACGTGTGCAGTGAAATGTTACTTAATTGGAAGAACTGGTAACAATTACAATTTTATAACATGAGAATACAATAACAAAGGTACACAATACATCATTAAAAACATAACAATATAGATAACATTTGTAGTAATAGGGGCTTTACAAAAGAATAGAAATAGACATATACGTCAGTGTTACAAAAATAGTGACATAAGTACATACATAAAATAATGAGAATAGTTTTCGAAACATTAATTTTACACATGAACATTGAAACAGAACAGAATTGTAAACAACTTTACAAAGAAAATAACATATTATTAATGCAACTTATATTTGAGGATAACAGTATTCCTCCTCATAGTGAATATAGCTTAGTATTAGAAGAGAAAAAAAATTCTATGAAACAGTACACAGAGACAGGAAGAAAACAAATACTCAAGGGTACACAAACACATAGTGGGATAACACCAACAGGAAAGGACAGGGTTCGTTTTCAGTGTAACATTTGGTACTGCAGTCCAACCCAAAACTTCATATATCTTTCCTCTTATTTCATCCTTTGTTTCCACCCAAAAAAAATTCTATCTAAGCATGCTTTCTGTATTTATATGTTCACACATTTCTTACCTCAACATTTATTTCCAAGAAAATCCTACCTAAACCTGTTTTATGTACTTTTTTCGTATTAATTCTCAATGCATTTCTTCCAATTAATCGCAACTCATTCTCTTATATAGTCTACCCCCTCTTAAGCTAACTTAAATCTACTGAGCTCAGATGTTAAACTAAGGGACGAGGCAATGCAGCATCACATAACAAATCAACACAAACAGCAATGCAAAAAAATGCAAATTGGCAAAGCTAGCAGCATAAATGAGCAAAAGTCAAATTCAATAACACTATGCCTGGCAAACAGCAGCAACTTATACCTAAACATGACATAGCGCAAGCAGAAAAAATATTACACTAAACAACAATGCAGATAAGGGAAATGTATATTCACATCTTAATGTCTATGTAATTAAAGTGGTGCACCACAAGAAGTTATTCTACCAAAAAGTTACCAATTACTTGAAAAGAAAATTATGAATGCAGTTACTAGTTCCTTCTTATTGTTCTTTCCTGTCCAAGTGCTCCTTTTTTAAAGAATGTGGATCATAAAATAATTATTTAATAGATCTGTTGACAGAAAGTGTTCACATTAGCAAATGCATTTCATTTTATAAAAGCAATGCTGCAACACAGCTGGAAACCAGATATCAAATGAAATAAGCAATTACGCAAACCAAAGCATAAAAATATCATTCAATAGTCATGTGACATTTCATAAGTTAGTAGAAATTCTCTCAACTCTCGTAGAAAGACGCTTGTCGTAATCAGGTGTGCAGATGTACGAATATTTCCCATCAATTCATAAGCATTTCAGTAATTAGCACAAAGTGCGAGTAATCATATGTTTTCAAGTAACGAGGGTGTCGCATTAGCGATGAAAGGCACACCCTAATGGCTTGTTCTCCAGGTGTTTGACACGTCCCACGTCCCCTTCTTTTTTCTACCTGTGCCGCTGAAAAGGGCTCGCAATAATGGCTTTTTCTCCAGGCGTCTGACACAGCTGGGTGCCCGCGACGCATTACGTGCAGGTGGTCACTTAACTTTCGTACGGAAATATTTACGACAGGAGATTCTGCTACCGTGGTAGTCTCATATAAAAATGTTTCACAGGTCAAGAATTAGCGTTGCAAATCTGTAGAAACAAAACCCTATAAATATAACAGTGTCCAAAAAAATTTTCAGTGGCATTGTGATACATTCATGCATATACACACACATTTCATAACTCTTAAAGTACGTTTCTTGGTTTCCAACATCCTTTTCATAAATCAGAGTCCCTAACCACTATTCATTATTCCTTACCTTATTCGTCGACACTTCTTCAATATTGCATCATAACAGATAAGTAGCATAATCAAATAACTCTTATAGCATCAGTCTATTAATCATAAACATACCTCAGCAGCATAATACACATCGTCGTCGTAAAAAATAACATCATAACACCTCAGTCAAATCTCAAAATCGTCGTAGCTTCCTTCAATAATTTCTAAGCCTAAAAAAATTCTCTGCTCATGTCAAAAGTGTCAGCTGCCTCAAACGTACTTTAAAAATCATGATCTCATACCAAATACATCATTCAAAGCTCTCATACTATCACAATGATTCCGAAAAAATATGAAGAGTTCACACAGTACAGACAAAATACAATTTCGTAAGTGTGAAGTTATCCAACGGTGTAATTACGTAAACATCTGTCACTGATATAGTAAAATAAATGTTTGTCTCTCTCAGTTACATAATCAGATAGCTGTGTAATTTGTGTGTTAGAGAAATATGGTACCGATGTGTAAAGTTGTATAAGCAAATACCATATTAGCTAGGGCTCCTTGTGCTTGCCAAACACATGGTACACAAAGTAAGCGTGTACCCCCCTGAGGATTAATGTAATTATACCCTCAGGTGTTACAGATTACAGCAATGGAATGAAATATATCACGGAAAACTTTCTTTGTAATTCAAAAATCTTTAAAAATAAATGTTTTAAGTACAAAATTAATCACTGAAATGCGTGTCCTGTAGCGCTAATGTGCATCTTGTTGTAAGATAATCTCTGTGGAAATGTCGTAGTTATTTTCCTCCGAAAGCTAAGTTCTGCAGAAGTCAATGTACTTACCTCATGATAACAAAAGTGAAATGCTTTGCGTATAGATATCGTAGTTATTATGCTTATTGGCGTGATGAAGAAAGTACTGTACAGTAACGTATTGTTATGCCACGAAAAAGGCTGTCTCATTGTTGCTATACCACAAAAGTTACTACTAAAACATATTTTACTTTGCAGAAGAATTCAGAAAACTGTGCAGATATAAAACAGAAACACCGCAAAATCAACATTGTAAATTGTCACTCATTAGTAGCGTCGTGATAAAATCGTGTTGCTGTCACATAAACTAACTATTGTCTCATCTGGTATCTCACAGAAAGTACTTTAAATCCGGAATGTATTTTCAAGTAAACCAAAATGTTGCATTAAAATCTCATTAGCAGTACTGGTAAATGTTCTAATCGTGCAACTAACAAGCAAGAATGTACACACACAATTACACTGTGTCGTCTGTTCGCAATAACAATGCATTCGTAATTTCTGTTTAAATAATTTCTCTTGGTTCTTGGCTGGATATTTAACTCCAAACATTGTTGCATGGTAACAGTTTCTAAAGCATACTAGTAACGTGAAGTGAAACGTTTTATGGCAAAGACAAAGTTAAAAGGCAGATTATCTGTCAATAAATGGTTTTACATGAGAAATGTGGTGTAAACCTTTACTCTTCATAGTACTCACAGTTTGGCTGGAATACAATTATCATGCAGTATACGTCGGTAAAGAATACTGGAATTTTTCTCAAGGTTAGCGTCTATGTTATTTTTCCCTGAGCCAGCGGCCGCACGCGGCTGCCTGCTGTGCGAGTCATTGTCTGTCTCTTTGTTGGCGCGCGTCGTTACTGGGATTAGGAGACCTAACTTCTACAAATTCACCGTGACGAGAGGGCCCTGCTCTGTTTGAATCCCGCCAGTTCTGATGAAATTCACGTCTGTCGTTTTGTCGGTAGTTTACATAGTTTCTTGTTTGTCGGTCATGTGGTGGAGAATTTCTCCCTGAATCGTAACTCTGCGCCGAACTGTTGCGTCTGAAGTTATTCTGCCTCCCTTGATAATACTTGTTTTGGTTCCCATATTGTCTGTTTCTCTGATTGTCTCTGTGATAGTCATTACTACGGAAATGCGATCTTTCTCTGTAACTATTACTACTCTGCCAACGGTTGTCATACGGGTGGTGTCTATTTTGGTCACGATTTGTGTGGTGAGAATAGCCTTGTCGCGTCCAGTTATCGTTTCTGTCGTCACGGAATTGTGACGGATGTGACCTGTAGTGATTGTTTTCCTGTTTTCGCATCCCGCGACTGTCTGTGTCAATTTCTAATTCTTGTAACAGTCCCTGAAAAGCTTCAATGTTGTCTTTGCAACGTCCTGCTAAAATAATATGTCTCAAATGTTCGGGCAGTTTGATTAAGCAAATGCGGATGAGTTCTGAGGGGCTGTATGGGTTTGAAAGATACTGATTCTTGTGCAACATGTCTTCAAAATATTTAACAAGACTGGAAAATTCAGATTGTTCGAAATGTTTCATCATTATGATGTTATGTTTTACGCGGTCTTGTGTGGCTTGAGACCAATATGCTGAGAGGAAGGCATGGTAAAACTCTCCTTCACTGTGGCAATCGTGAATTACCGATCGCATTCTTACAGCTGGTTCATTCTCCAAGTAGCCACACATAAATTCTAATCTGTGTTCCAACGACCAGTTGGGAGGAAAACAATGAGAGAATTGATGGAGCCACGCTTGTGGATGAATGTCGTTGCCAGAATTTTTAAATGTTTTGAATTTACGTGTAGTAATGAACAGCTTATAGTCAAAGTCATCATGTCGGCGAGTCGCATATCGGTCATTGTTAGGTCGTGTCGGCCGTTCCATCTCAAAATTCGGTGCACATTGCCAATTTCTTTCATAACTTCCGAAATGCCCTGTGTTATTATTTTGCGGCTTTTCCGTATTTCTAAGTCCCTCTTCCCGTGTTGGAGCGCGAGTGTCCTCTGAAATACGTAATTCTTGTACTACTTGTGCCAACTGATCTTGCACTTCCTGGATTTCTCTTTTGTACTGTGTATTGATTTGATTTTGATTTTGTTTGAATTTTCTAATTTGTTCATACTCTTCAGTGTCCATGAAAGCTACAGGTGTTGTGTCATTCAGATCATCATCTACCTTTGTAGATAAGTTAGTGAACTGATCTGAAAGTTCGGCTACTTTATCCGATAGTGAAATCATTTCCTCTCTATGTTTTTCTGAACCAAGTTTCAGAGTGTCCATTTGTATTGCAATCGTGTCTACTGTGACCTTTAAGTTTTCCTGAGTTTTTGCAAGTTGCATAACCGAATCGGTAGATGCAACTGAGTCAAATTTAGCTTGCAAGGTCTCATGATTTTCATGAACAATAATTTGCAGTTCTTTTATGGCTGCTTCGTGATTCTGTAATGCATTTTCATGCCGCGAAAAAATAGGTTGAAAATGCTTACAAATTTGTGTTTTTACGTCATTACAGACTTTTTGACATTTAGATTCAATGTTATGTAACTCAGTAGTTAAATCTTCACGTGTTTGTTCAAGAGTTTGCTCCAATGAGTCTAACTTTTTAAGATTTTGTTCCACTGTGTCTAACTTTTGAAGCTTTTGCTGTGTTTGTCTCTGATTTTGTTCCACTGTGTCTAACTGTTGCTGTGTTTGTCTCTGATTTTGTTCCATTTGTTGCATTAATTGCAATAATAATGTATTAGTGTCTGGAATCTGTTTCTCTACGCTGTTCGGCAGTGCATTTGCACCGGCAACATTCACATTTTGACAAGCAGAAAATGTGTCTTGACTTATTTGAGAAAACGGTGAGGATCCAAAACCTGAATCTACAGTATTTGCGAGATCGTGTCGTGTCATTTCGGCTTCCTGAGGCGAGCTATTGCCGACCGATCGATCGATAATGCTTCCCTCTTCACTAATTGTTTCACTGTCCACGCCATTGTTTGACGCCCGCTCCATTTCCCTATGCACGATTACCAAATTACTACTTTGAACATTAGTAAATTCATTACTCGGTGGCGCTAACACACTACTTTCATTTTCACTGTCATTTCTCAGTTTACTTTGTAGCCTAGTATTACGTTTTTCACACGCCATTATTGTCACAGTATTTCACACGACAACACAGAAAAACACAATTTGAAGAGCAAAAATAAGAGAACACATTAACATAACACTGAAAATAATATCTAGTTAATTACAGCTGCGAAATACTTGGTGCAAATCTATATGCATGCCACAACTGTTTTACTGTACAACAATGAAAGACTGCAACTACAAAGGAGATTTTCTCTACAATTACGCGCTAGCAATAAACAAAATCTACACTAATTACACAAACTACAAGAAAAAATCAGAAGATTCCAGTGAGGTATCCTTGGCTAAGGGTCGACATATGAAACGTCCCCTTTGAACATTTCTACAGGACTGTGCTTAACCTGACACACAATATTTTGTTAGCGCAACGCAATCTGACTTTCAAAATTCCCTACAAAAGATTGGCCCTGACTAACATTAAACTATACCTTTCACAAATCACTTACCTCACAAAAATCTTCGCTGCTCAAGCTACTGCAATACAGCAAGCGCCACTACTGACAGCTAAATAAAAGATTCAAACTATGGAAGGCACTAACTACTGATAGGGATAGTTAGCAAATGAAAGATATTAATAGAGAACAAACAATGTATTTACCTTAATATCATCACAAGTCATAATATATATATCAGTTCATGACAAATTGCAAACCTCCGCCATCTCTCTCCCCACATCCACCACTGCTGGCGGCTCACCTCCAACTGCGCAACGCTACGCGCTGTTCACAGCCAGCTGCCGCTGCCCAACACTACAATGGCAGACAACAATGCAAACTAGCCACAGACTGCACACAGCACAGCCAGTGATTTTCATATTGAGCGCTACGTAACGTTGCCAATAAGAAAACATAAACAGCCTACTTACATAGAGAAAACATAAACAGCCTACTTACATAGAGAAAACATAAACAGCCTACTTACATAGAGAAAACATAAACAGCCTACTTACATAGAGAAAACATAAACAGCCTACTTACAACGGTATCTCACACGAGTACGTGCTCGTCCATGTCCTTCACAGAGGTCTCTCAACATCAGACGCTGTTCACGCATATTGCATACTTACCATGCGTGGTAAATATACTACAGGGCCGACATGAACAACGCAAATGCATTCCAGTGATCGTTATAGCTGTCATAGAGAACTGCAGCTGTAGTCATTTAATATACATACACGCTGATCGTGTACCTACGTGTAGATGTTACACTGACATTCCACCATGTCTTCTGGGTGCTAAACTTTTTTTTTTTTTGTCGGGCAGTGTGTACCTTGGTGTTCCTAATTCAGGCGAATATTGCTATTTGTCCTTATCCATATTTACAACCGCGCGGAGTGGCCGCGTGGTTTGAGCCGCCACGTCACTGATTGCGTAGCCTCTCCTATTGGAGGTTCGAGTCCTCCCTCGGGCATGAGTGTGTGTGTTGTTCTTAGCATAAGTTAGTTTAAGTACTCTGTAAGTCTCGGGACCGATGACTTCAGCAGTTTGGTCCCTTAGGAATTCAAACACACACACACACACACACACACGCACACACACACACACACACACATAGTCAAAGTAAAATCGAAGTAGGGGAAAGTGGGGTAAAGTGGCAACTCTAAGTGAAAATCAATTTTCATTAAACCTTGACTATTGACAGAAGCTTGTGGCATGTACATGTTGACCTTACATACTGTAAGATATTACATAAAATTGTTATTTATTATTTATTTATCCGTTTCGCCCTCTAAGCAGCAAGCGGAACCATTAGTTAGCACTAGTCTTCTTAGCTTTCTTGTTCTTCTTTTCTTCCCAAAACTTCCTCATCCTTTCACTATCAGCCTGTCTTCTTTCTTGTGTCCATGCGTTTTTCAATTTCAGATTCTTTCCCTCTGGATTTTGGTTATGAGCATAAGAGAGTTGATTTTCTGTCTGTACGTAATCCGTGTGGTTTCTAGTGGGACAATACTGAGTTCCGTGAGGTCATTTTGGATTTCTGTAAGCCAGCGTGCCCTGGTTTGGCGAGTTCCTTTGATGATAAGGAAGATTTTATTGGTCATTTTAGAGGTGTCCATTCATGCTATATGTCCTTAGAATTTCAATCGTGTTTTCCGTGCAACTGACGTGAAACGTTCAGTTCTTGAGTACAGTTCTTCAGAGCTTTCGCGCATCCAGATATCATCTTGAATCCTGGGTCCATATATTTTCCCGAGTATCTGCCTTTCCAAATTCTCAATGTCCTTGATGTTGATATTTAATCATGTTGTTTCAGTTGCGTAGAGAGCTTCTGGAAGAGTGACCGTATGACAATGGTGAAGTCTGGCTTGGGTGGATAGCGATTTCTTATTGTATGTGTTCCACGTTATTGTATAAGCTTTACGTAACGTTTCTGCTCGTGTTTTTTAAGCTACTTTTTCGTTGCCAGTGTTGCTGATTATTTCACCCTAGTGCTTGAAGTGCTTAACTTGTTTGATGTCACCATATTTTGTTGCAAGTGGTTTCAGATTTGAACTTTTGAAGCCCATGAATTGTGTTTTCTCGTAAGAAATTTGGAGTCCGGTTTTGATGTCAACGTCATGAAGTTTAACGATGGCGTGTTTGGTTTCCTCGGGAGTCCACGTAATTATTACTAGGTCATCAGCAAAGGCATGGCATTTTATGCTGATTCGTTTGTCCTTTGTTCCCATATTTATTCCAGGTATTTCTTTCTCCCACGTCTTGATAATCTTGTCCAGTACCAGGTTGAAGAGGAGTGGGGAAAACCCATCACCCTGTCTCACTCCTGTCCTAATTTGAAAAGGTTCAGAAACTTCTTCCATGAATTTTACTTTTGAGATTGTGTCTGTTAAAGTCTGCTCAATTAATGAAGCAGTTTTGTTATCTACGTCATATTCACGAAGTGTAGTGAACAGACTGGTGCGATGAATCGACTCGTATGCTTTCTTGAAATCTACGCTGACAACTGTGCGGTTCGAGTGACGGTGTTGCAGTATGATCTTCAGGTTCCAGACCTGTTCTGTGCAGGATCGATGTGGGCGGAAGCCTGTTTGACATTCACCGATCCTATGTTCTGTCTGTTGTTCTGATCTGGTGAGAAGAGCACGTGAGAACACTTTGTAAGCGACTGGTAGAAGTGAAATACCTCGATAGTTGTTGGGATCAGTCTTGTCGCCCTTTTTGTGTAGAGGGTGAATCAAAGCAGTTTTCCAATCTGCTGGTATGACTCCACTTTCCTATACATTTGCAATGATAGTTTTTAGTTTGTCAGTCAAGAGTTCACCTCCAATCTTGAGCATTTGGGCAATGCTTTGTTGTTTTTCAGATGTTATACAATGTCTCCTATCTCCTCATCCGTAGGTGTAGTTGAATCCTCGTCTGGGGTCGCAACATGGAGGTCAAGTTTGTATTTATAGCTAAGGTAAAAGTATATTTGACGGGCTATATAAACGTTTTTCTGAATGCTTACATAGTGGCCACTGCTCCCTACGTAATGCCCTTGTCATCATTCCCAAATAGACCGCTTAGTTTAAAAAATGGGTAAGCTTATAGCTTTATTTCACCTTTTATTATTGTTGTTGTTGTTTTTGTTGTGGTCTTCAGTCCCGAGACTGGTTTGATGCAGCTCTCCATGCTACTCTATCCTGTGCAAGCTTCTTCATCTCCCAGTACTTACTGCAACCTACATCCTTCTGAATCTGCTTAGTGTATTCATCTCTTGGTCTCCCTCTACGATTTTTACCCTCCACGCTGCCCTCCAATACTAAATTTGTGATCCCTTGATGCCTCAACACACGTCCTACCAACCGGTCCCTTCTTCTTGTCAAGTTGTGCCACAAACTCCTCTTCTCCCCAATTCTGTTCAATACCTCCTCATTAGTTATGTGATCTACCCATCTAATCTTCAGCATTCTTCTGTAACACCACATTTCGAAAGCTTCTATTCTCTTCTTGTCCAAACTATTTATTGTCAATGTTTCACTTCCATACACGGCTACACTGCATACAAATACTTTCAGAAACGGCTTCCTTACACTTAAAACTATACTCGAAGTTAACAAATTTCTCTTCTTCAGAAACGCTTTCCTTGCATTGCCAGTCTACATTTTATATCCTCTCTACTTCGACCATCATCAGTTATTTTGCTCCCCAAATAGCAAAACTCCTTTACTACTTTAAGTGTGTCATTTCCTAATCTAATTCCCTCAGCATCACCCGACTTAATTCGACTACATTCCGTTATCCTCGTTTTGCTTTTGTTGATGTACATCTTATATCCTCCTTTCAAGACACTATCCATTCCGTCCAACTGATCTTCCAAGTCATTTGCTGTCTCTGACAGAATTACAAAGTCATCAGTGAACCTCAAAGTTTTTGTATCTTCTCCATGGATTTTGATACCTACTCCGAATTTTTCTTTTGTTTCCAGCACTGCTTGCTCAATATACAGATTGAATAACATCGGGGAGAGGCTACAACCCTCTCTCACTCCCTTCCCAACCACTGCTTCCCTTTCTTGTCCCTCGACTCTTATAACTGCCATCTGGTTTCTGTACAAATTCTAAATAGCCTTTCGCTCCCTGTATTTTAGTCCTGTCACCTTCAGAATTTGAAAGAGAGTATTCCAAAAAATGGTTCAAATGGCTCTGAGCACTATGGGACTTAACTTCTGAGGTCATCAGTCCCCTAGAACTATTTAAACCTAACTAACCTACTTACATCACACACATCCATGCCCGAGGCAGGATTCGAACCTGCGCCGTAGCAGCCGCGCGGTTCCAAACTGTAGCGCGTAGAACCGCTCGGCCACTCCGGCCGGCAGAGTATCTAGTCAACATTGTCAAAAGCTTTCTCTAAGTCTGTAAATGCTATAAACGTAGGTTTGCCCTTCCTTAATCTAGCTTCTAAGACATGTCCTAGGGTCAGTATTGCCTCACTTGTTCCAATATTTGTACGGAATCTTTCCCGAGGTCGGCTTCTACTAGTTAACCTACTAGTTTTTCCATTCGTCTGTAAGGAATTCGCGTTAGTATTTTGCAGCCGTGACTTATTAAAGTAATAGTTCGGTAATTTTCACATCTGTCAACACCTGCTTTCTTTGGGATTGGAATTATTATATTCTTCTTGACGTCTGAGGGTATTTCGCCTGTCTCATATATCTTGCTCACCAGATGGTAGAGTTTTGTCAGGACTGGCTCTCCCAAGGCTGTCAGTAGTTCTAATGGAATGTTGTCTATTCCAGGGGCCTTGTATCGACTCAGGTCTTTCAGTGCTCTGTCAAACTCTTCACGCAGTATCATATCTCCCATTTCATCTACATCCTCTTTCATTTCCATAATATTGTCCTCAAGTACCTCGCCCTTGTATAGACCCTCTATATACTCCTTTCATCTTTCTGCTTTCCCTTCTTTGCTTAGAACTGGGTTTCCGTCTGAGTTCTTGATATTCATACAAGTGGTTCTCTTTTCTCCAAAGGTCTCTTTAACTTTCCTGTAGGCAGTATCTATCTTACCCCTGGTGAGACAAGCCTCTACATCCTTACATTTGTCCTCTAGACGTGCCTGCTTAGCCATTTTGCACTTCCTGTCGAGCTCATTTTTGAGACATTTGTATTCCTTTTTGACTGCTTCATTTATTGCAGTTTTATATTTTCTCCTTTCATCAGTTAAGTTCAATATTTCTTCTGTCACCTAAGGATTTCTAGCAGCCCTCGTCTTTTTACCTACTTTATCTTCTGCTGCCTTCCCTACTTCATCCCTCAAAGCTATCCATTCTTCTTCTACTGTATTTCTTTCCCCCATTCCTGTCAGTTGTTCCCTTATGCTCTCCTTGAAACTCTGTACAACCTCTGATTCTTTCAGTTTATCCAGGTCCCATCTCCTCAAATTCCCACCTTTTTACAGTTTCTTCAGTTTTAATCTACAGTTCATAACCAATAGATTGTGGTCAGAGTCCACACCTGCCCCTGGAAATGTCTTACAATTTAAAACCTGGTTCCTAAATTAGGAGAAAAGTAATACAAATGAGAAAGAAACTTGTTGCAATACGTTGTTGGCACAAAAATGTCTACAAACGAGAAGTATTAATTATTCCTGATTATGTAAATAGAGAAATCAACGACTAACTACGGATCAATATTTCAGTCTAATTCATCCACTTAGAAACAATATTAAGTCTTGTCTTCCTTGCAGTAAAAGCAGTTTGTGGTACTGTCCTCATCAGTGGAATTTTCTTCTATCATTTCTTCTTGAAAAAGTACCGTTTTAGAAGAAACCCTCTTGGAGTTTGATGCCAATTACAGCTTCTTACTTTTATTTTGTGTTGCTTTATATTGTAGAATACTGTCTTTTTTTTCTTCCGCCTTCCTTCTTTTCATTAAAAGCTTCTTCTTTTTTTTTAGATTCAGCCGACACGCTTTTATGTGGCTTGAAGTGATTATGACAGTCTTTCCTTTTTTGCTCCTAGTTTTTCTTCGATTCATACGTTGTTTCGTAGGCAAAGGTTTTACACCCTTTGGGCTTGAATGAAACCTACCTATTGGATACATAGACGGACGTTCTTCAGTGGTCGGATGCTGAGTGGAGCCTTCTCTTGGAGAAGTCTTGTCACCTATAATCTACAGGCAGCGTGCACTTGAACACAGCTCATAAGTTGGTTCTGGAAATGAATCAGTAGGCCTATTTGAAGAAAACTCAGCAGTTTGGCGTCCAGAGGGGCTCAGCAGTTTCGTAATGAGAAGAGCCAATATTTGAGCAAGGCATAATATTTGTATCCCTACTCAAACGAATGTCATTATCCTCACCTGCAGTATAGGCTTCATCGGTAAACACGTTAGGGTCTATAGGAGAGATTTCACACTTTATAAAGCCACCGATGGCTATCACTGGATCGGCTACACGAAGAAACACTTCACCCAAGAGTCCATTTATTTGAAACTGTGTAATAGATCTTCCTGGATTATTGGGAAGAAATTTTTCACAAAATTGTGCGTAGAAGATTTTAAAAGGAGACATGAATGCCACATCCAAAGGGTGGAGCTTGTGGCTACAGTGTGTGGGCAAACAAACAACAGTTGTATCATTTTCTCTGGCCTCATCAATGGAATCTATGTTCTTAGTATGCGTAGATTGGCCATCTGAGGTTAGTAGAACTGGATCTTGAGCAGTTGGTTTTGCATGTCTTAAAAAAGGTTCAAACCAATTCGAAAAGCTTTCACTCTCCGTCATCCCACTAGGGTGGCACGCAAATTCGGTTCCTGGTGGAGCCCCATTTTTAAGTTCAGCGTTCAGTCTTAGCCTAGGGAAGATTACAAATGTGAGAATGAACTTTCCTCCTGCAGACACGCACAGTAAAAAAGTCAACAGTAGATCACTATAGCTAAAGTAGCAAACACTTCGCTGTTCTTGGACTGAACTATTATAAGACCGGTTTATGTTCATTCTAAATACGATGAGCGGGAAGAAATTATTTATCTTGCAGTGTTTAAGGATGTGAGAAAACTTGCTACGTTCACCTTGTAAGTAGCCTGTTTGGGTAGCGCTCTGTATGAAAATCACAGGCTGTGCTGTGTGCAGTCTGTGGCTGGTTGGCATTGTTGGAATATTCGCTATTGTAGTGCTGGGCAGTTGGAGGTGAGCCGCCAGCAGTGGTGGATGTGGGGAGAGAGATGACAGAATTTTGAGAGCGGACGATTTGGACGTGTGTCCATCAGAAAGAGTAAATTTGTAATATTGGGTATCATGAACTGATATATGTACGATGACTTTTGAACATTATTAAGGTAAATACATTGTTTGTTCTCTATCAAAATCTTTCATTTGCTAACTATACCTATCAGTAGTTAGTGCCTCCAGTAGTTAGAATCTTTTATTCAGCTGCCAGTATTGGCGCACGCTGTATTGCAGTAGTTTGAGTAACAAAGATTTTTGTGAGGTGAGTGATTCATGAAGTAGCGGAACTTAGATAAAGTTGTTTTCTTGTTTCAATAATTGTAAAATTTTACCATGAGTGAGAAGTGTGGGCTTTGCCGTAGGTTCGTGAGTAGTGGATTGCGGTGTGAGACTTGTTCGAAGTATTTTCACTGGGGGGAATGCAGTGGGGAAGCCAGTGGGCATTCTGGTGAGATCCTCTCCTGGAACTGCAGGTTATGTAGCAAGAGTAAGTTGATAGAGGAGCAGGAGCGTAAGATCTGTGCCCTTCAGGTGCAGTTGAAAAACGCACAGGAGGAGCTGGATAGGATGAGGAGGGAGAAGGGGGTTGGGGAATGGGAGCTTGCTGTTGGCAAGAGATCTGCTAGGAGAAGGAGATTTTTCAGATAGTTTTACTATTGGTGTTTGTAATAGATATGACCAACTGTCAGAGTCTAGTGGAGAGGAATCTCTAGTAGCTGTAGATGTAGGAAGTATGCAGCAGACCTCAGCAGTTACGGTGGCTAGGACAGTTGCAAAGTCTAAGAGAAAGAAGAAGGTTCTGCTGTTAGGTAGTTCTCATGGTAGAGGTGTAGGCCAGCAGCTGCAGGAAGTTTTGGGGAGTGAGTACCAGGTCACTAGCATTGTAAAGCCTAATGCAGGATTGGCTCAGGTGACTTTTAACATAGGGGGGTTATGTAGGGATTTTACTAAAGAGGATCAGGTAGTGATTGTGGGTGGGGCTGGTAATAGTATTGATAGGGATGGGGAGTTATGCAGGGATTTTACTAAAGAGGATCAGGTAGTGATTGTGGGTGGGGCTGGTAATAGTATTGATAGGGATGGGGAGTATGACATAGATGGTGACCTGGAAAAGATAGCCACTCAGACTGGCAACACGAATGTGCATTTCGTGGAACTGTTTCAGCGTCACGATTGGCCTCATCTTAATACAGCCGTCAGGCGTAATAACATGAGACTTGGGGGTGCGCTGATGACAGAAGGCATGAGTCACATTTCAGTGGTGTCGGTGGAGTCTATCAGTAGGACGGGTTTCACTAGACATGGCCTGCACCTCAACAGGTATGGGAAGGGGAGGTTGGCAAAACTTATAGGTGACAGCATAGGTGGGGGTGGTGGGATCACTCATGGGAAAATTCCGGTAGTTGTGGGTGTTAGAGCTGTACCTTTTTTAGATTGAAGTCAGCTGATAGGTATTCCTGCTTAAGGGAAGTCTCTCTAACAAAGAAACCACTTTCTACAAAGCTTGGGTATCCGATTAATGAGGGAATTAGTATATTTCATCAAAGTATACAAGGTATTAGAGATAAAGTTAGTGAACTGCTTATAGATGTTGACTCTGAAATTATTGGTATATCTGAACACTTCTTAAATAAGGAGATAATTCAGAGGCTTCCTTTACCAGGATACAGGTTGGCTGGCAGCTTTTCTAGGAGCTCTTTGCGGTGTGGGGGAGTAGCCATGTATGTGAAAAACGGTATCCCATTTGAGTCAATTGATGTTTCAAAGTACTGCACTGAAAAGGTGTTTGAATGTTGTGCAGGTGTGGTTAAATTTAGTGGAGCTAAACTTCTTACTGTTGTTATTTATAGATCCCCAGACTCCGATTTCACAACATTTTTGCTAAAGCTAGAGGAGGTTCTTGGTTCACTTTATAGGAAATACAAAAAGTTAGTTATATGTGGTGACTTCAATATTAATTGTATAAGTGATTGTGGAAGGAAATGGATGCTGGTAGACCTCCTTAATTCATATAATCTTATGCAAACCGTATTCTTTCCAACGAGAGTGCAAGCGAACAGTAGAACAACCATAGACAATATTTTTATTCATTCGTCATTATTAGAAGGGCATTCTGTTAGCAAAAAGGTGAATGGCCTTTCAGATCATGATGCACAAATTGTAAGTCTAAAAGATTTTTGTGCTGAAACACATGTTAAATATAGTTACCAACTTTTTACGAAAGCTGATCCAGTTGCTGTACAGACTTTTGTAAACCTTATCAAGGAACAAGAGTGGCAAGATGTTTATAGTGCTGATACAGTAGACGATAAATATAATGCTTTCCTCAAGACTTTTCTCGTGCTCTTTGAAAGTTGCTTTCCGTTAGAACGTTCAAAACAGGGTACTAGCACAAACAGGCAGCCTGGGTGGCTGACTAAAGGGATAAGAATATCTTGTAGAACAAAGTGGCAATTATATCAAAACGTTAGAAACAGTCAAAATCTAAATGCAGCAGCCCATTACAAACAGCATTGTAAGGTGCTTAAAAAAGTTATTAGGAAGGCAAAAAGTATGTGGTATGCAGATAAAATAGGTAAGTCTCAGGATAAAATTAAAACCATATGGTCAGTCGTAAAGGAAGTGGCTGGTCTGCAGAGACAGGTCGAGAATATAGAATCAGTGCGTAGTGGGGATGTCCGTGTTACTGATAAGTCGCATATATGTACAGTACTTAATAATCACTTTCTGAATATAGCAGGTGAACTAAATAGAAACCTAGTCCCAACAGGGAATCATATAGCGCTCTTAGAAAAAAGTGTTCCGAGACTGTTACCTGAAATGCTCCTCCATGATACTGACAAGACGGAGATTGAGTTAATAATTAAATAACTAAAGACCAAGAACTCTCATGGATATGACGGGGTATCTAGCAGAATACTGAAGTATTGTTCCACGTATGTTAGCTCAGTACTTAGCCATATCTGTAACTTTTCCTTTAGGAGTGGTCGGTTTCCTGACCGATTAAAGTACTCGGTAGTGAAGCCACTTTATAAAAAGGGAGACAGGGATAATGTTGACAATTATAGACCTATTTCTATGCCATCGGTGTTTGCTAAAGTTATCGAGAGGGTTGTATATACAAGGTTACTGCAGCATTTAAATTCACATAATTTGCTGTCAAATGTACAGTTTGGTTTTAGAAATGGCTTAACAACTGAAAATGCTATAGTCTCTTTTCTCTGTGAGGTTTTGGACGGATTAAATAAAAGGTTGCGAACGTTAGGTGTTTTCTTTGATTTAACGAAGGCTTTTGACTGTGTTGACCACAAAATATTACTGCAGAAGTTGGAACATTATGGAGTAAGGGGAGTAGCTTACAATTGGTTCGCCTCCTACTTTAAGAACAGAAAGCAGAAGGTAATCCTCCGCAATATTGAGAGTGGTAATGATGTTCAGTCTCAATGGGGCACTGTTAAATGGGGCGTTCCCCAAGGGTCGGTGCTGGGGCCACTGCTGTTCCTTATTTATGTAAATGATATGCCTTCTAGTATTACAGGTGATTCAAAAATATTTCTGTTTGCTGATGACACCACCTTGGTAGTGAAGGATCTTGTGTGTAATATTGAAACATTATCAAATAATGTAGTTCATGATATAAGTTCGTGGCTTGTGGAAAATAATTTAGTGCTAAATCACAGTAAGACTCAGTTTTTACAGTTTCTAACCCACAATTCAACAAGAACTGACATTTTAATCAGACAGAATGGGCATGTTATAAGCGAGACGGAACAGTTCAAGTTCCTAGGCGTACAGATAGATAGTAAGCTGTTGTGGAAAGCCCATGTTCAGGATCTTGTTCAGAAACTAAATGCCGCTTTATTTACCATTGGAACAGTGTCTGAAATAAGTGACATTTCAACACGAAAAGTAGTATACTTCGCATATTTTCATACGCTTATGTCATATGGTATTATTTTTTGGGGTAATTCTTCTGATTCAAAAAGGGTATTTTTGGCTCAAAAACGGGCTGTTCGAGCTATGTATGGTGTAAGTTCGAAAACCTCTTGTCAACCCCTATTCAATAGTCTGGGAATTTTGACATTGCCCTCACAGTATGTATTTTCTTTAATGTCGTTTGTTGTTAGCAATATTAGCTTATTCCCAAGAGTTAACAGCTTTCACTCAGTTAATACCAGGCAGAAATCAAATCTGCATGTGGAATGCACTTCCTTGACTCTTGTGCAGAAAGGAGTGCAGTATTCTGCTGCATCCATTTTCAATAAGCTACCACAAGATCTCAAAAATCTTAGCAGTAGCCCAAACACTTTTAAGTCTAAACTGAAGAGTTTCCTCATGGCTCACTCCTTCTATTCTGTCGAGGAGCTCCTGGATGAGATAAAAAATTAAGCAAATTCCAGTGTTACATTCTTGATTTTCTTTATTTAAACTAACGACTTGTCGCCTGAATATGTTTCTTACATTTCATTTTATCTGTTTCTACAATCGTGTTATAATTTCATGTATTGACTCGTTCCATGACCATGGAGACTTCTCCTAAACGTGGTCCCACGGAACAATAAATAAATAAATAAATAAATGAAAGGTATAGGTTATTGTTAGTTAGGGCCATTCTTTTGTAGGGATTATTGAAAGTCAGATTGCATTGCGCTAAAAAAATATTGTGTGTCAGTTTAGTGGTTGATCAGAATAAGTAAAGAGAGAAATGTCCGAGTACGTTCAGTTTTGCTCAGCTGCTTGAAAATCAAATAACGTAAGAGGTTTATTAGTACAGTAATTCACAAATTTTTCCGAGGGGATGTTTCATATAGCGACGTTACACGCTTATGCTCTAGCCATAGAGGTGGATTCTGACTTCCTAAGACTAAGACTCTAAAGCACGCCACCGAGTCTTTGCCTGCCAATTCAGACTCTTTGTTTAAACGATGTGGTATTTTGCTACGCTCTGCCAAATGGATTGCTGATCGCTGCAGGTCATTGACTATTCCATAAAATCGCTTTTCCGTTTCAAAAATATAATTAAGGATTTCTTGCTTTTGTTCTTCACTGAGCGCTGCGTGTAAACTGCCCATAATCTTTTTACTGCCAACAGCATCTCTTTTTTTCCATACAACTCTTCGTTTTAGTGTGTTATGTAGAATATTGAATTGTTTTGCTGCTGCTGAAAAAGGAATGTTATCATTCTTTACTGCTGCAATTTGGATCGCAACCGAGTTCCATGTTTGTTTCTCAGTTTTCCGGATGTATTTTCTTGGCGTCTTAAAGCTCTTGGAAATTCTTGCAGAAGAGCAGAATAACGGAAATTAGTTTTATGTATAAGACGATTTTTAATGTTTCAGTTTCAATCGTTATACTATGCATAAAATATGGAGCCAGCTAAATCTCATTGGGATAAACTGGTTGAAAATGAACTACCGAGAATAAATGCCATCCATCTGGAAAAGTGGCCATCTTGGCCACTCTACCCGACGTGCTGCGTGGCCAGTTTTCCCGATCGGACGCTATGTCTGTATCAGTGGTTCACACACGGAACAATACAACCAAAGGAAACGACAGTGAATCATGTTGCAAGCCGAAAGGCATTGCGTGAACCGTGATATCGTAAACATTCTGTTGCTCTACACAAAAGTGAAGCAACTGAAGTAACATGTGTGACTTACATCAAACGATGGAGAAACCTAAACGTTTACATAGAAAGATAACCGAGCAAGCTCTCTTTGTCAACGCCACTGACGACACTAAGTGTGTCGATTATACCTAGTTTTGCCACTTCTCGGTAGGAAGCAGCACTGTTGAAGAGATCAAATAAGCAGTGGCCACTTTTCCCAACCAGGTCCCTTTACCCTTCTTTCTCCTACATTTATTATCTTTAATGAGCCCAATGTGGACGACACGATAATTTAAAATTGCCTTAGCTATGAAGTGAAAGTAAATTTTTATCTAATTTTTAAATATAGCGTTGTAGCCGCTCTGACTCGCCATGTGTTCGACCTAGGATGTTGAACCCTGGTCGCCAGCTGAACGCTGGCGGAGAGAGCCGGCCAGGTGTGTGGCGGTGCTGGCCTGTTGCAGGCCGCACCTCCTCCTTCGATCTTATCGGGCGGCTCGCGCGGCGCTGGATTTATGGCCGAGATCGGCCGCTAAATCATAGCACAAAGGCGGCCGTCAAATATTGACACACCCGCCAGTCGGCCCATCCCCTGCAGCTTGCAGCGCCGCATCTCCAGCCAGTGTCGACGCTCCGACAACCGTTTCGTCACTCCGCCTTCTGTTCTAGAATTTAGCCGCAGACGTATGCAAAGTGATGCAACAGATGTGCTTCTAGATTTCACAACTAATTAGAGCTTTACTTTTCGTGTGTGGCACAGACGTCAACGCATCACTGTGGGAGTATCGCCCTCACCTCCTAAAATGGCAAACAAGTGGCGCAGCGATGCACGGGACGAGATAATGACCGTCACTCTGAGCGTTAATATGCATCTCTCACCATAAAAGGAGGCGCAGATGTGAGCCTTTGCCAATGCAAGTCGCCATCAGTTTCGTTAACTAACAACGGTATAAAGTTTTTCTTTACTCTTTTCCAAAAGCTAAACTGAGCCGAAAAGGGCATCTGTTCTCTTCTCTCCAAACAATCCAAATTTAGATCTCCGGCTACGGTAACTTATAAAGACTGTCAAACACATGATTCATGTTCACTTAAGAAAATTAGACATTAATTATGTGACTGTAGACTTTCGAAGTGTATGCTACTAATGAATCAATACTAGAAAAAAGAATGACCTTTATAAAGATTTTAAGTCACTTACTTTGGTCCAGGAAGGTGTCCGTTATTCAGAAACACAAATTTTTTATAACTTTCCAGTGGCCATAAAAACTTGAATTACTAATGAAGTTCGGTTTAAGAGGGGCGTAAAGTTTTTATTGGCGAGGTTGACTCCTACTACACTAAATTTGTTTTCGTAGGATCGAATAATGTGGGCGTTAAATAAAATCTATCGTCTGTTCATCTTCAATATAGCAATGTTATCAACACAAATAAGAGTCGTAAATTGATTTGTTGTTTGATGTGCGTGTCTATAAAAATCGAGAACTTTCCATATGCCCGTCATCGTACTGTACATTTTCATTTTTTGTGACGCGTTGGTTGTCACTTCTTAAGGGAAAATGAAGATTTTTTAGCTAATTCTACGGAGTTGGCACTTCGTAAATGAAAATGAAGATTTTTTGGCCAATTCCACGTGCACAAGGATCTATTCACTTACGTTCATCAGAAGGAAATTTAGCATACCTCTACATGGATACTCTGCAAATCACGTTTAAGTGCCTGGCGAGGATTCATCGAACCACCTTCACAATTCTCTATTATTCCAATCTCGTATAGCGCTCGGAAAGAATGAACACCTATATCTTTTCGTACGAGCTCTGATTTCCCTTATTTTATCGAGGTGATCGTTCCTCCCTATGTGGGTCGGTGTCAACAAAATATTTTGGCATTCGGAGGAGAAAGTTTGTGATTGGAATTTCGTGAGAAGATTCCGTCGCAAAGAAAAACGCCTTTCTTTTAATGATGTCCAGCCCAAATCCTGTATCATTTCTGTGACACTCTCTCCCATATTTCGCCATAATACAAAACGTGCTGCCTTTCTTTGAACTTTTTCGATGTACTCCGTCAGTCCTATCTGGTAATGATCCCACACCGCGCAGCCTTATTTTTTTTTTTTTTTTTTTTTTTTTTAGTATGTGCTACGTCTTCTTTTTTAGGATACGTTGCACATCCGTGAATATCTTCTCACCATGGATCTATCGAACAGAAAGCATGTCTGATCTATCCCAAAGAAAAGCTCTTGCACTTCGCGTATACATAAAGGGACATATCTGCTATTTATCGACATTGCATCAATAATGTGGTGATGCCTCTATACTCCAATCCTTCTGGAACCTGAGAGCTTTCAACAATACACATTTACTGCATTTTCATTCGAAACTGATCACTGAAAAATCAACGTAAGTTAAACGTCTGAAACTTCCCCTTTGAACAATTATACAAGACTGTGCTTAAACTGACACACAATATTTTGTTAGCGCAACGCAATCTGACTTTCAAAATTCCCTACAAAAGAATGGCCCTGACTAACATTAAACTATACCTTTCACAAATCACTTACCTCACAAAAATCTTCGCTGCTCAAGCTACTGCAATACAGCGAGCGCCACTACTGCCAGCTAAATAAAAGATTCAAACTATGGAAGGGATGCAGTTACTAGTTCCTTCTTATTGTTCTTTCCTTTCCAAGTGCTCCTTTTTTAAAGATTGTGGATCATAAAATAATTATTTAATAGATCTGTTGACAGAAAGTGTTCACATTAGCAAATGCATTTTATTTTATAAAAGCAATGCTGCAACACAGCTGGAAACCAGATATCAAGTGAAATAAGCAATTACGCAAACCAAAGCATAAAAACATCATTCAATAGTCATGTGGCATTTCGTAAGTCAGTAGCTCTCAACTCTCATAGAAAGACACTTGTCATAATCAGGTGTGCAGATGTACGAATATTTCCCATCAATTCATAAGCATTTCAGCAATTAGCACAAAGTGCGAGTAATCATATGTTTTCAAGTAACGAGGGTGTCGCATTAGCGATGAAAGGTACACCCTAATGGCTTGTTCTCCAGGTGTTTTCCTGTGCTCTGAAAGGCACGCGCTAATGGCTTTTTCTCCAGGCGTCTGACACAGCTGGGTGCCCACGACGCATTATGTGTAGGTGGTCCGTTAACTTTCTTACGGAAATATTTACGACAGCAGTTTCCGCTACAGAGACAGTCGCATATAAAAATATTTCACAGGTCAAGAATTTGCGTTACAAATCTGTAGAAACAAAATGCTATTGATATAACAGTGTCCAAAAAAAATTTTCGTCTGCATTGTAATACATTCACGAATATACACACACATTTCATAACTCTTAAAGTACGATTCTTGGTTTCCAACAACCTTTTCATAAATCAGAGTCCCTAACCCCTACTCCTTATTCCTTACCTTATTACACATATACATATTCATATTCATCAACACGTCTTCAATATTTCATCATAATAGCTACATAGCATAATCAGATTCCTCATATAGCATCAGCTTATTTATCATAAACATACCTCAACAGCATAGTACACATCGTCGTCGTAATAATAACATCATAACACTTCAGTCAAATCTCAAAATCGTCGTAACTTCCTCCAATAATTTCAAAACGTAAAAAAAATTCTCTGCTCATTTCAATAGTGTCATCTACCTCAAACGTACTTTAAAATCATGCTCCCTTACCAAATATATCATTCAAATCTCTCATAGTATCACAATGGTTCCGAAAAAATATGAACAGTTTACAAAGTACAGACAAAATACAGTTTCATAAGTGTGAAGTTATCCAACTGTGTATTTGCGTAAACATGTGTCACTGATGTAGTAAAATAAATGTTTGTCTCTCTCAGTTAAATGATCAGATAGCTGTGTAATTTGTGTGTTAGAGAAATATAGTACCGATGTGTAAAGTTGTATAAGCAAATACCATATTAGCTAGGGTTCCTTGTGGTTGCCACACACATGGTACACAAAGTAAGTGTGTACCCCCCTGAGGATTAATGTAATTATACCCTCAGGTGTTACAGATTACAGCAATGAAATGAAATGTATCACTGAAAACTTTCTTTGTAATTCAAAAATCTTTAAAAATAAATGTTTTAAGTACAAAATTAATCACTGAAATGCGTGTCCTGTAGCGCTAAATGTGCATATTGTTGTAAGATAATCTCTGTGAAAGTGTCGTAGTTATTTTCCTCCAAAAGCTAAGTTCTGCAGAAGCCAATGTACTTACCTCATGATAAACAAAAGTGAAATGCTTTGCGTAGAGATATCTTAGTTATTACGCTTATTGTTGTGATGATGAAAGTACTGTGCTGTAACGTATTGTTGTGCTATGGAAAAGGCTGTCTCCTTGTAGCTATACCACAAAAGTTACTACTAAAACCTGTTTTACTTTCCAGAAGAATTCAGAAAAACTGTGCAGATATAAAACAGATACACCGCAAAAGCAACATTGTAAATTGTCACTCATTAGTAGCGTCGTGATAAAACCGTGTAGTTGTCACTTAAACTAACCACTGTGCCGTCTGGTATCTCACAGAAAGTACATTAAACCCAGAATGTATTTTCAAGTAAACCAAAATGTTGCATTAAAATCTCATTAGCAGTACTGGTATAGGTTCTTAGTATGTAAGCCTGATAGTCGTTACGTAATCGTGCAACTAACAAGCAAGAATGTACAAATACAATAACACTGTGACGTCTGTTCACTATAACAATGCAATCGTAATTCCTGTTTAAAAATGTTCCCTAGGTTCTAGACTGGATATTTAACTTCAAACATTGTTGCATGTTAACAGTTTCTTAAGTCTGACAAAGCATACTAGTAATGTGAAGTGAAAAGTTTTATGGCAAAGACAAAGTTAAAAAGCAGATTATCTTTCAATAAACGGTTTTACATGTGAAATGTGGTGTAAACCTTTACTCTTCCTAGTACGCAGAGTTTCAACTTCAACGCAATTATCATGTGGTATACGTCGGATTCTGTAAGGTCCATTGTAAACTAGAAAGAATTTGTGACTCAAGTGTTTCTTCTTATGTGACAATGAATGAGCTTTAATGAGAACTTTCTGACCAATATACAATTTCTTTGTATTTGCTTTACCGTGTAGTTTTCTCCTTTTGTCTGCTGCAGATTTTATATTTTTAAGAGCCAAATCAATTATGTCTTTGTGTCGAAGTTTACGTGTATTTGGGAAAGGTACAAGCTCTCTGATTCTGTTCGGTGGTTCTTCATTCTTTAGTACAAGAGTAGGTGGTAAAGCAGTGGAATCATGAGGCATTTCATTCAGCACATTTTGAAATAAGTGTAAATATCTGTCCCAATGCTGATGCT
Organism: Schistocerca serialis cubense; assembly: GCF_023864345.2. Lineage (NCBI taxonomy): Eukaryota > Metazoa > Arthropoda > Insecta > Orthoptera > Acrididae > Schistocerca > Schistocerca serialis. Next base: position 337,608,413 of record NC_064642.1, read on the forward strand.
TTCTGTGACAATAAAGTCTGCAAAGCTTATTGATTTCTTTCATAATCCGTTCAGACGGGTTACAATGTGGTGAGTACAATGAAATAAAAACAGGTTTGATTTTATGGTTGCGAAGCATGCGTGACCAAACAGCAGATCTGAATTGCGGTCCGTTATCTGAAATGACTTTACTAACGTGTCCAACTTCACGTAAGAAATTTTTAACAAAGGCGTTGGATACAGACCGTCCAGTGGCTTTACGTAACGGTGTGAAAGAAACAAATTTTGAAGTAAGTTCAACAGCGACTAGAACGTACGAAAATCCATTAGATGTTCTGACAAGCGGTCCCAAGAGATCAACAGCAGCAAATTCTTTTAATTTAGAAGGAATGATAGGAAACAACGGAGCACGATGTGAGACAGTAGATGGTTTCGCCTTTTGACAAAGTTTACAAATAGACAAGACTCTTCGAATTCGCTTTTCCATATTGTTAAAATAACAAGTCGTTCGAAGAATATGATAACATTTTCGTGGACCAAAATGTGCGTAGCTGAAATGAATGTACCAAATGAGCTTATTAACAAATTCGTCAGGAATGCAAAGTACCCATAGCTTGTCATCAACAGTGCAGCGTTTGAACAGTATGTTGTTTCTAAACAGATAATAATGCCGAATCTGTGTGTGTGTCCTTTCATGCCATTTGCTCTTGATGTCTTTCCAAATCGGATCTTTATCTTGTTCATGAGCAATGTCCTTTAAAGATGTGGTGATGAAGTTTTCAAAGGCGACTTTCTGAATGTAAAGAATACTGAAATTTTTCTCGAGGTTGCCTTCTGTGGTACTTTTCTCAAGCCCAGCCGGTGCGCGTGACAGTGCGTCCGCAACAATGTTCTCCTTGCCGGGAATGTAGACTATTGTGAAGCGGAATTCTTGCAGAAACAATGCCCAACGTTTTAACCTGTCATGATTTAATTTTGAAGACATAAGAAATTGTAATGCACGATGATCACTGTATACTTTTACGTGCTTACCAGAAAGAAAGAAACGGAATTTGTTAAATGCCCAAACGATAGCTAAAGCTTCTAATTCAGTAACGGAATAATTTTTTTCAGATTTTGTTAGCACTCGGCTAGCAAAAGCAATGGTTTTCTGAACGGTAGTGTCATTTTCTATGGCTTCTTGAAATAAATGGGCACCAAGACCGACTTTAGAAGAATCCGTACTAAGGCAGAAATCTTGTGACAGATCAGGATGAGCTAGTATTGGCGCATGAAGTAACGCTTCTTTCAAAGAATTGAATTCCAACTGTGCTTGTTCGTCCCAGTTCCAAATAGTATTTTTTCCAGTGAGAGAACAAAGTTTTGGTGTAACTAGAATTTGCATATTCAGAAAACGACGGTAAAAATTTACGAGACCTAGAAAACTGCGGACTTGTCTTTTTGTGGATGGAACTGGAATGGCTCTGATTGCTTCTAACTTTTCAGGATCCGGCTGAATCCCTTCAGAAGAAATAATATGTCCCAAAAACTTCACCTTTGTCCTACCAAATTCAGACTTTTCCAAGTTAACTGTAATTCCAGATTCTGCAAAAATACGTAACAAACTGTTGAGGATGCGATTATGTTGTTCCCATGAAGCTTCTGCTATCAGAATATCGTCCACATACAAGGTGATGTGACGTTTTAAGAACTCAGGTAATATGGAATTTAACCCACGAATGAATGCTGCCGAAGAAATGTTCAAACCAAAAGGAAGTTTCCGAAACTGATAACAAACGCCGAAACAAAGGAAAGCTGTGTATTTTCTACATTCTGGATGAAGTTCGATCTGATAAAAGCTGGATCTGAGATCAATGGAAGACAACACTTTTACACCATTAAAATTTTGAAGAAGTTCTTCTAACGTTTGCGGCCTGTCTGTTTCAGGAATAATGATCGTATTGATTTGTCTCGAATCTAAGACAAGCCTGATCGATCCATTTTTCTTTTCAACAACATGTAATGGATTGTTGTATGAGCTTACTGCAGGCTCAATAATGCCCTCGTCAAGCATAGATTGTATTTCTGTTCTAACACGGTCCCTATAATGTGCTGGAATTACATATGGTCTAACACAAAATTTAGTATGCTCACGAACACGAAATTGGTATTGAAATCCCTTGATTGTTCCTGTTTTATGAGTAAAAACTGTGGAATGTGCTTGTAAAATCTCAAAAAGGTCCTGCCTATCAGTGTCATTACAATTCTCAATTGTTTGAATTTTATTCTGAATTAACTTATTAGTGTCAAATGCGCCGTCGATATCATCCCTGTCAGTACTTGCAGAGTGATTGTTAGTGTCTAGTTCCGTAGAAAAGTCCGAACTGTTGTCTAACAGAAGGTAAAGCCGATTAATTTCCTCGTCATGGTTTGAGACCCAGTCTTCAAATTTCAAAGCTATTGACTTACCTTCTTTCTCTAAACTTATTTCAGCATCGTGAAAGCTTAAGATTGCTTTGTATTCATTCAAAAAGTCTACTCCCAGTATAATTTCCGTCGACAATAATGGAACAATAAGGAAGTTCGTAGAGAAGCTGTGGCTTTGACAAAAGAATTCTAGGTTGGTTTGTTGGCGTACATCTACACTTTTTCCAAAGATTGCACCTTGTAATTTAATCTTACGTAACGGAAGTGTGGGGCAATCGTTCGATTTGTTGCATTTGCTAAAGGCTGTTTCACTGATTACTGAAATGGGACTGCCAGAGTCAAGTACTGCCGTAAATTTTACGTCATTTACTGTAATGCAAATCACAGGATATGCAACGTTGTTATGTTTTACGTTGTGTTCTTGGAGTAAGATGTCCCTAATATCTTCCATTTTTACGTAATTACTAGCTACGGCAGCTGCGTCGTTAGTGTCATAAGAACGTTTTGTGGCTGCCAGCGGTGTGAGTCATTGCCTATTGTCTCTTTGTTGGCGCGCGTCGTTATTGGGGTTTGGAGACCTAACTTCTACAAATTCACCGTGACGAGAGGGCCCTGCTCTGTTTGAATCCCGCGAGTTCTGATGCAATTCAGGTCTGTCATTACGATCATATCGTCTGTCGTCATGTCGGTAGATTCCATAGTTTCTTTCTTGTCGGTCACATGGTGGAGAATTTCTCCCTGAATCATAACTGCGCGCTGGTCCGTTGCGTCTAAAGTTATTCTGTCTCCCTTGATAGTATTTATTTTGGTTCCCATATTGTCTGTTTCTCTTATTGTCTCTGTGATAGTCATTACCACGGAGAGGTGATCTTTCCCTGTAGTTATTACTACTCTGCCAACGGTTGTCATACGGGTGGTGTCTGTTTTGGTCACGATTTGTGTTGTGAGAATAGCCTTGTCGTGTCAAGTTATTACTTCTTTCATCGCGGAATTGCGACGGATGTGACCTGTAATTGTTGTGTTCCTGGTTTCGCGTTCCGCGATTGTCAGTGTCAATTTCTAATTCTTGTAACAGTCCCTGAAATGCTTCAATGTCGTCTTTGCAACGTCCTGCCAAAATAATATGTCGTAAATGTTCAGGAAGTTTGATTAAGCAAATGCGGATGAGTTCTGAGGGGCTGTATGGGTTTGAAAGATACTGATTCTTATGCAACATGTCTTCAAAATATTTCATAAGACTGGAAAATTCAGATTGTTCGAAACGTTTCATCATTATGATGCTATGTTTTACACGGTCTTGTGTGGCTTGAGACCAATATGCTGAGAGGAAGGCATGGTAAAACTCTCCTTCACTGTGGCAATCGTGAATTACCGATCGCATTCTTACAGCTGGTTCATTCTCCAAGTAGCCACACATAAATTCTAATCTGTGTTCCAACGTCCAGTTGGGAGGAAAACAATGAGAGAATTGATGGAGCCATGCTTGTGGATGAATGTCGTTGCCAGAATTCTTAAATGTTTTGAATTTACGTGTAGTAATGAACAGCTTATAGTCAAAATCATCATGTCGGCGAGTAGCATATCGGTCATTGTTACGTCGTGTCGGCGGTTCCATCTCAAAATTCGGTGTACCTTGCCAATTTCTTTCATAATTACCGAAATGCCCTGTGTTATTATTTTGCGGCTGTTCCGTATTTCTATGTCCCTCTTCCCTTATTGGGGCGCGAGTGTCCTCTGAAATACGTAATTCTTGTATTACCTGTGTCAGCTGATCTTGTACTTCCCGGATTTCTCTTTGGTGTTGTGTATTAATTTGATTCTGATTTTGTTTGAATTTTCTTATTTGTTCATACTCTTCTGTGTCAGTGAAGGCTACGGGTCTTGTGTCATTCAGATCATCATCTACCTTTGTAGATAAGTTAGTGACCTGATCCGAAAGTTCGGCTACTTTCTCCGATAGTGTACTTATTTCTTCAGTGTGTTTTTCTGAACCAAGTTTCAGAGTATCTACTGTGTCCTTAAAGTTTTCCTGAGTTTTTGCAAGTTGCGTAACCGAATCGGTAGATGCAACTGAGTCAAATTTAGCTTGCAAGGTCTCATGATTTTCATGAACAATAATTTGCAGTTCTTTTATGGCTGCTTCGTGATTCTGTAATGCATTTTCATGCCGCGAAAAAATAGGTTGAAAATGCTCACAAATTTGTGTTTTTACGTCATTACAGACTTTTTGACATTTCGATTCAATGTTATGTAACTCAGTAGTTAAATCTTCACGTGTTTGTTCAAGTGTTTGTTCCAATGAGTCTAACTTTTTAAGATTTTGTTCCATTGTGTCTAACTTTTTGAGATTTTGTTCCACTGTGTCTAACTGTTGCTGTGTTTGTCTCTGATTTTGTTCCAATGTGTCTAACTTTTGCAGCTTTTGCTGTGTTTGTCTCTGGTTTTGTTCCATTTGTTGCATTAGTTGTAATAACAATGCATTAGTGTCTGGAATCTGTTCCTCTACTCTTTTCGGCAGTGCATTTGCACCGGCAACATTCACATTTTGACAAGCTGAAAATGTGTCTTGACTTATTTGAGAAAACGGTGAGGACGCAAAACCTGAATCTACAGTATTTGCAATATTGTGTTCTGTCATTCCCGATTCCTGAGGCGAGCTGTTGCCGACCAATTGATCGATAACGCTTCCCTGTTCACTACCTGTTTCACTGTCTACACCATTGTTTGCCGCCCGCTCCATTTCCCTATGCGCAATTACCAAATTACTACTTTGAACATCAGTTAATTCATTACTCGGTGGCGCTAACACACTGCTTTCATTTTCACTGTCATTTCTCAGTTTACTTTGGAGCCTAGTATTACGTTTTTCACACGCCATTATTGTCACAGTATTTCACACGACAACACAGAAAAACACAATTTGAAGATCAAAAATAAGAGAACACATTAACATAGCACTGAAAATAATATCTAGTTAACTGCAAGCGCAGCTGCGAAATACTTGGTGCAAATCTACATGCATGCCACAACTGTTTTACTGTACAACAATGAAAGACTGCAACTACAAAGGAGATTTTCTCTACAATTACGCGCTAGCAATAAACAAAATCTACACTAATTACACAAACTACAACAAAAAATCAGAAGATTCCAGTGAGGTATCCTCGGCTAAGGGTCGACATATGAAACTTCCCCTTTGAACAATTATACAAGACTGTGCTTAAACTGACACACAATATTTTGTTAGCGCAACGCAATCTGACTTTCAAAATTCCCTACAAAAGAATGGCCCTGACTAACATTAAACTATACCTTTCACAAATCACTTACCTCACAAAAATCTTCGCTGCTCAAGCTACTGCAATACAGCGAGCGCCACTACTGCCAGCTAAATAAAAGATTCAAACTATGGAAGGCACTAACTACTGATAGGGATAGTTAGCAAATGAAAGATATTAATAGAGAACAAACAATGTATTTACCTTGATATCATCATATATAAATATAGCAGTTCATGACAAATTTCAAAACTCCGCCATCTCTCTCCCCACATCCACCACTGCTGGCGGCTCACCTCCAACTGCGCAACGCTACGCGCTGTTCACAGCTAGCTGCCTAACACTACAATGGCGAGTATTACAACAATGCAAAGCAGACACAGACTGCCCACAGCACAGCCAGTGATTGTCATACAGAGGTGGCGTTACCAATAAAAAACCTAAACAGCCTACTTACATAGAGAAAACATAAACAGCCTACTTACACGTCAATGATAACACTGATAATTGAGATGAATATTGTGGGTAATAACCATATGCATTAGGACTGAAAGACAAATATACAGTATTTTAAACAGATGGTCAATTTTTATTCTTCAGTTGCAGCTTTCTCAGTATCTTAAAAGAGTTGTTTCATTTCTACCGCAGTGGTTTAATGCAACCTGTACGAAAATTTATGAAGGTGGCGTGTTAATGATTACTATGTATGCGGCAAGAACCTCCCAATTCTTTGCTAATATGGAAACAAATAATGTAACATATTTTGTTTATGATAGTGAAGAATAAACAATGTGGTTTAGTGTTGTGAATAATTTTGGGTGTGACCTGGTGACATGGCACATTGTCATCCTTAAAAATTCCAGCGTTACTTGGGAACATGAAGCCCATGAATGGCGGATAATGGTTTCCAAGTAGCTGAACATAAACATTACGACTTCAGGTGGACCGGAGGACCTACTCCATTGTATGTAAGCACAATCCACATCACTACGGAACCACCAACAAATAGTTCAAATGGCTCGGAGCACTATGAGACATAACGTCTGAGGTCATCAGTCCCCTAGACTTAGAACTACTTGAACCTAACTAACCTAAGGATATCACACAAATCCATGGCCGACGCAGTATTCGAACCTGAGACAGTACCCGCAACGCGGTTCCGGACTGAAGCGCCTAGAACCGCTCGGCCACAGCGGCCGGCTGTGACTTGATTGTGGTAAGACTGTTCACACAGAGAAAAAACGACTAATCCATCTGATGTGCATGTACATATTGAGACACCACACACAGTAATATGAGCACTTGTTGCCATTAAACCCTGTATGAAGTGAAAATGTTCTTCCAAGTTCCTTTCCTAATACCACCGTTGATAATAATTACTAACGATTCATATTGATTAGTAGAATATCTGCACTGTTCGTTTTTTTTGTGTTTTTGTCATCTGGCCTAACTACCAGGCTATGAATTCCACTTCGTAAATGGTTATTCATCATGCAAAGGTATTGTCCAAACTGCGAGCTTGTATACAATCCTGCAGCAAGGACATCTCTCAGTTCTCAATCTGCACTGATCTATTTGGTCGCCGGAGTAGCACGCATTCGTTCAACAGATGGATACTGATAACATAGCATAGATTGAGTCTGTTGCAGTGTTGATTATTTGGGACAGTAGTAGAACGGAACTCAGGATCAGCCCACATACATATACAGGGTGAACATTAATAAAACCGAAGAACTCAAACGGTTCAAATGGCTCTGAGCACTATGGGACTTAACATCTGAGGTCATCAATACCCTAGAACTTAGAACTACTTAAACCTAACTAACCTAAGGACATCACACACATTCATTCCCGAGGCAGGATTCGAACCTGCGACCGTAGCAGTCTCGCAGTTCCGGACTGAAGCGTCTAGAACAGCACGGCCACCGCAACCGGCAAACCGAAGAACAGCAAAGACCGATTCCTGACTGGAAATGAAGTAGAGAAGGTCATACGAATGCGTGTCTGCAAATGGATCGTTACCACAGTAAATGGCGCTGGCGAATGTAAGTTCCTCTGACCATGAGCAGTGCTTTCCTTGTGTGTTGTAGGCTTTATGACTGACGCAGCGTACTGTAAGCAACAAAATTATCCGGTATTCACATCGGGAACGAGCCAAGATGGTGTCTGTGTTCGGCCAAGCAGACGGCAGTGGTCGACAGACACCACGGCTGATCAAAACAAGTATCCTCACAGACACCAACCACACCTCCCAACATGTGCTTTTTGGGCGTGTGTGTGGTGAAGTGGTTTTCCAGATAGACGAATGTGCAGGGAGGCGGCGGACTGTGCGTACACTCGATTTTGAGGACTGGTCTCTACGGGATATTGAGACAAACCCTTGTACAAGCTCCAGGCAAGTCACCCGCGAACATGGTGTAAGTCAGAGTACGATTACGTGTATCCTGCATGACAGGCGCTTCTATCCCTATCACTTGCCACGAGTACAAGGATTAAAAGCAACGGATTTCCCTCTACCGTAAGCATTTTGTCGATAGTTTTTGAACCAGATCATCACAATTATGGGATTTTGTCATCAGTCCGCTTTACTAACGAAGGAACATCTACCAGAACTGGTGGCACCGTCAGTCTGCTTAATCGTCATATGTGGGCTACACACAATCCTCGGGGACTGGTTGAGGCGTCTCATCAGCATCGGTTCAGCATCATTGTGTGGGCTGGGATTTTTGGCGACCACATATTTGGACCAGTTATTATACCACAACGTCTCGACGTAGGAACGTACCTGAACTCCCTGCAGAATACTCTGCCTGGGCTGTCTGGCAATACGACATGCTATGTTGTGTTTGCATGACGGAGCACCTCCCCACTTCCGCATTACAGTTTGCCGACACTTCAACAACAGCTTCCTCAGGCGATGGATAGGACGAGGAGGACCTGTAGCATGGCCTGCTAGATCACCGGGCTAAAACCCCCCAGGATTTTTACCTCTGAAGGCATCTGAAAAGCGTTGTGTATGCTGCGCCAGTTCTTGATGTGCAAACCCTTCAGCAGCCTGTGACACTACTCGAAGAGAGGCTGGAAAGTGTGAAATAGTGGGGCAATCCATGATGCGACGTTTGAACTCGTGCACTGCATCCCATGCAGGCCACTTTGAACTCTGTTATGACGTGGGAGCAATGCAGCTCTGTACTGTGTCCCGGGACGATTTGTTGTCAACTGGTTCAAATGGCTCTGAGCACTATGGGACTCAACTGCTGTGGTTATTAGTCCCCTAGAACTTAGAACTACTTAAACGTAACTAACCTAAGGACAGCACACAACACCCAGCCATCACGAGGCAGAGAAAATCCCTGACCCCGCCGGGAATCGAACCCGGAAACCCGGGCGTGGGAAGCGAGAACGCTACCGCACGACCACGAGATGCGGGCGATTTGTTGTCGTTGCACACACACCGTCCATGTCTAGACACATGTTCACAGGTCCTTTTTTCCTCCTTTCCCTGCAGTTTGTCGGTTTTATTAACGTTCACGCTGTATACATATGAATGACTATTCTGCAATTCATGTTTAAGTGCCTGGCTTTCAGACTAATTTTCCGTTCTCGGATAGCACCTGCGAAAAAAGTGCACCTAAATCTTAACGTGCGACCTGTTATTTCTCTTTGACCTCTGTCGTTTCTCCCTTTGTAGGTTAGGGACAGCTAAACATTTTTGCATTTGGAGCTGAAAGTTGGTGACTGAAATTGCAAGAAAAGATCTTACTGCGACGAGAAATACCTTTCTCTTAATAATCGTCACCGTCTCTCCTATAACAAAGAGCAACGGATTCGTTTTAGAACTCATGAAGAGGGCTGGGCGGTGTAGCCGAGCGGTTCTAGGCGCTTCAGTCTGTAACCGAGCGACCGCTATGGTCGCAGGTTCGAATCCTGTCTCGGGCATGGATGTGTGTAATGTCCTTATGTTAGTTAGGTTTAAGTAGTTCTAAGTTCTAGGGGACTGATGACCTCCCATAGTGCTCAGAGCCATCATGAAGAGGACCTAACATTTTTATAGTATAGGATCAATTTCCACTTTGTCCGCAAAACAAATATCTTGTATAAACCATTCTGTTCACTAGAAGGCAGATGACAGCATCTGCTGTGAACAGCTTAAGAGGGCTGATAAAATTGTCTCCTGAACCTTTCTTATAGATCAGGAACACCAAGGGGCTCTTAATACTTCCATGAGGAAGTATGAGCGAATAGCCAGTTGTGTTTTACAGCAATGATACTTCCGATTCTGTTCTGGTTACGTGTCAACGGATCATTTGTTCCAGGTATTTCATTACTCTGAGATGACAGAAGTCATGGGAATAGCGATATGCACATACACTGAAGAACCAAAGAGACTGGTACACCAACCTAATATCGTGCAGGGTCCCCGCGAGCACGCAGAAGTGGCGCAACACGACGTGGCATGGACTCGACTAATGTCTTAAGTAGCACTGGAGGGAATTGTCACCATGACTGTTGCAGGGCTCTCCATAAATCCGTAAGAGTACGACGGGGTGGAGATATCTTCTGAGCAGCACGTCGCAAGGCATCCCAGATATGCTCAATAATGTTGATTTCTGTGGAGTATGGTGGCCACAGGAAGTGTTTAAACTCAGAAGAATGTTCCTGGAGCCACTCCGTAGCAATTCTGGACGTGTGGGGTGTCGCATTGTTCTGCTGGAATTGCCCAAGCCCGTCGGAATGCACAACCGACATGAATGGATGCAGGTGATCAGACCTATCAAAATCGTTTCTAGACGTATCAGGGATGCCATATCTCTCCAACTGCACACGCCTCACACCATTACAGAGCATCCACAAGCTTGAACAGTTCCCTGCTGACATGTAGGGTCCATGGATTCATGAGGTTGTCTCCATCCGCTCGATGCAATTTGAAACGAGACTCGTCCGACCAGGCAAGATGTTTCCATTCATCAACAGTCCAATGTCTGTGTTGGCGTACCCAGACGAGGCGTAAAGCTTACTGTCGTGCAGTCATCAAAGGTACATAGTGGAACTTCGGCTCTGAAAGCCCATATTGATGATGTTTCGTTGAATGATTCGCACGCTGACACTTGTTGATGGCCCAGCACTGAAATCTGTAGCAGTTTGCGGAAGGGCTGCACTTCTTCGTTTCAGTCGTCGTTGTTTCTGTTCTTGCAGGATCTTTCTCCGGCAGCAGCGATGTCAGAGATTTGTTGTTTTACCAGATTCCTGATATTAACGGTAAACCCGAAAATGGTAGTAAGGGAAAATTTTCACTTCACCGCTACCTCGGAGATGCTGTGTCCCATTGATCGAGCGCCGACTGTAGCACCACGTTCAAACTCACGTAAATATTGATAACCTGTCATTGTAGCAGCAGTAACCGATCTAACAACTGCGCCAGATACTTGTTGGCGTATATAGGCGTTGCCGACGGCAGCGCTGTATGCTGCCTGTTTACATATCTCTATATTTGAATACTCATGCCTATACCGGTTTCTTTGGCGCTTCAGTGTACATAGAGATAGTACTGGGTACACAAGATGTAAAAGAGCAGTACGTTGGCAGAGATGTTATTTGTACTTAGGTGGTTCACGTGAAAAGATTTCCGACGAGGTTAAGGCAGCACGACGATAATTAATAGACTTTCAAAGCGGAGTTTTAGTTGAAGCTACACAAATGCAGCACTTCGTTACCTCAGTGTATTTTAGAACGCAGTACATGTTCAGAAATCTAAGTAAAAATCTGTGTCATTGATATGGGTCTATAGTTCAGGAGATTAAGTCCGTTTGCTTTCATGTGTATTTGGGTGACTTTTGCTACTTTCCTTTCTTTAGATATGGACCTTTCGTCGATACAGCGGGTGTGAACTGAGTTATTTCATCAGAATACTCCGAATGAAACCTAAATAATATGCAGTCTGGGCTTTAGTAGCACTGTGGCCGGTAACATCACCATTGTTATCACGCAGGGAGGGTATTGATTGTGTTTTTCCGCAGGTAAACTTCATCTGCAGATTACAAAATGGAGCAAGTAGCTCTCTTCGCCGTTCCCACTCCCTGCCCCTTGCAGATGCCAATGCTAGGCAGAGGGACAGAAAACGTTTTCTTAGTTCTCTTGACTCTTTTCTGAGGAGACCAGTGACAGCGAAGTAAACCACCTGGCTACTTCTCCCGTACACAGAGAGGACGAGACGAGGAGCGGCGCGTGTTGGTTGGTGAAGATCGTGTGGGGACGCGGCCGTCGCTAATCCGCGCTAATCGCGGCCATTGTGCGGCGCTAATGGCCGCCATTCAGCCGGCCGCAAGCCGGGCCGCGTCCGCCGCCCACCGCCGCCCACCGCCACAACCGCAGCCCACCGCAACCGCGGCCGGCTCGCTTCGCCACACCACGCGACTGTCGCCCTCGCCAGCACCGGCCGGCAAGCAGGTCAGCGCGCTCTGCTCCATTCTGCTCCGCTGAGCGTCGCCACTGTTTCAACAAGTGAACATCGCCAGAGAGCAAATGTGACATTTTTACTCATTCAGATCACCCAGTATCCCTACGGTTGGATAAATGCGCCACAGGATGTCTCAAATCTTTTGGGTCAGATGGCAACGGGTGATAGTGGTACCAAAACAGATTGAGATACTGAACCAATGGTCGGAAACGCATATTGATTGTGATACGATCATACACAGTGTACACCGCATAACAAAAATGTAGGTTGTAGTAATTGTTCAGAGTGACGGCCGCCAGTCTTAATGCATGTATTGAAATGCTTGGAGTGAGGACTATCCCCACTCCACCCGCATCGGATGAGACGACCAGCGTTTCTCCGACAGCGTATGGGCGGGCATTGTCTAAGATCATCTAGCGAAACCTTATTTGTTGCCTCCCCGTTTGACTGGTCCACGTTACCTGGTGTTCATGCGAACCGTGCCGCCACAGTTCTTGTATACTGTAACTCGTGTTGTGTGCGAAAGGATGTGGTTTCAGCACGAAGGTGCACTAGCCCACTTCGATGTTAATGTCCACAAGCACCTGAACAACATGTACCCTCATAGTTGGATTGGAAGGAGAGGTCTTGTCACGTGGCCAGATGTCACACCTCTGGAGCTTTAGCTCTGGGTTTACCTCAAAACGTTGGTGCATGAAATCCCTGCAGACCTGCTTACTAGGACTAAAGCTGCCTGTCTCCTGGTACAAAAGACATCTGGGATTTTTATGCGGGTTTGGCAGAGCTTCATGCGCCATTGACATGAATACGAGGGTTGAAACTTTAACAGTGCCAACTATTTATTTACGGTTCGTACAAAATAGATACGTGTTTCAAAGTCTTACTGACCATCAAAGTAGTCACCAGCATTGTTTATAATCCGTTGCCAGCGATGTGGAAGTCGTAGGATACTCTTAGCAGTGACAGTTGTATTGACAGTTCGAGCGGCGCGATCTATTGCCCGACGAATTTGTAGCAATTCTGAAGTGAATGCCGTGAAGTGTTTCCTTCAGTTTAGAAATCGAGTAGAACTTACGAGGGCTTAAGTCAGGGGAGTGCAGTAGGTACTATAACACTTAGCAGCCCCATCAGTCAAACAAACCAATAACAGCTTTCCCTGTACGTGCTTGACCATTGCCCTGCAAAATGATGGTCAGGTCCTGCAGAAAGTGTCATCACTTCTGTCTCTATGCTATTCATTTTTAGAACAAAACCTACGACCGGCTGCGTCTGTCTAGACGATTTGTTCAGCTGCCAGGTCAGACAGTGGTAACATTCGGATTCAATGTCGGCGAATAAAGGCAAAGACCGAAACATCGTAAGACAAGGTGAAACTGTTTTTTAAGGTTAAACCGGTTTCTTTACGAGTTTATGGGAGGCTCTCACGATGAAGCGCGGGGAGAAACAGTCAAAAAGTCATCGATCAGTCTTCTGACTGGTTTGATGCGGCCCGCCAGAACTCCTCTCCTGCGCTAACCTCTTTATCTCAGAGTAGCACTTGCGACCTACGTCCTCAGTTATCGCTGACTTCCTCTACAGTTTTTACCTTCGACAGTTCCCTCTAGTACCATGGAAGTTATTCCATGATGAGTTAACAGTCGTTCTCCCAACCTGTCCCTTCTTCTTGTCAGTGTTTTCCATATATTCCTGTACACTACGATTTTCCTGAGAGCCTCATCATTCCTTACCTTATCGGTCCACCTAATTTTCAACATTCCTCTGTAGCACCACGCCTCAAATTCTTCGATTCATTTCCGTTTCGGTTCTCCTGCATTTCATATTTCACTACCATAGGATACTGTGCTCCAAAAGTACATTCTCAGAAATTCATTCCTCATATTAAGGCCTGTGTTTGACACTAGTAGACTTCTCTTGGCCAGGAATGCTCCTTTTGCCAATTCTGGTCTGCTTTTGATGCCCATCTTGCACCGCCCGTGACGGGTTACTTTGCTGCCTCGATAACAGAATTCCTTAACATCGTCGGCTACGTCATCGCCAGTCCTGATGTTAAGTTTCTTGCTGTCTCATTTCTGTTAGTCATTACTTTGCTCTCCGTCCATATTCTGTACTCAATAGGTTGTTCGTTCCATTCAGCAGATCCTGTAATGCTACATTACTTTGACTCAGGATAGCAAAGTCATCAGCGAATCTTATCATTGATATCTTTCACCCTGAATTGTAATCCCACTTTTAAATCTTTCTTTTATCTCCGTCATCTCTATCTTACATCCTTTTTAATCCGAGCACTTCTTGGCCTTCCGGTAGTATTATACACTCTTGCTTCTTGTACGTACTATATATTACTTACCTTTCCCTATGGCTTACCCCTATTTTTCTCAGAATTTCGAGCATCTTCCACCATTTGATACTGTCGAAGGCTTTTTGCAGGCCAATAAAGCATATGAATGTGCCTTGGTTTTACTTTAGTCACTAGTCAGGATTGCCTTTACCTTTCCTAAAACCAAGCTGATCGTCAGCTAGTACATCCTCAATTTTCGTTTCCATTCTTCTGATTGTTATTCTTGTCAGCAACAAGGATGCATTAGCTGTTAAGATGATTGTGCGATAATTCTCGCACTTGTCGGCTCTTGCAATCTTCGGAATTGTATGGATGATGTTTTTTCCGAAAGTCAGATGGTATATCGCCAGACTTATACATTGTATATACCAATATGAAAAGCCGTTTTGTTGCCACTTTCCTCAATGATTTTAGAAATTCCGATGGAATGTTATCTACCCCTTCTTGCTTATTCGATTGTAAGTCATTCTAAGCAGTTTTTAATTCTGATTCTTGTACTGGATCCCCATCTTTTCCCTCTCGACTCCTGTTTCTTTTTCTACACGTCATCAGCCTAGAGGCCTTCAGTGTACCCTTTCGACCTATCCGCTCTCTCCTCAGTATTTAACACAGTGCCATTCCCATCGAACTCTTAACGTTATCATCCTGGCTTTTAATTTCTCCGAAGGCTGTTTTGACTTTTCTGTATACTGACTCAGCCCTTCACTTCTTTCTCGATTTCTTTACATTTTTCATGTAACCATTTCGCTTTAGCTTGCCCGCACTTCCGAATTACCTAATTCCAAATGATTTATTCCTGACTCTCCTTAAACATTTTTTGTACCTCCTTCTTTCGTGATCATCTGAAGTATTTCCTCTATCACCCATGGTTTCTATGCAATTACCTTCTTTGTCAAACCTATGTTTTTCTTTCCAACTTCAGTGACTGCCGTTCTCAGATATGTCCGTTCCCCTTCAGCTGAATTGCCTTCTGAGCAATTTCTTATCGTAATCTCTACAGCCTCAGAGTACTTCAAGCGTATCCTCTCATACCTTAGTACTTCCGTATTCCACTTCTTTGTGCATTGATTCTTCCGCACTAGTCTCTTAAACGTCAACCTACTCTTCATCACTATTGAATTGTGATCTATGTGTGCTCCTGGGTAAGCTTTACAATACAATATCTGAATTCTGAATGTATGCCTGACGATTATGTAATCTAACTGAAATACTCCCGGCCTTTTCCAAATATACCTCCTCCTTTTGTGACTCTTGAACAGAGTATTCGCTATTTCTAGCTGAAATTTATTGCAGAACTCGGTCTCTCCTCTCTTACTCGTAGTGCTAAGCCCATATTCCCCTCGTATCCCTTTCTTTTATTCATCCCCTATAACCGCATTACAACCCATCATGACTATTAGTTTTTCATCTACCTTTACGTACTGAATTATCCGTTCAGTATCTTCATATAGTTTCTCTATCTCTTCACCTTCGGCTTGCGACATCGGCATGTATAACTGAACTATCGTCGTTGGTGTAGGTTTACTGTCCATTTTGATGAGAACAAACCCATCACTCTCTGCCATACCTTCCGAATTCTACTCCCGTCACACCATTTTCTGCTGCTGTTAATATTGCCCTTTACTCCTCCGACCAGAAATCCTTATCTGCTTTCCATTTCACTTCACGGACCCCGCTATATTGGGATTGAGCCTTAGCATTTCCCTTTACAGGTCCAGCCAAATCCGCCGCTTCTTTACTACTGCCAATTGGCCTTATCCCTTGTACGCTACTAATATGACACCTAGTGACTTCTTCCTTATTCCTCGGTTGAAGAAACAGCTTCGTGACAGGCAGTTCCAGAACGACTACGATGTAATTTTCGAGGTCATGAAAATCCGAATTGTTTACTTCTACAACCAATATCTTCGCCAAGTGATCCTTCGCTGGGAAAGATGTGTCATATTGATGTTTGAATATACTGAAGAACCAACGATATCACTATATTTTATGTTCGCAGCTGGATTTCATTGGGGGTGGCTATTAAAACTCCATTAGTACTCCTCGTACATATGCAGAATTATCGTCAGTGACTTCCGTACTATCAACTTTCACACTCGACAGAAACGTCTACCACAGTCCATAGCATCTAATGATCTAATGACTAAGCAAGTATTTGCGTGCAAGTGTGTGTGTGTTTGTGAGTGTGTGTGAGGTATGTGAACCTTACCTCAAGGCACGTCTGTCCGTTGAGTGAAGGTCTCCAGCTGCAGGTATCCACGCTCTGTAGCAGTCGGTAGTCCCTGATCGCTGTGTAACGCAGTGTCGTGTCCTTCAGGCTGCAGCCCCATGCCATGACGGCGCGGACACTGGCGCCAGTAATCACGGCGGGCACAAAGGGCAGCCTGAATAGGAGCCACCACCTGCCGCCTGCTGCCTGCCGCCCTCTGTGGGCGACAAGTGGGCCGTGAGCTGAGCCGCGCGCCCTTTGTCGCCTCTCTCTCCCACAATGGCGACGCCGCCCCTTCAGACGGGCGTGGCATCTCTGACAGAAGCTCACAGATCAGCTATCAACGTATGACAGGACCTCGGTTAATCCCATTGAAATGATTGTGTTTAAGCATGTCGAATAAGTATTAATGTGTGAAATAAATGTCGAATATAAGCCTGCGACCTTGACACAGTTTCAATTATTAGATGATATGCCTCCTAATTCCTCTCTCCTGTCTCTGTCATTCTCCCTCTCTATCTTTCTTCGTCCAATTCCTCTTCCTTCCCCCTCCCTCTGTCTATCACCTCTTCCACCTCCCTCTGTTCATCTTCTCTTCCCCACTCTCTCCCCCTCTCTTCATCAACTCCTGCCCCCTTTCTCTTTCCGTTATCTTCTCCCCCCTCTCTCTCCCACCCCCTTGTTCCCGTTTTCTATGTCCATTTCCTCTCACCGCCCTGCCCATCTCCTCTTCCCTCCTCTCTCTAAACTTAAATCTTTTCTTTTCTCATTGCACATGTAGAGTCTGTAGTAGTACTCTAAACGCAAACAAATAAGCAGTAAATGCAACTTTCTTGTTTGCTATCAACATTTCGCTATTGTATGCTTACACGTTTATTACAGCAACGTGTAAAAATTTGAAGTAAATCGGAAAGGAAAATTTTGAGCTTTATTTGTAACAATGTTTCCACTTTATATATTACAGATACACAGACTTATATATTATATGTATTAAATATAAGCATATATCAAAGAAACAGATACACAAAAACACGTCAGTATTAAAATTCAACGTTGTGTCAAGATCTCAAACCAATCGGTCAAGAATTTTCAGAGATCAACGATTTTGAAACAACAAACATTAAACATTTTATAGTGTTTCCCCTTTTATTACATTTATACCAGATGGGGTTCTAGCAGGTATATAAAAACACTTGTGTAATCCAATGCCACGTTGTGTCAAAATTTCAAAGCACTAAATGTAGAACTATCGGAGTTCTGAGACTTTTAAGAAACGAGAATCTACGTTTGTATTTATACAGAAAATGTAGATGTTCCTAATGGCAAATCTCCGAAAACTTTTGACCGATTGATTTGAAATTTTGACACAACGTTCCACTGGTACACCCACGTGTTTTCACTTACCTATTTCTTAAATATGTGTAATACATAAATTTATATATGTTGTAACAAAAGTCTGAAATAGTTATATACACCCTGTATATATATATATATATATATATATTGTTATAATATTATTATATATTTATAATATTGTTATAATATATTATTTGTTTATATATATAAAAAACTGTATATATGTATAAAACTATTATTTGTGGATGCTGAGGTGGCACCTGATGGCGTTCCACAGGTGTTCATATGGCTTAGATTACGCAAATCTTATGGGTAGGACATCAAAATAAGTTCACTATCACGATTCTCAAATAAATGTGGTACAATTTTGGCCACGGAGGACGGACAGTTATCCTCCTGGAAGATGCTATCGCCGTTGGGGACGACAACTTCCATGAAGGGATGAAAGTGCTCTGCAGTTCCGTTCACGAAGTCCACAACTGTCACGGTGTCTTCTTCGATTGGTACCACAGGTTCCATGGAGGCTCAGGTGAATCTCCACATACAATAATACTGTTCCACTAGTCTGCGGCCGTTCTTCGATGCTCGTTTCAAGGAGCCGTTCACTTGGATGACCGTATTCAGACACGAGCACTGACCCGGTGTAACAAGAAACGTGTTTCTCCGTCGTTCAAACACTTTCCATAGTTACATAGTAAAAATCCGCTTCAACTGCCAGTAATTTTTTAATTTACTCCACGACCGGTTTCACCACCAGCTACGAACAAGAGGAGGGGCAACTAGTTACAAGTACTATGGGGTTAACAAACCAAAATGAAAGCTACAGTTGACATCATTCTCCTACCACATGTCATCTCTCGTTACTGCGCAGCTCAATTTTTAGATAAATTTTTGTGTATCATCAGTACCTATTGTTTTAGTTGTATTTTTATCTTACATCCCTTTAATTTGGTGTACTCAGTCTCGGTGGCTCTTATGCCGATTCCTCATGTTTTATGTTGCTATACTTATTCTTATATTTGTAGTTCTAATTTGTATTATCTTGTGAACCACACTTATGTAAGTGAATCCCGTTTCCCGTTCTTTCGCCGCTATCTACTGGGGTCCTCCCCTCACTGGCTTCCAAGCAGTCGTTTCCGCCGCCGCTGTCAGCTGGCTTCTGGGCTGTCTGCACTAATCACTTCCCTGTCGTGCTGTCCTGCCGGGCGCTGTGGTTGCTGGTCCTACGCGTGAGCTCAGTTACTGATTTATTTAAATTATTATTGAGTTCGTTTCTATCTGGAACCCTCCCCAAAGTTATAAATTTTCTTCCAGTCCCATGCGCTTGTCTAACGTGGGTGTGACCCCTCATGACTCACTGGCCGGACCGGCGCGCATTTGGTGTTTCCATAATTATGAGAGTACACCACTTTTTACTACTATAGCTTTCATTTTTCTATTTCAGCCTCATTGCATTTGTACGCTAGTAGCTCATCCTCTTGTTCACAGTTGGTGCCATCTGAAGATGAAGCTTTATGCTTCGGAACAGGTTGTGGAATGAATTAAGAAATTACTTGGAACTGAAGTGGATATTTACTCTATGTTTCCCAGTTGCTGATAATCACCTGGTTAAATGCTTTGTTTACTTTCCATAGATACTCAATAGTTGCATCCGAAGCTCTGACCAGTTTTGCCGTTCCTGGGATGCTCGTTCGCAAGGGTTGGACCATAGCTCCCAGCCTTTTGTTAAAGCCGCTTATGTCGGTGGATTTCTCAACTTGCAGCCCGCATCGTCGCTGGCGTGATTACCCATTTGCTCCAGCTCCGCTTGTAGCCTATGCTTTCCTTACCATGCCACATGCACACAACACCATAGGCAATATTCACGGTGTGTGTGTGTGTGTGTGTGTGTGTGTGTGTGTGTGTGTGTGTGTGTGTTTGTCTTTGTGCTTGTGCATCCAGTGGATCTGTACGTGTACCATCGGGCCTTGCACAGAAATGTATTCGTCTTCATGTCTACTCCGAAATTTGGTGGGGCATCTCAGGAGTTATGCTTTGAGAGGCATCCTTATAGTTGTTACACAATACTTCATCTGCCTTGCAACGACATTGAGCCATATGGGACTTGATTACCCCCAATATGAGTTGTCTGGCGTAGCAAGGTCCACGTTTCACTGTGGCCATTTTAATGTAGCCGAATCCAGCGGCTTCGAAATTGTGATGTCCCAGTACCTATACGATTCGATTACGACATGTTTTTTTTAAGTAGAGTGTCAAAAAATTAGCACCAGTAATAGAATAGAATTTTTTTGGTAATATTAAACCACTTAAAACTTTTCAAGAAAAGCAGCAAAGGGAAGATGGTTTCCTTTTATTTGCCTATTCTGCGTTTATTACAGGAAATAATAGGGAGAAACCAAAATTCGATTATTTCAGAAGCTACTTATTTTGAGAGGTCTTAACAGTCCGATTAATTGGTGTTGAAAAAAAAGGTGTATCCAAAACAGGTTGGTTCAGCGATAACCGCCATCCCTACACTCCATTGCAAACGGTACGTGGTATGTTGCTGGTTGCAAACTGACCAGTCACGACGTAAGAGATTAAATTCCTCCATGAACGTAACATAGATACCAGCTGGGGTGAGGTGGGCACTGTGTTTGGACGGCCAGTCGAGTGGCCGAGAACTGAACTCTGAATCACAGGAGTCGCCCGCGGCCGCAATTAGGGAACAATACGCAGGAAATGAGGCTGCTGGCGCGGCCCGGTCTCCGATATCCAGCCTCCAGCGTTCGTTACCAGAACGGCCATTTATCACCTGCCATAAATCCCGGCTGAGGCCCGCTAATGAGAGTACACTTCTGCTTAAACATGCGCCTAACATAACTGATATCCTGATCTGCTCGTACCTCACAATAATTTCGTGTTGGTGCGGCTCTTATAATAGAGTCATTAAAGACGGTCTCGTGCGGCCGTAAATACGAGTAACGTGATGTATAGCGGCCTAGGCCAAGGCTAATGAGCTCGGTAAAACACCTTAGCACACGAGTCTAGACGTCGAGTGAACTTCCACTGAGGTGTTACACCTTTGTGCGAGATAAATTAAATGAGCACACATGGCGAATGGTCAAGTGTTTATCCCAGAGTGGAAAACATGTGCTATTGCCACTTTCACGCGCTTTAGAATATTCCCTTTCAACAATAACTAACTCATTTGTTAACACTGGGATATCCTGATGACACATACGCTTTATAATTGTGTTTTTAAAGTCTCGATCATTCACCATTCTGCCTTCTATTTATTTATTAGTGAAGTTCATGGCCGGGTGCAACACTTTACAGATGAGACCAACTGTGCTGCTTGCTAGTCAGGTGTCTATTAAATGTGCTGTTCTGTCGGTAAGTGCGTAGTGTTGTGTTTGTGTAACAGTTGTTGTTGTTTTTATTGTTGCCGGTGACAAAGATGGCGAAAAGTCAACGATAACGACGACGACGACCACAATGATGGTGGTGATGATGATGACGATGAAAGAAGGTAATCGGGAAACACAATGGCAGTACATAGTATACTCGTCTACAAGAGGACAGAGAGAGCCGCCGAGTCTGTCGTTCGCATCCGACAGAAAAAATTGTTCAGATGGCTCTGAGCACTATGGGACTCAACTGCTGAGATCATAAGTCCCCTAGAACTTAGAACTACTTAAACCTAACTAACCTAAGGACATCACACACATCCATGCCCGAGGCAGGATTCGAACCTGCGACCGTAGCGGTCGCGCGGTTCCAGACTGTAGCCCCAGAACCGCTCGGCCACCAGCGGCCGGCGACAGAAAAAAATCATCAAAATTGTCACATGCTATTAAACGCGTGGTTATCATTTAACCGTGATAGTTCCCCAACGGTGTTTTTGCAATCTACGAGGGGCGTTTGAAAAGTCCCTGCAAAGTCCGAGAGACGGCACGACCGGCGCGTATCGAGGTCATGTTTAGTTAGTAGCATCTTTGGAAAGGACGCACACCAAGTTTCAGCCATATTGATCTATTTCTTTGTGTTTGGCATTCGTGTGAATAAAGGAAGTCGAGTGATAGTCAAAAAATGGGCGAGGAAGAATTTTGTGTGGTGATTAAACTTTACTTTATGGAAGGCAAAACGCGTCAGGAGAGTAAAGAGGAGCTTGATAAACATTACGGTGACTCTGCACCTTCGATTAGAACAGTTTATAAGTGGTTTCGAAATTTTCGGAGTCGCCATATGGGCACAAGTGATGCTGAACGTTCTGGACGCTCTATGGAGGTTACGACTCCAGAAATCATTGATAAAATCCATGATATGGTGATGGATGGCAGAAGAGTTAAGGTGCGTGAGATTGCTAGTGCTCTGGGCATCTCGAATGAACGGGTACATAAAATTTTGCATAAACATTTTGACATGAGAAAGCTATCCGCAAGATGGGTTCCGCGCTTGCTCACGCTTGACCGAAAACGGAATCGTGTGAAGTGCTGCAAGGATGGTTTACAGCAGTTCAGGAAGAATCCGCAGGACTTTAAGCGTCGTTTCGTCACTGTGGATGAAACAGAGATACATTACTATACTCCTGAGACCAAGCAACAATCTAAACAATGGGTTGCCAAGGGAGAATCTGCACCAAAAAAGGTGAAGACCAGTCCTTCGGCCGGAAAGATTACGGCGACTTTCTTTTGGGATTCGCAAGGGATAATCCTCATCGACTATCTGGAAAAGGGTAAAACTATTACAGGTGCATATTATTTATCGTTATTCGACCGTTTTAAAACAGAGCTGCAAGAAAAACGCCGGCGATTTGACCGCAAAAAAGTCCTTTTCCATCACGACAATTCACCAGCACACACCTCAGCAGTTGTGGTCGCAAAATTAATGGAAACAGGATTCCAACTCGTTTCACGTTTCCCTTGTTCTCCAGATTTGGCTCCCTCGGACTACTATTTGTTCCCCAATTTGAAGAAATGGCTGGTGGGACAAAAATTTTATTCAAACGAGGAAGTGATTGCAGCAACTAATAGCTATTTTGAAGACTTGGACAATTCCTATTATTTGGAAGAGATCAACAAATTAGAAGAGCGTTGGATGAAGTGTGTAAGTCTAAAAGGAGACTATGTCCAAAAAAAAAAAAAAAAGGTTTGCCCCAAACACGTAAGTAATTTTGCACTGACTTTTCAAACGCCCTTCGTATGGTTGTTTGTAAAACTTCGCTCGATTCGATATCATCCTACCCTGCTCTCCTTACCACATTTTTCTCCGTCCTGTAAAGTTAGAATGCATATTGAAATATACTCTGAGGCGACGAAAGTCAGCACATCTGTTGATGGCGGTAGTTTTCTGTACACGAGGTATAAAAGGGCAGTGAACTGGTGGAGCTGTCACTTGTACTCAGGTGATTCATGTGATATGGTGTCCGACGTGATTATGGCTGCACGACTGAAATTAACAGACCTTGAACGCGGAACGATAGTAGCAGCTAGGCGCATGGGACATCTCATTTCGGAAATCGTTGGGGATTCTGTATTCGAAGACGCCCAGTTGCAAGAGTGTGCCGGGAATATCAAATCTGAGCCATTAACCCTCACCACAGACAATGCAGTAGCCGACTGCCTTTACTTAACGACTGCGAGCAACGGCGTTTGCGTGGAGTTGTCAGTTCTAATAGACAAGCAACACTGCGTGAAAAACCGGAGAAGTCAATGTGGGACGTACGACTAACGTATCTGTTAGGACAGTGCTGCGAAATTTGCGGTTAAATAAGCTATTGCAGCAGAAACCAAATGTTCTGATTTTTTTTTAAAAAAGAGCCTTTTCCGCGGTCAAGGAGTCTCTTTGTGTTTTTGTAACTTAGAAAAGTGAAAGAGGTAACAGATTCTTGACGTTGCACAATTATCAATATTTTACCGTCGTAAGTTATACTGCCACGTGAAGAGATTTCTTAGTCATTCCTTTCATACCTGGGTCTTTGGAATCGAGCGAGGTGACTCAGTAGTTAAGACACTGGATTTTTCACAATTCAAGGTTTTATTTATATTAAGCGCTTCAAATCTAGGTCTTCACTATGTAAGCCAGTCAAGCACTATAGGACTTTGAGATAGCACTGGAAGGAGATCTGCAGGATCTGGACAGAAACAATGATCGCTTCAAGATTTCTGGTATACTTTGGGTGGTGTGAATCAAATAAGAAATCCGATACAAGAAAATGGTGACGATGTGTGGAGCAAATGACAACACGCTGTGTAAGTGAGGGGACGACCAAAGCATGGAACAATTACTAGTGGGTAATATAACCAGTGTTTCAGAAGGCATTTAGCGTGACCTACAGTTGCCAAAAGTTTCCAGCCAACCCCTTAAATGTTGTTTGCGTAACATTAGGTTATGCATCAGTAAATGTATAGCGTAAAATACACGAAATGACACGCATTTGAGATTATGGACAGCCATCAGCTGTATAATGGAATGACGACAGTGAAAATTTCTGCCGTCCGGCACTCTAACCCGTATATACCGCTCATCGCGAGCGGTTGCCTTACCATTTTGTTTCTTTTTTTTTACGTCCCGTGCCTGCTGGGTGAGAGCCAGCTATCCTAACCACCTCTTGTTTCTAATACATTAAAAAGAATTTGTCTTTATTGTTGTTGTTCTTTTTTTAAATATGACAAAGCAAATAAAGATACCTGATGTTCTAAAATAAACGACGGTCTTCTTCATAAAATAAAATAAAAATATTTCTTGGAAACGTTAATAAGTATACTTTTTCAATATCGTTTTCTTTCAGATCATGTAACGTATCAATTTATTTTTATTTATTTATTTATTATTTTTAATACTTACTGACAACACATAGGATGCCCTCCAGGCGAAAAATGATGATGTGTAATTACCATCAATAACAAACAAAACGTAAACGGAGTTAAAAAAATTAAAAGAACTTGTGACAACGAGGACACAGCGGCGAATCTGTCATTTTCATGGCCTGCAGACGAAGTTGTGTCATGTATTTTCCATTAACGACCAGATACCAAGTCACACGAGCGCTCGTCTCGAGGAAGACATGGTGCACAGAATGCCAAACCACGGGCCGTGCGATCGTGGGATATCGGCTTTCCACAACATTTCTCATTATTAGGCGGTGAACATCACGTGCCGTAGGGTTGCTGGTACTAGGCAAATCGGCATGGAAATAACTGTATTCGATGAAAACGTCCTGACATGTGAGAGAGAGTAAGAAATATGGGCTACTGCAACGGGAGATACTCGGGAGGGAGGGGCCAGTTCGTCAATCAGGCTTCCCGATAATCCGGTTCGGCGGCGGGTCCACGATTTAACCACCGTGCTTACATTTATGTAAGCCCTTTAGGGCAGCTGCTCTCGCTTGGGCGTTGACAAGGCCGAAGTCACCATCTCGAGGAGGAAGTGTCAGCTCGTCGTAGCGGACTTTGAAGCCACGACCCGCGCTTACAAAGTAGCCGAACGCCGCCTGAAGTCTGTGTGTGCTGGCCGGAGTAGCCGTGCGGCTCTAGGCGCTACGGTCTGGAGCCGAGCAACCGCTACGGTCGCAGGTTCGAATCCTGCCTAAGGCATGGATGTGTGTGATGTCCTTAGGTTAGTTAGGTTTAATTAGTTCTAAATTCTAGGCGACTGATGACCTCAGAAGTTAGGTCGCATAGTGCCCAGAGCCTTTGGACCATTTTGAAGTCTGTGTGCCATTGCCTTTGGCATCGATAAAATCTGTGCTAAATAGAGTGATCGCGAGACTAGATGAGTGTTAACAAAATCCACCCGTTGTAACAAGTCCTTCGAATCCTGCCTCGGGCATAGATGTGAGTGATGTCCTTAGTTAGGTTTAAGTAGTTCTAAGTTGTAGGTGACTGCTGACTTCAAGTGTTGAGTCCCATAGTGCTCAGAGCCATTTGAGCCATTTAACATCTCCAATACTCTCTGGAGGTTGCCACGAACGTTCTTGCGGATAGCTTGAAGCAGACGTTTATAGTTAAATGAGATCGTGCACTGTATATCACGCGTGAAGGTGATCACCAAACAATTGAGCTTTTCCACTAATGACAGTGGAACCACACTCTCTGCTGGAAGACCTCTACCAACGAACATAGCGCTAAATTTCGTCAGGTTCACACGGCTGCTCGCAGCGGTCCCGTACTGGTTGATCCATGCCTGTGCCTCTCGCACGTCATCCTCCGACAGAACCAAGAACACCACATCATCTGCATAGGCGAGGCAGATGGAAGCATGCCCCCTCATTGTTATCCCTGTCAGCCAGCTCCTCAAACCGTGTAACGGTGGCTCAGGGGCGATGGCGAAAAGGAGCATCGATGGCGGACATCCTTGACGCACCTGTCCCAAGACATTAATAGCGCCCGCCACAGGGCCATTGACCAGCACTCGCGACGTGGCACCTCGGAAGAGCCGCAAGACGATGTGTATAAACGTGTGGGGGAAGGCCATCCGTCGGAGTACATTTTCTAGAAAGTCATGACTCACTCTGTCAAAGGTGTGGTCGAAGTCCACTGTCACTAAGGCATCGCGACTGCGGCAGGTCGTGGCCAGGGCTATTAAGTCACGGCAATCGCCTAGTGGCGTCTGAATGTTACTGTCACCACCAAAGCACGTTTGATCCAGAGAAATGACTTGAGGGTTGACGCGCCGAAGGCGTGCGGCAAGAATCTGGGTAAAAATATTGGAGTCACAATTTAACATGGTCAACGGTAGATAATGTCCAACTCCCCCCCGATGGCTTGGGAACCAGGATAAGCAGGCTTTCTACGAATTCGGGTGGGAGGGGAAGGTCAGTGTTCATCAGTTCTTCATACATCGCAGTCCAGCATGAGCCCATGATGTCGTGGAATGTGCGCTTAAACTCCAGTGGAAACCCGTCGGGACCTGGGGCTTTGTTCGCCGCAACCTTACGAAGAGCATCAGCGACGTCATCAGGCATGATTGTCACTGTGAGAATCTCCGCAGCAGCCCCGTCAAGGGTACCTGTCAAGGAACAGAGGACATCAATCCTTATAGCCATGTTCTGGTCATCTGCTGTACAGAACTGTTTGTAATGGTCCACAAAGACGTTTACGATGTCATTCTGAGACGTCAATCGGCGACCTACTGGCATGTTGAGGGCGTTGACCAGCTTTCTTCGGCACCGCTGCTTCTCTCGGACAATATGATGCATGGACGGAGGTTCTTCTAGTACAAAATCGTGATATCTTGCGCGTACTATTATGCCTCCAAGGCGGTGACGCATAAGAGAAATAATCTTTGCCTTAATCCGTTGAATCTCAACCTGTCGTTGAACAGAACAGCGGGGGGGGGGGGGGGGGGGGGGGGGGGCATGGATATGGTTTGAGAGTTCCCGGAGAATTGTGAAATAGTATTCCGTGCTACGTCGTTGCCACAGCATTTTGTCGCGATCGTAATTCATCATCGAACGACGTAAAGCTGGCCTGATGTAGTCGAGCCTCCACCGGAGTGTTGAAGGATACGTTGGAAGGCGTCTTACACAGTTGTTGTTCCACTTAGTCTCTACGACCTGCCTGCATTCCGGATCCTTGAGATGGGCGATATTCAGCTTCCACAGGCCTCGACCGCGCCACATCTTCTGCCTCTGGAGCGAAACAGAGCAAATGTAGGCGATATGGTCGGAGAAGGCGGTAGGACATAACCCAACGTCAAGCGTGGCAGTTACGATTCCTTGGGAAACGTAGACACTGTCAAGACGACTTACTGGATGTCTGGT
Organism: Schistocerca serialis cubense; assembly: GCF_023864345.2. Lineage (NCBI taxonomy): Eukaryota > Metazoa > Arthropoda > Insecta > Orthoptera > Acrididae > Schistocerca > Schistocerca serialis. The sequence continues at coordinate 337,636,181 of NC_064642.1, forward strand.
GACGTACATATATCCAGGTCGATCACCATGCACGCGGTCCCAAGTATCGGTGAGGTTCAGATCATGCACGGGCAACTTGAGTTCCTGGAATGTGGTGAAATGGGGATGCTGGTCCTTCTGGGATAATACACAATTGAAGCCGCCGCAAAGAATAATATGGTCGTAGCGACCTACAAACAAAGGAGCGACCTGTTCTGAATAGAACCGCGACGGTTCCCGTCGCTTGGCCGTGCCCGAGGGAGCGTAAACGTTGATGATTCGGGCACTGTGAAAAGTCTCGGCAAGACCCCTAGACGATGGGAGGTAAATCACGTCGTCCACCTCAATGTCTTCCTTTAAAGGAGTAGCCACCGTCAGCACCGACAGCACGCGGCACAAGGTAAGAAACATAGCCACAGATATTAGGAATCGTCGCTAGGCGAACTTCATGCAGAAGGGCAACATCGAGGTCCGACGCCTTCAACGTTTCATGGAGAAATTGTAGTTTGACAGGGGTGTTAATGGTGTTGAGATTGATGGAGCCACTCCTGTAAGCTTTTCGCGGATTGGGACTAGTGGGACGCTCATGGAGGCACGAAGAGCAGCAGTGAACAGGAACGTTGTCCCAGCAGGTTGCACATCCCCATCCCGTAATACTATCGAGTAGCAATCGTAGGTGGGAGCAGCAGCATTCACTGCTGTCACAACGGTGGGTGTTTCGTCATCTACATCGTCAGACCACGCAAAGGTGCGTGGATGGTGTGCGTCCAGTGGAGTACCTGTGGAGTCCGAAGGCGGCGTCACCTCGTCAGTGGAAGAGTGGTGCTGGCTCAGGTGCTGTTCAGCGTTCATAGGTTAAAGCACCTGGTGCATGGGAAGATGGTTGTACCTCCGACGGGGGACAGACTGGTGCTTCCGCTACGGAATCGTCCATAGGGGGAACATCTTGAGACTGCGTCCTGCAGGGGTCAGACCGGGCGATCCGCCGTTTCCGACGTCTCTTCGGCAACCGTTGCTTGCGCACGTGATCTTCAATGGCCGAAGACGTCTGGGGATCCGGATGGTCGGGCACAACAGCATCGGTAGGCACAACCATGGAGGGCATACCCTGCACTAGAGATTGCTCACCATTGCGCATGACGGGAAGAGGAGGCAAGGGCGTCGGTCTGTCCGCAACAGCCTGAGGAATTACCGGAGACGACGATGTGTCAGTGGTAGGAGCCAGTGGTGATCGCGGTCGGGGGTCATTATGGAGAATTTTGACAAACGTCAGGGGGAGTGTCGTCGGAGCGGTCGTGGCCTGCAGGTCCCTAGGCGGTAACTGTGATTCTGCGTTGCAGACAGCTGGACGGAGGTGTCCTTCTTTGCCACATCCCGAGAATGTCTTCGGCTGGCCATCATAAATTATAAATGCACGGCAGCCACCAATATGTATGTAGGACGGCACATGTTTATTAGCTCTATGCGGATCTGTCATACTCCACTCCCACTTTTCGGGCGTATGACTAGTTACCTTATCATACATAGCGAAATACTATGTCCAGCTAGAAGCAAACTAACGAATCTTTAAAACTTCCAGATCATACAAAAACCTATAACCAATCACGAAATCAAGAGTGCTGGCTTTCAAAATAAAAATGAGGTGAGTGGTGGTCCTCAGCTACGTACCCTCAGACTCAGAGATGAAATATTAAAAGTTTTGGCTGGTTTAGTTGTCTAGGGGCTGGGATACGTAGTTGTCGCATTACAAGCCAAATACTGCTGAGTCTACAGTATACAGTATGAATACACACATGAATCGAATGGTCAAAGGTTCCTATCACTCGACAATTGCGAATTTTGAACGTAACATAGACATTTATAAATGAGAGATTGCAATTAAATAAATTCTGCAGGTACTATTTTAACGACTTTAAATGATGGGTAAGATAGCAGAAGTACCTTTAAGAATGCCCTTTATTACTGTGAAACACTTATTGGTGTCGATGGTCCAGAAATTAAATAAAATATAAGTTGAATAACAGGAAAGCAATAGATTCCTACTTCACGTAATCAGTTATGAACATCAACATAGCTCGTGAGATATTCACTTACAAACGTGTACTACGTCTTCACTGCAGAAGCCTCGGAAATCTCACAAGTGCACAAGTCGGCACTACGAAATATCTCTATCTATCACGACCACGAGCAAAACACTGCTCCACTCTCGAAGTCTTTCCCGCGACCGTGCGTCCGTCACGCCGTACTCGTCCAGCCCTCCCTCATGTCCTCTCCCATACTGCCCAGAACTCCCTGTCCTCTCTCGAAACGACGCTCCTCCCCCACTTCCATACAGTCTCTCCACGTGTCCTTTTTGGAACGATCGCTGTGACTGACAAGAGCGCTCCCGCCCTGTCTGCAAGTCAACGCACACTCACAAACATAATGAAACACATTCGAAATACTGGATTTACATTTAAATAAATTGAAGTTAAATAAATATTCCTATGGCTGGACCATAAACACGCTCTAGCACACATTATTAAATACATAAACAGATTAAATAAACACATATCAAAGGAATAGAAGTAAGCCAGTAGCCTCTGTGCTTTCTTAAACACAGTAAATAATTGACCAATTTCTTCATGAATGGCATATGTACAGTATAAACAAAGACGAAGATGAATAAATATATTTATAATGATGCTGCTACCGTTTTTTCGTGTAACTGTGGAGTACTTATGGCGTGATGCGTTGATACTAATCGACCACTTTGACATCATGTTTGAGAGGAAGACTATGATTACGACGAAGATTTTCAGTCAGCGAAAGCATACAATGGGCGGAGGAGACGGAAAAAATGGAGAATTATAGGCTGTGATGAATTGTGCCAATGTATGTACCAACGTACGTAGTACAAAAAGCAAACTTTAGCGAATACTGTGAACTGGACATGTTGCGAGGCTGATGCAAGATGCTTTTAAAAGTAGTGTTGGTAGGAAGACTGGAAGGAACCTCCCACGGTGGAAGACCAAGAACAAGATGGGAGGATGGACTGTGAAAAGACTTGCAACTGCTAGTATTCTATTGAAATTGGATGGAATCGGCGTAGGACAGCATGTGATAGAGGTCGATCCACGATATACAACGTCCCTAATTGCTGGCAATAGAAAAAGAGTAAAGAAATTTCGTTGGGCACAGGTATAGAAGTGATCTGTCGTGACGCAAATGGACTTGTGTTTTGTGATGCGACTGCACAAGAACCAATGATTGTTAGAAATAATGATCACTTTCGCTTCGAGTGAAGCAAACGACGCTGTCATTCGTCTGTGACGCGATGGACGAAAACATTTTTGTAACGAAACAGCAGTGAGTGTCAATAAACGTCTGTCGATGTGGCTTTCGTTGAGAGATGGCCTTGCCGACGATTCTGAAGGGAAGAATTCATGGGAGCATGTGGACTATTTTCGGTAGTTTCTTTTGTGTTAGCAGGAGGGCCAACACAGTGTTACGAGTGGAGGCCGAAATGCACGCGTTTTAGCTCACGCAGGCTGGCGTGAGGAGGGAAGAACTATACTGACGTGAGGTCTGGAACATGACAAGGAATGAGCATTCAGAAAGCGGACGTAATTAGTTTGATACTTAACTTTAATCCATTAATGATGAACGTCGCTCCTGATGGTACATGATTCACAAGTAACTGAATATTGCTCCTTGCTAGGTCGTAGCAAATGACGTAGCTGAAGGCTATGCTAAACTGTCGTCTCTGCAAATGAGAGCGTAGGTAGACACTGAACCATCGCTAGCAAAGTCGGCTGTACAACTGGGGTGAGTGCTAGGGAGTCTCTCTAGACTAGACTTGCCGTGTGGCGGCGCTCGGTCTGCAATCACTGATAGTGGCGACACGCGGGTCCGACGTATACTAACGGATCGCGGCCGATTTAAAGGCTACCACCTAGCAAGTGTGGTGTCAGGCGGTGACACCACAGTTTCCATGATATGGCTACGTATTTAAACTGTCGGGAATGAAAATCAGAGGCGATGGTAAGTTCAGATATCATTATTCGCAATGTTTTTGTCAGTATCAGACTACAACTGATGTCCATAAAGGTGTTCAGGCATCATCTAAAATTTTCTGTACGGCCTGTGGCTACACGACCAGGAAAAGGCATTGGAGTTGGAGATGCGTCTACTTCATGTTCTCCCTTCGTAATGTTCGACACGATGACATGTTAACATTTATTTTCCTTCCGAAACATACTTCATATGGTCTGATTAATAAGCTAAGGGACTTTCTAGATTTTTCCACATACGGCGCTGTAATAGGTGCAGAAATTCGTTGGAGTACTAGTTGTAATGCCCAGAGTTGCCGGAGCTGTTTAATATCTGCTGCTTGACCATGTCCGTTGTTGATACTCCTAGCGAATGCTAGCCGCATGAGAAACTGCAGTCGGTTTAAATCAGAGTGCATATTTGAATCACGTCAACGGAATGCGCATTCATAAAAGTCGGATTCTGGGCTTCCGTATCTGACTTCTGTAAATACATACCAATTTCAGACCAAAAGATTAGAAATGACTATTTCGTTATAGAATGAGAGACGAGATACTGGCAGAAGTAAAGCTGTGAGTACCGGGCGTGAGTCGTGCTTCGGTAGCTCAGTTGGTAGAGCACTTGCCCGCGAAAGGCAAAGGTCCCGAGTTCGAGTCTCGGTCGGGCACACAGTTTTAATCTGCCAGGAAGTTTTATTTCGTTATAGATAATTCTTCGACTCCTGTTCAAAATGCAAACTAAAGTAATATATCTGTGACGTATAATGTACCTAAAATCTAACTGTAAGACGCAAACTTCTATCATTTCAATACATTTTATTTTATGCAGAAAATATTTTTACTCTAAAAATATGTACATATGCTTAATGAATAAATATTTCTCATATTTAATAATATTTGTCCTTAAACATAGCGTACAAATGTACAGAGTTACTGAAAAAGTACCGCTTGAATAAGACAAATACAAATATATCTAACTACGGCAACTAATCAATAAATAAGAGTTTGCAATCATGTTCCTGGTAAATTCTCGAGCGTTTTCGCTCGTCCTGCAATCCATCTGACGGCACTACCTCCACAATGGGTATTGCCACCGTAATTTACTATCGCGACAGGAATTATAGTCAGTTTACCACGATATGTTTCGTTTGTTAGGCATGTAATTTTGTCTATTGCTTCACCTGAATATAGAAATTTGAAGCAAATTGATCAAGTACTTTTCGAGATGTTTAATAACAACGTTCAGTCCGCTCAAATGTTCGTTGGGGGATCGTTTAGAAATCTGACGTAAATCGGCCACGAAGTTTTAGAGATTTTTGGTAACAACCATTCCATTTTATATATCACATTCTTGTATGTTTGAAGTCAGATTGCGAAATCTTAAGTAGACTGTGATCTTCCTTTCATCCTGAAGATGAAGTGTGCAAAATTTCGTCGAGATCGGAAAAATCCGTAGATTTGTATGAATTACAAACAAACGAATGGACACTCTTTGAATATATATATTACAGGGATTGTTATAATAAAAATACTGGACAGGTGTCATATTCACCCCTTTGTTGTGTCGAACGATATATTAAACAACGAGTCGAAATATTTTATTTCTTTACTGTGGGAAGATAAGGGGTGGCATATTCAATGCTTTTGTTGTGGCAAACGAGATAATGAAAAACGAGTCAAAATATTTTATCTCCTTAGCGTGAGAAGAGCAGCTTTCAGTAGCTGAAGTAAAGCCGTTCAGACGAGAACCCTTCTGAAAAGTTTCGGCCACTCAGTTGGTAATAATAACCGAAATTATTTGGGCCTGCCTGCCTCTAAATCAGGCTCTCCGAATGCTGCGGCGAATGGCCGGCTATTGCCATCGGGCTGACGCGTTGTTTATCGGGCAATGAGCGTAAGTAGTGCTAATCCGGCGGTGGAGCGCTGATGGAGCGCAGTTAAGCCTCCCAAACGGCGGACCAGGTGGCGGCCGGTCCAAGCCGTTACCTGCCGGCTGCTACGCCACGGCACTCCCAGGCGCAGCTGCAAGGCAGCTGCCGGCCGCGGCAGGCGTGATTCGTTGCCATGTAACCTAGAAAAGGTGTGTGCCTGTTGACAACGTGCTACACTGCCTGGACGCCGCATCCATACTCTCACCATATTTCGCACATTACACTGTCCAACTTAGTGGAAACGGTCAGCCGTTGAGGAAGTTCCGATATTTCCAGTCGGAGCACTGCAGAACGCTCAACATCCTGCCCCCTCTAATACACATAATCCACCACTTCCTCCAGTTCTGACCATGTTTTTTTTCAACTATATGCTTTGTTCTGACGTAAACCTTAGAAAATTGTACCCTAATAGTGTAATGTATTTTGCATCTCTGTCACATCCCATAAAAAGAAAAGAAAACAAAAGAAAAAAAAAACGAAAAGTACTCCACGACTTGGATGTAGTTTAGGCGCCCGTTTTCAATGTTACTGGACTACTGAAGGCCCAGCCAGACATAAAATTGCCCCACCGTGCGGCACAAAATAGTTCAAATGGTTCTGAGCAATACGGGATTTAATTGCTGTGTCATCAGTCCCCTAGAACTTTTTTTTTTTTTTTTGGCCATCAGTCCACTGACTGGTTTGATGCGGCCCGCCACGAATTCCTTTCCTGTGCTAACCTCTTCATCTCAGAGTAGCACTTGCAACCTACGTCCTCAATTATTTGCTTGACGTATTCCAATCTCTGTCTTCCTCTACAGTTTTTGCCCTCTACAGCTCCCTCTAATACCATGGAAGTCATTCCCTCATGTCTTAACAGATGTCCTATCATCCTGTCCCTTCTCCTTATCAGTGATTTCCACATATTCCTTTCCTCTCCGATTCTGCGTAGAACCTCCTCATTCCTTACCTTATCAGTCCACCTAATTTTCAACATTCGTCTATAGCACCACATCTCAAATGCTTCCATTCTCTTCTGTTCCGGTTTTCCCACAGTCCATGTTTCACTACCATACAATGCTGTACTCCATACGTACATCCTCAGAAATTTCTTCCTCATATTAAGGCCGGCATTTGATATTAGTAGACTTCTCTTTGCCAGAAATGCCTTTTTTGCCTTAGCGAGTCTGCTTTTGATGTCCTCCTTGCTCCGTCCGTCATTGGTTATTTTACTGCCAAGGTAGCAGAATTCCTTAACTTCATTGACTTCGTGACCATCAATCCTGATGTCAAGTTTCTCGCTGTTCTCATTTCTACTACTTCTCATTACCTTCGTCTTTGTCCGATTTACTCTCAAACCATACTGTGTACTCATTAGATTGTTCATTCCGTTCAGCAGATCATTTAATTCTTCTTAACTTTCACTCAGGATAGCAATGTCATCAGCGAATCGTATCATTGATATCCTTTCACCTTATATTTTAATTCCACTCCTGAACCTTTCTTTTATTTCCATCATTGCTTCCTCGATATACAGATTGAAGAGTAGGGGCGAAAGGCTACAGCCTTGTCTTACACCCTTCTTAATACGAGCACTTCGTTCTTGATCGTCCACTCTTATTATTCCCTCTTGGTTGTTATACATATTGTATATGACCCGTCTATAGCTTACCCCTACTTTTTTCAGAATCTCGAACAGCTTGCACCATTTTGAACGCTTTTTCCAGGTCGACAAATCCTATGAAAGTGTCTTGATTTTCCTTTAGCCTTGCTTCCATTAATAGCCGTAACGTCAGAATTGCCTCTCTCGTCCCTTTACTTTTCCTAAAGCCAAACTGATCGTCACCTAGCGCATTCTCAATTTTCTTTTCCATTCTTCTGTATATTATTCTTGTAAGCAGCTTCGATGCATGAGCTGTTAAGCTGATTGTGCGATAATTCTCGCACTTGTCAGCTCTTGCCGTCTTCGGAATTGTGTGGATGATGCTTTTCCGAAAGTCAGATGGTATGTCGCCAGACTCATATATTCTACACACCAACGTGAATAGTCGTTTTGTTGCCTCTTCCCCCAATGATTTTAGAAATTCTGATGGAACGTTATCTATCCCTTCTGCCTTATTTGACCGTAAGTCCTCCAAAGCTCTTTTAAATTCTGATTCTAGTACTGGATCCCCTATCTCTTCTAAATCGACTCCTGTTTCTTCTTCTATCACATCAAACAAATCTTCATCCTCATAGAGGCTTTCAATGTATTCTTTCCACCTATCTGCTCTCTCCTCTGCATTTAACAGTGGAATTCCCGTTGCACTCTTAATGTTACCACCGTTGCATTTAATGTCATCAAAGGTTGTTTTGACTTTCCTGTATGCTGAGTCTGTCCTTCCGACAATCATATCTTTTTCGATGTCTTCACATTTTTCCTGCAGCCATTTCGTCTTAGCTTCCCCGCACTTCCTATTTATTTCATTCGTCAGCGACTTGTATTCCTGTATTCCTGATTTTCCCGGAACATGTTTGTACTTCCTCCTTTCATCAATCAACTGAAGTATTTCTTCTGTTACCCATGGTTTGTTCGCAGCTACCTTCTTTGTACCTATGTTTTCCTTCCCAACTTCTGTGATGGCCCATTTTAGAGATGTCCATTCCTCTTCAACTGTACTGCCTACTGCGCTATTCCTTATTGCTGTATCTATAGCGTTAGAGAACTTCAAACGTATCTCGTCATTCCTTAGTACTTCCGTATCCCACTTCTTTGCGTATTGATTCTTCCTGACTAATGTCTTGAACTTCAGCTTACTCTTCACCACTACTATATTGTGATCTGAGTCTATATCTGCTCCTGGGTGCGCCTTACAGTCCAGTATCTGATTTCGGAATCTCTGTCTGACCATGATGTAATCTGATTGAAATCTTCCCGTATCTCCCGGCCTTTTCCAGGTATACCTCCTCCTCTTGAACAGGGTATTCGCTATTACTAGCTGAAACTTGTTGCAGAACTCAATTAGTCTTTCTCCTCTTTCATTCCTTGTCCCAATCCCATATTCTCCTGTAACCTTTTCTTCTACTCCTTCCCCTACAACTGCATTCCAGTCGCCCATGACTATTAGATTTTCGTCCCCCTTATACATACTGCATTACCCTTTCAATATCCTCATACACTTTCTCTATCTGTTCATCTTCAGCTTGCGACGTCGGCATGTATGCCTGAACTATCGTTGGTGTTGGTCTGCTGTCGATTCTGATTAGAACAACCCGGTCACTGAACTGTTCACAGTAACACACCCTCTGCCCTACCTTCCTATTCATAACGAATCCTACACCTGTTATACCATTTTCTGCTGCTGTTGATATTACCCGATACTCATCTGACCAGAAATCCTTGTCTTCCTTCCACTTCACTTCACTGACCCCTACTATATCTAGATCGAGCCTTTGCATTTCCCTTTTCAGATTTTCTAGTTTCCCTACCACGTTCAAGCTTCTAACATTCCACGCCCCGACTCGTAGAACGTTATCGTTTCGTTGATTATTCAATCTTTTTCTCATGGTAACTTCCCCCTTGGCAGTCCCCTCCCGGAGATCCGAATGGGGGACTACTCCGGAATCTTTTGCCAATGGAGAGATCATCATGACACTTCTTCAATTATAGGCCACATGTACTGTGGATAAACGTTACGTGTCTTTAATGCAGTGGTTTCCATTGCCTTCTGCATCCTCATGTCGTTGATCATTGCTGATTCTTCCACCTTTAGGGGCAATTTCCCACCCCTAGAGAGTGCCCTGAACCTCTATCCGCTCCTCCGCCCTCTTTGACAAGGCCGTTGGCAGAATGAGGCTGACTTTTATGCCGGAAGTCTTCGGCCGCCAATGCTGATTATTTATCAAAATTTAGGCAGTGGCGGGGATCGAACCCTGGACCGAAGACGTTTCTATTAATAATCAAAGACGCTAACCCTAGACCATGGGTACTATCTCCCTAGAACTTAGAACTACTTAAACCTAACTACCCTAAGGACATCGCACACAGCCATGCCCGAGGCATGATTCGAACCTGCGATCGTAGCGGTCGCGCGGTTCCAGACTGTAGCGCCTAGAACCGCTCGGCCACCCCGGTCGGCTGTGCGGCACAGGCTCTGGCGGAAAGACGGGGCGTTCAACGGCAACAGTCTCCACACAGGCAAGAGCGTTTGGCTTTTAGAAACTCCTGTTGGTGCCTTATCTGTCACACCGTAGAATCGGTCGAAATACCGTTAATAGCAGTCTGCTTGTGCAGCTCGATTGACGTGGCCGTAGCGCACAGCCGTCAGTGTGAGAACACAGCAGGTAAATGCGCCAGCAGGTGCAGCTGACCGATACGGCGAATCTGTGGTCATCTACCTCATCTCACCCTGCTATTTGCAATTGACGTCCCATCTGCCGACATGCATTAGTTAGTATTGTAAAAGTTTGTTTTACTTGTTGTTTGCCTGCTTAGAGCCAGCTCATGTGTTCTGAGACCATAGTAGTCTTCGTAATTACGCACCACACGTTAGTATAATTATTTTAACGCTGTTTTCTTGTATTTCCTTTTTTCATTTTCTTTGTACCGCAACACGTACATTGGCATCCAGTAACCATGGAATGTATGCACTGGAAGTCTCCTACTCATTTTTATATTTAGTCTGAGTACATAGCTGGTATGACTACAGTATCAATGACCTGAAAATATCGTCCTTCTATGAAAAATTTAACCCATGAATCAGTATTAACGCAATCTGAATTCTTTCTGTACGAAACTAGATGAACACCTGGCATTGCCCGGGTATGTTTTTATTCCAGTATTCTCTTAATCCACCTCCTCATTCCCCGCTCTCTACCTCCTCCTTCACATCCTCTCTGTATACCTCCTCCATCTGCCATTCTCTGTATCCTCCTGGCCCTCTCTCTGTTAGTCCTCCTCCTCCTTACTCATCTATGTGTTCCTTACCCCTCAGTCCATCTGCTCAGTCCCCCTCTGTCCATCTCCTCCTCCCCCTCTCCCTGTTCATCTCTTCCTATTTTCTGTCTCTGCTCATCTGCTCCTCCCCACCCCCCTCACTCTGTCCATCTCCTCCTCTTTTTCTGTCCATTTCTCCCTCTCCCTCTCTTGGTACCTCTTCTCCTCCACCTACATGTGTTCATTTTCTCCTTCCCTCTCTCCATCCATCCATCTCCTTCTTGCCCTTTCTGTATTCACATTATCACGGTAACATCCACAGGCAGTCGTGATTCTTACCCCGACAGTATTTCTTTCTAGTTCATAACTAAATGTGTATCAATTTTTGTTGAAATCATTTTAGGGATTGAGGATGAGCTTCTTCCTTTGGCTTTGGCTACGTGCACACATGTCAATATATATCATATATATTTAAAATGTTTCATACAATCATCTTGAGGTTGAAGCTCTATTGTCTGCGTTTACTGTAACAATAAGATATGTTTTTGGGTGGGGTCCGCCTTTAGTAAAACACAATTTTGTTTTTTGTCCCAGTCATGTTTCACTGCAGTATCATCAGTGGTTTTTTTATTATTATGGCTGTTAAATATAAGGAATGTTCTTTACTGTTTAAATACATGTAAATATTAGTTTCTATATAGTAGTTACAGATTTTTGAAGAGCAGTTAAAATTGTGTATTCATACCATCTTATCACAGGGTGTGGTTTTCCTGCTGCAATACGTTTTTACAGTATCTGTTTTTCTTTACAGTTTTCCTTTACAGTTTGTTACCTGCAACTATATACAACTTAATGTAGCCAAAACATTTACGCAAAAATTCCGATTTCTAAAACTGTTATGGCTATGCCTGAAATTAATAATTTATGTGACACTTTGTGTGGGTGTTTGTCTATTTACATTATGTTTCACTTACGGTTTCTTTTTTCATCTTGTTTTCACACCTTCAACTGTTCCACTGTCCACCGTCTTGTTATTATAGATGGTAAACAGTGCCAGTAACAGCTCAATGCACAGAACTTGATAATGAAGAAGATGACGGAAAAAAAACTTAAGTGAAACATAATGTAAATAGACACACACACACACACACACACACACACACACACACACACACACACACACAGACACACAACGTTTCACATAAATTATTAATCTCAGGCATAGCTGTAACAGTTTTAAGAATCGTAATTCTTGGGTAAATATTTTGCCTACGTTAAGTTGCATATAGTTGCAGTTGACAAACTGTAAAGAAAAACTGTGAAGGAAAACAGACAGTGTATAAACGTAATACAGCAGGAAAACCACACCATGTGGTCGAAGGTATGAATACACAATTTTTTGTGATCTTCAAAAATCTGTAATTACGATTTAGAAATTAATATTTATATGTATTTAAACATTAAAGAACATTCCTCATGTTTACAGTCATAATAATAAAAAACCCACTGATGATGCTGCAACTGCAGTGAAACATGTCTGGGACAAAAAACAAAATTATGTTTTACTAAGGACGGACCCCACCCAAAAACATTTGTTATTGTTTCATACACATTTGTACACTTATTTCACATGTACCACTAACAAATTTCGCACTGAATTTTCATTTTCTTGGTCCTCAGTATTTATGACGTCGTGTTTCCTGAACTACGTGCTGTACAACCGACATAATTTTGCAGGTACAGCCAGTAGTATTTGTGGCTACTGTCTGCGAAATGTGCTGTGATCAGAGTTAGTAAAAAAGATGTAATAAATTAAAACGTCATACATGGTGCTGTAGTTTTTCACTTTTCTCAGTGTCATGTCTTCTGAACTACGTATTGTACATTGTAGTTACATTCCGGGACATGTGGATAGAGTCTGCTAAATGTTTTGCGAACAGAGTTAGTAGTAAAGAGGTAATAAATTAAAACGCCATGCATAATGCGGCGGTTTCTTACACATCTCTGTATTTGACGTCAATCTCGTGAATTATGTGTCGTACAGTCATATGCTTTTGTAGGTACATTGAGTGGCATATATCGATACTACCGGTGAAAAGTTAGTAGCAACGAAGTAATAAATTTAAAAGGCTTCCATGACGTGGCAAGTTTTTCACGCATTTCAGTGTTCATGAGGTCATATGTACTGGACTATGAATCATACACTGATATAATTTTGCTGGTGTATTCAGTGTTATGTGTGAATACGCGTCACACTTCGTGAGGCAGTTTTACTGCATGAACAGCGAAAATGTAGTAATTGGTAAATTTTTTTCCTTTCATCATTTCGTGGGGGTTGTCAGAGAGAAAAAGTTTAAGTCACGTATTGCTCTCATTATCAAATGCAGGTTGTATATTATATGGATATTCAAATGTCGTGGACTACACTGCTTTTTCACTGCCGCTCTCATCCCTTTGATAGGTAGTTAATTCTTACCCCCATAGCGATTCCTTCCAGACAGTAAGCGATATGCGTACCAAGTTTGGTTGAAATCGGTCCATAGCGTTTTCAAGGAGATGTAGAATATACATACATACATATATACATTTATACATACGTACATCCACTTTAACAATATACATGGATTCGGAGATAGGAGACACCTTCCCAGTATAAGGATGGGATTGGGCACCTTGAACATACGTTTAAGTAATACCTTATTACGACCAACAAACCTGTTAACATAACCTGAATGTATATCGCACCGTCCCATATAGAGTGTGTATGTACAGTGGAAATGTAGATACCACATGATGTAGCACCACACGTACTCAGTCATATTATCGCTCTCGACATATTCAGATATAGCACGTGTATCGAAGCTCTCAGCGGCCCGACCTAAATTATACTTGCTGCAATGCGCATGAAAATAATAACTACAATGTATAGTCTATCGATGGCAGGTTGTCTAAATAACGATTCCTCTGAATGCAGAGCGTACTCACTTCAGTGTGCTAGCGTCTGTTATGACTTAAGACAGTGAGTAACTGGGCACATGGGAGCTGACTGAAGAACAACTAGACCAATTATGACTATTATTAAAGGAATCCAATGGGATAGTTCAGCAATGAAATAACAGATGCGCTTAAAGGGATCAGGCGGCTGCCCTTCGTGGGTTTTCCCCGAATACAGTTTCCACAAATCACTAAAATTAGAACATAAGGAACCCCGTACAGTGTCAGATCCGTGTAGTAATACGAAATAAGTGGGACAGTAAGGTGCGCCACATCCCATATTCACGGATATGTTAATGAAATACTTGAGCCTTGAGCGTGGAAAAACGGATTAGACCCTGATTATGAAGAAAGCACATCTATACAGCAAAATTATGCAAATACAATATTACGCTAGAGCGCGCCAGCTAGCAACGTTCTCACCATAAATTCCTGTATGATGCAGTGTAAAATGGTCACTGAAATAAAACATCACACGGAATCGTCGAATTTGAACCTAACGAACCATGAGCAGCGACTATACCAGCGGTCAGCTGAAACCAAAGTCTGATTTGTGTCTCAGTCCACATAGGCACATCAGTTCAGATCTCAACTGCCCCGACACAGGATTGGTCAGTCAGGTACGGCCTCCAAAGCTACGCAGCCGAAGACTGGCATTCCTAGCAGACAAAACACGTTTACAACGAAGAATAAATGATTCGAAACACGTTTTCTAATAGACAACTTTCAACATAGTAACGAAATACAGTTGTAGTAACTCTCACGCATGTTCGTGTTCGGAAGCGAACCTGCAAACGATTTACGTGCAGAGATTATACCTTGAGACCACGGAGCCACCTCCTGTGGGTAAATGAAACAGACATGTTGCAGTGATTTGTTGTTATTGCTACGTACACCGCAGGTGTAATCTAACGTATTCAATATGTCACATGGCTCGTATTTTACTATATTCGCGATTTTTCCTTTAGTTACGGAATCCAGGAGGCGTAATGATCTAACAGAACAAGAATAGTATTTTTCGAATACTACGAAATCAACATATCTCCGAAAATCTATGCATAGTGTCCAGAAATTAAGTATCTGTTTTGTAGAAATACATATTTTATGACCAGGTTGTAAATGGTAGATCATTCCTCGCACGTTTAGCATATTTTTTGTGTACTTTGTTGTCTGATGTCACGCATTAATATCATGTTAACAATTAAAAACATGACATCTTGGGTTGTCGGGTGTTTTGCCGGATATCAGCGTCGTACTTGCAAGATATTTCGGTCACGTAGCTCGTGACCTTCCATCAGGTGCGACCTGAGACCTCCGTCTCCGTCTCAGGTCGCACCTGATGAAGGTCACGAGCTACGTGACCGAAATATCTTGCAAGTACGACGCTGATATCCGGCAGAACACCCGACAACCCAAGATGTCATTAGATCGCCGGGAAAGCCTGAAGAGTTACAATTAAAAACATGTTTCATTGTTTACAGGGTGAATGTACATTATGTTTAACGTAAAAGAGAAGGCGGCTATTGTAACTTGGATACTACGACGACGTTTCGATGAAATTTCACCGCATTTCCATCAGGATGGCCCCACTATAAATCAATCCTCGCATTCGTAAACAACTTCAGGTGCACTAGATCGCTGGCAAGGGTACCCAGACAAGGACGTCCATCAACCTCCAATGCAAAGATTGAAGTCATCACATCCATTGAAAGGAGACCCAAATCGGTGCGGCATTTGTCAGTGGAACTGAACGTTTCGCGTTCGACAGTACACAAAGTGTTGCGGTTTACCGTAAACAGGAAGCCGTACCACCTGCGTGTACTCCACCTTCTGAATGAAGAAGATTTTGCAGAGCGTGTAGCCATGTGCATCGACCACTTCGTTGCACATGAAGAGCACAATATCCTGAATCACATCTTATTCAGCGATGAAGCGACTTCCATATTTGTTGAAAGGTTGTATTATTTCGGGCTTTTCAGCCATCATATTCGGCTACAATAAGTTCTTTTTAGAGCAGCTGAGAAAGCAGCAGTGGCAGGATGACGTCATGTGGTGTGAGGTACCGATGACAGATGGCTTGTTGGGCACGGGTATCGTGGGAAAGACCGCTTAAATTCTCGTCCTTCTTAGCGTCTGGCTGCTGCATTCGGAAGGTGCCCGCCAAAATGATAATCTTCTGTTATTAATATTAGACAAATTGAACAGTGCATTTACTTGCAGTTCAGATTAAAGCATCTCTCAATAGTGTGCTATCGTTTCATTATTTCACAAGTATTGATAATCAACAGAATAATAAACAACTGCTAAACGGAAAGGCAAACGTAGGGCTTCGGCAATCTTCGGGTCGGGCCTAAATTGAATGGCGGGCGAAGTGGCTCGGCTGTAAGATCACAGCTGGTTGGGAAGCCTCGGAGGACAGCCATGTCTGCCGCGATCGGTGTCAGGTTAAGACTTTATGAGCAATGTATGGTTATATGGACGTGTAGGCGAGAAAAGTGTGATTATAATTGCAGAAATACGCAGTTCGTTAATTTGTTGAAGAACCGAAGTTATTTGTGACTCTAAAGTGAAATATAACCGTGCAGTTTTTCGTTTTCTGCCAATAAAAAGCGAGTGGCATCCCGTGTAAACAAACTGATTGCAAATTTAATCATTTCTAAAATAACGGTTCCTGGCTAAGAGTTTCATACAACCTCAAGATAACAATTTCACGACCTACGTGCTGTTTTCTGCGCAGGGGACAACAACTGTAGAAGACTGCAGGTAGGTGAACATTTATTAGAACTTACGCATTCCACTCAGGGCGGTGAAAGCAAATAGGCACATCGCGTGTACTGCAGTCTTAGTACAATTAGAAAAATTCGGAGTAGGTTCAAATGGTTTAAATGGCTCTGAGCACTATGGGACTTAACTACTGAGGTCATCAGTCCCCTAGAACTTAGAACTACTTAAACCTAACTAACCTAAGGACATCACACACATCCATGCCCGAGGCAGGATTCGAACCTGCGACCGTGGCGGTCACGTGGTTCCAAACTGACGCGCTTAGAACCGCACGGCCACACCGGCCGGCTTAGTACAAATAACATCAGTGACACGCCATCTGTGGTAACCCAGAGGAGGTATGAAGGACAGAAGTTTTCGAGGTAAGAGTTTATAATACGCACGTATGTATCACCTTATCTCTCCCTCTCACACTCTCCCTTTCTTTCAGCATGCCATAAGGTTAACAGGCATAACTGCGTTATCTGGGCTAACACACCACCCGTGGAACATAATGAAGCCATGCGAGACCCAAGGTTAATGTTTGGATGGATATCACGTGTAACAAGATTTACCGACCGTTTTTCTTTGCTGAAAAATCCATAAATGGAGCAGTGTACCTTGACATGCCCACATAATTTCTGTTTCCACAGCTTATCCAGGATGGGCGTCGGGATACTGTTACTTTCAGCAAGGTGGGGCACCATGTAATTATGTCTTAGATGTTCACATGTTCCTGGATTCAAAGTTTCCTAGGAGATAGGCTGGATGCGCACGCCCCTTGCCGTGGGCAACACGTTCCCCTTACCTCACACCGATGGACTTTTTGTATGGGGATTTATGCATTATCACATTACAGGAGCTCAGGAACCGCATTACTCAAGCTGCTGCTGCCACAATACCAGTAATGCTTCACAATGTGTTTCGCGCCATTGCTGAAAACTGGGAAGTGTGTCGTGATATTGATGATGAACGTATTGAAACTAATCATTAATAAACCTATACCACAGTAAACAATGCAAGTACCATCACTGATTCTGCAAAATAAATAATTTTTGGGACACCCTGTATACTGAAACAGGTGAAACACAACTGAAGGACTAACTACTAATATGGAAAATTTGAGAAATTACAACTGAAAAAGTCGATACCAGAGTAGCGTGAAAATTCTAGATGACTACTGAATTTCAATTTGCGTATACTATGTAAAGTTATGGTGATATACAGGGTGAATCTGAACTAAATCGACTTAATTTCCGAGGTGGTTCAGATACAGTTGCTGAGTATTTTGGCATGAGGTGCTCATAATCTTCGAAGGAATGTTAGATATTAATTGTATTTCGTTTGATTTTTTATCCCCATTTCATCTTTGTGTATTTTATATTGCACAGGATATAATTGCTATAGAGTGCGCCCTGTGCAATCTGTATTCTGTGTCTTGTTTGGAAACATTTTTCTTCCATTCAATCACGGTACTTGAATTTGACAACATTAAATTCTGTTTAGTCTTTGTCCTCAAGTCTGCATTCAGTGTACGTCGTTTTTGTCTCGTGTCTGTTTTTCCGTCAGTGTTAGTTGTTCAAATGGCTCTGAGCACTATGGGACATAACAGCTGAGGTCTTCAGTCCCCTAGAACTTTGAATTACTTAAACCTAACTAACCGAAGGACGCACATCCATGACCGAGGCAGAATTCGAACCTGCGACCGTAGTGGTCGCGCAGTTCCAGACTGAAGTGCCTAGAACCGTTCGGCCACACCGGTCGGCATTGTTAGTTGTACGTCGGCAGAGATACACAGCAGTACGGATAGTTTTCCTGGTGAAGAGTTGGCAATATGTTCACTGGAGGAAATGGAAGATTGACACAACAACTTTATATTGAGCAGATTCCGCAGTGACAGCAAACACGTTACAGAACTTACGTACGTGAGAATTGCTTCACTAGCATGTGTTACGCATTGTGCGTTACGTACAAACAGGTATTTTTTTACAGAAGCAAAGATAGGCGGAGTATCAAACGTAATAACTCGTAAAAACATTATCACTCTGCAACGGGAAGACATCAGGGTCATCCTGTGCAGATTTCATCCTCTGAAGTGTACATTCCGTAATCGTGAGGTATTTGATAACGTTATCTCTACGTTTGGACAATGAAATTATGAAGCATCATCGTAGAGGTCTATTTCGTTTCCTTGCTGCTAAGTGATAACTGACTCAAATGTTGTACTCAGAACCTTAGTAGAGGTGTAATACTGAAGTAGAGGTGTAGTGCTGAAGTCTATTGGACGTAAACAAACGCGAGATATATTAATGCCTCAAGACGGTAATTTAGTATTGTAGTACGTCAAATCTGGCAATAACTGAAACGGCTTGCCCTGAATGACGAAGTGTCTCTAAAAAATGCAGCACCCCTTTACTGTGCATACTTGAGTCTATTGCGCTGTGATATTGGGTTGGTGCGTAAATTTGTGGCGTTTTCTCATAAATTTAATAAACACAACAGAGGCTTTAGTCGTCAATAATACATTCTCCTTCACTACTCACAGCAGACTACAAACGCTGGAGTAACTTTTTGATTCGGCAAATGTAGACATCACGTCGGTTAGAGGCGAAGAACTTGTCGACCATGTTTGGCGTGCGTTTTCATCTATAATGGAAGTTCCTTGAAGGTTATTCGATAGAGAGCGAGAAAGGTGAAAATCTGAGGGTGCAAAATTAGATGAATAAGGAGGGTGCGGAAAGACTTCCCAACTCAACTCGTGTATAGTGTTTTTTGTCAGTCTATCAGAATGCGGGTGGACGTTATCGTGGGGTAGCACCACTTCACGCATTCTTCATGGCCATTGTTCTTGGACTGCGTCTGCAAGACGTCTCAGTTGTTAACAATAAATGTCAGCATTGATGGTTACACCTCGGGGGAAGCTATATGTAGCACGGTGCACCTTTGCTGCTCCCCTAGATGCGTAACATTATCTTTTGCAGGTCTTCATACAGCGCGTTCCTGCTTCGTATGGGCTCAAACTTTCCGTTCTTTTCCTTATGTTACCAGAAAGACACAATTTCTAATCACTGTTAACGATATAGGTAGGAATGGTCGATGTTATTCACGAGACAATTGATGACAAGCAAGCAGGGATACAGATGTCACCACTCGCTGACTTTTACGGTTTTGGCTTAGACCTGTTGAGCCGATTTTTAACCTTCCTCATTACTTGCAAATGTCGCACAATGGCAGAATGATCTCATTTCATTATATTTCCCACTTATCGAGTACACTGAAGTGGTGCATTATGGATTAATGTGTCTAAACGGACTTCATAAAATCCAGATGTTCTTCCTGAACATGGAAAGTCACTAACGACAAAACGATCCTCGTTAAACGGGGAAACGATTTTCTTGCCGCGATCCTTTAAATGGCGTTATCCCCATGTATGGCACAAATGTTTCTGTCTGCCTCCGCTGCTGTCACCCCTCTATTGAACTCAAAAGGAAGAGTACGTCGGAAATGTTCCGATTTCTCCGCTTGGTACGCCATTTTCTAGCGTCCACAGCTCCACTCACTATGTCCAAGTGACAAAGTAGCAATATGTGAATTCAAATATTAACAGTGAACTTTTTGTGGTGTCACCGCCAGACACCACACTTGCTAGGTGGTAGCTTAAATCGGCCGCGGTCCATGTAGTACATGTCGGACCCGCGTGTCGCCACTGTGATCGCAGACCTAGCGCCACCACCAAGGCAGGTCTCGTGATACGAGAGTGGACTCGCCCCAGTTGTACGAGAACCTAGCTACCGCCCAGTTGTACGAGAACCTAGCTACCGCCCAGTTGTACGAGAACCTAGCTACCGACCAGATGTACGAAGCCTTTCTCTCTCATTAGCCGAGAGACAGAATAGCCATCAGCTAAGTTAATGGCTACTAACTAGCACGGCGCCATTTGTATCACTGCCTATAGCTTACGAGTATTCAAGAGAGATGTATTCCAAGGACTAATAAAAGATAAGTAATAAGCATCTACATACTTTTCTTCTTATTCATTTATAAGTTCTCATGTTCCAGACTTCACGCCCGTCTGCATTTAGCCGTGCGTGCCCTATCGGCTACAGCGTTAGTCTAGAGTTCATTTTCAGCCATCTCAACTTCACGGTGTCGGCCCAGCTACCGACACAACACTTTTGTTGTTGTGGTCTTCAGTCCCAAGATTGGTTTGATGCAACTCTGTTGCCATTGCCAGTCTATATTTTATATCCTCTCTACTTCGGCCATAATCGATTATGTTGCTGCCCAAATACCAAACTCACCTACCACTTTCAGTGTCTCGTTTCCCAATTTGATTCCCTTAGTATAACCTGATTTAATTCGATCACATTCCATTAGGTCTTTCCATGTTTTGCTTTTGTTGAAGTTCAGCTTATATTCTTCTTTCAAAACACTGTCCATTCCTTCGCTGTCTCTCACAGAATTACGATGTCATCGGCGTACCTCAAAGTTTCTAATTCCTCTCCCTGAACTTTAATTACTGCCCCAATTTTTCCTTTGGTTTCCTTTACTGCTTGCTCAATGTAAAATTGAATAACATCAGGGACAGGCTACAACCCTGTTTCTCTCCCTTTTTCACCAATGCTTCTCTTTCATGCCCCTCGACTATTATAGCTGCCATCTAGTTTCTGTACAAGTTGTAAATAGCCTCTTGCTCCCTGTATTTTACTGCTGCTACCTTCAGAATTTCAAAGAGAGTGTCCCTGTCAACAATGTCAAAAGCTTTCTCTAAATCAACAAATGCTATAAATGTAGGTAGACCTTTCCTTAACCTATCTTCTAACACAAGTAGTAGGGTCAGTTTCTCTCGCGTGTATCCAAAATGGTCTTTCCCGAGGTCGGCGTATACCAGTTTTTCCACTCTTCTGTAAAGAATTCGTGTTAGTATTTTGCAAACATGGCTTATTAAACTGACAGTTTGTTAATTTTCGCACCTACCAGAAACTGATTTCTTTACAATTGGAATTACTATATTCTTCTTGAATTCTGGAAATATTTCACCTCTCTCATACATCTCGCACACCAGATGGAAAAATTTTGTTTTCGCTGGCTCTCCCACGGCTATCAGTAGTTCTGACCTAATATCGTCTACTCCCGGAGCCTTGTTTCGACTTTCAGAGCTTTGTCGAATTCTTCTCACAATATATGTCTCGTGTCATCTCCATCTACGTCCACTTCCCGTTCTACAATATTGCTTTCAAGTTCATCTTCCTTGTATAGACCCTCTATGTACTCTTTCCACCTTTCAGCTTTCCCTTAGGACTATTCTGAGCTCTCGATATTCGTATAGATGCTTCTTTTTTACCCAAAGGCCTCTTTAATTTTCCTGTTTTCGCTATCTTTCGCTCAGTGAAATGACTTCTAAATCCTCTCATTTTCTTCTAGCCATTCCTGCTTAGCAAATTGTGCACATCCTGCCAATCTAATTTTTTAAACTTTTGTATTCCCTTTCACCTGTTTCATTTGTTGCGTTTTTAAGTTTTCTCCTTTCATGAATTAAGTTCAATACCTGTTGTGTCTTCTACTAGGCCTTGTCTTTTTACCTATTTGATCTTCTGCTGCCTTCGCTATTTCGTTTCTTAAATCTATCTGCTCATTCATCTTCTACTTGCCCAGTTTTAGTTAACCGTTGCCTAATGCTCCCTCTGAAACTCTCAACAACCTTTCAACTTATCCAGGACCCATCTCCTTAATTTCCTACCCGTTTTCAATTTCTTCAGTTTTGATCTGCAGTTCATAACGAATAAATTGTGGTCAGAGTCCATATCTGCCCATGGAAATGTCTTACTATTTAAAATCTGGTACCTAAATCTGTGTCTAACCGTTATATAATCAATTTGAAACTTTCCGGTGTCCTCAGGTCCCTTCCAAGTATATAAATTTCTTTCGTGATTCTTGACTAAGTGTCAGTGAAGATTAAATTATGCTCTGTGCAAATTTCTACCAGAACTTTCCTCTTTCATTCCTTTTCCCCAGTCCATATTCACCTACTATTTTTCCTTCTCTTCCTTTCTCTGCTATCTAATTCCAGTCCCCCATCACGATTAAATTTTCATCTTCTTTAGCAATCTGAATAATTTCTTTTATCTCATCATAAATTTCTTCAATCACTTCTTCATCTGCGGAGCTACTTGGCATTTTAACTTGTGCAATTGTTGTAGGCGTGAGCTACGTGTCTATCTTGGCTACTATAATGCGTTCACTATGCTGTTCATAGGAGCTTACCCGCATTCCTATTTTACTGTTCATTATTAAACCCACTCTTGCATTACCCCTGTTTGGCTTTGTATTTATAACCCTGTATTCACCTGACCAAAAGTCCTCTTCCTCCTACCACCGAACTTCACTAATTCTTACTATATCTAACTTCAACCTATCCATTTCCCTTCTTAAATTTTCTAACTTCCCCGATTAAAGAATAATCCCAAACTCCGATCCGTAAAATGCCAGTTTTGTTTCTCCTGATGACATCCTCCTGAGTAGTCCCCGCCCGGAGATCCGAATGGGGGACTATTTTACCTCCGGAATATTTTACACAAAAGGACGACATCATCGCCTAACCACGCACTAGAGCTGCATGTTTTCGGGAAAAATTAAGGCTGCAGGTTTCCCTTTCAGCCGTCCGCAGTACCAGTACAGCAAGGCCGTTTTGGTTGATGTTACAAGGCCAGACTGTTGGCTCTGCAACTACTGAAAAGGCTGCTGCCCCGCTTCAGAAACCACACGTTTGTCTGGCCTCTCAACGGGATATCCATCCGTTGTGGCTGCATTTACAGTACGGCTATCTGCATCGCTGAGGCACCAAAGTCACTCCACCGACGTCAAGATCAGCTACAAATCAAAAATGGCAATCGATAAATAAACCGATAGCAACCAAAATACCAACGTGCAAAACAAAAAAGCTACGAAGATATTCACCAATATAGTAGGTCACTTCAGGAAAGTAGTCGAGAGGGAGAGAGAACAGAAATAGATGTAGCACATAAAAGGAAGCGCTCCGAATTTTTCGTACATTAGTTCACTGTATATCAGTTAAGTAATCTGCGCAAAGAGCCAGTCGGAGATTGTGCACGGGGTAACACGTTTCTTAAACTGAAGTGTCACACGTTAATAAGTCTTTTAGGGCACTTGACCTTAGTCACCTCGACAAAAAGATTCGTTAAATGTGCAACACTGGCGCTGCAGCTCCCCACGCAACGTCTCTTAGCTGGCCTCTTTAAATTCTGAGCACAGCACGACGCGGCTTTGTCGCAATCCGGCCACAGTCGCTGTTCTGCGGCGTCATTGAAAGTTATTTCCCTGGCCTTCTCCATCTTCTCGGCTCTTGTTGCAGCCCATATATCCTTCATCGGACGAACCTCCCTACCCCTCGTCGCCCGTGTCCGCCGGCAAAGCACATAAATTGAGTTTTATGGCTATATTATCGGAAAAGAAATTTATTTCCTAAAAGGGCGACACGGCCGATGTATGGCTCGAAGTGACTGCCATATATAAGAGTATCTCGAAGCGTCCATTCACGTCGATGCATTCATTCTGAGCCTCCTGTCCGCAAGCAGATAGGGACAAATAACGTCTTGTCGGCCTTCGTGGTGGTGAATGTTTTCGTGCTGGTGTTGTTGGAAACGGCCATGTTCTCGCATTTCAGCAGACACATTGATATGATGTTCGTCAAAGATTTGCCACTCAGAATCTAGTTTGACGTATTTCACAGACTTGAAGGCAGTTTTGTAGAGCAAATGCTGTTACTGTCATTTAAACTGAAGATTTTCCTAAGTCTGTTACTGGTAAAGTGATACTGTACACGTCATATAGAACTTTTCTTTGATGGTAAAAATTAGGAACATAAGGACGACAAACTCATGAACAGAAACCGCTCAATAATGGAAGGCAGACAGTAGAAAAAAATTATCAAACTCGGCGATTTATTGTCTCAATTTTTTTAATTTTAATTTTAATTTTTTTTACAAGCCACTCAAGGCTGACCAACAAATGGTAGGTGTTTACAGAACATGTTTTGTAAAGATTAGATAAGCTGTTAGTAAGGTAGACCCATAGTGATGAGGTCTTCGTGGATGTCAAACAAGTGAAAAAATTGTCTTTAACGAGAACTAGTATAATTAAGATTTAGGTGTTCATTTCACACATCCATAATTAACTGCTTCTCGAGGATGAGAAAGACGCAAAAATGCGATTAATATTAAGTTATTATGTTTGCAGAAGTTTATATAAAGTACATAAAAATACTTGAGTGTTATAGCCACACAATATAAAATTAAAAATAAATTTATATTGTTATAGTGTTATGTTAATATACCTACGATGCACAGCAGCCAATTATTACGTAGCCATCTCACTATATGTTATCAATAATATATGTATATTTTGGTTCTACTAAGAAACTCATAAATGGAGTAGAAGCATGTTGCATAAGGAGAAGCGCTGTGACTGTCTAAAATCTTAATTCAAGGACACGATCGGTTTCGTAAACTATATTTGCGTATCAGGTGTTTATAGTCAATTCATGAAAGCGATCTGTTTAAAATCCGGAGAATCACACTCTCCAACGTTCCCCGGCTTTTAAACAGATCGCTGTTATGGACTGACTACAAAAAGCTGATGACGCAAATATAGTTTGCGAAACCGGTCGTGATCTTGAATAAAGACTTTAAACAGTCGCAACTATCCTTTTCATTCAACATGGAATACTGTGAATGCCCTACATACAAATTGTTAGGTTCGGAGTAGAAGAAGCTGGTCTCCAATAATTCCTTAATGAAATTGTAATTTATTTCTAGTTAAACTTGTTATTCGTTCAGGCAAGTTACTGAAAATGAATGTTCCTGAATAATGAAAACATTTCCGGCTTGTGTGTGTTACTTTGCGGTTTCTGTGGGCTCAACCAATGCTTAATTTCTAAAATGTTTGGTGTTGCAACGCACCTATTCAACAATACAATAGTAGAAATCATTTTTTGCAAAATAACATTCTGAAATTCAGATTTTTAGAAAACACACACATACCTTACCCCATGTCCCCGTCGATCGTATCATGTTCGTCTCCCAATCTCAAGTTCACTGGTAGCGCCGCAGCTACGGTTGTCATGGCTTATTTGATACGTGAAATAATATAGGTATTGCATCCACACGAGTTGCCTGCGTTCAACATTCAATGATTTCACTGCAAGTGCAGTAAAGGAAACTTGGCGAGGAGTAGATATACGATCTTTCTGCAAAAGGTCAGCTGTTCTGCTGTTTATTAACCCTTTTCGCTCATGAAAGACAACGACATTCTTCACTGAATAACTGGCGGTTACAAGAGAAACAAATAAATTACCCTGCAATGTACTGTTTCCCTGAGGAAACTAAAATGTGTAAATTGTTTTAGTTATTACGGACTTTTTATGGCACTACATACATTGCCTATTGTAAAATCTATGTTACAAATCAATGTAAAC
Source organism: Schistocerca serialis cubense (assembly GCF_023864345.2). NCBI lineage: Eukaryota > Metazoa > Arthropoda > Insecta > Orthoptera > Acrididae > Schistocerca > Schistocerca serialis. Next base: position 337,662,266 of record NC_064642.1, read on the forward strand.
GATATTATTCGCACTCGTCCGACATTGAAATCAGAAGTGTGGCTTTCTGGCCGCTTGGAGTGCTGATTCCGCACTGTAAAACAAAAATGAACAGGAGGGTCGCATGGCAACAATTTGAGACACATTTTTCAAGCAAAATTAATTTCCTTCTGCATGAAAATCCAGCATTAGCTTTCTAGCATCAAGAACATTTATTTGGTCTACAAGTTTGTACATCTGAATAAACAAGGAAACCTGATGAAAACTGCATTCAACTCAAAACCATTTTCAATACGTAAGATCACAAACATTAATATAACTGTCTCACGGAGAAAACTGGGAAAGTATGTGAGCTTTACTTTCGCTCGCTGTGGTTTGTGAGCAGACATTTGACAGCGCACCACGCCTTCAAGGCGTCACACAGTCTTCCTGCGATAGGCCATTACAAGAAAGGAGAAAAATAGAGTGTCTGTTGTCTTATAACAAACACACATCTTCACAAGTAATCACATTCACTATATAATAACGTTTTGCAGTAATGGAATATTTTACTTCTAATACCGCTAGCAACTTGGCAGGCGTGTGAATTAGACTGATTCACAACCTTACAATAAGTCACCCATTTAAAATAATTTAAAAGGATCAGCCAGATCCGGCTTCAATTGCCTGTGTCACTTAGTTGTGTTATTTCTTAGTTTTGATGCCTCTAGCTTCCTCTAGGTGTAAGAAGAGAACCTCAAGGTAAGAGAAGAGCCGGTTTTCTTTTCTTTTATGTTTTGGCGCCCTAAATATTTTCACCATGTTCAAACCCTGTGTTTTTATTCTGTATGTCTGGTCTGAGTGTGTGAGACGAGTGTATTTTCTCCTGAGTCCAGGGGCAGGTTGCCAACTTAGGGTGCTTAGGCGGAAGGGCAGTATGGTTTACCAACACGTAGGGAGACAAGTGCTTATTTATTTAGAATACTGCTGCGCGGTGTGGGATCCTTACCAGATAGGACTGACGGAGTACACCGAAAAAGTTCAAAGAGGGGCAGCACGTTTTGTACTATAGCGAAATATGGAAGAGAGTGAAACAGATATGAGACAGCATTTGGGCTGCACATAATTAAAACAAAGGCGTTTTTCGTTGCGACGGGATCTTATCACGAAATTTCAATTCACAACTTTCTCCTCCGAATGCGAAAATATTTTGTTGACACCGACCTACATAGGGAGAAACGATCACCACGATAAAATAAGGGGAAAAAGAGCTCGTACGAAAAGATATAGGTGTTCGATCTTTCCGCGCGCTATACGAAATTGGAATAATAGAGAATTGTGAAGGTGGTTCGATGAAGCCTCTGCCAGGCACTTAAATATGATTTGCAGAGTACCCATGTAGAAGTAGATGTAGATATTAGAATTTGGTAGTAGTGGTTTTTGCCTTAGTATTCACTTCCATACTGGCTTCTGGAGCAGGCGAGCGCTGGTCATCCGAATCATGGGCGCTTTTGATCGAGCTCTTGGGTCAGGATGGGTCTCCTGTGGACACTTCGAGATGTTGATACAGGTACTGGAATGGTGTTTGTGTATTTAATTTTGTTATACAGTGAGGTTTCAGGACTAAAAAATTAGGAAAAGTTATTGTTATTTCTACTGAGCATAATTCCACAAGTGCACGAGTATATCTGGTTTTTACATGAGTAGTGCTTTTTCTGTATTTCCATTGAATAGTAGGTGGGGTGCTAAGACAAATGAATCATAATTAGTTAGGTATTTTATCAAGTTGTTTCAGCCTCAGTGCTTTAGATAAATTAAAGGGCTATGTTCGTGCTAAAGGCGTTTTTGGAATTCTGGATTTCCAGATTTTTTGTGGACACTGAAATTGGGTCCTTGTTTCAGCCACTTTCTCGTACGTTACAGTGATGGGAACGACGTCTTTTACTTTCGTAGTCTGTCGTAAGTGTTTGCTCCTTTAGATTTGTTTAGAATGTAGGTGATTTTTTATTAAGATGTGTTTTTTGTGGCTAAATAGTCGTGTTTTACAATTTGCGTTTCCACCAGTGTTCTACCTAGTGGTTCCTAGATTATGTTAAGGAGTCTGTTCGTTTTCACTGTTGACGTATGATAAGTTTCTCCATAAAATGAACGCCAATTCATGTAGCCGTTTTTCTGATTTCCGATTTAATGATTTTTTCGTGATTTTCTAAAATGATTGTTTCTATCTGACCACGTGCTAATCACATTATGATGAGACATGCTTTATCTTTCTGTATCAATTGTTCTTTTGCTTTGATGAAGATTAGTTCAAATGGTTCAAATGTCTCTGAGCACTATGGGACTTAACATCTGAGGTCATCAGTCCCCTAGAACTTAGAACTACTTAAACCTAACTAACGTAAGGACATCACACACATCCATGCCCGAGGCAGGATTCGAACCTGCGACCGTAGCAGTCGCGTGGTTCCGGACTGAAGCGCCTAGAAACGCTCGGCCACAGCGGCCGGCTTTGATGAAGAACGAGGACCTATATGTGTAGCAGTACTTTATTAATTTTTTATTTTTCTCAACTGAACAAATTTTGCGATTTTCATACATGTTCATAGTGATGACTTGCTTCTCCGCCCAGCCTGCATTGTTTCAGTATATATAGTTGTGTGGTAGCCTCTCTTGATAAACATACATACTTAGTATGGGTGATCGAGTCTTTGGTTCCATATTTAATCATTTTGTTTATGAAATTAAGTGTTCCCTTCCTGTCCCTCACATTACGATGCACTGATCCCCGACTCTATTTCAGTTTCCCCACGCTTTTATGTCTATGTTTAATATTATTACGAACACAGGCTGTAGTCTTATATAAAGTATTAACTGCCTCATGTCGATTTCGGTTCCTGTTGGAACAGAAAATAAAATTAATTAGTGAAGTCTTAAGCAAAACTCATGTCTCCTGCTTTGCAAGCCACATCCCATTCTTATCTACTCAGATGCTGCGTTTGCATTTCTTAAATTGATTTTCAATGTTGATAAAGCTTCATTTATGGCCAAAGATAGTGAAATGGCCCCCCAGTCGTTACAGTATATGCTACAGAGCTCGGAAGTGAATTTCAGTTAATGGGAATTCATATAGTTCCGGATAAATTAAATTCTATAACCCGTAGCAAAGAGCTAACATTTACTATACACTTCACTTTTCTTTAATAATGTGCAGTAATCAAATATCATTGACATATGAGTCCAGCAGTATCTTCCTATGTGAGCTAACGATCAGCTGGTAGGTTTTCGATGACCACCACCAGTACAGGAAGTACAGTAAATGATGCTGTTCTCGTCTGTACTCGCTCAGTGCCATGCAACATTATTTAGTGTCATCTGCTACTTTGAAGCTAATACACTGAGGTGACCAAGTCGTGGGCTCGCTCCTAACATCGTGTTGGACCTCCTTTTGTCCGGTTTAGTGCAGCAGTTCGGCGTGGCATGGACTCAACAGATCGCTGGAAGTGCCATAGAGAAATATTGAGCCATGCTGCATCAATAGCCATCCATAATTGAAAAGTGCTTCCGCTGCAGGACTTTATGCACTGACCTCTCGATTAAGTCCCACAAATATTCGATGGGATTCGTATAGGACATTCTGAGTGGCCAAACCATTCGCTTAAACTGTGTAGAATGTTCTTCAGACTAATTTTGGCCCGGTAACATGGCGCATTGTCATCCAGAAAAATTCCATCCTTGTTTGTGAGCATGAAGTCCATGAATTGCAGCAAATAGTCACCTAGTAGCCGAACATAAGCATTTCCTGTCAATGATCAATTCATTTGGACCAGAGGACCCAGTCCATTCCACGTAAACACAGCCCACGCCATTATGAAGCCATTACCAACTTTCAAAGCGCCCTGTTGACAACTTAAGTGCATGGCTTCGCGGGGTCTGTGACACAGATTTCATCAACTGAAATCAGGAATCTTCTGACCAGGACATGGTTTTCCAGTCGTCTAGCGTCCAATCGTTATCGTCGCGAGCCCACAACAGGTGCTGCAGGCGATGCTGTGCTCTTAACAAAGACACCTGCGTCAGTCGTTTGATGCCACAGTCCATTGACACCAAATCTCGCCTGACTGTGTTAACGAATACGTACGTCATACGTCCCACATTGATTTCTACCGTTGTTTCACGTAGTGTTGGTTGTCTGTTAGCACTCACAATTCGACGCAAATGTTAGTGCTCTCGGTCTTTAAGTGAAGGCCGTCTGCCACTGCGTGGCCCGCAGTGAGAGGTAATGCCTGAAATTTGGTGTTCTCAGCTCTTTTGATACTGAATCTCGAATTATTGAATTCCCTAACTATTTCCGAAATGGAAGGTCGTATGCGTCTAGTTCCAATTACCATTCCGCATTCAAAATCTGTTAATTTCCGTCGTGCAGCCATAATCACGCCTGAAACTCTTTCACACGATTCACTTGAGTACAAATGACAGCTCACCCAATGCACTGTCCTTTTACATCTTGTGTACTTGATACTGCCACCGTCTGCGTATTTCCGTATCGCTATCCCGTGACTTTTATCAACTCGGTGTACATTGAATGCGTTACTTAAAGGTAATACAAACTTTTCTAACGTCACTCAGCTCTCCAAGAACGGAACGCAGAGAGCCGAAAATTTGTAATACTACAACAACCATGATGGTAGGCCTACTGGGGGAAGACAACGATTCGAGCGAGGAGGTACGCTGTCTGTGAGCGGCCTGACAGACTTCAGTGTAGGGCGACCACAAGTGATATCGGTAGCACTTCTCTAAGTGCACCGACCGCAGCAGAACGCGGAGGCTCGTAATACCGACTGGAGACTGCCCATCAGCCTAACTACGGCCCGCGGGCTGAAACCGGCCCGCGAGGGCCGGCAAACCGGCCCGCGTTAGCTGCCCGGTCATCCCCGGTATCCGGCCCGCCAAATATTTGAGGTGGCACCTATACTGTCAACAATTGAGTTTCGAGGCCTATCGCGACCAATACACCGCGACATTGTCGGACACAATCACGCAACAGAATTATCAAATATATGCTCTGGCTCTGCTACTCGCTACAAGACTACATAACTAAACTTCTTGTTGCGCCGCTTGAAATGACAATGCGTTGACATTCGTCTTGCAGTAATGGTGTTGCTAACAATGATTTTGAGATTTCGTTAACTTTGCAGGACGCTTTCGTGAAGAATGTGCAGTGACATTCTTTTTTGTCGGTGAAATTCGCCAGAATAAAATACGCCAGAATTTCGATCAGGTACGTCCACCAACCAAAATTATGTAATTAAATAAAAATCGTAGTTCGTTTCAGTGTTAGATATTCCCAGAACCTTGGATTTTTGCGATTTCATCTTTCCTTTAGCCTAGGGTGACCAAATTATTTTCGGTGAAAACCGGGACACATTCACCCCGGTGCCAATAGACACCCCATTTTACATGTACCCGCGTTTCTTAATTTTAAATATTAATGTTTTGTTGATACATTTTTTTAACCCGGTTATTATAACTAATAAGAGGATACAAAAGATTGCTATAATCTAGATTATCTGTATAATTAATGACATTTAATAAACGTATACAGTAATAAAGAAATGTATACGATTTTACAAAATTTTACAGCCATTCAACTTTTAATCAATTAATATTAACATGAGCTTCAATATTACTGAGCACTTGTAGATGGAATTGACTGTCCTTGGAGAAAAGGGTATTTTTCACTGCCTCCAGCCTTCATGATCATGTCTTTGTTCTTTGAGACACAGTGACAAAACTCGGCACAATCCATTTTGTAGTTGTACAGGATCTGCAGGTTTGCTTCAAGAGAGTCCACCTCCATTCTGTTTCTTTCGTCAGTCCACTGGATATTCATGAACGAAAATATTCTTTCCACATTGGCATTATGGGCTGGGATTGCAAGTAAATACCTTGCAATTATTACCAACTCAGAGTAATGCTGAAGACAGTCACAGCTTTTAAAAAAACTCACCCACTTCTCATGACATTCCAACGGTGTTTTTTTTCATCATTCCACTTGTGAAGACTTTCTTCAACAAAATTTGTCAGTATGCCGAACTGATCAAAGAGAATGGAATCATCGATTTCAATCTATTTACTCTTCAAATAAGATACTGTCTCTTCAACACTTTCTCATTTGGGCACTCTCTTCAGTAACATTCAATCAAACACCGGCGATGAGGGTAAATATGAGGCGCTCCACTTTCTGAGATACCCTTCACAAGTGTCATAAAACTTGTTAAGTTCTTCTCTAAAACTCCTTTCCGCTGCTTCTGATACTTCTGCTCTTTTAAGGACAGATTTAATATCAAAAGAAAAGAACTGCTAATCTCTCCTCTTAGTAACAGTTTCCAGAGTAGTTTTCAAAACATCATTTACCTCTATTACACTTTTCGTGCTTCCCTCAATTTCCTTTATCCCATGCAGCAAAGTGCTAAGCTGACTGTGAATGAACAATAAGTAGGCCTCACTTAAAGGGTTACTGAAAAACTGAACCAATATTGTGGGGGCTTTGTGTTCATTTAGGAAAAAATCTTTTAACGGTTCAAACAGGCGGATTACTCTTTCAACTGCTGGAAACAGTGATAACCAGCGAGTTTTCGAGTGACACATTACATTCATATATTCAGTTCCCACATAATCTCAGAACTCCTCAAGCCTCTTTGTTGTAACAGTGTATATGTAAAAGTGTGAGTATAGCTTCATGACGATCGTCATGAAGGTCAGCTTAAACTGTCAACAGATGTCTGCACGCTATAGTGTAAAACATGTGCAGGGCACCCTATGCCTTCAATGTTTTCATGCAATGTTGCCTTTAATTTGGTAAATACGATGCATTTACCTTGTCTTTTTAAACCACCAAAGTTTGTGTTGGTGTTGTCTCCACAAAATGCCACACATTTATTTTTCTCAAGATCAAACATTTCGATAGGAAATCTTGAAATTTCGTCAGATGTTTCATTAGGTAGGGAACTCACCTTCAAAAGTTTAGTCTGAATTCCCTGATTAATATTGAAAAATTGAACAACAAACGAAAATATTTTAGTGGCCTGATGATTGCTGGGATCAGTGGATATCCCGTAGAAAGAACACTTTTTGATGTATTCAAGGCTTTCCTTTACACTCTGGGGAGCAATAACTCCTTTCACTAAGGTTGACACTTTAGTTCTTGCTGAACTAAACTTTTTTGCAATGGAAGAATCATCAAACATAATGCTGTTAAGGTTATTAGTACAATCAGTAGATCTATAAGTTTGGTAATGTTTTACCGTGTGGTAGGCTAGTGTAAGCTCGGCTGCTCGAACTTTTCTCTCTTCACTTGACTGATGTTTCACAAAATAATTTTGTAGAGTTTTACTGCAGTTCGGTGCACTGTATCTGTTAATGTATTTCTTTGACCTGATGTGATCAACTATGTCGGAACGTCCACCATGACTTATACTAATAAAACAGTTACATGCGGAACACTCCGCTTCGTAATCAAAACGCCCTTTCTTAATGAAATTCTATTCCTTGGAATAACAGTCACTGAACTTGCAGGCACGTTTCGGCATTGCGTTTCACAGTACTGCAGCAATAATACTACTAATATGAGAAAAAACTATTGCAGTTTGTCTGACATAACATCAACTACTACACTATTCTGACAATGAGTGTTTAAGTGGCGCGACAATCTGCCACTGCTAGCTGCGGCTCTGACGTTGGTACTAATGCTCTGATTTCGGTGAGAGCTGCGGACTTGTTGTGGCTTACGTGATTGTAGCAATACAAGGACGGGCGAGTACCGTACAAACGCTCGTCGGTTTTAGTCTGGATTCTGCCACTGCTAGCTGCGGCTCTGACGTTGGTACTAATGCTCTGAACTCGGTGAGAGCTGCGGCCTTGTTGTGGCTTACGTGATTGTAGCAAAACAAGGATGGGCGAGTACCGTACAAACGCTTGTCGTTTTTAGTCTGGATTCTGCCGCTGCTAGCTGCGGCTCTGACGTTGGTACTAATGCTCTGACCTGGGTGCCCTCCAACTTGCGAGCCACCTGAGGGCCTACTTCAGCTGCTGTGCCGGCCTTCAGCCGTGGAAGTCGTCAACTCCAGCCCGGGGCCGAGCAGCCGTACAACCGCCGGCATCTGTGCAAGCAAACTCGTTGCTGCCCGTCTTTCTTCTCGTCTGGACATGCACCACTGCTGGTTGGATCCAGCTCATCCCCACTGGGGTCACGACGTGATTCTGCGCGCTACGACCTAAGCCAGGGGTCTCCAAACTTTTTAGTCCGCGGGCCACAATGACTCCTCCACGAAGTCATAAGGGCCATGATCTACCTAGTGGGATTAAAGCATCCTAGCACTCCATGGTCACCGTAATGTAAGGCTAAAGTAAGGTGACCAAACGTCCCGGAAAAACCGGGATTGTCCCAGTTTTCACCCCTGTGTTCCTGTGTCCCAAAAGTTTGTTTCGGGACGCTCAAAAGTCCGGGAATTTAGTTTTTAAATACATTTCGTGAAACTTTCTCAAATTTTTGGGATTTCGCTATATTAAAGGATATACAACACAAGAAATTAAAATATTTTAGCTTACTATTCTAAAACCTCCATTGTCCCATACTAGTAATCACAGTATCAGTATTGATACACTCAGGCAATAATTTACTTCGAGCGGTACTTTGGCCAACAAGTAGTAAGTTGTATTATTGTAACAGAGCTATGAAACCGTCCGATTGTCGCGCCACTTAAACACTCATTGTCAGAATAGTGTAGTAGTTGATGTTATGTCAGACAAACTGCAATAGTTTTTTCTCATATTAGTAGTATTATTGCTGCAGTACTGTGAAACGCAATGCCGAAACGTGCCTGCAAGTTCAGTGACTGTTATTCCAAGGAATAGAATTTCATTAAGAAAGGGCGTTTTGATTACGAAGCGGAGTGTTCCGCATGTAACTGTTTTATTAGTATAAGTCATGGTGGACGTTCCGACATAGTTGATCACATCAGGTCAAAGAAATACATTAACAGATACAGTGCACCGAACTGCAGTAAAACTCTACAAAATTATTTTGTGAAACATCAGTCAAGTGAAGAGAGAAAAGTTCGAGCAGCCGAGCTTACACTAGCCTACCACACGGTAAAACATTACCAAACTTATAGATCTACTGATTGTACTAATAACCTTAACAGCATTATGTTTGATGATTCTTCCATTGCAAAAAAGTTTAGTTCAGCAAGAACTAAAGTGTCAACCTTAGTGAAAGGAGTTATTGCTCCCCAGAGTGTAAAGGAAAGCCTTGAATACATCAAAAAGTGTTCTTTCTACGGGATATCCACTGATCCCAGCAATCATCAGGCCACTAAAATATTTTCGTTTGTTGTTCAATTTTTCAATATTAATCAGGGAATTCAGACTAAACTTTTGAAGGTGAGTTCCCTACCTAATGAAACATCAGACTAAAACCGACGAGCGTTTGTACGGTACTCGCCCGTCCTCGTATTGCTACAATCACGTAAGCCACAACAAGTCCGCAGCTCTCACCGAGTTCAGAGCATTAGTACCAACGTCAGAGCCGCAGCTAGCAGTGGCAGAATCCAGACTAAAACCGACGAGCGTTTGTACAGTACTCGCCCGTCCTTGTATTGCTACAATCACGTAAGCCACAACAAGTCCGCAGCTCTCACCGAAATCAGAGCATTAGTACCAACGTCAGAGCCGCAGCTAGCAGCGGCAGAATCCAGACAAAAAACCGACGAGCGTTTGTACGGTACTCGCCCGTCCTTGTTTTGCTACAATCACGTAAGCCACAACAAGTCGCAGCTCTCACCGAGTTCAGAGCATTAGTACCAATGTCAGAGCCGCAGCTAGCAGTGGCAGAATCCAGACTAAAAACGACGAGCGTTTGTACGGTACTCGCCCGTCCTCGTATTGCTACAATCACGTAAGCCACAACAAGTCCGCAGCTCTCACCGAGTTCAGAGCATTAGTACCAACGTCGGAGCCGCAGCTAGCAGTGGCAGAATCCAGACTAAAAACGACAAGCGTTTGTACGGTACTCGCCCATCCTTGTTTTGCTACAATCACGTAAGCCACAACAAGGCCGCAGCTCTCACCGAGTTCAGAGCATTAGTACCAACGTCAGAGCCGCAGCTAGCAGTGGCAGAATCCAGACTAAAACCGACGAGCGTTTGTACGGTACTCGCCCGTCCTTGTATTGCTACAATCACGTAAGCCACAACAAGTCCGCAGCTCTCACCGAAATCAGAGCATTAGTACCAACGTCAGAGCCGCAGCTAGCAGCGGCAGAATCCAGACAAAAAACCGACGAGCATTTGTACGGTACTCGCCCGTCCTTGTTTTGCTACAATCACGTAAGCCACAACAAGTCCGCAGCTCTCACCGAGTTCAGAGCATTAGTACCAACGTCAGAGCCGCAGCTAGCAGTGGGAGAATTCAGACTAAAACCGACGAGCGTTTGTACGGTACTCGCCCGTCCTCGTATTGCTACAATCACGTAAGCCACAACAAGTCCGCAGCTCTCACCGAGTTCAGAGCATTAGTACCAACGTCAGAGCCGCAGCTAGCAGTGGCAGAATCCAGACTAAAACCGACGAGCGTTTGTACAGTACTCGCCCGTCCTTGTATTGCTACAATCACGTAAGCCACAACAAGTCCGCAGCTCTCACCGAAATCAGAGCATTAGTACCAACGTCAGAGCCGCAGCTAGCAGCGGCAGAATCCAGACAAAAAACCGACGAGCGTTTGTACGGTACTCGCCCGTCCTTGTTTTGCTACAATCACGTAAGCCACAACAAGTCGCAGCTCTCACCGAGTTCAGAGCATTAGTACCAATGTCAGAGCCGCAGCTAGCAGTGGCAGAATCCAGACTAAAAACGACTAGCGTTTGTACGGTACTCGCCCGTCCTCGTATTGCTACAATCACGTAAGCCACAACAAGTCCGCAGCTCTCACCGAGTTCAGAGCATTAGTACCAACGTCAGAGCCGCAGCTAGCAGCGGCAGAATCCAGACTCAAAACGACAAGCGTTTGTACGGTACTCGCCCATCCTTGTTTTGCTACAATCACGTAAGCCACAACAAGGCCGCAGCTCTCACCGAGTTCAGAGCATTAGTACCAACGTCAGAGCCGCAGCTAGCAGTGGCAGAATCCAGACTAAAACCGACGAGCGTTTGTACGGTACTCGCCCGTCCTTGTATTGCTACAATCACGTAAGCCACAACAAGTCCGCAGCTCTCACCGAAATCAGAGCATTAGTACCAACGTCAGAGCCGCAGCTAGCAGCGGCAGAATCCAGACAAAAAACCGACGAGCATTTGTACGGTACTCGCCCGTCCTTGTTTTGCTACAATCACGTAAGCCACAACAAGTCCGCAGCTCTCACCGAGTTCAGAGCATTAGTACCAACGTCAGAGCCGCAGCTAGCAGTGGGAGAATTCAGACTAAAACCGACGAGCGTTTGTACGGTACTCGCCCGTCCTCGTATTGCTACAATCACGTAAGCCACAACAAGTCCGCAGCTCTCACCGAGTTCAGAGCATTAGTACCAACGTCAGAGCCGCAGCTAGCAGTGGCAGAATCCAGACTAAAACCGACGAGCGTTTGTACAGTACTCGCCCGTCCTTGTATTGCTACAATCACGTAAGCCACAACAAGTCCGCAGCTCTCACCGAAATCAGAGCATTAGTACCAACGTCAGAGCCGCAGCTAGCAGCGGCAGAATCCAGACAAAAAACGACGAGCGTTTATACGGTACTCTCCCGTTCTTGTTTTGCTACAATCACATAAGCCACAACAAGTCCGCAGCTCTGACCGAGTTCAGAGCATTAGTACCAACGTCAGAGCCGCAGCTAGCAGCAGGCAGAATCCAGACAAAAAACGACGAGTGTTTATACGGTACCCTTCCGTCCTTGTTTTGCTACAATCACATAAGCCACAACAAGTCCGCAGCTCTGACCGAGTTCAGAGCATTAGTACCAACGTCAGAGCCACAGCTAGCAGCGGCATAATCCAGACTAAAACCAACGATCGTTTGTACGGTACTCTCCCGTCCTTGTTTTGCTACAATCACGTAAGCCACAACAAGTCCGCAGCTCTCACCGAGTTCAGAGCATTAGTACCAACGTCAGAGCCGCAGCTAGCAGTGGCAGAATCCGGACTAAAACCGACGAGCGTTTGTACGGTACTCTCCCATCCTTGTTTTGCTACAATCACGTAAGCCACAAGAAGTCCGCAGCTCTCACCGAGTTCAGAGCATTAGTACCAACGTCAGAGCCGCAGCTAGCAGCGGCAGAATCCGGACTAAAACCGACGAGCGTTTGTACGGTACTCTCCCGTCCTTGTTTTGCTACAATCACGTACGCCACAACAAGTCCGCAGCTCTCACCGAGTTCACAGCATTAGTACCAACGTCAGAGCCGCAGCTAGCAACGGCAGAATCCGGACTAGAACCAACGAGCGTTTGTACGGTACTCTCCCATCCTTGTTTTGCTACAATCACGTAAGCCACAACAAGTCCGCAGCTCTCACCGACTTCAGAGCATTAGTACCAACGTCAGAGCCGCAGCTAGCAGTGGCAGAATCCGGACTAAAACCGAAGAGCGTTTGTACGGTACTCTCCCATCTTTGTTTTGCTACAATCACGTAAGCCACAACAAGTCCGCAGCTCTCACCGAGTTCAGAGCATTAGTACCAACGTCAGAGCCGCAGCTAGCAGTGGCAGAATCCAGACTAAAACCGACGAGCGTTTGTATGGTACTCGCCCGTCCTTGTATTGCTACAATCACGTAAGCCACAACAAGTCCGCAGCTTTCACCGAAATCAGAGCATTAGTACCAACGTCAGAGCCGCAGCTAGCAGCGGCAGAATCCAGACAAAGAACCGAAGAGCATTTGTACGGTACTCGCCCGTCCTTGTTTTGCTACAATCACGTAAGCCACAACAAGTCCGCAGCTCTCACCGAGTTCAGAGCATTAGTACCAACGTCAGAGCCGAAGCTAGCAGTGGCAGAATTCAGACTAAAACCGACGAGCGTTTGTACGGTACTCGCCCGTCCTCGTATTGCTACAATCACGTAAGCCACAACAAGTCCGCAGCTCTCACCGAGTTCAGAGCATTAGTACCAACGTCAGAGCCGCAGCTAGCAGTGGCAGAATCCAGACTAAAACCGACGAGCGTTTGTACAGTACTCGCCCGTCCTTGTATTGCTACATCCACGTAAGCCACAACAAGTCCGCAGCTCTCACCGAAATCAGAGCATTAGTACCAACGTCAGAGCCGCAGCTAGCAGCGGAAGAATCCAGACAAAAAACCGACGAGCGTTTGTACGGTACTCGCCCGTCCTTGTTTTGCTACAATCACGTAAGCCACAACAAGTCGCAGCTCTCACCGAGTTCAGAGCATTAGTACCAATGTCAGAGCCGCAGCTAGCAGTGGCAGAATCCAGACTAAAAACGACGAGCGTTTGTACGGTACTCGCCCGTCCTCGTATTGCTACAATCACGTAAGCCACAACAAGTCCGCAGCTCTCACCGAGTTCAGAGCATTAGTACCAACGTCAGAGCAGCAGCTAGCAGTGGCAGAATCCAGACTAAAACCGACGAGCGTTTGTACGGTACTCGCCCGTCCTTGTTTTGCTACAATCACGTAAGCCACAACAAGTCCGCAGCTCTCACCGAGTTCAGAGCATTAGTACCAACGTCAGAGCCGCAGCTAGCAGTGGCAGAATCCAGACTAAAACCGACGAGCGATTGTACGGTACTCGCCCGTCCTCGTATTGCTACAATCACGTAAGCCACAACAAATCCGCAGCTCTCACCGAAATCAGAGCATTAGTACCAACGTCAGAGCCGCAGCTAGCAGCGGCAGAATCCAGACAAAAAACCGACGAGCGTTTGTACGGTACTCGCCCGTCCTTGTTTTGCTACAATCACGTAAGCCACAACAAGTCCGCAGCTCTCACCGAGTTCAGAGCATTAGTACCAACGTCAGAGCCGCAGCTAGCGGCGGCAGAATCCAGACAAAAAACCGACGAGCGTTTGTACGGTACTCGCCCATCCTTGTTTTGCTACAATCACGTAAGCCACAACAAGTCCGCAGCTCTCACTGAGTTCAGAGCATTGGTACCAACGTCAGAGCCGCAGCTAGCAGCGGCAGAATCCAGACAAAAAACCGACGAGCGTTTGTATGGTACTCGCCCGTCCTTGTTTTGCTACAATCACGTAAACCACAACAAGTCCGCAGCTCTCACCGAGTTCAGAGCATTAGTACCAACGTCAGAGCCGCAGCTAGCAGCGGCAGAATCCGGACTAAAACCGACGAGCGTTTGTACGGTACTCTCCCGTCCTTGTTTTGCTACAATCACGTACGCCACAACAAGTCCGCAGCTCTCACCGAGTTCACAGCATTAGTACCAACGTCAGAGCCGCAGCTAGCAACGGCAGAATCCGGACTAGAACCAACGAGCGTTTGTACGGTACTCTCCCATCCTTGTTTTGCTACAATCACGTAAGCCACAACAAGTCCGCAGCTCTCACCGACTTCAGAGCATTAGTACCAACGTCAGAGCCGCAGCTAGCAGTGGCAGAATCCGGACTAAAACCGAAGAGCGTTTGTACGGTACTCTCCCATCTTTGTTTTGCTACAATCACGTAAGCCACAACAAGTCCGCAGCTCTCACCGAGTTCAGAGCATTAGTACCAACGTCAGAGCCGCAGCTAGCAGTGGCAGAATCCAGACTAAAACCGACGAGCGTTTGTATGGTACTCGCCCGTCCTTGTATTGCTACAATCACGTAAGCCACAACAAGTCCGCAGCTTTCACCGAAATCAGAGCATTAGTACCAACGTCAGAGCCGCAGCTAGCAGCGGCAGAATCCAGACAAAAAACCGAAGAGCATTTGTACGGTACTCGCCCGTCCTTGTTTTGCTACAATCACGTAAGCCACAACAATTCCGCAGCTCTCACCGAGTTCAGAGCATTAGTACCAACGTCAGAGCCGAAGCTAGCAGTGGCAGAATTCAGACTAAAACCGACGAGCGTTTGTACGGTACTCGCCCGTCCTCGTATTGCTACAATCACGTAAGCCACAACAAGTCCGCAGCTCTCACCGAGTTCAGAGCATTAGTACCAACGTCAGAGCCGCAGCTAGCAGTGGCAGAATCCAGACTAAAACCGACGAGCGTTTGTACAGTACTCGCCCGTCCTTGTATTGCTACATCCACGTAAGCCACAACAAGTCCGCAGCTCTCACCGAAATCAGAGCATTAGTACCAACGTCAGAGCCGCAGCTAGCAGCGGAAGAATCCAGACAAAAAACCGACGAGCGTTTGTACGGTACTCGCCCGTCCTTGTTTTGCTACAATCACGTAAGCCACAACAAGTCGCAGCTCTCACCGAGTTCAGAGCATTAGTACCAATGTCAGAGCCGCAGCTAGCAGTGGCAGAATCCAGACTAAAAACGACGAGCGTTTGTACGGTACTCGCCCGTCCTCGTATTGCTACAATCACGTAAGCCACAACAAGTCCGCAGCTCTCACCGAGTTCAGAGCATTAGTACCAACGTCAGAGCAGCAGCTAGCAGTGGCAGAATCCAGACTAAAACCGACGAGCGTTTGTACGGTACTCGCCCGTCCTTGTTTTGCTACAATCACGTAAGCCACAACAAGTCCGCAGCTCTCACCGAGTTCAGAGCATTAGTACCAACGTCAGAGCCGCAGCTAGCAGTGGCAGAATCCAGACTAAAACCGACGAGCGATTGTACGGTACTCGCCCGTCCTCGTATTGCTACAATCACGTAAGCCACAACAAATCCGCAGCTCTCACCGAAATCAGAGCATTAGTACCAACGTCAGAGCCGCAGCTAGCAGCGGCAGAATCCAGACAAAAAACCGACGAGCGTTTGTACGGTACTCGCCCGTCCTTGTTTTGCTACAATCACGTAAGCCACAACAAGTCCGCAGCTCTCACCGAGTTCAGAGCATTAGTACCAACGTCAGAGCCGCAGCTAGCGGCGGCAGAATC
This sequence comes from Schistocerca serialis cubense, assembly GCF_023864345.2. Taxonomy (NCBI): domain Eukaryota; kingdom Metazoa; phylum Arthropoda; class Insecta; order Orthoptera; family Acrididae; genus Schistocerca; species Schistocerca serialis. Next base: position 337,678,277 of record NC_064642.1, read on the forward strand.
CAGACAAAAAACCGACGAGCGTTTGTACGGTACTCGCCCATCCTTGTTTTGCTACAATCACGTAAGCCACAACAAGTCCGCAGCTCTCACTGAGTTCAGAGCATTGGTACCAACGTCAGAGCCGCAGCTAGCAGCGGCAGAATCCAGACAAAAAACCGACGAGCGTTTGTATGGTACTCGCCCGTCCTTGTTTTGCTACAATCACGTAAACCACAACAAGTCCGCAGCTCTCACCGAGTTCAGAGCATTAGTACCAACGTCAGAGCCGCAGCTAGCAGCGGCAGAATCCAGACAAAAAACAAGGAGCGTTTATACGGTACCCTTCCGACCTTGTTTTGCTTCAATTACATAAGCCACAACAAGTCCGCAGCTCTGACCGAGTTCAGAGCATTAGTACCAACGTCAGAGCTGCAGCTAGCAGCGGCAGAAAACAGACAAAAAACGACGAGCGTTTATACGGTACTCTCCCGTTCCTGTTTTGCTACAATCACATAAGCCACAACAAGTCCGCAGCTCTGACCGAGTTCAGAGCATTAGTACCAACGTCAGAGCCGCAGCTAGCAGCAGGCAGAATCCAGACAAAAAACGACGAGCGTTTATACGGTACCCTTCCGTCCTTGTTTTGCTACAATCACATAAGCCACAACAAGTCCGCAGCTCTGACCGAGTTCAGAGCATCAGTACCAACGTCAGAGCCGCAGCTAGCAGCAGCAGAATCCAGACTAAAAACGACGAGCGTTTGTACGGTACTCGCCCGTCCTTGTTTTGCTACAATCACGTAAGCCACAACAAGTCCGCAGCTCTCACCGAGTTCAGAGCATTAGTACCAATGTCAGAGCCACAGCTAGCAGCGGCATAATCCGGACTAAAACCGACGATCGTTTGTACGGTACTCTCCCGTCCTTGTTTTGCTACAATCACGTAAGCCACAACAAGTCCGCAGCTCTCACCGAGTTCAGAGTATTAGTACCAACGTCAGAGCCGCAGCTAGCAGTGGCAGAATCCGGACTAAAACCGACGAGCGTTTGTACGGTACTCTCCCATCCTTGTTTTGCTACAATCACGTAAGCCACAAGAAGTCCGCAGCTCTCACCGAGTTCAGAGCATTAGTACCAACGTCAGAGCCGCAGCTAGCGGCGGCAGAATCCAGACAAAAAACCGACGAGCGTTTGTACGGTACTCGCCCATCCTTGTTTTGCTACAATCACGTAAGCCACAACAAGTCCGCAGCTCTCACTGAGTTCAGAGCATTGGTACCAACGTCAGAGCCGCAGCTAGCAGCGGCAGAATCCAGACAAAAAACCGACGAGCGTTTGTATGGTACTCGCCCGTCCTTGTTTTGCTACAATCACGTAAACCACAACAAGTCCGCAGCTCTCACCGAGTTCAGAGCATTAGTACCAACGTCAGAGCCGCAGCTAGCAGCGGCAGAATCCAGACAAAAAACAAGGAGCGTTTATACGGTACCCTTCCGACCTTGTTTTGCTACAATTACATAAGCCACAACAAGTCCGCAGCTCTGACCGAGTTCAGAGCATTAGTACCAACGTCAGAGCTGCAGCTAGCAGCGGCAGAAAACAGACAAAAAACGACGAGCGTTTATACGGTACTCTCCCGTTCTTGTTTTGCTACAATCACATAAGCCACAACAAGTCCGCAGCTCTGACCGAGTTCAGGGCATTAGTACCAACGTCAGAGCCGCAGCTAGCAGCAGGCAGAATCCAGACAAAAAACGACGAGCGTTTATACGGTACCCTTCCGTCCTTGTTTTGCTACAATCACATAAGCCACAACAAGTCCGCAGCTCTGACCGAGTTCAGAGCATCAGTACCAACGTCAGAGCCGCAGCTAGCAGCAGCAGAATCCAGACTAAAAACGACGAGCGTTTGTACGGTACTCGCCCGTCCTTGTTTTGCTACAATCACGTAAGCCACAACAAGTCCGCAGCTCTCACCGAGTTCAGAGCATTAGTACCAATGTCAGAGCCACAGCTAGCAGCGGCATAATCCGGACTAAAACCGACGATCGTTTGTACGGTACTCTCCCGTCCTTGTTTTGCTACAATCACGTAAGCCACAACAAGTTCGCAGCTCTCACCGAGTTCAGAGTATTAGTACCAACGTCAGAGCCGCAGCTAGCAGTGGCAGAATCCGGACTAAAACCGACGAGCGTTTGTACGGTACTCTCCCATCCTTGTTTTGCTACAATCACGTAAGCCACAAGAAGTCCGCAGCTCTCACCGAGTTCAGAGCATTAGTACCAACGTCAGAGCCGCAGCTAGCAGCGGCAGAATCCGGACTAAAACCGACTAGCGTTTGTACGGTACTCTCCCATCCTTGTTTTGCTACAATCACGTAAGCCACAACAAGTCCGCAACTCTCACCGAGTTCAGAGCATTAGTACCAACGTCAGAGCCGCAGCTAGCAGTGGCAGAATCCGGACTAAAACCGACGAGCGTTTGTACGGTACTCCCCCATCCTTGTTTTGCTACAATCACGTAAGCCACAACAAGTCCGCAGCTCTGACCGAGTTCAGAGCATTAGTACCAACGTCAGAGCCGCAGCTAGCAGCAGAAGAATCCGGACTAAAACCGACGAGCGTTTGTACGGTACTCTCACATCCTTGTTTTGTTACAATCACGTAAGCCACAACAAGTCCGCAGCTCTCACCGAGTTCAGAGCATTAGTACCAACGTCAGAGCCGCAGCTAGCAGTGGCAGAATCCGGACTAAAACCGACGAGCGTTTGCACGGTACTCTCCCATCCTTGTTTTGCTACAATCACGTAAGCCACAACAAGACCGCAGCTCTCACCGAGTTCAGAGCATTAGTACCAACGTCAGAGCCGCAGCTAGCAGTGGCAGAATCCGGACTAAAACCGACGAGCGTTTGTACGGTACTCTCCCATCCTTGTTTTGCTACAATCACGTAAGCCACAACAAGTCCGCAGCTCTCACCGAGTTCAGAGCATTAGTACCAACGTCAGAGCCGCAGCTAGCAGCGGCAGAATCCGGACTAAAACCGACGAGCGTTTGTACGGTACTCTCCCATCCTTGTTTTGCTACAATCACGTAAGCCACAACAAGTCCGCAGCTCTCACCGAGTTCAGAGCATTAGTACCAACGTCAGAGCCGCAGCTAGCAGCGGCAGAATCCGGACTAAAACCGACGAGCGTTTGTACGGTAGTCTCCCATCCTTGTTTTGCTACAATCACGTAAGCCACAACAAGTCCGCAGCTCTCACCGAGTTCAGAGCATTAGTACCAACGTCAGAGCCGCAGCTAGCAGTGGCAGAATCCGGACTAAAATCGACGAGCGTTTGTACGGTACTCTCCCATCCTTGTTTTGCTACAATCATGTAAGCCACAACAAGTCCGCAGCCCTCACCGAGTTCACAGCATTAGTACCAACGTCAGAGCCGCAGCTAGCAGCGGCAGAATCCGGATTAAAACCGACGAGCGTTTGTACGGTACTTTCCCGTCCTTGTTTTGCTACAATCACGTAAGCCACAACAAGTCCGCAGCTCTCACCGAGTTCAGAGCATTAGTACCAACGTCAGAGCCGCAGCTAGCAGCGGCAGAATCCGGACTAAAACCGACAAGCGTTTGTACGGTACTAGCCCATCCTTGTTTTGCAACAATCACGTATGCCACAACAAGTCCGCAACTCTCACCGAGTTCAGAGCATTAGTACCAACGTCAGAGCCGCAGCTAGCAGTGGCAGAATCCGGACTAAAACCAACGAGCGTTTGTATGGTACTCTCCCATCCTTGTCTTGCTACAATCACGTAAGCCACAACAAGTCCGCAGCTTTCACCGAGTTCAGAGCATTAGTACCAACGTCAGAGCCGCAGCTAGCAGTGGCAGAATCCGGACTAAAACCGACGAGCGTTTGTACGGTACTCTCCCATCCTTGTTTTGCTACAATCACGTAAGCCACAACAAGTCCGCAGCTCTCACCGAGTTCAGAGCATTGGTACCAACGTCAGAGCCGCAGCTAGCAGCGGCAGAATCCGGACAAAAAACCGATGAGCGTTTGTATGGTACTCGCCCGTCCTTGTTTTGCTACAATCACGTAAACCACAACAAGTCCGCAGCTCTCACCAAGTTCAGAGCATTAGTACCAACGTCAGAGCCGCAGCTAGCAGCGGCAGAATCCAGACAAAAAAAAACGAGCGTTTATACGGTACCCTTCCGACCTTGTTTTGCTACAATTACATAAGCCACAACAAGTCCGCAGCTCTGACCGAGTTCAGAGCATTAGTACCAACGTCAGAGCTGCAGCTAGCAGTGGCAGAATCCAGACAAAAAACGACGAGCGTTTATACGGTACTCTCCCGTTCTTGTTTTGGTACAATCACATAAGCCACAACAAGTCCGCAGCTCTGACCGAGTTCAGAGCATTAGTACCAACGTCAGAGCCGCAGCTAGCAGCAGCAGAATCCAGACTAAAAACGACGAGCGTTTGTACGGTACTCGCCCGTCCTTGTTTTGCTACAATCACGTAAGCAACAACAAGTCCACAGCTCTCACCGAGTTCAGAGCATTAGTACCAATGTCAGAGCCACAGCTAGCAGCGGCATAATCCGGACTAAAACCGACGATCGTTTGTACGGTACTCTCCCGTCCTTGTTTATCTACAATCACGTAAGCCACAACAAGTCCGCAGCTCTCACCGAGATCAGAGCATTAGTACCAACGTCATAGCCGCAGCTAGCAGTGGCAGAATCCGGACTAAAACCGACGAGCGTTTGTACGGTACTCTCCCATCCTTGTTTTGCTACAATCACGTAAGCCACAAGAAGTCCGCAGCTCTCACCGAGTTCAGAGCATTAGTACCAACGTCAGAGCCGCAGCTAGCAGCGGCAGAATCCGGACTAAAACCGACGAGCGTTTGTACGGTACTCTCCCGTCCTTGTTTTGCTACAATCACGTAAGCCACAACAATTCCGCAGCTCTCACCGAGTCAGAGCATTAGTACCAACGTCAGATTCGCAGCTAGCAGTGGCAGAATCCGGACTTAAACCGACGAAAGTTTGTACGGTACTCTCTCATCCTTGTTTTGCTACAATCACGTAAGCCACAACAGGTCCGCAGCTCTCACCGAGTTCAGAGCATTAGTACCAACGTCAGAGCCGCAGCTAGCAGCGGCAGAACCGGACTAAAACCGACTAGCGTTTGTACGGTACTCTCCCATCCTTGTTTTGCTACAATCACGTAAGCCACAACAAGTCCGCAACTCTCACCGAGTTCAGATCATTAGTACCAACGTCAGAGCCGCAGCTAGCAGTAGCAGAATCCGGACTAAAACCGACGAGAGTTTGTACGGTATTCCCCCATCCTTGTTTTGCTACAATCACGTAAGCCACAACAAGTCCGCAGCTCTGACCGAGTTCAGAGCATTAGTACCAACGTCAGAGCCGCAGCTAGCAGCAGAAGAATCCGGACTAAAACCGGCGAGCGTTTGTACGGTACTCTCCCATCCTTGTTTTGCTACAATCACGTAAGCCACAACAAGTCCGCAGCTCTCACCGAGTTCAGAGCATTAGTACCAACGTCAGAGCCGCAGCTAGCAGTGGCAGAATCCGGACTAAAACCGACGAGCGTTTGCACGGTACTCTCCCATCCTTGTTTTGCTACAATCACGTAAGCCACAACAAGACCGCAGCTCTCACCGAGTTCAGAGCATTAGTACCAACGTCAGAGCCGCAGCTAGCAGTGGCAGAATCCGGACTAAAACCGACGAGCGTTTGTACGGTACTCTCCCATCCTTGTTTTGCTACAATCACGTAAGCCACAACAAGTCCGCAGCTCTCACCGAGTTCAGAGCATTAGTACCAACGTCAGAGCCGCAGCTAGCAGTGGCAGAATCCGGACTAAAACCGACGAGCGTTTGTACGGTACTCTCCCATCCTTGTTTTGCTACAATCACGTAAGCCACAACAAGTCCGCAGCTCTCATCGAGTTCAGAGCATTAGTACCAACGTCACAGCCGCAGCTAGCAGTGGCAGAATCCGGACTAAAACCGACGAGCGTTTGTACGGTACTCTCCCATCCTTGTTTTGCTACAATCACGTAACCCACAACAAGTCCGCAGCTCTCACCGAGTTCAGAGCATTAGTACCAACGTCAGAGCCGCAGCTAGCAGCGGCAGAATCCGGACTAAAACCGACTAGCGTTTGTACGGTACTCGCCCGTCCTTGTTTTGCTACAATCACGTAAGCCACAACAAGTCCGCAGCTCTCACTGAGTTCAGAGCATTAGTAGCAACGTCAGAGCCGCAGCTAGCAGTGGCAGAATCCGGACTAAAACCGACGAGCGTTTGTACGGTACTCTCCCGTCCTTGTTTTGCTACAATCACGTAAGCCACAACAAGTCCGCAGCTCTCACCGAGTTCAGAGCATTAGAATCAACGTCACAGCCGCAGCTAGCAGTGGCAGAATCCGTACTAAAACCGACGAGCGTTTGTACGGTACTCTCCCATCCTTGTTTTGCTACAATCACGTAAGATACAATAAGTCCGCAGCTCTCACCGAGTTCAGAGCATTAGTACCAACGTCAGAGCCGCAGCTAGCAGCGGCAGAATCCGGACTAAAACCGACGAGCGTTTGTACGGTACGCTCACATCCTTGTTTTGCTACAATCACGTAAGCCACAACAACTCCGCAGCTCTCACCGAGTTCAGAGCATTAGTACCAACGTCAGAGCAGCAGCTAGCAGTGGCAGAATCCGGACTAAAATCGACGAGCATTTGTACGGTACTCTCCCATCCTTGTATTGCTACAATCACGTAAGGCACAACAAGTCCGCAGCCCTCACCGAGTTCACAGCATTAGTACCAACGTCAGAGCCGCAGCTAGCAGCGGCAGAATCCGGACTAAAACCGACGAGCGTTTGTACGGTACTTTCCCGTCCTTGTTTTGCTACAATCACGTAAGCCACAACAAGTCCGCAGCTCTCACCGAGTTCAGAGCATTAGTACCAACGTCAGAGCCGCAGCTAGCAGCGGCAGAATCCGACTTAAAACCGACGAGCGTTTGTACGGTACTAGCCCATCCTTGTTTTGCAACAATCACGTATGCCACAACAAGTCCGCAATTCTCACCGAGTTCAGAGCATTAGTACCAACGTCAGAGCCGCAGCTAGCAGTGGCAGAATCCGGACTAAAACCGACGAGCGTTTGTACGGTACTCTCCCATCCTTGTTTTGCTACAATCACGTAAGCCACAACAAGTCCGCAGCTCTCTCCGAGTTCAGAGCATTAGTACCAACGTCAGAGCCGCAGCTAGCAGTGGCAGAATCCGGACTAAAACCGACGAGCGTTTGTACGGTACCCTCTCATCCTTGTTTTGCTACAATCACGTAAGCCACAACAAGTCCGCATCTCTCACCGAGTTCAGAGCATTAGTACCAACGTCAGAGCCGCAGCTAGCAGCGGCAGAATCTGGACTAAAACCGACGAGCGTTTGTACGGTACTAGCCCATCCTTGTTTTGCAACAATCACGTATGCCACAACAAGTCCGCAACTCTCACCGAGTTCAGAGCATTAGTACCAACGTCAGAGCCGCAGCTAGCAGTGGCAGAATCCGGACTAAAACCAACGAGCGTTTGTATGGTACTCTCCCATCCTTGTCTTGCTACAATCACGTAAGCCACAACAAGTCCGCAGCTTTCACCGAGTTCAGAGCATTAGTACCAACGTCAGAGCCGCAGCTAGCAGTGGCAGAATCCGGACTAAAACCGACGAGCGTTTGTACGGTACTCTCCCATCCTTGTTTTGCTACAATCACGTAAGCCACAACAAGTCCGCAGCTCTCACCGAGTTCAGAGCATTAGTACCAACGTCAGAGCCGCAGCTAGCAGCGGTAGAATCCGGACTAAAACCGACGAGCGTTTGTACGGTACTCCCCATCCTTGTTTTGCTACAATCACGTAAGCCACAACAAGTCCGCAGCTCTCACCGAGTTCAGAGCATTAGTACCAACGTCAGAGCCGCAGCTAGCAGCGGTAGAATCAGGACTAAAACCGACGAGCGTTTGTACGGTACTCTCCCATCCTTGTTTTGCTACAATCACGTAAGCCACAACAAGTCCGCAGCTCTCACCGAGTTCAGAGCATTAGTACCAACGTCAGATTCGCAGCTAGCAGTGGCAGAATCCGGACTAAAACCGACGAGCGTTTGACGGTACTCTCCCGTCCTTGTTTTGCTACAATCACGTAAGCCACAACAAGTCCGCAGCTCTCACCGAGTTCAGAGCATTAGTACCAACGTCAGAGCCGCAGCTAGCAGCGGCAGAATCCGGACTAAAACCGACGAGCGTTTGTACGGTACTGTCCCATCCTTGTTTTGCTACAATCACGTAAGCCACAAGAAGTCCGCAGCTCTCACCGAGTTCAGAGCATTAGTACCAACGTCAGAGCCGCAGCTAGCAGCGGCAGAATCCGGACTAAAACCGACGAGCGTTTGTACGGTACTCTCCCATCCTTGTTTTGCTACAATCACGTAAGCCACAACAAGTCCGCAGCTCTCATCGAGTTCAGAGCATTAGTACCAACGTCAGAGCCGCAGCTAGCAGTGGCAGAATCCAGACTAAAACCGACGAGCGTTTGTACGGTAGTCTCCCATCCTTGTTTTGCTACAATCACGTAAGCCACAACAAGTCCGCAGCTCTCACCGAGTTCAGAGCAATAGTACCAACGTCAGAGCCGTTGCTAGCAGTGGCAGAATCCGGACTAAAACCGAGGAGCGTTTGTACGGTACTCTCCCATCCTTGTTTTGCTACAATCACGTAAGCCACAACAAGTCCGCAGCTCTCACCGAGTTCAGAGCATTAGTACCAACGTCAGAGCCGCAGCTAGCAGCGGCAGAATCCGGACTAAAACCGACGAGCGTTTGTACGGTACTAGCCCATCCTTGTTTTGCAACAATCACGTATGCCACAACAAGTCCGCAACTCTCACCGAGTTCAGAGCATTAGTACCAACGTCAGAGCCGCAGCTAGCAGTGGCAGAATCCGGACTAAAACCAACGAGCGTTTGTATGGTACTCTCCCATCCTTGTCTTGCTACAATCACGTAAGCCACAACAAGTCCGCAGCTCTCACCGAGCTCAGAGCATTAGTACCAACGTCAGAGCCGCAGCTAGCAGTGGTAGAATCCGGACTAAAACCGACGAGCGTTTGTACGGTACTCTCCCATCCTTGTTTTGCTACAATCACGTAAGCCACAACAAGTCCGCAGCTCTCACCGAGTTCAGAGCATTAGTACCAACGTCAGAGCCGCAGCTAGCAGTGGCAGAATCCGGACTAAAACCGACGAGCGTTTGTACGGTACTCTCCCATCCTTGTTTTGTTACAATCACCTAAGCCACAACAAGTCCGCAGCTCTCACCGAGTTCAGAGCATTAGTACCAACGTCAGAGCCGCAGCTAGCAGCGGCAGAATCCGGACTAAAACCGACGAGCGTTTGTACGGTACTCTCCCGTCCTTGTTTTGCTACAATCACGTAAGCCACAACAAGTCCGCAGCTCTCACCGAGTTCAGAGCATTTAGCATTTGTACCAACGTCAGAGCTGCAGCTAGCAGTGGCAGAATCCGGACTAAAACCGACGAGCGTTTGTACGGTACTCTCCCGTCCTTGTTTTGCTACAATCACGTAAGCCACAACAAGTCCGCAGCTCTCACCGAGTTCAGAGCATTAGTACCAACGTCAGAGCCGCAGCTAGCAGCGGCAGAATCCGGACTAAAACCGACGAGCGTTTGTACGGTACTGTCCCATCCTTGTTTTGCTACAATCACGTAAGCCACAACAAGTCCGCAGCTCTCACCGAGTTCAGAGCATTAGTACCAACGTCAGAGCCGCAGCTAGCAGCGGCAGAATCCGGACTAAAACCGACGTGCGTTTGTACGGTACTCTCCCATCCTTGTTTTGCTACAATCACGTAAGCCACAACAAGTCCGCAGCTCTCATCGAGTTCAGAGCATTAGTACCAACGTCAGAGGCGCAGCTAGCAGTGGCAGAATCCGGACTAAAACCGACGAGCGTTTGTACGGTAGTCTCCCATCCTTGTTTTGCTACAATCACGTAAGCCACAACAAGTCCGCAGCTCTCACCGAGTTCAGAGCATTAGTACCAACGTCAGAGCCGCAGCTAGCAGTGGCAGAATCCGGACTAAAACCGAGGAGCGTTTGTACGGTACTCTCCCATCCTTGTTTTGCTACAATCACGTAAGCCACAACAAGTCCGCAGCTCTCACCGAGTTCAGAGCATTAGTACCGACGTCAGAGCCGCAGCTAGCAGGGGCAGAATCCGGACTAAAACCGACGAGCGTTTGTACGGTACTCTCCCATCCTTGTTTTGCTACAATCGCGTAAGCCACAACAAGTCCGCAGCTCTCACCGAGTTCAGAGCATTAGTACCAACGTCAGAGCCGCAGCTAGCAGTGGCAGAATCCGGACTAAAACCGACGAGCGTTTGTACGGTACTCTCCCGTCCTTGTTTTGCTACAATCACAAAAGCCACAACAAGTCCGCAGCTCTCACCGAGTTCAGAGCATTAGTACCAACGTCAGAGCCGCAGCTAGCAGTGGCAGAATCCGGACTAAAACCGACGAGCGTTTGTACGGTACTCTCCCATCCTTGTTTTGCTACAATCACGTAAGCCACAACAAGTCCGCAGCTCTCACCGAGTTCAGAGCATTAGTACCAACGTCAGAGCCGCAGCTAGCAGCGGCAGAATCCGGACTAAAACCGACGAGCGTTTGTACGGTACTCTCCCGTCCTTGTTTTGCTACAATCACGTAAGCCACAACAAGTCCGCAGCTCTCACCGAGTTCAGAGCATTAGTACCAACGTCAGAGCCGCAGCTAGCAGCGGCAGAATCCAGACTAAAAACGACGAGCGTTTGTACGGTACTCTCCCGTCCTTGTTTACTACAATTATGTAAGCCACAACAAGTCCGCAGCTCTCACCGAGTTCAGAGCATTAGTACCAACGTCAGAGCCGCAGCTAGCAGTGGCAGAATCCAGACTAAAACCGACGAGCGTTTGTACGGTACTCTCCCGTCCTTGTCTTCCTACAATCACGTAAGCCACAACAAGTCCGCAGCTCTCACCAAGTTCAGAGCATTAGTACCAGCGTCAGAGCCGCAGCTAGCAGCGGCAGAATCCAGACTAAAACCGACGAGCATTTGTACGGTACTCTCCCGTCCTTGTTTTGCTACAATCACGTAAGCCACAACAAGTCCGCAGCTCTCACCGAGTTCAGAGCATTAGTACCAACGTCAGAGCCGCAGCTAGCAGTGGCAGAATCCAGACTAAAACCGACGAGCTTTTGTACGGTACTCTCCCGTCTTTGTTTTGCTACAATCACGTAAGCCACAACAAGTCCGCAGCTCTCACCGAGTTCAGAGCATTAGTACCAACGTCAGATTCGCAGCTAGCAGTGGCAGAATCCAGACTAAAACCGACGAGCGTTTGTACGGTACTCTCCCGTCCTTGTTTTCCTACAATCACGTAAGCCACAACAAGTCCGCAGCTCTCACCAAGTTCAGAGCATTAGTACCAGCGTCAGAGCCGCAGCTAGCAGTGGTAGAATCTAGACTAAAAACGACGAGCGTTTGAACGGTACTCTCCCATCCTTGTTTTGCTACAATCACGTAAGCCACAAATAGTCCGCAGCTCTCACCGAGTTCAGAGCATTAGTACCAACGTCAGAGCCGCAGCTAGCAGCGGCAGAATCCGGACTAAAACCGACGAGCGTTTGTACGGTACTCTCCCATCCTTGTTTTGCTACAATCACGTAAGCCACAACAAGTCCGCAGCTCTCATCGAGTTCAGAGCATTAGTACCAACGTCAGAGCCGCAGCTAGCAGTGGCAGAATCCGGACTAAATCCGACGAGCGTTTGTACGGTACTCTCCCATCCTTGTTTTGCTACAATCACGTAAGCCACAACAAGTCCGCAGCTCTCACCGAGTTCAGAGCTTTAGTACCAACGTCAGAGCCGCAGCTAGCAGTGGCAGAATCCGGACTAAAACCGACGAGCGTTTGTACGGTACTCTCCCATCCTTGTTTTGCTACAATCACGTAAGCCACAACAAGTCCGCAGCTCTCACCGAGTTCAGAGCATTAGTACCAACGTCAGAGCCGCAGCTAGCAGCGTCAGAATCCGGACTAAAACCGACGAGCGTTTGTTTGGTACTCTCCCATCCTTGTTTTGCTACAATCACATAAGCCACAACAAGTCCGCAGCTCTCACCGAGTTCAGAGCATTAGTACCAACGTCAGAGCCGCAGCTAGCAGCGGCAGAATCCAGACTAAAAACGACGAGCGTTTGTACGGTACTCTCCCGTCCTTGTTTACTACAATTACGTAAGCCACAACAAGTCCGCATCTCTCACCGAGTTCAGAGCATTAGTACCAACGTCAGAACCGCAGCTAGCAGTGGCAGAATCCAGACTAAAACCGACGAGCGTTTGTACGGTACTCTCCCGTCCTTGTTTTCCTACAATCACGTAAGCCACAACAAGTCCACAGCTCTCACCGAGTTCAGAGCATTAGTACCAGCGTCAGAGCCGCAGCTTGCAGCCGCAGAATCCAGACTAAAACCGACGAGCTTTTGTACGGTACTCTCCCGTCCTTGTTTTGCTACAATCACGTAAGCCACAACAAGTCCGCAGCTCTCACCGAGTTCAGAGCATTAGTACCAACGTCAGAGCCGCAGCTAGCAGTGGCAGAATTCAGACTAAAACCGACGAGCGTTTGTACGGTACTCTCCCGTCCTTGTTTTGCTACAATCACGTAAGCCACAACAAGTCCGCAGCTCTCACCGAGTTCAGAGCATTAGTACCAACGTCAGATTCGCAGCTAGCAGTGGCAGAATCCAGAAAAACCGACGAGCGTTTGTACGGTACTCTCCCGTCCTTGTTTACTACAATTACGTAAGCCACAACAAGTCCGCAGCTCTCACCGAGTTCAGAGCATTAGTACCAACGTCAGAGCCGCAGCTAGCAGTGGCAGAATCCAGACTAAAACCGACGAGCGTTTGTACGGTACTCTCCCCTCCTTGTTTTCCTACAATCACGTAAGCCACAACAAGTCCGCAGCTCTCACCAAGTTCAGAGCATTAGTACCAGCGTCAGAGCCGCAGCTAGCAGCAACAGAATCCAGACTAAAACCGACGAGCGTTTGTACGGTACTCTCCCGTCCTTGTTTTGCTACAATCACGTAAGCCACAACAAGTCCGCAGCTCTCACCGAGTTCAGAGCATTAGTACCAACGTCAGATTCGCAGCTAGCAGTGGCAGAATCCAGACTAAAACCGACGAGCGTTTGTACGGTACTCTCCCGTCCTTGTTTTCCTACAATCACGTAAGCCACAACAAGTCCGCAGCTCTCACCAAGTTCAGAGCATTAGTACCAGCGTCAGAGCCGCAGCTAGCAGTGGTAGAATCTAGACTAAAAACGACGAGCGTTTGTACGGTACTCTCCCGTCTTCGTTTTGCTACAATCACGTAATCCACAACAAGTCCACAGCTCTCACCGAGTTCAGAGCATTAGTACCAACGTCAGAGCCGCAGCTAGCAGCGGCAGAATCCAGACTAAAACCGACGAGCGTTTGTATGGTACTCTCCCGTCCTTGTTTTGCTACAATCACATATGCCACAACAAGTCCGCAGCTCTCACCGAGTTCAGAGCATTAGTACCAACGTCAGAGCTGCAGCTAGCAGTGGCAGAATCCAGACTAAAACCGACGAGCGTTTGTACGGTACTCTCCCGTCCTTGTTTTGCTACAATCACGTAAGGCACAACAAGTCCGCAGCTCTCACCGAGTTCAGAGCATTAGTACCAACGTCAGATTCGCAGCTAGCAGTGGCAGAATCCAGACTAAAACCGACGAGCGTTTGTACGGTACTCTCCCGTCCTTGTTTTGCTACTATCACATAAGCCACAACAAGTCCGCAGCTCTCACCGAGTTCAGAGCATTAGTACCAACGTCAGAGCCGCAGCTAGCAGTGGTAGAATCTAGACTAAAAACGACGAGCGTTTGTACGGTACTCTCCCATCCTTGTTTTGCTACAATCACGTAAGCCACAACAAGTCCGCAGCTCTCACCGAGTTCAGAGCTTTAGTACCAACGTCAGAGCCGCAGCTAGCAGTGGCAGAATCCGGACTAAAACCGACGAGCGTTTGTACGGTACTCTCCCATCCTTGTTTTGCTACAATCACGTAAGCCACAACAAGTCCGCAGCTCTCACCGAGTTCAGAGCATTAGTACCAACGTCAGAGCCGCAGCTAGCAGCGGCACAATCCGGGCTAAAACCGACGAGCGTTTGTTTGGTACTCTCCCATCCTTGTTTTGCTACAATCACGTAAGCCACAACAAGTCCGCAGCTCTCACCGAGTTCAGAGCATTAGTACCAACGTCAGAGCCGTAGCTAGCAGTGGTAGAATCTAGACTAAAAACGACGAGCGTTTGTACGGTACTCTCCCGTCTTTGTTTTGCTACAATCACGTAATCCACAACAAGTCCGCAGCTCTCACCGAGTTCAGAGCATTAGTACCAACGTCAGAGCCGCAGCTAGCAGTTGCAGAATCCAGACTAAAAACGACGAGCGTTTATACGGTACTCTCCCATCCCTGTTTTGCTACAATCACATAAGCCACAACAAGTCCGCAGCTCTCACCGAGTTCAGAGCATTAGTACCAACATCAGAGCCGCAGCTAGCAGCCGCGGAATCCAGACTAAAACCGACGAGCGTTTGTTTGGTACTCTCCCGTCCTTCTTTTGCTACAATCACGTAAGCCACAACAAGTCCGCAGCTCTCACCGAGTTCAGAGCATTAGTACCAACATCAGAGCCGCAGCTAGCAGCGGCAGAATCCAGACTAAAACCGACGAGCGTTTGTGTGGTACTCGCCCGTCCTTCTCTTGCTACAATCACGTAAGCCACAAGAAGTCCGCAGCTCACACCGAGTTCAGAGCATTAGTACCAACGTCAGAGCCGCAGATAGCAGCGGCAGAATCCAGACAAAAAACGACGAGCGTTTATACGGTACTGTCCCGTCCTTGTTTTGCTACAATCACATAAGCCACAACGAGTCTGCAGCTCTCACCGAGTTCAGAGCATTAGTACCAACATCAGAGCCGCAGCTAGCAGCGGCAGAATCGAGACTAAAAGCGACGAACGTTTATACGGTATGCTCCCGTCCTTGTTTTGCTACAATCACATAAGCCACAACAAGTCCGTAGCTCTCACCGAGTTCAGAGCATTAGTACCAACGTCAGAGCCGCAGCTAGCAGCGGCAGAATCCAGACAAAAAACGACGAGCGTTTATACGGTACTGTCCCGTCCTTGTTTTGCTACAATCACATAATCCACAACGAGTCTGCAGCTCTCACCGAGTTCAGAGCATTAGTACCAACGTCAGAGCCGCAGCTTGCAGTGGCAGATTCCAGACTAAAAACGACGAGCGTTTGTACGGTACTCGCGCGTCGTTGTTTTGCTACAATCACGTAAGCCACAACATGTCAGCAGCTCTCACCGAGTTCAGAGCATTAGTACCAATGTCAGAGCCGCTGCTAGCGGTAGCAGAATCCAGACTAAAAACGATGAGCGTTTATACGGTACTCGCCCGTCCTTGTTTTGCTACAATCACGTAAGCCGCAACAAGTCCGCAGCTGTCACCGAGTTCAGAGCATTAGTACCAACGTCAGAGCTGAAGCTAGCAGTGGCAGAATCCAGACTGAAAATGACGAGCGTTTGTACGGTACTCCCCCGTCCTTGTTTTGCTACAATCACGTAAGCCACAACAAGTCCGCAGCTCTCACCGAGTTCAGAGCATTAGTACCAACGTCAGAGCCGCAGCTAGCAGTGGCAGAATCCAGACTAAAGACGACGAGCGTTTGTACGGTACTCGTCCGTCCTTGTTTTGCTACAATCACGTAAGTCACAACAAGTCCGCAGCTCTCACCGAGTTCAGAGCATTAGTACCAACGTCAGAGCCGCAGCTAGCAGTGGCAGAATCCAGACTAAAGACGACGAGCGTTTGTACGGTACTAGCCCTGTCCTTGTTTTGCTACAATCACGTAAGCCACAACAAGTCCGCAGCTCTCACCGAGTTCAGAGCATTAGTACCAACGTCAGAGCCACAGCTAGCAGCGGCAGAATCCATACTAAAAACGACGAGGGTTTGTACGGTACTCGCCCGTCCTTGTTTTGCTACAATCACGTAAGCCACAACAAGTACGCAGCTCTCACCGTGTTCAGAGCATTAGTACCAACGTCAGAGCCGCAGCTAGCAGCGGCAGAATCCAGACTAAAACCGACGAGCGTTTGTACGGTACTCGCCCGTCCTTGTTGTGCTACAATCACGTAAGCCACAACAAGTCCGCAGCTCTCACCGAGTTCAGAGCATTAGTACCAACGTCGGAGCCGCAGCTTGCAGTGGCAGAATCCAGACTAAAAACGACGAGCGTTTGTACGGTACTCGCCCGTCCTTGTTTTGCTACAATCACGTAAGCCACATCAAGTCCGCAGCTCTCACCGAGTTCAGAGCATTAGTACCAACGTCAGAGCCGCAGCTAGCAGCGGCAGAATCCAGACTAAAAGCGACGAGCGTTTGTACGGTACTCGCGCGTCCTTATTTTGCTACAATCACGTAAGGCACAACAAGTCCGCAGCTCTCACCGAGTTCAGAGCATTAGTACCAACGTCAGCGCCGCAGCTAGCAGCGGCAGAATCCAGACAAAAAACGACGAGCGTTTATACGGTACTCTCCCGTCCTTGGTTTGCTACAATCACATAAGCCACAACAAGTCCGCAGCTCTCACCGAGTTCAGAGCATTAATTCCAACGTCAGAGCCGCAGCATGCAGTGGCAGAATCCAGACTAAAAACGACGAGCGTTTGTACGGTACTCGCCCGTCCTTGTTTTGCTACAATCACGTAAGCCACAACAAGTCCGCAGCTCTCACCGACTTCAGAGCATTAGTACCAACGTCAGAGCCGCAGCTAGCAGTGGCAGAATCCAGACTAAAAACGACGAGCGTTTATACGGTACTCGCCCGTCCTTGTTTTGCTACAATCACGTAAGCCACAACAAGTCCGCAGCTCTCACCGAGTTCAGAGCATTAGTACCAATGTCAGAGCCGCAACTAGCAGTGGCAGAATTCAGACTAAAAACGACGAGCGTTTGTACGGTACTCGCCCGTCCTTGTTTTGCTACAATCACGTAAGCCACAACAAGTCCGCAGCTCTCACCGAGTTCAGAGCATTAGTACCAACGTCAGAGCCACAGCTAGCAGTGGCAGAATCCAGACTAAAACCGACGAGCTTTTGTACGGTACTCGCCCGTCCTTGTTTTGCTACAATCACGTAAGCCACAACAAGTCCGCAGCTCTCACCGAGTTCAGAGCATTAGTACCAACGTCAGAGCCGCAGCTAGCAGCGGCAGAATCCAGACTAAAACCGACGAGCGTTTGTACGGTACTCGGCCGTCCTTGTTGTGCTACAATCACGTAAGCCACAACAAGTCCGCAGCTCTCACCGAGTTCAGAGCATTAGTACCAACGTCAGAGCCGCAGCTAGCAGCAGCAGAATCCAGTCTAAAAACGACGAGCGGTTGTACGGTACTCGCCCGTCCTTGTTTGGCTACAATCACGTAAGCCACAAGAAGTCTGCAGCTCTCACCTAGTTCAGAGCGTTAGTACCAACGTCAGAGCCGCAGCTAGCAGCGGCAGAATCCACACTGAAAACGACGAGCGTTTGTACCTTACTCTCCCGTCCTTATTTTGCTACAATCACGTAAGCCACAATAAGTCCGCAGCTCTCACTGAGTTCAGAGCATTAGTACCAACGTCAGAGCCGCAGCTAGCAGCGGCAGAATCCTGACAAAAAACGACGAGCGTTTAGATGGTACTCTCCCGGTGTTGTCTAGCTACAATCACATAAGCCACAACAAGTCCGCAGCTCTCACCGAGTTCAGAGCATTAGTTCCCACGTCAGAGCCGCAGCTAGCAGCGGCAGAATCCAGACTAAAAACGACGAGCGTTTATACGGTACTGTCCCGTCCTTGTTTTGCTACAATCACATAAGCCACAACAATTCCGCAGCTCTCACCGAGTTCAGAGCATTAGTACTAACGTCAGAGCCGCAGCTAGCAGCGGCAGAATCCAGACAAAAAACGACGAGCGTTTATACGGTACTCTCCTGTCCTTGTTTTGCTACAATCACATAAGCCACAACAAGCCCGCAGCTCTCACCGAGTTCAGAGCATTAGTACCAACGTCAGAGCCGCAGCTAACAGTGGCAGAATCCAGACTAAAAACGACGAGCGTTTGTACGGTACTCTCCCATCCTTGTTTTGCTACAATCATGTAAGCCACAACAAGTCCGCAGCTCTCGCCGAGTTCAGAGCATTAGTACCAACGTCAGAGCCGCAGCTAGCAGCGGCAGAATCCAGACTAAAAACGACGCGCGTTTATATGGTACCCGCCCGTCCTTGTTTTGCTACAATCACGTAAGGCACAACAAATCCGCAGCTCTCACCGAGTTCAGAGCATTAGTACCAACGTCAGAGCCGCAGCTAGCAGCGGCAGAATCCAGACTAAAACCGACGAGCGTTTGTACGGTACTCGCCCGTCCTTGTTTTGCTACAATCACGTAAGCCACAACAAGTCCGCAGCTCTCACCGAGTTCAGAGCATTAGTACCAACGGCAGAGCCGCAGCTAGCAGTGGCAGAATCCAGACTAAAAGCGACGAGCGTTTGTACGTTACTCGCCCGCCTTGTTTTGCTACAATCACGTAAGGCACAACAAGTCCGCAGCTCTCACCGAGTTCAGAGCATTAGTACCAACGTCAGAGCCGCAGCTAGCAGCGGCAGAATCCAGACAAAAACCGAGGAGCGTTTGTACGGTACTCTCCCGTCCTTGTTTTGCTACAATCACGTAAGCCACAACAAGTGCGCAGCTCTCACCGAGTACAGAGCATTAGTACCAACGTCAGAGCCGCAGCTAGCAGCGGCAGAATCCAGACTAAAACCGACGAGTGTTTGTACGGTACTCGCCCATCCTTGTTTTGCCACAATCACGTAAGGCACAACAAGTCCGCAGCTCTCACCGAGTTCAGAGCATTAGTACCAACGTCAGAGCCGCAGCTAGCAGCGGCAGAATCCAGACTAAAACCGACGAGCGTTTGTACGGTACTCTCCCGTCCTTGTTTTGCTACTATCACGTAAGCCGCAACAAGTGCGCAGCTCTCACCGAGTTCAGAGCATTAGTACCAACGTCAGAGCCGCAGCTAGCAGCGGCAGAATCCAGACTAAAAACGAAGAGCGTTTATACGGTACTCTCCCGTCCTTGTTTTGCTACAATCACATAAGCCACAAAAAGTCCGCAGCTCTCACCGAGTTCAGAGCATTAGTACCAACGTCAGAGCCGCAGCTAGCAGTGGCAGAATCCAGACTAAAAACGACGAGCGTTTGTATGGTACTCGCCCGTCCTTGTTTTGCTACAATCACGTAAGGCACAACAAGTCCGCAGCTCTCACCGAGTTCAGAGCATTAGTGCCAACGTCAGAGCCGCAGCTAGCAGCGGCAGAATCCAGACTAAAAACGACGAGCGTTTATGCGGTACTCTCCCGTCCTCTTTTTGCTACAGTCACATAAGCCACAACAAGTCCGCAGCTATCACCGAGTTCAGAGCATTAGTACCAACGTCAGAGCTGCAGCTAGCAGTGGCAGAATCCGGACTGAAAACGACGAGCGTTTGTACGGTACTCGCGCGTCCTTGTTTTGCTACAATCACGTAAGCCACAACAAGTCCGCAGCTCTGATGCGTAGTGACCAGGTTAGCAACGCCTTCTCCATCAGTTGGTGATATTTCAACTTCGGACTCTCGTCATCATCTGCGAAGTGCTAACTGTCCAACGTCATAACAGCGGTTCCAGTGGTACCAGAAAGTAGGCTCCAATGGAACAACGTTTGTCAGCTGGGTCTGACCCCTTATGCAGCAACTTGCATTACCCGTGGCAGGTGTCTTAATTTTACTCATCTGCACCGATCAGTTATTTGCAGTCAAGGGCATTAATAAGTGTTTTAAAATGATGCTGGCTGGGAGAGAGAATTGTCTAGGGTGAGGTGGCACGTGGTGATGGTTAGGAACACGGCTGGATGTGTCGTGGTACAAGGAACCAGTGTGCGGTTTCGGGGTTGGACAGGGATTACTTCAAACATACTAGTGATAATCCAGATAGCTTGATGTGTGAGAAACTTGCGCTGGCTGCAGTCGTTTGCTTGTCATTCCAGCAGACCTGGGGATGTCGCCATTGCTTCCAATTGGACAAGGCTTTCCCTTCCACCTGGTGACGTCTAGAACTCGTAATAACCATATTCTTTTTGGTGTTTTGGAACGTATGGTGTCTCATACTACAGGCAACGGCCATCAGCAGTACCCACTCTCTCTCTCTCTCTCTCTCTCGCCGGTCGGAGTGGCCGTGCGGTTCTAGGCGTTACAGTCTGTAACCGAGCGACCGCTACGGTTGCAGGTTCGAATCCTGCCTCGGGCATGGATGTTGTGTGATGTCCTTAGGTTAGTTAGGTTTAATTAGTTCTAAGTTCTGGGCGACTGATGACCTCAGACGTTAAGTCGCATAGTGCTCAGAGCCATTTGAACCAATCTCTCTCTCTCTCTCTCTCTCTCTCTGTCTTTCACGACACGTGACTGACACGTGCTTCAGCAGCATCAGCTCTGTTTCTTGTCCTGACAACTTTCCAACGCTAAGGTGTGGTGTACACCGACGCGTCCGTTAAATGTCAATTGTCAACAAGTAATTCATTCTCACACGGGCTTTGAGTGGCGGGTCCCTTGCTACGACATTCTTTACCAGGTAATCCATTGCTTAATATATTGCAGCCAACGCGTTTCTACTAACCTATGTTGTGCGTTCAGTGTCCCGTGTTTGATGGCCTCGTTGAACGGTAGACGGCCTGATTCTGATTGGCTTTTGCTCATCACGCCGCTTCCACGTTTAGTTGCTGACGACTGCTGTGTCACCTTGCTGTGTTTTTCCGTTTAGGTTACTTCCTGATTGCTATTCTCAAGCAACGAGTTGCGGGAATTACTGTTAGGGGTTGCACTTGCAGCTGAGCGTAAAATTTTATTTGCAGCATTTTAAAGTTTTAAATGGTCCTTTACCCGTGTTCATTTCTGTTGTTCAAAGAGATAAATCGTGGTCCATGCACGTGGTACAGCATTGGGTTTTCACTCGTTCATCCATATCGTAGGCGTATTGGCTATATCCATATTATCGTTAAATTAATTGAGTTCAGGATCTGCTGATGTATCAAGAATTTTTCTTTACTCACTTTTCCATATACAGTGGCCATAACCTTCCATCTTTTATTGCTTTTGAAATGAGTCTCAATAATCAGGAATTCAGTCTAAGATCTATTTTTCTTCTTGCTAAAACTTCGATTGCATGAGTGCTTTTGTGTTCACTCTCGAATTTGCATTTAATTCCAAGAACTTAATTGTGAAAGCTGCATTCAGCGGTGACATTAATCACCGCGAATTCAAACTGCAATTAGCAGAAGACTTTTTCAATTCTTTGCATGCCTTTATAGCTCAGGAAGTAAGTAGCACTGTGAAGACTTCGAGATTACTTGCTGTTTACCAAATAATGTACGACGTGATTATAATATTTCGTGTTCTTGCGTGGAAAGGTGCCAGGCTATCATACTGAGGCACTTGGTCTGTCTGCAAGGAAGATCACGTATACGCTCACCGAATCAGTTTCTCAGTGCAGGCCTCCGCTACTCTAGAATATGTTTATGAAACCGTGGACACAAAGGGTTGTAGATTTTTACTTGAGTCAAAAATTGGTGTGAAGGGCACTTTTTTACGGCATGCATTTTATTGTAGTTCCACGTTCTTATACGCATAATTCAGTGGCTAAAACATGGTAGCAGACTTAATGTTGTCTGTGCGAAAGAATTTCTGTTATAAATTGCTGTACACAGTACACTAAAGCTCAATAAAAGTTCAAATAAAACAGTTACCTGCATCAGTCACTCTTTTTTTTCATAAATTGACGCGTTTCGGGAGCTTATAGCCTCATTTTCAGGCGGACTAATGATGTTATATTATACTTTTGCTAGCTGGATGTAGTCAGTTGACACTGAAAGAGAAATAGTTGTATACAGACAACCAATTGGTCTAGCACTGGGCTCCAGCATATTAGGACCACATTTAACATATTCATTAACCACCTTGAACAAAAATTGTTCAGTAGCAGCTGCCCATGAATATAAAACATAAAGCTTTACAAAAGGTATGTGAATGACATATTACTAGTAAAGGAGGCGGAAAACCTCCACTCATATAAAAAATGTCTAAGATAGTTAGGAAAGGAACAGACAAAACATAAATAAGAATAACATGTAGACAGATGTCTTCCCTTCTTTGGTACCATTTCACAAAAACTGCTAATGTCGTAAGGCTACACAATGATGACTTACTTTCTCCACCGACAATAAATTAGGTAATAGACTGCCACACAGTACACAAACCAGTAAAGGTAAACTCTCCAGCTCAGCTGCATACAAGATGAAATGCAATCAACGCTCTGTACAGTATGTCAGTCAGACCGGATGAAGCTTCTGAAGTAGATTTTGTAAGTAGACTGTTTACGTTTTTATATTGGTAACGCCACGTAGTGCTCTGTATGAAAATCACTGGCTGTGCTGTGTGCAGTCTGAGGCTGTTTGGCATTGTTGTAATATTAGCTATTGTAGTGTTGGGCAGTTGGATGTGACCAGCGCGTAGCGTTGCGCAGTTGGAGACGAGCCGCCAGCAGTGGTGGATGTGGGGAGAGAGATAGCAGAGTTTTGAGAGCGGATGATCTGGACGTGTGTCCATCAGAGACAGTAAATTTGTAAGGCTAGATGTCATGATACAGAAGAATGTTGAAGGTTAGATGGGTATATCACATAACTAATGAGGAGGTATTGAATAGAATTGGGGAGAAGAGGAGTTTGTGGCACAACTTGACACGAAGAAGAGACCGGTTGGTAGGACATGTTCTGAGGCATCAAGGGATCACAAATTTAGCATTGGAGGGCAGTGTGGAGGGTGAAAATCATAGAGGGAGACCAAGAGATGAATATACTAAGCAGATTCAGAAGGACGTAGGTTGCAGTAAGTACTGGGAGATGAAGAAGCAGGCACACGATAGAGTAGCATGGAGAGCTGCATCAAACCAGTCTCAGGACTGAAGACCACAACAACTACAGATGTCATGAACTGATATACAGGGTGTTACAAAAAGGTACGCCCAAACTTTCAGGAAACATTCCTCAAATACAAATAAAGAAAAGATGTTATGTGGACATGTGTCCGGAAACGCTTAATTTCCATGTTAGAGCTCATTTTAGTTTCGTCAGTATGTACTGTACTTCCCCGATTCACCGCCAGTTGGCCCAATTGAAGGAAAGTAATGTTGACTTCGGTGCTTGTGTTGACATGCAACTCATTGTTCTACAGTACTAGCATCAAGCATATCAGTACGTAGCGTCAACAGGTTAGTGTTCATCACGAACGCGGTTTTGCAGTCAGTGCAATGTTTACAAATGCGGAGTTGGCAGATGCCCATTTGATGTATGGATTAGCACGGGACAATAGCCGTGGCGCGGTACGTTTGTATCGAGACAGATTTCCAGAACGAAGGTGTCCCGACAGGAAGACATTCGAAGCAATTGATCGGCGTCTTAGGGAGCATGGAGCCTATGACTCGCGACTGGGGAAGACCTAGAACGGCGAGGACACCTGCAATGGACGAGGCAGTTCTTCGTGCAGTTGACGATAACCCTAATGTCAGCGTCAGAGAAGTTGCTGCTATACAAGGTAACGTTGACCACGTCACTGTATGGAGAGTGCTACGGGAGAACCAGTTGTTTACGTACCATGTACAGCGTGTACAGGCACTACCAGCAGCTGATTGGCCTCCACGGGCACACTTCGGCCAATGGTTCATCAAACAATGTGTCAATCCTCATTTCAGTGCAAATGTTCTCTTTACGGATGAGGCTTCATTCCAACGTGATCAAATTGTAAATTTTCACAATCAACATGTGTGGGATGACGAGAATCCGCACGCAATTGTGCAATCACGTCATCAACACAGATTTTCTGTGAACGTTTGGGCAGGCATTGTTGGTGATGTCTTGATTGGCCCCCATGTTCTTCCACCTACTCTCAATGGAGCACGTTATCATGATTTCATACGGGATACTCTACCTGTGCTGCTAGAACAAGTGCCTTTACAAGTACGACACAACATGTGGTTCATGCACGATGGGGCTCCTGCACATTTCAGTCGAAGTGTTCGTACGCTTCTCAACAACAGAGTCGGTGACCGATGGATTGGTAGAGGCGGACCAATTCCATGGCCTCCACGCTCTCCTGACCTCAACCCTCTTGACTTTCATTTATGGGGGCATTTGAAAGCTCTTGTCTACGCAACCCCGGTATCAAATGTAGAGACTCTTCGTGCTCGTATTGTAGACGGCTGTGATACAATACGCCATTCTCCAGGGCTGCATCAGCGCATCAGGGATTCCATGCGACGGAGGGTGGATGTATGTATCCTCGCTACCAGAGGACATTTTGAACATTTCCTGTAACAAAGTGTTTGAAGTCACGCTGGATCGTTCTGTTGCTGTGTCTTTCCATTCCATGATTAATGTGATTTGAAGAGAAGTAATAAAATGAGCTCTAACATGGAAAGTAAGCGTTTCCGGACACATGTCCACATAACATATTTTCTTTCTTTGTGTGTGAGGAATGTTTCCTGAAAGTTTGGCCGTACCTTTTTGTAACACCCTGTATATATTATGACTTTTGAACACTATTAAGGTAAATACATTGCTTGTTCTCTATCAAAATCTTTCATTTGCTGACTATGCCTATCAGTAGTTAGATCGTTTATTTAGCTGGCAGTAGTGGCGCTCGCTGTATTGCAGTAGTTCGAGTAACGAAGATTTTTGTGAGGTAAGTGATTCATGAAAGGTATAGGTTATTGTTAGTCAGGGCCATTCTTTCGTAGGGATTATTGAAAGTCAGACTGCGTTGCGCTAAAAATATTGTGTGTCAGTTTAGTGATGATCAGAATAAGTAAAGAGAGAAATGTCTGAGTACGTTCAGTTTTGCTCAGCTGTTCGAAAATCAAATAACGTCAGGGGCTTATCAGCGTAATCATTCATAAATTTTTCTAAGAGGAGGTTTTCACTTTAAAGGCCACATTAATGCATTTAGATACAACACAGTCGATAAAACTGTCATAGCTTCACACATTCTGGACGCAGGACATTCCTTTGATAACATAGAGGGCCATCTCATAATACATCACAAAATAAACAAAGACCACAAACTCAGTGTTTATGAAAGCCGGAAACTTTTATTGCCAACAGAAAACGTGGACAGAACACACTAAATGAAAGACCTGGGACGGTGCCAATGAGCTTTTTAAGAGCTTCGCAAATATACTAGGCGATGCGCTGCAGCTCTTTCCACTTTCTACTTTCCAAGTGACCTTAATAAAAGATAATTCACAAAGTGCTGTACAGAAACAGTAAAAATTAGATTCTCTTGATATTAAGGCTATAGGTTTCATACTTTTTTATGTTTTTTTCTTTCATTTTTGTATCTTGACTGTCATGTAACTGCAATAGTAATACTTTTAACAAGTTGTTGTAAGTAATGAATCAGTTTTATAACTGTTATATGAATCTATGAATGTGAGTTAGTAATGAATGATCTCTGAGGCAAGGCACTATAGCCTTACATCATTATAAACTTTGGTTTTTCTATGTTATTGGTTTCTGTTCTATGAGACAAATTAAAAATGTATGTTCATGATGAACGGCATGGTTCTGTACACTTGAACAGACTGTAAGTAGCTCTATCACAGTTTAAAATTTATAATCTTAATGTCATATTACGCTAACAATTGCCTGTTATAAGTTTTGTAGCAAATGAAACTTCAACAAATGTAACATAATATCGTTGTTCCACCTGGAGATGAGAGTGTAAACTCTCGAAACACGTCGTGAGATGAAATAAAAAGATTCGATCTTTCATTGTCATAAACAGTGACATTTTCTTAAAAAAGTCCACTATGGCTGACACAATGTTACGCTGTAGCTCTTTCTTATTCAACTAATATTTGTTACGTTTCTTTTATTTCTTGTAAGTTACGCCTGTTGACTCGCGTAGAGCAGGAAGCTGCATAAGTAAGAAACTGAGGTGGTTAAACCGCAGTAGCACGAGAGCTGAGTGGAGTTCATACAGCAAATAGAGTGGCAAAGTAGATCTGTGAAATCACCTAAAACCAGAAACAAGATAATGTGATGGTGAGCTAAGTTCATAGTACCAACAGATGATTCCGTTAACGTTGTCCAATAAAAGTAAGCCGGGTCGTTGTACTGGGTTAGTTTTAGTCCTAGATCAGTATAAAGGCAACAAGTGGCGGCTTGACGAGCTCCGTGGGACTTAAAACCCGCTTGCCACAGATCGTGCATCATGACCACATGCTTGCTGAACGGCGTGTCCAATTTACCCACCGCAGGTACGTCGCGTGCACATGATCTGAGGCCAGCGACTCTGATACCGCTAAGTCCCCTGCCTCCGGATCGATATTGGTGTCGTACTGTACTAAGATTTAGGTTATCCATAATGACCAATACAGTGGTAAAATAGCCTTCACTACAGGTGCACAACAGTAGACCAAATGACCCGCGCATAGTACAGACAGCATCGGCAGAATGACGATCATGACTTTTGTCTAATGTGGTGCACTGCCCCTGCTGCAACACACTGTCATCTGCTTCGCCACCAGCGTAGGGACAATGATAAGAGTAGCACGTAACTTTTAACTGACTGGCTGACAAGACTGCACGTGTCAAGCCTGCATTCGCCTTTATACCTACCGATCAGCAACATTAGTAATAGGAGTAAAAGCTGTTCTTTTATTCATTCGTGGATCACTTCTTCAAGGATACTAGACATGTCATGGAAGTACTGTGTCATCATCTACATTTATACTCCAGAAGCCACCCAACGGTGTGTGGCGGAGGGCACTTTACGTGCCACTGTCATTACCTCAATTTCCTGTTCCAGTCGCGTATGGTTCGCGAGAAGAACGACTGCCGGAAAGCCTCCGTGCGCGCTCGAATCTCTCTAATTTACATTCGTGATCTCCTCTGGAGGTATATGTAGGGGGGAGCAATATATTCGATACCTCATCCAGACCACACCCTCTCGAAACCTCGACAGCAAGCTACACCGCGATGCAGAGCGCCTCTCTTGCAGAGTCTGCCACTTGAGTTTTTCTAAACATCTCCGTAACGCTATCACGCTTAGCAAATAAACCTGTGAAACACGCCGCCCTTCTTTGGATCTTCTGTATCTCCCCTGTCAACCCGACCTGGTACGGATCCCATACTGATGAGCAATACTCAAGTATAGGTCGAACGAGTGTTTTGTAAGCCACCTCCTTTGTTGATGGACTACATTTTCTAAGGACTCTCCCAATGAATCTCAACCTGGTACCCGCCTTACCAACAAATAATTTTATATTATCATTCCACGTCAAATCGTTCCATACGCATACTCCCAGATATTTTACAGAAGTAACTGCTACCAGTGTTTGTTCCGCCATCATATAATCATACAATAAAGGACCCTTCTTTCTATGTATTAGCAATACATTACATTTGTCTATGTTAAGGGTCAGTTGCTACTCCCAGCACCAAGTGCCTATCCCCTGCAGATCTTTCTTCATTTCGCTGCAGTTTTCTAATGCTGCAACTTCTCTGTATACTACAGCATCATTCGCGAAAAGCCGCATGGAACTTCCGACACTATCTACTAGGTCATTTATATATATTGTGAAAAGCAATGGACCCATAACACTCCCCTGTGGCACGCCAGAGGTTACTTTAACGTCTGTAGACGTCTCTCCATTGAGAACAACATGCTGTGTTCTGTTTGCTAAAAACTCTTCAATCCAGCTGGTCTGATATTCCGTAGGATCTTACTTTGTTTGTCAGGCGACAGTGCGGAACTGTATCGAACGCCCTCCGGAAGTCAAGGAAAATGGCATCTACCTGGGAGCCTGTATCTACTATTTTCTGGGTTTCATGAACAAATAAAGCGAGCTGGGTCTCACACGATCACTGTTTTCGGAATCCATGTTGATTCCTACAGAGTAGATTCTGGGTTTCCAGAAATGACATGATACGCGAGCAAAAAACATGTTCTAAAATTCTACAACAGATCGATGTCAGAGACATAGGCCTATAGTTTTGCGCATTTGCTCGACGACCCTTCCGTTCCTCTAGAGACTTACGGTACACGGCTGTTAGAAGGGGCTCAAGTTCTTTCGTGTACTCTGTGTAGAATCGAATTGGTATCCCGTCAGGTCCAGTGGACTTTCCTCTGTTGAGTGATTTCAGTTGCTTTTCTATTCCTTCGACACTTATTTCGATATCCGCCATTTTTTCGTTCGTGCGAGGATTTAGAGAAGGAACTGCAGTGCGGTCTTCCTCTGTGAAGCAGCTTTGGAAAAACGTGTTTAGTATTTCAGCTTTATGCGTGTCATCCTCTGCTTCAAAGCCATTATCATCCCAGAGTGTCTGGATATGCTGTTTCGATCCACTTACTAATTTAAAGTAAGACCAGAAC
The DNA here is from genome assembly GCF_023864345.2 of Schistocerca serialis cubense. Taxonomy (NCBI): domain Eukaryota; kingdom Metazoa; phylum Arthropoda; class Insecta; order Orthoptera; family Acrididae; genus Schistocerca; species Schistocerca serialis. The sequence goes on from NC_064642.1 coordinate 337,707,010, forward strand.
TTCCTAGGATTTTCTGTCAAGTCGGTACATAGAAATTTACTTTCGAATCATCAGAGACTAACGCCAACGCTTTGAAGTCCGTCCGTCGCCATATTTACCATACGGTCGTACTTGCTGCGGTTAATTCCACTGATAACTATAATACAGTTGCTCTAAGCCTTCTTCCTGATTTCTTTCCCAAAAGTTTTGTTTTCATTTGCAATATTTCTTAGGACACTGCACTGTGCCTTTTAATGGTAGCCCAAGGTCGACAACATCAACTGGTGACCGATACATTCAAATTATGACCCGGAGGCACTTCAAGGACAAAGCACAGAACGGCGAGTTGTCTGTTTACAGGCAATTGGAACGGCTCTGTAGATACACAATCGTTCGGCAGTTGTTACGAACAAAGGGATAAATTCTTCACAGCTGTAGTGCTGGAGGGGGTGCACAACTCGTGGATCAGTGGGGCCGGGCCCCCCTCATTGGCGAAAATAGCTATCATTTGATGCCGAATGATCGTTGTAGAGGAGTGCAGAGATGACAACGTGTCAATAAGCGCTTCGGAATTGCTTACATGAGTCTAGCAAGGAAGTGAGTCAGTCGTGATTGGATCGGTATTATGTATCAATGTACGACGGCCCTAATTGCTATCGAGAGCAATTTGAAGACTATAATCTATACGTACATGACCCTCCAATTTGTTTTCCAGCCCTACATTCAACAATTCGCTGGTGGGATCGTTTTTCAAGTCGTTAATGCACAACCACAACATTCCACAAGGCACAAACGAAACAAAGGGAATGGCCTGCGGTATCTGCTAATGCGAACTGGATTGAGACCAAATGAAGATTGCAACGCTCCATCGTAGGAATTCCCATCACATACTGGATGATCTCAGGAGAGCTGCAGTCAAATAATGTGACAGGCTTAAACATCAACATCTCGACAACTTTGCGGAGAGCGTGCAGAAGTTAGCTCAAGCATGTTGCAATGCAAGGCTCGAGCATCAGGCAGCGAATGTCACCCAGCAACTGATTTTCATTTCTCGGCTGTGTAAGGATGTGCTCGTTCGAACTGAATGGTTATTATTTTGTTTTTAAATTTTACAGTAAAGTTACATTCTTTTGTTTCATTTACAGTGCATTTCTAAGCGCGCACACACACACACATTCACAGATATGCAACTGATGCAAAACTTGTTTTGAACAGTTTACAACGACAGTGGCATAGACTAAGCTAAGTAAAAGAATAAAAGAAAACATGCATTCTTCAGGCCAAATGGACAGAAAATTCATAGAGGTTATGTAGCATGTTACTTAGTGCCCCCTGCGATGTCATCTTGTACTATTGTCCGCCGTGTTTTGTGTAGATATTCAGCGTTCGAGAGACATTGTGTATGACGTGTTAGTAGACTGTACTCAGAGATAATATTGTTTCTGGCTATGCTTATTCAACGCTAACACTTGAAAGTTATTTCGTAATGTTGTTACACACTGTCTTGTATCACGTCCCTATATTTTACCTACACAAGACGTGGCGGAGGGGTATTCAATTTGCTTCACATTGGTCATGGTGTTGCCTCTGTGTGGTATTCTACCTCTTCGCTTTGGCCCATTGTACAATAGGTCCGAGAAGTGCTAATACACGTAGGTCGAAACAGTATGTAGCATATTGTGTACTGGAGTATTTACATAGAAAAACTATGTAGCACCGAATCAGTATACGCACCATCGTTCCTTACACAGGGCCCTGTATCTCTATCTGTGCCCTCTTTGTCAGTTAATCGATGGCGTTTACTGTCTAGCTGAAGATTGAAATAGCATCACACTAGAGCTTCTGTAGGTGACCCTGAATGTGAGAGTCCACTCTGTGCTCACTGGTCTGGTAAGTGGGTATCACCCCTAAAGAAGGGTTCATCGTAGGTGTTTGTCTACACGCTTATTTTACAGCTGTGTTATTGAGCCAGGTGTCGTCTTGGAATTTTCTGCCCTCATTAAGTTTCCTCCGCCTGTTGCGGTTTTCGAAGGCCTTTTCCCATTTTTTGCAGTGTATATTAGAACCGTTATGCGCAATCCTTAAAGCGCAAACGCTATCTCAGTGATGTGTGTCAGAGACTGGAGTGGTGCAGACAGTATGAGTGTCCTAGCCACTGCAGGTACCATTCCTTGAGGATGGCAGTGAGATTCGGTAGCTTCATAATATTCGGAACCACACACATGTTTTGCCTCCAGTGTTTCGTAAGTGCTCCACATGAAAGGTACTGAGATTACGTTCATATTTAACAAATTATGTCCAAGTCTTGGCACCATACAAGAGTGTGCCTAGTACACATGCTTGATAAATGAGTATTTTTGTGACCACTGTAAAGTATTTATTGTCTGTCATGCTTCTGTGGAGCCGCTCAGCAGTTTTCCTTCAAAAGCATTTTTATGCAGTGCTTCACTAGGGCTGTACTGATGTTCTGATGATGAGCCACATAGGAGTTGTTTAGTCCCTGTTATGAATCTGAGTTTAACGTTGCATATTTCTTTCATTGCATAAACTAGATGTTCACTTGCACATTTAATTGGTGCTGGAGACATTCCTGAACCGTATCCAATGAAACAGCCTCGAAACTGTTGATCAAGGAACTCACACACATTGATAGCAAAGTGTCTTTGGAGGTCCGTCCTGCTGCAACTCCACGCATAATTCCTTTGTGCTCTAGCCAAGGTAAGAGCAGATTTTGTAATATATCCAAGTAAGGGTTTCCATCCAATGAACACGTACCGTCATCACATCCTGGTCCATATCATAAGGTGAGGTGTGTTCCTTTTCTAGTCTGGTGCATAAAGGAGGTTTTCGTTAACCAGATTGCTATACCGGAGATCTTCGCAAAAGCGATCGGTAACCCGTTGTGCACGTCGGGCATCCGTGCAGCCTGCATGGCCCCTGCACGCCTCATCGTCACGAACTCGCCCTGTCCCACAAACGGACGCACACGGTGGGCGGTACCAGCGCTAGTACAGACCGCCACTTCCAAGGGACTTTACGCGTCCGCCACACTTGTCAACAGAAAATAGTGCCGCAAGTATTCCACCGCCGTTCGCCATAAAGGTCGGCGCCAGAGAGTCACGAGTCAGTTCTTCCGGCTTCGAGAGCCTCTCCTAGCCTCTGGGCGGGTACTATTCACTCTACCGTCTTAGGACGCTCTCGAAGTCCATCGTAAGGACCGACGCCGCTGTACTGGGCAATCGTCGTTGTTTACCTTTGCGCAAACAGACTCCGCCCAGAATAGGCTTTTCTGTCCCCATGCTTGTGTTACTTTCATTGGACTTAAAGTATTTTCCATACAAACGTATTTGTCTATGACGATCCCAACTGTGTTACTTTTTCAGGCTCTGGAACACCATACTGTCAAGTCATCATATGTGCCCGCTTACATCAACCGCGAGTTTCCAACTGAAACGATACAATTTGTTATTGACTACAATGCTATTTCTCAGCTTCAGAGTAGGAATTTCATTAAAACAACAATTTTTATACCGAATAGTATTGTGTTGGTGCATAAGTTCGTAGAATTTTATCCGTAAGTTTAATAAACACAACAGATACACATGACAGAGACTTTGGTCATCAATAATTCTTCTTCACTATTTACGACAGTCTGCCAAGGCTGGGATACTTTTTCGATTCCTCGTATGTTGGAAACCACATGGTTTTGAGAAGAATAACTCATCGAGCTATGTACGATGCTCATTTTCACCTGGAAAGGAAGTTTCTTGAAGGCTGTTCGATAGAGAGCGGAAAAGGTGAAAACCAGAGGGCTCAAGATCAGGTGAATAAGGCGGGAGCGGAATAGTTTCCCAATCCAACTCCCTTATTGGGTTTTTTGTCAGTCCATGAGAATGCGGGTAGACATTCTTGTGGAGTAGAATCAATTCGCACAGTCTTCATGGCCATTGTTCCCGGACTGCGCCTGCAAGACATTCCAGTTGTTGAGAATAAACGTCAGCGGTGATGGTTACACCTCGGGGAAGCTACTTGCAGTACATCACACCTTCGCTCTTCCAGCAGATGCCCAGCATTATCTATCGCGGATGCGCGCAGATGTTTGCATGGGGAGTTTCTGCTTTGTTTGGGCTCAATCATTCTCTTCTTTTCCTTATGTTAGCATAAAGACAATATTTATAACCACCAGTAGCGATACAGGAGGGAAATGATCTGTGTTTTTCACGAGTCAACTGATGACGAGCAAGCAGAAATGCACATGGGCACCAGCTGATTTTTGTGATTTTGGCTTAGACCATACTGTACCCATGTACCCGATTTTATAACCTGCCGCATTCCATGTAAATGTCGCACGATAGTGGAATGATCACAGAATGAGATTTTCACTCTGCAGCGAAGTGTGCGCTGATATGAAACTTCCTGGCAGATTAAAACTGTGTGCCGGACCGAGACTCGAACTTGGGACCTTGCCTTTCGCGGGCGTGTGCTCTAATATCTGAGCAACCCAAGCATGACTCACGCCCCGTCCTCACAGCTCAAGTTTGGAAGGTAGGAGACGAGGTACTGGCAGATGTAAAGCTGTGAGGACGGGGCGTGAGTCGTGGTAGAGCACTTGCCCGCGAAAGGCTAGGTCCCGAGTTCGAGTCTCGGTCAGACACACAGTTTTAATCTGTCAGGAAGTTTCGGAATGATCACAGTTTGACATATTTGCCAGTTCTCGAGTACGCGAATTATTGTAGATTAATGTGCTTAAACGATCTTCATGAAACCTCGAAAGTCTCCCTGAACGTGGAGAGTCACTAATGTCAATGCCATCCTTCTTGAAACGAGAAAACCACTTTCTTAACGCGCTCCGTTCGATGGCATAATCCCCACACACCGCGGAAATGTTTCTTCATTCCTTCGCTGCTGTCACCCCTCCACTGAATTCAAACAGAAGAATACATCGGAAAAGCCCCGATTTTTCCACTTGGCAATCCTTTTCCTAGAGGCCTCAACCCCACTCACTATCTCCAATTACAATATGTAAACTCAAATAGCAGCAGTGAACTATAAAAAATGATAATTGGTAAATAAACCTATGTTGTTGTTCTTGTGGTCTTCAGTCCTGAGACTGGTTTGATACAGCTCTCCATGCTATTCTCTCTATCCTGTGCAAGCTTCTTCATCTCCCAGTACCTACTGCAACCTACATCTTTCTGAATCTGATTAGTGTATTCATCTCTTGGTCTCCCTCTACGATTTTTACCCTCCACGCTGCCCTCCAACACTAAACTGGTGATCTCTTGATGTCTCAGAACATGTCCTACCAACCGATCTCTTCTTCCAGTCAAGATGTGCCAGAAACTCCTCTTCTCCCCAATTATATTCAGTACCTCCTCATTAGTTATGTGATCTACCCATCTAATCTTCAGCATTCTTCTGTAGCACCACATTTCTAAAGCTTCTATTCTCTTCTTGTCCAAACTATTTATCGTCCACGTGTGACTTCCATACATGGCTACGCTCCATACAAATACTTTCAGAAACGACTTTCTGACACTTAAATCTATACTCAATGTTAACAAATTTCTCTTCTTCGGAAACGCTTTCCTTGCCATTGCCAGTCTACATTTTATATCCTCTCTATTTCGATCATCATCAGTTATTTTGCTCCCCAAATAGCAAAACTCCTTTACTAATTTAAGTGTCTCATTTCCTAATCTAATTCCCGCAGCATCACCTGATTTAGTTCGACTACATTCCATTATCCTCGTTTTTGTTGATGTTCATCTTATATCTTCCTTTCAGGACACTGTCCATTCCGTTCAGCTGCTCTTCCAAGTCCTTTGCTGTCTCTGACAGAATTACAATGTCATCGGCGAACCTCAAAGTTTTTATTTCTTCTCCCTGGATTTTAATACCTAGTCCGAGCTGAGATCTAAACAATGAAATACGAACATCGTAGACGGCCGGTGTGGCCGAGCGGTTGTAGGCGCTTCAGTCTGGAACAGCGCTGCTGCTACGGTCGCAGGTTCGAATCCTGCCTCGGGCAAGGATGTGTGTGATGTCCTTAGTTAGGTTTAAGTAGTTCTAAGTTCTAGTGGACTGATGACCTCAGATGTTAAGTCCCATAGTGCTCAGAGCCATTTAAACCATTTGAACCTACTCCGAATTTTTCTTTTGTTTCCTTTACTGCTTGCTCAATATACTGATTGAAGCCCATAGTGACCGAAATACCTACAAAAACGCTACGAGCGTATGCACCAGCCGAATACAAAGTGACGAGGCGCACGGGTATTACTCGGACAACCCGTACGTTAATAAATATCGTTTAGTTGTGTCGCTCTCTGAGACACTCGGAGTGGCAGTCGGCTGGGTCTCATTTGCCGCGAGCTGGTGCGAGTGTGAGCAGGCGACATTTCGGCGCTGGCCGGCTGGCGGGAATAAAACAAACAAGGAGTCGATCAATCACCGCAGACGCGGGCCAGGCGGGGCGCGCGGATTGACGGCCGCGATAGTCGCCGGCTCGGCCGCGGCCGCGGCGCGGGGGTGTGTCACCGCGGCTTAGCGCCGCCCGTGATGGATGGCCGGCCGCCGCCATCAAAAACTGCGCGCGCATCCATCATAGAGCGCGCCGCGCCAGCGCCCGCTGTTTGCCGTCTTCCTGCGATCGCAAACAAGTGGATTAGGGCCGCGCCCAGCTAATTCATCTTGCTCCGCGGTGATCGCCTCGCCGCGCGTCAGGTGACGCAGCGCTGCCCCGCAGGCAAAACGGCTGCGTCCTGCGAGGCCTCTGGCCCTGACCCGCCAAGTGAGGGAGCGCCTCCACTTGCCATCGCGAGGCAGCAGGAAACTGAAGGGCGTCACAAAACACCTATGCCACATTTAACGTAGACAGTCGCGAACACACATTGCTGTGAGAATTGTGGAGCTTATTCCATTCCATAATAGACTGACTGGTACAGCTTTCATAATAATATAAACAGACAGTCTCTGTTGCAAAGTAAGTTTTGTTACGACTGGTTAACAATTTCTCAGATTTTTCTAAAAGAAAAAGAAAATCAAGGATGTAATTACATAAAATTACAAATTACTGAGCATAGTTCTAAGCTAAATTTAAAAATGCACATTTAAAAAATTAAAGGCTATCAAAGCAAAACATATTACATGCTGCTAGGGCGGCTAGTCAGAACGACGGTAACAACCAGTTAAAGGAAGAAACGTCGAACAAGATACAATGGAACAAAACATAAAACACTCCGTCGTCAGGCCACGAGTGGCCTACCGGGACCATCCGACCGCCGTGTCATCCTCGGTGCAGGATGCGGGTAAGAGGGGCGTAGGGTCAGCTCAGCGCTCACCCGGTCGGTATGATGGTATTCTTGACCGAAGCCGCTACTATTCGGTCTAGTAGCTTCTCAGTTGGCATCACGAGGCTGAGTGCGCCCCGAAAAATGGCAGCAGCGCATGGCGGCTTGGATAGTCACCTACCCAAGTGCCGACCACACCCGACACCGCTTAACTTCGGTGATCTCACGGGAACCGGTGTATCCACTGCGGCAAGGCCGTTGCCTGGAACAAAACATAGTGTATAAATTTAAATGGCTAAGAACCCAGGAAAATCTATGAAAGCAAAAATAAAGGGGGGTTGGGGGGGGGGGGGGGGGGGGAAGGGAGATAGAGGCTGCACTACAGTTTCATCGTGGCAGTGATAATGCTTACCTGCTCTCCAGTTTCATTCGATTGCGCTTCACCTTGTGACTATAACTGTTTCAAAGTAATTTCCGTTACTTTACTAGCCCGTGCCCCCCTCCCCCTTTCCTCTTTAATTTTGCCTTCATAAATAAAATATTCCTTGGTTCTCATCCCATTAAGTGTATACACTTGGTTTTGTGCCAGTCTATCTTCTTCAACAGTTATTCCTTTAAATGGGTGTAACCATCGTTCTGCCTAACCGCTCTACCAACCTATGCGTGCATTGCTTTGGTAACCTTTCGTGGATGCTAATCCGTTTTTTTTTTTATTTTTTAAAACAAATTTTTAGTAATTTCGCGCAGTTTAGAGCGGTGCTTTGGAATTTGTTATTTGATATAATTACATCCTTGCTTTTCCTTTTCGTTCAGAAAAATCTTAGGAAGAATTACCAGGGTTATTTGTAAAAAAAAGGCTTTGCAGCCGAGTCTCTGAGAATTGTTTCTGACAGTTGAAGAGACACTAACGTCTCAAGTGGCGACAAAGGCGGCAGTCTTCTACGTGATATTTGTTAGCTAATAATTATTCTGCTTATGCGTACGAAGCATTACAAAGATAGCCGGCCGGTGTGGCCGTGCGGTTAAAGGCGCTTCACTCTGGAACCGCGTGACTGCTACGGTACGGGTTCGAATCCTGCCTCGGGCATGGATGTGTGTGATGTCCTTAGGTTAGTTAGGTTTAATTAGTTCTAAGTTCTAGGCGACTGATGACCTCGGAAGTTAAGTCGCATAGTGCTCAGAGCCATTTGAACCATTACAAAGATATCGAAAGATGTGGGTGACCGCAAAATAAATATAAACAAAGGCAAAACTTATGACAAAATGACTGCAACGTATTGTGATTTAATGAAGTCTGATACACCTTTTGAACCTTCCGATAACGATGGATATCAATATTGTAATTTGTCAGTAAAAAAGTTTATGTAAAATTTATTTTTACTTATATACATTTATATCATGCTTGACTGTTTATATTGCATGTGACTAGCATAATTTTGAACTTTTAACACGAACACATAGAAATGTGCTTTCACAGTTTCGTTACATACAGGGTGCATAATTACAGACACCTCTGGTGATTACGCTCAATGTACTCAACAATGCTGCATCACTATATACGTCACTTGCAGGTTAATAATTGTAGCTTTTACAAGTGATATTTTTTTAGGTTGAGTAGTACCTCCAAGAACGTGTGGCAAGAACAAGCCGTTAATGGTTATTTTCCCCCCTACAGCAGGCCAGATACTGAAGTGTGCGTGTGAAGACGCAATACGGTTAGACTATACTGGCAGGCGTAGTACACTTACTGGTGCAGTTACGGCCATTCAGGAAACACCGGATCGTATGGTTTGTGATGTGTTTGTGGGAAGACTGTTCGACTCAGAGAAAACAGCTATGTGTGTACGTATTAAGGCACCATACATAAAAATATCTGCAATTTTACCTGTTACACCGTTATATCAGTCAATTCAAATAACATCTTTAGCAGCGATCTAAATGTGACCTCTGTCCTCTCTCGTCCTTTGCAGGAAGCAAGCTGCTGCGTGTACGACGTCGTAGATAGTAGTCATGTTTGAGTTATGGTAAGAAACTACTGTAAAAGGAAGTCTTGTGGAATTTTTTGTGAGAAGTACGTACACTGTGTGAACAAAATCTTCCGGACACCCTCAAAACCATACGTTTTTCACATTATGTGCATTGTGCTGCCACCTACTGCCAGGTACTCCATATCAGCAACCTCAGTAGTCATCAGACATCGTGAGAGAGCAGAATGGGGCGCTCCGAGGAAGTCACTGACTTCGAATGTTGTCAGGTGGTTGGGTGTCATTCGTGTCATATGTATGTACGCGAAATTTCCACATTCCTAAACATCCCTAGGTCCATTGTTTGCGATGTGTGACAGTGAAGTGGAAACGTGAAGGTACACGTACAGCCAAAAGCGTACAGGCCGATCTCGTCTGTTGACTGAAAGAGACCACCGACAGTTGAAGAGGGTCGTAATGTGTAATAGGCAGACATCTATCCAGACCATCACACAGGAATTCCAAACTGCATCAGAATCCACTGCAAGTACTATGACAGTCAGGCGGGAGGCGAGAAATCTGGGATTTCGTGGTCGAGCGACTGGTCATAAATTCGGAGGCGGTGTTGTTGTGGTTTGGTCGTGTTTTTCATGTAGGAGGCTTGCACCCCTTGTTGTTTTGCGTGGCACTATCACAACATAGGACTTCATTGATGTTTTAAGCACCTTCTTGCTTCCCACTATTGAAGAGCAATTCGGTGATGGCGACTGCATCTTTCAACACGATCGAGCACCTGTTAATAATGCACGGCCTGTGGCGGAGTGGTTACACGACAATAACATCCCTGTAATGGACTGGCCTCCACAGAGTCCTGACCTGAATGCTATAGAACACCTTTGGGATGTTTCGGAACGCCGACATCGTGCCAGGCGTCACCGACCGACATCGATACCTCTCCTCAGTGCACTCCGTGAAGAATGGGCTGCCATTCCCCAAGAAACCTTCTAGCACCTGATCGAACGTATGCCTGCGAGAGTGGAAGCTGTTATCAAGGCTAATGGTGGGGCAACACAACATTGAATTCCAGCATTACCGATGGAGGGCGCCACGACTTTGTAAGTAATTTTCAGCCAGGTGTCCTGATACTTTTGATCAACTAGTGTATGTTTTCTGTAGACGTAATATACAACCACAAGTTTGTAGCTCACATGTTTTGTGAGCCAGTCAACTGATTAATTGAAATTACGGAAGAGATAATGAAGAAACTGATTTTATTTGGTAATTAGTGAATCCTGGAACCATACAATAAAATAATAAAATTTCTTCGTAAAAACAAGATCTGCGGATATTGTCATGGGAGAACCCACATGTTGCAAGGTTCTTTCGGCTATGCTGCAGTAGTTTGACTGGAAAGCCCTTGCCGGCCGGAGTGGCCGAGCGGTTCTAGGCGCTACAGTTTGGAACCGCGCGACCACTACGGTCGCAGGTTCGAATCCTGCCTCGGGCATGTATGTGTGTGATGTCTTTAGGTTAGTTAGGTTTAAGTAGTTCTAAGTTCTAGGGGACTGAGACCTCAGCAGTTGAGTCCCATAGTTCTCAGAGCCATTTGAACCATTTTTGAAAGCCCTTACACATTTTCCATACAGTCCGGATCCCTCCCAATGCGATTTCCACATTCTTGGAGCCCTGAAGAAAGACATTCCTGGTCGTCCATTTGCTTCGGACGAAGAGGTACACGCCTGGGTAAGATTATGTTTTCGTGGGCATCAAACATTTCTCCACGAAGGCAATGACCATCTTGTCTAACAGTGGAATAAATACATTAACAGTTACGGTGAATACTTTTGACATAGGGACTGTTTATTTACTTTCTTCCCTCTGTTTCCTTTTCGCTTGTTTGTCCCTTATAGAAACAACAAAACAACTGCAACACGATTGTGCCTTGTACATTTCTCTGCGAATGCTCAATGAGAATGGAAGGAACACCGCATGTACTGCAAGACATCTGCAGAAACTAAAATGTATTAAACACCTACGATACACAACGCAGCATACGTCACCATAGGACCTCCAGTCAGTACACCTCAATGCGATAGGGCTCCATGTCCACGCACAGCTGCCAGTGCTCTTCAATAGACCGAAACATTGTCTTCAACATCAGTGGAGAGGCTTGATCAAATGCGTCCCTAATTCGTTGTTTCAATTATGCTAAGCCCTGGCACAGTTTAGTGCTGATAAACCGTAACGCTAAGAAACCTAAGGGGACCAGATCCCCAAAGGCTTCGAAGGCCACAAACAGTCCATCCACGGGAAGAGATGCATTCAGGTGGTAACAGACAACTACAGCTAAATGGAATGCTGCCCTATCCTATTCAAAAACAGTCGTTAATCTCATATTCTACCGGCGGTAGCTCCAGTCAGACGCCCAACAGATCGAGGTATGTGTCTCCGGTAATTGGTTTCTCCGCAAACATAATGGGTCCGTAAACGCTAATCCTTGTCATCGCTGATGAAATATTCACTTCTGGATGTGAATTAACGAGCATTTCGCTCTCATTCAAGTATACGGCCGAAAGAGTCAGCATCCAGGAGTTGTGAAACGAACCCTTGCGTCGAGGACGGTGTACCACAAAGAGCGCAGATTCGCCACGAGATGGGTAAACTTACAGGCGTCTATTGTCTATTGAGGCCTAAGCGCTGTAGTGTGCGAGTGTGACAGAAAGAACCTATGTCATAGGGAAACCCAGTAGAAGGCGTTTGTGGCCAGAGAGATATAGCAGTATTAAATATGGCTGACTTAAGATCGGCCATAAAGGGAAAACTATTTGATTCTGTAGTAATGCAGGGAAGAAGCTACAGTGATTTTAATCTGCCATCCTTCATAAATTTTCATGATGAGCCCAATAAAACATGAATATTGATCATATCTATAATAGTTTAGGATTTACTGTTTAAGTGAAATTCAGAAGTTTTGTAACAAAGACCTGAATGCTAAAAACTGAACGCTTTAGTCGATCTTAGCGATCGACGTTCCCTATAGAAGCGCATCATTAAAATGAGAAATGTTGTAAAGGTCAACTCTGTAACTTCATTTGTTCAAAAGATATAGTGAATTTAAGTTATCAGTATTTTTAGTTAAGCATCAGATCATCATTTCCTCCACACAAAACACATTGAATGACGACAGCATGCCGGCCGGTGTGGCCGAGCGGTTCTAGGCGCTTCAGTCTGGAACCGCGCTGCTGCTACGGTCGCAGGTTCGAATCCTGCCTCGGGCATGGACGTGTGTGATGTCCTTAGGTTAGTTAGGTTTAAGTAGTTCTAAGTTCTAGGGGACTGATGACCTCAGATGTTAAGTCCCATAGTGCTTAGAGCCATTTGAACCATTTTTGATGACAGCATGACACCTTATTGAATCATTAAGTAATAGAATATTTGTTGTAAAGTTTAGTGCATAATAGTTACTTTTGTTCTTTATTTACTTATCAGAAATCACGTTAGTGAAAGGCTTCTGACCATGGCATTCCAAGCTAAGAAGGAAATTGTCTTGGTTTTATGTAAAAGAATTAAACATTTATTATGTAATGGATATTATTGTTACTTTATTTAGAACGTGAAAGTGGTCAAGCTTTGATTATTTAAATATGTTAAAATGTAAAATAATGTAGAATAATCTTTAGCCAGTCAGATGGACGAGTTCAGGAAAGGGAACTGCCCAGTCAGTTGAGCGAGGATATGCGGCGCGCCGGCCGGAGTGGCCGTGCGGTTCTAGGCACTACAGTCTGGAACCGCGAGACCGCTACGGTCGCAGGTTCGAATCCTGCCTCGGGCATGGATGTGTGTGATGTCCTTAGGTTAGTTAGGTTTAAGTACCTTTAAGTTCTAGGGGGCTGATGACATCAGAAGTGAAGTCCCATAGTGCTCAGAGCCATTTGAACCAGTTTTTTATTCGGCGCGCGGGAAATGCGGCTGGGGACGGGCAGGAGGTGAGGGCTGGTGCAGACGTGAAAGCGGAGGCTGGAGACACCAAAAGGTACAGTACGGATTGAGACGCGAAAGCGGACATTCAGTCTTTAGGCGGTGCCGTGTGACTCACGTGCAATTCCTTGCACGGTTTTAAGCAGGTTAAGCAGGTCAACTGCTGTTCCTGCGTGTTGAATTCACTAGATGCATGTGGTCCTCTCTTTATGGTATGTCATCTCGAGTTCACATCTGTTGGTCGTCGTCACTGGGTGCTGGGGTTATTCCAGCAACCGGTCTGGCCATCTGGTCGCTGGGCGCCAGTGGAGTTGGTTTCCCAGTCCACTGACCAGCGGGTTCCTGGACCTCCTCGCCGACTCGTAGAAGTTCCGTGCGAGCGCGCGGAAGCGGCGCTTCAGCATCGGAACTCCCGCGATGTCGTGCAGCATACGGGTGTCGTAGTCCCTTGGCAGGTGGAGCGCCAGCCGAAGGGCTTTGTTCTGCACCCGTTGCAGCGTCTGGACGTGAGTGTCGGCGGCATTTCCCCACACCACGGCCGCGTACTCCAGCACTGGCCTGATTAGTGCTAGGTAGAGCGTGAGGCCGCAGTGGGTGGGCAGTGTCGTCGTGGGGGAGTCTTTAGGCAGCTAGGAAGTGAAATGACTTAGAAAATTCGCGTTGTGTGGTATCGCGGGACTTAGTCTCTAAGCGGTAAGCAGCCGCGCGCCTGGTGTGAACTCTAACTTTTCGTGTAAATAACGAGGTGGAGTATCGGACTTGCGTTTCGGGATGAGATTGTGAATGATCGAACTGTGTCAAATGGATATGCGCTCGCGTGTAACCGTAAATCTAAATATGACCACTTTCGCTATTAGTTTGCTTTCTGAATAAACATTATTCTAACCAAACAGCAACTGTGTGACCTACATCATTTATGCGTCGTTAATTTAGTTCTCGATATTATTATTATTGTTATTATATGTTATATTAACTTTGTATTTCACAAACTTGCCATCAGCCAGACAATTTAACGAAGAGGTCGCAAGGGCGTGCAATGTGATACCTGCGGTTCAACCCCTAGACGAGTTTGAGCCAAGACATTTCGACGAAGAGGAGCCCTATGGGAACCCGAACATCTTTGGTATGTTAGCTCACACGGAGTGTCTTGTTGCCGCTCTTGAACGGCGTATGGTTATTCGTTTTACCATATTGTGCAACTGCTTCTCTTCACAACTTCGTATGAGTGGAATGTTGTTTCATCTCTTAACAACACATGAATGTCAAAATTCTCATTTTCCAGTCTGTAACAGATCATAGCAAATAGTCTGTGAGGGCATACAAACCTCAGCTTCAAGTTTATGCCGGCCGGGGTATAGACGTTGCTTCGAGATTAGATTAGATTCAGTTTTTGTTCCATAGACCCAAAAATGAGACGATTCTCATTGGTGTGGAGCAAGTCTGAAAGTATAACATAAAAAACCATGAAACGTCGGAGATTGCCAAAATTGGTGAATACATTACATTGAACTGGAACTGCTAACGTTTACAGAATTAATATACTGTCAGACTGAAACATAGTTTTGCGTTTTTAATAAATTTATCATATACAAAATACCTAATCTTGACTGTTGTGACCAAGTGTTGTCAAAACTGAATGTAACAGACACTTTTAGTTACGATGGTGTAACAGTCGATGTAAAGATATTTATCTATAGTGTAGAAGGAATTGCCTATAAAAAAGTCTCTCAAACTCTGTTTAAACTGTGCTTTATGTGAAACCAAGTTTTTAATGGTTGCTGGCAGTTTATTGAAAATGTGTATGGCAGGCTTTTCCAAACTGTGGATTGCGAAATTCCTAGCTCCCTACTTAGTCTCCTGGTAGACGCAAGGAGGCTTCATATGGTCGTATCCTGTAAGCGTTCCACTGTTTTTTTTTTAATTTTGATGGCCTTCCATAGCGTTTCTCATCATCAAAATTAGCAATACATTTCTATTTTTTTAACCAAATTCTTGAATTACAACCTTATAGGATCCAGCTTTGTAATTTACTGATGAAACCTTCCCCCACATGTACGTCAATCCGCGCAAACGGTCACAAACAACAGCGTTTCTCTATAGTCAGCAGTCTTTCAGATCGTCTGCAACAAAAATGAATTCTGCTGTAATGTCACACATATGTTCAGAGACTGTTCAAAAATGGTTCAAATGGCTCTGAGCACTATGGGACTTAACATCGGAGGTCATCAGTTCCCTAGAACTTAGAATTACTTAAACCTAACTAACCTAAGGACATCCATGCCCGAGGCAGGATTCGAACCTGTGACCGTAGCAGTCGCGCGGTTCCTGACTGTAGCGCCTAGAACCGCTCGGCCACTTCGGCCGGCTTTAGAGACTGTACGTTCACCCTTTTCGTAAAGGGTTTACAACATACGGTTTTTTAAACGCATGGATATGTCAACAGATGATTGTCGAGAAATATAGAACGAGTAGATAATACTCCACATGGTGTATAGAATGACAGTCTTTCACTATGGATAAAGCGAAGATGTTTTGAATAAAAGAGAGACAAAACGCGATAGTATTCGGTTATCAGAATAGTACCATATATCTCGTATCTGCCACATCGTTTAAATATACACTAGGACAAACATGTGATATCAGTAGCAGGGAAAGGGAACGGAATTTTAGGGAGACTCTGGGAAATTGCTATGCAAGGCGTTCCACATACGGTGTTGAGGAAGATGTACTTTTTCAGCAAGTTTCGGATGTAGTTCCTATAAACAGTTTAAAATCTCCCTTATCCGCAGCCCAGTCCACATGAATGCAGAACTTGACAAATTTTATAACCGTAACTTCGAGGTTACTCTGCAATAAAGAAAAAGCATAACCTCTAGCTCTTCCTAATTGAGCTGAATGTTATTGTTTTGAATGTCATGTTCGCCTCACGTGTTGTGAACCGTCGACAAACAGCTCGTTCCGTCTTCGATACAGCGTGTGACGTCAAAATGACGTCACATTTGAAGGAAGTCTTGTGAGATAAGTGGTACCTCAGATATACAAGTGCCAGAGACGTTGATCGGCGGTGAAAAGTGAGCACAAATCAAACCTGTGACTAGGCGGTCGACTTATGCTGGCATATCGATATATCGTTATTATCTGCATGGTAGTAACGTCTCCGCGAGTTTATTAAAGAAAGTTCCAGACTCCATGATATTTCAAGATTGAAACCGCTATCTCTCTTAATTAAATTCTTCACCAGACTAATTACACCCGTTTCTTTCCCCACCGAATCCCAAAAAGATGACGTAGTTAGAATTTCCATATTTTCAAACCGGATTAGTGTAACCAGTGTCGATGAAGTGATGTGCCACAGCCGATTTATTGAGTTGTATCAGCCAGGATTTAACTGCAGTGTTCCATGCATCTTTCACGGACATAATGAAAGAAGGAAGAAAGATGATCAGAGTTTAGCATCCCATCGACATTAGGGACGATTAGACTGAACGGTTCGTCTACCTCATGTGCGAAAGGCCACACCCAGGTCTTGCAGAACATCAACGCGAAAGTATTGCTATCATCCGTGGGGAGCGAAGAATCACTTCAGCATTTCTGAGGATAGGTTTCCCATGTATGGCAGGAAAATCACGGATTTTAATTTCTCTACATCTTCCTCCTCCTTCCTTATGTCCAACTTAGGTTTTATTTGCGGCGCCTTTCTTTTGTAGAGAATATTCATTTGCTTCGAGAACTACCTTTAAATGTAGAAGCTCATCCTGCAGAGTATTCTTATGAGCTATTACAAAGAGTGTTAGGGGTATAAGAGCACATATTTTTAGTGGTAACTGAGGGCAGTATACTGAACAACACAACATCAGTATTAACTTCATCCGCAGACTAATAACCATAGCTATTAAGAGTAATATGTTTTTAGGTTGGTTAGTACTTCCAAGTACCTGCGGCAAGACCAAGACATTACTGTTTATTTTCCCCTTGGCATCAGGTCAGGTGTTGCAGCGTGGACACGTGAATGCGAAATAGTTGGCGCCTATACTGACAGGTTTAGTTCACTTCGTGGTGCCGTTATGGCTGTGCAGAAAACATCAATTAGTAAGGTATGTGTCGTGTTTGCGGGACGACTGTTAGAAGCAGAGAGACACAACTGCCATACTGAAGTGGATACATATTAAAGTACCAATGATCACAATATCTGCCCTTACACCTCTGACACCCTGTATGTGCTATGTGTACCAAAGTTCTGACAGTTATTTCACTTAAATATAAGTCTTATGAGTCGACTTTCGATAAACTGTGTGTCCCAAAGTGGCATCACATTTGTTACAGTGCAGTTAGTATCTGTATATAGATATTTCAGGAACAATGGACTGTTTAATCACTGATTCGATTTATGTACATTCTTTGCGGCAATCAAGGTCTCTAGAACGTGTGCATCTGTGGTTTAAAGCGATGGAATGCGTGCTGTAGCTTGAGTTTGTTGGCTCCCTCCTATTATTGTTATCGTATGCATCAATTACAGTAACACACATTTAGCAAAACGAAGAAATATACACTCCTGGAAACTGAAATAAGAACACCGTGAATTCATTGTCCCAGGAAGGGGAAACTTTATTGACACATTCCTGGGGTCAGATACATCACATGATCACACTGACAGAACCACAGGCACATAGACACAGGCAACAGAGCATGCACAATGTCGGCACTAGTACAGTGTATATCCACCTTTCGCAGCAATGCAGGCTGCTATTCTCCCATGGAGACGATCGTAGAGATGCTGGATGTAGTCCTGTGGAACGGCTTGCCATGCCATTTCCACTTGGCGCCTCAGTTGGACCAGCGTTCGTGCTGGACGTGCAGACCGCGTGAGACGACGCTTCATCCAGTCCCAAACATGCTCAATGGGGGACAGATCCGGAGATCTTGCTGGCCAGGGTAGTTGACTTACACCTTCTAGAGCACGTTGGGTGGCAGTGGATACATGTGGACGTGCATTGTGCTGTTGGAACTGCAAGTTCCCTTGCCGGTCTAGGAATGGTAGAACGATTGGTTCGATGACGGTTTGGATGTACCGTGCACTATTCAGTGTCCCCTCGACGATCACCAGTGGTGTACGGCCAGTGTAGGAGATCGCTCCCCACACCATGATGCCGGGTGTTGGCCCTGTGTGCCTCGGTCGTATGCAGTCCTGATTGTGGCGCTCACCTGCACGGCGCCAAACACGCATACGACCATCATTGGCACCAAGGTAGAAGCGACTCTCATCGCTGAAGACGACACGTCTCCATTCGTCCCTCCATTCACGCCTGTCGCGACACCACTGGAGGCGGGCTGCACGATGTTGGGGCGTGAGCGGAAGACGGCCTAGCGGTGTGCGGGACCGTAGCCCAGCTTCATGGAGACGGTTGCGAATGCTCCTCGCCGATACCCCAGGAGCAACAGTGTCCCTAATTTGCTGGGAAGTGGCGGTGCGGTCCCCTACGGCACTGCGTAGGATCCTACGGTCTTGGCGTGCATCCGTGCGTCGCTGCGGTCCGGTCCCAGGTCGACGGGCACGTGCACCTTCCGCCGACCACTGGCGACAACATCGATGTACTGTGGAGACCTCACGCCCCACGTGTTGAGCAATTCGGCGGTACGTCCACCCGGCCTCCCGCATGCCCACTATACGCCCTCGCTCAAAGTCCGTCAACTGCACATACGGTTCACGTCCACGCTGTCGCGGCATGCTACCAGTGTTAAAGACTGCGATGGAGCTCCGTATGCCACGGCAAACTGGCTGACACTGACGACGGCGGTGCACAAATGCTGCGCAGCTAGCGCCATTCGACGGCCAACACCGCGGTTCCTGGTGTGTCCGCTGTGCTGTGCGTGTGATCATTGCTTGTACAGCCCTCTCGCAGTGTCCGGAGCAAGTATGGTGGGTCTGACACACCGGTGTCAATGTGTTCTTTTTTCCATTTCCAGGAGTGTATGTATAAAATGAACATGTGAAATTATATATAGTACACAAGTTTTAAAACGGCTCAGACTACACTCGGATGTTGATGGACTCGATCCAGCGGAGTGCCTCGTGGGATGCTTGATGGAGGTTCTCAATGCCACCAGGGCAGCGTCTGATTGGACAGTCATTCACAATGTGGCTCATTTTTTGGGTGTCCACACAGTCACACACACTGTCACTTGAAAAGCCCCACTTGTGCATGTTGTATTTGCACCTACCCTCTTCAGTCCGATATCTGTTTAACTGCACCCACACCTCCCTTGGTTGATGGAAGCCTGGAACTGTAACTGTTGGATTGTCTACAAGTTCGTGGTTTCGGGTTCTTCTAGCTTGCCACTCACGTTTCCACTTTGCGTCCTGGTCGAATCCTGTGGATAGCGTTTGGACTCCCATTTCGTATGCTGGTGTTCTAGATTTGAGGCGTTTCCTGGGCAGTGATAGCAAGTCGTCATGAAGAGGGATGGAGTTGCTTTCAGAAACTTGCTGACAGAGCTTAGCAGCCTTTCGACGGAGGTCTGGTGGAGAGATGTTTGAATGCACTGGTAGCCAGCAAGTAGGTGTAGACTGGACTGTTCCACTAATTACTCTCATAACTGAGTTTAGTTGTACGTCTACTTTCACTACGTGGGCGCTTCGGAGCCAAACTGGTGCACAGTATTCTGCTGGAGAGCATACCAGTGCAGGGGATACTCCTCGGAGGACCGATGTGGTTGCTCCCCATGTACTGCCTGCCAGCTTTCTCACAAGGTTCACTCGTGTTTGTATCTCCTGGCCAAGTTGGAAAGGTTTTTTTGTATGTTAAAGTTCTGTCCAGAGTGACTCCCAGGTATTTTGGGCTTTCGTTGTATCTGACTGTACCAAGAGGGCCGAACTGTGGACTGATCTTTGCTGATGAAAGACGATTAGAGAGGTGGAAAAGGCTTACCTCGGTTTTGGAAACGTTTGGTCTCAGTCGCTCTCTCTGAATATGGCCGAAAAGTGTAAGGCCGAAACGTTACAACACGAAGAAAACGAAACTACAGATTAAAACTGTGTGCTAGACCGAGACACGAACTCGAGACCTTTTCCTTTCTTGGGCAAGTTCTTTACCAACTGAGCTACTCTAGCACGGCTCACGAACCCTCCTCACGGCTTCAATTCCGCCAGTAAATCGCCTCCTACATTCCAAACTTCACAGGAGCTCCCCTGTGAACCTTGCAGATGGTTCAAATGGCTCTAATCACTATGGGAGTTAACATCTGAGACCATCAGTCCCCTAGACTTAGAACTACTTAAACCTATCTGACCTAAGGACATCACACACAGCCACGCCCGAGACAGGATTCGAACCTGCGACCGTAGCAGCAGCGCAGACCCTCCGGACTGAAGTGCCTAGAACCTCTCGGCTACCCCGGCCGGCTGAACCTTGGAGAACTAGCACTCCTGGAAGAATGAATATTGCAGAGACATGGCTTAGCCACAGCGCGTGGGATGTTTCCAGAATGAAATTTGCACTCTGCAGCGGACTAAAAATTTCATTCTGGAAGAAGAAAATGAATTTATGCTGCTGAACACCCGAAATTTGATGGATATGACCAAGGGGGTCATATCCATCTCTACTATATCCCCCAGGCTCATTCTGCACCGGGTACAGTTAGACACATAATGCTTTTTTCAGCTATAACATTTTATTTCACCCTCCGTAGTCTCCTAATACAGCACCGATGCCGGCTGTTGTGGCCGAGCGGTTCTAGGCGCTTCAGTCCGGAACTACGCTGCTGCTACGGTCGCAGGTTCGAATCCTGCCTCGGGCATGGATATGTGTGATGTCCTTGGGTTAGTTAGGTTTAACTAGTTATAAGTCTAGGAGACTGATGACCTCAGATGTTGTAAGAAGGCTGTTTAGGTTTTTATGCTGGTAACGCCACGTAGCGCTCTATATGAAAATCACTGGCTGTGCTGTGTGCAGTCTGTGGCTGGTTGGAATTGTTGGAATATTCGGTATTGTAGTGTTGGGCAGTTGGATCTGACCAGCGCGTATCGTTGGGCAGTTGGAGGTGAGCCGCCAGCAGTGGTAGATGTGGGGGAGAGATGGCGGAGTTTTGAGAGCGGATGGTCTGGACGTGTGTCCATCAGAGACAGTAAATTTGTAAGACTGGATGTCATGAACTGATATATATATATATATTATGACTTTTGAACACTATTGAGGTAAATACATTGCTTGTTCTCTATCAAAATCTTTCATTTGCTAACTATGCCTGTCAGTAGTTAGTGACTTCAGTAGTTGGTATCTTTTATTTAGCTGGCAGTAGTGGCGCTCTATGTATTACAGTAGTTCGAGTAACGAAGATTTTTGTGAGGTAAGTGATTCATGAAAGGTATAGTTTATTGTTAGTCAGGGGCATTCTTTTGTAAAGATTATTGAAAGTCAGATTGCGTTGCGCTAAAAATATCGTGTGTCAGTTTAGTGTTGATCAGAATAAGTAAAGAGAGAAATGTATGAGTACGTTCAGTTCTGCTCAGCTGTTTGAAAATCAAAGCACAGTAATACACTAATTTTTCTAAGGAGACGTTTCAATGTTAAGTCTCATAGTGCTTAGAGCCATTTGAACCATTTTGAACAGCACCAAGTGACTTCTTCCTCTCTTGTCGAATGGGGAAACCAATATGTGACAGGAATTTCCAGAATGTCGATGAGATGATTTTAGTGGTGGAACATTTACTCAGCAGCAAAATGCAGATCTCGACAACCGGGGTCTCCATCAAGATATCTATAGTTGGAAAAAATTCGCAATGAAGCGTGTTAAATTGGGACAGCTCGATTTATCGAAGTGATGATTAAAATCTTACCGTTACCTTCTTACAGCCTGTCACTGACGGAAGCGAAAGTGGTAGTAAAGGCGCTCAGTTGGCTCTGAATCCCACGTGTGCCAACTGCAAGCGCGCAACTGTCGACATACAGCAACGAGCCAAGACTTCGAGGCGTGTGAGAGACGGCACGCCACACTTGTCACTCCGCGTTGAGCAACGGCGTCAAAGTAACAAGGCGGCGATTTATCGCACAGTGACAGGGGGCAGCAGGCAGCGGGCGGCGGGCGGGTCTACCTGCCAGTGCGGGGAGCGCGGGTCCGCGCGACCTCGGCGGCAGCTGCGCCGGCGGCTGGCCGGCTGCCGGACCGCTATTTCGGGCAGCGCCACGAGAGCCAAGCACGTGCGCTAATTTAGTGCCACTGCCACTCAGGCTCTCCGCGGGTACCGCTTATCGTGCCGCATCTGTCGCGTGACTTCCTCGACATATCGCCGGCCGCGAAGGAACGGCTACTTGCTGCGCATGCCAAGATATAAAGGACAGCCCCCCCTCCCACGGCAAGCAGTGCCACACGGCCGGATTACAGAAACTGCAACAGTATGAAGAGCGTGCATTTAATACTTCCCAGGTATGCCCTTGTAGAGTCAGGACGAAGCCTGGTTATGTCTTGCCGGGACAACTACCCGACTACAAGGAAGTACTCCACATCTTTGAAATTCTGAAGGCAGCAGTGGTAAAATAGAGGGAGCGAAAGACTATTTACAACTTGTACATAAACTTGGCAACAACTGTGAGTTCAAACGGTTCAAATGGCTCTGAGCGATATAGGACTTACCTGCTAGTGAAAAGAGGCCGTTGGGATCCAGCACGGCGTTCCGTATTACCCACATCAATCCACCGATTCCATATTCTGCTAACAGTCATTGGATCTCGACCAACGCGAGCAGCAATATCGCGATACGATAAACCGCAATCGCGATAGGCTGCAATCCGACCTTTATCAAAGTCGGAAACGTGATGGTACGCATTTCTCCTCCTTACACGAGGCATCACAAGAACGTTTCACCAGGCAACGCCGGTCAACTGCTGTTTGTGTATGAGAAATGGGTTGGAAACTTTCCTCATGCCAGCACTTTGTAGGTGTGGCCACCGGCGCCAACCTTGTGTGAGTGCTCTGAAAAGCTAATCATTTGCATATCACAGCATCTTCTTCCTGTCGGTTAAATTTCGCGTCTGTAGCACTCTTCGTGGTGTAGCAATTTTAATGGCCGGTAGTGTAAAATGTAGATTTGCAATGGGAAGAAAAGCGTTTCTGTAGAAGAAAAATTTTTTTAACATATAGATTTAAGTGTTAGGAAGGCGTTTCTAAAGATATTTGTTGGGAGTGAAGCCTTGTACGGAAGTTTAACGTGGGCGATAAACAGTTCTGACAAGAACAAAATAGAAGCTTGTGAAATGTGGTACTGCAGAAGCATGCTGAAGGTTAGATGGGATGATCACGTAACTGATGAGGAGACGCTGAAAAGAATGGGTGAGATAAGAAATTTGTGGAGCAACTTGATTCAAAGAAGGGATCGGTTGACAGGACAGGTCTTGAGGCATCAAAGATCATCAGTTTAGTGTCGGAGGGAAGTGCGTATGATAAAAATCACCAAGACGTGATTACAATAAGCAGATTCAAAAGGATGTAAGTTTCAGTGAAAGGCCAAGCACAGGATAAAGTAACATTGAAAGTTCCATCAAATCTGTCTTCAGACTCAAGACCACAAAAAAATCTTAGTAAATTTTTTAAATTTTTCAAACACCTTCTTTCTTTATCCCGTGGAGTAGTATTCACATATACTTTGCAAAGATGTTTTTTGTGACCAGCTCCGACTACAGACAATTATGATCTTTGGGATGTTTCTCTCTGTGATGTTTGCAGATGCTTTGGTCACTCGTTTCCATGGGAACGGGCTAGTCAACGCTTAGGCGCTAGGAACGCAGGCTGCATAGCTGCCTTTCAAATCACTTATTCTGGGAGTCCCACGGAGACAGCTGGCTGGTGTGCTGCGAAACTGTTATTTTGGTGAGATTATCCATTAGTTACGATATTCGAAGAGAGTGTTTGCAAGTAAAAGTTACTTTTAAATCATTCGTGAAGATCTCAAATGCAACGGCTAAATTTTCACTGGTTTTGTCCTGCTAAACTTGCTATGAATTGTGAAAACAAAGTGTATTTATACGCGCGGTGTTGCTAACTATTCGAGTTTTTGTGACGTGAGTAGATACAACCCGTGTCACAGAATCGAACTTTTGTCACATAATCCTACACAGTGTACAAGCGTTTCGATCGTTCGTTCCCTCAGTTTAGTTAATTTAATGATTTACTGTGAGTCCTATAACGAATAGATTTCATATGATGATGTGTTCCACTTTCCAGATCACGTTGTTCTTTGATGCCAAAGGCACATATCTTTCAATGTTGTTACGGTTTTGGGGTCAATTAATAGTTTAAATTTAACTACTCGCAATCAACCAATGTTGGAATGCTATTTCTGTGTCAGGGTACTTGGCTTCACTCCTACCTAATTCGTGCAGTTGTGACGGAATGTTAATCATTTGCACATCCAGATATTGTAGTGTTACTTTTGCTTGGGATCGATCAAAAACTCTGAGTCCCATTCAGTGTACGACTGATACTCCACAAACACACACGACGGCTCTCATCTGTGTCACATGATAAACTTGATGGCTGGAACTGATTCCAGGTCTCACTGGTTCATAATAATAGAAATTTGGTGCAGGCCGTTCCTTATTTTCTACGGGAATTAGTTTGCAAGTACTTATCGGCTGTGTATGAAAACTGCTTGCCTGCCTCATTAATGTTACTTTTCAAAACAGTCATTTAACTGAATGTAAAGGTTATACAGCTGTTTCCTTTGTTCATATGCCATAATATTTTTCATTAGCCAAGTAATCGGATCCCTCATGAAACCTATCATCCTGTTGCTATTAATACTCGGCCCATGGTACCAAAACATGGGGTAAGTTATTAAAGTGGTTTAAACAGTCGACACATGAGTTCCTAACAGGAACCCTGTAGTACAATTTCGTTGTGATTGTACTGCATCAATGGAATCAGCAAGTAGGCAGCAATACTGTACTGTTCACTTAAACGTGTCTTAGGTGATATCCAGGCTAACGTCACAGCGTGATTCTTTGCATACTAGACGTACAAAGATGTTTCTAACAAAATTTCGTCCCATGCATATTCTCGGTAAAATGTCAACGTCAAAGAACGACAATCTGGAGCACTGTAGTTACGTGTAGGAGAAGTGACTCACCTCATTACTATGTAGCTGTTCTACGCAGTTCATGCTGGATTTAGAGAGTGCGGTTCCAGGTTTAGGCGTAAGTTTTTCCTTATTCAAGACTATATGACATAGTATCAGGCTTCAATCGTTATAAGCAGTTACATCAGATCTTATACTAAAACAAGTGAAATCATTTAAAAGTAGCCCGCATCTCGTGGTCGTGCGGTAGCGTTCTCGCTTCCCACGCCCGGGTTCCCGGGTTCGGTTCCCGGCGGGGTCAGGGATTTTCTCTGCCTCGTGATGGCTGGGTGTTGTGTGCTGTCCTTAGGTTGGTTAGGTTTAAGTAGTTCTAAGTTCTAGGGGACTGATGACCATAGATGTTAAGTCCCATAGTGCTCAGAGCCATTTGAACCATTTAAAAGTAACAGATAAATGAGAGTACAATTTATTTATTATCCCAGCTTTAAAGACATTTTTTCCTTTAAATGTTTGCTATGTTGCCTTCTTTAGCTTTCCTTTTCATTAGTTAAACCCTGTCTTCGAAAGTAAAAAAAAAATCCTGACATCTCACTTGCTTTATCGTAGGTGTTAGGGGAGATCGAAAAGATTCCGTTCGAAGACCGCGCAGTCCAGACTAGGTATGACAGGCAAAATCGCCGTGAGCAATGGGTCTGTCACCCCACCGATGCACCAGATTGAAGATCCCCATTTGGTAAACACGGTCCGCTCGGCTCCCCCCCCCCCCCTCCCCCCGTCCGAGATTCGAATTCTCCCTCGGACATGGGGGTGAATGGGTGTGTGAGTGTCGGCCTTCGCCTCAGTTATATTAAGTAGTGTGTAGGCTTAGGGACCGATGACCTCAGCAGTTTGGTCCCATAAGACCTTGCCACAGATTTCCAAATTTTCTTTTCGTACTTCGTCAAGTGGTCCTTAACTGCCTGCTGCATATCCTCATCCGACACGAATCATAGATCCTTCAATGACTTTTTAAGGAACTAAAAGCATGATAATCACATGGGGAGAGACCTGGACTATTGAGGGGGGGGGGGGGGGGGAGGGTGCTCAAGTGTCTCCCACTTGAGTTATCCTAAACTTCTGTGTTACGATATTTGCTGTAATGTGGCGTCTTGCGTCGAACCTCGATCAGCACGGAACTTGGCGCACCATTCCACAACTGTGGTATTCGACAGATATACTGCCCCATGCACATTCTTCATTCTCCGATGGATGTCTACCGGTGTTTGTTCTTCGGCGGCCAAGAAAACAAGTACAGCACTTTGGTCTTCTTTGGATGCTTTTGGTAATAACGCCACCACAGTTCACATTTCCACATTTACGACGCGCACAGCCGAAAGACAGGAATACCACACTAATCTCTTGCCTCGGTGCTTATATACCGGCATCAGAGTGACGCTACGTTTCATATACGCTGCAGCAAAGCTCTCAAATGGTAACTTTTCGATCGCCCATAGTAGTTCTCTTGCAACCAAGCAGTTACGCTATGCACTTCCGTCATTAGTTCAAACGATGGGAACAAGTATCACTCTTATCACTTTCATCTCATTTCTGTAGTACCTTCCATCACCTGCCCGCATCTCGTGGTCGTGCGGTAGCGTTCTCGCTTCCCACGCCCGGGTTCCCGGGTTCGATTCCCGGCGGGGTCAGGGATTTTCTCTGCCTCGTGATGGCTGGGTGTTGTGTGATGTCCTTAGGTTAGTTAGGTTTAAGTAGTTCTAAGTTCTAGGGGACTGATGACCTAAGATGTTAAGTCCCATAGTGCTCAGAGCCATTTGAACCTTCCATCACCAGTGGCGCTAGAAACCCTAATGAAATGTAGTTACCAAAATTTTTTCGCTATTTTAATTATCGGCATCATTTAACGACTAGTTACTTCTTCTTTATCTTTCAGCCAAATGACAGCACTTTTTGAGTGTGATATGTATGTTTCACACCTACACATTGGTAAGTTTTGTAGTTATTTCCGCCCTATGACAGGAAATCAATGTAAACTTTTTGTTACTGAATATTTCTTTCTTGTGTGCTGGGTAATTGTTATTCCCAACATCAAAAAACGTAGTTGTAAGATACAGGGCGATCCATGTGAACCTGAACTACTTCAATGGGTCATAATTTCCCTTCGAGAGCTCGTCAAAACTGGAAAGTTGTTTTAATGTTCTCAGTAGTTCTGGGTGAATAAGAAGCACTGCATTTGTTGACAAGTTGATTGTTGCTTCTGCGCACGAGGTCCCTTCTCCAGTGTAAAGCCGTGGTTGCTCCGCTCTTGTTAGTTCGCACGTAGCCTCAGAAACATGCGGTACACATTTCGAAAGCCGCTTGTTATTGTGATAACTTACTGGGAGACAGACTTGTTGGTTACAACAGAACAGGCATTCTGGAGAGAATTCAATGTGCCCTATACTCGAACACAGGCACCAATTTTATCGATTGTAAGGAAGTTGGAGCCAACTGGTGTACTAAACAGTGACAGTGGTAAACATACACCATCACTGAGTGCAAAGTTTATTGATAACGTTCGAGGAAGCTTGGAGAACTCTCCAAGGAAATCGTTGCGTCTATTGAACCACTAGACAGACATTTCACAACACACATGTCAGAGAGCTGCGAAGAAACCAGCTTTGCGACGATAAAGAGTGTACAAGACGCAAGCATAACAAGAAGCAGCTCATGAGAAAAGAATGCGTTACCGTCGATGGTTTCGTGGGTTTCTTATTCGGCGACAAGAGCGTCTCTCCATAACTTAATTTACAGATGAGGCATGGTTCCATCTGTTACATCAACATACAAAACAGCAGAGAGTGGGGTGGTGTAAATCCCCAAATAATTTACGAAACAGCACTGCATTATGAAAAAGCTGGAGTGTGGTGCGCTGTGTCAGCTTCCAGGATTGCTGGCAGCATTTTCTTTGATACGACCAGAGACACTACAGTTTATACGGGCATCTTCAATACATATGTGGAGCAGCTGGATGACGTCGAACTTACAGAAGCTTACTTCCAAGAAGATGGAGTTACGTGTGCTACGTCCAACACATCCTTGCATATTGTGACCAATTTCTTTGGTGCGCGGATAACCTTAAAATTTGTGGCCTCCCCCAGTCACCTGAGCTAACTCTTCCCGGAATTTTTCTTGTGTGGTATTTTAAAAGCTGAGTGTACACGAATAGAACACGGACGACTGCAGAGCTCCGTTAGGCTATTACACACGAAACAAGCAACGCTGGTGGAGATTCACTACGTAAAACAGGGAGGAATATTGTGCAACGAATACAGTTGTGCATCGATGTTGGTGGAGGGCACTTCCAACATTTGCTGTGAGGGCTTTGTTTGTGTGTATGTTATCTGCCAACTACGTATTATCATCTCCGATAATTGCAAATGTGTCGAATTATTGATTCAAATGCTACGACGCTTTAGAGTAGTTCAGATTTATATGGGCGCACTGTATGTATCAATTAAGAAACATTGCGCTCTACAGCACTATTGACAAGATGTTAATCAGAAAAAAAAATAAAAAAGAAACCTATACTTACAATGAAACTCTCGAATACGTGTCTTCAAACTGAAAGTTGTACCCACTACACTAGCTGGGGAGCACAACTAACGATACTGAAAGAAAATACTTGTCGTATATACTACACAATTTGTGTAATTGCCTTTCTTTGACGTCATTTTTTTACCAAAATATGCACGCAAAACCCTACCAACTGGACTAACTGGACAGTGCACCCAAACCCTATTGAATGAACATACTTGTCAGGCGTATTGTAGAGTGTAGTCAAGCTGCCTTTCTACCGAAAATATGCACGTAAAACTGTACATACTGTACTAATTGGACAGCGCTCCCCAGTGGTATTGAATGAACATACTTGTCGTTCATATGATCGAGTGTTGCCTTATTGCCCTTCCTTGACGTCACTTTCCTACCAAAAATATGCACACAAAACTGTACCCATCGCACAAACTGAACAGCATACCAAAACAATATTGAATGAACACACATGTCATGCGTTTGATACAGTGTTGTCAAATTACCTGTCTTTGACGTCAATTTTCAACCAAAAATGCACGCAAAACTCTATTCAGTGCACTAACTGGACAGCATTCCCAAACAATACTTAATAAAGATACGTGTCATACGTTTTATACAGTGTAGTCAAATTGCCTTTCTTTGACGTCAGTTTTCTACTGAAAATATGCACTGGGCGAAATTTTATTGCAAAGATGTTTGTACTATTCTTATGCAAGGAATCGCGCTGTGGCGTCCAATGGTACAAATTTGGTTTCTCTCTATATAATTTTTTCGTTAGATTCTATGAGTTCGTTACTAAGGGGAGTCGGAAGGTTCTATCTCGGCCATGTTAAATTATATGACTTTAGGAACATTTTTCTCCCTAACCAAATGATATATTATCATGATTTTTTTGTTGTGTTCGTTATAACCATATCTTCATTTTAAACAGATAAGTTTTAAAAATAAAAAAAACTTATATTTAAGAAAATATTTATTTTGAAGTAGCCATAATAACTGCAATTTTTTTACTTTAATTAAATTTATACCATAGTTCTGTAAAAGATATTCATATTTCCTCAGTTTAAATCAACAACTAACAAATAAGGAACAATTTTTAAAAAATCATGTTGATAACATTAAAAGAAGCCAAGAAAAATGTTCCTGACCATTGAAATACACAGTTGTCGGGGAAACACAAATAAAGATAAGACTATTAAACAATGATTTTATTCTTACTTTAGCACATTCCAGCTTGATAAGAAGGTCTGTCTGGATGTTCTAGTTCTTCAAACTGGTCCTCAATCTTTTTCTTGCTTGCTGTGTGGCCTGGCGATACTTTTTATCAATTGCTGTGACAGCTTTGTCCGCTTTTTTAATCCGAAATTCGTCGTCCTTTTTCAAAAACTTGACACAGTTCTTGCCTGGAGATGTGCCTAGATGACTCAAAATTTTACACTTTGCTAAATTTCCTGCATTGAAACTTGTAATAGCTTCGTACACTCCCAACTGAAATGTAGTCATCAAAATAAAAGTTGCTTTTGGTAGCCGCGACCATACAACATTGCTGAAGGACTCTGACGGATTTTGCGTTCAACCATGTTGGCACTTTCGCAAGAGGTCAGGATGGGCTAAGTCTCTAAATATGGGTTTTATTTGTTCCATGACAGCGAAAGGAAGATGAGTGTGGTCACTGTGGTCATATGGCTCATTTTTCTCTTGGGCTTTTCGGAATTTGCACCAGCTTGTCTCACCTTGGGGGTATAGCCCGTGTCCAGATGTGTCTTAGTTGGTAACTGTCAAATGAAAAAATTCTGCCAAGGCCGCTGCCTTCATGTCCTTTAGAGTTTTTGTAGCATTCCTTCTTATAGCTAGGTCATGATATAGTTGTATTTGATTTATAGCCTCTCCAGTAAGGCGGCCACGACCACCGATGGTTTTGCTGTCGGAAAGTTTTTTTTCCCAAGTTTCTATTTCAATTTCCTGAGGCGACTACCCATACTCTTCTGGAAGTGACCACAACATTCCAATTTTTCTATTGTGAAGTCGCGACTATATGGTTTGGCCTCACAAACCTTAGGGTAAGAAGCACTGTCCCTGGGGTCTCCTAAATAATATTTGTACCACACTCCTTATTTCGGCAGCGATTCTTGGGACATTTCCACAACTCCTTTTACCTCCATTCCTCCACTTACACCAGATTTTATAGCTAGGCAATCAGCATCATGATTGTTGGTCATTCTATTTTCGCATCTGCAATACTTTTATAAAATTTTAACATCAATTATCTTGCCTGTGTTTTCTGCTATTGCAGTTACAATTCCATTGCGTGAAGTGTGGCCGCTACGTTGCCACGATTCGTCGAATATTGCTGTCAAGTCTCTATTACCATAATTTTCACCAACACTTTTTTCAACAGCAGCCTTCATACTCTCTTCGCAGACCTCTTTTGCATCATCTCGAAGCATCTTATTCTAATATTTGAACGCTGACGGAGTCGGCAAGTTCATTACATCGCAGAAAGTTTTCGCCGATTTTTCACCTTTCCAGTACATCGGAATGCGTAGGCTAATCGAACATTCACTTCTGATTGTTTAAACCTAACCTAACCTAGAGTCTGGTAAGCACAGAGAATTAGTAGTGGACACTTCAAAAGAACAGTCACTGCACTTTATTACTATCGGTACTTGTAAGCATGGCCTGGTGCCAGTAGAGACGGTAAGGGATCCTTTACATTTTACGCACACCGTAATTTCGCTAAGTAGGCTACCTAAACTGTTGATATTAACAATATCATAGCAACCTTCTTCTTTTCCATGTATCTCATATTTAGCCAAGTTACGGGTAAGTTTATTAGAAGAAGAGCTAGTTTTAGAAGCACAAGCAACTTCAGTACTAGTACTAGGCCTAGGCTCACCTTCACAATGAACTTCCAGTTCAGATTCACCACGATGTAAAAACTGTTTTTGGCTACATCTCCCCCCCCCCCCCCCCCCTCACTGAACTCACGTTTTCTTTTCTTGTTTTGTATTTGCGGCATTTTTACAAAATATAAACTTATTTGCTGAGATCTAAGGCCGGTATTACACTATCAAATATATTTGTCAAAGATTTGATCAAAGATGTGATCAAATATTTCGTCAAATATATTTGACAAAGATCTTTGACGTAGCGCTAGAAGGGGTATTACACTGTCATCATATTTTTTGTCAAAGTTCAAGATGGCTGACAACAACAACTTGTTAATCACTGCAGTAGTTGTGTGTACCACAATTGCACTGTGTGCACATGCGGAAGAGAAGCGGGGGGGGGGGGGGGGGGGGGAAGGAAACGTGCCTGGGTGAAGCCGTGGGTTTTACGACGACACGATTAAAGCATTGAATAAAACTTGTTATGGGAGCTTATAGTGGAGGACGTCAAGTCGTACATCAATTACTTAAGAATGGATGAGCGTACATTTCTGTATGTGCTCAGTGAAGTGTATCCTCATATCACAAAGCACAATATTCACTTACGAACTGCTACATCTGCAGAAGACAGGCTCATTGTAACACTCCGATTCCTTGCTACAGGAGAGGGTTAGGTTAGGTTACGTTAATTCTCCAATATTCTTAATCTATTTTTGTATTCAGGGTGCCTCACTTTGTAAAGCGCCTCTTCAGCTTTATACATCTCTATTAATTTTGTAGTTGTCGGTACGCACAAATTGTATTTACCAGCAATGTTAATAAAAACACTACAGATGACAGAACGCTGCAGCGATGCCAGCGCTCCACATGGTAACATTTTACATTGCAGTGAACAGAAGACAAGCGACTTCTTGGATCAAATCTACAGCGAGGCCCTAGATTTGATCAAATATTTGATGACATTTGACAAAGTTCCCTATTACACCATCAAATTTCTTTGACAAAGATATTTGACAAAAATATTGGACAAAGAAATTTGATAGTGTAATACTGACCTAAACAATGAAATACGAATATTGTAAACAAACATCACTTTCAACCCCCACAAAGAAAAGACTGAAAACAACAAAGTAAACTGGCAGCTGTTTTCATCATTGTTGCCAACAGTATTTCATCAGAGTTACCAACTAAGCTTTCAAACAGTTGTACTATAACAAGTAGTCACTAGCGAGTAGAAGGAAGATTTTCATGAAAAGTGTGCATTGCAGGGTTTTACTAAAACGCTTGTGAAACGGAAACCACTCAACATAAATTAATAAATTTGCTATCAATTTAAACTCAAAAATATGCGTAACAAAAAAAGTGCAGAATATAAAAATCAAAAATTCTAAACCAAACAATCATCCGACTCCCCTTAAGCGTCGTGACGGACTTTGCTTCGATAATCGGTTAGGAAATTACGGATTGATAACAATATGTAGTAAACTTCACGGAACTATTATTTCTGTTGTAACTTCAGTGTCCGGCAGTTCAGATACTTAAAATAAGTACAGAAGGTAAACATGGAAGCGCTACCGCGACGGCGGGGTGGTCGCTATTTAGGGAGCACCCTGTTCCGACAAGTGCTCTCGGGCGCGCGTGACGGCAGCAGAGGCGAGGGCAGGCGAGACGAGCCGGGCGGAGGCGAAGCAGCCGAGTCCGCCCACGAGGGCGCAGCCTAATGGCGCAGACTCGCGCGATGAATAAGTAATGAGGGGTGCTCGCCGCGCCCTGCAGTCGGCGCCCGCCCCCGAGCCCGTCGAGAATTAATGATCGGCGACTACTCCCGCCGGCCGCGGGCGGGCGCAAAAAGCAAGCATAATGAATCAGTAATGAAACTTAATTGACCCAATTTTTCATTACCGCCTTACACGACATCATTAGTTATTCTGGCGCCTCGGCTGGCGATTCCCCTTCCCCTCCCCCCCCCCCCCCCCCCCCCGACCCCTCCTTATTCTTCGTCTTCTCCTCGAATTAATAACTGGTGGACAAAGAGGGCAAAACGGGGCGCGAGACTGGCAAGAATGCGTAAAAAGGTGGGTGGGTGGCGGCGTGCGCTGGAAGGGTTGGAGGGTGGCCGGAGCGCAGAGGAGCTCCAGATTTATGGCGGAGCGCGGAAGTGCTGGCCGAGTATTTAATAACGAGCCGGCAGCGCCCCGGGGCGTGCCTTCAATATTTATAAAGCGCCGCCGGCCATTCTGTCGCCGCAATCTCGGCGAGATCCTTACCCTCAACGGGCGCGAAGCGGGTGCGACCACATGCAGAGTGTTCAGCTGAATTCGTTTCTTGTACTGAAGAACAGACGCCTTCTGTTACACGCTGTATGTTTACTGGAATAACCGGATCCGTCTTTGCTATAGGTTATCTTCACATACGAACTTGAATCTTCGTACTGCTGACGAGAAGAAGTTGTAGTAGTGTGACAAAATATCAGGGCAGCTATACCAACTTTCCCATCACTCAATCTGCAAGTAATCATATATTCGATGCATTCTAACAGTATAACGTTACATATTTACTACGATTATTGCTAATATTAACTGTGTATTTGTAAAATTGGAATTTTGAACTTAAATGAACTGTTTTGTAGCTACACTACTGGCCATTAAAATTGCTACACCAAGAAGAAATGCAGATGATAAACGACTATTCATTGGACAAATATATTGTACTAGAACTGACATGTGATTACATTTTCACGCAATTTGGGTGCATTGATCCTGAGAAATCAGAACCCAGAACAACCACCTCTGGCCGTAATAAAGGCCTTGATACGCCTGGGCATTGAGTCAAACAGAGCTTGGATGGCGTGTACAGGTGCAGCTGCCAATGCAGCTTCAACACGATACCACAGTTCATCAAGAGTAGTGAGTGCTCAAGAGTAGTGACTGCTCGGCCACCATTGACCAGACGTATTCAATTGGTGAGAGATCTGGAAAATATGCTGACAAGGGCAGCAGTCGAACATTTTCTGTATCCAGAAAGGCCCGTACAGGACCTGCAACACGAGGTCGTGCATTATCCTGCTGAAAAGCAGGGTTTCGCAGGGATCGAATGAAGGGTAGAGCCACGGGTCGTAACACATCTGAAATGTAACGTCCACTGTTCAAAGGGCCGTCAGTGGGAACAAGAGGTGACCGAGACGTGTAACTAATGGCACCCCATACCATCACGCCGGGTGATACGCCAGTATGGCGATGACGAATACACGCTTCCAAAGTGCGTTCACCGCGATGTCGCCAAACACGAATGCGACCATCTTGATGCTGTAAACAGAACCTGTATTCATCCAAAAAAATGACGTTTTGCCATTCGTGCACCCAGGTTCGTCGTTGAGTACACCATCGAAGGCGCTCCTGTCTGTGATGCAGTGTCAATGGTAACCGCAGCCACGGTCTCCGAGCTGATAGTTCACGCTACTGCAAACGTCGTCGACTGTTCGTGCAGATGGTTGTTGTCTTGCAAACATCCCCATCTGTTGACTCAGGGATCGAGACGTGGCTGCACTATCTGTTACAGCCATGCGGATAAGATGCCTGTCATCTCGACTGCTAGTGATACGAGGTCGTTGGGATCCAGCACGGCGTTACGTATTATCCTCCTGAACCCACCGATTCCATATTCTGCTAGCAGTCATTGGATCTCGACCAAGGCAAGCAGCAATGTTACAATAAGATAAACCGCAATCGCGATAGGCTACAATCCGACATTTATCAAAGTCGGAAACGTGATGGTACCCATTTCTCCTCCTTACACGAGGCATCACAACAATGTTTCACCAGGCAACGCCGGTCAACTGCTGTTTGTGTATGAGAAATCGGTTGGAAACTTTCCTCATGTCAGCATGTTGTAGATGTCGCCACCGGCGGCAACCTTGTGTGAATACTCTGAAAAGCTAACCATTTCCATATCACAGCATCTTCTTCCTGTCGGTTAAATTTCGCGTCTGTAGCACGACATCTTCGTGGTGTAGCAATTTTAATGGCCAGCAGTGTATTTCATGTCCTGGAAGTTCCGTAACAAGACGACGGCAGCATCTTCAGCTCTGCCACCAAGCTCAGAGCTGACCGCTATTGTTCACCATGTGAAGGCTATCGCGCGGTAGCAGAACCTGTCGGCGTGTGTTATCGCCTCTGATTCAAATAAAATAAAAGTGTTTAATTGTATGTAACAAGTAAAAGACGGACGATCACGGTTGTAAAGTAAAATTTAATGACAGTCAGTACAATCCTTGTTCTTGTCTTCACAATTTACGATCAACATCGACGTTATTGTAAAGACCACTATCAAATTAAACACATCGTTGAAAGTGAGAAGTGATTTATTTATCCGTCAAGAAAGTTGAAGTGGACATTATGCAGAAGAAACTATTTATTTTTTAGTGTGTTTTTATTAGAAGAAGACTGATTTTTCTTCGTGACTGAGTTCTGCTGAAAGTACTACAATTACTGCCAGCCGTAGTGGCCGAGCGGTTCTAGGCGCATCAGTCTGGAACCGCGCGATCGCTACGGTCGCAGGTTCGAATCCTGCCTCGGGCATGTATGTGTGTGGTGTCCTTAGGTTCGTTAGGTTTAAGTAGTTCTATGTTCTAGGGGACTGATTACCTTAGAAGTTAAGTCCCATAGTGCTCAGAGCCATTTGAACGAATTGATCATTGTTTGGATCATTTGTAGCTCATACATCTGCAAAACCCTCTGAACCACGCTCATGTATACAAAACTGAGTGTTCGTACTGTTACTCTTTCCATTTAGTGCAGAAAAGTAGTTTATTTGAGGTCAGATTCAAGGAACTTTTGGCAGCATTGGGGAAAAACAAACTGCACATCGGCTGTAGCCATCCATCTGCATGAAAGAAAGCACCGTGTTAATAACACAAGTATCAGCTTTTTGGATATCCAACAATATGGCAAAAACCAAGACTCTTGAGACACCTCAATTATACAAACACCAAACAAAATTACCAAAATCCATCTTAAATGACAAATATGACAACGTATATGGTGTATTTTCTCAGTTTTCATCAGCAACCTGCATAATTAAATATGCACACATGCACACAGACGCACAAACACACCCTCTCTCTCTCTCTCTCTCTCTCTCTCTCCCTCTCTCTCTCTCTCTCTCTCTCTCCGTCTGTCTGTCTCTCTCTCTCTCTCTCTCTCTCTCTCTCTCTCACACACACACACACACACACACACACACACTCACACACACATACACACACAGCCGGCCGATGTGGCCGAGCGGTTCTAAGCACTCCAGTCTGCAACCGCGCTGCTGCTATGGTCGCAGGTTCAAATCCTGCCTCGGGCATGGATGTGTGTGATGTCCTTAGGTTAGGAACACAGAAAAAATAAGTAAAATTGTAATACATGTTTGCCACTGTTATCAACATAATTATTTTGTATGTTCTATATGTTTCAAATGTTCTATATGTTTTAAATGTTCTATATATTCTTAATTCTTTAATTTCCATGTATTTGAAATGTAAACATAACAGCAAAATAATCTGTGATACTAGAGATATTTAAATTTATACCTGTGTTAGTATTTTCAGCCAGCGACCCCCACAATAGTTTGAGACTTGTTGCAAAAGAGTGTTTTGTTTTCACCACTGTTGACAACATTATTATTTTATGCGTTTTTCGCATTTGTTAGATTCTAGACGCCACCTTTGCTTATTTCAGTGTATACAAAGTAAAAATTTGATGTAACGCTACAGAAAAGGAGGGTATGACCACAGGAGGTAATTTTCCATTTATATTTCTGTTCTTCTTCCATGAAAATTCTGCACAAAACTTTGTGCTATGTACGAAAATAGTATTTTTTTGTCTTCTGTTCCCTACCTGAACGTGTCACAGGTTACCCTAAAGGGATGCACATAACACATGTGTTCAAACCTCTGCAATAGAATAAAATAAAATAAACTGTGACTGGTAACAGTAAAATTGTAATTTCATTTAAAATCAATCTTAAAGTGTACGCCGATTTGTCACAGAAACGTGTATTCATTTTCCACACCAGAAGCGAAACAGCAATCAAAATATTGGTTGGTGAAAAGATTTCAACAGTCAGTATTTTCTGATAGCCCAGTGGGTTTCCTGTTGTTGATTTCATTGTAAGTGTTGTAATAATAACTGGAGTACCCCAACTAGTCTTCTGGAGAAGGGAAGGAAAAACATTTTTTAGGACAGGCCTGGCGTGTGAAAGGGAAAATCGTGTTTCATTAGGATCATGTACTTGTCCATATTTTGGTGATGGCACAACTGAGAGATTAAAAGTATCCATCATGTTAAAGAGACCATTTAATATCTAGTTAATCCCGTGACTACAGAATTTTGTTGCTTCAAATCGCTATCGTCCGCCTATAAGATTATGTGAACTTTAGATGGATGTTTTGCAGACCTTCCGAAAAGGCACTCCTTTCAAAATAGCACTTTAGGAATGGAATCTACTTACTGGAAAAGCATTGTACAGTGTGTGTATATTGACCAAGAAGGAAACTACGTTGAAAATTTGAGTCTTTCACTTGCTTATCACAGACGTTCACTGCTAAGTCAAGCAGTTTTCTCCTTGCCGCCGTCTTGTTCCAGTTTCCATTTTCAGCGATCGGTATTGTAACAAATGCGACATCATAGTTTACAGAATTAATAAGAGGTCAAGGGAAAAATTTGTGTCCTCTCACAAGTAACAAGGGCGTTTCAGAAGAACGCGGAGAGCTCATCTCTACGCGTAATGAATTTAGGGCAAACGGGCACAAGCTTCGATCTCGATTTTTACTACTCACCCTGAATGTATGCGTGGAGAATTTGCACCAAAATGCTAAGAATGAAACGTTCACGATCCTTACAGTGCAAAGCAATGGCAGCCGCTCCATGATCTGGGCCATGTTTACTTTCACTTTTGATGCCTAAGTAGGAGTGCACTAATTATTATTTAGCTTATGGCTAATACAGACATATCATAAAATTAAATTACATATATATATGTACATATTAACACACAAGAAACTTAAGTTTGTCTTTACAACTGAATATCCAGTCCTTCAATCCAGCTCACTGCATTTGGAGTTGGTAGCAGGAAGTCTTCGTCAGCACCGTGACAGGCTCGAATCCTGCATTCACTGACAATGATGTGAACAGTCTGGTATGGAGCCCCGCATCACAAGCTGGATTAGGCAGCTTCTTCCACTTAAAGAGAGCGTCCCTGCATCGGCCATGGCCGGTACAGATTCTGTTGAGAATGGTCCAGGTAGGTCGAATCACTTGGAAGTTTAGCACATGAGAAGATGTTATGCAGGCGCACATCCGTCACTACTTCGCACCGACCTTTCCATTCCTCAAGAGGTTTGAAATCCTTAGTAACCATGTCAGCTGCATCGCAGTGAGTTGGATGGCGTGATTTCAGTCTCTTACGATCTAAAAGTGGCCGGTCACCATGCACAAGTAGGTTAGAATTCCTGGAGATCTTGTGGAATTCTCTCATAAGGGCAGTATATCTGCGTGGATCAGGAGGCATTATGCCGGTTAACAGTGGAAGCCAATAAACTGGAGTAGATTGCGCTAGATATTATGCGCATTGTCGTATTCAGCTGGGTGTCAACAAGCCTTGTATGATTACTGTTCATCCAAACAGGTGCACAATACTCAGCACTTGAGTACACCAATCCCAAAGCTGAAGATCGTAGGGTGGTTGCTTAAGAGCCCCAGGTAGTTCCACATAGCTTACGGAGAATGTTGTTTCGAGTCCTCAAGTTTTGAGCTAAGTTAAGAAGGTGTTTTTTGAAGCATAGTGTACGGTCCAGGATGACACCAAGATATTTTGGGTTCCAATTATGACGAAGAATTCTGCTTCTGCAAGTTACTTCCAGTTTTCGTTCGCCAACCGATTATTTAAATGGAAGCAACACACTTCCGTTTTACTCACACTGGGTTGGAGTCTCCAGATTTTGAAGTAATTATCTAATGCAGATAGGTCATTGTTTAGAATCTCTTCTGTTGTCTTCATTTCCTGGTGTCGTACGGCTGGAGCCAGGTCACCGGCATGGCAGTATTTTCTGGATGAAGTGTCAGGGAGATCAGATAGGTACAGGTTGAACAGTAATGGTGACAGAACTGATCCTTGAGGCAAACCGTTGTTCAGCTTCCTCTCCTTACTTATGTTGCTTCCAGTGATTACCTGGAAATTCCGATCGCTTAGCATGCTGTTAATCAGTCGAGCCATTGTTCTGCAGCGTATGATGAGGAGAAATGTTTAGATAAGGACTTCCCTCCACACAGTGTCGAAGGCGGCAGTTAGATCAGGAAATGCCGCAGATGTTTTGTGCTTCATTTGGTATCCTGACTCGATGAAGGATGTGAGAGACAATACTTGGTCGCAGCAGCTACGCGCTGGTCTGAAGCCTGCCTGATCAACTGAAACGTTCTGTAGGATAGCGTTACTTATTCTGTTATATACTAGCCTTTCAAAAAGCTTGTAGCAGCAGCTAAGTAGGGCAATGGGGCGATAGCTTTCTACCATGTTGCTGGGTTTGCCAGGTTTCAGAACAGATATTATCTTCTCCTTTTTAAATTCCAATGACAGTTGACTAGTCAGCAGGACGTCAGTGGAGAATTCTGCCAGCCATTTCTTAGCTAGCGCACTAATAGTCCTGTGACGCGATTCTCTAACATATGCATTTTTGTGCGTATTTCACTGAAGAATATACCTTAATAGCGAGGCAGTCTAGAGAGAAAATACTGCGAAATTTGCACAGCTCTGTAACTTATTAAGCTGCAGCTCTACTAAGAAGTTTATTTTAAAGATGGACATTACCTTCCTAAATCTTACAGTAGTCACATCATTATTTCAATTTTCTCCCCTTTTAATACTTCTACTATACGTTATGTGTCAACTTCCTGCTGTCGATTTCCTTATTGTCGTTTCATATTTTGTACCTGTGTGAGAAATTCACAAGTACAATGCATTTAGAATCGACTGCAGAACCTCAGTTTTCGTAGGCGTCGACGCAGTGCGACATTCACGGATACCAGCTGGTGAACATGATATGAGGGTCATTCCTAAACTGATGTCTTCCATTTATTTTCATGGAAATTACATCAGATTCAGAAAGCACAATAAAGTAGTGTAATAGAACGATATTTCAGCTACATACTGTCTTCTTCTTTCTTGGAGAATTCGCATATCGCCACTCCGCAGACTGTGGTCTGCACTCCGGCCGGTAGCGGTGACGCCATGCCTCACCTCCTGTGACGATGATGTTCTGAAAATTGTGACCTTCAGCCTCGTTCTGGTCCAGCAGCACCAGGAAAATTGCCATACGATGGTTTTTTGGTCTTGTATTGTCAGACGAAGAGGTAGTGTATAAAGATCGTGACGATGTCCTCCAGAGATGGGAAGAATATATAAAAGAGCTATATGACACAAATAGCAAACCAGAAACTCTGGAACTTGAATCACACAACAGTGTAAGTGATGAAGAGAAAGGACCGACCATCATAATGGAAGAAGTAAAGTCTGCTATTGCTGCAATGAAAAATGGCAAAGCAGTAGGTACAGATACAATACCAGGAGAAATACTAAAATGCTTGAACCACAATGGAATAAGAGAAATATTGAGGTTATGTAATAAAATATATGACAGTGGTGAATGGCCTGAGGACTTTTTGACAACAGTAATGATTCCATTGCCGAAAAAACAAGGAACCAAGAAATGCAGCGAGCACAGGACAATCAGCCTCATTTCACATGCAGCCAAAGTGATGTTAAGAATAATTAATAAAAGACTTGAAAAAGTAATAGAGGAGAATCTCGGCGAGGAGCAGTTTGGCTTTAGACGGAATAGGGGCACCAGAGATGCAATAGGGCTCTTACGAATCTTAGGAGAAAGGTTTATTGAAAAAGGAAGAGACCTATATATGTGCTTCATCGATTTAGAAAAGGCATTTGACAATGTGGTTTGGGACAAGCTGGCGACTATTATGAGGGAAAAGAGAGTGGACTGGAAAACCAGAAGACTTATAAACTCATTGTACCTTAATCAAAAAGTTTCAATTAAAGTGAGAGGAGAAAGTACAAAATGGATAAGACTAGGGAAAGGAGTAAGACAAGGATGCTGTTTATCACCTACTCTTTTCAACCTGTACTTGGAAAATATGATTGACCAATGCTCATTAGATGACAAAGGAGTAGAAATTGGAGGAAGAAGAGTAGGGTGCTTGAGATTTGCTGATGACATGGTCCTTCTAGCCACAGGGGAAAAAGAATTACAGGATTTGGTGGACACCATTGCAACTAACGGAAAAAAATATGGAATGAAAATTAACACAAAGAAAACAAAAGTATTGGCAATAGGAGGAAATAAGGAACTAAAAATTGTGCTGAATGGAGACAAACTAGAACAGGTGCAAAATTTTAAGTATCTTGGAAGCAGGATAGACACCGACTGGAAGTGCACCACAGAAATTAAAACAAGGATAGCAATGGCAAAAGAGGCGTTTTATAAGAAAAGGAGAATCTTCTGCAGCGGTATGGACAGAGAACTCAGAAAGAGACTCATAAAATGTCTTGTATGGAGTGTTCTTCTATATGGCGCTGAAACATGGACTATGAGGAAAAAAGACAGAGAAAGGCTGGAGGCTTTTGAGATCTGGACATGGCGGAAGATGGAAGGAATAAGTTGGATGGACAGAGTAAAAAATGAAGAGGTACTGAGAAGAGTGGGAGAGAAAAGGCAGTTACTAGATGTAATAAAGAGAAGAAAAAGAAATTGGATTGGGCATATATTAAGAAAGAATGACGGACTGATAAAAACAGTTTTAGAAGGTTATGTAGAAGGGAAAAGGAAGCGAGGAAGGAAGAGATTCCAGATACTGGATGACATGATGGACGGTACAACATACAGCAGCCTTAAGAAGGAAGCAATGGATCGCAGAAAATGGAGAGGCAAAGGACCTGCTAATATAGCAGATAACTGATGATGATGATTAGCCTCTGCGGAAATCGTCTCGAGCACACTTGTTGATAATCACAATTACTTAA
The DNA here is from genome assembly GCF_023864345.2 of Schistocerca serialis cubense. Classification (NCBI taxonomy): domain Eukaryota; kingdom Metazoa; phylum Arthropoda; class Insecta; order Orthoptera; family Acrididae; genus Schistocerca; species Schistocerca serialis. Next base: position 337,749,824 of record NC_064642.1, read on the forward strand.
CATCTTGTCTAAGGCATCACAGCCGACATTCAGCTGTGCGCACACCTTCCTTATTTGTAATCTGGTGATAGCCACCGATGGCTTGGCTGTTCACTATGGGGGATGATAACTGAGCAGAGTCGACCAGGGAGTGGCTCGTCTTTCCATCACTACTGAAACGCTGTACCCACCACCTCACATTATCCACGGGGGCTGTTTCGTATCCATACACCTTTAGCAAGCGAAGATGGGTTTCAATCGGTACAGCTGTGTATATCCTGTGTGGGTTCTAAAATGGCCTCCCTCATTTCGCTTTCAAACCCTTTCATTATTTCTTGTGCCTTATCTTCAATTCCTTTCTTTATTTCTAATTTAAGCATTTTCGATATCTTTTGGAGCCCTATCAATTGCTCACTTATTTCTTAAATAGATTTTTATGGGCTTCGATTGCAAATTTCACTTCACCTTTGAACTTATGAGTTTTGTACTCAACATCATTCGTTCTAGATTCAATTTCGTTCACTTCAGCAGTGGCTCAGTCAGTTACCTATAGAAATGTTTATAACTTATCACTTGTGACCTTTTTCTGGTCGTGATTTGTACAGATATCTGCTCCCCATTTCCATTTCAAAAAAATGTTCAAATGTGTGTGAAATCTTATGGGACTTAACTGCTAAGGTCATCAGTCCCTAAACTTACACACTATTTAACCTAAATTATCCTAAGGACAAACACACACACACCCATGCCCGAGGGAGTACTCGAACCTCCGCCTGGACCAGCCGCACTTCCATGTCATTACTAATAGTTTTCGTTTCCTCTCCCACCGCTTTATCTCGTGGCACCTGAAAACCAGATCTCCTGTCTTCTTCATTGACAGTCATTTTGAACAATCAGTGCTGAATCTAACAAAAGTGTGTCTGTAATCCACTAAATAGTACTTGCCTTCTTCCATTGAATATAGGTTCAGGTCTCTTGAACATTAAATTCTCAATTCCTGTAACCCAAGGCACCACGTATAACACAGCGGGAATGATCAACCTGAGTTTAAACAGTCTAAATGACCTAATATTGTTATATTACACCGAATAAACTTAAGTCTAAAGCGATTAGTTCCATGTGTGCAATTCTCAGATGAAAGCAATACTCGCGCTGCACCTTTACTTAAACATGCAAAAATCAGGATCAAGAAAAGTAAATAAACATCGTTCTCTGACATCAAATATAGTTCCCACAAGCATATAGTACCAACGTTGTTGTGGAACTCTTTGACACATCTATTTTATACGCACCTCGGCGTCAGACGCTACTTTGTAACACTCCCCTGTTGCTGTTATCTGTCGCAAGGCAACGAAATCAACAGATTAGCGAGAAGACTGAAAAATTAGTACTACTGCAACGTATTCTGGCTTAGACACACAGAGCCAGCACAAGAAAGGGAGGAGGGAGTGGTCAACCTGTTTAAAAGACCTAATCTTGTTATGTTACACTGAATGAACGTAAATCTAGAGCCATTAGCTCCACGTGTGGGTTTCTTACATGAAACGACTGAATTTAAATTCATTCAGTACAATGGAAAACCAGCCAAAGTTGCAAATTTCACGTTTTTTATTCATTCTATGACTAGTTTCGGGCCGGCACCCATCTTCAAATCATCGTAATATAGCCAAAAATGGTACTTCGAACAATGCAAAAACGACGTCAGAAATGTGCAAACTAAAAGTTACACCGCATGCAGTCCGCCCCCGGTAGCTGAGTGGACAGGACGACAGAATGTCAATCCTAAGGGCCCGGGTTCTATTCCCGGCTGGGTTGGAGATGTTTCTCCGCTCAGGGACTGGGTGTTGTGTTGTCCTAATCATCATCATTTCATCCCCATCGACGCACAAGTCGCCGAAGCGGCGTCAAATCGAAAGACTTGCACCCGGTGAACGGCCAACCGACGGGAGGCCCCAGTCACACGACGACCGCATGCAGATAACTGATGCTGATTTTTAAGTTTCTCTGCTTTTCGGAAGGCAACACATTCCGATGTCACCACCGGATAGATTCCAATCACCCAATTCAAAATAAAAGTGCCGTTTTTGTTTCAGTGATTACGGAGCTTATTAGGCTCCCTCTTAATAACGACGAAATTCATAAAGAATTAGGGAAACTGAAACAAGTAGCTGGCCATACACAAAAGTTGTCGGAGCCAAAAAGTTTTTTTTAACCATACAGTATCGGGATCCTATTTCCACCTACATTGTCTTCTTCCTCTCCAACAAATGCAAATTGTGTTTCCGAACGAAAAAACAAGCTTAGATATATGGTCCTTTTTTTTTTACCATACGGGATCGAGATCCTATGTCCACTACATTGGCTTCTTCCTGCCCCAACAGATTCAAAGTGGGTTTCCGAACAAAAAAAGCAATTTTAGACATATAGTGAGAAATGAGATTGAAAATAAGTTGGCTGGCTCAAATAAAAGTAATTACAATTGCACTGAAGATCAGAAACTGAAATGTGGTTCATGTGATTCTTTTTGTGTGGGTGAAACGAGTGGGACGTCCATTACTCGTTTCAAAGAATACGTAAGCCCTGGGAACTAAACGGCCTAAGGCCAAAATTTGAGGGACGCTGATCATTTGGTAGGGGAGCTCAATAAGTCAATGGAGATTGTACATCACGTTTCTAAAGCGTTGCAGCCTGACGTATTGGAAGGATTAAAGGTTTACTGTATAAAATTAAATGAGCCTGGTAAAATATTAAACCAATAAGATGATTTTCTGTTTAATAGGTTCTTTGCGTTGTTTAGGGATGAGTTACATGGATGTGGTTACTCTTAAATGCTCACCGTTTAGGGGATGTTGCTTATTGACCGAGTAAGTGAATACAATTATATGTGTTGTACTGCGTGATTTTGTGAGACAATATGCTGATTACTTTGGCCTATTCGCGTAACTATCAATAGATTCCCATTTTTGGTTTTAAATTCGAGTCCGTGCTTCTCCGCATGATCTACACTACTGGCCATTAAAATTGCTACACCAAGAAGAAATGCAGATGATAAACGGGTATTCATTGGACAAATATGTTATACTAGAACTGACAAGTGATTACATTTTCACGCAATTTGGGTGCATAGATCCTGAGAAATCAGTACCCAGAACAACCTCCTCTGGCCGTAATAACGGCCTTGATACGCCTCGGCATTGAGTCAAACAGAGCTTGGATGGCGTGTACAGGTGCAGCTACCCATGTAGCTTCAACACGATACCACAGTTCATCAAAGAGTAGTGACTGGCGTATTGTGACGAGCCAGCTGCTCGGCCACCATTGACCAGACGTTTTCAATTGGTGAGAGATCTGGAGAACGAGCTGGCTAGGGCAGCAGTCGAACATTTTCTGTATCCAGAGAAGCCCGTACAGGAACTGCAACATGTGGTCGTGCATTTTCCTGCTGAAATGCAGGGTTTCGCAGGGATCGAATGAAGGGTAGAGCCACTGGTCGTAATACATCTGAAAAGTAACGTCCACTGTTCAAAATGCCGTCAATGCGAACAAGAGGTGACCGAGACGTGTAATCAATGGCACCCCATACCATCACGCTGGGTGATACGCCAGTATGGCGATGACGAATAGACGCTTCCAATGTGCGTTCACTGCGAAGTCGCCACACACGGATGCGACCATTATGATGCTGTAAACAGAACCTGGATTCATCCGAAAAAATGACGTTTTGCCATTGGTGCACCGAGGTTCGTCGTTGAGTACACCATCGCAGGCGCTCCTGTCTGTGATGCAGCGTCAAGGATGACTGCAGCCATGGTCTCCGTGCTGATAGCCCATGCTGCTGCAAACGTCATCGAACTGTTCGTGCAGATGGTTGTTGTCTTGCAAACGTCCCCCTCTATTGACTCAGGGATCGAGATGTGGCTGCACGATCCGTTACAGCTATGCGGATAAGATGCCTGTCATCTCGACTACTAGTGATACGAGCCGTTGGGATCCAGCACGGGGTTCCGTATTACCCTCCTGAACCCACTGATTCCGTATTTTGCAAACAGTCATTGTATCTCGACCAACGCGAGCAGCAATGTCACGATACGATAAACCGCAATCGCGATAGGCTACAATCCGACATTTATCAAAGTCGGAAACGTGGTGGTACGCAATTCTCCTCCTTGCACGAGGCATCACAACAACGTTTCACCAGGCAACGCCGGTCAACTGCTGTTTGTGTATGAGAAATCGGCTGGAAACTCTCCTCATGTCAGCATATTGTAGGTGTCGCCACCGGCGCCAACCTTGTGTAAATGCTCTGAAAAGCTAATCATTTGCATATCACAGCTTCTTCTTCCTGTCGGTTAAATTTCGCGTCTGTAGCACGTCATCTTCATGGTGTAGCAATTTTAATGGCCAGTAGTGTATTTACTGTCCTCTTCCCCTCCTGATTTCCCCATTCACTTCTTCCCCGGGCCCCTGTTGTATAGAGATGAGTAGCATGGATCTGGGTGCTCTCAAAATTCTCACAGTCTATGTTGATGCTGCTTGGTAGTGGATTAAGTGAATACAATTATTTGGGTTGCACTCTGCGCTTCTGTGATCCAATGCGTTGGCTACTTTCGCTTATTCGCGTAGCTATCATTACATTCGTAGCCTCGACTTTAAATTCGGGGCTCCAGGTACCCTCTCTCCCCCATCATTGCCCCAATTTCCGTCACTCCCCCTTTCCCCTGACTTCCCCTGCATTTTCCGTACATCCCGTTATCGGGAAATTATGACAATTCGTATTACTTTTACCCTTTACAGTACTGATCTTCAGTGCGTTCCTTAATATGATACGTACCCATTCATGTGGTCCATTTTTTCGGTTGGTTGCCTTGAATTACCTAACTATTACTATGCTTGCCAAAGCAGAAAATTGTCAGTTTTTTTCTGAAGCTACGTAACTAATGTGACAGAGGTGTATTATGCATTCATGGTCAATACCGAACAGAATTTTGGTCTTACAGCATTTGACGTCCTCAGTTTTGATATCGATGAGCTATGTTTTAAGGGTTAAGAACAACTTTAAAGTTCTGTTAGAAATACGCTGTTACATTAATATTTTAATTTTTTTATTGATTCTCCTCTACAATCATTTTTTGAGACGTAAAATAACATTCCACACCGCGATAAAACCTTACATTTTATGAGCTCTAGTTTACAACGTTTGTGGATACATTTTTTTTTTTTTTTTGAGGAGTACAGAACTTTGGCAACATGATTTTCTAGGCAGAAAAACCACTGCTTTATGTCAGATTCCGTGTAATAGGTTTATACTTGACTCTGTGATTTCATCATTGTTTTATGCCTGATTTTAATGTAAGTATTTTATACCTAGCTTTGTGGTTTTATTCATGTTAGACTTCTTTACTTGCCATATCATACTAAGTTGTCTTTTAAGTTTGTCTATGATATTGTTTGTTGTTGTTCTGAAAATTGGATATTCACTTCGTCGATTCGTCCACGAAATTTGCTTCATCAGTTTACTGAGTATGCCGATGGCATGGCAACCTATAGACGCTTTTTGCTTCTGTTGCAAATTGTAACTAAGATATCTTTGTGTAAATATTTTTGGTTCTATCTGAAGAACGTATTTTGTACTGCTTGTTATGGGAATGTGCGCTCAACCTCTTCATAAAAAACAGGAAAAAGAGAAAAAAATGTAAAATAAAGGTCCTTGTAGACGGCGCAGTTCCGATAAGCGCCTCCTATCCTAGTATTCCTGATATCTCCAACGCTTCGATGTCTGAGTTAAGACAGTCAGATTCAGTTAACTACAGTGAAAATTCATGTAGCTGTCGTAAAGTACGTTACTGCATAGCTTACTGGAATGAACCAATTTTCATCAGGTTTCTTTGTAGTGTGCCACAGTTTTGTAATGTACAAAACGTTTACTATTTAGTTTCTGTTTTTAGGATGATTTGATAATGAGCTTAGAATCGAAACTAGTCATCAAGTAATAAAGGAAATTTGTACTGCAACTTTGACGGTTCTCTGCAGTTTATTACTTAATTTAGTTTTCTGAAAAAGATGAATTTGATAACATCTAACTTAAATATTTATCAAATATTTTGTAAAAGTATTTGTCTTATATGGGAATTACGTACTGCTGACAAACACTAGAGTCAACAAAAAGAATAGAAGCTTTTCAATTTAGTGCTACAAACGATATTGGAGATTAGATAGGTAGGTCGGATTAGCAAAATGTACGGAATCGAATGTGGAGAAAAAAAACTTATGACACGACTAAAAGAATGGATCAGTTCATAGGATACGCCAAGAAACAGTTCACTTGGTAATATAGTAGGTAAAAATTGTTTTCCACGGTGTTTCTCAACTCGCACCCACTTAGGAGTAAAAACAAATTTTATGAGGGGTGAAAATAAAACGGTTAAACTGTATTTCGATCACGGAAGTAAGTTATTTTTAGAAGACCGTTACTACTGTTATTTCTCGAAGGACTGCACTACTGATTGCACAACTTACCGCTTGTGAAACATATGCATGATCATCATCCTCACATAATCCATCCAATCCACACAAATTTTTTATGTTGTACCTTGCTTTTATTACAGTAAAAGTGAGACGTACATATCATTTAGCCACGCGGGGTAGCTGTGCTGTCTTGGGCGCCTTGTCACGGTTCGCGTGGCTTCCCCCGTCGGATGTTCGAGTCCTCCCTTTGGCGTGGGTGTGTGTGTTAGTGTAAGTTAGTTTAAGTTAGATCAAGTAGTGTGTAAGCCTAGGGACTGATGCCCTCAGCAGTTTGGTCCCATAGGAATTTACCACAAATTCAAATTCATATCATTTATGCTTAAATATCTCATGAATACGCCTTCTCTGAGTTGCAGGTAGTTCCCGCAACAATAAATACTCTAATTGACAGCTCAAGATAACAGCAACCATCTGCTGTAGAGCGAACACAGCATTATCAATATTATTGTTATTAGTGTCACTGATCAGACACAAAGCATTGGTACGTTGATGTCTTTCAGTTTCTGCCAGTTCAGAATTAGGGAGTCTATCAGTCATGTGATTTGCAGACAGTAAGTATAGTACACGCGTTTTAACTTGGTTGATTTTAGAAGAATGTTCAGGGTGTGGGTGAAGCAGGTGTTACTAGGGAGAGGAGTGGTGCAGAGGAACTATATTTTGTAGCACGTGTCTGCACTCAACGTGGATAGTTAACTTTCTTTTCTAAGGAGTTGTAGGTATCACTTGTGATGCACTGAGAGTAGCTTCATCATTCCATAAGCAAAATAATGTTAAAAATAAGCAGTGCCAATTGAGTCATTGACTCATTATTTCGTGGTTTAATAAAAGAAACTTAATATCATTTATCTTTTGCCATTTTGAAAATGAAAGTGTTCAAAGATTTTCTTTCCTTTCTGAATTTTACTTAATCGCTAATGTTTGTGATTATGGGGGTGGGGTTAATAGCTAATATCTGATTGCACTCAAGGGCAACTGTCTTAGGAAGGTTGCGAACAACCGGTTTGGGGAGTCCTGATCTTGACTACAGTAAAAAGACTGAAGATCATGTAGATTGCAATTGTTATGTAAAGATAAGGAGCCTCTCTCACCGTACATTAGCATGGCCATCTGCATCAGACAAGTCTGGACCGAAGACCGCAGCAACAGTATTCCTTTATACTAGCGCCTTCATGAGTATACTCTAAGGCTCTGAAGTCAGTACGCGCCTGCCTACCTGTTCATTGTTACTGCTGGTAATTGCTTTACTGAGCCTTCTAGGAAGGCTAATACGTACCGTGCTAGAAGTGCTTAGAAGATTTTAGATAACTGTACATATTTTCATAACTTAAGGACATGATATGTACTACAAGTGTCATTTTTGTAGAATTTCTGCGTCCTTTTATGATCTATTCAGTTATAGGCAGCAAAGATGGAAATGTCTACTCGAGACCCAAACGACTGTGAGAGGGGCTGAGAACCATTGGGAAATAAGTTCGCGAGACATTTTAAGGTAAAATATTTTTTGAATGTGATAGTGGAAGTAAAGGTATGAAATTTGAACCGTGGTTCTTCGAACCACTAGTTTTCATCGTCTCGTCGAACGAAGTACCTATAAGAGGAAGAAGGAAGTGTAGCGAACTTCAGCATCAGAAAGGACGGCGTAAAATCTCACCCTTGTTTGTAGCCGCCTAGCGACCAGTTGATAAAAACATTTGATCTTTCTGCGTCCCTTATGTATTCGTACGACCGATACACATGTTGTAGTTCAAAGAAGTTTATGTGCTACTAGAAAGGAATATTAAACGGCGAGATCCACTAAAGCTGGAGATCTCCTGAAGGATAGCTCCGTTATTACGGAGCTATTCCGAGAAAGGAGCGATGCCACATCGAGCGATTTCCCGTTAAACGACTTGTAAACTTTCACGTGTAACGTCCTCTAACGCGAGCGAGCGAGAACATTGTTTTTCGAGAATTACACCGCGGACTGGAATTTGTACGCGCGCCGCACATCGGCGCGCCTTGTTTTCCGGATCATTACTCGCTGAATGTAGGCGTCCGCCGTTTGTTTTATCGACAAGTGCGCGCGATATCTCGCTGCTCATGCCGAAACGGCCCACGCCTCAAGTTTCCCCGCCCCGAGATCTGCAGTTTAGATAAGTTGGCACCACGGATAAGAATACATGAATATTTTAAAGCGAATTAAGAACTACAAAGCAGTCCATTTTGAAATCAGATAATGACGCCCGCCGAGCTAAACTTCTCACGTTCATTATGGGCAATGAATACTAAACGGAGGCTAATATTCTGGTGTTGTAAATTCACGACACAACGGCGCTGTCCCGCACGAACTAACCAGGTGGACGATTTCACTCGCCTCACGCTATATATACACTATACAAGATAATGTGTTTCTTTTTAGACCTTGACTCGTACACAATAACTTATAAAACAAGTTCATCCAAATAAACTTACAACATACATTCAACTAAGTATACAAAATTTAGTACTACTTTCAGAGCTGTTGATTTGATGCAGTCGCGTGGAACATGAACTAGTATTTATAGTAAAGAGGGAAAGGTGATAAGTTATGGAATTGAAAGAATAATTTTTACGTCAAGAGCGATTTATTTTCGTAGTATTTTCATTCTAGTTGATTGCACTGGCAATAGCGATGATTCCAACGTCATTGTTCTACGAAATATTGTACTCATTGTAAACTGATGTCCTGCCTTACAGTTGCGCATTGTTAGGTCAAGAGAAACTGAACAGTCATATCACTTTTCTATTAATTTACCCGTGCATAGGTTTTATTCCAAAAGTCTGGGTCTGGATGTTCCACGTAGAGACTGAATACATTAAAAATAGCATGAAACTTCAAAAAACACAGATTCTGTGTAAAAGTATAGTTCACATATCTACCTACTTCAAATTGTAGCCCATGAAACAGTATCAGACACTTGTTTCTTTATACTAAACTGACCACGTAATATGTCTGTTACGTCTTATACACACAACAAAAATGTTTTGCAACACCCTAGTTCCCAGAACTCCTGACGTTGGATGTGGATATAGTATCAGAGAGACAGTCTCTTTGACTGATCAGAGATGTCACTTAACCCGCCTAAAGATATAAATAACCATGCATGAGCAGCGCCTATTAGATGGAGGGGGTCCGACAGCCGATCAGTTCCAGTCATTCCACCAGGAAAGAGGTACACGGCTGGTGTTGTCTGTACTTCAACCATTACTAGACTGTATATACCGTGGTTCGATCGCATCCGCATTGTTACTTTGTGCCAGGAAGGGCTCTCAACAAGGGAAGTGTCCAAGCGTCTCGGAGTGAACCAAAGCCACATTGTTCGGACATGGAGGAGATTCAGTGAGACAGGAACTGTCGATGACGTGCCTCGCTCAGGCCGCTCAAGGACTGCTACTGAAGTAGATGACCGCTACCTACGGATTATGGCTCGGATTAACCCTGATAGCAACGCCACCATATTGGATTATGCTTTTCGTGCAGCCACGCAAACTGTGCGCAATAGGCTGCATGATGCACAACTTCACTCCCGACGTCCATGGGGAGGTCCATCTTTGCAACCACGACACCACGCAGCTCAGTACAGATGGGCCCAACAACATGTCGAATGGATCGCTCAGGATTGGCATCACGTTCTCTTCACCGATGAGTGTCGCATATACCTTCAACCAGACAATCGTCGGAGACGTGTTTCGAGCAACCTGGCCAGGCTGAACGCCTTAGACACACAGTCCAGCGAGTGCAGCAAGGTTGAGGTTCCCTGCTGTTTTGGGGAGGCATTGTGTGGGGCCGACGTACCCGCTGGTGGTCATGGAAGGCGCCGTAACGGCTGTACGATACGTGAATGCCATCCTGCGACCGATAGTGCAACCATATCGGCAGCACATTGGCGAGCATTCGTCTTCATGGACGACAATTCGAGCCCCCGTCGTGCACATCTTGTGAATGACTTCCTTCAGGATAACGACATCGCTCGACTAGAGTGGCCAGCATGTTCTCCACACATGAACCCTATCGAATACGCATGCGATAGATTGAAAAGGGCTGTTATGGTCGACGTGACCCACCAACGACTCTGAGGGTTCTACGCCGAATCGCCGTTGAGGATGGGACAATCTGGACCAACAATGCCTTAATGAACTTGTGGATAGTATGTCACGAGGAATACAGGCATGCATCAATGCAAGAGGACGTGCTACTGGGTATCAGAGGTACCGGTGTGTACAGCAACCTGGACTACCACCTCTGAAAGTCTCGCTGTATGGTGGTACAACATGCAATATTTGGTTTTCATGACCAATAAAAAGGGTGGAAATGATGTTTATGTTGATCTCTATTCCAATTTAATGTACAGGATCCGGAACTCTCGGAACCGAGGTGATGCAAAACTTTTTTTGATGTGTGCATTACGCTCGTCACACTCGAGTTTATAAATTCTTGCGCTTCATATGTTAAAAGATAGTACCTGACGCACCTAGCGGGCCCTAAAATGTAGATCGTCAATATAAACTGTGGTTTATTATGATCTGCATAGTCCACAATTATTAAACTTAAAATCTTCTAGTGATATCGCTGATTGCAACCCAGATTTATAGTTCTTTCCTTTATTACATCATCCACAAGTTGCGTCTGATGCAATGCGTATTCTTTTTATCAAATTCCATGAAAACTGTGCCACCACAAATTAATTATCTTAGTATCGACGATCTGATTTATATTCTTAATCGACTGAAGTTGATTTTGCATTAGATCTTAACAATTCCTAATATGTTGCTGGCTGCATTTCTGCAATATTACAGCGTAATATTTGTCACAAGTACAATCTTTTATCTTTTCCTGTCAAGAAAAAAACTGTTTCACTTATTCCAAATCATAAAGCGTCTCACTTTTAGCTAGTAACTGAATCACTTGAATTCAAATAAAAGATTTCCTTGATAAAACTTGCGTTGGTGATGAAATAATTTGAGCCCGCTGTATAGTAAAAATAGTGATTTATTATGATTCTTCTTTTATCAGGTTCTTATATACCACCAAGTAGCTAATATTTTTCATTATTATCTCTTTTTTTTAATGCCTGCCACATTAGCCCACGAATATGCTGGAGTGGCATAGTTCATTTATTACGAAAAGTATTATACTATTTGGCGTGATGCTGAAACAAGAAAATTGCCTTAAAATTCGGTTTTCCTAGCCTCATTCCTAACCTGAGGAAAAAAATCAAAAAACATCATGAGAAGATCCCTGCTCGCTTCCTCAACTTCACCTCCCGCAATATAAATACATAGGACTTTTATTTCGTTTAAGCGTTTCCTTCTACCATTTACCCAGACCTACATTATTCCACAGCTAAGATTCAAACGTCCATACTAATCTCGGAGATCCAATCCACTTTACTTCGTATATATTACCGTGTAACATATTACAACACCATCTTCTCGTATCAGCACGCTCGATGCAGTACCTCAGGCAAATCTCTAATGGAATCTATCATACAACAAGTAAAACGGACAAAGCAGCTGTTCTATGATTTTTTACGATAATTATTACAATGATGACCTTCAGTTTAAGCGGTCAGCGTGGTATTTCATTCTTGCCATTCCTTTAACTACAGCTATCGCGCAGCATCCCTGATCCGTATTACTGTCGCTCTCGCTAGGTGTCTCTCCCATTACCTCTGCACCATAATGCGCCGTAATAAACATTCAAAACAACATATGACAGCAATGAATATAAATTTCAGTATACAATCAAGACATTGACATAGGTTCTAACAGTAAAAGGTCGTTAATGAACGACTAGATATTCTGACTAAATGTGCAGCAGATAAAAGTGGTACCTAACCACAGGAAATTACAACCTTTTCGTCACTCAGTTCTTTATAAAAGAATTACAGATAGTGGAAAATTGGTGACTACGATCGTCGATGTCGCTAGTTTTCGTAAGTATTCATCTGGAATCGAATATCATTCACTTCGTTTCCTTCGACAAAGATGTAATTTCATCCTGAAATTTAGCGTGGGCTAGAAAAAAAGGAATTTACGGACAACCTTAATCTGAAAATATCTGATACCCTCGCTGCAACACGAGGAGCATATCATTTCCTCAACACAAGTCTCGCGCAATATAGAGAAATATTGACGATGTTGAAGAGTACTACACTTGAAATGAACAGAGGAGGGGGAAGATTTTGATCAAGAGATGCTTTGTACTCTGCCACATGCACCATACTGACTTGCGAAACACAGATGAAGATGCCGAAATAAAAGAAGTCCTGATAAATAACGAGATATATGGAGTTTTTCTATTTGGCTTGAGTGCTTCCTTTAAGTAACTGAATAATACTGTTGAGATATTTGGACTATCAACTACAACCCTTTTCCATATATCCCACTACACATTAAGGCTTCCTTTTCTCTTTTCCCTCTCCACTTTTCTCCATCCCATCTCCGTTTTACACTGTGGCCCTAGACCTACTCCTTCTTCCTTCCTGTCACACCATTCACCCAAAAATCTATCTTAATTTCCGTAGGTGTCATCTAACGGACTGCTGTATTTACACTCATGTCCTTCAACCCTGCAGAAAACCTAACGTTCACCTCCACAAAACCATTTTTTCTCAGTGTACATCCACCAGCTTTTATAGTGAAAATGTAGTGCTCCGTTTTAAAGAACGTCATAGTTTCTTCAATGAGTTTTATATCATTTTCTCTTTTTACCTTAATCTTTAAACATTTTATTTTAAAAAACAAATTAAATCAACAGTGTAATTTTATGTAAACAGCATCAAATATCTATTTTTTATTGATTATAAAGATGTTTGTAACTTTTTCACCCTTTAATCATGTTTGAAACATCTTTATGTATATTTCAGAGATTTTGGATGAAGAGCGGTATGTATGTTGCACTGATGCAGGCTACCTGCTCTCGCCTTTATGAGGCGAGGCGGATGAAGTAACAATAAGTAAAGAAACTAAAAGCAGTACTTCTTGGCAAAATCAAAGTTATATACTGAGATATTTCCGTATGCGCCAGTTTACTACGTTAGAATTCCAGCTGCTTGGAGCGCTACAGCTACGGTATTGTGAGTACAAATTCGATCCCCTTATTTAGTAATTATTTTTGTATCTATTGGAGCTAATTGACATGAGCAGTTTTTAATAACTATTTGTCATAAAACAGTTTGCCCGTGTCAAAACGCATTACTTCCACTAACGCCACCTACTGGAGTACAGTGTCACACAGTCTGTATCACCTGGGCACTGATGGTGCTATGGATTAGTGAGACGACACTGTATTCGTTTTAATAGGTCAGTTCTCAGTTGTTATCACACGGCAGTACTGACGTCTTATCTGAAATTCTATCTTTCATACCACAGGTCTGAAGATGGGATTGCCATACACGTCATGTGATAATAAACAAAATCATTTGGGCTATCAGAACAAGTGTGTTGCCTTGTAGTGTCTGTTTTGGTTGGCTGATTTGGGGGAAGGGACCAAACAACGACATAATGGGTCCCATCGGATTGGGGATGGATGGGGAAGGAAATTGGCCGTGCCCTTTCAAAGGAATCATCCCACTATGTGCCTGACGCGATTTAAGGAAATCACAAAAAATCTAAATCAGGATGGCCGGACACGGGTTTGAACCGTCGCCCTCCCGCAAGCGAGTCCGGTGTGCTAACCACTGCGCCATCTCGCTCGGTGTATTAAAACCACGTTCATAATTTTTACACGGTATTTGCCTGTTTTCATTGACATTTCGATCTTTGTTTCGCATTTCACAATACGACACAGTAGTACACTGTACTACCACTAGACACTTTTATCAGTGCAACAAAGAAACACACTAACACACTACTCCAAAGTCTTCGGTCGTACAACTGTGCATCGGTATTTCTCTAGAAAAACATTGCCAATGGTTCACAACATTCAGACTAAAAGTTGTAACACCCCACCCGTCACTTACCTGGTTTTGGCGTGTGTTCGTCCCAGCTAATTGACTAACAGATCAACAGAGAGTGCAAAACTACCGCAATATCTGATAACGCAAAGAAAGTAATAAGGCCCTGTGACTCCTGATTGAACTGTGGTAGCTGTGTTGACATTAATTGATTCAGAAGTGATCCCTTTTATTTAAAAAGGGGTGCACATTGATGTTATATTCAGATATTGAACACCAGATGCAAATGTTGAACATAAAATTAATTAAGAAAGTGACTTGGGATTTCAACTACTTGATTGAAAACAGATGCAGTCAATTAGCACAAATTTATTTTAACTCACGACCTTCAGTCATCACATTACATGACTGTCCTAACAGGCAGTGGGAATAAATTGTGTTTACGTGGAGTAAAGTGCGATAAATCAAAATTAATTCCTATCGACTGACCCAGGCGTAATGCGAAGTGCGAGAAGAATTCTACAATACACGGCCCTTGAAATCCTGGTGGAAACTTAGCCGACGTGATCCAACAAATTAATCAGTGGCCTAACTCAAGTCGGAGCGGGCGCAATATCAACGAATTCAGCGTGGTGGGGCGTCGTCGTTGTGCGAACGTCGGCCGGCCTCATGGTGCTGCAAGGCTGCACTCGTCTATTCACTCTTAGCTATCTCGCTCAGTACATAGCTGAACAAAACTTTCTATCTCCAAGCTCAATCGTTCCATTTCCTAAGTCCTAAACTGCAGAGATGCTCACTCTCTCTCAGGCAAGCTGAGTAAAGAACGCCACTTCCGCACTCTAGGCAAGCTGGGAACGGAAAACCCCTATGGAGACTTCTGCCGCCAGTCCGCTCTTCGCCTCAGTTTCCCCTCCAGCAAAATCACTTACGCCAATTGCAGCACAAATCGCGTTAATTATGAGTCGCTTCCCAGCACTGACCAATGCCTACTCTGAGAAGTGAACAAATTCCCACAAAATTTCCCTTCCTCTCAACTTCCGCTATTTAGCTCCTCCCAGGCCACCCATCAAGGTTAGCATCTGCATAAAACACCAATTTTTCCGAAATTCTGATTCCCAGGAGAGTACTTCAAATTCCTTGGTCCTACGTTCCCTTCGGAGGCCGGCGTATTTCATTCTGTCGCTCTTCACCTGATTTACTTCAGACTCTGCGGACCGTGAATTCAGCGTGAAGTTGCTATAGTCACGAACACGCATATTTCAGCTTCTGTTGACCGCTGTACCGTAGCTTTGCGCCGGGAAGCACGTCGAGACAGTGCGCGCATTTATGATAAATACTGTGTCTGCGCAGTGCAGTTCTTACCGCAACTGCCTAGTAAGCAGGAGATCCCAGGTTAGTCTCGGTCCGGCACACATTTCCACTCACACAATGTCCCGATGCATCTGATGTCATTAGATCCTTCCATTTCCTTTCCCTTTCTTTCGCCGGCCGCTGTGGCCGAGTGGTTCTAGCTGCTTCAGTCTGGAACTGTGCTGCTGCTACGGTCACAGGTTCGAATACTGCCTTGGGCATGGATGTGTGTGATGTCCTTTGGTTAGTCATGTTTAAGTAGTTCTAAGTCTAGGGGACTGATGACCTCAGATGTTAAGTCCCATAGTGCTTGGAGCCATTTGAACCATTTGAACCCTTTCTTTCATTTCCTTTCTGTCACCACCTTCTTCAGTTTACTTAATATGACTTTATGCCTGGCACATTAGCAATATCGGTGCAGTGACTACATTGACAGTTTGTAGTAACAAATTGTAAAAAACAAATCTGAATTCGACTCGTCAGTTATGAGCAGACAGTTGCAAGTAGTGGATGGATGGCTGCAGGGCGTCAACATTATTGTGCCACAAATCGTATTGGAGAAACATCTCTAAATCAAGCGTTCAAGACATTCTCCAGAACATTTTCAAGAAGAGAAAAGTTTGTGCTATGTTTGTCTCCCACACGTCGACTCTCGAACAAAAGCAACAGCGGCTGGACGCCTGGTGCAATTGACTGATTGGCTGGAGCTGATGGACAGGTGGCACCTCCGACCTGGCGCTGCTGCTGAGCCGACGCCTCGCGCTGCTGACGCCAGCAGCCACTGTACGTCACAGGCATTGATATCAAAAGCGCGTCGTGTTGTGCTGCTATGGGGTCTGCTCGGGAGACGGCGCCTCAGCTCCACATACGCCCGTGGTAGCAGCATGAGGAAGCTGATTGAAACCCCCTTTTATAAGACGGGAAAAGGAAAGGGCAAATGGAAGGGCGGACCTACGATAAGGGTATCATTTTTCCTTTGACAATTCACATTTATTCAAAGAAAACATTACAGTAGCAAACCGAAAACAATATTAACCATGTCAAGGAATGAGCAAAAGGACTTTTTTTCTTTTTTTGCAAATAATCGGTTTAAGCCACTGGCCAAGGGCCCTAAGTCACAAGCAAGAAATCAGTGGCCGAGCGGCTCTAGGCACTTCAGTCTGGAACCGCGTGACCGCTACGGTCGCAGGTTCGAATCCTGCCTAGGGCATGGATGTATGTGTAGTCCTTAGGTTAGGTTTAAGTAGTTCTAAGTTCTAGGGGACTGATGACCTCAGATGTTAAGTCCCATAGAGCTCAGAGCCATTTGAACCATTTGAACCAAGAAATCAGTAATAAGTACAAAATTACAAGATAATAGAATAAGAGATTTCTTAATTAAAGAAAGTTAGTCTTGGAATAAGTAAAAGAGTTACTCTATCAAAATCTTGAGAACAAATTGTCACTTACGGCTCTTAAAAGAGTTTTAAAAAAATTTAAAATGAGTTCAACATCAATCAGGCTAACCTATGGAAGGAACATTTGCAGCTGCAATTACTAATTACCAAATCACAAGTCCAGACATTAAAGTTTCAGAACACACCAACCATGAATGTTAAATTAAGCAACAACAGTTACGATCAAGCAAGATTTTCTTTCTCATGCATGGAATGAATACAATATGGAAGTGATGGCAAAACAATTAGAAAAACATTTCAGAGATTCACCAGAAGAGAAAGTTTGCTCAAATTTCGAAATATTAGCGCAATAAGTACAGGCTGAAATAATCTGATTCAGAAAATCTGAAGGTTAATTAATCATAAATTGGATGATTTTACCCATTTCAGGAGAGACGTAAAATATTTTCCGGAAAATATTTACATAAGAGCTTATAAAGTAGAGCATAGGCTGAACAAACTCAAGATTAACGCTCCTAGGGCGAACAGCTCCACGTAGGTAATGTCGGGCAGCCACAAGCACTATGCCAATGTGTAACAGCAACAGGTCCCAACGGCCAACTGCCGCTCCACAACTTGTAAAACTAAGAGCTGTTGACAAACCCCACTTAGGTGAAACATGAGCTAAGAGGTAAAAGTTAAGAAAATGTAATTTGCCCATGTCTTAATAACTTTATGTCATAAAATCTTCAAATCTGTCATAATAATCAAACAGTAATGGTACTCAAAATTGCACAGAACAAACACAGCTTAATAAAACGGTAAAACAATGGTGTAATAAACGCCTTCCCCAAAATAACTTAACTGAATGGCGTGAAATCATTAATCTCAGAAACTTACATAAAAAAAATCAATAAGTCACCTAGGCTACACAGCCAGAGACTTGTTTTCGCCAAACTGAAATTTCTATGAGATGCAGAAGCTTATCTCTGGGCGGTTATACTTAACTGCTAGCATTTACAAGTAAGGCTCCCTTCCATGGCACTTAGATTTCAGAACGATGTAAGATACAATTTGAACACAATACATTAGTTCGACAAATTTACTTAAAATAGCTAATAGATTGAATAATAAATCAAAGAAAATATCACAAGGCGTTAAACACAACCACTTAATAATAAACTATATTTACCACAGAGCTTATGAGTGATTTAACAGCACTGAATACTCAATTTCATTAAAGACTAAGGTAAGAACAAATGGCCTGATGGCTCACAGGAAAATACCGCTTATTTGAAAGCAACCAGATTTAAAGTACTAGACAGCTTGTGGCATAAACAAGTAACAGTAAGGTAGAACTTCAAGTGGCCCCCACAACGGCAAGCAGCCATCGGTGCACGTGCGGAACAAGCACTAACCATTAAATGAATCAAAGTCATACAGACCAGTTGTGGTTAACAATAATTACAACAACTGAAAAAGTTATTGAGATCCATAAGGCGAGAGTCACAGAAGCGGGCATATCACAGCGCGAGCGATACCAACCACTACATCAAGAAGTTGTTTTTCCATAATTTCAGCTTAAAGCAAAACGCCAGCATCCAAAAGCGCACAGTATAGACATAAGGGAAGGCAATTCAGCTGAATTATGCTGAAGGGTGTGCTGCAAATTTCGATGCCGCCACTAACTATACACTTGTAAGTAATCATTTTCCGCACAAATAGCGCCAATGGCCAACACAGCCGATGAGTCGGCCACTCTCAGATGTTGCCCTCACGCCACGTACCCAGACACTCCCCAACTCCACACGCTCCGGCGTGTTTTGAAGACGCGATGACACACAGGAAGCTAAGGGTAATTCATTCCACCTAACGGAGCGCCATCAAATAAAGAGGGAAGAAAAATGAAATGACACGGCTGTGGCTCACTGATTTGTGTTACTTCCCTCAGTTAGGTCCCATGGCCGCAGGCCCTGCTCGCGACGCCACGACGCAATACGAACATGGCTATGCACGGGGTGCATATAGCCGTCCTCGGACCAAAGTCGGGGGGCATCTGGCACTGTACTACCGAGTCCCGCTAGGGACTTTTAGAATCGGAGTCGGCAGGTGTGGACGACAGAACAACAGGGTTCAGACAACAAGTCCCACGACAGACTTCACGCAGACGGCAGGCACAGCCTGGTCTCGATCTCATGGCTAATGCTGACAGAGCCCAGTCGTATTGTTGTCCGGCATCGTGGTGGTACTGATGGCTTCTGGCAATGACAAGTGGTACCTGCCTTAAAATCCAGGCTTATTCACATGCAGAGCCAAAGAATCTGGTACACCTACCTAATATCACGTAGGGCCCCCGTGTAGGTGCCACAGCACGAAGTGGCATGGACTCGACTAATGTCTGTAGTAGTGCTCGAGGAAACTGACACCATGAATCCTGCAGGGCTGTCCATCAACTTGTAAGAGTACGAGGGGATGGAGATCTCTTCTGAACATGACGTTCCAAGGCATCCGAAATATGCTCAATGATGTTCATGTCTGGGGAGGCTGCTGGCCATCAGAAGTGTTTAAACTCATAAGAGGTTTCCTGGAGCCACTCTGTAGCAATTACCGCCGTGTGAGGTTTCGCATTATCTTGCTGAAATTGCCGAAGTCCGTCAGAATACACAAAGGACATGAAGGGATGCAGGACATTAGACAGGATGCTTATGTACGTGTCACCTGTCAGAGTCGTTTCTAGATGTGTCAGGGGTCCCACATCACTCCAACTGCACATGCCCCTTTACCATTACTGAGCCTCCACCAGCTTGAACAGCCTCCTGCTGACATGCAGGGTCCATAGATTCATGAGCTTGTCTCCGTACCCGTACAGGTCCATCCGCTCGATACAATTTGAAACGAGACTCGTCCGACCAAGCAACATGCTTCCAGTCATCAACAATCGAATGTCGGTGGTGACGGGCCCAGGCTAGAAGTAAGGCTTTGCGTCGTGCAGTTATCAAGGGTACACCACTTGGCCTTCGGCTCCGAAAGCCATATCGATGATGTTTCGTTGAATGGTTCGTATGCTGACATTTGCTGATGGCCCAGCATTGAAATCTGCACCAATTTGTGAAGGGGTTGCTCTTCTATCACGTTGAACGATTCTCTTCAGTTGTCCTTGGTCCCGTTCTTGCGGGATCTTTTTCCGGCAGCAGCGATGTCGGAAATTTGATGTTTTACCGGATTCCCGATATTCACGGTGCACTCGTGATATGGTGGTACGGTAAAAGCCCCATTTCGTCGCTACCTCGGAGATGCTGTGTCCCATCGCTCGTGTGCCGACTGTAACACCACTTTCAAACTCACTTAAATCTTGATAACCTGCCTTTGTAGTAGCAGTAACACGTCTATCAACTGCGCCAGACACTTGTTGTTTTATACAGGCCTTTCCGACCGCAGCACTGTATTCTCCTGTTTACATATCTCCGTATTTGAATACGCATGCCTATAACAGTTTCTTTGGCGATTCAGAGCCCATTTGTTTCACTAAAACCCTGTGCCTAGTCACAATGTCAAAACAAGAGGCTTGCTCTGGTGTGGTGACATCGCCTCACTTGCTAATCGGTTATGGTTGTACAGTGCCGTTTACCGCCGAGCCCAGCTACCCTCCTGGCACATTCCTGTATCGTGTCTGTTTCTGTAACCCACATGTACCCATCCTTGTAGCTACCTACCCACAGTTGTCAACGCAACGCTCAGGGCGCTTCCATTCAATTTTTCCTTACTTTTGTTCGCCGGCCGGGGTGGCCGAGCGGTTCTAGGCGCTACAGTCTTGGAACCGCGCGACCGCTACGGTCGCAGGTTCGAATCCTGCCTCGGGCCTGGATGTGTGTGATGTCGTTAGGTTAGTTAGGTTTAAGTAGTTCTAAGTTCTAGGGGACTGATGACCTTAGAAGTTAAGTCCCATAATGCTCAGAGCCATTTGAACTATTTTATTTTTTATTTTTGTTCAAGACTAATATTTGTCCGAACAAAGACTGAGTCATTGCACTACAGTGGAAAAAGTCTTTACGGGTGACAAGATTTGGCGTTATCAATATTAACTTCCCATAAAACAACGAAGTGCAAAAATCGCGTAGAGTGTCAACAGTTGACTACACCGAGATTCCAGCAAGTGTAATGCGCGAGTAGAACAAGATCCCGAAGCTGGAAATTTCTGACGGTTTCACGTGGTTCTATGAACGTTCTGTACTATGTAAAACACCTGAAGCACTGAAACCACCATCTTAACTTTTTTCTATTTTTTTATACATCCAGTCTGGAAACTTTCTGAAATGGCTCCGTATATCCGTCAGTAAAATTCGCACTTCAGCGAGTCGGCGTGTCTGAGAGTAATGTAAGGACCGTCAATAAATTATACTTGTGGAAGCTCGGACATGGTCAGAAATGCGCCGTCTAATGCAAAACACACGCATTATTTTACGTATACTTCCCACGAAAAGAATGGACACGTTCGCATACCGTATAGAGCAGCGCGCTCCACGCACCGCCTAGTGACGTAAATACATCACTGGAGAGGGAATGCGCCAGCTACAGTAATGAAGATTTATCTGGCGCGTCGTGGCGCGTCGCTTGTTACGGAGACGGACGGACTGGCGTGGCGTCGGCAGGCGTCGGCGGCGTCGGCGTCCCGGCGGCTGATGGATGGCGCCCATCTCCGGCTACAAATCCCTGCCGTCGCTCCGCTCCTCTCCGCTCCTGGCCCGGCGCGTAATTGCCGGCTCTATCGGAGACCTGTCGTCGGAGCGGCCACAGCACAGCCGCAGCCGCAGAGGCGCGCCGGTGGCAGCTGCGGGCCTCCAGCTCCAGCTTCAGCTGCGGCTGGAACCGGGGAGAGAGAGAGAGAGAGACGCAGAGGGGGAGGGAGAGAGGGCTCTGCTGTCGCCAACGTCAGCACATCCACTCCGGCCTCACGACTCCAGGCGGAAAAGCGACAGCCGCCCTGGTCCGCTTCACGCGCCGACACTCCAGTCGCAGCCGGGTTAACGACTTCCTCACGGATGAACGCAAGTACGTCGCTGTTGACTCAGAAAGCTAGTCTCCAGTATCTGAGCCGGACTCTAAAATGTACAGGGTGCTTATAATCTAACTTTGGCTATTTGAGCTAGTGTAGACGCCAAACTACTTACAGTATTTTACAGCACACACTAGCTGAGCATCTGGCTTTACCCGGGTAAGTGTCTATTCCAGCCTTCTATTACTTCATCTTCTCTGTCATCCTCTCTCTCTCTCCATCTCCTCCTTCCCTTCTATCTATCTGTTCCTCCCCCTCTGACTATCTGCCCCTCACCCCTCTGTCCATCTACTCCTCCCTCTCCCTTTGTCCATCTCCTCCTCTCCCTTAATATGTTTACCTCTTCCTCCCCCAATCTCAAGCAATCTGCTCCTCTCCCTCTGGCCATCTCCTCCTCCCTCTCTTTGTCTGTCTTATCCTCCTCCTCCTCCTCTCTCTGCTCATATTATTTTCTCTTTTTCTATCCATCTCCTTCTCTCCCCTCACTTCTTTATCTGTCCATCTCCTTCCCCTTCTAAGTCCCTCTCCTCCTCTCCCTCTCTTTCCACATCCTCCTATCCCCTATCTCTGCCATTCTCCTCCTCTTCCCTCTCCTTGTACATCTCCTCCCCCAATCACCTCGTCCTCTCTTTGTCCATCACCCCCTCTCTCCTCTGTCTCTTGCCTTCCCTTTCTGTCCATTTCCCCCATCGCCTATTTCCTCCTCCCCCTGTCATTGTGCACCTACTCCTCACCCTCTCTATCTCCTCCTTCCCCTCCTTTGTCCATCACCTTCTCTCCTCCTGAGCCATCTCCTCCTCTCTCCTTTCTCTGTCCATCTGCTCCTACCCACACTTCTCGCCATATTATCACCCTGACCACAAGAGGAGTGATAAAGTTCTTACCCTCATGGTATTTCTTTCCACATGGTAAATAATATGTAAAACAAGTTTGCTTGAAATCAATCCAAGGGTTTATGAGGGCCTTTTTATATCTGGCTTTGCCAGTGCATACGCATGTCATACATACTTAACATATTTCACATATATTTGTACATATAGTTCACTTGTATCTCTAGCGAATTTCACCCTAGAGATTCGCTTTCACGTAGATCAGTGTTTATCATGTCATATTTCCTGAACTATGTGTGGTACAATGATATAATTTTGTAGGTCTATTCAGTGGCATATTTGGATACTTTCCGCGAAATATGCTGCGAATGGAATTAGTAGCAAAGAAGCAATAAATTTAAATCTCATGTTGCATGCTGGAGATCTCTCTCGCTGTTTATGATGTCATATCTCCTGAACTATATGTCGTACAATGGTATAACTTTGTGGGTACATACAGCGGCATATGTGAACATTCTCTGCAAAATGTGTTACGAACGGAGTTAGCAACAAGGAAGTAATAAATTCAAACAAGTGTGATGCAGCAGTTTTTCAGGCAACTCAGTGCTTTTATGAAGTCTGTCTCCTGAAACGTGCGTCGTACAACGATGTAATGTTTCAGGTAAATGTGAATACTATATGCAAAATTTGTCGCGAATACAGTTGGTAGTAAAGAAGTAATAAATTAAAACTTCATGCCTGTCGCGGTAGTTTTACTGCACGAACAGTTTTACTGCACGAAACTGGTAGGGCGACGCAGGGTTGGAACACAAGCGTAAGAGTGCATTACGGTTACAGTCAACATGGCTCTGGACAAGGTGAACAGAGCTTTAGTAGTAAAGCAGTTTTATCAGAACAACAGCAATAGTGCTGCTGTTCTTCGCAAGTATAGGCGCATTATGGAAATATGGAGAGGTCATCTCGTCGCAGCGGGTTTGAAGAACTTGCTTCGGAAGTTAGAATTGAGTGGAGATTTTAAGGAGGCCCTGGATAGCGAACGAGTTCCTGTGTGGTATGGCTTTATAACGGTTCGTTAGCGGGCCACGACTGTCTGCGAGTGCCGGTGCGGCTCAGTGAGAGAGCGAGTTTTCCAGTGTCCGTGGGACTGCGGCTATTCTCCAGCCGGAAGATTCCACTAATCTGGCTAGAATTAAAATAAGAGTGTCTATCCCACAAAATGAAATTTCGGCAGGCAGCAGCATTTATAGACGTACTCTGAGCGTTAGCAGGAAATGGCCAATCTCAGTAGCTAGTTTCTGCTCTGGAGCCTGACTGGTTCAATGTAGGCACGTGGAAAAATATCGTGGTTCCTGTGAACAGCTCGAGAAATCGAGGAGTCGGTTGGTGGTCGTAGTATGGCCCACGAGACGAGTTTCAGCTCTCTGGGGAGGAGGTGGTATGGAGATCAATTTCGGAGTTCGTAGACAGGAAGCAGAAATGCTGTTTTCTAGACGTGGAAAGTTAAGAAGTGTTCGGAAGTGCGTTCGCTTTCACGCGGGCGGGAAACGTCTTAATCTATTGCTGGTTTTCGAGGTGGGTGTTGATGCTAGCGAGCGTATACGGACTGCTAAGTAAGGGACTACGTAGCAGAGTGTGGAGCATCTGGTTAGCTGAAGGTATTGTGTAACGTACGAAACGGTCTGCGTGAGAGTTGTCAGAAGAGGAATAAACTGAGTTTTCTTCCAATACAAATCTGAAGAGAGGAGACGTATGTACCTTCTTTGTGTGTTCGTGTTTTGTTTACAGAAGAGATGGGAGAAACTGTCTGGTGACGGTGTTGTGACCGATTACGGTGTTTGTTTTCCAAGGGAGGTTGCATTTAACATACCGTCGACATCGAAGCCATTAGAGACGGAGCACAAGCTAAGATGATGGCTAAGATGGGGAAAGAAATCGGCCGTGCCCTCTCAAAGCAACAATCCTGACTTGTTTGAACCGTCGTCGTTCCGAAAACGAGTTCATTGTGCTAACCACTGAGCTGCCTTTCTCGGTGTTTGCTGTCCAACCCAGTTGCCGGGGTTGATAGCTTTTAAAGGTAGTCAGATGGCCTCAGAGGACTGAATAGTGGAAGTGATAGTCTCAAGCCTTACTCGCGGGTGTAAGCGAGGTTGGCGACCCATTTCGGGAACATTTTACGTCGATATTCAGCCAGACCTGCCGAAGACAGCATGATTTGAAGGAATGAGATTGAGAAAACGTTATCAGAGCGCCATAATAAGAATGGATATTATCCTAGTTAACTCTATCAAATTAAAATTATAGTCGCCCCAACGGGGAATGACCGCAGTGAAGACGAAGCCAATTTAAAGCACGTAATGTTAGCTTGCGCTAAATAGCGAACACAATAAATAAAATTATACCCCAAATTCAACCAAATGAAGGTAGTATTGCCCGAATATATTACTGTGCTTTTAAGTGCGAAAGATTATAAATCTGTCATGTACTAGTAATATTCAGGCATCAATTATTAGTTTAATATTATCACTTTCGAACAGTTTAATTAAAACTGAATAAAACTAATTTTTCATGCCATAAGTATTTCACCTTACCTATTTGCCAGGCTTCATCTGGTATGTGAAATATACATATGTAAGTATATACTAGTTCCTTTTGCGCATTGGGCTTTGCACTTTGCAGCTATAAACAGTTGTGGCACTTAGCGATGTTGGATGACGTTATAACAGTCTAAAATTCGACTTACAAATTTCCCAGATGCTGCTCTACATGTGTTCCTGTTCCGGTTTTAGAGCTTATTGTAATTAGAACTTACATTTGTAAATGTTATTATTGCCGCTGCAATACGATTATTTTTTATTATTTCTTATGTATCACTATTATATAGGTAACTCTTTCCTCATGTTCTGCAACAAGTTATTTATTTTATCATGAACCGGCTTTCCGATTCTTAGGCCATCGTCAATTGACAATTGAATGCTGTACCCACAGACAAAACGTCGAGTTGTTTACGTAGATATTATTCATGCAGATTTATTGAACAATGAGTTAAAGAGTGTTTGCAGAGGAAAATGTTACCTTTTCATGTTACGCAGATATCGTCAAAATTAAGAAAAAAAGAGAAACAAATTAACAACAGACGAAAAACAAATCTGTATTTACAACTGTAATCTAACCCGGACATTCATTTTATCTTGTGTATTCATTTATACTTATTTGTAAGGCTATGTATTTAATCATTTGTCCACGCGTATTCAGTGAAAATAATAGTTTTCTGGATGTGGTACCGCGTAAAATTTTAAAACAACTGTCACTGAATAGAACCGACTTTTTGGCTACAGATGCAGTAGCAAGTTTCTCCCAGTTATTTTACGGCAACATACGGAAAACGTTTATGTGAACTAACTCTGGCCGCATCCAGCTCTATTATAATGTTATCAATCATTCACAATACGTTTAAAACTTTTCATAAATGATATTTGGCCATCCACAATAAACCTATAACAGATTTCAATCAATTTTAAATAGGTCACATTAAAATTTGCAGTAGTCGTTTGTAGTGCGCTGTGTCGCTTTTAGTATAACATATATTCGTTTCAGGATGTACTGTCTAAACCTTGCCCCCCCCCCCCCTCCCGCACACACAAACAGACCCACACGATTCTTTAAAGAATCAAACAGCTTCAGACGTATGAGTAGTTTACAAATGACTTAATGTGTTAAATATTTGACCTTAAACATGTGAAACCTTAAAGTTGAAGACGCAACACCCTAATTATTTTGGTTTTATTAGTTTCTGGTGCTCCGTGTTAAGACTAGTTAATTTTTCACGCATCTCTATGTTTCTGATGTCAAATCTCCTGAAATTTGTTTTGTAATATGATATAATTTTGCAGGTACATTCAATGCTATATGTGGAAAGTGTCTGCAAAATTGCGAATGGAGTTGGTCGTTTTACTGCGCGTACAGCGAAAAGATTGTAAACAACAAACGTTTTTCGTTTCCATTTCTGGGGAGGATATCAACGGTGAAAGGTTTCTGAAATGTTTGAAATCATGTTTACCCCTTGCTGGAAGTCACTACGTTCTCTTATTCTCAAATAACGATGATTATGGCATGGTTAATTATCGCACCGTGACTCACACTGCCTCAAGACATACACTCTGTCACCAACTTTCGTACTTGACTTATTGTGTTAAACCTGTAACGAATGATTATAGCTCTTAATGAGATGATTATGGCAACATTCAAAATTTTTAAAGTCGATTAATAATTTCGAAAAATATTGAAAATAAAATTTTCGTTGCCCCCTGGAATCCGTTAGAAAAGCAATCTGTAAATGGGATTGTAACCGGTGTGAGCAGTTTAATGTAAATCTACATTCGTTTGTGCCTACAACAGTGTCCATGACGGAACATGGCACTTCCTGTCGGCAAAGTGAAATAATTGTGCACTCTTCTGTTGTCCACATTAATGAAGAAGTATGTAACTGTGTCGAGTCTAGAGATCTTATTGGTTATTACTGCGTCCAGTTCACCGATGAGGGTAAGTGTGATTGAAGTACTGTATTACACATATAGCAGAACGAGAAAGGTCTTCAACGTGACTGATGCACACTTTATTCGCTTCTTTTTCAGCTAACTTATTCCCCAATATATGACGAAAGAGAATAAAGAGAAAATCTGACAGTCTCGGTGTGAAGTGAACTTTTTCAAATCCTCAACCAGTGAGTACATTCCAATAATGACGTTTAGTTTTGTTGGGCCTACAAAATATCCGTCAAAGACGATCATAACATTTTGATTGGACTAAAATAGATTTCTTAGCCACATATTCCATAATACATAGGAATGCATGTATTGGTATCTGGTCAAAAACCTGCATTACAAAATTTTCATTCAGATTCAGCAGTTGTCCGATTAACAAAGCCACTTTTCTGTAGGGTCTTTTTCCTGATGAAACACGATGTCTGTTGTAGCCTACGATTTTTCTAACATTTACCTTTATTCAGACGATGCAGAAGACTTGCATAGTATTCTCCTGTATATTTTATTTTTTCCAATTTTATCAATAAAAAATATCTCGTTTGCACCTCAAAAAGCACTGATCATAATCTTTCCGACAATTTGAATTATGGAATCGACTTCGTCATTTTCGGAGAAGGTTCAATGGCTTCCTGCCATTGCTTTGATAGCTGTTTCGTTCCTGGAGTGAACTGGTACACACACTTCTCATCGAAATCCACAAATCACTTCTCAACATCACGTGGGTTCTTTTTAAAATCGCCTTAACTTTGATCTGAAATTGTACAATTTGGGTTGCCCAGCGTCTATCAATAACTTTTACGTTTTTTTTTTATTGATGCCGTACTACGTCAGTATCTTCACCAGCAAGTAATACTGAGGAAAGCAAAACATAATTGGTATTTAAACATAGCAAAGGTGCAGAGGCACAGAACTGTCTTCATTATGGAAATCTGGCAAGAGTTGGATGTGGAATGGCTACAACCTTGCTGCGTGTAATACCCGTCCTACACGTATTCGAGGAACATCGGGATACGCACATCGCCATGTGTAACTTGTAGCATTAAGTGGAGTTATTTTAGTAACGTGTTCCTGTTCATGGGCATTTCAGAATTTAGAGAAACAACTAACAAAATCTTCGTTACCTCGTATCCTCAATCATTTGCCTCCATTAACCGACAACTAACAAGCCTAATGGGAATTCATTGGTATAGAGCCATTGTAACTACAATATCAAGAGCATAGATGGCCACGAGAAAACCTCTCTCCATTCGCGACAAATCTTGGAAACATTTCAGGATAGAATATGTTTCTGAAATAAGGTATTTGCTTCAAACAACAATTTCTGACACGCCCTGAAATCTTGACCTTTTATCTTGGGCCAACTTGTGTGGTTTTCAGCACCATCTTCCGATGACTTACACTGATTATATAAGGGAGCGTCATTATCTGTGCATCTGATTAATTCATTACCTAAAATGTAATTGTTCCTTTCACTTTTTCAAAAAGTTTTGCCCTTGTTCTTAACTCCCCTCTTTCTTTTTCTTTTGTCCTGTTCTTTGCGTTTAATTCCAGCCAGTTGTCTTTTCCGTATTTGGATGTAATACATTTACTGGTTACTCATTCACCAACTTTCAAGATTATAAGAATATTTTGTAGTTTGCTATCCGGTATTTGAAGTGGAAAATTAAAGTAGACGCATTTCTTGTAGCATACATTTTTAACTTGAATGTTGAAGCAGCAATTCATCTGGTGAATTACAATTTCAGAATTGGGAATACAAGTACGCAGGGAATCGATATAATTCTTGAACTACAGAGATGATTCAGTCAGACCTCAAAACACTAAGGAAAATATAAGAACTATTGAATGGAATAAATATGCTGATTAGCACAGAATGTGGCTCTAAGCACTATGGGACTTAACATCTGAGGTCATCAGCCTCTGGACTTCGAACTATTTAAAGCTAACTAATCTAAGGACATCACGCACATCCATGTCCGAGGCAGGACTCGAATCTGTGAGCCGGCCGGTGTGGCCGTGCGGTTCTAAGCGCGTCAGTTTGGAACCGCGTGACCGCTACGGTCGCAGGTTCGAATCCTGCCTCGGGCATGGATGTGTGTGATGTCCTTAGGTTAGTTAGGTTTAAGTAGTTCTAAGTTCTAGGGGACTGATGACCTCAGTAGTTCAGTCCCATAGTGCTCAGAGCCATTTTTTTCGAACCTGTGACCGTAGCGGTCGCGCGGTTCCAGACTATAGCGCCTAGAACTGCTCGGCCACTCCTGCCGACGAAAACCACACATTGATATATTTACTCGGCTTTGGTATTATGTGAAGTACTCCACTTTTACTGCAAACTGAAGGCTAGAGAGTGTTCCACAATGCTGTACGTACCCTCGTACATGAAGAGGTCCGTAAAAGTCTGTCAGGCGAGGGAAACGTTAGGGGTTACGTAGGGTCGTAGGGTGTGCATATAAACAGAGGGAATGAGGAGCCCTGCTGTAAAGTGGCGCGAAGTGTAATAATTTACGATCCACTCGCACCTGGAAAGGCGATTAAGCGTGAGTCACATCTTATAAAAGTAATTCGAGCACAGAATAGAGACAGGATCTGGGAACAACTTTATGTGGGATAAGGACAATTAAAAAAAGATAACAGCAATGTTTTATATACCTTTTCTTTTTATTCTTCTACAATACTCACACAACAGCATTTGAGTATGTGATGTCTAATTATTAAATACCATCTTCAGTCAGATTTTCTCATAATTAATTTAATCAGTATTGTAAGGTTTGTGTCTGATCAACAACAACTGTGTAAGCTGTAAATAACTTTGGTTTAACGTTGCAAACTTATCACAGAAATACACGCATTACACAGTTTACAATGTGAGAATGTTATGACAGTTGTGAAATGAATACATGTCGTCCCCAGAAAGTGAAATAATCTTAAACACAACAATGGTAAATTTTAACTAGAAGTTTCCTTACAAAATTATTCTTACGACTACGTCATGTTGTTGGCCAGTACTACGATAAAACATCCGATACCAGTTCAAATTTCGGCACTATTTAGGATAACAATCAAGTCTACAGAGGATGGGTAGTTTTGTGACAAGTTGAGCAAAAGATTACCCAAGGTCGTTCGAGTTTGCAGTGGACGCAAGCTGGTGACCCAACAAGTTTATGCCTCTGCGCGTGGTATTTACCTTAGCTGCGATGAGCTGTCGTCTACATGGCTGCTCTCGCCCACTGAATTTCCTATAAAATCTAATTAAGCCTTTGCTGATTTATTTCAGCAGAAATTCTCCCTGTGTTTCTCATGATGCGAGAAAACATGCACTCACCTCTAGTATTGGAATATGGCGATATGCACACGCATGGCTGGAGCAGCGTGCATATTAAAATGCCTTCTCAGTCCTTTCAAGCAGAATTAACTAATATGCTGGTTCGTCTCTCCACAGTGGGAACTCAACGACGCTAAAGCTAATATCTAGCTGAATGTCAGCCGCGGTGAACGCAGTGTTCACTCAAATTTCTCTCTGCATCGTACAGAGCGTTATGCGCTCCATTCTGCACATGGCGCCAGATCAGAGGAGAGTCCATTAAAATTTCGCTCTCGTCTTTCTTGTAGCCAAACTGATTCCCCACCTGCGTTCTTTCGGCCGGCTGGGGTAGCCGAGCGGTTCTAGGCGCTACAGTGTGGAACCGCGCGACCGCTACGGTCGCAGATTCTAATCCTGCCTCGAACAAGGATGCGTGTGATGTCTTTAGGTTAGTTAGGTTTAATTAGTTCTAAGTTATAGGGGACTGATGACCTTAGAAGTTAAGGCCAATAGTGCTCAGAGCCATCTGCTTTTTTTCTGCGTTCTTTCGTTCTCCACGTCACGGCTTTTTTCGACCAATAGGAGCGTTCCTCTTATTTTGTGGAAACTCTCTCTACCAATCGTGAGGACGCTACCATTGAACTGTGTCGAAATCTTGGCACTTTACACTTTCGTAGGTCGTTTCTGCCAATCGGACATTTTGTGCCCACTCACGTGTGTACCATTCGCTGTTCACATGATCAACTGCATCACTGGTTTAGTTCATATCCATTTGGAATTCCGAAACGCAGTTTTCTAAAGCTTCTTTCTGTCCTACTTCTGGTGGCCTGTTACTCGCTCTGCAGTATGCGTCACCTGTCCGGTCAATTACTCTGGCTGCGGGATGCCCCCCTTAAGAGCTTTCCGTAGTACCTACTGGTGTGCAGCCTCTGCACCTGCCTGCACTGGCTTCCACACAAAAGGCTTCCTCACGCTGCTTGTTTCTCCTTCTACTCATTGACATGCATTGTGTAGGATTGGTGTTTTAGTACCGTTCATTGAGTGTCATCCCTTTTGCATTTATTTTTTATTTATTTATTTATTTATTGTTCCGTGGGACCACATTTAGGAGAAGTCTCCATGGTCATGGAACGAGTCAATACATGAAATTATAACACGATTGGAGAAACAGATAAAATGAAATATAAGAAACATATTCAGGCGACAAGTCGTTAGTTTAAATAAAGAAAATCAAGAATGTAACAATGGAATTTGCTTAATTTTTTAGCTCTTCCAGGAGCTCCTCGACAGAATAGAAGGAGTGAGCCATGAGGAAACTCTTCAGTTTAGACTTAAAAGTGTTTGGACTACTGCTAAGATTTTTGAGTTCTTGTGGTAGCTTATTGAAAATGGAAGCAGCAGAATACTGCACTCCTTTCTGCACAAGAGTCAAGGAAGTGCATTCCACATGCAGATTTGATTTCTGCCTAGTATTAACTGAGTGAAAGCTGCTAACTCTTGGGAATAAGCTAATATTGCTAACAGCAAACGACATTAAAGAAAATACATACTGTGAGGGCAATGTCAAAATTCCCAGACTATTGAATAGGGGTCGACAAGAGGTTTTCGAACTTACACCATACATAGCTCGAACAGCCCGTTTTTGAGCCAAAAATACCCTTTTTGAATCAGAAGAATTACCCCAAAAAATAATACCATATGACATAAGCGTATGAAAATATGCGAAGTATACTACTTTTCGTGTTGAAATGTCACTTATTTCAGATACTGTTCTAATGGTAAATAAAGCGGCATTTAGTTTCTGAACAAGATCCTGAACATGGGCTTTCCACAACAGCTTACTATCTATCCGTACGCCTAGGAACTTGAACTGTTCCGTCTCGCTTATAACATGCCCATTCTGTCTGATTAAAATGTCAGTTCTTGTTGAATTGTGGGTTAGAAACTGTAAAAACTGAGTCTTACTGTGATTTAGCATCAAATTATTTTCCACAAGCCACGAATTTATATCATGAACTACATTATTTGATAATGTTTCAATATTACACACAAGATCCTTCACTACCAAGGTGGTGTCATCAGCAAACAGAAATATTTTTGAATCACCTGAAATACTAGAAGGCATATCATTTACATAAATAAGAAACAGCAGTGGCCCCAGCACCGACCCTTGGGGAACGCCCCATTTAACAGTGCCCCATTGGGACTGAACATCATTACCACTCTCAATATTGCGGAGGATTACCTTCTGCTTTCTGTTCTTAAAGTAGGAGGCGAACCAATTGTAAGCTACTCCCCTTACTCCATAATGTTCCAACTTCTGCAGTAATATTTTGTGGTCAACACAGTCAAAAGCCTTCGTTAAATCAAAGAAAACACCTAACGTTCGCAACCTTTTATTTAATCCGTCCAAAACCTCACAGAGAAAAGAGACTATAGCATTTTCAGTTGTTAAGCCATTTCTAAAACCAAACTGTACATTTGACAGCAAATTACGTGAATTTAAATGCTGGAGTAACCTTGTATATACAACCCTCTCGATAACTTTAGCAAACACCGATGGCATAGAAATAGGTCTATAATTGTCAACATTATCCCTTTCTCCCTTTTTATAAAGTGGCTTCACTACCGAGTACTTTAATCGGTCAGGAAACCGACCACTCCTAAAGGAAAAGTTACAGATATGGCTAAGTACTGAGCTAACATACGTGGAACAATACTTCAGTATTCTGCTAGATACCCCGTCATATCCATGAGAGTTCTTGGTCTTTAGTGATTTAATTATTAACTCAATCTCCCTCTTGTCAGTATCATGGAGGAGCATTTCAGGTAACAGTCTCGGAACACTTTTTTCTAAGAGCGCTATATGATTCCCTGTTGGGACTAGGTTTCTATTTAGTTCACCTGCTATATTCAGAAAGTGATTATTAAGTACTGTACATATATGCGACTTATCAGTAACACGGACATCCCCACTACGCACTGATTCTATATTCTCGACCTGTCTCTGCAGACCAGCCACTTCCTTTACGACTGACCATATGGTTTTAATTTTATCCTGAGACTTAGCTATTCTATCTGCATACCACATACTTTTTGCCTTCCTAATAACTTTTTTAAGCACCTTACAATACTGTTTGTAATGGGCTGCTGCATTTAGATTTTGACTGTTTCTAACGTTTTGATATAATTGCCACTTTGTTCTACAAGATATTCTTATCCCTTTAGTCAGCCACCCAGGCTGCCTGTTTGTGCTAGTACCCTGTTTTGAACGTTCTAACGGAAAGCAACTTTCAAAGAGCACGAGAAAAGTCTTGAGGAAGGCATTATATTTATCGTCTACTGTATCAGCACTATAAACATCTTGCCACTCTTGTTCCTTGATAAGGTTTACAAAAGTTTGTACAGCAACTGGATCAGCTTTCTTAAAAAGTTGGTAACTATATTTAACATGTGTTGCAGCACAAAAATCTTTTAGACTTAAAATTTGTGCATCATGATCTGAAAGGCCATTCACCTTTTTGCTAACAGAATGCCCTTCTAATAATGACGAATGAACAAAAATATTGTCTATGGTTGTTCTACTGTTCCCTTGCACTCTCGTTGGAAAGAATACGGTTTGCATAAGATTATATGAATTAAGGAGGTCTACCAGCATCCTTTTCCTTGCACAATCACTTATACAATTAATATTGAAGTCACCACATATAACTAACTTTTTGTATTTCCTATAAAGTGAACCAAGAACCTCCTCTAGCTTTAGCAAAAATGTTGTGAAATCGGAGTCTGGGGATCTATAAATAACAACAGTAAGAAGTTTAGCTCCACTAAATTTAACCACACCTGCACAACATTCAAACACCTTTTCAGTGCAGTACTTTGAAACATCAATTGACTCAAATGGGATACCGTTTTTCACATACATGGCTACTCCCCCACACCGCAAAGAGCTCCTAGAAAAGCTGCCAGCCAACCTGTATCCTGGTAAAGGAAGCCTCTGAATTATCTCCTTATTTAAGAAGTGTTCAGATATACCAATAATTTCAGAGTCAACATCTATAAGCAGTTCACTAACTTTATCTCTAATACCTTGTATATTTTGATGAAATATACTAATTCCCCCATTAATCGGATACCCAAGCTTTGTAGAAAGTGGTTTCTTTGTTAGAGAGACTTCCCTTAAGCTGGAATACCTATCAGCTGACTTCAATCTAAAAAAGGTACAGCTCTAACACCCACAACTACCGGAATTTTCCCATGAGTGATCCCACCACCCCCACCTATGCTGTCACCTATAAGTTTTGCCAACCTCCCCTTCCCATACCTGTTGAGGTGCAGGCCATGTCTAGTGAAACCCATCCTACTGATAGACTCCACCGACACCACTGAAATGTGACCCATGCCTTCTGTCATCTGTGCACGCCCAAGTCTCATGTTATTACGCCTGACGGCTGTATTAAGATGAGGCCGATCGTGACGCTGAAACAGTTCCACGAAATGCACATTCGTGTTGCCAGTCTGAGTGGCTATCTTTTCCAGGTCACCATGTATGTCATACCCCTCATCCCTATCAATACTATTACCAGCCCCACCCACAATCACTACCTGATCCTCTTTAGTAAAATCCCTACATAACCCCCCTATGTTAAAAGTCACCTGAGCCAATCCTGCATTAGGCTTCACAATGCTGGTGACCTGGTACTCACTCCCCAAAACTTCCTGCAACTGCTGGCCTACACCTCTACCATGAGAACTACCTAACAGCAGAACCTTCTTCTTTCTCTTAGACTTTGCAACTGTCCTAGCCACCATAACCGCTGAGGTCTGCTGCATACTTCCTACATCTACAGCTACTAGAGATTCCTCTCCACTAGACTCTGACAGTTGGTCATATCTATTACAAACACCAATAGTAAAACTATCTGAAAATCTCCTTCTCCTAGCAGATCTCTTGCCAACAGCCAGCTCCCATTCCCCAACCCCCTTCTCCCTCCTCATCCTATCTAGCTCCTCCTGTGCGTTTTTCAACTGCACCTGAAGGGCACAGATCTTACGCTCCTGCTCCTCTATCAACTTACTCTTGCTACATAACCTGCAGTTCCAGGAGAGGATCTCACCAGAATGCCCACTGGCTTCCCCACTGCATTCCCCCCAGTGAAAATACTTCGAACAAGTCTCACACCGCAATCCACTACTCACGAACCTACGGCAAAGCCCACACTTCTCACTCATGGTAAAATTTTACAATTATTGAAACAAGAAAACAACTTTATCTAAGTTCCGCTACTACAATAAGAAGATGTTAAAAACTGACTACAATTATCACAAACTTGCTCTACAAGGGAAGTAACTACTATTATTGACAGTATTAATCAACAACAAATGAGAATATAACAAAATACTAACACAGAAAGAAAATCAAACGTCTAATGACAGTAACGAAACTGAAAGCAGTTCGCAAAAATTTCTTCTGAAGTTATTTCACCGGAAAACACCAAGAACACCGGTTGAAGACTACTAAAGTTCCTAAATAAACTACTATACACAAACAATTAATTAGTACTTAGCTTTCGATGCGCCGCTACAGCTGAAACTGGTCAGCGCGGAATGTAAACACGGGTAAGAGGTTAAGTTGCTCGATACGAAACACTCACAAATATCAGACCACAACACAAGAAATGCAGAGGTGAATGAAGAAACCACTAATAAGTCACTTATATAGTAAATATTATCACAAAAACAGTTAAAATATATATCTGAAACCTAAAAATAGATGAAAACTTAGAGAGCGATCTCACACGCAGTCACGCGCTTATGACGTCACACCAAAGAGTCATTGTTGTTGTTGTGGTCTTCAGTCCTGAGACTGGTTTGATGCAGTTCTCCATGCTACTCTATCCTGTGCAAGCTTCTTCATCTCCCAGTACCTACTGCAGCCTACATCCTTCTGAATCTGCTTACTGTATTCATCTCTTGGTCTCCCTCTACGATTTTTACCCTCCACGCTGCCCTCCAATACTAAATTGGTGATCCCTCGATGTCTCAGAACACGTCCTACCAACCGATCCCTTCTTATAGTCAAGTTGTGCCACAAGCCCCTCTTCTCCCCAATTCTATTCAATATCTCCTCATTAGTTATGGACGGCCGAGGTGGCCGTGCGGTTAAAGGCGCTGCAGTCTGGAACCGCAAGACCGCTACGGTCGCATGTTCGAATCCTGCTTCGGGCATGGATGTTTGTGATGTCCTTAGGTTAGTTAGGTTTAAGTAGTTCTAAGTTCTAGGGGACTAATGACCTCAGCAGTTGAGTCCCATAGTGCTCAGAGCCATTTGAACCATTTGAACCATTAGTTATGTGATCTACCCATCTAATCTTCAGCATTCTTCTGTAGCACCACATTTCGAAAGCTTCTATTCTCTTCTTGTCTAAACTATTTGTCGTCCACGTTTCACTTCCATACATGGCTACACTCCATACAAATACTTTAAGAAACGACATCCTGACATTTAAATCTATAGTCGATGTTAACAAATTTTTCTTCTTCAGAAATGCTTTCCTTGGCATTGCCAGTCTGCATTTTATATCCTCTCTACTTCGATCATCATCAGTTATTTTGCTCCCCAAATAGCAAAACTCCATTACTACTTTAAGTGTCTCATTTCCTAATCTAATTCCTTCAGCATCACCAGACTTAATTCGACTACATTCCATTACCCTCGTTTTGCTTTTGTTGATGTTCATCTTATATCCTCCTTTCAAGACACAGTCCATTCCATTCAACTGCTCTTCCAAGTCCCTTGCTGTCTCTGACAGAATTACAATGTCATCAGCGAACCTCGAAGTTTTTATTTCTTCTCCATGCATTTTAATGCCTACTTCGAACTTTTCTTTTGTTTCCTTTACTGCTTGCTCAATATACAGATTGAATAACATCGGGGATAGGGTACAACCCTGTCTCACTCCCTTCCCAACCACTGCTTCCCTTTCATACCCCTCGACTCTTATAACTGCCATCTGGTTTCTGTACAAATTGTAAATAGCCTTTCGCTCTCTGTATTTTACCCCTGCCACCTTCAGAATTTGGAAGAGAGTATTCCAGTCAACATTGCCAAAAGCTTTCTCTAAGTCTACAAATTCTAGAAACGTAGGCTTGCCTTTCCTTAATCTTTCTTCTAAGATAAGTCGTAGGGTCTGTATTGCCTCACGTGTTCCAACATTTCTACGGAATCCAAACTGATCTTCCCCGAGGTCGGCTACTAGCAGTTTTTCCATTCGTCTGTAAAGAATTCGCGTTAGTATTTTGCAGCTGTGACTTATTAAACTGATAGTTCGGTAATTTTCACATCTGTCAACACCTGCTTTCTTTGGGATTGGAATTATTATATTCTTCTTGAAATCTGAGGATATTTCGCCTGTCTCATACATCTTGCTCACCAGATGGTAGAGTTTTGTCAGGACTGGCTCTCCCAAGGCTGTCAGTAGTTCTAATGGAATGTTGTCTACTCGGGGGGGCTTGTTTCGACTCAGGTCTTTCAGTGCTCTGTCAAACTCTTCACGCAGTATCATATCTCCCATTTCATCTTCATCTACATCCTCTTCCATTTCCGTAATATTGTGCTCAAGTACATCGCCCTTGTATAGACCCTCTGTATACTCCTTCCACCTTTCTGCTTTCCCTTCTTTGCTTAGAACTGGGTTTCCATCTGAGCTCTTGATATTCATACAAGTGGTTCTCTTTTCTCCAAAGGTCTCGTTAATTTTTCTGTAGGCAGTATCTATCTTACCCCTAGTGAGATAAGCCTCTACATCCTTACATTTGTCCTCTAGCCATCCCTGCTTAGCCATTTTGCACTTCCTGTCGATATCATTTTTGAGACGTTTGTATTTCTTTTTGCCTGCTTCATTTACTGCATTTTTATATTTTCTCCTTTCATCAATTAAATTCAATATTTCTTCTGTTACCCAAGGGTTTCTACTAGCCCTCGTCTTTTTACCTATTTGATCCTGTGCTGCCTTTACTATTTCATCCCTCAAAGCTACCTATCCTTCTTCTACTGTATTTATTTCCCCCATTCCTGTGAATTGTTCCCTTATGCTCTCCCTGAAACTCTGTACAACCTCTGGTTCTTTCGGTTTATCCAGGTGCCATCTCCTTAAATTCCCACTTTTTTGCAGTTTCTTCAGTTTTAATCTACAGTTCATAACCAATAGATTGTGGTCAGAGTCCACATCTGCACCTGGAAATGTCTTACTGTTTAAAACCTGGTTCCTAAATCTCTGTCTTACTATTATATAATCTATCTGATACCTTTTAGTATCTCCAGGGTTGTTCCATGTATACAACCTTCTTTCATGATTCTTGAACCAAGCGTTAGCTATGATTAAGTTGCATTACATACCTATATGCAAATCTGCCCATTGGCGCCAAAGTAAGTTAGGTTTCATATTCACCGTCCTGTTATGATGTATAAAACTCTTATGTAAGGAGCGAAATTGACCTTCATTTATTCTGCCACGTTACAGTACTTACGAATTTCAGATAGGTCAGCTCAATTGCGAGAATATGGCGAATAAAGATCATTTGAAATCACTTAACTGCAGTGGTGGAATCAAGCTCTCTAAAAAACAGATTAACATCATCTTAGTCTGCGGAAGGGAAATCATATATAGATAGGCAGAGATATATATTTGATTCTGACTGTGGCTTAACGTAATCTCAGATACTAATTACTACTCAATATTTTATTGGAAGATGACAATATTCTCTACCCATAATGGAAGGCCGAAAACATACGAGATATTATACAGTCTATAGTAAAATACATGATACAGTCTGCAGTTGAATTCCCCTGAACATGTGCCCATTTGTTTCAAACTTTTGAGCTAATAAATAGTTTATAACGCTATCTGACAACGGTTTGCAAATATACTCAAGAGTAGGAGATGCTCACATTGCGCAATTGGAATAAAAGAGGCCCTGTATGGAAGTTTTAATGGATTTAAGATAACGGTTAACTTCATGGCCTGATTCGGTGAGCGTGTAATTAATCTTCCAGGCTGGTAGACCAATTGCTATGAGGATGTGAGGCTGTGTCTGACAGCTCACGCCTACCCTCACAAGAATACGAATTACAGTAATCGTGTCGAACGTGATATGCCAAACAGCTCGTAGTCTCAGAGCTACAGAAGAACCCCCTCCCTTAGGCTGTAAAGGCATGCAAGGAAATTAAGAAAGACTTCTGCTAGTTTGCGCTTTGACTTTGCATTGATTAATATTTCTGCCGAACGCTGCTTCCTAAGCAAAGTTCGTACTCAAAGTAAACGCAGATTCGAGGATGAGAAACACAAACACGCCTGCAGTCGAATTCTGGGATAGATTCCAATAAGTGATTGGGAAGAAAAATAAATCGTAGATATTCTAGTTAAATTTCGGACTACTTAGATTCGCTTCCAAGGCAAAAAGACATTAAACATGACACATATCCCATTACTATGGCCCGCCATGTAGTATTACAGACATACGATATAAGAAAAACTGAACGAACAGAAATTCTACATACATCAGTAAATCCTGAACACGTTTAAGTTGACGACAGTGTTAATTAGTTTGGATGAGTGGGTGAAATACGATTCTGTATCACGTGCATCGACGAGTATCTACCTCTCCGAACAACGGAAGAATGAACTCAGGTGAAGGCACATTTAAACACCCGAGGATACTGCAGATCAGTATTACGACAATCAATAAAACGCAGGCAGCAACTTCACAATTCTGCGCGTGAACGGACCTCAGAAAGCGAGCTCTAAGTTACCACACCAGTCGTCCGTAGCAAAAGCGTGGCAACCGCGAGACTAGCCAACAAGCAGGTTCACCGCCCGGAAGAAAGTCAGCAAGCAGATCGCCCGATAGAAACAGACTCAGAAGGCTTCGTCCCCCGTTCAAGGGGGCTCACAAATTCGCTACTCGGCCGAAGTAGGCCTTAGGTTGGCTCATATACGCTGTCCCCGAAGTACGTCCTAGCAGTCACGCCTTCACTGCACTGGACTAGTCAAAGACATCTGTACATCAAGTAATGGGTCACCTTGTACGGAACGTCTTTGCAACATACACG
Source organism: Schistocerca serialis cubense (assembly GCF_023864345.2). Lineage (NCBI taxonomy): Eukaryota > Metazoa > Arthropoda > Insecta > Orthoptera > Acrididae > Schistocerca > Schistocerca serialis. The sequence continues at coordinate 337,790,806 of NC_064642.1, forward strand.
TGACTCAGAACTCGCCGAAGAAATAATAATTTGAGAACGAAAAATGGTTCAAATGGCTCTGAGCACTATGGGACTCAACTGCTGAGGTCATTAGTCCCCTAGAACTTAGAACTAGTTAAACCTAACTAACCTAAGGACATCACAAACATCCATGACCGAGGCAGGATTCGAACCTGCAACCGTAGCGGTCTTGCGGTTCCAGACTGCAGCGCCTTTAACCGCACGGCCACTTCGGCAATTTGAGAACGACTTTAAGGGTGCAGCAGCGTACCGGAAACGAAAATAGAGGGAAACGATAGCCATGTAGGAATTGAATCTGCAGATAATGTAGGATAGGTGGAGCCATTCAGTATGAATGAGAAGACGTGTGCATTTCATGAAATGGCATAAGATTTAAGTGTAATAACACAGGTAAGTCTAAATACGTTAATCTTCTTTTTCTTCCCAACGAGGATTAGGCCTTCGTGACCTGTTCCGGCTTCACAGGATTCATTACAATCTTTTCTTCGGTCTTCCATCACTTCTTAAGACTGGCTTGTACTTACTTGCTGCTTTCGGTAGTGTTCTTCCATTCATATTTTATAGATGGTTTTTCCACTTTTTATGCTGTTCTATTTTATCATTTAAGTTATACACTTGAAGCCCCTCTTTAATTCCTTACTTTCTCAATGGATCTCGATTAGAACACCCTTTTACAAACTTTAAAATTTCATTTCCGCTCTTTGTTTGCGGCTTTTACGTGTCTCTCTCCTTATCCCTGATTAAAATCTATAAACTTTCGTAGGGACCGCCATTACACTGCACAACTTGAGCTCCGGGTTTTGCTCTTAATGCTCTTCTTATGGTGCTGTTTGGAACCCATAAACGAGGCCAAGTTAGCTAAAGTTCAAAATGGGTTTAGGAAAGGACGATCTTGTTCATATAGTGAGTCTGCACTTAAACTGCTGAACGACTGAGACCCAGAATATTCTAGTGCAACGCAATCTGACTGCTCAAAAGAAAAAAGATAGCTTGACTACAAATAATTAATTCAGAAGAATGGCCCTGACTAAAAAGAAATCCTAACAATAACCTATACATTTCATTAAGCACTTACCTCACAAAAATCTTCATTACGCGAAATACTGCAATACAGCGAGCGTCAGTACTGCCAGCTAAATAAAAGTTTCTAACTACTAAAGCCACTAAGTACTAATAGGCATGTGGTTAGCAAAGGAAAGATTTTGTTGCAAACCAAATAATGTATTTTTTACCTTAATAATGTGACATCCAGTTCAGACACGAATAAAAATCGTCGTTGACATCTAGTACAAAGGTATATAATCATGGATAATGTTCAATCTCCAAGTCGAACGTGTACAGATCGTTAGCCTACGCTAACACTTCAGACCTCTACCCTCCATCAATGCTAACTTCTCACATCTAACACCCATCACTGCTGGCTGTCCACCTCCAACAGCCCAACAGTACTTCCATCACTGCTGGCGACTAACTTCCAACTGCCCAACACTACTGGCGATTAACTTCCAACAACGAGTCCATCCAACCATAGGGTCTCTTACAAAGAAAGCGCAGTCAGAGATCCAATGCAAAGCGCTACACTGTGCTGCCAACACAGAAGCAGCCCACTTACATAGTATACATTCAGTATGCAGAATGTTGGAGAAGCAGAGAGAATATAATCTTCCTCCATACACGCTGGTAATAATTAGACTTTCGTTGCTAGAGAGGGACCTCATGAAAAACTGTGATCGTGTGACAATGACACTTTGCGGACACATTTATGACATGCAGACGAAAAATAACGAATAAATCATTGAAAGAAACGCATTTTAATTTCCACATGAGAGAGTGACAATTGTTGATTGCGTACCATGCATACGTTCCAGTTTACTAAAGTTTGCCCAATGTCACGACCATCGGCATCCAGTACCGTCTGGAACCGCACTGGAGATACCATTTCACACATGCTCGCCGCATTTTTCCAACGATGGAGCATGGAATGTTCAGGTGTCGTGATGCAGTTCGTTGACTGCTTCAGTGCCGCACATTGCGACCAGTTCTTTCAGTCAAGGCAACAGTAAATTCTTCAACAGTTTGTGGCGCAATTGCCCGTCGGCCTCTCCGGGGAGCAATTCCCAGGTCGCCAGTCAATTCGAACTTTCGAATCAGTTTATTCAACCCAAGTGTGGAAAGAGGACCTTTCTGTCTTCCTTTAATGCATCGACACTCGCGAAGAGCAGGAGCACTATTGCTGCCGTTTTGATGAAGCATCTCCACGATTAGGGCCCTGCTTATCTTTTGCACCCACGTTGAGCGTCTGCAGCTGTAATGCACCCTAATGCAGTATTTGAACCCTACGTCGCCGTGCCAGTACAGGCACCTAACTGAAAATCATGACACCAACACAACTAACAAGCAAATCCTACAGCGCACAGTCTGAACGTCATTCCCATACGGTAAATAGTTTTTCACCTATCCGGGCTCAAGTAGCAAAAGTTTAATTAATCATCCAGCACATTGCATTTCTCGATTTTCAAAAGACATTCGACGAGATAAATAAGAAGATACTATGAGAAATTTTATTTTGTGCAAAGACATGGATACCCTGAATACCTGATATCGGTAATAAAGAGCCTGTGTTTGAACACACAGACAGTTCTGCAAAAAGAAAGTGAGCACCAGATACTAGTTTTAAATCAACGAATAAGACAAGGATGAAGACTTTCTCCGACATTGTTTAATATAAATTTTGTCGACGCCACTTGTATGTGGCAAAGTACGTTTCCAACACAAGGTATTGGTACTAACCTCAGACAAAGCGAATTTATCAACATGCTGCTACTTGCTGGTGACATGCTCCTTATAGATAAAACAGAAGATGGATTGTAAAGAGCATTACTTAATTTGTACCTCTTGTCAACTAAATACAATCTGAATATTTCTGCAAACAAAAGGAACGCGATGACTTCCATAGGAAGAAACCTCCTAAAGGCTAAAATAATGATAAATAATCAATTAATAAAACAAGTCTATTATTTCAGCTAACTGCCATATAATATACGCTTTGACGACAGCAGAAACGAAGATGTTATATGATACATGGCACCATAAGAAGAACGTTAAAATGCAGTAATAAATAGAAAAAAATATTTAATTTCGTTTTCGTGTATCATTGGTACCCGAGGGCATTATGAGCCGCTTGGTACTATGATCCATTTTTTATTGTAAGCTTAGTATGTAGCTTCCAGTAGATGAGAGTGAAATTGTCTGTAGGATGTTTCCAAGAGTCGACTGAGTCGGTCGGAGATTATGTGGCCTTCAGTGGAAGCCACAATTTACTAGGGCAAGACGGAGCCGTATTCTTCGTTGTTATTTTTGCTCCAGTTACGTAGCTACTAACCATATCTTATTGCTTTGATTGTTGATGGCTTATCACACAGCTAGTCTACTAAAAGGTGTCTCTTTGTGTAAATTATATGTTAATGAGGTTAAGATGCAATGTTTACGAAAAATACCACATCTGTTGATACGGTGCAGCAGAGAAAACTGCCAACCTAGACTTATTGGTACTGCTCAGACTGTACATGATGTGTGTTAATTATGTTCAGAAAGAATGCATGGGTTTGCCGAAATGAGATTATGAACTTGTTGCTTGTGCCACCTGTGAAAATTACAATTTGCCTTTTTCTTACGATAATTTGAAATTAATGATGTTATATTTTTAAACTGACTTAATTGCTGTCGTTCGTAAATACATCTTCTATTGCATTCTGAATTTCTGAGAGGATACATTCAATTACTGAAATACAAAAGGAGTGAGCCATATCGTATACAGACGCTGGTGTCATGGCCCAAACTAAACTTTTGAAAATCCGCAATTTTAGGAAATTTAAAATTCAGATTTACAACTATGATGACTTTTTTACTGGTGACTAACGTCGCAAGGTGGAAATGAGTACAGATTTTGTAAAAAACCTACCCAAAACGGCGGTTTTAAAGGTTCTCAAAGGTTAAAGGGCCATAACACCTTCAGGTACCTTAGCTTAAGTGTGAGTGTGCACAGAATGGGACTGTTCAAATTCGCTGACAACTTCAGGAGCTAGTGACTCTACGAGTCTTTACTAAGTCTGTGGCAGCGAGGTACGCCTCTTAACTTCCATTTAGAGGACTCTAGGCTTTGTTAGAGCGGTGGAGCGCTGCGCGCGCGGACAATCACTTTCCAAAGCGGAGCGTCGGCGCAGTGACTCAGGGCGGCGCAGTAACTAAAGCTAACGAGAGGAACAAATCAGGCGCGCCTTTATTAACGGCATTAGCAGCCGGGGCGCCGGTAAGCGGCGGGCTTTGCCGGCTCTGCAAGAAGCCCCGAGGAGGCCGGCGCCGCCATTGTCCGCTGGCGCCGTAATCCCGGCGCGGGGGCATAACTCGCGTCGCCGAACACCTCGCGCTAAGCCGCAGGTGCCGATTAATGAAGTGACTGCAAACACCGGCCACCTCCGGCCTTAATAACGGCGTATTTATCTCGCCGCCCCTAAGCGCGTGCGAACGTTTTAACTGCCCCCGGCTGCTCTCTCCGCGGGCCAGGAATTTCTTAGGGGAGGCTTTCGCCGAGGGCCTCCGGAGGCCGGCGGGATATACAGTGGCCTTGCACGGTCGCATATATATTCTGTCCCCGCCGCTGTAAACAGCGGTTCGTTCCTGCGGGAGGATTAGTAGGGCTCTGCAAGCAGCTAGACCTCGGCCTAAGTTAATGCCGAGGACAAAGCGATTCACTTATTACCAGCAACTGCTACACATTACTCATTTTCTTTTTCTGGAAGCATTGCTTAAGTCCTCGTGCTGTTTTCTCTTCTTTGTGAACTTCCATGGTGTTACAGTCCAGAAAGGTCTCTACATCTACATATACATAATTACTCTGCAATTCATAATTAAGTGCCTGGCAGAGGGTTCATCGAACCACCTTTGAGCTACTTCTCCACCGTTCCACTCTCGAACAGCGGGCAGAGAAAACGACCACTTATTTTTTTCTGTACGAGCCCTGATTTCTCTTATTTTATTGTGATGATAATTTCTCCCAATGCAGCGGGGCGCCAACATGATATTTCACTCTCTGAGGAGAAAGTTGGTGATTGAATTTTCACGAGAAGGTCCTGCCGTAGCGAAAAACGCCTTTATTTTAATGACTGCCCCCCCACTCCCAATTTGTGCATCATACCCTTGGCACTCTTTCCCTTATTTCGTCACTATACAAAACGAGCTGCCTTTCTTTGAAATGTTTCGATGTTTTCCGTCAGTCCCATCAATTGCGGATCCCACACGGCAAAGCAATACCCCAGAAGAGGACGGACAAGCTTAGTCTAAGCAGTCTCTTTAGTAGTCTTGTTACATTTTCTAGGTGTTCTGCCCATAAATCGCAGTCTTTGGTTTGCTTTCCGCATAACATCATCTATGTGATCGTTCCTAGATTTGTGTGATTTGCTGGGTACCTGAAATTTAGCAGATTCCTTTTAGTGTTCAAGTGGATGGCTTCACACTTTTCATTATCTAGAGTCAATCGCCATTTTTTACACAATACAGATATCTTTTCTAAAACATTCTGCAATTCGTTTTGACCAAGTGATGATTTCACATGACCGTAAATGACAGCATCATTTGCATGCAATCTAAGAGGGCTGCTCAGATTGCGTGCCCATAACTCTTCCTTGAGGAACGCCAGATATTATTTCTCTTTTACTCGGTGACTTTCCGTCAATTATTATGAACCGTGGCCTTTCTGACACGAAGTCACGTATCTAGTCACAAGATAGAGTATATACACTCACTTTAATCAGAAGTCGCTTGTGAGGAACGCTGCCGAAAGCCTTCTGGAAACATAAATTTGGAATCAATTCGACGTCCGCTCTCAATAGCATTACTTGCTGGCAATAAAGAGCTAGCTATTTTCTGAATCCGTGTTGGGTATTTGTCAGTAAATTGTTTTCTTCAAGGTGATTCATTACCTTCGAGCACACTATATGTTCCAAAATCCTCCCGAAAATCTACGTTAGTGATACGAGTGTGTAATACAGTGGATTACTCCAATTTCTTTTCCTGGGTACTGGTATGACTTATGCAGCTTTCAGACTTGGGGCGGATCTTTCTACGCGCGAGCGGTTGTGTATGAATGCTAAGTATGGAGCAATTGCATCAGCATACGCTCAAAGGGACGTGACTGGTACACAATCTGGACTGGGGGCCTTGGCTTTCTTACGTGTTTTAAGCTGCTTCACTACACGGAAGATATCTACTTCTAAGTTACACATTTTAGTAGTTGTTCTTGATTCGAATTCTAGAATATTTACTTCATCTTCTTCTGTGAAGGAATTTCAGAAACTCTGCTTTAGTGACACCTTCATCAATAACGTCACCATACTTACCGAGTAGTGAAGGTGTTGACTGCATCTTGCAACTGGTGTATTTAACATATGACCAGAATCTCTTTCGGTTTTCTGCCAGATTTTGAGATCCAGATTTTGTTGTGGAAACTAATAAAAGCGTCTCGCGTGGAAGTTCGCTCTAAATTTCGAGCTTCTGTAAAACTTCGCCAATCTTGGAGAGTCGTCGGATTATCTTCAAGTAACTTACACGGGGAGCTTACCTTCTCGCCATCATCTATTTCGTCCATATTTGCGTAATACGCACGATTTGGTAAGAAATAAAAGTGACAGAACTAGGAGCTCCAGACGGCCAAGCGTTAGAAAACAATAGCATTTAGGGAACTGGCCGTTCGAGGCATTAGCGATTAATGTTAGTGTGATTTTCAGGCAGCTGTTGGCAGCGGAAAGAACACAGGAAGTAATATGAGGTTCATAGGGTTGAGACCCTAGGCACCAAGTTTTTTTAAAAAATTTTTTAGTTTCATATATTTACGTTAATTACACTGCAAGCATATTGAAGTATGAACAAAGTAACCCACTCGTATATAGCGCAATATGTTGCAAATCTATCCGAAACATCGTTGTCAACGTAGCCTCATTTGGACCGAGGATTCAAGCAACGGTGGATGAGTACGCGGCAAAATATAGGAATGTCATTATTACTTTGACGAAATTTGGGAAACGGACAACAGAAGTACACAAAAAATTTTGAGTGGTGTGATGAAGCCCTACCTGCAGGACAGCAAATTTCTTAAAAGACAAACAAATTCACAATTATACGATGGGAGTTTTCGAGATGAAGAAGGACTCTCATCGCACTGCATGACAGCAATTCCCCCGCCCCCTGCCCCAAATGAATTGGGTTGGTGTAAACCTGTGACACCTATTTTTGTTATCAGGTAAGGAATTTAATCGAAAACCTTCAAAACTGCTCTTGTCTCATCGAGAGAGAAAAATAAATAACATCCCGAGAAGACTAAATAGAAATACATTCCACTGTACATTGCAGCTATTCTCCCTAATACTTAACGGAATGATGAGACGCGAGGTTTCCCGCGAAACTTTAAGATGAGAGCGAACATTTCATGAATGTAAACCTAGCTTGTTTTTCTACAGAAACTTCAAACCAACCATGTAATTGTATAAATGCCGGCCTTATAATATTTTCAAGATGCCGAGAAGATTTCTACTTTTCCTGTTTTTACGATGAATATCACCCTATCACTTGTAAACGCCCAACTTTAAGATAGTAAAAGTCCATTATTGTATGTACCACATTCTCGTGTGCCCCTTATAATCACTTTCTAGAAATTTGTTTCCAATTCCAAATATCCTTTACCTTTTCTTTTCAAGCCATTTAAGAAAATATTAATGAACACAATAAATTGAACAATATTTCCGTTTGTTTGTAATATAAGTAAGGTAAAAAGTGAAAATAAATATTAGTTCTTGCCTAAAGAATGGTGCTCACAACCCTCGAATTAACGCTCTGCATTGTTTTCGCTGTGCTAGTACAAACTTCTCATGCCTCGCCCAACCCGCAACACAAACGATTTTTTTTCTAAACGCTTTGACAATAGGAGGTCCCACTCCTGTCATTTTTGTTTCTGGCCAAGCCCTGCCTACACCACGAACTTGAACGAAATCGGTAATGACGAGCACGTGCGTTTCCCTTGTCCCTTTTTTAAGTGTACACATAGAAATTCCCTTGCTGTGCATGACCTTACAGATAATTCTAATACTGCTAATAGCAATCTCCAACTTTTCGTTTATCATAGTAATACCCATAATAAGATTCTGCTTGCAAAATAGCTGCACAGCTATCCATTCAGATCTTGATAAGATTTAAAGCTGATACAGATATTGGCAATTTGCTTTAAATCTTCATAAATGTAAAATTATGCAAATAGCAAAATAGAAAACCGTAGTATCCTATGACTAAAATATCAGTGAGTCGCATTTGTAAATACAAATACCTAGGATTAACAGTTTTTAGGGAAATAAAGTTCGTGGCAAACCTCGCTTCATTGGTAGGATATTATGAAAATCCGATCGCTCTAGAAATGAGACTGCTTACAAAACACTCATACGACCCATTCTAGACTATTGGCTCGAGTGTGTGGGACCTTCGCCAAATAGGTGTAGCAAGGGAAATTATTTCGGAGTGTATTTTCTTTCTGTCATTGACGCTGCAAGAAAATGCGTGTGTTTTTTCACCAGACGCATTCCGCTTTATTGAGGCAAAGCATCATAAGTGGTGGCGATTTGCGCTTGGCTTCTAGTCTGCATCGGGAAATGCTGTCTGCTAGCACATCTTTGGTTTTTTTTCTTCATTAGAACTGGTACTTGTAGTCTGATTTTTAGTTCCTCTGCAGAACTATGCGTTTCTTTTGTTTTACACAGCACGCTTTTTCGCACACAACTGTTTACTGTTTATTTTTTTTTCTAAGTGTGTATACTTAGATTAGGGCAGTCCAGATTGAAAGTGTAGTATGCTCGTCGCCACTGTTGTATCCTTGTCGCTATTGTTAAGTCTTGTACTGCAAGAAAGCAAGGGAGAGGATGTTGTTACAGGTGGCAGATATCCTCTTTCTACAGCACAAATGAAGACATGAGTTAATGCGGTTCTTTATTTACATGACTGAAGTATTTACTTATCTTGAACCGGCCGTGTGGCCGAGCGGTTCTAGGCGCTTCAGTCTGGAACTGCACGACCGCTACAGTCGCAGGTTCGAATCCTGCCGCAGGCATGGATGTGTGTGATGTCCTTAGGTTAGTTAGGTTTAAGTGGTTCTACGCTCTAGGGGACTGATGACCTCAGATGTTGAGTCCCATAGTGCTCAGAGCCATCTGACCCATTTTGACTTATCTCTTGCTATAGTGTGGTCACTACGTACTATCGTAACCTACAATGAACTACACCCGCTCTGCGAATAATTGACAGACACCAGATTGGAATGTGAGTTAGTGCGGCCCTCTGATCAGCGGCGGCGGGCTGTCTAGAGGGCGCTGGCGCCATGCTGCTCGTTGGTATGTCTCTGGTGACCCTCGTGATAGGCGCGCTTGATTCTATGCCTGCTATCGATCTTCGTGCTATATCTTTGCCGACTTGTGTGCTGGCGACAGCTTACGCCAGCACAGAAAGAACACCACTGCAGCATTGCCTGGACACAGTTATCTAGTAAATGTAGGAATATTGCCCTCTGGATACAATGTGCAGAAACTGTCATTGCTTGAAATACTAGGGATGAAAAGGAACTGTAAAAATCATCCTAAGCAGCTACTGATTGAGCAAATATGCTCCAGATTTTCAGCAGTGCGGTCTAGGGCGCCTTACCACTGTTCACACGGCTCCTCCTGTCGGAGGTTCCAGTCCTCTCTCGGGCATGGGTGTGTGTGTTGTCCTTAGCATAAAGTTAGTTCAAAATGGTTCAAATGGCTCTGAGCACTATGGGACTTAACATCTGAGGTCATCAGTCCCCTAGAACTTAGAACTACTTAAATCTAACTAACCTATGGACATCACACACATCCATGCCCGAGGCAGGATTCGAACCTGCGACCGTAGCAGTCGCGCGGTTTCGGACTGAAGCGCCTAGAACCGCTTGGTCACAACGGCTGCCACCTAAGGACATCACACACATCCGTGCCCGAGGCAGGATTCGAACCTGTGACCGTAGCGGTCACGCGGTTCCAGACTGAAGTGCCTAGAACCCCACGGCCACACCGGCCGACATAAAGTTAGTGTAAGCTTGATTAAGTAGTGTGTAAGGCTAGAGACCCATGACATCAGCAGTTTGGTCCGATAGGATCTTACCACAAATTTCCAAATTTTTCCAGGTATTCACCACTTTTTCATACTAACGAACCTGACGGGTTGTCCGATCCATTATTGTCTGTGCCGCTTATAAACAAATTTCCCAGTTGTTTATTTAATTATTTTAGTTTTCTGTAACTGTGGATGTAACAGTTCCACATTTAGTGCAGCTATATTTAGTATTATGAATTGAAGTCTTTGAGAGTAGTAAATTTTATGTTGTTTATTTCCGTACCATTGTGCATAACACGTGTATCGACTATGCTAGACAGTGACCTAGTAATTTGAAACCTAGGTCACAGACAACAAATGGTAAAAGAAGGGATATTTCAATATAATCATGTTTCATCAAGTACTCACTGTGAAACCAACAGAGACTGTAGTTCGTAGCATTCAGCGCTCTCTTTTTATTTTTTACTTATAATCCTAACTGTACACTTAGTAGTTCGCCTGTATCGGTACAATTTCATCGACGACTGTGTAATAACAGACTGCTTAGGCTTTCAGTTATAAAAGCAAGTCGGAATCTTTTTTTAACTTCTTTGACGCTTTAACAGACAAGTAAAAGAAGAGATATTTCAATCTGATCATGTTTCATCAAGTACTCACTGAAAAACCAACAGAGGCCGTAGTTCGTGGAATTCAGCGCTCTTTTTTTATCTTTTACGTATAATCCTAACTTTACACAAAGAACCGCGTATCTTCCTCTTAATAGTTCGCCTATATCGGTACAACTTCATAGACGAATGTCTAATAACAGACTACTTAGATTTTCAGTTATAAAAGCAAGTATGAAGCATTTTTTTTAAAGCATTGTGGGTGAAACGGACATGAGGTCACGTGTCAAATACGGGACGTGTGTAACAAGTGATTTAAATATCATATAACCAGACAAAAAGCACTCACAAATTAAACTAATAAATAATACTGGTTACCATATGCTGACTGTTAATTTGTTATTTAATTTATATCGTTCGAAGGACTAATCTAAAGGTCAGTGAGGAAGCAATTAAACTGGCAAATTGCTTGTTCTTTTACAGTACATCTCAGGGCAAACAGCACCTAGAAAGCTGAGTGCTTAAGATGTTACGAGAAAAGAGATGCCGTTTTGTTGCCCGTTATCGACGTCATGTCAGTTAGGATGCAAAAATGATGAATCAGGGGAGTGATGCAGTTTTCAAGTAAAGTAAACACCTAAACGAAAAGTGCTAATCTTTAGAAATGCCTCTGATAGTTTGGTTTTTACAATTTTAATGTAGCTTTAGTGTTATTTTACACGCGAACTTGCTGTAGACCAACCATCGCTCTATATATACGATTTCTCTAATGTCTGACTGTATCCCTCGACGATCTTCGTTGATGCATGAACGGGGAAGAAAACATGTTTTGAGAGACTGGAGGCAAAGTTAGAGAACCGGCAATCTCTAAACTTGAATGCTGCATTCACATTTTTGCTGAAGCTCGCATTTAGTAATGTACACGAATTCCTGCGCAGTAGTAAACTTGTTGGATGCAGATTTCTATTACAGGCGTAATACATTGCTTTCTTCTGTGATTCAATGTAGGTAAGCGGTATTAATTTTCTCGTTTCGTTATCCGCTAGAGCAGTGGTTGTGGAACTGCCCCCGACAGATCCCATGCGGTCTGAATCTAGTCGTGCGGTCCACTGTTCTCAGATGTATTTTATAAAAATATGGGTGTAGCAACTAACAATCAAATCCAAAAACGCCAACTAACGTTACGAACTTAATAAAAGTGTAATTTTCCTGGTCAGTAACAAACAAAAATACTTACATATTTTATTACTTGCTCCGTTCTAACTGTTGTTGAATTCGGCTGCGAACTAAGTAAAATTGCTTGCTTATTCCAGGGGCAGAGGGGTAAACAGCACGGCCGCCGCAGGGTTGGAAGATGTGACAGGAGAAATATTTTGTTTATCCACCAGTTCTGACAACTGATGGGTGTGTATAACTCGTACCGTTCAGCAGCTACGGTATAAGTTTTGACACGTAAGTAACGTGGATTCGTGAACGCCAAGTACAGTGACGCTCATCTTCAAACGCGCTACGTATTTGTAACAAGAAACATGAAACTAAATTAAAGTTCTTGTAATACCACGACATGAGTAGAAGCAAAATGACATTCAAAAAATTTTATAAGTATTTACGATCGTGTCTCATATTGCATAATGCATTTTAATATCAATAAATAAATGTTGCTATTCAATTAATCATCCGCTCACAGAGACAACACAACAACACTTCTTCAGGTAATTACAGTGGCCGCTGAGGGTAGCAGCAATTTCATACAGAGAACAGTCGACACGATATCTTCCGCATGGTGCCGACTTTTAACGATCATCACTTGTGGGCCGGTAGCTACTCTGACCACACCCTTACTATTTTTAGACTTTTGGGTGTTCGTAGTGTAGTAATTTGTGTGTGTTACGAATTTCTCAATAATCTAAGTACATATGCAACCCGAGGTGCCACCTCACAATGGCAATATTTGCTCTTGAGCAAAAAATTTTGAGGACAACTGCGCTAGAGGATATAAATAACGAACCTCTTTATATCCTATACTATTTGGTTTTATCATTGGCGGAAGATTAAACACCTAATAGACGATGTAGTATGAGAAATTAAAGTCCGAGATTCTTCCAAGCAGAACTTCCTGTCTGGGAGAATAATTTATCGAGAATACGATCGGATTCCTGTCTCCAGTGGGCACAATGTTTGTTGTCACCATCAGACGCGAAGCCTACAGCATCCAAATATAACGGCAAGTTTCCAGAGAGGCTAAAAAATCTTCACCTGGTTTCGACGAGACTCATGTGTATATTTATTAACTCACTGTCTATAATACAACATTACAATGCTAGAAATAGTAACTGTAGCCTAACATCTTAGTACGTTACGCCAAACAAAAACATCATCTCCAGTCTTTCTTCTACTACTCGTTCTGATGTCAGTGGCTTATCTGTCGATGTTACTCCATATGGTACTTTCTGAAACAATCTTCGTGTCTCTTCTTCGATGTCCTCGTTGTAAGAATGCTTTGTAGTTTCAAGCCCAGCATGTCTAGCGTATCACCCACTATTGTGACTTCATGGCTATTCTATCTCCAAGTATCGTACCCACAAGAACAGAAAAATCAGTACTCCTTAATCATAGCAACATGGACATGTACCCAAGTATTGTGTTCGTTGGATCCAGAGATACCGTCAAATACCGAGGATTATTTTCTCATCAACCGCTTGATAACCTGAAGAGTCAGAACGTCTTATTTGTTTTTTAGTACAGCTGTGTCACGTACCATGAGTGTAATTTTTATCATTATATTTACTGATTGGCAGTAGTAGTAGTATTACCCTAAGACCAAAAAAAAAAAATTAATTCCCACAGAGCTAATAAACCATGTGGCTATTTGTACTGTGACAAATGAGGAAAAGTAACGCCAAACTAGTTCAGGAAATGTAGAAGGTAGATGCACACAACTCACGCAAGGGTAGGATTTGGCGACTATGGCGTTATGTTTTCTATTTACCTCTGAGATTTCTGTCCTAATCAGCTACAACGTAAGACTGTTTCATTGCTATAGTGAAGTGTGATGTTACCATATGTGAGCTAGAACCGTCTAATTAAGAAAGTGGAATGAAGATTCGGTAGTGTTGGTTATACAATTTCAGCTGAGAAAAGCACAAAAAGGCGAATATGTTCCTCCTTAAAAGGCTGTGACAGAAAAGTGGGGGAACTAGCTGCCTCAGTCCTCATTCCGCCTCCCTCACCAAAACTTTTGGTATGTGAACGCAGAACGTTCTAAATCCTCTTACCCAGTCTCTCTTTGTGGTGAAGCCTTCGTACTCAGCATCTCCTTCTCACTGCCACTGACTACATGTGCCTCTATACGATTGTCTCCTTTTTCTCAAATTGGCACTTTCTCTTGTCTGTCGCTCCCACTGCCATTGTCCTCATCTCTTTCTCTCGCTCCCTTGACCCCCGTCTCCTTCTCTGTCTCTTTCAATGTCGCTCTGTTGGACTGCCTTTGTCTTTGTCCCATTCTATTTCTCCCCCATTTCCAGTGTCTTTTTCTTTCCGTCTTGCAGTCTGCTTTCTTTCTCTGCAACCACCACTGTCTCCTTGCCATACATGTTCTCAGAGATGGTTTGCTCGGGGTTTTGGAGCCTTGACTTGGAAATTTTAACACATGGGTATGTGAGTGGAGGAAATGGACAAATGTTTTCGTGTTGAAGTTCGCGGGTTTTGAAGAAGGGAGAGGGGGTCTTCCACTTGAACTATCTCCGCCTCTCTTTCTCTTTTACTGGTATTGTCTCTCACTGACCATCTCTATCTCCTCTATCTTTGGCTCCCATTGCTACTGACTTCATCTATCACTCTTTCTCTTCCACTGCTACTCTCTCTCTCCCACCGTCACTGTATGCTCCCTCTCTCTCCCCCATTGGCATTTTCTCTTCTCTCTTCCAGTGTGGCTGTGTCTCTATTACCCGCCTTCAACGAATATTTTCACATACCAAAACTTTTGCTGAGGAAGGCGGAATGAGGATTGAGGTAGCTTGTTCCCCACTTTCCTGTCAGAGTTTTTTTGAAGAAGAACATATTCAACTTTTTTGTGCTCCAACAGGAAGATTTTTCAGCTGGTTCTCTCCTTTTACTTGTTACAGCAGGGTGTGCTGCTTGTACAGGGTGGAGAAAAATTGTGTCAGGAAATATTAATCCTGGGTAGCTGATGCCAGTAGGAACCAAAGTTACTAATGTTATGTAGGTCGACAACGCACAATTTTTTTACAACGGAAACTTGGCGCAACGCTGCCGATTGGCCGCGGGATCGCCCTGTTGGCGGTTGCTCTGGACGACACATGACCGCGAATGCTTTGCCTGCAGGAGATGGCGATGTATCCAAGGCGGCCCGCACGCTCGGTGGTAGCGCGCCACTCTGTGGGCCTGGGGGCGAATCCACCGGGATCCCGGCACATCCATTGTGGTTTCATGATAAGAGGTATCGGGAGCAAACCTGTCAACAGCTGTTAGTTCGCGTAAGAAAGTCTTTAACAAATTGTGTCGGCCCTGAAAAGGGCCTTTTTTGAAGTCAGGGCACTGTTTACTTAAAGCAGGTGCTCGAACTGGCGACCCTCTGACGCGAAACAAGCTTGGCAACGTCGAACGGTGTTTTGCCGGAACTCTTTCCAA
Source organism: Schistocerca serialis cubense (assembly GCF_023864345.2). Classification (NCBI taxonomy): domain Eukaryota; kingdom Metazoa; phylum Arthropoda; class Insecta; order Orthoptera; family Acrididae; genus Schistocerca; species Schistocerca serialis. Next base: position 337,806,246 of record NC_064642.1, read on the forward strand.
GGTTACTGGCATTGACCTGATGTAATTGGTGGCATGATGAATGCGATCCATTGATTCCTCTTCATTTCTAGGTGGTTCGTGTCCGGGTGAGTGAACTGGAACCTTGAAGAATACCCACAGGAAAAAGTCCGGTGGCGTGAGGTCTGGTGATGGCGGGGGCCTTTTCCTACGAGCACCTCTGCCAATTATCTGGCCGTCGAAGAGTTCATTTAAACATCCGCGCACAGCACGACTTGTGTTCGGGCGCCCCATCATGCTGCAACCATATGCGTAGCCATGTGTCCAGGGGAGCATCTTCCAGCAGGTCGGGTAAAGTTTCTTGCAAAAAGCGAAGGTAATTTTCCCCGGTAAGTTGGGGAGGTAGATGGACCAGCCCAGTCAGATGGTCACTCACAATACCTATCCAAATGTTGAGCGAAAATCGTTCCTGGTGTCCAGGAACGTATGTGACGTGAGGTTTTCCTCTTGTCAAGTAATGAACGTTTCGACTGTTGGAAAGGCCATCCCGATGGAAGATGCACTCGTCGTTAAACAACACAACGGCGGGAAGTCAGGATCTCGTGCAACACATCGCAGAAACCACCGGCTAAACCATATCCCGTGTTCATAGTGCGCCACAGGATTTAGGTCTTGGACAGGGTGGAAACTAAATGGATGCTGGCCGTCATCCCTCAAAAGCCCCCAGAGTAACCGATGAGTGACCCCCATGTCGTGTCCAAACGCTCGAGTACTCGTAGATGCTTCCTCGAATCGCTCGAGAACAGCCTCTTCAAATGCAACATCTTGTCGTGTTCGAGGTCTTCCAGCACCACCATGATATCTCGCTAACGAGCCTGTTTCGCCAAGTCGGCGGTGAATTGCTGTAAACGTTTGCGGGTGTGGGTGGCGTCTTGCTGGGTACCGTTCCTCATACAACCGTTGAGCTTCATGCACATTACCGTCGGCTAGTCCATAAACAAAAACCGTATTTCATTGTTCTTCAAACGAATACTGTGCTGCCATGCTTACTGCATGACTAAATCACAGCTGATGGGTGTGTGCTCCGAAGCGAATCTTACGTGTGAATGCCTCTGACGTGAGGTGGAGACAAACAGCAAGACCTATTCGACACGTGTACGTACCACGTTGGGGCAGCAACGGGGCGAGGGACGTTTGTATGTGTGAACCGACAATCATAGCGTTGCCCGTCAACAGACGAACGGCAACAGGACAATCCCCTGGCCAATCGGAACGCGTTGCTCCAAGTTTCCGTAGTTTAAAAATGGTGCGTTTTCGCTCTATACAACATTAGTAATTTTGGTTCGTCCTGGCATCAGCTACCCTGGTTTAAAATTTCGTGACAATTTTTCTTCACCATGTATAAAACGAAATCTGTAAGTCAGTAAAGTTTTGACACCTTGTTTGTATAATTCGACACATTTCCACACTAGCACATATGAACAATAAATAAGTACGTGTAAGGTAACACAATATCGTCTCCCATCCAACACAAGTTCACTATAAACTACTTTATATAAACATGCACAACATTTTTAGACTACATCTACAGTATACCAAAAAATGTGATGTTTGTTTTGCAAGTACAAAGAATTTCATGTGACAAAATAATTTTCTGTAACATGCTTACGTCGCCAGGTGATACCATCGAATAATTTCCAGGTCAAGACAGCCCGTATGGCGTAGAGTTATCATTATATAGAACAGTTCGTTATAAAATTTTATTGCCGATAAAATGACGACTAAAAAGATAATTTCGTGGTTTTTCGATGTTTCCTCAGGAACTGCCCATGAAAAAGTGGTGCTCCTTTAAGCTGTCTAAGGCCCACTATAGACTACACCTAATGCAAAAGAACCAACCGATTTGCTCAATTTTCCGGGGCTGGAGGAAGTGCGTTATGGTTAAATTTGTGGGAGAATTATGTGATGTGCTTGAAGTTAAGGCAAACACAAGTTTCGTATTATCATAGCTGCACATCACTGCTTGTTGTCTAATTACGTGGTGTCATTTGGGCACTTATTTACCCCAGTCATTTACTATGGCAGAAAAGGATTGAAATCTGTCCATAATGTGGAGACTAAGTTATAGCGTGTACAGCCAGAGAAAATCCGTGCCACAATCAAAAACGATTTTGTTTATGTTTCTGTGGTAACGCGTTATTGTTGCTGCTGTTCTAGGCAATAAGGCTTTCAGCCAGTGCTTTTATAGCTCTTCGCACTTCGCAGTTTAAAGCTGTCCTCAGCACTGCTGTCGGGGATCTTCTTTCGCCTAAGGCACCATAGATTGCTTAGTTATTCTTAAAAGTACAAATACAGCATACAAATTACTATGAAAAATCTTTTAAAAATTAGCTGTAATAGTAATTTATGGAATACTTGTTTACATGCGATATTTTTGTTTCCTTTCCATTAGGTAGAACCAGTAAATACCTACGTTAATCCTCTCTTGAATAAAGGAAAGAATTATTTTTACTTCACATCCCTACGCCGACAGCAAAAGTTAAACGTTTTTTAGACTGTCATCTGTCAGCCAAAGACCTAAAAGGCTATGCATATGACACTAAAATCAACCATGTCGATTATTTCTCCACGCCATTCATTTTAATCCGCTGCCCTCGCCATTACCCTATGTGTGTTAGTGGTGTCTTATCACAGCGGTATACTTTTCCACATAGTGAGTCATACATGTACCACGTCCGATCGAAATTTTACTATTATTCTACAGCTGTGCGTAACATGTCACCCTTTCTTACTGTCACCCCACTATTGGTGGTTAAAACCCATCGGCACTGTCACCAGTTAGTACTACAACCTTGGAAATAATGCATTCGACAGTAATATAGTTTTCGATTATTCCCCCGGTAATGGTGCCTTAACCAAACACTGTATGTTCTATATTGTAAGTCATATATACAACAGGTTTTGTTGAAATTGCAACAGGGATTCCAGAGTTATGCACACATGTCTCTACTTTCCCATCTCGACTAATAGGGTGCTAGGTGTGTCTTATCTCCACGGTAAGTGTTTCCTGGTACTGAGCCATAGGTACTCCAGGTTTCGTTGAAATTGCTTCTGAAATTCTAGGTCTACGCTAAAGCACACCCACGCATCTATTTGAACACACACACACAAGAAAACTAATATTTTTGTTCCTTATATTTAAAACTATTAATGTGTTCCATCAAGCAGTGATGGAATTATTAATTAAACCCATCAGGTGTTGTCTTTGATGCAGTGCATCACTTCTGAAAAAGTTACTCGATGAATGTTGAAGAACAAAGAAAACGAAGAAGTAGACGGAGTGTAGTGGTTATGTTTCGTCAATATACCCATATGTTGTGAGCCCCTGATGAACATTACGCATTGTGCAAATTTATATACATGCATACATCCAAATATATATAACAATAATAAGAAGAAAGGGTACATAAATAAAGAGATTAATAGAACTCAAGTATTTTCAATTAATGCCCAAATTTTAGTCATTAGAGGTACTCTCCTTTGCGACCGTGTTAAGCTGAACTTACTTTCTTGTAGTAGAGATCTACACACTATGTTAGGTGCTTCTTCTTCCGACGCCGCAAAGCTTATTCTTTGTGACCGTGTCGGTAATGTAATTTTCATTTATCGGACATCTTCACCAACTGCAGGCAGGAAGAGGTGACATGATCTTTTCGTGGTGCGAAGAAGAAAATAAAAACGCCACATATTTTTGCACTGAGAAAAATTATTATTCAGGTACCGTGAAAGCTACTAGACGCATCTCATATCTAAACACGTCCCCTCTCCACGAGAACTCAAGACATAAGGTGACAAAAAATTGAATGAGGTCCTTATCATTTGTTCTCGCCTTCCGGCGTAGCAAAAAACATCTTTTGCGGGCGCTTACAGCGGTTATCATTGGCTTTTCCTACGTACCAATACAGCATGTTCTGCAGCAAAAGAGAGAGAGACACAGAGAGAGAGAGAGAGAGAGAGAGAGAGAGAGAGAGAGAGAGTGAGAAAGGTCCTGCAGAAAGTGTCGCTACGCTGTTCATTTTTGGAACAAAACCTACGTCCAGCTTAGAGACAGAAGTGATACACTTTTTGCAGGACCTGACCATCACTTTGCAGGACAATGGTCAAGCACGTACAGTGCAAGCTGTTACTGATTTTTTTGACTGATGGGGCTGCTAGGTGCTATACCACGTGCTGCACTCCTGTGACTTACGCCCTAGTAAGTTCACCTCGATTTCTAAACTGAAGGAAACACTTCACAGCATTCGCTTCAGAACTGCTACAAATTCGTCGGTATATAGACCGCGCCGCTCGATCTGTCAACACAACTGGCACTGCTAAGAGTATCCTACGACTTCCACATCGTTGTCAACGGGCTATACACAATGCTGGTGACTACTTTGGAGGTCAGTAAAACTTTGAAACACGTATCTATTTTGTACGAGCTGTAAGTAAATAAAGTTAAAGTATTTAGCACTTATCACCCAACTTTCCGAGTCGTACAACATCATAAAATTCGGCTCTTGCACCTTTTATCGTTTTCCTACATAATGTTCTTTTGATTGATCCATGTATGGCTTGTTACTTAGACAGTTTGTGGTTTATTTCAAGATCAATATCATAATATACAGGGGTAGATAGATATATGGAAACATCAAAAACAAAACCCATTACCACATATGGTGTAGTAACCCGTTGTCGTTCAAAAGAGCATCCATTAGTCTTAGAATGTTTAAATTGGTATGGTGTTTAAGTGAATTTTATACCATTTTTCCCGCGAAATAAAGGCAAGATAAGTTAACGATAGCCGGCCGGAGTGGCCGTGCGGTTCTAGGCGCTAGAGTCTGGAGCCGAGCGACCGGTACGGTCGCAGGTTCGAATCCTGCCTCGGGCATGGATGTGTGTGATGTCCTTAGGTTAGTTAGGTTTAATTAGTTCTAAGTTCTAGGCGACTGATGACCTCAGAAGTTAAGTCGCATAGTGCTCAGAGCCATTTGAACCATTTGAACCAAGTTAACGATATGGTGGTGGATAGATATTACGCATCCTTCCCTCCAAAATAGACCTCAAAGGCTTAACAATATTGTTATTTATCGACTGCGATGGTCAACGGAGAAGCGACAGTTCATACTCGTGCTGACAAAACCAGTCCTGGACGATATGAGCTGTATGGCAGGGACCCTGGCGTCTTGGAACAGTGCGTCGCCACTGGGGTACAAACATTGTACCATAGAGTGCACCTGTTCAGCCGAAATGGCCACATAATCCTTGGCCGTAATGCGACCTTGTACAGTTACCAGGGGATCATGGGATACCACATACCGTTGCCTAGAAATCACTGAACCCCTGTCACGTTTCACTCATGGGTTGAAAATTCTTCGACAACATGGAAACAGTGTGAAACAAAACTCATCCGACCAAATGACATTCTACCATTATAGCATAATGGCTTCGGTACCACGTTTCTTTGTTGCGGGCATTTGCATCACTGGTGCGTGATTTTGAAATTACAAAAAGGTTTCAAATAAATTTATTTTATTTATTTATTTATTTAACCTGATCAGATTAGGGCCATCAGGCCCTCTCTTACATCGGACCAGTGTTCCACACATGCAGCATTTCACACATCAGAGTTACATCATGACCATACTTTAAATGAGAAAATAAGCTTACTCTAGTGACAATATGAATAAAGAGTAGTGACTAAGACCTAATAAAGTAAATGCGGAAGTATTTTTAAAACAGATGCTATACGTGCAGATTATGATAAAAGCAATAATAATAACAGTAAAAAAATGTAATAATAATGATAAACATGATTAAGACCTAATAAAGTAAATCCTGGCAGTATTTTTACAACAGGTGCTATACATACAGATTATGATAAAAGCAATAATAATAACAGTAAAAAAATCAAATAATAATGACAAACATGAGAAGGATTGGCAATAGTAATGAAGGTTTGTGCAGATGTACATAATATCTTGGTGTGTAAAGTAGATGTTTACTAGTATGGCGAGTTTTGGGGAAGGGAGATTTAAGGAGGGGGAAAGAGGGAAGTAATGAGGTGAAGTGCATTCATGTACAGAGGAAGGCATTACTGTTGCTTAAGTAGATACGTCATTAACTGTTTTTTGAAGCCGGACATGTTTTTAAGTTCTCCATCATAACGAGGGAGGTTATTCCAGAGTCGGGTTCCCGCTACTGTAAAGGACTTGGAGAAGGTGACTGAGCGATGCAGTGGAACGGAGAGGATTTTATTATAATGGGAACGTGTGTTTCTGTCATGTTGTTCCGACATGAGCGTTAGGGACGAGGAGAGATATGAGGGACAGTGTACATTTATAAGGCAGTAGATGAGACAGAGTGTATGGAAATCTCTGCGTTTGTCTGCACGCAGCCAGGACAATTTTGCATATGCTAGTGAAATGTGATCAAAAAGTCGAACGTCACAGATATATCGGACGCAGGCATTCATGACCAGTTCTAGACGTCGGGAATTTTCCTGAGAGAGGCATTGTAGGATAATATCGATGTAGTCAATGATTGGGAGTATAAGCGTTTGTACTAATTTCTTTTTCAGTTACGTGCTCTGTCCAATTTAGATTTTCATCTATTATTACTCCCAAACTCTTTGCTGAGGGAGAGAAGTTAATATTTGTTCCATTTAGGATAAGAAGTGTTTTGGGCTAATGAGCTTAGAGTGACCAACAAGTACCGCTTGGGATTTAGATGGATTTAGTTTTAGACCTATGTCCTGTGCCCATTTTGACAGTGCATCGAGGTCAGTATTGAAATTTTCAATAGCTTTCTTGAGATTGCTTGGTTTCGCACTTAGATACAACTGAAGGTCATCAGCATACATATGTTATTTGCAATAGGTCAGAACCGATGACACATCATTGACATACAGACAGAAGAGTATAGGACCTAATACTGAGCCTTGGGGAACGCCTGACACTACCTGCCGCCATTGTGATTTTAAATTCCCAGACAGGACGCGTTGCTGACGAGACGTCATGTATGAGCGAAACCATTGCACTGCACTTGGTGAGAAATTTAGACCGCTAAGTTTAGCCAGTAAGATGTCGAAGTCGACAGTATCAAATGCTTTGCTGAAATCTAAGAAGCAAATGATAGGCGCTTCTTGTCTGTCCATGGCAAGTTTCAGGTCATCTGTCACTTTTATCAGAGCGGATGTTGTGCATCGATGTTTACGGAAACCTGATTGGTATTCGTCTAGTAGGTTGTTAGTAGTTAGGTAGTTGGTGAGCTGGTCATGAACTATATATTCTAAGGCCTTTGATAGTGCAGGAAGATGGCAGACGGGGCGGTAGTCAGAGGGTGCTGTGGCGATGTCCTTTTTAGGCAGTGGCTTAATTTGTCCCAGTTTCCAGGCCTCAGGGAAAACACTTGTGATTAATGAATCGTTGAAAATGTCAGTTATAGAGGGCAGTAGTTGGTCAATAATAAGTTTTACCATCTGGATAGTGATACCATCATGTCCAGTAGATGCTGATCTAATCCGCATTATGGCTTTCTTGACAGTACGGCAAGTGACGTGCTGTAGATAGAATTTTTCTTTGCTACAGTCGTTCATCCCCATGAAGTAATCAATGATTCTCTGGTTTTTTTTTTTTTTTTTTGCGGCTCTAAGCACTATGGGACTTAACATCTGAGGTCATCAGTCCCCTAGACTTAGAACTACTTAAACCTAACTAACCTCAGGACATCACACATATTCATGCCTGAGGCAGGATTCGAACCTGTGACCGTAGCAGCAGCGCGGTTCCGGACTGAAGCACCCAGAACCACTCGGCTACAGCGGCTGGCTTTGAAATTACAGCTTGCCCTGCTATTTCCTGCTTGAGTCTCCTTGCTCTTGTTTTTGCGTTCACGGTATTCACGAGTACTATATTCAGTTCTGCAATGAATTTTGAAACTGTCGCCCTTTTATTTTTCGTGACGATGCTCTTCAATGACTGTCCATCTCGATCATTCAACAAACACTTTCGCCCGCGATGTGACGTAGAGTTGATGTCCCGCTTTCCCTGTATGCGGTATAAAAAATTCGATACGGTGTCTCGTGGAACACTTCAGTTACCTTGGTTATCAGAGCATTTACCATACGAGCACCGAAAATTTGTTCACAATAGAATTTACTTAGCTCCGATATAGTGCACGCAGGAGTAAACGGAACAGAGTTGTGAACACGACTGACACTGAACGAACGTACTGAGGACATTGCATGGGTGTCGTCCTTGGTCAAATACAACAGCGCAACCTGCAGGCTTCGATAGCATCTGTATTTATGTTCAAGCATTCATTTTCCCAAATATTATGTTCAACCCCTACCTATCAAGGCCGAGCTTTTGGAAATGAGACACCAGCTTAATAGAGCTATTATCTAGGGTTAGTTCTTTTTTAACAGGGTATTCATCTCTGTAACCAGTACAGTCCGTCTTTTTTTGCAGAGATTTTCATGTACGCCCAAGCAGTTCTGTTGAAGGATATGCACACATCTCTGACGGTCTTCTTCTGTTGTGTAATAACCCGATAATCAGCAGAAAACTACGTTTTTAGTTCTATTCTTCCATTTGTGAAATTTGCTTGTGACACCAAACGAGATGCAGATCACTTATGACGACTTAATCATTGCTGTATGTTGTGTGAAAGAATGATTCATTAGATCTCGTCCTTGGTCAAATACAACAGCACAACCTGCAGGTGATAATAAAACAGCGAATCATGCCAATCGATTGTCAATCTCTAACTGTAGTCAAAGCTTTTGTTCCAATTTCCTGCAGATAAATATGATTTACTTGAAGCTATAGTATCTCTAATAATATAAAAGATGCCTTGCTATGGTGCCGTGTCATATTGTAAAATAGCTAGAACTGGATAAAACGGCCGTTCCGGTCACGGATATAATTATCCTCTTATGGATCTACTTTTAAAAAAAATGAGTTTAGATGCGGGAACCTACACGGTTATACGTAGTATCTCTGGACTACGAGCAACATTCTAATGCGAGGCAGTTTTATGCGTCACAGCAATGGTTGCAAGTCGTTCAAAGACTATTCTCCTTCATTTTACATCACACAGTGTTAGCGTAGCAATTCAGACAAAGCATTTTTTTTGGTCAAAGGATGTAATAGGACGCTTGTGGACATCATAAATGCATTATTGAGCTGCTTAGACGGTAGCAAAGTGGCTCCGTAGAAGTTGCACAACTTTGTGGAGTCATAATTTAGTCTGTTATTATGTGCCCATTGTTTGCACAGGGAAAAAAACCTGACGTTTACCGTAACAGACAGTGACAAGCGGGGCGCGGCACCCCTGGTTATGACAGGCTGAATTCATGAATTCCTCACGTCCTGACTCCCTCCCTGGTTCGGCGACTAATCATCGTGAATACCCACCTACGGGAGACCACCGTCAGTGGCGTGGAGACAATTCCTAGCATTCCAGCGAGATGCGCAAACTCGAAGGAGAAATCGGACGTGGAAGACGAGAGAAATTCTTGATCGACGATTTGCCTCTCTGTCCAGAAAGTGGGGTAGGCAGTGATGGAGGACGCGAAATGTGTAGGAAGTAAGGAAGATTAATTATTAACGTGCGCCAAACTCATTAGAGACGGCTCACAATCTTGGAATGTGCATGGAAGAGGAACAAATTCGGCTCTGTCCGTTTCAGAGAAATCATCGTGGCATTGGCCGTAAGCGATTTAGGGAAACGACGTACAACCTTAAGCATTATCTGCGGGCCTGATTTTAAACCATGGTCTTGTTTCCTATCCGGCCGTTCATGGCGGCTTCGGTACGGGAAACATTCGTTCGCCTTCAGTTGTCCGTTGATAACTCAACAGATCTCTCCCAATTATCGAACGAAGAAAAAAAGTCCGTGGCTATAGCAGATAGATTCTGATCCTTCTTGTGAAAATAGGGCAAGATGGGCACTTAACTCCACAGGTAGGTTGCAATAATGCGTCGTGTCTCACTAGGGAATTTAATCTTCATTATCAACGGCCATTACGGTCTAAACTAAAGTGTGCTAACGTCTCTATTCGTTGCTGGCATTCAACTTTATTTAACTATCAGCTAGTCATCGACCAGGTATGGACGCCAAGGAGAGCTATGAAGTATCCATTTCCGTTAGGAATTAAAGAAACTCATTTTTAGAGTAATCTACATTAGCATATGCTTTATGTTCCGCTATTTGAGTTATAGGGTAAAATCTTAGAAATTGTCGCGCCTTTTAAATTGTACCACTAACATATCTAGCAGGCTGTCTGAATGGTCACGCCAGATGTTGGACAGAATGTGTATAATGGGACTGCAGTGCCTGTGTTATTATGTATGCGGCGCAAAATTCCTTTGGATATGCATGCATACGTAATGGATGTGCGAGTACAGGTTGTAGACGCATGGTTGACGATATATGGAAGTTAGGGTCTGGCGGTGGGTACTGTACAGATTGCCAACTGGTAAGGCGAGCCTAAGTGATAAGCGGGAAACCGGGGTTCGAGTCTCCGTCCAGCGCGGATTTTCGTTGTCATTCCACTGATAGACTGAATGTTTATCAGGTTGTATCTAGCTGTTGTACAAGAGTAGGTCGACAGATTGTTGACAGTTTTGGCTTGGAATCGTTAAGTTTACTTTGTGCTCTGAGAAAATAAATATTTTGTTGTGAAGTTAAGCATTTGTACTCTTACAGATATGTAGGTCCATTTATAATGAGTATAGCATATAACTATACTCATTCAGCACTGTTATATTTGTTGCCTGGTAAAAGTATATGCAGAGATAATGGGGTAATAACGCTTTAACTGACTCCGCACACCAACCATACGTTGTATCTACATTGTATTTTTTTAAGCCACTTGCAGATTGTTACAAACAAGCAGCTGAAAAATGGCTTCGTACAAATCTTGACATCAATATTAGTCAGTCAGCAATTGCTCAGCTGTCGGGAGAGTCATATGGCAGGGCTGCAGCTGTAAAAAATGCTATCAGTGGCTTCCTCAAAACTGGAATCTGGGCATTGGAATCAGACATTTCTCAGTATTCGGACTCCCTGGCTACTAAATCCAGTCCATCATGAAAAACTAGAAACCAGAAAGAAGAAATGAGTGAAAAGATAAGTCAAGAACTCCCAAGAAAATCTAAACAAACTAATGGAAATTATGCGCTTCTGAATCCTTTAACTTCCTAACTAGGAAAGTGTCAGTAGACCCACAAGATATCTCCTCTATACCAACTACACAAAAACGAATAAGAAATTGAGCAACATTGCCTGCAGTAGAGATCACAGGTAGTCCCTAAGAGGCTCCTCCGTGACTAATAATCTATGGAAAATAAAATGAGTTCTAACAGAACTAAAACTGGAAAAACCAAAAGTAGCAATACGTCATCAAGTTGGTTCTGCAAAATATGCGAATTGACCAGTTGGCAGAAATGATTAAGTTCCTCAAAAAGTGTGTGTGTGGTTCTATACCGTCAGTGCGAAAGTAAGAGCGATGAAAAAGTATTTTATTGTGATACCTGCAAACTTAAATGAAGAGTTAATGTTGAAACTCTTCAGTATAAGTCCAAAAGTTGCTGAATATTTTAGGCAATGAATATGTATTCAGGGTCTAGATTTGTTTGCTAACGTCTTAAAATTAACGTAAATATTGGGCATATAAATTTCTCTATTTCTTGAGGTACCTGAAATAAAACTTGTAGTGGTACAAATTAGAACAACTTCTTATAAACTGTCTATTTTGCTCCTGTCTACGTATTTTGTTACAGCTTTTAGATTGAAACGCATTTATTTTCGAAACTTTCAGCGTATGTGTTTGAGAAAATACGTTATACATTATTAGCATGTCATTTAGATACGATAATGTGTATTAGAGTTCAGTATAACCAGAAAAATACCAAGTAGTAAAATTTATGAGACTTTACACTGATTATACTGAGTGTTAATGTCATCTCTGCCTTTCACTCAACCAACCGTTCAACTGTCGGATACCACGTGTAAGGTGACATTGATTCCGTTCCGTATGTTTCAGACTTTCTTTAATTTTACCGCCACGGCCACCACGCGAAAATATTTCGGAACGAATAAAACCCCTTGAGACTTGCCTTCGGAAATAGTCTCTGTGATTTTTAACATTTAATTTTTCCTGGGATTCACTGAACATTTCAGAGACTCTCTGCTAGCCACCAAGCAAACCTATGACGAATCTGACGTCTGTTTATGAAATTGCATATTTTATTATTAATTTCACGTGGTAGAAGACCTGGACCAACGCATAGTAATCAAAAATAGGTCAGACAAGGATTACGTAGACTATGTCATCTTATGCCCTCCTCATTTTAGTTCACTCTGCCTTAAAACGCTGTAGATGACTGTAACTGTTTCCACTGGCTGATTATGTTGCAATACCTATCGATTTCCGTCACATTTTTTTTTTAAAAATGGCTCTGAGCACTATGGGACTTAACATCTGATGTCATCAGTCCCCTAGAACTTATAACTACTTAAACCTAGCTAACCTAAGGACATCACACACATCCATGCCCGAGGCAGGATTCGAACCTCCGACCGTAGCGGTCGCGCGGATCTAGACTGAAACGCCTAGAACGGCTCGGTCACAGAGGCCGACTGTCGCATTGTTAAATTCATTATGTAACATTTGGCGGAATATTAACCTCCATGACTTCCCCACATTTTGAAACAATTTACTGAAACTGTGTATTTGTATAATCGTATAATGAACGCTAACTGACCTGTCGTACTTCCTGCTACTAAGTCTCCAATCTCGTCGTAGCAAGATACCGCGAACTAGGCTGTCGCGAACAACAGTGTAGCCTAATTCTTTTCCCCCAGTCGGGGGTGCCGAAAGGTATCTATTTCCGAATTTTTTTTTTATCTCACCTGTTTACAAATGAATATGTCCAGCTGAAGTAACATTCACCTTCTACGTACCGTATAATTCTCTCTCTCTCTCTCTCTAGTTCTCTCTCCCTCTCTCCGCCAGAACAGGCCTCAAAATCTCTAAATGCGTTGTTGTATCGACTAACCGCCGTGTCATCCCCAGCCGATAGGCGTCACAGCTTGCGAATATGGAGAGGCATGTGGTCAGCACACCGCTCTCCCGGCCATCGTCAGCTTTCGTGACCGGAGCCGCTATTTCTCAGTCCAGTAGATCCTCAATTGACTTCAAAAGGGCTGAGTCCACCCCACTCGCCACAAGTCAAACCGGACAGCACTTAACTTCCATGATCTGAGAGGAACCAGAGTTACCACTGCTGCGATCGAAAAGCTTCCGTTTGAGGGTGTTGCTTCAGTGTATATGCAACGTAGCGCATCTCAGATGCGGGTATACAAGCACTGACTTGTATCCAAGGGATCAGTGTGGTATACGTACCTGTTCTACGTGTGTGCAATGGATACGAAAACGTGCATTATGACGTAGTTATTACCAAATGCGTACAGACATAATCAAAGTTCCGTCATTCTTTTCGTGGCTGCCGATGGACAAACGCTGGTAGATATCCATCGGAGAATGAAAGATGTGTGCAATTAAGGCGAAACATCCATGAAAACTGCGACGATGGGAGCTGCTCTTCATGATAATCCACATCCCAACATCGTAAATGAAACAACGTGTACAGTGGGGGCTGTTACTGAATGGATGTAATACTATTAAAACTTAATTTTTGATATTCGCCAGTACCTTCTGCCTGGCAGCTAGTTTCAGCTCGTAAGTCACGTTACATTATACCGGACAGAACCACTTCGAAACGCATGTGTTGAACCATGAGCAGGTAAACTCACGTGTTGCTGACGAGGTAACGCTACCGAACCACGCGTCTACGATTTGGCTGTCCAATAGGGAGTTTTGGAGGTGGTCATGTGGGGGTGGAACCGCGGTCAGCCGCCGGGAGCGGACACGCCGTCCGTTCTCTTCTGCTGGCAGCTTCCGACCCGGTTAGACGCTCTCCTCTCCTCCTATCTTGGGCAGCAGCCCATTCAGTTTCGGCGGCTTCCCACGGCCTGCCTTCAACCACTTTTTAATGCAATAAACCATCATGTCTATCATAAAATGTTTAACTTCATCACCTCAGCAGGTGCCTACTGCTTTCCCTTCCTCGCCAATCCTGACACATTAACAAACGCGTAAGTTACGCCAATTCGAGGGAGAGACACTAGAGCACCCGCCCCTATAATCCTAATTTCTCCCCTTGAGATTATCGCGCCTTCGGTCACTTAGACAAGACCTTCAAGGGTCGACGAGTCCTGTCGGATGAGGATGTGCAGCAGGCAATTAAGGACTTCTCCACGCAGCAGGATGTGTTGTTTTCCATATGGGTATCCTCAGCCTGGTGTGTCAATGGGACGATTGCCTCACTGCTCACAGCTGTTTTGTCTGACTGGCATATGGATTCTGGAATGTACGGCCTTCGAACAAAAACTTTCTAATTCCCCTTCATTTTTGACGAAGTGATCACTTCTTGCTACCTACTTCATGTTGCCATCTTCGCTTTAATTTTTTATTTTATTATTGTGCGTGATACAAAATTTTATTACGTTGCGAAATCCGCACATTATCTCGCGAGCTGTAAGGCGCTTCTAAGAGAACTGTCATCAATAGAAACAATTTCGTTAGAACTATGAAATCCCTGATCTGACAGCTTTATCTGGAAATCTGACAAGTGTGGTACTCTGTTTGCCTACTGTCAGCTGTTGACAGCAACGGTCTACTCGAAGCAATGCCGACATGAGGGTGCACGGCTGCCACGCAATAGACGTGTGTATGCGTGCACGCACTCACGTATGGTTGTGCGCAGAGCGCCCGCTGTTATTACCTCTGGCGCGGCTGACTGTAATATACGGCGCCTAATACACGCGTGTCCACACAACGTCCAATCAGGCGGAATATTAATCACTTGCGCTACTCCTAAACGCCCTTTAATACAGGATTCCTGACAGGCCATTAATAATAAAAACACGTAGATTCAGCTCTCTGTTTTATGTGTCATAAGAACTCTCCGTGCGCATGATCCCCGGCCGTTCATCAAACGCTGGCGTGGGGTGGCGTGGCGTGCCGTGTAATTTACTTGAAGGTCTCCACTCGTTTGTGTTCCTTTTTCCGCTTTCGCCCGCGCGCTCGTCGGCGTCCTTTTATTATTTTTATTCTCCGTCCCTCTCTTTGACGCCCGGATAGACACGTCAAAATAAATTGGTGCTTATTGTACTGGGTGCTTTACGGCACTATTGTGGGACCGTACTGTGAACCTCGGAATGCCCTCTCCTTCCATAAAATACGGCGAAGCGATAACACAATTATGCAAACGAAAGTTCAACATGTAATAATAAATGCTGTACACGTCGGGAAAGACGAAATACTAGTGACAGAAACATATTTTCTGCGGGCTAAGAATGTGTTATTAAGCTGGAACTAATTCTTGAAGACTAGTTAGATTGCCGGGTACCCTAATTTATACATACCATTCATCATACGGCTGCCAGCAGTTTCGCATTTTCAGGTATCAAATATGACATTATTGCTCGGGCAGCTCCGCTGTAAGTGTTATCCACAGGCCATGCAAATATGTCAACGTGAGAACATTATTTCATTCTTTCGCAATGTTATCAGGGGGCAGAGTAAATAATGAATACTGAACTGAAGCTAAATTTTCGGATAAATTCACAAATAAGGCTAAGGCTAGACCCATTATGAGCAAGAAACCGTAGTTGATGCTATACCGCCCTGAGAGCGTATGGAGTGCATGCCCTTTTACAGAGGATGGTTGTAACTTATGATCAAGAGAAGACATTTAGGACTGTAAGAAAATGCAATAACCAGTACAGAGCATTAATTATGAACCATTCCAGAATTGTTGTATCAATGAGCGAAGATGATACTATATGGGAACGTCGTCTATATTCATCGCACAAGAAACCCCCTTACTGCGAGGTAGCAAACAGCCAGTGATGTTTAAGGCATTCGACGCCCCACATATTGTGTACCATGCCACTACAATCTAGGCCACTAATGGCAACACTGGGTGAGACTTGAGGTATCCAACGGTGAGCACAGCATGAGACTACGGAGCGTAGTTGAAGTGCTTAGTCGACGAGTAACTCATAACAGTGCTACAGTGCTTGTGATGTTGATATAAAGCAAAACAATAGCAACGATAAACGAAGCAAACACTGCATTATAACTACAATAACAGTTGCAGAAATTGACATTTCATCAGAAAGGAACCTGAAGTATTTCGCAGAATGAGAAAGAAGATTCAAATGCTTCAAATGGCTCTGAGCATTATGGGACTTAACATCTGAGGTCATCAGTCCCCTAGACTTAGAACTACTTAAAACTAACTAATATAAGGACATCACACACATCCCTGCCCGAGGCAGGACTCGAACCTGCGACCGTTGCGGTTGCGCAGTTCCAGACTGAAGCGTCTAGAACCGCTCGGCCACAACGCCCAGCGAGAAAGAAGGGGCAGACGAAATACTAGCGACTTTTCAAGGTGAGTCAGTGGACTGTATACACTCGACTGTGCGGACAATGTAAATGGGGAGTAGAATGATGACGATACGTGCTTAACAAGTGAACGTGATACTGAAACGAGTGTCGAGTCGAGTCATGTAGTTCATCATCCCTGTCGCACAAGGAATCACAAATCTCCTCCCCAGTGAAGCGTAGCAAAGAACAGTTATTGTCCAAGGAGCGCATACTAAACATAATTACGTACATGGAAGACCATCCGCAGCATAGTAAAAAAACAATTACAACTGACTTCGAATAAGTTCGCAGCAATAAGGTCGTATAATACCTAAGAAAAACTACGGATATTCAAGGGACGACAAGGCGCACTTGTTCTAAAAACTGGTGTTTGCGAGTTTCAAGGACTCTCGATACAATATACAGGATGTGCTTCATAGGAACCTACTATGTTATGCACATCAAATAGCGTGCGACATAGAGTACGGTGATTTCAGTGGAAGCAGTGGATGGTTGCATAACTTCAAACAGTGCTACAGAACTGAAAGTCGTAAGATTACGAAATTTCAAACAAAGCATCTACTCGACTCTGCACAGAAAACTGTGGAATAGGCCTGAAAATTTGTAGATGAGATAAACAAACTTATTCCATCGTTCAGTAAGGAACTTCTTTTCAAGTTTGACGACAATGGGTTTGAAGAAGAAATGCACATGAGTGGAACTCTAGAAATTAGATGTTCCAAGGGTGATGTGTCAAGATCAACTAAAATCACTTTCTTAATGCATTCGTATAGCATTACACCGACTGTTAAGCTGGGTGTTAAATTATCTGGAAAGTTATTTATTTTGCTGCGGGAAGCTGGAAGTGCCGGCTGCTGTGGCCGAGCGGTTCTAGGCGCTTCAGTCCGGAACTGCGCTGCTACTACGGTCGCAGGTTCGAATTCTGCCTCGGGCATGGATGTGTGTGATGTCCTTAGGTTAGTTTGGTTAAAGTAGTTCTATGTCTAGGGTACTGATGACCTCAGATGTTAAGTCCCATTGTGCTTAGAGCCATTTGAACCATTTTTCTGAAGTTAGAAGTGCTCTGCTTGCTACGATTCTCTCTCGTGTGCGTGATCTTGCAAGGGTAGTAGGCAATACCTATGTCATAGCAAGCAAAATGGGAAAATGGGCGTAAGAAAACTGCAGCTATGCCATGAGCAGTGCTTTTGGCCAATAGTTGGCCAAAATAACTTGCTTTTGCCTGATTCCTGGTCTACTACCCTTCCTGAAAAGTGTGCGGCATTGCAATTCATACTGTCTGGAACCAATGGACAAATTCAGCCTCTGGATGTTTGCTTATCCCTTGCATATAATACACTGTCGTACTACCTACCTTACAGTACAGCCAGTTTCACGATAAGCTCCATGGCAGACTGTTTCACATTCGACTGCATGCCATCACATTCCATCATTTCTCTTCACCCTCCTACACCAATATGATTCAATATGCATTCTTTGAGTGTGGATACCTAGCTTGGCGTCCTGCACGGTTTGTAACACCCCAGGAGTTCGCCTTCGATCTTGATGATGCGAACCTTTATGATCACTGTGGCGTGCAATTTTTCATTCAGATTCATGGTGCAAGTTAAAGGTTCGCTTTGAATGTCGACGGTATCCATTTCGAGAAGTGTAATACATACATTCCACAGAAGGTTTATCTCTGCATCTCCCGGACACTCATTTTCTGTCGTTCTCCTAATGCATTTGATGAGTCAATATAGTAGCTAATAATTTTCCTGTCATAACCGTCGGCACAACAGTTTCAAAAGAGTCTTACTAAAGACTGAACTTGCGAGCTCGCGCTCAAGCGTTCCTTTGTCTGACTTACGTCGACAACGTCTACTTTAGAAATATGAACAGTTAGTCATATGTCACATGCAACCTGTGTGCTACATATAATAATGATACGGAGAGTGTTAGTTTATTTGCTGTTAACATAATCCAGCATTCCACACGGCATATTTTCACATGAACAATAGGAAAATGAAAAATACATTTCCTTCACAATGGAAAGTATATATATGCTACCAGCCAAACCCGATTTTAGGATAAACTAGTTTCACCGAGGTCAAACTCTTTCATCCTGTAAACGATAGGATAAAACAGTTTAGCCTAGATCGAATCGGTTTATCCTGGTTAGAATTTAGATGCTTTAGGATAAACTGGTACGTCTTAGTCTGAACTAATTTTGCCTAGTCGGAACGCATGTTGCACCCTGTACGAACGGAGAATTCCCGGATCATCACTGGCTCGCATCTCGCGCCTCTCAACCGCTCTTCGCTCGCACTGTTCTTTGTTTGGAACGGAATTTTGCATCGACATGTGCGCGTGTTAAGTTATTGGTGCCGTTGAAAAGATTTTATTATAATCCTGTTATAATTATTGTGAGGTGTCATGGATGAGCCTTCGTGTAGTAGACAAGCCAATCAAAAGCTGTGGAGAAATACGTTTCTGGAGGAAATTTTGCAGAATGAAGACAAGAAGTCTTCTCATTATAATGTGTTATCAGTAGACGAATCTGCGGATTTGGTTAAACATGTAGAAAACGCTGAAAAGTTGGAAAAAGAACATCATTACAAAAAAGAAGGTGGGAAGGAAATATAAAATGCTTTATTCCAGGTGATGAACTTTATGATGTGATTGACGCAGCTCATGTAGCTGTGGGTTGTGGTGGTGGCGATAGGATGTTACCCGAGACATCAAAAAAATATGCCAATATCACAAAGGAAATGATGTGCCACTATTTATCAATGTGTGATGTTTGTCAGCAAAAGAAGACAAAAACGAAAAGAGGGCTAGTTTCAAAGCCAATTCTCCATTCGGAATTGAATAGCAGATGCCAAGACGATTTGATTGATTTCCAAACACAACCAGACGGGAATTTAAAATCCATTCTAGTTCACCAAGATCATTTCACAAAATTTGTTCTTATTCGTGCGTTATAATCAAAGAGGGCTGAAGAAGTAGCTTGTCATTTGAATGACATATTCCTAACTGTAGGGGCGCCATGCATTCTTCAATCTGATAATGGCAAAGAATTAGTCAATGATGTTATAAGTGAACTCGCAAAGCTTTGGTCACAACTGAAAATTGTGCATGGAAAACCAAGGCACAGCTAAAGTCAGAGTTCTGTTGAACGTGACAACCAAGACATTGAAAATATGATAAGTTCTTGGTTAAAGGACAACAATTCGACGAAGTGGTCGGAAGGATTATGGTATGTCCAATTCATCAAAAATCGAGCTTATCACTCTGGCATAAAACAATCACCTTACAAAGTATTCCTTGGAATCGAACCTAGAGTAGGACTTTCCACTTCCTCATTGCCTCAAGAAATCATAAATGATGTTCAGGATGAAGATGACCTAAAGAAGGCAATCGAAGATGACAGCAATACTGAACAGTAAGAAGACGGTGATAACGATAACATTGTGAAAATTGACAGAAACGACATTCAAAATGCTACAAAAATTGCGACAGAAAACTTAAAAAAACAAGTTAAGAGAATGAAAGCTTCCTCTGATCCTCTGACAAATCCCAGCCACCAGCTGACACTGTAGATAAAGGCAGAGGTGACCTTCGAAACATAATTGGAGTAATACTTCAAAAGACTGATGAGTGCGTCTACAAAGTTGGCATCAAACATGGCGTACTTCAAAAACATTATAGCAGGTATAATTTTATTAAAATTTTCCACATCTTTTGTAATAAAATATAAAAAAGTAATTGTTTTAACTTCTGATTTCGACGTGTGCATTCAGAAGTTTTTAGATGTGGGAGATATTAACCAGCATATTGAAAACTGCAGCCACAAAACGTTCTGTTGGATCAGGGTAAAGCTTTGTGAAATGCAGCTGCATGAGAAACTGTCCAAGAAACAAAGGCAATTGTAAGAAAAACGAAGTACTCTGCAATTCTAAGTGCCGCCAAAGTAAAGATTGCAAAAATAAGTAAATAGGCAAATTGCAGATAAGGTGATTTTTGTGGATGGATATATGTAAGTTGATCTAGAGATAGACGTGAAAGTACTGATTAGTTAATAAATAACTTTAATAAATCATATTGAATATTTTATTTCTATTCCTTTATTCAGTTTACTTTGAAAAGCTTATAGAGGATACAAACTAGATGAAATTAGTTCAGACTAGGATGTACCAGTTTATCCCAAAGCATATAAATTCTAACCAGGATAAACCGATTGGACCCAGACTAACCTGTTTTATCCTATCGGTAACAGGATGAACGAGTTTGACCTAGGCGAAACTAGTTAATCCTAAAATCGGGTTTGGCCGGGTATATATGTATATATATGCTTTTCATTGTCAAGGAAATGTAGTTTTCGTTCGCCGCGGAACAAGGAGGGAGGAGGGATGGTGGGCCCATCCCCGGGAAAGATCTCCAGTACTTAATGTGATAGCAAACTGAGTGGACCTGGGCCCTTTCTGGAGAGACTGGAAAGAGAAGAAATCGCCATCCCTATACGGATTTGAACCTCCAAGCCTGGAGTCTATCACTCTTTCCATTAGGCCACTAGGCTAAACTACCAACGCTTGTGCGTATATTAAGAGTTTCAAAAAAGTCGTATCTGATATCGAAGTAGTTTGCCCTTAATTTTTAAACTTGTCACGCATGTCGCATAGTTAAGAATACGACTAAAATGTTTGTCACCATATAACTGAACTCATTTCCTCCCAGAGTTAATTTTATAGGACTGTAATGAGGATCCTTTCTTTTCTTTTGTCATAATTATAAATGACATTGACGAACTGTTTAAATAATATTGCTTACGTGATATATTTACCGTGAAGTTGTAATTAAGGTCGTAAATCTTTATGGAGAGAGAGAGAGAGAGAGAGAGAGAGAGACAGAGAGACAGAGAGAGAATAGTGAGGAAACAGTACATGTTAATGTTTTGGTCCACTTGCATCAACCCGTAAGCTATTAGTGAATTATACATACAAAATATGTTAACCTATTCGTTTCTTTTTTCTGATATCTGCAGAGCTGCTAAACTGGGCTAGTTAATCATCTTACGTTTAAATCAACATATTATCCATATCCATCCAAAGATTCAGATTATTATTTCCTACTTGTTATTTTTGAACATTTATAACATTTCAAATTTACGAATGATGCTACATCATTTAGTGTGTACTTTTCTTAACTAGCAAAAATACGATGTTCTTTACCACATTCCCTGTTGTTGTATATGAGTTAAGATGGATTATAATATCTCACTGATCTGCAAATACAGCTAGTCCCGTAAATCGAATATTATTAATGTCCTTCACACTGAGAGCAACAATAATGGGATATGATCAACCATATGGAATTACATGAATAGTTTAGCACGGTCGGAAAACTTTCTCTTAGCTGGTTTCGTTCGTTTATTTACAACTGTTCTCTGAGTTATGTGTTAAACACTTAATTGAACAACTGAACCACGAGATTCGTAAACTCGCATTTTCTGAAGTAAAATTTGGTTACTGATGCCGTCAAACACCTTGCGCGAGCAATCCTGAAAAGACTCAGTTCAGCAAAGATTACAGAGGTCTGTCGACCTGTTTTTTCCATTATCTCTGATTCACTGAACTTGGCTTTCATACTGCGGAGTATTCATTGATGTGACTAGGCCTACAGCAACAGCAACAGGTGTGAACAATATGGCGGCATGGCTGCATTTAACTATGTTGAGTAAGATAATAAATGAAAGAACATAAGTCGAACAAAATAATTCCAAGAAAGTGTACAAGTGATTGCAAATATTTGTTCCCAAACCAGTGCATATGTTCCAGAAAGCCCACTTGAGCCCTGAATGTAGATAATACAAAGTAAGCTTCTCGAAAAGAACAACGAAATTACATATTCTCAATACTTGACCTCTAGCACGACTATAAGTCATTTATAATGCATGAGAAGAATTTAAGTTTGAATGTCAATAGGACTCACTAAAAAGTTTTTCTGAGTTCTATAATCAGTTTGCATTTCACGAAAAGCAAGCAAGTTACGAACCTGTGTTTCACCATGTGGAAGGAGACCATTTCTAATTCAAGATCTCACCCGTAACCTTCATTGTAACAGAAAAAGCGAACCAGCTCACTCCGACACCAAAGTACGCAGCAAAACAGACCAACCTGCTTCCCAAACAGAAAACCAGAAACAGAATGACGAAAACTCATCGTGAACTATTTTGCAGCATGCTTTCACACCCACTTACGTTTCCCATTGGCTAATGATCTAAACAGGCCTCCAAAGATAAGAAATGCATCAGTGGAGGCACAAATAGATAGCTCAAAGAGCTTATTTGGAGTAATTGAAGTTGGCCAGAATACAAACACCCCAAAAACTGTAAAGGCAGACTCGTGGTTTACTAAAACCAAAAATATAATGGAAAAAAGTTAAAGTGTATATGCACGGGCAATATTCACCTTTTATTGCAGTTCATTTCTTTGTATCTTGAGTTTCCACATTTGCGATACTTAAAACCGAAGGATTATGTAGGCAAAAATATAAGATCACAGGCTGTTATCAAAATGGGAGATGAGTTATGTCTTTCCCATCCAAACTGTGGTGTTGTCCTTCGTGCAAAGAATAATATTCTGTTTAATTTTAGGAATGGCACAGAAAATATATCCCATATGACATTAAGGAATAGAAATACGTAACATAAGTCAACATTCTGCTGTTATTTAGTTTCTTATAAATACAAATACTCAGGCAGTGAAACTGTGATACTTCGTCCAGCAGTATACAGTAGCGGATTTGTATGGTGGTGACATTTGTGCCTACCAGATTTTACAGCAAACAGAAATCCATTTGTTTATGTGTGATATTTTTAGCGGCAATCTGAAGTTTCCTTCGCGCCAGATTACGACGCGACACTCTTGCTAGGAGAGCAGTTTCTCAAGGCTGTAGAGAAACAATCATGTGCTGGCTGAAGGATTGACATCTATCGTATGGTCAATTTACACCGCTCAGCCAAAATATTATGATTAATACTGGTAATTCATTATAACTTCCTGATTAGCAGCATGTTCGTCCATCTCTGGAAAGCAATAAAGCAGCGATTCTTGGTGGAATGGATTCGTCAAGTTCTTCATAAGTGATAGATGTGGAGATATGTGGCAAGAGTTCACGCAGTACCCGTAAATTACCGCCCGCTGATTCGTGGATGCCACATAATGACACCGACGTTATTCCATCGCGTTCAGGTTGAATTTGGTTACCAAGACATCGACGAGAGTTCAACATCTTGTTCCCAAAAGACCTGTAGCACGATCCTATAGTGACACTGAAAGTTATCCTGCTGGAACATGCCAACGTCGTCGGCGAAGACAACACGCTTGAAGCCATGCAGGTGATCCACACTAATGTCCACATAGTCCACAGCTGTCATGGTGCCTTCGTTTACTAAAGTCCAACGGAAGCCCAGGTGAATGTTCTTCTTAGCATAACACTGCAACCATCGACTCGCATCTTTGGCACGATAGCGTTTCGAGCAGTCTTTCTCTTGGAAGATGGATAATCCGAACGCGACCATCGATCTGGTGTAACAACAAAAGTTATTCATCTGCCAGGCGACACATACCCATTGATCCACTATTTAATCTTGATGAACCCGTTACCAAAGCAATCGTAACAGCCGATGTCGCTAAATCAACAAAGAAACATGTAGGTGTCGTCTGCTGCGGAGCCTCATGTTCAACAAAGTGCGCTGAGTAATGTGTTCCGAAACACTTGTGCCTATACCAACATTATACTCATTCGTCAGATCTGCCGCAGCGCTGTCTTTCTTGCTTAAAACGGCGGGCAAGCCTCAGTCCTCCACATTCTGACGTGAAGCGTGGATGTCCAACACCTTGTCGCCTATTCATGGTTTCACTGTCCCTCAGTCACCTTCCATTGATGATTACGACAGTAGCACGCGAACAGTCGACCAGCTTCTCCGTTTCCGAGGAGCTTGTTCCCAGGTGCTAGGCCACAACAGTTTACCCGTTGCCAAAGTCGCTCATGTCTGTGGATATCCCCATTCGTCTCTGCACCACTTATTTACTTTTCTTACGGCTTTATCTGCCCGAAGTGCCACCAGGCAGCATTCAATGTTTCGGTGGGCAGTGGTCATAATACACTCATGTTCAGGAAAAACAGAACACCTTGAACGACTAGAGACAGGGCGTTCATACTCACAGGATATGTACAGTAGTTTGTTCTGCAGAAATGATTAGCATTTGAATCCTGTCGGCCTGCTGGTTCAAGGTCAACATCGATATTGCGGCGCAAAACCACCTAACGGTAAAATTTGCCTGCGGCTCTCGTTTTCGCTACAAACCGAAGGTAGTGGATCAGTGTAACTTGAGCAGACGTGCAGGATGCATCGCAGAAGTGTGCGCGAACCGTACAGTCAAATCAGTGAGTTAGAAAGAGGGCGTGTTATTGGCATGAGAGAATGAGATGCATCCATCCGGGAAACTGCTGCTCGTGTGTTTGGGCAGTGCAACGGCGGTGTGCAGAATGCTTCACGGAAGACCGAAGAACACGACGAGATGGGTCAGGTCGCACAACCCAGACCACACCCCGAGAATGTCGACATCTCATCCAAATGGCTTTGCGGGGCAGATGTGCATCCTCCCCGACCGTGGAACAGTGTAGCACATCGTACACTATCTGGGGTGACAGTCCGTCGCTGTTTATTACGGCCTGGGTTACTTACGTGTCGTCCACTTCTCCTTTGACGAAAGTGTAGAAACTTGTTAGACGGCAATGGTGTATGGAAAGAAGTCTCTGGGGAAAGGAATAACATCAAATAGTGTTTTCGGACGAATACAGGTTCTGTTTGTTTGAAAATTATAGGCGTATTTTGGTTCGCCGCAGGCAGAGGGAGCGGCATCACAGTGAGTGCATTCGCGTGAGACATACAGCGTGAACTCAAAGCCTTATGGTGTGGGGTGCTATTGGTACGACAACAAATCTTAACTGGTGCGTGGGTGACCAGGGTGACCTACGCGAATGACATCCTGCGACCCGCAGCTATACTCTTTCTGCACAACACCGCAGATGCCATTTTTCAGCAAGGCAATGCATGACGACACGTTGCTGCATGACGACGAGTCTTCTTTGTGTCACAGGATGTCAGCCTTTTGCCCTGGCCTGCCAGATCGCCAAACATGTCGCCAATCGAAAATGTGTGGGGTATGGCGAAACGATGGGCGCAGAGTTGTGATCCAATACCAACCACTGCAGATGAACTTTGGAACCAGGTGAAAGCAGCATGAATGTCTATGCCACAGGACGCCATTCGCGCCTTACACGCGTCGATGCCATCATTCATGGAAAAAGTTATCAGGGCCCATGGCGGACCCTGTGCCTGCTAAGCAACAGGACACATGCTGAACCTAGGTGACTGAAATGCTAATCATTTTGGTAGAATATTCTAATGCACATGTCCTGTGAATAAGAACATCCTATTTGTAGTCGATCAAGTTGTTCTGTTTTTTTTTCTGAACATGAGTGTATTTCGGCTGATCAGTGTGGCTGAATATAGCTGGAAAGAAACGTGCCTCAGCCACAGTTTTGGGAGCAGACCGATCACTTCTGCTCTAGTTCTACAAGGCTGCTTTGTACCTCGTCTCATCTGCGGCTTACGTTAGCTATTCTATTTCAAAATCGCTGATGCCGTCCACCATGAGGGCAACAAGAAAGATAGGTGGAAATCGCAATTCTCGAGACTCGTGTGCTTAGACTACTGAAGCAGAAGTAAAGTGCAAAACATATTTGCCATTGGTTTTAAAGGGAAAATAACATACGGATCATGCCGAGTAGGTATCGATTAATTATGCCAGTGTCGTAGATAAAGATATAAACTGCCTGCAGCAGCCATATGCACTGTCACTTGGAATGCATTATCAATTTAGTATCGCTGGAGACTACATTAATAGTCAATTCCTAAGGTGATCAGTCACCGCCTAACGTCACGTAGCAACGGAACGAGCTCAGCAGCAGCTACATACCAAGTCGGGTAAGATGGTATCTTAAAAATAGAGAGAGAAGTTGAGCTAATGGATCTTGTCGTTGACAGCTAGTTTTTTCGCCGACAATCTGCAACCTGTTTAGCGCAGATGTCGAGATCTTAAGGAGGTGGTAGTCTCCAGAACAATGAGAACGTTGGAGTCGCTATCTTGAATACTGTTCGTAAAGGTTCAGATGAACTCCTGACGGGCGTCAGATCTCCATCTTGAAGCCAGTGACTTACTGCCTACCGCTAATCAGTGGCAGTATCTGACACAGGTACCAGAAACAGCCTTATCTGTGATACCCCATGCCTGGGCTGGCCTAAATTAATGTCACTGGTTGACTACACAAGACACTCTCTCCGGACTCTTTATTTCCAGTTCTGCCGTTTCACCTGGTTTCCAGTCTGTTGCCCCTTCATCCAGCACACACATTACTTAAATCAGAATGTCAGTTTAGTGAATAGTTCGTATAAACATACACAGTAGTTACTACAAATTAAGTCGGACAATAATGATACTTCAATGGAAAAATCCATCGCTGCGTTTGTACCAGACAATGCTGTGCTACACGGCGTTATCTGTGGCGCTTTAGTACCGTTGAACGTTTATCTTGGAGATGTATGAAGATTAAGAAAGAAACGGATTACAAAACTTAAAATCGAACTGAATTGTTTGTAATAAAACTTTGTATTACAAGCTGTCGCTTTTGCTCAAAGATCTTATTAATTCCTTAAGCTTCCGCGTTTTCCTAATAGCTTAATTACGTCTTATTTACAGTTTGATGCTCTTTGTTTTTATTCTGTGTTTTGTAACATCTTGTTTCGCATTTACATACATAACGTATATACTTTGAAGGCCACTGGCATACGGGTTCAGCATAACACTAGCCACGTGGCCAATTTATGTGATTGTTTATACCGAAAAATACAGATAAAATCAAATTACAGTTTTCGTGTATCTACGTAAACTACTTATGAAGTCAGTTGCGTTATTAGAATTAATACTGACGAATTTCAAACTTGATACAAACTTCTGCATCAATGAAACAATGAAGCTACATACGGCGCCACACCACTATAATTGTTTAAGACGTTATCGTACTGTGGAACGATAAGTGCTGGATTATTCTCTGATTTAGATTAGTGTAGTGCATATAAACATCAACATATTAATTACTATTTACATCAACATTTATCATATTATATGGCAGACTGAAATATTGTTTTCTAACGAGTGCAGTAGCGATTGTTTGGCTAGCATTAACAAAACGGTAACTAAATTGGCATGAATGTTACAAAAGTAGGATGGCATACTTTACGCGACTTTATTTCAAATGCAGAATTTTAATTTTTATCTAGACTAATGTAACAATGCCATTTGGAAAGCACGGAAAGGACAGTAGCCTATTGACAAGAACATATGAGATGTAATATTACCTTCCACATAGTTACTACATTTTCACATGAATAGATGATAGAATAACATGTTCCTTTTCTATTATTTATTATTTTGTGTGTTTTCCTGGGATTACTCTTGATGACTAGACTGCACAATTTATTTATGGAATTTATTTGGGACATTTTATTGAGTAACTCTGTCTGATCATTAAAGATGTCGTTGGTGTTGTGCACTTGTGAGAGCAGATTTCTAGTCTAGTTGGCTCTCTATCTCGGCGAGTCACCGCTTCTATAACCGTAAAGGTGCCGATGAACACATCCTTGCGCCCGTCAGCTTGCCTTCTTAATGACACGTCAAGTCGTCTACTAGCATGTCTAATCAGAAGCAGTGTGTTTCACTGACACCAGCGACAGCCGCCTGAGTGCTATTCTTGTCTGTGAGATTTCAATCGCAAACTCGCTAACTCAATCAGAACTGATGAAGTCTGTTCTGTAGAAACACTCTCTAGTTCTTTCATGCTAAGCTCTTTGTGTTCTCCTCCACCGCACTTCTCCAGTTAACAACCTATACCGTCATCAACGCATACACTACAGAGACATTGTAGTTAACAGTTTGACAGCGAATGTAGATATTACTCTTGCAGATGCGTGTTCAGTAAACATATAGAATTACACTGGAAAGGGGCTTCAATGATTTAGTTCGCCAGGAACCACCTCTCACATCTTCTTTAAATTTATTTGCTTTCGGAACATGCCCATACAACCATCTCAACACAGGAAATGTTATTTTACATCTTTTTTTTTATAGTCGTTTGTAGACATTAACTTAAGTCTTAACCCAGCATGAAGTTACATGGGCTTAACAAAGGACTGAAGCGACTATTCTGATACGGGTATAAAATACGGGATACAAAGTGGTACTATGCTATAAAATTTCTACTGGTAACATAATGAGAAGTAGTAAATCGACGTTGGCAAACATTTGGGATACTCCTACTTCAACCCATATTAATTACATATCTAAATTAACAATGTTCTTTGTACGCCATGTATGAATTGTTTTAAAAGCTTCGGATAGAGAACTATTTGTGCTCGTCTACAAGTACACACGTGTAGTTAGGTGTCCTGAAATCGCACCCAGTGAAATTCGCACCCAGTGAAATTCTCCGCCCGGCAGGTGGAATCACCGTGCGGCAGATAAGAGACACGAAGGCCTTGTTTTACGGCAATGTGTGGGCGCAATAGTGTTGCCAGCAACATTGCTGCAACGTGTTAATTCCCAGGCCATATCCGCCTCAGTTCTTGTCTGTATGTATTTGTCATTCACTCTCAGCCTCGATTCTTCTTCCTCAGCCGACAGTGCTGCTCTGTCAAGTCACGTGAAACAGCATTATTTAGTTCTTGGAGATGAGGTTGGACAAATTAATTACATGAACCACTGCTCCAAGAATACAGAAAGAGCTACAGGTATGTAAAATTGGGCAAACGAGACAGCCAACGAGAAATCCATGAACGCGATAAATACATCTACAACTAGAGCGAAAGAAACAGAAAGTAGTGTACACAGAGAGCGAATTTTGGAAAAAAGATCATTCTCACTGAATCTCACTGATATCGTTTTGGAAGACCTGCAGTACTGAACATAAATTTTATTCTACATCGGTTATCAAGATTCCTGAATTTGCCAACTGTTATTATTTTATTGCGATGGTTGTAAACATTACTTTGCATGCCCTATAACTCTGGTCATCTCTGGTCTACTACTTTAATAAGTTCTTGGAGCCCTTCCAACAAGGCTTTGCAAATACCTTGTACCAAGAAGCATATGGATGAGAAATGATTTTTAAAGATATAAAATTTTTCAGTGTGTCGCGTCTGGCAGCTCAAAAATGTGGAAGAAAAGATATTTTTAAACATTGACAACAAAGTTGTTGATTAATTATTTAGTGTTGGTTTACTAATTTCGGAGCGCCCATTTTCACAAGCCAGTTCTTACACAGAACAAAATCTGTAACGAGGGGAAGCGTTGATTGTATATAATAAAGGTATCATAAATAATATGGTTCATATGGTAACTATTTACGTATTTTGTATTTAGGAATTGCTTGGAGTGGAAACTTCTGTTTATGTCACCACACTTGCATGTATCACAGATCTACGTTCGAAGATGTCGCAATTGTATTTTTCAGATTATTATGTTAATGTATGTGCAATTGTGGTACCTTCATTAACCGCCATGAAGTGATCCACGTGACAACAACATTTTATATACAGAGGAGAATGTGTTCTCATTGGATTACGTTGGTTTATTTATTGCAGGCGTTATCGCAATTTTGACAGAAACACACTCGACACCAACATCATTTATAAAGCAGCTGAAACATGACGATATAACTAATCTGGCAATTAAAAAAACGAATGTAGTAAAGCCTACGTTGGACAGAAGGGCGTTTAAGGAGACCTGGCGTAAAATGACTGAAATTTTCGAAAACATATTTTTGTTGCCATCTGAAAGACAAATTCCTCTCGTTTCAAATAATGTATTTTTTATTTATTTTTCAATTGATATTACCTTAAACGCTCTTTGAACAAGTGTCTGCGAATCAGCCACGCTCATGCGACACGCAAGGAATATCACCACAAACATTTCTTGCCCGCCACAGCCATGGAAACAATTAAGCCAATATACAGGGACCTTGCAGATAAAAATTACTTAGCAGATGTGTACATGGCCATACACCAAACCCTAATGAGAGTTTCAACAGCTGAGTGTGGCAGAGTATCAAAAACAGTGTTTGCTCGATTGACAGTACTCAGGTGTAACGGATGCTGTTATCTGTTTCTGTGATGGTGTAATTAGCAAGACAAAACTAATGGACAAATTACACATCCAGCCAGGAAATAAAATGATAGCTGTGTTGAATGCCAAAGGTAGTCAGTAAGTAATGGAAGCTGTAAGTGTTGCGAAAGTCAGCACTAACGGCCCAGAGAAAGGAAAAGATTCCTGAAAAAGTCTACAGCGGATGAAAAAGCAGCAGGCCAGTAAGAATAATGCTGCCGAAATATTCTGAAAGAGGCTTACGGTGAGTCAAAAACACTGAGAACAATCTTTTCTCATTTTCTCCGAACTACATTTTCAGGACATTAGGTAGATATATCTTCACAATGATCTGAGCTATATTCACCAAATTCCTCCAAAGTTGAAACGTCCCCTTTGAACAATTTATACACGACTGACCTTAAACTGACACACAATATTTTGTTAGCGCAACGCAATCTGACTTTCAAAATTCCCTACAAAAGAATGGCCCTGACTAACATTAAACTATACGTTTCACAAATCACTTACCTCACAAAAATCTTCGCTGCTCAAGCTACTGCAATACAGCGAGCGCCACTACTGCCAGCTAAATAAAAGATTCAAACTATGGAAGGCACTAACTACTGATAGGGATAGTTAGCAAATGAAAGATATTAATAGAGAACAAACAATGTATTTACCTTGATATCATCATATATAAATATAGCAGTTCATGACAAATTTCAAAACTCCGCCATCTCTCTCCCCACATCCACCACTGCTGGCGGCTCACCTCCAACTGCGCAACGCTACGCGCTGTTCACATCCAGCTGCCGCTGCCCAACACTACAATGGCAGACAACAATGCAAACTAGCCACAGACTGCACACAGCACAGCCAGTGATTTTCATATTGAGCGCTACGTAACGTTGCCAATAAGAAAACATAAACAGCCTACTTACATAGAGAAAACATAAACAGCCTACTTACATAGCCCCCATGCTCCCCACAAAAAATTTTACAAATTTTTTTTTGGGCAGTGGCCTATAATGATTTGATAAAATTTTTCATAATTACAATAACAAAGAAATCAAATGCACACACTTATTGATACAATGTTGGTCAAAAGCTAAAATTTCGTCACAGTCCATAAAGACAGTCCTGATCATTCATTACGGTAAAATATAGTGTTTTTCTCAAAGTCTGAGCAGTAGAAGAAAATGCACACGTAAGTAGTGGATTTCCATGCAGTCTTGAAGAAGTAATGTTGTCCTTCCAACGGAAAGACAGTGCTGACTCTCGACATGCAGACAAGTATTGGGTCACAACAGAGCAAACCCACAGCAGAGTCATTCGACGTTTTGAAGAATATTGGTAGGTAGGTCATCACAGAGCAGACCCACTGGAGTCCTGGTAGAGATTGTGGTATTGGTGGGCCACCAGAGGTGCAGACCCACTGCAGTCCTTATAGAAATAATGGTATTGGTGGGTCATCAAAGATGCAGACCCACTGTAGTCCTTGTAGAGATGGCCAGCAGCCATCTGTTGCGATTGTGCAGGTGCACATTCACCATCGAAGAGTCTTGCGGAGAATATAGCAAGTCCATAAACCACCACATGTCCACTCACAAAAAAATTTGTTTGAAATGTCCTTAGAACCAGCAATGCTGTTATCCAGTCCCTTGCTGAATTAGTAACACACGTGCAAACACTAACAGTCCCTACGTCTCACATATTGTCCATATACTATGACCAACAGAAACGTGTGCAGTGAAAGGAATGCTTACAAGTTACTTAATTTGATGAACTGGTGTCAATTACAATATTATAACATGAGAATACAATTACAAAGGTACAAAATACATAATTAAAGAACATAACAATACAGATAACATTAGTAAAAAACAGGCCTTACAAAAGAATCGAACTAACATATACATCAGTGGAATTATGACATGAGTACATACATAAAGGATCACAATAACTTTTGAAACATCAACATCACACATGAGCATTGAACAGAACAGAATTAATAATGTCTAACATCTTTACAAAGTAAATAACATATTATTAATGCCAATTATATTCGAGGATAACAGTATTCCTCATCATAGTGAATGTGGCTTAATATTAAAAGAAGAAAAAAATTCTATGAAACTACACAGTGACAGGAAGGAAACAAATACACAAGGGTACACAAACATATAGTGGGATAACACCAATAGGAAAGGGTAGGGTTCGTTTTCAGTGTAACATTTGGTACAGTCCAACCCAAAACTTCATATATCTGTCCTCTTATTTCATCCTTTGTTTCCACCAAAAAAAAATCTATCTAAGCATGCTTTCTGTATTTATATGTTCACACATTTCTTACCTCATTTTTATTTTCCATTATCTTACCTCATCATTTATTTCCAAGAAAATCCTACCTAAAATACTTTTTTTTTTTTGGCCAAACCATTTTCTTATAGCGTCTAAATGCATTTCTTCCAATTCATCATAGTTAGTTTCTTATATAGTCTACCCCTCTTAAGCTAACTTAAATCTACTGAGCTCAGATGCTAAACTAAGGGACGAGGCAATGCAGCAGCACAAAATAAGTAACACAAACAGCAATGATAAAAAATACAAAAGGCAAAGCAAGCAGCATAAATTACAACTGATATGAGCCAATGTGCAGCAACATGAAAAATCAATGAGTAGTAAAATTGGCTTAGCAGAGTAACACAAATTAAAGTTCAGTAGCACTATGCCTGGCAAACAGCAGCTTATATCTAAACATGACATAGCTCAAGCAGAAAAAATATTACAGTAAAGATAACAATGCAGATAAGGGAAATGTATAATCACATCTTAATGTCTAAGTAATTAAAGTGGTGCACCATAACAATTTATTATAAAAAAAATATTACCATGTACTTGAAAAGAAAATTATGTGTTACTGTTACTAGTTCCTTCTTATTGTTCTTTCCTTTCCAAGTGCTCCTTTTTTAAAGAATGTGGATCATAAAATAATTATTTAATAGATCTGTTGATATGAAACGTCCCCTTTGAACAATTTATACACGACTGACCTTAAACTGACACACAATATTTTGTTAGCGCAACGCAATCTGACTTTCAAAATTCCCTACAAAAGAATGGCCCTGACTAACATTAAACTATACGTTTCACAAATCACTTACCTCACAAAAATCTTCGCTGCTCAAGCTACTGCAATACAGCGAGCGCCACTACTGCCAGCTAAATAAAAGATTCAAACTATGGAAGGCACTAACTACTGATAGGGATAGTTAGCAAATGAAAGATATTAATAGAGAACAAACAATGTATTTACCTTGATATCATCATATATAAATATAGCAGTTCATGACAAATTTCAAAACTCCGCCATCTCTCTCCCCACATCCACCACTGCTGGCGGCTCACCTCCAACTGCGCAACGCTACGCGCTGTTCACATCCAGCTGCCGCTGCCCAACACTACAATGGCAGACAACAATGCAAACTAGCCACAGACTGCACACAGCACAGCCAGTGATTTTCATATTGAGCGCTACGTAACGTTGCCAATAAGAAAACATAAACAGCCTACTTACATAGAGAAAACATAAACAGCCTACTTACAAAGTGAACCGTCTATTATACAGAAGGTCGTATTCCTTAAGCTATAACAGATAATAAAATAGCTTTCCTTGTACAGCTTTCGTTAATCTCATCCAGTGTTGGTACGAAACCGCAACTTCCTTCGCATTGCAGATCAAGAGTAACAGGCGATGAAATCGAGGCATAGACATGCAGCCCGTTGATCTCCAGTCTCCTTAAAACGAGATATACAGGATGCATGAACAGAAGCGAAAATAACCTTTCAATACAACACGCATCTCAGAGAATGATATACACTCCATTGAAAATATCGAGAAAAATTTCACCACTTTACAGATGTCCTCAAAGGCCAATTGATGGACATGCTAGAAGAAATACCTGTACAAATCTATGTTCACGCGACTAAGCTCCCAGAACAAATGTTAACTCGCCAAACAGAATCGCGCAGCGGAAAAATCATAGAAAATTTTCATAGCACCTTAACCTGCACAGGAAAGGCGCTCCGCCAAGCATTGATCATCAAATACTCGACTACAAACGATTCGTAGGAGCCTTCAAGAGTACCTTGATCAGCGTATGAATCGCAATCTATACAGCGAGAATTATACCAGCAGAATACTATTGAATGTAGGCACAGAAAACTGGAATAGAGAGCAACATAAACATCATTTCCGCCCTTTTTATTGCTCATGAAAACCACAATTTGCATGTTGTATCACCCTACAGCGAGATCTTCAAAGGTGGTGGTCCAGATTGCTGTACACACTGGCATCTCGAATACACAGCGGCACGTCCTCTTGCATTGATGCATGCCTGTATTCGTCATGGCATACTATCCACGTTCATCAAGGTACTGATGGTCCAGATTGTCCAACTCCTCAACGGCGATTCGGCGTAGATCCCGCAGAGTGGTTGGTCGATGACGTCGTCCATAAATAGTCCTTTTCAATCTATCCCAGGCATATTCGATAGGGTTCATGTCTGGAGAACAAGCTGGCCACTCTAGTCGAGCGATGTTATCCTGAAGGAAGTCATTCAGAAGATGTGCACGATGGGGGCGCGAATTGTCGTCCATGAAGACGAATGTCTCGCCAATATGCTGGCGATATGATTGCACTATCTGTAGGAGGATGGCATTCACGTATCGCACAGTCGTTACGGCGCCTTCCATCACCACCAGTGGTATACGTCGGCCCCACATAATGCCACCCCTAAACAGCAGGGAACCTTCACCTTGCTGCACTCTCTGCACTGTGTATCTAAGGCGTTGCCTCCAAACACGTTGTAACACTTATATCGATTAGGAGTAGGTTTATATTAAGTAAGTGTGTATTTGCAATTTATAAAGTGTGATCCTGTGTTGTTTAAACTCCTTGATCGATGGCAAGTATGAGTTTTGTAATGTATATATGAAACAAGCAAAAGGATAGGTTGAAATGGTAAATTATTGTAATAGGAATATGTTTATAAAAAGAAAATGTTTATCGAAACCTGGTTCATGCTTAGGGCACTTGTATTTGTAACATGTAAACGCTGTAGGGAAGTCCCTTCGCAACGGAAGTGGCATGGCGCGATGTAAAAGGCGGTTTTGTGTGAACGGCGCGCAGTGTGTGGCTAGCCTTAGCACGGTGCACCTCGACGGTGCTAAGAGAGGCAACTGGAAGCTGCATTAGAAGGGATTTGCTCGGATGTGGATTTGGATATTATTTGGTATTCGCGGAATAATAGAATGGCTCTAATATGTTGAAAATCCGACGCCCAGAAGAGAATTTATGGAGCATTTGCACATAAAGAGCTATAAGTACAGTTAGCCGCCATTGCGTCTGCCACTAATCTTCGCCACTGCTTCACAAAACTTGATACATTCAGTTAAGTGCCGGCCGTGGTGGCCGAGCGGTTCTAGTCGCTTCAGGCTGGAACTGCACGACCAGTACGGTCGCAGGTTCGAATCCTTCCCCGGGCATGGATGTGTATGATATCCTTAGGTTTAAGTAGTTCTAAGTTATAGGGGACTGATGACGTCAGATGTTAAGTCCCATAGTGCTCAGAGCCATCTGAGCCATCTGATTACGAATTTTCGAAGGGTCTTCACCTAAGTGCTACTAAAACCGAGTATCTTGATTTAAACGAACAATCTTTGCATTCAAGTGTTTAAAAGTGACTTTGTGTCTATCGTAAAAGGTATAGTAAAAGTTGAAATCAAAACCTTAAAAGTGAAATCGGATAGGCTTTTGCTAAAGTATCCTTAGTTTATTATAAAATATAATTTTTCAGGATTACTGTGCAAGATTGTGTAAATATTATTACAAAAAATATCTGCTCCACAGGTAATTAAAGTTCAAGTGCATATAAATCTTTAATGAACAGATTTACGATAGTATTGTTAGAAGAAAAATTATGCACAATTTTAAAGAACGTGTATTTTTGGTACCAATGACGAAAGGTTCCTTTCTTGAAGTTAATTAAACCCAGTGTCGTATTTTGTTGTCTTACAAAGTAATTTATGAACTAGTCCAAGTGAAGTGAATGATAAGCTTCTAGGGCTAGCCTTTACTATTGTAATAATCAAAGAGCTTTGACTAGTGAAACTATACTGTGGCCGAGCGGTTCTAGGCGCTACAGTATGGAAACGCGAGACCGCTACGGTCGCAGGTTCGAATCCTTCCTAGGGCATGGATGTGTGTGATGTCCTTAGGTTAGTTAGGTTTAAGTAGTTCTAAGTTCTAGGGGACTGATGTCCTCAGAAGTTAAGTCCCATAGTGCTCAGAGCCATTTGAACCAAACTATACTAGTTTATGGGTCCTCATCACACTCTCCACCTATTAGGAAAAAATTGAACTATTGCTGTTACTAAAGAAAACTGATATATGTAGAGGAGCTTAAAACAGTGTATTTATGATGTTATTCATCTTTGTTTGTGTTTTTCATGCCAGTCAAGATAAAAGCCATGTCCAAATTTAGTTCTGCACTTCGTGCAGTGACATTTCAGTATTTGATTAAGTAATGCTCTTGTGGCGTCCGTTCATGTTTTTTCATTCATTTATGGTTTTACCACTTTCGTTAACTCCCAAGGTTAAAAAGCGTTTGGTTTTTCTGTTATTTCACCAAATTCGAAATTATAGTCCGATACCGTTTCCCATTACCGGTCGAACTTCGAAATCCTCTCAGAGGGTAACAATAGCTTGTTTCACGGCACGTTAGTATTATATGTGGCTTTTCCCGTGACAGAACTAAAGGTTTTGTTATTAGGGAATAGCGTTACTGTAATAACGTCTCCTACGATTGTCTGGTTGAAGGCATATGCGACACTCATTGGTGAAGAGAACGTGATGCCAATCCTGAATGGTCCATTCGGGGTGATGTTGGGCTTATCTGTACCGCGCTGCATGGTGTCGTGGTTGCGAAGATGGACCGCGCGATGGGCGCACGAGATGAAACTGCACATCGTGCAGCATATTGCGCACAGTTTGAGTCGTAACAAGACGTCTTGTGGCTGCACGAAAAGCATTATTCAACTTGGTGGCGTTGCTGTCAGGGATCCTCCGAGCCATAATCCGTAGGTAGCGGTCATCCACTGCAGTAGTAGCCCTTGGGTGGCCTGAGCGAGGCATGTCATCGACAGTTCCTGTCTCTCTGTATCTCCTCCATGCCCGAACAACGTCGCTTTGGTTCACTCCGAGATGCTTGGACACTTCCCTTGTTGAGAGCCCTTCCTGGCACAAAGTAACAATGTCTGGGCGATCGAACCGCAGTATATGCATGGTTGAACTACAGGCAACACGAGCCGTTTACCTCCTTCCTGGTGGAATAGGCGCTGCTCATGCATGGTTCTGTACATCTTTGGGTGGGTTTAGTGACATTTCCGAACCGTCAGAGTGGCTGTCTGTGATACAGTATCCACAGTCATCATCTATCTTTAGGACTTCTGGGAACTGGGGTGATGCAAAAATTTTTGATGTGTGTATAAGACATAATAAAATTCGTTGCGTCAGCATCTGTCAAAATTGTGATAATATTTACGATAAATAAGCCAGCTTGATGCGCAGTGTAGTTCATTGAGGAAATTTTCCATTGTATACAAACTATCGTTGTCAAGTGAATCACATCATGCTGGGTAATGAAGGCACAACAATTAAGGAAAATATATATTATGCAGATATGTTAACATAATACATTAAGGTGTAACTGCAGTTTGACGTATTGTAACATAGATTTGAGATACATGTAAGTGTTATTACATTAGTAGAACTGTTCACACCAAAAACATCCTAAATACAAAATATTTAAGTAGTTACCATACGAACCATACTATTACTGATAGCCTAAATGTATTGTCAACATTACACGCATCGACTCATTACAAAATTTATTCTCTGTAACAAGTGGCATATGAAAATAGGCAAAGCCAGAAATTTGTCTGCCAACACAAAATAGCTAGCAGCTCTGGTGTAAACTTGTAAAAATGTATTTTTTTCAGCTCTTGAAAGAGGAATATCAGACCTCTGTATAAGCCCCTACTAGCCCAAAACTGAATTGCTTCTAAATGATATATTCCAAATCGTATTTCAGCATTCTGGAAAAGGTATGTTCCCAGTATCAGTTAACAAGCTAAATTTTCGGAAGCAGTTTTGCCACAAACATTGCCGGGCAAAAGTCGCTGGCGACGTTGCCGCTCGTTTGGCTGTAATTCGTGTTGCCGTGATATTGTCAGACAACACTGCCGGCCTATATTGTCAGCAACAGCCAATTTTTAAAGTCTGTGTAAACGTCCTTTTATGTGGTGTACAGGTGAAGGGGACTAGTGACGATATAAGATTCGTAATGCCACATTACTGAGAAGTGGTCATTTTTTTCTGTTAGTTGATGATTACTTAGTACTGTATCTTCAGAGACTACAATCTAAAACAGAAAAACCAATTTACAAACACAGAATTTAAAGATATAACCACTTCTACTTCACAAAGAATAAAATAAAGTAAAATATGATCCACAGCCGTGAATCAGCATATGGTACATGTAATATATCTAAGACGCATTGTCATACTAACTAAAAGCCCAGGGTTAGGCACGTATATAAGTGAAATTAGCTGTACACGGTTTCTCTCATCACACCTAACGCTACATACCCGCAGCCCTTGTACAGGCCGCCCTCATCTTCGCACATTATGAGAAAATGCATGTAATGTACTCTACATTACGTATACACCATATACCATCCGCAGTTATGAGCCATATTTTATTTTATGTTCATTTTAAAGCTTGCTTTTGACAAGCAGAAGAGATACGATTTTTAAATTATATGTTTGTAATTTTATATATATGTTTTACATTGTTTCTGGAGATGGACGGCGTTGGCCGGTTCAGGCCATATGTGAAAATTTTGTGATTCCATCAGAGAGAAAATAAGAAAAATATCAAATAGTCAATCATGATACTCCATGTATGAAACGTCGTTTCGTGTAGGAAATGATAATGTAGTGTCTAAGGATTTTTCGTAATAAAGACTCCCACCACACTTTATCCAGGGATACAAGTAAACATCACAGTGCAAGCAAAAGTCAAGACGAGGAAAGTATCCTACAGTGGTTGTCAAATGGCCACTCTTTGTGTTGACCAGTAATCAGAAGACTAAACCGAAAATCGAGAAACGGAAACAATAACATAAT
The DNA here is from genome assembly GCF_023864345.2 of Schistocerca serialis cubense. Classification (NCBI taxonomy): domain Eukaryota; kingdom Metazoa; phylum Arthropoda; class Insecta; order Orthoptera; family Acrididae; genus Schistocerca; species Schistocerca serialis. The sequence goes on from NC_064642.1 coordinate 337,846,270, forward strand.
TGGTGAACAAAGTGCATTATGGATGTAAAATAGACGAAACGATAAGAAATGTACACAAAGGAGGTCAACTTTTGTCAGTTCACTTGGCCTATCACGTTATAGGTGGCCAGAATTGGCCGTGGCACTCGATGCGGAGATGCAGAGGAAGCACTATTTGATGCGAACATGCCGCTTCACAGGGGAAGCGAGGCACTACATGCTCTGTGATGGCCGCACCATGTATGTCGCGTCAACTCAAGCACCAAGTAGAGTTTAATTTTGGACTACTTCGTTTTTTTCGCACTGCCAAAGTGACCAACTTGTAGGTTGTTTTAAGTTTTCGTGAAAATGCGAGTACTAATGAGGAACATAAATATTAAGATAGGATGTGAGTCGGAAAACAAATGAGCTTTGGATGTATTTTATATTATCTGGATTAAGAGGACCAAAAGTTTTCCGACAAATTTTATTATTCTAGACCAGTTCCGTCGCTTTCTTCTTTTTCCACACATTGTCTTCACTCTCCGACTGAGATTCTAGATTAAAGGAAAACAACAGTATCGATGTGTCCTCAGGTATTTCAGCTCTAACCTTATATTTTAACCAGGCTGTACGCAACAAACTAACTCTATGACCAGAATTTATGCCCGACAGTCCGCTACTGTATATGGCTCGTAACCAGCATAGTGACAGTTAATTTCGACTCGCAGCCTCTTCGTCTAGAAAGTTTATGAACTTACGAAGTTGCATGACACTATCCAAGTACGATACAGTTCTCACTTGGAAATAGCAAACAGTACAATGTTCCGAAAAAAAGACAGCTAGATGCAGTAGAAAATAGCGCTCTTCACATGCTTGAGTCAGAGGGTAGTCAACCTTTTTTTTATCTACCGCCCGCTTTTGTACCTCTGTAAGTAAAACAATTTTCGAACCGCCCACCAGTTCCCTGCAATTAACGTAACATTACTTTTATAAAATTTATAAAGTAGAGTTACAGCAAGTTAAAACATATGATAATAACTGCTTACCAAATATTTTGTCATAATTTTACGAAAACCTAATGAAAATGTGTTTAAAATCTATATCCCCTGCAGCCCACCATGAAATCTAAAACGCCCACTGGTGGGCTGTAGGGTGCAGGTTGATTACCACTGCTGTAGCCAAAAAGAAATTGAAAAAAGTCGACATTATAATGTTCTATGTCAGCATTTGAATGATTCATATTTTGAGATTGTCTGTGCTATACATAACTTATGAAACTAAATATTGCAAACGCAGGCTGAAAACTTCACTAATGTCGGATACATATATAAGGAACCAAATGGAATGTAAATAAAAGGAGAGATAATAATCGACAGCGTGGTTAGTTACCACTTAGGCTACCGACAGTGAACTTCCATTTTGCATGTAACATACGAAGTCGACCTGTCTTACCAAATTACTCCCTTTCCATGGGACAAGTCGGCAGCTGTTACGGGATCCCCGTAACAGCAAATTAATTAGAGTTTGACGTGATGGTTGCACGTTATTCTGGCCGTCACTATCTCATATCTCCCGCCTACCTTGTTTCCTGTGCATTGGGTTTGAATGCACCCAGCACTGCCAACAGCTGCAAGTGTAATTGTGTAAGCGTACAGTATTGCGGAAATGACGCTACTGCAGAAATGTTAAAATTCCTCTCGTTTCACTTTTTCGGCAATGTTTTTTATAAGATCGGTGCATTATTTCGATGATGTAATGTAAAAAATTGCCTCCAAGGCAGCTAACACATTAGTCTCGTTGCTTGTGCACATTATTAAAACCAACAACAACAAATGAGCTACTGCAGGCATTCATAGAATCTGCTGCACTGACTGCAACGCCGTTTACATCGGCCATACAAGCCAGCAACTTCAAAACGAGGTTCGAAGAATGTACAAACACGGGAACGAAAAAGGCAGTTGACAGATCCGCCTTCGCTTCTCACCTAATTACATACGAACACAGCATCACTAATATTGACAATAACCTTACAGTTCCGCATAGAATAGAGAAAGGTACCCGTTTGGACATCTTCGAGGAAACTGAATTTTACAACAATGTCTACCGCAATAAGAACGAAATTCTCAACAAACCAAAAAGCTTAAAAACAATTGTTTATCATGATGCCATTCAGAATGTGTTTGATGTATTACAATGTAAATGAATCTAGCTCTGTCACTTTTCGTTACATTGTATGGTTGGCCCAATCTTTGAAAAACAACAGACTCCTCGCAGTTCATCGAGCTGTATGGCTTGTAAAGATCGTGTTGGTATGCAGAGATAACCTTTGCTGTTTCGACTTGTTTACCACCACTGTTCCCAAACTCGACTTTTAGATCATCTAGTGTCTTTACTCTTCTCGTAATTTTTATTTTTACGACTTTTTTCCTCGTTTATCTATGTTAATCTTTTAAATACTACACAGTACTGCATGTTATTTCATTTTTAAAGCATTATATCGATATTCTTATCATTACTTGCCTGTCTCTTCTTATGTCCCTGCCTTCTAAAGGACCTCACTGTAATTTGCCTCTTCCCTATTTAAATGTCACCTCCATGCACGTCTCATCAGATAGTGTGTTCCCTCACAACGACCGATATGTAAGTTCATCTTACAGTTTCTTAAATTGAATACCAACTTATGTTATTATGCTTTTTTATCTTTTTTTAGACGAGTTTTTTCCTGAACATTAGTCTATTTTATGCCACATACATATCTGTTTCTTTAATAGTGGATGTGTTTCAACAAATTTATTAATTTTATTATGCTGGTTTTATGAAGTTTATGGATGAGTTAATTTATTAGACTTACTGTTGATAATGCATACTGATACATTATTCTCCATGCGACTAATTTCACTGTACACTGTTTTTTTAATACTAAGAGGGGCGTTCAACAAGTACTGCAATCACAATTTTTCTGAAAGCTGGTTGGTTTTATTCAGGATTCCAATACACCGTATTATTCCCCATTCTTTTGGCTACAAAATCCTGTTTTCCAGCATGATCTTTGTTCAATTCGACGGCCTTGCGCCACCTTACTGGGAGGGCCTGTATGTCCCCATGCTACTACTCCACTAGTCGACGTCGGACCCAACGTCTTGCTGCATCAACAACCTTCCCGTCATTCGAGTACTGCTTCGAGTGGAATGCATCCTCGCCGCGCGGGATTAGCCGAGCGGTCTCAGGCGCTGCAGTCATGGACCGTGCGGCTGGTCCCGGCGAAGGTACGAGTCCTCCCTCGAGCATCGGTATGTGTGTTTGTTCTTAGGATAATTTAGGTTAAGTAGTGAGTAAGCTTAGGGACTGATGACCTTAGCAGTTAAGCCCCTTAAGATTTCACTCACATTTGAACATTTTTTTTTGGAATTCATCCTCCACTGGACCAAAATTTTGGAAGTCGGGCTGGAGGGTGGATGAGGAAGAACAGATCAGTGAAGTTTTGTGAGCTCCTCTCGGCTGCGCATTCCGTGTGAGGCCTTGTGTTACCATGGAGAAGGAGAAGTTAGATCGGATTGTTTGGCAGCAAACAGGCTGAAGTCATTTCTTCAGTTTCCTGTGGATCGCACAATACATTTCAGATCTGATCGTTGCATCACGAGGGAAGACTTCAAATAGAATAACTCCTTCACAGTCACAGAAGACCGTCGAATGAGTTTGTCGGCTTTTTCTTCAAGGGAGAGGTGGTGTGGCGTCTCTCCATAAATTGCCGTTTTGTTTCCGATTCGATGTTATGAACACATGTTTCATCGTCTGTGACGATGTTTAAAAAAAAATTGTCATGATGAGCTTCGTCACACGCAGGCAATTCCGCACAGATGGTCCTTCCTTACTCTTTGCGTCTTCTGGCTTGGTTCAAATGGCTCTGAGCACTATGGGACTTAACTTCTGAGGTCATCAGTCCCCTAGAACTTAGAACTCTTTAAACCTAACTGACCTAAGGACACCACACACATCCATGCCCGAGGCAGGATTCGAACCTGCGACCGTAGCGGTTACGCGGTTCCAGACTGTAGCGCCGAGGACCGCTCGGCCAACCCAGACGGCTGCGGCTTCTGTTAGGCGGCGAGGGACCCAGTGGGCACACATCTTTGAGCATCCCAACTGGTGCACAATTGTGTCAGCACTACGAACAGAATCCTGCCTCGGGCAGGGATGTGTGTGATGCCCTTAGGTCAGTTAGGTTTAAGTAGTTCTAAGTTCTAGGGGACTGATGACCTCAGATGTCAAGTCCCATAGTGTTCTGAGCCATTTGAACCAACTACAAACAGAGGCGTCTAGTTGAGTAGCGAGGTTTTTGATTATGATCCGTTGATCGCCTGGAATGAGTGAGTACGCACATTCCAACATTGCAGGAGTCACAGCTTTGTGCGGCCGGCCGGTATGAGGGACAGCGGACAAGTGCTTTTGTTCACTGCTAGGTCTCCTTAGACATTCTTCAAGCGCCATGAATACCTACGATGCTCTGGTTTTACGCCAAAAGAAACTCAGTTTTGAACGCAGCTTCGTCACAGACGTCATTTAGAACGCTACGTGTAGTGCCGCCAACAATCTGAATTTCACGAAACTGTAAGGGCTAAAGCGAGAAAATTCCACGATTTCCCAAAATAAATTCCGCGTTTTTTCAACCGAATGTGACCAAGAAAAAAATGGATTACTTATTCAACCTCCCTCGTATATAGGTAACCACTGAACTCGTATATAGATAACCACTGAATAATGGCCTTTGGGGCCAAAATTGATCGCGGTTTGTAAGTCAAAAATTAAAGTGCAGATTGTGATGGCATTTTGTTCAAATAACTGTAGAAGTGCATTAGGACGAGCCGTGAACCGGTGTTACCACGGCGTCGAGGAGAAAACTGCCCAAAACAATTTACCTAGTGAACTTCAGAGTGATCGATCAGAGATTGCGCCGGCCGCTGTGACCGAGCGGATCTAGGCGCTTCTGTCCGGTACGGCGCTGCTGCTCTGGCTGCAGGTTCGATTCCTGCCTTGGGCATGGATGTGTGTGATATCCTTAGGTTAGTTAGGTTTAAGTAGTTTCTAAGTCTAGGGGACTGACGACCTCAGATGTTAAGTCCCACAGTGCTTATAACCATTTTTGATCAGAGACTGCACTTAACGAAACACTCCAAGTAGTTTTCTTTGACGGGGTCTATTAGACTGTATATTACAAGAGGAGGGAAGGCGTTCTGCTACAATACTGACCATTAAAATTGCTACTCCAAGAAGAAATTCAGATGATAAACGGGTATTCATTGGACAAATATATTATACTACAACTGACATGTGATTACATCTTCACGCAGTTTGGGTGCATAGATCATGAGAAATCAGTACCCAGAACAACCACCTCTGTCCGTAATAACAGCCTCGATACGCCTGGGCATTGAGTCAAACAGAGCTTGGATGGCGTGTACAGGTACAGCTGCCCATGCAGCTTCTACACGATACCACAGTTCATCAAGAGTAATGACTGGCGTATTGTGACGAGCCAGTTGCTCGGCCGCCATTGACCGGACGTTTTCAATTGGTGAGAGAAGTGTGCTGATCAGGGCAGCAGTCGAACATTTTCTGTATCCAGAAAGGCCCGCACAGGACCTGCAACATGCGGTCGTGCATTATCCTGCTGAAATGGAGGTTTCGCAGGGATCGATTGAATGGTAGAGCCACGGGTCGTAACACATCTGAAATGTAACGTCCACTGTTCAAAGTGCCGTCAGTGCGAACAAGACGTAATCGAGACGTGTAACCAATGGTACCCCATACCACCATGCCGGGTGATACGCCAGTATGGCAATGACGAATACACGCTTCCGATGTGCGTTCACCGCGATGCCGTCAAACACGGATGCGACCATCACGATGCTGTAAACAGAACCTGGATTCATCCGAAAAAATGACGTTTTGCCGTTCGTGCACCCAGGTTCGTCGTTGAGTACACCATCGCAGGCGCTGTCTGTAATGCAGCGTCAAGGGTAACTGCAGCAATGATCTCCGAGCTGATAGTCCATGCTGCTGCAAATGTCGTCGAACTGTTCGTGCAGATGGTTGTTGTCTTGCAAACGTCCCCATCTGTTGACTCAGGGATCGAGACGTAGCTGCACGATCCGTTACAGCCATGCGGATAAGATGCCTGTCATCTCGACTGCTAGTGATACGAGGCCGTTGGGATCCAGTACGGCGTTCCGTATTACCCTCCTGAACCCACTAATTCCATATTCTGCTAACAGTCATTGTATCTCGACCAACGCGAGCAGCAATGTCGCGATACGATAAACCGCAATCGCGGTAGGCTACAATCCGATCTTTATCAAAGTCGGAAACGAGATGGTACGCATTTCTCCTCCTTACACGAGGCATCACAACAACGTTTCACCAGGCAACTCCGGTCAACTGCTGTTTGTGTATGAGTAATTGGTTGGAAACTTTCCTCATGTCTGCACGTTGTAGGTGTTGCCACCGGCGCCAACCTTGTGTGAATGCTCTGAAAAGCTAATAATTTGCATATCACAGCATCTTTTTCCTGTCGGTTAAATTTCGTGTCTGTAGCACGTCATCTTCGTTGTGTAGCAATTTTAATGGCCAGTAGTGTATGTACGTGTATGTGTGTCGAAGTTAGTCAACTTAGTAGCTGCATAATGATAATTTATTTAACAGATGGAGCGCGCTGTTGAGACTACATTTACAGGGAACACACATAAAAATGCTAATCCTATCGTTCCATTCGGACAAACGGTAACAACGTACCTTTCATTACCAATCAGCATGGATTTGTGGACGAATGAATCGCTACATGGACGCACAATTGCTTATACACAAATATTACAAATCACAGAGTAAACGGAAGTAACGTTCACCACCTTCCATTAAAAACTGAGTTGTCAGAGACGGCTCGTGATTCGCACCCAAGGAACACATGAATGTTAACTGTTGCACACGATTCATGAAGTGAATCGTGACCGAATAAGCATGCAGTTCGATTCAATATGAATTTACGTAGAGCGGTACTAAAATCATAACCCTCGAGACTCTTATACTGTTGAAGTTTATGGAAAATCCTACTTGAAAATCGAACTAACTCCCATCCAAAAATCACCGTTTACTTGTGGACAGAAGCAGCACATCATACCCACGTGACCACAGAGAAGCTGTTGTTTACTACGACTCGACGTGCCTGTACTTTGGTAGCTTCTGTAGATTCACCTCTGCCTACAGAGAGCGAACGAATTTGGTGGGGGCGCATTGACCAACCAGCAACACGAATTTTCCAAGGTTTACTCCTATCAGAAGACAGGAGAGGAAGCACCTGGTCCCTACGGCGTAAAATTTTCCAACAGGTTCAACGTTTGAAAATTTGAACGAGGGACAAATCGCGTGGCCGCACTCCAAGGACGCGCAGCTGAGCGTTGCGCAGAGTGTCGTTAAACCACCTGAGTTTACCCAGTTTGTAAGTACAACCACATTCTTCAAAACGAGCAATCATCTGTGTTGAGGAAAGGCGGTTATGTATATGTTGTGCTGACTATCAGTTGTAATAAAACGAATATTAAACACACTCAGTTTAGTTTCTCAGCCTGAGTTTCCTTGTTGGTATGGAAAGTATGAGCAAAAGTAGGGAGAGAAAGGATAGTCTGCAGAGCTTAATATATCAAAGCTATACAGTTATGTGAGAGGCGGGTTGATTGTCACCTTTCAGGGTTATACACGCTCCAGCCACATTAATGTGACCATCGCCTATGTTCGAGTCAACGTGCAATAACCACTCACAGATGACAAGTGGCAGCATCAGCTGTGGAGGGTACATAAAGTATGTCGGATGGGCGAAGGGCAGGCGGGGGTTGGGGGGTGGGGGGAGGGCAGGTGGATGCGGGAAACAGTGAAGTGGTTGTCGTAAAGCGGGAACGGAGCGATTTTTCTGATGTCCAAAAGCGCGTGATCGTTGGCTTTTGCACGAAGGGTGCAAGCATTCCCGAAACGGCCAAGTTTCTGATCTGTGCACGTGTCGCTGTGGCTAAACTATACGGTGCATGCCCAAAAGGCGCTACCTAAGACCGGCACTGAGGCAAGTGTGTTGCACCGCGGGCCATAGGTGACTGGGATGAACGACGGCTGCAGAGATGTCTACAAGCCAATAGAAGTGCAACTGTTGAGCGACAACTGCCCTCCCCCCTCATCCCCTCCCACCACCAGCAGATGAACCAAGGGGCTACTGACAGTGCTTACTTAACGACCGTTCAGCGATTTTTGCCGCGTAAGGGCCCTCTGAGCAGGCGCCTGGTTCATGCACCCATGCTAACTGCTATTCTTCGGCGACGAGGGCGGAATTTTGAACACCAATACCACAGCTGCACGTCCACTGAGTGGCGACTGGTGGCCTTTTCAGATGAGACACGTTGTATGCTAATCCGACAAATGGCTGTTGGCTTATACGGCCCTGCAACAATCGTTGGAAGGGTCCAATCAGGAGAAAGGGGCGTAATGATGTGGAGAATGTTTTCGTTGCATTCAATGGGCGATCTCGTCATTCTAGAAGCACAACAGATCAGTACAAGTATGCATATATCCTTGGGGACCTTGTCCATCCCCACGCGCAGTTTGTTTTTTTCCTTTGCACGATGGCATCTACCAGCAGGACAATGCAACGGCTCACACAGCTTTCAGTGTACGTGCCTGGTTCGAAAAGCACCGGGATGAGTTTATCAGACTCCCCTGGCCACCAAACTCCTCAGATTTAAACCCACTCGAGAATCTGTGTGAGCACCTCGATCGGGCTGTTCTCGCCATGGATGCTCAACTACGAAACCCAGCGCATCTGGCCAAAGCACTGGAGTGGGCAGGGCTCCACATCCCTACAGGTGTCTTCCAGAACCTCACTGGCTCTTAACTGCACGTCCACGCTGCATAAGGTGATTATTCAGGCTTTTGACAGGTGGTCACGTTAATGTGACTGACAGGACTGTGTATCATCATGTCCCATATTCTCGTCACTGTTTTCCACATGTTCCTCATTCGGCGATTCTGTGGAGAACCTCCTCATTCTTCACGTTATCGGTCTACCTAATTTTAAAAATTCTTCTGAAGCACCACATCTCAGATGTTTCGATTCTCTTCTTCTCCGGTTTCCCAAAGTCCATGATTCATCACCATACAATACTGTGATCCAAACGTACATTTTGAGAAATTCCTTCCTCAAATTAAAGCCTACGTTTGATAATAGTAGACTTCTTTCGGCGAAGAATTCCCTCTTTGCCTGTAAAACGAAAATCAAATGGTCGTATGGCATTGCTGGCCTGGAGGTCCCATTCGGGTTCGGCAGCCAAGTGCAAGTCTTGAAACTTCCTGGCAGATTAAAACTGTGAGCCGGGCCGAGACTCGAACTAGAGACCTTTGCCTTTCGATGGCAAGTGCTCTACCAACTGAGCTACCCAAGCACGAGTCACGCCCAGTCCTCACAGCTTTAATTCTGCCAGTACCTCGTCTCCTACCTTCCAAACTTCACAGAAGCTCTCCTGCGAACCTTGCAGAACTAGCACTCCTGGAAGAGAGGATACTGCGGAGACATGGCTTAGCCACAGCCTGGGGGATGTTTCTAGAATGAAATTTTCACTCTACAGCGGAGTGTGCGCTGATATTAAACTTCCTGGCAGATTAAAACTGTATGCTGGGCCGAGACTCGAACTCGGGACCTTTGCCTTTCAAGACCTTTGCCTCTCTTCCAGGATTGCTAATTCTGCAAGGTTCGCAGGAGAGCTTCTGTGTAGTTTGGAAGGTAGGAGACGAGGTACTGGCCGAATTAAAGCTGTGAGGACGGGGCGTGAGTCGTGCTTGGGTAGCTCAGTTCGTAGAGCACTTGCCCTCGAAAGGAAAAGGTCCCGAGTTCGAGTCTCGGCCCGGCACACAGTTTTAATCTGCCAGGAAGTTTCATATCAGCGCACACTCCGCTGTAGAGTGAAAATTCCATTCTATGTGCAAGTCTCATTTCAGTCTGCGCCACATTGGGCGACTTGCGGCCGATGATGAGGATGAAATGATGACGATGAGGACAACACAAAACCCAAGCCACGAGAAGAGAAAATCTCCAGCCCGGTCGCGAATCGAACCCGTGCCCAGTGCATGGCAGGCAAGCACGTTACCACCCAGCTACGCAGGCGGACTCTGTACCTGTGGTAACCTGCTTTTTATGCCATCCTTGCTTTCCCCTTCATGGGTTATTTTGCTTTTTAATGCAGCAGAATTCCGTAACTTCGTCTACTTCGTGAACACCATATTTACGTTTAGTTTCTCATTACTCCCTTTTCTGTTATCTCTCAGTGTTTTCTTTTTTTCGGTTTGCTCTTTAGACCGTTCATTCCATTCAACAGATCTTGTGATTTTTCTTCAGCTTCAGTGACAATAGTACTGTTATCAACTAATCTTATCATTGACGTTGTTCCGTTCTGAATTTTAATCCCATTTTTGAATTTTTCTTTTATTCTGTCATTGCTTCCTCGGTGTGTGGATTAAATGGTAGGAGGGAAGGACTGCATCCCTGACTTAACGCCCTTTTCAATCCGAGAACTTCGTTCTCGGGCTTCCAGTCTTATAGTTCATTCTTGGTTCTTGTATATATTTGCATTGTTCGTGTCTCCCTAAAACTTACTCTTACACTCCTGGAAATGGAAAAAAGAACACATTGACACCGGTGTGTCAGACCCACCATACTTGCTCCGGACACTGCGAGAGGGCTGTACAAGCAATGATCACACGCACGGCACAGCGGACACACCAGGAACCGCGGTGTTGGCCGTCGAATGGCGCTAGCTGCGCAGCATTTGTGCACCGCCGCCGTCAGTGTCAGCCAGTTTGCCGTGGCATACGGAGCTCCATCGCAGTCTTTAACACTGGTAGCATGCCGCGACAGCGTGGACGTGAACCGTATGTGCAGTTGACGGACTTTGAGCGAGGGCGTATAGTGGGCATGCGGGAGGCTGGGTGGACATACCGCCGAATTGCTCAACACGTGAGGCATGAGGTCTCCACAGTACATCGATGTTGTCACCAGTGGTCGGCGGAAGGTGCACGTGCCCGTCGACCTGGGACCGGACCGCAGCGACGCACGGATGCACGCCAAGACCGTAGGATCCTACGCAGTGCCGTAGGGGACCGCACCGCCACTTCCCAGCAAATTAGGGACACTGTTGCTCCTGGGGTATCGGCGAGGACCATTCGCAACCGTCTCCATGAAGCTGGGCTACGATCCCGCACACCGTTAGGCCGTCTTCCGCTCACGCCCCAACATCGTGCAGCCCGCCTCCAGTGGTGTCGCGACAGGCGTGAATGGAGGGACGAATGGAGACTTGTCGTCTTCAGCGATGAGAGTCGCTTCTGCCTTGGTGCCAATGATGGTCGTATGCGTGTTTGGCGCCGTGCAGGTGAGCGCCACAATCAGGACTGCATACGACCGAGACACACAGGGCCAACACCCGGCATCATGGTGTGGGGAGCGATCTCCTACACTGGCCGTACACCACTGGTGATCGTCGAGAGGACACTGAATAGTGCACGGTACATCCAAACCGTCATCGAACCCATCGTTCTACCATTCCTAGACCGGCAAGGGAACTTGCTGTTCCAACAGGACAATGCACGTCCGCATGTATCCCGTGCCACCCAACGTGCTCTAGAAGGTGTAAGTCAACTACCCTGGCCAGCAAGATTTCCGGATCTGTCCCCCATTGAGCATGTTTGGGACTGGATGAAGCGTCGTCTCACGCGGTCTGCACGTCCAGCACGAACGCTGGTCCAACTGAGGCGCCAGGTGGAAATGGCATGGCAAGCCGTTCCACAGGACTACATCCAGCATCTCTACGATCGTCTCCATGGGAGAATAGCAGCCTGCATTGCTGCGAAAGGTGGATATACACTGTACTAGTGCCGACATTGTGCATGCTCTGTTGCCTGTGTCTATGTGCCTGTGGTTCTGTCAGTGTGATCATGTGATGTATCTGACCCCAGGAATGTGTCAATAAAGTTTCTCCTTCCTGGGACAATGAATTCACGGTGTTCTTATTTCAATTTCCAGGAGTGTATTTCTCTCAAAATTTTGGATCGTTTTGCAGCATTTTACATTGTCGAACGCTTTTTCCAGATCGACAATTTCTATGAACGTGTCTTGATTTTTCTTCAGTATTGCTTCCACTATCAAGTACGTCAGGGATGCCTCTCTCACTCCAAATCCGTTACTTACTCTCCGATTGATTTCAATATTAATACCTACCGTATTTAGATGCAGCTGCTTTTTGTAAGTCGAGTAACTAAAATTCTTTTTATTTCGTAGCTCAAACGGCTATGTATTACACAGGCTATCTACATGTGTGAAATTCAATCCCCTATCTACATTTCTATCGACATTATAACTATCATTAATGTTATTACTCCTATTTAATCATGTTTCCACTCGCGTTATGTTTTTTGTTTCTGAAAACTGGGAAGGTTCATCATGGACACGGTTTCACATTCAGCCTTCGGCCGCTCCCCAAGAGTCAGAATGAGATGATTGTTAGAGAGAATGAAGGCAATCACATACTTCCGTCACCAGAATCATTTTTAGTAGATCATCGACAAATTCAAATTAACGTTTCTTTTTTCAATCGCTTTGCGTCATTTAAGAGATAACTGATTAAATTGCTTGTGAACGCAGTCTCCTTTTACATTTTACATTCAACGTGTGTAGCGTGTTCTGCTTGCTGCAGCATGCCATTCTCGATGGACAGCAATCTTCGGACGTAAAAGTAACTTCGGGCGTAGCCCAAGGCAGTGCTATAGGACCATTATTTTTCACAACATATATAAATGATTTAGTGGTCAACGTGGTTTTCCATGTTGATTTTCGCAGATGATGCTGTTGGGTGCAGAAGTTTCACAGCTGGAAAATTGTAGCGAAATTCAGAAAGATCTGTAGAGGGTCGGTGTTTGCTGTAGGGATTAGCAGCTGAACCCCAACATAAACAAATGTAATGTATTCCGCATAAATAGGCTGGAAGACTTAGTATTATATAAGTTCACGATTGTACAATAACTGCGGAAGAGGTTACATCTATGAAATATCTAGGAGTATGTGTACGGAGTGACATTAAAACTAACTGCACGTAAATCTATGAGTGAGATTCAATGAAAGAATCCTCAGGAAAAATAGTCCACCCACAAGTGAGGTAAGTTACAAAACTCTCGTTCGACCAATACTTGAATATTGCACGTTAGTGTGGGATTCGAACCAGAGGTAATTTATAGAGGAAATAGAGGAGATCCAAAGAAGAGCAACGCGTTTTGTTACAGGTTCATTTAGCAGTTGCGAAACCGCCACTGTGATGCTCAGCCAACTCCAGTGGCACACGCTGCAAGAGAGGCGACTTCATCACGGTGCGGTTTACGTTCCTAGAAGAATCATCCAAAATGTTGCCACCTCCTACGTATACATCGCTAAAATAGTGTGAGGGTAGGTTCAAAGAGATTTAATCTGACACGGAGGCTTACCAACAATCGTTCTTCCTTTGAACCATTCACGACTAAAACAGAAAAGACGGGAAGTGACAGTGGTACACAAAAGGACTCTCCGTCACACATTTGCTTTGCAGAATGTGAATGTAGACTTAGACAAAAATTGATACAAAGACTTGTTACCACTGCAGAACTCAGGAGATGGTGTTAGGTCATGCGGAAGAAGATTTATCAAGAAGAACCCGACTACTAGCACATCAGATACACTGTGTGGATGGTTATCTACAACTTAAAGAGAAACCGCGCTGCTGTTACAAAATTCGAAGAACATGCCAGGCAACCAGTAATTTAGAATGGCTTGCGACAAGGTTGTAGTCTACCCCCGACGTTATTCAATATGTATATTGACCAAGCAGTAAAGGAAATCTAGGGGAATTTGGAAAAGGGAGCCGACAACACTGCAATTCTGTTAGAAACAAAACAGGACTTAAAACATCAGCTGAGCGGAATATATAGCATCTTGAAAAGAGTTCGGAAGATGACTATAAAAAATAACTAAATAAGATAGACTGTAAGTCATCAAAGAAGTCAATTTGTGGAGGGAGGGAAGCACGGTGGATAAAAGTCGTGTAGGGAGACCAAAGCATGAATACAGTAAGGAGGTTCAAATGGATGAAGGTTGCAATAGTTATACGGTGATGAAGATACCTGTACGTTATAGACTTGGAGGGGAGGGGAGAGGGGGAGAGCTGCATTAATGTATAGTATTCGAACTGAAGACCACAACTACAAGAGCCGCACGCGATTAGCCGAGCGGTCTTTGGCGCTGTAGTTGTGGACTGTGCGGCTGGTCTCGGCGGAGGTTGGAGACCTCCCTCGGGCATGGGTGTGTGTGTTTGTCCTTAGGATAATTTAGGTTAAGTAGTATGTAAGCTTAGGGACTGATGACCTTAGCAGTTAAGTCCCATAAGATTTCACACACATTTGAACATTTTTGAACAACTACAAGAAGACAGGCCTATTAGGCATGAAAATATATTTCTTGGCAGAGGACACCCAATAAAAGAGGTACACTTCTTCTTCGTACTTGAACTCTTCTGTTCCTATTTCTGATTCTCATCAACGATAGCCTAAGCCTTTCCATATCCCACTCCCACTAAAGTGCAATGTCATGTGAAGTCTTCATGAAAATTTACTGACACTGACCCAGTGAATTATCTCTAAAGCGCAACGTAAATTGAGATTTCAGCACGACGTATCTTGGAACTGCTTTTGTCAAATATTTGTTGTATACTTCTCAAGACGGGCTCTTTCCACCAGTGAGGTCACAGGGGAGGTAGGAACATGGCGGAAAGCACATGGGCGGAAAACGAAAAGTGAACTGTAGTCGATGAGACAATTGTTTGTTAGCTTGCAACATTTCGCTTGTCAACTCCTTCATCGTATACTGAAACAAGACCAACTTATTAATACGGCTCTCTAATGACAGGGGTTGGGGTGGATTTCCTAGAAGTATTCTTAACATTTATCTTCACATCAGCGAAGGATGTTTACCCGGAGACGTTACTGTGTGGATACTTTCGAGACTGTAGTAGATTCTGAGGCTCTCATCTCCCAAGACTTGTACGATGTAACATACGGGAGGGGGTTACGCACGATTCGCATACCAGCATGTTCAATCATTACAGACTTGTCTCTACGGAAACAAAAAGCTAAGCTGACCACACTGGCTAAAGTTGTACCAGTTCTTAAGCTTCAAGGTCTCCCCTTTGTGTTATGCGTAGCTTTATATTCCCCTATTAGCGTATTTTACCAGATATTTACGTTTTTACCCTCAAAAAATTCCCGGAACACCCTCGGAAATTCAGAATATTTTGTATACTTGGTGATCAAAACCCCGCTGTGTCTGTAGTCCTCACCCAAACTGGACTAACGTCGCGGCTCTATCACCACACACTTGTTTCTCTTCACTTCGTCACTCTCCACATTCTGTCGCAAGACAACTTTAACAAACGCCCAGTTCCTGACAAAGAAATCCGTACCGATAGAACCGGCCGGGATGGCCGAGCGGTTCTAAGCGCTACAGTCTGGAACCGCGCGACCGCTACGGTCGCAGGTTCGAATTCTGCCTCGGGCATGGATGTGTGTGATGTCCTTAGGTTAGTTAGGTTTAAGCAGTTCTAAGTTCTAGGGGACTGATGACCTTAGAAGTTAAGTCCCATAGTGCTCAGAACCATTTTTGAACGTACAGATAGTATCTGTTCCTCCTGTCACTTGTAACTATGACTTTTCTCTTTCCCGCCTATATCAAGTCTCTTTCAAGTACCACCCCAGCTGTCATTTCTCACCTCCAATTCCCACTCCACGTCTAACATAACATTACATACAAAGCACTTTCCAACCCCTCTCAAACTCACAAAAATCTTTTGCTTCCTTTATTACTACAACTCCGCACTTACTCAATCATCGATTGACAATTACTAGACTATTCATCCAGTTGCAGTGCACAGTCATCAGATCTTATACATGACATCCATAACACATTGTAGGAATCTCATTTCTTTATTTACATCTTTGATTAATAATGTAATATTGTAGCAAGTTTTGAAAGTGATGTAGGTTGAAGAACGCCATAGGGGCTGACAACCTACAGGCTGGGGGGATGAAAAGATATAGTTCAAAAGTGTGCAGTGTTTGTTTCATTTTGTAATTTTACGAATTTCCGTTGTCCGGGGATGGAAATAACTAAAACTATATTGTAAAGTTCGTAGCCTTTCACAAAAGTTTCTGATTATGAGAATGTACGTCTGGAGTACAGAGGTAAATCATGGAGTGTGTGAGAACCTAAAATGAAGAGAATCAAAGCGTCTGAGGTGTAGTACTACAGAAGGATAATGAAAATTAAGTGGAATGATAAGAATAAGGAGGTTCTCCTCAGAATAGGCGAGGAGAGAAACATGTGGCTGGCCGGAGTGGCCGAGTGGTTCTAGGCGCTTCAGTCTTGAACCGCGCGACCGCTACGGTCGCAGATTCGAATCCTACCTCGGACATGGATGTGTGTGATGTCCGTAGGTTAGTTAGATTTAAGTAGTTCTAAGTTCTAGGGGACTGATGACTTCCGATGTTAAGTCCCATAGTGCTCAGAACCATTTGAACCATTTTTGAAGAAACATGTGGAAAACACTGGGAAGGGACTGGATGACAAAGAGAGAACTGTAGAGGGTAAAAACGGCAGAGGAAGACAGAGATTGGACTACATCCAACGAATAGCTAAGGAAGTTGGGTGGAGGTGTTACTCTGAGGCGAAGAGGTTGGCACAGTAGAATAATTCGTGGCGGTCACACCAAACCAGTTAGAAGACTGACGACAGAGAAAAAAGAAAGACTTTCAAGTCGAGATTAGGTGTCTATTACGTTAAATAGCGCGTCATCTTATAAAATCAGGTAGGGATGTTTCGGTCATAATTGCAGTTGGGCTTCTTCATGATACGCAAATGCGGGCGAAACGTTGGTAGACAGTTTGGCAGGCTGACACAATGTACAGCACAGAAGGAAAAATAAACTTACATTAGTTTCATCTAACGCTACTACATGAGCAGGATTCGTGCAAGAAGGTGGATAAGACACCACAGAGATGTGCTTCTTTTGAACTGCTTCGCCTAACACCGTGTGTAAGTCGTAATGGTAAGTATTTCATTTCACTGTTCTGTTTGCTGCTTTTATGGCACGTATCGCAATTAAAGTCGTGGTTCTGGAACTTTAATGGACGGTAGCCTTCTTAATAAGAGAACACAGAAAAAATTACGTCACGGTACTTTGAATTACGTTTCTTTCTCTGATAAATTAGCGGAAACTCTTGCAGAGTCTCAACTGGCCTCGAGAAACAAAAGCTTCCTGCAACCTTAATAGAAACTCTGGAGCAAGAATGAATGGCGTAAGCGGACGTGTGCCAGTCATGAATGCGTTACAAGTCGCCTGACATGTATGTTTGCTCCGACCCGCTATTTATGAGGCCGTATGTATTCAGAACGCTGCCCATCAATTACGAGGAATTACAATAGAATGAGTAATAGCAACGTGGACGGGACGGTTCGGGTCGGAGCTAGACGCGCAAGAACAAACAGGCCCGGAAATTAGGCCCGTCGGCTCGCGCCGCGCCGCCGATCGCTCAATCGATAGTCGCTGGCGCTGGAGGTGGTGGTGGAACCGGCGCCTTAATGATGGAGGAGCGTCTGTCACGGAAGGCCGGCGATATTTACGCGCCGCAAAAACGCAATTAATCGGAGTCCGCAATCTCGGCCGTTAATGCGGCAGCCGGACAGGGCGGCCGCAGCGGCGAGCCTTACATAAAACATGGCGACTGGCGGGCAGAGAGACGCGGCCAGCTCCCGGATAAATCAAGCATCTGCACACAATGCGCGTGCCTTTGTTTACACCGGCGATTCGCCTGCTCCTTGCGCGCGCTTTATTTACGGGGACCCGTGTCCGGTCGCCGCGCTGTCGCGTTCGTCTGCGTCGAACTCACATTGCGAGGGGGTGTCATAAACATTCAGGATCAGAATCATACAGATGACACAGGAGCCTAAACTGAGAACTTCGAGATAATGACATCACGGTCGCAATGAAGAATAAGTTTTATATTCCTTGTGACCAGACAAAACTACTTTCATTCGGCCATAGCTGCGGGTTCTTTGTTTGGTATTGGAGAAAACTCATCGAACTAGAACGCGTGAAATACGCTGGTGACGAAATTAAAACAACAAACCGCTATTTCTCCGTTCTGTGCCTAATTAGCGATATACACTACTGGCCATTAAAATTGCTACACCAAGAAGAAATGCAGATAATATATGGGTATTCATTGGACAAATATATTATACTAGAACTGACATGTGATTACATTTTCACGCAATTTGGGTGCCTAGATCCTGAGAAATCAGTACCCAGAAAAACTACCTCCGGCCGTAATGACGGCCTTGATACGCCTGGGCATTGAGTCAAACAGACCTTGGATGGCGTGTACAGGTACAGCTGCACATGCAGCTTCAACACAATACCACAGTACATCAAGAGCAGTGACTGGCATATTGTGACGAGCCACTTGCTCGGCCACCATTGACCAGACGTTTTCAATTGGTGAGAGATCTGGAGAATGTGCTGGCCAGGGCAGCGGTCGAACATTTTCTGTATCCAGAAAGGCCCGCACAGGACCTGCAACATGCGGTCGTGCATTATCCTGCTGAAATATAGGGTTTCGCAGGGATCGAATGAAGGGCAGAGCCACGGGTCGTAACACATCTGAAATGTAACGTCCACTGTTCAAAGTGCCGTCAATGCGAACAAGAGGTGACCGAGAAGTGTAACCAATGGCACCCTAAACCATCGCGCTGGGTGATACGCCAATATGGCGATGACGAATACACGCTTCCAATGTGCGTTCACCGCAATGTCGCCAAACACGGATGCGACCATCACGATGATATAAACAGAACCTGGATTCATCCGAAAAAAATGACGTTTTGTCATTCGTGCACCCAGGTTCGTCGTTGAGTACACCATCGCAGGCGCTCCTGTCTGTGATGTAGCGTCAAGGGTATCGGCAGCCGTGGTGTGCGAACTGATAGTACATGCTCCTGCAAACGTCGTCGAACTGTTCGTGCAGATGGTTGTTGTCTTGCAAACGTCCCCATCTGTTGACTCAGGGATCGAGACGTGACTGCACGATCCGTTACAGCCATGCGTATAAGATGCCTGTCATCTCGACTGCTAGCGATACGAGGCCGTTGGGATCCAGCACGGCGTTCCATATTACCCTCCTGAACCCACCGATTCCATACTCTGCTAACAGTCATTCGATCTCGACCAACGCGAGCAGCAGTATCGCGATACGATAAACCGCAATCGCGATAGGCTACTATCCGACCTTAATCAAAGTCGGAAACGTGATGGTAAGCATTTCTCCTTCTTACACGAGGCATCACAACAACGTTTCATCAGGCAACGCCGATCAACTGCTGTTTGTGTATGAGTAATCGGTCGGAAACTTTCCTCTTCCTGTCGGTTAAATTTCGCGTCTTTAACACGTCATCTTCGTGGTGTAGCAATTTTAATGGCCAGTCGTGTAATCATACAAACTGTCAACAGATGGCTGTACGTTCGTGTTCTGCACGGAAGATGGCATTCCGGTCAACGGGCAACAACTCCACCGATGACACCAGGGTTACTATCAAACGAGATAGTGTTTGCCGGATAGTCCCACATCCACAGTCACTGTGTACACAGTTAGCGACGGTTCAGTATTTCACAGAGAATACGTGTACCAAACTCTTTGCAGTGAAGGGCCGTAGGAAGAATTGAAGCGGGGCAGCCACAAATTGTTGTGGACCGACGGCCTAATGTGAATCGTTCTGTTGTTTCTCTGATGTGGCGACACTTTATAGAGACCGAAACTATATCCCGAAGACCGGGGCAGAGCCGACCACGTGTGACATCAGAAATAGAGGACTGTTACGTGGCTGCAAAGGCACTATGGTACCGCCTTAGTACTGCACGGCAACTGGTATCCGACCTCAGAGCCTCCATTGGACGTGTTGCATCAAGGCAAAGCGCTTACAAAAGACTTCGGCACACCCACTGTATGTGTGCCTCTTACGCGTCTTGACAGATAGGACTTGTAGAGTGGAGTCGTCAACATGCCACCCGGACCGTCGAACAGTGGGCCAGTGGTCTTTTCACAGGTGATTCTCGATGTTGATGTCTTGGCCACCTGATATGAACCCATGGAGCTCATCTAAGACGATTTATTGAAATTGCATCACCTTTGCGCATACGTCTACCAAGGACTTGTCGAATGTATGTCACGTAAAATAACTACTTTGGTGAACCAGCACAGTGTTAAACGGGAGGTCAGGATGTTTCAGCTCATCACCGTACATATGAACGAGACACGGCAGTTCTTGTTTACAGGTTACTCCACATCTCGAGAATCAAATTCTTACTGCTTTCTTGATAAAACTGTCTTTATTTGTCTCCTTGCTGACTTACACCACGCTCTAAATTTACAGAACTGAACACTTCTCCACAAGTTTAGGTTTCATCTTCGTACCTCCAGTACACAAAAGCTTTTGCAACTCACTCCCACAGTAGTTAATTTATTCAGGCGACAAATGTTATTCGAGCTAATGCTCAATCAGTCAATCAAAAGCCCAAAAAAGCACACAAATCTAGGTCAAGTGATCATGGGTAGCGGTGCTCAGTGGGTGAATCCACAGCTGTTGGTGGGCCACTGTACGGTTTATTAAAGAACAAACTGTATGAATAGGGGGCACTAAATTTTTGTATGCATATTTTTTGCTAGCACAATTTAATAATTTTTTAAATTTAGATTAAAAGAATGAAGCACGTAACTGCCGTTATTGATAGCGAGAGCACTATCCAAAGAACGAAGAGAATTAACAAATAACACGTTGTGGCGAAAGCTTATATCGATAATGTAGGGATCCTACTATTATGGACGCATTTTACTGGAAGAAGATGATGTGGCGCACAGTACCTTGACTGAAACTGCAAAATCACGCTTTCAACCAAGCACTAGTGGAATGAATATTACAACAAGACACTAATCGACAGTATTTATATTGTGACTGTGTGAATAAATGAAGCTACCTCAAATTAAATGAGAAACATACTAACTTTTCAAGGAAATAAAGAAACCTTGATATTAAATCAGACTTCCTCTTAAAAGGTTTGTGTAACTTTCAACATTCCACGGATTTACTAACGGTCTATTGGCTATTACAACAGTTTGTAACCCTGCAGTGATAATGAAAATCTCCTACCCGGCCACGAATCGAACAGGGGCCTTTTCGGTTGAAAATCTGCCGCGATGAATGGGCAGCTACCGATAAAGACCACTTTAATATTTTTGTTTTTTTAAAAAAAGGTTCAAATGGCTATGGGACTTAACATCTGAGGTCATCAGTCCCCTAGACTTACAACTACTTAAACCTAACTAACCTAATGGCATCAAAGGACATCACACACATACATGCCCGAGGCAGGATTCGAACCTACGACCGTAGCATCAGTGCGGTTCCGGACTGAAGCGCCTTGAACTGCTCGGTCACAGCGGCCGGCAGATAGCAAAACACCGCACGTTGCGAAAGCAGTCCTGAGCTACCACAATACAGACAGAATTCGGCTGTTGCCCTGGTCAGTACGTTCTCCACATCTTCCACCCATTCGAAACATCTGGCCTGTCACGAGACTGGCGTGCCACCAACAGGCAGGATCGGCATGGGTAGAAAATTGCTGTATTGCTGGTTTTTATGTAGGAAAACTTAATATTGTCACAGAATCAAAATGATGACAAGGTACTGCGGCCTGAAATTCGTGCACTTGTGAGGTGCTGTAAATGATAGGATGGATACAGGGGCGGAGTGAGATATTCGCTTGCTGCTGTTATCAGTCTGTGAGGAAGCAGTCTATTAATATTAGCAATCAGTAGGAACGATTACCTGTAAATGTGGGTACGACATGCTCCAGACAGAGCTTGTGTAAAAATATACAGAAAGAGATTCAGTTCAAATACATGTCTCTCGAAGATGAGCATGTGGGAACGTGTCAAAAGCATTGGGTTTGGGCGGCTGCGTGTCTCATTACGTGAGCAGAGGTAACTGAGGGTGAAATTCGATGCGGAGGGCGGCGCGGTTGGCCACTGAGGGCGCGGCTCGCGCTGCACGTGGCGTGGCACGTGCGCCGGAGTCAAGCCGAGCCGTGACACGTCAGTGCTAGGGGGGCGTGGCCGGCTGACTCAGCCCTTCAAGTGTCACCAGCGGGCTGCAGAGACCTGCCGCTCACTTCCAGGGGTGGCTTGTCTGCATCAGTCGTGAACAGCGTAATAATAATTGTAATGTGTGTCAGGAACAGAAAACAGATTCCAACTCTTTAGTTCGACACGACCACAGGACGAAGAATTAATTTAATGTATCACCGACATGCCAACAAATGTGGATGGACCCTATTGTATCCTGGCCTAGCGGCAAATCGACCTCCGACTCGAATACTGTCACGTCAGAACCATAATCATGTCCAAATACGGCGGCAGGATTGTCAGTGAAGTACAAGTATAATACTCAGAACTGAAAGCAAGTTTTGAGCCGCACCATCTCTAATTTTAGATCTTCTTTTTCCGCCACCTTGTTATTTTAGTTTCAATTTATGTATAGCCACAGGCGTACTGTCTTTGCTGACTGCTATTACTTCCCGGTTGTCGGGTGTTCGGAGTTAGTTCGGATGTGCCAGTGAGTTGGGAGGCGCTAGCAGTGCAGTTCGGACGTGGCAGTGTTTCACCTAGGACACAGCAGAACTTCAGTCGGGGCGCGGCTGCAGTCAGGTCCGGACAGCAGTGACTCGCCCGACGGTTGCCGATACGTATCACTTGAGTGCGAACCACCTTGCTTGGTTGTCGGACGGTCGTCTTGTCGGACGACGTGTATGTTTCGAGAATGAGATTTTCACTCTGCAGCGGAGTGTGCGCAGATATGAAACTTCCTGGCAGATTAAAACTGTGTGTATGTTGGCCGGCGATCGCTTATGGGTAGCCTGCGTGTGCCGACTCATGGTTCGCCCTTGTTATTGGACAGTCGCTGCCGTTAGTATTGTCTAGTCCTACGTGTTCGTGAAACTGTGTGTAGGTTGTGATGCCGACTCCTCAGTTATTTTGGTGCTGTCTTCATGCTGATGTGCGGCAGTCGGTCGGTTGGCTTGGTGAAGCGAGTACATCTCCGCGGGGCATGGTTCGGCTGGGCTCGCTGGCGGTCTCTACGCAGTGTCGCAGTGTGTGGGGCTGTTCCCATTGCTATGAGGTCTGTGGCTCACCGACTCTGGACACAGAAGTTGAGTTTGGATTTAATTTACCAGCAAGTCAAGACTGTTCACATTGTGCCATATGGTTCACGTTGCTGGCTGTTGGGACATTCCCACGGGCAACAACGTGTTTGTTCGAGTTGGCGAAGGTTTAACCACTGTCTGGTGGACTCTAACTGTATTTAGTTATTTGCAATTGAAGTGCACCAGCGAATTTTCTGCCTTGTGGCCGTTAACGTTTCGGTTACCTGCCCTGGCCTTGACATAAATTTAAGCATTGTCCTTTTCTCACGGTGTTGTCGCTGTCCAGCTCAGTGTGTAGTTCGACAGCTTAATGTATGCTTGGTTGTGGGCGTCCATGCATATTACGTTTGCATTGAACTCCCGGTTGTGTGCTAGTCGAGTGGTGCTCAAGTTACCTTGTTGGTGGGTCCGTTGACTGTCTGTTGGTTATGTTGTCGTCGGATCGAGAATGGTTGGGCCGACTGCCTATCTCACCTAAGTGAACGTTAGTATTTCAAGTGCTGGCCGACGCCGGCAACTTCTGAGCGCTGTTGGCTGCACTGCATTTTCTTATTTTCTGTGGTGTGCATTTGTATGGCTCATAGCCGATGGTTTTGAGTTAAAGTTGAATTCTTTTTAGTGGTGTTTTAAGTCATGGGCCTTCAGTCGCTTTGAAATTAAAGTTCCTTGCTTTTCAAGTGTTAGTTTGCTTGGGCCTTCAGCCTGACTCAACTATTGTTTAAAGATAAAGCCTTGCGCCTCCTGCCTACTAAAAATTATTTTAGTTGTGTTTTAAGTCATGGACCTTCAGCCGTTTTAAAATTAAAATTCCTTTCTTGTCAAGTGTTAGATTGTTTGGGCCTTCAGCCTGATTAATATATTGTTTAAGGATAAAGCCTTGGGCCTTTTGCCTAATAAGAATTATTTTAGTTATATTTTAAGTCATGGGCCTTCAGCCGTTTTTAAATTAAGGATTTTTGTCTTTCTAGCATCAGACTGTTTGAGGCATTCAGCCTGATTGAAGATAAGGCTTTTGCTTTTGTTTTTTATATAATTTTACCTTGAGTCTTAAAACATCGGCCTTCACCCGTCTTTAAATTAAGGATGTTGTTTTGAAGTGTTAGATTTTTGGGCCTTCAGCCAAATTCTAGAACTTGCTTAATGTGAGGCCTTCTGCCTTCTAAATATTCTTTTTGGCGTCTGAATTTTGAGTTAATGTCTTTTAGTCGTTTTTTTTTTAAATTAAATTGGTTGTGTCCTTAAGGCATAAGATAGTGTTGCGTATTCAGCCGATAACTAAGTTCAAGAATTTGTACTGTAATGTTTGGTCAATTAAATAAAGTTATATATGTTCGAGTGTAACTGACAGCCGCTCATTTTGGACCCTTTCCACAATTCCAACTACCTGTCCTGTACTGCAGGTTTAGCGGCGCGTTTCAAGTTTGTTTCTGTCACCAATTCACAACAAGAAGAGAAATGAACTCTAGGATAGGTAGTACAGGCATTTATACGAGGGGCAATCATACAATTTCCGTTTAAGGGTGTTGTTTCAGCATACATGGAAAGTAGCGCGACTCCGATGCGGGTGTATAAGCTCCGACATGTAGGCAATGGATTAGTGCGACATTCGTGTCTTTCCGACGTGCATGCAGTAAATGCGGAAACACGAACTATGGAACCGTTATTGCCAAATGCGCCCAAAGAGGAGCAACGTGCTGTTCTTCTTTTTAAGGCTTCCGAAGGACAAACACCGATAGACATTCATCGGAAAATGAAGAATGTGTACAGGGTAGCACATCCGTCGAAAACCACAATTGTGAAACATAGTGCACCATGTTCCGTGTTGGTTGCGATTCGCACAATATGTCGGTCGATTTGGGCGTTGTACAGAAGTTCCGTCATCTCCAGTGGGAGACATCCGAGCACCAGGCCTATGGTCCACCTACTGCGATTATCATGCCTTCGGTCCCTTAAAAAAGGCCTTGAAAGTCCGACAAGGATGTGCCGCAGGCAGTTATGAACTTCTTCACGCAGCGGTGCACGGAGTTTAACAAAACGGTTATCTTCAAACTGGGGCGTTGGTGGGACGATTGCGTCACTGATCCTGTCGATTTTTCGTGATTGGCATACCGATACTGGAATGTACAGCCTTCGAACTGAAACTTTTTGATCGCTCCTTATGCAAACATAGAAAATTCCGGAATGATAGTATTTGCACGAACATCCAGTATTCTAGAATTGACACAAACATAAGTTATTTGAAGAACATCACAGAAACCACAAATATTAAATAAAAAATTATTGACTGGGGTCGGATTTGAACTGGCGAGGTGCATCACGCCAAGCAGCCAAGCTAACCATAAGGCCAT
This sequence comes from Schistocerca serialis cubense, assembly GCF_023864345.2. NCBI lineage: Eukaryota > Metazoa > Arthropoda > Insecta > Orthoptera > Acrididae > Schistocerca > Schistocerca serialis. The sequence continues at coordinate 337,871,987 of NC_064642.1, forward strand.
ACTGCCTAAGCGGTAGCTTGCGGCATTTTCGCTCTCCACGAGAAAAACCCACCCACTGTTTCAGAAATTCTAATAAAAGACGACAATAGCATCCTGGCTGCAAAATTTGTCTATAGTCCTCTGCATGGCGGCGCTGCTGGATCCTCTCGTTCTGGTCTTGTTGTTATATCTTACGATGAACATCGAAGGTAACCCTTTCCGTCGTAGCTTCTCTGTTATCGAATTGGTCTCCAGTTTCCTTGAACTTCCCACCGTCGATCTGTGCCTCTGGACCGTAGTACGGCTTCGTATGGAGGACATGGTCGACATCTCTGTGCTTTTGTCTTCTTGATGAAGGGTCTGACTCCATTATACGATATATAGTGTTAAACGCTCGCCAGTCACACTCTTCAATTCTCCCATACCTCCCTCTTGCTCGAGTGGTGTAATACAGGGAAACTTGAAGTAAATCCCCAAATAAGGTAAGCCACCAGCTTTGGTTGCATCACTGGGCGATCCTGTTGTCTATATTTCCACCTCTCCATCTACAACTAAACCAACTCTCTGAATAATACAGTGAAGTATATAGTACTAACCCTCGACAGAAAACTAACATGGAAGCAGATCTCCTTACCATGGAACACGAATCCCGAATCCGACTAAAACTACATCTTTCTACCATTATCCTCACCTGTAACTCCTCACCTGTTCCATCATAACCTATGCCAAAGTTACCGAGGCGTTAAACTCTAATCTTCTAGTCTCACAACTTTGCCCTGACTTCAGCTTCCCCTAAAATCCTGGAAAGTCATGTATTTCGCCTCGACTTCCGCATGCATCTCGCTTCCCCAATATTCCCCAATACACATCCTAAACCAACTCATCCACTTCTCACAACGTCTTCTCTACCTAAATCACCTTCGGATCAAATACAATAATCGCAAAACCCTCCCCGGCACCAAATATTCCTTCCACTAATCGCCAGTCTAGGTACTCCGCTGCGCCACTACATTCATATTCCACTTTCCACGCGCCTTCAAGACTTATTCATTATTTCAACCAAGTCCATTCTCTAACAATGATATCCGTTTTAAGATATACCCGTATTTCTAAACCTAGTCATAAGGCCCCAACTCACACAATCCTTCGATTTTTCTGCCTACGCCCTCCACCATCCAGCTGACTTTTAGTCACAACCTGTCGTTCCTCAGGGTCCCATAGTCAAACACACCATCCCACCTCCGTCTTCACCGTGATAATTTTCATGCATCACCAGAATCACCACCACACCATAGCATTATTCACATTGTCATAATGATTATATTTTAACTGTAATACAAAATCATTTATAAAGATTTAATAGCTCGTCAGTATTGCCCAACACTCTGCTTCTTTAATCATCACTTACTGTCTTCTGTTTTAATGTACTTTTAACCATTCCTTCAATTTGTAACCTTAGGCTGAAGAGTGGTTTTGTCCTCTGCCAGCCCGTCCCTTTGTGGGAAACCGAAATAACAGTCAAGAGAAACAAAACGTCCAGAGGCACAGAAGTGTTACTGAGAATGTAGAATCTCGAAGTGGCACATTAACAGGTTCAGAACACTATATTGTGTTGGCAACTATTAGTGAAAGGACAGAAGGCAGTAACTGTAGAAGAAGAGATACAGACCGAAAAATAAACCATGGTCTAAGCTCAAGACCGGTGTCAAACGTGCCACAGATGAGATGCTGAAGAAGGAGACTCAGAGGACGGCCTTAAAGATATGTGCAGAAATGCAGTCAACAATAAAAAAGCGGCTATAGTGTTGTGGCTGAGAAACGAACAAGAGGAAAAACAAGCTGGGATACATGGGAGCAGCTAGAGGAGCAAGGAAAGTCCTCCAAGCAGAGAAGCAAGAGAGTATATAAACAATAACACTGGCACAAGAGGATCGAACAGTAGGCAATACAGGAATCTTTTACAGGACAGACACGTCCTTCAAGAAAGGATATAACGCATGAATTGACACGATCAAAGATCAAGCTGCCCAAATGATAACAGATGAAACGAAAATTGTGAAGTAATGAAAAAACTATTTCAGAAATCTCCTGAATGTGGACAGAACCATTAATAACGTTGCGACAGCAAGAGGACAGAGAATATAGTGACAGTACCAACAGGGATGGAATACCTACAGAGACGCTGAAAAAGGGGAAGAGATGGCCTACAAGAGAGAGTATACCACCTTATCTCATTAACTTGGAGGAGAGAAAGGATCCCAGTACAATTGTCATCTGCCCGATACTTAAAAAAGGAGACCAAATGAAATACAGTAACTGTAGAGGAATTACCCTACTATGTACAGCTTATAAGATCATAAGCATGTTGTCGCTGAAGCTGCCAAAAAAACACCATACGTTGAGGAAGTACTTGGATTCCAACAAGCAGGATTTAGAAAAGGAAAATCAACTGTAGACCAACTACGTATAACAAGACAAGTGCTATCAAAGAGCTGCGAATTTCGCAGATGTGTTCACTGATTTTTTGTGGACTTCCAAAAAGCTTAAGATAATGTGAACAGGCAAGCAACATGGCAAGAACTGGAAAAGGCGGAGGTTCCGAGAAGACTAATAAGACGAGCTCAAACATGTATACAAGATACAACATACACTATGAAAGAGAATGGAAAGACGTCAGAGAAGTTCAAGGTGTGAACTGGAGTGCGATAGGGTTACGTCCTCTTCTCTCTTCTGTTTAATCACGTCCTGAAAAGAGCACTAGAGACAGGAATTCACTTAGATAGAATAATCAACACCCTGACCTTTGCAGCTGATGTAGTTTTAATACCACAGAATGAGCAAGATCTGCTTCATATAACATGAGTGTTAATGGAAGAAGCAATGCGAGCAGGCTTGAAACGCTGTTTACTGTCTGCATGGCCTGCATGTTCAATGGGAGCAAAGCTTCACTCGTTCTATTATATTCGTCGTTTCGAAATCAGCGTCAATTTAACGGCTCTAGTGCATCAGGAGAAATTCTTTTTTCGCCATTAGTTGCAATTGAGAGCGCACCAGAGTGATGGATACAGGGTGTAACACATAGGATCCTAACCTATACCTCCTTATAGCTGGTTTCAAAACATCGATCGCAAGCCTGGGGCCCTTCCTTTTATTGAGCGGTGTTCGTGCACCCATACTAGTCTTGGCCCTCACGGTAGGAGCAGATATGTGTGTGGGGCGATGGCTTGTGTACTTCATAAGGATGCGTTGGTTCTGGGTGGCTTGGCTGTTGAACGGTTGTTGTTATTCTGCTCTAAATGGCAAGTGATTTGTGTAGTATTATCAACATATCAACTACTGCAATCCGCAATAGTTGACCGTGACGAATCATGTCAACATGTTATCGATGGCAACTGGTTTCGGGAGCACAAAAGCACAAAAATCAGAGGCAGCGAGGCGTCTGAATGTCATGCATTTCAGGCGCTCACAGCCTGATAGCGGTTAAATGAGTTGATATGGCGCATGATGCCAGTCACACAGATGGCCAGAAAAAGTTCTGAACTTATCCACGTCCCGTGACACGCCGAATGATTCTCTCCGTCGCGGCGACAGCAGAACTGACTCACTCGTTGTCCCTAACTTAGTTTGTAGTGAAGACACAGTGTCCATATTGCACATTATAAAATGCCATCAAGTAATATTGCCAAAGGGTACTTACGTCTGCAACAGACTATATGGATGGAAAAATGTAAATAAGCGATATACAGCAAGGCACCAGAAAGGAAAGATAAGTAAATAAATACAAATCACTAGTAATACCGTTACACCGTGAGGCGAATAAGTTTCATACTGTCTGTTGCTCTAGACGCACAATTCCAGAACACCTCCCATAAGTTTGTGTCAATATTTGATACTAGCAAAGAATTTTTATTTTTGATGTATGTTTTACTTCGAGTGTCTTCAATTATATTTTACTATGTCTTCTTTAGAAAATACACTTTTTATGTTCAGTACGCTTAGGTCTGTGTCACAATGACAATCGTTTGAATAGAGTTCGTTTGAGTATTTGAAGTAAAACCAGTAGAATACCAGCACCAAACCAACCCTTATTAAGGAAAATACAATCACTTGGTATATCTGATAAAATTCGTGACTGGCGTGAGGATTTCTTGGTAGGCAGACGGCACCATGTGATCCTGACCGGAGATTCATGAATAAATGTGTTGCCCCAGGGAAGTGTGTTGGAACTTCTGTTGTTCGTGTTTCACATTAGCGACCTACCAGATCTCAGACGATGCATTTATCTGCAGTGAATTACTATCTGAAAAATGCTGCAGCAATATTAAGTAAGATCTCGACTAAATTTCAAAGTGTTGGTGAAATTGGCAACTTGTTTTAAATGGTCAGACATTGACAATAGAATGAGCACTTAATAGAATGCGGAATCGTAGTGTCCTACGATTGTAATATCACGGAGTCACCGTTGGAGTCAATCAGCTCACACAAATAACTGCGCCTAACGTTTTGCAAGTATATATTACGGAATGTGCACATAGATTCAGTCGTAGAGAAAGCAAAAGAAGGTCGCAGACTATGGTTCTCTGATACGATACTGGGAAAATCAGCTAAATGTAAAACATCCAGCTGACTAATCCTAGAATATTGCTCTAGTGTTTGGGACTCATACCAAAAAGGACTAACAGAGGATATTTTACATATACAAAGAAGTGCAACACGAGTGGTCACGGGTTTGTTTGACTCACGCGAGAGCGTCGCCGAAATTCTGAAAAACCTGAATTGTTAGATGCTTGGAGACGGATATCAACTATCTCGCGAGAGTCTACTTACAGATCTGGAAATACTATCTTTACGTAAGGAAGCTCGGGATGTACTAAAACCCCACTTCGCTCTAGTTCGAGCTGTTGTAGTAAATTGTGTGTGAAAATCATCTTTTTTAGATTAATCTCTCTTTTCAGAGAGGTGTGACAAAGACTTAAAGAGCTGAACTTTCTTACACAGTTGTTATACATAAATTGAGGATTGCGCTAGTGTATTAGAGATTTGAAAATCAAAGTGGAGCGTTTTATTTGCTCAGCTGAATTAGAGGAGTCTGTCTGAACAACATTTAAACATGGGAACACAGAAGAAATATGTATAATATTATACATTAACTACTTACTATTGTAGAAGTAACATAAACAGAGGGGGAGTTACAGTACACATTAGTAGTTCGTGATATGTTTGGAGAGGAAGCTTTTGCAGCTACAAAAAATAATTATACAGGCAGTAGGCACTGAAATACAGGGCGACTAAAAATGATTCATGCTTTTCCAAAGCTCTATATTTTCCAAAGTATAACTTGTACAAATATGACTGATGCATGAGCAGAGCCGTAAGCTCACCAAGCTGGCGTTTTGTACTTTAAAATTTTTCTATGAATGCCCCTCTGGTAACAAGTCACACATTCATGCTGTTCATTACATACCTTATACAGCGACATCCTGTCAATGGTTATCACAGTAATATCGATCCTCTCTCTGAGCTATTCCAGTGTTCTTGGCAGTCGGGATACGTAAACACGGTCCCTAATTACCCCCCAAAAGGAAAAAGTCAGAAGGCTTCATGTCAGGCGACCTGTCGCGCCAAGGGAACAGAGCGACATCGTCTTCAACACTACACGCAATCCAACGAAGCGAATGTTCATCGGCGGCTTGGGTGGCCGAGCGGTTCTAGGCGCTACAGTCTGGAACCGCGCGACCACTACGGTCGCAGGTTCGATTCCTGCCTCGGGCATGGATGTGTGTGATGTCCTTAGATTAGTTAGGTTTAAGTAGTCTTAAGTTCTAGGGGACTGATGACCTCAGAAGTTAAGTCCCATAGTGCGCAGAGCCATTTGAACCATTTTTGAATGTTCATCGTTTAGGTAGCGATGAACATCTATGCTCCAACGAGAGCGTGCCCCTTATTGTTGGAATATGAAATTCTCGGAAAGTCAGCAATGGAAACAACCACTTCTGCTGCATATCAAGTTAAGACGTACCGGTCACAGTCTTCTCACAGCAGGAAAGCGGCCACAGCTTAGTATGTGGCACCGCACAGAAAACATTAACCTTTGGCGAATATTGCTCATCCGCCACATTGCATTATGATGCTGTTTTAACTGTTGCACGAACTGCAAGGCCGTACGGTCTGAAACACAGGGTGTATCAAAAAGAATCATCCGATTTGGCTCGTCTATATTTCTGAAACTAATAAACATGTACAATGAATTTTCTTTTTGATGAACGGGGAACTCAAAAAGCTTTTTTCTTCATATCTTTTCATAGGTGTTCAATGCCCCCTCCCCCGAGATGCATGGCGTTCGTCAGGGCGGTATTCAAATTGTTCCCACGCTGCAGCGAGCATGAGTTACAGCTTCCACAGCTGCTGTTACGCGATGTCTCAGTTCAGTAATTGTTGTTGGTAACGGAGGCAATAAACAGTCTTTTATAAACCCACATAAGAAATAATCACATACAGTCTGGTCCGGTGATCTGGGAGGCCAGTAATGTAAGGCTGTATCATTTGGTCCATTGCGACAGAGCCATTGTTCAGTAGTCCTTTGATTTAAAAATTCCCGCACTTCCAGATCACACAATGGCAGTGCCCCATCCTGTTGGCAAATTAAGTCGTTCGAATAAGTTTCCAACTATGGGAAAAGAAAGTTCTCAAGAATATCGAGATATGAGCTTCCTTTAACAGTGTTCTCGGCAAAGAAAAATGGACCATACGCCTTTTGCCGTGAAACTGCACAAAACACATTAAATTTTGGAGAATCCCTCTCATGTTGTACAACTTCATGTGGTTGTTCTGTACCCTATATTCTTGCATTATGACGGTTCATTTTCCCATTTAAAAGGAATGTTGCCTCGTCACTAAACACTAAGTGTGGAAGAAAACTGTCATCCGACACTATTTTTACTAAAACTGACGTGGGCGCGCAATGCTGCTACCTCGCGGGAACCATGTAAAACTCGAAAGTCTGCTCTTTCCAACAGAATGTTCTTCACTTGCATATCTCAAATAACATTACAGTTATGATTTTTTTTTTTAAATCGGATGATTCTTATTGATACACCGTGTACAGTATAACCGCCTTCGCTAAACTTCCACACATTTTGTTGTGGTATTCCATGTTCATGGACTCCGCGGGTAGGCCGTGGTGGCCGAACGCTTCTAGGCGCTACAGTCTGGAACCGCGCGACCCTTACGGTCGGAGGTTCGAATCCTGCTTCGGGCATGGATGTGATGTCCTGAGGTTAGTAGGTTTAAGTAGTTCTAGGTTTTAGGGGACTTATGACATTAGAACTTAAGTCCCATAGTGCTCAGAGCCATTTGAACCATTTATTTTGATTCTGTGAACCGTTGATAATTTTAGAGTGCGTACAAAACTGTTCCTCACCCTCTACACAGTTACACTTAGTCGACCGGTACTATTCTGTTTACAGAGACACTCAGTGTCCCTAACTTGTAGATACCAACGTATAATGATCTGTTTAGATGGCGATTCTTTCGCATAATTCCTTGTGAACGCGCGCTGCACTGTTGTAACAGATGAATATGTTGCATATTCCAACACACGAAAACTCCTTTTTTGGTTTGTCGCCATTTTGTCAAGGAGCTTCACTCTTAAAGCGAACTGGTGCGCCAATCCAAATTCGGTGTCTATGTAATAAACGCAGAAATCAAACATTAAAAAAGAACGAATATGTTAAGGTAGCCCTATATTTACTTGGAAGAATACGAAGAAGAATAAACTTGTAAAACTATACTGAGAAACAACAGATTTCTAATAACCTCTTTGATCTGTTTCATCGTGGACTGCGCATAAAAGTGGCGCGAAAGGTCGAAATTGGCCGATCGTGGGAGATGTAATAAAGTGAAAACTCGTCAAAAATAAATGAGGTGAAAAAGTTCAAAATGTCTTTTAGTAAATATAGTGACTTGGTACCCCGCATAAAAAATGGATTTTAATAATCAAACTTCACATACGACCGCCAGAAAACTTTAGGGATGGCTGCTATCACTGAAACACGATATTTTCAGTTATATCTTTTCTTTCCACGCCAGTTTGACTTGACAAAACCGCTCAAAATAACCGCTTTCTGAAATAATTTTCGATTTTTTTATTACTGTTACTGCCTATATAATAAACGCAGAAATAAAAAGAAGACTGAAAAATTTTGGCTCTCTTAATTTCAAGATACACAGAATCAAACTATTAAATTAAATAGACAAACAAAAGAAATCGTAGTCAGTCCATTCTTCCTTGGTTTTATGTAAAAATTGTAAGTGGCTGAATAATCACTAGCATTCTCCTATCGATTCTAATTTTTTTGAAACTCTGCTCAAAACTCACGTTGCAACGGGGGATCATATAACGATTTAGGTGTTACGGATAGTTAGTGCTAAAGGATGAAAACTGAGGTTGAAGAAATATTTTTCGTGTTAAATTGTCCATTTTCAAGGGCTACAAGCAGGTAAAGGCATGTCATGTAGACGCAACTAGCAGATCAGCTCTTTATATTTTTATTGTGTACTACGAATGGATTGGTGATAAGTTTTTAATTTATCACTGTTACCATAATTTCCTTCCTCTTTTATTATTTCATACGAATGACCGACAAATCTTGAATTTTTAAAGCAAGTGAAGCACTGTAGCCGGCCGGAGTGGCCGAGCGGTTCTAGGCGCTACATTATGGAACCGCGCGACCGCTACTGTCGCAGGTTCCAATTCTGCCTCGGGCATGGATGTGTGTGATGTTCTTAGGTTAGTTAGGTTTAAGTAATTCTAAGTTCTAGGGGACTGTTGACCTCAGAAGTTAAGTCCCACAGTGCTCAGAGCCATTTTTTTGAAGCACTATACATTATTGGTATGCGACGTCGTAAAAATATTTCCAGTCTGGTGTTGGTACTGTATTGCAATACAACTGATGTCCGGCGACGATAGCAAAAAAAGTACCTTAACCGACCAGGTGGAGAAGTCTTACACGTTGGACGTACACGCCTACCTTAGGCCATGACAAACGGCAATACTGACATTTTGTCTCGGCAAAGCTGAACTAATTCTTAGGCGTCTGTTTGTTGCTCGTTTGTGTCGGCAGTGTCATTAAAACAGCGCTGATAACTGATCCCATTTTTATAACAAAGTAGCACTTGGAACTAATGCAAATTTTACGATTGAAAATTGCTCAAATGGTTCAAATGGCTCTGAGCACTATGGGACTCAACTACTGAGGTCATCAGTCCCCTAGAACTTAGAACTACTTAAACCTAACTAACCTAAGGACATCACACACATCAATGCCCGAGGCAGGATTCGAACCTGCGACCGTAGCGCCTAGAACCGCTAGGTCACTCCAGCCGGCTGGACGTATTTAAATACGAAAAACTTAAGAGCTTTTGCTGAGGCTAACTGATATTTCAGTTTTTTTACTCAGTTATTAGTAAAAAATAGAAAATACCTGCTATAATCGAGACGGAACAAACACCGAAAAATTCCTGGTAAGCGGAACTAAAATACGGGTATCGGTTTTAACCGGTCTGTTTTTCTCATCCCAAGGAAACTTCGGAGTGGTTCTTCGAAAAGTTTTGAAAATAGTTAATGTACCACAGAAATAACACGTATTCCATCTGCGCAGACGTGTGCCGTTGAGGACACGCCGGGACATCCATTCTGGCTGCCGAGAAATAGCGGCCTCGGGCTGTCTGCGACGCGACGGCAGCACAGGGCGCGGCCCATGCTTCTTCCCACAATTGGCGAGCGCTCCTGCGCCTGACAACTTGTTATTGGGCTTCAACGCTCCCGGGGAAAAGAGCGGACAAGTTATGGAAAAAATGGGGGAGAAGCTCCGAACCACATGTAGGATTTGTAAAGGGGTCGCGCTGGAGGGGGCGGGGGTGGAGCCGCGGCCTTCAGCCGTTCTGACGTCACGACCCGTGTCAGGCTGACAGCTCCAGTAATTGCTGCACTCAATAAAACTTCCGCGTGTCATACCTTTCTTTTATTTGGAGTCATCGTTCAATCTCTGCATAGATGCTACAAGCAGCGTCCTTAAGTACGATGTGAGGACCCCAATTATCCCGTGTATTACTCTTTCAGTTGCCATATTGATTTATCAGCTGCTTCATTAATTCACCTGTTCATTTATTTTGTTCGTTGTGATGGTTCACTCTATGAGTAGATATACCCAACGTCCCTTAAAATTTCGATATCATGAACACGAGAAACACACAAAACTTCTTGTCTTTAATACATACGGGGTGATCAAAAAGTCGGTATAAATTTGAGAACTGAATAAATCACGGAATAATGTAGATAGAGAGGTACAAATTGACACACATGCTTGGAATGACATGGGGTTCTATTAGAACCAAAAAAATACAAACGTTCAAAAAATCTCCGACAGATGGCGGTTCATCTGATCAGAATAGCAATAATTAGTATACCGAAGTAAGACAAAGCAAAAATGATGTTCTTTACAGGAAATGCTCAATATGACTACCGTCATTCCTCAACAACAGCTGTAGTCGAGGAATAATGTTGCGAACAGCACTGTAAAGCATGTACGGAGTTATGGTGAGGCATTGGCGTCGGATGTTGTCTTTCAGCATCCCTAGAGATGTCGGTCGATCACGTTACACTTGCGACTTCAGGTAACCTCAAAGCCAATAATCGCATGGACTAAGGTCTAGGGACCTGGGAGGCCAAGCATGACGAAAGTGGCGACTAAGCACACGATCATATCACCATACATCTTTTGTTTTACTGATATAAAGCTTCGTGGTATCGTTTTTTCCTTATTTTATCTTACGCCTGGAAGAATCGTCTGTCTGAACGTTTCTCAGGCATTGGTGTTTATGGCTTCATTTCATGGTATTTTGCAGCACAACCCATTTATTAAGGCGAAATGCAACGAAATAGAGCGCCATTGGAGTTTGTTTAGGCTCACCTGCCAAACACACAGAGAGAAGTGTTTCTTCCAAGTGAACACTAGTAATGCTATACTTCTTTGCAGACGGATTGCATTTTCCCAGTATCCTGCCAATGAGTCGAAATCTGCCTTATGGCTGAACCTATCTGGTCGTTCCATTCCAAATCTATACAAATAGTTACAGCCAGGTAGCTGTATGAGCTGACTGATTATAATTGTAAATCGTTGATACTGTAGTCACTGGATACTACAATTCTTTTTTACATTGTGGAGGGCATAGTTTTACGTTCTATACATTTGGAACAAGTTGCCAATTTCTGTACCACCTGGAATCTTAAGCTGATCAGACTGAGTACTTCTGCAGCTTTTTCGAGACACTGCTTCATTATAGATAACAGCATATCGGTGAAAAGTCTGAGGCTGCTAGTAACATTGTCTACCAGGTCATTAAGTCCTAAACACTGATGTACGTCAGGCCTAAAGCTATTTCCGCTCATATTGATGGTTCTCCATCCAAGATAATAATGTTGCGTCCTGCCTATATAGAAATCCTCAACCTGATCACAGTTTTGTTTGATAGCTCATATAATCGCACTTTTGTTAATAAATATTGGTGTGGTAGTACCGAGTTAAACTAAATATTTTTCTAAAATCAAGAAATACTACCTGATTGCTTTGATCCATGGCTTTCAAGATACGTGAGAAAGGCGCAAGCTGGGTTTCCCAAGACAGCTTTCATTTTCCTAGATTTCTTAATAGCGTTCGACACAGCTCCACCCAAGATATAATCACACGAGATCGATTCACAAATTGAATTTAGCTTTAAGAGATTTTCTTCTGGTGTACCGTAATTTTCTGTTCTGGACGGTGAACCTTCAATTGAAACTAAGTAACATCAGGTGTGCTCCAATAAGATGTAATAGGGCTGATAATGTTTTCAAAATACATCTAGTTAGGATTAGAAGCACGCTAAGGTTATTCTCTGATTATACTTCTACCTACACGGAAGTACCAGCGTTGATCTGAAAATGTAAACAACTTCGTGCATCCACTGGGTACTGAATGGTAGTTTTCTTCAAATGTGAAATAATCGAAGATGGCGCCTGCAACAAAGGGAAGGAGGTCGATAATATCCGATTTCTTGATCATTGGTAACGTTGCGAAAGCTGTCACGTCCTTCAAACATCTAAGCATAACATTACTACGCGATACGAAAGGGATCGATCACGTGACACACTAGTATGGCCTACTGTGGAGTATTGGTCCAGCGTTTGGATTTCTTATCAAACACACAGAGTAGAAAGCTTCGATTATAGAGCGAGGATCATAACAGTTTAGTGCTGAAGTGAAACTTAGTTGTTGTAGGAATATAAATAGTCATCTCTGAAAGAGAGACGACTTCGTTCTCGCAAAAGAGAACAATGTTCCAAGAAAAAATACTATTGTTCTGCCGCCTCCATCACACGCTTCACTTAGGGATCACGAAAATAATAAAAGGTAGACTAGGCGCACACTTAGGGGAGCACATTTTCTCCGCTCCTACGCTTGGTGAGAATGAGGTAGATGAAAAATGTGATCGAGTTTCTAGGTACCACATTTAACGCCGAATACATTGTTACATCCAAGTTTATAGCACAACAGCGGCTTTACATAGTAATTAAAGCAATGCATTGTTTGAAATGCAGAGCAAATATTGGAAAAAAACTGTAGGTGGCCAAACTTAGCATGGATTTGGGGATAGACTGACCGGCCTGTAGTTTCATCCGAACTAGCATTCCATTTGTGGTCAGTATTTCAAAAACGTAATGAAAGTTTGACTACTCAGAAATAAATACGGCACATTGAGCTAAAACTTTCTTAAGTGCTTTGTTAAGCCTCATGAAGGAAAAACCTAGTAGAGAACACAAATCAAACAGCGTTGCCCATCATCAAAATTATAAATGTAACAAAACGTACTAGGGTGGAGAACAAAACACATGGTTCCAAATTTAATTGAGCATAATACCTTCAATTTCATCCATCTTAAACCTAAATCCTCATTTCAAAATACCCGGTGCAAAATTATGTATGTAGATGTAAGTATGATCTAGATGTGGATCTGTTGACTTAGATCAACTATTTCGAAAATATAGTGTGCGAGTTATTCGAACAGTGTTTAAAATGAATGGTTCTTTGTGAGAAATTTATTTTCCTCCACAACCATCACAATCCCTGAGCTTAAAATACACCCCAGAATCCGGCAGCAAAAGGTACCTACGTCACACATTCTCCGACAGCCAATGAGCGTTGAACACTGTTCTGAACGCTCTGGTCTGAAGGTCGTAGCTAATGAGAGCATTAAGCATGATCGTAGCGAGTTGTACAGGTCTCTTGAGTAAACAAATCAATGTCTTAAAAGAGAATAACAGTGGTAAACGTTCGAGATGGAATAAAAGTGATCCCAAATGCTGGAAGAAAACTTTAATTAAAGAGTATAAAACTGAAACTAAAAAACCAACGCCACTTAACTGTGAAAGATGTAGATGCAGCTGTAACAAAATATTTTCAGGTGAAATTAGATACTCTTTTGATAGACGCTTCTGGAAATACGATTTCACCAGGCAGAAGGACTTTATTCTTGGTAACAGTGAGCCTGACTTTAGTGCAAAGACAGCATACTGAACCGCCATTGAAACAACGTAAGGATTCTAAGCTATACTATGTAAATAATGGTAATAAAAAAGTCAGAGTCTAGAAGAACTTGTTAATTAAAACCTCATGTTTTTCAACTGATGTCGCTGATACTGATTATAAAGGGAAAGGCGACGGTTGACTTTTCATAGGAAGTGACAAAGAGAGGCAAAAGATTTCCACACAATAAAACTAAACCAGATGATGTGCAGAGAGCTAAGGAACAGATAGGAAGTTTCCTACAATGGACTCTCATTTCTCAAGGACATCCACAAAACGACTGCTTTAGACACAGAATTATGTATACCTAAAATGTACTGACTGTACAAGGAAAAATATAAGGACTTCAAAGCAGTTAGTAAAAGAAGTTGTCTAAGAACGTTTTGTGAGGACTAAACTTTTGTCCTCTACAAACCTAAAAAAGGAACAATGTCAAAACTGTGTGAGTTACGTGAAAGCAAACAGTAATGAAGAAGAGAAAGAACTGGAAACAGAATATAGTGAGCATAATGTAAGGAAAAATAAATGCAATGAAGCAAAAGCTTCTAATGAAGAAAAATGTAAAGCGGACAATTCATTTATGTGTTCAAAAAAATGGTTCAAATGGCTCTGAGCACTATGCGACTTAACTTCTGAGGTCATCAGTCGCCTAGAACTTAGAACTAATTAAACCTAACTAACCTAAGGACATCACACACATCCATGCCCGAGGCAGGATTCGAACCTGCGACCGTAGCGGTCGCTCGGCTCCAGACTGTAGCGCCCAGAACCGCACGGCCATTCCGGCCGGCTTATGTGTTCCACATTTGATTTACAATCTTTCTACAAATAACTTCAAGTAAAGTCAGTCAGACTTACTATAGCCTTAAAATCTATATATACAATTTCACTATGTATGAACTTTCTGACTCAATGAAGCATTCTGCTGTGCGTGGACTGAGCTAAACAGAATGAGGGGTGCCGTAGCTCAGAAATCGGTACGTGCATCATGAAATTTACTAAACAGATTCGAACAGATTTGACCACCTGCAGGGGCCACAACAGGAGTCAAGACAGAGCTCTGTTGTTCCTGCACTTGGTTCAAACAATAAATATAGATATCATTGAACACTAGTTTCTCGAATCTGGCCACAGCTTCATGGAAATGGCTAGCACGAATAGTGCAACTGAACACGCAAAGAAACATTTACCTGTTTATACTACTTAGCATTGGCTAAACATATGCAGATTTGCAAGATCGAAAAGGGTTCGAAACAAGAAACGTTCACCCTATGCTGTATATGAATTAAAACACGCAGAATGCAAGGATTTATCTAAACTTTCTGCTTCTGTCATTAAAAACAGAATTACTGGCAGCCAGGAAAATAAAGTTAACTGGTTAAGAGTTTTCGCTTCCAAAAATGCAAGCCATGAGTGATGGAGTACAGTTATTATCACACTTCACATTTGGTAAATGACAACCTTAAAATGTGACAAATATTGACTTACATGATCTTCATCCTAAGATGGCGCCCCTAAGTGCAAAGGAAAAGGAGTGCTTCATACAGTTATGTAAAAAGGGAGCCACTCCTGATGAACTACACTGATGGCAGAAGTCTCTTCCTACTTCATTGTGACCACCGACATTGTTCGTAAACATGGTGTAGAACGCGGCGATAGAAACGTCGCAGATTTATAAAACGCAAAGAAAAAAAAGACATCTTCAGTGTTTTATAATTATTTGGTGATATAAAAAAGTGACTGGTTATAAGTATTCCAATTATTTAGTGACGTGTTTTTATAAAATATGACATTGGTTAAGTTGATAAATAATTTCAGTGACGTGAGACAAAAAAATATGAGTGCCACAATGTTTCCATTTCATGTAAATTACTAATAAATAATAATTCACTAACTAGCCAGTTATGCATTAAGCTTTCCCAGACATCATTATTTGTTAATCACTGCTGTGTAACAATTTCTATGATGACACAATTATTTGTGGCTAAATAAAGACACTAAAAATTCAGTTTCTCCAGAACTCGCTGACACGTAATTAATAGGATTTTGCAGTAATCCCACAATATTATTATGATTTTATAGTGATATGATTTAGGTTTTGTATTTAGCGGGCATATTCACTTTAAAGGCGGCATCTGTGCGATGGGCCATGACCTACTCGGTGTCACTCAAACTCCGTTAAAAGATAACCACAGCACCGCTGTATAAAAAAGTTTTACGTTCTAATCTGAAAAGACCAGTGAGACAGTTGTTTCACGTTGCCGTTGTCACAGGCAAACAGCACTCTCTCATGTGACTCGACGTCCGTATCAGCTTCTTCGGAAATAAAAGGAAAACTGGAGTTATTTGTAGAACATGATATTATTGAGTTGTGTACATGATCCGGATGTGACGAGGATAACCCCGAGCGCTAATTGTGCCATAAATTTGTAGACCCTGGGGCATCCAGCAAATTATATCATAAATGCCAACAAACTGCTTCTTAAATTGGACCATCGACACTAAAAAAGAAGCAATAGTCTCTTTTTTACTGCTCTGTGTCAAAAGTTCACAGGCGGCTGTATCGTACGCGGAACAAAGCTTCATCTCCCGCATTAAATATTACTTTGGAGCTTCTAGAGCAATGATATCTGTGTCCTCTCACGACCTTGTTGATTGGAGATGTTGCAGAGGTTGAGAAGAGCGCTCTTAATTTTGTTACTCAGCAGTGGCCCCGATCATCGGTATTTAAACCTCTAAACTACAACTAAAGACGATAATTGAATTCTTCCTGTTTTACGAAACTGTTAATCAATCTCGGCAAGAGCACAGCATTTATAACGCCAGTGCAGAGCAATAGATTTAAAATAAACAAATGGTGCAGCAGGATCCCATTTTTCACTCGGCTGGTGCAATTAAACGTGTGGGGGTAAAGTGCTTCCACAGAGGGAAAAACAGAAAACAATACGACGTAAACGTTAAGGGGTATGGGTGCTGATTGATTTCGATCAAGGCAACTGAACTGTTTGCGTTCGAGGGTCCATTGATAAATTCTCCAAATATCGTTGACTAACAAATCACGCTGCAGATACTGTGCACTTAAATTGTGTGTCTCTACACGGTAACAGGGTGCTGCCTACCCATAACAGTACTGGACCATGAAACGAATTAATTCGACGTTAAGCCAACGGCTTTGCGAGCTTACACAAATGCAGCGGAGCATTATTGTCGCCTTCATACGGACCGCTATACGACGCTAAACACATGGAACAAAAAGCGTAAATCCTCACTGCATCAAGGGTTTCCATTTAGTTCCGACGCGGGCCAGTTGCAAATGCTTAAGATTGGTACGTTTCCCAGTGCTTGGTAAGGATACAGATTTTGTGACCGCGAGTCGCGTTTTAAGTATTACCTATGAGATTCCTTTGCAAAAGTTTAACTATGTTGTTACATTATCTTGGATGCACTGTAGCATAGTGATCAATCTCCCTCTCCCTTCGCCTGTCTCCACAAACCTACCCCCCCCTCCCCCCCCCCCCCACACACACACATACACACAGTCTTGATCACAGGCCGCAAAAAGTTCGTTTGTGTTGAACTCGTAACGAGGAAACAGAGTATTTATGTTGTGACTTGGCAAGACAGCCAAGTCACTAGGAGAGGAAGCCGAAAGGCACGCGTTTAAGCTCACGCAGGCTGGCGCGAGGTCTGGTTTTTTTTTTTTTTACTTTATTGTTATTTTAAAACCTGTACAACAGGCAGGCTGTCAGCAGCACACTACGCTGCTCTTCAGCCATAGAAGACACAAGCAGCAAAAACAGGGAGAAGACACATAAGTCACAGAGCGGTGGGGAAGAAAACAGGAGACACATAGAGACAATCACGGAGCCGTTCACACTCGTCGATAGTCCACACTGCTAGCTGATGAGACGACGCACAACCACTGAAGATGATGATGGCACTGGTGAACGATGGAGGGGACGGTGAACACTAAACACTAAACACTAAACACACAAAACACTGATGGCGGCGACCTCCAGCGCGCGAATGTCCACGTAACGTGTGCGAGTCCGGGGACCTGCCAAGAGGGGTAGAAGGGGGAGGTGGGGGAGAGGGGAGAAAAAGGATGCCAATGGCAGAGGAGTCGGGGGCAGGAGGAGAGGAACAGGGGAGGGGAGGCCCGGGGGAGGAGGGGGGGAGAAAAGGAGGAGGGAGGGAAAAGGGAGAGGAGGGTGCCCGGAGGAATAAGTACAGGAGGAGGGCGGGAGGATCAAAGTTGGTAGGAGGGGTAGATGGAAGGGAGGAGGGCATCATCAGGGAGGGGGAGCTGGCGGAAGCCACCTTGGGAGAGGGTAAGGAGGGTGGAGAGATGGAGACCGGGTGGGACGTGCGAATACAGGCGCGGCAGCGGGCGGGGGTGGGAGAGGATCGGGGAGACGAGCAGGTGAGGAGGATCGAGTTTGCGGGAGGTGTACAGGATCCGTATTCTCTCAAGGAAAAGGATGAGGTGGGGGAAGGGGATGAGATCATAGAGGATCCGCGTGGGGGAGGGGAGACGGATGCGATAGGCGAGGCGGAGAGCATGGCGTTCAAGGATTTGGAGGGATTTATAAAAGGTAGGGGGAGCGGAGATCCATGCTGGATGGGCATAACAAAGGATGGGGCGGATGAGGGATTTATAGGTGTGGAGGATGGTGGAGGGGTACAGACCCCACGTACGGCCGGAAAGGAGCTTGAGGAGACGGAGGCGGGAACGTGCCTTGGCTTGGATTGTCTGGAGATGGGGAGTCCAGGAGAGGCGACGGTCGAGGGTGACGCCAAGGTACTTAAGGGTGGGAGTGAGGGCGATGGGACGGCCATAGACGGTGAGATAGAAATCAAGGAGGCGGAAGGAAGGGGTGGTTTTGCCTACAATGATCGCCTGGGTTTTGGAAGGATTGACCTTGAGCAACCACTGGTTGCACCAAGCGGTGAACTGGTCAAGATGGGATTGGAGAAGGCGTTGGGAGCGCTGTAGGGTGGGGGCGCGAGGTCTGGAACAGGTAAGGGAATTTATAGTAGCAAAGAACGTAAGTAACTACTGGAATACTTTAATTCATAATTGGTGAACATCGGTCTGACGGTACATGCATCACAAGATAAATAGCAATTGATAATGGCGCCTTGCTAGGTCGTAGCAAATAACGTAGCTGAAGGCTATGCTAACTATCGTCTCGGCAAATGAGAGCGTAATTTGTCAGTGAACCATCGCTAGCAAAGTCGACTGTGCAACTGGGGGCGAGTGCTAGGAAGACTCTCTAGACCTGCCGTGTGGCGGCGCTCGGTCTGCAATCACTGATAGTGGCGACACGCGGGTCCGACGTATACTAACGGACCGCGGCCGATTTAAAGGCTACCACCTAGCAATTGTGGTGTCTGGCGGTGACACCACAATTTATTTTTTACATTCGTCTTTGTGACAATCAAGTTTGATTCGTTTAGCTCGTTTAGATTCTCCCTACCCCACATAACCAATCACCTTCTACGGTAGAAATGACACACGGTCGTAAACAACATTTTCCGAAAGTGCATTATAGGGACGTTTACGTTCATTTGTGGTACATATGTGTAGTAAGGAATATGATTCAAGGAAACCCTTTGTAGTACAATAACCGTTACATCGCTACGGATGCCAGGAGTTGAAAATAAGACGTTGTTGTCAGAAGCATAGCAAATTGCACCGATAAGTCTCAAGCAATGCAAAGGCAAAACGCCTACTCTAAGCACACAGTCTGTAATCTGACGCTAGCCGTTATGTATTTATTTTCAAGAAGTGACTGGTCGTGTTAACAACTCATATCTGTAATCTTCATGAACATTAATTACACATATATCCATGCAAAAGAAAAACCACGTTGTGGTTCTCTAGCGTTTGAAGTGCTTCTGAATTTCAGGAAATTATCTGCATGAACGTGAACTTAAAACGGATTATTAGGAACTTGGGTGAAAGAATGAAACAGAGTACCAAAATTAGCCAAAAAAACGAATAAATCCGGAAAAAACAGAGTATCTCACACTCTTATGTCAGAGTGTGAAAATTCGTTTCTACAGTTCAAAGTTTCTGAGCTTTCCGTTTGGGTGGCCGTAGTGCTGCATGTTCCAAAAAATTCATACGTGTTTACATGACTTTATCTTCTGCATAAGTGAAGAATAATACTTAAGTTACACACAGGATTACAAAGCATTTATTTAAAATAAACAACCTTCACGTGGATGGCGTGCTTTCGCTGTCCCTTTCCATTCTTAAAACGTAGAAGTGGTTATGGAACTCGGTTAAGAGCAGTGTACGCAATTCTCCAAAATGAAGTAAGCTACATCCGTCTATAAAACAGCCAGAAAAAAGCTGACGTAAAAGAAGGTACATAATTGTGCAATTTCATTTTAGCAATTAGTATGTTGTGTAAGGTATTTAAGAAGAGGAGGGATGTATAAGAAAACGCAGTATGACAGATATTGTTAGATAAGTGCAGTTTTATGAAGAACAATTGGCTCAAATGGTTCAAACGGCTCTGAGCACTATGGTACTTAATCTCTGAGGTCACCAGTCGCTTAGAACTACTTAAACCTAACTAAACTAAGGACATCACACACATACATGAGCGAGGCAGGATTCCAACCTGTGACCGTAACGGTCGCGCGGTTCCAGACTGTAGCGCCTAGAACCGCTCTGCCACACCGGCCAGCAAGAACAATTGGCTCAAACGTTATACACAGACAAGCAAAAACGTAATCAACGCTTATGGATTTTTTTCTTTGGAATTTAATTCTTGAAAAATAATTTACTCATATTTACTCGTATCAGATATGTAATTCACTTCAAAAAAAAGTTCAGGAAATGGCTGTTCCATAGGATCCATCATATCTTAAAGTCGTGTACGACATTTCTTTTTAATGGCTTTAATAGCCGGAGGGAAACTGTATAGTTATGGAAAACTGTAAGCTTCCAAAAATTAAAAAAGAGTAAAAACTTAAAATTTGGAGACATGACTCGTGCATCTCGTTAAAGAAATGATTTCTGATTGCACTTGTAATTCGCACGCAGATATAACAATTTGAGATTTCATTTGTATGATATGCATGTATGATATCAGCACAGTTTTAAAACCTCGATGTTTTGAGTATTTAAATAAACATCTTCACATCAGTTCCTATCATTTTCTTAGAATAAAAATAGAAATAATGTTTCTGCTAGGTACTTACAGTACGAACTTCGTAATATTTTTACAGTAGTATTACATTATTTCTTACACGTTGCTAAGAACTGCACTGAATAGAAATCCGCTGATCCAGTTCAGACGCTGGCGCACTTTATTTCAACTGTGAAGCATACGACTTTTGATTTATCCTGCGTAAATGAAAAGCTGCTTTGCTTAGAACAGCTTCCTTCATTATTATGAGGCCGTAACACGTCTCCGATGTCAGCTATGCTGCAAGGCGGTTCCAGTAAGTCTGTCAAACTGTGTATGTGTATGCTTTCGAGCCCGAAACACATACCAACACAGCTTTACTTTGCATTGTTGTGTTTCTGCGCTTTTCAATTCAAACTAATAATACGTTTTCATGGAGTACTGAATGTTACGGCATAAAGTCAGGCGCCGGCACGCCAGTCTGTAACGACTGAGCAGAGACGGCTGCGACAAGACCTCAGCCAAGTGCACGCTGACTGACCCCTCTCTAGCACGACGACGCTATGTGAAGAGAACATAAACGCCGCTCCCGACTGGTCACGGTGAACTTCTACAGAAGCATCACAATTAGGCTCTTCAAGCCCAGCGACTTACGAACTGCATTTACTGAAGAACATTGTTTATTTTATCTGTCACCCAACGCTTGCGTCACATCTGCGTAAATATAAAGTTACGTACTGTATTCCTTTCTTTTTGTAATGAAATTCGTTAATACGATTTGTTTTAATGTTGTCTAGCGACCCGAGAAAGCACGTTTCCTGCACACCACGTATTCGACTAGGCAGGATACAACACTGAAAGGTATTTCAAAATCTTAATTCAGTGCAAATAATTTTCCTTCAATAAACGTACACTACTGGCCATTAAAATTGCTACACCAAGAAGAAATGCAGATGATAAACGGGTATTCATTGGACAACAATATATCATACTAGAACTGACATGTGATTACATTTTCATGCAATTTGGGTGCATATATCCTGAGAAATCAGTACCCAGAACAACCACCTCTGGCCGCAATAACGGCCTTGATACGCCTGGGCATTGAGTCAAACAGAGCTTGGATGGCGTGTACGGGTACAGCTGCCCATGCAGTTCATCAAGAGTAGTGACTGGCGTCTTGTGACGAGCCAGTTGCTCAGCCACTATTGACCAGACGTTTTCAATTGGTGAGAATCTGGAGAATGTGCTGGCCATGGCAGCAGTCGAACATGTGCTGTATCCAGAAAGGCCCTTACAGGACCTGCAACATGCGGTCGTGCATTATCCTGCTGAAATGTAGGGTTTCGCAGGGATCTAATGAAGGGTGGAGCCACGGGTCGTAACCGAACAAGAGGTGACTTAGAAGTGTAACCAATGGCACCCCATACCATCACTCCGGGTGATACGCCAGTATGGCGATGACGAATACACGCTTCCAATGTGCGTTCACCGCGATGTTGCCAGACACGGATGCGACCATCATAATGCTGTAAACAGAACCTGGATTCACCCGAAAAAATGTTTTGCCATTCGTGCACCCAGGTTCGTCGTTGAGTACACCATCGCAGGCGCTCCTGTCTGTGATGCAGCGTCAAGGGTAACGGCAGCCATTGTCTCCGAGCTGATAGTCCATGCTGCTACAAACGTCTCCATCTGCAGACTCAGGGATCGAGACGTGGCTGCACGATCCGTTACAGCCATGCGGATAAGATGCCTGTCATCTCGACTGCTAGTGATACGAGGCCGTTGGGATCCAGCACGGCGCTCCGTATTACCCTCCTGAACCCACCGATTCCATATTCTGCTAACAGTCATTGGATCTCGACCAACGCGAGCAGCAATGTCGTGATACGATAAACCGCAATCGCGATAGCCGACAATCCGACCTTAATCAAAGTCGGAAACGTGATGGATGGTACGCATTTCTCCTCCTTACATGAGGCATCACAACAACGTTTCACCAGGCAACGCCGGTTAACTGCTGTTTGTGTACGAGAAATCGGTTGGAAACTTTCCTCATGTCAGCACGTTGTAGGTGTCGCCACCGGCGCCAACCTTGTGTGAATGCTCTGAAAAGCTAATCATTTGCATGTCACAGCATCTTCTTCATGTCGGTTAAATTTCGAGTCTGTAGCACGTCATCTTCGTGGTGTATCAATTTTAATGGCCAGTAGTGTAGATTTTAAAGCTTTCCTGTAGACGCAAAGCTTGAAAAACCATACTTTCGAACGCCAGCTAAGTCATTCATTCGCCAGCTAAATGGTATCAGAAGGAGCCAGAGTTAGCTCTAAAAAAACTGATTTGACAACACTGGTTCAGAGCTTTCATAGTACCGCCACTTACATTAGTACCAAGCACAAAACGCGAGATCTTTGGTTCTGTCGGTGGATGGAGAGATATTTGGCCACATAAGTCAGCCATTTTTAGTTGAAGAGCAGACGCTAGCAACGGTCTTGTGGTTCACAGTGACGGTTGAGACTATGACGCTCTCTCAGAGCAGGGCTGACAGGCGTTACAAAAAATCGCAAAGGCACTCTCTCGAGGTCCGGTCAGAGACGGACGGACCTACGTAAGTTTCAACAGCGCTGTGGGAGTCCACTACACTTAGGGTCACGAACGATGGCGGTCGAGTTAAGGCTTGTTCTGCGCGAATATGTCGCGCCTTCTCCGACTGCCAATGAGCCACCAGTATTGTTCTCAGAGCTCTGCTATGAATTCGTAGTCTGTACGAGCATTACACGTTGTCGAAGCGAGTTATTTACTGAATTTTTATTCCATTTGTTGCGAGCTGTTGTCCCCGATAGTGGTGGTGAGCGACAAATTCTCCATAAGTAAGCGAGAGACACGATTTGTACGATACACGCTTTCTTCAAGCGCAAAGACCATGCCGAAACTATCTCTTGTAACCG
This sequence comes from Schistocerca serialis cubense, assembly GCF_023864345.2. Taxonomy (NCBI): domain Eukaryota; kingdom Metazoa; phylum Arthropoda; class Insecta; order Orthoptera; family Acrididae; genus Schistocerca; species Schistocerca serialis. The sequence goes on from NC_064642.1 coordinate 337,895,684, forward strand.
GCAACACTGCAGTTCCGGTCCATGCCTCGACATGCGCGGACTGCCATCGTTCCCCTAATACTAGGGGTGTTTGGACGTGGAACCATATACACTGAAGAGCCAAAGAAACTGGCTCACCTGTCTAATGTTGTGAAGAGCCCCCGCGAAGAGGCATAAGTGCCGCAACACGACGTGGCATGGACTCGACTATCGTCCGAAGTAGTGCCGACGGGATCTGAAACCATGAATCCTGCAGGGCTGTCCATAAATCCATAAGAGTATGAGTGGGTGGATGTCTCTTCTGAATAGTACGTAGCAAGGCATCCAAGATATGATCAATAATGTTCATGTTTGGGGAGTTTGGCGACAAGCGGAAGTATTTAAACTACGAAGAGTGCTCCTAGAGGCACTCTGTAGCAGTTTTGAACGGGTGGGGGGGGGGGGGGGGGGGTGTCGCATTGTCCTGCTGGAATTGTCCAAGTCCGTTGGAATGCACAATGGACATGAATCGATGCAGGCGATTAGATAGGATGCTTATGTACGTGCCACTTGTCAGAGTCGTATCTAGACGTATCACAAGTCCCATATCATTCCAATTACAGAGCCTCCACCAGCTTCACCAGCTTGAACAGTCCCCTGCTGACATGCAGGGTCCATGGATTCATGAGATTGTCTCCATACCCGTACACGTCTATCCGCTCGATGCAATTTGAAACGAGAATCGTCTGACCAGGCAACATGTTTACAGCCATCAACCGTCCAATGTCGGTGTTCATGGGCCCAGGCGAGGAGTAAAGGTTTGTGTTCCGTAGTCATCAAGGGCACACGAGTGGGCCTTCGCCTCCGAAAACCCATATCAATGATGTTTCGTTGAATGGTTCGCACGCTGACACTTGTTGATGACCTAGTACTGAAATCTGCAGCAATTTCTTTATTCGAATATTCATGCCTATACCAGTTTCTTTGGCGCTTCAGTGTAGGTGCAGTTAATGTTTCCCCAGTCTTTTCCACGTTTACCCTTAACCATAGTCGTGAGTAGTTCTCATGCAACTGCCCCGAGTCACACGACTTAGATGTTGGTTACACTATAATGACGTCACACGGAGTCTGTGTTATCTATGCTCTATGATATAGGCTGTTTTTATCGCCATTCGTGCAGCAACCGCAAGGTTTACTGTGCTATGTTTCTTCCATGTGTGGTGATGTCTGACAAATGTGTCGTAAATGTTGTCCCAGTTCATCATTTGGACAAATAAGTAATACTACTTGAGGATATACTTTTGCATGAAATCAGTCACGTAACATGAATTCTTTCTTTTGTAAGCAACAGTAAGGAATTTATGTTGTGAGTTTACGTGTAAGATGGGTCAGATTTACACCTCTCTTTTGCGCCCAAACTACGTCAATCAAAATTTGTTGCGCGCTGTTATAAAGCGAAGCAAAAACCTCGATATTCAGAATAATCGTGGTAGTTCAGCACATGTTAGCTAGCAGTGTTGCAGAAAGTGGGTGTATTAAATAAAATTTTGCGAATTTATCTATACCTCAACTTTTTAGGAAATGCAATCAATAAAGCTCTCGTTATTTACAGTACTGATGGATTTGTATATATATATTTGTAGAATCATTTTTTTCAATATTCCTCAGGCAGCTATCATACACTATCACCACTAACATTTTAAAGGGTACATGAGAACAACTGTTAAAATTAACAGACATGTAAGAACTGAGATACCGGCAGCACACTTTACCGTAAGTCGTCAGTTGCAAAATATGTCATTAACAAAGAAAAATATTATCACTGAGATGTCCAGCAATATTTGTCTATATGTATTTGGCATTTTGTTGTTGTTGGAGTACCCTCAACACCGCAGGGTATACACTCCTGGAAATTGAAATAAGAACACCGTGAATTCATTGTCCCAGGAAGGGGAAACTTTATTGACACATTCCTGGGGTCAGATACATCACATGATCACACTGACAGAACCACAGGCACATAGACACAGGCAACAGAGCATGCACAATGTCGGCACTAGTACAGTGTATATCCACCTTTCGCAGCAATGCAGGCTGCTATTCTCCCATGGAGACGATCGTAGAGATGCTGGATGTAGTCCTGTGGAACGGCTTGCCATGCCATTTCCACCTGGCGCCTCAGTTGGACCAGCGTTCGTGCTGGACGTGCAGACCGCGTGAGACGACGCTTCATCCAGTCCCAAACATGCTCAATGGGGGACAGATCCGGAGATCTTTCTGGCCAGGGTAGTTGACTTACACTTTGTAGAGCACGTTGGGTGGCACGGGATATATGCGGACGTGCATTGTCCTGTTGGAACAGCAAGTTCCCTTGCCGGTCTAGGAATGGTAGAACGATGGGTTCGATGACGGTTTGGATGTACCGTGCACTATTCAGTGTCCCCTCGACGATCACCAGTGGTGTACGGCCAGTGTAGGAGATCGCTCCCCACACCATGATGCTGGGTGTTGGCCCTGTGTGTCTCGGTCGTATGCAGTCCTGATTGTGGCGCTCACCTGCACGGCGCCAAACACGCATACGACCATCATTGGCACCAAGGCAGAAGCGACTCTCATCGCTGAAGACGACACGTCTCCATTCGTCCCTCCATTCACGCCTGTCGCGACACCACTGGAGGCGCGCTGCACGATGTTGGGGCGTGAGCGGAAGACGGCCTAACGGTGTGCGGGACCGTAGCCCAGCTTCATGGAGACGGTTGCGAATGGTCCTCGCCGATACCCCAGGAGCAACAGTGTCCCTAATTTGCTGGGAAGTGGCGGTGCGGTCCCCTACGGCACTGCGTAGGATCCTACGGTCTTGGCGTGCATCCGTGCGTCGCTGCGGTCCGGTCCCAGGTCGACGGGCACGTGCACCTTCCGCCGACCACTGGCGACAACATCGATGTGCTGTGGAGACCTCACGCCCCACGTGTTGAGCAATTCGGCGGTACGTCCACCCGGCCTCCAGCATGCCCACTATACGCCCTCGCTCAAAGTCCGTCAACTGCACATACGGTTCACGTCCACTCTGTCGCGGCATGCTACCAGTGTTAAAGACTGCGATGGAGCTCCGTATGCCACGGCAAACTGGCTGACACTGACGGCGGCGGTGCACAAATGCTGCTCAGCTAGCGCCATTCGACGGCCAACACCGCGGTTCCTGGTGTGTCCGCTGTGCCGTGCGTGTGATCATTGCTTGTACAGCCCTCTCGCAGTGTCCGGAGCAAGTATGGTGGGTCTGACACACCGGTGTCAATGTGTTCTTTTTTCCATTTCCAGGAGTGTATAATCTCAATGAATAACTGCGGCGTCTTCTGGTTGTAGAAATGAATAATTTATTTAGGAACGACAAGCAGTGTGCAAAATACATTCCTTGTTGTGCGTTGATGCATGACAACAGTCAGTCATTTTGGAAATTCATTTTGAAAATTTGGGACACTAAAGAAAAAAATTCAATTCACTCACCTGTGGCGCACATTCATAAACTCTCTTTGAAGTGTCATTCCACAACGGCTGCATTTCTCCAAGTATCATTACTTGGCTAGCCCAAATATGGATTCGGTAACGCTGGAATTACAATAGCTATCTCTGCATTCGAAATAACATATACCTAGCATTCATTGAGCGTGAACGTATTTTTCAGAATCTTAGACAGCTGTATAACCACAGTTTAACAGTCGCGACACGTACTGGTGTGAAAACTATTACCATTTGACAGCTGGTGCGACACTACCGCCCCAAGTGGCGAGAAAACAGTCGTAAAATTAAAGTTTGTTTTTAATCGTTTCTAATTAATTAGTGAAATAGTTATTAAATTTTTGAGTTTCAAGCATTATTAAACTGTCAAGACGTGAAGATCATGAAATACATGTAAAACAGCCGAATCTCCTTATTTCAGTGGTGTAAGCTACAACTTAATGATGAAGAAATACTTACGAATATGTGTATAACTGCAGCTTATTCGGTAGGACGACGGTTCAAATCCGCGTTCGGCCGTCCTGATTTAGGTTTTCCGTGATTTCCTTAAATCACTTCAGGCAAATGCCAGGATGGTTCCTTTGAAAGGGCATGGCCGACTTCCTGCCCCATCCTTCCCTAATCTGATGGGACAATTACCTAGCTGTTTGGTCCCCTCCCCCAAATCAACCAACCAACCAACTGCAGCTTACTCCACTGAAAATAAGAGGCCACAAACACGTATTTCATGCACGAGAAGAAACTATTTCTTTTGTCGTCTGTTCTTATTATTAGCTCTTTTCTTGACACTTAACAACTTTTTAGGGATCCTAATGTTTCACACTATCTTAGACTTCACTCGACTATCTAATACATCAATACTTTTGCAAATGTAATTGCTTTTGTTTGAAAAGCGAATGTGTTGAAGTTTCGTGCCGTTTGTGGCTCAGATGCAGTAACAGTTATGGAACTCGTTTCTTCTGTATTGGGAAACAGCTTCATTGCTCTTTTTGTTTTGTTATCACGTCTGTGTGTTTTTTTTTTTCAGCTACAGTTTTAGTAGCTTGTCCGCAATGTTAAATAACGTAGGTATTGCATTCCATACGCGTTACCTAAATAACTGATTTGACTGGACTGGAAGTGTAGCGGAAAAAACTTCACGTCTTTCTGCAAAAGGTCACGTCTTCTGCTGTTGTCTAGTAGTTTTCTTTTCTTAAAGAACACGACGTTCTCCAGGAAATACCTGTGTGTTACAAGAAAATCGCAAATAAACTGTTCTATAATGTAGCGGTTCACACCTCCTAGAATTGTTACGAAAATTTAAAAAAACGGCAAATATGGCCTCTTCTTCTCCTTGTTGCTGCATTTTACTGCGCTACAGACGCTCCTGTTTGTAAAAACCATTCTACGGACCAACATAAACAATTATAATTCGCTTTCGTTTTCACAAGATCTCGCCGAACTCAAGAGTATAAATTCCTGGTTGCTTGACGCGCTTCAATCGCAGTGGGTAACAAAACATAGACGCAGTGTAGCGACTGTTATGTTAGTTCACGGTACATTATTGTTAGCTGCTCGGCTCCATGATGCAACAGCATCGAAGCTCCAGTAAACTAAAGTATTATGCCTACAACTCAGACGAACTTAGAGTTCATAAATAGTCTAGGAGAGTAAGTGAAGGACGGTTTTATCCTCTCGTTTTTGCCACGTACATAAATTTGTCAGATTTTCTCCTCAATTAATTTCACTGCCACTCACTCTAATTTCATATTGCTTCCCATCATTATGTTATTTGCATAATAGTCATCATATTATCTCGACTATAAATCCGTAATTTGACTCTAAATGTAATCAGTTCTTCGTCAATAAAGACTTAGTATCCATTAAGCGACTTCATACTCGACATTCCAGGAACTGTTTTTTAGGCATACTAACATTGAAACGCTGTGTCCGTCATGCATTATTAATTACATATTTATTTTAAAACTGTATTTGTATCTTCTTTATCATACGTCACTAGTACAGAAGACGCTCAACTCTTTCTTTCATTTTTCAAATGTATAACTATATATATGGTACATATTTGAAATTTTATCTATCGGACTATGCGTGAAACATCTTACGGAAATATATCTGTTTATGAACTGACTGAACAATATTCTTTGATCTTGGTAGCACAGATTGGCAGTATAAATTGTCTAAATATTTCACTATTAACACGACAAATATCGTTATTAATCGTTCGGTGCATATTTTACATATGTATTAAATGGTTGTAAAACGTTATATTACCAGGAATTAACCATGTGTAAACCATATTTAAAAAAATAAGTGGAAAAATATATCAAACACTTCAAAAAATCCAGGAAGGAGAGAAAAGTGTAGTAAATGGGGAGAGATCATCAACGTATTCTAACAGAGCTCAATTCTTAGTCCACTTGCGAAAATGTTGTAGAGGCAGTAGAAACGCTTTGTAACATATGGGATACTGACTTTAATTAAAAAAAGGATAAAACACTAAATTTCAACAAATAAATCGGGCAAGAGAGGGTACAGTAATATTGAAAATGAGATTAACAGGAACTGCAAAATAGCATAATTGCAACTGCGTGACTATGGGAGAGATTGATATCGTTAATAGTAAAATTAAAGGACACTGTCAAGAAAGGAGAAACGTTGAAACGTTGTACCTGTTAATACCAAGATCTCAGATTGGAAGCTAGTACCTACTAAAGAAGGTAACAGTAAAAGGTGAAAGGAGTACAGAATTCTGAAAGACCTCATTCGAAACAAGGAACCTACGACGTCTTTCCTTCAGAATTATTAAGATTTATGGGAGAACATAAATGACGAAACAGTTCCAGGTAGTACGTAAGACATGTAAGAAATGACAGAATACTCTCATTATCAATAAGAATGTAATAATCCCAGTATCAAAGAAAATAGTTACTGACAGGTGCTTAAATTACAGAAACATTAGTTTAATAAGACACAGTTCCTAATATTGACATGAATAATTTAAGGAATAAGGGAACGATATGTATGAAGACAATGCTGATCCTACGACCTTAGATAATTTACCTATGTAAGGTAAACCTACACCTATAGAATTTATATGTTTAGAGAAGTCTTTTGAGAAAATTGAGGGGTATGTACCGTTTGAAATTCTGAAACCAGCAAGGTTTAAGTAGAATTGTGCAAGTTTATCTACAACTGCAACGAAACCAGACTGCAGTTATATGAATCTAAGATTATGGAAGAAAGGCAATAACTGAAAAGACAGTGGATATGGTTGTAGTCTACTCCCCATGTTATTGAATTAGCATATTGAGCAAGTAGTAAATGAAAGCAAAGAGATATTCGAAAAGGAATTTAAAGTTTAAGTTAAAGAAATAAAAAAAGACTTGCTGATTCTACTGCAGTTGAAATAAACAAACGAAAACCGTCTGGGTAACAACTGTTTATTTACCATTACCGGATTCAATCTGCGTTCAGGTCTGGCCCCGCAAAGTGCAGTTTGTCAACAGTTGTGCAAAACACGGCGCCAGACATGAAGATGATCTGCAACGCAGATTGTAACCGGTAGTCTGCAAATAAAAAGTTGTGATCTACACAACGATTGTTTATTTATTATGACAAAAGGGTCACAGTTCCTAAGACGTGGAGCCAATTATGATGTTACAATTCTGTCAGAGACGGAAACGATGTTAGATGATTAGCTGAACAGAATGTATAATTTTTTGAAACAAGATTATAAGATGAACGGGCCAATCCTGCAAACACCGGAGCACCAAAACCAAAGATGACAAAACAACTCTCCGAAGAGACTCAAAAAAGGCCTTTATCAAGACCATCACTAGAGACAACTTCCTGCAATATTGAAGGCTTATCTGTAAATAAAGAAATTAAAATTATCTGACATGTGCAAACGAAACAACTGTGATGTTTTAGTGATACAAGAAACACACAGAGCACCAACTAGCCATAGATTAAAAATACAGGGCATGAAATTAGGTCTCGAGAGACCACATGAAAGGTACGGAAGTGCTATATTTGTGAAACCGAACTTAGACGTATGCTCCTGTGCTCTGACCTGCGAAGAAAATATAGAAATTTTAACTATTGAGCTACATTCATGTACTGTAACATCCGTGTACAAACCACCCAGTGCGAGGTTCAAATTTACGGAGCCTGGAAATTTCCATTCAAAAAACATTAAAGTTGTATTAGGAGATTTTAACTGTCACGGTCTCGCTTGGGGTTATAAAGAGACAAATGACGATGGCGAAATGCTGGAGATCTGGGCAGACCAGGCTAAACTAAAATTGATACATGACCCAAAGTTGCCTTCATCATTTAACAGCGGAAGATGGAAACGAGGATATAATCCAGATAACATCTTTGTCTCCGAAAAGTTATCCCTGCAAACTGTAAAGCAAATCGAGGACCCAATTCCAAGATCGCAACACAGAGCAATAACTTGCTGCATTACTGCAGTAATCAAATCAGATGTAATGCCCTTCAAGAGACGCTTCAATTTCAAAAAAGCTCATTGGGAACTTTTCACAGAGGACCTTGATGAGGAGATCTTGGAAATTAAACCAGATATACAATCATACGAAACTTTTATAGTCCTTGTCAAGAAAATCTCTCGACGGCGCATACCTAGAGGGTGCCGCACCCAGTATATCCCTGGACTCAATGGTAGCAGCAAGGAAGCTCTGAAAAAGTATGAGGAACTGTACAATAAGGACCCCTTCTCAGAGGAAACGATCCAGGCAGGTGAGGTACTGATGTCTGGTATCTCCGAAGCGAGAAAGGAAAAGTGGTGTAACCTCCTACAAGAGACGGACATGAAGCATAGCAGTAGGAAGGCATGGAAACTGGTCAAAAGTCTCAACAACGACCCAACAGAACCACAACCAAACTACAATGAAGTTACACCTGATCAGATAGCTCACCAACTACTCATGAACGGAAAAACTAAAAGGAAGACCAGGAATGGCAAAATTAAAAGAAAATTGAACGAGGAGATTAGCTTCCTAGCTCGCCCGTTCTTCATTCAGGAGCTACAAGATGCCATCAACGATTTGAAAAACAATAAGGCCGCTGGCCCCGACGATCTGAGATCTGAGCAAATTAAACATTTTGGACCGGGAGTACAAGCATGGATCCTAGAGCTAATGAATAACTGTATTACAACAAAGCAAATTCCTAAACTGTGGAGGAAAGCTCGGGTTATTGCGTTACTAAAACCAGGGAAAGACCCAGCTGAAGCTAAAAATTTCCGGCCTGTCTCACTGCTTTGTCATTTATTTAAAGTACAGGAGCGAATGATCCTCAAACGCATAGCTGATTATGTGGACAAAGCCCTCTTTAACGAACAAGCTGGATTTCGACCAGGAAAATCATGCTGTGGCCAAATCCTTAATCTCACACAGTACATCGAAGACGGCTATCAGAGAGGAGAAGTAACTGAGCTCGCATTCCTGGATCTCAGTGCTACATATGACACAGTTAACCATAAGCTGCTTACCCACAAAGTGTATAATGTCACTAAGGACTATGTAAGTAGGCTGTTTATGTTTTCTTATTGGCAACGTTACGTAGCGGTCTGTGTGAGAATCACTGGCTGTGCTGTGTGCAGTCTGTGGGTAGTTTGCATTGTTGTCTGCCATTGTAGTGTTGGGCAGCGGCAGCTGGATGTGAACAGCGCGTAGCGTTGCGCAGTTGGAGGTGAGCCGCCAGCAGTGGTGGATGTGGGGAGAGAGATGGCGGAGTTATGAAATTTGTCATGAACTGCTATATATATTATGACTATTGAGGTAAATACATTGGTTGTTCTCTATCAAAAGCTTTCATTTGCTAACTATGCCTATCAGTAGTTAGTGCCTTCCGTAGTTTGAATCTTTTATTTAGCTGGCAGTAGTGGCGCTCGCTGTATTGCAGTAGTTCGAGTAACCAAGATTTTTGTGAGGAAAGCGATTTGTGAAATACATAGGTTAATGTTAGTCAGGGCCATTCTTTTGTAGGGATTTCTGAAAGTCAGATTGCGTTGCGCTAAAAATATTGTGTGTCAGGTTAAGCACAGTCCTGTATAATTTTTCAAAGGGGACGTTTCATATGTCGACCCTTAGCCGAGGATACCTCACTGGAATCTTCTGATTTATTTCTTGTAGTTTGTGCAATTAGTGTACCTTTTGTTTATTGGCAGCGCGTAATTATAGAGAGAATCTCCTTTGTAGTTGCAGTCTTTCATTGTTGTACAGTAAAACAGTTGTGGCATGCATGTAGATTTGCACCAAGCATTTCGCAGCTGCGCTTGCAATTAAGTAGACATTATTTCCATTGCTATGTTATTTTATTTTGCTCTTCAAATTGTGTTTTTCTGTGTTGTCGTGTGAAATATTGTGACAATAATGGCGTGTAAAAAACGTAACACTAGGCTTCAAAGTAAACTGAGAAATAATAGTGACGACGAGCGTAGCTTATCAGCACCACTGTGTAGTGAATTAACAGACATTCGAAGTAGTAATTTGGTAATTGTGCATAGGGAAATGGAGCGGGCGGCAAATAATGGTGCTGACATTGAAACAGGTAGTGAACAAGGAAGCATTATCGATCGATCGCTCGGCAACAGCTCGCCTCAGGAATCCGAAATGACAGGACACAATTTTGCAAATACTGTAGATTCAGGTTTTGCGTCCTGACCGTTTTCTCAAATGAGTCAAGACACATTTTCCGCTTGTCGAAATGTGAATGTTGCCGGTGCAAATTCACTGCCGAATAGCACTGAGGAACATGTTTCAGACACCAGTGCATTGTTATTACAATTAATGCAACAAATGGGACAAAAGCTTGAAAAGTTAGACACAGTGGAACAAAATCAGAGACAAACACAGCAACAGTTAGACACAATGGAACAAAATCCGAGACAAACACAGCAAAAGCTTCAAAAGTTAGACACAATGGAACAAAATCTTCAAAAGTTAGACACCACGCTTGAACAAACACGTGAAGATTTAACTACTGAGTTACATAACATCGAATCGAAATGTCAAAAAGTCTGTAATGACTTAAAAACACAAATTTGTGAGCATTTTCAACCTATTTTTTCGCGGCATGAAAATGCATTACAGAATCACGAAGCAGTCATAAATGAACTGCAAACTATTGTTCATCAAAATCATGAGACCCTGCAAGCTAAAATTGACTCAGTTGCATCTACCGATTCGGTCACGCAACTTGCAAAAACTCAAGAAAACTTAAAGGACACAGTAGATACTCTGAAAATTGGTTCAGAAAGACACATGGAGGAAATTAGTTCATTATCAGATAAAGTAGTTGAACTTTCGGATCAGCTAAATAATTTATCTACGAAGGTAGATGATAATCTGAATGACACAAAACCGGTAGTCTTTAATGAGACAGAAGGGTGTGAACAAATTAGGAAACTGAAACAAAATCTGAATCAAATTAATACGCAACACCAAAGAGAAATCCGAGAAGTACAAGGTCAGCTGACACAGGTAGTACAAGAATTACGTATTTCAGAGGACACTCGCACCCCAATACGGGATGAGGGACACAGAAATATGGAACAGCCACAAAATAATAACACAGCGCTTTTCGGAAATTATAACAGAAATTGGCAAGGTGCACCGAATTTTGAAATGGAACCGCCGAAACGGCGTAACAATGACCGCTATGCGACTCGCCGACGTGATGATTTTGACTATAAGCTGTTCATTACTACACGTAAATTTAAAACATTTAAGAATTCTGGCAACGACATTCATCCACAAGCGTGGCTCCATCAATTCTCTCATTGTTTTCCTCCCAACTGGTCATTAGAACACAGATTAGAATTTATGTGTGGTTACTTAGAGAATGAACCAGCTGTAAGAATGCGATCGGTCATTCACGATTGCCACAGTGAAGGAGAATTTTACCATGCCCTCCTCTCAGCGTATTGGTCTCAAGCTACACAAGACCGAGTAAAACATTGCATCATAATGATGAAACGTTTCGAACAATCTGAATTTTCCAGTCTTATGAAATATTTTGAAGACATGTTGCATATGAATCAGTATCTTTCAAACCCATACAGCCCCTCAGAACTCATCTGCATTTGCTTACTCAAATTGCCTGAACATTTACGACATATTATTTTAGCAGGACGTTGTAAAGACGACATTGAAGCTTTTCAGGGACTGTTACAAGAATTAGAAATTGACACAGACAGTCGCGGGATGCGAAAACAGGAAAACAATCACTACAGGTCACATCCGTCACAATTACGTGACGACAGAAACAATAACTGTACATGACAAGTCTATTCTTACAACGCAAATCGTGACCAAAACAGACACCACCCATATGACAACCACTGGCAGAGTAATAATAGTTACAGAGAAAGATCGCATTTCCGTAGTAATGAATATGACAGAGATTACCTTAGAAACAGACAATATGGGAACCATAACAATTATTATCAAGGGAGACAAAATAACTTGAGACACAACAGTTCAGCGCGCAGTTACGATTCAGGAAGAAATTCTCCACCACATGACCGACAAGAAATAAATTATGAAATCTACCGACATGACGACAGACGATATAATCATAACGACAGACCTGAATTTCATCAGAACTGGCGGGATTCAAACAGAGCAGGGCACTTTCGACAACGTGAATTTGTAGAAGCTAGGTCTCCTAATTCCAATAACGACGCGCGCCAATAAAGGAACAGACAATGACTCGCACCGCAGGCAGCCACCTGCGCCGGCTGGCTCAGAGAAAAATAACACAGACGCTAACCTTGAGAAAAGATTTAGCATTCCTTACCGACGTATAAAACATGACAATTGCTTTTCAGTTGAAAGTCTGCGTACTAGGAAGAGTAAAGGATTGCACCACATTTCACATGTAAAACCTTTTATTGAAAGATAATATGCTTTGTAACTTTGTCTTTGCCATATAACTTTTCACTTTACATTGCTAGTAGGCTTTGTCAGACTTAGAATCTGTTAACATACAACAATGTTTGAAGTTAAATATCCAGTCTAGAACCTAGGGAACATTTTTAAACAGAAATTACGAATGCATTGTTATAGTGAGCAGACGACACAGTGTTGTTATTTGTACATTCTTGCTTGTTAGTTCCACTATCACGTAACGACTATAAGGATCACTTACTTAGAACATATACCGTCAACGCTAATGAGATTTTAATGCAACATTTTGGTTTATTTGAAAATACATTCTGAATTTAAAGTGCTTTCTGAGAGATACCAGATGACACAGAGGTTAGTTTATGTGACAGCTACACGATTTTATCACGACGCTACTAATGAGTGACAATTTACAATGTTGCTTTTGCGGTGTATCTGTTTTATATCTGCACAGTTTTTCTGAATTATTCTGGAAAGTAAAACATGTTTTAGTAGTAACTTTTGTGGTATAGCTACAATGACACTGCCTTTTCCGTAGCACAACAATACGTTACAGCACAGTACTTTCCTCATCACGGCAATAAGCGTAATAACTAAGATATCTATACGCAAAGCATTTTACTTTTGTGTATCATGAGGTAAGTACATTGACTTCTGCAGAACTTAGCTTTCGGAGGACGATAACTACGACACTTCCACAGAGATTATGTTGAAACAAGACGCATATTTAGCGCTACAGGACACGTATTTGAGTGATTAATTTTACACTTAAAACATGCATTTTTTAAGATATTTGAAGTACAATGATACAAGGGTTTTCCGTGATATATTTTATTCCGTTGCAATAATCTGTAACACCTGAGGGTATAATTACATTAATCCTCAGGGGAGTACACGCCTACTTTGTGTACCATGTGTTTGGCAAGCACAAGGAGCCCTAGCTAATATGGTATTTGCTTATACAACTTTACACATCGGTACCATATTTCTCTAACACAGAATTACACAGCTATCTGATTATTTGACAGAGAAACAAACATTCTTTTTACTACATCAGTGACAGATGTTTACGCAATTACACAGTTGGATAACTTCACACTTATGAAACTGTATTTTGTCTGTTCTTTGTAAACTGTTCATATTTTTTCGGAACCATTGTGATACTATGAGAGCTTTGAATGATGTATTTGGTATGGGATAATGATTTTTAAAGTACGTTTGAGGTAGATGACACTATTGAAATGAGCAGAGAATTTTTTTTAGGTTTTGAAATTATTGGAGGAAGCTACGACGATTTTGAGAGTTGACTGAGGTGTTATGATATTATTACGATGACTATGTGTATTATGCTGTTGCGGTATGTTTATGATCAATAAGCTGATGCTATATGAGTTATTTGAATATGCTACTTATCTATTATGATGAAATATTGAAGAAGTGTCGACAAATAAGGTAAGGAATAATGAGTAGTGGTTAGGGACTCTGACTTGTGAAAAAGGTTGTTGGAAACCACGAATCGTACTTTAAGAGTTATGAAATGTATGTAAATGTGTGAATGTATTACAATGCCGACGAAAATTTTTTGGACACTGTTATATCAATAGGATTTTGTTTATACAGATTTGTAACCCAAATTCTTGACCTGTGAAATATTTTTATATGAGACTGTCACTGTAGCGGAAACTGCCGTCGTAAATATTTCAGCAAGAAAGGTAAGTCACCTTGGGGTAATGCGTTTTGGGCGCCCAGCTGAGAGGTAGACGTCTGACAAAAGAAAGCCATTAGGTGCAGAAAAAAAAAGAGGCCATTATCCTCGCTGTTGACATTCCTTTGTAGAAAGCATCGTAAATACGACACCCTCAAACTTGAAAACATGATTACACTGTAGAGTTCTTAATTTATGATATTTACTGAAATGAAATGATGAGAAACATTTCATGTCTATTGTCTTGCTAGTTCAAAGATTGTTTACTGCATTATGAAATGCCGTATGGCTAGTGAACGACGTTTCACGCCTTGCTTTGCCTAATTTGTTTAATATATAGTTACTAGCAGCACTGTAGCATTGGTTAAAATAAAATTTTATAGATGTACTAATATAAATATTTTCTGTCTACAGATCGAGTAAATAACAATTTTTTCAAAAAATGAGGGAGCACAAAAAGACATTTACCTTCACAGGAACTGCATTCATAATTTTCTTTTCAAGTACTTGGTAATTTCTTTTGTAGAAATAGTTGTGGTGCACTACTTTAATTACATAGACATTAAGATGTGAATAGACATTTCCCTTGTCTGCATTGTTGTCTAGTGTAATATTTTTTCTGCTTGATCTTTGCCATGCTTAGGTATTAGTTATAGCATTTACTGCTGCTGTTTGCCAGGCATAGTGTTACTAAATTTCACTTTACATTACTCTGTTAAGCCAGTTTTACTACTGATTTATTTTTCTTGTTTGCTGCTCATTGCGTAATATTAGTTGTAATATTGCTGCTTGTTTGGCCAATTTGAATATTTTGTCATTGCTGTTTGTGTTAATTGTTTTGTGCTGCTGCATTGCCTCGTCCCTTAGTTTAGCATCTGAGCTCAGTAGATTTAAGTTAGCTTAAGAGGGGGTAGACTATATAAGAAACTAACTATGATGAATTGGAAGAAATGCATTGAGAAGCTATAAGAAACAGATTTGGCAAAAATGAGTATTTTACACTGAGAAATAATTATTTTGAAAGAAATATGAATAGAATACAGAAAGCAGGTATAGATAGGACTTTTTGGGAATAATGATGAATGAAGGGAGATCTCCAAGAAGCAGAGAAAGTTTTGTTTGCAAAATACTGCAATGAAACAAAACCTGTCCTTTCCTTGTGTTATCCCACTATGTGTTTATGTACCCTTGTTTATTTGTCTTTTTCCTGTCTTTATGGGTTTAGCTGATGAGAGCTACGTTGTAGAATTTTTCTGATAATATGTTATTTTCTTTGTAAAGATGTTTAGACATTATTTATTCTGTTTTGTTTTAATGCTCATGTGTGAAGTTGCTGTTTCAATAATTATTCTGATCTTTTATGTATTTACTTATGTCATAATTCCTGTAACACTGATGTATCTGTTTATTTCTATTCTTTTGTAAAGCCTGTTTTACTACAAATGTTATCTGTATTGTTATGTTCATTAATAATATATTTTGCACCTTTTAATCGTATTCTCATGTTATAAAATTGTAATTGACACCAGTTCATCAAATTAAGTACCTTGTGAGTTACATTTCACTGCACATGTTTCTGTTGGTCATAGTATATGGACAATATGTGAGAAGTAGGGACTGTTAGTGTTTGCACGTGTGTTAATAATTCAGCAAGGGACTGGATAACAGCATTGCTGGTTCTAAGGACATTTCAAACAAATTTTTTGTGAGTGGACAAGTGGTGCTTTATGGACTTGCTATATTCTCTGCAAGACTCTTCGATGGTGATTGTGCACCTGCACAGTCGCAACAGATGGCTGCTGGCCGTCTCTACATGGACTACAGTGGGTCTGCATCTTTGATGGCCCACCAATACCATTAATTCTACAAGGACTGCAGTGGGTCTGCACCCCTATACTGTAATCTCTACCAGGACTACAGTGGGTCTACTCTGTGATGACCTACCTACCAATATTCTTCAAAACTTCGACTGACTCTGCTGTGGGTTTGCTCTGTTGTGGTGCATTACCTGTCTGCATGTCGAGAGTCAGCACTGTCTTTTCGTTGGAAGGTCAACACTATTTCTTCAAGACTGCATGGAAATCCACTACTTCTGTGTGCATTTTCTTTTACTGCTCAGACTTTGAGAAAAACACTGCAATTTTACTGTGACGAATGATGAGGACTGTCTTTATGGACTGTGAGAAAATTTTAGCTTTTGACCAACATTGTATCAATAAGTGTGTGCATTTGACTTCTTTGTTATTGTAATTATGAAAAATTTTATCAAATCATTATTGGTCACTGCCCAAAACAATTTGTAAAATTTATTGTGGGGAGCATGGGGGCTATGTAAGTAGGCTGTTTATGTTTTCTTATTGGCAACGTTACGTAGCGGTCTGTGTGAGAATCACTGGCTGTGCTGTGTGCAGTCTGTGGATAGTTTGCATTGTTGTCTGCCATTGTAGTGTTGGGCAGCGGCAGCTGAATGTGAACAGCGCGTAGCGTTGCGCAGTTGGAGGTGAGCCGGCAGCAGTGGTGGATGTGGGGAGAGAGATGGCGGAGTTTTGAAATTTGTCATGAACTGCTATATATATTATGACTATTGAGGTAAATACATTGGTTGTTCTCTATCAAAATCTTTCATTTGCTAACTATGCCTATCAGTAGTTAATGCCTTCTGTAGTTTGAATCTTTTATTTAGCTGGCAGTAGTGGCGCTCGCTGTATTGCAGTAGTTCGAGTAACCAAGATTTTTGTGAGGAAAGTGATTTGTGAACTGCATAGGTTAATGTTAGTCAGGGCCATTCTTTTGTAGGGATTTCTGAAAGTCAGATTGCGTTGCGCTAAAAATATTGTGTGTCAGGTTAAGCACAGTCCTGTATAATTCTTCAAAGGGGATGTTTCAACTACACCCTTTCTATGTTCGTGCAATGCATGCTACAGAACAGACGCTACTATGTAACCTTACAATCTAAAACAGCCGATGGAGGACACAGAAAAATGGACTTGCACAGGGTAGTGTCTTGGCTCCAGTATTATTTAACATCTATACCAATGATCTTCCCATCAGCCACCAGACATGAATGTTCATATATGCTGATGATGCAGCAGTGGCCACACAGGATAAAACCTTTGAACAAGTAGAGGAGAATCTCACAGGAGCCTTAACAGAACTTGCTACCTATTACGACGGCAATAATCTCAAACCAAACCCTAGTAAATCTCAAGTTCCGCCTTCCATCTTAGGAACAAACAAGCCAAACGGAAACTCCGAGTCATGTGGCAAGGGGAAGAGCTGAAACATACAAACAGCCCAAAATATCTGGGAGTAACATTGGACAGAGCACTTACTTTTAAGCAGCACTGTCACAACACTAAAAAAAAGGTCTGTGCCAGGAACGACATACTGCGGAAGCTAACAGGTTCATCGTGGGGAGCTCAACCACATGTTTTGCGCACCACCAGTCTGGTGCTGAGTATCTCAACAGCGGAATATGCGGCGCCAGCTTGGAGGAACTCTGCTCACACTAAGCAAGTTGACGTCGCTGTAAACGAAACTGTACGTATTGCCACAGGATGCCTCAAACCAACTCCCACAGACATCATTTATCCCATCATAGGCATAGCACCACCCACTATCTGCAGACAAGCAGCCGCCGAGATCGAAAGATCAAAACAAAAGAATGATCCTCGACACCCGATGCATATGCACCGAAAACAACGTGTGCGGCTGAAATCCCGCAGGAGTTTCATTGAAACTACTGAAGAGCTCGCCACCAAGCCTGTCGCAAGGCGGCTATCTCTTTGGGAAGAAATGGTGCCACACTCCACAATGGAACTACTTGAGGAGGGATCTGCAGGATTTCAACTACCTTTTACAACTTGGAGGTCATTAAACCGGCTGCGCACTGGAGTAACTGGGTGCAAATCAAACCTATTTAAATTGGGTTACAGTGATAGCGATAGGTGTGAATGCGGAGCAATACAGGACTTGGACCACCTACTGATTTGCCCAGATATGTCTATAACATGCACTAAAGATGATATTTTGAAAGTCAATGACAAAGCAAACTACGTTACTAATTACTGGGAAGATATAATTGGTGCATCCGGATACGGGAGAAGAAAAAAAGACGATAATAAGGGAATTAAATAAGAAATGGTTCAAATGACTCTGAGCACTATGGGACTTAACATCTGAGGTCATCAGTCCCCTAGAACTTAGAACTACTTAAACCTAACTAACCTAAGGACATCACACACATCCATGCCCGAAGCAGGATTCGAACCTGCGACCGTAGCAGTCGCGCGGTTCCGGACTGAGCGCATAGAACGGCTAGATCACCGCGGCCGGCAAAACTGTAGAAGGAGACCTAGGCTTCACCATTGTAAGAAGGTACAAGTGCATGTAGGTTGCGGCACTTATGCAGAGATGTGGATTACACAAGACAGAGTAGCATGGAGAGCTCCATTACATTAATCTTCTGATAACGACCACAACGGCAACAGAACCAGCTAGGGTAGGAGCTACCTACAAGGATTTTCAAATAATTCCTAATTGTTACTTATCCATTCTGGATCTTGTGAACTCCGCGGCCGTTAATGACAGTTGGCGAATGACGCAGCTAATCACAAATACTTTTTAATTTTTTTATTTTAGTGCCACAGACGGTTTCGGACTGCCATGCCCATCTTAAGATGGACAACAACGAAACAAATCGCCATCTACTGGAACGTATTGTGGAGCAGACTACATGCAGTTGATGGAAACATTTGCGTAATGAAAACTATTACCAATCTGAAGATGGGCATGGTTGCACGGAACCGGTTATGGAACTAAAATAAAGCATTTAAAAATATTTCTGGCAGGTTGCGTCACTTACCAACTAATTCTTAATCGTTTTCTGTAAAGGGAAACAATTTTTGTTGATGTGCAATATACAGTATAACGAATGCTCATGATAAAAACGCGGTGTCAAAACTGCTATTGAGATATTCGATGCGGAGGCAGAATTTACAATGGCAGCTTTCACGACTGGTTCCAGCAAGATTTACTATCTTTCACTCAACTTCAACTCGAGAATTTAATAAACATTTTCATGGATAGTTATCGTGTCACATTTGCGTCATTGTGTCACGCTGACCACGTATAAAGAAAGTCTCAGTTTATTTACCTTATGTCGTGCGTGTAGATCTATTACCATTCAAGTATGTTCTTTATTGATTTCAGTATTTACCAGAGTAGAGGAGTTTGTAACAGACATACACCTCACGTTATTAATTAGACAGTTCACACGGCCGTTCGGTACCGTTGGGCCTTCAAAGCCTGTTCGGACGATTCTTTTTAAATGAATTTCCGTATGATAAACAGCTAAAGTTGCAAAATAGCTCTTTTTATTACCTGATGATGACTAGTGTCGGCATTTTGTTCATAACCCGTTCTAAATTATCCAGTCGTCACTATCTGATTACCAGGCACCGCCAGCTCTGCGCTGGTAATTCGTTACGAATACGATTTCCCCGTAAAGTACAGTATCAGAGACACCAGTGAACTATAACAAATCTAAAATCATTTTTGTACGCATAAATAAATTTAATTTACTTATAGTAATTAGCTTCGAGAGCAGCAACTGATTACCCCAGCAAGCCCACGTATGTAAAGGACCTGCAACATTTCAAAGTTCTCTTATACATGAACCATTAGTACAAACGAATCCAAGAACAAATCAGAATACTTAAAACATAATTAAAAACTAAAAATTGAAATAGTGGCAGTGCGGGGAGTGATTCGGTGGAGGAAAATGGGAGTTTTCTGCTCTGTTTTTTGAATGCATCCGAAGGAGACATCTTTTCTGGAGGATCAGACGTAGGATCATAGAATGCGCACCTCATTTTCCTCCATAGACGTGCTGCTTTAAATAGGAAAATGATGAAGGAAAATGACGTTGGCATTCTATGATTCTATTTATGGTCCTCCTGGAATGATGGCTTCTTTGGATGTATCCAAGAAAACACAGTAGAAAAATCCCATCTTTCGTATTGAAACAGGATCACAAGTTGCTGACACTTCAACAGCCCAGCATGCTGGAAATTCGTTGTTCGATAATGATAACGACGTCACAGCTGCCCAGAAGTAAGTCTATAATCCAAATACAAACCAAGTTCAGCTGCAACTTCAGCAAAGAGTCTTCTATTCACTATAATGCACTCTGAATGTACTCTGATAGTATTCCTTCCGTTCAGATTCGTGAATAATTGTGCCACCATTTTTTTGGTCTTTTTCTGATATATAAAGCTTTTCTGCCTTTAAGTACGTATATTGTTGCTGCTCACATTTTACTCACTTGTAACCTCCAAACAAAATACAAGAAGTTGAGAGTGACTGCACTTACTTGTGTGTAATCTCGAAGAGATTGTCATGAAGCTATTTTGCATTGTCATCTATAGCCAAATATATTATTTTATTTGTTTCATTGTTTACTTTTGACTCTTTCTCCTTATGTCATATATTATTTGTTAAATTGAAAGAGTAACTTTGTGTAAAAATTGTAATTAACTTTTAGGAACAGAAGTTGTATCCAAGAAAAAAATAAACACTGAAAATAAGTTATGGAAAATCCGACAAGAAGAAAAGAAATAGACAATGGAAGAGTATTTCACAAACAGTGCCAAGTGTTCCTCTACCTTAAACCACCATTTGAGCGTGTCCGCGAAATGATCACCTAATCTTAATCTTGACTGTCGATTCTCAATATTTCCTAGACTACTCTAGCCACGGTTCTATTCCAATGGCTGAGTTTTACAACAGTTACAAAGTCATTTAAAATAGAAGCGTAGAAAATAGTGATAACTTTCTGAAATATCACTACTTTATTTCCAAAATAAATGGATTTTTATGTGACAAAGTTTCTTCAGATACCGTTTTTATAGCGCTCACCTCTGATGTTGCAACTGTGTTGCCTCCATTGAAAGGCTGCGTTCGCTGACTGACTGCGTCGATGTAACTTTGGCGAGGTCACGGCCACAACACTTTCACCATCATTGTCACTTAAACTTGCATGACACGCTGGGTGAGAACGCACAGGGGTTGAAGTTGAATCCACATACGTTAAGATGTGAATCATGTGCCAGCTGGGGTTGATGTTGATGTAGTCTAACGTTTCCTGTATAACCGAGACAAAGCGTACACCATACAGCCCTTACTTCCCACGTCGCTGTTCCACTGTCATACACCTCGTGGTTATAATTAAACTTCCCTTAAAAGACATTATACCTCGGAAACTAATTACCGTGCGAGGTCCAAAACTGGTAGCATTGATTTCATGGACATGGGGAAGAGAAATAATACAGAATCAATTGGATTCAAACACTTTTAATGCACCGCTACGGTACCTCATATCATTACATTCCGGTACCATAACTGCTGCAAAAGGGGCTTAATACGGCGCCCATCAGTGTCCAGAAGACTCTGAAGCGCAGGATTGCATTCTGCATGGCAAAACGAAGCATGTCCGTAGGTATGCTGGCTACCTCTCTTGATATGATGCGCTTCAGATCAGCACATGTGTGAATGTTACCTGGTAAACCCTGTCCTTCAGGCAGTCCCACAATCAGATATCACAGGGAGTGAGATCAGGTGGTCGGGTCGGCCAAGAATTTGGAAACGAGCGGCTGATAATTCGATCGTTTCCAAATGGTGTTTCTGAGAAGCAGGTGAACTTCACGAGCGAGGTGTGGTGGGACCCCATCTTGCATGAAAACTGTTGAGTCCGATGCGTCTCTCTCCTGTAGGGCTGGCGACGCATACCACAGTAATGCTGGGCCGTCATACCACTCGTCTTTGGTCCTTGAGCGCCAACTTGTTCAAAAAAGAATGGGTCACTGATGAACGTAGCCGTGAAGCCGCACCATACGATGACACGTTCATCACACGGATGAACTTCATGCACAATGATTGGAGGTTAAGATACACACCCTCGGCAATTCTCACTCGTCAGAGAAAAACGAGCTTCGTCTGTCCATAGGATGGTCCAGGGCCACCTCTCGTCAACTTCAATCCTTACGAGAAAGCGGAGAACGAAGTCAACACGTCGTTGGGCGTCCTCTGGTGCAAGCTGCTGTACGACATGGATCCTTTACGGATGCCATTTGAGAATGGTTCAAAGCACTTTCCGTACAGCGGACCACGGGATGTTCAACTGTCGTGGTACTGCACGTGCGCTGCCTGACGATCGGGAATTGCGCGCAGCGTTGTCTGCCATAGCAACAGCAATTTCATCAACCACGTGTGGTGCAACCGCTCTTCCTAGAGCGCTGCCCAGTTCTCCAGTTGATTCGAACTTCTTCATCACGCTCCGCACAGCAGGTGGAGAAAGAGGACCCTTCAGTAATCCTTTCAGCCGGCGATATTCTCGAAGTGCAGCTGTAGCATTACTGTTGCTTTGTTAATAAAACATCACCAGTAATGCCCTGCTCCTTTTGTTTAAGCTCATGTTGATACGTCAACAAGTGCACTGCGACTGAGACTATGAATCACGATGACTGATCACGGTACCTGGTGGCCATAGTGGGAACTGGACGGTGGCGCTGTGACGCATGGAAATAATGCACCCCATACTCTGGACATTAATGCTACCAAGTTTAGCATTCGTACGGTAATTATTTTCCGCGTTATAACGTGTTAAATAGGGAAAGTTTAATTATAACCACGTGGTACAACCTTCCAACTTTTATTTTAGTGATTATTATTTCTCACTCATTTTATAGCATGGGCATCCAGAACCTTGTGGAAAAGTATGTATTAGTCACTAAGTATTTTCCCTTATTGACCAGTAACAAGTTTACTGTTACGTACCAAGGGTACCAGTAAGACCTGGAACCACACCACCTCTGTGGCGAGCGGTGTATAATCTTACGCCTGCTGCAGCGTATACGGACCCCTGGGTTGATTATCATCACGAATAGCGTTTTGGTATATTAGAAATGCTCTTAGAGGTAAGCTACATGCCACATCTATAACTGAGGCTAGATTACGCATTTGCTTGCTTGTCTAAGTACCAGTGCGTTGATGTATTGTATATAACACATTGTTTATTTACGTATATTCCTATGTACCTAGATATGATGCATTGCACTGACACATCCTGTAACTTAATAATCGGATACTTCTAAGGTTCCCCCTTCAATATAAATTTTGTGTTTTAAGGTGGTAAAATGGTGAATTAGTTCTGTGAAAACCATTTCTTGATGTGTTCCAATAGATCGAAAGGACGACGGTTCAATCCCGCGTCCGGCCATGCTGATTTAGGTTTTCCGTGATTTCCCTAAATCACTCCAGGCAAATGCCGGGATGGTTCCTCTGAAAGGGCACGGCCGCGCATCCTTCCCCATCCTTCCCTAATCCGATGAGACCGATGACCACGCTGTCTGGTCTCCTTCCCCAAAACCAACCAATAGATCGAAAACTCCTTCTCCTAGTGATGCCGTGGAGTCATTCGTGATTTAAATAATGAAAACTGCACGAGTTACTAATGTTTTGATGCTTAGCACAATGTGTTTCTAGAATTTATTCTCATTTTCAATTGCATTTTTGCATATTTTTCTGATGATTGCATGTGTGATTTTCTTTCTCTTTTGCATCTTTTTGTGGTTAGAATTCAGTCGTAAAGTCGGACAAAATGAATCTTTGAGTGTTTTTAAAAAATAATATTAGAACGGGAATTTTTGTTTGTCTACTTACAGGTATTGTGCCTCCTCCATTACGCAGATTATCACTTACATTCAAATCATCACTTACACAGTTGTTCACAAAACCTGCTGTAAAAATGTTATGACTCTATTGTTTCCAAAGATTTTGTACAAAGGCTAAGATGTTAGAGTGCTTTTCGACAGGCTGTCAATTATAAATTGCATTTTTACCAATACTGACTACTAGATTATCTATTGCGTTTTCTTTTCATAATGAGAAAGTGCATGAAGGGTGACTTTTTCGATCGTGTGCAAACTCTAGGGACTGATCGATGAGAGGATACGGAATAAAAAAGGTCTAATGAACTTATATCTGGAAATGCATCGCTTCTATGCTAGAGTCCATTTATTCGATCATATTCTGTTACAGGGACTGCTGTATAATACGCGCTGTATCATGCAGCCACAGTTACAGTATGCATGGTTTCCTGCAAGAGGGTGGTGCTGTTCCTCATACGTCATGCCCTATGATCCTCTCCTGCCATAGTAGTTGCCCTCACCTTGTACTGGATGTGATATAGCGCTGTACACAGTGTTCCGTATTGGAATCGAGAGCTTGCCGACATCATTTTTACTTACGTAAAGGCAATGCCACCTGGCGACGGGCAGCAAGGTTGTATCAGGAGACGTGTTCCCGCTGACAACAACCACAGCATTCAATATTTGCAACAGTTTTTCGCCGTTTCTCTGAGACAGTGTCGTTTCAGGAAGCAGAAAATCATGAAGGACGTATCTGAAATGTTCGGACACCAGACTGGAGGAGAATGTGATTAATCCTGTGAAAGGCGACCGCCGTGTCCGTACCAGGCAGTTCGCCCAGCATGAGCCAGATGACCGTGTGGAATATTCTCCATGACAATTGTTACTACCCTTATCACTTTCAGTGTGTGCAGAACTTAAACAGCAACATACTTTCCACATCGGGAGCAGTATGTCACTGATTTCTTCACCAGTCAATCACGATTCCGGAATTCGTGTCATCCATTCTATTCACAGCTAATGCCATCTTTACACGAAATGGTGTTTTCAACTTTCATCTGAGGGATAGTATGGAGAGACCCCATGGTACGGTGACAGCGAATCATCAGCACTAGTGCAGCCGGAATGTGTGGGCCGGGATAATTGACGACCGTATTTTTGGATTAGTCTTCCTTCCACATCGTCTAACAGGCCGGAACTATCGACGTTTCTTGCAGGTGACATTGCCTCCTCCTCTGCTGCAAGAAGTGCCACTGATGACTCGAAGGGTCTTGTAGTTGCTAGATGATGGTGCTCCAGAAAGTAGACAAACAAAAATACCGTTTCTAACAACAGCATTTAAAAATACGCAAAGATTAATTTTGTCCGGTTTTCCGATTGCAGTCTAACCGCAAAAAGACGCAAGAGAGACAGAAAGTCACACTTGCAAACATCACCAAACGTATTCATACAAACAAATGCACCTGAAAATGAGAATAAATTCCCGAAACGCTTTTTGTTAAGAATCTAAATATAAGTAACTGGAACAGTTTTCATTATTTAAATCATCAGTTATTTAAATGCCAGTTTTCTCCTACTCACTGCGTTGTATTGCAACAGTCTTACTTAATTTCATGTTCCTTGCTACAAACAAGTACGGTAACACGTTTGATGATGACCATCTCTGTAATGCGCACTCACGAATCCATTTTACTTTCGTGTCAAAATTTATACCATAGCAGCTGATGGGTGCGTAGGCCTGTGAATAGTCAGTACTGGAAGACAAGCAATAAAACTTGCCCCTCTCACATCCTACAAACTTGTAGTGGCCACTGGCCACGCTATTTAGTACTTACCCCTCTTATCCAGAGGTAAGTACCCCATTTTACTAATTTCAAGGCCGAAGTCAACGACGTCAATTAAAATGAAGCACGTTTCTACTGCCTTCTTAGTTTTACTTCTAACTGTGCAGTAAAACTACGCTCTTAACGTTCGTTGACGTTTTTGGGTTCGGTTATCTGTTGCTAGATGGATATTTTTGTAACTTACGGCTGAGAACCGCGAAGGACACGCATACTTGATTCGGGCCGCATGCGTCACGCGGACCGCAGTTTGACGACTACTGATTTAGTGGGTAATTACCAGAAAACTAAGCCCAGTATTGTCCATTATGGGCATATTTTCCTGGTTCAATCTCCGCAGTTCCGAAGTTTGACGGTCGGAACATTCTAGCTTGACCAATGCAAATGATAACTATGAACCAACATTGACTGGGATTTGTGCATTTGGGGCTAGCGAGGTTGAGACGCTTTTCTTCTTTTTTGTGCAAACTCGTGATTGCCATTCCTTCTGACACTCGTGATTTTTCCATTGGAACAACTTTCGGGTAACTCTGCCACGACGCAAGAAAGGGACAGAAGAATGCAGAAAGATGTTGTCCATTGTCTGTTACCTCTGGAACCTTCAGAACGTCGTGCCACGTGATTCCTACAGATTAAACTTGTATTTGCCACAAGATGACAGAATTCCTACCGAGGGTTTGATCGTTCAAGAAATAATGAACTAGGACAAACGAGGATCCACTCTGCGTCATGGACGTGCAGTATGGAACAGCTTCCGGAACGGAGTTCACGAACGCCGTTGTATATAAACTGTCGTTTAACACCGGCGTCAGCTCTGCAGATGAACTATCTGTGATGTAGGGAGTGGGCAGTCCAGAGGCCAAGGAAGACCGCTGGTGGCGCCACCGCCGCAAGGCGATAAAAATGGCGGGGCCGTGCGCGCGGCTCGCCGACGTAAATTACGTTAAATGGAGCGGCAGCAGCAGCGGCAGCGCCGGCCCGTTACAAATCACCGCCGTATTTTATCTGATTTTAGGACGGATAGCTTCTGGAACACGCCCGCGGCGGCCGGCCGTCGGCTCCCCTATGGCTGCGGTCACGGCTTTGGCGGCGGGCTTGTAACGTAATCGGTCCGGTCCAGTTAACTCGTTTACATCAGCCTGTCCGACGTTCCTTTACGCTTATCTCGGTAATCGCTATGTAGACAGGTCCGGCTAAATTGTCAGCCTTCAAAAGACTGCTTCTAGCATATTAAATTTGGAAGGAATTTCCTGGTCACCTCCTACCTTCGCTTGTTGGTCTCTTTCTTCTTTCTCTCCCTCTCTTCCCTACATGAAGACAGTACGGCAAGAAAAAAGGAATAAAAGTGAAATAGTGTTAATACTTTCATCCTTCTTTACCTCATACGCATTACTGCAGATGACGTGTCACTGAGCACATTTGTACTGTGCATGCATTACACGTGAGGTGCCTAGTTGTTTCCACTGCCCTGTGTGGAATACATAAGTTCTTGTACACTTCACTAACCTGCTGTCTTCATGATGATGATGTCCTCAGCGCAGAAAACAGCACGCAGGTCGTGGATTCTTTTTCTTGAGGCTGAAATTAACTTCGCAAGGAACTGCTGCTACGAATAAACCATAACTCATTTGGGATGCCATTCGCGTTTTTATTAATATAGACACGAGAAACTATTCTTGATCACAACGTATTGAACATATCTTTACACAGTCATTATATCTGGCTAAAATAACATGAAATACATCCTGCCACAGACAACATGTCTGTCTACTGGAACCGTCAGAAGTGGAGAATAAAATTACATGAATCAAATACAACTGTTACAGACAATATGTCTGTACCTAGCGACGGTCGGAACTGTAGTAAATAAAATTGCATGAAACAAATACTGCTATAAGAGACAACATGTCTGTCTACTGGAACGGTCAGAACTGGAGAGCCGGACTGCCCGAGACACTTCGCGCGCCAAGCCAGCCAGGCGTGACCCGAACGCCACCGAAGTGCATCGGCAGTAATATCGTCAGTCTTTTGTTTTAGTAATATTTCGATTTTAATAATTTTGAAATGACTGATTGATAGCTGGCTGTTGAGAGATGTTTATTTAAAAAATGAAGTAATTTGGATGACAGGTTTAATTAATAATAGCAACTAAAGTTTAACGTTTTGGCGCCCTACCGCCGAACACAGCAGCCAATCACAGAGCAGCAGCATCATGCAGGCGGTCTTTCTCACGGGAATGGTACCGAATCTAACATCTGTCACCAGTACCTCATCCCACACTGCGTCATCTCTATGCTTCTTGCACCTCCACTGCCCTTGGAATAGCTTCCTGGAGCTTAATATGATGGCTGAATAAGCCAGAAATATTACAACAGATATAGACGTATATACAAACTAATGTCTTACAATTGAATGTTTTCGTATTCTAAGCCATACCGGGTTCCACTCGCGACAGATTACGTAAAGGACTAGAATTTTCACCATAGTTCGTCCTTTCCTTCTGAGACCGTATTCGCATAGATTGACTTTTACATCGGTTGTTGGTAGAATATGTGATAGATTATGAATGAAAACGCACACGACTCTGGTGTAATATTTTGCAGTATGTATTATTTATTTACAGACCAGTTCTCGACTGGTACGCCATCATCAGGTACAACGATTAATATATGGTGCAGTGAAATCTGGTACGATTGAAGATTTTAAACTAGTATGCTAGTCTGTGGAGTATCTCCATTTCTACAGATTAAAAACGTTAATGTTAGTTTAGGAACAAAACGATAGAAATTATTTCAGTGTAAATGAGATGCAAGGTTATTTACCTAAGGTAAAATAAGCCCACCGGTTGGCCGTGCGGTCTAACGCACGACTTTCCGGGCGGGAAGGAGCGCCGGTCTCCGGCACGAATCCGCCCAGCGGGCTGGTTCCCCTTATTGCGCCTCAGCTACACGATGTCGGCGATTGCTGCGCCAACAAGTTCTTCACGTTTGCGTACACCATCATTACTCTACCACGCAAACATAGTGGTTACTCTCGTCTGGTGTGAGACGTTCCCTGGGGGGTCCACCGGGGGCCGAACCGCACTATAACCTTGTGTTGGGTGTGGGGCGGCGGAGGGGTGAAGTGGACTGCGGTAGTCGTCGTGGGGTTGCGGATCACAGTGGCTGCAGCGGGGACGGAGCCTCTCCGTCTTTTCTAGGCCCCCGATTAACATAACATAACATAAAATAAAATATGTGATACTGAACTATATACAAATTTCAAAAATTGTTCGCAGAAGAAAATAAACTGAACAAAAATCTTTGGTGATGTGTTAAAAGGCTGTGACTGAACGAAATAATCTTGCCTTTGATAGGTCTTAAATTACAGATAACTTATGCTAGTGGGTTAAGTGAAAAGCAGTGATTATACAAAGTACAATTTTTATCACAACAAGAGAAATTATAATAACTGAAGTAAAGGAAAAAAGGCATGTGATTGTTCAAATGGCTCTGAGCACTATAGGACTTCACTTCTGAGGTCATCAGTCACCTAGAACTTAGAACTACTTAAACCTAACTAACTTAAGGACATCACACAGATCCATGCCCGAGGCAGAATTCGAACCTGCGACCGTATCAAAGGCATGTGAGTAAGAGATATAATTTACAACGCGGCCTGAATGGGATTGTGAGAAGTATCTGCTGTTAGAAGTGGTGAGTAAAGGAACTGCGTCTGGTCATTCGGTACTAACTTGGGCAGATGGAAATAAGTTTCATAATTTCCATTACTTCAAGACAGTTCATTTTCATTTCTTTATGTATGTTGTGTAATACTTCACGTTGCACCTTGCAAATATGAACTTCTTTAAGCAGGTGGTCTGCAAAAGTAGGGCCTTCTTCTCTAAGTTTTCAAATATTGTGGTATTCCTTCAAGTGAGTACATATTGACCTACCAGACTGGCTTATATAGAATTTGCCTCGATTAAAAATAATTTGATTTATCCATTTCCTTTCCAAAGCTGATGTCTTTACCATAGGGTAAAACGTGTCTAACAATGTTGTGCACTTAGAATGATGTTACTGAATTTCAGCTTTCTGGTTACATTCAGCGAGACTTTTCCTAAAAACGGAATCGTTTTTGAGGTGGGGGGCAGAGAACAGAGTAAAAAAGAGAGCACATCTGTTGCTTCTGTTTTTTGTGGATTCCACCAAGGTAGGTG
The DNA here is from genome assembly GCF_023864345.2 of Schistocerca serialis cubense. NCBI lineage: Eukaryota > Metazoa > Arthropoda > Insecta > Orthoptera > Acrididae > Schistocerca > Schistocerca serialis. The sequence continues at coordinate 337,925,545 of NC_064642.1, forward strand.
GTAGCCAATGCTTGATACTAAAAGACCGTATTACCGTTTTGTTTTTTATTTTTATTTATTTTCCAGTTGTTCACAGCTCTTTAGGCCGTTTCTCACAAACTCGCATTCAGTTCTCTCGATTCTAGTAGAAATTGTCTTTAATATTATTTCTTCGCTGCATGTCCTCTTCCACTTGATTTCCCCATTCTTCACAGGGTCTTCCTCCATCATTCATCACCTAATCTCATCACATGACTATACCATTTCGAATACCGTTTTTCTACTTCTTTGGTGATGTACATGGAAGTTTCCATTCGACTCTTAATTTCTTTGTTTGAGTTCTTCTCTTATCCTGAACTATAACTTCTTCACAAAAAATCCATTTGCACGGCATTAAGTCTTCTATCTTCTTTTGTGGTATCCATGAATGCAACTCCACACAAATACATGCTTTTTATTATAGATCCATTTTTCTATTTTCTTTTATCTGACCAAAGGATGGAGTTCAACTTACTGTTTGCTTATATTATCCTCTGCCTTATTTCGTGTTTATTGGATCCCTGAGCTGAGATTATTATTCCAAGATATGCCTCAGTAATATTCCCATCCATGGTTATGTCATTGTCGTTTACTTCCCATAGAGAGATATTTTATCCGAGAAACAATTACTGTTAGTCCAGGCTTTCTGTATGTTTATAAGATTTTCTTCGCCGTTTACCCTATATCGTAAGCATCTGCAGCCAGTATTATTTGATCATCGGCGAATAGTAAGCTCCATATATAATTCGCATCTATGTTTAGCCCAATTCTTTCACACTTTTTCATGCATTCTTCAAGAACTTCGTTTAGATAACGTTTAAACAGAGTAGATGTTATACAGTGCACTTGTCTACGGCGTTTGGCTGGTCGTATTACTCTAGAGATTTCTGTTTCCATTTTGATTCTTGTCTCTAATCCCTCATAAACTTTGTTAACTATAGTTTATATGTTAGTAGTCTAGGAACCGGAGACAGGGGAATGAGATGTGGGGGAGGGAAGAGGAAGACAGATTTCGAGTTCATTTCGGACGTGTATTGAAACTTCCTGACAGATTAAAACTGTGTGCCGCACCGAGACCCAAACTCGGGACCTTTACCTTTCGCGGGCAAGTGTTCTACTAACAGAGCTACCCAAGCACTACTCACGACCCGCCCTCACAGCTTCAATTCTGCCAGTAACTCGTCTTCTACCTTCCAGACTTCACAGAATCTCTTCTGCGAATCTTGCAGAAGAGCTTGCAGAAAACCTTAGTCAGATGTACCCCAGTCAGCCCCTTGACCTGCAGCGAAGCACTATCGATAGATACACAGATCGATAGACAGAAAGCCACAAAAACGTATCGTATGTTGCAATGGGAGTGTCTGCTTTATAGCTACAGCCTCGGATTGCTCTCGTAGTCTGATGAGCTTGACATTGCACAAACGGCGCTCAGGCAGTATAATGTGTCTGTCCGGTGATGGCAATAGAGTAAAATGCAGCACTCCATTGGCTACTCGAGAGCCACGACATGTATCATCACGAGACTAGTATTGTCTCCATTGAAAAGAGTTTGTAGCGCTTGGCGTACGATGAAGTTTAAACAGGACACAACAGGACACAGAAACTGAAAAGGTCGGCTGAAAAAATCTCTAACTCTCAATTTTCTTAACGATTAGTCTGTTCGCAGTACCTGTTGTGTTTTCGAATGCATTACTCACTGGGGCCGGCCGGAGTGGCTGAGCGGTTCTAGGCGCTACAGTCTGGAAACGTGCGACCGCTGCGGACGCAGGTTCGAATCCTGCCTCAGGGCATGGATGTGTGTGATGTCCTTAGGTTAGTTAGGTTTAAGTAGTTCTAAGTTCTAGGGGACTGATGACCTCAGAAGTTAAGTCCCATTGTGCTCAGAGCCATTCGAACCATTACTCACTCACTGGGAAGACGCAGTTCCGTTTCTACCGCTAGACAAAACTATCTACTATATAAGCTGTTCTGTCATACTGCAACTATTTATATTCTGATCTTTGAATTTGACCAATTATTTTCCGTGCCCTAACTCAAATTTACACTCTCGTTGGTTATCACTTTTTGCCTCCGACTCCTTCTTTGTCATGTTTTATTTATTTATATTTTTCACGCACATGAAAAGTATACTACTGGGTCCTTTCAGACTGAAAATAAACTCTTGTGGGTGATTTCGCCGCGTCATGTTGCTGTTCAGTCTTCTCCTTCACCACTCGACATTTTGAATCCTCCGCGGGGATATTGTCCAGGAGTCTTCTTGTGCCCCATATTCGTTGAACTCTGGATGCTTTCAAATTCTAAGGAAAGCATCCTACTCAATGATAAAAAACGTAGAGTTCGAATAATTTGGCAATCCTTTTTTTTCTGATAAGTTAATTTTATCAATTGTTGTCAATGTTTATTCCGTGGCTGTATTACTTTCGTAAAATAAAGAAGAACCACCTTCAGTCATAATAGTGATTTTACTTCAATGCACGATACATTTCGGGCCCTGGAGATTACATCATCAGGCGCCTTGACAGTCTGTATTAATTTCATTCTTAAAATTTGCATTAGTACTGGCTTGTTTCGGGTAGTGCAGACATGGATTTGAAGTACAGCATGAGAAGGCATGTTTAAATGCATATATGCAATTTCCATTCTACGGCACATTGGTAAACCAACTGTCTATAATTTTTATTCCCGAAACATTATTTCTGGAAGGGGCTCCCTGTATTATATTATGCTCCCATAAAACAGTAAACTGACGTCTTGCATATGAAGGGCATCAGGGTTGTTTACTGCAAGCGAGATCATTTCAGTAATCTATAGAGCGGCGACGAAGATCAAAATAAAAGTCGAATTCAATAATAAAGAGTTAAACAAAGCGTTTTATTTACCCTGTAAGGGTTGCTTCATTTTACAAGAAGTTATTCACACCTTAATTGTACACAGAAACGACGAAAACAGTATTGCAAATATGTCTTTAGACGCCTTTATTGCTTTTTTATTAGAGTTTGGTGACAGATCACCAATGAGAGCTCCATACGAATGTAAATACAGAAGACTGCAATCATTCATTTCTTTTTAATATTCATTTACCCTCATCGTCTAGTTTTCGAACCGTTTTCTGATCATCTTCAAGTGGGGCACATAGAAGTTATTTATTTCTATGCATGATGGTGCGTGACGGCTCTGTGACAAGAAGATAAACTGAAAGGTCTTAACAGACCCAAGAAGGTAACAATCACGAGAGGATCCTGTTACTTAGTGCGACAGTGCGGGCTGCCTTGCAGTTGATGTTTTGAAGAATAGAAACAAACCAGTAGTTCACTTTAAAGTTTCATTTAGTAAATTTAGTGCTTTGTACCTGTTATTATTATAACACTTTTTTTCAGAATTCATGTCAACACTAGCTTAGATCAACGCTTCTGTCCATACATCGATTGCATAAAAAGCAAATAAGTGTATCATGAAAAACACAATATTGTGTAAGTTCTAAGGAATTAATTTATTGAAATTACAATGAAATGATTACCCCTAGATGCATACAGGCGTTGATATAAGTCAACGGGGGACAGTTGAAAATGTGTGCCCCTACCGGGACTCGAACCCGGGATCTCCAACTTACATGGCAGACGCTCTATCCATTTTTTTTTAAATCTCATTTTATTCGTTTTCGTTCGTTGCATCTGCTCGTGGCGGACGTTGCAAGACACCCGTTTCAGTCCGTCGATGATCCATTAACTCAGTTTTTTTTATTACAGCGGGCAGTTAACAACCCTCTGACCGAACACGCTAAGTTATCGTGCCGACTCCAGCCATGTGAGCCACCGAGGACACATAGGGTAGTGTGACTGCAGGGACTTATCTCTGACACGCCTCCCGTGAGACCTACATTCCCATCTTATTGTCCCGTACTGTATTCATAGTGCCCTTGCCCATTATACTCATTACTCGCGACTTTTTGCCGATTACCGTAAGAGTTCGGGCACAGAAGAAGATGGACATGAATGAGATTTTCACTCTGCAGCGGAGTGTGCGCTGATATGAAACTTCCTGGCAGATTAAAATTGTGTGCCCGACCGAGACTTTTTTTTTTAATTGAACAAACGGAGAGTATATATATATATATATATATATACAAAGCAACAGGTCTTCAAGGTACCAGTTAAACATATACAAATGAGTGTTAGGTAAACAAATTATTAGAATAACATTAAATACGACAAAATATAACACATCCTGTTTTCTTTTTTTTTTAAATAATTTGTGTTGAACAAACTAAAAGTACATATACATTCACTATGCAAGAGTTCTTTAAGGTACCATTTAAACATATACAAATGACTGTTAGTTAAACAAAAAAATATATTAAAAAGAAAAACATTAAATACAACAAAATATAACATATTCTGTCTTCTTCCTTTTTTTTTTGTCGATGCATGAGAACGTGGATAAGGGTGTTGCATCATGTGACAGGTAGGCATGTAGGCATGGTACACCCCCACTTTGAGGGGGGTCAAGGAAGACGCTGCGGAGATAACCGGGAAAAGTTTGTCGGTAAGATGGTTTTCGGGTGAGGGTGCTATGCGCGGTCACAACTTTGTACCAGAAGTCAAGGACTGTATGCGGACCACTCTGAAAGAGGTATTCTAAAGCCTGTCCTCGAAACCAGATTAGGGCATGGTACTTAGCAAGAGGGTAGTGAAATGTCTGGGGCAACGACAGGAAATCCGGGGTTACCGTCGTTGGCGGGGCACGGAGGTAAAAGCCCACGATTCATTGGATGAGGAGCCATACGTTTTGTTTCAGGGGGCACGTAAGACGGTGCTCGTCGGTGTCTTCGAGCTGACAGTCAGGGCAGAGTGGGGAGGTGGCCAGTCCTATGCGATAAAGTCGACTATTAGTCGGGAATTTTCCATAGACTAAAACATACCAGAGTGCAGACACAGACGACGGTAAAAAGGGTGCATGCACACACCCCCAAACCGTGCGCCAGTTAATGTCAGGATGCTGTAGCACCATGGGGTCGCAAGGGTTGGACAGCATAAACAAACGATAATAATCTTTTGTACGGGGAGGACGGGTGACTGGAAGATCGGCCCGAACGTAGCTGAGTTCTATGAAACAATTGGCGACGTGGTACAGTAATGGAGAAATAGGTGCCACATTGATCGGTGGATCGAGAGAAGCTGGTCGGAGGATATCTAAGAGACTGCGTGTTAAGGACGGGAGCGGCCCCTGCCAGTGCCGCAACAGAGTGTGGACAAAGAGCGAAGAAGATCGTGCTCGCACGTTGTCGAGTCCGAGGCCACCTTTTGCAGGAGGCAGTGTTAGAGTGTTGTAGCGGACTTTGAAAAGTGCCCCTGCTGACTCGAAATATCCAAAGGCTGATTGGATGCGGCGGCCAAGAAGTAACGGCATTGGGAGGAATTGGGCGACGTGTACCAGTTTAGGGGCGACATACATGTTGACATAGGACACACGTTGGAGTTGGTTTAAGTTACGGTGCACTTGACCGCGGACATGGTGCCGAATCGACTGCAAAAGCCGCCGGTATGCCAGGGCCACTGTGCGGTGTGTGGAGCTCGTAAATTCGACACCCAAGTAACGAAGGGTGGCACTGACTGGGAGTGGGGTCGGCACCATAGCCGGGATACCGCGCCCAATGTGCATCGTAGTCGACTTACGGACATTAAGAATGCTATCAGAAAGACGTCCATACTGGTGGATCCATTGGATGGCGTCATTGAGCTCCGTGGAGGAGCAGGTGAGAAAGAGGAGATCGTCCGCATAAGCCCTACAGTGAAAGGTGTAGTCACGCCAAGTGAGGCCCTGCAGTCTAGAGGTAAGTCCAGCGATGAGGGGCTCAAGTGCAATGGCATATGGTAAAGTAGACATAGGGCATCCTTGACGCACAGAGCGGCGTATAGGAATCGGTCCTACAAGCCTCCCGTTGACTTGTACCATCGAGACCGCGGGAAGTAGTAACCGGCGAATGGCATCGACAAAAAGTAATGAGAACCCCATACGTGTCGCCACCATGAGGAGGAATGGGTGTCGAACGCGATCAAAGGCACTCGTGAAGTCGACGGATACCAGTGCTGCACGAAGGCGACAAACCGACGCCAGTGCAATGAAGTCACGGCATTCTCCTAGGGCTGTTTGTAAGGTGGCCCCACAACCACGTGCAGTCTGCTCAGGTGAAAGGACCGTAGGTAAGACGGTGCGTATGCGCGCTGCTAAGAGGCGTGCGTAGATTTTATAGTCTGCATTCAATAGTTTAAGGGGGCGATATGCAGAGACATGAGATCCTCCCTTCGGTTTAGGCACAGGTAGAAGAATGGCAGTGACGAATCCAGGTGGAATTGGGAAGGACGGATTAAAGAGTTCCTGAATCATTTCCGTCCAGCGAGGAAGCATTAACGTGGTGAACGCCGGGTAAAATTCCACTGGGAGGCCATCCGTTCCTGGTGATTTGTTCTTGGCCCCTTTGTGGATCGCATCTACCACCTCTTCTGCGGTGATTGCAGACATCATGGACGTTGACTCCACTACGGTGACGGTCCGATCAGGGGAAGGACGGAGATCATCAGGAATGGGCGGCGCCATCGGTTCATCATCATAAAACTGGCGATAATGTTCAGCAAAGGCAGACACCGCTGCCGCCTGTGTTATGTGGTGAACACCATCGGAGGTCGTGATGTTGGGGACGAAAAGTCGACGTCGACGACTATGATCGGATGCGGCATGGATTGTGGATGGGGTTTCGTCGTGGAGGAGGTCTTGCCGTCGGGAACGCACCACGACACCATGCAGTCGTGCACGCTGAAGAGAGAGGAGACGAGCTTTAGTACGTTGTCGTTCCCTATGGGTGTCAGGTGATGGAGGGAGCGCATCGAGCTCACGGAGGACGGCGTAGTGAAAATTTGTGGTGTCTCGATGCCATGCTGCTGCTTTCTTGCCACATTGTATGAAGGCCTTTCTGATTGCAGGTTTGGCACATCTGAGCCACCAATGGAATGTGGATGTGTACTGCGGAAGGCGTCTTTCGCAAGACGCCCATGTAGTGGCAATACATTGTCGGCAGTGTGGATCATTAAGGAGGGAGGTATTAAGCTTCCAGTAACCTCTGCTGCGCCACACTGACTGAGGTGGCAGAGCCAGGGAGCAAATGACGGCGCAGTGGTCCGAAAATGCAAGGGGCCATCGTTCAGCTTGGGCGACTTCATTGCCAAGGTGGGCAGAGACATAAAACTGGTCCAGTCTGCTCACAGAATGTGCTGTATAATGGGTAAAACCGGGGGTATTGCCATGAATTTTCTCCCAAACGTCCACTAGATGAAAATCTTCGATTAAGGTGGGCAGCGCCGGGCATGGCGAATAACCAGGCATTTGGTCCTGCGGATGGAGGACACAGTTCAAATCGCCTCCCTTGATAAAGCGATCATAGCGTCCAGAAAACAGGGGCGCCACGTCATGTCCTAAGAAAGTGGACCGCTGCCGACGGTTCGTGGAGCCAGACGGAGCGTAGATATTGATGACGCGCGTGTCGAAGATGGTAACAGCCATGCCTCTTCCACAGGGAAGGATTGCCGTGTCCTTGAGTGGGATTCCTTCGCGTATGTAGAAAGCCACTCCACGCCCTGATTGATCACATGTGGACGTGTTTGAGTCGTAGCCGTAGACTGGTGGTAGTGTGGCAACGCGTACTTCCTGAAGAAGGGCGACGTCGACGTCAGAGGCCCGAAGCATGTCACACAGGAGTTGCAGCTTGGGTGCAGTGCCGATCATGTTGATGTTCAGTGTGGCAAAGCGGTATGTTTGTTTCAGTGGTGGTGGACGCGCACCTACCATCACCAAGGTAAGTAAGAGGAAGGTACCGACAGGAAGTCCCGTCCCATCAGCTGCAGTGCCTCGCTTTTGATGTTAACAGGCAGCCTTGTCCGGCGGAGGCAACTCATCCGGAGGAGGGGGCGTATCTTCGTCAATGTCGTCGGCCCATGCTTTTGTGCCGTGGGTCTGTCCGATGTCCATGGGAATTGCGTCGTGGTGAGAGAGATCTGGAGTTGTCGGCGGGGAGACAGGCGTCTCAACCGGCGCACCGATCGTTACATTGTGCGTGGCGACCTCCATAGTGGTCCCGTCCTGCGAAACGTCTTGTTCATCGTGAAAGTTGTCCGCCGACCTCTGTGTGGAAATGTCGGCTGGTTGGCTGTCGTCTTCGTCGTCGCGGGTGGTGACGCTTTGGGAGCCCGTGGGTGAACGGCGACGGCGTTTGCGCCTACGTGGCGAACGTTGTTTGCGTACGTGTTCCTCAGTGTCGGAGGACGGCAAGGAGGAGCGTCGACCTGGTTCGAAGGCGTCGGTGGGTACAATGAAATTGTCAAACAGGTGTTGTGAAGAAGTACTGTTCTCCTCAGCGTCCGGTGCGGGAGCCTGTTCGGCGGCAAGGTTGTCAGGTGGGACGTCTGCACCGTCCGTAGGTGACTGGGACGGTGGGACGCGCCGATCGGAAGGACCGGGCGACGGACTGGACGAAACTGTAGACGTGGCGAGAGCCACTGCGTAGGTGACCGGTAGGGCGGTCATCGTGGGTGTGACGGATGCTTCCGACAACGGGAGCTGCGCGACACGTCGTTGAATGCATTCAGACCGTAGGTGACCTTCTTTCCCGCAACCGGAACAGGTCCGAGGTTGGCCGTCGTACATTATAATGGCACGGCAGCCTCCGATAGGAAGGCACGTGTTTCTGCAACTCGATGCGGACCCGTCGAACACCGTTTAAAACGGGATAGGTTTGAAACTGTACCCATCCTTCGGCAACATGTTCCAGAACGTTGCCATAGGGACGGAGCGCCTCGATGACGACGTCTGCAGGTAGTTCGAACGGCAGTTCGAAGATCCTTATCGTCCGTGTGCCGAGACCTGCGTGATCGACGGTAACGGGTCCGACGTTGCCGTCGGAATGACAGAAGCGCAGTCCACGTTTTGCCTCTTGAAGCACCTTGTCGCACGCCGCATCGTTGATCATTTTGACGTAGACGGTTCTGCTAACTATGGACAAGTGGATACCAATTAGATCCGTTGGTGGTATTTTAACTTCATCGGGAATAAATCGTTCTACCTCCGGGGCCTTGGGTCGGGCGAAGTCGGAACAAAAGTTGAAACGTAATGTCTTCTTCCGATAGTTGTGCGCCATGGTGGTCTAGAAGGGAAAACGGCACTTACAGCGGCCGAAGTAAACACAAACACACCGTGCGCGCCTCCCCGCAGCGCTCTGGCGCTTGACCGCCTCGCAGCACTGCCGGCGGCAGACTTGAGACTCGAACTCGGGACCTTTGCCTTTCGCGGGCAAGTGCTCTACCAACTGAGCTACCGAAGCACGACTCACGCCCAGGCTGTGGCTGGAAACATCCCCCAGGCTGTGGCTAAACCATGTCTCCGCTATATCCTTTCTTTCAGGAGTGCTAGTTCTGCAAGGTTCGCAGGAGACCTTCTGTAAAGTTTGGAAGGTAGGAGAAGAGATACTGGCAGAAGTAAAGCTGTGAGGACCGGGCGTGAGTCGTGCTTCGGTTGCTCAGTCGGTAGAGCACTTGCCCGCGAAAGGCAAAGGTCCCGAGTTCGAGTCTCGGTCGGGCACACAGTTTTAATCTGCCAGGAAGTTTCAAGATGGACATGTCCGAAAGAACAGATACCATCTTCATATGTGTATATAGTTCAGGCTCACCGGCCCTCTGACCATCTTCTCTGTGCGGATACACAAACAGTGGCCGAACTCTTAGGGGGTTCGGTAAAAAAGTCGCGAGTAATGACTATAATGGGCAGGGGCACTATGAATATAGTACGGGACAATAAAATGGGAATGTGGGTCTCACGGGAGGCGTACCAGAGATAAGTCCCTGCAATCGCATTATTCTCTGTGTCCTCGGTGGCACATATGGATAGAGTGTCTTCCATGGAAGCAGGAGATCCCGGGTTCGAGTCCCAGTCGAGGCCCACATTTTCAACTGTCCCCGTTGACTTATATCAACGAATGTATACAGCTAGGGGTATTCATTTTACTGTAATTTCATTCTAACGAGCTGCATGGTCACCGATGGTATCTGATCTTTCGGACATGTCTAAAAGAAAAGATATATTAATTTACTGAATTAACTGGCTTTCGTCTTACAAGACTATCATCAGAATTTAACTGACTGTTGTCGTTCTACTATTGTAATAGTTCTGTTTCACAGTCTTGTTAACTACTAATTTAATTTTGCTGGGATTGTTGATTTATTTTGAATTGTTACATAGGCAATGTTTTTAGAGATTGGTTTAACGTTTTTCCTGGTTAGCTCCCTTTCTATGCACACATCAAAAAAGTTTTTCCTCACCTCGGTTATGAGAGTTCCAGAACCTGTACAGAAAATAGGAATAGAGATCAACATAAACATCAGTTCCGCCCTTTTTATTGCTCATGAAAACCACACATTGCATGTTGTACCACCATACAGTGAGACGTTCAGAGGTGGTGGTCCAGATTCCTGTACACACCGGTACATCTAATACCCAGTAACACGTCCTCTTGGATTGATACATGCCTGTATTCGTCGTGGCATACTATCCACAAGTTGATCAAGGCATTGTTGGTCCAGATTGTCTCACTGCTCAACGACATACATCCCCCACAGTGGCTAGCGGGTCACGTCGTCAATAAACAGTCCTTTTCAGTCTATCCCAGGAATGTTCAATAGGGTTCATGTCTGGAGAACATGCTGGCCACTCTAGTCGAGCGATGTCGTTATCCTGAAGGATAAGATGTGCACGATGGGGGCGCGAATTGTCGTCCATGAATACGATTGTCTCGCCATTATGCTGCCGATATGGTTGCTCTATCGGTCGGAGGATGGCATTCAGTCATCGTACAGCCGTTAAGGCGTCTTCCATGACCACCAGCGGCGTACGTCAGCCCACATAATGCGACCCCAAAACAGTAGGGAACCTCTACCTTACTGCACTCGCTGGACAGTGCCTTAGTCTCGATGACAGCTTCCACTCTCGCAGTCATACGTTCAATCACGTGCTGGAAGGTTTTTCGGGGAATGGCAGCCCGTTCTTCACAGAGTGCTGCACTGAGGAGAGATATCGATGTCTGTCGGTGAGGCCTGGCACGGAGTCGGCGTTCCAAAACATCCTCAATGTTTCCTATAGGATTCAGGTTAGCACTCTGTGCAGGGCAGTCCGTTACAGGGATGTTATTGCAGTGTAACCACTCCGCCACAGGCCGTGAATTATGAACGGGTGCTCGATCGTGTTGAAAGATGCAGTCGCCATCCCCGAATTGCTCTTCAACAGTGGGAAGCAAGAAGGTGCTTAAAACATCAATGTAGGCCTATGCTGTGATAGAGCCACGCAAAACAAAAAAGGGTGCAAGCCCCATCGATGAAAAACACTATCACATCATAACACCACCGCCTCCGAATTTTGCTGTTGGCACTACACACGCTGGTAGGTGACGTTCACCGGGCATTCGCCATACCCACACACTGTGAAACGTCCCCTTTGAACAATTTATACAAGGACTGTGCTTAACCTGACACACAATATTTTTAGCGCAACGCAATCTGACTTTCAAAATTCCCTACTAAAGAATGGCCCTGACAAACATTAAACTATACCTTTCACAAATCACTTACCTCACAAAAATCTTCGCTGCTCAAGCTACTGCAGTACAGCGAGCGCCACTACTGCCAGCTAAATAGAAGATTCAAACTACTGAAGGCACTAACTACTGATAGGGATAGTTAGCAAATGAAAGATATTAATAGAGAGCAAACAATGTATTTACCTTAATATCATCACAAGTCATAATATATATATCAGTTCATGACAAATTAGAAACCTCCGCCATCTCTCTCCCCACATCCACCACTGCTGGCGGCTCACCTCCAACTGTGCAACGCTACGCGCTGTTCACAGCCAGCTGCCTAACACTACAATGGCGAGTATTACAACAATGCAAAGCAGCCACAGACTGCACACAGCACAGCCAGTGATTGTCATACAGAGGTGGCGTTACCAATAAAAAACCTAAACAGCCTACTTACATAGAGAAAACATAAACAGCCTACTTACATAGAGAAAACATAAACAGCCTACTTACATAGCCCCCATGCTCCCCACAAAAATTTTGACAAATGGTGTTGGGCACTGGCCAATACAGATTTGACAAAAATTTTTTTACAATTACAGTAGCAAAGATATAAAATGCACACACTTATTAATATTATGTTGGTCAAAAGATCAAAATTTCTCACAGTCCATAAAGACAGTCCACATTGTTCATCACAGTAAAAATGCAGAGTTTTTCTCAAAGTCCAAGCAGTAAAAGAAAATGCACATAGAAGTAGTGGATTTCCATGCAGTCTTGAAGAAGTAGTGTTGACCTTCCAACGGAAAGACAGTGCTGACTCTCGACATGCAGACAGGTAATGGGCCACAACAGAGCAAACCCACAGCAGAGTCATCCGAAGTTTGGAAGAATATTGGTAGGTAGGTCATCACAGAGCAGACCCACTGGAGTCCTGGTAGAGATTGTGGTATTGGTGGGCCACCAGAGGTGCAGACCCACTGCAGTCCCTGTAGAAATAATGGCGTTGGTGGGTCATCATAGATGCAGACCCACTGTAGTCCTTGCAGAGATAATGGTATTGGTGGGCCACCAGAGGTGGAGACCCACTGTAGTCCTTGTAGAGATGGCCAGCAGCCATCTGTTGCGATTGTGCAGGTGCACATTCACCATCAAAGAGTCTTGCAGAGAATATAGCAAGTCCATAAACCACCACTTGTGCACTCACAACGTTTTTGGAATTGTCCTTAGAACCAGCAATGCTGTTATCCAGTCCCTTGCAGAATTATTAACACACGTGCAAACACTAACAGTCCCTACTTCTCACATATTGTCCATAAACTATGACCAACAGAAACGTGTGCAGTGAAATGTAACTAACAAGTTAATAATGTCATGAACTGGTGACAATTACAATTTTATAACATGAGAATACAATTACATGAAACGTCCCCTTTGAACAATTTATACAAGGACTGTGCTTAACCTGACACACAATATTTTTAGCGCAACGCAATCTGACTTTCAAAATTCCCTACTAAAGAATGGCCCTGACAAACATTAAACTATACCTTTCACAAATCACTTACCTCACAAAAATCTTCGCTGCTCAAGCTACTGCAGTACAGCGAGCGCCACTACTGCCAGCTAAATAGAAGATTCAAACTACTGAAGGCACTAACTACTGATAGGGATAGTTAGCAAATGAAAGATATTAATAGAGAGCAAACAATGTATTTACCTTAATATCATCACAAGTCATAATATATATATCAGTTCATGACAAATTAGAAACCTCCGCCATCTCTCTCCCCACATCCACCACTGCTGGCGGCTCACCTCCAACTGTGCAACGCTACGCGCTGTTCACAGCCAGCTGCCTAACACTACAATGGCGAGTATTACAACAATGCAAAGCAGCCACAGACTGCACACAGCACAGCCAGTGATTGTCATACAGAGGTGGCGTTACCAATAAAAAACCTAAACAGCCTACTTACATAGAGAAAACATAAACAGCCTACTTACATAGAGAAAACATAAACAGCCTACTTACAACTGCCATCGGATGGCCACATTGGTTACTGTGATTCGTCACTCCACTGTTCAATCGTCCGATGTTTACGCTCCTTACAGCAACTGAGGCATCGTTTGGCCCTTACTGGCGTGATGTGTGGCTTATGAGCAGCCGCTTGACCATGAAGTCCAAGTGACCTCACCCCCTCCCCCCCCCCCCCACCCCCGCCTGTCATAATACTTGCAGTGGATCCAGATGCAGTTTGGAATTCCTGTGTGATGGTCTGGATAGATGTCTGCCTATTACACATTATGACTCTCTTCAACTGTCGGCCGTCTCTGTCAGTCAACAGACGAGGTCGGCCTGTACGCTTTAGTGTTGTACTTGTCCCTCCACGTTTCCAGTTCACTGTCACATCGTAAACAGTGGACCTAGGGATGTTTAGGAGTGTGGAAATCTCGCGTAAAGACGTATGACACAAGTGGCACTCAATCACCTGACCACGTTCGAAGTCTGAGAGTTCCGCGGAGCTTCCCATTCTGCTCTCTCTCTCTCTCTATGTCTAATGACTACTGAGGTCACTGATATGGAGTACCTGTGAGTAGGCGGCAGCACAATGCACCTAATATGAAAATCGTATGTTTTGTGGGTGTCCGGATACTTTTGATCTCATAGTGTAGCTGAACTGGTCACGGCACTGGATTCAGCATGGCTCCACATCCCTGTGTCTACTTTCCAGAACCTCAATGATTCTCTTCCTGCCCGTCTTGCAGCGATCCACGCAGCTAAAGACTTTTGACAGTTGGTCATATTAATGTGATTGGACAGTGTAATTTCTGTAGTCGCATGAGGACAATGAAATTACTTCATCCGTCTGTAGGAACACAAAAACAGAAAATGCCCGTATGCAACGAGTCGTATGAATTCACCACCCCGCATTAACTTTAGTATCACATCAACATCGCCGTGGCGGACGACAGAAGTAGTGCACTGTGTTATCGCAGCTTATGACGGCGCAGACAGGCTCTCAGTTTTCCAGCCGTCTTCCGCAACGGCAGTTCGCCGCCAGGGTACTGCATTATAACACAGTAACCGTTGGACGCGGCAAAGCATTCTCCGCCGTTCCCTCGGCGCTTTATAGTGACAGAGAATCTTATTTCCATTCAGATTTCGTAGCGGAAAATAAATTCCTGCCATTGCCGTGTAAGTTTCCGCGGCACGAAATATGCGAGGAAAAGTTGGAGGATATTTATCGTCAGTGCCGACTGGGGGCCGTATATTATTGATAGTGCTTCGCCGGTCGGAATATATAGCTTGTACGTGTCTGGTAAACGACCGTAGTTCCTTTAAGGAATAAAAACTTTCTAACGGATGCGGCGTGTTCCGCGGCCAGACGTACCGCCGTCTGCCGCGATGTTAATGTATGACAATGAAGGCGCGCAGATAAATACTTGTACGTGCCTCTCCTACAGTGTCTGCGAACAAAGACCATCTGTTTGCCTCTCCCCGGCCGCCGTCCACAGGTCTCCGTGGCTCGTTAGCGCCGACAACGCGTCGGGATTTTCGTTCTGTTTATTAACCGATCGCAGGCGTAAAGCGCCTTCAACAAATTAATTCGACAACTCTTAATTATGCTGCGGGCGCGGACTTAAACCGAGGCGGTGAATTACGTGCGAGGAATATTCTGCAACACGCTACTTCGCCGCCGCGCGTACTCCTAATAACCACGTTACTTTTTCTTACTGTGCGTTCCGTACTGTAGGGTACTTGGGCGGAATTAGCAAGTCAGGTCATTACCATTGCCGTCACGTTCGCCACGCTAAATTCCAAGGACCACTGTGTCTACATATTTTGCTGTACAGTAACAAAAAACTTTTCATAACGGGAAGGGCATCATTCTCTGCATCTGACAGGAGCTTACGATGTATTGGGTTGATGCATAAGTTGTACTGTTTTTCCATAAATTTAATACACACAAGACAACAGGTAACAGAGACCTTAGCCATCATAATGTCTTCTTTTTCACTGTTTATAACAATCTGCCAACAGCGGGGTAACTTTTAAATTCCGCGAGAGTAGAAATCACGTTGTTTTGAGGTGAAGAACTCCTTGAGCCATGTTCGGAGCTCATTTTCATCCGGACAGTAAGTTCTTTGAAGGTTATTCGATAGAGAGCGGAAAAGGTGAAAACAAGAGGGCGCAAGATCAGGTGAATGAGGTGGGTGCGGAAAGACTTCCCAGCACAACTCTTTTATAATGTTTTTTGTCAGTCTACCGGAGTGCGACCGGAAGTTATCGTTGAGTAGCAGAGTTCATGCAGTCTTCCTGGTCTCTGTCCTTAGACTGCATCTGCAAGACATCTCATTTGTTGACAACCAACGTCATCAGTGATGGCTACACCTTGTGGAAACAATTCGTAATACACCTTAACCGTCGTTGGGCCACCACATGCGTAACGTTATCTTTTGTGGATGCTGCGTTGCCTGGGCTCAACTACTCCTTTCTTTTCGTTATACGAGGGTCACTCCAAAAGAAATGCGCACTATTTTTGTAAAAAATACAGTTTTAATTCTGCGTGTGTGAAAGTTTTACAGTGTGTAGATACATCCTTCCCGCTTGCCTGCTTGTTTTCAAACTTAGTTCAACCTTTTCCCGTGAGTGGCGCCGTCACAGGATGTCTTCAAGATGGCTGCTACATTTGACGTTTGTCAGAAGCAACGTGCTGCCATGGAATTCCTGTGCTGTGGAAACGAGACAGTGGGAAACATCCACAAGAGGTTGAAAAAGGTGTATGGAGATGCTGCTGTCGATCTCAGTACAATTAGTCGGTGGGCAAGCAGGTTACGTGATGAAAGCGGACACGGCAATATTGAGGATTGTCCTCGCAGCGGCAGGCCTCGTACTGCACACGCACACTCCAGACAATGTGCAGAGAGTTAACGAATTGATGACTACTGACAGACGCATCCAGTGAACGAATGTCACGGTACGTTGGGATAGGGAAACGAAGTGTTTGCAGAATACTGAAAGTGTTGGCATTAAAAAAGGTTTGTGCCAGGTGGGTTTCCAGGATGTTGACAGTGGCTCACAAGGGAACAAGAAAAACGGTATGCAGCGAACTTTTGGAACAGTACGAGAATGGTGGAGATGAATTTCTTGGAAGAATTGTGACAGGTGATGAAACATGGCTCCATAATTTTTCACCAGAGACGATCAGGCAATCAATGGAGTGGCATCATGCAAAATCACCCAAGAAAAAAAATTAAAAACCACATCTTCTGCTGGAAAAGTTACGGCTACGGTGTTTTTCGATTCCGAAGGACTCTTGCTTGTGGACATAATGGCAAGTGGAACCACCATAAATTCTGAAGCATATGTGACGACACTGAAGAAACTTCAAGCTCGACTGAGTCGTGTTCGACCACATCGGCAAAAGCAGGATGTTTTGCTTTTGCACGACAATTCACAGCCACATGTCAGTCAAAAAAACATGGAACCGATCCCAAAACTCGGGTGGACAACACTGAAACACCCGTCTTACAGTCCTGACCTGGCTCAATGTGACTATCATATCTTTGGGAAACTGAAAGACTCTCTTCGTGGAACAAGGTTTGAAGATGATGACTCCCTTGTGGACGCTCGCTACCAAACAGTGGCTCCAACAGGTTGGTCCAGAATTTTACCGTGCGGGTATACAGGCGCTGGTTCCAAGATGGCGTAAGGCAGTTGAGAGGGATGGAAATTATGTGGAGAAATGAAATTATTGTTCCTAAAGGATGTATTTAAACACTGTAAAACTTTCAAACATGTGGAATAAAAGATGGACTTTAAAAAAATAGTGTGCATTTCTTTTGGAGTGACACTCGTATTAACATAAGGACACAATTTCTCATCACCTGTACGGTACGTGATGAGAATGGTCGGTGGTGTTCACGAGTCAATTGATGATGACCAAGTAGAGTTGCATATATGGTCACCCATTGATTTCTGTGTTTTCGGCTTAGAACATTCTGTACCCATACACCCGTTTTTGGTCCTTCCCCATTGCATGTGAATTATCCCCGCACTCGGCGCAAATGTTTCAAGCTACCTCTGCTGCTGTCACCCCTCTATTGAACTCGAACACAATAATATGTAGAAAATGTTCCGATTTCTCCACTTGGCACTCCATTTTCTAGTGTGCAAAGCTCCACTCACTGACTGCAAATGACAATATGTAAAAACAAATACCAACAGCGAACTAAAAATTTAAAAAATTATAATCGATAAATAAACTCATAGAAACCGGAATACCGACATGCAAACCAAAAACGCTACCTACTTGTGCGCCTGATTAATAATAGTGGTGCAATAGAAGGTAAGTACAAACATTAAAAATCCAGTGCAACTGATGAGTGATACTGGTGATTCTGATACCAATATTCTTTGAAGTTTCAACATTTAGTAAAGTAGAGTTTCTTCCTTTTTATGTGTCTCCAGACTTATTGCCGTATAGTTGTACTGTGATGTAGTGGATTCTTTTCTTCTTCTTCTTTCTGCCCATAGCATCACATTCGTTAGTACTCCCTGCTGCCGTGATTATGCAACAAACTTTCGTCAATAACGGAGAAGACAGCGAACGTTGTCCTGAAACGACTGACTCGAATATTACTATCGAAAACGAGAAAGAAAACTTCAAATTTACCAAGAAGGGCCATCGAATAGAAACACACAATTATAGGCCTATATCCATGAGGTAGTTTACTTGTGGAATTTCGTAACATTGTAAGGTGTCAGGCAAATCCAACGCCTTCCATGAAAACCCTGACATGATAAGCAAATCCGGTAGTATGTCACATAGCTCCGAATAAATCGTGACATTAAATTAACCAAAGTAATACGAGTAACGAGTGAGCAAATAGAATACCACAGACTAACACAAGAATGCCTAAATGCATGTCATACCTTCCCACCGTGAGACAGATGCGGTTCCGAGGGGAGAAACGAGAAGCAGAGAGCAGAACCGTGTTAAGCTGGAAGGCCCTACGATAAGGGACGGACGGACACCCACGTGGCCAGCTAACCGGTAGGACCACACCACCCGCAAGTTTTAGCGTGAGACTTTTTCGCGTCTCTGTTACGTTAGGACCACCCCCCAGCCCATGTTAAAAGATAGAGCCCTCCAGAAGAACAGTATAGATCTTACGATAACACTAAAAGGACCACACCAGCTGCAAGTTTTATCGTAAGACTTTTTAGCTTCTCTGTTACGTTGCAAACTTTAAAAACATTGCCCCACCACGAAAAGTATAACGTTTCTCATTGGATAGACAGAATTTTTGTAGGCGGAGCTTAAGGTTAACATTGAGACCCTGACTGGTCAGATGAAAACACAGCCAGATAGTTTTTTTTAAAACCAACTTCGGTAAATTATAGTAAGGAGAAGTTAGGAGAGAGTTGCTAAGGAGTTACTTCCGAGACAGCGAGGGGAGAGTTGCTTCCGAGACCGCGATCTGTATGGAGCTGCGCTGGCCGCCGCCCCCTGACGAACACCGACAAGGTGATGGACGCATGCGATGCCGCATTTTTGAGCGCATAAGGCTTCACTCAGAACTGCAGAAGTCTCATCTGTTACATCCCCTTTACGTAATACTAGTGTCGATCGTCAATTAAAGCTCATGGTGTTCACATTTGCCACTTGAAGTAAAAATCCGAAACGCGAAGATTTTTCTGTTATATAGTTATTGAGAAGCCACATCAGCCACTGTAATTTACGACAAGTTAGGTAAGTAATTAAAGATAATTGAGGGTCACTGTAGACCATTTTGATAATTTGCTTTTTTGTGAAACTTAATTTAAACCTAGATTATAGATGTGATATGGCATAGCTCATCCTTCGATCCATTGTAGAACTTGGAAACCCATTCAGGGAATATTCGTTCACATTTTTGTTGAACACAGTTGGTTTTTACCATCCTGTATTAAAACATTTCCTTTTATCAATAGTGCAATTTATAAACAATGTTTTGTGAGTAGAATAAAATTTCTGATGGTAAACTTAACTGCTTTTTCGACGTTATTTTACCAGCTAACTAAAAATAGGAAAGCCTTGAACCCCATCCACTAAATTTAGTTAGTATTAAGATTATTTTACAGGGAGTGCAGTGGAGCTGACGCTAAAATCATTAAGTATTTGGTTATATCATCGCTAGTCTCACTGAACTCTTCTGAATTCTACATGTCATGTGTGGTCTGGCGTCTCCTTACCAGCAACAGGTCCCAGGTTCAAACTATTCAGTTCCCTAAAAAACACCCTCAGAGCGTCGTTGCGCGAAAGTGGTAGGGAGACACGATATAGAACAAACAGACACCACGCAGAATGTTTAGAACATTGTTTATGTTCCTGTATTAAGGGCTTTCTGGAGGTCGAAAATCTCCTCTTTAGAAATCAAGATGAAGCCCAGCTCGCTCTGTTTGTCCACGAGACCCAAACAGCAGAAGATACCGACTCCCAAGTTGATGCCGAGTTCCGTAACTTCAGGGGGGCGTTCAGTGTAGTTCCACACTGCCATGCAACGAACAAAAAAGAGCCGGCAAATATCAGATCAGCTTTGTGATTAGACTGAAGAGTTCCTAGGAAATAGAATACGTTATGCCTTTCTTAACGGAGACAAATCTCCATAGGTAAAAGTACGAGGGCGTGCTGTAAAGTAATGTCTCCGATTTTTTTATGTGAAAACTCTTAGGGCTTTTAAAAGTCTTAGGGCTTTTTAAATAAAACAAACGTTATTGACATTCTGCATCTTTATCGTTCACGTCTACATATTTGCATCCCTCTGCCGCCAGAGGGTTCCGAATTGTAGCGTGCAACATGGCGGTGTGTAACGTAACTGTGTCGTTGCGTGATAGCGTGCTGTAATCGAGTTTCGAATGCGAAGCACTCTCAGCTTCAGCATGACAATGCCGAACCATGCACGAGCGCTGCGACATCTGCAACAATCCGACGCCTTGGATTCACTACCATCGATCATCCTCCGTACAGTCGTGACTTGGCCCCATCCGACTTCCGTCTGGTTCCAAAACTTGAAGAACAGTTTAGAGAACTTGGCTTTTATAGTGACGGAGCAATGCAAGCGTAGGTGGGTTGAGCTTCCGTCAACAAAGTCAAATATTCTACAGTGACTGTGTGAACAGAATAGTCTCTCGTTGGGAGAAATGTGTTCGTCGCCGGGATCACTATGATGGGAAATAAACATGTCAACATGAAGAATGAAGCTGTAGAATGTTAATTACGCTTGTTTTATTTAAGAAAACTTCAGCAGTTTTCATACAACAAAATCGGAGGCACTACTTTTTATCACGCCTTCGTAACTTCAGGCGTAGGCCTACCCAAAGGCAGTGTCATTGGACCATTACTTCTCTCAACGTTTATAAATAACCTAGTGGACAACGTCGGAAATTCTTTGCGGATTTTCGCGAATAATGCTGTTGTATGCGGAGAAGTCATAACGCTTGGAAATTGTACCTGCCGAGGACTGATGCTTCGTGCAGGAATTGGCAGTTGTAGTAAAAACAAGTGTAACATGTTTTGCAAAAAATGCGTGAATACACGATTTCAGAATAATCACTGGAAGTAGTCAAACCCATAAAGTATCTAGCGGTATGTGTTTGGAGCGATCTCTAATCGCAAATGCCAGACTGAGATTCGTTGAAAGGAACCTCGGGAAGTGCAGTCCATCGACGAAGGAGATAACTTATAAAATTCTCGTTCGAGCGATACCTAAGTATGGCTCATCAGTATGGAATCTATAAAGAACATGATTGATAGATGAAATAGAGAAGACCCAAGGAAGCGCAGCACGTTTGGCACAGATTAGTTTAGTAAACGGAAACGTCACGGAGATACGGAGATTCTCAAACAACTCCAGTGGCACTCGCTACAAGAGATGGGTTCTGCATCACGATGTGGTTTACTTTCAAAATCCCGTGAGCATACGTCCCTAGGAGAATAAACAAGTGTATTGCTTCCTCGTATATATATTTCACGAAATCATCAAGCAGGTAGAGTCATGGAGATTTGACAGCGCACGGCGGATTCTTCTATTCGCGATTGGAAAAGACAAAGGAGGGGGGGAGGGCGAGAGCGGGCGGGGGTTGATAGCAGTACACAAAGTACCCTCCGCCACACATCGTAAGGCAAGTGGAATGTAGAGGTAGACGTTGGGTACAGATGCATCGTTGGTCTACTGCTTATGGTAAAATTTCAAGTAGAAGCAGTACTGTAAAAATTGTACTTATTTCGACTACTTGCACACCAGTTGTCGGAAGTGGTGTCGTCCAACTTCCATGCAAGAATGAAGACACAGTCGCACAGTGATTTGTCGTATATTCAAAGAGCACGGTGTAGTTCGAACAGGCAGTGAGAAATCTTGGCAGGGGACCCACTTCAGTCTTGACACCTCTGATGTCTCGTACACAGTCTTTTAGCAAGAATCCACAAGTGGCTTAACTTGCAACACAAGTGCACATGAGGCCTGCGCTCATTGTTAAGATTATCTGAGCACGTGCGTAACATTGACTCATGTCTTTAAGCAACAAGAACACTTTTTTTTAAAAACTTCATTGACGTTTTTGGAGACGACCCATCATCAGTTTATCAGAAACAAATCCGAAATCAACTATCTTGTCAAGTGGAGCTACCAAAAGCTCTGGTTCCTTATCAGAAATCATCATTATTGGAGCCTTTGGACGACTTTAATTGTAATAATGAAAGTACAAAGATTCAGCAGCGGCCCACTAGAAGCAAGTACGAGGTGCGGCTAGAAAAAAACCGGACTGATGCTGGAAAAAAACATTTATTTACAATTATTTACAATTTCATGTTATCTCCTTCAATGTACTCTCCTCCTCGGTCTCTACACCGCTCCATACGAATTTTCCACTGTTCATAGCAATGCTGCAGATCATTTTCGGTAAGTCCATACATTACTTCCGTCGCTTTTTCTTTTACTGCTTCAACAGTCTCAAATCTAGTTCCTTTCAAAGCTGACTTGACTTCAGGGAAAAGAAAAAAGTCACAGGGGGCCAAATCAGGTGAGTAGGGTGGATGATCTAAGATGGGAATGTTGTGTTTTGCCAAAAACGTCTTCACTGACAACGCACTGTGAGCTGGGGCATTGTCTTGGTGAAGAATCCATGACTTTTTTCTCCACAAATCGTTCCGTTTTCTCCGTACTCGCTCACGTAGGGTAGTCAGGACGCTAATGTAGTAATGCTGATTCACTGTTTGTCCCTCTGGTACCCAATCAATGTGCACAATCCCTTTGATGTCAAAGAAAACAATCATCATTGCCTTGAATTTCGATTTTGACATTCGTGCTTTTTTTTGTCGTGGAGAACCAGGAGTTTTCCAATGCATCGATTGGCGTTTAGTTTCGGGATCGTAAGTAAAAAACCACGATTCATCGCAAGTAATAACATTTTGTAAGAAGGTGGGATCACTTTCAATGTTTTCCAGGATGTCAGAACAAATCATTCTTCGGCGTTCCTTCTGTTCAATTGTGAGACACTTTGGAACCATTTTTGAACACATTTTGTTCATGTTGAAACTTCAATGAAGAATCTGCCTAGCACTTTCCTTGTCAACTCCTGTTAACTCAGACACTGCTCTGATTGTTAAACGGCGATCTTGTCGAACAAGTTTACCGATTTTTTCAATGTTTGCATCAGTTTTTGCTGACAATGGTCTGCCAGTGCGAGTGTCATCACTGGTGTCTTCGCGGCCATCTTTAAATCGTTTAAACCACTCAAACACTTGTGTTCGCGACAAACAATCATCGCCGTACACTTGTTGTAAAATTACAAACGTTTAACTTGCAGATTTTCCTAGTTTGAAACAAAATTTGATGTTAACACGCTGTTCTTTCTGTACACTCAACATTTTCGACGCACAGACAAAACGTCAACTACTTAAAACAGACGCCACGGGCAGACTGAGTGCAGGAGGCAGATGAAACTCGAGCAGTAGACGGAGCGAGAGTCACGTGACAGGCCACGCGGCTTTCAGCCTTATTGCATTCGTTTTATTGTTTCACCAGTACTAGTCCGGTTTTTTTCTAGCCACACCTCGTACATTCAGATCATTGGAGACAGAGCACAACCTGAGATTGATGTAAGGGTGGGGAAGGAAATCAATCGTGCCCTGTCACTTGGAACCGTGCTGGCATTTGCCCGGAGTCATTTAGGGATATCACGAGAAACCTAAATTAGGATGACCACACATATGCTTGTACCGTCGTCGTCCCAGATGCGAGTCTTGTTTGCTAACCATTGCGCCATCTCGCTCAGTAACCACAAGGAGTCTGGAATACACAAATGAAAATGTGAACTTCGCACTAGTTACTACAGACCAAACAGTTTGATACTTTTAAATAAGATTTAAAAGCATTTTTCATTAAAAAGTTGTCTTTTTCTGTTCACATTGCTGAGTGTAATCTCCCCCCTCCTTCCTAACTCCAGTTCTTGTCCACAATAAGCAAATCTTTTATGAAAAATTTGAGAGGAGAGTAGATTACAATAAACTTTCTAATTTACTTAGCTTTTCATGTAGAGTTGGTTCCAGTTCTTCCCCTCCAGGGATCTGATTCTTGAAGTTGAAAACCTCACATTTTAGGTCCTCACGGTTGAAATGATGTAAGTAAATTTTAAGGTTGTTGTTCCAGAATTTTTGTTGTCACGTTAATATGTTTTGCCACGTTTTAGTATCTCATACAGTCTTTTGAATTTTCACATTATCAAAGCAGAAATTACATTGTTCGCCCAAAATTCAAAAATACGTCCGATCACATCAGAGGCATGCTTACTACTACTTCACTTCGCTGTAATAACATTATTCCAAAGGGTTTACAATTTTTCTTGACAAATGCATTTTTTATTAATTTCGATTATCATTTCGTTAATGAATCCAGAAATCAACGTAGAAAGCGGTACTAGATTGGGTAGTTAACAATAGAAATTTTAACTGTGCCAAATAATTAGCAAATTGAAATGTCGCTAAAAAAAAAATTTTAAGTGTACATTCAGAGCTAGTACTTCTCGATTGTAACACTGAAAATAAAGTAATTCCTTTTCATAAATTTTAGCTTGAGGTATAATATATTGTGTATAAAATTATATGGAAGTTTTCAGAAAAGCAGCTGAGATAATACTGACCATTCCAAAATTCGAAACAAATACTAGTATCGACAATTGCTTTTGAGGAAAAGTAATGCTAGAGGAGGATGTCCCGTTACATGGGGAAGTACATTCTGTGCGTAACCCTAAAAGCAACCAACAGGTCCTTCGTTTGGCAGGTAAGACATATATTATAGATATCCTACAAGAAACAGAAATGTATTACAGACAATAGTACATCATCACACAAGATCCTCAAAGGAGCTGGGTAATATTACTTTTCTAAATAACTGTCAAAAAATCTTCTCTCGTGTGACACAGACATAGATTCTACCTTGTTCTGTCAGAACACAGTTGGAGGCTGATTCGAACGATTTCATTTACTAACAGGATAGGGCACGCCACACTAGCGTCTGGAAGTGCGGGTATTTTTAAATCAAAGGATTACTAAACGATGGATCGGTCGCACTAGACCAAATGATTCAGCCTTACATTACTGGCCTCCAAGGTCACCGGACCTGACTGAATGTGATTATTTCTTGTGGGGGTTTGTAAGAGACTCTCTTTATGTGCCTCCGTTACCAATAACAGTGAATTAACTGAGACTCTGTTTATGTGCTTCCATTACCAACAACAATGAATGAACTGAGACATTGCATCATAACGCATGACATGCTCGCTGCAGCTTGGGAACAATTTGAGTACCGCACTGACGTATGCCGTGCACCTCAAGGGGGGCATATTGAACACCTATGAAAACGTATGAAAAAAACCTTTTTGAGTTTCCCGTTCATCAAAAAACTAAATTCATTGTATATGTTTATTAGTTTCAGAAACATATAAGTGCCAAATCGTATGATTACTTTGATACACCCTGTATAATGTCCATTGTTTTTATTTGCTGATGACACCGTGCTTTTAGCCACTAGGGAAGATGAACTTGCTGGCTACTAACAAAAGTGAAAGGCATTAGTCCCTAAAACTGATTGGCCCTCAATATAGGCAAGTCCAAACTCATGATAAATGATTAAGAGCACAGATCAGTTGAGAGAATTGGAAGTAGTGCATACTTTCGTCTACCTTGTGTCAACCGTCTGAGACCCGGGAAGCTGTGATGGTAAGAAGACGGATGACGCGAAGATCTGGCAGAACAGAGCACCAACGAACAACAAAAAAGTCTGGTTTGTTGAAACACTGGTGTTTTCCGTCTTCTTTTGTGGATGTGAATCATGGACACTTAAGGCCAGAGACAAGCAGTGTGTTGATGACACTTTAGCTTTGGTGCTGGAGCAGGATGCTGCGAATAAACTGGGCCGAACTAAGAATATCTGTGTCCATTATCGAGCAATTCACTATCTCCCGGGTCCTGTCTTCTCGTGTTAGATAAAGATTTTTTCAGTTCTTTGGTCATATTGTGAGAAGAGATGGAAGAAACATAGAGAAAATAATTATAAAAGGGAAGATCGAGGTCAGGCAGTAGTTGGATAGGTCAAATTAAGAATATCTTTGCTCTTCCTCTTCAGCAGATTCTAAGAGAAGCTGCCCAGTGTGGGGACGCTTGGTTCAAATGGCTCTGAGCACTATGGGACTTAACGTCTGAGATCATCAGTCCCCTAGAACTTAGAACTACTTAAATCTAACTAACCTAAGGACATCACACACATCCATGCCAGAGGCAGGATTCGAACCTGCGACCGTAGCGGTCGCGCGGCTCCAGACTGTAGCGCCTAGAACCGCTCGGCCACTCCGGCTGACCGGGACGCTTGGTTCATGGGGTCACGACGCTCAGCAAATAAGCGCGACCACTTGCAATGACAATTATTTTTATAAAAACATGAATGTCACATACATTAGG
Organism: Schistocerca serialis cubense; assembly: GCF_023864345.2. NCBI lineage: Eukaryota > Metazoa > Arthropoda > Insecta > Orthoptera > Acrididae > Schistocerca > Schistocerca serialis. Next base: position 337,952,182 of record NC_064642.1, read on the forward strand.
TACAAACCCCACTATTTTAAGGAAATTTGAATTTTCTATGCGTTATATTAAAGATCTACTTTTTTTGCGCTATGTGTAATATCATCGACAGGAACAGTATATTAAGAACGCACATTCAGCAATTATTATTCAAATACCCCTGCTCCTCTCATTCAAAGGACTCATAGATCAATGTATTATTCATAATTTGATTCAGAATGTACTATTAATATCATGTTAATACGTCTACAACATGTTTAATTAGTTTCTGTTGATGAGAATTCATTTTTTTCGACAATGTATCGATTTTATCACGTTTTTATTGGCTCGCTTTATTGTCTGTCTGTCTGTTCAGTACAAATTTTGCGATAGACTTTAAACTAATTTTCCAGTGAGCTAGAGAGTTAAAACATAGATCAGATCTGGATGACAGTGCAACATTAACTTGCCCTCTTGTCTGCTATGTTGCGGAGGGTACTTTGTTACTCTTCCAGCTGCGAATTATTCGTGGGAAGAACGATTGCTGTAAGTCTCCGTGTCAACGCGTTTTGTTACCGTCACGGGCTTTTCACGATATATACGTAGGAGGAAGCAATATATTGGTTGAGTCAAGTGAAAAGAGACTGAAATAGACCAGAAATTTACCACATGTCTGTTTCAATGTTATAAAAATGTTTAAAATCGACTGAATAAATTCGCACGCACAAGTCTAAAAACCAGAAAATAATTATTAAAAAAATGAATTTTTAAAACACCATGCTTTTAAATCATACTAAAAGGTATAAAAATAATTTCTCTTGGTTCCATACAGATTCTAGCCCCATCCTGAAAATGTGTGATTATGAGTTTTTAATAGTGATAAAAATACTTACAAGATTTAAAGCGCTAAACGTGGGGCACGTACAAGAGATAAAACTAAGGAAGTGAAGCATTTTATCAATTATATGTTGTATGCGACACACATTCGTCGTTTTAAATCTTACAGATATTTTCATAGCTATTTAAAATTGTCAGTCACAAATTCTCAAGATTATATGGGATTAGGAACCTGTATAGGGCTAATATGAGTTACTTTTCACTTTTTAGGACTGTATATTAAAAACTCATTTTCTCTTAGAACCCGTATCTGATGCCTAATGTAAGCAATATACACGGAAGCGGCAAAGAAACTGGTATAGGCATGCGTATTCAAATACAGACATATGTAAACAGGCAGAATACAGCACTGCGATCGGCTACGCCTGTATAAAACAACATACGTCTGCCACAATTGTTTGATCGGTTACTGCCACTATAGTGGCAGGTTATCTATATTTACGTGTGTTTAAACATGGTGTTATAGTCGGCGCATGAGGGATGGAACACAGCATCTCCGAGGTAACAATGAAGTGGAAATTTTCCTTTACGACCTTTTGACGAGTGTACCATGAATATCAGAAATCCGGCAAAACATAAAATCTGCGACATCGCTGCGGCTGGAAAAAGATCCTGCGGGAACGGTACCAACGACAACTGAAGAGAATCGTTTAATGTGCAGAAGTGCAACCCTTCCGCAAATTGCTCCAGATTTCAGTGATGGGCCATCAACAAGAGTCAGCGTGCGAACCATTCGACGAAACATCATCGATACCGGCTTTCGGAGCCGAAATCCCACTCGTGTACCCTTGATGATTGCACGACAGAAAGCTTTACGCCTCGCCTGGGCCCATCAACACCGACATTGGAGTGTTGACGACTGGAAACTTGTTGCCTGATCAGACGACTCTCGTTTCAGATTGTAGCGAGCGGATGGACGTGTTAGTTCAAATGGCTCTAAGCAATATGGGACTTAACATCTGAGGTCATCAGTCCCCTAGACTCAGAACTACTTAAACGTAACTAACCTATCAACACATCCATGCCCGAGGCAGGATTCGAACCTGCGACCGTAGCAGCAGCGCGGTTTCGGACTGAAGTGCCTAGAACCGTTCGGCCACAGCGGCTGGCTGTATGGACGTGTACGGAGACAACCTCTTGAGTCCATGGACCCTGCATGTCAGCAGGAGACTGATCAAGCTGGTGGACGCTCTGTAATGGTGTGGGGTGTATGCAGTTGCATTGACATGAAACTCCTGATATGTCTAGATGCGAATCTGACATGTGACATCTACGTAAGCTCCTGTCTGATCACCTGCATCCGTTCATGTCCATTGTGCATGCTAGCGGGCTTGGGCAATTCCAGCAGGACAATGCGTCATCCCTGACGTCCAGAATTGCTACAGAGTGGTTCCAGGAACACTCTTCTGAGTTTAAACACTTCCGCTGGCCACCAAATTCCCCACACATTAACATTATTGAGCATATCTGGGATGACTTACAACGTGCTGTTCAGAAGAGATCTCCACCCCCTTGCACTCTTACGGATTTATGGACAGCCCCGCAGAATTGATGGTGTCAGTTCCCTCCAGATGTTAGATGAGTCCATGCCACATCGTGTTGCGGCGCTTCTGCTTGCTCGTGGGGGCCCTACACGATATTAGACAGCTGTACTAGCTTATTTGGCTCTTCAGTGTATGTCTTTCCTTTGTATCGTCTCTGTGTGCTACGAAGCACAAATTAAAATTCACGGTGTTAACGTCAGACGAGGCAGTTCAGCTTACAAGCACTAGAAGTGTTCCATTCATTCGAAAAATGAGTATTTGTGCTGACGAATGAATGCACTACATTAATCAATGAATACAGCCATATTTCGCGCTACTCTGAAAACGCAAGGTCTCGGTAACAACAGTGACATTTTTATCGTGAATATATTTATCGTGTTGTTTTTAATTTCAGCTTGTCCTCAAATTTCTTTTGCATTTGGATTAAAAACTAGTTTTCATCATGGTACTGGAAAAAATCAGCAGCTAGTCATTACATGCATTGCAGCCATATAATAATGAAAAAATGGCAAGACACCACAAAATTTTTTAAGAATATATCATAAATGGTATGTCTGATAACTGCTAAAAACCGTATTTTACGATAAATCACGGAACCTTGAAAATCTCATCTATTGACAAAATAGCTGTAACTTTTCCTCTGTTGGAGATTACATATTTTTTTTTACGTAGTCCTGAATGAGGTTCTTAAGGTCGTTAATTCCGCTTCGTGTCTCACATATCATCCCGTAATGGAAAGACAAGAAAACCTTTAAAATTCGTGGTTGTTCCGTCCGTAATTTGGCTCTCTCTGTGTCTGACGAGCGGAGTTAATATTCTGAAGAATGGCTCATGTAAATATCGCGGATCAGAGTTTTTTAATCGCCGCAGCGGGGCTCGCGACACGCGCTGCGCCACTGTTCTTCTTTGTGGTGGCCGCTTTAAAATTCAGGAAGGCGGGCGCTGTTAGCCGCGCTGGCCGAGTTTACATACGGCCGCCTTTATTAGGCGTCCGCGGGACCACACAAGTAGCGGGGGCCGAGACCGCGCATGCGCCCGCTCCCAGCCCCGCCTTCTGCCGTGTAAAGTTGGCAGCACTGCCTTCAACGATGTCAGTTTAAGTCTGCATAGCAGACATATAGAACGCGAAGCGATCTTGACCGCTGAAATGAGTTTCCAAACTGAGCAATTTCTCTTCTTAAGTAACTTCATGAATTTATTGAAAAGACAATATATTAAAGTGTTTTAGATGACTAGTCATTGAAGTGGATGTCGAACTGCGGCTGGTCATAAACTTGTAGAAATAACGAGTGCCAACAGCCAGACTTTTGATAAAATATGTTAATTACGGGAACAGAGTCGACGCTACATTAATAGTAACGGAAAAACGGACCGGTTGAAACCGACACCGGTATTTCAGTTCTGAATAACCGGTATTTTTCGGTATTTCGTTTGGTCTCGGTTCTAACAGGCGTAAAAAAAATCAAATAGCCATAACAACAATTGATTTTAAATAAACATTTTTTTTAAAAAAACGAGTAATTTTTATTAAAATTTCCGTTGCTTGAAATATCGATATTGCGTTATTATAAAAAAGGGAAAAGCGATCAGTGCTTTTTTAATAACAAAATCGACGGAAACGAGCAGCAAATACATGGTATAAGAATTGGTACAGCACATAAGAGACAGTAATGTACCTGTTACCATGTGGCATGCAGCTTGTGAGACTTGCCATATCTGTCCTACGTGGTAGTTTCTCGCTGTTGCCGTCGGTCGTTAGTTGTATTACAGAATCGCATCATCCCCAGTCTGGTATCAGTTATGTACAATGCACCATTTACTTTAAAAGATTAAAAACGGGAGGAGCCACACCATACTTCCGTGATCATATAAGGAGAAAACCTAACAACCAAACATTTATTCACAGTTTTTAATAAAAATAGAATGTAGCTGATCTGTCGCCTGTGTTTATATGACTTTATCTGCTTGTAGCTCTTGAAAAGGGACAAATTAACACGAATAATAGAGTTGTCTAACCTATGTTTTCACCCTTTCGCAATGCCCAAATAGGTAGTATGATCCGCGATTACAAAATAATTTTTGAGCAGAAATTCCAAACATAAGAATCAATAGGAAAATACGGGTGCATTTTTTGTGGTATTCAACCACTTATCCCTTTTCAAAAAAGAAGCGAACGATGGACGGACAAAGTTTTAATTTATTTGCGTATTTAATTTAATGTTTTTATTCTGTTTGTCTTTGAAGGAGTCAAAATTTTTGAATCGTTCTTCGATGTCTACATTTATTACAGGATGTAATAGGAATCAGATACCGAATATCGCTTATAGGCGTTGGAAAAAATCTATATAACCGAAAACTGGTGGTTTCTGCGATGACCGCCGTCCCTATATATTAGCATCACCTTCACGCTCTTATGCAAACCGGATGGTGATATCCAACCATCGGTGCATTGGGATAGGCGGTATCATGGATTTCTATTTACACGATATGTGCAGTCCAACAAGCAAGCAACTTTAGAAGTTGTTGTTAGATGGGTGGAATGTACACATAACGTAAATAGAAATCTGTGAGACCAGCCTGTCCTAAAGCACCGAGGGTTGGATGTTACCATTCCGTTTGCATAAGAGCCTGAAGATGATATTAATGTAACGTGGAAACGGGTCGCGTAGTCATTTTATTGTAGAAAAACTACGGCTATTGGTGTTTCTTATTTGTGCACATACTCAAGACTTGCCGCAGTAACGGAATATTTGGCCAATCATAACTTGGATTCGAAATTGGCCAGTCTGCTGAGACAAAATCAGAATTTTCTGTGACTTTGGAACACGAAAAGAAAGCTTACCTTATGGATAGCTGAAAACGCTGGGAACACAAAACACAATATTTAGCGATCGACCCATTCTTTTTGAGGCGCTGCTAGCAGTGTTGTTATACGTAATCTATGCTTGGACTACTATCATACTGTCAAGAATTCCAAATGTCGTACTGCTATTTACATGACGGACAGTCAAACGAAAACTAAATATACGTCACAGCGCGATCATAGAATGGTTCCAGTCAAAAATAATCATGACACATGACTAAGACATTTATCCCACTGGGAGACGAGACGATCAATGCCTGTTTCCTAGAACGCGGTCGGTAGCTTACAGATGCACAACCGCACCAACTTCTGCACTTCGCGCGACTGAAACCGATAGTCACGCAGGTCTTCCTTCAGGTCACCAAGGATGTGAAAATCACACGGTGCAGCGTAGCCTTCATTCTACTGGCCGTGTGGGGGCGGACGCGAGGGAAAACGGCAAAGCCAACGGAGGAAACATCCCACATCGTCCCCACCAAAGAAATCCAAAGCTGTTCACTCAAGTTCCGGTAAAGTCATGATGACCGCCTACTTCGACTGCAGGAGCCCTCTGCTCGTCGAGTTCCTCGAGCATGGAACCACAATCAATGCGCAGCACTATGAATACGATTTGTAGAAAATGTATCTCGCTTTTAAGTCAAAAAACCTAGGAATGATATCGGACGGAATCATCCTGTTCACAGTAGTGGGCCGGCCAGAGTGACCGAGCGGTTCTCGCCGCTACAGTCTGGAACCGCGCGGCCGCTACGGTCGTAGGTTCGAATCCCACCTCGGGCATGGATGAGTGTGATGTTCTTAGTTAGGTTTAAGTAGTTCTAACTTCTAGGGGACTGATGACTTCAGCAGTTAAGTCCCATAGTGCTCAGAGCCATTTGAACCATTTGCACGGTAGTGGCTGCCCCCACACAACCAACAGAACGAATGCTACGCTTCAGTGATTTGGTTTGGAAACACTGCAACATCCTGTGCACAGTCCGTGTGATTTTCGCATCTTTGGAGACCCGAAGAGAGGCATGGGTGGATGTCGCTTTCAGTAGGACGAGGAAGTTCAAGAGTGGGTGTGTTGTCGTCATACCAGCCCAGCACCTGGCGCTATGGCGCCGTTGGGTACATAACACGGACGCCTATGGTTGGTTCGCACAGACGGTAATATGGGCGGCGGGCAGTACATATCTGATGTTTTAAAGCAGCTGTTTGTGCCCATCTTCGAGGTGTCCGCTATATTACACTCAGTAAGATAAGATCCATACTGTCATGACCTGCCTCGATATATTTTATATATACAGACTGAAGCGGCGAGGGAAAACTTGTACCAAGGCCGGGTGTCTTCTGCTTACATGGCAGTTGCGTTAGCTACTACGCTACCTTGGCAGAGCAGTTCACACAGCTACGCGGATTATCCTGGCACGTCTCCCTCCTCGATCCAAATTGTCACTGCCGCCGCAGTTTACTTTCAATTCCCCGATACAGACGAACAGAATTGCCATGGCTCTCATGGTCTGGTATAGCCTCAGCATCAAACGTTAATGGAGGATCCAGCCTGAAACCGAGGGGCAAAGGAAGGAAGGAAGGAAGATTGGATTTAACGTGACGTCGGCATCGAGGTCATTAGAGACGGACCACGAGCTCGGACTGTGTCAAGGATGTCAAGGATGGGGAAGGAAATCGGCCGTGTCGTTTCAAAGTAACCATCCCGGCATTTGCCCGGTGCGGATTCAGGGATATCACAGGAAACTTAAATTAGGATGGCCCTCCCGAATGCGGGTCCAGTGTGCTGACCGCTGCACCAGCTCGCTTGGTAAACACAGGAACAGGTACATTGTTGTTGTTGTTGTGGTCTTCAATCCTGAGACTGGTTTGATGCAGGTCTCCATGCTACTCTATCCTGTGCAAGCTTCTTCATCACCCAATACCTACTGCAGCCTACATCCTTCTGAATCTGCTTAGTGTAGTCATTTCTTGGTCTCCCTCTACGACTTTTACCCTACACGCTGCCCTCCAATACTAAATTGGTGATCCCTCGATGTCTCAGAACATGTCCTACCAACCGATCCCTTCTTCTAGTCAAGTTGTGCCACAAGCTCCTCTTCTCCCCAGTTCTATTCAATACCTCCTCAATAGTTATGTGATCTACCCATCTACTCTTCAGCATTCTTCTGTAGCACCACATTTCGAAAGCTTCTATTCTCTTCTTGTCTAAACTAATTATCGTCCACGTTTCACTTCCTTACATCGCTACACTCCATACAAATACTTTCAGAAACGACTTCCTGACATTTAAATCTATACTCGATGTTAACAAATTTTTCTTCTTCAGAAACGCTTTCCTTGCCATTGCCAGTCTACATTTTATATTCTCTCTACTTCCACCATCATCAGTTATTTTGCTCCCCAAATAGCACTGCACCTTTACTACTTTAAGTGTCTCATTTCCTAATCTAATTCCCTCAGCATCACCCAACTTAATTCGACTACATTCCATTATCCTCGTTTTGCTTTTGTTGATGTTCATCTTACACCCTCCTTTCAAGACATTGTCCATTCCGTTCAACTGCTCTTCCAAGTCCTTTTCTGTCTCTGACAGAATTACAATGTCATCGGTGAACCTCAAAGTTTTTATTTCTTCTCCATGGATTTTAATACCTGCTCCGAACTTGTCTTTTGTTTCCTTTATTGCTTGCTCAATATACAGATTGAATAACATCGGGGATATGCTACAACCCTGTCTCACTCCCTTCCCAACCACTGCTTCCCTTTCATACCCCTCGACTCGTATGACTGCCATCTGGTTTCTGTACAAATTGTAAATAGCCTTTCACTCCCTGTATTTTACCCCTGCCACCTTCAGAATTTGAAAGAGAGTATTCCAATCAACATTGTCAAAAGCTTTCTCTGAGTCTACAAATGCTAGAAACGTGGGTTTGCCTATCCTTAATCTTTCTTCTAAGATAAGTCGTAGGGTCAGTATTGCCTCACGTGTTCCAACATTTCTAAGGAATCCAAACTGATCTTCTCCGAGGTCGGCTTCTATCAGTTTTTCCATTCGTCTGTAAAGAATTCGCGTTAGAATTTTGCAGCTGTGAATTATTAAACTGATAGTTCGGTAATTTTCGCATCTGTCAACACCTGCTTTCTTTGGGATTGGATTTATTATATTCCTCTTAAGGTCTGAGGGTATTTCGCCTGTCTCATACATCTTGCTCACCAGATGGTAGAGTTTTGTCAGGACTGGCTCTCCCAAGGATGTCAGTAGTTCTAATGGAATGTTGTCTACTCCGGGGGCCTGGTATCGACTCAGGCCTTTCAGTGCTCTGTCAAACTCTTCACGTAGTGTCATATCTCCCATTTCATCTTCATCTACATCCTCTTTCATTTCCATAGTATTGTCGTCAAGTTCATCGCCCTTGTATAGACCCTCTATATACTCCTTCCACCTTTCTGATTTCCCTTCTTTGCTTAGAACTGGGTTTCCATCAAAGCTCTTGATATTCATGCAAATAGTTCTCCTTTCTCCAAAGGTCTCTTTAATTTTCCTGTAGGCAGTATGTATCTTACCCCTAGTGAGACAAGCCTTTACATCCTTTCATTTGTGCTCTAGCCATCCCTGCTTAGCCATTTTTCACTTCCTGTCGATATCATTTTTGAGACGTTTGTATTCCTTTTTGCCTGCTTCATTTACTGCATTTTTATATTTTCTCCTTTCATCAATTAAATTCAATATGTCTTCCATTACCCAAGGGTTTCTACTAGCCCTCGTCTTTTTGCCTATTTGATCCTCTGCTGCCTTCACTATTTCATCCCTCAAAGCTACCCATTCTTCTTCTACTGTATTTCTTTCCCCCATTCCTGTCAATTGTTCCCTTATGATCTCTCTGAAAGACTGTACAACCTCTGGTTCTTTCAGTTTATCCAGGTCCCATCTCCTTAAATTCCCACCTTTTTGCAGTTTAGTTAGTTTTAATTTACAGTTCGTAACCGATAGATTGTGGTCAGAGTCCACATCTGCCCCTGGAAATGTCTTACAATTTAAAACCTTGTTCCTAGATGTCTGTCTTACCATTATATAATCTTTCTGGTACCTTCTAGTATCTCCAGGCTGCTTCCATGTATACAACCTACTTTTATGATTCTTGAACCAAGTGTTAGCTATGATTAAGTTATACTCTGTGCAAAATTCTGCCAGGCGGCTTCATTTCTTATCCCCAATCCATATTCACCTACTATGTTTCCTTCTCGCCCTTTTCCTACTATCGAATTCCAGTCTCCCATGACTATTAAATTTTCATCTCCTTTCACTATCTGAATAATTTCTTTTATCTCATCATACATTTCATCAATTTCTTCGTCGTCTGCAGAGCTAGCTGGCATATAAACTTATACTACTGTAGTAGGCGTGGGCTTCGTGTCTGTCTTGGCCACAATAATGCGTTCACTGTGCTGTTTGTAGTAGCTTACCCGTACTCCTATTTTTTTATGCATTATTAAACCTACTCCTGCATTACCCCTATTTGATTTTGTATTTATAACCCTGTATTCACCTGACCAAAAGTCTTGTTCCTCCTGCCACCGAACTTCACTAACTCCCACTATATCTAACTTTAACCTATCCATTTCCCTTTTTAAACTTTCTAACCTACCTGCCCGATTGAGGGATCTGACATTCCACATTCGATCCGTAGAACGCCAGGTTTCTTTCTCCTGATAACGCCGTCCTCTTGAGTAGTCCCCGCCCGGAGATCCGAATGGGGGACTATTTTACCTCCGGAATATTTTACCCAAGAGGATACCATCATCATTTAATCATATAGTAAAGCTGCATGCCCTCGGGAAAAACTACGGCTGTAGTTTCCGTTCGCTGTAGTTCGCTGTAGTTTCCGTTCGCAGTACCAGAACAGCAAGGCCATTTTAGTTAGTGTTACAAGGCCAGATCAGTCAATCATCCAGACTGTTGCCCCTGCAACTACTGAAAAGGTTGCTGCCCCTCTTCAGGAACCACACGTTTGTCTGGCCTCTCAACAGATACCCCTCCGTTGTGGTTGCACCTACGGTACGGCTATCTGTATCGCTGAGGCACGCAACCTCCCCACTAACGGCAAGGTCCAAGGTTCGTGTGGGTGGTGAGGGGGGGGGGGGGGGGGTTGTATAAGTACCTGCTCCTACATTTGGGGCTGAATCCCCCGTTTAAGTTCTATACTGAGGTGCTATTCCAGAATATGGAGAGCCTCCGCAAATCTGTTCGTGTATAAGGGGGAATTTGGATCGCGGAGGGAGGCGTGCCAGGGTAATCTATGGAGCTGTGTGAACCGCTGTGCCAAGGCGGCTTAGCGGCTAACGCACCTGCCCGGTAAGCAGGAGAGCAGGGTTAGATACGCGGTCTTGGTACAAATTTCCACTCGTCGCTGCAGTCTATATACCTGTAATCATAACTGTCAGAGAAGCATAGTCTCTGAAACTGTGTCATTTCATTTCGATGTATAGGAAATTCGACTGCTTGTGTAGCCAGCATATTCTCCAGATCTCTTGCATATTGAAATCATCTGGTCATGGGTTGTGGAGAAACTGTCGCGCAACCACTCGCCAGCCAATACAGCTGATGAACTCTGGCATAGAGCGTAAACAGCGTGGAAGGAAGTACGCGTGTACACATACGTGCCATCATGCTCAGTTTTTCTCAGAGACGTAGAATAACGTGGAGAGGCAAACCCTCGACCAGAATGTAGCCAACTCCCAAACACAACACCATGTTTTTGGGAGACAAAAGAGGGAAGCGTGGTACATGATAGTGATTAAGGAAATAACAAAAGGACTTTCAGTTGCCAGGGTTCAACACTTATAGCCAGAAACAATATCACCTCTTAGGATACCTCACAAACACTTTATGTACACTGTCCCTCGGCTGTGTCAGCAGCTGGCATACAAATAGTGTAACACTAGACAGTCAGTAGCGTAACATTAAAATGTAGAAGACACGATCTGGAAAATTTAGTTCACGATCCATTTTCTTGTGCTTTAAGAGACACAGTAGACACTTTTCCACACAATACAGTCGAAGAAAGACAAAGCTTCTGAGACTAAAGTTATACGGAAAGAATGTGCTGGCGCGAGAAATAGGTTTCAGCACGAAAATGTGACAGACATCAATAAAGAGCTACGAATAAAAAAATATTTACTTACGAGATACATTTTATTTATTGCGGGTTTAAACATCTGCTGCCTAAGGTTTTAAAAACATATCTCACATTTTACAATTTTACATGTAATAAAACACTATTCCACTTTACCAGCAAAAATTGTTTTGAACAATAAAAACAAGAGTATTAACAATTCGTTACAAATAAAATTAAGTTATTTGAAGGAAATGAAGAGTGTAAAATAATAACCAATGCTAATTTAGAAGAAAATAATAGAAAGATAGGAAAGGAACGATATGGAGATCTTCTTGTACTGTTAAAACGAAATATTAAGTATAAATCATTGTTCGTGTTGTTACAATTCCAGGTGGGAGAGTCTCTGCGGGAACATTGAGACTGTCTCATCAGCAGTAGCACACAAAATTCTTATACTGGTATTGCTATACGAAATAAATCATGACGGATTATGTGTGGATTTGTTTCTACTGTCTAAGAACTAGTATTACTTATTACATACTTTTAAGTGCTTGTGTGGAGCATACGTACTGCTCTTTTTGTGTTGCTGTATAGGACACAGTTAGTGTTGACAATGATTTCGATGTATAGGCACTGACGTGTCGTTCCTGCAGACATCTTCGTTTACAACTCTTTCTGTACTTTCTGTAGGTGGCCGTCTCTGCACACTACTTTCTTGCCTCATCATTGTATTACAGTCGCCTTTTGTCATTAACTTCGTAAACAAATTTGGTTTCAATGTTAAAGAACAAATACAAGTGTTTGTTTTCGAAGTCTGTTTTCTCTCCTCGTCGCCATGATCCAGCTTGTTTTCAGTGGAAACCTAGGAAAAAACGTTCAGCAAACAAGTGAAAGCTCTTTCTGCGTTTTTGTATGAGACAAATGTACAAAACCTCTAACAGATAATATTTCTAAACAGTACTCAACTGTAATAAGTAATATTCTCAGTTTTATTGTTTCTGTTCAGGCGTTTATATGCCGCGCAGATGATATGCATTCATTTTGAAAAGAAATTGGTCGATTGCTTATCTTAAGAGTTCGCACACGTGCTGTCTCGCTTTCAGATCAATCACATAATGCCTTCATAAAACAAGATGGCTAATTGCACAGCGTGGCACCGCAGATATCGATAAATAACGTACCATTGTCTCTGTATGAATATTCTATCTCTTTCGTTCTGCTCGAAGCCTAGCCAGACTAGAGACATTTTTGCTGTCAGAGGTGCGCGTTAAATTTCTTCCTCTGTGTGCTGCATATCACCTACAAATATTACCCCTACTACACTCCATACGCACAACTGATAAAATTTCGTACTTTACTGTGCTTGTTCGAGTTGCAACTTAACAGGTAGCAGTGTGTATTACGTGCGCAAGGATCCAAATGCAGCTCATGTGCAGGGTGAGTGGGAATAAGATCCAATATTGGAACAAAGAGTCATCTAGGAGTATTTCGGTTTCTGACGACCGCTGAATAAAAGCTATTTTTTTTCGAGCCACTTCCAGAAGTGACCTCTTTCCGTGCAACTGAGATGTTAGACGATATTCGTTCTTTCATAGAAGATTAAACAAGAGCTATGGCATAACGTACGCTGCTCAAGTGTCCTCTCATCGGATCGTATGAGTGAGACACATCGTATCATGCGGATCTCATGTTCGAAAGGAGGCAAGGAGAATTCTCTGCGTTCCACGTCTTCATTCAGTCAGGCCTCAAAAATCTTCGTACCCGTGTGTAAGTCAGCGGATGTTGGAAACAGGAAGATTCAATATCACATTAAAAGCCATGCTACATATTCCAGCTTCCTTTCAGTATCACAGTAGGTGGTTATTACAGGGAAGCCATGTTGAAAGTCGTAATCATGTTCCAAGTCTTCTCTTGTCCTGTAATAGGAGGAAAAGTATTCGGAGTCAATGTGTCAGTAAAACCTTCATCGTAATTGACTCCTGTGGCGATGTGGGTACTTCATGAATGCCTATAAAGTGGAACTGGAATATCAAAGATTCGATCGGCACAGACGTAAGCTACCATCAAGTTGGGGTGCGGCTGTGATATGGTGTGACGCCATAAAATGTTAAATATTCAGACGAGACATCAGGCTGCTTCACCGCGTGTACCAGATACATCGCAGCTATGTTCTGAGACCTGTAAAAAACGTAACAGCCTATTTATGAGCTATTCAGACACAATTAAAGACCTGCGCTCACTGCTTTAATTCTGCCAATACCACTGAAAGGTGGCTGTTTATACGGCACTAAACTTTCATCACTCTGCTCTGATTTCTTCAGTAGACGAAGTATGCCGAAATGCAGAGACGTTCTTGTCTTGTTTATACGCTTGAAGCAGGAAAGCGTCTGGACCCAGGCCACACATGCCTCACACTTCTGATTTTCTTCTGTGAAGTTGGCCAGGGAATATGACATGAACTTCAAAAGCGGAAAACAGAAGGAAACACTTTTTGTGAAAAGGCGCTTACTCTTATGACAGCTGCGATAGAGAAGAGATGACTCGAGCGCGTTAGATGGTCTTCGTTGCGAGCTTCGTAGGATGGCAACGAGAATCTCCATTTTCGTTATACAATGTATCTAACGTGATACTGATTTACACAAGATTCTTTGCCGGTTTTCTTCAAACAAAGCCAATAATTTTAATTCCCTTCTGTAGTTATTGAAGCTCCTAATTACATACGTTTACAGCAGCTGAAGCTCCACTTGCCGCAAGCTGTAACAGAAAATGTGCTTTCTTGAAGTGTGTAACTTAAGTTTGCCATTGTACGAGTGAACGAGATCCAGCTTAGGATATATAATATTTGTAACCCATAATCTCTGATCAACCTTCAGGGTCTTAGTTTCAGGGCGTAGTTTATGGTCAGTAAATTCATACTGAAATTAGTGTTTAGTTTTTATCAAGAAATAAGATCAGCGAATAATGTCTAGTTTAAGACAGATTGGAGTCATACTTACAGCATTCTCTTAAACTCAAGTTTCAAGTTTGAGAATATAACTATTATCATTATTCTGGACATTTAGTTACAAGTTAAAATGGTGTGTAGATGGACGAATAACTAACTACTAGACTACTAGTGGGATCAAGCCTTTCAACAACTCAAGAGTTTTTTTTTTTTGAATGAAGTCCTATTTCATATCAGCCAAGAGCTGCTGGTGATCACCTTCAGATACCGGTACCATAAACTACACTGTTCAATAACAAAAAAACATATTTTTTTAGTTATAAGAGGAGGAAGAGATTAGTGTTTAACGTCCCGTCGACAACGAGGTCATTAGAGACGGAGCGCAAGCTCGGGTGAGGGAAGGAAGGGGAAGGAAATCGGCCGTGCCCTTTCAAAGGAACCATCCCAGCATTTGCCTGAAGCGATTTAGGGAAATCACGGAAAACCTAAATCAGGATGGCCGGAGACGGGATTGAACCATCGTCCTCTCGAATGCGAGTCCAGTGTGCTAACCACTGCGCCACCTCGCTCGGTTTTAATTATAAGAACAAAATACATTGTTTTCTGTAAGATAATTCGATCCCCAATCCATATATAACTTTACAATTTTTGTATTAGCCTCAGTTTTCATCTAGTAAGAATTATTTTAAATGCTTTGGCAGCCGACATAGCTAATCACAAAGCTGAAAGCTCAGCCTGTTGCTATGTCAAATTTAAATCCGAACAAGATCGTTAACATCCTCTTCGGTAATGCCTTCGTCTTCAGTCATTGCCACATTCTCAGGAGGCAGTGGTACAGGCAATTTTCACTGTGGCATGCAGCGTTTATAGCAGACGGTTAACTAAGGCATTGCACAATTTTCGCGATTTTCGAGGTGATTCCATCTATTTCTGTCAGACAGCAAAGAACATGTGAGCTGATCCTTTCAAGCAGCCTGTCAGGATTATAGTACATAACGAACAGCATTGTTGAGGGAGAAGGGTGGAACTGTTCCGATCGCCATCCTTACACACGAAATGAAGTTCGTAGCATTTCTTTAAGTGAGGTCTGTTTCCCCGTTTTTCGATTTTATAAGGAGAAAAATGTGTGCTGTTTACACGTACCATATAAGTAAACTCTGATGACAGGCCCTGAAACGTCCACAGGTACCTCCCGACCGCCGTGCCATCCTCCGTCAGTGGCGACGTTGGATGTGGTATGGAGGAGCGTGGGACAGCACGCCGCTCTCCTTGCCGTTGTCAGTTTCCGTGACGTGGAGCAGCTACTGTTCTGTCAAGCGTCACGAGGCTTAGTGCAACTAGTACCAGTCTTCACACCAAGGAAAAATACCTGGCTGTGCCGGAAATCTAACCCGGGTACTAAGTCACGCAGAATATTCATCAACGGAAGTGGACGTTGTTTTCACAGGTGGAAGGTATTTCTTCTTCCAAATTAACACAAAACACAAAGCCTCAAGACCTTAGAACAACAACCAGTCACTTACAAGAATTGTCAGACGAGCAATGCTGAGCTGTAAGTGGCAACAAACACAACGCGATTTAGTTTCGTGTTCGATTCCATGGGAATGATTGTACAGAAAGAAGGTCAGCATCGCTCGTGCTATCATGCGTCTTTTTTTCAGATCTAGATTTCAGCTAACAGTGCAGCTATCATCAGTGTTTTATAGGTAGTTATGTAGACTCACTGTAATTGTAACACACATTCCCATGTAACTTAGGTACGTACAAGCATTAGCCCAAATCCAGCTGTATCGATCTGTAAACAGCAGCCTCATTTGGACTAATACTTGAACATCTCTAAGTTACACTGGAATAAAAAAAAATTTCAAGAAAAATAAGTGGCATTCATTATCTATAAACGGTGGAGAAACGACTTAGGTTTGTGGCCATACCTATTGTACTCCTTTGGTACACTCTCAGAACATTACTACTTCTTCTCCATGCATGATGGCCGAACGGGGTAGCCGTGCAGTCTGAGGCGCCTTGCCACGTTCAAGCGGCTCCCTCAGTCGTAGGTTCGAGTCATCCCTCGGGCAAGGGTGTGCGTGTTGTCCTTAGCGCAAGTTTGTTAAAATTAGATTAAGTAATGTGTAAGCATAGGGACTTACGACCTCAGCAGTTTGGTTCCACAGGAACTTACCACAAATTTACAAATTTTCCATGCATGTTGACCCTCTTTTGGATGACACCCTGTTCCCTAATGTCCATGAACGCACAAACAACGCTGTCCCATTCCTGGCTCCCAGGTTCCATAACTTGTACAACATACCAAAGACAGAATATAACACCACAAGCACAGCACATGACATAAAACAAGTACTTAACAGAAAACGCTTCACATCTGCTGGTCACGACTCCATTACCTCTCGACACCTTAAAACCTGCCCTGTCTCCTTTCTAATACTCTTGCAACCCTTTACACCTCTATCTTCTCAACAGGTTACTACCCTGAACTGTGGAAACCTTCAGAACCCCACGTTTCCTCAAACTTCGCAACTCCCCCATTGATACCTCCCCTTGCCACCCCAGGGTATGCCTCACCTCAGTGTTTAGCAAGGTCTTCGAATCTATCCTCTTTCGACGCATACAACTCTTCAACCAACATCAGCTCCTTCTCGTTAACTAGTGTAGCTTCTGTATCACCTTCTCTGCTGATGATCAGCTCCTGTACCTAACCCATCTCCTATTCCATCAGCTTATCAGCCGCAAATCCGCACTTTCTTTCTTTTTGCCTCTCTCGACCTAGAGAAAGCCCGAGACAGTGTATGGAATTCTGGTCTCCTTTCGAAACTCCAAACTTAGACACTTCCGGTTAGTTATGTCCGCCATACTGCATTCATCCTGTCTCATCGCCCAACCTTTGCCACCATTAAACAACATAAATTCCCGCACCTTCCATCCCACTGCAGGTGTGCACCAGGGCTCTGCCCTTTCTCCTCTCCTCTCTTCTATCTCCTCTACACTGCCCATATGTTCAATAAACATTCACCAGTCCACATCCTTCAATATTCTGATAACACCGCTTTCCTCGCTCTCTCTTCCATACTGCAGAAATCCTAATGGTCCCTCCAAATCCACCTGAGTCCATTTACCGCCTGGTGTAACCAATGGCTCCTCAAGATCAGCCCTTCTAGAACCCTCCAGCTCCTTGAATGCCATACACTCCGCCCCCCTTTCGGCATCCATTTACCTACCTCCATAAGGATTCTTTACGAGCTCATCAAATTCCTGACTCTTCTCACTCACAATGAACACTCCTGAACAACCTACACTACCGCGAACTGGACTCTAGTCCTATAGTTTCAACTCGTAACGTTCTCTCATATTTTCTGCTATTGTAAATAATTCACCTTTACTGTACTGGGAAAAAGATGAATGAGCGCACTGCATGAGCGGTAAATAAGATCCTTGACTCTGTGTTTAGTTTTAAGTCTGTGGTTGATTTTCTAGTCAGTTGGTTAGCGCTGGGGCATTCTTACACTACTGGCCATTAAAATTGCTACACCACGAAGATGACGTGCTACAGACGCGAAATTTAACCGGCAGGAAGAAGATGCTGTGATATGCAAATGATTAGCTTTTCTGAGCCTTCACACAAGGTTGGCGCCGATGGCGACACCTACAACGTGCTGACATGAGGAAAGTTTCCAACCGATTTCTCATACACAAACAGCAGTTGACCAGCGTTGCCTGGTGAAACGTTGTTGTGATGCCTCGTGTAAGGAGGAGAAATGCGTACCATCACGTTTCCGACTTTGATTAAGGTCGGATTGTAGCCTATCGCGATTGCGGTTTATCGTACCGCGACATTGCTGCTCGCGTTGGTCGAGATCCAATGACTGTTAGCAAAATATGGAATCGGTGGGTTCAGGAGGGTAATACGGAAAGCCGTACTCGCTCCCAACGGCCTCGTATCACTAGCAGTTGAGATGACAGGCATCTTATCCGCATGGCTGTAACGGATCATGCAGCCACGGCTCAATCCCTACGTCAACAGACGGGGACGTTTGCAAGACAACAACCATCTGCACGAACAGTTCGACGACGTTTGCAGCAACATAGACTATCAACTGGGAGGCCATGACTGCGGGTACCTTTGACGCTGCATCACAGACAGGAGCGCCTGCGATGGCGTACTCAACGACGAACCCGGGTGCACGAATGGCAAAATGTCATTTTTTCGGATGAATCCAGGTTCTGTTTACAGCATCATGATGGTCGCATCCGTGTTTGGTGACATCGCGGTGAACGCACGTTGGAAGCGTGTATTCGTCATCGCTATACTGGCGTATCACCCGGCGTGATGGTTTGGGGTGCCATTGGTTACACGTCTCGGTCACCTCTTGTTCGCATCGACGGCACTTTGAACAGTGGACGTTTCATTTCAGATGTGTTACGACCTGTGGCTGTACCCTTCATTAGATCCCTGCGAAACCCTAAATTCCAGCAGGATAATGCACGACC
The DNA here is from genome assembly GCF_023864345.2 of Schistocerca serialis cubense. NCBI lineage: Eukaryota > Metazoa > Arthropoda > Insecta > Orthoptera > Acrididae > Schistocerca > Schistocerca serialis. The sequence continues at coordinate 337,970,998 of NC_064642.1, forward strand.
GCATGTTGCAGGTCCTGTACGGTCCTTTCTGGATACAGAAAATGGTCGACTGCTGCCCTGGCCAGCACATTCTCCAGATCTCTCACCAACTGAAAACGTCTGGTCAATGGTGACCGAACAACTGGCTCGTCACAATACACCAGTCACTACACTTGATGAACTGTGGTATCGTGTTGAAGCTGCATGGGCAGCTGTACCTGTACACGCCATCCAAGGTCTGTTTGACTGAATGCCCAGGCGTATCAAGGCCGTCATTACGGCCGGAGGTAGTTGTTCTGGTTACTGATATCTCAGGATCTATGCACCCAAATTGCGTGAAAATGTAATCACATGTCAGTCCTAGTATAATATATTTGTCCAATGAATGCGCATTTCTTTTTGGTGTATCAATTTTAATGACCAGTAGTGTATTTGAGACACAGTTGCGAGCAGATGAGTTTTTCAGAGAATGAGATTTGTTTTTTCTAAACCTGGGAGAAGCCATCTGGAATACTTCATTATGAATATGAAAACTCATTATAATACTTTCTCATTTCTCATTATTATGGAGAAGATTATGGAGAAATTTTAGACAAGAAGACATGTGGAAGAATGAAATGTTAGTCAGAACTATTAACTGAAGGAAATGTTTGTCCCTCAGGCAACTAACAATTTTGTGGTAAATTTATTTTAATTTTTCCGTTTCGCATTATGTCACAAATTACTCAGTTGATTGAAATGTTTGTAGGTTTCCATAATGAGAGAATTTTTTAATTATTAGAGTCTAATTATGCTGTGCAGTCTTTTTGTCAATAATCAACGTTTGATTTCTCAAGAATGATATTTTTTAGAGTAAAACCTATCGCCATGATTCATAGCAAAGTTTTGAATATTTTGTCGTGCGTGTATTCTATCTTACGCCTCATGAAGTCACACATTGGTTCTCATTAGCGAAAAGAAGGAAATTAGTAGTGAGTAGTTTATTTTCCTTTACCTGCTGCATCTACTGATTTGAATTTAATTTCGAGGACGTCAGTATATCTGACGTAAACAGCAACTTGAGCAAGACGTAAGTAACTTTCATTTCAGGGGAGATTTCGCCTTGCCTTCTTGAGCAAGCAGTGTGTAGTCGGGATTGTCATGTGCCTGGCTAGTAAGCAGATTAACTTGCAGGGAACAGTATGAGTAATTTCAAACATTTTTTTTCTTCCGAGCAGAGCAGTAATTTATTTTTGTGGACATTCCAGGGCGAACATTGCATTTAATATCACGCAACATTCGTAATGTACTCTGGTTCTAAGTTTTAGTTATATACTTTTCGTTGAACACATAATTAGTCTTTTTTGGCGTTTAATTAGATTCATTTTCTTTATTTCAAATTTTTCTTTTCATGAAGTTGAAAGTTTTGTTCACTACACTGTTCATATGCGCAATACAGGGCCAATCAACAGTCCGTTTTGCTTCCTAAAAATCGCTTCAGGCAAATGCCGGGATGGTTCCTTTGAAAGGACACGGCCGACTTCCTTCCTCATCCTTCCCTAATCCGATGAGACCGATGACCTCGTTGTTTGGTCTCTTCCACGAAATCAGCCCAACCCTCTACTCCACCTCCTCTTCTGTCCCAACAGCCACTCCTACCTCATCAATACTGTTCCACATTCCTACCCTCCTCACTAACCAACTTTTACCCTTCAAAAAGAAACTCCCTACCCCAGACCAGATCCTTCCAGCTTTAGCGCCAGAAAAGTGCTTCTTTTAAATATAAGTGTTGCGGCATGATGTTTTAAATGCTTTCAGACGTGTTCTTATTGTGATTCTTTTTATCTTTAATATTACTATTTTTAAAAATAAGTGCAAGAAGTCATATCTCTTGTATATATGAAAATTCCTAGTTTTCATTTTCAAAACAAAATTTAATTTTATTGTAAATGTTTCATATTTTTGTTTCTTGTTTTTCTTCTCATTTAGTTTTTGTTGTCAGTTGGCTGAATAGCAGGTTGATTGTAGTACTAACAGCACGTTGCTCGTTGTTAAAGATGGCGCGAGGAGATTGCTAATGGCAAGAAATCTCCCTCTCCAGCAGTTTAAAAAATTTGTGCTTTTTCGGAGTTGGACTAATGCTTGTACATGCCAAAGTTCTACAAAAATACGTGCTGTTGTAATTACACTGAGGCTAGGTGACTATCTATAACACACTGCTGATAGCTGCACTGTTAACTGAAATCTAGACCTGAAATAAAAAAGGCGGATGATAACACGACCGATGCTGACCTCCTTCTGTCGACGACTCCTTGCGTTCAATCACGACTCATCGGCAGTGCTGCCAAACCACATTTATTTCCTGGAGACAGATTTCAGAACTGAGCGTCGGGTGTTAATATCTTGTACATATTTCCATTATTTTTCAATAATTTAATCTGCAGAATATTTAAGCTACAGAAGAATAAACAGCGTTGTCAAGCATTTCGATAGACAGAAGTTAACGTGTCACAAGAAAAATGAGTCCGATATCCAAAATGTGACTTCACGTATTTTCGAATTCAGCACCAGGGACACAGTAGAGTTTCCAATAAAACGGATGTTGAATAGTGCTGTTTGTAGCAGTCTGCATGGCAACGTTTTTGCCGTGGCGACAAACAAAGTAGGAACCGTCCTGCGTCACTACCATCAATAGCAAAATGAGTAATGCAGTGGGCTATGCCGTAGGGAGCGGCCCCGCCGTCTGGAGCGCTGGCGTCGCGGCCAGAGAGCCGGCTACCGCGCCGCGCCAGAAGGTCGCGGCTGAGTTAGTGCCGGCGCGGGCACTGAATCATACTTAACGAGAGCGGGCGTCCCGTCAGTCGATAAGTCGCCGCCGTATATCTGGAGCCGAATTAATTGAGCGGGCGTTATTTATGGAGCGCCCTCCCTTTGTAGCGGACTCGCAATGCGTCAGCGGCTCCGCCCAGCTCCGACAAACTGCTAACTGTAATTGCGTTTTGGCAGCGCGCCCGGCGCCCTAACTCACAGCCTGCCCGCTTTTAATGTCGCATATTAGGCCAAGGTGCGGAGGAACACGGCCGGCCGGCGGCGCCGCATGAATTTTAATTGCGGCATATGAACGGCGCGGCTCGGCTCCTGCGCGCGGTAGCAGCAGCGTCGCCCTAAGTTACGATCGACGTCGACGTCGAGGGCGCCTCGTTAGCCCGCGCGGAAGCCGGGGGGGGGGGGGGGGGGTCGATGGAGTCAGCCGCCAGAGAAGACAACGCTGTGAATGAGATCTTATAGTCTCAGGGAAAACCAGCCAGCGCTGAGGCATAACTACACAGACGGGTTTGGAAAGTATGAAGTGTGTGTGTGTGTGTGTGTGTGTGTGTGTATGTGTGTGTGTGTGTGTGCTTGTCTGATACAACAGAGAAGAGAAATTAAATGAAGTTACAGGAGACAATATCCTACTGGGCTATGGGTAAATGGACACTGTGACTGTGATCCGCGCCAAGTGAACCCCCCTTGATTTTCAGATCAACCCTGTAACTCAGATGTGATGTGACAAACTGTGCGCAACGCAAACAACTGGGAAATCAATGATCCTAACAAATGAGTTGTGGGTGTGATCCTTTTCAAGACCATTAATTATAAATCGAGCTTGAGGTTCATATAACTATTAAAATTAGAGATAAGTACACTCTGACCAACATTTATTTTATGAAGTTCAAAGGAAAACCAGAATATGAGTTATAAACAAAACAGTAACTTCTCCAAGCCAAGAACATTGGAGAGGAAGTTGGTCTTCAGAGTATATATTGTGATAACTGTATAGGTTGATTCCCTATAAACGTAAAAATTATGTTATTGCTGTTCATTAACAACAATTTATAGGTTGATTTGTTTCAAGTTCCATCGTGACCTTCATTTTACTGTGGAGTGAACTGAATAATGTAAGAAGTATGTCAGCCAGTTGTCTTGACATGTTGTTTCTCATAAGTAAGCATACTTTCTTTTGGTACATGTTGTTATTAAATTAGCTATGGGCTAGTACTTGTTCAGTCAGATGGACCGACTCCGAAATTTCTGGTCAGTTAGAGTTTTTCGTGTTTTATAAGGTTTTTCCTCATAATTTTGACTGTGACTTCGACAGATACATTTGTGAACACATTAACAGTGTCAAATGAGGCAAATCTAGCTTCTCTGGGGATTTTTACATCTATGATTAACTTTATCAACTTATGTGTATTTTTTATTGAGCATGTGGTTCAAAAGTGCAAAATTCCTTGACGATATTAACTGATAGTTGGGGAAGTTTGTATACAGGTGAGTTATTGGACTTAAAAATTGGTCTAATTGGTGAGTTAGGTTTCGGGGACCACAGAGCACAACAAAAGATCCACAAACGTAACTCTTCAATTAGGCCAACTGTTAATTCCGGGAATACACCAGTGTACAAACTTTACCAAAAATTAAATAATATGAGCGGATTTTATAATTTTGAAATAACATACACAATAAAAAAACATGTAAGAATTAACAGTGTTTGACGTATTATTTTTATAAATATAAATTTTCGGCGCCTACAGTGTCACGTCTTTCAGTGCCACACAAATTTTTATTTTTAAAGGGGATCACTTAAGACTATTTCCACGGGTTCGCCCCTCAAATTTCTCCCTCATATCACAAAATTGTCGTCTGATGTAGTACAAACTGAAAAAATAAATTCCTTTTAAAGTACAGTTTCGTATATAATTTATATTCAAAACCTTACACCTGTGTCACAGAGCAAATCCTACAGCGAGAATATTTTACACAAGTTCAAGGGAAGAGATGCTTCCGATAATTATTACAGTATTTAAAGAACATCAAAATATGACCATGCTGAAATGAACAAACAGTACATGAGACTACGTTATTCAATTCAACTGTAAAAAGCTAAGAAGCATATTATTAGCAAAATGAGAAATATGCAAAAGTTAAATGCCAAAATGAGCACTCCTCAATTGGGAGTAAATCAAAACAATCAGAATGGCTGAAAGAGAGCACAATAACATGCACCATAAACAAATAAGAGCTAACAACTAAGCAAATAAGAGAATAGGCAAAAATGAGATGCCAACAAAATGAGAGCTGGCCGAACTCCGTCGGCACTTACATACGGTTGCGCTCGTGGCGGCACCTCGCGGCCCGTACGCAACACGCGCGCCTGCGATTGCAGTGCGCTCTTAGCGCTCGCGGTGGCGTCTAGCAGCCCGTACACAAGTTGTGCGCGATTGCTGTCGCAGGTCGACCCTTAACCTATGATGTTACAAGTGCTAATCAAAGATGTAAAACCCCAGTTAAATTTGCATCGTTTTATGCTGTTAATCTATTCAAAAAGGTTCTGTCGAAGAGACAATCTAAATTATCAGAAGAAACCTTATCAAACAAAAAACTAACATTACCAGAAACTTCAGAAGTTATTGACCTACTTGAGCTAGTATTATCCCATAGCTACTAATTTAATGACAAAATCTGCCATCGTAAAGAAGCCTCAACTATGGGAAACAACATGTCAAGCCTCCTGGCTGACTTATTCAACCGCGACGGTCGCAGGTCCGAATCCTGCTTCGGGCATGGATGTGTGTGATGTCCTTAGGTTAGTTAGGTTTAAGTAGTTCTATGTTCTAGGGGACTGATGACCTCAGCTGTTAAGTCCCATAGTGCTCAGAGCCATTTTTTGACTTATTCATCAGCCGCTTAAAAAATAAATTTTTTGAAGAAAAAATAAACATGTTGCAAAAAATTTTTATTACAGAAGATACGCGCATCATAGTCTATTTCCGTTTGATGGCACAAAACATGATGGTGAACTTCTGACATTATTCAGTTCACTCCATAATAAAATAAAATTCACAATGGAACATCAAACAAATTAATCCATAAATTTCTCAGGTTTCACAAATGGTAATGAACAACAAGAAAATAATTTTTACATTTACAGGAAACCAACCTACACTGGCATCACGATGCATACATCATCACACTATCCAAATTCACACAATTGCGCTGAATTTAGATCCATGTTGAACACGTTTTTAACGTTAAAGTGTTTAACTACTCATGACTCTGTTAAAAATCACCATCTCCGACCTATCATTTCCAGGATGCCATATAGTTTGACGTGGACTTCCAACCACGGATCTATTTGACATTTTCCACACATGAAAATCATTTCTTGAGGCGAAAGAAGTCATGAATGACAGAAGAAATCAATGACAACTGAGGACCTAACCCCAGACATTTGGATTTATGAGACCACTATTTTCATTTTCAGTTCTTTGGAACCATCGAGCCGCACTCGACCGGCATGTTCGATTTTATTTACGGAACATCCCAAACATCTTTGAAAAGCTGCTGGGAATCATACATGAAAGTTTTCGGTGAAACTTGGTAGTTGTGCCAATAACGATTTGGCTCTTTATAACGCAGTCAAGGAAAATTCCTTGTGCGCAAGCTAGCAGGGCCTTGCGGAAACTGGAATTGAATGATCGTATGATATTAATGGCTGGGAGACCCCGCAAACGTAAGACACGGAATGTTTCATAAATCATGTATAAAAGTGTCTAGTTGAAGGAGATTGATGTCAGGGTCGTCTTGCTCCGTATTGCGGGTTTTTATGGCTTTTCCGCTGCAAAAGGTAATGTGGCAGTTGATATACTAGACGTTGTGGAATGAAAACGCTGAATGTTTCAGAAAAGTGCCCAGGAGAAAATTGTGAAGCTTTTCTCTTACCAGGAAGAATAGAGTCAGAGGGAGGCATTTTTTCACCCATCTTTTGTGTCTTAACAAGCAAGACTTCCTATTCTGTGTATCTTTCCAAAACATTGCTTCAATGAAACTGCTAGAACTGATAAAAGTTGCTTCTTCTTACACTCAGCGTAGTATAAGTCTTGATAACCTATGGGAACCACTTATTGACAAGTATTTATACAGTTTCACTAGGCAATAACGTCACGGTGATTGAATTTTACTGTCTTTACGACCGAGTAATGCAGCTAAAATATCGCCTTTAGCAACATCCGGTATGCAGACTTTCTCCTGGTTTCTTAATAGACGACTTCCTTAGCAGTCGATCGTTTACTGTTGTTTGTGATACGGCCTTTCCATTTGAAACGTCGTTCGCTCTCTCTGACAGTAACTAGTGCTATTCCACCCTCTTTCCAATCCATTGTTCATGGCATGCATTTTGCAAGTTCCAAAGGCTAAGGTAGTGTTCTATGTCCGTATGTGAAGGCATTTTACACATAATGCGGGACACAAATCAAATCCATAAAACACCACTGATCGGATAATAGGCCTTGTCACTGCAATTAGAGTTTTGTGGTCAAAAAACCATGAGGTAATTTGGCATTCATATTTTTGCTGCTGTAAAAATTTATGGCTTTGAATGATTAATTAAAACACGACAGTACGTCTTACTAACGGCCATATCCGACAATTTCTACCTGCATCTCTACATTTCTCAATACGTATTACAATAGCCATAGCAAACAATCACCGATGCCCATCGACCACAACGGCAATTAGGTGACAAAAAACGTGGGACATTGAAAGGGTACAGTACCGCCCGACATTGAAAATAGGTACAACATACTTCATTATTATTGTCAGAACAACACATTTTTTTTTGTAAGATAACTCAATTTCAATTAATACAGCGAAGCCGGATACCAGTGTGGGAAAGAATGACAATTTATTTATTTAATTGATCTCATGTGCACTCCCACAAAATAAATCCCTACATGCAGTTTGATGAGATCTGTGAAATGAATGAATGTATGGTCGTCTGCTAACCGCAGATAGTGAATGTAAATATGTGATCATCTTTGGGACGATCATTTGGCCACCTTTGGTGGAACCAAAGAGATGAAACTTACCGGAGCTTTGAGCGCCTGAAATGTGGCTGACCAATACGGTAGCATGGTCTTCCCTCACCTTGACAGAGGTGCGAGATGACCTGAAGAACGGCCATGTTTCAGCACTCTGCTGCTGAATCTTGTGTTGTTAAGACCTGTCTTAGTTGTGCTCCGTAAAGACAAAAGAGTGGAGACATTTTATGCATGTGGAATACTTAAGAGTAGTTTGAAATAATAATTTCTCTATTTCAGAAACTTTTGTGGGGAGAATTAAATGTCAGGCAGGTAATATTAATGGGATCGTAGTAATCTTCGGAAGTGACCAATGGTCACAATGAAACCACGTGTAGCAATAAGTTGAAATACTTCCGTGTGCTTAAGTTAAGCTGAATTACTAGCGTGTGTACTATAAGTTGAAATATTTAAGAAATAGCGTGTGCAGGACTTGAAATTAGAGGCGAGTACTTCCACGTGGTGAGTACTGTGTGAGTCTCAGTCTGTGTATGAGACAAAGGATAAAGAGAAGTACTCGTCCATGGTATCAGTTGAGGACTCGTGTGTGTGATGAATATGTTCTTAACATTACTTTGCGTGATATGTTTCCGTGTGACGCTTGATTCAAACTACAATACTCTGAGAGAGAAGCAAGGTGAGTTAGCCGTCTATCCAGCAACGCCACTTGGCTTGCATTGCTCAGGAAAACGTGCATATATCTCCAGAGTTCATAGTAGGAAAGTAGAATTACGAAGTGGGGCAGTGTCGTGTGAAACTGGGATAAATATTAATTGAAGTGGGAAAGCTGAAAGTGATAATGTTGTGACTATTCCCTGTGTTGTATTTCATGTTGTAGTGTGGTGTATGTCATGTAATTTAAGTGAGTGTGGTTTGCATGGGAGAGTAGCAAGGTAGTTTCAGAGGTAGTGGGTTATGCGTGTTCCTTTTGTACTGCTCGGTCTGGAGGAAAGTTTCGAGATGATGATTGTGAGGGGCGAAGTGTGAGATATAATAAAAGATCCACCATCCTATCCAGAAAGTGCACTGTAGCGTTAAATAATTACGAGACCATAAGAGAGAGAATCACCAATGTAAAGCCATGCCCACTGGGCGCAATTTCTCATGTGTTATTGTTGTAGGTTATAGAATTTGTGTGTTTAGGTTATAGAATTTATCGGAATAGATAAGATAGTGAAAAGAAAAAGATTGGTGGCCTTTTCCTTCGAATTGTATGTTGTCATGATATCCAGAATTTATAATGTGTGCACCATTCATATTCAGTGCGATGGCCACGTGTTGATAAAAGCCGTTAAATAAAAAAAAGAAAATGTGGTATTGCCAGTGCGTAGTGAACAGTCAGAGTTCTGTAGTCAGATGTGCGTTTCCATTGCGTATTATTCATATAGGAGGATAATTTGTAACTTAGTTGTGAGTACGAGAGTTCATGTTACTCGATAAATAAGAATGCATCCACTCGCTTGGCATACCACTCATCTTGCAGGCCTGACTGCTTGATGCCACAGTATGAGCAAGGCATGTGGGTGCCTCTCATAATTTTGACCCTGCCAGGATTTTGCTGTTAGGGTTTGCTGTTAAGATTTTTTTTTATGGAATGTATTGTGATAGCGCTGAGGACTAAAATTTTTTTTGTTTGCAATTTCTTTCTGGATTGGTGAGGATCTTTAGTTTTTTTTATGTAATCGCTTGCTACGTAGTCCAAGACTGGAAGATCGTTGTATAAATTTTTTTTGCGTAATGTCCGTAGTAACTAGGTCGCAGTCGAAAAGTGTAGTCACCATGGAGAATAGTGATTCTGGCGTGAACGTAGCAGTGCAGCAGGAAGTAGGTGTCGACCTTGGGCTAATGAGCGAGAACGGCAAACACTCGGAAGGGGCTGAGTTGGTCAGTCGACCGCGGCGAGGTGATCCTTTAAGTGGCGGGCTTTGTCCGCAACCGGTGGCTTTTCCCGACGACGCGGGCGAGCCGGGAATAGGTCAGGTATGCAGTGAAAGTGCAGCTACCCTTAACGAAGCTACGGTTTCTCAGGCGAACGAGGTGAGCGCACCGAAAGTAGCAAATGACAATGTGCTCCTGCAGTTTTGACAGAGGATGGATAGAGATAATAAGGAAAGATTGGAAGCGATGGATAAAGATAATAAGGAGAGAGATAGGGAGACTAAGGAAAGATTGGAAGCAAATAAGGAAAGATTGGAGGCAATGGATAAGGGAAATAAAGAGGCAATGAGGAAGCTACACACAGTTATCAATGAGCGTCTGTCCGCAGTTAATAATCGGTTAGATGAGGGGGAGAAGAATCTGGATGCGTTGAAACAAGTATGTGATGCCGTGAAAGAAAAAGCCAATAATTTGGAGGTATGAATAAGTGCAATAGAGAGCGATATTACAGAACGTAGGGACGTGTTGCCGGATGAGCGAATCAAAGAGATAGTGGAGGACTTACTTGCAGATAAACAAGGGGCACTAGACAGCGTGGAAACTCAAGTCACCCGGCAGGAAGTGGCGCTAAATAAACACAGGGATGAAGTTGCGGAGGTAGTGGTCAGAATGAATACGATTAGCGCAGATGTAGAAAAGATCAGCATAAGAGGCGAAACAGGCTCTGACAGTACGCAGCGAGAGGTTTATGCTGACCAGGAGGAGATACAATCACCATTACAGTTTAAAGAGGCACAATTAGAAACAAATAGGAAACATAGGGAAGAACTAGCACAGTTGCAATTAGCATGCAGAAGCGAAGGTGAAACACCACCAGGTAGACTGCAGAAGGAGAGTGAGATAAATTCAAAAAACGAAAATAGGCAGAAAGAGGAAGACGAACTCAGAGAGTTAGAAGAACGGTTGTGTCGGATAAAACAGGTGGCAAACCAAACTGGGTATAGTCCAAGGTCAGAAAACATAAATGCGGAAGAAGAATGTAGAAGGCACTTCATGTCGATACAAACGTACACTTGTTTTCCGGATCCTGATAATTGCCAACATCCATGTCTGTGGCTCTCTCAATTGAAGATTCATTACCTTCATTGTGGGGACCGCTCCTCAAAATGAAGTTTGTGTGTAACCATTTGAGGGACGAGGCTAGAGCAAAAAGGCAGGAAGTTATTAAAGACTGTAGTAGCTACAAGATATTTTGTGACAAGTTTTTAAATGAATTCTGGTCGAAAAGTAAGCAGGACCAGGTTACGCAAAGCATATTGATGATGCCAAATTGTAACGAATGTGGTATAAGAGATCCAGTGGCGTGCTATCAGGAAATGCTGAGACGAAATAGGTATTTGGATGTGCCATACGAACCTGGGGAGTTCATTAGGATCTGTATAACGAAGTTGCCAGTGAAATTGCGCAGAGATATAGCGATAGCAGGCAGAGGCTTAGACGATTCTGCGTCATTTCAGCACTTGTTACAAGAATTGAGTAATGAGAGCAACATCGTGAACGGAAACACGACTCATAGGTCAGACAGTGTCGAGGATAGGAACGGCAGAAACTATCAGAATGACAGGAGAGCATGGAATCCTGGCCTTCTATTCTTGTCATAATGGATTGATGGATAGGAGAAACTAATCCAACATATCAGCCCTTAGCATCTTGCCTTAAAACACATGCTGCTGGCACTGAAAATTGTCTATGTAGGAGACATACCCTACTGATATGTAGGAATCCAAATACCATACTTCTGATCAGAGAATAAAACACCAGTGATGGCATCTGTTAGGCTGGTCTCTCAGAGCAAAATTTGCAAATTTTTATTTCGAACACTAAAGTAAAAGGACTGTTTCCTCAAAACAAACCAGTTGCTAAAAAAAATGTTATGTAATGGTGCCAATGAGTCCAGTTTAATTAGTGCGATTTGACTATTGCAGGTACCTAACACGTAATGTAAAAAGTCAACATTGTGGTCGAAGTTTTTAAATTAGATGCCATCTGATCTATAGTATGTCATAGTCGTGGTGACAGTTGTAATGAGGTGCTGCGTATGGTTGTTCGGAATCTGATGTTAGTGAAAGAGGCCACTAGCACCAAAGTTTCTAACACTTGGGCTGTCCATCTCTCCCAGCTTGTATACTCTCTGCACACATTTAATTTTTATGTAAGCTCAGATTCCTAACTAGCAAATTCTTTACTGTGTATAGTGGACCATTCAGAGTGAGGCGGATTGTCCAGGAAAATGCTGTACTGATTGAGACGATCAAGGGAAAACAATCTCGTGGGCTTCATCACATTTCTAACATCAAATTATGGAAAAGTTAAGGATAGATCGAAAGTAGGCAATTTATGGTAGATAGTCAGGGTAGGTGAGTAGAATTAATAATATGGAGATGTCTTAGATGTATGTTACAGAGAGGCCTGTGTATGCTGCAATCGAGATTGATGCGAATGGCGAAGGAAGACCAGGAAATGATGGAGTAATGGACGGACAGAGAGCCGAAATACGAATGAAGAGATGAGGACAACTGCACAATGTGAAGGGACATAAAGGGAGTATGTGATCCAGATGGTGAATGTTGTGGAATACTGACGTAAGATGTAATATAAGTGTAAATCTAATTCTTACCATAAAATTTGCAATATGAAAAAAAAATAATTTTTGTTGTTGTTGTTGAAGCCTGGTACCAGTATAACTAATCAAAACGGTACCAGGTATGTGTACAGTTATTTTGCAGGATGAATAATTTGTGTATTTTTTTTCTTAGATGAAATGTCGCAATTCTAAGTTGATATTTAGCAGGATGAATAATCGGTAAAGTGAATGCAGAGGTAAGCCAATGGAGAGAGGTGCCAGAGTGAAAGGACGAATTCGGAGACTGGAATGCTATCTCCGAAACAGCTTCATGTGTTATGTGGTTGAGTACAAGGGAGCAAAGGTATGGTATGTTGTCGTGAGTGTGGTGGTGTTAAGGTTAGCTGACTTCTAGACCTATTCTGTTAGTGTATTAATGGATTGAATGAGAAGGAAAATGTGATGTCTGGTGAGTGAGAGTGATAGAGTAGTGTGATCAATGCGCACACTCCTGTAAAGGGGATGCTACCGATCCATAACTAAAACATTATTGTGCTTTATTGTTTGATTTGGATGAACCTCGATGGCAGGTCAGGATCTGACATCATGTGGATGGTACATACATGTCCTAGAAATGTTGTTATATATAATAAAAAGGTAAAATATATAAAAAGATACTAATTTCAGTCTGTCACAAGCACAAAGGTGCATTGTACATCGTAGATTTAGAGTCATCAGTTTATAAAATGTTTATCGTGTTAGGATGTTAAAGTAGTTTACTATTTAACAACATGTGGTAGGTAATTGTGAGCTGTGTAAATTTTTTCTTATTTTTTTGTTAGAACACTTTCAAGGGGTATTAATTTCAGTCTGTCACAAGCACAAAGGTTCACTGTATATAGATTGTTTCTTATTCCTTTTTTTTTTTTTTTTTTTTTTTTTTTACACTTTCATGTTTTGTATGAGGGACGACAGGTACAGTCAATAGCACAAGTGTGGGCTGAATATAGAAAAGGCATAAATGTTGATGTTGTATGTGTAGAAAACTAGGGTGTATGATTTTATATTTTTTAGAACAAAGAGTCTTTTATTACCAATGTATCTAATAGGTCATACATGTAATCAATGAGTATTTAAATACTGTAAGAATATCCTTTTGTCTGTAATGTTGCGAAATGCACGGAAGGGTCTGGCTGATTGGGTGTCGTAGCGCTGAGAGGCTATACAGAACAAGCCCGTACCACGTAAGCCAAGCTGATGTCGGCATGGGAGAGGCAACAGAGCAGGTGCGCTCCCCACTCCACTGCCGGTCGGGGTACACTCCACGCGCCCGCTACAGCAGGTCAACGGCCTGGGGCGACACGCACGTACCACTGGCCATTCATAAGTTCCGCCACCCTTACGACTGGGGAAAGTATCCCGCGGAGGCAACAGCGGGTGGTTTCTTCTGCTCAACGACTCGTGCAGCGGTGCGACCACAGAATGAACGACGCGCGGCAGAGTCCGGCGGGCATTTTTTACCAGCAACTATTAACTAGTACTGGACTGCGGAGCCGTGAAACAAGATGACTGCTCATTACGTCTCCAAAAGGTGGAAAGTGAAGGACTGGTGTTTCCACATTGTGAGTGGTGGAAAAGATTTTGTCTTTAGCAGACAGGACGATTGTTTTGTTTTGTCTTGACCACTGAACGGTGGGATCCATAAACTTTTGGCAGTGACTTGTTAAGTGTGCTTTGTGAATTGCATGTGGGACACTTGGTATACTTAAAGAGGACAGTTGTCGCTTGATGACTAATTATTGTATGAACGCAAGAAACTAAAGTGGGACATTGACATTTGCATTTGTAGTAGGAGACATTTCTTTAATTGGTGCAGGAATAAGAGCTGTTTGTTGGAACTTACGACTTTCAATTACACCATTAACTGAAAGGACAGAACCGTAGGTAATAGCAGTTGTTGGGCCATTACTGGACGACCAGATTCGTGTGGATGGTACTCTGAGAGTGACTATGACATTTGTGTTTAATGTGTTCAAAATGCCGATTTGAGTGACTTAAAGACTTTCGTCCGGGTAACCATGGGAGAGCTTTGACACCGAGACAGTGTTTCTAGGGAACCTGTCAGCAACTTTTTTGAGCCCAAGAAAATCACAGAATGAAATGATTCTGTGTGTCTCGCAAGATAGGGAATAATGTATTTGTACTTGTAAATGTGTTAATTTTTTTTATATGTTTCATTCCTGAAGGGACAGCAAGTGTAATTGTATTTCATTAACATTTGTGTTTAGAATAGTTAGTGTTTCTTTTTGTTTGTTCTGGCTTATCAAGTTAACGTAGCATGTTTATTGGAATATTTGGTACAATGATGCTTTAATCATTAGCCAGTGGCGTAATACTAACGTAGCGGCTCTTGTTGCATTGGTCAGTAAGGTTGTCACAGGGGACAAGAGTTTGCATTGCACAACAAATATCGGAATTAACTGATGCATGTTGATGTCGTGGACAGTAATGATCTTGTTGGTGTGTTGACTGAAGCCAATTATTTGTTTTATCACAGTGACGATATTTCACATTAAAGCGTAACGAAGGCTAGTCGAAATGTAAGTTCTTGTCGTCTAAATGTGTAACAATAGAGAAATGAGCAGTAGAGTAAGATACGAGAGCTACTGGTGGATTCAAGCACTTATTGCTAAACTATTTACTGCGTGTATTGATCAAAGTTGATGGACTGACTGGCTCAGCAGCAGGTATTTGTACTGCTGGATAAGGATAAGGTTAAACTCACAGTCGAGTAGTGGTGGCAATTGCTTAAGTGATGATACTTAATGAGGTATGACATGATGTCTTAGATGAACTATATTACGTAACCAGTATGTAACTTGTGGTATATTTAATTGTTTTTCTTCTCAGTTTAATTTCTCCGTAGGTTTGATGTACATTTTAAAGTAATGATATGGAGCCTGACATTATACATGGAACTAGTGTACGCAATTTTTTCTTTTGTTGATTTTGTTTTATATTTAGACATTGCCGTGTAAAGATTATTACAACGCAATTTATGAATGTCAGATTACTTGTTCTGTGTTTGGACGGTGAGCTATATAAAATTTCATGAGTACAATTAGTATTTTTTTTATTTGTCATAGAATTAGTGAAGTTTGGATTACTCATAAAAATAACGGAGATCCCGGTAACTAAGCAAATTTTTATCTCACCATTATTTTTTATTTGTGTGATGTAATGTTTTATTTGTCATGTGGATTGTTGTAAATTTGTATGTGTACATTACTCCGGATTTTGGAGAGTACAATAATGCAACAACTGTGTCAATAATTTGGTAAAGTAACAGCATTTGGTCGTCGATTTGAGGTCACCAGGGGCTAAGGTCTCCTCCTGGTTATTTTGATGACTTGCTACGTTTGTTCTAATACAGCTTTCTTAAAAAATATTCGGAACTACCCTCGCATTGCAAGGATAGTACCGTGCCATTTTGTCTGCATGGGTAGCCGGTGGTGAAAGGGTACAGTACCGCCCGACATTGAAAATAGGTACAACATACTTCATTATTATTGTCAGAACAACACATTTTTTTTGTAAAATAACTCAATTTCAATTAATACAGCGAAGCCAGATACCAGTGTGGGAAAGAATGACAATTTATTTATTTAATTGATCACATGTGCACTCCCACAAAATAAATCCCTACATGCAGTTTGATGAGATCTGTGAAATGAATGAATGTATGGTCGTCTGCTAACCACAGATAGTGAATGTGAATATATTATCATCTTTGAGACGATCATTTGGCCACCTTTGGTGGGACCAAAGAGATGAAACTTACCGGAGCTTTGAGCGCCTGAAATGTGGCTGACCAATACGGTAGCATGGTCTTCCCCCACCTCGACAGAGGTGCGAGATGACCTGAAGAACGGCCATGTTTCAGCACTCTGCCGCTGGATCTTGTGTTGTTAAGACCTGTCTTAATTGTGCTCTGTAAAGACAAAAGAGTGGAGACATGGTATGCATGTGGAATACTTAAGAGTAGTTTGAAATAATGATTTCTCTATTTCAGGAACTTTTGTGGGGAGAATTAAATGTCAGGCAGGTAATATTAATGGGATCGTGGTAATCTTCAGAAGTGACCAACGGTCACAATGAAACCACGTGTACAATAAGTTGAAATACTTCCGTGTGCTTAAGTTGAGCTGAATTACTAGCGTGTGTACTATAAGTTGAAATATTTAAGAAATAGCGTGTGCAGGACTTGAAATTAGAGGCGAGTACTTCCACGTGGTGAGTACTGTGTGAGTCTCAGTCTGTGTATGAGACAAAGGATAAAGAGAAGTACTCGTCCATGGTATCAGTTGAGGACTCGTGTGTGTGATGAATATGTTCTTAACATTACTTT
This sequence comes from Schistocerca serialis cubense, assembly GCF_023864345.2. Taxonomy (NCBI): domain Eukaryota; kingdom Metazoa; phylum Arthropoda; class Insecta; order Orthoptera; family Acrididae; genus Schistocerca; species Schistocerca serialis. The sequence continues at coordinate 337,987,763 of NC_064642.1, forward strand.
GCGTGATATGTTTCAGTGTGACGCTTGATTCAAACTATAATACTCTGAGAGAGAAGCAAGGTGAGTCAGCCGTCTATCCAGCAACGCCACTTGACTTGCATTGCACAGGAAGACGTGCATATATCTCCAGAGTTCATAGTAGGAAAGTAGAATTACGAAGTGGGGCAGCGTCGTGTGAAACTGGGATAAATATTAATTGAAGTGGGAAAGCTGAAAGTGATAATGTTGTGACTATTCCCTGTGTTGTATTTCATGTTGTAGTATGGTGTATGTCATTTAATTTAAGTATGTGTGGTTTGCATGGGAGAGTAGCAAGGTAGTTTCAGAGGTAGTGGGTTATGCGTGTTCCTTTTGTACTGCTCGGTCTGGAGGAAAGTTTCGAGATGATGATTGTGAGGGGCGAAGTGTGAGATATAATAAAAGATCCACCATCCTATCCAGAAAGTGCACTGTAGCGTTAAATAATTACGAGACCATAAGATAGAGAATCACCAATGTAAAGCCATGCCCACTGGGCGCAATTTCTCATGTGTTATTGTTGTAGGTTATAGAATTTGTGTGTTTAGGTTATAGAATTTATCGGAATAGATAAGATAGTGAAAAGAAAAAGATTGGTGGCCTTTTCCTTCGAATTGTATGTTGTCATGATATCCAGAATTTATAATGTGTGCGCCATTCATATTCAGTGCGATGGCCACGTGTTGATAAAAGCCGTTAAATAAAAAAAAAGAAAATGTGTTATTGCCAGTGCGTAGTGAACAGTCAGAGTTCTGTAAATTACTGATAGTCAGATGTGCGTTTCCGTTGCGTATTATTCATATAGGAGGATAATTTGTAACTTAGTTGTGAGTACGAGAGTTCATGTTACTCGATAAATAAGAATGAATCCACTCGCTTGGCATACCACTCATCTTGCAGGCCTGACTGCTTGATGCCACAGTGTGAGCAAGGCATGTGGGTGCCTCTCAACATGATGTGTGGCGTTTTCATTTTGAGGAATGAAATCACTACCTGTGAGTAAGCAACATAGACACAAGTGAATTGTACTAATACCAGACCATGATAATTAATACAATCTTACCATACAAGGGGCAACCAAATGAAAACTAAACAAATGGAAAACAGTAACTAAATTGATTATTATTTCAAATGTAATCGCCATAACTGGTATTGGATTTATTCTACTGTGGGAAAAGACGGTCATTGCCTTCACGAAAAAGTATGATTGCCTAAGAAGCCATGATTGTACCGAGGCGCGCACATATTCGTCTGAAGAAAATCGACGGCATGGAATGTCTTTCTTCAGGACTCCAAAAATATGGAAGTAGCATGAGGGAGAGATGGGTACTTAATGGAGAACATGTAATGGCTTCCCAGTGAAACTTCTGCAGCGTAGTCGAAACATCTTTGGCAACATGTGGGCGGTTGTACTATCGTGGAATAGAATGACGGCGCCCGCCAACATACCGGGACATTTGGATTTGTTGGCGCCCTTCAGTTTTTGCGAAGTGTCCACGTACGGCTGTGCGGTAATTATGGCGACGTGTTCGAGAAAGTGAATGAGCAAGGGGCTCTTACAGTCAAAGTGAAAAGTCGTCGTGACTCTATCGGAGCTGTCGTCCAAGGCTTTGGATTTTTACGGTGGGGATGAATCCATTTGCTTACTTTGTTGGCTCTCATGCTTGCTCTCCGGCTCAAAATGATGACACCATGGTTCATCTGGAGTGACAGAACGGTACTCAACATGAGTAGAATGCCTTCCACGGTCCGCCGTTGGTCATTTCCAGATAAACACACACGCATGTGACCTTCTATGTTTGCCAAACATAGCAGATATTCGGACGTGAATTTCGCTTCCTGACGCTCCTTCCGCACTCAAAAACCGCACTGTATCTTGCTGTTCCTCTTTCTAATCTCACATCGAGCACGTCTAACACACAAATTACACACCGCTGAACGTTCCCCCTGTTCCTTCCTAATTCCCGCACACATACGTGCGTGGACAACGTCTGCGCTATGCTTTTTATGTAGTCTGTCTCGTTTTCATTTGATTGCTCCTTATGAAACACGATCAAAATCAGGAAAGAAGTTAGGCAGGATTGCGTTTTGCCCACATATGTCGTTAATATATACTCTGATGGCGCCATACAAACGATGGATGGGAAAGTTTAAAAATATACTCTAGAGGTGAAAAGAAGAATAGCTCTAGCTAGAAGAGCATCTGCAGCTAAGGGCAAAACTTACAAGTAAAGACATCAACGTCAAAAAACGGAAATATTTCACAATACCATGTTTGTGAAACATATTTCTGTATGGATGAAACGACATGACTGAAAGTGGAATAGATGTGTATCGGTGCCTTGGTTGGAAAGGCAAAACAAGTTACTTTACTACGGAAAGCTTAGAAGGGCATAAAACTGATAAGCGATATAGAAAACGGGAAAGGTACTTTGTAGGACGTATCTTCGGATACAACAAAAATCAAGAAATCCGAAAGAAATGTACTTCAGAGACATCATGACAGAATATAAATATACTCGAAAAATCGAAAGAGTACCAAATAACAAATTAGAATGGTTAGTTCGACAAGTTGTAACATTGAGGAAGTAAATGAACACTGTTTTGCCATGTAAATGCGATGTTTAGTATGCACTTACGAAATTTTCAAGAAATGGAAATATTTCACGTGTGTAATTAGCTTGCAGTTACTTCTAGAATCAATACAGAACTTTTTCACTTGATCTCGTAATATAGATTGAAATCGTGGTAGTGATTTAGTGCCTTACTAGAGCTTGAAGATTGACAGAACTTCCGAATTCCTTATTTGTCTGCACTAATGGCAAATATTTGTAACTTTCAGTGAACGCTTTTCAAATGTGTTTTCGTCCTTATCTTCGTAGTGTAGCTTCGTTTGGAACTGTTTCCTTGTGACCCTCCAATTTGTTCTTAGCTTTTGGTAATGTGCTTCCGAGACCAGTGTTGTGTATCCAAGCCTCGCGCCTTATATAAGTACAGTCAAAGAGTGTGGCTGATAGCGTGAGACCAGGATGATAGAGCGTTCGTAGTCTACGAGGCCTGGCTATGGAGTTTGGTTGGTTGGTTTAAAAGATTAAAAGAGGGGGGAAGGGACCAAACTGCTAGGTCATCGGTCCCTTGTTCCGAATAAAACAATGCCACAAGGATGAGAATAAAAACAAACGAGACTGACAACACAAAACGGAGAGAAAGGAAAAACCACAAGAACGACGGAAGGGCAACAAACACTTAAATGGACAAAAGGGGAGAAGAAAACCACAGAAACGCGAGATACAGGTAGAAGAGACTAAAACGACAAAACAGATTACCATGGCTGGATGACCATGAGAATAAAAAGGAGAAGCCAGCCACTCTGCAACACATTAAAACCACCACCTTAAAAGCACTAGGGTGGAGGACACAGAGGGACAAAAGATATGCGCTAAAACTTAGATCAAATGATAAAACACATCCTCACGAATAAAACGTAAAACTAAATCAGCCGATGAGGCATTGTCAGATAAAATTAGCGGCAACGAGTCCGGTAACCGAAGATTTCGTCGCAGGGCAGTCAAAGAAGGACAGTGCACCAGAATGTGGGCCACTGTTAAGCGGGTGCCGCATCGACACTGAGGCGGGTCTTCACGGCGCAGAAGGTAGCCGTGGGTCGCACAAGCGTGGTCAATGCGGAGCCGGCAGAGAACCACAGAGTCCCTGCGAGAGGTCCGCATGGAGGGCTGCCACACATTCGTAGTCTCCTTAATGGCATGCAGTTTGTTGTGCGTACTGAGACTATGCCATTCCGACTCCCAAAGCCGAAAAACCTGTCGGCGTAAACATGAAGGCAGGCCAGTTATCGGACTGCTGACCTTCATAAGCGGTTTCGGTGTAACCTCTTTGGCCAGCCTGTCAGCAGCTTCGTTGCCTGGGATTCCGACGTGTCCTGTGGTCCACACAAACACCACTGAACGACCGGACCATTCCAGGGCTCCTGGATGGTCGCTGTCGAAGGATGACGAGGGTAGCTCTGGTCGATAGCTTGTAGGCTACTCAAGGAGTCAGTACACAGGATAAACGACTCCCCAGAGCATGAACGGATGTGCTCAAGAGCACGAGATACAGCCACCAGTTCTGCAGTGAAAACACAGCAGCCATCGGGCAAGGAATGCTGTGTAGTATGTCCTTCATGGACATACGCTAACCCGACGTTGACCATGGCCTCGGTACATGTCAAGAATCGAGACAGCGGAGAGCCGCTGGTCGAACTGAGTCCTTTCGCTCGTGAAAGATCCATCGAAGCCACAGCATAGGTATACACCACAGAGGTATACGCGAATGGACCTCGAGTATAGGTGATAAAGGCAAGGACGCCAGTTCAGATAGAAGGGATCGGACGCAAACTGCGATTGTAAGCCCTGACTTGGGCCGCCAATGCGGGAGATGAAACGCCGTGGGTGGGAAAAGGAAATGGTAATTCGGATGAGTAGGAGAAATACGAACGTGTGCTTGTAACTGACGAGCAGTTCCGTACGCCTGACCTGTAGTGGAGGGACTCTAGCCTCCGCCAGGATGCTGGTCACTAAAGCTCCCGTCCTAAAAGCTCCCATCGCTAGTCGAACGCCACAGTGGTACACTGGGTCGAGTAAACGCAACGCTAAGGGCGCCGCCGAACCATAAACCAGACTCACATAGTCAAGGCGGAATCGAACAAGCGCTCTGTAGAGATGCAGCAGCGTAGAGCGGTCTGCACCCCAAGCAGCGGAGGGCATTGAGGTGCAAGCCATGTCAACTGGGCGCCGAAAACCAGTCCCAAAAATAGATATGTGTCCACTACCATTAATGACCACTAAAAATAGAGGTACACTAAACACAGAGCCCTGCGGGACCCCATTCTCCTGGATATAGGGAGAACTATGGGAGGCACCAACTTGGACACGGAAAGTACGAAGTGACAGGAAATTCTGGATAAAAATCGGGATCGGGCTTCAGAGACCCCACTCGTATAATGTGGCAAGGATATGATATCGCCAGGTGGTGTCATACACTTTTCGTAAATAAAAAAAGGCGGCAACAAGATGTTGGCGTCTGGAAAAGGCTGTTCGGATGGCAGTCTCGAGGGACACAGGATTATCAGTGGTAGAGCGAGCCTGGCGGAAACCGCCCTGGCACGGAGCCAGTAGGCCACGTGACTCCAGGACCCAACCCAGCTACCGACACACCATACGTTCCAGCAGCTTACAAAGGAGGTTGGTGAGGCTGATGGGCCGATAGCTATCCACATCAAGCGGGTCTGAGAACTGGTATGATAGAGGTCTCCCGCCAGTGCGAAGGAAAGACGCCATCGCACCAGATCTGATTGAAGATCACGAGGAGATGTTGCTTCTAGTCAGATGAGAGATGTTTAATTATCCGACTGTGGATCCGATTTGTCCCAGGAGCAATGTGCAAGGGCACTGAGGAGCTTCCACTATGTAAATGGGGCGTTATATGGTTCACTGTGACGTGTAGAGAACGAGAGGACTTTCCCTTCCATCCGCCGCTTGAGAGTGCGAAAGGCTGGGGGGGGGGGGGGTAGCGAAAGGCTGGGGGGGGGGGGGTAGTTCTCCGACGCAGAGGCGCGAGCATAGTGTTCAGCAAAGTGCTCGGCAATCGCTTTTGCATCGGTAGATAACACGTCATTTACGTTAACACTGGGAACACCTGTTGGGGTCTGGTACTCAAAAACTCGTTTGATCTTTGCCCAGACTTGGGAAGGCGACGTATGGCGCCCAATGGTCAAGATGTATCTCTCCCAGCACTCCTCCTTCCATCTTTTGATAAACTGGCGAACGCAGGCACGGAGCCGTTTAAAGGCTATGAGGTGCTCCAGGAAAGGGTGCCGCTTCACGCGCCCCCATTCCCCATGACACCGCTCCCCCCCCCCCCCCCCCTTCTTGTGCCGCATTCCCACTTGTGGTCGACATCATTATCAATGTTGTGCAAGTTCACCTCTGCACCTTTTGAGCATCTTTTGTATAATAATATGCTTGTGTGTACGTCATCATTAGCTTTCCAACATAAAACACTGACAGCAGCAGTCACAATCAGCTGGAAAGAAGAAGAAAGCTTTCAGTATGTATTGTCAGTCAATCTCTAATTATTATTACTATTATTATTATTATTATTTGTGTGCATGTCGTTATATTTAGGGCTTTGTTATTGTTACATATCACAGCAGCAGACACTCCCTACAGGACGTCTTCCTGACCTTCTGTCATTCAAGTACTCAGTAGCACAGCTGCTGCTGCCGCAGAAACGAGCGCCTGAACCAATGCTGGGCGAGGACACTCAGATGTTCCCACCTGAACCACAGCACCACCACTCTCCAAACGATGTCTTCCCAACGTTTTGTACCTGACGTCCGACTATGCCGTAGCTTAATCACAGCAGTCGGGTCCCGCAGGAGTGCTGTTATTCTGCAATACATACTGGCTCTTTAATGCACGAATATAGGCCTAGCACCTGATAATGACTTCGAACTAGTTACAGAAATGTTGGTGTTAAAATGCACTATTAATGATATGAGTGGGACTATATATGCAATATCGTGGAATATACAGAGAGAAAGACAATGACTGAGCATGAATCATCTCATACTCTATTGAAATTCACATGTTTGGTTGTAAAGTGTAGTAGATGTACATGGTGAGGATATGCTAGAACTAACCCCATGGAAAACATTTGTGTGTGTGTGTGTGTGTGTGTGTGTGTGTGTGTGTGTGTGTGTGTATGTATGTGCGTGTTGTTTAACTGAAAAACCTATATTATGCATTATCGTTTGCAACAGATAGATTGTGCCACTGGGACCCAAATGCAATAGGCATGTACTATAAATATGTTGTGTATTTGCACATGAACCGTGTAAGTATAGAGCAAGTAGAGCAATGCATCAATGTCTGCATCCCCCTGTGCCAAGTGTGTAGGCGTTAAACCTGTAACAATTTATTTGGATAGTACAAGAAATATATATATATCCTGCAAATTTTTTCTCATATTTGCTATCGCCAACTGTTATTTTTGCACTATTCTGAAGTGGCATAAAATGTTTAAATAATGTTACAACATTTCGACAGATTATATAAAACTATATCATTGTTAAATGTTTTGAGTCTCAGCACGATCCAATGATTATTTTCCTCAGAAATCCACTTTCCGAAACTTCAAAACTGCATAATATTAAAGTTACGAAGCTATACCTTTAGAACTAGGTACAAATTATTATAAAAACGTTCTGTGAGGGTTTTCATGAAGCTATCTCTTTTCCTTTTTGAAATATCCTATAAAAACTGATTTTCGGATCAGAAATTATAAAAACGAGCTTGAAAGACTGTTTTTGCCTTGTGAGGTTTTGTTTCGTGTGGAGCTCGCTATGTTACAGAAAACTTGGTGGTAAGTGGTGTAGCTTATTCACCAGTGTTAGGGCTAGTTATTGTCCCCCCCATGAACCATGGACCTTGCCGTTGGTGGGGAGGCTTGCGTGCCTCAACGATACAGATAGCCGTACCGTAGGTGCAACCACAACGGAGGGGTATCTGTTGAGAGGCCAGACAAACGTGTGGTTCCTGAAGAGGGGCAGCAGGCTTTTCAGTAGTTGCCGGGGCAACAGTCTGGGTGATTGACTGATCTGGCCTTGTAACACTAACCAAAATGGCCTTGCTGCGCTGGTACTGCGAACGGCTGAAAGCAAGGGGAAACTACAGCCGTAATTTTTTCCGAGGGCATGTAGCTTTACTGTATGAATAAATGATGATGGCGTCCTCTTGGGTAAAATATTTCGGAGGTAAAATAGTCCCCCATTCGGATCTCCCGGCGGGGACTACTCAAGAGGATGTTGTTTTCAGGAGAAAGAAAACTGGCGTTCTACGGATCGGAGAATGGAATGTCAGATCCCTTAATCGGGCAGGTAGGTTAGAAAATTTAAAAAGGGAAATGGATAGGTTAAAGTTAGATATAGTGGGAATTAGTGAAGTTCGGTGGCAGGAGGAACAAGACTTTTGGTCAGGTGAATACAGGGTTATAAATACAAAATCAGATAGGGGTAATGCAGGAGTAGGTTTAATAATGAGTAAAAAAATAGGAGTACGGGTAAGCTACTACAAATAGCATAGTGAACGCATTATTGTGGCCAAGATAGACACGAAGCCCATGCCTACTACAGTAGTACAAGTTTATATGCCAACTAGCTCTCCAGATGACGAAGAAATTGATGAAATGTATAATGAGATAAAAGAAATTATTCAGGTAGTGAAGGGAGACGAAAATTTAATAGTCATGGGTGACTGGAATTCAAGACCAGGTTAAAGGAGAGAAGGAAACGTAGTAGGTGAATATGGATTGGGGCTAAGAAATGAAAGAGGAAGCCGCCTGGTAGAATTTTGCGCAGAGCATAACTTAATCATAGCTAACACTTGGTTTAAGAATCATGAAAGAAGGTTGTATACATGGAAGACACCTGGAGATACTAAAAGGTATCAGATAGATTATGTAATGGTAAAACAGAGATTTAGGAACCAGGTTTTAAATTGTAAGACATTTCCAGGGGCAGATGTGGACTCTGACCACAATCTATCGGTTATGAACTGTAAATTAAAACTGAAGAAACTGCAAAAAGGTGGGAATTTAAGGAGATGGGACCTGGATAAACTGAAAGAACCAGAGGTTGTACAGACTTTCAGGGAGATCACAAGGGAACAATTGACAGGAATGGGGGAAAGAAATGCAGTAGAAGAAGAATGGGTAGCTTTGAGGGATGAAATAGTGAAGGCATCAGAGGATCAAATACGTAAAAAGACGAGGGCTAGTAGAAACCCTTGGGTAACAGAAGAAATATTGATGAAAGAAGAAAATATAAAAATGCAGTAAATGTAGCAGGCAAAAAGGAATACAAACGTCTCAAAAATGATATCGACAGGAAGCGCAAAATGGCTAAGCAGGGATGGCTAGAGGACAAATGTAAGGATGTAGAGGCTTATCTCACTAGGGGTAAGATAGATACTGCCCACAGGAAAATTAAAGAGATCTTTGGAGAAAGGAGAACCACTTGTATGAATATCAAGAGCTTTGATGGAAACCCAATTCTAAGCAAAGAAGGGAAATCAGAAAGGTGGAAGGAGTATATAGAGGGTCTATACAAGGGCGATGTACTTGAGGACAATATTATGAAAATTGAAGAGGATGAAGATGAAATGGGAGATATGATTCTGCGTGAAGAGTTTGACAGAGCACTGAAAGACCTGAGTCGAAACAAGGCCCCAGGAGTAGACAATTTTCCACTAGAACTACTGACGGCGTTGGGAGACCTAATCCTGACAAAACTCTACCATCTGGTGAGCAAGATGTATGAGACAGGCGAAATACCCTCAGACTTCAAGAAGAATATAATAATTCCAATACCAAAGAAAACAGGCTTTGACTGATGTGAAAATTACCGAACTATCAGTTTAATAAGCCACAGCTGCAAAATACTAACGCGAATTCTTTACAGACAAATGGAAAAACTGATAGAAGCCGTCCTCGGGGAAGATCAGTTTGGATTCCGTAGAAATGGTGGAACACGTGAGGCAATACTGACCCTACGACTTATCTTAGAAGAAAGATTAAGGAAAGGCATAACTACGTTTATAGCATTTTTAGACTTAGAGAAAGCTTTTGACAATGTTGATTGGAATACTCTCTTTCAAATTCTGGAAGTGGCAGGGGCAGGGGTAAAATAGAGGGAGCGAAAGGCTATTTACAATTTATACAGAAACCAGATGGCAGTTATAAGAGTCGAGGGGTATGAAAGGGAAGCAGTGATTGGGAAGGGAGTGAGACAGGGTTGTAGCCTATCCCCGATGTTATTCAATCTGTATATTGAGCAAGCAATAAAGGAAACAAAAGAAAAGTTCGGAGTGGTATTAAAATCCATGGATAAGAAATAAAAACGAACAACAGAACGAACAACAAATCATAGATTTTACCCGTCGCCACACAACTTCCACATATTATTGTGCTTCAGGCGTACATTCTCAGAAACTTCTTTCTAAAATGACACACGTTCGTTACTAGCCGACTTCTTTTGACGAGGATTGTTCTCTTTGCTTTCTTTAGCCAGCTGCTTACGTGCACCTTGCTTCTCTCATCACGCATTATTTTGGTTCCAAGCTAGGCAAAAGCCCTTCATTTCGGCTACTGTGTGGTGGGCGTTCACTCTTTCCAACAGGTACTGTGAAGTTTCCTTTCATTCAGAGCACAGCATAGCAATGTCATCAGTGAATCGTGATAGCCTTTCGCTCCGAATGTTAATCCCACTTCTGAAACTTTTGTTAAATTTACTTTTATTTTGATTTTTGATTTTTTAGAGGTGATATGTTTATTTTATATACAAAATAGCAAATTACTATTCATTACATTATAGATTAACCAACGTAGGGACATGGTGCGAACGTAGCTCTGAAAGTCGAGTGTATGATAAAAAGAGCAAAGACTACTTCCACAAATACGTAGTGATAATCAAGCTCTGTTACATTCAATAGATTGAAAATATATAGAAAAACACACTTACTGTTATAAATTCAGGGCAATGGAAAGATGATACCTGTATAGCTCACACTTTTCTTCCGAAAAGATCGTGACGCAAATTTAGCTTGCATTAACTTTCTGCTGATAGCGTCCAGCCGTGCAGTGAGGATTTCTCTACATTTTTGTAATCATCGATTTGATATTAAAAAATAATTATGTTACGTGAGTGAACATCTAAATGCTGATTCTCCTTCTTACGCCACATGATAATAGTGAGAAAAACTACGTGGCACAATGCTTGACAAACAGCAAACACCGAAACGGCATCCGTTGACCTAGCATCAGTACACGGAAATTAATATCATGCAAAGATAAGTCGCTTATTATCTACGTTCCATGAGATCGGATTTCGAGGATTGTGAGTCTTGTGGATTGTAAGCCAATGCCACAGGTTTCAACAAGATAGCGTCCATGCAACGTGGGACCCTCTAGTCACTTAATACAAGGACTGATACGGTATACATCCGAAGGAAGTAGATTGATAAGCAATTGTTTTTCCACTGAATACAAGAAAGTAACCTTACAGTCCCTCATTGATACTAACTATTTTATGATTCATGAGAGAGTAACATGTTTGAACTTACAGCAGCACGACGTGAAAAATATTGCACGATGCTTTTAATCAGCTTCTATTCAATTAACTATTACACTGAGGTGACGAAAGTCATGGGGTAGCGATATGCACACATACAGACGACGGCAATATTGCTTACACAAGGTATAAAAGGGCAGTGCATTGGCGGAGCTGTCATTTCCACTCAGGTGATTCATGCGAAAAGGTTTCCGACGCGAATACATCCATACGACGAGAATTAACAGACACTGAACACGGAGTGGTAGTTGGAGCTAGACGCATGGGACATTCCATTTCGGAAATCGTAAGGAAATTCAGAAATCCGCTATCCACAGGGTCAACCACGGACAACGCAGTGACCGACTGCCTTCACTTAACGACCGAGAGTAACGGCAATTGCGTAGAGTTGGCAGTGCTAACAGACAAGAAACACTGCGTGAAATAGCCGCAGAAATCAATGTGGGACGTGTGATAAGCGTATCTATTAGGACAGTGCGGCGAAATTTGGCGTTAATAGGCTATGGCAGCACACGACCAACGTGAGTTGCTTTGATAACAGCACGACATCGCCTGCAGCACCTCTCCTGGGCTCGCGACCACATCGGTTGGACCTTAGACGACTGGAAAACACTGGCCTGGCAAGACGAGTCCCGATTTCATTTGGTAAGACCTGATGGTAAGGTTGGAGTATGGCACAGACCTCACGAATTCATGGATCCAAATTGTCAACCAATCATTTGCAAGCTGGTCGTGGTTCCATCATGGTGTAGGGGGTGTTTACATGGAATGGACTGGGTTCTCTGGCAAACCTGAACTTGTCATTGACTGGTTATGTTCAGCTACTTGGAGACCATTTGCAGCAGCCATACAATGAGGGAATTTTTTTTGGATGACGATTTGCCATGTCACTAGACCACAACAGTTCACTTTTGGTTTGAAGAACATTCTGGACAGTTCGAGGGAATGATTTGCCCACGCCGGCCGGTGTGGCCGTGCGGTTCTAAGCACTTCAGTTTGGAACCGCGTGACCGCTACGGTCGCAGGTTCCAATCCTGCCTCGGGCGTGGATGTGTGTGATGTCCTTAGGTTAGTTAGGTTTAAGTAGTTCTAAGTTCTAGGGCACTGATGACCTCAGAAGTTAAGTCCCATAGTGCTCAGAGCCATTTGAACCATTTTTTTTTATTTGCCCACCCAGATCGCCTGACATGAATACCACCGAACATTTACGAGACATGATTGAGAGATAAGTTCATACGCAAAATCTGGCACCGGCAACGCTACGACTGTAGAGCCAGGTAAGGCTCAGTATTTCTTCAGGGGATTTCGAACGACTTAGTCCGTGCCACGTCGAGTTGCTGCACCAGGCCTGGAAAAAGGTACCCCATGACTTTTGTCACCTCAGTATAGAAACCTCTAAGGGCTCATTTTACTGTTCGTAAGTACACTGCCAAATTTGTACGTACGGAATGACGAGAACCTGGCGTCTCCAATATAAACTCTCCACGATAGCTGAACTTCACCACGGCAAATAAATTGAAATTGATTCACCCTACTGTTTATTCATTGTAGAATCTGCATACCAGCATGAACCTGCACCAGAAAAAATCCGTCACTTCTCCAAAACCAGCTTCACCAGCCAGCATCCAACCGACCCACAACAGCACACACTCGAAAATAAAGTAATAACGGCGAATACTCTTTCAGAGAAGCAGACTACATGGGCTGCAACCCACGAACTACTCGTACTGGTAGAAAGCAAACTAACTCGCCAAAGACGTAAAGCTGTATCAGTGACAAATCAAAGAGAGTGCTACACTGCTTGTATCGGTAAATCGAAACTGACTACAGCAGACTAGCTTTAAGTATAGCAAAGATAAACATCGCGATCTACTACAAAAACATATAACGGGGAGAGATGGAAGTTCTGAGTGAACAGGCAACTTTTAATTTGTTAAACAACTTTGTAGTAGGCGGCAATAACTGTTTCTGCGGAAGCAGACGACAAAACAGTAATGGTACATTTAAAATGAGAAAAAGCTACTTTTACTTCCAAATTAATAATATGTTGTTGCAGATTTTATCCACCTGTATTTTGTATGTAAATGTTGTTTGCGACGTTAGACGTGTCCTCTGATGAATGTTCAGGAAATGTTTATTAATTTGACTGTGGTATAATTATAACTTTTTTTACTACTTGAAATATACCATTTAACCTCTAAACAGATAGACTGACATCTTGTGTCGTTTCAAATAGACACAAAAATCTCTCGCTATTTTTCTGAGGCACTGAAGTTCCGGTGTCGTAGCTTTCAACACAGTGAAGAAAAATTCAACGTCTGAACTGGAAGATACCTGGAGGAACAAATTTGACACTCGGGGCCAAACTGCATATAACAGTTAAAAAAGTTTTTGAGATAAAAAAATTTGTTCTTGGTCAGGCTCGAACATGATTTTTGACTATAACGGGCACTCATCTTAAGAGGTAGGGTGCCGCCATATGCAGTTTTTAAAGTTGGCCTTGAGAGTTGGCTTCGTGGTGCAGTCGCTGAGAGTAATGTGCACAAAAAGCAATGTCGTGCGCTGAAGTCACATTCGAGTAAACGTTTTTATCTACATGAAATAGCAGAGCACACTAGGATAGTGAGGGATTCATCTTAGTTATTAGTCCGCAACTCCTGTTCGTAAGTGTAACTTAAACTGAAGTTTCAGTTTTAAGGAAATGGTTACGTGTTCACTCATAACAATGAATGTAATATTCCTAGTTATTCTTTAGTCATTATCCGCTCCTACTCAGCAGTCTTCCTCTGTTTGCCCCCCCCCCCCCCCCCCGCGATACCCTCATCCTCAAAATCCTCCTTCCCACAACTCTCTCCCTCTGTTCTTCTCTTTCACTCCTCACTTTCACAAACAAACAACCGCAAACAGATACACACACGCACAACTCTTATCTGACTGTCCCACTGGTTATGTATCACTTAGAAAAGGGTGCAGTTTAATGTTTCGTCGTAATCAAGGTCGTTATGACGGTAATATAATTTGAGACGGAACATTCTCTCTCAAAAGAAACGAAGAATGTGTGAGCTTGTAAAGTATCATAAGTAATTGTGCGCCACCGTGAGGAGAACGTCGTTTAGGTCATTGGTTTCTTTCCCCCCTCCAGAGACCACAACGCTGCCCTAGCGGAGGTCAGCGAACACAGCACGCAGTAAATATTTTATGCCCGCTAGGTGTCAAGAGATTGACGCCTTTTTCGAATACGAAAAAGGCGTCTAGGTAAGAGAATGTAGGAGTTGTAACTTATCAATAATATATTTTGAAATTAGATGACGGTGGGTGAAAATAGGATTATCATACCTCTCTGTTGACAGTGTAAGTTGGCAGCCTTATTTCTACCAACTTATAGCTAGTTTGTGAATTACGTGCGATGAAAGACCATGAGAAGTAACACTGCTAGCTGATCCGTTAATTTCAAAAACTTTTCCATTATCAAAAGGGACTACTGGACCATTAGCGTCTATCTAGGGTTACTAGATTTCAGTACGGAAAAATGGGAACACCTGTATCGACATTGACTATTAAAAAAATTATATTTACTCCACATTTTCTTCATAACAAAAAATGGTTCAAATGGCTCTGAGCACTTCTGAGATCATCAGTCGCCTAGAACTTAGAACTAATTAAACCTAACTAACCTAAGGACATCACACACATCCATGCCCAAGGCAGGATTCGAACCTGCGACCGGAGCGGTCGCTCGGCTCCAGACTGTAGCGCCTAGAAACGCACGGCCACTCTGGCCGGCCTCTTAATAACACACTTAACACAATTAAGAGAAATAGTTTTCAGTTGAGCGTGCAGTTCCCACATATTTTCATCAGGCAGCATACTCTTATAAAAATCACTGCAACTTTCACCATGATTGATGTAAGTGCACAATTCACTTATTTTTACATCAACTGGACATCTACTTCGATCTTTCCTCCATTTGATGTTCATAGTAAGGAAAACTCTCTTCGGAAATACATTTGAAGGAAATATAATGAAGACAAACTTAACTAAAATTAAAACACTGGATATTTTTGGTGCGCCGATCTCTGTTGGATTGTCGTAGTAGCTATCTTTGCTTTCAAATGTTCATTCCAGTCCCCACAAAATAAATGAGAAATCATAGCGATCTCTGAATACATATTATCTACGCTAAGGTATCAACAGTACAAACTGACTCTGCTAATTTGAAGCTATTTTGAAACTCAGTGGTTTTTTTTTCTCAAGTGATATGCAGTTTATTAGGACAAAACGTTACTATCACCAAAATCAAACTATTGATTCAAATATTTCATATTCAGTTGCTGTTAACACCTTTCAAATGACGTCTAACATCGATTACTCTTCAGTGTGAAATGGAAAATACCTCTCCAGCTTTTCCCACGCATAAAGTACACCTTGTCTATATCCATTTCCAGGAACTGGCTACAATCCTGTAATTTATTTTTCCCATACTGAAATATACACTTGTAGTGTTCTTTTCTGGTAGGTACTGGTTTGAGTAACTAATTTGCTTTTTGCGGAATTTGTCACATTCCCATCCATTCTGAAAATACTACGTCCACTAAGAAATTAGGTCTAAAATGTAAAGTACACGATGGCTTGCAATAAAGCTTTGAACCTGTTCCCGAAATGAACGAAATCCTGTGCATTCTTGCATGGAGTGGAAGAACACATCGCATTTCTGCTTCTGACGTCACATCTGTCTCAACAAGTCTCATATGAGCGTACTAGCATGAGAAACATAATCCGCAACGTAAAATTTTTCATCGAAGGATTAACAAATACATCACTATGCCTCATGTTTAAAATCGGAACATTTGGCGCCTGGTTCAAAGTTCGCTCCGTTACCGGAATAAAACGAGAAATTCAATATTGTTTCGGCTAAAAGCATACGTCTGGCAACACTGTGTCTATCACCTAGTCGCCGTGTTCTGTAAAGCAAAGACATATTAGTGATGCAGTTCGCTCACGCGATAGTTTAGTTGCGTTGCTATATTTAGAATTCTGTTATGTATGCTTCTAATTGCATGCAGCAACACATAGTTAAGTAGTTTCTCGCCGTTGTCGTTAGAGCTACGAGTTTTCCTAGTTTGCTATCATGTAAAATTAATGCCTTAAGTCAGATTTGAAATAGAGTGTAAATTTGCTTTGCAAATCAACATGTTTCCATTCTGGGTGTACCTCAGGGGCGACTTTGCATTCTAATGTTTATTAATTTTATAGAGTAACATTTCTCCTCCCTGGTGTAGTTACAGTTTGTCGGTAAACTGAAGAGCGGGCAGAGCTTGCGATGAGTGGAATGGCCTTTTCAGAAAGAACAACGCCGTTCCTGTCGTACAGACTGAATAAGAATCAAGTTTTCGCCCAGAAGTGCAATGCTACAAAGAAACAGAATGCTACAGAGAGGCAAGACCGCGAGAACAATGGAACAACCTGAGCAGCCCACACCCCTCCCCCTTCCCACCATGTTTTATATTGTTAAAATAGACGGGCACGGTATAGGATACTGTTAGATAATGTGTCATGTAACTACAAAATAACCCCCAGCCGTTAATATTCAGCAATTTCAGCGACAAACGAAATTACTTCTGATTAAAGCGGACGAATACTGGACGAACGATATCTTACAGCAGTGACAGTAACACATGCTTCGCAAATATTCGCACAGAAACATTAAGTGCTCATTTCTGCCACACGCCCTTAGAGAGTGGCATGATAGAGAAATAATCTAAAGCTGTTTTGAAGAACTCTCTGTCAGGCACGTAAGTGTGAACTGCAGAGTAGCCATGTAGCTGTAAAAGTAGGTTTAATCTAGTCCCAGATGATCGACTGTATGGCATTTAGAATGAGATAACACGATCTGGAAAATTTAGTTTAAAGTCACAGTTCCTGTGATTTAATACACACTTTATTGTACATAAAATATATCCAACACAGAAAAATTCCAAAATCAGCAACGGATTTGTGCAATTCACAGTTCAGGACATCATAGAGAAACGCTGTAGAAGAAATTTGCTTTTATATAAATCGTATGTAGCGGGAGTTTAAATTTCTATTTGAATCTGAAATAAGTGAAATAAAGCATGTTACGAAAGTCAAATACGGAAATTTTGGGGTACTACAATGCGACGTAATCCACTCAGACAGTCGAATATGTGCATGATTGTTCGCTGATCGAAAGTTTATGAAATTAGTACGTAAGGCATTATCTAGCTAAACTGTTTTAGTCTTCAATCAGTTTTTCGTCCCTCATTATACAGATCCAAATTTTGCAAAGTGACTACTCATGTTCGGAAAGAAACCAAGATTATATCGTACAGTAATTTACACTTTACACCTTTTGCTTTGCATGCAAAGGGTTCCTATTACATTTTGAAGTTATATCTTAAAACTGGTCCCTGTCTGGAACCCAAATTTTGTAACATGAAAGCATACTTCATTTAAAATTTAACGGAAAGCAGCAAAAACTGAACCAGTTATTCCTCAATACTCACACAAAAAAACGTAATTCACCATAGCTTTCATTCCAGCGTGTAATTTTTAGTCACAACAAGAACTTACAATCCTGTACTCTGAAATTTCAGAAACGATGTAAAGTGTACTCCAAGCCTGTTTCAAGATTCTCTGTCGTCCCAAAATTGTGGGAATATCATTTGGCTTAAAGTATATGGAAAGAAGAAACTGGATGAAACAAGTTTTATTACACAAGTAAATAAATGCACATACATAACATACGTGAAACTCAACAGTTTTTTTTTTTTTTTTTTTTTTTTTTTTTTTTTTTTTTTTTTTTACGGATATACCCTAAGCACACGAGCGGCACGATACCGAAGACAAAGAAACAGCTACCGTGTAGCTGACAAAACCATACAGCAAATCTCTTGCTTTCACAACTACTGCAGAATGGGCACATAAAATGTGGCGGCTGGTAGTACAGTGTGTCAGTGCAGGGAGCGGCGAATATCATTCCACAGTCTCTCCGTGTATTCTGTTTTTCTTCACAGTGGTGCGTGCGGTGCTTTGCGTACCTTCTGTGGATGTGCTTTTTCTGCGTTAGTTGTCTTCTGTATCCTCTATGTTTGAGGCTTGGCGGCTTGTATCGATTCTTTTTCGATAGGAGTCGTTTGGCTTCCGGCTGCTTGAATAGGCTAGATGGCGCACGGCAGCGGAAGAGTTGTGGCGAGTACAGGTGGGTACTGAGAAAGTGGATGCGAAGTGAATGGGCGCAGGAGGTGCTTCTCCGTACGGCCGGGCAGTTGAGTTGCATTTGTTCGGCCATAGCGTGATGTGCCCGGGATCGTGGTGGTTCTGCAGTAGCGCCTTCTTGAGCGTCACCATGTTGCGGAAGATCGTTTGGCTCCGCCTTCACTTTGGTCAGTAATTTACTTCTTGGCTAGCTGGAATCTCAAATGTTTCACATTGGAAAATTGGCGATTTACATATGGGTAATATTTCACTCCATTCTTAACAACTGCTTCTACCTTGACTTCTGGCACTGTTCATCGTGTGATTTAGAAAGTGCCTTTTAAGCAGTCAACTGAGGTTCCAGACAGTGACCAGTTTTAAAATACAACTTCAAAATGTAATAGGAGCCCTTTGCATGCAAAGCAAAAGGTGTAAAGTTTAAATTATTGTACGAGATAATCTTGGTATTTTTCCGGACACGAGCAGCCATTTTGCAAAATTTGGATCTATATAACTGTGTTACCTCCTTTTTTTAAAAAAAGAAAAAGAAAGAAAAAAATTGCAGCTGATTTCATTTAGAGCGTTATTTAAGCTGCTTGTTGAGATGGCATAAACTTGTCAAGTAAGGAGCCCTTTCTGTGAGCTACCGTTTTCCTTTTTTTCTTGTATTAAAATCTTAGTGTGTTTTAGCAGTTTTCCTTCAATCGCCGCTATAAGTGTGTGTGTGTGTGTGTGTTGTGTGTGTGTGTGTAAAAAGAGATCTTTTTTCACCTCTCTATCCCTCTATCTTATTACACAAAACACACACACACACACACACACACACACACACACACACATATATATATATATATATATATATATATATATATATATATATATATATATATATATATATATATATATATAGGGTGGTCTACCTGAAGTTTCGGATGAGATTGTCTCGGAAACTATACATCGGGTAAAAATAGTGTGCAAGATAAGTTCGTAAGCCCAGAGGGAGACATCAAATGATACTACACGTGACCTCTAGCCCCCGCCCCCTTGGGTGGGGCAGGGGCAACTTTTAAATCTTAAATGGAAACACCCATTTTTATTGCAGATTCGGATTCTCCATAAAAAAGTAATCAAGTTTTGTCTGAAACATTTTTAAACCATCGACAGATGGCGCTGAAATCGAGAAAAAAGTAAAATTGGGGAAGAACTCTGATTTATTTAGAATTAACTGAGAAAGACGTATCAAATCGATAAAAAATGTGCACTAATTCTTTCGTTACACCAAATTAAGCTACTTTTGTACAAAATGTTCTTATCCTACTTTTAGCGTTACCCAGGGGCAACGACACGGACGTAGTGGAATGATGTTCCCACGGGGTGCTTCATTTGTGAGAGTCCCCTTGCCTCTCACATGTTGGGGTGCTTCATAAGTGTGAGTCCCCTTGCCTCTCACATTTTAGGGCACTTCATCAGTGTGAGTCACCTTGCCTCTCACAATTTGGGTGTTTAATTAATGAAATTAGCCACGAAGAAATTGTTCAAAATTATCCCCATTTGCTTCAATGCATAAAGTCAATCGTCTGCGAAAGTTGTCCACAGTTTTGAGCAGCACTTCCCGTGGTATGACTGTACACTATCTTCGAATGCGTTGCTCCATATTGTGGGCTGTCTTTCATAATCAATATTTTTTAAATAACCCCACAAGAAGAAATCAGGAGATGTTAGGTCTGGTGATAGTGGAGGACACTGAATTGGTCCGCCGCGTCCTATCCACCGATCAGGGTACCGTAAATTTGAAACGTTCCGCACATTTTTAGCATAATGCGGAGCTGCTCCGTCCTGTTGGAATCACATTCGTTGACTAGTTTCTAAATCAACATCACCCATTAGCTCCAACAAATCATCACTGATAAGTTGTAAATAAGATTCCCTAGTAACATTTCGATCAAAAAAATACGGTCCTATCAAGTAATCGTTTAAAATTCCACACCAGACCACTGATGACCATTTGTGTTGATTGTCAACGGGTCTGTGCCAGTGTGGATTGACAAGGGACCAATAATGAAAATCATGACGATTTAATTCGCCGTTGTTTTTGAATGTGACTTCATCGGTGAACATAACTTACCCGAAAAAAAAAAAAAAGAAATCGTTGTCACCTCTTATCATTTACAAGGCTCATTGGCAGAAGTACATGCCTATTTGCATATTTTCGACGTTAATGCCTGTGTCAGTGTGATAAGATACTCATGATATTTATATGCCTTCAAAATCCTCAAAACAGTTGACTTCGGTATTCCAGTTTTATCTCTGAATCGCACGACTACTCGTGTCAGGATCCAGTTGAACACAGGCGAGAACGTTAAGGGTACGAGCGTCATTTTCATTGTATCAGCGATGACGAGGTGGACGGTGCATGTATCCCATTTCGAGGTCGTTTAGTGCAATTTCGAATAATGTTTTCGCTTGGATGTCGTCTGTTTGGGAAACGATCCGTATACAATTGAGCAACTGCAGCGTAATTGTTATGGCATTCACCTAAAATTAACATCATATCAACAATCTCTGTAGGAGGATAGTGAGCCATGTTTCGTTAAAGAACAATTTACTTTCGTCAGTTGATGTTTACGGTTCACAATCTGAAAGTGAAGTAGCGTCTGATCGCATTGCACCGACCTTTATACTGAGCCATAGTTCGCAGTTTGGCCATGGTAGCGCCACAGTCGGGTGAGTGATGCAATTGTGAAGAGTTACCTAACGAGGTTTTAATACCATTCGGGCTCCCTCCATCAAAAACTGTGGCGGGTAGGACACATTTTGTAAAAAGATAGCTTAATTTGGCGTAATGAAAGAATTGGTGCACATTTTGTATCGATTTGAAGTGTCCTTCTCGGATCATTCCAAATAAATCAGAGTTCTTCCCCAATTTTACTTTTTTCTCGATTTCAGTGCCATCTGTCAATGGTATAAAACATGTTTCAGACAAAACTTGATTACTTTTTTTACGGAGAATCCGAATCTGCAATAAAATGGGTGTTTACATTTTATATTTAAAAGTTGCCAAAGGGGCGGGGGCTAGAGGTCAAATGTAGCATTATTTGATGTCTCCCTCTGAGTTTACGAACTTGTCTTACCCACTATTTTCACCCGATGTATAGTTTTCGAGATAATCTCATCCGAAACTTCAGGTGGACCACCCTATATACAGGGTGAGTCACCTAACGTTACCGCTGCATATATTTCGTAAACCACATCAAATACTGACGAACCGATTCCACAGATCGAACGTGAGGAGAGGGGCTAGTGTAATTGTTTCATACAAACCATACAAAAATGCACGGAAGTATGTTTTTAACACAAACCTACGTTTTTTTAAATGGAACCCCGTTAGTTTTGTTAGCACATCTGAACTTATAAACAAATACGTAATCAGTGCCGTTTGTTGCATTGCAAAATGTTAATTACATCCGGAAACATTGTAACCTAAAGTTGACGCTTGAAACCTCCGACGTTCAGTTGCGTGTTGTAACAAACACGGGCCACGGTCGGCGAGCAGCATCTGCAGGGACATGTTTACGATGACGACCGTGTTTACGAGTGTGGCTGTAGTGTACTGTTGTGGTTTGGTCTAGCTGTCGCAGTGTCCGCATGTAGCGCTTGCTGCTATTGTTATTCTGCATTCGTCTCCGCACGCAGACCAACTGTAGTACACCGTGTTACCAGACGTCTGTGATAGTGTAGTGTTGTAGGAACTGTGACCATGGTGTATTCGAACTCTGAAAAGGCGGAGATGATACTCATCTACGGCGAGTGTCGACGAAATGCAGCTGAAGCCTGCAAGGTGTATGCAGAACGGTACCCGGACAGAGAGCATCCAACGTGCCGCACATTGCAAAACATCTACCGCCAACTGTATGCAACAGGTATGGTCGTAGCACGCAAACGGGTCCATAACAGGCCCGTCACAGGAGAAGCGGGTACAGTTGGTGTGTTAGCTGCTGTTGCCATGAACCCACACATGAGTACACGGGACATTGCGAGAGCCGGTGGACTGAGTCAGTAGTGTCATGCGCATACTGTATCGTCACCGCTTTCACCCGTTTCATGTGTCGCTACATCAGCAATTACATGGTGATGACTTTAATCATCGACTGCAATTCTGTCAATGGGCATTAACAGAGAATACGTTGCAGTTCTACCTGTTCACCGATGAAGCGGGTTTCACAAACCACGGGGTAGTGAATCTACGGAACATGCATTACTGGTCCGTGGACAATCCTCGCTGGCTCAGACAGGTAGAGCGACAGCGACTGTGGACTGTAAATGTATGGTGCGGAATCATTGGCGACCACCTCATTGGTCCTCACTTCATTGCCGGTGCCCAAACAGCTGCAACATACATCGCGTTTCTACAGAATGATATGCCAACGTTGCTAGAAAATGTCCCACTGGAATCGCGTCGACGTATGTGGTATCAGCATGATGGTGCACCTGCACATTCCGCAATTAACACTAGGGTGACCCTTGACAGGATGTTCGACGGGCGTTTCATAGGACGTGGAGGACGCATAAATTGGCCAGCCCGTTCTCCTGATCTTACACCTCTGGACTTCGTTCTGTGGGGTACGTTAAAGTAGAATGTGTACCGTGATGTGCCTGCAACCCCAGAGGATATGAAACAACGTATTGTAGCCTGCGGCGACATTACCCCAGATGTACTGCGGCGTGTACGACATTCATTACGCCAGAGATTGCAATTGTGTGCAGCAAATGATGGCCACCACATTGAACATCTATTGGCCTGACACGTCGGGACAAACTCTATTCCACTCCGTAATTGAAAACGGAAAGCACGTGTGCTCGTGTACCTCACCCCTCATGGTAATGTACATGTGCGTTAGTGAAAAAGACCAATAAAAAGGTGCTAGCATGTGGACGTAATGTGCTGTTCCAGTCTCTTCTGTACCTATGGTCCATCACCGTTCCCTTTGGATCCCTACGTAATTCGGTGTTCTCCGATACACACGATCGAACAGCGGAGGAGTGGTACTCAAGCGTCAACTTTAGGTTACAATATCTCCGGATGTAATTAACATTTTACAATGCAATAAACGGCACTGATTACATATTTGTTTATATGTTCAGATGTGCTAACAAAACTAACGGGTTCCATTTAAAAAAACGTAGGTTTGTGTTAAAAAACATACTTCCGTGCATTTTTTATGGTTTGTATTAACCAATTACACTAGCCCCTCTCCTCACGTTCGGTCTGTGGAATCGATTCGTCAGTATTTGATGTGGTTTACGAAATATATCCAGCGGTAATTTTAGGTGACTCACCCTGTATATACAGGGTGGTCCGTTGATCGTGACCGGGCCAAATATCTCACGAAATAAGTGTCAAACGAAAAAACTACAAAGAATGAAACTTATTTAGCTTGAAGGGGGAAACCAGATGGCGCTATGATTGGCCCGCTAGATGGCGCTGCCATCGGTCAAACGGATATCAGCTGCATTTTTAAAAATAGGAACCCATTTTTTATTAGATATTCGTGTAGTACGTAAAGAAATATGAATGTTTTAGTTGGACCACTTTTTTCGCTTTGTGATAGATGGCGCTGTATAGTCACAAACATATGGCTCACAATTTTAGACGAACAGTTGGTAACAGGTAGGTTTTTTAAATTAAAATGCAAAACGTAGGTACGTGTGAACATTTTATTTCGGTTGTTCCAATGTGATACATGTACCTTTGTGAACTTACCATTTCTGAGAACGCATGCTATTACACCGTGATTACCTGTAAATACCACACTAATGCAATAAATGCTCAAAATGATGTCCGTCAACCTCAATGCATTTGGAAATACGTGTAACGACATTCCTCTCAACAGCGAGCTGTTCGCCTTCCGTAACGTTCGCACATGCATTGACAATGCGCTGACGCATTTTGTCAGGCGTTGTCGGTGGGTCACGATAGCAAATTATCCTTCAACTTTCCCCAAAAAAGGAAATCCGGGGACGTCAGATCCGGTGAACGTGCGGCTATGGTATGGTGCTTCGACGACCAATCCACCTATCATGAAATATGCTACTCAGTACCGCTTCAACCGCAACTTGGCCTTATATATTGAGTTGTTTGAAGTCTGTTTAATCGGTTCATTGGATTTTCTATCCAAACTCATCTCCTCTAAAATTTGGAACAGTGTTCGCCTATCTGATGAATCATAAGCATTCTTAAAGTCTACGAATTTGAGCACGAAATTTTTACTTGTCTGTTTTTGATAGGCGATTACCAGTTCCAGATTCAAAATTTATTCTGTGCGTGATCTCCCCTGTCTCCTCCTTGGTACTCACCAAATTGATTTTCCACTCTTTTCGGCAATGCTTTTTGGAACATTTTACAGAACATTGGTATTAACGACATTCTCCTCCAGTTCCGAGGCCCCGCCTATTTTTTTATGTACTTGAGGTATTAGTGCCGACGTCCATCCTTCTGTAAGCTGCCCTTCTTCCCAAAATGTACTTTGAATATGTGTCAGTTCGATGATCGTACTCTCGTTAGTTTACTTCAGGAGCTCTACAATGATGCCGTCTTCTCCAGGAGTTTCATAGTTCTTCAAGGTAACTATGATGCTCGTAACCTCCTCTGTAGTTGGTGGTTCAGAGTCGGGATTTGGTTTTTTCTCGTTGCAGCTAAATGTCTCAGATGGCGCTTCACGGTTCAGGAGCTCTTCAAAGTACTTGTCCAAGATCTGATTGTTTTTCATGTCTCTGTATACTACCTTTCCTTCTTTGTTCGTAAAGCTGATGTTTCTGTGATCATATCTATTTAAATGATTCTTGAATGTTCTATAAAAGTCTCGTATATTGTTCTTTCGGAAGTCATCTTCTTTTTGAGTTAAGCGTTCCTTCTCATATTTTCTCTTGATATTTCTGATGGTTTTGGCAGTGTTTCTCGTTACTTCTAGGAAGTTCACTAGATTTTCTGGCGCTTTCTGAGAACAGCAATCAACCCATGCTTTCCGACGCTCTGCGATTGTCTCTTTCTGCTGACCACCACGCGTGTCTCCTTGCGTTCTGCAGGTCACCTGTTTTCTTCGCACTGCCAATCAGTGCACCTTTTAATTGTTCCTCTCTATGACAGTCCTCCTCATTCAATCTCATCTTAAAATCTTCGCAAGTCCTACGTTTCTTTGTATGAGGCTTCACTATATAGGAAAATTTTTAGTCTGATGGGCTCTTGGTAGAATTTTGACCTTAATTTTGAAAAGAAAGTGATCGAAATCCAAGTATGCACTCCTGAAGACTTGGACATTTTGAATTTCCTTTTCTGCACATCGCAATATTGTCACATGATCGATCTGGAACCCTCCTAGTAGAGAGTTGGGGGGTACCTACATTTTCTGTTTCTTGGAAAGTGTTTAAATGCTGCCGATTTCATTATCAGTTCAAAACTCCTACAAATTTCCATCACTCGTTCAGCACTACGTTTAGTCCTCTTGTGGGCTGATAGCCCCCTATATTCCCCCCAGTTGGGCGTTGAAGTCTCCAAGAAGTAGGCTAACATTCTTGATTGGAATTTGGATTGCGTCTCCTCCGAATCTTCCCAGAATTATTCTACGTTCTCTGGATCTGTTAGTCTCATTTGTGGAAGTATGCGCATTGACCATATCGTACGATCTTATTTGTTCCCATAAGGTTTTGGAGCTGAAGCCAGCGCCAGCTCATAGGATTTCTTTTTTGATTACAAAGTCCATGCCGAGTTGAGGTACATTCTTTATTAATCTCTTGCCAGGCTTTCCCTTCAGAATCTGGAATCCTTCTGTTTCAAATGCTGCTTCATCCGTATATCTCATCACTTGTAACGCTGTTACAATGATTTTCTGTCTGACCAGGATTTCAGTAAGGTATAATTATCATTCCAAATACACTGCTATGTTTGACTGCTTTTATTCTACAACCGGCCAGTTTCGGCTGAATTGTCACCATCAAGTTATCTGTAAGTGAAAGTAACATAATTTTCGTACATTATTTCTAATTTTATAAGTAATTATTAAGGATTTCGTTAGCATACATTTTTCATGTCTGATGGTTTTGACATCCATGCGATGTCGGTGAATCTGTTACTGTATGTTTGCTTGTTAGTTACTTTCGTTGGTGGTATTG
Organism: Schistocerca serialis cubense; assembly: GCF_023864345.2. Lineage (NCBI taxonomy): Eukaryota > Metazoa > Arthropoda > Insecta > Orthoptera > Acrididae > Schistocerca > Schistocerca serialis. The sequence continues at coordinate 338,014,350 of NC_064642.1, forward strand.
TAGTAAGAGTTGTTGTTTATCACCTTGCCTGGCTTATTACTGTATGTAGCTGTCATATTATATTCTTTATATCGCTATTTTTACGACAGCTTGTTTGACAGATAATCAAGCGACATTGCATGGTTACAGGCAGTTCTATTCGTCATTGGTGTCATGTTATCTTTGCATGCCCATATGGCACCGCTAGATACTGTGATTGTAATCTATTTTCGTAGACCGATTTCGCTATAGGCTGTGTTTAGTCCTATGTATTCGTTTGTTATACATGAAATTAAACATTTCTATTTTGTCATTTATGTAGTATACGTTCATTTGGCTTTCATAAGTTGACAGGTTTTCCAGAGATGCATTCGTTGTCTCGTATTATTTGTTTTACGCATCTATCCGTTGCCCTCGTGGGTAATTTCAATAAAGTTCTCTATTAATTGCTGATGTTTCAAGTCGATTTGCTTGTGTAGCATTTTTTGTGGCTATTTGTGTGTATGTACATAGATGTCCATCTCTTCCAGAATGTTCATTAAAGGCTCTTTCGGTGTTATTTACAAATTTTGGACAGCTTGTTGTATGTTATCTAATGTGTGCTGTTCGGTCTTCAGGTGATGGAAAAATTAATTATCTCCTTGTGATGTCGTTCCCGATTAAAAGTAATCGATTCACATTATCGTGATGTTTACTATGATAAAACACTGCCTTTGTTAAAATACTAGATTCACAAGAAACATTATGGCTTCCATTTTGATAAATATGTTTCACTACGACCGATTTCTGAGTCGGCCCAAAGCAACAATTCGATTAATGTTGTGCTAAGAGAGTGTTGATACGTACTTCTGTAAGATACAGATGGAAATTTTGCGCGAAAAAAGTAATTATTTAGTACTCATACCAAAGAACAACCACACAAGCAGTGGTTATGACGCATTCGGTATCTAAATCTATATCTACCTGTCTGCTTTGTATTTCACAATTAAGTGCCTGACAGTAGATTAATCGAACCACTTTCTTTAACGTTCTACTCTTGAAGAACTCACGGGAAGCACGAACACCTAAATCTCTCTGTGCGGGCTACGATTTCTCTAATTTTATTACAATGGTCATTCCCCCTGCGTAGGTGGACGTCAAAACAAAATAATTTCGCATTCGGGGGAAAAAGATGATGGTTGAAGTTTCGTGCAAAGACCTTACCTGTCTTTAATGATTGCCATCCCTACTCACGTAAAATATCCGTGACACTGCCTTTCCCTTTTTTTCAATAATACACTCCTGGAAATGGAAAAAAGAACACATTGACACCGGTGTGTCAGACCCACCATACTTGCTCCGGACACTGCGAGAGGGCTGTACAAGCAATGATCACACGCACGGCACAGCGGACACACCAGGAACCGCGGTGTTGGCCGTCGAATGGCGCTAGCTGCGCAGCATTTGTGCACCGCCGCCGTCAGTGTCAGCCAGTTTGCCGTGGCATACGGAGCTCCATCGCAGTCTTTAACACTGGTAGCATGCCGCGACAGCGTGGACGTGAACCGTATGTGCAGTTGACGGACTTTGAGCGAGGGCGTATAGTGGGCATGCTAGAGGCCGGGTGGACGTACCGCCGAATTACTCAACACGTGGGGCGTGAGGTCTCCACAGTACATCGATGTTGTCGCCAGTGGTCGGCGGAAGGTGCACGTGCCCGTCGACCTGGGACCGGACCGCAGCGACGCACGGATGCACGCCAAGACCGTAGGATCCTACGCAGTGCCGTAGGGGACCGCACCGCCACTTCCCAGCAAATTAGGGACACTGTTGCTCCTGGGGTATCGGCGAGGACCATTCGCAACCGTCTCCATGAAGCTGGGCTACGGTCCCGAACACCGTTAGGCCGTCTTCCGCTCACGCCCCAACATCGTGCAGCCCGCCTCCAGTGGTGTCGCGACAGGCGTGAATGGAGGGACGAATGGAGACGTGTCGTCTTCAGCGATGAGAGTCGCTTCTGCCTTGGTGCCAATGATGGTCGTATGTGTGTTTGGCGCCGTGCAGGTGAGCGCCACAATCAGGACTGCATACGACCGAGGCACACAGGGCCAACACCCGGCATCATGGTGTGGGGAGCGATCTCCTACACTGGCCGTACACCACTGGTGATCGTCGAGGGGACACTGAATAGTGCACGGTACATCCAAACCGTCATCGAACCCATCGTTCTACCATTCCTAGACCGGCAAGGGAACTTGCTGTTCCAACAGGACAATGCACGTCCGCATGTATCTCGTGCCACCCAACGTGCTCTAGAAGGTGTAAGTCAACTACCCTGGCCAGCAAGATCTCCGGATCTGTCCCCCATTGAGCATGTTTGGGACTGGATGAAGGGTCGTCTCACGCGGTCTGCACGTCCAGCACGAACGCTGGTCCAACTGAGGCGCCAGGTGGAAATGGCATGGCAAGCCGTTCCACAGGACTACATCCAGCATCTCTACGATCGTCTCCATGGGAGAATAGCAGCCTGCATTGCTGCGAAAGGTGGATATACACTGTACTAGTGCCGACATTGTGCATGCTCTGTTGCCTGTGTCTATGTGCCTGTGGTTCTGTCAGTGTGATCATGTGATGTATCTGACCCCAGGAATGTGTCAATAAAGTTTCCCCTTCCTGGGACAATGAATTCACGGTGTTCTTATTTCAATTTCCAGGAGTGTACAAAGTGCGCTACCCTTCTTTGAACTTTCTCGGTGTCCTCCGTCACCCCTATCTGCTAAGGATCTAACACCATGCAGAAATACTCCAGAAGAAGACGGACAAGTGTAATGTAGGCAGCTTCCTTAATAGACCTGTTTCATCTTCTAAGTATTTTGCCAATAAAATACAGCCTTGGTTGGCCTTGACCCCAGCGTTATCTGTATGGTCGTTCCAATTTCAGTTATTGTTTATTGTAATCACTAGGTATTTTAGTTGAATTGACAGCCTATAGTTTTGTGTGATTTAACGTGTAACCGTAAATTAACGGTATTGTGTTAGCACTCATGCGGATGACCTCATACTTTTCGTTTTGTAGTCAACTGCCACTTTTCGCACCACGCCGATATCTTGTCTAAATCATTTTCAATTGGTTTTGATCTGCTGATTACTTCAGTAGACAATAAATGATAGCATCATCAGAAAACAATCTAAAAAGGGACCACATGGCTATCCGATTTTCTTATTTTTTTATATATTTATGGTACGTGAAGTTCAGACTCCGTCCGAACAGGCCTCGGGAAGCCCTACGGTACTGATCGACCGCCGTGTCATCATCAGCTTAGTCGTCACTGGATGTGTAAGTAGGCTGTTTATGTTTCCTTATTGGCAACGTTACGTAGCGCTCAATATGAAAATCACTGGCTGTGCTGTGTGCAGTCTGTGGCTAGTTTGCATTGTTGTCTGCCATTGTAGTGTTGGGCAGCGGCAGCTGGATGTGAACAGCGCGTAGCGTTGCGCAGTGGGAGGTGAGCCGCCAGCAGTGGTGGATGTGGGGAGAGAGATGGCGGAGTTTTGTAATCTTTCATGAACTGATATATTTATATATGATGATATCAAGGTAAATACATTGTTTGTTCTCTATTAATATCTTTCATTTGCTAGCTATCCCTATCAGTAGTTAGTGCCTTCAGTAGTTTGAATCTTTTATTTAGCTGGCAGTAGTGGCGCTCGCTGTATTGCAGTAGCTTGAGCAGCGAAGATTTTTGTGAGGTAAGTGATTTGTGAAAGGTATAGTTTAATGTTTGTCAGGGCCATTCTTTAGTAGGAAATTTTGAAAGTCAGATTGCGTTGCGCTAAAAATATTGTGTGTCAGGTTAAGCACAGCCCTGTATAATTGTTCAAAGGGGACGTTTCATATGTCGACCCTTAGCCTAGGATACCTCACTGGAATCTTCTGATTTTTTCTTGTAGTTTGTGTATTTAGTGTAGCTTTTGTTTATTGCTAGCGCGTAATTGTAGAGAGAATCTCCTTTGTAGTTGTAGCCTTTCATTGTTGTACAGTAAAACAGTTTTGGCATGCATGTAGATTTGCACCAAGTATTTCGCAGCTGCAATTAACTAGATATTATTTTCAGTGCTATTTTAATGTGTTCTCTTATTTTTGATCTTCAAATTGTGCTTTTCTTTGTTATCGTGTGAAATACTGTGACAATAATGGCGTGTGAAAAACGTAACACTAGGCTCCAAACTAAACTGAGAAATAATAGTGATGACGAGCGTAGCTTATCAGCGCCGCCGAGTAAGGAATTTACTAATGTTCAAAGTAGTAATTTGGTAACTGTGCACAGGGAAATGGAGCGGGCGTCAAACAATGGCGTGGACAGTGAAACAATTAGTGAAGAGGGAAGCATTATCGATCGATCGGTCGGCAATAGCTCGCCTCAGGAAGCCGAAATGACACGACACGATCTCGCAAATACTGTAGATTCAGGTTTTGGATCCTCACCGTTTTCTCAAATAAGTCAAGACACATTTTCTGCTTGTCAAAATGTGAATGTTTCCGGTGTAAATTCACTGCCGAAAAGCACTGAGGAACATGTTTCAGACACCAATGCATTGTTATTACAATTAATACAACAAATGGGACAAACACAGCAAAAGCTTCAAAAGTTAGACACAATGGAACAAAATCAGAGACAAACACAGCAAAAGTTAGACACAGTGGAACAAAATCTTCAAAAGTTAGACACAGTGGAACAAAATCTTCAAAAGTTAGACACAATGGAACAACACCAGAGACAAACACAGAAACAGTTAGACGCAATGGAACAAAATCTTCACACCACGCTTGAACAAACACGTGAAGATTTAACTACTGAGTTACATAACATTGAATCGAAATGTCAAAAAGTCTGTAATGACGTAAAAACACAAATTTGTGAGCATTTTCAACCTATTTTTTCGCGGCATGAAAATGCATTACAGAATCACGAAGCAGCCATAAAAGAACTGCAAGCCATTGTTCATGAAAATCATGAGACCTTGTGGGCTAAAATTGACTCAGTTGCATCTACCGATTCGGTTACGCAACTTGCAATAACTCAGGAAAACTTAAAGGACACAGTAGATACGATTTCAACACAAATGGACACTCTGAAACTTGGTTCAGAAAAACACACTGAGGAAATGTGTTCACTATCGGAGAAAGTAGCCGAACTTTCGGATCAGGTCACTAACTTATCTACAAAGGTAGATGATGATCTGAATGACACAAGACCTGTAGCCTTCACTGACACTGAAGAGTGCGAACAAATTAGGAAATTCAAACAAAATCAGAATCAAATTAATACGCAACACCAAAGAGAAATCCGGGAAGTACAAGATCAGCTGACACAGGTAATACAAGAATTACGCATTTCAGAGGACACTCGCGCTCCAATACGGGAAGAGGGACATAGAAATACGAAACAGCCACAAAATAATAACACAGCGCATTTCGGAAATTATGAAAGAAATTGGCAATGTGCACCGAATTTTGAGATGGAACCGCCGAAACGACGTAACTATGACCGAGATGCTACTCGCCGACACGATGATTTTGACTATAAGCTGTTCATTACTACACGTAAATTCAAAACGTTTAAGAATTCTGCCAACGACATTCATCCACAAGCATGGCTCCATCAATTCTCTCATTGTTTTCCTCCCAACTGGTCGTTGGAACACAGATTAGAATTTATGTGTGGCTACTTAGAGAATGAACCAGCTGTAAGAATGCGGTCGGTCATTCACGATTGCCACAGTGAAGGAGAATTTTACCATGCCTTCCTCTCAGCATATTGGTCTCAAGCCACACAAGACCGGGTAAAACATGGTATCATAATGATGAAACATTTCGAACAATCTGAATTCTCCAGTCTTGTGAAATATTTTGAAGACATGTTGCACAAGAATCAGTACCTGTCAAACCCATACAGCCCCTCAGAACTCATCCGCATTTGCTTAATCAAATTACCTGAACATTTACGACATATTATTTTGGCAGGACGTTGCAAAGACGACATTGAAGCTTTTCAGGGACTGTTACAAGAATTGGAAATTGACACTGACAATCGCGGAATGCGGAAAGAGGAACACAACAATTACAGGTCACATCCGTCGCAATTCCGCGATGAAAGAAGTAATAACTGGACACGACAAGGCTATTCTCACAACACATATCGTGACCAAAACAGACACCACCCGTATGACAAGCGTTGGCAGAGTAGTAATAATTACAGGGAAAGATCACCTCTCCGTGGTAATGACTATAACAGAGACAATAAGAGAAACAGACAATATGGGAACCAGAATAATTATTATCAAGGGAGGCAGAATAACTTCAGACGCAACAGTTCGGCGCAGAGTTACGATTCAGGGAGAAATTCTCCACCACATGACCGACAAACAAGAAACTATGTAAACTACCGACATAACGACAGACCTGAATTCCATCAGAACTGGCGAGCTTTAAACAGAGCTGGGCCCTCTCGAGGAGGTGAATTTGTGGAAGTTAGGCCTCCTAATTCCAGTAACGACGCGCGGCAACAAAGAGACAGACAATGACTCACACCGCAGGCAGCCGCGTGCGCCGGCTGGCTCAGAGAAAAATAACATTGACGCTAACCTTGAGCAAGATTCCAGTATTCTTTACGGACGAATACCGCATGATAATTGCATTCAAGTTGAAATTCTGCGTATTAGGAAGAGTAAAGGTTTACACCACATTTCACATGTAAAACCATTTATTGACAGATAATCTGCCTTTTAACTTTGTCTTTGCCATAAAACGTTTCACTTCACGTTACTAGTATGCTTTAGAAACTGTTACCATGCAACAATGTTTAAAGTTAAATATCCAGTCAAGAACCAAGACAACTTATTCAAACAGAAATTACGAATGCATTGTTATTGCGAACAGATGACACAGCGGTTAGTTAATGTGACAGCTACACGATTTTTATCACGACGCTACTAATGAGTGACAATGTACAATGTTGATTTTGCGGTGTTTCTGTTTTATATCTGCACAGTTTTTCTGTATTATTCTGGAAAGTAAAACATGTTTTAGTAGTAACTTTTATGGTATAGCTACAAGGAGACAGCCTTTTCTGTAGCACAACAATACGTTACAGCACAGTACTTTCTTCATCACGGCAATAAGCGTAATAAGTATGATATCTATACGCAAAGCATTTCACTTTGTTTATCATGAGGTAAGTACATTGGCTTCTGCAGAACTTAGCTTTTGGAGGAAAATAACTACGACACTTTCACAGAGATTATCTTACAACAATATGCACATTTAGCGCTACAGGACACGCATTTCAGTGATTAATTTTGTACTTAAAACATTTATTTTTAAAGATTTTTGAATTACAAAGAAAGTTTTCAGTGATACATTTCATTTCATTGCTGTAATCTGTAACACCTGAGGGTATAATTACATTAATCCTCAGGGGGGTACACGCTTACTTTGTGTACCATGTGTTTGGCAAGCACAAGGAGCCCTAGCTAATATGGTATTTGCTTATACAACTTTACACATCGGTACCTTATTTCTCTAACACACAAATTACACAGCTATCTGATTATTTAACTGAGAGAAACAAACATTCTTTTTACTACATCAGTGACAGATGTTTACGCATTTACAGAGTTGGATTACTTCACAGTTATGAAATTGTATTTTGTCTGTACTTTGTGATCTGTTCATATTTTTTCGGAACCATTGTGATACTATGAGAGCTTTGAATGATATATTTGGTAAGGGAGCATGATTTTAAAGTACGTTTGAGGCAGATGACACTTTTGACATGAGCAGAGAATTTTTTTTAATTATTGGAGGAAGCTACGACGATTTTGAGATTTGACTGAGGTGTTATGATGTTATTTTTACGACGACGATGTGTATTATGCTGCTGAGGTATGTTTATGATTAATAGGCTGAGGCTATATGAGTTATTTGAATATGCTTCATATTTATAATGACGAAATATTGACGAGTGTCGATGGATACGTATATGTGTAATAAGGTAAGGAGTAATGAATAGTGATTAGGGACTCTGATTTATGAAAAGGATGTTGGAAACCAAGAATCGTACTTTAAGAGTTATGACATGTGTGAATCATGTGTGAATGTATCACAATGCCACTGAACATTTTTTGGACACTGTTATATTCATAAGATTTTGTTCCTACACATTTGCAAAGTAAATTCTCGACCTGTGAAATTTTGTATATATGACTGTCACTGTAGCGGTAAATATTTCCGTACGAAAGTTAAGTGACCACCCGCACGTAATGCGTCGCGGGCACCCAGCTGTGTCAGACGCCTGGAGAAAAAGCCATTATTGCGAGCCCTTTTCAGCGGCACAGGTAGAAGAAAAAAGGGGACGTGGGACGTGTCAAACACCTGGAGAACAAGCCATTAGGGTGTGCCTTTCATCGCTAATGCGACACCCTCATTACTTGAAAACATATGATTACTCGCACTTTGTGCTGATTACTGAAATGCTTATGAATTGATGGGAAATATTCGTACATCTGCACACCTGATTACGACAAGCGTCTTTCTACGAGAGTTGAGAGCTACTAACTTATGAAATGTCACATGACTACTGAATGATATTTTTATACTTTGCTTTTCGTAGTTGCTTATTTCACTTGATATCTGGTTTCCAGCTGTGTTGCAGCATTGCTTTTATAAAATGAAATGCATTTGCTAATGTGAACACTTTCTGTCAACAGATCTATTAAATAATTATTTTATGATCCACATTCTTTAAAAAAGGAGCACTTGGAAAGGAAAGAACAATAAGAAGGGACTAATACCAGTAACTGCATCTATAATTTTCTTTTCAAGTACATGGTAATATTTCTTTTTACAATCAGTTGTTGTGGTGCACCACTTTAATTACATAGACATTAAGATGACACATTTCCCTTATCTGCATTGTTGTTTAGTGTAATATTTTTTCTGCTTGCGCTATGTCATGTTTAGGTATAAGTTGCTGCTGTTTGCCAGGCATAGTGTTATTGAATTTGACTTTTGCTAATTTATACTGTAGCTTGCTTTGCAATTTTCCATTTTTTTCATTGCTGTTTATAATAATTGTTTTATGTGCTGCTGCATTGCCTCGTCCCTTAGTTTAGCATCTGAGCTCAGTAGATTTAAGTTAGCTTAAGAGGGGGTAGACTATATGAGAAACTGACTATGGAGAATAGGTAAAGAATGCATTGCGAAGTTATATAAAAAGGATTTGGGCCCAAATGAGTATTGTACAATCAGAAATAATTATTTTGAAAGAAATATGAACAGAATACAGAAAGCATGCTTGGATAAGATTTTTTTGGTGGAAGCAAAGGATGAAATGAGAGGAAAGATATATGAAGTTTTGGGTTGGACTGCAGTATCACATGTTACACTGAAAACGAACCCTGTCCTTTCCTATTGGTGTTATCCCATTACGTGTTTGTGTACCCTTGTGTATTTGTTTTCTTCCTCTCTCTGTGTAGTTTCATAGAACTTTTTTCTCTTTTAATATTAAGCTACATTCACTATGATGAGGAATACTGTTATCCTCAAATATAATTGGCATTAATAATATGTTATTTACTTTGTAAAGATGTTAGACATTATTCATTTTGTTTAAATGCTCATGTGTGAAGTTGATGTTTCAATAATTATTCTGATCTTCTATGTATGTACTCATGTCATAATTCCTGTAACACTGACGTATTTGTCTATTTCTATTCTTTTGTAAAGCCCCTATTACTACAAATGTTATCTGTATTGTTATGTTCTTTAATGATGTATTTTGTGCCTTTGTTATTGTATTCTTCTGTTATAAAATTGTAATTGTCACCAGTTCATGATATTATTAACTTGTATGTTCCATTTCACTGCACACGTTTCTGTTGGTCATAGTATATGGACAATATGTGAGAAGTAGGGACTGTTAGTGTTTGCACGTGTGTTAATAATTCTGCAAGGGACTGGATAACAGCATTGCTGGTTCTAAGGACAATTCCAAAAACGTTGTGAGTGCACAAGTGGTGGTTTATGGACTTGCTATATTCTCTGCAAGACTCTTTGATGGTGAATGTGCACCTGCACAATCGCAACAGATGGCTGCTGGCCATCTCTACAAGGACTACAGTGGGTCTGCACCTCTGGTGGCCCACCAATACCGTAATCTCTACCAGGACTACAGTGGGTCTGCTCTGTGATGACTTACCTACCAACACTCTTCAAAACTTCGAATGACTCTGCTGTGGGTTTGCTCCGTTGTGGCCCATTACCTGTCAGCATGTCAAGAGCCAGCACTGTCTTTCCGTTGGAAGGACAACACTACTTCTTCAAGACTGCATGGAAATCCACTACTTCTATGTGCATTTTCTTTTACTGCTTGGACTTTGAGAAAAACTCTGCATTTTTACTGTGATGAACAATGTGGACTGTCTTTATGGACTGTGAGAAATTTTGATCTTTTGACCAACATAATATTAATAAGTGTGTGCATTTTATATCTTTGTTACTGTAATTGTGAAAAATTTTTGTCAAATCTGTATTGGCCAGTGCCCAACACCATTTGTAAAAAATTTTTGTGGGGAGCATGGGGGCTATGTAAGTAGGCTGTTTATGTTTTCTTATTGGCAACGTTACGTAGCGCTCAATATGAAAATCACTGGCTGTGCTGTGTGCAGTCTGTGGCTAGTTTGCATTGTTGTCTGCCATTGTAGTGTTGGGCAGCGGCAGCTGGATGTGAACAGCGCGTAGCGTTGCGCAGTGGGAGGTGAGCCGCCAGCAGTGGTGGATGTGGGGAGAGAGATGGCGGAGTTTTGTAATCTTTCATGAACTGATATATTTATATATGATGATATCAAGGTAAATACATTGTTTGTTCTCTATTAATATCTTTCATTTGCTAGCTATCCCTATCAGTAGTTAGTGCCTTCAGTAGTTTGAATCTTTTATTTAGCTGGCAGTAGTGGCGCTCGCTGTATTGCAGTAGCTTGAGCAGCGAAGATTTTTGTGAGGTAAGTGATTTGTGAAAGGTATAGTTTAATGTTTGTCAGGGCCATTCTTTAGTAGGAAATTTTGAAAGTCAGATTGCGTTGCGCTAAAAATATTGTGTGTCAGGTTAAGCACAGCCCTGTATAATTGTTCAAAGGGGACGTTTCATAGATGCGCTTACAGAGGGGCATGTGGTCAGCACCCTGCTCTCACCCAGTTTTCGTGACCGGAGCCTGTACTTCTCGTTTAAGTAGCTCCTCAGTTTGCTTCACAAGGGCTGAGTGCACCTCGCTTGCCAACAGCTTCGGCAGCCCGGACGGTCACCCATCGAAGTGCTAGCCAAGCCCGACTGCGCTTAACTTCAGTAATCTGGCAGGAACCGGTGTTACCACTGCGAAAGGCCGTTGGTCTGTTTAGTTTAATTTAGCTAAAAGCAGTTCGGTACAGCTCTCCAAATTTCTCCAGAATATCAACTTTAAGTTCTCCGACCACCTTTAATCTGCTAAGCAAGATCGAGTTTTCTCGACGGACTGGGTGTCTGTGTGGTAGAATTCCCGCAAGCCACGTGTGTGACACGGCTTCAGTTCCCAGCCCTGGTCGAATCTTAAACATAGGTGTATACTGCATGAACATTTCCCTGAAGTGTAAAATACATTTGGATAGAAAATGATTCAAGTTCTTAGGTTTTTTTTTAGATCTAAACAATATTTTACTAAAGATTAGTAGTTGAGAATTTATTATAGAATTAAGAAAAACTACATTTTTCATAAAAATGGCGATTATGTATAGATTAATTAGCATATATTAGATGAACTTTATATTTAAATGACGTACGTATTCGAAATGAGCGAAAAAAATAAACCAATAGTGAGCGAAACGAGACTCTAACCAGCGATAATCAGTCTCGAGTGCACCTGACTTTTTTCCATCTTTATCTATTTTAAACTTCGCGGAATTAAAAGTGTAATTTGCAGCTCTGTTTAAAAATCTGCGTCAGCCGGAAATCCAGCACATAAACCTCACTTCGCAAATGAATATTCTATCACATAGCCGCACGACCTGTAGAGAAAATCTTGCGTTGCTTTAGCAAATTAACGATGGTAGGACAAATTCGGAGTCGATTTTTCGAGAATGTCTGGGATTTGGACCGAAATGTTTTGGGGGCTTAATATATGAGTTCTGAACTTCACGTACTATAATTACAAAAATTTACAAAAATCCGAATGCCGTGTAGTGTCCTTATAAAATGGCCGTTCAGAATTTCACCTAAATTATTTGTATAGACAAGGTACAGTACAGGGCCTATCACACTTCCTTGGGGAACGTCAGATATCACTTATGTTTCACTCGAGACTTCCGTCAATTACTATGAAGTAAGGTGGTAGAAGGCGAACAGGCATCACATGACGAATGGTGGTAGCTACTGTCCAAACAACCCTGTATATTAGGGGATTCCTTAAGCTTTCGATTTGGCTATCGTTTTATCTCTGAAGATATACTCAGCAAATGTGTAGGAACGTATAGCAATTGTATTATATTAGGTTGGTGTATAAATTCGTTGGTATTCCGGTTGCTATGGTTTTACTTATCGACTGTCATTTTTAATTTGTATTTCACTGTTGCTTTTTGAGTTTCCATATGTCAATTTGTACCCGTGGGCTAGGGGTAGCGTCTTTGATTCATAATCAAAACGTCTTCGGTCCCGGGTTCGATCCCCGCCACTGCCTAAATTTTGATAAATAATCTGCATTGGGTGCCGAAGACTTCCGGCATAAGAAGTCAGCCTCATTCTGCCAACGGCCTTGTCAAAGAGGGCGGAGAAGCGGATAGAGGTTCAGGGCACTCTCTTGTGCTAAGGGTGGGAAATTGCCCCTAAAGGCGGAAGAATCAGCAACGATCAACGACATGAGGATGCAGAAGGCAATGGAAACCACTGCATTAAAGACACGTAACGTGTATCCACAGGACATGTGGCCTGTAATTGAAGAAGTGTCATGATGATCTCTCCATTGGCAAAAGATTCCGGAATAGTCCCCCATTCGGATGTCCGGGAGGGGACTGCCAAGGGGGAGGTTACCATGAGAAAAAGATTGAATAATCAACGAAAGGATAACGTTCTACGAGTCGGGGCGTTGAATGTCAGAAGCTTGAACGTGGTAGGGAAACTAGAAAATCTGAAAAGGGAAATGCAAAGGCTCAATCTAGATATAGTAGGGGTCAGTGAAGTGAAGTGGAAGGAAGACAAGGATTTCTGGTCAGATGAGTATTGGGTAATATCAATAGCAGCAGAAAATGGTATAACAGGTGTAGGATTCGTTATGAATAGGAAGGTAGGGCAGAGGGTGTGTTACTGTAAACAGTTCAGTGACCGAGTTGTTCTAATCATAATCGACAGTAGACCAACACCGACAACGATAGTTCAGGTATACATGCCGACGTCGCAAGCTGAAGATGAACAGATAGAGAAAGTGTATGAGGATATTGAAAGGGTAATGCAGTATGTAAAGGGGGACGAAAATCTAATAGTCATGGGCGACTGGAATGCAGTTGTAGGGGAAGAAGTAGAAGAAAAGGTTACAGGAGAATATGGGCTTGGGACTAGGAATGAAAGAGGATAAAGACTAATTGAGTTCTGTAACAAGTTTCAGCTAGTAATAGCGAATACCCTGTTCAAGAATCACAAGAGGAGGAGGTATACTTGGAAAGGGCCGGGAGATACGGGAAGATTTCAATTAGATTACATCATGGTCAGACAGAGATTCCGAAATCAGATACTGGACTGTAAGACGTACCCAGGAGCAGATATAGACTCAGATCACAATATAGTAGTGATGAAGAGTAGGCTGTTCAAGACATTAGTCAGGAAAAATCAATACGCAAAGAAGTGAGATACGGAGGTACTAAGGAATGACGAGATACGTTTGAAGTTCTCTAACGCTATAGATACAGCAATAAGGAATAGCGCATTAGGCGGTACAGTTGAAGAGGAATGGACATCTCTAAAAAGGGCCATCACAGAAGTTGGGAAGGAGAACATAGGTACAAAGAAGGTAGCTGCGAAGAAACCATGGGTAACAGAAGAAATACTTCAGTTGATTGATGAAAGGAGGAAGTACAAGCATGTTCCGGGAAAATCAGGAATACAGAAATACAAGTCGCTGAGGAATGAAATAAATAGGAAATGCAGGGAAGCTAAGACGAAATGGCTGCAGGAAAAATGTGAAGACATCGAAAAAGATATGATTGTCGGAAGGACAGACTCAGCATACAGGAAAGTCAAAACAACGTTTGGTGACATTAAAAGCAACGGTGGTAACATTAAGAGTGCAACGGGAATTCCACTGTTAAATGCAGTGGAGAGAGCAGATAGGTGGAAAGAATACATTGAAAGCCTCTATGAGGGTGAAGATTTGTCTGATGTGATAGAAGAAGAAAAAGGAGTCGATTTAGAAGAGATAGGGGATCCAGTATTAGAATCGGAATTTAAAAGAGCTTTGGAGGACTTACGGTCAAATAAGGCAGAAGGGATAGATAACATTCCATCAGAATTTCTAAAATCGTTGGGGGAAGTGGCAACAAAACGACTATTCACTTTGGTGTGTAGAACATATGAGTCTGGCGACATACCATCTGACTTTCGGAAAAGCATCATCCACACAATTCCGAAGACAGCAAGAGCTGACGTGCGAGAATTATCGCACAATCAGCTTAACAGCTCATGCATCGAAGCTGCTTACAAGAATAATATACAGAAGAATGGAAAAGAAAACTGAGAATGCGCTAGGTGAAGATCAGTTTGGCTTTAGGAAAAGTAAAGAGACGAGAGAGGCAATTCTGACGTTACAACCAAGAGGGAATAATAAGAGTGGACGATCAAGAACGAAGTGCTCGTATTAAGAAGGGTCTAAGACAAGGCTGTAGCCTTTCGCCCCTACTCTTCAATCTGCACAACGAGGAATCAATGATGGAAATAAAAGAAAGGTTCAGGAGTGGAATTAAAATACAAGGTGAAAGGATATCAATGATACGATTCGCTGATGACATTGCTATCCTGAGTGAAAGTGAAGAAGAATTAAATGATCTGCTGAACGGAATGAACAGTCTAATAAGTACACAGTACGGTTTGAGAGTAAATCGGAGAAAGACGAAGGTAATGAGAAGTAGTAGAAATGAGAACAGCGAGAAACTTAACATCAGGATTGATGGTCACGAAGTCAATGAAGTTAAGGAATTCTGCTACCTAGGCAGTAAAATAACCAATGACGGACGGAGCAAGGAGGACATCGAAAGCAGACTCGCTATGGCAAAAAAGGCATTTCTGGCCAAGAGAAGTCTACTAATATCAAATACCGGCCTTAATTTGAGGAAGAAATTTCTGAGGATGTACGTCTGGATTACAGCATTGTATGGTAGTGAAACATGGACTGTGGGAAAACCGGAACAGAAGAGAATCGAAGCATTGGAGATGTGGTGCTATAGACGAATGTTGAAAATTAGGTGGAATGATAAGGTAAGGAATGAGGAGGTTCTATGCAGAATCGGAGAGGAAAGGAATATGTGGAAAACACTGATAAGGAGAAGGGACAGGATGATAGGACATCTGCTAAGACATGAGGGAATGACTTCCATGGTACCAGAGGGAGCTGTAGAGGGCAAAAACTGTAGAGGAAGACAGAGATTGGAATACGTCAAGCAAACAATTGAGGACGTAGGTTGCAAGTGCTACTCTGAGATGAAGAGGTTAGCACAGGAAAGGAATTCGTGGCGGGCCGCATCAAACCAGTCAGTAGACTGACGACAAAAAAAAAAAAGTCATTTTATCATCTGCAGATAATGTGTGAAGTTGTGGACGCTAGAAAACAAATTGCCAAGTGGATAAATCGAAACATTTCCGACGTATTCTTCTCTTTGAGTTCAATAGAGGGATGAGAGCAGCGCAGGCAAGTAGACTCATTTGCACCGTTTGTGGGAATAATGTCACTGGACAGAGCACGGCGAGAAAACGGTTTTCTCGTTTTAAGGAGTATCGTTTTGAGACGACTGTCTCTTCGAGTTCAAGAGGGCATTCAGCGTTTGATGAAGATCCTTTCAACCTGTGGTGTGCGTACTGTAAGACCTTCGGTACACACACCATCAGATTATTTGACTTGTCGCTCTAACGAAGTAGGCGAGTGTCAGCAATATGTCTCGTGGTCTTATAGTGGCGTGTTTATCTTCTGCCGTTAGGTCAGACGATAGAAATGCCACTTGCACGCTTAGAGTAGCAGATTGACGGTGACCAACTTTAAACGGAACTTGATTAATTTTCACACACATTTATTAAAATAATAACAAGCATAAAAATTACTTAACTTGGTTCTGGATGCTATTTACAATTGACAATCTGAAGTTCCATTGGTATTGATACGTTAATATTATTCTCACATATATCTCTGATACTTGACATATGTGTCTATACATTTATCTTCATGGCCATGTACAGGAATATGGTAATCTTATTAGGTGCAGACTGAAACTTGACTAGAGACTGGTACAGACAAATATAGAACTCGTACAGACTGGTACAGACTAATGCAGACTGGCACAGACTGGTGCAGACAAATGCAGATTGACTAATCGGAGGTCTGTACACTCGTTCTAATACCTCACGCATTCATGTATCTCTGCGCGAGTGCGATCTGTGAGGAGAAAAGTTTCTACGTAAGCAGCAATCTCATTGGCTGCATTACATATTAATATGCGGATCGGCGGAAGCAGAATTTGGTCCGTCTCTAAGGCAGCGCCATCTCGTAGTGCGGAGATGGACGAGGGCTGCGCCTGCGCTGTTGTGCTTAGCGGGCCGCGCTCTAGTGGGAAAGTTGTGTATGCGCTGACTACGCTTAACTATGTACACAACACAACCCATTAAGCCACACTGATCCAAGTCAGTGTACTCGAAAACTGGCAAATGTGATGAATTGTAATCATTCCACCATTGAGAGACATTTACATGCAATGGAGAAGGTTCAAAAATCGGATGTGTAGGTACCGCATTCTCGAAGCCAAAACTTGAAAAAAAAATCAGCGGGTGGCCATAAGTCGATCCCTGCTCGCTTGTAATCAATTGACTTGTCAAAAAAGCCGAATACTCCTATACTATATCGTTACTGGTGACGAGAGATGGCGTCTTGATGCTAACGTAGGGAAAAGAAAGGAATGGTTGAGCCCAAACAAAACAGCAAAGCAACAAAGACATGAGCCCATCCACAAAACAATGTTATGCATGAGGTGGAACAGCGATGGTGTGCTGTACGTTGCTTACCCGAGGTGTAACCATAACTGCTGACATTTATTGCCACCAACTAAGACTCGCTATGGCAAAAAAGGCATTTCTGGCCAAGAGAAGTCTACTAATATCAAATACCGGCCTTAATTTGAGGAAGAAATTTCTGAGGATGTACGTCTGGAGTACAGCATTGTATGATAGTGAAACATGGACTGTGGGAAAACCGGAACAGAAGAGAATCGAAGCATTGGAGATGTGGTGCTATAGACGAATGTTGAAAATTAGGTGGAATGATAAGGTAAGGAATGAGGAGGTTCTATGCAGAATCCAAGAACAACGACCGGGATAGCTGCGTGAAGTGATGGTGCTCCGCTATAATGCCGGCCTGCACTCTGCTACAATGACAGAAAACACTATGGGAAAGTCATTCTGTACCCACCTTGTTCACTTGATCTTGTGGCCTCAGATTTTCACCTTTCCCGCTTTCTGTCGAACAGCCCTTAAGGAATTTCCTTTCCGGATGAGAATGCGCTCCGTACATTACTAGACGAGCTCTTCACTTCTAAGCCACACGATTTCCATAGTCGAGGAATCGAAAAGTTACTGCAGCATTGACAGACTGTTGTAAATAGTCGAGGAGAATACATTATTGATGACTAAAGTTGAAAAGTCTATGTTAAATTGTTTCATAATATTTATATTTCGTGCTGTCACGCTGAATTATTTGCAATTAGTTTTTTGTCTGTCCCCATTCAGTGGTACACAATCACGTTAAGGTATTAGTTTTTCCAGCAAGCATCTAATCTTATGTACATTACCTACATTTTTTGCTTCCAAATATCCTTTGTCTCTTTATTATTTCCATGAATGAGTGAGTATATATGTTGAATTTGTCTTATATATATGGTAGCAGTACAGCATCTGGCTGTCTGCTGTGGTGGCAACAGTACAGCCAATGTAGGTTTCTCAGTTAAGGCAAAGAGATTTGTACGCTTTCGGTAGTCATTCGACAGTACTTAAGTTGGTGGTGGAAAGGATCCCTTTGGTCTGTGCCAATTACCTGCGGGAAGTTCGTTGCAGGGACAGCGTGAGCTCTGCACTCTAGACTGGACCTTGGGTGAGTGAAGATGGTAGTCTTAAGAGCGACCTGGCGCTGGTGAGTGTATTGATGCGTGATGGTGTGTAGCTATTGGAACTGATGTACCCGTTTGATTTGCTAGTTCGTTTTCAAGTCCGATAATCGAATTCTTATATTTTTCAGAGTGTAGTCACGGAAAAATTTCATGTGTTTAGGAAGGTTTTCGATCCTTGCTTCGTGTAATAAGAACTCGTGGCATAAGAAGTTCGTTATTCCAGCACAGGTTTAAAATTCAGTTGTCTGGCTTTTCTTTTAATTGGAATGTATGTGTGAAATTTTTTCGTGTGTATGTGTTTTATTTCTTCTACTTTTCATTTCGTTTCGGTTTCAAGAGTGTGTAGCTTTGTCCATGCCACGTGGCGGTAATTTCATCGCGTGCAATTTGAGGACTTCTTAAATGTGTTTTACTCTTAACTCCGCATGACTCGTATTTTATTGCCATTTGTGTCTATACAGTTTACATTTGTGTTCTTGAAGATTTCACGAGCCTTAGTGATTTTGCTTTCTTCATGATTATTCAACAGCATTTGCGGGTGTTTCCCACGACCGTAGTTCAGTTTCATGTGCAAGGTGATGCATATGAACTTCTTTGTTGGGCAGTGCTCCACAGACTTCGTATTAACAATAATTCAATCACAGCGATAGGGATGAACGTCTGAGCCTTTGATTTGTGATGGGCGCATTCTTTTTATATCTATTCTTGTATTTGTGAATCGTGTATGTTTGTGTGAACTTTTCCCATGCGCGCCTGAGATTTCCTTTTCATTTATCACCGCAATGTACCTCAGCACTCAATATAATAATAATAATATAAGTGAGTTAGTTAATGAAACAACAGGGTACAACAGATCATAGTTTAGAATTACGTTTATTTTAAATACGATGTTTTATTTTAATAAACTATGTTAAACTGTGATGACCGTTTCTCAGACAAACCCGTCCCCTTTTGTAAGATTATTTTTAATGCATCCCACCTTGCGTTTTTGAAGCGCAAAAGGCAGGCCTGATATTTGCGGACTTTGTCTGATTATCTTATTCTTTTTGTGGATGCTCAAGCTTCTGCTTGCTCTGAATTATTTGGTTTAACAGTTATAATTAAATATGTATTTATTAACGCGTTAGTTATGCTTACCTATTCAGTGATTAATCCAGATCTTATATTAAATTTCTCGAATTTTAATTAACTTGGGAGGCGACCCAGAAAAATCGTTTGGCACATAAAAGTTACAGTAGAATGCAGAGTTCCACAATGGCTAACTTTCCCCAGTTTCTGTTTGCAATATCCAGAAAACCATTCACCAGTTAATAACCATAAAAAGTCTCTGTTATGTATATCTGTTGTGTTTATTAAACTTACCGAAAAACGCTACGAACTTATGCGTCAACCTAATGTTAACAAATACTCTCCATAAATGTATATCACTATATCAACCCCCCCCCCTCCATCCCCCCTCCCGCCAACGATGAACCATGGACCTTGACGTTGCTAGGGAGGCCTGCGTGCCTCAGCGATATAGATGGCCGTACCGTAGGTGAAACCTCAACGGAGCGGTATCTGTTGAGAGGCCAGATAAACATGCGCTTCCTGAAGAGGGGCAGCAGCCTTTTCAGTAGTTGCAGGGGAAACAGTCTGAATCATTGACTGATCTGGCCTTGTAACATCAACCAAAACGGCATTGCTGTGCTGGTACTGCTAACGGCTGAAAGCATGGGGAAACTACAGCCATAAGTATTCCCGATGGCATGCAGCTCTACTGTATGATGATGGCATCATCTTGGGTAAAATATTCCGGAGGTAAAATAGTCCCCCATTCGGACCTCCGGTCGGGGACTACTCAGGAGGACGTTGCTATCACGAGAAACAAAACTGGCGTTCTACGGATGGGAGCGTGGAATGTCAGATCCCTTAATCTGGCGCGTAGGTTAGAAAATTTCAAAAGGGAAATGAGTAGGTTCAAGTTAGATACAGTGAGAATTAGAGAAGTTCGGTGGCATTGTAGCCAAGACAGACACGAAGTACACACCCACCACAGTAGCACAAGCTTATATGCCAGCTAGCTCAGCAATGAGGAGGAGATTAGGGAAATGTATGAGGAGGTAAAAGAAATTATTCAGATAGTTCAGGGAGACGAAAATTTAACTGTCATGGGGGATTGGAATTCGATAGTAGGAAAAGGAAGCGAAAGAAAAGGAGTAGGTGAATATAGACCGGAGAAAAGAATGAAAGAGGAAGTCGCCCTGTAGAATTTTCCTAAGAGTATAATTTTATCATAGCTAACACTTGGTTTGAGAATCATGAGAGAAGGCTGTATGCTTGAAAGAGACCTGGAGATTGATTATATAATGGTAAGAGAGATTTAGGATACAGATATCTTTGAGAAATGAAATAGTGAAGGTAGGAAATGATCAAGTAGGTAAAAAGACAAGGGCTTATGTAGCACAGCAGTTATTGAATTTAATCGATGAAAGGAAAAACATACGAGTAATAAATGAAGCAGGCCAAAGGGAATGCAAACGTCTCAAAAATGAGGGCGACAGGAAGTGCGGAATGGCTAAGCAGGTATGGTTAGACGACAAATGTAATGATGTAGGAGCATATATCACTAGGGGCAAGATAGATATTGCATACAGGAAAATGAAAGAGAATCACCTGTATGAATATGAAGAGCTCAGATGGGAAACCAGTCGTAAGCAAAGAAGGGAAAGCAGAAAGGAGGAAGGAGTATATAGAAGGTCTATACAAGGGAGATGTACTTAAGGGCAATATTATGGAAATGGAAGAGAACACAGAGGAAGAGGAGAAGGCAGATACGATACTGCGAGAAGAATTAGACAAAGCACTGAAAGACTTAAGTCGAAACAAGGACCCGGGAGTAGACAACATTGCGCTAGAGATACTGATAGCCTTTGGAGAGCCAGCCATGATAAAACTATTCCATTTGGTGAGCAAGATGTGTGAGACGGCGAAATGCCCTCAGACTTCAAGAAGAATATAATAATCCCAATCCCAAAGAAAGTAGGTGCTGACAGGTGAGAAAATTACCGACTATCAGTTTAATAAATCACGCCTGCAAAATACTAACACGAATTCTTTACAGCAAAATGGAAAAACTGGTAGAAGCCGATCTCGAGGAAGGTCAGTTTGGATTCCGGAGAAATGTAGGAACACGCGAAGCAATATTGACCCTACGACTTCTCATAGAAGACAGGATAAGGAAAGACAAACCTACGCTTATAGCATTAAATTCTAAAGATATCAGGCGTAAAATGAAGGGAGCGAAAGACTATTCACAATTTGTACCGAAAGAGTTGAGGGGCACGAAAGGAAAGCAGTGGTTGAGAAGGAATGAGACAGGGTTGTAGGCTATCCCCGATGTTATTAAGACTGTATATTGAGCAAGCAGTAAAGGAGAAAGGATAAACTTGGAGCAGGGATTGGAATCCATAGAGATGAAATAAAAACTTTGAGGCCTGCGGATGACACTGTAATTCTGTCAGAGACAGCGAAGGACTTGAAACAGCAATTGAACGAGGTGGACAGTATCTTGAAAGGAGGATATAAGATGAACATCAACGAAAGCAAAACGAGGATAATGGAATGTAGTCGAATTAAGTCGGGCGATGCTGAGGGAATTAGATGAGGAAATGAGACACTTAAAGTAGTAAACGAGTTTTGCTATTTGGGAAGCAAAACAACTGACTGGCAATGGCAAGTAAAGCAATTCTGGAGAAGAGAAATTTGTTAACATCGAGTATGGATTTAAGTGTCAGGAAGACTATTCTGAAAGTACTTGTATGGAGTGTAGCCATGTATGGAAGTGAATCATGGACGATAAACAGGTTAGAAAAGAAGAGAATAGAAGCTTTTGATATGTTGTGCTACAGAAGAATACTGAAGATTAGTTGGGTATATCACAGAACTAATGAGGAGGGAATGAATAGAATTGGGAAGAAGAGAACTTTGTGGTACAACCTGACTGAAAGAAGGGATCGGTTGGTAGGACACATTCTGAAGCATCAAGGGATCACCAGTTTAGTACTGGAGAGAAGAGGGGGGAGGGGGGGCGGTGGTAAAAATCGTAGAGGGAGACCAAGAGATGAATACAGTAAGCAGATTCAAAGGGATGTAGCTTGCAGCAGTAACTCGCAGATGAAGAGACTTACACATGAAATAGTAGCATGGAGAGCTGCATCAGACAGGTCTCTGGACTGAATGATGATGGTGATTGGCGTGTGGGGCGCTCAACTGCGCGGTTATCAGCGTCCGTACAAATTTCTCAGTCTAATCTCACCACTGTCACGAATGATGATGAAACGATGAGGACAACACAAACACCTAGTCGTCTCGAGGCAGATGAAAATCCATGACCTCGCCGGGAATCGAACCCGAGACCCCGTGCTCGGAAAGCGAGAACGCGGTCGCGAGACCACGAGCTGCGGACTCTTTGGACTGGAGGCCACAACAACAACAACATATCAATCACGACCTCTCTACTCGGAAATCCTAAGTGAACATCAGCCGTGAAAACGTATGACGTGATAAGGTATGAACGACATTATTCCCTACGAACAGTGGTTCAAATGGCTCTGAGCACTATGGGACTAAACATCTGTGGTCATCAGTCCCCTAGAACTTAGAACTACTTAAACCTAACTAATCTAAGGACATCACACACATCCATGCCCGAGGCAGGATTCGAACCTGCGACCGTAGCAGTCGCACGGTTCCGGACTGAGCGCCTAGAACCGCTAGACCACCGCGGCCGGCTGCGAACAGTAGATTGCTACATCCACTGCGTTGTGCCAAAGGAAATGACGTGGCAATTAAGAAGAAGTAGAGAGACCAAGACACGATACGCTATTGGTGCCATTTGGCAGATACTTATGTGGATCGGTGCGCCCGAGACGCCTGCCAAGGCAGAGCCTAACGTGCGGACACTCTGGGCTGACGTTGTTCAAAGCGGCCGAGCGGCTGGTGGGTGCGGCCGGCGTGTCAGATGGAGCGAGGCGACCTGCCGGACGTGGTGGGCCGTGAAGGCGGACAGGGCGCGCCTGCGCGGGCGGCCGGCTGGGCTCCGCCGCGTGTCCGCCGGGGTGACAGCTGCCGCCGAAATAGTGCCGCCGCCGCCGCCGCCGCCGTGTCCTCGCCTCGCTGGCCGAGTATTTCTGTCGCCACTCATCGAGCAGCAGTACCAGCACCGCGCACGCCGCCACGTCGCAGCGGTCCGCACCGCAGACACTTTAAGATGCTGCGTCTCCTACATCTCGTAACACAGTATAGCGTCCCCAGCGAAATAATAATAATACGAGGGCTATCCACAAAGTACATTACGTTATGGAATTAAAAATAAATAAAGTATTGGAATTTTTTAAAATTATATACAGATGAAAGCCACACTTAAATACTACTTTTATACATAGTTTCCATTTAAATTAAGGCACTTATCGTAGCGATGGACGAGCTTGGAAATTCCTTCGTCGTAAAATTCGGCCGCCTGCGCCTTCAACCACGTGGCGACTGTCTTTTGGGACGGAAAAGGTGTGATTTTTGTGGATTTCCTGGAAAGAGGCACTACAATAAACTCTCAAGGTATTGCCAAACTCTGCACAACCTCAGAAGAGCAATACAAAACAAGCGCAGGGGAGAGTTGGGCTCAAAGATCTTGCTGATTCACGACAACGCCCGGGCCCACACGGCAAATGCCACTCGTGAAGTTCTCGAATCTTTTAAGTGGGAGTTGTTTCCTCATCCGCCGTACAGTCCCGACCTGGCACCGAGCGACTTCCACCACTTATTCCCAGCAATGAAGAAGTGGTTGGCTATGCAGCGTTTTGATGACGACGCACAGCTTCAAGAAGAGGTAACCACGTGGTTGAAGGCGCAGGCGGCCGAATTTTACGACGAAGGAATTTCCAAGCTCGTCTATCGCTACGATAAGTGCCTTAATTTAAATGGCAACTATGTAGAAAAGTAGTATTTAAGTGTGGCTTTCATCTGTATATAATTTTAAAAAATTCCAATACTTTATTTATTTTTAATTCCAAAACGTTATGTACTTTGTGGATAGCCCTCGTAAAAGACTTAAAAGACAGTATTTATAAAGGAGAGACATTTAAAAATTGGGTAATATACATTTACTCATTTGTCCGTGTTATAATAATTTCTCTGTGTAAGTTTCGAGGGCAAAGAAATATAACAAAATGATCTAAAGAGACGAGAAGATACGCTCTTTTCTTAATTTTTTAGTCGTCTTCACTTCTTCTGTTGTCTTGATTGCGTGTAGACGGACATCTTGCGTGTGCTGGCAAATGTAAGCATATTTGTACTAATTAAGCAGATAATATATTGATTTAATATCATTGTTCACTTTTAATTTGTAAGAGGTGGTCCCGATTTCATGTCCGCCTTCCTGGAATTAACCTGCAATCGAATAATTTACAGTGCAACAATCGCAGCGGCGCCGGCCGAAGTGGCCGTGCGGTTAAAGGCGCTGCAGTCTGGAACCGCAAGACCGCTACGGTCGCAGGTTCGAATCCTGCCTCGGGCATGGATGTTTGTGATGTCCTTAGGTTAGTTAGGTTTAACTAGTTCTAAGTTCTAGGGGACTAATGACCTCAGCAGTTGAGTCCCATAGTGCTCAGAGCCATTTGAATCGCAGCGGCCGATGCAGCCAACGACGCCATTACGTGGCGATATTAACTTATAAAAAATTTAGCGGAAGCGAAAAACTCGCCCGCTATTAACATAATATACATTTTTCTCCACAGCCGCCCGACGTTGCAGAAAATACGTAGCTTTAAGATTTTTATTTTTAGTACAACAGCCCAGAGCCAGAGCCAGGACACCGACTACAATACAATGGTTAACGGAGGTAAGAAAAAATACTCTCGCGCGTGTGTGAGCAGCAATTGTAATTATTAACTAAAGATTTTTTGCTTTAAAGTGAACTGACTAGCCGAGGAAATTAATATGAAAAGTTTATTCCATTGTTCAATTTATATGCTCATGTTTTAAGATTCAGCGAGTCTAACATTCATTAACGTAACTACTAATTTAAGATTAATATTGTTAAAAAGGAGAACTTCACAAAAGCATTTAATCGTAAATCAAAATTGAATGAAATATCATTTTTATTAAGGCCCACCACGTAAGTCGGCAACAATCAAAATAATAATAATAATATATTAAACTACGACGGCCGACAGACGCGAGAATAGAAAAGCAGCAGGTTATTTTGTGTGTGGCTTAATTAGGTGTCCCATGTCCTCAGTCACACGCCACAGACTATAAGTTATTCTTCTTCTCCTTCTTTTTCCTCCTTCCCTTTCACCGGCGTCCCAAAGCTGTCGCCGCACTATACATCTTTGTCGCCAAATGCCTCGATCTCGTCATTCTTTCTCTTCCATTTCTCTTCCCTCCATCGCTTCTTGAGTATCACTTAGCCACACTCTGCGTGTTCTTCCTCTTCTCTGTCTTCCACGATGTTGTCATGAAAGTGCTCTCTTGGGCCATCTCTCTTCATCCATTCTTGTGGGATGCCCAAACCCTCATAGATGTCTTTCTTCTGTTTCGTCCGGATTATTATAATGAGTTTGCGTCCTTTCTCCTATTTCCTCATTTCTTACGTTGTCAAGTCGGCAAATCCTACGGGCTCTTCTCAAGTGGCCCATTTATAACGCCCTAAGTCTCTTTTTATTTCTTTCTGTGGCTTCCCAGCACTCTCTCCCATAGCTTGTTATTGGTTCAACGATGGATTTGTATAAATTAATCTTAAACTCATTTTTGAGGACCAAAGTAAAGAGTTTAATTTTTGGATAGCCGCCCTTCCCTGCATACTTCGTTATTGGGTATCTCTGTTACATTTTCCGTCACGTGATGGGATACTACCGAGGTACTTCAACTCTTTAGAAATTTTTTTTAATAAGACGTCCGTCAATTTCCTTGTTACTTCCCTCTTTTTCCACATCTCCTTATATTTCTTCGTTCGTCTCCGTAGCTGAGTGGTTTGTGAAGCTGACTGCCATGCGAGGCATGCGCGTTGGATTTTTTCTTGGCCAGAGGAGTGGAACGGGGTGCACTCAGCCTCGTGGCTCTGAAAGGCTGCATCCCGTCCGCATTAGTTTCGTACTGGGCCTTAGTAACGGCGAACTGTGGGCTGGCTCTTTTGAAACGTCGTAAGAAGGTGAGAGCGTAGAAGCTCTCTTCAGTTACTTGAACAGGTGACTGGAACGGAGTGGACTGTTATCATGCCAGAAATTATCCTGGATGTCAAACAAGCGTTAATTAAACAGCTCAGCAACCAGCTTTATGTTCATTCTAAAAAAAGGAAAAAAGAAGGAAAAGAAAAGAAAAACACTACAAAAGAATTATCCGAAGGGACGGCACACAAACAAATGATCACAGTTTCAGTAAAAATGGGCGATTTATTCCTGAGAATGGAATAATTCAAAGTGGACAAATATAGCAAGTCGATATTGCGTTGGTGTACCTCTGACCCTTACGGAATCAGTTATTCGGTTTGGCAGTGATTTGTAGAAGGGATATGACGCTTAGGGCTAGCTGGCCTGACTCCTTTAAGAGACAGTTGCATGATAGTGATCTCATCCAATTACTCCAACAATATTGGTTTGATACATTGTGCTTACTTATGCAGAACACATACAAGTTGTTAAACGAAAAGTATCACATATCTTGAGAGTTGGTAGTATGGAACACAAAACACAAAAATGTTGAGCAAACAATGTCACTAAAATGCATAACTTGACAGATGTAAACAAGTGTTCACCTTCGCAACTATGAAATAAATCTTTTCTACTGCAAGCTATTTGCCATTAAGAACGACGTGCCGAATGCAGTATACAAATGAGGAGTCATTTGTCAGCTGTTGCCCATGAGTGCAGTATGCAACAAACATTCGTTGATGTTGTTACTGTAAAGTGTATTCCCAGTTCTGGTTAAGTGCAGCGCGTACATTATTTATAATTAACGAGTTTAGAAATACAGGGAAAAGAAGACAAATAACAAAAATGGTTCAAATGGCTCTGAGCACTATAGGACTGAACATCTGAGGTCATCAGTCCCCTAGAACTTAGAACCACTTAATCCTAACCAACCTAAGGACATCACATACATCCATGCCCGTGGCAGGATTCGAACCTGCGACCGCAGCGGTCGCGCGGCTCCAGACTGAAGCACCTAGAACCGCTCGACCACAGCGGCCGGCGACAAATAACACTCAGTAACAGATGCTGTTCGTGATATGGACCCGAGTACACTGGCACTCCCATCCGAACCTCTAGATGTCACTGAGATCCGGTACCAAACGTTGTATGTAGAAAGAGCACCAACCGGAACACTTGTTTAGTTCGTGATATATGCTGTCGTCCAGTAGAACATGCGTAAACGTTAGTTAAAAGTAACGCCAGAACTACGGAGCTCAGGAAAGGGGTATCTGTGAGTGACAGTTTTGTAGATCTCACATGGGTCAGTTGGTAGAGCGTGAGGTCGTCGTGCCAAAGGTCCCGCTTTAAAACCTCAATTATGACAATTTGTTCTAACTGTTTACGCGTGAGACTGTTATATGGGAGAACATTTTCCTGGCATGTAAAAGGATTTTTCGGAGCTTGTAGCAATGTTCTTTTGGGAATCTGGTTTCGCTTCATTACTTAAAAGAAGCAAAACTATAGAGTACTTTTGTATGGATAGGTGTGGCGTTCTATCGGACATGTGCGACAGAACAGACAACACTAGTGTTGAAGCAACTAGTGCATTTGTAGTTTCACAGGATAAACATAAACGAAGGGAAGAGAAGGATAAAGAAACAATTGCATCACACGTGCGGAAGCATTAATAGTTCCATATAAAACTTTCACGCATAATACAGTAAAAAAAATATCATCATTGGCGTATCAATCCAAGACCCTTGGTACTACGATCTAATGTTCTACCAAATTCCCCACGGAATCTAGACATATTACTTACTCACAGTTATTCTCCTACTGTCCTCCGTAGTTCTGGTGTTACTTTTAATTATTGTCTACGCATGTTCTACTGGACGACAGCGCATACCACGAACTAAAAACGTGTTTCGGTTGATACTCTTTCTACATACAACGTTTGGTACGTATCTCAGTGTCTGACATCTAGAGGTTTGGGTGGGAGTTCCAGTGTACTCAGGTCCATATCACGAATAGAATTTGTTGTTGAATGTTGTTGGTCTTCTTTTCCCTGTATTTCTGAACTCTTTAATTAGAGATAATGTACGCGCTGCACTTAACTAGAACTGAGAATACAGTTTACAGCAACATCACTAACGAATGTTTGCTGCATACTGCATTCATGGACAACAGCTGACGAATGACTCCTCATTTGTTTACTGCATTCGGCACGTCGTTTTGAAGGGCAAAGAACCTGAAGTAGAAAAGATGTGTTTCAAAATTGGGAAGGTGAACACGTGCTATCGACGTACAATGTTTGGCAACGATATGAGTGTCTGACGTCTGGAGGTTTGGGTGTCAGTTTCTACATCGACAATTCTCAAAGAAAGTTAGTAAATCGATCCATACGTGAATAAATTAAGGAATAATTAAAACATCGTGAATAAAACTATAAATTTTGACACTGAAGTCTTAGATGCATTTGATGAGTTTTTTGCATTTAGCATTTTTGCGTTTGGGTTAGTTGAAGATGGATCCATGGGAAAATAAATGGATCCATGAGAAAAGAAATGCACAGTGTAAAAGTGCCTCGAGAGTTGTAGGTAAACAAAAAATTCAAGATGGAACTTCCAAAGTATAGTTCAAGTGCGTATTATCAGTTTTCTGTGCATGGCATGAACTTTCTGTATATTGAAATAAGCAAAGATATTATCTGGGGAGCTCCTGTACGTTTTTTTATGCCATCCATCCACCTTCAACCATGTCGTTCCCACGAATTCATCTAATTATAAGTCCCGCTCACTTCCATTTCATTTTCATTACAGTGTCAATCACGTCTTCCATTCATGAACGTACTGTTCATAGTCTTCAGCCCACATGTCGAACATTCAGGTCGCCGAAACTGAAATTAGATGTGATAACTCTCTATGAGGAGTCAGGAATTCCGACGGCAACATAAAAGTCTACTGTTGTTTAAGTGAAATGTATATTCTGATAAAGTTCATACTCACAAGAATTAATTTGGAAAATGATTAAAGCTAGCTCTATCGTACGCAGTGCTTGACACAGCTTAGAGACGATTTATACTATTTGTGCACTTGTCATACCGTTTTCTACGAATAGCGGGCAGCACACAAAGCAGAACATCGAAAACGAAACACGGACTTTCCAGTTAAATCGTCAGTCCAAGTAAGTTCGCTTTTACACAGTTTCACAAGATGTACGCGATACCTCAATCGATTGAAAGAACAAACACGTCAGTCATCATTACCGCCATCCGAGGCTTGAGCGGACACGGACGCGGGAGAACCACGGCGCACCCCGTGGCAGTGCGTAACACATCACATATGGCTGACGATGACCGAATTATCTTCTCACTGCAGACACCTCAGTCTTTGTATATTCGCAGTGCAGATGCGAAGGAACCATTCATGCAAAATTGCTTCAAGCGTCGGCAATAGTGCTAACCAGCACCCTTTTTTTTACAACAAACTTATTTATGTCGTTGTTAGTTGAAGACATACAGTTTTTCTCTAACTAAATCTATATTCTGTTTATATTCTGTACAATTCTCAGCTAAACAAATTTTAAACTTAAACATCAAGTACTTTTCAAACGGAACTCAGGGTTGATAGAGGCCTCTGAACTGACTCTTTGAAATTTCTGTGCCTTTATTGAATTAGAGTACCCCAGTTAAAGTTGGTATAGTTTCATTATTACTTTTATAAAATACAGTGGTATCATTTTAGCTTCGTATCTTATGTACTAAGATAGGTTAATCTCGTTCATTTTTATTGTTTTTGGCATAAAAATGGTTTTTACTTAATAATTAAAAAAGTAAAAAAGGTAGCTTCCTGAAAATATCTGCAGAATGTGTTTATAACCAACTGAACCGAATTCCAAAATTAAAACTTTCCAAGTGTTATGCACTTTCAAAAATCCGGAAAAACTGGAGTTTTGAAGAAACTAATTATCGGTTCATGCTGAGATTCTAAACCTTCGTCGTTGTCTCAGTTTTCCGTAAGCTTTGTAATAATATTCAAACATTTAATTTTACTTAAGACTAGTACACAATATTTGTGTTCACTTTGTGCATGGCATGCATTAGGCTCTGTCCCCTTGATCTTGGCTGAGCGACAGAGAAAAATCAGTGTCTCTCTCGCCACACGCGGTATACCGATAAGCGCCTGCTTTACCACACGCCTTTGGAAAGATATTCCGCCTTGTGGAAGACACTGTTTGTTTTTCTTTGCCCACACATGTTTCAGAACATTTTGGGATACCTTCAGTAGGACTATTTGAATGGTCAGTTTCATGTTCAGAACGATGGACTTCTCTCTGTCTGCCCATTATGATTTATACCACGACCAACCACTTGTCTTTATTTCTATAATGAAAAATCTGGAGACCGTCGTAGTGAAGTAAAATGGTCTACAGATTTTTCACTAGATAAATATTGACAGGTGGTTGGCCGTGGCCTAGATGAAGGAATCATCCAGTAATTTGACGGAGATGGTTTAAGAAAACCACAGAAAACCTAAATCAAGATGACCAGACAGAACAAACTCCATGAACCTGAGTATGAAAATGAGCAATAAAAATAAATCCCACTGAAGATAACACAAACAGTATTGACAAATGTTTAGCTAAAGAAAAACAAAGAAGCAGAGTCATCTTGCATGAGGTGGAATATCTCACCATTTCTTCTCAGCAAGCACAGAAAGGAAGAAGAGTATAAACGTCCAAAAAGATGTCTATTAATCTACCTTCCAAAAGGTATTGTGTGGATAACAATTAATCAGTGGACAGAATAAGATTGTGCACTTCTTGTCAATTTTAGGGGAAGTTTGTTATCAGCGGTCCACCTATATAGAATATGTAATCAAACCATCGGTTATTGTAATAAAAATTGTATTTTCTGTGTAACTTGAAACCTATCTTTTGCATTTCACTGTAGTACTGACAGAAGTTACAGATATTCCCTGTTTATGAAACATCTGTATTAAAGAACAAAAGAACTTTGTTTCTGGCGATGGGTTTCCCGCACTGGGCCAGACACTTTACGTGAATGGGCTATAGTGTAACCGTTGTTCAAATGGTCAAATGTGTGTGAAATCTTATGGGACTTAACTGCCAGGGTCATCAGTCCCTAAGCTTACACACTACTTAACCTAAATTACCCTAAGGACAAACACACACACCCATGCCCGAGGGAGGACTCGAACCTCCGCCGGGACCAGCCGCACAGCCCATGACTGCAGCGCCTTGGACCGCTCGGCTAATCCCGCGCGGCTAACCGTTGTTAAATACTACACATACACATCTGAATAAGTGCCCACAAATTTCAAATTTTTTGTTTTAGCAATTTTTTTGGCTTCTGAAATTCAATAACATGTATTCGAAACCAAGGTGGCTAAAACTAAAATGTCGCCTTCGAAGATAAAAAAAAATAACATGTTTGACTAATTATCAAAACACGTACAAATTATTAGAAACTGTCACTTGAATTTTGTTCATAGTGACTTACTTAGGACTAAGGCTAGACAAAATTCGAGCTGGCTCTTTCAAGGCAACTCACACTGCAGCGTTCAGTAATACCGCGTCTCCGTCCACAGCACATGACTTTATATGGTGAATATGAAAAAATGGTTTCAATTGTTCGTACTTCCAATGAGGGCAGGGGAAATTTAATGACTATTACCACGTCAGTACGACGTATTAATCGTTAATACTAGTCCATTACAAGAACATAGTCCAAATCATTTTTTATTGTTGTTTTGTATCTTCGTGGAACAATTCACGAGTAAGGTGGCGAATGTTTGGCAACACAGAGTACACTTACTGACTGGTAGTACGCGCCTATTGTTAATATCCACAGAGAAATCGAAGTGGCCCATTGAAGGAACCAGTCCATCGACAGCGACCTTCCGAGCGGTCTAAGGCGCTGCAGTCATGGACTGTGCGGCTGGTCCGGGCGGAGGTTCGAGTCCTCCCTCGGGCATGGGTGTGTGTGTTTGTCCTTAGGATAATTTAGGTTAAGTAGTGTGTAAGTTTAGGGACTGATGACCTTAGAAGTTAAGTCCCATAAGATTTCACACACATTTGAACTTTATTTTTTTTTTGACAGCGCCCTTACCCAAATTCTCGGGGCACAACACGTCTTCAGTTTTACCGAATCAGTTGCCGGTGTAACAAAAACGCCGATTTTAGAACCTCACCCAGTCTCGGATGAATATCTTCGGACTCCCGTAGCGTTGATGTAGATAAATGTGCAAGGAGAGTGCTCGAGAGAGCGGATGAGATACTGCTAAGTGAATAGGAACTAGCGAGAGCAGGACCTCGGCAGTGGCCGTTGTGGCGCAGCGTTAGGTAACTTCTGTCAGCAGAGGCGGCGCGGCGCGCTGCGGAAGATTTAGGGCGGCGGTGCGCCGGTGGCGGCGGCGGCCGGCGAGGGTTATGTTCGGCCCTGCCTGCTGCCGGGAGAGTAATGCGGGCGCGGCCACGGGGTCCTGCCCAGTCAGAGGTTAGGCTCTTGGCACGGCGTTCCGCAGACCGCGCCGCCGAGGCTCCGCTCGCCTCCGGGAGATCGATGCCGATAGCCGCCACCCACTTCATATCCCCGCGCCCCGCCCACAATATAAATTTCCCCGATATTCGCCCGGTCGTGTCATTCGGAATGGGGCCGTTTTCTCCCCCACCCCTCTCTCTTCCTCTCTCTTTTCCTCCGAGGGCCTCTCGGCGAGAGAAAAACCTAATGGTTATTGCCTTTCTAGAGCGGACATATTGCGTTCCATCTAGCGCAATGTGTGCTGCCTATACATCAGGCGGCGGTGGACCCGACGGTCATATCCGCGCTCGCCGCCTCCTCCTCCTCCTCCTCCTGTTCTTCCCCACTTCTTCCGGCGCGGTGGAAGCGCAGTAACGGAACAGCGGAGCGGAAACCCGGGCGGCGGCGCGAGGTGGCGGCCGGAATGAAGGAACACCGGATTACCGCTGAGTGGTTGTAACGCTGTCCGCCGCTTAACTAAGACTTATCGCCTCGGATGGGGCAATGAATCGCATTTTATGTGCGGACGAAATTTTCGGGAAGGAAAAAAGTTTTTTTTCCCCCTTCCCCCCCGTCTTCTCCATCCACCGCGTCGTGTAAGAGACGAGCAGGGGGAGGGAGGGGCAGAGAGAGAGAGAGAGGTGGGCCTGAGGAACCGTGCGAGGGTTGAAGAGGGGAGAGGGGGCGTTGGCACTTTATGTAGCTCGCAGTTTCTTGTTTACGGTCAGGGCGGGGGCACTCTGTTCTTTATGGCTGCAGCCACCCACCCGGGCGAAATCCGAAGAGGGTGACTGGCGGCAATGGATATTGTACTCCTTGCGCACGATCCGAGTCGGAATGGTCACTTTTAGGGCAAAGATTATATTGGATGAGCGGTGGAAGAAGGAGGTCATTTAAATGCAGGGCGATGGCTGAACTATATACAGTCCAACAGCTCTGGAAATCCCACGTGGGGGCTGTACATCTGCCGACGTGTCAGAAGCTGATGTACGACCCTTGCGTTATTAACATCGGTTTCTCCTCCCGTAGCCGTGTTCTGGACCCTCAATGGCTACAAAAACTGCTGACGGGAACATCGGCGATTTGTCATACGGCTCCCCTCCTGTATCGCAGAACGCCTTCCTTTCCCCTGCTTGTAAGGGCCTATTACGAGTCTTCCTGAATGGAG
This sequence comes from Schistocerca serialis cubense, assembly GCF_023864345.2. Classification (NCBI taxonomy): domain Eukaryota; kingdom Metazoa; phylum Arthropoda; class Insecta; order Orthoptera; family Acrididae; genus Schistocerca; species Schistocerca serialis. The sequence goes on from NC_064642.1 coordinate 338,048,621, forward strand.
GAACGTCATTGCGAATAAACGTCATTTGAGACCTTCCACAATTTCTGTAACTGGCTTCATAAACAACGCAGAATTTTTACGTCTTGTTTCCGACATTTACCGGTATTCGTCGAGAGAAGTAAATTCCAGAAAGAAGTACTGCTGAAAAGATGAATGTACCTGCTCAGTCTAAGTCAATCAAATCAACACAGTACACCTTATTGTACAAAAAGGCCATTTGTATGTGACATCATTAGTCGCTCACCAGAGACTGCGGAAGGAACAACAGAGTTTAAATTTCCGTCGACATTAAGGACAGTAGAGAAAGGACAGCAGCTCAACTGAGCAAAAGCGGTGGTTGCACTGAGGCGGAGCTCAACTGAAGGATTCCTATCGACATTAGCTTGAAAAGAATTTCAGACGTTATATCAAACGTGCCTTAGGGTGACCATACATACATCTGAATCATTTTCCTTCTGAAACAGTCGGAATCAAGTACCTTCAATGAGTCATCCCATCACTTGCCACATGGCTAAGGTATTAGCATGTGGCCTTTTGGAGCAGTTTAATAAGGACGTTTCGATAGATCAAACCTATGTATCAGTTGGTAACTCAATCTGACACACTTAATATGTCCGGAAATTTGTTTACAACGTACACTACACTGTATAGGGATACTTTTTGAATGTAAGATGTGTGATGTCATGCTAACAAAAGCACAGACTATTTTTTAGTTCGGGAAACCACAGCTCAGATTATAAACTGTTACTGTAAAAAAAGTTCCAAAAATTCTCCAAAATGAACTTACAAAATCCTTTTTCGTTTTCTTTTCTTTCTCTTTTTGAAAATGAATGGACTTTTAAAGGACGCATTAGCTGTTTACGGGTTCCTTTGTTAGGCAATACAACCAGTTTTACGCCATACGGGTGCATCATCAGGTCATAATCCGTATTGAATACAACAAATGTTTTTATAAAATCTGTTAATACATAGTGTATAATAGTGAGAAAGAGGAACATGTTCTTACTGGAAACTTCTCACTTCGTAACACTAGAGAGAATTTACGATGTCCCAACGCTCAAGTTAACTCCGTTACCTCTTAAATGTTGGCTAAGCTTGGAATTTATACAGCATAAGGTGAATGTCGAAAGCGTCAGAACTCATGCTCCAATAAAATATCTTGCGAGCGAGAGCAAATCATTGCCAATTATAACGTATAGGGGAGAATCAGTGATAATGCCCAATCATGCTCCAATAAAATACCTAGGGAACAAGAGCAAATCACTGCAAATTAAAAAATTTAAGGCAGAAAGATTGCTAATGGACGCCGTGTAGAGAAAGAGGTCACTCACCAAAGCTGAGCTACAACAGATTCAAGGATTAGAAACTTTACTCCTTACTAAACATTGTTCTAAAACGCAGTCCACATTAAAAGACGAGTGCAGTTAGCACATGCAAAACCTCCGACAGGTGGCTAAAACCATAGTTCATGTAGATCACCTGAAAACAAACATGGAAACTGTACTAAAACAGTGGCGTAGGAACTATGAGCAGCCGAATGCTGGGTACCATTCAAGATGGACTACTCTCAATAGCCTGGTGGAAGAACATATGACGATGAGTACTTTCATAGCTCCTTGGCAGTTAGCTTAGCACAGTTTTATTGATAAGTCTCCAAATAGTTTTTTTTATCAGTTCTTCCCGGTTAATAAGTGTTCGCTTGTTGCCCCATTTTCTCGCTATTTGTGTTCGACTACACTCGGTTAAAAAAAATTAGTTTCGTTTTTGTAGCTGATTTACATGAACTATGGTTTAATCCTTCTGGCGTAGATCTTGCATGTGCTAAGTGTACTCCTCTTTTCTTGTGGACTGCATTTTAGGACCATGATTAATAAGGATTCAACTTTTTTTGACCTTGAGTAGTATAACACATCTTTGGTGAGTGACCTCTTTCTCTACACGGAGTCCACTACCACAGTTTCCGCCCTATATATTTCAATTTTTGTTTCTCCTATACGTGATCTAATTTGCTGTGATTTGATCTCGTTCAGTGGGTATTTTGTTGGAGCATTAGTTCTGACGCTTTCGACGTTCACTTTATGGTGTGTAAATTCCATGTTTAGCCATTTGATGGTCAACCTGTATACGGCTAAAGCGGCCCTGAAGAATTTTCGTTCATTATCAAAAACATTTTTAAAAGATTTTTAAGATCATTTTGGAGAATTTTTGGAAATGTCTTTACAGTAGCAACTGGAGAAAGCGTTCAGTGAGAGAAACAAATGTTTGACTGTAGTTCATATATGATCTACAGAGATGTAGCTTATCTGTGAGGATTGCAGTTTATGTTAAATTTTCGTGATTGCTCTTGAATAATACTATTTCTAGATTGCGATCTTACGTCCCAATGACTGAATAAGTCGTGCACATTTATACGTAAATGCTTACCTTTACTCAGCACGAGGATGTTAGTGAAATTAGTAGCAGACATGAATTTTTAACAATGAAGTAGAAATAATGCACGTGTCATTTAGGGAAGATCTTTCAGTAGCGGACTTAGTGAATATCTCACAAGTCCTATGTTCACATCTTACAAGGACAAGGTTGAGAAAACTGGTAAGCACAAACATGTTGGTAATACTTTTTTGTGCAGCATGAGTGACTACTAGGAGAAAGTTGATGGCATATGACACTGGTAGTTGATACTGACTGTCATACAGCGTATGAAAGTTCATCTAATATCAATGTATGTCAAATGTTGTTGACTACCGACAGTAACGAGCGAGCTGTCGCAGTGGTTAGCACACTGAACTCGCATTCGGGAGGACGACGGTTCAATCTAGCGTCCGGCCACACTGATTTAGGTTTTCCGTGATTTCCATAAATCGCTCCAGGCAAATGTCGGGATGGTTCCTCTGAAAGGGCACGGCCGACTTCCTTCCCCATCCTTCCCTAATCTGACGGGACCAATGACCTCGCTGTTTGGTCTCTTCCGCCAAACAACCCAACCCAACTACCGACAGTAAGGCATGGAGCTTTAACGCCGAAAAACCATTCAGAAGCTGAGTATCGCGCAGCGGCCGAGGAGACATGCCTGTTGAGAATTACTAGGATCAAAGTATAGACGAAAGTTGATGACGTAATTATAACTTTAATTAAATATAAATGGGCATTACCTATTGGTAGATGAATCAGCGGTAAAGTATGGATAAAGAAAGTTCTTTTCGGTGTTCCACGAGATAAGAAAAACCCGGGACGGTGACAAGATTAAAGGGCGACGTTCATGAAAAAGATGCACTGTAACCACAATTCTGAAGATACGGCAATAAAATTTTATATCATACTTTGCATGAAATTAAGACATTTACTGTTACGTTCCCTGCATTATGTATACTTAACTTTTTTCCCTGAATTTAAAAATTTCACTTTCAAATAATAATGTATGTTTTTCTCAAAGACAGTTCTAGAGATTTCTACAAAACTTTCTCTGTTTATTCTCTTTGTAAGTAGTAATCTTCTCTCACAAGGTTTTTTGAATATATCGAAGAGGAGAATTTTAATAATTTTTTATTGTGATTCTGTAAGTGTAATATAAAATTCATGCAGAATTCCAAGCACTTTGCTCCAAATCTAGCTTACACTCAGAATATCAAAATTTACTCCTAAGGGGGTTAGGACGTGAAACGGGCCGACTTGGAGCAGGAAAGGCTCCACAGGGCGTTTTAATTTTCAATGTCTATACTTTTACGAATAAATTCATAAAACTTCATAAACATGAACAGGAAGGATTCAACATTCACACTCATAGCAGTGGAAGTTCAAAAACATAGCAAAATAATTTGTTTTTAGATGTGAAATTTTATTATATTTTCACTTACTGTTGGCTGCATTAGTTGCTATAGGTTTGCTTTTTTCATAAGTAAAAGAGATTCTTCGATAATTTTCGCACAGTATACAGACCTTACTTACTGGTTTATGAAACTCCAGGATTTTCCAAATCTATGAAAAAATGTGCTAATAATTGAAATAATTAACTATAAAATTCGAGTTTTTTCTAAACAGGAAGTTTAAAATCTAATAGCTCATTGCTTTTTTCATAAATTAAATAAGTTCTAGAGTTTCATGCACCTGTAAGTATGGTTTGTATGCTGTGCAGAATTCATCAAAGAATCTGTCTTACTTATGAAGAAAAGTGAGCCTATAGCAACAAATGCAGCCAATAGAAAGTGAAAAAATGATGAAATTTCACATGTTAAAAGTTTATTTTGTTATGATCTTGAACTTCCACTGCTACGAGTATGAATTCTGAATCCTTCCTGGACATGCTGACGAAGTGTTATGAATTTGTATGTAAAAGTATAGGCACTGGAAATTAAAATGTCCTGTGGTGCCCCTGCTGCTCCAAGTCGGCCCGTTTGCGTCCTACCCCACTTATTTATTGAGTTTATAGAAATAAAGGTATAAAATTGCATAATTCTATCCATGATATTTTCTGAGAAAAAGATACACAAACTTTAAAAAACGAAATTTTCGGGAAATGCTATTTAAAATTCAACGTGAGCTTTTCTCTTATGTTACCTCTTCAGAACGCCCCATATTTGTATTTAGGGTTCTCTTTCCCTTGAAGGCTTCTCTTCTGGTGTATTTTTTCTCATTTCCTTCCTTTACCACGTCTTCAATTGACTTTTAGCTGCGGAAAGGCGGTATAAATTTATTTTTCTGAAGGTTTCTCGATTGAAATTTCCTGTCTTAAAGCCAGTTCTCTCTAACGCCGTCATCCTACCTACGTTATAATCACGAAAAACAAGAAATACATCATAAGTCGCAATTTTGGCAACTGTAGCAGATGATAATGTGGTTTTAGACCATAGTTTCCATACGAGTGAATGTAGAGACTCACTTGGATTCTGAGTTTTGCCATGAACACACATTTTTAGGAATTCACGATGGGCCGTACACTTGTAATTAGGTTTCAAACATCCGGCTACAATTTGGAAGACACTCCTTGTGAATGTAAGGTGCTGTTATCCCTCTGAGCTGTAAATATTGAACCGTTGCTTCAGAAAGTGGGCATGATAGGAAGATCACGTCACACATTTAATTATTTTTCAGACACTTAACGTGCAATTACATCATTGCAGCTTTGGGAACTTCGACTAATAAATGAAAATTAATCTGAAAATTGATATTTTCGCTCGACTTTCATGAACGTTCCCCTTAAAGGTCAATGGACGATGTTAGAATACAGGCAGTTGCCTAAATGTTCAGTGATTATGATTGGCTGGCATTATATTCGTTGTTTCTGGACGATGTGTACCTCGGAAATGCGCCTGGGAGGACACATCACAGCAGTGGATTAGAGAGGAGCTCAGTAACCACTGGGAGCTCGGTTTTGTGGATTTTGGTGCAGCAACCAATCAAAAAAGTTGTAATAAGGCAAAAAGTGGGGCCGGGTAGGGGAGTGTGTGGGGAGTGCGAGCAGTCGGAGTTAGCCTGGTGCAGGTGTCTCGAAGGGTGGATGGCAGTGCAGACTGCAGCGACAGAAGGTGGGGAGTAAGTGAGCAACCAGCCCGCCCGACTATCCGCACGGTCTAACTCGCTGCTTCAGTAGCCGGAATACTTGCCAGCCTCCGGCACGAATTGGCCTGACGGATTACTGTCGAGGGCCGGTGTGCCGGCCAGCCTGTGGGTGGTTTTTAAGGTGGTTTTCCATCTACCTCGACGAATGCGGGCTGGTTACCCGTATTCCGCCTCAGTTACACCATGTTGGCGACTGCTGCACAAACACTGTCTCGACGTACGCGTACACCATAATTACTCTACCACGCAATCATTTGCGGTACACTCGGCTGGTATTAGACGGTCTCGCGGAGGAGCGGATGGGGGGGGGGGGGGGAAGGGAGGGAGGGGCGGTCCACTGGGGGCCGAACCGCACAATAAGCCTGAGTTCGGTAAGGGGCGGCGGTGGGGTGGGTGGACGGCTGTGGCCTGTTGTGCGGTTGTGAACCACTGAGGACTACGGCGGGACGAAGCCTCTCCGTCGTTTCTAGGTCCCCGGTTTAATACACAATACACAAAGTGAGCAACCAGCACGAAGGAAGGGGTTGGCAGTTCTACCAAAAGCGGCAGATTACAGACAGGCACAGTTCTCGCAGTTTGTGGATGAGAGAAATTAATTCTGTTCGGTAGAAGAGTGGCGGACATACGCGTAATTTTCTACTATAGCAACTGATTTTCTGGAGCATCTTAGAGCTTCTAAGAATGTTTCTGAAACTTAGTTAAGCCTTATCCTAAAAAGTTAGTGGAGGTACGCGGAGAAGACTTAGTGAAGATAAATTAAAGAGTTTCACTTTGAATTTATAATGATGCCTCCTTCTCACAAGTTAATCGTCCCTTCTTTAAGTTTTTTGGAATGTTTCATGGTGTCGCTGTGCTTCCTACGTCCGCCATAATTTTTGTGTGCGGCAGATACAATTGAACAAAATCGATATTAATGTAGCTTTATTTTTTGTTGTTATTCTTCCGGCGATGATGCCCCTGCAGTTCTCAGATCCTATGAACGGATGTTGGGTCTTCGAGACAGGAGGACCTGATCATTCATGTTTAGAAAGTTGTCCTTTGTCTCACGATGTGAACCCTTTATTATGAAGCTGATGATACACTTGCTTTTAGTTCGACGTATTGGGGAGGATACCGGAGGCAGCTTAAGGTGATTTATTTACGATGCTAAGTAAAATAGGGACACAACTTCCTAATATATGTATCTTGCGAGTCGAGCACGATGATAAAAATTAGATGAACAAAGCTCATACGGAGGGGCTTATCAACTGACGTTCTTTCCAAACGCAGGTTACTGATGGATCATGGAAGATGTAACTGATAGTGGTAAATGATAGTGGTGCACAAAGCGTCCATGGTCATTTGCTGTAAGATGACTGGCGGAGTATAGACGTACGAGGCGTGTGAGAAAAATAGTGAAGCTGATTTCTCATTCACCAAAGTTTTCACTTTTTTTTTCAGGCAACAATATTGTGCCCTTTCGCAACTATTTACCGGCGTAGTCGTTGTTCCCAGTGTTGGTAGCAGCACTAAAAGTCTTAAACTCGTAGAGCCTTTAACATGTCGATCACATTCTTTTGAATGTTCTCCAGAGTCCCTAAATGACGTCCTTTTAAGACATTTTTCGATTTCGGGGAAAGAAGAATGTCACAGAGACTCAGACTAGGTGAACAGCATGGGGGAGGGGGGCAGGGGAGGCTGTAAAACAACAGAAATGGCTATAAAGGTAAAAAAAAAAAAATCCGTGACAGAAGTGGCCAAATGACATGGAGCGTTGTAATGATGCCAGCACCCACTTGTCTGCAGTGTCCGGTGTTACTCGATTCACCCTCTTCCTGAGCTTTTCGGAGACATCGTTGTAAAACACTTCGTTTACAGTTTGTCGTGGAGAAACTGTCTCACATGAACACGCGCACGTTCGATGTTACCGTCGATTTTTGAAGTTGGACTCCCTGAGGGAGTTTCACCTTCAACGTGTTCTCGGCCTTCCACAAATGATTTTTGCCATCGAAACACTTATTCTGTTGATAATGAATATTCCCCATCGGCTTGTTTCAAGTATTCAGGGGTCACGGTCGCGGATTCCCTAAGTTTAACACAGAACTTGATTGCATACCATTCTGTAAATTTCGCCGTTCTATTTTCGTAGCACACAACGAAAAGACAAAATCAGATAATGGAAAATCCAGGATGGAACAGTGAGAACGTTATGAAAAAGATAGGTTGCTACTGATCACATACCGGAGATACTAAGTCGCAGATAGGCACAACGAAAAGATTGTCAAACAAGTAAGCTGTCGGCCAAAAAGCCTTCATCGGAATTAGACAACATACACAAACACACATATACACACACACACAAACCCAACTCACACACAGGATCATTATCTCTGGATACCTTGTTTGACAGTCTTTTTGTTGTGCCTATCTGCGACTCAGCATTTCCGCTATATGGTCAATAGCAGTCAATCCCTTTCATAAGACTTTAGTTACAACAAAAACGCAGCTTCACTGATGGCACTCATCTGTACGGAGCTGAAACTCTGACTGAGCATTTGGAAGGGACGAACACACCGATCTACACAAGCAGAACAATACAGCGTTGCCATATCGCTTGCAGTGTTGTCAGTCTCGTTACTTCTCTCACACACCTCGTAGATGTAGAGTAAGGCAGACGGCGCCTCCTCGGCCAAAGTAAGACGGAGCGGTCAACGGCACTGTGCATCGCCGCCTCTCCAGGGCTGGACCGGCTGTCAGGCTGAGGTGGCCGCTGTCGGACGCGGCGCCGCGGTGACAGCTGGTCCGCTGTCAGCGGCGACAGCCTACAGCCTACACACGCACACGCACACAACACGCAGGTCTGCTGATTAACGGCCCGCGCCGTCCCGCTCTAATTACAGCCTAATTCTGGCCACCTCACGCTCCTCTCTGCCCGGCCACGCTGCCGCCACGTACCACACAAATCCCTTTCCGCAGTTACCCCACTGGCAAATTGTAACCACGCTGGCTTCGAAAAAACGTAATTCCACAGTTGTTATATCGAAACTCTCCTGCGCTTCTCTATAATTGCCAAGTCTGGTGGGTACTGCTAAAACTAGTGTATTCTGATAGCTGCGTGAACGAAACGATGTCTGACGGAATACGTCTGCGTGAACGGAAATGATATCTGACGGAATACGTCCTGAAATTACTATACGCTGACTCGACAGAAGTCACGGGACAGCGATATGCATATACAAAAATGGTTGTAGTATCGCGCATACGAAGTATGAAGTGGTAATGCATTGGCAGATATGTAGTTTGTTCAAAAATACGAGTAGTTCAAATGGCTCTAAGCACTATAGGACTTAACTTCTGAAGTCATTAGTCCCCTAGAACTTAGAACTACTTAAACCTAACTAACCTAAGGACATCACACACATCCATGCCCGAGGCAGGATTCCAACCTGCGACCGTAGCCGTCACGCGGTTCCAGACTGTCATGCCTAGAAACGCTCGGCCAGCCCGGCGGCTGTAGTTTGTACTCAGGCGATTCGTGTGAGAAGGTGTCCGATGTTCCGGTGTGACTATTACCGCACGACGGAAATTAACAGACTCGGAACGCGGAAAGGTAGATGGAGCTAGACGCACGGGACATTCCACATGGAAATACACTACCGGCCATTAAAATTGCTACACCACGAAGATGACGTGCTACAAACGCGAAATTTAACCGACGGAAGAAGATGCTGTGATATGCAAATGATTAGCTTTTCAGAGCATTCACACAAGGTTGGCGCCGGTGGTGACACCTACAACGGTCTGACATGAGGAAAGTTTCCAACCGATTTCTCATACACAAACAGCAGTTGACCGGCGTTGCCTGGTGAAACGTCGTTGTGATGCCTCGTGTAAGGTGGAGAAATGCGTACCTTCACGTTTCCGACTTTGATAAAGGTCGGATTGTAGCCTATCGCGATTACGGTTTATCGTATCGCCACATTGCTGCTCGCGTTGGTCGAGATCCAATGACTGTTAGCAGAATATGGAATCGGTGGATTCAGGAGGGTAATACGGAACGCCGTGCAGGATCACAACGGCCTCGTATCACTAGCAGTCGAGATGACAGGCAGCTTATCCGCATGGCTGTAACGGATCGTGCAGCCACGTCTCGATCCCTGAGTCAACAGATGGGGACGTTTCCAAGACAACAACCATCTGCACGAACAGTTCGACGACGTTTGCAGCAGCATGGGCTATCAGGTAGGAGACCACGGCTGCGGTTACCCTTGACGCTGCATCACAGACAGGAGCGCCTGCGATGGTGTACTCGACGACGAATCTGGGTGCACAAATGGCAAAACGTCATTTTTTCGGATGAATCCAGGTTCTGTTTACAGCATCATGATGGGCGCATCCGTGTTTGGCGACATCGCGCCATACTGGCGTATCACCCGGCGTGATGGTATGGGGTGCCATTGGTTACACGTCTCGGTCACCTCTCGTTCGCATTGACGGCACATTCAACAGTGGATGTTTCATTTCATATGTGTTACGACCCGTGTCTCTACCCTTCATTCGATCCCTGCGAAACCCTACATTTCAGCAGGATAATGCATGACCGCATGTTGCAAGTCCTGTACAGGCCTTTCTGGATACAGAAAATGTTTGACTGCTACCCTGGCCAGCACATTCTGCAGATTTCTCACCAATTGAAAACGTCTGGTCAATGGTGGCCGAGAAAACGGCTCGTCACAATACGCCAGTCACTACTCTTGATGAACTGTGGTATCGTGTTGAAGCTGCATGGACAGCTGTACATGTACATGCCATCCAAGCTCTGTTTGACTCAATGCCCAGGCGTATCGCCGGCCGGTGTGGCCGTGCGGTTCTAAGCGCTTCAGTTTGGATCCACGTGGCCGCTACGGTCGCAGGTTCGAATCCTGCCTCGGGCATGGATGTGTGTGATGTCCTTAGGTTAGTTAGGTTTAAGTAGTTCTAAGTTCTAGGGGACTGATGACCTCAGAAGTTAAGTCCCATAGTACTCAGAGCCATTTGAACCATTTGAACCCAGGCGTATCAAGGCCGTTATTACGGCCAGGGGTGGTTGTTCTGGGTACTGATTTCTCAGGATCTATGCACCCAAATTGCGTGAAAATGTAATCACATGTCAGTTCTAGTGTAGTATATTTGTCCAATGAATACCCGTGTATTATTTGCATTTCTTCTTGGTGTAGCAATTTTAATAGCCAGTAGTGTAGTTAGGGAACTCAATATTCCTAGTTCCACGTGTAAAGAGTTTCAGGCATTACCTTTCACCACGGGCAACACATTGGTCGACGGCATTCACTTATACAACGAGAGCATCGGCGTTTGCGTAGAGTTGTCCGTGTTAACTGACGGCCGGCCGCGGTGGCCGTGCGGTTCTAGGCGCTCCAGTCCGGAGCCGTGCTGTTGCTACGGTCGCAGGTTCGAATCCTGCCTCGGGCATGGGTGTATGTGATGTCCTTGGGTTAGTTAGGTTTAAGTAGTTCTAAGTTCTAGGGGACTGATGACCACAGCAGTTGAGTCCCATAGTGCTCAGAGCCATTTGTTAACTGACAAGCAACACTGCGTGTAATAATCGCAGAAATCAATGTGGGACGTACGACGAACGTTAGAACTGTATGGCTAAATTTCACGTTAATGGGCCATGGCAGTAGACTAGCGACGCGAGTCCCTTTGCTAACAGGACGACATCGCTTTCAGCGCCTCTCCTGGTCCCGTTACCGTATCGGTTGAATCCTAGAAAACCGTGGCGTAGTCAAATGAGTCCTTACTTGAGTTGGTAAGAGCTGATGGTAGGATTCGAGTGGCGCAAACCCCACGATGCCATGGACTCAAGTTGTCAACAAGGCACTGTGCAAGCTGATGATGGCTCCGTCATGGTGTGGGCTGTGTTTAGGTGCAGTGGACTGTGCCCTTTGGTTATGTTCAGCTACTTGAAGACCATTTGGAGCCGTTAATCGACTTCATGTTCCCAAACAACAATAGAATCTTTATGGATGACAGTGCACCATGTCACCAGGCCGCACTTGTTCGCGACTGCTTTGAAAAACATTCTGAACGTTTATGAGATATAATCGAGAAATTAGTTCGTGTACAAAATCCTGCACCGTCTACGCTTTCACAATTATGGACGGCTACAGAGATAGCATTGCTCAGTATTTCTTCAGGGGACTTTTAACGCCTTGTTAAGCCCATGCCGCGTCGAGCTGCTGCACTATGCCGGGCAAAAGGAGGTCCGACAGGTTGCTGGGAGGTGTCCCACGACTTTTGTTATATCAGTGAAATGAGCGTTTGGCGTCATTGGCCGGGATGGCCCTTGCGGGGCAGGTCCGGCCGCCTTGGTGCAGGTCTTATTACGTTCGACGCCATATTGGGTTATCTGCGCGCCGGATGGGGATGAAATGATGATGAAGACAACGCTACACCCAGTTCCTAAGTTGACAAAATCTCCGACCCAGACGGGAATCGAACCCGGGACCGTAGGAGGGCAATCCCTCACGCTGACCAATTTTTTTTTTAATCTCATTTTGTTCGGTTTCATTTGTTGCATCTGCTCCTGGCGGACGTCGTAAGACACCCGTTTAAGTTCGTTGTTCATCGATTAACTCAGTTTTTTTTTATTACAGAGGGCAGCTAACCCTCTGACCGAACACGCTGAGCTACCGTGCCGGCATCACTCAGCTATCGAGGCGGATGTCGCAGTGAAATGCAAGTTGCCTACTCATTCCATGTGTACAAATGCTCTCTGAGTGTGAACCTTATTCTGTAAAGTGTAAACATTTAGGGCCTTAAATGTGGCATTTATTAAAACATTCTGGACTATTACGTCGTGGTCGAATGAATTTCTGGAAGAAACCCAACCTTTAGTCCCAATCTAAGGAGGACATCTTCACCGGTGTTGTAGCGTCAACTGTCTTCCTCTCTTACGCCAACTCTTCATCTCAGAGTGGCACTTACACCCTGCGTCCTCTAATATTTCTTGTACATATTTAATCACTGTCTCCCCCTAAAATTTTTACTCTTTATAGCTGTGGCAGATTAAAGCTGTTTTTTCGACCGCGACTCGAAATTCATCTTTCACGTGCAATGTCATTATCGATAGAAATTTCCAGAGGAGACTCACTATCCCTCTTGAAAGATTCAATTCTGCCAGTTACCTCTCTCATAAATTTGAACATCAGGAACACTGCTCCGTGCCTTGCTGGACTAGCAAACCAGAAGCAGGATATCGCGGAAAAAGGGCATAGCCACAGCCCAAGTCTCGTTTCGAAAGTAAAGTTTCTTTACTTATTCACTGAGCTGCTTTTATATTACCTTTTGAATATGCATGTTAACTTAAAACACTTCCTATGGCTCTTCAATTACTCTGATCGTTTGCGTAAGTACCAGAGATTTTCTGAAAAATAATTTCATTTAGAATATGCTCTCCAATTACAGAAGCACTGGATGAACTCATACCAAGTATGGATGAAGTCACGACATCGGGGACTTTGCTCCATAGTAAGGCAAAACACGAGCAAAGGGAATTAGGGCGCGAAGAAAATGCGTAGGTGAAGAAGAAGTTGAAAACAATTTAATCAGTGGTGTTTATGATAGGCATTGACAACCGTAGTGTGTTTTCAGTCCACTGCTGATGCTTCTGCAAATAAAAAGTCAAACAAATATGGTATGGTTGTGCAGTAGATGAAATCATAGATGCAAACTAACCCGAGAAACGCACTTTACAACGTTTAAAGAATCGTCTTGATATGATGACTCTAGGAATATACTACGACCCTCATCGTACCATTCCCGTAGGGATCTTGAGGACAACATTTGATTAACTACAGCACGCACAGTGATTCTTTCCACCTTCAATTCGTGAACGGAACGGGAAGCTCTGATAACTGGTACAGCGAGAAAAATCCTCTGCCGTTCACTTCACCGTTGTCTGCAGAATATGAGCGTAGATGTAGATACGCGCAACGAATAGCGTTGTGCTTTCCATCAAATTTTTTTTTTTTTAAATTTCCAGAAAGAGCTTTCAGTTGTAATGCTACACAATTAAACTTGTCATACACTGCATAGTAACACTAATGTGACCATTTGTCAAAAGCCTGGATAACAACCTTTTGGGATGCGGACTTCTGCGAGACGTGCAAGAGAGAGTCAGTGAAATTCTGGTAGGAACCGCCAGGGATATAAAGCCATGACGATCCCGCTGCCGTGGCCAGCTGCGCCATATTCTCGATTGGGTTTAAATAAGGGAAATTTGGCGACCAGGCGATAACGGTAAACTCATCACGGTACACTTCGATCCACCCACGCACACAGAAAGCTGTGTGACTCGTTGGATCGTCCTGCTAGTAGATGCCAGCGTGGCGCGGAAAATCAGACTGAATGTAGAGGTTTACAAGGTCCCCTGGAATAAATGTAAGCTTATGTTTATGCATTGGGCCTTCAAGAATGACGAGGTCATTCAGACGTTAAGGATCCCTTCTGTAGCCTGCACGCAGTGTTTTCATACGTTTCACGTCGTACACGGTATCAGCCATATATCCGATGGAGCGTAAACTATAATTCATCTGAAAAGTCCACCTATCGCCACTCAGTGGATGTTCAGTTGCGATACTGGCGTGCAAAAATAAAATGGCTCTGAGGCACTATGGGACTTAACGTCTGAGGTCATCAGTCCCCTAGAACTTAGAACTACTTAAGCCTAACTAACCCAAGGACATCACACACATCCATGCCCGAGGCAGGATTCGAGCCTGCGACCGTAGCAGTCGTGCGATTCCGGACTGAAGGGCCTAGAACCGCTCGGCCACCGCGCCCGGCACTGGTATGCAACTTCCAACCTGCGTCGCGGATGAACAGCAGCCAGCATGTGGGCATGAACCAAGCCCTGCAGCGGAGACCCGTACTCAGCAACGTTCACGGAATATGCGTTGAGGAGACACTGCCGGTAGCCCCTTGGTGCATCTGCACGGTCAGTTGCACGTCCGTTCGCCCGCACATATCTCCGCAGCCGTCGTTCATCCCTTTCATCTACGCCCCATGGTGCACCGCTGGGCCTGTTTTGTATAGTACTGTTTTTCCATGCGCTGTATACTTTAAGCAATGCGCCACGCGAGCTGTTTACAAACTTTGCTATTGCTTACACCCTTGGCCCAAAACCCAGATGATTATGACCGTTTGGACGTTGGAAGTCAGACATATCGCCACGTTACTGCATTGTGGCAACGACTGCACTGTGTTCCGCGTCACCCCCCCCCCCCAAACTCCCCCCTCACCACTGACACTTTTTATATATCATTCATGTTAGTGCTGCCACTTGCAGTCTGTGACTGGTTACTGCACGACGAGGTCGGCCAAAGGCGGTGGTAACATACACTACTGGCCATTAAAATTGCTACACCACGAAGATGACGTGCTAGAGACGCGAAATTTAACTGACAGGAAGAAGATGCCGTGATATGCAAATGATTAGCTTTTCAGAGCATTCACACAAGGTTGGCGCCGGTGGCGACACCTACAACGTGCTGACATGAGGAGAGTTTCCAACCGATTTCTCATACACAAACAGCAGTTGACCGGCGTTGCATGGTGAAACGTTGTTGTGATGCCTCGTGTAAGCAGGAGAAATGCGTACCGTCACGTTTCCGACTTTGATAAAGGTCGGATTGTAGCCTATCGCGATTGCGGTTTATCGTATCGCGACATTGCCGCTGTCCTTGGTCGAGGTCCAATGATTGTTAGCAGAATATGGTGGGTTCAGGAGGGTAATACGGAACGCTGTGCTGGATCCCAACGGCCTTGTATCACTAGCAGTCGAGATGACAGGCATTTTATCCATATGGCTGCAACGGATCGTGCAGCTACATCTCGATCCCTGAGTCAAGAGGTGGGGACGTTTGCAAGACAACAACCATCTGCACGAACAGTTCGACGACGTTTGCAGCAGCGTGGACTGTTAGCTCGGAGACCATGGTTGCGGTTACCCTTGACGCCGCGTCACAGACAGGAGCGCCTGCGATGGTGTACTCTACGACGAACCTGGATGCACGAATGGCAAAACGTCATTTTTTCGGTTGTTAACAGCATCATGATGGTCGCATCCGTGTTTGGCAACATCGCGGTGAGCGCACATTGGAAGCGTGTATTCGTGATCGCCATCCTGGCGTATCACCCGGCGTGATGGTATGGGGTGCCATTGGTTACGCGTCTCGGTCACCTCTTGTTCGCATTGACGGCAATTGTACAGTGGACGTTACATTTCAGATGTGTTACGACCCGTGCCTTGATCCCTGCTAAACCCTACATTTCAGCTGGATAATGCACGACCGCATGTTGCAGGTCCTGTACGGGCCTTTCTGGATACAGAAAATGTTTGACTGCTGCCCTGGCCAGCACATTCTCCAGATCTCTCACTAATTGAAAACGTCTGGTCAATGGTGGCCGAGCAACTGGCTCGTCACAATACGCCAGTCACTACTCTTGATGAACTGTGGTATCGTCTTGAAGCTGCATGGGCAGCTGTACCTGTACACGCCATCCAAGCTCTGTTTGACCCAATGCCCAGGCGTATCAAGGCTGTTATTACGGCCAGAGGGTGTTGTTCAGGGTACTGATTTCTCAGGATCTATGCACCCAAATTGCGTGTAAATGTAATCACAAGTCAGTTCTAGTATAATATATTTGTCCAATGAATACCCGTTTATCATATGCATTTCTTCATGGTGTAGCAATTTTAATGGCCAGTAGTGTAGGTGTGGCTGGACCGTGTCGAATTTTATTGATCTTAATCTAGCGAGGACAGTCGGTATTGGACAAACTCTGGCACTGATATAATTCCAGTTCGGTAATTCCAGCAAACGAGAACGCGGAGCTCCACAGCAAATCGAGTCGCCGATACGTGGCAGTTCGCCGTGGCGGCAGAGCGGACAACAAAACTTGCGAACTTGCTACACTCGGGTCAGAAAGCGACAGTATAGGACGCGAACAGAAGTAGGCGCGCAGTAAGGAAGGGACCAGAAGGAGCGAAAACACTAGTGTCCAGAAACGGCGCCAGGCGCTGCGGCGATCTTCCCGGCTCGAGTACGGTATCAAGTGGAACTCGAAAGTATTTCCTACTGTCCTGCGAGCGTCCGTGTGTCCGTGTGTGTGTATGTGTGTGTGTGTGTGTGTGTGTGTGTGTGTGGTTGGGAAGGGGGGAAGTGGAGTTGCCCTAGCTGCTGCTGCAACTCTATTAAGCAGCGGCAGCATCTGCACCGCCTCCCGCTGTAACCATTATTATTTTAGCCGGGGCGCGGGATGTTATTGTGTCTCGGCTGCGCCGGGTGCGGCGCCGGATATTGGCCGGAGCACCTTGCGGTCAGCGACATTACGAGCGCCAGTAGCCGCTGCCGTCTTCTAATATCTCTGCCGCCAATATCTGGCCGCGGGAGGTGCGCCGGAGGCCGGCCCAGGGGAGCGGCGAACCTCTGACCGACATTAATTCCGACACTTCGCATTATTAAAGTGGCCCCCAAAATGAGAAGCGTAAAGCAACCTCGCCCTCTCGCAGTGCTACCCTTTCTGCGTCTAAGTGTGGCAGCGGGATATTTCTCCCTCCCCTGCGCTAGTGTGAGGGAAGATGGAAGGAGAGAGGTGCGCCCCCAACGCCCCGCTTGAGAAGGACGACTGGCGGAAAGCCGCACGTGCGGACCACTAAAAGTAAAGATAGCTCTTGGCCACTTTTACGGTCCCTTTAGCCGCCTCGACTGGAGAAGCCCGCGGAGAAGTGCCGTTGCTCTTTGTTACGGTGGCATAAACCACCATCGTGGCTGTGCCGGGCTACGTCTGCTCTTCCTTCACGTTCGCCTATAACGAACAACTCATCTTTATGGGCGACACAGACAGAAATAATGGTGCCATGAATTGATGGTCAAATATCAATTCACCATCCACGTGTTATCTCACGGAAATTATACTTTCGCCATTCCACGAACCACAATTCAATCCTTTCATAAATGTAAGGTATTTCAAAAAGATTCATTCGATTTCACAAGTCTATATCAACTACATGAATGAAAAAAAAGCTTGGTGTGGATATAAACTTAAACGTAGTACTAAAAATCTTTCTTTCTTTCTATTTTCCTCTAAATAATGACCCGGTTTTGTAAGGCTGTATATCTGTCTTATTACATGGCTGTATGAAGAGGTAACATGCTATGACGAACATGATTATTTAATGTAGTTTTTTACAATCAACGTTAAACTTATTCCAGGTAAACATATGACTGACAATAATATATTGCAATGCAGACGCATTTAAGTTTCTGCCAGGAAGTCAGTTGATATCTGTAAATCAAATCTACAATGAAAAAATTCATTTAAAAAGTACGTTTAAATATGGAAATGGTCTTGTTTGCATGAACCAGTTGGACACGTTCGTCTTTGAATGATTTTCGAAAGCAGATACACCACCGGTCATTAAAATTGCTACACCACGAAGATGACGTGCTACAGACGCGAAATTTAACCGACAGGAAGAAGATGCTGTGATATGCAAATGATTAGCTTTTCAGAGCATTCGCACAAGGTTGGCGCCGGTGGTGACACCTACAACGGTCTGACATGAGGAAAGTTTCCAACCGATTTCTCATACACAAACAGCAGTTGACCGGCGTTGCCTGGTGAAACGTCGTTGCGATGCCTCGTGTAAGGAGGAGAAATGAGTACCATCACATTTCCGACGTTGATAAAGGTCGGATTGTAGCCTATCACGATTGCGGTTTATCGTATCGCGACGTTGCTGCTCGCGTTTGTCGAGATACAATGACTGTTAGCAGAATATGGAATTGGTGGGTTCAGGAGGATAATACGGAACGCCGTGCTGGATCCCAGCGGCCTCGTATCACTAGCAGTCGAGATGACAGGCACTTTATCCGCATGGCTGTAACGGATCGTGCAGCCACGTCTCGATCACTGAGTCAACAGATGGCGACGTTTCCAAGACAACAACCATCTGCACGAACAGTTCGACGGCGTTTGCAGCAGCATGGACTATCAGCTCGGAGACCATGGCTGCGGTTACCCTTGACGCTGCATCACAGACAGGAGCGCCTGCGATGGTGTACTCAAAAACGTACCTGGGTGCACGAATGGCAAAACTCCGTTTTTTCTGATGAATCTAGGTTCTGTTTACAGCATCATGATGGTCGCATCCGTGTTTCGCGACATCGTGGTGAGCGCACTTTGGAAGCGTGCATTCGTCATCGCCATACTGGCGTATCACCCGGCGTGATCGTACGGGGTGCCATTGGTTACACGTCTCGGTCACCTCGTGTTCGCACTGACGGCACTTTGAACAGTGGACGTTACAATTCAGATGTGTTACGACCCGTGGCTCTCCCTTTCATTGGATCCCTGCGAAACCCTACATTTTTTGCCCGCATCTCGTGGTCGTGCGGTAGCGTTCTCGCTCCCCACGCCCGGGTTCCCGGGTTCGATTCCCGGCGGGGTCAGGGATTTTCTCTGCCTCGTGATGGCTGGGTGTTGTGTGCTGTCCTTAGGTTAGTTAGGTTTAAGTAGTTCTAAGTTCTAGGGGACTTATGACCACAGCAGTTGAGTCCCATAGTGCTCAGAGCCATTTGAACCATTTGAGCCAAACCCTACATTTCAGCAGGATAATGCAAGACCTCATGTTGCAGGTCCTGTACGGGCCTTTCTGGATACGGAAAATGTTCGACTGCTGCCCTGGCCAGCACATTCTCCAGACCTCTCGCCAATTGAAAACGTCTGGTCAATGGTGGCCGAGCAACTGGCTCGTCACAATACGCCAGTCACTACTCTTGATGAACTGTGGTATCGTTTTGAAGCAGCATGGGCAGCTGTACCTGTACACGCCATCCAAACTCTGTTTGACTCAATGCCCAGGCGCACCAAGGCCGTTATTACGGTCAGAGGTAATGTAATCACATGTCAGTTCTAGTGTAATATATTTGTCCAATGAATACCCGTTTATCATCTGCATTTCTTCTTGGTGTAGCAATTTTAATGGCCAGTAGTGTAATCGCTAGAGGCACTGCATTACGAAACACTGCGTTGTGTGTTCATGTCTCGGTCCGTCCGTATTTTTTTCAACTTCACGTTTTCTAAAACTTGTGGGATTTTGTTGTTAATAGAAATAGTTTCTGTAATTTTCGATGTTATGTAAGTACGATCTCCCTCAAGTGTGAGTTAGTCCGATTTTGTGAAGTTTTATAAGCTGATGACCTTGCTGACTGAACATAAAACTTTCCTTTTTGTCTTGTTTGTATTGGAACATGTTCATTGATACCGAAGTTTTTACTTACACTACACAGAAAAACACGACTAGCTTGTGGAAAAGCGAGGAAATGTGCGTTTCACAGAGCTGATTTACGAATTTTACGCGCGTCCATTTTCATAAACAAACTCTGTTGCCTGCTAGCCAGATACATCCGACAACTGCTGCTGGAGAGATCTACAGGCGCAAATCAAGTTATTCTGCACGTTCCACGCTAGGCGGACGCAGTCTCTCGTGACGCTGGATTTCCAGTCCACGTGAATGTCAGCTGTCTCGTGAGTGCGACTTAAATCTGCAAATGTCTCGTTGGTTTGCGCTTTGTCACAACATCGTAAGTGGCGCCATCTAGCGACAGTTTTACGAATGATTAGAGGAAATAATGGGGCGAAATATGTCCTGTTACCTTCAGTTGCTAAGAATTTTCTTGCTTTCTGACGGCTTTTGCGGTGTGAAGTGCGTTATTAGCAGTTTCCTTTGGTGCCTGAGTTTCTTAGTTTTATTTTCTTGTGGATAGTTGTAGCATAGCGGGAGTTTGAAAGCAGTACAACATGAATTCAGTGTGTAATTTATTAGGCTAAAACTTGAACATGAGCTTAGGGTTAAAGAGGTACACTCTTCTCCGTTGTGTGCTACAGTGTTTTCATCAGTGTTCTCCTACGTTCGCGTCTCCACCTGGATGTCTTCGTCTGTCCAACTGGTGACACCCGTTATGTACAGTGCCCTCCGTCGAACGACTTCTAATTTATTGTGTAATGTTCATCATATATTTACCATGATTTTTATGTTTTCTCTATCGTCTCTGTCTATATGTTGTGTCTCTTGGCCGAAGAGCGGCGTATGTAGCCCGCTGCCGGCCCGCCTCTGCTGAGGCTTGAAATGACAGTAAAGGAAAGGAAAAGTGGTGCACTCTGACCCGACCTAAACCTCAGTAAAGAACAAATATACCTCAAACTAGGGGACCCTTGCGAAATCTTCACACTTTTATAGTTTTAGATAACGACAGTATCTGGAATAAGAGCGGCCACCGAAATCAAGCTTTCCGATAGTTTGGGGACTCACCAGTGTCAATCCCGGGAACAGAAAACTATGTTACCACACAGGTATCTTACTGTATTTGCCAGAACTGTCAATGTCTAGCCACATTATTTGTATTGTACAATGACATTTGCAACATTCAAATGAGGTTTTAACAGCAATACCAGCCATTAGGACAAAGGTTTCAGTTTGCATTATTAATGAAATTTCAAATGAAATTCGTCGGTTATTAAATGCAAAAACAAGCACGTTTGATAACTCTCGATTACAGCGCCGTCTACAGCGAATAAGAGACAATGGTTTGAGTAAACCGTACGTCTTTTATGCCAGATAAACAAAAAAACTGAAGTTGACCTCACCCACGCACTACGGGTCATTGGAGGTGCCACTTGTAGCAGCGACAGATGTCACCTCTCTTGATGTTAATATTTAACCTGGAACATTTTTTTCGTACGATGCGTCATTTTGAGATATTTATTTGTCTCATGTTGAAACAAACACCCTGGATATTCCATTAGAACGTTTTTCCTTTTGAAATCACCGGTACACTAGTTTTCAATATTCATTCACTTTAAATTCTGCGTTTCTTGTCTCTATCGTAAGCTACGGTTTCCCTCATCAACACGTTAGTTTCAGTTGTAGTTGTGTTACCCTAATTATCTTTCCTGTGATATTGTGAGACGGTGTTTGGCCAGCAGCCTTTGTTAGCCACCCACAGGGAGCAGCATTAGGTGCACAGGTGTTCTAGCGTTCTGGGTGGTCATTTAGGAGAATCTACTGTGTCACTGATCTGCACGTGCCACAGCCAGCTGCTGCTCGCGGCCCCTGGCCTGCTCAGTACATGGAGCCAGCGCACAGAATCCAAGCGTGTAGCTTCCTTGACAGACGGGAGGAGTGTATCATTACAAGTGCCAGACTACAAATGCAAAGTTCTGAGGTTCGATCGCACTGCTGGTTCCCCCGTAACTGGCTGGGTAAGTAAGATATAATGTAAAGCATTGTTGTGGAGTTCATAACAACCTTCAGGTCGACGACTGTTCAACTTCACTTTGCTTTGGTTTTTAACTTATGGTTGCAATATCAGAAAAATCGGATGATTTACTCAAGTGAATGAGCTTTACAAATTGAGCTGGTCAGTAACACATAGGTCCAAATTGGCTCTGGGCGCTATGGAACTGAACATCTGAGGTCGTTAGTCCCCTAGAACTTAGAACTACTTAAACCTAAACTAACCTAAGGACATCACACACACCCATTACCGAGGCAGGATTCGAACCTGCGACCGTAGCAGTCCCGCAGTTCCGGACTGAAGCGCCTACAACCGCTCGGCCACAGCGGCCGGCAACGTAGGTCCACCTCTGACCCTTATGTAAGCCAGTTATTTGGCTTGGCATTCATTGATAGGTTTGTTGGATGTGCTCCTGAGGAACATCGTGCCAAATTATGCCCAGTTGGCGCGTGTGAGCGTCACAATCCCGAGCTGCTTGGAGGCCCATGCCCACAGCGTAAAAAAAATTTTCAGTTGGGGAAAGATTTGGCGACATTTCTGGCCAAGATAGGGCTTGACAAGCACGAAGACAAGCTGTAGAAACCCTCGCCGTGTGCGGACGGGTATTATTTTGCTGTCGGGCGTCAAGTTGGTATTTCACCGCTGTGTGGGGCGTCTCCGGTAATGTAAATGGCTCTTTTTTTCCACCAAAAACAGTAACAAAAATGGCTACAATGAAATGACATAAATAAGGTGACAGATAATTGCAGTCATAAATTACAGCATTCAAAAAATGAGTCTTTAGCAGTAGCACAATTTAGCACCTTCACTGTCACCTTCAACTGGTGGCAGCTCAGCATGGCACATTCTCTTCTTCTGCAGCCTGAGGTTCCTCATCATCACTTCCCAGACCCAAATTAATCATTCAGTAAATCCTTGATGTGTGTTCCTTCCAGGGTAAATTACGTGGATAGAAGTCCCGAACAGCGACATCGCAAAATATTTCACTGCCTTGTTATTTTTGTCAGTACCAGCCTTCTAAACGCATCTATAGGGAGTTCAAGATCTTCCTTTATATCAGACACCAGATGTTTCTCGCTATATTCTTGTATCTGCTGTACTATTGATTTATTTTTCATGTGTGACTTACAGGTGAGGTTAGGGTCGGGAATGTGACCCAATCCATTCCCTCTCTACTAGGAATCCAGTTCCTAACCTATACCCATTCGGTTGAAGACAATTCGGAGCATGTTACCATATTTCTTATTGTGATTCTGATATTTGAGTATTTTATCGTTTTCCATATACACCTTGTATTCAATATGTTCATCGCTCCCAATATTGTTAAAAACATAACTTGTATATTTGCCCATTAACCAAATCACTGCGTTATTTTTTGCCTGAGGGTAGCAACTTTCCTCTGGTCTGAAGAAAATGTTAGTCGGTACATTGTTTGCTGAAGTTCTTGTTATTTGAGCAATTTTCTCCCTGGTCCACCTCCAGTTGATAATCCGATCTCCACAAGTGTAACGATGAGGCACACTATCAACGAGGTTGCATTTGCTGCAGAGGTTTGTGTCACTTAAACCGATGGCAAAGAGACGCTCATTACTGCTGATGATGTTATTGACTACCTTGTACCACGCTGTTCTCACGTCAGACGAAAGAACATCACTACTGATGTTTTTCCAGACCACATTCCATGCTATTCCAGCATATTTGGTTTCTATGTTATTTTTCCTTTCATGTTTCCGTCTTTCAGCTAAAATCGCCTTTGCTGTAACGTTTTTGGAGTTTAAAATCTTTTTGCTGATATAGCTTAGTTCAAGATAATACTCCCTAATGTGTTTCAGCTTAAAACTTATTTTTTGTATATTTATCGGCGGCTCTACACTTTCGGCCTGACAACATCGTATAGTTTTGCTGTAATGCACCTTGGATCAATACACATTATGCTCCATGTTCGTTTGACATACAATGCCATCGCTTTAGACTTGATGTCGGTTAGAACCATTCCTCCATTGTTTGGATCCAAAACTGCTGTCTTCACCGGCACTCGAAACAATCCCCCTTTCCACAAGAACTTTGCTAAGGTGGACATGACCATCTTCGCCACCATTGATGGAATGGGGAGAACCTGTGCTATGTAGTAGACCTTGGATAAAATATACCTGTTGATAAACAGTATTCTCTGGAACTGGTCTATGCTACGTTGACAGTTTTCAATCAAAGCTCCCTTGATTTTTCTTGCCACCTCCCGCCAATTTATTGCTATCATTTTTAAAAGGAACGTTGTCAATGCCATTCCAAGAGCTTTGTGTTCATTAACGTGGTTCGCCCACTCAATGCGTAAGTTATATTTATAAATTTACTTTTATTTTCATTTACCCTCGCACCTGATGTGGAACAGTATTTTGCAAGTATCATCTCTAGTTGTGTCACATCTGTTTGGTCTCTGATGATTACGCCTACATCGTCCGCGTAAGCACCTACCACGGTCTTTGTTCCTTGAATGGTAAGGCCTGTCAGCCTGTGCTGTAGCTGTTTCAGGAAAGGTTCCAGCGATATAACGAACAGGAGCATGGATAAGGGGCTTCCTTGGGTAACACCCCTTTTTATTTCAATTTTTTTTGTCAGTTGACAGTTAACGGAGATTTGTGCAGTAACACCCATTGCCATGTTCTTGATGATGTCGATGGTTTTTGGCAGGAAGTCCATTCGGCGCATTATCTCTATCAGGTATTTGTGATTAATTTGATCAAATGCCTTATGGAAGTCTATGAAAAGCAGTCCACATTTCATGTTACTTGCCTGCGCTAGCGCAATGACATCGCGATACAAAGCCGCAGTTTGTAAAATCGTTCTTCTAAAAGTACAAGTCTGCTGTTGGCCTATGATGTCAGCAGTGCATGGTGTAAAGCGCTTGTTAATTACTCGAGTTATAATTTTATAATCTGAATTTAAAAGTGAAATCGGCCGTAGGTTGTTTATTTTTTTGCAGCCTCTGTTCTTCGGGATCAACACGATTTTGCATTGTTTGAACACTGCAGGCACTGGCTTTTCTTGTAAGACTTCATTGACAATTTCGGTGAACTTTTCTCCTATTAGGGTCCAAAATCGTTTATAGAATTCAATGGGCAGCCCGTCAGGTCATGGAGATTTTCTAGCTGGGGAGCTACACACGATTTCTAATACATTTTCCTTGGTGATGTCCGAAGAAATGTTCTCATCATCATCTCGCGATATTCGTGGAAGATATGTACCAAAGAGCTCATCGTATTCTTCTTCGTTTGTTTCCCCTGACGCATACATACGTTCATAGTACGCTGAGATCTCTTTAATTATTTCCTTCTGGGTGGTGATTATGGTACCATCATCTATTTGAAGTTCATCCATGAAACTTCTTCTTCTATTCTTGAAGTGTCTGACAAGGTGGTGCAATGCAGCACTCTCATCTTCAGTGACTGACTTTGCTTTGGATTTTATTTTAAGTCCCTCCAGTTCCTTACGTTTCAGACTTATTAACTTTGCTTTTATTTTCTTGATGTCTTTTAATCTTGTAGGAATTGCATCTGTCTGATCGTAGAGGTCCCTGAGCACGCTGTAGTAGAACTCTACAGTCTGTTTCCTTTCTCTGGCCATATCTATACTAAAAGATATTAAAACTTTCCTTAGCTTCGGTTTCGCTCGTTGGGTCCACCATTCTATCACACTTGGAAAGTTGTTCAGTGAACGGAGACACATTTCCCAAGCTCTGGTTAGGGCATCTTCTAAGTCTTCTTCTGATAATAACGATATATTTAGATTCCACTGGCTTCTTACACCTCGGATAGGTTGTGGTGTTAAATTTACGCAGGTCAACAACGCACTGTGATCGGAAAAACTAACGGGAACAGTTTCTGTTTTCAGTACTTTATCTGCAAAATTTTCCGATACGTAAATTCTGTCAATTCTACTACAGGAATTGGCAACAATATGAGTGAAGTTCACCATTGTTGGGTATTTTATTTCCCACGCATCTTTTAATTTTTAATCAACAACAAGACGTCTCAAGTCAGTTGAGTAACTGAAGTTGGGAATTTGATCCTTTCGACTCAATACACAATTAAAATCTCCCCCTATTATAAGTTGGAGGGGGTTTTTGCTCAGTAAATAAATTACGCTTTCATTAAAGAATGTGGCTCTTGCAGCTCTATTACTGCTGCCAGAAGGAGCATACAAATTGACTATAGTAACTCCTGCTACATTTATTCCAATACCTCGCCCCGATTCTAATTTATCAACGTCATGTACGGGGATGCCTTCTCCAACTAAAATGGCCGTGCCAACATTCGTTTCAGTGGAAATATTGTAAAAATCAACGTAATTTGAAAAATTTAATTGTGGGAATACCACTTCCTGTAGGAGAGCAATATCCGTCGCTGACTCATACAGAAACTGTTTCAGAGCAGCTATTTTAACATCCGACTGTATCCTATTAATGTTTAACGTGGTAATCGTATATGACTGTAACATAGGGGAGTGATCTTTTTCCCGCTAGTCTATCATTTCATGCCACTCCATGCCGGATACTTCCTGAGAATCTGACTGGAGACCACCGTCATGGTTTGCATTAGAACCTTTCTTTTTACTTTTCTGGCGGTTTGCATTGACACTGGCCTTCACCGAATGTCTGCTCCGCCCACCCCCTGAGCAGTTTTCCACCGAGAGCGGTGTCGGTGGATCTGAGGGGCAGTCGTGTGCCACCATCTCGTCTGCCAAAGGCGGCGCAGAAGCAGTTTGCAAACATTCTTCCAATGCCCTATCACCTCTATGAACACTTTCGTTTACTGTTCGTGTGTTGTTGCTGTAAAACTCCGCTTCTTCGTCTTGGGATTTGGGCTGTGACGTCGCCTGTTGTTGACAATCACTCGCTACCTCGTCATCTATCCTCGAGGCAGGATTCGAACCTACGACCGTAGCAGCAGCGCGGTTCTGGACTGAAAGGCCTAGAACCGCTCGGTCACAACGGTCGGCGGCTCCTCGACAGAATAGGAGGAGTGACCTATGAGAAAACTCTTCAGTTTCGATTTGAACGCGCGGATTACTGATAAGATTTTTATATTCTCGTGGTAGCTTATTGAGGCAGCAGTACACTGCACACCTTTCTGCACAAGAGTCAAGGAAGTGCCATCCAAATGCAGATTGGATTTCTGACTAGTATTAACTGAGGGAAAGCTGCTATTGCCCGAATTGCACGTTTCTGAGCCACAAATAGCCTTTGAGAATATAAAGAGTTTCCCCAAAATATAGTACCATACGACATAAGCGAATGATTATAAGCAATGTGGACTAATTCTCCGGCCGAACGGTCACTTACTTCAGATACCGTTCGAATAATAAAAATGGCAGCATAAAGTCTTTGAACAAGATCCTGAACGTGGGCTTACGACGACAGTTTACTAGCTATCTGAACACTTAGAAATATCAGTTTCACAAATCATAAGCCCATTCTGTGAAATTAAAACGTTGGGTTTTGATGAATTATGTGTTAGAAACTGTAAATACTGAGAAACTGAGTCTTTCTGTGATTTAGCATTAGTTTATTTTCTACAAGCAATGAACTTATGTCACGAACTGTACTATATGAAACAGACTCAATGTTGCACACTACATCGTTTACTGCCAAGCTAGTGTCATCCGCAAACAGAAATATTTTATAATTACCTGTAATACTAGACGGCATATCATTTATATAAATAAGGAACAGGAGTGACCCTAACACTGAACCCTTGGGCACCCCTCCCCCCCCCCCCCCCCCCATTTGACAGTGCCCCACTCAGACCCCACATCATAGCCATTCTCAACATTATTAATAATCACCTTTTGCTGTCCGTTGTTAAAGTAAGAGATGAAGAACCAACTGTGAGCTACTTCCTGTACTCCATAATGGTCCAACTTCTGGAGCAATATTTTGTAATCAACACAATCAAACGCCTTAGTTAAAACAAAAAATATGCCTTGTGTTCGAAACCTTTTGTTTAATCCATCCATTACCTGACAGAGAAAACAGAGTATATCATTTTCAGTTGTTAAGCCACATCTAAAGCCGAACTGTACATTTGATAACAGATTATGCGATATAAAATGATAAATTGTCCTTACATACACAGCCTTTTCAATAACTTTAGCAAACATTGATTGCATAGAAGTAGGTTTAAAATTGTCTGCATGATCCCTTTCTCCGTTTTTATAAAGTGGCTTCACTACTGCGTACTTTAATCGTTCAGGGAAGTGACCATATTTAAAGGAAAAATTACAAATATTGCTAAGTACTGGGCTAACATGTACATCACAGTACTTTAATATTCTGCTAGGCACTCCATCATAGCCATGAGAGTTCTTAGTCTTCAGTGATTTGATTATTGACTCAATCTCCCCCTGTCAGTATGACAGAGGAATATTTCAGACATCAATCACAGAAAGGCATTTTCCAAGGGGGTTACATGATTCTCTGTAGAAACTAAGTTTTTATTTAATTCGTCAGCAATGCTCAGAAAACGGTTGTTAAATGTTGTATATATATCTCACTAACCAGTAACAGGAATATTTTCACTACGAACTGACTTTATATCATCGACTTGTACTTTTGACCAGACACTTCCTTCACAAGTGACCATATGGTTTTAATTTTATCTTGTGAATTAACTACTTTATTTGCGTACCACATACTCTGCCTTCCTCATAAAGTTTTTCAGCTCCTTACAGTACTGTTTTTAATGGGCTACTGCAGCTTGATTGTGACTGCTTCTAACATGTTGATATAATTCCCACTTCGTCCTACAAGATATCCTTATCCCACTAGTCAGCCACCTAGCCTGCCTTTTACTGCTAGTACCCTGTCGAAAACTTTCAAAGATCATGATAAATGTGTTAAGGAAAGCATTATATTTGTCATTTATGTTATAGGCACTATAAACATTCTGCCGCTCTTGTTCCTTATCGAGGTTTAAAAAACCCTCTGTTACCGTTGGATTAGCTTTTATACACAGTTCGTAATTATATATAATCTTTGTTTGAGTGCAAAAAGCTTTTAGTGTTAAAATTTGTGCATCATGGTCTGAGAGGCCATTCACTCTTTTACTAACAGAATGCCCATCTTGTAATGAAGAATGAATAAAAAGTGCTACTGTTCCCCTACACCCTGGTCGTAAAAAACACAGTCTGTATCAGATCATATGAGTTTAGGAGATCTACCATCATCCTTTTTCTTGCACAATCATGTACAAAATTAACATTGAAGTCACCACATATAACTAATTTTGGTACTTTTTATAAAATAAACCAAGAAGCCTCTCTAGATTGAGCAGAAACTCTCTGAAATCAGACTTCGGGGACCTATAAAAAACAACAATCAGAAGTTTAGTTTCACTAAACTGAACTGGCCCTGCACAACATTCAAATACCTGTTCAGTGCAGTGGCGTGATAGATCTATGTACTCAAATGGAATACGGTTTTTACGTACATAGCCACTCCCCCACTCCGCAAAGAACTCCTTGAGAAACAGCCAGCAAATCTGGGGTACAGAAAGCCTCTGAATTGTCAGATTATATAAGTAGTGCTCCGATAAACCAATAACGTCAGAGTCAACATCTATAAGCATTTCTCTAACTTCTTCGGTATACCTCTTATATTTTGATGAAAAATGCTAATTCCTTCTCTACTTGGATACCTGACTTTCTCTGAAGGTGGTTCCTTTGCTCGAGGGACTTCCTTTAAGCAAGTATACCTATCAGCTGACTTCAATCTAAGAAAGATGTAGATCTAACACCAACTACTACAGGACAGTTTCCATGAAAGACCCCACCACCACACACTACACTGTCACTAATAAGCTTTGCCAGCCTCCCCTTCCCATACTTGCTGAGATACGAGCCATGCCTAGTGAAACCCGATCTACTGATAGACCCAACTGGCAATGCGACCCATGTCCTCTGCCATCAGTGCCTTCTCCAGCCCCATGTTAACGTACCTAACGGCAGCATTACGATGAGACCGATCATGACGCTGAAACAGTTGCACGAAGTGCTCATTAGTGCCGCTAGTTTGTAATCGGGGAGCATACCACGAACTGGGCATTGCGAAAACTGACGTTGAAAAACTCTGCTTTTCATGTCAGTTTGTCCGCTTTGAAGTGCTGCAGGCAGGTAAAGACGTATTATTGAGACTTGGCAACAGATCAGTTACATTCTATTTTTATTATATAGTGAAATGTAGATTAAAACTGAAGAAACTGCAAAAAGGTGGGAGTTTAAGGAGATGGGACCTGGATAAACTGACTAAACCAGAGGTTGTACAGAGTTTCAGGGAAAGCATAAGGGAACAATTGACAAGAATGGGGGAAATAAGTACAGTAGAATAAGAATGGGTAGCTCTGAGGGATTAAGTAGTGAAGGCAGCAGAGGATCAAGTAGGTAAAAAGACGAGGGCTAGTAGAAATCCTTGGGTAATAGAAGACATATTGAATGTAATTGATGAAAGGAGAAAATATACAAATGCAGTAAAAGAAGCAGGCAAAAAGGAATACAGACGTCTCAAAAATAAGATCGGCAGGAAGTGCAAAATGGCTAAGCAGGGATGGCTAGAGGACAAATGTAAAGGCTTATCTCACTGGGGTTAAGATAGATACTGCTTACAGGAAAATTAAAGAGACCTTTGGAAAAAAGAGAAACACGTGTATGAATACGAAGAGCTCAGATGGAAACCCAGTTCTAAGCAAAGAAGGGAAAGCAGAAAGGTGCAAGGAGTATATAGAGGGTCTATACAAGGGCGATGTACTTGAGAACAATATTATGGAAATGTAAGAGGATGTAGATGAAGATGAAATGGAAGATACGATACTGCGTGAAGAGTTTGACAGAGCACTAAAAGACCTGAGTCGAAACAAGGCCCCAGGAGTAGACAATTTTCCATTAGGACTACTGACGGCGTTGGGAGAGCTAATCCTGACAAAACTCTACCATCTGGTGAGCAAGATGTATGAGACAGGCGAAATTCCCGCAGACTTCAAGAAGAATATAATAATTCCAGTCCCAAAGAAAACAGGTGTTGACAGATGTGAGATTACCGAACTATCAGTTTAATAAGTCACAGCTGCAAAATACTAAAACGAATTCTTTACAGAAGAATGGAAAAACTGGTAGAAGCCGACCTCGGAGAAGATTAGTTTGGATTCCGTAGAAATATTGGAATACGTGAGGCAATGCTGACCTTACGACTTATCTTAGAAGAAAGATTAAGGAAAGGCAAACCTACGTTTGTAGCATTTGTAGACTTAGAGAAAGCTTTTGACAATGTAGAGTGGAATACTCTCTTTCAAATTCTGAAGGTGGCAGGGGTAAAATACAGGGAGCGAAAGGCTATTTACAATTTGTACAGAAACCAGATGGCAGTTATAAGAGTTAGGGGCATGAAAGGGAAGCAGTGGTTGGGAAAGGAGTGAGACAGGGTTGTAGCCTCTCCCCGATGTTGTTCAATCTGTGTATTGAGCAAGCAGTAAAGGAAACAAATGAAAAATTCGGAGTAGGTATTAAAATCCATGGAGAAGAAATAAAAACTTTGAGGTTCGCCGATGACATTGTAATTCTGTCAGCAATGGACTAGGAAGAGCAGTTGAACGGAATGGACAATGTCTTGGAACGAGGATATAAGGTGAACATCAACAAAAGCAAAATGAGGATAATGGAATGTAGTCGAATTAAGTCAGGTGATGTTGAGGGTATTAGATTAGGAAATGAGACACTTAAAGTAGTAAAGGAGTTTTGCTATTTGGAGAGCAAAGTAACTGATGATGGTCTAAGTAGAGAGGATATAAAATGTAGACTGGCAATGGCAAGGAAAGTGTTTCTGAAGAAGAGAAATTTGTTAACATCGAGTATAGATTTAAGTGTCAGGAAGGCGTTTCTGTAAGTATTTGTATGGAGTGTAGCCATGTATGGAAGTGAAACATGGACGATAAATAGTCTGGACAAGAAGAGAATAGAAGCTTTCGAAATGTGGTGCTAGAGAAGAATGCTGAAGATTAGATGGGTAGATCACATAACTAACGATGAAGTATTGAACAGAACTAGGGAGAAGAGGAGTTTGTGGCACAACTTGACAAAAAGAAGGGACCGGTTGGTAGGACATGTT
Source organism: Schistocerca serialis cubense (assembly GCF_023864345.2). Lineage (NCBI taxonomy): Eukaryota > Metazoa > Arthropoda > Insecta > Orthoptera > Acrididae > Schistocerca > Schistocerca serialis. Next base: position 338,080,667 of record NC_064642.1, read on the forward strand.
CTGAGGCATCAAGGGATCACAAATTTAGCATTGGAGGGCAGCGTGGAGGGTAAAAATCGTAGAGGGAGACCAAGAGATGAATACACTAAGCAGATTCAGAAGGTTGTAGGTTGCAGTAAGTACTGGGAGATGAAGAAGCTTGCACAGGATAGGGTAGCATGGAGAGCTGCATCAAAGCAGTCTCTGGACTAAAGACCACAATAGCAACAACAACAACAACAGGAATGAACTGTTGTTAAATTTTAAATTTATTACTGTTATTATAATTTCGTTGCTCCTTTATTATTCCGTAGAAATGGCAGACAAATCTTTAATCTTTTGAGGCATTCCTCATAAAAATATTTCCAGACCAGGGTTGGGGCTATTCTCCAATACGTAGGACGTCCGTTAACGACAGTGAGAAGCTACTGCATAGACAAGATGGGCAAGTGTTGCACACTGTATATACACGTTTACTATCTAACAGGCCACGCTGCGTGGTAACAGGTAGAGTGCTGTCTCAGCAGTGCAGTAGGACTTTTTATACCAGGTGCTTGTCGCTCGTTTCTGTCGGCTCTGTTATTAAAACAGCACTGCTCGCTCTTCCATTCTCTATAATGACGCAATATTTCAAACCAATGAAATTTTACGAGTAAGAAATACAAGTTCTTAAAAATCAGTTTATATAATAATGAAAAATTTGAACACTGCTGCCGGCCGGAGTGGCCGTGCCGCTCTAGGCGCTACAGTCTGGAACCGAGCGACCGCTACGGTCGCAGGTTCGAATCCTGCCTTGGGCATGGATGTGTGTGATGTCCTTAGGTTAGTTAGGTTTAATTAGTTCTAAGTTCTAGGCGACTGATGACCTCAGAAGTTAAGTCGCATAGTGCTCAGAACCATTTGAACCATTTGAACACTGCTGCTATGGCTAATTGATATTTCGGTTTTATACTTGGTTACTAGTAAAAATTAAAAAAGACACCCCTTGTTTAACTGAGACCAAACAAACGCCGGAAAATACCGATTATTCAGAACTAAAGTACCATAATCGTTTTTAAGCGATCAGTTTTTTCCATCCCTACAGCTAGGTCGCCGGATCCATACGTAACTGAAAACGTCCGAGACATTATGGGCAGGGTCTTACAACCAGCTCTGGATTTTGATTATCTGACGCGCCAGTTTGACATTCGCTATTCATCTCTGCCAATTGATGCCAAGGCGAATAACTGCCCGCATAAGGGCCAGAGATACATCAACGCATCATTGATTGGCTCACACTTTGTGAAGCTCTTATTCTTGATCAAATTTTATTGACACCCTCTAGTTGGTTCCAGTAAGCATTTCAGCTCCCTCAGGTGACGTCGTTCAGTCGGTACATTTGTAATCCCGAGTTCCGTGGAGGGGGGCAAGTGGAGGAGGGAAGCTGCCGCCCTGCGCAGACGGGACTCTTATCCCCGACTGCTGCTGTGGACGGGTCCTCCGCCCTCACCCTCCGACCCACGCAGTGACAGCGACCAAATTGAACGCGACCGCCGCGGGGTGGGAGTGGCGCTGTTGTTGCCGCTCGTCATTTGTCGCGTCCCCCGCAGCAGCGAGGCGCGGCCTGGCCTGCTCCAGACACTTCCGCTTCCTGCGGGACCCGCCGCCGTAAACACTCGTCCTGCCCGCGCCGTTAACGGCTGCTGTGCCGCGCTGTTTCAATTCCGTACTGCCGGAGGCGCTCGCGAAACCTTACGCTGTCTGCGAAATCCTTGCAGTAATCTCGTGGCAACGTTCGTCTTTTATTTTGAGATGAACAAGCGCTGTTGGTTGTTTCTGGAGACATGATACGATATTCATAAAACGCCCGAGGAAATTAAAAGCTGCAATAGAAATGAAAGTAAATTTTGCCAAACAGTATGTAGTCTTCCACATGACCATACTTGCTAGATATGAATCAATGGCAAGACGTGTGTTGTCGTTTAGTGGTGATCGTCGTCCCAAGATTGGTTTGTAGCTTAAGACACAAACGAATTACATTGTAAACTTTCACTGCCGGAAATGTCACAACTAATAAAATGTCCCTTGTTATTATGCCGTGGCCGAATCGATTTCATATTAAAACATAACGTTTCGGCCCCCCCCCCCACCCCTTCCGCCCTTACCCCTGAAATGACGCTCTGCAGCTGGTGACTATATGTTGGGTTTAATGTGAAGTCCATTCCACCAGGGCATAATAACCCGGAACATTTTACCAAATGAAACTAATTACAGACATTGACTGCAAGTGGGCACTTATGTAAACCAATAGGGAAAGTTGAAACATGGTGCTAGACCGGGATTCAAACCCAGGTCTCCTGCTTACTGGGCAGATACTGTGACCACGAAGCCATCAGGTCACAGTGGTCATCGCAACTGTACGGACTATTCTAGCATTTCTCCCGTCAGACCCAAATTCTCAACTTCTGCACACACATCCTCATTAATCGCGGCATTTCGCCAATTCCTGTAAGAGTTCGAGCGCGTTGTGGATCCGCACTGAAGAGATCTTTAGCTATCTTTGCCTTAATCACATATATACGTGGTGTCTGCTCTTCTGGATATTTGTATGATTTTAAGCACCTCGCTGGGCACGTGTATTCTGTGCAAGTCTCTTCATATCTGTGGCACTACTGCGACTTACATACATTTGATCCGCTCGCGATATTCATGCCTTGGTTTCCGTTTGCAGTTTTTAACTCCCTCGTCCCCCCCCCCCCCTCCCACTTCCTTCAGCTACCAGACTGATCATTATTTGATACTTCGGGATGTGTCCTATCAACCAATTCCTTATTTTATCCGAGTTCCATAAATTCCTTTTCTCCCCAGTTTGATTCAGTACCTCCTCATTGGTTACCAGACGTTCCATTTGTACCCCGTAGGCGCTTCAGTCTCTAACCGCGCGACCGCTATGGTCGCAGGTTCGAATCCTGCCTCGGGCATGGATGTGTATGATGTCCTTAGGTTAGTTAGTAGTTCTAAGTTGTAGGGGACTGATGACCTCATATGTTAAGTCCTACAGCGCTCATAGCCATTTGTACCATTTTTGTACCCCGTATATTTTACGTCAACTTATCTTTGCGGCAGTGTGTGTCGAATTCAGGAAGTATTCTTTGAATTCTGGTAGTGATAATGAGAATTCTGGGTCACCAGTTTAAGGCAAGCATTCTTGTGCTCTGTCGTGTTGAGGAATGTGGTGTAGGGCTGTGCAATGGCGCGCGTTGTTGGGCTATGAGATGATGAGGTATAGCATGGCTGCGTGCATGATGTGCACACGCAATTTGATTCTGTTAATCATTCGCAAGGAATGTGTGGTTCAAGCTTAACCAATTTCTTGATTCCCATTGCGAAATTGCTTTAACTGTCATGTGTTTGACATGCATCTTACATGTGGGTATGAAGTCTTTGTGTCATTGTAAGGGGAGTTGTTTGCTATCAATTAATCGAAATGGTAGTATAGTTAATTTAGTCATGCTCCTTATCAATATACATTCGCAAATACACTCCTGGAAATTGAAATAAGAACACCGTGAATTCATTGTCCCAGGAAGGGGAAACTTTATTGACACATTCCTGGGGTCAGATACATCACATGATCACACTGACAGAACCACAGGCACATAGACACAGGCAACAGAGCATGCACAATGTCGGCACTAGTACAGTGTATATCCACCTTTCGCAGCAATGCAGGCTGCTATTCTCCCATGGAGACGATCGTAGAGATGCTGGATGTAGTCCTGTGGAACGGCTTGCCATGCCATTTCCACCTGGCGCCTCAGTTGGACCAGCGTTCGTGCTGGACGTGCAGACCGCGTGAGACGACGCTTCATCCAGTCCCAAACATGCTCAATGGGGGACAGATCCGGATATCTTGCTGGCCAGGGTAGTTGACTTACACCTTCTAGAGCACGTTGGGTGGCACGGGATACATGCGGACGTGCATTGTCCTGTTGGAACAGCAAGTTCCCTTGCCGGTCTAGGAATGGTAGAACGATGGGTTCGATGACGGTTTGGATGTACCGTGCACTATTCAGTGTCCCCTCGACGATCACCAGTGGTGTACGGCCAGTGTAGGAGATCGCTCCCCACACCATGATGCCGGGTGTTGGCCCTGTGTGCCTCGGTCGTATGCAGTCCTGATTGTGGCGCTCACCTGCACGGCGCCAAACACGCATACGACCATCATTGGCACCAAGGCAGAAGCGACTCTCATCGCTGAAGACGACACGTCTCCATTCGTCCCTCCATTCACGCCTGTCGCGACACCACTGGAGGCGGGCTGCACGATGTTGGGGCGTGAGCGGAAGACGGCCTAACGGTGTGCGGGACCGTAGCCCAGCTTCATGGAGACGGTTGCGAATGGTCCTCGCCGATACCCCAGGAGCAACAGTGTCCCTAATTTGCTGGGAAGTGGCGGTGCGGTCCCCTACGGCACTGCGTAGGACCCTACGGTCTTGGCGTGCATCCGTGCGTCGCTGCGGTCCGGTCCCAGGTCGACGGGCACGTGCACCTTCCGCCGACCACTGGCGACAACATCGATGTACTGTGGAGACCTCACGCCCCACGTGTTGAGCAATTCGGCGGTACGTCCACCCGGCCTCCCGCATGCCCACTATACGCCCTCGCTCAAAGCCCGTCAACTGCACATAAGGTTCACGTCCACGCTGTCGCGGCATGCTACCAGTGTTAAAGACTGCGATGGAGCTCCGTATGCCACGGCAAACTGGCTGACACTGACGGCGGCGGTGCACAAATGCTGGGCAGCCAGCGCCATTCGACGGCCAACACCGCGGTTCCTGGTGTGTCCGCTGTGCCGTGCGTGTGATCATTGCTTGTACAGCCCTCTCGCAGTGTCCGGAGCAAGTATGGTGGGTCTGACACACCGGTGTCAATGTGTTCTTTTTTCCATTTCCAGGAGTGTTGTTTGTGACTTTGTGGCGGTAATTTTTAAGTTAGTTAAAAGACGTGCTCTCTGACCGCTAGATTGCGATGACATCTGTGACAACGACATATTATTAATCAGCAGTCAAGCGCGCACTCATTGATTAGCAACTGTCTGCTTTGAGATCTAAACCAGACCAGACGAATATAATGACTAGCCTAACAAATGTACGCATGCCAAGTACTACAAATCTTGTGCGTGTATTACGTGAAGGTTGCGTGTGAAAACATATTCGGGACAGTTTTAAGAAGTTGTTTGAATATTTTCACCAGCTGCGACATAGTCGCGTATATGAACAGTGATCCAATACTGTCACATGTTTTTTATTCCTGTCTTTGATCACAATGTGAATTCTTTTGACAATAACAGGTTTCAGTCCGTAATGACGATCCTCAGATCTTTTTTACACCATGTCCTGAAGTGATAAGGCCATAATGGCATCGTCAAAACATATAAATACAGTCAGCATCTATATTTAGATCTATGTGACGATGCTGTGCTGACTATATTTATACGTTTTGACGCCATTATGGCCTTATCACTTTAGGACACGGTGTTAAAAAGATCTGAGAATGGTCATTACGGACGGAAACCGGTCATCGTCAAAAGAATTGATACTGTGATCAAAGACTGAAATAAAACACATATGTTTGAATATTTATTCGAAAAGTTCGCGAAATACATCGTAAGAAACGTTTGGACGATCTTGAGGACCTGCTAGGTCAGCAGTAATAATGGAGGGAAACACTAACGTGTCACCGCAGCGTTGAAGATGTATAAGAAATCATTTCAAGAAGGTACATAAGCGAATGTTTAATTTTTAAGTCTATGCATTCGTAAAGAAATCTTATTGTTCAATTTCTACTTCATTAGGAACGGTGACGGTTCGGGCAGCGGAAATCCGTCCTTTATCCAATAATATACTCCAGAATAACATTTAAAAATCATCTAACCCTTTTGACAGTATTTCCCTTATCATTTCCAAATCCTTTTCTCATAATTTTACAACTTCCATTTTGTTTCACTGCCTTACGTTTAGAACTCTGCGTGGCAGGTATTTTCTGAGCAAACAGTAATACATGTGCCAATGTGATTTACTCACTATTCTAACGTCAGCCATATGAATCTACATTCAAATAGTCTTTCAGTCAAATTTTCCTGACACTCGTTTTCCTATTTCGGTGAACTCTGGTCTGCTTGGATTCAGCAGCTGGAATTTGATAAAGTGATGCAAAATGTACTTTTGGCGATCAGTACTTGGTAGAGTCTTTAAGATTTTATATTGCAGTTTACGTCAACAACAGTGGTAGTAACTATGAATATTGTACTTTAAATTTCTGTGCATACTTTTCAGCAAAAAAAGAAAAAGAAAAAAGGTTTTAGTGCTGATGCAGATGGCATAGAAGCAGTGCTTCTTTTACACGTAAAATGTGTTTATTCGATGCCTTATATTTGCGTATTATTATAACAGACTGGGTCTACATACAGATTTGCACTACTCGGGGCTATAAGCCATATTCCTAAAACACTTTTATTCGTGGTGAAATATTTTGTGCGGATCCTCATGTTCACTCAAACTGGATTTTCCTTCTGCTACGGCCACTGTGAACCGTTGGGCTAAAAAAAATAAGTGTATACTCAGGTGATGGAAGTCATGAGATAATTCCTAATATCTGGTCGGACCTCTTTTGCCCGGCTGAGTCCAGAAACTCGACGTGGCATGGACTCAACACGTCACTGGTAGTCTCCTGCAGAAACATTGTGCCATGCTGCCTCTGTAGCCGTCCACAATTGCGAATGTGTTGCCGGTGCAGAATGTTGTGAACGAGCGGACCTTTCGATTATGTCCCATAAATGTTCGATGGGATTCATATCTGGCCATCTATGTCGCCATATCTTTCGTTCGAATTGTGCAGAATGTTCTTCAAACTAATTGCCAACAATTGTGGCCCGGTGCCAAGACATCATTGTTTGGGAACATAACGTCCATGAACGCCTACGAACAATCTCCAAGTAGCCGATCATAAGCACTTCCAGTCAATGGTCGGTTCAGTTGGACTAAATAACACAGTACATTACATCATTAAGGTGTCATCACCAGCTTCTACAATGCCTTGACAACTTGGGTCCACGGCTTCGAGGGGTCTCCTACACACACGAACGCTATAATCAGCTCTTATCAACTGAAACCGGGACTCATCTGATCAACGCTTTTCCTGTCGTCTAGGGTCCAACCGATATGGTCAAGCGGAGAGGCGCTGCAGGCGATATCGTGCTGTTAGCAAAGGCACTGCCGTCGGTCGTCTGCTGTCATAGACCATTAACGCCAAATTTCGCCGCACTGTCGTAATGGATACGTTCGTCGTTTGTCCCAAATTGGTTTCTGTGCTTGTTTCAAGCGGTGTTGGTTGTCTTTTAGCACTGCAAGCTCTATGGAAAGGCGCTGCTATCGGTCGTTAAGTGACGGCCGTAGGCAACTGTGTTGTCCACGGTGAGAGATAGTGCCTGAAATTTGATATTCTCTGTTCAATCTTGACACTGTGGTTCTCGGAATATTTATTTCCCCAGTAATTTCCAAAACGGAATTGCAAAAACAATAACAAAGGGATGCCCCCAGGGTTCAGTGTTCAGCCCCCCGTTCTGGGACATCCATATGGAACCACTACTGGATGATCTACAGCAGAGCGAAGAGGTGCTAGAGGTGATAGCCTACGCAAATGACCTCCTGTTGGTTGGCGGCTGTATCCGCGAATATATAGAACCAAAAATAGAAAGGGCAATGGAAAAATTACAACTTTGGTGCAAGAACACAAAAAGGACAATCTCACCGAATAAGTCCACATATCTTCTGTTAAAAGGACAACTTATAAGGAACCCCACAGTGAGAATTGAGGGCTCGCCAGTTCTTCGGTGACGCGACACATGCTACTTGGGAATCATCAAATGGTTCAAATGGCTCTGAGCACTATGGGACTTAACTTCTGAGGTCACCAGTCCCCTAGAACTTAGAAATACTTAAACCTAACTAACCTAAGGACATCATACACATCCATGCCCGAGGCAGGATTCGAACCTGCGACCGTTGCGGTCGCGCGGTTCCAGACTGTAGCGCCTAGAACCGCTCAGCCACCGCGGCCGGCTGGGAATCATCATTGGTGAAAGGTGGAACTTTGGAAAGCACATTGAAACTGTAACCCAAGTACTCAATAACCTCATCTCTATTGGTCACAAAGGATTTCATCTTCCCACTCATTTGATAAAACTGTATCACAACAGCATACTAATGTCAGTTGTGGGTTGCGACTCGGGAGTCTAGGCGCACAGGCTCACGAGGGTAGTGCCCGCCACGTCAGTGAGAAAGGTGCAGAGGAATATAATTTTAAGATCAGTGGGGGCCTATAGGACCAGGTGGGATCTGTTAGTGATAATGGGGCTCAGCCCACTAAACATCAGGATTAGAGAGCAGACAGTATGGTTCTGGGCCAAGAAAGGGAATGTTGAGAGATAAGAGGATATTCTGGGTGTTCGGGCTGGGGACAAGGGTGCGATTAGGAGAAGAGGTGAGGAACTGTGGCAGGAATCGTGGGAGGCTGATGATACTGGTCGCAGAACATTTCAGGTTCTACCGGATGTAAAAGAAAGGCTAGGAATGAAGTATTTTGAGCCAACTCGGGGACTGTTCCATTTTCTCACTGGTCACGGACGCTATCTGACATATCTATGGCGCTTTGGGAGGAGGGCTACCTCTGCGTGTGACTATGGCGCAGCGGAGGGTACTCCCGACCATAAGGTTTACGAGTGCCCCCTTTTCAATGATGTAGCTGCCGCATTACGACTTCAACTACCCGACAATGATACATACTCCATACTAAGACGTGAACAGACATTTCGAACTCTGAATAACCTAGCAAACGATGTAGTCTTAACAGATTATCTGAGGGAAAATCGGGAATAACAGCAAACAACTAGACGTGTCCCAGTGCCCTGATCCAGTACTGCCTGCGCATGCATAGGCCGACTCACAATACACTTGGAATCCGCCACGTGCAGTACTAGGACGGTAGTGTACAACAACCCAAATTGAGTCATGCATTGGACTTGACGTATGATAGCGTCTTAGTTAGTAGGACTTAGAAATAGGAAATACAAATAGGAACCTGCAGCGATTCAAGTAATCCTTGGCCTGCCAAGTGACAGGGTCACGCTCTTCGGGGTTAGCTCGGTAAGCAAAGCTGCACGGTAGATTTATACAATCACTGACACACCTGTGACGCTGCAGGCAGTAAAGGATTTTTAATCATAAGTAGCCATTAGAACTAAGTAGAGTACTATCAGAATAGAAATTGCCCATTGTTAAACTGTGCTGTAACTCACTTGTATTAACTGTAGTTAGCTGCTAACAATAATTACATTGTAAAATCCTACGCCGGCCGGTGTGGTCGAGCGGTGCTAGGCGCTTCAGTCTGGAACCGCGTGACCGCTGTGGTCACAGGTTCGATTCCTGCCTTGGGCTAGGATGTGTGTGATGTCGTTAGGTTAGTTAGGTTTGAACTCAGATGTTAAGTTCCATAGTGCTCAGAGCCATTTGAACCATTTTTGTAAAATCTTGGGACCTACTTATCATGTAAGGTGGTGGGTTGCATATGTATGTTATAAAGATGATGAAAACGGGATGTCCCATGCGTCTAGCTCCAACTACGATTTCACTTCCAGAGACTGTTAATTTTCGTCGTGCGGCCATAATCACGTCGGAAACTTTGTCACATGAATCACCTGAGTACAAATGACAGCTCCGCCAATGTACTGCCCCTTCTTACCTTGTGTACGCGATACTAGTGCCATCTGTATATGTGCATACCGCTCTTGGTTGGTTGGTTTAAGGGCGGGAGGGGGGGGGGGGGGAGGGGACCAAACTGTGATCATTGGTCCCATATCGCTGTCACGGTGTATTATGCCTAGGTAATGTTCTCTTTTCAGTCAGACCTCGCTACCATTCTGCTATGTGGATCGAAGCCTTGTACACGAGAGGGCAGTTTTCTTAAATCAGGGCATATTCGGGTTTGCTTTCTTAGGTAATTGTCTTTCCAAATCAAGGGGGACGCTTACAAGGTAGAGAGCGAGTGATGATGCGCACTTCGGTGTTTAAAACCACGCAGTCTGTGTGTCCTTCAGGTGGCAAGCTCTGTTACTTCACAGTAAAATAAATTACTCGAGATACGAGTGACGTAAGAGCTTATGATTTTTTCACTGGAAGGAGAGCGTGTTCCCGCGCACAGGCAAGCGTACGCGAAGGCCGCTGGTTGGGGGACAGGCAGGCAACCGGCGGCGTTACGAAAGGCCGCGGCGCGGTTCCGCGTATCGCCGGCAGACATCTCCATCTTGGAGCGTAATGAAGCTTTCAATATGCAGCGGGCGGGGCCATCCATTACACATTGTTTCAATCGGCGTGGTTAATCACGGCCTGCGCGCATTTAACGGCCGCGCCGCGTAGCAGGCGGGCAGGTAACGGCAAATCTGCATCCAATATTCCTCAGGTCCCTCCCCGGCATCGGAAGCAATGATTCAGTAGTTATTATTAACGCAACTTCCTGTGGTAAATTGCTGACTTCGAATGGAATTCTAAAAGCAGAACGTCAAACACGAGGAGGAATCCAATGGAGACTTTACAACGATGCCGTGTTATCAAACTTCTTGATTCATACAAATTGTGGTAGTATTTTTTCTGTCTTTTATAGTGATCATTTGTATCTTGTAACAACAATTCTGTGCTCAAGAATGATAGGTTTTGCAGAGCTGAATTCGACGCACCGGCTCCGGATTCATCAAAAAGCAGGATCGGTGAGAGATTCGAGCACTTTTCGTGCCTATTATGATTTTATGTTGGATATAATTCATGACTCATTAGCGTCGGGAACGCGCAGGTTTCTGTAAGCTGAGTGTGGAACATCCCGTTTGGAATACAGTGGCACACAATATTATTATTTACATTGAAGAAACTGGTATAGGCATGCGTATTCAAGTACAGAGTCATGTAAACAGGCACAATACGGCGCTCCGGTCGTTAACGACTATATAAGACAAGTGTCCGGCGCCGTTCTTAGATATGTTACTGCTCCTAGCCGGCCGGCGTGGCCGCGCGGTTCTAGGCGCTTCAGTCTGGAACCGCGCGACTGCTACGGTCGCAGGTTCGAATCCTGCCTCGGGTATGGATGTGTATGATGTTCTTAGGCTAGTTTGGTTTAAGTGGTTCTAAGTTCTAGGGGACTAATGACCTCAGATATTAAGTCCCATAGTGCTCAGAGCCATTTTTGTTACTGCTCCTACAACGGCAGGTTATCAAGATTTAAGTGAGTTTGGACGTGATATAGTCGGCGCACGAGCGATGTCACACAGCATCTCCGAGGTACCGATGAAGTGGGGATTCTCAAATCAAATGTTCAAATGTGTGTGAATTTGGGCTGGCTCTGAGCACTATGGGACTTAACATCTGAGGTCATCAGTCCCCTAGAACTTAGAACTACTTAAACCTAACTAACTTAAGGACATCACACACATCCATGTCCGAAGCAGGTTCCAGACTGAAGCGCCTAGAACCGCTTGGGTGTGTGAATTCCGAAGGGACCAAACTGCTTAGGTCATCTGTCCCTAGACTTACATACTACTTAAATTAACTTAATTTCACTTATGCTACGACGAACACACACACCCATGCCCGAGGGAGGACTCGAACCTCCGGCGGGAGGGGCCGAGCAGTCCGTGAAATGATGCCTCAAACCGCGCTGCCACTCCGCGCGGCTGGGGATTTTCCAGTACGACCGTTTCAGAGTGTACCGTGAATATCAGGAATCTGGTAATACATCAAATCTCCGAAATCCCTGCGGCCGGAAAAAGATCCTGCAAGAACGGGACAAACGACGACTGAAGAGAATCGTTCAACGTGACAGAAGTGCAACCCTTAAGCAAATAGCTGCAGATTTCAATGCGGGGCCGTCAGCAAGTGTCAGCGTGCGAACCATTCAACGAAAAATCATTGATAAGGGCTTTCGGAGCAGTAGGCCCACACGTGTAACCTCGATGACTGCTCGACACAAAGCTTTACCCCTCGCCAGGGCCTATCAACATTGGCCTTGGACTGTTGATGACTGGAAACATGTTGCGTGGTGGGACGAGTCACGTTTCACATTGTGTACACGACTGACGTGTACGGGTATGGAGACAAACTCATGAATCCATGGTCCCTGCATGTCAGCAGGGACTCTTCAACTGGTAGAGGCTATGTAATGGTGTGGGACGTGTGCATTTGGAGTGATATGGGTCCTCTGATGCGTCTAGATACGATTCTGACAGGTGACACGTACGTAAGCATCCTGTCTGATCACCAGCATCCATTCATGTCCAGTGTGCATTCCTACTGACTTGCACAATTCCAGCAGGACACCCCAGACCTCTAGAATTGCCACAGAGTGGTTCCAGGAACACTCTTCTGAGTTTAAACACTTCCAGTGGCCACCAAACGCCCCAGACATGAACATTATTCAGCGTATTGGGATGCCTTGTAACATGCTGTTCAGAAGAGATCTCCACCTCCTAATTCTCTTCCGGATTTATGGACAGCCTTCCAGCATTCATGGTGTCAGTGCCCTCCAGCACTACTTCAGACATTAGTCGAGTCCATGACACGACGTGTTGCGGTAGCTCTGCGAGCTCGCCGGGGCTATACAAGATATTAGGTAGGTGTACCAGTTTCTTTGGCTCTTCAATGTATAAGTAACGTGCACTTTGTTTTGGTGACTGATTCACTTGCAACGATCTGACAATAAACCTCATAGCCCAGGCCATCACTGTCCTAACCAGTGCATTTTAACATTTGATCAAACAAAATTTATTTCATTTGTCGTAACACAGCACAGGACTAACATAGTGTCGACGCGTAGCGTCTTATTAGACATTTATGGCCTGGAGGTGTTTAGAAAGACGAACAGTGTGGGGTTTATGTATCCATCTTGGCTTAAAAACATGTATGTGCTCCCGAAATACAGGTGTGCAAATATAAGAACGTAGGCTTCCGCGGCCGGTGTCATAGTGATTAAAATTCTTCTGGGTATTATGCCGCGTCATTGCTAAAAACTAACAACAATAATGACTAAAACCCACGTTTCGGTCGAATTCCTCGACTGGTTTTCCATGGGGATAGGTGCTTCTATTTATTACAGACTATGGATGTCTACTACGGTGTGAGTGCGGAGCTGCCTACATAGGAGAAACAGGGAGACCTGTCAGCTTACGAGTAGCAGAACACGAACGCTATGTAGGATTACAGCAACATAAGAAATCGGCGATAGCGGAACACTACCGTGACTGTGGACAACCTGTCAGGTTCCAGGAAGCCCGAGTACTGGCGAAAGAATCTTGGATGCGAGATCGCAAAATACGGGAGGCGATCGAAATTATTAAGAAGCCTGACGACATCAACAGAGAAGATGGCTACAAACACGCGGCGCCCTAGCTGCCAGCCATCCCAGTCCAACGGGCCGCGAGCGGTCGCGGGGCAGAAGCTGCACGGGACACGGACGTATCTGCACAAACAGCGGTAGAGCAAATGTCAGTCCACTTCCGCGCACACCAGGAGGAAAACTTGCCGACCAGAAGCCGAACGCTTATTGGCGGACAGCTGCCAATCGCTGACGACATGGGCATCCACGAATAGTCTCTTTCCTTCCATCTTCCCTTAGTCATGAGTAGCCAATCATATTAGAGGGCCAATTAAAAGTTTTACAACAGTGACGTCAAACATCGATAGTCTGTAATAGATAGAAGCACCTTTCCCCATGTAAAACCAGTCGTATCGTGAAGAAGGCCGTCGCAATTCGGCCGAAACGTCGGTTTCAGTTTATTATTGTTGTTAGTTTTCAGCAATGACGCGGCATAATACCCAGAAGAATTTTAATGACACGTGTGCACAGTTTAAGGACAAAAGTAACCTCTACATCTTGTGTTCCTGCGAGGTAACATACCTAGATGAAACGTTGCTATATAAAGAAATAACCGCTCCAGTAAAGTACAGAAGGTAACCGGAAGAAGCACGCTTGAGACGAACACAAATAACCCTTTTATTCAAAGACAGTGAGTGCACTAAGGTCACCGCGATTTATCACAAAAGACGGGATGTGCTTCTTAACAGAGGGTGTAGTCAACACGGCCGAGAACACATGCTCTGCGACGTGTTCCTATGCTAATACAATGCTTGTGGTAGCGCGTTCCGGTCCTCCATCAGTGTGGTTGACAACTTCTGGGCCGTAGTAGGTGCAGTATTTGTCGCCAACGCATCCCTCACATGCTCGAAGTGATGTAAATCGGGGGATGAGCAAGCCAGTTCCTTCGCCGAATATCATCTCATTCCATGAGCTTTCTCCGCCTGCGCAGTTCGATGGGGTCCAGCACTGTCATCCACAAAAATGAAGTCAGCTCCGAATGCAGCCGTGATAAGACACACACGGGGAAGCAGTACAGAGACGCAATAACTTTCACCGGTGTTCGAAGACTTAAAAGAGGGTTTAAAAGCGAATAAATACGTTAATCCTGTTGGGTAGAAGAAACAGATGTTTAATGTTAGAATGCGAAATTCGTGGCATGCAGCTTAAGTCGGTCCCTAACCATGAAGGTAGTCAAATGAAAACAGAACACTCGCCACAACTGGACCATGGACTGGTTCCACTCAAAAGTAATTACCACACGTATTAAGATATTTATCATACTGCGAGAAGAGACGGTCAATTCCTGTTTTGTAGAACGCGGTCGGCCGCTGACGGATCCACAATCGTACTCACTCTTGCACTTCCTCGTCCGACTGAAACCGACGTCCACTCGTGTCTCTCTTCAGGCCGCCAAAGATGTGAAAATCACACGGTGAAGGATCCGGGCTGTACGGAGGATGTTGGAATGTTTCCCAGCCTTCATCCGATTGACAGTGTGGAGGCGGACTTTATCATCAAACAGGATGACCCTGTCCGACAGCATTCATTAGTATTTTGAGTTTATGGCGAGTCGCAGTTTTTGCGAAATGTAGTCATAGAGCGGCGCATTAATTGCAGTTCCACCATGGAGGAACTCGACGTGCAGAGGACCCCTGTAGTCGAGAAAGGAGGTCATGATGACCTTAGGGGAATTTGTGTGAACAGCTTAGATTTCTTTTGCGGGGGAGATGTGGAATGTTTCCACTATTGACCTTGCCGACTGCTCTCTGATAGTGGATTTTACGATAACGTTGGCTCTCACACTGCCAATCGGACGAAGGCTACGCCTCAACGATTTGATTGGGAAACACTGCAACATCGTCCGTACAGGTCGATTCTTTCACCAAGTGACTATCACGTCTTTGGCGATCTCAGGAGAGAGAAGCGTGGTCGTTAGTTTCAGTCGGACGAGAAAGTGCCAGAGCTGGTGCAGTTGTGGATCCGTCAGTGGCCGACCGCTTTCTGCGAAACAGGAATTGATTCTCTTGTCTCCCAGTGGGATAAATGTCTTAATGCGTGTGATCATTACTTGTGAATGGAACTATTCCACTATCTTGTGGTGGTGTGTGTTTGGTTTTCATTTTATTCCCCCTTATAAATAACATCTAGGTGTAACTTGTTCAAATGGCTCTGAGCACTATGGGACTCAACTGCTGAGGTCATTAGTCCCCTAGAACTTAGAACTAGTTAAACCTAACTAACCTAAGGACATCACACACATTCATGCCCGAGGCAGGATTCGAACCTGCGACCGTAGCGGTCTCGCGGTTCCAGACTGCAGCGCCAGAACCGCGCGGCCACTTCGGCCGGCTCTAGGTGTAACTCAATTAAAAATTCCGAGCTGAGAGGAGACACTCACTGTAAAAAACTGTTTTCTCACGTTTCGCCCCTACCTACAACTAAGATCTTCAGAAATAAAACTAAATGCCGGGTCACCCCTGTTTCACATAGGATTACACGTGTAATAGCTGCCACCCCGTGGCAGTATAGCGCACCTCTTGCTCACAATTAAACATTTACACCTGCGCCATTTCAGAGCAGCACCTCCGCTGTATTTTAATAACCGACTTTTTATTTTATTTTACTCGTCTAATTCCGTAGGACCAAATTGAGGAGCAAATCTACAAGGTCATGGAACGTGTCAATATCTGAAATTACAACATAAAAGTAATAACAGATAGAATAAAACGTTTATGAACCGAAAAAAGACAAGTCGTAAGTTTATGTGAACGCAATCAACAATATAACATAGGACCAGCTTAATTTTTCACGGAATTCCTCCACTGAATAGGAGTGACCCATGAGGGAATTCTTCAGTTTCGATTTGAAAGCGCGTGGATTACTGGTAAGATTTTTGAATTCTTGTGGTAGCTTATTGAAAATGGATGCAGCAGTATACTGCACACCTTTCTGTACAAGAGTCAAGGAAGTGTGATCCAAATGCAGATTGGATTTCTGCCTAGTATTAGCTAAGAGAAAGCTGCTAATTCTTGGGAATAAGCTGATATTGTTAACAAGAAACGACAGTAAATAACATATATATTGAGAGGCCAATATCAGAATACCCAGACTAGTGAACAGGATCGACAAGAGGTTCGCGAACTTATACCACTTATTGCCCGAACTGACCGTTTCTGAGCCACAAATATCCTTTGAGAATGGGAAGATTTACCCCAAAATATAACACCATACGACATAAGTGAATGAATATAAGCAAAGTAGACTACTTCAGACACCGTTAGAATAGTAAAAATGGGAGCATTAAGTCTTTGAACAAGATCCTGAATGTCGACCTTCCACGACCGTTTTTTATCTACACTCCTGGAAATTGAAATAAGAACACCGTGAATTCATTGTCCCAGGAAGGGGAAACTTTATTGACACATTCCTGAGGTCCGATACATCACATGATCACACTGACAGAACCACAGGCACATAGACACAGGCAACAGAGCATGCACAATGTCGGCACTAGTACAGTGTATATCCACCTTTCGCAGCAATGCAGGCTGCTATTCTCCCATGGAGACGATCGTAGAGATGCTGGATGTAGTCCTGTGGAACGGCTTGCCATGCCATTTCCACCTGGCGCCTCAGTTGGACCAGCGTTCGTGCTGGACGTGCAGACCGCGTGAGACGACGCTTCATCCAGTCCCAAACATGCTCAATGGGGGACAGATCCGGAGATCTTGCTGGCCAGGGTAGTTGACTTACACCTTCTAGAGCACGTTGGGTGGCTCGGGATACATGCGGACGTGCATTGTCCTGTTGGAACAGCAAGTTGCCTTGCCGGTCTAGGAATGGTAGAACGATGGGTTCGATGACGGTTTGGATGTACCGTGCACTATTCAGTGTCCCCTCGACGATCACCAGTGGTGTACGGCCAGTGTAGGAGATCGCTCCCCACACCATGATGCCGGGTGTTGGCCCTGTGTGCCTCGGTCGTATACAGTCCTGATTGTGGCGCTCACCTGCACGGCGCCAAACACGCATACGACCATCATTGGCACCAAGGCAGAAGCGACTCTCATCGCTGAAGACGACACGTCTCCATTCGTCCCTCCATTCACGCCTGTCGCGACACCACTGGAGGCGGGCTGCACGATGTTGGGGCGTGAGCGGAAGACGGCCTAACGGTGTGCGGGACCGTAGCCCAGCTTCATGGAGACGGTTGCGAATGGTCCTCGCCGATACCCCAGGAGCAACAGTGTCCCTAATTTGCTGGGAAGTGGCGGTGCGGTCCCCTACGGCACTGCGTAGGATCCTACGGTCTTGGCGTGCATCCGTGCGTCGCTGCGGTCCGGTCCCAGGTCGACGGGCACGTGCACCTTCCGCCGACCACTGGCGACAACATCGATGTACTGTGGAGACCTCACGCCCCACGTGTTGAGCAATTCGGCGGTACGTCCACCCGGCCTCCCGCATGCCCACTATACGCCCTCGCTCAAAGTCCGTCAACTGCACATACGGTTCACGTCCACGCTGTCGCGGCATGCTACCAGTGTTAAAGACTGCGATGGAGCTCCGTATGCCACGGCAAACTGGCTGACACTGACGGCGGCGGTGCACAAATGCTGCGCAGCTAGCGCCATTCGACGGCCAACACCGCGGTTCCTGGTGCGTCCGCTGTGCCGTGCGTGTGATCATTGCTTGTACAGCCCTCTCGCAGTGTCCGGAGCAAGTATGGTGGGTCTGACACACCGGTGTCAATGTGTTCTTTTTTCCATTTCCAGGAGTGTATTTGCACACCTAGAAATTTGAATGGTTTTGTTTCACTAATCATATGCCCATTATGTGAAATTAAAACGTCACGTTTTGTTTAATTGTGTGTTAGAAACTGTGAAAACTGAATACTAATGAGATTTAGCGTTAGTTTATTTTCTACATGCCATAAACTTACATCATGAACTGCAGTATTTGAAACAGAGTCAATGGTATGCACAACGTCCTTTACTACCAAACTAGAGTCGTCAGCAAACAGAAATATTTAGGAATTACATGTAATTCCTGAGGGCCTATCATTCATACAAATAAAGAACAGTAGTAGTCCCAACACTGATCCCTGGGGCAGCCCTCCCCCCCCCCCCCCCCCCCCAATTGACCGTACCCCACTCAGACCCCACGTTAAAGCCTTTCTCAACGCTGTTGAGACACAGTTGCATATCTTGTAACGTTACTCATATTTAGGTGAAATAATGGGCTGTCGAATATTGGCAGGAGGTAGGGTGAATTTGTTGTACGGCTAAACGCTAACGGGCCCAGCGCCCAGAGTCCGCCACAGCAGGTCCGGCTAGGCGACCGGAACGAGTGAATCCAGGCACAAAGACGAGGAGAGTTGCTGGAAATGGATAAATCGCAAGTTTGGACGGCTGTTGTTCACATGACCTTTGTGCAGGAGACAATGTCCCAAAAATGGAGGGGTGCAGTACATCACATCAAATATTAATGCAGATCTGAGTACATCAGCATTCCCAGAAAAGTGAGGCGTATCCAGCGACAAAATAATGATTTCAGTACCTTTGGAACCATCATCATCATCATCATCATCAGTGTTCTGCCTAAAGGCAGGTTTTCACATGGTAGTTCTCCAGACTGTCCGGGCTTTTGCCATCCTCTTCAGGTCTGCATAATTTCCTCTTCCCTTTATGTCGTCTATCACCTTGTATCTCCTTCTTCCTCTCAGTCTTCTCCCACAAACCAATCCTTCCAAAGCATCTACTAGCAAACACTCTCTTCTCAATGAATGTCTCAACCAGTTCTTTCTCCTTTCTCTTACAACCTTCAGCAGACATCTTCCCTCACCAACCCTTTCCAATACTCTTTTATTACTCACTCTATCCATCCAGCTTATTCTCTCCATTCTCCTCCACATCCACATCTCAAATGCTTCTAACCTTTTTTCATCCACTCATCTCAGTGTCCATGTTTCTGCCCCCTGTAGTGCCACACTCCAGACAAAACATTTGCCAAGCCTTTTCCTTAGTCCTTTATCTAATTTGCCACATAAGAGTCTCCTCTTTCTGTTGAATGCCTCCTTCGCTATGGCAATTCGAGTTTTCACCTCCTGGTGACATCTCAAGTCTTCAGTTATTGTGCTTCCGAGATATTTAAATTCATTTACTTGGCTAATGGTAGATTGTCCTATTTTAATATTGGACAGTCTCCGTCTTGTACTGATGACCATACTCTTTGTTTTTGCTATGTTTATTTGCATCTCATATTCCACACAAGCTTCATTCACATCCTTGAGCATGTTATTCACTGCCCGCTCACTTTTTCTACTAATACCATGTCATCAGCAAATCTTATACATTCTATTCTCTTTCCACCAATACATATTCCTCTTTTCCCATCTAAACTTTTCGCAATAATCTCTTCAAGGTATACGTTAAACAACAGTGGGGAAAGGCAAAAGCCTTGTCTAACGCCTCGTCCAATGGTGCTTCCTTCTGACATTTCATTTCCAATCCTTATCCTTACTTTCTGGTGTAAATATAGATTCTGTATCAGTCGTCTCTCTTTCCAATCTACCCCTTTCCTCTTCAAGATATCCATCAGCTTGTTCCACTGAACTCTGTCAAAAGCCTTTTCTAAATCTATAAAAACAGCAAGATTTCATTACCCTTTTCCATATATCTTTCCCCTATAGTTCTTAGCAGACCAATAGCATCTCTTGTTCCTTTTCCTCTTCTAAATCCGAACTGCTCTTCTGCAATCCCTCTATCCACTTTCCCATATAAACTTTATAACCATAGAAGTTATTATTTCACAGTGAATAAACATTTTCACAATGAATCTCAGAGTTAATAACTTTTAACCGCTTCATGCGATTTCAACAAACGATATTTCAGATGATAGCATTGCACTATAGCTACCATCTACGAAAGCTACGTATCTGTATCTATTTTACTTCTTGATTAATAGTGTCTTTTATCTCTTTTGTTATTATGCAAATGTTGCTCAGAAAATTGTATTCTCCACATTTACACAACAAATGGGCACAGCATCAGTATCTCATATTTTGTCATATTTGTGTATTCATTTAATGAGCAGTTTACCATTTCAACAGTAACTTGATTCAGGTGTTGATTGCAAGTGCTATTAAAAAATTGTGCTAATTTAAAAGTGGCTAATAGAATCTGTTAGTGGGCACACAGTTGAAAAGAGTACCAAAAGACGCTTCTGTTAAGAAGCACTTGTGCAAGAATACTGGCTTATTTATTTATGAACCATCTATTACTTATATTTATTGTAAATGATCTGAATGGAACCAAATGTTTATAGCATTTCTTATTTAAATAGTGTTATGATATATTAATTTAGTGCGGGAAAGTGGTCAGTATGAGTCTGTAGCACGTAAGAACGACGTAGGGTGGGGATGGCCTTCAGCCAATGAAAAAGCAGCCAGTAGGGGATCACGATAGGAGTCAAGTGGAGACTGTATTTTTCGAGTGAAGCGCTAAAGGGAACCATTCAAGACGCTTTTTGTTGAGTTCTTCAAGAAGACAGACCAGCCTGAGGTAATGTGCGTGATTCGGTTGTACAGGTGTTTGGTTCTGGGTAGTGGACAGCTACTAACATACCTTATCTTCTGAAAGGACTTTATATTTCGAGAGGTCTGAATGTGCTCCAGTATAGGACTCTGACTTATAGCGTTTGTGTTAAGAAACTAAGGATAAACAGATTATGAGTTCTGTTCTTTGTATCGCTTGAATCAATTTGTGAATCATCATGTTGAACTCTGAACACTTTCGAGCGGGTGAATAGTTAGTGTATTGTGATTACGAAATGGGCTTAGTTTCCGCATATCTTTGATGACTGTTTAATGTGGGGACTCTGCTACCATTCTAGTAACGCAATCACCGTAATCTTACTGCTTTTGATAAGGGTATTTTCTGTCTGTATTGTACGTGAATATCGTAGGACCACCTCCCGTTCATTTGTGGTGTCCTTTCTTGAATAAAGATTACTCAACGCAATTCTCTGTCGCCTACATCAATTACAGATGTCAGAATGGTAACCTTGTTATTAAATTATTCCTTTAAATTTCATTTTGCATTTCTTTGTATTTTATTCACTCGCAATTCTAGCCACTGCATAGACTGTTTGACTGTAGGATCACAGCGAATTAGCTGCGGGGGGCAGAGAAGCAGATATACGCCGCTAGACGCCACGACTAGATCGAGATATTCTTTTCTAACAGAGCCGTGCATAGCCCAAGTACCTAACGTATGTCTAGCCCGCCCGGTTGACCGTGCGGTCTAACACGCGGCTTTCCGGACGGGAAGGAGCGCCTGGTCCCCGGCACGAATCCGCCAGGCGGATTTGTGTCGAGGGCCGGTGAACCGGTCAGTCTGTGGATGGTTTTTAGGCCGTTTTCCATCTGTCTCGGCGAATGCGGGCTGGTTCCCCTTATTCCGCCTCAGCTACACTATGTCGGCGATTGCTGTGCAAACAAGTTCTCCACGTACGCGTACACCACCATTACTCTACCACGCAAACATAGGGGTTACACTCGTCTGGTGTGAGACGTTCCCTGGGGGGGGGGGGGGGGGGCACCGGGGGCCAAACCGCACAATAACCCTGGGTGGGGGTGGTGAAGTGGACAGCGGTAGTCGTCGTGGAGTTGTGGACTACTGCGGCTGCGGCGGGGACGGAGCCTCTCCGTCGTTTCTAGGTCCCCGATTAACATAACATAACCTAAAGTATGTGTAACCAAAAATAAAGACGCAGCTCATCTGCTCGTATGGACTGCTGTTTGGAGGAGCAACTACTGACTAGTAACCGTTCGGTACCTTCACAATCTGGAAAATCTATGATAGCTTATTCGGTAATGTAAGTTAACGTAAGGCTTGGTTAAATAAGTTGTATTGTATTCCTACAAAAACCAATAGATTTTATGAGTTTTATGGTTCTTGTGATACTACATAGTAAATTACAAGCACGGAAATTATAGCCATAACATTCATGTAAAATTCTGTCATATTACGGTATGCTATTCCGGATATTAGGCCTAGGGTTGGTTGACAGACTATGTATATTCCAACCTCTCGTCATATCAGAGGACGTATGCACCCGAGAACTTTGTCTAATATGATCGTTTTGGAGGACCAGGTGTTATGGTGCGAGGGGGCATAATGTCGTATGGGTATACTAAACTTGGACAGAAATTCTATCCAAGTCATCCTGAATCACTCGACGGTCACTCAACGACGACTCTTTTTACATAGAAAACTCCGTCCTCAGAAGACAGTATCACACCGCTCTACAGCCCATCCGACAGACCGTTTATGTGCAAGAGCACTCATAACGTTACATCAGTCGCCCTCCAGGACAACATTCTGTGTTCGATCGCTCGAAAAGTTTTCCAGCCAGTCACATACGATAGAACCTATTCTGTATGCTCGGACCTTTACTAGTAGTCCAAGGCATGATAGAGTGTCCAACACTTTCCGTAAGTCTGGCAGTATGGAATTATTTAAAAGGAACAATAGCATCTATAGAACGAGCACTGGCAGAGGACGATCTCAGTTTTCAGTGTTTTATCCTTCAGTTGTTTATTTCGTGTTTTATCCTTCAGTTTTTCAATAAATTCTGTTGTATGCTGAAAACTAGGTTGGTAGATCGGCTAATTAAGGAAGTTTTACTGAACTGAAATGTCCAACTTCGTAGCTGAGTGGCGAGCGTGGTTGACCGCCGTGTGGAGGATCCGAGTTCAGTTCTCGGTACTAGCAGGTATCCTTCCTTGGTGGGAGGAACGGAACGGGATCAACTCAGTCTCGTGTTGCCAACTGAGCAGCTACCTGTATAAGAAGCAGCTGTTCCGAGGTCTACAAAGCCTACAACGACCGGGGAGAGCGGTGTTGCTGACCCTACGGTCCTCAATGCCATATGAAAACGACGTTACTCTCTGAGGATGATACGGCGGTCGGTCGGTCCCGATTGGGTCATGTGAAACAAGAATGGTGGGGCCTTTACTGTATTGAACTTGGGTAAAACAGCTTTATTCTACAACTCCACTGAAGGCAGGGACAGAAGGAGACATTTCCTGGGACGTGTAGGAATATTCAGCTTGGCAATGGAGGGATGTGTGTGTGTGCAATGGGGCAGCGGGGTGTGGTGGGTGTTAAAATTATACAGGAATGTTGAAACTCGAATATAATAACCAATTTCACATGGGTGTAGTCTGCCGTAGCTACGCAGTAATGAAGAGTCTTGTAGAGGGTAGATTAACTTCAGCTGCTGCAAGTTCTGGCTGTGTTTTGAGGTATTCTAAAATTCTGAACCACTGACACAGATGTTCAATCGAATAAGAATAAAATAAAAATGATAGAGGAATTATCTCTTGGATGAAGTAGTCCCAAGAGAAGTGTTCCATAACGGTTGCTAATCAGCCAGCTGTGAGGTGACGAAAGTAAAATATGTTTCCGGCGATGGCTGACGTAATGCTGCGCTTACAGCTAATATATTCGCCGATTACGAATTTAAAAAAAAAATTCCCAGTGTCGGCGGCGACAGCTCGCGGGCCGTGGGCCTGCAAGCTGGGAGCTGGGGCCACGGCCCTCATTTGGGATTCAGTGGGTCCCTCCGCCGCCGTCGCCGCCTCGGCAGCCGCTGCGTTAGTATCTGAGTTATGGCCCGCATGATTTAATCTCCGGCCCCAGAGCACAAGAAACGGATAGGTAATGATCATTATACGTCCCGGAAAGATTATATTAATGATAGGCTGCCGGCGGACCCGAGTGTGCGACGGCCTGTGTTTTCCCGATGTCAAACGCCGAAATTGCGGCAAATTGCCCCGCTGATAATTCTATAATAATTTATAACGCCCATATAATTTATAAAGTAAGCCTGCCCCCCTCCTCCCCCATCCACCTCCCTCTTTCCTGTCAGTCAGGTAGAATCCTCTGCGCTTCTGCTCCGGATAATGGCGCCATAAAAATTCGGTGTTGTTCCGAAGTCTCTCCAACGTTGTAACTACTTAATGTTCCCTCGTGGTAGGCGGCGCCAGTTAGGCTCCGTGAATAAAAGCGACACTTCAGCGAGGCATCATCAAGTTTCTCTTTGCTGCTTTTGTTTTGGGAGGGAAGAACTCGTTTTTCAGCTCGCTGTCTATACGGATCTCACATCTCTAAGTACCACTTGCAACATGATGGCAACCAAGTCCACTCGTTTACTGTTAGTTTTCTTGTTAAATTGTAAGTAACAGGCGGCATGCAGTCAGAGTACGAAATTTAATTTTCCAGCTAACGCCTCTATGATCCTTGTGGTGGTACACATAATGTCCCGCAGTTTCTCTGACATATGCAACACTAAGTACAAAATACCGTTGTGGATAGCTTCAAAATTACCCTACTGCACTACACAGGGTGGTCCAAAGGTGAAGGGTTTAATATTATTAATAAGACTGGCGTGTTTCTGTATGAGTGTGTTGGATGATGAGTTGTCAGAACGGAAATGTTCAAAAGCCTTGCTGACTGGCGAAAGGGCAGTCAAAGAATTGGGATACCAAACTTTTAAAACAGAAACAGGCGAATCAACAAAAATTTAAAGTAGTATGAGATGGGAGAGGGTGGAAGAAAGGAAGGAAGATTAATGCTTAACATCCTGTTGACATCGAGGTCATTAGAGTTGAAGCACAAGCTTCGGATGTTTCAAGGATGGGGAAGGAAATCGGCAGTATCATTTCGTAGGCATATGCCTTTTGTAATTTAGGGAAATTACAGAAAACCTTAATCTGGATGGCAGGACGTGGACTGGAACCATCGTCCTCCTGAATGCAAGTCCAGTGTAGGGGTGGCCGTTATTGCTGAAACAATCAGAATTCCACACCGGTTTAACCTGACTGTTAAGGCCGCTCAGAAAAATCTGTCTCTCAAATAACCGATTTTCGGTTCCTTATTCCTATTGTTTCGTGTAACAAACCTATAAATCGAAAAAAACATTGTAAAATTTTGACTCGCTCAGTTTCAGGATGCACAGAATCAAAATATTAAATTAAATAGGCAAATAAAAGAAAACTTATTAGATTATTAGAGTGGATGTACCTAATTTCTTCTTATAATACGTAATCCTTATTTACGACGGACTGCTTCGGCTTTATCGCCATTTTCAAGTGCCTCCAGCAAAAGTTTTGGTGAGAGTAGGTATGGATGTCGATGCTTTTATATTAAAGTAGCTGTACTGTTCTCACGTCTAGATTGATATGACGTTGCATATTAAACGAACATACAGAATTTAGACAGAGGTACTACCTCAAAGATGTTATTGAACTTTTAGAACACGAAAATGGGTAAATCGGAAGTAACATAGGCACCAAAAAAAGACAATCGTAAAAAATTTTAGTTAATAAAATAATATCGCTGTTCATCTGCACAATCTTTGTAAACATATAGCGTCGTAAGAGTGGAACTGTCAAACTGCTGTCATGTCCTAATTAATATTTTATTTCCAACATCTTGAAATAATTTACCATCTTATTATAGTAGTGGCAGTTATAAAATAGTACACTAACGACATAATAGGATGTCACACCAATCTAGACGTGAGTAAAATACAGCAACTTTAATACAAATGACATTGACAACCATACCTGTTCCCAACAAAATTGTAATTGCAGGTACTTGAAAATGGCGATAAAGCCGAAACAGTCTGTCGTAAACAAAGGTTATTTATTATAAGCAGCTATTTGGTGCATCCACTCTAATAATCATATCGTTATCAGACATACATTACGCTGTTGGCCTAAATAAGAAAAAAAAAGAAAA
Organism: Schistocerca serialis cubense; assembly: GCF_023864345.2. Taxonomy (NCBI): domain Eukaryota; kingdom Metazoa; phylum Arthropoda; class Insecta; order Orthoptera; family Acrididae; genus Schistocerca; species Schistocerca serialis. The sequence goes on from NC_064642.1 coordinate 338,106,889, forward strand.
CTTAATCTGTCCATCATCCACTGCTTTTCTCTTAAAGTGATAAATGGTTCCATATTACAAAAAAATTACCAGTATTCTCCTACCGACGTCAATTTTTTGAAACCCTGCTCAAAAATCATGTTGTAGGCGGGAATCACACCACTATTTGTGAATTACAAACAGTCGGTGCTAAAGGGTGAAAACTGGGTCTGAACAAGTCTAGTTTTCGTGTTAAAAATCACTTTTGAAGGGCTACATGCAAATGAAGGCGTGTTATATAGACACAGGAAGCAGATCCGTACTTTCTATTTTTATTGCATACTGTGAACGTATTGTTGTTAAGTTTTTTATTACTGTTTCCATTATTTCGTCTTTTATTATTTCACAGAAATGGCAGATAAAATTTTAATCTTTTGCAGAAAATAGAGCATTGTACTTCATTGCTATTTCACTTCATAAAAGTATTTCCAGACTAGCGTTGGTGCTGTTGGGCAATACACCGGATGGCAGGCGATGACAGAAAGAAGCTACCGTGTAGACCAGGTGGGAAACAGGTCTTGCACAGTGCACGTACACGACCGTAGGGACGGGAAGAACTAACCAGCTAAACCCAGTACCGGTATCCCAGTTCTGCGTAACCGACATTTGGTATTGGTTACAATATGTGCTTTTTTATTTTTTACTACTAACTTGGTAAAAAACCGAAATATCCAGTAGCCATAGCAGCAATGTTAAAAAAATTTCTTTTTAAATAAACCTTTAAAAGACCAGGTAATTTTTATTGGTAAAATTTGCTTTGCTGTGATGTACTGCGTTATTACAGAAAATGAAAAATAAATCTAGCAGTACTGTTTTAATAACAATGCCTACAGAAACGAGCTACAAACACGTGGCGCAATAATTGGTACAACATTGTTGAGACAATAATGTACTATCATGCTCAAAAGTATCCGAACGACCTGAATTGCGTTTCACCTGATTTGTATGCAACCCACAGAACCTAACAGGTCTTGCAGGTCCTCTCAGTTCGTTTTGGTTCAGTCTGTTCACTGTACAAAATAGTTACCCCAAGTGACCACCAGAAAACAATGACCTTCTTGGCAATAAGTACAGATATACATTAATACCACGATACCAAAAATATCAGGGAACACCTGAGCAGTCCCTAACGCTTGTAAAATCGGCCTTATTACACGAAGTGACATTATTTCAGTGTTACCACTCTCACCAGTACCTGACGCAAATAATGACTGTAACTCTAACCCATCAGGCATTTTGTATTCTTGTCTTCTAAAAGATTTTCCGACCATCTATCAACCTTATTTCACTTGGAGAGTGCTTCCACATAAACTGATTAACGAACTAACCACTTAGAAAAACCACGATTAACAGCGTCAAGCGCTCTATGGACACCTCACTGTCAACAATGTATCACTAGTAATTTCACTATAGTCATGATGACACGTTGATCTGTGTGCATTTCCAAAACTATCTGTTGTTATCTAACACAAAGTGACAATAAAAATATACGTCATTCGTATGTTGTGAGACTCGACCACAACACGTAATTTTCATTGCTATCAATAAACAGATGTGATATAATACATTTTTAGCTAGTGTCGGTTAGCAGACTTGAACGTGATCAGAGCAACTACACAGAAAGTGTTGTCTCTGTTGGCTAACCCCCAAAGATGGTAAATATGGTTTCATTTACAACTAATAAACTTGAAACGACATAATGTATATGCTGGATGGCGATTCGAAGCCAACACTAATCCGACTGTTATGTAAGCACAGACAACGCCACTTACTGAATTTTTTAAGCACTAGCGAAATGTTTGAAACTGCAGTGACAAGAGAAATGAATAATTTCTGCTTTCCCTGGATTCGAGCCAAGTACCTGTCGCATTTGTTTTCTAGCCACGAATGGACGCAAAATATAGGAATCTTTCACCAGGATGTTCACATGTTTAAACTAGAAGTGACGTGACCAAAAGTATAGTGAAGACTGGAAATCAAACACCACACATATCGTTGCTGACTACACAAGAAGACGCATTAGCTATCGAACTCTTTTTCACCAGTAGCTAGGAGTGGCATGTTTGAACTTGAAATGGTGTGATTTGTGTCTCTCTGGCAGTCGAACTCGTCACACTTCGTTACTGACTATGACTATGGAGACGTTAAAAGTCAAAACAAATTTTCATCAAAAGTTAGATGTGTTCATGCCAAGCCTGAAAGGATGTCATGAATTTTTTTTTTGCCGAACCAGGGTTCGAAGAATGACAAGCACCTTCCCTGGAGAACTTAGGGAGTTTGGAACCTTGACCAAACAACGAATTGACTGCACTATGTCTCCACGAAGGGACCAAACCTCGTGAAATGAGTATCAACATGTTCAACATCTCAAGTTGAAATAAAAGATAGAATAAATGTCCTTTGACCTTACATGGTGTTTATTTCTTTAACTGAAATGAAAATACTTATGTAAGAAAGGTAACTGGTGACGGAGTTGCTACATGCTGCCTCTAACACTTCTGTTACGGCCCTACCTAACTGTAGTCGGTAGTGAACGGACACAACGTTTGAATTTGGAACGATGTTGGAATCGTATGTTCTTCATCTGACGTAATCAAGAGTAATTAGGATCTACTAGTGCCTATTAAAAACCTCCACATGAAGTGAGAATCGGACCATGATCCTACGTATGCTATCCTAGTATCAAGCCTCGAGAACACAGCAGTCCACTTATGGCCCGGTCATGATTCGTCAGAGCATGGTGCAACATTGCAGGAGAAATCTGACATCCTGACTTCCTGGAGCGGATTACAGCCTCTTCAATGCATTCATTTCTTGCTCGATCGAATCATTACTTACCAGCTGCCTCAGCTACCCAGTGCGTTCATTCAACTTGAATTCGTAATAAGTGAAATAGAATCACATAAAGGCCATCTACACAAACTGCCAACACTGTAGGATGGGTACGTTTAGACAGGAAATGTTGCTTCCACTTAAGTTACCCTCCACGGTCAACGTCGCGCAGTCAAAAAAAAAAAAAAAAAAAATCTGAGTTGAAACTTCTTAAAAGCTGAGTTACTGAACCCTATTCTTCCGTAATTTAGTAAAGTACAACTCTTCGGTCTGCTTACAGTAGCAGTCTATCGAAAGCTCAATAATAATTTATTTTATAATCCACCACTAACAGCGAAACCTTGGGAAAAAGTTTCTGTGAATAGCTCATGGCTTCCTGTCCTGACCAGACCAATATCTGCTCCATCGGCCTGCAGCCGTCTGACTGTAGGTGGCTTTTCTCCAGAAGGTAGCACCGGATGACGCCTTGAGTTTGTGATATGCAGGGGAGATTTTTACCTCACATAGGCAAACATAGGATTATTTAATATTGTAGTTTGGTCTTCGGCTGAAATATTTTTTATAATCAGCGTGTTCACCATGCAGTAACAGCTACATTGTAACCAGAATTTTTGCAGAATATGACATGAGGAATACTAAGTATGTAATCTAGCATTACAGGAAAAATTTTCCAGCAAGAAAGAGGATAGTGCACAGGTTTGTGGAGATTTTGGGTTTAATTGAAAGGGGAAGGCAGGAAGCTTTAACATCTGTGCCATATACAGGGTGTATGTTATGGAAGAAATGAATTCAGATAATAGTTTTCTCGTATCATGTAGGACGATTTTGATGTTAATAATTTGCCACATTCAGCAAGTCATACTGCTGTAGCTCTGTCATATGAGAGTTAAAATGTTACTCCTACGTGAGGCTAGAACCAAGAACAGTTCGGGTTCGTAGTGTGATGTCGTTTCTACTGTCCCAGCGACTTCCGGCAGCATTCACCTCTCTAGTGAAGACGAAATTAGTTATAGTATTGCATGGATGCCCTTCTTGGACTAAAAGCAGACATGTGATAATCAGATGACAAACCATAAGTGAAATTCGCTGAGAATATCTCATTGAAATACGAAGACAAATATCAGGTGAATATTGCAGGTAATTCTCTGTCACTCCCTGAAGTATCTTGACTATCACAGGGTTGCCAGAATCTACTATGTTGCCAAGCGCCAGTCATCCTCGCAACAGGAAGGATCACATTTCCGCAGCCGATGAGTTTCTTGGACAGGTTAGCAATCCAGAAGTAAAACTTGCGCTTCAAAGATACAGCGGAAGAATCTCGCAAATTGAGAGATACCTGAAGTGCGCAAGGTGCAAGCAAATGTTTATAACTAAACAGAAACAGCATAAATTAAGAGCAGGGGAAATGATGTGGATGGCGTTACTCTTCAAAGCCAACTTTTTTTTTTCTATTTCAGTCTGTAGATTACCAATACAGGCAAATAAGAAACATCGGTAAGTGTTAGAATCGTCTGCTAAGTCAAGTTTAAATAGAAAAATAATTAAGACTGGTGTAGTGATAGCAAGTACTTAAATAAAAAGAAATTAAATAAGCAGCCCCGAGTGGCGTTTACATACCGCGACCCACACCAATGTCTGCGGAGGGGGAGGAGGAGGGGATTTGTGTTTAACGTGGCATCGACAATGGGGTGATTAGAGACGGAGCGCAAGCTCGGGTTAGGGAAGAGGACATCATCCGAGCCTTTCCAAAGGAACCATCCCGACATCTGCCTGAAGCAGTTTAGGGAATTCACGGAAAACCTAAGTCAGAATGGTCAGACGTGGGTTTCAACAGTCGTCCTCCCGAATGCGAATCCCAAACCTAGTGTGTTAACCACTTCGACACGTTGCCCGGTCATATGTCGGTACGATGCGACGGCACAGATGGGTAGACGTTGTTAAAGTGTATACATACTACCCAAGTGCTGCTGAGTTATTAAGTCAAAACACCAATATTCATTAACAGTGCGCGTTGTCAACTAGATTATAAGACAAATTTAATTTCTGCTGTTGAAACAGTTGTACAACACTGTGTGAACAGCACGAGCTTCTTTGTTTCCCACACACTACACAATCCTCTCACATACTACTTAATTACAGCAATACACCCTCAGCTTAAACCTTTCTGTAGACTGTTTAATATCTTCGTAGCAGACAGACACCTTATTTTCGAGCTGATCACGAAGATGTAGGTGTAAGTGAGGCCCACAGCTTAATCATAAATTTGACTCGATATGGTGTTGTTGTAGTCTTTAGCCCAGAGACTGGTTTGATGCAGCGCTCCATAATACTCTACCCTGCGCAAGATTCTTCATCTCCAAGTACCTACTGCAACATACATCCTTCTGAGTCTGCTTAGTGTATTCATCTCTTGGTCTCCCTCCATGGCTTTGACCCTCCACGCTGCCCTCCAATACTAAATTGGTGATCAGTTGCTGACTCAGAACATCTCCTACTAACCAATCCTTTCTTCTAATCAAGTTGCGCCACAAGTTCCTCTTCTCCCCAGTTCTGTTCAGTAACTCCCCATCTGTTATGTCATCTACCCTCTAATCTTCAGAATTCTTCTAGCACCACACATCGAAAGCTTCTATTCTCTTCTTGCCTAAACTATTCATCGTTCATGGCTACACTCCATACAAATACTTTCAGAAATGGCTTTCAGACACTTAAATCTATACTCGATGTTAACAAATTTCTCTTCTTCAGAAACGCTTTTCTTGCCATCGCCAGCCTATATTTTATACCCTCTTTACTTCGACCATCATCAGTTACTTTGCTCCCCAAATACCAAAAACCATCCACTACTTTAAGTGTCTCATTCCCCACTCTAAGTACCTCAGCACCACCTGAGTACGACTACATTCCATTATTCTCGTTTTGCTTTTGCTGATGTTCATCTCCTTTTAAGACACTGTCTCTTCCGTTCAACTCCTCTTCCAGGTCCTTTGCTGTCTTTGACAGAATTACAATATCAACGTCAAACCGAAAAGTTTTTGTTTCTTCTTCATGGATTTTAATTCCTACTCCCAATTTTCTTTTGTTTCCTTTACTGCTTGCTCAACATATAGAGATTTAATAACATCGGGGATAGGCTACAACCCTGTCTCACTCCCTTCCCGATCACTGCTTCCCTTTCATGCCCCTCGACTCTTATAACTGCCACCTGGTTTCTGTACAAATTGTAAATAGCCTTTCGCTCAGTGTTTTTGACCCCTGCCACCTTCAGAATTTGGAAGAGGGTATTCCAGTCAACATTGTCAAAAGCTTTTTCTCAAGCCTACAAATGCTACAAACGTAGGTTTGCCTTTCCTTAATCTATCTTCTAAAGATAAGTCGTTGGGTCAGTATTGCCTCACGTGTTCCACCATTTCTGCGGAATCCAAACTGATCCTCCCAGAGGTCGGCCATTTTTCCATTCTTCTGTAAACAAATCGTGTTAGTATTTTGCAACCGTGACGTATTAAACAGATAGTTCGATAATTTTCACACTTTTCAACACCTGTTTTCTTTGGAAATTAAATTATTATATTTTTCTTGTAGTCTGAGGGTATTTCGCCTGTCTCGTACATCTTGCTCACCAGATGGTAGAGTTTTGTCAGGGCTGGCTCTCCCAAGCCTGTCAGTAGTTGTAGTGGATTGTTCTCTACTCCCGGGGCCTTGTTTCGACTTAGGTCATTCAGTGCTCTGTCAAATTCTTCAGGCAGTATTGTAACTGCCATCTCACCTTCATCTATGTCTTCCTTCATTTTCATAATATTGCCCTCAAGTACATCGCCCTTGTATAGACCGTCTATATACTCCTTCCACCTTTTCGCTTTCACTTCTCTGCTTAGAACTGGTTTTCCATCTGAGCTCTTGATATTCATACAAGTGGTTCAATTTTCCCCAAAGGTCTCTTTAATTTTCCGGTAGGGAGTATCTATCTTACCCCTAGCGATATATGTCTCTGCATTCTTACATTTGTCCTCTAGCCATTCCTGCTTAGCAATTTTGCACTTCCCGTCGATCTCACTTTTTAAACGTTTGTATTCCTTTTTGCCTACTTCATTTACGGCATTTTTATATTTTCTCCTTTCATCAGTTAAGTTATCTCTTCTGTTACCCAAGGATTTCTACTAGCCCTCTTTTTTTACCTACTTGACGCTCTTGTAATGTTGTTATGTGTAAAGTTGTTGCATTAATTTATTCTGAAAGCGGTGCTGATATTCAAGACCATAAAAGTGCGTTAAAAGCTGTGAGCTATGTGAGGAAGTTAACCTTGCTTTACTGCGCAACTGTTTCACCAGGTATCCAGTCTAGCTTACCAAATTCCCAACCAGACTATAATTATAATCATTTTATAGTCATACAACAACCGGTGATATATATATATATATATATATATATATATATATATATATATATATATATATATATATATATAAGAGAATTTAAATAAAAAGAAATAAAACAGTTTATATTTGGAAATTTATTTTAACATTGATCATTGAAATTTTAGCATATTAAACTTGATTCATAACTAAACTGGTGCCTTATTTAGGATTGTGAAAATGTGAGTTTGTAATCTTACGGAACACATCAAATATGGAGCCAAGATTGGGAGACTGCATACAACACTGCATTCATAAAATAACACACGAAGAACGTTGAAACATATGCAAGAGGAAATTAACCACAACCAACCGATTCAATTTTTTCCCAAAGAAGTTACGGTTGTAGTGCAATCCTGTCCATCATGAAATTACCACACACTGGTATACTAAGTTCATACTAACTCTCTGTGAAATCTTCCCGAAAAGAACAGCTGAGGGCTACTTTGATGCTTACACCACATGCTTCACGTGGCCAACTTGGTTTACACAAAGAGTGTAACTCCACAATAATTTTGATAATTAAAATAAATTACATCGAAACGAAATTTACAAAAGAAAAACCTCGAACTGGTTACTATCGTCTTACTATTAACCTGATGGGTCAAACAATTGTATAAGCACGTGGTACTTGTCTCACAAAGTACACCCCACATGGGTTGAACATAGAGAAAAGTTGCTATATTGAAAAATATTGACAAGACGAGACGTTATAATCTCACGCACATTCGCATTTAAGATTGATGATCTTAGTTAGAGTTACTGATCAACACGTGGTTCCACTTTACTCACAAAGTAGTGACAAAGCAACTACCGGAAGATATTCTGAACTTCACACTCGAATTACACTGCGTTGCAATTTAAGATAACATTTGATATTTTAGAGCGAAACCTGAAATAAAGGTGATTAAATTTTCAGTTAGGCTGAACATAAGAAATCCACTGTCCTACGCACTTAGCAGACACGAGCATAGCCGGAGATCTTACCACTTCAGACGCTCGCCACGGACAGACTGCCGTCGTCCCTTCCTGAGGGTGCCTCACAGATACAAACGGAAGTGACCAGAGAGACAGCTTCCTATACCAACATGACGATGGACGGACAGGACCATACCAAGAATAGAAACCTCTCTGCTTTTAGAAAGTGTAGCTACCTGTTCCGACGTTGGTCCTACTGTTCTCTAGCAGACAGGCTTTTCTGCTACCATCAAGCATGCAACTAGAAATACATTTGCTCATTCATCCTCTCACACAGAAGGGAAGGGGGATGACAGTATCTTATCATATACAGTTGAAACGTCCCCTTTGAAAAATTACATGACTGTGCTTAAACTGACACGCAATATCTTTTAGCGCAACGCAATCTGACTTTCAATAATCCCTACAAAAGAATGGCCCTGACTAACATTAACCTATACCTTTCACAAATCACTTACCTCACAAAAATCTTCGTTACTCGAACTACTGCAATACAGCGAGCGCCACTACTGCCAGCTAAATAAAAGATTCAAACTACGGAAGGCACTAACTACTGATAGGCATAGTTAGCAAATGAAAGAATTTAATAGAGAACAAGCAATGTATTTACCTTAATAGTCATAATATATATATATAGCAGTTCATGACATCCAGTCTTACAAATTTCAAAACTCCGCCATCTCTCTCCCTACATCCACCACTGCTGGCGGCTCACCTCCAACTGCGCAACGCTACGCGCTGTTCACATCCAGCTGCCGCTGCCCAACACTACAATGGCAGACAACAATGCAAACTAGCCACAGACTGCACACAGCACAGCTAGTGATTTTCATACAGAGCGCTACGTAGCGTTGCCAATAAGAAAACATAAACAGCCCACTTACAAAGTATATAAAAGAAAGCGGATATAGGTTCCGTATGAGACTGTGTGACATGAATGACATATAAACTGTGTTTTAAAGTGTAGTAGTGTGACAGATCGTTCTTGTTTATGTGTAAAAGTAACACGTTTCGCTGCTCAGTCTCCTCCCAGATAGTCAGAAACACCACAGTAAATTTAAAAGAGGAATTTATGCCGTAAATGACAACAGATTTAAGAAATTAACATGAAAGGAATCCAACAGAGACCTTTCACTCTGATGCCTTTACTATTTCATCTCTAAAATTTACCCATTCTTTTTCTACTGTATTTCTTTCCCACATTCTTGTCAATCGTTCCCTAATGCTCTCTCTGAAACCCTCTACAATCTCTGGTTCTTTCGGTTTATGCTGACCCCACTCCTTAAATTCCCAGCTTTCCGCAGTTTCTTCAGTTTTAATCCACAGTTGATAACGAATAGATTGTGGCCAGAGTCCTCATCTGCCCCTGGAAATGTCTTACAATTTAAAACCTGGTTCCTAAATCTCTGCCGGCTGGAGTGGCCGTGTGGTTCTAGGTGCTACAGTCTGGAGCCGAGCGACCGCTACGGTCGCAGGTTCGAATCCTACCTCGGGCATGGATGTATGTGATGTCCTTAGGTTAGTTAGATTTAATTAGTTCTAAGTTATAGGCGACTGATGATCTCAGAAGTTAAGTTGCATAGTGCTCAGAGCCATTTGAACCATCCTAAATCTCTGTCATACCATTATATAATCTATCTGAAACCTTACAGTGTCTCCAGTCCCCTCCACGTATACAACCTTCCTTCATGATTGTTAAACCAAGTGTCAGCTGTGACTAAATTATGCTCTACGCAAAATTCTACCAGGTGGCGTCCTCTTTCATTCCTTAATCCCATTCCATATTCACCTACAACTTTTACTTCTCTTCCTTTTCCTACTACCTAATTCCAGTCCCGCATGACTATTAAATTTTCGTCTCCCTTCACTATCTGAATAATTTATTTTATCTTCTCATACATTTCTTCAATCTCTCCGTCGTCTGCGGAGCTAGCTGGCATATAACCTGTGCTACTGTTGTAGGCGTGGGCTTCTTGTCTATCTTGGCTACAATAATGTGTTCACTATGCTGTTTTTAGTAGCTTACCTGCGCCCCTATTATTTATTCATTATAAGTAATTACTAACAGGATTTTTGATTATCAGGTTGGTAGAGCTAATTGTAGATGTGCTAGTATGGGAGCTACTTTGAAGTTTGCTTTGATTTGCTGAGTTGACCTCTACGAATTTTTTTTTTTAACAGGCAGCTTACTGAACGTTTTTAGAGCAGGCTAAAGAACTGAATGCTACTGCCAGCCCATGTAGCAGTTACTTAGATGTAGATATATCAAACTTCATCAGAAACTGATTTGTTTTATTAGCAACATATACTAAAGAGGAAATATAGTGCGATGTATATGCAGTATAAGAATCTAGTGTTCTGCAGGACTCAATTGCCAGTTTTACAGAAATTTATATCGCTTGTACTTATGGAATAAGAAATTTACGCAATGCAAAGAAGCTAATAACGGGAGGGGCCACCATTTCAAGAAAATGAATCATGGTAAACTGTACACTTCCACATTACAGTTGAACTCTTTTAAAAACTTAAACAAAACAAATACTCGCCCTTGAATTTGCAGAAGGAGTAAAGATATTCCTGTGAATTCTTGATAGCATTTGTTCCTTATTGCTTCATCCTCCGGAAATTGAGATACAGTGACTTCTGGAGCTCCATTGTTGCTGCCTCTACAATTCGGCGCACAGCAACGAAACGGCGTTGTATCAATAGTGAGACTTGACAGAACACCCACAAATCGTCCAGTCTAGTGTACACCAAAGAAACAAAAAATAACGTTTAATAGGCGGTAACTCCACTCACGAACGAGCTAAATTACGATACAATAATGTGCAGTGCGGTGTTCAAATCGTTCAAATGGCTCTAAGCACTATGGGACTTAACATCTGAGATCATCGGTCCCCTGGACGTAGAACTACTTAAACCTAACTAACCTAAGGACATCACACACATCCATGTCCGTGGCAGGATTCTACATCTACATCTACATCTACATTGATACTCCGCAAGCCACCCAACGGTGTGTGGCGGAGGGCACTTTACGTGCCACTGTCATTACCTCCCTTTCCTGTTCCAGTCGCGTATGGTTCGCGGGAAGAACGACTGTCTGAAAGCCTCCGTGCGCGCTCTAATCTCTCTAATTTTACATTCGTGATCTCCTCGGGAGGTATAAGTAGGGGGAAGCAATATATTCGATACCTCATCCAGAAACGCACCCTCTCGAAACCTGGCGAGCAAGCTACACCGCGATGCAGAGCGCCTCTCTTGCAGAGTCTGCCACTTGAGTTTATTAAACATCTCCGTAACGCTATCACGGTTACCAAATAACCCGGTGACAAAACGCGCCGCTCTTCTTTGGATCTTCTCTATCTCCTCCGTCAACCCGACCTGGTACGGATCCCACACTGATGAGCAATACTCAAGTATAGGTCGAACGAGTGTTTTGTAAGCCACCTCCTTTGTTGATGGACTACATTTTCTAAGCACTCTCCCAATGAATCTCAACCTGGTACCCGCCTTACCAACAATCAATTTTATATGATCATTCCACTTCAAATCGTTCCGTACGCACACTCCCAGATATTTTACAGAAGTAACTGCTACCAGTGTTTGTCCCGCTATCATATAATCATACAATAAAGGATCCTTCTTTCTATGTATTCGCAATACATTACATTTGTCTATGTTAAGGGTCAGTTGCCACTCCCTGCACCAAGTGCCTATCCGCTGCAGATCTTCCTGTATTTCGCTACAATTTTCTAATGCTGCAACTTCTCTGTATACTACAGCATCATCCGCGAAAAGCCGCATGGAACTTCCGACACTATCTACTAGGTCATTTATATATATTGTGAAAAGCAATGGTCCCATAACACTCCCCTGTGGCACGCCAGAGGTTACTTTAACGTCTGTAGACGTCTCTCCATTGATAACAACATGCTGTGTTCTGTTTGCTAAAAACTCTTCAATCCAGCCACACAGCTGGTCTGATATTCCGTAGGCTCTTACTTTGTTTATGAGGCGACAGTGCGGAACTGTATCGAACGCCTTCCGGAAGTCAAGAAAAATAGCATCTACCTGGGAGCCTGTATCTAATATTTTCTGGGTCTCATGAACAAATAAGGCGAGTTGGGTCTCACACGATCGCTGTTTCCGGAATCCATGTTGATTCCTACATAGTAGATTCCGGGTTTCCAGAAATGACATGATACGCGAGCAAAAAACATGTTCTAAAATTCTACAAGAGATCGACGTAAGAGATATAGGTCTATAGTTTTGCGCATCTGCTCGACGACCCTTCTTGAAGACTGGGACTATCTGTGCTCTTTTCCAATCATTTGGAACCCTCCGTTCCTCTAGAGACTTGCGGTACACGGCTGTTAGAAGGGGGGCAAGTTCTTTCGCGTACTCAGTGTAGAATCGAATTGGTATCCCGTCAGGTCCAGTGGACTTTCCTCTATTGAGTGATTCCAGTTGCTTTTCTATTCCTTGGACATTTATTTCGATGTCAGCCATTTTTTCGTTTGTGCGAGGATTTAGAGAAGGAACTGCAGTGCGGTCTTCCTCTGTGAAACAGCTTTGGAAAAAGGTGTTTAGTATTTCAGCTTTACGCGTGTCATCCTCTGTTTCAATGCCATCATCATCCCGTAGTGTCTGGATATGCTGTTTCGAGCCACTTACTGATTTAACGTAAGACCAGAACTTCCTAGGATTTTCTGTCAAGTCGGTACATAGAATTTTACTTTCGAATTCAATGAACGCTTCACGCATAGCCCTCCTTACGCTAACTTTGACATCGTTTAGCTTCTGTTTGTCTGAGAGGTTTTGGCTGCGTTTAAACTTGGAGTGGAGCTCTCTTTGCTTTCGCAGTAGTTTCCTAACTTTGTTGTTGTACCACGGTGGATTTTTCCCGTCCCTCACAGTTTTACTCGGCACGTACCTGTCTAAAACGCATTTTACGATTGCCTTGAACTTTTTCCATAAACACTCAACATTGTCAGTGTCGGAACAGAAATTTTCGTTTTGATCTGTTAGGTAGTCTGAAATCTGCCTTCTATTACTCTTGCTAAATAGATAAACCTTCCTCCCTTTTTTTATATTCCTATTAACTTCCATATTCAGGGATGCTGCAACGGCCTTATGATCACTGATTCCCTGTTCTGTACATACAGAGTCGAAAAGTTCGGGTCTGTTTGTTATCAGTAGGTCCAAGATGTTATCTCCACGAGTCGGTTCTCTGTTTAATTGCTCGAGGTAATTTTCGAACCTGCAGCAGCGCGGTTCCGGACTGAAACGCCTAGAACCGCTCTCGGCCACAGCGGCAGACAGCGGCGCGGTGTTTACAAGTTTCCACAGCCTATTGCCGTTGTCATATTGTGACGTCACGCACAACGTGAGCAGGCGTTCTTTCTTTAGGGAGTACTGATTCTACACATCAGCGCTCACCAGGCCTACGTCGTACGCGCAAACGACCGTAACTTGCATGCAGGCAGAATCTGCTTCCATCACTGAAGACCACGGCGTGCCATTCCATCTTCCAAGTGATCCTCTGGCGGCACCAGTGCACCAGTGCACACCGATGCTGTGGCGCGAGTAGGAAATGGGCAAGAGGTGTGCATGCCCGTAGTCCCATTGCCACTAACTTTGTCGCAAAAGTTCGTATTGACTGCTTCTGGAGTCATAATCCCTCTTATCTGTGCTGTGGCAGGTGTACAATCTGCCATGCTGCCCTTACAATACGGCGATCCTGGTGGCAGGTCTGTGCTGTGTGTACATCCAGAACCTCATTTACGGGAGTGAGAATGTTCACTTGACTACTGATACCAGCACCATTGCACAACTGACGCAGCACGTCCGACGCATGTGGCAGTTCTCCGAACGGACCATCCCGCCACTCGGAAGGCCACGATTTGACCTCCTTCGATTTCACCCGGTTGGCTTTAGCAAGCAAGAGTGCATCTCCGTGGCATGGTTGCCTGCTTATTTCACACGTCTGCACCACACTGACCCTTCTGGCTGTAAGCGTTCGCTGTTAAAGGGTGGACACAGTTGGCTCTTTGGTAGATACGCCACTACGCTACCTGTTGGCGACTGCTTGAAACCGTTATCGGTACATCTACTATACCCCAGGTGGCACGTGCCATCATTGGATTGAAATCGACATCGTCATTCCATGTGTACAAGTTTCTTCTTCGCGCAGTATATATAACCGTCAGGTAGCACTTATGTCCGCCCCCGGTAGCTGAGTGGTCAGTGCGACAGACTGTCAATCCTAAGGACGCGAGTTCGTTTCCCGGCTGGGTCGGAGATTTTCTCTGCTCACGGACTGGGTGTAGTGTCGTCCTAAACATCATCATTTCATCCCCATAGACGCACAAGTCGCCGAAGTGGTGTCAAATCGAAAGACTTGCACCCGGTGAAAGGTCTACCCGACGGGAGGCCCTAGTCACACGACATTTACATTTAGGTAGCACTAATTACGTGTGTAAGTGCATTCTGTGTTTCAGCTATTTGTTTCAGCTGTGAAGCACAAGTTCGGTGATGCGATGACTGCGCACCATCCGCGCATTGCCACGTTGTAAATTACATCATTTATTTTAGAACCAGCAGTCTAACTTATCTTAAATAAAAAGTCCGATTTTTCTTGCTGTACGACGCATTGTTCTGCGTCTTCACACGGTCACGCATCACCCAACTTATCGCTATCCAACAGCATTCTCTTCTCCTGACATCGTCAGAATAGGACCAAAAAACGGTAGCACGGGCAGAATCAGCTACACTGGCAATTTTATTCAAAAAATATTTCAGTGCAAAATTAATCAGAATCATTTCTACTTCTGCTGCTGCTCGTGTAATTTATCTCGCCACAGAACAATTAACAATGTCCCAAAACTTTGTTCCGGTTAACGAGCGCTATATTACAGTTTACTTGCACTAATGAGAGTTGAAACGAGCAGAAGATAGAGAGAGAGAGAGAGAGAGAGAGAGAGAGAGAAAGAGAGAGAGAAATGTAAACATGTGAACAACTAGAAGCGAGTGTGCTAAGAAAGCCGACGCCTCGCGGGTGGTATACATATTTATGGAGTTTCTGGCCCTACTTCTGACGGCATGATCTCTCAGTATACGACTATCCTAAAAAATGCGGATTGTATGGGGACCACTGTTATGGAGAGTGTTGCTCCCGTATGTGTGACGTGTGCAAGAAAGCGTATTAGCAGCAGTAGAGTATCTCAGTAAGTTACTTTAATCGTCGTTACTCCTTTGTTAGAACATTACGCCACTACGGATCGTACTGCACTGTTTATCTAAAGATTGTTTCTATGACTCGGCAATGTTTTCACGCCTTATTCGACGTAATAGTTCCGTATTTCAAGATGGCGTTGATAATATGTTAAGAGACATTCAACAATTAATGTACAACAACTTGCATTAATATCTGTGGCTAACACTGATTACTAATTGTTTTTCTGCTTTCATCAAATACTAAACGTTAAACATCGTATTGCTTGCCATATGATATCTTCTAGATCCTTTTAGATGAAAACACGTTTAATTAATCTTTTCTAAACTCACTCGTCGTAAATTAACAAAAGAAGGGATTACTCTATAGCACTATTCTGCCACCTTATTTTGGACTAAGTTTCAGTTTCAGTCTATTAATATTTTCAGAAACATTCTTTCAATGTGTGGCTTTAATTTTTTCCATATAAAATTTCTCAATAACAGTTCATCACTAAAACCATTGAATAATGTTTAAAGCTTCCATCGATTTATTCCTCATTGGTTAGCTACACACTACTAACACGAATTATAGTTATTACGGTAAGTCACAAACGTGTGGACTCGAACGAGGCTGGATGTGAACTGATATGAAATCATGGTACATTTTTACATCATACAGCACTTATTTTCCATTTCTGTAAAAGCGTCAACGGCTTATTGACACAGCTGGAAGCATCTTGTGGGGAATGGCTGTCGGATCGGCAAAAATGTGGTCCTGCATCTCAACGTCTCCAAACTGCGCCAGAAAATCTCTCCTCTGACACCAAGGCTCCGTGTTGCACTTGAAACAGACAGAAAATCATACACATTTTGTAGAATTTTCCTAATTATACTTAAAGCTAAAAATATCTGTTAATCTTTTATTGAAATAAATGGAGTAACTTACTGTTTCATAGACGGTGACTACGGCGTCACATGACTTGACTTTTTGGCTGCTGCAAAAGCAACAAAATGTGAGACAGTTATGCTGCTGGGATATACTGAAAGATTCGGTCCCAGCAAGTAAACAGAATATTGTCGTTGTTACGAAAATTTTCTATTGCTCTCTTAAATGGAAGAACTTACAAAAAACTAGGTCAGTTTTACATGAGAGTTCTGCGGGAACACTACAAATCTGGTAGGTTGTCGTTAAGTGGCTAGTCATAGCCCGCTGTTATCTCCCAGTCATTAGCGCGTCCCAGCTCATACACCAGAACCCAGTGGGCTACATCTATATCTACATGTCTGCTGTGCAGCTCACACGTAAGTGCTTGGCAGAGTGTTAATCGAAAGAGTTTCAGAATATACATGAAATTTATTCGTAGTTGCGAATATGGACAACCATCAGCTGTATAATGGAAGAACGACAATGAAAATATCTGCTGGATCGGGACTCGAACCCGGATCTCCCGCTTATCGCGGGCGGTCACCTCATAAGTAGGCTATCCGAGAACGCTTTACTTCCAGACCTAAGACTCCATATGTCATCAACCATATGTCTACAACGTGTGTACTCGTACATTCATTATGTACATTCCCGAAAAATATTTTAATCAAAGTCGTTTGCCCGGTGACGACGGATAAATGCGACACTGGTTGTGCAATTTCCAGTTAAAATTTCTCCCCTGCACAGGAATATACATAATGGATGTGCGAACACAGGTTGTAAGCACGTGACTGACGACATATGAATGTTTAGGTGTGGCTGTGAGCCGTGCTCAGATAACCTAATTGTAAGGCGACTACTCGCGATGAACTGGAAATCTGGGCTCATGTCCTCGTGAGATACACATTTTCATTTTCGTCATTCCATTATATAGCTGGCGGCTGTGCACATTCACATCTGCGAGTACATTTCACGTATTCCATAACAATTGTCGCTGCCGCAGTTCCTGTTTCTTCTGTTATGTTTCGTACTTCTGAACAACACAACAAATATTGTACTTTCAGACTATTTCTCTACTGTTGCAGGGTTCGAATCATACAACACTGCACATCTTTGTAAAAATTAATCATTATAAATCGAGAGGAGTTACATCAAATTAAAATAATTCATAAATACCTACGGAATAATACCATCTAATTTTCACCTTTCTCTCATCTCGGGAAAATATAGAAAATCATCAGAGAAGTTATTAATCAATAACTTATTCAAATGGTTCAAATGGCTCTGAGCACTATGGGACTTAACATCTATGGTCATCAGTCCCCTAGAACTTCGAACTACTTAAACCTAACTAACCTAAGGACAGCACATAACACCCAGCCATCACGAGGCAGAGAAAATCTCAGACCCCGCCGGGAATCGAACCCGGGAACCCGGGTGTGGGAAGCGAGAACGCTACCGCACGACCACGAGATGCGGGCAACCACGAGCTGAGGGCAATAACTTATTCTCTAAATCCGTAATTTCGTTAAATGTCCTCGAATTTTCCTATACCGTTATATTAAATCTGTTCTCTTCTGGCTGTCAGACTACAGTCTATCATATTTAGGTTCTCCATATATCGCAGGTAGGGAACAGTTAATATTCGGAAAACCATATCTGCTTTGTAGCCCACTACACTGTGCGGATGACCTAAAAAATTCATGATTTTCCCCATGTCCCATTCCACACACAAATGGTGTCCAGGGATACCAACTGTAGGTTCTTCTCTGAATGATCTCGAATTCTTCATATTTTAGTAACATTTTATTAAGCAAGATTTATGTGGTCTGCATTTGTATGTTTTTAGACCCGTATTCAGACGTACTGTTCCGACATTTTAACAGTGATCTTACGAACATATTTCTCGCAGTCTCCCATTAGGGACAGTTGACTACATTAGTGACGTTCTCTCTGCCTGATTAAACAGATCCTCGAAGAAACGTGCCGCTCTTCTGTCAGTCTTCTCTATCTCTTCCGTTAATTTAATCTCGAGATTCACACGAATAATGTGAAACAGGAATTATTGTATATGGTTAACCTGCAAATCTAAATAATAAGTTGATACGGCAGGCATTTGATTTGCTTTTACGACAGTATTTGTGAGGTCTACCCTACAGCCTTAATACTTTAAAACTCTGTAGAAGTTAGGGGAAAGAGGTTCTTTCGTTAGTGGATATACAAGAAGAAATAGGAAGCACTTCTCCAAATATCGGCAAACTTAAATCTGATTGGAGTATGTGCACTGTGTGTGGGCAGTGGTTGTCACACGATTCTGTTTTCGGTTCGCTGCCTTTCCAGAAACATGAGGGGATTCATCTAAGATGTTAATCTCAATCATTTCTGCAGCAATTTAAGATGCAGTAATTCTGCTTTCGCCCTTATGAACTGTGCAAAAATATTCACGAGCATCAACGTTGATTATTCAGTTATTTCTGCTGTCGGTTTCCTGCATCTGAAAAAGACAAATTAAACAGCGCCTCACTGCTTATAGAGTTTCGGAGAAACTGTAGTATTACTAACTTTTCCCCTGCTTTTACCATTAAACTGGCTGACGTTCTGTTGAGAAGTTCGTAATGTCATATTTAAGTTTCTCGCTCGGCTTATCAGCCATCCCACCTTGTTGCAGCTGCGTGAAACTAAGTATAGTTTCAGAATAGATGACAGACGAAACACAGCCGCAGCTGCTCTTTGTCCTTTTTGTTTTCGAATTGTAATGATGTAACGCTACGTTCCACTCTTATCCAACGTGACATATTTCCATTCTGAGCAGGAAATCGAATCACATATGAATCACATTTCAGTCCGTTAATTCACTGAGCAATATCTGCCTGACTGGTTTTGTAGTTGTATGTTATGTCTTTCCTCTACTTATTCAGATAATGAAGACAAAATATTAACCAAGTTTGTTGACACTTTCAGCCAGAACATGAGAGATCTGCTGAAATTTTTTTGTTTACATTAGGGATTAAAAACCCATGAAGTCAAGATCGCACGTGAAAGATTCTTTACTTGGTTAGATTACTAGTTTCTTCTAACAGTCTAGCCATCTTCAGATCAAAAAATATTTTTGATTAGGGCTAGTGCCATTACTGCTTCACACATCGTTAAAACACTGGTTGAGTAAATTTACAAGTTTAAAGACATAAAGCCTTCGTTTTACGACCACCGATCAGTTGCACTGAACATGAACTACAAAAACAAGTGTTTAAATATCTCATGTATAAATGTTTTTTTACTAAAAAAATTTAGTGATGTGCGAAGCCTTGAAAAAGATTTCGTGTGCGATCTTGACTTCATGAGTTTTCAATGCCTAATGTTAACCATTTAACGAGGTTACTGAAGACACTGAGATTTTGAAATTTTATTCTCCCACTTAAGGGGGTTTCACAACTCCCATTACAAACTTCAAAGGTCTACAAGCAGTACTTAGTAGATAAAGTCTAATAAGGAACCCATGTAGAGAAACGTACGATTTGAGTACAAAATAAGTTTGAAGACCTGATCCCTTTCAAATCTCCTGCTTCACAATTTGAGAGGAGGGCGCTGTCGTCAGTGGCTGTTGTAATTGTGACGTACACCCCAAATCCTTAGTTTATGTCTGTGACATTATCGCCCATATTTCTCGTTGCGGCGGGATCTTATCACGAAATTTGAGTCACTAACTTTCTCCTCCGAATGCGAAAATACACTCCTGGAAATGGAAAAAAGAACACATTGACACCGGTGTGTCAGACCCACCATACTTGCTCCGGACACTGCGAGAGGGCTGTACAAGCAATGATCACACGCACGGCACAGCGGACACACCAGGAACCGCGGCGTTGGCCGTCGAATGGCGCTAGCTGCGCAGCATTTGTGCACCGCCGCCGTCAGTGTCAGCCAGTTTGCCGTGGCATACGGAGCTCCATCGCAGTCTTTAACACTGGTAGCATGCCGCGACAGCGTGGACGTGAACCGTATGTGCAGTTGACGGACTTTGAGCGAGGGCGTATAGTGGGCATGCGGGAGGCCGGGTGGACGTACCGCCGAATTGCTCAACACGTGGGGCGTGAGGTCTCCACAGTACATCGATGTTGTCGCCAGTGGTCGGCGGAAGGTGCACGTGCCCGTCGACCTGGGACCGGACCGCAGCGACGCACGGATGCACGCCAAGACCGTAGGATCCTACGCAGTGCCGTAGGGGACCGCACCGCCACTTCCCAGCAAATTAGGGACACTGTTGCTCCTGGGGTATCGGCGAGGACCATTCGCAACCGTCTCCATGAAGCTGGGCTACGGTCCCGCACACCGTTAGGCCGTCTTCCGCTCACGCCCCAACATCGTGCAGCCCGCCTCCAGTGGTGTCGCGACAGGCGTGAATGGAGGGACGAATGGAGACGTGTCGTCTTCAGCGATGAGAGTCGCTTCTGCCTTGGTGCCAATGATGGTCGTATGCGTGTTTGGCGCCGTCCAGGTAAGCGCCACAATCAGGACTGCATACGACCGAGGCACACAGGGCCAACACCCGGCATCATGGTGTGGGGGAGCGATCTCCTACACTGGCCGTACACCACTGGTGATCGTCGAGGGGACACTGAATAGTGCACGGTTCATCCAAACCGTCATCGAACCCATCGTTCTACCATTCCTAGACCGGCAAGGGAACTTGCTGTTCCAACAGGACAATGCACGTCCGCATGTATCCCGTGCCACCCAACGTGCTCTAGAAGGTGTAAGTCAACTACCCTGGCCAGCAAGATCTCCGGATCTGTCCCCCATTGAGCATGTTTGGGACTGGATGAAGCGTCGTCTCACGCGGTCTGCACGTCCAGCACGAACGCTGGTCCAACTGAGGCGCCAGGTGGAAATGGCATGGCAAGCCGTTCCACAGGACTACATCCAGCATCTCTACGATCGTCTCCATGGGAGAATAGCAGCCTGCATTGCTGCGAAAGGTGGATATACACTGTACTAGTGCCGACATTGTGCATGCTCTGTTGCCTGTGTCTATGTGCCTGTGGTTCTGTCAGTGTGATCATGTGATGTATCTGACCCCAGGAATGTGTCAATAAAGTTTCCCCTTCCTGGGACAATGAATTCACGGTGTTCTTATTTCAATTTCCAGGAGTGTATATTGTTGACGCCGACCTGCATAGTGAGAAGAGATCATCATAATAAAAAAGGAAAATCAGAGACAGTACGGAAAGATACAGATGTTCGTTGCTTCCGCTTGCTGTTCAATAGTGGGATAATAGAGACTTATTGTGAAGGTGGTCGATGAATCCTCCGCCAGTCACTTAAGTATGATTTGCGGAGTATCCATATAGATGCAGATGCAGAACTTAATAGGGCCTAGTACCGGTCACGTTCGTACACCCTTCAAATAGGACGAAGGGAGACGACAGAGACTTACTCATGGTTCTTGTTCAGTGCTGGATGCATGTCTCTATGTGTGCAGCTGTTTTCTGCCGTATTCTTAGTGGGGAAAGCTGACTGCTTTCTGCGTATCATTTTTATGATCTACGACGTACAGTAGGGTGAAGCCCAGCACTTCGCAGCTTAGCATATTAATTCGTAGCAACTATCTCAAGCCTGCACGAGTCGTTACGAATGCTATATGCTTTGCACGGTGAAAAACTCTGTCTCGACTCACGTGAACGATAAATCGGTTTCTCAATAGCAGATCCGAATCCTAGGCGAGGCACATGATTCACATTCGCATTCATTTGAGTGCTCTTGATGTTTTCGTAAAACTCATGAGAAATTTGTGAGTAACTTGTTTATTAGCTAGTGTCATAGATTGCCACTTGGTTCATATATGTATAACTGTCTTATTCCTTGTATTACGAGTTGTGTATTCTTTAACTTGAACACAGTATCTCCGAATTTATGTACATTTCCTTGCCTCTGTAAAAACGGTAGTTAAAACGTAACGGTTGTGTCACTTATCAGACGTTTGTGAACGTTGCAATTAAGCTGGAGCAGAGGTTCTGCTACGACCATTTGCTTTTCGCAGACGTGTTTATTCGTACGAGCTGCTTTCTTGGTCAGCATTTATTTGTTCAGCAAGACGTTCAGTTCTAGCTAATCTGTATCATCTCTCAGCTTTTTGGAGTTGCACCAAGATCTTCATTGCAGCCGACTATATCTCAGGCTCTATTCATGGTTTATTCCAGTAAATTATAATTTCAGGCATTGTGTAGTAAACAGTCAAGATAGCAGACTAGTCACGTATGCTTAGTGCACATGCATTCCTCGATAAGATTCAGCATTTACATGTTTCATAAGCGAGGTTATGGACTTGGTGATAGGAAACTTGATTATTAAAGTACATTTAAATAATTTATATCTTTGCGAATTTATTCTTAAAAGCATAGTCAGATAGCGTGTAATAAAATTTCACGGGACAAATTTTTAGTGTAACAAAAGGACATTCCGGATAGGGCAACTTTTTGTAGATATTCTCACATATATTCAGCATTTACCGCCACGAGGGAAGCTTACAAACTCTCGCTTACATAAAGAATTGGAAAAGCGTATGTTGTTTACTGGTGAAGGGCAGCAAGAGGTGAAGATTCTAAGAAATTGGCGGGCATAGGGGCTAGAGGCAGAGACTTAATAACATCTTGGGTAGGTAAAGTTAGAAAATACACAAGAACAAGATGGAGGCATATAGCTGGGGACCGTGTTGCGTGGAAGAGTGTTGAGGATGTTTATACCCAGCAAAGGATGTCATATGGCTAATGATGATGTCTACAATAATGATAATACAAAAGGCAAAAGCAGGCTTGACGTTGTATCTATTTAGACTTCAGGATAAAATCAGTACACTAAGGCCTGTTTTACAGTGGTACACTCGAGTAACAATACATTATACCTGCTTCCATAGTCAAGTAGGGGGAAGCAATATATTCGATACCTCATCCAGAAACGCACCCTCTCGAAACCTGGACACCGCGATGCAGAGCGCCTCTCCTGCAGAGTCTGCCACTTGAGTTTGTTAAACATCTCCGTAACGCTATCACGGTTACCAAATAACCCTGTGACGAAACGCGCCGCTCTTCTTTGGATCTTCTCTATCTCCTCCGTCAACCCGATCTGGTACGGATCCCACACTGATGAGCAATACTCAAGTATAGGTCGAACGAGTGTTTTGTAAGCCATCTCCTTTGTTGATGGACTACATTTTCTAAGGACTCTCCCAATGAATCTCAACCTGGTACCTGCCTTACGAACAATTAATTTTATATGATCATTCCACTTCAAATCGTTCCGCACGCATACTCCCAGATATTTTACAGAAGCAACTGCTACCAGTATTTGTTCCGCTATCACATAATCATACAATAAAGGATCCTTCTTTCTATGTATTCGCAATACATTACATTTGTCTATGTTAAGGATCAGTTGCCACTCCCTGCACCAAGTGCCTATCCGCTGCAGATCTTCCTGCATTTCGCTACAATTTTCTAATGCTGCAACTTCTCTGTATACTACAGCATCATCCGCGAAAAGCCGCATGGGACTTCCGACACTATCTACTAGGTCATTTATATATATTGTGAAAAGCAATGGTCCCATAACACTCCCCTGCGGTACGCCAGAGGTTACTTTAACGTCTGTAGACGTCTCTCCATTGATAACAACATACTGTGTTCTGTTTGCTAAAAACTCTTCAATCCAGCCACACAGCTGGTCTGATATTCCGTAGGCTCTTACTTTGTTTATCAGGCGACAGTGCGGAACTGTATCGAACGCCTTCCGGAAGTCAAGAAAAATAGCATCTACCTTGGAGCCTGTATCTAATATTTTCTGGGTCTCATGAACAAATAAGGCGAATTGGGTCTCACATGATCGCTGTTTCCGGAATCCATGTTGATTCCTACATAGTAGATTCTGGGTTTCCAAAAACGACATGATACTCGAGCAAAAAACATGTTCTAAAATTCTACAACAGATCGACGTCAGAGATATAGGTCTATAGTTTTGCGCATCTGCTCGACGACCCTTCTTGAAGACTGGGACCACCTGTGCTCTTTTCCAATCATTTGGAACCTTCCGTTCCTCTAGAGACTTGCGGTACACGGCTGTTAGAAGGGGGGCAAGTTCTTTCGCGTACTCTGTGTAGAATCGAATTGGTATCCCTTCAGGTCCAGTGGATTTTCCTCTGTTGAGTGATTCCAGTTGCTTTTCTGTTCCTTGGACACTTATTTCGATGTCAGCCATTTTTTCGTTTGTGCGAGGATTCAGAGAAAGAACTGCAGTGCGGTCTTCCTCTGTGAAACAGCTTTGGAAAAAGGTGTTTAGTATTTCAGCTTTACGCGTGTCATCCTTTGTTTCAATGCCATCATCATTCCGGAGTGTTTGGATATGCTGTTTCGAGCCACTTACTGATTTAACGTAAGACCAGAACTTCCTAGGATTTTCTATCAAGTCGGTGCATAGAATTTTGCTTTCGAATTCACTGAACGCTTTACGCATAGCCCTCCTTACGCTAACTTTGACATCGTTTAGCTTCTGTTTGTCTGAGAGGTTTTGGCTGCGTTTAAACTTAGAGTGAAGCTTTCTTTGCTTTCGCAGTAGTTTCCTAACTTTGTTGTTGTACCACGATGGGTTTTTCCCGTCCCTCACAGTTTTACTCGGCACGTACCTGTCTAAAACGCATTTTACGAATGCCATGATCTTTTTCCATAAACACTCAACATTGTCAGTGTCGGAACAGAAATTTTCGTTTTGATCTGTTAGGTAGTCTGAAATCTGCCTTCTATTACTCTTGCTAAACAGATAAACCTTCCTCCCTTTTTTTTATATTCCTACTAACTTCCATATTCAGGGATGCTGCAACGGCCTTATGATCACTGATTCCCTGTTCTGTACATACAGAGTCGAAAAGTTCGGGTCTGTTATCAGTAGGTCCAAGATGTTATCTCCACGAGTCGGTTCTCTGTTTAATTGCTCGAGGTAATTTTCGGATAGTGCACTCAGTATAATGTCATTCGATGTTCTGTCCCTACCACCCGTCCTAAACATCTGAGTGTCCCGGTCTATATCCGGTAAATTGAAATCTCCACCCTAAGACTATAACATGCTGAGAAAATTTATGTGAAATGTATTCCAAATTTTCTCTCAGTTGTTCTGCCACTAATGCTGCTGAGTCGGGAGGTCGGTAAAAGGAACCAATTATTAACCTAGCTCGGTTGTTGAGTGTAACCTCCACCCATAATAATCCACAGGATCTATCCACTTCTACTTCACTACAGGATAAACCACTACTAACAGCGACGAACAATCCACCACTGGTTGCATGCAATCTATCCTTTCTAAACACCGTCTGTACCTTTGTAAAAATTTCGGCAGAATTTATCTCTGGCTTCAACCAGCTTTCTGTACCTATAACGATTTCGGCTCCGGTGCTTTCTATCAGCGCTTGAAGTTCCGGTACTTTACCAACGCAGCTTCGACAGTTTACAATTACAATACCGATTGCTGCTTGGTCTCCGTTGAGGCTGTTGCCCTTTCTGTACTTGCCCAAGGCCATCTAACCTAAAAAACCGCCCAGCCCACGCCACACAACCCCTGCTACCCGTGTAGCCGCTTGTTGCGTGTAGTGGACTCCTGAACTATCCAGCGGAACCCGAAACCCCACCACCCAATGGCGCAAGTCGAGGAATCTGCAGCCCACACGGTCGCAGAACCGTCTCAGCCTCTGATTCAGACCCTCCACTCGGCTCTGTACCAAAGGTCCGCAGTCAGTCCTGTCGACGATGCTGCAGATGGTGAGCTCTGCTTTCATCCCGCTAGCGAGACTGGCAGTCTTCACCAAATCAGATAGGCGCCGGAAGCCAGAGAGGATTTCCTCGGATCCATAGCGACACACATCATTGGTGCCGACATGAGCGACCACCTGCAGATGGGTGCACCCTGTACCCTTCATGGCATCCGGAAGGACCCTTTCCACATCTGGAATGACTCCCCCCGGTATGCACACGGAGTGCACGTTGGTTTTCTTCCCCTCTCTTGCTGCCATATCCCTAAGGGGCCCCATTACGCATTGTATTGGCTATGTGTCAGCAACGGTCCTGATTCTGAGAGGTGATTATTGATCTATTAGCATACTACAAGATGCTAAGACCAAGCCCTGGTGACCTACAGAGAATGGAAGCTCCCCGTAACAGCATGCACATTTAAGAAAGAAAACAATGTCGCTCAAAGGAAATGTCTTATGACGGAAAATTGGTAGAGGCCCAATGAAACATTAAAATAGCGGTATTGTACCACACATGGATATATTAATGAAGTTGCTCATCTGTCTGCAACAGAAACAAGCGGTTACAGTGACAAATTAGCTTATTACTGTAAAGCATAAACATACACTCCTGGAAATGGAAAAAAGAACACATTGACACCGGTGTGTCAGACCCACCATACTTGCTCCGGACACTGCGAGAGGGCTGTACAAGCAATGATCACACGCACGGCACAGCGGACACACCAGGAACCGCGGTGTTGGCCGTCGAATGGCGCTAGCTGCGCAGCATTTGTGCACCGCCGCCGTCAGTGTCAGCCAGTTTGCCGTGGCATACGGAGCTCCATCGCAGTCTTTAACACTGGTAGCATGCCGCGACAGCGTGGACGTGAACCGTATGTGCAGTTGACGGACTTTGAGCGAGGGCGTATAGTGGGCATGCGGGAGGCCGGGTGGACGTACCGCCGAATTGCTCAACACGTGGGGCGTGAGGTCTCCACAGTACATCGATGTTGTCGCCAGTGGTCGGCGGAAGGTGCACGTGCCCGTCGACCTGGAACCGGACCGCAGCGACGCACGGATGCACGCCAAGACCGTAGGATCCTACGCAGTGCCGTAGGGGACCGCACCGCCACTTCCCAGCAAATTAGGGACACTGTTGCTCCTGGGGTATCGGCGAGGACCATTCGCAACCGTCTCCATGAAGCTGGGCTATGGTCCCGCACACCGTTAGGCTGTCTTCCGCTCACGCCCCAACATCGTGCAGCCCGCCTCCAGTGGTGTCGCGACAGGCGTGAATGGAGGGACGAATGGAGACGTGTCGTCTTCAGTGATGAGAGTCGTTTCTGCCTTGGTGCCAATGATGGTCGTATGCGTGTTTGGCGCCGTGCAGGTGAGCGCCACAATCAGGACTGCATACGACCGAGGCACACAGGGCCAACACCCGGCATCATGGTGTGGGGAGCGATCTCCTACACTGGCTGTACACCACTGGTGATCGTCGAGGGGACACTGAATAGTGCACGGTACATCCAAACCGTCATCGAACCCATCGTTCTACCATTCCTAGACCGGCAAGGGAACTTGCTGTTCCAACAGGACAATGCACGTCCGCATGTATCCCGAGCCATCCAACGTGCTCTAGAAGGTGTAAGTCAACTACTCTGGTCAGCAAGATCTCCGGATCTGTCCCCCATTGAGCATGTTTGGGACTGGATGAAGCGTCGTCTCACGCGGTCTGCACGTCCAGCACGAACGCTGGTCCAACTGAGGCGCCAGGTGGAAATGGCATGGCAAGCCGTTCCACAGGACTACATCCAGCATCTCTACGATCGTCTCCATGGGAGAATAGCAGCCTGCATTGCTGCGAAAGGTGGATATACACTGTACTAGTGCCGGCATTGTGCATGCTCTGTTGCCTGTGTCTATGTGCCTGTGGTTCTGTCAGTGTGATCATGTGATGTATCTGACCCCAGGAATGTGTCAATAAAGTTTCCCCTTCCTGGGGCAATGAATTCACGGTGTTCTTATTTCAATTTCCAGGAGTGTATTAATTACCCACTGAGATAGGCATGTGAAAATTAATAAATCGACAAGGGACTATAATTGTGAGATCCAACATTGACACATGTGAATGATTACAAGAAAATCATAATCATGATGTTATGACTTCCTTACACACTGTGTGGTTCTTTAGTGGATATAGCAGCGAGGAACAGATGCCATTCATGAACAGAGAATATTTCACCCACCATACAAACGATTGCAACTGCAGGCGATAGTTTCACAGAACTTCCAGAGGAACACTGCAGAGATGGAATAACGTCACTGGAACACTACTGAACGAATTTTATTAACGGTGCAGGATGTCATGTTGAAAAATAAAAGGGTTTCGAAAGTATAAATTCTCATTTTCACAATCAGGCAGAGAACTTTTTCAGACCACTGTCCTAAGTTAAAGCAGCTTCACTAATCTCAGTTTGAATCTAAAAAGTAGCTTAGACACAGCTAGAAGTATAAAACTGCCTCGTTACTCAGGTATTCAGCGCTCCTCTGGCGGAACAGCAGTCTGCTGATGTAAGAATTTCCAGAAACAGGGTAGCAAGCAGTTTTAAACGCGGAACGAACGTTATTCGCCTCGGCTTCTCCCTCCTGCTGTTACGGACTCGATAACAACCAGAACGACGAATTTACGGCAGAAAGGAGGGAAACCAAGCCTCATTACCGAGATATACAGTGCCGATATTAGTCTGCATAGGGTTCATGACTTTACCTTCTCTTTACGGGCCGTAGCTAAAGCAACGGCGGCTGTGTCGTATAGTGAAATATAATATCCTCATTAGATACACTTACTCCCGGGACGACCACTAGCAACCGCTTGGTTTTACCCGCGGTAATTTAATTTTAGTGTCGCCTTTTAATCAGAAACATTACGATCTGTGAGTGTACACCGCTTCCTGGTACTGCCTTATACGCCGATGCTACTTCACATCGGCTACTACGACGTTTGTCCTGAGCTACAAAAGACACTTAAATATTGGATTGCAGTGCTCATACTCGGCAGAAAATAAAGGGTAGAAAATAGCTCCTTGCCCATTAGATAACACACATTTACATTTTTCCCGTAGGACGTCGAAGGCCAAAACCAGTATCCTTCTGGTAGCAAATTCACGAATGACTTTCTCCCATTGGTCAAAGGAAGCAGCACTCCGTCTCTGGTGATTAACGTCGACTAGGTTTTACCCTAGATTCCCCACGCACCGGAAAGCGTTAGTTCCCGAGTGAAATTAAAATTCACTTCTTCGCGTTGAAAGATTATTCTCTCCTCAATTTCGAAAAAATACTCGTAATGTTATTTGATAATAGTGAACACACCAGTGGAATTGACAATTATTTTAGATTTCACCCTGTGACATATTTGTTAGATGAATTAAAGAATTTTGTTCCATGCTTGACAGTTTCGTATATTTTAACTTGTATGATCGTTTCACAATACAATACCTTCACATTCTCTCAGCGCAAAGAGAACAAAACATCAACATATTATGGCATCTGCCAGGTACCCTGAAAGCAGTCGATTTACATTATTAAATATGTTAGTCAGCTGAGTGGCTTACAAGCAATGAATTCTTAAACGTATATCTATTAAAATTGTGACTAACATTGTTCTACTACATATATAGCTGGAATATCTTACGGTTATTTTAAGCCATCTTGTATGTAAAACAAATGGTCAGCTGTTACTTACCTAATGCAAGATACAAATTTTTATATTCATTACTGCGTTTTAAAATTCTTAAGCTTGAATGATGTGACCAATCTACACGTGAGAAGTAAACTACTTCTGTGTTCCTTTTGAGTCCTTACACATAAGATACAAAAACAATAATGTCAACTAATACGTTTTAACAAGGGCGGTCTGAAAAATAATGCCTCCGAATTTTTAATGTGAAAACTGAAAGCTTTTTAAGTGACACAAACGTTATGAACATTCTACATATTTGCAGCCCTCTGCTGCTAGAGGACTCCAAACTGTAGCATGTAACATGGCGGTGTGTTGCGTAACTACGAGGGTGCGTGAGAAACAGCGTGCAGTAATCCAGTTTCGAATTCGAAGAGTTCGTCCACATCTGGTGAACCTATCCTTCAGCTTGACCATGCCAGACAACACACGGGCTCTGCGACATCCGCATCACTCCGACATATTGGATCCACTGCCATCTGTCATCCTCCATAAGGTCCTGGCATCTGTTTCTAAAGTTTAAAGAACACCCTGGAGTACTTCACTTTGATAATGATGAACTGGTGCTAGCAGAGGTGAGGTTGAGGCTCCGTCAATAAGGTAAACATTCAACAGTGACGGTATCAACGAACTAGTCTCTCGTTGGGGAAAAACGTGTTCGTTGCCATCGTGTCTATGCTGAGGAATAAATATGTGAACTTGTAGCATAAAGATGCAGAATGCTAGTTACGTTTGTTATATTTTAAAAAAACTTTAGTACTTTTCACGTAAACAAATCGGAGACATTTTCAGCAGGCCCTCGTAAACTTTCTTTTCAAATCGAAGTAATGACGGATCAGAGTAATATTTTAAAATACTAGATATTCCTCTTATCTTGAGCACGAAATAAAAAACGTATTATGCAAATGTTGTTTAGCTCAAGTGGGGTCACCAACCAACACGACTGCCCATCTTGCAACTTCGTTCGTTACAAAGATAAGAAAAGCATCATGCATTTTTCAATAGCACGTTGTATTTTTTAATCGGTAACCCACTTCTTCTCCTCAAGATCTGTCCAAAAACGTGTCACAGTGTGCCATACACATAAGTATGACGACACTATAAACATAAGGCACGAGTGACTTTGACTCTACCGTGGTAACAGACCTGTGCAGATAAAGTAACTCGTCACCATGATGGAGTTATAATGATTTCGTGTGGCTCAGTTTCCTAGAGGAAGTTTTCGGAGGTTTTTGTTCTCCATTTACATGACTGTAAGTGACACAAAGACCGTCTTTGTAGCTGAGAGGCCGGCCGGAGTGGCCTACCGGTTCTAGGCGCTTCAGTCTGGAACCGCGTGACCGCTACGGTGGCAGATTCGAATCCTGTCCCGGGCATGGATGTCTGTGATGTCCTTAGGTTAGTTAGGTTTAATTAGTTCTAAGTTCTAGGGGACTGATGACATCAGAAGTTAAGTCCCATAGTGCTCAGAGCCAGTTGAACCATTTTTTGTACCTGGGAGGCCAACGCCCCCTGACTGCAATCCGAAGGTCGTGGGTTCAGTTCCCGGTACTATAAGGAATTTTTCATTGGCGAAAGAACTGGAACAGGATTACACCTGCCTCGTAATGTCAACTGACGAGGTACCCCAACGAGAAGTAGCGGCTCGTAGGTCTGGAAAGCTGACAACTGTTGGGAGAAAGTTGTGTTGCCCCTAGGCCCCTCCATACCCCAACGTAATAAAGCCAAATGACAGAGGATGATACGACCACCTGTCGAAATCGCTGGATGCTCTCAACGTGATCACTGTTAAAAATGGTTCAAATGGCTCTGAGCACTATGGGACTTAAAATCTGAGGTCATCAGTCCCCTAGAACTTAGAACTACTTAAACCTAACTAACCTAAGGACATCACACACATCCATGCCCGAGGCAGAATTGGGGCCTGCGACCGTAGCAGCCGCGCGGTTCCGGGCTGAAGCACCTAGAACCGTTCGGCCACCGCGGCTGGCGATCGCTGTTATTTTATTGTGTTCTGGAAGGGCATTGGCGCCCCAAGAAATGTGTCAGTCCTCAATTTTGATTGAGGTACCTTATTTCTACCCCGTGTTTTATTATAGGGAGGGACCTGCACATGACTCTGGCTCTTTAGCCGTCATCCCGCCGTTAATAGCACTGGTCAAGGATATGTTTCAGGATTTTCTGTTTCTTTTGTGGCCTGTACTCCTATGATACCCACCTTCGTAGCGAACGCGTCTAACGCAAGTTTGGCGGTGGTTCTCGTTGTCGAAAGAGCAGTTTGGAAACCTGGCAGTGGAAGAAATTTTCATCGTTATTATTTGGTTTCCGAGTGGAGGCGAGAAGGTGACGTTCAGTTCCTGATCTTCAAATTATGCATCAATGTTCTGAGTTAAACTGAAAAGCTGTCCGCGGTGTCTCATGTAGTAGGAGCATGTGACGTCTGCCGGTTAGGAACGTTACTCCCTACGGTACCGTTAGTGTTATTCGGCAAAAGCAGGTTTCGTGCCACAAACAAATTTCACTCTCTCCCTTCCATTCGTCCAGAACAACACAAGCACAACAATGCAGTGTATATCATCACAGTTATCAACAGGGCATAGATACATACTTGAAAACTTGTAACCTCCCCCTCACTTATCGACCTTAATGACAGTGAAAAATTAAACCGCGTGTACCTAATGGAAATTTGGGAAAAGCAATCGTCACCGAAGTTAATCTGTTAGTAAAGAGGGAGGAAAGGGTTATATCTAAATGAAAGGAAAAATGCAAATGAAACTGGTGGAAATTAATTTTGAAAAGGGGTAAAGTTAATGAAGAAAGTAAATGTGTGACCGTTACGTTAACAATTAACTAGCGGTAATTAGATATTTGAGATTTGGGGGAAATTACAGTCGCCAGTCCTAAGGACAATTACTATAGTAACTGAAAAAGAAAGGTAATTACACATATAATTAGCGCTAGAAGCGTGGCAACTGGAGGTTGACACGTGTAGTGTGAAAACTGAAAGTTTGTCAGAAGTAATAACTTTTGCTGCTCTCTGACTTAATTTAGCAAATGAATTAATAAAACCGGAAAACTGAAAGTTAATTTATTGACTGAAATTAATAAGAAGCTTTCTTTCTTAAGCACATCGAAATTCAGTAAAATACGGTTAGTCTTGGACTACCTCAACAATCATTTCAAAAGCTACTTGAATCTACGCAATTTAGAAATAAGAGATTTAGCTTTGAACTAGAATGAAATGATTCTGAACAATTAACAATAGTAAGATTTAGTACGTACCAAGCTGAGCAGTTTTCCCTAGGCAAGACCCAGCGTAAAAATACAAATAATATTTACAAAACAAACCAATTATACATCGACATAAGTGCATAAATATATATACACAAACAGTAAAACAATTACAATATATAAAGAGACAGAAATGTCATATATTCAGGTAACAAAAATAAGGAAAACAAATTATAGTACAATAGATGGAAATAGGAGGATATGCATTTCCGGCGTTACAAACTGATTATCGGTTGAAGAAAGGCAACGGCGTACCAGCACCACTACGACCTTGCCCGAGACGGCACTGTGAGGTATCCAAGACTTTGGTGACTTGGCGTGTCTCTAACCTACCCTTGTTATTGATCAGGGGGAAGGGAACCTACAGTTTAACGTGGAATCCGAGCCACGTGTCGTTTCTGGGAACTCCTCACATGGTTAGAGATGAAGGCTAAATTAAAGATGGAATAAAAATTTTCATGGTACAATTGGGAGTTAAACCCACGACCTCGTGGATTCGAAGCAAGCGGTTTACCGCTACATCCCAAGTAAAGACATATGCCAAACAGATGGCATCGAAAGGGAAATCTACACCAGTTATTCAATCAACAGTCTTCAGTTGAAGGTTTCTGTGAGAATAACGACCACCACCGACTAGAAGGCGGTAATACTATTCATCTACGGAGAGTGTACCTTAGCAAAACACTGAACGCAATTATTTTTTCTTGTTTACCAGTTTACCCAGTTCTAATGAAAGAAGGGAAAACAGAAAGGTGGAAGGAGTATACAGAGGGTCTATACAAGGCCTATGTTCTTGAGGACAATATTATGGAAATGGAAGAGAATGTAGATGAAGATGAAATAGGAGATATGATACTGCTTGAAGAGTTTGACAGAGCACTGAAAGACCTAAGTCGAAACAAGGCCCCAGGAGTTGACAACATTCCATTTGAACTACTGACAGCCTTGGGAGAGCCGAAACTCTACCATCTAGTGAGCAAGATGTGTTAGACAGGCGAAATACCCTCAGACTTCAAGAAGAATATAATAATTCCAATCCCAAAGAAAGTAGGTGTTGACAGATGTGAAAATTACCGAACTATCAGTTTAATAAGCCACAGCTGCAAAGTATTAACACGAATTCTTTACTGACGAACGGAAAAACTGGTTGAAGCCGACCTCGGGGAAGATCAGTTTGTCTTCCGTAGAAATGTTGGAACACGCGGGGCAATACTGACCCTACGACTTATCTTAGAAAATAGATTAAGGAAAGACAAACCTACGTTTCTAGCATTTGTAGACTTAGAGAAAGCTTCTGACAATGTTGACTGGAATACTCTCTTTCAAAATTTTGAAGGTGGCAGGGGTAAAATACAGGGAGCGAAAGGCTATTTACAATTTGTACAGAAAGCAGATGGCAGTTATAAGAGTCGAGGGGTATGAAAGGGAAGCAGTGGTTGGAAGGGAGTGAGGCAGGGTTGTAGCCTATCCCCGATGTTATTCAATCTGTATATTGAGCAAGCAGTAAAGGGAACAAAAGAAAGATCCGGAGTAGGAATTAAAATCCATGGAGAAGAAATAAAAACTTTGAGGTTCGCCGATGACATTGTAATTCTGTCAGAGACAGCAGAGGACCTGGAAAAGCAGCTGAACGGAATTGACAGTGTCTTGAAAGGAGAATATAAGATGAACATCAACAAAAGCAAAACGAGGATAATGGAATGTAAATCGAGTGATGCTGCGGGAATTAAATTAGCAAATGAGACGTTTAAATTAGTAAATGAGTTTGCTATTTGGGTAGCAAAATAACTGATGATGGTGGAAGTAGAGAGGATATAAAAAGTACACTCTCAATGGCAAGGAAAGCGTTTCTGAAGAAGAGGAATTTGTTAACATCGAGTATAGATTTAAGGGTCAGGAAGTCATTTTTGAAAGTATTTGTATGGAGTGTAGCCATGTATGGGAGTGAAAGGTGGACGATAAATAGTTTAGACAAGAAGAGAGTAAAAACTTTTTTAAATGTGGTGCTACAGAAGAATGCTGAAGATTAGATGGGTAGATCACATAACTAATAAAGAGGCATTGAATAGAATTGGAGAGAAGAGAAATTTGTGGCACAACTTGACTAGAAGAAGTATCGGATGGTAGGGCATATTCTGAGGCATCAAGGGATCACCAATTTGGTATTGGACTGCTGCGAGGAGGGTAAAAATCGAAGAGGGAGACCAAGATTTGAATACACTAAGCAGATTCAGAAGGATGTAGGTTGCAGTAGATACTGGGACATGAAGGAACTTGCACAGGATAGAGTAGCATGGAGAGCTGCATCAAACCAGTCCCCGGACTGAAGACCACAACAACAACAACAACCATACAGCTACATATAGTACAGAGCTTAACTATAAGTTGTGCATAGTAGAAGTAGTCCTAGGTTAGCGTTTATTGCACTTAAACAAAAATTAAACTGAATACGGTTGTCTAAATGATCTGTGTGGATTGTCCTTGTGTTTACATTTGATTACTGTCATCTCCAGGGTCTGGACGAGTTACGTACCCTGGGGACCTGCACTTTGAGCTAGTGCAGGAGGCTGAAAGTCAGTTTTGTTTTACGTTTTTAGTATTGTCATGTTTATGTCAGTGGTTCCTTACATTGCTGCTTTGAATAGGTTTTGAGAAGAGGAAATGACTTATCAATAAAAAAATATAGCGCGCTATTAAAAAAGGGAGGTACTGCTGTTCGTATCTTCATAATGAACAATATTACAAGGAAGTACATCATGCTGCTTAATGTCTGCCCGGTAGATAAACTACATTTCCTTGATGAATTATTTATTTTGCTTCCGGACAAAAAATTTTTTGGGGTGGACAAAGCAAATGGGGCACCGCCCTGGATATAAAATGACCCTACAACTGGATTGAACACTATCATTAAAGCTTGCTGAACCCGTGAATTATTACCTCAGTCGTTTTCGTACTGTACCATACTTCTCAGACAGTAGTTTTTGTCTGGTCCAGTTTCTAGATACACTCTGATGCCCAAAATAAACTGATATAGACATGCGTATTCAAATACAGGAATATGTAAACAGGCAGTAAACGGCGCTGAGGTCGGCAACGCCTATATAAAGCAACAAGCGTCTGGTGCAGTTGTTGAAAGGTTACTGCTGCTACAATGGCAGCTTATCAGAATTTAAGTGAGTTTGAAAGTGGTGCTACAGTCGGTGTACGAGCGATGAGACACAGCATCTCCGAGGTAGCGATGAAGTGAGGACTTTCCCGCACGACCATTTCACAAGTCTACTGTGAATATCAGGAATGCGGTAAAATATTAAATCTCCGGCATCGCTCCGTCCGCAAAAAGATCTTGCAAGAACGGGACCAACGACGACTGGAGAGGATCGGTCAAAGTGAAAGAAGTGCAACCCTTCCGTAAATTGCTGAGGATGTCAATGCTGTGCCATCAAGTGTCAGCGTGCGAACCATTCAAGGAAACATCATAGATATGAGCTTTCGGAGTCGAAGGCCCACTCGTGTATCCTTGATGACTGTACGACACAAGGCTTTACGCCTCGCCCATCAGCACCCTCATTCGACTGTTGATGACTGGAAACATGTTGCTTGGTCGGACGAGTGTCGTTTCAAATTGTATCGAGCGGAAGGACGTGTCCATGGACCCTGGACTGTTCAAGATGGTGGAGGCTCTGTAATAGTATGGGCCGTGTGCAATTGGAGTCATACGGGACCGCAGATACGTCTAGATACCACTCTGACAGCTGACACGTACGTGAGCATCCTGTGTGATCACCTGCATTCATTTATGTCCATTGTGCTTTCCGACGGACTTGGGCAATTCCAGCAGGACAATGCGACATCCCACACTTCCAAAATTGCTACAGAGTGCCTCCAGAAACACTCATCTGAGTTTAAACACTTCCGCTGGTCACCAGACTCTCAGACGTGAACATTATTGAGCATATCTGGGATGCCTTTCAATGTGCTGCTCAGCTGCTCAGAAGACATCTCTACCCCGTCGTACTCTTACGGATTTATGGACAGCCCTGCAGGAATCATGGTGTCATTTGCCTCAGCGCTACTTCAGACATTAGTAGAGCCCACGCCACGTCGTGCTGCGTCACTTCTGCGTGCTCGCGGGGGCCTCACACGGTATTAGGCAGGTGTCCCAGTTTCTTTGGCTCTTCAGTGCATAAAGGGCAACCAAATGAAAACGAGACGTATGGAGAAATGGAAGTAAACTGTTTATTATTTCAAAAGTAGTCGCCATAACTGTTAAGCATTTATTCGCCTGTTAGGCAGCAGGATCAGTGCCTTCGTGGAAAGGTGTTTAGGACAGTCTATGTGCACCTCTTCGTCCGAAGCAAATCGACGGCCACGAATGTCTTTCTTCAGAACTCCAAAAATATGGAAATCTTGTGCGGAGAGATCGGGACAGTATGGAGGATGTGTAAGGAGTTCCAAGCAAAACTTCTGCAGCGTACTCGAAACTACTTTGACAGCCTTAGGGCGGCCATTGTCCTGCAACAGAATGAAGCCGTTCGCTGACATTTCTTGGCGTTTGGACTCGATAGCGCTCTATGCGGTGCGGTGCACGCCTGGGTACAATCATGGTTCCATAGACAACCGCAAACATTTTTCCATGAAGGCATTGACAGTCTTGCCTCCACAGCGATAAATGTATTAACAGTTCTCGTGATTACCTTTGAAATGATAAACTGTTTATTTACTTTTATCTCCATTTGTCTCACTTTCATTTGACTGCCCCTAAAACAGTTGTAATGAATACAAATGCAGATTTGTTTACATATGGTACCTTAATATGCACACAGCCATCACTGTATTGGTTGTTTTTTCCTGTGTCGAACCGTCTTCACACAAACGTCACTAATTTTCTACACGATGTTTTCTGCACAGCCGTAACTGCGTCACTAAGTGGACTACGCCTATCGGTATAGGCCAACCGTTATGCGTCCATATGTCCAAACTTCATCACCCGACTTGCTGACCTGGGGAAAATAAGCATTAATGGCTTGCTCTTGCCACATGCTCTGGGAGGTACTAATCGACCCAAAAACACATAAGTTGTAATAGCTGTAATTATTAGTTTGCAAATGACGTAAATACTGATGTAATGTTGTTCAGTACACTATCCTCACTCGCCAACAGAAGTATCTGCACTTTTATCCATTACAGCCCGTATATTAATATGACATTAGTACTTACTGAAACGAGTTCAACTGGTTTCTTTCATGAAACTTGATTTACCCTGTCACATCATGTTTGTCCCGCCTCTATCATGTTTGCCCTGTTAGTTTACTTCCTAGCGAAGTGCATAAACCTCTGAAGAAAAGATAAACCAAGCTATTTGTTGAATTTCACTTATCCCAGAGAATACTATTTTTCCTTTATCCTGCATTCCTTGAGTGTTTGTCGCTGGGTTATTGCATGGGTGTTTAAAAAAACCATAGAAGGAGACAGAAAGGAACGGCCCATGACGAGGATTAGGAAACTAGGCGAGGAGAGATAGGGCTGGTTGGATGTTTAAGACTCAAAGAATCTCTTGGTCCACTTTTTAAACAGATTTTTACAAAATGAAGTAAGCCACAGCAATTGTAGAACCGTTAATATTTGGTTGTTTGCAACGGATCTGGCAATAATATAATTCCATCTTCTGGCATACACTCGAAAGATGGAAACAGTCTATTACTGTTATGGATAAGCAATCATTCAAAAATGAAAATGTAACAGCTGACCTATGACCAGACATTACTCACAAAAGGCGTAAAAGAACTGTTTTTAAAAAGAGAAGCCGTTCTCTAGGTAGCGTTTTCTTGACACGAGAGAGAATGGGACAGACTCCGATATGGATGAAAAAGCTAAGCCTGGAGTAAAAGAACCAGTTGGGTGTTTCAAGCTCAAACATGTCTCCCCTTCACCTCTTCAAAGCAGAGGAGCCGTTTCGATAGGGGGGTTGGTTTTCAAACACTCCTGGCTGGGATCGGTAAGAGAAAAGACGTGCTTTTCGGAGCTGTACCGTCTCCTCTTGAGAGGAAGGAATCAGAATGTGTTAATTTTGTGGTTTATCGTATTCCGCTCCTTTTACTTAGGTATCATTATTACTGTTGTTATCGTTTGGTGTTGTATATTCTATGTAAATAGGATTTTGGTGTGCTTAGAAAGATGTAGTCAGGTGACATTTCATCATTACAATAGTTATTTATTAAGTGGTTAACTCTTCGGTAGTTGATTATTGTCTGAGACCCTTCATTGTAACGTCTGTCAAATTAATCTTGTGTGTGAGAAGGCCTAAGCGGATTTTCTTTCGGTGGGTTTTCTATTGTTCGTTGTAACAAGGTTTTGTATTAGTATCGGAAATCTTCAATCTGGAGAAATACCTTCAGACTTCAAGAAGAATATAATAATTCCAATCCCAAAGAAAGCAGGTGTTGACAGGCGTGAAAATTACCGAATTATCACATTACTAAGTCACAGTTGCAAAATACTAACACGTATTATTTACAGACGAATGGAAAAACTGGTAGAAGCAGACTTCGTGGAAGATCAGTTTGAATTCCATAGAAAAGTTGGAACACGCGAGGCAAAACTGACCCTACGATTTATCTTAGAAGGTAGATTAAGGAAAGGCAAATCTACGTTTATAGCATTTGCAGACTTAGAGAAAGCTTTTGACAATGTTGATGGAATACTCTCTTTCAAATTATGGATTTGGCAGGGGAAAAATACAGTGAGCGAAAGGGTATTTCCAATTTGAACACAAACCAGTTTGCAGTTATATGAATTGAGGGGCACGAAAGGGAAGCAGTGGTTGAGAAGAGAGTGGAAATTTTGGAAAACAAGAAATCTGAATGTATGTGTAGACTTTGACGTAGAAGTAGAACATAGTGTTATAGCATATCCCCGATGTTATATTGAGCAAGCAGCAAATGACACAAATGAAAAATTTGGAGTAGGAATTAAAATTCATGAAGAAGAAAAAAAATTTTGAGGTTTGCCGACGACACTGCAATTCTGTCAGAGATAGCAAAGGACCTGGAAGAGCATCTGAACAAATAGGACAGTGTCTTGAATAGAGGATGTAAGGTGAACATCAACAAAAGCAAAACGAGGAGAGTGGAATGTAATCGAATTAAATCAGGTGACGCTGACGGAAATAGATTAGGAAATGAGACACTTAAAGTAGCAGATGTGTTTTGCTATTTGGGGAGCGAAATAACTGATGAATGAGAAAGGTTATAAAATGTAGACTGGGTATGGCAAAGAAAGCGTTTATGGAGAGGAGGAATTTGTTAACATACAGCATAGATTTAAGTGTCAGGAAGTCTTTTATGAAGGTATTTGTATTGAGTCTAGCCATGCATGGAAGTGAAACGTACACGATAAATAGTTTAGACAAGAAGAGAACAAAATCTTTAAAAACGCGGTGCTACAGAAGAATACTGAAGATTATGGTGGTAGATAACGTAAGTAATGAGGAGGTACTAAATAGAATTGGGGAGAAGAGAAGTTTGTGGCCAAACTTTACTAGAAGAAGGGATCGGTTGGCAGGACACGTTCTGAGGCATCAAGGGAACACCAATTTAGTATTGGAGGGAAGCGTGGAGGATGAAAGTCGTCTGGGGAGACCAAGAGATAAATACACTGAGCAGATTCAGAAGGATGTAGATTGCAGAAGTTATTCGGAGATGAAGGGGCTTGCGCAGGATAGTGGAGCATGAGGAGCTGCATCAAACCAGTCTCTGAAGGCTACAATAACAAGAACATCGCTAATCAGTATATATTGGCGATTCTCATGCTGCTACTTTGTGTCACGAGACAATGCATGGAGCTCGGGATATCGGACAGAACAAATACTTATATGGTGGGAGAATTTCGATATAACGGTGGTTCGCGGTAATTTTGAGAGGTTCGTGGGACTCCAGATGTCCACCCACAAGCAGTGTTCCGTCTCCACGCTGTCACCGGTGTACTACCGAAATCAAAATAATGGAATGACATGGCTTACGTGATATGACGAATGCAAGGGGGTGAAACCCCCTCCCTTTATCAGAAACAGTTACCTCAGTCCGTCGACGATGAGTTCATTTCTTGTCATTTTAAATTAATGTCCCACGAGACCTAAACCACTGTCTTTTAGTGAACCGTGTGAATTTAATTACGAATTTTGTTTTCCTTAACGTACATGTGTGTTGTACCACTTTTGAACCTCGTCGTCCTCCTCGCAAAGAAAACAAAGGGAAAGAAAGGTCATCATTGAAATTTACTGGGGCATTTCACTACTTATGTAGAAAATATCCCGCGCATTCCTTAGTTTTTCTTTTACCCCAACATCTACATCGCTGGAAATTTTTCACATTTATTCTTTCTGTTCCTCTTTGTAAGAATTGAATGATGTTATAATTTTCAGTATGACTAGACGAAAGGTGTGCCATCGGCAACAGATGTAACACATTTTGTCTTTACTGATGCACCAAGATCCCGTATAACTGTTCTAAACTTACAGAAATGCTAAGCATACAAAGTGTTTACGAGTAAATCAACGATTCCTTTTCTTTTTCGGGAGTTTCTCTTTCCCTTGCGTATTCCTTCAGACTGGAGACCTATTACAGTCATGTGGAGTGTAAAATATCTAGACGGATGCTGAGAAGACATAAAGGATAGACATCATTTCGTACAAAACGTTCTGAGCCTTGTTACTTCAGTCAACACCACCGCATTTCTTTACGTTCATTATTTAGAACCAACAATGCCATGGCAACCCCTCTACGGAATTTTGGCAATTATTTTTTCATTTTTAAACAGTTTGTTGGCGACATGTTTTCTTTATGGAGACATTGGGGTGACTGTTACCTATCTGAGCGAGACCCAAGTACCGTCATAAAATTTTATTCT
The DNA here is from genome assembly GCF_023864345.2 of Schistocerca serialis cubense. Lineage (NCBI taxonomy): Eukaryota > Metazoa > Arthropoda > Insecta > Orthoptera > Acrididae > Schistocerca > Schistocerca serialis. Next base: position 338,148,975 of record NC_064642.1, read on the forward strand.
CTCCCTTTAATTTCGTGCTATCTCATTATTACAGAAGTATAATACTAGGACTAAAGAAAAATGACAGCATTCCATGCTACACTCAAAAAAATTTGACACAGCGTACGCAGTGTAGAGTCACTCTGTAGCAAGAACATTGATAATTACTTTCTGGGGAGAGCAACGTTAAACATCGTCTATTGGTCTCGGGACAACGTCAGGTTATGCGACTTAGAAAAAATTTCTTCATTATTTCCAACGCCCTTTTTCTGTAAGAATAGTCAGATTTTTGTATATATCAACAATAACTACAACATATTCCGCGTACGAGGAGGATCAGAAACAGATCATCCGTTAATCCTTCAAAAAAATGGTTCAAATGGCTCTGAGTACTATGGGACTCAACATCTTAGGTCATAAGTCCCCTAGAGCTTAGAACTACTTAAACCTAACCAACCTAAGGACATCACACACACCCATGCCCGAGGCAGGATTCGAACCTGCGACCGTAGCAGTCCCGCGGTTCCGGACTGCAGCGCCAGAACCACTAGACCACCGCGGCCGGCGTTAATTCTTCGTATTCATATTTTGCGATAAGCAGTGAGTGTTCACACAGTAACTATTTTACAATTACAAAAAGCTCAGGAGTAATCGTAACTGACTCTCCGACGTTCTTCAGAAAGGTATTCTAAAAATAATGTTGCTGGTCAAAGCAAAAGAGCAAATCTAAAAACTGCTTTGCAGTTATTTTTTCTGAAGGATCAGATAAGGAAAACAGACAAAAGTGATTCAGTGTTTCCTTGGAATACATAAAGTTCTGTATTTATAGACATACAAGATGCATAAGAAGTGGAATATGTATTCCATCAATTTCCATACTGAAGTGTGAATGTGCTACGACGTACACAATTATTCTTAAATTAGCTTCTGTTTCTGTTACTGTGACGTAAGTGTCTAAAATATTACAATTCCTTTAGTAAACTTTTGGAAAACAAAAATTCTAAATGTATATACCAACCTTGACGCAGAAGTTGAAGATAGTCCCAGAGGAAAATTACATTGATTAGTCCTCGTCATAATTTGATGATATCATTTATGAATGGACAACATTCAGGAAACACTGTTTCAGATCTTATTCTGCTTGTTACCATCAGGATATTAATGTAATATTGACAATGTCTTTCTGATTCCTAATTATTAATTACATCATGTGTAGTAAAATTAGGTGTTTGCTATTTCTGGTAAACAGCTGTATGAATAAATAAATAAATTTAAATGTTGAATATTGCGATTCCACTTACGGTTGTTGAAAATAGTTAATGCGACTGAAATTTCGACATTTTGTTATTTTCAAGCATGGTAGGATTAAGTCCACTCTATAACTTCAAGCAGTGACAAGCTGTACAGTAACGTGATTGAAAATACGTATGGTGGTATGAGTATTCCCGCGCTTCCAACGTCATGTGAGAGTGAGCCTTGTGGGTAGCATAGGAACGGTGTTTCACTTACATAAAATTAAAAACTCCATCCACAACACACACAGAAACAAATCCCTCGCGTAGCCAACGTAATCATTGCAATCCAGTCACTACGTTGGCTACACAGGCGATTAGTTTCGTCACTCGTATATGCAATCTAGTTTTTTTTACAAGCTGGAGATAAACTTTCACTTCCTGCATTTTATCGCTGCTACCTCCATAATTCCAAGAAATTATTCCAGTAAAATTTGTCAAACGCTTTCTTTACATCTACAAATAATGTATTCGACGTTCTTCTGTATTTATACTATATTCCAAGATAAGTCAGTCGTGTGTTGCTTCATTTCTCCACAATTCAGCCAGATCTTTCCAGGAGTTGGCTTCTATCAGTTCTTTCTTTCTTCTGTAAATAATTCAGTTGGTTCTCTCGGAATTATGATCTATTAATCTGATGACTCGGTATCCCCGATGCTATTCAATCTGTAGCCCGAGCAAACACAACAAAACGAAGGAGAATTTTAGGAAGGGAATTAAAGTTTAGAGAAAAGAGATGAAAACATTAAAATTTGCCAGTGACATTGTAGTTACGACAGAGACGGCAAAAGACGTACAAGAGCAATTGAATGGGATGTGTAGTGTCTTAAAAAGAACTTACAGGATGAAAATCCACAAAAGTAAACCAATGGTACGGTGTTGTAGTCGAATTAGATCAGGCAGTGTTGAGTGACTTAGATTATAAAACGGAATACTGGAAGTAGTTGATGAGTCTTCTTATTTGGACAGAAAAATAAAGCAGGACAGCCAAAAAAGGAGGATATAAAACGTAAACTAATGAAAGCAAGAAACACATTTCTGAAAATGAGAAAATTGTTACCATTGAAAATAAATTTAATAGGAACTCTTTTTTGGAAGTGTTTGTCTGGACAGTACAATGCGCGCAAAATGTCGTGGCCGCCAGATGCGTAATCGGCTGTGGAAGCGTGGGGAGAGTGGCAGTGGTGGGGAGTCGCTCAGAATGCTGTAAGAGAAATGCCGAGCGTTGGAGGGGAAGTCCGTTCTAAACTGAAGCCTACGCCCACATTTTTTGTAAATATTAAGTGAGGTCCCTCTACGCCCACACTTGGATGGTGACCATTCAAAACGATCTGCTGTCACCTATGCTTTCGATAGTATCTAAAAAGAATTCCACTGAAAATGCAGCGATTTATTTTCACTGTGGCTTTATCGCTGACGCGGCGCGACCACAAATGAGTGTGCTGCATCAGATTAATTTTCTCAAGATTGGTTGGTTCAAATGGCTCTGAGCACTATGGGACTTAACAGCTCAGGTCATCATTCCCCTAGAACTTAGAACTACTTAAACCTAACTAATCTAAGGACATCACACACATCCATGCCCGAGGCAGGATTCGAACCTGCGACCGTAGCGGTCGCGCGGTTCCAGACTGAAGCGCCCAGAACCGCTCGGCTACCAGCGGCCGGCTCAAGATTGGTGACAGATAGATACCTTTACCCAAGTCTAAAGAAAAATTCAATATGTCAGCCAAATTTCATATGCAACAACATGTTATGTAATATGTGCCAAACGCAAAATCATAGCGACCCCTATTTTTCAAGGCATACTTTTCGGAATTCCACAGAGTGGCTTACTTTTACGTAAATATCACAATAACTATGACCATTAACGAGATGATGGGCACATCATCATGAACCTGACATATGAGCAAAGAAAAAATGAAACATTTTTTAGAACGATTGCAGGTTGGCGCCTCGGTTGTGTCATCGCTGACGAGTCGAAAGGTGGAAAACACCTATCGGCATCCCTTTCCAAACAAACAAATGAACTCGCCCAGCGCTTTGCACGAAAACTGCTCACTGCACATTGGCCAGCGTATCATGTGCGTTCAAAATGGTTGAAATGGCTCTGAGCACTATGGGACTCAACTTCTGAGCTCATTAGTCCCCTAGAACTTAGAACTAGTTAAAGCTAACTAACCTAAGGACATCACACACATCCATGCCCGAGGCAGGATTCGAACCTGCGACCGTAGCAGTCGCGCGGTTCCAGACTGCAGCGCCTAGAATCGCACGGCCACTTCGGCCGGCTATCATGTGCGAGCTATAGCTTTTAAAAGAATTGAAGCATTTATGATGAACGGCTGAAATGAGAAGAGAATAGAATCTTCTGATATGTGATACAACAGGAGAATGGTGAAAATTAGATAATTTGATCAGATAACTAGTGAGAAGGTACAGAACAGAGTTGAGAAAAAAGAAGTTTATGACAAAACTTGGCTAACACAAGGGGTCAGTTGACACTCATAAAGGAATCCTCATTGTGGTAATGTAGAAATGGGGTGGGGGGAGATCACTTAACTGGAGTAAGCAGGTTCAAATGGATGTAGGTTGCGGTAGTTTTGCAAAGATGAGGAGACTTGCACAGGTCAGGCAGTTACAGTGGTTTCAGCAGCTAATCAAAACTCATGTAACTCCACATGGGCTAGGCCTCCCATGCAAGAACTAGAATACTCCATTTTTTTGAGACTCTTAATTTTATAACTACTTTATTTTCCGAAAATTGGGAGAGAAATTTGGAAATTGATATACGTAAATATGTAAACGCTTTAGTTAAAAATGTTCTTTGAGGGGAGGGGGACACACAGCCCCAACAGCCGCTTTCCTCTCGAATGCTCGCCTCGTCTGGCTTAGAGAACTGTTTGACTGCACTAGCTTCAGAACACGTGCCCCTGGTGCTAGGCCACCCGCGGCGCGGCCCCTCCGCCCCTAACGAGGCGCTCTTGTTCTGGTGAAGGCCTCACCACACGCTCCACCGGTCGTTAATATTTGCGAACACGGCCCGCACAAAGGGAAAGGTCGCCTGGTCCAGCGACAGCGGCGTAACTCATAGCGCCCGCCCGCCTGCACAGGGCTGCCCAAGCACAGCTATGCTACCAGGTCGCGCTTTCAGTTCAGTCTCTCTTTCTATCCATTTATCCCCGAAGTCCTAGATTTCAATCGTACTGTTCTTATGATTCGTCTCCCCAGTGTCCACTGAAACTTATGTTTCCAGCTTCCACGACCATTATAACTTTCCGTATTGTGTATCAAACTGTTTAAAACTGATTGCGTACGAGGGTCATTCCGAAACTGATGCCTCCTCATTTGTAATGATCTTTCGTGCCAGAGCTAGATTGTGATTGTATAGTCTTCCCTTTAACAGCCCGCCAGTTTCGTTGACCTGCTTTGCAAAATGGTGTACTAAACGTTGAGGTGCGTACTAAACGGAAATGTTTCGTTGAATGTCTTACTGATGAATAAACTGCTCCAAGTTACGAGGGTTGTTCAGAAAGTAATTTCCAATCGGACGCGAAATGGAAACGACAATTACAACCAGAAACGTTTTGTTTGCAACAGTTAGATAAACCTTCCATCTACTTCTCTACATGGTCGCCGTTCCAACTTCGAGTTTTGTCGCAGTGTTATATATATATATATATATATATATATATATATATATATATATATATATATATATTCGTCGTAGAAAGCAGCTGCCTGTGCTTTCGGCCAGTCATCTGCACTGGTCTGCAGCTCGTCGTCTGTAGAAAAATTTTGTCTTCATAGCCAGCGGTTGTTGTGAGCAGAGATGAGACTCAGGGAGAGCCAATTACGGACTGTATTGTCGGTGATCAAACAAACACTTCTCATCGGAAACGCTGCAGGAGCGTCTTCATTGCCCCTGCAATGTGCGGCAGAGAATTGGCATGAAGAAGGAACTGCTCGAGAGTTGAGTCATGTGGGCTGCATGACACAAGCGAAATCTCTAACCATGCTCTCCTACTTGAAGGGAGACTCTATTCCTTACGCATCTTTACGTGCTCACTGTTCACTCAAAACTGATAAGAGCGGCGCGACGCGATCGGCGGGCATACTAGAGACACAGCCCAACACATATGTGCAAAGCTTAACCGGATTTTCCCAGTGGTTTCCATTTCGCGATCGATCGTATTTTGCATCCCTCAGGGCCTGCAGCGTAGTACATATCTTGTAAACACATTTTATATGTGAAGGTACTTATGTCGCTCTTTCTGGTTTTTTCTCTATATCTGATAAGAAAATTTCGTCCTGTTTGACCTGTATAGAATTTTTCACACTCATCACAACTGATTTTATGTATAGCTGGGTACGTGTTTGTTAGTGGTTTTGTTTTACTGGAATAAATTTGTGTTTTAATGTTGTATGCGGTGCAGTAAGCAAATCTCAATGTAGTATTTTTAATAGTGAATTTACTTTGTCTGTATATTTCCTATGTACATTTGTAGTATGTATGTGATTTTCCGTTTTGATGATGTTACTCTCATTAGTTTTATGTCAGAGATAATTCAAGAGAAATATAAAAACCCCAAACATACCCTAGTTCGTCCCTACATTAAACTAATACGAGGAACACCAACAAATCGGAAACTCACATATATACCACAAAAATGCGTAGTAAATATATCGGACGAACTAAAATTATTACTAAAAATTTCTACAGCGAGATTTTGCAAACCATGTCGTACACAATATAAAAACACTAATCCGTTTCAGTAAAAAAAACTCACCGGCATACAGGTACCCAGGTATACACAACATCAGTTGCAATGACTGTGAAAATTTGTATATAGGCCAAACATGACGAAATTTTCTAATGAGATATAGAGAACACGCCAGAAAGAGCGACACAAGTCAGTCCACATTTTTCTTCCACTTAAAAAACAGAAAGCCGTAACCAAAACCAGTTCGATCATGTAACAAAAATTCTAGATATAAACCTAAAGACTCAATAATGGCCATTTTACTGTAGATGAAATATAAATACACACACGTATACACGTACATGAAAATACCCAGACAAAATCGTAAACGAATAGGCTGAACCGAAGCGTAAAAATTATATTGATAATTTCGTCGAAATGTAGAACAAGTTAATAGATGACACGTTAAACGAAGATTGCTCACTCAAACCTATACAAAGAATCTGTAACCACCACACAATTCCATAGATAAATAAGATAAATATGTAACCATATATCATCGTTGACTTCTGTCAAGTAAAGCTGTCAGATTTACATAAAACGAAAGTTTCAACAAAAAGTAGTCAACAACTACATCCACAGTTGAGAAAAAGCAGCTCAATCAGTGCCACAAATACAATACGCAAAAACATTTGGCAGCTACAACGTGAACGGTGAGATATGGAAGTAAGTATTCGGTACAATGTTACGAACCAATCAGATACATAACGTACAATTATGTATAATAATGGCGCTATATAACTGCAGATCACTTGAAAATGGCGATGCAGCCGAAATAAGCTTATCACCTACATGTACAACAGTTGAATAAAGCTTCCAAAAATAACAGCGTCTTAGTATAATAATATACATAAAATGCTCAAAGTTAAATCCATCGATATTCGATAAAGGTATGTGGAAACAATGCGGCAGAAATGAACAGTGTGAACGGTAAGCGCGTCTCCATCATCTCGACTGTTATGATCGGCTGTTTACGACCGAGGACTACCTACGTCCACAGTTGAATATCGGCTGTAATGCCGTAGACAAGGTGTACGAAACCTGGATTTTGCTAAATGTATGCGAGATAGGTGCTGCGGTTGCTAAAAAAATAGAAAAAAAGAAAAAAACGCGGAATGGAGATTTGTTGGGTTTTGCTGGACCGTTGCTGAAGGTGATAGTTATCTGAATACTGAGATGTTACGTCACCACTACGAACCGGAATCCAGAAGAGTCCACGGTATGGTGACATGCAAATTATCTGACAAAGAAGAAGTTAAAGACACAGCCCTCTGGAGGCGAAATGACGTGAGCTTATGAGCAACGTGTGAACCTGTTGATCGTCTAGAAGCCAAACGCTACAGTCAGTTGCGAAGACGACACTGACTAGACTGAAAGCCTGAATTTTCAGAGTCAAGATAGAGGAGTCCACTTGTTTCACGAAAACGCCACGCAGTACAACGGCGTGGCGACCATGTAACTCACTTCAAAATTCCACTCTACTGTCATGTATCTGTTGTAGTTTCGTTGCAAAAAGTGTTGAAGGCGTTAGTTTCGAAACGACCCATGCAGTTTTACAAATATCGTCATGATCAATCTGAAGTCATAGCTGCTACTGAACTTTTGTTTTAATTTTCAATCTGGGTTGCAAAAAGTATAAGTTTATCTGTGGCTGCGGTACAGTTGACATCTAACCGATACAATTCTTGAATATTTGTCAGAGTTGGTGATTTATTACCGTGACTTGTGATCCCACCTACCTTTTGCATTCACTTTTCACTTGTTAGACTCTTAATTGCTTCCTTCTTTAAGGATCTTTACTGAAAATAAAGCAAACATTAATCTAACCTCTTTGGCATCATTCCTCTCCTATGCAATTTGGCAACATGTTGATTTACTGTTCTTTAATGTTTCCCTTGACTTGAAAGGAAAGTAATCTCTAGATAAGGTTAAACGGTCTCAGAAAATAAAATAAATATACTTTAAAAATGTTAACATCAGACGAAATGTTGGGCGTTTCTAATGCAACGTATTACACTAACACACATTATATTCATTAGACAAATAACAACATATTAAACAAAGTAAACGGAAATATAAATATTTACACAAATAGTATTGTGAGAAAAGTTCTCAGAATATGGCTTTCTTCTTACTATTAATTAGGCAGATTCCATGTGCTACCGAACATACTGTATAAATGGTGAATCATCTAAAACTTGCACCGCAAATATTGTGGAAATGGAAAGTGTATTGATGTGCGGTTTTCTCAGAATGGATTGGTAGTCAGGGACTCGTACTGTTAACCAGTGTCCGCAGCTCGTGGTCGTGGTTCTCGCTTCCCACGCCCGGGTTCCCGGGTTCGATTCCCGGCGGGGTCAGGGATTTTCTCTGCCTCGTGATGACTGGGTGTTGTGTGTTGTCCTTAGGTTAGTTAGGTTTAAGTACTTCTAAGTTCTAGGGGACTGATGACCATAGATGTTAAGTCCCATAGTGCTCAGAGCCATTTGAACCAATTGATTTGTTAACCAGTAAACGGATGTAATAATGTAATAAAATGGAACACCTACAACCGTCTCTTCGATATTATTTATTATATGGCTACCAGTTTCGGTGATTCACTATACCATCTTCAGGCCGTAATCACCGATGTTTCTCAAAACTTCAATCAGAAGGATGAAAAAAAAAAAAACAAAAAAAAAGGCACTTGATTAGAATAATATTTAGAAAGTGTATTTTTTGTGCAAACATATACTTTTTTAAATGCAACAATGACTATTGACATTAACAGACTAAAGGTAAGGTAATCAGAATGACGGTGGTTTCTGTTGCAGATTCTTGTGCGAGTCGTTTACGAGGTGTTATATTTTGAAAAGTTTCCACACTGACACTTGTTTGTGCGATTCAGCCAGACTGATAGGTACGATGTTATGCTACCTTACAGTGTTCCTTGAGTGCAATGCGACTTGCTACAGTTAGTGTGTGACAGTGGAAGCAGTACGTCGTGACTGGGCGATGGAATTTCCCAGCGCAGAGAAAGCCGATATGCTCATGGGTTATGAAGAGTCTAGGAAGAAAGCAATGCAGTTCGTTCTTGTACGGAGTATGTGCAGCAAGATATCTCAATAAACGTCAAACATCTCGGCACTTATTTAGCAAACTCTTCAACCAGGTACGTGAAAGTGATAGTGTAATACCTAGACAACGTATCAGAAGGAAATAAGTGAGCCGGCCGGAGTGGCTGTGCGGTTCTAGGCGCTTCAGTCTGGAACCGAGCGACCGCTACGGCCGCAGGTTCGAATCCTGCCTCGGGCATGGATGTGTGTGATGTCCTTAGGTTAGTTAGGTTTAATTAGTTCTAAGTTCTAGGCGACTGATGACCTCAGAAGTTAAGTCGCATAGTGCTCAGAGCCATTTTTTGAAATAAGTGACGGCAGGAGAGGAAGAAATTAATGCTCTTGTTGCTGCTGCAGTTGAGCCGCATGTTAGCTCTAGATAAAACGTACGAGGTAGTGGGATGAGTTAGGTAAATGTCCTACGCATTCTCGATCGACATAGGTTCCATCCCTATCACATCTCTCTCCATCAAGAGCTGCGGGAAAACGACTGTGAGAATCGTGTTAACTTCTGTACAGGGGCATTAAGACAAAATAACTCCAGAGGTATCATATATCTTGTTCAGTGATGAAGCTACATTTAAAGTTCATGCCCAGGTAAACCGACGAAACACGCGGTGTTGGCTTCGTCAGGTGGAACGTCAACGTCCATGGAAACGTGTGGTGTGGGACAGTGAAAAATCAGCTCAGAGGCCCGTTTTTCATACACGTAACACTGAAAGTGCACAGCCATCTTCCACGGATGCTAGAATATATTCACCTGCAGACTAGTAGAAACAAGCGGTACCAACATGATGACTGTCCAGCCTATAGTGCATGGAGTACTACAGCATGTCTTCTCGAATTGTTTCCAAATCGTTAGACTGAACGCTGAGGATCTGTTCCTTGCCCGACCCATTCCAGGGAATTTGACGCCTATAGACTTTTTTCTGTAGGTAACGCTGAAAGACACTGTCTACACACACTTATCAACTACACCCAATGATATGAAGTGACGTATTACTGGAGCCTGCCCGGGCATCTCCGCTGAAATACTAGGACGTGTGCAGCAATCGTTCCATACCATACTGGTAGCGTGTATTGCCGCTACCGTTGGGCATTTTGAACACAACTTGTGATCGTTAGTTGTCTAGTTACTGTTCAGTATCCACATAACCAATGTGTGCACTTGTGTTGCACTTTAGTGTGTGCTACCGCAGAAATCACTGTTGGAACTTTCCAAAATACGATACCTCGTAAACGACTCGCACCAGAATCCCGCAACAAACACCACTGATTTCTGATTTACACTACATTTATTTTTGTTAACTTCAATAGGTACTGCTCCATTTAAAAACGTGTATGTCTGTGCAAAAAATACTCTTTATAAGTATTATTACAGCCTGTTGAGTGGCTAACAATACGAGCCGCTGGCTACCAATCCATTCTGTGAAAACCGCACATCAATAGCGCCTTCCATCTCCGCAATATTTGCTGTGTAAGTTTTAGGTGATTCAGGCTTTATATGCGTGCTGGACTGCAGGTGTATTCCTTACACCCATTTTGGACCAGGGTCGGACTTTGGGGAGGTAAAAAAAGCCAAATAACTGAAGATAGATAGTTTAGAACGATTTCGAGCCTTAGAACGAATTATTGTCAATAGATATGCAAAAGGTAGTGCAACCAGTTGTGAACTTGGTGGTCGAAGACGTACTAAAGTTAAAAAAAGTAAAAAAAATTGGTAAAAAGTGAAATTGTTCGTAATCTGTACTAGTTGCACGAAAACTTGGTGGCTTGTCTGAAACTGCACGGTGCTGCAAAGGAGTGAAATTATTGTTTTCTTTCGTGTTTGCACATGTCGCAATTCAGCCCGTTTAAAGCACCATGTGCGCTATAAAATCTTGTACCGCAAAGTCTTTGAATTGGAGACGCTTAATTCGTTACCCCTGTGTTTAGCTTATTGTGGACGTCATTTCTGATCCACATTTTATGCATTCATTTGCTACTGATTGATATTTACAGTTCAGTACATGACATTGCAGATACTACCTATTTTAATCATACCGCAGAGCGTTTTTTCTTTTTAATCTAATGCTTTTATGTTATCACGTGACAACGCTCAACCTCACTTGAGTTTTACACTGGTCTGTTTAGATTTCAGTCGATTACTTATACAACCTGTATGAATAAAGTTTCTTGTGCCTCTAGAACCACTTGGGACAAGCGTTGCAGTGGGCCTTAGAAGAACTGGTCATTATCCTTCAGTAACATTGGTAAGTAATATATTTCCAACTAGAATTTCAACTTGCCAAATTAAATTCTCATACAGACAAGAATCCTTTAACTTTATTGCAATACATTTTTTATTTTATAACCATAATGTTCCACGTGGGCAACATATTTCTACATTACAGTTTTTCACATTGATGGGCAACCACTTTTGTTAACAACTTAAGCTGGTGCATCGATGATAAAAATTTCGCTGTTATTGCCAACTTCGGCCGATTATTCACTTTGTACGCTTTGTGGAACGCAGTAAGATACACATTTTCTCAACTTGTAGCGTGCTCCCATGTTGTAATAAGTTTATTTGACAATACTTTATGTAATATTGACATATTAAAGTGACATTGCGTTTTGAGATATCTATTAGTCGTCACATTCAACGAACTGGACCACTGTAACGAACATCCGAACGTAAAGATGCCTGGCGGAATTGCCGAGAATGAAAGCTGTGTATGGCAGCTTAGCTGACCGTGAAGGGGACCAAACACACGCTCGTCACTACAGCCTCATTGCACGACGTCTCATATGGGCCGAGTTATTTAAACCAGACTGTTAACGGGAATTAATCCAAGTTATGGTCTCCATGTCGTAACTTCGACTATTTATCTTGTCTGTAAACAGAATTTATCTTTGGTGCTATTGTACCTTAAAATTACGAGTGTCGCGAACAATGATTTTCAATGTCACCATAGTTAGTTAAGTGTCTATAAATCGGGATCCCTAAAAAACATTTCTTGTTGTTGCTTCAAATTTCACTTGCTCTTTTGAAGAAAGCGTGTGATTTTTCAATTTTAACTATTCTGGCCCCATCATAACCAGATTAACTGAGCTGCACATCATTAACTTACAGCTATATCTTGTTATAGGACACAATTTCCATAGTCATCCAAAATACACACGTGTTGCAAGAGTAGAAGGAGTCAAACTGCAGCAAGGATAGTGTAACGCAGTTACGACAAACATACCACAGTTGACAATATACAACAATCGCTAGTAGTGGGGCAACAGGGGCAGCACACAACGTTGCATTGTTGCCAAATTTATTCAAGATGGCGGACCCAAAATGGCGGCAGTAGATGTGGCAACGTCGCAATGATGTCATAGAGGGAAGTTCAAATTTTGGCAGGAAAGTATGTCATCTGGGCTACCTCCACTAACCTAAGTCATCCGACCACCACCTCTTCCTTGGAATTGGCAGGGAAAGGACTCAGTCTGTGCTGGGCTTCTAGGTAGGATGGATGTAAGTCTTTATTTCGCATGTGTTATTTATTTAAACAATCTGTGTTGTCATAGACAGTAGCTACATCTAGTGTCTTCACCATGAGATCTGGAGTCCAACTGACCTAGCACACAGTACCGTCACAAGAATGCGCTGTCATTCTTCTCCCTCCTCCCTCCCATGGCGTAATCCAAGATAGCGGTCTGGGGAAAATGGTGGAAAGAGGACACACTCTGTGTCCAGGTGCTGGAGAGGAAGTAGTGTACTTTATTTACTTTCAATGGGAAGTTGGAACAGTTTATTTAGGGATGGATTCCACATAGTTTATTTATACTCTGATACAAAACACTCGTCCTGATGTGCTTGGGGTCACGATAAATAGCTTGCACACCTTCAACATACTCGTAAATTATCGAAATAATGCAGTTCGCTGATGTACAGACAAGCGAACAACTCTTAAATTGTCAAAATAATGCATGTAAAATGCTCTGCAAACACGCTCACTAACAGCAAACTGTCGAAATAGTGCATTGCACAGAATACAGACATGTTCACAAAATAATGCAGTACACTGAAGTATAGACACATTCACTAAAACTGTCAAAATAATGCATGATAACACTCTGCAAACAAATTCACAATGCTTAAACACCAAAATAATGCAGTGCACAAAGACTCATTGCATGTAAAAATGCTTTCGAACTATAGTAAAGACATTCGACAAGGATGTATCAGCGATCTTTCGCTGAACAGGTCCAAGGTAGGATGATGACGAAGCGTCAAGCGCTCACGCCAATCCAGCCTGTCCCAAATGCGAGACGCATCTGGCTGCACATGTGTTTACCTAAATGCCATGGCTGATGCACTGCCTTTGTACCTGTGGGTCCAGCGCCTGCCTACTTGTGACTGAGATGGTTGCCTAGTGACACACCTTCGCAGGTGCAGCTAAAAGGTTATCAGTGTCATACTGCCAACTCATGCCTAATAAAGTCTCCCTCTGGATGTGCTTATAAATCTATCACACTGCTTTCAGAAGCTGTTTACAGAAATATCCTCAACACAAATTGCATTCCTCCTAGCGATCATAATGGAACAGCTGGATCATTACATATCAACCCTTCCCAGAAATCGAAAAGTGCCACAGAAATAGTTAACGGTCACTATTGCTGTAGGGGCTTTCTTGATGTCTCGGCTTGTCTACATAAAAATTCTTGTCCCAACAGGGCTTATTTACGAAAATATCACAGAATAACACAGGATGCATTCTTCTTAGCGATTCTAATGGGACAGCCAGTCCATTACATATCAGCCCTTCCCAGAAATCGTATAGTGCCACAGAAATAGTTAACGGTCACTTTTGCTGTAGGGGCTTTCCTGATGTCTCGGCTTGTCTACATAAAAATTCTTGTCCCAACAGGGCTTGTTTACGAAAATATCACAGAATAACACAGGATGCATTCTTCCTAGCGATTCTAATGGGACAGCGAGTCCATTACATATCAACCCTTCCCTTAAATCGTATAGTGCAACAGAAATAATTAATGGTCACTTTTGTTGTAGGGGCTTTCGTGATGTTTCAGCTTGTCTGCATGCAAATTCTTGACCCAACAGGGCTTGTTTACGAAAATATCTCAGATTAACACTAAATGCATTGTACCTGATGATCCTAATGAGGCACCCCATCCATTACGTGTTTACCTTCCCAGAAATCATAACGTCCTAATTTCAACATATGCCCCAGAAATGGCAAAAGTTCACACATGTTTTCACCGCTAAAAGCCCTCATCATGTCTGTGCATGCTTACGAAAACACCTTTGATGATAAAAGCATTCTTGTTGTTTGGGAAGAGAGCATTCTCTAAGCACAGACAGGAAAATCAGAACAATTATGCAAACAGAATTAGAAACACTGTCCTACAGAAGAGAAAAATGTCTGGAATATTCGGTGTCCTACAGCTGGTGGTCTGGAGATGTCCTATTGCGGCAAAGGCGTATGAAGCACAGCATCCTGCCATAGATTAATGGTCTGCTTCAAATTGTCCTTAAACACGTGAACAAAGAAGACATCACGTTACTCTCAGAATTTTCCATGGATACCTTTCCCCCATCTTGTTCGAAACAGTCAGTAGAGGGTTCTAGGTCCCAGCACAAACGAACAGTGCTTGCCAATGAATGGAGCTTTCTGAATGGCTCTTACTGAATTTACCCGTCAACCTGCTGCTGCTGCCAGTGTGGGAGCACTGTCCCCCATTTATTTTCTCTGCAGATGAGTCATTAGAAGGAAAACTAATTTTGTGCAGACCGTGATATTGCACTGACAGATAAACCTTGCAAAAATGGTCTGGAGATCATGAAATAAAAAAAAAAAAAGTTCCTCAATCACACTGCTCTGCTACTGTGGAGGAAAGCTTGAATATTTCAGCGTGAAACCAATCTCCAACACGGCTACATCACCATACATACCACACCCATGAAGTAAGCACACAGTTCATACCGTGCACCCTGCAAAATTACCACTTCTGCATCCTACATATAGCTGTTGACAACCAGACACTCGTTCATATACCATGAAGACAGATAGCATAATTGCTTGCACCGTATGTATTCCTCACAGCACTAGATATTTCCCGCGAGGTCGGGCATCATCCATTGCAGCTGACGGTCACAAGTCATCGCTCCCCCCCCCCCCCCCCCCCCACACACACACACATACTGGCCCAACACGTGACCACAGCCCCCTCAGCAAACCGAGGTCACTCTCCAAACTGTTGCACAAAGACAGTGTCTGTTCCCCTCGCCACAAGAGCGCTACTTTGTATGACCTCACCCTGTTTGCTTTCTACACCATCTCCTAACACTGGGATTACGAGAACATATGTAATTTCACATGGTTTACCAGAATATCATAGCATTTATCCGCTACTTTTCGATATCAAGCACATAGCAATATCGCTTGCTTTGCAGTATCGCTTGCAATGTATAATTCCAAAAAGATAGAATGGAAATTATTTCTCTAGAAGCCCGAAACTTTAGTGAAGTGCAGCCAAGTACAACATGCTGTAAATCACAGAGAATGAGAAACTTATGTCGTCTGTGAAGACCTTTACGTGAAAAGAAAAAAAAATGTGGAGGAAACATAATTCCACTCGCGAATACTGATGTCGGTGATATATAACAGATTCCAAATCATCATTATAATTTGAAAAGTCGACTAAGGTCTTTATCATGTCTAGAGAACAAGCGAAAGTGTCTTCCACAAGCTAGATGCACAATCGATATTCTGTCAACCAAATAAAGATAGGGAATATGCAATAGCAGTCATGCAGACAGTTTACATGGGAGAGAATAATGCTCCAGCACAAACATATGTGCATAATGAATCTTCTCAAATATCCACAGAGAACACACATGATCACGAAGTTTGTCCAACACATACTGAGTATTACTTCGCTATTCAGCTGTCTAGAGGGCCGACAGAGGTCAGCTATATTCCTGTATCGCATCTGGCCATTCCAAATGGATGGCTTCTGCCGTAAAGCAGCAACTTGAATCATTCCCGCCACAGGCCACCGCCTCTGCGCACCACGCACCCCCAGACAGAATCTTCCTAGGAAACCGGCCACATATATATTTGATCGCTGTACTTACAATTAAATATTACCTTTGCAGCCTCAATCGGAAGACATTCCACAGTGAGCGAAGTATCAGAAACACCCCCTCATATCTGTGGCTCTGGAATAGAAATATCTGTATCATTCTTATGATTTGACATAATTTACCTGTCTTTTCGCAATTTCTTCAGCTGTAATCGCCGACTCATAACTAATAAAGAATGTTAAAAATGGTCATTGACGTAATGACATTAAGCTATAGATCGATACCAAAGTTCAGATGATTATCTTTGCCTTGTCACCATGTTCATTTGTACATTATCATCTTTGGAAATCGGTAATGTACTTGAAAATGGACTTATAACCCGAAACCTAGGTTGTGTAGTAAGATTAATAACAAAATTGTGAAACAAGGGAAAAAACAGTGTTTGTTTAGTTACTTTACAATGTTTCACCAAGAACCCACAGTTGATTCAATTAAAGTAATAAATATTGCATAGAACCTGGTAATGTATTTATTACGGTTGGAAATTTGGTTTCTAAATCTCTGTCTCATCATTACATAATCAATCAGAAACCTTCCAGTGTCTCAATGTCTCCTCCACGTATATGACATTCTTACACGATTGTAAGTATATAATGAAAGTACAAGGGAACTTTGAAAAGCATCCTACACACTGCTATGGCAAGCCAAGTAATTTTTATTGAATGTTGAAGTACACTTTAAACTGACACAGATACATGACACTATTTTTTCAACATTATTACCAAGGCACTGTAAACAACGGTCGGAACGTTCCTCCAATCGTTCAGTTCCTAGACGACAAAAATCCTCTCCTTGCTCACAGAGCTATTCAAGAACAGCTGTGCGAACATCCTTATTGTTGGAAAATCTCTTTCTCCACAGATACACTGTTAGCTTGTCGAAAAGATCGAAATCGTATGGTGCAGGATATGGACTTGCCGATCAACCAGTCTGTGCAGGCTTTGTTCAAATTGAGGGCATTTTACCACGACAGCGGGAGATAACATTACCTTTTGGTCCATATAACGCCAGAATTTCTCTGGGAATCCGTGTACAATTTAGACGTTTTGACCACAAGAATCGTACTGTCGCATGTACTTTAACTTTGTAATATATTTGCATTTGCTGTGCAGTATCAATCGCACACTGTGATACTCCTGTTATCCGTGCCGCAGCAGAACTGTGTGTGCAGGAACGCACGAACATGTACTCTCTTTTGACAATGCGCCACTCTTGCTGCACAACTATCTTAGTGTGAGACGACAAGCGTATTTTACTATCTGAAGTTATTGGGTTTGAAGGTTTTTTACACGAGCAACTTTCTACATAAAATCAGCTACTCGAAGTGTGTGCGCATTTTGTGCCTGCGTGTAAACCAGCAGCCAACCACATCACGAGTGAGTTCATGACGTCAGTATCTATAGACTGCATCTATAGACTGTGCCGAGTGTGGTGTTCTAAATTTCCAAGTATGTTGCACACTCGCCTGCGCAGAAGTAGGGAACCGTGGCGACGTCGTTTAATATCGGAAGTTTACCTGTTCTGACTATGCTCACACCTATTATAAAGGAGGGTTAGAAATGGTCTGAAAAGGTTGTAAGAGTGTTGCAGGCTGTACTGAGAAATAACTGTTAATGAAAAAAATTCGATACGTTGCGTCGTTTCAGAGTTGATTACCATTGAAATTAGCCACTAAAAGATCGTTGTACGCGAAAATACAAGTGCCTCGCCAGATATAATTCGTGTGCATTGTTCTCAAAGCGTAAATGATAGCGCTCGAGACTGCTCAGCGTTTGTCTCTTGTTCGATCCTTACTAGCGTCCTAGGTTCACTTTTTGTATCGCTCTGTTTTTCAGTTTTAGTAAACCAGAAGGAGAACACGTTTGGCGACACTGTTCCTGGCAGGCCGCTCGAATGCTGGTGGTTGGTGCTAGTGGTTGATTTGGGGAAGGGGACCGAACCGCGGGATCATCGGTCCTATCAGATTAGGAAAGGATGAGGAAGAAAGTCAGCCGTGCCCTTTCAAAGGAACCATTGCTGCATTTGTTTGAAGCGATTTAGGGAAATTACGAAAAACGTAAATTAGGATGGCCAGACGCGGGTTTGAACTGTCGTGCTCCCAAATACGAGTCTGGTGTGCCAACCACTGCGCCACCTTCCTCGGAAAATGCAGTGGTTTGATTGCTTAACTTCAATGTGACATTTTGAATTTTTTTTTCTTAACAGTTGTTATTCAACACCTTCTACCCTGCAACACCTTTACAAGCGTTTCAGAATGTTTCCGGGCACCCTGTAGAAATTGGCATTTTGTTTGCCCTCTTTTTGATCTTTATTGTGTTGTTTGCTGTGTTTTCATGACACAAAGAAAATACTGCACGAAGAGGTGGTATTTTTATTTCAAGTGGTCTCCGTCAAGAGAGACAAAATCTCTGAAAACTAAAAGTTATTTACGTTTTACAGACAAAAAGCCCTACTGCATACGTAAACGTGTTTTAATAAAATGTATTTCAACAACGAAAAAGTCAGAACTATAAGACGCGAACAAAAGTTGTCGATGTTGTTTGGCAGATAGTAGGAATGTACAACGTATAATTTGAAAAGGCTGTGTTTACTTTGCCATAGATAGTTTTTGATGTGTTTGTAAGTAAAAAGCTACTACTGCGAACTGAAAAAATATATTAGTAAAATAGACAGTAAATTGCATTGCTTTTGCTGACACAATGGAAGAAGTGTAAGAGCAAATCCTTGAACTAAAGAAACAAGCAGCTAAAATAGGTCTTCACATCTCCTTTGAGGAAACTAAGATACTGACAAACATCAAACACTCATGTAAATACCTCAAAGTTGAAGAACATAAGATTGAAATAGTAAAAAAAATCAAATATCTCGGAGAATGGATTAGTTGGAATGCTGCGAAAAGCTAAGCAATGGGATCCAGAGAAAATAAACTTGAATTGGCCTTCCAACTAACAAAAAATACATACAACAAAAAATCCCTTTCATGGGGCTCCAAAATCACACATTACAAGCCAGAAGCACTGTATGCAGCAGAAACACTTAACATGAATTTCAAAGGCCAAATGGAGAAACTTGAGCTAAAGGAAAGAAAAATTTTAAGAAAAATCATTGGACCAAAATTTCAAGACAATAAGATTATATACATCAGAAATGAAACTCTCTACAAGAAAACTGAAAAACTCTCAGATACTATGCGAAAAAGGAGAATAAATTTTTATGGTCATCTCAGAATTAATTCCAACACATTAACTAAACAAATCTTTGACTTTTTCCGTAACCGCAAAACGAAACCCAACTGGTTTAAAGAAACTGAGAAAGACCTAGTAGAATTAAAGATTTCAGAAAATTCATTTATTGATCGTACAGCTAAATTAATTACTAAAGATGAAAACATAAGGTCCTAAGACAAATCTACACAAAAGTCCAAACCTTTCATCTCGGAAGAAGAGAGGAAAAGAATATCAGAAAGAATGAAATACATCAAAAAATGTTTAGCATTAGCAGTGCACAGGACGCCAGTGTCCCACAGGGGTCGATGTGCGGCCCGCGATATTTCCTGTAAGGGCCCGGGTTGGCGCAGTGAGGAGCGGCAGCTGGCAGCTGTTGTGGGTGGGGCCGGCGGCCTTTGTGGCAGCGGGACGGACCCGGCGCGCCCACTCGCCGCCGTAAATCACGGCTCGCGGGCTGCGGGCTGCAGGCTACGCCCGGCGGGGGGCGGAAGGCCCACAGCGCGCGGCGCACAGAGAACAGCCACCGCAGGCGCCCCGCTGCGCCGACCGCGCCTTCCCTCGCCGTAATCGCCCTGCCGTCTGCGCCTTCGCTCCGCCCGCTCTGCTCCGCATGCGCTCTCTAGCACACCTGTCGTTCGCTGCCCTGCCAGTTCCCTGTAATCACAGAACTAGTGTTAAAAGTATCTCGCCGCTTCAAAGCAGAAACCCCTGTAGCTAGAGATCTGCCTGCATAGGAGAAATGAGAGCGCTACCGTTTTCACAACAGCAACTGTCCGTCTACTTGCGTGTCCCTGAAACAAGTAATTTTCTTTGGGCAGAATTGTGTAACACTTCTGTGGTACCAACACACTCACGTTTAGTGTCAACAATTATTTTCTTCCGAGTTCTACATCTACATCTACATCTACATGGATACTCTGCAAATCACATTTAAGTGCCTGGCAGAGGGTTCATCAAACCACCTTCACAATTCTCTATTATTCCAATCTCGTATAGTGCGCGGAAAGAATGAACACCTATATCTTTCTGTACGAGCTGTGATTACCCTTATTTTATCGTGGTGATCGTTCCGCCCTATATTTTCGGATTCGGAGGAGGAAGTTGGTGATTGGAATTTCGTGAGAAGATTCCATGGCAACGAAAAACGCCTTTCTTTTAATGACTTCCCGCCCAAATCCTGTATCATTTCTGTTAATACGGTTCTTGTGATTTTTATTTATTTGTTGCTTTATTTATCCTCACATGGTTATGACACTCAAATCATGTCTTACATCAGACTGGGAACTTTACATGACAAAAACTGTAGCAAAACATTCTTTCTATCCGTACTTGTGACCCAGTTATGTAGGCCTACTCGGCGTCCCAGAAATGCCGCGTCAATTACGAGGGCTTGTAGAGGGTATTTTGAGGAACAGTTCTAGGATAGGAAACCGTGTCTGCAAATACACAACGACGCTGCAGAGCTTAGAATTTATAGGCGCCAGCGCCTGGCACTGTGTCACTTCTTCCTACACTGACGGACCGTAGACGGAACGTCTCGCAATGTTGTTTGCTATTCAGTGATCCCGAGTGATTGCCATGATCGCCAGTGGACAAGACGGAGCTACCTGCTGCCTGGAGGTGCCCTGTCTTCTATGAATACCATGCTCTGTTGCCTCGGTGGATGGAGTTTCTGGGCATGGGTATCCATCTACAACTTTTTTTTCTCCATTATACCGAAAAACATTGGAGATTTTATGAGTTCCAGGATAAAAATAAATTGCAGTTGGAAACCCATGCCCAGAAACGACGTCCACTGGGGCAAATGACCATCGCATTCATAGGACGCAAGTCATGTCTACGCAGCAGTTAGCTCCGTCTTCCCAATGGCGATTGGGGCAATCAGTCACGATCACTGAATAACAAATAACATTGTGAGACGTTCCACTATGGCCTGTCAGTATACAGAGTCACGTTTGCTACCGATGGGGTGGCCTAATGGCAGGCACTGGCGCCTCTAGGTTCGCTGGATGACATTTCCAGACACAGCTTCCTACGCCCGATTTGTTACTCGAGTAACCTTCTATAACTCCTAGATGGTTGTAGCAACATTTCTGCCCTACCTTATATAAATCTAAGGTACTGTTATGCAGTTAGCAATGCATATAACGATAGACATTAATTGTAATATCATAATGACAGAAATATCAATTGGCTAGATAGTTTTGGAGTTTTGTTTAATGTCATGAGAAAGAGGATGCAGAAAAGAATTAGTTTCAATGGGTGTCTCTGTAGACAAGCAGGTGAGAAGATGAGGGAGGGAGATGGGGGGTTCAGACCGTAATGATTCTCAGATATCTTAATGGAGAGACAATTGTTTTGATTGAAAGTGGATCATTGTAGGTGTTTTGAAATTGGAAATAGTAAAATATCTATGAGATTCTGAGAAAGATCTTTCCATAGGTGTTTTTGTTGTGGATTGGCAGGAGAGCCAACCCAGGAATCTAGAGGAAGCCGAAAGGCACGCGTTTTAGCTCACGCAGGCTGGCGTGAGGTCTGGAACAGGATAAGGAATTTAGACTTTAGAAAAAAACGGACGTAGCTGGTGGAATACTTAACTTTAATCCATAAATGGTGAACATCGCTCTTGACGATACATGAATTACACGATCAATAGCGACTGATAATGGCGCCTTGCTAGGTCGTAGCAAATGACGTAGCTGAAGGCTATGCTAACTATCGTCTCGGCAAATGAGAGCGTATTTTGTCAGTGAACCATCGCTAGCAAAGTCGGCTGTACAACTGGGGCGCGTGATAGGAAGTCTCTCTAGACCTGCCGTGTGGCGGCGCTCGGTCTGCAATCACTGATAGTGGCGACACGCGGGTCCGACGTATACTAACGGACCGCGGCCGATTTAAAGGCTACCACCTAGTAAGTGTAGTGTCTGGCGGTGACACCACAGTTTTCACGATACAGAAAATTATTTTCATTCAATGAGGGCGCAATGTAATGGTAAAGAACAAATTTTGGTTTTGAAGCCATTTGGACTACTTTTCGACCGTGACTGTCTCAAGAAATATGTAAAGGTTTTCAACTCCCGCTACCAGTCACAAAATTTGTTAACTAATGTATTATTTATTTATTGTGCGACATGTTTCGAGAGTATACCTCATCATCAGGCTAAATGGCATTACAAAAACAATTTCACAATAGGATAATGCAGATATTAGACAGTCTTTTCATAAATGCTGTGTTTATCTTTCAAATTCTGAAGGTGGCGGGGGTAAAATACTGGGGAACGAAAGGCTATTTACAATTTGTACAGAAACCAGATGGCAGTTATAAGAGTCGAGGGGCCGAAAGGGAAACAGTGGTTGGGAAGGGAGTGAGACAGGGTTGTAGCCTCTCCCCGATGCTATTCAATCTGTATATTGAGCAAGCAGTAAAGGAAACAAAGAAAAAGTTCGGAGTAGGCATTAAAATCCATGGAGAAGAAGTAAAAACTTTGAGGTTCGCCAATGACATTGTAATTCTGTCAGAGACAGCAGGAACTTGGAAGAGCAGTTGAACGGAATGGACAGTGTCATGAAAGGAATGTATAAGATGAACATCAGCAAAAGCAAAACGAGGATAATGGAATGTAGTCGAATTAAGTCGGGTGATGCTGAGGGAATTAGATTAGGAAATGAGACACTTTAAGTAGTAAAGGAGTTTTTCTATTTGGGGAGCAAAATAACTGATGATGGTCGAAGTAGAGAGGATATCAAATGTAGACTGGCAATGGCAAGGAAAGCGTTTCTGAAGAAGAGAAATTTGTTAACATCAAGTATAGAATTAAGTGTCAGGAAGTCGTTTCTGAAAGTATTTGTATGGAGCGTAGCCACGTATGGAAGTGAAACATGGACGATAACTAGTTTGGACAAGAAGAGAATAGAAACTTTCGAAATGTGGTGCTACAGAAGAATGCTGAAGATTAGATGGGTAGATCATATAACTAATGAGGAGGTATTGAATAGGATTGGGGAGAAGAGAAGTTTGTGGCACAACTTGACTAAAGAAGTGATCGGTTGGTAGGACAAGTTCTGAGGCATCAAGGGATCACCAATTAAGTATTGGAGGGCAGCGTGGAGGGTAAAAATCGTAGAGGGAGACTTAGAGATGAATACACTAAACAGATTCAGAAGGATGTAGGTTGCAGTAGGTACTGGGAGATGAAGAAGCTTGCACAGGACAGAGTAACATGGAGAGCTGCATCAAACCAGTCTCAGGACTTAAGACCACAACAACAACAGCATCTTTGTCCTTATGGTGTGGCAGTGTCATTGTGACGGGCCGAAGTGTTTCCATTTCTGTGGTTCTCTTAGCTATCTTGATCACTGTTCACAAAATTCCTGAAATGCTTCGATTCTCTTCCGTTCCGGTTTTCCTACAATCCATGTTTCACTACTACGCAAAGCTGTGCTCCAAACGTACGTTCTCAGAAATTTCTTCCTGAAATCAGAGCCTATATTTGAAACTAGTAGATTACTCATGGCCACGAACTCCTTTTTTGCCATAGCTAGCTAGTCTGCTTTTTATGTCCTCGTTGCTCCGTCCGTCATTGGTTATTTTGCTGCCTAGGTAGTAAAAATGTAAATGTTGTGTGACTAGGGCCTCCCGTTGGGTAGAACGTTCGCCGGGTGCAAGTCTTTCGATTTTACGTCACTTCAGCGACCTGCGCGTCGATGGGGATGACATGATGATGATTAGGACAACACAACACCCAGTCCCTGAGCGGAGGAAAACGCCCTTAGGATTGACATTCTGTCGCGCTGACCACCAGATACCTGGGGCTGACGCCTAGGTAGTAGAATTCCTTAACGTCATCTACTTCGTGACCATCAATCCTGATGTTAAATTTCTTGCTGTCTTCGATTTACTCTCAATCCATATTCTGTACTCATCAAACCATTTCATTCAGCAGATCACGTAATTCTTCTTTACTTTCACTCAGGATAGCTCAGCGAATAGTATAATTTATATCCTTTCACCTTGAATATTAATTCCAGTCTTGAACCTTTCCTTTATTTCCATCGTTGCTTCTTCGATGGACAGATTGAATGGCAGGGTTGAAACACTACATCCCTATCTTACGCAATTTTTAATCCGAGCACTTCGTTCTCGGTCGTCTGCTGTTATTATTCCCTCTCGTCTCTTGTACTTATTGTATATTACCCGTCGCCCCATTGCACCATTTTATATTGTCGAGCGCTTTTTCCGGGTCGACAAATACTGCGAACGTGTCTTGATTCTTCTTTAGTCTTGCTTTTATTATCAAATACAACAAGTTTGTTTGCGTGGCCATCCTCCGCAGCAAGCACAGAAATACTTGTTTTGTAAATAAAACTGCCTTTTCCTGCTGCCGCTTAATTTATTTATCTCAGACGCGTTTCGCCTTTTTCTTGTTTTAAGGCATCATCAGTGGATGATTTTTCCACTCTATATAAGTATTTCTTTGGACACTACGTAATGGAGTTGCAATATTTACGTTGTTAAAAGCAGTGTCCGAAGAAATAGTTATATCGAGTGGCAAAAGAACAATAGTACACCGCAAAAAAGAAAGAGAAACATGGTGAACAGTGTGAAGAAGGTCAGAACGCAAAGTTGCGCTTACATGTCAGTAATAAAGTGGTAGTGCGACCTCCAGACCAGATGAGACGAAACGCAGATCAGCGAACTGATCGTCATCCAACACATCTTCTTCTTCTTCTTCGGTTATCAACCCACAGGTTGGTTGGCAGCAGCACGCCATTCCGTTCTTTTGTCAACTTTCTTCTTCATATCTGCATAGGTCTGGCACCCGATGTCATTTATTACTTGTTGAATGTAGCTTAATCTAGGTCGTCCTCGGCGAGTTCTTCCTTCAATGATTCCTTCTAATATTCTCTTAATGAAATTGTTATGCCGTAAAATGTGACCTATGAAGGTTATTCTTCTTTTCTGTATATTTCGCCAAAGAGATCTGTTTTCTTTCACTCTTCTGAGGACATCTTCGTTTGTAGCCTTGTCTCGCCAGCTGATTTTTTCCATTCTCCGGTAGCACCACATTTCGAATGCCTCTAATCTTCTCTTTTCTTCTTTTCCACTAGTCCAAGTTTCACATCCGTAAAGGGCTGTACTCCACACATAGGTTTTCATGACTCTCTTTCTTACGTCTAAACTAACATTTCTACTCGTCAGTAAGTTTCTTTTTCCCAATTTTTTTTCCGTACTTATGTATATTATTCTTGTCAGAAAGTTGGATGCATGAACTGTTAAGCTGATTGTGTGATAATTCTCCACTTTCCAGCTCTTTCAGTCTTCAGAAGTGTTCGGGTGATATTTTTCCGAAAGTGAGATAGTATGTGGCCAGACTCATATGTTCTGCACACTAACGTGAATAGTCGTTTTGTTGCCACATCCCCCAATGATTTTAAAAATTCTGATGGAGTGTTATCTATCCCTTTTGCCTTATTTGATCTTAAGTCCTCCAAAGTTCTCTTAAATTCCAGTTCTAATACTGGATCCTCTCTCTCTTCTAAATTGACTCCTGTTTCTTCTTCCATCACATCAGACAAATCTTTTCCCTCATAGAGGCCTTCAATGTACTCTTTCTACCTATCCGCTCTCTCCTCTGCATTTGACAATGGAATTGCCATTGCACTCTTAATGTTACCACCGTTATTTTTAATTTCACCGAAGGTTATTTTGACTTTCCTATACACTGAGGCAGTGCTTCCATCAATCACTTCTTTCTTGATTTCTTCACATTTCGCATGCAGCCATTTCCCTTAGCTTCCCCGCACTTCCTATTTATTTCCTTCCTCAGCGACTTGTATTTCTGTTTTCCAGAATTTCTCTGGACATTTTTGTACTCCCTTCTTTCATCTATGAACCGAAGTATTTCTTCTGTTACCCATGGTTTCTTCGCAGTTACCTTCTTTGTACATAACTTTTCTTTCCAACATCTGTGATTGTTCTTTTTAGAGATGTCCATTCCTCTTCAATTGTACTGCCTTCTGAACTACTCCTTGTTGATGTATCTATAGCCTCATTCCTTAGTACTTCCGTATCCCACTTATTTGCGTATTGATTCTTCCTGGCTAATCTCCGAAACTTCAGCGTACCCTTCATCACTACTACGTTGTGATCTGAGTCTATATCTGCTCCTGTGAACGCATTACAATCTAGTATCTTATTTCGGAATCTCTGTCTGACCATGATGTAATCTAACTGAATTCTTACCGTATCACCGGTCCTTTTCCGAGTATACCTTCTCCTCTTGTGATTCTCGAACAGAATATTCGCTATTACTAGCTGAAATTTATTGCAGAACTCAATTAGTCTTTCTCCTCTCTTATTCCTTGTTCCAAGCCCATATTCTCCTGTAACCTTTTCTCCTACTCCTACTGCATTCCAGTCCCCCAAGAATATAACATTTTCACCTCCCCTTCCGTACTGTATTACTCTTCCAATATCCTCATGCACTTTCTCTAACTCTTCATCTTCAGCTTGTGACGTCGGCATGTATACATGAACTATCGTTATCGGTGTTGTTTTGCTGTCGATTCTTATAAGAACAACCCTATCACTGGTCTGTTCACAGTAACATACTCTCTGGCCCTACCTTCCTATTCATAACGAATCCTACTCCTGTTATACCATTTTCTGCTGATGTTGAGATTATACTCATCTCACCAGAATCCTTGTCTTCTTTCCATTTCACTTCACTGACTCCTGTTGTATCTAGATTGAGTCGTGCCATTTCCCTTTTCAGATTTTCTAGATTCCCTACCATGTTCGACCTTCTAATATTGCACGACCCAACTTGCAGAACATTATGCTTTCGTTGTTTATTGAGTCATTTTCCTATGGTCACCTCCCTTTGGCTGTCCCCTCCCGGAGATCCGAATTGGGGGGGGGGGGGGGTTATTCTGGAAAGTTTTGCTAATGGAAAGAACATCAAGACAAATTTTGAGTTACAGGCCACACGTCCTTTGGATACACGTTATGTGCTTTTAATTCAGTGGTTTCCGTTGCCCTCTGTATCCTCATGCAGTTGATCGTTTGCTGATTCTTCTGCTTTTAGGGGCAGTTTCCCGACCCAAGGACAAGAAAATGCCCTGAACCTCTGTCCGCTACCCCGCCCTCTTTGACAACACCGTTGGCAGAATGAAGGTGACTTCTTATGCCGGGAGTCTTCAGCCGCCAATGCTAATTATTAATCATATTTGAGCAGTGTGGACTTCGAACGCGTGACCGAGAACGTTTTCATTATTACTCAGAGACCCTACGCCTAGACCACGGGATATGCTGATCAAACTCTCAGCTTTGTGTCAGCTAATTTTCAATATTTTAAGCACAGAAAAAAAGCCGTTCCTACAAATGAACAATAGCTGAATACATGACTGCTGCGGGATGTGACTAGCTTTACTGGAACTTTTCGGGTTTTGATAGCTAACATAGCCAGCCCAGAAAACGTGCACCAGCAGCGTAATGCCATCTTTCTCCCGTTTAGAATGGTCCGGTCATTGGCATTAAGGATGCTAGTGCATCATACCGATAGAGTGCACTGTCAGTTGGATATAGTACACTGACTGCAGGATGAGTAATTATTGAAATGGACTGAGGTCAATAGTGTGAAAGAAGAGTAGACAAGTGGGCACAAGCCAAACATTTAACAGGTCAGCCTCATTTGCAAATAGAAACCAATCTTTACTTAGGTTTAAGCCTAAATAATTTGGCCTCCTTGAGAAGCTGTTGACACTAAACTATTGCAAGCCAAAGTTTGGCCATGTCAAGTATAAAACTATAGCACCGTAGCAACCAATCACAAATCTACATTACTTAGCTGAAGAGAAACAACAGGCACCACTCCGCGGTCGAGGTCGGTAGGCCGCGAGATCTGCGCCAGAACTATCCGAGCATTGCTGATAGTCATGTGCATGCGAGCGTGGAAATATAGATGCATAACAGTAGCTACCTTTACGTTAGGAATTGGATTAATGTATAACCATTAAAACTGTTACTGGCGTAAATGTAACCGAACTTACTTCTGAGAAGAACGAGAATCCTATAAACGGATTCGGAGCCCGTAAGAAAGACTAGCTATTAGTCGGCAAAATTATTCCTCAATTTTGACTACATTACTATTCGACTAAAGAAAGAGGATTCAGGCGTCGGCGACTGCAGAGGCAACGTAACACCAGGGACAGTGAAGCAAAGGTTGAAAACCTTCGAAAAAGTTCTCATTTCTCAATTGCAGCTGGTCATTAAGTAGGTTTTCTTTATCAAGGAATAGGTGTTTAAAGATTTGCAACTTCTCAAGGACGTCAAGCCTAGTGCCTTTACCCTCGTAATTTAATAGTTCTGTGCTATTTGGTGGATTGAGAGCATGGGCCAATTGAACAAGGTGCTCGGCAAAAGTCAAGCCACGCGTGCCATCACCACTTTTCCTGAGTATATGTTTTTTATATGTTTAATTATCACAGTTGCTGACGGGGCTGCACGATATTAAAAATTCTTAAATTTGTACCCGCCGTGCCGGCCGGAGTGGCCGAGTGGTTCTAGGCGCTACAGTCTGGAACCGCGCGACCGCTACGGTCGCAGGTTCGAATCCTGCCTCTGGCATGGATGTGTGTGATGTCCTTAGGTTAGTTAGGTTTAAGTAGTTCTAAGTTCTAGGGGACTGATGACCTCAGCAGTTAAGTCCCATAGTGCTCAAAGCCATTTGAACCATATACCCGACGTGGACACGGATACTTTGACAAGACTGTGCCTCGAGAAGGTCGCAGGACTGTCAAGTTGACCTGATGAACGGACGTATGATATCACCTGAAATAGAGGCAGAGTGTCACCCGCGACTGTTGGAAACAGACTACTGGAAGATAGGTTGAGGTCTCAATGAATATCATTTACCACTGACGACGCACTATTAACAACAGGTGGTATGGAGGTAGAGCCAAGTGAAGCATTGCGTGGTGTTCTTTGACGGTCAGCAGTGAGTCTCGTTTTGGGTTTTGGAGTCAGTTTGAAGCCAACAAATCCATGGACAACCTGATGCAAGGTCACAGGAAACAGCGATTCTTGAGACCTATACCTCTCTATCTCCAGGAATCATGGCATGGGGATATATTAGCAATGACCACATGACATGTTTGGTAACTGTCGAAGTAAATCTGTTATATATATATATATATATATATATATATATATATATATATATATGTGTGTGTGTGTGTGTGTGTGTGTGTGTGTGTGTGTAGCAGAGTGTATTTGTGTATGCCTGGGATCTACTCCCAAGCTCCTGGATCGATTTCAACCTAATTTTGCATAAAAACAGAAGGCCCCACAGGTATCACTACTGTGGGGTTTGTAACCTTCTAGCTCCAGTAGTAATGGAGATATGGGCAAAACATGTTTTTTTTTCCAACCACTGGGTGTAGTCTGCCGTGCACAACAAGCATGTTGTGTGGAATTAGAATCGGCCAAAAATCAACCTGCTTTGCAAGGCAATCCACATGTCAGGAGCAAGAAACGGGTTATCAGCTCCTGATATGGGGTCAGCCCTGCATGACAGGCGTGTTGCGTTGGAGTTGTATCACCCTTGTTTAGCGACCTGCTTTGCAAGGCGGCCTGTAAGTCAGAGGCATATGAACAGACAAAGTGTGGGAGGAGTAGATGGAAAGGCAGAAGGAGGAGTAAATAATCAGAGGGAGGTAAAGATATGGTCAGAGAGAGGGGATAGAGGGAATGGACGAAGATAGAGGAGATGAAGAGGCAGAGAGAGAGGGGGAGAAGGAGGTAGACAGATAGAGGTGGAAGGATGAGGTGAACAGACAGAAGGAGGAAGAAGTGGACACAGAGGGGGGGGGGGGGGGGGGAGGATGAAGAGGTACGACCAAGTTAACTGTCGAACACATGCGTGGCTGAAGCCTGGGCAAAAGGCTAATTATCAGCAAAATGTTTAGAATGAACTACGAATTCAGGTTTGTCTCTTTATTTCTGTTCTTCGTAGTTACAACGATCTGAGATGTGAAGGCGCAGCTCAAACTGCACTGTCTTTACACCGCTGACCGTGTTTTAATGCCACGAAGAACGTGATATTCAATGCTATCACATTATGCAACAAGAAACTGGTTCCGCACTCTTAGGATAATTCTGAAGGAAGCAGGAATTGCGCTTGATGCTTGGTGACGTCACTGCTGCATTAATGAGTGGAATAAAGAAGGGCGTCGGAACACGTTGAGGCCGTTTGATTTACGGCTCAGATGTACGCGATGTTCTCTGGCCGTAATGAGCATAGCGCCCATAAGTGCTTTGCGCGTGATAAAGATGGTATCAAGAGCCAATTAAATCCGCAGGTGCCTGGGAGAAACCTGTTGCCTTGTCTAGGCAACACCTCTCCCTACTTGCTATTGGAAAGGTGATGTCAAATCTATACGCAGTCGAGAATTCTAGGCGTGAAGATAAGATTTACAGGAAAAGCCAGCTGTCACCCGTAATGAATGTCTTTCAATTAACATTCCTTTGTGGAAAATGATTCATCTTACGTAATTACTACTTTCCAAATTTCAACAGATACTTGAAGTCACCCTTCTTAGCAGTCTTCGTATAAGTGTGAGAAAGCAATAACGTAAAAATTTACGACATGAAACGTTTTCAAAGTGCTAGATCGTCGTGATTGTCACAAAACACTATATCGTCGTTATTGATATATAAAGGCTTTATTAAAGGTTCAAACCGCCTTTAATACTATGTTGCCGACAAAACGAATGCCTGTCGAAACGTACATTTGAAATGTAGTCGACGTAAATAAAAAACAACTGTAGAGTGATTGAATGCTAAAGGTCGATTCGCTCTTGACGAAACAGATCTGAACGGAACGGAACGTCAAAACATTCCACAATGAGTTTCAAATGGCGACATTCCTACAGACCGTCAACAAAAAGAAATAGGATAGAATGAAACGGTACGTCAACGTCAAGCTTTCTATGGGAAAGAAAGTTTTATCGTTGAGGACGTTGTGGGGGGAGACAACAAAACATTCAATCTTTGTCGTTCGGAAAAATACATCATTATAAAACAAGGAGTATTTATATTGTTATTCCTTACCATCTGTTCCATATGTCTTACATTGAAAACACGCCGAAATACAAATGGATAGAAAATTGGTTCTCAGTATAATTCTTTCTAATCTGAACCGAAGTCAATGACAATGAATAATAATGAAAGACACTTATTCGCCCGCTATAGCACTTATGATTAATCTGTGATGGATTATTTACAACAAATTACGACAAAGAATCTATCTGCTGTTGATCTCCAAACCAAGTCTTTCGCTTCTCTTCGATAGCTTTGGGTAAAACACTCCCGCTGTTCTAGTCATCTTCATCGTAAAACTGATTAACTTTTCCAACAGATACGCTCTCTTGACACAGGTATCTCTAAGTATGATTGTAGGCAACCACAACACGTTATTCACA
The DNA here is from genome assembly GCF_023864345.2 of Schistocerca serialis cubense. Taxonomy (NCBI): domain Eukaryota; kingdom Metazoa; phylum Arthropoda; class Insecta; order Orthoptera; family Acrididae; genus Schistocerca; species Schistocerca serialis. The sequence continues at coordinate 338,180,955 of NC_064642.1, forward strand.
CGACGTAATTTTGAAGAAAACTGTTTTAAAAGCATGAACGGCACAGTTTTCAGTGATCGGTATAAAGAATGGCAACACTGGAGAAACAGTCTTTCACGTCCCCTACATTGTGATATTTATTTTACTTTAAATTTGCGTCATAAATATAAAATATTCAGTTTTAAAAGACGAACAAAATGAAATGACTGTACTTGAGGCTGAACGATTTTTTAAAATAAATGAAGTAATATACTGAGTTTCTTAAATATAGGGATATATTATTTACTTCCCTTTCCACAGCGATATTCCACGTGAATCGTCAGTCACTTGAGAACAAGAGCTACTGTCGACAAATCAGATGTAGTATCAATCATATGTGATAGAAGAAAGATGACGTTAATTGTTCGAGATTAAAACTCAACAATAGGAGTATGTTAGAGTACCAAAATACTATAGTGCAGAAATGTAAATTTGTAACAACGTTTAACTCTAGAGGAAAAGCCTCAGCGTCGATTTCAACAAGGGGATGTATGCGATATTGTTAGATACTTAATTTGAAAAGACAAATTTATGTGGAGTGAGGCTTTTAAAGCTTAAGTAACTTCGACTCATTTCTTCACGGAATATTGACTTCCTAATTTTACAGTGGCTTGTTAAGGTCTCTTCCCACGGGGTATGAACGGGGTGAAGCAAAACGGAAGGCGACGGCACCTTCAAATGATGGTGTGCTCACACCCGATTGAACGTTAACTCAGTACTGAATGCCGAAAGTGAGGTTAGGAGATACCATTCGTGGCAAGAAAAGTCGGAAAATATAGTATTGCAATTATGGAAGTAGCTGTGATATTGTTTGTTCATGTCAAAAACAAAACTCATTACTTATATTCTTGCGTCGGAAGCTATTGAGACGTATAACAGCACGAAAAATGTCATCCAGGCATTTTGAAACATTGACATTTATTTGATAGTCAAAATATATACGTGCAACTACATAAAAAATTAGAAGACAATGCATAAAGTCATTTTACTTTGTCCATGGTTTTTTTCTAACTAGCGAATAGCGTCAGAAATAACTGTATTTTTCTCCTTTAACAAAGCTTAACTTTTCACTATTAAAACAGGTTTTTACAACCGTTTTAACAGTTTATGTTCCTATTTTCCTACATTGTAGCCTTTTTTCTTTGTAAAATTCAAATTATTTCTCGATTTTTAAATTGTGGAAGAACCCTCATTGGATTAATTTCCAAGCACTCATGGTATCTTTTCAGTGTGTCGCGTTAACGAAAAAAACACTGAAGTAAAGACTAGTAAGATACAATAGTGCAAAATTCGCTGCTGTAACATGAGTGTGCTGAGAACATGTCAACTTCTTGTGTTAACTGGCAGTTATTATAAAGAAATACAGATTATAATTATGATGACCATGTTTTATCGAAACTATCTCCTTAGTGGTCTGTAGCTTTCCCAGTTCTCTTCGGATCACTTTATTTCCTGTACATGCTGCTTTTCATGCGTAAATGCACAATATGTACTGATGAGAAAAAATGTACTCTATAAATAGCCTGCAAACTGTTCTTTCCTCATAATGATGATGTCCTTTGTAAACTATTTATGGAAGATGTAAATAACCAATTGGTTCAAATGGTTCTGAGCACTATGGGACTTAACAGCTATGGTCATCAGTCCCCTAGAACTTAGAACTACTTAAACCTAACTAACCTAAGGACATCACACAACACCCAGTCATCACGAGGAATAACCAATTCACTAACTATTTTAGCTAACGAGGTTTATGAAAGATGGGCTTCTACCATGACGCATCTCGGATTATTGATAAATAGATAGATACCTGCACATCACTCATCTCCTACAACCAGCTTGAAACAGCTGCATTTTTGATCACTTGTCCTAAGTTCTTTTCCTCATTTAGAATCCAGTAAAACAATGTGTGCACCTACGACAAGCGTTGTTTTCGCTGGCGCACTATTAGTAAGGGTTTGGTGACCTCATTAACACTAAAGGTTACTGCGCAGATCACATCAACACACAGCCTCGGTGAATACAAGCGTCTACCGGAAAGTAGCTGCAAGTCAGTCGCTCGTGGTCGTGATCATAATAAAGAGATGTGTCCAGTGTTGACCATGCAGGGAGACAGCGTCCTCAGAATTTGCTACCAAAAGCCGGGAAACACTGGCGACAAGGTTATGCTGAGCCTCTGAAGCACTTTCGAAATTGTATTCCACCTGCCTCCCGCTCCTGTTTTTATGTTAAAAGTCCAATAATTTTTATTTTATAGCGAGAATCATGACCTCACTCATCACAGAAATATACTGTTCAGTCTATCTTTAATCTTCATCCACAGCTGAGAATCAGCGTACATGACTGACCATTGGAAGATGAGACTCAAGGAAAAGTGCTGAACTCAGATGGTTCTGTGTACCTAAGGACTGCAATTTTTAGAGAACTCAAACAGCACCTTATATCCTAGAATGAACGAGATAGTGTCTGGTTATGAATATGGTGATGATGATGCCATTGTTGTCGATGATGATAGTTTTACCGAATGTTACAGTATTTGTCTACCTGCTTACTAGTTTCAGTGATATTTTGATCTCCATTGCAAACAGAATAAAAAATTGATGTTGTAGGTCAACCACAAAAAATCTAAATTCGGGTAGCAGAACAAAGATTAAACCCTGGCTCGCTCGTATCTCTACATCACCTTTCTCTGTTGATCTCAATTGTCGCAATTAGTGCTAATGCTACAGGTCAGATAGGTAAAATATTTTGCAGTGAAGAGGTTTATATGAGAGTGCAGGCTTTCTCGGCGAATTTCATGTATGAAGTCTTCACGGGTTGTCAGCCGAGTAGCATCGTCGTCTCGTAGCAACGTTTCGATGGAATGCTTCTCCATCATATTCGCCTGAAGATGATGGAGACGTATTCCATCGAAACGTTGCTACGAGACGACGATGCTACTCGGCTGACAACCAGTGAAGACTTCATAAGTGAAGAGGTTTGTTTTTCTTTCGTATCACACGTCTGAATTGTATTATTATCATTAATTTTTTTTTAGATAGTAAACACCCTGGACAAGACATTTGTCACTTGCAGGACACATCACGCTATTACCATGTAACCCAGCCTCTAGTTTTGATATTGGCATCAGTTCAGCGAGAAATGAAGCCCACACGTTTCTTCAAGTACGTCATATAAAGGTGAAGCACTCATTGATCAGAAGGTCTTATCCAGTTACCAAATTGCGATAATATCGATTGTTGCAGTCTATCCGCTGTTGCGAATAGTCTCAGACGTTTTGTCTGAGGTTAAGATAAAGTGACTCAGTGAGCCAGTAGAGAAGCCATTGGGTGCCTGAGTGTTCAGGACGGCGGTGTCCACAACACAGGGAAATTCAGCTGCCCCTGCAGATGTCTTCATGCAACCCGCGATTTTATATCTGGCCTTAAAAACACACATGCGATATTTTCATATTCGCACGCACGCTACGCGCAAACTATTTGTCCTACAGAAAAAATGGACGGCGTCTTTTTGAAGGAAATTTAATGTAGTTAAATTGTGTACTGGGATACGGACAACAGTGACTTTCAAGTGCACCCCCGCTCACACACTCAGTCTTCAACGGTTAAGATTTCTAGTATGTTGCTCATGACACTCCCTCCTGCAAGTCTACAAAAATTTACAACTGCATGAATTATTTCCTACATTCGACCTATTTTGGTCTTCACTGACTGACCTTATTACATCACCGGCTTAGTACCGTACTTACAAATTGTAAAATTGACGTTTCTGTAAATTTCGCCTCACAGTTTTAAGAATTTCAGCAACATAAAATAAACAATTACATCGTTGTATTCGTCTGGCCTTCTGACTACGAAACTACTGTGCTTGTAAGGGCTATGTTTTGATCGAATTGTTCAACGTAATTAGTTTTAGCGTAACATCTACAAAATTCGTTTTTTTTGTTATCCTCAGCTGCACGTTTAAATTAATAATCTTAACGAAATAGCCGACTATGATGGTGGCGTAATAGCCCAATCAATTCAGACCAAAATACGTCGAATATCGGCAATAGTTCGTGTAGTCGGAAATTATTGTACAGTGGTAGGAGAGAGTGAGACGAACAATGTACTAGAAATCCTGACTGCTGAGAGATGAGTATGGTAGTGGAGGAGCGTTTTAAGGTCACTTTTGCGCTTGTTTTATATATATATATATATATATATATATATATATATATATATATATATATTTCTCGTACCATGCCCTGCCTCACTCGCAGCAAGCAGGAAAATATGAAAACCTCGCGCTTTGTTTCTGAAGGCCAGGTATAACATTGCGGGTTGTATAAAACGACGTCGGTAGGGATAGCTGAATCGTCTTACACAGTCATTCAGACGTTGACCCAAAGACTTCACTTGGTCACAAAAGAAGTTGCAATAAACATCTTAGTTGATAATCACGATAATATGAGGCAGGGCATGGTACGAGAAACAAACATAAAACGTCACAGAAACCATCCGACCTGAACTGACCTCAACCCACTACAAGTTAAACACGTCATTCGGCCGTCAGAGCACTCGACACGTTGCATCATATTACGAGAGGCCAGTTATGAACTTTTCGGACCACTGCAATTGCCAGTGAGGTGTTTTCCAGCTTCTGCGTTGTTTGGTGCATTGAAGACGCAAAACATTACGTGCTCCTATGACGTTCCCTGCAAGGTGCCCGACTCCACACGTCCTCTCCACGTAGTTCCCTTCGCAATGTGGGTTGGGAACTGACTGAGATGGACCTAGATTTACTGACAGTAGTAATTCCTGCCGGCTTTGGAACGAATTCTGTTTTGTTCTGGTTTTGACCTTTTACGTCCCCTGATCTTGCACGATGTTACACGACTGCGAACAGTATACCATTCCCTGCAGACACATTCACCAGTCTGCATCGATACTCGAACAAATGGGGTAACTTCATTCACGATGCGGTGGTGGGCACATTCAATCGAGATAGCTCATATCTCACACTGTGTCACGGATCCATGTCGTTACTGTGCTAGCCACGTACAGCCAACTAGCATATAGGCCTACTAACCATTTCAGTATTATGAGTTAGGTTTTTTATTTCAAAGGGCCCCATAGAAAGAAAAGAAAACTCTGCTAGAACAGGTGATTTTAATCACCTGGGATGCGCTATCCAACACGACAAGACGGCAGAATTTGGTAATTTGAGGTGGATGGTCACATGGCTGTCTGGTAGCAGCTCTACACCTCTACAGGGATCCAAAGCGACCATTGTTCTCTTTTACGTGGATGAGTAGTAGTGGTAGGAACACATGTGCCGAGTGACACTTCTGCGGAGAGACATTTTTGCGGAGCTTGGGGCCCTTTCTGGGATAAGCGGCTTTTGAGGGTAGTGTGTTCGTGAGTTGACGAAGCCAACGAAAATGAAAGCAAAAACGTGGTTGTGGTGACAGACTGATGTGACCTTAGCATGAGATCTACCTTATATTAGATGACCATAGTTCGGTTGTGAGTTGGCGAAGTCAATCAATGTGGCAGCAAAAAACTACCTGAATGTCTTGTGCTGCTTAACACATCCCATACCGCACAAATGTCACAAACTCAAGTAATGGTTTTACTGGTGAACTTAGTTAATGCATGCCGAAACATCAGAGAAAATAATGCACCTGACGAGTCTTAGGATGAATATCTTAAAACTTGCACCGCAGACTTCTGTGGAGATGGAAAGTGATATTGACGTGGGGTTTCCACAGAATTGATTGGTAGACAGTGGCTCGTATTGTAAGTGAATAAACATATTGTCATAATACTTAGAAAGTGTATTCTTTGTGCAAATATACACATTTTTAAATGGAGCAATGCCTACTGACATTAACAAACTAAAAGTAGGACAAATTGAAATATCACTGAAGTTTGAAACTTCCTGGCAGATTAAAACTGTGCGCCGGACTGAGACTCCAACTCGGGATCTTTGCTTTTCGCGGGCAAGTGCTCTACCAACTGAGCTATTCAAGCACGACTCACGATGCGTCCTCACAGATTCAGTTCTGCCAGTACATCGTCTCCCACCTTCCAAACTTCACAGAAGCTCTCCTGCGAGCCTTGCAGAACTAGCACTCCTGGAAGAAAGCACTTGCCCGGGAAAGGCAAAGGTCCCGAGTTCGAGTCTCAATCCGACATACAGTTTTAATCTGCCAGGGAGTTTCATATAAGCGCACACTCCGCTGCTGAGTGAAAAATCTCATTCATCAATGGTGTTTGTTGCAGGATTCTAGCGCGAGTAGTTTACGAGGTACCGTATTTTGAAAAGTCCCCATATACACATTTTTACAGCACCTGTAGTAGCGCACACTAAAAAACAACACAAATACATACTCTGTGCATGTGGATTCTGAGCATCAACGAGAAAACTGACCCTCACAAGTTGTGTTCAGAATGACCACTGGCAACGGCAGTGCACGCTTGCAGTTTGATGTGGAACGACTGCCGTACACATACTACAATTTCAGCGGAGATGTCCGAGTAGACTGCAGTAATAAGTCGTTTCAAAGCGCTGTGTGTGGTTGGTAAGTCGTTGTAGACAGCGTCTTTCAATTTTCCCCACAGAAAAAAGTCTGCAGGCTTCAAATTCTGGGAAGGGATCGGGCAAATTACAGGCCTTCTGCGTCCAGTTCAACGATCTGGAAACAATTCCTGAAGACACGCTGTAGTACTTAGTGCATTATGTGCTGGACAGCCATGATGTTGATATCACAGTTCCTCCGCGTCTGCAGAGGAACGTCTTCTAGCATCTGTGGAAGATGCCTTTGCGCTTTCAGTGTTCCGTGTATGGAAAACGGGCCTCTTGAGTTAATGATTCACTACCGCACACAACACGTTTGCACTTCATGTATGCTGACTTACACCTGAAGAAGCTAACAGGGTTGTCAGCAGACCAATAGTGCATTTTCGGCGGTTTACCGGGCCATGATTGGTAAATATGGCTTCATCACTAAACAAGGTACGCGAAATATGTACATGTACAGAAGTTAACACGATTCTCATAATCGTTTCCATGCAGCTCTTGAGGGAGAGAGATATGATAGGGATGGAACTTACGACGACGGAGAGTGCGTATGACACTTGCCTGAGTCATGCCGCTTCCTCGTGCGATTGCGCGGGAGGTAACGTGAGGATCAACTGCAACAGCAGGAAGAACATTACTTTCCCCCTCTTCTGTCGTCGCTTGTTTCCCTCTGTTACGTTGTCTAGGTGTTACACCACCACTTTCGCTTAGCTGGTTGAGCCGGCCAGAGTAGCCGAGCGGTTCTAGGCGCTTCAGTCTGAAACCGCGCGACCGCTACGGTCGCAGGTTCGAATCCTGCCTCGGGCATGGATGTGTGTGATGTCCGTAGGTTCGTTAGGTTTAACTAGTTCTAAGTTCTAGGGGACTGATGACCTCAGAAGTTAAGCCCCATAGTGCTCAGACCCATTTGGACCATTAACTGGTATATGCGGCAAGATACAAAAGTGGATGTCTGGGCACTTATTTATCAACGAGAAACAAACATAAAAATCATTTGGACCATTAACTGGTATATGCGGCAAGATACAAAAGTGGATGTCTGGGCACTTATTTATCAACGAGAAACAAACATAAAATACGAGTGCCTACGTATGTGTAGCGCACAACACAAAACGCATCCTTACTATCGTAGTCGACCGTACCTGAGACAGCGTGGCTTCTGCTTCACGTGAAACGAAAATACGAAAAAATACGAAATATACGAGTATTCCGTACAAGAACGAACTACATTCTTTACACACTCTTCATGAGCTCGTCGGCTTTTTCTGCATTAGTGAATCCTGTGGTCTACTCACAATCTACTGCTGGAATTGTCAAGCACTAACTGACTAACATTGCCGGCGCTACAGTCCGGAGCCGAGCGACCGCTACGGTCGCAGGTTCGAATCCTGCCTCGGGCATGGATGTGTGTGATGTCCTTACGCTAGTTAGGTTTAATTAGTTCTAAGTTCTAGGCGACTGATGACCTCAGAAGTTAAGTCGCATAGTGCTGAGAGCCATTTGAACCATTTGACTAGCAAGTTCAAATGATTCAAATGGCTATGACCACTATGGGACTTAACTTCTAAGGTCATCAGTCCCCTAGAACTTAGAACTACTTAAACCTAACATCCATGCCCGAGGCAGGATTCGAATCTGCGATCGTAGCGGTCGCGCGGTTCCAGAATGTAGCGCCTTGACTAGCAAGTCACAGTAGACTCAGGGAACAAACAAGCACACCTTAAGCAAACAAACAACATTGTACCGGGGAACTACTCTGGCTGAATGGCACAAACAAGCATTGGCGTGGAAACTTTTCAAAACACGATATCTCGTAAACGACTAACGCTAGAATCCTGCAACAAACACAACTGGTATTGTAATTTATCCTCCTTTCAATCTGTTAATGTCAATAGGCGTTGTTCCATTTTTTTAAAATGTATGTTTGCACAAAAATTACACTTTCAAAGTGTTATTACAATATTTATGCTGGCTAATAATTCGAGCCTCTTACTGCCAATCCGTTCTATGAAAACCGCTCATCAATAGCATTTTCCATTTCCACAGTATTTGGGTTGCAAGTTTTAAGTGATTCATCTGAAGTCATCAGGTGCATTTTCTCTGGAGTTTCGGCAGATATTTTCAGTTTCGTTTTTGCAATGTGAAGATGGAGTCAGCCCAAACAAATGCTGTTCATAAAGCCTTTCATGCAAAGCACAATGTCGAAGGAAAGCGTCGGTTTGTTTCCTATTACAAACAAAATGATTTTTAAAGCGGCATTTTACAATATACATTGACATGGACATTAAAACACGAAGAGTAACTAGTACCGGTACTCTAGCAGCGACTGAGCAGCGCTTCTCAATGGTGGTAACAGTTAGTGCGGGCCATGGCGGTGCTGTAGATATTTCTATTGGTGACTGAGAAACAGTGTACTGAACAACGCTACATCAGTACTTAAGACATTTTCAGACTAATCATTATACCTATTACTAGTTGTATGTCATTAGGTTGGGTAGTATCTCCAAGTGCGTGTGGCCAGATGAATCAATTAATGCCTATTTTCCCCTGGGCATCAGTTCAGGTGTTCAAGCTTGGACGCGTGGACGCAAAACGACTAGTCTATACTGTGAGGCGTGGCTCACTTCGTGTCCCAGGTATGGCCATGCAGAAAACATTAGGTCGTAAAATTTGTGACGTTTGTGGGAAGATTGTTAGATACAAGGAAAAGAAAAAACCAACTCACTGGTTGGTTTGTGCACATATTAACGTACCGCATATAAAAATATCTGCACTTCTACCCGCAAAAAATCTGAAATGAACGTAAAAGTCTTGTTCACATACTAGAAACAATACGGAATGCCGGCTGAACTCCAGATTATAATCGTGTTGTTATTTATGGGAAATAGTTCCCACCTTGTGTCAATGGGCGTCATAGCATTGAGGAGACCGAAGAAATAAGCACGGTAGAAAGAAATCAAACTGTCTAAATGATTCGATTGAAATTTCTTACGTCATTTATGTTTGTAGTTTTTCTTATGTCAGACAGTCACATAACGCCTCCGTCGTTACTGCAACAACATGAATCAAACTGCAGCGCGTTTTCGATTAGTTTCCATTTTATTGCTTTCCTCTGCCTACTACCGTGACGCGCTATTCAGTTCTGTGTACCAGAACGCACGTGCGCCAGAAATGCTAGAGCGTCAAGTGGCGGACACTGTGCGGTGGGAGGCCGCCAGTGGCGCGGCGAGTGGGAGGACCGACTGTCCGTTCCGTTCCGTTCCGGCGGTGAGCGAGCGCGCGACCTGCGGGGCCGGCTAATGAACGGCGTCACAATTTGTTTGTTATTCATGGAGCGGCGGCGCGCCGGCAGCTCGTTTATCAGCCGCCAGCGCCGCCGCCAGCCGCCGCGATAAAATTAGATTAATGCGCGGATGCTGGTCACTATTTATCCCTGTCAGCCGACTTCAAAGCGGCGCGCCTTCCTGCGACCCGGGCCCGCCCCGGAAGCCGCCGCCACCCACGCCCTCTCCTCCACGGCCCTCTCCTCTCCTCATTCGCTTCCGAGGTGGCTGTACTCTTCCATTGTCTCTTAGTTCGTCTCTTCTCGTACTTGATCTCATTCTCCACCAATTTTTCCTACGTCTAGATCTTATCTACTCTCCGCAGACCATCTTACGGTGTGAGACGAAAGGTACTTCTGCTATCTATGAGGGGCATTCAGTAAGTAATGCAACATTTGTTTTATTCAGGATTTCAATACACGATATCATTCCCCACTCTTTGGCCCAATTTCCATTCAATGCGACGGCGTTACGCCACGTTCCTGGAAGGGCCTGTATGTTCGCATGGTGCCACTTAACTGGTCGACGTTGAAGACAAAGTTTTGCTGCAGCAATAACCTCCCAACCATCGACGTACTGCTTATTGCGGGATGGATCTTTCGCTGGACCGAACAGATGCAAGTCGGAAGGTGTGAGATCCAGGCTTTAGGGAGGATGAGGAAGAACAGTCCGATTAAGTTTTGTAAGCTCCTCTCAGGTCTGCAGACTTGTGTCATGGAGAAGGATTATTTCGAATGCGAGAGGCTACACTTTCCAACATTTCAGGGATCACAGGTGTGTGCGGCCGGCAGACAAGCGGCAGATCGGACAGGTTTGCACGAACTTGTATCGAAGATGACAGACGGCTCGCCCAACGACTCAGCGTGTTTTTGTTCACTGCCAGGTCTTCGTATAGATTCTGCAAACGCCTATGAATAAATGCGATGCTCTGGTTTTCCAACAAAAGAAAGTCAATGATAGCGCTCTGCTTGGAACGCGCCTCCGTTACAGACGCCATTTTGGTCACTACGTATAGCGCCACCACTAATAGGAACTTCATCAAACTATAGGGGCTAAAGCGGGAATATTTCACAATCTCCCACAACCAATTCCGCATTTTTTCGACCGGAATTGGCCGAGAAAAAAAGTATTGCTTTTCCTACTTACTGAACGCCCCTCGAACACACACAATTTGATCAAAAGTATCCGGACACCTGTCTGAAAAGCACTTACTAGTTCGTGGCACCCTCCATCGGTAATACTGGAATTCAGTATCGTGTTGGTCCATGCTTAGCCTTGATGACAGCTTCCACTCTCACAGGCATACGTTCAATCAGGTGCTGGAGGTTTTCTTGTGGAATGGTAGCCCATTCTTCACGGAGTGCTGTACTGAGGAGAGGTATTGATGTCGGTCGGTGAGGCCTAGCACGAAGTCGGCGTACCAAAACATCCCAAACGTGTTCTATACGATTCAGATCAGGACTGTGCAGACCAGTCCATTACGGGGATGTTATTGTCGTGTAACCACTCCACCAAAGGGCGTGCACTATGAACAGGTGCTCGATCGTGTTGAAAGATGCAGTCGCCATCCCCGAATTTTGTTCAACAGTGGGAAGAAAGAAGGTCCTTAAAACATCAATGCCGCTCGGAGTGGCCGCGTGGTTTGAGGCGTCATGTTACGGACTGAGCGGCTCCTCGAGCCGGAGGTTCGAGTCCTCCCTCGGGCATGTGTGTTGTTTTCAGCATAGGTTAGTTTAAGTTAGTTTAAGTAGTATGTAAGTCTAGGGGCCGATTACCTAAGTAGTTTGGTCCCTTGGGAATTCACACACTTTTCAACATTTAAAACATGGATGTAGGCCTGTGTTGCGATAGTGTCACGCATAACAACATGGCGTGGAAGCCCCTCCACGAAAAACACGACCACACCTTAACACCACCGTTTTGTACTGTTGACACTACACACGTGGGCAGATAACGTTCACCAGGCATTCGCCATACCCACATCCTGCCATCGGATCGTCACATTGTGTACCGTGATTCGTCACTCCACACAACGTTTTTCCACTGTTCAGTCGTCCAATGTTTACGTTCCTTACACCAAGCGAGGTGTCGTTTGGCATTTCCTAGAGTGATGTGTGGCTTACGAGCAGCCGCTCGACCATGAAATCCCAGTTTTCTCACCTCCCGCCTAACTTTCATAGTACTTGCAGTGGATCCTGATGCAGTTTGGAATTCCTGTGTGATGGTCTGGATACATGCCTACCTACTACATATTACGACCCTGTTCAACTTCGGCGGTTTCTGTCAGTCAATAGACGAGGTCGGCCTGTACGCTTCACTGACACGTCGGAAACAGTGGACCTAGAGATGTTAAGGAGTGTGGAAGTCTTGCGTACAGACGTATAACACAAGTGGCACCCAATTACCTGACCACGTTCGAAATCGTGAGTTCCGCAGAGAGCCCCATTCCACTCTCTCACGATGTCTAATGACCAGTGAGGTCGCTGATATGGAGTACCTGGGAGTAGGTGTCAGCACAATGCACCTAATATGAAAAATGTATATTTTTGGAGGTGTCAGGATACTTTTCATCACATAGTGTACTTCCTCCCCTCCTCATTTCCATCCGCTAATTTAAGGTGGGAAGAACGGCACCCTGCAAACTGCGTTCAGTCAAATATGCGCCCAGAAAGGTCGACGCTAAGTCCACTGATCCCTTCGTCCCGAACTCAGCCACGTACCTGGCAGGTAGAAGAACCTAATGTACGGAAACTGCACCCAGTGAAACTGGCGCCCAATACAGAGATCTGTATTCCAGGAAACTGCGAGCCACGGCGTACTGTCACCTTGTGAGTCCTTGTCCATCGGAAACGCTCCGTAATGTGCCGTGCAGCCGTTTCCGGGTCGCATCGACCCCCCTGTCGGAAGAAGAGCTGTAAAGTTGATGCATTAAGTTGTTCTGAAAGCGGTTCTGATATTCAAGACAATAAAAGCGGGTTAAAAGCTGTGAGCTATCTGGGGAATTTAACCTTGCATTACTGAGCAACCGTTTCACCAGGTATCCAGTCTAGCTTACCAATTTCCCAACCAGACTAACATTAATTACAATCTTTCAGTAGTCATCTTACGATAACCGGTGATATGTATATAAAAAGACAATTTAAATAAAAAGAAATAAATCAGTTTATATTTGGACATTTATTTTAACATTGATCAAAGTTCCGTTATAATTTCAGCATGTTGTTGTTGTCTTCAGTCCTGAGACTGGTTTGATGCAGCTTTCCATGCTACTCTATCCTGTGCAAGCTTCTTCATCTCCCAGTACCTACTGCAACCTACATCCTTCTGTATCTGTTTAGTGTATTCATCTCTTGGTCTCCCTCTACGATTTTTACCCTCCACGCTGCCTTCCAATACTAAATTGGTGATCCGTTGATGCCTCAGAACATGTCCTACCAACCGATCCCTCCTTCTAGTCAAGTTGTGCCACAAACTTCTCTCCTCCCCAATTCTATTCAATACCTCCTCATTAGTTATATGATCTACCCATCTAATCTTCAGCATTCTTCTGTAGCACCACATTTCGAAAGCTTCTATTCTCTTCTTGTCCAAACTAGTAATTTCAGCTTATTAAACTTGATTCATAACTAAACTGGTGCCTTATTTAGGATTGTGAAAATGTGAGTTTGTAATCTTACGGAACACATGAAATATGGAACCAGAATTGGGAGACTGCATACAACACAGCATTCATAAAATAACACACGAAGAACGTTGAAACACATGCAAGAGGAAATTAACCACAACCAACCGATTCAATTTTCACCCAAAGAAGTTACGGTCGTAGCGCAATCCTGTCCGTCATGAAATTACCACACACTGGTATACTAAATTCATACTAATTGTCTGTGAAATATTCTCGAAAAGAATAGATGACGGCTACTTTGATGATTACACCACATGCTTCACGTGGTCAACTTGGTTCACACAAAGAGTGTAGCTCCACAATAATTTTGATAGTTAAAATAAATTACATCGAAACGCAATTTACAAAAGAAAAACCTCGAACTGGTTACTATCGTCATACTATTAACCTGATGGGTCAAACAATTATATAAGGTGGTACTGGTCTCACAAAGTACACCCCACGTCGGTTGAACATAAAGAAAAGTTGCTATACTGAAAAATATTGTCAAGACAAGACGTTATAATCTCACACACATTCGCATTTAAGATTGATGATCTTAGTTAGAGTTACAGATCATCAACACGTGGTTCCACTTTGCTCACAAAGTAGTGACAAAGCAGCTACTGGAAGATATTCCGAACTTCACACTCGAATTACACTACGTTGCAATTTAAGATAACAGAAGATATTTTAGATCTAAACCTCAAACAAAGGTGGTTAAATTTTCAGTTAGGCTGAACTTAAGAAATCCATTGTCCTACAGACTTATCAGAGACGCACTTAGCTAGAGATCTTACCGCTTCAGACACTCGCCGCAGACAGACTGGCGTGGGCCCCTACCGAGGGTGCGTCACAGATACAATCTGAAGTGACAAGAGAGGCAGCTTCCTATACCAACATGACAAGGGACGGACAGGACCATACCAAGAATAGAAACCTCTTTGCTTTTAGAAAGCGTAGCTACCTGTTCCGACGTTGGTCCTACTGTTCTCTAGCAGACAGGCTTGTCTGCTACCATCAAGCATTCAACTAGAAATATTAGAAATACATTCCTTTCACACAGAAGGGAAGGAGGATGACAGTATCTTATCATATACACTACATAAAAGAAAGTGGATGTAGGTTCCATATGAGACTGTGTGACATGAAGTACATATAAACTGTGTTTTAAAGTGTAGTAGTGTGACAGATCGTTCTTGTTTATGTGTTAGAGTAACACGTTCCACTGCTCAGTCTTCTCCCAGATAGAGTCAGAAACACCACAGTAAATTTAGAAGTGGAATGTATGCCTAAATGACAACAGATTTAAGAAATTAATATGAAAGCAATACAAGAGAGACCTTTCAGAGTGCCTACGATGGCTGACATAACGTTCCACTATGAGCCCTCCTACATACGCACATTGCACTGGTTCTAATTCTTTAAAAGTTGAAATCCGGCTTTTCTTGCTTTTATGATGCATATTCTGCCCTAACATGATAAATCGTTGCAAACTGACACCCTCAAAATTATTTTATCATATATATTCTGTCCTTTTAAAATATATAACACTTAATACACAATTTTATAATTCTCATGCACTTTACACTTAGCGAAACTGTCAATGATATGCGAAATTGTAAACATGAAAAATAGTTTTTATATTTTGAAGTCACATACACAAGGGTGGGCAGAAGTATGGAAACACCTAAGACACAACACATCAGCATGCCTAATAAGGCGTAGGAAACCCGTTGGCGTTCACAAAAGCTCTCAGTCATCCAGAACAGTGAAATAAAGATCCTTTATCTTCTTGCACGAAAGCGCCAAGTTAAGGTAAGGGTGATGGAGGTGGATTGTGGTCACACACCCTTCTCTCCAAAGTAGACTACAAAGGGTGAATAATATTGGAAACTAGTGATTGTGGTGGCCAGGGGAGATGGAGTAAATCATACTCGTGCTCACGAAATCAGTCCTACACTAAGCGAGCTCTATGAACACGAGCCCTGTCGCCTTGGAACACAACTTCACCTTTGGGGAACAAATATTGCACCATGAGAAGGACGATATCAGCCTGTATGGTCAGACAATCCTTGGCAGTAGTGCGACCCCGCAGTGTTACCATGAGGCCCATGGAATACCACGATATGGCTGCCTAAATCATCATTGAAACCCTGCCGAGTTTCATTTTTGAGTTGTAAAGCCAGAAGATGGAAACAGTGTGAAACAAGGCTCCTCTGACCAAATCACTTTCTGTCATTGCTCCAGATCCACGTTCTATGGTTTCTGCACCACGCTTTTCTGTTACGAACATTTACATGATTGAGGATTGGTTTTGGACTTCCAGCTCTCCCTGCTATTCGCTGCTTCTGGAGCACCCTTCGTGTTGTTTTGGCGCTGAAAGTGTTCCCGAGTGCTACATTCAGATTTGCAATGACTTCTGCAGTTGTCGTCCTCTTATTTTGCGTGAGAACCTTCTTCAGTAACCATCAGTCGCGATCATTCTACACACACCTTCGTTCGCGTTGCGACTTAGTGGAGGATTTCAGCTCTCCCTGTATGTGGTAATCTTCGATAGTTCCAAAAGTCTAAAGTGTCCTTAATGCCGTATTGAAACAAATAACGCACTGCATATCCACGAACCCTCGCCACGGCATTAGTTTTCGTGCGTGGCTAATTCGTCTCATCCAGGAATAGTATACTCCTAGTTTCGATATGATTCGCCGTCACTCGAAGGAAGTACTCTGACATTTGCTTCACTAAGTGCCACATTGCCGTAGACTCGCCACAGCTAAGACGGTGTTCTACGTTGTCTTGAACGCCACAGCTCATGGGCATGGGTGAGTACACCATATGGATCGCATGTAGCCTTGATCTGGTCGTGTACTTACCGTCGACAGTGGTATACCACATCGCCGTGACGGCAGTGTCCAGTGTTACGTGGTGAATCGTCCTCCACACCACTCGCCAGTTGATGTTCGGGTGCTTCCTCTCCACGATGTTCTCAGGTCGTCCACGCTGCAGGGCACGATAAACCGTCCATGCGGTCACCAGTCGAGTCGCTGGTAAGGCAAGTCGAACGTAACTGACAGCGATGTAGAAGAGTGACGAGGGGACGTGGTACATCGGCACAGGTAGCAAGAGGGAGAGCGGCGCTAGTTCTTCTAATAACAAACCCGTCAAACTGTCCAGGCGGTGGTGCCATAGTTTGACTAACATACTCACAAATAGGGCCACCGCCCTGTCGTGAACGTGATAAAGGCAAAGCCCTCCGCGATCCAGTGGAAGGGTGAGAGTTTCATATTTGATCTTGAAAAGCATTCCTGAACTCACGAACGACCCAAAAGCCGCCAGTATATGGCGAGCTAACATCATCGGTATAGGTAATATCTGGGCGACGCTAAATTTGTGTTGACATACTGGGTGCGTTGGACTATGTCCACTGCTCGTAGGCGGTTATTGGTTATCCCAGTGCGAACATTTCGTAAAAGTCGAGGAAAGTTGTGGGCAGCGGTCCGTCGTATATCGTCTGTGAAATCAACGCCCAGGCATTTCAAAGTATCTCTGGGCTGTAAGGGGGTGACGCTGGCCTCAGGCAGTCCGACCCCGATGTTCATCGCCACAGATTTTGCGACGTTGATACGATTACCAGTGACCATGCTCTACGAAGCTATCCAATTCAGTGCGCTGGCGGTGTCGTCACCGTCGCGGATGACAATCACCAGGTCGTCAGCGTATGCTTTACATCGGAAAGTGTGGCCTCGTAACGTCATACCCGTTAGTCGTTGGTTCCATGGCCACGGCGTAAAGTAAAATGGAAAGAGGGCAGTCTTCGCGTATCGATCGAGAAATGGTGAGGGGCTGCGTAGGGCGGCCGTTGGCGTTCACCTTGGATGTCGCGCCACGGAGTAGTCGCATGACGACAGTAACAAATGGCTGTGGGTATCGCATATGTTGGAAGACTCGTACCAAATAGCCGTGGACCACGCGATCGAAAGGTTGACTGGAGAAATCGATTGCCGCCAGCGCACCATTCAGACGACATGCCTTCGCCAGTGAGATAAAGTCACAATATTCATTGAGTGCTATTTGAATATTATTGTCGCCTCTTAAATACGTATGAACAGGAGAGATGACATGTAAGGTCCGGTGTATCCGCGCGGTCAACAGTCCAGAAAATGTCTTAAAGTCGCAATTCAATAGCGTCAGTGGGCGGTAGTCCTGCAACCGTGAGCCACCCTACATCCCTCCTACAAGGGCAGCAGGGAGTGGCACATCTGGGATAGCAGTTCGCAACAGATATCCGTCCATCGTGTGGTCAATAAATATTGGAAAGTCCGGTAAAATTCCAAGTGGAGGCCATCAGGACCCGGAGACTTGTTTACAGCTCCTTTGCTAATGGCGTCGACTACTTCTTTTTCCGTAATATGTTCCATCAAGGCCGCTTCCATTACCGGTGTGATGGTGCCGTAAATCGTTTGAGAGACGTCCTCCAGTGCTGTTGAACCAGGAGTCGGAGCTGAACAGAGCTGGGGATAATGATCGTAGAACGCTGTCCTTATTTCTTGTTGCGTGGTGAGGCGCCGACCGTCCTCTATCTCGATGAAGCCTATCAGCGGTCTTGTGAGTCGTTTACGTTCACGAAGTACGTGGAACATAGACGGGCATTCGCACGCTTTCCTGTCCTGCGTCCTCGAGCGGACGACCACACCCTCTAGGTGGCGTCGCATATTAGCGATGAACTGAGCCTTAGCACGGTGGGCCGCCGTTTGTCGTTCCGGAGACGACGCCATAGCATCGCAGTCTAGCAGTACCCTGAAGTAAAAATCGACTGTATGTCTGTGCCAAGCAGCGTGGTTGCGATCGTACGTTATCAATGTTCGCCTCAGTGCCGGTTTGGCGCAGTTCAACCACCAGCAGATTGTTGTGGGTTATGAACGGAGGCGATTTGACACGAATGCCAGGTATCCTCAACGGCTTGGTAGCAATCCGGGTACGACGGGTGAGGGACGTTTAATTTCCATGGGCTGCGGCTTCTCCACACTTGTTGTCGCCATAGGGCTACGGCACATATGTAAACAGAGTGGTCCGAGAAAGCTGCGGGCCACAGTTCCGCATCCTGCGTGAGACAGAAATCCGGTCGATGCGCCGTCCGTAGTGGCCGAGCGGTTCTAGGCGCTACAGTCTGGAACCGCGCGACCGCTACGGTCGCAGGTCCGATTCCCGCCTCGGGCATGGATGTGTGTGTCCTTAGGTTAGTTAGGTTTAAGTAGTTCTAAGTTCTAGGGGACTGATAACCTCAGAAGTTAACTCCCATAATGCTCAGAGCCATTTGAACCATTTTTTGAACAGGTCGATACGACTCGACAGTACACCCGTAAAGTTTGTGAATCCCGGTCGGTGGCCGTGAAGATTTTCCTAAATGTCAACCATCTGCAGGTCTCGGATGAGCGTCTCCAATTCCGGTGACGGATTATGTCTTGGGAGTTGGTCTCTGGGTGCCAGTACTCAATTGTAGTCACCTCCAGATGGTCGTAGCGGCCTTGGAAGAGCGGGGCGACGTCTTCTACAAAGAATCGTGAACGTTAGAGACGTTTTTCCGTCCCGGTAGGTGCGTATATATTGATAAGGTGGACACCCAGTACTTTGAGAGCCATTCCTCTTGCCCCAGGCGGAAAGAGGGTACCGTCTGCCACTACCTCTTCCCGAAGAAGTACAGCTACGCCCTGCCTGTGAGGGAAGTTGGAGAGACGCATGCGTCATAACCGTGCATGCCTGGAAAGCCGTCGACGTACACCACCTGCAAAAGGGCTATACCGATGGAAGCAGAATTCAACATATCCTGAAGCAAGGATAACTTAGCGCCCGTCTGTATAGATGTTTATAGTCGCAACACGATAAGCTTGAGGCCTATCCGTAGCACTCGTGTTGTACATCAAAACTTTTGTAAGGGGTGTACGCATGTAACATCAGGCTGTCTCGTCGCTGTCACTGATAGTGGAAAAGGATTAACAATGGTGGGGTGAATTCCCCCTCGTGTCGACCGACACGATGGGCAAAGAGTCTTCCTCACCGTCGTCCGTCCTCTTGCCATGAAATACCATCGGTTGTTGGTGGCTGTTTGTACCTGCTGCGGCACTCGGCGCAGACTCCTTCGGCGCTACTGGCTGGTAAACGGCAGCGGCTGCCTCCACGTGATCCTGCTGTTCTGTGGGGTCGGAGGGACTGAAGCCGTCACCCTGACGATCTGTTGGATGGGATGTTACTGCGGCCTTTGAACAGCCAGTAACATCGTCGAATTGTACACAGTCCATGTCAGACGTTCGCTGCAAGCATTCGTCCGGTGGAGCACGCCGCTGTCTCTTACGTTTCTGCGGGGAAAGCTGTTTACGGACGTGTGTTTCAGTATCCGAATGTGGGTGGATCTCTTCAGCTGCTCCGATGTCTGGAAGAAAAGCCGCTGCCGGCACAACCCATGGGTCAATGTCCATCCTGTCATCCGTACTTTCTTGCAACGTCGGTCGGTGATTGTCCTTAGGAGGAGGCGGCGTTGTAGTGGCTGGATCCAGTACTGCAGAATCCATCGTGGCCTCGCTATCGGGGGTGGCTATCGGAAAGGATGGCAGCCCTTGCAACTCCAGCATAATTGAGAAGAAGGGTTGTCACCGTAGAAGGAGTCATAGATTCACCTGTCGGGATTTGAGCAAGCCGTCGTCGGAGACAATCCGACCCGACGTGTCCTGTTTGGCCCCAACCTGAGAGAATGCGCGGCTGTCCGTCACACAGAATAATCGCCCTACATCCGCCGATGACAAGATAGGATGGTACATATTTTGACAGTTCAATTTTGATCCGTCGTACCCCGTTAAGAACCGGGTACGTTGTAAAGGTGGTCAATTTTTCGGCCATGTGGTTGACCACTCTGCCGTAAGGCTGGAAAGCAAAAGCGACTACGTCCGGTGGTACTTCGAACGGGAGTTCGATGGCTCGTATCGTACGGAGGCCAAGCCCCTCGTGATCAATAGAGGCTGCCCCAATAAGGCCATCAGAATGTTCGAATTTAATATCGTTCGCATGTGTGCGCACGATTTTGTTGCACACCTCGTCACTCACTAACACGACGTAGACTACACTGCTCGTTATAGAGAGATGGATACCAATTATGTCCTGCGCATTAAGTTTAATGTCTTCACGTAGAATACGTTCTACTTCAAAAGTTCGCGGCCGTGCATAGTCGGGTTGAAAACTGATCTTGTGGTGGTTTGTCCGTATGAATGTGCCATATTACGTCGGTAGTGATGGACTCTAGACCACCGGCGACGAAGTACTAAACAACCACGGACACTTGCATGCATGTTCAACAGGAACTTTGCATCGTGATCATACTAACACAGACACTGCAACATCGTATTTATCTGCCGATACCGGGTAAACGACTTTCAAGTTCAACAGAAATATACACTATGTGATCAGAAGTATCCGCACAATCCGAAAAACATACGTTTTTCATGTTAGGTGAACTGTGTTGCCACCTACTGCCAGGTACTCCATATCAGCGACATCTGTAGTCATTAGACATCGTGAGAGAACAGAATGGGGCTCTCGGCGGAACTCACGGACTTCGAACGTGGTCAGGTAATTGGGTCTCACTTGTGTCACACGTCTATATGCGAGATTTCCACACCCCTAAACATCTCTAGGTCCACTGTTTCCGATTTAATAGTGGAGTGGAAACGTGAAGAGACACGTACAGCACAAAATCGCACAGGCCGACCTCGCTTGTTGACTGACAGAGACTGCCGAAGTTGAAGACGGTCGTAATGTGTAATAGGCAGACGTCTATCCAGACCATCACAAAGGAATTCCAAACTGCATCAAGATCCACTACAAGTACTATGACAGTTGGGCGGGAGATGAGAAAAATTGGATTTCATGGTCGAGCGGCTGCTCATAAGCCAAACATGACGCCGGTAAATGCCCAACGACGCCTCGCTTGGTGTAAGGTGCGTGAACATTGGACGATTGAACAGGGGAAATTGTTGTGTGGAGTGACGAATCACGGTACACTATGTGGCGAGGCCGGCCGGTGTGGCCGAGCAGTTCTAGGCGCTTCAGTCTGGAACCGCGCGACGGCTACGGTCGCAGGTTCGAATCCTGCCTCGGGCATGGATGTGTGTGATGTCCTTAGGTTAGTTAGGTTTAAGTAGTTCTAGGTTCTAGGGGACTGATGACCTCAGAAGTTAAGTCCCATAGCGCTCAGAGCCATTTTTGAACAATGTGGCGATCCGATGGCAGGGTGTGGATACGGCGAATGCCCGGTGAACGTCATCTGCCAGCGTGTGTAGTACCGACAGTGGCAGTGGTGTTATGGTGTGGTCGTGTTTTTCACGGAAGGGGCTTGCAACCCTTGCTGTTTTGCGTGGAACTATCACAGCACAGGCTTATGTTGATGATTTAAGCACCTTCTTGCTTCCCACTATTGTAGAGCAATTTGGGGATGGTAACCGCTTCTTTTAACACGATCGAGCCCCTGTTGATAATGCACTGCCTGTGGCGGAATGACTACACGACAATAGCATACCCGTAATGGACTGGCCTGCACAGTCCTATCCTGAATCCTATAGAACACCTTTGGGACGTTTTGGAACACCATCTTCGAGCCAGGCCTCACCGACCGATATCGATTCCTCTCCTGAGTACAGCACTCCGTGAAGAATGGGCTGCCATTCCACAAGAAACCTTCCAGCACCTGCCTGAACGTATGCCTGCAAGAGTGGAAGCTGTCATCAAGGCTAAGGGTGGGCCAACACCATTTTGAATTCCAGCATTACCGATGGAGGGTGTCACGAACTAGTAAGTCATATTCAGCCAGGTGTCTGAATACTTTTGATCACATAGTGTACATAATGGATGTATGAGTACGGGTCTTAGACCCATGGTTGACGACGTATGGAAGTTTGGGTCTAGCCGGGTGTCGTGTATGGATAGCGAAATGGTAAGGCGACCGCCCGCGATGACCGGGAGATCCGGCTTCGATTCCCGGCCTGGCACAAATTTTGTTTGTCGTCATTCCACTGTATAGCTGATGGTGGTCCCTATTCGCAATTTCGAATACATTTAATGTATTCCATAACAGCTGTAGTCGCCGCAGTGCCTGTTTCTTTGGATATGTCTGCATGTTCAAAAGGAACTTCGCGTCGTACTCAGAATAACACAGACACTTCAGCATGGTACCAAACACGTTGGTTACTTTGGTTACGGGAACACCCTCTGTACTAGCACCAGTAATTTAGTCACGCTCGATTGCACTGAGCTCCGACATAATTCACTCAGAACTACGCAAACACTGTTTTAATCACGACCGGCACGTGTTGAGGACGTTGCGGTGGTGTCGTCCGTGTCGAATGTATCATGCAATCTGCAGCCTGAGTTAGCATCTGCATTTATGTTCAAACATACGTTGGTCGCGGTGTTTCCAAACCTTTCTCAAATTTCTGCAGCAGAAGTGCGCATCCAGCAGCAGCCTTCATTCCAAAGTCTGGTATTGATGCTGATCTTCACGCTAGTGTATCACGTGCAAGCCTTTATGTCGAAAAGATATCCGGTATCCAGGAGGAATGGGGCCACGCTGTCGCGTTTCAACAAAAATATTTTCGGCTTTTCAATGTACAATGCTATTTTTATGACTACTGTTACGTGATTAAATATTTCATGGTCATATGTTTTTTTTATAGTGACACAAACCACATAAAAACCGCGACTGTGAACATGGCTACCGCGATTTTCTATTTTGATTTCAATGCTTTGTTACTCTGGGGACTGTTTTATTCTTTTATAATGTTATACCATCAGTTTCATATTGCATGCTCTTTTTGTTGTCCGGATTTTTGTAATAATGTGTCTCTTTTTTAAGATGACGTGTAACTATGCATAGGAGGCTCTCTTCTCACTGCTGTTCACAATTTACTTCAATTTAAAGATCAATACTGACCTTTACTTTTAATATTTGACACACCTACTTAGGAAGAGAGAGTGACGAATGCGTACCTTGGGTGAGGGACTAATTACATACTTAAAAGTTGCAATTTATACCGTACATATTGTATCATAGAGAGAAAATGTTCTGGAAATATTTCTTTAACTAAGTACAACGAGTTTTTAATCATAGGATGGACTGATGATGGTACTGCGTACCGAAACCGGTAGCGAATACGCAAAATATAGACTAAAACAAATACGTTTTTCTGATTGTGTTAGTCGCTGTTCCGACCGGCCACGTATCGGGAATACGAAACAGCTATAAACTTTTACTGTGTGAATACCATCGATCCTATGCAGTCCTGTGAAAATAATTCTGATTTTACAAAATTAAGTGGCTGTGCCATGACGTCTTTTATTTTTATTTAATTAAGCTTATTAAGTATTTCTTGTGGCCTGTGTAGATGCGCAAACAGCGTCTCTGACAATGAATCCTTTTTTCTTTTTTTGATTATATAATGTCAGTATTCCCGCTTTATCTACAATGTGATTAATGATCATATTGTTCCGTGAAATTTAATTGTATTTTTTTATATTTGTGTTAGTCATTGTCGAAGAATTGTTTTCTTCGGCATTGCACGAAACATTTCTTTCATCTTGTGAGTATTTCTCATGTTGAGACGAACGGGCAATATGCTTAGCTCTGCTATGGCTTAATATCAGACTCACCTAAGGAAAAAATGATGAAGAGAAGCAGAAATAAGGATAATGCCTCGTTCAACATCAAAATTGGAAACGATACGGCAGTAGACGAAGAGAGAAGTTCTCCTAGCTAGGAAACAAGACTACACATGATGACTTGTAAGATGATTGCTCAGTTTAAAGTTTGCATTACTAGTGCAAAGTAATTCGTAAAATGCTCTGATCCTAACAATCTATGCCCTGTAATAGACAAAGTAACAACTCATGTAATTCACTGCGATCGGAGACTGACATTAGAAAGTAGATGAAAATTACTTGAGCAGTTCACACCTACTTTGAATGACTAGCGGAAATAAGGACGCATAGCAATATGAAATTGTGCACAAGTCAACCTGAAACATCATTCCTAAGAATCCAGCAACAGCAAATGTGCAGGGATAGGACAAGAACATGCAAACACCACGAAAAATGCATGCTTGATCGTAAATCCAGAGGCTAGCGAGGTCTATTGGCCGGCCGGAGTGGCCGAGCGGTTCTAGGCGCTGCAGTCTGGAACCACAGGACCGCTACAGTCGCAGGTTCGAATCCAGCCTCGGGCATGGATGTGTGTGATGTCCTTAGGTTAGTTAGGTTTAAGTAGTTCTAAGTTCTAGGGGACTGAAGTTAATTCCCATAATGCTCAGAGCCATTTGAACCATTTTTGAAGTCTGTTGTATTTGTCCACGAACTGCACCTGTGCAATGATCTCAATATGTTGCAAGTGTCAGTCAGGATCATGACAGTGTTCTGTATTCTTGTGAGTGCACTGTGGTGGAGCTAAGTGAGTTGTAACGTGGCGAAATTATTAGTGCTCGTATGGTGGGTGATTACGTAACCAAGGGAGCCGAAGTGTTTCAAGAAGCACCGCGTGCAAGGGAAGGAAAAAAAAAAAACATCCTTCGCTAACACCCAAACCTCCAGATGTCAGACACTTAGATTGGTACCAAACGTTGTACATCGGTGGAGTATCAACCAAAACTCCGATTTACTTCGTACTATATCGCCCAGCAGAATGGACGTAAACGTTAATTAAAAGTAACGTCAGATTTACGGAGGACAAGAAAAGCATAACAGTGAGTAAGAAAAAGTAGCTTTCGTGGGGAGTGGCCCTCAGTCCAGAATCCAATGACGAATTTTTTTGTACTGTGTTGTGCGTGAAAGTGTTATATGCAGGGACATTTTTACGACATGTAAAAGGGCTATTTGGAGTTTATAGAAATTTTCTCTTGGCAGTCTGCTTTCGCATCGTTTCTGTGAAAATAGTAAACCTAGAGAATACATTATTAGTTTCGCATAGTACACAGTCAGAAGAGGAAAATAAAGAAACAATTACATCACCGGTGCGGAAATAATAATAACAGTTGTAGTAGCAGTAGCAGCAATGAACAAAATAATGAGATCAATAGGAAGCACATAAAGCTCAACCAACGAAGCAAAAGCAGACTGCCAAAAGAACATTGCCACAAACTCTGAAAAGTCGCTTTTACTTGTCAGGAAAATGTCCTATACAACTTTTTCACGAGTAAACAGGTAAGAAAAATTGTCACCATTGGGGTCTGAACGCGCGACTTAGTATTTGACAGGAGCATCTGTAGTCTTATGTCTTCTAAGAAGAAGGTTTCATTCATTAAAACGTAAACCAGTCCTGAAGGCGATGTCTTCCAGACTCTCAGGATTCGTTTCAGATAGTGGGATTTGACTTTCTCCACTAAGACATTGATATTTAGTTTGTCCCAGACTATGTGTACCCTGTACGTTGCTATTGGTGCTATGGCCGTTTTTAATAGAGTTTTATCCATTTTTATTGAGAGTTGTTGAGGCTTTTGGACGCTGTAAATTGCTTTTGTTGCTGGTGTTGCTCTGTCTTTCGCATGGGTCTTGAATGATGTCAGAGTTTTTTGCAAAGTGACTCCGAGATATTGGCGCTTTGGTACTATTTATCTTTTGGTTTTGTTGTTATTTTGTTCGTAGGTCGTTTCCCACGTCCCGCGACTTCAATCTGTTTAGCACCTTTCTTTGCATTCTGAACTTACTATGCTGTCACCCACATAAAGTATGAGTATTGCTGCGGTATCCCTGAAGACTTTCGTGATGTCTGCTGTCATGATGTTAAACAATATCGGACTGATCGGGTCTTCTTGTAGTACTCCATTTGTTTGAATTTGTCATACCACAACATACGGAGACAAGTAATGTGAAAATGTTATAATACACTACTGGCCATTAAAATAGCTACACCACGAAGATGACGTGCTACAGACGCAAAATTTAACCGACAGGAAGAAGATGCTGTGATATGCAAATGATTAGCTTTTCAGAGCATTCACACAAGGTTGGCGCCGGTGGTGACACCTACAACGTGCTAACATGAGGAAAGTTTCCAACCGATTTCTCATACACTAAACAGCAGTTGACCGGCGTTGCCTAGTGAAAAGTTGTTGTGATGCCTCGTGTAAGGAGGAGAAATGCGTACCATCACGTTTCAGATTTTGATAAAGGTCGGATTGTAGCCTATCACGACTGCGGTTTATCGTATCGCGACATTGCTGCTCACGTTGGTCGAGATCCAATGACTGTTAGCAGAATATGGAATCAGTGGGTTTAGGAAGGTAAAACGGAACGCTGTGCTGAATCCCAACGGCCTCGTATCACAAGCAGTCGAGATGACAGGCATCTTATCGGCATGGCTGTAATGGATCGTGCAGCCACGTCTCGATCCTTGAGTCAACAAATGCGGACGTTTGGAAGACAACAATCATTTGCACCAACAATTCGACGACGTTTGCATCAGCATGGACTATCAGCTCGGAGACCATGGCTGCGGTTATCCTTGACGCTGCATCACAGACAGGAGCGCCTGCGATGATGTACTCAACGACGACCCTGGGTGCACGAATGGCAAAACGTCATTTTTCTGGTGAATCCAGATTCTGTTTACAGCATGAAGATGGTCGCATCCGTGTTTGGCGACATCGTGTAGAACGCACATTGGAAGCGTGTATTCGTCATCGCCATACTGGCGTATCACCCGGCGTGTTGATATGGGGTGCCATTGGTTACACGTCTCGGTCACCTCTTGTTCGCATTGACGGCACTTTGAACAGTGGACGTTACATTTCAGATGTGTTACGACCCGTCACTCTACCCTCCATTCTATCCCTGAGAAACCCTACATCTCAGCAGGATAAGGCACGACCGAATGTTGCAGGTCCTTTACGGGCCTTTCTGGATGCAGAATATGTTCGACTGTTGCCCTGGCTATCACATTCTCCAGATCTCTCACCAATTGAAAACGTTTGGTCAATGGTGGGCGAGCAACTGGCTCGTCAGAATACGCCAGTTACTACTCTTGATGAACTGTGGTATCCTGTTGAAGCTGCATGGGCAGCTGTACCTGTACACGCCATCCAACCTCTGTTTGACTCAATGCCCAGGCGTATCAAGGCCGTTATTACGGCTAGAGGTGATTGTTCTGGGTACTGATTTCTCAGGATCTATGCACCCAAATTGCGTTAAAATGTAATCACATTTCAGTTCCAGTATAATATAGTTGTCCACTGAATACCCGTTTATCATCTGCATTTCTTCTTGGTGTAGCAATTTTAATGGCCAGTAGTGTAACAAGTGATCCGGACTTAAAAAATTAATTCTGCTGAAATAATGAAGTAGTCGAGAGGGTGAATGAAATAATCAGTAGAGAGACATTATAGCTATATCAGTTACATACAGAGCCATCATGGTAATTAAATGAAATTGTAACATGCAGTGACAGAGTTTATTTGTTACTAGAAGTAATAGTTGGGGGGAACTGATAATTAGGTTTGTATCTGGTATCTGTTCTTGTATTGGCGAGTACGGCTGGGATACCTCCATCTCGACGTGCGGTGGGACCCATGGTCGAGGTCAAAGTCGAGGTGGGAATTAGCAATTCCAGTAAGACACGCACACTTGCCTGGGTTGTCACAAAAGCGGGGACTGTGCCGCATTGTGGAGACCGATGGCTTTCCTCGCCTTTGATGTCTTCAGATCCCTGCGAGAACAGGTACCGCCACCCTAAGGGCATTGACTGCCACCTTGCATTCCATTACGGGACGTATTGTCCGACTACGAGATGAGACAGTCTGACGCTTACTTAAACTATTGCTCTGAGGAGAGGAGCGTTATCCGCCGCGGGGGTGAAATTCTTGCTCGTTTCTCTGGTGCCAGAATAGCGTTGGAGGGAAATTCCCGCCACGTTTCTGACACGCGACGATCTCCGGGCGCGCGGGATGATATCGAGGCTCGAGTTGAGGACCGCGGTTGACATCAGAACTCGTTGCGGGGGTGTCCATAGCTTTTTGCGCCAAGTTTTCCCATAGGGAAAATACTTTACGTCGCGTCTAGAGAGAGTTCTGGCAGGATGTTGTAATAACGCCATTAGCGTAAATTGTATGAACCATACAACGAGAGTTTTTGGCGACACCCCACTTGCAGCGATGGTATTGAGACAGGAAGGAAGGGAAGATTTTTCTGGGCATTCGGTGAAGGTCCACAGTGACGTACTGTCAGGCATTGGGTGGAGGACCGCCGGAGAGGTCAGACTTGGTTTTTCGGCACTCATTTCGGTGCAGCGGTGCACTGGTTGCTGTGTAAGTTGCGCACCTTCGTGCAGAGTCCACATCACTCATTGTTCAGTACACTGGTGAGCATGTCTGCAGCCCATGCGCATTAGGAATCTTTCTTTGAGGGATTCAGTCTTCACTGCAGCGAGACCATCTGACCTGCAGCACCTGCATTTCAGCCAAGTTATTTCGTCTTGAACGTCCAGCTAGAGGTTCACTATCTCTGTGAATTACACTAGTATTAATCAGATAGCGTTTGTTGCCATTATCTTATGGGAGGCGTCGTGTTAACTTGACCCCTACTCCCCTTCAATAGCATTTCTAATCGTCAATATCATCCGTGGCTGTGAATCTGCTTTCTGCTGCGATAGCGACTGAAGCAGAAGAAACGAATTGGAATTTGTGCTACGTCCGGGACTCGTACGCGCGTTCTTTGTCAGTTGGCCGATATGCTAGCCACTACGCCACTGTAGCAATATGAGTAACACAGCTGCAAGGATTACCCTTCTCAGATGCCCTCACTAACACAGACTTTAAGCCTTCAGCTCATTTTCCCCTTCTTAAATCGTCACTATTGCCGAGGCTCTCTGGTATTGGAATAGCACCCCAACTTTGTACATAATGGTGAAATCCGGGATGAAGTTCTGGCCGTGGTACAAATTTTAATTCATTTCTTCAACTTCTATCAGTATCAAAGGTAAAGTAAAGACTCAAGGAAAAGTTAATTCTATGTTCCCTGCTAGTTTTAAATTTTTGATCAATGTTCTATTTTTGCGCATTTACATGTTTTATGTTATAACAAACTAAGTCTGAAGAAAATATTTAATTCCTGACGTTTCATGAACTCATTAATTTTCTTGTGAGTTACAAGGGCAGGATTCTTATCCTAAAATACCTAACTTAAGGACGCTGCTAGGGGCCACAATTTGATTGTTAGTGTTGTTAGTCTGTTGGAGGAATACTGTCAGTGGTGAGGCTTAAGAGTCGTTCTAACGTGGACAGCAGATTTCGCGTCGAACTACCGTGTGTATTTTGTAAGGGGTGTGAATATTTAAAGTTCAGTAATAATGAAAGGCTGCCATTTTGGAAAGAGTGCCTTTGATGCACTGTTTAACTGCACCATGCCTGGCGTATGTCTTTTGTTGATCACAGACGGTCCCTAGCTACCTTGACCGTGATAGGTCTCACCTTTGTTAGTACAAGGAAGTGTAGGTTTATCTTATCATAAGGCCAACAGCTATGATTAGAGCTGGCCAGTGGGAACGTATGGGTTCCATCATGCTTTGAAGCGAAAGGAGTCTCGTCCTCACACCTGGCCAGCACGCTTAGCAAGCAGTACTTCAGAGACGTGTCTTGTGTCTGATATGGACACATTCGACCAACAACCTCCAGTGTAATGGGGCGACCGCAGCAAGTCGCGACCATTTCAGATGCATTTATACGATTTGATTCCATGACATTATTCAAGATTGGTAAAGTCGAGACGTTTCGCGCTGACTTTTGAATGCCGATTTCGTGTACAGAATACTGGGTCTTTGTTCACACTTGGAATAACTTCAGAATACTTGGCGATCTGAACCCCTCTCTGTGTTAGGCACCTGTAAATTCGAGCGACTTGCAATCAGCTTTTCCCACTCGCAACGCTTTTTCTATCGATTTATAACGTTCCAAGATGCTACTCCAGGCGGGTGTAAAATTGAATTTGCGCAACAGAAAACAATAAACGCTAAAATGATGACTTGGCCCTGTCTGACTACGCCCTGAAGCAGATCTTAGGATCTCTTAATCCTCTTTTTAACATATAAATTACAATCTGAACATAAATGAATGATGAAGGCAATTAATACTACTAAATGATAAACGTTGTTGTTTAATATATATTTATTATAGATTAAAATCAACCCTTTAAGTACAATTGTCTATATTTCCTAACTAAAATTATTAATCAATTGTCCAACTTTGCCCTTTATTATGACTGCGTGTTCTAATAACACTAACGCAAAATGACTGACATCATCTACGTACCAAACACTAGAAGACAATACTTTCAAAGATGGTCTTCGGTGGTGTGGAACCTCAGTGGAAATAAACTAACGTAGTCACAGCTGTTTCGCTTTATAGCCCAAATAAGCCGAAGCAGTTTGCGATATCACCGTATGTACTGCCTCCAGTGCATCGAAGTGATGGTTCTCGTACACGTCTGCGATGATGGAAGAACTCCAGCCACAAATAAACTCAAACACTAGGACAGCAGAAGGCGGTCCGCTGACTAATATACTCCAATACTGTCTTTTCCTCTCTGTGTTCTACAGACGGGAAACGCGAACTCCCAGCCACAAGGACGGAGTTCAGATAAGGTCTTAACGTAACTATAGACAGAGGAAGTGCTCACAATTACTGAACGCTGCGTACTCAACAACGACTTCCAACCCGGAGGTGAAGTCCAGAATCGTATCGTTCTAACTATAAACTCTCCTGAGAGAAAAGACAGCAAGTCCGCCTGTATCAACAAAGCTGGTACCGAGCGAACGTCACACACGGGCGCTCACAATGGAAGACCTCGTCTCTCCACCGCTGGCTTCCCAGCAAGGCTCTGCTCCCTACCCTCGTAATTCCGAAAACGAATCATATTCCCGAAACCACGGAATATTCTCCCTCTCTACAGATTCTTCCGAACGCCGATCAAACATATTTTAGTCTTTTGTCGTCCAACTCGAAAAGTTTGTGGGGAAGAACCTATACTCGTACAATGGTATGTTTCTGAGTAAAAATCCTTGGAAATAACCCAGCCTGCGTGGTTTCTGAAGTGCCGCTTCTTCGTTCCTCTCACCTGCGTCCAAGATTTGCAAAGTTCGGAAATATTATTCGGTTATCCTTCCTGCCCTACTACAACAGCAGCCGGTCGCGACTCTATTGTGCCCCAGTGCTCAGGTGTGTCAACGTTCGTCTTGCTACTTCCTGTGTTTAAGCAGGACCAACACACCTGTGTGGGCCTTCCACCCAGGGCTTGAGTTCCGCCTGCCATTTCATTTCCACTGGCGTTCAACCTCTACTAGTATAGGCAATCATTCATTACGCCGTTTTTATAGTAAAAAGACATCCAGTCACCTTTCATGCAATAAGTGTTAACAATTATTTACAAGGTGTACGTGACAATGTCAGTCTCCTTTATATATTTGCATATACGATGTACAACCTATCACACGATACGTAATTGTGGTTGTAGATCACGGCGAAGTATGTGGATGAGTGCTTGTAAGGTGCGGAATTATAGCCACTGTTGTGTACATAGTTCCGCGTAGTCAGCGCGTACACAACTTTCCCACTAGAGCGCGCCCCGCTAAGCACAACAGCGCAGGCGCAGCACTCGTCTGTCTCCGCACTACGAGATGGCGCTGCCATAGAGACGGACCAAATTCTGCTTCCGCCGATCCGCGTATTAATATGTAACACAGCCAATGAGATTGCTGCTAACATAGAACCTTTTCTCTTCGTGGATCACACTAGCGCAGTGATACATGAACGCGCGAGGTATTATAACGAATGTACAGACCTCCAATTAGTCAGTCTGCATTTGTCTGCTCCAGTCTGCACCAGTCTGCATTTGTCTGCAACAGTCTGTACGAGTTCTACATTTGTCTGTACCAGTCTATAGGCAAGTTTCAGTCTGCGCCTAATAAGATTACCATATTCCAGTACATAGCCATGAAGATAAATGTATAGACCCTATTGTCAAGTGTCAGAGATATATGTGAGAATAAGATTAACATACCAATACCAAAGGAACTTCAGATTGTCAATTGTAAATAGCATCCAGAACCAAGTTAAGTAATTTTTATGCTTGTTATTATTTTAATAAATGTGTCTGAAAATTAATCAAGTTCTGTTTAAAGTTGGTCACCGTCAATCTGCACTCTAAGCATGCAAGTGGCATTTCTATCGTCTGATCTAACGGCAGAAGATAAAAACGCCACGATAAGACCACGAGACATATTGCTGACACTCGCCTACTTTGTTAGAGCGACAAGTCAAGTAACCTCATGGTGTGTGTACCGAAGGTCTTACAGTATGCACACCACAGCCACCTTACAACGTTATTTAATTTGTGATTCTGACATGTCATTCAGAAGCCAAGTTAGACACTCTGATTCAATGTAGTTTCATAGCCACCATGATAAAACTATATGCACGCTCAACTAAAAAATTATGCTGATTCTCTGACACATTTCGATCTCACGAATTCATTGACTGATACCTTTCTCCTGGTACTACAAATTTCCGCCACGCTTATTTGCCCCCAGATGAAATCCTTAAATGCTTTTTCATGGAGTAGCATGTTCAGTAAAACTGCGCTGTATTTGATCAGGTAATATATAGCACTTGTCTTCTCCAAGATGTCCTGCTACCGCAGCTCGAATATCAGTTCATCGCATACAGCGCGCAAGCTCCTTGTTTCCAGATTACTAGGTGATGCAGGTAACAAAGGATAAAAATATTTTCCCTTGCGCAAATTGGACCTATTTGGTGTGATTTACCGTACTTTCGGTCTATACGGTACTCGGTTCATAGGTAGTATACGTGTTCAATATTAAAAAAAAAAAAAGTGTTCAAATGTGTTTGAAATCTTATGGGGCCTAACTGCTAAGGTTATCAGTCCCTAAGTTTACACACTACTTAACCTGAATTAACCTAAGGACAAACACAGACATCCATGCCCAAGGGAGGACTCGAACCTCCGCCGGGATCAGCCGCAAAGTCCATGACTGTAGCGCCCGAGACCGCTCGGCTAATCCCGCGCGGCTGTTCAATTGCGTTACTTCCGACTGACTCGCCCACTTTTCTGTTGCGCTTTATCCAGCTTTCCAGTTGATAGTTAAAAGTCAGATCGCGTTATCAATGGGGTTGTATTTTTGGTCATAAATTGTGTCCGGAACTTTATATCAACACACATGTGTTTTCCCGAGAGAAGTGGCAGCTCACAACCGTACGAATGTGATCCCCAAGCCTGAGCAGGCTCATACTCGTAACATCATGAGCCAGACGGACCCACCACCACTTGCCCACAGCAGGCCTGCCGGTCTGTTAGTGGCCCAGAACCCAGCGCCGTCCGAGTGGCGTGGCCGTATCTCTTGCTGCCTCCCGCGTTACCCACTGCTGCGCTTTGTAGCGGCCGGCGCCCTCACAGCGGGTGTCACGTGTTCGTTACCCCGCGAGTGCCAGCGCCAGCGGCAGTCTTTTGTGGTGGGCGGGCGACGCAGCGGACGCCTCTGACAGCGGTGACGCTTCATTAGGTCACAAAGGCCGGGCTTGAAATTTAATCACCCGTCCCCCCAGCCACTCCAATTCCGCAGACCCACTGCTCCCACGGTGCAGGGGCAGACCTTGCGCTGCTAACTCCATCTCTGGCTGCTATCTGGGTGTCAAACAAGGACCTGTCTGCCTCGCTCTGGAATACTGAATGTTCTTGCAGTAGGCAAAATACATAAATGTGACGGTTTTTTTTTCATAACCATAGCTGGGACTCTGTACTTGGTCGCCGAAAGATATCGCGCACGAAACATAGGTCTAACAAATCCTGGGACTGGTTCTTTCACTCGAGATTTTCGATACTTATCACTAAGACTCTGTTAAGTCATTCACTACCACTTTTCTTTCGGAGTGAAATAAATTGATCTATGCTTCTTTTAATTAATATCATAGTAAAAATGTCGTGTAACTAGGGCCTCCCGTCGGGTAGACCATTCGCTGGGTGCAAGTCTTTCGATCTGACGCCACTTCGGCGACTTGCGCTTCAAAGGGGATGAAATAATGATGATTATTAGGACAACACAACACTCAGTCCCTGAGCGGAGAAAAATCTCCGATCCAGACGGGAATTGAACACGGGCCCTTAGGAATGACATTCTGTTGCGCTGACCATTCAGCTACCGGGACCGGACCAACGTCGAAGTCATAAGTAACAATGCGAAAAAAACATATTTCCCCCAGTTTCGTATTCCAGCGCGAGTCGTGAGTGGACGTACGGGGCTATTCGTAGGTGTATTGGGTTTCAGATGACCACTGCGCGAAAAACACAAGACATACAAAAATTATAGAGAGAGAGTCTCTGGAAGTTGTAATTCACGTTACAAGTGCTCAGTGTGGGCACAGTTTGTGTCACTGCGAACAATGTGTGCTCGCAGTTCTTGGACACGAATTATCCGTGACGGCGCGACAGGTAAAACTTCGCAATCTGTTGACTCGGCTGCCTATCAGCAGGCGCAAACGAAATCGATGGGACAGTACTGAACGGGTAATTTGTCTGCACGCCTGCCCCTTAATGCAAATACGCCACCGCACGTATTACTAATCTAAACATGGTGAGATCCTCTTGCGAACCCATCGCGGGGCACACACGTCCCAATGCTAGTGAAAGGGGTAAATGGGTTGGTTGTTTTGGGGAAGGAGACCAGACAGCGAGGTCATCGGTCTCATCGGATTAGGGAAGGACAGGGAAGGAAGTCGGCCGTGCCCTTTGAAAGGAACCATTCCGGCATTTGCCTGGAGCGATTTAGGGAAATCACGGAAAACCTAAATCTGGATGGCCGGACGCGGGATTGAACCGTCGTCCTCCCGAATGCGAGTCCAGTGTCTAACCACTGCGCCACCTCGCTCGGTGGGTAAATGGGGAAGGGATGGAGAATACTGTGTTGGGACATGACTCTGAACTAACAGATTATACAGGCGTGTGCTCCATTGTCTTTCGATACTATACACTACAACAGAAATACTGAAGTATCCGAAAATGAGACAAAAGAATATCATCTCAGTAGACATTGTCTAAAAATTCTCGTCAGTGAAAAAATTGTGGACCGTGGTACACTCGCCTGTGTACCGCTGTCATGCGAACTAAGGCGACACAAGGCCTGATACAGAAACTAAGTGAGACTACAAGCACTACTAAGGCACTATATCTCGTAACGGATTGGTGTGCGACTCTTCTTAGAATTTTAATAATGCCCTTGCGCTACGATAGGTTTCAATTTGCTCGATAAAATCAGTGGCAGCAGATGAGCGGCTTACTAGAAGCGATAAAAATAACGATGTTTGGGCCTATAAAGAGAGTTAACCGATAATCCTTCTTCCCTCATACAGAAAGCAAATGAAACATTAAGAAGAGGTCCGTGGGAACGTGTTCTATAGTCAGTGAGACGAATGGTTGGTATTCATACTTCAGGCGTAAATGTTGCCCCAGCTGCTACGATTCGTGTACTCTACTCAATAAAAGAACGTTACACATGCAAGTCGGATCTGTATGCTCAAATGTATTTACGGTTACTAATTTCGACATATAAACTTGAAAAACTATAATGAATTCTACAGCACTTAGTATACTGAACTATCTCAGTTATTTTTAATACTGTGCTTCACATTGGAAATGCAAACTATTTTCGCGATATCGTAAAACACTCGGAGTTCTGTTAACAAGTGGCAGAAGAATCTACGAGCATATTCTCTGTTATTATCTGACAGAATACTCATAATATGATGACCTGGCGATGGCATTCTCTACCTTTAAAATCTTGACCGTTGGATTCATAGCAGTGGACAAACTGCACTCATATCGTTGCCATCCTCTAATTATTTCTGTACTTCTCGAACTATCGCTGCTCTCTTGCAGATGCATAACTAAGGCGTCTAGAAGTGGAGGAACTTAAGTGCAAAATTGGTTCAAATGGCTCTGAGCACTATGCGACTTAACTTCTGAGGTCATCAGTCGCCTAGAACTTAGAACTAATTAAACCTAACTAACCTAAGGACATCACACACATCCATGCCCGAGGCAGGATTCGAACCTGCGACCGTAGCGGTCGCTCGGCTCCAGATTGCAGCGCCTAGAACCGCACGGCCACTCCGGCCGGCACTTAAGTGCACCTCACCACATTTGGGAAAAAAATTAAGAGCAAAGCCCAGAATGAGATATTTATATAAAGTCAATGGTAAATTGGTGGGATGAAGTAAAGCAAGTCCATTACCACAGTGAAAATTAAGTGAGCAGATGACATGAACTCGACGTCAATAATTACGCGAAATATTACGTTCGTTTGTGTAAAGTACGAAGATTCCTATCTTCTTAAGCATGGCATGATAGGCCGTCATCACGATATGAAATAAATACTTGTAATAAAATTCCAACCGAGAACCGTCATTTCTTAAAGATTGGATATCACTTCACCAGATGATGACAAGTAAAATATCTGTCCAAACGTCACCCCTAATAGACTTCTCGAGAAGAATTCACCATTCTTCCCGAAAGTAATGACGGTACTGAGCTTCTCTTGACTTGCTTTCTTCTTGTTGAAAATGAAATGATGTGTTCCTTGAGAAAAGAATCTATAACTACTCATGCCTGTTCTTACTAACCACAACTTTTAAAAATTCGTGGGTATTATATGAAGTGTTGATCAGCTGCTGATTCAAAAATAATGAAAAATACCATTGTGATTTTTATTTATAATCAACAACTTTTACACTTGTTTGATGCCGTCTTCCAAACTACTATGGTTAACTACCACATTTGTCTCTACAGATCTTCCACCTCTCATAATGCTTATTACCTTTTATATTTTATATATTACCTTTTATTATATTATATTATATTATATTATATTATATTATATTATATTATATTATATTATATTATATTATATTATATTATATTACCTTTTATATTTTACACGTTGAGAACCATGTCTGTTTCTATTTTTTCCTCATCATTGCGCCAGATGTCAACTGTCCAGACGAAAGTTTCCCTATAATTATTTACATTTGTTGTTTTTCTACTACCTCTTAACTTCGTATATTAGACTGACGTAAAAAAAGAGACCGTAACCCCCCAAAATTTTTAATGTAGACTAATGAAAATCTGTCAAAACATTTCTCTACTCAACATATGGAAGTGATTACTAATTAACATTGCAAGATCACAGGTTAGTTTAAGTTAGAAATAAGCCATTGTAAATTTGAGACGCTGGTACATTAACAACCGGTGTAAACACCGGAATGATGAATGCAAGCATGCAAACGCGCATCCGTTCTGTTGATGAGGTGCGGGATGTCTGTTGGATGGAATTCCATGCCTCCTGCGCTTACTCGCTCAATACAGGGACGGTTAGTGCTGTTTATGGATGACATTGGAGTTGTCCGATGAAGTCACGTATGTGCTCGATTGGAGGCAGATCTACTGATCGAGCAGGCCAAGGCAATATGTCAACACACTATACAACATGTTGAGTTCCAACAGCGGCATGAGCGAGCGTTATCCTGTTCGAAAACACCCCCTCGAATGCTGTTCATAAATGGCAGCACAACAGGTCGGATCACCGGACTAACGTACAAATTTGCAGTCAGTGTGAGTGGAATAACGACGAGAGTGCTCCGGCTGTCATACGAAATACCACCCCGAAACGTAGCTTCAGGTTTAGGTGCAATGTGCGTAGCACGCTGACAGATTGGTTACAGGCTCTAACTGGGCTCCTCCTAAGCAACAAAAGGCCATCACTGGCACCGAGGCAGAACCAGCATTCATCACAAAACACAATCAAACCTCCGCCATGCCATGCAGTGAGCTCTCGGTAGACACCACTGAAGCCGCATCAGTGGTGATTTGGGGTCAGTGGAGTGCACACAGGGGCGTCTGGCTTGGAGCTGTCCTTGATGTGCTAATTTGTAACAGTACCTTGTCTCAACGTGGTGCGAACTGCTAGTCACAAGTGCAGCTGCAATTGCAGCAAGATGCTCTAGAGTCATATGTGGAACACAATGGTCTTCCCTTTCGGCAGTGCCACGAGGCTGTCCGGAGCCGGGTCTTCTTGCGACCGTACACTCACGTGACGACTGGTGCCAGCAATCATGTACAGTGGCTACATTCCTGCCAAAGTCTTTCGGCAGTATCGCAGAAGGAACAATCAGCTCATTGCAGCCATAAAACATGACCTCGTTCAAACTCAGGGAAGTGTTGTAATGCATATTTTGTCGCCTTAATGGCATTCTGAACTAACGTCAGCACACAGCGTCAAATCTCAAAGATAACTAACGCGCACGACTGTTACAGCGTGTATTTAAAGCACAACTGATTAACATCCTTATGATGACGCTGTTAGCACCACTCTTATGCGACTGGCACGAAATTTTAACAGACATCATCTTTCAGATGTAGAAACACGCCTACCGTATTTCGTTTAGGCAGCACAACTCCTTCTGAGTGATGCCATGTTTTATCCGTCAGTATATTTGTCCGCGTACCTAGTATCATATTTCTACAGGACAACAGGGAGACATCTACACAATGTTGTGTTTCGCATCGGATTTTCGAGTACTTCTTCCACTATCCTATTATCTATACATCAAACACCTAGAATTGTTTCATAGAAAACTGAACCAATCTCCTTCTGATGCATTTCTTGTATCAGATGTTCTTAATTAATCTTCCTTCCTAGATATGTAGTGGAATTCTTTTATTTATCTAACAATACTTTCACTGTTTTAAGGCTCTGTAAGTGCTAATTGTTCTTGGTAGGGGTCTGTATCAAATTCCTATTTTCTTTGTTATTATTACTGCAGTATGGCATGTATGCTGTTCACAAAATTAAGAAAATTTCGGAGGTCTTCCATAATAGGGATGTGTTGCCGAAGTTCTTTGCCTTGTGTCCGTCTGTGTATTCTTTTTTTATTTCTAAAGCTTTCTTCAAAACAAATAACTGTGGGGCTGAGTTGAAACTCTTTGAAACGAGCTTTATTAGAGGACTTGTTTTTCTTAATCTTTCACTTTTAAAATCTCCATTGGACTTCAGTTATTACCCTCGTTGTTTTCTCAATTGGAAACATTTTGATCCACTGTAAACTGTTGAAGGCCTCCTGCGGTTCCCCAAATACTGTGTAAATACCCTGGTATTACTTCATTCTTCATTCGATTACTAATATCGTGTCGGATCTCCTTTTGCACGGCGCAGTGCAGTGACTTCGCATGAATTCAAGCTAGTGGATGTCCCCTGCGGAAATATTGAATCATGCTGCCTCTATAAATGTCCATTATTGCGAAAGTGTTGCCATTGTATGTTTTTGTGTACAAACTGACCTCTCCATTATGTCCCATGAACGTCAAATGGGATTCATGTCAGCGATCTAGGTGGCCAAATAATCCGCTCCAATTATCCAGAATGTTCTTCAAACTAATCGCGGACAGTTGTGGCTCGGTGACATGATATTACTGTTTGGGAACGTGAAATGCAAAAACAGCTGCAAATGGTCTCCAAGTAGCCGAACAGTACTCTTTTCAGTCTCTGATCGATTCATTTGGATCAGCGGTTCCAGTTCATCCCAAGTAAACACAACCCACACCATTATCGAACCACCCACCACAAACTTGCACAGTGCCTTGTTGCCAACTAGGGTCCATGGCTTCGTGAGGTCTGTGTCACACTCGAACATTACCGTCTGTTCTTACCTAGTGAAATCGGGACTTGTGTGACCAGGTCACGGTTTTCAAGTCGTCTTGGGTCCAACCGATGTTGTCACGAGCCCAGGAGAGGCGCTGCAGGCTATGTCGTGCTGTTACCAAAGGCAATCTCGTTGATCGTCTGCTGCTGTAGACCATTAACGCCAAATTTCAGCGCCCTGTCCTAACGGATGCGTTCGTCGTATGTCCCACATTGATTTATGGAGTAATTTCGCACAGTGTTTCTTGTCTGTTAGCACTAACAACTCTACGCAAAAGCTGATGCTCTCGGTCGTTAAGTGAATGCCGTCGACAACTGTGTTGTTCGTGGTGAGATGCAATGCCTGAAATTTTGTATTCTCGGCATACTCTTGACACTGTGGATCTCGGAATATTGAATTCCCTACCTATTTCCCAAATTAATTTCCCACGTATTTAGATGCGACTATCATATCGCGTTCACAGTCTGCTGAGTCCCACGGCCATAATCACGGCGGAGAACTTTTCACTTGAATCACCTTAGTACAAATGACAACTCCGTTAATGCATTTCCCTTTTACGCATTATGTTCACGACAATACCGCCGTTAGTGCACGTGTACATCGCTGTCCCATGACTTTTGTCACATCCGTGTATATTCTCTGTTACCATACTGATCCTCATCCAGCACCTCTTCAATTTTTCTTTATCTTAAGAATATTAGTGTAGGCAGCAGATCGTAAGTGTGACGTACCACAATAATAATCCGATAGTTATCCTTTTTATTTGCTCCTGTCTTCTTCGGTGTTTCCCATAGATTTTAGTAGCTCAGAAGGTTTTAAAAAGGGTATAATTCGAGCTTAGATGCCACATTCCTCTGATGAACTTTCGATAGATGACACATTCTTGCTCTTTGTCTTATATTATTGTTGGTAACGCTTCCTCACAGTACATACATATGATGCGTTCCTATCATCTGTCTGCACTTTTTCTTCTGTATTCAACAATGTCATCTTACTTGAACCTACGCATGTATAGGATGACAATTACTGAACTATGTGAAATACAATCGTCGTAACTTCTGAACGGTTTGCTTTAGGGCGTTCAAACTGCGCGGTTGGCCGCGGGGAATGCTGGGAATTAGTATGCGCATGCATGGTTTGGTTTAGCGACGAAGCCAACTTTCATTTGGATGGGTTCATCAATAAGCAAAATATTCGCATTTGGGGGACTGAGAATCCGCATTTCGTGATCGAGAAATCTCTTCACTCTCCACGGGTCACCGTGTGGTGTGCAATGCTCAGCCACGGAATAATCGGTGCGAAATCCTTTGATGACACGTTAACTACCGAACAGTACGTGAAGGTTTTGGAAGATGATTTCATCCCCATTATTCACAGTGACCCTGATTTCGACAAGATGTGGTTCATGCAAGATGGAGCTCGACCCCATCGAAGCGGAAGCGCGTTTGATGCCCTGGAGGAGCACTTTGAGGACCTCATTCTG
Source organism: Schistocerca serialis cubense (assembly GCF_023864345.2). Taxonomy (NCBI): domain Eukaryota; kingdom Metazoa; phylum Arthropoda; class Insecta; order Orthoptera; family Acrididae; genus Schistocerca; species Schistocerca serialis. The sequence goes on from NC_064642.1 coordinate 338,222,787, forward strand.
GCTCTGGGGTACCCAGAAGCCATTGGCATGGGCTGACCGCCATATTCTCCGGGTCTGAACACATGTGACTCCTTTTTGTAGAGCTATATTAAAGTCAAGGTGTACAGCAAGAACCGCAAAACAGCCATTCAGAAGGTCATCGACAGCATCGATGTTCCGATACTTGAGCGCGTCATGCAGAATTTTGCTGTTCGTGTGGGTCACATCATCTCCAGTGATGGCACGCAGTCGAACATGTCATAACCTAAATCCGAATACCTGTCTGTAGTGACGATTACATGCTGAATAAAATGTGTTCAGGCCGCAGTTTGTAATTAATTTGCGTTTTTTTTTTCGTATAGTTCAGTAATTTTCACCCTGTGTGTTTTACTTATAACAGACAGTCTCGGTAGCGGTCAGCGATGATGGTATACATTCAAGGACTTTTCTGGGCTGCGTTTTATTTTCAAACTTCAGCCTTAAGTTTTACTCCTCGGTACGTATGTTTAGCTTTTCTCTTAATAGCAGTAATGTAAGTCTTCTAAAAATCTCCTTTTTGAAAAATATCTTTGAGAGAGGTCCTCTTATATACGCAGACACTGTTTTACAGCGATAAACAGTCTGCTACAGTCATATCATTCCGATCAAGCGTGTAGCTCTGGAATTGTACAATATGGTTTCCTTTTCTAATTAACATAAAGTTTTGGACTTTTAAGCCGAGTGAAGCTGTCGGAAAATCACGAACTCTCCCTGAAGTTAACTGCCATCATTTTCTCTTCACTTTCTAAAATTTCGATCTGTTTCCAATTTCTGGCGCGTCTCTTCCTCCTCTGTCATTATTTCGAAGCCAAATATTGTGACGCACAGGTATATCCTTCGGCTTCCATAAACGTCTCCTTTTTTCCTCAAATTAACATGTCGAATGTACGTGGTGAGTGTTCCTACCGTTTATAGCTTTTTGTTTGTGTGAGTTTCTTACGTTTATAAAATCAGATGTGTGAGAAGATGAAATCCATTGATGAAACTTCGGGACAATTAAATATGCCTTGGTCCGTCAGGTACTCCGTAGTTTTTCTTTCTTCTAGGAACATGGCACACTGTCCTTCGTCCTAAGATTATACTTCAGCACCTGTCCTCTCATAGCCCACCAAACACTAATACTGAAAATTTATACCATCGATCAGATTCGACCTAGCTGACACTGGGTTGAATATCAGCAAATTAACTTTCCTTAGCGATCTCGCTTGCGCAGCTGCTGCCTTATGAAGTACTTTATATTTATTGTCGAAATAAACTAAATATTAGTTCATTATTTAAAGAAAATATTCCACATTGGTTCTCTGTCAGAAGCTGTACGTGTGGTACAGTGAAACACAAATACGGCAAGGCAAGAAAACAAGCCAGTTTTCTTCAAGACTGTTGTAATTGCTATGCATTTCTTGAATTCCTAGAAATAAACAGACACGATCCTTTCCTATAGAGATGTTGTTTTTAAAGATACATGTCCTGTCACGCTAAGGACAATACAAGGGTACCGGCAGGAAGCGTACATTATCACCACTAATCACGGACACGTCGCCGACGGCGGTAGAAACAGAAGAAGAAGCGCATACTAACGAGCCATGGAATATATGTTTCCTGGTCGTGATTCATGCGTCTTGTCCTTACTCCGACACAAGACATGCGTCTCTCGTTTCATTCTTCCCAAGTCCATGGATATTAAGTAATGAAGGTAAACTACCAACAATTGTTGTGTTTACTCCTTTGAATATCGATGTAAGACAGCAGTCGCGTTACAAGTTAATCAGCAAAACAAACGACGTTACAAGATAATTATGTATATTGAAAGTTTTCTGGGTCATGCGCGTCTGAGACAACATACTATATTTCTTGCGTGATGAAAATGTCTCGTCCAAATGAGAGAAAATCTCTCAACTATTAGGGCTACATCGCAAATGCGGAATATTTGCCTTCTACTAGAGGCAGCATTAGACTTAATCCTTACCCATTGGACAGCTACATAGTCCCATTTGAAATTCCATTCAAATATCTGTTGGAAAAAGTCGATAGTCACGATCACAGTTTTACGAAAAATGACTTAGGGACAATCAGTTCAACTTGCACTGCTTATATGAATCCTTACTTTTTACACCTTGTTTGCATGCTACTAACGGTTCTCAATATCAAGGTCCTTCAGCATTAGGATGCTCATTTCTTGAGGCCAAGGAGAAATATTCCAAGCAGTTTCGACTATCGCCATATCAATTAATTTGTACCAAGAAGCGATAGCAATTCGAGAGGGTTTCTTCGATTTTGTCCTCATCCGGGGCTCCAGAAGCTGCTAATAGTATCAGGCATAAAATCAGATCGCAATCTATTGACATTTAAATGAGTGTCAAAATAATGGATCTTATGAGAAATTCATTTCAAAATAAATTAAGAGACTTGAGGCCTGTTCCCGTCCTGTACCCGTGGTCTAGGGGTAGCGTCTTTGATTCATAATCGAAACGACTTCCCCGCCGCCAAAAATCATGCGATTGTATGGGTCAAGGGATGGACAATCACCTACATGTATACTGATAGCGACAAATCACGCCTTGATTTCTGGCAGTACTTACAAACCGCCCACAGTCAAGTCGAACACCGACCGCGCTACCGCGCCTTCTTCGCCAATTACCTACACGCGATCCTTACGTCACCCCCGCTCAGTTGGATGGTGCCACACGCCGGCAGCACTCCCGCCCCCCTTGCTGACATCTGAGACTCCCCGCGCTACTTTATATATTCTTACCCACAGTGGAGTAGGCGCATGGACACGCGCCTCCTTTCGTTTATGCACTATACCAGAACACAGTGGTTTTTCCCTCACTCCACTGTATATTGCTTCACACCTCTTGCTTACATCAGGATTATTATTATTTTTTTTCCTACACCTTGTTCATAAAAACAAAAAAATTGCTCGCCTGGCACGAGTATAATGTCTTGTGTTATTTTCGCCGGAAGGATGGCATTTCTGTTGTATTTAAGTTTGTACCAATAAAGATCTTTTGTTAATTTACCCTGTTCCTGCTAAAAAAAAATCTTAATAATAAAATAAAAATAAATATAGAAGCTACTTTGAGGGAGTGATTCAGGGACGGGAGGGGGAGACATCGCGGCCGGGCCTAAAAAAAAAAATAAAATAAAATAAAAAAGGGGTAGCGTCTTTGATTCATAATCGAAACGACTTCGGTCCCGGGTTCGATCCCCGCCACTGCCTAAATTTTGATAAATAATCAGCATTGGCGGCCGAAGACTTCCGGCATAAGAAGTCAGCCTCATTCTGCCAACGGCCTTGTCAAAGAGGGCGGAGGAGCGGATAGAGGTTCAGGGCACTCTCTTGTCCTAAGGGTGGGAAACTGCCCCTAAAGGCGGAAGAATCGGCAATGATCAGCGACATGAGGATGCAGAAGGCAATGGAAACCACTGCATTAAAGACACGTAACGTGTATCCACAGGACATGTGGCCTGTAATTGAAGAAGTGTCATGATGATCTCTCCATTGGCAAAAGATTCCGGAATAGTCCCCCATTCGGATCTCCGGGAGGGGACTGCCAAGGGGGAGGTTACCATGAGAAAAAGATTGAATAATCAACGAAAGGATAACGTTCTACGAGTCGGGGCGTGGAATGTCAGAAGCTTGAACGTGGCAGGGAAACTAGAAAATCTGAAAAGGGAAATGCAAAGGCTCAATCTAGATATAGTAGGGGTCAGTGAAGTGAAGTGGAAGGAAGACAAGGATTTCTGGTCAGATGAGTATCGGGTAATATCAACAGCAGCAGAAAATGGTATAACAGGTGTAGGATTCGTTATGAATAGGAAGGTAGGGCAGAGGGTGTGTTACTGTGAACAGTTCAGTGACCGGGTTGTTCTAATCAGAATCGACAGCAAACCAACACCGACAACGATAGTTCAGGTATACATGCCGACGTCGCAAGCTGAAGATGAACAAATAGAGAAAGTGAATGAGTATATTGAAAGGATAATGCAGTATGTAAAGGGGGACGAAAATCTAATAGTCGTGGGCGACTGGAATGCAGTTGTAGGGGGAGGAGTAGAAGAAAAGGTTACAGGAGAATATGGGCTTGCGACAAGGAATGAAAGAGGAGAAAGACTAATTGAGTTCTGTAACAAGTTTCAGCTAGTAATAGCGAATACCCTGTTCAAGAATCACAAGAGGAGGAGGTATACTTGGAAAAGGCCGGGAGATACGGGAAGATTTCAATTAGATTACATCATGGTCAGACAGAGATTCCGAAATCAGATACTGGATTGTAAGGCGTACCCAGGAGCAGATATAGACTCAGATCACAATATAGTAGTGATGAAGAGTAGGCTGAAGTTCAAGACATTAGTCAGGAAGAATCAATACGCAAAGAAGTGGGATACGGAAGTACTAAGGAATGACGAGATACGTTTGAAGTTCTCTAACGCTATAGATACAGCAATAAGGAATAGCGCAGTAGGCAGTACAGTTGAAGAGGAATGGACATCTCTAAAAAGGGCCATCACAGAAGTTGGGAAGGAAAACATAGGTACAAAGAAGGTAGCTGCGAAGAAACCACACGGGTAACAGAAGAAATACTTCAGTTGATTGATAAAAGGAGGAAGTACAAACATGTTCCGGGAAAATCAGGAATACAGAAATACAAGTCGCTGAGGAATGAAATAAACAGGAAGTGTAGGGAAGCTAAGACGAAATGGCTGCAGGAAAAATGTGAAGACATCGAAAAAGATATGATTGTCGGTAGGACAGACTCAGCATACAGGAAAGTCAAAACAACCTTTGGTGACATTTAAAGCAACGGTGGTAACATTAAGAGTGCAAAGGGAATTCCACTGTTAAATGCAGAGGAGAGAGCAGATAGGTGGAAAGAATACATTGAAAGCCTCTATGAGGGTGAAGATTTGTCTGATGTGATAGAAGAAGAAACAGGAGTCGATTTAGAAGAGATAGGGGATCCAGTATTAGAATCGGAATTTAAAAGAGCTTTGGAGGACTTACGGTCAAATAAGGCAGAAGGGATAGATAACATTCCATCAGAATTTCTAAAATCATTGGGGGAAGTGGCAACAAAACGACTATTCACGTTGGTGTGTAGAATATATGAGTTTGGCGATATACCATCTGACTTTCGGAAAAGCATCATCCACACAATTCCGAAGACGGCAAGAGCTGACAAGTGCGAGAATTATCGCACAATCAGCTTAACAGCTCATGCATCGAAGCTGCTTACAAGAATAATATAAAGAAGAATGGAAAAGAAAATTGAGAATGCGCTAGGTGACGATCAGTTTGGGTTTAGGAAAAGTAAAGGGACGAGAGAGCCAATTCTGACGTTACGGCTAATAATGGAAGCACGGCTAAAGAAAAATCAAGACACTTTCATAGGATTTGTCGACCTGGAAAAAGCGTTCGACAATATAAAATGGTGCAAGATAAGTCCGGCTTTCGCCGCCGTGCAGTGCGGACGTGTTGCTGTTTCCGCCTGCGAAGCACGCGCGCTCGCTGTTGTTTACATTTCCGCGGCAGTCACTTACGTGTACTAGAACCATGGCCAACCGTTTTAGAAAATCCACTTTACGATTCACCTTCTGCAACGACTACGCACGACCAAAGGCCTTGGAAGTGGAACGCTTCCTACGCGACGTTGCTAAGATCCCAGCTTCCGATATCTTGGGCATCCATTTGTCCATATTAAGCAGTACGGTATACGTCAAAGTCGTCAATGACGTGGTATGTGAACGAATACTTCGTGACACCAACCATGGCTTACGCTTTTGCCACACCGACGGCAATGTCGGAGCGGTCACCGTCGACCATGTCGGCTTAGGAATGCGCACCATACGAGTTTTCGAACTCCCGTTCGAGCTCCCGGCGGAAGACGTTATCGCGGCTTTCCGCCCATATGGCACTGTACATGGCCACACTGCCGAACGCTGGGCGCAATTCCAAACGTACCCCGTTCTTAACGGTGTACGGCAGATCACCATCGATCTCCATCGCCACGTGCCATCTTACCTGCAAATTAGCGGGTGCCGCGCGGTTGTCATATACGACGGCCAACCCAAGACCTGTTCTGGGTGCGGCAAAGAAGGCCACCTCAGATCTGAGTGTCTTCAGCGACGAATCACCCAATTGCCAGCCGCTACCGTGACACCTCCGGCTCCGACGACGGTTTTACCGGTCACCTACGCATCGGCGCTCTCTTCTCCTCCCACCGGCCGCCGCCCGTCGGCCCACGTACCGGTGACCCTGCCAGCTGCTACGGATACCGCCGGGGCCGGCACGTCGCGCTCGAAGCCTGACGCTACTCCGGCGCCACTACCAACAGCGACGACTTCCGACCCCCACCCGCACGACCATATGGACGCCCCGTCAATTGACGTTCCCGCGACGGCCTTCCTCTCGGAGCGACGCGACTCTCTTCCGTCTTCCGACACGGAGGGACGAACCCGCAAACAACGTTCACCTAAGAGGCGCAAGAGGCGGCGCCATACGGTCTCGGAACGAGACGGATCATCTCCCCCTGATGCTGCAGATGCCGTCCGACCCGACGAGGCCTCGGAGAACCTACACGACGACACGAATGACGACAACATAACGCCGACTGTGGCTGTGTCGATGCCTACTCTACTGGCTCGCACAGGTGCTCCTGAACCAATGGACTCCACCGCTGCGACTGCCGCCGAGACGTCCTCCGCCCCTACGACCGACGTGGAACATACGACCATCACCACGACAGCGCCTTCAATGGTGTGGAGTGAGGACGTCGATGAGGACCCGGACCATACTTTGGGGACAGAGTTACCCCAGATGGAAGAATCGTTACGCCGCTGATAACGCCGTCAGGTGGCGTACGGCACGACTCGCCGTTGCCTCGCCCCTCATCGTTCTCCGCCGGTGGAGTACCCCTCCACGGCGGAGTACGGCTCCAAACCTACCGAATAGCAACGATCAACACTAACACCATTAGCTTACCGGTAAAACTTCAACTGCTGCGAGAGATGATATGGGCGTCAGACGTCGATATCGCACTACTACAGGAAGTACACTTGGCCACACTTCCAGACGTCGCGGGATATAACACTTATCCTTCTCCTGGTGACCACCTGGGACGCGGCGTAGCTATGTACGCCAGAGAAGGCATTCCAGTGACCGATCTCACGTACCTTCCATCTGCCAGAGGCATGGCCATCACCGTCATGGGGACGCGTATCGTCAACATTTACGCTCCGTCAGGCTCCACCCGCAGACGCGACAGGGCCCTCTTCTATTCAGAAGAAATCGCTCCTTTGTTTCTTGGACGCTGCGACCATTACTTGCTTGGGGGTGATTTTAATTGTGTCTTGCACCCTAAAGATCAAGTGCCCCACTACAACACCTGTCAAGAACTGCGTCTTGTCGTCCGAGATCTGTTGCTCCGCGACACTTGGGAAGTTCAGCACGGCGACGCACCTGGACATACTTACCAGACGAGTCACTCCGCGAGCCGCCTTCATAGAATTTACGTCTCTCGGGAACTCACACCTGCAGTCCGAGGTGCGGAACTTTGGCCATTGGCCTTTTCGGACCACTGCGCCTACATCTGCAACATTCTCTTCCCCAAGCAAGTGATCTGGCTTAGTCGTGCACCGTGGAAGCTAAACACCACCCATCTTAATGATCCCGAATGTCTTCAACGTGTTACCGAGACATGGGCCACCTGTGAACGTCGCTTACCTACATACTGCACGACCTTGACCTGGTGGCTGGAATGTGCCAAACCTGCCATTCGACGTACTTTGATTCAGTATGGAAAGGAAGTAGCTGCGTGGCGCCGGCACACTACCGACTATTTCTACGCCGTTCTCCGCGACCTGGACGCCCAACCGCCCACCCCCGACACCCAGAGGGAACGCAGCAGGATTAAGGCGCAAATTGTAACGTTGACAGGCCGTAGACTGCAGGGGGCTATGGTGCGAACCCGATGTCAAGATTCGGCGGAACAAGAACATCCCAGCATGCATCATATCGTCTCCGATAGGAAACATCGACGACAACAACTCATCACCGAGATCAACACCTGTCACGGCCAGCACGTCACTTGCCAGGCCGAAATCGTCGGTGCCTTTGTCGACCACTACCGCACAATGTACCAGGAGGAGACCACCAACAACCACGCTGAGGAGTCTGTGTTACCACACGTAACTCTCACCCTCACCAACGACGAAGCGGACGAGATGATGGAGCCAATTACGCGTGACGAAGTCCACGATGCCATCAAAAAAGGCGCTCTGAATAAGTCACCTGGTGTCGACGGATTGCCGATAGAATTTTATCGCGCTTTCCTCACACTAATGGCGTCACGGTGGACAATGATGTTCCACGAACTGCTGACGATGGGGAACGCCGTACCGCCGTCCTTCGTCACGGGGCTTATTATACCCATCCACAAACCGACACCAGGCGTGACGACAGCACATTACCGTCCCCTGACCTTGCTAAAGGCAGACTATAAAATTTTTACACGCCTACTGGCAACGCGATGCCGCAAGGTCCTGCCTAGCATTCTATCCCCGGAACAGACAACTCCGGGGGGCTCAGTTAATATACAAACGGCCACAGGAGAATGTCGCGATTTAATTGCACTGGCAGCGGCGTGCAAACTCCGCGCCGCAGTGGTTGCCATTGATTTTGACAGCGCATTCGACAAAGTGCGGCATCTTTTTCTCTTCTCAGTGATGAACCGCATGGGTTTTCCACCAGCCTTTATCGACGTGATCCGGCGCCTGTACGGCACCGCCGAATCGCTGATTCAGGTTAATGGCCGTGTGGCGGGACCAGTGGCGATCCGGCGTTCCGTACGGCAAGGCTGCCCACTTTCGACCCTACTCTATGCCATAAGCCTGGAGCCACTCATCGGGAGTCTGACGAGCCACCTTTCTGGTCTCACCTTGCGACAGCACAGTTTTAAATGTCGTGCGTATGCGGACGACCTCCTCCTCTTGATCCGCTCACGGAGTGAAACACACGCGGTACTTGATTTGGTATCAACGTACGGCACTGCAGCGGGCAGTACCATGAATGTGGCTAAATCCGCGGCGATGCCCATTGGACGCGGCCTCTCACACGACGACTTAGCACCTCTCCCGTGTGTACAAAAACTACGATACCTTGGTATCATTTTCACCTCCACCGTACGCCGCTCCGCTGCCATCAATTTTCGGCGTGCACTGCAAACTATCCGCACGACGGTGAGACAAAATCTTCTCCGACGACTCGATTCTTTACAACGTGTCCAATCCCTCAATCAACATGTGGCGTCCAGGATGGTCCACATCGCACAGGTCCTTCCGCTGCCGTCAACAATTGGACGCAGCCTCCAGGCTGCCTTCGGATACTTCCTTACGGCCGGTACGCTCTTTAAGGTCCGCTACGACACGCTCACCCTTCCCACGCGAGCGGGAGGCCTCGGCCTTGTCAACGTGCGACTCCGAGCGGCGTCCTTGTACATGTCCACCATGCACAAGCAGTGGCACAGGGGCACCTCCCTTACGCGCAGCTTGCTGGAAATTCTTGTACCCGCAACCATAACACCACCAGTACCAGTAGGACACATCAAGCACCATCTGGCGCACATTTCTGATTTCATCGTCGACTTCAGTTACACTCACACACACTTACCGACCACGCGTTCTCCTCAACCTAAAGATTTTTACACCCCACTGCTTCGTTCCATATCCAGCAACAATATTGAAGTGAGACATCCATCCAAGCGGTGGCCCACGGTTTGGCGTCATATCCACCAGCCTTTTCTTCCCTCCCACGTCCGGGCAAAATGGTACCACGTCGCAAATGAAAAATTCGCCACAAATCATCGCCTTCACGCCATCGGACTACTGGACTCTCCACTTTGTTCCATTTGCCACCTCGTGGATGACGATGTCCATCGACTGACTTGTGCTGCCACCAGTGACGTCTGGAAACTGGCCCGACAGTTCGTTGCCTGTTACCTCCGTGTTCCGCCGGACTCGATTGACCCATGGACTTCTATCCATCCCGAGAATACTTATTTCCCCGCCGCCAAAAATCATGCGATTGTATGGGTCAAGGGATGGACAATCACCTACATGTATACTGATAGCGACAAATCACGCCTTGATTTCTGGCAGTACTTACAAACCGCCCACAGTCAAGTCGAACACCGACCGCGCTACCGCGCCTTCTTCGCCAATTACCTACACGCGATCCTTACGTCACCCCCGCTCAGTTGGATGGTGCCACACGCCGGCAGCACTCCCGCCCCCCTTGCTGACATCTGAGACTCCCCGCGCTACTTTATATATTCTTACCCACAGTGGAGTAGGCGCGTGGACACGCGCCTCCTTTCGTTTATGCACTATACCAGAACACAGTGGTTTTTCCCTCACTCCACTGTATATTGCTTCACACCTCTTGCTTACATCAGGATTATTATTATTTTTTTTCCTACACCTTGTTCATAAAAACAAAAAAATTGCTCGCCTGGCACGAGTATAATGTCTTGTGTTATTTTCGCCGGAAGGATGGCATTTCTGTTGTATTTAAGTTTGTACCAATAAAGATCTTTTGTTAATTTACCCTGTTCCTGCTAAAAAAAAAATCTTAATAATAAAATAAAAATAAATATAGAAGCTACTTTGAGGGAGTGATTCAGGGACGGTAGGGGGGAGACATCGCGGCCGGGCCTAAAAAAAAAAATAAAATAAAATAAAAAAAAGGGGTAGCGTCTTTGATTCATAATCGAAACGACTTCGGTCCCGGGTTCGATCCCCGCCACTGCCTAAATTTTGATAAATAATCAGCATTGGCGGCCGAAGACTTCCGGCATAAGAAGTCAGCCTCATTCTGCCAACGGCCTTGTCAAAGAGGGCGGAGGAGCGGATAGAGGTTCAGGGCACTCTCTTGTCCTAAGGGTGGGAAACTGCCCCTAAAGGCGGAAGAATCAGCAATGATCAGCGACATGAGGATGCAGAAGGCAATGGAAACCACTGCATTAAAGACACGTAACGTGTATCCACAGGACAAGTGGCCTGTAATTGAAGAAGTGTCATGATGATCTCTCCATTGGCAAAAGATTCCGGAATAGTCCCCCATTCGGATCTCCGGGAGGGGACTGCCAAGGGGGAGGTTACCATGAGAAAAAGATTGAATAATCAACGAAAGGATAACGTTCTACGAGTCGGGGCGTGGAATGTCAGAAGCTTGAACGTGGCAGGGAAACTAGAAAATCTGAAAAGGGAAATGCAAAGGCTCAATCTAGATATAGTAGGGGTCAGTGAAGTGAAGTGGAAGGAAGACAAGGATTTCTGGTCAGATGAGTATCGGGTAATATCAACAGCAGCAGAAAATGGTATAACAGGTGTAGGATTCGTTATGAATAGGAAGGTAGGGCAGAGGGTGTGTTACTGTGAACAGTTCAGTGACCGGGTTGTTCTAATCAGAATCGACAGCAAACCAACACCGACAACGATAGTTCAGGTATACATGCCGACGTCGCAAGCTGAAGATGAACAAATAGAGAAAGTGAATGAGGATATTGAAAGGATAATGCAGTATGTAAAGGGGGACGAAAATCTAATAGTCATGGGCGACTGGAATGCAGTTGTAGGGGGAGGAGTAGAAGAAAAGGTTACAGGAGAATATGGGCTTGCGACAAGGAATGAAAGAGGAGAAAGACTAATTGAGTTCTGTAACAAGTTTCAGCTAGTAATAGCGAATACCCTGTTCAAGAATCACAAGAGGAGGAGGTATACTTGGAAAAGGCCGGGAGATACGGGAAGATTTCAATTAGATTACATCATGGTCAGACAGAGATTCCGAAATCAGATACTGGATTGTAAGGCGTACCCAGGAGCAGATATAGACTCAGATCACAATATAGTAGTGATGAAGAGTAGGCTGAAGTTCAAGACATTAGTCAGGAAGAATCAATACGCAAAGAAGTGGGATACGGAAGTACTAAGGAATGACGAGATACGTTTGAAGTTCTCTAACGCTGTAGATACAGCAATAAGGAATAGCGCAGTAGGCAGTACAGTTGAAGAGGAATGGACATCTCTAAAAAGGGCCATCACAGAAGTTGGGAAGGAAAACATAGGTACAAAGAAGGTAGCTGCGAAGAAACCACACGGGTAACAGAAGAAATACTTCAGTTGATTGATAAAAGGAGGAAGTACAAACATGTTCCGGGAAAATCAGGAATACAGAAATACAAGTCGCTGAGGAATGAAATAAACAGGAAGTGTAGGGAAGCTAAGACGAAATGGCTGCAGGAAAAATGTGAAGACATCGAAAAAGATATGATTGTCGGTAGGACAGACTCAGCATACAGGAAAGTCAAAACAACCTTTGGTGACATTTAAAGCAACGGTGGTAACATTAAGAGTGCAAAGGGAATTCCACTGTTAAATGCAGAGGAGAGAGCAGATAGGTGGAAAGAATACATTGAAAGCCTCTATGAGGGTGAAGATTTGTCTGATGTGATAGAAGAAGAAACAGGAGTCGATTTAGAAGAGATAGGGGATCCAGTATTAGAATCGGAATTTAAAAGAGCTTTGGAGGACTTACGGTCAAATAAGGCAGAAGGGATAGATAACATTCCATCAGAATTTCTAAAATCATTGGGGGAAGTGGCAACAAAACGACTATTCACGTTGGTGTGTAGAATATATGAGTTTGGCGATATACCATCTGACTTTCGGAAAAGCATCATCCACACAATTCCGAAGACGGCAAGAGCTGACAAGTGCGAGAATTATCGCACAATCAGCTTAACAGCTCATGCATCGAAGCTGCTTACAAGAATAATATAAAGAAGAATGGAAAAGAAAATTGAGAATGCGCTAGGTGACGATCAGTTTGGGTTTAGGAAAAGTAAAGGGACGAGAGAGCCAATTCTGACGTTACGGCTAATAATGGAAGCACGGCTAAAGAAAAATCAAGACACTTTCATAGGATTTGTCGACCTGGAAAAAGCGTTCGACAATATAAAATGGTGCAAGCTGTTCGAGATTCAGAAATAAGTAGGGGTAAGCTATAGGGAGAGACGGGTCATATACAATATGTACAACAACCAAGAGGGAATAATAAGAGTGGACGATCAAGAACGAAGTGCTCGTATTAAGAAGGGTGTAAGACAAGGCTGTAGCCTTTCGCCCCTACTCTTCAATCTGTACATCGAGGAAGCAATGATGGAAATAAAAGAAAGGTTCAGGAGTGGAATTAAAACACAAGGTGAAAGGATATCAATGATACGATTCCCTGATGACATTGCTATCCTGAGTGAAAGTGAAGTAGAATTAAATGATCTGCTCAACGGAATGAACAGTCTAATGAGTACACAGTATGGTTTGAGAGTAAATCGGAGAAAGATGAAGGTAATGAGAAGTAGTAGAAATGAGAACAGCGAGAAACTTGGCATCAGGATTGATGGTCACGAAGTCAATGAAGTTAAGGAATTCTGTTACCTAGGCAGTAAAATAACCAATGACGGACGGAGCAAGGAGGGCATCAAAAGCAGACTCGCTTGGCAAAAAAGGCATTTCTGGCCAAGAGAAGTCTACTAATATCAAATACCGGCCTTAATTTGAGGAAGAAATTTCTGAGGATGTACGTCTGGAGTACAGTATTGTATGGTAGTGAAACATGGACTGCGGGAAAACCGGAACAGAAGAGAATCGAAGCATTTGAGATGTGGTGCTATAGACGAATGTTGAAAATTAGGTGGACTGATAAGGTAAGGAATGAGGAGGTTCTACGCAGAATCGGAGAGGAAAGGAATATGTGGAAAACACTGATAAGGAGAAGGGACAGGATGATAGGACATCTGCTAAGACATGAGGGAATGACTTCCATGGTACTAGAGGGAGCCGTAGAGGGCAAAAACTGTTGAGGAAGACAGAGATTGGAATACGTCAAGCAAATAACTGAGGACGTAGGTTGCAAGTGCTACTCTGAGATGAAGAGGTTGTAACGTCCCCTTTGAACAATTTACACATGACTGTGCTTAAACTGACACACAATATTTTTAGCGCAACGCAATCTGACTTTCAAAAATCCCTACAACAAATGGCCCTGACTTACATTAACCTACACGTTTCACAAATCACTTACCTCACAAAAATCTTCGTTACTCGAACTACTGCAGTACAGCGAGCGCCACTACTGCCAGCTAAATAAGAGATTCAAACTAAGGAAGGCACTAACTACTGATAGACATAGTTAGCAAATGAAAGATTTTAATAGAGAACAAACACTGTATTTACCTTAATAGTCATATTATATATAGCAGTTCATGACAGTCTTACAAATTTCAAAACTCCGCCATCTCTCTCCCCACATCCATCACTGACGGCGGCTCACCTCCAACTGCGCAACACTACGCGCTGTTCACATCCAGCTGCCGCTGCCCAACACTACAATGGCAGACAACAATGCAAACTAGCCACAGACTGCACACAGCACAGCCAGTGATTTTCATACAGAGCGCTACGTAACATTGCCAATAAGAAAACCTAAACAGCATACTTACAAGGTTAGCACAGGAAAGGAATTCGTGGCGGGCCGCATCAAACCAGTCAGTAGACTGATGACAAAAAAAAAAAAAATAACGTAGGTTACTCAGCCATCGTCCAATATTATGATATGGATAATGGTCAGTGCTACGCAGCGTTGAAACCGCAGGGATCCAGTAACTAAACACTCCGCGCTCGTTTCGAAAACTTCAAGTGAGTGGGAAGCTGAAAACTAACTTGGGGCGAATGCGTACCATTCACGGTTCAGCTCCTTCCCACTTACATCAGATGGACATAAAGAATAACCCTTTCTGTTATTGTCAGATGAAAAAAGGGGATGTAAAGTATTTACGGTTTTCCTGCATTTCTTCGAATCACAGCAGAACTCCTACCTGAAAAACCTTGTAAAACTGAAGATGTCTCTTGCAGCAAGTGCTCGTTTTTAATTGTATCATCAAGACACCAAGGTTACAAAGCTCTTTTTCATTTTGGAAGACATGATTATGCGTCTTTATGAAATTTAGTGCACTATTTGTGGTTCAATGTATACTTTAATTGAGACGTGGGACCTAGGGGAAGCAGGAAAGGTATGGACGGGGCTTAATCAATTACCGTTGGTTGCACAGACAGCACATACACTTTATTTTAAAAAAACTCTCAACAATCATTTTTGAAAAGATTTTACTACACTGGTGGATGAAAGTCTTATTAGAAGAACTGCAAGTTATTGTCGGCTGAAGGCCACAAGCAATGTTACACAGAATCAACGGTTGATGGAGTGATTGAGAAAGTTCAAGGTTATTCGTCGGCTGAAGGCCAGAAGCAACTTCAAATATACACAACGGCTGAAGGCCTGAATTACCAATAAGGTGGACAATTACACGTTAAAAATATCCAAAACCCTTTTTACAATCTTAATAACTGTAACAAATTATAGTGATGGCTGAAGGCCTTACCAAGACAGAACTGAAACTATTTGCTGGCTGAAAGCCACAAGCATTGTTACAAACAATTAATGGCTGAAGGCCAGCAGCAATTTCAGAATACACAACGGCTGAAGGCCTGAATTACAAGTGATGGAGGAAGTTACACATTAAAAAATACTAAGATATTTTCTTCTTAACAGTCAAACGGTAGCAAGCTATAGTAACGGCTGAAGGCCTTATTAAAAAAAAATTGCAAGTTATTGGTCGGCTGAAGGCTACACACAATGTTACAGACAATCAACGTCTGAAGGCCTGATTAAGAAGATTGAAAATTATTCATGGGCTGAAGTCTACAAGCAATTTCAGAATATACAACGGCTGAAGGCCTGAATTACACATAAGGTGGACAATTACGCTTAAAAAATACTAAAACCCTTTCTAACAATCTTAATAACTTGCAACAAGCTATAGTGATGGCTGAAGACCTCACTAAAACAGGATTGAAAATTATTGTTTGGCTGAAGGCCACAAGCAATGTTACAAACAATTAACGACTGAAAGGCTGATTAAGAAAGGATTCAAAATTATTGGGGGCTGAAGGTCACAAGCAATCTTCAGAATATTCGACGGGTGAAGGCCTGAATTACAAGTAAGGAAGGCAGTTGCATGTTAAAGAAATAAAACCTTTTTAAAACAATCTTAACGAACGGAAACAGGCTATAATGACGGCTGCAGGCCTTGTTAAGAGAAAATTGAAAATAATTTGTTGGCTGAAGGCCACCAGCAGTGTTACACATAATTAACAGCTGAAAGCCATAATTACAAGTGGGGAAGGCTATAAGATGTTAAAACATTAGAGTAAATTTTAAACAATTATGCCAACTTGTCCAAATAAGATGGAGTGATCCACAGACAGTGCTTCCTGGATCGACCTGAGGAAGATGACTACAGTTGTGTAAGCGGTGAGACAGGCAGCCAGGTGTTGTACTCACGTAACAGGATGACAACTCACACTAGGGGTTCCTTAAGCGCCGACCGACCGAGACGGACAGCACTACGTCTTCAGAAACACACCCAAGGCTAAGGGAAGCGCTAGAACCAAGGTAGACCTCCAAAACACATATGCACAGTACAATTCAAGAGGCTGTCGAACTACACGCCGTATCGGACAGCATCAACACGATGAGGAAAGGTACACTGCCAGAAGAGTATGCTAACCTGCAGGGCAGGTAACTGGGGCGTTAGCGGCCACAAGGCAGAAAATACCGCTGGTTGCTCTTCACTAATAAGAATAATACTAAATCCAAACCAACATCAAGGAGTAAAAGGCAGCTAATAACTTCCGCCAACCTGACAGACTCCACTTGTTGCGGTTGGTCTCACTGACCCTGGGAGCAGCAACTCGCAAACAACAGCGAGATCTCAAACAGTGGAGATTTCAGAACTGGACACGGTTCACTCAACTTCAAACGTCCTGGGTTCAGTCGTCTGCTACAGCCCCTCGGCCCGGCAGTGCCTGCATGCCGCCAGCGGCCCCAGCCTGCCCGCGCGCTGCAGACCTCCTCGCTGCTCCGTCCAAAGCCCCCTGCCT
Organism: Schistocerca serialis cubense; assembly: GCF_023864345.2. Classification (NCBI taxonomy): domain Eukaryota; kingdom Metazoa; phylum Arthropoda; class Insecta; order Orthoptera; family Acrididae; genus Schistocerca; species Schistocerca serialis. The sequence continues at coordinate 338,239,860 of NC_064642.1, forward strand.
CGCACACACGACCACCCAGCATGCACCCAGCATATAACTAACTGCACATTAAAAACCACACAAGATACACGCGGATCAGCGAAGACAATTCCACAATGTCTCAAACAATACTAAAACCAGTCACTGCGAAACAAACAGAAGCGGTCGGAAACCAAATGCACGCCGTCCACTGCGACGACCGACCGAACGACCAACCAACGGTCGTCCCTCTCAAGTCAGGCTCGAAATAGATCCCAGTATAAATCGTCAACTGACAACTTATTGCCGTGAGGGGACTTCGACGGCTGGAAACACACACACAAGTGAAAGTTGCACTACTGGAATATCACGGTCCATTCGACTAAAACTCGGTGAATCCGGTCCTTGACGTGGTCGTGCACTCTCGTGACCACATCCTTCTGTCGGACAGTGCGTGTGTGTCTCCAGCGGTCGGGAAAGTACTGGCTGTCCGGACCTCAGTGCTGCTCCGTCCCTACTTCTTTAGCTCAGCACACGACGACCCGGAAGTACTAGAGGCCGCTTCAGAGATGGTACCACAGTACGCGCTATCGATAATCGCTGCTGCTGCCCTTCACGGACAGACAAGCGAGCAAACGTAGCGGCGGCAGTGAACACACTAAGAAAACAAGACGCCACTTTCGCCATTACAAGATGCCAAGCTATGGACGGCATCAACAAGGACCGCACACGGCTCGCTAATCTTGAAGTGAATGTTCTCTATTAAATTCTTTTTATATATTCTTCTTTGTTTATAGTTTGCACCATGTCAATATTATTTAGGTGCAAGCAATGGTTAATTTCTAAAATGTTTGGTGCCGGAACGCACCTCTTCAACTATTAAACCTACTGCGCTCTTCCCCCATTCCGTCCCGCCGGCCGCGGTGGTCTAGCGGTTCTAGGCGCTCAGTCCGGAACCGCGGGACAGCTACGGTCGCAGGTTCGAATCCTGCCTCGGGCATGGATGTGTGTGATGTCCTTAGGTTAGTTAGGTTTAATTAGTTCTAAGTTCTAGGCGACTGATGACCTCAGAAGTTAAGTCGCATAGTGCTCAGAGCCATTTGAACCTCTTAGTTTGGTCCCTTTAATCTTTAACCCAACCAACCAACCAACCGCCCCCCCCCCTCCCCCCACCACCCACCCACCCACCCATACACACACACACACACACACACACACACACACACACACACACACACACACACACACACACACAGCCTTAAAAATCACAAGTTTCGATATTTAAAACATGTGGTAAAACTTACAATGAGAAATTATTTTTTACAAAATGCTATCCTGAAATTCAGGTTTTTGTAACATAATTTTTATAATAAAAACAATAAAACCGCAAGATTTAATATAAACAACAGGTGCTATACCGTCTGTCTCCGTAGCAGCATCATAATCGTGATTTAATACACGTATACTATTTTAAATCTCCAGTGCTGACTTGTTCCATTAATTTCGAAAAATGATATCTGGGAGGTGCCGAAATACCTTTAAGCCCTGGCTCTAAGTATTGTGCCATATGTATACTGGAAAGTAACCCTAAATCATTGTACAGACTCTTTATCTTGAAACACAGCAGGCAAGTTAGCATGTCTATTACTTTAATTTTGATGTCGGTTTAGTAAGTTAGAGAAAGAGAAAGGTGGGAATTGCAATAAGTAAATATGTATCAAAGATATTGGGCCACACTGGCTGGTACTACGGTGCAATATGTAGTTTCCTTTCTTTAATGTGGTGAAGGACTCGCTGTTTTCTGATTGAGTTTGCGTATGTGGGATGACACAACGTGTTGGAGCTGAGATTAGGGAACAGAAAATGTGACTGAGACCTAGTGGTCAGGGGAAGGCAGGATTCGGTTACGATTGTGGGCGGGGCCGTAATCACTTACTATTGGTTTTAGAGTTACACACAATTTATTTTAAATCAGTAATTCCAGACTCAACAATAAATTTTAAAAAATACCACACGTTATTAATGAAGGAATAAGCAAGTGTAAAAAATAGTGTTTTCAGTGAGTTACAATTTAGCAAATCACCATTAAATTCAGATACAACAGATAATGTTTTAAAAAGTAAGCCACTGTTATCTGGGCAGAAGGCCTTACACGCCAGGAATGGCAATAAATTAAGAATTGATTACAACTCGCCGCAACTTATAAATTAAAGGTACTGAAATGTTAAAGGCAAGTCGCCACAAACACGGCAGAAGGCATCAGACGCCAGGAATGGCAGTAAATAAGGTTTTACGGCTTACTGCTAAAATACAGATACCACATAGGATTTTAAAGCAAATGACCACAATCACGGCTGAAGGCCTTACACGCCAGGAAGGGCAATAATATTAAAAAAAATTGAAACCTACTGTAAAATAGCAAATACAGTAGCAAAAGTTAATTAAAAAAAACAAACAAACAAACAAAAACAAGCAACTGATCCAGACGGTGCTCCAAGAAGACCTCTGAGAAGATCCAACAACAAACACTTTCGCGAGCGATGAGACAGGCAGCCAAGAGTTGCATTCACTTCACAAGATGGCAACTCAGACTAGTCGCAATCTGATAAATGACTAACGATAATCTTGCTGAAGCTACCTGATGTCCGATAAACCAAATGCAACGATGGAACAATACGCCAAAGCCGGAACTGGCAGTCTGCACTACGTCCCCGGAATACTGTGTTTAGAGAGCTCAAATGGTTCAAATGGCTCTGAGCACTATGGGACTTAACTTCTAAGGTCATCAGTCCCCTAGAACTTAGAACTACTTAAACCTAACTAACCTAAGGACATCACACACATCCATGCCCGAGGCAGGATTCGAACCTGCGACCGTAGCGGCCGCGCGGTTCCAGACTGTAGCGCCTTTAACCGCTTGGCCACCACGGCCGGCTGTTTAGAGAGCCCGGAACGAGAAAGGAACATCGACCAGATTTCCGTCCGATTCCACAAACCCGAAAAATTGAACAAACAAGTCACAGTACAGAACACCACACAAACTAACAGTAACTAAAACCCCACTCGATTTGCATGCGAGGCAAAACCGAAATGTAACCAACCAGAATCAGCAACCACATGTAACTGGGGAAACAATCGCAAAGCGAGCCAAAACCAAGTAGGCCTACCAAATGAGTGACATCAAATTCATTAGACACACAAACGCACACTGAAATCACTGTAACAACTCTGACGACGGTTGGCAGAATGGAACAAATCTCTTCACTGCTTTATTAATTCACAGTTGAGTAACCACACCGTCTAATCACTGACCCAAGTGCCTTTAACACAGTGTAAAAATCCGAACGCAGATCCACCAAACTGCACATGACGGCGCGATGATAATCTGTCACAACATCACATATGTACTGCCGGGACGACAAGGGTGACTCACTCCGCTCTACTTCGATTAAAATGCATTCATGCTAAAGCTTGCTTGATCCGGTTTACGACGCGGTCGTGCCCCCGCGTGACCACAGCCCTTCCATCCGGTAGTCCATGCGTGCCGCCAGCAGTCCCGGCGTGTTCTTGCACTGCGCGGACCTGGCTCCTCCTCACCTCCTGGATCCTTCCAATCTCGTATAGCGCACGGAAAGAATGAACACATATCTCTTTCCGTACGAGCTCTGATTTCCCTTATTTATCGTAGTGATCGTTCCTTCCTATGTAGGTCGGTGTGAACAAAATACACTCCTGGAAATTGAAATAAGAACACCGTGAATTCATTGTCCCAGGAAGGGGAAACTTTATTGACACATTCCTGGGGTCAGATACATCACATGATGACACTGACAGAACCACAGGCACATAGACACAGGCAACAGAGCATGCACAATGTCGGCACTAGTACAGTGTATATCCACCTTTCGCAGCAATGCAGGCTGCTATTCTCCCATGGAGACGATCGTAGAGATGCTGGATGTAGTCCTGTGGAACGGCTTGCCATGCCATTTCCACCTGGCGCCTCAGTTGGACCAGCGTTCGTGCTGGATGTTCAGACCGCGTGAGACGACGCTTCATCCAGTCCCAAACATGCTCAATGGGGGACAGATCCGGAGATCTTGCTGGCCAGGGTAGTTGACTTACACCTTCTAGAGCACGTTGGGTGGCACGGGATACATGCGGACGTGCATTGTCCTGTTGGAACAGCAAGTTCCCTTGCCGGTCTAGGAATGGTAGAACGATGGGTTCGATGACGGTTTGGATGTACCGTGCACTATTCAGTGTCCCCTCGACGATCACCAGTGGTGTACGGCCAGTGTAGGAGATCGCTCCCCACACCATGATGCCGGGTGTTGGCCCTGTGTGCCTCGGTCGTATGAGTCCTGATTGTGGCGCTCACCTGCACGGCGCCAAACACGCATACGACCATCATTGGCACCAAGGCAGAAGCGACTCTCATCGCTGAAGACGACACGTCTCCATTCGTCCCTCCATTCACGCCTGTCGCGACACCACTGGAGGCGGGCTGCACGATGTTGGGGCGTGAGCGGAAGACGGCCTAACGGTGTGCGGGACCGTAGCCCAGCTTCATGGAGACGGTTGCGAATGGTCCTCGCCGATACCCCAGGAGCAACAGTGTCCCTAATTTGCTGGGAAGTGGCGGTGCGGTCCCCTACGGCACTGCGTAGGATCCTACGGTCTTGGCGTGCATCCATGCGTCGCTGCGGTCCGGTCCCAGGTCGACGGGCACGTGCACCTTCCGCCGACCACTGGCGACAACATCGATGTACTGTGGAGACCTCACGCCCCACGTGTTGAGCAATTCGGCGGTACGTCCACCCGGCCTCCCGCATGCCCACTATACGCCCTCGCTCAAAGTCCGTCAACTGCACATACGGTTCACGTCCACGCTGTCGCGGCATGCTACCAGTGTTAAAGACTGCGATGGAGCTCCATATGCCACGGCAAACTGGCTGACACTGACGGCGGCGGTGCACAAATGCTGCGTAGCTAGCGCCATTCGACGGCCAACACCGCGGTTCCTGGTGTGTCCGCTGTGCCGTGCGTGTGATCATTGCTTGTACAGCCCTCTCGCAGTGTCCGGAGCAAGTATGGTGGGTCTGACACACCGGTGTCAATGTGTTCTTTTTTCCATTTCCAGGAGTGTATTTTCGCATTCGGAGGAGAAATTTGGTGATTGGAATTTCGTGAGAAGATTTGGTCGCAACGAAAAGCGCCTTTCTTTTAATGATGTCCAGCCCAAATCCTGTATTATTTTTGTGACACTCTCTCCCATATTTCGCGATAATACTGAGTGCTCAATCTACAGTGGACATCACAAGATCCTGAATAAGATCCCAACAGCTACGTCAAAACGTCGATTGTTTGAAGAGATATGACGCGACCTAATTACCCAGGTTTTAACTTCAGTTTACTTAACATGTTACTGGGACAGACAAAAAAAGATATTATTCCTTTCATTGGCGATGTGTGGACGATATAAAAATTGGCTGTTCCCTCAGATGCTGCATAGTAGTAATAAGGTATGTGAGGTTGTAAACCCTCGCCACCGGTTTTGTAAAGGCCTCCTACTGCTGTGGCGGCCGAGTTGCTACTGTTAACAGTAGGCCGACTTTGTGAGATCGTGAAACGGCTTCTCGTGCTATGACAATTTCTCCCTGCCACTGTTATACAGCTATGTCGCAGAGTCAGGTAACAGGATAGGAGAACGCAGGTTCTACGACACTCCAACAAATTAGTAACGAAGTCATACAAACAAGTTAAAAGGTTTACTTATCTTTGTGACTAGCCGAACAATGAAGTCTGCAACACTGCTTGTAATATAACACAAAAAAGGTCCTCAATGGCTAAGTGCAAATAAATCGTAGGTAAACTTCACAGTACACAGCAAATGCAATTTACAACAACTGTCTGTTCACGTCTAAGAGTTCTCGAAACGACATTCCCTGTCTAAGTCAGCTTCGGATGATGATCTGCAGCCAAGTGGGCGAGAGCAGCTCTTCTCTCTTCCGAGTAGGCTTCCGTTCGTTGTCGTCCGGTCATTGGTGGTTTGTACTCGGCCGGCAATTAATCGAGGTGAAATCGATATCTTCATCCTCAGTGGCGCTGGTGGAAGTGGCGAGTCTCTATGACACTGACAGCAGCTCGCATCTTCGCGCCTTTGGTCCTTTTTCCCTGCTGTGTCTTTTTCGGACGACACAACAATTATCGTCATCTTCTTCTACACGTACTGAGGTTTACCTGTTAGGTCTCTGTATAGAAATTTGTCCAAGTGCTTCGGACTTTCGGGTTTCCCTGTGTTTCTTCGTCCTGTATACGCCTTTGTATTTTTGATAGTCTGGATTCCTCCATTCTACTGGCGTGCGCTTCCCATTTCAAAATTTTAAACGTGGCTGAAACAGCAACTGTTGAAATTATTCACGGTAAATGATAACAGCAAAACAGTTGCAGGATAAACATTTATTAAAATCCTTGATCACAGTTTCGATATATCTAAATATACCTTCATCAGAAGTAAAATACACTAAAATCACATCCTGCAGTAGATATGTGGTTCAAATGGCTCTGAGCACTATGGGACTTAACTTCTTAGGTCATCAGTCCCCTAGAACTTAGAACTACTTAAACCTAACCACCCTAAGGACATCACACACACCCAAGCCCGAGGCAGGATTCGAACCTGCGACCATAGCGGTCGCGCGGTTCTAGACTGTAACGCCTAGAACCGCTCGGCCACCTCGGCCGGTGCAGTAGATATACATAAAACGATCGTGCCATAGGCGTCGTCAGTAGTTAGTTATGTTGTACAAATGGAGATGATGTTTTAACTACTGACTACGCCTTTGGCACGATTGTTTTATGTATATCTACTGCAGGATGTGATTTTAGTGTATTTTACTTCTGATGAAGGCATATTTAGATATACCGAAACCGTGGTCAGAGATTTTAATAAATCTTTATCCTGCAACTGTTTGGCTGTTATTATTTACCGTGAAGCTTTCCATTTCCTTTCTCATTCTTCTGTTTTTCATTCTGCTGTTATTTCTGCATTTCGTTTTCAGTGCTGTCTTGTATATCCTGCTAAATGTCTGAAAAATCACATTTTCGCGTTCAGGAGTTTATGTCCTTTTTTTTAAATCCAGAATTTGCTTCATATAACTTGGAGTTTTGTAAAATTTCAAATGTGACTGTTTCCTCATTTTAACAATACCATTCGTTAATTCGTTAAGTTTTATTTCTCTATCTTTTGATGAAATTCAGTTTTGTCTTTATGTGATATACTGCATGTGGTGTCTGATGAAAAGTATTCGGGCCGGCCGGTGTGGCCGAGTGGTTCTAGGCGCTTCAGTTCGGAACAGCGCTGCTGCTACGGTCGCAGGTTCGAATACTGCTTCGGGCATGGATGTGTGTGATGTCCTTAGGTTAGTTAGGTTTAAGTAGTTCTAAGTCTAGGGGACTGATGACCTAAGGTGTTAAGTCCCATAGTGCTTAGAGCCATTTTTTTTTAAAGTATTGGGTCGCCGCTAGTGACATTAGTATGGGCTGCGTCCACCCTTCGCCTTTATGATGACTTGAACTCTGCTGGGGACACTTTCAATTAGGAAATGTCTATGGAAGACTGGCAGGCTATTCTTACTCAAGAGTCGAAAGCAAATGAGGTATTGGGTGTGAAATCTTATGGGACTTAACAGCTAAGGTCATCAGTCCGTAAGCTTACTCCCTACCTAACCTAAATTATCCTAAGGACAAACACACACACCCATGCCCGAGGGAGGACTCGAACCTCTGCCGGGACTAGCAGCACAGTCCATGACTGCAGCGCCTAAGACCGCTCGGCTAATCCCGCGCGGCAAAGGCGGTATTGATGTTAGACGCTGCGGTCAGGAGCGATGTTGGCGGTCTAACTAATCCCAAAGGTGTTCGATTCAGTTCAGGTCCAGACTCATCGCAGGCCAGTCCATTTCTGGAATTATATTATCCACAGACCATTGCCTCACAGATGCCGCTTCACGACATGGTGAATTGCCATGCTTATACCAACAATCATCGTCTCGACACTGTTTCTCTACTGTGCGCTGTACACAGTACTGTAATCTCCGTACTATACTGTTGGTTGGTCGGCCGAATGGGCGGAAAGGACCAAACGGCGATGTCATCGGTCCCATCAAATTAGGGAAGGATGGAGAAGGAAGTCGGCCGTGTCTTTCCAAAGAAACCATCCTAGCTTTCGCCTGAAGCCATTTAGGTAAATCACGGAAAACTTAAAGCAGGATGGCCGGGTGCGAGTTTGAACCTTCGTCCTCCCGAATGCGAGTCAAGTGTCCTAGCCACTGCGCCACCTCGCTCCGTACTACACTGTTGGCACTACACATGAGGTCAGGTAATGTTCGCCAGGCATTTACCAAACCCTAACCCTTCCACTGGATTCTCACAGGGTATAAAGAGGTTCAACACTCCAGTTCACTCGTTTCCAGTCATCCACTATCCAGTGGCATCGCTTTTTGCACCAACTCAAGAGTCGCTTACCACTGACTACGGAAATGGGTGGTTCATGAGAAGCTGTTCGACCATTGTACCCAATTCTTCTTAACTCGTTTCACACAGTCGTTGATGTATCTGGATTTCTAGTGGCACTTTGGAACTGACGAGTGATTCCTTCCGCTTATTTCACGCGATTTTTTTTGCAACGACACGCCTCAGTAATCGACAGTGCCGGTCCTTCAGTTCATGAGGTATACCTGGCCTCGACATAGTTGCGAGTGTTCCTTCACGATTTCATTTCACATTCACACCTGCAACAGTACACTTGACCACATTTAGTAGTGTTGAAATGTCCCTAGTCGATTTGTTATGTAGGTGACATTCGACGAGTAGTCAACGTTCGAAGTCACTTAGCTTACCTCGCTGCTGCTTCTCTTCTCTACTGGCAACGCTATACAGCCCGTCTCCTTTTATCTCTGGCGGTTCCATCTCTTTTGAGTTCCAGCAGTCAACTGCGACTCTTGTCGAGACATTTTTCATTAGCTAGTGTATTTAAAGCTTGTTACTTCCTACACTAATCTTTACCGGTACTATAATTTTCTATCTATTTTTTTTTCCACGAAGTATTTATTGGATACCTGCAAATTGTATGGAACACAGATTCTTTGCCGGCCGGTGTGGCGGTGCGGTCCAGGCGCTTCAGTCTGGAACCGCGAGACCGCTACGGTCGCAGGTTCGAATCCTGCCTCGGGCATGGATGTGTGTGATGTCCTTAGGTTAGTTATGTTTAAGTAGTTCTCAGTTCTAGGGGACTGATGACCACAGATCTTAAGTCCCATAGTGCTCAGAGCCATTTGAACCATTTTTGAACAGATTCTTTGTGCTTGATGTACTCTTGGCTTTATTTATGTGGTCATCTGCAAGTAGTGTTGTCAGTATGTAGTCTATATTGTAGGGCTAAAAGAGCGTTGTGGTAGTTCATTTCTAAAGTACCTTGCTGATGTAGATATTCAAAATCACAGATGATAAATATGGCAATATTCCAGAGAGATAATCTGTAACAGTTGTCTCCAAACTAATTGGTACTGGTGAGTTTATACAGCGAGAGGCGTTATAGAATTCTATGTAATACACTCTGCACGGATCTTCCTCTGCCGAATGCTGGCAGGAAACATTTGGCTCGTCTCGCAGGGCCCGGTATCAACAGCAGTACTTTAGCTCAAAGTGAAATTAAATGCGCCAAAAGATTTGTGTTGCGACCGACCGGGGAAGCTAGTCGCATCATTCTGCTCTGCAGTCAATAACCTGTTGTTAAGCGGCGTGCCATACGACCGTCGCTGGCGCTTCGGCCGCCGCACAAAGCAACTTCTGTTTGGCCGCGCAGCAACATCACATATTTTGCGCCGAAAATAAAAGCGCGGAGATGAGAGCGTGGGGCGAAAAAAAGAGGGGGGGGGGGGGGGAATATGATGGGAAAGAGAAATCTGACTGCGCAACGCGCGTCGACAATAGGTCCGCCAAAGTGATTGATTATTTCCCGGTATCGTGTTTTTATTATCATTTTTGCATTCTGGCCCGGTCGTGCGGGGCTCGCGTGCTTGGCGTGTAATAAATTTTTGCGACAAAAGAGAGTGCGGATTTAATAGAAAGATAACACGACCGCGCCGCTGCCGACAGTAGCAGTCCCCCCCCCCCCCCCCTAGCCCCTGGACACGGGATTCGGTTCATACCCCCACCAACGCTACTCCCCTCCCCCACCGGTCCCACCTACACAACACCCACCCCTTCCCATCCTGCCCCTACTCGCTGCCTACACTAGTGTGACGTTGTAATTTTTAGCGTCAATGCGGCCGTTGTTATTACGTACCGTGTAAAGGAAACATACATCACCGCAGTTATCAATCTTGTTTTTGTCCCGCTCTCTCTCCGGCAGCGCGCCGTGGAATACGCATCGGTGAATAATAATAATAAATGTTTCCGGTGCCGGTGGGCCCGGACAATGGCTGTGGCTCGGCTCCAGTGGTCGCCCGCCCGCTGGAGTCCAGCTGGAGTCCAGTGGCGCGCCTAATGACGCGGGGCTGGACCTCCCACGGCCTAAGTGGCGGCTGGCGCTCCTCCCGCTTCCGGCCCCCTGCCGCCCGTTTCCCCCTTTTCTCCCCCGCTGGCCGCAGTGAAGGCTTTACCCCGTCTGTCACCACGGGCCGCGTGTGCCCCGATTAGTTTCGCCACTCGCAACAGCGCCTGCAGCCCCCTGTCGTTCACTCAACTGTCGCCGCTATATCGCATCCACGGTTCAAGGTGTCCGGAGATATGCGGACCCGGAAAGCGGAAATTTGCAAAAATGGTTCAAATGGCTCTGAGCACTATGGGACTCAACTGCTGAGGTCATTAGTCCCCTAGAACTTAGAACTAGTTAAACCTAACTAACCTAAGGACATTACAAACATCCATGCCCGAGGCAGGATTCGAACCTGCGACCGTAGCGGTCTTGCGGTTCCAGACTGCAGCGCCTTTAACCGCACGGCCACTTCGGCCGGCGGAAATTTGCAGGCACAAGATATTTGGGGACACCCGTCTGTCGGCTGGTATTTCCCCCCTCCCCCCTTCCCCCCGCCCCTCCAGACCACATAACTCGAGGCCTACGTGAACGTCGGGCTAGCTGGAACACAGATTCTTGTGCTTACTTTGCTTCCAAAGCAAGGACAGGTCATGGCAGGGATGGCGGTTATCGCTGAAACAACCGGCTTTCGGTAATATCAGTTTTTCAGAAAATGGTTCAAATGGTTCTGAGCACTATGGGACTTAACATCTATGGTCATCAGTCCCCTAGAACTTAGAACTACTTAAACCTAACTAACCTAAGAACATCACACACATCCATGCCCGAGGCAGGATTCGAACCTGCGACCGTAGCAGTCCCGCGGTTGTGGACTGCGCGCCTAGAACAGCTAGACCACTGCGGCAGGCTCGGTTTTTCAACGCCAGTATAACCGGACTGGTAAAACCTCTCAAAATAACCAGTGTCTGAACCAACCGAGTTTCGATTTTTTTCCCTATTATTTCCCGTAATAAACTTGGAAATCGAACAAAGATTGAAGAACTTTGACACTAAGTTGGAAAGTAACAGAAAACGTAGTCGATCCACTATTTACTGCTTTCCTCGGATAGTGGTAAGAGACTGACTGCTACAAAAATCGCCATTATCCGCCTACTGATTGTGATATTTTTAAAATTCTGCTCAAAAATCATGTTTTCATCAGGAATCATACCAATATTTTGACACTCGGAGCAGTGAATGCTAAAATGTGAAAACTGAAGTTGGTAAACCCTATTTTTCGTGTTAATTTGCCCATTTTTAAGGGCTACAAGCTGACAAAGGCATGCTATTTAGACATAGGCAGTAGATCAGCTGCTTTCTATTTTTATTGTAACTATAAATGGTCAGGTTCAGAGGTTGCTGCTTATAGTACGTAACCAGTTTGTTGTTTGTTCTCCCGCTTTTAATCTCTTATAGCAAATGGAACATTGTACTTTATTGGTATCGTCCTTTGTAAAACAGTGCCAGACAACAGATGGTGCCATTCTGTAATGCAACTGATGTTCGACGGTGACAGTGAGAAATTACGATATAGACTAGACAGAAGTCTTACAGATTGCACTACACACGTACCATCTAATAGGCCATTCCACTTGTAACAGCTATGCTATACGAGTTCTTATGATACGAATTCTTATGACGTGTGTTTGTTGCTCATTTCTGTCAGCATTGTTATAAAACCACACTGATCGCTTTTCTCACTTTCTATTATAACGCAAATGCAAATTTTACGGATAAAAATTACTCGTGCTCTAATATGGGTTTATTTCAAAACGAAAATTTTAACGCTACTGCTATGGCTAATTGATATTTCGTTTTTTTAACCCAGTTATTAGTAAAACGTAAAAACACCTTTTATAATCGAGACCACACAAACACCGCAAAATACCGGTTCTTCAGAATTAAAATTCCGGTATCGGTTTTAACGGGTCAATTCTTCTCAATCCTAGGTCTTGGTGGTTGTCGTAACCCGACGGGGGGTCGCGAAATATTTTAGAAGCTCACTCTCAGATCAGAGACAACGTGGGATTTTTGTGTTTCTTGTTACACGAGCTACTGTGTACAGGAGTGAGATGGTGATGGGGTCATGATGAGATTGTTCAGGTCTCTGTGGTTGGAGGCAGTTGTAACACCTCCGTTTATTATCCCGACCTGATCTGATCGAATAGTAGCTCAATATTTATTATTAACAGGACCGTGAACCTAATGGGGCTGGTAATGGGAACTGTTTTACTAATTACGAACTCATATTCTTCTCAAAACACAAAAAGGAGACAGCCACTGCCTTCGTCATACATATCTAATTACGGCTAATCTCAGCACAGGCTTTCTTTATTTTCCATTATCGTCACACGCTAATCCATCACTGCATCCAACACTGCAATCCAAGGTTAGGCCGGCGCGGTAGACGCGAAACCAAATATCGGCACTAGTAACGTCACTGATCACTTTCATAATGATGCTTCTTCACTTTCCCGGTATTAATTTATTATTTAGGGGTCTAACCACGGCGATGGTGACACCCTTCTCGGTTAAAGACCCTGTATTTTAACAATGGCCTCCACACACACACCATTCCCGCCAACCACACTAACGCAGCTCGACACTCGCTCTCTCAACATATCACAATCGATTGTTCGCCCTATCGACCTGTGCCGAGTGCAAAGTTACAGTAAGGGCCTACGGACCCCTTACACAGTGCAGAAAGACTTTGCTGTTAGGCTAATGAGGTAAATGTGCTGACGGCAGGGAAATGAGACTCTGGATTGGCTCAATCGTGTGTTTTTTGTAGCTTTTTCACGTGTTACCAATGAACATGAGGATGAGCAAGCACAGACCCTCACTTACAAAAACACAGATTAGGCTTATTAGATACTACAGTTACCAAAACGAAAGGCCACTCTGACTTAAAACTTTACCAGGATTCGGGTACACACTGTAACGTTTGGTAGTACAGCCCACGAACCATGCAAGTGCAAAATTCTGTTGTTGTAATCGAGCCCTTGGGTTCAAGTACTCATCATAATGAAAGTGACACACAGACATAGGTACAAAATGGTTCAAATGGCTCTGAGCACTATGGGACTTAACATCTATGGTCATCAGTCCCCTAGAACATAGAACTACTTAAACCTAACTAACCTAAGGACATCACACACATCCATGCCCGAGGCAGGATTCGAACCTGCGACCGTAGCAGCCGCGCGGCTCCGGACTGAGCGCCTAGAACCGCTACACCACCGCGGCCGGCAGACATAGGTACATGCAGACATATGATGAAAACCAATTACCCAGCCCAGAGGTACGTACAGGCAAGCTTTTTGCAAGTCCTTCTTAGTCTACAAAATTAACTAATTTTGTCTGGTCGCTTACGTAATATTTCCTGTAGGGACTTTCATCCGACGCTGCCGTCGGTGGATCTCTTCTATTCGCTGCTACACTTTAGCTTTCTTGTCGGTTGGGGCTGTTCGATTATTAATCATACATGATGGCACCTATCTTTACCACTAATTCGCAATCAATGAGCGTGAAATCAATGGTTTCTCAATACATATGACCTCTTAATGAACTGACAAAAGTGGCTTGCACTGTGTGCTTCTATCTATGATACGAGGCTTACAGCTGATAACCATACTTCCATGATTTTTTTTCTTTTTCTCTGACAACCTTTCATGCTTCGGTAATTACAAGGTGTTCAAAATGAAAGCAAGACGAATTTTTCAAGTAATAGTCCTCGTTTTCTAGTATATAAACAAACAAAAAGCGAAGTCTGGCCTTAGAAAACGCCCGAAGTAGCAGTGTATGCATCCAAGCATGCTAACAACCTTTCGTGCTTCGGAAGTTACAAGGTGTTTAAAATGAAAGAAATACGAATTTTCCAAGTAATAGTCCACGTTTTCTAGTACATAAACAAACAAAAAGCGAAGCTTGGCCTCAGAATACGCCTGAAATAGCAGTGTATGCATCCAAACATGTTTCTGTACTACACATTTATACCAAAACGAAAAGATAGTTCATCAGATGGAACTTTTTTCCTTCGCCCACTCAATCGGGCTACCATGAACATGAACAAAACTCTTCAAAACACTCGGTGGCCAAATGTTGACCTTTCTTCTAAGGAAAAGTAGGGTAAAGTGTCCAGGTTGGGAAAAGTGGCCACTACTTATTTGATGTCTTCAACAGTGCTGCTTCCTACCGAGAAGTGGCCAAACTAGGTAAAATCGACACAATTAGTGATGTCAGTGACGCTGACAAAGGAAGCTTGCTCCGTTATCTTTCTGTGAAAACGTTTAGATTTTTCGATCGTTTAAGGTAAGATAAGTCACCCATGTAATTTAATTGCTTCACTTTTATGTGGAGCGATAGGTTTTTGCTATATCATGTCTTTTGGCAGACAAATATAATTCACAGTCGTTTCCTTCGGTTGTAATTAAAAAAAAAAAAAAAAAAAAGTTCAAATGTGTGTGAAGTGAAATCTTATGAGACTTAACTGCTAAGGTCATCAGTCCCTAAGCTTACACACTACTTAACCTAAATTATACTAAGGACAAAGACAAACACACACCCATGCCCGAGGGAGGACTCGAACCTCCGCCGGGACCAGCCGCACAGTCCATGACTGCAGCGCTCCTGGCCGCTCGTCTAATTCCGCGAGGCTCGGTTGTCCTCTTTCGCACGTGAACCACCAGTACAGACGTGGCCTACCGGGAAAAGTGGCCATGTTACAGGTTGGGGGAAGTGGCCAAGGTGGAAACTTTTTCCGACTGATGGCCACTATTCCTGACAGTTCGTCTTTAATCTGTTTATCCCAGTGAGAATAAGCTAATTCCATATTCTGTGCATAGTATAACAACTGAAATTAAAACGTTACAAATCGTTTTACACAGAAAACTAATATCTGTTGCTGTGCTCTTGTGCAAGGTTTTGCTTAAGCTTCAAGATACCAAGAAAATTCGTCCGGAAAAACAGAGCAACAGTCATGAGCCCTGTAGCAACACAAAAGTACATAATGCTTACATGCGTAGCAAAACAAACCAATATTCCACTGGAAATGCTAAAACGAAGAGGTCTAGGGAAAAACAGAGATGCAGTTGGCGGTAAAAAGGTTATGGACAGCTTAAAGGCAGTGTTAAGCAAAGAACAAATCCTTAATTACATTTTTGAAATGGAAAATATAGTACTGGGAAATACCGAGGTCATGACCTAAAATATGAATGTTAATCTGCAATATTGTTAGAGTGAGAGAGTGGTGTTCAACCTCTCAAACTGTGTGCTGGATGTGATGAGGATGATAGCAACTTCATCTTCGTATTTTGCACATGTCTGTGATATTGTTTCTGAGTGGACCAATTTTGAATGAGTTAGAATGAAATAGTAAACCGTAGTTAGTCGTTGACTTTTTCTATTTACATCATTACTATGACTTAATATTATTTCGGAGTGGATAAATTTTGAATGAATTAGAATCAACTAATAACCCATAGTTAGTCGTTGATTTTTCAATTTACATCATTAGGAGTGATTAATACTTCTCATTTCTTAGCCTTTTTGTGCCAGCAATGTATTGCAACACGTTTCTTGGTCATTTGTATTATTGTTCTCCTGTTAGCAATCAATGGTGAAATAACAGCCATACCTACCCTTTTTAAAAAGAAAACGGTCTATTTGGTGGCAAAGGGCTGGCCACTTCATCCATTAGTTAGGGAAAAGTGGCCACTATGTAAGCATTCAGGAAATCTTTTGTATATCTTATAAAATACATTTTTATTTTAACTGTAAATATTTGATGTGATATCTTACGTTCTGTAGATTCGAGATGTGTATGCCACAAGCTTCTGGTAATAGCCATGGTTTCATGAAAATTCAATTTCACTTAGAGTGGCCACATTACCACACCTTCCGCTATATTTTCTTGATGAATATGCTTGGATACTCCTGTACCTTAAGATAAAAACAGCCGTGCGTCCATAGGACTCTGAGCACTATGGGACCCAACATCAGAGGTCATTATTCCCTTAGAACGTAGAACTACTTAAACCTAACTAACCTAAGGAAATCACACACTGCCATGCCCGAGGCAGCATTCGAACCTGCGACCGTAGCGGTCGCGCGGTGTCAGACTGTAGCGCCTAGAACCGCTCGGCCACACCCGGCCGGCGTCCATAGGACAGCACACACTGGTATGTCCTTGGTCTGACAAACACTGAGAGGTCTTATCGCACCTCAACTGGACCGCTAAAACACCTGATCATGACCCCATATAAAACGACTGCTACTGTTTGGAACAGAAGACGAAAGAGAGCGTTTAACATCCCCACAAACTGATAGATCTTTGGGATTTAATCATCAATTTGTGCGTCAATCACCAGTTTGTGGCTTCATCAGGATTTGGAGTACCTGAAAAAACATGCTGGCTTTCTTCTTCACCGAAATGAGACCATTGTCAATGCTGGGGGCGGCATTACACGATGTTATGTCTTCTGAGGGGACGTATAGTCTAGTTCACAGTGATTACAAGAACTCGATCTGGGCGCTGATAACCTCGACGTTGAGCACCCCTAAACCACACCAAATACAAACACACACACACAGTCACACACACAAGAACTCGATCTCGTGTAAACGACATCTTGAAAATGAAATCGATACTCAATTTCCATGTTACCGCTTGCCATCCACCCCAGTACGTGGCACATCCGCGACAGGTAGTACGTCAGACGGCCGCCGAGCCCTGCTCGTCACTCGCGCCGCGACATTATCACTTCCCTGATGAATACGAAACAGCGCATTAATACTGATGAACGGGCGCGGCGGTTTTCGTCTCGAACGGGGTCGCGCTGGATGACGTGATCTGCTCCCCTCCGCTCCGCGGCCGTTCCGTCGCCTACGCACCTGCTCTCTGCACATGCGCGCACACAGACAGCACCCGTAGACTCACGCACACTGCGGTATCGCTCGCAATTTGCTACGGCCGGGAAATTACTGCTGCGACCTCGCCGGGCCTCGCTCGTACATTTGGGGCGCGCGCGAGGCCGGATTTATGACGAGGCGTCACGCGCCGGACTCGCGGTCCCGCAGCTCGGCCCGGTTCATTACGTGAAATACGCAATCACTTGCCGCGGCAGGCGTAACTCAGGGCCGCCATCATCGCCAAGGTTACGGCCCGGCCGCCTGAGTTACGCGCTACGGCCTGGTGCCGTGTCGCTGGCTACGTGGTGGCGAACTGTACGCTGTCAGCCGGCCCGGACCGTGCTTGGCTGCTACTGTACCCCTCCTAGGTGGGGCAATATTTCAGTTATAGCACCAGGAGGAATAAACTTCAAGTTTAAATTATCACCTTGAAAACACTCAAGCTGCGGCTATGACAACTGCTAATGGTTTTAGTCCTTCTTGCACGTCCACCATTCAGAGCCAGATCACCGAGGAGTGTACGACATGCAATGCAACACACCTTTTCTCGGCGAATTTCGGTTCAAATAATGCCAGAATTCGGAATATTCGTGCTCCGCCCCCTATTGTTTGTAACACCCCACCCGTCACTTCGCTGGTTTTGGCGTGTGTTCACCCCAACTAATTGACTAACAGATCAACAGAGAGTGCAAAACTGCCGCAATATCGGATAACGCAAAAAAGTAATATGGCCCTGTGACTCCTGATTGAACTGCGGTGGCAGTGTTGACATTAATTTATACAGAATTGATCACTTTTAATTATACAGAGGTGCACATTGATGTTATATTCAGCTATTGAACACCAGATGCAAATGTTGAACATAAAATTAATTAAGAAAGTGACTTGGGATTTCAATTACTTGATTGAAAACAGATGCAGTCGATTAGCACAAATTTATTTTTAACTCCAGACCTTCAATCATCACATTACAAGACTCTCCTATCAGGCAGTGGTAATATATTGCGTTTGCATGGAGTAAAGCACGATAACTCAAAAGTAATTCCTATCGACTGACCCAGGCGTAATGCGAAGTGCGAGAAGAATTCTGCAATACACGCCCCATAAAATCCTCGTGGAAACTTTGCCGACTTGATCTAACAAATTAATCATTGGCCACAGCGGGCGCAATATTACCGAATACAGTGTGGCGGAGCGGTGTCGTTGTGTGGATGTCGGCCGACCTCGTGGTGCTGCAAGGCTGCGCTCGTCTATTCACTCCTAGCTATCTTGCTCAGTACATAGCTGAACCAAAACTTCCTATCTGTAAGCTCAATCATTGCATTTGCTAAGTCCTAAACTGCAGAGATGCTCACTCTTTCTCAGGCAAGCTGAGTAAAGAACGCCACGTCCGCACTCTAGGCAAACTGGGAACAGAAGACCTCTACTGAGACTTCTGCGAGTCCGCTCTTCGCCTTGGTTTCCCCTCCAGCAAAATCACTTACACCAATTGGAGCGCAAGTCGCGTTAATTATGTGTTGCTTCCCAGTGCTGACCAATGCCTGCTTTGGGAAGTAACAAATTCACACAAAATTTCCCTTCCTCTCAACTTCTGCTATACAGCTCCTCCCAGGCCACCCATCAAGGTTAGCGTCTGCACAAACACCAAGTTTTCCGGAATTCTGACTCCCAGGAGAGTACTTCAAATTCCTTGGTCCTACGTTCCCCTCGGAGGCTGACGTATTTCGTTCTGTCGCTCTTCCCCTGATTTGCTTCAGACTCTGCGGACCGTGAATTCAGTGTAAAGTTGCTATAGTCACGAACAAGCATATTTTGACCTCTGTTGACCGCTCCACCGTAGCTTTGCCTGGCTTTCTCGCATGTTTCACAGAAAACAGGACGACGAGCATTTATCAACAGGCATACAAGTTCTCTGCCTGTTTCCCGGTACACCAGCATGGAGTCGGAGTCGACCACCCACTCACCGTCACTCACCTTAAGGCGGCTGGAGGCCACGCACCGTTATCGCTTTCTCAGAGCTTGAGCCGCCCTAAGCTGCCTATTGTCGCTTCCCTTAACCACTCCCCCATGGCCTCGGTCAATTCTGAGTACTTCACTTGGGTAAATTAGCCTCCAGTAAATCGACGTGTTTCCACAAAGTTTTCATGTCGTGTGAATTACTTTAAAACCATCACCCGACATTAATTACTCCAATACATTCTACAAGATGCATTGTGCCTTGTCAGTCATTTTTGTTCAACCCTACTCTTTGCTCAACATGACTTAGGTGATCTTTAATGACTTCATGTAAGGGGCATAGTTTTTGCCATCTTACAAGTTTCATGAAGTTCCGATAAGTGGCAGCGCTGTACGCAGCTTCCAAAATGGTACATGTCACGGAGGTGCATTCCAAGTAATGAGTTGTCATTGAGTTTCTTTTGACGAAAACCAGGGTATCGATGATATTCTTAGGCACTTGCAGAAATTCTACGGAGTCCTGGCAGTGGACAAAAGCAAGGTCAGTCTTTGGGCTAGGTGTCTGACATCGCCGCAACGACTTCGCACAGACGTTTCCTGTTTCCTGCCTGCCAGTCGACCGCACAAAGCTGTGACTCATGCAATTTTAGAACGTGCAGACACTCTCATTCGAGGTGATCGACGGATCGCAATCAGACACCTCGCTCCTCAAATGGACGTCTCTGTAGGCAGTGCTGAGCAGTGAAGGATGTACTCCGCGGGAAGCAGAACGTGGATGACGGTGAGGTTCTTGATGCAGCGAGACATTGGCTCTGATGTCCATGCGGTCATGCAGGTCCTCGCAGTAAGGTGTGAAACGTCCCCTTAGAAGAATTATACGAGACTGTGCTTAAACTGATACACAATATTTTTTAGCGCAACGCAATCTGACTTTCAAAAATCCCCACAAAAAAATGGCCCTGACTAACATTAACCTATACGTTTCACAAATCGCTTACCTCATAAAAATCTAGGTTACTCGAACTACTGCAATACAGCGAGCGCCACTACTGCCAGCTAAATAAAATATTCAAACTACGGAAGGCACTGACTACTGATAGGGATAGTTAGCAAATGAAAGATTTTAAGAGAGAACAAACGATGTATTTACCTTAATATCATCAAAAGTCATAATATATATAGCAGTTCATGACATCCAGTCTTACAAATTTCAAAACTCCGCCATTTCTTTCCCCACATCCACCACTGCTGGCGGCTCACCTCCAACTGCGCAACGCTACGCGCTGTTCACATCCAGCTGCCGCTGCCCAACACTACAATGGCAGACAACAATGCAAACTAGCCACAGACT
This sequence comes from Schistocerca serialis cubense, assembly GCF_023864345.2. NCBI lineage: Eukaryota > Metazoa > Arthropoda > Insecta > Orthoptera > Acrididae > Schistocerca > Schistocerca serialis. Next base: position 338,260,616 of record NC_064642.1, read on the forward strand.
GCACACAGCACAGCCAGTGATTTTCCTACAGAGCGCTACGTAACGTTGTCAATAAGAAAACATAAACAGCCTACTTACAGGTGACCTAAGGCCATCACACTGAACAGAGATTACGTTGAAAAATAGGATTTTCTAGTCAAAAGTTCGGGAAATAATGTGGAATCCTGGATGAAACCAAACTGCTTTCAGAAAATAATGTGCTGCTTTACTTAAAGAAACATCCCGCGTTTAATACTCCTCCTTGTATAATACACCTCATTACAAATCTTTTCATAGCAATAGTCAACTAAAGCAGTTGGTCAGGTTTCTTTTTTTCTTTTTTCAGCAACTGCTGACACTACAACGATTTTGACATTAATTTCTGTTTCGTGCCACAAAAAATGCCAAAGGAAGGAATGAAATGTTGAATTTGATGTATGGCGACAATGATGTAAGTCTGAGGAGTTTTTAAAAGTGGTAAGGGCGATTTAAAAGCGGAAATTAGACGGTGGAAATCGAGCAAATTCGGGACGTATATTAACCTAAAAACCAACAGAAAACGTGCAAAAATTGTCAAAAACCAAATAGGCGTATATTATTCGAGAGCTTACCGATGAACTTAGCGTCTCGTACGAATGTGTGCAAAGCATTTTAACCGATAATTTGTAAATGAGACGAGTGAGTGCAAAATTTACCCCCAGAATTTTCTGTGAAGAACACGAGGAAAATCGTGTGTCAATATGCACGGAGCTTAAGAGTAGACATCATTCATATCCGGACTTCATCTCCAAAATTATACACTACTGGACATTAAAATTGCTACACCAAGAAGAAATGCAGATGATAAATGGGTATTCATTGGACCAATATATTATTCTAGAACTGACATCGGGAGAATGTGCTGGCGAGGGCAGCAGTTGAACATTTTCTGTATCCAGAAAGGCCCGTACAGGACCTGCAACATGCGGTCGTGCCTTATCCTGCTGAAATGTAGGGTTTCGCAGGGATCGAATGAATGGTAGAGCAACTGGTCGTATCTGAAATGTAACGTCCACTGTTCAAAGTGCCGTCAGTGCGAACAAGAGGCGTGTAACCAGAGGCACCCCATACCACCACGCCGGGTGATACGCCAGTATGGCAATGACGAATACACGCTTCTAATGTGCGTTCACCGCGATGTCGCTTAACACGGCTGCGACCATGATGATGTTGTAAACAGAACCTGGATTCATCCGAAAAAATGTTTTGCCATTCGTGCACCCAGGTTCGTCACTGAGTACACCATCGCAGGCGCTCCTGTCTGTGATGCAGCGTCAAGGGTAACCGCAGCCATGGTCTCCGAGGTGATAGTCCATGCTGCTGCAAACGTCGTCGAACTGTTCGTGCAGATGGTTGTTGTCTTGCAAACGTCCCCATCTGTTGACTCAGGGATCGAGACGTGGCTGCACGATCCGTTACAGCCATGCGGATAAGATGCCTGTAATCTCGACTGCTAGTGATACGAGGCCGTTGGGATCCAGCACGGCGTTCCGTATTACCCTCCTGAACCCACCGATTCCATATTCTGCTGACAGTCATTGGATCTCGACCAACGCGAGCAGCAATGTCGCGATACGATAAACCGCAATCGCGATAGGCTACAATCCGACCTTTATCAAAGTCGCAAACGTGATGGTACGCATTTCTCCTCTTTACACGAGGTATCACAACAACGTTTCACCAGGCAACGCCGGTCAACTGCTGTTTGTGTATGAGAAATCGGTTGGAAATTTTCCTCATATCAGCACGTCGTAGGTGTCGCCACCGCCGCCAACCTTATGTGAATGCTCTGAAAAGCTAATCATTTGCATATCAAAACATCTTCTTCCTTTCGGTTAAATTTCGCGTCTGTAGCACGTCATCTTCGTGGTGTAGCAATTTTAATGGCCAGTAGTGTTGCTAAATGCTATTGTCTTTACATACAGAAAATAATTTTCTTCTCAAAAAATGTTCAAATGTTTGGGAAATCTTATGGGACTTAACTGCTAAGGTCATCAGTCCCTAAGCTTACAGCCGGCCAGAGTGGCCGAGCGGATCTAGGCGCTACAGTTTGGAACCGCTCGACCGCTACGGTCGCAGGTTCGAATCCTGCCTCGGGCATGGATGTATGTGATGTCCTTAGGTTAGTTAGGTTTAAGTAGTTCTAAGTTCGAGGGGACTGATGACCCAAGAAGTTAAGTCCCATAGTGCTCAGAGCCATTTTGAACCTAAGCTTACACACTACTTAACGTAAATTATCTTAAGGGCAAGCACACACACCCATGCCCGAGTGAGGACTCGAACCTCCGCCGGGACCAGCCGCACAGACGATGACTGCAGCGCCTCAGACCGCTCGGCTAATCCCGCGCGTCAATTATCTTCTCAATAACTTTCAAATCGTGAGCTACATCTTTAATTTTTTGTATAAAATTTGTGAATTTACTCATGGCTTTTTTATTGCCTATGTCTGAGATCACTTTCAGAACTCAAATGAATAGTCAAATTAACTAATTTAATAAGACTGAACTTTGAATTGCTGGTATACCCATGTATTGCCACATAAAATAAAAACAGTGAATAGTAGAAGGAGTACGAATGAGAACAGTGTCGTACTTAAGTTTACAAATGTTGCGTCTAGGCAAGACAGCCTAGACACAATGAGAGGAAGCCGAAAGGCACGCACTAAGCTAAAGCAGGATGGCGTGAGGTCTGAAACAGGATACGTAATTAATGCTATAAAGAAAAGTACGTAGCTTCTGGAATACTTAACTTTAATCCATCCTTTTGGTACATCTGGAGATTGTGGCGATACAAGTGAGACTCTTTAGATACATGCAATGTTACTAATGGCGCCTTGCTAGGTCGTAGCCATTGACTTAGCTGAAGGCTATTCTGCAAATGAGCGAGGCTTCGTCAGTGTGCATCGCTAGCTACGTCGTCCGTACAACTGGGGCGAGTGCTAGTCCGTATCTCGAGACCTGCCTTGTGGTGGCGCTCGGTCTGCGATCACACAGTGGCGACACGCGGGTCCGACATGTACTAATGGACCGCGGCCGATTTAAAGCTACCACCTAGCAAGTGTGGTGTCTGGTGGTGACACCACATTCCTCCCCCGCAAATCGGCGAACGGTCGTGTTATAAGGCTTCCGTCCGTCGTGGGGAGGACCCCATGTTGACGTATGCGGGGAGGTGGGGAGCCTAACAACAGGCGAGGCTGTGCCACACGCACCCGGCCATTCGGTCCGAGGGTATCTAGGAAACGCCTGAAAACCTAGTCCAGGGTGCACGTCAACGTGCGGTGTATGCGCCCGTAAAGAGACAGGAGGGGCCGAAGGGTCGACCTCCATTGCGTCGGGGTAGCCGATGCGCGATGACGTCATGTGGTCCGGAGCGGGCAAGAGTTCCATGGCGGAGGACAGCTGGTCACTGGAAGCGATCGGCGGCGCATGACCCAGGGAGGCGCTTGGCGGCTGCAGCGAAGCGTCCACTGCGGGCGGCGCCGGCTGGAGGACAGGCGGCGGTGGCGGAGGCGGCAGCGGCGCGTCGCCATGGGGCAAAATGGAAGGCATCGTCGGTAACACCTGGGGATGAGGCGAGCCAGTAGATGGGTCCCCAGGGCGCTGACCGGAAGGACCGTCGCTGAAAGCAGACGGGGAGCGGCAGAACCCGTGCGACGACAGAGGCGCAGCTGATTGAGATGCCGACGCACCTCACCAGAGGCCCCCAAAAACCAAATACATCGCGCGGCCGCGGCAGCGAAGAATGCGCCCTGCGAACCAACGCCGTGAACCTCGATAGTTGCGATATAATACAACGTCGCCTGGAGCAAAAGCAGAAGTCTGCCGCTGCACAGGAACCTGATGCGGCGGGTGCAGCAAAGACATCAAGGTTCGATGAGGACGACCGTGGAGCAACTCAGCCGGCGAGCGACCATCTCGGGGCTGAGAGCGATACGATGACAAAAAGAGCAACAATGCGTCCTCCGGAGAATGCGACTCTTTCAACTTCAACATCTGTGACTTGAAAGTCCGGACCAATCGTTCAGCGGCACCGTTTGACTGAGGCGAAAACGGCGCGGATGTCAGATGTTGAATACCATTGGCCTGGCAGAATGACTGAAATTCTGCGGACATGAATTGTGGGCCAGAGTCGGAAACAATAGTGTGCGGAAGACCTTCAATGCAAAAGATAGCAGACAACGCTTGGATGGTGGCAGAGGACGTCGTGGAAGACATCCGGACAACAAAAGGAAAATTACTGAAGGCATCTACCAGAACCAACCATCGAGCATTCCAGAATGGACCAGCAAAATCGATGTGCAAGCATTGCCAAGGGGAAGTGGCTTTTGGCCATGCAAAGACTTTCCGCGGCGCTGCGGATTGTTGTTCGGCACACGCCATGCAAGAAGAACACATATTCGTAATCGCAGCATCGATTCTGAACCAAGTACAGTGCTGACGAGCAAGTTGTTTTGTTCGCACGATACCCCAATGTCCTTGGTGAAGAAACCGTAAAACAGAGGACTGTAACGAACGTGGGACCACGACTCTGGACTGATCATTATCAGAACGCAACAACAAAACACCACGTCGAACAAAAAGTCTCTCCTTGAGAGCAAAAAATCGGCGAACGAACGGATCCTCGATCCGAGACTTTGACAAAGGCCATTGCGTAGCAACAAAACGCAAAACGGTAGCAAGGACTGGGTCAGCAGCTGTGGCTGTAGCTACACGACGAAAATCAATCGGAAACGATTCAACCACTTCATCGGTTTCCGAATCAATGAACATGCAAGCAAGTTCGGAAGAATCGAATGCTCTATCCTCAGCAACAGGCAAACGGGACAACGCATCGGCGTTCCCGTGCTTAGCAGTGGACCGATACAAGATATCGTAGCGGTACTGCGAGAGGAAAATAGACCAGCGAATGAATTTCTGCGCTGTACGCGGAGGTACAGGCTTGTTCGGATGAAAAAGCGACGTCAAAGGTTTGTGGTCTGTGATGATGGTAAAGTGACGACCATACAAGAAATCATGGAACTTAGTAACACCGAACGAGAGCCAAAGCTTCTTTCTCTATCTGTGAATAATGTCTTTGCGCAGACGAGAGCAATTTGGACGCAAAGGCAATAGGGCTATCATGCGACCCATCTCTGTGCGCAAGCACAGCACCGATCCCGAAATACGATGCATCTACCATCAACAAAAGGGGTTTCTGGGGATCGAATGGCGTAAGGCAAGTATTTGAAAGCAACGCCGATTTCAACTGGCGAAAGGCGCGTTCGCATTCCGTTGTCCAGACGAACGGAACACCCTTACGGCGTAAGCTATGAAGCGGAGCTGAAATGGAAGAGGCACACGGGACATACCTGTGGTAGTAATTAATTTTTCCCAGCACACTCTGTAGCTGCTTCAAATTCTGCGGCGAAGGCAAGTCTTGTATGGCACGGAGGTGCTCTGGACTGGGATGTATGCCTTGGGCATTGATGACATGTCCCAGGTATGGTAAGTCACGAGCAAAAAACACACATTTGTCCTTCCGCAAGCGAAGACCATTTTGTCGCAACACTTGAAATAATGTTCGTATGTGTGCTAAATGCTCATCTGCTGTCTTTCCGGAGATCACAATATCGTCCAGATAGTTCGCAGCAGTAGGGACAGACGCACAAACAGTTTGTAAATATTGCTGAAACAATGCAGGGGCGGATGCACACCCAAATGGCAGTCTTTTGAATCGGTACAAACCAAGATGCGTGTTAACCACCAAGACGCGCTGGGATTCGGCGTCCACTGGGATTTGCAAGTACGCATCTGCTAGGTCCAACTTCGAAAAGTATTTACCCGGGCACAGTTTATCAAAAAGATCTTCCAGGCGGGGTAAAGGATAAGTTGCAATCACTAATTGTGGATTCACCGTTGCCTTGAAGTCCACACAAAGTCTCAATTTTCCGGAAGGTTTCGGCAAAATTACTAAGGGTGAGGCCCAGAGAGAAGCTTGCACACATTCAATTACACCTTGTGATTCTAAACCGTGTAATGTTCTTGCGACCTCATTACGCAATGCGTGAGGAACATTACGCGCTCTGAAAAATTTTGGTTGCACGTTGACTTTCAGTTCCAAATGTGCTTCATAGTTCTGAGCGCAACCTAAGCCCGGTGCAAAAATTTCTGCAAATTCTTCACACAGACGAGAAACACTGTCTGAAGGCACAGTCTGATTCACTGATAGGACCTGATTTACTATAGACATGTTAAACAACTGAAATAAATCTAAACCAAACAAGTTCACTGCAGTAGAAGAACGAAGAACGTAAAATGACACAAGTTTTGTTTGTCCCTTGTATGTTGCAAGAAGGCTGCACTGTCCTAACACAGGGATATGCTGCCCTGAATAACTAGTGAGCTGAACATTTGCGGCACGCAACGGAGGTTTGCCCAGTTGTTTGTACGTGTCGTGATTGATCAATGAAACTGCAGCTCCGGTATCGAGCTGGAATGGTATGACCTTGCCATTAAAGTCCAAATCTACAAAAAGTTTGTTGTCCTGCTGACGACAAGAGCGACTGTCTCGTGCAATTTGAACTGATACAGGTACAGCATCACTTGCTAATTGACGTGATTTCCGGCGACGTCGACGCACACTTTTTGTGGGACGAACACAGTCACTGTTAGAGAAAGTGGCACTGGACAGAGTGGAATTAACTACATGAATGTCCATGGGCGAAGGTCCACGAGCCTGAGTGTTCTTGGTTCGATTCCGGCGCGAAGCAAAGGGCCTGGAATGGTTGTGATTGTCTGATCTGAGCTATTTCTGGCAAACACTTTGAACATGTCCTTTTTTATTACAGAAAAAACAAATAACTTGGCGTGACAGGCAATTTTCACGTGAATGTCTAGTAGCACACCGCGGGCATGATTTCACTGCAGTTGTATGCTGTCGTGGCACACCTGGTTTAGAGCGTGGGGGCAGCTGCGCGGACGTGTGCGAGGGCAGTTTACCAGGCCGTGCAGCACGCCCGGTGGGCCGGTTAATGTGACACACGGCTGGCGAAGTTGCAAATGATTCCTGAGCAAAGTCAAACGTGTCTTGTCTATCCAATATGTCTATCACTTGTTGAAGGGAGGGATTGACGAGTTTCAAAATCTGTTCCCGTATGCGAACATCAGAAACGTTCTGTGCTATTGCATCACGTACCATAGTATCTGAATAAGGGAGTCCACATTCACACTCAAAAGCACAATCCCGAGTAAGGCCTTGCAATGTTGCAACCCACTCCCTATTAGTTTGACCGGCCGTACGTTTTGAACGAAAGAACGTATACCTTTTTGCAACTACATTAACTATTTCCTTGAAATAGGCATCTAAAGCAGACAAAATTTCTTCGTAGGACAGAGTTGCTACGTCGCATCGGGGAAATAATTTCACTATCACACGGTATGTTTGCACCCCTACACACGCCAATAAATGAGGCTGCCGCTCGTTACCTTGAATTCTGTAGGCGGCGAGATGAAATCCAAACTGGCGTGACCACTCCGTCCATGTTTCCACGTCTGCTTGAAAATTACGGAATGGTGGTGCAACTGCATGTTGTGGCTGCGGTAGCGATGAAGCCGCATCGTTTTGCAGTGCATGTTGACCCTGGACGAGCTGTCCAAGGGCATCCAATAACGCCTGCGTCTGCTGATTCTGCAAGCGATAAAATTCGGACAGTACATCTGGCGAAGCCATGACACAAGTAAATGCAAGCAATTAGAAAGAACAAGACCCTTTCCGTTGACTCGTCGCCAAAAATGTTGTGTCTAGACAAGACAGCCTAGACACAATGAGAGGAAGCCGAAAGGCACGCGCTAAGCTAAAGCAGGATGGCGTGAGGTCTGAAACAGGATACGTAATGAATGCTATAAAGAAAAGTACGTAGCTTCTGGAATACTTAACTTTAATCCATCCTTTTGGTACATCTGGAGATTGTGGCGATGGGTCGTAGCCATTGACTTAGCTAAAGCCTATTCTAACTATCTGCTCTGCAAATGAGCGAGGCTTCGTCAGTGTGCATCGTTAGCTACGTCGTCCGTACAACTGGGGCGAGTGCTAGCCCGTATCTCGAGACCTGTCTTGTGGTGGCGCTCGGTCTGCGATCACACAGTGGCGACACGCGGGTCCGACATGTACTAATGGACCGTGGCCGATTTAAAGCTACCACCTAGCAAGTGTGGTGTCTGGCGGTGACACCACGACAAAAATAATTAAAAGTTTTTATTTAATCTTTTATAACTACAACACGCTTATAATACTTACAAAAAATGACAAACCACAAATCACAAAAATATTGACGCTTGATTGGCAAAGCATTCATGGGAGTGGAAGCTATTCAAATTCTCCCAAATTAATCCCTTTTACAATTCAATCTGACTATGTTTATATGAATCCACTGTGAGTCCGAATTCTATTCAGATAGAATCAACTACGACGGACACAACAAACTACGGTTCACCAGAGAACAGGGAGCTGTGAATATCTTTTAACAACGCTATTCCGTTGTACTTTAACCTTCCTCCTTGATTTAAGAGGCAGCAGGAAATGGCGCGCTGTGGAAAAAATGTTCAAACGTGTGTGAAATCTTATGGGACTTAACTTCTAAGGTCATCAGACCTTAAGCTTACACACTACTTAATCTACATTATCCTAAGGATAAACGCACACACCCATGCCCGAGGGAGGACTCGAACCTCCGCCGGGACCAGCCGCACAGTCCATGACTGCAGCGCCTCAGACCGCTCGGCTAATCACGCGCGGCATACAGACCATTGCTTCACTGATTCTGCTTTATGACTCGGTGCGTTGTCATGACCATACAAACAACTAGGAGCGTTCTAAGATGTCCACGAAAATTTGCAAATGCAGGAAACATTCCTATCAGAGCCCTGAAATCCTGGTAGATTTCAGTGTGAGGTGCATCTCTTCGCTGGTCTGGCCAAATCAATTTGACTCACAGGCACGATGGCGAGTGCTGGAAACGTCAAACGTCAGACGGCTGACTAAGGATGAATAAGTTCACCTTCATGACAGATGATATGTCCAAGATGATATGCAGCTCCACTGTCGGTATATTTGGAAACTGCCAATGGCTCTTAGTCCACCCAAACTGCAGACCACAAGGCTCATTCACTAGCGAAATTACCTGAAGATTTCCACCGGAGGACCAGAAAACGAAGAAGACAAAGAATCACAACCACTTTCCACCACCTGCAGTGTGGGAGACGAATTATCAAAAAAACCACCTCTGCATTGTACTAACCAATCGAACTATTCTCTACAGATTGACGCTCCATTCCTGACTCTTCTGTTGGCCTGACAGCCAATCCAGACGCAGCACTGGGGTTCCCACGCTGAGGGAGCAAGCCTCTACTTTGCACATGCTGAGAGGAGCCAATAAATGACTCACAATCTCTCTTGGCTGAAAAAAGATTTTAGACTAAGGAGGCTTCGTTCTCACTGTAGGCATGGCGATATTTCGGCAAAAAAGCCCATCTAGACGGAACCACAGTCCCTCATTTATGGAGAGATCTACTCTTTCCAGGCCGACCAAGGCTGTTAAGCTTCCCGGACAGTTGTGCCCATGAGATATATGTTTTTGCCGCTCTCTGAAATAACCTGGCGACTTCCTGGTATCAGGGGAGATACAGTCCTGTCTCCACTAAACACGCACACCAGTTGCTCTCTCTGGATCATCCCAGCTTCTAACATCAGAATGCTCGGAGTTTTATGACCTGCTCACCATTTACACAAAAGCTTAGATTACAGCAGTCTCTCTTAAATGGCTTCCTCTATCCACTTTCCAGCAACTGGTTACCTTCACAATGGACTGTCGCCTGGCGAAGGTAAAATGTTTTGTGAACCGGCGCCCTCCTGCTCCGAACCTAAGTGGAAAGAGGGCAGTACCATGGTCCACCTCTGCAGGTGCAATCCTGAGAGTGTTGCTTCCCAGCATCACTCGTAAGCCAGGTCGCTGGACTCAGAATTTATGGCCCCAATCCATCTCTCCCCCTGTTCTCCTTCGCCTCCACTATGGCCAACTGTGTGCACGTGCTACTCATGCAGACTATATATGCAGTTACATGAACATTCTGCCCGCAATTTTCTCATCTAAAAAATCACAAACCACAAATACTAAATGTAGTACTGGGGAACACCGAGGTCATGATCTAAAATATGAATATTAATGTGATTGACAGTGTTGTTAAAGTGAGAGAGTGGTGTGACACCTCTCATGTTCACATTATCTTTTGCACCATCATCTATCTCATTTTCACCTGCCAAAATATTGGTATCAGGAGGAACAACAACCACTTCAACATTTTCACTGTCTTCATCAATGAGTCCTTCAAAATTTTCATTATTTATAATGTCTAAAACTTCATTCGTTGTAATGACGTTGAACACTGTGTCATAGTTTGCTTGCATTTTCTTTCTTTTGTTGTGTTATTCTGAATAAAGCAAATTTCACTCACTATTCCACTATCAAGACTAAATGCTGTTATTGTCTTGTTTTTATTACAGCTGTGTCAGCTGTTTCTTCCCAGTGGTCTACAAATAGATCATTTGTCTTTAAATGCTAAACAACAATGTAGGCCAATAATGAAAAATTATTTACTTGAAATATTATTGTATGAACCTTTTCTTGCACAATCAGAGTCAACAGGCACTGAGAAGTAATTGATAAACATAGAGAGGATATAAAAGTAATTGTGGTCTCATTTTAAAATATAAGAAATATCTCAATTTTTATGTGTTCGGTTATAAAAAATTACAGGAATTATTGTCAATGATATAGATTTATAATATAATAATTGGAATTTAGTGTAAGTTATCCCATTATTAGTAATAAAATAAAAACAGTAGAATCTGCAAATAGATCACTTGGAAATAATGTATTAAGAAATTTTCTTCTTTCAGAAAAGCTTTATTTGCTTTTGACAACGTAGAGTAGTGTAAAAAAACAATTTTCATATGTGTCTAACGTCATGTTTATTGAACAAAAATACAGCAATAATAATAAACATTAAATACTCCACAACTCTTTGTCTACTGGCTACAAAAGTAAAATTTTTGATAGAATTTTCTCTGTCAGTCTGTTGTGTTGTTGACATAGGGCATGCCATGCTTTTGAAAACAGTCTTCCAGAAGCTAACGCTGCTTCTATACGTGTCAAATATTTACGTGCAGTTTTTTGTAGCTTTGGTTAGGTAATGCCGATATGTGATTCCATACTACTAAAAGGTCTTGTTTAACGTCTAGAAGGCAGTATTCCAGATAATAAGTGAACTATGAAGATAGGTCAGTTCCTGTTCCAGATCGCAGCTTATTCTTTTGTTCTGTTGTTTTATAACGTTCAGTCCATAAATCAGACTTGCCTTTTCTATTATTCTATATTAACGTGTTGCCCATCCTCAATTACAGTCGTTTCAACTATCGTAAGGAAATCCTTGGTGATTTTAATTGACTTCGAACATGCTAAAGTATCTTGAACGTGTATGTTCTTGAATCTAGGGTCGAACAACGTTGACATGGCTAATATATTAATAGGTTCGGTAGGTATGAATTGATTCTTGATTTTTGTCATGATGAGACTCTTAAGATTCTGTCCAGTAATATGCATTTGTTGAACGTCATATATTTGATACTGTAAATACTAGTTATTATAATTTATTTATTGCTTCACTTTTCTACTCAAGTTTCGCGATTAGTCACTTCCATAGGCAACAGAATGTCACAGCCATCTGTCAGATGTACAATTTCTGTAACTATTAGCATGTCTCGTGCACTAACGTAGCATTTAACGATATTACTAATGGCTGGACGCAGCTGTAAAAGTCTTTCAATCATGTGAGCAAAAGTAGTGTGGTATCACTGGTACATTCACGAGGGTACAGAAAAATCTGTGCGCATTGGGTACCTAGATTACTAACAAGAGAAATGACTTTTTCTTGTGAATGTCATTTCTGCACTACACAGATGTCGTTAGGAGAGTTGTTCAGGAAAGATTCGTTTAAGTGACTAAAAAATTATTGGCTGTGGCAAGAAGTAAACTGTTTTAAATTTTCTATTATTATTTTTTGCCATCGTCTAAGATCGATATTTTGTCTTAAATAATCGATGTTACGATGTCAAAAGACTTTCATATCGACAATGAAGAACATTTAGCTATAAGTTGGTATACAAAAGTATTTTCTTTTATTTTCAGGAGAGCCATAAAGGACCGTGAAGTAGATTTCATGTTGCGACAACGGTCGGTGATGGAGTTCCTCTTCAAGACCGGCGACGACTCCGCCATATCGATTCACACTAAGTTGCTCCCTGTATATGGCGAGGACACAGTGGATCGCAGCAGTATCCAGCGGTGGTTGCAGAGGTTTAAAGAAGTGATTTCTCTCTACTGGACGATCCACGATGCGGTAGACCATCGACGGCAGTGGGTGATGTGAATAAGGAGACCACTGATCAAATCATCGAAAATTACAGATGTGTGACAACACGAGAGTTTGCTGAAATGACTCGTTTGTCATTGGGTAGTGTGGTATCACTGGTACAGTCACAAGGGTACAGAAAAATCTGTGCGCATTGGGTGCCTAGATTACTAACAAGAGAAATGAAAACGGTGAGGAAGAAAGTGTGCGAGGGTCTCATGAAGACCTTTACTGAAAAGTGGAAACAGTATTTTGATGGCGTCATTATCCAGGATGAAGCATGGTAGTTTTTGTCCGAACCTGAGAACAAAACCCAATACATGGAGTGGCGTCATCCTGGTTCTCCTCGGAAGAAGAAACCAAGACTTTCAGGAACTGCAGGCCGAAAGGTGATGGCCTCCTTCTTCTGGAATCAGTGTGGTGTCTTTTTCATTGACTTCTTTGAAGCTGGCTTCACAGTTAACCGGGACTGTTACCGTTTGTCACTGGACAAGCTGAGACGTGCCATCAAGACCCACAGACCACAGCTTCGGGGTCAGCTCATCAGACTACACCATGACAATGCCAAACCCCATACAGCTCTTATGATGCAGGAGGAAATCAGGAAAATGGGTTGGGAAATTGTTCCTCATCCTCTCTATAGTCCGGACTTGGCTTTGTCTTACTTTTACGTCTTCGGTCGTCTGAAGGCAAACATGCGCGCTAAAACATTTGATAGTGAGAAAGACCTTATTTCCTGTGTCAAGCAATGGTGTAAAAGTCAATCCCCAGTCTTTTACCAAAGTGCATTTGCATCATGGAAAGAACGTTGGGCCAGATGCGTCACAGCTGATAGAGGCTACATTGTGTAGGCTCAATGTATAGCTAAATGTTCCAAGTATGTTCAAAAAACATTTCATTCTCCTCCTGCAAAAAATTAAAAAAAAAATTTGACACGACTGTGTGAAACTTTTAGAACGTCCTTTGTGTGTCATCGAGTAACAAATCCACCAGGGACATTACAACACTTCCCAAGATTCCGTAGTCGACTGCTGGTGATGAGACTGTGAAGTGCAAATGCGAAGGAAGAACCACAGCGAAACCAAGTAGGAGTCACGTGCAGACGGACTGGAACCATCGAGCGTTGCGGAGACGATAGTAAGAAATCGTGTGAAATCAGAGGCAGATATCACTCGTGAGGTCCAAAGCCCAGCTAACACAATGTCTTTGCGTAGGGAGTTCAGAAGAGTGGGGTACAGTGGTGGAGCAGCTGCTCACTAGCAACACATTTCTGTAGTCTGCGCTATGGTGGTGTAAAGATCGAATCACAGGAAATGAGCGATTTTGAGTGATGAACGACGCTATACACTGCGGCAATCCGATGGAAGGGTTTGGTTTTTGTAAATGTCTGGTGAACGTTACCTGCCATTGTGTGTAAAATCAACAGAGAAACACTGTGGAGGTGGTGTTGTGATATGGAGGTGTATTTCTTGGTTGTACTCTGGTTCCCTTACGGTGCTACAGAAACTCTCGGATAGATATGAACACATTTCACAGAACAGAAATCCGGTAATAGATGTTCGGATACTTTTGGTCAGATGGTGTGTCTCCTAATACTTCGTTTGCTTTGTTGTGGAATTCAGTTTTTCCTGTCTACAAGCGACAGCGATTTATTTTCTATTATTGCTCGCAGGCGAGTAAATACTACAGTGTACGAAAAAAAAGGTACACCTGGAAAGAAGTCGTGGATTTTGATCCAATGGCACTATATGCATAAGCTACCTGGGGAACAGAAAGTGCACTGACAATGGTTTCAGTGTCGTCCACCAGGGGCATAGCTACCAGAGTGTCAACAGAGAATGCTCGCAGCCAGAAGGCTCAGTGTGGTGCAGACGTGTGAAGCAAACAGGCAACCATGCACGGAGATGCGCTCGAGGTTCCTACAGCTAAGTGAGCGAGTATGAAAGGGGTCATATTGTATCCTTCCGAGTGGCGGGATGGTCCTTTCGGAGAACTGCCACACGAGCTGAACGTGCTGCTTGCAACGATGCTGGCATCGGTGGTCAAGTGAACATTCTCAGAACCGCAGAAGAGGTTCTGGACGTGTACGCAGCAGAGCTGCCAGCCAAGATCGTCGTATTATACGCGTAGCAGTGGCAGATCGCACATCTACCACAGCACTGATAAGAGGCCTTTTGAGGGTCGTGTTTGCGAACAGGTTATTGGCAGTGGGGCTGTGAGCATGGACGACTCTAGCTCGTCTTTCACTCACGTCACAGCATCAACGTGCATGTGTCGACTGGTACCATCGGAGGATTGCTTGCAAGGTGGAATGACGTACTGTAGTCTTCAGCGATGAAAGCAGTGTCTGCCTGCACTAAAGTGATGGTCGTTTGCGCGTGCGACGTACACCTGGTGGGCTCTGTCTCGTAGACAGCATTCGTCCAAGGCACAGTGGCTCCAATCCAAGCCTTATGGTCTTGAGATAAGCTAAGACTCTCATTCACCTTTGGAGTTTCTGGAGGGGACGCAAACCAGCGATCGGAACGTGCAGAATGTTGTTCGACCCGTCATTTTGCCGTTCTTGGAACAGGAATGTGATGTGTTGTTTCAGCAACATAATGCTCACCCAGAGAAACCCAACGCTCTCTACAAGACATACAGCAGCTTTCCTGGTCAGCACAATCTCCAGGCTTGTCCACAGTCGAGCACGTGTGAGATGTGAAGGGACGAGAAGTGAATATCAGCCAATAACTCTTGCAGAACTATGTGAACAGATGGAGCAGACGTGGCATAACCTATCCCAGGACAGTATTCGCCAATCATTTCATGTACTCTACATGCACTGTTGCAGCAACAAATTTTGAGTGAAGTGGAAACGTCTAAAATGGGGTACTAATATTTTTCCGGCGGAGTTTAACTAGAAAAAAGTGTATTTATTGTGTTGTTGTTGTTGTCGTGATCTTCAGTCCTGAGACTGGTTTGATGCAGCTCTCCATGCTACACTATCCTGTGCAAGCTTCTTCATCTCCCAGTTCTTACTGCAGCCTACATCCTTCTGAATCTGCTTGGTGTATTCATCTCTTGGTGCCCCTCTTGGATTTTTACCCTCCACGCTGCCCTCCAATACTAAATTGGTGATCCCTCGATGTCTCAGAACATGTCCTACCAACCGATCCCTTCTTCGAGTCAAGTTGTGCCACAGGCTCCTCTTCTCCCCAATTCTATTCAATACCTCCTCATTTGTTATGTGATCTCCCATCTAATCTTCAGCATTCTTCTGTAGCACCACAGGCCGGCCGTTGTGGCCGAGCGGTTCTAGGCACTTCAATCTGGAACCACGCGACCGCTACGGTCACAGGTTCGAATCCTGCCTCGGGCATGAGTGTGTGTAATGTCCTTAGGTTAGTTAGGTTTAAGACGTTCTAAGTCTAGGCGACTGATCACCTCAGATGTTAAGTCCCATAGTGCTCAGAGCCATTTGAACAATTTTTTGTAGCACCACATTTCGAAAGCTTCTATTCTCTTCTTGTCTAAACTATTTATCGTCACTTCCATACATGGCTACACTCCATACAAATACTTTCAGAAACGACATCCTGACATTTAAATCTATACTCGATGTTAACAAATTTTTGTTCTTCAGAAACGCTTTCCTTGCCATTGCCAGTCTACATTTTATATCCTCTCTACTTCGACCATCATCAGTTATTTTGCTCCCCAAATAGAAAACTTCTTTACTACTTTAAGTGTCTCATTTCCTAATCTCTCTCAGCATCACCCGACTTAATTCGACTACATTCCATTCCATTCCATTCCATTTGCCTTTGTTGATGTTCATCTTATACCCTCCTTTCAAGACACTGTCCATTCCGTTCAACTGCTATTCCAAGTCCTTTGCTGTCTCTGACAGAATTACAATGTCATCGGCGAACCTCAAAGTTTTTATTTCTTCTCCATGAATTTTAATACCTACTCCGAACTTTTCTTTTGTTTCCTTTACTGCTTGCTCAATATACAGATTGAATAACATCGGGGATAGGCTACAACCCTGTCTCACTCCCTTCCCAACCACTACTTCCCTTTCATACCCCTCGACTCTTATAACTGCCATCTGGTTTCTGTACAAATTGTAAATAGCCTTTCGCTCCCTGTGTTTTACCCCTGCCACCTTGTGTAGATTGCAGCAAGTAAATTTGAAACAGTGCGGATCTTTGGCATCAGGGATGCAGAGGACGTGGGCTGCGTGGTGGCAGTGAGCCAGTTGTGCCCCAGTGGTGTAGCTGTAGCCTGTGCAAGGCCAGGCAGGGCGGGCAGGCGGTGTTCTACTGCGCCATGCGGCCGCCTAACGAGTGGGACAATGCGACGGCGGCTGGCGGCGCCCCGCAGGAGTCGGCAGTGGGCGGGCACACCGGGCTGGCTAATGCGATGAGTTATGCCCCCGTGGCCCGCCCAGTCGCTCGCTAATTACCGCCGCGCTGCCCTGGGGCGCCGTCACCGCCGCAGCGTCGGCTGCCAGGCGCCAGCGGGGGACCGGGCCCTCCGTCAAGTCAGACATCACCGGCCCTCACCTCTCCTCACGACCTTCCTTTCAGTGCTGTAGAAGTAAATATACGTTGCCAGACGCTTCGTCACCCATACTTACTGCAAACGCAGAAACGCTGCGGGAGGGTTTAACGCGACAGTATGGAGCTGCCTCCCAATCCCACCGAGGGAGAATTATGTTTCGTGACGGGGTCGGGAGGGGCGTTGGAGGGGGAAGCAAGAAGTAGTGTATTGGTGGCAGCATAAGGTTGTAAATCATTGATAAAGCGTGAAACATGGCAACTTCTGGAGTACCTCAGGGGTACGTTTTAGGGCCGTTACTGTTGATGGTTCAAATGGCTCTGAGCACTATGCGACTTAACTTCTTAGGTCACCAGTCGCCCAGAACTTAGAATTAATTAAACATAACTAACCTAAGGACATCACACACATCCATGCCCGAGGCAAGATTCGAGCCTGCGACCGTAGCTGTCGCTCGGCTCCAGACTGTAGCGCCTAGAACCGAACGGCCACTCCGGGCGGCTTACTGTTGACAACGCAGCGTCAGTCTCCAATGGGTACATGTAATCAAATTACGTTTAGATAATCCTGAAAGTAATCAAGAAGCTGTGGAAAATTTTCAAATAAACGAAAGGACAGTTAGGTCATTCGTCTGAATGTTGTGTATATAATTGAATCACTTATTATGAAAAGGTCATGGATCCAGTTTTTCACAAATTCATGTTTCAGTATTTTTGCATTCTCCATCTATAGATGCACGTATCTGTGTTGAGAACGTCATGAGTTTCTGCCTTCAAAGCTAAGAAAAGAGTTGCCAAAATATTTAGTTGGTACGAAAATGTCATGAGCCCCATTCGTTTTATGTAAAATCACCAGAAGTAGCCTACGGTTTATGTCGCTGCATTAACAACAATCAGATTTTAGTAGTACTGATTTCATGATCTTTTGTTGGCACCACACTGTAAGGCAAATCTTGTGTGGTTGTTGTCTAATCTTTCATTAGTTGTGGCAATTTAATCAGGAAAGAGAGCATGGACTCAAATGAAGAAGATAACAGCCATAACAAGAGGAGAGGCATACGGCATTATGATAAATACAAACACATCATAATAAACAAGGCTAGATTACGAGGAGAAGCGTGCATTAACTACAAAGGACAAAACATTCCTGGAATTGCAACGGGGAAAAATTGAAGTAAGTATGAATTTAAAACTAAATGTTGAATTTGTGTTTTGTATATGTGTAGTAAAACATAAAGCCTATGTTTCCCTTGTTTATTCTAAACATTGCTTTCTTTTATTGCAGTTGTAAACTTCACTGTTTTGATGCCAGTGATGAGATCGACAGAGCCCAGATCCTGGAAATGTTCAAGGAATTCGGGAGCAAGGGTGCACAAAATGGATATCTACAAGATCTTATGGAAGTTACGGAAATTACCCGTAGACGCCCAAGGAAAGTAATCCAAAAAGTAGGGAGAAAACTTCAAATATCATGTTCAAGTTCAGGGAAAGAGAATACTGGCAAGTAAAACTGCATTTATTGGTATTCATGACCTGAAGAGTGATAGGAGGATTCGAAGATTAAGAGACCTGCTGGTTTTAGGAAAATCTCTTGTAGATAACAGGGGTAAGGTCATGGGAAGCAGAGTTAGAGCTATAAAAGGTGATGTTATTGATAAAATAAAGGAACACATTGAATCGTTCGAGACAAAAGTTACTCACTATGCAAACAGAGATATTAAGTATATGAAGACCTTCCCCGATCTGGATGTAAAATATGGATTTTATTTAAAGTTTTTCCACGAAAGTTATAATTACAGGTTTGGTAGACCTCAAAAAGATGTTTGTGGTTTCTGTGAGGAACTTAAAACTAAAGTAAAAACCACCAACCTTTGTGATTCAGCTAAAAGAGTGGTTTTTCCTGAGCAAATTGTTCATACCCGAAGGACCAAAAAGTTTTATAAAGAGAAAAAAGCTGTACAGGAAAAGTGCAAACAAAACGACGATGTCGATGGCATATGTAAGGATTGTATGCAGAACGTACCACTTCCCTACATTCCAGTGCTGGAAGTGTTTTACCTACATCAGCTCTGGGTCTTTACTTTCTGTATTTACGACCTTAAGACTGGCAAACCTCATTTCTTTGTATTCAATGAAGGAATAGCCAAAAAGACGGCTAATGAGATTTGTAGTTTCTTGCTTGCTTTCTTCAAAAAACATTACTTTGGTAAAAATATTAAGGAGATGCAAATTTTCTCTAATAGTAGCCCAGGACAAAACCGTAAAATATGTACATTAGTCCAATTCCTAATGGCATTAGTATCGTTTGGTATGTTTGAAAAAAATTTTTCAATACTTTCCTCTCCGGGGCACTCTTTCCTACCTTTTTATATGGTGTTTTAGGGTATAAGAAGAAAGTTACGATAAACTTATAAAGTTTACACTGTCAAAGAATATACTGAACTTATTCTTCATTCCGCCAATAAAAAGAACTCATTCATTGTCAACTACCTTGAGGATAACTACCTTGAGGATAACAACATTGTTAAGAACTATAGGGACTGGTTGCCAGATCATTTTAAACGCAGTTCCCAGGGTTTGGAACCAATGGGAAAAGACATTTCAATGAAAATCACCTACAGTGCTTCACAGTACAATATGTTTGACTATGACAGCCACAACCCAGGGGTATTAGTAGACCAATCATTCATTGATGAACTGACTCAAAACTCTTTCAGACTTTTTAAACGCCTAGCAAATATCGGACACCCAACAACCTTAGCACATGGCGAGAAATGTCCTACAAACAAAGTTAAGATAAACGATATAAAAAAACTGGAACAGTACATCCCAGAGGAGCACAAAAACTTTTATAGTGATTTATTCACTTGGCCTACAACAGCTGGAGAAGATGAAAATGTATGAAACCTGCAGAAAATGTTGCAAAAATGCTTATTTGTAACGATGATTATGTTAAAATACTATTTGTAATTTGTGTTTATTAATAAATTTTCTCAAAATTCTATAGTTGCACTATACTTATTTTAATTTGGTTCGAAAAGGTCATGAGTCTAAGACAAAAATAATAATAATTTGAAGAATATGAAAATAAAAATTGATGATTTAATGGTTTGATTTAATGGTTTCCAGGTACAACAGAGTATAAAATTCCAAGTACTTCATGTCTTCTACTATTGAAGTACAAGACAGTTATCTTTGAATGTCTTAAAATCATGTTTTATGGACTTATGACCTTCTCGTATTAACTGATTCAATTAGACTTTTGTGATCGTGAACAGGTCTAGCCATCCGAAAATATGTTTCATGTTTGCCACATTTTACACATTTCCTCGCTGAACCTGTAGCGTAATTACAGGCTGTCCTTTTAGTGCATAAGTCGATATGCGTATTCCGGGCAGAAGGAGAACCGCTTTTATGCCTCAGAAAACTTCTCCGTCCGTGAGTCGATGTTGTCTTCTAAGAATGAGAATGTAACAAAGATTTTATACATGTTACAATAGGTGGAGTAATGACTACAAGTCTATAGACAGACAAGACTCTGTACGGATTACTCTCTCTCTCTCGCCCTTTAATTCCTCTCTCTGTTTTATAATCTCAATCCTGTCTAGAGCAGATTTTTGTTTTTTCTCATATTTCCATCTGGCTTCTGCCATTAAATGCAGTAACTGTGCTGTATGGCGCAACTGCAAGTGTTTATTGCTTTACAGCTTTGCAGCGGAGAAACAGTTTTATTAATTTAGTACTTGACAAGCAGCAATAAAGCAACTGTGCGCTACAGAATTGCTTCATATGTATGGGAGCAGGGACCTTCAAAGGTTTCTTCCGCTTTTTTTTCATGACAACGTCTTTCGAAATTTTTATATAAAAAATGTCGGGAAA
This sequence comes from Schistocerca serialis cubense, assembly GCF_023864345.2. NCBI lineage: Eukaryota > Metazoa > Arthropoda > Insecta > Orthoptera > Acrididae > Schistocerca > Schistocerca serialis. Next base: position 338,281,500 of record NC_064642.1, read on the forward strand.
ACATGTAGCACAATCTTCACGAGTGAAACGAAAGAAAGTTTCCTGTGAATTGATGCGACGAAATTCTCCGTCATCCTCTCGTAACCATATTTTCTCCAAGCACATTAACGGAAGTGGCAGTTGTCATTACAACATTTTGTGAATTTGAAGAAACTGATTGTATCCTCACGTCAATTAATGCAAAACATGCTTTCTTTCAGCAAATTTACTAAAACACATATAGACAACTATACCCAGTGGTTGAAAGAAAGCACGTCACACCTACCTACAACATGTGTTGCAAGAGTGGCGTCTCTCTGTTGTAGAATTTTACATCATGTTACGAGCTCAAACATAATGAGGGAACTCGAACAGATTGACCTCCTCCATACGAAACAGTATGGATTCCGGAAACATTGTTCGTGAGAAATCACACTACTGATCTTCTCAGGTGACATTCTGAAAACTACAGATATAAGCAAACAAGCAGATGCAGTATTTCTTGATTTCAGCAAAGATTGGACTCATTACCAGGCAAAGCTTAACGCCGAAAGTAGGGTCATGTGGCGTACAAAGCCAAATTTGTGACTGGATCGAAGTTCTCTTCGTAGAAAGGAAGCAGCATGTTATTTCAGATGGAAAGTCATTGACGTGTAAAAGTAACTTCATTACGTGTTCCACGGAAGTGTGTTAGGGCTATTAATCACGCCTATTAATGGCCTAGCGGACAATATAAGCAGTAACCCATTTTTTCCGGTATGCAGGTATCTGAAATGAATGATGCCTGAGAAAATCTGATAACATTTTAGTGTCGTGCAAAGATTGTCAACTTGTGTAAGATGTTCAGAAATATAAACACTAAACGCAAAACAAAGTACACTATGACTACAGTATCAACGAATTACAGCTGAAGTGTGTGAACTCATAACCTTACATCGTCCATGCTAGACCGTTGTTTGGAAATACCGACTGTTTATAATATGAAAGATTAAAATTATTGTATCTATCACTCACTTTTACTGTCCCCCACATCTTTAGGTGGAAGAGTGGATTACACTGAAACGCCACTGTCGGAAACAGTATATATCGCGGATTTAAATGTACTTCCACTTAACACTGGCACCTCGAATTACCGGTACGTATTTTGGCCCAACCCCCGAGAAAACTGAGCACTGGAACATGCATATTTCATGGAAACGTAACTGAACGATGTCTACAGACTGTGTTCTGCATGTCTCTAATGTATTTACCAGTGCATACTTATGTTCCATGCAAGCCCTCAATACTATTTATATTTTGTGCTTCCGTATTTGCCATCCTTCCTTACCGTCTGATTATGTTCCGTGCAAGCCCTTAATACTATTTATATTATATATAATTTTGTGTTTCCACATTTCCCTTCCTTCCTTACCCTTTCGTGTCAAAGAGTGAGTGAACGTGTGTTTATTTAGTATTTCAATAGTAGTTTGTAGCGCACCACATTGCTGTCTGCTGTAGACGCACAGTGGCAAACCTTGTGGGTTCAGGTAAAGCAAATGTGCTCTGTAATAGGTCTTTCGACTGTCGTTAGGTTGTTGGTGAAAGGAACTCCTCTGGTCAATTCTGTTTACCTGGAGCTTCGTTATTCAAGGAGAGTGCTAAGGCACGTGGCGCTGGGCGCTTGGTGAGTACACATCCTAATGTAACTGCGTAGGATTCCGCGGACAATTAGTTGATATAAAAATTTTCTGGGTATCGTATCTCGTCGTAATGTAAAAAAACTGTACTGGAGAAAACAACATTTCGGCCGCCTTTACAGTGGACTCTTCTGGGTCTACTGCTGAAGATTTTCATAATTTAAGACCCCCCTCCCCCTCCTCAGCACTATAGGTGAACTAGAGTGACAGCCGGCTGCGTTGGTCTAGCGGTTCTAGGCGCTCAGTCCGGAACCGCGCGACTGCTACGGTCGCAGGTTCTAATCCTGCATCGGGCATGCATGTGTGTGATGTCCTTAGGTTAGTTAGGTTTAAGGGGACTGATGACCACAGATGTTAAGTCCCATAGTGCTCAGAGCCATTTGAACCATTTTTGAACTAGAGTGACAGCAAATATTCAGTCAAATTATATGTTTCCGTGTGATTTTATTGTATTAAACTCTGATTTTCGAGTACTTTCTTCGTTCATGTAGGCCATGTGCACAGATGAGTCTGTTGAGCCCTCAGCTCCCCATATTGATGAAGCTCGGAAGAAGGTCACTGTAACCGAGACCGAAACCTTGGTTTTTTTACATTATGACACGGGCCGATACTCAGATAACATTTATATTAACTGCACTTCGTGACCTTAAGAGCGAGATAAGGCACTTAATTTTAGAATGTGAATCGAGTAAGTCTTCAGGCTATCTGAAGCATTCTAATTCAATTAATTTCACAGATATAGCCTCAGAATAATATTTAATAATTTATTGCGAGTAGGAAATGGAGTATTTTTCAAGGTTTGTTAAGTTTTTCTGAGACTTATTTTGTCTGATCAGAGCTTGTGGTGTGAAAATGCTGAGGTTTTGGGAGAATGATTTCTGTTAAGTGAGAATGTGCGTGTGAATGTACTCTCGTGTGAATGTAGTTTCATTACAGTCTTATGAGTAACTTCTATTTCAGCCTTATGAGTAACTCTGCAGCTTTCTTTTTCATGGTGCCACATGTGGTCATACATTCTTTCTACAAGCCCGTAGCACTGTTGATGAACTCATGTGATAGTAAATATTCAGTCTATTTATATGGTTTCGTGGATTTTATTGTGGTGAACTCTGATTTTCGAGTACGTGCTTTGTTCATATAGGCCATGTGCACATGAGTCCGTTGAGGAATCAGCTCCTCATATTTAGCTTCTGCTGATTTCCTTTGCAATTCATTTGGAGTTTACTTAGAGTGGAAAGTATTAATCAATTTATTTATCTCATAAATACTCAGAAAAATTGCTAATAAAATATTAGGTCGTGCACCCACAGGTTATTTTGTGGATAGATTTGATTTGTGCGTGAATGCTCCATGCCAATTCATTTCTACTGCAGACATATTGTATTGAAAGGCACGAACCTCGTGGTCTGTAGTTGTGTGGTGAAGGGCTGACTTACTTAAGTCTATATTCTTTTAGTACGAACTTAGTGCGTGAGTGAATTATTTTATCCTTCTCCCACTTTGTCTGAATTCTAGTCATGGAGTGCCTCAGTATCGAACATACCGTTTGTTGAAGTGATATGGGTACGTAAACGCAGACAACGGCAACTTTAAGTTAACTTAATTTCTTATGAAGTGTTTGAATCTGTTTGTTTCTGTGAAAATAAATCGTTAAGAGTTGGTTGCTGTTTCTAAGGTAAACCCTTCTTTGTTAGAATAAACATAGTATATCCAACATGGCGTTTTCCAGTTATTCTAGCCCAGAGCTTTTTGTTTCTCAGTGCTGTGTCGATGCTTAACCTCCTCTTACCTTTCACTCGGAAAGAACATCGTTCATGAATAGCTTGATTTTAATTGATAAACTGATGAAAAGAAACGAGGATGTATGATTAATGCGGATCAAACAACTGATTAATTCCTTCTTTATTACTAAATTTTTCCAATATATATTTCAACCCCCCTCCCCAGGATATTCTGGATCTACAACCGTTACCATTTAACATTCCAGTTTTGTTTGCAGCGTGCAGCCAGGTGTCTGTTTTTAAGTTTGTTTCTTGCAACACATGTTGTAGGTAGGTGTGACGTGCTTTCTTTCAACCACTGGGTGTAGTTGTCTATATGTGTTTTAGTAAATTTGCTGAAAGAAAGCATGTTTTGTATTAATTGACGTGAGGATACAATCAGTTTCTTCAAATTCACAAAATGTTGTAGTGACAACTGCCACTTCCGTTAATGTGCTTGGAGAAAAAAAGGTTACGAGAGGATGACGGAGAATTTCGTCGCATCAACTCACAGGAAACATTCTTTCGTTTCACTCGTGAAGATTGTGCTACATTTTTTCCGGAGATTTTTTATATAAAAATTTCGAAAGACGTTGTCATGAAAAAAAGCGGAAGAAACCTTTGAAGGTCCCTGCTCCCGCACATATGAAGCAATTCTGTAGCGCACTGTTGCTTTATTGCTGCTTGTCAAGATCTAAATTAATAAAACGGTTTCTCCGCTGCACAGCTGTAAAGCAATAAACACTTGCAGTTGCGCCATACAGCACAGTTACTGCATTTAATGGCAGAAGCCAGATGGAAATATGAGAAAAACATAAAGCCGCTCTAGACAGGATTGAGATTATAAAACAGAGAGAGGAATTAAAGGGCGAGAGAGAGAGAGAGTAATCCGTGCAGAGTCTTGTCTGTCTATATTCCGGGAGAAAGAACTCTGAGGGTCGTTATAAACATATTCGTACATTTTTCTTATTAAATGTCACTCAAACATGGAACAACAACACAAACTGTTTGTGAGTAAAAACTGCAGTGTGTTGCAAGGGTGGGGAAGTGTCCTGAAGGATAAAGAAGCATAAAATCGGGAATCCTTTTGCTCGGAATACATACTGCAGCTTATGTTCTAGAATAACAGCTCGTAATTACACTACGGGATTGGCAATGAAATGTGTAAAATGTGGCTTGCTTGAATTATACTTCCGGATGACGAGAAGGGCTTACTATTACAGCTATCTAACTATGGACACAATATTTAGATGAATGTAACAATGGAAGCTTTCCTCGACGGCATTCCTTTCCACGCAACTCTGGAGAATCAGAAGTGTCGTTGACGAAGAACCACGTATTAGTTATATTAAAGCTATCTGGTAAGCAAAAACCTCTAAACTGTATATAAATATGTATTTTTCATCCATTGTTAAAGAAGTAGCCCATCATCAGGATCTTGACAGGAAATTATAAAAGTAAATACAACTTTTAATTGCATTAATCGCATCCAGGTATATGTATACAGTTTGTAAAACTAAGGTTTGTCGGAAGGAACTGTAAAAGCGTAGACTGAAATGAAAAGATGTTACGATAGGTAATAACTTGCCACTTTGCTACAATTACTACCCGAAGACGCGCTCAGCCAGTACCATCGGATGACGTCTCGGGACTCTAAGGAGTCCCGGAAATCTGTGGATGGCGAAGAGTTTAACAATAATGAGTATGATAACATTGTTCTACAAATTTTTGAAAAGGTGAATGTTATGGTGAAAATAATATGATTTATATATTTTTCATGAGTCGCGGAACCAGAAAATGAAGCGTATGTACATTGAAGAGCCAAAATATAATGGTACCTGTTGGTACGTTTTGGTCCACCTTTGGAGTGCAATATCGCATCAGTTGTGCATGACATGGATTCGAAAAGTCCTCTAGCGGGTTCCGGAGATACGTACCGCCAGATCTCTGTGCAGACACCATGCAAATCCAATAAATTAAAGGTCGGTGAACTGCCGGAACCGCATTGGTGCCCACTAGGTTTTCAGGTGTATTTAATAGGGATCAGATCAGGCAAATTTGGTCGTGAAGACATGAGAACGAGTTGACTATCGTGCTCCTCAAAGCTCTGTAGCACAATTCTGACCTTGTGGCAAGGACAGTTATTATGCTGGAAGATGCCATAGCTGTCGGAGTAGGCACTAAGCTTGATGGGATGCAGGTCGCCTGCAATAATGTTCACTGTTACACAACAGTTTTTTCCAGACTGTCGGTAGCTGATATAAAATCCAAATCAATAATTAAAACTGAATCATAAAAAATTGATATCTACCGCTAAATGAAATATGAATCAGCTTCAGTGGTTGCTAGTACATATTACTATTCCCTGTACTGATCTGCATGAACACCTAAATAAGAAGCCTCCATCATGAATTCAAACTGCAAGTAACTGTAGGTGAGGATGTACGCTATGGTTCTTAAAACCGACAAGGGAAACAACCCTCAGCAGTTGTGGCAGAAGGCACGGGAGGTTGCACTGGACAGTGGTTTGAATGCAGCCGCATTGGAACTAGACGTCGCGAAGTCACAATGCACATAATATCTTCACACCGTGCCGGGACGGGGGGAGACTATATTTAGTGAGCTGCTTGTGGCTGGGGGCTGTGTGCCATTTTTGTCAGAGTTCTGGAAGCGCAGCTATTGTGGACAGCACTACAGGCAGTCAGAAGTCATTGAAATACATGGGATATCGAGGTAACACAAGACAATGTTTAAGGACATGTAAAAACAGCTGGTAAAGAAATGTCAAAAGTTGAGTTTAGAAGAGAAGACGGATAGAGAAATTTCACATGTAGCAGACTTCCGAAATAATCGGCCACGAAAGCAGAGAACAGAGTGATCCACTCCTGGGCCCATACCTCAACAACCTGCAGCATTCGATCTGCAAAGTTTGCTAACTGACCAGTTTAACAAAAATGACACGCAGTCCCTGAAGAATGACGAAATATTAGTGAAAACCGGTGTCAAAAATGATGCACAATTCAAAAAATTGGACGAATGGTTAGAGGAAAATTTATTCGAGAAAAGTGGAGGAAAAGAAGGATGCACAATATGAAGAAAAGAGCAAGCAATTTAAAAATCTAAATAATGAGAAACGAAACTTGAAAAACACGTGAAGAAAGGTGAAGAGCAATCGTTAGACAAAAAGATTTATAGACAGGTTATTGGTACAGAAACAAGCAATAACAAGACTTTAATGTGGAAGTAGATACGTTGATGCAGAATATTAGAGGGACTACAGGCGGATTAAAGAAACATATTGATACCAGCGCACAAAACATAGATACCACTGCACAGAACATTGATGCAATTGTACAGAACATTGATTCACAGAAAAGTAAGATAGACAAAGCAACTGTCACTGAGCGCCGGCCGGGGTGGCCGAGCGGTTCTAGGCGCTACAGTCTGGAACCGCGCGACCGCTACGGTCGCAGGTTCGAATCCTGCCTCGGGCATGGATGTGTGTGATGTCTTTAGGTTAGTTAGGTTTAAGTAGTTCTAAGTTCCAGGGGACTGATGACCTCAGAAGTTAAGTCCCATAGTGCTTAGAGCCATTTGAACCATTTTTTTTTTAACTGTCATTGAGCAGCTGTCAACACGTAGTGAAATGGCATCTGATAGAACAGTGGCAGTAACCTTATGTGAGCATGAAGAGATTAGAGATTAGGTACAATTTAAGAAGATGCAGGCTAACATTAATGGAAGGAAGACAAAGGAGACCGCTAATGAAATAGAAGGAGACTGGGAGAAGTTCGAGCAGTAAAGGAAGAGAAAACGTGACAAATCAAATTTAAGAAGAGAAAAACGTGAGGGAAGGAAAGAGAGCTTATAGACAAGTTAAGTCACATTAGATGAGTACCGACACAAATAACCCAATCAACAATCAGCACTGTAACCGTCGAAACATTATTGCGCAAAGTAGATGAAGAAGAAATCAGGAAACAATTTGTATCAGTGCAAAAATATTTAATATTTCTCGACCCATCGAACTGCTTACAACACGAATTCGAAGAACTGAAAAAACCATTACGGAGATCACCACTTTTGTTTCACTCAGACTTAAGAAGGGAATTCTGAATGTGCATAGATGTATCAAGGACTGGTCTTGACATTCACCTGTTTCAGGAATTTGAACAGGATGAAGAAGTATGAAGAAAACCATCACCTTTGGTAGTCGTGTTTTGAGCAAAGCGGAAAATAATATTCAGTGACAGGATTAGTTGTATTAGCTGTTGAATGAGAATTCACCAAATTTAGGTTCTTCTTGACAGCACGAATAACAAAGGTATGCACCGTTCACAAAGACTAGGAGCTCTTGACGACGACAAAATTGATATACGGACGATTTTCAACGTTCGGCAGCTTATCTCCAAGTGCTTAGATTTTATTTAGCACATATCCCAGGAAAAGAAAACTCGTTGCATACGCACTATCACGAATCCCTCCAGCATTGACGCGAAAGAGTGACAATGAGATCACGAAAGCAATCTGACTTTCAATAATCCCTACAAAAGAATGGCCCTGACTAACAATAACCTATACCTTTCATGAGTCACTTACAAAAATCTTCGTTACTCAAACTACTGCAATACAGCGAGCGCCATACTGCCAGCTAAATGAAAGATTCGAACTACAGAAGGCACTAACTACTGATAGGCATAGTTAGCAAATGAAGAGCAAACGATGTATTTATCTTAATAATGTTCAAAATTGATAATATATATATAGTTGTAGATGGACATATATATATATATATATATATATACATCTACAACTATCAGCCACCCCATTACAATTTATTACCAAATTAACCAGTCATTGATGGTTCAGACGGAGTCCTATTAACCACTCCCTCTTTTTTAGTCAAGTTGTACAGTAAATTTATTTTCTTTCGATTAGCGTCTTACATCATTTATTCGAGCTATTCATTTAATACTTCTATTCTGCATCCTCCTTCCACGTTTCAAAAGCTTCTATTCTCTTCCTTCCACGTCCACGTTTTACTACTTTTTAAGGTTGCACTTCAGATAAATTCTCCCACAAAAGACTTCCTAACACTCAAATTATAATATTCGATAACACATTCTTTACGTCATATAACTTCTCCCGCTATTGCATGTCTACATTTTACATCCCATTACTTCTGGAATACTCAGTTATTTTGCTAAACAAATAACAAAACTTGTCTACTACTTCCAGTATCAGCAACCTGGTTTTGCACACTTCTATTCCTGTATTTTAACTCTGGTAGGCTGTGACTTTCAAAGGATGTATTCCAGTTCAAATTCTTGAGCTCGTGTTCAAATATACAAATGTTACAAAAGTAGATTTGTCTTGTTTTCAGTGTATCTTACGTAAAAATCCGTAAGGTTAGCATTGCCCTAAGTATTCTTACATACTTGTGGAACCCCAAATTGATATTCCCTGAAGTTTACTTCTACGAATCTTTCCATTCATCTGTCAATAATTCCTATTGGCGTTTTACCATCATGACTTATTGAACTGATTGATTGGTAGTATTTGTACGTGTCAGCACTTTTTTGTTGCAAGTCAGAGTCGTCCCTTATTCAGTGAATGTGCTTGGGAAAGCAGATGCAGGAAACCTGCATCATCGTCCACTGCGCCGGCCGCGGTGGTCTCGCTGTTCTAGGCGCGCAGTCCGGAACCGCGCGACTGCTACGGTCGCAGGTTCGAATCCTGCCTCGGGCATGGATGTGTGTGATGTCCTTAGGTTAGTTAGGTTTAAGTAGTTCAAAGTTCTAGGGGACTGATGACCACAGCTGTTAAGTCCCATAGTGCTCAGAGCCATTTGAACCGTCCACTGCAAGATACTCTTAGAGGTGGTTTGCCGTTTCCTTCCTCAGATCTGTGATCAAGTGTCAAGCGTGCATCTGTGTCGTGTGGATGACTGTGAGGATCGGGTTTGTATAGCTACGGATGAAGGGAAGGGAGAGAGTGAAAGCCAGTGCCAGCACATACACCTCTTGTCTCGAAGGGAGCTTAACTTCCTGATACGACAGACGCATCAGCATTACCACTGTCACATGCCCTCACGTCATGGGACACTGCGGAGAGGTTTGCAATTCAATTCAGGACATGCGTGAAAAGACTGGTCATCAGAAACTTTACGCCACCAACCCTCCTCCTTTTTGTCGTAAAGGCGAACGGAAAACTGTCAAAAACGCGTGGCAGACTGATTCAAGTACCGGCCGTGCCCAAAGTCGCTTTTAACTTCAGTGGGTCTGGCGGGAACTGCTGTATCCGAAGCAGCAAGGCAATTGGCTTGTTATAACAGTTCCTTACTAAATACTGTTCTATGACCAGAATAGTACCGATCAGGTGATGAATACGCGCATAGCTACTAAGCGATGATGCTATGATAGTGTACTGTGGGAATTACAGTGCGGCCAACGTCTTGTACATGAAGCCCGATAGTTAGTGGAAAAAGTTTAATTACAGGTAACGACTGAAATTCGAAAAATAGACCTAATATATGCTACCGTATTGTCCACATCCTATACTCGCACATATACAGTGAGCCCTGTACTGGGAGTAATGTATGATTAAAGTCGCAGTCTTGTTTTTAGGCATGAAATACTACGAGGGGCGTTCAATAAGTAATGTAACACATTTTTTTCTCGGTCAGTTTTGGTTGAAAAAAATGCGGAATTCGTGGTGAGACATAGTGGAATATTCGTGCTTCAACCCCTATAGTTTCACAAAGTTCCTACAGGTGACGGCGTCTGTAACGGCGGTGTGTTCCAAGCAGAGCGCTGTCATTATTTCCGAGGGAAACCAGAGCATGTATTCGTAGGCGCTTGCAGAATGTCTGCGCAGACCTGACAGTGAACAAAAGCACTGTGAGTGTCTGTCATCATCGCATCCATGTCGCGCAAACCTGTCCGATCTCCAACTTTCCAGCCGGCTGCACACAGCCGTGACTCCTGTAATGTTGGAACGTGCGGACACTCTCTTTGGATGTGATCGACAGATTACAATCAAACACCTTGCCGCAAGGCTGAACGTCTCTGATGATAGTGCTGACACACTCGTTCACCAGCTGGGACACTCAAAGTTGTGTGCCAGCTGGCTTCCCTCGCGTCCTAACAGAAGACCATAAAGGTCAACGAAGCACCATCTGTGCGGAGTTGCTTGCACTTTACGACGCTGCTCGGGACAATTTTTTGTCCAAGATCGTCACAGGCGATGAAAAACGATTTCACCTCTTCGGACAGGAAACAAAACGGCAATCCCTAAAGTGGCGCCGTACCACCCCTCCTCCGAAGAAAAAATTCAAAGCCGTACCCTCAGAAGATAAAATGATGGCGATTGCCTTCTCGGACGCTAAATAGCTTATTCTGTTTGATGTCCTCTCTCATGGTGCAACGATCAACTAGGAAATGTATTGTGCTACCATCAGTATACTGAAGAAACGACTTCAGCGTGTTCGGCGCCACCAAAATGCAAATGGATTTCCCCTACCTCATGACAGCTCAAGGCCTCACACAAGTCTGCCCTCTCGAGAGAAGCTCGCAAAACTTCATTGTATTGTGCTTCCTCATCCACACTACAGCCCAGATCTCTCACACTACTGTCCAGATCTCTCTCCATACGACTTCCATCTGTTCGGCCCAATGAAGAATGCTCTTCACGGGTTGAGGATGATGGAAGAGGTTACTGATTCAGCAAAACATGGCTCCGACGTCGACCAGCAGAGTAGTACCAAGCGGGCATACAGGACTTTCCAGTATAGTGGGGTAAGGCTGTCGCACTGAATGGTGATTATGTTGAAAAATAGGGTTTTGTAGCCAAAAGAGTATGGGACAATTTGGTGTATTGAAATCACGAACAAAACCAATCCTCTTCCAGAAAAAAAAAAAAAAAAATGTGTGGCGTACATTTCACTGCCTGTGTTGGTTCGATGTACTCTGCAATGTCCTTTAGACATGTTTGGGGCTGTCTGGGGAACGTGATCGGATAGCCGAAGCGATTAAGGCGACCGCTCGCGTACAGCGGTAAATCCGGATTAGAGTCCTAATCCAGCGCAAATGATCATTGTGGCCAATAAATCTAAGTACATCGAAGGAACACAGGCTTTGCAATATAGGGAATTGCAGCAGTTTGGCTCTCTTAGATTCCAGCACATTTTGTGTGTCGAACAGTACAGCCTTTGGCTGGAGTACGAGCGCGATGTACGGAGATTATCACCTGGCGGCCGACGCAATCTGAACCCGGTTGTTCCTAATAAAGTGGCCGTCCAGGGGAACGCCAGTGGCGGCGCCGGCTCGACAAGACAGCTCGCGTGTACACGGGGGCCGCAATTAATTCACCGAGTGACGGGATGCGTGCCGTATATCACGAGCTCCCCCTGGCGCGCTGTCCGCGTCAGCAGGTGCGAAGGAAATACGACGCGAAGGGCCGGCCGCCGGCTACGGGGTCAAGATGGCCCGTCGGCGCCCCTCCCTCCTCCCCCATTCTGGCGGCCGGCCCGTTTGATTTAAGGGCTGCCACTACCAGATAAATTAATTTACCGGCGCGCGGCCGCCGCCGAGGGCCGCCCTGCGAGGCCCGTCGGACGCTGAAAGCGTCGCGGCGCGGCTCGAGTATTAATCAACGCTTTGCTGGGGCATTCCACCTCGTTACCGGCCCTAATTTATTACCGACGAGCTCCCGGCTTCCCGCTGCAAGGGAACACCTTGCGGAGGAGGCGCTGCTGTGAGAGGAAGCCCGGCGGCAGTAAAAAAGAAAAGAGTAGGTAGGGGGGGGGGGCTCGATGAGTGATTATTTTAGCTCGGACCCCTGAGTCACGGGATTGGGCGGCGAGTGGGAAGCTCGCCAGGAAGTAACAAAGACTGCCCGTTCCAAAGATGGCGGACAGAGGTAATTAAGAACGTCTCCCCAGCACGCCTGCCACCCTTCGATCTTCCTCTGCCTTCCCCAACCCCGAACGCAGTCGCGTCCGTCGCTTGCAGCCCCTCATTCCCTGGTCACTGATCGATATTTTATAGAAGAGAGGGCACGGCAGACAGACGCAGAGTCGCTGCCTCATTAATCCTGGAGAGCCTTTTATTAAACGAGCTGGAGACTCACGGCGGGGACGGAGGAGCCCTGCCTGTAGCAGTCAGCTGCAATACGCAGACCACTTAACAAATCTTGCTAGCACCGCCCGTCTCTGGCCCCTTGTTTAATCAAGCCAGTCGCGTCGGCGCGGAAACGCGACGACACTGTCGCTAATCCTATCTGCAGCTTCCTCCACCTCCACTTCTAATTCTGCAGGCGAGCGGTAAATTGGGAGCGAAACGATTTGCTCGCCATCTGACGAATACCGGAGCCCCGTCCGCCCTGTTTGACTAGTTAAATGCCGTTTGTAACAACTGTGGAAAGCCGGCAGTAACACGCCCTCCTCAGCCGCATTGGTGTTTGAGACCTTAATGAACTTTAAATAACGCACAGCCATCACGCTGACGAAGTAAGTTGAACTCAGTGGAAGCAATTTTTTTTTTTTTTTCAGGAAGCTGTAAACAATTAAACCTAACCGTCTTGTCACTGTATCGCTGATGAGCAGTTTCAATAAAATATGTAATAGAAAACGGTAAAATGTTTCGTCTACAACTAGGAAATAAAACAGACTAGAGATGCATTTGTCGTAGCTTTCAGAGTTTCTCAAAATCATATACTTTTAGACAATTCATTGCACAAAACATTTGACTTCTTCAATTTTATTTTATTTTTTACTTCGAAGATTTGCAATTGAAGGTTAAATATCATACTATACCTCACGCTGGTCTTCGTTTGGCTGCTAAAATTCAGACAAAGATGCACTGTATAGTTTCTAGGGCGCCCAAAAAATCAACCAAAAACACAATCTTATTTATTTTTGTTGATTTGTGTGCTACAAACATTTTTGGCCATATATGTGTTTTACATGTACAAACAAAAGATTACCATTTCAGAAAAAAGTTGGATGGTTTATGCAAGAGAAAGAGCTTCACAAATTGACCAAGTCAGTAACGTGTAAGTCCACCTCTGGTCTATATGCAAGCGGTGTTACGGCTTGGCAGTGATTGCTAGTGTTGTTGAATGACCTGAAGTAAATTGGGCCAAAATCTGTCCAACAGGCGCGTTAGATCGTCAGGACCCTGGCCACAAAGCTGCAAATGTTCTGTTTTGGAGAGAGTCCGACAACGTTGCCGGCCAAGGTAGAGTTTGGCAATCACGAAGGCAAGCAGTACAAACTCTCTCCGTTCGCTGAAATGTAAGTCCAGGATGGGCTGCCATGAAAGGTATCAAAGCGGGGCGCAGAATATCGTCGACGTATCGCTGTGTTGAAAGGGTGCCACCGATGACAACCCAAGGGGTTCCGCCATGACAAGGGATAGCTTCCCAGGTAATCACTCCTGGCTGTCAGGCCATATGGCAGGTGACAGTGATCATGATACCCAACCTCTGCCCAGGGCGTCTCCAGACATATCTTCCGCCTGAAATCTCTTTCACTGGAACACAGCTGTCTCCAGTGATGACTCGTGCTTCCAGTTGAGCCCCGATGAACAGTGAAGTCGTGTGTCTGGAGACGGCCTGGACAGTGGTTTGTTACCAGCCTGCCTGTCATCCGTCATACAGCCTAACAACCAGGAGTGATGGTCTGGGTGCCATTTTGTCTCATAGTACGACACCTTCGATTGTCATCCACGGCCCCGTTACAGCACATGGGTACATCGACGCTATTCTGCGCGCCGTTTTGTTACCATTCACAGCAAGCCATCCTGGGCTTACATTTCAGCAAGATAATATCCTTCCGCAGACGGTGACAGTTTCTACCGCTTGCCTTCGTGCTTGCCAAACCCTACCTTGGCCAACCAAGTTCCCCGGGTCTCTCCCTAAATGAGAAAGTTTGGAGCGTTATGACAGTCCTCAAGCCAGTGCGGTATTTTGACTATCTAAGGAGCCAGTTGATCAGATTTTGGCATGATTTCCTCTACGGAGGATATACTACAACTCTGTCAGTCAATGCCAAGCAGAATAATTATTTGCGTAAAGGCCAGAGATGGACCAACGCGTTATTGACTTGCTCAATTTGTGAAGCTCTTCCTCTTCAATAAATCATCCAATTTTTCTCAAATTGTAATCGTTTATTTGTCTGTACATGTTTTTCACATCTACCGATTTCCGTTCCATTTGGATAACTCCTTCGTAGTGCGACATGATATTTTTTCTTAGAATGTATATTCAACGGATGTGTCCATACAGCCATGTCTACCAAAATGCGATTAACATCAGTTTTATATTAATCTTCTTTTCCCTATTCCGCTTTTATGAGTTAGGCTGGAGCACCTCATTAGCCTACGCGGTACTTCCGGATAACAACACGAACTTCCTCATGAGACAGAAATCTGTTTCATATCAGAAACAGATAACTCTTAAGTTCTAAATATTGTACTCAAATTCTGAAGATTGAAATGTCTTTGAATTCGTCTCTTTTACAACTACGATACTATCAGCAGAAATTACTATAGTTACACTTGGAAAATCGAAGTTGATAGCGACATACCTGCAGCTAATACAGTTATAAATAGAGACTATACGTCGTTTAGTGAGGACTGTCTCGGAATTTATTTGGAATAAAACGGTATCTTAAATGGTTCGGGCGATATCTTAGGTGAATCGTCTTGTGTACCCGGTCTCTCCTCTAAGAGCCGTTAAGCACATTTTCTGTGGTGTTTAGGCATATATTTTCAATTTCGTTTTTGCAGTGATTAGCTAGAGCCAGCACAAACAAATACAACTCATCAGGTCTTTCATGCGACGGAAGGCGTTGGTTTGTTTCTTGTCACGAAAAAATTTATTTTTAAATTTGAATATTACGTAGCACGATATTCGTTTCATTGATCTGTATTAACAGGGACATTGGAACACGAATAATAGCCAGTACTCCAACGTCCACTGAGCAGCGGTGCTGCACAATGGTAGCAGTCAGTGCGAGCCTGGGCGGCGCTGTCGCTGCTGGGATACTCTGTGTTTTACTGCCACTGTTAAAACACATCGACAAAACGATTATCGCATTAGACTAATTTGGGACCGTTCAATCGAATGGACACGCTAAATTCGGCTTTAAGAAACATTTTGGTCATGACGCAGAACAAACCGACACTTTCTGTCAACATGCGGCATCGTATGAAGGACGTGATGAGCGGTATATTCTTGGCTAACTCCAGCTCAACCCGCGAAAATTATATCGCAAATATGTACTGAAACACCAGAGAAAATACGTCTGACGACCCATAGGAGAGACACTTCGTATATCCACGGTGTTTGACTGTTCTAGGTATAAATAAAAGGGGCGAATAAAGGACAGTCAAACGAACAAATAATCCTAATAAACATAGGTCAGAAAACCAACGGTTTTGAGAGGTGGCATGAGCCCCCTCTCATATTTCTATCTTACTCTGACTAATTCGATTTTCCTCTCTAATTGCATGCGGTGAAAATTTGCTATTCCTTCACACGCGGACTTCCCACGAAGCGTCTCTAGTCACCTGGGTGGTCCGGTGACAGGCGGATGCTGCTGATTTTGAAAGGGCTAAGCCGACGGGTGTGAGGGAGTCGAGTGGATGCTTTCCAGAAGCCGACAGGAGCCTGACGGAGCGACTGGGCTAGAGATTCCAATACTTCGCAGAAACTTAGTGAAAACACTTTCTAGCGGGCTACCAGCGAGGCGTGGGAATGACTTGTGTTCCCAGGCAGTGTTGGCGGGCAAATTCCCGCGTTTCCTTCAAAATCATAACTGTAATTGGCTTGCTCACCGGATAGCTCCGTGACGTAGCAAAATCGGCGCAGAATCTGGCGCCAAGAATCTCCATTAGTGGAATGGTAGTGCTCCGGCAATAGAGTGGAATTTTTCCGCCGGTTTTCGAGTTGCTGATTGGAACATTTAACCACGGCCACTGTCGTGGGGGTGGGAATGTTCTGTTAGGCTTGTACGGGTGCCTTTGAGAGAGTCGGCTCTCGCCTTTCGGTCGGAGTAGGTTACAAGACTGAGCTCTCGCTGCTCTGGACAGCCTGCC
The DNA here is from genome assembly GCF_023864345.2 of Schistocerca serialis cubense. NCBI lineage: Eukaryota > Metazoa > Arthropoda > Insecta > Orthoptera > Acrididae > Schistocerca > Schistocerca serialis. The sequence continues at coordinate 338,298,015 of NC_064642.1, forward strand.
TTCTGTTAGCTGTCTAATATACTTTTATTTAATTGTAACTTTTTGACGAAGTTGCTGAAGTTTCGACTTCAACGTAACTTTCCGAGTACAGTTGGCAATTGAGCGTTTTGCGTACAAGGGGCCTATGTTGACTGTCTTGAGCAGTTTTGGCTAAAGTTGACTGTATCGGAGTTATTGTGTGACTTCGCTTGTTAAAATCAATCACTGTACCATCAGTGATTGTGTGGCGGGCCTTCTTCGTCTCCCTCAGAGGCGCATTTGTATTGCTAGGAAGTCTTTGGTCTGGGACAACCAGACCAGGATAATTTGTTTTGGACTATACTCGCGACATAATCATCACCACGACGGGACGTCGAAGCAACCAGCCATCGCCTCCGGTACGACAGATCGTGTTCTTGCAGTTAAGAAGACAGCTTGGTAATGTATGTCTGCAGCACCGGCAGATTAGGGAATTTTGCTAGGTGATAATCAGAGCTCAGCAGAGCGCGCCTGTTCGTCTTTTCTAACTTTGTTCTGTCTTGGGTGTTCATTGTCTGAGTTCTCACTACTGTAGCAACAATTAATGTTGGGTTGACTGTGTGTTTCTCTTAAGATTTGAGTTGCAAGGAATTGGCTCCACATACCACTTCGTCATCAATGTCACAAGCTAGTTTATGGACAACTTCACCATCACAGCATTTATTTGAGTACCCAGTTTGATCCAATTTTACGTATTGTAAATGTTTCATGTGTTTTGTTTATGATTTTGAGTTTAGTCATAATAAATCAAATTGTTATTTTGGACAGAATTTTCATTCTGTTAATCGGTAGAGCAACCCTTTCATTTCTCACTACGTTAATGAAACTTTCCTTTAGTTAATTAATTTCTATCAAATTAAATTATTGGAGGTGCCAAACTCTTTTCTACTCCACTTGCAGGGTCGGTTACAGTCAGTTCGCGTTTCTTCTTAATCCATGTGCAACAGCAAGGTTAGAATAGGGGGTGGGGGGGTTTAGAGCATCGTTTACATACGAAGATTCTAGAAGAATTTAGTGTTAAATACACTGCTAGCCCCGGCACCTCGCAGCTTCCCCGAGAGGACGTCTGCACAGTTGCAGTCACGCTTAAGTTACAACACTGTTAGCCGGCCTCTGTGACCGAGCGGTTCTAGGCGCTTCAGTCCGGAACCGCGCTGCTGCTACGATCGCAGGTTCTAATCCAGCCTCTGGCATGGATGTGTATGATGTCCTTAGGTTAGTTAGGGGACTGATGACAGATGGTAAGTCCTTAGAGCCATTTGAACAAAACCGTTACTGTCTAACGCTACGTTTATTTAGAAATGCGCAAGTCTGGTATAAATTGACCTCGTTACATGTTATCATTTCAGATATGTAACTACTGGCAAGTAGCGTATCGACCACTAGTGTATTGGTTATGGCTCGACAATGCCGTGGCCTCCCAGGTCATTCCATTTGAAGCTGCAGGATTTAATCGTCTGGAGATACGTCAACACTCTGATGTATTTCAGACCTGTTGATGGTGTTGATGAACTCTGGGAACGTATTGTGGATGGTTTCAGTGCTCCAGGACGCCATTGTGGTCTCTGAACGTGTGCCAACATCGACGACGAGAGGTGCGGAAGCCTTCCTGCACGTAAAGAACGACCCTGTGGAACGTGTAATGTCTTTGTCCTGAACCACACATCTGCAGTTTGTATCCTCGGTGATTATGTACTCAGCTGCAGTACTTCGTGTCGGAGTAGCATTGGTTTCCGAACCTATGTCTACTGGGATTACTTGCTTGTTTCATTGTCCTATACTCGCCCCATTCACCTGTATCCAGAACAGTCAAACCCACTGTATGTTCCGACGAAACAGTACAACGTGATTCTATTCAGTTTTTGGGTGACTAACCTGATATTGGTGCCTGCGATATACGCTCCGCACATCAGAAGCTATGGTATTAAGCAAAGCACAATAATGACAAGAGGCAGATCAGCAACATATTTTCCATTCGCTGGCAGCGGATTTCATCTACATCTACATCCATACTCCGCAAGCCACCTGACGGTGTGTGGCGGAGGGTACCCTGAGTACCTCTATCGGTTCTCCCTTCTATCCCAGTCTCGTATTGTACGTGGAAAGAAGGATTGTCGGTATGCTTCTGTGTGGGCTCTAATCTCTCTGATTTTATCCTCATGGTCTCTTCGCGAGGTATACGTAGGAGGGAGCAATATACTGCTTGACTCTTCGGTGAAGCTATGTTCTCGAAACTTTGACAAAAGCCCTTACCGAGCTACTAGGCGTCTTTCCTGCAGTCTTCCACTGGAGTTTATCTATCATCTCCGTAACGCTTTCGCGATTACTAAATGATCCTGTAACGAAGCGCGCTGCTCTCCGTTGGATCTTCTCTATCTCCTCTATCAACCCTATCTGGTGCGGATCCCACACTGCTGAGCAGTATTCAAGCAGTGGGCGAACAAGCGTACTGTAACCTACTTCCTTTGTTTTCGGATTGCATTTCCTTAGGATTCTTCCAATGAATCTCAGTCTGGCATCTGCTTTACCGACGTTCAACTTTATATGATCATTCCATTTTAAATCACTCCTAATTCGAACTCCCAGATAATTTATGGAATTAACTGCTTCCAGTTGCTGACCTGCTATTTTGTAGCTAAATGATAAGGGATCTATCTTTCCATGTATTCGCAGCACATTACACTTGTCTACATTGAGATTCAATTGCCATTCCCTGCACCATGCGTCAATTCGCTGCAGATCCTCCTGCATTTCAGTACAATTGTCCATTGTTACAACCTCTCGATACACCACAGCATCATCTGCAAAAAGCCTCATCGAACTTCCGATGTCATCCACCAGGTCATTTATGTATATTGTGAATAGCAACGGTCCTATGACTGTCCTCTGCGGCACACCTGAAATCACTCTTACTTCGGAAGACTTTTCTCCATTGAGAATGACATGCTGCGTTCTGTTATCTAGGAACTCTTCAATCCAATCACACAATTGGGCTGATAGTCCATATGCTCTTACTTTGTTCATTAAACGACTGTGGGGACCTGTATCGAACGCCTTGCGGAAGTCAAGAAACACGGCATCTACCTGTGAACCCGCGTCTATGGTCCTCTGAGTCTCGTGGACGAATAGCGCGAGCTGGGTTTCACACGATCGTCTTCTTCGAAACCCATGCAGATACAGAGTAGATTTCTAGCCTCCAGAAAAGTCATTATACTCTTATTACCTGTAATATTGCAAACACTGGACGTACGAAATATATGCAACACAAATACATGCAAATAAGTCCTACCTTATAACCTATACACCGTATCTTACGGAATTAAGGGAATTACTGATTTCTCCTGAACGCCTCCTTGCTTTTCAAAGTCTAGTAAATAAAGCCCAGAGCAAGGTCCCAACTTTCCACTGACGTTTATGTGTTTGACGCGCTGTATGGAAAGTGATACTTTTTTCACAGGATGGTAGAGAAAATCGGGATCTGACTTTTTCAAGTGGCTCTCGGTGGCTCAATCGTTAAGTGCCATAATAGAAAACCAAAAACCTGGGGCTCGATCTCCAGTCGCACCTGTTTTTTTCTGTCACTAATCGTTTCCTTCATCCCTGACAATTTTGTTAATATGAAGAATGCTGAGTTCACCGTAGTTCGGACTCCATGTTAAACTGTTGGCCCCGAGTAACTGACCAGATGCATCAGTCCAGAGGTCAGAGGAAGGCAGTGGAATACCACCTCCAGTAGGACCACGTCTACTGAAGCAGTGTGATGTTCAAAACAACCTTCGGATTGATGACGTCTTTACCTTTGGCACCTGCCAACAGGCGGATAGGTTTTATAGAGGTCGCTGAAACAGATGGTCTGCTGCACACTCCAAGAGAGGCGAAAAAGCGGAATCTAACACTTACCAAAATGGTATCAGGGACAAGTAAACCATTCATCGTCATCCTGAAATATCTAAAGCGCCTAAATAAAAATGCTGAGGCAGTACTGTACAGACTATAGAGCGGCGCAGAAATATTAACTTTAACGTAAGAGGACAGAACGTTCAAAGACTTAAAATAGGTTCAGAGGAATGGCTACGTACGTAGGTAGCTTACAATTTGATCGCAAACATTTCATCTAATTGCATGGAAGTTTGTCATATCACGTGAACAAGCTAAGATAAATCGTCGTAAGATCTAATAAAAAGAAAAGCACCTGCGGTTAGAGCTGCTGGCACAGTGTGCAAATAATCTAATAAAGATTCCACATACTCTGGAAGAAAATTAAATTATTTAAACTGGAGGCAACAACAGCGGAGTATCTCACAACAAAATTACATGTGTTTTATCTAACATAAACAGCTGCCTGCGATATTTAAGACTTCGTATGACATAACACTAAAACTTGTGGAAGGTTACAGCCCGTCTGGCGTGCCCCCTTCCCTTGGTCCTAAAGTTATCCGCCCCTTGTCACGACTGGTGACGGGCAGGACACTTGGTTGCATTTGCTTAAATTCTCATTGCGTTAAGTTATTAAAGGAAAATGTATTTTATAAAAATTTCAGTGGTCGGTAAAGGGGCTAATGGTTCCTCTCTGTGACTAACTGAAAAATGTACAGCTCGCACACTGCTCTGAAGATAGCAAGTGAGTCGTGGACACTCAGAGCTTTGTACTGGCTTGCACGTGTAAAGTGGCCTCCGAAGGAAGTTTTTGCAACCTACTGGTTCTTTTCAGTAAGTTGGGGTTAGCAGGCTGTGGCACTACCCGCCTCTTCAGATGACCGAGGGCAACAGTTTCAAATGCTTGTTGGGACATCACAATTTATGGCGGAAATGTACAAGTCTTGGAATGCTGGGGCAGACCACGATGAGAACAGGGACCTCGTGATATTCAGAAGTTTTAAACAATGCTCTGATTGGCCTGTTGCCGGATGACGTCAGGTGGGAATTTCTAGGGCAAACTAGCGAGGGAGATGTGCTCTAATTGGCTCGTGACTGACGTTATTCTGGGGTGGGAATTTGTAAAACGTGGCGTTTAACATGCTATTGGCGGAAAACAGTAACATTTTTCCTGATTGGCGTTTGCGACCAGACTGGCGCAAATTGCCGAGTCAGCAGCTGGTGAAAGAAAAAGGGGTACTCTTGTTTTGATTGTGGATGGAGACAGGTCGCTAGTTCGAGACGTCGTGGTGCTTGCAGGTGTCCGAGTCCTGAGGGCGAGATTTCCACTGTCCGATACGACTACTAAATGGTTCAAATGGCTCTGAGCACTATGGGACTCAACTGCTGAGGTTATCAGTCCTCTAGACTTAGAACTACTTAAACCTATCTAACCTAAGGACATCACACACACCCATGCCCGAGGCAGGATTCGAACCTGCGACCGTAGCGGTCGTGCGGCACCAGACTGAAGCGCCTAGAACCGACCGATCACACCGACCGGCCGATACGACTACTGTCCTCCGACTTACCACCACAACAAATTGATGAGAGTATACAGCAGCACGGCTCAATAGATGTGGCTTAACGTTCGTGTAGGAAGCGTACCGTTGCCACAGCTCCACTGAATCCCATTCATACCTTAGTATCGTTTGTTGTGGAGAAAAATCAATCGTTAGGTTGTAATGGATTAATTATTTAATGTGCAGCAAGGATACGGTAGCCATCCCTCTGCTTGCGTATCTTGTTAGTTGTTGTCAGCAGTTAACTTCTTTTTTTGTCGTAGAATGTTGAGACAAATACTTTGTAATTGATTAATATAATAAGTAATTTGCATTTCTTATTTGAAGGTGCACTTAGTTTCTTTCGAGTCAATGATTTATTCTGTTGATTAAAGGGATATATATTTTTTAAATTTCCCACCTTAAGATTCTAAGTTAGGGCATCTCAAGATAGCGATTCCGTTGCGTTATTATCAGTTAACATGGAGCCTTAAGGGGATTGTGATGGAGGCTGGGTAGGTCCAGTGCTCTGATAGGTTACAAAACCTCACACACCGCGGGATATTGCACTTGTAACACTATTTTGCTTAGAAAATGTCTTAGTAACAGTTCGAGAAAAAATTCCATGCGGCTAACTCCACGGGCATAGAGAAGTAATTGTAAGTCTCTTACAGCACAATTTCCTAAGGAAATAATGTTCTCAGAGTGAATGGCCATGCAGCACTATGGCTAACCATGAGGAAGAAAATGTTTCATTGACTTAATATTTGGCAAAGTCGTTCTGTGGCGACCTGCTTTAGCCAATGGTTTGAAACAAGCAAAGGGTTCCAGATGTCCAGTCATAAGATTTCGCATTGGAGGAACTGTAAAGCTACATCAAGAGGTAAGTGTAAAAGCTTGCGCAGAGCTACCCATAGTGTTCAGCGTAAAGCCTGGGTAACTGAAATTTAACGGATTTCTTTTTGTACTCACGTGCACGTCCTCACACTTTTCCTCGTTGAGAGATAATTGAAGCTTTCACACCATTCCCATGTCGTGTCTAAGTCATTTTGCTCTGCTTTTGATTTTCTGATGTCTTTACTAGACGGTAAATGGCAGCATCATCTGCAAACAGTCTAAGAGGACTGGTCAAATTATTTCCTAAAACTTTTATATTGGATTTTTATGGCGGCAGCTAATTTATTTTGTACACATCGTTTATGTAGATTATCTAGCTATTTATAATTGTTACAGTGGCTGCTAATTTCTTTTGTAGGTACCATGCCTACGTCATTTTGCAACTGATTTTGATCTTCTGATAATTTAATTAGATGGTAAATAACAACATCATCTGCAAACAGTCTAAGAGGGCTGCTCAGGTTATCTCTTAAATCGTTTATGTAATTGTCCAGGTGTGGATAATCCTTATAGTGGCTGCTAATTTCTTTTCAAGGTACCATATCTAAGTCATTTTGTAACTGATTTTGATCTTCTGATGACTTTCCTAGACAGTAAAGACAGAATCATCCATAATGTCTAAAATGGCTACTCACTTTATCTCCTAGATCGTTTATATAGATACTCCAGGTGTGGATAATTGTGTAATGACCACCAGTTTATTTTGTAGTTTAGATGAGGATCTTCATTAATATATCCATGTGAGATGTGGTACACGTACTTTCGTGCTTCATTGGGCCGCTCCTGGTAATTTTCCTTCAATAAGACGTTTCCATCGGGTGATATTGTTTTTATTAAATTTGTACGATCGTATGGAGATCTCTCCTTCCCTGTAGGTCACTGGGATCGAACCTGTAACAAGTTAGGGGTGTGTCAAATAGCTCAACCAACACTTCGCAGTGTGCCTGATGAAAGGATGCAGAAGATAGAAATAAGAAGTAACAACCCAAGTGACAATTTATTTTCATTCTACTGGAGATACCAGTTTCAGTCATAACAAACATCATAAGAGCGAAATTTCACCTTCATGAGGAGTCACTGTACATTACCCTGAAGGATACCTTGTGGCACTGCGGAATGGCTCCACGCATCCGTTCATCATTTCACATGAAATGTTGGTGAATGATAACTGAAGCCAACGAAAATGTTGTGCACTCAAACACAACATTTTTTCTGTCTTGATAGCACTTTATTATTTTTGATTATGCATTTTAGCATTCAGTGATCCTCAGATCAGAAAGCTTAAAAATCGGTACGCTACAATACGCTCCTGATTTCCTAGCTCTTCAAACTGAGAATCGATTAATACCGATACATGATCTGAAATTTTAAAATGCGAGCAAAACAGAAAGCGGTTACCTCCGGTAGATCGAAAATAAATTGTGATTTGGGGAGTTGCGTTTTGTTTGTGTATCAACTAAAATTGCCGAATTTCCGCAAAAACTCGACTTAAGGATATAATGTATTTCAGCTTATCTAGGTCGTTCACAAAGACTTTTCCAAGCTTCTCTTTTCTCTCATAATCCTGTCACATACCACCTCCTCCCATTGCAGTTCTCTTAGATTCACGTCATCCTTCACCTGATGTTTCCATCTTGTTCGTGGTCTTCCAATTGGTCTCCGTCCAGACTGTGTCCATTCTAGGACTCTTCTCGGAAGTCTTTCTTGTTACATTCTTTTAATGTGGCAAAACCATTTAAGCCTTTTTCTGTCAATAGCTTTTTTAGGGGCTTGATCTGCAGAGTGTTTCGTATTGTTTCATTCCTTATCCTGTCCCTTCTCGTCTTACCCAGCATCCCTCGTGGAAAGCGCATCTCTGTTGCTTGTATTCTGCTGATCCGTTGGTAAAAATTGTCAGATAATATGAACTGCACGTCATGAGCTTTGCTTTGGTAGGTATTATACAATTATTAATTAAGCCCGACAGAACATATTTAGAATGTAAGGAAATTGACTCGTTTCACAAATTGGGTCCTTTCACAGTCACTAGAACTATGAGGAAGAATTTGTGGAACACCCTGTGAATGGGAACAGTGAATTAATGGCGCACCGGTGCGGGCGAACGCGACAGCAGTCCAGAGGCGGGGAGCGTCTGTCGTAACGCTTCTCCAGCCCTCGACTGGAGGGCCACGGCGCCCACTTGTCGGCGCGCCACCTCCAGCAAACTTTCGCCGAGTCGCGGGCTGGCGCCAGTGAGCACGCTTTACAGTGTGGCGGTGAGAGGCTGCAGTCGTTATTGCCTCAATTTTCCTTCCGGGACCTCTTCGGACGCACGTCCCTCCCGCGGCCGCTCCGTCACCGGAAGAAAATTCCTGGCGCGATTTCGCAGCTCCGGCGGCGGTTGGCAGGTGCCCCTCCCAGGCCCGCCTTATATTTCCCCTGCGCGCTGTCGACCTGCCATCCAATTTGTGGGCCAAATTGAGACGGCGCTCCCCGGGCGGCTGTAGCGTGTTTAGACGGCCTCCGCTGCCCGCCCGGCTTTCACCACCGCCGCCAGCCGCTGTCCAGCCATCTCCGCTCAGTCACTCTCTCCTGCTTTCGCCAAACTGCTAGCGCCGCGTTCTGTAGCATACGGAAAACGCGTATCACCGTATTATGAAGCTGTAACGTAGTACCACTTCCGACATCGTTGCTGACGACTGACACATTATTATTTCTTAGCATTACACTCCGAAGAGAAACTGCAGCGGCAAGCTTCCGTGTTCTCTTACATTATGAGACGATAAGAGGGATCGCTGGAAGTAACTCTGCTTAAAAGATAATACCTCTTAAATTGTAATTCTGAGACAGCAAGAGAATAACGTTTGTTTATAAGGTACTCTGCTTTTAACATAAACAAGAATCGGTTAGACTGAATTACAAATGTCAACACTTACTCCGATTACAAAATGATAAGGTGAAGTTTGATGACGATTTATGACTTTTCTAATCTAATCATGTGCAATTACATATTCCAGTGTTAACGCAGGAAATCCCAGTGTTATGCACTGAAGAGCCAAACAAACTGGTACATCTGCCTAATATCGTGTAGGGCCCCAGCGAGTACGCGGGGGTGCCGAAACACGAGGTGGCACGGACTCGACTAATGTCTGAAGTAGTGCTGGAGGAAATTGGCACATAAATGCTGCAGCGCTGCCCATAAATCCGTAAACGACGGGGTGGAGATATCTTCTAAACAACACGCTGCAAGGCATCGCAGATATGGTTAATAATGTTCATGCCTGGGGAGCATGGCGTTAAGCGGAAGTGTTTAAACCCGGAAGAGTGTTCCTGGAACCACTCTGTAACTATTCTGGACGTGTGGGGTGTCGCATTGTCCTGCTGGACTTAGCCGGCCGGTGTGGCCGTGCGGTTCTAGGCGCGTCAGTCTGGACCCGCGTGACCGCTACGGTCGCAGGTTCGAATCCTGCCTCGGGCATGGATGTGTGTGATGTCCTTAGGTTAGTTAGGTTTAAGTAATTCTAAGTTCTTGGGGACTGATGACCACAGATGTTAAGTCCCATAGTGCTCAGAGCCATTTGAACCATTTTTTCCTGCTGGAATTGCCCAAGCCCGTCGGAGTGTACAATGGACATGAATGTATGCAGATGATCAGGTAGGAAGCTTACGTACGTGTCACCCGTCAGAGTCGTATGAAGACGTATCAGAGGTCCCATATCACTGCAACTGCACACGCCCCACACCACTGCAGAGCCTCCACCAGCTTGAACTGTCCCCTGCTCACATGCAGGGACCATGGATTCATGAGGTTGTCTCCATACCCTTACACATCCATCAGCTGCATACAATTTGAAAAGAAACTTGTCAGACCATGCAACACGTTTGCAGTCATCAGTAGTCCAATGTCGGCGTTGACGGGTCCAGACGCGGCGTAAACCTTTGTGTCGTGCAATCATCAAAGGTACACGAGTTGGCCTTCGGCTCCGAAAGCCCATATCGATGACGTTTTGTTGAATGGTTCGCTCAGTGATACTTGCTGATTGCCCAGCATTGAAATCTGGAGCAATTTGCGGAGGGATTGCACTTCCGTCACGCTGAACGATTCTCTTTAGTCGTCGTGTGTCCTGTACTTGCAGGATCTACACTCCTGGAAATTGAAATAAGAACACCGTGAATTCATTGTCCCAGGAAGGGGAAACTTTATTGACACATTCCTGGGGTCAGATACATCACATGATCACACTAACAGAACCACAGGCACATAGACACAGGCAACAGAGCATGCACAATGTCGGCACTAGTACAGTGTATATCCACCTTTCGCAGCAATGCAGGCTGCTATTCTCCCATGGAGACGATCGTAGAGATGCTGGATGTAGTCCTGTGGAACGGCTTGCCATGCCATTTCCACCTGGCGCCTCAGTTGGACCAGCGTTCGTGCTGGACGTGCAGACCGCGTGAGACGACGCTTCATCCAGTCCCAAACATGCTCAATGGGGGACAGATCCGGAGATCTTGCTGGCCAGGGTAGTTGACTTACACCTTCTAGAGCACGTTGGGTGGCACGGGATACATGCGGACGTGCATTGTCCTGGTGGAACAGCAAGTTCCCTTGCCGGTCTAGGAATGGTAGAACGATGGGTTCGATGACGGTTTGGATGTACCGTGCACTATTCAGTGTCCCCTCGACGATCACCAGTGGTGTACGGCCAGTGTAGGAGATCGCTCCCCACACCATGATGCCGGGTGTTGGCCCTGTGTGCCTCGGTCGTATGCAGTCCTGATTGAGGCGCTCACCTGCACGGCGCCAAACACGCATACGACCATCATTGGCACCAAGGCAGAAGCGACTCTCATCGCTGAAGACGACACATCTCCATTCGTCCCTCCATTCACGCCTGTCGCGACACCACTGGAGGCGGGCTGCACGATGTTGGGGCGTGAGCGGAAGACGGCCTAACGGTGTGCGGGACCGTAGCCCGGCTTCATGGAGACGGTTGCGAATGGTCCTCGCCGATACCCCAGGAGCAACAGTGTCCCTAATTTGCTGGGAAGTGGCGGTGCGGTCCCCTACGGCACTGCGTAGGATCCTACGGTCTTGGCGTGCATCCGTGCGTCGCTGCGGTCCGGTCCCAGGTCGACGGGCACGTGCACCTTCCGCCGACCACTGGCGACAACATCGATGTACTGTCGAGACATCACGCCCCACGTGTTGAGCAATTCGGCGATACGCCCACTCGGCCTCCCGCATGCCCACTATACGCCCTCGCTCAAAGTCCGTCAACTGCACATACGGTTCACGTCCACGCTGTCGCGGCATGCTACCAGTGTTAAAGACTGCGATGGAGCTCCGTATGCCACGGCAAACTGGCTGACACTGACGGCGGCGGTGCACAAATGCTGCGCAGCTAGCGCCATTCGACGGCCAACACCGCGGTTCCTGGTGTGTCCGCTGTGCCGTGCGTGTGATCATTGCTTGTACAGCCCTCTCGCAGTGTCCGGAGCAAGTATGGTGGGTCTGACACACCGGTGTCAATGTGTTCTTTTTTCCATTTCCAGGAGTGTATTTCCGGCCACAACGATGTCGCATATTTGATGTTGTAGCGGATTCCTGATATTCACGGTAAACTTGTGAAATGGTCGCACGGGAAAATCCCCACTTCATCGCTACCTCGGAGGTGCTGTGTCCCATCGCTCGTGTGCCGACTATGACACCAAGTTCACACTCACGTAAAACTTGATAACCTGCCATTGTAGCAGAAGTAACTGATCTAAAACTGCGCCAGACAGTTGTTGTCTTATATGGGCGTTACCGACCGCAGCGCCGTATTCTACCAGTTTACGTATCTCTGTATTTGAGTACCCATGCCTATACCAGTATTCATTCATGTATATGGACAGTCAAACGAAAAATGATCACATGGAAAAAAACTAAGTAAAGTGTTTATTATTTCAAAAGTAATCACCGTAACCGTCAATACATTTATCTCATTGTGAGACAAAACGGTCAATATATTGGTGCATAAATGTTTGCGACAAGACACAAAAGAATTTAAAAAATTAGCTGCCAGTGAGCATTGATTTATATCGGTTGGGCAAGGTAAAAATTTGTGCTGGACCTGGATTCGAATCCATGTCTCCAACTTACTAGGCAGATGCACTGACCACTACGTCATCAGAACAGAGAGGTTAGCAAAACTTCACGGACTGCCCTAGCACGCCTCCGGTCAGAGACAAACTCTCAACTTCTACCGCACACTACTGAAGTAGTGTCCCTGCTCATCAGCCTCAGTACTCGCGACATCTCGCCGATTCCCGTAAGATATTGAGCTCTGTGTGCGTCTGCATTGAAGGCATAACTGGCCATCATCGCCTTAATTATATATATGTGATGTCTGTTCTTTCGGACACCAAGTTCGAACTCTCTGTGGGAATCCGTGAGGTATGACAAGTAAAGAGACTAACGAACAGAGGCACATCAGGAGTGTGTTGTATAAGTTGAGAATTTCGGTCTGACGGGACGCGTGCTAGCACAAACTGTGCGGTTGTGGTGACAGCTCTATCCGAATGACGTAGTGGTCAGCGCCTTTGCCTAGTAAGCAGGAGACACGGGTCAGAACCCAGGTCCCGCACAAATTCTCAATTTACCCCACTGATATAAATCAGTGCCTACTGGCAGCTAATATCTTTAATTCCATTGTGTCTTGGTTCATAGTGGATGCAGCAATTAAAATGTAGACGCCACACACACACACACACACACACACACACACACACACACACACCTATACAGGGTGGTCGAAACTTGTCTAGCTTTAAGGGGGAAACCAGATGGCGCTATGGTTGGCCTGCTAGATGGCACTGCCATAGGTCAAACGGATAACAACTGCGTTTTTTAAAATAAGAACCCCCATTTTTATTACATACGTAAAGAAATATGATTGTTTTAGTTGGACCACTTTTTTCGCTTTGTGATAGATGGCGCTGTAACAGTCACAAACGTATAAGTACGTGGTATCACGTAACATTCCGCCAGTTCGGACGGTATTTGCTTCGTGATACATTACCCGTGTTAAAATGGACCGTTTACCAATTGCGGAAAAGGTCGATATCGTGTTGATGTATGGCTATTGTGATCAAAATGACCAACGGGCGTGTGCTACGTATGCTGCTCGGTATCGTGCACGACATCATCCGACTGTCCGGACCGTTCGCCGGATAGTTACGTTATTTAAGGAAACAGGAAGTGTTCAGCCACATGTGAAACGTCAGCCAGGACCTGAAACAAATGATGATGCCCAAATAGGTGTTTTAACTGCTGTCGCGGCTAACCCTCACACCAGTAGGAGGCAAATTCCGCGAGAATCGGGAATCTCAAAAACATTGATGTTGAGAATGCTACATCAACATCGATTGCACCCGTACCATAATAACGGGATGATGACAGATTTTTTGCATGCGTTCTATTTAGAGACGAAGCGTCATTCACCAACAGCGGTAACGTAAACCTGCATAATATCCACTATTGGGCAACGGAAAATCCACGATGGCTGCGACAAGTGGAATATCAGCGACCTTGGCGGGTTAATGTATGGTGCGGCATTATGGGAAGAAGGATAATTGGCCCCCATTTTATCGATGGCAACCTAAATGGTGCAATGTATGCAGTTTTCCTATGTAATGTTCTACCGATGTTACTACAAGATGTTTCACTGCATGACAGAATGGCGATGTGCTCCCAACATCATGGATGTCCGGCACATAGCTCGCGTGCGGTTGAAGCTGTATTGAATAGCATATTTCGTGACAGGTGGATTGGTCGTCGAAGCACCATACCATGGCCCGCACGTTCACCGGATCTGACGTCCCAGGATTTCTTTCTGTGGAGAAAGTTGGAGGACATTTGCTGTCGTGATCCACCGACAACACCTGACAACATGCGTCAGCGCATTGTCAATGCATGTGCAAACATTACGGAAGGCAAACTAGTCGCTGTTGAGAGGAATGTCGTTACACGTATTGCCAAATGCCCTGAGGTTGACGGACATCATTTTGAGCATTTATTGCATTAATGTGGTATTTACAGGTACTCATGCTGTAACAGCATACGTTCTCAGAAATGATAAGTTCACAAAGGTACATGTATCACATTGGAACAACCGAAATAAAAAGTTCAAACGTACCTACGTTCTGTATTTTAATGTAAAAAAACCTACCTGTTACCAACTGTTCGTCTAAAATTGTGAGCCATATGTTTGTGACTATTACAGCGTCATCTATCACAAAGCGAAAAAAGTGGCCCAACTAAAACATTCATATTTCTTTACGCACTACTCGAATATGTAATAAAAAATGGGGGTTCCTGTTTTATAAAAAACGCAGTTGATATCCGTTTGACCGATGACAGCGCCATCTAGCTGGCCATAGAGCCATCTGGTTTCCCCCTTGAAGCTAGACAAGTTTGGTTGTTTATAGTTTTTTCGTTTGATGCTTATTTCGTGAGATATTTGGCCCGGTCACGATGAATGGACCACCCTATATATATATATATATATATATATATATATATATATATATATATATATATATATATATATATATATATATATATAGTTTGTATCAGTTGCGATTGTAGAAAACCATCAGCTGTAGAATGGAATGACGACAGTGAAAATCAGTGCATAGCAGGGGGTCGAACACGGATTTCCTGCTTATCACGAACGGTCGCGTTACCATTTGGCTGTCCGTGCACGACTCATGACCAGACCCAAACTTCCATATGTCATCAACCGTGTGTCTACAACCTGTACTCGTATATGCGTTAAGTATATTCCCGTACGGCTGAGACATTTTACTTGAACTTCGCTTGCCCGGTGTCGGATATGCATACATGTTCAAAAGAACTTTGCATCGTCATTCAGAATGTATAAAAATGTTTGCGGTTGCCTACGGAACCATGACTGTACCCTGGCGTGCAAATCTTCGTCCGAAGAAAATCGACTGCCACCAATTCTTCAGAGCAATGGGAATCGCGTGGGAAGGGATCGGCACTGTATGGAGGTTGTGTAAGGGCTTCTGCAGCATAGTCGAAACAACCTTGGCAATATGTGGGCGGGTCCCTATCTCTGTCCATGGTCTTCCATGAAGCCATTGACCGTCTTGTCTCACCCTCACCACTGTATGTTAATTGTGGTGCCGTGTTCAAGAAAGTCCATGAGCAGTGGATTGACGGATGGCAGGATAATGCCCACCCACATCTTGCCATGTTGTTTTCACTGCGTTGCAGACGTTCTTTTTGGGAAGTACTTACATATATTCTATACAATTCCGATCTACACTCCTGGAAATTGAAATAAGAACACCGTGAATTCATTGTCCCAGGAAGGGGAAACTTTATTGACACATTCCTGGGGTCAGATACATCACATGATCACACTGACAGAACCACAGGCACATAGACACAGGCAACAGAGCATGCACAATGTCGGCACTAGTACAGTGTATATCCACCTTTCGCAGCAATGCAGGCTGCTATTCTCCCATGGAGACGATCGTAGAGATGCTGGATGTAGTCCCGTGGAACGGCTTGCCATGCCATTTCCACCTGGCGCCTCAGTTGGACCAGCGTTCGTGCTGGACGTGCAGACCGCGTGAGACGACGCTTCATCCAGTCCCAAACATGCTCAATGGGGGACAGATCCGGAGATCTTGCTGGCCAGGGTAGTTGACTTACACCTTCTAGAGCACGTTGGGTGGCACGGGATACATGCGGACGTGCATTGTCCTGGTGGAACAGCAAGTTCCCTTGCCGGTCTAGGAATGGTAGAACGATGGGTTCGATGACGGTTTGGATGTACCGCGCACTATTCAGTGTCCCCTCGACGATCACCAGTGGTGTACGGCCAGTGTAGGAGATCGCTCCCCACACCATGATGCCGGGTGTTGGCCCTGTGTGCTTCGGTCGTATGCAGTCCTGATTGTGGCGCTCACCTGCACGGCGCCAAACACGCATACGACCATCATTGGCACCAAGGCAAAAGCGACTCTCATCGCCGAAGACGACACGTCTCCATTCGTCCCTCCATTCACGCCTGTCGCGACACCACTGGAGGCGGGCTGCACGATGTTGGGGCGTGAGCGGAAGACGGCCTAACGGTGTGCGGGACCGCAGCCCAGCTTCATGGAGACGGTTGCGAATGGTCCTCGCCGATACCCCAGGAGCAACAGTGTCCCTAATTTCCTGGGAAGCGGCGGTGCGGTCCCCTACGGCACTGCGTACGATCCTACGGTCTTGGCGTGCATCCGTGCGTCGCTGCGGTCCGGTCCCAGGTCGACGGGCACGTGCACCTTCCGCCGACCACTGGCGACAACATCGATGTACTGTGGAGACCTCACGCCCCACGTGTTGAGCAATTCGGCGGTACGTCCACCCGGCCTCCCGCATGCCCACTATACGCCCTCGCTCAAAGTCCGTCAACTGCACATACGGTTCACGTCCACGCTGTCGCGGCATGCTACCAGTGTTAAAGACTGCGATGGAGCTCCGTATGCCACGGCAAACTGGCTGACACTGACGGCGGCGGTGCACAAATGCTGCGCAGCTAGCGCCATTCGACGGCCAACACCGCGGTTCCTGGTGTGTCCGCTGTGCCGTGCGTGTGATCATTGCTTGTACAGCCCTCTCGCAGTGTCCGGAGCAAGTATGGTAGGTCTCACACACCGGTGTCAATGTGTTCTTTTTTCCATTTCCAGGAGTGTATATCCATGCGGACCATATTTTTGGGGCGTTGAAGAAAGAAATACGTGGCCCGACGATTGGCATGAGACGAGTAGGTGCACGCCTGGGTAAAACCATGGTTCGGTAGGCAACTGCAGACATTTTTCCATGAAACCATTGACCGTCTTGTCTCAGAGTGGGGTAAATTTATTAACAGTTATCGCGACTACGTTTCAAACTACAAAATGCACTTTTTTTGTTTCGTTTTCGTTTGACCAACCCTTATACACGATGATCAGCTACGCTCTTCATCTCATGTATTTCCGAAACTATTTAAGATGTCGTAGCTCTCTTCGCCCAGATGAATTGTGAGGCAGTCCTCTTTAAATGACGTAAGGGTCTTTTCTGAGCTATATTAATAACAGAGATATCGATATCAACATCGCTCAGTCAAACGGAACTACAGCAACTTTTGCTGCATGTGTGGCAGTTCCAAGAGAAACGATTTCAATGGCGTTTCACTCTTCAGAATCCGATTACTAGCTTCACAGAAATTACAATAATTTGTTAGGATACGATGCTTTTCGCGGATGATCAAGTTATCAAACAAGGCCGAGAAGATAAATTACAACTGTCACTACACAAACTAAATGAGAATGTCCTCTTTAGCTACCCAGCCAGTACGAACAAAAATATTCCTCAGTTAGAAACCAACAGAAAGACAGGTCATTTGAAGTATTTAGGATGTTATGTATGATACGACCAAGATATGGATATACAGATAAAAATAATACTTATCAGCTTATATGTGGCACAATAAGGAGAACACTGAAGGATAAAACAAAGGATGAGCCACAACTGAAATTTTATAAAGTAATGACAGGCGGAAAGCTGGACACTGAGAAATAAAAGGTTTACTTCAACTGGAAGCATCCATCACATTTCTAAGACCTGTGCAAAGCTACACTAGGCAAGACAAAATTAGAAACTAAATAATAAGTGAAGAACTGGGAAGCAACCAGTAACCCAAAAGACAATCCAATACAAAGAAAGTGGAGAAAACAATTACTTCGTTTGCTATCACAAATACCGCCCAAACTAGCAATGGAGTATAAAATATGGTGCAAGAGAAATGTGGGAAGGTCAAGGATGAAATGGTGAGACCGGCACGGGCCCTAGGCCTAACCCTGGAGTGGTAGAAGCAGAAGAAGAATAAGAACTTAGGATGTATCTGTCTTCAACCTAAAACCGATTATGGTATCATATGGAAGTTAGTGGTTTCATAGCCAAATACGTCACGTCACCTAAAAATCACGGTGTGTTTCACCGCCGCTATAGCGATATAAAAATGACAGAAAGGAAATGTATTTTCAATCTGTCTCCGTCGTTCACGTGTGCTATGTGATGGTTAGCTCGGAAGAATAAATGTCTTTCACAAACCAAAAAGATCTCGATATGTTACTCTTCGCAGAGACTGCAGAGGTAACGTAAAGATACCAGTTGAGTTACATGCACAAAGGTATACCGGCAGATGAAGTCTAAGAAGAATGAAAATTCAGATAATGTGGAAAACATGAGAGTGGAAGGGCGCTAGAATAGCATGTAGAGGGTAAAGAGCATGCGTACAACCAGAAGAGAAAACGAAATACACTGGCGGAAAAAAATCGGAAAACTTAAACATAATTAATGTAGAATGAGATTTTCACTCTGCAGCGGAGTGTGCGCTGATATGAAACTTCCTGGCAGATTAAAACTGTGTCCCGGACCGAGACTCGAACTCGGGACCTTTGCCTTTCGCGGGTAAGTGCTCTACCAGCTTCTGTAAAATTTGGAAGGTAGGAGACGAGGTACTGGCAGGTGTGAAGGTGTGAGGACGGGGCGTGAGTCGTGCTTGGGTAGCTCAGATGGTAGAGCACTTGCCCGCGAAAGGCAAAGGTCCCGAGTTCGAGTATCCGCCCAGCACACAGTTTGAATCTGCCAGGAAGTTTCATAATTAATGTAGAGCGATGAATTTTCGGGAATATATTTGTGTAGATAATATATTTAATTAATTAACATTGCAAAATCACACGATGATGTAAGCGCGAGATTAACTACTGATAAATGTGAAACGCTAGTACATCAGTAACCGTTGTAAGTGTCAGAATACTGAACGCTAGCATGCAAACCTGCATGCATTTTGTTGTATAGATGCCGGATGTCAGTCTGTGGACCGGGGTTCCACGCCTGTTGCACTTGGTCGGTCAGTACAGAGGCGGTTAATGCTGATGGTAGATGACGTTGGAGTTGTTGTCCGATGATGTCCTCAGTGGTATGTAGGCGATCGTTATGTTGCAAAAAAACCCTAGCGCTGTTCGTGAATGGCCGCACTACAGTTCGAATCACTAGACTGACGTACAAATTTGAAGTCGAGGTGCGTGGAACAACGACGAGAGTGTTCGTGCTGCCATACGAGATCACACCGCAGACCACAACTCAAGGTCCAGTGTGTGTAGCACGCAGACAGGTTGGTTGAAGGTCCTCAACTGGCTGTCTTCCAACCAACATACGGCACCACTGGCACCAAGGCAGAACCAGCTTTCATCAGAGAACACAACAGTCCTCCACCCTGTTCTCCAATGAGCTCTTGCTTGAAGCCACTGATGTCTTAAACGGTGGTTAGTATGGGATCAGTGGAACACACGGTACAGGGCGTATGACTGGGAGCTGTCCTTGAAGTAACCGATTTGTAACAGTTCGTTGTGGCACTGTGGGGCTAGCTACTGTACAAATTGCTGCTGCAGACGCAGTACGATGCGGCAGAGCCATACGTCGAACACAATGATCTTCCCTCTCGGTAGTGCCACGTTACCTTCCGGAGCCCAGTCTTCTTGCGATCATATATTCTCGTGACTACTAGAGATGGGAAAAACTGTTCTTTTCAGAGATCGGATCAGAACTGTTCACTCCCTGAAATGAATTAGCTCTTTTTCATGACTCACCACTCATTTACAATAGAAAATAAATGAAAGGCACATTGCCCTTTAAACTTGGTTTATTCCACTACTATACCTGTATTTTGATCTTATTTGATCCTATTTTGAAGTAACACAGATAATGAGTAAGAATTTTGTATTGTTTATTGAAATTTCCACGATATGACAAAGTTTTTGATTTTTGATTTATTTTGCACAATCGTGGTTTCTTGGGTGATCGGAAAATGTTGTAACTTCAGATTTACATTAACAATATATTTGGCTACAATGTATTAAAATTTCATTAACCTCATACAAATACATCGCAAGCCATATATTTTTAAAGTGAACGTTTCCTTCCGAAGTCGCCTAAAATCGCAAAATCCGTACCAGAATAAGAAAAAAACTATAAATTTGACTGTAAAATGAAAGTGCTGCATATAGCCTTACGCAGAATAAAACAAGGAAAATATTGGTGTATCACATTTTGCGATACGTTTATCGGTTCGCTCGTAATTAAAGCGTAAATTCGAGTGTCCATAATAAAAATCCTATAGTGAGAGGAGTCGTCAGGAACCTAATCTAATCAGTTTAAACAAATAAAAATAAAATAAAAACAAATGATGTATACATAACATAATAATGTAATATACGTAGCGGTATTACTACGAAGAACAATATCCAGTAGAAACGAACTCCGATGCAGAGCCGCTGAGCCGCTGACTCTGAAAGGCACACACT
Source organism: Schistocerca serialis cubense (assembly GCF_023864345.2). Taxonomy (NCBI): domain Eukaryota; kingdom Metazoa; phylum Arthropoda; class Insecta; order Orthoptera; family Acrididae; genus Schistocerca; species Schistocerca serialis. The sequence goes on from NC_064642.1 coordinate 338,318,738, forward strand.
AATGGCTTTTTTCCAGGTGACTGTCATGCAGCTGGGTGCCCACGATGCATTACGTGAAGGTCACTTAACTTTCTTACCGAAATATTTACAACACCAGTTTGCTTTACAGTGACAGTCTCATATAAAAATATTTTCACAGGTTGAGAATTTGCGTTACAAATGTGTAGAAACAAAATCCTATGAATATAACAGTGTCAAAAAAATTTTTGCAGGCATTGTGATACATTCACGCATTTACACACATTTCATAACTCTTAATGTACCATTCTTGGTTTCCAACAACCTTTTTCACAAGTCAGAGTCCCTAACCACTACTCATTATTCCTTACCTTATTACACATATACATATTTATCAACACCTCTTCAAAATTTCATCATAATAAATATGTAGCATAATCAAATTTTTCATATAGCATCAGCTTATTGATCATAAACATACCTCAACAGCATACTACACATGGTCATCGTAATATTAACATCATAAAAACTCAGCCAAATCTCAAAAACGTCGTAGCTTTCTCCAATAATATCAAAACCTAAAGAAAATTCTCTGCTCATTTCAATAGTGTCATCCACCTCAAACATACTTTAAAAATCATGATCCCATACCAAATACATCATTCAAAGCTCTCATAGTATCACAATGGTTCCAAAAAAATATGAACAGTTCACAAAGTACAGACAAAATACGGTTTCATAAGTGTGAAGTTATCCAACTGTGTAATTGCGTAAACATCTGTCTCTGACGTAGCAAAAAAAAATGTTTGTTTCTCTGTTAAATAATCAGGTAGCTGTGTAATTCTGTGTTGGAGAAATATGGTACCGATGTGTAAAGATGTATAAGCAAATACCATATTAGCTAGGGCTCCTAGCTCTCGCTACACGCTTAGCACACAAAGTAGGCGTGTACCCCCCTGAGGATTAATGTAATTATACCCTCAGGTGTTATCGATTACAGCAATGGAATGAAATGTATCACGGAAAACCTTTGTATCATTGTAATTCAAAAATCTTCAAAAATAAATGTTTTAAGTACAAAATTAATCACTCAGATACGTGTACTGTAGCGCTAAACTGTGCGTCTTGTTGTAGGATAATCTCTGTGGAAGTGTCGTAGTTATCGTCCTCCGAAAGCTAATTTCTGCAGAAGTCAATGTACTTACCACATGATAAACAAAAGTGAAATGCTTTGCGTATAGATATCTTAGTTATTACGCTTATTGCCGTGATGAAGAAAGTACTGTGCTGTAACGTATTGTTGTGCTACAGAAAAGGCTGTAGCTATAGCTGTAGCTATACCACAAAAGTTACTACTAAAACATGTTTTACTTTCCAGAATAATACAGAAAAACTGTGCAGATATAAAACAGATACACCACAAAAGCAACATTGTAAATTGTCACTCATTAGTAGCGTCGTGATAAAATCGTGTAGCTGTCACATGAACTAACCACTGTGTCATCTGGTATCTCACAGAAAGTACTTTAAATCCAGAAGGTATTTTCAAGTAAACCGAAATGTTGCATTAAAATCTCATTAGCAGTACCAGTATATGTTCTAAGTATGTAATCCTTATAGTTGTTATGCAATCGTGCAACTAACTAGCAAGGATGTACACACACAATAACACTGTGACGTCTGTTCACTACAACACTGCATTTGTAATTTCTGTTTAAATAAGTTCTCTTGGTTCTTGACTGGATATTTAACTTCAAACATTGTTGCATGTCAACAGATTCTAAGTCTGACAAAGCATACTAGTAATGTGAAGTGAAAAGTTTTATGGCAAAGACGAAGTTAAAAAGCAGATTATCTTTCAATAAAGGGTTTTACATGTGAGGTGTGGCGTAAACCTTTACTCTTCCTAGTACGCAGAGTTTCAACTTCAACGCACTTATCATGCGGTATACGTCGGTAAAGAATACTGGAATTTTTCTCAAGGTTAGCGTCTATGTTATTTTTCTCTGAGCCAGCCGGCGCACGTGGCTGCCTGCGGTGCGAGTCATTGTCTGCTATCTCCTTGTTGGCGCGCGTCGTTATTAGGATTTGGAGACCTAACTTCTACAAATTCACCTTGTCGAGAGGGCCCAACCCTGTTTGACGCCTCCCAGTTCTGATGCAATTCAGGTCTGTCGTTACGATTATATCGTCTGTCGTCATGTCGGTAGTTTACATAGTTTCTATTTTGTCGGTCATGTGGTGGAGAATTTCTCCCGGAATCATAACTGCGCGGTGGACCGTTGCGTCTGGAGTTATTCTGTCTCCCTTGATAATAATTATTTTGCTTCCCATATTGTCTGTTTCTTTGATTGTCTCTGTGATAGTCACTACTGCAGAGTGGTGATCTTTCCCTGTAATTATTACTACTCTGCCAACGGTTGTCATATGGGTTGTGTCTGTTTTGGTCACGATTTGTGTTGTGAGAATAGCCTTGTCGTGTCCAGTTATTATTTCTTTCATCGCGGAATTGCGACGGATGTGACCTGTAATTGTTGTGTTCCTGTTTTCGCGTTCCGCGATTGTCAGTGTCAATTTCTAACTCTTGTAAGAGTCCCTGAAAAGCTTCAATGTCGTCTTTGCAACGTCCGGCCAAAATAATATGTCATAAATGTTCAGGTAATTTGATTAAGCAAATGCGGATGAGTTCTGACGGGGTGAATGGATTTGACAGGTACTGATTCTTGTGCAACATGTCTTCAAAATATTTCACAAGACTGGAAAATTCAGATTGTTCGAAATGTTTCATCATTATGATGCTATGTTTTACTCGGTCTTGTGTAGCTTGAGACCAATATGCTGAGAGGAAGGCATGATAAAATTATCCTTCACTGTGGCAATCGTGAATGACCAATGGCATTCTTACAGCTGGTTCATTCTCTAAATAGCCACACATAAATTTTAATCTGTGCTCTAATGACCAGTTGGGAGGAAAACAATGAGAGAATTGATGGAGCCACGCTTGTGGATGAATGTCGTTGCCAGAATTCTTAAATGTTTTGAATTTATGTGTAGTAATGAACAGCTTATAGTCAAAATCATCATGTCGGCGAGTCGCATGTCGGTCATTGTTACGTCGTTTCGGCCGATCCATCTCAAAATTCGGTGTACCTTGCCAATTTCTTTCGTAATTTCTGAAGTGCCCTGTGTTATTATTTTGTGGCTGTTCCGTATTTCTATGTCCCTCTTCCCGTATTGGAGCACGAGTGTCCTCTGTAATTCTTTTATTACCTGTGTCAGCTGATCTTGTACTTCCCGGATTTCTCTTTGGTGTTGCGTATTAATTTGATTCTGATTTTGTTTGAATTTCCTAATTTGTTCGCACTCTTCTGTGTCATTAAAGACTATCGGTTTTGTGTCATTCAGATTATCATCTACCTTCGTAGATAAATTATTTAGCTGATCCGAAAGTTAAACTACTTTCTCTGATAATGAACTAATTTCCTCCATGTGTCTTTCTGAACCACTTTTCAGAGTATCTATTGTGTCCATTAAGTTTTCCTGAGTTTCTGCAAGTTGCGTAACCGAATCGGTAGATGCAACTGAGTAAATTTTAGCTTGCAAGGTCTCATGATTTTCATGAACAATAATTTGCAGTTCTTTTATGGCTGCTTCGTGATTCTGTAATGCATTTTCATGCGGCGAAAAAATAGGTTGAAAATGCTCACAAATTTGTGTTTTTACGTCATTACAGACTTTTTGACATTTCGATTCAATGTTATGTAACTCAGTAGTTAAATCTTCACGTGGTTGTTCAAGCGTGGTGTCTAACTTCGGAAGATTTTATTGCATTGTGTCTAACTTTTTAAGCTTTGATAAAGCTTCCCTGTTCACTACTTGTTTTACTGTCTACACCATTATTTGGCGCCCGCTCCATTTCCCTATGCACAATTACCAAATTACTACTTTGAATGTCTGTTAATTCATCACACAGTGGTGCTGATAAGATACACTCGTCGTCACTATTATTTCTCAGTTTTCTTTGGCGCCTAGTGTTACGTTTATCACACGCCATTATTGTCACAATATTTCACACGATAACACAAAAGAGCACAATTTTAAGAACAAAAATAAGAGAACACATTAACATAGCACTGAAAATAATATCTAGTTAATTGCAAGCGCAGCTGCGAAATACTTGGTGCAAATCTACATGCATGCCGCAACTGTTTTACTGTACAACAATGAAAGACTGCAACTACAAAGGAGATTCTCTCAACAATTACGCGCTAGCAATAAACAAAAGCTACACTAATTACACAAACCACAAGAAAAAAATCAGAACATTCCAGTGAGGTATCCTTGGCTATGGGTCGACATATGAAACGTCCCCTTAGAAAAATTAATGAATTACTGTGCTGATAAATCTCTTACATTATTTGATTTTCAAACAGCTGAGCAGAACTTAACGTACTCAGACATTTCGCTCTTTCCCTATTCTGATCAACACTAAATTGACACACAATATTTTTAGCGCAACGCAATCGGACTTTTAATAATCCCTACAAAAGAATGGCCCTGACTAACAACAATCTATAGCTTTCACAAATCACTTACCTCACAAAAAAATCTTCTTTACTCGAACTACTGCAATACAGCGAGCGCCACTACTGCCAGCTAAATAAAAGATTCGAACTACTGAGGCACTAACTACTGATCGGCCTAGTTAGGAAATGAAAGATTTTTATAGAGAACAAACAATGTATTTACCTTAAAAGTGTTCAAAAGTCATAATATATATAGCAGTTCATGACATCCATTCTTACAAATGTACTGTTTGTGATAGACATACGTCCAGATCATCCTCTCTCAAAATTCCACCATTTCTCTTCCAACATCCACCACTCCTGGCGGCTCACCTCCAACTGCACAACGCTACGCGCTGTAAACAGCCAACAGCCCAACACCACAATAGCCAACAACAATGCAAACCAGCCACAGACTGCACACAGCAAAGCCAGTGATTTTTATACAGAGCGCTACGTGGCGTTACCAATAAAAAAACCTAAACAGCCTACTTACATCTTCACCAACAAAACTGGCTTTGAAAACCATGGAAAGCTGAATTTAGGAAATACGCATTATTTGGCCGCTAAGTATCCACACCGTCAGAGGCAGGTTGAACGTTAGGGGCAGTGGAGTGTGAAAGTCTGATACAGAAATATTGAAGACTGCATGATTGATCCTTACTTCATTGAAGAAACCTTAACAGATAAAAGAGCTGCACAGTTTCTTACCGCAGTGATAGGAGTATGCCTTCTCCTAGAGGAAATACCACTTGTCATACAATGAGGTTATAAAACCCATGGGCTAGTGATATGCCCATACATAGGTGGCGACACTATCAAGTACACGAGGTGTAAAAGGGCAGCGCATTGCTGGAGCTATCGTTTGAACTTAGGTGGTCCATATGAAAAGGTTTCTGACGTGATTACGGCCACAAGATGGGAATTAACACACTCTGAATGAGGAACAGTAGTTGGAGCTAGATGCATGGGACATTCTAGTTCGAAAATCGTTAGGGAATTCAGTATACCGAGATCCAAAGTTTCAAGAGTGTGCCGAGAGTACCAATTTTTGCATTACCTCTCACCCCCCCCCCCCCCCCCCCCATGAATCATGGACCTTGCCGTTGGTGGGGAGATGGGGAGACTTGCGTGCCTCAGCGATACAGATGGCCGCACCGTAGGTGCAACCACAACGGAGGGGTATCTGTTGAGAGGCCAGACAAACATGTGGTTCCTGAAGAGGGGCAGCAGCCTTTTCAGTAGTTGCAGGGCAACAGTCTGGATGATTGACTGATCTGGCCTTGTAACATTAACCAAAACGGCCTTGCTGTGCTGGTACTGCGAACGGCTGAAAGCAAGGGGAAACTACAGCCGTAATTTTTCCCGAGGGCATGCAGTTTTACTGTATGATTAAATGATGATGGCGTCCTCTTGGGTAAAATATTCCGGAGGTAAAATAGTCTCCCATTTGGATCTCCGGGCGGGGACTACTCAAGAGGACGTCGTTATCAGGAGAAAGAAAACTGGCGTTCTACGGATCAGAGTGTGGAATGTCAGATCCCTTAATCGCGCAGGTAGCTTAGAAAATTTAAAAAGGGAAATGGATAGGTTAAAGTTAGATATAGTGGGAATTAGTGAAGTTCAGTGGCAGGAGAACAAGACTTTTGGTCGGATGAATACAGGGTTATAAATACAAAATCAAATATGGGTAACGCAGGAGTAGGTATAATAATGAATAAAAAAACAGGAGTGCGGGTTAGCTACTACAAACAGCGTAGTGAACGCATTATTGTGGCCAAGATAGACACAAAGCCCATGCCTACTACAGTAGTACAAGTTTATATGCCAACTAGCTCTGCAGATGACGAAGAAATTGATGAAATGTACACTCCTGGAAATTGAAATAAGAACACCGTGAATTCATTGTCCCAGGAAGGGGAAACTTTATTGACACATTCCTGGGGTCAGATACATCACATGATCACACTGACAGAACCACAGGCACGTAGACACAGGCAACAGAGCACGCACAATGTCGGCACTAGTACAGTGTATATCCACCTTTCGCAGCAATGCAGGCTGCTATTCTCCCATGGAGACGATCGTAGAGATGCTGGATGTAGTCCTGTGGAACGGCTTGCCATGCCATTTCCACCTGGCGCCTCAGTTGGACCAGCGTTCGTGCTGGACGTGCAGACCGCGTGAGACGACGCTTCATCCAGTCCCAAACATGCTCAATGGGGGACAGATCCGGAGATCTTGCTGGCCAGGGTAGTTGACTTACACCTTCTAGAGCACGTTGGGTGGCACGGGATACATGCGGACGTGCATTGTCCTGTTGGAACAGCAAGTTCCCTTGCCGGTCTAGGAATGGTAGAACGATGGGTTCGATGACGGTTTGGATGTACCGTGCACTATTCAGTGTCCCGTCGACGATCACCAGTGGTGTACGGCCAGTGTAGGAGATCGCTCCCCACACCATGATGCCGGGTGTTGGCCCTGTGTGCCTCGGTCGTATGCAGTCCTGATTGTGGCGCTCACCTGCACGGCGCCAAACACGCATACGACCATCATTGGCACCAAGGCAGAAGCGACTCTCATCGCTGAAGACGACACGTCTCCATTCGTCCCTCCATTCACGCCTGTCGCGACACCACTGGAGGCGGGCTGCACGATGTTGGGGCGTGAGCGGAAGACGGCCTAACGGTGTGCGGGACCGTAGCCCAGCTTCATGGAGACGGTTGCGAATGGTCCTCGCCGATACCCCAGGAGCAACAGTGTCCCTAATTTGCTGGGAAGTGGCGGTGTGGTCCCCTACAGCACTGCGTACGATCCTACGGTCTTGGCGTGCATCCGTGCGTCGCTGCGGTCCGGTCCCAGGCCGACGGGCACGTGCACCTTCCGCCGACCACTGGCGACAACATCGATGTACTGTGGAGACCTCACGCCCCACGTGTTGAGCAATTCGGCGGTACGTCCACCCGGCCTCCCGCATGCCCACTATACGCCCTCGCTCAAAGTCCGTCAACTGCACATACGGTTCACGTCCACGCTGTCGCGGCATGCTACCAGTGTTAAAGACTGCGATGGAGCTCCGTATGCCACGGCAAACTGGCTGACACTGACGGCGGCGGTGCACAAATGCTGCGCAGCTAGCGCCATTCGACCGCCAACACCGCGGTTCTTGGTGTGTCCGCTGTGCCGTGCGTGTGATCATTGCTTGTACAGCCCTCTCGCAGTGTCCGGAGCAAGTATGGTGGGTCTGACACACCGGTGTCAATGTGTTCTTTTTTCCATTTCCAGGAGTGTATGATGAGATAAAAGAAATTATTCAGGTAGTGAAGGGAGACGAAAATTTGTAAGTAGGCTGTTTATGTTTTCTTATTGGCAATGTTGCATAGCGCTCTGTACATTCCTTTGTAGAAAGCATCGCAAATACGACATGCTCATTACTTGGAAAGATACTTACATCTGCACACCTGATTATGACAAGCGTCTTTCTACGAGAGTTGAGAGAATTTCTACTAACTTATGAAATGTCACATGACTATTCAATGCTATTTTTATGCTTTGCTTTTCATAGTTGCTTATTTCATTTGATATCTAGTTTCCAGCTGTGTTGCAGCATTGGTTATATAAAATAAACTTAAATGCATTTGCTAATGTGAAACTTTCTGTCAACAAATCTATTAAATAATTATTTTATGATCCACATTCTTCGAAAAAGGAGCTCTTGGAATGGAAAGAACAATAAGAAGGGACTAATAACAGTAACTGCATATATGATTTTCTTTTCAAGTACTTGGTAATTTTTTGTATAATTAGTTTTTGTGGTGCACGATTTTGATTATGTAGACATTAAGAATTGATTATACATTTCCCTTATCTACATTGTTGTCATTAGTGTGCTATTTTTTCTGCTTGAGCTTTGTCATGTTTAGGTATAAGTTATTTCATTTGCTGCTGCTGTTTGCCAGGCATAGTGATACTAAATTTCACTTCATATTACTCTGTTATGCCAGTTTTACTACTGATTTATTTTCCTTGTTGCTGCACATTGGCTCATATTAGTTGTAATGTTGCATTTGCTTGGTAATTTAGTTTTACTGTAGCTTGCTTTGACAATTTCCATTTTTTTAAATTGCTGTTTGTATTAATTGTTTTGCGCTGCTGCATTGCCTCGTCCTTTAGTTTAGCATCTGAGCTCAGTAGATTTAAGTTAGCTTAAGAGGGGGTAGACTATATAAGAGAATGAGTTGCGATGCATTGGAAGAAATGCATTGAGAAGTTATACGAAAAAAGAATAGAAAGCAGGTATAGATGGGACTTTTTGGAAATAATGAAGAACGACGGGAGATCTCCGAGAAGTAAAGAAAGTTTTGTTTGCAAAATACTGCAGTATAACAAACCCTGTCCTTTCCTTGTGTTATCCCACTATGTGTTTGTGTACTCTTGTATATTTGTGTTTTTCCTGTCTTTATGTGTTTAGCTAATAAGAGTTATGTTGTAGAATTTTTCTGATAATATGTTATTTACTTTGTAAAGACGTCTAGACATTATGTATTCTGTTCTGTTCTAATGCTCATGTGTGATGTTTCGAAAGTTATTCTGATCTTTTATGTATGTACTCATGTCATAATTCCTGTAACACTGATGTATATGTTATTTCGATTCTTTTGTAAAGCCTGTACTACAAATGTTATCTGTATTGTTATGTTCTTTAATGATGTATTTTGTACCTTTGTAATTGTACTCTTATGATATAAAATTGTAATTGACACCAGTTCATCATATTATTAACTTGTAAGTTCCGTTTCACTGCACACGTTTCTGTTGGTCATAGTATATGGACAATATGTGAGAAGTAGGGACTGTTAGTGTTGCATGTGTGTTAATAATTCAGCAAGGGACTGGATAACAGCATTGCTGGTTCTAAGGACTATTCCAAAAACTTTGTGAGTGCACAAGTGGTGGTTTATAGACTTGCTATATTCTCCGCAAGACTCTTCGATGGTGATTGTGCACCTGCACAGTCGCAATAGATGGCTGCTGGCCGTCTATACAAGGACTACAGTGGGTTTGCACCTTTGATGACCCACCAATACCATTATTTCTACAAGGACTGCAGTGGGTCTGCACCGCTGGTGGCCCACCAATACCGTAATCTCTACCAGGACTACAGTGGGTCTACCCTGTGATGACCTACGTACCAATATTCTTCAAAACTTCGATTGACTCTGCGGTGGGTTTGCTCTGTTGTGGCCCATTACCTGTCTGCATGTCAAGAGTCAGCACTGTCTTTTCGTTGGAAGGACAACACTACTTCTTCAAGACTGCATGGAAATCCACTACTTCCGTGTGCATTTTCTTCTACTGCTCACACTTTGAGAAAAGAAACGGCAGTTTTACTGTGATGAATGATCAGGACTGTCTTTATGGACTGTGAGAAAATTTTAGCTTTTGACCAAAAATGTATCAATACGTGTGTTCATTTGATTTCTTTGTTATAGTAATTATGAAAAATTTTATCAAATCATTATTGGCCACTGCCCAAAACAATTTGCAAAGTTTTTTGAGGGGAGCATTGCGGCTATGTAAGTAGGCTGTTTATGTTTTCTTATAGGCAACGTTACGTAGCGCTCTGTATGAAAATCACTGGCTGTGCTGTGTGCAGTCTGTGGCTGGTTGGCATTGTTGTAACACTCGCCATTGTAGTGTTGGGCAGTTTGCTGTTAACAGCGCATAGCGTTGCGCAGTTGGAGGTGAGCCGCCAACAGTGGTGAATGTGGGGAGAGAAATGGCGGAGTTTTGAAATTTGTAAGACTGGATGTCATGAACTGCTATGTAAATTATGATTTTTCAACACTATTAAGGTAAATACATTGTTTGTTCTCTATCAAAATCTTTCATTTGCTAACTATGCCTATCAGTAGTTAGTGCCTTCAGTAGTTTGAATCTTTTATTTAGCTGGCAGTAGTGGCGCGTGCTGTATTGCAGTAGTTCAAGTAACGAAGATTTTTGTGAGGTAAGTGTTTTTTGAAGGGTATAGGTTAATGTTAGTCAGGGCCATTCTTTTGTAGGGATTATTGAAAGTCAGATTGCGTTGTGCTAAAAAATATTGTGTGTCAGTTTAAGGACAGTCATGTATAATTGTTCTAAGAGGACATTTCAGATTTAATAGCCATGGGTGACTGGAATTCGTCAGTAGGAAAAGGGAGAGAAGGAAACATTGTAGGTGAATACGGATTGAGGGGAAGAAATGAAAGAGGAAGCCGTCTGGTAGAATTTTGCACAGAGCACAACTTAATCATAGCTAACACTTGGTTCAAGAATCGTAAAAGAAGGTTGTATACATAGAAGAATCCTGGAGATACTAAAAGGTATCAGACAGATTATATAATGGTAAGACAGAGATTTAGGACCTAGGTTTTAAATTCTAAGACATTTCCAGGGGCAGATGTGGACTCTGACCACAATCTATTGGTTATGAACTGTAGATTAAAACTGAAGAAACTACAAAAAGATGCTAATTTAAGGAGATGGGACCTGAATAAACTGATTAAACCAGAAGTTGTAGAGAGTTTCAGGGAGAGCATAAGGGAACAATTGACAGGAATGGGGGAAAGACATACAGTAGAAGAGGAATGGGTAGCTCTGAGGGATGAAGTAGTGAAGGCAGCAGACGATCAAGTAGGTAAAAAGACGAGGGCTAATAGAAATCCTTGGGTAACATAAGAAATATTGAATTTAATTGATGAAAGGAGAAAATAGAAAAATGCAGTAATTGAACAGGCAAAACGGAATACAAACGTCTTAAAAATAAGATCGACAGGAAGTGCAAAATGGCTAAGCAGGGATGGCTAGAGGACAAATGTAAGGATGTAGAGGTTTATCTCACTAGGGGTAAGATAGATACTGCCTACAGGAAAATTAAAGAGACCTTTGGAGAAAAGAGAACCTCTTGTATGAATATCAAGAGCTCAGATGGAAACCCAGTTCTCAGCAAAGAAGGGAAAGCAGAAAGGTGGAAGGAGTATGTAGGGGGTCTATAGAAGGGCGATGTATTTGAGGACAATATTATGGAAATGGAAGAGGATGTAGATGAAGATGAAATGGGAGATATGATACTGCGTGAAGAGTTTGACAGAGCACTGAAAGACTTGAGTCGAAACAAGGCCCCGGGAGTAGACAACATACATTTATAACTACTGACAGCCTTGGGAGAGCCAGTCATGACAAAACTCTACCATCTGGTGAGCAAGATGTATGAGACAGGTGAAATACCCTCAGACTTCAAGAAGAATATAATAATTCCAATCCCAAAGAAAGCAGGTGTTGACAGATGTGAAAATTACCGAACTATCAGTTTAATAAGTCACAGCTGCAAAATACTAACGCGAATTATTTACAGACGAATGGAAAAACTGGTAGAAGCGGACCTCGGGGAAGATCAGTTTGGATTCCGTAGAAATGTTGGAACACGTGAGGCAATACTAACCTTACGACTTATCTTAGAAGAAAGATTAAGAAAAGGCAAACCTACGTTTCTAGCATTTGTAGACTTAGAGAAAGCTTTTGACAATGTTAACTGGAATACTCTCTTTCTAATTCTGAAGGTGGCAGGGGTAAAATACAGGGAGCGAAAGGCTATTTACAATTTGTACAGAAAGCAGATGGCAGTTATAAGAGTCGAGGGCCATGAAAGGGAAGCAGTGGTTGGGAAAGGAGTGAGACGGGGTTGTAGCCTCTCCCCGATGTTATTCAATCTGTATATTGAGCAAGCAGTAAAGGCAACAAAAGAAAAATTCGGAGTAGGTATTAAAATTCATGGAGAAGAAGTAAAAACTTTGAGGTTCGCCGATGACATTGTAATTCTGTCAGAGACAGCAAAGGACTTGGAAGAGCAGTTGAACGGAATGGACACTGTCGTGAAAGGAGGATATAAGATGAACATCAACAAAAGCAAAACGAGGATAATGGAATGTAGTCAAATTAAATCGGGTGATGCTGAGGGAATTAGATTAGGAAATGAGACACTTAGGTAGTAAAGGAGTTTTGCTATTTAGGGAGTAAAATAACTGATGATGGTCGAAGTAGAGAGGATATACTCGTAAGATGTAGACTGGCAATGGCAAGGAAATCGTTTCTGAAGAAGAGAAATTTGTTAACATCGAGTATAGATTTAAGCGTCAGGAAGTCGTTTCTGAAAGTATTTGTATGGATTGTAGCCATGTATGGAAGTGAAACATGGACGATAACTAGTTTGGACAAGAAGAGAGTAGAAGCATCCGAAATGTGGTGCTACAGAAGAATGCTGAAGATAAGGTGGATAGATCACGTAACTAATGAGGAGGCACTGAAATAGAATTTGGGATAAGAGGAGTTTGTGGCACAACTTGACTAGAAGAAGGGATCGGTTGGTAGGACATGTTTTGAGGCATTAAGGGATCACAAATTTAGCGTTGGAGGGCAGCGTGGAGGGTAAAAATCGTAGAGGGAGACCAAGAGATGAATACACTAAGCAGATTCAGAAGGATGTATTTTGCAGTACGTACTGGGAGATGAAGAAGCTTGCACAGGATAGAGTAGCATGGAAATCTGCATCAAACCAGTCTCAGGACTGAAGACCATAACAACAACAACACCTCTCACCACGGCCGACAGCCTTCACTTAACGCCCGAGAGCAGCGGCGTTTGCATAGAGTAGTCAGCGCTAACAGACAAGCAACACTGCGCGAATAAAAGTACGAATCAATCTGGGACGTAAGACGAACGTATGCTTTAGTATAGTGCAGCGAAATCTGGCGTTAATGGGCTATGGCAGCAGACGACCGAGCCAAGTAGCTTTGCTAACAGCACGACATCACCTTCCGCATCTCTCCCGGGTTCGTTAACACATCGGTTGGACCCTAGACTACTGGAAAACCGTGGTCTGGTCAGATGAATCCCGATTGCAATTGGTAGGAGCTAATCGTAGGGTTCGAGTACGGCGCAGTCCCCACGAAACTATGGAGTCAAGTTGTCAACAAGGAGCTGGTGTTGTTTACATGGAACAGACTGGGTCCTCTGGTCCAATTGAACCCATCACTGACAGGAAATAGATACGTTTGGCTACATGGATACCATTTGCAGCCACTCATGGCCTTCATGTTCCCAAACAATGACGGAATGTTTATGAATGACAATGCGCCATGTCACCATGTCGCAACTGCTCGCGATTGGTTTACAGAACATTCTGGACAATTCGAACCAATGTTCTGGTGACCCATATCGGTCGACATGAACCCCAACGAATATTTATGGAACTTAATCGAGAAGATAGTTCCTGCACAATATCCTGCACCGGCAACATTTTCGCAGTTGTGGACGGCTATAGAGGCAGCATGGCTCAATATTTATGCAGGGGACTTCCAACGACTTTTTGAGTCCATGTCACTTCGAGTTGGTGCAGTGCGCCGGCAGAGCAGGTCCGACACGATATCAGGAATTACCACATGACTTTTGTCACCTCATTGTTGGTGGATGTCTGTTGCTACCAGCACGCTGAGTGCCAGGCACACAACTTACTTGTGGTTATCAAAGCATTTTTCAACACTTTCCTGGGTACTGGATAGGAAGTGAAGGAGTTATTAGTTGGCCTGCTCGTTCGCCTGATTTGACAACAATGGACTTTTATATCAGAGGTAAAATCAAAGATGAGGGTTGTGCATCTGTTCCGACGTTCCATGATGGTTTGAAACATTGTGTTGACACTTGTTGTTGCAGCATGTGCAATGATAGCAAAGAAGTCACTTCATTATGTCCAGGAGTCCTTACACCAGTGACTGCGAACGTCTATTGCAGTAGGCTGAGGGCATTCGAATACTTACTGACGTAAATGGAACCTTAAGAAATTGTTTATGGCACAGTCTTTTGTAATTCCTTTTCTGTTGCTGTTGATATAAATTTTCAGTGTAAGCATATACCTTGAACTTACACTCATGACGCGAAGTAGTTACTTAACAGTCTTTATAACTGAATTCTTTTACAAATCCATTCAATTTCATCCCCGGTTGAAATACGTCTGCAAGGAGTTAGACATTTTATCAGCACCAACACAATACATAGATTCGCTGATGAAATTCGACATAAATAATTTAACATAGATTGGAAAGAAGAGTAATGTCCATATCTGCAGCACTAGAGGAAAATGTGATCTTTATTACCTTTTATTGAAGCTGTCGGGGGGGTTAGAATGTAGTTTAATATGCTGCACCAATTTTATTTTATCTTTTACCCAGAAACAAACAGAGAGCAAAGAAAGTTTTATTTCTAAACTAAAATAATTTCTCTGTTTCACTGACGAACTATTATTGAAAAGTGGCAGTCTGTAAAAACAAAGATAAATGAAGAAACTTGGTTCTTAGCTTTAGTTGCATGAGTAGGACTAAAAAACATGTTCATTAAAGTTAACGCGTAACACATGCACATGTGGTGTACAGGGGCTCGTTCCACATCATTTCTACAGAGGAATCTTTCAAATGTCCTATGGAACATACTTATAACAAACTGACTGACTACCGGTCCAACACACTTCAATGAAGATTACACTGAAAAAAGAACATATACACTCGAAGACAAAAAAAAGAACAAAAAAACGCACATCGAAGGAATTATCCAAATAGGACGGAAATGGAAATTGGTAGGTGTGATGTACGGACAAACAAATGATTCAAATTACCTTCCTTTAGGAAAGTGGAATGCGCTGCTCGCCTGTGGAGTAACTTTCAAAATGCTAAAGAGCAGCTCGTCGTTTCCGTTCGTGCATTATTATAGCATATCCATATTTCGGCTAGTAAATAGCCGTTATCAATGGAGTCTTTCCGAGTTGCTATACATGCTCTGATACGTCTACACCTGTTGTTCAGGCTCTTGTCACAGTTAATTAGAAACTTTAATGAACTGTGAGAAGGGCCTCAATGGAGTAAAGATCAGTGTGACAGTGATATATATTATTTTTGCTAAGAGGGAAGATATGATGGAAACAAGAAGCCTCCTATATGTTTTGTGTAATAAACGTGAATGTACACGTTTCGTAGGTTGGTATGTAAACGTCGGAAACTGGTTAAGAGTAACAAAATGGAAAATATAGATAGTGACCGTTTGCTGCAAATCATTTTCCTACTGCATTAAAAAGTAAAATAAAATCCAAGAGAATTATCAATAAAGAAACCAATCTGAAAGATTGGATGAAGATAACTTTTACCCAGTAACCTTCAAGTGTACACTAATGCTTGGCAATAACCATTTCTCTTTGGTAGAAGATATTTAATACATTTTCCTCCAAAGGGTCGGAGAATGGAGTATGTAAGATTTGCAGATGACATGGTTGTGATGGTAGAGAGTGCACGAGAGATGGAACAAATGTTAGATAATCTAACACAAAATTAGATGAATATGGAATGAAGATTAACAAGAAGAAAACGAAAAGCATGGTAATCGGAGGAAAGGGGAGAAAATGTCGTATGAAAATAGGGGGAGAGGAAATAGTGCAAGTGAATAACTTCAATTACTTTGGAAGTGTAATAATGGATTATATGTATTTCTCAACAGAAATTAAGAAAAGAACTGCAATGGCAAAAGAAGGATTCAAGAGGAAACAGGAATTACTTTGTGGACAACTAAACAAAGATCTGAGGAAAAGACTTGCCAAATGTTACATCTGGAGCGTTGCACTATATGGTAGGGAGACCTGGACATTGAGGAAGGAAGATGAAAGAAGACTGGAGAAGAATGGAAAAGTGAAATGGGAAGACCAAGTAAGGAATGAACTAGTATTAAGAAGGGTTGGAGAAGAAAGAAACATGCTGAATGTTACCAGAAAGAGAAAACGGAACTGGACTGGACATTCTTTGAGGAGGGACTGTTTATTGAAGGAAGAAATAGAAGGAATAGTGGAGGGCAAAAGGGGAAGAGGAAAAAGAAGATATCAAATGCTGGAGATTATAAAAGGAGACAAATAGTCAGAAATGAAAAGACTGGCTATGGACAGACTAAAGTGGAAGAGGCTTAACCCATGACAAGACCTACGGTAAGGCAGGACACCATACTACTACTACCTCCAAAATACATCTTTTTTTAGTCATATTGATATTTTTCCTGCACTGCCGAAAACAGTGCAGTGCCTATAGAAGAACTGTTGCAAACATTAAATGGCACCATTTCCGTCAACATTCTTTCTTTATTTAAATTCTGATTGAAAATATTTCCGTGAAACCACACATTCTCTGCAAAACAAAGACATCTAGGCATACACCGAGGTACTTCTACGAATGTAACGTATTATAGTGGACACCTACAGCGTTCAGATCAACAGTCAATAATAGGGAAAGTAAGTATATCTAAAGTTATTGTAACCTAAATTTGAGTTTGTACTACTTTTTGTTGTTGTTTTGTTTTGTACTGGAATAGAATGTAGTTTTGACATAAATTTATTAAATTGTTGGACCATTTTGTTTGTTATTTAGGACTATAATTTGTTTTAGACCTTATGAGTTCTCAAGAAACAATGGATGGTTGAAAGCCGTATGTCCCAGTTGTTTTGAACTTTAAAAAATTGATTGTTTTCTTTTTGCCAATTTATTCTTGTATCTAGGCGCTCCAGTCCGGAGCCGCGCTGCTGCTACGGTCGCAGGTTCGAATCCTGCCTCGGGCATGGGTGTATGTGATGTCTTTAGGTTTGTTAGGTTTAAGTAGTTCTAAGTTACAGGGGACTGATGACCACAGCAGTTGAGTCCCATAGTGCTCAGAGCCATTTGAACCATTTATTCTTGTATTCGTTGCTTACTATGACGGTAAAGGTCAATTTTGTGAGATTTTTTAAGATTGATTTTTTTGTATTACTGGGGCTCAAAAGGTTAAATAGTTTCAGAAGAAAGCTTAGACTTTGATATCACATAAGGGTATTTATTTCCTTCTCTACAGCTCACGTTAAATAATAAATTATAATAGCAAGATGCCATTTCGACAACAAGCACTTAGGAAATTCATATTTGAAATAAACACATCTCCATCTGTTGAAAGAATGTTAGCGGCATAGTTGAGAGCACAGCAAACTTTAATTTAAGTCGTTACTAACGACGCCCTCTGGCTTCTCACGAGTAGCTTAAAGTATTTACGACCAGATGACTTGTCTGGCATAGCGGCAATAAATTTTACACACAAACCTCTTTGTGTATCACTTTGTCTGTTAGTGATAACCGAATCGAACTCCAAACAGAAGCTGCTGAAATTAGCTTTCATCTCTAGATACAAAAACGCGGCAGGTGGCTTTCATTCATATAGCGAAAACTGAATCAAAACCTTTACAGTAATTGAGAACTGTTTGTGGGAAACGGTATAAGCGTCAGGATACCTTATTTTCAGAGTTTACGTTGAAATCGATCTATGTACTTTTGCTAATACTGCAGGAAATAATTCATGTGCCAGATCATTCTCATTTAGTTCAAGGGCTTGTCTAAAGCTGACACCTGAATTACCTCCATTACATTATCCATGGAGACCGATATAAGTGCCATCTACGCGCATTCTTAGTACAGAGGTCTTTTCTGTCTGTATCCGTGAAGATATACATTTACATGCTTCAATTCGTTATTTACTAGCTTAATGCTTTAAAATGGACCTAAATTCAGAGTGTAACACTGTGACGCTGGTAGGAAATACTTGAATATTCATGGAAAGGCTTACACTACACCAACAGCGATAAATAAACCAGCTAAGTGCAAATCTATGTTTCCTGAAGAAGTTCAGGAAATAGTCACGTCAGCGGCCAGGTTGAAAACCCCCCCTCACCATCACTAAGATGCAACAAAACCACTTTTTTGATATCTATGCGCTAACAGACTTGTACATCAGTAAATCCCAACACAAACTAATCCAATTCAGATCAACTGAAGTGAGTAATTACAACAAAATTCAGGTCAAGAAAAACCTTCAATGACATTGGGGAATGAAATGCTTATTCAGTCGTCAAGAAAGATTATACAGTGACAAACATAACACGTCTGGAGTACCTTCTTCAGTTAAATTCGTCACCTCTAATAAGTGCCGAAAAAAGGAAGACCTTACGTCTATACTTCCTTACATGAATAAGAAACACCACATGTTCGACAGTAACATTTGACAATCGAATTAAACAGGCGATTCCAATTAAATTTCAAAACGATTAACTTTCTTATTCGGTATTTGTTATTTTGAAAGTTTTCTTTCTCAGTACTATCCGTATCTGTATTTCTGATCCAATAAGACAATTATTAAGGACAAACAAACATTAGATAACATTTGAGTTGTTTTTTGCATTTCCTGAAAAAATACCGTATGGCACTTATATCGTTCGCATACGGAAGGAAAGCGCGAGGGGGGGGGGGGGCTTTAAAAGATGCGTATGTACAGATTTTTTACTTGAAAATTTTGACGTAATTTATTTTTATTGAAAGACAGAAATTATCATAAAATTACATCTTTCCTAGATTGTGACGTATTTACGCGCAGCACGTGAGCTGAGTTTTAACGTATGCACCAACCCTACACGGTTTTTGCGTCAAATACCAAGAATACATTCGCGCAGTCATTAGCAAGTGTCAGAAACAGTTACGCAAGAGCTAGCCAAAACCCAAAAGAGATAAGAATGCAGCATCGCGTAATCCGAAAGCAGGGGCTGTGTCACACCACGGCGACGCTAAAATCCAAACACGGGGGGAAAATGCAGTATTCAAGCAAATAATAATTTCGCGGCTGACGCAAACTGGCCCGGGCACGCTGTTGAGTCCATCTCGTGCTTCCCTCCCTACAGCACAGCGGACGGTGTGACGGCGAATAACGGCAGAAAAACGAAACACAGAGCGAACGCGGCAACAGCGGCAGCAGCAGAAGGCGTGCGGCAATTATTAACGTCGCTTGTACGGCCGCCGTCAGAACATCCAGTGTGGATTCATACCGCGGCGACGTTTAAATTATGCCCGCAACAAGGGCGGGGACGGAGCCGCTGACACCCGTCACGTCACGCCTTGTTTTTCGGTGTTGGCAGCACTGGCGGCGCTCATTAGGCCAGTCCGAGTGTCGGCACGCAAAGCAGAGCGGGCCGTCGCCCCTACCAGGTAATTACACGCCGGGACCCGTTATTAGCGTCGGGAATGTGGCGCGCCCGACTGCGGCAGCGTTGTACGGCAGCTGCGAAACTCCGCACTCGTCGCGCCCATGTTATGGCACTACAACTGCGCAGGGGACACTTGCGTCGCCCCCGCAGTGCCTCCAACCGTTTAATGTTGAACGCAGTGCCCCGTCGCTGACACGTTGCTTCCGTGTATTGCGCAGCGCGTCACACGTGGTAATTTTTGGCTTGAAAACGTCTTTGAAATGGTCGTGGTACTGTCCGCAGCTGAGAAGAATGCACCCGACAGGAATACGGCAGCCCAGTTGAGTGCGCATTTTGGCGTGATCTAGTACTCACCGTTCTAAATACATCTTTATCATCCACACCTTCATGCACACGACTGCTCTGTATTTACACTATTTCTCCACCGGTCCATTCCCTAACAGCGTGTGGAAAAAAATGAACACTTAAATCGTTCTGTAAGAGCTCTGATTTCTCTTATTTTATTATGACAATTGTACAGAAACCAGATGGCAGTTATAAGAGTCGAGGGGCATGAAAGGGAAGCAGTGATTGGGAAGGGAGTGAGACAGGGTTGTAGCCTATCCCCAATGTTATTCAATCTGTATATTGAGCAAGTAGTAAAGGAAACAAAAGAAAAGTTCGGATTAGGTGTTAAAATCCTTGGAGAAGAAATAAAAACTTTGAGGTTCGCCGATGACATTGTAATTCTGTCAGAGACAGCAAAGGACTTGGAAGAGCAGTTGAACAGAATGGACAGTGTCTTGAAAGGAGAATATAAGATGAACATCAACAAAAGCAAAACGAGGATAATGGAATGTAGTCAGATTATGTCGGTGATGCTGAGGGAATCAAATTAGGAAATGAGACTCTTTAAGTAGTAAACGAGTTTTGCTATTTGGGGAGCAAAATAACTGATGATGGTCGGAGAGGATATAAAATGTAGACTGACAATGGCAAGGAAAGCGTTTCTGAACAAGTGAAATTTGTTAACATCGAGTATAGATTTAAGTGTCAAGAAGTCGTTTCTGAAAGTATTTGTATGGAGTGTAGCCATGTATGTAAGTGAAACATGGAAGATAACTAGTTTGGACAAGAAGAGAATGGAAGCTTTCTAAATGTGGTGCTACAGAAGAATGTTGAAGATTAGGTGGGTAGATCACGTTGTAAGTAGGCTGTTTAGGTTTTTATATTGGTAACGCCACGTAGCGCTCTGTATGAAAATCACTGGCTGTGCTGTGTTCAGTCTGTGGCTAGTTTGCATTGTTGTCTGCCATTGTAGTGTTGGGCAGCTGGATGCGAATAGCGCGTAGCGTTGCGCAGTTGGAGGTGAGCCGCCAGCAGTGGTGGATGCGGGGAGAGAGATGGCGGAGTTTTGAAATTTGTAAGACTGGATGTCATGAACTGCTATATATATTATGACTATTATGGTAAATACATTGTTTGTTCTCTATTAAAATCTTTCATTTGCTAACTATTCCTATCAGTAGTTAGTGCCTTCCGTAGTTTGAATCTTTTATTTAGCTGGCAGTAGTGGCGCTCGCTGTATTGCAGTAGTTCGAGTAACGAAGATTTTTGTGAGGTAAGTGATTTGTGAAAGGTATAGGTTAATGTTAGTCAGGGCCATTCTTTTGGAGGGATTGTTGAAAGTCAGATTGCGTTGCGCTAAAAAATATTGTGTGTCAGTTTAAGCACAGTCATGTATAATTATTCTAAGGGGACGTTTCAACGTAACTAATGAGGAGGTATTGAATAGGATTGGGGAGAAGAGAAGTTTGTGGCACAAGTTGACTAGAAGAAGGGATCGGTTGGTAGGACATGTCCTGAGGCATCAAGAGATCACAAATTTAGCATTGGAGGGCAGCGTGGAGGGTAAAAATCGTAGAGGGAGACCAAGAAGTGAGTATACTATGAAGATTCAGAAGGATGTGGGTTGCAGTAGGTACTGGGAGATGAAGGAGCATGCACAGGACAGATTAGCATGGAGAGCTGCATCAAACCAGTCTCAGGACTGAAGAGAACAACAACAACAACATAGGTTACTGTTAGTCAGAGCCATTCTTTTGTGGGGATTATTGAAAGTCAGATTGCGTTAGGCTAAAAATATTGTGTGTCAGTTTAGTGATGACCAGAATAAGTAAAGAGCGAAATGTCTGAGTACGTTCAGTTTTGCTCATCTGTTTGAAAACCAAATAACGTAAGAGGTTTATCAGCACAGTAATTCATAAATTTTTCTAAGGGGAGGTTTCATATTATCTATGTGAGCGTTCCAGATTTCGTTATTGACAACTGTAATTCCTAGACATTTAGTCAAATTGACAGTCTTTAAATTTGTTTGATTTATCGTGTAATTGAAATTTAACGTTCTACTCATGCGGATGACTTCATACTTTTTCTTTTGAGAGACGACTATCACATTTCGCACCATTCAAATATCGTGTATAAGTCATTTTACAATTTATTTTGATCTTATGATGATTTTACTGTACGTTAAATGACAGCGTCATCTACAAACAATATAAGAAGGCTGCTCAAATTATCTTTCAAATCGTTTATATAGAATAGAAATACCCAAGTTCCTACAGCACTCCGTGGGGGAACGTCTGATAACACATCTGCTCTACTTTTCCATCGGTTACTGATTTCTGAGACGAAACGTCGGAACCAGTCGCACAACTGAAGCGATACTCTGTAGGTATGAAATTTGATGAGTAGTCAAAACCCTGCTGGAAATCTAAAAATGTGGAACAAATCCCCTGTCGATAGCATTCATTACCATGTCTGAACAATGAGCTAGTTGTGTTTCGAAAGGGTGATATTTTCCGAATCGCTGCTGACTGTGTGCCAATAGACCGTTACCTTCGAGGTAATTCATTATGTTCCAACACATGTTCCAAAAGCTTACTGCAAATCGACGTAAGTCATATGGGTCTCTAATTCAACGGAGTACTCCTGCTTCCTTTATTGAGTATTTGTGTAACCTGCGCAACTTTCCAGTCTTTTTGTAAGGTTCTTTCGTCAAGCGAGCGGTTGTATATGATTGCTAAGTATCGAGCTATTGTATCAGCGTATTCGGAAAGGAACTTTATTGATATGTTGCCCGGACCGAAGTCTTGCCTACATTAAGTGCTTTAAGCTGCTTCACTACATCTAGGATATCTACTTCTAAGTTACAATTTTGCCAGTTGTTCTCGAATCTAGTTCTGGAATATTTATGTCTTCTTCATCTTCCTTGGTGAAGGAATTTCGGAAAACTGTGTACAGTAAATTTGCTTTAGTGGCGCTGTCATCAGTTGTATTACCATCGGTATCACGTAGCAAAGATAGTGAGTGCAATTACGTCCATACTTTAGCTTTGACTGACTTAATGAGGTTCGAGCGACGTATATGCAGCAAACCCCCTATAATCTAGGAGCGGATTATCCGGTTTGCGCATTATTAAAGCAAAGTTCGCCGATTTTGAATTTTTTTATAAAAACGGAGGCTGAAATATTATAACTGGAACCAATATTTTCGTTTAAGTTACAACATTATGTCTCATTTCGAGCCCTGTTAATAGCAAACTTGCTGTAAAAATAAATGGTATACTGTAAACCTCGCTAAGGAAAATGAACCAAACCGAGATGATCATGGAACCCAATACCACGAACTCTGAGCCATAGAAATGTGTTGATACAACCCTACAAGAGTACTGGAAATGGTTCATTCGTTTTCAGAGCTAAGTATTATTTGTGCGAGAGCTAATCGTTTATTAAAGTCCTATCGGTACTGAATTGGAAATTATAGTGAAATTCCGATGAAGCTTTCCATAGATGCTTTGGACAGCGTCTCTAGCATGCCTGTCGATCGCGTCACCTCGCCCTTTTCAGTGAACACGTTAAGATGGGTAGAAAATAGCGTCTCCCGCCGAGTATGAGCACCTGATGGGAGATTTCCCCTGATTTCGCGCAGCCCACATAGTAAAACTGTCGTACATTTCCTTCTTCATGACAATTTTCGGCCGCACATTAAAGGGGCGATGGAGGTCCGCAGCGTTTTCGATGGGAGTTATTTGAGCACCCGTGATACAGGACGGGCTTCTCTTCCACTGATTTTAACCTGTGCCCTCGTGAACCACTGGCTATGATGACAACACTTTGACACAGACAACGAGTTGCAGACAAGCGTACAGAATTGGCGGAAAGCACAGGCGGCTTCCTTCTATGACGAGGCTATTGGAAAGGTCGTAACACGCTACGACAAATCTCTAAGCCGTAGCGACGACTATGTAAAGAAGTAGGTAGTAGCTAGAAGATGCAGCTAACTGTTGCAAGTAAAAAATTTTCGATTTTCACTTTAGTTTCCGTTTCGCGACCGATCTAGACTTAATAAACGAATAACCCTCGTGCAAATATGATTGAAGCATGAACAGAACCGTAAACTCAACAAGTTTGCATTTTGCACCCTACAAATTGTCTATAAGTGCTCCTCTGGTCACACGACACAAATCCAAGCGATAATCAAGTTCCTTCTGCAGTGTACTGAAGCGTTTCTGAGCTGTTCCAGTGTTCTGGGCAGTGAGCGCAGTAGATACAGTAATTAATGTACCCGCAAATGAAAAATCACAAGGCGTTAGGTCAGGGCTCCCGGGGACCAAGGGAACAGAGCCACATCATCGTCAGCACTACACCCAATCCAGCTATGCGAAAGTTCGTTGTTCACGTAGCGATGAACATCGATGCCCCAGTTAAGGAGTGTGCTGTTTCAGGGCAGGTGAAATTTTTGGAATCAGCAGTCAGTTGTGGAAACAAACACAACTGCAAAATCTCAGTGTAAGAGGTACCAGCACAGTCTTCCCATTGAACAGGAATGGCCCATACAGCTTCGTCTGTGACACTGCAGAGAAAACGCTAGCTTTCGATCAAATTTCGTTCATGCACCACAACTACATGAGGATTTTCAGTGCCCCACATTGCCACATTGTGACAATCGACCTTACCAGGTAAATAAAAGCTTGCTTGGTTGGCGGCGACCTTGGAAGCGACTTTGGAGGCGACATTGGAGGCGAAATGTTCATCCTCACGTGCTTTCTGCATTGTGATGCAAAATTTAAAGCCCCGTCGATAATCTCCCGGTTTCAAACATTTGCTACGGTGTTCCAAGTTCGTAGCCTGAGCAGAACATTGATTCTTTTTGGACTGCATACGGATCATTCCGTCACCGTCTCTGCATGGTTGCCTCTGACACTCTAGCTAGACCGGTACTTTTCTTTTACAGAGACAACCAGGATCCCTACATTGTCGATAGCAACGCACAACAGTCTGTTTACATAGCAGTTCTTTTCCATAATTCCTTCTGAATGTACGCTGCACTAATATGACAGATAAATATCTTGCATATTCCAACATACCAAAATTCTTTTCTTGCATTGTCGTCATTTTGTCAAGGCACTGCATTCGTTACACCAGTCGGTGGGCACAAAGCAAACACGGTTCTATTCATGTATCAATCATATTCGTACATGTAAGACATCGGAAATTACAGACCTCTGAAAACGAATGAATCATTTATAGTAGCCCTGTATTATTAGAGTAGGCAGACCAAAATTCATTTTATTATAACTGTCTTTTGACAGAACCATCGACAGGAGAAAACTGAACGAAAAACAGAAACAGAAAAAATTGGACTATTATTTTGTGAACGAGACATGAAAATAATTCACACGAAATCTCCTATGTGTTAAGCGTAATTTTGTAAATATGTTATCAGATTTTGGCGAATAAAGTAAGAAATGTAGTGGGCTTTCAAATGCGGCATGAATTATGTTTTTTAAATATTGTTAACAGCTTTTTTACTGAAAACAGGTCTGTTTAATTAAACAGGCCACCGATGGAAAAACTTTTTTGCTGCAAATAACTTATTCTTAGGCTGAGAAATCCAAAAAACTGTATCACCCACCATTTCTTCACATTTTACAGTTAAATTTATTAAATTAAGCAATTTTTTAAAGGATTTAACAGCTTTTTTTATGGTTGAAATAATTTAAAAAGGAGGTGTAATGAATGCAGATGACGCTGGTAGCACTGCTGAAAAACATTTGCTGGCAAAAAATGTCGATTCTATTTTTGTGTTAACAGATGGCGTTTTGTTTACTGCCAACCTAATCTCTCTTTCCCGTTTCTTGTACATGTGATCAGTACAATGTCTAATCGTGGTTGTAAAAACTCTGCTGACAGTTTTTGTTATATTTGTGGTGAATCTATGATTAAAAAACACCAAAGTAACATTACAGACTTTGTGAAAAAGGTTTATATATCATACTTTGGATCTAAACTTGGTGATCAAGATAAATCTTGGGCGCCGCATAAGGTATGTTATGTGTGTGTTGAAGATCTGAGAAAATGGTCCAAAAAGGAGAAAAAAGCCTTTAGATTAGCTGTTCCTATGATAAGGAGGGAGCCAAGAAATCATTCTGATGGTTGTTACGTTTGCAGTGTTGGTATTACTGGTCATAATTCGGAAAACAACAAGGTAATAAGCTCCTCTAACCTTTCGTCCGCCATCCGACCAGCAGGGCATGGTGTAGATTTGCCGGTTCCTGAACCACCAGATGATTTAAATTCTATTCCAACGGAAGTATTTTCTCATGTACAATGTAATTTACATGAACCAGATGGTGATGAATTCCATTGTAATACAGAAAGTCTAGAGCCCAAATTGTTCACTCAGACCGAGCTTAACGATTTGGTTAGGGATCTGGGCTTAACGAAAGAAAACGCTGAATTGCTTGGCTCTAGATTAAAAGAAAAGAACTTGTTGGCAGTTGGAACCAGCATATACATGTATAGAAAGAGAGAGCAGCCATTTTCCAAGTTTTTTCAGCTAAAAGTTGATTTAGTGAACTGCTCAGACATTCCCGGTCTGATGAATGAGTTTGGTATTGACTACAAAAAGGAAGACTGGAGGCTGTTTATTGATTCATCCAAAACTAGTTTAAAGGCCGTTTTATTACACAATCGTAACATGTATGCATCTATACCTGTTGGACATTCTGTACATACGAAAGAAAGCTAAGAAAACCAAGAAGTAGTGCTAAATAAAATAGGCTATTCTGCTCATGGTTGGATAATATGTGGCGATCTATAAGTAACATACATGCACCTTGGTGAGCAAGGTGGCTTTACCAAATTTCCATGTTTCTTGTGTGAATGGAACAGTGGGGCTAGGGATCAACACTGGTGCAGAAAGAACTGGCCTGTGAAGGAGTCTTTAAAACCTGGTGAGAAGAACATTCTACGCAAAAACCTTGTAAATCCAAAAAAAGTACTCCTGCCACCTCTACATATAAAGTTAGGCCTAATGAAACAGTTTGTAAATGCTTTGCCTAAAGATTGACCATGTTTTAAGTGTCTTTGCCGAAAGTTTCCACATCTTTCAGAATCTAAACTAAAAGAAAGTGTCTTTGTTGAACCTGACATTATAAAATTGATGTTTGATATTAACTTTGAATCCATAATGTCCTTAAATGAGAAAGAAGCATGGGTATCAGTCAAGCAAGTCGTTACAAAGTTCTTAGGACATTAAAAAGACGCAGAATATGTTTCTATTGTAGCTACAATGTTAAAGAAGTTTAAAACTGTAGGATGTTTAATGAGTCTGAAAGTTCACTTTTTGAACAGTCACCTTGATTATTTCCCGGACAATATGGGAGACGTCAGTGGCGAGCAAGGAGAGCGTTTTCTCCAGAACATTAAAGTGATGGAAAACCGCTACCAAGGCCGCTGGAACACCAACATGATGGGGGACTACTGTTGGTCACTTCATCGAGAAGTCCAGCAAGTGACTCACTGTAGAAAAAGTTACACAAGAAGCTTCAATGAAAAAAAGAGAAAGAACATACAAACCAATTCCAGCTGACAAGTGAAACCTCTGTTACCACACATCATTGCTTTAAGTAGTTTGCTGTAAATACAAACCATGCTTATGTTGTAACAAAGCGCTTCATTAGTTTTCCCATTTACCGTATAGCATAGGATTTTTATTCAGTATAATAAAAAGCATATTGTTCGAAAACTATGGGTGATACAAAAAACTAATGCTAAATTTGGATTGAGCTCATAAAAATCAATAAAGATCAGCTATCAAAGTAAAAAAAGTTTTTCGTTGGCCTGTGTTATCTGCGTGTTTCGACAGCTCTGCTCAGCCTCAGGTTCACATTAACCCGGATAATGAGGAGAGTACCCTATATTAAGTCCTCCCACCTCTTCATTGAATCGACACTTTCAGAATAATATAGGTCAAATTCGCCATTTCTGTGTACTTGGTGTCAGTGTATACTGTCTGATTAGTTTATTGATACTGGTAATGACTATGCAACTACTGATATACGTCCAGTTTTTTCATCACGGTACATGTTTTATTTATTTAGATAAAACATCGGAAAAGCTAGAGTTACCTCGTCTACTTCGTGCTTAGAATGCGCGTATGTGACGTCTGATTGCGCATTTCTGGACAATTTTCGTCTTTCTAACTGATGCTAGACATAAAAAATAAAAGAAAGTAGGAGCCCATGGACGGCGAACGACAGAACGTTGTAAGTCTGACCACGAGTCAATTGTCAGTGCACATTTTTCGGGCGGCCAAGAACACAGACCGCTGGCAGAAAGTGAGCTAGAAAAAGGACTGTTACACCTCTTCCTGCCTCAGCCTTCTTGACATTTTGCTCACATGCCTACTAACCACTAGATTATGGCATTATGCATCTGCAGAAGAAAAACATTTCAAATACTTAGGTACCTAAGTAAATGGAGATTTGACTTACACCCAAGAAATGAAAACCAGAATTCCAATGGCAAACCAAGAATTCAAAAGGAAGAAGAAGCTGCTATGTCAAAAACTTGACACACAAATGAGGAAAAGACTGATAAAATGCTTCGTGTATAATGTAGTTTAGAATAGTGCAAAAAACATCAACAATACCAAAAAAAGAGAAAGGAAAATACGTTTCAAGCTTTAGAGATGTGGATATGGAGAGGAATAGAAAGGATAATAAAACAGAAAGATTTAAAAGTTAAGAAATGTTAAGAAACTTGGTGAAGAAAGAGAAATATTGCAGGAGACTTTCAAGAGGAATGAAATTGCTATGTACGCTGTCTAAGAACGCAGTTGCAATTAACAGATGTTTTAGAAGGGATGGTAAAAGGAAAAAGAAGATAGAAAAAAGCATAACATTGGAGAGATATGGTGGAAGTACTGAGTAGTAAATACCGACAAAAATGATGGAAGAAGAAGGAAAAAGATAGAAAGTCTGTATTATATAGAGACCTACTTAATGAATAAATCATTTAAATTTTTTAAAAAAGTTAAAAATGAGCCAAGTGTTATTTCTTCACAAACAGAATGATTCCTGTATGTGTGTGTAGAAAACTAGTAAAGTGGCGAGAGCATGCAATGTGTGTGTTTCATTTTGAATATGGTTATCTTTCTCTCTGAGCTCCATCGGGCTAGTTGTCGACTGCGGCAGCGAAAATATTTGTCAGCCGAAAACCACACAATAACTAGGTGACCTCTGGCCTGGTTAACCACGAGTAGAGGACGGCCGCTTCTGCTATATTCATTCTGGTCTCTTCCCTGAATTCGACTGCATCCAGCAGTGAGCCACTAGTGGGAGTCTCCTGAGTGGGAAGTGTGCTGCAGTGGATTAATGCGGGCTGTACTGTTAATGATTGATGATGATTATTATTGCTTCCAAATTTATTCACTCGATCGACCAGTTATTTATCTCGGTGAATTAATAGTTCGTTTGGAATGTTAATTACTCACGATAGACAGGTGGAAGCGCTAGGTGCTAAATTTTGCATCCTGGATACCACCAAATCACCTATAGAATTGAATCATTTAGTCTTCGTACTATACTGTGCTCATACAAGCAATAAAATTTCTTTCTTTCCTATTCTTTCTAATGTCTCATTTTTAAAGGCCAGCAATGTAGTTACTTTGATTTGTTTAGTGTAGCTCTCACTACCCAGGCTGAGTTATCGGGTGGAAGTAACACAGAGGAAAGCTTACAGAATTAATAAATTAAAAGCAGCATGCCATTCGGATAGTTGTTCACAGCTAATAAAGAATCCGACGGGACACGAGCTGAGCTAGACAGGGTCTGATAATATAAATGTTGATATGGATTAATGTGGTTGTGTGCGCTGATTTCATCTCCTGTGTTTAATGCACTGTGGTTTAACCCAGTACTGGCTGTTTAAATTGCTTTTCTGGGTAAACTTTAGAACTGAGACGCGCTGATGGTACAGGACAGGATAGTGCTTAGTGTGGCACCCGAAACCGACTTCATGTGGACCAAGGGAAAGTGTGCTGTGCAGGGGTGTCACAGGTAGAAGCTGCCCTCACTTTAGAAAAGACACCTCGGCTAATATCATGCTGGCGCCGAGGCTGTTGTGCAGTTTATCACATGTACCACTTCGGGTGCCGAGCTGCAAGCATTTGTTTCGGATGATGGAACTCTGCTCAGGAGGAGGTGGGCTTCCGGACCATGCTGAGGAAATTACTTTCATCTAATAGACATCTCCCAGTGGTCCAAAAAACATGGCAAACAGCTGTGACACGTTAAAGTTTCAGAAGATACTGCGAAGTTGATGGAGAGCGTAGAGAACAGTTTTCTAGAGTTTCCCAGGGACTATGATGTGAGGCTAGCTGCTGCTACATAGGTTACCAGGTGGTGAAATTGAGTAAGGTCAGGAGAACGTAACATGCAACACGAAGTTTTTAGCAAACGTGGGAAGTAAATCGAGATTACTGGTTTGATCAGTAAGTTCTTCACTGATCAGAAACTAGGGATGTCATCTCTGGACGTGGTGCTGAATGCATCGGTACTCCACAGGCTTCGCTCTCAACTAGGACAGCACATTCCATTAGAAGAGTGGGGTCCAAAGTTCGAGTCTTTGGCAGAGCGGTTCTAGCAACGTTAGCATGTTAGAACCATTGCGAACTAGAAATTCATAATCGTGTTCTGATCTACTTTCTCACCTTTGTCAGTACATTCTCAGTTGCATGGGCCACTTCGTCTCACCTGTAGAAAATAACTGTAAATGATGTGAAGGCAGGTCAAGTTAAATTTCACGAACTCACTTATATGATTATGAGCTAACTCCGACCTCCAGCATTAGCTTTGCCAGCCGATAGTTCTTCCCATAGTTAATATTCCGTGCTTGTAATTTTCGTGATATCATGATTTGTTTAGATGAGTGTTCATTCTCATGCCTTTTTGTGATGAACTGAAGAGTTCCCTTAAATCATCTCTTTGATTTGAGCAGATGTTGCCTCACTGATCATATTTAATATTTTTCAATGATAAAATGTGTATTCCTTACCTTAAGAGACACTGATAGAGCCACGATCTTTCACAGTATTCGTCATTCTTCCGCTTACATTTATTCCAACATCTCGATGAGTCTATTATCACGATTATTCCCAATGAAGTTAACTTCACTCACTCTCTCTCTCTCTCTCTCTCTCTCTCTCTCTACACACACACACACACACACACACACACACACACACACATGGGGTTTCACATGATACATAAAAGAAATAATTTCACTATACAACGTATGCCATGATGAAAGTTATGTCTAGAAGGAAGATGTGGAGAACACCAGCATCTATTATACTTCTGTTTCTTAGGGAATAAACGTAAGGCAAGAGCGATTACGGAGCATGCCTTGGATACCACTAACGATCTCGATTGCTACGAATTTCACGTGTTCCCCATTTAAAGAATTTATGTCTTGGAAATTGTACAGCGAACACACATAGTCCGTCACATCTGGAAACAGCATCGCTTTATCTCTGCCCTTGTGCAAAATTGTGCAGGTGTTAAGCATGGCAGCAAGAAAGGCAAGGAGAGTGGAGATTCTTTTCCACCATTACCTATAGAAACCGTAGGTGAGAAAGTTATGAGAAAGTGATTACGAAAATTGTAAGTAGGCTGTTTAGGTTTTTTTATTGGTAACGCCACCTCTGTATGAAAATCACTGGCTGTGCTGTGTGCAGTCTGTGGCTGCTTTGCATTGTTGTAATACTCGCCATTGTAGTGTTGGGCAGCGGCAGCTGGATGTGAACAGCGTGTAGCGTTGCGCAGTTGGAGGTGAGCCGCCAGCAGTGGTGGATGTGGGGAGAGAGATGGCGGAGTTTTGAAATTTGTCATGAACTGCTATATTTATATACACTCCTGGAAATGGAAAAAAGAACACATTGACACCGGTGTGTCAGACCCACCATACTTGCTCCGGACACTGCGAGAGGGCTGTACAAGCAATGATCACACGCACGGCACAGCGGACACACCAGGAACCGCGGTGTTGGCCGTCGAATGGCGCTAGCTGCGCAGCATTTGTGCACCGCCGAAGTCAGTGTCAGCCAGTTTGCCGTGGCATACGGAGCTCCATCGCACTCTTTAACACTGGTAGCATGCCGCGACAGCGTGGACGTGAACCGCATGTGCAGTTGACGGACTTTGAGCGAGGGCGTATAGTGGGCATGAGGGAGGCCGGGTGGACGTACCGCCGAATTGCTCAACACGTGGGGCGTGAGGTCTCCACAGTACATCGATGTTGTCGCCAGTGGTCGGCGGAAGGTGCACGTGCCCGTCGACCTGGGACCGGACCGCAGCGACGCACGGATGCACGCCAAGACCGTAGGATCCTACGCAGTGCCGTAGGGGACCGCACCGCCACTTCCCAGCAAATTAGGGACACTGTTGCTCCTGGGGTATCGGCGAGGACCATTCGCAACCGTCTCCATGAAGCTGGGCTACGGTCCCGCACACCGTTAGGCCGTCTCCCGCTCACGCCCCAACATCGTGCAGCCCGCCTCCAGTGGTGTCGCGACAGGCGTGAATGGAGGGACGAATGGAGACGTGTCGTCTTCAGCGATGAGAGTCGCTTCTGCCTTGGTGCCAATGATGGTGGTATGCGTGTTTGGCGTCGTGCAGGTGAGCGCCACAATCAGGACTGCATACGACCGAGGCACACAGGGCCAACACCCGGCATCATGGTGGGGGAACGATCTCCTACACTGGCCGTACACCACTGGTGATCGTCGAGGGGACACTGAATAGAGCACGGTACATCCAAACCGTCATCGAACCCATCGTTCTACCATTCCTAGACCGGCAAGGGAACTTGCTGTTCCAACAGGACAATGCACGTCCGCATGTATCCCGTGCCACCCAACGTGCTCTAGAAGGTGTAAGTCAACTACCCTGGCCAGCAAGATCTCCGGATCTGTCCCCCATTGAGCATGTTTGGAACTGGGTGAAGCGTCGTCTCACGCGGTCTGCACGTCCAGCACGAACGCTGGTCCAACTGAGGCGCCAGGTGGAAATGGCATGGCAAGCCGTTCCACAGGACTACATCCAGCATCTCTACGATCGTCTCCATGGGAGAATAGCAGCCTGCATTGCTGCGAAAGGTGGATATACACTGTACTGGTGCCGACATTGTGCATGCTCTGTTGCCTGTGTCTATGTGCCTGTGGTTCTGTCAGTGTGATCATGTGATGTATCTGACCCCAGGAATGTGTCAATAAAGTTTCCCCTTCCTGGGACAATGAATTCACGGTGTTCTTATTTCAATTTCCAGGAGTGTATGATGATATCAAGGTAAATACATTGTTTGTTCTCTATTAATATCTTTCATTTGCTAACTATCCCTATCAGTAGTTAGTGCCTTCAGTAGTTTGAATCTTTTATTTAGCTGGCAGTAGTGGCGCTCGCTGTATTGCAGTAGCTTGAGCAGCGAAGATTTTTGTGAGGTAAGTGATTTGTGAAAGGTATAGTTTAATGTTAGTCAGGGCCATTCTTTTGTAGGGAATTTTGAAAGTCAGATTGCGTTGCGCTAACAAAATATTGTGTGTCAGTTTAAGCACAGTCATGTATAATTGTTCAAAGGGGACGTTTCAAAATGAAGAATGGGAGACAACTGCCCTATGACCTTTAACTCTTTCCAGAGGTTGGGTAAACTTTAAATAACACAAGAGTTTATGTTAGGAATAATACTTCTCGATTTGCTGGTTATATCATGAGAGATATTGGAAAATATCTGATATAAAATGTTACTTTCTCATTACGTAAATACAGGGAAAAATACTTATGTCAATTCGTCAACTGAATCGAGCTTGCCTGTAAGTGACACGTATCGTGCACCAGATCGTTATCACTGCGTCTTCTACGCCGTATAGGTGCACTAACATTTTTAACATTCATTTATTATGAACAACGACACTTGTGAAAATGGCAACACTCAGAAAGAATTGCTCAAATGGTTCCAAAATCCATGCAAAAATTCTAGCAGTTCGTTATTCATATTCCAAATAGATTGTGTTGATGTAGCTTTAGCAGTTCTTAGTTGCTTGTTACTCAAAAGTCAGAGAAAACTGTTACGCAAAATTTATTTATTTATTTGTCCATATGAATCTCTTTTTCAGTACATATATTATACACAAGATATCGGACAGAAAACCTTTTAGTTGTTGATTTTACAACCATTGAACATACATCACTTAAATTTTTATAGTAAATTGGATCTATACAATTAATAATTACAAATTTGATTAAATACTGTATACTGGTAACTTATTTCTTCAATAGAAGGCATGATTTACATTTTTTCATTCAGAAGATATTGTGAGACTGAATATTAGCTATTTTGCAGTAGGTGGGCTGTCACAGACGTTTTGAAGTTTCGTAGTTCGGGAAGAGATTTTATATTTCTTGTTAATCTGTCGTATGGGTTTATCCCTGCGTGATATACACTTTTTTGCATGATGTGGTGTTACAGTGACTAACATGTATGTAACTGTCTAACCTGGTACTGGGTAATCATTGACACTTTTGTTTTGAGGGGAAAGGTTTTCTTCTCAGAGTATACTTGTTTTTACAAGCATAACTACTTCCAGTATATAAATGCAGGGAAGGGATAAGATCTCTAGATCTTCAAATAAAGGTTTATATGGTTTTCTGCTGCTTGTTTGTTTCATTATTCTTGTAACTCCCTCTTGTATCCTGAAAACTGTTTTGGCCTGCTGTACATTTTCGCAGAAAATGATACTATACTTCAGTATTGAATACACACGAGCAAAATATACAGCTCTAACTATTTCTGCACTAGTATTGTCGCGAAGAATTCTTACTACATAGAGCCTTTTTGCTAGTTTTGAATTAAGGGACGTGATATGAGGTCTCCATTGAAGATTTTTCTAGATATGAATCCCGAGACATTTGGTTTCAGTAACAGCACTACTATTTTGTTTATCTATATATATATTACTAGTTGCGCTGCATTTTTATTTTGACCTGTGTGGAAATTCATGAATACTGTTTTTTTTTTTTTTTTTTTTTTTTTTTTTTTGACATTACTGTAAGATTGTTTCTGTCAAACTATCACACACTTCTTTCGTAATATATGTAGCAAAAGCACTGAGATTTTCTTCTTTATTCCCTTCAGTCAATGGAATGGTGTCATCTCCAAACAATACTGGTTCTGAATCCGTAACATGTACTGAGAAATTATTAATCAATATCAAAAAAGAAATGGACCTATAATAGAGCCCTGTGGAACACCATGAGTTAATACACACGGTTCTGAAAGCTGTACCTAATTTCCATCCATGTACTTAATTCCAGTTACCTAAGAGCGATACTCCAAATACAATTTAATCGACTTATTTGGCACACCCCTAACATCATATCGTTCAAGCTTACTCAGGAGCACACAATGATCAGTCACATAAAAAGCTTTTGTTACGTCCAACAATAAACCTGGTGGTTGTCCAATGCATTTAAGACATGATTTGTGAGGTTTAAAGTGGTTGTTTCATTTAGCACTGTGATCTCAAGCCATGTTGACATCAAGAAATAATATTATTCTTGCTGAAGAATGTAGTTAGTTGTAAAAGGAACACTATTCCAATAATTTTCGAAAATTCTGACAGTAGTAACACTGATCTATAACTATCCAAATATTTCTGATCACCTTTTTTTATATGGGGGTATTACTTTTGCCATTTCCAGTTGCTGGAATTTCGTGTGTCTAATAAAGTAAGGAGTATTTGTCTTGTTGTTATTTTGATAACAAACTCTGGAATATCATCAATACCAGCTGAATAATTACTCTTCCGTGAATTAATAGTGTTTAGAAGTTTAGTTGGACCTACTGGACTCAGGAACATGGATATATTATTTATTTCAATAGATGAAAGTTCTTTCATTGTTGTATTGAGTGGGTTACCAAATTTTTCCTTCACTAGTTTTCCATCAACTGTAGTGTAATAAGAACTAAACTTGTTTACAAATGTCCTAGGATCAGTGAGATTTTTGCTTTCGTGCGATATAACAATATTTTTGTGAACTGTCTTCTTCCGCATAAGATCCTACACAGCTTTCCATATGGACTTAATTTTTTTGGATTACTTCATAATGTATTTCTCATTTCTCTTAATTTTTGCCTCTTTTATGACACTTTTGAGAAATAACTTGTTTTTTTTATTTTAAATTACTAAGAAATTCTGGACTGCTGTCAGCTTTTGAGAGCAGAAGGTTACGGCTTCCTTTTACAAGATACTTTAATGCCTAATGCAAACCAGTTGTAGAATCTGTCCGTGCTTCTGTAAATCACTTTCCGTTTTGGAAAAGCGACATCAAAGCTTGAAAATGTTCAAAAAATTCTCCATCTTTTCGTTGGTAATAGAGAGAAGTTAAAACCTGCAAGCAAATATAAGCATGCCATGTCGATTTTAAGTCATTCAGTATCAGCATATGAGTTAGAACAGGGCAGTTCGTTTGTCACTGGGAAATCAGCTATTCATAAAATCACATTTCGACTAGCGCAGAGTATGCTGTTACGACAGTCAGAGGAGAGAAGAGGGTCGTATGCTGCAATGTGGAGTTGCTGGTTCTGAGACGTGATCCTATAACGCATCGACTGCTGTTGCGCTCTCGTGGTTCTCCTGGAGTGCAGCGTTTCGTGCAGCATCTTGGTCCAACGCTGAGCAGTAAACTGAGGTGACAAACGTCATTGGACACCTCCTAATATTGTGTTGGATCTCCTTTTGCCCGGCGTAGTGCCGCAGCTCGAAGTGGTATGGACTCAACAAATCGCTGGAACACTCTGCAGAAATACTGAGCCATTCTGCCTGTATAGCCACCCAAAACTGCGAAAGTGCCGTCAGCGCAGGATTTTGTGTGCGAACTAACGACTCTATTATGTCCCATAAATGTTCCGTGGGATTCATATCGGGCGATCTGGGAGGCCAAACCATTCTCTCGTATTGTCCAGAACGCTCTGCAAACCTATCGAGAACAATTGTGGTCCAGTGTCATGGCGGATTGATATCCAAAAAATTTCCATCGTTGTCTGGGAACACGAAGTCTATGAATTGCTGCAGATGGTATCCAAGTAGCCGAACATAGCCATTTCCAGTCAGCGATCGGTTCAGTTGGGCCAGAGGATCCAGTCCATTCAGTGGAAACTCAGCCCACACCATTATGTTGCCGCCACCAACTGGCACAGTGTCTTATTGACAAGTTGGGTCCATGGCTTCTAGGGATCTGCGCCACATTCGAACCGTGTCATAATCTATTACCTACTGTAATTGGGACTCATCTCACCAGACCATGGTTTTCCAGTCGTCTAAGGTTCAACCAATATGGAGACGAGCCAAGGAGAGGCGCTGCAAGTGATATCGTGCTGTTAGCGGAGGCACTCACGTCGATCGTCTGCTGCCATAATCCATTAACGCCTAATTTCACCGCACTGTCCTAACGGATACGTTCGTCGTACGTTCCAGATTAATTTCTGTGTCTGTTACGTGTGTTGTTCCTCGTTTGTTACCACTTACAACTCTACGAAAATGTCGCTGCTCTCGGTCGTTACAAGAAGGCCGTTGTCCGTGGTGAGAGGGAATGCCTGAAATTTTGTACTCTTGACACTGTGGACCTTGGAATATTGAATTTTCAAACGATTTCTGAAAAGGAATGTCCATGCGTCTAGCTGTACCTGTCACTCCACGTTCAAAATCTGTTAAGTCCCATCGTGCGGCCATAATCACGTGAGAAACCTTCTCACATGATTCACCCGTGTACCCAATCCTCTGTCCTTTTATACCGCATGTATGCGTTGCTACTGCTATCTGTATATGTACATATTGCTATCCTCAGGCTTTTGTCACTTCGGTGTATAACTAGTGTAGATCTATAACACGTATATGTTGTAGTACTCTTGTTGATACTGTAAAATATACCCGTTGAGGCCTTCCCACATTTTTCCTCAAGTTATTGGAACAGTTCCTTCGTGAAAAGTTGTATAAAGTCATAGGTAGACAACACATAGATTCTGTACTGAGGTTCAGCATGTTTCGGTACCGAGGATTGCACTTCGGCATTTTAGACTGATTTCATGACATTACGTCAGACCTCTGTATCTTGTACCAGTAAAAGAGTCGTGTGCATTCAAACTTAAGATATTTTGTATCAAAACGGGACCTGTATTCTGCAGAGGATGATTTTCAAGTTGCAGACTGGAATAAAAGTAATTGAAATCGTTGTATAATCAATATTAATTAAATGCTAACAGCTATTTAAGGCAGAGTTAAAGCAGCACCGGCAATATGCTGTTTTTGATTATCATGTTGAAAGAAAACGTCACGGAGATCCCTATGATAGGACACAGCCACTGGCCCCCTCATGACAGAAGGTAATGACTGCTGTTCACATTACAAAACTGGGACCTATCTGAAAAGAAGTGGTGCCACTCCTGTGTCCAATGATGGACACACCATCAATGGTTCGCCTTTCTCACTTGTACGTGGGGATCGGAACTATGTGGAGGATGTGTCGAAACAACCCTGGCAGTACGTGGGCAGGCGTTATCCCGCAACAGAATGACACTGTCCACAACACTCTTGAGCGTTTGGATTTGATGGCACACTTCAGTTTTTGCAAAATGTCAACGTACTGCAGTGCGTTAATAGTTCCGCCATGTTCCAGTAAGTCAATGAGAAGCGGGATCTTGGAGCCAAAGGAGAACGTCATCATGCCTGTCCTGGAGATTGCGTGTCTATTGTTTCGAGTACGCTACAGATGTTTCGCTAGGAAGACCATACATATCCTCCATACAGTCCTGATGTCTCCCCGTGCGATTTCGATATTTTTGGAGAAATGGAGAAAGACACCCCAGGACGTCAATTTGCTTTGGACGAAGAGGAGTACAATCATGTCTCACAGTGGGGTGAATGTATTAACAGTTACGGGGGTTACTTTTGAAATCATAAACAGTTTTCTTACTTTTATTTATATTTCTCGTTTTCATTTAACCGCTCTTATGTTATGGGTGTAAAAAAGAAATTCGGGTATTACTTATTGAACGAATCTCGCACAGTGGTGTAACGGAAAAGACGTAACGGTGTACAGGAAAATTTGTGCATCAATTTTAGAGCACCAATAAGCCAGAATTCTGCTGCTAATGTTACTGAGTATGATGTACGAAGATGATAAATCAAAAATGGTTCAAATGGCTCAGAGCACTATGGGACTTAACATCTGAGGTCATCAGTCCCCTAGAACTTGGAACTAGTTAAACCTAACTAATCTAGGGACAGCACACACATCCAAGCCCGAGACAGGATTCGAATCTGCGACCGTATTGGTCGCGCGGTTCCAGACTTAAACGCCTAGAACCGCTCGGCCACACCTTCCGGCAATGATAAATCAAGTCGTAACCCCCCTCCGCTGTAGATTTGACACGCAGATATATTACTTAAATTACAAAATAGTGTTTTCCATCACCCTGTGTAAATACTCACGAGTAAGAAGATTTGCATGTGGAATAAACTATATGACTGCGATAAGTACGAGCAACAGAACGAACACATGACACGGCAACTCGACGTTTCTCTCGAGACACGCGCAGAACTGAATTAATGTTGCCCGTCTGACAGCCGAGATGTTATCGCGAAATCGCATTAACCTTTGATTGCAGAAACGCTGTCATTGTAATGCCGGATGCAGACGCGATCTTGGAGAGGAATGAGGCGAGCGAAATGTCTACCGTGTCAAGTGTTGCTATACGACAGGCGTGCCTTGTAAATCTCGATGGCAGTTTCTAGCTGATAAAATATGTCGGAACATTAATTAAGGGCAGCAACGCGGCGCAGCAACCCGTTGATTGCTTCATCAGACAGTCAGCAGGCAGATACAAGGGCGATCAGCCGGATACGTCAAATAATATAATGCTAAATGTTTCTGATGGCTGTAACCGCGAGAACCTTTTTTTTGTTTTTTTGTTTTCCCTCTCGTCATGTGGTGATATGTGTAGTACGCGCAGGCAGGGCGGTGTAATTATCGTTTAGTTTCTCGGGAATAGATTGGAACTCTAATGGACGAGATTGGGATCGGGAACGCGGCCAGTGATTATGCATGCGTCTCGCAACGGAGGCAGATTAATTAAGTCTAGCAGACCCCTCGCGCCCGCCGGCCGACTTTTCCGGCTTACTTAAGCTGTCTGGCAAACACGACAGCGACGGGGCCAGTAATTACAGCAGATCTGACGTAGAGCTGTATCCAAGACAGGTCGACACGCGTGTTTTCTCAGGCAGGAGAGTTTCGCAAAAAGGTTCAACAGTCCGGCTCTCAGCAGATCCGAATAGGAACGCTGTGTCACACCAAAAATCGCCAGTCGGATAGCCGAAGTTATCGAAGACCATAAATACAGTGCACGAAGTAACTAAATTTCAGCTGCGATCGACTACGAATTAACACTATTCGAAATCCGGAGGTTGAGGTAATGTGTCAGGCAAGGCTAGGAGATTAATATAAAGCCAAACCACCGCAGTTAGCGTATTATTCGCTCTTTTATT
This sequence comes from Schistocerca serialis cubense, assembly GCF_023864345.2. Lineage (NCBI taxonomy): Eukaryota > Metazoa > Arthropoda > Insecta > Orthoptera > Acrididae > Schistocerca > Schistocerca serialis. The sequence goes on from NC_064642.1 coordinate 338,359,298, forward strand.
ACGACTTTCGCTCTTCCAAACCACCGCAGTTAGCGTATTATTCGCTCTTTTATTACGACTTTCGCTCTTTCAGAAGAGCATCTTCGCAGGTACGTCACCTGATGGCGGAGACAAGTTCAGCAGCGTCGTCAAACACAAACGGTTTGATTTGGATGCTCTATGCTCAATATTGACAAAGATGCTGGGCGTAGCTCTAAATTTTTGAGGTGTGATGAATAACTTACACTCGTTGACAGAGCAAACCCGCTGATAGTGTAACAGTTAACACTCAACTTGTGGCAGATTTTCTTTACATTGATTCCTAAAGGACGCTGTCATTCCTGCAGTCGATGCCTGCGTTTTCTTAGAAAACAGGTAATGAGGTTGTGCGCCAATGTACTGTGTTCAACATCTCTACACTCTCTCTTAACCATACTGAAGAGAGTGTCTTTCCTGATTCTAAGGCTGCGGTACTTGGCAAGAGTTCACATTATATAGTCTAGTACGTCATTCTGAATAGTACGGTACTTAACAAACAGGCTGTTCCTGAAAAAAAAAATCGTTATATTATCCAGTTTCGATTAGCTTTGGAGGAATCATTGAGAAGCTGCTCCAGTACCTTCTACTTCATTTGTCTGCAACTCTATACATTAGACCACCAAGGTAAGGATGTATAATAATACTGATGTTAAACTCGGACTGTAAGCGAATTTCTTGCAATTAAGCGAATTTCTTACAATTAGTGGTGCGTTTGGTTATTAATTTTTCCATTTAGAAGAAAAGAAGGAAAAGTAGGACGTCATGTGTCATCAACAGCGATGGTGCGCATTAATACTAGCCCAGCTTTAGGAACATGGGCTGAAAGAACTAGGCGTAGTGAAGGAAATCTTTTTAACATTCACCTGACGTGTTTCTTGCGTAAAATACTGAAAAAAACTGAAATACTGCAGCCGGATGAGTATTAGATGTCACATCCGCAATACGAGTGTCTTCGCAAAGTGTCCTGACATTTTATTTCAGTTTTCTTAAAAAGCATTTGTTTCATGGACTTCTGGCTAACTTAAGATTTTTAAGTTTTATTGCGTGTTTTCACGCCTTCTTCTAGAGCTAGCTTTCGGTTAGTTGCCTACCGAAACTGAAAGCTGCTTTCTAATTAATGGGCACATTTAAAGGACTTTATCAGTCAATGATCTCTTAGAGATCTCTCGTCTGCTCTCCAACGGAAAGAAAATAACTCACTCTGTCTATTTAAATAGAACATTCTGGTAAGGGAAACCGCTTCAAATGCTAAACGTCTCGTTCATTATTTCCTATAAACACAATAACTGAGGTTCAGTTGCCGGCCGCGGTGGTCTCGCGGTTCTAGGCGCGCAGTCCGGAACCGTGCGACTGCTACGGTCGCAGGTTCGAATCCTGCCTCGGGCATGGATGTGTGTAATGTCCTTAGGTTAGTTAGGTTTAAGTAGTTCTAAGTTCTAGGGGACTGATGACCACAGCAGTTGAGTCCCATAGTGCTCAGAGCCATTTTTTTGAGGTTCAGTCCGCAGAGCTATTTTAAAATGTGTTCATCAGATTCTATGAACAACACGTAAGGCCTGCGTCATCTAATAGAGTCTTTTTTGAGGACTGAGTAATTTTCTTGCGGACTTTTGCGTTGTGACACATATTTTGGCATGGCACACTGTGCGAACACGATCGAACCTAAGCGGTGACATGAATGTCTTAGAATAAAGTGACACTGACTCCGATGCTAGCAAGTTTGACTGACTGAGGCACTACTAAAATTCGTGGTTTACGTTTTGTTTGTTCTTCTCGACGAAGACGTCTTAAAATAACACGGCGACTTAGAACTATATAGCTGTGTTTATAAAGCTGAAGTCATTTCTTGTACCTAGTCCCTCACATCAACTTAGGGAGGACTTAGGTACCAATAAACGTAAATGGAGAGGCGTAATTCCAATTGTGATTGGTCATTTAAAAGTAATCATGGATTGCCTTGTCATATGTTTATCGGTTTCGAGTAGTGTCATCTTGCTACTTTAATGAACAGTATAAATTATAAAATGTCACTATCGACATAAAATGCGAGGTCTTCTTTTAACCCTCGCTATACCTACCAAAGAAAAGAGGAAGGGGGGGGGGGGGAATTCATGCCCACATTTTGACAATATTGGTATCTAGTCATGTATTTCATATTTTAAAATCTTGAGAAAATATTAATTTTTTTAGTAATTTCTTACGGCAGAGTCCTTTATTGTTTTAAGCTTTTCAGTAAAGCTTAGCCTCAAAGTTTAAGTCTTAGTCTTAGTAGTGAATGTTTCATTTCATGTTTCACGTTCAGGACCCTCCTTACACATCCATATATCTTTAAACAGTATGTTGTGGATAAAAGTCCTCTACAACTAAAGAAATTTTCAGTTTTTTTAAAATGTTGTCATAGTGGTCATAGTGCTCTCAAAAAACCCCTCCCCTCTACGTACGCATTACGAGAAATGCGTTGATGTTACTAGAAGATGTTCTCATGTTGAGGACCCTTACTTATACATCAGTATCTATTTAAAATGTATGTTGTTAACAAAAGTTAGTAACAAATAACGAGATTTATCTTTAAAATTTTTTTTGTGATGAGTACAAAGACCCACACGTTACGGAAAATGCGTTGGTACTGCTAAGGTTAAGCCTTTTTGAAACTTATTTCAACGGAGAACCAGCAAACATGATGTATCTCGTCATTTTTTTGAATTTCTCTAGCCTATCTGCAAGACACCATGAAATAGGAATATCTATGGAGCGGTATTTAGATGTATAGCATATGATTTTCATAATCAACATATACTGCTGCCGAAGTCACGTGAGTATGGTACGACGTAAGATTTGTCCGTAAGCGCTCTGCTGATTTTGAATGTTATTACATCGCTGATGCACACACGCTCCGTTCAAAAGTGCCATGGATGTTGTACACACGATTCATAGGCATCTTATAAGTTGGCGTTTGAAACCTGGACTGAACTTGGTTTAGAGCTTTGACTTTATGAACGACAAGGTATTTCGCCTGTTTGCAACACTTGTCACAGCTCACATGTCGTTTTTTTTCATCTTATAAATAAAGAAGGGATAACCAAAGCTCTAAGGTTCTTAGTATGGCAAATGCAAGTGCCTGGAAGAAGTTGAGGGAAATTATTAGTTTATCATACTGTGAAATATTTTTCAGATATGTAATGCTTCCGCTTTTACGTTCTGATATAATATTTAAATCCTTGTTATTCCGTAAGGAACCTAAAATATTAACCGCCGTACTCATTCTCCACATCTTAAGTACTGTTATTACAGTTTACTGTTGTAACTACTCGGAAATAAGCACAATGGTTTGGGGATTTGTACATTCCGCAGTAAATGACTCACGTTGTCGTGAATAAGTCTTATCTTCAGCTGAAAATCGCTTTAAATGTCTTCTAATAACGTTATTCACTGATTATTATGCACGAATTCTGTCTGTGTGTGACTTCATAGTTTATCGCCATGTATAGTTAACATTTATACCCTGATTTCAGTTTTGTATTTAAGCAAATATTACGGTGCACTGATGACAGAGCATCTGTCGACACAAGTGAATAGGAATTATGATGGATGCTCAGTCAAACGGGATCTGTACTCGAGATACGTAACCAAAACGAATAGTAAGTAGTTGACCATACTGGATGGTAGAATACATTACATGACCAAAAGTATCCTAACATCTCTACGTAATGCGCAGCTGACCACTTCATGTCACGAGCGACGGATCTGCCAGTATTTGAAGAGGCGGGAAGTACTGGGTTGTCAGCAGAGAAGCAGTAATAGGAGAATAGGTCAGTTAGGAGAACTCGGTAACTCTGTACGTGGACTACTCATTGCGTGTCAACTGAATAGTAAATGTATCAGAGACATTCCATCGCTTCTAAAGATGCCAAAGTCAGCTGTTGGTGATGTAATGGTGAAGTGGAAATGGAAGGTACAACCTCCGGCCGCTATGGACGAGCGGTTCTAGGCGCTTCAATTCGGAACAACTGCAGCTAAAGTAAGACCAGGCAGGCCTCTTGTAATGATGGACAGGGACGTTTTCAGAATGAGATTTTCACTCTGCAGCGGAGTGTGCGCTGATATGAAACTTCCTGGCATATTAAAACCGTTTGCCGAGCCGAGACTCGAACTCGGGACCTTTGCCTTTCGCGGGCAAGTGCTCTACCCTCTGAGCTATCCATGCACGACTCACGACCCATCCTCACAGCTTCAATTCTGCCAGTACCTCCTCTCCTACTTTTCAAACTTCACAGAAGCTCTTCTGCGATCCTTGCAGAACTAGCACTCCTGGAAGAAAGATTCCGAGTTCGAGTCTCGGTCCGGCACACAGTTTTAATCTGCGAGGGAGTTTCAGAAAGGGACCGTTGAACATTGCAAGAGTCGTTGCAAATTTTCCACGAAATCAGCGGAAGGAATCACTCGAGAGTTTCAGCAGTCCAACCAGCACAATGATTGTGGGTAGGGAGTTTAAAAGAAGGGAGTACAACGGTCGAACATTTCTGAAGTCAATGCTAACACACGTTTGAGGTGGTGTAAAGAGCAATGCCACTATGCAGTGAATGGAAACAAGTGAGTTGAACTCATGAATCACGAAGTGTCCTGTGGTAATCCAATGGAACGGTCCGGGTTTGGTGAATGACTGGTGAAGATTACCTTCCATCATGTGTAGTACCAATAGTTGAAATAAAGGGGAGGTGATGTTGCGGTATAGGGGTGCTTTTCGTGGTCAGGGTGTGGTTCTCTTATTGCAACTAAGAAAACTCTAATTTCGGAATGAAATGAACACATTTTACAGCATTTTGTACTGCATACAGCTGACGTACAGATCGGAGACGATAATTGTTTTTATGGTCATGACAACGCACCATGTCATAAAGTAGAATCTGTGAAGCAATGGTCTGTGAAGAATAATATTCCTAAAATGTCTTCGGTCCCAACCGAAGCCAGTGAAATACCTTTGAAACGAGTTAGAATGACGACCTCTCTCCAGACCCCAGCGCTCAACTTCACTACCTTCTCTCGTTTCGGCGTTTGGGGAAGAATGGGCTGTCATTCTTCCGTAGGCATTGAGATGTCTCGTTGAAAGTGAAGCGTGGAGACACTCCATATTAATGTTCTTTAGTATGTGCCCGGTATCTTTTCATCAGATAGTGTTTTAACGTTACACAGAAGACCTTCAAAAGGTGGAGGGAGTCTGGCGTTTCGGAAACAGAAGAGACAAACAAGGCCTGAAAGATAGAATGAGGTACACAAGGCGAAAGAGTTTTCTAGAAGGAAGACCTCCTCATATGCAGAAATGCGGATACCGAAACCAGAAAAATAACCGATGAAAAGTTAGGTTTGGAGCTCAGCTCTGTATGGTTGCAAAACTGGGTGCAATATTTTGCGGACCGATGCTCTGGACAAAAGGCCTCCAGTTAAGCTCAACACATCACGGCCCCACGCTGTGGACAAAAGGGTTCCAGTTAAACGTCTGAAGACGGACAGATGTGGGGTACAAGTGTTGTGCTTTGCTTTGGATACAGTGTACCGTTTAAAGACTGACTGACAGTTGAAGAATGCCGAAAAGTTCACGATGAACTGGGAAACTTGAGTGGGGAGCTTACAGCCCTTCCCGTTACAAACAGACGCGCCTGCTACTTAGTACACACACCTGGACACACTCACACTTTTCTACGAAAACACGACGTATAAGGTCCGTATTACAATGGCAAAGTTCTCTGACGAATCTTTTATTAAAGTCAGGACCCATGCTGCAGCTTTTATACAATATATGCTACAAATATCCTAGTGCACTTCCATAGATTTTATTAAACGTCTTTTATTAAAGATAAAGGGTGAGGAACATAAAACCGAACCAACAATGTAATCACTGCAGGGTCAGTAGATTATGTTGGAATTAAATTTAATGCATGATCGTATTTTAAATGTTGCTTTTGGTAACATTATTGTTGCAAAAGACGTTCAATATGATCACACTGAGCATCAATGCACTTTTGTGCCCGACCGATCATATTGAGAGTCTTCAGACACGAAATGTTGTTGTCAGTTACGTTGATTTCTCGATATTGCGAGGATTAGGTAAAGAAACTCTCCCCTTTAACTAGCTAAAAACGAACAAATCATAAGTAGACAACTCTGGGAAACACTGTCCACTGCTGACAACTCATTCAACCGTCATAGCTGCATGAACGCAATTCAATGAAACGTTTGATGTGTGAAATGTTGCTCCATATTATTGGAAGAACAAGTATTTCTTTTCATTATAGCTTGATTGCTCGTGGAATTCCTCGAAAATTGTGAGGTAAACTTAGTCCGGACAAAAATTACTGGTTGCCACTATACGATTACCGGAATCTGCACGTCGAATACCAATTTTCTCATCGTGAAGTGGACGCTCTCATGAGGACTGCTTGCCGTGTGATATCTAGTGATCTGTGAATTAACATGGCCAGATAAATAAAATCATGCCTCGTTCGATATGAAATATCTGCGCACCAACAACTTTTTCGACAGCTGAGTTGTAATTACCAATTCGTTTCGGTTTGTGTGTCACCTTCATCTCTTTCAGTAGTTGCACAGTCCGAAATTTATTTCATAAACAAGTTCGGGACAGTGTTGTTGGGATAAAATGCGTACTTCTTATTTTGGACTTCTTTCAATATCGGTCAGTGGAGCCCTAACGGTGAGTTACCTACCTCAATTTGCATTTGAAACAGGACTAGTTGTACGCATTTCTTAACTAAGTCGCGTATGCTTCTCTTCACTGGAATACGGGTATTTGGAAATTTTTCTACGAACGTGTTCCATCAGTCCACTGAGAAGCGATGTAAGTCTCAGCTACAGCTATCTACAGTACATCTACAGCTGCGTCGCTACTCTGAATTTCACACTTAAGTGCTAGCAGAGGGTTCTTCGAATCACATTCAGATTATTTATTTACCGTACCACACTCTTAACAACGCATGGGAAAATTGATCACTTAAATCTTGCAGTATGGGCTCTTATTTGTCTTACTGTATTATGATGATCATATCTTCCTACGTAGATTAGCGACAGTAAAATATTTTCACATTCAGCTATACTCTCCCGTACTGAATAACGCATATACGTAAGCACTCACAACACTTCACTGTAATGAAACGCATAGTGCACTGGTACGCAACCATCTGATGAATGGCAGCAAGAATCAGTATGTGAGTTAACGAGCATTGCGCTCTATTTTAAATACACTCCTGGAAATGGAAAAAAGAACACATTGACACCGGTGTGTCAGACCCACCATACTTGCTCCGGACACTGCGAGAGGGCTGTACAAGCAATGATCACACGCACGGCACAGCGGACACACCAGGAACCGCGGTGTTGGCCGTCGAATGGCGCTAGCTGCGCAGCATTTGTGCACCGCCGCCGTCAGTGTCAGCCAGTTTGCCGTGGCATACGGAGCTCCATCGCAGTCTTTAACACTGGTAGCATGCCGCGACAGCGTGGACGTGAACCGTATGTGCAGTTGACGGACTTTGAGCGAGGGCGTATAGTGGGCATGCGGGAGGCCGAGTGGACGTACCGCCGAATTGCTCAACACGTGGGGCGTGAGGTCTCCACAGTACATCGATGTTGTCGCCAGTGGTCGGCGGAAGGTGCACGTGCCAGTCGACCTGGGACCGGACCGCAGCGACGCACGGATGCACGCCAAGACCGTAGGATCCTACGCAGTGCCGTAGGGGACCGCACCGCCACTTCCCAGCAAATTAGGGACACTGTTGCTCCTGGGGTATCGGCGAGGACCATTCGCAACCGGCTCCATGAAGCTGGGCTACGGTCCCGCACACCGTTAGGCCGTCTTCCGCTCACGCCCCAACATCGTGCAGCCCGCCTCCAGTGGTGTCGCGACAGGCGTGAATGGAGGGACGAATGGAGACGTGTCGTCTTCAGCGATGAGAGTCGCTTCTGCCTTGGTGCCAATGATGGTCGTATGCGTGTTTGGCGCCGTGCAGGTGAGCGCCACAATCAGGACTGCATACGACCGAGGCACACAGGGCCAACACCCGGCATCATGGTGTGGGGAGCGATCTCCTACACTGGCCGTACACCACTGGTGATCGTCGAGGGGACACTGAATAGTGCACGGTACATCCAAACCGTCATCGAACCCATCGTTCTACCATTCCTAGACCGGCAAGGGAACTTGCTGTTCCAACAGGACAATGCACGTCCGCATGTATCCCGTGCCACCCAACGTGCTCTAGAAGGTGTAAGTCAACTACCCTGACCAGCAAGATCTCCGGATCTGTCCCCCATTGAGCATGTTTGGGACTGGATGAAGCGTCGTCTCGCGCGGTCTGCACGTCCAGCACGAACGCTGGTCCAACTGAGGCGCCAGGTGGAAATGGCATGGCAAGCCGTTCCACAGGACTACTTCCAGCATCTCTACGATCGTCTCCATGGGAGAATAGCAGCCTGCATTGCTGCGAAAGGTGGATATACACTGTACTAGTGCCGACATTGTGCATGCTCTGTTGCCTGTGTCTATGTGCCTGTGGTTCTGTCAGTGTGATCATGTGATGTATCTGACCCCAGGAATGTGTCAATAAAGTTTCCCCTTCCTGGGACAATGAATTCACGGTGTTCTTATTTCAATTTCCAGGAGTGTATATGGACGAAAGAGTTAGCCTACAGGAAGAGTGAAACGAACGGGCGCAGATTTACCACGATATGTGGAAACTCACATGCGTCTATTGTCTTGTGAGGCCTAAGTGCTGTAGTGTACGAGTTCAAAATGGTTCAAATGGCTCTGAGCACTATGGGAACATCTGTGGTCATCAGTCCCCTAGAACTTAGAACTACTGAAACCTAACTAACCTAAGGACATCACACACATCCATGCCCGAAGCAGGATTCGAACCTGCGACCGTAGTAGTCGCACGGTTCCGGACTGAGCGCCTGAACCGCTAGGCCACCGCGGCCGACTATTTCATACAAAAGCACATCATTAAAATGACAAATGTTGTAAACATCTACTCTGTAACTATTTGTTTGAAAGATATAGTAAATTTAAATTATCTGTATTTAAAGTTAAGCATCATATCATCATTTCCTCCACACAAAACACAACATGACACCTCATTGAATCATTAGGTAATACAATATTTGCTGTAAAGTTTAGTGTATAATAGTTACTTTTGTTCTTTATTGATTTAGTTATCAGAAAGCACATTGGTGCAAGACTACTGGCCGTGGCATTCAAAGCTAAGAAGGAAATTGTATTGGTTTAATGTAAAAGAATTTAACGTTTATTATGTAATGGATATCATTGTTACTATATTTGGAACGTGAATATGGTCAAGCTTTGATTATTTAAATATGTTCAAGTGTAATCAGGCAATCAGCCAATCAGATGGACGGCTTCAGGAAAACGCAGCCGGGGACAGGCAGAGACACAGTATTGGTGGAGATGCCAAAGCGGACATTTCGGCTGGAGACACCAAGAGGACAGTTCGGATGCAGACGCGAAAGCGGACGGTCGATCTTTAGGCAGCTAGGAAGTGAAACGACTTAGAAAATATCGCGTTGTGTGGTATCGCGGGACTTAGTCTCTGAGCGGTGAGCAGCCGCGCGCCTGGTGTGAACTCTTAAGTTTTTGCGTAGATGTATTTAGCTATGAGATTGTGAACGATCGAACTGTGTCAAATGGATATGCGCTAGAGTGTAACAGTAACTCTAAGTACCACCACTTTCGCTTTTCGTTTGCTTTCTGAATAAACATTACTCTAACTAAATCAAAATTGTGTGGCCTACATCATTTATGGGTCGTTAATTTAGTACCCGATATTATTATTACTGTTATTATATGTTATGTTAACTTTTTATTTCGCGAACTTACCATCAGCCAGAAAATTTAACCAAAGGGTCACATGTGTCTAATTTAGGGCGTGTAATGTGACAAGTGCGGTTCAACCCTAGACTAGTTTGAGCCAAGACATTTCGACGAAGAGGAACCGCATGTGAGCCCGAACATCTTTGGGATGTTAGCTCGCAAGTAGCAACACATACATTCGCTAGTGGCGCTAGCTGTATGGGACTCAGTCATAAACAGCGTCGGGTAGCTGTTTCATTATGGGTTCGCTTTTATGTTACTCATTCCGTATTTGAAAAATATCCTTTACAGCGTGATACAGGTCTAAGCCGCTACGGAAATCATTGCAACCCCAGAGGCTGGCACCACGATTTGAGACGACGCAATGCTGTATTGGCGAGCTGGTAACACACCAAGTTGGCTTCTGATGACGGGAAGCACGACTACCTGCGAAGGAGAATCTAAAATTTCTTAAGAGCTGTCTGTAAGGCTGGTGCCCTATAACGAAGAACTGCAATGCTGAATTACCCAGCGTCGATTCTTCATTAAGGGCATTGCAAAAAGAGTCCACCAATGACTAGCCTATACGAAGGGAAATTCTGCGCACTAAGCGACAAGAGTGGAGGAAAGGAGACCAAACTCCCGATCAGGAAGATGCTGAAGGTTATTTGTATTCTGAGTCTTTCAGACTGTGAGTCTTAATTTTGGAGCTGATTCTCTTTCTCATAAAGCATTCGGACTAGGCGTCTTTCTAAATCCAGGTCTGATTCGGGAGTTGATTCTCACTGTCATGGCCGCGCTGAGTGGCCGCGTGGTTCGAGACGCCGTGCCACGGATTGCGCGGCCCCTTCCGCCGGGGGTCCTCCCTCGGGCATGGAATTGTGTGTTGTTCTTAGCGTAAGTTAGCTTAAGTAGTGTGTAAGTCAAGGGACCGATGACCTCAACAGTTTGGTACCTTAGGAATTCACACACATTAAAACATTTCATTGTCATGCCTCATGCCGTGGTACTTGGTGTCATTTCTGAACATACATCCTGTGCACGTATCCTCATTCTGACTCATATGGTGCCATGCCAGTCTCTTTTCTACTCGCTTTTCAGTCTGATAACTGCATTCACCCTGATTTCTATTAACGCTTTGTAACATCCACAGCTTCCATTCCGTTTCAAATTATTTTCTTTACGATCCAGTGTTCGGATTCATGAGTATTCGACTGTGTTGGTGCTATTTGATTTTAACCTCCTCATATAACTTGTATACCACATCTGCAGTCTTATTACTGCAAGTATAAGAAACTGTCTGAACATCGGGACACACCAAAGGCACAATGTGACTCAGACAATATAGCTATGCTGACCAATGGTGCGGGCTGCTCTAAACCTGGTTAGGCTGCTCAGAGTGATGCCCTGAAGCCTCGTGTACAGGGAGACACAAGCCGCTGGCCGTCAATCAACATCCGCATGTGATCATCCTCAGACCGCCTTCACAATAACACGGCGCACTGACGCTACTCCAAATGCGTACGCTTTCGCGAACCAGCTGTTTCATGGATCAGAATGTGGTGTGACCAAATGATTAACCCCTCCCTCCTTCCCCTCCCCCTCCCCTCCCCCTCACCACTCCCTCCGCCCACATGCCCAGTTGCTAAGTAGTGTCTGTACCCAATTAAATCGGGCATGAGCACTTTAAACTGATAATTTTTGTCACAAGGCAAATGAATAAACACAATTATTGCTACTTCCAATTACTGTTTTAAATTCATTTAATTTAATTTGAAATGAATTTATTATTACATTTGAAGCCCAAAATGGGGCTATTTCATTTAATTTATCCACTATTACTACAAGGGACGTTTCATAAATAATGTATCACTTTTTCTGAAAGCAGGTTGGTTGTATTCAGGATTCCCATATATCATATTATTCTTCACGTTCTTGGCTACACAATCCAATTTTTCAACATAGTCCCCGTTCAACGTGACAGCCTTACGCCACGTTACTGGGACGGCCTGTATGCCCCCATGGTACCATTCTCCTGGTCGAACGTCAGAGCCAAGACCTTGATGCATAAATAACCTCCGCATCAAGGAGGCATGCTACCACTCTACTGGTCGATGTCGGATCTATCGTCTCGCTGCATCAATAAACTCCCTACCATCCACGTTTTGCTTCCCGTGGAATGCAACCTCCACCGTGCCAAGCAGATAGAAATCGGAAGGTCGAGATCCAGGCTCTAGGGTGGGTGAGGAAAAACAGTACAATGAAATTTTGTGAGTTTCTCTCGTGTGCGCAGACTTGTGTGAGGTCTCGCGACGGAGAAGCTCGTTTGCATTTTTTTGACGACGAAGACGCTGATATCGTTTGTGCAGTTTCCTGAGAGTAACACAGTACGCTTCCGGTCTCATCGTTGCATGTCGGCATGACCGGCAGAGGGCGCGTCTTTGAAAGTTTGCTTGAAGGATGGGTTGGTGGCGTCCCTCCATAGATTGCTATTTTGTTTCCGGTTCGAAGTGATGGATTTATGCTTCACTGCCTGTGAAGATGTTTGATAAAATTTGTCACGATCAGCCTTGGAAACGCTTAGGCGGTTCCAAACAGTGGTCCTTCGTTGCTCTCTATGGTCTTCTGTTAGGCGGCGAGAAACCCGTCGGACACACACCTTTGATTACCTCAACTGGTGGACGAGTGTGTCAACACTACCAAAAGAGGCGTCCAGTTGTGTTGCGAGGTGTTCAATTGTGACCTGTCGATCACATCGAGTCCACACGTTCCAACACTGCAGGAGTCACAGGTGTATGGCCGGCCGGAATGGCCGAGCGGTTAAAGGCGCTACAGTCTGGAACCGCATGACCGCTACGGTCGCAGGTTCGAATCCTGCCTCGGGCATGGATGTGTGTGATGTCCTTAGGTTAGTTAGGTTTAAGTAGTTCTAAGTTCTAGGGGACGTATGACCACAGCAGTTGAGTCCCATAGTGCTCAGAGCCATTTGAACCATTTGAACAGGTGTATGTGGCCGCCCACATGCGGGAGGTGGGAGACGTTTGCGCGACTTTGTTGCGATGATGGCAGACGCCTCGCCCAACGACTCAATGTGCTTTTGTTCACTTCCAGGTCAGTGTAGACTTTCTGCAAGCGCCTATGAATATCTGCATCTTCCGCCAAAAGAAACTCAATCACAGCTACCTATTTGGAATCCACGTGAGTTACAGATGCCATTTTGAAGACTTCGTATAGCGTCGCGACCTATAGGATCTTCATGAAACTATAGGGGTTGAAGCGGGAATATTCGATGATGTCCCACAACAAATTTCGCATTTCTTCAACCGAGAAAAATAATGTGTTGCATTGCTTACTGAACGCCCATCGTACATCGACCCATTGTCCAAAGGGTTTAGAAGTCTTGATATAATGTAACTGTTAAAATGAGGTTTATTGGTGTGACAAAGTCGACTAAGGAAAAAAGAGGAATAAAGAACACAATGAATCAAAGAGACAAAATAAGTGAGTGTGTATTGGATCATGAGTTGTTATTGAAAACAGTTTGTGGAGGGATGACGTAAAGAAAGAATCGCACAGGCTGGTATCGATATGAGTATACTTGTGGGATATAGCAAGTAAGCTGAAAAAAACCTGTCAGCCAAGAGACAGGAATGCTTGACTATATTAATAAATGCTGAGATGATTCCTTGGGAAACAACAAGGTCGATTTCCTTGAACATCTTTTCGCATTGCTTTGTGCCCCGTGTCGTCATCTACAGGAAGTTAAACTTGTATCTAACTTACCCCGAATTTTATACTCAAGTAACACTTTTCCCAATATAATGGAGATTTTGAAGTTTCCGAATTTTCCTCAGGCCTGCTCCCGTGACCTTTCCACTGATCACGTTATTGTCACCGAACAGCTGTGGCTGTAGTGCAGGCGACGGCGCCGTGTCCGCGAGCTCTCGGACAAAGGAAGTCTGCAGATGGCCGGTGCATCCAGCGCAGCGGGAGCCGCTCCAGAGGGCACGTACCGGGCATGCGGTGCCGAGTAATGGGACAGAAAGTACCTGTTCGTGGGGCACGTGACTGCACAGCTGGCGGGGTCGCAGGCGGAGGCGGATGCAATACGTGCCTCGCACAAGTCTTCTCCCTAGAAACGCCGTGCTCGACGAGACGGTGGCCTTTTGCACGCCAGAGCTAGCGTCACGACAGTTCCTCGTACTGAAAGATACTTTTTTCTTCAGAAAACCCGGAAAGAAATGCCCTTAAACAACCACAATAGAACCACTGCGCATTTTGAACGTGAAATAGGATTCGAAGAACGACATGTAGTGAATGGCCATCTGTAACGCACAAATTAAGTTGTGCTAATGCTTTTTATGAAGGAAGGAAGATTGGGTTTAACGTCTCGTCGACATCGAGGTCGTTAGAGACGGAGCACAAGTTCAGACTGTAAGCAAATTGGCCGTGTCGTTTTGAAGGACCCATCCCGGCATTTGCCTAGAGCGATTTTGGGAAGTCACTGTAAACCAAAATGTGGATGGCCGGATGCGGGTTGGAACCGTCGTCCTCCCGAATGTGAGTCCGGTGTGCTAACCAATGCGCCACCTCGTTCCTTAAATAATGTTTTTCATCTTCTTCTAAGGTGCTTCAGAATTTAATCACACAGCAGATAAGTCACTTTACCCAAAGAAGAACGTCGGTCGAAACTTCGCCGTGTATTTCAATTTTTTACGTCGGGCGTTTCTAACTAAAGCAACGTTTATTTCTGAGGCCAATTTCGGTTGAAAAAATGCGGAAGTTGTTGTGGGACGCCGTGGAATATTTCACCTACAACCCCAACAGTTTCATTAAGTCCCGGTGGGCGACGTTGCAATACGCAGCCCTCAAAATGGGGGTCTCTAACGGAAGTGCGTTAAAAGCAGAGAGTAATAATTGCGTTTCTTTTGGTGGAAAACCAGAGCATCGCACATATTCATAGACGCTTGCAGACCGTCTACGGAGAGCTGGCAGTGAACAAAATCACGGTGAGTCATTGGGTGAGGAGTCTGTCATCATCGCAACAAGGTCGCTCAATCTTGTCTTATCTCCCGCGTATCGGCCGGTCACGCCTGCAGTGATGGAACGTGCGGACACTCTCATTCGAGGTGATCGAAGGATCACAATCAAGCAACTCGCTGCTCAACTGGACGTCTCTGATGGTAGTGATGAAACACTCGTCCACCAGATGGAGTACTCAGAGGTATGTGTCCAACGGATTCCTCGCCACCCGACTGAAGATTATAAAGAGCAACGAAGGACTATCTGTGCGGAAGTACTTGCACATTACGAAGCTGATGGTATCAATTTTTTTGTCGAACATCGTCACAGGGCATGAAACATGGATTCATTACTTCTTTGGATTCATCACCTCGAACCAGAAACAAAAAGATAATCCACGGAGTGGCGTTATACGAATTATCCTTCGAACAACAAGTTCAAAGCCTCATCATCCGCTGGAAAAACCATGGCGACGGTCTTCAGGGACTCTGAAGTGGTTATTCTGTTGGAGACCCTCCATCATGTGTAACGACAAACTCAGAATTGTATTGTGCTACCCTCAAGAAAAGAGAAAAACTCAATTATTACTTGTGAGTTTAGAGATTAAGAAGATTTTCTTGTATTCCATCACCTATCGGGCGAGCATCCGAGATAGTATTGTTTGTTTTTCCGATATTTCAGCTGGTAATCTTAAAACCACCTTCAACGTGAATCGCAGGCAAAATTTCAACCACTTGACAAAGTAATGAGAAGTAAACGCGCCTGCTTCAGACATAACAATGTTGACAACAAGAGCGTCAGTCACAGAAAAAAACTTATTCGTCTAAGAGTAAAGCATACCATGAGCAGATCCACGGTCCATAAGAATTGTGTGGCTGATTATTAAAAGGATCACATGTGTAGAAATGCCAGGCAGTGCAATTGAGAATAGTAATTTCTCTGAAATCGCAAACGTGAAATGAGAGGATTCCATAATTTGCGAAGCTGGAGACCCTCGACCCGTTTGAGCAGGTTGCTAAATGTATTTCCACACCTCCCCTTCACTACTGGATCCCAGTAGGATGAGACTGTGGTCAGTATGTTGACAATCCCTTAATCCATGCGCATGAACACCTACAAGAAACACCGCTTTCCATTTCTTGCTGATATGAAAAAAGACGGTTTTGTTACTTTTGAAAGGAGTATACTGGGGCATAATTATATGTGGCACCAGAATAAGATAAGACTATTAATAAATTAAAATGAAACTAGCATACTATAAACGATGGATCTCTCTGATAGGCTCGATAATGCGGATCGCTGGCTGTGCTCGACCGCAGATGCTGTACTGCAAGTTCTGAGACTTCGTGTTAGAGTAAGAGAGCGCTGTTTAAATCTCATTGTTTGTGAATCAATTGTGAGTAGCGTAACTTCAGATTGTTAGATGTTTTTGAAAAGCCAAACTTAACTTGCAATATAATTTTGCTACAAAAACTGAGTGTTAGTAATTCACCACTATCAGTACTGCCTCCCTGTCTAGGTAATATTTTTTAAAGAAGTTGGAATTTCTTACATGTTCTCGTTTATCAGCCAAATTAATTTCATGTACATTTCAAGTATTATGGCCAGCATTGCGCACTGCTGAGCCTGTAGCTAGCATATTTATATAATTTTTTTTTATGAGAGACCAGAATATATCGCGTTACTCTGTTGGTTGTAAGACAATTTAATTTATTTGCTATGTGCACAGGGACAAAGTCATCAGTTTTGAACAGAGCTGAATGTATTTTGTAGTGATTGTATTTCTTTATTGGTACTGGGAGTTGCATTGCCCAATCAACCCGTGTAAAGTATTGCTAACAGTAACACAGAGCAAGCACACCACTTGCACTTACAACATGCAACACGACGATTCGAGTTCAGTACTAATTCCACAGATGAGACATTAAAAAGTTTATTTTTTATAAAATAACGTTACACTTTAAAGTAATATGTAAAGTAATATGTCTTAAAATGAATTGATTTTTGGCAGTTGTTGGTGGCGTAATTTTTGATGGCTAAGTAGTGTTCTCACGTGAACACCAAATAAAAAAAGCACAACCTAAAAAGCTTTATGAACTACATGCTAGAGACTACTTGTCTGGGTATCGTGTATTAAAGATTCATCCACCTGATTTGATCCATTATAAATGGTTCAGAAAGCCTGCGACGGTGAAAACAATAGATGAGTTATTTATAAACAAACCTAAGATTCATCCACTTCCACTTATGGATCAAGCACATCAGTAATGCCTGTATATATGTCCAGTCTACTTTTGTAAAGGGCACATAATTTATATATACATACCTATATCTACATTCTACAAGCTACCATACAGTGTACGACGGAGGGTACTTTACGTACCAATATTCCTTCCCCTTTTCCTGTTCCAGCCGTGTATGGCTCGCGGGAAGAACTACTGTTTGTAAGCCTTCGTGTGGACTCGAATCTTTCTATTTAATCCCGTGGGTCATTTCATAAGATACATGTAGGAGAAAGCAGTATATCGGTTGACTCTTTTAGGAATTTTAACAGTGAATCACACACCTCTCTTGCAACGTTTGTCACTGGAGATGACTGAGAATCTCCTTGGCGCTTTCGATCTTACTAAACGAACCTGTAACGAAACGTGCTGCTCTTCTTTGAATTTTCTCTGTCTTCTCAATCAGTGCTATCTCGTACGGATCCCATGCTGATGAATAACATTGAAGTATGGGACGAGTGTTTTTGTAAGGTATTTTCTTTTTTGATGGACTGCGTTTACTGAGGATTCTTCGAATGAGTCTCAGTCTTTCATCTGCCTTATTCGCGATAAATTTTATGTGCCCGTTAACACTCCTAAAAGAGTCAACCGATATACTGCTTTCTCCTACATGTATCTTATGAAAGATCTCTTCGTACGCATACTGCTAGGTGTTTTATGGAAATAAACGCTTGCTGTTATTGTTCTGCAGTTTTGTAATCATACTATAAAGCGTCTTTGTGCATTCGCAATACGTTAAATTAGTTTATACTGAAAATCGATTGGCACTCCACAAAATATCGACACTGTGAAGGTCTTCTTACATTTCGTCACAATTTTCTACGGCTGCGACATTTTTTTTATAAAACAGCGTTCTACGCGAAAAGCTTCATGGAAATTACGATATCTACTAGGTCATTTACATATATTTGAAAGGTAATGCTCCAGTACTCTTCCCCTCGGGCTTCCACGAAGTTACTTTTACGTCTGAAAACTTCTCTTCATTCAGAATGACGTACAATGTTCGTTTGCTAGAAACTCTTCAACCTAACTACACAACTGGTCTGACATACCACAAACTTGTATTAAGTTCATTAGGTGGCAGTGCGGAATTGTATAGAATGTCTTCCGGAAGTCAAGGAACACTGTATCCATCTGGCTGCCTGTATCTACTGCATTCTGGGTCTCGTGGAGGAACAGAGCGAACTACGTTTCACAACATCGTTTTTTTCAGATCCCATGTTGGTTCCTACAAAGGAGACCTTCGGTCATTTACAACACATTTATGAGCGAATGAATTCGAGATATCTGCTTACTACCACGCCCATTCAGCTTGCTGACTGTGTCAAGTGCATCGTATCTTGCACTCCACCAGAGTGTTGAGGACGCATACTGAACCATGGCTGCTGAATCGCCGCATTTCACAGAATGAGATTTCTCGTGGCTTAGTCCGGTGCATGGAAGATCTCGATGGCGTCCCCAGATGTGTTCAAAAGAGATCAGGTGAGATAGCTTCATCACCATCATGTACGTGTTCAAAAAATGGTTCAAATGGCTCTGAGCACTATGGGACATAACTTCTGTGATCATCAGTCCCCTAGAACTTAGAACTACTTAAACCTAACTAACCTAAGGACATCACACACATCCATGCCCGAGGCAGGATTCGAACCTGCGACCGTAGTGGTCGCACGGTTCCAGACTGTAGCGCCTAGAACCGCTCGGTCACCCAGGCCGGCTGTACGTGTTCGTCAGACCATCAGCACTTAGTTCGGGAGCGGTTGTTTTGGTAATGATACACACAGACCGTGGGGGTTGCACCAGTCGAACACACGGATGCATATACACTGTGCGACCGAAAACTTGAAGCACCCGGAAGTAGAAGAGGAAATGAAATCTCACGGACTGGCAGGGTATGTGAAACTTTCTTCAGTGGTTCCAACATCGAATCTAATTTTCAAAGAACTTGGCAGTTGCACCCAAAAAAATAAAAAAATACGGTGTTGCACCCTGTCTGGTCTGGATGCGTGCACTGGTTCGGTTCGGAAGGGTGTCATAAAGCTGTTGTGCTGTCCCCTGTTGCACGTTGGCTCACAACTGTTGTAACTGGTGCTGGGACGAAGTTTAGTTCCGAGATGATATCACACGTTTCCCCTCATGGACAGAGGTGAGACTCCTGCTGGCTGCAGAAGTACCTCAATATCATGCAGACGATTCTGCCTGTTCTCATGTTTCCACTCAGTCTAACATCAAGCCGTTGTCACATCCGAGAACATTATTAGAGACCCTTGCCGTATGTGGGTGAGCTTGTCCTGCTGAAAAATGGTACGACTACAACGTTGCACGAGAGGCAACACATGAGGAGGCGACGACATCCGTGACGTACCTTCGTGCCGTCAGATTCTCTCAATCTCTAGCACCAATACCTAATGACTCACACCATGACGCTGA
This sequence comes from Schistocerca serialis cubense, assembly GCF_023864345.2. Classification (NCBI taxonomy): domain Eukaryota; kingdom Metazoa; phylum Arthropoda; class Insecta; order Orthoptera; family Acrididae; genus Schistocerca; species Schistocerca serialis. Next base: position 338,378,927 of record NC_064642.1, read on the forward strand.
GAGTAACATCACTGTGCCTCTCCAAAACATTGGCGGGATATGACGACGCCGTTGTTCCATCTGATGATGGTCATCCGTGATAGTGCAGAAGCGTGATCCTTCGCTGAACACTACGCGACACAATTCTTCAGCCAACCATACTTCCGAGGTACGGTACCACTCCAAACGCAGCCATTTTTATTATGGTGACAATAGCAGCCTACGTGTGGAACGGTTATTCTCTAATACAATTGCCACTAATATATTATCAATGTTGCGGGATGACACAGAACGCTACAAGCAGACCAGTATTTGTTCTCTTGTGGTAGGAGCAGATGTGAAGAGGTTGCGAGGTTCTTGGTATACAATATAGTGATATCCTCTCTCGTGGTGGCTAGACGTGGCCCACCAGAACCTTGACGACAGTTATGCCTGCTCTCATGTTTCCATGCAGTCCAACATCGAGCCGTTGTCGCATCCGAGAACATTATAAATCTGGATACTGCTCGATTCGACCAGCGATCCAAATAAGGACCCACAAATGACATCCCTTTCAAACTCTCTGAAATGCTGAAAATGCAGTCTGAAAACAATACGCGACTTCTCCTTGCCCTTTACAGTGATCACTCAACATACAATGCAGCTGACGCTCCTCAAGTGTCCTACAAGGCCTGGTATCAACATTTAAGACGAAAACATTCAAGCAATGTGGTGTCAATTTTACCTGTCACAGGGAACTGCAGTGTCAGAGATTTTGTCCTGTTGTCAAGGAATGAACCATCGTGACTGAGATAAGCTTGTCAGGGCTGTAACATCTGTTTCCCTAGCCGAGAACGTAGTATGGCTGCTCTGAATTTGTTGTTGTTGCCCAACTCAGAATTTCCGTGCGATCGACAGCGACTCCTGTCATCGTTATGGTGTCTATGACACCGTGGTGTTCCTACTATCAAGATGGTTACGGTACCTTAGGCACAGTATAACATGAAGACTGTAGTGCTTCTGACCACAATCATACGTGGTTCTTGCCTATCATATCTGTGAGGTGGCTGTAATTTCGCACCTTACAAGCACTCATCTACATATTTTGCCCTGATTTACGACTGGAATAAGGTATCATTTGATAGGTTGTACATTGTATGCATAACTATTTAAAGAACACTGATATTGTCACATACACCTTGTAAATAGTTGTTAACACTTATTGCATGACAGTTGATGGATTGTCTTTATTATCATGAGAGGTGGCATGAGCCCCCTCTCATATTTCTATCTTACGATTTTCGTCTCTAATTGAATGCGGTGAAAAGTTGCTATTCCTTCACACGCGGACTTCCCACGCAGTGTCTCTCGTCACCCGGGTGGTCCGGTGACAGGCGGGCTCTCCTGATCTGGAAAGGGTTAAGCCGACGGGTGTGAGGAAGTCGAGTGAATGCTTTGCAGACGTCGACATTGTCAAAAGACATGCCCGGAGGGGTCTGAAGTAGCGGCTGGGCTAGAGGTTCCGTTACTTCGCAGAATCTTAGCGAAAACATTTTCTGGCGGGCTACCAGCGAGGCGTGGGAATGACTTGTGTACCCAGGCAGTTGTGGTGGGAAAATTCCCGCGCTTTCTGCAAAATAGTAACTGTGATTGGCTGGCTCAGGGCATAGCTCCGTGACGTAGCAAAATCAGCGCAGAAATTGGCGCCAAGAATCTCCATTGGTAGAATGGTAGTGCTCCGGCAATGGAGTGGAATTTTCCGCCTGTTTTCGAGTTGCTGATTGGAACGTTTAACCACGGCCACTGTCGTGGGGGCGGGAATGTTGTGTGTTCGGCCTGTACGGGTGCTCTAGGCAGTCGGCTCTTGCCTTTCGGTCGAGTACGTCGAAGCAACCAGCCATCGCCTCCGGTACGCCAGATCGTGTTCTGGCAGTTAAGAAGACAGTTTGGTAATGTATGTCCGCAACACCGGCAGATAGGGATTTTCCTAGGTGATAATCAGAGCTCAGCAGAGTGCGCCTCTTCGTCTTTTTCTAACTTTGTTCTGTCTTGAGTAGCAGCAATTAATGTTGGGTTAGCTGTGTGTCTCTCTTAAGATTTGAGTAGCAAGGAATTGGATCCACATACCACTTCGTCATAAATCTCACAATCTAGTTTAGGGACAACTTCACCTTCACAGCGTTTGTTTGTGTATCCAATTTGAGACAATTTGATGTATTATAAATGTTTCATGTGTTTTTGTTTATTATTTTGTGTTTAGTCTTAATAAATCATATTGTTATTTTGGACAGAACTTTCATTCTGTTAATCGGTAGAGCAACCCATCATTTCTCACTACGTTAATGAAACCTTCCTTTATTTAACTTATTTATCAAATTAAATTATTGCAGGTGCCAAACTCTTTTCTACTCCACTTGCAGGGTTGATTACAGTCAGTTCGCGTATATTTTTTAATCCTTGTGCAACAGCAAAAGTCGGAGTTAGAATAGGGGGGGCTTAGAGCATCATTTACATGTGTAGATTCTAGAATTTAGTGTTAAATACACTGCTAGCCCCGGCACCTCGCAATCAAAAAGGCCTAATGAATGATTGCCCATACTAGTAAAGGTTGGAACGCCAGTGGAAATGAAACAGCAGACATAACTCAGGCCCTGGGTGGAAAAGCCCGCACAGATATGTTGCTAGTCCTGCGTAACACCGTGAGTAGCCAAGACGGACGGTTGAAGCACCTGAGCGCTGAAGCACAATACAGCGGCGGACGGCCTGTCTCGTAGCAAGGCCGGAAGGATAACCGGATAATAGTTCGTAAACTGAAAATCTTGGACGCAGCAGAGAGGAACAAGGAAGCGCAACCCTGGAAATCACTCAGGCTGGGCTATTTCTGAGGATTTTTACTCTGAGAAGTGTACCATTGTATGAATTCCTAATTAACGGGAACAGGAATTTCTTCGCAAACTTTCCGCGATGGATGACAAAAGACTAAAATATGGTTGGTCAGTGTTCAGAAGAATCTGTAGAATCTGTAGAGAGGGAGAATATTCCGTGGTTTCGAGAATATGATTTGCCTTCTGCAGTTACGAGGGAGGGCAGCCGAGCTTTGCTGGGAAGCCAGCAGTGGAGAGAAAGGGGTCTTCTGTTTTGAGCGCCCGTGTTTGATGGCCGCTCAGTATCAGCTTTTGTTGGTACAGGCGGACTTGCTGCTTTTGCTCTCAGGAGATTTTATAGTTAGAATGGTTAGGCACTGTACTCTTGCGAACTTATACAATTCTTGACTTTGCCTCCAGGTAGAGAGTCGTCGTTGAGTACGCAGCGTTCAGTGATTGAGATCACTTCTTCTGTCTATAGTCACGTTGAGACGTTACCTGAATTCCATCCTTGTGGCTGAGAGTTGCAGTTCTTGTCTGTAGAACACAGAGAGGAAATGACAGTATTAGATAATATTAGTGAGAGGACCGCCTTCTGCTGTCCAAGTGTTTGAAAGAGTTTTTTATTTTGTGACTGAAGTTCTTCCATCATTGCAGACGTGTAAGAGAACCATCACTCTGACACACCGGATGCAGTACATACTATATATTGCTAATTGCTTCGGCTTATTAGGGTTACATAGCTAAACAGCTGTGATCACGTTTAATATCCACTGAAGTTGCACACCACTGTAGATCATCTTTGAAAGTAGTGACCTCTAGTGTTTGGTACGTAGGTGATGTCAATCATCTCGCATTATTTATATTACTTCATGTAGCCATAAGAAGGGGCATACCTGGGCAAATGATCTATCATATTAGTAAGGAAATCCATTTGTATCTCTTTATGTCCATTGGACATTGATGTATAAACATTTGTAATTTATAAAGGCTTTTTAATCCACAATAAATGTATTGGCAGAAACAGCATTTATCATTTGTAGTAACTAGTTCCCTTAATCATTCGTTTATGGTTATGTTGTAATTTATATGTTAAAGAGCAAGAAGAAGGAAATAATATCACCACTAAGAGATCCTAAGATCTGCTACAGGGAGTGGTCAGATAGGGCCAAATCTTCATTTTCACGTTCAGTATTTTCCGTTGTGCACATTCATTTTACACCCACCTAGAGCAGCATCTTGGACCTATCATATCGACTATCACGCCGAAAGTTAATACTAAGTTAGACGGCATCACAGTTACATAACGCACTACCGTACTTCATAGTTTTAGAAGCAGCACATTTTGCTGCTGTAGTTACCTTTCGTGACTGTGACTTTCTGGCCGCATTCTGCTGTTATCAGGTTCCCACCTAATAATTATACCTTTATTTTGGCCATGTGGCATCGCACAAATAAATGTATTATAATAGACGGATACCTGATAGTGATATCATGTTGCCGAAACGTGTTGTGCCAAACTAAATGAACATTGCAACTAACGGGTACACAAAGAAACGAATTATTGACAGATGCGCACTCGATGATGACACCGTGAAGCCGGAACATATCGTCCAAAGCTAAACATTGCAACTAAAATTTACACAAATATATGTGTTATCAATAGTTGGGCACGTGATGATAACAACATGAAGCCGAAACGTGCCGCGCCAAGTTAAATTGTAACTAAACGCTAGACAAATATATGTATTATTAATAAATGGGATCTTGACTATGACAGTATGTAGCAGAAACCTGTAGTGCCACGCTACATACTGTAATTAAATGTTATAAAAATAAATGAGTTATTAACAGATGTGTTCCTCAAAATCGAATCATGCTGTCGAAACGATTCGTGTTGTTTACAAAATTTGTACGACAGTTATGGAATTCATTCTGATCAACATAAAATGTACAAACTTTATTTTAATTAATTTCCACTATGGAATTTTCACTCTGCAGCGGAGTGTGCTCTCTGTTGAACGCAGAAACTGTCAGTAATCGTACTAGATTGTAGAATATGTCAGAAAGTAACGCCGCATCTAACAATTATGTGAAGACTGTTGTAGCGTGTCACTCATGTAGACCACATCTCCTCACAATAGCTCCCCTGTGAAGGTTTGCACATTGAAGATAATGGCAATTCACTTGAGGATTCACAAGGAATGATAATTCTGAAACATTATTGAATTCATTTACTACATGGATTTTATTTTTTATTGATATATTGTTTTTTTTATGCCGTTTGGTATATTCACGAAAGAAGAATGAATAGTTTCATTCCTAAAGAAAGACCATAACCGTTGCACGATAGGCGGTATCAGCACAATCATTTATTTTATTTTTTTCTAAGAAATAGTGTGCTTCTCCACCTCAAGTCTTTCTACCATGTGAATATGATTCCATTGGGCAGTAAGTGTATAAAGTGTATATAAACTAGCCTGTCGTCACTAATAATGTTACGTGATTCTAGCAAATGATTAACAGTTGATATTTCGGTTTCGTTTTGAACATAAATTTGTGTAATGAACTTTCAAACGTAAGAGAAAATTTCTGCCAGTGAGGTGAATATGCTCGTAAAGCCAGCTCAGTGTTTAGTATTTAATTTTCTAAATACGTGTTTGTGCTAACTACAGTGTCACATTAACAGAGATCCAACTTAAGCCGTATAAACATCGTGATATGCCTCCTTTGACAACTTCACGCGCTGATGATTTGTCGGTAGTTCTGAATGAACATTGGTTGTAGTAACTTCCAAACTGAGACAGACAGCCTCTTACTCATAACCTCTTCTTGCTTCGTAAAGATTATTTGTTTTACTTAGAGGACGTTTCAGTTGAGGACGTCTCCAACAGCTGGCGTTTTGGTGAATGAGATTCTGTAATGACGATTTTATTATTATACTTTGCCGACATGTTCTAAAAGATCATGGAATTTATCACACGTGTGATGTTCTTACGCTCCACCTGCAAAACTCTGGTAAAATGAACAGATCGAGAGTGTAACTTTCTGCATAATGTTGAATATATTTCATGTATAATGATATACGAAAAGAAGTGGGTTAAACATGTAACAATGTTTGGAAATAGTACGTTCGTAGCCTACAGAGCAGAGAAAAAGGCATAGCGATTTACAATATGAGTATCAAGAGGAAAATATCTGCAGAGAAATTTCATAGCCGGCTCTGGTATCTTGTCCGTTACTGTATGTGCCTCGGCGAGTGGAATAATGATGAAGATTGTCTACTGGAAATATTGCCCTTACTGCAGTCGTAACATCGAAAAATCATCCAATGCCAGTATGTTTCAAATCTCGTCTGGAAGCTCTTCGGTTCGGACGAGTAACGAAATTCGGACACTGTGGAAGTCATGCTCCTGCCATCTACCGGCAGAGTGCGTAAACAGCAACCTGCCGGCCGCTATAAGAAACTGGACGAATGATAGGTAGCCTATGTTCGTCGTACAGCCTAGCCGAGAGACATTCATTCTTTTACAAACTCGTTATAGAAAAGCACGGATGATGCACGTGAAAACAGCATTGAATTCCGAGAGCTTCATTGTCTGGTAAAAGAACATTATTCAGAGGAGGTAAATGAAGTGGAACATTTTTTGCTCTCTACTGATTGGCACAATATCACTTGACAGTTATATAGCAACAGAAATTATTTTGATATGCTGGTACGTCATTTCTCAAAAGACCTGACTTAACTTGCAATCAGTAGCGTACTCTTGATGAACAGGCCAATTTTCTATGTCTTTCTGTATGTGTACTGCTTTATGCATCTAAGGTTGGCACCTCAGATCCGACGGTCTGTCTCTTTCTTTCTCTCTTATCTCATTTCGGTAGGTAATAACAAGGACAAATAAAAAATCCAAACACTTCTCATTTGCTGTTTTTTGTTGCTAAAGTACTTCTTTCCCCAGTGCCTCATTTCAGTTTCTTCAGATCACATTAAATCTGGTAGTATAACATGTGCCTAGAAGCTATTCTGTTTTAGCCTTTTTTTAAAGTAAACCTCTTTTCTTGCTGTTTGTTCCTCTTTTATAGTACCAGTTACTAACTTTTACTTAGTTTCACAAACCCAACTACTTAACTCCTTTCTTCGCGACCTTTTAAGGTAATATTTTCTCAAGTTTTTCGGATTCACTAGGCGTTAACGACCTACAAAAAAAAAAAAAAAAAAAAAAAAAAAAAAAAAAAAAAAAAAAAAAAAAAAAAAAAAAGATTCTTATACATATTGTCCTATTTTAAAATAACCTCTAGACTTCATTATTTCCTGAAAGCTCTACTTAGAAATACTTGTAACTTGCCTAAATTGTAATTCAGTGCAAAACAAAAAAAAAAAAAATACACGAAAATGTCTTGGCTGCATTTCTTTAAGACACATTTCTGCTCATGTGTATATGCTTACAACTTTATGCTTCGATACCGCTGTGACACCTTCAATGTACAACATAAAACTGTCCTTGGCCATAAATTAAAAAGTTCAAATTATAATGTTTAGCCCAATGATAATGTCTGAAGTCAATGTTTTAAGTGGAAAGAAATCATTAATTTCGTTCACATGCAGTAAAGAAAATGAATCACACTCAATCAGAAAATGTTTGTTCTGTTGTTAGATGCTCATACTTCCAATAGTTGGGACTCTGAATGTCCCTTCCTACACTAGATTTCACTAGATAGTTTCAGTACAACTATGAACCGCACTACTAATGGTCATCTATAGCAGCTCCACGCCATTCGAATTGATTCTTGAGTACTAGGGCGCAAGTTTGTCATTTCCCGTTACACAAAATATTACAAAAAACATCTTGCTCATGCTTTTACGAATGTTCCTCCTGCCAGTGCAGCTGCAACAACGTTGTCTGTCACTTCAGCGGCAACCGCTGAACAAAGCTATTTCTTTGATTCATTGATTGTTTACGGAATAATGCACGGGTGTGTAAAACATTAGTGGATGAGGTATCAGTTGTAATTTCATATTTTCTCCGGTTAGTGCCTTATGCACTGTGTAATCTCCCCCCCTCCCCCCCCCCCTTCTCTGTTGTTGCTACTGTCCACTATGATAGTCTGTTCTGAAGATTCAAGAGGAGTAAGATTTACAATAAACTTTTTTACTTAGTTTTTCTTGCACGGTTGGCTCCAGTTCCTCATGTCTAGACGTCTGATTCTTGAAGCTTTAATTCTCACATATTCGGTTCGATTGATCTAAATAATTTTGAAGAATGTCGTGGCAGAATTTTAGTTTTTACATTGATTTATTGTGTCATATTTTACAATATCACAATGTCTTTTGAATTTTCACATTAACTAACCCGAAATTACATTGTTCGCCCAAAATACAAAAATACGTACGATCACATCAGAGACAAGCTTACAACTCTCTCACTTTGCGGTACTAACAATATTCTAGAACGACTACAATTTTTCTTGACAAATGAATTTCTCTTAGTTCGATTGTTATTTCGTAAATGAATCCAGAAATAAACATAATAAACAGTACTACATTGCGTAATTAATAATAGAAATTTTAAGTGTGCCAAGTATGTCGTAGTTTCAAATGTTTCTAAAAAATCAGTTTTAACCGTACATTCAGAGCTAGTACATATCGATTGTAACAACAAAAATAAATTAATTCCTTTTCATACATTTTAGTTTGAAATATAACATACTGTGTATAAAATTATATGAAGTTTTTCAGAAAAACAGGTGTGATGATATTAACCTGTGCAAAATATTACTGATATCGACTACTACTGTTGAGGAAAAGTAATGCTAGAGGAGGGTGTCCCTTTACAACTGGAACCTTGAAGTTAGGAAGTAGGCTTACTTCAAGTACTATTTACCTCTAAGCTGCAAAGATGATTACATCATCCAGAACACACTTCTTTTTGGATGGTCAACAGTCCGAATTTGTTACCAAGAGACAACACCGCGCAGAAGTACATAAAGAGCGTGATTCCGGTTTCCGTTTCGAGTAAAGGAGTAGAACATGAGCACCTATAGGGTTTCAAAAGCGCCCTGTGTCAAGCTTAATGATTTACCCACAAAGATTTCTGGACTTTTATTTCACATTACGTAGAAGTACGTGGGGTTTCCATAAAGTAACTTACGTTTCAATGTAGCATGATACATAGGTCGGGGTTCTGTATCATCCCTATTTCGAAATGTACTGTTCTTAGACCGCCCCCAGCAATGACAGTGGAGAAAATTTTCTGCTGCTCGTTAATCTCTAATGGCCATTCAGAATAAATGCAGACTAAATCTAAATGGTCAAGTTACTGTTTTTGTTTGAGAAAAAATTTTCGTAATTTCAGTGGAGTTCTTTCTATTTATAGACAGTTAAATGGGCGAATATGTCATGAATTTTGCAGATTTGAAAATGAAAGGACGATCATTCATCATGAAAAACTAAGTTACCCACGAATTCATGTCTTAAGACTGTTGAAAAAACTGATTAAAATATGATTTTTTTTCAATATTGCAACTTTCTGCCCAATGTTGACGCATTTCTCGCACTGTTCGGGCTTTTTCAATAACTTTTCTAGCACTTTTCTGAACAATGCTGACTAAAGATACGCAGTTGCTTCGTTCAGCAGTCTTAAATGTTTGACGTCCCGTTTTGAAATATGCAACACGTCTGATGTATATATCTTCACTTACACAATCCTCTCTACATGCGGCATAAACCTCCCAATGATGCCAGCATTTATAATTGAAAGATGCCGAATAAATTTTGATAACAATATCAGATGTTACAAACATTTTCATTTCGCCAACGCCTTTGTCAGTTAAGCAAAGTTAGGATCAGAAATAGGCAAAAAATCAAACAAAAAAAAACTGGTACCAGAAAAAGGATTTGTTATTCACCTTCGAAAGAGGAGTAAAGAGGAATAAATATAGAAGGTAACAAGACTGTGCTGCGACAAACAAACTGATTATGGAGAAATTTGGTTGCGTTAATCATATATGGATTGGGTTATGTTTTGGGGCTAGGGAACCCTACAACGAATTTAGTAGCGCCTCTGTCGAAACAGTCCGAGACTAGTTTGCATAAACATGTAGAACGTAACAAAAGCGTAAACCACTCAATCAAACTCATTCCTTCTTTCTCCAATTTTAACTCGTTTTCACCGCATATTCGAGATATCACTTAAATTGTAAAAAAAAAAAAGATTTAGTATTCTACAAACTTTCTAAAATCTCGAAACACGAAGAAAGAAAGGCTAAACCATCTCAGAATATTGTGGCTAGCTACCCTGAGAGCAGAATAAAATTATTTCCCTAACACTTTAGGAAGTAGACTGGCCATTTCACAAAATCTTAAAAATCGTTTCAGAGCGAGACCCTCATTCAACTAAATGTGAAATGAGAAATAATGGAAAAATATTTCACAGATATAGGACTGTAGAATTGGAGCCCATGTCGTTTCCTGGTGGTTCAAATGGTTCAAACGGCTCTGAGCACTCTGTGGTCATCAGTCCCCTAGAACTTAGAACTACTTAAACCTAACTAACCTAAGGACATCACACACATCCATGCCCGAGGCAGGATTCGAACCTGCAACCGTAGCGGTCACGCGGTTCCAGAATGAAGCGCCTAGAACCGCACGGCCTCAAACGCCGGCTTTCCTGGTGGTAAAACATGAATCATATCCATAATTATGCATTCTAAACGAAATTATTGGTCTAAATTAAAACAATACTTCAGACTTCGCTTTCTTAAAAAAAAATTCAAGTTCGTTGACCTACGTACAGATAATCCACGAACCAGATAATCCACAACAGGATAATCGATAGTTTTGTCGTTATATACAAATGTCTAACCGCCTTACCGAGCTCGTAGAACTAGTTTATAGTTACAGAGCTTGTGCCTTTGTGGCGTTTTTGTTACATTCTCAGCATAGAATATAATGGATCTTAAGTGCAGTGGTAAGACAGACATAGCACACAACAGTATGTCAAGAATGTGGAGCAGGAGACATAACACACTAAAAATAAATAAATAAATGAACTCCCGGAAATTGTTTGACCTAGTGTATACGACATCTGTTCAGGATTGTGGGCGGCTATTTTCGCTGTAGACCACCACGCTGGTTTATTTCCGGACTGAATGTTACATAGATGGAACTCTCAGTAACGATGTGGCAGTCTGTACGCAATACGTGTCACAAGAAAACTGTAAGCGAGCTCTCCGCCACACGGCATGCGGCAACGAAGGGTGGGTGGGGGTGGGGGTGGGGGTGGGGGGAGGGGGTATTGCGGCGGAGCGGTGCTCACGACGCTGAGTGGTTCTGACGAGGAGCGAGAAGCGAAGAGCGAGGCGCTGCCCCGCCGCCAATTACTGCCGCCTCTTTCACCCGCCATTTGCACATCACATCAAGGGCCGGCGCCCTTTCAACTATAAATAAAGGCTCCGGCCATTTCAACACCACCGCCGCCCGCCGCCCTCCAGACGTACCGACGTCTCTCCCATTAATTGGCAGCCCATAATAGTTTCGTTAACTGGCAACCGGCGCGGCGCGGCATCCTCTGGCCCGCTGAGGGATGGGCGTGGAACAAAAAGGCGGACAGCGGGAGATGGTCGGCGCTGGCGGCTGCACAAGAGAGGAAGAGGACTGGGGGGGGTGGTAGAGGGAGGGGCAGGGGAGGGGGGGAGTGGAGAGGACCGCCGTAATGGGCTGGCACCGCGGCCGGGATAAGGAATCGACGAACAAGTGCGCGCCGCTGTTCCGCCCGTGGGCGTCGGGCTGTCAGGGCGCTGTTAGAGGCGCCCACGGACAACTGCGGCGCGTTTTGTCCGCCGCCTCTTCACGCGCCGCGGCTGCGTTTATAAATTAAGGTGTCTCGCGCAGCGCACGGCGCTCTTCAGGAGAAGCGAGAAATTGTTATCAGCTGCCAAACGTTTGACCGACGCCCTGAAAGCCCCAGTCCAAAGCTCGCCACGAGCGCATTAACCCCAGCAGTACCAAGGCACTTTCCATAACGTGCATTGCCAATGCGAGGGGTACTTTGTGCCAACCATGAAAAAAGATAAAATTCCTTAGTTGTTAATCTACATCTACATCTACATCCATACTCCGCAAGCCACCTGACGGTGTGTGGCGGAGGGTACCCTGAGTACCTCTATCGGTTCTCCCTTCTATTCCAGTCTCGTATTGTTCGTGGAAAGAAGGATTGTCGGTATGCTTCTGTGTGGGCTCTAATCTCTCTGATTTTATCCTCATGGTCTCTTCGCGAGATATACGTAGGAGGGAGCAATATACTGCTTGAGTCTTCGGTGAAGGTATGTTCTCGAAACTTTAACAAAAGCCCATACCGAGCTACTGAGCGTCTCTCCTGCAGAGTCTTCCACTGGAGTTTATCTATCATCTCAGTAACGCTTTCGCGATTACTAAATGATCCTGTAACGAAGCGCGCTGCTCTCCGTTGGATCTTCTCTATCTCTTCTATCAACCCTATCTGGTACGGATCCCACACTGCTGAGCAGTATTCAAGCAGTGGGCGAACAAGCGTACTGTAACCTACTTCCTTTGTTTTCGGATTGCATTTCCTTGCGATTCTTCCAATGAATCTCAGTCTGGCATCTGCTTTACCGACGATCAACTTTATATGATCATTCCATTTTAAATCACTCCTAATGCGTACTCCCAGATAATTTATGGAATTAACTGCTTCCAGTTGCTGACCTGCTATTTTGTAGATAAATGATAAGGGATCTATCTTTCTATGTGTTTGCAGCACGTTACACTTGTCTACATTGAGATTCAATTGCCATTCCCTGCACCATGCGTCAATTCGCTGCAGATCCTCCTGCATTTCAGTACAATTTTCGATTGTTACAACCTCTCGATACACCACAGCATCATCTGCAAAAAGCCTCAGTGAACTTCCGATGTCATCCACGAGATCATTTATGCATATTGTGAATAGCAACGGTCCTATGACACTCCCCTGCGGCACGCCTAAAAACACTCTTACTTAGGAAGACTTCTCTCCATTGAGAATGACATGCTGCGTTCTGTTATCTAGGAGCTCTACAATCCAATCACACAATTGGTCTCATAGTCCATATGCTCTTACTTTGTTCATTAAACAACTGTGGGGAACTGTATCGAACGCCTTGCAGAAGTCAAGAAACACGGCATCTACCTGTGAACCCGTGCCTATGGCCCTCTGAGTCTCGTGGACGAATAGCGCGAGTCCAGTACGGTACAGGTACGAGTCCAGTACCTGAAAATACCTTCTAGCACACTCTTAGCGGTAACAACACTCTTTCAACAAACTTTTTTACCGACCTTATGACCACCACAAAAATATATACAAATCAGATTTTGTTTATTATTGTTGGCGTTTACTGCCGGCCCTGGTGGCCGAGCGGTTCTAGGCGCTGCAGTCTGGAACCGCGTGACCGCTACGGTCGCAGGTTCGAATCCTGCCTCGGACATGGATGTGTGTGATGTTCTTAGGTTAGTTAGGTTTAAGTAGTTCTAAGTTCTAGAGGACTAATGACCTCGGAAATTAAGTCCCATAGTGCTCAGAGCCATTTGAACCATTTTTTTTTTTTTTTTGGCGTTTATTCTCAACATCTTTTTGAAGAGTCTGATTTATAACTAAGGCCGTCAACCTGGCAACACTGTATACAACCTTAATTGGGAAAGTAACATCTGCTAGTGAGACTTAAATTCTTGGGTCGTTTAACCAAAAATATAAAGCATGTGTGGAATCTGGTAGAAGAATTAATAAAAAATAATAAACACTTTTTCAGAATTCTTAAATATAAAAGACTGACTAGTTCACAATACCTTCGAAAGGTGAGCATTAAGTGTCCCCCGCCCCCGTCCCCCTTCCTACTGCGTGTCTTAATGGAAAATGTTGTCCAGTCTCCGCTGTCCCGAGTCTCAGCTGTTCGCTGAAAATCCCATCTTTCGTTATTGCTCTCTTGCTTATTGTCCAGCTACAGACAGTAGAACAGCACAATACGACACAACTGCAGTTGATAAATGTTCCCTGTTTACTGTTTTACCTACGAAAAACACTGCGAGATTTCCACATTGGGTATACAGAACACATTAAAGACTGCACACATAACATCAACAATAGTCACACACATACACAATACAGGACACTAATCTGGAAAAGTAGAAAAAAATATCCAAGTACTGACTCAATAAAGCACACAAAATGGAACTTCTGAATAAATTGGAGATACAGTATATTCAATCACAAAAATATGAAGACAAAACATTAAGTGAGAAACTGGAAAGCGAATCAGTGAATTTCTTCATATCCGTTGACAATATACTTAAATAAAAATAGTGACAGATTGAAGTAAGTACCGTTGTAAATACACTCCTGGAAATGGAAAACAGAACACATTGACACCGGTGTGTCAGACCCACCATACTTGCTCCGGACACTGCGAGAGGGCTGTACAAGCAATGATCACACGCACGGCACAGCGGGCACACCAGGAACCGCGGTGTTGGCCGTCGAATGGTGCTAGCTGCGCAGCATTTGTGCACCGCCGCCGTCAGTGTCAGCCAGTTTGCCGTGGCATACGGAGCGCCATCGCAGTCTTTAACACTGGTAGCATGCCGCGACAGCGTGGACGTGAACCGTATGTGCAGTTGACGGACTTTGAGCGAGGGCGTATAGTGGGCATGCGGGAGGCCGGGTGGACGCACCGCCGAATTGCTCAACACGTGGGGCGTGAGGTCTCCACAGTACATCGATGTTGTCGCCAGTGGTCGGCGGAAGGTGCACGTGCCCGTCGACCTGGGACCGGACCGCAGCGACGCACGGATGCACGCCAAGACCGTAGGATCCTACGCAGTGCCGTAGGGGACCGCACCGCCACTTCCCAGCAAATTAGGGACACTGTTGCTCCTGGGGTATCGGCGAGGACCATTCGCAACCGTCTCCATGAAGCTGGGCTACGGTCCCGCACACCGTTAGGCCGTCTTCCGCTCACGCCCCAACATCGTGCAGCCCGCCTCCAGTGGTGTCGCGACAGGCGTGAATGGAGGGACGAATGGAGACGTGTCGTCTTCAGCGATGAGAGTCGCTTCTGCCTTGGTGCCAATGATGGTCGTATGCGTGTTTGGCGCCGTGCAGGTGAGCGCCACAATCAGGACTGCATACGACCGAGGCACACAGGGCCAACACCCGGCATCATGGTGTGGGGAGCGATCTCTTACACTGGCCGTACACCACTGGTGATCGTCGAGGGGACACTGAATAGTGCACGGTACATCCAAACCGTCATCGAACCCATCGTTCGACCATTCCTAGACCGACAAGGGAACTTGCTGTTCCAACAGGACAATGCACGTCCGCATGTATCCCGTGCCACCCAACGTGCTCTAGAAGGTGTAAGTCAACTACCCTGGCCAGCAAGATCTCCGGATCTGTCCCCCATTGAGCATGTTTGGGACTGGATGAAGCGTCGTCTCACGCGGTCTGCACGTCCAGCACGAACGCTGGTCCAACTGAGGCGCCAGGTGGAAATGGCATGGCAAGCCGTTCCACAGGACTACATCCAGCATCTCTACGATCGTCTCCATAGAATAGCAGCCTGCATTGCTGCGAAAGGTGGATATACACTGTACTAGTGCCGACATTGTGCATGCTCTGTTGCCTGTGTCTATGTGCCTGTGGTTCTGTCAGTGTGATCATGTGATGTATCTGACCCCAGGAATGTGTCAATAAAGTTTCCCCTTCCTGGGACAATGAATTCACGGTGTTCTTATTTCAATTTCCAGGAGTGTATATGTAAGGAAATAACGATCCAGATTATTATGATAAATACGCTCTCCACGAAAAAGCCGTATATTATAAAGCGGCACTACCTAAAGCGTTCTCGCGGTAGACTATATGTAAAAATATCCTTGTAGCTTTTTTCTTTCTTCATACGTATGCTGTTTTCATTGCGTACTGCACACAGAAAATTGTCTGTGATGTTTAATATGTCTCAATTTCTGAGCAAGTACGCCGCAATAAAACTGTAAGTAGAAGTTCTTTCCAAATTCACCATTGACTCTAACAAAGATCTACCTTTAATTAAAAACTGTTTGCTTTTTTATTCATTACAGTACGGACAAGAGAACAAGACAGCACCTCACACATCGATAGTAAAACGAATAAACGGCGTAACACACGAAAAAAACACACTAATAGAAATCATTTCCCGAAACACGTCGTTCCGTATACAATAAAAGGAAAATATTGACTGGTAACAGAAAGTTATTTTGTAAACAAATCCATTTTTTTACAGTCCAGTCGTTTCTAATGGATGTAACAAATAAATGGTAATATATCTTTCAAGTTGTTGAAATTTGACTTGTTACCTCCCCCCCCCCTCCCCCTCCCCCCCTCCACCCACTGGGAAGCTATCTTATGCAGTGGTACCTTCTGTCAGTACACATTGGAAATCAGATTAATCAGTTATAGGAATTTGCACTATAGCTGCAATAGTCTGGAACCTTGACTAATCCGGTTAGTTGGTTGATTTGGGGGAAGGGACCAAACAGCGAGGTCATCAATCTCATCGGATTAGGGAAGGATGGGGCTGTAAGAGGGCCGTGTCCTTTCGTAGGAACCATAAAGGCATTTGACTGAAGCGATTTAGGGAAATCACGGAAAACCTAAATCAGGATGACAGGACGCCGGTTTGAAGCGTCGTCCGTCCGAATGCGAGTCCATTATGCTAACCACTGCGCCACCTCGCCCGGTGACTGACCTGGCCTATGTGCCGTCCTCATTATGCTCGTACTGCTAGAAGATCTTCACTGAATCCCTAATACTGCATACTTCCCAATCGTTATAGTGTATTGAGAAAGTCTCGACAGTTTTCTAGTCATTTTTATTCGTAAACAAAACGAAATCAAAATTTAATAACCAGTTAACGAATCACAAAGCAAACTCAATTCATTTTCTTTCCAATTTTTTCCCCTTATTGCTATTTCATTCTCCTTGTCGCAAATGGGCGCGGGGTGGTCTGTCAGCGATTACAAGTAGCCGCTCTTCAGCCAAATGAGAGTAAAAAGTTGAAAACGAAGTGTAAAACTGAAAACAGCAGTTGACAAAATGAATGTTTGACATAACAAAAACACATAGATTCAGTTGCATAATTTAAAATATAAAAGGTGTATTTGTTGATTAATTAAAATAGCAACACACATGAAATGGCAAATGAATGTTTCACAAGAGATAAGATAATGGGACAGTTACATAAGTTAAAAACGTAAAAAGCCAGTGTGTCGACATTAAAGTACATACATAGATGAGTTAAGCAATGAGTGGACCTAGACTACCAGGAAGAGGGGTATTATGGGAATTTAACAGCTGAGGTAGTGCGTAAGAGGTGGTTTGTATGGGCGTATGTTTAGAAGAGGAATTCGAGAGAGTGAAGAGAGATGCCGTTCCATATCAAGCCTAAGGATGTGGGTGGGGAGGTGTGGAGAGGAAGGAAGCCCTGACCAGGGAAGGTGGGTGGGTCTTTTTAGATCTGGTAGAATGGATATATATCAGGACGGTTTTCACGATCGGATAAGGAAAGGCTATTAACGTTTAGTTGGGAGAGGATGTGGAGAGGATGGAGAGGCAGCGTTGGGGGAATATGGTGGTAGAGGCGTGATAGCCTAACAGTAGCAGTGAGCAGGGAGGACATTAGGGGATGGGTAGCGTAGAATTTAGGGTAACATAGGATAATTGGTGGTGCTCAAGATGGAAGAGGAGGGGAGTTTTATAAGTTGGTAGTGGATGAGGATGAGGGAGGGTAAGCGGATGCAAAAGACTATGCGGTGTGCATGGCGTTCGAGGATCTGTAGGGCGTGATAAAAAGATGGAGGGGGTTTCTTTCCTACTCAAGAAGACAAATATAAATGAAACCTGTCGAACGAAGCAAAGCTATTTAGTTAAGCTTTTAATACAGAAAGCAAAATCAGAAAATCGGTATTTCCTAACCAATTAAGTTTAAGATTAGTTTGTATTTGTAAAGGTAAGATTGCAACACTGAATTCTGTCATTGACGTAAACTTCAGGAAATACTTCTGTCACTGAGATAAAAAAAACTGACACCTCCATTTATTGGTTCTCTGGTGTACTATAAAACTAACAGCGCCATCTCTTTTGTGTACTACGTCATGGTGATCGTGTCACCGAGGTAAACAACTGTACTACTTAGCTGAGCAGCCTATAAAAAATTTGAATTAAGTTTTCTTTGTGATCCTATTTTGATAACATAAAGCCTACGTACTCAAAGATATGATCATGTTAACTATGAAAATCTCATGAACATTTGCGTAGCAGTTTTGGAGATTTGCATGTTCAAACAGACAGACAGAGTTTTTGAAAATAATCTTATCGTATTCTGTTACGCTCCCTACATTACCCACAATCAGTTTTGCCAAATATATTCTATGTACAAACAAAACTGTTTACAGTTTTATTGTTAGTATAGACAATATACTTCCATTAGATACTAACGTTAGAAAGGAAACTGTAATATACCCATTATATTTTAAGTAGCCTGTTTATATGTTTGTACGTTGGCAGCGCTATAGACTGCATTAATATCACTGACAGCGCTCTGCGCCCTTGGTAAGAGACTCTGTGGTTGGACAGACTCACAGTTAGAAGTTAATAGTTAGCAGTGATGGAGGTTAGCAATGTCAGCGTGAGCGGACGGTTTGAACATGTGTCTTTCATGGAGTTTTAATATTGGTTGTAAATGTGTTGTAAAATGAAGATTGATGTATCTGCTAATGTTTGGACAGTGGAATTATTGATATATAATTTTCGGGAACTGGATGTCACGTGATTATGGTAAAATCTCCTAAATACATTGTTTGCTCTGCAACAAAATCATTCCTTTGCTAACCACATGCCTATTAGTAGTTAGAGCCTGTAGTAGTTAGAATCTTTTTATTTAGCTGGCTGTAGTTGCTGCTTGCTGTTATCGCTGTAGTTCGAGTAATGAAGATTGTCTATGAGGTAAGTGACTTATGAAATGTATGGGTTATTGTTAGGATTTCTTCTAATTCAGGTCCTTTCTTTTGTATTAACTACTTGCAGTCAGATTGCGTTGCGGTTGTATATTGTGGGTCATAAATGAATTTGATAAGTTTGAGTTGTATTTGCCAGGAAAAATTCTGTAGGTCAGTGTTGAAATGATAAAAACAAACAAAGAGACTAAGTTCAGTTTCACTCAGCAGTTTTAGAAGGTTAAGTTGAATTCAGCAATTTAAATAAAAACACAGAAACTTCAATATATTGAAAGTGGTTGTTTATAATTTGCCAACTTTAATAGATTATGTTTCACACATCTGGTGCTCGCGAACAATCTTTGCTGTTATATCTCCATCTACTGTATATTCATTCATGTTTCTGCTGTTCTAGTTCATCTTGGCCAAAATCTTTGCACCGAGAGTGGGCTCGGCCAATGTGGACTGAGAGCGCTGTTATAGCTAATTTGAAGCGGAACAAAGACTTTTTTCTATCTTTACCGTTCGCCTCTCTTCTGGAGTGCAGACGTTATGTGTAATATGGTGTGCTAGTGGGCGTGGCTGCATTTCATGACATGATACAGAGAACTGTACACAAAATTTTTCCATACAAAATAAGGTAATGTTTCTCCATACATTTCTAGGGGACGCAAAATCAGCTAAGTTGCAAAATCCGTGCAGTTTGCGCATCAATTTACTTATTCTTACGTACATAAGCCTTCGAGTAAACCCATGCGGAACACACAAATTCATTTCGAAAACTTGGGTCTAAAAATTTGACGTTAAGTTTAAATGTGTTTTGCGTGTTGATTTTATGACAACTCGTACGGGTGTCATGATATATTGTGAAGTATTAAATCTTCAGTTGTGAAGGTATCCTTTACTGTTCAGGAACGTTATATATTGTGCAGTACTATATAGTCAACTATAAACTTAACTGTAATGTTCAGAAACTTTGGACACAGTGTCATTGACCACAACCAATAGATTCAAAATTTCGATATACATTTACGTAGAAAATGTATGTTTTTGAGAAATTTCATACGCTTCCAAAGATTTTCGTAAGTTCGAGTGGTTTGAATAACCTGTTTCGTAATAAATCAGTGTTTGTGATTACAGTTATCGAAATAAGTAACATAACGTGACACATTAATTCTCTCATTTAGAGGAAGCGTATATTTTGTGCATCTGTCCTAAATTAACGCTGCCGATACTGTCAAATTTTTTAGTGACGATAACCCAAAATGGTTTTAGAGGAACTGTAAAACATGCACCAAGTTTTCTGTTGTCATAATAGATATTTCCTTTTTGGCTGTAAATCACTTTATTTCCCAAATGCTATTGGTAATACCTGTAGCATACCAGTCTCATAATTTAAAAGTGAAACAGCAACCTTTGTACAAAATTATTTGTTTGCTATTCTGTAAAATATTGCACCAGTATAAGCTATTAGTTAACTGTTCTGTAAAATATTGAACCAGACATAGTGCAACCCCTCTCCCGGGACCCCTTGATACAGAGGCATCAACGCTAGACGCTAGCCCCTAGGACACGAGCTGAAGACGAAGCCCCACTCATGACAGAAATATTACATCTAATGGCAACAAACAGAGACAATGTGTCAGATGTGCATCCTACTGTGTGTAGGGTTCATACAAGGGATTTTTTAGATTACGCTACTCTCCAGACAATATAGATAAAAGTAGCTGTAGGAACCCCGGAAGTATCAATGTAAGTCCAAAGAAATGACTCCTGCACATGGGAGTGTTAAAATCCTAGTGGTTAACTGCCGAACTATTCGTAACAAAGTGTCCAGAGTTTGAAGCGCTGCTAAAAAGCACTAAAACTCACGCAATACTAGTCGCAGAGAGGTGGTTAAAACCTTAAGTTGACAGCAGTGATGTCTTCGGACAAAATTTAAGCGTTTACGGACAGGATATATAAATGGGAAGTGGAGGTGGTTTATTTGTCGCAGTACACAAGAAATGCAAATCCACCGACACAGAAGTTAAAGTTGTATGTGAGATTGTTTGGACAATACTCAGTATCAATGGTGGGCATAAAATGATAATAAGGTCCTTCTAACGACCATCAGACTCACATCCTGATGTAACCGGACACTTTACAGGAAACCTCATTTCGCTTATACATGTTCCCTAATCATACTGCAATCATTGGAGGAGACTTTCATCATCCAACTATCTATTGTATTGGGGTAATTACAATTTTGTTAGTGGTGGATATGACAGTACATCCTAGACACATTGCTAAATGCCTTCTCTGAAAACTACGACAGATAGTTCGCAGCCCCACTCATGATGATGATGTTTGGTTTGTGGGGCGCTCAACTGCGCGGTCATCAGCGCCCGTACAAAGTCCCAATTTCTACACAGTCCATTTTCTGTTCACAATCCAATCTAGTCACGCTCGCAAATGATGACGATGATGAAATGATGAGGACAACACAGCCACCCAGTCCCCGGGCAGAGAAAATCGCCAACCCGGCCGGGAATCGAACCCGGGACTCCTTGATACAGAGGCAGCAACGCTAGACGCTAGCCCCTAGGCCACGAGCTGTGGACGAAGCCCCACTCATGACAGAAATATTACATTTAATGGCAACAAACAGATCTGACCTCTTTGAGGAGGTCCACATCACAACTGGTGTCAATGACCATGAGGCACTGGCAACAAAGAATACCACAGTACAAAGGAAAACTAAAGCAAGTGAAAAATTTGTATGTTCATCAAACCAGCCAAAGAAGTAGCAGTGTCATATCTCAATGAGGAACTTGAAACTTTTAGCACAGGATAGGAGCAGGTAGAGGAACTGTGGTTAAAGTTTAAAAGAATCATGCACTGGACGGATGTGTTCCCACTAGAATGATACATGATGGGAGAGATACTGCATGGTATACAGTCACTGTAAAGGAACTTTTAAAGAAACAGAGGCTACTACGTAATGGGTATAAAACAAAGCATACGGCTGCAGATAGAGACATGCTGAATTAAACGCGTTTGACAGTCAGGAGCGAAATACTCGAAGCCTTCAGTGACTACAGTAGGAGAATTTTGTCGAAAGATCTTTTACAAAATCCAAAGAAATTCTGCTCCTATGTAAAGGCTCCTAGTGGCACCGAAATTAGTATCCAAACACTCATGGACAAAACAGAAACTAAAACTGAGAGTGGCAAAGCAAAAACAGAATAGCTTAAGTATGTTTTCTAATGTCCCTTTAAACGGAAAACGTAGGAATATTGCTACAATTGAATTCTCGTACCACTGACAAGATAAGTGAAATAGATATTAGTGGCAGTTGCGTTGAGAAACAGCTGAAAATGTTAAAACTGAAAAAAAGCCCCAGAGCACGGTGGAATCCCCTCGAACGAGAAACCATGCCCAGTAGGCTTAAGAAGGCACAGGTCACAATTGTCTGCAGCGAGGGTAGCAGAAGTAATCTACAAAACTATCTACGAATATCCTTGACATCCATTTGTTGTAGAATCTTAGAACATATTCTGAGATCAAACATAACGAGATATCCCAAACAAAACGTTCCGCTCCATGCCAATCAGCATACATCTCAATTTCCGAAAAGCATTACCAATATACTCTTACTGTCAAAAGTACGACCGTATGGGGTATCAAGCGAAATTCGTGACTTGATAGATGACTTCTGGATAAAAAGGACAAAGCCTGTTGTCTTGGATGGAGAGTCACTGACAGATGTAGAAGTAGCTCCGGGTGTATCCTAGTGAAGTGTGTTAGCTTCCTTGCTGTTCATGTTGTATATTAATGACCGCACGGACAATATTAATATTAACCTCAGAATTTTCGTAAATGATGAAGTTATCTACAATAAAGTGCAGTCTCGACGAAGCTGCACATATACATATTCAATCAGACTTCGATAAAATTTCAAAGTGGTGCAAAAATTGGTAACTGGCTTTAAATGTTCAGAAATGTAAAACTTTACATTTCAGAAAACGCAAAAACATAGTAAACTATGAATGTAATATCACTGAGTACAGTTGGAATCGGTAAACTCATACCAATACCTGGATGCAACAGTAGGGACATGAAATAGAAAGACCACGTAGGCTCAGTCGGGCATAAAGTAGGTAGCAGACTTCCGTTTATTGGTAGAATACTAGGAAAATGGAGCCAGTCTATCACGGAGACTGCTTACTCGGTCGAGCCGTCGTAGAATACTGCTCAAGTTTATGGGTCCCGTACCAAATTAGGAGTAGCAGAGGACATAGAACGTGTACAGAGAAGAGCAGTATGAGTGGTCACAGGTTTTTTAGACCCACGGGTGAGCGTCACAAAGATGTTGACAGAACTGAACTGACAGATTCTTGAAGATAGACAGAAGCTATCACGAGAAAATCTACCAACGAAGTTGCATTTATTTCATCTACCTGTGCTGATATATGTGTCTGTTAATATTGCTGCAGTGGTACATTTCCTTCTTTGAAAACATTGGTGGCATTAATTGTAAATTGTTTACTTTCACTGAAACGCACAATTAGGAGGATAGTACGGAGGAATTCGTCAGCAGTGCCTCATTCGATGATACAGACTTTCTCATTTTGGATCCCTTTTTCTCCCTTCGGTCTCCTCGAACAGGAATCGGTCAAATAAAACCTGTTATAATACTTGAGGCCATACTTACCGCCAGCATTATTTTCGGCGAATAGTAAGATTATCGAAGTAAAAAGAGATAGTAAACTAGTTCTATCGTTTTCTCTGCCGCATAAACAGCCTCTAAATAGAGGCGGTTAGAAAAGAACCTGGTTTATTTATAGTTTTCCAATCAATCCATTCGCATAATCCAGCCTTCAATCAAATCACTGGTATCCCATTGACTTTATGCTAGAATGGCAGCACGAATTAAATTTGCCATGAGCATCGCGAAACATTGGTGTCCAGCATGTCTGAATTGTAAAATTTCATTTCCTTGATTCCAGGGAAAACATCCGACCTGAGAGCCACCTGTAAGCATTGCGAGTTGCGGCATCATTAACTTGGTTGTCCGATTCGTTTGGTTGTTGTGGATCAGCTAGAATAATGCGGACGGCAGCCAGCTAAAGCAGTCATTCTGATTTAGTTGGAGCTTCACTTTCACCGGGACTTTTACCCAGTAGCAAGTTCAAATGGTTCAAATGGATCTGAGCACTATGGGACTTAACATCTGTGGTCATCAGTCCCCTAGAACTTAGAACTACTTAAACCTAACTAACCTAAGGACAGCACACAACACCCAGTAGCAAGTTATTCCAATATGTCTTGGATGGAGCATGACTCAATGAGGTCTTCAACTGTGATTAGCATCTACGGCACACAAGCAAACGAATATCCGCTGCAAATCCCGGTGGAAGTATCGTTTTGGGCAGTCAAATGACCTTTTTCTACCTGATTATGGCTGAATTTTTTTCTGGCAGGTATCACAGAAACTGTTTACTTACTTGAGCGTGTCTTTGCACATCATTGACAAGTCTAGAGGAATGTGCGTCCACCGTCTCGATCGGTGTCGCCAGAAAAATTTGTTCTTTGGCATCTGCACGTTCTGCATTGCGCTGCTTTCCGTAAACTTCTTTACATCGCTTGCGGCATTTAGCTGATCTTGCGGGCATACTTGCTTCCGATTCCTGTTGAAGCTTTTTTGTCGTTTTTGTTGCTCCTTCTCTAGGCTTGCGTTACGTGACTGTTCCCTTGGCCATCGAAGAAACTGTCGCTAATGCACTATCCGCTATTCATGTTATTTTGTTAGTCCAAACTATTGTGATCGGGGTCTAACAAGGATCAGGAACAACTCGAAGAAACAGCAGACACTGGCAGACCAGCCATGGTCCGTTAACAGCGGTTAGGCGAGTGTGAACGTGATAGTAACAAGAGGAATATGGAGACGTCACGGTAGAGTAACAAAAGTTCAAACGAGTGATCCAAAAGCGAAAACGCCTGAAAAGCATTCTGATACAACCCGCATAACATGCCGGTCCTGCAGGACGGCGTCCTCAATCCTTTCCCCCAACCCCCCGCGCCGCTAACCCTCACCACATCAATGTGAGCTAGATGGACCAGAAAGATAAGAAAGTGAGTTAACAGTACAGTCTCATCCCCATCCAGAATTTCACGGCTCTAGGTCGCTGGAAGTTAGGTTGAAATCAGCTGCAAAATTTGTACCGAGCAGACAACCAGATAAGAAATGGGCATAATAAATGTGTTACCAAGTGTTCTACGTCACGACACAGCACATTATTCAGTTTCGTAGAATCGTTGACATTGTTCTTGTAAGAATTTATTTTATGGTGCAACATTGAAATAACAGTTGTGTTTCGGTCCTTGTGACTATGTCCAAAGACCACAGCATGTTCAAATTTCGCTTCAATAAAACAAATCTCATTTTCCACTCCAAACACATAATCCGATACATAATGCATCATAACTGCATCCAGTGTTTATTATTACACCTCGTCGATATTAAGGTCCTAAAAAAAACGTAAACTGGGTACCTCACTTAGAGAAGGAAGGCGTGCCAAACTTGTAGTCCCTCAGACATCCTAAAAAGGCAAAAAGTTTCTGCTGGTTACCTAAAGTTTGACTGGCTTATTAAAAGCTCCTTTCAGTCTAGGTTCCACTTATTGTGGATTTTTTACAGTACTGAAAGGCGTTGGTTATTAACTTGAGGACAGGTTTCATAACTCATATCGGATTAACCTTCGACTTGTTAATAGACCTGTTCGGTCAGAGATATAACTAGTATATTTTGGACTTGAATGTATGTTTTGTTTTCTTCTCCAAGAATCTGCACAACAATAGTTTTTTGAATCCTTCTTAGCTATTATTAAAAATCTTACTAGACGTTTCAGAGTAAATTTGTAAACACGACTGACTGGGAGAGGCACGAGGAATCTTTCAGCCAAGTTTGGCAGTGACTGCTATTCTTGGGTGCTCTCTGGTCCAAACGATCTTATGAGGAAAAGCGGACTGGCGAACAGTTAAGCCTGTGACTGTTGTTTGCTGGACGCCAGAGGGAGAGAACACCGGGGAACAAGCAGGTATATGCATTAACTGAGAATCTGGTAGAAGTTGATAATGTCTTTTGCGGGTATCTCAGAGTGTTGTTTGAATACTAGTATCATGGTATTCACGTGCCACTTGGCTTGCATAAAACTTCTGAATCTATAAAAGATAGGAATCTTTCCTTTTATTTCTGCACTTTCCTTCCGTATGAGGCCAGTTGTGTGCTCTGATACGGTTCCCATGTTTTTCTCGATCCGACAGGTTCGCTTTCCCCTTTGGTTTGGATTAAAGTTACTTATCTGGCGCGATAGTCTCTCTAAATCTATTCTTTGTAGAAGATAATTACATTTCTTTTTGTTTTTATCCTTTTCTTTCTTTCACATTTCAAATTTTCAGCTTCTTTCAAATATGTTCTTTTCGTATTTTATCCATTCTTTTCCATCACTTCACCACCCTGAAATTTCTCATTTCTATTCGTTGTGTTTTTTTTTTTTTTTTGTCTTTTGGTCAATACCCACGATTCTGTTCTGTATAATAGGGTTCTCAATGTGATCGTTTCAAAAAAATTCCTTTCGAATACTTTCCGTGCTTTATGCTTTATAGTTCTATTACTTGTTCCATAAATACTTCCAAATCTTTTAAAAATGGAACACAATATTATTCACTGGATACAAAATAAAAGACATTTGGCGGGGTATGATAACCACGACTATGCTGAATACTAAAAGAGAACTCCTTAACACATAAAAATGTACAAAAAAAGGGTGCAAAATGACTAAATTCAATGTTATAGCAATTCCGTTTAAGCAACTCAGAATTGGTTTCACCTAATTGTACTTCCATATGAAGTGGACCAAGACCATGTATTAAGATATCTCACATGAATTTTGGGAGAAACTATCTTAGAAAGCTCTATGAAACAATGCATAAGATACTAAATTCCATTATCTATAGGCTCACTGAAACGACTCAATCAGAGCCGTTTCATTAACCGCACATTTAGTACGCATCTTTATGCTTGTAGTGACGATTTTATATCGCACAGTACGCTGTCAAGTTAATAACGAGCCTCTGGAAGAGTGATGAGCCAACTTGTTAATTTATTTCGTCCAAACGAGTCCTCCCATTTCCCTTGTATCTTATGAAAGTTCATGCATGAGTGAATGAGTGTAGCCGGCCTGGGTGGCCGAGCGGTTCTAGGCGCTACAGTCTGGAACTGTGCTACCGCTACGGTCGCAGGATCGAATCCTGCCTCGGGCATGGATGTGTGTGATGTCCTTAGGTTAGTGAGGTTTAAGTAGTTCTAAGTTATAGGGGACTGATGACCTCAGAAGTTAAGTCCCATAGTGCTCAGAGCCATTCGAACCATTTTTGAATCAGTGTACGTGGAATTCGAATGTTTCCGCAGGCAACGAGTTAGCATACATTGTGGATAGCCCTTGCCCAACTAAACTAGTGGAAGGTTAGGCAGAGCACGAAAGGAGAGAGTAAATTGAGAGATACTCGTTGTTGGGGCGTGATGGCCAGATATAACAGAATCTCTGCCCTCCACCTATCCGATGGAGATACTGTTTTCCGGTCAAGCGCCATGTTCGCCACTGTGAATGCGCACTGGTAAATTCACAGATGAGCTGTATTTGTATGTGGTAGACTAGTTTTCTGAAGCACTTAGTTCATTGTATTTCAGCTTCATTTATGTTACAGAAACGTTCTGGGACCCCACGTTTCGATTCTTTTATTTAATTTCGTACGTTGAGATCGTGAGTGCATTGTTCAGACTTGAGCTACCACCACGTGTGTCTTTAGCCCGATGCACTAAGCATAGTGAGCTCTCCTTTCTTGCTGATTTGTTCATTTATTGCCCATGCATCTTGTGGAGAATATTATGCGAAATTCAGTGCAATTACATTCGGTGAACCTGTGTGACTGACGTAAAGAACTTTGCACTTCGGACTCCATGTGTACGTGATCTCGTAACTTCCAGATAATATTGCTACGAATTTTGTATCGTGTGAAAGAGTGGCAATATCAAATACATACATGCATGGAGAACTATTATTCATCGACTAATTTTTGTTTTTACGACATGTTTGCCACCATGTTTCTTCAATGAGGTGTTATCTCTGTTCAGTCTTTGCTTGCTTGATGAAAGTAAATCATAAAATTAATCGTTGCATGGTCTTTCTCTGTAATCAAGTGATCCATGAGTCACGTTTTGCAACTCTGGCGTCTCGTCCCTGAGGATGATTGCAGTCACAGTGGTCAAATGCAGCCTCACTGATCCAGCGTTATATGTATTAAGGCACATCTTAATTAATTAATTGATACGAACGAGTGCCCCTGTCTGCACGGTAAAAATACTGTTTGACAAATGTGTTTCACAGTGTTGGCGTCGACCATCCAATATTTTGGCCTGAATAAATTGTCACCAATCATGATGAAAGAATTTTGGCATCTCTGGAAACAATTTTAACACGACCCATACCATCTTTCATCCAGACACATGCACGTAATACCTATGATAAATGTACATAGAACAATGATATGACTTTAAACGAAAGAAAATAACTACGTGATAAGTGACGTACTGTTAGATAAAGCCTTGTGTGATTTCCACAACATTACCTTCCCTTACATGCTTATTTATATTTTCGTTATCCATTTTGCTACACCTTTGCTCATTCATTTGTTGGGGCGTATTCGAGTATTTTAATGTTTTGATAGTATAAGCGTGCTAAACAGTGAATTTGACATAACTTGAGGCGCTCGTTTTTCGTCGATATATATTCACGAAAATCAAACCCCTTTATTTAGCGTCCCAGCCAAGAAGTGTAATAGCAAATGTAACACCCCTCTCAGTACCAACACGCATAAATGTTTCCTCATTAAACTGCATTCTTCATGCGAAAGCGGAATAAATACAGTCAAAAATACGATTGCAAACTGAGCTAATGAATTGCAACTCCAAACGAAATAGTTTCAACCATGCTACGTGATGAAATGAATTAAAACAATGTGTAACACCAAACCACGTGAGTAAGCTCAAAAGAGTTTACCATGTTATGCTCACGAGTTCCCGACATAGAGTACCTGACTGTTCACAAAATTTTGTGGTCGCCTAGCTGGCTAGTGGTGTGGAGGGCTAAATCATTACTCGCCACCAACTGCAGTTCAGCGGCGTTAAAAGGGAACGCTACATCTTCGATTGACCCTGCATTTTCTGTTAACCCCCAACAACCAGAGGTGCTAACTCTCTGGTGATTTGCGGAACTTAAAAGAGACTACTTCATTCATCCAGTCACCCAGAGAGGTTCAAGGTTCGGAATGTGCATCTGAAAGATGTTATTGCATATTAAATCAATACGTTTCCCTTCACATTTTTCCTCCAGAGGCTCGTCATAGCAGTAGAATGCTAAATACCGTGCAGAAAATCTTATGGAATGTGATTGACATTATCGTTTTAACTTTTTCCTCTCACACAAATTGCCGCCTTCATTGATTAATTTCTAATTCTTTTCCTTGTGTGATGTGCCATGCATTAAAGCTATGAGATCCACACCAAATGAAAGATTTCACAGGATTTATCTTTCTCGGACAGCTAAAACTGCTGATGTATCAGGTATATAAGTATACATCAGCAGTTTTCTCAGTTTTAGTTGTCTATTTCTATTCATCTTACTGTGAATGAGTCACACTGGCTTTAACCGAGGTAGGAAATTTTTCAGTAGGACCACTATAAATTATAAAGAAATGTGAATGAACAGTGTTATTGTTATTCTTTATTCTTCAGAATCTCGAGTATTCCAAAGTCAGAATGAGTCACAACGACCACTGCAAGAATCAAGTATGAAAATCAGAACTGAAACAAGTAATGTTGAAACATAAAAATTTCTACTGTAAATGGTGTTTTATGATTGATTTTGTTACTGGACGTGCTGGTAATCAGGTGCTGAACGGTTATATGGCAAGGTCGCAATGACATCATGGGGAGAAGTTCCAATTTTGGTGGGATGATAGGTCAATTGGGCTACCTCCACTAGCCTAACCCCCTCCACTCCCCCCTCCCATCACCTCCCCCAGAAAATAGAGGGAAGAACCTCCATCAAGTGTGTTCACCACAAGGTCTGGTGTCCAGCTGACCTACTACACAGTACCACCACCAGAGGGCGCCATCGTCCCTCCCATGATGTAATCCAAGATGGCGGTCTGGAGGGGAAAAATGGCAGGAAAAGGACTCAGCCTGTTCTGGGCTGCTGTAGAGAGGAAGGAGTGTACTTTATTTATTGTTGTAACATATTATTTAGGGATGGATTTGACATAGAATATTTATTACACTGATACAAAACACTCTCCCTGATGTGCTTGGGGTTACAATACACAGATTACAGACCTCATACTACTCGTAAATAAAGCAGTACACTGATGTACAAGCACTCAAACAACTCATAAATTACTAAAAAAGGCAGGACACAGCATACAGACCTGCAAACTACCTGTAAATTGTCAAAAAATAATGCATTTGTAACGCTATGCAAACACGCTCACATCGCTTAGACAGACAAAAATAATGCAGTGCACAAACATTTACTGCACGTAAAAAACACTTTCGTAGTATCATCAACTACATTGTATCAGAGACTCCAACACTGGCTTGCATTGATGCCGCCATGAGCCACTGCCACTGCTGATGGCAGCCAGCTGGTGAAAGTCACATATACAGTTAGAGTTCTTCAAGTGTTTTACTGACATCACAGAACTCCAATGTGCACACACATTGCCCCCGTAAAGTGATCACACGGCCATTCTGCAAGCATGAGATGGCGGCATCCCTTTCATACTTGATACCTGAGAAACTCCTGTCGAAATACGTGTTCACCTAAGCACCGTTGCTAGTGTGATGATGCATAAATGCGGTGTGGGTCCACTGCTGAGAGAGATGTTTGCATAGCAGCTAAAAAATTGTTGATGTTATACTGATGTCACATGTCAATGTAAATAACAGGTAAGTCCTCCTTCTGGACAAGCTATAGAGATCTATTCCAGAATAACTACTACAAGTGTCTTCCTCAGAATTTAAACCAAAGAATGGTCTATAACATGGTCACAGAATTATGACTAAAAACGTATGATACAAATTATAAGTACAAAATTATTGTATTTATAATTTGTATCATAAATTTTTAGTCATAATTCTGTGACCATGTTATAGACCATTCTTTGGTTTAAATTCTGAGGAAGACACTCCTAGCAGTGTTGAAACCCGGTTAATTCGTTAAAAATTAGTTACCGAGGGCTGTTTTCTTTTTATTGTAACTATTCACGGTCTCTGAACGGGCAGCCATGTACAAAAAATTTCGTGGAGGTAGCCCAATTGACCTTTCTTCCCACCAAAATGTGAATTTCACCCCATGATGTCATTGCGACGTTGCCATATCTATTGCTGCCATCTTGGATCCGCCATCTTGGATAAATCTGGCAACAATGGAGAGTGGGGCCGTATGAACTATGTTTTACTGCTCTCAGCACTAGAAGTGCGTGAACTCTGGCTGCTTCCAAGTGTGAGGATTCGCCGATTCTATGAAAGCTGAGAGACGACAGACGAAAAGGAATGTTTCTTTTTGTCCCAATACTAAGTAAGCCAACTTCTGTCACGAACAGCTGTATTGTTATGTAGCCTTAAGCCGTCCGCACAGGGCCATGCATTCGCAAGTTGAGCGTTGAGCACGCCGAGTTTCTGTCATCATAGGGTGAAAAAAGCACGTTGGTGAATATTTCCGAACGTGCAGGTCAATATATAGTATGTCAGGCACTCTGAACGTGCTTTCGAACTTTGACCAATGACATGAAAGAACGCCACCTACGTCACATAACGCCATATCTCTTCGGTAAAAAGTTACGAGACGCCTTATTAGCTTTCAATTTGTGGCCATATGTAGTTTAGATACCGTTTCTAAGCACCAGTAATCAGCGGATCTCTCGAAAACCAGTCTTTAATTGCACGATTTGTTGTAAGAAGTGACGAGAGAAAAGTATGCTGTTTCACGGCAACAGAATATTGAGGATCCATCAACAATGCATTGTTCTTGGTACAATTTCTTACAATAATATGTCAATTAATAACATGTCTACGATTAAAGCTTTCAGGAGATGGTAAGATGCAAAATGTAGTAACAAATCATTCATTGTCGGTGTACATTAGTGAATAAAAGGGCAGATTATTAATATAACACACAACGTTTTGCTGGTTCACGTCCCACTTGATACCAATCCTTTTTTTACTAACCTTCGCGTTTTCTAACCGGTTCTATTATTTTAAACACATAAAAAAAAGTTTTGTGTCATCCCGGTTCCCTGAACTCCTGAAGACAGACGTTGACCGTGGATACTGTATCACAGACACAGTCCCTTTGACTGTCAGAGCAGTCACTAAACCCGCCCAAAGATGTAAACATTCATGCATGAGGAACGCCTATTAGACGGAGGAGGTCCGACAGCCGATCAGTTCCAGTCATTACACCAGGAAGGAGGTACACGGCTCGTGTTGTCTGTAGTTGAACCATGTCTAGACGGTCAATATTGCAGTTCAATCGCGTCCACATTGTTACTTTGTGCCAGGAAGGGCTCTCAACAAGGGAAGTGTCGAGGCGTCTCGGAGTGAACCAAAGTGATGTTGCTCGGACATGGACGAGATACAGAGAGACAGGAACTGTCGATGACACGCCTCGTTCAGGCCGCCCAAGGGCTACTACTACAGTGGATGACCGCTACCTACGCATTATGGCTCGGAGGAACGCTGACAGTACCGCCACCATACTGAATAATGCTTTTCGTGTAGCCACAGGACGTCGTGTTTCGACTAAATCTGTACGCAGTATGCTGCATGATGCGCAACTTCACGCCCGACGTCCATGGTAAGCTCCAGCCTTGCAACCACGACACAATGCAGCGCAGTACAGTTGGCCCAACAACATGCCGAATGGGCCGCTCAGGCATCACGTTCTCCTCACTAATGAGTGTCGCATATGCCTTCAGCTAGACAGTCGTTGGAGATGTGTTTGGAGGCAACCCGGTTAGGTTGAACGCCTTAGATACATTTTCCTGCGAGTGCAATGAGTTGGAGGTTCCCTGCTGTTTTGGGGTGGCATTATGTGGGGCCGACGTACGCCGCTGGTGGTCATGGAAGGCACCGTAATGGCTGTACGATACGTGAATGCCATCCTCCGACGGATATTGCAACCTTATCGGCAGTATATTGGCGAGGCATTCGTCTTTATAGACGACAATTCGCGCCCCCATCGTGCACATCCTGTGAATGACTTCCTTCAGGATAACGACGTCGCTCGACTAGAGTGGCGAGCATGTTCTACAGACATGAACCATATCGAACATGCCTGGGATAGATTAAAAAGGACTGTTTATGGACGACGTGACCCACCAACCACTCTGAGGGATCTAAGCCGTATCGCCGCTGAGGAGTGGGACAATCTGGACCAACAGTGCCTTGATGAACTTGTGGATAGTATGCCACGACGAATACAGGCATCAATCAATGCAGCAGGACATGCTACTGGGTATTAGAGATACCGGTGTTTACAGCAATCTGGACCACCACCTCTGGAGGTCTCGCTGTTGGGTTTTTATGAGCAATAAAAAGGGCGTAAACGATGTTTATGTTGATCTCTATTCCAATTTTCTGTACAGGTCCCGGAACTCTCGGAACTGAGGTGATGCAAAACTTTTTTGATGTGTGTAAGTTAATTTCATGGAAGAATACTCTATGACATTCAATTTTATGTAAGTAAAATTAATGCATTTTTTCTGAGGAGTGTGTTTGTTCGATTGGCTTTATCTTGCAGTAAGATATTTTTCAGTTTCTTGTTTCATGTTTTGTAGTTCACACGTAAAGACTTCAGTACTAAATGAGAACATTGATCAAGTAAGAATGACCTTAGTGTTTTACTAAAAAGTAACAATGACGAAATAATTTTTATCTTATGTGGAGAGCTATTACAAAGTTGTGTCGCACTCTTTATAATGGAATTTTTATAAGCCGATGTTCTTATTTAGTGGACATAGTGCTTCCTTTCTGCCTTATGTACTGTTCCCGGATATTGCCGGATATTGAAATTATTACTTATGCAAACTACAGACAGGACAACATGACTAGTACGTGCACAGGCGACGATATGTACGTTTTAATAAAGCTAACGTAAGAATTTTATGCCCATTCATTTCGTCAGCAGCGTGATTTGCGAGCCAGATACAGCCGACAAGTGCCGCCGGAGCGCGCTGCGAACGCTCATACCACGTCGACGTACGCGTACTGTAAGCACAAGCTCTATACGCTCAACGTTGACGTTCGAAAGTACGGTCCGTGTGCGGACAGCTTTAGCAATCGTAACTTCGTCTTGCTCTTTTACTATTTTGCAAAAACATTCTTCTTATCGCTTGTCGTTTCTTTAAAATTGAAGAGAACTAAACAAATGTACTGGTAAATTGCACGCCTGCCGTACTCTCTTCTTGGTAAAAGATTCTCGACTTCCACTTGAATTATCCCTGCTTTTTAAGTTACCTATGAGACTTGAAACCCCGTATGCATTCTCACCTGCAGAATGTTCGTACACTGAATTACCAGAAGGCGAGTATTATAGCTGAATGTTAAGCGCCAGTTCTGACTCCAAATACAGCGTAATGCTTCGTGGTGAGGACGCCCACCCCGGTGACAAACCGCACGCCGCGGCACGCCACACGCTAGAGCTGCGGCCACGGCCGGACCAGAAATAGAGGCGTCGCTGGTCAGCCCTGCAGGATTTATGGCGGCTCTCGGCTGCAGGTAATTATATCTCCCCTCGCGCCAGCGCCGCGCCACGCAATAAACCGCCTCCTAACACGGCCACACGTCCGGAGCGACCGCCAGCCGCTGGTGCTCCGTCCACCAAACCTCAGAGCCCGCCGCTCAGGAGAGAACGGAGAGGTCAGGGACAAGATACAATACACTCTGCCGTCCAGGTTCTCTGGGAAGTCAGTATACACTAAAGGCTGCGGTACTGCAGCAACTCGACGTGGCGAGGACTCAACAAGTTGTTGGCAGTCCCCTGCAGAAATACTAAGCCATGCTGCCTCAAT
The DNA here is from genome assembly GCF_023864345.2 of Schistocerca serialis cubense. Lineage (NCBI taxonomy): Eukaryota > Metazoa > Arthropoda > Insecta > Orthoptera > Acrididae > Schistocerca > Schistocerca serialis. The sequence goes on from NC_064642.1 coordinate 338,413,946, forward strand.
AGCTGTCCATAATCTCGATTATGTCCCATTAGTGTTCGATGGGATTTATGGCGGGCGACCTGGGTGGCCAAACCATTCGCTCGAATTGTCCAGAATGTTCTTCAAACCAATCGCGAACAATTTTGCTCAGAGACATTGTTGTCAACATGAAGTCCATGAGTAGCTCGTAGTAGCCGACGATAAACTTTTCCAGTCAATGATCGGTTGAGTTCGACCAGAGGGCCCAGTCTCTTCCATGTAAACACAGTCCACACCATTATCGAACTTCCACCGCCGGCCGGAGTGGCCGTGCGGTTCTAGGCGCTACAGTCTGGAACCGAGCGACCGCTACGGTCGCAGGTTCGAATCCTGCCTGGGGCATGGATGTGTGTGATGTCCTTAGGTTAGTTAGGTTTAAGTAGTTCTAAGTTCTAGGCGACTGATGACCTCAGAAGTTAAGTCGCATAGTGCTCAGAGCCATTTGAACCGTTTTGAACTGCCACCAGTTTGCACAGTGCCTTGTTGACAACATGCATCTATGGCTTCGTGGGGTCTGAGGCACACTCAAACACTACCATCACATCTTACCAACAAAAATCGGGGATCGTTAGGTTAGGCCACGATTTTCCAGTCGTCTAAGGTACAACCGACATTGTCATGAATCCAGGAGAGGCGCTGCAGGTGATGTCGTGCTGTTAGTAAAGGCGCTCGAGTTCGTCATCTGCTGCTATAGCCCATTAACGCCTAATTTCGCCGCACTGTCCTAACTGATACATCCGTCAAACGTCTCACACTGATTCTGCGATTATTTCACGCAGTTTGCTTGTCTGTTAGCGCTGACAACTGTGTGCAAAAGCCACTGCTCTCGGTCGTTAAGTGAAGATCCTCGGTCATGGAGTTGTCCGTGATGAGAGGTAATGCCTGACACTTGGTATTTTCGGCACAGTGTGCACACTGCGGATGGCGGAATATTGTATCTCCTAACGATTTTCGAAATGTAATGTCCTGTGCATCTAGCTCCAACAAACATTCCGCGACCAGAGTCTGTTAATTCACGACATGTGGACATAATCACGCTGGAAACGTTGTGACATGATGAGTACAATTGACAGCTCCACCAACGCACTCTCCTTTTATACCTCGTGTACGCGAAACTTCCGCCTTCTGAGTATGTGCATATAGCTGTCCAATGACTCTTCAACTCAGTGTAAGTTTCCTTAAAAATGTGAAGATCCCCAAAGGAGAAGAGGAACAGAATTGAAACTTCACTCGCCGATTCAGTTTCAGTTTCAGTTTTTACAAAATCAGATGACATTTATATAGAACATGGCAGTATGGGCTGCCTTACGTGAATTAGCATCCTCTCTGGCCTGAATGCATGCACTAATTCTGTGGGAAAGGATGTCATACGGTTTGTATATTAGGCAGCGTTAAGTTTTGAAAAAATACAGTTCCGTTGGTACCGTCTTTTGGTACATACCTTTACTGCAGGGGGCAGCACAATAGAAGAGTTGGCATAAAGTTTATATTATCACCTCGGGAATGTAAAGATACGTAACCAGTTTGTTGTTTGTTTCCAGGCACTCGTCTGCAGTCGTGGTACAAACCGAAACGCCCACACCGCAATACCCTAGCATGCCACTAGAGGAGGCAAAATAAAATGGCTCAACCGGCTGATAGATTTAGGCAGAGGAAGTACTGCAGCTGCATCAGACCAATCCAGCTGAAATAAGAGAAGATGTACAGGAAGGACAGGAGGGTAACTGAGGAGCTGTACACAAGGCAGAAATCAACCATGAAGCTAAGAAATGGTGAGAGAGAGACTGCTTTGAAATCAGAAGAGGCGTAAGACAGGGTTGATGTCTTTCACTAAATTAACGACATATGTATCTAAAACTTGATAATGAACACGCTAGACGTGGAGAAGGAAGAACTATGCATAGGAAGCCAAAAGATGGTCATCTTATTTGCTGATGACGTGGTACTGCTTGGAGATAAAACAATACCTCTTCAAATAACAGTATCCAGATTTGGAGAAATGCAAGAGTACAAAATGAAAATTATCGGCTCGAAAGCTAAGGGGGTGATGATACATAACAAACAAGGTATGACGTTGAAAACAACAGGACGACTGGACAGGTTGCACAGTAGTGTTGTTTCGTAAACATGCTGATAACTGGACGAGTGAAAGAAATAAATCCAAGAATTGAAATAACAAAGCAAGCTTTTCGGAAAGAGAAACACTTATCATGCAGCAAATGGGGCTACAATTAAGGTAAAGATTACTTAAACGGCTCATGTGGTGTATTTTTCTGTATGAGTGCGAAAGCTGGAGTTTGAAGAAAATCGAAAGAGACAAAATTGAAGTTATCAGGGTGTGGGTTTGGAGCACTATAGAGAAAATAAAACGAGTAATGCCTAGATGTGTAATGCCCGAAATGCAGGTATTACCTTGCAGTGTTCGCCATGTGCGCTCCTTCACGATCGCGACCTAAGCAGCCTGTTAAACAAATGTGAATCGTATCTGTGTAAACGCTGCAAAAATATATATACATATACAGGACGATTTTAATATCATAAACATGGCTGATGATTGTCAGCAACTGAACAATTATTTTATTCGATGGAGGTATCAGGCACAGGCAACAGCTGCAAATGGTAAATATTTATTCTTCGAATATTCATTTACAATTTAACAGATGCTAATGTTTAACAGCTTCTGAGAAAGGCTAATTTATAAACCATTAGAGAATAAATACTTACCATTTGCAAATGTTGTCTGCACCCGACTGCTTCTCGAATCATGAATACACTGGAGGAATTGTAGTAGGCGCGTGAAAAGTTTGACAATTATCTCAGAAGGAAACTGGTCGCAAGGGCAGATAGAGATTTCGTTGTAGGGGTGGAGGATTGTCATAGGAGGGTTGACTTCTTGTTTGTCTTTCACTGTTGTCAACTCATACATTCGCGTGTGTCGTACCGTACAGCTACTATGGTACGAATTTCTACCGAAAGGGACACGTGTTCGTGAATGCACATAATAGAGGCGGTTGTCTTCAAAGACGGTACAGATTTTTAGCCAGGAATATGAATATGAAACTAAGGCTGTTGTAATACAACGCCCAATGAGTGGAAGTAAAATGAAGTCAAAACACTTCGTAAACGTTTGTGATCGTGTCTCATACTCCATATTTCAGTGCAAGTACAAATACTTTTATTAATCAGTTAATCATCTGCTCTCACGACAACACTTCACTTAGTCAGGCTGTTACTGTATCACACCTTTGGGGTCGCTGTCCTCAAGTCAAACCGTCTTTATGGGACTCATACACTCATTTTAAACAGAAAGTGAGGCGCTGAAGAAATGCGAAAGAGAGAACGAAAAGTAATCACAGATATTTTAGATCTAATTTACACTGGAGGAGGATGATAGACTAATAACGGACAAGCAAACGTTTAATGGGACAAAATAAAACCAGGCTGAAATTTGTCTTCTTTCTAAGTGGTCTACGCCATAGGCCTGTTCCGTAATGTAAAATAACAGGACTTCTTTCTTTTGGTCTTCCTAATCTTCCTACGGATCCTCTACCTAAAAGTCTGAAATTTAAGATTTCTGTTGGTCATCTTGAATCTGGCGTTTTAGCAAATATCTCAAGCTCTGCTCTTAGGTCTCCAGTTCTTAGTCTATCTGCTGATCCTTTACTCTTCTCCTTGATGTTGTTGTTATTGTGGTCCTCAGTCCGAAGACTGGTATGATGCAACTCTCCATGTTCCCCTACCCGTACGAATCCCATCATCTACGAATAACTATTGCAACCTAAATCCCCTACAAACTGCTTATTGCATTCATCTGTAAATCTGTGGTAAGGTCTTGTGGGGCAAATCTGCTGAGGCCATCAGTCACAAAGCTTACACACTATGTAATGTAACTTAAACTTAAGCTAAGGACGATACACACACCCATGCCCGAGGATGGACTCGAACCACAGACGGAGGCAGCCGCGCGGACTGTGACAAGACGCCTCTGCATTCACCTCTTGGTCTCCCTCTATGATTTTAGCCTCTCAGGCTTCCCTCCACTACGAAACTGGTGTTCCCATGATTTCTCAAACTGTTTTCTATCAACCTACATCTTTTTTAGTCAAGTTGTGCCACAAATTTTTTGTCTCCCCGTTTATATTCAATTCCTCCTCATTAGATACGCTATCTACTCATATAATCTTCATCATTATTCTGAAGGAGCACGTTTCAAAAGCTTCTATTCTCATCTTGTCTAAACTGTCTATCGTCCATGTTACACTTCCATTCATGGCTATAATCCAGCCAAATACCATCAGGAAACTTCCTAGCACTTAAGTTTATATTCGATGTTAATAAATTTCTCTTTTTCCATAATGCTTTTCTTGTAATTGCCAGTGTACATTTTACAATCTCTCTACTTCGGTCACCATCTGTTATTTTACTGTCCACATGAGAAAACTTATCTACTACTTTCAGTGTCGTTTCCTAATCTAATTCCTTCTGGATCGCCTGATACAATTCGACTAAATTCCATTAGCCTTATTTTGCTTTTTTATTCATCTTTCATTCTCCTTTCAAGACACTGTCCATTCCGTTCAACCACTCTCGTAAGTCCTTTGCTACATGTGACGGAATTAAAATGTCATCGGCAAAGCTAAAATTTTTATTGCTTCTCCCTAAACTTTAATTTCTTCAGAAATGTTTCTTTGGTTTCCTTTACTGCTTGCTCATTGTACAGAATGAATAATATCGGGGATAGGCTGCAACCCTGTCTCACTCATTTCTCAATCATTGCTTCTCTTTCATGCCCCTCGACTCTTATAACGCCATCTGATTTCTGTACAAGTTATAAATAGCTTTTCGCTCTCTGTATTTTACCTCTGCTACCTTCGGAATTTCAAACAGTTTATTCCAGAAAATATTGTCAAAAAATTTCTCTATATCTACAAATGCTATAAACATATGTATGCCTTTCCCAAAGCTATCTTCTAAAGTAAGTCGTACGCCTTGCGTGTTCCTACATTTATCCGGAATCCAAACTGATCTTCCCCGAGTCCGGCTTCTACTAGTTTTTCCATCCTTCTGTAAATAAGTTGTGTTAATATTTTGCAGCTATGACTTATGAAATTGATAGTTCGGTAATGTTCACATTTGTCAGCACCTGCTTTTTTTTCGAAATTGGAATTATTTCATTCTTCTTGAAGTATGAGGGCACTTCCCCTGTAACTCTGAAGTAATGTCTTTTCCAGGAGCCTTGTTTCCTCTCAGGTCTTTCAGTGTTCTGCCAAATTCCTCTCGCAGTACCATACCACCCTTTCATCTTCATTTACTTCCTACTCTCTTTCTACAGTATTCCCTTCAAGTTCATTTCCTTAGTATAGTCTCTCCGTCTTCCACATTGCAGATTTCCCTTCGTGGCTTAGTCTCCATCCGAGCCGTTGATAGCCATAGAGCTGCTTCTTATTTCTCCAAAGGTCTCTTTAATTTTTCTGTAGGTTGCATCTATCTTTTCTCCAGCTATATATATGCTTCTACATCCTTACATTTGACCTCTAGTCGTTCCTGCTTAAACATTTTGTACTTCCTGTTAATCTCCTTTCTCAGATGTTTGTATTCCCTTTCACCTGCTTCAATTGCTCCATTTTCATATTTTCTCCGTGCATCAATTAAATCCAGTATCTTCTTTGATTTTATCCTCTGCTACCTTCGCTATTTGTTCTCTCAAAGCTACCAATTCGTCCTATACTCTATTCCTTCCTCCTGCTGAAGTCAATAGTTACCTAATGATCTCTCTGAAACTCTTAAAAACCTCTTAATATAAAATTTGGTTCCGTAAAGTCTATCTTACCATTATATAATTAATCTGAAACTTTCCGGTGTCTCCAGGTCTCTTCTGCGTACGCAACCTTCTTTCATGATTCTCAAACCACGTGTTAGCGAGGATTAAATTATCTTCTGTGCAAGATTCTGCCAGGCGGCTTCCTCTTTCAATTATTTTTCCCAGTTCCTTGCTACTGTGTTTTTTTCTCTTCCTTTTCCTACTGTCAAACTGTTCCCAGTCACAATTATATTTTTCTCTTCCTCAGTTATCCGAACAATTTCTTTTATCTCATCATATATTTTTTTAAGTCTCTTCATCACCTGCAGAGAAAATTACATGTAAACATATGCCACTGTGATCGGTGTTGACTTCGTGTCTGTCTTGGCAGCAATAATGCGTTCACTAAGGTGTTCATATAAGGTTACCCGCATTTCTGTTTTCTTATTCATTGTTAGATCTACTCCTATGTGGTTTTATACTTATAACCCTGTGCTCACCTGACCAGAAATCCTGGTATTCCTACCACTGAAGTTCATTTGTGCCAACTGTATCTAACTTCGACATAGCGATTTTCAAATTTTCTAGCCTACCTGCCCAATTAGGGGACCAGCATTTCACGCTCCCACCTATAAAATGCCATTTTTGTTTTTTCTGATGACGACATCATTCTGAGTAGTCCCTCACCCGGACATCCGAATAGAGAATTACTTCAGCTCCGCAATATTTTAGCCAGGAGGATGCCATCACCGTTTAACCTGAAGTAGAATAGCATTCCCTCAATAAAAATAATAGCGGTAGTTTTTCCTTGCTTTCAGCCATTCGCTATACCATCACAGGAAGGCCATGTTGTTTAACGCTACAAGGCCATGTTGATTGATGTTGTAAGACCAGATCAGACAGCCGTCTAGATTGTTCTAATGGTTCTAATGGCTCTGAGCACTATGGGACTTGACTTCTGAGGTCATCAGTCCCCTAGAACTTAGAACTACTTAAACCTAACTAACCTTAGGACATCACACACATCCATGCCCGAGGCAGGATTCGAACCTGCGACCGTAGCAAGCAGCGCGGTTCCGGATTGTAGCACCTAGAACCGCTCGGCCACTCCGGCCGGCTATAGATTGTTGCCCCCTCAGCTAATGAAAATGTTGCTGTCCCCTTCAGGAACCACACATCTGTCTGGGCTCTCAACAATACCGTTGTCGTTGCACCTACAATACAGCTACCTGTATTGGTGACGCACGCAAGCAATCCCACGACTGCAAGGGCCATGGTTCATGAAGGAGGCTCAGTCTTCAAAGAAATTTTGTTCTGCTGCTTGGATTCTACTTTCCTCCTCTTTAGTATTTGTCCAGGTTTCACTTCCAAATAGCAATGTGGAGTTAGCTATTGTCTTATAAAACTTGATTTTTGTGTTTTTCCTGACATTATTTCTCAATGTTCTCTTTATTGGTCCACATATCATTTGATCTTTCTGCAGTTTGTTATCAACGTCGGGGTCATTCTGGTAGAATATAATCATAAGTTTAGCTATACTGCATAACTGCAAGATTGTCCGGAAAAAGCATTGCATTAAAAAATATGTCATGTGATCATCTCAGATGTGGATCAATTCTTTGTTTCCAGGTCTCAGTCATACCATCAATACATACGTTAAATGCAGTTTCAGCTGTTCAGTGCACATCTCTACATTTTGCCATTCATTTTTTAAGCTGTAATTTGTATGCGTCTGATTCTAGCAAAGATTCAGTCTGTTTTGATGCAGATGTTTTTCGCTCTCATCCTGTAATTTGTAGACCTTAAAATCTTATCCCTCTATTGTCTCAGTTCTTTTTGTTTTCTTCCATGTAGTGAGCATCGCTATTTTTGTCACCACTAAGTATTGGTCCGAATAAACATCACTACCTTTAAAAACACAAACATCCTGATTTTCATATTTTACTGTCGGCAGTTACATGATCTATTACTGTCCGTTTGCACTTTAAGTGAATTCTTAAGTTGGCAGTAAGGTTCCGGGACTTACAGAGCCGTTGCTGCTAATCTGTAAACAGCCATTTTGTAAATATAGATGCCGTTGTTACTATAATCATATTGATGGAGCAGAAGATCATTTATGATTGTCATATATCTCACTCTTCCTAAAAAGTGGTTTTAAGTCTATTAGTTGAAGCAAAATGTATAAGAGAATGTCGATTTTCATTTATGTGTTTTTCGCCAACATTTCCCATTCTTAGAGACAGTGGGTTATTCCTTATTCCGACATTTAAATCTGCATTAATAAGTGAGCCATTTTGTTGTGTTTATCTACTTCCGCTTACAATGTTGCGCGAAAATTTATGCCCAAACTATTTTTTAGCTTATTTTTTACTGTAATGTGCACATCGAAGTAGTCCGTAGACTGATCAGCCACAAAATTGTGACCATGTCCACCTTATGCACGGATAAAAGCGACGACTCATCGTGACATGAGAGCAATGGGTCCTTGGTAGACTGCTGGAAGGAGCTGGCACCATATTTGTACCCAAAAGACACCTAGTTCCCGTAAATTCGGGGAAAGGGGGCGATGAGCTCTGACGCCACGTTCAACCACTTCTCAGACGTGTTCGATCGGGTTCAGATCTGGCGAGCTGAGGGGCCAGCACATCAACTGGAACTCGCAACTGTGTTCCTCGAACCACTCCGTCACACTCTTGGCCTTGTGGCATAGCGCATTATCTTGATGAAAATCGCCACTGCCGCAGGGAAACATAATCGTCTTGAAGGGATGTATATGGTCTGCAACCAGTGTAAAATACTCCTTCGCCGTCATGGTGCCTTGCACGAGGCCAACAGGACCCATGGATGCCCATGTGAATGTTCGCCAGAGCACAATGCAGCCGCAGCCAGCTTGTCTCCGTCCCGCCGTAGATCGGTCAAACAGGTGTCCCCCTGGAAGACAACGTATTCGCGCTCTCCCATTGGCATGACAGAGAACATATCGGGATTCATCAGTCCGTGCAATGCATTGCCACTGCGCCAACGTCTGGTGCCAATGGTCACGTGCCTCGTTACCGATGTCGTAGTACTAACATAGGTGCATGCATGGGTCGTCGTCCTTAGGAATGTTCGGTGCACTGTGTGTCCAGACACACTTGTACTCTGCCCAACATTGAAGTCTTATGTTAGTTCCATCACAGTTCGCGGCCTGTCATGTTTTACCAGTCTGCCTAGCCCACAACGTCCGAAATCTGTAATGAGGGGTGGCTGCCCGCCCAGCGGCACAACGTCTGGATGTGGTTTCACCTTGATGTCGCCAAATGCTGAAGACACTAACCACTCCTCGAGCATCCGACAAGTCGTTCAGTTTCCGAATGCTCGTGCCGAGCCTCCTCGTCATCACAATCTGCCCTTGGTCAAACTCAGGTAGATCGCACGCCTTCCCCATTCTACACAGGGACAGCACAACTACAGATACTAGATGCAGCGTGAATGTGTCTGACTATCAGTCATTTTTCGCCAGGAGACATTACCGTCCCCGGGACGGATTTATATCGATAGCAAGGTTGGTGGTCATAATGTTCTGGCTGATCAGCTTGTAGCCGATCCCCATGACTCATGATAACTGCAGACGTTATTCATTACTTCCAATGATTACACAGCTAATTATTTCTTCTCTTCTTTTCGTTTTAGTAAGGTGAGGCCGATCTGTTATTTTCTGCGGCCTTGGGAGCACTTTGTAGCTGGCTCATGGCATGGAAGCGAACTTAAAAGGGCCCGAGAGTAATAAATTTGTTCAGCACTGAAAGCAGCGTTATTGGAGAATGGAGAGGACAAGGAACTTGCAATTTACTATCGCCGCACAATAGAGGCATTGGCGGCAACCCATGTGCTGTAAAACTGCATTATGTAAGATACTAGAAGAAATTGTTTTTGGAAACATAAAAACTGAAACCAGAAACATAAAAACTGAAACCATGTGTAGCGTTCAGAATGGGAGAGCATTGGACCGGCCGTTTTCCTGTGGCCACATCACGAAAGAATGTTCATGTAAGTCCAAGTAACAGGAACTCTGATTGGCTCACAGTAATTATTTCTGTAGAAAGCACACTTTCCCCCGCGTTTCTAAAAATGGCTCTGAGCACTATGGGACTTAACATCTATGGTCATCAGTCCCCTAGAACTTAGAACTACTCAAACCTAACTAACCTAATGACAGCACACAACACCCAGTCATCACGAGGCAGAGAAAATCCCTTACCCCGCCGGGAATCGAACCCGGGAACCCGGGCGTGGGAAGCGAGAGCGCTCCCGCACGACCACGAGCTGCGGACACGCGTTTTTACATTCAAGCCTTTTGGTTGTTCAGTGTTGTAAGCCTGTCATCGACTGCGAGAGATTTTTTGTTTTCCTCCCCATGCCACAGTTGTATTAGTTAACCACGGATAAATTTGTAAGAGTAGGACTTTGTTGAACTTATTTATAAATTTATTATTGGTTGGAACTTACAAGGTCCGCTACAGTTCGATGGTGAGGTTCCTATGCTGGCAGGTAAAGCGCAGTTTTAAAGAGTTAAGAGTTGCATAGTTATTGAACGGAATACACCTGCTGCCAGGCGCCGAAGAGTAGATACTTGCTGCTGAGACAGAGCAGAGAGCAGTTTTAACGTTCGCAGCCAGCTAATTGCTTCCATTATGCACTTTGGCGATTCTACTGGTGTTCGTATTTACTTTGCTGAGATTTTTCATTAAACCAAGGACCATTTTCGCAATCATCGGCCACATCCATCGTATAGTTTCATGTTATTCTTCCATGTGCCCACCCACATGTGTCAAGACTATATTTCACAACTACAATCCATTCGTCCACTTACTAAATGTTTACAAACTTAATTCAGTGGATAATTCATTTGTCTGATGTTTTATGGTAATAAACCAAATTTTCATAGCGACTGCTAATTTATTTTGTAGTTATATGAGCCAATGCATTAACACATCCGTGTATGGTGTGCTTAATGTTTCACTGGGCCATCCTAAATAGTTTTTCTTCAGTACCATGTTCCTCTTGCCAGACACTGTGTCTTCTTAAATTTTCATGATCTTATGGGAAGCTTCTCTTCCCTGCAGGTCACCGGGGATCGGACTTATAGCATCTTAGGGGCATGTTAAACAGATCAGCCCACACCTCACAGTAGGGTTTTATGACAAGTTTCAGTCCCTTCTTTTTTTCTATTTTCATGAGCATACACCCGAACCTCAATCTGTTCTGCATATCGATGTTATGATTCTGTCATTTATGTAACTGTAATCTTCGATTATAGATTTCCATTCATTACCTAGTAATGCATCAATTCTGCTTCTGGTTCTTATCCTTTCCTACACAGCTGTAAATCATTAGGTATCCATCTAAGTCTGCAGTTACCCTCACCCTTGTCTTTGTTTCTGCAATTGTTGTAATATTATTTAAGTTCCTTAGATAACACTGTTTTAACTGTGAGCTCTTCACATTCCAAATCGTAATGTTGAGCTTTTCCACTATTCCAAGCCGTCTAACGTTAAAACTTCCTGGCGGATAAAAACTATGTGCCGGATTGGTTCTCACACCTGGGATCTTAACCTTTTGCAAGCAAGAGTATTCCTAACAGAACTACTCGAGCACGAGTCACCATCCGTCCCCACAGCTTTATTTCCGCCAGTACCTCTCTCTTACCTTCCAAATTTCGCAGAAGTTCTCCCTGCATAACTTGTGGGACTAGAACCCCCAGAAGGATTCTATTGTTGCTTGGAGCTAAAAGTCTACAGGCATATTCAAAGAATAGAGCCAACCATGTTAACAAGACTAGTTATGGAATCCTCATACATAACCGTAAAGCTAAAACTGAGACAGTAAAACGGGCCGGTGCAGTAAACGTAGAACTGGAAGAAACAGCACTTAAACAACATGATACAACAAAACGAAAAAAAATCAGTTCAAATATTCATGTCTCGACAGTTGGCCTTGCAGAAAAAATGAAGACTGGATGAACTTGGTCGGCAGGAAAAGAGCCCCTTCTGTGAGATTGAGGATAATAAACGCACAAAGAAAATACAAAATATAGCTCTGAAATACGAGTAAATCAACATATTACTGTAATATCCTAATGTGAATAAGAATAATAGAAATATCAAATATAAACCTCACAATTGTAGCATATATAGCAGAAATTGAGTGAGAGATTGACAGAGACTGGGAAATAAATGAAAAATCTCTGAAATCAAGTCAAGTGAGAGACCGTATAGAGAAAACATCGAAATTAAAAGATACAGTTGATGAGACGTTGACCTTTACCTTGTCCTGAAGGACACGAAGGATATGTGAGTAAGTCTTATTATTGATGTGGACTTCATGGAGGACACTACGGCTCACGACGACCTCGCCATCGTCCTCGAAAGTCAGTGTCAAGAAGTTTCAAGTGGCAATGTTGAATATTGGATGTGCACCGCCCATGTACGAGGCCTGTAGATTACCCTTTGAGTAATAATAACCAACACAAAGCACTTAAGCATGTTCACATAGCTTTCACCAATCATTGTGTTCTATAGAAAGTAAAGACCTACCATATTTGTCGACACCTCATATGAGACGATAACAGTCTGCAGTGAGTAATTTTTCTGCTGTCGACAGTAAACCAACAATAGCAGTTAAACGCTTCACATAAAATACTGATTCACCAGATCATTTTTCTTCTGAAATGTCCAAATTTCGTTTGAAAATGAGTTTCCCCTCGCAAACGCAACAGGAAAGTAACCTAAAAACAGAAAGTACTGGCAAGCAGCTAGCAGCGAACTTATGGATGGGCAGCATGAGCATATGTTCTTTGGTTGTGCATGTTAAAACTTTTAGTTTTGGGCAAGTAAGTGCAAATCACAAAATAGCAGCAAGGTAATTAGACTCTAGCAACCATTCCTACATGCTTAGAGCCTCCATCGACCATCATGGGACAATTACTTACTATTAATAGAACTAAGTTGTATCAGTAATTACATAACTTCAGCACTGCAAGAAAAACTTAGTATGAATTTATTAACGCTTCAAATCTCTCCTGACTTCCGCTTTGCATTAGTAAATAAGAATCAATTACAAATACCAATTCCTCATGGAATTGTAATGTCCCAGGTATGTGTGAGGGGGTCTGTGTATACATATATGTAAATGTTAGTGCAACAGAATAATCGAATGGATCCAAAAATGAAATAAAATATATGGATGAGATGAAAATGTGATAAATATTTAATACGAAATGAATTATAAACTTAATATTGTAACGTTGCAGTTTTATGAACTGCGCAATCGAAGTAAGCAATACAGAAAATTAGGAAGCTGGATTTGGTTCCGACATCTTTTAAGTAAAGTGAAGGAACAAATTTTAGTAATACCCTAACCGGCACGAAAAACGCAATACCCAATAAATTATGTGTAATCATTGTTTAATTATCTATTTAATCAAAGTGAAGCAATTCAACCAATTTTTGAAAGGGGTATACTACTTGCATTGCTTTGCTAGCAAACAATTAAGTGTTACTTGTTTATTGCACTAGTCTCAATTACTGTTTCGTACGCAACCTGGAAAGGACACCACAGGATGCGTGCGTATAATCTTTTTCCGCTTTTGTAGTGCTTATTGTTGTACCTTGAATTGTTCCCCATTCAGTCACAGTGTTTGTAGGAACTTTCTGTGATTGTCGTAATCAGCTTTCTGGAGTAAACATTTCTTTAAACCCTGAACAAGCTGCGAAAGCTGTTGCTTTGGTGGAAGATAGTCGCAGGATGCATTACGTAGCGTAAGTGTTGAGGACTACATCTTCCATGATTTTCAGAACCGTACGAACGTACAGGAAAACTGGACGCTTTGCAAGGAGACCAGGAACAGACCCGGGAAGAGCAACATTGGAGAGAGATGACGCTTTTTCAAACTTCAAGTTCTCCGCAACCGTTACACCACTGCTGTTGAAGCGCGAAATGGACTCCACCAGGTTCCAGGGGTCAATGTTAGTGAGAGACCCGTTCAAAGAAAACTGGTAAAAGCCAATCTTGAGTCCAGAAGAAGTGCTACAGGTCCGCAACTTACGAGAGAGCACTGAACAGCTCGACTACATTTCGCAAGGCAACATCTTGGCCGGACAGGACAACAATGGGATCAAGCGCTGTTCACCGATCAGTCGCGATTTGGCCTCCGATCACTTGACAAAAGAGAGAGGGTCTGGAGTAGGCAAGAGGAAAGTTATTCCCCTTGCAAATTCTCATCCAGGACACCTTTTCAGGGTGTTTCTGTGATGATGGAGGAAGGAATCAATACAGCTGCAAGGGCGGAATTGGGTTTCGTGGAGCATTGGAGCCTTACCGCATGTCGGTATGTGGAGGAAATCCTTCTGGAGCGTGTTGTGCCTTTCGCTCCATTTATTGATAATGATTTTAGACTAATGCACGTCATTATGTGTCCACATGTTGCTAGAATTGTGCAAGAGTTCTTGGATGAAACAGGGATTCATAATATGGGTTGGCCTGCTCAAAGCCCTGATTTCAATCCTATTGAACACGTTTGGGGCCAGCTAGGAAGATGAGCCCGTCAGCACTATCCAGAGACCCTACAGGACCTACGTAACACCAGCTCGAGAGAATGGAATATGATTCATCAACAAGACATTAACGCATTAATCAGGAGCATGCCTGAAAGGTTGAATGCTGTCATTGGTGCAAGAGGAAGAAATACATACATTTGAAGATGCGAATAGAGGTCTCTGAGATCATCTCCAAGGTCTGTGAGGTAAAGTGTGATGTGTTTAACATCGAATTAGACGTGCATTAGCTTCATGACATTACTCAAAATTTCCTTGATGTGTGCATTTCTGGTTTAATTTGTTAAATCTGTCTATAATCGTCTTTTTTCATTGGTGGACACTTACATGGGACCCCACTACAATATTCCATCATACGATAGTGGATTAGTCTCTAAAAGTGTCGTAAATTTAAAACAAATTTCAGTTTTTGTGAGAAACTGAAGTGCGGTGTTTTTCGTACCCGCCAGTGTATTTATTTGAGGGCTTTTTGCTTCAAGTAAAAGAATGAAATCTGGGGGGGGTTGGCAACGTAGTATGATTACACACTTTTTTAAATAAATACTTTGGCATGAAATACTTACTTAATAATGGTTAGGCAAAAGGATTTAAAAAAAAAACAACTTTGCTCCCGAATGTCTTAGAACAAAACAAATAAATCTAAATCGAACTATAAATGTCATGACAATGAACAAAAATATATGACAAAGGTTTGTTAATTATTAAAACAGTACTAACTATCAAACGTTGTGTAACACCTTACAGGAAACAAATCCTGACGGGAAAATTTAATATGAGACAGGGAACTACGCTGGATACATTACAAAACATTTGTTAGCAAGATATGGGAATTTACAGAAAAATTAATTGAAGCATGGCTCCTGAGAACCAACCTCGTTCCCGTGTGGCGTCATTTCATCCAACACTTTCCAGTAAGGTACTCTGAAACAGAACAACCATGTCAGCCCTGACACCAGTCGTGCCCGAATTTCGATCAAAGGCTCCTTGTTGACAGACATCGAGAAATACAGCATCGATTTGACTGCCTTCGACTAAAGCTTTCGGTATATCGTGTGAGACAAGTACTAGTTGTGTTTTACATGACATGTTTTCGGAATCCACATTGATTGGCATGGCGGAAGTCATTTTGTCCGAGGTGCCTGATGAGGTTTGAGCTCAGAATATGTGCTAAGATTCTACAACAAGTCGGTGTCAAAGATAGTGAACGGCAGTTTTGTGGATCACTTCTACTACCCTCCTTGTAGACGTGTGTGACCTGTGTTTTCTTCCAACTACGGACACACTTTTTTCGCTCAAGGGATCTACGGTAGATTATAGTTAAAAGAGAGACTAACTCAGTTGGAAATTCAGCGCGGAATGTAATAGGGATTCCATCAGGCCCTGGAGTAATTTTAACCATTTCCGCTGTTTCTGCCGGCCGCGGTGGCCGTGCGGTTCTGGGCGCTACAGTCCGGACCCGCGGGACTGCTACGGTCGCAGGTTCGTATCCCGCCTCGGGCATGGATGTGTGTGATGTCCTTAGGTTAGTTAGGTTTAAGTAGTTCGAAGTTCTAGGGGACTGGTGACCTAAGATGTTAAGTCCCATAGTGCTCAGAGCCAGAGCCCGCTGTTTCTCAACGCCACAGACACTAATACGTATTTCACTTAAATGTAGAGGTGTTAACGTGCTAGATAGTTTCATTGTTTTAACAACAGAAGATAGATATTCACAGTGGCAGTGACGTACGAAGTTGTGTAAGATAAAAACAAAGGGCGAGAAAGAACTGTATTCTCTATGTGTTGTGCTACACTGATTGCTTTTAAACTAGCTAACGATTTATCAAAACTTTGCGTCGAATGTTTTTATTTTAGTTCAGTTTCCCCTTTGGATGCGTTCCATCAACCAATAACGTGGCATCATCAGCATAATATTTGTAATAGGTAATTTTCATAAAACTGTTGTCGAGCAAGAATTTCTTTTGCAACACATTGCTTCAGAAGTTTTCCTACCAATTTTAGGCTAGAGACACCAAAATGAAAGTGTACTTTCTCTGTGTTTTTAAGATTTTTATTATCTGTTTGACCTTTCGCATGTCTGGAGAAATTCGGAGATTTTCTGGCTACGTAATACACTCCTCGTATCACGCTGAAGCTGACTATAATTAGTGAACGTAATTCTCTCTTTTGTTATCATCCATGTTAAACCTAAGTTCGTTTATAGACTGTGATAAATGGCAACAAATTGGATATGAGAAAAATATGCAGTAAGAGTTTTGTCATTACGCCTAGCAACCTAAAAAGCTCAGTGCAATAGTTTACGGGATGGGCACCACGTACCATTCTGATACATTTCTGTGTGATGACCACGCCATTTTTTTGCTTTCGAGAACTCTACTCCAATAATCCTAGTTTGCAGTCAGAACAAAGTGATAACAGTATCTGAAGAGTTCCAATACACCATTGTGAAAATCTCCTTGAAACTTACTCTCCACTCACCAACACGAGTGTCCCTCATGAAATTTTCGTCGACGGGACTCAGCCCTAAAGATGGTGGGCAGCTTGATGGCCTCTTAGATGCTTCTTCTGCAAAAGCTACGGCGGGTGTCCAGAAAGTAACAGAGTTTTGGTCTATCGCGGTGGTGGGCGGGGCTACAGCCGCCATATTGGTGCCATAACATTCCTGCAGTCAGTATGCAACCAGCGGTGGTACCATGTTGTCTGTGACTACCACATTGCTTTTTCCGACATGCTAAAATATTAAAATACGCGCTGCAATAAAAAATTCCGTCACTTGTGCGATGCGTTCTGAGCTTAGAATTTTGTTGACAAAAAAAAAAAAAAAATGAAACTCAACTGAAATGTATAGCGACCTTTGTGATGTGTATGGAAAATGAATAATGAGTGAAATCCGAGAGAGACAAGGGGGATTGATTTTAAAAATGGCTGTACAATTGTTCACGATGAGGACCGCAACGATAGGCTTAGCCTTGCGACTGACGAACAGGTGACGAAAATCAGCGACAAAAGTCGTGAAAATCGTCGTTTCACGATTACGGAATTTTCGCAACATTTTCTCCAAATTTCAATGAGTTTGGTGCTTGAAACTGTGGCTGGGAATTGTGGTTACCACGGGTTTTGTGCTAGCTGGTTTCCCAAAATCCTGACGGAAGACCACAACAAACAGAGACCGGCTGCAGCGCTGACCTTCCTCGAAGATTATGAGAAAGATGATAGCGAAGTTATCGATCGTATCGTAACTGGGGACGAGATTTGGGTGAAGCATGTCAGTTGTGAAACCAAAAGGCAGTCGATGGAATGGGGGGAGACAAATTCTCCCAAGAAACCAAGGGAGTTTTTGCAAACACTGTCAACAAGAAAGGTCAGTGCTAATGTGTTTTGGGACTCTAAGAGGGTGATTTCTCGTTGATTTCGTTGAACGTGGTACAGCAGTTAACTCAGGGAGGTATTGTCCATCACTGACAAAGTTAAGGCTGGCGATACAAAACAAACGTCGGGGGAAAACGTAGCGCAACAACGCACGTCCACACACGGACATTCGTACCATAGAGCTCCTAGCGGATTTTTGTTTGGGCGGTGTTATTCATCCATCATGTGCCGAACTATTTGCCGGTGTAAACCAGTGTTTCCAATACCAGGCGTCTGATTTCTGCAGTGACGGTATTGAAAAAGTTGTGCCACGGTATGATAAGTGCCTCAATTTGAACTGCGCTTATGTAAAAAATAGCTTAATAGTGTACCTCTAAACTGTATACTGTATAGTAAAATTTGATTTTACCATGTTGTTGTGCCGGCCGGGGTTGTCGAGCGGTTCTAGGTGCTACAGTCTGGAACCGCGCGACCGCTACGGTCGCAGGCTCGAATCCTGCCTCAGGCATGGATGTGTGTGATGTCCTTAGGTTAGTTGGGTTTAAGTAGTTCTAAGTTCTAGTGGACTGATGACCTCAGAAGTTAAGTCCCATAGTGCTCAGAGCCATTTAAACCATCTGAACCATGTTGTTAATGTTTTATTTCAAAACGTCCGTTACTTTCTGGATAGCCTTCGTATCTTCTTGATTTGGTGATACGGTCGTCGACGGAACGTTAGATCCTAATCTTCTTCCCTTACAATTGTCGGACCGAACTGGAGGAGTAGTGGAAGACAATGGTTCACAACGGACCCTCCATCAAACGCTATGAAGAGGCTTGTGGAGTACGAATATAGCTGTCTATGAAGATGGCAATTTTGCTCCTCATTCACGCCTAGAGAAAGTAATATCTCCCTGCGTTAGAGCATAATCGATAAGAAGATTTATTCGAGATGCGCTTTACGAGATTTGCAACTCAGACGTTCAACGGAAGGAGTCTTTTTGGTCTTTAATGATGTCTTGTGGGTGCACAGTGGCCGCTGGCATGAGGTAATTCGAAAGCAAGAGGTGCCGCATCGTTGTGCAGAAGCGTCCCAACAGGAGCTTAATTCCCGCTTTGCCCTCTCAGGCGAGGCATCTCCGCCCCCCCCCCCCCACCACGTCTTCCTCACACTCACTACTCCCTCCTACTTCCTCCCTTATTTCCCCTGCTTCCCCTCCCCCCAAAAGTTATTTACGACACTCGTAAAGTAGTGTGTATATAGGCGTTATATTGCGACGTTAATACGAGTTTATGGAAATATAGAGCTCAATATATGCCGACAAGGAGCGCATTAATCATCATTAAGCGTTCGGTAACGGCTGTGGAGAGCGTCGCGCAATGGCCGCCAATAAAAGCGGACGACACGACATTCTCCTCCCCTCCACCCCCACCCCACCCCCTTTCGTGCCTCCCCCAGCGTCGACCTGCTGCCGCCGACGCGTCCCCGAGAGACGGGGCGAGTCTCGAGTGGCGCTTCTCGGCTGCCGTCTTCCTCGTCTGCAGGAGAAGTGCCTTCAGTCCCACTTACAGTACGAAGGCGTACTTCGTGCTCTGCAAATCTTTATCAAGTGTATGATCATTTTAAGTCTCCATTCGGTTGCTTCTGTCATTTATGCACTGCCGTCTACAAACATATTCCTTTAGATATTGAGCAGTGATTGACAGAGAGTACTTCGAACCGTTGAGAGGAACATTGCATATCCATTTCTGCATATCAGTGCCTACAACGCCAATAATAAATTAGTATTTTTATGTTATTTGTTACTTTTGAGGGAGGGTATGTTGATGATGCAAGATTTTCCAGACATGACGATGATGATGATGATGATGATGATGTTGATGACAGTGGTAGCTCTTGGTGAAAACCGTGTGAACAGGAATTTTCATGAGGAAGATACTCTAGTGAGTATTAAATGAGAAAAAGATGTTGGACGTATGTGGGGGAATGAATTGAAATGCCATGAAAGAATTAGATATAGTTGTAAGCTTCCTGTTATGTTTCGCAGAAAGGATTACCAATAAAAAATTCGAAATATGCCCTCAACAGAAAATACTGTCTCAGGAACAATGTTACAACCCGTGAATTAAATTACTAACACTATTTGAACAATGTATAACACAGGACTTCGACAGGGAGGGCTTACTTTGTACAATCATTTATAACAGGCAGATTTAAAAAAATGGAGTTTACTTGAAGCTGACTAGTCGTAACAGACATCTCACTTTACACATAATGCATAAATCAACGGTGCTAACAGCCCCATGCTGGATGCAATGGGCATGTGGATCCACACTATAATGGTAGTTCACAATTACAAGACATCAACTAATCATACATTGTGTAGAATGAAGTTCTGCGACTCTGCTAGCTCCCTATCTTTTATGCTAAAAAATCATGCACAGAACGCAAAGTATAACATTCACGGTGACTTGGTGTGGTTTTGAGATTAAACGCAGTAAGAATTGTGGAAGATTACTACCATCGCTGAAAGCAAGTAGTACACTCTGGATCGGATAGCTGTGAACCTGGTAAGTACAATTAGGTAAAAACTCTTTTGAATAGGAAAGTGGTGTCATGGATAGGTAACTGATAACATATTTATATCTATACTACTATGTTAAGACAATACGTTAAACTCTGCCGAACAAGCCTCAAAGAGTGAACGGTACCGACCAACCGCCGTGTCATCCTTAGCCGATAAGCGCCAATAGAGCGGATAGGCGTGGGGAGGAGGGGGGGGGGGGGAGAGGAGGCATATGGTCAGTACACTGCTCTTCCGGCAAAGACAATGCATTGGTTAAAGTATTTCCATAATTTGGTGAAAAACTTTCAATAGCCGAGATCACATAACCTCTTCTTTATTTTCGGCAACCGGTTTCGACAAACTCTGCTGTCGTCTTCTGTTCTTCAAAATTTATCGAAACCGGTTATCGAAAATACAGAAGCACTTCTGCGATCTTGGCTATAGAAAGGTTTTCACCAAGTAAAACAAATTACTCCTTCTCAATTATCAAGATGAGAAAATTCACTTATTTCCAAATATCACGAAAACTTTATTTACCGATTTATTTCAAAATTTTGCACGATGCACTAACAAACGTTCGGACGAATATAGGTTACATGTTTTCAAATATACGTAAAGTATAAATATATATGTAAAACATAAATATAAATTATGTATACTTTATGTAGGGGAAACGTTGTTAGCAAAAATCTGGAAAAGTTCTTTCCCGATTTACTTCAAATTTCTATACGATACTCTAATAAACTTTTGGACGGACATAGGCTACAGATTTTTTAATCTGTACGGAATATAAATATTTATGGCCATTCTTATTAGCATTTAAAAAGCTCTGAAGTGATGTACATGACGCTGGGATAAGTAAGTTAATACAAGACACATCAGGTAGCAAAAGCAGGGAAAAAAGTGGTTAACAAATGTTTAACATGTGACATCACTAGATGACGTACCTTGCCGCACGTGATGCGGTTGAGCCTGTAGGCTCTGGGCCCACGCGAGCGATTTTAGTGTGTAGAGCTCAGGGTTCGAGTTTTGTGTCTAGCAAGGCAGTATTTCTTTTCATTCCGTTAGACAGTTACGTGTTTACATTGAGTACGATTTGTTATTTTATTTAATGGTCTCGCAATCTCGCCTGGTTTATTGCAAAGTACAGTGCAACAAAAATCTACATTATTGCGTCACATGTGAATGAGCATAAGCTTCTGAATTTCATCGTTACCAATAAATGGCGCATGTTTTCTTTTCTAAATAGTGTCTATAAACACAAAAAGAAGGGAAGGAAGGAAAGGAAGACAAAATAAGAACAGCTTTGACTTGGTTACAGCGAGGAAATAATTTTGTAACTTCTGCCCTTACAACAGATCACAATTACAGAAGCTGTTCAAAATTTTCACTATTTGCTTGAATGCAAGAATTGAATCGCTCAGTCATCCCACCACGCCCAAGCCCAACCGCTGCACTTTCTACGAGGTACTAAACGCGCAAACTAAGTTGACATTCGGTGCGCTGGCGGATGGTAGCGATCGCAAATGAAGAATGCCTGTACGGTGGCTCTCGTCAGCCGTCACGCCGAGTGTCAACTTAGTTTGCACAAATAATACATCATCTGGTGAACTCACATGTTCTACTTTCTCATCCATTTTTGGGTTATTTTCTGACAATTACGACCCCATATGTCTCATATTAAATCACTTGTCTCAGCTTCGTATACGTCCTTTGATGGTGATTAAACGTTCATAAGAACTACTCTGTGTATATACTATAGAAGGGGGAAGCGTAAACTAAAATCTCGAAAAGTTATTGACCGATTAACTTCTGATTTTTACACGATATTCTCTAAACTGTCAGACGGACATATGCTTATGTTATTTTAGACAAAAATGTACAGGTTTTCTGTTAAAGAGACTGCGAGAAAGAAAATACTGTGTTGTGAAAATGTACGGTTTCGTTTTTTTTCCCCACGGCTTTTCTATTTTAACTGCGATAGCAAGACATTTATACCATTAGATAAATTGTTTCCCCCGTATACACTATACGTTCTTCCTCCTTATCAACAATTCTAAACACAAATTGTATCCGTATAGACAACTAAGTGCTGTTTCATTTTCTTCTTCCCAGCCGGTTTTAACAGAAAAGCGGTGTGTTTAAGTTTTGTCGGTTTATGTTCAGAATAGTATCACAGGATCTGAATCGTCCGAAGCTGTGTAGTCCTACCAGTTCGCAGATGAAAACTATGCGAAATTCCGTCATTTATGCTATTATTCTCCAAAACCCGCGGCAGTAGAGGTCTCTCATAACCAGAAATACCAATGATCGCAACCGATTAGACATTCATTTTTAGCGATTTCAATCCCCAATGAAGGTTTCGTTTGCAGTAACAAATAACAATGTTCAAGGTGAGAGAGAGAGGTGAAGAGGAGAGACACACGTCAGGGGGGGGGGGGGGGGGGGGTCGTAGGGCAAAGAGATGTGGAAGGAGGAGATGGAAGATGGACAGAGAAGGTGGGAGGAGCATCGGATGGACAAAGACAGGGGGCAGGAGAAGATGGACAGAGAGCGGCGGCAGAAGAAGATTAGGACGTACATCCAGTTCCAATTCCCATGCATATTTAGCAATGTGAAGCGTTGTCGGGTTCACTAGGTAGAATATAAAACCATATCACTGTTTCCAAAAGCAGTTAAACTGCAATAGCATGTGCAACATTATAGCTCTGAAAACAAATAGCATGTGTAAGAAACTTTGACGAAAGTGCACTGGCAGAGAGTGTGACAAAATTAAATGTTCTGACAGTCGGATGGATTAATAATAAACAGATTCCGTACCGAGCACTCTTCTTACTAAGGCCCAAGGGCCAAATCTCCATATAGAAGACTCGGTTCCAAGTCATGAAAGTCTCAGTTAAATATTCTACCATAAAAATCGCGACGCGAACCAAGAAGATAGTTAACATGAACTTCCATAAATGACTAACAATGTCGTGTTGCAAATGCTCTAGCCAGGCACGCAGCCAACTGCATCTTACCACATCGCAAACTGCTCTACAAGACTGCCAAAACGAGACTACTCGTTCAGCTCTCCAGACCCATTGAATGTCTTCAGAACCGCCACCAAGTGTTCGCCGTGAGGCGGGCTGGGACCTGATTAGTCCGATAAATCGAACGTCAAACTGTTCTTCCTGAACACCCAGCAGATTGACCCAAAGATAAATATGTTGGTAGCAATCGATAACTAGGTACGTAATTGAATCTTTGCAGTAAATGGGCATTAACTAATGTCAGAAATAGTTGAACAATGAAAGTTACAAAAGAAACAGACAACTTTTATTGTGCAAAACTACGCCAAATGTAATATCGTCGCAATTATTTCTGACCGCAGCAAAGTTCTCCTGCAAATGGGAACCTGGCTCAAAACTTCTGTCAAGAGCGTGATAGCATAGCATTACATTACTTTTCCTACTGTCAGGGTGAATTCGTGCCTCAGATTCCTGCTCGATCGCATTTGGCGTAATTGCAGATATATGAAAAATTACAAGACAGGAACGGGGCCTTAGAAACGCTAGTCAGCGGAGAGTCGTACTTAGACTCTAGTAAGACAGAGTTATTAGGGTCATGAAATGTACGTACAATTAAAGCATATCAACTGAATAATTATAGTAGCGCTGAAAAATTGGCAAAGAGTACTTAGATCATCAGGCATGTCTACCAGATTACGTTTGGCAGACATTTCTCGGATAGTTGAATAAAAAGTAATTCACAGGCAACAAGAAGCTTTAGATTTTTTAAATATGAGTGCTGATACAGCGGCAGTAGAATATTTCGGATTACCTACGTTGTAGGTAAGAGACCTGGTGATCATTGTATATTTGTCTTGCTATTATTAAATCATACAATGTGTTATCGTGACTTGCAATTAATACAACGAACGATATGAACTTCTATCAACAAGGTGCGTAAATCGCAGTTTCGTGACGCCTCCTTCTCCTCCTTCTTCTTCTTCCTGAAACGTTTCTGCTTATGCAAGTTGTTGACAGAGCCTCTCCCAAGCTTCTCTTTTGCCCCAGAATCTATCATTTAGCATTTCATTCTACTGCAGTGCTCTTCGGTTTACATTTTCCTTCTCAGGGGTTCTCTATCTTGTTCGTGGTTTCCAATTAGTCTTCCTCCAGATTTTGTCAGTTCCTTGTCCCATTCTTTTAACATGTCCAAACCGTTTAAGACTGTCTCTGTCCATAGTTTCTTTTAGGGGATCAATCCTAAGGGTGTTTCGTATTGTTCCATTCCTTATCCTGCCCCTTCGCTTCTTACCCAGCATCCCTCGTTGTTTGTATTCTGCTCCGATATTTTTTTGTCCAAGTCTAGCATTCTCACCCACTGGTCAAAACTGGCAAACAATATCACATGCACATGATGATCTTTGGTTTGGCAGGCATTAAAACTTAAAGGTTACGGTTTTTCATTATTCTGCTGATTTTCGTAACAACTCTGTTTGTTAAACTTATTTACATGTCTGCTTATTCAGTTACTCTCTGTCAGGTGCTTCGTTACTCTTCCAATTTCTGCTGGTTTTCTTTCCTAATCATCACACTGTTCGCATGTTCTATGCTATGATTTTCATGTCGTATGCTACTGAAACTTGGCGACCTTCCGTTATGATGTGACTACATTAAAGAGCATTGATGAGAGCACACTCTCTTGTCGAACCTTTCCGTCCGTTCTAAACAATTCTGATTTTCTTGCCATCTATTATAACTCATTTCAGGCATTTGTTGTACAAAGTTCTGATTCTGAGTTGCACTTCGTTTGATACTTCGAGTCTTTTCAGACCCTGCCATATCTCTTACCATCAACGGTGTCAAAAGCCTTTTTTTCGTATCTGTGAATGCAACGAAGATGTCTTTCCCAAATTCCTGTTTCTTTTCTATGATCTGTGTGGATGTAAATATGGCAACTATAGCTGATATTCCAGGTCGAAATCCTTGTCGTTCAGCTCTTCTTATTCTATCTCATTTCCAGTTTTCAACAAAATTATCGTTTTATAAATCTTCTTAAATCTGTCTTGCGGCAGACTAAACCGATTGTGGAAGTATGCGTCGTCACCGAGAAAACAGTTGAAAATTGAAGATGCTATTCTCCTTGTGTCCTACTTAAAGACTTCTGTCCCAAGAAAAAACAGTCGACTGAAGACATTCGAACTACTTTCGTGATCTTTTTGCAGTTCTAAAGAAGCCAATCTATTATGGTAGGCTGCCGGGCTATGGCGACATTTCTCTTGAACACGAAGGAGGGCTCCTACTCACAAAGGCATAGTTTAAACGTAAATCGCCATCTTGGTGATAATTTGTAACTTCTTAATACCAATACTTATTGCGTCCTGATACTTGTGGAACATAATTATATTACCGTTATTTCTCGTCCGTCTCGGCAATATACACACTATTATTCCATTTTTAGTCCTCAATACATAATAATGTTTTATCACTAGTTTAAAACTTTCGTCACTCATTCTACTTCTGTCCATGAGTAGCTGAAAACATTATAAGCATGATATTATCACCTCTTGAGTGTGGGCATCACAACAGAATTTCAGGTAAGCAGTAGGGGAGTGGGTTGAAGGTTTCGACTGGGATGGGATCGGTATGGTGCATTACATTTAGTAGCAAGGGTACGTCTCACGGATTTTCTTATGATCTAAGATTGGAAGGTGGTTAAAATTACCCTAGAAAAGGATATTTGTTGTGTGAAGATGACAAGAAGATAGACTGTGCAGATTAGGTGCTGCAGAAGGCCATACTTCGCAAGGATAAGAATTTTCGGACTCGAGTTCTAGGTGTTCAGGTGTTGAAGGAACTTTAGATGCTCTTATATTATACAAATTGGAGAGATTGATGAGATACTGAGATCCAGGTAAAGAAGCAGTATTCAAGCATTTGGGAGGTGTTCTAAAATTTGGGAGGAGAGAAGAAGCTCCTTTCAACACTTACATTGATTATGGTGAAGCAGAGGAAATTATATGTATACAGACTGAAGGTCCCAGTGAAAGTTTGTACCAAGGTTGGGGATCGAACCTGGATCTCACGCTTACTAGGCAGATGAGTTAACCACTAAGCCATGTTGGCACAGCGGTTCACGTAACCGCACGGATTACACTGATACGCCTCTCTCCTGGTCCAAATCCTCCCTTGCACACGAACAGAATTACCGAGTCTCTCCATGATCTGAAAAAGCACCTCAGTATCGAACGTAAAGGGGGGATCCAGCCAGAAACCCAACATCAGGTACTTATACAAATTAAATGACACAGTTTTAGAGACTTTACTGGTCTCATATAGATACAATTTTATGTATGTAGACTGAAGTGGCGAGTGAAAATTTGTACCAACGCCGGGAACCTGACCCAGGTCTCCTGCTTACTAGGTAGGTACGTTAGCCACTAATCCACTTTCGCACAGCGCTTCTCAGAACCGTGCGGATTACTCTGGAATGTATCCCTCCTCGATCCAAATTGTCACTCCCACCACAGCCTACTTTAAATTCCATCTTAGACACGAACAGAATTGCATGAAATCAATACATAAAATCATATATGCATGAAACCGGCAAAGTCCCGAAAACTGTGTCATTTCATTTGTATAAATACCTGCTCCCGGGTTTCAGGGCGAATCCCCCATCTACATTCGATGTTGAGATGCTATTCCAGAACATGAGGGGTCTTCGCAGTTTTGTTCATGTGAGGGGGGGAATTTAAAGTAGACGGGAGCAGCAGCAAGAATTTGGATCGTGGAGGGAAACATATCAGGGTCATCCATGCATTGCTGACCTTCTGTGCCACGGTGGCTCAGTTGGTAACGTACATGCCTAGTAAACAAGAGACTCGCTTTCAATTCCTGGCCTTGGTACAAATTTTCACTCGCCTCTTCACTATATATATAAAGCGTATGTGTATGAGACCTTGTAAGTAGGCTGTTTATGTTTTCTTATTGGTAACGCCACGTAGCGCTCTGTATGAAAATCACTGGCTGTGCTGTGTGCAGTCTGTGGCTGCTTTGCATTGTTGTAATACTCGCCATTGTAGCGTTGGGCAGCTGGATGTTAACAGCGCGTAGCGTTGCGCAGTTGGAGGTGAGCCGCCAGCAGTGGTGGATGTGGGGAGAGAGATGGCGGAGTTTTGAAATTTGTAAGACTGGATGTCATGAACTGCTATGTATATTATGAGTTTTCAAACTATTAAGGTAAATACATTGTTTGTTCTCTATTAAAATCTTTCATTTGCTAAATATGCCTATCAGTAGTTAGTGCCTCCCGTAGTTTGAATCTTTTATTTAGCTGGCAGTTGTGGCGCTCGCTCGAGTAACGAAGATTTTTGTGAGATAAGTGATTTGTGAAAGGTATAGATTAATGTTAGTCAGAGCCATTCTTTTGTAGGGGATTATTGAAAGTCAGATTGCGTTGCGCTAAAAAAATATTGTGTGTCAGTTTAAGCACAGTCTTGTATAATTGTTCAAAAGGGGACGTTTCAACATGTAAAGTCTCTGAAACCGTGTCATTTCATTTGTAGAAGTATATGAGTATCTTGTATGTATGAATCACAACCATGGAATGTAGTTCTCATAATTTTAGTAGTTTAGTGCAGTGTGGGAGGATCCCAAGTTAGTGATTTACGGAATGCTAGTACAAGGGAAGTTATTTTTTTGTTAGGCGAATTAGATGGTTGTGGTGTGTTAGGTAAGAGTCTTTGGACTGGAAGGCACAGTTGGTCCTCCTTATTTTTTTGTCCCGGTTTTTGCGCAATTAATGCTAACTAACATCATAATACACGGAAAAGACACGCTACATAAAGCAAAATCCAGTTTTATGACTGCATGTGTTATTAGAATTTAAGACAGGGAAAAAATATTCTGGAGAATCCGAGACATCTGAGTTCAGCAAATCGCACACATAAAGACTCCTACATCTTGGCCTCATGGTGATTCAAGAAGGCCACTGGTATGCGTGAAATCTGCCCATAATTTATTTGTTTTTAAGTGCAGACGAAAAGCGATGGAATTGCAGAAAAGTGAGAAATTAAGTGGATGGGACCTAGATAAACTAAAATGACCTGGACGATGTTGAAAATTCAAAGCTAACATTAGGTAACGGTTGACTGAAACTGGCGAAAGCAATACAATAGAAGACGGATGTTTAGCTTTGAGAGATGAAATAACGAAGACAACAGAAGAACATAATGCAACAAAACAAGGCCCAGTAGAAATACTGAATGTAGCTGACGATAGGGGAAAACATAAAAACGTAACAAGTGAAACAGGCAAAAGGGAATACGCACGTCTAAAATATGAGATTGTTATGAAATGTAAATGTCAAAGAAGAAATGTCTAAGAAGAAATGCGGAGGTGTAGAAACATGTTTGACTACGGGAAGTACAGATTCAGCCTATAGGAAAATGATTGAAAACGCTGGAGGAAAGAGAAGCAGGTGCATGAATATCAAGACCTCAGACAGCTAGCCAATACTACGCAAAGAAGTCAAGGCTGGAAGATATAAAGAACGCATACAAAGGAAAAAAACTTCAAGACAATGGTATGGAATGAGAAGTGGAAGTAGATAGAAAGGAGGTGAGCGATACGACAATACGGTAACAGTTTGACAGAGCACTAAAAGAAAAGACAAAATGAGGCACCACGAATACTTCCTCAGAATTACATAGATCTTTGGAATACTGCACCATTACAAAACTATTTTCATCTAGTAATGGAGATATACAAGTAGGAGACAGGCAAAATACCTGTAGACCAAAATAAAAATCTAATATTTCCAGTTACAAACAAGGAAAGGGCTGAGAAGTACGAATGTTACAGAACCATTAGTTTAATAAGTGATACTAGCAGAATAGTAACAGATATTATTTACGGATTATTCAGAAAACTGGTAGAAACACACCTCAAGGAAGATCAGTTGAGGCTTTGGAGAAACGTAGAACCATGTGAGAAACTACTGAAGTTACAGAATGTCTTCAAAGATTGACCAAAGAAAAGCAAACCAACACTTATAACCTTTCTAGAGTCAGCGAAAGAAATTCTGAAGGAAACAGAGATAGCGTAAATGAAACAAAATGAAGAAAATGTTATCTACAATGTGTACAGAAAGTAGCATGCAGTTATTGTAGTCGAAGGTCGTGAAAGTGAAGCAGCAACTGACAAGGGAGTTACACAAGGTTGCATTCTACCCCTAATGTTATTCAACCTGTGCTCTGAACAATCAGGAAGGGAGACCAAAGAGAAATTTAGAATTGGAATTATGATTAAGATAGAAGCAATCAAAACTAGATTTGCTAATAATGATGTAATTCTGTTGGAAGCGGTAAAAAAACTTGGAAGACGGAATGGACACTCTTCGATAAGGATAGAAGGTTAAATAGCGAATTAAAATTTGCGCCACTGTGCCAGGGTGATATAGTGGATAACACATCTTCCTAGCAAGCAGGACATCTGGGTTCAAGTCCCCGCCTTGGCACAAATTTTAATTCATTACTTCAGCTTCTATTCCTATCACAGATAAAGTTGAGACTCAACATGTCTCCAGCGAAATGTAGTGCCATCACATCAATAGAGCGGACAGTGTTTTGAAAAGAGGTTGCACGATGAATATCAACAAAAGTAAAACAAGGGTAGTGGAACGTAGCCAAAATAAATCAGGTGATACTGAGGGAACTAGATTAGGAAACGAGACATTGAAAGCAATACTTGAGTTTTGCTATTTGAACAACAAATAACTGATGATGGCCGAAGTACAGAAAAAAAGTAGACTGGAAACAGCAAGAAAATAATTTCTGAAAAATTCGACTTTTTCAACATGCAGTATAAATTTAGGTGTTGGGCTGTCTTTTATGAAGGTATTTTAATGGAGAGTAGCTTGTACAGAAGTGAAACGTGGACCCTCAGTATTTCAGACAAGAAGAGAAAGAAGCTTTTGAAATGTGATGCTAGACAAGAATAGTGAAGACTACATGGGCAACTACCGAAGAAGCACTGAAACGAATTGGACGCAAATACCTTTAAGGCAGCACATTACTAAAAGAATGGATTGGTTGACAGGACGCATGCTGAGGCATGACGGAATAGTTGAGTACAGGGGTTGTAAATTGGAGAGGGAGATAAAAACTCGACTACAATAAGCAGGTCGAAATTGATGTAGCTTTCAATAGTTACGCAGAGATGAAGAGTTTTGCAGAGGCGGCTATTGTGAAAAGCCGTTACACAACAAAAACACACTTATAAAACTAGTAGAAAACAACAATTTATTTGTTCCTCATTTAAACCGACTTTAGCTCAAAAATGGATTAATAATTCCGCTACTAAATTCTTTGAGCACTTAGCTGAAGCACCTCATAAATAGTGAAACAAAATATGAGATAAAGTAAAAAAATCATCTCCGCTTCTTCTTATCCACATAATAGTTTTTACTTGTAATGTTTCAGTTTACGCAGTACAAAAGACTCCGACGTTACACTGGCTTGTAAGAGGAATGAAGATAGAGATGCTACTGTTTCTGATCGATAAACTGTATGCCAACATTCTGATTTTAATTAGAAAAGTCCCTACAGTGTATTGTGAAGAAAGAAGTAAGTGAGTAAACTTACGTTTAGGCAAAAGAATAATTTTGTACACAGAACTGAGCGGTTCCTCTTTTTTCGTTGCTATTGTACAAACTTAATACCAACACAAATAAATGCTTCAGTGCCGTGCAGCTGCAATCGATTTACTTGGTTTAAGATGTAAATGCTGATGGTTAATAAATTATGTACAATATGCAGACATTTGAAATCAGCGCCTCGAACACAGACGTCTACCGTTAGCAGACAACGTGATGCCAATCGTGCCGTCCTAGCGCTCTTCAGGGACCGTCTTAAAACTTCAACTTACCACGGCCTTCGTCCTTTCCTGGACCGATTCCCCATCCAACGCAGAGGTTTAACTTGTTATGAGCAATCAATCCAGCACGTAATACGGACGGAGTAAAACAATTTATACAAGGCAATCTACTGACTTTAAATGTGTGCTTAGGATGGAGAAACAAATTTCAGAAAATTCACGTTTCCATAATTCATAAATGTGAAGATAGGACGACGAGAGACTGGTAGAAGAAGAACAAGGAGGCTATAATATTCGTTTCTACTTGAAGTAGATAAGTTAAGCAGTAGTACGTGAAGAAATAAGAGTGCTGTGAAGATGTTGCTAAAGATACTGACAGTTGCAGTTAGTTACAAGGTATCAAAAACTGACTTCATTAGCAACTGTACTCCACAAGCCACCGTATGGGGTGCGGTGTAGGGTACACATTATTCGTCAGCAATTGTCCTTCACAATTTAAAGAGAATAGTGACGTCCACATCTACAACACTAGAAGAAAGAAGTGACATTTGTTGCTTATTACTAGAGTGCCAGTGGCCGAGAAAGGAAGTCAATATGTAGTCACAAAAATGTGAGACAGGTAGCCAAGAAAATTTGAAATCCAGCCTAAAAGCCTTTCGTGTGGACAACTCCTTTTATTTCTTAGGCTAGTTTTTAATTAGAATTAATTAAAGTATAGCTAAAAGAAAATATACTAAATTTAAGTTTTACTTTCCTTGGTATTTTTACAGTTTTACATGTTCATTATGAATGAAAAACACACTGGTGTAATATTCTGCAGTATTTATTATTTTAGAAAACTCTTTTCAGCTGTTAAGTCATAATCAGATACAAATTTTGTGAGATCAAAGATTTTAAGCTATGTACATCAACAGAGTACCTCAATTGTGTTTCAGAGATGAAAATTGTTAATGTTTGATTTAGGCCTAAAACGAGAGGAATTGTTTCAGTAAAATGGGATGTAAAGCTATTTAGTCTAGACAAAATATGTGATATATTAAATAATGGTCTATATAACAAATTACAAAAATAGTTCTGAGAAGGAAAATAAAGTAATACAATAAAAAAATTCAAATGGCTCTAAGCACTATGGAACTTAACATCTGAGGTCATCAGTCCCCTAGACTTAGAACTACTTAAACCTAACTAACCTAAGGACATCGGACACATCCATGCCCGAGGCAGGATTCTAACCTGCGACCGTAGCAGCCGCGTGGTTGCCGACTGAAGCGCCTAGAACCGCTCGGCCACAACGGCCGGCAATGCAAGAAACTTTAGTGACATGTTCTGAGGTGATGACTGAACAAGTCCAGCATTACAAACAGGTACCTGACGATGACGTTACAGGGAAAAAGCGGCTTGTAAAATTGTAGATATTGCAGAATGTTACATCGGCGTCACATGTTCTCTCATTCATAATGTATGAAATATTCTCCCAAAACCCAACAAGACAGACAATTAATGCACTTATACGTTCGTTATTATTAAGTTAAAGCCAGTATGCTCTTTAGCAACTTATGAATGACCATCACGTAAGCAGACTCAAAAGTACATCATATATACGTTGCCTGTAAATTGACTCGTTCCACATCGGTTTTTATAAAAATGTTGCTAATGATCTACGGAATACATAACTAACTAACTAACCAATCAGGATAATATTGTGCTCATTCTCTTGCATTCAGGGATGAGTGCAGGAAGTACGACTGCTGGTACAGTTCTGTACATGACCGAATTTCTGTAATTTTACCATCTGAACTCATCTGACAAAGAGATCTCGTATTGCATATGTTTATTGCGTCTCTCTTCCCCTCAACTTGTTTCATGAAGTCGTTTCTCTTTATATAAGTGCATCGATAATCGTAAATATTTTATGATTTCTTCCCATACAACTGTACTCTCAGTGGTATTCCTCAGAGGGTAAAGAGGCTATTTACCAGGTTACACACCGCTGTCATCAGTGAAATCTCAAATATATATAGTTATTAGTAACGGCATTGAGAAACCTCCATGAGTTATGTCCGACGTTAGTTTCGTTTCTGGAGATGTCTCGCCGTTAAGATTTATGTACTAATACTGTTTCTCTAGGAAATTTTCAGCCAGTTTCCCTTCTTATTCAATCTTTCGTAGATATGAATTCTGTTTATGTGTTTTCACTGTCTGCAACTTTTCAGCAGTGAGGAAACGTAGTACCCATTTCGGCTGCACTACATACAAATTTTTTGGCATCAAGAAGAAAAACAGAGTTTTTGATTTTACAGAACGATAATGGAATATGAAAGAAATTCAGCAGTTCTACAACAAACTGATGCCAATGGCCTGCAATTAAGTGCAAGTGTCGGGCAATACTTCTTAAAAACTTGTACCATAAGGGCTGTTTTAAACTATCATGGAATGCTGCATTTCACTAGAGATCTACCGTCTTCTAATAAATTATGAGCTTGTTCTTTCGTATCACTGACTAATAATTTAAGAGCTTTCTGTTGGATCTAGTGTTTTCCTCCTATCAATCTACGTATTTTAAGACTCCCAAGTCACTTACGTCTGTACCTGTCACTTTTATGTTCTTATAGCCATCGCAAGGAGGAAATGTCCGATGATTTTCTTCAGTTTCTTGAGCTTCGTTGTAACATTCGGGCAACGCTAGTCAGCTAGTGGTGCCCTAAATTGTAAACACAATCACCGGGTTCTCGGTCTTTGGGGTACGGGGCTTGCCCCTCAGATTGGACACAATAGGCTGGTTTCTCCTTAATCCATCGAAATGGGTAGCAGTCTGAGTCACCTGTGACGTTTTCAAAGACGAGTGTATCGCACAGAATGGCCAGCGTTTCCTAACACGTTATGAGGAAGAAGCTCCCGAAAGTGTTGGCAGAAAGCGACACCTTACAGCAAGTATTACGAGCGTAAGCAGGAACTAAGTCACTTGAAATATCTTAATTCTGTTCCTCAGGTTCAATCGATGAAAGACCTGTAGTACACAGCTACTGCCTGGGGTTGTCTACGAGGGGAGAACTAAGCCCAAGTGAGGGTTGAACATCATTCGTGGCCAAAAAATATTATTGAACCACGTGTGTTCAAAAGATCAATCAAACTAATTAAGAAAAATTTACTTGTAAGCTTTCAACAATGAATTAAAAAACACTATAACAACAACAAGTCTAAAACGTGAACAAATTTATGAAATGTACACATCACCGAACATCTGCTGCAGTGTTTATTTTGCATTTAGGTAAGTCTCTAATACACTGTCACACTGACCCATATTGTACTGTTAAAAACATAGGAAACCCAAAATCTTGTATTTGGTTATGAAAATATCTACGTTCAAAGTCGACAAATGAACTTCGCACATAACTGTCACAGTTATGGAAATAAATACTTTCAACAGTCCACATCAAACAGGCAAAGAAATTTGTTGCAGTTCCTTGAGAATGAATCACTCATCACTAAGTTTCAATAACTGTAATGAGATACCATGTAGTTATCAGCAAACAGAAAAAAATTGGTACAAGCTTATGTGTCAGGAGAAAGACACAAAAATTTAATACAATAGCTGTTTCAAAACGACAGCTGCAACGAGAAGAATGTGTGTCACAAACAATTTGGTAATTCACTCTCATGCATTTTCTGGCATCCCGTTTACTGCTGGTTTACAATTTCTTGGTATCACAGACTGTTTCACAACGCTGATCGCCAAAGGAATGAAAACTTACTAAAACAATGGCCTTAAAATTTACACTCAGTTACCCAAAAAGACACACACACACACGCACACACACACACACACACACACACACACAGACACACACACTCACACACACATTTAAAAAATACATAATTAAAAAAACCAAGACAGATGCAATATGCACCAAGCAGTTATCTTATTTTTTTTATTTTTATTTTTTTATTTATTTATTTTTCCCTCGTGAGTAATGTTGATCAAGAGGCAGTGCAATCCGCGACCTTAGAATCCAGCCGGCAGCATCTAGGTAGTTACTCAGCGTATATCAGATATGGACACCTCTCGGATAATCGAGACAATTCTGCTCTTGGCATATTAGGATTTTTAGGTTCAGCAAATTATCGGATCATAAATGATCTTCAACGCCTCAGTCATGGAACTGAATACAATATGACTACGAGCGTAATTACACACTCACATATCAATAAAGGAGCAGAAACACGTCCTCCAGCAGTAATAGCAAATATAAAATCGGAGCCTTGTTACTGAAGAGACTCCAAAATCTCCACAAGGAGATAAGATGATTCGCCTGCCAATCGAAGTTAAATTTCAAAAAACCGCCAATAACCTAACGGTAGTAAGGGGCCGCCACGCCGGATGGAAAATCAGCAAGATTTGAACAGATGCACGTGGTTGCAAAAAAAAAAAAAAAAAAAAATTGTTCAAATGGCTCTGAGTACTATGGGACTTACCATCTGAGGTCATCAGTCCCCTAGAAATTAGAACTACTTAAACCTAACTAACCTAAGGACCACACACATCCATGCCCGAGGCGGGATTCGAACCTGCGACCGTAGCGGTCGTGCAGTTCCAGACTGAAGTGCCTAGAACCGCTCGGCCACACCGGCCGGCGCACGTGGTTGCAAACATACATCAATTACATTATCAGATAGTACCGGTACCTTAAATACCGAGAAATTGGCACGAATCCTTTGCTCCCAGAATTAACAAGTTAACTAGCAAGCGTCAAAGCCACTCACAGCAATAAATGAAGTAACTTAAACCAAAGTCCACAAAGCTATTATATAGAAGCAAATAAGAACACAGTATGTCTTAATTATAGAAAATTACAGATTTACTGGTGGTACAATAAGCAGTTGGTACAATTACGTGCAGGCCTCTTGAAATCGCACTCAAGATACCCACAACCACGGCTTAAGCAAGCAGGAAGATTGAGCCGGTATTTTTAGAGTTCGAATAGCTGCGAAGACGCGTCAGGCGCCTCAGCAGACGGCGATGCACTGGGAAAAATAGTATTAGAAAGGAACATTTTGCGAACCTCACGCTGTCCCCAAATTCACTCAACAGAAGTAAATTATGCCAGCGTAGTTGTAAGACGGCACGCTTCCCTCTTATCCAAGGCGCCGCAACCTCCGACTTCCGCAGTAGGAATATCTTCGGCCGCCTCGTGTCCTCCGCAGCCGCCAGCTGTGAAGGGCTCAGTTGTTTTTCGGGTTTTCTGAGGAATGGTCGACTTCCTGTGCGAGCACTTGCTAGGTGGACAGAGGTCTCATATCAGAACGCTTTATGTAGAGTTTGGTAACAACGAGGCGGATTTCGCGAGTTCCCACAGAAGATAACTGGTATATGAATGATGAGAATTTTAATATTTCAGAATCTTAAACATGGCTGCGATTCAGCAACTGTATAAATTAGAAGATGTTGAAAAAAATCAGCCAACCAGTTGCAGACCAAAGACTTGTCTTGCGCGTCGCCCATCGATCTGAGTCTGGCAGCCTCTGCAACGAGCTTGACCTAGGTTTTGATAATTATAAAAATATCTTCTTCAGCAGCTATCAAAACTTAAGTAAGGGCTAAACACGGCTTTGGTTTGCAATCGTTGACTGATTTTTTTCAACTTCTTCAATTTTAACACTGACTCGCGGGTCGAAGAGTGGCTGGCTGGCTCTGAGCACTAAGGGACTTAACATCTATGGTCATCAGTCCCCTAGAACTTAGAACTACTTAAACCTAACTAACCTAAGGACAGCACACAACACCCAGCCATCACGAGGCAGAGAAAATCCCTGACCCCGCCGGGAATCGAACCCGGGAACCCGGGCGTGGGAAGCGAGAACGCTACCGCACGACCACGAGATGCGGGCAGCGTGGCTGGAAATCAATGTTTATACTAATAGTACATGTGTGACAGTCTAGAGAATTTATTGAGGTGGGCGAGTTAACGGTTCGGAGGAAATGTACAGAGCAACAAACGGCGTAACTTGTCTTGCGCGTCGCTCATTGATTTGCGTCCATGGATTCTGGCAGCCTCTGCAACGCACATTTCGCGCAATGACACGGTAACTGCGTGGTCTAGATGCGAGGAACATCTAATCGGGAACTGAATTTAGTATTCTGTTTCTAACATTCTCTGTCGGTTTCAGTATGAGTAATAAGAGATGTGTGATTTTGGCACTTTGTACGAGGGGCCTTCAATACGTAATGCAACACATATTTCTTCTCCACCAATTTCGACCGAAAACGATGCCGAATTTTTGGTACATCCTGAAATATTCCCACTTCAGCCCCTATAGTTTCATGAACTGGCAGGTGGCGGCGCTATACGTAACCTTCAAAATGGTGTCTGTAAAGGAAGAGCGTTTCAAGCAGAGAGCTGTTATTGAATTTCTTTTGGCGGAAAACCAGAGCATCGCAGACATTCATTGGTGCTTGCAGAATGTCATTGGAGACCTGGAAGTGAACAAAAGCACGGGGAGCCGTTGGGCGAGGTGTCTGTTATCATCAGGAAAAGTCACGCCAGTGTGTCCCATCTCCCGCGTGCCGGCCGGCCGCACAGAGCTGTGACTCCTGCATTGTTGGAACATGCGTGGAACACGCTCATTTGAGGCGATCAACGGATCACAATCAAGCATCTCACTATACAAATGAACATCTCTGTTAATAGTGCTGACACACTCGTCTACCAATTCGGGTACTCAGAGGTTATGACCGCCGGGTGCCTCACCGCCTAGCAGAAGACCATAAAGAGCAACGAAGGACCAACTGTGCAGAATTGCTTACGCGTTACGAGGCTGACGGTGACAATTTTTTGTCGAACATCGTCACAGGCGATGAAACATGGGTTCATCATTTCGAACCTCAGACAAAACGGTTATATATGGAATGGCGCCACACGACATCTCCTCCGAAGAAAAAGTTGAAAGCCGCACCCTTACCTGGTAAAGTTATGGCAAGGTCTGGGACAATGAAAGGGTTATATTGTTTCGTGTCCTCCCTCGTAGTGCAACGATCAGCTCAGAAGTGTACTGCACTACCCTCAGGAAATTGAAGAAGCAACTTCAGCGTGTCCGTCGCCACAAAGATGCAAACGTACCTCTCCTTCTCCACGACGACGCAATGCCTCTCACGAGTCTAAGCACCCGAGAGGAAATCACAAAATTCACTGGACTATTTATTGTCATCCACCTTACAGCACGATTTTCACACCTTTCGACTTCCGTACCTTTTTTCCAATGAAGAATGGACTCCGCGGGAAGCAGTACGCGGATGATGGGGAGGTTATCGAAGCACCAAGACGTTTGCTCCGACGTCGACCAGTGGACTTGTACCATGCGTACATACAGGTCCTCCCAGTAAAGTGGTGTAAGGTGGTCGCATAGAACGGATATTAGGTTGAAAAATTGGCATTTTGTACACAAAAGAGTGGGGGATAATACGGTGTATTGGAATCCTGAATAAAACCAATATATTTTCTGAAAAAAGTGAAGCATTACTTAGTCATCGCCCCAGTATGTAGGAAGAAGAGTTATTCATACCTTCTGGTAGTATAAAACGATAATGTTATTCATTCATATCCACTGAAAACATCTCACTTACCGATATTTACGTTCATTTTCGGTTTGTGCTATTTGCTCCACGTTATCCTTGCCAGAGTTGAAAAAAACAAATGTCCAGTTTCGCATTGTCCTGTAGAAAGCTTGTTTCAGTGATTTGAAAACACATCTGTTAAGAGGCTTAAGGTAGTGTGTTGAATGCGGAGGTAAACAAATAATGATCACAACATTTTCTGTTGCAAGATCAAGCATATCTGGATGAGTAGAATGTGAGGTGTGCCCATCGAGAAGCAGAACTGCTTTTCCTTTTTGTTTTCTGGGAATAAAGTGGTCTTTCATCCAACTCATGAATATATCAGAGTTGACATACCCTGATCTCTCATTCATAAATACAATCGAACCATTCGGAAGTCCACCCTCCCATTCAGACTTCTTTCTTTTACCTTTTAAAATGCACGCTGGAGAAATGAAGTTGCCTTCAGCATTGCAGCAAGTGATTACCTTTATGGTTTCCCCTTTTTCTTGGGAAAGAACACAAAGGAGGATAACCTTTTTCTGTTATCACTTTGTCTGGCCTAGGATTCATTTGAAACCCAGTTTTGTCCATGTTGTACAGGCGGCCAGGCTTATCCAGTAAATAATTTGCTTTATGTTTGACCTCTGCTTAAGACGGTATTACTACTCAGGGCACATATTGGTTGAAAGCACCGATGATGGCTGTTAATCAGTTGAAATCGATTTGCAAAAGTGAATAAATGAAACATGATTTTGCGACTGGTTGCTGCATATTTGTTAATTTCATGGTTTACGGTCGCTGCACGACTTGAGCACCACATGGAGCCCACCATTCATAAATAATTTGCTTTTAAGACTTCCATAATTAAAGAAAAATATGCTGCAATAGCTTCTCTATTCATTCCCATAGCCCTATCAATAGATCTTGTAGCTTCTTCATAGCTAGCTGTGGGTTATGTTTCAGAAAGGACTGTAACGAGTCCCAACCTGCCATTTGATATTCTTTACAAAATCTATGAGGAATTCCATTTCTTTCCGCAAACTGGAATACCAGCTTACGAAGCGTTTCTCCAGTTGGTGGAAATCCACACATTTGCAACTGTCTTATGTAAGTGAGCAATTGCTTCTCATTCTCTTCACCAAGGCTACCTGTAAATCATAACAATAATTATAATGTGATAGTTATTCATCAGTGAGAAAAGTTTGAGGAATTAAAAAAGTGCAATTCAATCATTAATTTTTAGGTGAATTAATATTTCAGTTAGAAATTATTCTCACTTTGCTCCATAACCAAAGAA
Source organism: Schistocerca serialis cubense (assembly GCF_023864345.2). Taxonomy (NCBI): domain Eukaryota; kingdom Metazoa; phylum Arthropoda; class Insecta; order Orthoptera; family Acrididae; genus Schistocerca; species Schistocerca serialis. The sequence continues at coordinate 338,454,020 of NC_064642.1, forward strand.
AACATTATAATTAATAGAATACTGCTTACTTTGTGGGCCCATGCCATGCTTCCTTTCATCTTTCTTCAACAGACGTCGTTTCAGAGTTCTATATGGGATACCATATTCGTGGGACACTCAAAACAATTCATTCCATCAGTCCTTACATGTTCCATAGCCATTTGTAGGGATTCTTCAGACCACTGGCGCCTGTTTGATGTTATAGCACACGTTCGAGGCATTTCCTACGAAAAGAAAGTCTGTGTACCTGGGATACGATTCAGCACCTTACCCCCAGAAAACAGTGGCGTCTCTCCCGAGGATCGGGGTGAGATGCCACTTACCATGACTGGCACAACATGGCCGTTGTGTGGCAACGGCAGGTGGCAACTTAAACTGCAAAGTATCTTCTACTCTCAACATGTGCAGCATCTGGCTCTACTGCATTATTCAGACGCTCGTACGCTCCTGAAAATAGCTGTGCACTATTAAGAAGGCGCCAGTTTTAGCTCTTACCTTGTATTTCTTGCTTCCAAAGGGGAGAAACAATTACCACAGCGATACACGGAGCTGCCTTCGTCCCATACTACAGCTAGCGATTGCCGTGCAGGTTGATGTTGCGATCTGTTGAGAGCCGGCAGAAATGCCAGCTTTAGGCATCTGACCCCGATAGGCATCTCCCCCGATCTACTCTATTTGCTCCACGTTATCCTTGACAGAGTTGGAAAAAAAGGGCGAAAGATTTATTCGTTTTGAAGGGAAACCAGATTTGAATGTATGGTAACGATAGTTCAGTGATTACCTGCCAACTTCATGCTACTTTTAATGAGAACTATACATGTGAACATTTGCGGAGATTGGCTCATAATGGAGATAAATGAGAGAAGAAATAAAACTATTTCAGAGTTGAGGACATCGAGTGTTGGATTAGTTTTGGTAGAAAGACGTTCATCGATTTTCCGGTTTGCAAAGGTGAAATAATATCTATTACACAATCACTTTCAGTCTAAAATCGACTACCATCAGGGTTTATAAATATCTGATACTTAACTGATCTCTGTAGTTTTAATCGTACTCTCTGGACATTTCGACTTTCACCAAGAGTACCTACAGACGTCAATGAAGAATGTCGGACCTTTATGTCAGCTGATTATAGTCAATTTCAGAGTGGAACTGGTTGTTTAACAAGGAATATTTCGTTTAAAAAGTCGAGCGGATCATTCATGAAATTAAAAAGATATTTAACAAGTTTTAACCGCTATCTGCTAAAAAAAATTCAAATCTCGAGCTTTCGATATCTCTCACCGCTATTTTCCTCAGGAACTGAGAACTACTGACTGTGTAGGTTTTGACTTTATGGGCGCTCAACGGCAAGGTTATCAGCGCCCCTGAAAACTACTGACTACCGGTACTGCCACAGCGTTCTCCTTACAAGTGCGAAACAGCTGAGGTGGGAAGAATTTACGCAGGTGCGGAAAAGTAAATCAAGATGGTGAGCCGCGCGGAGTGGCCGCGCGGTTAGAGGTGCCATGTCACTCATCGTGCGGCCCCTCCCGTCGTAGGTTCGAGTCCTCCCTCGGGCATAGGTGTGAGTGTTGCCCTTAGGGTTAAGTTAGTTTAAGTAGTGTGTAAGTCTAGGGACCAATGGCCTCAGAAGTTTGGTCCCTTAGGAATTCACACACAAGATGGTGACGTCATGGCATCTGAGGAGTCGGCGCCACCTTATAAACTTCTGTTCCCCTCGCCTTGTAGCTGATGAGTAAGAATAGGAAGAACGGTTGTATTTTGTGGACAGTTTCTGTGTTGTTTTTGCCAACTTCGGTCCTATTTTTGCCTATTTCGAGGTTACTTTTTGCCAATTTCCGTGTCCATTTTGTCAATCTCAGTGTTATTTTTAATCAATTTCGCTGTTGTTTTTGGCCAGTTTTGGTGTTTTGTTGCCAATTTCATACATTTTTTTCCAGTTCGGGTGCTATTTTGTTGCCAAATTCTTGTTTCCCGATTTTAGTGTTATTTTGGCCAATTTCAGTGTGGTTTTCTTTTCCATGTTTTTTTTTCCCAATTTCGGTGTTACTTTTTGCCGGTTTCGGTGTTATGTTGTAGCTAAATTTGGTGCTATTATTTGGCCACTTGTGGTGTTATTATTGCCATTTTCGGCGCATTTCTTGCCAAATTCGGTGTTTTCTGCCAATTTTACTCTTTGTGTCACTTTTACTGTTTTACGCCAATTTCCGTGTTATTTTTCTGCAGCTCTGTGCTACTTTTTTGACGCTACTTCATGGTTCGTTACGCAGGAAATGAACCGTCATTAAAGGCTGTACACGAACCTCAGCCTTGAGTAAAAAAGAAGGCAAAATGACATTTAAAAATTCAACAGCCATCAGTTACAAAGATTGGTGAGCTGTCGTCCTCACATTTATAACAATTATATAACGAACATAATAAATTTCACGATTATTCGTAAAATTCGTCGATTTCATGATATTTTGCTAAAAATCACAGCAGATTCGTGTCACATTTCATTTTACTGTTTTCGCGAAACTTTTCTGTTCCTGCTGATAAGGTTCTTTCTTTGTTTTTATTCCTTTGCTCGAGGCATGTAAGGAAGATACCTTGTCACATGCGTCAGTTAGAAATCATTCCTGAATGTAATGAAGGTACCAGCTGCCAAAAGCTCAAGAGCTTGAACTTCGTTGACGCTACCTGAAAATCGAGAGTATGTAGTCATGCCGATGTAAAAGACTCCAAGAGCCACAAATTGATGCAAAATTCATATGATAATGACTACTGTTGGATGAATTTGTGTGCAATGCCGCCGCAGTTCGGTGAACAGTTCTCCTGCCCGTCGACTAATGACCGTACTGCGACCGACGTACCACTCTGTACCAGACAATGACGCCAAGAATTTGCACTCGCAGTTACTGTGAGCACTCCAATCGTGCAACTATTTTAATATCACGGGCACTCCCAGGGCTGCGCGCGAAACTTTCCGAAGACGTTCCCTCGCGGCGCCTTTGATGTCTTCATTACGATTACGCGAGGCCGCTCCCTTTATTCGTCAGGTGGAGGGCGGGACGGGGGCTCGGGTGCCGCTCGCACCCAGTAGCAATATCAGTCGCAGTCGGCAGTTTATTGCCGCCGGGCGCAGTCATCTGGAGCGCGGAATCCGCGGCGTCTTCGCCGGGCTCGATTGTTCGCCCGTTACGAGATTTCGGCGGCCCTCTTCGCTGCCGCCGCCGCGCTGTCTCACAGTCTATATTGGATGCCTGGAGAGCGCCGTGCGGCAGCGGAACCCATTATTCGCTTCTTGCCACACGAGGGAGGTGTGACTGTTCCTCCCTGCATTCTCTAATGCTTCCATGAGAAGTAATTATAGAAAATATTTTATAATAATGCGGCGCCCTATTCTGCTTCATCTACATCTACATATATACTCCACGAGCCAGCATATGGTGCATGCCGGAGAGTACAGAGTGTATCAAAAAGAATCATCCGATTTGCTATGTCTATATTTCTGGAACATATACGACGAATCTTGTTTTTTGACGAACGGGAAACTAAAAAAGGTTTTTTTCATACTTTTTCCCAAGTGTTCAATATGCCCCCCTTCAGAGGCACGGCATATGTCAGTACGGTATTAAAATTGTTCCCACACTGCATCGAAGATGTCTTGAAGTACAGCTTCCCCAGCTGCTGTTATTCGATGTCTCAGTTTATTCATTGTTGCTGGTAACGGAGGCACATAAACAGAGTCTTTTATAAACCCCCAAGGTCCGGTGACCCTGGAGGCCAGTAATGTAAGGCTGTATCATCTGATCCAGTGCGACCGATCCATCGTTCACTAATCTTTTGATTTAAAAATTCCCGCACTTCCAGATGCCAGACCCTATCCTGTTGGTAAATGAAGTCGTTCGAATCAGTCTCCAAGTGTGGGAAAAGAAATTTCTCAAGCATATCGAGATATGTGCTACCTGTAAGTGTTCTCGGCAAAGAAAAATGGGCCATACACCTTTTTCTGTGGAGCTGCACGAAACACATTAAATTTTGGAGAGTCCCTCTAATGTTGTCCAAAAAACGGTTGAAATGGCTCTGGGCACTATGGGACTTAACATCTGAGGCCATCAGTCCCCTCATGTTGTACAAAAAACAGTTGATATGGCTCTGAGCACTATGGGACTTAACATCTGAGGTCATCAGTCCCCTAGAACTTAGAGCTACTTAAACCTAACAACCTAAGGACATCACACACATTCGAACTTGCGACCGTAGTTGTCGCGCGGTTCCAGATTGAAGCGCCTAGAACCACTCGGCCACAGCGGCCGGCATGTTGTACAACTTCACGTGGTTTTTCTGTATCCCATATTCTCACGTTTTGACGGTTCACCTTCCTATTTAAATGGAATGTTGCCGCGTCACTAAACACTAAGCGTGGAAGAAAATTGTCATTCTCCGTCTTGCCAAGGACGAAATTACAGAACTCCACGAGTTGTTGTTTGTCACCTTCACGAAGAGCTCGCAGTAGTTGAATTTTGTATGGTTTCAAGTGTAAACGTCGACGCAACACACGCCAGATGGACATCTGGGACATGTTGAGCTGTCGAGCTGCACGACGAACGGATTTCTGTGGACTCCCTGTGAAACTATGGCGGATGCGTTCGACGTCTGTGTCAGACACTCGGGGACTGCCCGGCGATTTGCCTTTACACAAACAGCCTGTTTCTCGGAATCGTTCATACCATCGTCTAATGCTCTGTGTTGTAGGAGGATCCACACAATATCTAGTATGCAAGTCACGATGAACAGTTATTACTGACTCGCACTACGCAAAACGTAGAACACAAAACGCTTTCTGCTGTCCCGACACCATTTTTACTAGAGCTGAAGTGGACGCACGCACACTGCTGCTACCTCGCGGGAACCATGTAAAACTCGAGAGTTTGCACTTTGCAATAGTACGTTACTTACGCACATATCTCAAATAACTTATAAGTTAAGATTTTTTTTTAATCGGATGATTCTTTTTGATACTCCCGGTACTCTGTATCACTACTTGTCATGCCGTTCCCTGTTCCAGTCGCAAACGGAGCCAAAGAAAACCGACTATCTGTGTGTCTCTGTACGAGCTCTACTTTCTCTTAACTTGTTTTGGCGGCCCTCACACTAAGTGTACGGCGGCGTTAGGCGAATAGTTCTGCTGTCAAGCACAGATGTTGGTTCTCTAGATTTTCTCAGTGGTAACACCTTCAACTTCTGTGGTCCTGTCGTCCTCAGTTGCGTACATATTACGGTATGTTGATATTCGTTACTTTTGGACCATCTGACCACAACTGAATAAAACACTATTTTTGTGCTATACGTGTTTCGCCATTATTGTTCCCAAGGCATCTTCAGTGGCCTGCAATATGCACGTTTTTTGATTATACTATTTAGTTTGCAATTTAGGACTGCATGTATAAATGGTCATCAATAGTTCTCGAACTTCTTGCTTTCTATCATGTAGTAATAATTTAAACTTCAATTTACAGATTTCGCTGATGCTGATCTACATGTGTTCTTGTTTCTTTGTTACAGTTGTTCATCGTCTGCTTATTCTCATCTGAAATTTCGTTTTCACACTTTTCAGTACTAGGAAATAAACACTCGTTTTGATGTAATGTGGACTTGACGCGGCTGTCACGACCAATGACATTACGCGATTTTGTTTACATTTCTATGGCAACGTCTATGTTGCCGCAAAGGTAGGCTGCTGTGACTTTCAGTCATTGTTGCGGAAGACGTTTGAAACCTGAAGAAAGAGCTGTTGGCCGTCAGCGATCTTCTTTTGCCTTACGGTGTAAACTGGTCAGGACAGAATGACTGCAGACCACGTTTATACTTGTCAGTCCCGAATGTTCCGCGACAGTTTCGCGTGGTTCCATTTCCGATTACTTAAGTCGTATTATCTGTAATTTAGGTCCGATGCGTTTTAGTACTTTTTCCTGTCTAATTGGATTATGAAAGTACTTCAAGAGTTCAAGCTACTGTTGACCCTGCGATATCGCTTCAGTACATACACTTTTTCTCCTTTAATCATTCCCTTCCTGCTCTCCATGACGCATTAAAGGGAGCCTTTCCGATACAAATCACACGTTTTTATAGTATCAGCACCACATCAAAGTTGTTCTTTCCACTTAATAACAATGCTACAGCCCTTGTACACAGTAGCTGTCAGCCCACGCAACTTCAAAAGGTGAAATATAAAACTACGTCGTAAAAGATGGACCAACTGTAGGTTTACAAGTTATTATAAGTAACTTACACAAACAGTTGATTCTTCCACAAGGGAAAAATCTGGCTGAAGAGATGATTTTCAAGACACATTAGTTACACTCTGCGAATTACCATATAATAATGGTTTTAACAAGGTATTAATAACGGCCGATCAGTTTCCAAGTTGACATTCTTGTCTACAATTTTGGAAAAAGTAATGCACGCAAGAGTATTTGAGAAACTCTACACTACATAATTCTGTGACAATTGTGAATTGCAAAGACTTTTCAGCTGAAAATGGAATCCATCAGTTCTCCAACAGGTACTGGTATACTGCAGTTAAATAACAAAATGTGATGATTGACAATTTTCTGTCAGCTGCGGAATGGGTTAATTGCTGCGTTTTCTCTTTTAAACCATGAGAAAGCGAAATAAAATTGTACGCTTGTAGATACAGACTTCGTTAGTAGAAGCTTATTTCTGAGAAACTATCAATTCCTTTACACAGTGTACATCTACCTCTCAACGAGAGCATGTACTCGCGGAAGGTACAAATCACAACCTGTCTTTCTCAAGCCATTATGATACAAAATTTTACAGTCTTCTCATCTACAATGAAACATCCTTTAGTGATCCGAACAGACGGTGGTATATGGCGATCGGTCAGAGTATTTGGAGGATAAAGCAAGGCTTATAATGAAAATTTTACAATTTCATTTGTGGTTTGTGTGTTGCCTGGCAGTTTCATGGAAAGACTCTGGAATATTCGATGGAAGAACTTGGTGAGCAGTTGCTGTAAGTTTCTCCAGGACACTTATTTACTGCATTAAATTACTTTTTACCTTTTTACAAAAAAATCCACCAGAATCGTATCACTTATTGAATGTTTTGCGTGCTGTGACAGGTTGGTTGCTCTGCTTTTGATCAGCTGATAGCATATGCCCTTCAGCTTTCGTACACAGTCAAACACGGCTTTCAAACCGAGCGAGGTGGCGCACACTGGACTCGCATTTGGGAGGAAGACGGTTCAAACCTGCGTCCTGCCATCCTGATTTAGGTTTTCCGTAATTTCTAAAAATCGTTTCGGACAAGTGCCAGGATGGTTCCTTTGGAAGGCACGACCGACTTCCTTCCCCATTCTTCCCTAATCAGATGGGACCGATGACACCGTTGTTTCATTCTCTCCCCCAAATCAACCAACCAACTAACAGCATTCAAGAACGCAAGCATTAACTGTAATATCCAAACTGTAATATCCTTTTGCGTTCGGGATTTCTGTAACAGTCCACTGTGTAATAAGTCAATGTCTAACCATTTTCTCGAACAGTATACACAGGGTGGTCGGAAATAGTCTGGAAAGCTTCAGAGGGTGTTGCTGAGAAATAACTGTTAAGAAAAAATTCGACACATTGCGCCGTTTTCAATTTAATTAGCAATGAAATTAGCAAATCAGGATGTTGCGCATGAATTCAAGCACCTTACGAGCGACAGCGTCGCCAAACTTGCTCCTCGACTGGTTTTCTCAAACCGAAGAAATTTAGCCTTTGCCCACCTAACGTAAATTTATCACTTCCATAAAAGGCACACTGTAACCGGTAAAGAGCATTGTGCACTAACCGACAGGTGTCTGTGCATCACCGCATTTTAGCGCGTGCAAGTCCTTGAATTTGCGCACAGTTATCTGATTGGCTAACGTTGTTGCTAACTGAATCGGAAACGGCGCAACGCGTCTAATTGTTTTCTTAATTATTTCTCCGCACAATCTACCCTGAAACACCCTTAAAAGCTGTCCGAACTGTTTCTGAGCACCCTGTATCGTACAGCTGACAGAACCATCTGACATTTCCAAAGAATATACAAGAATATTAAAGATTGTAGCCGACCATACCTACATCCACAGACTATAATCCGCAAACCATCTTGCCGTGTGTGGTCGGAGGTACTTATGGTGGCACTATTACGTACTCTGCCGGAATTTTAACACTGATTTCTTGTACGTCTATGCTTTTGACTGGAGGTCTTGTGGACCACGGCCGTTCACAATTGTAAGAAAATGAAATGCCTAGAGCCGTCCTAATGATCTTATTTATTGTGTAGCTACCAGTTTCAGCCCTTGATGCGCCAACTTCAGGCCGTAGTTGATGCTGAAGGAGTTAACAGTAATCTCCCTCCCACCCGTCCCCTAAATGATTCAATGCTTCACTTGCGACATGTGTTTCTGCCCTTTGTAGATTTTACCTGAAACTACTGGCTGACTACATATTTAGCTACTGGAATCAGATGTAAATGAATGAAATTTTAATAGTTTTATTCATCCAACTCGGGATAAATAACTACGCATGTGTCACCACAATCCATACTGCTAGTCTTGTTGTACACAAGAATGTCTCCCAATCTTAAAGTAATTAAGTGAAAAGTAATTTCCTTTATTAATGGTGACAGCGTTATAGAACTATCAGAAAGACAGCTTGAGACGAAATGTTGCATGAAGTGTTTATTGAAGTTATTGACTGGTTTTCTGTAAATGAATTGTCCTTTACCTTAGAATGTAGATGTGAAGAAGATCTGTGCGAAGACAGATGAAGAAAGAAGGATTAGGATTTAACGTCCCAATGACAATGAGATCCTCAGAGACGAAACTGGGAGACAGAGTGGTAAAAGGGGAACAGTTTCTACCAGCCTGATCCCCAAGAGCCAGAAAAAATTAAAGATTATGAAGAAGAAGGTAGCAAAGACGAAGTACTAAAGTAACCCTGATGTACAAATGCGTGGCAAATGGTGGGTCGCCGTGGGACAAAAGGAGGTTGATAATTACCTCCAGAGCGTGACTCAACGGAGGTCCTGTAGCTGGTGGGCCCTCAGGTGCGGGTGATGAAGGAAGCAGCGAGCTCGGCTGTCGGCCGGCCGCAGTTTATCTGCAGGCAGCAGCTGGCGAGGCGTGCTGCGCTGATTGATGCGGGGGTGGCGAGCTGGCCGCCATTCATCAGCCGGGCCTTATCTGGGGGCGGCACGCGGCCGCGACCTGCCCCCACCCCGCTGGGTCCGGGGGCGGCGGTGCAGTACGGTACACCGCAAATCGTGACGCTTAAACACGGTCAACGTGCTCCCCACACAGTGTACTCCAAAGTCAGCATTTACTATTCCTGTCTTGCATAAACTAGGCATGTTTATTTAATAATTGATGAGCCGAACTTGGAGGACAACTGAAATGAATTGGAAGAGGAAATGGACAGAGTTCTACCAGAAAAACGAAGTTGTTCATTCTTCCCGCAGCAGTACATGAAAAACACTTTTCCAGGTGCCCACGTAGGTCACGTGTTCTATGTCGTCTACCGGATGGTTGCGATTAATGTGCAGCTACTTACAGTGGTTAAGTATGGGCTGTAATTACCATACGGCAGCGAAACTCGGTAGATATGTTAATGCGTAACAGATTTACGCTGGAAAAAATTAGTTCCAACATTAGCTGTCAGATGGATATCTGGCGCTGTGGATGCCAAGAAAGATGTATAGAGATGTTTCCATACGTATTGGATTAGTAATGAGACGTGGGTAGAAAAGGTCAGACAAGTGAGAAAAGGCATAATGCTATTTTTAATATTAACCGCCGCTCACACAATTTCTTCAGTATGAGTTCCAGAGACGTTTGTGAAATACTGCTTCCGTGAAAGGATGTTATCAACAGATACGCACAACAGTTCCAGTGCAATCTAAGCAACGTGTTCCAGTGTACAGGCCTTCAAATCAGGTAGAGACCGAACATGTCCCAGAAAATACAGATCAGAACCTGCAGCTCACGCATCTGGAAAACCTTTGGAGATGACACGTTCATGGGAGCTTGTACTAAGCAGATGTTTCTCTGTGAGCGACATGAGATGTTGCTCCATCTTGCATGAACACAGTGAGTTCCGCACAGTTGAGCTCTTCCTAAGCAGGAATCACATGTTGGAGGTCTTGATGACGTGCAGACGTCACGGTACGCCTGACAGGCCCTCTGGGTGTGTTCTCTTCAAAGAAGAACGGACCAGGAATAAATGTGCTTGTGCATCCATATAACACTATTACTTAGGGCGAGTACAATGGCTCTTCGTACAAAAACTTGCAGTTTAACAGTAGCCCAAATTTGGCAAGACTGTGTATTTACTGCAGCCTGTAGTATGAAATGTGCCTCTTCACGCCATAGAAGCAAAAATTTCCGTACTATTCGACTTGAGTTGGATAATTCTCGGGACACTGCACGAGAGCTTACTCTAGCCGGGGCACCGTGCTGCAAAGTCAGTTACAGCAACAGGAACCTCGGCAGCGGCCCCCACCGGAGTAGGACGCCTTCTTTTTCTAGGGGCCACACCAGGTTCACCCGTGTTTTAGAATCTTATTATTATCTTCTTTAAACCGTTTGGGCCTCTCCTCACACATTTCAGTCGATGATGTTCTCTCATTGCAGCGCTATAATTGCTGCCGTTCACAAAAGCAGTTTCACAAACAGCGTGCGACCCCTCTTCTCGATAGCCATACTGTTCACTCACGTTACGGCTTGTCAAATGACAGCGTGGATGTCACGCCGTCATACAGACAACGTACAGCGCCAGATTTGCACCTGCTGGCCAAAACTGTAACTAATTTTTCCAGGTTCCACATTAAGGCATTAGCACCACCTTTGTGCCTTTGTGACAGGGGCGGGGGGGGGGGGGTGCTTTGTGTTCTACTGTCACTTGTCCTTTGCTACTCCAGTCGCGAGTGATGCGTGGGATGACCGATTGTTTACAAGTCTACGTCTGAGTTCAAATCCCTTTAATTTTACTTTAATGTTCGTTTCGCGAGATATATGCCGGAGGAAATAATTCATTGGTTCACTCTTCTACAAATATAGGCTCTCAGAATTTTAGCAGTTAAGCACGCAGGAATGCAGAACAGTTCGCGTTTAGCGTTTACCATTGGAGCTGCCTGACAATCGCGCGTACTAAGCAAACTTTCTTATAATCTCTGTTTCCGCCATCAGTAACAGTTGGTTCGGATGGCAGACTAACGAGTAGTATTTATGTACCTGTCGAAAGAGGTTTACGTAACTTACCTCCTTTGTGTATGGGCCACACTTCCTGAGCATTCTTCGAACGAATCAGTGTCGAACCTGCCTTATCTGCGACTAGTTTTATGATATCGTTCCACTTTAAATCGCTGCGTACTTATACCGGTACTCTGAGATATTTAATGGTGTTGATTCCTTCCAGTGAGTGTTCTGAATCGTGTAATCAGGTAATAGTGGGTTTTTATGTATATTTATGCAAAATACGTTACATTATTCTGCGCTGAGGGTCAACTATTAATCCCTGCGCCAAGCGTCGATCCTCGAATTTCTAGCGTTGCGACTTCCCTAGATACACTAGCATCATCTGCTAGAAGCTTCACAGGGCTTACGAAGTTATCCACTTGTCATTTTCATATAGGCATTTATTATGAGAAGTAATAGCCCTGCAGCACTCTCTTGGAATACGCCCAAAGCTGCTTTTCCTTCTGAAGATTTCTCTCCGTTAACAAGGACACGCTTATCTGATTTTTTTTTTCATTAGGCTGCAGTACAGATCAGTATCAAACGCCTTCTGAAAGCCAAAAACACGCTATGAACCTGGGTGCCTGTATCTATTGCTTTCTGGGTATATCTTCACACAATATTTCTACATCTGTCCTCTCTTGACACTGAGAACAATTATGTAAATCCTCTAACAAAATTAATCTATAACCTGACTGAATTTTCAGAAAAGTTTCTCTCATAGTTCATATGAAGGACGTTCCGAAGGGTACGGTTCGGAGTTTTCAACATTGCATTTCAGCAAATCTACTTGACTTTTTTCGAATCACAATACAATGTTTATCGACTTACTGATAGGAGACACGTCTACAGAAAATGATTCGGGAACACAAACACCTACGCTCAGTTTCGAATTCATTAGCTCTCTCCGATGACCCATTCAGCAGACTAGGACAGGAACCAGCTGTGCTTGGATGTTCAAATGGCTCTGAGCACTATGGGACTTAACATCTACGGTCATCAGTCCCCTAGAACTTAGAACTACTTAAACCTAACTAACCTAAGGACATCACACAACACACAGTCATCACGAGGCAGAGAAAATCCCTGACCCCGCCGGGAATGCTTGGATGTATACAACGTCATACAAACATGCTATTATAGGAACTGTGCAACTTTAAGTCTGCCGATGCGGTGGTGAGACACACCACAACATATACAAACAAGTCGTCGGCTCTATTCTGTTAAACATACATATACAAACACACGCTATGGCTTCATATTTTTGTCTAGAGCGCAACGTCCCAGAAATAAAATTAAAAAAAAGTTCCAACACAGTTTTTCAGAGGGAACACATAGTTTGTGTTCTTAACATTAGTGTGGAGACAGGATTCACGCTTTATTTAATTTGCATCTAGCAGCGTACAAAGGGATAGGTGATTAGATGGAGAAACGTTGTGGTACAGTAATGGCTTGCATAGAATTATTAGACTATAAGTTGGTTTTGACTTCCGCGGTATCTGACGAATGGAAAAGCCCTCAGGATAATAAACCCGACACACTACATGCATTGGAACAGCTGCCTCAGACATCAGGAATCCAAACGCTATATGCAACTGCTGGAAAAGCACAAAAGAGTATGGATGCAAACAGTGTGGGTATTGGAGACTCTGAAACGCTGAAGCGTGCGTCAGTACGACGACGACCGAATCCCCCACGCAGCACCTTCAAGGCAAGGGAAAGCGCCCAACCCTTTGACTGTCGTTGGAGAATCCTAGTAACCTGGGACTCAAACACTATTGGTGCTGGAAAGTTTTGCACTCGAACGAATCACGACGCTCCATTCAAAATAATGAAACAAAACCATGCAGCTAGGCTCGCCATTGGCTAGACTTTCTCGTTCTGTACCACACTTAGACGAGAGCAGAAACGAGGCAGAACTCGAGCTGATGGTGGAGAGGAGATCTAAGAGGCACTTGGTGCAGATTCGCGCTGGAGTGAAGGCGTGGTACTCTGGAGCACTTGTTACACCAGCGGCAGTATGTGTGGGGCGGGCGGGAACCCAATACGTTAGTGTTTTGCACGTAGCGCAGCATTAGTTTATGGTCCTAGTATAATTCATACTGTGTAGCTGATAATATCTCACCTACTGTTGCAGGTAATATATCACACGGCCGTTGAGGTAAACTATAGTGCTATAAACATTGCACGTTCCAACCTTTCCTTTCCTGTAACAGTCTACATTTCTACTTAACGTAGCAATTTTCCAGACAAAGTCTGAAGGCAATCCCATAGCAAACTACGTGAAGGGACTCACCTTGGAGTAACGAGGGACCGCATCTCTCAGTGTCTTCTCATTCTCAGAACCAACGGTCTAGTGGCTAGCGTTGCTGCCTCTGAATCACGGAGTCCCGGGTCCGTTTCCCGGCCAGGTTGGGAATTTTCTCTTCCTGGTGACTCGGTGTTTATGTTGGCATCATCATTTCATCATCGTCATCATAATTCGTGACAGTGGCTCGATTGGATTGCGTGAAAAACAGGACTGGGTAAAAATTGGGACTCTGTACGGGCGCTGATGACCGCGCAGTTGAGCGCCCCGCAAACTCACACATCATCATCAGAACCAACGAGTTACGTCTCAGTTTTATAGAAACTTCCACTGGTTGTAAGACAGGCGACGAGACTGAAATCCCACTCCATAATATTCGTAATTGGGATCAAGTCTGCCCACTACAAGCTAGCCTGGTATTTGGCCACAGGGGACTAATCTCTACCAGACTACACAATCAGGAAATAAAATAGAAGGATAAGAAACCAACTGCAATGTGGTTACATAGCACGAACTGTTTATATGTACTTCCAAACAGCTCACAGGAGGACACAGTGTAACAATACTGTCGCTTTCTCAGTGGCAGCCGACATATCCGGCGCCTGGACGATGTTGTCGATTATAGCTGGTGGTTCCTTCCCCCTATCGTTCTTTATTCGTTATACGTGATCTCCCATATTCAAAAACTTTCCCCAAATGAAGAGTTATTTTAATCGCCTTCACGCCCGAACAGTGCAATCATTTAGTATTCTGTTCGTTAAAGGTTCATGGTTTAATTCCGTGGAATGAGCAATGACAATATATGTTGTTTAACATCTACATCTGTACTCCAAATCCACAGTGCTGTGTGTGGACATATAGTAAATTTGATACCAGTATCATTTGCCTTTCTATCATACTCATTCGCGAATAGTATGAGGGGAAAGAAAGAACTTCGGTAATCCTCTGTATACGTACTTCTTCTTCTTTTTTTTTTTTTTTTTTTTTTTTTTTTTAGCTCTGTCGTCGTCAGTCGAGACGTATGGTGGAGGAAGTAGTAGTTTTCTTACCTAGTTTTGCAATATGGACTCTTACATTTGTAAACTGTAAGCTTCCACTGCGGGAAACACCACCTTTATTAAAATATTTCATTGAAATAAAGTAAATGCTATGTGGATTCTGGTCCCGGTCGTCGTCAGTCGTGACGCATGGTGGAGGAAGTAGTAGGTTTCTTACCTAGTTTTACAATATGGCCTCTTCCATTTGTAAACTGTAAGCTTCCACTGCGGGAAACGCCACCTTTATTAAAATATTTCGTTGAAATAAAGTAAATGCTATGTGTATTCTTGTCCCGAAGAAGATGTGTGCCAGTCTTCCTTCATGAAGTGATAATAACACTGCGGGAAACGCCACCTTTATTAAAATATTTCGTTGAAATAAAGTAAATGCTATGTGGATTCTGGTCCCGGTCGTCTTCAGTCGAGACGTATGGTGGAGGAAGTAGTAGGTTTCTTACCTAGTTTTACAATATGGACTCTTCCATTTGTAAACTGTAAGCTTCCACTGCGGGAAACACCACCTTTATTAAAATATTTCGTTGAAATAAAGTAAATGCTATGTGTATTCTTGTCCCGAAGAAGATGTGTGCCAGTCTTCCTTCATGAAGTGATAATAACAGCGGACGACAGCGACCAACAACGGCCAATGACGCTCGAGTTTTCAAGACATTTGACGTAACGCCTCTGTCTGGAATCACGCGGGAAAGGAATTTTACTTTATTTGGTAGTGACTCAGGGTGTGCATCGCACCTTAGATAAAGCAGCACCCTAACCACGAAAAACACCCCCGTAACGTATTACTACCTCCTCTGTACGTGACTGTTGGCATTACACATGATGGCTGGTAACGTTAACCAGCCTTTCTGCAAACCAAAACCCTTCCATCAAACTGCCACAGAGTATAGCGTGGTTCATCACTCCAAATCACTCTTTTCCAGTTAACCACTGACTAGTGACGCCGCTCTTTACATCACCTTAAGCGTCACTTGGCGTTGACTGTAATGTAAGGCTTATACGAGCTGATCGACAATTGTGCCACATTCTTTTTTACTCCTCATGCACAACAATTGCACTAGCTGGACGGCTGGTAGCACTTTGGACCACACGAGTGATTCCTTCCGCTGACCTCCTGCCGTTTGTACAACGACCCCCTGCGATGCTCGATAGTCCGCGTCTGTCAGTACACGACGCCTGTTTGGTCTCCGGTTAGTTGAGAATCTTTCTTCAGGTTTTCACTTCACAATAACATTACGAACATTCAATCTGGGCAGCTTTGTAAGGACTGAATTGACCCTGATGGATCTATTACTAAGGTGATATCTAGTGAGCAACAGTTTGAAGCCACTGCGCTTTTCCGAACGAGCCAATTTGCTGTTACTGGTTCTCTACTGACGGCACAATACTGCCCGTCATCTTTTATTCTGACAGGTCTGCCACTCGTGACATGTGGTGTTCAGTTTCGTATTAAATAGGGGTGTGTATTTACTCCAGTTACAGTCCACAGAATTTTTCACCAGATAATTAATAATAACCATGTTGAGGACCTGTGTGGTTTTTTTTGTACTCAGGTCCTGAAGTTGCTCATCATAGACCGAAATTAATTTCCTGGTGTAAAGTATTGGGTCCGTGACTACAAAAAGTATAGGGCGTTTCACAATTCCTATTACAGGCTTCTAGGAGTCATAGAAGGGAGTACATGAACTGAAGCCCGAAAATGTTCCGTTCGGAAGTAAAACAATTCTGAAGATGAGATTACTTCCAAACCTCTCGTGTCATGGTACACACACAACAGAGACAGTTGACTGTGATTTGTGCGCTCTACAGGAAACACTGGCACGGGCATTGTTTGGAGGACTCACCATCAAGTTCTCTTCTATGTGCGAAGGACATCGTCTTCAAAGACACAGTTGCATACATACCAGTTTCTCGCAGAATTTGTTGTATTCGGACAAAATGGTATGACTTTATTCAGGATTCTAATCTCTTTTTCCAAGCATTAATCCCGACTTGTGGGGTCTTCTGGTTAACCAGACGTGGCATGTTAATTTTAAGGGGTGGCTGGATGGCCTTCATGTTGCCACCCTGTACCATCCAGGAAGGAATTAGTGTACCCCAACTGTCTGCGTCTAGCGTAATCCATGGAGTAGTGTGAATGTGTTCAGATGTCTGCAAGCTGTGTAACTAAGACGGAAGATGGGGACCAGCCCGGAATTCACCTAGCAGGATGTGGAAAACCGCTAAAAACCACATCCAGGCTGGCCAGCACACCGGCCTTCGTCGTTAATCCGGGGCTGCTGCGCGTACCTCGGCTTCCCTGGCGGGTTTATTCAAGGTTCTAATACACCATCAAATTCCCCACTCTTTTGTCTTAAAAAACCTAGTGTTCTACATAGTCTCTCCTCAATGCGACGGACTTACGCCACCTTGCTGATTCTACCGGTCGACATCGAGGCCAACGCTTTGCTGTGTCAGTAATCCACCCATCATCCACGAGGTGTTTCCTGCCGAGTGCATCCTTCGTTGGGGCGAATAGATGTAAGTCAGTAGGTCGGAGATTCGGGCTGTAGGGTGGATACGGAAGAACAGTCCAGTGAAGTTTTGTGAGCTCCTCTCGGGTGTGCAGACATGTGTGATACGTTGGGTTTCGTGGATAAGGAGAAGTTCGTTTGCATTTTGTGGTGACGAACACAACGCAGGAGCCATAGCTGCGTGCGGCCGACCGGCAAGTGGGACGTCGGACAGGTTTGCGCGACCTTGTTGCCATGGTGACGGACGCCTCGCCCAACGACTCACCGTGCTTCTGTTCACTGTCAGGTCTCCGCAGACATTCTGCAAGCACTTATGAATATCTGCGATGCTCTGGTTTTCTGCCCTAAGGAACTCAATGGCAACTCTCTATTTATGACGCATCAGCGTTACATACAACGTTTTGGAGGCTATGTGTAGTGACGCCACCTATCGGAATTTCAGGAAACTATAGGGGGTGAAGAGGGAATTTTCCACGATGCCCCACAAGAAACTCTACATTTTCTTTCAACTTAAATTGGCCGAGAAAGAAGTGTATTGAATTACTTATTGAACGCCCCTCGTAATTACGAAGGGAAGCCGGCCGGAGTGGCCGTGCGGTTCTAGGCGCTACAGTCTGGAGCCGAGCGACCGCTACGTTCGCAAGTTCGAATCCTGCCTCGGGCATGGATGTGTGTGATGTCCTTAGGTCAGTTAGGTTTAATTAGTTGTAAGTTCTAGGCGACTGATGACCTCAGAAGTTAAGTCGCATAGTGCTCAGAGCCATTGGAACCATTTTACAAAGGGAACTATGACGCGGGAGACTGGAGAATTATCCGGCCATAAAACTTATTTTATATCCAAACAGTATATTTTCGAAAATCGGCTCGTTATCATAACTTTATCAACTAGTCTCCTCTGCAATCTCTAGAAACTTATAATACTAACTGTGAAACAGCCTGTATATAAAAACTAACTATGTCCTATTTCCAACTAAGCATTACGAATAGTGAGTGTAGAAAAGAAAAAAAGTGCTGCGCCAGCGAATCTGCCGATTACACGCAACACGCAAACATAATTTCGCTGTCGCCCTCTGAGTGATATATGTGCTCACAGTGGGGCGAAGGACAGGCAGCGGCGCCAAACACGCTGGTGCGTCACGCGCATGACGCACGTGACAAACGAGTCCCGCGCCTACACTTGTCGGTGTATTAAGAGCGACAAGTTCATTACCGCCGCACCGCACCGCGGCCAATTTATCCGCTGATGACGCTGTTCGGGCCCGTGAATCAAAGACCGCGTACAGATGTTCCCGCCGCGCTTCCCGGCTGGTGCAGGGTGTGTGGTATTTGTAATGACCCGCGCGGGCCGTTCCCAAACGCCACAGTGCTTCCCCGTTGACAGCTTACATATGACGCTATGCACATTCGGCGTTTTGTCTAGATAAAGCTACCCACGATAAAATTTTTATACTCCTGCTGATGATTTATGAGAAATCTTCGATTGAGTTCTGTCGTCTTTCCTGTGACCGTACTATATATGATAATAACAAAACATTTGTGTGCTTCTGCGTGAAGCAAATTTTGTTGGCGTTGAAGCTAACAACCGAGAAGTGATGCCGCAATGTTTAAAACGCTGCACTTGTAATCGGGAGAAACAGCGCGCAAATATTCGTCCGATCATTCTGGTTCAAATGGTTCAAACGTCTCTGAGCACTATAGGACTTAACTTCTGAGGTCATCAGTCCCCTACAACTTAGAATCTGTAAGTAGGCTGTTTAGATTTTTATATTGGTAACTTCACGTAGCGCTCTGTATGAAAATCACTGACAGTGCTGTGTGTAGTCTGTGGCTGGTTTGCATTGTTGGAATTTGCTATTGTACTGTTGGGCAGTTGGCTGTTAACAGCGCGTAGCGTTGCGCAGTTGGAGGTGAGCCGCCAGCAGTGGTGGATGTGGGGAGAGAAATGGCGGAGTTTTGAGAGCGGATGATCTGGACGTGTGTCCATCAGAGACAGTAAATTTGTAAGACTGGATGTCATGAACTGAGATATATAATGACTTTTGAACACTATTTAGGTAAATACATTGTTTGTTCTCTATCAAAATCTCTCATTTGCTAACTATGCCTATCAGTAGTTAGTGCCTTCAGTAGTTAGAATCCTTTATTTAGCTGGCAGTATTGGCGCTCGCTGTACTGCAGTAGTTCAAGTAACGAAAATTTTTGTGAGGTAAGTGATTCATGAAGGGTATAGGTTATTGTTAGTCAGAGCCGAGTACGTTCAGTTCTGCTCAGCTGTTTGAAAATTAAATAACGTAAGAGGTTTATCAGCACAGTAATTCATTAATTTTTCTAAGGGGACAGTTCAAACCACTTAAACCTAACTAACCTAAGGACATCACACACATCCATGCCCGAGGCAGGATTCGAACCTGCGACCGTAGCGGTCGCGCGGTTCCAGGCTGTAGCGCCTAGAACCGCTCGGCCACTCCGACCATTCTGCTCTAGATCCTTAGTGACTTGAGTTATACGAGTATTATGCATGTTTTTGTACCTAACTTAATGTTAACGACAACAGCAGGGCCTGTAAGGACGCAGTTAGCGTTCCAAATTCAAACAGGCTCAGCAAGAAACCCCCGAATAGTCGCGCCCGTTAGCACACACGGATCGAATGCGCCCGGCTGATTAACGACAACTGTTGGTCTGCTGGCCAGCCTAGATGTTTTTTTTAGGCGGTTTCCATATTCGACTTGGTGAATAACGGTCTTAAATCCACTGCTCACGCTTCTACGTAGGATATCACTGGACACAGACAGATACGGTACACAAATTCTGTCCTGGGGATAAGGGGTGGTGGGAAATCCGATAATAAACACGTCGACGCCGTGAAGATACTGGATAAAGGACAGGAAAAAAGAAGAAGAATTAATATTCATTTTATCTTGAAACTCTTCCATTGATCCGTGTCTGCATAAAAACAACATATCGGGTTGTGGGTTCGTCTTGATGCAATGCACTTTGTTTTTATTTATTTTATTTTTTTCCCAAGCTAGTTTCAGGGAAAATATCGCCATCATCAGTGTTTTTCTTTATCTTATTTATTTTAAGTCACAGCACGACTTTTACTTAATTGCCTTAATTTCCGGCATAGTTTTTGTGTTTCTGCTGTCGTTTCTTCGGCATACATCATGCCATATGAAAATTCGTTGATCACCTTGCAGTTGTTTTTAAACACAGGAAAACATAACTTGTACATCTTGGTCGTAATCCAAAACATTACACCATAAATTCAGGTAGCTGAAGTACTTTTACTTAACCACGCAACGATCGAGTCGTGACGCCACCAGGCCATTGACTAATAAATTTTTAACTGTTTTTTATCTGTCCTTCAGCATGAATAGATTATTTAGCCATCAACAGTTCCACTGTTTAGCCTTCAACAATTACTCTATTCAGCCATCAATAATTACAAAAAACAAAAATTTGAAAAAAACGTAAATAACTAAACAATTTTTCCTCACTGTTATCAAAAAATGAAAAACTCCTTAATTTCTAAACAAAGAAGTATTAATTAAATTTTGATTCCAAACATATTTACAAACAGGTTACAGGCATTTCTCTTAGAGACTGCACAGTTATGTTAATCAACGCCTAAAATGGTGATTGCCCCTCCTCTATACCTATGTGGCCTGATCTTGAAATTGCTAACTGAAATAAATCTTGTCAGCCATCTAAGAACTCCCTTATCATTCTGTAGTAAAACACCAGTAATGCTTGGTGGAAATGGTACCCTGAGGTTTCTCAAGGGAAGTTGGAAAGTTGTGGTAAGGACTACGGGACCAAATTGCTGAGGTCATCGATCCCTAGGCTTGCGCACTATTTAATCTAACTGAAACTAACTTACGCTAAGGATAACACACACACCCATACCCGACAGAGGAATCGAACCTCCGACGGGGGGAGCAACGCGAACCGTGACAAGACGCCCTATACCGCACGGCTACCCCGCGCGGCGAGCTTTCTCAATTATGGGAGGAACAGTTCTCTATATTACTGAAACTTGGAACAAGTGAAGATTAAGTGATTAGTTTATCTAACGTCTGAATTATTGCTATGGCGAGCGTCTGAATTTCTTATTTTTAGCCCACATAAATGGGAAGGGAAGCTGCCGTGACTGAATCTCACCCGAGTGATTGTAGAGATATCTCTGCAGGACACTAGTATGTTACGAAAGCAATGTAAGCAAGGTATGTGAGACTGAACCTTACTACACTGCTTTACAGTCTGCGAGGAACAGTGACATTGTTGGACAGGAATAATCACAGGCAATGAAGGACGACATAAAACACAGTATACAGGGTGTTATAAAAAGGTACGGCCAAACTTTCAGGAAACATTCCTCACACACAAAGAAAGAAAATATGTTATGTGGACATGTGTCCGGAAACGCTTACTTTCCATCTTAGAGCTCATTTTATTACTTCTCTTCAAATCACATTAATCATGGAATGGAAACACACAGCAACAGAACGTACCAGCGTGACTTCAAACACTTTGTTACAGGAAATGTTCAAAATGTCCTCCGTTATCGAGGATACATGCATCCACCCTCCGACGCATGGAATCCCTGATGCACTGATACAGCCCTGGAGAATGGTGTATTGTATCACAGCCGTCCACAATACGAGCACGAAGAGTCTCCACATTTGGTACCGGGGTTGCGTTGACAAGAGCTTTAAAATGCCCCCATAAATGAAGGTCAAGACGGTTGAGGTCAGGAGAGCGTGGAGGCCATGGAATTGGTCCGCCTCTACCAATTCATCGGTCACCGAATCTGTTGTTGAGAAGCGTACGAACACTTCGACTGAAATGTGCAGGAGCTCCATCGTGCATGAACCACATGTTGTGTCGTACTTGTAAAGGCACATGTTCTAGCAGCACAGGTAGAGTATCTCGTATGAAATCATGATAACGTGCTCCATTGAGCGTAGGTGGAAGAACATGGGGCCCAATCAAGACATCACCAACAATACCTGCCCAAACGTTCACAGAAAATCTGTGTTGATGACGTGATTGCACAATTACGTGCGGATTCTCGTCAGCCCACACTTGTTGATTCCGAAAATTTGCAATTTATCACGTTGGAATGAAGCCTCATCCGTAAAGAGAACATTTGCACCTAAATGAGGATTGACACATTGTTGGATGTACCATTCGCAGAAGTGTATCCGTGAAGGCCAATCAGCTGCTGATAGTGCCTGCACACGCTGTACATGGTACGGAAACAAGTCGTTCTCCCGTAGCACTCTCCATACAGTGACGTGGTCAACGTTACCTTGTACAGCAGCAACTTCTCTGACGCTGACATTAGGGTTATCGTCAACTGCACGAAGAAATGCCTCGTCCATTGCAGGTGTCCTCGTCGTTCTAGGTCTTCCCCAGTCGCGAGTCATAGGCTGGAATGTTCCGTGCTCCCTAACACGCCGATCAATTGCTTCGAACGTCTTCCTGACGGGACACCTTCGTTCTGGAAATCTATCTCGATACAAACTTACCGCGCCACGGCTATTGCCCCGTGCTAATCCGCACATCAAATGGGCATCTGTCAACTCCGCATTTGTAAACATTGCACTGACTGCAAAACCACGTTCGTGATGAACACTAACCTGTCGATGCTACGTACTGATGTGCTTGATGCTAGTACTGTAGAGCAATGAGTCGCATGTCAATACAAGCACCGATGTCAACATTACCTTCTTTCAATTGGGCCAACTGGCGGTGAATCGAGGAAGTACAGTACATACTGACGAAACTAAAATGAGCTCTAACATGGAAATTAAGCGTTTCCGGACACATGTCCACATGACATCTTTTCTTTATTTGTGTGTGAGGCATGTTTCCTGAAAGTTTGGCCGTAACTTTTTGTAACACCCTGTATATGTAACGGATATGGAGTGGTATAACGAAAAATGGTAAAGATTTCACCACATGGGGAAGCAGGATAACAAACATAACTAAGATATCTGACGTAGATTAGACTCGCAATATAGAGATCGTTATCGGACTCTCACTAAGGAATATGCTCTCCTCGGTCACTGATGCACATTTTATACCTGTTATTCAAGATGGTTACCAAACTGTTGAGGATTCCTTGGGTGATATGGCCTCACTCCACCCTCGAAAGGGAACAGTTTTAAACGCAAAATTTTATAAGAGTGTACCGCAATGTTTGCAAAATTATGTACAAAGAAAAAGATCGAAAAATGGACCAATGGTTTCCTTTTTCATCAAGACAACGCGCCGTGTCACTCCTCGCTTTTGACTGGCGAATTTTTGCCCAGAAAAAATGCTGTCTGTCCACATCCGCCTTACTCACCAGATTTAGCAC
Source organism: Schistocerca serialis cubense (assembly GCF_023864345.2). Taxonomy (NCBI): domain Eukaryota; kingdom Metazoa; phylum Arthropoda; class Insecta; order Orthoptera; family Acrididae; genus Schistocerca; species Schistocerca serialis. Next base: position 338,477,532 of record NC_064642.1, read on the forward strand.
CATGCGACTTCTGGCTCTTACCAAAGCTTAAAACCATACTTCAATGAAAACGTTTTGACTCCATTTCTGATACTGAGGGGGCCACGACAGAGCAACTAAACGCCCTTCTAAAAGAGCCTTCCAGACATCCTTCTAGTCATGGATTCAACGTTGGTATAAGTGTGTTGCTATCTAGGGATTGTACTTTTAAAGAGATTAACCAAATTCGGTGTAAGCTTATTACTTAGTTTCTAATAAAATTATTCACCTAATTTCTTGATCGCACTTTGTATATGTTATCTTGATCACTTTTAGGGTTTCTTTTTCTGCAATATTGATGACGAGGGCTTGCTCTTCGAATCGCGTAAATTTTAGTGCTTCTTACACTGTAAATAGTTGAGCCGACATTTCAGCTGTTACACTGACTAAAGGAATAATATCTGAGCTTCCAAGAACCCCTTGAGTGCGAGATCGCAAGTTCAATCTTTAGTAACGCTCATTTGAAAGTGCTGTGATAACAAACCAGGAAAAGTAAAACAGCTTGTAATGACTCATCATGTACATCAGAAGAGCGACAGAAAATGAACGTCCGAAAGGTGCAGAGACCAACCTTCTATAGGATGTATGTATTACACTTCAGAAAATTGAGATGGTCGACATTCAAAACAAACCATTAACAAGCAACATGAACACCAAATGAAACATGGAGCACCACTGTGATCACAAAGGTTCAACCATCAAAACGGAAGGTGAACTCCTTGGGAGTTGCAAACCGGCGGGACGTTCAGTTAGATACCCACTCTTAGAGAATTCATATGGAATGATACTGGTGTAGCGGGGCGGTGAGAACTCATGGAATGTGAAGGCATGCAACCGAATGCGAGACAGTCTGTCGTGGAGCTTATCTTGAAACTGGCTATCCTCTAAGGCGTGGCTGCAAATGATACGATGATACGTTTTACAGGCAGATGAAAAGAAAAAAACATGCAGAGGCCGAATTTATCCAATGGTTCCAAGTGATATGAACTGCAGTTGCACACATTTTTCAGGAGGGATATGCAGACTAGGGATCAAGCGAAAGCAAAGTATTTTGACCAGTTATTGGCTAAAAACAGTGCTGATACCACAGCTGTAGTTCTCTTATGTCCATTTTCCCACTCTCGCTTGCTCTTACGGAAATACTCCCTACTTCCCTTGCAAGATCACGCACACGGGAAAGAATCGTGAGAGGCAGGGCACCTCCAACTTCTCGCAGCTTAATAAAAATCTTCCCAGCCAAATTATCGTCCAGATTAACAATCGGCATAATTTTGTATGAATGCGTTAAGGCATTAATGTTACTTATTCTTGATACAACTCCCTTGGCACCACTAATTTCAAGAGTTTCTTTCATACGTATTTCCTCTTCAAATCTCGCTTTGTCGGAGTGGAAAACAAACTCCTTACTGAGCGATGGGATAAGTTTGCTTATCTCATCTACAAATATTCGGATGCATCGTCAAGTTGAGGCTTTGATTGAAATTTCGTTGCCTTACGTTTTCCGCTGTTTGGAGTTATGCAACCGCCCACTGCTTTCCTTGAAATCACTGTAATCTATGTCGCGCGCAATTTCTGCCGATGATCTATGTACATAATTATGTTTAGTACCCGATCCTTGGAGAACGATGTCCTTTGCTACGTTTCACTGGAGACTAGATTTGAGGCGCCCAGTCGAAAAAGGATGATGAACTACACGGCTCGGCACCTCTTTCGGTATCGCGTTCACTTGTTAAGCACGTATCGTCATCACTGTACGCCTCATGTACATCGTCTGCACAGTCGACCATATCAGCACCACACATTCCACTGACTCATCTTGCAGAAACGCTAATGTTTCATCTGGCACTTCTTTTTCACTCTGTGAAATTCCTTGAGCGAAAAGTTAACTTCGGCAACTGTTCTTGTAGATACCCTGAAGCGCCCAAGAAACTGGTATGGGCATACGTATTCAAATACAGAGATATGTAAACAGGCAGAATACGACGCTGCAGTCGGCAACGCCTGTATAAGACAACAAGTGTCTGGCGCTGTTGTCAAATCGGTTACTGTTGCTACAATGGCAGGTTATCAAGATTTAAGTGAGTATGAACGTGTGTACCGTAAATATCAGGAGTCCGGTAAAACATCGAGACTCCGACACCGCTGCTGCCGGAAAAAGATCGTGCAAGAACGGGACCAACAACGACTTGAAGAGAATCGTTCGACGTGACGGCAGTGCAACCTTCCCGCAAAAAGTTGCAGAGTTCAATGCTGGGCCATCAAAAAGTGTCAGCGTGCGAACCATTGAACGAAACATCATTTATATGGGCTTTCGGACCCGAAGGTCCACTCGTGTAGCCTTGATGACTACACAACAAAAAGCTTTACGCCTCGCCTGGGCCCGTCAACATCGGCATTGGACTGTTTATGACTGGAAACATGTTGCCTAGTCGGACGAGCCTGGTTTCAGATTGTATAGGGCGGATGAACGTGTCCGGGTATGAAGACAATCTCAGGAATCCTTGGACCCCACACGTCAGCAGGGGACTGTTCAAGCTGGTGGAGGCTCCGTAATGGTGTGGGGCCCATGGAGTTGAAGTGATATGGGACGCCTTATAGCCACGCGGAGTGGCCGCGCGGTTTGAGGGACCATGCCACGGATTGCGCGTCCCCTCCTGCCGGATGTTCGAGCTCCCCCGGGCATGCGTGTGTTTGTGTTGTTCTTAGCCTAAGTTAGTTTAAGTAGTGTGCAAGTTTAGGAACCGATGACTTCAGCAGTTTGGTCTCTTAGGAATTCACACACATTTCAACATTTTGAAGCCTGATACGTCTAGATACGACTCTGGCAGGTGGCACGTATGTAAACATCTTGTATGATCACCTGCATCCATTCATGTCCATTGTGCATTCCGACGGACTTGGGCAATTCCAGCAGAACAATGCGACATCCCTGAAGTCCAGAACTGCTGTATAGTGGGTCCAACAACACTCTTCTGAGCGCTGCAGTCATGGACTCTGCGGCTGGTCCCGGCGGAGGTTCGAGTCCTCCATCGGGCATGGGTGTGTGTATTTGTCCTTAGGATAATTTAGGTTAAGTAGTGTGTAAGCTTAGGGACTGATGACCTTTGCAGTTAATTCCCATAAGATTTCACACACATTTGAACATTTTTGAACTCTCTTCTGAGTTCAGACACTTCCGCTAGCCACCAAACTCCCCAGACATGAACATTATTGAGCACATCTGGGATGCTGTGCAAAGTGCTTTTCAGAAGAGATCTGCACTCCTTCGTACTCTTACGGATTTACGGACGGTCCCACAGGATTCATGGTGTCAATTCCCTCCAGCACTACTACAGACGTTAGTCGAGTCCACGCCACGTCGTATTGCAGCACCTCTGCGTGCTCCCGGGGACCCTACACGACATTAGGCAGTTGTACCAGTTTCTTTGGCTCTTCAACGTGTAATACAATGTTAGCTTTTAGTTTATCGTTGCTATTGTTTGCTCTGCGCCAACACCACTAGCACTATAGCATTGTTGTGTGGTTCTCGTCGATTAAGCAGTTGAACTACGCTCCGTAGCTTCATGCTGAGCTCTTTGTTGGATACCTCAAGTCGCACATGCTGTTGCTATTAGCAGCCAATATTGTAGTTGCACGGTAGATAATATAAGGGGCGTCAAATGCCGTAAACGTCACTGCCCTTTTGCGCCCTCGCACTCGAGGGGTTCCTTGTCTGAAATCGCGCTAGGATGCTGCAACAGACAGACATCAGCAAAACTGTTCCTGAGTGCCACGCAGACTGAGATCCATTCATTGTCAGCCCCTCTCGGAACGGCGTGCGTACTGGAAACAGCGAGAGCAGGCAGCCAACGAGGGCTACACGTGCGACAAGCCGAGTGCGTATCCAGCGGCACCAGCCAGCCGGTGCTGCAAATTTGAAACGGGGCGACAGGGCGCGGCGACCGCGACAGGGCCGAATCTGCTTAACGCGGCTGCCGCGCCGCTCATAACCGGGCGGGAGCCGTCGCGGCCGCGAGCCGGCGCTGAATTCTTCATGAAGAGCCGGCTACGGCGGGACAATTCCAGCCCCCCTGGGCGGGCCCGCGCCGACCCGGCCTCAATAAAAGAAAGCGCCAGCCAGCCTTGTGCCGCCGCACTGACAGCCCGCGCGGACGACTTTATTTATGGCGCCGCTGAATCATTTAGGAGCGTTTATGCCCGCGCCCTCTGCCTGCCATATTGCCGTCGTAAATATTTCCCTCGGTGCCGGCGTTTCCATCCGTCTTGCGCCGCCGCCGCTGCTCCTCCTTTTCAAAACATTTTCTCATTCTTCTTTACTGCCGGTCATCAGGCTTTCAGCTAAACGGCCCCAGCGCTGGGCATTAAAGTTTCGTGTCATCGTTCCTCTCTCGCGCGCTCCGGAATAAACTGCTCGCCCACCGAGCCGCGATTCACAGGATCGTAAACATTTCGATGCTATGATTTACTGCCCGGGCCGAGCCTCGGGTTTCCCCGTTACTTCGATACCGAGAAGCAGTTGCCAGTCTAGATACTCAAACAATACGGTACGGTCATAACCGTAGCGAAGTGCGCGGTGTGACATACACCTCTCGCAAAGCGAGGTATGAGTACAAAAACGACGATGGATAAAAAGTTCTGTCACGAAACTTCAATACCTTTCCCTAAAAGACTGACATAAACGAGGAAGAAGCAGTCTGCTTTGCTGGGAAAGCACTTCTGACAAGACCTCGAGCACACATCCTCACAGGACGAAGGATGGGTCTGCTGTAGACTAGGTGCCGTCTGAGTAATGTATTTGTTTTTTACACTGACCGTCGCACACATATGAAAAAGTTGAAACTTTCCTAAAAAAACAATGGAATTCACTGGGGTGACGTTAAGTCACGGGATAGCGATATGTACGTACACAGACGGAGGTGGCATCGCCTGCGCAAGGTAGGCCTGTAAAATGGCAGTGCACTGGCGGAGCGGTGATCCACGTGAAAAGGTCCGACGTGCCTATGGTCGCGCGACGGCAATTAACAGCTTCTAAACGCGGAATGGTAGTTGGAGCTAGACGCATGGGACATTGTATTTCGGAAATACCTAAGCAATTCAGTATTCCCAGAACTAAGGTGTCAACAGTGTGCCGAGAATATCGAATTCCAGGCAGTACTTCTTACCACGGACAACGCAATGGGCAACGGCCTTCACTTAACGACCGAGAGCAGCGGCGTTTGCTGATTGTTGTCAGTGCTGACAGACAAACAACACTGCGTGAAATAACAACAGAAATCAATATGGGACGTACGACGAAATGTGGCGTTAATGGGCTATGGCGGCAGAAGACTGCCGGCCGAAGTGGCCCAGCGGTTAAAGGCGCTACAGTCTGGAACCGCACGACCGCTACGGTCGCAGGTTCGCATCCTGCCTCGGGCATGGATGTGTGTGATGTCCTTAGGTTAGTTAGGTTTAAGTAGTTCTAAGTTCTAGGGGACTTATGACCACAGCAGTTGAGTCCCATAGTGCTCAGAGCCATTTGAACCATTTTTGAGCAGAAGACTGACGCAAGTGCCTTTGCTAATAACACGACATGGCCCGCAGCAGGTCTTCTGTGCTTGTGACCATATCGATTGAACCCTAGACGACTGGAAAACGGTTGCCTGGTCAGATGAAACTCGATTTCAGTCGGCAAGAGGTTATGGTAGGGCTCGAGTGAGCCGCAGACCCCACGAAGCTATGGATCCAAGTTGTCAACAAGGCACTGTGCAAGCTGATGGTGGCTCCATAATGGTTTGGGGTAGTTTCACATGCTATGAGCCAATCACTTACTGGAAATAGTAATCTTCGGCTAGTCGACCTACGGACCCATTCATGGACTTCATGTTTCCAAACACAGATGGAGTTTTTATGGCTGGCAATGCACCATGTCGCCGCGCCACAGTTGCTCGAAATTGCTTAGAAGTACGTTCTGGACAATTCGAGCGACTGGTGTTGTCACCCAGATCGCCCGACATGACTGCCATCGAACATTCATGGGACGTAAGCGAGAGATCAGTTCGTGCACAAAATCCTGCACAGGCAGCACTTTAGCAATTATGGAGGGCTATTGAGGCAGCACGGCACTGTATTTCTGCAGGGGACTTCCATGCCAAGTCGAGTTGCTGCGTTAAGCCGGGGAAATGGAGGTCCCACACGATATTGGGAAGAATGCTAAGAATTTTGTCACCTTACTGCATAGCCCAGACTGAGTTAAAATCAGGTGAATGTCCTTTCCATCGAGACGTCTTGAACTGTAGTAACATGAGTGATCTGTGAAGCCACGAAGACCCTGGACTGCTTTAAAAGGGTTGATCAATACAAGTTATAGGCTGAAACGTGTCTTACTGCAAAATATCCTGATACAGCTTAATCTGACATCTTCTTATTTTGAGCAGTAGCTCTTCCCTGTAACTCTCCGATCGAGGTGACGCAGCGGTCAGCACACTGTATTCGCATTCTGGAGGACGACGGTTCAAAACCGTAGCTGGTAGTCCAGATTTAGATTTTTCGGTTATATCCCTAAATCACTCCAGGCACATGCCGGAGCGGTTCCTTTGAACGGCTCGGCCGATTTCCTTCCCCATCCTCGTGCACCGTCTCTAATGATGTTGACTCCCTCTGAAACTCTTAGTTTCGTTCAGTGGCGGATCATTTTGGAATTTGTTTTGTTCTGCTGATGAATTTGCTAGATGGTAAAAGACAACATCATCTACAGACAATCTAAGAAAGATGAACAGATTTTCTTTTAAATTGTGCAACCAATTCTAGACTATTTTACAAGTCTCTGAAGTACTTTTCTACTAGCCATGACAACCGGAATCAAATAATTTCGGAGACATTCTGCTAAGATCGCGAAACGCTGTTATGCCGGCTGGTCACAGCGTTCCAATGCGGGTTTTAATTATCATCTGACAGCGAAACTTGGTAGATGTGCTAATGCGTTAATGCGGAGCCGATTTAAGCTTCAAAATGTCAGAATTTTGGCCACTAGGTGCAAATCTAGTGCTGTGAATACAAGAAAGCCATACAGAAATGTTTTAATACGTCATGAATTAGGACCGGAACATATACAGAAAAGTTCAAACAAGTGAGGAAGGCATAGTACTGATTTTAATAAAACGCTTCCACAGTTTGTTCAGAACGAGCACCGGAGACGTCCACGAGAGGCTACATTCGGCAACCAACGCAGCAACAGTTGCTCACAGCATTTCCAGTAGAATCTGAGCAATTTATTCCCGTACACGGCCTTCAGGTCAGATATATGGCCGTATATGGCCACACCTGGTAAAGGTGTGCCTTTAGACATTCCCAGAGCCCCAAGAGCCACACAGATTCTGATCAGATGATCTTAAAGGACATAAATCTCGAAAACCGCTGGACGTATCACGTTCGCGGAAGGTTTCATTACGGAGATCATTCACTGGGAAAGCGACATGAGGTGTTGCCCAACCTGGCATGAAAACAATGGGTTCCACACAGTTGCGCTCTTTCAAAGCAGGAATCTCATACTGTATGAGGACTCTTCGATAACTTGCAGACGTCACGGTACGCCTGACAGGTCCCCTGGGTGTATTTTTGTCAAAAAAGAACGGACAGAGATTACTGGTGCTTGTGAATCCACACCACACAGTCACATACGACGAGTGCAATTGCTCTTGACGCACAACATGCGGTTCAACGGTACCAGAGTAAAATAGACAGCAAAACTTTCCGTTCTCTCGTGACACTGCGCGAACACTAACACTATCCAAGGTACGCACTGCTTGGTCAGTTACAGCATGAGCAACCTTGTCAATAACTTGCACCGGGATAGGATGCCTTTCTATTCCACGTGCCACACCAAGCTCAACCCTGTTTTAGAATTTCGTTACGATATTCTTTAAACCATTTAGTGACATCGGATCGCTCCACATATCTTTCAGTCGGCGATCCTCTCTCTTAATGCAGCACTTTAATTGCTGCCGTTCACATAAAACAGTTTCACTAGCAGTGCACGGTGTCTCTTCTCGAGAGCGATACTGTTCACTCACAGTATAGCTTGTCAAGTAGCAGCGTGGACGACATACCATCATACAGTGTAAAGCGCCAGATTTGCACCTCGAGGCCAATATTGAAACTAATTGCTTCAGCAACAACGCATTAGATCATTTACGAAGTTTCACTGCCATACTACAATTACGGCCCACAATGGGCCTCCCTGAGTACCTGCAGTTTAATTATAATCACCGGTATAGCGAAAGGGTAATAAAAGTGCTCGTGGAACTTGGAATCCTAGGAAAAAAGAAAAACGAAGTACAAAGAAAGGAGACATTAGGTTGCATACAGAGGCATTTAGACAATTATTCTTCCCTTTCTCAGTACTCGAATGGAAGAGGAATGAAAACTGAGAATCTTGGTGTGGCGTATCCCTCCCCCCCCCCCCCCCCCCTCCACGAACTGTGCACTGGTTCACGGATTGCTTACGTAGTTGTAGAAAAATGTAGTTGTAGAATTTACATTTTAAGCTGAAAGACAGGGCATTTTTGTTTCTATTTGAATTACACAAGAGTGTAATATGTTGCAGAGAGAGGTGACTGTTACGTTGGAAACAGTACAGGAGAAGCACCGAAAAACTGTGCGCTGGTTTTATACGTTAATCGCTGACAACGTTGGTTACAGTAACGTAATGAATGAAAAAATAGCGCGGGTAGTGCTGATTCGACTTACGTCTATGTTTTTAACCTAACTGGACAAAGGCTGAAGTTTCACAAATACGTGATCACTAAAGCAGTATCTGTTCAACACATAAAATTTAAATTACTCAAAGACTTGAGAAAAAATAAGAGGAAAGAAACATTTGTTCAGCATGAAAGACTGTCTCTATGGACTTGCACACGAATTGAATTACAGACCGACAATTACGTAAATTCCAATTTAAGTGCTTGGTACTCTACTACCAAGTAACTATGATATCCACGTTAGTAATTTAGCCAAATTGTGAATTTAATTTCTCTTTACAATTACGAAAAGGAATTTACATACAAGGTGTTTCAGGCGGCATGGTAAACATTTCAGTAAGTGGTAGATGGACTAATTAGAAAGGAACATTCCATATAACGTGTGTCATTATTTAAGCATGCCACATGTATATGCAATTCCCGAGTATTCTGATAAGATTTTTGTGTACAGGATTTGTAATGGAAACTCAGCCATTGCTTGGAGCTGTCCCATTGTCTACACTTTACTGAAAACGAGCTTCCACCACTGTTGGAAGATGTACATTTGGCTACAGTGATGAGTATACTGTTACTGCATGACGGTACGAAGCACTTTCTAGTAGCCAGGTGACAAATCACCTAACGTTCTCCAGAAGATGGATCCACAAAAATCTTCACGTTTCTTGGGCACAAAGTATCCCAAACCCTTTTAGAATTTTACCTATGGGTATGATTTAAAGGTCGAGTATACAAAAAATAAAAAATAAACACAAGAAACCAATTTGTCTTTCATATTAAGTGTGTTTCTGTCTCCATAAAAGAACGCCAAGACGGCATTGGAAGAGCTGCACGTGGTGTTATCAACATAGTCAAAAGTATAGGTGGAATTTATGAAAATCACTTTAATCATTTGCTTTTGCTTAAAACATTCAATGACTGTCTGTGTGGATTGCATTCTAACAGCCTCATTTCTGGAATCATTAAATATTTGAATGATATTTATGGATTCTTCCATTACTTCTTGGTAGAACAATTCCATATTTAAGGTTCAATATCAAGTACACTGTTTTTGTTCTAACGATATTTGTTTATTCCTAACTAATTTTTGGTTTGTTAAGCTATCTACAGGAAGAAAGTGACTAGCGTATGGAAGGGATGCTTATTCTTAAGTAGCCATACATTATCCCTAAAGGTAGAATCGACTTGCACACAACGCTGTACGCCAAACTTGTTGAAATTACACTTTACACAATGGTCAGTATTAAGTGCAATAAATAGTTATACTACACTATATTACAATATTGAAAGTTATATGCTTAATATGTTAAAGTTTGTAAGATCTTGCTGTTGGTTGCCTGTCGATCTGGGTACTCTTCATTTATGTTGAGCACCAATCACGTTTTTAACACTGTAAATTACACTTTACACAATGGGCAATATTAAACACAATAATCAGATTACGCAGTGTTACAGTAGTGCAGGTTATATGGTTGTAAAGAGATCGTGAAACTGCCTGAGAACTGTCTAAATGAGTACTAGTCACTTACGTCGTGCAACAAACACGTTTTACATTGTGAATTACGGTTTACACAATAGTCAATATTAAACAGTGTACGTGATTAAAATACACATTATTACAACATTACAAATTATATTGTTACAATGTTAAAGTTTTTGATGTAGACAAGGCAAGAAATATGAAATTCTATTGTGTTTAATTTTGTTTTTTTAGTAGTGTGTGTCATTGTGACCGTCTGTGGGTATGGCTGGTTGATTGCATCAAGTGAAGCTTAAAAGCGATGATGTGTTCAGCTGTAATTGGTCATTTAGACCTAGGTGGTGATTTTGAGCGAAATGTTTGTTTACATCAGATGCTTCTAACAGGCTTAGTTTTCTTCCTTTGTTGGCTACATGTAGTACCTCTATGCAGGCTGGATATCGGTGTCCTTCCCTCAGCACTTGTTCGGCAAAGGGCGAATCTGACTTAAGTAATCTCCAGCTGCATTCGTGTTCAGCAGTGGCGGCTCGTCAGTAAACATTCTGCGTGTTCACAAATGTTTAGAATCAGAAAAATCTGAGAGTGTGAAATTAATAGCATTTGTTGTGCGACAGTTATGCTTATCAACAAGTTTATATAACTACAGCCACTCCCAATAATAATAACAACAACAGTAATAATAATAATAATACTTATAAAAATAATAAGATGCATATCTTATCTGACAAAAGAAAGAATTGTTTTTGCGGAATTTCGTCGTTTTGTACATAATTAAGTGCAATTTAGGGCAATAACGATATAATGTGTAAGCTTTCGCAACTCTCCGTTTCGGGCTTTTCCATTTTTTGCAGAGAAATGTGCAAGATCCCTAACAGACGCATTAGTTCACGAATTTATTTCAGGGCTGAAAATCAGATACTCTCACGCTGCACCAACACAACAACTTGTGCTAACTGTACACTTCCTTGCTAAATGGTCGCTTGTAGTCATGCTTATTTGTTTTCGTCACTCTCTCAATCTGTTCTCGGAGGCCGTAGTTTATTTGCGGCTAACTTTTCCTGGTAATTTACTTTTCTGTTCCCAGAATGAGGTTTTCATCCTGCACTGGAGTGTGCGCTGATACGAGTCTTCTTGGCAAATTAAAGCTGTGTGTCGGACCGAGACTCGAACTCGGGATCTGTGCCTTTCGCGGGCAAGTGCTCTACGGACTGAGCTACCCAAGCACGACTCAACAACCCTTTCTCAAAGCTTTTCTTTCCTGCTAGCTTTAAAATATATTCAACATAGTTCACGTTTACACTGCACACGAAAGACGATCCCCACACAGTAAACAACAAACTCCAAGCACAAACTGCCGTTTAGGAAATGATTAAAATCAAGCAGTAACCTCTGCTAACATGGTCACTTGACTAGAATACAAATGAGGCACTGAGATCCTTAATGGACCCAAAACACACTACCGTCAATCCCACATTTAAGTGAATACCAGAGAAACCAAGGATACAGCTTTTCGTGAATTTTCAAATATAGAATATGGGCGTACAGCACGTCCGATCTAATTTTACTTCATAGTGACTGAATTAGTGTATCTGAGGAATGTGCTATCATCTAGTAGGATTTATGCCGAGCGAACGGGGATAAAAGTCTGTCGCAGTGTGCTACCATCTGGTAAGGGCTACCTGTGCACATAGTCAACCGTGCACATTGGTTATCAGATCTCTATGTATTTGGCCTGTAGGGCAATTATGTCACGCGAGTTGCGAATGCGCAAAACCTCCTTGAAACATGAACAACTGAAGGTGTGCTCACGACCCTGTTGCCAAGCTTCATAGAGTCTAGAGGAGCAGTAGCGTGGTAGACTACGTGCCATATCTGTGAGATTGCAGAATCTATGTCACATTTATCAGGATTCAAAGTAAAATAACCAATAAATCCGCAAGGTGTCGAAAGTTAGGGTGTTCACGTGCTCTTGTGCTCTTACACACCAGTCGCCACTGGTGTTCCGTCAGGATAGTTGCTGTTTGACCAATATAGTTTGTTGCAGTCATTGCAAGTGATTTTATAAACACAACTGTTACTTAATAAATCTGATTTGTCCTTGCTGTTGAATAAGACATGAGCTGTAGTGCCTCTTACATAACATGAAGTTTTGTAACTGTAGGATTTGAGAATTTTGGCTAATTTGTCAGTTAGCTTTCCTAAATAGGGGATAATATACAAGTTGGGTTTAGATATGACTGTTGCTGCAGAGAGGGCATACACATAAGGCAATATTTTTGTTCTTCGTTTCTTGTGTAGAATGCTGTTAGTTAAGTCAGGGGTGTAGCCATTGTTAGATGCAACATATTTAATGGTGTCTAATTCTGCCTGAGAATTCTGTTTTGACTTTAGTGAGGATGTAAGACGATTCAGCATGGAACGAAAGGAAGCATGTGTGTGTTATTATGTGCTGTGAACATGAGGATTTGTTGCGTCTTTTGCTGTCAGTTTCCCACAAATTCCGAAAGTAGTTATATTTGTTGTGCTATCTATGTTGAGGTCTAAGAAGGTTATGGAATTTTCACCAATCTCCATGGTAATATGAATATTTTTGTGTTGTGAGTTTACATGTTCTAGGAAAATGTTCAGTTGTCTTTTAGTACCAGTCCACAGATACCGCACGTCATCTACATAATATCACAAGAGGTTCATTGTGTAAGAAATGTTCTTCGAAATAGTCCACGAAGTTTTCTGCTGAAAGAGAACGTAGGAGGGACTGAGCGGTTGAATAACTTATGCTTTGCAGTTTTCAATTTCTTTGTTAAAGATTTTAGTGGGGTTTTTGATGATGATATTGCAGGAATCTGGTATGAGGAGTTATTTCACTTCCTCAACATAACCACTTTTGTCCACGAGAACCAAAGTACTACTGTTATCTGTTTTCATGAGAATGTAGTTATTTTGAGTAATTTCTTACTTTAGGTTCTTCAGTGCGTTTTGGTCCACAGATTGTAACGTTGGAGAGTCTAATTAAAGCCATTTTTCTGTATCACGGGTGTTACTATGCGTTGTATTGCAGTGTCTTTATTTAGACTGTTTACAATATTTACAAAGTACAATTAAAAAGACACTCCATACCCACCATGTAATCACACCTTTAATATATGCGAACGTTCTTCATTCTACTGAAAATGAGCCTATATGAGGGGGAAAATTTAATCAAGGCATGGTATCTTAGTAAGACCTTTAAAAAGAACTCCAATCTAGTGACAGTGGAGGGGAATGATTTTTCTTCCAAAGTATTTTCTATGTAGTCTTTCCACTGGAACAGAAATAAATTCCTGAATCGTAATTTGGTGGTAAATATTAAAAGAAGAAACTACTCATTTGCATTTAAGGGAATAACTGAGATCTTTAAAATCTTTCAGTAAAGGAAGGAATAACATGTTCCATTTTTTTGCAATCGGCCTGAGATGCTGGTTCTCTAAATTTCTGCAGTTGTGGCTCGCAAAAAAATACGTCTTCCTTCCACATGTCCCCATTTCAGTTCACAAATCATAGCTTCGATGTCTTCCTTTAATCTAAGGTGTTGCGGATCCCAAACACTCGAGCAGAACCCAAGAATGGATTGCACTAGTGCCTTACATAGACCTCCTTTACAAATGAACCACACTTTTCCAAAGTTCTCCCGATAAACCGAAGTTGCTCGCTTTGAAATGTTACGCCCAGATACTTTAATGTACGTGAACGTGCCAAGCAGCAGACTGCTCGTGTTGGTTCTCCTTCTCACTTTTCTTCATTCAGAGCAATGTACAGTTCATCCCACCGACTAGGAATTATGACTAAGCCACCCTGTATACTACAGCTATTCAACGATGATATCTTCTCGTACACCATAGCGTCATCAGCAAATAGCCGGAAATTCCTGCTCACCTTGTACCTCAGATATTTACGTACGAGGGTAAGTCAATTATTATCCGCAAAGCAGTTATAAAATATTTTTATCGTAATCAAATAGGAAACTTACAAGAGCATTATTTTTCGACATAGTCTCCTTGCGTTTCAACGCACGTTGTCCATCGTTGTACTAGCTTCCTGATGCCCTCATAAAAGCAGGTTCTCGGTTGAGATGCGAGCCAGGAATGTACCGCTTCTTTCACTGCTTCGTCCGAGGCAAATTGACGGCCCCTTAATACCTGTTTAAGTGGACCACACAAGTGATAGTCAGAAGGGGCAAGATCGGGACACTATGGAGGATGATCCAGTACTTCAAATTTGAGTTTCTGGAGCGTTTCAGCAGTATGGGCAGCAGTATGCGGACGGGCATTGTTGTGCAACAACACAACACCTTTTGACAGCAATCCTCGGCGTTTGTTTCTAATTGCAGGCTTTAGCCTGGCAGTAAGCATCCCACTGTAACGTACACTGTTTATTGTTGTGCCCCTTTCCCCATAATGTTTCAGTACTGGACCTTGTGCGTCCCAAAAAAAGAGTAAGCATCAGTTTTCCTACGGACGGCTGGGTCTTGACCTTTTTCTTGCACGGTGATTTTGGATGTTTCCATTCCATACTCTGCCGCTTACTCTCCGGCTCGTAATGATGGATCCATGTTTCGTCACCAGTAATCGTCCTGTCTAAGAAGTTGTTCCCTTCGTTACCAAAGCGATGCAATTTTTTTTTTTTTTTTTTTTCAGATGTCCAAGCGCGTTTGTTTATGCAACTGTGTGACTTATTTTGGGACCCATACAAACTTTATGAAACCCAAATCTGTTGTGGTTTTCATAGGAAGAACAGTGACTAATTCGCCTACGATGTGCGACTTCGTCAATTGTTAATCGTCTGTCTAAGAGAATCATTTCATGTGAACGCTCAATGGTTTCTTCATTTGTGGAGCAAACGGTCACCCGGCTCCTTCATCGTGCGTAACACTTGTGCGGCCATTTCGGAATATTTTTTCAATCCATTCGTAGACACTCCGTTGTGGCAAAACACTGTTCCCGTATTATACCGAAAGTTTTCGATGAATTTAGGCCCCTAATACGCCTTCCGACCACAAAAAACGGACCACTATAGCTCTTCTTTGGTGCAAATAGACAGCGTATTAGCCATGATTCATAGCACGGCAGCGATAACGAAACTAACCTAGCAGATTGAAAATTGCAAAGATATAACAACGTAAAACATTACTAAAAAAATAAACAATAAAGTTGGGGATAATAATTAACTTACTCTCGTATGTAGAGAATAAACCGGTAGAAAAAACGACTGTATAAAAAGTTCTGTTGTATTCTTGGTTTAAAAATGCACCTTTTTAATTCCATAACTAAAAATTTATTTCACTTTCCATAAAAGAAACTTTAGAAAGGAAAACAAAAAATATCATCCAGTATTACATTCACGTGTTAAACGTACTACACCGTGTAACTACGTAAATTGTATGTTACACCTGAACAAAATGCGTCAATAAGTATTTAAATTTAAAGATTTCTCTTTAAAAGTATTTAGAAACTGATAACAAGGTCCAACTTTTTATGTGTGCAACTGAAACGGATACAGATTTGTGTTTAATAAGAAAGAGAAATCAGGCAGTGGACCTGAATTCGCCTGCTGGTGACAGCACCGATTTCTTTGACATACATGAAAATATTTGCACCAAGCTCTGAGACACACGAGATTTATTATTTATCTATAGCAAAAATGTTATTATTATATGTTGTAAGACGTATGCTTTGCCGGCGATGGGCGAGGCATGACAGAATCTCTGACCAGAGAGTAGTTTTTTGTTAGTTGTTGCTTATCGCTAGTCTGCGCTTGACTGCGCGAGTGGACAGTAGCGAGTTAGTAGCGAGTTAGTAGTCTGCGTGAGTCGGCGGGAGTCGGCATGCGTCGGCTGTGTGCTCTGGTCGCGACTCTGGTCAGGACTCTGGAGGATGAGTATTGTTGTAGAAGGTAAAGAAGCAGGCTTGCGCATATTTAATAATGTATGTTAATTGTAATTTAATTTGTTCAAAAATGCCCCAATAATAATTTTATAATATAAAGCAACTCTTTTAAAGAAAAGGATTCATTTCAATTTAAAGAATATTTCCAATGCATTATCATTGCTTCCAAGAATCAAAAAAAAATATACACCAGCATTGCACGAAGCTGTGTCGAAAAATGACTAATTAAGAGCAGATATAATTGCAGTTTTATTGAGGTAAGAATTTTTGCTTTTTTTTATTGAGAATACAGGGCCGAAGGTCAGCGCTGCTGTCCTTATAAATTTATCAGGTTACTAATTTTTTTTTTTATTATTTTGGTGTTTAGGAATTTTTCTGTTTCGAACTTGACATTAAATGAGAAAAGAATTTTGTGGGGACATTAAATGTGAATGCATTTCTGCACACAGACAATAAATGGGAGCCAATTTTGTTCAGATGTTACAATATTAAAAAATTCATTTAATTATTATTTTTTGTGGTGAGGCTTCGCTTGGCACATTTCCATTTAACGATATTTTGTGGGGAGTTTACGCTTGGCTCCATTTTCATTTTTATATTTAACATTTTTATTTTGTGTGGAGAGGTTACACTTGGCGACATCCGGCCAGGATCGTATTTCTTTGTGAATCTTCTGGGAAGTAGTCATATATCTGCTCTTATTTACTTAAACGTAGTTTGCATCTGGCGCAACGCATTTACTAATTTGTCACTCTTTCTTTCACAGATCATCGGCAATTTGTTGCTCTTTGTTGTATAGTGTTTGTTGCATTTTGCATTGTCTTTGTTTCGTTTGTGAATAATTTTGTTTTGTGAAAAATGCCGCGAAAAACTGTTAACAGTACATCGTGATGTGTAATGAGTGAAATAGCCGATTTGAATAATTTGACCGATAGCACTTGCGACACGCGGTGTAATGATGACAATCCTCCATTTATAGACAATCAGTGCGTACCGACCACTAGTAATGATTTTAATGCTAATGATGAGCAAACAAACTCAGTTGTGTCGTCTGTTAATTTAACGATAATGGATGACGCGGCACGTTCTGTTACAATGAATGCTGCCCAGTGTAACACACCCGGTTTGCTAAATTTACGTGATGAACAGATAAATTTTTCTAATGAAAATGAACAGTGTACTCAAAGTACGTCAGATTTATTTAATTCCGATTTAGTGACCAACAGTGCTCATTCGATTGGCAAATCTTTTTGTGAATCACAGAATAACCAAATGGTTACAGAAAATGTGACAAGTAGAGATACGCCATCACACAGTACAGAGAATAGAGCCGATAATTTTGGCTGGGATCAAGTTATGGCATTATTACGACAAATGGATGAAAAACAAGACAACAATTCCAAACAGTTGAAGAAAGAACAAGACAACAATTTTAAACAATTTAATGAAAATTTCAAACAACTTAGTGAACAGAATAAACAACTTAATGAAAAACAAGACAACCTTAATGAAAATTTCAAACAACTTAGTGAACAGAAGAAACAACTTAATGAAAAACAAGACAACCTTAATGAAAAATTAAACAATTTCAGACAGCTTAGTGAACAGATTACAGCCGTTGCCGCGCAATGTCATGATACTAAAGAACAATTACGTGAGGAAATTGAGGTTTGTGCTAGGAAAAGTAGTGAAGAAATTAGATCTGTTGCTCAAGAATTAAGGGATATGCAAACAGCTACAACAGAATCACTTAGAGACGAAATTAGTGCAGTCGGTAAACAATGCTCTGAAAAAGCAACACAGTTACGCGACGAGTTTAAATTAATGACAGCAGAACTTTCGTGCACACTGGATGCAAAAGTAGACGCGAAATTCGACCAACAGAACAGTCAAATTGACGAACGTTTTAATCATCACCTGCAAAACAGTGAAACGTGTTTCCGTAAATTTATACAGGAGCAGAATAAAGTAAAGCGACAAGTCAAGGAAACAATTACCGCACAGAGACAGGAAGATAAACGTAAATTGTTTACAAAAGCAAAAACATACGTAGACAACAATATTGCTACAATATCAGACGAAATTAATACCATCAAGCAGTTGAACACCGAATTGCGTGATGAAATTTCCGATCTAAAATCAAAAACAGATACACACACAGTAGACTTTCAGACAGTGACAGACAGACTCGAACAATTAGAACTAACACAGGATTCCGATGTCATCAAAGCTGACGTTAAAAAATTGAACGAAACCACACGTAAAATACAAAAACAAATTAATGCTTCTGACACTAAAAACGATGATCAGGTAGAAATACTGACTGAAAAATATGACGAATTGGCGAGTCGTATTGACGTTATTGAAAGTAATAATGATAGCAAATCAGACGATACTTCACCGATTTCGTTTAACCAAACACCTGAATTCCAAAATCTACAGCAGACAATCAGTGAGATAGATTCGTCTAATAATACATTACGTAGAAAATTGTCAACTTTACAGCAAGAAGTAACAGAGATGAAAAATGTTTCAGCGTTTAACACATCACAGCAGACACCACTTTGCGAACATTTGTCACACTCACACAGCCAGTATAATTTAGGTAATTTACAGAGAGTACGTGAGTTAGATTCCGAACAGTCACAGACAAATAGATTCTCATACAATCATGAACCTGTTCAGACATACAGAGACGATAATTTTGATTACGAACATTTTCTATCAGTGAGAAAATTTAAAGTATTTAAAAATGACAAAACACAGATTCACCCCTTGGATTGGATACAACAATTTAGCTTTGCTTTTCCACCGACTTGGCCTGTAACACAAAAACTTGAATTTATTTGCAGTTTTTTGGAAGGCGAATCGGCAACTCGTATGAGACCGATCGCGAGGCAATGCTATTCGGTAGAAGAATTTCAGAATGCTTTTCTGTCAGCGTATTGGTCGAAGACGACACAGCACAGAATTAAGGATCAATTAATTAGTTTACCAAATTATGAGAACTCAAATTTTTCCACTGTCACGCAATTTTTTGAGCACATGGTCCAACAAAACCAGTACTTAAGTGAACCATACAGTGAATCTGCACTTATAGAATTATGCATTTCTAAATTACTGCGGGCATTAAGAGTGTCACTTTTAACGGGTCAGCAGAAGGAAAATATTTCGGCATTCAGAAATCTGTTACAGCTTTTGGAAGTGCAGCAATCGGATTATTCGTTTATAAACAAAAAATTTTCATATAATAACCAAGGTCAACAAACATACAGCAATTACGATCAGCCACGCAATTTCAATAGCAAAGCTAATAGACGCTTCAGGAACGACAACCACCAGAATTTTAATAACAGGCAAAATTTTAATTATCAGTATCGTCAGAATTATGAGCAACAGGAACCACATTTTGGTAACAATAGAGGTTTTTCCCAACAACAGCAACAAAACCAACCGGTTAGCATACCTAACCAATAATGTAATGCACAAGGTCAACCAAGCTTTAATGTTTCGCTGCGCACACGTATAGCGTCAGCTCCAACAAATAGTAACACACAGCAACAAGGAAATCGGTATGTACAGAAAACACACTATTTCAATTCGTATCGCAATGCACCGTGTAGAAATGACTATCATGACAGACGTAAAAGTAATGAGCACAATTTTCAGCGTACTTTTAATAACAGTCGATCTTATGAGCAGCAAGAACATCAGCAACAACATATTATCGTGAATGAATCAGACAGTAGGTATCATCCAGAACGTAATACGTCTAGAAGAAATAACAGAACAGTTCAAATAGTCGAAGTACCACAGCATCCTCCTGAAAATAATAACACGTCAGATAGAATTTGACTAGATACAGTACAGGTTGCATCTTCCAGCAACGTAAGCAATACTTCAGATACACAGAATCTTGTTCACGAAAATGTTATTACTTTTGACGACATCCGAGACACTCTTTTGCAGGAAAGACCAGTTGTTCAAAAAACCATTTCACACCCTGTCATCGAAGTTAAAATTGGATCATCGAAATTTTCAGCCGTAATCGATTCTGGATCTCCTACGTCAGTAATAAATGAAGAAACTTTCAACGAGTGTAACAAAGAGAATACCTATCCTACGTTACCATCAGGCAAAACGAAAGTAAAAGAAGCAGTATCTAGTAAAGGAGTAGATGTAAAATTACAGACACATTTATCATTTTGTATTGCAGGTCATACATTTCACTCGAATTTTTGGATTGTTCCCTTATTGACAACGGACGTTATTTTAGGTACGAATTTTCTGGTACAACACGACGCAATTATTGACTTTCAAAACTCATATTTAATGTTAAAGGATGAAAATGTATAACTGCCTTTAGAATTTCAGCATTCTTTATCAGCAGAAGAACAAACAATTAATCGTACAGAGGTCATTTCCGCATCACGTAACATAGACTGTAATTCCACATTGTTCACAGATACGTATGTACACAACTATAATACTCCAGACAAAGCCGACTATGAGGTTATACAGATAATTTCTGATAAAGTTAAACAGAGCTGTACAAATACAGACGACGAACGCACGCAACTACACAAAGTTCTTTTACAGCAAGCTCCAGTTTTTGACAACGTTCCTGATACTACGTCCGGTTTTATGTATGAATTTCGAGTTAAACGGCACGACACATTTAAAGCCAAACATTATCCCATTCCATATATTCACAGAGAACAAGTTAAGAATGAATTGCAAACTATGCTTGACCAAGGAATTATTGAACCGGCAGTTAGTCCGTACATAAACCCACTCCATATTGTTAAGAAAAAGGATGGTTCACTTCGCCTCGTACTTGATTCGCGTCACATCAATGACATTATTATTAATGAAACAGATCGCCCACAGACACTAGAAGAACTTCTACAGACATTTCATGGTACTGCTATTTATTCCACATTAGATTTGAAATCGGGATTTTGGCAAATTCAGCTCCATCCGAACTGCAGAAAGTATACAGCATTTCTCTGTTTTGGTGACTGTTATCAATTTTGTAAATTACCGTTCGGTTTAACTATTTCTTCAGCAGCTTTTATTCGCGGGTTGAATACAATACTTCCGACAGAACTTAAAGACAGAAACACAACTTACGTAGACGACAATCTTATTGCAGAAGCTAACTGGTCTGAACACAATCTGATTCTTGAACGATTGTTGCAAACTTTTCGTGCACAAGGACTCACAGTTAATCTCAGTAAATCGCACTTTGGTAAAACTTCTATAAAATTTCTTGGACATGTCATTTCAGCAGAAGGCATTGCGCCTGACCCGGAAAAACTTCAAGCTTTACGTGACATTACTGTTCCTACGACGAAGAAACAACTACGCAGTCTTTTGGGTTTAATTAACTTTTTTCGTAAATTTTTTCATTACTCTGCTTTAGACACCCCTAGATTATGTCAATTGACAGGTAAAAACACTATTTGGACTTGGGATAGGCAAGCACATTCTGAATTTGTGAACCTGAAACAAGCCTTGTTGAATGCACCACATTTATCGCACCCAGATCTTACCAGAAATTTTTCTATTGCCACCGACAGTTCTAACACCGCTTTAGGCGTACATATTTTTCAGGAAATTGAAGAAGATGGTTGTACAGTAATTAAAAACATAGCTTTTGCAAGTCGCATTCTGTCACCTGCTGAACGCAATTATTCTGTTACAGAACTTGAAACATTATGTGTTGTATGGGCTTTTACGAGATTTCGGCATTTTATTTATGGAAGACATACCACCGTTTACACAGATCATAGAGCGATACAGTTTTTACTTTCGGCTAAATTTACACACGACAGATTAAGTAGATGGAATCTTTATTTGGAAGAATTTAATTTTACAATTGTTCACATTCCCGGCACACAAAATATTGTATCAGACGCACTATCCCGTTCTCTTAACTACAATCAGCAAGACATCGCAACCAGCTTCCGCAAAGCAAATTTCAGCGTCATGTACATTCAACAAGTTGCATTTGAAAATTTCATTTCGTCGTCATTACAAGACATACACAAGAGCAGAGTAAAGACAACGTGTGGAAAGAAATCAAACACCTTTGGCAAGACAGGAATAATGTTACCATTAGAAACCATTACACTGTACGCAATGACATTCTGTTTCGCCGCTCTCATCCTAACAGCAACAATTGGTTATTATGCATTCCTGACGAAATTTTTAACAAATTAATCTGGTATACTCATTTAAGTTACGCACATTACGGAGCCAGAAAATGTTTTCTTATACTGAAACAGAACTGTTATTCTACCAACATGGAGAAACGTATACGACGAGTTTTAGCGTCATGTAAAATCTGCCAGAAAGGTAAATCAGACACGACTTCACATATTCCTCCATTATATCCCATTGTACCTGTTAAATTGAGACATATGGCCGCTGTAGACATTTTTGGTCCGATTCCCAGAAGTAATATAGGTTTTTGCTACATCTTTGTCGCTGTGGAACTCACTTCAAAATTTGTTACCTTCACTCCGTTACGCAAAGCTACTGCTAAAACTGTTTCGAAAACTTTTGTAAAACATTTTCTATTTCATGTAGGGCATGTGTTGAAAGTAATTTCCGACAATGGATCACAGTTTAGATCTGCTGTATGAACTGTATGTTACGAGCTAGAAACATTT
Organism: Schistocerca serialis cubense; assembly: GCF_023864345.2. Classification (NCBI taxonomy): domain Eukaryota; kingdom Metazoa; phylum Arthropoda; class Insecta; order Orthoptera; family Acrididae; genus Schistocerca; species Schistocerca serialis. The sequence continues at coordinate 338,500,363 of NC_064642.1, forward strand.
CTCCGATCTATATATCCAGGTACCATGCTTCTTCGAACCCTTGTGAACGATTAATGAAAGAAATTGGTAAACTGTGTAGAATATACTGCCATAAAAAACATATTGATTGGGACACACACATACTCTCATTCCAAGATGTAATTAATTCCATACCAAATGAATCTACTATGCTATCTCCGTCTGTTATACTGAAAAATGTTGAACCACTTAACAAAATTAAAGAATTAGTAACCTTTCCTACATCTCGTCGACTACGACACCATGAAATAATTGACATTGCGCTGAACAACATCAAACGTGCCACAGAGCGCCGGAGAAGACAGCAAAAACAGGTTTGTACACGCCGTGACTTTTACGTTGGACAGAAGATATTAGTACATACACACTATTTATCCAACAGAGGTAAAGGTACGTGTAGTAAATTTGAACTTCTATACGCAGGTCCATATCGAATTCGCAGCATTCCTCACCACAATGTAGTACACGTCGATACTTTGAGAACCAGAAAAACCAAAGGGAACCACCACATGTCGAACATCAAACCTTTTATTGAATGAACATACTTTATGATTTATCACACTGTAATGCCATTTCCTCTCAACATCGTGACTACTTTACTTTTTTTTTTTTGCTGCTACATTGTGATACACTGTGTACATTTTTGCTTCTGAACACTGTCGATGTTTTTGACATATTACGTTTTCTGTCATGCTATGCTGTATGCTCAATTATGTTACTATAAACCAGTTTTTATTTAATGGGTATATGAATTAAATGCAAGACATTAATCTTTGTTCATCATTTCCAGAAAGCGATAACGTGTAAAAGAAATAAATTAAACAGAAATGGGAATTTCACCTTCGGAATGAACGAAAGAAAATGCAATACCTCGTGACGAAGAGTAAATGGACCAGAATTAACAAGCATTAACAATAATATACTATACACATCGTAGAATAGCAGTCTTAACTAATTTTTTCTTTCAGAATACGAGGCGATTGATGCAGGCTGTCAGACAGAACTACACATCTTAGTTTTAGTGGTGAAATATGCTAGAAATAAGGAATAGTTGTATAATGAATAATGAAGTGACTTTTTTGCAGATGATAATGAATGGTGATGAATAATGATGAAGAATATGCTACTATGGATAATGAAGTTTTCCTTTACAGGTGATGATAATAATGGAGTTATGATAATATTGATAATGAAGTTTTTCTTTACAGGTGATGATAATAATGGAGTTATGATGATATGGATAATGAAGTTTTTCTTTGCAGATGAAAATAATGATGAAGTTTATATATTTACTGTTAGTTAAGAGATGCTATGTAGTTAATTAAGTCTTTGTTGTAGTTCGTTTTGACAGTATGTCTTATATCGCATGGTATGATGACTGAAGGTTTTGGAAAGGACAGCTAGAGAACACGTATATTTTTTTATACACATTTCACTACCTGTTAATTCGAAGTTCACTACTTTTCAGCATAATATGCGTTTCTTCTTTCAGTTTAATAATCCATTTTGTATTTTGCAGGAGAAATTATTCATGAAATTAATGTGCTATAAGCAGTTGTTCATTAAACCTATGTCATTTATGAATGTGATCACATATACTCTACTTGTTTTATAATCTTGCTACAGCTGACACATGACGAATGACGTTACACACCTTCATTTGCAGCAATAACTCAAAAGCAAATATTGTTATGCCCCAGTAATTAATTATGGATCCCAACGCAATGCATTGCTAGAAAAAAAAAAAAAAAAAAAAAAAAGGTTCTGAGTAATACTGATCAGCTCTGAATAGTACGTCACTTCAATAATGACTTCTGAATAATACTGAATGATGCTTTGTAATAATGCATAAATACTATGTGCATAATTTCTGTAAATAATATTTTTATTCTCTATAAATGCTATGCCAATAATTAACTCATTTTTGAATGATCACTTCTGAATAATGCATTATAAAAAAAATGCTTTGTAGCTGGCCAATGAATGCCACTGATTACTGTAGTGAGATGACCTATGATGCCAATGATTACTATAATTAGATTAATTATGTACAAATGCTATGCCAATAATTAACTGATTTTGAATGATCACTTCTGAATAATGCATAAACAAAAAAACGCTTTGTAACTGGCCAATGAATGCCACTGGTTACTATAATAAGATGACCTATGATGCCAATGATTACTATAATTAGATTAATAGATTAATTATGTACAAATGCTATGCCAATAATTAACTCATTTTGAATGATCACTTCTGAATAATGCATAAAAAAATTAAAAAAAGAATGCTTTGTAACTGGCCAATGAATGCCACTGATTACTGTAATAAGATGACCTATGATGCCAATGATTACTATAATTAGATTAATTATGTACAAATGCTATGCCAATAATTAACTCATTTTGAATGATCACTCCCGAATAATGCATAAAGAAAAAAAATACTTTGTAACTGGCCAATGAATACCACTGATTACTGTAATAAGATGACCTATGATGCCAATGATTAGCATAATTAAGTGAATTATGTTAATACTATGCCATTCATTAGCTCCTGTTCTGAATGATGACTTCTGATGGTTTGTAACAGCAATAAGTGCCAATGTTCTCTGTAAACAAATGATTTATGAACATTATTCTGTATTACTACATACATGGTACAGAAATGTTCAGTAACTGGGCGATGAGTGCCACCAATTACTCAAATCAGTTGTTAGACTAGTGTAATTCTTAATGAAGACTACTATGTGACTTAATGTCCTTCACCTTCTAATCTAATTACCAGAAATTACTGCAATATCCGTTTGTCCTGTCTATCCTCATGATCATGGAGCACTATATTTGGTTTTCGCACTACGTTGGTGTACTTTACAAGAACATGGCGTTGACACGACATGCTGTCCACCACCTTGAGCGATGGAGATGTTATTATGGTCCCACTGTTTGGTGTACCTAATGTACTATCAAAATGATAACATGGAATATTATTACGACATTTCAGTGTCTTGGCTACACTGATTAATACTTCAAGGAAAAGGACTTCAGATTGTCTCATTTGGTGTTGTGCTTGTATAGAAAGATATGGACTTTCAGTGCAACTGCGTGCAACCTAAAGTGCTACAACCACGACGCAATCCTTCCCAATTCTTTCCTAGTCCTTGTAAAATGGTAAACACTTATACAATGCGTTTAAATTCTTGTAAAATGATAAAGACTACTACAGTGCGTGTGCACTTTTGTCATTTTGTTAACATGATTTGTATTCATTGCATATATATTTTGTGATTTGCTGATATGTTCTGAACTACAGTGCGTGTGCACTTTTGTCATTTGTTAATATGATTTGTAATCATTGCCTATACATTTGTGATTTCCTGATATGTTCAGTACTACAGTGCGTGTGCACTTTATGCCATTTGTTAATATGCCATTTGTACTCATTACGTATACATTTTGTGATTCCCAGATGTGTTCTGTACTACAGTGCGTGTGCACTTTATGTCATTTTGTTAACATGATTCTGAACTACAGTGCGTGTGCACTTTATGTCATTTGATTTGTACTCATTGTGTATACATTTTGTCTTTGCTTGATATGTTCTATACTCAGTGCGTGTGCACTATATTTTATTTCATGTTCTGCACTTATATATACGTAAATATTCTGTGATTGTAAAGTTAGTTAATTAAGAAAAATTTGTTGCTCATGGCAAGTCCAATTGACTCATCATCGCTGCCAAATTTTTGCCCCGCCAGTGGAGGGTTATGTAAGACGTATGCTTTGCCGGCGATGGGCGAGGCATGACAGAATCTCTGACCAGAGAATAGTTTATTGTTAGTTTTTGCTTGTCGCTAGTCTGCGCTTGACTGCGCGAGTGGACAGTAGCGAGTTAGTAGTCTGCGTGAGTCGCGGGAGTCGGCATGCGTCGGCTGTGTGCTCTGGTCGCGACTCTGGTCAGGACTCTGGAGGATGAGTATTGTTGTAGAAGGTAAAGAAGCAGGCTTGCGCATATTTAATAATGTATGTTAATTGTAATATAATTTGTTCAAAAATGCCCCAATAATAATTTTATAATATGAAGCAACTCTTTTAAAGAAAAGGATTCATTTCAATTTAAAGAATATTTCCAATGCATTATCATTGCTTCCAAGAATCAAAAAAAAATATACACCAGCATTGCACGAAGCTGTGTCGAAAAATGACTAATTAAGAGCAGATATAATTGCAGTTTTATTGAGGTAAGAATTTTTGCTTTTTTTTATTGAGAATACAGGGCCGAAGGTCAGCGCTGCTGTCCTTATAAATTTATCAGGTTACTAATTTTTGTTTTATTATTTTGGTGTTTAGGAATTTTTCTGTTTCGAACTTGACATTAAATGAGAAAAGAATTTTGTGGGAACATTAAATGTGAATACATTTCTGCACACAGACAATAAATGGGAGTCAATTTTGTTCAGATGTTACAATATTAAAAAATTCATTTAATTATTATTTTTTGTGGCGAGGCTACGCTTGGCACATTTCCATTTAACGATATTTTGTGGGGAGTTTACGCTTGGCTCCATTTTCATTTTTATATTTAACATTTTTATCTTGTGTGGAGAGGTTGCAATGTATAGTATGGATTACAATTAATAGTGAAAACTCACACGTTTGAACGGATACGATAAGTGTAAGCAAAAACTTCCAGTGCAAACGGATCGGCAAACGAATTGTTTGCGACATGCCATACTGACTTCCGTATAAAATATTGTCTTATAAATGTATTTTAAATGAAACTATTGTATTGAGTCCCCATCTAATAGGGCCCAAATTCCGAGTGGGGCAATGTTTTATTCTGTTGCCAGTGCCGGTTGGAAACCACACATTCCCAATTACCCCATCAACTGGCCGTTTGCGGACCCACGTTTACTGAAGCGTTTATGCTTCTATTATCGTATACTTTCAGCCGCATCAGTTTTCGCTAATAATGCGAGACGCACTATACACAAATTTTGCACTTGGGTACCTGTGGCGGACATCTCAATTTGGGCACTCCAAGTGGCATCTTGTTTTGCTTGGGTGCTGAAGCTGCCCCTGGGGATCCAAATACTATGAGTAGAAGTTCGGTAGCGTTCGGGCAATGTGTTCACGGTGTAGGACTTTCCATTTCCGTCATTGTACATCGAGATGACAAAAGTCATGGGATAGCGAGATACACATGTATACATGGAGGTAGTATCGCGTACACAAATTATATAAGGACAGTTCGTTGATGGAGCAGTCATTTGTACTCATGTGATTCATGCGAAAACCTGCCCGACTTGCTTATGACCGCACGAGCGGAATTAACAGACTCTGAGCGCGAATAGGTAATTGTAGATGCATGAGACTTTCCATTGCGGAAATAGTTAGGAAATTCAACATTCCAAGATCCACAGTGTCAAGAGTGTGCCGAAATACCGCATTTCAGGCATTACCTCTCACCACGGACAACGCAGTGGCCGATGGCCTTCGCTTAACGACCGAAAGCAGCGACGTTTGCGTATTTTTGTTAGTGATAACAGACAAGCAACACTGCGCGAAATAACTGCAGAAATCAATGTGGGACGTACGACGAACGTATCCGCGAGCAGAGTGCGACGAAATTTGGCATTAATAGGTCATGGCATCAGACGATCAGCATGAACTGCTTTGCTAACAGCCTGGTGGCCTGGTCAGATGAGTCCCGATTTCAGTTGGTAAGAGCTGATGGTAAGGTTCGGATGTGGTGCAGACCCCACAAAGCCATGGAACCAGGTTGTCAACAACGCGCTGTTGGCCGGCTGGAGTGGCCGAGCGGTTCTAGGCGCTACAGTCTGGAACCGCGCGACCGCTACGATCGCAGGTTCGAATCCTGCCTCGGGCATGGATGTGTGTGATGTCCTTAGGTTAGTTAGGTTTAAGTAGTTCTAAGTTCTAGGGGACTAATGACCACAGCAGTTAAGTCCCATAGTGCTCAGAGCCATTTGAAGCCAACGCACTGTTGATGGCTCCATAATGGGCTGTGTTTACGTGGAGTAGACTGGGTCCTCTGGTTCAGCTGAACCAATCATTGACTGAAAATGGTTATATTCGGCTGCTTGGAGATCATTTCAGCTACTCATGGACTTCATGTTCCCAAATAACTACGGAATTCTTATGAATTACAAGGCGCCATTTCAGAACATTCTGGACATTCAAGGGAATGCTTGGGTACCCAGATCGCCCGACATGAATCCCAATGCACATTTGTGCTAGGTACATAATCGAGTAGTCAGTTCGTGTAGAAATTCCTGAAACACTTTCGCAGTTATGGACGGCTGTAGTGTCAGCATGGCTGAATATTTCTGCAGGGGACTTCGAACGACTTGTGGAGTCCATGCCACGTCTGGATGCTGCAACACGCCAGTCAAAGGGAGCTCCGACACAGTGTGAGAAGGTATCCCATGACCTTTTTCACCTCAGTGTAGTTCTTCTTAGGGGAAAGAAATCTTTGAGAAATTCCGTCCTCAAAGGTATGTTTCTCTCTCCCTCTGCTGTTCAATTAAGGAAAAAAAGTCTGGTTACGTGAGAGTCCTTTTGTATTGTGCTTTTAATTCCCTGGGAAGTACGGCCTTCTTTATTCGAGCGCGGTGCTTGCTCCCCTGTCTCCCTGTATCCACGCACACACACGCTCGCAGGCTGTGACAACTACATTCGGAAGCGGTGCGGCGCTCCCATGTCGCGGGGCGGTAATTTATCTCCTTCCGCACAGTACGGACATAAACATGTCAGCCTTCTGTTAAGAATACTGCCAAATTTATAGCCCAGATCCGAGAGTATATTACTTCGAAATAAACATTTGAAATACTCGCTAGAAATTAATGTTCGGAATTATGACAGCTATATTTCATTTAGCATAAAAATAAACTGCCGGGGCGGACTTGAAAAACGGCTTTAATAACTGCCACCGGAGTGGAGTTCCGCGGCGCGGCGGCGGCGGCGGCGGCCACTCGGCGTGTTTTGAAGACGCGGGGACTTTTAAAATAGCGCCGCGTTATGTAGGAGGTGTTACGGCTAACAGTGGCATTTCTTATTCAAACTTTACATCTAAATTACAAGATAAGGTTATACGAAAAGGCGGGACGCGCTGTGTTCCGGTCGGGAGTTACGAGTCTTGGCGGCCATTTCGGAAGTCTCGCCGCCTGCTTTACGGCGCCTTTATTCACGTTAATGCACGCCCTTTTTTTTCCTTCTGAGATCGGTGCGCGATGAAAAAGTTTCTCCCTTCACTAAGCGTTGCTCTTCCTCCCCCCCTCCCCTCCCGTTACCCCTCCTTCTTTTTCTCCTTTTCCCCCCAGCGCTCCTTACAGCACTATTTAATTTATTGACGGTACACAGCCAGAGCTCTGCAGTAGCGCCTATTCATAAAAGAACCCCCATCACTCAACGAGCTCCTGGGCTAATGTTGTCAACTGTTTGTATTTATTGTATTGCCCCATACTTCACAGTCAGACTCAGCTGAAAATCGTCCTCCGGAACAAAAGAGAAGGCGAATGGGTATTATGTCAAACAGCAGTTTTTAGCTACGTACGGGGAGAAGCTATAAAGTTTTGATTATCACATCTGTAAAATAAAATTACGTAGTTTTCTTCTTTGTCTGCAGATACCAGGTGGTCCTAATTAAAGTGAAGCTACTAACGGAGGTCCACTCTAGGCTGTAATTATCGTATGGCAGCGAAACTTGGTAGATATGCTAATGCATTAATGCGGAGCCGATTTACACTGAGAAAGAGCTTTAAGTCACCAGGTGCAAATCTGCAAAGCATCTCGTCGACGCCTCTGTTGTTCATATTGAACATATTGTGCAAGCGGCAGCTAATAATAGGATCAACATTATGCGTTTCTCACCTGCGTGCCATTCCTAATTCATAGCATATGAAAACATTTCTATACGGCACAGCTTAACTAGGAGAAGAGCTCGGCTGATAGAGTACATCCTGACGCAAGAGGAAGTTGTCAGTTGGGTAATGAAGGAAAATGTGAGGAAGGAAATAAAAACTGTGGATGATGAAAATTTTCTTCCTGAACTGGAATTCAAACTGGGATCCCTCCACTCACGCCATTTGTCGTTTTTGAGACGATGAAATTCAATCGTTCCGTTGTTTTCCCCAAGATTCTTTACTCCTCAAGGTTTCCACAAAAAGCGTGCGCCCAGTTTAGAAACTTGATCCGGCATGTTATCTGAGGCTCTAGCAAGCGAACACCTAACGCCTCTTCGTGTGTTGTCAACAATAACAACAAGTACTTGTTTTGAGTGTGTGTGAAATCTTATGGGACTTGACTGCTAAGGTCATCAGTCCCTAAGCTTGCACACTACTTAACCTAAATTATCCTAAGGGCAAACACACACACCCGTGCCCGAGGGAGGACTCGAACCTCCGTCGGTACCAGCCGACTGGTTTTGACTCTCACTCTGACAGAGTACATTTCATCACTTCATTTTAACTTCAAATGTGACATTCCTAGCTGCTGGTGAAAAAAGAGTTCGTTAGCTAACTTCTCTATGGGTGTAGTCCTATATTTTCGCAAAATCTCTTATTCGCAAAACATGCATATTTCACTATGAGCAATTGAATGATTTATGTGATTGTTACGGGTACTAGTTGCCTTAGACACTAACGAGAAAGGTAACATTCATGAACAGTAATAAATCTGATTTTTCAAGCATTAAAGATTGTCTCATCTGTAATGATGTGCTTCCTCTTATTTTCAAGATAGTGGACTGATTGTCGTACAGAGCACTAAATGGTCTCTTGTGGCAACCCTTGTTGCACAACTAAGCGGCTGTACCAAAAGTGATTAGAAGACCTACTAGAAAATTAGTTACGCTTGCTATATGCAACTCGGGGACAACGCAGTTTAGGTCTTTTGGATACTTCTGAACTTATAGTACACTACGTAAATTTTATTCATAGTGGACTATTTCTTTGTATGGTGTAGAAAAATTTCCGCTACCAGTTGTAATGTCTCTTGCAGCGGTCTCTCCGCGATATTTTCAGAAATTTTATAAATTATGTAACTCAGTACATATCTCGAAATATCTCTTCTTATCTTACCGATTATCAGTGCAAAGTAGTTTCAAGCCCAATTATTCCTTGGAGCGTCCATTTACTCCATGGAATAGCTTCTCTGCTATCTATGTCTTCTCTTATGAAAAGAATGAAGGAATGCTTGCCGATTAGTCGTCAAAGAAGGAGGATGTACATGTATGTATGGTTGAGCTAGTCGCCATCTTGATGAGATTTTGTATGAGAAGGAATTTAATACATGAACTAAACTAAAGTAAGTGTGTTCGCGTATTATTTAACTGATTATTATTGACAGTGTCTGCTTACTACGCTGTGTTGCACGGGATCAGTGGGGAACGTCTGATTTACACTGGACGAACCTGCCGTTTTGTATGCTCAAGATATCCAGTTACTTCAAATAAATGGGCTAACACGGTCTTACCAGCAGAACTCCGGTCTTCCCCATGTGATCACCGAAAGTTAATAATTATTACAAATGTTTTCAGGAGATCGACTGAAAATTTTCGTCGCACCGAGACTTCGAAATGGCTTCACTGCCTTATGGAATTTAAGTTAAGCTCAATTTAATAAGGATAGAACAGTATTGAACTGTGTGAATGTGATAAGCCTGCTTTGTGAATGAAAATTCCCTTAACATACACATGTTTTTACTATCCTGATCAGTGAAGCTAAATCAGGCCGGTGTGAGAGAGGTTTTTAAATTTTAGATCACAAAAAAATATTAAATTTAGCTTCACTGTGACAGGACACATTTTTGAGCATTACTTAAACATTGTTGTGAATTTTATGTTGCATGTGCTCGAGAGAAAAGAAGACTAGGCCTGTTCCACAAGTCACAATTTCGCCACAACCTACGAGAACGTCGTCCAGGCCAGACAATATACAATTAAATTTTTGTAGATAGAAATTTAGAATAACTATTTAAATGTCTATCGGTTTGAATCAGATTGATTGAGTGACTCTTGGGTTATACTTTAGATAGGAAGTGTTTATTATAAGTGAGTATTATGCAAAGTTTAGGTCAGTGACATTATTAACTCAGATGCGAGTGACTTTATATATTTGTTGTTCTGTGTATTAATGGTTCTTACTAGGGCGGTTTATAAAATGGCAATGCAACAGCAGAGCGAATCACAACAGCCCTCAGCTGTTTCTGAGGTTAGTGAAACATTAGACGCTAGCTTAACTGAAGTAGTGCCTAGCGGCAGCATTAGTCAGGCCCCACAACAAAGGTTAAGTGTTTAGATGTCATCTGAGCAGGACGAAATAAACCCATTGACTGTAATCATGCAGCAGTTAACACTGTTAGCCAAAAATGTAACAGACTTAACTAAAGCGCAAATAGAGACTAAAAGGGAATTAACTAAAGCGCAAATAGAGACTAAAAGGGAATTAACTAAAGCGCAAATAGAGACTAAAAGGGAAATGAATGAACAATTAGCAGCCAATTAAGTGAAAGTCCAGGAGAAATTAGAAGCTAATCAAGCGGAATTAAATAATAAATTAGTTGAGAGTTTTCAGAAACTTGATGATAAATTAAATAAAACTGTGGAAGAATTGAAAATTCAGAATGAAAAGACAGAATTAAAATTAGCTGCTCAAATTGAGCAAGTCAATCAGCAGTTTAATGAAAATGCGAAGAAGTTACGCCTAGAGCTAACCGAATATGTTGCTACTAAGCTTGATACTATTAAAGAGCAGGTCGAGTCAATCCCACAGATAGTTCAAGCACAAGAACAGATGCAATGTTCTATGGCGGTAATTCCGGCATTAGTTGAAGGTCAAGATGAATTAAAGCAACAAGTAAATGAGATGTCAGCATATACGCAGGATTTGAGACAATCACAAGACAAGATCCCGAAGGACATCCAAAATTTGGATAAATCCATAAATAACATAAAGGAGGGACAGGACGAGGTTGATCATAAGGTAAACATTCTCGCGGGAAAATTCTCGCAGTTAAGTTTGGAAAGGCAAAGCATTTGTTCAGACAATGTGTTCCACTCAAGTAAAAAACCCATAACAACATCTATCAATGAAGCTACATTACTTAGCCGATCAAGCACAGACAGCTACATTAATGCACACCTCCGTCACACTATGAGGGTACCCGTAACAAGATCTATCAATGAAGCTACATTATTTAGCCGATAAAGTACAGACAGGGACATTAATGCCCACTTTCGCTTTTGCAATCAACATCAATCACAACACTACGAGGGTAGTCATAATGTCTACAACCCAAACAAGAAAAATGTTCATCCCGTAGTGTTTATAAGAAGTTTTAGGGGAGTATTGCCGAAAAATTGGAGTGAGTGGCAAAAGGTTAGTTTCGTGACCGGTTATATTCAGGGGTCAGGAGCTATATGCGCATCTGATATGATATCAACTTGGGACACGTATGAAGATTTTGAACTAGCATTTTTATCCAAATACTGGTCTGAAGGAGTACAAGAACGTTTAAGGCAGGAGGTATTATACCCTGAACCGTTTTCCTTTTCACGTGGATCTTTAAAGAAATACTTTGAGAAATATATAAACAAATCGCAGTATTGGGATAAGCCTATGCCTCTACAAGACATGATTGACATATTAAAATCTCGACTTCCGGCAGCATCAGAAATAGAACGCTATATATTAATGAGCATGACCTTGACTCTTTCATGACTACGCTTGACACTATAGATATGATCGAGGAAGATGAATATCGGCCAAGACAACCGGTTATGCAGAGGAGAGCGATTGAGGCGCCAAACGCAAATCGGAACGGAAACGGATTTAATAATTATTATACTAGGAATAGTCAGAGATTCAACGGAAACAATTGCAACGGAAATGGAAATTTCAATAAGAGTGCTGCGAGGGGCAGATTCAGAGACAATCGAACAGGTCGCAGATACAACCCAATGTTTGGAAATGCAAGAGATTATCAGAACCAGCAGTCTTCAAATAATAATATTGCGTACAGAAATTCTGACCCTCAATTTGAAGCAAATAACACAACCAGTCATCAACAACAACCAGTCATAACAGAAGTAGTAGATGATTCAAGAGGAAATAATAATCGACATTTAAACTGAAGAGGGCCGCTTTATGCTCCGTAAAGTCGGCCGGGGAATACAAAAGGGACAAACCTGTTTTAAATGAAATTAATTCCGTGGGAATATTGAGATATAATGAAGGCGAATTAATGACAGATGAATTGACGAGAGACTTAGGGGCCTGTGTAGTCGAAGATAAAAGGGTTCCTGTGTCTGAGATCATCAGAGAAGTGGGAGGAATTTTAACCAATGTTGTATTGGACACAGCTTCATCTACAGACGTAGTATCCGGAACCTTGTTTCGCAGAATTAGTAAAATTAAGAAAATCCCTGTCCTACCAGTACAAAATTGCCGAGTTATAGGCGCAGTGGGAGCAAAATCCCGGAACGTCAAGATACAAACGCTTATAGAGATAAAATTGGGAAATGTAGCTAAACAATGCACATTCCTTGTAGTGGAAAAGTTGTTAGTAGATTGTATTCTTGGCATTGGAACTTTGCAAGCCTGCAATTGCAAATTGGACTTGGTAGAAGGAAAGGTGCATTTTAAAATCGAAGATCAATTTGTTACACTGATCTTACTGAGAAAGGAGGCGGTGTATGAGCGATATTTCCGTGGTGCTGCTGTGCAGTTGATTTGTGCTGAAAATAATAATATGTACCGACTACCGATCAAGTCAATTTAAGTAGAGGATTTCAGACAAACAGTCGAGCAGAAGATTGCTGAGTCAGATTGCCTAAAGGATAGTCAGAGGGAACAATCAATGTTTGCTGGAAAACGCACGCTTCTTGGTCGTCCTGTTGGTTTCTTCAAGAAGGCAGATCCAGTCTCTTCAAAGTTATTAATCCAACATTTTATCGCGTGTTTCGACGGATCGGCATCATGACGTCCTACATTATAAAAACGTCGAAACTCCATCTGTGCTGCTACCAGACAATCACTGTTTTTATAAAACATTTTTATAGCTAACGCAAGCTGTTGCCCATTCCATTGATCCATGATTACTAAAATAGTGGACTGTTTACTCGCTAATTGTCACGAAGCCGCAGTGCTACCACCTGCCCATGGCTGCCACTACTCATTTCAAACACTCCCGTTATTCTGTGCCGACCCGTACCTTCCGCATTCCTTAACTGTGGCTATTGATCAGTACATCAAATTTCCCCGACCATGCTTCAGCTGCGGTTGTATCTTCGCTCCTCCAGTTGAGAATCTCATCACCAACTGTCGGTTTGGGCAACATTAGAAGAATTGAAATGTCCCTTATGGATTTGTTTCTCGGGGGACATTCAATGACTGGGCATTCCTAGCAGAACCATTCTTCTGATACTGCTTATCTACTGGCAACACGGCACTCCCCGCCTTCTTTCACTGGCGGGCCAGCGTCTCGTGACATCTAGTGCTCAGTTCCACATTACGTCGGATTGCCCGGATGGTACTGATCATATAACATGCACATGTGAAACTTGATAATTTAAAACGCAGAAAAAATACAAAATAAAATATATCTCAAACAGAATTGGTGTGTAGGGTACGATCGGAAGACTAATATACAGCTTAGACAATCTTGATTGTCACTGATGGATATTTTACATCCATACTTCATAAGTAACCAGACCATTGCTCTAAAATGTACCACAACCGTTACTTATTTCTGTTTTAAAGCTCTCGAATTATGTAAAAGTTACACAATTCTATGAAGAAACAGTTGGTTCAGCCACTCGGTTTGTTACGTGTATTGCCGGCCGTCGCGACCGAGCGGTTCTAGGCGCTTCAGTCCGGAACCGCGCTGCTGCTACGGTCGCAGGTTCGAATCCTGCCTCGGGCATGGATGTGTCCGATGCCCTTAGGTTAGTTAGGTTTACGTAGTTCTAAGTCTAGGGGACTGATGACCTCAGATGTTAAGTCGCATAGTGCTTAGAGCTATTTGATTTGTTACATGTATTACTTGCATAGCACAATACTATTATATGCTAAAGTTGTTGAAACCTTTGTTTCAGTGCATTAATCCGTTCGTGATATAGGATTATTAAAGATGTCCACTGCATGTGATGTGTATACCGGTATGGGAGAGTGCTCCACCTCAAATACAGTGTGCCTAGGTACACAAGATTCTTCCTGGTAGGTATTTTAATCTAGTGAGTTCAGAAACACATTAAGGAATGAGGACTAGAAACCATCAAAAACAGATTCCAACATTTTCTACTACTTTTGTTGTTGTGAGACATGAGTTTGTGTTTTGTGCACCGTTCTTAAATTTTACAAGTTCTACATATTTAAGTGCTGTATATTACGCTTCAGTTCTTTGCAGTATATTGTTAATTATTCAGTTACAGATATTTATTGAGAGTAAAATTCAATACATTTTTAAATTTTGTGTATATGGTTAAGCCGTATTTCGTCCATCGTGCACCATCTTGCACCTTGAACTGACAGAATGTCTTCTAGCAAGGAATATGTTACATTTACAAAGGAACGGAGTTTTTTTTTTAATTTCTTAACAATTTTTCCGGTCTTAAAGATGGAAATTTATGCTAGTTGCCAGCAACTTCTGTTTCAAAATGTTTTTAGCTTCTAACTGGGTTTTGATGACACTTTTTTAATTTTATTTCACTTACTGATTATTGGTGTGTGGCAGATTAATAATGTAACACACAGACTTTTACATACAGTATTGAGAAGGTTTTCTCATGAATAGTACTTTTAAATATGAATGGAATACTTGTTCCTAGCACATGTTTTAAGTTGGAACCAGTTTCACATTTCGAAAAATACACTCTAAGACAAAACTAAGATGCATTACGAAGGAATTATCCGAATGGGGCGGAAATCTATAGATGTGGTGCTTATGTACAGGCAAAATAAATCATTAAAATTTTAAAAAGAAAATTGAATTATTTATTCAAGAGAAAGAGCTTTACAAATTGAGCAAGACAATAACGCATTGGTCCAGTCCTGACCCTTATGCAAGCAATTAATTCGGCTTGACATTGGTAACGCTGTTGGATGTCGTCCTGAAGAATATCGTGCCAAATTCTGTACAGTTGGCGCGTTAAATCGTCACAATCCCGAGTTGGCTGAAGAGCCCTGCCCGTAATCGAATGGTTCGAATGGCTCTGAGCACTATGGGACTTAACATCTGAGGTCATCAGTCCCCTAGAACTTAGAACTACTTAAACCTAACTAACCTAAGGACATCACACACATCCACGCCCGAGGCAGGATTCGAACCTACGACCGCAGCGGCCGCGTGATTCCACACTGAAGCGCGTAGAACTGCTGGGCCACAGCGGCCGGCTGACCGTAATCCTCCAAATGTTCTCAACTGGGAAGAGATCCGGTGACCTTTCAGGCCAAGGTAGGATTTGGCAAGCATGAAGACAAACAGTAGAACCTCTCGTTTTGTGCGGGCCGGCATTATCTTGCTGAGATGTAAGACGAGGATGCTTCATTGCGAAGGGCAACAAAATGGGACCTAGAGTATCGTCGACGTAAAGCTGTGCTGTAAAGGCGCCGCGGATGACAACCAAAAGGATCCTGCCACGAAAAGAAACGGCTACCCAGACCATCATTCCTGGTCGTCGCACCTTATGGCGGGCGGCAGTGCAGTTTACTAACGTCCTGCCGCTGTCTGAGGCATCTCTAGACACATCTTCGATCTGGAATCTCATTGACTGGCACAGAATTGTCTTCAGTGATGAGTTCTGCTTGGAACCGAGATGGCCAGCGGAAGTCTGAAAAGTTGAAAAGCGTTCCAGGGGCCAACATTATCCCTCCTAGATTTGCACTCGGCCTGATAGTCAGAGGCTGGCTGTTCATACTTAAGCAAGAGACTTTCAATGAGTAACATTAACGTATAGAGTGTAATGTATTTCGAGCAAAACAACTTGTGTAGCCTGAAAGGAAGGGATGAAATAGTAACACGGGACGAAGCAACGGTATTATTGTCGTCTCGTGATAAGCATTTGTCCCACATGTTAGAAGTCTGTCGCTTTTCTGCCTCGACCGGCGTGCAGCAGGGTTGGCGCGCCACCGACAGGGCGGCGTTCCCGTGACGTCAGCGGGTGGCGCCTGGCGTACCAGTCGCAGACAGTCCCATCTGCAATGCCGACCACGCGAGCCGCCACCGGCTGCCATACAAAGCGCATGTTTTGTGATTAGAGCGCGGCCCTTTGTCGCAGGGACGTCACGCGACGGGATAACGTCATTCCCTTCCTAATCAGGAGACCGCGCCGCCGTGCCGCCGTCCGTCTCATCCCCAGGTACGTAGTCGTGCCCTGCGTACCAAGGTAGCCAGCAGGGAGCAGGGAAAGCAAGAAACTCGTCGCTTAAAGCACGGGGGATTGTTGCAGCCATTGCGATTACGCGTAAGATGTGTAAAAAGTGTGTAGAAGCTTAGTAGGTCTCCCACAAAGGTTGCACAAGCTGTTTCTGAATGAACATACGGGTTTTAAGGCTTTGTAGCTTACAATTGTAAATAATACATGAAATGAGAGATCAACTCAAACAGTTTTGAAACATCCTGGCAGATTAAAACTGTGTGACGGACTTTTGTCTTTCGCGGGAAAGTGCTCTACGGACTGAGCTTCCCAAGCTGTATCCTTTCTTCCAGTAGTGCCAGTTCCGCTAGGTCTGCAGGAGACCTACTGTGAAGTAATGAGACGAGGTAATGGCGGAATTAGAGCTGTGACGACGGCTCGTGAGCATAGCTAGGGGAGCTCAGATGGTAGAGCAGTTGCCCGCGAAAGGCAGAGATTCCGAGTTCGAAACTCGGTCCGGCACACAGCTTTAACCTGCCAGGAAGTTTCGAGTCAGCGCACACTCCGCTGCAGAGTAAAAATTTCAGTTAGATTTTCTTACAGGTGTTCAATGTCAGCATCATTCGTCACGCATCGATTCGATAGGCAAATTCTTCCCAAACTTTGATCAGTTGTCTGGAACAATTGTTGCAACAATACTGTTTCTAAAATCGGGCAGATCAGCTGGCAGCGGAGGCACATACACATGATCCTTTAAGAACCCCCAAAGGTAAAATTCACATGGTGTCAGGTCGTGTGTGAAAGTGCGTGTCATGCAAAACAATATCTTTCATCCGACACGTTGCGGTCAGTCCACCAGTTGTGTACAAGATCGTTCAACTAGCCACGTACTGTGTTAAGTCAGTGAGGCGGCTTACAGTCTGGCTGCCAAGTAAAGTTCTGTGGTTCACATATTTCCAGTTGAGCAAAGAGTCGTAGTTCTAGCGTATCAAGATAAGAAACACCGGTTACAGTTACTTCACTGAGAAAGAAAAACCCATAAACTTTCCGCCGCGAAATGACACGAAAAACATTCAGTTTAGGAGAGTCTCGCTGCAACTGTGCCATCTTGTAGGGATTTTATGATTCCCTTTTGTGCACATTATGTGTGCCTATATTTCCATTTAGGTGAAATGTCGATTCAACACCGAAGGCGGCACAGTCCAGAAAATGTTCGTCGTCATGCAGCAAAATTTTGTTTACAACGTTAGCATGTAAACTGTAGTCTGTAGGCTTCAGAGTGTCTATCAACTGCAAATGATATGGACGTTGCTGTGTTTACTGAAAAGTCCACACACAGACATCACTGGAACTTCTAGATCGCGGCTAGCCTTCCGAACTGATCTCTTGGGGCTACGGGTGAAACACTCTCACCCTTTCAACACTCAATCACAGGTATACAAACAAAATTATTTGAGTTGCACTTTCAATCTGATTTATCTTTAACTGTTTTAACTGAATTTAATAAGTGCTACAAAGTCTTAAAACTCATATATTCATTTTCAAACATCCTGCATTTTCCGTCAAAACTAATTCTACGAACACTGTGTTCACTGATTTGCTCTTCTCTGTTACTTATTGTTTTCTGAAATTCTGTCTCATTCGACGACCCTCCCTTACCCTGTTAGAATTTTGAGATAGTCGCTACCCGCATCATAGCTTCCAAAATCTCTTTTCTTCCCTTTCTTCCGCCTGAAAATTTATCTGCGACATAGTTCTTCTGACTCCCTTTCCCACGTTGTTTTCGGATGTCCTGTCCTTCATTTATTAGTCTGAATTCATTTCATCATCATCTTAGTCCATCTGTCGTCAGCCAAATGGCGTACCTGCCCACACCATCCCAATTGTTTCCTTCGATTGTATCCATTACAGTCGTGACCCGGTCAATTCTCTTAACCATGTCTTCATTTTTCACTTTACTCTGTAGTGTCTGTTAAGCTACAGCAACGCCTCAAATATATCATTTCCACGGACAGTAAGTTCCTCCTGATCCTTTTAGTTATTTCCCACGATTGTATTATATAGGTGAGCCGCGCGCGGCTCGCGGTCATGCTGTTTATTGCTCGTCTTCTTGTTTTTGTGGTTCTGTCGCCTCGTTTTTCTTTTAATTCGATTTATTGGCGTCACTACGTTGCTGGTTTGCTTGGTTCAAATGACTTTGAGCACTATGGGACTTAACTGCTAAGGTCACCAGTCCCCTAGAACTTAGAACTACTTAAACCTAACTAACCTAAGGACATCACACACATCCATGCCCGAGGCAGGATTCGAACCTGCGACCGTAGCGGTCACGCGGTTCCAGACTGTAGCGCCTAGAAGCGCTCGGCCACTCCGGCCGGCGCTGGTTTGCTTGCCCGTGGGTGGTAGCAGCAGCGCTTATCGATAAGTGCACTGTCGTACCATCTCTGGAGCGACCGCTAGTATTTCCTGGCCGTCGTGTGTCTGGAATTCAGTCGGGGACGGAGTGCCAGTGAGGCGCGGACAGCCAGTACTGTGCTGTGATAGTGCCACGCAAAAATGGTCCAAATGGCTCTGAGCACTATGGGACTCAACTGCTGTGGTCATCAGTCCCCTAGAACTTAGAACTACTTAAACCTAACCAACCTAAGGACATCACACACATCCATGCCCGAGGCAGGATTCGAACCTGCGACCGTAGCAGTCGCACGCCACGCAAAACAAGGAATGCAAGCGCCCTCCATGAAAAACACGACCACACCGTAACACCACCATCTCCGAATTTTACTTTTGGCACTGCACACGCTGAAGATGACGTTCACCCGGCATTCGCCATACCCACACCGTGCCATCTGATCGCCACATTGTGTACCGTGATTCACCACTCCACACACTTTTCCACTGTTCAATCGTCCAATGTTTATTACGTTCGTTTCAGCAAGCGAGGCGTCGTTTAGCATTTACCGGCGTGATGTTTGGGTTATGAGCAGCCGCTCGACCATGAAATCCAAGTTTTCTCACCTTCCGCCAAACTGTCATAGTACTTGCAGTGGATCCTGCTTCAGTTTGGAATTCCTGTGTAATGATCTGGATAGAAGTCTGCCTATTATACATTACGACACTCTTCAACAGTCGGTGGTCTGTGTCAGTCAACAAACGAAATCGGCCTGTACGCTTTTGTGCTGTACGTGTCCCTTCACGTTTCCACTTCACTATCATATCGGAAATAGTGGACCTATGGATGTTTAGGAGTGTCGAAATCTTGCGTACAAACGCATGACACAAGTGACGCCCAATCACCTGGCCACGTTCGTGAGTTCCACGGAGCGCCCCATTCTGCTCTCTCACGATGTCTAATGACTACTGAGGCCGTTGATATGGAGCACCTGGCAGTAGGTCGCAGCCCAATGCACCTAATATGAAAAACGTATGTTTTTGGGGGTGTCCGAATACTTTTGATCAGATAGCGTATGTCAGTAAGGTGACGACGACCGAAGATACTGCCTCTCGGTGCGGATGTGTATCATGCCCAGTGTCTTACGCGAACCAGGAACACGGAGTAAGGAGTTCGAGGGTAGGTGACGCTACGTCAGCAGATTCTATAAGGCTGGGAATTTGGGTCGGAGGGGAAGAGTGGTCGGATTACTGAGGCGGATGAGGTGACCGCTCACGTTTAGCGAGAAATCTGGCTTCGAGTCCCGGTCCAGCTGAAATTTTCACCTCTTATCAATGATTCTTTTCAGCGGCTCAATGCAGGTATATGTTCCTCTCCAGTGCTACATGTTTCTAATGCCTTATCGAGATGCGACGCTACTGCCTCCTTAACGACACTTATGTAAAAAAAAAAAAATAATAAAAAAAAACAGAAAGAAAGAAATCGCAACACCAAAAGATAATTAATGTAGAGTAACGAAAATTCATTGGTACTTTTTTCTAGCTAATATATTTAAGTGATAAACATTGCGAGATCACAATATAAGTGCGAGGTAAGCCATCGCAAATATGAAATGCTAGTACATTAATAACCACTGAACCGTCAGAATGTCGAATGCAAATATGCAAACCGTGAATGCATTGTGTTGTACAGGTGTCAGATGTCAGTTTGTGGGGTGGAGTTCCATGCCTGTTGCACTTGGTCGGTCAGTACAGGGACGGTTAATGCTGTTTGTGCATGACGCTGGTGTTGTCATCCGATGATGTCGTGTATGTAATAGATTGGAGACAGATCAGGTGATCTAGCAGAGCAAGGCAAAATGTCGACACTGTGTAGAGAGTGTTGGGTTACAGCCGTATATGGACGAGCTTTATCCGGTTCGAAAACACCCCCTGGAATGCTGTCCAAGCAGAACAGCTCGAATCACCAGGTAGAAAAATTTGCAGTCAAGGTGCGTGGGATAGCCACAAGACTGTTCCTGCTGTCATACGGAGCTGCACTGCAGACCATAACTTTAAGTGTAGGCCCATTGTGCCTAACATGCAGACAGGTTGGTTGCAGGCCCCCAACTGGCCTCCTAACAAACACACGGCCATCCCTGGCATCGAGGCACAACCAGCTTTCATCACCAAACACAATAGACCGCCATCCTGCCCTCCAATGAGCTCTCGCTTGACACCGTTGACCTCGCAGATGGCAGTGGTTTGGGGTCAGTGAAAAACATGCTACAGGGCGTCTGTGTCGGAACTGTCCTTGCAATAAGCGATCTGTAACAGCTCGTTGCGTCACAGTGGTGCCAACTGCAGCTCAGATCACAGCTGCAGGTGCAGTACGAGGCATCAGAGCCATACGCCGAAAACGATGGTCTTCCTTCTCATTTGTGCTACGTGACCGTCTGGAGCCCAGTCTTCTTGCGATCGTACATTCTCGTCACCACCGCTGCAGCAAGGATGTACAATGGCTACATTCCTGCCAAGTTTTTCTACCAAGCCGCAAAAGGAAAATCCAGCTTCTCGTAGCTTTATTACACGGCTTCGTTCAAACGCCTTTGTCGCCTTAAAAGCATTCTTGACTAGCGTCAGGTCACCACTTGCAATGTGAAAGCTAACTGACGCTGGGGACGTTGGGGACAGTTACAGCGTGTATTTAAAGCAAATTTGATTTGTAATCTTATAGTGGCGCTGCTAGCGATAGGTACGAAATCTGAACAGACGTCGTCTTTCAGATGTAGAAACACGCCTACCCGTTTTCGCATAGCTCCTTCTTGACGTTGCGATTTTTTTTCCCATAGTGCATATCAATAAGATGCCGACGCACAAACACCCCGTCTTTCAATGCTCATGAACACCGGGCCCGATCTCTTACGGGAATCGTCCACAGCTCGTGGTCGTGCGGTAGCGTTCTCGGTTCCCACGCCCGGGTTCCCGGATTCGATTCCCGGCGCGGTCAGGGATTTTCTCTGCCTCGTGATGACTGGGTGTTGTGTGATGTCCTTAGGTTAGTTAGGTTTTAAGTAGTTCTAAGTTCTATGGGACTGATGCCCATAGCTGTTAAGTCCCATAGTGCTCAGAGCCATTTGAACCATTCTTACGGGAATCAGTAACCCAGAGAAAGGTGTTCATGGGTAGGTGACGCTATATCACCAGTGTGTAACAGGCTAGGAATTTGGGTCGGGTGGGAAGCACAAGCGGATGGCCGAGGAGCCTAAAGCCGTCGGCACACGGACCGTGCATCCGAACGTTGAGCGCTAAGCGTGCCGAGTTTCTGACGTCATAGCGTGGAATAGCACGCTCGGTAGTCTTTCCGAACGTGCCGAGCAATATCTGGCATGTCAGATATTCTGAGCGTGCGTCTGAGCGTTGACCGATGAGATGGCACAACGGCGCCTACGTCACACGCACGCCGTCTCCCTTCAGTACAGAGTTGTGAGGCGCCATATTGGCATTCATTTCAAGCTTATATGTATATATGCCGTTTCTGAGCACCAGGAAATTCAGAATCACTGGAAAACCCGTTGTTAACTGTGTGATTCGTTCCAGTAAAATAACGAGAAACATCATATTCATGGCAAAAGAATTATTGTAACTTGAGTATTACGAGAGTAGGCTATTTGAAGGCAGCGACACAAGGAAGATCCACCCAAAACGCATTGTTCTTGGTACAATTTGTTATGATTAAATTTCAATTAGTAACATATCTACGATAAGGTTTTCTGCAACGCGTAAGATAC
Source organism: Schistocerca serialis cubense (assembly GCF_023864345.2). Lineage (NCBI taxonomy): Eukaryota > Metazoa > Arthropoda > Insecta > Orthoptera > Acrididae > Schistocerca > Schistocerca serialis. The sequence goes on from NC_064642.1 coordinate 338,522,916, forward strand.
TTTGATTACCTGCATTGTGTGTGCATTGTTGGTTTAGCGTAATAAAGCTGAGTCACTGTCTTGTAGTGATTTGATAGTTGGGTTGTTTGTTCGCGTCTTGACACTCCTAAATTTTATTTCTTAACATTCGCGTATTTACGAGGTCCTGATACTTAATTATTAATTTACGATAAGTATATACTGTAATATTTGATGTTATGTAAATATAAGTTCACTTTTTTTTTAGGGGTGACTTTGTTCGATCGACCTAATCTACAGGACACCTTGTGCTACTTGTATAAGGATATTTTGCTCCTTTTTCTTTTACGCTTCGTAATTCACATGTTGCAAAGATTCTGCCACTGGGTAGGAACAGTGATTAAATAAGACTGACCTTGGGGCTTAACTAAAATGTGGGAATGATGAAATAATGTTTAAATTATGCGGAGAAGTATTCCAAATTTGTACTGCACTGTTTGTAATGGTACTTTTATATGTCTCTGTCCTTACTGATTGGACATGGTACTTTCCTTTTCGTGGACGATGAAGGAAATGTGCGTCTTAATAGAGCTAACTTGGGAATTTTACGCGCACCCGTTGAGTAAACAATGTGATTTACGAACTAGGAACATCCCTCAACTGCCGCTTGAGTGCGTTGCGATCGCGTATACCACGCTGGGGCCCACGTACCGTACGTACAAGTCGCATCGTTCCTGAGCGTTCAGCAGCACGTTGAACTTGGCACGCTCAACGTTAACGTTCGACAGCACGGTCCGTGTGCCGACGCCTTAAGGCGAACGCTCGCTCCAGGCTCGAGTCCCGCTCTGGCACAGATGTTCACCTGTTACCATGATTCGTTTCAATGCCCAAATGCGGCTAACGTCATTGAAACCTTTGAGCGACGTCATTAGAACTATTCTAGTGAATCTTAGCTACAGTTCTTCTACATGCTCCTCTCCAGAGCTAAATGTTTCGAGTTCCTTATCGATATACGTCACTACTGCCTCAGTGCTCAGACTCATCACTTGAGCAGTGTGGCCTCACGCCTTTCTGAGTGATGGATGGTCAGCAGCGGTCACGTCGCGCCGACGCCCCTCCTGAGGCGGCAGCGTCGGACAAACAGCCGGCACGATCCGCTGATCGCCGCGTGTAATAAAAGACGCCGCCGGATCCCCGCGTGAGTGCGCGCGGAACTGCAATTCATCACGGCCCAGCCCCTTATCCGGGCTGTCCTCTCGCCCATTAACTCCCCCGCGCCTTATAAACTCCTCGCGCAGAAAGGTATTTGTTCCGTCTCCCCTCCGGGCACATTTCCGCTACAACCGCCACGTCCCATCGCCTCCATTGTCGGGTCGCCGTACTTCGGGCTGGCATTTCCTTCCCTCCCCTGGCTTTGTTCCCTCCTAAATGCCGTTTCAACTGCCCACGCATCTGGGGAATAATATCCAGAGCTTGTGCGTGATAGCCAGGGAATAACTTCTAACTCATCATCACAATTTCTGAATACCGAACTGTGTTCTCTGTTACCAGCCTTTCTCTCTTTTCTTATTGGTTCATTATTACACGAGTATGTCGAAGACAAGATCGAATCATCGAGAAAGGAATGCATATGCGCCGCAGCGAACAAAAGAGAAACAGTGTCATCCACAAAAGATACTGAGATGAAGCGTTAGAATTGTTGTGCACATATTAAGATAGGAGACGTTGACGAAAACCTACAAGGGATTCTGGAATTGAACAATGGCAGGTGCAACATCAAATGTGAATGGACGTGATTTTAAAAAAACTGAGATGAAGCGATAGAACTGTTATGCACATATTAAGAGAGAAGACGTCGACGAAAACCTACAAGGGACTCTGGAATTGAACAGTGACAGGTGCAACGTCAAATATGAGTCCACGTGGTTTTTTATGAAACGATGTACATGTTAACGGCATTAAAAAGCTCTTGAATGATTAGAACAGAAATATAACGCTTGTTGGATTCGGCCTTCAAAATTATCATAAAAATATTGGAGAAAATTACTAAAGTTGTAATACAACGAGGCTGGAATCAGAAATTACGATGGAAACATCAGCCAAGTGCGGCTCCGTCGTTTATTCATATATTTAACCTGATCAGATTACGGTCTTCAGGCAGTGTGTTACATCGTACTAGGGTTTCACACATACAATACCTTTCTTTCCTTTTTTACATCATACTTAGATAAGAAATACCAATAATTTTAATATGATGGATAGCATTAAAATAGTATTAATGTAATTAAAAGTCATTTGACCGTATGTAGAGAGAATGTGAATAAGTAGCACTAATAACTAATGAAGTTAATAAGAGCAGTACTACTAATGCTTCTACTGCTGCCGCCACAATAACAGTCATAGTACTAGCATTATTTAAAGATAACGTACTTTTGGGTGTACAAGGACTATTTTTGAAATAGCGAGCTTTGAGGGAAAGAAATTTAGGTTGACGGCACCAGCCGAGAGCATTGGGAAGTGAGCGAGATCTGGTTGGAAAGAAGGGTGTAATGAGGTAACAGTTGTGTACCGGGGACAAAGGTAGACACTGTTGTCACTTCAGGAGATAGGTCTTAACTCTCTTTTGAGGCTGGAGATGTTATTCAGTTCTGTAATCAAAGAGGGATTCCGGATTCTAGTTCCTGCTACTGAAGAGGACTTCGAGAAATCTGCTGAGTTATGGAGTAGGACAAAAAGAATTTTGTTTACTATATTGTTTCGACAAGATCATTAAGGTCGAGGAGAGATATGAGGGACAGTGTACATAGATAAGACAGTAGAGAGACAGGGTGAATAGAATATCTGCGCTAGTCTGCACGCAGCCAGGGTAGCTGTGTATAAGACGGTGAAATATGGTCAGAGAGTCGAACGTCACAGATATATTGAACATTGGCGTTCGTCACCAGTCATAGACACTGAGAGCTTTCCTCAGAGTGGTCTTGCAGGATTACGTTGCTGTTATCAACAGTTGGAAGTATAAGCGTTTGTGCAGATGCTGACGCCATCTTGCGCACTGCCACTGCGTGTACAGCCCAGTTTAGCTTTTCATCTATTATTGCTCGTAGACCTTTTCATCATGACCGCTTGGGTTTACCTTGGATTGAGGTTCAACCCTGCACTTTGTGCACAGTTTGATGGTATGAAAGCATTTCGATTGTTTACTTATGTCTTCAATACTGTTCTCTTGAATATTTACACTAAGTCTCTGCATGTCCATCTTTTCACATACGTTTGCAGGACCTTGGCTGTTCAGTACAGTATGTCAAATCAAACGCCTTTCAGTCATCTAAATCACCAACTTGTTTTTTTATTGGGGTATAACTTTCGGTAAAGTATTGCACCAGCTTCAGGCCCCCTGATCGACGTGTATGGAGATTCCCCACTTTGGTCCAGTGATAATAGCAACCAGCGTTCAATGATTGGTATCTGTAGATTTTTGAGACAGCGATCACTTCATGTAATGCTGGCCCCTATTTTGACTGTACCAAAGGTGGGAATCTTCCTACACGTCGGTCAGGGGGTCTGAAGATAGTGTAATATGTTGCCGAAACTCGTATCGCAACAAAATAATACTCTGGAGATCTAGACGACTGTAAAGTGTTTGATTTGGCATTGTTTTTACAATAAGTCTGACATGGGATTAGCCATTGTTAATGTAAATAATCGAAGATGCTGAAAACGGTGACCGTTAACGGAGACGCGGCGCTGTGAGATACGAATAGCAGCTTTGTCTGAGGAATAGAGCAGTAGCTTTTTGAAAGTTATGCTGTAGCTCTTCCAGTGTGTGAGGATTATTTGAGTACGCCTAACCTTGAATTTGTCCCATAGGTAAAAATCACACACAGAGAGAGAGAGAGAGATAGAGAGAGGGAGAAATCAGGCGATCAAAGAGCCCAGGAGATCGCACTGCCACTGCTGCTTGTCCTCTCCTTAACCCACGCTTCATTCAGTCGAGATAAGATTGTCAAAGCTGTGTATGCTGTTACTCCGCTTTGCGGAAAATATCCATACAGTCGTTCCTCTTCTGTGACATGACACGTGTGTGGATTAAACAGTTTGTGAGCGTATCGTTTACCGTTAACAGTTCTGTGAAACAATCTTGTTATAATTTGGACACCAGACACTGCACACCACACACCTGTTTTCAGTCTATGCAGTGGCTCATTAGAGTACTGATCATGATTTTCTGATGTGTAATGCCGCACCTTTTATTAGCTCACATAGCCTGGCAGGCTGAATCACGCATCATCTGAAGAAATGAAATACTGAATATTCAGGATTCCTGATTCCACTACTCTTAGAAACCACTGACAGAACTAAACACGCGAAACTTCGTCTGGACGCTTTAGGTCATGCATTTGATATAATGGACAGTTCTCCTGCACGTTGGTGAGGGTCGTTTCCGCGTCAGTGTTATAAATATTTACCGAGCCAGTTTTATTTTATCCACCCCGTACATGAGTATGTACATGCATCTGAAATAGCTTTTCGGAGCCGCTTCTGATACACTAAAAAAATGCCTTGTACAGTAAGATCATGGGAAAGTATGTTTAATCTTAGCAGTGTAGATGTGTAGTCTTGCTGCAAAGTCTGACATGAGAGCCCTACTGTCATTTGCCGAAATCCTCCTTTATATATCTTCAACCGATCAGTAAATAAAATGGTCGCTAGTTTCCAGTGATACACCTTGTACAGTTATACGACTGCCCCTGCCATGCTTAATTCTAGAATCCCTTTAATAATAGTTTATCGTCAAAGACTCCTGTACAACTAATGCATCGCTTTTTCAGTATGTTTATGTGGTTGATATTTTTTCTCGTTGATTCGTTGTGGCACATCCTCTTAAAAGGCGTGTTACATCTTATGCGGTTGACCAAGTACAAAGCAATCGTTGATGATTTATGATGCAACAATAATACTGAAATGAAAACAAAAACCATTATGTCCCACCCCTAAAGTGCTGCCCTGTCAGTTCTACGAATGCCTATGTGTAGCCGCCGTAGCCTCTCCACTGACTGCAAAAACGTTATCAGCAACAAAATCTTTTATCTGAAGAACGAGATGGAAGCGTCTTTTTTCTTGAAAATCTATAGTACAAACTTTTGATTATGTTTCTATTCTAGCTGTATACCCACAGAGGAGCTCAGGTTGACTTATTTGTTGACTTCTAGTCAGTCTGGTTTCATAGAATCGTTTATCAAACAAAATGGATGCAAACGGAACATCCGAACAGATATGCAACTGGACTGAAGACTTACAAACAAAACTCGAAATGTCAGCTTTAACCCTAGAATACAAAGGGGGCAAAATATTACTATATTGCTAAACCGTCGTAAATTTAACTAATATTTTATTCTAAGAAAGTTGCAATTTATAGCTTATGCACTAGTCATTTACAATTATAAGGACTCCAGTGGTATGTCAGATACAAAATAAATACAAAATATCCTGTATTAAACCCTATACTGACAATACCAGATCGGCGGGAACCGCGAATTGGTACCAGCTGCAACCGCAAATTGTACACGGGTCTAGTTACCTAGGGATAATTGAAAAGTGGCGCCAGGAACGAAGTTCACGTTTGGGATACCTAAAGGAAGAGTGTTAGAAGCTTTGTCGTTAATGACATTTTGACACTAATATGCCGTGGAACCCTCCAACAAAAACTTTGCTAGTAGCTGGAAGAAATTACAGGTCACACACGTCACGTCTAAAAGAAGCGTAGCGGAAGTGACTCACAAAATTATAGAGCAGTATCTTTGAGATCCACTTATAGTAGATTCTTAGAACATCCTTCGAGCTCAAATGTAGTGAGGTATCTTTAACAGAATGAACAAACCTACCCTACACAAAGTACGTTCGTGTGGCGTAACAAACGAAACTTGTAACTAGGTTTTAAAAGTGTTTTGAAGGCTGTAAACTTGTCATAAATGTTCAGAAATGTAAAACTGTGTACTTCACACAAAGAAACAAAAAGGCGTTGTATCAAGTGACTACAATATCGAAGAATCACAGTTGGAATATGCCAACTCATACAAATACGTTGGTGTAATAAAGTGTCTTGATATGAAATAGAATGATTATATAAGTCAGTCATAGGTAAAGCAGGCAGAACACTGGTTCATTGGTAAAATACTAGGGGAATGTAGTCAGTCCACAAACGACATTGCTTACAACGTCTGTTCAAAATGTTACGAGATTATTTTCATTCCTGGTTTATAAGCGACGTTAGCGCAGTTTCTGGGGTGGCAGCTTGAATTGACAACTGTAAACAAGAGATGGGCATCAGACCAGTCGGCTGTGAGTAGACAGTGTTAAGTAATGGACTTGCGGCCATAGTATGCCCATGTTGTTTTATCACAAATCGCAGTGGAGCAACGAACTGAACACTAAATCAGGTGTTCTGTGTACAAAATTTATCCCGCGTACTTTGACTCCAGAACAAAAACAACGGACGGTGAACCCCTGCTACTACTTCATTGAAATGAAAAACGCGAAGAGTTCTTTTCTGACAAAAAAAAAAAGAAAAAGAAAATTATCACAGCTGTTGTCGATAAGAACATACTACAGAAGGATAGCCTGCAGAATCAGTCTCTGGTGGTTTACCAAGACCGTAGAACCGAAGAAGGTACGCTATACTCAAGTGGTCAGGAGAGGGGATGTAAAACAACTGAAGCATAAAATCACCAACTTCACCTTTCCCTACCTCTTATTAATCCAATCACGAAACTGAGTACAAAACATTTATGCGACGCATCCTAGAGTATTATTCAACAGAGTGGGACTCTTGCCAGGCATGATCAAAAGGGGATTTTGAACGCCTGCAAAGATGGGCAGCACGAATGGTCATAGGTTTCTTTGACCGATGCGAGAGCGTCGCAGAAATGCTCCAAAAACTGAAATGGCAAACGTTTGAAGATAGACGCAAACTCTTCCTTAAAGCTTAATTGCCAAGTTATTTAAGTGTTAATATATGATATACTACGCACTGTACGTTCTGCTCCTGTATGGATTGTGAAGACAAGATCAGGCTGATCTAGGCGCGCACAGAGGTGTTTTAGGGAGCGTATGTAAGTTTCCTGTTCGGTGCTGTATCTGTATCGTGTGGATGAGTGGTATGGGGTTTGGTAGTGGTGAGTGCAACCTGCCTGCCACACTTGCCAGCTCAGCACTCTGTATTCGGTAATGCACCTTGTAAAATATATATATATATATATATATATATATATATATATATATATATATATATATATATATATATATATAAGTTGTCAACGAAAGATCACTCACGCTGCCCTGTGCATATCCAGGTGACGATCAATCACCCTAAATAAAATTACTATGTCAGACTCCTTCCACCTGGGAATGTTCCTAATAATAGCAGTTACAAATTATTAGTTACGAGATCAATTTTAATAGGCGTACAATTACGAATGAATTATTGACAGCAGTTAGCAGTATGAGGTTATTTGGGGCTGCTGATTATATGTGCCGAAAGCACGTAAGTCTCATGTGGATGGCTGCTGAAGGCAGCTCACAAATGCTACTAAACTGGGGAAGATTGATTCACGGTTCATGTAGTGAAATCTCTGTGTGATGAATAAGAAAACTACTCGCGCTGCTGAAGAATTACGCAGATTCCGAGCTGTGCAGAACATAAAGCAGCGCGTGCTGAGTCTAGTGGCTGGCGTTGCTGCCTAAGGATCATGGGGTCCCGGGTTCAATTCCCGGCCGCAATGGGGATTTTCTCTGCCCGGGCACTGGGTGTTTGTTTTGTTCTCATCATTTCGTCATCATCATCATTCGTGACAGTGGCTAGATTGGACTGTGTAAAAAACTGGACTGTGAAAAATTGGGACTTTGTACGGGCGCTGATGACCGCGCAGTTGAGCGCCCCACACGCCAAACACCATCATCATCATCATCATCATGGTGCAGCTGGATCTCTCGGGATATCTCTGTTGGCGCTCAACACGTCGCTCCGCAGTCGCGGACACCGAAAGCTAAAGGTGTATCGAATACCATCTACAGTACCGCAGAGAAGTTTCCTTACACTTAGCGTGCTGGACGTCAAGGAAGGCGTGTCTCTTCCACTCTGTTCCACTTTCGAACGCTATACCGTGGAGGGGAGGTCTTGCAAGTTTTGCCACACTGATGATCGAGAATTTCTCCGTTTCCTTCGAAATACCGGGAAAATAACGCAGAATTTTCTCAATAGACGGCTGTAGTGTAACAGTCAACTCACTATAGATTAGTACTGTGCAAGGCTGTTGCCATCATTGGATGAGAATTTGTTTGGGCAAGGAGGCTGCTGTTTTCACGGACTGTATATGGAAAACTGACATAGGCTCTAATATGCATACTCAAGTGAGAGAGTACGTGTCCAGTTCTGGCTCGCTCAGGGCCTCTCCAGGGTCCTTGTACCTTTTGGAAACACACTTCGTATCTCCGTCTTAGGATCGCAGCCACATAAAGCGAGACCATTCACGCCTTTCGGTCAAGGAAACACGGCTGTCCTCTCCCAGTACAACTACATAACATGCGCGCACTGTCCGCACCAGCAACGTAGACATTCTGCTCTCATGTTCCAAACTTAACAGACCTTGTACCTTTCTTCCTAGCAAAGTTACACACAATACTATAGCATTCAATTTATATGCTGCCGTTTAGCGACAGGTGACTAAACAGTTACGTCACACATGCTTACCTACTTCAAACATGAATGGTATGCGAGGAAGTCGTAATAACTTGTTCTGTGGGAAATGTCCTCTGTAACGCACTTCACTGTGGTTTGCAGAGTATGGTTGTTCAAAATGTTCAAATGGCTCTGAGCACTATGGGACTCAACTGCTGTGGTCATCAGTCCCCTAGAACTTAGAACTACTTAAACCTAACTAACCTAAGGACATCACACACATCCATGCCCGAGGCAGGATTCGAACCTGCGACCGTAGCAGTCGCACGGTTCCGGACTGCGCGCCTAGAACCGCGGGACCACCGCGGCCGGCGGTATGGTTGTAGATGTAGATGAAATGACCTGGTGGATAACATCTGTAGCCATGTCACGATGTTCGCAGACGACTCAGACGTGTACAGTTACATAACATCGACAGAGGTTTTTTCGAAAAGCAAAGGTAGATGGCGATATTCGGTTCATGGTGCAGATATTAGCATGATAAATTAGCATAAATAAATGTAATGTAAAGTGAAAAGCGGAATGGGTATATGTTGCTTCACCATTCGATCGGCAATCAGTCGCTTCTATTTCTCACAACCATTGCGTATGTTGACGTATTATCTCGAGCGATTGTTCGTGAAACGATAGCGTAACTCTATGCTTAAGTTAGTCATATGCCAACGGAAGTGTAATTCACAATCGAAATTCTTGAACTGTCCATCGGTCTGGGACCCTTCCCTAATTGGATTACTTGAAGAGATAAAAGAGATACAAGGAGGAGATTCGAAAGGCTAACACCAAACTTGGATTTATTTACATAATCGTAATAAAGAGTAATTTACCCTCGAAAGAGATCACTCGCAAATTCCTCGACCACTTCATGAGTATTGTTCTTCCATCTCCGACCCTTACGCAACTGGACTGTCTGAAAAGATAACAGACTCAAAGAGGAGCTTCTTGATTTGTGACGGATCTGTTTAATCAGTATCAGAGTGCCTCAGAGAGGATGGAAAACTGCAGCGAAACCTCGTACAGGAAAGGCGTTATTTACAAAATTCTAAAACGAGTAAAGAAACATACTACTTCCTCCGGGACGTATCCCGCATAACGTAAACGATGTAAAAACTAGAGAAATCAAAGCTCATAAAGGGCGTTCTGACAACCTTCCTCCCCCGTGCTATTTGCGCGTCGAGAAGGAGGAGGAGAAAATGATAGTGATAAGCTTCTGAAATCGGATTTCGCAGGACAGAGCGGATCAGGTTGTGGAAAGGGACCAAGGTCAATTAGTGTTAGTTATACAAGAACACATACAATTTTATTCCTCAACCGATGCACGGTTTTCTCTTTAAAACAACACAGATCAATTCATGGCTGAGGGCTCGAGTGACTTCTCCAGAATAAGTTTAAATGATTGCTTTGAAAACACCAGGATTTAGAGTAACGGCTCAAGGCCTTACTTAAGTAAAATTACAATATCTTCTCAGCTATAGGCCGAAATAATATTTCCGACCAGCTAAGGAAACTCTTTAAAAGCAAAGCAATTCCGGCTAAAGGCCATATTAAGGAAAATTCAAGTTAATTCTTCGGCTGAAAGCCCAATTTAAAAAATTTTCTTTACATATTAAAAGATAGACCTTAAAGATAAGCTTTTACATAGTACAACAGAAAATCATCTTACGAAAACTTGAAGAATCTTGACGGCTGAAGGCTCAAACAATTACTCAAGAATAATAAAAGACAACCTTAAGATAAACATTTACAGAACGCGGCTGAAGGCCGTTTCAAGAATTCAAGATAATTAAAGAGAAACCATACAAACAAGGATTTACATATTAAAGCCACAGATTCTGAAACAAACGCGACTGAAGGCCTAAATACAGAGCAACAAGAATTTTCAATGAAACACGGCTGAAGGCCTAATCTTAAAGATGTTTTGAAGTTTGGCTGAAGGCCATATACTAAACATAAAACAGACAATATTAATACACGGCTGAAGGCCTGGCACAGTACCTGCCACCAAATAAAATGCAATCACAAACAACAATCAGTGGTGCTCAGAAGTGTTCCAAGGGTCGGCCTGGGGAGGAAACTCTAACCACAGTTTAGGTGAGACACACAGCCAAGCGTAACACTAAACAATCGGGTTGCAGCACGACCTACGGACGGCTGACGAACCAACCAACCGCCTAATCAGTTCCCTTCTACCCGACCAACAGCATGACAACCAAAAGTACCAGCTAAGATGAGGATCGCAACAGGATTATGTCTTAATGATAATTGGCGTATAAACACAGCCAAGGCACAATAAACACTCAAAGAGAAAAGGAGAACAACACCAAGCTGTCGAACTACACGCCGTGCCGGACAGCATCAACACGGCGAGGAAAACACACTGCCACTAAACTACGCTAACGACCAGGGCAGGTAACCGCAATGCCAATGGCCACAAGGCAGAAGATACCGCTGGTGCACTTCACTAGCAAATTATACTCTTTTCAAAGGTTAAACACCATACAGGGAGACGGCTGCAAAATTTGCCGACTCCAACACACCATCACGTTGTTGCTTGTGGGGACAGCCCAGGATGCAACAACCAGCAATCAACGAAGAGATGTCACAATGGTTGAGCTTTCATGACAGGTTCACTGATTACTCAGCTCCAGTATGGCGGTGGGCGACGAACATAGCAGTTCTCGCAGGTAGTACCACACAACTCCGACCACGCGTGCACGCCGCCAGCGACCCCGGCCTGCTCACACGCCGCAGAGGCTTCCTCGCTGTTCCGCCGCAACCGACCAACTGCCACACACACACACCATGACACGGAAATATAACTGCCACACCAAAGAAGTTACAGCAGTACTAGTATCGATAAACACTGCTGCTGCCATTGATGGAGGCAAGTAAGCAATTCGTTCAGATAGTAACTGAGGGAGGAATAAGACGCCACTCGATGGTGACAAAATGCCCAAAAGGAAAAATGGCATCAACGCGAGCCGACCACGGCTCACTACGTACCTACACATGTACAGTGGATTGGCGAGCACTTACGTAAATGTGGCCCTACACTGCTTGACAAAAAAAGTAAAGCACCCAGAAGACATGGTCGGACGTCAATGTAACTTCATACACGTGCACACCATCGGTGGGTATGTAAGTGAGTAGAGTGAAGATAGAACGACCACTAGAGTGCATTAATGTTGTTACTATGCGTGGGAAGGTGTATGATGGCCGTGAACAGCATCATCACTGTGAAGGACAAAGTGATACCGCTTACGAGTGTGAGACAGCGTTATCAACACCAGACAGCGTTTGAAAGGGGTCTCGTGGTACGTCTCCAATTGGCCGGCTGGTCTAATCGAGCAATGTCTAGGTTTGTGACACATTCGCATGTGTCAGCGGCAATATTTTGGAGTGCATGGGAGCGTGGGGACAGGCATATTCGCTGTCAAGTTTCCGATCGAACACATGTGGCCACCCAGCATAGGATAGTCGTATTCTGCACCAATAAAATCGTAACTCCTCCACATAGTGCGCCTGCGATCCGAGATCAAGTAATGGGTGTCCTGCAAAGTTTTGTGTCAGTCCGTACCAATGGTCAGAGACTAGCGCCTGCGGGACTTGATCACCATCAGATGTACAGACTGCCGTGAACAATACAAACGACTGGGTTTGGGGTGATGAATGGCGTCGTACTTCGTTCAGGGATGAATCGTGGTTCTGCACAACCTGGAATAACCATCGTCAGTATTTCTGGCGAATACTGGGAACAGGTCCCATTCATACAACGTTTCAGAGTCACAGCGGAGTTACTCTGGGCGTGGTGGTGTGGAGAGTCATTGGGTACGACTTCAGGTCACGGCTGGTAGCGACCGAGGGAACTCTGACGCCATAACTGTACGTCACTGACATCCTGCGTCTTCATGTCTTACTTCTCATGCGAAGGTATCGTGGTGGCATTTTTCAACAGGACAATGCTCGCCCGTGCATGGCACGTGTCTCTACGAAATGCCTGCATGATGTCGTACTGACATAGCCAGCAAGATCCGCAGATCTGTCCCGATATAACAAGTTTTGGACCAGTTTAGGCGTCAGCTTTTTGCGGGACATCAAGGACTAGTTCCTACAATTGTGGGCTGGCTTGGTTCAGGAGAGAATACTACGGGTTTATGGCACCGTTGTTATCGAAAGCCATACATACAGTTAGGTCACCGGTGTTGCAACTTCATACTGATAAAGGGGCTCATACTGCCAAGTTCTATGTACTTTTGATTCCATTTTGTAATCTGATACTAAGTCTAAATGTGATATGTTTTCCTAAAGACGAAAACCAAATTTCGGAAACCGTTTTCCGCTGTCGTCTTTAGATGTTATTGTCCGAAGTAGATTTGCTAGCCCATTTAAATATGGCGTGTGGTAGAGAGATATTCCAGTTTCTGATATAGCCAGTACAATCGCCATTTCTTTTCACTTAAATTTTAAAGGCAGTCAGCCTCATGCTCAGTCTAATACTTCCGCTTCTCCTTCACCGCACAATAAGTCACTCCGTCCATACTAGCCGAAGATTTCGAAGACGTAACCTAACAAAAAAAAAAAAAAAAAAAAAAACCGCCGTGTCATCCTCAGTTGAGGATGCAGATAGGAGGGGCGTGTGGTCAGCACTCCGCTCTCCCGGTGGTTATGATGGTTTTCTGTGACCGGAGCCGCCAGTATTCGGTCGAGTAGATCCTCAATTGGCATCACGAGGCTGAGTGCACCCCGAAAAATGGCAACAGCGCTTGGCGGCCTGGATGGTTACCGATCCAAGTGCCGGACACGCCCGGCAGCGCTTAACTTCGGTGATCTCACGGGAACCGGTGTATCCACTGCGGCAAGGCCGTTGGCTGTTAACAACCCAAGTAAGTTTCAAAAAGGATTTTGCGTTTATATGGGAGCGAAAATTGATTGTGGAAGTGGAAAACCGGCAGCTAGAAACGGTTTTGAAAGCCCCAAGTAAACATTGCAACTCAAATAAAATTCACACACCTTCTCAACGCGTTAAGTTTCCCCTTCCCTTTCACTTTTTTCTTCAGACACTAAGGTATAAACCCAAAGGTAGTGAGACTGGAACTGCTGTTACTTCCTAGACTCAGAAATGTTCTATTACTATTTTAAAATTCGCCTAAGGCACAGATTCGTAGCAGGATGACCACACACTACTTTTCGCGCATCACAAGCAGCAGTTTTCCCTGTTGCAGCTTTTGAGTCAGCAACGGATAGAGAAGCTCTCGTGTACCCGTAGTACCTGGACACTCATTGTTAGAGTGATCCATAAAAACGGGGAGGAGAGGGACAGAGCGGCCGCTGGGACACGCAATCCCGGGGAATTCCCTCGCGGCGCCGCTTCGCACTTTTCACCGCCGACAGACAGATGAGGGGCGTGCTTCACGCCCGAGGCCCGCGGCTGCGGCTGCGGCACATGCAATTTTAAAAATGGCGCTCCCCCTCGCCTCACACTTTGTCGAGCAGTTCATAACGCGGCGCCCAAGTGTTTTAATGGAGTATCTTAACGGCGCATCTCGCCACATATACCGCGCTCCGCTGTCTCATCAGCATTTTTCAGAGCCCTTGTGGGCCCTTCCGCACCGGGGAGATAGCGAACAACGAATATTATGGGGGCGCGTGTGACGGACAGTAACTCAGAGACGGTGTCTATGTGTGTGTGTGTGTGTGTGTGTTTGTGTGTGTGGAAGCACACTCTGCGTGAGATGAAATGCACGTTCTTTCGTTGTCGTAACAAGAGCGTACTTGTTGGAACAAAGCATAGAGTACTATTGTCATCTGCCGTTTCTCCGATCTTCAAGAAACGTACGCGATTACATATATTGCGATAGGAAGTTAAATGCTAGCAGAGTTCAAAAAGTGAAGCAACACTGTTTTCTTTTTTACTGAAGTCTGATTGGTTTTGTTCAGGATTCAACCGTATTATTCTCCACTCCTCTGGGTACACAACCATATTATTCTACACTATCCCCGTTCAGTGTAATGGTGTTATGCTATCTTACAGGAAGGACCTGTATGCATACATGGTACCACCCTACTGCTCTACGTCGAAGCCAATGTCTTGCTACATCAATAACCTCCTCATCATCCACGTACTACTTCCAGCAGAGTGCATCTTCCAGTGGGCCAAAGAGAGGTTGGGAGGTACGAGATCCGGGATGTAGGATGGATGAGAATGAACTGTCCAGTGAAGTTTTTATAAGCTTCTCTCGGGTGCGTAGATTTGTGTGAGACTTTGCGTTGTCATGGAGAAGGAGAAGTTGGTTTGTATTTTCGTGGTGACGAACAAGCCGAAGTCGTATCTTCAATTTCCTGAGGGTGGTACAGTGCACTTCAGAGTTTATCGATGCGCCTTGAGGGAGGACATCAAACAGAACAAGTTTCAGAGGAACTTCTCCATGAGTACCGGCTGAGGAAGCGTCTTTGGTCTTTTTCGTCCGAAGAGAGGTAGTGCGGCGCCATGCCATGGACTGCCGTATTGTCTCCGTTTCGAAGTGATGACCCATGTTTCATTGCCTGTGACAATGTTCCACAAAACTTTCTCTCGATCACCCTCGTAGTACGCAAGCAGTTCTATATTATTCCGGACCACTGGAGATATTTTAAACGAGTAAAATGAATCACGTCTGGTAAAATAATACGAATAATTTGGTAAATTTGAAGACAGATTTGAAATACCTTAACTAAATAAATAGCAGTTACGTACATTGATGGTCCGTGTTTGCTCTTTATGGTCTTGTGTTAGGAGGCGAGGACCAGAGTGCACACACCTTTGAATACACCAACTGGTGGACGAATGTCTCAGTACTATCAACAGAGACGTCGAGTTGTGGATCGAGCTGTCTGGTTGTGATCCATCGATCACCTCGAATGAGTGTTCGCTCTTTCCGACACTACAAGAGGCACAGATATGTGCAACCGGCCGGCACACCAAAGGGCGGACAGGTTTGCGCAACCTTGTTGCGATGATACCAGATCCCACGCCCAACGACTCACCTTGCTTGTGTTCACTGCCACGTCTTCGTGGAAATTATGTAATCGACTATGAATATCTGCGATACTCTCTTTTTCCACCGAAAGAAACTCAGTGACAGCTCTCTGCTTGGAACGCACCTCTGTTACAGACGCCACATTGTTCGTGATGTATAGCGTCGGCATGTATCGGAAATGCATGATACTATAGGGGCCGAAGCGGGTACATTCCATGGTGTCCCACAATAAATTACACATTTTTCAACAGAAATTGGCTTAGAAAAAAACTGTGTTGCATTCGCCCCTTGCCAGCCGCTGTGGTCGATCGGTTCTAGGCGCTTCAGTCCGGAACCACGCTACCGCTACGGCGCAGGTTCGAATCCTGCCTCGGGCATGGATGTGTGTGATGTCCTTAGGTTAGTCAGGTTTAAATAGTTTCTAAGTCTAGGGGACTGATGACCTCAGATGTTAAGTACCATAGTGCTTAGAGCCATTCGCCCCTTGTACTGATACCAGAACTTTAATTAGTGGAAATATGGCAGCGACAGTGAAAACTTTTGATTACTATCTCATATATACCTTTGCAACTACTAAAAAGTTCATATTTATGTTATCAAATGAGTTTCGTTTTATTCAGTTGGAACACCGTTGATGGTCTGGAATTAAACATATTTAAAACTTGGGTTTGTATATAAATCCAAAAACTGTTCCTTCCAAAAGACAACCAGGCGTGATTCTTACAACTTTCTTGTTATATTGTCGCTTCTACGTCTATAAGCAAACAATAACTGCAAATATGATTCGAGACCATTGGAGATATTATAACGAGTAAAATGAATCATGTCTGGTAAAATAATACGAATATTTTGGTAAATTCGAAGACAGATTTGATATGCTTTTGCTAAATATATAGCAGTTACGAACATTATGACCGCACAAGTGAAGAAAATTCGCAAGCAAAGATGGTTTTTGCCTACGCTGTATTTCCTTATTCTTGCAGAATGGCTGCTTTCGTGTTTGCTTGGAGCTTTGGCTTAGGTATATTGTCGTTCATTCCCAAACAGACTGAGACTAACATACGAACATCTTGCTTCACTTCTATTAGTCCGTTTATATGGAAGATAATAAAATTAAAAGTGATATCGAACGTCTTGAGTGGTTTAAGTATCGTTAAATATACCGGGATGACGATTTGCTATTGAAATTCTAAAATGACATACCTAAATTTACATGTGAGCCTACTAGGTCGGCTTAATCGGACACACTACCTATACGAATAACGCGTAGCTGTAGCACATACCATCGCAACTTGACCCATAATAGGAGGCCCCAACCGTGCTGTGATAGGGCGGACTATAAAGGTAAACTGCGTAACAACTTAGTCGGATCACGTGTCATACAGATGCGCAGTGACTCACAACACAGTGAGTGCAGTTAAAAAAGTTCCCGCTAAATAAACTTTGAAATAATCAGAAGAATGTGGAAACAATACTTTGCTCTAATACTTCACGTTCACTTGAGCACGCCCAGTAACAATAGGCAATGCAGACAGAAACGCTGATTTCAGACAACAGATTTGGAAAAGGACTGAAACAACTGGATAGAAAAAACCTTTTACTCGCTTCTGTTCGTGTTAGTAGTTTCACACTTAATTCATGCGCGAAATTATAGAATGCATACAAATAAACCGTTTTGTAACTGCAAGTCATGGCAGCAGCTCCAGCAGTGCAATAAGGTTCTCACTTTAAAAAGTATACACCGTAAGATGCCAGTCATGACTTTAGAATTTGCTGCTTCAGTTGAATGGTGATTGCAGTAAACGGACGTAGGTAAATAGTAGCTGGATCTAAAAACGGGCGCTTACAGTTATGAAGGCTCCAAAACATTATTTGATGCTGTTAGGTCGTAGTAATGACCAGAAACCATTAGGAACAGTTTCACGAAACGGAGATTGTTCATTATTCGATAAACATTTTGCTGATTAGGAGTGTAAAGGTAGTATATTTGAAAATTATAACTTATTTCTGATTAAAATGTCGCGAAAGAGTCTGAAATGGGATCGTCGAAGCCGACAGTAAACAAGAGCGTGAACGTATTGCTTATGCTTGGTGAGTTTTCCAGGATCTTTGTCCGGCTTGCTGCCATGGGTAACGGGTGCAATCGCCCTCCTTTCATTCGCATTTCATGGGTAAATTGATTGCCAGTGCATTAGAGCCGCCTTGGCTACGCACATTGCCGATGTGCTTGCTAATAATTACTGCGTCAGCACCACCCTACGAGCATCCTGATCCCACAATCTTTGCATAACCGCTTATTCCGTGCCACTCACTTTAACGCCTATACAATTGCCTCGCACAAAGGGTTTCCAGGTCGAAAAATAGAAAAGCGAGACCTGGCGTTGTATTTAGATAAAAATTTTGCCCTAAAAATCTGAATACGTATTTGAACTAAAAATAGAATCATTTAGGAATTTACAATCGTTTAATAGTTATAGTAAATATTTTGTGTGATCAGTTTTAAATGTGCTTAAACCAAAAAACAATCAGCAAAAGCCTTATAATTTTACAATTATGGTAGGAAGTAAATGCTCAATCGTCTTGGTTCAAATGGCTCTGAGCACTATGCAACTTAACTTCTGAGGTCATCAGTCGCATGGAACTTAGAACTAATTAAACCTTATTAACCTAAGGACATCACACACATCCATGCCCGAGGCAGGATTCGAACCTGCGACCGTAGTGGTCGCTCGGCTCCAGACTGTAGCGCCTAGAACCGCACGGCCACACCGGCCGGCTCAATCGTCTTAATTAAGCTCATTCGGCCCACGATGAAAAACGTAGGACACGGACTTAATAATAACATTGGTTAGTACAGGATGGTTATAATTAAACTTTCGCTGTTTCAGAGGGCCCCCATGAAAAATGAGTGATCGTGGGACAACAAAACTTTGTGGAAACATTGTAAAGATACGCGGAAGAGCAATAACGCATAAGCTATTGAAAGAATCACATATGAAAAGGTAACATTTGTTAATTGCGTACCGCTTTTACGTTCCAGGTTACAAACTTTGCTTACTGTGAGGACCATCTGCATCCACGACAGGCTGGAACTGCACTAGAGATTGCTCTA
Source organism: Schistocerca serialis cubense (assembly GCF_023864345.2). Taxonomy (NCBI): domain Eukaryota; kingdom Metazoa; phylum Arthropoda; class Insecta; order Orthoptera; family Acrididae; genus Schistocerca; species Schistocerca serialis. The sequence continues at coordinate 338,541,733 of NC_064642.1, forward strand.
CTGTTGGCCGAAACATCTCAGGTGGGATGTTGCCTACTGCTTCTCTATGCTTGTCTTCAGCCTTCAACGTGTGTTAGTGTCTCGTTGATTAAACCTGTCCTCCAGGTAACTCCACAGCCAGAAATCACACGTGATTAAGTCTAGTGATGATGGTGGCCACGCAGTTTGGAACGATTGGTCAATGATTCGTTTTTGTCGAAATGTGTTACGTAGCAGCCGAGTGATCCGAGCAATGCGTCGATACTCGCGAAGAGGAGCAGCACTGTTGCTGCTATTTTGATAAAACAGCTTTATACCTAAAGTCCTGCGCACTTTCTCCAGACGCACGTTGACTGTCTGCAACTGTAACTGACGCCTAACTTCAAGTCATGACATTATCACTACTAACAACGCAAATCCCGCAGGGCCAGTCTGAACATCATTCTTGCAAAGTTGGATACCTACAAGGTGAATATTTTCCATCTACACTGGTTGAAGTAGCTAAAATTTAATTATAACCACCCTGTATATCCGTATGTCACCTTATTCTACCTTATACAGGACGATTCCGTGATGCTGTAACAAACTTTCAGCTGGTATGGGGGAGGACAAATGTGTCAATGTGAGGTAAGGGACTCTGGTCCGGAAACGACAGAGTCGAAAGCTATTACCAAAAAGTTACACAGTGATACACATGTACCAGCCCGTTGGTAAGAGTGTAAGGCAGGTAACTATCGGAGGTGGTAGTATGGGCCGAAACAAGAAATAAAACCTAGTAACCATGGACTCTAAAAGCTTAAGAGCTATGACCACTTCTTGATCTTCAGTTTCTATGTTTTTGGAGTATATACGAGGGCTGTCCAGAAAGTAAGTCGCGATCGGTCGCAAAATGGAAACCACAGTGAAAACCAGAAACGTTTTATTTGCAACAGTTAGGTATACCTTCCTACTTCTCTACATAGTCGCCGCTCCAACTTCGAGTGTTGTCGTACTGTTGTATCAAGTTTCCAATATCCTCGTCATAGAAAGTAGTGGCATGTGCTTTCGGCCTGTTATCTGCCCTGGTCTGCAACTCGTTGTTTGTGGAAAAATTTTGTCTTCATGGCCAGCGGTTCTCGTGAGCAGAGATGAGACTCAGGGGGAGCCAATCACGGACTGTACTGTGGGTGATCAGACACTTCTCATCGGAAATTCGGCAGGAGCGTCCTAATTGCCCCTACAGTGCGCGACCGAGAATTGGCATGAAGAAGGAATTGCTCGACAGTTGTGTTATGTGGGTTGCATGACACAGGCGAAACTCTAACCAGGCCCTCATACATGGTGCGAGACGCTATTCCCTACGCGTCTTTACGTGGTCACTGTTCACTCAAAACTGGAAAGAGTTACGCAACACGATCGACGGACATACTAGGGACACTGCCCAACACATCTGTGCATAGCTTTACCGGATTCTCCCAGTGGTTTCCATATTGCGACCGATCGGAACTTACTTTCTGGACAACCCTCGTAGTAAGTATCCTTCAAGATGGGGTGCAAAATGCATACCTTAAGAGCTATGGGCCTCTTGTTCGGTGGAGAGATATGATTCACGACATATAATAAATGCAACGGGCGCCTCCTCCTGAAATTCCTCTTATGTTCCTGTCGACTGTACAATTTCACCTCACTAAACCCCCACTATATTTACACTGAGCTTTTGCATTCCACATTTCAGATTTTCTAGCTTTTCTACTACGTTCAAGTTTCTGACAGTCTATACTCTGAGCCTACACATTCTGATACACCCATTGTGATGCTGTAGGCAGAACTGGTACGAAAAGACGATGTGGTGCCACTCTTGTGTAAAGTCTTTTCGTTGGGTGAACGTTGCCGGCGCTCCTCCCTTTGCTGCCGCGACAACGGTCGTCCTGCTGTCGGTAATACCCTAGACGTCATCGAACTGTTCGTTTGGAAACTTCTGTTGACACAAAAAGCAGACAAAGTTCCAAGGCTGCCTTCCACTAAATCCGAGCAACATGCTTCTCGGTTATGTCAATGGTAGAATGGAGAATCACACACCCGCTCAAGGCCATATTCACGGCCTGCACAATGCCATTAAGTCTTCGCGGTGGAGGGCATGCATGCCCCCTGACGGGATGCGAAGAAGTTGGTTGCTTAGCTACACAAGGAAAGAGCTTATATCTTTGTTCCAAATTCATGTTGAAGCTCCACATGGGTCAGGAAAGGTGAAATACTATTTGAAGAGAAGCAGACTGAGCCGTGGCGAGCTGGCGCCAGTGTTATTTTTTTCATGTATCCTTGAGATCGATTGTGGTTGAGCTAAGTTATCTTTGCTTTTCGCGTGTCGTATCTTCCGTGTTGGCGGGCGAAGCGAGTTGGTTGTAAGCCTTCGACTGGTAACCCTAGAGATCTCGTAACATTCTCTGGGAGACGAGTGTCAACGGCTGCCGAACGAGCGTGATGACCGTTGTATGTTGTGGTGTGAAGTTGGTCGGGCGTTTTGGCGACATGGGCAGCCTGGAGTTACAAGTTCTGTGACTTCGCTGGGAACAAAATTTGAAGTGAAGCGGTGAAGCTGTGGTACCCCCTCCTTCGTATTGTGTACGTGATATGAGTAAGTGGTCGTAATTGTGTTTTGTTCACCGACACACTCAGACGCACTTAAATTTTATTATTATGGTGAGACTTTCACAATCGAACTTTAAGATGGTGAGGAAGAGTTCAGTTGGCGTAGTTAAATGGTGGCCGTTATTTGAAAGCTTTCTCAGAAGTTTTACTAGTGCTCTGCGTTTATGGTAATCAAATGATTTTATGTTGGCGTTTTCAAAGCCTGGACTCTATTAATACAGTTGTCCATGTGTAAAATGCTTAAGGTAAAATTTGCGAATTTGTCAGTAGTGTAACGTCTTCCTTTACACGCTTACCACCGGCCGGAGTGGCCGAGCGGTTCTAGGCGCTTCGGTCTGGAACCGCATGACCGCTACGGTCGCAGGTTCGAATCCTGCTTCGGGCATGGATGTGTGTGATGTCCTTAGGTTAGTTAGGTTTAAGTAGTTCTAGGGGACTGATGACCTCAGATGTTAAGTCCCATAGTGCTCAGAGCTATTTGAACCATTTGAACACGCAAACCCACATATCGAGTGAAAGGTTCTTCCGAGTGTATGTATGTTTCAGAGTTAGAATGTATTTGCGATTCGCGCAAAAACCTTTGATTGTGCCAGCGCCTTGGCGGGGAGTGAAATTTTATCTGAGGTCGAGGCCTGGCAGTGTTTAAGAACCTGGCCACTACCGGGAGTTGTTCACATACCGCCTTCCAAAGTTTAGCATTTATCTTCCTTCCGCCAAGGCGGGTTAAGCTGGTAGATATATAAATAAATATTGTACGTAACCTGTTCTTATACGAACCTGTTTCCTTAAATATTGGAGACTGGCAACTGGCTAAACATTAAATTGCATAGCTTCTGCTGAGTTCTTTCCGCAGCTCTTTCTAGTACTCTTTTATTAACACGTCTGAGCACGTGAACATTCATTTTTAAAGATTAGTGTTTCTGTTGTAGTTTTTTTTTTATATAAGCGGTTCTAAGATGTTATGTAATTGGATCTTAGCTTGGCACTAGTGCCGAAGAGTCACGAAGTCACCCTTTATTGGTAACTGTTTTCATTATATGTATTTTTGAGGGAAATCCTCTATGGGAGTTTGAATTTCTGAAGTTTGTCACTAATTCTGTTTTCTTAATAAGGGAAAATAAAGCGAGGGGTATTAGTGTCCGGCAACGCTAAGTTTGTAATTGACCTTTTAACAAGTGCGTCTTTAACGGATTGAAATAGTAAGTTTATAAGGGTATTTTATTGAAGAATGTTTTAAGTATGGCCATCTTAATGCAATAACTGATTTTAAGGAGTTTGATGAAGTGGCTATGTGAAGTAATCAATAATTGCTCTGCTTAAGGTTCTATAAATGCCTGGCACATTAAGTTATTTATAACTTTCTCTTAAGGGAATGTTTATTTGGGTACTGAGTACGTTGGGTTTCTAACTGTATTTGCAAAGCTTTATCTAGTGACTCGTCCACAATTTGCAATTGTCAAATTCCTTATAAGGCGTTATGTCAATAAACTGTCTTAATTATAAATTGTGACTACCGACTATGATTTCATCCCGATTCCTCTTTTATGGTATCTAAGATATGGTGGGTAAGTGTGGTACGAATAAAGGGAACCCACATACCAAAGACAGTGCATGGGTAAGAAATAAAGTTGGCACATAGTCCTTAGTTAGCCATAACGAGGAGGAAGGAAGTGATGTGTTTACTGAATATAAACGTATTAATAAAGCAGAGGTTTTTTTTCTTTTATTCTTATTGGTATGTATTCTGTCTGACAAAAAAAGTAACGCGCACAGAAGACACTGCCCCATATCAATGTAACTTCCGGCACATATACTTCATGGGCGGGTAAGTAAGCGATTACAGTAGCAATTCTCTGTAAGGAGTAGTACTACCACCAAAGCGCGTTAGGGTCGTTCGTGTTTAGTGTTGTTACCAGGACCGGTAGAGATATATAAGGGGTTTGAACAGCATCAGATATTGAGTAATCACTATGAAGGACACGCAGATGCCGTATACTCGCGTGAGACTGCTTTATCAGCACCTGATAGTTTGATATGAGCCTCACTATTGTCTCCATTTAGCCGGCTGGACGAATCATATAAAATCCAGATTTGTAGGACTCGATGTAGCTGTGTTATTCTGGATGATCGAGCTAACAATACGTATGTCCCCTCCATGCGCTAGTCGCATGGGCCCTTTAAAATCCTGCATGACGTTGAGCATGGACGTCTTACAACCGTCGGTTCCATATTCGCGAGCAGTGATCAAATGCTAACGATCAACTGCAGTCTCAAAAGGCCACTGTCCTGTCACTGTCTAATTCCGCCATGTGCTTTTCTCCTTCTTACACAAGACATAACATGATTTTCTCACAAACAAAACGTAATTGCTTTTTCTGAATGAGAACCTTCTCCGTAATATTTATTGTATAGAAAGAGTATAGATGGGGTCACTCTTACCTACTTTCATCGATTATGCTGGAATGCTAGTCACCTGCATATCGAAAAATGTAACTGTGACGTTTCTGCCCTCTCGAGCGCTAGTCGCGTGTAGCTGTATGGTGTGCAATTGTAATAGACAGCAGAGTAAAAGGCAATAGCCAGCCGGTGTATTGTAATACGGCTCTGCGATATTTTCAGTTTTTTTGTTTGCAGCCGTGTTCGTTAAATAGCACAAGAGATTAGTGTGAACATGCTTCAGGTCTTACTAAACGGCGTTGTAAAACCGGCGGAGTATCTCTGCGCACGGCGAGAAGCTGACCACACGAAAACTGCCGCACAATTAGGAGACACGCTGCTGCCGTTGTTCGTAGCACTGTTCTTGCACACAAAGAGGTGGTTGCGAGCGAGCGACGGCAAGAGGCCGGGAGAAAGGCGGCGCGGGTCTGTTCGTATTTGCATTCAATAGGCGGGACGTGTCAAAGGGTAGCCTGCGCTGCGGTCTCGCTCCGTGAGAGCGCCTTGTAAATAAGGACCGCGCCGCCGCCACCTCCGCTGCCGCCCCCCGCCCCCCGTCCACCACCCCCGCCAACCCCCCACCCCCAGAAGCTGAAATTTACGGCGGCTGCTGCCCCAGGGTGTCTCGCAGCCTGCTACCAGCTAATTGCCGCGTAAAGCGAAGTCTCGCTTCCTCACGACCTCTGCACCAAGTGTTTACACTCACTGCCTTGCCCGTCCGAGTAATTCCCTCCGCGTCGAGCCGGCGCTAGGAATTTTAAGACAATTGGCGTAAGAATTTGTGGCTACTGTTACGCGAGATATCTGAGAATATTTTGCCTTACATAACAGAGGGGTTCCATGGCGACGTAACAGAGTATGCCTCTACCCTACCCTGATAGCAAGTTGCAGAGCAGTCGGCGCAGTTATTTAAATTCCAATCGCATTCCGCAGTGCACCTGACGTAAGGTTGTGATCCTTGATCAATAACCTACGACGTACGGCGTGTATTCAATGTACAGAACATGCAACATTAAACGTCTTCTTTTCAGTTCAGTTTCGTTTATTGTTTCCACATACAGTGCCTAACAGGAAAGTGAAGCACCCATAAGAGGGGGGGAAACGAAATGGAACCCCACTTGTTGAAAGGGCATATGATGTAATTTCAGTAATTATAGTACTTACCCGTGTCGGGTCTTATCGATATTGCCCGTGACTGTGATCTTTGACTGTTACCCAGCGCCGGCCGAAGTGGCCGTGCGGTTAAAGGCGCTGCAGTCTGGAACCGCAAGACCGCTACGGTCGCAGGTTCGAATCCTGCCTCGGGCATGGATGTTTGTGATGTCCTTAGGTTAGTTAGGTTTAACTAGTTCTAAGTTCTAGGGGACTAATGACCTCAGCAGTTGAGTCCCATAGTGCTCAGAGCCATTTGAACCATTTTTTTTGTTACCCAGCAACTGCTTCTCACGTGGGGCCCAAGAGGGCATGCATAGCCGGCTCGCATGGTGGAGTTTCTGTCTGGCGGTCAAAAAGGAAGATTCCACCTGATAACAAGAGCGCTGACTCCTCTCCGAGCAAACAAACTAGGCGGGTGTCCTCAGAGCTATCGAGTGTGCTGGACGTCAGCGTCCCGGTCTATGCGAGCGTGCGGACAGGAGGTGAAGTGCGCAGCAGTGCATCGGGCGAAGGAGTCGTCGGGTTCTGGGACTGGTGTATCAGTTGCCTCTTGAGACAGCCCTTGTTCAACCAAAAAGAACTAAGCATTGGTGAGCATGTTTCAGAACACTGTCTGCTGCTGTGTACCTATGCTGCGGCTCCGACTTCAACGTACAGTCCAGTCTGTTTAGTGCTGTTTGCTGGACTTACCTCCCTATTGAGTTTTTGTCCCTTTTTCTACTTGCTTATTGGTCCCGACACACTTGAAAAGTGTTCATTATTTATTGTTTTATGTTAAATTACTTCTGCCCATTAATTTGTTCTCCTGATCTTGAGTCAAAATGAAATACAACTTACCTTATTTTTAAATTGGCCATTATCAGTATGAATACCGAGGTGGCTGGGGAGAATAGGTCTGAGTGGTACATCTGGTCGGATCTTTTTCAGTGAGTGCGCCCCTTTTAAGACTGTTATTATATGAACATTGTACTTGTTCTGGTCCGCACTGTACCTCTGCTTGATTCTATTTTCATTAGGCTTCCGTCATTAGCACAGTTTGTTGCAACTTAGTATTACGCTTGTACTAGCTCTTCCAGAACTTGTCGTTTATTGAGGAATTAATTACTGTTGGCGTCAGATACAGACATTATTTTGCTGACTTAGTCTTTTTTGTGGAGTTTAGATTATTTGGTAGTATCATGAAACATTATTTTAAATATATTTCCGGGCGGGGGCAATGTATTGTGTAATTTGGGGAACTCTGAAGTGCCCCCCCCCCCCACTTTTGTGAGCTAGTTATTTGTTCAATCTTTTCTGTTAATATGTTTTAGAGGTACCAGTGCCTACGCTGTTTGGCTAGATTCTGTGGAACAGTTCGTCCAGTACTGTGGTTTGGTGCTGGGTTTGGGTCCTACCACATTTGGTAGATTGTAAAAAGACGCTAGCTGGACTTCTGCTGCCATCTATAATTGTATTGTAAAGGTTGGGACAATGTTTTGATTTTTATTATTTATGAGAGAAGGGCTGGTTTATTTTAATTAAATTGCTGCTGTGCGAATGCCGTTTGTTTGACGGCGTAGCCCTACCACTCCACAAGCACTTAGCTCACTGATCATTTCAAGTATCTAGCCAAATTTACGAAGAACTGAAAATGAGCCCGTTTTTCATCATGTCGTTGCACCCACTGTGGCCAGGCTGCAAGCACTGATTCGGTTGGGAAGAGTGCCGTACAGCTGTAATGTTCCCTCCTGCAGCAAACTGGCAAACAAATGTTATAAACGGCCCTTGATATCCTGAATACTAACACAGAGATGTAATCGATGTCAGAAAACGTCTGTTCTATAGTGGACGGATGTGGGGATCTCGCTGACCATGGAAGTTCCTCAACAACAGACAAATACACTACTGGCCATTAAAATTGCTACGCCAAGAAGAAATGCAGATAATAAATGGGTATTCATAGGACAGATATATTATGCTAGAACTGACATGTGATGACATCTTCAAACAATTTGGGTGCATAGATCCTGAGAAATCAGTATCCAGAACAACATCCTCTGGCCGTAATAACGGCCTTGATACGCCTGGGTATTGAGTCAAACAGAGCTTGGATGGCGTCTACAGGTACAGCTGCCCATGCAGCTTCAACACGATACCACAGCTCATCAAGAGTAGTGACTGGCGTATTGTGACGAGCCAGTTGCTCCGCCACCATTAACCAGACGTTTTCAGTTGGTGAGACATCTGGAGAATGTGCTGGCCAGGGCAGCAGTCGAACATTTTCTGTATCCAGAAAGACCAGTACAGGACCTGCAACATGCGGTCGTGCAGTATCCGACTGAAATGTAGGGTTTCGCAGGGATCGAATGAAGGATAGAGCCACGGGTCATAACACATCTGAAATGTAACGTCCACTGTTCAAGGTGCCGTCAGTGCGAAGAAGAGGTGACCGAGACGTGTAACCAATGGCATCCCATACCATCACGCCGGGTGATACGCCAGTATGGCGATGACGAATACACGCTTCCAACGTGCGTTCACCGCGATGTCACCAAACACGGATGCGACCATCATGATGTTGTAAACAGAACCTGGATTCATCCGAAAAAATGACGTTTTGCCATTCGTCGTTGAGTACTCCATCGCAGGCGCTCTTATCTGTGATGCAGCGTCAAGGGTAACCGCAGCCACGGTCTCCGAGCTGATAGTCCATGCTGCTGCAAACGTTGTCGAACTGCTCGTGCAGATGGTTGTTGTCTTGCAAACGTCCCCATCTGTTGACTTAGGGATCGAGACGTGGCTGCACGATCCGTTACAGCCATGCGGATAAGGTGCCTGTCATCTCGACTTCTAGTGGTACGAGGCCGTTTCACCACGCAACGCCGGTCAACTGCTGTTTGTGTATGAGAAATCGGTCGGAAACTCTCCTCATGTCAGCACGTTGTAGGTGTCGCCACCGGTGCCAACCTTGTGCGAATGCTCTAAAAAGCTTATCATTTGCATATCACAGCATCTTCTTCCCGTCGGTTAAATTTCGCGTCTGTAGCACGTCATCTTCGTGGTGTAGCAATTTTAATGGCCAATAGTATAGTTCATAGAGTCATGTACACTCTGTGGACAAGCGTTGTCCTGTTGAAAAATTGCTCCGTAATACTGTCGCATGAGACGTAACACATGATGACGCAGAATCTACGTGACGTTCCCTTGTGCCGTCAGAGTTCCCTTGACCACTACTAGCCCTGACCTGAAGGCATACCCGAAATCTCCACACGCCATGACGCCAGTAGTGACACCCTTGTTCCTCTCCGAAGCACTGGGAGAATGGTACTTCTCGCAGGTTGTAGTGATACTCAGTAGGGATGGTCATCCGGAGTAGTGCAAAACAGTACAGAATGCGAAGCCTTTCATCAATAGTACACGGTCACCGGTCACCGGTCACGATCATGACACCAGTCCAGACGCTGGCGTTTATGTTTAAGTGTCAACAACAGCCTACACATAGAACGGTAATTCCCAAGTTTGGTTGCTGGTAGTCTCCGAACAGTAGTACACGATGACACAGAACGTTGCAGTGAGTCTTACTTGTTCCAGGATGATAGGCGCAGATTTAAAGGCGCTACAAAGTGCTTGGTACACAATACTGAGATCCTCCCTAGTGGTGCCAGACTTGAGCGACCTGAAACTTGACGGCTAGTATACTTGTCCTCACGTTCCTATGCTGCCCAACATAGGACCACTATTATGTCCGTAAGTCCCACAAATCTGAATTTTAGACGATTAGACAAGCCAGTCAAATGGAGACCACACTGATGCCCCTTTCAAACTCTGTCGCGTAATTATAATGCAGTCTCACAGGTGTATGCCGCATCTCCGTGTGATCAATCAACTTCTGAGGTTGTTCACATCCCTTATATTTCCTATCAGGCCTGGTAAGACCACTAAACATGGACAACTATAATGCTCTCTTCTGGCCGTAGTGTCTGTCACAGAGAATTGTAGCTGTAATCATTTACATGACGTATATGTGTACGAAGGTACACTGATATGTGATCATCTGTTCTAGGTGCTTCACTTTCTTCGTCCGACAGTGTATATACCAACAGGAATATGGAACAAAAAACTTCTCCGTTTTATCAGTATGTTTATATCCAGTAAAGAACGTAGAATCAGTTTTTTGCCCTTTCTTGTAGCTAATGAAGGACCACGTGCCAGGTTTATTTCCTTCCCATTTACTATCATCGTCTCCTCTGAAAATCTTTTACCTTTACTGTGAGGAGCTTCGATATGAAATCAAAAGAGCAATATAAGCTTCTTGCCTCTGTAGCTAAGCAGTCCCGCCAGGTGACATGCGTGCTCTCCACTGTTGCTTAAGTTTTATTTATTCATGTTTTGTGGATCTAGCCTGATGCATCACTATTTAAAACCAAGTTTCGTAGATTGTACGTTCTCCTTTGGCTGATATTTGCGTTCTACCTAAGTCCATGTTTGGCTTTTCTTTCTTAATCTCGGACTCTTTAAGGAGGCGACGAATACCTGTTTATGAGAGTTCAGGTAGACTTCCTCTGATTTACTTAAAGGTCACGTACACTGAAACGCCGAAGAAACTGGTACAGGCATGCCTATTCAAACACAGAGATATGTAAACAGGCAGAATACGACGCTGCAGCCGGCAACGCCTATATAAGACAATTATCGGGCGCAGATGTTACATTGGTTACTGCTGCTACAGGGCAGGTTATCAAGATTTAAATGAGTTTGAACGTGGTGTTACAATCGGCGCACGAGCGATGGGACACAGCATCTCCGAGGTAGCGATGAAGTAGGGATTTTCCCGTACGACCATTTCACGAGTGTACCGTGAATATCAGAAAACCAGTGAAACACCAAATTTCCGACATCAAAGCGACCGGAAAAAGATCCTGCAAGAACGGGACCAACGACGACTACAGAGAATCGTTCACCGTGACAGAAGTGCAACCCTTCCACAGATTGCTGCAGATTTCAATGTTGGGCCGTCAACAAGTGTCAGCGTGCGAACCATTCAACGAAACATAATCGTTATGGGGGTCTACCCTTGATGAGTGCACGACACAAAGCTCATCTGGGCCCGTCAACACCGACATTGGGCTGTTGATGACTCGAAACATGTTGCTTGGTCGGACGAGTCTCGTTTCAAATTGTGCCGAGCGGATAGACGTGTATGGGTATGGACACAACGTCATGTATCCATGGACTTTGCATGTCAACAGGGAACTGTTCAAGCTGGTGCAGGCTCTGTAATGGTATGGTGCATGTGCAGATGGAGTGATATGAGATCCCTGATACGTGACACGTACGTAAGCATCCTGCCTGTCTGATCACATGCATCCATTCATGTACATTGTGCATCCCGACGGACTTGGGCAATTCCAGCAGGACAATGCGACACCCCACACGCCCAGGAACACTCTTTTGAGTTTAAACACTTCCGTTGGCCACCAAACTCTCCAGACACGAACTTTATTGAGCATATCTGAGATGCCTTACAACGTGCAGTTCAGAATAGACCTCCATCCCCTCGTACACTTACGGATTTATGGAGAGCCCTGCAGGATTCATGGTGTCACTTTCCTTCAGCACTACATCACACGTTAGATGAGTCGAAGCCACGTCATGTTGGAGCAGGTCTGCATGCTCAGGGGAGCCCTACACGATACTAGGTAGGTGTACAACTTTCTTTGGTTCTTCAGTATATTTCCCATTGTTATTGTTGTCGTTCATAGCCCGTTGTGATCTACTATGTTACAGGTGATAATTTATGTGTTAATCGAATGGTTATTCATGGTTGATGAACTATTCTGGAACATTTGTTAATTGAAGTGTTTTTCCATTTGTTATGGTAGTACCGGAATTATTTTTTTTGTGACAGAATCTCCTGAGTGGGGTGAAATTCTACACAAGGTCACAATTTGAAATATCAAATTAATATTCATCAGGTATGAAATACAAAAGGTTTATTGCTTATTTATCACGTGTTAAAAATTAATAGTAACAGTTGGCACAACTTGTTAAATAAAATTAATTTATTTTATCTCGATGATGTGATATGTCTCTGCAACCTGACGCCTTCTTACTCACAGTTCGTTGCTTCTCAAGGTCCTCATTTTCACTTCATCTCCTTTTTTCGTTCTTAATACCGATCCACATCGGTTCTCTTACGGCATCTTCATTGAAATCCTTCGAATTTTGACATTTTCGTTTTGAAAACATATATTTCTGACTCGTGTTCTTCTTTTATGATATAATTTTTTTCTTAACTTCTCAGATTGAACTCCTTGTTAACTTTTTGTCCTAGAGATTCTGGAGACCCGTTTCATTTTTCTGTTGTTATACATCCTTTACAAATGTCCAAAAAATTTAGTAGTATTGTTTTTATTATTTTTCCTGTGTTTTGATAGGTTTCACCATTGCTTCTTAATTTCCAGACTTCGGTGCTAGTTATTCGACGTAAGGCTTTCCTTGCAAATCTTCTCCATAATATTTCTAGTTTGTGTAGATTAGAATTCTAGTTTCGCTACTGTGCGGTACTTTGAACGCATTTTGTTTAATACGTCACATATTTATCATCATTTAGAATGAAATTACTTTGTTAATTCCACGTTCCATATATTAGTGGCACGCTTTCCTTCAAAATGATGTGGAACAGTTTACTAGCCACATATACATGATTTGTTTGGGTGTGAAGTTACTGACCATCGGCAGATTACGAAGTAGTACAGCAGCTTAAATTTAACAGCAATGATTCCATTCGTCTCATAAGGTAATAATGAAACATTCTGAAATTTAAGAAGGATGTAAACATTAGTCTTCAGCATTACAAGTGCTGCTGCTTCAGAACTTCGTCTATAGAATAATAAAATTAGTTTCAATTGTTTGTCATAGGATAATGCACTACTACTTTAACAGGAGTCTACAAGAAATTCGTCTTAGAACAGCATTTGGCATACGATCATGAGATATCAGTACCACTGGTGCATGTCCTGACTCATGATTAAAAATTGAACATTGATCGTTTCTGATAAGCACTGAAACCAGTAGGTACATCCTAGGGTGTTTCTTCGAATTTTGACTACATGATGTGTTAGGGTAAGTGATTCCATTCCATTTGGTATCAGTCTCTTCAGTCGTTGTCACAAAGTGGGATCAATTATATCATTTGGTCGTTTTCAGAGCATAGAATTACGTTTACTCGCATTTAGACCTGTCTTTCATCTAAATTTGATGAGACAATGGTTGTACATGTGGTTTTGTCACGTCACAATTACGTATGAAACGATTTTTATTGTATTTTACAATGGTTATGTTTTAAAACTAATTTAATTTAAAAATTAAAATAATCCAATTGACAAAGACAAATCCCACCCAAAATTAAGAGAACTTGTGCCTCTCATAAATTGATAAATGAAAGGGATACGAAGATCGAACTAAAAATGCAAAATTAACAGTTGATCTAGAGGAAATAGTTCCCCATTTGAAAGAAGCAACTGAACAGTTATCCCAATAAATTCAAGGAAAAACACCAAAGGTGGAACGATGGGCGTGATAAAACAGTGGTAGATATACACCATATTGATTAAGGTAACAGAGTCATACAGCAGAATAATCAAGTTAGGAACTCACAGAACAGAGAAAGATAACCTAATAAATAATAAGAACCAAATACTTCTAATGGTAGAAACAAATAGTGAGAAAATAAGCACTAAGGGTTTCTACTAAGTATTTAACAGACAACTGCAAAGATGTGTCCTCCAGTATTACAATAGTAAAAAAATAACATCGCCCATAGCAATAGAAAAAATAAAGAAATTTTAACTGAAACATTTAACAAATTACCAAATTACGAAGATCCCCTGAACTCCTTCATATAAACACAGATAGCCCTATTTAAATATCAGCAGAAAATATAAACCCACCCTCAATCCATGAAGTGTACAAAGCTTTGAAAGGGCTCAAAAACTGCGTAGCCCATGGAAAACATCAAATATCTACGAAACTTTGGAAATATGCAGCAGAACCAGTGAAGATATCACTACACCAATGCAGGGTGAAACTCTGGAACAAGGAAGAACTACCTGAACATTGGATTACAGCTATAATCTATCTATTACACAGAAAAGGAGACAAATCAGATCCAGACAGCTACAGAGGAATTTCCCTTTTGGTTTATCAGATATAAAGTCATGTCAAGAATTCTGTACAGTCGTTGTAAAAATCAATTTGAATTGGAACTAAGAGAATACCAAAGAAGGTTTAGACTCTGGAGAAGCTGCCCAGAGGACAATCACTTTGAAATTGGTAATGGATCATTACAAAAGAAACAAACACAAGTCATAACCTTTGTAAATTTCAAGAAAGCTTATGATTGTCTCCAGAGATCTTCAGTGACGACGATCCTAAGAAATTTCGGACTTCATCCCAAATTAATAAAAATGATAAAATTTACCAAACACCAAAACTAAAGTAAAGTTCGGAGGAAAAACATCTGAGACATTAAGGATTAAAACAAGATTGAGGCAGGGTATGGTTTATAGCTGTTCCTTTTCAATGGTGCTCTGGTCCACGTGATGAGGGAGTGATACACAGAAAATCCTAAAAACATAAGAATTCTAACCAAGAAACATTAAATAAACTTGAATTGCTTCGGATTCGTAGATGTCCTAGCGTTACTAGCTAATACCAGTCAAGAAGCCGGAAATCAAATAAAAGCCTACAAAATAAAGCACAAAAAATAAGATTCCAGATATCGTTCGAAAAGACTGAGATAATGGTATCAGATCCACTGGTAGTCAACCACATAACAGTAAATACAAGGAATGTAAAAAAAATAGTGAAACAATTCAGATACCTGGGAGAAATTAGGGCATATACAATAACAGTGACGAGAAAGCTGTATGGGAAGGAAGAACTAATAAAATGGTAAAAGCTCTAAATACAATTAAAAATCTATAATTCGAAACTAAATTAAAACATTACAAGACGGCTGTTCTACCTGAAAAGTGAAATTCTTTTCAAAGTCACCCAGGGAAACAGAATCGACAAAATCCCAAAAGTAGAGACAAGAATAACTAGAACATAAATAAACCAGAAACATCAAAGAGATGATCAGTTGCGGATACTGGCAAATGAAGTGGTGTACCGCAAACTGGAGCCCATTATAGATACTGTACAGAAGAAAAGAATGTCTTTTTTTGGCGGAATTATCAGGACACCAGGTGCCGGATTATCAATAAATATCATAAAGAAACATGAAGCAACAAACAGGATGGATAAAGATGAAGAGCGACGAAAAAATTCAGAACCAATGAAAATGTACTGGGCAGTTCTGAAAGAGAATTTGTTAAAAAATGTGGCCATAAAAATGATTGAAGTGGTCCGATGAGGCCTTAAAAGCAGGAAAGAACAATAAACTGTAATAATCATACAAAAATTCCAAATGTATGTCAGGTATATAAAAGATTAATTTCTCACAACACTCAATGTAATTTTTTTCGGTATAAATATCTTTGCAAGTAATTCCATCTTTTGCGAGATTATGTCTTTCTTTAGTTATATCTAGTGTTATGCTGAGTATGAAAGAAAGATTAATTTTTTCACCAAACTTAACAATTTATAGTTGACACAAAATAAATAACGCATTTGTTGAGAAATTTTAAGAAATGAACGAATGTGTTCGTTCAAACCTAAACTGACCAATTCTACACACACCACAGAAAATTTCAGAAGAACCCAGGACGATAATGGAAACCGGAAATCCTCTGCCTATAGTGACATACAACCAGCACTTAACAGAGGGAGAAAAAGAAAATCTTTTCTTTTCTGTGAAATGAAGATTGTGATACCGAAATATTGGACAACAATGGTAAATTCAATTATATTTTTCAGCTGTTGTTAAATGTAACGATAAACTTTATTTTTCAGTTTTTAGTAAATGTAAGGATTTCTACTTGGCATAGAAATATATTACTTTCTTTGTATCTTCTGTATTTGCATGGGTAATATCCGTTTACGTCGCACGTGGTTTCGACATTCAGTTACCAACTGACCATGGCCAAAGAAATCGAAAGCTTGTTCGCGACCAAATCAATAATAGTTCGCTGAAGACGTGGAAAGACGTTCGTATTTAATATTGTTGTCCTCTTTTGTCAAGCACCGACGGATAATTCAGTTAAGGTTTCGGTCTCTCTTTTTTTTACATCAGTTGTACCAGTCTAGACTCACAATAACTTCAGTGCACCTGAGAAGCCTGTATATTGTCTTGGCCATCATAGACACCTCTGAATGCCTCTCACTATAGTAAATCCTCGCACGTATCATATTCCTTTCGTTGACAGCACTTCTTGGCTCCTCTTGCGCATTAAATGAATTTGACAGACTGCCGAGTGTTTGTAGCTAGATTCACGTTTTTCATGATCAGATTCACCACAATGTCCACAAACTGCTTTGTCTCCAGAATGAGATATTCACTCTGCAGTGGAGTATGCGCTGATATGAAACTTCCTGGCAGATTAAAACCGTGTGCCGGACCAGGACTTGAACTCGGGACCTTTGCCTTTCGCGGGCAAGTGATCTACCACATGAGCTACCCAAGCACGACTCACGCCCCGTCCTCACAGCTGTACTTTTGCCAGTACTTCGTCTCCTACTTTCCAAACTTTACAGAAGCTCTCCTGCGAACCATACAGAACTAGAACTCCTGAATGAAAGGATATTGCGGAGACATGGCTTAGCCACAGCCTAGGGGATGTTCCCAGAATTTTCACTCTGCAGTGTAGTGTGCGCTGATATGAAACTTCCTGGCAGATTAAAACTGTGTGCCGGACCGAGGCTCGAGCTCGCGACCTTTGCTTTCTCTGTTTGGCATAACTTTGCAATGTGCCCAATATCGCAGTATTTGTTACACCTTGACACTAAAATGTAATATTTGACAGAAACAAAGCCTTGAGTGTATATTCGCTTTGCTCTTAGCAGTAACTTTCGTACCCTTGCGCTTATTCAAAGATGTGATGAACGAAATTATCCCCTATGGACCCTGTAAACAAAAATCTAATGTCAGTTACATGACTAACTATATTTCCTCGGAGTCTTTCGCAGCGTCATGACTGAATAAAATTTTCTCGCTTTTAAAGTCACGTCAGCTCCAGTAAAATTCTCCAGATTTCGATGGCTAGCTCCGCCATCGTCATTAGGAATAAAAATACTGACTGCCAGGGCCGTTTTTTTTGTGATAGGTTAATGAACAGCGTGGATCTCGGTCTTACTGTCTTGGCGGAAGGGTAAAATTGTTCTGTCCTACAATGACATCATTCAGATGACATCAATGGAGTGCACATTGAAGGTGTGGCGGTGGGACTTATTTACTGTGTTAACTATTCTAATGGAAGCTGGTTAATCCACAGGCATAGAAAACCTGTACTAGATAATGAAGTTATAGAATATGATCTGTAACAGACCGCCTGATTTAAACCAGAATCATTTCATGCTCTTCCCTGTTCAGTATTGCTACTAGTTTCATGAGTGTTGGTGATTGGTTCCATAAACAGCCGCGTCTGTTTCATTTAAGGTACGTGTTGTTGGTAGGTATATTTTACTGTTTGCTTTCACATTGACCATTTGTTTGTCTGACTTCCTATTTAGTAACACATTTATCCGCAAGGTTGGGTTATTGTGTCAGAGTTTGAACAGATATAAAGAAAGAGTTTAGTTTGTGTGTGTCAAGGAATGTTAGGTTAGCCTTAGCACTGCCTTCTGCTTTCTTATATTGCTTGACACAAGAATGCCTAATTAGGCTGGCGACCGATATTAATATATATTGTTACAACCTGCTTTTGTACTGGGAGAACGTGTGTTCTTGACCCACTTGTTTACTGTTGGTGTTTCAGAAACAAATCCCAGTTTGATTGTTCTGATTCGATTAGGTTATCTCACAGTCATCTTTCTCAAAAATTCATCGCAGAGGTATTACGTTAGTATCTATTGCCGTTTAGAGGGAAGCAGTGTTACCGTTACGAGCTACATAGGTACCGATATTGGTTGTGTTAATATGGACGTCGCATGTCAAGCAGTCGTATCAAGACTGACATTTTATTAGTGGACGTAACAGGGCTCTCATTAGTCATGGTCTGAATCTGATTCCTTGAGGAACAGGGTGGTGGTGCCAGTGCCATGGAGTCGTGGTGCCAGTTTGGTGAAAGCCAGTGACCATGTCACGCAGGGCATCCACTTCGTCATAGAGATGCCTTGCCTTCTCTCAAATGGGGGTCTTTATAGTTAACATGTTTGTTTTCTCGTGGTGACTAACAAACCTTCTGAGAGGGAGCTGCATGCAGGCTCCACCAAAGCACTTTATTCTGCTGGCAATGAAGGATCTGCACCCAGGAGGCGCTAATCGTGGCCCATGCAGTGGAGCCATAGGTGAGGGAAGGGCGGAAAACCATCTGGTACAGTCAGAGCTTGGTTTCTAAATTCAGTTCCCTGCTGTTGAAGAATGGATATAACGCTTTTATCAGCATCTGTCCTTTTTGGGTGACGGTGGCGATGGATGGGGATCCATCCAGACACTTAGATGTTTGGTATCCGGGCACCATTGGACCCAGACGTCTGCAATAATGATGTTGTGGCAGATGATAGGGCGCATTTGGTGAAGTATACTGCCGTAGTTTTGCTGGCACTGAGGACAACCTTGTTTGAACAACGCGTCCTCCTGCATCTGGAGATGAGCAGTAAACTGGTCCGTGTTCTTGCTGGTTGTGTAGAGTGCCGTATCATCGGCGTATTGCACCAGGTGGCAATGAGGGATGTATGGAACATCATTAACATATACTGTACTTTGAAATGGATGGGAGACAACACAGAGCTTTGAGGGGTACCCATCGACATGTGACGTAAGTGCTAGTATTTTCCTTCCTGAGTAACCAAGAAGGTTCTATTGTTGAGAAATTTATCCACATCTGGGATGGTCGGTGTGTCAACATGTTGTGCACAATATTGTCCTGCCAAATCTTGTCACACATGTATGCAGGTTTAGAAAAACCACTGGCATCGACATGGTAGAGTTAAAGCCCTTACTGACATGTTCTGTAATCCTAACTTGGAGTTCGGACGCAGGTGGGAAGCGAACCCAAACTGTGGATTGCCCCAATCACTGTCAAAGACTGGGAAATGTAGTGAGGGATAAGAGATTCTAGGACCTTTGCCATGGTATTCAGAAGGTTAATGGGACTGTTGTTAGTAGGGATCATAGAATACTTCAATGGCTTGGGGATAACAATCAGCTTGACCTGCTTCCACTGTGTGTATGTGGTGGGGGGGGGGGGGGGGGGGGGAAGGCCAGTTGTGAGACAGCAGTTCGGGATGTTGGTAAATAACCAGGAGCCGACTACCCACACTTCCACTGAACTTCTGCTGGGGATATAAGGTGGGGGCAGTAAGGGGTGACCTTTGTCAGAAAGCGGTAATGGCCGCCAGAATACTGCAGAATACAGGACAGGCAATTGGTTCTGGGCCTCAAATGCATCGACTAGAGTTTCTACTACATGGAGGGCATCATAAGTTAAGCCATCCACCGTGGAGCACATTAGGGCTTGGGCAACAGCCCATTCTGATTTATGTTGGAGGAGAAAGGCGGACATCTTATCCTCCCATTGTTATGCTTTCCAATCGGCGTGGCGGTGGCAGAATTCATGTTGGAGACGCCTCTTGCAATGCTCATGCTTAGGGACTTGAAATTGCTTCCAACACCTGCTGTAGTAGTTCTTCTGGATTTTAATTCACGCAGTAGGTGAGAGAAAAGTCATCCAGCACGGTTCAGGCCCTTGTGACAATGAAAGTAGAGGCCTCCAGTACGTCCAGAATGTTTGTGGTGAGGTAATCAACAGCACTAACCAGATTTGTCACGTCGAGATTTTGCCGAGTTGTGTTGTTGAGGATCCTGGAAAACTTGTTACAACCCATGATGGTCAAGGTAGAATGGACATCTAAAGCCAGAGTGACATCAGTAATGTGTGGGAGCACAGGTCGTGGTCAGAGGCGAGTTTGTGGAGTGTTTCCAATGAAAACTGTACCACAATGTTATTGAAAATGGCCACATCCAGAACATCAGTCAGAGTGAGCTGGTATATGGGAGGGAGTGTGGAAGACATAGACAGACAGTGCTAGAGGGTTTTCCAGTTTAAGGAGGAGTCTGGTCTTGAGATTAGTAATGCGAAATGCCAAGATGGATGCTTGGTGTTGAGATCTGCCCTAACAATGAGTTTGTCAAGTGATGTAGATATACTGAGGTACACTTCAAGAAGTGGTAGGTTAGCGTACAAATACCCTGCAGCAAAAAGTAATAGTACCAATGCGGGTAGAAACAGTGACCCCTGTAGCCCCTATATGTTCTAGTGGTTAGAGAGCCTTGTGATTATGGACAGAGTCTTATGTAGCAACACTGCCATGCCCCAACCTCGGCGATGGAGTCAATCGGTGTGATAACAAACCATGCTGCAGAGATGAAAATCGTATGCGAGTTTCAGGCGGGTTTCTGAGACAAGTAAAATGTCCACATGGTGACTGAGAGGAAGGTGTCCAGGTCAGTTTTCATATGTTTAATGCCATAGAAGAAACTAGATCCCGATGGGGCTGTTGGATCTGCGGTGGGTGATTCGCCATTATAAGAAAATCAGGCTGAGCCCATCAACAAGCTCAATGACCTTTGTGAGCCTGTTCCCTGTTTAGCAAACAACAGCCCTGATGTGGGACTGCGTGAATAGAGAAACGAGCTGGAGGATCTCTCTCATATCGTCCAAGGAAGAAGCATCTGTGTCCACCACTTGGGGAATATCCCCGGTGGGCTGCTTGACCCTGTGGTGGTCAGGGGATGATATGGTGACTCGTGGAGAAAGAGCCACAATGGAGGGCTGTGGCACGTAACAGGTAGGCGTGGGAACAATGCAGACAGTCTGTTTGGTGGGCGTTGGTATTTGTCACAGGAGATGAATGAGCAGGAGTAGACTGAGCTGCGGCAGCGAACGTGGTCGTAGGGGATGGAGCCATAGGGGGCTCCTGTGTCACAGATTCCGCAGGAACCTGAGCCCTAGTGGTTGGATGGTCTTCGCTGTGGTTCCAGGATGGTGGGAGTGGCCGATTCGTCCTCAATGGTACCCAAACAGCAGGCGCATTTTCGTTTTCTGAGGCTGGGAGTTTGCACACATGCGAGCCGGCACTCTTGACACACCGAAAAGGCAGTGAGCAGTAGTTGCTGACGTGTCGCAAACGTAGACAGCTACAGCACATGGGGTGGGGGGGGGGGGGGGGGCTTGTGGCCTTCGTAAATTTCAGGTGCACAGGTTGATATCTGATTTGTTAACTGTGTTCCATGCCCTCTCTCCTAATAAGGGAGACAACATGGGTGGGTATAGGGATTAACTTTTGGTTCTCAGTGCCCCTCTTGTTGTATTGGTGGATCAAAAGGTCCAGGGACTTGAGATGGAGTAATTCATCCCTGACGTCTGTTTCCGTAAGTTCACAGGGAAGGTCTTTGATGACGATTTTTGTTTTTCTGTCGCCAGAAGTCTGATGAGTGCGATAGTCCCTAGCCCGTAACTTCACAAAGGTGGGGACTTGGCGATAATCGCCCTTTCTGTCAAGCAGGTGCTTGATATAGTCTTTCTCGTAAACTGTGCAATAAGGCACTGCAGTTCAGTGTTCAGTTTAATCTAGTTTGTGAGATTGTAAACCACATGGGATGGATCTTCTCCTTTTTTGATGGGTTCTGAGAATTGAGGTCGATAGGGGAACTTATGTCCTGCTCCGTGGGAGCAACAGGTGCGGCTGCTTCAGGTGTGGAAGCATCTGAATCCGAATCATGGTTGCTGCGATGCGCGCAAGTGGAAGATCGTATAGATTTTCGATCACGGGGTGGGTGGTGGGGGACTAATAGGGTTGGGCCAACGAGATGGTGTAGACGAATCAGCAGTCGATGGGGCAGATGAAATATACTAACGTCTGTCGCCTATAAATCCCCAATAGTACGGGACACGCACAAAAAACGACGGTGCCTTAGAAGGCGAATGACAAATCAACATCGACCCTGATGCTATTTCTACGAAACAACGCTGAGCAGAGCCCGTGACCTTAACGAACAACGCGCACATACTCGCAGGTGAGTACTGTCAGTTCACCTACCGGGGCGGGCTGGTAGCAGCATAAGCGATGCTCTTCAGCCGAGAGATTTTAAAAGTGTACGTGAGGACATTTAAAACAATAAAAAGGAGAAACGTGAGTGAGCATAGACATAAACAATGGGGAACATAATGGGAGAAAGAATACAGAAAAAGGGATAATTGTAAAGTGGAGATTAAAAATAAAAATATTTTACACAAAAAACCACAGACTATGGGTATTAATAGACACAAGTCCAAGTATGGCAGGAGCACAAGTTGCAGAACGTTCAAAATAGCCACGCGATGGGCGGAACAGCACGGGAAAACTACGGACAACAAAACTTTATACAAGTCGAGCACATGATTAGAAAGCACACAACTTGACGACATTGTAATACTGCACCGACACGAGAACTGAAAGGTAGACAACATCCTTCACAAAGCCCCAAAGAAAAATCTAATGGGCCTATGTCAGGACACCTTGGGGGACAGGGAATGGGTCTCCCTTTGCCAATCCAGCGACCAGGAAATGTGTCGTCCAAAGCCTTCCTAACGAACGAGGCGCAGCGTGGAGCGGCAGCTGCTGCAGCATGATCTCAAGTGGCAGTTCTTCGAACTGTGGAAATGAAAACTGTTTCAACATGACCAGATAAACAGTCAATGTTTTTGACGCCTCTACACAGAAAAACGGTTCCACCAGACCGTCATGAGGCAGCCACACCACACGATTGCCTTTGGACTGTCGCGCACAGTTTCCATGGTAAAATCGGGGTTCTCAGTGCCCCAGATCCTTACATTTTGTGTCCCTCACCTTTTTCAGATAGTCCTGGTCATCGCCGACGCGCCTCAGAACCACTTTTGCTAATACTTTGCGCTTCGGCCTGTCATCAGGTTGAATTGCATGTAGCAGCTGCACCTCACAGGCATGAAGCCACTGTACCTCGTGTAATACGTTGTGAACTGTGTTTGGTGGTAGCGGCAAGTGTCGTGATCCTTGACGGATTGATTTGGTTCGGCTCCGAATAAATGCCTTTGGCACCCGTTCCTCTTCTGCACCACTCGTGTTCGGATGTCCAGAAGCCGTCCTCTTCTTGAACCTCATGTGTCACTCTCTGATGCTCGAAAGTGAGGGTCGTGTCCTTCTGTGACTTGTCCGGAAGTCCCGCTGGACCTGGTTGTCATATTTGGCCTCTATCAACCATTCCACACTGTACTATTTGGTGGTGGTGCCCATTTTCGTTAACAACTAACACGGAAAAAAAAGAAACTGTAGGTGTGTGTGAATGCTACGCCGCAAATCTCACCTTTCTACATATCCCCATTTCTGAAATATACGTGATCAAAAATGTAAAGATCTTTTTGGAACGCCCTGTACATTGATAACCTCTGTACGCCTTAAATTAAATCACGCATTTAATTCTCTTTCTCTTTAGTGACACTTCCTAATGTGGTATCATCGGTATGTTGAAAACTGAGTGTTACTTTCAATCTTCAGTTGTCTCTTTGGTCTTTTGTGGTTGTTCGGCACCTTTCCAGTTTTGTTTGATTACCTTTAGTACGCATAAGCCGGCATTTCACAACTGCGTATGTGCTTTCGTACCTGTACTCAGGAGATGGAAGCTATAAAGCCAAACAGTCCGAGTACCTTCAGCTGTGATCTAATGGACGTAGTGAGTTTGGTTGATCTCGACTGGCACTGATGTCATTGACTTTCTTTGCCTGTGGTTCGCAATTATACCATTTCTGTTCGCCTAAGCGTTTATCAGACAGTCGAAAAAATAGCTTTGAGATTTGAGAGAATTTTTGTCGCTTTCACTGACATTCTATGATAATCTAGAATTAAACTACAAAATCTCACGCACTAAAATTTCCTGAAGTAGAATCGTTATAGCAGTAGTAGGAAATGGAGCAATCAAGGCGATAATGATAGTACACCTCGTGATTCAGCATCTGCATATGGTGTCCATAGGATATTACGCAGTGCGTAGCGGAAGGTAGTACCTACTATAACGAAGTTGCTCTGTTTATATTTGCAATGATGTATGGATCGAGAAAAAATGGATATTAGTATACTTCCTCATGCACCTAACAATATTACCGATTTTGCGTTGCTTTAAAAATTTACTAGACCAGGAACCAAACCTGGACACCTCATTTGGCTGATAATGACTTTCAGTTGAGCTACCCTCCCCCCCCCCCCCCCCCCCCCCCCGCCCCTCTTCTCCGATCCCACCTTAATTTGTTCTTCCGAAGGACTATTAAGTATTTATAGACAATTAGGAATTTGACTTAAATTCTTGTTACCAAATGCTGATTTAATGAACACTTTGAAGAGTCAGTGTGACCAACAACAAACAATCTCTAATAACCTTTATGTTCTGCCGTTAAATACCAATCTTCCTTCCCCTTAAAAATAAATAAACAAATAAAACTATGGAAACCCCACTAGAAACGCAGGCTTGAACATTAATGCAGATACTAGCCAAGCCTGCAAGCTATGCTGTTTCATTGCACCACGAACGGCATCTGCGTAGTGTACTCAATACGTTACAAGCGTTAGTTGTAGTCACAGCAGTGTTCGTAATTGTGAGTGCATTAAGTAGGAAATAAGTGAATTCGAACGTGGGTAGTTGAACTCCGTAACTTTTTCCTTTATAGGAACAGAATAATAACCGCGACCAGTCACAATGGAAGGTGATTTCAGTTAACACACATCGGTGTCGGACGTGTGCCCGTCTTCAGATGGTTTACGTTCATGTACATGTTTCCAGACTCTGTGTTGGAGGTCGCTGTTTAAACCAAAAACAAATACTGTGATGATGACTAAATAGACACAAATGACACGTTTGGAAGAGGCTAAGTGTCATGTTTTGCAAAATATTATAGTACTTACATTTGGCTGGTGTATCCATATCGTTTTCACAGTACATTTACCATGTTTTACCATTTTTTTAGACGTTAACTGTTTATTAGTCACCACGCTAATTACTGGACGTTCCATATTATGTCTTTGATAAATTAGTGGCACTTTAGATGTTTGTGACTTCGAAGCACATGCAGTCAAAACATCCAATGTGTTTACATCGGAAAACAGAGGTGATGGTCAAAGAGCTACAGAGTTGTTATACATACAGATACATAACAGAGATTAAAATTTATGAAAATGAACTTATTCCATGATTGTGGAACCGTACTGTCATTTATAATATAATAATGGGTGACAACTTACAAAGTTAAATAGCCATTGTCTTTGCTTGTTTTCAAAAAATTGCTAGTTAATAGGGCCATGCTTCACAGTTTTTATTTTTTAATATATTTAATTAAATATGTGTAGAATTACTTGTTTTGAAGGTTTACTTGTTCATT
Source organism: Schistocerca serialis cubense (assembly GCF_023864345.2). NCBI lineage: Eukaryota > Metazoa > Arthropoda > Insecta > Orthoptera > Acrididae > Schistocerca > Schistocerca serialis. Next base: position 338,567,457 of record NC_064642.1, read on the forward strand.
TAGAATTACGTGTGGTGATTTGGAACGAGGGATGTAAGCTTCGAGCTCTTCAAGAAGATTCATTTTCTTTCCTTTGCTGGCAGTGTGCGGTATATGCAGGTTGTCTTTAATAGCAGTGATGTTCTTTCAGATGTGTTGCAGAAGTGGATTTATCAAAATTATTTTGCTGGAAGGTATAATATAGCGAAACGTCTTCCTGTGTTGCCTGTGTAGAATTATGGGCAATTGTCACATTAAGTTTGCAAATGTCTAATGTTCTGTGACACTGGCTATTGGTCTTGTTGCAGTGAATGATGAGCTGTTGTAGCTTGTTGTCAGTGCTGAAGAATATTTTAATACCATTGTTACGGAGAAGTTCAGCTGCTTGGTATGAAGTTTTTCCTATAAAGGGAATGCCAACAATGTGTGTATTTGTTCCAGAGAATCCGATTTAGAAGGCATGAACTGTTTCTTTTTGATTTTGTTGTGAAGCTAATCAATTACATCTGTGTTTTACCCATTTCTGCGTGCAATTCCTGTGATAATGTTAATTTCTTTTTGTTCATGAAGAGGGCTGAGTGGGACATCGTGTATACGATGCAGCACAAATCTGAAGAATACCATTTTGTGTGTGTATTGGGTGACTGGAGGAGTTCGTTATGGCAACATCACTGGTGGCGGGTTTTCAGTACATTTGAAAGGCATGTTTGGTTTTACATTAGAGACTGCAAGATCAAGAAAATGGATTCCTTTATCTTCTTGATGTTCTACAGTGAAGTTAATGTAGTTCTGCACTTTACTGAGAGGATTTTAAAGTTTTTCACTCCCAGCAATTGTACCAATCTACAGAATAATGTTATCATAAACACAGCTTTTTCAATAAATTATTTCATCTTTAAATAAACATTCTGGCCGGAAGAATTGATTTTCTAAGTGAGTAAAGTAAATATCTGCAAGAATTCTTACCAAACTATTGTCCGTCGGAAGATGATCATCTCACTTGTAAATTTAGTTATGAAAAATGAAAAAGCGGTTCAGTGATGTCATATATCTCAGCCTTCGATAAAATTTTGTATTTTAAAGGGCTGTTTTTAATTATCTTTATTGTGTCTCGAATATGTCCGCTGAGTTACAATGCGGAAGGAACTGAGTACTGAAAATCGTGGGAGACGGTGACTGAAGACGAATGTGACGAAAAGTAAGAGAACTACTCATGCAAAAGTCTCTGTACAACTAAAGTCAACCTCACGAATCCAGTCAGCACCAAAACAATACCAAGGGAGCTCCACAAGCAGGGAATTTCAGGGCAGGTTCGAATTCCAAAATCACTCTTTAGTGACGCAGATGGCCGTAACAAGTAAACGTGGGGCTGAAGCCATAAAACCTGGACTGTGGAGCAATGCAAGAATGTCGTTTGGTCGGATGGTTCTTGTGGCACACTATTTTAAACTTCTGGTCAGTTTGACGTCCCAAGAGTGAAACGTGGCAGGGGTTCGTTGATGATTTGTCCAGCCATATCATGATATTCCATGGACTCCATGGTTACTCTGCTAGGTCGCATTACTTCCAAGGATTTTGTGACCATTTTACCTGATCAGTTCCATCCCATGTTCCCACTGGCGATGCAGTGTTGCAGGACGACAGAGTCCCTATTCACATCTAGTGACATCCGGGAGTGGTTTTGTGAGCACGAGGATGAAATGTTTCACCTCCCCTGGCTACAATAGTCACCAGATGTCGGTATTATTAATCCTTTGGAGTCTTCTTCGGAGATAAAGTGTGCGTGACCGCTATCCACCTCCAGTACCTGAACTTGTCACTGTTTTTCTGGAAGAATGTTATAAGAGTTCCCCGAAAACTGCATAGGGCCTGTATTTAAAATTTCACCTTTATTTAGGTATCTTCGGATTGGCTGACATTTGGTAGCGACGGGCATTTGGGTTACAGCACGTAAAATATCCTAGCATACAAATGCCCCCTGTCAAAGCTTTAAAAACACTATGCGGTGTCCTCATTATGGCATGTGGCGCAGTCCAGTGCAAACCAGGTGGGATCAGACCTACAATAAATCTTTACATCATAAACATGCCGCAGGTGTAGTGTACATTCTGGCCGTAAGTTGGTGTGTGCAGCCGGAATTTGCGTTGTCAGGCGGCTCATACTCCCTCCACAAGTCTGGCTCCGAAAACTGCAGTCATGGGATATGACCAGACTCTTCCCTTTCTCCATCTCGCCCCTCGCCATCGCATAGCTTAGGACCACACTGGGTGGCCTCTGTAGGCAGATCAGCTCATGCATGCCACTCTTCCCCTGCACCCCAGTGTAGCCTGCTGTCTGCCACATTACCACTCACCTCTCCTCGCCCATTTGTCTCCAAGTCTACGTGATGTTTACGGGCAGATGGTTTCGGCCTACAGTCTAAATTTTCACCTGCATCACTTAACACACCTGTTTGTGGTCTCTGCCACGTGCCTTTATGCATTCCTCCCTCCCCTCACCCATTCCCCATTATTGCCATTCCATTTGTCAACGGGAAATGTCGCAGATGGTAAACGGTGGCATTCTCAGTAATGTCCCTTCAGAAGCTGTGTGATTGAAACTATAATTTTCTTAAAATGATCTAAAATGAATAAAGTAGACTGTTTGCTAAAAACACCCTTTAATTGATTAAGTATGGAACAGAAGCTAAAAATCGAGCAGTTGGATGCACATGAACGAATAGATTTCTTAATGCCTCAACTCGACGGGAGCTTTCTGCAATGCATGGTTCTGCAAAACATTGTGTTTAACAGTGAGTGAAAAGAATGTATGTTTGTTATTTGGGGGTGAAGAACTGCAGACAACTGTCACTTATAAGGCTCTAAACTATTTAAGCCTCCTACTATCAATACTTCTTTGTCTCACTGAGCAGCACCAGGATATCATGTAAACCCCAAGAAATTTACACTGGATATATTGACAGTATTTTAATTACCTAATATAAAAACGTACATTGCAGTTGCTCACTGCAGTAGTCTTGATTATATTTTCATAAATATTATGTTCAAGAAACAAAAAGAAATTTAGATTGAGGTCATACTGACCTGTGCAAAAAACAATGAATAAATTTTAATGTGTTACAAATATAAAACTAAGAAAAACATCATTGGATACAATAGACTCAGAGAAAGAAACGCACATATTTTGAAAAAAAAAGGTTTCAAAAAAATAAAGACATGTAGTCATATTGACCTCTGTGGTACTAACAAAGGTACAATAATACCTGACTCTAACAATGGGTGCAAAAAGAAGCAGGAAATAATATCTTCATTGTTGCAGGTGTTTCGTATAAAAGTTGTTCAACACAATACTCATCATTCTACTTTCATAAATGTTACACTCAAGAAACAAACAAACATTTTAAGTTGGGATCGTGCTGACTACTCAGTGCAAAAACCATGAACAAATTTTATTAATTGTAAATATGAAAATCAACGAAACGTCATTGGGAACAATTGACTCAGAGGGAGAATTTCATATTGTTTGAAAATAATAATTTTGAAAACAAAGGCGATATATAGTGTCTCTCACCCCTCCCCTCCCCCCAATAAAAAAAAAGAAAAACCGCGGGAAACTTTAGGGACAGGCTCCTTACATCAGAACAAGAAAAAAATGTATCGTAAATCAGTGCTCTAAAGCGAATACCTTAAGAGATATGGGCAGCTGTTCATCTTTGATACTATGAAACATAGGTCTTCTATTGCAAGCACTTTGTTTTTCATATTTTGATAGGAGGTAGTACGGGTGGAAACAAGAAATAATCTCTGGTAAACATCGGCTGTAAAATGCATACCTTAAGCGCTATGAGCACTTGTTCAGTAGAAGACATGTGTTTGGCATTAGTGTAGATGAACAAGTGCTCATGTGTGTGATGTCCTTAGGTTAGTTAGGTTTAAGTAGTTATAAGTTTAGCGGGCTGATGACCTCAGATGTTAAGTCCCATAGTGTTCAGAGCCATTTGAACCATAAAGCTTCAAACTTTCTCATCTGGGGAGAGATTCAGCGACATTACTCGCCAAGGTCGGGTTTGCTGAGCACGAAGAAAAACAGTAGAAACTCTAGCCTTGTGCGGTTCACTATCTTGCTGAAATGGAAGCCCAGGGTGCCTTGCCGTGAAGAGCAACATAATGCGGCATAAACTGCAATTGAGGTACCTCTGCGTTGTAAGGGTGCCTCAAATGAAAACCAAAGGAGCCCTGCTATGAAAGGAAATGCCATGTCGGACCATCACTCCTGGCTGTCCGACCGTATGGCAGGCGATGATCAGTTTGGTATCCAGCACTGTCTGGGACGTCTAAAGACACGTCATCGCTGGTTATCGGTGCTCATAGCGAAGCGAGACAGATTGCTGAGGACTGTTCTACTCCAATCAATGAGATTCCAGGCCTAAGACTACTGTCGCCAGCCATACGGCAAGCGCCAGGAGTGATGATCTGGGATGCCATTCTTTTCATAGCAGGAGACCTTTGGTTCTCATCTGCGGCATCGTTTCGGCACAGCGGTAAATCGACGCCCGTTTTTGATACCAAGCCATACTGAACTTTTATTTCAGGCAGAGATTCTACCGGTTATCTTCGTGATTTCCAAACCCTATCTCAACCAAATAGATCGCCGGATTTCTCCCCAACTGAGAATGCTTGGAGCATTGTGGGTAGGATCGTCCAAGCAGTTCGGGATTTTGACGGTCTGAAGAGTCAATAGGACAGAATTTGGAACGATACCCCTCAGGAGGATATCCAACACGTCTATCAATCAGTGTCTATCCGACTAACTGCTTGCGTAAGGACCAAAGATGCACCAACGCGTTATTGACTAGCTCAGTCTGTGAAGCTCTTTCCCTCTAAGGAACCATACATTTTTTCTGAAATTGTAATGATTTCAAAAATGGTTCAAATGGCTCTGAGCACTATGAGACTTAACTGCTGAGGTCATCAGTCCCCTAGAACTTAGAACTACTTAAACCTAACTAACCTAAGGACATCACACACATCCATGCCCGAGGCAGGATTCGAACCTGCGACCGTAGTGGTCGCGCGGCTCCAGACTGTAACACCTAGAACCGCTCGGCCACTCCGGCCGGCTGTAATGCTTTGTTTGACTGTACATGTACATCACATCTGCGGGATTCTGTCCCTTTCGGATAATACCTTCGTGGTGGGTCGTTTTTTATCGTAGACTCTGCATGCAGATTCAGAAACAGTATGACAGTCATCACGTAACTTCTCTCATTTTCTGCCGTTATTCGTTAAGAAATGCTTTTGCATGAGACCGCGAGCGGCACTCAAAGCAAATTTAATGCTCTAAACTGCGGTTCTGCGGTTAAAAGAGTTCATTCACGGCAGCTCTCTGAGCATCCACCCGCGGCCGCTGCGCCTTTGGGCGACACACACTCGCGCGTCGAGTCGCCTGTGTTGTGGTACGACGGGACGGCGCTTTTCGCCGTTGCTGACGACACGGAGACAGGCCCAGTGGCCACTGGCGGCTGCCTACCCCCTTCACCGTCCCCCTTTTTTCCTGCACGCCGCTTAAAATCCGCGCGTGTAATGGCGCCGGGCTGCGATGCGGATTCTCCGCTTCCGGCGGCGCCTCTTAATTCGGCCTAATTAAAAAGCCGGAATGTCCCGGTAATGGGGGCTGCGCCGGCGGGGCTTTTGTAGCAAGGGAGCGCCGACGCCACGGCGGATAGTAAAAGCTTTAAAGAGTACGGTCTGGGGCCGGCCTGGATTATTTAGAGGCTCTTGGAAAACTCCTCTCGGCTGCGCTCTCTTTATAAAAAGTCCGCCCTCTAAAATATTGAAACGTTAAAGCAACGCGCGAGGCGAAACGCGGGACAAAGCTCCGGGCTCAGCGCCTGCATCCCGTCGAGTGTTTCCTCCACTCCTCTGGATTTCTTTTTTTTATTTTTTTTTTCATCGCTTTTTCCTTTTTTCTGCTCCCCTTCCTCCACTTAAACACCGCTTTTACGAGTAACGTCCCTGCTGGCTTCGAGGATGTCCTCCATGCTCTCTGCGGTACGGCGGAGATGGAGCCCGCGTACGGAAACACACCGCTGACGCAGCACCACCACCTGAGCTGACTGGCAAGACCAAAAATGTTCTGTGGGGGCGGTAATAGTAGTATGAGGAGCAGGATCTTTAGTGGACATCAAACCTCCTGCTGCCTATGAATTTACCTTCAGAGAAGCGTCAGGGTTCAAACCTTGGAAAGACCGTTATCTGCATTAGATCACCATACGTTACAGTTATTTAGGTCAACTATGAATAACCTAAGGGAATAATAATAACTATCAAAAATGACAGGAGTCTACTGGGGCACTTCTGTATGTGGCACCAGAATATGATTCTATAAACGATGTATGTCTTTGATAGGCTTTATATAGCTGACTCCATAAGACAGCAGAACCAGAGATACTGCTAGTGTTGCCGCAAGAGAGCCCTTGACGCACGGTTGTAGGTAGCTGTCTGTGAGGGAAAGACGATGGAGTAGGCAGTTTTTGTGATGTGCTGTTTGAAGCCACCAAGTGTTAGATTAATTTAGGTGTGTCAGTATTGTTAAATTTGGAAGCAGAAGTCTTCAAGATAAAGATGTTAAATAATTATGAGTTTTGTTTTTGCCAGCGCGTTAATATAGATGAGTTGGCTGATTATTTGTGATAGTTAAGTAAACCCAGAATGTAGATAAACCGTTTTGATAAAAAGTCTAGTTACATATTTCACTTTGTAAGCTTTCTAAGATTTGTTAACAGAGCTATATTTAATTTGATGATTTACATTTATGTTGGATTAATGACGTTAGATAATACTTGCTGTTTAAATTTCATTGTTTGTGAACCAATTGCGAGTAATGTAACTTTAATCGTCAGATGTTTTTGAAAAGACAAACTTAACTTGCAATATAATTTTGCTAAAGAGAAAAGTCGGCGTTAGTAATTCACCACAATCAGTGGCCCCTCCCTGCCCAGGTTATATATTTCTTAAGGAAGTTGGATCTTCTCTAATATTCTCGTTTATCAGCCAAAAGAATTTCATGTGCATTTCAAAGTATTAAGGACAGCATTGCACACTGCTGAGCATATAGCAAGCATATTTATATTCTTGTGAGAGACCAGAATATATCACGTTCCACCGTTGCTGTTCTAGAGGTACGACAATTTAATTTATTTGTTATGTGCATAGGGACCAAAGTTATTAGTTTTAAACAGGGCCATAGGATTCAGAGCCTAAGGTGCTGAATGTATTTTGCAGTGACTGTATTTCTTTATTGGTATTGGGAGTTGGATTGCCCAATCGATTCGTGTAAAATTTTGCTAACAGTAACACAGAGTAAGCACACCACTTGCACGTACAACACGCTACACGACAATTCGACTTTTGTATCCATTCCACAGTTCACAGATTCATTCAACGTAATCGTGGAGTTTATTATATCATTTTTTAAAGTACGTCACAAAAATTAAAAATACGAAAGACACAAAATAATGAGAAAGATTATATACTGCTCTAGAAAGGGGCATAGAAGGTTAAGCAATATTCCACAGGAATTCGTATTTCACAAATGGAAAGATAGATTACCTTAGCAAGGAAACTAGGAGTGTATTTCTTGTCTAGTGTATTTCTTGTTCCTACTAGTGATACACAATAAAAATTTAAGGGGATGAAATTCCAGTGCTGAACTCCGCCACTGCATGAGAGAGACCTTCCAGTCGGATAGCAGAAAGACTTAGGAAGCCTTGAAACGGAATGGCGAGCGTACTTAACAACGAGCAAACTAAATGCAACGATGATTCGTAGCAAGGAAAGAAATTGGCCAGATGCGAGTTGTTGCCCTCTGACGGTTCCGAACGAATTTAGTTATTTATGTAGACAGTACATCGTTCCTGGAATGGAGAATCTTGGCGATTTTTGCCTCTTATCGACATTGATAATGGCAAGATGTCGGTCCCAGAAAATCCAAAGACTTCAGAGAATGTTTTCATCTTAAGTTTGAAGTCAGATAACAAATGAAAAAGGAAATTTTTTTGTATGTTATAGTTACAAACATAAAATTTCCGGATTTTTTCCTATATTTTTAATGTGAAACCTTGCTTCTTGCCAAAATTCATTATACTAGGTCAACAGAAAGTGCCCTACAAGTTTTTATGAGAGATATTGCGAGTATCAAAATATGTGACATAAATGGCCGTATCTTTTGATTGCATTGATTTAGAAGCTGACATTTACTACGCTATCAAGTGACCTTAGACCTGTGAAATAAATTTCAACCTGATACGTGTCCGTTCCTGAGAAAAAAGGTTTTCCGCAGGAGCACTGATAGGCAATCGGACAACAAATGACAAAAAAATCTGTGTGTGTCATGTAATTAGAAATTAATAATTTACCGATTCTTTTTCCTCACCTTGTAATGGTACTTGAATTACGTAACCATTACGGCACCTCAACTCAGCCTCTCGATACCAGCGATATTCTACTGTGTTCCTGTTAACTACTTAGCATATTTCTGAGTCAACATTCAGATTTGATTTCATTAACGTAGAGGTACTTTGATACATCGATACGTTTGTGTTCTTTCTTTTGTCACTATGATCTTTGACGTGCTTGTAACTCTGATTTTTGGGCGCGTAAGCGATAGTTAGTTGTTAGAGAGTCGGACCTTGAAAAAGTCAGGTCTTGGACGTCATGTTGCAAGGCGCATATTGAAGTCAGCTTATAAAATGTGAACTTTAACAGTGACTGTGAGGAAGATGTTTTCAAGTATGTTTTGTATTGTGAAGTGATGTTTTGTGTGTTACGTGATATTGCAACAAAAACAATAAAAAGGAAGTGTAAGTTAAATTCGGAGTGCTGATTTTTTTTTTTTTTTACATCGCTATTGTGCTGACTTTGAAAGGTTTAATCTTATAGAATGGTTTGTGAAGCGCATCTACAAAACTTTTGAATATAGCAGAATAAAACCTAGGCCTTTTTGCATCCGAGCTTGGAATCATCACCACCTGGATTTTCGGCGATTGAGCCATGATTTTACAACGAGACCAGCGTGGGAAACACGAAAAGATGAGTGCCTAGTTTATTCATTATTACATGAAATGACTTTATTAACTGTGCTCTAATGACACCTGCCACAAAATAACTTAGTTGTTGCCCGAAAAGGCAGTATTTAGCAGCGTGAGCAACACCACAATCATTATTAAATTTTGACCTTTGTTGTGGTAGGGTTGTTAGAACCTGTGCTGTGAAACCTTGCTTCTTGCCAAATTTCATTATTCCAGGTCAAAAGGAAGTGTCCTATAGGTTTGGAATAGTGAGTTTGCAAGTATCAAAATATGTGACATGAATGGCCTTCTCTTTTGAATTCATTGACGAATAAGATTCAATTTTTTATATCGCCAAGGGACTTTAGATTTTAGTATATAGCATAAATTTCAATATGATGTGCGAATACGTCCCTAAGAAAAAAGGTTTTTAACAATCGGACAGACGGACAGACACGAACAACAAAGTAATCCTATAACACAATGGTAGTTTACTTGGTCCCTATCGCCCACTGGTGGGCGTTCCGGATTTCATGGTGGGCATCAGGCGGTGGTGAGTTTAAAAACATTTTGAGCAGTTGTTTTATGAAATAATGTTGAAATGAAGTACTTGTAAGTAGTTATTATTATATGCTTTACTTGCCGTATCTGTGTCATATAAATTTGATATATTTACGTCCCAAATTGATAAATCACCGTTATTGTGGAATCGGTGGGTGATTAGAAAATTTTGCTAGTAAAGGAGATGGAAAAGTGGGCGTTAGGTGAAAATGGTTGACCACCCCTGCTATAAGGGTTGCATTTTTACGGACTGAGTTACGAAACACTAAAAACGAGTCAATTGCGTCAAATTGGAAACGACACAGTTGTGAAAGTGATTAAAGTATTGTCCAATCACGGAAACAAGATTCAACAGGATAACAGAATAAGAAAAGAAACGAAAATCAATTGGCACTAGCGAAGAATGTTTTCTTCAATAATAGAGCTCTTTTGATATCAAATATTGATGTGAAAATGGGGAAGAAGTTCCTGAAGATATACGAATGTCGTACAGCGTCCTGCAGATATGAAACTTGGACCATTGGAAATCCGATGAAGAAGAAACTGTAAGGATCTGATATATGGCGCTGTCGAAAATGCTAAAAATTGCCAGATAACGATCGATTATGCAGCAGAGTTTGTTTTGCATCATCGTTGGCCAGCTATCGAAACTTAACCTTCATACATTTTTTGCGTCGAAAGTATCTTCTGTCAGCGGTCTTCCTATATGGCTTTAGCAGTTCCTGCATTCCAGTCCTTCCTGAGTCTACCTCTTTTTGGCAATTCATCAAGATCTCCACGTCCACACTTTATGAAGCATTGTTACCAGACATACGTCTCAAATAACCGTATCATTCGAGTTGTTTGCTTTCTACACGCTGCATCAGTTTGAATTTGCGAGCGGACTTCGGAAAGTAAGTTACAGATTATTATGACAGGCCAAGTAGTGGATCCGACACTCCACTTCAAAGTGCCAAAGGTAGATGAGTATATTTCAACATAGACACCAAGTCTCTGCGAACAAGAGCAGCAACGTTCTATAAAACATTCAATCCACTGACTGTAGAAATTCGCGTCTTGGTCAACGTACCATTCGACAACCGTTGTGCGGATGTCCTCATCGTCGAAAGATCTGCAATTGATGCAAATCAGTTCCTCGACTGACTGGTTCGTGTCGTCTGTCGTTAATGTCGATTATCTACCTTCCCGACCAGCATTATACACGTCCGTGCGGTCAAATTGTATCATTTCACCATGGATTAGATTAGATTGGATTCACTTTTCGTCCCATAGACCCAAAAATTAGATGATTTTCGTGTGTGAAACACGTCAAAATGAGTAACATGGAAAACATAAAACATTTGAATATAATGCTTACTGCCCAGATCATTTTTCAGGATATTGTCAAAATAGGTAAATACATTACAGTAAACTGGAACTGCTAATATTTACAGCATTAATACAGTGTCAGAATAAAATGTAGTTATGCACTTTTAATCAACTTTTCATACACAAAGTCCAGTCAAAACTGAAATCGAACAGGCATTCTTATTTACGTTGGTCTAACAGTCTCTTTTAAGATATTCGTCTATAGAGCAGAAGGAGTTTCCTACCAAAAAGTCTTTCAAACTCTGTTTAAACTTTATTTGAAACCAAGTTTTTAATGATTACTGGAAATTTATTGAAAATGTGTGTTCCTGAATACTAGATCCCTTTTTGGGCCTAGGTAAGTGATTTTAGGTCTTTATGTAGATTTTTCTTATACCTAGTATTGGTGCTATGTATTGAGCTATATTACTTGCAACAAATTTCATTAAGGAACAAATATACTGAGAAGCAGTGGTTAGAATACAGAGTTCCTTGAACAGGTTTCTGCTTGATGTTCTTGGATTTACACCACAATGCTTTTGCTTGCTAAAAATTTTTGCTCGGTTTGATCTGATACCCCAGAATATGATCCTTTATGCATAATAGAATGAAAGTAAGCAAAGTAAGCAAGGTTTTTAAATTTGTGTCTGCTACATCTCACATCATTCTCACTGCAGATACAGACGTGTTTAGGCGCTTCAGCAATTCTGCAGTGTGTCCTTTCCAACTAAATTCATAATTACGTTGTAATCCCAGAAATTTAGCACTGTCAGCCTCTTCGATCTGCATGTCTTCATATGTTATACACATGCCGGAAGGAAATATCTTACATGTTATGAACTGCACGTAGTGGATGTTTACAAAGTCTAGTGACAGTGAACTAGCTGTAACCATTTATTAATGTCAGTGAAAATTTGATTAGCAGCCATTTCAAAATCTGTACTTAACTTGCTACTGCAAACAAACTAACTTTGCATCTGGCAACATAACAGACGAGAGGTCTTTAATGTACGCAAGAAAAAGCAACGCTCTCAACATGGAACCTTGAGGAACACCACATGTAATTAATTCCCAATCAGATGCTTACTGTGCAGGTATTTCCCAACGACATCCTTCGTTTCCTGTTAGTTAGATAAGACTCAAACCATTTCCCAGCACCGCCGGTTTTACGTAAGAAAATGCTGTGATTCACACAGTGAAAGGATTCTGACAGGTCGCAGAAATGCAAGTAGCCTCTAATCTGTTACTGAATTAAGTACATCTCATTGTACATGTAAAAAGTATTCTCTATATCAGAACCCTTAAGAACTGCGACTAGGAAGATATATTATTTGCAGACAGACACTTGAACACAACCTTTTCAAATATTTTTGAAAAAGTTGGCAGAAATGAGAATGATCGATGCAAGATTTCATTTAGTCCATATATCTACAGAATTTCGTGGTGAATCTGTGTGAAAATTAGACGCTCAGCAAACATGAATCGTCCTGTCCCGAGTACTTTAACCTTGGGATACATTTCCAACCGCCGAATCATTTCACTCCCACGCTCTCACGCACCTGCTATAATCGTACTGCAGCAGAACTGTGTTTGCAACAAACCCAGGACATGCGCCACTCTTGTTGCGCAATGGCCTAGCGTGGCACGACATGAGTAACTTACAATTTGAAATCCTCTGGTATTTTCGTCGTTCGTTTGATGTCTTCATTCCTTACCCCGCGGATCATTGTTGTTCTGCAACAATTTCTCCTGTATATAATTTCCATAGCTTAGAGTGTATCTTTCATTTTCTTTACCAGTGTCCACACTTTTGTCTATGATCCACACATCAGTCCGATTCTAAGCCCCATTATAGATTTCCTGAAAGTTCTTTTGATTCTTAGCATTGAAAATATTTCAGAGGTTTCGGTCTTACTTTCCATACGACACATTAACACGCTTGGACGGCTTTTAATTCCGATCGATAACGCTGATCAACATATACATCTCACAAATGGGAGACTGATCACCTGACAGTTGGTTGCTCAAATCCCATACAGTCACAGAACAGCAAAACTGTTATTTTATGGCGAATGTTCAAAACAGTGTATGTGTATGTGGACTGGTTTCTGAATGAACGGGATTTGACGGTCGAAGACTTTCAGTGTAAATTTCGTGAAAGGTACAGAGGATGAACAAATAGCTCAATCTCTGGTATTGATATGAATGTGACAACTTACTGCGTAATAAAGAACTTCGTAGTATAGTCGTCTATGGAAACAGAGCAGAAGAGAAGATAGTGAGAATTGGAAGGAAAATCAGCATTGGCCGTATTTTCTTGTTTTATTGTCAGCAAAATCGATTTTCGCTCACTTACTGACCATCCTCAGTGCTGTAATATACAATTAAAATAAGTTTTATGTGATCGCTCTAAGCTTGTGGTTATAGCTTGATACCAGTGCCTACCAATTTTAATTGTATATTACAGCACTGAGGATGGTCAGTAAGTGACCGAAAATCGATTTTGCTGACAATAAAACAATAAAATACGGCCAATGCTGATTTTCCTTCCAATTCTATCCACTATTTGGTCGTGGTGCACAACACGCCATGGAGTCGCCAATCAATAGTGAGAATTAGCTGAGTTGACTGGCCATAGTTTTCTCAACTTTTCAACACACTACTGTAAATGAGTCATTCGTTTCCAAAGCTCTGTATTTTCCTAAGTACAACATGTACAAATACGACTAATGCATGAATAGAACTGAAACTCACCCAGTTTTGATTGTGCCCATCAATTGACGTTAGCATTGCATTGACAAAATAGCGACATATCAAAAAAGAGTATTTGTGTGTTGGAATACACGAGACGTTTACCTGTCACAACACTGGAGGAATTGCACTGAAGAGCCAAAGAAACTGGTACACCTGCCTATTATCACGTAGGGTCTCCGCGAGCACGCACAAGTGCCGCACCACGCCGTGGAATGGACTCGACTGATGTCTGAAGTAGTGCCGGAAGGAACTGACACCATGAATCCTACAGGGCTGTCTATAAATCCGTAAGAGTACGAGGGGTGGAGATCTCTTCAGAACAGGACATTGCAAGGCATCCCAAACATGCTCAATAATGTTCAGGTCTTAAGAGTTTGGTGGTCAGCGGAAGTGTTTAAACTCAGAAAAGTGTTCTGGAACCACTGTGTAGCAATTATGGACGTTTGGGGCGTCCTGCTGGAATTGTCCAGTCGTCGGAATGCACAGTGGACATGAATGAATGCAGGGGATCAGACAGGATGCTTACATACGTGCCACCTGTCAGAGTCGTATCTAAAAGTGTCAGGTGTCCCATATAAACTGCACAGCCCCACACCACTACAGAGCCTCCACCCCTTAAACTGTCTCCTGCTGAGATGCAGGTTCCATGGATTCATGAGGTTCTCTCCATACCCGTACACATCCATCCGCTCGGTACAATTTTAAACGAGACTTATCCGACCAGGCAACATGTTTCCAGTCATCACCACTCCAATGTCGGTGTTGACAGGCACAGGCGAGGCGTAAAGCTTTGTGTCGTGCAGTCATCAAGGATACACGACTGATACTTCGGCTCCGAAGCCCATATCTATAATGTTTCGTTGAATGGTTCGAGCGCTGACACTTGTTGATGGCCCAGCATTGGAATCTGCAGCTATTTGCGGAAGGATTGCACTTCTGTCACATTCTCTTCAGTCGTCGTTGGTCCCGTTGTTGCAGGACCTATTTCCGGCCGCTGCGATGTCGGAGATTTGATGTTTTACCGGATTCCTGATATTCGCGGTACACTCTTGAATTGGTCGTAAGGGAAAAACCCCACTTCACCACTACCTCGGAGATATGTGTCCTATCGCTCGTGCGCCGTCTATAACACCACGTTGAAACTAACCTGCTATTGTAGCAGCAGTAACCGACCTAACAACTACGCCAGACACTTGTCTTATACAGGCGTTGCCAGCCGCAGTGCCATCTTCTGCAATATGTGATGACCAGTATCCGGACACCCTCAAAAACATATGTTTTTCATATCAGGTGCATTGTGCTGCCACCTGCTGCCAGGTACTCCATATCAGCGACCTCAGTTGACATCGTGAGAGAACAGAATGGGGCGCTCCGCCGAACTGACGGACTTTGAACGTGGTCGGGTGGTTGGGTGTCACTTGCGTCATACGTCTGTACGCGAGATTTCCACACTCCTAAACATCCCTAGGTCCACTGTTTCCGATGTCATGTGACATGTTACACATAATCCTAAATGTGTAACTTCCTCTCGTGGAAATGGCGCAGAGAAAACATTGATAGTATTTCATGGCACGTGCAACAACAAAGACAGACTGCAGGCAGGTAATTTTATGCTATGAGAGATAGCAGCAGTAGACGGGAGGGGAGGGTCAGAAAAGGGACAGAGAGAGGGAGGTGATAAAATACAAGTAATACCCATAGTCTCACAGAACTCTGTAATGTGGGCAGCCATACCCGTTAGCCTTCATAATCAACGGAAGTTAAATGAACTGCAAGATAACTGTAATTGGCGATTTCTTTATTGTCATAACTGTTTTCACTGCATTAAAACAGCATCATCAGTTGAACTACATAGGAAGGAAAGGACCCCTTGTAATATATGTGATCAACATACTACAAGAACCTTCTTAAAAATTATTTTTAAAAAATTTAAATTTTTCCAAGAATTTTGAAGAATAAATTTTAAATTTTTTTTACAGAGCTTATGTAAAGTATTTAAACAGGCAGAAAAAATGAAAATTAAAACGTACTTACAACACTGTCACATTAGCATACCAAGACACCACGAAAAAACAAACCCCTAAAGAGGCCATGTCGTCAAAATAAATAAAACAAGACATAAGGACGAATAGCAAAGAGGAGCATTACATGGAAAAAGCACGCATTTAAGCACAGTGTGTGAAAAATTAACACATAAATAAGAAAATATCAAACTGGTATCTCACAAAGTCCTGTTTTATTTATCTCGACAGCTTCCCCTCTTCATAGGTTTGATTTTTGACTACGAATTTTTGTGCCAGTCTAAATGATTTACATAAGATCTACAAAAATATTTTCAAAAATTTGTCTCGAAAATTCTCTGAAAAATTTAAAAGTTTTAAATTGTTTTTAAAACATTCTTAAAGTATTTAGATCTTATATTTTACATGGGATCGTTCCTCCTTATTTAGTTTTCCAGAGAGTTCTGTTTTAACGCTGTAAAACCGGCTTTGATAATAAAGAAATCGCCGATTACAACTGTCTTGCGGTTCATTTTACTTCCATTCATTATGAATAATCAATGTAGAAAAGAAAGCAGTCTAACTAAGGAATGACAAGAGACAGAAGTTTAACTGGATGAATATGTGAGCATGTGCTTTTCAGCTTCGCAAAGGGAAGCTGACCGTATACGTGGGGAGACGTTATGAGGTTGAAAAATGAAGCTGCTTCAAATTCGTCTTAAAGAGTAACTGTCAACTGAATTGTGAGCAGAGTGCAGCGTAGCTTGTTCCAGAGGTGGACTGCAGCATGATTACTGTATCATAAGTACCCTCCGCCCCAAACAGTTAGGTGACTTGCCGGATGTGTACGTAAAAGCTGTTGCGATGAGGTGTCACAGATGTTCGTAAGTCACAGATTGTGAACACTGCGGTACTTTCAAGTGTACACCTGGTGACGCAGTTGCGGCGCAGCCTGCCAGAAATTGGTCCTCGGGGAATCCCAGCAGTCTCAGGAAACGCGCGGGGCTGCGCTGCGATGCTAGAGTGCGACGCCGCCCGACGAATCGCACCGCCTTCTCTAGTCGCCGGTCCGACCGCCGGCACGTCGCACATCGCAGCAATTCTCGCCGCTGTCTAGCGACGGGGGCGCCCGCGGGAAAAATTCTTGAGCCGACTCGAGGCGCGCGCCGCGGTGCTTTCTCACTGTCCCATTTGCCAGTCCACTTTATTTTCGGAGCCTGCAGGGGACGGGAAAGAATATATATAGGGCTCTTCGAGTCGGAGTAGTAAATTTGGCGCGCATGTTTAATTTCCCACCTGGAGCATTAATCTCCGGCGCGCCGGCGAGACGGAGATGGAGCTTAAGGGAGTCATCCCTCTGCCGGCTCGGGCCCCCGCGGCGCCCCGCTATTTATCGCGGCGTTTCCCCCATCTTCTTCACTTACAGCCACCTAAATTGGCTGCGCCCTGGAGACGAGGTGTCCTGCCAGGACGCGGCGAGAAACCTGTGGCGAGGCGGGGTTCACCAGGGAACTTCACGAGCGGGTCACGACAGCCGACGTTAAGGTATCCCTCCTGGAAGCCGCTGCTTTCTTGAATACGTTGCACATGCCGTGTTTACCTCTCTTGCTAGGTCACTTTGCACGATTCCACTTGCAAATGCAACAACATGGATAGTGGACGCCTCCTGTTAACATTTCAATTGTTTAACATTCAGTTCACAGTACTTCATGTCATGACTGAATGACTTCATAATGTTTCAAATTACATGGTAAACATAGAGACAGTGAAATAAATGGAAAACTCAATAATTCCGAAATTGTCTAATGTGTTTCTAGTAGCGTTTTTATTATATCAATGTGGATTTCGAAATCACATACTCATCTTCAGAGCATCACTTCTTATGTAAGGAACTTCATTGTGGCGTTACTAAACAGATACGCTTATTTATGGGGGTTGTAGCGGATTCTTAACTGCCATCTACGAGGTTGTGGTGGAATATACTAGTGTACAGAATTAAAGAAGAATATATGTAGATTTTTCTTAAACGTATAGTTTATTGAGGAATTTTGTTGGTATCGTTTACATAGAATGAAACAATGAAGTCTCTCGCACGTATTTACTCAGTTATTTCAACATACGCAGTTTTCAAAGATGACTTTACAAGTTTCAAAGAATATGAAGAACGTAAACGATATTTTAGTTGAACAAAGAACACACATTGTAATCTTCAAATTTTTTGCTTGCATATTTTACAGAAAAGTTGTATAATTTGAGTTTGTGAATAGTTAAAATTAAGTATGAACATTACTATTACAGATTACGAAACAAATGCGAATTACTAAACAATTATGTGGCTTCCATAAACCAATAAATGCTAGTATATTGTGCAGGAATACGATGTGCAAAACGTTATTTTCAGAATATGCAGTAACTGTTTATCAATATGGTAAGTTGACAAAGTTTGCCACTGTATATATCGTTTAAACTAACTGATAAAAGTGGAAATTAAGGTACAGGAAATACTCAAAGTAGCTACCAAGCGAGGTGGTATAGCAGTTAGCCAGTAGACCCGCATTTGGGAGGGTAGCGAGTAATTTTTTTTCTTTTATTAAAAAGGGGCTGCTGAGGGTCCAACTTCAGGAAGAGTTTGATTAGTCAGTCGCACATTTTCTCTTTGGTTCATTCACACGGTGGAACAGTCTGCTGTGCTCCTAGACTGACTTGTATAACAAGCTGTGTGACCCAGATAGGAGAGAGGAGGTTAAAGTACAAGAGCCGAGGCAGCCTAATGAAGCGTTGAGCATTCAGCAGGAAATGAAGAAAATTTGAAAAGCTAACTGACGCTTAAGTAGTCGTAACGAAAGCAAAATAGATATCGATGAGGGTATCATTAAATGTTCAGTAAATAATTGTTAGTAATATGCATGTAGAAAAGATCATCGCTTTTTTTTTTGCTTTGCTTTAGGGTGCAAAACCAACTGGAGTCATACGCACCCAAGTCAAAACTATAGAACAGTGTAGTTAAAAAACGACTATATGTCAGTCCCAAGCGAATTGGAGAAGACAGCTAAAAACAGTGACGTGGAGAAAGGGCTAAAACACACCATGCAGAAACGGAGGTCCAAAACTAAAAATTACATGGCCTTTGCCATATTGCTTTGAAGGATAAAAATTAAAACGCGGTCGACAGCCCGTGCGTCATTTTCTAAAACGACCGATAACTCAGACGGCAAACCCAAGCGAGAACGCAAACGGTTAACGAAAGGAGGTCCTCCAAGCCGCTGGGAGAGGCTTAATAAGCCGGAGCTTATTCCCGTGAAGGGAGGACCATTGTCGATGCCAAAGGGACACCACCACCTGACAGACGGCAACACAGAGATCATCAGAAAGATTGTTCAAAGAGACGACAGTATGTCACCCAGCCAATGCGAAACCGTCCAACTGGCCGAGAAGCAGGCCGTCAGCCACCTTACGCTGAAGAGGAAGAATGCAGTGAGATACTGAAACTGGAGGAAGGAGCAAGGAAAGGAAAGGGAAGCATCGGGACTTTATACCGTATCATCGGCGACAAGCCTGACTAGGATTCGAACCTGAGATCTCCAGCTTAGCCGGTCGGTGTGGCCGACCGGTTCTAGGCGCTACATTTTGGAACCGTGCGACCGCTACGGTCGCAGGTTCGAATTCTGAATCGGGCATGGATGTGTGTGATGTCCTTAGGCTTAAATAGTTCTAAGCTCTAGGGAACTGATGACCTCAGAAGTTAAGTCCCATGGTGCTCAGGGCCATCTCCTGCTTACTATTGTTGTTGTTGTGGTCTTCAGTCCTGAGACTGGTTTGATGCAGCTCTCCATGCTACTCTATCCTGTGCAAGCTTTTTCATCTCCCAGTACCTACTGCAACCTACATCCTTCTGAATCTGCTTAGTGTATTCATCTCTTGGTCTCCCTCTACGATTTTTACCCTCCACGCTGCCCTCCAATACTAAATTGGTAATCCCTTGATGCCTCAGAACATGTCCTACCAACCGATCCCTTCTTCTGGTCAAGTTGTGCCACAGACTTCTCTTCTCCCCAATCCTATTCAATACTTCCTCATTACTTATGTGATCTACCCATCTAATTTTCAGCATTCTTCTGTAGCACCACATTTCGAAAGCTTCTATTCTCTTCTTGTCCAAACTATTTATCGTCCATGTTTCACTTCCATACATGGCTACACTCCATACAAATACTTTCAGAAATGACTTCCTGATACTTAAATCTATACTAGATGTTAACAAATTTCTCTTCTTCAGAAACGCTTTCCTTGCCATTGCCAGCCTACATTTTATATCCTCTCTACTTCGACCATCATCAGTTATTTTGCTCCCCAAATAGCAAAATTCCTTTACTACTTTAAGTGCCTCATTTCCTAACCTAATTCCTTCAGCATCACCTGACTTAATTAGACTACATTCCATTATCCTTGTTTTGCTTTTGTTGATGTTCATCTTATATCCTCCTTTCAAGACACTGTCCATTCCATTCAACTGCTCTTCCAAGTCCTTTGCTGTCTCTGACAGAATTACAATGTCATCGGCGAACCTCAAAGTTTTTACTTCTTCTCCATGAATTTTAATACCTACTCCGAATTTTTCTTTTGTTTCCTTTACTGCTTGCTCAATATACAGATTGAACAACATCGGGGAGAGGCTAC
Organism: Schistocerca serialis cubense; assembly: GCF_023864345.2. Lineage (NCBI taxonomy): Eukaryota > Metazoa > Arthropoda > Insecta > Orthoptera > Acrididae > Schistocerca > Schistocerca serialis. The sequence goes on from NC_064642.1 coordinate 338,587,842, forward strand.
AACCCTGTCTTACTCCCTTCCCAACCACTGCTTCCCTTTCATGTCCCTCGACTCTTATAACTGCCATCTGGTTTCTGTACAAATTGTAAATAGCCTTTCGCTCCCTGTATTTTACCCCTGCCACCTTTAGAATTTGAAAGAGAGTATTCCAGTCAACATTGTCAAAAGCTTTCTCTAAGTCTACAAATGCTAGAAACGTAGGTTTGCCTTTCCTTAATCTTTCTTCTAACATAAGTCGTAAGGTCAGTATTGCCTCACGTGTTCCAGTGTTTCTACGGAATCCAAACTGATCTTCCCCGAGGTTGGCTTCTACTAGTTTTTCCATTCGTCTGTAAAGAATTCGTGTTAGTATTTTGCAGCTGTGACTTATTAAGCTTATAGTTCGGTAATTTTCACACCTGTCAACACCTGCTTTCTTTGGGATTGGAATTATTATATTCTTCTTGAAGTCTGAGGGTATTTCGCCTGTTTCATACATCTTGCTCACCAGATGGTAGAGTTTTGTCAGGACTGGCTCTCCCACGGCCGTCAGTAGTTCCAATGGAATATTGTCTACTCCGGGGGCCTTGTTTCGACTCAGGTCTTTCAGTGCTCTGTCAAACTCTTCACGCAGTATCATATCTCCCATTTCATCTTCATCTACATCCTCTTCCATTTCCATAATATTGTCCTCAAGTACATCGCCCTTGTATAGACCCTCTATATGCTCCTTCCACCTTTCTGCTTTCCCTTCTTTGCTTAGAACTGGGTTTCCATCTGAGCTCTTGATATTCATACAAGTCTTTCTCTTATCTCCAAAGGTCTCTTTAATTTTTCTGTAGGCGGTATCTATCTTACCCCTAGTGAGATAGGCCTCTACATCCTTACATTTGTCCTCTAGCCATCCCTGCTTAGCCATTTTGCACTTCCTGTCGATCTCATTTTTGAGACGTTTGTATTCCTTTTTGCCTGTTTCACTTACTGCATTTTTATATTTTCTCCTTTCATCAATTAAATTCAATATTTCTTCTGTTACCCAAGGATTTCTACTAGCCCTCGTCTTTTTACCTACTTGATCCTCTGCTGCCTTCACTACTTCATCCCTCAAAGCTACCCATTCTTCTTCTACTGTATTTATTTCCCCCATTCCTGTCAATTGCTCCCTTATGCTCTCCCTGAATCTCTGTACAACCTCTGGTTCTTTTAGTTTATCCAGGTCCCATCTCCTTAAATTCCCACCTTTTTGCAGTTTCTTCAGTTTTAATCTACAGGTCATAACCAATAGATTGTGGTCAGAGTCAACATCTGCCCCTGGAAATGTCTTACAATTTAAAACCTGGTTCCTAAATCTCTGTCTTACCATTATATAATCTATCTGATACCTTTTAGTATCTCCAGGGTTCTTCCATGTATACAACCTTCTTTCATGATTCTTAAACCAAGTGTTAGTTATGATTATGTTGTGCTCTGTGCAAAATTCGACCAGGCGGCTTCCTCTTTCATTTCTGTCCCCCAATCCATATTCACCTACTATGTTTCCTTCTCTCCCTTTTCCTACACTCGAATTCCAGTCACCCATGACTATTAAATTTTCGTCTCCCTTCACAATCTGAATAATTTCTTTTATCTCATCATACATTTCTTCAATTTCTTCGTCATCTGCAGAGCTAGTTGGCATATAAACTTGTACTACTGTAGTAGGCGTGGGCTTCGTATCTATCTTGGCCACAATAATGCGTTCACTATGCTGTTTGTAGTAGCTTACCCGCATTCCTATTTTCCTATTCATTATTAAACCTACTCCTGCATTACCCCTATTTGATTTTGTGTTTATAACCCTGTAGTCACCTGACCAGAAGTCTTGTTCCTCCTGCCACCGAACTTCACTAATTCCCACTATATCTAACTTCAACCTATCCATTTCCCTTTTTAAATTTTCTAACCTACCTGCCCGATTAAGGGATCTGACATTCCACGCTCCGATCCGTAGAACGCCATTTGTCTTTCTCCTGATAACGACATCCTCTTGAGTAGTCCCCGCCCGGAGATCCGAATGGGGGACTATTTTACCTCCGGAATATTTTACCCAAGAGGACGCCATCATCATGTAATCATACAGTAAAGCTGCATGCCCTCGGGAAAAATTACGGCTGTAGTTTCCCCTTGCTTTCAGCCGTTCGCAGTACCAGCACAGCAAGGCCGTTTTGGTTATTGTTACAAGGCCAGATCAGTCAATCATCCAGACTGTTGCCCTTGCAACTACTGAAAAGGCTGCTGCCCCTCTTCAGGAACCACACGTTTGTCTGGCCTCTCAACAGATACCCCTGCGTTGTGGTTGCACCTACGGTACGGCTATCTGTATCGCTGAGGCACGCAAGCCTCCCCACCAACGGCAAGGTCCATGGTTCATGGGGGGGCCTGCTTACTAGGCAGTTGCATTAACCACTGCACTATCCAGGAATAGTGTTTATCTTGGCACGCTCCCCAGCCAACTCATATTCTCACCTAGCACCACCTTCACGCAGTCCTCGTCCACACTCGCTACTTTTAGGTTCCCGCTGCAAGTTGAATGTGAATGTGCACCCATACTGAAGGTTGATGATTCATTGTTCATTGAGGCAAATCAGTTATATGACTGCATGGTGTTTGTTTTTACGGACATGTCCGGAAAACAGACAACACATTCATATATAAGAGGACGATTACCAATTGGGACAGCAAACGTCACTTTTCGACCAGGTTGCGATTTTGTCAACTTGTTAAACAGTTTCGTGGGTTTGAATGCCAATTCGTTGTTCATGATCCACTGTACAGTGACTTTCAGTCTTTCTTCTGAGTTGTCTGTTTTTAAACGCAATTAGCTTTAGTGGGTCTTACTGTTCGAATACATTTCGTATAATTATCAATAGAACAACATTACTTGCCCCTTGGCATACTATCACTTAACAAAGACCTTGTTCCAATTGAAATATAAGTTTAGTTTATGACTGATGCTTACGAATCATACCTTCTTACTGATAATAGGCACTACATCTGTCAGTGGGTGGTGTCAAGTAATGTGCATTAACAATCCATATTATTGGTTGCAGCCCTGAAGTGAATCAATATGATTAGTCAATAATAATTTGCACAAAGGATCCTGCATCTGTTAGCCTTACACAGCTACAAACTTACCTCATAGAATGAAATAAAGCATTTATGTACCTAAGTGTGTAGTATACATAGCTGAGTCTGTTATAAAGTGATGTGATCATGTCTACCAGAAAAAATTCTTGATTTCTTTATTTATTGATTGATTTAGCCTGACCAGATCAGGGCCTTAAAGCCCTCTCCTACATCTGACCAGGAACAATACATAAAAAAAACTGTTGCATAGCAACCACAGTAATAATAAACTGTATTATTAACGAAAGTAATAATGTTAATTTTAGTAATAACAGTAATAATAATAATAGTGATAGTAAAATAATGGAGGAATTAAAAATGAGATCAATTATTTATTGCATAACAAACTAAACTATAATAATTCTTATTTTTAATAATGTACAAGAATAGTAATAGTAACAATAAAAAACTAATAATAATAAAACTAATAATAATAATAAAGTAATCGAGGCATTAAGACTGATGTTAATTAGTTTAATACCTTTTAAGCCTGGAAAAGTGATGGCAGAGGAGTGTTGATGAGGGTGAGCTACAAGAAGAGATAGCTAATGTGTTAGAAGGTGGGCTATTAACTGTCTTATGAAGTTTGAAAGGATTTTAATTTCTCTAATATTCTGAGGAAAATTGTTTCTAGGCTGAGTCCCTGATACAGAAAATGGTGTAGAGAACATGGCAGTGTTGCTTAGTGGTACAGAGAGGACTTTATTGTACTGAGAATGAGTACTTCTACTACGTTGTTCAACAGTAGCATAAGGGCTGAAGATCAATAGAAAGGAGGAGAAGGAGGAGAAGATGATGCAGCAGACACAGAGCACTATCTACACTTATCAGCACATAGCCATGATAATTGTTCATAAGCAGGAGGGATATGGTCAAAACAGTGTACATCACAAAGGTATGGCACACAAGAATTCATCACCAGTTCCAACCAGCATGAGCTCTCACACAGAAGTCCTTGGTGAATAAGATCACCATTATCAAGGATGGGGTGTATTAGCGAATATACAAGTTTCTTTTTAAGCATGAGAGGAATTAATTTTTTATATTTCTGGAATTAATGAAGTGATGCTGACACCTTCTTACAGACTGCAGTTGTGTGTTCAGTCCAGTGTAGATGATGGTCCAGAATTAGCCCCAAATTCCATGCAGATGAAGGGTGGAAGAGCTTCTCTAAACTGAGAAGTAACAAGTCTTTTGTGAGCGACTAAGATTGATTGCACTATAGGGTCGGCATTTACGTTCAGGAAGACTGTGGGCAAATTTATTCGGGTTGCCCTTAGGTATAACTGAAGGTCATCAGTATGTAAATGATATTTGCAATGGGAGATAATAGTCGACACATCATTAACATGTAATGCGAAAAGCAATGAGCCCAACACTGATCCTTGTGGGACATCTGATACTACATTCTTCCATTCTGACCTCTTTGTTCTGACCATTACACACTGTTGGCAGCGTGTAAGGTATGACTGGGACCACTGTACAGAACTTGAAGAAAAATTTTGACTTTTGAGTTTAGGAAGTAGAATATCAAAGTCTACTGCGTCAAAAGCTTTGCTGAAGTCCAAAAAAGCATATAACGATTGGCTTTTGTGTGTCCGTAGCTTGTTTCAGTTCTTCAGTCACTTTTGTAGGAGCAGTCGTCGTGCTGCGATTTTTCCGGAAACCAGACTAGTATTCATCCAGATGGTGTAACTGGTAAACTGGCGCCGACAGCGGTGGTCTAGCGGTTCTAGGCGCGCAGTCGGGAACCGCGCGACTGCTACGGTCGCAGGTTCGAATCCTGCCTCGGGCATGGATGGGTGTGATGTCCTTAGGTTAGTTAGGTTTAAGTAGTTCTAAGTTCTAGGGGACTGATGACCACAGATGTTAAGTCCCATAGTGCTCAGAGCCATTTGCTGGTCGTTAGCTGGTCGTTAACTAAGTATTCTGAAGCCTTAGGTAATGCTAGTAGAATGCATGTGGGCCTGTATTCGGGAGGTTCTTTGGCAGATTTCTTTTCGGGTAAAGGTTTCATGAGTCCATTTTTCTAGGCCATTGGGAAGACGCTGGACGTCAGGTCAGTAACGTATCGACAAGAAAATTGATCATTTGTGCTGCAATACTGTCGGGTCTGCTGCTGCAGAACGCATTCGCGCATTTGACTACCAGATGTGTTAAGGCTTACCGGCTGCAGAAAAAAATTACGATCATCCGCATATACTTCAAGGGTTTACATCATTGTGCGTTAGTCAAGTAGAGATGTAGGCGTGGCAAAATACTCATTCATATCCTCATTGGGAACGAGAGGTTCAGCTATAGATTGAAGTTTGCCTATTCCTAGCCCTTGCAGATTTTTTCCACAACGCTGAGGGCCTGTGAAAGTTCTGTTAAGGAGTAGGCGAGATGATACACGGAGGTCGGATGCTGTTTGTATTTCCTGTGTGCTGTGGCTTTGCTGTTCATAAGGTGTTTTAGTTGATTCGTTCAAATGGTTCAAATGGCTCTGAGCACTATAGGACTTATCTGCTGAAGTCATCAGTCCCCTTGATTGGTAAGCCATCGTGCAGGTTTACTCTCTACTCACAGTTTTTATCGGAGCATGTTTATTTTATAAATTATTGAGTCCCTCAGTGAAATTATATTCCTCATATTTTATTTCAAAGTTATTTCCTGTCGTTTCCTGCCAAGAGATATCGTAGGCGTCAGCTGTATGGTAAGATATATTCAAGCGCTTAAAATCTCTAAAATTGGCACTTGCGGTTTCTGCTTTCGACATTGCAGTGAATAATTCATCAATACTAAATCATGAGCAAATACGTCGGGTACAGAAATTGGATCAGTATGAATTACTTTGTTTGGAGAATTCGTTGCTAAAATATGCCGAAGTTTACGGAAGATTACACATAGAGTGCGGAAAACCAGTTACAACAATCTCAAATAAATCTACATCGAGAAGAAAGTATCAAAAACAAATGGATTTCGAAGTACAATGTAAGCAAACACATATCAAAATACTACAGGCACACAACGTGCGACCACGTGTTAGCAAAAGTGTAAACCTCGCGAAATCTTACAGTGATTATGATATTTTCCGAAGACATTGAAAAACACCTGAGAATCAGTATACAGAATGTGAAAAATTGAAGATGGAAAGCAAGAACGTCCATGAAGGCCAGAACCCGTGTCGAATTACCGATCAGTTTTTATGCATTTTAAGATTCGCGAAAACCAGCTAATCGAAATTATGCGGCTATAATACAGCCAGAAGGTGGCTTCAGTTTTGCCTCATAGCACAGATTGCAGCGTAGTTCATCTGGAATAGCTCCAGTGTCCCTCTCTCTTTTTCTCGCGTGCGATCGCCGGGGAAATGCAGGCCTACACAAAAAGTTACTCTAGGGACTTTCAGAAAGTAAGTTACACGTGTCGACCCACGGTAATACAGTTGCGCAACGAGAGTGGCGCATTGTCATAAGGACTACCCGGGTTTTCTGCGGACACAGTTCTGCCGCGGTTGCTTCATGGTGTGCGAGTGAAATGACGCGGCAACTGAAAACGCACTCCAAAGTAGAGGTAAGGGGGAAACTAGGACTGTTGTGGACAAAACGTCTAAACTGCAAACAGTTTCCGCGCGAAATTTAGGTGATATGCAATGATGTCCAAAATTAAACCAACAAACGGAAATTTTGCATTTATTTTGCCACAAAAAAGTGTAAAGAAGTGATCGCAATTTTCAAACAACTTGTAGGAATTCATCCAGGTAATGTTTGCAGCGACCGCCGAGGCCAAACAACAAAAGTATAATCAACATATCCGAAGGAACAAGGAGGAGAGGGGGGGGGGGGGGAGTTGTCAAAGGCGCCGACTTCAATGTTCAATGCACGTTCCTCGAAATCTTCCATAAACAAATTTGCAATCACAGGAGACAACGAACTACCCATTGCAACACCATCTGTCTGCTCGTAATACTGGTCATTGAATAAAAAGTTTGTGGATGTCCACACACGCCGAAAGAGATTAGTTAATTCACCGCCAAATGTACCCTCACTTAACCGCAACGAATCAGACACAGGAACACGAGTGAAGAGAGAGACCACATGAAAATTTACTAAAATATCACAGACATTCAGCGGCATTCCCTCCAAGCGACGTAAGAAACCAACTGAGTTCCTGATACGATGTTCACACCGACCAACTTGTAGACCTAACAGGGAAGCAAAATGTTTGCTTACACGATATGTCGGAGCGCCGATATTTCTCACAATAGGACGCAAAGGAACCGCTTCCTATCGTACATTCAGAAGGCCACATAACCTAGGGGGGACAGCAATATAGGTGTTAAGACTCTTGAAAGTGTCCTGCGACAAACCACTTTTCTTCAGGAGGCTATTGGTCTTTCTCTACGCTTTTCGTGGGGTCAGCATCGATTCTGCGGTACGCTGAGTCAGATAATAAACGGCGCTCCGACGTATCGTGAAGCCAAGTTAGTATTATTTACTCACATTGTCACTATGCACATTCAAATCATTTTAACACTATTTGTCATGTTAAAAAATTGTTATTTCTTAGGTAATTAAGAAGTAAAAAAGGTACTGTATGTGTGAATACCTTTTCTGATGTAAGATATGGCCTGATGGCCCTAATCAGATCGGGTTAAATAAATAAAATAAAATAAAAATAATGTGCAACTTATTTTCTGAAGTCACCTCGTGCGTTCGTTTCTGCGCTACCGGAAGTTTTCGTCAAATTCTCTGACCAATTTAAGAAGGACGCAGGTGCTTCTTATGTTCAAAGAGTTCCTGCTTCAGGAATATGCATACTGACAGGGTATTTTTGCTTCAGAAGGTGTTGCATCCGCTGAAGGCTAAAGAAGCACTAGAATCATAATAAGAGCTGATGTGATAGATGTTAGGCTTTTCCTGCCCCCTCTCTACCACCCAGAGTGGTATTTTTATCCTTACTACATATCAGTAATTTTCTGAATTATTATTTGAAATTTGTGTGTAGTTATTATATTTTAATGTTTTACATAATTAACGCGTCATTAAGGACACAAAATTGTGAATAAAATGCAACAGAACACACATAACATCAGTTATTAAAAACAAACAAATTTCTCGGAAACTTATAAAACCTGAACAAGATTTAATAAGTGAGAGGGTTTTAAGTGCATATAAAAAAATTGAATTATTCTTGAAATGACACAATTTCAGAACTCTACTGGTCTCATACAGATCTGATTTTATGTATATAGACTGAAGCAGCTAATGACAGTTTGAACCAAGACTGTGGATGGAACCCAGGTCTCCTGTTGACTAAGTCACATTGACACAGCGGTTTTCACAATTGCACGGAATATCCTGGCATGCTTCCCTCCTCAATCCAAATTCTCACTGCCACCAAATTCTACTTTAAATTCTCCCTTACACATGAACAGAATTGCCGAGATTCTCCATGATCTGGAATAACACCTCAGCAGCGAACGTAAATAAGGGATCCAGTCTGAAACCCATGTACAGGGGCCTATACAAATGAAATGGCTCAATTTCAGAGACTTTATTGGTCTCATACAGATATGATTTTATGTATGTAGACTGCAGTGGCGAGTGCAAATTTGTACCAAAGCTGGGAACGAGCCTAGGTCGCCCGCTTACTAGGCAGGTGCGTCAGCCACTAAGCCACCTTGGCAATGCGATTCGCACAACCGCACGGATACACTGGCATACCTCTCCTCGATCAAAATTCTCACTGCCGCGCATTTGAATTTCGGAAGGAAGCATTCCAGGGTACTCGGTGGAGTTGTGTGCCAAGCTGTGCCAAGCTGGCCTAGTAGTGCACCTACCTAGTAAGAGGGAGAGTCATGTTTCAGTCCTGGCCTTGGTACAGATTTTCACACTCTGCTTCACTCATGTATACATAGAATTAATTATTCATGTTTACAGCAATTTTAACTAGTTCCTACTTCTATAGAACTGACGCTTTTGTGTTAAGTTTTTTTGTGCATTTTCCACAGACCATCTTCTTACAAATAGTGCACTAGGAAGTATTGTTCATTACACTTGTAGAATGTAGGAAATTCACATTTACGACATTTCGTCTCCATTTTCATTTCCATTATTTTCATAATCTTCTGTGGTCCTATGAAGTGGGTAACGTTTCACACACTCAGACAGTTATTCCTCTGCAAGTTTCTGAATAAAATGCCGTCTTTGCCCCTCTTCCCAGTAACAGTCCTGAATAATACACATGCATTTATTCCTGCTAGCCAAAAATATTGCAGCAGGAGAATACTGGCCAACGTTTTGAGGTGGCCTCGACTGAATCCTGCTTGGCCATTTTGTCTGTGTCAATCCCAGATTTTGTCTTGTAATAACTTACAGTTTCTAGGTTTTTATTTTTTCTCATTTGTATTTATAGTAACACAAGAATGAAGGGAATGTATCACATGCACATTTTTAATTTCTGTCCTTTATAGAATGTCAAGAAAATATTGTCATAGTTTAAAAATTTGCCGGAAACAGAGAAGCCTTGAGAGACTTCACAGAATGTGGTATTTCAGTTCTTGCTCTGCACAGTTCAAACAGTGTTTGAAGCTCTTCCCAAATTTCAGTTAACAAGTCAGACTGCTTGCTAACCGGAATTTGAAATGTGGTTTCTGAGGATTTCTCGTTTTGCCTGTTGCTTATCACCTTCTCCCAGCTCCCATTCTTTCTTTCGCCCTTCACCCTATCTAATTCAAAATATTCCATTTCTAATTTGCCTCGAGGGCACAAAACTTTATTTCCTCCTTCCACGACGTCTCGACTGCATAATCTACGGTTCCATGGAAGATTCTCCTCTGACACTTTTTTGGCTTCTCCGATGCATTCCCCCCATGAACCACCAACCTACAATCCCAACATGTTTCTCCCATACTAATTAACCCACGGCAACATCCACATTTGTCTCACATGACGCTACCCACAAGGTAAACTAAAATGCACTACAGCATCCTTAAGCTGTAATAAATAACAATCAATAAAACTTATCTTTCGGTGTGTTGTGCAGATAACTTCCAAGCATCACAGTATTATCTTGCAGGGGTCAAATGACTACTCTGGGCGTTGAAGGTGAAACTTGCAAAAATTCAAAATCAGATGTGCGTTCTTCATTATAATGAATAAAACTTCATTCCAAATGAAAAAAGAGGGTCAAAAATGTGTGTGAAATCCTATGGGACTTAACTGCTAAGGTCATCAGTCCCTAAGCTTACACACTACTTAACCTAAATTATCCTAAGGACAAACACACACACCCATGTCCGAGGGAAGACTCGAACCTCCGCCGGTTCAGCCGCACAGTCAATAACTGCAGCGTCTCAGACTGCTCGGTTAACACCGCGCGGCAAAAGAGGGTCATTTTGGTTCCTCCAGGCGTTGTAGTGTTAAATGCTGTATGTCTGATCCATCACAGCAAATCGATCGAAATTCCAAATAAAAAGGAATTCCTAATTTTTACGAGATTTTGTTTTGGTGTTGGACTACAAACGGGGAGCACAGCGAGCGGTAGAGACGGCAGTGAGTGGAGGAAGCAGTGGCAGTGGCTGTGGCGGTCGGGCCCACGCAGTCGGTGTGTCGCTGCGGCCAATAGGGCGGCGGCGCCGAATTAGCCCGAGGCGGGATTTATGTCCGGCGCTCGGCCGGCTTGATGGCGGCGCTGGCTGGCACGGCGCGCCTCGCCGGCGATCTGTTGGCAAGAAATACTGGCTTCCGCTTACAAATGGCGCCAGCGATCGCCGAAACGAGGCTGCGCTGTTTTTCGCGGCTGCGGCTGTGCGCGCCCACGACTCCCCGGGGGGCGGCGCGTCTCGTCTTGCGGGCCGCCAAAGGGCGGGCCCCGCCTTCTGCTGGAACTGGAACTTGCTCCCAACACCACTCCCTGCACACTTTTTCTGACGAGCCGACACACAAGGGGCGTTCCAGTAACTAATGCAACACACTTTTTTTTCTCAGCCAAATTCGGCTGAAAAAATGCGAGATTTGTTGTGGGGCATCATATTCCCGCTTCAGCCCTACAGTTTCCCGACGTTACGATAGGCAGCGGCGCTACTGTAGCCTTCAAAATGGCATCTGTAGAGGAGGAGCCTTCCAAGCAGAGAGATGACTTCGAGTTTCTTTTGGCGGAAAACCAGAACATCGTAGATATTCAAAGGCGCTTGCAGAATGCCTACGAAGACCTGGCAGTATACAAAAGCACGGTGAGTCGTTAGGCCGGGCGTCTGCCACCTCCGCAACAAGGTCGCTCATACACTACTTGCTACACCAAGAGGAAATGCAGATGATAAATGGGTATTCATTGGACAAATATATTATACTAGAACTGACATGTGATTACATTTTCACGCAATTTGGGTGCATAGATCCTGCGAAATCAGTACCCAGAACAACCATCTCTGGTCGTAATTACGGCCTTAATACGCCTGGGCATTGAGTCAAACAGAGCTTGGATGGCGTGGACAGGTACAGCTGCCCATGCAGCTTCAACACGATAGCACAGTTCACTAAGAGTAGTGACTGGCGTACTGTGACGAGCCAGTTGCTCGGCCACTATTGACCAGACGTTTTCAGTTGGTGAGAGATGTGCTGGTCAGGGCAGCAGTCGAACATTTTTCTGTATCCAGAAAGGCCCGTACAGGAACTGCAACATACGGTCGTGCATTATCCTGCTGAAATGTAGGGTTTCGTCCCCATCTGTTGACTCAGGGATCGAGACGTGGCTGCACGATCCGTTACAGCCATGCGGATAGGATGCCTGTCATCTCGAATACTAGCGATACGAGGCCGTTGGGATCCAGCACGGCGTTCCGTATTACCCTCCTGAACCCACCGATTCCATATTCTCCTAACAGTCATTGGATCTCGACCAACGCGAGCAGCAATGTCAAGATACGATAAACCGCAATCGCGATAGGCTACAATCCGACCTTTATCAAAGTCGGAAACGTGATGGTGCGCATTTCTCCTCCTTACACGAGGCATCACAACAACGTTTCACCAGGCAATGCCTGTCAACTGCTGTTTGTGTATGAGGAATCGGTTGGAAACTTTCCTCATGTCAGCACGTTGTAGGTGTCACCACCAGCGCCAACCTTGTATGAATGCTCTGAAAAGCTAATCATTTGCATATCACAGTATCTTCTTCCTGTCGGTTAAATTTCGCGTCTGTAGCACGTCATCTTCGTGATGTAGCAATTTGAATGGCCAGTAGTGTACTTGTCTGATATCCCGCGTGACTGCCGGCCGTACCCAGCTCTGACTCCTGCAGTGTTACCCTCAGAAAAGTGAATAAACTGCTTCAGTGTGCTCACTGCCACAAAAATGCAAACGAGGCCTCACACAACTCTTCGCACTCGAGCTCACAAGACTTCATTGGTCTGTCGTTATCCTCCCTACAGCCCGGATCTAGCACCTCCCACTTCCATCTTTTTGGCTCAATGAAGGACGCACTCCGCGGAAGCAGTGCATGGATGATTGGGTGGGTACTGATGCAGCGAGACGTTGGCTCGGACGTCGACCAGCGGAGTGGCACAATGCGAGCCTACAGACCTTCCCAGTAAAATGGCGTAATACTGTCACATACAACGCAGATTATCTTGAAAAATATCGCTTTCTAGGCTGCGGAACGACATGGTGAATTGGTATCCTGAATAAAATTAACCTGCTTCAGAAAAGAAACGTGGTGAATTACGTATTGAAAACCCCTCGTATAATGCCGCACTTTGCAGTTCCTCCTAGACACAGGCACTTAATTAGTATCTTTTTTTTAGTTTTTTTCTTCCACCAGGGTCCACAAAAGCAACGAATTTCCCGAATGTTAACATATTTTACATCCTACGGCACTAGCTGACATTCTTCAGATTAAAAGATGGCTTCATTTTGCATTCTGCACTCACCGCTGCACAGTTTCCGCTGTGTACCATTGTATGCGCTGTCGAGAAAAACATTCCAATTTCACCAACTGCGACATAGTCACGAACATCAACAGTGATCCAATACTGTTAATTTTTTTTTACTCCAGTCTTTGATCACAATACAAATTCCTTTGATGATGATCGGTTTCAGTCAGTAATGACCATCTTCAGATCTGTTCTACACCATGTCCTAATGTGATAAGGCCGTGATGGCGTCTTCAAAACATAAAATTACAACCAGCAAAGCATCGTCACGTATAACTAAAATAGGCCACATCGTCCATACAGTCAGACTGTGAAGACCTTTCGTCTACTGTAAGATCTAATCTCCTTATATATGGGTGCCTCATGAGGAAGCGCAGTAGAAAAAGTGTTTTCAGCGACCCGTGCAACTCCTAGAGTTTGTTGGTTAAATTAATTTTCATCCGCAAAAAACTCCCTGTAAAAGTTTAAAAAATTCTCAAATGAAAATGTGACATCAGTGAAAAATATTTGTGTCAAAGTTCAAATGGGTGTGAATTCCTAAGGGACCAAACTGCTGTCATCGGTCCCTAGACTTACACACTACTTAAACTAACTTAAGCTAAGAACAACACACACATCCATGCTCGACGGAGGACTGAAACCTCCGGCGGGATGGGCCGCGCGCTCTGTGATATGGCGCCTCTAACCGCGCGGCCACTCCGCGCGGCTAGATCTGTTTCGACGTCCCGCGCAGCCTCGTAGAGTTTTAGTTCCTTATTATAAAGTGACAACAATATTAACACAACACAATTACTTCAGTTACAATAGAGGTTCAAAAATGTCTTCATTGACTTGTAAATGAAGGTTGCACTGGTGGGACATGTTCTGTCCTACATAGCGAAATACTGTAGGAGTGTCCATAGTTTCTCCTACTGCTGTTGCCTCAGTCTGGGGGACCAGAATTTCTTCTGATTCAACGGTGGTATTATAAATAGGGTTGCGCATCTCTCCTCACACCAGAAAAGTACAGGTTATGCCATGGTAAAGGACCACCTCTGTCAATCCACTTTTTTGCAAACTGTCGGTTCGTTAATCGACGCACAGGACGATTGGCGGATGCCGACGCCCCGTCATGTCTGAACCACACGCGCCGTCTTGAAGCGAGTAGCATGTCATCCAGCAATGCTCTGGCGAGCGACTTGTAATAACGACTGCCATTTAATGGCCTATGTAAGAGATATTGCCCATTTAAATAGTTACCAACACCTACCCACACGTAGAACCGCACTTGATGAGCGCAAGCAATTGTGGTAGGAGGATTAAACTCACTCTAAACATGTGCCTTGTGGGTATAGAAGACGTCATCACTATGTAGTAGGCACCATCCATACCAGTGTACTCATTCCAGGTGTATCGCTCCATTAGTAAACAAGTACTGTGCTGGGTCAATACGTACAACTAAATGTGAATGTGAAAAGGCTACTATTACTGAAGAGCCAAGTATATCATCTAGCGGTGTAACAGGAACTGTTAGAATAACAAATCAGCCATTACATCTGAAGCGCAAATACGCTCTCTACCGGATTAAATAATGCTCATAAAAAATTATGACAGTATAGAAAAATATTTGTTTTTGTATCCCGTGAAACCTCCCGGAGTTTGTCGGTTTAAAATTATTTTTACACAGTGTATATGGTAACGCCGTGATGACGTCACAAACTTTCAGAGATCATCGATAAAGATAAATAGGTCAATCTGGGGTATGTAACCCTGGTCCGGAAATGACCGAATGGAAAGTTACAAGCTCAACTATACACAGCAGGCGGTTACACGGGTTGCAGGGGTTGTGTGGCGTGGACTGGACAGTTTTTTAGTTTAGATGGCCTCGGGAAAGTACAGAAAGGGCAACAGCCTCAAAGGGTGCGGGACAAAGTCAGGACATGCGGGGACCAAGCAGCAATTGGTATTGTAATTGTAAACTGTCGAAGCTGCGTTGGTAAAGAACCGGAACTTAAAGCGCTGATAGAAAGCACCGAAGCTGAAATTGTTATAGGTACGGAAAGCTGGCTGAAGCCAGACATAAATTCTTCTGAAATTTTTACAGAGGCACAGACGGTGTTTAGAAAAGATAGACTGCATGCAACTGGTGGTGGCGTGTTTGTCGCTGTTAGTAGTAGTTTATCCTGTAGTGAAATAGAAGTGGATAATTCCTGTGAATTATTATGGGTGGAGAATATACTCAACAACCAAGCTAGGTTAATAATTGGCTCCTTTTACCGACCTCCCGACTCAGCAGCATTAGTGGCAGAACAACTGAGAGAAAATCTGGAATACATTTCACATAAATTTCTTCAGCATGATATAGTCTCAGGTAGAGATTTCAATTTACCAGATATAGACTGGGACACTCAGATGTTTAGGACGGGTGGTAGGGACAGAGCATCGAGTGACATTATACTGAGTGCACCATCCGAAAATTACCTCGAGCAACTAAACGGAGAACCGACTCGTGGAGATAACATCTTGGACCTACTGATAACAAACAGACCCGAACTTTTCGACTCTGTAAGCGCAGAACAGGGAATCAGTGATCATAAGACCGTAGCAGCATCCTTGAATATGGAAGTAAATAGGAATATAAAAAAAGGGAGGAAGGTTTATCTGTTTAGCAAGAGTAATAGGAGGCAGATTTCAGACTACCTATCAGATCAAAACAAATATTTCTGTTACGACACTGACAATGTTGAGTGTTTATGGAAAAAGTTCAAGGCAATCGTAAAATGCGTTTTAGACGGGTACGTGCCGACTAAAACTGTGAGGGACGGGAAAAACCCACCGTGGTTCAACAACAAAGTTAGGAAACTACTGTTAAAGCAAAGAGAGCTTCACAGCAAATTTAAACGCAGCCAAAACCTCTCAGACAAACAGAAGCTAAACGATGTCAAAGTTAGCGTAAGGGGGGCTATGCGTGAAGCGTTCAGTGAATTCGAAAGTAAAATTCTATGTACCGACTTGACAGAAAATCCTCGGAAGTTCTGGTCTTACGTTAAATCAGTAAGTGGATCGAAACAGCATATTCAGACACTCTGGGATGATGATGGTAATGAAACAGAGGATGACACGTGTAAAGCTGAAATACTAAACACCTTTTCCCAAAGCTGTTTCACAGAGGAAGACCACACTGCAGTTCCTTCTCTAAATCACTGCATGAACAAAAAAAAATGGCTGACATCGAAATAAGTGTCCAAGGAATAGAAAAGCAACTGAAATCACTCAACAGAGGAAAGTCCACTGGACCTGATGGGATACCAATTTGATTCTATGCAGAGTACGTGAAAGAACTTGCCCCCCTTCTAACAGCCGTGTACCGCAAGTCTCTAGACGAACGGAAGGTTCCAAATGATTGGAAAAGAGCACAGGTAGTTCCAGTTTTCAAGAAGGGTCGTCGAACAGATGTGCAAAACTATTGGCCTATATCTCTGACATCGATCTGTTGTAGAATTTTAGAACATGTTTTTTGCTCGCGTATCATGTGATTTCTGAAAACATAGAATCTACTTTGTAGGAATCAACATGGATTCCGGAAACAGCGATCGTGTAAGGCCCAACTCGCTTTATTTGTTCATGAGACCCAGAAAATATGAGATACAGGCTCCCAGGTAGCTGCCATTTTCCTTGACTTCCGGAAGGCGTTCGATACAGTTCCGCATTGTCGCCAAATAAACAAAGTAAGAGCCTACGGAATATCAGACCAGCTGTGTGGCTGGACTGAAGAGTTTTTAGCAAACAGAACACAGAATGTTGTTCTCGATGGAGAGACGTCTACAGACGTTAAAGTAACCTCTGACGTGCCACAGGCGAGTGTTATGGGACCATTGCTTTTCACAATATATGTAAATGACCTAGTAGATAGTGTCGGAAGTTCCATGCGGCTTTTCGCGGATGATGTTGTAGCATACAGAGAAGTTGCAGCATTAAAAAATTGCAGCGAAATGCAGGAAGATCTGCAGCGGGTAGTCACTTGGTGCAGGGAGTGGCAACTGACCCTTAACATAGACAAATGTAATGTATTGCGAATACATAGAAAGAAGGATCCTTTATTGTACGATTATATGAAAGCGGAACAAACACTGGTAGCAGTTACTTCTGTAAAATATCTGGGAGTATGCGTGTGAAACGATTTGAAGTGGAATGATCATATAAAATTAATTGTTGGTAAGGCGGGTGCCAGGTTGAGATTCATTGGGAGAGTCCTTAGAAAATGTTGTCCATCAACAAAGGAGGTGGCTTACAAAACACTCGTTCGACCTATACTTGAGCATTGCTCATCAGTGTGGGACCAGTACCAGGTCGGGTTGACAGAGGAGATAGAGAAGATCGAAAGAAGAGCGGCGCGTTTCGTCACAGGGTTATTTGGTAAGCGTGATAGCGTTACGGAGATGTTTAGCAAACTCAAGTGGCAGACTGTGCAAGAGAGGCGCTCTGCATCGTGGTGTAGATTGCTGTCCAGGTTTTGAGAGGTTGCGTTTCTGCATGAGGTATCGAATATATTGCTACCCCCTACTTATACCTCCCGAGGAGATCACGAATGTAAAATTAGAGAGATTCGAGCGCGCACGGAGGCTTTCCGGCAGTCATTCTTCCCGCGAACCATACGTGACTGGAACAGGAAAGGGAGGAAATGACAATGGCACGTAAAGTGCCCTCCGCCACACACCGTGGGTGGCTCGCGGAGTATAAATGTAGATGTAGATGTAGATGAAATCGTTCAACTACCTCTGATAGTGGGATACGTGTACAGGTACTGTTGTCGCTAACTAAGATTGTAGGGTAAGCAACTTTCAAAGGTGTTAGTACGAACCTAAACAAGAAAAAAACGCCTAGTAAATATGACGTGTTAAACGCATCCGTAAAAGCTACGAGCACTTGTTCATCCTCACTACTGTGAAACACATCTCTCCTATTCAACAACTGCCCATACTTCTTAAGGTGTGCATTTACAGCTCGTATTTACTGGACTTTTTCTTCTTATTTTGGCCCATACTATCTCCACCGAAATTATGGAAACCAAAAACATGCAGTACAAGAGATATATTTCACCGTATCGAACATGAATAATTGTTCTTAGCTCATGAGGTTCGCATTTTAAAGCCATATTTACTAGGCATTTTTTCTTGCTCTGATCTATGCTGCCACCTCTGAAACATGCCTACCCTACAATCTTAGCATCAACAGCCAAATATATCGGAACTTCTGACTAGTTCATTTGTGGACCAGGGACTCTTTCTTCAGATTCTCCACCATCTATGAAAGTTTGTTAACATCACCAAAGAATCACACTGTATAAGTACAGAGTCCGTCACGGAAACCGCATATTTTTGTATTGGTTAGTAAGGTCGAGCGGTTGGTCTCGGAGAGAGGAGGTCTTGACTTGACTGTTAGAGTGAGAAGTTCGGTTGTCGCGATGTCGTGAAACGTGAGCTATCGTACGTACGCTCTCCGGAGATTTTCGTTAACAATGAGTCTGTGAGCCAAACACAACGTGTCTTTCGCATCCACTTCAAAATTATGACCCATCGGCCTGTTCCGGACTGAAACATCATTTTGTGATAGGTTGAAAGTTTCAACGCAGCTGGCTCTGTAACGAGGAGGAAACCACTTGGCTCTGTCAACACAGCCCGTACGTCCGAAAACAGGGAGCGAGTTAAGGTGTGTGCGATACGGAACCGTAAACTCTCGGTTCGCTTACGTCCTGCCAGTTGAGGAATTAACGCGTCAACAGTGATAAGGATTCTGCACAAAGATCTTCATTATCACCCATATAAAACTCAGGTTCATCAAAAACTTATGATTAGCGTCGTGTCCTTTGCGAAATCATGGCTAGTAAATAAAATATGAATTTTTCGCATGAGTTACGATGCCCATTTTCATTTAAATGGGTTCGTTAACAAAAAAACTGTAGCTACTGCTGTAATGAAAATGCTCAGATATTACATCAGTCCCCTCAACACATCAAAAAAATAAGTGTGGTGTGTGGTTGGAGAGAAGGGGATTTATTGGTCTGTTCATGTTTTGAGGCAAACATCACAACTGTGAATGTTAATACAGAGCGCTGAATTACGATGCTCCAAACCTTATTCTTAACAGCATTTCGAAGTCGCATATGGGCAATGAGGTGAGCATGGTTTCAACAAGGTGCTACAACTGCACACACAGCTCGTAATTTAATGGCTGCCTTTCGAGGTCAGTTTCCAGGTCACCTTATTTCCAGATACGGCAATCTTCACTGGCCTCCTTGCTCCCCTGATCTAAGCTTATGCGACTTCTTTTTGTGGAAACTTCTCAAGTATCGTGTTAACGCTAACAAGCCACACTGCTTCGAAGATCTGAAGACGACGACCCAGGAGGAAATCGTTCTTATTCCACGACAGATGTTAATGAACGCTACTTGGAGTTTTCGGGACCAGCTACAATCGCGATTAGACGTAAGTAGCCGTCTGAGCGGCGAAATCTTCAAAATGTAAATGAGACAATGAAATTCCCAACATAAACCACGTATTGTCTTAAATAAAAAGAGATGTTATGCAGAACCTACGAAATGGATTTTGTTTGAAAACCATGTTGTTCCCGTGACGAATCCTTAAATACTCAGAACAGATATGAATGGGGTTCATTCCGGCGTCGATACGGTGCACAGATGGAAAAAAACCACTCACATGAGCGACAGTGACAGAGGGCAGGTAGTTAATTAAGACCTTGCACCTGAGAACGAGCATTCTGGAACCGCGACACGGGTTGGCTGTTCACGTCCTATTGCAGTGTGCATCTGCGGAAAGTGGTTAGAAGACGGCGAAACCATGAGCAGTCGACAAGGTGTTTGACTTCCGTGTCCCATCACAGAACGTGGAGGTCACAGGCTTGCCTGCTCTCTAAAGCAGAATGGGCAACGATACGCGGCAGATCTGGCAACAAGTGTTTCGGAGCACAGCAAACAGCGTACATAGCAGTCGATCCCAATGTATTCCCACGCTGACCCAACGGACTCCTCAATTATGATTCCAATGAGCTCGGCACCAGCGAGATGGTACCGTGGAACAGGATCGAATTTGTGTGGCAGATTAATGACCACGGTTGGTGTAATCCTAGTCTGTGAGTGTTTTCTTTAGAGGGGGGGGGGGGGGGGAGGAGTTCCGCACGATCGTTTCGGCAAATGTTGGACTGGTTGCCAGTTTCCGCCTCAGAAAATACGATAAACAAACAGTTTAAAAATGATGACACACGAAACAAAGTTTCCACAGTTCACAGACAGGTGGCGCGAACGAATTAGGTAGCTGACGGATCCGTCCACAAAGTTAAATTAAATAAATTTGCCAGATTCTTAAGTTCAACAGACCTCGCACTAGAAGAGATTAACGCTAAGTAAAAAAAGGAAGAAAAATTCGATTCTGCGGGCAGGGGTTAATTACTCAGGAAGATGTCATTAGCAAAAATTAAACTGGCGTTCTACGGGCCGGAGAGTGGTATTTTACACTCCTTAATCGGGTAGGTAGGTTAGAGAATTCAGAATGATAAGTGGATATGTTGAAGTTTTATACTGTCGGAATTAGTGAAAGAAGGGCAGTACTTCTCGTCAAGTGAGTGCAGGACCAGCAACAAGATTTGGGGTAACGCAGGAGTAGCTATAACGATGAATAAGAATGCAGCAATGCGAGTAAGTAAATACGCACAGCACAGTGAACTCCTTAGCGTAGCCGATATAGATGCAAAACCAACACCCACTACAGTATTACAAGTTTATTTTTTTTACTGCGGCCTAAGAGGAGAATAAAAAAATATAGAAATACAAAAGAAATTATTCAAATCGTTAAGCAAGAAAAATTGTGAGGAACTGGATTACGGTGGAACGAAATAAGAGGCCACTTGAGAGAATTTTGCGAAGAGCACAATTTAATCATTGCTAACAACTGGATTAAGATTCATGGAAGAGACCTAGAGACACCGGAAGATTTCAGCCAGGTCATATAATGGTAAGACGGAGAGTTATAAACCAGATTTTAAATTGCAGAACAATTGCAGTGAGACAGATGCACTCTGACAATACTTAATTGGTTATGAACTGCAAATTAACTAAGTGGGGCCGAGATAAACTGAAAGAAACGAAGGCTGACGAGAGTTTCAAAGGGGGCATTAGGCAATGATTTGGAACGCAATACAAGGCGAATGGCTAGCCGTGAGTCATGAAATAGTGAAGGCAGCAGAGGATCAAAGGAGAGACGAGGCAAGGTCCGGTGGAATTCCTTGATGACAACAAGATATTGGATTTTTATTTACGAAACAAGAAAATAGAAAAATACAGCAAATGAATCAGACGAAAGGAGATAAAGACATTTAAAAAATTAGATTGACAGAAAGTGCACGAATGGCTAGAGGATAAATGTAACACATGACCACGGGAGAGATGGACGCCGTACGAATATTAAGAGCTCCGACGTCAAGCCACTGCTAATCCCCCAAAAGAGAAAACTGAAAAGCGTAAGGAATACATAGAATGGCTACACAAAGCAAACGAACAATATCTCGGAAAGAGAAGAGGAAGCAGATGAAGTTCAGATGTGATACTGCGACAAGAATATAACTGAACACTGAAGGACCCAAGTCGAAATATAGCACCTGGAGTGGACTAGATTTATTGAGATCCTTACACAGCCCTTCACGATAATATTATTCCACTTGATATTCAATATATATGAGACAGGCAGAATAATCACAGTTTTCAAGAAGTGTGCAATTATTGCAGTTCCATGGGCAGGTATCGACAGATGGGAATACTATCATATGTCAATTTCATAAGTCGTGTCTCAAAGAACTGGCTCGAATTATTTACAAAAGAACAGAAATATTGGTAGGATCTGACTTCGGGATAGATCAGTCTGAGTTCTGGAGAAATGTAGGAACCTGTGACGCAGTACTGACATTACTACTTATTTAGTATATAGACCGAAGAAAGACAAACCTATGTTTATAGCATTTTCAGGTTTACAGAAAGCGTTTGATAATGTTGTCTGCAATACACTCTCTGAAGTTCTGAATTAAGTAAAGATAAAATACAGAAATCGAAAGCTTATCCACAACTGGTACAGAAACCAGACTGCAATAAGAGGGTCAAAGGACATGAAAGGAAAGTATCAGCTGAGGATGGAGTAAGTCAGAACTGTAGCTTATCACCGAAATTATGCATCCTCTACATTGAGAAGGCTGTAAAGGAAGTCAAGGTGAAATTTGGAAAGCGAATTAAAATCCAGGGAAGAACAAAACCTGCGTTAAGGTTTACCAAAGACATTTTAACTGTGTCACAGACCGGAAAGGCCTTAGAAAAGTAGTTGAACTGAATGGATAACGGCTTTAAAATACTAGTATAGGATGATCATAAACAAAAGAAGAAGAAGGCTGATGGAACTAGTTGAATAAAATCAAGTGATGTTGAAGGGATTCGATAAGGTAATGAGACACTAACAGAAGATAGATGAATTTAGTATTTGGGCAGTAAAATAAGTGATGATGGCGGAAGTATAGAGGCTATAAAATTCAGGCTGAAAGTAGGATGAAAAGCATTACTGAAAAAGAAGCGTTTTTGAACAATGAATGTAAATAAAATGTAATGAAATCCCTTCTGAAGATTTTTTCTTGACTGTAGTCTTCCACGGAAGTGAAGTGTCGGCGATACACAATTAATGCTACAGGAGAATGTTGGAAATCGCATGATTAGATTAGGTAATTAATGAGGAGATGCTGAAACAAACTGTGGAGAAAAGAAATTTATGACACAGTTTGACGAAAAGAAGGGATAGATCAATAGGACATTTTGAAACGTCAAGAAATAGTAAATTTAGCAATTGAGGGGGGCGGGGGAAGAGGGATAAATTGTAGAGGAAGGCCAACACTAGGCTATAGTAAGCATGTTCATATGAATGTAGGTTGCAGTAGTTATACAGAGATGAAGATGCTTGCACAGGATGGGTTAGGTTGGAGAGCTGCAGCAAACCACTCTTCGAACTGTGGACCACAACAACAATAATCATGAAGTTCCCAGACTAGCGCTAGCCTTTAGACTAGACGTCACTATAGCACTTTTGTTTGTTTAATTATGCAAGTACGAGGAGTATTCAATAAGTGATGTAATATATTTTTTCTGAAAGCAGGGTAGTTTTATTCAGGATTCCAATATATCACTATTCCCCACTCTTTTGGCTACAAAACCATGTTTGTCAATATAATCTCCGTTCGATGCGACGGCCTTACGCCACCTTAGTAGGAAGGTCCGTATAGCGACATGGTACCACTCTACCGGTTGACGTCGGAGCGAACGTCTTGCTGAATCACAAACTCCTCACCTTCCATATTCTGGCGTAGCCGCAACGAAGATGAAGAGCGCAAGAGAAGAAAAGGAGGTGAAACGACGTCGACTAATGGTGTGCTGATTAGGACCGCACCACGACAGGAGCGGCCTCTACAAGAGGAGAATATAAGCGCCGCTCCTGCGAGCCTCAGCCGCTCGGTATTTGCTCAGTATCGGCTCAGTATTCGGACGGCCTAGCAGAGACTGTTACGATAGCAGTGACGTGTGGTCCATATCAATTGCTTGCATGGACATACACTACTGGCCATTAAAACTGCTACACCTAGAAGAAATGCAGATGATACACAGGTATTCATTGGACGAACATATTATACTTGAACTGATATGTGATTACATTTTCACGCAATTTGGGTGCATAGATCCTGAGAAATCAGTACCCAGAACAACCACCTGTGATCGTAATAACGGTCTTGTTACGCCTGGGCATTGAGTCAAACAGAGCTTGGATGGCGTGTACAGGTACAGCTGCCCATGCAGATTCAACACGATACCACAGTTCATCAGAAGTAGTGACTGGCGTATTGTGACGAGCCAGTTGCTCTGCCACCATTGACCAGACGTTTTCAATTGGTGAGAGATCTGGAGAATGTGCTGGCCAGGACAGCAGTCCAACATTTTCTGTATCCAGTAAGGCCCGTACAGGACCTGCAACATGCTGTCGTGCATTATCCTGCTGAAATGTAGGGTTTCGCAGGGATCGAATGAAGGGTAGAGACACGGGTCGTAACACATCTTAAATGTAGCGTCCACTGTTCAAAGTGCCGTCAGTGCGGACAAGAGGTGACTCAGACGTGTAACCAATGGCACCCCATACCATCACGCCGGGTGATGCGCCAGTATGGCGATGACGAATACACGCTTCCAATGTGCGTTCACCGCTATGTCGCCAAACACGGATGTGACCGTCACGATGCTGTAAACAGAGCCTTGATTCATCCGAAAAATGACGTTCTGCCATTCGTGCACCCAGGTTCGTCGTCGAGTACACCATAGCAGGCGCTCCTGTCTGTGATGCAGCGTCAGGGGTAACCGCAGCCATGGTCTCTGAGCTGGTAGTCCATGATGCTGCAAACGTCGTCGAACTGTTCGTGCAGATGGTTGTTGTGTTGCAAACGTCCCCATCTGTTGACTCAGGGATCGAGACGTGGCTGTACGATCCGTTACAGCCATGCGGATAAGATGCCTGTCATCTCGACTGCTAGTGATACGAGGCCGTTGGGATCCAGTACGGCGTTCCGTATTACCCTCCTGAACCCACCAATTCCATATTCTGCTAACAGTCATTGGATCTCGACCAACGCGAGCAGCAATGTCGCGATACGATAAACCGCAATCGCGATAGGCTACAATACGACCTTTATCAAAGTCGGAAACGTGATGGTACGCATATCTCCTCCTTACACAAGGCATCACAACAACGTTTCACCAGGCAACGCCGGTCAACTGCTATTTGTGTATGAGAAATCGGTTGGAAACTTTCCTCATGTCAACACGTTGTAGGTGTCGCCATAGGCGCCAACCTTGTGTGAATGCTCTGAAAAGCTAATCGTTTGCATATCACAGCATCTTCTTCCTGTCGGTTAAATTTCGCGTCTGTAGCACGTCATCTTCGTGGTGTAGCAATTTGAATGGCCAGTAGTGTAGTATATAGCAAAAGACACTTATTTGCATGTCGCCCATCGCTTGCGACCACTTGTTGTAACTAAAAGTTAAGTATTGTCATTCTTCTTATTTGTAATAAAAACTATTAATGTGATTTTGCTTGAATTGTTGTATAGCATTCCGAGAACGCAGCATCTTTGGGCACCCTATACGAGACGAGTGGGCAGTACCCCACAATCGACGTACTGCTTTCCACTGAGCGCTTCCTTCATTGGGCCAAACATATGGAAGTCAGAAGGTGCGAGACCTAGACTGTAAGGAGGATGACGAAGAACTGTCCAATGATGTTTTGTGAGCTCTTCGCGCGACGCGCAGGTCGCCGAAGTGGCGTCAAATCGAAAGACCTGCACCAGCCGAACGGTCTACCCGACGGGAGGCCCTATCCACACGACATTTCATTTTTTTGCGGGTGCGCGGACTTGTGTAGGACCTTATGTTGTCGTGGTGAAGGAGAATTTCGAGTGCATTTTTGTGGCGACGTACGCGCTGAAGTTGTTTTTTCAATTTCCTGAGGGTATCACAATATACTTCAGAGTTGATCGCTGCATCATGAGGGTGGACATCAAACACAGTTACACCTTTAGAGCCCCAGAAGAGTGTAACCATGACTTTACCAGCTAAGGGTGCGGCTTTGAACTTTTTCTTCAGAGGAGAGGTGGTGTGGCGCTGCTTCGTGGAATGCCGTTTTGTTCCAGGTTCGAAGTAATGGACCCATGTTTCATCGCATGTGATGAAATTCGACAAAAAATGTCACCGATCAGCATCGTAACGCGCAAGCAGTTCCGCACAGATGGTCCTTCGTTGCTCTTTATGGTCTTCTGTTAGGCTGCGAGGAACACAGCGGGCACACTCTTTTCAGTATCCCAACTTGTGGACGAGTGCGTCAACACTACCAACACAGAAGTCCAGTTGTCCGACTGCAATCCGTCGATCACCCCGAATGAGAGTGTCCCCACGTTCCAACGTTGCAAGAGTCACAGCTGTGTGCTACCGGTCGGCAGGCGAGAAATCGGACTGGTTTCCAAGATATTCTGGCGATGATGGCAGACGCCTCGCCCAACGACTCACCGTGATTTTGTTCATTGCAGGTCTCCAAGGACTTTGTTCAAGCGCCTGTAATTATCTGCGATGGTCTGATTTTCCACCGAAAGAAACTCAATAACAGCTCACTGCTTAACCTATCTCCGTGGTCGAAGTCTCTAACACCCACTTGTGAGTGGTGCTCTACCTGGGGGTAAGCCGGTTCGATCCTGGTGGTGGGAAAAATTGTCACTGCCAGTATTAGGCCGGAAAGAGGAGGAGAAATGATGACGTAAAGTTTGATCACCAGAATTTGCGCCAATGTCTCGTTTAAATACCGAACCTCTCTACAGTGTCTCATGAAATGAGGGCATGAGACACTGTTAACGGTGATCCGTCCGTCGTATGGGAAGTCCAGCGGCCTCCTTGAGGCATTCGCGGGGAGCAGGCTATGTGCCGGCACAGCATGTTGTTATCAATGGAGAGACGTCTACAGACGTTAAAGTAACCTCTGGCGTGCCACAGGGGAGTGTTATGGGACCATTGCTTTTCACAATATATATAAATGACTTAGTAGATAGTGTCGGAAGTTCCATGCGGCTTTTCGCGGATGATGCTGTAGTATACAGAGAAGTTGCTGCATTAGAAAATTGTAGCGAAATACAGGAAGATCTGCAGCGGATAGGCACTTGGTGCAGGGAGTGGCAACTGACCCTTAACATAGACAAATGTAATGTATTGCGAATACATAGAAAGAAGGATCCTTTATTGTATGATTATATGATAGCGGAACAAACACTGGTAGCAGTTACTTCTGTAAAATATCTGGGAGTATGCGTACGGAACGATTTGAAGTGGAATGATCATATAAAATTAATTGTTGGTAAGGCGGGTACCAGGTTGAGATTCATTGGGAAAGTGCTTAGAAAATGTAGTCCATCAACAAAGGAGGTGGCTTACAAAACACTCGTTCGACCTATACTTGAGTATTGCTCATCAGTGTGGGATCCGTACCAGGTCGGGTTGACGGAGGAGATAGAAAAGATCCAAAGAAGAGCGGCGCGTTTCGTCACCGGGTTATTTGGTAAGCGTGATAGCGTTACGGAGATGTTTAATAAACTCAAGTGGCAGACTCTGCAAGAGAGGCGCTCTGCATCGCGGTGTAGCTTGCTGTCCAGGTTTCGAGAGGGTGCGTTTCTGGATGAGGTATCGAATATATTGCTTCCCCCTACTTATACCTCCCGAGGAGATCACGAATGTAAAATTAGAGAGATTAGAGCGCGCACGGAGGCTTTCAGACAGTCATTCTTCCCGCGAACCATACGCGACTGGAACAGGAAAGGGAGGTAATGACAGTGGCACGTAAAGTGCCCTCCGCCACACACCGTTGGGTGGCTTGCGGAGTATCAATGTAGATGTAGATGTAGACGGGGTTTCATCCTCTCCCTTATTATCATCATGATCATCATCATCATCATCATGCAGCACAAACATTACACTACATTCCACACATACATGCGCGCACACACAATACATACATGTAGTATTACAAATTTTGAAATGGAACATGTTGCAAACAAATAAACAAAAAAAGAGATAAGCTCTCTGCTTGGTAGGCACATCCACTACAGACGCCACATTGAGCGCTACACATAGGGCAGCCTCCTATCGAAACTTCATGAAGTGGGAATATTCCAAGATGTCCAACAACAAATTCCGCGCTTATTCAAACAAAATCGGCAGAGAAAAGAAATGTGTTGCATTACTTACTGAACGCCCCTGGTAGCTTCTCATTTGGCCTAACAAGGCTGAGTGTTCCTTGTTCCTCATCATATATCCTCAAAGAATATGATGTGGTCTCCTGTAATCGCACTTCCGCATAAGACGTGGGTGACGATATCCCCTAGAGCACAGAAACGGGCTCCTTAGGCGATAAATGACTAATAGTGGCTCATTATAGTTTCTGGGACGTTGCAATAAATGAAGAGACGGAGTTAACGGAAGATTGGTCATCAATCAAGCGCTAGAATAGAGGCATTCACATCGGGCTGTTATTAGGTCTACAACATTATTTCCGCAGTTCCTTCTCGAGGTTCGACCCTCTACTGCGAAAAAGTTACAAAAATTTACGATTCGAAGTACAGGCTATCACTGGCCACTACTTTCTCCCATATTTCGGGCAGCCTACAAATCCCGCAGTGAAAGAACTGGACGTCTTTTGGGGAGATCGACGAATCAACCCAATTTTGCACTTTTTCATATGACCGGGAGTGCTGGTCAGCTGGCCGCGTGCCATTGATCTAAAAAGGTGGTAGTCAGAGGGAAAATGTCTGGAGAATACGGCACGTGGGGTAGGACATCCGTTTCAATATTTCCAAGCATGTTTTGTTGGGCTTTGAGAAATGAGGTCGAGTACCGTCATGCTGCCGAAAATCACCTTTTCATGTTTATCACTGCGCTGTGACCGTTTGTCTTTCAGTATTTGTCTCAGTTGCTTTCAATAATGATCTCTTGTGATCGTTTATGTCGGTTTCAGTAGCTTCCAAACTATTCTCTCTTGCCGTTTCTCGCCATCAAAATCACCATTCTTGGATCGTTGAGACCATTCTCTGCGTGTCCTTTCACCTCACCATACATCTGATTTGATCCATTATAAATGGTTTTTGAAATAGTAAAATAAATAAAGAAAATCGTGACTGGTAGCAGAAGATTTATTTATTTATAAACTCACCATACATTTTACCCAAAATTTTATGAGCGTTAATCGTAGATTTCTTCGTGATAAAGCAAACAGGAAATAAAAGTAAAGGAAACAAAGGAAAAATTTGGAGTAGGTATTAAAATCCATGGAGAAGAAATAAAAACTTTGAGGATCGCCGATGACATTGTAATTCTGTCAGAGACAGCAAAGGACTTGGAAGAGCAGTTGAACGGAATGGACAGTGTCTTGAAAGGAGGATATAAGATGAACGTCAACAAAAGCAAAACGATTATCGAATGTAGTCGAATTAAGCTGAGGGAATTAGATTAGGAAATCAGACACTTAAACTAGTAAAGGAGTTTTGCTGTTTGGGGAGCAAAGTAACTGATGATGGTCGAAGTAGAGAGGATATCAAATGTAGACTGCCAATGGCAAGGAAAGCGTTTCTGAAGAAGAGAAATTTGTTAACATCGAGTATAGATTTAAGTGTCAGGAAGTCGTTTCTGTAAGTATTTGTATGGAGTGTAGCCATGTATGGAAGTGAAACATGGACGATAACTAGTTTGGACAAGAATAGAATAGAAGCTTTCGAAATGTGGTGCTACAGAAGAATGCTGAAGATTAGATGGGTAGATCACATAACTAATGAGGAGGTACTGAATAGAATTGGGGAGAGGAGGAGTTTGTGGCACAACTTGAGTAGAAGAAGGGATCGGCTGGTAGGACATGTTCTGAGGCATCAAGGGATGACCAATTTAGTATTGGAGGGCAGCGTGGACGGTAAAAATCGTAGAGGGAGGCCAAAAGATGAATACACTAAGCAGATTCTGAAGGATGTAGGTTGTAGTAGGTACTGGGAGATGAAGAAGCTTGCACAGGATAGAGTAGCATGGAGAGCTGCATCAAACCAGTCTCAGGACTGAAGACCACAACAACAAAGCAGATGACCAGAATTGGGCCGGCCGGTGTGGCCGTGCGGTTCTAGGCGCTTCAGTCTGGAACCGCGTGACCGCTACGGTCGCACGTTCGAATCCTGCCTCGGACATGGATGTGTGTGATGTCCTTAGGTTAGTTAGGTTTAATTAGTTCTAAGTTCTAGGCGACTGATGACCTCAGAAGTTAAGTCGCATAGTGCTCAGAGCCATTTGAACCATTTGAACCTTAGGTTAGTTAGGTTTAATTTGTTCTAAATTCTAGGCGACTGATGACCTCAGAAGTTAAGTCGCATAGTGCTCAGAGTCATTTGAACCAATTTGAACGAGAATTGGGCTCCAAAGTTTAAATATTTAATCGCGAATAACTTACTAATGCAATCACAAGTCAACTAATATTTTGACGGCGTTACGTTTGCAAATGCATAAGCTTGTTGTATGACCCTTACGAGTTGCCGCCTGTACCACTACTTGCCGCTACTGCCATGTATTGCAAAACGGCGGAAGCAAAGTTTTAGGCCTAAAGTATCATTCTGTGCTGGTAAAAGTGCCTTTCTACAGTGGGATATGCCGCTGCAGACGGGTGGACGCCCGGCCGCCGGACGATGGCGCCGCGGGACGCCGGCGCCACCCCCCGCCGCCCCCACACAGCGGCGCGGTGCGCCCGTCCGCCCACGCAGCTGCCTCTGCTTTATGACGTCCTACTTTATTGAACCTATAACTCAGCATTCGCACGTCATGTTCCTAAGCTAATTGAATGTGAAAGCTATGGATCCAATTTCAGTGTATATGACTTCTAATTTTATTTTATAGCTGCAATACTTCATTCGTCAACCTTCCTGCCTCTCTCTCTCTCTACTTTCTCTCTCTCTCTCTCTCTCTCTCTCTCTCTCTCCACTTTTTTTTCTTTTATGTTTTTCCACAAACGTTGAACGACTGTGTCATATATCCAGATAGACTGAGGGGGGAGGGGAGGGGGTGGGGCAGGAATAACTGCCACTGGTACCGGAAAAAAATTTCGGGGCTTATTATATTTTTCGAAGCGGCCATTCGTTTAGGGCAACTGTGTGACAGTTGTCGTGTTTTCAATCGCGCGGTGCAATACGTACAGCGGCCGGCCGATAAATCGGAACGGGCGGCCGTGGGGGCGTGTTCTCGGAGATGTGTCCCGCGTCCCCACCCAGGCTCAAATTAGGACGACTTTTACTGCCGGGGAGACAGCTGGTAGTGCCGTTCTCCGGCGAGCTGATTTGTGCTTATGGAGCGTGTAGGCCCGCCGCATTAAAGTAACGCTGACATGTTTGTCGCTGCGCCTGCTTCCCGCTCTGAAAGGTGGGCGGCCAGTATGGACGGCGCAATGAATTTTTGTCGGAGAACAAAGGGCTGTTCACTTATTGCGAAACAAATTTGATTTGCGAGCAGGGTCTGCCACTGTGCATCGCATTCGTGCGTGGTTGCCTGTCGCCGTATCTGTCGTATCTAACCACACCCAACTCCGCAACACGCGCAACGCATTAAGGGGATAAAAAATTGCCTAGAATCCTCCTGTCACGCTATTGGCCTGGCGTGTCTCGGGTGGACGACAATAATCACTTACAGAACTTATAGGTCCACTATGTCATACAACTGAAATTACCTAATTTGTGTCTCATTCAGCCTGATTGTTAAAATCACCAACGTCTGAAACTTTTGCAGGATTTAGTGTTGTTTTTAAAATTTCACTTGTCCATTCGGAAACATACGAGTATTGCAAAACTATATTTTAGGCGTTTAATACTGACGTGTGCGACAATGATCAGACGCTGGTATTTTGTAAATTATCTGACCCTATGATCTGTAACTATACATCATCTGATCAAAACTACCCAGACACCTATTGGTGGACATCGCCTTTGTGACGGCTTGAACTCTGCTGAGGACACTTTCGATGAAGTATTTAGTAAAATGGAACACCTACAGCCATCCTTTCGATATTATTTATTGTATCGCTACCAGTTTCGTTGCTTCAGTACACAATGTTCAGGCCTTAACTGACGTTGAGGGTGTTAACTCCAATCGTATATACGATTTCATCGTTGGCCAAGATCTCGGAGGTGAAACTTCCTGACAGATTAAAACTGTGTGCCGGACCGAGACTCGAACTCGGGACCTTTGCCTTTCGTGGGCAAGTGATCTACCAACTCAGTTACCCAAGCACGAGTCACGCCCTCTCCTCACAGATCTACTTCCGCCACTACCTCGTCTCCTACCTTCCAAACATCACAGAAGCTCTCCTGAAGTTTTACATTCCAATCTCTGTTTTTTAACATTTCAGATGTGCATCACGGTTTTACCGTCGTTTACAAAAAATTGTTCAAGTGGCTCTGAGCACTATGGGACTTAACATCTGAGGTCATCAGTCCCCTAGAACTTGGAACTACTTAAACCTAACTAACCTAAGGACATCACACATAGCCATGCCCGAGGCAGGACTCGAACCTGCGATCGTAGCAGTCGCGCGGTTCCGGACTGAGAGCCTAGAACCGCTTGGCCACCGCGGCCGGCTTACCGTCGTTTACACTGATGGCTCCAAACAGCAGAATTCCCTGGTCATGTTGCCCGGATTCGCCTCCCCGATAAACATACCGTTTTCGCTGCGGAGCTCCACGCGATCCTAAAGGCACTGGAGCGGATGAATCGTGTTCGGGGCAATCGATTTCTCCTCTGCTGCGATTCTCTTAGTGCCTTACAATCATTGCAGAATCGTTACCCAACTGAGGACTTGGTCCAGCTGATATATGACCAACTCCAACTCCAACGGCGGGGTAAGTGGGTGTCCTTCTGCTGGGTGCCTGGTCATGTGCGTATATGGGGCAATTAACAGGCATATCGGGCTGCCAAGGTGACCTGCAGAGAGCAGCATGTGGTCCAGTGTCCTATTCCATTGCAGTCTGTCATTTCTGCACTCCACAAGAAGTGCATGGAGGAATAATGGCTGGCGGTGACGGCCAATAAACTGCGGTTGGTGAAGTCAACAACTCGGCCGCGGCGTTTCTCCTTCCTGTTGCTCAGGCGGGAAGAAGTGATCCTCATACGTCTTCGGATTGGGCACTGTCCTCTCACACACAGCTTTCTATTACGGCTGGAGGATCCCCCGTTTTGTGATGCTTGTGGTGTGCACATCTCTTTCCGACACATTTTAACAGACTGCATTTTATACCGTGATGCAAGGGCAGAAGCACAAGTTGATTGGGATCTGCCTTGTGTTTTGGCTAATGATGAGACGTGTGTATCTAAGGTTTTAAAGTTTTGTGATGTGTCTGGACTGTGGCCTAAACTTGTAGGCTGGAGGTTTTAGTGTATTGCAGAGTGGCTGGCTCCTCCATTTTTTCCTTGTGGTCAGCCAGCCACTTCCATCTGCTATATTGTTTTAGCTCCCTCTACTACTTTCTTCCTGTGTTGTCCATGTTTTACTGCTGGCGGCATGCTCCGCCCTATGCTTCGGTGTGGGTAGACGCACTTTTTTCCAAGCTTGTAACCTGTGTTTTATGTTTTATCTTACTGTTCTGAGTCATTTCTTGACACCCGTCTCAATCTCTTACTGAGCGGGCGCTGAAGACCTAGGTGTCGTGCGCCCAAACAACCCTCTGCATCTACATCTACATCTACCCTTGTTGTTTTGCGTGGCACTATCACAGCACAGGCCTACATTGATGTTTTAAGCACCTTCTTGCTTCCCACTGTTGAAGAACAATTCGGGGATGGCGATTGCAACTTTCAAGACGATCGAGCACCTGTTCATAATGCACGGCCTGTGGCGGAGTGGTTACACGATAATAACGTACCTGTAAAGGACTGACCTGTACAGAGCCCTGACCTGAATCCTGTAGAACACCTTTGGGATATTTTGGAACGCCGTCTTCGTGCCAGGCCTCACCGACCAACATCGACACCTCTCCTCAGTGCAGTTCTCCGTGAAGAATGGGCTGCCATTCCCGAAGAAACCCAGCATCTGACTGAACGTATGCCTGGGAGAGTGGAAGCTATCATCAAGGCTAAGCGTGGCCAACACCTTATTGAGTTCCAGCAATACCGATAAAGGGAGGGCCACGAACTTGTAAGTCATTTTCAGCCAGGTGTCCGGATACTTTTGATCACATAGTGGATGTCGTGTATGAAGCCTACATGCTGAGGCTAGATATTGCGGGTGTAGAGACGATATCTGAGCATTTTGCTACAGGCAGGTGGGCGGTGAACATGGCAGCACGTCGTGAGTTAACCGACATTGAACGTGGGATGACAATCGGTGCAAGACTCAATGTGTCACAGAAAACCCGAGAGTGTAGAGGAAGTTTTTGTTTTTTAGGCCAACAGTGTCTGGCGTGGATATTCCGTTCCTCAATGACTATGTTTCCGGAACCAGACAAGCCGATTACAAGTGTTTGACGAACAGAGGTCATAATGCTTTCTCACAGACGTGCAGGGCGATCGCCGTCTAATGCAGGATCGCCACAGGTTTGGTACTAGGACATAAGGAACCTATGTTTATCAGGACCGTATAGAGAAAATGCACAACATAGGCTTCAGCAGCTGACTACTGTCACATCTGTCACATATCACAGTGCTTTCCCAAAAATTTTAGCGACCTCTTGTATATTAATGAAAATCCCTCACTGTTTTTTCTTCTAGGTTTTAGTTATTACTGCTCTGAGACAAACGGAACATTTCAGGTGGACTGTGGTGGGAGTGCTTCAGTGCGTATTGTTAGCAGATGCTGACTGGTCGGTAGGTAGCATCGGCTAACTGCACGTGGGAGTCAGTAACTAACGTGTTCAGCCGATGGACGTGGAATGGCAACTGCGGCTACGTGTGTACACACTGGGCAAGAGTTGACCCTTGGCATGACAGCCAATGACTCCCACTGACTCGGAAGGAAAGTACTGAGCCACTTCTGAGCAGTAATTCAAGTTCCATACATCAGGCCTAGCATACAAATGTGTCTCATGAAGGATACAAGCGATGCTCCACTCCACTAATATATCTCTCCTGCCGTTTTGCAATATTTTCTGTAGATGTGTCGGTACAACTGACTGGCTTGAAAGTTTTCTTTGCCGGCCGGAGTGGCCGTGCGGTTCTGGGCGCTACAGTCTGGAGCCGAGCGACCGCTACGGTCGCAGGTTCGAATCCTGCCTAGGGCATGGATGTGTGTGATGTCCTTAGGTTAGTTAGGTTTAATTAGTTCTAAGTTCTAGGCGACTGATGACCTCAGAAGTTAAGTCGCATAGTGCTCAGAGCCATTTGAACCATTTTTGAAAGTTTTCTTTATCTCACCAATTAAATAATTTGATAAAAACATCCGTAACTGTTGTGCAACTCTCTCTTTTTGTGTTCTACAAAACGCACACGCACTAAGAAATTTCGTCTCCGATAGCATTCCAGTCGTATCTTAAGTTGCATTTTACTTCTCTGGCATGCGGAAGAACTGTGATCACTTGTTGCCTCGAGTTTCTCAGCCCTGTTTGACTGTATTTTACCGTTTAAATGTCTGTGTCCTTGTAGTCAAACAAAAACACTTCGTGGAAGTCTATGCATCCCATCCGGTCAGACAAAAGCGTTACGAGGTACTCCTATGGCGACTTTCCCTGTCGCGACTCCAGGCTGCACGAGACTTCTCCTACCCCCCCCCCCCCCTTTTCAATTTTCTCCACATTGCAGGATAACAAAAAGATTTTTGACAATATTCCAAGAGAGGTAGAAGACGTTAGAAGTTTGTAACATGGATGCGTTCTGTTCAAATGGTAAAAACCAAGCACTCATGCCATTCAGACCTGTTCACAGGGAATTTTCTGCACACGGCTGAACTTTGCTGAAGGCGAAGATCTACTATTATTTCCTCTAAGTCCTGAACAACAACTGACTGAGGTAGTGCAATAGTTAAGATAGTGGGGCCATAGATATTCTGGAAGAGCAAGGCTGAACTTCCATCCAGCTATCCATATTTGGGTTTATTGTGATTCCCTTAAGTTGGTTAAGGCGCACGCTGGCAAGGTTCTTTTCAATTGGGATATGACCTATCTCCTTCCCCATTCTTGCTCTCTCAGAGCTTGCACTTCATCACTAATGATTCAGTCGTCGACGAGACGTTGAATCATAATCTTGTTTCCTGTATCTCTCTACAACGCACACAATATGGATGTTGCAAAGTTGAGCGTGGAAAATATTTTGAAAAACTGGCATGGCGATATTTGTAACACACATACACATACACACACACACACACACACACACACATATATATATATATATATATATATATATATATATATATATATATATATATATATAGCCACTGGCAACTTTCTATCCTATTCCATTCACATATGGAGCCAGAGAAAAATGACTATCTATATGTATGGTACACGCCCTAATCTCTCTTTAAATTCGTTGGCAGCGCTCTGCCATGCCTAGTTGACAGAGTACTGGAGCAGTGCTTATGAATTTGAGTCGTCAAGGTCTTATGTGCAGATTTCTTTACGGCTTTACAGACAAACCGCACTTTTCCGGAACCTTCCCGACAAATTTAAGTCTCACATTCCCTTTCCCTGCCATTGATTTCATGTGTTCTCCTCATTTCATTGGCTTAGTAGCTCTGTCAAAAGTTATTTATATAATAGGCCCCAGAAACGTATCACTGATCTTATAAAACGATATTTCCATGTGTTTTGTCTGTGTTATGAACTTTATTTCTCCCTTAACTGTATTTAAAAATCTACGTATTTCAAATTATTATTTTTTTAAATATGCTTGGTGTAAAATTATGTGTATCAAGGGATTCCACTGAAAAGTGACACAAGGCTTCCCTTCTAGAAACTAAAATTACTATGAAGGGAAGATCTCATTTTCAACTCTGAATATCGACGGAGGTATCTGAGGACTATGTAAAAGAAAAAACTTGTATCAACGTATTTTATTCTCATGACTACTCCTCTTGGTCTATAATCTTCCCAAAGTTGGTTACATATGTTCACTGTAGAAGCAACTTCGTATCGGTTAATAATTTCCGGTACAATCGTCTCTGTTCACAGTCAACATTGGAACGAAGAACCTGTTTATTTTGTACTCAGTTCATACTAATTTCCCACCCGCTAACCGTCTGCTAGAAGTTTCTTCTATAAACATAACCTCAACCTTCATTTTTTTCTGTAATAGCTACACAACTGCTTGGACACAGACGGTTGGAGAATTTACGTATTAGAGCAGTACCTACCCACATACAACTTAGAATTCACACAGTTATAAAACAGTTACTAGACTGCTTCAACAGCTGTAATCTTAGAAAGCTAGATATATAAGGTAAAAATCCACATGGTAGGAATAAGACTACATTTTTATAATCTTAACAAGCAGCTGGCACTGAGTAGCGCCAGTTTCCTATCGTTTATTCGTATTTCTTTTTTTTTTTCACTGACATTAAAAATGTATATGGATATAGATTACTTCTTTAGTTACACTCAGATTTGTAAATCTCAATTACCTGTTTTAGTTTGTAATTTATAGACATTGTATCACATGTAGAAGTGTGAACAACACTTGTAATACTTAGTTGCACAGACTTTTACAAAATTCTGGTGGGCAAGGCATTAATTACTGCAGCAATTAAATTACTATCAGTGTTTGGCCCACAAGAGGTGGACAGGTAGTGGTGTAAAGTTCCTGTCACCAGACTTTGTGCCGTCCTGGATTAAGTTCTGAATCCCCCTGCAGTTCTTCAAGAGATGTGGCATTCGACGATATTGGTGATCCGTTGAGATAGACGCTCAACTTGATGCTATTCAAGAGGAACAGGACAGAATTCCACCCTCTCCCATCTTTCTCTCGTCGTCCTCAGCAACACAAATGCTGCACTAAACCTCAGTATCCACACTTCACAATTACCTTCACAATGGACAGTATCATTTCCATTGTGACAACTACTGAACTATATGGGAGAAAAACGTAAATTAGTTACAAACTACAGATATTCGGATTTAGGTTATGGCATATTCGATATGCCTGCCATCACTGGCGATGATGTGGCGCAAACGAGTAGCGAAATTCTGCGTGATCCGTTGAAGTGTCGGGACATCGATGCTGTCGATGACCTCCTGAATGCCTGTTTCCAGCTCAGGAGTGGTTTTGGGATCATTGCTGTACCCCACAAAAAGAAGTCGTGTGTGTTTATATTCGGAGAATATGGCGGTGAATCGATGCCTATGCCAGTGGCCTCTGATTACCCAATAGCCAGAAAGCGGTTCCCAAAGTACTCCTCCAGGACATCAAACACTCTCCCGCTTCCATGGGGTCGAGCTCCGTCTTGCATGAACTACATCTTGTCGAAATCAGGGTCACTTTGTATAACGGGAATGAAATCATCTTCCAAAACGTTCACTTACCGTTCGGTAGTCACCGTGGCACCAAGGAATATCGCTCCGACTGTTCCGTGACTGGACACTGCACACCACACAGTCACCCGTTGAGGGTGAAGATAATTCTCAACGCGAAATGCGGATTCTCAGTCCCGCAAATGCGCCAATTTTGCTTATTGATGAACCCATCCAAATGAAAGTGGTATTCCTCGCTAAGCCAGACCATATTCGGATACTAATTCCCATCATGCTCCGCGGCCAACAATGCAGTTTGAACATCCTAACGCAGCGATTTTATTTCACATAGTTCAATAATTGTGACCCTGTACCATTGTCATGAAGGAAAGAATACGATTCCAAATAGCCCTAACCCCCTTCCTCACTTGAGATCTCCCAGGGAAGAACGCCTAAGACTGTTTTCACCACAATTTAACGAGAAATCTTATTGATCGATGGCTGAAGAGTTGCCCATGATTTCAGTAGTTCCTCGTAAGCAGTCGTTGCATCAGCCTATGCAGTTGTCGTGGAGTTCTGCCATATCGCCTGGGGCTGTAGTTCCCAGAATACTCTCTGGTGTCACTAGTGCAGCGGCGCTCCCTCGCCATTGGCCGGCGCGTGTTATCCACGCACCATTAGGCAGCGACCCCGCGCCCCGGCCGTAATTCTCCGTATGTAAAGCAGCGCACCTTCAGGTGGCTTATGTGCCGCACACCGGCGCGGCAAGTAATTCAACCCCCCACCCCCCCTTCCACTGTCAGCCATTACTCCCCCTCCCTCACCCCACCTCCGGCGCAACCCACAACTTTGGTATTTCTCCAGTCCCCCTCATTTCTGATTTGACAGTTCCGTGGCCACAGTAATCTTTAATGACCGTGAAACGCCCCGTGTTGAAATGGCTGAGTAACGGGGCATTATTCGATGAGGTGACGTCGATCGAAACGTTTTCTCAATCGGAATAATCTATAAAAGTAACCATGTCCGCTCTAAAACTCATATTGAGAATTTACTTACACAATCAGGATTTTGTGAGGAAGTACTGGAAAACCATTGGGCAGTATTCTGTCAGAAAGAGATAACGTCTCCAATTGGAATAAAAATTATAATTTTCTATAAAGTAATGTACAGACTTGAACTAGACATAACATACGTAGTATCCTGTGGCTATAGAGTTAATGAGTCAGCTTTGAAGTCACTCAAGTCACGCAAACGCCTGTAGTAAAAAAATACTGATATCAATAGGGTGTCTGTTCTTTCGGACAATTCCGAAATGTAATGTGTGAACATGCAAGGTGAGAATGAGGGTCTCGCGGGAGGCGTACACGATATAGTTCCTGCAGTCGCTCTATCCTCCATGCCCTCTGTGGCTCAGATGGATGGAACGTCTGCCATGTAAGCAGGAGATCCCGGGTTCAAGTCACGGTTGGGGCACATATTTACACCTGTCCTCGTTGATATACATCAACGCCCGTGAGCAGCTGACGGTATTAATATATTAATATACTAATTCTAATTCAGCGAAACGCTATGCTTACTATCGCATTGAGTATGCTATTATATACAAAGATTGCGTGGGTAGTCACGGGTTTATTTACTCGGAGAACAAGTTCCGTGAAATTCTGTAAAACCTGAGCTGCCTTTCACATTAAGATATATGAATAACACTTAGTGGA
Organism: Schistocerca serialis cubense; assembly: GCF_023864345.2. Taxonomy (NCBI): domain Eukaryota; kingdom Metazoa; phylum Arthropoda; class Insecta; order Orthoptera; family Acrididae; genus Schistocerca; species Schistocerca serialis. The sequence goes on from NC_064642.1 coordinate 338,627,664, forward strand.
AACGAACTTAGAAAAGCTTGATGTTGTGAGTGCAGCATCAACTTCGACATCGGTGATGGATGTAAACTTTAAATCCTACGTTAGCATACCAGCGTTATACAGGAAGGCGCACTGAAAACCGGCCGTAAGTACTTGACTGATGATTGTCGCCCGCCAGTTGCGATCAATTTTTTCGAAGCTCTTATGACTACGTTTTGTATTGCAATACGAAAGCCGTTACGCCTTGGTTAAGACGAGTCAAGTATTTGTATCTGTTCGTGGCGGGCAACAATTCATGCTTAATTGACGAGCAATCTCTACTCGGGGCAGGTTTTTCTTTCTCAACCCTGCAGCTGCATTGTAAGGAAGTAAATGTTAACAACACAAGACAAAATAGGGATGATGGGGAAGAAGATTTTAAAATCAGTAACAAAATAAGAATGTGGGTATGCCTCTATGCACAGAACAGTCAGCGCATTTTTACGGCTTAGATATAATAAAAAACATGTCAGAAGTCAATAAAAAATGCAGCAAATGAAATAGGTAAAACGGAATACAGACGTCTAAGAACCGATATTTGTATGTAGTACAAAACGCCAAAAATGTTTGGGCAATATGAGAAACGCAAACCTGGAGAAGTATGCAAGTGTTTGGGAAAGGTAAAAAGAAACAGCTGCATGGTCATCGAGAGTTCGACTGGCATTCCATTCCTAAGCAAAGAAAGGACCAATTAAAAGTGGAAAGAATAATGGAATGGCTTTACAAAGGAGACGAAGACAATGTTATGGAAAAGGAAGAGGAACTCGATGAAGATGAATTTGAGATGTAACATTGCGAGATGAATTTGACACAGCACAGAAAGATCTAAGTCGAAACAAAGCACCTGGCGTAAACGACACTCCCTCAGAATGGAGATCCTTAGGGGGAAGATACTATGAAAGAACTGTTCTACCCGGTATGCAAGGTGAGACAGGAGAAAGAGCCCCAGACTTAAAGATGAATGTAATAATTCCAGCCCTAATGTATGCAGGTACTAAACCATTACCAAACCATCAGTTTAATAAGTCATGGTTCTAATAAAACTGCCGGCCAGGGTGGCCGAGCGGTTCTAGGCGCTACAGTCTGCAACCACGCGACCGCTACGGTTGCATGTTCGAATCCTGCCTCGGGCATGGATGTGTGTGATGTCCTTAGGTTAGCTAGGTTTAAGTAGTTCTAAGTTCTAGGGGACTGATGACCTCAGAGGTTAAGTCCCGTAGTGCTCGGAGCCATTTGACCCATTTTTTACTCTAATAAAACTGACACATTTTATATACAGAAGAATGGAAAGTGTGATAGAAATTGACCTCGAGGAAAATCGTTTTAGATTCTGGAGAAATGGAGGAACACGGCAAGTAATACTAGTGATTTGAAAGCCAGCAGTGGTAGTTATATTTACAACGTGAACTGTGTGAAATTTGATACTATCACTGGAAACGCAAAACAAGCTGCTTCAAAATGACGTGCTACATTAACATGGACAACAAGATTTAATTATTTTTTCTTTGTATGGTTTAATTATGCTAGGGGTTTACCGTTTTTGTGATTGAAAGAGAACTAGCAGGTGTAGAGCCCACTGTAACGTCTGAAAAAGACTTGGGTGAAAGGACGGATAAACGGTTGTAGTATTTTTAATGTAATTATTACCTAAGTGTGGACAAATTTGAAAAAATTTGCACTATTAGATTGAAGCAAGTCAGTGCAACATACCATTCTGTAGGAAGCGAGTCTTTTTAAGGTAGTGCATCTCACGCCTTGTGGTCTGAGGCTTTTCGTGTCCGGAGCAACACACATTGTCAGGGGTAGCGGAGGTTCGACCTCGGCACGTGGTAAATTTCCATTGTGAGACAGGGAGCACAGCTCTGTTTTTGAGGGAATCGTTGCGCAGTAGAAAGAAATGTTCGAGAGTATCGTAGACACAGAGCATCGCGTGTCATTTCTATGCGTTGAAATTCTATATAGGTAACAGACTTTAATGCTTTGCAATATTTTGCTTTCTGGAAGCATAATTTAGTCACATTGGCAACGAGAGAACAAAAACTGACGTTTAGCTCCTCACGGTAGTACACAGGGCGAGCCACTAACTATTGCCACCAAGAATAGCTCCGAAAGTATGATAGGAGCTGAAAAGTTTGTGGGACAAAAGTTGCATGGGACAACGGGGGCCATAACATAGCGCTGGGTTTTTGTTGCTAGGTGGGGTCGCGTTAGAGATAAGAAGGTAAACTTTTTTTGTGGGATGCTGTAGTTTGGTATTATTTTCTGATAGCGGCTATCGAGACGAGTCCAGTGATGTGTAACAGTAAGGTTTTCCAAGTCAACGAAGGTATCCGGCACATTTACAGGAGGTGTTCGAAGTGATGACTATTGGTATCATTGCAGTGCTGCAATCTTCTTATCATGGACTGAGTGGTATTCCTTACCACATCGGCACTTATCGAAGCACATGTTCTGACAGTTATCTCTCGCATATCTTCAGGTGTAGTTGGAACGTCTTTACAAACAATGTCTTTTACGAATCCCCACAAGAAAAAATCCAGAGGCATGAAGTCTGGCGAACGAGCCGGCCACGACACATCTCCTCCGCGTCCAATCCAATGATTTGGGAATTATCTCTGCAACTCATTTCTAGACATCAGCGAAAAATGTGCCGGACACCAATCGAGTTGATACCACATACAGTTCCTTGTTCCTAAAGGTATTTCTTCTAATAACAGCCCTAATATTTCTTGCAGGAATGTGGCGTACTTCCTACCATTAATATTTCCTTCGATGAAATAGGGGCCTATAATTCTGTCCTACTGTTGTATCACGAAACTGTCGAAAGGTGTTAAATGCCGATGGCACGTTAGATGGTTACGCCGTATTTGGCAATATTTACTATCTGCACAATATGCGAGAGATGATTGTCAGAGCGTGTACATCGGTAAGTGGCTAAGTGGCAAGGAATACCACTCAAACCATGATAAGAAGATTGCAGCACTCCATTGGTACCAATGGTCATCACGTCATATTACGGCCCCCGTCGTCCCATGCAACATTTGTCCTACAAACGTTTCAGCTAGTATCATACTTTCGGAATTATTCTAGGTGGCAATAGTTAGTGACTCACCCTGTATATTAAACTCCATGACTGCATCATAAATCTTTTTCAGTGTTATGAAAGCTACAGTCGCTTGGTATTTTACAGTCTGTTTCTTTAATTGTAACGTTACATGATTTGAACAAACTGCTACCTCAGGACTTGCAACCGCATTGAATTACAGCTTTTAGGGTCACTCGGATTGAGAGATTACTTTAGATTTTGTGGTGCTTTTAAGAGAAGCAGAAGGCCTACATTATATATATTTGAAAAAAACTGTTTTCTATATTAACCATACCCTCTGTATGCAATCTGAACGAAAATCATAGTTATATGCACGTAAGAAATATAGAAAAAGATTAAAATTCTCGTCTACGTGTTTTATTTAGATTAGTCCAGTATGAGGGGGGGGGGGGGGGGGGGAGTGAATAACAGGGGTTTCTGCATGGGGTGAAGCGTGTTCTAAGCACATTTAGCACAAAATAATCATTTTTCTTTCCTGCTGCGAGACAATTCCGCTAGTGCCATGTGTTACGAATGGAGCGCGGGAAAACATCTGTCCATACGGCTCCATTCGAGAGTGGAACAGGAAATAAATGACTAGTAGTACTATGACCACCTCCGGAGAAATTACGTAGTTACCGCTATCGATTCAATCTGGTCATAAAAATATTTCAGTTACCTTGTTCAGAGAAAGACGTCCCTGAAATCGCACACACATTCGGATCCAAGGTTGTTAATTCAAGGCTATCTTACCCATCATAAGACTCGTTGTTGTTGTTGTTGTTGTTGTTGTGGTCTTCAATCTGGAGACTGGTTTGATGCAGCTCTCCATGCTACTCTGTCCTGTGCAAGCTGCTTCATCCCCCAGTACCTACTGCAGCCTACATCCTTCTGAATCTGCTTAGTGTATCATCTCTTGGTCTCCCTCTACGATTTTTACCCTCCACGCTGCCCTCCAATACTAAATTGCTGATCCTGTGATGCCTCAGAACATGTCCTACCAACCGATCCCTTCTTCTAGTCACGTTGTGCCACAAACTCCTCTTCTCCCCAATTCTGTTCAATACCCCCTCATTAGTTATGTGATCTACCCATATAATCTTCAGCATTCTTCTGTAGCATCACATTTCAAAAGCTTCTATTCTCTTCTTGTCCAAACTATTTATCGTCCATGTTTCACTTCCATACATGGCTACACTCAATACAAATAATTTCAGAAACGATTTCCTGACACTTAAATCTATACTTTATGTTAACAAATTCCTCTTCTTCAGAAACGCCTTCCTTGCCATTGCCAGTCTACATTTAATATCATCTCTCCTTCGACCATCATCAGTTATTTTGCTCCCCAAACAGCAAAACTCCTTTACTACTTTAAGTGTCTCATTTCCTAATCTAATTCCCTCAGCATCACCCGAGTTAGCTCGACTACATTCCACTATCCTCGTTTTGCTTTTGTTGATGTTCATCTTATACCCTCCTTTCAAGACACTGTCCATTCTGTTCAACTGCTCTTCCAGGTCCTTGGCTGTCTCTGACAGAATTACAATGTCATCGGCGAACCTCAAAGTTTTTATTTCTTCTCCATGGATTTTAATACCTACTCCGAATTTTTCTTTTGTTTCCTTTACTGCTTCTCAATATACAGATTGAATAACGTCGGGGACAGGCTACAACCCTGTCTCACTCCCTTCCCAACCACCGCTTCCCTTTCATGTCCCTCGACTCTTACAACTGCCATCTGCTTTCTGTACAAACTGTAAATAGCCTTTCGCTCCCTGTATTTTACCCCTGCCACCTTCAGAATTTGAAAGAGAGTATTCCAGTCAACATTGTCAAAAGGTTTCTCTAAGTCTATAAATGCTAGAAACGTTTTTTGTCTTTTCTTAATCTAGCTTCTAAGATAAGCCGTAGGGCCAGTGTTCCAACATTTCTACGGAATCCAAACTGATCTTCCCCGAGGTCGGCTTCTACCAGTTTTTCCATTCGTCAGTATTAAACTGATAGTTCGGTAATTTTCACATCTGTCAACATCTGCTTTCTTTGGGACTTAGGGGAAACAATGTTTCGTGTTCCCTGAAGAGTTGTCAGTATTTCTGCCACCTGCCTCTTAATACCATTCGGCGCTTAGTCCTCTGATCAGGTTTCTCGGGAGATGCCAATGTCCTTCTTGCTGAACCCACTTCTTTCCGTTTCAACTTCCACAGTTGGCTGCTGAATTTGCTCAGTGAACGTTCCATGTTCTGTTTAAGAAATCAAATTTCCTTCGGGAATTGTCAGCGATTTAAAGAGAAAATTACCATCTCGCTGAAACCTCTTACAGCATTTGGCATTGTACCTTATTCTCTTACCTTATTCTCTTCAGACTCCTATCAAGAGAGAACTGAACTGTGTTTTTGTTATCGCCTGACGAGGATGGATGAACACCCATTAACTGCACGCTTGGTTACAGAAAGTAGTAGCCTCAAAACTGTCTTGTACACAGACTGAAATGAGTGTTTTGTATGGCAGGTGAGATACAAAGACACAAGATCATGCTCCATACAACTTTCAAGAAAACTGACGGATTTTGTGTTGGTAGAGTGGCCGTCCATCAAAAGCACTATAATCCCGGCTGGCTTCAATCTCTAAAAGTGTCGTACCTATGTACAAAATGCTTCTACTCTAATGAGGCAAGACTGTGTCATATGGACAGAAATTCCTGCCGGCAGTCCGCTACCGAAGTCATTTGAAGCCTGATTCCTTCGAACACAGTGAGCAGAGCAATGAACATTCCGCTAGTATTGCAACAACTTTCCAAAATCACATGTTCTCCCCTTTCCTTAGATATCCAGCTAAAAATGCCCCTTTATACTTCAGTAACAGCGATTCGAGCAAGAGAAAGCATACTGACAAATACTCCAGTCTCACCTACGATGAATATCATCTCGCCTGTATCCCGTAAGTCCAAGGCTATCAGTATTGATTCCAAAAGGTCGTACAACTGAGATAGGGGTTTACTTGTCAACCCAGAAACTCTGGAATCTGAAAGGCTCACAGATAATTTCTTGTACTAATTACCGGAACTAATCGTAACCAGCTATTTTCTCCTTTTTGGTGAAACAATGTTCTGTTTTAAGACTACTGCGTAATTGAAGGCTGCCTTGCGTGAACCCTGAGGGGCGAGAGGAAATTCCTTTTAGATCATATCTTCAAGTCACAGTTACCTGTTCATGTGTAAGAACACTTTGTTTTCCCATGCTTCTCACTGTTTTATTTTCTCTAGCGCAGTGCATGCGGCGACGTAGGAGCGATTAAATTGGCTTGCAGTTCGTATTACCGCGTTTATTACTCACTTTACCAAGTAGTTCCAAGAAAATCTGTTTAAACGGATGGATGGCAAACGGGTCTCCAATCATCCGTACTTCAGCATGAAGCTTCACGTACTACTTCGAAGAACTAACCCTAGCCAAATTACCTTTCAGTGTTAATATTAAATTTTTGTCGCGACATATAGACCATCAGACAGCTCAGTATATTCTTGGAACATTTAAACTCGTAACACTAAAACATACAGTTCACCAAGAAACTTGGTGGAAAATCCATGAAGTTTCTATATCTTAGCATAGACATCAGTACAAATGCACATTGTTTCAAAATTTACAGGAAACCTACATAACAAACACTGTAGTTCCTTCTTCTTCACAACATCAGATATCACATAAGCGTACTGTCTTCCATTCTATGGTACATCTTCTTACGTCCTTACCATTGTCAAAAGAATATTTCCAAACAGAATCAGACACAACTACACATGTAGCAAGTTTTATAGTCCTGATCTAGTCGACAACATTGTACAAAAGGAAAAAGAAGAATTATTTATTAAATAATACTGGTATCCTCAAAAACGTACGTTGAGTGTCACTAACTGTGTATTGGACAAACCGGCAAGGGCTATAGAAGCTAGACTTACTGAGCGTCAACGTATCTGGACATTACACAAGTCAGACTCACTTTTGTTGAACGGGCGCTGAGGGGAGACCATGGATGAAGGATCAAGGGAAAGAACCAGATAATTCAGTTTTTATGAAACTCCAGGAAAAGCGAATTCAATGTTTCAAGTGTGATTACATCAATACAGAAGAACATACAACAATTTTTATTTCATCAGTTAAACATCTTGGCTGCACATAATGTGGAAAAAACGTTATTGGCATCGGGAGTGCTCCTACAGCGAAGTAATTTCCAAAAATGCAGTCAAATGTCACTCCATAAGGGGAAACAAACAGGCAATTCATGCGGAATAGACATAATAATTCCATAATAATCACTGCTGAACGAATTTATGGTTGCGATAGTACGGCGATAGTATTCGTATTACGTATAAACAGCAGCGGGGCAGCTGTATGAAGAACGTCACAGCACAAGGGCGGAAAAACTTAATCAGGCTTTGCAGATCTTTATATTTTAGTCTAGAATAAAGAACGACATTGTTTGAGTACAGTGAACAAAAGATAACTGCAAACCTATTGCGCACTAGGCAGGTGAGAAATCTTGAACATGATATAATAAGCAGGTGTGGGCAGTTCAAAAAGCCCATTCATTTGTTGACATATCAGTATTCAGCAGTGGGTGGATTCAGATGATATTATCTTAACAGGATGAATTTTGAAAGGCCATATTAAAAAGTACTTTGAAATCAAAAGTGTTTTCCATGCTCGATTAACAACGAACACAGTCAAAGGAGATGGCTTACATCTAGATGCTTCGATCATTTCCTTGAAATCTTCAGGTGTTTCCATCAATGCCTTTGCTTTCCATAGTGCAACATTTTTATCGCACAGTAAGTACGAATGAGCGCATACAGGGAACGTAATTTTTATCCTCCTCAGCCCATTAATTTGATTGAGAGTTATATGATGAATGCAGGGGAAGACGGTGAAATTTTTATTTTTGCCACTAGCAGAATCACAACAGATACAGGCTATTCAGAAGCAATGGTTAGTATTCAGGGATATGGCAGCAAAAACATCTAGGAAACATAGGCTATAAAACAGATGAGCACTACTTCGTCTTCAGTATCGTGAATCAGATATCACCTGCTAATAGGCTCTCTGGTTGCCATATTTCGGGAGGAGGTAGTGTGGACCAAAACAAGCAAAAATTGTCTAGTAAACATGGGCTCTAGAGCGTATACCGTAAGATCTATGAGCACTTGTTCAACTTCGCTATCTAAAATACATCTCTTCTTCTGAACAAGTGCTCACATATCTTAGGTTATGCGTGTTAGAACGTATGTTTACCAGGCTTTTTTAGTTCGAATGATCTTTCCTGTCATACGTCTGAATATCGACCTTTCCTCTTCGGACACACTGCATAGAGCTCTTCAGCGTCCTTACCCGAGGCTTCAGTGATGAAATGAAGAAGGAATGACGTCACTTAATTGGCGCCATTTTTTGCAGTGAACTCAGAATAAACATAAAAAAGTATTTGCCTTTTACAAGAACACGGATATTGCACGAATGCACCCAGAGTTGATGCGGAAAGTAAATGTCACTGATTACCACATTTGGCAAACATAAATTTTTCACAAAGTCTGTGTTGAGAGCCACCTACCTTTTGTTTTTCCTTGGCTCTAATTTGCCGGGGGAGAGACTGCATCAGCTTTCTGGTTGTTTTGCTTCTCCTCGCCGGATGAGTTACCACTGATTAGCGTGCTTCTTTTCCATAAAAAACTGGCTTACCTGGTTCTTTCCCCTTACAGCAAAATTTTGAGTGTTAATATTTCCGGACTGACTTGATTTTTTTCACGGTTTTAATCTCTCCACAGAGGCGTATGGTGAATCTGAATAGAACTGTGCCAATAACTCAGTTTCGAAAAAAAGCGACTCACCTCGTTTTCCCCCTAACCCTTCAGATACAAAATCAACATAGAAGTACTGCCTATAGCCAATAAAAGAGAAAAACAGCTTACTACAAGTATTTAAGGCAGATAAGCATTTAGCCTGAAATCTGCGCCTATTTCTAAACGATCAGTTACAACTAAGCACACCTAAATTGTTAAGCTTCACACAATCCAATCAACCAACAACCCAGTCGTTGACATCAGTCCCAATGACCACATTTACCTTCTGAGACTAATACCACGGTATGATTGCACTGTATTTTGTAAAAACGTTTTATTTAGAACCTTTATAACCAAATTAATGCAGTTTGTATATTTTAATGTAGTGTGTCCTCGCTATATACTCTGTTTGATACTATCCTCCCCGTAAATGGTAATTAACACTCTAATTTATCAGGAGTTACAAGCGCTCGATTTGATGTTTCTCAGCCAACAGCGTGAGAAAAGATTACATCTTACTTGGTAGAATCTACGTCCCTAATGTTTGGTTTCCTAGATACTATTTCTTGATGGTAATGAGTTGTTTCCTGAAGAAAGGTCCAACAAACCAAAAACTAGTTCGAAATAAACAAGTAACAGTAACACAAAACCGCAGTTTTCATGTTTTTCAACCTTAAGTATTGCAAAAATTTTCTTGTCTTGGATATTTTGATGAAAAATTTAACTGAGGAAGTAACAAGCTTCGAATTTTATGGCAATTCTACACAGAGAAATGAACACATGACACGGTGAGAAACAGATACTTTTCTGTCTTCTCTGTTAAGTAAACACATTGATGGTTAAAACATTTTGATCAGTACTCACAGTGAAACTGAATGCCGTCTGGTGGTGTTGTGAACAAGCGAAGCTTTAAGGGAGTATCTAAGCGTAAAATGAAGAGATGGGGAATCGTTAAACCGTCAATTCTTATGGCCTGGCCACTAGAAACGACGTCTTGGGAATAGCAAAGCTGATCAGCTGTTCGCATGTTACTTTCGTGAGCATCTACGGAAATGGACGGACGATGAAACGACGCGCAGCAGACAAGATGTTGGACGTCCACACCACATCACAGAACGTGGAGACTGGAAGCCTTCCCGCTCTATAAAGCAGAATAGCCGGCGATCTGTGGTGGATCTGACGACAAAGTACAATGCGGTAAGGTAGGAGTAGGCAAAATGCAACAGGGAATAACAATATTAATGTGCTAATAGCAAACTGCAGGAGCGTCTATTGAAAGGTCCCAGAACTGCTCTCATTAATAAACGGTCACAATGCCCATATAGTACTAGGGACAGAAAGTTGGCTGAAACCAGACGTAAACAGTAACGAAATCCTAAACTCAGATTTGAATGTATACCGCAGAGACAGGCTGGACAGTGAAGGGGAAGGCGTGTTTATAGCGATAAGAAGTGCAATAGTATCGAAGGAAATTGACGGAGATCCAAAATGTGAAATAATTTTGGTGAAGGTCACGGTTAAAGCAGGCTCAGACATGGTAATTGGATGTCTCTATAGGCCCCCTGGCTCAGCAGCTGTTGTGGCTGAGCACCTGAAGGATAATTTGGAGAATATTTCGAGTAGATTTCCCCACCATGTTATAGTTCTGGGTGGAGATTTTAATTTGCCGGATATAGACTGGGAGACTCAAACGTTCATAACGGGTGGCAGGGACAAAGAATCCAGTGAAATTTTTTTAAGTGCTTTATCTGAAAACTACCTTGAGCAGTTAAACAGAAAACCGACTCGTGGCGATAACATATTAGACCTTCTGGTGACAAACAGACCCGAACTATTTGAAACAGTTAACGCAGAACAGGGAATAAGCGATCATAAAGCGGTTACTGCATCGATGATTTCAGCCGTAAATAGAAATATTAAAAAAGTTAGGAAGATTTTTCTGTTTAGCAAAAGTGACAAAAAGTAGATTACAGAGTACCTGACGGCTCAACACAAAAGTTTTGTCTCAAGTACAGATAGTGTTGAGGATTAGTGGACAAAGTTCAAAACCATCGTACAATATGCGTTAGATGAGTATGTGCCAAGCAAGATCGTAAGAGATGGAAAAGAGCCACCGTGGTTCAACAACCGAGTTAGAAAACTGCTGCGGAAGCAAAGGGAACTTCACAGCAAACATAATCATAGCCAAAGCCTTGCAGACAAACAAAAATTACGCGAAGCGAAATGTAGTGTGAGGAGGGCTATGCGAGAGGCGTTCAATGAATTCGAAAGTAAAGTTCTATGTACTGACTTGGCAGAAAACCCTAAGAAATTTTGGTCTTATGTCAAAGCGGTAGGTGGATCAAAACAAAATGTCCAGACACTCTGTGACCAAAATGGTACTGATGCAAAGGATGACAGACTAAAGGCCGAAATACTAAATGTCTTTTTCCAAAGCTGTTTCACAGAGGAAGACTGCACTGTAGTTCCTTCTCTAGATTGTCGCACAGATGACAAAATGGTAAATATCGAAATAGACGACAGAGGGATAGAGAAACAATTAAAATCGCGCAAAAGAGGAAAGGCCGCTGGACCTGATGGGATAGCAGTTCGACTTTACACAGAGAACGCGAAGGAACTTGGCTCCCTTCCTGCACCGGTGTACCGTAGGTCTCTAGAAGAGCGTAGCGTTCCAAAGGATTAGAAAAGGGTACAGGTCATCGCCGTTTTCAAGAAGGGACGTCGAACAGATGTGCAGAACTATAGACCTATATCTCTAACGTCGATCAGTCGTAGAATTTTGGAACACGTATTATGTTCGAGTATAATGACTTTTCTGGAGACTAGAAATCTACTCTGTAGGAATCAGCATGGGTTTCGGAAAAGACGGTCGTGTGAAACCCAGTTCGCGCTATTCGTCCACGAGACTCAGAGGGCCATAGACACGGGTTCACAGGTAGATACCGTGTTTCTTGACTTCCGCAAGGCGTTCGATACAGTTCCCCACAGTCGTTTAATGAACAAAGTAAGAGCATGTGGACTATCAGACCAATTGTGTGATTGTATTGAAGAGTTCCTAGATAACAGAACGCAGCATGTCTTTCTCAATGGAGAGAAGTCTTCCGAAGTGAGAGTGATTTCAGGTGTGCCGCAGGGGAGTGTCATAGGACCGTTGCTATTCACAATATACATAAAAGACCTTGTGGATGACATCGAAAGTTCACTGAGACTTTTTGCAGATGATGCTGTGGTGTGTCGAGAGGTTGAAACAATGGAAAATTGTACTGAAATGCAGGAGGATCTGCAGCGAATTGACGCATGGTGCAGGGAATGGCAATTGAATCTCAATGTAGACAAGTGTAATGTGCTGCGAATACACAGAAAAATAGATTCCTTATCATTTATCTACAAAATAGCAGGTCAGCAACTGGAAGCAGTTAATACCATAAATTATCTGGGAGTACGCATTAGGAGTGATTTAAAATGGAATGATCATATAGAGTTGGTCGTCGGTAAAGCAGATGCCAGACTGAGATTCACTGGAAGAATCCTAAGGAAATGCATTCCGAAAACAAAGGAAGTAGGTTACAGTACGCTTGTTCACCCACTGCTTGAATACTGCTCAGCAGTGTGGGATCCGTACCAGATAGGGTTGATAGAAGAGATAGAGAAGATCCAACGGAGAGCAGCGCGCTTCGTTACAGGATCATTTAGTAATCGCGAAAGCGTTACGGAGATAATAGATAAACTCCAGTGGAAGACTCTGCAGGAGAGAGGCTCAGTAGCTCGGTATGGGCTTTTGTTAAAGTTTCGAGAACATACCTTCACCGAAGAGTCAAGCAGTATATTGCTCCCTCCTACGTATATCTCGCGAAGAGACCATGGGGATAAAATCAGAGAGATTAGAGCCCACACAGAAGCATTACGACAATCCTTCTTTCCACGAACAATACGAGACTGGAATAGAAGGGAGAACCGATAGAGGTACTAGGCTTGCGGAGTATGGATGTAGATGTAGATGTAGATGCTGGTGCAGCAAAAAGTGTTTCGGAGGACACTTCCCTCCGCAAGTTACTGAAAATGTGGCTTGACTACGTCCTCCACTGTCGAATCAACGGCATCTTCAGTTACTATTACAAGGGGGATTATACAGTGGATCAATCGAAGCATTTGCCCTGGTCGAATAAATAATGTTTCTTGTAACACCAGGTCTATGGTTGTGACCGAATACGCCGTCTTCCAGCCAAATGGCTACTCGTAACGGTGGCAGACGTATGGGGACAGTCTAATGATAAAGAGGTCGTACACCTCGGCTTCCATACGGCTTGTGCTGGTAATCAATGGCCCCGTGACACCTCTGGAAAGCATGAGCATTCTTGAGGACTATTTCATCCCTGGCGGCCATGGAATCTTCCAATAGAATAAACCTCCAGAACTACAGTGGTTTGAAGACCATAGAGTTTTTAGCAGTTTGAGGACATGTCAGTTCAAAATTAGGTTGTTAATAAATAAAATATTACTGGATATATTTGCAAATGAAAGGGTGCAGTGTGTGACCGGCTGGTTTCAACACAAAATCACAGAGAAGAAAGAACACAGATGGACGCAACATTGCGTAGTATTTTCAGCATTATATTACCCACTTCTGCGTCGGAATATTAAACGGCTACACAGAATAAACACGAGTAACAGAGATTTCGAGTCGGTTGGTTAGAAGATAACACTGGAATCTTTAATACCAAGACACCAGCTCGAAATTTAACGAATAACAGAGAGAGATAACACGGCGGACACGATATTGTCTTGCACGATTTCCTTCTCCACCCGATTCTTCAAATAATTTATTAAACGTGACGAAACTCCGGGTCCAGTTCGTAATGTACATTTATATGTACATTGCTGAACATTGCACACCACTTCTCTCATTTCTTCCGTTTACTACCGAATCATCATACATTTCCTATAGTGTGAAAATTTCTGCACGCCTCGATGTCGGACCAATCGCAGCTCAATAATTCGTCAGGCCTCACAGCTAGAGGCACTTAACAGCATACAGTTCACTTTAAACAATCATCGGATAGACAATAGCAACTTGTTTCGACCGGAAAGCACACATCACCGAGAAAACAGTCGCGGAAACCATTTGGCGAAGGCTAGGAGCTTGTTATCAATGTGCACAGCGGGAATGTGCTCGTTGCTTCCCGGATTACACTATTAATAACAACACAAGGGCCAGTGAATTTCTCCTTAATGTGTGTTGACAAATACAACTGCAACTGCTCTTAGATGTTCACTGTGTTAAGAACGACGACTTCCTGTGCCCACAGAGCGTAATTAGGTTGCGTATCTTAAATCTTTCATCCGCGTCGTTATATCAACCGCAACACGGGACGCGTTTCTCGAGCACTCACGTCACCCTCCAGAAATCTCGTAAAATATGGTGGTCCATTAAGCGATTTCACTTTAAAATATGAAGGTGAAGAGCTCGGTGAGCATAAATTAGACAGCCTTTCGCGTGTGGCTTCAAAGGAGCGCCGCGCGCCGCCTGCAACAGGTGCACGCTGCATATTTCACACGTCACGCCTCGGACCGGCAGTGCCTCCCGCACGACGCCGACGCCGATGCCAGGCGTCGCTACGGCTCCTAATTGACGTCTGCTGTCTGGCTAGACTAATGGGAAGCTATTTTAACGCCTACCGACTGCTCCAACTACACGCAGTCGCTTTAGTTCCCCTGTCACAGGAGGACACCGCTTCGCTTCATCTGCATTTGTGAGCGCTCCTAAAATTCGAAGGATTATCAGCAAAGCCACCTGACCGTCGTAACGTCTTCGGCTGGTCCACCGAAGAGATTTTTCTGTTGTAGAAGTCGAGGAGCTGAAAATATGAATGTGGGAACAAATTAACAAAAACATCCTGTCCATGGTGAAGTTCGAAAGTAGTACAGAAGTACAGGCCGATTAAATTCCTCAAAAAATGTAGTGACAAATGAAAATCTATACCAGGCTGGAACTCGAAATTAGATTTCTTGCTTTACAAGAGCAGTTGGTTTATCAATTAGGAAATCTGAGCCCCCCTCCAGACCTGGCTGTAAGGTTCTACATCCAGTTACATGGGGATGGGAGCACTGGTGCAACTGAAAGTACCTTACCTCTACCATCATCATCATTATCTAGATTCATGGATTAGGTTCCAGCTTCACAATCACAGTTCATCCTTTCCTGGACAGACCTTGCCCTCTGGATACATATTGCAAAGCCTTTTCAGGAGGTCTGCCTTGTTGCATTTTGTTAACATTTTCCTTCCATTCCTCCTTACATATTTGCATCTGTTACTACAAATATTTTAAGCTCATTTCTAATATCTTCGTTTCGTAATCTGTCTCCTGGTGATCATCCTGTAACTGATCTGAAGAATTTCATTCCTAATGACACCATTCGTTTTATGTCTTCCTTCCTACTCTCACATTTGTAAATTAACAATGGAACAGCTCATGTTGTACAGAATATCAGTTATGTTTCTTCACTTTCCTTTTTGTTTAATATTCTTTATCTTGTTCCCCAACATACTGAAATTTTGCAGTCTCATTTTTAAATCTTCATCACAATCAAATGAAATGTTGTAGTCTAGGTTATTAAAATAACTTACTTATTCGATTATTTTGTTTTATGTCTCCCTTTCATAGCACTTGCTGCTTTCTGTAAAATGCCATTACTTTTGTCTTTTCTGTAGACATTTTGATACTATTGTTTTGAACAATGCAGTTTAATTTAAAAATATTTCTTTGTAATTTTCCTTCTGAGGTAACTATTAGTGTCTTGTTGTCAGCACACATTACTACCTTTCACCAACGATACTTATCTAGTTTCATCACTTTGTTGTTTTTCATTCTTTTTTCACTTTTTGATGATGTCATTTACATGAAAACTGAATAAAATTTGGAAAAAAACTGTGTAACTCCTTGCTTATTTGTAATGCCACTCTTACATATTTTGTTCCCTGTTTTTACTATAGAATTTGTTTCATTTTGTAAACTTTTCACTTACATTAACTTAACAACAAACAAACAGATCAATTTCCATTAAAATTGAGTAACTGACCTTTTATTACAAAATATCATGACAATCAGACTAAGGATTTTTGTTATTATATTAAATATATAAATAGGCATTACAAATCCAGATGTTTATAAGGTCCCCAACTGTCATAAAAATTTTAGAATGTCTCAAAAGATTAACTGAAAAAATTTGGGAAAGTTATTCTGAAGAAGAAGAAATTAAATCTTCAACTTATGAAGAACACTAAAACATAATAAAACTAAATTTTGTTCTTTATGTAAAATATATAATACAAAAACTAATAAAAATATTCATCATCATGATCATCTAACAAGGAAATATATATATTATTATTTAGTAATTCTAATTTACAGTTAAAACATCCAATTTTTAGCAATTTATTTATATAACATACCTGGCAATGGTTCCCATTTATTTGTGAATTTACAATGAAAATAAAATAAATTTACTACCAAATAATGAAAGAAGATATATTAGTTAGGGTAAAAAATTTGAAAAAGTGATTTACTTAAATTTATTTATGCCTTCAAGCCTTGACACACTTTCTTCTGATTTAAGAAAGTGTCAAGTGGTAAATATTAAAAAAAAATTCCGAGAAAATGTAATACATTGAGGAACTAAAAAAGGAGTTTGTCCTTATGATTATATAGACAGTTGTCAGAAATTTTAAGAAGCAGAACTTCCTCTAAAGGAGGAATTTTTGATTAAATAATTGAATCTGATATTAGTGTAGAAAATTATGAACATGTTACAACAATAATGGAAAATTTTAATACAAAAGGTAGGAGATTATCATGATTTATAATTAAAACCTGATATTTTATTGTTAGCTGATGCTATTAAACATTTTACAAAAACTTGTATAAAACCATATGAAATAGACACTGTCTGGCATTTTACAGCAACAGCATTAACTTTTGATTCAGTGTTGAAAATGACAGGCCAAAAACTAGAGTTTTCAGGCAGTTTTGACATGGTTTGAAAGGTTGAAAAAGGAATAAGAGCCGGAATATCCCAATATCATTAACAATATATTAAAGCAAATAATAAGTATATGAAAAATCATGGTAGAAATTTTATTTACAATTTTTAAATACATTGGCACACAACTAACCCACTGGTTGAACTATGAGCCAAAATTTATGTTGGGTACCTTTGAATGGGATGATCAAATAATTTTAACTCAAAAAAATAAACAAAATTTCAGTCATTTGTAAAAGAAACTAAAGAAAAAATTATTACCTACTTCTGATCACAGATAATATTATATTGGTCAGTACAGAGATATTATATTATACACATCTCTGGGAGAGAGAATAACAAAAATCTATAATAACTTAAACTATAATTTATCAGATGGGCTAAAAAGTTCTACAAATTGATGAATTATTAGGTATCTGGAAAAAATGCAAAATATAAGAAACAGAGTTGATATAAATTAGTCTCAGATTGAAATGAATTTGTTAATTAATAGGCAAACCAAATTCTAAGAATATAACGAGATTTAATGACAATATAGTTGCTATCCACAATAACAAAACAAAAATTTTCCTCAATGAACATGTTAATATTGGTGTGGCTATATTTGGTTTATGGAAATAATTTATTTATATAGAATGAAATAATATTTCACTATAGCATTATGAAAACAAAATTTGGCAGAATAGTGAATCCTGTTATAAACATACTGCTAGGTATAACTATTATATAAAAACTGAAGTTTTCATAATGATGAAAAAACTGATATAACATTTTGACACTAGTGATTATCCTGAAAAAATACTTGTAACATTTCTCAACTAATAAAAAAGTATTAGAAAAAATGAAAGGCAAATGTAAAAGGAAAATAATGGAAGGATTTTTTGGTTTAAGAATGGAAACTTATGCTTATAAAATTGATGATAAGGAATGCAACAATTAAAAGGCGAAAAGAGAAGCATTGTTAAAAATAGAATACATCTTGAGTATTATAAATATTGTTTTTAACAATAAAAATACTACAGAAAACTGAATTCAATACAAAGTGTGAAACATGCAGCTGACTCCATTTAGATATAAAAAACCTTAAGTATGCATTATAAAAATATAAGTTTTGTAAAATAAAGTAATACTTTACCATAATGACATTAAATTATTGAATAATTAAGCAATAAATGTTGCTAGGTTTCATATTAAAAATTTATCTAGTATATGTTTGTTCATTCCTAAGCTGTATTAGCTAACCAGCATAATCTTTTATAAAATTAATAACATGAATAAAATTTGAGAAGCTTCTCTCACTATAATTCTCATTGTAGAATATGTATGTAGGAGTTAATAATTTCATAGGTTTACCTGATAACGCATTAGATGTTCCTAATTAAAAATGTATTATATTATAATTTTGTTAATACTTCCAAAATTTTAAATAGAGCCATTTATACAGAATTAAGAAGGATTATATTTATTTTGTTTTTGTTATACTATATATATGTTTGATTAGTTGCCTTTTGAAGTTTGATTCTTATAACAATTATTTAAATCTGACACTTTTTAATCGATAATAATATTTTTGTTTGGTCTTCACACAGAATACATTTTAAATGTTCCTTATAATTACATTTAGAACCATACTCTACAACAACAAAGATTTTAATACCTATTATGTAGATTATCTATGGTATTTGTTTAAACAATGCACAATGGTTTGTTAATATTTGTGGGAAATTTTTAAGTGAAATAATCAACTAATTTCTTCAAACTACAATTCTTACAAATCTTAGATTCAATTTATTCAGGAAAATAATACTAGGAAAAATTAAAATAAAAATATAAATTCATAATCAAAATTTAAAAATAACAATTTCTGAAAAAAAATTCTATTAAATGGAGTCGTTTATAAATATGACAGGTAAATATTAATGATGGTTATGAAAAATCAGTCCTTGGTTTAAGGCAAAAATGTTCCTGAAATTTTAGATTACAAGAAAAATTATAAAACCGTTAAACAATTTGGGAAAAAGGAGATAAAACTATTTTGTAAAATTTAAGACTATTCAATTTGGAAGCCCCAATATACAATGAAAAAACAAACATTATACTAATGAGTGTGGTCTGTATTCTTTAATTTTAAAATCACAAAAGAAGTAAACCAATTTATTTAAACAGGGGGATACTTATAAAATGTTTACCATCATTAGAAAATATTGAGGAAAATAAATGAAATTAGGAATAGACAGCCAAATAGCAATCAAATATTAAGGTTTGGTTATAGCAAAGTACAATAAATTTATATCAAAGAACTAAAATGAACTTAAGAATTGAACATAATCATAATTACATTAATTATTAGATACATCAGAATAGTTTGATAATAATATAAAAAAGTCAGATTGTTTCATTCATCTCTACAGTAGCTCTTACATTAGCACCATTAAAATCTCTTAAGCTATTTTTCTTTCAGTAATATTTATTCTTATATCATGAACTGGAATAAATAAATGATATTATGGTTCATAACTTATAGGAAACCAAATTTCTATATTATTATCAAAAGCAGCAATAATATTACTTTATTGATAATAAGATTTATCATTTTCTATACCCATTCCAGCAGATAATAAAAAATTAATATTTAGTAAATCAAAAACTCTAAGTTTTGGCAACAGTTTTTTGATTAGTTTGAACACACTGGATATTGAATTCTACCAAAGTTACTATACAGTCCTATATATATCTATGTATAATTTTACATCACCCTCAACAAAAACTTTATTTGAAATTTTATCATCTTTAATGTACTTATTTGTCTTTTTTGCATGAGTATACTTCGTAAATTACATTCACCAATATGAGTTATATAGTTCGCAGGAGAGCTTCTGTAAAGTTTGGTAGGTAGGGGACCAGATACTGGCAGAAGTAAAGCTGTGAGGACCGTGCTTGAGTCATGCTTCGGTAGCTCAGATGGTAGAGCACTTGCCCATGAAAGGCAAAGGTCCCGAGTTCGGGTCTCGGTCAGCCACACAGTTTTAATCTGCCAGGAAGTTTCATGAGTTATATAGTTTCTCCATTGCAATGAAACTCATAAATTTTTTGAAGTGATATTTGTTATTAAAAATGCTTGTATAAAAACCTATCTACTGCAACAGTTTTATGACTATCTCATATACTTACAGATTGTCTTCTTTGAAAACTAATGAATTATCAGTTAATTGAAACAGACCACATATTTATTGTTAAAATAAGTATTATTAATAAATTATTAAAAAATTACAATTAAATTCAGTGACTCAAAAAGTACATTGGGATCCAAAAAGAAGATTTAAACATAGGAAATTAACTAATAAACATGATAGATCTCTGCCATATAACTCACTGCCTTCTTCAGGTGCTACATGAGACTGCCGTATTGGAGGATCTTGTCCAGTATTTATGCCCAGAGTGCGTTGGGTGCTCTCTTTGCATGATGACTTTTGTAAAAAGAAATTGTTGGTGTCTGTTTTCCACAGTTAAGTATTTGACAAAGAAATCTTCATCATTGATTAGATGATATATTTTAAGAAAATATCAAAAGTGTAGAAATATACCGAAATACCAATCGAACATATTTGGTTAATTGTTTTTAGAGGTTTAATCGCCATATTTCGAGAAATACATGGAAAAGAAGTAGCTGGAAATACAAATTTTTTAGAGAAAATTTTGGAATAAAAGAAGTGTAATAATTAGTTTTAATGATTTGACTAGCAATAATCCTACAAGAATACCTAATTTAAGTATACATTTTGAAAAATATTCCTCTTACATCGGAAAAATATCAAAAACATATAAGTAATAGTTTAATTAACAAATTACACTTCAAAATATATTCTTCTTGGTTATAATTATGTGTTATCATAGCAAAATTCCACACAGTGTTATTTACATATGGTCAAGGAATAAATAAATTAGATTAAGCTTGTAAAACTCAGAATGTTTAATGTTGTTGTTGTCGTTGTTGTCTTCAGTCCTGAGACTGGTTTGACGCAGCTCTCCATACATGTATTGCGAATACATAGAAAGAAGGATCCTTTATTGTATGATTATATGATAGCGGAACAAACAGTGGTAGCAGTTACTTCCGTAAAATATCTGGGAGTATGCGTGCGGAACGATTTGAAGTGGAATGATCATATAAAATTAATTGTTGGTTAGGCGGGTACCAGGTTGAGATTCATTGGGAGAGTGCTTAGAAAATGTAGTCCATCAACAAAGGAGGTGGCTTACAAAACACTCGTTCGACCTATACTTGAGTATTGCTCATCAGTGTGGGATCCGTACCAGATCGGTTTGATGGAGGAGATAGAGAAGATTCAAAGAAGAGTGGCGCGTTTCGTCACAGGGTTATTTGGTAACCGTGATAGCGTTACGGTGATGTTTAATAAACTCAAGTGGCAGACTCTGCAAGAGAGGCGCTCTGCATCGCGGTGTAGATTGCTCGCCAGGTTTCGAGAGGGTGCGTTTCTGGATGAGGTATCGAATATATTGCTTCCCCCTACTTATACCTCCCAAGGAGATCACGAATGTAAAATTAGAGAGATTAGAGCGCGCACGGAGGCTTTCAGACAGTCGTTCTTCCCGCAAACCATACGCGACTGGAACTGTCAACACCTGCTTTCTTTGGGATTGGAATTATTATATTCTTCTTGAAGTCTGAGGGTATTTCGCCTGTCTCATACATCTTGCTCACCAGATGGTAGAGTATTGTCATGACTGGCTCTCCCAAGGCTGTCAGTAGTTCCAATGGAATGTTGTCTACTCCCGGGGCCTTGTTTCGACTCAGGTCTTTCAGTGCTCTGTCAAACTCTTCATGCAGTATCGTATCTCCCATTTCATTTTCATCTACATCCTCTTCCATTTCCATAATATAGTCCTCAAGTACATCACCCTTGTATAGACCCTATATATACTCCTTCTTCCTTTCTACTTTCCCTTCTTTGCTTAGAACTGGGTTTCCATCTGAGCTCCTGATATTCATAGTAGTGGCTCTCTTTTCTCCAAAGGTCTCTTTAATTTTCCTGTAGGCTGTATCTATCTTACCCCTAGTGAGATAAGCCTCTACATCCTTACATCTCTAGCCATCGCTGCTTAGCCATTTTGCACCTCCTGTCGATCTCATTTTTGAGACGTTTGTATTCCTTTTTGCCTGCTTCATTTACTGCGTTTTTATATTTTCTCCTTTCATCAATTAAATTCAATATTTCTTCTGTTACCCAAGGATTTCTACTAGCCCTCGTCTTTTTCCCTACTTGATCCTCTGCTGCCTTCACTCCTTCATCCCTCAGAGCTACCCATTCTTCTTCTACTGTATTTCTTTCCCCATTCCTGTCAATTGTTCCCTTATCCTCTCCTTGAATCTCTGTACTACCTCCGGTTCTTTCAGTTTATCCAGGTCCCATCTCCTTAAATTCCCACCATTTTGCAGTTTCTTCAGTTTTAATCTACATGTTTAATGTAGAAATAAAAAAGAATTAGATAATGCGCAAAACAGATAAAGAACTTCAGTTAATTGCAATAAAAAGAATGTATGCTGTAGACTCTTCTTTAGTAGAAACATTACCTGCTACCACAGTTAGACAATAATGTTTGGTAAAGGATAATTAGGTATGGGTCTAAAAAAAATCATTGGGAATTATAAATTCCTTAAGCTACATAATTCTTTATACTTTTTAAATGATACAGTTTTATCTTTTTTAGATAAGACAATTTCATAAATTTTTCAATCATTTTGCTAAATCGTTGTAAATAAACGAATAATTTTAGTATCAAATATTCTTTGATGCTGAGTGGTAAAACTAACCATACAGCAATTACAACAATACTAAATAGTGAACAATTAATTAGTATTGATAATTTCTAAACAGATGTTTGGGAAAGGGAGGGTAATAACAAGGTTGCAAAAACATTAGGCATTCCAATTCTGAAAAAGATTACCAAAGATACAACAAAAAAGAAAGATGTGTCTGGATTTAAAAAACATGAAGGACGATTTTCATCATTATTATGAGCTGCATTACCATATCTATCTTGTGTTGGTACCCCTGTTGGACGAGTAATCAAACATTAAGAAACGTAAATTACTGATTGAGCCAGAAATTAATAAAGAATTAGAATGAAAAAATAGTAAACATGAATTAGATCAACACAACAGAATATATGACAAACAATTTCATCGATTATTAGTTCAGATTTGTCAAACAACCCAAATGTTGTTGGTTTTAATAGTAGAAGATCAGTAGATACCTAAAATGCTCTAACTGATTATATTACAGTTACAAAATAGCATTTACAAAATTAATTAAAAAACAAGTTTCACGCAACTGGAAAACAAGACACATAATTTTGAATTTGTATTTCTCATTAAAATGTTGTTATTGGTAGAAATACTGATAACAATTCATCATTAATGACTTTGATATCTCAATAACCATTTTTGGTAATCTTTACAGAAAGATCAAACACTAACAAATCGATAAAGTAATCCATAAATCTAATTTTCTGATAGTAAACTAAAAGATAAAAACAAATTTATCTCCATTTGTGTAAAAATAATTTTATATAAAACTTATATAAATGGATAATCCAAATCAGGTTTTGGACAATAATATCTGGTGTGTGATATGTAAAAAAATTACTTGCACACATCATCCAAACAGAATAACCAAACAATAGAGGGGCAAAGAATTGAAGGAATCTGTACATTTTGTAAAACTGAAAAATGTAAATATGTTAAAAAATTTGTAGATTCTGCACCAGTTGGAGCCAACTACTATGGCGGTAGGTATTACATAAAAAATTGTAAAATTAGATACATCATTTCATGTGGTATATATGGTTTATGGTTGGTTGGTTGGTTTTGGGGAAGGAGACCAAACAGCAAGGTCATCGGTCTCATCGAATAAGGGAAGGATGGGGAAGGAAGTCGGCCGTGCCCTTTTAAAGGAACCATCCCAGCATTTGCCTGGAGCAATTTAGGGAAATCATGGAAAACCTAAATCAGGATGGCCAGACGCGGGATTGAACCGTTGTCCTCCTGAATGCGAGTCCAGTATCTAACCACTGCACCACCTTGCTCGGTTATGATTTATGGAATGCAGATATAGTAGAAATGGGGTATGGTAACTTAAACGAAATTTAACAAATATTTACTGCAATTGATTTTTTCAAAATCTGCTTAGGCTATTCCAACTATATCTAAAACTATTAAAATGTTTCACAAGCTTTCAAAAAAAATTAATTTCAACAATTACAAGAAATCTTCAAACAGATATTGGACAACAATTTTATAATGAAGATTTTCAATAACTTATAGAAAATGTAATATCAATCAGTACTCGGCTTTTACAGAGTTGATAGTATTTGTTGTTGAAAGATTTAACAGAACACTAAAAGAAAAAGGTGTTAAAAAATTGCTCATCAAGGTAGTCATGAACTGGTTACTTGACTTAAAAACCAAAATGCTAGTATTAATATACAAAACATTTGACATTAAAAATGAAATCAGCACAAGCTAATGAAAAATATATAAAATAATTTTTGAAGTACATATTAATAAATGAAAATTTAAAATGGGAGATAAGTTGAGAGTCAGCAAATTAAAAGGAATTTTAGAGAAAGGTTACATAGACAATTGATATACAGAAATTTTTGAAACTGAAGATACTATATTTTCAAATCTAATTACATGTAAATTAAATCCCACAAAAGGAAATTTTTACTAACAAGAACCTCAAAAAACAAATTTTCTAGATATATATCTTGCAGTGAAAGTTTTAAAAAACAAAAGTGATAAAGGTTGTGTTAAATGGCTTTGTCATGATAGTGCTCATGGTAGCTGGACATCAGAAAATGAAATTATAATACTATTTTTAGAAATTTGAAAGCATTTTCATCTTATAAATTTTATTCTTTCTAAAGGAACAAAATTGAAAGTTAACAAATTTTGTTGTTTCAGTGAATGATAAAAGTAAAAATATTTTAAATGTTTCTATAAAATTTTTTGAAATTAACATAAATATTGGTGATGGCTAGGTTCATGCAAATCGTGGTTAGTTACATATGATTTTAATATTATTCAAGGCTGTGGTTTACATTATCTTAAATATGATGGGGAATCCAATTTCAAATTATCGCTAGTTATGAGATTAAATATTTGATTGTGTAACTATAAAAAAGAAAATAATATTCTATCTAGAATAGAACATTCTTTTATTTCTAAATCAGTTTTATTAATTTGAGCAATGTGTCTTTCTGATGGTATTTATGTGGAAGGTCATATACTTAATAGTGGTAGAATAAGAAATAAAGTTAATGAAGTACTGTATCACTTAGAAATATCTGGCTGTCTTTTAAATCTTATAAAGAAATTATTTTGGAATAAGGTTTAACTCTAATGTTTTCTTGCAGTTCTGATACTCGAGATTCTGTTCTTAGATGGTCTGATAAAAATGATGCTGGGGTCAAAATGAAAGGTAGTCTAGCAAAAGAAGGAAAAGTTGTTTCCGAAAGTATAGAAAGTATAGCACCTTTGTTTAATATGAGCCAGATTGTGAACTTGAATTATAACAAGAAAGCTTAAAAAGGGCTAACATACCAGTATTTTTCTATGATAATCTATAAATACAACTGGATTGGGTAATCAGATAACTTTGAGCTATGTACAACAAATCATTAAAGTCAGCAGAATTTTTATATTGTTTCTTTGAGCAAGAAGAAAAAACTCATTTGGTTGAGTCTTCATTATCTGATAATGTTAAATAACAGAATATTTATTTTAAAAAACGATGGAATGAAATTTTTCTTCAAGACATCGAATTTAGCCTGAACAAATTATTTTTTAGGATTTTATGATTTATTTCACGTCACTTAGAGTAACACAATTTAAAGTATGTATTGCTATAAACCCTATAATTTTATTACAAATTATACTATTTATGTTCTAAATAACAATTGAACAGAAAATATTGTAACAGCAAAAAGCTACTATCAAATTATTTGGTACTTTTAAAGACAAAATTCCTAATGATGCTTTAGCTTACATAATCTTTTATGGAAAAACGAATTTAACTAAGGATACTTAATACAGAATATTAACTCAAATTTTTAAGAAACTTAATTATCAAATTTTTATACCTTTCTCAGTTAATTTCTTCAATCTCTTCACCTTCAAAAAACAATAAAAACTCATACACCATGACAATTCTAGCATAAACTTGTTTTCAAACTTTTTACATAAGTTTTTTCCCAGAACAATTTTGACATATACTGATAAAGTTCTGTGATAATCTTTAGGAGTAAGAAACCTAAGACCAGTCTATTTTATTTTGAAACTCCCTAATAAAATTTTCTAATAATATTTGTACTCCAGAAACTCAAAGTCAATCTACGTAGTCATCAAATTCTTATACAAAATTTTCGGATAGAATTGGATTTTCAGAAATTTCACTCCAATCTACTTTACCTTGTAAATCTCTTATGATATTTTCAGGTAATTTATAATATGAATGAATATCACAACATTCGTTGTCAACTTGTTTTGCTTTTAATATAATCAACAACAGAAATTCTATATATTTCATTTGTTAAATTAAATTATGTAAGTCTTTGAATTCTATATTTTTATGCATATTTTCATCTATAAGATGATTGCTAAAATTAAGAAAATGTTATTGTTACATTTAATAGCTTTTGAATAAGTTTAGATGTTTTAAGTTTAGAATATCCTTTAATTTTTATTCCCTTTGTCTCTGGAATTTATTTTTGGGGTTTTAAATTCTTAATTTGTAATAAAATTTTTAGACTTTTAAAAAATAAAAGCTTTTTGTGTGCAAGATTTTCTATTTATTATATCAGTTGAAATACATAATTTCAACTTGTTTCTTTTCTTTTGGTTATATATAATGACTAAATTAGTTTTGGGAAATGTTTGGTTGAGAATTTGTCAGGGACAGGTAGTAATAGATAAAAGTTCCTAATAACTCCAGGTCTTGGGGGACCTGAGGCAGGTTGGCAATTTCCATCTAGTTCACTGTTCTATTTGCAACAGTAAACTTCACTTTCCAGCTGCTGCTCTACATTCTTACCACTACAACTAAGATATGTATTCTACCCCTGTAATCTTCCCCCTTCTTCCTAATTCCAGTTATTGTCCACAATAAGCAAAAGCTTTTACAAGAAATTTGAGAGAAGCAAAGGTTACAATAAAGTTTTATAGTTTACTCAGCTTTTATGTAGAGTTGGCTCCAGTTCTTCTTGTCTAGTGGTCTGAAACTTGAAGCTGAAATTCTCACACTTAGGTCCTCACAGTTGACTTGATCTAAAAAATTTGAAGATCGTTGTTGCAGAATTTTGGTTGTTACATTAATATATTTTGTCACATTTTAGTATATCACACAGTCTTTTAAATTTTCGCATTAACAAAACTTGAAATAACATCGTTAACTCAAAATAAAAATAAAATATATCTGATCACATCAGAGGCATGCTTACTACTACTTCACTCTGCAGTAATAACAACATTGCAAACAGTTTACAGTTTCGATTATTATTTCATAAATTAATCCAGAAATAATCTAATAAACAGCACTAGATTGCATGATTAATAATAGATATTTTAACTGTGTCAAATAATTCATAATTTCAAATGTTTCTAAAAATTTTTAATTGTACATTCAGAACTGGTATTTATCGATGATATCATACAAAATAATGGAATTCCTTTACATAAATTTTTGCTTGAAATGTAAAATACTGTGAATAAAATTACTTGAAAGTTTTCAGAAAAGGAGCTGAGATAAAAATACTGGTATCGACAACTACTGTCAAGAAGAAGTAATGCTAGAAGAGGATGTACTGTTACACACAGTATTAACTTCTCAATACTCTTGTCATAGAAGGCCATCTATGTTTTCAATCTATTTTCTATACTGGACTGCAGCTCATTGTCTATGTTAAAATGTTGTCTTCATAGCCAGTGATTCACGTGAGAAGAGATGAAAACCAAGAGCCAAGTCCAGGCTCTGTAGTGAGTGATCAACCATTACCAGCAAAAACACTGCAGGAGCATCCTCATGGCCCCTGCTATGTGAAGCCGAGAATTGTCAAAGCAAAAGCATGACAGTCAGGTCACGAAGGATAGCAAGAAATCAGGTGAAATCTTACAGCAGGGACCCATACTGCCCACTGTGCACTGAGTACTGAGAACAGCAACATGACACTATCTATAGGCATACTAGAGACACTGCCCAATACATCTGTGGAAAACTTCATCGCATTTTCACTGTGGATTTGATTTCATGAGTGGTTGTTCCTTACTTTCCAAATAGCCCTCATATTATTGCAGGGTGTTGTTTGCGGTATCAGTTGAAAATGTTTAATACAACTGATCAGCTCACAGCCATGACCAGTGATTCAGTTTTGACAGAAAGGAATGTTGCAGCAGTGGAAATTCATTGACTGATAAGTGAGGTCCTAATACAACGAGTGACAGAAAAGTGCTTATGTGGATGAGAGTTTTCAAAGATAGACAGAAAAATGTTCATGATGAAACACAATCAGGATAACCACCACTGCTCTCAGAAGATTGGGTCATAGCTATGGACAAAAAGACTAATGAAGAGGGGTGATTCGCAGACTTATCGATGCAGTCTGTCCAGCTTGTCTACAAGGATTGGTGCACCACTCACAGCTACGCAGTATGAGGTAAGGAAAGTAGTTGTGGAAAAATCCTAACAGACAAGGGCACCAGAATGGTGTCAAGTTTTATCACTACCAGTCGGTTTCAAACCTAATGGGAATTGCTGTAGGTCCATCTCGATCCGTTTCCGAGTGAACATTGCGAAAGGAGCCACATGCAGTAGACATTTGAAGTAAGGTACCATATACCAAAAATGGCCGTTGCTCACAGCAGCAAACCACACGTCTTAGATGGACCACATAGCATGTAAACTTGATATCCGCTGACTAGAGTCATGGAGTGTGGACCAACGAGTCGTCATTTCGTCTCCTTACAAAGGATGCTAGGCGCCTAGTGCACCGACGTCCAATCGAGGCATTTAACCTGCAATGTGTGAGTGTGGGGACGTGTAATTCAAGCTGGAAGTGGTCCTGAGACGTTTTTGGGTGTTAGTCCTACCACGGCGTGGGCCCACTAACTCAGTTTTCTTTGAGTGTGAACATGGATGTTTATTTCATCGTTTTGGGGATGAGGTATTTTCCTTTCATGTACATCTACATGGTTAGTATGTTGCAGACGCTCACATCTTTCAAGATGACGATAGCCATGTTTACATGTCGTGGTCTGACGAAAATTTATAGACCGTACAGCATTTCGACTGGGCTTCTAAGTTAACAGATCTTAATACCACTACTTGGAATAGCAAATGAAATGTAGCTGTAAGCGTTTCCGCAGTTTGGTAGCTGCAGCTTCAGCTGGACGTGAAGAAACTTGTGGGCTCTCTTCTGCAGTGAAGGGAGGTTGTTATCAAGCCTAGAGATGGTGTCAGAGTACATCAGTGATATGTCTCAAGGGGGAGACACATTTTTCTTGCGTGTGCTTATATGAAAGCAAGTAGATTCGCTGAAATGAAATGAATAGATCTACAGCTACATCTACATTTATACTCCGCAAGCCACCCAACGGTGTGTGGCGGAGGGCACTTTACGTGCCACTGTCATTACCTCCCTTTCCTGTTCCAGTCGCGTATGGTTCGCGGGAAGAACGACTGTCTGAAAGCCTCCGTGCGCGCTCTAATCTCTCTAATTTTACATACGTGATCTCCTTGGGAGGTATAAGTAGGGGGAAGCAATATATTCGATACCTCATCCAGAAACGCACCCTCTCGAAACCTGGCGAGCAATCTACACCGCGACGCAGAGCGCCCCTCTTGCAGCGTCTGCCACTTGAGTTTATTAAACATCTCCGTAACCCTGTGACGAAACGCGTCGCTCTTGTTTGGATCTTCTCTATCTCCTCCGTCAAACCGATCTGGTACGGATCCCACACTGATGATGGGGATGTAATCAATGAAGATCGAGTGACATGAAATGATAACAGTGCAGACGCTTGAGGCATTTTATGAATTTATTCCAGGCCTATTCCAGGCTTGGGCGACCTTCTGTCACCTGCAGCCCTGATTCTAATACTTTCTTAATCTCATGGACCATCTCGTCACCTGACATGATGACAGTGGTTTTACTGTGTAAAATCATAATTAAAGCGTTCATAACGTTAATGCTTATGGGGTAAAGCACTGATATGAACGGCACCCCTGTCCTGAAACGCCACACCAACAGATTATGCCTGAAAAAATTCTTTCTTGACAATATATTAGATCTTTACATTCATTTTTCACGTCATCAATAAGGTTTTTTTTATTTAAAACGTTTTACAATAGCTTAAAATTTACATTTACAGTAGCTTAAAAACTTCCGGTGCAAAACTATGCAACCCTGGTAGTAAATAAATGGGGTTTATGACACGTAATTAAATGTAAACATCTGAAGATGAGGTGCTAGGCATCCTGAAATGTCATAATGGGAAAATAAACACCTACAAAAGCAACTGGTTGCAGCTAAGTCATTATGAATTACTTTTAGTTTTAATAGTTCCTGTGTTCTAATACATCCACTATGAACAAGAATTATTTATTAACGTTAATATGAGAAAGAACTGAAAAACCTAAATTCTGCAGTGGGTTAGGCAATTCTGATCGGTGAGCACTGAAGAGAAGCATTATGGTTTTTGATTTTGGACACTTGTTCGAGTGTTTGAAATTTAGTGTGTTAATATCCACAAACACTATCAGCAAGCACTTCTTTTAATCGATGTCCAGTAACATTTGTGATGAATGATCGCATAGGATGGAGTTGTTTGCAGAGCACAAAATAAACACAATGCTAGAGCCTCGCTCTTTCTCCCAAGAATGTCTTTCGTGGGCTGGATTGAAAGCAATCGCAGGACGCATCCAAAACAATCGCAAGCTGCATCCAGCACTCGCGTCGCCCGTTGCCCTATGCAGTGAGTTAAAACCACACCGTGTGACACACATCAGTATTTGTTCATGGTAATTGTCAACAAAACAGGAACTGTTATGCCATGTAAATATACTACACCTTTCGATATCTGTGGCCAATCTCTAATAAAGCTCTTAAGTATGAAACACTACACTGGGATAATTTAATAAAACAATGAAACGTACGTGTGAATAGATCCAATCCGTCTCGCCAACCGCCAGGACGTGTGTCTACTTGCAAACAAGCTTTCAGAATCTATCTGTGCCCAGTTATTACCTTCTATGTCAAATATTAGAGATTTATGTCTTGCAATTTAGTGCCAGCCATCGTAACAAACACTCACCTCCATGATTCTATGGCCAGGTGTTGAAAGGAGACTAAAATAGTAGCCAAACCAGAAATAGTGGTAAGCATGCCAACATGTTCACCTTTCGACCTAGAGCCTACAGTCCTGATTGGAGCTCGTATCCGATTCCTCCAGACTAGAAGACAGCTGTTTCTTTCTTTACTATGGCGTCTCAATGTCTTCCATTCCAAGCAGACCCCGTGCTCCGGTGCCCTGCCCTGTGCCCCCCCTCCCCCACAACCCCTCCCACACCTTTTGGTTCAACACTCCAGACACACCACGATTGCTCTTCACGAAAATACCGCAGTACGTCAATTCTGGAATTTATAAGTAAAAGTCGCACCTAATTTTCTATCCTTGGCGGTAGTTCCTCTGAAATAAGTAAATCATACTCCACCTTACGGAAGACCGAACTAGAGCGGGACTGGAGCACGCGTCTGGGACGTGGCTCACCAGCTTGTTATCTGGCGTAAGCATCGATTGCCACAGATCGACACGGGCGTCCTGTCGACTTTCGCCGCAGTGTTTTTCTTTCTTTTTTTTTGTTTCAAGCAGAGAGGCGGCGTGTAGAAAGCGGCTGTTATTTACTACCGCTTTCAGACGTCTCTCCTCTGGCGCAGATAAATGTGGCAGCCCGCAGGTCGAGTTGAAATAGCGGCCGTTCGCTATCGATAACTGCCTGTCCGATATAATGCATGGGCACTTACAACGCGTCGAGTGCCGACGCGCAAGCCCCGCGTGACAGCAGGCCGCGCGCAAGAAAACACCGCCGGCCACGTAACCGAGTAACGAGCTGTCCCGCCGCCGTCTGAACGCGCCCTATTTATGACGTCTTTTTCTTCAGTACTTAGGCGTTGTCAGGCTTGTTAACGTCAGTTCGTGTCGAGCGAAAACGCTGTATTTCTTGTTTCCCATTGTAACAGAGTGTCGAGCGCGTTTTACAACTGGGCGTTGAGGCGCGCCTCTATTGTGCTGAGAAAACAGACGAGACTTTCTCCAGCCTGAGGTTTATTGCGCGGCACGTCAAATATATGTTATTTGAGATAGAGGGCCCTTTTGATGCCTGCGTAGCCTTCTCTAGACGACGGCCTCGGTAATTCCTGCTCGTCTTGCTTCATCTGCCAAAAGAATGGCATCTGATTTTATTGCGTTGTACATTCATGGGTGCCATTATTCTTATACGCGAAGCTGCAATCACCCTTACCTGTTGCCTGCTGTCTCTTGCACTACTCACTTTCCGTTGTGAAAATACTTTAGTCTGCTATCGTGCTACTAAACTGCCCTATTCCTTTCTCAAACTGCTGATTCCGTGAATTAATGGTAAGATGTATTCTCTAATTGTATAGTTCGACTGTAGTTACTGAACATGGACTTGTCACTGAAATATGTGTACTGGGTAGTTAAACTGCAGCCATTCACGGAGGTCTGGCTTGGGCTGTAATTATCGTTTGGCAGCGAAACTTGGTAAGTATGCTAATCCGTTAATGTGGCATCGATTTAGGCTGGAAAAAATTTAATTCCAATTTTGGCGAACAGGTAGAAATATGAAGCTGTGCAGTATCTCATCGACAATTCCGTTGCTCATATTAAACAAATTGTGTAAGCAGTGGTTAATAATAAAATCAGAATTATGCCTTTTCCACTTATTAGGCCTGTTCTGCCGACGTCACATTCCTAATCCATTACTTTTAGAAACGCTTCTACATATCTTTAGTTAGAGAGCCTGTATACAGAGAGAGTGGCCATAGGTGAAGTTGCCTGTGATTGGTTGAGTAGCTTTGGCGCCATTTTTCTGCCAAATGTCTCTCGCGCTTCCTATGTTCGCCGTGGTTTTGAGTTGAATTGAAGTTCAGAGGCCTTTTGAAAACGATTCACTTTGCTCCGAGAACTCTGATTTTAAGGTGTCAGTTTTTTTTAATATTTTTAGTAGGTAGGCCTATTACAATTTACTGCATTTTTAAGCTCTTATTGCTTTAAGAGTTCGTGCATACTGGTAGTATCACAAGATTTTCTGAAGCCAATATCTGACAGTCTTTGCTGGAAACGGAAAGTTCCTGTAATTGTTGTGCCATGCTCATTCGACTTTATAGCGTCAAACTTTATTCCGTTCCGAATCAGAACACTAGGCATTATTTTGGCTTCAGTATTATTGCCGGACTCTTGACGCAGGCAAGTTTTAGGAACGTTTTCCGCAGTTGTCGTGGTTGCTGAAACATTATTTGTTGTAAATAATTGTAGGTACTCTTGAAGACAGTTTTTAATAGGCCTACTTACTGTAGGGTAGAAGGGATAGGGTAGTTTTCTTGTTATATTTGGTCGTTATTACAGTAGCCTACATTTAACATTACCTGATTTTTGTAATCTTCTTTGTTTGTTATCTACGAGAGGTATTCAATATATATGAAAGAAAGTCGTAAGCAGTTGTTTACTTGTGACATGCAAAAAGTTTGAAGACGTGACAAGAAGTACTAATACGTCTCACACTTTTTGCATGTCACAAGTAAACAACTGCTTACGACTTTCTTTCATCTGACGTAATACAGGTACGTTAAATCTTTAGCGTTATGCACTTCCGATACAAAACAAACGCTATACACTATATTTTTTATTTACGTTACTTTCATTGCAATATGTCTAGTAAACGAACTTTAAAGGAGATAAAT
Source organism: Schistocerca serialis cubense (assembly GCF_023864345.2). Classification (NCBI taxonomy): domain Eukaryota; kingdom Metazoa; phylum Arthropoda; class Insecta; order Orthoptera; family Acrididae; genus Schistocerca; species Schistocerca serialis. The sequence goes on from NC_064642.1 coordinate 338,661,684, forward strand.
GCAAGTAACGAATAATTTTTACAGCCACTGTATCAATTTTTCCTGTGCTGTACGTGTTAGGCTACTATATTATAGCTGTAAAGAAAGGCATTTAACGAATGATTTCGTCATATTGTCTTGTGCTTTTGATTCGTTGAGTGTGTACTCCACTACTCCACTACTCGCCGTTCAAAAGTCCCGCCCGCAGTTTGGCAGAAAAATGGGAGCCGTATCGTCCGGTTGGCCACTCTCTCCCTATACAGGCTCTCTATCTTTAGTGCATTCTCAGTGCCAGATTTGCACCTGGTGGCAGAAACTGGAACTAATTTTTCCCAGCGTAAATCGGTTCCACATTAAGGCATTGAAATATCTAGCTAGTTTCGCAGCCTTGTGACAGTTGCAGCCCACACTGAGCCTGTGTGAGTAGTTGCACTTTAATTATAGCAACCGGGAACAATAGCATTGAATAAAACTGTCAACTGTTGGTTTTATCATAGAGCCGGCCGGTGTGGCCGAGCGGTTTTAGGCGCCTCAGTCTGGAACGGCGCGACCGCTACGGTTCCAGGTTCGACTCCTGAGTCGGGCATGGATGTGTGTGATGTCCTTAGGTTAGTTAGGTTTAATAGTTCAAAGTTCTGGGGGACTGATGACCTCAGATGTTAAGTCCCATAGTGCTCAGAGCCATTTGAACTATTTTTTTTTTTTTTTATCATAGCATAGAGGCCAGCCAAGAAATTCGCATTTAACCCTTTGTTGCACAACATTTTTATTTTTATTGCAGTATCGCTGCATAATATCAGTAAAGCAATCTGCAGCATGGAATGTCTATTATTGAATAGTGAACCACTTTGTTCTCTTGTTGAACCTGTGTCTTGGTCTGTCTCTTCGTCCAGAGTGATAGTATTTGGAGCATGGAAACAATGTACTTTTTTTTATATGTATATGGCGGCGAACCCTGGTTGAGTGCACCGGACCGATCATGGTGACGTGGCTGTACACTTTTAATTTGATGTTCGTCGGAAAATGACTATGCTAAATAAGGTCAGATTGTATTCATCTTTGTGTTATGAATTATTACTAATCATTCAGATTCTTCTCGCCAACTGTTAATTCACAGACCTAGTACCAGTTGCAACACATAAGTCAATTACGACGATAGCCACATTTACGAACGCTGAAATGAATACCTTTTTTGGCAATTATTCACTTTTGAGATTTGTAGTTTTCTTGTACTCTCGGCTTTGTTTTTACAATTGTTATTTTTCAACGTCCAACGTTGGCTCTCCAGCATTCTTTTTTCTTCCACCCTGTGATGAGTGTCGCCACCACATATATATACAGGGTGTTACAAAAAGGTACGGCCAAATATGTTATGTGCACGTGTTTCCGGATACGCTTACTTTCCATGTTAGAGCTCATTTTATGACTTCTCTTCAAATCACATTAATCATGGAATGGAAACACACAGCAACAGAACGTACCAGCGTGACTTCAAACACTTTGTTACAGGAAATGTTGAAAATGACCTCCGTTAGCGAGGATACATGCATCCACCCTCCGTCGCATGGAATCCCTGATGCGCTGATACAGCCCTGGAGAATGGCGTATTGTATCACAGCCGTCCACAATACGAGCAAGAAGAGTCTCTACATTTGGTACCGGGGTTGTGTAGACAAGAGCTTTCAAATGCCCCCATAAATGAAAGTCAAGAGGAGTTCAGGAGAGCGTGGAGGCATGGGATTGGTCCGCCTCTACCAATCCATCGGTCACCGAATCTGTTGTTGAGAAGCGTACGAACACTTCGACTGAAATGTGCAGGAGCTCCATCGTGCATGAACCACATGTTGTGTCGCACTTGTAAAGGCACATGTTCTAACAGTACAGGTAGAGTATCCCGTATGAAATCATGATAACGTGCTCCATTGAGCGTAGGTGGAAGAACATGGGGCTCAATCAAGACATCACCAACAATGCCTGCCCAAACGTTCACAGAAAATCTGTGTTGATGACGTGATTGCACAATTGCGTGTGGACTCTCGTCAGCCCACACATGTTTATTGTGAAAATTTACAATTTTATCACGTTCGAATGAAGCCTCATCCGTGAAGAGAACATTTGCACTGAAATGAGGATTGACACATTGCTGGATGAACCATTCGCAGAAGTGTACCCGTGGAGGCCAGTCAGCTGCTGATAGTGCCTGCACGCGCTGTACATGGTACGGAAACAACTGGTTCTCCCGTAGCACTCTCCATACAGTGACGTGGTCAACGTTACCTTGTACAGCAGCAACTTCTCTGACACTGACATTAGGGTTATCGTCAACTGCACGAAGAATGGCCTCGTCCATTGCAGGTGTCCTCGTAGTTCTAGGTCTTCCCCAGTCGCGAGTCATAGGCTGGAATGTTCCGTGCTCCCTAAAGCTCCGATCAATTGCTTCGAACGCCTTCCTGTCGGGACACCTTCGCTCTGGAAATCTGTCTCGATACAAACGTACCGCGCTAATCCATACATCAAATGGGCATCTGCCAACTCCGCATTTGTAAACATTGCACTGACTGCAAAACCACGTTCGTGATGAACACTAACCTGTTGATGCTATGTACTGATGTGCTTGATGCTAGTACTGTAGAGCAATGAGTCGCATGTCAACACAAGCACCGAAGTCAACAGTACCTTCCTTCAATTGGGCCAACTGGCGGTGAATCGAGGAAATACAGTACATACTGACGAAACTGAAATGAGCTCTAACATGAAAATTAAGCGTTTCCGTACACATGTCCACGTAATATCTTTTCTTTATTTGTGTGTGAGGAATGTTTCCTGAAAGTTTGGCCGTACCTTTGGCGACACCCATCACAGGAATGTGACCAGGGCCTCCCGTCGGGTAGACAGTTCACCGGGCGCAAGTCATTCGATTTGACGCCACTTCGGCGACTTGCGCGGTCGATGGGGATGAAATGAAGATGATTAGGACAACACAACACCCAGTCACTGAGCGGAGAAAATCTCCGACCCAGCCGGGAATCGAATCCGGGCCCTTAGGATTGACATTCTGTCGCGCTGACCACTCAGCTACCGGGGGTGGACAAAGTCGTGCTAGTGTCGCTTTAGCGGTGTGTCTCCGACTGCCTGTCTCGCTCAAATCACGTGAGCACCGCTCGAGGCTTCTCAGCAGCAAAGCACGCGTTTCTCAGATGAACGTCTGAGCAACACAATACTTTACGGAACATTTCTTTCCTCATGGTAGTTCTGTAACTAGATAACTAAATCAAAGGAATGATTTCAGGCAAATTCAGTTACCAATTAAACTAGTGGGGCACGGGCAGGAATTTCACTGACATCAGCATCAGCACTTTCTAGTCTACAGTGTCTGAGACAATTGCACATGTCATATCAGCATTAACACTTTCTTATCTCCAAGATCGTACCGGAAACTGCATCCAGCCATGGGCCAAGGGCATGGAGTGGGAGGGACAGGGGAAGAAATCTCATGAGTAACCGTCACACTTTCAGCAATTTCAGATTTAACTCAGCAGTAACTAGCTAATTTTTGTCAACACACAGTTTCAGTCAAAGCATAAGGAGTGAGGGATACTTCTCATTTTTACCATATTCTAACGTCAAGTCCTTAACTCACTTCACTTTCTCCAAGCCCCTGATGAAGACACATGACTCAGCTCAGATAACTGAACGTATACAATTCAGCACTGTCTCCAGTGACATACCAGCTGGGTCCATAGTGTGCTGATGGTTATTCCCCGTAAACAATTTTGCAGAACTTACATCAGTCTCACAGTCTCCCAACTGAAGAATAAAACCATCACAAGCAGTCACACAGCATCGAGCACCATCCAGCATCCTCATTGAGACAATTCAAATGTCTATAGTGCGAAATTTCTGGCAGTCAAGGAATACTTCATACATGAGTCTTACTTGTGACAGACTAACACTGACGCTGCTGTTACTAGTACTCAAACTAAGACTGATGAGGTTTATAGCTGGAAAACAGGTTACATCTAGATTCTACGCAGGAGCGGACCAAAGACGAGGTTCTCCCGCCCCTCCTTCGCCCCGAATAGGCTTGGAGATAAGTAAGTGCTGATGCTGATACGACATGTACAGTTGTCTAAGGTGTAATATGACACAGCAGATAAGAAGGTGCTGATGCTGACGCCAGTGAAATTCCTGCCTGTACCGGCAGTGACCCGCTAGTAATTTACAGTAGACTGAAAAACATCTTAATAAAAATATGTGGTGACTTGTGAGGTCCCTGAGAATATAATCAGCTTAAAGTTGCCACATCCGTTATTTCATTTATTAGGCAGTGGAAACCATACAAGTTGTTTACATCTGTTACTATTAATACCTCTAAAACCTTCGTGCACATGTACAGACATGCTTGCTGCTGTTCAGCTGTATATTCCACGATCTCAGTGTCTATACTAGCACTGATTTAAGTAGGTGAACTGCAATGGGTGGTTGTAGACACAAGCTACAATAAGCCAGAGCAGAACATCAGTCAAAGGCTGATGAGAAATCCAGTGTAGAACCATTCGACGCACGAGCAGTCTGTAGCACAAGTTTTAATAGGAGAGTCGCAAAAAATAAATGAAGGGAAGCCCAACAGAAAACAAGTTCTCGGCGAGGGGTTCAATAATTGGAGTAGCAAGTAAATACAAGCAGCATTCACGCTAAACGTAGCACTAACGATATATATTTCATTATTTATTGATCATTTCATTCTTCCACATGGGGAGGTGGATTCATACTAACGATATTGCTTTTCATCAATCAAGTCATATTTTTAAAAAATACAGATTTAACTAATACTGGAGCACTGGAACTGCAGAGCACGATTCCTTGCGTTCTAACAGAACTAAATTATCTGTAACAAAATCGCATCTCGTGCATTTTTTCGATGTGAAGTAGACGTCTAAGGAAGTCAGTTTGGGAACGCTGTAATCACTTGTGCTACAGGTACCCTCATTCAGTACTGCGTAACTGTGCTGCCCAGTCGAGAGCCGCTGGAGATGTGGCTTAGCGGGCGTGCTCCATTGGGTCCTCCTGATCCCCCACGACCGCTATCGGCGTCTGGCGCAAACTTGCAATTCCGTTGCCAACTTTGATGCTCATGAAGTGATATCAACACGTAATACCACAGGCACCACGTTGTCTTTTCTGCGTATAGCATTATTGATGGATGTACCTGTGTGCGGAGGCTCCTAGGAGAAGGAGCATTGCCAGATCGCATTTTCCTTCATTATACGGATCCAGCAACTGGCATGGTGGCATGACATGCCACTGGTTGCGGATCCCGATTACCTCTGGTTCGTATTGCCGTTTATTCACAGTAGCCATTATATTTCTGATGTGTTAAGGTCGATGACTGTGCCCTATGTTTGATATCTCCATATCATTAGCATTTAACAAGATGACGGAAGATAGCATGCTGCCTGTGTTGCCTTAACCTACCTCAGTACAGAGGGTGTTCGGCTGTTGCTCTAAGTAACACGATTTCTCCCCGACTGAAAATATCTGTTCATCAAATGCTGAGAGACCGCCAGGCCACCATTCGCAAGCCACTACTACTAATGAATTCTAGCACGTTAGGTGCACAACTTTGCTCCCGCAATAGATGGTAGTGCATGTGGTAGGTCGTAAGTGTCATACAATAAGCTTAGTCATTTGTAAACATAACGCTATCGAAATATTAGTCGATTTGTTATTGCATCATAAAGTTATTCTCGATTTACAAGCCCAATTCTCGTCATATGCGGAAAGTTTTAATTTTCTGCTTTAACAGGAACAAATCTGCAGCTGCAGCTCGTAAATTTCTGGGTAAGGCCTATGGTGAGCCATTTGTTGGGGAAATAAGGTGCAGAGAATGGTTTCAACTCTTCAAGGACGGTGATTTTGACGTCGAAGACCGGCATGGCGGTGAAAGAGACAAGATTTTAGAAGATACTGAAACCGATGGAAGCAATAACAGGAGATTGTTATCGAAAGCTATTGATGCCTTTGAGCCGAGCACTGAAAGACATACGGCCGCAATACAGCGACAGACTTGAAAAATGATCTTGCAGCATGAAAGTGCTAAACACAGTGTCGTAAAGCCCATCAATATATACTCCGAAACGTTGAAATGGGAAGCCCTACCCCACTTAATTTTTCAAGCAGCGCTTACTCTGACTACCACCTTTCTCGATCAATGGCACACGGCCTGGCTGACCAATATCTCCCGTCACATGACAAGTTCAAAATTGGATACATTCATGGATCTCCTCCAAAGACGTCAAGTTCTTCTTCCGCAGAATTCGAATGCTGCGCGAAAGGTGTGAGGAAGTAGTGGTCAAAGACGGCTGGTTCTCTGCGTCGCAAAGGTTTTATAAGTTTTCACAGTAAATCCTCGAACTTCGAGAAGAAAACGCCGTAAGCAAAGTTGCTGACCTAATATGCTAGAGTACCTCAGGTTAAGTCCAATGTTTGATATTAGTAGATTTCTTTTCGACAGGAATGCCTTCTTCGTCTATGCTAGTCTGCTTTTGATGTCCTCCTTGCTTCGTCCATCATATGTTATTTCGATTCCCAGCTAGCAGAATTCCTTCTCTTCATCTTCTTCTTTGTCACCAATTCCGATTTTAAGTTTTTCACTAATCTCATTTCTACTGCATCTCATTACCTTTGTGTTCCCTCGGTTTATCTATATTCTGTACGTGTTAGATTGGCCATTCCGTCGAACAGGTCCTGTAATTCATTTTCATTTTCACTCAATATAGCTACATCATCACAAAATTTTTGATATCCTTTCATCTTGAATTTTATTTCCACTTCTGGACTGTTCTTTTATTTCCGTCATTGCTTCTCTGATGCACACATTTAACAGCCAGGAGATACACTGTGCGCCGGTTGTGTGGTACCTACCACGAGAAACTGAACCGACAAGTGACCAACAGGAGTGGGTAAGTTATAAGATACTCAGCTGATTACGGGCATATGTGGCATCAGTAACGGCAAACGCATCAAGGTGGAGGTTACTAGATGACAGCGAAATTTCCTGCAATTGTACCTGTTATGCGCAGGATGTTGCACAGATATTCAGGGCCTACAGCAAACGTGCTCCTCGAGCAGACGGTGTTTTAAGCACAGGTTCTCCCCTCCCCTCTATCGACACAGTGAATAAGATGGCAACACGAGTGGGGATTTGTGTAAACCAAGAAATCATCCTCAGGGAAATGCGTGAAACATGTACAATGTCTTCATATTCCCAGTCGTAATGCAGATCAATTACTTCAAGCTGCAGATCAGCGCGGAAGGTACTGGAAGCATTTTCATTCTCTCACTCAGTTGCGCTTAGGTATTCTGACTTATTTTCCGACAGACTAGCGATCCGTGTATAGACACATAAACTAATAAACTCCAAGACAAGCCTACATTTTCTACACTTCCTTGAATGGTGCTAAGAATGTGACGTTCAGTTGCGATTTCGATGCTTTCATAGAGCGCCACGGACTGTGCTTCAATGTCTTTACAATGATTTTATAAGCTGACTCTGAATGTCGTCTGCCACAGCATGTGTGGGACGCGTGATTTTCCTGTTTGAAAACGAAACTAAGGGAAACTGTTGTACCTGAAGCGGACATTAACGTTCAGCTGCAACTACGAATAATACTTTCACTAAGTCACTATCAGTGAAAGGACACAGTTTTGTAGCTCATCCGAACGGCACACTCATTTGATTTTTCTTCCTCTTCTCTTTCCTCTTCAGAGAGCTTCCTTCTAAAATTTAAAACTTCTTATACACGCCAGCTTGTTCACATTTTACGTTTCCGCTTTCTTTGACGTCCCACTGTAAATCGAACCTCCTGAAACTATTCAGTGTCTTAAGATACACTCAAAATTTTCGAACTTTCCTTTTTGTGTAAAAAGATAAGATTCTACGTGCTGTGGCTTGATGTGGGAAGACATTATTGCTGCTACACAACACCGACTCTGCATTGCTACTATTAGATGCTGCCCTACCTCACAGATGGCGCTTACCTCGTGCTTCCGCTACCACACGGTATTCCCGCATTTCTCTCCCACCACATCAGACCGCAGCTGTTCTGCTCACGAGCAAGAGCCTGAGCAGATGTGAGTGCTCACGCTCTGAATGATTAATTTGGGTCTGGGAAATGATGACGAGGAACCTCAGGCTGCAGAAGAAGAAAATGTGCATGCTGAGCTGCCACCAGTTGAAGGTGACAGTGAAGATGCTAAATTGTGCTACTGCTAAAGACTCATTTTTTGAATCTGTAATTCATGACTGCAATTATCTGTCACCTTATTTATGTCATTTCATTGTAGCCATTTTTGTTACTGTTTCTAGTGAAAAAAAAAATACAGCGAATTGGTAAGCCCTGCTTTAGACTGTCCTGTCAGTCCTTGTAAGTACGCGCTCGGAGATGTATGTCTTGGAAGCAATGCAGTCAGCTGCTGGCATCGCCCAATATTGGGCCGATAATTTTAGAAGAGACGACAAGGTTTACAGATCATCTACATCTACATCTCAGCAGTTCACAATTAAGTGCCTGGCAGAGGGTTCATCGAACCACCTTCAAGCACTTACTCTACCTTTCCACTCTCGAACGGCCAGGAAAAATCAGCATTTACATCTTGTGCGAGTTATCGTTTCTCTTATTTTATCATGATGATCATTACTCCTTATGTAGGTGGGCGCAAAGAGAATATTTTCGCAGAAGAAGGAGAAAATCCGCGATTGAAATTTCACGAGAAAAGCCCGCTGCAACGAATAACTTCTTTGTTTTAATGATCGCCACCCCAATTTGCTTATCATATCCATCGCACTGTCTCCCCTGTTTCACGATAATGCATTACGAGCTGTCTTTCTTTGAACATTTTCGTTGCACTCCATCTCTCCAATCTGACAGAAACCCCACAACGCACACCAATACTCCAGAAGACAGCGGACAAGCGTCATGTAAGCAGTGTCTTTAGTAGATCTGTTGCAGTTCCTAAGTGTTCTACCAGAAAATCGCAGTCTTTGGTTGCTTTCCCCGTAACATCGTCTATGTCATCGTTCCAATTTAAGTTATTCGTAATTGTAATCGCTAAGTATTTACTTGAATTTATAGCCTTTAGATTTGCGTGGTTTATAGTCTCACCGAAAGTTAGTGCTCACCTGGATGATCTCACATTTTTCACTATTTAGAGTCTCTTACCACGTTTCTGTCTCAATCATTTAGCAACTACCAATGATCATCTCATGACTTTACAAGACGGTCAATGACACAGCATCATTTGCAAGCATTCTAAGGGGGCTGCTCAGATTGTCTGCTATGTGGTTTATGTATATCAGGAACAGCAGAGGAGCTATAACACTTCCTTTGGGTACGCCAGGCATTACTTCTGGTTTACTTGATGGCTTTCCGTCAGTTGCTACGAACGATGACCTTTCTGATTGTAACTCACGAATGCAGCCGCACAAATGAAGCGATAGTCCATGGGCGCGCAATCTGATTAGAAGCCGCTTGTGAGGAACGGTGTCAAAAGCGTTCTGTAAATCTGAAAACATGGAATCAATCTGACATCCACTTCGTGAGAGTAAAGAGCTACACTACCTCTCATTAATTTCAATACACCCCGGTATTTCAGATTTCCAACACAAATCAAACGTTATTTCTCACAAAATATAATTATATTAACTTCCACATATATATAATACAATCAGAATCATTATATCTTACTTTCATCAAAGTATCCTTCTTTGGATTTAATGACTGCCTCACAAACTCAAGGCACGCGGTCAATCAGTTTTTGTAGGTATCGTGAATCTATATGATTCCACACATCCTAAACAATATTCCAGAGATGTTCTGTGCTGGACATATTAACTTAACTGATACATCTGTTCGCTTCATCCCAGACCATTTGTAACGTCCCCTTAGAAATATTTATGATGACTGTGCTGATAAACCTCTTACGTTATTTCATTTTCAAACAGCTGAGTAGAACTGAACGTACTCAGACATTTCGCTCTTTACCTATTCTGATCAACACTAAGCTCACACACAATATTTTTAGCGCAACGCAATCTGACTTTCAATAATCCCTACAAAAGAATGGCCCTGACTAACATTAACCTATACCTTTCACAAATCACTTACCTCACAAAAATCTTCGTTACTCGAACTACTGCAATACAGCGAGCGCCACTACTGCCAGCTAAATAAAAGAGTCTAACTACTGAAGTTACTAACTACTGATAGGCATAGTTAGCAAATGAAAGATTTTGATAAAAAACAAACAATGTATTTACCTTAATAGTGTTCAAAAGTCACTATATATATATATATATATATATATATATATATATATATATATATATATATATACAGGGTTATTACAAATGATTGAAGCGATTTCACAGCTCTACAATAACTTTATTATTTGAGATATTTTCACAATGCTTTGCACACACATACAAAAACACAAAGAGTTTTTTTTAGGCATTCACAAATGTTCGATATGTGCCCCTTTAGTGATTCGGCAGACATCAAGCCGATAATCAAGTTCCTCCCACACTCGGCGCAGCATGTCCCCATCAATGAGTTCGAGAGCATCGTTGATGCGAGCTCGCAGTTCTGGCTCGTTTCTTGGTAGAGGAGGTTTAAACACTGAATCTTTCACATAACCCCACAGAAAGAAATCGCATGGGGTTAAGTCGGGAGAGCGTGGAGACCATGACATGAATTGCTGATCATGATCTCCACCACGACCGATCCATCGGTTTTCCAATCTACTGTTTAAGAAATGCCGAACATCATGATGGAAGTGCGGTGGAGCACCATCCTGTTGAAAGATAAAGTCGGCGCTGTCGGCCTCCAGTTGTGGCATGAACCAATTTTCCAGTATGTCCAGATAAACGTGTCCTGTAACGTTTTTTTCGCAGAAGAAAAAGGGGCCGTAAACTTTAAACCGTGAGATTGCACAAAACACGTTAACTTTTGGTGAATTGCGAATTTGCTGCACGAATGCGTGAGGATTCTCTACCGCCCAGATTTGCACATTGTGTCTGTTCACTTCACCATTAAAAAAAAATGTTGCTTCATCACTGAAAACAAGTTTCGCACTAACGCATCCTCTTCCATGAGCTGTTGCAACCGCGCCGAAAATTCAAAGCGCTTGACTTTGTCATCGGGTGTCAGGGCTTGTAGCAGTTGTAAACGGTAAGGCTTCTGCTTTAGCCTTTTCCGTAAGATTTTCTAAACCGTCGGCTGTGGTACGTTTAGTTCCCTGCTTGCTTTATTCGTCGACTTCCGTGGGCTACGCGTGAAACTTGCCCGCACGCATTCAACCGTTTCTTCGCTCACTGCAGGCCGACCCCTTGATTTCCCCTTACAGAGGCATCCAGAAGCTTTAAACTGCGCATACCATCGCCGAATGGAGTTAGCAGTTGGTGGATCTTTGTTGAACTTCGTCCTGAAGTGTCGTTGCACTGTTATGACTGACTGATGTGAGTGCATTTCAAGCAAGCCATAGGCTTTCTCGGCTCCTGTCGCCATTTTGTCTCACTGCGCTCTCGAGCGCTCTGGCGGCAGAAACCTGAAGTGCGGCTTCAGCCGAACAAAACTTTATGAGTTTTTGTACGTATCTGTAGTGTGTCGTGACCATATGTCAATGAATGGAGCTACAGTGAATTTATGAAATCGCTTCAATCATTTGTAATATATATATCAGTTCCTGACATCCAGTCTTACAAATTTACTGTCTCTGATGGACACACGTCCAGATCATCCACTCTCAAAACTCCGCCATCTCTCTCCCCACATCCACCACTGCTGGCGGCCCACCTCCAACAGCGCAACGCTACGCGCTGCTAACAGCCAACTGCCCAACACTACAATAGCAAACAACAACGCAAACCAGCCACAGACTGCACACAGCACAGCCAGTGATTTTCATACCGAGCGCTACGTGGCGTTACCAATATAAAAACCTACACAGCCCACTTACACATTTCAATGGGCATACAATCGGGGCTTTGGGATGGTCATACCATATCATTCAGTAATTTCTGTTTTTCCTTTGATGCAATGTAATTCGTATACTATGCTGACCGATGTTTTGGGTCACTACCCTGTTGTAAGGTGAACCCTTTCCCTATAAAGCGCAATCCACTTTGTATTGCATGATACTGAAGTAATCGGTGGTACTGCTTCTGATTCATACATCCTTTTACTTTCACAATGTCGCCAACTCTACCTCCAGTAAAACATCCCTAAACGATAACAGAACCTCCACCATGTTTAACTGTAGGTATAACACACTGCTGGGCTAATCTTTCCCCTACAAATCGGCGAACAAATACTCTTCTTCTGATTCCAAAAATCTCGAACTTCGATTCATCGGTGAATAACGACTTCGTCCACTCTTCCGATGTCCAGTTACGGTGTTTTCTAGCCCATTCAAGTCTCTTCTGTTTATTTATGGGCCTTACAAGGGATTTTCTTGCTGTGACACATCCTTTCAAGCCGGCTTCGGTCAGTCGTCTTTTTACTGTTGAACAGATATTGTTGTCGTGTTCATTTCTACCAATTCTGCACGAATTTGGGGCGCTGCTTTGAATCTATTTCTCTTACTAGTAATTCTGATACATTTGTTTTAGGAGGTCGTCCTTATTGCTACCTGGTATCTTCTGGCGATGTAGGGTTTATTGCACTCCCCCTTTAGACACACTACACTGTTTCGAAATTTGGCGAATAGATAAACCTGCTTGGCTAAGTGCTACAATTGTAGCACGTTTTCTATGGATATCTCCATTCGTGAAGCCATACTAGCGATGTGCACACTTCAGTGTCAAGAAGGAACTAACGTGCAGGAACCACATGTCATGTACCGTAGCAATGCCTGTCGTTCGCTGCGGACATCACATCACTACAGGGAACAACACGGGAGCACCAAATGCGGCATCCGTCGGCAAATAGTTAAAGAAATATATCAGATAGGTACATAATGTTTATGTACACAACATTGTTTGCTGGATACTATTATACCTCGATAGTCACAAACAAAAATCATGACATGACGATATTAGGCCTTATCTACACAGAACTAGATGTCATTTATTGAGTGTATTGAAATTAAAGAGCGGTGTTGTGGTTGTGTTTCACAAGAACAATATTTTCTAAATCTGTGCTAAATGTCAATACATCCTTTTATTCGAGGTTATTTATAAAGTTCGGACACATTATATGTTCCAGAATCATACTGCAATTTGACGTTAGTGATATGCGTCTATAATTCGATGGGTTACTCCTGTTTCCTTTCTTGAGTATTGGTGTGACTTGTACAACTTTCCGGCCTTTAGCTACGGATCTTTCGATGAGCAAGCGGTTGCATATGGTTGCTGAGTATGGAGATACTGTATCAAAATACTCTGAAATGAACCTGACTGGTCTACAATCAGCAGACCTCGCTTTACCTAAATGATTTAAGCGGCTTCGCTACAAAAAGATATCTACTTCTAAGTTACTTGTATTGGCAGCTGTGCTATAATGAGGTGACAAAAGTCATAGGATACCTCCTCATATCGTATCGGTCTTCAGCCATCCATAATTGCGAAAGGATTGCCGGTGTTGATTTTGTGCACAAACTGATTTTATGTTCCATAAATGTTCAATGGGTTTCATGTCAGGTGATATGGGTGGCCAAACATTAGCTCGAAATGTCCAGAATGTTCTTCAATGCAGTCCCAAACAATTGTATTTCGGTGACATGGTGCAGTGTCATCCATAAAAATTGCATTGTTGTTTGGGAAATCAAGTCCATGAATGACTGCAGATGGTCTCCAAATAGCGGAACATAACCATTTACAGTCAATGTTCCATGTAAACACAGCTCACACCACTACTGATGCATCATCAGCTTGCACAGTGCCATGTTGACACCCTAGGTCCATTTCTTTGTGGGATCTGTGCCATGCTCTGACCCTACCATCAACTTTTATTAAAAAAAAAAAAAATCTATGTCCTCAATTATTTGTTGGACGTCTTCCAATATCCGTCTCCCTCTACTAATTTTACCCTCTACATCTGCCTCTAGTACCATGGAAATTATTTGCTAATGTCTTAACGGCTGTCCTACCATTCTGTCCCTTCTTCTTGTCAGTGTTTTCCACATATTCCTTTCCTCGCCGATTCTCCAGAAAACTTCCTCATTTCCTACCTTATCAGTCCACCTAATTTTCAATATTCTGCTGTAGCACCACATCTCAAATGTTTCTACTGTCTTCTGTTCCGGTTTTCCCACAGCCCATGTTTCACTGCCATTCAATGCTCTGCCCCAAACGTACATTCTCAGAAATTTCTTGCTTTAATTATGGTCTATGTCTGATAATGGTAGACTTCCCTTGGCCAGGAATGCCCTTTCTGCCAATGCTAGTCTGCCTTTGATGTCCTCCTTGCTCCATCCGTCATTGTTTATTTTGCTGCCTAGGTAGCAGAATTCCTTAACTTCATCTACTTCGTGACCATCAATCCTGACGTTAAGATTCTCACTGTTCTCATTTCTGCTGCTTCTCATTACTTTCGTCTTTCTTCGATTTACACTCAAGCTATATTCTGTACTCATTTGACTGTGGATTCCATTCATCAGATCATGTAATTCTTCTTCACTTTCACTCACAATACTAATGTCATCAGCAAATCGTATTATTGATATCCTTTCTCCTCATACACTCCTGGAAATTGAAATAAGAACACCGTGAATTCATTGTCCCAGGAAGGGGAAACTTTATTGACACATTCCTGGGGTCAGATACATCACATGATCACACTGACAGAACCACAGGCACATAGGCACAGGCAACAGAGCATGCACAATGTCGGCACTAGTACAGTGTATATCCACCTTTCGCAGCAATGCAGGCTGCTATTCTCCCATGGAGACGATCGTAGAGATGCTGGATGTAGTCCTGTGGAACGGCTTGCCATGCCATTTCCACCTGGCGCCTCAGTTGGACCAGCGTTCGTGCTGGACGTGCAGACCGCGTGAGACGACGCTTCATCCAGTCCCAAACATGCTCAATGGGGGACAGATCCGAAGATCTTGCTGGCCAGGGTAGTTGACTTACACCTTCTAGAGCACGTTGGGTGGCACGGGATACATGCGGACGTGCATTGTCCTGTTGGAACAGCAAGTTCCCTTGCCGGTCTAGGAATGGTAGAACGATGGGTTCGATGACGGTTTGGATGTACCGTGCACTATTCAGTGTCCCCTCGACGATCACCAGTGGTGTACGGCCATTGTAGGAGATCGCTCCCCACACCATGATGCCGGGTGTTGGCCCTGTGTGCCTCGGTCGTATGCAGTCCTGATTGTGGCGCTCACTTGCACGGCGCCAAACACGCATACGACCATCATTGGCACCAAGGCAGAAGCGACTCTCATCGCTGAAGACGACACGTCTCCATTCGTCCCTCCATTCACGCCTGTCGCGACACCACTGGAGGCGGGCTGCACGATGTTGGGGCGTGAGCGGAAGACGGCCTAACGGTGTGCGGGACCGTAGCCCAGCTTCATGGAGACGGTTGCGAATGGTCCTCGCCGATACCCCAGGAGCAACAATGTCCCTAATTTGCTGGGAAGTGGCGGTGCGGTCCCCTACGGCACTGCGTAGGATCCTACGGTCTTGGCGTGCATCCGTGCGTCGCTGCGGTCCGGTCCCAGGTCGACGGGCACGTGCACCTTCCGCCGACCACTGGCAACAACATCGATGTACTGTGGAGACCTCACGCCCCACGTGTTGAGCAATTCGGCGGTACGTCCACCCGGCCTCCCGCATGCCCACTATACGCCCTCGCTCAAAGTCCGTCAACTGCACATACGGTTCACGTCCACGCTGTCGCGGCATGCTACCAGTGTTAAAGACTGCGATGGAGCTCCGTATGCCACGGCAAACTGGCTGACACTGACGGCGGCGGTGCACAAATGCTGCGCAGCTAGCGCCATTCGACGGCCAACACCGCGGTTCCTGGTGTGTCCGCTGTGCCGTGCGTGTGATCATTGCTTGTACAGCCCTCTCGCAGTGTCCGGAGCAAGTATGGTGGGTCTGACACACCGGTGTCAATGTGTTCTTTTTTCCATTTCCAGGAGTGTACATTAACCTCACTCATGAACCATTCTTTTATTTTATCGTTGCTTCTTCGATGTACAGATTGAACAGTAGGGGCGAAAGACTACATTCCTGTCTTACACCCTTTTTAATCCGAGAACTTCGTTCTTGGTCGTACACTCTCATTATGCCCCCTTGGCTCTTGTACATGTTGTATATTACACGCCTCTTCATACAGCTTACCCCCATTTTTCTCAGAATTTCGAACATCTTGCACCATTTGACGTTGTCGAATGCAGTGAATGTGTTGATTTTTCTTTAGTCTCGCTTCCATTATGAACCGCAGCGTAAGAGTTGCCTCTCTGGTGCCTTTACCTTTCCTAAAGCCAACTGATCGTCATTTAACACAACCTCAGTTTTCCTTTCCATTCTTCTGTGTATTATTCTTGTCAGCAGCTTGGATACATGAGCTGTTAAGCTGATTGTACGATACTTTTCGCACTTGTCAAGTCTTGCAATCTTCTGAACTCTGTGGATGATGTTTTTCTGGAACTCAGATGGTATATTGCCAGACTCATACATTCTACACACCAAAGTGAATAATCGTTTTGTTGCCACTTCGCCCAATGATTTTAGAGATTCTGATGGAATGTTAACTATCCCTTCTGCCCTGTTTGATCTTAAGTCCTCCAAAGTTTTTTTAAATTCTGATTCTAATACGGGATCCCCTATCTCTTCTAAATCAATTCCTGTTTCTTCTTCTATCACATCAGACAAATCTTTCCCCTCATAGAGGCCCTCGGCTGGTTATTTTCACCTCTCCCCTCTCTCATTTAACAGAGGAGTTTCCATCGCACTCTTAATATTACCACCCTTTCTTTTAATTTCACGGCCGGCCGGTGTGGCCAAGCGGTTCTAGGCTCTTCAGTCTGGAACCGCTCGACCGCCACGGTCGCAGGTTCGAATCCTGCCTCGGGCATGGATGTGTGTGATGTCCTTAGGTTAGTTAGGTTTAAGTAGTTCTAAGTTCCAGGGGACTGATGACCTCAGATGTTAACTCCCATAGTGCTCAGAGCCATTTTAATTTCACCGAAGGTTGTTTTGATTTTTCTATATGCTGAGGCAATTGTTCCGACAATCATTTATTTTTCGATTACTTCGCATTTTTCATGCAGCCTTTTTGCCTTAGCTTCCATACACTTCCTATCTACTCCATTCCTAAGTGATCAGTATTTCTACCTTCCTGAATTTCCCTGAAAATTTTTGTGATTCCTCATTTCAGCGATCAACTGAAGTTTTTCTTCTCTTACCCAGCGATCTTTGCAGTTCCCTTCTTTGTCCCTACGTTTTCTCTTTTTTTTCGATTTCTGTGATTGCCCTTTTTAGAGAAGTCCATCCTCCTCAACTGAACTGGCTACTAAGCTAATCTTTATCGCAGTATCAGACAACTTTACTCGTATATCTTCATTCTTTAATACTTCCGTACCCCACTTCTCTGCGCAGTGACTCTTCCTGAATAGTCTCATAAACTTCAGCCTACTCTTCATCACCATTAAATTATGATCTGAGTCTATATCTGCTCCTGGGTACGCCTTACAATCCAGTATCTGATTCCATTATCTCTCCCTGACCATGATGTAATCCCACTGAAATCTTCGAGTATCTCCCGGCATTTTCCAACTATATCATTTCCTATGTGATTCTTGAACAGAATATTCGCTGTTACTAGCTGAAATTTACTGCGGAACTCAATCAGTCTTCTTCCATTCGTAGTACCTAGCCCATATTTGCCCGTAACCCTTTCTTCTACTCCTTTCCCTACAACCGCATTCCAATCTCCCATTACTATTAGATTTTCGTCTCCCTTTACGTATTGAATCACCCGTTCAATATCCTCATATACTTCCCATGTCTCTTCGTCTTCGGCTTGCGACGTCGGCTTGTATACCTAAACTACCGTTGTTGGTGTTGGCTTGCAGTCGATTCTGATGAGAACAATTCTATCACTGAACTGTTCACAGGAACCCACTCTCTGCCCTATTCATGACGAGTCCCGTTCCCGTTACATCATTTTTGCTGCTGTTGATATTACCCTACACTCATCTGATCAGAAATCCTTGTCTTCTTTAGATTTCACTTCACTGATCCCCGCTATATCTATACTGAGAGTTAGCATCCCCTGTGTCCGATTTTATAGTTTCTTTATCAAGTTCAAACTTTTGAAATTTCACGCCCTGAGTCGTAGAACGTCACCCTTTCGTTTACTATTCAATCTTTTTCTCATTGACACCTCCCCCTTGGTAATCCCCTCCCAGAGATCCGAATGGGGGACTATTCAGATACCATTTGCTAATGGAGAGATCATCTTGACACTTTTTCAGTTACAGGTCACATTTCCTGGGGATACAGATTATGTGTCTCTAAGGCAGTGGTTTCCATTGCCTTTTGCACGCACATGCTGTTGCACACTGCTGATTCTTCTGCCTTCAGGGGTAGTTTCCCATCCCAAGGAAAGAGATTTCCTCAATATTCTTTCCGCTCCTTCACCGTCCTGACAAGGCCGTTGACATGATGAGCGTGGCTTCCTTTGTCGGAAGTCTTCAGCCGCTATTGCTGATGATTTTTATTCAGATTCTATGAGTCAGCGGAGCACGAACCCAAGATTGAGGAAGTTTTATCCAGATCACTGCGTTGGTCCTCGTACGTGGGAAATAAGTCTCATCTGGGAACAGAAGTGATTTCGGTGTAATGGCGTGGGTAGCCGTACGTAGAAGAAAGGCAAGCCTCTTTTGAATCAGCTACCACACCGTATCAAGCGTGTTACAACGAGGGCACAGCGGCGAATCTGTCATTTTTATGGCATGTAGACGAAGTTGTGTCAAGTATTTTCCATTAACGACCAGATACCAGGTCGCACGAGCACTCGTGTCGAGATGGGCATGGTGCACAGAGCGCAAAACCACGTGCCATGCGATCGTAGTATATTGGTTTTCCACAACATTCCGCCTACGATTTCTCATCATTAGGAGGTAAACATCACGTGTCGTAAGGTTCCTGGTGCTAGCCAAGTCGACATGGACATAACTGTATTCGATGAAAAAAGGTCCTGACATGTGAGAGCGACGAAGAAATACGGGCTACTGCAACGGGTGCCACTCGAGAGGAAGGGGCCAGTTCGTCCATCAGGCTTCCCGATGATCCGGTTCGGCGGCGGGTCCGCGATTTAACCATCGTACTTACATAAAGGACAGCTGCTCTCGCTTGGAAGTTGACAAGGCCGAGGAGGAAATGTCAGCGTGTCGTAGCGGACTTTGAAGACAAGACCAGCACTTACAAAGTAGCCGAACGCCGCCTGCAGTCTGTGTGCCTTTGCCTTTGGTGTCGGTAAAATCTGTGCTAAATTGCGAAGTCACGAAACTGATGAGTGTTAGCAAAATCCACCAGTTGTAACATGTCCAATGCTCTCAGGAGGTTGCCACGAACGTTCGTGCGGATAGCTTGAGGCAGGCGTTTATAGTTAAATGAGATAGCGCGCTGTATATCACGCATGAAGGTGATCCCCAAACATTTGAGCTTGTCCAGTAATGGCAATGGAGCCACGCTCCCCGCTGGAAGACCTCTACCGACGAACATAGCACTAGATTTCGTCAGATTCACACTACTGCCCGCATCAGTCCCGTACTGGTTGATCCATGCCAGTGCCTGTCGCACTTCATCCCCCGATAGAACAAGGAACACCACGTCATCTGCATAGGCGCGGCAGATGAAAGCATGCCCCTTTACTGTTATCCCTGTCAACTGGCTCCTCAAACCGTGTAACAGTGGCTCAAGGGCGATGGCGAAAAGGAGCGTAGACAGCGGACATCGTTGACGAACCGACCGCATAATATTAGGACCCACCACACGGCGATGGACCAGCACTCGTAACGTGGCACCTCGAAGGAGCCGCAATACGATGCGTGTAAATCTGTGGGGAAGGCCATCCGTCGGAGTACGTTTTCTAGAAAGTCATGACTCACTCTATCAAAGGCGTGGTCGAAGTCCACTGTCACTGAGGCACCGCGACAGGGGCAGGTCGTGGCCAGGGCTATGACGTCAGGGTAATCGCTGAGTGCCGTCTCAATGTTACTGTCACCACCAAAGCACGTTTGATCCAGAGAGATCTACATCTACATCCATACTCCGCAAGCCACCTGACGGTGTGTGGCGGAGGGTACTTTGAGTACCTCTATCGGTTCTCCCTTCTATTCCAGTCTCGTATTGTCCGTGGAAAGAAAGATTGTCGGTATGCCTCTGTGTGGGCTCTAATCTCTCTGATTTTATCCTCATGGTCTCTTCGCGAGATATGCGTAGGAGGGAGCAACATATTGCTTGACTCCTCGGTGAAGGTATGTTCTCGAAACTTCAACAAAAGCACGGATGACTGGAGAGATGATGCACCGAAGGGGAGCGGCAAGAATCCGGGTAAAAATCTTGAAGTCACAATTTAACATGGTCAGTGGCCGATAATGTCCAACTCCCCGACCTCCCGACGGCTTGGGGACCGGGATGAGGAAGCCTTCTGCGAATTCGGGTGGGAGGGGAAGGTCAGGGTCTATCAGTTCTTCATACATCGCAGTCCAGCGTGAACCCATGATGTAGTGGAATTTAAGGTAAAACTCCAGCGGAAACCCGTCGGGACCTGGGGCTTTGTTCGCCGCACCCTTATGAAGAGCATCAGCGACGTCATCAGCCGTAATTGTCACTGTGAGAATCTCCGCAGCAGCCCCGTCAAGGGTACCTGTCAAGGAACGGAGGACATAACTAAGCGTCAAGCGTGGCCGTTACGATCCTTTGGGAAACGTAGACACGATCAAGACGACTTGCTGAATGGCTGGTGACGTACGTATATCCAAGTAGATCACCACGCGCGCCGTCCCAAGTATCAGTGAGGCTTAGTTCATGCACAAGCAGCTTGAGTTCCTGGCATGTGGTGAAATGGCGATGTTGATCCTTCTGGAATAACACACAATTGAAGTCGCTGCCAAGAATAATAGGACCTTAGCGGCCCACAAACAAGGGAGCGACCTGTTCTGAACAGAATCGCGACTGTTCCCGTCCCTTGGTCGTGCCCGAGGTAAGGTAAACATTGATGATTCGGACACTGTGGAAAGTCACAGGCGACGCGTAGCCGACGGTAAGTAAATCACGTCTACCTCAATGCCTTCCTTTAAAACGTCGCTAGGCGAACTTCCTGCAGAAGGGAAACATCGATGTCCGACGCCCTTAACATTTCGCAGAGTAATTGTAAAAATGGTTCAAATGACTCTGAGTACTATGAGACTTAACATCTGCAGTCATCAGTCCCCTAGAACTTAGAACTACTTAAACCAAACTAACCTTAGGACATCACACACATCCATGCCCGAGGCAGAATTCGAACCTGCGACCGTAGCGGTCGCGCGTTTCCAGACTGAAGCGCCCTGAACCGCTCTGCCACACCGGCCGGCAGATCAATTGTAGTTTGACAGGGGTGTTAATGGTGTTGAGATTGATGGAGCCAATCCTGTAAGCTTGTCGCGGAATTGGAACTTCTGGGACGCTCATGGAGGCACGAAGATCAGCAGCGAACAGGAGCGTTGTCCCAGCAGCCTGTATATCTCCATCCCGTAACCCTGTGGATTAGCAGTCGTGGGTTGGAGCAGCAGCATTCACTGCTGCCACAACGGTGGGTGTTTCGTCGTCTACATCGACAGATCATCCAAAGGCGCGTGGATGGTATGCGTGCAGTGGAGTACCTGTGGAGTCCGAAGGCGGTGTCACGTCGGCAGTGGAAGAGTGGTGCTGGCTCAGATGCTGTTCAGCATCCATAGGTACAGCATCTGGTGCATGCGAAGATGGCTGTACCTCCGACAGGGAGCAGGCGGGTGCTTCCACCATGGGATGCTCCATCGGAGGAACATCTTGAGAGTTGTGGTCCTCATCGCACTAAGACTGCGTCCTGCAGGTTTCAGACGGGGCGATCAGCCGTTTCCGACGTCTGTTCGGCGACCGTTGCTCGCCCACGTGATCTTCAGTGTCCGAAGAAGCCTGGGAATCCAGATGGTCAGACACAAAAGTATCGGTAGGCACAACCATGGAGTCAAGGGCCATCCCCTGCACTAGAGTTTGCTCACCACTGCACATGTCGGGAGGAGTCGAGGGCATCAATGGGTCCGTCCGCAAAAGCCTGAGGCATTACCGGAGACGACGATGTATGAGTAGTAGGAGCCAGTAGTGGTCGCGGTCGGGGTCGTTATGGAGAACTTCGACGAACGTCAGCGGGACCGTCGTCCGAGCGGTCGTGGCCTGCAGGTCCCCAGGAAGTAACTGTGATTCTGCGGTGCAGGCAGCTGGAACGGAGGTGTCCTTCTTTGCTACATCCCGAGCATGTCTTCGGCTGGCCATCATAAATTATAATCGCATAACATCGATCATAATATAAGTAAGATTGCACATGTTTGGTTAGCTCTATGCGTATCTGTCGTACTCCATTGACAACCGGGTATGTAGTGAATTAAATCCACTTTTCAGCTGTATGACTAACCACCTTTCCATATCGGCGGAATGCAGATACCACTACCTCGGAAGGTACCTCGAAAGGGAGTTCAAATACACGGATCGTTCGCAGTCCAAGTCCCGCATGTTCCACAGTTACGTAACCGATCTGTCTATCAGAGTGAAGGAACTTAAGACCACTTAGAGTTGCACTTGTAATTTTGTTACATATATATCTTCCTAAACCAATTTCACGGATACTACATTGCTCAGTATAGACAGGTGGATGGCAACCAGATCGTTGCAACAATCTTGACTTCAGCTCTGATAAACTGTTCGATTTCAAGAGCTTTTGGTCGGCCATATTCAGGTGAAAAGCTGATCTTCAGTGTCGATTTTCTGTGGGCGTAAGCCATTCTCTTTCGAAGGAAATAGAACGCGCTAAGACGGCAGAATCACGTAAACAACTCCCCGAGCGAACTACGCGGCTTGGACGAAAACAAGACGTCCGTGCAGCTAGCCGGCCGAACGGCGACTGCGCCACTGCGACGCTACCCCTCTTTTTTACCTCTAAACTACGGGAGAATTTCAGCTCTTGCCAACTGAAATCTTGACTCATCTGACCACGCTTCGACATTTCACTCGTGTAGGGTGCAACCGAGATGGTCAGGAGCCCAAGAGAGGCGCTGGAGGCAATGTAGTGCTATTAGCAAAGGCACTCGCGTCGGTCGCCTGCTGCAGTAGCCCATTAAAGCCAAATTTCGCCGCACTGTCCTCACGGATATGTTCATCGTGGGGCCCACATTGATTTCTGCGGCTGTTTGACGCAGTGTTGCTTGTCTGTTAGCACTCACAATTCTACGCAAACGCGGCTGCTCTCGATAGTTTAGTGAAGGTCGTCGGCCACTGAGTTGCCTGCGGCGAGAGGTAATGCCTGAAATTTGGTACATTCGACACAATCTTGACACTCTGACACTCTGGATTTCTGAATACTGAATTCCCTAACGATTTCCAAAATGGAATATCCCATCTGTCTAGCCGCAACTAACATTCCGCGTTAGGTGTCTGTTAATTTCCGTCGTGCGTCCATAATCACGTTGGGAACCGTTTCACATGATTCACCTGAGTACAAATGACAGCTCCGCCAACGCAATTCCGGTTTATATGTTGTTTACGTGATACTATCGCCAGCTGTATGTATGCATGTTGATATACCATGCCTTTTGTCACCTTAGTGTACATTCAAATCCTGGAAAATTTACTTCGTCTACTTTGGTGACAGAGTTTCGGAAAATCGTGTTTACTTACTCTGCCTTAATAGTCGTGTACAAAATGGTTTAAATGGCTCTGAGCACTATGGGACTTAACATCTGAGGTCATCGGTCCCCTAGAACTTAGAACTACTTAAACCTAACTAACCTAAGGACATCACACACATCCATGCCCGAGGCAGGATTCGAACCTGCGACTGTAGCGATCGCTGGGTTCTAGACTGAAGCGCCTAGAACTGCTCAGACACTGCGGCCGGCAATGGCCGTATCATCAGTGACATAAGCATTATTATTGCAGTGAAGGTATTGATTGCGTCTTGACGCTGGTGTAGGCTACTTTACATGTAACCTGAATCTCTCTGAGTTTTCTGCCAGTTTTGCATGGCTGAAAACTCGCCCGGACAAGAAAAAGCAAGTAAAGTAAGCAGCACCCGAGTGATGCCTCCTTTCCAACACCCCCCTCTCTCTCCTACACCGCGCGGAGAGGCCGAGCGGTTAGAGGCGCCATGTCACTAATCGTGCGGCCTCTCCCCCCGGAGGTTCGATTCCTCCCTCGGGCATGGGTGTGTGTGTTGTCCTTAGCGTTAAGTTAGTTTAAGTAGTGTGTAAGTCTAGGGACCGATGAGCTCAGCAGTTTGGTCCCTTAGGAATTCACACACATTTGAACATTTCTCCTCCCCCACCCACCCAGTCCCGCCCAGCTCTCGAGCTAAACTGTGTAGCTCCGCTGGGTCGTTGGCTTCTGCCGCACACGCCTGACAGACCAGAGGAGAGGCCGCGGCTGTCCGCAGAGATGGCGGGCGCGACAGTGGAGCTGAGAAACACGTCCGGCCGTGCTCCGGAGGCGACACACTCGCAGATGACGAATGCGCCTCCCATAACGAACGGCTGCTTCCTGCGGGCCCCGAGCCGATGCGTTCGATAAATAACGGCGGGCGACGCCGTCCGGGGCGCGGCTCGGCCCCCGGTTGATTTATACGCGGCGGGAGGCGCCCGAGCACATATTACAAGCGTCATTTATCAGCAGACCGCCGCTGCTGCAGCCGCAGTTATATTGTCCGCCGGACGCGCGGCCGGGGCTCAGCCGGCGTCTCCTTGGCGGTGAGGGTCGCTCCGTCTCCGGGTGGCGTTATTGAGAGATCTGTCCGCGCCGAGGCTGGGGGGGCTCGAGCAGACGCGCACCGTCACAAAAGATGACCGCGCCATCCGTCAAACTCTACTCGCGGCACTAGGGTGGCAGCAGTGTCTGGAAAATTAACGGGTCTCGGCGCCTACATCACTTACGCAAACGCAGCTCGCTAGAAATCCGTCGGAATCGAAGGTTCACCAGTTCCTTTGCGTCTTGAGGCCCGATATCTGGGGGTATTCATCGATAAGAGGTGGAGTTTTGCTCAGCACATTGGCACGACGACCCAGAGCTCATTAGAGGTGCCAAACAACCTGATAGTGATTGAGTATAGAAGGTTTCACGTACGAGGACACCTCTTGGGGGGTGGGGGGGGGGGCTTACTCAGGGGGCTTTGTCCCTTGGATATTAAGATACGCAAACGAGTAGTATGGTACTGGTCCAAAATGGGTAAAACTGGCAAAACTGTAGAAATTATGGGGACGGAGTTCACGTCGGGGATAAGTTTACGACTATAAGAAGGGGGGAAGAACTTTGGCAGGAGTATTGGGATAGCGAGTAGACTGGATACAGGACTTATAAGCTGTTACCCAATGTTAGGGAACGCCTGCAGCTCAAACACTTCAAGCCAAGCAGAGGGATACTGCACTTCTTCAAATGACATGGACCATACCCAGCATACCTTTGCCGTTTCGGGAAGCGGGCTACTCCCTCGTGTGACTGTGGTGCTGAGGAAGGCACTCCAGACCACGTGGTTTACGAGTGCCCCCTGTTCGACGATGTGGCTGCTAGATTACAAGAATTACCGAATCACGACACGTACCACCTGATTGGAGATCACTGATTAGAGAACAACTTAAATTGGAAGAAACACATAGAAAATGTTGTGGGGAAGGCTAACCAAAGATTGCGTTTTATTGGCAGCACACGTAGAGAATGTAACAGACCTACTAACGAGACTCCCTACACTATGATTGTCCGTCTTCTTTTAGAATACTGCTGCGCGGTGTGAGATCCTTACCAGACAGGACTGACGGAGTACATCCACAAAGTTCAAAGATAGGCAGCACGTTTTGTATTATCGCGAAATATGGAAGAGAGTGTCACGGAAATGATACAGGATTTGGGCTGGAAATCATTAAAAGAAAGGCGTTTTTCGTTGCGACGGAATCTTCTCACTAAATTCCAATCACTGACTTTCTCCTCCGAATGCGAAAATATTTTGTTGACACCGACATACATACGGAGGAACGATCACAACGATAAAATAAGGGAAATCAGAGCTCGTACGTAAAGATATAGGTGTTCATTCTTTCCGATCGCTATACGAGATTGTAATAATAGAGAATTGTGAAG
The DNA here is from genome assembly GCF_023864345.2 of Schistocerca serialis cubense. NCBI lineage: Eukaryota > Metazoa > Arthropoda > Insecta > Orthoptera > Acrididae > Schistocerca > Schistocerca serialis. The sequence goes on from NC_064642.1 coordinate 338,688,046, forward strand.
GTGGTTCTATGAACCCTCTGCCATGCACTTGAATGTGATTTACAGAGTATCCATGTAGATGTAGATGTAGATGTAGATGTAGATAGACACCTCAGAATTATTGACAGTCTCGCCAACAAGCTATCATCAAAAGTCTTGCGAGATTATCATAAGGAAAACCAAAAATCAGAAGCAGATAGAAGACTCCTACGTACCTATCTCATTCCGCCAGGGTGCGGACTGGTCGGTCACCATGACGATAGGGATCGCCGCGTCTTGGATTGGGGGTAAGGTGCGTCACCAGCCGGATACGACACCACACGCCGATTATGAGCTGTAGAATTAGGTTAGTTTTATATGTAGGAAGTAGTTTTCTCTAACATCATTTAAGTAGTAAACTGCAGCGATTTAAGTTCTACTGCCAGCCTGATGCAAGGGGCATGCCCACTGGGGTTAGCTCGGTGGACACGGTCAGACGAAGTAGGTTTGTATTCTCTGGCACACCTGTAACGCTGCAGGTAGCGTAGTTTGGCAGAGTAGCTAGTTAAAGTAGATTTAATGATAATAAGGAGTAGTTGTTGCTCGTAGTTCTTACCTAAACACTTCTTGTATCATTGTAGATTTGCTGCAAACTATTGTACAAAAATATGACCCACTAATGTATTAGGGGGTGGGTTAATGATGTTGTATTCATATTATTGTTGAAATAAATATTTTTTCAAAAAAAAAGAAAAGAAAATCGCGTGTCTCTAATACGCTGACTGTGGTTGTTACACCATCGACAGAAACCCCCGCCAAGGTCAGATTCTGCCGTGGTGTCCGTAAGTGGCAGATAACTTGCCAAGTGTGCAGTTTAGACAATTTTGAGGCTTTAAGGAATCGTCAATTTGGTAATGTAGCGCCGTGTGAGTGCAAAAATTGTAGATGGAGACCAAGGCATATTGCAGTAGTTATGCAGAGATCAAGAGTTTTGCACAGGTTAGACTAGCATGGAGAGCTGCAGCAAAACAGTCTTCGGACTGAACACCACAGCAACAACATTGTGTACCGGGTGTCTCTCCCATGCGTCGTCACGGGCATTTTCTCTGGTCAGCGACTTTCCTCTCCTGTATGGGAATTACATAATGAAAGTTTGTGTCTGGCTGTGAGTCATGCACGGACTGCCAAAGTGGTTAAGGTGACCGCTCGCGTAATGTGGGAAACCCGGCTTCGGGTCCTGGTCCGGCATGGATTGCCACTGCCGTCATTCCCTCATACAGCTGATGCTTGCTCGTATTTGCAACTACGAGTACATTTAATGTATAAGATAACCGACGTCACTGTGTCACGTAGCGTGTGAGAATAATTATTGTTTATACGTAATTTTAGAGTTAATAGCGTGTATGCACGCAAAAGGGTCAAGTTCGTTCAATAACTCTCTATTTGCCCACTCCGATCAGTTTCAGGAATGAAAAGACAAAAAAAAATTTTTTTTTAGTCGTGCCGCATAACCTGGTAAGTTTTGTCACCTCCATGAAACTGGCAACCGGTCCAGACACCTTGCACTCACTTCTTTCATACGACGTTCAGCGTCGACGGAACGCGACTCTTTGTTTCCAGTTTCACACTAAATGATTTTTAAATCGTAATTTTATGTGCCCATTAGAGAGAGAGCTACCAGATTAGTGTAGTGCTATATTGTTTTTATCGATCAGCGTCAACAGGAACATTAAAACTCGGTGCATAACCTGTATTCGAATAACGACCGACCAGTGCGCCTCTGCAAGGCGGTAGCGGTCATCACGAGCCAGGGCGGTTCTGTCGCTGCTGCGGTACGCCTTATTCCGGGTGTTTTACTGTAACTGTTAACACACATCGGTAAAACGAATATAGACTAATCCGGTAGCACTGTGCCGAATCGGCAAGTAAAATTATATTTTAAACATCATTTTCTTTGGAATGGGAAAGAAATAGATACCTTCCATCGACGCTGAGAGCACTTGCAACATACGTCCTCAACTATTTGTTGGATGTATTCCGATCTCTGTCTTCCTCTACAGTTTTTGCCCTCTACAGCTCTATCTAGTACCATGAAAGTCATTCCCTCATGTCTTGACAGACGTCCTATCATCCTGTCCTTTCTCCTTCTCAGTGTTTTCCACATATTTCGTTCCTTTCGATTCTGCGTAGAACCTCCTCAGTCCACCTAATTTTCAGCATTCGTCTGTAGCAGGACATCTCAAGCGCTTCGATTGTCCCCGTTTTCCCACTGTCCATGTTCCACTACCATACAATGCTGTACTCCAGACGTACATTCTCAGAAATTTCTTCCTCAAATTAAGGCCGATATTTGATATTAGTAGACTTCTCTTAGCCAGGAATGCCTTGCTTCGTCCGTCATTGGTTATTTTACCGTCTAGGTAGCAGAACTCCTTAACTGCATCTACTTCGCGACCATCAATCCTGATGTTAAGTTTCTCCATGTTCTTCTTTCTACTACTTCTTATTACCTACGTCTTTCTTCGATTTACTCTCAATCCATACTGTGTACTCATTAGACTGTTCATTCCGTTCAGCAGATCATGTAATTCTATAGGATAGCAATGTCATCCGCGAATCGTATCATTGATATCCTTTCACCTTGAATTTTAATTCCACTCCTGAACCATTCTTGTATTTCCATCATTGCTTCCTTGATGTGCAGATTGCACAGTACGGGCGAAAGGCTACATACTTATCTTACACCTTTTTTAATACGATCACTTCGTTCTTGGTCGTCCACTCTTATTATTCCCTCTTGGCTGTTGTATATACTGTATATGACCCGTCTCTCCCTATAGCTTACCCTACTTTTTTCAGAATTTCGAACTCCTTGCACCATTTTACATCGTCGAACGCTTTTTCCAGGTCGACGAATCCTATGAACGTGTCTTGATTTTGCAGCTACACGTCGCAAAAACAAAATCGAAAATATCTGCCGAAACACGAAAGAAAATATGCCTGACGGCTCCTAGGAGAGACAGCCTGTATATACTATCCACGTCGAATAAAGTACTTAATACTGATTCTATTTAGTAATATTGAATGCTGCATGTTAAACTGCACTCTAATTTTATCCACAGTTTTTATTTTGTTTGAAATCGTCGGATGGACGATCGCTCTTTAGCCAATCAGGATCGCTCGCAGTCACATGGTCATGGGGCCGTCTGTACTTCAATTTGCACTGTGTTCTGGTTATCGGAGGTGAGCAGTTCGGTGGCGACAGCTGCAGTGCTGCAGATTTTGGTGAGACCGCTTCAGTTATTTTGCTGTGATTGTTCTTAGGCAACGTCTAGACCATACAAATACTTGCGCAGTTAAATTGCAATCATTCTGCGTTCACAAATTGCTATGAATTATAAAATGCTTTGTTATTCAGTCACGAGACGTTATAAAAGCTCAGTGAACGCTCGTTTTTCATAATCTGGAAGTTGTGTACAGAATCGAATCGTTTTTATTCAGTTCTATTCATTACGCATCGAATCTTATCACCTTCTCCTGCACATTAATTTGCTGCTTTACTAGAAGATGTAGAGAAGGTGAACAGAAATATGGGAACACCAAAAAGACAACATACTATCATGCCTCATAGGGTGTAGGGAAACCGATGGCTTTCAAAACAGTTTCTAGACGTTTCAGAATGGACAAATACAGGTTCTGTGCGCTATTAAACGGAATCTTATACCATTCTTCATGAAAAATACTGACAAGTCCGGATAACGACGATGGAGGTGGATAGCGATCACAGACTCTTCTCTCCTTGGTAAACCACAAAGGCTCAATATTACTGAGGTCTGGTGCCTGTGGTGTCCATTCGGTATGTGACAGTTCATCCTCGTGCTCACAAAACTATTCTTGGATTTTGCGATCTCTATGAAAACTGGCCCTGTCGTTCTGGAATACAGCTTCGCCATTGGGAAACAAACATTGTACCATAAGATGGATCCGATCAGCCAAAATGGCCACTAAAACCTTGTCAGTAATAAGACCTTGCAGCCTAACCATGAGACCCATGGAATACCACGATACGGCTGCCCAAACAGCTTCGGTCAGAAGTTGTAAACCAAATGACATTCTTCAATTGCTTTCATGGCTTCGTCACCACGTTTTCTGTTTACAGGAATATGCGTCACTGATGAGTAATATCGTAATTCTATCTCGCCCTGCAATTCCCTGTTTAAGCAGCTTCCTTCATGTTTTTTGGTGCTTATAGGGCTTGTGAGTGCGATACTCAGTTTTGCAGTGACCTCTGCAGCTGTTGTCCTTTTCCGTCAGAGTCCTCTTCAATGACTGTCCGTCAAAGTCACTCTAAGCACACTTTTGTCCGCGTTGTGCGATAGCGGATGATGTTATTCTGCTTTTCCTTTATGCTATGTAAATGTCAGATACGGTGCCTCTAGATACACCCACTTCTGGTACATTTGTTACGGGAGCAACCATCATAAGAACACCAACAATTTGCCAATGTCCGAAAGTAGTGAATTCTGTCATAATGCACTGACAACTACACAGAAGGCCGTTCTGACCAGGAATGACACTTGCAACGTGCTGAGGACATTGCACAGGTCCCTTTCGTGGTCATATACAACAGCCCAACCCGTGGGTTTGGCTAGCACCTGCATTTATGTTGTAGAGCTCACTTCTCGAGGTGACTCCGTGTTTTTACCCATCCCCTCCATACACAGTGGTCAGAAACAGTGTGCAAAGTCTGTAAGTGTGCTGGAGGGCAGATAGTGCTCAGAAATATTACGTTGTTCCATTTTAAAGTTAATTAGTATGAAACTTAGCCAATCAGATCGTTATGTGCGCAAATTCAAGCGGCCCACTATATTAAATTAGTGCCAGTTGTCCTCATAGCGTAGATGACTGCGCCCGAGACCGCTCAGCCTTTGACTCGGGTTCGACCCTTTCTACCGTACTACGTGCAATTTTTGTGTCGCTCTCTTGTTCGGTTATAGGAAACCAACCGAAAAACACGTTGGGCGACACCGTCTCTGGCGGGTGCTTGAATTTGAGGGTGGTAATGCCTGATTGATTAAGTTAAATGCTAATTCACTTGGAAACGGCGCAACATATCGAATTTTTTCCTCACAATTATTTTTCCCCACAACCTTCCCTTCAACACCCTTACAAGCTTTTCAGACCTTTTCTGACCACCGTGTTCTTGGCTTTACCGGACATGTCACGTGCACTGAGAACTAAATGCGGCTTATATTACATGGCTGATCAGTTTGAAGCCACTATAGAATCTGAACCCACTATTACAGCTAGCTGTTTCTGCTCTCCCTAAGCCGTTCATAAACTCTTGCATGTAAGATAGATGCACGTTTTGTGTAAGGCCGTCTTGTCACGTGTAGCTAAAATTCCCCTTCGTCTCCTCGATGATCATTCAGTGTAAGTATAATCAAATTGTTCACTCGTATACAGCTCTACCACTTCACTAATAAGAACTATCCCGCTCTTTGCATGAATAATTCCAGGTGCAGGAAGGTAAGTATATGTTGTTTCCGGAATGCAGACTGCTACGAGAGACTTCGCAGTCTGTGTATTAATATAATAACGAGATATTTAGTGTAGCAATGGTGACAATGTCTTCTCCATGTTCAACAGTAAGTGCAGACTTGGTCTTTGAAGTACGGTCTGATACTGTTGGTTGGATACATCTGTTTCTAACCCCAGTTCCTTAATCAGAGTCAAGAGGAGCCATCGTCACTGGACAGCGTTTGGCTACAAGCTGAAGTTATTTATTCATTATAATTTTGGTAGAATTTTATGAGTGATTACCATCTGTTTTATGTTCAATTATATAGGCTGTACCTTTCAAAGCTCCCACTTTCAAAGGCACAGATAGAACACTGGAGTAGATATGATATTCAAATGCACCATATGCTTTAGCATTTCAAAGAATTTATTTAATATCATCAGTACACCTCTACATGTTAACCATTTGTAGCACTAAGAATATCGAGTCTGTAACCAGTTGCTTGCCATGTTCTCCGTAACGTGCCCTCTGTTACTGTTGCAACCGCATCAGTGATACGACGTCTTAACATAAAAACATCGTCCACTTTGGTCGCGTACGCACAGTCCTTCAAGAGTCCTCACAAGAAGGAAACCAGTGGGATAATGTTGGGTAATCGTTGTGGCCATGGAATGGGTCCTCTGCGTCCTATCCAACGATTGGGAAATTTCGTATCCTTCAATTTGCAAACAGCCGTTGACCAATGCGGTGAAGCTTTATCTTGTTGAAAGATTATGTTCAGTTGCAAACCTTGTATCTGAGGATGTACAAACTGCTCCAACACTTGCAGATATACTGACCCATTCACTGTGTTTTCTGCAAAGAAGAACGGTCCAACAAACCTGTCGTGCATTACACAAACCAGATGTCTACATCTACATCTACATTTATACTCCGCAAGCCACCCAACGGTGTGTGGCGGGGGGCACTTTGCGTGCCACTGTCATTACCTCCCTTTTCTGTTACAGTCGCGTATGGTTCGCGGGAAGAACGACTGTCTGAAATCCTCCGTCCGCGCTCGAATCTCTCTAATTTTACATTCGTCATCTCCTCGGGAGGTATAAGTAGGGGGAAGCAATATATTCGATACCTCATCCAGAAACGCACCCTCTCGAAACCTGGCGAGCAAGCTACACCGCGATGCAGAGCGCCTCTCTTGCAGAGTCTGCCACTTGAGTTTGCTAAACATCTCCGTAACACTATCACGGTTACCAAATAACCCTGTGACGAAACGCGCCGCTCTTTTTTGGATCTTCTCTATCTCCTCCGTCAACCCGATCTGGTACGGATCACACACTGATGAGCAATACTCAAGTATAGGTCGAATGAGTCTTTTGTAAGCCACCTCCTTTGTTGATGGACTACATTTTCTAAGGACTCTTCCAATGTATCTCAACCTGGTACCCGCCTTACCAACAATTAATTTTATATGATCATTCCACTTCAAATCGTTCCGCAAGCATACTCCCAGATATTTTACAGAAGTAACTGCTACCAGTGTTTGTTCCGCTATCATATAATCATACAATAAAGGATCCTTCTTTCTATGTATTCGCAATACTTTGCATTTGTCTATGTTAAGGGTCAGTTGCCACTCCCTGCACCAAGTGCCTATCCGCTGCAGATCTTCCTGCATTTCGCTACAATTTTCTAATGCTGTAACTTCTCTGTATACTACAGCACCATCCGCGAAAAGCCGCATGGAACTTCCGACACTATCTACTAAGTCATTTATATATATTGTGAAAAGCAGTGGTCCCATAACACTCCCCTGTGGCACGCCAGAGGTTACTTTAACGTCTGTAGACGTCTCTCCATTGATAACAACATGCTGTGTTCTGTTTGCTAAAAACTCTTCAATCCAGCCGCACAGGTGGTCTGATATTCCGTAGGTTCTTACTTTGTTTATCAGGCGACAGTGCGGAACTGCGTCGAACGCCTTCCGGAAGTCAAGGAAAATAGCATCTACCTGGGAGCCTGTATCTAATATTTACTGGGTCTCATGAACAAATAAAGCAAGTTGGGTCTCACGATCGCTGTTTCCGGAATCCATGTTGATTCCTACAGAGTAAATGGTTCAAATGGCTCTGAGCACTATGGGACTCAACTGCTGTGGTCATAAGTCCCCTAGAACTTAGAACTACTTAAACCTAACTAACCTAAGGGCATCACACACATCCATGCCCGAGGCAGGATTCGAACCTGCGACCGTAGCGGTCGTGCGGTTCCAGACTGTAGCGCCTTTAACCGCTCGGCCACTCCGGCCGGCTCCTACAGAGTAGATTCTGGGTTTCCAAAAACGACACGATACTCGAGCAAAAAAACATGTGCTAACATTCTACAACAGATCGACGTTAGAGATATAGGTCTATAGTTCTGCGCATCTGCTCGACGACCCTTCTTGAAGACTGGGACTACCTGTGCTCTTTTCCAATCATTTGGAACCTTCCGTTCCTCTAGAGACTTGCGGTACACGGTTGTTAGAAGGAAGGCAAGTTCTTTCGCGTACTCTGTGTAGAATCGAATTGGTATCCCGTCGGGTCCAGTGGACTTTCCTCTGTTGAGTGATTCCAGTTGCTTTTCTATTCCTTGGACACTTATTTAGAAGTCAGCCATTTTTTTGTTTGTGCGAGGATTTAGAGAAGGAACTGCAGTGCGGTCATCCTCTGTGAAACAGCTTTGGAAAAAGGTGTGTAGTATTTCAGCTTTACGCGTGTCATCCTCTGTTTCAATGCCATCATCATCCCGGAGTTCTGGATATGCTGTTTCGAGCCACTTACTGATTTAACGTAAGACCAGAACTTCCTAGGATTTTTCTGTCAAGTCGGTACATAGAATTTAACTTTCGAATTCACTGAACGCTTCATGCATAGCCCTCCTTAAGCTAACTTTGACATCGTTTAGCTTCTGTTTGCCTGAGAGGTTTTGGCTGGGTTTAAACTTGGAGTGAAGCTCTTTTTGCTTTCGCAGTAGTTTCCTAACTTTGTTGTTTTACTCGGCACGTACCTGTCTAAAACGCATTTTACGATTGCCTTGAACTTTTTCCATAAACACTCAACATTGTCAGTGTCGGAACAGAAATTTTGGTTTTGATCTGTTAGGTAGTCCTGTTTAGGACTATCACGAACACGTTCAGTAACAGCGTGCGGATGTTGCGCTCCCCTAATCAAAACATTATGCCAATTATCCGTTCCTGAAACATGGAAGGTTGCCCTGTCTGACAGTAAATATCTTTCCAGGAAGCTGGCATTCATTCGATACACTGCAACATATCCGAAGCAAATTGTTGTCGGCATGGTTTGTTGTTCGGCATCAAATGTTGCAGAATTTGCACTTTGTAAATGTACAAACGAAGAAGCTGTTGTACTACACAATGCAATGTCACTTCGGCTATATTAAGTGCCCTAGATGCCTGTCATATTAACTTAAGTCGGCTTAAAAGGAACGCTTGTCTGACGTCGTCCACTGCCTCTTCCGAAACAGTACGACATGCACCGCCGTAGTGTTTCAGGACACTTCATGTTGACAGAAACTTACAGTAGCATTTCTTAACGGTTTTCACATCAGGCGAATCACATTCATACAAACTACGATAATTTCTTTGCACAGTAATCGGCGATTTTGTTTTTACGAACCACACTACTGCTTGCGCCCACTGCTGTGTAGCCGCCATTTTCACTTCATGTGATCATGCTGCACTCTGGCGACAGTGCTTGGCACGTCTGGCGTGGGAATATAAACTCTTTGAGACGGTATAGCGTGCGGTGCAGTTTCGTTGTGTTATCTGCTACAGTTTTCTTTCACGGGCCTTTGAAATATGAGAGGTTTAAAAAGGGGCATCCTGTGTAAGGTAAGAAAATCCATTTTCCGTCACTCTGATTTACGTAAGTGAACTCCTGGGGATAAGTGTGTTTGTTGTCATCACAGATTCCTTCACTTACTTATGGTCAGATAGCATTTACGAACTGCGTATCGAGTCATGAATATTCATACATGTAACAGAGCATAGTTTCATAGGTCACGGCATGTCTAACTACTCATGATAGGAAACAAGTTTTGAACACAGCACACACGACTTATAAGGTTTAGAAAGGACTGCTGTATGGTATACTAAATATCAAATGCAAAAAAAAAAAAAAAAAGAATGGTAAATGACTGAGGAAAAAGTCTTCATGCAAAGGTACGTAGGCTTCCAACTAACGACGTGATTCAAGTGATTGGTAATGAGGAAGACAAATGAACGACAGCGTCGTCGAAGAAGGGAGAGTACTGAGCTTGTAAAGCATGAGAGTCGTATAAGTCAATGGGGCTCATGTTGTGCAATGACGTACGCGAAGCCGAGGTGAGCAGGATTCTAGTTGCTGAGCTAACATGAAGTCAGAATTCTATCGACGATGCGCACAATTTCTGTGATGTTATGAAAGATATAAGAAGGTCTTAGTAGCTTTTAACGCACGAAACAAGACTTGAGGTTTATCAGAGACACTCCACAACTACACTCCTGGAAATTGAAATAAGAACACCGTGAATTCATTGTCCCAGGAAGGGGAAACTTTATTGACACATTCCTGGGGTCAGATACATCACATGATTACACTGACAGAACCACGGGCACATAGACACAGGCAACAGAGCATGCACAATGTCGGCACTAGTACAGTGTATATCCACCTTTCGCAGCAATGCAGGCTGCTATTCTCCCATGGAGACGATCGTAGAGATGCTGGATGTAGTCCTGTGGAACGGCTTGCCATGCCATTTCCACCTGGCGCCTCAGTTGGACCAGCGTTCGTGCTGGACGTGCAGACCGCGTGAGACGACGCTTCATCCAGTCCCAAACATGCTCAATAGGGGACAGATCCGGAGATCTTGCTGGCCAGGGTAGTTAACTTACACCTTCTAGAGCACGTTGGGTGGCACGGGATACATGCGGACGTCCATTGTCCTGTTGGAACAGCAAGTTCCCTTGCCGGTCTAGGAATGGTAGAACGATGGGTTCGATGACGGTTTGGATGTACCGTGCACTATTCAGTGTCCCCTCGACGATCACCAGTGGTGTACGGCCAGTGTAGGAGATCGCTCCCCACACCATGATGCCGGGTGTTGGCCCTGTGTGCCTCGGTCGTATGCAGTCCTGATTGTGGCGCTCACCTGCACGGCGCCAAACACGCATACGACCATCATTGGCACCAAGGCAGAAGCGACTCTCATCGCTGAAGACGACACGTCTCCATTCGTCCCTCCATTCACGCCTGTCGCGACACCACTGGAGGCGGGCTGCACGATGTTGGGGCGTGAGCGGAAGACGGCCTAACGGTGTGCGGGACCGTAGCCCAGCTTCATGGAGACGGTTGCGAATGGTCCTCGCCGATACCCCAGGAGCAACAGTGTCCCTAATTTGCTGGGAAGTGGCGGTGCGGTCCCCTACGGCACTGCGTAGGATCCTACGGTCTTGGCGTGCATCCGTGCGTCGCTGCGGTCCGGTCCCAGGTCGACGGGCACGTGCACCTTCCGCCGACCACTGGCGACAACATCGATGTACTGTGGAGACCTCACGCCCCACGTGTTGAGCAATTCGGCGGTACGTCCACCCGGCCTCCCGCATGCCCACTATACGCCCTCGCTCAAAGTCCGTCAACTGCACATACGGTTCACGTCCACGTTGTCGCGGCATGCTACCATTGTTAAAGACTGCGATGGAGCTCCGTATGCCACGGCAAACTGGCTGACACTGACGGCGGCGGTGCACAAATGCTGCGCAGCTAGCGCCATTCGACGGCCAACACCGCGGTTCCTGGTGTGTCCGCTGTGCCGTGCGTGTGATCATTGCTTGTACAGCCCTCTCGCAGTGTCCGGAGCAAGTATGGTGGGTCTGACACACCGGTGTCAATGTGTTCTTTTTTCCATTTCCAGGAGTGTATTATTCCGTTAAGGGATTAGGTTTCAAGGGGGATAAATTAAACGAGTGATCATGTTCTGATGCTGGTATATCACACTTGATTCTTCCGATACAATGAAGTATCGAAATTCAGCCTGTGATTCATTCAGACGAGGTTTATACTCACACGCCTTACACTTTCCAACATATATACACTTCAGTACACTCAGCCTAGGGTTGAGAAATGATTTTGACTCAACGATGTCAGGATTACTGAGAGTAAGAAGTATTGCTGAGCAAAAGTAGTTACGCTCAGCTTCGGCAGGGATGGAGAAAGAAATGGTTGTAGTCTCTTCAGTTCCAGGTTGCTGTGCAGTCGTTAAATAGCATCTCTTTTCCTTGGCTCAAGAAATTTTTCTTAGGATCTTTTGCTTTTATGCTAATGCCAGACTTTTAGACGAATACAAACCATCAGGGTGGATCACCAACTGGTAATGTCTTACCTTCACATTCATTGCAATTAGCTCCATATTGTCGGCGTTCTTCGTAAAACGGCATACCATTTTCCTGTTTCTTTCACTCGAAATCAGTAATAAGCACAGAGGAAACTAGCAGACACAATCGAAGCAAAGTTACTTGAGCGCACAATTCAGTTAAAAGGCGCTATTTCAAGACGTAGTGACACAACCATATAAAATTACATGTCCAAATGCAGCCATAATTGCGTATAATAACATATTCAGTGTGTAAACCTCCTTAATTCACCTTACTCTTATCGCATAGGTACACTTATTATATATTTATCGCTGATCTCATGCTGCTCTTTCCCGTTTGTGATTCACGTTCTGTTACCAGAACGGCTACAATGAATGTTGAAAACGGATTAAACAAACTACCAACTAGAGTTATTTTGTCTTTCTCTAACACTACAGTAACGGTAATATCTGAAGACGGTTCAACTACAAGCTACGTCAAGGTTAACACAGCTTAGTTGAACGTGGAGTAATTTATTGATATACGGACCAAGGCAGCAATATGGGTTGAAAACTTTCACTATGACGACAGAAACTACTTATATAAAATATTTTGTTAGCTTGCAAAAAACATCAATACGAAATTTTTTTGGTAAAGGATTTTATGGAAAGGGATGAATATTTTTCTGTACGAGTAACACTGCAAGCAAACTGTAACTCACACTGATTACCTTAACTGAAGTAACAAGCAAATCACTTACACGGTTGATAAACATCAACTAATTTATCATACATAAAAAGTTATAAAACTTTATTTTTCTGGGCAGCCGATCTACATAGTTCTTGAATCGGTATTTGCTCTAGTAACATGACACGTTTTGTCTCAACGTAACTTGCTGTTTGCTGGTGTATTTCGGATAACCAGAAACAGAAGGAACTGACGTGAAAAGCATGCTCTATTAACCCATTTATTTCACTTTTAGTGCATTTGTGTCGATAGCAAATGAAACTGTAACTCCGAAAACAATGCTTGTTTGCTTACTGGTATCGGTTCTGCTCCTTGTTCACCTGCAGTATGCATCAAAATGCTATGAGACGACGCGGCCGTTTGAAAGCACTTTTAACAAGTTTACTTACGTCTTGACCACACTTTAACTTCTCATCAACCTTACCCGTTTTGGAACCGCGTGAGGCTGACGAACAATAAAAACGTGCTCAAGACATAAGTATAGATGTTAAAAGTGCTTCTTGTTCGTTACATTTTCAGCTTTCGGCTCATGCGTTTCCATATTTTTAGCGCTCACGTTTGGTAAAAACTTACCTACGTATTCTTTGCTAGCCCATATATGGGTGCAATGAGGAAAGAAGCAAGGCATTATATCGTATCTTGTACATGTCAACAAAGTGAATGATTATTGAAATGTCAAAGAAACAGAATTGTATAGAGGTATACCTCCATACAGAATGCAGTTCTTGTTTTATTAGATTGTCAGTGCATCAGTCTCGCTATCGTTTACCCACGTTTTCACCCCGAAATCTTACCTGTGGCGTCATTCAATGTGTGGCCAACAATAGCAACTTACAGGGTTAAAAAAAGATATAATTTTTTAAACATTTTCCAGCGTTGTGGAATGATGTAAATGCGATTAAGAGAATGGTCTCAAACACTTAAGACCCCTTAAATGGATATTTTGTTATAACATGAACGTGAATAAGTTTTTAGTAATGATAGCCTAACCTATGTAAGATGGCCTGTCTTTCCAAAGTAGCCAATTTGCTTTTCTTCTCGGAATGTTTCTCGCCCTATCTCTGTTAGTTTTTCACGTATAACCAAACATAGCACAATTGCAATGTACGTCTACTTTGATCATCTGCTTGATTTAACTTTTGTATTTCATTTTAAGGTTTTCAAAGTATATAAGTCTATACCATGCTTTGTGATATACCAATAGTTAGTTACTTAGTTTCATGTTCGATGTATCATTTGCACGAAAAATCGTAATAATATGGAACGAGTCGTTATATGCTGACATTTTTTTGTTGTTGTAAATATGCCTACATGCTGATCATTTGTTAGTTGCTACGTTTCTTACTTAAGACTGACAGGTGTTAGTAATTCCTACCCTCCGCCATTTACACATTACAGTAACAGATAATCTTCCGCAGAATAATAGGAGTTAGCAAAGAGAAAAGCTTAAAGTTTAGTTTCAAATTTTACTTTGACGGGTGTCAGGCATTGTATATCAAACCTTTTGGTTGCAGCATTGTGAACCACTGTTTGTGCTATAGACAACCTTAATGTGGCGTAATGAATGTAAGTTTTTCTTCTGGTACTGTAATTATGTACTTCGTTGTTCCTGTTGAAGTGCAATGGAGTACTTACAACAAACGTCAGGGAGGAATAACTATACTGTGAAACGGACAGATTACTACTCACACTCTGAGCACACATTTATACAATCCTACACACAAAATACATGCACACCTTACCACTGTCACCGGCACTTCTAGCCAGAATCTTTTTTAAAGGGGTGGAAAATGTGGAGAATGAATGACAATTATCGGTGAGTGGAATTAAGGCCATCAGATGCTGCCCCAACAATCAGCGCCTTTAAGTAGCTGTGTGTTGTGCGGGGACGAGACCGTTGATACAGTGTGACTCTGATGTCAGAGCGTTTGCGACGTGGACGGCAATGGAAACACAAGAAAGAAGAGAAAGAACGGACACTGAGTAAAGTAAGGGAAATCTAGAGTCAAATGACAGAAATAAAACCATTACAATAAAAGTAAAGACTGCAACAATAATTCATGTATACAGAAGAATAGATTGTTTGAATTGCCCCACTTGTGAATGAAATGTTATTCTTTTAAACTTCAGATTAATATCGAATTAGTTGACCCGTGAACAACGCAATCTGCCATTTTTTATGAAACAACTACGTCTCCACGCAAAGCACCCAACACTGTCGGAGCTGGACACGAAAACGTCACAGTGACATCATGGCAAAACATCACCGCGGTGAACATAATATTGTGGGCTACTTAAGATAGCGGACATCGGCTTCAAGTTTGTGATGCAATGACACCTCTCTTCTTTCTTTACCTCCAAGGTGTCAACACTCGCATGTTGCGAATGTCTGGTCTCGACGACGCAGATTTCCTTCAGCGGTGGCGTAAACATCACGCATCGCTCGGCTCGGCGGCGCTAGTTCCCATAAAGACAGAAGTGGAAACGGCTCCAACAACACCACAACACCACAAAAATTCCGGTATTCAATGTATTTGTACTCTAGAACTCCTAATCAGACTTACAAAAGAGGTAACTGGCAGAAATATCACCGAATTTCTGTCACATAGAATTACAATTCTGATTCAGTAACCACAAGATTTTTTTTTTTTTTTTAATCTTTGTCTTTATCTTGGTTACGAAACGGCATTGGTATTCGTTTAATGAACCACTCACCCTATTCGTCTGAGACAGTACAAATATGACTAAGAACATTATCAACCAATGTTCAAACTAATTTTTGCTTGTCAGTTATAGCGGTTTCGACTTTTTCGTTATTTGAAGAGGACTCGAGTAGGAGCTCACTTCCACCACGTTCTGAATCAGCCATAGGCCAAGAGGCATTTCGGACTCTTGAAATGACTTAAAAGTCTAAACTGATACAGCTACAGAGCGCAGAGCGGATACACCTCTGCGTGAAGCCAGGATAACTGCTGGTAACCTGTGAAGTGTCTTTGACTAGTAAAACGTTAGAGCTCAGTCATTTATTCACAATGTTTACAAGTCGTCGTTCTGCCCCATCAGCCTCGGCTGTTGCTCGTTCAGCTGCGTGTTGGATTCTAACTGACGTCCGTCGAGTCAACTCAACGTTTTCACATCCAGGAAAAAAAGAAAGTGGCCTTGGAGCCACGAGGGGTTACCGGTCGACAGGTGCGGCCGTTGTCAGCATGAAGTGATTGTCATGCTGGCTGCTGCAGCGGGCTCGTTCCCACTCCAAATTGTGCGATGACCATTCCTCGATGTACCTGGTGTCGATAGTCGTGTGTCGGTTGATCTCCTCCATGTCCCTGCTAGGTTCCTATAACCGGAGGAGCCTGAGTGTTGAACAGCAATGTGTACCCAAAGAGGCCCTGTTGCTGCCTTCCACGTTGGAGTTCTGTGCTGAAAGCACCTTGCAATTTGGTACCGCCGGAAGACAGTTCCTCGATCAGTAGATGGGAGGCAGAGAGCGTGAAGTTCATCAGATGAAGACTATCTTGTTGAGTATATCTTTGGCTTGTTCACATACTGTTGGAGGATATACACTGAAGAGCCAAAGGAACTGGTATACCTGCCTAATATCGTGTAGGGCCCCAGCGAGCACGCAGAAGTGCCGCAACACGACGTGGATGGACTCGACTAATGTCTGAAGTTATACTGGAGGGAACTGACTTCATGAATCCTAGAGGACTGTCCATGAATCCTTAAGAGTACGAGCGGATGGAAATCTCTTCTGAACAGCACGTTGCAAGGCATCCCAGATATGCTCGATAATGTTCATGTCTGGGGAGTTTGGTGGCCAGCGGAAGTGTTTAAACTCAGAAGAGTGTTCCTGGAGCCACTCAGAAGCAATTCTGGACGTGTGGGGTCCCGCAACGTACTGCTGGAATTTCCCAAGTCCGTTGGAATGCACAATGGACATGAATGGATGCAGGTGATCAGATATGATCCTTACGTATGTGTCACCCGTCAGTATCAGGGATCCCATATCACTCCAATTGCACCCTCCCCACACTATTACAGAGCCTCCATCAGCTTGAACAGTCCTTTGCTGATATGCAGGATCCATGGATTCATGAGACTGTCTCCAATTCCGTACACGTCCATCCGCTAGATACAATTTGAAACGAGACTCGTCCGACCGGACAACATGTTTCCAGTCATCAGTAGTTCAATGTCGGTGTTAAAGTGTCCAAGTGGGACGTAAAGCTTTGTGTAGTGGAGTCATCAAGTGTACAATAGTGGGCCTTCGGCTCCGAAAGCCCATATCGACGATGTTTGGTTGAATGGTTCGCACGCTGACACTTGTTGATGGACCAGCATTGAAACCTGGAGCAGTTTGCAGAAGGGTTGCACTTCTGTCACAATGAACGATTCTTTTAAGTCGTCGTTGGTCCCATACTTGCAGGACCTTTTTCCGGCCGCAGCCATGTCGGAGATTTGACATTTTACCGGAGTCGTGATGTTCACGGTACACCCGTGAAACGTCGTACCGGAAAATCCCCACTTCATCGCTACTACAGAGATGCTGTGTCCCATCGTTCGTGCACCGACTTTAGCAGCACGCCCAAACTCACTTAAATCTTGATAACCTGCATTGTAGCAGCAATCACCGACCTAACAACCGCGCCAGACACTTGTTGTCTTATATGGTCGTTGGCGACCGCAGCGGCGTATTCTGCCTGTTTACATTCCCTGTATTTGAATATGCACGCCTTTACCAGTTTCTATGGCGCTTCAGTTTAAATTAACTACACTATCGTAATCATGGAATCAAGAGCTATTACTGTGAATGCCATCGATCCCACTAATCAACTCATGACGAGAGCTGGAGAGCTGGGGTATTTGAGGGGAGCTGGCCTAAGGCTATGACTCGAGGCTTGGTTCGCAGTGACCGCATGTGGCCTCTTTATCCTGCTATTTTAACTTAACAGGCTGTTAACTGCTGTGACAGTTCCTTTATATGTGCTGTTGTGAAAGACATAGAGTCCCTTGCCATATGTCTTGCGAGTTGACGAATATGCTCGTCTCGCTTCCTTTGGCTTTCTGTCGCAGTATGCTTTCTGATGAATGCGTATCCTCTCTCGACACACGTCGTAATGTGTCGCCGACCAGACGATTTGGCGACTCACTGGCTCGCTTCCTGCTTCTACCCTTCCACCCGCCTCAGTGTTTTGCATATCTTGAGTGAATGAGTTTCTATACCTTTTTTTAATTTCTACCCCTTCCTATTCTGTGCCGTATCATACTTAATAAATAAAAAATTGTGTGAACATTGCTGATAAGCCTTATAGTCAAATTTAATGTGCTCATGGATACTCTCCAATAACAACATGGCAAATATGAAAATAGTACAAAAATCTCAAAAATCTTCAACGATACAAAAGTAATGTAAAACGATTCGTAGAATATAATATTTGGAACCAAACAGTAGACACATAATAATGTTTCGTAATGTTCGTAATGATGCTAATTTTACATGTTTTAGAATAAAGAAAAAAACACTGATGATGGCGATATTATCGCTGAAACTAGTTTCGGAAAGAAAATAAACAAAAAAAACGGTTTTGCATCAAAGTGGACAACAACCTTACATTGACATCCCATATTGTTGATACAAGTTATTTGAGGAAAAATTTAAGCACCATTCGATTTTTTACGGAGTACAATTGTAAAATTTTGAGAAAGGTAGTGAAACGTCCCCTTAGAAAAATTAATGAATGACTGTGCTGATAAACCTCTTACATTATTTGCTTTTCAAACAGCTGAGCAAAACTGAACGTACTCAGACATTACTCTCTTTACTTATTCTGATCAACGCTAAACTGACACATAATATTTTTAGCGCAGCGCAATCTGACTTTTGATAATCCCTACGAAAGAATGGCCCTGACTAACAATAACCTATACCTTTCATGAATAACTTACCTCACAAAACTCTTCATTACTCGAACTACTGCAATACAGCGAGCGCCAATACTGCCAGCTAAATAAAAGATTCTAACTACTGAAGGCACTAACTACTGATAGGCATAGATAGCAAATGACAGATTTTTATAGAGAACAAACAATGTATTTACCTTAATAGTGTTCAAAAGTCATTATATATATATATATATATATATATATATATATATATATATATATATATATATATAATCATGATATCCAGTATTACAAATTTACTGTCTCTGATGGACACACGTCCAGATCATCCGCTCTCAAAACTCCGCCATCTCTCTCCTCACATCCACCACTGCTGGCGGCTCCCCTCCAACTGCGCAACGCTACGCGCTGTTAACAGCCAACTGCCCAACACTACAATAGCAAATTCCAACAATGCCACCCAGCCACATACTGCACACAGCACAGCCACTGATTTTCATACAGAGCGCTACGAGGCGGTGGCGTTACCAATATAAGAACTTTAACAGCCTACTTACAGTAGTGAACTGATAATAATATCAGATAAAAGTGAAACTAATTTTTCACGTAAGAAATACTTCGCTTGTAACGCGGACTAGAGTATATATACAACGGCTATATTCAGGCACGGACAAGTTCACGCCCTGTGGCCTACATCTTTCTTTGGCCCTGTGTTGTGGCTTCTAGCGTAGTTAGGACTGGCATGCGGGTGTGTATGTATCAACAGGTAGCGCCACACGCTCCGTGACATTTGGTGGCTGCGGTACGGCGCGGGCGGGCGGAATGCTTTGATGTGGCCGCTGGCGCGCCCGTCTCTCGTGATGGATGGTTGCGGCGCGGACAAGGCGCACCTCAGGGTCATCAGTCTGGGTCGTCGATCTGTTCACGTTCCTCTGTCAGCCAGGGGTCAGGTCGCAACAGCCGTGGTGGCAGCTACGTTACAACAAAGGGAGGTCTTGGGGCCGGCAGTGACAGGATTGGAAAAGGTAAGGGACTTACTTCACGTGTACAAATCCTTCAGCTTTCGCATATACTGATATAAGAAATTTATGTATTCATTTATTTAACCTGATCTGATTAGAACGATCAGCCCCTCTCCAACATCGAACCACGGTTTCAAACAAACAGTACGATTTTTACGTCACAGTTACCTAAGAAATAACAATTTTAATATGACAAAGTAGTATTAGGTGTCTGTTGTGAGAAGCATACAGGGTGAACTACAATTGACGCACGCGGGTACCACAGTGTGAGCTCTTTCATATCGATAGTACAAAAATGTCTAGCAAAAATTTCGTTTTTATTTATTTTTCTATCTTGCGAATTTTGATCGACTCAATAATGCTGTAGAATAAACTATTTTTAAACAGTAAGTATCCTGCAACTACCATTGAAATAATAACTACTGGTCTAAGAAGTCAGGTATATTAATGAAAAACTAAACTCCGTCTGAAGAGGCCACCGAAGGTTCTACGGTACCGACCGAACGACGTGTCATCCTTAGCCGATAGGCGAATTCGATGTGGATGTGGAGGGGCATGTGTCAGCACACCCCGCTCTCGGCCGTGGTCAGTTTTCGTGACCGACGCCGCTACTACCCACACAAATAGCTCCTCAACAGGCCTCACAAGAGCTGAGTGCACCACTCTTGCCAACGCCGCTCGGGAGAACTGAACGATCACACATCCAAGTGCTAACCAAGTCCGACATAGCTAAACTTCGGTGATCTGAAGGTAATGCCGTTGGCTCTCAAAAGTGCAATAGTCGTAAAAATTTATTACTGTCATAGGAAATAAATAACTACAAAACTTGTCAATGTGGAGGTGTTAAAGATACATACTACATACAGAAAGCACAGTCAATTGACTGAAAGATTAAATACATAATTAATCGTATTATAACGATGCTAAGTGACGTAGCAACAGAGTTTAGTAATTACCCGTGATGTGGATTGCTAGCCACGCTGGGGACGAAATGTACTAAAGAAATGTAACAAGATTTTAAACATGGCTGCCATCCTTTATTGTAAAGAAATGTAACAGACAAGAAAGTGGTAAGTATGATACTTGGGACTAATGCAGGAATGCATAGCGTAAACTGGATTGGGATGTAGTTGATGAAGAAGTGTGAAAAAATATGGTTAAACGTTGTTATTCACATGATTGCAAGGGACCTACTTAGGAACAAAAGAAGCAGGGATAAATCAAGAAAGAGACTACTGAGTCGGTTTTTTTAATTTTTTTATTTTTTTACTTGCTGTAGAAGGTGTTATTGACAATGGATAAGAAGGCATGGAAGGATGCAGCGCGTCAAAGCCAACAGAGTAACATTTAAAGTCGAAATACGTCTATAAAAGCTTCTGTACTCTCATTTGTGTGTTAGTATTAAATAATTGTCCATCTTGCGTATAACATGTGATAATTGCAGCATAACGGTACCATATCATTAAAAAATTATCTCTAGACCTGGAACAGAACTTTCATGTCTTGTGTTGTAGCGTATGCCACGAATAGTTTCGTTCGTTTTCGCGAATAGAGCATAGCTGTACGGACTCACGTTGCGGAAATACCATGAATGTTCCAGTATCTCCCATCTGCACAGACACAGGAGCTCCCATATGGAGTTCGTTGTGGGGCATCTTGCATTTTCATGAAGGATGATGGGATGCAGTCCATCGACGATCGACATACATCAGGGAGGCAAGGAGCTCAATTGTCGTGCTAATCATGGGGGGGGGGGGGCATCCCCGAACAGGATTGATCCTGAATAACACCCCTGCCATCCAGAAGCTCTTTCATTCATCTATTCACCATACGATATGGCAATACTGCATTACCAAAAGTCTCACACAGTCCCTAAAAACATTGCTGTGCTCTCCGACCACATGCCACTTCAGTCTTGATCCATGCATGTTGTTCGTGTTTCCTTGACATATTTTTAGGCTGCTTGAACTGGCCTCCCCCGCACTTTCAGACAACACACAGTGCAACTGACTCAAACACGTCCGTTGCCGCTCACTGCATTACTTCAACTGCCTTTCTGGTATCAGCTACAGATAGTGCGCGTACCGTTGGATGCACATCCTTCATATTATGGCAGTGTTGCTGCACTTTTTATCCAGCCCTAGTAAGAACCTTTGGCCCGGTACTATTGACAGCCTCAGTTAGAAGGAAGCTTATAGTTTAACGGCCGGTCGGTGATGATGTCAGAGACGGAGTACGAGTTGAGATGTGTGAAGAAGGGGGGCGGGGGGAATCTGCTGTGCCGTTACAAAGGAGTCAATGTGATATGCGCCTTGGGCATTTTAGGGAAATCACCAAGCACCTAAATATCGATGACCAGAAGTAGATTTGAACTACCGTCCTTCTGAATAAGAGTTTAGTGTGTTACCACTGCTCCGCCATCTCGATGGCCTGAGTACGACATTTTAGACCACCTTTTGCTCTTCTTCACGCAAATTCCGACAGGGTGCCCATTTCCGCCTCACAGTACATACACGAATAAAGCACAGAAATACGCAAGGTTGAGGTTAAATGACGGACTGACGAAAATGGTCTTCCACTCTCTATTTGCACCAGGTCATCCAACTAAATGAGAACGTGGGCCAACTCGCAAACAACGCAACACATAAAAAGCTTAAAACAACGACTTACAATGCGCGGAAAGAATCATTCGTCACAGAAGCCACCAGTACTTTAAGCTGCAACGGTTTTCCTCCAGATGGATTCGACATGCGCTAGAAGGCACCTAACATCCATTATGTAGATGCGGTTCCATCGTGTTAGCTTCCCCAATATCCATACAGGTGTCAGAGACACTCAAAATTGAATGAATTTTCTCATGTCGAGAAGTGAGAAGGAGAGATTTGTTTTACTTGGTAAAAAACTTTCTATAGCCCAGATCTCATGAATACTTCTTTACTTCCAACAGCCGGTTTCGATAGACTTTGCTGTCATCTTCTTATCTTCGAACATTTTTGTTGCAAAACGTATTCATTTTGAGTTGGCACCTCATGCCAAGTTGTCATATTAGTGGATAAAATGCAGCACATTATGCAAAGGTTTGTCAGAAATAAAACGATGACAGTCCAAAAGTATCTTGGTGCACAAGGACATCTCTGTACATGTAGCGTTCACAGATGATTGTTAAGTCTTAAAAATTACATTATGCAGCAAAAGGTACAACAGCACATCTGCTTACGTTACCTTAATATGTTCTATTTATTAATGATCCACCTTAGACGGCGTATGTGAAAACTCCTACAGCTTTTTAAATAAAACAAACGGTATTAACGTTCTACTTCTTTAGTCTTCATTTTACATACACTGATCAGCCAAAATACACACATAGAAAAAGCTTTGCATCACCTCGGTTCCGAGAATTCCGGAACCTGTACAGAAGACTGGAATAGAGATCAACATAAAAATCATTTCCGCCCTTTTTATTGCTCATGAAAACTACATATAGCATGTTGCACCACCATTCAGCGAGACCTTAAAAGGTGGTGGTCCAGATTTCTTTACACACCGGTACCTCTAATACCTAGTAGCAAGTCCTCTTGCACTGATGCATGCCTGTATTCGTCGTGGCATACTATCCAAAAGTTCATCAAGGCACTGTTGGTCCAGATTGTCTCAACGGCGGTTCGGCGTAGATCCCTCAGAGTGGTTGGTGGGCCACGTCGTCCATAAACAGCCCTTTTCAATCTATCCCAGGCATATTCGATAAGTTTCATGTCTGGAGAACATGCTGGCCACTCTATTCGAGCGATGTCATTATCCTGAAGGAAGTCATTCACAAGATGTGCACGATGGGGGCGCGAATTGTCGTCCATGAAGACGACTGCATCGCCAATATGCTGCCGATATGGTTGCACTAACGGTCGGAGGATGGCATTCAGGTATAGTACAACCGTTACGGCGCCTTCCACGACCACCAGCGGCGTACGTCGATCCCACATAATACCACCACAAAACAGCTGGACAGTGTATATAAGGCGTTCAGCCTGACCGGGTTGACTCCTAACAAGTCTCCTGCGATTGTCTGGTTGAAGGCATATGCGACACTCTTCGGTGAAAACGTAATGCCAATCCTGAGTGGTCCATTCGGCATGTTGTTGGGCCCATCTATACCGCGCTGCATAATGTCGTGGTTGTAAAGATGGACCCCGTCATGGACGTCAGGAGTGAAGCTGCGCATCATGAAGCCTCTTGCACACAGTTTGAGTCGTAACACGACTCCCTGTGGCTGCACGAGAAGCATTATTTAACATGGTGGCTTTGCTGTCAGGGTTCCTCCGAGCCATATTCCGTAGATAATGGTCGTCCGCTGTAGTAGTAGGCCTTGGGCAGCCTGGGCGAGGCATGTAATCGGCAGTTTCTGTCTGTATGTCCTCCATGTCCGACATCGCTTTGGTTCACTCCGAGACACCTGGGCACTTCCCTTGTTGAGAGTCCTTCCTGGCACAAAGTAAAAATGCGGAAGCAATCGAACGGCGGTATTGACCGTCTAGGCATCGTTGAACTACAGACAACACGAACCGTGTACCTCCTTCCTGGAGGAATGACTGGAACTGATCGGTTGTCTAATAGGCCCTGCTCATTCACGGTTGTTTACATGTATGGGCGGGTTTAGTGACATCTCTGAACAGTCAAATGGACTGTGCCTGTAATACAATATCCACAGACAACGTCTGTCTTCAGGAGTTCTGGGAACTGGGGTGATGCAAAACTTTTTTTGATGTATGTACGCGTGTAATGACCACTGGCCACTGCGAGGTTGAATACGTCCTGGTGGTGTTGCGGGCGCGTGACACATTAAGGAAACAATGTAAACGGAAGAGAGACGAATCAACAGTCATTGTAGCGAAGATACAGGTCGCAAATGCTGAAATCCACTGATATAAGCGGTTTTGACGAAGGGCACATTGTTATGACGCTGCAGCTGGAAACAAGAATCTCTGAAACGTCGAAGCTGGTCGACTGTTGGCGTACTACTGTTGTGGGCGCCTATGGAATGTGGCTGAAGGATGGTGAAATAAAGAGTATGCCGTATGGTATTGGACGACACTACGTCTCATCACAAAATGTAGAGGTGGAGAATAACCCACAGTGTAATCCTGGAGAGGCAGCGATCTGTGGCAGATCTGACGACAGAATACAGTGCTGGTGCCGGCACAAGTGTTTCGGAGCACACCGTTCAAAGGACGTTGTTGAACATGGAGCTCCACATCACACGACCCCTACGGGTTCCTGTGTTGTCCCAACGACATCGTCAGTTATGATTGCACTGAGTTTTCACCGTGGATCAATAGAAATGCGTCGCCTGTCGAATGAGCCGCATTTCTTGTTACACCGGGTCGATGGTTGAGTCCCTACACGTCGTCATCCAAGCGGACGGTCGCACGAAATATGCACTGTGCCACGGATGCAGACCGATGATGGCAGAATTATGCTATGGAGTGAACTGAGTTGCACTTCCATGGAATCTGTGGTGGTGACCGAATGCAGTGAACAACGGGAACATTATTGCGGACCACCTGCATCACTTCATGCTTGAAGTCTCTTCCTGTGGCGATGTGTCTCCCAGCCCCATAGCTGTCCGTGTTGCAAGGTCAGAAGCGTACTACAGTGGTTTGAGGGGCGTTATAGTGAACTCACACAGATATCTTGCGAGCAAATGTGCCTGATCTGTAGCCTTTGGAACACATATCGGGTGCCAGCTGCGTGCCCATAAACCACCATCCCGTAGTTTCCGGGAATTGCTTGCTGTGCATGGACATCTTGTGCCACATGCGTCTCTGGAATCCTGTCAAGCACTCGTAGAACCCATGCTAAGCAGAATCTCTGTTGTACCGAGTTTGAAAAGTGGAACAACACGCTATTAAACAGGTGGTCATAATGTTTTGGCTCGTTGGGTGTATTTCCAACCCTCTGCTGCTAGACTGCTGCGAATTCTATCACATAAAGTGGCTGTATGTAACGTAACTATGTCGGTGCGCTAGAAACAGTATGTTGTAGTCGAGTTTCAAATTCGAAGTGTTCGTCCACACACGGAGCGCAGAGCGCACTCTCCTTCAGCATAACAATGCCAGACCACACACGAGTGCTGCGACATCTACAACAATCCGACGCCTTAGGTTCACTGTCATCGATCATCCTCCATACAATGTCGACTTGGCTCCGTCCGATTTTCATTCGTTTCCAAAACGTAAAGAACACCATCGAGGACTTCACTTTGATAGTGATGAAGAGGTACACGCCGAGGTGAGGCTGTACATTCGACAACGAAGTCAAACAGTCTATAGTGAAGGTATGAACAAACTTTTCTGTAGTTGAGAGAAATGAGAAATTTGTTCGCCGCCAGGGTGACTACGTCGAGAATCGAATATATATATATATTCGATTCTCGAGTCTTAAAGTTTAAACTTTAACAGTTTTCACATAAACAATTCGATGGCATAACTTTTCAGCACACTCTCGTATTTCAGTCTTCAAATGTTATTTGCCTTGAAATCCCATCGCTTAGTTTATGTTATGGCTATTTCTTGCTGTAGATATCTTTTGACTATGTTTTCAGGCTTATTCACAATTAATTACATGTTGTCCTCTCATTATCCAAAAATGACCTTGTCATCTGCAAATACAAAGGAACTTAAAATCACAGTGCCCATTTTAAAATTTATGTACCTGTAATTAATATTGTGGTTGTGGTCTTCAGTTCGAAGATTGGGTTCGTACAGCTCTTCTTGCTAGTTCATCCTGTGCAAGGCTCTTCATCTCTGTATGAACACCAAAACCTTCAGCCATTTGAACCTACTTACTGTATTCGCTTTGAATCCATCTACAACTTTTGTCCCTCGCACTTTCTTCCATTACCATATTGATAATTCCTTGATGATTCAGGCTGTGTCCTGTCAACCGATTCCTTCTTTTACTCAAGCTTTTCTATACATTTTTTCTCCATTTCGTTTCAGTATATACTCATTTGTCATTCAGTATACCCAATTAATCTGCAGTATTCCTTTATAGCACCACATTTCAACACTTACTTGTCGGGACACATGTTTCAATTCTGTACAAGGCTACACTCCAGAAAAATAACTTTAGAAAGGACTTCACACGCTTAAACCGTTATTAGATGTTAACAAATCCCTCTCTTTCATATCTGTTTTTTTTTCCTTGTTATTGCCAGTATGCATTTTATATCCTCTCTACGTCGGCCATTATTAGTTGGTTGACGGCCCAAATAGCGAAACTCATCCACTACCTTTAGTTTCTTACTTCCTAACATAGTTCCCTCAGCATCGACTGATTTAATTCGATTGCACTCCATTACTTTTGTTTCACGGTTGTTGATGTTCAACCTACAATACTTTTCAAGACACTACGCATTCCACTGAATAGTACTTCCTTTGCTGACTCTGACGGTAGTGTAATTTCACTGGCAAACATTAAAATTTTTATTTCTTCTACCTGAATTTTAATTCAGTTTCCATATTTCTATGCGGGTCAGTGTGGCCGAGCGGTTCTAGGCGCTTCAGTCTGGAACCGCGCAACCGCTACGGTCGCAGGTTCGAATTATGCCTCGGGCATCGATGTGTGTGATCTCCTTAGGTTAGTTAGGTTTAAGTAGTTCTACGTTCTAGGGGACTGATGACCTCAGATGTTAAGTCCCATAGAGTTCAGAGCCATTTGAACGATATTTCTATTTGGTTTCCTTTACTGCTTTCTCAATGAGCAGATTGAATAATATTCTGGATAGGCTACAACCCTGTCTCACTGCCTTCTCAACCTCTGCTTCCCTTTGATGCCCGACTACTCTTAGAACTGCTGATGGTTTCCATTCAAGATGAAAATAACCTTTCGTTTTCTTTTATTCCTGCTAATTTTAACATTTCAAAGAGTGTAGTAGTGTAGTCTAGTCAACATTGTCAAAATCTTTCTCTAAATCTATAAATTCTGTAAAATTATGTTTGCCCTTCTTCAGTCTATCTTGTAGGGTAGGCGTCTTCCGCTCTTGGGGGGTTGTTTTTGGTCATCAGTCTACTGACTGGTTTGATGCGGCCCGCCACGAATTCCTTTCCTGTGCTAACCTCTTCATCTCAGAGTAGCGCTTGCAACCTACGTCCTCAATTATTTGCTTGAAGTATTCCAATCTCTGTCTTCCTCTACAATTTTTGCCCTCTGCAGCTCCCTCTAGTATCATGGAAGTCATTCCCTCATGTCTTAGCAGATGTCCTATCATCCTGTCCCTTCTCCTTATCAGTGTTTTCCACATATTCCTTTCCTCTCCAATTCTGCGTAGAACCTCCTCATTCCTTAACTTATCAGTCCACCTAATTTTCAACATTCGTCTATAGCTCCACATCTCAAATGCTTCGATTCTCTTCTGTTCCGGTTTTCCCACAGTCTATGTTTCACTACCATACAATGCTTGTAAGTAGGCTGTTTGTGTTTTCTTATTGGCAACTTTACGTAGCGCTCTGTATGAAAATCACTGGCTGTGCTGTGTGCAGTCTGTGGCTAGTTTGCATTGTTGTCTGCCATTGTAGTGTTGGGCAGCTGGATGTGAACAGCGCATAGCGTTGCGCAGTTGGAGGTGAGCCGCCAGCAGTGGTGGATGTGGGGAGAGAGATGGCGGAATTTTGAAATTTGTAAGACTGGATGTCATGAACTGATATATATTATCACTTTTGAACACTAGTAAGGTAAATACATTGTTTGTTCTCTATCAAAATCTTTCATTTGCTAACTATGCCTATTAGTAGTTAGTGCCTTCAGTAGTTTAAATCTTTTATTTAGCTGGCAGTAGTGGCGCTCGCTGTATTGCAGTAGTTCGAGTAACGAAGATTTTTGTGAGGTAAGTGATTTGTGAAAGGTATAGGTTAATGTTAGTCAGGGCCATTCTTTTGTAGGGCTTATTGAAAGTCAGATTGCGTTGCGCTAAAAAAATTGTGTGTCAGTTTAAGGACAGTCATGTATAATTTTTCTAAGGGGATGTTTGATATGTCGACCCTTAGCCGAGGATAGCTCACTGGAATCCTCTGATTTTCCTGTAGTTTGTGTAATTAGTGTAGCTATCGTTTATTGCTAGTGCGTAATTATAGAGGGAATTTCCTTCGTAGTTGTCGTTTTCCAATGTTGTACAGTAAAACAGTTGTGGCATGCATGTAGATTTGCACGAAGTATTGCGCAGCTGCACTTGCAATCAACGAGATATTATTTTCAGTGCTATGTTAATGTGTTCTCTTATTTTTGCTCCTCAAATTGTGTTTTTCTGTGTTGTCGTGTGAAATATTGTGACAATAATGGCGTGTAAAAAACGTAGTACTAGGGTCCAAAGTAAACTGAGAAATGACACTGAAAACGAAAGCAGTGTGTTAGCGCCACCGTGTAATGAATTAACTAATGTTCAACATAGTAAATTGGTAATTGTGCATAGGAAAATGGAGCGGGCTGCAAATAATAGTGTAGGCAGTGAAACAATTAGTGAACAGGGAAGCATTATCGATCGATCGGTCTGCAACAGCTCGCCTCAGGATTCCGAAATGACAGGACACAATCTTGCAAATACTGTAGATTCAGGTTTTGCGTCCTCACCGTTTTCTCAAATAAATCAAGACACATTTTCTGCTTTTCAAAATGCGAATATTGCCGGCTCAAATGCACTGCCGAATAGCACTGAGGAACATGTTTCAGACACCAGTGCACTGTTATTACAGTTAATGCAACAAATGGGACAAAGGCTACAAAAGTTAGACACAACGCTTGAACAAAATCAGAAACAAGTGGGACAAAATCGTCAAAAGGTAGACACAATGGAACAAAATCAGAGACAAACACAGCAAAAGCTTAAAAGGTAGACACAATGGAACAAAATCTTCGGAAGTTAGACACCACGCTTGAACAAACATGTGAAGATTTAACTACTGAGTTACATAAAATCGAAGCGAAATGTCAAAAAGTCTGTAAAGACGTAAAAACACAAATTTGTGAGCATTTCCAACCTATTTTTTCGCGGCATGAAAATGCATTACAGAATCACGAAGCAGCCATAAAAGAACTGCAAACTATTGTTCATGAAAATCATGAGGCCTTGGAAGCTAAAATTGACTCAGTTGCATCTACCGATTCGGTTACACAACTTGCAAAAACTCCGGAAACTTAAAGGACACAGTAGATACCCTGAAAATTGGTTCAGAAAAACACATGGAGGAAATTAGTTCATTATCAGAGAAAGTAGTTGAACTTTCGGATCAGCTAAATAAATTATCTACGAAGGTAGATGATAATCTGAATGACACAAAACCGGTAGTCTTTAATGACACAGAAGAGTGCAAACAAATTAGGAAATTCAAACAAAATCAGAATCAAATTAATACGCAACACCAAAGAGAAATCCGGGAAGTACAAGGTCAGCTGACACAGGTAATACAAGAATTACGTATTTCAGAGGACACTCGCGCCAAAATACGGGAAGAGGGACATAGAAATACGGAACAGCCACAAAATAATAACACAGCGCATTTCGGAAATTATGAAAGAAATTAGCAAGGTGCACCGAATTTTGAAATGGAACCGCCGAAAAGACGTAACAATGACCGATATGCGACTCGCCGACATGATGATTTGGACTATAAGCTGTTCATTGCTATACGTAAATTTAAAACATTTAAGAATTCTGGCAACGACATTCATCCACAGGCGTGGCTCCATCAATTCTCTCATTGTTTTCCTCCCAACTGGTCATTAGAGCACAGATTAGAATTTATGTGTGGCTATTTAGAGAATGAACCAGCTGTAAGAATGCGATCGGTCATTCACGATTGTCACAGTGAAGGAGAGTTTTACCATGCCTTCCTCTCAGCATATTGGTCTCAAGCTACACAAGACCGAGTAAAACATAGCATCATAATGATGAGACATTTCGAACAATCTGAATTTTCCAGTCTTGTGAAATATTTTGAAGACAAGTTGCACAAGAATCAGTACCTGTCAAACCCATACAGCCCCTCAGAACTCATCCGCATTTGCTTAATCAAATTACATTTACGACATATTATTTTGGCAGGACATTTCAAAGACGACATTGAAGCTTTTCAGGGACTCTTACAAGAATTAGAAATTGACACTGACAATCGCGGAACGCGAAAACAGGAACACAACAATTACAGGTCAAATCCGTCGCTATTCTGCAACGAAAGAAATAATTACGGGACACGACAAGGCTATTCTCACAACACAAATCGTGACCAAAACAGACACCACCCGTACGACAACTGTTGGCAGAGTAGTAATAGTTACAGAGAACGATCGCACTTCCGTAATTATGAATATGACAGAGATAACCATAGAAACAGACAATATGGAAACCAAAACAATTATTATCAAGGGAGACAGAATAACTTCAGACGCAACAGTTCAGCGTGCAGTTACGATTCCGGGGGAAATTCTCCACCACATGGCCGACAAACAAGAAACAATGTAAACTACCGACAAAACGACAGACCTGAATTCCATCAGAACTGGCAGGATTCAAACAGAGCAAGGCACTCTCGACAAGGTGAATTTGTAGATGTTAGGTCTCCTAATCCCAATAACGACGCACGCCAACAAAGAGACAGACAATGACTTGCACCGCAGGCAGCCACGTGCGCCGGCTGGCTCAGGGATAAATTACATAGACGCTAACCTTGAGAAAAATTCCAGTATTCTTTACCGGCGTATACCACATGATAATTGCGTCGAAGTTGAAACTCTGCGTACTAGGAAGAGTAAAGGTTTACACCACATTTCACATGTAAAACCTTTTATTGAAAGATAATCTGCTTTTTAACTTTGTCTTTGCTATAAAACTTTTCACTTCACATTTCTAGTATGCATTGTCAGACTTAGAAACTGTTACCATGCAATAATGTTTGAAGTTAAATATCCAATCAAGAACTAAGAGAACTTATTTAAACAGAAATTACGAATGCATTGTTATAGTGAACAGATGACACAGTGTTGTTATTTGTACATTCTTGCTTTGTTAGTTGCACGATTACGTAACGACTATAAGACTTACATACTTAGAACATATACTGGTACTGCTAATGAGATTTTAATGCAACATTTTTGGTTTACTTGAAAATACATTCTGGATTTAAAGTACTTTCAGTGAGATACCAGATGACACAGTGGTTAGTTTATGTGACAGCTACACGATTTTATCACGACGCTACTAATGAGTGACAATTTACAATGTTGCTTTTGCAGTGTTTCTGTTTTATATCTGCACGGTTTGTCTGTATTATTCTGGAAAGTAAAACATGTTTTAGTAGTAACTTTTGTGGTATAGCTACAGCTATAGCTACAGCCTTTTCTGTAGCACAACAATATGTTACAGCACAGTACTTTCTTCATCACAGCAATAAGCGTAATAACTAAGATATCTATACACAAAGCATTTCACTTTTGTTTATCATGAGGTAAGTACATTGACTTTTGCGGAACTTAGCTTTCGGAGGACGATAACTATGACACTTCCACAGAGATTATCTTACAAGATGCACAGTTTAGCGCTACAGTACACGTATTTGAGTGATTAATTTTGTACTTAAAACATTTATTTTTAAAGATATTTGAAGTACAATGATACAAAGCTTTTCCGTGATACATTTCATTCCATTGCTGTAATCTGTAACACCTGAGGGTATTATTCATTTATCCTCAGGGGGGGTACACGCTTACTTTGTGAACCATGTGTTTGGCAAGCACAAGGAGCCCTAGCTAATATGGTATTTGCTTATACAACTTTACACATCGGTACCATTTTTCTCTAACACACAAATTACACAGCTATCTGATCATTTAACTGAGAGATAAACTTTTTTTTTACTACATCAGTGACACATGTTTACGCAATTACAGAGATGGATTACTTCACACTTACGAAATTGTATTTTGTCTGTACTTTGTGAACTGTTCATATTTTTTTGGAACCATTGTGATACTATGAGAGTGTTGAATGATGTATTTGGTAAGGGAGCATGATATTCAAGTACGTTTGAGTTAGATGACACTATTGAAATGAGCAGAGAATATTTTTTAGGGTTTGAAATTGTTGTAGGAAGCTACGACGTTTTTGAGATTTGACTGAGGTGTTATGATGTTATTTTTGCGACGACGATGTGTATTATGCTGTTGAGGTATGTTTATGATCAATAAGATGATGCTACCATATATGAGGAATTTGATTATGCTACGTATTTATTATGATGAAATATTGAAGAAGTGTCGACGAATATGTATATGAATAACGAGTAGTGTTTAGGGACTCTGATTTGTGGAAAAGGATGTCGGAAACCAAGAATTGTACTTTAAGAGTTATGAAATGTGTGTAAATGCGTGAATGTATCACAATGCCGACGAAAACCTTTTGAACACTGTTGTATTCATAGGATTTTGTTTCTACACATTTGCAACACAAATTCTCGACCTGTGAAATTTTTTATATGAGACTGTCACTGTAATGCAAACTGGTGTCATAAATATTTCAGTAAGAAAGTTAAGTGACCACCTTCACATAATGAGTCATGGGCACCCAGCTGAGCGACAGTCGCCTGGAAAAAAGCCATTAGTGTCTACTTTCAGAGGGACAGGTGGAGAAAAAAAAAGAGGCCATTATCCTCGCTATTGACATTCCTTTGTAGAAAGCATCGCAAATACGACACACTCAAACTTGAAAACATATGATTATACTGTGGAGCTCTTAATTTATGATATTTACTAAAATGCCTAATGAAACGATGAGAAACATTTCACGGCTATTTTCTTACTAGTTGAGAGAAATGCCATATGTCTTGCTTTATGTATTTATTTACTCATTTTGTTTAATATCTAGTTTCTAGCTGCACTGCAGCGTTGGTTAAAATAAAATTTAATAGATGTACTAATATAGTTATTTTATGCCTATAGATCCAGTCAATTATAAATTTATGATCTACTTCCAAGAAAATGAGGGCACATAAATAGACATTTCCCTTCACAGGAATTGCATAAATAATTTTTTTACGATTTGGTAACTTATCTGCTAGCATAAGTTATGGTGATGCATCACCCTAGTGTTAGGATGTGACATAGGTATTAAACATGGCCATTTTTACTGTAATATTTTTTTCTGCTATGTCATGTTTAGATATAAGTTATTGCATTTGCTGCTGCTGTTTGCCAGGCATAGTGCTACTGAATTTCACTTTGTATTACTCTGTTAAGCCAGTTTTACTACTGATTTATTTTTCTTGTTTGCTGCACATTGACTTATATTGGTTGTAATATTGCAATTGCTTTGCTAATTTCTATAATGCTTCTTGCTTTGCAAATCTGCATTTTTTGTCATTGCTGTTTGTGTTAATTGTTTTGTGCTGCTGCATTGCCTCACCCCTTAGTTTAGCATCTGAGCTCAGTAGATGTCAGTTAGCTTAAGATGGGGTAGACTATATAAGAGAATGAGTTGCGATGAATTGGAAGAAATGCATTGAGAAGTTATACGAAAAAAGTACAGAAAGCAGGTATAGATAGGACTTTTTCGAAATGATGAAGAACAAAGGGAGTTCTCTGAGAAGTAAAGAAAGTTTTGTTTGCAAAATACTGCAGTAAAACAAACCCTGTCCTTTCCTTGTGATATCCTACTACGTGTTTGTGTACCCTTGGGTATTTGTGTTCTTCCTGTCTTTATGTGTTTATCTGATGAGAGTTATTTTGTAGAATTTTTCTGATAATATGTTATTTACTTTGTAAAGATGCTTAGACATTATTTATTCTGTTCTGTTTTAATGCTCATGTGTGAAGTTGATGTTTCAAAAGTTATTCTGATCTTTTATGTATTTACTTACGTCATAATTCCTGTAACACTGATGTATATGTTTATTTCTATTCTTTTGTAAAGCCTATACTACAAATGTTATCTGTATTGTTATGGTCTTTAATGATGCATTTTGTACCTTTGTTATTGTATTCTTATGTTATAAAATTGTAATTGACACCAGTTCATCAAATTAAGTAACTTGTAAGTTACATTTCACTGCACACGTTTCTGTTGGTCATAGTATATGGACAATATGTGAGAAGTAGGGACTGATAGTGTTTGCACGTGTGTTAATAATTAAGCAAGGGACTGGGTAACAGCATTGCTGGTTCTAAGGACATTTCAAACAAATTTTTTGTGAGTGGACAAGTGGTGGTTTATGGACTTGCTATATTCTCCGCAAGACTCTTCCATGGTGATTGTGCACCTGCACAGTCGCAACAGATGGCTGCTGGCCATCTCTACAAGGACTACAGTGGATCTACACCTTTGATGATCCACCAATACCATTATTTATACAAGGACTGCAGTGGGTCTGCACCTCTGGTGGCCCACCAATACCGTAATCTCTACCAGGACTACAGTGGGTCTACTCTGTGATGACCTACCTACCAATATTCTTCAAAACTTCGACTGACTCTGTTGTGGGTTTGCTCTGTTGTGACTCATTACCTGTCTGCATGTCGAGAGTCAGCACTGTCTTTCCGTTGGAGGTGAGCTGCCAGCGGATTTTTGAAATTTGTAAGACTGGATGTCATGAACTGTTGTATATATTATGACTTTTGAACACTAGTAAGGTAAATACATTGTTTGTTCTCTATCAAAATCTTTCATTTGCTAACTATGCCTATTAGTAGTTAGTGCCTTCAGTAGTTTGAGTATTTTATTTAGCTGGCAGTAGTGGCGCTCGCTGTATTGCAGTAGTTCGAGTACGAAGATTTTTGTGAGGTAAGTGATATGTGAAAGGTATAGGTTAATGTTAGTCAGGGCCATTCTTTTGTAGGGATTATTGAAAGTCATATTGCGTTGCGCTAAAAATATTGTGTGTCAGTTTAAGGACAGTCATGTATAATTGTTCTAAGGGGACGTTTCATGCTGTACTCCAGACGTACATCCTCAGAAATTTCTTCCTCAAATTAAGGCCGGTATTTGATATTAGTAGACTTCTCTTGGCCAGAAATCCCTTTTTTGCCACAGCGAGTCTGCTTTTGATGTCCTCCTTGCTCCGTCCGTCATTGGTTATTTTACTGCCTAGGTAGCAGACCTTAACTTCATTGACTTCGTGACCCTCAATCCTGATGTTAAGTTTCTCGCTGTTCTCATTTCTACTACTTCTCATTACCTTCGTCTTTCTCCGATTTACTCTCAAACCATACTGTGTACTCATTGGACTGTTCATTCCGTTCAGCAGATCATTTAATTCTTCTTCACTTTCACTCAGGATAGCAATGTCATCAGCGAATCGTATCATTGATATCCTTTCCCCTTGTATTTTAATTCCACTCCTGAACGTTTCTTTCATTTCCATCATTGCTTCCTCGATGTACAGATTGAAGAGTACGGTCGAAAGGCTACAGCCTTGTCTTACACCCTTCTTAATACGAGCACTTCGTTCTTGATCGTCCACTCTTATTATTCCCTCTTGGTTGTTGTACACATTGTATATGACCTGTCTCTCCCTATAGCTTACCCCTACTTTTTTCAGAATCTCGAACAGCTTGCACCAATTTATATTGTCGAACGCTTTATCCAGGTCGACAAATCCTATGAAAGTGTCTTGATTTTTCTTTAGCCTTGCTTCCATTATTAGACGTAACTTCAGAATTGCCTCTCTCGTCCCTTTACTTTTCCTAAAGCCAAACTGACCGTCACCTAGCGCATTCTCAATTTCCTTTTCCATTCTTCTGTATATTATTCTTGTAAGCAGTTTCTATGCATGAGCTGTTAAGCTGATTGTGCGATAATTCTCGCAATTGTCAGCTCTTGCCGTCTTCGGAATTGTGTGGATGATGCTTTTCCGAAAGTCAGATGGTATATCGCCAGACTCCTATATTCTACACACCAACGTGAATAGTCGTTTTGTTGCCACTTCCCCCAATGATTTTAGAAATTCTGATGGAATGTTATCTATCCCTTCTGCCTTATTTGACCGTAAGTCCTCCAAAGCTCTTTTAAAATCCGATTCTAATACTGGATCCCATATCTCTTCTAAATCGACTCCTGATTCTTCTTCTATCACATCAGACTCATCAGCCTCATAGAGGCTTTCAATGTATTCTTTCCACCTGTCTGCTCTCTCCTCTGCATTTAACAGTGGAATTCCCGTTGCATTCCTAATGTTACCACCGTTGCTTTTAATGTCACCAAAGGTTGTTTTGACTTTCCTGTATGCTGAGTCTGTCCTTCCGACAATCATATCTTTTTCGATGTCTTCACATTTTTTCTGCAGCCATTTCGTCTTAGCTTCCCTACACTTCCTATTTATTTCATTCCTCAGCGACTTGTATTTCTGTATTTCTGATTTTCCCGGAACATGTTTGTACTTCCTCCTTTCCTCAATCAACTGAAGTATTTCTTCTGTTACCCGTGGTTTCTTCGCAGCTACCTTTCTTTGTACCTATGTTTCCCTTCCCAACTCCTGTGATGGCCCTTTTTAGAGATGTCCATTCCTCTTCAACTGTACTGCCTACTGCGCTATTCCTTATTGCTGTATCTATAGCGTTAGAGAACTTCAAACGTATCTCGTCATTCCTTAGTACTTCCGTATCCCACTTCATAGCGCATTGATTCTTCCTGACTAATGTCTTGAACTTCAGCCTACTCTTCATCACTACTATATTGTGATCTGAGTCTGTATCTGCTCCTGGGTACGCCTTACAATCCAGTATCTGATTTCGGAATCTCTGACTGACCATGATGTAATCTAATTGAAATCTTTCCATATCTCCCGGCCTTTTCCAAGTATACCTCCTCCTCTTGTGATTCTTGAACAGGGTATTCGCTATTACTAGCTGAAACTTGTTGCAGAACTCAATTAGTCTTTCTCCTCTTTCATTCCTTGTCGCAAGCCCATATTCTCCTGTAACCTTTTCTTCTACTCCTTCCCCTACAACTGCATTCCAGTCGCCCATGACTATTAGATTTTCGTCCCCCTTTACATACTGCATTACCCTTTCAATATCCTCATACACTTTCTCTATCTGTTCATCTTCAGCTTGCGACGTCGGCATGTATACCTGAACTATCGTTGTCGGTGTTGGTCTGCTTGGGGTTAATCGTCCTCAAATAAGAAATGTTGCAACAGTGCGCTAGCTCCTTACAGAGTGAAGGTCGTTTTGCCCTCACTGTATACCAGTATCTCTGTGTCGCTGCACTCGATTGAAGAAAGGATATTTTCTGTTACATTATTGACGGGACAGTGGAACCAGCTCTAGATGTAAGAGAATTGTGATGGATTATTGGCATAGTTAAAGAGCACAACCTGACAAATTAAGGTGTACGAAGCACAATAACTCTTATTGTTACTTGTATAAGAATACAGGTCACGCAGTATATCAACAAATGATGCGGGTTTTTCCCACAAAGATCTGATTAGCCGCGTCTTTCGAAATGTCTGCACGTGGACTATATTGCCTGTGCACGTGGGGCTATTTCCGCTCAATCAAATTATTAGTTTAATTAATGATTTATGCGAAATTCTAGAGAACGTATTTTCATGGTTTCTGTAAATACAAAAAGGAAAAACAAAGTGCTTCACGGTCCGAGGAAGGCATAAAACAAACGTTAACAAATGTTATAGGCAGCTCCTCCGGATAAAGTGCTAGCAGTGTGCTGCATGGTTTCACAAAATGTGTGTGGGTGCAAAAGATATTTACTTCTAGCAAATGTTTGACACTGAAATACCTGGGTGGAATAACCTCTTGACAGGGTGCAATAGCCTCATCACTTTTATATATTGTGTTTCTGCTGTAAGATGCATGTTTAATACTTCGTTCGTGTAAACGACTTTCGACATTTCGTATACTGGAATGCATAGAATTAAAATACCATAACTGTATCACATTGATAGATTTTTTTAAGAAGTCTCACGTTATATTAAATAGGGCTTATAGTTGAATAGAGTGGATTAGCACCGCTGTACCCTAATCATAGCTTTAGTACTGCTCGCATGCTCCTACGTTTCTTCGGAACACAAATCAATCTACGTCGAGGGCAACTTCTATCAGCTTTTTTCCATTTTTCTGTCAGTATTTTGCAACCCTGATGTGTTAAACTGATGGTTCGGTAGTGTTCATATCTCTCACCACTCGCCTTCTTTGAAAGTGGAATGGTTACGTTCTTCTTGAAGTCTGAGGGTACGGTGACTAGTAAAACAGGTAATTCCTTAACGTCCACCTCAAGTCAGCATCGTATCCACTTGGCCAATTATTCATCATAAAGCTTATCAGGCGTACTGTGGCGCACACATTGTGGAACATAAACCTCACAGTGACCACTGCGAGATAAGCCGGGTGGACTTGGTAAGGGAAGGGTGCCAGTGGCCGATCTGGAGTGCGGAACGGGCAGCTAGCGGCAGACGGCCGGGCATACCAGGGGATCGCGAGATTAGCAGCTCATCTAAGAATAAACAGGTGATTCATTAAGGGCGGAGCGCCGGCCCGCCTGCTAATGTAATTAGTGGCGCCGCATAAATTCCCGCCGCGCCGCCCGCGGGCTTGCGTGTGCAGCGACGCCTGTGCGGATATGCATCCCCGCTACACACACCAAAGTGGACATCAGACCAACTACTGGGTTGGTGTGTAAATTCATAGAGTTTTTCCATAAGACAAATTACAGAGACTTTGATCGTCAATAGTAAGCTACTGGCCATTAAAATTGCTACACCACGAAGATGACGTGCTACAGATGCGAATTTTAACCGACAGGAAGAAGATGCTGTGATATGCAAATGATTAGCTTCTCAGAGCATTCACACAACGTTGGCGCCGGTGGCGACACCTACCACGTGCTGACATGACGAAAGTTTCCAACCGATTTCTCCTACACAAACAGCAGTTGACTGGCGTTGCCTGGTGAAACGTTGTTCTGACGCCTCGTGTAAGGAGGAGAAATGGGTACCATCACGTTTCCGACTGTGATGAAGGTCGGATTGTAGCCTATCGCGATTGCGGTTTATCGTATCGTGACACTGCTGCTCGCGTTGGGCGAGATGCAATGACTATTAGCACAATATGGAATCGGTGGGTTCAGGAGGGTAATACGGAACGCCGTGCTGGCTCCCAACGGCCTCGTACCACTAGCAGTCGAGATGACAGGATCTTATCCGCATGTCTGTAACGGATCGTGCAGCCACGTCTCGATCCCTGAGTCAACAGATGGGGACGTTTGCAAGACAACAACCATCTGCACCAGCAGTTCGACGACGTTTGCAGCAGCATGGACTATCAGCTCGGAGACCGTGGCTGCGGTTACCCTTGCCGCTGCATCACAGGTAAGAGCGCCTGCGATGGTGTACTCAACGACGAACTTGGGTGCACGAATGGCAAAACGCTATTTTTTCGGATGAATCCAGGTTCTGTTTACAGCAGCATGATGGTCGCATCCGTGTTTGCCAACATCGCGGTGAACGCACATTGGAAGCGCATATTCGTCATCGTCATTCTGGCGTATCACCCGACGTGATGGTATGGGATGCCATGGTCACACGTCTCGGTCACCTCTTGTTCACATTGACGGCACTTTGAACAGTGGACGTTACATTTCAGATGTGTTACGACCCGTGGCTCTACCCTTCATTCGATCCCTGCGAAATCCTACACTTCAGCAGGACAATGCACGACCGCATGTTGCAGGTCCTGTACGGGTCTTTCTGGATACGGAAAATGTTCGACTGCTGCCCTGGCCAGCATATTCTCCAGATCTCTCACCAACTGAATACATCTGGTCAATGGTGGACGAGCAACTGGCTCGTCACAATACGCCAGTCACTACTCTTGATGAACTGTGGTATCGTGTTGAATCTGCATGGACAGCTGTACCTGCACACACCACCATTGTTAGACTCAATGCCCAGGCGTATCAAGGCCGTTATTACGGCCAGAGGTGGTTGTTCGGGATACTGATTTCTCAGGATCTATACACCCAAAATGCGTGAAAATGTAATCACATGTCAGTTCTAGTATAATACACTCCTGGAAATTGAAATAAGAACACCGTGAATTCATTGTCCCAGGAAGGGGAAACTTTATTGACACATTCCTGGGGTCAGATACATCACATGATCACACTGACAAAACCACAGGCACATAGACACAGGCAACAGAGCATGCACAATGTCGGCACTAGAACAGTGTATATCCACCTTTCGCAGCAATGCAGGCTGCTATTCTCCCATGGAGACGATCGTAGAGATGCTGGATGTAGTCCTGTGGAACGGCTTGCCATGCCATTTCCACCTGGCGCCTCAGTTGGACCAGCGTTCGTGCTGGACGTGCAGACCGCGTGAGACGACGCTTCATCCAGTCCCAAACATGCTCAATGAGGGACAGATCCGGAGATCTTGCTGGCCAGGGTAGTTGACTTACACTTTCTAGAGCACGTTGGGTGGCACGGGATACATGCGGACGTGCATTGTCCTGTTTGAACAGCAAGTTCCCTTGCCGGTCTAGGAATGGTAGAACGATGGGTTCGATGACGGTTTGGATGTACCGTGCACTATTCAGTGTCCCCTCGACGATCACCAGTGGTGTACGGCCAGTGTAGGAGATCGCTCCCCACACCATGATGCCGGGTGTTGGCCCTGTGTGCCTCGTTCGTATGCAGTCCTGATTGTGGCGCTCACCTGCACGAAGCCAAACACGCATACGACCATCATTGGCACCAAGGCAGAAGCGACTCTCATCGCTGAAGACGACACGTCTCCATTCGTCCCTCCATTCACGCCTGTCGCGACACCACTGGAGGCGGGCTGCACGATGTTGAGGCGTGAGCGGAAGACGGCCTAACGGTGTGCGGGACCGTAGCCCAGCATCATGGAGACGGTTGCGAATGGTCCTCGCCGAATCCCCAGGAGCAACAGTGTCCCCAATTTGGTGGGAAGTGGCGGTGCAGTCCCCTACGGCACTGCGTAGGATCCTACGGTCTTGGCGTGCATCCGTGCGTCGCTGCGGTCCGGTCCCAGGTCGGCGTTCACGTGCACCTTCCGCCGACCACTGGCGACAACATCGATGTACTGTGGAGACCTCACGCCCCACGTGTTGAGCAATTCGGCGGTACGTCCACCCGGCCTCCCGCATGCCCACTATACGCCCTCGCTCAAAGTCCGTCAACTGCACATACGGTTCACGTCCACGCTGTCGCGGCATGCTACCAGTGTTAAAGACTGCGATGGAGCTCCGTATGCCACGGCAAACTGGCTGACACTGACGGCGGCGGTGCACAAATGCTGCGCAGCTAGTGCCATTCGACGGCCAACACCGCGGTTCCTGGTGTGTCCGCTGTGCCGTGCGTGTGATCATTGCTTGTACAGCCCTCTCGCAGTATCCGGAGCAAGTATGGTGGGTCTGACACACCGGTGTCAATGTGTTCTTTTTTCCATTTCCAGGAGTGTATATTTGTCCAATGAATACCCGTTTATCATCTGCATTTCTTCTTGGTATAGCACATTTAATGGCCAGTAGTGTATATTCTCCTTCACTATTTACAACAGTCTGGCAACACTGAGGTAACTTTTCGAGTCCGCGACCGTACAAATCACGTCGATTTGAGGAGTAGAACTCATCGAGTAATGTTTGGAGCGCACTTTCGTTCTGAAAGCAAGTTCCTTAAATGATGTTCGGTAGAGAGCGGAAAAGGTAAAAATCTGAGAGTGTAAGATCAGGTGAATAATGTGGTTAAGAAATAACTACCCAACCCAATTCCTGTATAGTGGTTTTTCTCAGTCTAGCAAAATATGGGCAGGCGTTATCTTGGAGTAGCATCGCTTCACGCAGTCTTCCTGCTCATTGTTCTTGGACTGTGCCTACAAGACGTCTCTGTTGTAGACAACAAATATCAGCAGTGATAGTTACACCTCGGGAAGCATTTCGTATTCCGTCAGATGCGTAGCAATATCTTTTGTGGATGAGCGCAGGTCTTTGTAGGGCGAGTTCCTGCTTGGTTTGGGCTTAGTCATTCCTTTCTTTCCCTTACGTTAGCGTGAAGACATTATTTCTTTTCTCAAGCAACGATACAGGATGGGAATGGTCGGTGTTGTTCACGAGCCAGTTGATGACTAGGGAGCAGAGATGCACACATGGCCGCCCGTTGATTTTTGTTCAAATAGTTCAAATGGCTCTAAACACTATGGGACGCAACATCTGAGGTCATCAGCCCCCTAGAACTTAGAACTACTTAAACCTAACTAACCTAAGGACATCACACACACCCATGCCCGAGGCAGGATTCGAACCTGCGACCATAGCAGCCGCGCGGTTCCAGAATGAAGCGCCTAGAACCGCTCGTCCACAACGGCCGGGGTTGATTTTTGTGATTTTGGTTTAGAGCATGTGGTATCCATATACCCGATTTTTGAACCATCTCCATTCCTTGCAAATGATTCACGGAAGTGGAATAATGACAGTTCATCACATCTGTCAGTTCTCGTGTACATTGACGTGGAACGTTCTGGATTAATGCGTTTTAACGATCTTCCTGAACGTGGAGAAGCACTGATGTCAAAACCACACTCCTTAAAACGAGAAAACCTTTTTCTTGCCATGCTCTGGTCAATGGCAGTATACACAGCGCTAATTTTTTGGCTGCTTTGGCTGCGTTCACCCCTCTATTGCACCCCAACAGAAGAATTTGTTGGGAATATTCCGATTTCTATGCTTGGCACTCCATTTTCTAGCGTTCGGAGCACCATTTAGTGTCTCCGAATGACAGAGTGACAATATGTAATCTCATATTAAAAAAAGCACTCCGTCTTCAGGCCACGAGTGGCCTACCGGGACCATCCGACCGCAATGTCACCCCTGGAGGAGGACGCGCTTAGGAGGGGCGTGGGGTCAGCACACCGCTCTTCCAGTCGTAAGATGGTATTCTTGACCGAAGCTACTACTATTCGGTCGAGTAGCTCCTCAATTAATATCACGAGGTTGAATGCACCCCGAAAAATGGCAACAGCGCATGGCGACCTGGATGGTCCCCCATCCAAGTGCCGACCACGCCCGACAGCACTTAACATCGGTGATCCCACGGGAACCGGTGTATCCACTGCGGCAAGGCCGTTGTGTAATCTCATATAGCAACAGTGAAATACAAACAAAAAATAACAATCGATAAATGAACTCATAATAACCGGAATACCGACATGCAAAACAACCTGATAGTAACAGATACTTCCACTGTCAGTGCTTCACTACATCATCGATAAACAACAAAATACGTCTGCTTCGACAATTTTCAAGACAGGAACTGCCGCAAAGAGTGCTGTACTGATGTGACAACAAATAAGCTGGACTGACAAAACACTAGTCATCTCCATTGCGCTAATACCGCGTAACATCGCCTATAGCGTTGGAAACGACCTAAGTTCTGCGAGGAAGAATGTCTGCATGTTTCTTCAGGCATGATGTATCCAACTGAAAGGTCTCATTGGTGATTAGTGCACCTAGAAGTTCCAAACTACATTGATGCTGGTTGCCACGTTTCACCTTCTGCATCAAATAGCCGTAGATATTCTTGTTGTGACTTGGCAAGACAGCCAAGCCACTAGGAGAGGAAGCCGAAAGTCACGCGTTTAAGCTCACGCAGGCTGGCGTGAGGTCTGGAACAGGTATAGTAATTATACTAGCAAAAGAAGGTACGCAGCTTCTGAAATACTTAACTTTAATCCATAATTGGTGAACATCGGTCTGACG
Source organism: Schistocerca serialis cubense (assembly GCF_023864345.2). NCBI lineage: Eukaryota > Metazoa > Arthropoda > Insecta > Orthoptera > Acrididae > Schistocerca > Schistocerca serialis. The sequence goes on from NC_064642.1 coordinate 338,732,357, forward strand.
GTACATGCATCACAAGGTAAATAGCAAATGATAATGGCGCCATGCTAGGTCGTAGCAAATGACGTAGCTGAAGGCTATGCTAACTATCGTCTCGGCAAATGAGAGCGTAATTTGTCAGTGAACCATCGCTAGCAAAGTCGGCTGTACAACTGGGGCGAGTGCTAGGAAGTCTCTCTAGACCTTCCGTGTGGCGGCGCTCGGTCTGCAATCACTGACAGTGGCGACACGCGGGTTGGTTGGTTGGTTTGGGGAAGGAGACCAGACAGCGTGGTCATCGGTCTCATCGGAATAGGGAAGGATGGGGAAGGAAGTCGGCCGTGCCCTTTCAGAGGAACCATCCCGGCATTTGCCTGGAGTCGACACGCGGGTCCGATGTATACTAACGGAACGCGGCCGATTTAAAGGCTACCACCTAGCAAGTGTGGTGTCTGGCGGTGACACCACAATTCTCTTTGTGATTAAGGAAAGGCGATTTAGCGAGCAAGTCAAGATGCTGTGCGACGTCAGGAAAAATGGGTGCAGTCCTGCGAATACGGCTGTTATCATCTTGGAAGATTTGAGTATGTGCAGCATACTCAGTGTGCAGATGTAGCAGAAAGGGTTAGGGTCGAAAGCTGATAGAGGTAAAAGTGTTCATTTAACGAGAAGTATGGCAGCACAAGTAACTTTCTTTTTATTATTGTATCACAGTCCCTAAGTTCTCGAAACATTACAATAAAGCCAGCACGAATAAGTTACAGATTATATTCGAAACAGACTGCAGTCCAACGTATCTACAAATGTTCTGACGTAAGAAATTATTAAACTATTAAGTCGGTGCATAAGTTCGTTGCGTTTTTGTTTTGCATGTTAGTGTTCCGGTTGCTATGGGTGTATTTATCCATTGTCATTTATTATTTGTAGTTTACTCAGGCTTTTTGAGTTTAAATAGTGTCATTTTGTCTTTTGGAGATACTGAGTGGAGCTGTGGACGCTAGAAAATGGCGTGCCAACTGGAGAAATCGGAACGTTTCCGACTTTCTCTTCTGTCTGTGCTCAATAGGGGGGAGTGAGAGCAGCGGAGACAGCCCGAAACATGTGCGTCGTGTGTAGGGGTAATGTAATTAGACAGAGCACGGCAAGAAAATATTGTTTTCGTTTTAAGGAGGGTCGTTTTGACGTTAGTGACTCTCCACGTTCAGGAAGGCCTTCGATATTTGATCGTTCGAACGCATTAATCCACAATGATCCGCGTCAGTGCACTAGAGAACTGGAAAACTTGACGAATTGTGGTCATTCTACCATCATGGGACATTTGCATGCAATGGGGAAGGCTCAAAAATCGGGTGTAGGGGTGCAGCAAGCTCTATGCCCAAATCACCAAAATCAGTGGGTGGCCGTATGTGCATCTCTCCTCGCTCGTCATCACTTGGTTCGTGAACAACTCGGGCAATCCCTATCCTGTATCCTTACCGGTGATGCGAAATGGTGTCTTTATGCTACCACAAGGAAAAGAGAGGAATGGTTGAGTCCAAACAGAGCAGCATCTCCCCATACGGACACCTGCGCACATCAGCAGAGACAAATGTTAGTCATCTGGCGGAACAGCAACGGTGCGAAGCAATACGAATTGCTTCCCCGATTTGTAACCAGCATTGCTGACATTTACTTTCGGCAACTGAGACGTCTTGTAGACACAGTACGAGAACAACGGCCAGGAAGACTGCGTGAAGAGATGCTACTCCACGACAACGCCAGCCTGCATTCCGCTAGACTAACAAAAAACTATACAGGAGTTGGATTCGGAAGTCATATCGCACCCACCTTATTCAGCTGATCATGCACTCTCATATTTTCACCTTTTCCGCTTTCTATCGAACAACCTTCGAGGAACTTCCTTTACAGACAAAACTGCGCTCCGAACATAGCTCGACGTGTTCTTCGCCTCAAAAGCAAGTGTTTTTTACTGAATCGAAAAGGAACATCATTAGCAGACCGTTGTAAGTAGTGAAGAAGGATATATTACTGATTAATAAAGTTTCTATTAAGCCGTCGGCTCACGGACTGAGCATCCGAACGTTGAGCGTTGAGCGTGCCGAGTTTCTGACGTCATAGTGTGGAACAGCACGTTCGGCAGTCTTTCCGAACGTGCAGAGCAATATCTGGCATGTCAGATATTCTGAGCGTGCGTCTGAGCGTTGACCAATGAGATGGCACAACGCCACCTACGTCACACGTACGCCGTCTCCCTTCAGTACAGATCGAGTGAGGTGTCACGGTGGTTAGCACACTGGACTCGCATTCGGGAGGACGACGGTTCAAGCCCGCGCCCGGCCATCCTGATTTAGGTTTTCTGTGATTTCCCTAAATCGCTCCAGGCAAATGCCGGGATGGTTCCTTTGAAAGGGCACGGCCGACTTCCTTCCCCGTCCTCCCGTAATCCGATGTGACCGATGACCTCGCTGTTTGGTCTCTTCCCCAAAACAACCCACCCCTTCAGTACAGAGTTGTGAGGCGCCATATTGGCGTTCATTTCAAGCCTGTATGTATATATGCCGTTTCTGAGCACCAGCAAAGAGAGAATCACTAGAAAACCCGTTGTTAGTTGTGTGATTCGTTCCAATAAAATAATGAGGAACATCATATTCGTGGCAAAGAATTATTGTAACTTTCGTATTATGAGAGTAGGCTATTTGAAGGCAGCGACACACTGAAGATCCACCCAAAACGCATTTTTCTTGGTACAATTTGTTATGGTTAAATTCCAATTAGTAACATAATTAGCTACGATTAACGTTTTTAGCATGGGGTAAAACAATATGATTAAGTACAAGGACTGTGGTTTTCGTATAGTGTAATGAGTAGAGCCTCTGTCCAATAATTAGTTTTTGTTGGGGCTGTGGTTCATGTCTTAACACACCCAATTTTTTTTCCTAACATTTCCTAACATTTATTAGGTTCTGATACTTTATTATTAGTTTAATATAAGTATATGCTATAATATTTGATGTTATGTAAATATAAGTTCACCTTTTTTTGAAGGGTGACTTTGTTTGATTGGCTTAATCCACAGGACAGCTTGCGCTACTTGTATATACACTCCTGGAAATGGAAAAAAGAACACATTGACACCGGTGTGTCAGACCCACCATACTTGCTCCGGACACTGCGAGAGGGCTCTACAAGCAATGATCACACGCACGGCACAGCGGACACACCAGGAACCGCGGTGTTGGCCGTCGAATGGCGCTAGCTGCGCAGCATTTGTGCACCGCCGCCGTCAGTGTCAGCCAGTTTGCCGTGGCATACGGAGCTCCATCGCAGTCTTTAACACTGGTAGCATGCCGCGACAGCGTGGACGTGAACCGTATGTGCAGTTGACGGACTTTGAGCGAGGGCGTATAGTGGGCATGCGGGAGGCCGGGTGGACGTACCGCCGAATTGCTCAACACGTGGGGCGTGAGGTCTCCACAGTACATCGATGTTGTCGCCAGTGGTCGGCGGAAGGTGCACGTGCCCGTCGACCTGGGACCGGACCGCAGCGACGCACGGATGCACGCCAAGACCGTAGGATCCTACGCAGTGCCGTAGGGGACCGCACCGCCACTTCCCAGCAAATTAGGGACACTGTTGCTCCTGGGGTATCGGCGAGGACCATTCGCAACCGTCTCCATGAAGCTGGGCTACAGTCCCGCACACCGTTAGGCCGTCTTCCGCTCACGCCCCAACATCGTGCAGCCCGCCTCCAGTGGTGTCGCGACAGGCGTGAATGGAGGGACGAATGGAGACGTGTCGTCTTCAGCGATGAGAGTCCCTTCTGCCTTGGTGCCAATGATGGTCGTATGCGTGTTTGGCGCCGTGCAGGTGAGCGCCACAATCAGGACTGCATACGACCGAGGCACACAGGGCCAACACCCGGCATCATGGTGTGGGGAGCGATCTCCTACACTTGCCGTACACCACTGGTGATCGTCGAGGGGACACTGAATAGTGCACGGTACATCCAAACCGTCATCGAACCCATCGTTCTACCATTCCTAGACCGGCAAGGGAAATTGCTGTTCCAACAGGACAATGCACGTCCGCATGTATCCCGTGCCACCCAACGTGCTCTAGAAGGTGTACGTCAACTACCCTGGCCAGCAAGATCTCCGGATCTGTCCCCCATTGAGCATGTTTGGGACTGGATGAAGCGTCATCTCACGCGGTCTGCACGTCCAGCACGAACGCTGGTCCAACTGAGGCGCCAGGTGGAAATGGCATGGCAAGCCGTTCCACAGGACTACATCCAGCATCTTTACGATCGTCTCCATGGGAGAATAGCAGCCTGCATTGCTGCGAAAAGTGGATATACACTGTACTAGTGCCGACATTGTGCATGCTCCGTTGCCTGTGTCTATGTGCCTGTGGTTCTGTCAGTGTGATCATGTGATGTATCTGACCCCAGGAATGTGTCAATAAAGTTTCCCCTTCCTGGGACAATGAATTCACGGTGTTCTTATTTCAATTTCCAGGAGTGTAGATATTTTGCTCCTTTTTCTTTTACGCTTCGTAATTCACATGTTGCAAAGATTCTGCTACTGGGTTGGAATAGTGATCAAGTAAGACAGATCTTGGGGTTTTACTAAAATGTGGGAATGATGAAACAATGTTTGTCTTATGCGGAGAAGTATGTATTTCAAATTTGTACCGCACTGTTTGTAATGGAACTTTTATAAGTCTGTGTCATTATTGATTGGACATGGTATTTTCCTTTTCGTGGACGGTGGAGGAAACGTGTGTTTTAATAGGGCTAACGTGGAAATTTTACGCACGCCGGTTGAGTAAACAGTGTGATTTATGAACTAGAAACATCCTCCAACTGCCGCTGGAGTGCGTTGCGATCGCGTATACCACGTTGGGGCCCACGTACCGTATGCACAAGTCGCATCGTTCCTGAGCGTTCAGCAGGACGTTGAACTTGGCACGCTCACCGTTAACGCTCGACAGCACGGTCCGTGTGCCGACGGCTTTACGTGCGTCTGTTGCGTTTATTAAACCTGAGGTGAAAGGCTACGAACTTACCTACCACCCTAATATAAAATGGAATTAGAATTATTTATTAATACCTTCAGCTGCTGACAGGCGTTGATATACATCAACGGGAACAGGTGAAAATGTGTGCCCCACTGGGACTCAGACCCGGGATCTCCTGCTTACATGGCAGACGCTCTAGCCATCTGAGCCAATGAGGTCACAGAGGATACTGTGGTTGCGGGGGCTATCTCGCGCACGCCTCCCGCGAGACCCACATTCTCACCTTATACATCCACACACTACATTCGTAGTGTCCCTACCCAATACACTCTTTACTCGTGGAAGACATTCTTACCAAGTCCCGCAAGATTTCGGGTAATACGTGTGCATCCGCACAGAAGAAGAAGGTCATGTCCGGTATTGCCAGAACTATGTAGTTATATGGATATGGTATCTGTTCTTTCGGACATGTCCAAAAGAACAGACACCATAGCCATATAAGTATAGTACAATATCACTAACAGCGAAGTGCAGCATTTATTTTGATCACTACATGATTTCATTTTTTTTTCGCCTATGTATGTCGCACATTATCATCCTCGCTGCCTGTTGAAGAAGAAATAATTAGAGAAATACTAAATTAGTGTACCAAACGATGTTAATTGAAGAACAAAGTCATGAGCAAAATTTTAACCGTTCGTAAAATATTAGCACTGGAGAGGAACACAAGCCTACTTTTTTGCGAAAACGATTCTTTGCACGAGGGTCGCGTTTTTAACTATAGAGGAAAGAGATCCCGCTTAAATGTTCATCAGAACTTGGTACTCAGAACGCTCGTAAAGTACCATACCCGAGCGCCTTTGCTTACTGGTCGTTAACAGAATCTGCTGGACCTTCACTGTTGATCTGGAGGGGTTCACGCTGATAAACGGCATGCTTTGCCTCCACAGATCGGCACTGAGAGCAGCCAGCTCCAGTTTCAGGGAGAGTGCGCTCCCTGCCGACAGACATTGAGAATAAAGTCTCCCCCTGACGTGGCGATCGCCAATAAATTGATACTCATTGTGAGGAACGTGGCGCGCTCAGTGTAAGCGATCGCAGATTAAATGACCCGCAAATCCTATTCCGCGGTCGACGAGGGTGAGCTGATTCACCGCAGGCGGTTCTGGGGTGGTAGCAGCTGGAGGAAACAGCTTTCCCACCACCAGGGAGCAAGAGGGGTGTGTAATCCGCTCCGATATCTTCACCACACCACGGCATGCCCACGCCCACTGCCGATTCAGAGTTCCATTATGAAAAAAGTCGTTCGACACACGGGCTAGCAGTGACATTACTACAGAGAAATTATCTGCTGTGCTCTCTTCTGTTTACCAGTACCACGTTTGTGCCCAGATTGTCTCACCTCAGCTCATGTTGTGGTGAGAGTAGCGACACTTGTTTCATAGCCTCGAGGCACACTTTAGCAATGAGCAATCAACCAGTCATTCAACCAGGTTTGGTCAGTGCTCAGCTCACTTCAGGCCCTTCGTCTGTGCTATTGTTTTTCTCATCTCGTCTGAGGGCCATCTGGAGGAGCGGTCATTGATTCATCACGAACAAAGTAATTCATGTCCCTTTTAAGAGCATTTACTTAGTCAAATATAGTACGAACATACTGTCGCCTTGGTTTGTATAGGTTTGTGGCTACAGCCAACGCTGGGAAGTCCTTACATCGTGGAGTTCAGTTGCCGGTACCTAATTGTTTTATGCAACCTGCAAAAGCCTTCCAAAATCACACGCAAGATTCTCGTATTCTGTTGCTCACTACGTGCAAATAGTTAGACGTAAAGAAAAATGTACAGCACTTTTCTGTAGGAAATAAAATATAGTTAAATTTTGTACTGGAACACGTTTTCGCTAGAGGCCGTAGTTTTCGAATTAGTCAAGAAAAACTTACAAAACTGACCTTCTAACGCATTTTCTTGAATAACTCGAAAGCCGTGGCCTCCACCGAGAACATATCCCCCGTACAAAATTTAACTATATTAAATTTCCTACACACAAAAGGTCTTGTCCGTTTTTTCTGTAGGACTAATAGTTTGCGCCGGCCGGGATGGCCGAGCGGTTCTAGCCGCTACAGTCTGGAGCCGCGCGACCGCTACGGTCTCAGGTTTGAATCCTGCCTCGGGCATGTATGTGTGTGATGTCGTTAGGTTTAAGTAGTTCTAAATTCTAGGGGACTGATGACCTCAGATGTTAAGTCCCATAATGCTCAGAGCCATTTGAACCATTTTGAACTAATAGTTTGCGCATAGTGAGCAAGAGAATATTAAAATTTCGATAGTGGTTTTTGAAGGCGTTGCGGGTTGCATAAACCTCATAGGAGAGGCAGATGACTCATGATGTATACAGCGACATCTCACACAGTATGCTGCATGTAAATCTTAGCATGGTCTTGCTTCAATTTGGTTTCACTGTAAAGACACTGCTTCTAGGCTTCTCTCGATATGTGACATAATTTGATTGGCACTGCCGTTAAGAATAACAATAACACTTCTTTATTTGTGTTACAGTAGTCACAGTTGCGAGGCCATTTACAAACGTCTGAAATTGCGTTCCAGAATAATGTTACATTTTAAATAAAATGTTTGCTAAGAAGTGATGATTGCATAAGGTAAAGTAAAGTCTGTGGCACAAACCTGTGATCTCGCCGCGGCACTAATGGAGAAGAGTGGCGGTCCCATCGCCTCGGGTTCCTTTCATCCCTCGGAAAGATCATTGGTTCGCGTTTGGTGGTGGTGGTGGTGGTTAGTGTTTAACGTCCCGTCGACAACGAGGTCATTAGAGACGGAGCGCAAGCTCGGGTTAGGGAAGGATTGGGAAGGAAATCGGCCGTGCCCTTTCAAAGGAACCATCTCGGCATTCGCCTGAAACGATTTAGGGAAATCACGGAAAACCTAAATCAGGATGGCCGGAGACGGGATTGAACCGTCGTCCTCCCGAATGCGAGTCCAGTGTGCTAACCACTGCGCCACCTCGCTCGGTCGCGTTTGGTAGCAGGGTGAGACGTCTTGAGGCCGTCCAGGAGGGTCTGGATCTAAAAACAGTTCCCATTCCTGTCAGCCACTGAACCCACAACCTCAAGGACCAGAGTCTACTGCTCTAGCTGCTAGACCACAATGGCCACTCAAGAATCCATACCCATTTAATGAAAATTTCAAATACGTACGAAAAATTTTAGATCAATCTAAGATTTATTTTACCTACACTGTATTAACTGGACATTTAATCCTCATAAAGTTGTTTCTAAAAACACCCAGTGTAATTTATTGGCACGCTCCAGAAGCACAGTGACATTACCCTGGTACGGATACGAGGAAGGAAAGACCAGTGCAAGATACGACTTTCGTTAACTTATAGCACTCGGCACCAGCGATCTGAAAGTGTAATTCTTGGAATGACGATCTCTGCTATTCCAAAGGACACTTACAAACATTATTAGTCGCGTTCAGCGTATCATTGCTCCACATTTATTGCTCTGTTCCGAACTGCTGCTGGACCGATAACTATAAATATCAGGTGAAACTATATGCTTTGCTATATGCACCTATAACCCAAAGCATTATGACACCTGCTTGATGGATTGTTTGTCCGTCTATGGAACGAAATACGTCACTGATTCTGTGTATCAGAGATCCGAAATTTTTTGGTATGTTTGTGGAGGTACATGACATTAGATGTCTACGAAATGGTCACGTGATTCCCGTAAACAACGGGCCGCTGATTTGCCTACGCGGTGATGGCGCCTGATAGCGACCCAGATGGGTTCCATAGGATTTACACCAGCGAGTTTGGTCGCCATCAACTTGAGTTCCCTAAAATGCTCCTCAAACCACTGTAGCGCGGTTCTGCCTCCAAGATATAGACAATTAGACTGCTGAAAGATGACATTGCCGTCAGGGAAGACATCAAGCATGAAGGGGTGCACATGGTTCGAAGCTGTCAGCTTGTTTTCGATTACTACCGTAGGTCCCATGCAAGCGCAAGATAATGTCTCCCACAGCACAATACTTCTCCCAAACTGCACCCTCCGAGCCGCCGTTCACCTCGATGACGGCGTCCGTGGACACGACCGTCGACCTAGTGTAGCAAAAATATGATTCACTCGAAGAGCCTACACGTTTCCATTTATCGACAGTCGAATTCCGATGGTCCCTTGTCCAGTCGTAATTAACAATGTCGTTTGGTCAACGTGTGAACACGTAGGGGTGGTCTGCTGCGGAGCTCCATGGTCAACAATGTACAATGAACGGTGTGCTCCGCAGCCAAATCCGGCATCAAACTGCCACATACAGGATAAGAAAATGCTAATAATCCGAATGTATAACGCTTTCTGTGTAGTGGACGATCGTGCTTGATCGAAAGTTAAAAAGTAAAATAAAATAATAGCTGCTGTCAGATATGGCGGACCCTGAAGTTTATTGCAGTCAAACACTCGTGTAAAATATTTGTGTGGTTAAGCTGATTTTGACTCGTCAGACGGGAAGGGCAGAAAATGCACCATGTCAGTCCTAGCTGGTGTATGGCGCAATTTTTTTTTTAACACTTGTCGGAAGTACGTTTTGTTAACATCAGATCGGTACACCGCTATAAGAGACTCTGAAAATGTTATTTAATTAACGATTATGGGAATAGAATCGGAAGCAGACTCCTAGAACACATTTTCTATAAGAGGTGTCACCGTGGACTGCCCGGCGTGCAAAACAGGGAGTAGGACTCCACAGTGAATGCGAGTGGAGTGCGAGTGTAAGGTAATGAAAGTGAAGTGATCAGTGACAATATTACGCTACTGGAACACATACCTTTATGGTCAGAATCCTCATTATCGTCAACGCTCACACTTAAACGCTACCCAAAGGGCAAAAGAAGTGCTGTTACCACATCGGGTTTAGGTCAAAGACTTTGCTATGGTTCAAATGGCTCTGAGCACTATGGGACTTAACATCTTAGGTCATCAGGCCCCTAGAACTTAGAACTACTTAAACCTAACTAACCTAAGGGCATCACACACATCCATGCCCGAGGCACGACTCGAACCTGCGACCGTAGCAGTCCCGCGGTTCCGGACTGAAGCGCCTAGAACCGCAGGGCCACCGCAGCCGGCGCTTACTTTAAAGTACGTAGCTGTAAGAGATTTTCTGTGCAAAATTCAGTTGTTCTTTGATAGTGCAGTATTACGTTCTGTAGTCAGTCCTGTAACGCAAACAAAGGTTGTAGACCTTTAGTGCCTGTGCCACGCCTGTAAGACCGCATAGAAGTGAAGACAGCAACAGAATGTAGGCAACTAGCTGTGGGGTGCAGGGTCGACGTATATTCCAAGACCAGAACCCCTACTGCTGCTGTGCGACTCACCCATACATCTTCTTATTTTCTGCTTTTCCTTTTCTCTTGGTATTTCTTGTTAGATACTGAGTGTTGCTTGTTAAACTGCACTTTCATTTACACCCACAGTTTGGTTTTCTTTCAATCGTGAAATGGTCTTTGCAATATTTAGCGAAGACATCCTGTAACCAGTAGATCAGTTCGTTAACGCAACGCACATCTCTTACACTATCTTCAGTTTCTCTGCGTAGTTTATATCATTTAGATTAAGCAGTATTAGGTGTAAGGTGTCAGGCAAATCCAACACCTTTCATGAAAACCCTGACATGATAAGCAAATCCAGTAGTATGTCACATAGCTCCGAATAAATCGTGACATTAAATTAACCAAAGTAATACGAGTAACGAGTGAGCAAACGGAATACCACAGACTAACACAAGAATGGCTAAATGCATGTCATACCTTCCCACCGTGAGACAGACGCAGTTCCGAGAGGAGAAACGCGAACAGAAGCCGAGAGCAGAAGCGTGTTAAGCTAGCAGGCCCTACGATAAGGGACGGACACACGTCGCCAGCTAAGCGCTAGCACCACCCCCCAGCCGCAAGTTTTAGGGTGAGACTTTTTCGCGTCTCCGTTACGTTGCAAACTTTAAAAACATTGCCCCACCACGAAAAGTATAACGTTTCTCATTGGATAGACAGAATTTTTGTAGGCGGAGCGTAAGGTTAACATTGAGACCCTGATTGGTCAGTTGAAAACACAGCCACATAGCTTTTTTAAACCAACTTCGGTAAATTGTAGTAAGGAGAAGTTAGGAGAGATTTGCTTCCAAGACAGCGAGGTGCGTGGAGCTGTGCCTCCCGCCGCCCCCTGACGCTGCCTAAACACCGACAAGGTAATGAACGCACGCGATGCCGCATAACAGCGCATAAAGCTTCACTCAGAAGTGCAGAAGTCTCATCTGTTACACCCCCTTTTTGCGTAATACTAGTGTTGATCGTCAATTAAAGCTCACGGTGTTCACATTTGCCACTTGAAGTAAAAATCTGAAACGCGATGATTTTTCTGTTATATAGTTATTGAGAAGGCACATCAGCCACTGTAATTTACGACAAGTTAGATAAGTAATTAAAGATAATTCAAGGTCACTGTAGACCATTTTGATAGTTTTCTCTTTTGTGAAACTTAATTTAACCCTAGATTATAAATGTGATATGGCATAGGTCATCCTTCGATCCATTGTAGAACTTGGAAACCCATTCAGGGAATATTCGTTCACATTTTTGTTGAACGCAGTTGGTATTTACCATCCTGTATTAAAACATGTCCATTTATCAATAGTGCAATTTATAAACAATGTTTTGTGAGTAGAGTAAATTTTCCAATGGTAAACTTAACTGCTTTTTCGACGTTATTTTTCCAGCTAACTAAAAATAGGAAAGCCTTGAACCCCTTCCACTAAATTTAGTTAGTATTAAGATTCTTTTACAGGGAGTGCAGTGGAGCTGACGCTGAAATCATTAAGTATTTGGTTATATCATCGCTAGTCTCACTGAACTCTTCTGAACTCTACATGACATGTGTGGTCTGGCGTCTCCTTACCAGCAACAGGTCCCAGGTTCAAACTAGTCAATTCCCTAAAAAACACGCTCAGAGTGTCGTTGCGCGAAAGTAGTAGGGAGACACGATATAGAACAAATGACACCACGCAAAATGTTATATAGGTTGTAAAAAATACTGAGGGAACCGTCATTTTTTTATTTATTTCTGTGCTATTAAACAGCACTGAATACACAAACTGCGAGTTGTGAACCATTTCATTATTGTAGTTATGGTTGTTTTGTAACTAATGGAATGTAGGGTCCCTCATATTATCTAGACAGTGAGCCACATGGTTTAAAAAAATAAATCAATATCAGTCATTTTCAGTAGCCTTAGGAAACACTTATTCCAAGGTCTGTTGAAAGTCGCTGGTAAGTCAAAGTCGATATAACTACAAAAACATTTTGTAGTAGAATTTTACTGTAATAAATTTTATTGTTATTTGAATTGTGTTCACTAGCAAACGTGAACATAGAGTACGGTCTTATCACTTTATTATGTTCGTCTCACTCTCGTCGCCACTGGCTTATTTTCCTGAGTATTTCACTGCCCTTATCTATGCTTATAGAAACTGTGATTCCATGGGTCTTGGTTAGGTCCTCTCGACGTAACCAGTTCGACGCAGCCATGTGTGCTATAGTTATGTCGACATAGATATAGATTAAACTGCAAAAACCCTAGTGAAACCTCCAGAACGGCCACAATTTTCACGTATACTTGCGGCAAGCATCTTCCTCCCATCCATTACGCACTAGTCAAGGATGCTATTCAAGGCTTTCTAGGAAACTGATGGAGACCTGACGAGAAGTTGCTGAAGTGCTGTTAAGCTTGTAAACTCAGAGGGGAAGCTGGCAGTCTATGGGCACCTTCAGGCATTCATTCTGTTATGCTTGCCTCGCTGTGTGAATTTGCCTGTTTAGCTACAGGTGAGGGCCCAAGAACATGCTCCAAATATGTGGTATTAACAACAGCGCTATGATACATACTCACAGCGACATTTTGTAATATGCAGTGTTACTCGTATAAATCGTTTCTTCTAATCTCGACGATGGTTCAGATAGCCATATGGTTATTCAAATTTTTCCTTAGATCGCTTGAGGTGGATACTGGGACGCTTCTCCCGAAAGGACAGTACCTATTTCTCTCTCTCTCTCTCTGTGCCAAATTCCAGCTTGTATTCCGTCTCTAATGACCTCGGTGTCTATAGGACACTAAGCGCTAATCTAGAAACCTTAGTCTAATCGCAGCGATAGTGAGCGATATATCTGTCAAGTGTGATAAACGAAACTCTTAGGAAATTATGTGTTCAGACATGTAATTGAGAAGATGTTCTTCCTTCGCTCAATATGGAACCAGCTTTTCGCGAAGGGTGGGAGTTCTGTCTTATGTAGCTTACAAGTGTAGGTGATTGTGATGAGTACATATAGGACTTTTTCATGCGTTTGTGTTGACGATGAGAGAGAAAAGGAAAAAATTGAAACCCAGTGGCGCTTAAAAGTCTGTTCCTTTCGGTTGGCACTATGACCTCTGCTGAGGACAACCTACCCGTGCGACAGACAAATTTAGCAACAACAGTTACATACCCTCACTCCATTACGTACTTCGGAAAATTTTGGATTTTAGCTCAGGGTACTACTGTACAGCTTGGTAATCAGAAACCTTACTCCAACACGTCTCTTCCCCTTACCGCTCGCATACTGAAAACTTCTTGCATCACCAGTATTCCAACCGGCTGCCCGCTGCACATCCACTCATTGACTATCTCGATTACTGAGACGGGTTACTGAGGGATACTGCCTAAAACACGCGCTGTAACGTTGGTAAGCGTCAGCTACCTTTGAGATTGGATGTGGTGAGTTGATGTCAGTCAAGAACCACTGCAAGGCTACAAAGACGTCATATCAACACCTGGATTAGAACGAGGTCATGTAGTAGGGCTATTAGAAGCCGAAGGTTCCTTCTGCGATATTGCAGCAAGATTTGGTAGGAATGTAGCGACTGTACAAGACTGATGGCAGCGATGATTACGAGAATGTACGGTCGCAAGAAGACCGGACTCCAGACGGCAAGGTGGCACTACCGAGACGGGAAGACCGTCGTGTTCGGCGTATGGCTCTGGCGCATCGTACTAATGTACAGCAGCAATTCGAGCAGCACTTGGCACCACAGTGACACAACGAACTGTTACGAATTGGTCACTAGAAAGACATCTCCGAGCCAGACGCCCTGTAGCTTGCTTTCCACTGACCCCAAACCATTGCCATTTACGACTTCAGTGATATGAAGTGAGTGCTAATTGGATGGTAGGGTGGAAGTCTGTTGTGCTTTCTGATGAAAGCTGGTTCTGTCTCAGTGCCAATGACGGCCGTGTTTTAGTTAGAATGAAGCCAGTTGAGGTCCTGCAACCAATCTTTCTGCGTGCTAGACACGTTGGCCCTACATATGGAGTTATGGTTGTAACGCCGGAAATGCATATCCTCCTATTTCCATCTATTGTACTATAAATTTTTTCCTTTATTTGTTACCTTAAGATATGACATTTCTGTGTCTTTATATATTATAATTGTTTTACTATCTATGCATTTATGTCGATGTATAATTGGTTTCTTTTGTAAATATTATTTGTATTCCTACGCTGGGTCTGGCCTAGGGAAAACTATGCTATCGAACGACTACATCGATAGGTCGTGTGGAGAACCAAAGTGTTTAGGATCTTTGGTAGTGTTAAGTCTGCCGCGTGGAGCGCGGGCAGAGCAGAGTCTGGCGGGAGTAGGGCGGTGGAGCAGGTGTGTTGTGTGACGCTCCCGCGAGTTGCCGCGCTTTCGGAGTTTGGCAGCATGTAATTGCGTTTGACTTGCTATGATAGTTTCTGACACGGTGTCACGGACGGGGAGCATCAGCTGGCGCACATCAAGAGACCGTTTCGCCTGGTCACCGTGTCGAGAAGAAGGCGCGCCAACATCCAGCTTCTGCAACAGCGACGGCTGACAATGAGTGACTGTCGCCACCTCCCCGATCGACGACTGCAAACCTTCAATCAACCAACAAGGAAGACTAAAAGCACGTAAAGTTTTAGAACTGTATGGCAGACCTCAGCTTTTCAAACTGTTAAATTTTTCTCACCAAATTACAGCAACGTAGCATGAACCTTTGTTGCTCATTGTCCCAATTGCATTACCAAGCAGGGTCCTTTCCTTTTCCGGAATGAACCCGAGTGTCGTTCAAATTCAAACGCCAGCATTAAAGTAATATCATTCCATTTCACTGCTATAATTTCAAAGTTCAGTTAAAGTATTCATAGCTGGCTACAATATTTAGATTACACAAGCATAATTTAAGAGTGCGAGTTTTGTTACCACATTTTAGCTTACCTGTGACTGCAGCTCAGCTTGGTACGTACTAAATCTTACTATTGTTGATTGTTCAGAGTCAAGTAATCCAAGTTCAAAGTTAAATCTCTTATTTCTAAATTGCGTAGATTCAAGTAGCTTTTGAAATGATTTTTGAGGTAGCCCAAGACTAACCTTATTTTGTTGAATTTCGTAGTGCTTCAGAAACAAAGTTCACTATTAATTTCAGTCACTAAATTAACTTTCAATTTTCCGGTTTTATTAATTTTTTTGATCAATTAAGTCAGTCTAGCGAAATTTATTACTTCTGCAAACATTCAGTTTTCACACAACACGTGTCAACCTTCAGTTGCCACGCTTTTAGTGCTAAATATATGTGCATTAATCTTTCATTTTCACTTATTTTAGTAGTTGTCCATGGGACTGGCAACCGTAATTTTCCCCAAATCTCAAATATCTAATTAACACCAATTAATTGTTAACGTAACGACCGCACATTTACTTTCTTTATTAACTTTACCCCTTTTCGGCCGGCCGGTGTGGCCGTGCGGTTCTAGACGCTACAGTCTGGAACCGCGAGACCGCTACGGTCGCAGGTTCGAATCCTGCCTCGGGCATGGATGTGTGTGGTGTCCTTAGGTTAGTTAGGTTTAAGTAGTTCTAAGTTCTAGGGGACTGATGACCTCAGAAGTTAAGTCCCATAGTGCTCAGAGCCATTTGAAACATTTACCCCTTTTCAAAATTAATTTCCACCAATTTCATTTGCATTTTTCCTTTCATTTAGATGTAACCCTTTCCTCCCTCCTTACTGACAGATTAACTTCGGTGACGATTACTTTTCCCAAATTTCCATTAGGTACACGCGGTTTAATTTTTCACTGTCATTAGGGTCGATAAGTGAGGGGGGAGGTTACATGGTCTTGTATACGATTTCGTATGACAGCAAGAACACGGTCGTGGTTATCTCACGCACCCTAACTGCAAATTTGTACGTCAGTTTGGATATTCGACCTGCTGTGCTGCCATTCATGAACAGTATTCCACGGGGTGTTTTCGAACTGGATAACGCTCACCTGCATACCGCTGTTGTAACCCACCATGCTCTACAGTATGTCGACACGTGGGCTTGGACTGATCGCCCACCAGAACCGTCTCAAGTCGACATATGGGACATCATCTGACAATTCCAGTGGCATCCAGAAACAGCGTTAACCGTCCCTGTATTGATCGAGTAAATGCAACAGGCATGGAACTCCATCCTTCAAACTGACAACCGGCACGTGTACAACACAATGCATGTTAGTTTACATGATTGCATTCAACTTTCTGGCGGCTACACCGCTTATTAATACACCAGCATTTTACATTTTCAGTGCCTTACCTTGCGCTTACATTTGTGGTCTTGCAATGTTACCTAGACAAATGTATTCCCGAAATTGTGTTACTCTACGTTAATTATTTTTTGTTGGTGCAAAGTTCTTCCGTCAGTGTATTATTTTAAGCAATAATCGTATAGTGTAATAGCCCGTCTACTCTGCCTAATAATAGCTACTGTATCCAGTCGCTGAGATATTTTTATGAATTAATAAGTAGATTCTGCAACGATTGACCATGACCCACAAATAATTACCAAAATTAATTAAATGATATGCTTCGTAGCTTAAAGTAAAGCTCTGAAGACCGAAAATGTTAAATAGTCTCACCCAGTACTAGACAGATCTTTCATTATTCATGATGTTGTCACATACCAATTATGAACTCTTTCGTTTCCCTTCGGACATCGAGCAACAAATAATAGCAGAGAACAACTATGTGATCGGAGAGTGCACATGATTGCTGGTGCACTCATTATAACTTGTCTGTCGTTTGAAATTTTCGTAACTTATTCCACGATAATTATAGGGCCCCCAACTGGAGCAGAAAAGCTTCTGCTTACGAAAGTTTTCTTCCACCATTATCTGTTCAAAATCCTTCAGTAAATGATAGGTGACGCAGTCGAAGTTAGTATATCCGAAAGAATGCCGCCTACATTCCTGCACTGCCTCGGTACGGAGAACTTCAACGTTCGAGGCAATTTGCAACATAACTACCCTTCAGCACGCTATAGTTTAAGGTTTGGTCTTTGTTATCACAGTGAAAGTACGTACATGAAGTGCATTTCCAGTTGTGAATACGGACAGGCATGAGCTGTATATTTGAATGACGACATGAAAAATTTTGCCAGACTGGGACTCGAACACGTATTTCCCGCTTGATGCGAGCTGTCGCTTTAACCGCTTCGGCTATCCGTGCACGATTCAAGACAAGATCAAAGCTTCTACAATGTTGTCGTTCATGCGTCACAACCTGCACTAGTATATATTATGTAGTTCCCGTTCAGCGGAAAGACATTTCAATTGAAAGTCGCTGCTTGGTATTGGCGGATAAATACGATATTGCAGTGCCCGTGTTGTTAAGAGATGCGGTGCAATATTCTTTCAGACGTGCAAGCATGTCCGAAGGGACACTGTATCACACTTCTTAAAAATACGAGCACTCCAATATCGTCACTGTGAAAGAACTTCCAGTATCCTACACGAAGTTTTCTCCTCTTTTCCTTTGTTGCGCCACAGTTCAACCTGGCTTCGTGAATGGCTCTCAGCAAAACGATGTCATAAGGAGGGTATCTGAAGATGCCTCAATAACTAAGCGTCCTGGTGCAAGGACATGCATGCAGTACACAAGAAAAAGTATTCAATGAAATGCATTGCAGAAAATGCCGTCCACCTTCTCTGAAAGGAGGTGTTTCCAACATTACAGTGCCGACAGGGGTTTTCGAGGCACTGACATGATAGGTATGTTAAGGTAAATGATGCCAAGATGGTCCAACGACTATGCCCAGCGCTTTAGACTTATCGTGACTTACCGGCAGGACTGCTATCATTTCAGAAACCGTAGGCATACCAGCATATACCCATATTTTATATAATTTACACTCTGTCTCAGTTAGGCAGTCATCACTAGTTGCTAGTTGCGACGAGAGGTCTACACCTGCCTGGCATCTGAGATGATCCAGCACACTCCCACCATCACTGCAAACTGGTGCCTTTGCTCAGTCTGAAAGCTGCCGACTTGACGCCTTTCCGTTGACGAGTCACCCGCTGTGTGGCTATCATCTACTGCTTGTCACCTTCCTGGTAGAGTGACGTTTGAGCCTAGGACATCTAGCTGCCCAACCCATCAGGGCGAACATTGTTGCTGTTCCCCACCATGGCACACATCACCCAGTATGAACCCATACCACCATCATCATCTGTCTCGGTGGTAACGGTTCCATCCTGCCTGACTTCGTACGTGCTGCAGTGAGAAAAAAGGTGCATTACTTCTGAATGGGTGTTGCTGCTGCTGTGCTAATAGCAGCACCTTGCCAGCGGCCACCATCTCCTGAGAGAAAACACAGCATACTGTCCTGACATCTGGCTACTGCTGACGGCAGCTCGCTTCACCTATCATGGCCGCTTATGTCATGGAGAACATTGGCAGCCTCTTCAGCTCTGCCTTCGGCCCTGTTCTCCTTTCGAAATAAAAGACTTAATCACCCAGTATTGTTTCCTTGGCTGGCTGCTGCCTGCCGCTACACCACTACAGCCCAGCTTGGGGTGGTGAACTGAGTTTATCCTGACCTATCTCAGCCAACATAACCACCCATTATAGCAATCACTCAATCCGGCCACTGCACCTTTGTTGTTGCAAGGGCCGTTAGGCAGCAGTACATTACTACTCTTTGACAGAGTGCATATTAAGATAAAATAGCATAGTGCTGTAAAAAAATTTAATGTAAATCCGGTACATGTTCTCAGAATTATTGGAATTGGTAGCAGTACACCGAAGATTTTAAGTAAAATATTTATGTCTTTTTATATAGAGAACACTGTTGTTGTGACATTCAGTCCAGAGACTGGTTTGATGGAAATCTCCATCCTACTCTATCCTGTGCAAGCCTCTTCAACTCCAGGTAACTATTGGAACATATACCCTTCTTAATCTGCTTACTGTATCCACCTTGTGGTCTCGCTCTACGATTTTTACCCTCCACACTTCCCTCCAGTACTAAATTGGTGATCCCTCGATGCCCCAGAATGTGTTCTATCAATAGATCCCTTCTTCAAGTTGTGCCACAAATTCCTCTTCTCCTCAATTCTGTTCAGTGCCTCCTCATTAATTACATGATCTACCCATCTAATCTTCAGCATTCTTCTATAGCACCACGTTTCAAAAGCTTCTCTTCTCCTCTTGTCTTATATCTTTTGTCTCATCATACATTTCTTCAATATCTTTATCAGCTGCAGAGCTAGCTAGCGTCCAAACTTGTAGTACTGTGGTGGGTGTAGGCCTCGTGTCTATCTTGGCTATAATAATGAGTTCACTATGCTGTTCGTAGTAGCTTATCTGCATTCCTATTTTTTTTATTCATCAATGGAGCTACTCCAGCGCTAACCATATCTGATTTTGTATTTATAACCCTCCGATTAAGGGATCTGACATTACACGCTATGTATACAGTATGTGATCAAAAGTATCCGGACATCCCCAAAACACATACGTTTTTTATATTAGGTGCATTTTGCTGCCACCTACTGCACAGTACTCCATATCAGCGATATCAGTAGTCATTAGACATCGTGAGAGAGCAGAATGGGGGGCTCCGCGAAACTCACGGACCTCGAACGTGGTCAGGTGATTGGGTGCCACATGTGTCATAAATTGTATGCGAGATATTCACACTCCTAAACATCGCTAGGTCCACTGTTTCCGATGTGATAGTGAAGTGGAAACGCGAAGGGACACGTACAGCACAAAAGCGTACAGGCCGACCTCGTCCGTTGACTGACAGAGGCCGCCAGCACTTGAAGAGGGTCATAATGTGTAATAGGCAGACATTTATCCAGACCATCGCACAGAAAATTTAAATGGTTCAAATGACTCTGAGCACTATGGGACTTAACGTCTGAGGTCATCAGTCCCCTAGAACTTAGAACTACTTAAACCTAAGGACACACACACATCCATGCCCGAGGCAGGATTCGAACCTGCGACCGTAGCGGTCGTGCGGTTCCAGACTGTAGCGCCTAGAACCGCTCGGCCACACCGGCCGGCTCACACAGAAATTCCAGACGGCATCAGGAGTCACTGCAAATGCTATGACAGTAGGCGGGAGGTGAGAAAACTTGGATTTCATGGTCAAGTGGCTGCTCATAAGCCACATATCATGCCAGTTAATGCAAAACGACGCCTCGGTTGGTATAAGGAGCGTAAGCATTGGACGATTGAACTGTGGAAAAACGTTGTGTGGAGTGACGAATCACAGTATACAATGTGGCGATCCGATGGGAGGGTGTGGGTACGGCGAATGCCCGGTGAACATCATCTGCCAGCGTGTGTAGCGCCAACAGTAAAATTCGGAGGCGGTGGTGTTATAGTGTGGTCGTGTTTTTCATGGAGGGGGCTTGCACCCTTTGTTGTTTTGCGTGGCACTATCACAGCACAGGCGTACTTTGATGTTTTAAGCACCTTCTTGCTTCCCATTGTTGTAGAGCAATTCGGTGATTGCGATTGCATCTTTCAAGACGATCGAGCACCTGTTCATAATGCACGGCCTGTGGTGGAGTGGTTACACGACAATAACATCCGTGCAATGGACTGGCCTGCACAGAGTCCTGATCTGAATCCTATAGAACACCTTTTGGATCTTTTGGAACGCCGGCTTCGTGCCAGGCCTCACCGACCGACATCGGTACCTCTCTTCAGTGCAGCACTCCTTGAAGGATGGGGTGCCATTCCCCAAGAAACCTTCCAGCACCTGACTAAGCGTATGCCTGCGAGAGTAGAAGCTGTCATCAAGGCTAAGAGTGAGCCAACACCATATTGAATTCCAGCGTTACAGATGGAGGGCGCCACGAACTTGTGAGTCATTTTCAGCCAGGTGTGCGGATACTTTTGATCACATAGTGTATATGTTAAATATGTACTTCATTTACGGACTAACACTTCTAGCTATTTGGAGTGTTCTGTTTTTTAGTTTGGTTAGTACTACCTAGTACATGTGGAGAGAGCAAGTCATTCATGCTTATTTTCTTCTGGGCAGCAGGTCAGGTGTTGACATGTGGATACAAAATGTTTAGTCTATACTGATGGGCATAGTCCATTTAGTGGCTACTACGCATCTAGTAATAAAATGTGTGATGTGTTTGTGGGAAGACTGTTTGATACAGAGACAAATCAACTACCATGCCAATGAGTGTACATATTAAGGTACCAATTACACCTCTATGTAAGAGACTGCTTCACTTTACTGCACTGAATCATCGGAAGTGAGCAGTAGGTGATGAGCACTGACGCAATGAGTGTGCTTTGAAAAGGATGTGGGATGGAGAAGTTCGTAAGGAGCACCGAACGAAGTTTTTAGAAAGAGAAAGAGGGAAAGAGGGAAGAGCAGGCCTAACATGAAGAGGAAAAGGAACATTCTGTTAAAGCTGGAGAGGCGGATTTCGTGATGACGTGTGGGAATGTGGTTAATGTTTCGTTCGGATAAATGTAGAAAGCATGTAAGACTGTATACTGAACAGTGATTAGCTGTGCAGTTGGCTTTATGTGGTATGCATCCGTGTACAGCGTTAAGGTCGACTGCTGATGTAACATGAAAGAGTGCGCTGTCTAGTTAATTTTTTATGTATCACATATTACGTATAATTTGTACTACGATGTGACAAGAGTGAGAAAGACGTAGTTTTATTATCTGACGGGAATGTTTTTATATTCGCTTAATATGATGCTGTAAAAGCTTTTAAGAACCAGATGACTGTGTATCGACCGAAACTTGCTATTAAGTAAAGAATTTTATACGCAGATCGTTGCGGTAATTACGATTTTTTCAAATGATCGAAATAAGGCATAGTAGGTGGGGCGTGATGCCATACAATTTCGACCAGTTATTAGTCTATTTTGGGTTTTTTGTTGTAAAGTTATCAGGCGCAATTTGCATATTAGTTCAGGGTCAAGTGTTATCCGAGGAACTTTAATTTATTAGTTACGTGAACAGGAAGATTTCAAATAGTCAGACAGGAGTCATGAGGATGAAAGCTGCAGGCGATTCGTTCTATAATTATTGTCCTGATTTTTGATGGACTGATTTTGAGGAAACACTTGTTGCAGAAGAAGATCAAATAGTTGAACTTGAATTAAAGGAAACGTTGCAATTTCTGGCGGTTGGAGTACATGGTGATGTCTTTGGCGTCATGGGAGAGACATACATACTGAGGAGGTTGAGGCCTATCGGCAGTGTAGGGGATATGCAGAAGTGGAGAAGAGATGCGAACTTTGGGCACACCTGCTGCGGATGGAGGTACTGGACTTAGTGGTGTTTATGGTTGCATAGGGTGGATCGTAGAATAAACTGAACGACGTTTCAAGAGTATTAATATAAGCTCGCTGCACGCCTCGTCTGAAAATTAACCTGAAACCCATCAAAACTAGTAATGAAACTAAGTGAATACTTCATTTCTGCTGTTTGTTGTTATAACTGAAAGAAAGTAGAGCCTAGACGTTCCTTAGTCCCGAGTGTGTTGCCCGCGGACTGCTGGCAGACGCCCACAGAACTCGCACCCGTGACGAATGTTTCTGGGTGGCTCCTGCAGAGGGAGACAAACGGCTGCCCCTTCCTGAGCAGCGAGGCCGACACTTTGCAATCCCGCCACGGCGGCCTGCTACCGCTGCCAGGCTGTTGCACGGTGCGCGCGAGAGAAATAAAAAAAAAAAAAACGGAGGGCAAGAGGAATCAAAGGCGCCTCGGTAAACAAGAGGCGGCAGTAATTTAGCGCGAGTTAACGAGCGGCTGTCGCGCGCGGTCACGGCGAGCGGCGTCGCGGGCCGGCAGGGGAGGCGGCGCCGCCGAAGTTGGCAGCGGCCACAGAGGCGTCTCCTGACAAATGGCCGCTCCCCACGGCGGCGCGACACTGACGAAAGGGGCGAATCGAGCCGACAAATGCGAGCAAAAATACGAGGCCGCCGCCTAATGACGTCGTTTATTTCCCTCTATGAGGCGAGCGACAGCACAAAGAGGGCCCGGCCGCCCAGACCGAATTTGTCCTGCGGGGAGCGCGCGACGCCGCATCAGTCAGCGTGACGGTGGCGCCGCCGCGGCATCCGCCGACACCTGCCCGCGCGCGGCCGGGGGTTCCCCAGCGCCACGGCCCACCGCAGGCCCCTTAAAAACTGTTTAATTCCGGCGCCGGATTAATTGTGAGCAATCCCGTCCAGGGCAGGCGTTGGCGAATTGGCTTCAACGCTTCGTCCGTCAGGTGAGATGAGCCTTTCAGTACACCTGCCGCCTGTCTCTCTGGGCGTTCGGGGGCTACGACAAGGCAGAATACAAAAATATCCAGTACCAGAGCTCACTAAATGCAGAGCCGCCGCAACATGAACGTATTTCGTACCATCTCCTTCTGGTTCAGGTAGTTACCTCTCTTGAAATTCAGTTCCGTTTTCCACCCTCGTTGTTATACTGTAACACCCCACCCGTTGCTTGTCCGATTTTTGCGTGTGTTCGCCCATGACAAACAACTTACAGAGAAATTGGGAGTGGAACCGTACGCAAAAATGGATAACGCTAGCTTTAAATGTGGCTCTGTCACCCCTAATTAATCTGCGGTGGTAGCGTTGACAATAAATCACACCTGTTTTTACTTCCAAACATGAACGATCACGATCAATGACGCGAAACACGTACACAAAAATAAAATAAAGCAAAAGGGTGAATTCAGGATCAACTACTGAAAGTAAAGGCTCTACTGAACCACAATAATTTTATTATAACCTTCAGATCAGTGCTCAATAAAACACAATGAACAATTTACAAATTATCCTCCTGACTGGCATTGGCAGTGAACTGTGTTAAAATTGGTCCAAAACGCGATCTCTTATAACTTGGCTGACCGACTGACATCGACACAAAACGTAAAATACGAAGAACCACTACATCCCAAAGTACCGTGAAACCTCTGTGGAAACAGCAATTGCAAGTGATCCAACTATTTAACGTTACTCCTAACACAGGCCGAAGCGATCTCACCATAATGTTCCTGTTGCAGCGGCGGTCTCCGACGGCGACGGCGACGGCGCGGCTGAACGGTTGGCGTGTGGCGTCTCGGAAAGTACACTCCTACACTACTCGGACAACAGATTGCTGTCCATAAACTTCTCTGTTTGCAACGATATTCCCAGCAGCAAAGAGCTGGCGTGACTAACGTCCACTCAGAACGAAGACGGGAGACGAATTGGCTAACGTCCTCTCAGTACGAGAGCCCAGAACGGAAGGCCTCTACCGAGAGTCCAGCAAGATCGCTATTCACCTCAACTTTTACCTAGCAAATCACCTCACTAGAAGCTCTCAAAATACCAAGTTTGCCAGTGCCGACCAATGGACGGCCTGGGAACAGAACTCTTTTCCACCATTCTTTTATTTCTACAAAATTTCACAAGTAAACTTCGCCCGGCCGGGAAGAACCACAGTTGTGGGCAATAACACCTTTACTGGAAGTTTTCTCCCAAGAGACCACTCGAGATTTTCCCGGCAAGATTCCCCGTCGTAGCGAACTTCTGGTCTGCCCCACATGAGTTACTCGAAGGCGTAAAATTAGTGGGACATAGGCGAGAGCACGCACTGGAAAGCCCATCCAGTTATCCACTGCTCTGTTTTGGTAAACACTTGAACACCCGCAGCCGCACGTCCTTCAGAGGCTGGCGACCGCTGTGGCCTCTCTAAAGGGATTACAGAAATCCCCCAGTTCACCATTCATACCGTTAGGCTGTGGCCTTCGGCGGCTAGGCGGTGAGGTAGCCGAGCTCTGTCTCGCGTACTGCCTTTCCGCAAAATCTTATAATTATAAAATAGCGGAATTCTCGCGTGCCAATGCGTTTCCACACAGATTTCCTACACCGTAATTTAGAGTATTACTCCAACAAAACCTAAAGTGTCACGTTAAATGGACTCACGTAAGGTGCAAGGCCGTTGCAACCTTACAATGCACTGAAGAGCCAAAGAAACTAATACACCTGCATAATATAGTGTAGGGCCCCCGAGCATGCAGAAGTGCCGCAAAACGACCTGACATGGACTCGACTAACGTCTGAAATAGTGCTGGAAGGAACCGACACCATGAATCCCACAGGACTGCCCATAAATTCGTAAGAGTACGATAGGGTCGAGATATCTTCTGAACAGCACGTTGCAAGGCATCCCAGATGCGCTCAATAATGTTCATGTCTGGGGAGTTTGGTGGCCAGTGGAACTGTTTAATCTCAGAAGAGTGTTCCTGGAGCCACTCTGTAGCAATTTTGGAAGTGTGGGGTGTCGCATTGTCCTGCTGGAATTGCCCAAGTCCTTAGGAATGCACAATGTACATGAATGGATGCAGGTGATGAGACCGGATGATCACGAACATATCACCTGTCAGAGTCGTGTCTAGAAGTAATAGGGGTCCCAAATTGCTCCAACTGCACGCGCCCCACACCTTTACGGAGCCTCCACCAGCTTGAACAGTCCCCTGTTGACATGCGGGTTGCACGGATCCATGAGGTTATCACCATACCAGTACACGTCCATCTGTTCGACACAATTTGAAACAAGACTCGTCCGACCAGGCAACATATTTCCAGTCATCAACAGTCCAATGTCGGGGCTGACGGACACAGGAAAGGCGTAAGGCTTTGTGGCGTGCAGTCATCAAAGGTACACGAGTGGGCCTTCGGCTCCGAAAACACATATCGATGATGTTTTGTTGCAGCAGTTAGCGGAAGGGTTGCACTTCTGTCACGTTGAACAATTCTCTTTAATCGTCGTTGGTCTCGTGCTTGCAGGATCATTTTCCAGTGGCAGCGATGTCGAGGATTTGATGTTTTACCGGATTCCTAACATTCACGGTACGCTCGTGAAGTGGTTGTACAGGAAAATTCCCACTTCACTGCTACCTCGGAGATGCTGTGCCCCATCGCTCGTGCGCCAACACCACGTTCAAACTCACTTAAATCTTGATAACCTACAGTTGTAGGAGCAGCAACCGATCTAACAACTGCGCCAGACACTTGTCTTATACAGGCGTTGCCGTCTATAGTCTATAGCGCCGTATTCTGCCTATCTACGTATCTTTGTATTTGAATACGCATGCTTATACCAGTTTATTTGGTGCTACAGTGTATAATCACTATCATATACACCACCAGCAGTTCATTACATCCGTTTGCCGTTTTCAAGTGCGTAATCCCATAGTTGTAATTTTACGCTAGCACAATTTCTGGAAGTGTACAAATGAACCTCTGTCATTGTACTAACAAGGGAGCCTCCCCATCGCACCCCCCTCAGATTTAGTCATAAGTTGGCACAGTGGATAGGCCTTGAAAAACTGAACACAGATCAATCGAGAAAGCAGGAAGAAGTTGTGTGGAACTATGAAGAAAATGGTTTTAAATACTCCCTAGTGGTACAACACTATACACAAGAGCAAAAAATGTGGTTACGCTGCATGCCAAAGGTGTGTGGTCACTTGTAATGGGGATGCAGATCCAAAATGACGTTCGGGAGGATTTGAAATGTCCATGGTTGTCAGCAGTGCCGAAAGTTGTCAAGAACATTTTCCTGCGGCTCATTGAACTGCGACTGTCGTTTTCTACAGCGAAATTAGTGTGTCCCAAGGAAAGACGTGGTTCCGTGGACTCCTTTTGTGCTACCCCCTGACGACCTTTTTATTTCGATTCTGAGCTGCAGAGTGTCTGAAATGTTTTTCTCGGTCACCCATAACAAAACGGAATGATTTCAATAGAGGCGTCAAAAGAATAGGTGTAATATGGGTAAAGGGGGTGTGGCGATCTTCCAAAAGCTTGATACGTCCACAGTGGGGTTAGCCAAAATTGTGGTGAAATTTGATATCAAAGTGACATCATTAACCCACCTTACACGTCACATGAACTTCTGAGTTCTGGCCTCTTGTACCCATGTGTCGACAGCTTGCTATTTGCAGCATCGTCGAGCTTGACGATGTTGCAGAGCGCCATGCTTTTGCATCATTACAGAGGAAGGTTGTAGGTACCTTCTAGCTGAATTTTGAACATCTGCCTCGCAATGGGTGACAATTGTGGGGCCTCGAAAAAGTGATCCATTAATCGTGTTGTGCAGTGTTTTTGAACACGAGTCCGCCGCTCAGTCTAGTGAGGCTATCTAATTTGAGCGCTGTGTTACCTGCAGTTTCAACTTGCTGCCACCACAGTGGAGAGTATCTTGTGAGAACTGAGCGAGTGACAGGTTGACTGGTTCGCAAGCCTGTGTGTGGGTGATGGGCTCGCGGTCGGGTCTGTGGTCGGGCGAGCCGCTGCCTGCTTACTACCTGCCAGCCCGCACTCCATCAGTACAGGCAGCTATAGTCCGCCGAGCGCCCTCTGGTGTCCACGCACATTCGGTCGGGTCCTCCGCTGTCTAGCGCCCGGTGTGCCACGTGCCGCCGCCGCCCCTCCTGGGTGGTCCCGGCGCCGCCGCCCACGCGTGATGGACGGCTCCACAGCCCAATTAGTCCGCGTCGCCGCCCCGCAGCTGTCCCGCACCCGCCCACACACCGACAAGTCGCGGGACGCGGGACCTCCAGCTGCCAGCGCCGACAGCGTGCGCTATCTCAATAGCC
The DNA here is from genome assembly GCF_023864345.2 of Schistocerca serialis cubense. NCBI lineage: Eukaryota > Metazoa > Arthropoda > Insecta > Orthoptera > Acrididae > Schistocerca > Schistocerca serialis. Next base: position 338,760,370 of record NC_064642.1, read on the forward strand.
GTGTCGCGGCCCCATCCATTTGCTTTTGTCACCACTGTGGACGCTGCTCTGCTCCAACTGCTGGCCATTTGTCTTAGTTGCTATCACAGAACGTGCACATCATCTTGACTTCTTCAGTCTTCCGTACTTCCTGAACGTTTCCGGGAAGACAGAACTGGTGCTTACCGTCACGTTGACGAAGACACATTAGAGAGTCCTTCAATAAGCAGTGCAATACATATGTGATCGGAGGCTTTCCCGGCGTATGTGTTTTTTCCACGGCTCTCGGGTGTCCAGCCAGATGCTATCGTCCAAAAAATGGTCGAAATGCCTCTGAGCACTATGGGACTTAACTTCTGAGGTCATCAGTCCCCTAGAACTTAGAACTAATTAAACCCAACTAACCTAAGGACATCACACGCATCCATGCCCGACGCAGGATTCGAACCTGCGACCGTAGAGGTCGCACGTTTCGGCGAATAACCTTTCCGCCATCATCAGGTGGTCTGTCTGCTCATTGTCAGTGTTATTTATGTCCGTCAGTCGGGGTTCGATTCCCTGCGCCGACGGTCTGATTCCGGCCGCAGAGATTCCGGTTGCAGCCGCCATTCCGTTTGCGACCGCCGACACTTCGATTACGGCCGCCGAAAATCCGTTTGCAGGGGCCGACCCAGGTCCGCGCCCATCCCGGCGTCGCGCCGGGTGGTGGAAGATGCAGAATCCCGTGGAGTGTCCTCTGCGGCCGTCGATCGCATCCGGCTGGACACCCGAGAGCCCTGGAAACAATGCAATACATTTTTTGTAATATTCCCGCTTCAGCTACAATAGAACTTCCAATAGGTGGTAGCCCGCTATGTAGCCTTCAAAATGAAGATGAATTCCAACCAGAGAGCTATCATTGAGGGTTTTTTTTTTGTTTGTGGAAAAACAGAGCACTGCAGATATTCATAGGCGCTTGCGAAATATCTACGGTGATCTGCCCTTGAACGAAAGGACAGGAAGTCGTTGACCGAGTCGTCTATTATCATCGTAACAAGGTCGGGCAAACCTGCAGGCGGACAATACACAGGTGTACCTCCTGCACTGTTGGAACGTGCTGACACTCTTATTCGACTACTCGCAATTAAACACCTCGCTGCACAACTAAACTTCTCTGTTGGTAGTTCTGACACATTCGTCAACCAATTGCGATACTCAAAGGTGTGTGCCCGCGGGTTTCCAGCCGCCTAATACGGGACCGTAAAGATATACAAAGGACCATCTGTGTGGAGTTGCTGGCGCGTTACGAGGCTGATCGAGACAATTTTTTGTCGAAAATCGTCACAGGCCATGAAAATGGATCCATCACTTCGAAGTGGAAACAAAATGGCAATCCATGGAGTGGCACCGAACCACCTGTCCTCCGAAAAAAAAGTTCAAAGTCAAAGCCTCAGCCGGTAAAATCATAGTGATGGCCTTCTGGGATTCTTAAGCGATTATTCTATTTGATGTCCTCCCTCATGACGCAACGATTAACTTTGAAGTGTAATGTGCTACCCAGGAAATTGCAGAAACGGTTTCAGCATGTTCGTCGCCACAGAAGTTCAAACGAACTTCTTCTCCATGGCAACAGAAGGCATCACCTAAGTCTGCACACCTGAGAGCAGCTAAACAAACTGCTTTGGCCTGTTCTTTCTCATCCACCCTACAGCCTGGATCTTGAACCTTCCGACTTCCTTCGGTTTGCCTCAATGAAGGATGCACTCTGCAGGCAGCAGTATGTGGATGATGTGGACGTTATTGATGCAGCAAGACCTTGGCTCCGACGTCGACCAGTAGAGTCGTACCGTGCGGACATACAGGCTCTCCCAGTAAAATGGTGTAAGGCCATCGCATTGGAAGGATATGATGTTGAGAAGTATGATTTTGTAGCCAAAAGAGTGGGGAGTTGTATAGTGTATTGGCATCCTGATTAAAACCAAACTGCTTTCAGAAAAAAATATGTTGCATTACTTATTGAACGCCCCTCTTAGAAATGGATCACACGTTCGGGGTAGAGGCTGAGGCTGTGACTATTCCAATGGAACATTCTTAGCCAACGTGATTTTAGGATATATTGGAAAACTCTATTCTGAATAGCTGGACTGGAATTTGAACCTTGTTGGTTGTATGAAATTCTCTATGCTGGTCCATCCTGTGGAAGCCTTCTCATCTCTACACAACTACCAGGGCTTACATCCACATGAACACGTTTACTACAATTTTTGCACCCACACACTCCGCTCGATTAATAAAATAGCTGTTCATTTGTGCCCATCAACTGAGTCCTTTTAGTCAACTGTATCATAAAGCCCTTTTCTCTCCAGTTCGCTGCCGTGCCGCTTCGGTAATTCATCTACCTATCTAAATTTCAGCATTCTTCTGTAGCATGACAGTTCAAAAGCTTCTGTTCTTTGATTTGTTCCATAAGAAATGGTTTGTGAAACCTGCGACGGCGAAAAAGGGGGCTTTGTTTATAAAAAACTTTTCAGATGTCAATAACGATTTTTTACATATATTTCAGACGATCTGTTTCGGTAAATGTTTCCAATTTTCAAGTGCTTTTTTTCTCTGTACACTATGCCATTTTTTCTTAATGTTTTTGCTGTGTGAGATTCTGCCTTGTCCTGTGGACTTTACTCCCATATATAAAAAATACGCAATTTTTAGGTGGTGGTCGGTCTTTAGTGATATCTGGAAGAACTTATACTTCAAATTCTCTTATGGTCCATCCCCGTAGTCTCACACACATTAAACAACAGACACAATTTTCTATGTATAGTATACATTGAGTATGGCAAACTTACATAAACAAACAACGACAAAGATGTTTTTAGATGAAGTCAACAGAGATAACGCTGTAGGTCTTCCATAGAGTATGATATGCTTTTGTACGGAGGCTATTTATCTTAACAATCTTGATCATAATTTATTTACCATTTTACAATAGTGTTTATTTGTTTGCGCCACTATTTTTATTTTGGACAATATATTTAACTGAATATAGTAATACATAGACCGTTGACATATATACCCCCTGTATAAAAGCGTACCATACCCTGTGAAAGACCTAGAATATTATCTCTGTTTACATCAGAAAACATCTTTGTAATTGTTTGTTTATTAAGTTTGTTATTCTCGGTATATAATGTTTACAGAAAATTGTGTGTGATGTTTAACACGTATGCGACTCTACACAAATAGACTAAAGAAAACTGTAAGTACAAGTCCTTTCAAATTTCGCCACGAATTATACAGGGTGATTCAAAAAGAATACCACAACTTTAGGAATTTAAAAATCTGCAACGACAAAAGGCAGAGCTAAGCACTATCTGTCGGCGAATTAAGGGAGCTATAAAGTTTCATTTAGTTGTACATTTGTTCGCTTGAGGCGCTGTTGACTAGGCGTCAGCGTCAGTTGATGCTAAGATGGCGACCGCTCAACAGAAAGCTTTTTGTGTTATTGAGTACGGCAGAAGTGAATCGACGACAGTTGTTCAGCGTGCATTTCGAACGAAGTATGGTGTTAAACCTCCTGATAGGTGGTGTATTAAACGTTGGTATAAACAGTTTACAGAGAATGGGTGATTGTGCAAAGGGAAAAGTTCTGGACGGCCGAGAACGAGTGATGAAAATGTAGCACGCATCCAGCAAGCATTTGTTCGCAGCCCAGGAAAATCGACTCGCAGAGCTAGCAGAGAGCTGCAAATTCCACAATCAACTGTATGGAGAGTCCTACGAAAAAGGTTAGTTATGATACCTTATCGTCAACTACCCGAGGCGATGGATCGGCCGCCAGGCAGCCCGTGACAGAACACTTCATCACTGGCCTCCAAGAAGCCCTGATCTTACCCCCTGCGATTTTTTCTTATGGGGGTATGTTAAGGATATGGTGTTTCGGCCACCTCTCCCAGGCACCATTGATGATTTGAAACGAGAAATAACAGCAGCTATCCAAAGTGTTACGCCTGATATGCTACAGAGAGTGTGGAACGAGTTGGAGAATCGGGTTGATATTGCTCAAGTGTCTGGAGGGGGCCATATTGAACATCTCTGAACTTGTTTTTGAGTGAAAAAAAAACCTTTTTAAATACTCTTTGTAATGATGTATAACAGAAGGTTATATTATGTTTCTTTCATTAAATACACATTTTTAAAGTTGTGGTATTCTTTTTGAATCACCCTGTATATAAAGATCGATAACCAACTAAAAATTGCTCGCTTTTTACATATTGCAGTAAAATCAACAGGACAAAGGAAAACCTCACACATCAAAAATCATTACGAAAAAATGGCGTAGCATAAAGAGAAAAATGCAATTTAAAACGGGAATCATCTGCCGAAACGCTTCATGTAAAATATAAATAGAAGAAAATCGTAACTGATAACAGAAAACTTATTTATAAACAAACCAGTTACTTCCACTGTCGTCTTCTCTATACTGCTTAACGACCGTGTTTCGCTTCTACACAGAATTACTTTCCAGACAGATACCTTCAGAAAAGACTTTATAACGATATTTCTAAATTTCCCTTGTTCGGAAACGTTTCACTCTCTATGCCAGTGTGCATTTAAAATCCTCTTTAATACGGCCACCTTGAGTTATTTTGCTGCCCCATTATCAGAAGTCACCTACAACTTCCAGGGCCTCATTTCCCAGTCTAATCGTTTGATTTACTTCGAATACATTCCACGCCCTTGTTACGCTGTTATACTGACATTTTTAAAAATATTTTTCCTGTAACACAAGTGCTCCCGCCATAACCTCTGTTGCCTTGTTCGTGTGGTCCCTATTCAAGATATACAATAAAGACAACAGAACCGTTTCACAATCTTCCTCGAATAACGCTTCTCTAAATTTATCAAACAGCGTTTCGAGACGACGTTTCCTTTATTCCCGGCCCCATTTATGTTTTCGCAACATCGCTGTTACATTGTACAATGGATTATACCTACTTGGTACGATACGAACTCGATCGACGTTTACAGTAATGGATGCTCGATAACGCCTCCAATCGCTAGAGCAGTAATACTGGCGTCATCTATGTGGCTTCCTATACTGGTACACAGCCGTTAATCACAGATGTCTCCGTCTACAAGCATAAAAAAATCAACTGCAGGGTTATTACAAATGATTGAAGCGATTTCACAGCTCTACAATAACTTTATTATTTGAGATATTTTCACAATGCTTTGCACACACATACAAAAACTCAAAAAGTTTTTTTAGGCATTCACAAATGTTCGATATGTGCCCCTTTAGTGATTCGGCAGACATCAAGCCGATAATCAAGTTCCTCCCACATGTCCCCATCAATGAGTTCCAAAGCATCGTTGATGCGAGCTCGCAGTTCTGGCACGTTTCTTGGTAGAGGCGGTTTAAACACTGAATCTTTCACATAACCCCACAGAAAGAAATCGCATGGGGTTAAGTCGGGAGAGCGTGGAGGCCATGACATGAATTGCTGATCAGGATCTCCACCACGACCGATCCATCGGTTTTCCAATCTCCTGTTTAAGAATTGCCGAACATCATGATGGAAGTGCGGTGGAGCACCATCCTGTTGAAAGATGAAGTCGGTGCTGTCGGTCTCCAGTTGTGGCATGAGCCAATTTTCAAGCATGTCCAGATACACGTGTCCTGTAACGTTTTTTTCGCAGAAGAAAAAGGGGCCGTAAACTTTAAACCGTGAGATTGCACAAAACACGTTAACTTTTGGTGAATTGCGAATTTGCTGCACGAATGCGTGAGGATTCTCTACCACCCAGATTCGCACATTGTGTCTGTTCACTTCACCATTAAGAAAAAATGTTGCTTCATCACCGAAAACAAGTTTCGCACTGAACGCATCCTCTTCCATGAGCTGTTGCAACTGCGCCGAAAATTCAAAGCGTTTGACTTTGTCATCGGGTGTCAGGGCTTGTAGCAATTGTAAACGGTAAGGCTTCTGCTTTAGCCTTTTCCGTAAGATTTTCCAAACCGTCGGCTGTGGTACGTTTAGCTCCCTGCTTGCTTTATTCGTCGACTTCCGCAGGCTACGCGTGAAACTTGCCCGCACGCGTTCAACCGTTTCTTCGCTCACTGCAGGCCGACCCGTTGATTTCCCCTTACAGAGGCATCCAGAAGCTTTAAACTGCGCATACCATCGCCGAATGGAGTTAGCAGTTGGTGAATCTTTGTTGAACTTCGTCCTAAAGTGTCGTTGCACTGTTATGACTGACTGATGTGAGTGCATTTCAAGCACGACATACGCTCTCTCGGCTCCTGTCGCCGTTTTGTCTCACTGCGCTCTCGAGCGCTCTGGCGGCAGAAACCTGAAGTGCGGCTTCAGCCGAACAAAACTTTATGAGTTTTTCTACGTATCTGTAGTGTGTCGTGACCATATGTCAATGAATGGAGCTACAGTGAATTTATGAAATCGCTTCAATCATTTTACTGTACTTGCAAAACTTCAGACAAACATAAAGTTATACCGTATAGTAGGAGTTTCACTGAGCGACGTCGTCATTTTCTGCTATGGGATATTCAAAGATGAATCAACTTTTTTCTATGTTTCTGGAGAAGTTAATAGGGTGAACTTCTTGATATGGTGGTCAAAGAACCCTCAAAGACCCCTCCCCCCTTCTCCTGATTGCATAAATGGTACAAGGCAAAGGTAAACATGACATGGAGTACAAACTCAGCTCGTGAAAGCAAATCGACGGTGTCATTTTCAAATAAACCATCCCGGCATTTGCCTTTAAGCTATTTAGGAAAAACACGGAAAAACTAAGTCTGGAATAGGTGGATGGTGCGCTCCTCGATGAGAATCCAGAGTCTTACCACTGCGACTCCAAACTCGCCTTCTACAAATGGTGGCTCCCTGTGGCATTATTATAAAGTCCCTCGCCGCGTTTTTCTGTCTGAATGTAAATGCTTATCGCAATAATTACTGCAGGGATTTTGAAGCGGTTTTTACTAATAGAAAGACCGATTCACAAGGAAGGTTTTTGTATACAATTTACTACTGCCACGCCAGAAGTCGCCTGGCTGTAGATAGAGCTAGCCGTGCGAAGCCGGGACAAGTGGCTATTTCTTCTTCTTCTTCTTCTACTTCTTCTTTTTTACTCCGTGGGTCAGGCTGTGTTGCCCGTTCAAGCGTCAGGATAAGTCAGACCATGGTTTCCTTGGTTTGCCGTATATCTTGTCCCCTGAGGCCTATAGCACAACACTCTTCTCGGGATCCTCTCCTCCTGGCATTCTGTCAACATGCTGTCTCTAGTCATTTCTGTGGTTTTCAGTATTTTCCGCTAAAGAATTTATTTCTAGTTCTTCCTTTATTTTTCATTTACAGTTTTATCTGAAAGGGTAAATGCTTTTACTCCTCTTAATAACCTCATTTCGGCAAACCGTGACATGTTTTTGTCGGTTTTTGTCAGCTTCCATGTTTCAGATCCAATGAGAAAAGCATGCACAGCCTTTACTTTGTAGAACTTCATTCGCGTTTCTTTTATAGTTTTAGTTTTTAGGCTTTCTTATTGTACCGTATGTTTTCTGGAACATGGGAAATGTCTTTTTTAAATCCTTTTTAGGTTTAGGACTGACACACAATCCTAAATAAATAAAACCCGCGACTTTACCTACCATAGAGTGAAGTAAAAGAAGTAATGTGCGCTGTAGGGTAGGTATATCAAACTGATTCCATATTCTTATATTTCCAGAAGAACATTTGACACCGTTCCTCACAAGCGATTTCTAATCAAACTGCGCGCCTGTCGAGTATCGTCTTAATTGTGCGACTGCATTCGTGTTCGTAGCAACTGACGTGAAGTTATCGAGAAAACAAAAGTAATGTCTGTCGTTCCCCAAGGACGTGTTATAGGCCCTCTGCTGTTCCTGCACTACATAAACGATTTAGGAGACAATCTGAACAGCCCATTTACATTGTTTGCAGATGATTCTGTCTTTTATCGTCTCGTAAAGTCACCAGATGATCAAAACCAGACAAGGTGTCTGTATGGAGCGAAAGGTGGCAACTGACCATAGGTTATGAATGAGATCATCCACATGACTACTGAAAGGAACCAGCTAAATTTCGGTTACACGACAAATCACATAAATCCAAAGCATGTCAGTTCTACTAAATACTTATGGATTGTAATTACGAATAACGTATATTGGGACGACTACATAGATAATGTTGGGAAAGCAAACAAAATACTTCGATTTATTGGCAGAACGCTTAGAAAGTGCAACAGGTCTGCTAAAGAGACTGCTTAAACTACGCTTGTCCGTCGTGTTCTTGAGTATTTCTGTGTGATGTGGGATCCGCATCAGATAGGATTGACGGAGGACATGGAAAAAGTCCAAAGAAGGGCAGCTCGTTTTGTATTATCACGAAATAGGGGAAGATTGCCACTGACATGATATGCACATTTGGATGGTAATCATTAAGACAAAGGAGTCTTTCGTTGGGGCAGGCTCTTCTCACAAAATTTCAATCGCCAACTTCACCTGAGAGTGCGAAAATATTTTGTTGGAGACCACCTACGTAGGGAGAAATGGTTACTGTAATGAAACAAGAGGAATCAGAGCCCGCAAGGAAAGATTTAAGTGTTCGTTTTTTCCGAGCGCTGTTCGAGAGGGGAACATTAAAGAAATACCTTGAAGGCAGTTCGATAAACCCTCTGCTAGGCACTTAATTGTAAATTGCAGAATGATCACGTAGCTGTAGATAAATTTCCGCGTTCTGGCCCAAGATGGGCCATCGGGCCCGACCGACCGCAGTGTTATCCTCTTCCAATCCTTTCTTTGGATGCGCTATGGAGGGGCATGTGGTCAGCATACCGCTCTCCCGATCGTTGTCGGGTTTCATGGCCTTGGAACCGCTCCTCAGAGCACAACATTCCGGTCTTCCCACCAATGGAAAATCCCTAGCAGTACCGGGAATCGAACCCGGGTCAGTCAGCCTCTCTGACCACTCAAGTACGGAGGCGGACACTAGTACAGTATCACTGACTACAGTTTTGGTTCTAACAGTATATTTACCACTGAAGGCCGTTTTTGTCTTTTTTATGAAAATTTTAAAATAATTTATTATACTGTAGCATATATACTACTCTTTGCAGCTCGTCTTCAGATTTACTTACGGTAATCTGATCATCTGGTAATAGCATCGTCTTAAGCGTAAAAGTTGATCCAATACAAACTCCTTCGTTAATTTTATGTAGTCATTTTCTAATCGCATCGTCTACATAAATTGTAAACAAAATAGGAGACAAGCTACAACCCTACCTTACACCTCGGTTTGTATGTATATTTTTACTATACCTTCCGTTTTGGACGGGTACGGTGACTGTTGTATCTTCACATACATACATCAGTAATCAGATTAAGAGCAGCCGACCAGTTGCAAAGGATAAAGTAATCTTTACCTAGGTTTCAATAGATATAAATCTATCTTCTTCAGAAGACGGCAGTATTACATTAACATGAAGCGATATGCCCTTATCGTTTTTACAAACATCTGCATAGTTTCATTAGTCAAATAAAATATGGCCCTGAGAACAGGGTTTGTCAGACAAATAAAATAGGTACATGTCTGACAAACACTGTTCTCAGGGCCATATTTTATTTGACTAATGAAACTATGCAGATGTTTGTAAAAACGATAAGGACATATCGCTTCATGTTAATGTAATACTGCCGTCTTCTGAAGAAGACAGATTTATATCTATTGAAACCTAGGTAAAGATTACTTTATCCTTTGCAACTGGTCGGCTGCTCTTAATCTGATTACGTGGAGCCGTTGCTGTTGCGCAGCTATGTTTAAAGTACTGATACTTCAGTAATTTAATTTGGTGATTTTGATATCTTGTTTGAGTCATGATTTCCCCTAACTGTTCCCTACGAACTCGGTCGAACGCTTTTTCTTTATCAATAAAATCTTCTTCTCACTATTACCTGCATAACTGTGAATGTGGTATCTGTACAGGATCGTCCCTTTCTGAAACGGTTTCGTTCTTCTAGTAATAAAATGTCTGTGCTGACTTGTACGCTACTATTTAATATTCGTGCATACGCTAGTGCTTTATATTCTGTAGTTAAAACACTTATTCCTCTTATTTATGTACTTATGTCTACCAACTAATTAAAACATACGCATAACTTAGGCATGTGACCAGGATCTTGGAATCTGATATCCATTCCAACATCTATTAATTAGATCCCTAATTTTCTGATTTTGTACAGAATCCCTTATACCTTCATAATTCTGAATTTATTCCATCTTCTCTTTGTAGCCTTCCTACTCTTCATTTCTTTTAATACTGTTTATAATTCCTCAAAAGGTAATGGGATTTACAACTCCATAAACAGATATATCGTTTCCTTCTTTTTCCAGGGAGATATCAGACCACAGATCTCTACAACATTGTATTCGTTTTTCTTCTTTAATTATATTTCTTCACTATTTAAATGATTAAGCACTTTTTAGGCGATAATTTGTATCCCATGTATATCGTCTTCAACGGTGCATATAACTTTGTGCCAAGACTTGATGAGGTCCCCTTACAATATATTACGCTTCATATCGTTTATCTCTATATAGATCTCTTGCTTCGTCCGTCTGTTGTTGTAAGGCTTGCAGACGAGGTAGTTTCTTGCCTTTCGTTGAGCTTGCTGTTCCGTCATTCCTTATCCTTAATCCTTTTTTCTTCCGGTACATTCTTTCTTATCTATCACTTCATTAGCTATAGGTCTCACAGCTTCAGTAAAATTACCCCATTCCTCATTAATGTCTCGGGTAATTTCTTGTTCTTTTGAGTAAGCAGATATCCATCTTTGATATAAAAGATCTTGCAGGCTTTTCATTTTCTTCCACCCTATTGGGACAAGAAATTCTGATATTAGCAAATAGTGATCCGTTGATATATCACGTCTTTTACTTGTGAAGACAGTTTTCTATTTGCAATGACACAGTCAGTCAACGATCTACATCCCCTTGTTCAGCCAGTAATCTTAAGAATGTCTTTTTTTCTAAAGAAATTATTTGATATCCTTAATTTGTTAAATGCTGCAATCTATCTCAGCTTCTCTCCTTATTGTTCAAAGTGTCTTCACCAAATGTGTGTATAACATCTTTAAGCCATATTTTCACCCACTCGGGTATTCAAATCTCCTGATAATATAAAGTAATCTCTTTTTATATGTTTCTCATTCCTTTACTTAGTTCTTCATAGAACCTTTCACTATTTTTCCCTTCTACCTTCTTCAAGGGCATTTATTACAACTGAGGTCAATTGATCTGTAGGTACTTTAAATCCAACAGCCTTAGGTCATTTAAAAAAGTTAAGATCATATCAGCCCACTTTTTATAGATAATTAACTGCATCTTCAATAGCTGCTCTTTGTTGTTTACTGACTTTACTATATATCAAAGTCACTGTTTTAAAATAATTTACCAAGCTAGGTGGGGCAGTATTTACACTCATTGGACATGAGCTTAAACCTCTGTCTGAACATCCAGATTTAGGTTGTCCGTGGTTTACTCAGCTTAATACGGACGGTGGTATGGTTAATTTCACACAACTGATTTCCTTCCCCATCCTTGTCCTATTCGATTCATCCTGTCAGCACGCTAAATCCGAAGCTTCCATTTTTATAGTAATTTATAATTTCACAAATCAAGGATGCTCACAGCTTAAATTTCGAGGTGGTGGTGCAGTTCCCCATCGGTTTCAACACGTCTGCAAACGTTTGGACAAATTTTGGATCAGTTGAAGGAATTCCAAAAGCACGAACAGGTCTATCCCTTGATATTACACAACTAATTTTTATTTTGAGGCTTCATCAAGAATGTTTCTAAACAAAGCGTAAACGAGATCATGTAATTTAATGGGTTTCGACTAAATTATGTCATCTTAAGATAAAAGATGTGCGAGGTGCTGGGGTGGAGAAGAGTTTGTACCTCTTTAATTCAGACGAATTTTGCATGAGAACGAGACATGCACTCGACCCACTCCTTACCTACCAGCTAATTAATTATGAGCACCATGGTAATGGAAGGAAATGATGGTGGACCCTGCTATTTGGTAAAATAAGGAGTGCACACTCACAATAATTCAATAAAAATTGTAATCTACTAAAAAAAAAGAGAACTTTATCATAATAAACAACAGGAAATGGGATTCTGCCTATATCTAAGAAATGATATGCGGATTAAATATTACAATGAGATTTATTATACATCATAACATAAATGCACATGATTGTCTACACACACAGTAAGTCAAAGGATAAGGTATACTGAAATATTATGAGAATAAGAGTTGGCTCAAGCATAAGGGGCTCCTACTCTCTGTGATGCAGTAGACTGATGATAATGACTGGAGGTCCTAATGAATCAAATATTAATGAATCATAATAATATAGCAGTATCACAATTAGTAGTGAGAGCTCAAATGGGATCACATGGAGAAACAAGCAAGGTGGACTTGTAGCAAAGCGAGCGCGCGTGTTGCTGAGGGATTCAGTATAAAATTGATAAGGTCCTCCAATGCTGGAGCCCCTAAATACTGTACCAGTATTGAAATCTGCAGAACGTCGTCGGTAGGCAGCGTCCTGCTGATGTAGGCGCCGACTTCTGCCGGGCAGCAACTCTGTGTCAAACCCTGGCCTCGAAGGCTGTCCGAGAATTCTAAGTTCTTCCGAAAACGAGTGACCAAGTCGCAAGACCGTCCGACTCCAACAAAAATCAGATCCCGAATCCCTCTGACCGCGCAACGCAAGAGCGAAGCTCTACTCCCTACTCTCCTCGAAAAACTGCGAATCAGCATTCAGTTCTGATTCCAAAATTCCCCCGTACTGTCTCAGAACTTCATTCGCGCCAATAGCGACCGTCCCCTCCAATTTCGAGTAGGGCTTTATGACGTCAACTATCCTCAGTTTAAGTTGACCAATCATGCGTCTGCTATTCAGCTGAGGGCACTCAACTTGTCGTTTGACCGGCTATGAAAACAACCTCCCTAGACCACCGGCCATGCGGCACCAGACCGTCACACCAGCAAGGCACAGTCCACAAGTATTCTCAGAATCAAGAGGACAATGCAGTCAGTCGGTGCCAGGAGTTTTCGTTCCGGACGCGCCGGAACGGTAAACACAAACTGCGGCGACACTCAGACGTCTCGCAGGTCGTTTCGCCCTGCATACAATAGGTGAAGCTCGACCGACGTCAGTCGTTCCGCCAGGCGCTTAAGCCTATTGTACGAACCCCACAGAATTCAGGGAAGTGCAGCCCCAAATCGGAAACGCAGTGTGCTGCGTCCTCCGATGCTCGCCCCGCACAGGCCACCCAAGGAAGTAAAAGAACATGTTTAGGAATCAAATTAAAAGTATTTTTTGAGCTCTCGGTACAAATACTCTCATTACAATAACCTTATTCGGTCTGTTACTACCATTCAGTGACATAGAACATTAATAAAATTGATGAAAATGAGAGGAGACATGCAAAAGAGGGCATGGAACCTCTCAGATATGCAGAGTAGAGTAGTGTTAACGACCTGCAACATGATGTTTGTTTTACTCTGTAAATATTAGCTATGAAAATCGCATAATTAAGTCGAGATCAGTCTGTCAATAAATTCTGGGCGAGATTTTCACAGCTACTCGGCGTGGAGAGTAATATGTGATGTGTAATTATTTCAGTCGTGTGTTATAGATATTCGACACTTCTTTTGAAATCATTCAGTGTACAGAACTTGCAGTGGCTTATAACGTGAAATAGTATCCTTGCATATTGTAACACAGAGGATTGTAGACTGCACTCTTTTCGCGAAATCTAAGCTAATTATACGATTGAGTAAGAGCTTTTCGATCTGCTGTGTTGTAGATTCAAACTTACCACGCTCTCCCGTGTTATAAATAGTTTATTGATTTGCTGGAAGTCGTTTCTTGAGAACATGTAATGTCGTTATCCGTTTTGGTCTGTGAGATTTGTTTGCAGTGTTTTGAGATTAATAAACAAATTACTCATCACATTTACCTGAATTATTTCGCTCAGTTATGTCATATTTCTTTATCGCAAGTAAGATAGTTCACGTGGCCATGTCGCTATCTAATTCACACCTGTAGCTACAGGTTTTGCCATATCGGTGAACAGTCTTGTACAAACAGTTAAATGACTCAGTCGTACGCTACTATTGCAGTCCATTAATAATTAATACCCCGTTCTTTGCACGAATGCAAGTTACAGGTGTAGAAAGATAGGTCACTGGACATTATTCTAGAAGCTGAGAATTTTTGGAAGACTATGCGTTTTGTGTTGGTAGAATAGTGAGATGCTTCGTGGAACCAATGTTAGTGCGCAGCTCTTTATTTTCAGTAATATGTGGGTATTTTGTTCTTAAACTACCTTGTGGCATCATTGATTTAAGGCGTTTGACTAATTACTCTTTTCATTTCCAAATTCAGTGCTTACAGACACTAAAACAGCTTCATTGCACCACTTCGGCTATAAATTGAAAGTATACACATTAAATAGAGGTTCTTGATGAGTGATTATCTTCTATTTGATGTTCAGACACTTAGCTATGCATATTAATTTCCATTGCACCTACATTAAGTAAGTGTGTGTCTTATGTGACTGTTTCGTTATTAATTTGTGGATAGATCGTGTGTTCAGTTGTATATAGGGACATGTATATTCATATAACGCTGCATAGGGTAATAGCTGAGAGCGTTACTTCCCTACTCATTACAGCAGATCATTCTTTTTAGCGCAGCACACCTAGTAACCTGCGTCTATAGATTGTAAGACGTTGTATATTAATAAAGCAAACAGTTTTTCGTATTATAGCGGCCGTCACGAAAACAGGCACCTCGAGGTCATCCCACTGTTCTACAGTATTGCCAGTTATCTATTTTTAATCTAGAACATGATGTAGTAGTTTCCCAAAGAAAATTCTTGCCAGATGGTACAAAAAAATAAATAAAAAAATAACGTTACAAGAAATTTTGAATAGAAATAGTTTTTAAATATTCAACCCGCGAGGAAAAAAAAACCACTGATATATTTGGACTGAAAGTAATATATGAACATTGTCAATGTTTATAGCTGCAAGTCATACATATTTTATCGTGAAAACAAAGGTATTCCGAAACAAAAAATTAAATGCCCTAAGAGTTATGAAACTGTGCAACGAAAAATATCATCTCTGAAGAATTTATATTCTGGTGAAATTTGTAGAAATTTTCAGGGGGAAAGTTATTACTAAAACAATGAAATTAATTTTGGCAACATCTGAGACATCATAATGGTTTCGTATCACGCATGAACGCATTTTATTTACCAGAGACTCCGTGCACGGCGGTGAGTGAGTGCTTGTGTGCTGCAGCCAGGATTTTAGTTCCGATGGCTCGCTTTGGTGCGACCGACAATATTCCCTACCTCCCGAAAATTTATTTGCGGCTCTTACTGACTCTCCCTCACCACAACAATCACCAATATCGCCTACATACGCTACACAAAAGTAGCTGTAGGTACTTTGAGGCCAATATTTCCGTTGGATTCGACGAAAATGATTTTTCCATGCGGTTTTGCAAGACTTACGTTTTATTGATATATACTACAAGACTGTTGTCCTCAGCACGCAGTAAGTGCATTTCACACAAAACTTCGTTCTTACTGCTGAAATGTCTCTGCATGCTATTAATTTTTTTTCCTTTATTGGATTTCGATTCCCCCCGAAGGGGGCGGGCTGGCAGCAGCTTAGTACGCCGCTCTTCAGCCTACAGAATTTTTAAAGCATATAAAGATAGGAAACAATAAAAACAGGCGATAAAACAGTGACTTAAAATGTAAAAACGGCGGAAAATTGTGGAAAGTTAAAATATAAAACTAGTGGTGGGTGATGATAATAAAATACACAGGAAGCAGACAAGGAGAAAGTAGACAGACAAGTAAAAAAAAAAACATGGCGACAGTCTGGATTCTGTACACAAGAGATATAAGAAAAAATCACGCCATGCGACAGCATGATGTCCATTCGCAACACTTTGAAAAAGATGCACAGCACTTATCAATCACTAGGAACACTGCACTAAAAGGTCGACACGAACATATAACTCCACAGGCAAGGGCAGATGGGAGAGGGGACCTGGACAGAGGAGGGGGAAGAAAAAGGGGGGGTAGAGGAGAGGAAAAAATGAAAGGTGTGGGGGGGGGGGAGCGACGAAGGGAGATGACTCAGAAGGGGGGAGTGGGGTAGACACTTGAGGGAATGGGGGAAGGCAGAGGAAGGAAAACGGAAAAGGACTCAGGGGAGAGAAGGGAGGCAGAGAGAGGGTAGGCAGGGAAAAAACAGGATGGAGGGGGGGGGAAGGGGGAGGGAAGAGGGAGCTCGAGAAAAGGACAAAGGAAAGGAGGGGGGGTGAAGATCAGAGTTGATAGGAGGGATAAATGGAGGGAGAGAGGGTATCATCCAGGAGGGGGGTTGATTCCACCTTGGGAAAGGAAATGAAGGGTGTAGAGATGGAGGGTAAGGGGGACACAGAGGATCCGTGTGGGGGATGGGAGGCATATATGGAAGGCGAGGTGCAGTGCATGGTGCTTGAGGATCTGGAGGGACATAGAATTTTGGGGGGGGGGGGGCGGATATCCAGGCAGGACTGGCATAACAGAGGATGGGACAGATTAAGGATTTGTAGGTGTGGAGGATGGTAGAGGGGTGCAACCCCCATGTCCGGCCAGAGAGGAGTTTGAGAAGTTGGGAGCAGTTGTGGGTTTTGGATTGGATGGAGCAGAGATGAGGGATGCAGATGAGGTGACGGTCAATGGTGAGGCCAAGGTAGTTGAGGGTGGGGGAGAGGTGGACAGGATGGGCGCAGATGGTAAGGGAGAAATCCAGGAGCCGGAAGGAGCGAGTGGTACGACCTACAATGATCTGCATGCTAATAAAAAATTTGTCCAACATATACTTTCTCAGATCAAAAACCAAGTGAGAGGAGAAGACAGAGAGCGGGGGTCTCTGAATCAGATTAATTAAATTTTTGATGTAGATCACTCTGTATTTTTGCTGCCGTCAGATGGTCTTCTCTAAGTATCAATGGACAGTTCCACACACTATAAACATGTGAACAAACCGTCAAATTCTGTAGTTTCCGCTTACATTTATATCCCTTTCTTGGAGATCCAAAACACATGCTGACATCTAGAGATCCTGCAGATATTACTGCACTGATAATACGGAGTACAATCGACTCGGAAATACCACAAGGTATTTTTGTCCTTTACATTATTCGTGGGATCTTCACTTTCAGCCAGGTCATTTTAAAAAATCATCAGTTAGTTCGACACGACAATTTTAGATTATTTTCGAATGACTTTTCGCACACTAGCTGCAGTAGCACTACTTGTGGGTCCTAGATCCTGCATTTCGCTCACAACCAAACACACGTCAGTGCATTGTTAAATGTGTAAGCTATCTATAAAAAAATTCTGTAAATGGAAATACCGAATATGTTTTTCTCAAAAGCATTCTCCTTAGGTAAAGCGTGATTTAGATATCGTATTCAGCCGCTGAGCTATACTGATTGTTGATTGGCCCTGTGTTGCCCATGTGAACAGTGTCGTGAAAACAAACATAGTGAAATACTGAATTTGAAATAAAGAAAACTAATCTAATTAAATGCCAAAAGTAACTAATTATGTGCACAGTGATAACTATTTATCTGAAACTCAATACTGAAGTACATTATGAAAATGCCATGAGCTGAAGTGCAATTTTTGGCTTGAAATGTCCACAAAAATAAATTATTGCTCTACTTAGGCTCTGAGCACTATGAGACTTAACATCTGAGGTCATCAGTCCCCTAGAACTTAGAACTACTTAAACCTAACTAACCTAAGGGCATCACAAACATCCATGCCCGAGGCAGGATGCGAACCTGCGTCCGTAGCAGTCGCGCGGTTCCGGACTGAAGCGCCTAGAACCGCTCGGCCACCCCGGCTGGCCTATTGCTCTACTCGGAAGAAAAATATCTATTTGAGATTACCTACACTGTTCACTGTAAATTAATCTGTTTACTTAGCACAACACCTGGTAATTCTGAACGAACTGTTTCCTCATAAGGTTGTAAAGTCAGATCTGCCCCGAAATAAATGTAATTTGCCTCATGCCCAGCATGTCGTTTTGTGTCTGGCGTGCTGACATTCTCGAAAGCAAATATAAATCAGTAAATGTCACAGTAAAGAAAAAATGAACCATCCACTACAAAATTTGTTTTTTGCTTGTCAGAAACAGTCTGTGGCTTTGTGGGGCGTAAGATGCAATACACACACGACAAAATATTCAGAACTTTACTAAGAACGATGGAGGACGGTTTTACATTAAATAAAGTCTTCCTTGAAAAATTAAACTCTGATTATTGTCAAAAAAGAGTGTTCAATTTAAGAAGACGCTAACAATTACGAAACTCCCAATACAAAAATTACATACGTTCCAACCAATTGCGTTATTTGTGACGTAATGAAAACGAAGAGATCAAATCAACACTAATCGTGAATGTTATTAGTTATCTGAGGGACAAAGATTTCCTTCGGTTAATGATTCTGACAAACAAACATTTCATTCGTGTGTAGATATTGGTTACCTTGTAACATTCCTTCAAAAAAATCTTCTCCATCAATAGAATCAATAAAATATGTTTATAAACAAGTTTTCATCTCCGTGATAAAGTATTCCAGACAACTTCTCTCAGATTCACATATATCAAATCCCCTTGCGTAAAAACTCAACTGCTCGCTGCTACGCCTCAAGTAAGAATTCCCCAGTGCTGTACAAATGAGAGGTGAGCAAGTGGATCACACATAAACACAGAGTCAAGGATCTTATTCACTACTCGTGCAGGGCGCTGATTCATCTTTGTCCCATTACAGTAAATGCGAATTGTCAGGAAAAGTATGAAAACTTAGCACGCGGAAGACTGAAAGCACACGTGAACACACGATATCGCACGGAAAGGCAGAACGTTCAGTTGCCGCTGACATAATGCACTGTTATCGGTGTACCAGGTGATCAAAAAGTCAGTATAAATTTGAAAAATGAATAAATCACGGAATAATGTAGATAGAGAGGTACAAACTGACACACATGCTTGGAATAACATGGGGTTTTATTAGAACCAAAAAAATACAAAAGTTCAAAAAATGTCCGACAGATGGCGCTTCATCTGATCAGAATAGCAATAATTAGCATAACAAAGTAAGACATAGCAAAGATGATGTTCTTTACAGCAAATTCTCAATATGTCCACCATCATTCCTCAACAATAGCTGTAGTCGAGGATTAATGTTGTTAACAGCATTGTAAAGCATGTCCAGAGTTATGGTGAGGCATTGGCGTCGGATGTCGTCTTTGAGCATCCCTAGAGATGTCGGTCGTTCACGATACACATGCGACTTCAGGTAACCCCAAAGCCAATAATCGCACGGACTGAGGTCTGGGAACCTGGGACGCCAAGCCAGGTAACAGTTCACGATGCCGATGGATTTTGTACGGATAGCATCGGAGGGTACCCCTAAGTACCAACCAAACAGTAGTGTATGGAATGCCGGTGCGACGTGCGACTGCATGAGCGCTGACTTCCCCGTGCATACCGGTAGACGAACCCGCTACAGTCTCCATTTCTTCCTGAACTGTCTCAGCAGCATTACACCTTGTGCTCGGTCGGCCACTACGGGGTCTATCGTCTAAACAACCCGTGGCTTTGAACTTCGAAATCATTCTCGCCACAGCTGCATTTGTCAACGGACCTTTACCCGTTCAAATCCCCTTCCTATGGCGATAGGACCGTAACGCTGAACTACCACATTCCCCATTGTGATAATACAGATGCACTAAAAGCGCCTTTTTTTTCTTTATTGTGATTTCATTCCCCTGCCCCATACCCATATGGGCAGGGGAGGGCTGTCAGTGGCACAATCCGCCGCTCATCAGCCGAGTGACATGACAACTTAAAATAAGAAAAAAATGTTACATACATAAGGCGATAAAGGGGAACTTAAAAATGAATAATGGGAGAAAATGGAGGTAAAAAATAGACTAACACGAAGACGTTCATGGAGGACAGTCAAAAAAAGTCAGCAGAAAGTTAAAAAACACAGTTGGCAATTCTTCATAACTCAGAGAAGACACTGAATGGACATGCACAGGTTAAAAGTCGGCCATAGTAGTAAAAACACTTCGGAACAACACACTTAAAACCCACTTGGAGCACACACGACGAAGAATAAAACTGCCAGGCGGGACCTGCCGAGGGAAAGGGCAGAGAGGATGGAAAAGGAGGGGAGAGCATGGGGCAGCTGAGGAAGCGGCAGGATGAAGAGAGGAGGGGCATCAGTGGGTACATGAAGAGGCAGGAGACACAAAGGGCGGGAGATGAAGAGGGAAGACAGGGCAGGAGGGAGTGCAGAGACGCTGAAAGGAGGCACAAGAGATGGAGGGGGAGTAGGAGGGGGAAGCCGCTCAGGAGGAGGGAGGGGGAGGAGAGGGAGCCTTGAGGAGGAGGCAGGAAGATGGGGTTAGAGTTGGTAGGAAGGGTAGATGTCAGGGCGAAGCTCATCACCCGGGAGGGGTATATGGTGGAAGTTGCGTTGGGAAAGATTCGTTCTCTCATTGCAGCTGCTTTTATACACGATTGTCATGCGCAGTCACTGACGTTTTGCTGTCCAGCGCCATCTGTCGGACAGTTTGTGAACTTTGTTTGTTTGTTGTTGTTTTTTTTTTAATAAAACCCCATGTCATTCCAAGCATGTGTGTCAATTTTTACCTCTCTATCTACAGTATTCCGTGGTTTATTAAGTTTTCAAATTTATACTGACTTTTTGATCACCCAGTACATCCGGCAACAAAACTATGAGGCGGGCGAATCACAGCGCTTTGGGCCGGTGGACGGCAGGGAGCGGGTGTGACTTTAAAGTGTCTTACTTCGAGACGGGATCCGCCCGTATTCTCGTGTTGACAGTCCACTCGGTATTGTGATCGAGTAGAAGCCGACCCGTACGACTTGTTACAGCGGCCGTGAAACGGTCGCTACCGACGCAAACAGCAGCGCGAGATAACGGAGCACGCACGGACACGCTCGCTGAATATGGACACGACCGCCGGCCGGATCCTCACGCCGGAGCAGCGGCGCCCCCCGTCACTACCGACAGCTAATAAAGCAGCGGCGGCAGCCGGCCCGCCGTGGGGGCGGCCGCGCCATTTGTTTTATCGACTCGCAGGAATGTCTTTATTGCCGCGATAATGGAATTGTGTGCGGCGGGCGGCGGCGCTATCGGCGCTCCACGCAGATGCTCGCCCCCTATAAAACTGGCCGCGCTTGCTTTATCTGCCCCCGCCGTTATTTATTATTATTTTCTTTCTTTTTTTCACTTATCCGGATCTGCGGGCGCGCAGTGGAAACCGGTGCGCGCGGATGTGGCGGCGGTATGTGCGCTCACACGCAGCTCTCTCTCTTCACACACAAACGCACGCACACACGTGTACGTACATAAGCGCGCCCGAGGACCTTACTGCCGCGACCGCGGTCGCCGCGCCGCCAGAATAACATCGTAATAACAATAACGGGGCCCTCTGGCTAATAGCGTAATATTTCACGGTATCTAATCAATGCGGCCAATCTGGGCGGTGGCGAACTGAAGCGGCCGGTGCACGCGGCTCCCCTGGGCGGAGCCATCGCTGTTTGCTAAGTGCGCGGCGGAAGGGTGGCCGTTGCAGATAAGGCCGGCTGCCGATCGGGAGGCGCGCCTGCCCGACCGCCGCCACTTGAGCTTCCACCACCCCCTCATTCCTGATACCGACTTACCGCCATCTCGTCTGCTGCTCTGGCATGCTCCCAATGAGCGAACAGCCCAACACCTGCTCGAAACGTGCAACTGTTGTATACGAGTTCACGGCGCGGCAACCGTCGTCTTTCGAAATATGGACAGGAGCAGAAATGAATAGCGAACAAATTAGCACTGTAAACAGAAGATTTAGATAACTTGCATTTCTCCAAGCATATAAAATTCATCACAAAAAATACAACACGAAATAGAGCTCAGCAACAACGGAGCCGCGACTAGGTGGCGTTACATAGTTTTATGTAACAAAGAGGGTCCAAGCGAGAGTGCGACTCTAGCTACCGCCAGCAGGCCTATATCGCGGCGGCAGAGGTCGCTCGTGGTACAGAGCCACTGGAGGCGTGGCTCAGCGGGTGTCCACCATTGGATCCGCCACATTCCGCACGATCACTATCGGCGTCTGATGGAAACTTGATATTCCGTTGCCAATATAAAGACTCCTGTTGAGTGGTGTCCTTACATGATACCACAGCACCAATCCAGTATTATTCTCTCCCCAAACGGGGTGGCCAAAAATAAGAAAACACCGCGAGAAATGCGTGCTTGCTTGAACATGAATGCCGAGGCTAGTAAAGCCAGGAGGTTACGCTGTGACTGCATTAGGTACCGACTGACTTTATATTTGTCGAGCATTCTCAATCGAAAACATCCCGTATTTTTGTAGCTATTACTTTTTCGGGAAATGCAACACCATAAACTTGCTAACGTGAGTGAAAGGGATTGCGAGTAACTGTGTTAAGACTAGCACGGGCTTAGCAGTGATACTTGTTCACCTAAGTTTCAGAATATATTAATTAAGGACAAAATTACCAACCTTTCATTTCGTGTGAAAACTTTCCCCCGAAACGTAGATTAGTGACTTTAATTGCAGCCTTGTTCACGTCGAAGTACAGTAGGTTTCGCTCGGCTTCCCTACTGATGATCTGATGAGACAATGTTCACAGGTAGGTGCAGGTTCGTCGCAAAGGGACGTAAGAAACCTCACCGCTGCCCCAGTACTGACAAACTGCAGCGTGCTGCACTTGAGCTGTAGATGGTCTGCTAGGCAGAGCGAAACCGGTCATCATTAACAAAGAAAATAGTGACCTGGACACTGCTTTTCATTCATTGTACATTTATCTCAAATCTAATACTCTACAGCTGAACAATTAAATTATAATTTTTCTATTGATTGGTTTCACAATATGATCTCCTCATACTATAGCTAAACACTGTTTAATGTGTGTTTACCTATCACCATGGGATACTTTAATGACTAATTTGCCAGACTTTCGAGTTTCTAAACTGTTAAGGTTTGTTTAAAATATTGTTACATTCATGCTAGTTAGCTGAAGGCTGGGGTTGCTGGATACGTCACCAACAACACTTGCTTCTCTCAACAACCATTCCCATACTGATCATCTGAAACACCAGCCACTGCTGCCTAGCGCTGCACTGGCAGCGTATTTCGTCCTGTGCGCGACTCTTAAGTGGCTAACTTGTTTGCTCTGAAGGCGTCTTGACCCAGGGCAATAACTTTTAATGAAAATGCTCGAAAAGGGATGTGTCGTTTCTGATGAAAACGATACAGGCGCCACACGTCGGTGTCTGGAGAATATGGCCTTCTAAGGTGACAGTAACAATCATTATTCTAATGACCGCCAGCAACAACTCTTTGGTTCAACCAAAGGAAGGGCTTGATGGCAAAATTGCGTATTCGTCAGTCTTTCAGAGAGGAGATTGTAGGAGAGTTCCGCCGTAGGGTCATTAGGGTTCGTAGTGCGTATATATAGCAATCAGTAAAGGAAAATAAGAAGATATTTGGAAAGAGAATTAAATTTCAAGGAGATGAAATAAAGACTTTAATTCTTTCGGAGGTGGTAAAGGACTCTAGAGACCATTTGGATGGAATTGATGGCGCCTTGAAAAGCTATTAGAAGTTGATCAATAAAAGTAAAACAACGGTAACGGAATGTTGTCCAATCAAATCATAGGCGATTAGATTTCGAAGTGAGCACTGAAAGTAGTACACGATATTTGCTTTTGGGGAGAAAGATCTTGTGGACGGGAAATTTATAATTTTTAACGGTTTTGATCGCAATACTATGTAATTACAACTAAATGATAATCGGTTCTGGTTGATTAAATACGATCTGAGGGTGGTTACTAATCAGTCGAAAACGGCTATCATCCAATTGTAAATACATTATACTGCGATCAAGATCATTAAAAATTATAATAGACAATATTGTTGTTTCTCCCTCACAGGCCGATGTCGGATGTAATAAAAGATTATGAAACTGAAAAAGGATAGAAAATGAAGATAAGAAACAGCAAAATAATCTTTTCTAAAAATAAGATATATTTGGAAATCTAACATTAATTAGTATGGCAGAATGCCTTTCCTAAAGTGTTTCTTTGGAGAGTAGCCTTTTAAAGAAAACTAACACTGACGGAAACAGGAAAGATAATAAAAGAGAAGCATTTGATATGTTGTGGTACTGAGCAAAGTTGAATATTAGATAGGTGAATAGGATTACTAGTGAATAGGTAGAGCATCGAATCGGGGAGGAAAAAAACTTTATGGTACAACTTGACTAGAAGGGATAGGTCGACAGGATACTCTTTGAGGCTTCTAGATACAGTAACTATGAACTGTTAACCTGATAAGAGAAGTAAGTGTGGTGAATAAAAATTGTATATTGAGAGCAAACCTTGACTACAGTAAGGAGGATCAATTGGAAGTAGATTGCAATAGTTATGCAGAGATGAAGAGACATGGACAGAACAGACTAACGAGAAGATCTATATGTTACTAGTCTTCGAACAGAAAACAACAACAAGTGAAATAGAAAACTAATGAAAATCCGTTGGCGAAAGAGCATTTATACAATATCCGTTTTCCAATAATTTACGTTTCGTCTTGTCTAGCGTGGTGTATTGCGTCCATTTCTCGAGTATAATTGGTCCTCATAGACGGAGTTCCAGTTGTAATGAAACGTCACTGACTGAATTACGTGAGTCGTTCATGTGGCATAAGGCAGAAACATGAATAACAGCTAGTATAGAAGCCCAGAAAATCCTTATCACTGTGGTGACTGAGTGAGTCCACACATGCAAAAGCGATTCCAAGTAGTATTAATAAATAAACTATTACAAAAAACACAGAAACTGAAATAATTTACCAACAATGATCACTGTAAAGCGATTTCATGAAGCGTGAACACACAAAAATCGTAATCTTCCTGATTTAGCAAAATCAAATTGTCTATGAGTGTACTAGTTCATTGGCAGTAACTGACAACTCTTAAATTATTCATAGTCCAGTTCTACGTCCATCACTGATGGTAGATTCTTCGCACTTTCACAAAGTCTAATTCAACCAGTACGTACGGTACCAGAAACACATTGCCCGATTGAGGCCGAGGTCGGTTGGTGCAGTGGCTCCAGCTGTGACTGCTGGCAGAGCGTCTCTGTGCTGCAATGGTGGCCCTCCTTGGGTGGTGCGTCAGTTGGAACTTGCAACATTCTGTGCTGAGTAGATCCTCGACTGAAGCTGCGACTGGAACTGCTTGCTAACTGCCGGACGTCATCTTAAACACACTTCTGGCGAACGGATAGCTGTTCCAAACTTGCCTGTGACGTGATTGGCGCCAGTAAAGTTTATGTCTACGAATGCAGCACTGATGAGGACAACACACACGCCGTGGGTGGCGCCCATTTGTTGTGGCAGTCCGTGGAACCGACCGACGTGTTTTGGTCGGCCACTATTCTGATATACGCTGAGGTGACAAAAGCCTTGGGATAGTGATATCCATGTATACAGATGGAGGAAGTATCGCGTTCAAAAATGGTTCAAATGGCTCTGAGCACTATGGGACTTAACTCCTGAGGTCATCAATCCCCTATAACTTAGAACTACTTAAACCTAAGTAACCTAAGGACATCACACACATCCATGCCCGAGGCAGGATTCGAACCTGCGACCGTAGCGGTAGCGCAGTTCCAGACTGCAGCACCTAGAACCGCTAGGCCACTCCGGCTGGCAATTATCGCGTATACAAGCTATAAAAGAGCAGTGCATTGGCGGAGTTGTCATTTGTACTCAGGATGAGAGGTCCCTGCTTGCACCCTCTCATAGAAATGCACTCAGTTTGAGTAGAAAAGGTAATGACAATCATACACGTAAACTCAGAACAGAAAATATAATAGCAAACTCAAGGAAGGCAAACCCAATGGTCATTTATTAATGTTACACCTTGTAAAGCCAACATTTCCTGTGTAATTCTCTTAATCAATATCCCATGTTGTGTGTGTGTGTGTGAGAGAGAAAGATACTTGCACAATTTCAGTATTGCAGCAATCGATAGCGTCTGCTGGGAAGAGATGTAAGGGTGCTCCAAAGAGAGTAACAGCAACAGCTAGTCGAAACTTCAGGTCTTGGTCAAGTAGAGATGAGTTAGGTTCCAAGAAACACGTGGGTTCGATCTTATAGTCCAGGTAATGTCAAGTGCCTTACGTGAATTAGCCTATTAGCGATGTGAGTAGCGAGAGCAATATTCCATTCTTGGAGAGATTCTCTTAGTTAAGCTACACGTGCGACTTCACCACAGAAACAGACCCTAGTCGGCAGTTTGCTTAAGGAACCCTCTTAGCGTTCGGGTCTGAAAGGAGTTGGGCAGCGAGGTGAGGTACCGGATTGTGCAGAAGGGACAGAGGCTGCGCTGGGCCGAATCCGGTCGCTCTGGAAAAATCCGCCGTCTTGGAGGCGAGCATATAAGGGGCCCTCTAAGCAGTGTGTAGCGGCTCGTTAGTGTGCGCAGCTTTCGGCCAGACCTCTGCTAATTTAGAATCGCGAAATGCACCTTAGCTCGGAATTTCGTAACCAAGTCCAGATAGCGTTCGACTCTGCTGCATTACTTGCAACTTGTTGCACCATACTAATTGTGATGCATGAAATGAAATCCGGTGTAAATGTATGACTCTAGCACGCAAGTAGTAGCAATAATGTGAATACACCCAGTCCTCATACATTACCCGAGTAAATTATCCGTTGGCTTATAATTGTACGGGCACTCATGAGATTGACATTATTATCGAGATGTTAAATGTTGCAGTCAGTAACAGAAATTACTGTATAACTCATTGGTTTGCTATTATTCCAAACAATTAAAATAGAATCCCGTATTTATAATGAGAATGAAAATCAGAGAAGTATTTATCAGAGAAAGAGAGGCTGATAAATAAGCTAGAAGCATTAGAAGGAGAACCCTTTGTTAACCGTACACATGATCAGGAATCTTTCTTCTTGTCCCATTAACAAAGATATTTCCATGAAACGAAACTTCCCCGTAACAGGAGCCTTTCAAGTATGTACAGGAATCTTTCAAGGTGATTCACGTGAAAAAGTTTCCGACGTTATTACGTATGCAGGACGGAAATTAACGGACCCGAAAACGGAATGGTGTTGAAGCTAGACGTATAGGACTTTCTATTTCAGAGATTGTTACGGAATAAAATACTCCAAGACCCACAGTGTCAAGAGCTTGCCCACAATACCGCATTTCAGGCATTACCTCTCGCCACGGACAATGCAGTAGACGACCGCCTTCGCTTAACGACCGAAAGCAGCGGCGTTTGCATAGAGTTGTCAGTGCTAACACACAAGAAACACTGTGTGAAGTAGCCACGGAGATCAATCTGGGACGTACAATGACCTATTCGTTAGAATAGTGCGGTGAAATTCGGCGTTAATGATCTATGGCAGCAGATTAATGACACGAATGCCTTTGCTAACAGCACGACATCGCTTATAGCGGCTCTCATGGCCTCGTGACCATATTGGTTGGAACCTAGACGACTGGAAAACTGTGGCCTCGTCAGATGAGTGCCGAGTTCAGTTGGTAAGAGCTGATAGTGTGGCGCAGATCCCTCGAAACCATGGACCCAAATTGTCAACAAGGCACTGTGCAACTAGTGATTGCTCTGTAATTGAGTGGGCTGTGTTTACATGCAGTAGACTGAGTCCTCTAGTCCAGCTGAACCGATCAGCTACTTGTAGGGCATTTGCAGCCATTCTTGGACATTATGTTCCCAAGAATGATGGGAATTTTATGGATCGCAATGTATCATGTCACTGGGCCACAATTATTCGCGATTCCTTTGAAGAAGAGTCCGAATAATTCGATCCAATGATTTGACCACCCAGATCGCCTGACATGAGTTCCATCGAATTTATCGGACGTAATCGAGAGGTCATTTCGTGCACAAAATCTTGCACTGGCAACACTTCCGTAATTATGGACGGCTGTAGAAGCAGCGTGGTGCAATAATTCCGCAGGAGACTTCCAACGATTTTTTGAATCTATAGCACGTCGAGATGGTGTACTACTCCGGGCAAAAGAAGATCCGATACGATATTAGGAGGCATCCCACGACTTTTATCGCTTCATTGTAGAAGCCTGGCGTCCCACTTTGTGGAGCCTGTGCTTCTGTAGCACAGCAACCAACTGGTCTTGGTTGTGCTGCCAGATATTTGTAGTTTCATGCACTAGCCTGGGATACAGCAAAATACAGCAAACACAGCGTCAACAACAATGAATTTTGGACGAATTCTGAAATAATATATGACTTAATTCGCCTGCTGTTCAAGTAATCAATGCTGGATATTTGAATGTCCATGTAATATTTCATGCTGGAGTTTTTCCCTATGTAATAACAATTAAAAATTAATTAATTATTGAAAGAGATGCTGTTTGTTCCCATGTAGGAATTACTCAAAGAATTTGAAAATACGCTGTTCTGCTGTTAGAACACCTTTAAACAAGGTAAATGAGGATAAATGTACGAAACGGCTTGCTGTGGGCATAATGCGCTTGTTCTTTCCCACCTCATATTTTTTCTAAACAATACCATCTTCTCCTGAGACATCATTCACATATCTCGCTAAACTAGCAAATCATCGTGCAGCCGCCTGGCTTTCTCCATACCCTATAATCTTAATATTACGGTATCCAGCATCACTGTACCTTTACAGCTCATTACAGGAAAACTACATAAAAACCTGGTAAAGATGGAGGAAGACCAAGCTACATAGTTTGTGCGTGTCGCTGGATGATTCGCCGTAGTTTTTAACACAGTATATCAAAATTTATGTGGTAAAGTATGATGTATCAATATAAGTGCAGGAGCTGAAAACGTGAGTGGATTTTGTATTCATTGTAATATGGAAGCAGAACGTTCCCTTTCTATAAATGTCTCAGAAAAGACTCAGAAGTACTTGCTTGAAACTAGGAAACGACAAAATCTGAAAAACTTTGGTATCCAGAAAGTATGAATATCTCTGGATTAAGAAACGTCAACTAATTGTGCAGCTTACACCGCTTTTATCAGATCCTAATGGATGCATTCTGTCTACTGTCTAAAACGCGTATTTTTTTAGTCAGCATTCTGACCTTCGAAGCACAGGTTCGTCATCTTGATTTCAGAATGCTATTGACTGAAATCAGTTGAACTTTCCCACGTCAAAGCCATTTTGTGCTTAGAACTGAACAGAATTTGTTATTTAACAGTTGATTCATTCACAGACTTGAGGCTGCCATAAAATCTATTACTGCAGCCAGCAGCAGCCGCAGTAGTACAAATACCGACGGTATTAACTTTATCAGTTCATAGTGAGTATTATTTATTCACATTTCCACTTCAGAGGCATAAATCATTTCAGCACTACACTGAGGTGAGAAAGTCGCGAGATACCCCATAATATCGCGCCGTATCTCCTTTTCCCCCGAATAACGCAGTAACTCGACGCGGCATTGACTCAGCAAGTCGCTGGCAGTCCCCTGCAGAAATATCGAGCAATGCTGCCTCTATAGCAGTACGTAATTGTGAAAGTGTTGCCGGTGCAGGATTTTGTGCACGAAATGACCTCTGGATTATGTCCCATAAATGTTCGATGTGATGCGTGTGGGGTGACCTGGGTGGCCAAATCATTCCTGGAATTACCCAGAATGTTTTTCAAACTTATCGCGGTCACTTGGCAGTTTTGTTTGGAATCATGAATTCCATCAATAGCTGCAAATGGTCTCAAATTGGCTGAACATAAGCATATACAGTCAATGATCGGTTCAGTTGGACTAGAAGATCCATTCTATTCCATGTAAACATAGCCCACACCATTATGAAGCCACCACCAGTTAGCACAGTGCCTTGTTGACACCTCGGGTACATGGCTTCCTGGGGCCTGCGCCACACTCAAATCCTGTCATCAAGCTCTTACCAACTGAAATCGGCACTCATCAGACCATATGCCTAGGGTCCAATCGATATGGTCGCGAGCCTGGGAGAGGCGCTGCAGGCGATGTCGTGGTGTTATCAAAGGCACTCGCTTCGGTCGTGTGCTGCCATAGCCCGTTAACGCCAGATTTCGTGGCACTGTCCTCACGGATACGTTCGTCGTACGCCCCACACTGATTTCTGCGGTCAATTCTGCCTGTCTGTTAGCACTGACAACTCTACGCAAACGCCGCTGCTCTCGGTCGTTAAGTGAAGGGCGCCAGCCACTGCGTTGTCCAAAATGAGTGGTAATGCCTGAAATACGGTATTGTCGGCACACTATTGACAGCGTGGATCTCGGAATATTTAATTCCATAACAATTTCTGTAATGGAAAGTCCTATGTGTCTGCCTCAAGCTACCATTGAGCGTCCAAAGTCTGTTACTTCCCGTTGTGCGGCCATTGTCACATCGGGATTCGTTTCAAACGAATTTCCTAAGTAAAAATGACAGCTCCGCCAATACACTGCCCTTTTATACCCCGTGTAAGCGATACTATCGCCATTTGTATATGTAGATATCGCTATTCTACACTACTGGCCATTAAAATTGCTACACCACGAAGATGACGTGCTACAGACGCGAAATTTAACCGACAGGAAGAAGATGCTGTTATATGCAAATGATTAGCTTTTCAGAGCATTCACACAAGGTTGGCGCCGGTGGCGACACCTACAACTTGCTGACATGAGGAAAGTTTCCAACCGATTTCTCATACACAAACAGCAGTTCACGGGCGTTGCCTGGTGAAACGTTGTTGTGATGCCTCGTGTAAGGAGGACAAATGCGTACCATCACGTTTCCGACTTTGATAAAGGTCGGATTGTAGCCCATCGCGATTGCGGTTTATCATTCACGACATTGCTGCTCGCCTGGGTCGAGATCCAATTACTGTTAGCAGAATATGGAATCGGTGGGTTCAGGAGGGTAATACGGAACGCCGTGCTGGATCCCAACGGCCTCGTATCACTAGCAGTCGCGATGACACGCATCTTATGGCTATAACGGATCGTGCAGCCACGTCTCGATCCCTGAGTCAACAGATAGGGACGTTTGCAAGATAACAACCATCTGCAGCAGCATGGACTATCTGCAGCAACATGGACTATCAGCTCGGAGACCATGGCTGCGGTTACTCTTGACACTGCATCACCAACTGGAGCGTCTGCGATGGTGTACTCA
Source organism: Schistocerca serialis cubense (assembly GCF_023864345.2). Lineage (NCBI taxonomy): Eukaryota > Metazoa > Arthropoda > Insecta > Orthoptera > Acrididae > Schistocerca > Schistocerca serialis. The sequence goes on from NC_064642.1 coordinate 338,791,742, forward strand.
ACGACGAACCTGGGTGCACGAATGGCAAAACGTCATTTCTTCGGATGAATCCAGGTTCTGTTTACAGCATCATGATGGTCGCATCCGTGTTTGGCGACATCGCGGTGAACGCACACTGGAAGCGTGTATTCGTCATCGTCATACTGGCGTATCACCCGGCGTGATGGTATGGGGTGCCATTGGTTACGCGTCTCGGTCACCTCTTGTTCGCATTGGCGGCACTTTGAACAGTGGACGTTACATTTCAGATGTGTTACGACCCGTGGCTCTACCCTTCATTCGATCTCTGTGAAACCCTACATATCAGCAGGATAATGGACTACCGCATGTTGCAGGTCCTGTACGGGCCTTTCTGGATACAGAAAATGTTCGACAGCTGCCCTGGCCAGCACAGTCTCCAGATCTCTCACCAATTGAAAACGTCTGGTCAATGGTGGCCGAGCAACTGGCTCGTGACAATACGCCAGTCACTACTCTTGATGAACTGTGGTATCGTGTTGAAGCAGCATGGGCAGCTGTACCTGTACACGCCACCCAAGCTCTGTTTGACTCAATGCCCAGGCGTATCAAGGCCGTTATTACGGCCACAGGTGGTTGTTCTGGGTACTGATTTCTCTGGATTTATGTACCCATATGGCGTGAAAATGTAATCACATGTCAGTACAAGTATAATATATCTGTACAATGAATACCCGTTTATCATCTACATTTCTTCTTGGAGTAGCAATTTTAATGGCCAGTAGTGTATGACTTCTGTCACCTCAGTGTACTTCTCATACTAAAATTGTTATTTCATAGGAAACTACGATGTAAACAAGGCACTGTGTGTGCGAAATCCTGGTCCACTGTAAGATAGGTCCTGACGGCCCTAATCATATCTGCTTAAATAAATAAATAAACAAATTATCATGTCTTTGAACACAACACGACTTATATTTGACGAGTGCGGTACGTGTTGTAAGCGCAGTTCCACCTCTGCTCACTTTATCCATATTTTAGCTCCCGTGTTATGTATTGTATTTATTAAAGTTTAACGCTTTGATTAAAATTCTCCCTTTACTTTGACAGAGTTATTTTCATAATAATCGGTCACAATTTGACGTGCGCCGAATGCCAGAGGGATGAGTGCGACAGAGATGGAACACGAGCGATAACAGAGCTGATGGCACAGTGAGATAACTAATTAAATGTCACGCGACATTGCGCCGCCTGACAGCGAACACGCCGCTCGCCGCACGCACTACAAACACGCACGCACTGCAGACGGTGACAAATTGTGTCGACTAATTGACGTCCTGTAATTGCGTAACAGAGACCGCAGAAAAACGAGCCTTTGGTAACGTTAGTTGGCTTGCAGTTCACACACGACTGAAACTAATCGTTATAAGGGAAACAGATGAACGGCGTGTACCACAGCCCAAGCCTTCGGTACAAGAATAGCGAACGCTGCGCAGCTGTTTGTGTGCTGGGCGACTGTTTGTGACAAATGGAAAATCTGTGCCATTCCGGGAATCGAACCTGAATCCCGACCATTCACGGGCGATGGGCTGCCGCCTGCTATGTCCGGGCATGACTCACAGGGGCGGATCAAAGTCTAAACTTATCATGCGTGTCCCCCCATTTTCTGTTCAGTGTCATAATTTTTTCCTTTGGTGCATAGGGGTGCGTACGTGAACTGTAGAAATGAATAGCAATGGGACAAAGCTAACCACCAATTAACCGTTAGATAAAAAATGTTAAAGATACAGATTTTAATTTAATGACTAATTATTAAGACACTACCATCTAGATATGTAATATCTAGATATGTCATAACACGATACTGTATCTACTCAGGTCTGAAGGTGGTCACTGGATTTATAATAAAATAAATATTTCTGTATCACTGCATTGTTGTTACGTCGCAACTTCGGAATTCACAAGAAATATTTGTAAACGTCACTCAAGAAGTACTCACCATCTTACGGCTTAACTTTTGGGTCCAAATCTTCGAGGATTCTTTTACACGTAAAGAAGATATCAAAAAGACCTGAAGTTGTTTGGCAAATTCACTGGCCATCATTCACTGGAATCAGTGAAAATCATCAAATTTTAGAGTGATTTATGACATAAACTTCAACATACGTTAAGTTTGACGAGGATGGGTGCCGGACTGAAGTCCTCTGAAGCAATTCTAATGAACAGTAATTTATTCCCCCACCCCTATGAACCCATTGCCGTACCTTAGGCGCAACCAGTACGGGGTGCGACAGTAAAGTAATGAGACTGATGTGAAAAAAATGAGACTTACCATTTTAGTCCAGTTTAGTGTTGTCTCATTCAAAGTAGTTCCCTTCTGATTGCACACACTTTTTCCAGCGCTTCTGCCATTGGTGGTAACATTTCTGGAACTCATCATCTGTAATATCCTCCAAGACCCTCGTCACAGCTTTTTGAACATCTTGTATTGTTTGAAAATGGTGTCCCTTTGAGCGCTGTTTTGAGTCTTGGAAATAGAAAAAGTCGCACGGCGCGATATCTGGTGAATAAGGTAGCTATGGTAGTACTGAGACTTGTTTTTAGGTTAAAAACAGCTGTACTAACAGAGCAGTATGGAATGGCACATTATCGTGATGCAGAATGCAATTATCAGCAATGTTGACACGGACACGAAGAACTCTTTTACGAAGTCTTTCTAAAATTTCTTTGTAGTAATATTGAGTAACTGTTTGTCCAGGACACACCCACTCTTTATGAACTATTCCCTTGGAATCAATGAAGCACACAAGCATGCATTTCACTTTTGACTTTGTCATGCTAGCTTTTTTTGGTCTGGGTGATCCCTCTGAGCATCATTGCGAACTTTGGCGTTTTGCCTCTGAATCGTACTGAAAAAAACAGCTTTCATCACCAGTGATAACATGGCTCAATAATTCTGGATTGATTTCCGTATTCTGTAACAGATCGTCTGCCATATTTTTCCGTGTTTCTCGCTGTTGTGATGTGAGATTTTTTGAGACAATTTTTGTACAAATCTTTCTCATACCAAGATCTTCAGTTATTATTAGACGAACCGTTTCTCGATTGATGTTCAGTTCTTCTGCAATCATTTTCACGGATAATCTTCGATCAGATCGTACGAGTTCACGCACCTTGGCCAAGTTGACATCTGTCCATGAGGTTGATGGTCGTCCACTGCGGTCTTCATCTTCAACATTCAGTTTGCCTTCACTAAACATTTTATGCCAACGGAAAACTTGAGCTCTTGACATAACCTCCTCTCCAAAAGCCTTCTGAAGCTTACCGTAAGTTGTCGTCGCATTTTCACCCAATTTAACGAAAAAGGAAATGGCATACCGTTGCGCAATATTATGCGGTTCCATTTCTGTGACGAGAGACACAAGCACGTATTAACTTATTACAGCTCAACTCAAGGCTGAGCAGTTGCATCGATGTGCCGCTTGGACTAGAAGCAGCTTATAGACCAAGGTCAAAGGTATTGTGCCTACGCAATCCTGCAGGGTTGCCACATCTTCCACAGAAAATCAGTCTCATTATTTTATTGTCGCACCTTGTATGTGTGGAGAGGCCAGACTGATCTATGGTACCTGAACAGCAACAGCAGCCTTATCAGTAGTTGCAGGGGCAGCAGTTTAGTTGATTGACTGATCCAGTCCTGTAACATTAGCGAATATGGTCTTGCTATGCTGGTACTACGAACAGCAAAGCAAATGAAAACTACAATCCATTATTTTTAGTGAGTGCTTTTAGCTCTCTTGTATGGTTAAATGACGATGGTGCCCTCTTGCGTAAAATATTCTGTAGCTAACAAAGCCCTCCATTCATATCTCTGGCTACAGACTACTCAGGAGTACGTCACCATCATGAAAAACTGTCTCGCATTCTTCAGGTTGTGGTGTAGAATATTGGAGCCACAGACTGGATAGGTAGGCTGGAAAATTTAAAAAAAAGAAATGGATACGTTGAAGTGTTAGTGGGAATTTGTGAAGTGCGATGACAGGAAGAACAGGACTTTTGGTCAGGCGAATTCAGAGTTATAAATATAAAATAAAATTGTGGATCTAATAACGAACAAGAAAATAGGAATGCAGATGATCTTCTATGAACAGAAAAGTGAAAGCAATATTGTAGCCAAGATAGACACGGAGCCAACATCCACCACAATAGTACAAGCTTATATGCAAACTAGCTCCGCAGATCAAGAGAGTGAAAGAATGCATGATGAGATATGGGAAATTATTCAGCTATTAAAGGGAGACGAAGTTTTATTTGTGATGGGTAACTGGAATACGACAGTAGGAAAAGGAAGAGAAGGAGATATAATTGAACAATGGTAAGATTTTGAAACCTGATAGTGCAAATCATTTCAGGAACAAGTGCTTACTCTGACCTGATTTTTTGGTTAGAAACTGCAGATTAAAACTGAAGAGACTGCAAAAATGTCGGAAATGGGGACGTAGAAAAATTGAAAGAACCTGAGGTCGGTGCCAGTTTAAGAGGAATATTAGAAAACTATTGCCAAAACTAGGGAAATGGATAACTATGAAAGACGAAATACTGTAAGCAGCAGAGGATGAAACAGGCAAAAAGACGAAGCCCAGTAGAAATCGTCGGATAACGAGATATTGAAGCCAATTGATAAATGGATAGATATGAATTTGCAGCAAATGAAACAGGCAAAAGAGAATACAGACCTCTAAAATTTAAGTTGACAGGAAGTGCAAAATGGTAAAACAGAAACGGCTAGACGAGAAATTCAAGGACGTAGAAGCATGGATATTTAAGGGGAAGATAGATACTGCCTTTTGGAAAAAAGAGTAACAACTGTAGATTATCAAGAGATCAGATGTCAAGCCACTACTAACCAAAAAAAGGGAAAGCTGAAAGGTGGGAGCAATATACAACAGTACCACACAAGCGAAATGAACTTGAAGGTAATACTATACAAAAGGGAAGAGGAAGTAGATATAGATTAGTTGAGAGGAATGATACAACGAGAAGAATTTAACATATCACTGAAGACCGAAGTGGTAACAAGGCCCATGGTGTAGATGACATTCCGGAATAATTATTGAGATCCTTGGAAGATAGAGCCATAAAATGCAGATTGGATACAAAAAAACTATTTCTGAAAAAAAGAAATTTGTTAACATGTGCTATAAATGTGTGTGGTAGGGTGTCTTTTCTGGAGTGCAACCCGCACAACATGGATGATAAGCAGACAATCGAAGAATTGAACAGAAATTTTTTGAAATGGGTGTTTCAGAAGAGTACTGAAGATTAGATGGGTGGCTCGAGTAACTTCAAATTCAAATGGCTCTAAGCACTATGAGACTTAACATCTGAGGTCATCAGTCCCCTAGACTTAGAAACTACTTAAACCTAACCAACCTAAGAACATCACACACATCCATGCCAGAGGCAGGATTCGAACCTGAGACCGTAGCAGCAGCGCAGTTCCGGACTGAAGCGCCTAGAACCGCTCGGTCACAACGGCCGGCGCTTGAGTGACTAATGAGGAACTACTGAATCTAACTGTGGAAAAAATTATGACACAACTTGATTAAAAGGAACTTGTTAGCAGTACCATAGTGAGTCATGAAGGAATAATGAATTTTATTATGGAGGGGGGGGGGAGGGAAGGGGAGAGGAGCGGGGAAAATTTTGGAGGGAGACCAAGGTACGAATACAACAAGCAGTTTCATATGGATATACGATGCAGTAGTTATTCGAAGATGAAGAGGCTTGCACAGGACGACAGAGTGCGTGGAGAGTTGCACGAAACTATTCTTCAGACTGAAGACTACGCCAACAACCGTAGTTCATCCATGAAAAAGTTTCTTCATCGCTCGATCGATTCTCTTCGTCGTTATTGAAATCTCCCTGCGTAATGTTAATAGAAAGATCATACAGACTGTTCTGCGGGACAGTTTATTGAACATGTTCACCAGCTTTCAGGGAGAGTAAAAGCGTCCTTCATCTCAGTAAGGGTTACATTTCAAATTCGGACATCGGATGTTCCAACGCTAGTGAAGAGTCATACTATTTCCTATCACATACGTCTCACACAGTAAATATGAAAGCAAAATGAAAGTAAAAAAGTTTGCATGAGTGGTTTACGGAGCAGGGGGATAAGGTTGATTCTCGAAACAAATCACTCCTCACTAATGCCGTGTCAGAAAGTGCTGTAAATCACCTGCAGTTGGTTGGAGAGGTAAAATTAATCACATAATCTCTTAATGAGTCAGCTTAACCGTGGTAGCTGTATCTGCTGCTTTCTCGCAATATAAAAGTGGTTTGCGAAAAAATTTGAACGTAAGTGTCTGATCAGGAGTTTCCACATCTTTGTTGAGGAAAGCAAAAAGCAGTGCACTACGGCGCTACAGAATCGGTCTTTACCGTTTCCCTCCTGTTACAGCAAAGGTGGAGTGTATTAGCACGTAAGAGATGGAAATAGCTTTTGTTAGCAGAGCTGCTACGAAATGCAGCAGAGGTATCCCCCAACAAGTAATGTGTGGATCTAATCAGGACCAGGACCGTAATTAGCCATTGCTCTTGCATAACAATTAATAGAAAATTTCACAGAAGTATAATGCAGAAAAAGAAAAAAATATATAACTTTCATCTTCAGTATCCCTCCCATCAAGGTAACAATCCTTCTTGCAACGTTAGATATAAAAAGATACGAATACTGCACTTTATTTAAAACATAGATTCATGAACTTTTATCCTAAAAGGTACATTAACATGGTGACTATTGCGGCAAATTAAAGATTATTGGAAACACTTAATAGTTTGTGTTTGCATATTCAGTTATTCCTGTTTCTCGTTAGCCATTATGCTCCAGCGTACCATCAGGATTCCGTTAAACCACAGTGATCAAGAACGAAAGGAATCAGTTTCGTTCCACCTTCATGGTGACTGCGCTTGAAGATGAAGAGACGAAGATATGTTGAAACGTTGCTTCAAGACCACATTACATGACTATTACCTCGAGGACATTTCGTTTATACATCTCAAGAGAGTGCGAATACTGACACTTCGTTTGAAGATGACGACAGGAACTATGTCGAAACGTTCCTCCAAGACCACATCACCTGGCTAATACCTCGAGGACGTTTCATTTGTAAGAGTGCAGAGAAAGGGTAAATTGTCATAAATTATAAGTCTGTCTCACTTTTTCCTCAGATACATCTAATTCTCTTCCGATCAGAACAGACGAAGAAACTTACGTCTAATTTTATCGGGAGCCATTTTGGGACAATTTTAAAGGCCTACAATTTTAAAGGCTTACGCTGCCACACCGTTGCAATTTTAATCAAAATATTTTCGGGTATCATTTTACGAAATGTTTCGACCATTCTTGCAAATGATCTTCATCAAGGTACAGTTTTGTTCAAGTCTATATTGCATTTGAACATGGCTCTGGCCAGGTAGTAAACATTCCTCACGCCATATTTGGTGAATAAAACAACGTGATGGCACGGTCAAATATCTGAGAAAGCTTTAATGAATAATTTTAAAGATATTTTCAAGTTAAACAGCGTACTAAAACGCTGAATGAAGTAAGTTATTGATTTGCTACGCGCTGCCGTGCTGAGCATATTGTGTACATACATAGCCTCCTATGTGGAGATGGATGTGGATGGAATGATCGAGGATGATTCCTCATGAATGTCAGGTCTCTGGCCCTCGCATCACTAATAATGGTAAACGAATTTCTAATCGAACATCATTGGCCGCTTTAATCGTACCACCCCAACTTCTTTATACGGCAAAAATTTAAGTTCCTTTGAGAAGAGAAGACGTGATTCCGTTTGCCAGACGGAGATTACTGCACATCCTGCTACGGCAGCTGGCGTCCTCCCTGGGAAAATACGTGAAAAGGGGCGGCGCCTGTCACCAGCCATTAGATCACGCGTGCGAGGGCGGACAGGTGCGTGACGTCATTAAAACCACGCCCACCGCCGCCTCGTTACGCCACGACGCTCACTCGCGAACTTACCGGCTGCCATGGTACGGGGTCAGCGGCGTGCCGTGGCCTTGCTGTACCCTGCAGATGTAGAGCTGCACGCAGAGCCACAACATGCACAGCGCAACACAAAATCTGTTGGAATGCATCGTAGTATTAACCTTTACAGCACACTGAATGACGCCAATCCTCTGTCCGTTTTCCCTCGGTCAATAAGCTGATATTGGAGGATGTTAGACTCACGTTCATCAAAAGACCAGAGGCCTCCTTCTCTATTCGATCGACCTTGTCATTGCATATCAATCCTACAAGGGCTGGGCCAATAGAAAGGAGGGACTCATATTTATTCGTTTATTTTGCCATGCTTCCCGTATAATTTCCAGGATTTGGATATTGTTCTATTTATAGTTTTCAATAGATTGACATGATAGGAGAGTGAGATGTGCCTAGAGAACAGTGTGCCTAGAAACACATCATGTTTCCTGGTAGAAGTTTCGATTTAGTGACTGATTTTAGAAATAAAAATTCTGTATACTTTCAAAACTGGTTACATAATGTGTAGACAGTTAAGTACCACATCTTGTCTCGTGAAACGGATCTTGAAACGGAAAGATTCATGTTGTGCCGTGACACATAAACCCTTCTGCAGTGGAACACGCGATATTTGCAATGTTCCCTGTCTTGAAAACGGAAAGTGTGTTAGGAGTATAAGGGTAAATATTTTTGGTGATGATTGAACACTGTGTTCTGAACAACATTACTTCAGTATTTGCTTCATTTGCAGACTAATATTTATAGCTGTTATGAGTAATATGTTTTAGGTTGGTTAGTATCTCCAAGCACATGTGGCAAGAGCAAGACATTAATGCTTATTTTCCCCTGGGCTGCAGGTCAGGTGCTGAACTGTGGACGCGTGAACGACTAATGGTTCGTCTATGCTGACAGGCATTGTACACTTAGCGGCGCAGTTACGACCATGCAGCAAACATCTGGTCGTAAAATTTGTGGCAGAGAAAGAACAACTAACACACTGAAGTGGGTGCATATTAAGGTACCAATGACACCGTACCTACACTTATACCCTAACATCCTGTATTCAATAAGGTTTATAACTAGTTTTTAGAAACACTTCTTCTTAATTTGATTTCACTTACTGATTATTGGTGCGCAGTAAAGTAATAATGTACCTCAAAGACTATTAAATACGTACTGAAAAAATGTTCTCTATTTCAACACTCAAGTATTAGTAGAATATTTGTTGCTAGGTACATGACCATGTTGGGCGCAGCACCCCCAAATCGCTCTCCCGAACCGTCCGCTGCCAGCCGCTGCAACGGGCACGGGAAGGCGCGCCGATCTCCCGTCTCACGGCGTCGCAGCTCGCAACGGCCAGACCGATGTCGTGGGTTGATTACTGTTGCCCTCGTGCCGGCCGCGAAGCCACTGCCCCTCGCTATACGGCGCGGCCCACTGGACTCACGTGGCGACCTCACATGCGCCGACGCTTAAGGCGGACAAGTCATCTTGTGTCCCAGTGCGTGACCGACCCGATCGATCCAACCGCGAATTACCACTGCCTGAGCGACTGGAGCAGACTGGCGGCCTAACGCGCAGACTCAGATGCAGTAACTAACCCCGACCGGGCGACCACTCGCTGAGTTCTCTTACTGGCGGAGTGGAAAGACTCTCATTTATCCGGCTTTAAAGACTGATCCGAACGAAATACTAACACTCTGGACGATAGACAGACACTAACTGCCCCACAAATTTGGACGAGAGACAGACTAGCAAGCTGGGGACGAGAGATTGACCCCAGACTGACCCCAGACTGACTACCACTGACTGCAGACTCACCGACTGACAGACTGGCGATGACGCTGACGCACGTGACTGAGGGCTGCACCCTCTGCTGGGGACGAAGTTCTAGCACTACTGAGGCGCTTCGCCTTCTTATATGGTGTGTTGATGATGTGGGATAACATGATGGTTGTGGTCTTTCTTGACTTTTGTGCTGGTTTATATATATATATATATATATATATATATATATTAAAGGTTGAAAGGATAGTCAGAGCGATAGTAGAAGAAATGGGAAAACGAACGGCCCAATTGACTGGCCAGCGTGATTTTTAAATGAAAGAAGACAGTACAGTTGAAGGGACAGTAGAAGTGTGAGGAAAACGAACGGCCCATTGGCTAGCCGGGAATTACAGTTAGATGACAGTTTAAAGGAGAAGAGGAGGAACAGTAAGAGTTAGGTGAAAGCGAAAGGCCATTATCCTGGCCTCTTCTTCTTCTTGGCGACGTCTTGATGGTGGTGGTGGTGGCAAACAATCTTGAGGTGGTGGAGTGGGGGGGGGGGGGGGGGGGAAGAGAAAGAAGTCAGAGAGTGACAGATGAAGAAGCGGAAAAAGGAAGGGCCTGTCATGATTAGGCCAGTATTGGGGACGGTGTGGGTGAGAAGGGGGTGGCGAGCTGGGACGGGGGGGGGGGGGTTGAATGACATGACGTGGTGGGGAGATGATCGATGATGTGAGAGAGAGTAGTTGTCATGAGATGAGGTGGCTAGTGTATGCGAAGTCATGGGGGGCGGGATAGAAGGTCAGGCCATCGAGTGGTGGCTAGACGATGGACACGGGTGCCCAGGGAAAGGATTAAGGGATTAGGAGAGTGACGGGTTTGTTGGTAAAAGGAAGTGGCTGCAGAAAGGATGCGGGTACGAAGGAGCGGCATCTCGGCCAGGATGTGGAGCTCTTGGGGAGGGAAGTCGAAGAGGAGGTGGAGGGCACAACAGACTGGCGAGTTTTTTTTTTTCTTTATTGATTTTCAATTCCCCCCGAAGGGGGCGGGCCGGCAGCAGCTTACTACGCTGCTCTACAGTCTACAGACTTTTTTTAAATAAAGGAGGAAGAAAGAAACAAGGAAAAACAGGCGATAAAATGGCGATTTAAAGTATAAAATGGCGTAAAATTGCGGAAAGTTAAAACAGAAAGCAAAAGGGGTTGGCAATGTAGATAAAAGACACAGGAATCAGACAAGTAACATAGTAGACACACAATTAAAAATCATGGCGACAGTCTGGTTTCTGTTCGCAAGAGATAAAAGGCACACCCAGCGACAGTATGATGGCCGTTCGCAACAAGTCCCAAAAAACACAACACGGAACACTCACTGTAAAACACGCACTGTAGAACACTCACCGTAGAACACTGCACGAAAGTGGCAGCACAAAGACGACACTCCCGAGCCAAAGGCAGATGGGGGGGGGGGGGGGGAGACAGACAGGCGAGCTCATAGCGCCCCTTATACGCACGTGAACAGGCAACCTTTCCCCTTTCCCACCAGAGGGAGATACCAAAGCTGCGATTGCCACAGCGGCGCCGTCGCCAGAAACGGAGGGCGACTGCTTCACACTACGCGCTGCGGCGCGCTCTTCGAAACAGCAATTTTTATTACCGCTTACTCTAAATGCTTACTGCAATGCGTTTTCGAAAACAATCTTTTTAAATGTTCGTGTGTTCTCGGGCGGTACCTCGTCAGAACCTTCAGCTGATTAGGTCCTATTTCCAGAGTCGTCACAACATGTGGCATAGTTGAAATATGTCCGACCACCAATCACTGAGAGTACTGAGTGGCTGCTTGTTTACGCTTACACTGAGGTAACAAAACTCATGGGATATCTCCCAATACCGTGTCGGACAACCTTTTTCCCAGACTAGTGCAACAACTAAACGTGACATGCACTCAATAAGTCGTTGATCGCCCCCTGCCGAAATAATGAGCTATTCTGCCTCTATAGCCAGCCATAATTGCGAAACTGATGCCGATGCAGGATTTGGCGACGATCTGACCTATCGATTACGTCCCGAAAATGTTCGATGGGAGTCATGTTGGGCGATCTGGGTAGACAAATCCTTCGTTCGAATTGTCCAGAATGTTCTTCAAACCAAGCGCGAACAATTGTGGGCCGATGACACAGTGCATTATCATCCATTAAAAAAAAATCCATGGTTGTTTGAGAACATGAAGTCCACGAATGGCTGCAAATGGTGTCCAAGTAGCTGAACATAACCATTTAGAGTCAATGATCGCTTCAGTTGGACTGAAGGACCCAGTCCATTCCACACAAACACAGCCCACATCATTAAGGAGCAACCGCCAGCTTGTACAGTGCCTTGTTGTCAACTCCGGTCCATGGCTTCGTGGGGTCTGCTTCACACTCGAACCCTACTATCAGCTCTTGTCAACTGAAATCGGGTCTCATATGACCAGGCCCCGATTCTCCAGTCGTCTAGGGTCCAACCAATATGATTACGAGCCGAGTAGAGGCATTGTTGAGACGCTGTGCTGTTAGCAAAGGCACTCACGTCGGTCTTCTGCTGCCACAGCCCATTAGCGCCACTGTCCTAACTGATATGTCCGTCGTACGTCCCACATTGATTTATGCTGTTATTTCACGCAGTGTTGCTTGTCTGTTAGCTCTGACAACTCTACGCAAACGTCGCTGCTCTCCCTTGTTAAGCGAAGGCCATCGTCTACTGTGTTGCCCGTGGTGAGAGGTAATGCCTGAAATTTCCTATTTTCGACACACTCTTGACACCGTGGAACTCCGTAACGATTGCCGAAATGGAATGTCCCATGCATCTAGCTCCAACTACTGTCCTGCGTTCAACGTCTTTTACTTCCCGTCGTTTGGCCATAATCACGTCGGAAACAATTACCTGAGTACAAAGGACAGCTCCTCCAATGTGCCGCCCTTTTATGTTGTGTACACGATACTACGACCATCTGTATTTGTGCATAACGTTATCCCATGACTTTTGTCAGCTCAGTATAAACGTACACTGTACAACATAGCAAGGCTTTCATCCGAGTTGATCACATTGCTTCAAGATATACCCACACGTTTCGCAAAGTGGAATGTTCGGTAGAGGCAAGGGACTGTCTGGAAATGTGTTGTGGCGTTTCAAGCAGCGTCCGTGTTCATTACTGTTTTACGTGTCCCGCCGAAGAGCAGAACGCAGCGGCGGAACGACCTCCTCTCTGCCACGGGGCGGCCTAGCCAGCCCACGGCCGAGCGCTGCGGTGGTATCTCTGGCCGCAGATCGAAGCGCGTGTACGGCGCCAGTCACTCAAAGACCGGATAGCGGCCTGTCAGCGGAGGCGGCGGGGGCGGCGGTGGAGGCGGTGGGGGCGGAGGGCGTGGCGGCGGCGGGGCGAGGCGGCGCGGCAGGACGTAGCTGGCGGCTAATGCGGCGCGCATTAACACTCAGCCCTTTAATTTGATTTTATACGGCCCGCCATAATTAACAGCGAGTTACGAGGCGGCGCGCTCGGCACCAGCCACTCCTGATAATGATTACTAAACGCTTTATGGCGGCCGTTATTGCTTTCCAAATTCACCTGCTTTATGGGTCCCGAGCCACTGCTGCCGCTGCCGCCGCTGCTTGCTCCCCTTGCCCAATGTAACTCCTGGTCGACTCCACCTTCCTCTCCATCACCCCTCCTCACTCTCTCTCTCTCTCTCTCTATCTCTCCCTGTTCCTCTTTCTCTCTGTCTCTCTCTCCCTCTCTCTCTGTGCCTGTCTCTCTGTGACACACAACACAACTAACGCAATACTAGCCGAAGTGGAACGGTATTGTGCTACGGCTTCCGGTTAGACGCAACACCATCATCTCAATGCTGTAATGGTGTCAGTACATGCCTCAAGCCGCGGGCTACGTCAATTCACTGGTCAAACGTGTGTTTGCAGATTTCTGATTTAATTCCTAAGCAGCCGAAATTCATAATAAATATGCGGACATCGTTTATTCGCGATCTCCGAGGAGTGTGTTTTAATCGATATCAGAATAGCCGATTCCAACCGTCTCCAGTTTAAATGATACCGCTTTTGTTGAATATTTTTGCGAACAGTTTCACTGCCTACATTACCAGCCGTTATATCACTGTACTCATATTTTTAAGTGCACACACACACACACACACACACACACACACACACACACACTACATTAGTTATTGCTTGCTGCTCTGTTTCCGTCAATATATACATACACACACACACACACATATATATATATATATATATATATATATATATATATATATATATATATATAGTGTGTGTGTGTTGACGGAAACAAATCGGAACACCAAGCAATAACTAATGTAGAGCAATAAAATTTTTCGAAAATATTTGTTTAGGTGACATATTTAAATGATTAACATTGCGAGTTTGAGAGGTGGCATGTCAATCACTCACTTTCTCTACACTGGCAGACAGATTAATATTCAAATTTTAGATCATGATCTCTGTGCTCCCCAGTACTACTTTTGATATACGTGCTTTATGACTTTTTTACATGAGGAAATTGTGGGCAATATGTTCACATAATTGCACGTGTAGCCTGTAGAGAAACTGTGGAGGTGACGTAGAACAGGGAAAGAAATGGATGGCAGGCTATGAATGTTGTGTCCAGTGTCCTGGCTGTGAGAGTGAATCACGGAAGCAGCGCTCTGTGAATCGTACCTGCAGAGTGACTTGGCGCTATGGCACTCCGCTCTTTCCACTTGGGGTAGGAGCAGGAGGGCGCTGGCTCGCAAAACACAGGTGACAGACCGTCGTGACGGTGGCCATTTGGCGGAAAGTGGGTGGAGGAAGCCATTTAAGAGACACTGCTGTAATCTGAGATTTTGTGTAAGCGGTGGGATGGTCATAAAACTACAGGCATTCTCATGATAAAAGCTGGGACAAATGAACAGAGCAGCTGGTGCACATGTTTAGTGGAAACAAGACAGTTGCTACCCTGAAACCAGGAAGTTGTCAGGTTCTTTTAGGAAGTGGCAGAAACATATATTTCATGGGCACAACTGTCTAGGAAGTTTACCAGTCTTCTTTCAGAAATTGTAAATGGTCGGTCTGGAAATATTAGATCTCTCTACAAATGAAGGACTTTGGTCTCTTTTAGGTAGGGGTTTTTTACCGAACCACGGCCATGCTTACCGCGAGAATGACGGCTCCCTAGTCTAAAATCTTTTTTCAGACAAGAGGGATTTTGATTCACTGATAGGCTCCTCTGAGGATATGCAAAGAAGAGGCTTGCTACCCCAGTGTGGGAGCCCTGGTGCTATGTCTCTTTTGGCTACCAGGCCAGCAGAACAGTCAAGAGGGGATATTCAGTGAATAGGGGATAGTTCGACTGGTTTGTACAATGCGGAGGCGGCTTCGTTTTTGCTAATTTGCACCTGTAGCGAGGCTTGCTGGGAAGTGGTTGTGTTTCTGTACCTTCGTCTTCTGGTCCTCTCCTGGTGGAGAACTTCAGATCTTCCCCCACAGGGTGAGACTTGTGGACTGCGAGTTTTAGTGGACTAATAACCAGTGGCCGTTTCCAACTGTACCGACAGTGGAGCTGCATATTACCTCAGACATATTGTGTGTCTCGAGGATGAACTTACTCGTCCTGAGTCGGCTGTCTGACAGTTCCAGCATGCGCTGTGTCTGTGAGTCAAATTGGTTGGCCAGACCAGCCAAAGGGTGCACCTCACACTGAAATCTGACGGAATTTCAGGGCCCCGATAGAGAAGTTTCCCACGTTGTAATAATCAGAACGCCAGCCCACGTAGTTTGCAAGTTTTTGTGGACGCGTCAGAACACTACAGCTGCCGCAGCGCGCCGCTCACCTGCCACAGAGTGGCGTTTTCTGCTGCCGCCTGAATCAAGACGAAAGGGTATTACTGCACCGGCCTAAGTTTTTAAATGATAGCCGGCCGCGGTGGCCGTGCGGTTCTAGGCGCTCCAGTCCGGAGCCGCGCTGCTGCTACGGTCGCAGGTTCGAATCCTGCCTCGGGCATGGATGTGTGTGATGTCCTTAGGTTGGTTAGGTTTAATTAGTTCTAAGTTCTAGGGGACTGATGACCATAGCAGTTGAGTCCCATAGGGCTCAGAGCCATTTTTGTTAAATGATATTCACAGCTCCCTGTTCTCCCTTAACCACAGTTTGCGGTGCACTGAGTCGTAGTTGATTCCATTAGAATAGAACTGGGCCTCACAGTGGATTCGTGTAGACAAAGTCAGATTGCGTTGTAGGAGCGATTAATTCAAGGCGGAATTTATACAGTTTCCACTCCAATAAATGCTTTGCCAATCAAAAACAATCCCTTTTACCGGTTTATGTTTGTCTTTTTTTTTTGTAAGACTTATCAGCTAGATTTTAATTGTAGAAGGATGAATAAAAACTTGTCATTATTTTTGCATGTATACCTTTCCAACCATTCAGTTTTTATTTTATTGTGCTGATACATGGATACACCAGAAATTCAAAATTCTGTCGTATTAAATCAGTTAATTTGATTATTAATTTGAGTTCTGAATGTGGCGGAGGACATAGGTAACTTCACTAATTTCATTTACAAAAATTAAGTGTGTATCTCACGATTTGAAGATTGTTGAGAAGATAATACTTTTCTTTATGTAAAAATAATAACAATTACTACGAGGGTCACTCCAAAACAAATGCACACTATTTTTTTAAAAATACAGTTTTCATTCTGCATGTGCTAAAGTTACAATGTATAGATACATCCTTCCCACTTGTTTTTAAACTTACTTCAACCTGTTCCCATGAGCAGCCCCGTCACAGCATGTCTTCAAGGTGGCTGCTACACTTCACGTTCGTCAGAAGCAACGTGCTGTCATAGAATTCCTGTGCTGTGAAAACGAGACAGTGCGAAACAGCCACAAAAGGTTGAAAAAGGTGTATGGAGATGCTGCTGTCGATCGCAGTACAGTTAGCTGGTGGGCAAGCAGTTTACATGATGAAAGTGGGCACGGCAATATTGAGGATTGTCCTCGCAGCGGCAGGCCTCGTGCTGCACACACTCAAGACAATGTACAGAGAGTTAACGAATTGGTGACTGCTGACAGACGCATCACAGTGAACGAATTGTCATGCTACGTTGGGATAGGGTAAGCAACCGTTTGCAGAATACTGAAAGTGTTGGCGTTGAAAAAGGTTTGTGCCAGGTGGTTTCCCAGGATGTTGACAATGGCTCACAAAGAAATAAGGAAAACGGTATGCAGCGAACTTTTGGAACAGTACGAGAATGGTAGAGATGAATTTCTTGAAAGAATTGTGACAGGCGATCAAACATTGCTCCATCATTTTTCACCAGAGACGAAGAGGCAATCAATGGAGTGGCATCATGCAAATTCACCCAAGAAAAAGAATTCAAACCCAACCTTCTCCTGGAAAAGTTACGGCTACGTTGTTTTCCGATTCCGAAGGACTCTTGCTTGTGGACATCATGCCAAGTGGAACCACCATAAGTTCCGACGTATATGTGACGACACTGAAGACACTTCAAGCTCGACTGAGCCGTGTTAGACCACATCGGCAAAAGCAGCATGTTTTGCTGTTGCACGACAATGCACGGCCACATGTTAGTCAAAAAACCATGGAAGCGATCACAAAACTCGGATGGACAACACTGAAACACCCGCCTTACAGTCCTGACCTGGCTCCCTGTGACTATCATCTCTTTGGGAAACTGAAAGACTCTCTTCTTGGAACAAGGTTTGGTCCAGAATTTTACCGTGCCGGTATACAGGCGCTGCTTCCAAGATGGCGTAAGGCAGTTGAGAGGGATGGAAATTATGTGGAGACATGAAAATATTGTCCCTAAGGGATGTATCTACACACTGTAAAACATTCAAGCATGTAGAATAAAAAATGGATTTAAAACAAAATAGTGTGCATTTCTTTTGGAGTGACCCTCGTATCACCAGGACATATATTTATGATTAGCTCAAGCTACCGCTGGCAAGATCGCAGATTAATGTAAGTGCGAGATAAACCATTGCAAATGTGAAATTCTGGTACATAATAACCGGTGTAACGGCCAGAATGTTGAATGCAAGCATGCAGACGTGTTGTACTGATGCCGGATGTCAGGTTGTGGGATGGAGTTCCATGCCTGTTACACTTGGTCCGTCAATACAGAGACGGGTAATGCTGGTCGTGGATGACGCTGGAAATGTCATCCGATGGTAACCTAAATGGGCACGATTGGAGACAGATCTGGTGATCGATCAGGCGGAGGGAGCGTGCCGACAGTCTGCAGAGGATGCTGAATTACAACGGCTGTATGTGTGCAAGCGTTATCCTGTCGGTGAACTTCCACTGGAATGCTGTTCATGAATGGCAGCACAACAGGTCGAATCACCAGACTGATATACAATTTTACAATCAGGGCGCGGACGTAAGTTTTGTACCTATTTGAGAAACATCGCTCGATACTGACAGTTTTAAAAAGTTGAGCGTCATTATTTAAATCTCTGTGTAAAATAATCGAAATGATTTCAGATAATTTAAACGCTGCAGTACCTTATTGAAAACAATCTGGCGGACTCCCCTTCCGTCTTCACCTTTCCCTCCCCCTCCCCCTCCCCCTTCCCTCTCCCTCTCACTCTCCCTCCCCCTCTCCCTTCTCTCTCTCTCTCTCTCTCTCTCTCTCTATCTCTCTCTCTCTCTCTCTCTCTCTCTCTCTGATCCTGTCTCTGCGTGACACACAATACTAGCCGACACAGAACAGTATTGTGCTACGGCTCCCGTCAGACGCAACACCACGATCTCAATGCAATAATGCTTTCAATACACGCATTATGTTGCGCACAACGTCACGTCACTGTCCAAACACGTCTGTGCAAATTTCTGATTTAATTCCCAGGCAAAAAGAACCGAAATTCATCCAAAAATATTTGGACATCGTTTTAGTTGATATCATCGACAAATGTGCTCTAATCGAAATCAGAATCGCCCTTTACAACCGTCCTGAGTGTAAATGGTACCACTTATGTTAGATATTTTGTGAAAAGTTCCAACGCCTTAATTAACAAGCGATATATCACTTTACTCGTACGTTCGACTGCTTCGAACTTCATTGAAAGAAGTGTATCATTTCATTTAAGAAAACCACACTTGTTAGATATTGCGGTTTATACGAGAGTTAGGAGAGTATTTATATGCTATCACTCGTTGAAAATAACATTTCGGTATCCCGTAACATTCACAAAAAAATTGGATGTTAAATATTACGCTTTTATGCAGGTAGAACCAAAATCCTCGCACTCGAAAGCCGCAGCGACTTTCCTTGCATACTAGTAACATAAAAATGTTAGTAAAGAAACATTTCATCCCTTCATGTTTTCCTTGTTGTCCTGTGCGAAACCTCCGACGCTTCTTGTCAATGTCGGCCGTAGCTGTGCTTCTACAGTTGGACCTGACTGGTGTGATTCAAGTAGCAGCTACCTTCTCAGGGCTCAGTGCTAATTAATGAAGTTTTGGGTAACGCTATCTGGTGTAAAGGGCTCCAAGCAATGACTCAAACCAATGATTTGTAAACTATCCCCTTTGTAGACTCATTACATTTCCCCAGTATTCTACCAATAAATCGAAGTCTGCTAGCTGCTTCTTTACCCACGACTGAGCCTCGTCTCTGCTAAGTGTTACACCTAGATATTTCCATGACTTTACCTATTCCAACTATGACTCACCGTTGTTATATTTGTAGCATACTTTTTTGTGTTAAGTATACAATTTCACGTTTCTTAACATTTGATGTAAGTTACTAATCTCTGTTGAATATTTGTGCAGCGTAGTTAATACTGTACATCTCTACAGATAACTGCATGATCTGCCAAAAGCCTGATTTTATCACTGTCGGCAAGGCTATTAATATACGACATGAACAATTAGGGAACCAACACGCTTTCCCGTAGCACACCCGTAGTTACTTCTACATCTGTCGATGCTCTCTATCCAAGATCGCTTGCAGCATCCTCCCTAACAAAAAATCACAAATTCAATCACAAATTCCGTTAGATACCGCAAACTATCGTACTTTTTATAGTAAATGTAGGTGTGATACTGAATCAAATGCTTTTCGGAAATCAAGAAATACTGCATATACGAGGGTTGTCCAGAAAGTAAGTTCCGATCGGTCGTGAAATGGAAACCACTGGGAAAATTCGGTAAAGCTTTGCACAGATGTGTTGGGCAACGACTCTAGTATGCCCGTAGATTATGTCCCATCGGTCTTTTCAGTTTTGAGTGAACAGTGAGGACGTAAAGATGCGTAGGGGATAGCGTCTTCCGCCAAGTATGAGGGTCTGGTTAGAGATTTCGTCTGTGTCATGCAACTGTCGAGCAGTTCCTTCTTCATGCCAATTCTCGGCCGCGCACTGCAGGGGCAATGAAGACGCTCTGCAGCGTTTCCGATGAGAAGTGTTTGATCACCCACAATACAGTCCGCAATTGGCTCCCCCTAAATCTCAACTCTACTCACAAGAACCGCTGGCTATGAAGACAAAATTTTTCCACAGACAACGAGCTGTAGACCAGTGCAGATAACTGGCCGAAAGCACAGGCGGCTACTTTCTATGACGAGGATATTGGAAAGCTGATACAACACTACGACAACACTCGAAGTTGGAGCGGCGACTATGTAGAGAAGTAGGTGGAAGGTGTACCAAACTGTTGCAAGTAAAACGTTTCTGGTTTCCATTTCGTGACCGATCGGAATTTACTTTCTGGACAACCCTCGTATCTGACTGCCTTGATCAACGGATTTCAGAATTTCATATGAGAGAAAAGTGTGAGCTGTGTTTCGCATGATCGGTGTTTTGGAAATCCGTGCCGGTTGGCATGGAGGAGGTGAGAGAGAGAGTTGCGCCGACAGTGGTGCATCCGACGGCGACACTGTACACAGGAGTGTCATCACATCTTTTCAGACCAGTCTCCTTTGTACATGCAGCATAATGGTGGACTAGACATGCCTGGAGGTTGCGAGAAGAAGGAACAGTGCCATATTGAGTTCGTCATCGTCGTATGGATGCAGTACCTGACCTAATGACAATGGGTGCCGTTGATTACACTACACAGTTTAGACGCCAGCCCCTACATTTCTGTCGTGTTAAGGTTAGTGTCTGTGCCTTATCTTCGAGGCCTCCATGACGTTTCATTTCAATAAGATAACACAAGATAGCTTGTTGATCCACCTCGATACTCCGATCGTTGACTTGGTCAGCAAGTTTTCCAGATTTTTTACTCACTAAAAAAATCTTGTCCATGGGCTTCCGTTAGATTGGCAAGCCTCCACTCGGCAGCCACCAAAACTGATGAACCCCAGCTCAGCGTATAAGCAGCATGCGATGGTGCACCCGTACCTGTCATCAAAGTACAGTTCTGCTCGATGTTCATCCGAATTAGAAACGTTGTTGCTGTAACAGATAGTAGCTCCATTTAATACATTTCACATTCTTTTTAACCTCAGTTCACCTAAGAATTCATTCCTGCTGTATTTTAAATGCACAATAAGTAAAATTTCATTATTTAATATTCTTCCAGTTGTTGCAATTTTACTGGTCGTTAGTGTGTTTCCTATCTGAAGACGTAATACCACATGTACGCTGATTAACTCAAGTTGTGTAAGTTGTACATATCTAAATGCAAAACCAATAAGCTTGGAGTCAGCTGTCGAGAATCTCAATACTTACCTGTGTGCACTGTCAAAATGGGCGCGGGATATAGGTTAAAGCTCAACCCATCCAAACCCAACTTGTACTGGTTGGTCCTTCGCCCGAAATATCGGAAGTCCCTACCATCTTTAACCCTAAATAAGATAAATATCAACTTCTCTCCACCAACAAATAGTCTAGGAGTAATAATAGATGAAAATCTGAATTGGACTCAGCACGTTATTGTAGTGTACAAAGAGTCATCAACATATCTCCATGCTCTACAAAAAGCTCTTCCTTCTTGAGCTGAAAAAGAAACATGTGCAAACAGTTCCACTTTCAATTATTGACTACAGCCATGTTATCCTGCAAAAGCCTTTCTCAGGAAAGCTCAAGATGCTTGTAACTGGTTATGAATGTGTTCGTTATATCTGTGATGTTCGGCTCTTTGATCATATTTCACCATCATATGCACACATACCCTGGCTTCGTACAGACAGGCGCAGAGATTTCCATACCCTCTGTCTTCTCTACTGTCTTATCAACGTACGCTGTCCCTTTTATCTCTCATCGAACTTGACGCTCTTGTCTGAACAACTTTGTAGAAAGACTCATTCCCATCTCAGCAAAATCCTTTCTGTCCCACTCCATCGTTCAATCACTTCCTCGAAGTCCTTCTTAGTAGCAAGAAACCGCCTCTGGAATAATCCCCCACATTATATTACAGAACTGAATAAAATCTCCAGCTTCAGAAGACAGTTAATGATTTACCTACTAAAGCAACGTTAATGATTACCATTGTCCCACTAAGCACTCGTTACCCTGTACATCCTTCTTTCCAACCAGATATTCCTCAGTTCCCAGTATTCTTAGCCGGTGCAGTTCTTTCCCGAGAACTTGCTATATCAGAAAACATCTATCTCCCACAAATATGAAAAAAATTCGTACCTGCCACCATCATTATTAATATAAATAGTGGCAGCAGCAGCTGTAGTAGAAATACTGCCAGTATTAACTTTATTAGTTCATGTCTCTATTTGTCCATCTTTTCACAGACGGTTGCGGGACCTCGGCTGTTCAGTGCATAATGTCAAATCAAACACCTTTCAGCCGTCTAAATTGTTATTTTATTCGGCTACCAGATTCGGCGATATATTACGCCGTTGCATGGGGGCTTAATCAAATAAAATGCAAATATTTTTAGTAGCTGTAAGTCCGATTACGCTGTTTCGTAAACGGTTGGCCCTGACTAGTATTATTACGCTATCTGACTGCAAAGAACAACAACAAAGAATGAAATGAAAATTTTCGTTAACACAATTAATTAATTAAGTCCCCAGCAACTATGAAACCTACGAAATCAAAGCACAAGTATAACTGTTCTGTATGTGGAAGTATGACTCAACGCACATCTGGCACGGTTCTTCTTCAACAAGACAAGAATTTTTAAATACCAATTTTACTGACGTGATAAAAGAAAATTAGAAATACTATAATTGCGTAAGGAAAGCAGAATTAAACTCTAATACAAGAACACACGCCAGATGCTTTGTTGACTGAACCTGTAATGACGCATTATTTAGGACACTGAAATAATGAGAAAAAAAAAAGAAAAGTAGTTTGTTACCTTAATTTATATTGATGAAAAGCACTCTAAACATTACAATCTCTCCACACCGACTCGCTACTACCACATCTCAACCAGAACTCTCCAATATCACATCTCAGCAAGCACTACCTACAAACACTCTCTGCTACGAGTTCTTAACAAGTACTGACTGCTACGAGTTCTTAACAGGCACTGACTACTACGAGCTCTCCCCAAGCACTGTGTAGGCGGCTTAATAATACTCTTTGGCGCAATCTCTGGCGCAGTGGCTCAGTGTAGCCACCTTTCATATGCCCCTCCTCCACAGGCCAGAATTTGATGGTATTTTTGCCAGCATTGGTGGTGAAAATACCACCAAATTCGTCCACAAAAATACAGACAAAAATAAAAGATAATATTAATACCTAAATATCACATAATTAGTTAAAATTTTGGCTTTGCACTGACCTTTCAATAACCTAATATATAAAATACAGTAGGCAATACAAATTCTTTCATACATGTGGCTTTGCATAATAGTTTACACAATACACAAAAAATCAGTTTATACAGATGTTCACATAAAATGCTTTCAATGATTAGTTCCAGTAGTAGCACCCAGCGATGGTCAACAGGTGCAAACACCAACAAGTGACATCATTTTAGTAAAAGCAGTTTCATCAGTGGCACCCAGTAAAGTTGAGCAGGTACACACAGCAACAAGTCACATTATTTCAGTAATGTTATATCCTAGCCAGTAATGCCACCCGAGCCCGCTGCCAAAAGGTTGGCAGCATCAAAGTCCGGACGCCGTCCGCATAAGCAGCGCCAGCGAGACAGGAAATCGCCGCAAGTCTGCGCGCGCCACCGCTGGCTTCTGGTTTCTTAAGCGCTGGAGTCGCGAGCGCTAGGACAGTTCTGTATTCGCCGCTCAGTTGTATACTCGCCACCGAATTGTGTATTTGCTAGTCAGTTGTGTGTTCATCGCAGCAGAGTTGTTGTTTGTCGTCAGCCGACGCTGACCTAGCCGCTCCGACTCGAACTAGACAGACTACTGTGTTTCTGTATCTTCGTTAATAAAGATAAGTACCGACTTTTATTTAATCAGAGTGTTTGGGTTTTCATCTTTCTGTTCACTGTTCCAGCGGACCGGTCGGCCTGCTATTAAAAGTGTGGCGGTGACTTCGTAAGCCGTTTCTACAGCGAATTGTTTGTCGCTACGAACACCGCCACAAAACTGGCGACGAGGACTTCCGAACTCGTGTGCAGGGCTGGTTCAACTTGTTTCTGGTTATACTAATTATAGCGATAAAATTTTGGGGGCTGGTTTAATTTGTGTTCACTATGTCTGCCGAATTACAACAGTTGATCTTGTTACAGAGTCAGCAAATACAAAGTCTGGTGGAAGCAATCGCCAAACAAGCGGCTAATCCTCCAACACAACAGGAACAAGCACAGGCAGCACCACCTTTCCGTGCTTTTGATGCACCAAGAGAAGAATGGCGAGAATATTTCGCGCAGTTGCAGGCGCACATGACAGTCTACAAAATCACAGGCACTGAGCGGCAGCTTTATTTAATTTTCCACTGCAGGCGTGGAAGTCTATCGACTACTTTGTAAGTTGTTCCCGGAATCCCAGCCAGAAGCTTTAGACTATGACGTTGTTGTTAACAAGCTTGCTGAGTATTTCGAGTCGCGAGTTCATGTGGCAGCAGCCAGATTCAAGTTCTTCAGATTAAAGAAACTGCCACATCAATCTAATAAACAGTGGTTAACAGATTTACGGGGCCTCACCCGTCAGTGCCGATTTAATTGTGTGTGTGGAGCTTCCTATAGTGATGTCATGTTACGAGACGCTATTACTCAAAACATTGCAGATTCTCGTATTCGTGCTGCTATCTTAAAGTTGCCTGACCCGTCATTAGAGACTGTGATGAACATCATTGAAGCCCAAGATACTTTTGACTATGCTGAGTGTGAGTTAGATCAGCCATGTATTTCTCAAATTGCCTGTGCTAAGCAAGTTATGTCACGCCCGCGGCCCCACCGGCAGAGTCAGACTGTAAACACTAGCCGGCCGCGTCATGTTAAACCCATTCGTCAGCCGCGTGTGCAAAATGATAGAGTTAAGTCTTGCCCTAAGTGTGTTCTTGCTCATCCTCGTGAACGTTGCCCGTTAAGAAACGCGGTTTGTCACTTTTGTCAAAGGAAAGGACACATCCAGACTGTTTGTTTGCGTAAACGCAAGAACAATTCTAGTGCTGCCCAGCCCATGGATATTCATGTTCTTCAAAGCCAGCCCGCCCAGAAGGTCGCGTTTAAAGACTCTTCCACGGTTCGTGTGGGTAATAAACTTGTTCGCAATAAGCCACCCACCCAGCCCTCTGCTATGCGACCCAAGCGTAATTCAAACGCTGTAAAAAGTAATGTACAGACTGCAAGTGAAGCGGGAGTTGTTGTTCCACCCGCCCAACCCACGAGTTGTCGTAAGCAGCGAACACCTAAACGCGCTGATTTTGTGTCTTCCGCCTCCACTGCACCGATCCAGAGACAGTGTAATAAACTATTTGTGAAGCTACGCATCCAGGATAAGACCTTCAATTTTCAATTAGACACTGGCGCGTCTGTGACTCTCATAAATAGTGCTACGTATGCGGCTATCGGCCGCCCTAAACTTTCAGCGGCAAAACATTCTTTGGCTACTTATAGTGGAGAACAAATTCCTGTGTTAGGTGTATGTAGCGTGCCAGCCACATTCCGTGGCAATACAAAAACAGTTTCATTCACAGTGCTCCGCGCTACAGACAGTGTAAACATTTTCGGATTAGACTGTTTTGACTTGTTTGGCCTGTCTATCCAAGACAATGTGTTGCACATTAATTCTGTTGTTGTTCCTCAAGACAGCATAACCGATTTGTGTAAACAATACAGTGACATATTTAAAGACGAACTAGGTTGTGCTGCGAACTTTGCCGCTCATATTACGTTAAAAGATAATGCTCAGCCTCGATTTTTTCGTGCTCGTCCAGTGCCTCACGCCCTCCGGGCACCTGTAGCAGATGAACTTCGTCGTTGGCAAAACAACGGTGTTATTCAACCCGTTTCAGCGAGCCAGTGGGCTTCTCCCTTAGTTATTATAAAGAAACCGTCTGGCAAGTTACGTTTGTGTGCTGATTTTAAGTCGACAGTTAATCCTCAGACTGTCATTGATTCTTTTCCTTTGCCTAGACCGGACAAGCTGATGGATAAGTTAGGGGAAGCTCGTTTCTTTTCCAAAATTGATCTCCGTGAAGCATATTTGCAATTGCCCCTCGACGAGCAATCACAACAGTATTTTGTCATAAACACTTCGTTGGGGTTGTTCCGTTTTCTGCGTTTGCCTTTTGGTTGTGCGTCAGCTCCAGCTGTTTTTCAGCGTTTTTTGTCACAACTTCTGGCTAATGTGCCATCGTGTTGCAACTATTTAGACGATATTGTTGTGTCCGGTCGGACGCCTGCTGAACATTTCCGTAATTTGGAGTGTTTGTTTAAAGTGTTGTCTCAGGCAGGCCTACGTTGCAACATCGATAAATGTTCATTTTTCCTTACGGAGATGGAGTATCTGGGACATGTTATTAATGCTCAAGGCATTCATCCCTACCAGTCACATTTAGCAGCTATTCGTGATTTGCCCGCCCCTCGCAATCTGCAGGAATTGCAAGCAGTTCTTGGCAAATTGACATATTATATTAGGTTTATACCTAATGCATCACAGATTGCTGCACCGTTGCATCGTCTCCGCCGTAAGAATGTTCCGTTTGTGTGGTCAGCTGATTGCCAATCAGCCTTTCAGCAGCTTAAAGAGGCTTTATTGAATGATCGTTGTCTGGTCCATTACGACCCTAACAAGCCCCTGGTGTTAGCTTGTGATGCCTCTTCTTTCGGCCTCGGTGCTGTGTTGTCTCACCGAGTCGGTAACACCGAACGTCCTATTGCGTTCGCATCTAAGTTGCTAAACAAAGCTCAGTGTAATTATAGCCAATTGGACAAGGAAGCGTTGGCTATTGTGTTCGGTGTCACAAAATTCCATCACTACCTCTATGGTCGACCATTCTATTTAGTAACAGATCACAAGCCCCTGACGTCACTGTTTCATCCGTCTAAACCACTTCCTCAGCGGACAGCTCAGAGACTACAACGTTGGGCTCTTTTGTTATCACAATACCAGTATGAGATACTGTATCGCCCTACAGCTCAGCATGCAAACGCTGACGCGCTTTCTAGATTGCCGATTGCTGCGGATGATGTCTTCGATTCCTCTGACGACTCTTGCCATCAGATTGACGCCGATGAGCATCAATCCCTCCGGGATTTTCCGATTGATTATCGTCAGGTGGCACGTGAGACAGCTACGGATCCTCATCTGAGTTTACTATTACGTTTTGTTCAACGTGGTTGGCCGTCCAAGGCAAAGGACATATCGGATCCTGTGGTTCGTCGCTATTATCTGCAACGTCATCTGTTGTCTGTTTCGCACGGAGTTTTGCTGTTACCCACCGAGAATGACCAGCTTCGTGTAGTGGTTCCCCAAGTGCTCCAATCCAAGGTCCTCGACTTGTTGCATCAAGGTCATTGGGGAGTGGTCCGCACCAAGCAGCTTGCCCGCCGTCATTGTACATGGATCGGCATTGATAAGCAGATTACGCAGATGTCTACAGATTGTTCGACGTGTGCCGAACACCAAGCTGCTCCGCCTCAACGCTATTTTGAGTGGGCACGCCCTGCCGGTCCCTGGCAGCGAGTACATATTGATTTCGCTGGTCCATATTGGAATTCTCGTTGGCTCACCGTGATTGATGCATTTAGTAATTTTCCGTTTGTTGTGCCCATGCAGTCTACAACGTCTGCACAAACTATACAGGCGTTGACTTCAATTTTTTGTATTGAGGGTCTTCCAGAAGTTTTAGTGTCTGCCAATGGTCCACAATTTACCTCTGCTGAATTTGAAAGTTTTTGTTCTGCCAATGGCATTCGCCATGTTCTTACTCCGCCGTTCCACCCTCAATCGAATGGTGCAGCGGAACGTTTTGTACGTACATTCAAGGATCATATGGACCGCCTTCGTGCTACGCACTCTCGTCAGCAGGCCCTCATCACGTTCCTGTCGTCGTACCGGACCACGCCACGCGACGGCCCTTCGCCTGCGGAGCTTCTCCACGGCCGTCGTCATCGCACCCTACTACGGTTGTTGCACCCCCCGGATCGAC
The DNA here is from genome assembly GCF_023864345.2 of Schistocerca serialis cubense. Taxonomy (NCBI): domain Eukaryota; kingdom Metazoa; phylum Arthropoda; class Insecta; order Orthoptera; family Acrididae; genus Schistocerca; species Schistocerca serialis. The sequence continues at coordinate 338,820,062 of NC_064642.1, forward strand.
CCGCCGCTTCTGAGCATCGCACGCGTTTTCAGCGCAACGACGCCGTTTTTTTCAGAGTTTATCCCGGTCGCCGTCGTTGGGAACGTGGTACCGTGATAAGTGTCCAGGGTCGCGGTTTTTATACTGTTCAAGGTGCTACTGGGGTGCACAGGAGGCATCAGAACCAGTTGCGCCGCGCTGGCCGCCCGGATTCTGCCGCTCGTTCTTTGTCCACAGATTTGGTCCGCGGCGGGTTCCAGCCGCGCCTTCCGACTTCGCTGCCGCCCCCAGGGCAGCAGCAGCAGCCGTCGCCGCTACCACGCCGACAGCCCGTCCCGTTGATGCCTCCCGCGCAGCTTCATCCGGGAGCGCCCCAGGTGGTCGTTCCGGCGCCTGCGGTCCCTCTTCTGTCGCCACCGCCTTCGGAGCTGATGGACGTCGACCCCTCAGCCGGGCCGCCTTCCCAAGCGGTGGCTGTGCAGCCTGTCCTGCAGCCGCTTTCCTTGGGCACCCCCAAGGAGTCTGACACCGCAGCGCCTTGTCCGGCGCCCACTCAGCAGCCGTCGACGCAGCGTCAGGAGACGCTGCCTCTCTTCGTGGGTTCCGACGCCCCGTCGCGTCCAGTACCAGAAGCTGCGCCCGTGGTCACAGGCGTGCACCCTGACCTCGGTTTTCAGTCGGTGTTTCCCGAGGCCCCGCGCAGCCAATGCTGGGGTGCGGACCGGGGACTGCCACCGACAACAGTCTCCGCCCGTCTCTTCTGCTACGCCTGCGGCCAGACCCCTCCCCCGCCGTCGACGCTCGCCACGTCATTATTCAACGACGGTGCGGCGATTTGGGGGGGAGGAGTGTTATATCCTAGCCAGTAATGCCACCCGAGCCCGCTGCCAAAAGGTTGGCAGCATCAAAGTCCGGACGCCGTCCGCATAAGCAGCGCCAGCGAGACAGGAAATCGCCGCAAGTCTGCGCGCGCCACCGCTGGCTTCTGGTTTCTTAAGCGCTGGAGTCGCGAGCGCTAGGACAGTTCTGTATTCGCCGCTCAGTTGTATACTCGCCACCGAATTGTGTATTTGCTAGTCAGTTGTGTGTTCATCGCAGCAGAGTTGTTGTTTGTCGTCAGCCGACGCTGACCTAGCCGCTCCGACTCGAACTAGACAGATCTCTGTAGACACGGAGATCACTACGGTGTTTCTGTATCTTAGTTAATAAAGATACGTACCGGCTTTTATTTAATCAGAGTGTTTGGGTTTTCATCTTTCTGTTCACTGTTCCAGTGGACCGGTCGGCCCGCTATTAAAAGTGTGGCGGTGACTTCGTAAGCCGTTTCTACAGCGAATTGTTTGTCGCTACGAACACCGCCACAAAAAGTAAAAAGCAGTCCATCAGTGGCACCCAGTAGTGTTGAGCAGGTACACACAGCAACAGGTGACATTATTTCAGTAGAAGCAGTTCATCAGTGGCACCCAGTAGTGTTGAGCAGGTACACACAGCAACAAGTCACATTATTTCAGTAAAAAAAACAGTCCATCAGTGGCACCCAGTAATGTTGAGCAGGTACACACAGCAACAAGTGACATTATTTCAGTAGAAGCAGTTCATCAGTGGCACCCAGTAAAGTTGAGCAGGTACACACAGCAACAAGTGACATTATTTCAGTAGAAGCAGTTCATCAGTGGCACCCAGTAATGTTGAACAGGTACACACAGCAACAAGTGACATTATTTCAGTATAAGCAGTTCCATTAGTGGCACCCAGCATGTTGAACAGGTGCAGACACCAACAAGTGACATCATTTCAGTAGAATCAGTCCAGTAGTGGCACCTAGCAATGTTGAACAGGTGCAGACACCAACAAGTGACTTCATTTCAGTAGAAGCAGTTCCATTAGTGGCACCCAGTAATGTTGAGTAGGTGCAGATAGCAAGAAGTAACATCATTTCAGTAGAAACAGTTCTAACAGTGGCACCCAGCAATGTTGAGTAGGTGCAGACAGCAAGAAGTAACATCATTTCAATAGAAACAGTTCCAACAGTGGCACCCAGCAATGGTCAACAGGTGCAGACACCAACAAGTGACATCATTTCCATAGAAGTAGCTCCATCAGTTGCACCCAGCAATGTTGAACAGGTGCAGACACCAACAAGTGGCATTATTTCAGTAGCAGTTCCATCTGTGGCACCCAGCAATGTTGAGTAGGTGCAGATGGCAAGAAGTAACATCATTTCAGTAGAAACAGTTCTAACAGTGGCACCCAGCAATGTTGAGTAGGTGCAGACACCGACAAGTGACATCATTTCAGCAGAAGCAGTCCATCAGTTGCACCTATCAATGATGAGCAGGTCCAGAGAGCAGTCCATAATATTCACTATCACTGATCACACTGTTCATCAGAGTTTATTAGCAGAAATTAAACATGTCCTAGTGGCACCAATCATGTAGAAAAAGTACAAGTAACAGTCCATAATATTTACTATCACTGATCACACAGTTCATCAGCAGAAATTAATCATTCCTAAGTGGCACCCATTATGTTGAAAAGTGCAGGTAACAGTTCATAATATTCACCATCACTAATCAGACAGTTCAAGCATGAACAATAGTTTGAATACACATACAAATGCTTTTACAATGCTCTTACACTAAACATACAAATTCTAATAAACACACAAATGATGTCAGATAATTGTCACATTAACTATTACAAATACACAAATATCAGTAAACCTGTAATATTTATGGGTGTCAGTGCAAGCCATTACAAACAAATAAAATAATATTTAGGAAATAGGTGGGTAGGATTAGGAAAGGAAAACACACAAAACACACTCACTCATCTTTCATTCACATTGAGTACTACTGTGTAATTGAATAGTGTTAACTGTGTAAATGCAATTCTGTCAAAATTTGATGTTCATCATGTGAATCAAGTAGTAGTGGCAGCAATGTATAACAGTCAATAATAGTTGATTCAACGTCATAGTCATCATGTCAAGACCAATGTTTACCAAGCCAGATCAAAATGTACGGTTGCTGAACAACTGTCAGTGAGCCAAGATATGCAATTACTTCCTCTCTCCAAAAAAAGTATATACTGCTTAGTGATTTAACAAAGTGTGTGTAGACAATCTTCCTTCCACTTTAGTGTTCTAGTCTGCTATCTTCATCCTCCTTGTTCCATAAGACCAACAAAAAAAATATGCACCTCACTTACTTTATCACTTATCCACCAAAACTCCAATAATCATCAGCATCACATAATCTCAATACTTCAATAATACCTCTTACGTCGATACATATAAACCTTATCATTAATAGCATTTACCTTACCTCTTGTCCACCAAAACTCCAATAATCATCAACTACACACAATCTCAATAATACCTCAATAATATCTCTTCAATACGTCGATACATATAAACCTTATTACCAATATCATTTCACTTCCATAACAACTCTTTCCTCTAGTCAGTCTCCTCGAACAAGTACAGATAAAATCCTAATGCAAACCTCATCATCCCATACAATCCGAACACACACTGTCAACACACAACCTCTGTGCAATCCATCTGACCCAAATCTTCTACTCATTATGAATTACAAACAAAAGAAATGCATACATGACCTCTAACAGACTTAGTTCGAATAACTCTCAGTAATTAAGTACGATTACAGAGTGTGAATGATCATAATATTTCACAGTGTGTACACCACTTCAAGTATCATGGCAAACAGAAGCAAACATGTGGAGTATTTCTTGTGTCAAGTGTCACTTCCTATTTCAATTGCTCACGAAAAATGCAGTGTAATGACTGTCAATGGTCTAAACCTAGTTTTGGTATGTCATGTCGTTAGCTTCCTTCCTATTAGGATAATTTTATACAGCTTCCATAAAACCTCAGCTCATGTGACTTCTATGAAGTTTCTTGTACTAATGTCGTTCATCGAATTATAGCAGTTCATTTTCTTATCTTAAAAATATAAGGCACTGAGCGTAAGCAAAACATGCAATAGCGAGTAAATATACCAGTAGAGAAAAGAATGTCAAAAAGTGGATGCAGCACAATTCTTACAACGAGGCTCTGCCAAGCGAACAATCTATAATTAATGCAATAGTGTGACCTAAACTCTATGTTTATACACAGTATATCAGCATTTCTATATACCAAATTAAAGAGTAGTTATGACAACAACAGATATGTATTAATATGCAATCCATACGCATAGCAGCGAACAGGTCATTAGCATCATATCAGCATAAGCAAATAAGTGTTCATATGTAATCTTAATAAGTAAACATGAAGGCGCAAGCAGATAAATCACAAAGTATAACTTACATACCTAACCATATCAGCACAATAAATCAGGTGACAATTATAATTTTAATAAATAAGCACAGCAGGTACATAATTAAAAAATATGACATCAGTGAAAAAGCAGTGCAGCCAAGCGATGCATAATATACACAAGTTACAACCCAGTTCATTAAAAATCATTGTCAAAATCAGTTAACGTACGCAAGCACGTCGCTTCACAAGTAAATTCATAGAACATGAAATTTAGCACAAAGTGTGAATCACGTAATCGCGAGCAGCAAATTACGTCTAAAGTACGCACCTAAGTGGAAATATGTTACCTGAAAAATGAACTCAGTTAATAGTTACCTTTTTTAGTTTATTAGTTTCTTCTTCGAAATTACATTCTTCCTGAAGTTTTCTCGATAGCAAGTCGTCTTAACGTCGGACACGCACAGAATTTACCTGAAGTTCTTAAATATTTTATAGAACCGTATCCTGAAAAATACTGAATGTTAATAACATAATTCATCAAGTCACTATAGCTTTATACTGAATTTAATCGGAGAAATTAAACTGTGTATTTGTTTACGGCTGTCAGTGTATTCGCACTGAGCGCTCGATCAGCTGTAGGCGCGTGACGTAGGAAGCAATTGTTCGCGGTCAACGACTGCCACGTTTTGTAGTAGGAACAGCATAATTACGAATAGCGTCTAATTTCTCTGGATCAGGAAGAATACCTTCTGTGGAAATAATGTGACCGAGAAATTTCACCTGAGAACGACCAAATTCAGATTTTTCTAAGTTCACTGTAACGCCAACTCTTGCAAGAATACGTAATAATGAATCCAAAATTTTGTTGTGCTCACTCCAAGAACGTTAAGCAATAAGAATGTCGTCAACATACGAAGTAATATTGTCACGAAGATAAACAGGTAAAAATTCATTTAAACTACGAATGAATGCTGCTGAAGGTAAAGTCCAAACGGTAATTTACGAAATCACTTTTAGGTAAAATAGTCATATCAGGTTATTGTTTACTACTGTCTAGATAGATTGATAGTCGAAGAGTTGTTTTGACAGATGCAAAGAATAGTAAAAGAGTAGGCAGCGGTGCAGAAAACTAAAAGGGAAATAGCACCACTACAGCTCGGGGCCCTATGCACGTTACGGCACATATTCACTTAGAGTAGTGAATCCCCTGAGGACTTCAATAGCCGCACATAATCTCCAGTTTGTGACTTAGTGGCAAATTTGGCGGAAGTGCGTACATAAATTGATCTAACCATGAACATGGATGTATGTCATTCTTAGAATTGCGGAAGATCTTAAATTTCCGAACAGTCAAAAAATGTTTATAGTCGAAGTTTTCGCCTTGTGGCGACAAAGACCTACCGCGTCTGTCCCTGTCCCAATGACGATTATTGTTAAATTCACGCGCCTGGCGCTTTCTTGTTGCATCCCGTAAATGAAACAAATTATTTTCTTCAAAGCCCTCTGCTATCTGTGATTCCAAATTTCTTCTGCTGTCTTTTCCTACAATTTCGCCTTCGATCTGTTTGACTTGCTTTCGTAATGCCTCAACTTCCCTTTTAACGCGTTCATTAAATTTTCCCTGATTTTCAGCATGCTTATTTATGTTCTGGCACTCTTCGGTTTCTGCAAATGGCAATGGTGCTGTATCATCTGAATCTCTGCCCCCATTTAAACTAAGACTTGTCAATTTATCTGAAATCTCCTCAACCCTTTCCGATAAATCACCTATTTGTTCTTTCTGTTTATTTACGTCTTCCGTAAGTGTCGCGACTCGGGTTTCAGTATTAACACATTTAGTAGTTAACTGTTCATACTGTTGTGTTAGGTTATTGAATCTGTCATTTGGTACGGATTCCTCGATTCTCTCAAATATTTCTTCCTTATCCTTTGCACGTTGTAAATTTAACTCTGAAAATTTCTGTACCATCACGCGATCTCTTTCTTCCCGTTCTCTATCCTGTTCCCTTTGTCTAATCTCTACTGCAACTAATCTATTACTGTGAGCATTCAAAATCGGTTGTACTTCTTCTCTGATTTCTTTCTTTAATTCATCTTTCATATTTTTGAAACATGTCCCTATTCGTGAATCTATCCGTGTTTCCAAAGTTACCATCTCTGTTTTAATTGTTCCAATCTCTGTTTTTAATTCAGATCCTAACTGTGATCCAAGTGAGTCTAACCGTGTTTCCATTGTTCCCATTTGTGATCCCAGTGAGTCTAACCGTTTTTCCATTGTTCCCTTTTGTGAGTCTAACCAGCTTCCTTTGTCATAGCTGTAAAGCTATCTGTGTTCGATACTATTTCAGAATCTTCTATCGTTAATCTCGTATTCTGTGAATTTTCTGATTGAGAAAAATTTTGAAATGGTTCTGGACTGTCTTCCCGACTTTTTAAATTGTTTTCAACTCCATTATTCATCATACTGTTGTCCTGTGTTGGCGAGTTCGCCATGTCAACAATTTCGTCGTTCTCACTATTCATCATTTTCGCCTTTTTCATCGACCGCGCAATCATTTACAAAACATAAAAAATTCGTCACTGTACGAAAATTACACACAATGACTCTTTATCTCCAACAATACCATTTACATGAAATGTTTCCCTCGAACACGATTAATCGAACAATTGATATAATTACACTAAATTGTCAAATGCGTATACAAGACAACAAATCAAATTCTGAGAAAAAATACCATTAGAAGAATGACAATTACCAAATCTACACATGCAAAATAGACTACAATTACTAAACTACAAATTACTACAACAATACTACTGTCTACTATTTTTACAATCAGAAGAATTCCAAGGGACGATCCTGGCGGGGTCGCCACGTGCATGGGGGCTTAATTAAATAAAATGCAAATATTTTTAGTAGCTGTAAGTCCGATTACGCTGTTTCGTAAACGGTTGGCCCTGACTAGTATTATTACGCTATCTGACTGCAAAGAACAACAACAAAGAATGAAATGAAAATTTTCGTTAACACAATTAATTAATTAAGTCCCCAGCAACTATGAAACCTACGAAACCAAAGCACAAGTATAACTGTTCTGTATGTGGAAGTATGACTCAACGCACATCTGGCACGGTTCTTCTTCAACAAGACAAGAATTTTTAAATACCAATTTTACTGACGTGATAAAAGAAAATTAGAAATACTATAATTGCGTAAGGAAAGCAGAATTAAACTCTAATACAAGAACACACGCCAGATGCTTTGTTGACTGAACCTGTAATGACGCATTATTTAGGACACTGAAATAATGAGAAAAAAAAAGAAAAGTAGTTTGTTACCTTAATTTATATTGATGAAAAGCACTCTAAACATTACAATCTCTCCACACCGACTCGCTACTACCACATCTCAACCAGAACTCTCCAATATCACATCTCAGCAAGCACTGCCTATAAACACTCTCTGCTACGAGTTCTTAACAAGTACTGACTGCTACGAGTTCTTAGCAGGCACTGACTACTACGAGCTCTCCCCAAGCACTGTGTAGGCGGCTTAATAATACTCTTTGGCGCAATCTCTGGCGCAGTGGCTCAGTGTAGCCACCTTTCACCGTCTTCAGCTCCTCACTGGCGTGTAAGATTCCCACCTTTGGTCCAGTCAAAATAGGAGCCAGCATTCAGTCCCTGGTATCCATAGATTTTTGAGACGGCGATCACATCAAACATCACCTGGTGACTGTCAGAAGGTGACATTTCAAGTGATCGTTGCCTCAACAATCTACGAATATCAGGCACTGAATGCTTGCTCCTATTTTGATTGGACCAAATATGGGAATCGTCCTACACACCAGCCGGGGGGCTTGAAGGTGGCGTAATACTGTATATGATCGAAACAGGTAGCACAACAAAATAACGATTTAGGCGGCATAACAGTCTTATTAGTTTGTGCTGTTTACTCACATTGTCAGCGTAGACACTCAAATGATTTTTCTTAGGTAATAACGATGTAAAGAAGGTCCTGTATGTGTGGGACCCTGGTTCGATGTAAAAGAGGGCCTTGATGGCCCTAATCAGATCAGGTTAAGTAAATAAGTAGATATTACACGTTTCTTGTTCTGCATTCTGGTCTGTCACAGTGTGCTCTAAAATAGGCCGTATCTTCTTACTGTGATACCTTTAAATACTAATACCATCACTATTACTGCAACTATGTGTACGTCCACAATTGTTGCTATCTCTGTTACGATCGATGATCACACAGCTATCTAGGTAGCCCTAAAATGTTGAAATAATCAATACTGGATATTTAAGAACAATTTTTCGGTCAGAGATACCTCAAAGTCACTCAGTGACGTCTCAGTCGGCAAGGGTTCCCTGTCAGCTCCTTGTGTGCTGTAGAGAACGCTGTGAAAGAATCCGCTTGTTATTTCGAACATTTCTACCTGTTTGCAGGGAATATAGTCGTGGTCCGAGGAACGTTGCCATATGGGATGTGGTGACTCTGGTGACTCTGGTCTCCCGATACAATAGGGGAGTGGATCTCACTAGGGAAACTCCACACCTCACCCCCTCATATTCAGTGGTAAAATGGCCCAGTGGATATCCCATCAAATACTGAACACAGATCAAGTATGAAAACTGGAGAAAGGTGCACTGAACTATGAAAAAAAAAAAGCGAAATAAAAACAGTGAACGGTTCAAGCTTAAGATGCCAAACATCGAGCGAATTGTGATACACGCAGCATCGTTTACCATGTTTCCTTTCTAGCTAAATTAAAAATTTTCCGGTTGCAAGTGTAATCAAGATCGTCGAAAATTAATTCGATGAGGGTGAAGAAGCTATATTTAGGTGAACAAGGGAAGGTTGAAAATTGTGACCGTGGGTCTTTTATCACCTCCATGTCCCTCTTTCGATGTTTTGATTTAGTTGCGGATATCTTTACACTGAAATTACATTATGTAATTTCCCTGAGCGCTTCACTACTCATTAAAGTTGCACAGATAAATGACACTAGTTTTAGACTTAGAAAACTCTCTGTATACAATGGTCGGAATGCTCTACCAGCCGTGCTGTTCTTCGATAGTAGAAATCCGCTCCTTGGTCACGGATCCACTCGAGAACCGCTCTGCTGACGTCTTCTTGGTCTTAAAACCTGCGACTGCTGCGAAGCAGTTCCTCAATTGATTGGACAATGTAGTTAATAGTCGGTAGCCTTCGTTACGTCTGTGCGTCCTTGGTCAAACTGCTGGCGCCATTTCACTACGGTTGGCGCGACATTGCATTTGTGCCATACACCTCCTGAATTTCACAGTGAATCTGTGTGTAACACAGACGTTCTGCATACTTCAAGTATGGAGTACGCTTTCAGTTGCCACACCATTTCAGTTGCACACTGTGACGCACTTATCATCCGTATCGCAGCAGAACACTGTCTGCAGGTCGCCCAGAACATGTAGGCTGCCTTCATCCGACCGTGTGCCTCTCTTGTTGCGCACTGCTCTTAGCGTGGGACGACGCTTGAAACTTGCTATTAAACAATAACAATTAACAATTACAAAATTAACGATACACAGTTTGTACTTGCAGTTATTACTGTCTTTACAGTACTGTTGTTGTTGTGGTCTTCAACCTAGAGACTGGTTTGATGCAGCTCTCCGTGCTACTCTGTCCTGTGCAAGCTTCTTCATCTCATAGTACCTACTGCAACCTACATCCTTATGAATCTGTTTAGTGTATTCATCTCTTGGTCTCCGTTTACGATTTTTACCCTCCACGCTGCCCTCCAAAACTAAATTGGCGATCCGTTGATGCCTCAGAATATGTCCTACCAACGGTTCCCTTCTTCTAGTCAAGTTGTGCCACAAATTTCTCTTCTATCCAATTCTGTTCAATACCTCCTCATTAGTTATGTGATTTACTCATCTAACCTTCAGCATTTTTCTGTAGCACCACATTTTGAAAGCTTCTTTTCACTTGGTTCAAATGGCTATGAGTACTATGGGACTTAACATCTATGGTCATCAGTCCCCTAGAACTTAGAACTACTTAAACCTAACTAACCTAAGGACATCATACAACACCCAGTCACGTTTCGCTTCCATACATGGCTACAATCAATACAAATATTTCCAGAAACGACTTCCTGACACTTAAATATATACTCGATGTTAACAAATTTCTCTTACAGCACTACTTTATTTATTTATCGTCACCCTGGAGTGTTACTTATGAAATTTACTGAATATTAAGATCAAATTCAGTTCTGGGAAAGTTGCACTTCTCATCATTAGCGCGCGATTGTTTATCTCAGACACTTAAGCATATCGTTCGTAATTTCTCATTCTAATACATCCCCCTGAATTCTTTGTTTTCTTCAGAGTTCCGTCACCATTTATGTCACTTTTGATAATAATACCAATTAATGTAGGTCGTTTCACTCACGAGTGTTTCAACCCCCTCCCCCCCCCCCTCTCAATCCCGTGTTCGATTCTCGGTTTTTGCCCTGTAACTACTATTTTCTACTGACTACTTGAAAATGAATGCCTGATCAGCTCGGAAAACCCGCATTGTCGAGACAACAAAGCTCAGCGAATGCCTCTCTCCCTGTAAAGAACTTCGTACTCCGGTAACCTTTCAAGGGCACTGTCGAATTCCTTACCCAGTGTGCGCCGGCCGCTGTGGCGAAGCGGTTTTAGGCGCATCAGTCCTCAACCGCGCTGCTGCTACGGTCGCAGGTTCGAATCCTGCCTCGGGCATGGATGTGTGTGACGTCCTTAGGTTGGTTAGGTTTAAGTATTTCTAAGTCTAGGGGACTGAGAACCTCAGATGTTAAGTCCCATAGTGCCTAGAGCCATTTTCCCCCATTTGAACTTCCCCAGTGCGAGCTTTCTTTTTTTCTTTCAATGACCTCGGCGATCCGACTTTATGTCATAATCTTCCTTTCTTCTTTGTATCATTAGTTATTATTTTTTATGTTCTGGGTTGGATCCAGCATCAAATGTGCAGTAGTATACAGAGAAGTTGCAGCATTAAAAAATTGCAGCGAAATGCAGGAAGATCTGCAGCGGATAGGCACTTGGTGCAGGGAGTGCCAACTAACCCTTAACATAGACAAATGTAATGTATTGCAAATACATAGAAAGAAGAATCCTTTATTGTACGATTACATGAAAGCGGAACAAACACTGGTAGCAGTTACTTCTGTAAAATACCTGGGAGTATGAGTGTGAAACGATTTGAAGTGGAATGATCATATAAAATTAATTGTTGGTAAGGCGGGTGCCAGATTGAGATTCATCAACAAAGGAGGTGGCTTACAAAACACTCGTTCGACCTATACTTGAGTATTGCTCATCAGTGTGAGATCCGTACCAGGTCGGGTTGACAGAGGAGATAGAGAAGATCCAAAGAAGAGCAGGGCGTTTCGTCACAGGGTTATCTGGTAAGCGTGATAGCGTTACAGAGATGTTTAGCAAACTCAAGTGGCAGACTCTGCAAGGGAGGCGCTCTGCATCGCGGTGTAGCTTGCTGTTCAGGTTTCGAGAGGGTGCGTTTCTGGATGAGGTATCGAATATACAGGGTGTTACAAAAAGGTACGACCAAACGTTCAGGAAACATTCCTCACACACAAAGAAAGAAAATATGTTATGTGGACATGCGTCCGGAAACGCTTGCTTTCCATGTTAGAGCTCATTCTATTACTTCTCTTCGAATCACAGTATTCATGGGATGGAAACACACAGCAATAGAACGTACCAGCGTGACTTCAAACACTTTGTTACAGGAAATGTTCAAAATGTCCTCCGTTAGCGAGGATACATGCATCCACCCTCCGTCGCAAGGAATCCCTGATGAGCTGATGCTGCCCTAGAGAATGGCGTATTGTATCACAGCCGTCCACAATACGAGCACGAAGAGTCTCTACATTTGGTACCGGGGTTGCGTAGACAAGAGCTATCAAATGCCCCCATAAATAAAAGTCAAGAGGGTTGATGTCAGGAGAGCGTGGAGGCCATGGAATTGGTCCGCCTCTACCAATCCATTGGTCACCGAATCTGTTGTTGAGAAGCGTCCGAACACTTCGACTGAAATGTGCAGGAGCGCCATCGTGCACGAACCACATGTTGTGTCATACTTGTTAAGGCACATGTTCTAGCAGCACATCTTCTCAATGAAATCATGATAACGCGCTCCATTGAGCGTAGGTGGAAGAAACTAAAATGAGCTCTAACATGGGAATTAAGCGTTTCCTGTAAGTTTGGCCTACCTTTTTGTAACACCCTGTATTGCTTCCCCCTACTTATAACTCCCGAGGAGATCACGAATGCAAAATTAGAGAGATTCGAGTGCACACGGAGGCTTTCCGGCAGTCGTTCTTCCCGCAAACCATAGGCGATTGGAACAGGAAAGGGAGGTAATGCAGTGGCACGTAAAGTGCCCTCCGCCACACACCGTTGGGTGGCTTGCGGAGTATAAATGTAGATGTAGATGTAGAACTCCCACAACATAACGAAAGATCGATCATTGGATTCGGAGACCTTGAAACATCATTTCGTGGTGAGGGGGGGCGCGACGCATTCAGAAGTTGCGTCGGTCGCCGCAGGTGGCCGCGGCAACCGGTGCGAGGTCGCTGACACGCCAGTATTAGCGCGGCGCGCCGGCTGGCGGCAGGCGTGGGCCCGGAATTTGCGTTGCTGATTTCCCGGTAACAGTCCGAGGCGAGGGCAGGCGCGCGTGAAACGCGCCATGAATGAAGAATTAACTGTTTCAATTACAGGCCGCGCAGCGAGCGGCGAGCGGTTGGCCCGCCCACGCGCCGCAGGCACGGCGTCAGCGCCGGACAGCTCGCAGAGCCACTGCGGCTAAAAGCGGCGATAGGCGCCTAGCAGGGGCGGTTTCAGGGGGTGGGGGCGACGGGCGAGCCGTGCCACCAGGGCGGCAGGTTTTGTGGGGGGAGGCAAGATCTTGAATTTTGGCTGCAGAAGGACGATTTAGTGAAAGTTTTGTATAGACGAACAAGTGTGAGAATAAGTTGTACATAGAAATTATTCATAAAAACGAATGTTTTACTAGAAACCGTCTACAAAAATTGTAAACATATGACGAAGGCAGTGCTGGACTTGGTCGGCTTGATTTTGTCTTTGAAAATGTCAAACATCGCAACTGGCTATGTTGTCAATTCTGTTTTTACCAAGCGCCTACACAACACTTGAAAAACATGTCACCATAAGATGGCCTAACAATTCCTTAAACACCTATAGGGGTAAGGCTGAGAAAAACAAATTGTAATAAATAGAGAAAGGATAAATAAACTACGCAGTGCCCACCAAATTCCTTTGTCTTCTGAATCCAGACGCTATGATTAAGGGGAGGTTTACTATCTTTGAGCCGGCCGGAGTGGCCGTGCGGTTCTAGGCGCTACAGTCTGGAGCCGAGCGACCACTACGGTCGCAGGTTCGAATCCTGCCTCGGGCATGGGTGTGTGTGATGGTCTTACGTTAGTTAGGTTTAATTAGTTCTAAGTTCTAGGCGACTCATGACCTCAGAAGATAAGTCGCACAGCGATCAGAGCCATTTGAACCAACTATCTTTGAAACTTCCCCTTAAAAATTTATGAATTACTGTGCTGATAAACCTCTTACGTTATTTGATTTTCAAACAGCTGTGCAGAACTGAACGTACTCAGACATTTCGCTCTTTACTCATTCTGATCAACATTAAACTGATACACAATATTTTCAGCGCAACGCAATCTAATCCCTACAAAAGAATGGCCCTCACTAACAATAACCTATACCTTTCATGAATCACTTACCTCAAAAAAACCTTCGTTACTCGAACTACTGCAATACAGCGAGTGCCAATACTGCCAGCTGAATAAAAGATTCTAACTTCTGAAGGTACTAACTACTGATGGGCATAGTTAGCAAATGAAAGATTTTGATAGAGAGCAAACTATGTATTTACTTTAATAATGTTCAAAAGTCGTCATATATATGTCTGTTCATGATATCCAGTATTACAAATTTACTCTTTATGATGGACACACATCCAGATAGTCCGCTCTCAAAATTCTTCCATCTCTCCCCCCACATCCACCACTGCTGGAGGCTCACCTCCAACTGCGCAACGCTACGGACTGTTCACATTCAGCTGCCCAACACTACAATATCGAATATTCCAACAATGCCAACCAGCCACAGACAGCACACAGCACAGTCTGTGATTTTCATACAGAGCGCTATGTGGCGTTACCAACATAAAAACCTAAACAGCCTACTTACATCTTTTGGTTCAAAAAATCGATTTTTTTAAATTGCATTTTTGGATCCATAAAAGTGTTTAGAATCCATCCCTGAAACGGTTTTTCCGAATACGGAACGGAAATTTTTCTTATTCGCGGTTGAACAAAAAAATGCACCTGCCTGAAACCGACCTTTTTCACGCACCAGTTTTTTTCTTTCGGAGGACGAGTTATTGTACCGGTGCTTGGGAGGAAACACACAAAATTGAAATGAAAGTTTGAACGCGTGAGTTTGGAAGTGAAGTTAGCCCCCAAGCACTTGCAATCTGGTGCGAAGACTGTGGAGATTGCGACTTTCCTGGCAGTGAGCAGCTGCAACGAAGGGCATTCAGCAATTCTGAAGACCATGGCAACGATGGACGTCACCCTGGGACTCTATTCGACGCAGTTCGCCAAGCATTCGGACGACCACCGGATTCAAGCTGCCGAAAACTGCTTGTCACCCGCCGTACGAGCGGCTCTGGGGCAGCGCAGGATGGCCCAGATGGAGCAGAAAGCCCTCTATGAGGAAGAAGAAGGACTGGTTTATTGACCCGCAATTGCAGATTAAACGCAAGTTGCATAATATTGCATTTATATGTAGTCAAAACTTCAAACGAGTTTTTATCGAAATGACATTTCTTTATCGCGCGGTATGGTAACTTCAAATCTACTGAACCGATTGGTATGATTCTTTGTTTCCGACGAAGCTAAATTGTCTAGGAGTTGTACCACTTTTATTCCGATCGATGAACTATAAATATTTTTAACTGGCCGACGAAGTCGAAAAATCGATTAAAATAATCCTTTTTTTTTTCAAATGGCCGCCATTTTGTTTCCTATGGTCTAAATAACTTAAGCGAGGTACAGCTCCTAAAGAATCTTATATACTTCGCTGACGTCAACTCAATTTTGATTATAGACGAGCCGGCTGACCTGTGACATACAAGGTCTACATCGAAATGTTGTTTCGTTCCGACGGCACTTCCGCCTTTTCTCTTCGACATTTCCGGTCGAAAAAATTCCACTTTGTAGAGGAAATATCAATACACATTTTGACCAGATTTGACATTGATATCTGTAACACATCTCGAGAAAAAAGTCTGAAAAAACTTGTTTTTTTCGGACCAAAGATAGTAAACCTCCCCTTAAGGGATGTCCTCTCCCCACCAGTCCCTCTCATTTGGATCTGTCAATAACACCATTTACATTGCACTTCTCACGGTCATCTAAATTCATTTTTTTCTACTTTGTCTGTAACTTCTTTTAAGTTTTCCCTTATTCCTTCTTCTTTCGTTGCCGAAGCCATAATGAGTATTCAGTGTTCATCATAAGAATAGACCGGATGTAAACATTACACCATGTATTCTTCTGCGTTTGCCCGAATCTCATTGGATTTCGTTTCACGTGGAGCGGAAGTTATACTGTGTGCAGTACAGCCAAGTGCGATCGTAAAAGGATACGTTTTAGGCTGTGTTGCGTGCACATAGCCTGAGCGATAATGTGGGACAACAGCTTTACCAGCCCATTGAACTTGGACAGCACTGGCCAGCCAGCTGGTCCAACTAGCCTCCAATGATGTGAGCAGTTGCAGTTGAGACGTAAAAAGGGACAAGCAGAAAAAGAATATAGCTTCGAATGTCATTTATTTTTTAAAGAGAATGAAATAATGTCCGGCAAAACTACAGCACAACAATCTTTCATAAAATATCGATGATTAAGAATTATATTTGAAATAAAAACAGGAATCTCGCGTGCAATATGTAATTCGAAACAAGAAGACGTGCGTTATTCATAAAAAATGATGATGCGTTTTACAATTACGAGATGTGGGTATTTCAGATTGAACGAAAAAGAAAGGACGGAGGTGAGATTTGAACCAGCGATCCATGATCCACACCAAACTGGCAATCTACTGCACTACCGATTCCGCTGTACATCCAGTTTGTATTACTACCTCAACTGTATCAAATACAGAACTTCAAAGGCGATTTTTTTCTGTATATTTATGAAAAACATTGAGAACAACGTATTTTTCAACATTTTCTAGGCGTGTTGAAAACGTGGTTATTACTACGGACCAGAAACCAACCTCGCCCATTTTCAAACTGTGTATTAACTGCGCCACAATCAGAGCACAACAGTACAGACACTGTGACTGTACACGACTTTTGAGAAAAGAAAAACTACAGAGCTAAAGCATGAGTAAGAAAAACGTTCATGGCTTTAATACGTCAGAATATCTTAAAGTTTCACTTAACTTATCCTATTAATAAGATATCTAATACGTAAGTAGCAGCTACTTTCAGAAGCGTAATAACAGCAACGTACGTGAGCTGCAGCTTCCGACCAATGATCGCGTTTTTGTTTGTTTACATCAGGTTTATTCTTATGATGAACTGAGTATACATATTAACAATTAATACAATACGGGAAACTTCTGTAAAACCATATTTTGGAGCTGAAGCGACTAAAATGCACGGACTATGTATAAAGTTTCGGCGTGTTTCACACTGGTTGCGTTCCAGCAACTTCATTTAGCAAATAACTGTCACTTTTCGTTACAATAAACGAAAATGCTTGCAGAACTGCTTCTTTTGAGCGTCATAGTCGCGGTATGTCAGCAAGTACTCTCGATATTTCACCATAGCCTTTTTTCCTTTATGCACTGCGTACACACTAAAGAGGCACTGATGAATTACACAACGTTTTTCACCAAATAAAACATTTATATGTAAGTAATTCTCTGGCCTCTGACCTTCCATTTTGCACAGCATAAGCGACGACGATATCGTCTACAGTACAATACACAGCTGCGCTGGTTGCTACAGGTCTCACACCGCACTCTTCCTCTTCGCTCAGGGGTCCATAAAAAGTAAACAGATATTAGTTACATACTCGGCGAGTGACGTAAATTAATTTTGGTTGCATAATTAATTTTGGAGTTAGAATTAAGAATGTGTTACAATGCAAATGGTTCACTGCTGTTTCACTGACAGGCGCCCCATTCCTAGCCTACTTCTGGTTTCAAAGACGGGTTCAAGTCAAAAACGCGTATAAGTGCGGTATGTGGATGAATTACATTGTGAAAAACGTTGACTTTGCCTGAAGATTTTCTAATCAGAAAATAATTGGTAAATTTTCACTAATTCTGTCATTACAGATCTTCGCTCAAATTATTATTTGAGTCACATTATGTTAACTGATTAATGAAACTAGTAACTGGTCTTTTCTTTAGTGACACTTCTGCTGAAATAACTTGGCTCTCAGATGATTAAGTAACGGTAACGTTATCTTGCTTACTCGTCATATAAATGCTTTGCAATGCAGTATTCTATTATAGATATATTCTGTTTGGTTCAAATGGTTCAAATGGCTCTGAGCACTATGGGACTTAACATCTACGGTCATCTGTCCCCTAGAACTTAGAACTACTTAAACCTAACTAACCTAAGGACATCACACAACACCCAGTCATCACGAGGCAGAGAAAAACCCTGACCCCGGCGGGTATCGAAGCCGGGAACCCGGGCGTGGGAAGCGAGAACGCTACCACACGACCACGAGCTGCGGACTATATTCTGTTTGTGTAATCGTTTGTAAATTAGCGTGCCAAACAGATGGTCGAAGCTTCTTGCTTTTTTCTCTTTTGTGAATTCAAATGCCGTCAAGGGGACTGCATCAAGGCCATGTACCTTGTAAATGATTAGGAATTTATTACGCTGACATACGTAGTGTAGTCCTTACATTTTGGATAGTAGTTTGTCTGTGTGAATTTGAGATTTTTCGTACCACGAGATGTGTGTTGTGATAAGAAGTGAACTACTCCCGTGAAAGGAAAAGCGTTAACTTTTAAGCTGTGCAATAACTGTGAAACTGGAAACGCTATCTAACCCTTAATGTTCAACAAATTAGTCTCTCTCTTCCTCCCCCTGTCCCTCCCTCCCCCCCCCCCCCAATCTCTCTCTTTCTCTCTCTCTCTCTCTCTCTCTCTCTCTCTCTCTCACACACACACACACACAAACACACACACACACACACTTTTTCTCTCTCTCTGCCTGTTTCGTTCTCTTAGAAAAGTGAAGCGCGACTGAAGCTGGGTTAAGCACAGCTAACGTTTGAAAACGGAGCAGTAACTAATGATTCAGAAACTGATCAGGGAATGAGTAAGTGTTTGCCTCCTGCTTATAGCGTACAGCGACGCACATTATGATGTCCTCTCAAGCAAGTAGTCATTGATTCTAAGCATGAAAGTATAACTGGACCACCAAAATCAACATATTATTTATGAATAGCTCATACCCTAACATCTCAGTAAAGTACCTGATTATTCCGTCGCACTTTCAGTAAGCACCTATCGCCAAAACGGCAGTCGCAGATTACCTTTCTGCATCTGAAATCTCATGTCATGAAAAGAGAAGCTGATAATTGCTAATGTTTTGCGATTGTGAACTTAGTTCATAAACTCGCCTCTGATGAATCTGAATTCTCACGGGCCTCTGATGCATCAAAAATTCGCGGACCACGGTCAGAATCAACAAGTTAAACCAGTATTGCAGCATAGCAGCACGGCGCTGTATCATCTAGAAGTAACAAGAAATTACTTGATTTAGTGGGAAATAATTCATAAAGGAAGTTTGTTAATATTAATATGTAGTTACCAAAATGATGAACTCGATTTAGTGACCCACATGGGTCCATTGAGCAATACGAACATGCGTGAATTTCACAACGAGCAATTCATGTATTTATAAGTTCTCAGATACACTACTTTAAGTGACACAACTCTTTTATAGTTCAGAAGATCATAATACCGTTGAATTTAGAGTATGAAAAGATAACATTCGTCACTATAATCAGCTTTCATTTAAGCAAAATTGAGCAACCTACGAGTTTCCATTTCGCCATACGGAAAGATGCTGCAGCAATCCTGAACGCGGAGTAATCGCGAGTAAACTGTGCAGAAATTTGGCAAACAGCCCCGCATTAACCTAACCAACTCGCCTAAATTTCACGACAGTAAGTTCAGTTGCCTTAAGCCAGCTTACAACGTTTTATCACACCGCGAGCATTCACTCTTCTCTCTTTTCGTACTTTTACCCTTCTGCGCTCTATTTTTGGTACGTGTGGCTGTTATGGTTCAACTTCCGCAGAAATCCTCCCTTTAGAAACCTACTGTACTATTCAAAGACATGCGCACGCAAGAAATATTCATCTCCACAAGCTTCTGACGATCTGAAAAGCGTTTGTCATACCACAACAAGCTCGATGTTTATTTGCTGCTCACATCCAGTACACAGTATTAACAACGGGGCGTAAGAACATGTCTACAATAACCAGCTCGTCCGCTTCCAACCACTTAATCGAATAAGTCGAAACACTTCAATATGGAAGGACACTCTTCTTGTTCAAGAAACAGCTACGCATTAATTTACTATAGCAAATGCTTAGTAATGCGAACAATCTCATTTCTTTTCATTCAGACTTCATACGCACATGAATATAATCCTTTTGCAGGTGCTAAAGCTAGAGGGAGAAGATTAATACATTCATTACATCCTTGACATCCATCTATTGTAGAATCGTAGAATACATTCTGAGCTGAAACGCAGCGAGGTATCTTGGACAGGAACCCCCTTCCTTGCCAAACAATGCAGAGCCCGAAAATATCGGTCAAGCAAAACACAACTCGAAGTTTCTCATGGCGAATCCTGAGTGCCACGTATCAAAGCAATAAGGTAGGTGCATTATTTCTTGGTGTCCTAAAAGTATTTGACTTTGTACCACGCCTACGCTCACTATCAGAAGTGCTCCCGCATGGGGTATCAAGTGAAATTTGTTGCTAGACTGAGGATTTCTTGGTTGGGAGGCGAGCAGCAGGGGTTGGCAGGGGAAGGGGCGAAGGGGGAGTGAATTATCCCATGAAAGCCCACTTAAAAAGTTTCAAGAACCAGCTTTAATGAGGAATCTAGGAATATACTACAAATCCAAATGTGTCGCTCCCGTAGGGCAAGATTAGACTACTTGCAGCATGCAGAGCCGCATTTAATCAGTCGTTCTTCCCCAGATCCATACCTAAATGAGCGAGGTGGCGCAGTGGTTAGACACTGGACTCGCATTCGGGAGGACGACGGTTCAATCCCGCGTCCGGCCATCCTGATTTAGGTTTTCCGTGATTTCCCTAAGTCACTCCAGGCAAATGCCGGGATGGTTCCTCTGAAAGGGCACGGCCGACTTCCTTCCCCATCCTTCCCTAATCCGATGAGACCGATGACCACGCTGTCTGGTCTCCTTCCCCAAAACCAACCAACCAACCATACCTAAATGGAACGGGAAGCAGCCCTAATAACAAATACAACGGAAGTACTATCTACCATGCACTTCAGTAGTTCACAGTGTATAGATGTAAATGCATATTTAGATGTAAAATATACAATGTGTAGTCAAATGAAAACGAGGCACACGGAGAACAAGTAACCGGTTTCTGCGAATACCCTGCAGAAGTTTGTCTAAGAAGCCCTTTCACATTCTTCATACAGTCCCGACCTCTCCACATTCAGTTCCTTGTTTTTGGAGCCGTGAAGAAAACATTCGTCGTTGTCGATTTGCTTCGCAAGAAGAGGTGCTCGGCATGGAATACTCATGGCTCCGTGGGCAGCAGCTTACGTATTTTCGTGGTAGCAATGACCAGCTTCTCCAACAGTGAGATAAATGTATTAACAGTTACGCTGATTCCTTTTGGAATAGTGAACATTTTACGTACTTTTTCTCCGCCTGTCTCATTTTGATCTGACTGCCCTTTATACATATGTCATGTGAGTACACTAGAGAAGTATATGAAACGTGATAGGTTCGCTTTTACCTAATGTTATCGTGGTCAAGGAAGCGATGTTTCGAGTTTTATAAAGAAATGGTCAACTACTTTGAGCCCAAGGAAAACAGAATTAGAGAAACGGAGAGGCTTCGAACAGTTTGCAAGACTTCGCGTTGAACTTACGTAACAGAGAAATAATGACACCACTGTAACTGACTCAAATGATTATAGCAAGAGTGTACGTGTTGTTATATCAGACGCGAATATTAAGATCAACCGGCGTTCCACAGGGTAACAGTTCACATTTCAAAGAAACCAAATTGCAATCAGATTAGCGTCTGTCACAACAGAATAGCAAATCCTAACACATATAGGTGTCTGAAGCTTGTGGTGTCCCATATACGCTACTATTATTCGTAAAACTGGAAGTGTATATTTGATTCTTGCTGACTTATTTGATCCGAAATTAGTTTTCTACCTCGCTCCGATCGTGTAAGTGGATCACCCATTTGTTCTGTGTCGAACTCCCATCAGGCTGTACAACAGTCCTCAGTCATATAGGATTTCAATAAATTCCTGTGTTCAGTGTTTTTACTACGCTTAACTGTTGCTCCTTGCACATGAACACAGTAAGTATAAATTACATTTAATCTCCATACATTTTTTTAAAAATTTCATTATAGTTGTTTCCTTTCTACTCCTACTTTTTCACACCCGCTATTGATTTCATTTTGACAGTGCAGTGTATTACGGGGCACAGTCGCCAACACAACGGAGATACAACACACCACACGTTGATCAAGTTAACGACCTTTCTCTGTTATACGCACTCTGATACACATACTCACACACGAGGATTTCCTATTTTAGATACACTTCTTTACATTTGTTTTAGATACAGTTACATAACTCTTTTACAAACATTACAGGTTTGGTCAGAATCTACAACGAAAAATCAGAACCACTTCAGAATCTACAATGGAAAAACAGAAAAAATCTGTATTAAAATCTCTTAGATTTGTGTCAGTTCTTCTTGTAAATGCCAAAACGTAAAAATCAAAATATCTGCGCTTCATAGCCATATGTCATTAGCGATGCATGACGAACAAAACGTCCAAGAACTTTCGTTAGCATACTAAATCAGCAAACATAAATCGAAATTGTACGGACAAATCAACTGCGGCTTCAGGCTCCTTAGTCCTTGCACTAGATGCCATACTCGTATATACATCAAATCATAAATGTTTAAGACTTTAACATTGATTGTTGCTCCTTTTCCCTTTGAAGCATCTGAAGACTCCAATGTTAACTTCTTCTTCTTTTACCATTGCTGGTGGTCTGTATTTTATAAGAACTTAAAATGGGTAACAGTTTAAGAAATTAGGCATTTAAAATCAAACTCATAATACATGCGCTATCTTATTACATTTATTGTAAAGAATGAAGCAGAATTTGAAAATAATAAGTCTCTACTGTGCGTAACTGAACCATGGTCTTGTACAGAAACGAGCAAAGTACACACCCATAAAAAAATTTGACAACCGCGCTTCTGAATTAAAGATGTGGGTAGATAATAACAGTTTAAAAACAGATTGAGATCGTTTTCACTTGATATTTCTTTCTACTCCACACATGAATTTCTGAGCAGACAGTAGCCAGTATCTATGTGGTAGGGTGGTAGGGTTACCTTTATCGTGTTTTCTTTTACTAGGTTGGTGCATAAGTTCGTAGCGTTTTTGTTTTGCGTTTTAGTATTCCGGTTGCTATGCGTCCAGGAAAGATAATGTTATCAATCTGGTGGAACAGTGACGATATGGTATGCTACGAATTGCTTCCCTGATGTATGACCATCATTGCTGACATTTATTGTCGGCAACTGAGGCGTCTTGCAGACGAAATCTGAAAACAACGACCGGGAAGACTTCGTGAAGTTATGCTACTCCACGACAACGTCCACCCGTGTTCCGTTACACTGACAAAAAAATGGTGCACCGGATTTGGGTTGGGAAGTCATTCCGTGCTCCCTTGTCCACCTGATCTTGCGGCGTCATATTTTTAACTTTCCAACTCTCTATCGAACAACCTTCAGGTAATTTCCTTTCCGATGAAAATCCGCTGTGAGCGAGCATGGTTCGACGAGTTCATCGCCTTAAACCCACGTGATTTCTACAGCCACGCAATCGAAAATATACGCCAGCGTTGGCAGACTGTTGTAATTAGTGAAGGACAATATATTACTGATGGCTAAAATGTCTATTATGTTTATCTGTTGTGTTTATTAAACTTATGGAAAAACACGACGAACATTTGCGCGAACCCAATAGTTACGTTAATAGCCACGATGTAGCCATATTTTCACAGTGAAAATGCATTATATTTGTAAATGTATTTACACGTTTCCTGGAGGTATCTGTACGGAGCGCAACACGAAACGTGAGCCATAACAAGTTCAGTCAACAAGAGACTAGAATATTTTGAAATGTGGTGTTAAGAAGAATGCTGAAGAGTGGATGAGTAGATTGCGTAAGTAAAGCAGTGGTACTAAATCTAATCACGGAGAAAAGAAATTCATGGCACAATTGACTAAAAGTACACTCCGGTTGAAAGGGCACGCCGTGGGAAATCAGGAAATCGTCAGTTTGGGAATGGAGTGAAGTGTGAAGGGTAAAAACTGTAGGGGGAGCCCAAGGCTTGACTACAATAAAGAATATAAAACGATTGTAAATTGCAGCGTTATTCAAAGATAAAGAACATTCGAATGAATAGACTAGCGTGGAAAGCTGCAGAAAACTAATCTTTTGACTGAAGAGCTCAACAATAACTTGCACGTTCAACTTCATAGCGAGATGCCGTGAACATGTCTTTGGAACACGAAAAAAAACTTAATTAATCTCAGCGTTAGCCCCCTGCTCCTTTTCCTTATGTCGACGTCCATCGCCAGCCGTTGACGCTGAGAAGAAGCAGAGAGCACGCTCTTCAGTGGTCCTTGCAAAAACTGGCAGGCGCCATTGTGGTGTGCGTGCGCGAAGCGCGTAGACGCGGTGCGTGCGCGATGCATCACGCGCTCTGAATAAGCGCCGGGCACGCCGCCACGCCCCCGCACCCCCTCCCATTATCTACTCTCCGCACGCAAGCGGGTCGCCAGCAGTGGCACCTTTGTCGTCGACTCCAGCCGTTCATCAGGGCAGCTGCCAGGTAATACCGCAGTTGAGTCCTACCCTATAGAAAACGGGGCTACACGCACACCATCTGGCAGAGGTGCTCCGATACTGCAGGCAGTTAAAAAGTTTTAATTACTGTAAACTGGGTATATTTTGACCGCCATGCTTACTTTGACCGCTCATAAACATTCTACAGCTCTCTGCTGGCTATCAGTTGAGTATTCAGATATATAGTTTGGTGGTAAAGTTCCAACAATATACACTGGATGACGGCATGTAATGCCGATTTTCTTGCGCAACAGTTGGCGAACATGTTGCGACTGTATACGAAAAAGTGTGTTAAAATCTAGTTGTGCAGAATCCACCGACATCATTTTACTGCTAAGGCATCCGTATTTTCATCTGCATCACGTATGTTACTCGATTAATTCTGTAATCAGACCAACGATTTTTTGTTCATTTGTATATATCTGCCAGTATACTACAATTTCTGGGGTCATGCGCATGATTTCTCTGTTTCGGGACAACTTTGAGCACTTAAAAAAAAGTCATTCTTACCCCAGGATTATAGACACACTAATTATTAAACAAAGTTGATGCCAGTGACATTGTGGAACTAAGGAATACAAACATTAACCATCGGTATGTAGACAAAGGCTCATTTGTGATTGTTAATGTGCCTACAACTAATAAAAACAAATTTCAGTAATATATGTCGCTCAAATTGTAAGCTATTGTGATTAAAGCAGTAAGTCAGGTATAACATATGGTAAATATCTCCTGAAACAAGATATGAAGGTTGTGTGGCCAGGAGTGCCAGATATTGACTCGATGAATGAAGAACAGGTAACTTTAATGTTTTAAACGCGGATTTAGGTTTAAGATGGATGAAACTGAAGGTATTATACTCAGCTAAATCTGAAGCTATGTATGTTTTTCTCCGTCCTAGTATCTTTCATTATGTTTATAATTTTGATGATGGATCTCTCTGAATTATGTACCACATTAGGTTTTTTTTCTTTTATTAAGCTTAATAAAGCACTGAAGAAAACTTTAGATCAATGTATTTATTTCTGGGCTGTAAACGGTACACTATGTTTTTGAAGTATTGACGACAAAGGGAATGTAGCTGACACTTGTGATGGAACCATATGACGGTCGATGTATCCCAAATCCATGCTAACTTTGACCTCCGATAATTTTTGCCATCACTTCCTATGCATTTTAGAAAATGCATTCTGCCAACTGCTATGGAATTCTTTCATATATGCCCCTATGTTCGCTACCATAAATATCACACATGTTAAAAAATAGTCATGGTAATCACGTATGAATCTGAAATTAGGTCAAAGAACCCCGCATTACGGTATCATCCCGAAAAAAATAAAATAAGTACTTTATGTATTTATTTATTTTATTTGCTTGCAGATTTGTGTCTGTAGCTCTAGAATCTACGTTTCCAGCTGCATAGCACCGTAACACGCCGCTAGAAGAGCTCAATCAAAATGATGAAGCCCTTTTATGGGGTGGAGTATCGTGTGCTAATTCGTGTTTGCATTTGAACGAGAACAATGCTACAGCAACCCACGCTGAGTTGGTGAAAGTATGAAGCAACAACGCACCATCGTGTGACAAACTGGGTAGACTGTTTCAGGGTGGGAAAATAAGTCTGAATGGCAAAGAATGAAATGGCAGACGATCTCCCCGTAAAGAAGCGGGAACTGGGAAAAAAGTGGAGTACCTGAATCTCGAACACCGACGTGTCACAATTAAAACATTGTGAAAAAATTTAAAATCATTCATGGATCAGTTGTCAACATCTTACGTAAAATTTTGAACGTGAAACAGATTGCCGACCACTGGGTTCCGCGATTGGCTCAAATGGCTCTGAGCACTATGAGACTTAACGTCTGTAGTCATCAGTCCCCTAGAACTTAGAACTACTTAAACCTAACTAGCCTAAGGACATCACACACATCCGTGCCCGAGGCAGGATTCGAACCTGCGACCGTAGCAGTCGCGCGGCTCCGGACTGAGCGCCTAGAACGGCTAGACCACCGCGGCCGGCGGTTCCGCGATTGCTCACACTTATTCAAAAAGCAGACACAAAGCAGCAGCGGAATTGCGGCTGTGTTAGGCCGATACAGGTGACTTCTTTAGCTGCCTTATCACCATGGACGAGTGCTGGGTGTATTACTATGAACCTGAGACGAAACAGCAAATACAATGAGATGACAAGAGTCGCGGGACAGCGATATTCAGATATACAGATGGCAGTGGCATCGCGTGAACAAGGTGTAAAAGAACAATGCAATGGCGAGCTGTCATTTGCACTCAGGTGATTCGTGCCACAAGGTTTCCGACGTGGTTATGACTGCACCACGGAAATTAACATTCTTTGAAAGCGGAATGATAGTTGGACATTCCATTTCAAAAATTGTTAGGGCATTTTCCACGTGTAAGGTTTCCTGAAGAGCCTAAATACAGACTTCTACGACCAACGTCCTCATCAAGTCATATATCGTTGAGAAAAACGTGGTGCATTGAAAGATGGATACGTGGAGAAGGTCTCATACCGTTACCATGGTCAGAAACTTGATTTTTTTCTAGGCGATAGTTAAAACTTTTTGATTACCCCTCGTATGGCAAAATTACTCAGTAATAGTGCTCTTGTGTCTATGATCACTATTAGAAAGATCTATAGAAACTCCGAAGTGGCGAATATTACAGTTTAATGTTTCCTTCGCGTCGAGGTCTTCAGAGAAGATGTATAACCTTATACTGTACGAAGATACAGATGAAAGTAGGTTGCAGCTTTAGCCAAACGAGTAACGAGCTCTTCTGCTGTGTCTATCGTGTAGTGTATACCAAACGCTTCATCTCTCTCTGCAAAAAGAAATCCGTAAGAGTGAGGTCAGCAGAACGTTGTAGCAACGATACTGGCCCAACCCTCCCTTAAGAACAAGTGGGAGGGCATTGTCCAAATGTTCAACTGTGTGTATTCCTAAGGGACCAAACTGTTGAGGTCATCGGTCCGTAGACTTACGCAATACTTAATCTAACTTAAGCTAACGACAACATACACGCCCATACATGAAGGAGGACTCGAACCTCCGGCGGGAGAGTCCGCGCAATTCGTGACGTGGTGCCTCTAACCACGCGGCCGATCTGCGCGGCGTCTAAATGTCCTCCGGAATCAATTGGAAAGTGATATAAATACACTGACAAAAAAATCACAACACCAAAAAATATTAATGTAGAGTTATGAAATTTCGGGAACACATTTGTCTAGGTAACACATTTAATGGATTAAAAGTACAAGCTCACAGGTTAATGTAAGCCCGTGATAAGCCGTTGCAAATGTCACATTCTGGAACATTAATAGGCGATGCAACCGCCAGAATGTCGAACGCAATCATACGAGCTTGCATGCATTGTGTTGTACAGCTGCCGGATGTCAGTTTCTGGGATGGAATTCCTTGCCTTGGTTGATCAATACAGGAACAGTTGACGTTGGTTGTGGATGATGGTGAAGTTGTTGTCCGGTGAAGCCAAGGCAACATGTCGACACTCTCCAGCGAATGTTGAGTTACAACAGCGGTATGTCAGCGAGCGTTATCCTGTTGGAAAACACCACCTGGAATGCTCTTCATGAATGGCAGCACAACAAGTCGAATCATCAGACTGGCGTACAAATTTACAATCAGCGTGTGGAGAACACCCACTAGAGTGCTCCTGTTGTCATAGGAAAACGCACTCCAGACGATGATTCCAGGTGTAGGTCCACTGTGTCTAGCATGCAGACAAGCTGGCTGTAGGCTGTCAGCTGGCGTCCTTCTAAGCAACATATGGCCATCACTGGCACCAAAGCGCAACCAACCTTCATCGGAAACACAGCAGATCTCCACCGAGCCCTCCAATGAGCTCCCGCTTGACATCACTGAAGTCGTAAATGGTGGTGGTCTGGGGTCAGTGGAATGCACGCTACAGGGCTTCTGGCTCGGAACTGTCCTTGAAGTAATCGATTTTAACAGTTTTTTGTGCCACTGTGGTGCCACCTACTGCTCAAATTATTGTTGCAGATGCAGTACGACGAGACAGAGCCGTACGCCGAATCGATGGTCTTCCCTCTCATTGGTGCCAAGTGGTCGTCCGGATCCCAGTCTTCTTGCGACCGTACATTCTCGTGCCCACCGCTGCCAGCAATCATGTACAGTGGCTAAGTTCCTCCCAAATCTTTCTGTAATATCGCAGAAGGAACAGCTAGCTTCTCGTAGTCCTATTACACGACTTCGTTCAAACTTAGTGATATGTTGACAATGGCATCTTTGTGGCGCTGAAGGCCTTCTTGACTAACATCAGCTCACGACGGCTGGTCTCAAACGTAACTAACGTCCACGACCGTTACAGCATCTATTTAAGACAAACCGGATTTGCATCGTCTTAGTGGCGCTATTCATACGCGATCGGCTCGAAATTTGAATAGAGACACTCCTACCAACTTCCGTTTACGTCGCACACCTCCTTCGTGGTGTTGCGATTTTTTTCCGTCAGTGTGTATACAAAGAAAAGAAGGCAACGTCCACATATTCATAAATAAAGTAAAAAATGCTCAAAACTTTAAATACTGCGTCAGCGATATTATTTATGGAAATACTTATAATCATCATTATAAAAGCGTATTTTAGGCATTCCTGAGTGATATGTGAAATGCTATTGATGCTTTATTGCAAAGAAGACGACAGGTGTGTATGTTTTTCATGAGGAGATAAATTTGTAGCCAGTAGTAATACGATAGAGGGGTTGCCTGAAACCGAGAACAGGGAGTGAAATTTATACGTTTCAGGCAAATTAATGTATCTCGCGCAGCAGTCTTGTTTCTTAATTATGCACTTTCCAATCTTTTTTGTCTTAAGAGATGTTACTGTATTGTCATTATTACGATTATTTGTTCAGAAATGAACTTAACCCACAAGCAGTTCACAAGCTTCATTGATTCATACTTAACGTCTATTATAACAATCGTACTGTGTTAAGCATTCCACTCATCCTAGACATTAGATACGACTCCATTGCGTTATCCACACCAGATTACTCTTTTCACTGCAAAACCTATTCGTTAACTGAACAAGTTCAATGGTTCAACAGTTCTGCCAACTGATATCGACCATCAAAATGACGTATAGGTATCGAACATCGCCAATAAACTCTCGCTTCGTTTCAGCCCGAGAATATACAGTTGGGAAATTCTCATTTCCTTGCAATATGAGGAAAGCCAGTTTCTGACGCAGAGGGTTCCATTCAATTCACACATGCTTTTTCTCTGTACGTGGCAGGCTTCTAGTAAGGTGGCCCACACCTCGTAGCTTAAGCAGGGCAGGAAAAGAAAAGATAGAGGAGACACAACGTACATTCCTGAGGAACGAACTGCGACTAGGCAGGCTGCATTCAATAAATGTTCTGCATGGGACAGAATGGGCAAGTGTGTGCTTCCCTTCCGCGTTACCCGTATGTGTTGTGTTAACGTTGCGACTATGAGGTTGAAATCACTTTCTTTAATTGGCCTAGAATCTTCTGACTGATTTAGTACTACGATATTGCAGTGCCTGAGTTAATCAGAATTACCACGTGAAGTTCCTTCGGACATGCACATATATAATGGATGTACGAGTACAGGTTGTGGACACATTGTTGACGACATGTGGAAGTGTCGGTGTGGCCGGGAGTCGTGCTCGGATAGCCAAGAGGTAAAGCGACCGCTAGCGATATGCTGCAAAAATGGTTCAAATGGCTCTGGGCACTATGCGACTTAACTTCTGAGGTCATCAGTCACCTAGAACTTAGAACTAATTAAACCTAACTAACCTAAGGACAACACACACATCCATGCCCGAGGCAGGATTCGAACCTGCGACCGTAGCGGTCGCCCGGTTCCAGACTGCAGCGCCTAGAACCGCACGGCCACTCCGGCCGGCCGATATGCTGCAAATCCAGATTCAAGTCCCGGTCCGACACAAATTTCCATTGTCGTCGTTCCATTATATAGTTGATGGTAGTCCGTATTTCAACGATTTATTACTATATTTCATCTTGTGCTAATATTTTCATTTGTGCATATGCAGCTCAGCCTTTATTCTTAATATCAGTTTTCCATACTCTAATCCAACGTGTGGTCCGCGGACCCCTTAGGGGTCCACCGGCTCTTTCTAGGGGGTCCGCGGCCACCTTTCACCAAATCGTGCAAAATAATGAGTAAAATTATTGAATAAAAACTTGAATATCAAGTTCATCACTATTTTTTCTCGTGTGCCAAACATGTGTACTTTTGACGAACTGCCTATTGGCTTCTGTCTCGGGTTCTTCGGCCGACGTTCATCTAATGATTTTTTTGACGTTTCGCCAGAACGAGTGGCTGGCATTGTCAAAGCTTCACCCTCCATTGCCGGTGGTGAACTGGAGCCGAGCTCGCGGCCGCATACTATATGTACCTGGCGCGCCAACGTCCGAGGGCTTCTCCGCGGTCATTTCCGGTGCGGTTCTCCTCTTGCTACCTGCGACGGTCGTTCGCTGCAGTACGGGAAGCCAGGATCCGTTTACCTTGAGGCTTTCCTCTTTCTTGTTGAAACTGTTCGCGTGTTTTTGTATTTCTACAGCTTCTCTGAACAAGCGCGTGTGATAGTGCTTCTCTACAGCCAGAACTTCCGTGTCGGCGAATTTTATTACGTGGTCGGTCTCATTCAGTGCGTGCTCTGCCACGGCCGATTTCTCCACCTGCCCCAACCTGCAATGTCGCTTATGCTCTTTGATCTTGGTGTTAATTGATCGTCCAGTAATTCCGACATAAACTTTTCCGCATGTGCATGGTACACGGTATATTCCCGACATTGCAAGTGGGTCTCTTTTCTCCTTCGCCGATCTAAGACGCTCTTTGATCTTCCTTGTCGGTTTGAAAATCGTCTTTACGCCATGTTTGCGCAATATACGGCAGATTCTGTCCGTCACTCTGGGAATGTATGGCAGAAAGGCCGTACCCGACATTTCATTTTCTGGTTCCTTCCTTCGCCGAGTGTTTGGCTCTGTTACACTTCTAATGTAATTTGTGGAGTACCCATTGCTCCTCAGAACAGTTTCCAGGTGTTGCATTTCTCGTTTGAGGTGTTGCGGCTCACATATTCGTCCTGCTCTCGTTACGAGCGTACTAATCATGCCTCTTTTCTGGCTCGAGTGGTGGTTTGACAGTTTGTGCAGGTATCGGTCCGTGTGTGTCGGTTTTCGATACACGCTGTGTCCCAGGTTTTCGCCTTCCCTTGTGACCAGCACATCTAGAAATGGTAGTTTCTTGTCCTTTTCTACTTCCATGGTAAATGTTATGTTGGCATGGAGGCTGTTCAAGAGCTGTTCTTCACCATGGCTCCATACCACGAAAGTAATATCGACGTACCTGTACCACACCTTAGGTTTGCAAGTCGCCGAGTCCAGTGCCTGTGCTTCGAATTGTTCCGTGAAGAAGTTGGCCACCACTGGACTGAGAGGACTACCCATGGCGACGCCTTCCAGCTGTTCGTAGAAATCGCCATTCCACGTGAAATAGCTCGTGGTGAGACATGCATGGAAGAGCTTTTTGATGTCTTGCGGGAACATGGAACCTATGTGCTCCAGAGCGTCACTGAGTGGCACTTTCGTAAATAACGAAACAACATCAAAGCTGACCAAGATGTCGTTTGGTGCAAGTTTCAGTTTCTTCAGCTTCTCAATGAAATGTCCTGAGTCCTTGATGTATGTGTCGGTCTTGGGGAGCAGAGAGGCCAAGTGTTTTGCCAGTTTATACGTTGGTGATCCAGGAGCGCTAACGATCGGTCTCTCGTAACCTGTGGCTGGAGCAGAGAGGCCAAGTGTTTTGCCAGTTTATACGTTGGTGATCCAGGAGCGCTAACGATCGGTCTCAGTGGAACGTTGTTCTTATGGATCTTGGGTAATCCATACAGCCGAGGTGGTAGGGCTTCCGTGTTGCGCAGGTTTCTCTGTATGTCCGCCGGCAGACAAGACGCCTTGATTAATCGATTCGTATTCCGAGTGATACGCTGCGTCGGATCTGCGCTTAGTTTTCGGTACGTCGTCGGATCTAATAGGTCTCGGATCTTTTGCTCATACTCTTCGGTCTTCATTACGACGGCCGCATTCCCCTTATCGGCAGGCAGTACCAATATACTCTTGTCGGCGTTGAGATTCTTAATGGCTTGTACCTCTTCTTTCCTCAGGTTGCAAGCTGGTGGTTTTTCTCGGCGCAGTATCCTGGCTGTTTCCGTGCGTATTTCCTCTGCCCTTTCACAAGGAAGGGCCCGAATGGCTGCTTCGGTGTTGGCAATGATGTCCTCCATAGGTATAGTTCTCGGGACGATAGCGAAATTCCCTCCTTTTTGAAGAACAGACACTTCCTCTTCGGACAGTTGTCGTTCAGTGAGGTTGACCACTGTGTGTGACATGTCGGGAATCGCCTTGTTGGTCTGCTTCCGGCATCTTTCAAACTTTTTATTCTGCCGCTCGGTGCAGCGCTCAAGTTCGTTCTGCATGCTCCTGTGAGTGATGCTGTCGATCTTGTCCCAGTCGTCTCGATGCATTCTGCTACTTAGTTGATAGAAAATGTCCAGAAGTTCCTGATCCGTTCTTGCCAAGTCTCTCCGTGTTGTATGTATTCGCTCATGAAGAAAAGCTCGTTCCATTCTGTCGTAGGTACGATGTGCTTGGGCGGTGGTGAATAGGCGCTTACATCTCAAGAACTTCGGTGTAGCACATTCATCTCGGCACAGTGACAGAAAGGCGAGAGAGGACATCAATCGCGCTTTCTTCTTCCTTCGTTGGTCAAGGCGTCGGTACAATATGCAAATCTCCTCCCCGTAGAGGCGTAATACAAAATTGTTAAGGCTTTCGTGGCCACTTGTTGACAAACTGCCTATTGGTTCTGTCTCGGGTTCTTCGGCTCCAGTTCACCACCGGCAATGGAGGGTGAAGCTTTGACAATGCCAGCCACTCGTGCTGGCGAAACGTCAGAAAAATCATTAGATGAACGTCGGCCGAAGAACCCGAGACAGAAGCCAATAAGGAGTTTGTCAACAAGTGGCCACGAAAGCCTTAACAATTTTATATGTGTACTTTTACTTCAGGTCGTATTCCCAAGCAGCCTTTGCGGTTCCTAAGTGAGAATGCATACACGGCTTCTCTGATCGACTGTTTCGCAACAATACGAGGGTCGGTTGTGCGCCGGCTCACGGCGCTAGATGCGCTGAAACCTTTTACGCATGTGCGGATCGAGTTTTGTTGACCAATTACAGCGCTCTCTGACACTTATGCGGCCCCAAGTATCATTAAATGTTAAACTTGCTTTGTCAATGCATTACTTATTTCATAAGTCGGTTTTTGACCAGTTTATTACTTCTAACATGGACCGGTGGCTGAAGTCAGGATCATTGAAGAAGGGTGCAGTTTCTCCATCGCCTTCACAACAAGGGAAGTTTCCAGTTGAAATGAATGAGGGGGAAGGATGACCAAGGAATGTATACCGCAGAGACAGGCTGGACAGTGAAGGGGGAGGCGTGTTTATAGCGATAAGAAGTGCAATAGTATCGAAGGAAATTGACGGAGATCAGAAATGTCAAATGATTTGGGTGAAGGTCACGGTTAAAGCAGGCTCAGACATGGTAATTGGATGTCACTATAGGCCCCCTGGCTCAGCAGCTGTTGTGGCTGAGCACCTGAAGGATAATTTGGAAAATATTTCGAGTAGATTTCCCCACCATGTAATAGTTCTGGGTGGAGATTTTAATTTGCCGGATATAGACTGCGAGACTCAGACGTTCATAACGGGTGGCAGGGACAAAGAATCCAGTGAAATTTTTTTAAGTGCTTTATCTGAAAACTACCTCGAGCAGTTAAACAGAGAACCGACTCGTGGCGATAACATATTAGACCTTCTGGTGACAAACAGACCCGAACTATTTGAAAAAGTTAACGCAGAACAGGGAATCAGTGATCATAAAGCGGTTACGGCATCGATGATTTCAGCCGTAAATAGGAATATTAAAAAGGGTAGGAAGATTTTTCTGTTTAGAAAAAGTGACAAAAAGCAGATTTCAGAGTACCTGTTGGCTCAACACAAAAGTTTTGTCTCAAGTACAGATAGTGGTGAGGATCAGTGGACAAAGTTCAAAACCGTCGTACATAATGCGTTAGATGAGTATGTGCCAAGCAAGATCGTAAGAGATGGAAAAGAGCCACCGTGGTACAACAACCGAGTTAGAAAACTGCTGCGGAAGCAAAGGGAACTTCACAGCAAACATAAACATAGCCAAAGCCTTGCAGACAAACAAAAATTACGCGAAGCGAAATGTAGTGTGAGGAGGGCTATGCGAGAGGCGTTCAACGAATTCGAAAGTAAAGTTCTATGTACTGACTTGGCAGAAAATCCTAAGAAATTTTGGTCTTATGTCAAAGCGGTAGGTGGATCAAAACAAAATGTCCAGACACTCTGTGACCAAAATGGTACTGAAACAGAGGATGACAGACTAAAGGCCGAAATACTAAATGTCTTTTTCCAAAGTTGTTTCACAGAGGAAGATTGCACTATAGTTTCTTCTCTAGATTGTCGCACAGATGACAAAATGGTAGATATCGAAATAGACGACAGAGGGATAGAGAAACAATTAAAATCGCTCAAAACAGGAAAGGCCTCTGGACCTGATGGGATACCAGTTCAATTTTACACAGAGTACGCGAAGGAACTTGCCCCCCTTCTTGCAGCGGTGTACCGTAGGTCTCTAGAAGAGCGTAGCGTTCCAAAGGATTGGAAAAGGGCACAGGTCATCCCCGTTTTCAAGAAGGGACGTCGAGCAGATGTGCAGAACTATAGACCTATATCTCTAACGTCGATCAGTTGTAGAATTTTGGAACACGTATTGTGTTCGAGTATAATGACTTTTCTGGAGACTAGAAATCTACTCTGTAGGAATCAGCATGGGTTTCGAAAAAGACGGTCATGTGAAACCCAGCTCGCGCTATTCGTCCACGAGACTCAGAGGGCCATAGACACGGGTTCACAGGTAGATGCCGTGCTTCTTGACTTCCGCAAGGCGTTCGATACAGTTATCCACAGTAGTTTAATGAACAAAGTAAGAGCATATGGACTATCAGCCCAATTGTGTGATTGGATTGAGGAATTCCTAGATAACAGGACGCAGCATGTCATTCTCAATGGAGAGAAGTCTTCCGAAGTAAGAGTGATTTCAGGTGTGCCGCAGGGGAGTGTCATAGGACCGTTGCTATTCACAATATACATAAATGACCTTGTGGATGACATCGGAAGTTCACTGAGGCTTTTTGAAGATGATGCTGTGGTGTATCGAGAGGTTGTAACAATGGAAAATTGTACTGAAATGCAGGAGGATCTGCAGCGAATTGACGCATGGTGCAGGGAATGGCAATTGAATCTCAATGTAGACAAGTGTAATGTGCTGCGAATACACAGAAAGATAGATCCCTTATCATTTAGATACAAAATAGCAGGTCAGCAACTGGAAGCAGTTAATACCATAAATTATCTGGGAGTACGCATTAGGAGTGATTTAAAATGGAATGATCATATAATATTGATCGTCGGTAAAGCAGATGCCAGACTGAGATTCACTGGAAGAATCCTAAGGAGATGCAATCCGAAAGCAAAGGAAGTAGGTTACAGTACGCTTGTTCGCCCACTGCTTGAATACTGCTCAGCAGTGTGCGATCCGTACCAGATAGGGTTGATAGAAGATATAGAGAAGATCCAACGGAGAGCAGCGCGCTTCGTTACAGGATCATTTAGTAATCGCGAAAGCGTTACGGAGATGATAGATAAACTCCAGTGGAAGACTCTGCAGGAGAAACGCTCAGTAGCTCGGTACGGGCATTTGTCAAAGTTTCGAGAACATACCTTCACCGAAGAGTCAAGCAGTATATTGCTCCCTCCTACTTATATCTCGCGAAGAGACCATGAGAATAAAATCAGAGAGATTAGAGCCCACACAGAGGCATACCGACACTCCTTCTTTCCACGAACAATACGAGACTGGAATAGAAGGGAGAACCGATAGAGGTACTCAAGGTACCCTCCGCCACACACCGTCAGGTGGCTTGCGGAGTATGGATGTAGATGTAGATGTAGAAGGAAGAACAATCACAAGAAGCTCCACAGCCGGATTTATTATGTGAAAACGCTGCAAGTGCTCCATTGGTGACAATAGCCTGTGTGGAAGTGGAATAACCAAGAAGCGTAAGCACAACGAAAGCTATTTAGAAATGGGCTTTATGGAGACAAAGGAGGGTAAAGCTCAGTGTATAATTTGTGCGTGAGTCCTTCCGAACAGTTCAATGGTTCCAGTTAAATTGCGCCGTCATTTTGATGGTTCTCACCCGGATTTCCAGGCTAAAGACATCGATTTTTTCAAAAGGAAGAGTGCTGAACTAACTGCTTCTCAGCACTGCGTGAAAACTCATGCAAAAACAGTTAATGAACATTCATTAAAAGCTTCTTTCTTGGTCAGTTATCGAGTGGCAAAAACAGGCAAAGCTCATACCATTGCAGAAAATCTCATAAAGCCGTGTGTTAAGATATTGTTTCTTACATGCTAGACGAAAAGGCAGTAAAGCTTGTATCTTCGGTTCCGTTATCAAACAATACTGTCAAGAGACGAATTGTTGACATGTCAAATGATGTGAAAGACACTCTTGTTTCTCGCATCCAACACAATTCATTTTCTCTGCAGATTGATGAATCCACTGATGTTGCAGGGTTAGCGATTTTATTGGCCTTTGTCCGTTTTGAATATTCTGGATGTTTTGGGGAGGACCTCTTATTGTGCAGACCACAACCTGCCAACACAACAGGTGCTAAAATATTCCGTCTGTCGGATGATTTTTTAAGGACTAACAAAGTTTCATGGTCTAATTCCATAGATGTGTACACAGATGGTGCAAAAGCTATGGCGGGTCCTACCGTCGGAGCAATAACGAAAATAAAAGAAAACACCAACAATTGCAGCAGTAGTCATTGTGCTCTCCACAGATACGCTTTAGCTACGAAACAAATGCCTGTTTCGTTCAAGAAAGTTTTAGACAAATCCATTCAAATCATTAACTACATAAAATCATCAAATGAATATGAGATGTTGGTAGAAATTCCCACAGACCCTACCTTGAAATCAAGTCTTGACATTGACGGTTACTCACACTTTTGGATCCGTTTGGATAACAATAAATACTACCCACTTGTTAAAAAGGCAAAACGTGTACTTCTTCAGTTTGCCACAACATACATGTGTGAATCTGGATTCTCGATCTATGCTGTCCACAAATCTAAGTACCGAAGCTGTCTAGATACGGAACCAGACATCCGTCTCCAGTTGTCAAAACTTGAACCCAACTTTCCATAATTGTCTCAGCAGAAGCACCCTCAACCATCACATTAGGATTCCATCATTATTCCTACAGACTCATCTACAGTAAAGAAGAAAGCATTTTTCTTCGTAGATGCTCAGTGAACGTACCTGAACTATAACTCTGTAGGCCGGCCGTTGTGGCCGAGCGGTTCTAGGCGCTTGAGTCTGGAACCGCGCGAACGCTACGGTCGCAGGTTCGAATCCTGCCTCCGGCATGGATGTGTGTGATGTCCTTAGGTTAGTTAGCTTTAAGTAGTTCTAAGTTCTAGGAGACTGATGACCTCAGATGTTAAGTCCCATAGTGCTCAGAGCCATTTGAACCATTTTATAACTGTGCGGGAATTTTGTTTCTGTCTTCTATCGTTTACAAAATAATTATTAATTGAATTCTGTTGGCATTGATATTTTTGTTATGATAGTTAAAATCATCTCTAAAGCTTATTTTCTTTTCTTTATAATATATTCCGTCCTCTCAGTTAAAAATATGGCCTGCCTATAATTCAATTACAATTACTTGCTGTTTCTCTGACACTATATTGTGGCAACTAGTTGCGAGCGTAAACAAATGACTTTTCACGTGTCACCTTGTCAAAGGTAAACCTCCTCTGCCAGAATTGTTTCCTTTGAGAAAAAATAGTTTTACATTCTGTGAAATGCTTTGTCTTCTTATACAGGGTGTTACAAAAAGTTACGGCCAAACTTTCAGGAAACTTTCCTCACACACAAATAAAGAAAAGATGTTATGTGGACATGTGTCCGGAAACGCTTAATTTCCACGTTAGAGCTCATTTTAGTTTCGTCAGTATGTACTGTACTTTCTCGATTCACCGCTAGTTAGCCCAATTGAAGGAAGGTAATGTTTACTTCGGTGCTTGTGTTGACATGCGACTCATTGCTCTACAGTAATAGCATCAAGCACATCAGTACGTAGCATCAACAGGTTAGTGTTCATCACAGACGTGGTTCTGCAGTCAGTGCAATGTTTACAAATGCGGAGTTGGCAGATGCCCATTTGCTGTATGGATTAGCACGGGGCAATAGCCGTGGCGCGGTACGTTTGTATCGAGACAGATTTCCAGAACGAAGGTGTCCCGACAGGAAGACGTTCGAAGCAATTGATCGGCGTCTTAGGGAGCACGGAACATTCCAGCCTATGACTCGCGAATGGGGAAGACCTAGAACGACGAGGACACCTGCAATGGACGAGGCATTTCTTCGTGCAGTTGACGATAACCCTAATGTCAGCGTCAGAGACGTTGCTGCTGTACAAGGTAACGTTGACCACGTCACCGTATGGAGAGTGCTACGGGAGAACCAGTTGTTTCCGTATCATGTACAGCGTTTGCAGGCACTATCAGCAGCTGATTGGCCTCCACGGGTACACTTCTGCGAATGGTTCATCCAACAATGTGCCAGTCCTCATTTCAGTGCAAATGTTCTCTTTACGGATGAGGCTTCATTCCAACGTGCTCAAATTGTAAATTTTGACAATCAACATGTGTGAGCTGACGAGAATCCGCACACAATTGTGCAATCACGTCATCAACACAGATTTTCTGTGAACGTTTGAGCAGGCATTGTTGGTGATGTCTTGATTGGGCCCCATGTTCTTCCACTTACGCTCAATGCAGCACGTTATCATGATTTCATACGGGATACTCTACCTTTACTGCTAGAACATGTGCCTTTACAAGTACGACACAACATGTGGTTCACGCACGATGGAGCTCCTGCTTTACTGCTAGAACATGTGCCTTTACAAGTACGACACAACATGTGGTTCATGCACGATGGAGCTCCTGCACATTTCAGTCGAAGTGGTCGTACGCTTCTCAACAACAGATTCGGTACCCGATGGATTGGTAGAGGCGGACCAGTTCCATGGCCTCCACGCTCTCCTGACCTCAACCCTCTTGACTTTCATTTATGGGGGCATTTGATAGCTCTTGTCTACGCAACCCCGGTACCAAATGTAGAGACTCTTCGTGCTCGTATTGTGGACGGCTGTGATACAATACCCCATTCTCCAGGGCTGCATCAGCGCATCAGGGATTCCATGCGACGGAGGGTGGATGCATGTTTCCTCGCTAACGGAGGACATTTTGAACATTTCCTGTAACAAAGTGTTTGAAGTCACGCTGGTACGTTCTGTTGCTGTATGTTTCCATTCCATGATTAATGTGATTTGAAGAGAAGTAATAACATGAGCTCTAACATGGAAAGTAAGCGTTTCCGGACACATGTCCACATAAATATTTTCTTTCTTTGTGTGTGAGGAATGTTTCCTGAAAGTTTGGCCGTACCTTTTTGTAACACCGTGTATAGAAAGAAGAGAGCCTGTTTGTTTGTTTTCCTAATATGTTTACAGTCGAGGCTGACTGCAACAATATAGTGTCCAAGTAGTCGTAGAAGTTGTCAGCTGTGGCTGAACAGTTGCCCCGCCGCCTGCCAGTTGCCGGCTACCAACTGACAGTACACTATTGCAACGCCGCCTGCTAGCTGCCGGATATGGACTGACAGCTGCCGTTGAGTAGATACTCAAAGACGTAAAAATAACTAGACTTTCCGAGCTGTTTACATGGGCACGAAAATCGATTGTGGAACTGGAAAACGGCTTTATAAAAACAGGTTTCCAGAATCGATTTTGAAGTGTTTACCTGACCAACCAAAAGCTCAACTGGGATATCGGCTTCCGAAATCCGGTTTTGGAAACGCATGTAAACTGGGTGAACGTATTCCCACACACTGCGCAGCAGATGTCACAATAGTCGATTAAAGGCAATTCCTTGGCCTCTTTTCTTTCGTGATGTGTTTGTACCCGAATCGTGGGTCTGCCTCTTTTCTTCATAGCCGCGAGGAGTGGCCGCGCAGTCTGAGGCGCCATGTCGTCGTGGGCATGTGTGTGTGTGTGTGTGTGTGTGTGTGTGTGTGTGTGTGTGAGTGTGTGGGTGGGTGGGTGGGTGGGTGGGTGGCTAGGTGGGTGTGTGGGTGTGTGTTGTCCTTAGAGGAAGTTAAACTTTGGTTAATAGTGTGTAAGACATTTGAACATTTTTCTTCGGATTTCACGAAAAACCACACACACACACACACACACACACACACACACACACACACGACTGTTACGAAATATGCATGCTCCTTAAACAACAGTAGCCAAATAGTGGAAGTGAACAGACCACAAGCGGCAGCTTGTCAACAGCGAACGTGGCGTTGATTGCTCTTGGAGGAAGGCAGCTCCAACGTGTGAAATGTCAATTACCAAGTAATTCAACAAGCTCTGAAATTTAAAGTTAGTGTGCTCTTGACTGACTAAGGGTCCGCCAGCTCCAATCTATCTCCGTCCTCCAAAAACTTCTTCTGTGCATTTCACTGCTAAGTTTCCTGTTGCTGGATAGATTAGCGCACGTCTCGTTCCCCTGCCCCTTTTCTCTAGCTTTCTGTTTCAAATATCTGCATGTATATTGCCAGAGGAAAGACAGCCTTCTAAAATATGGCACTGAAGAGACCTATAGCACAGAAAATGACGAAGACTCGGCTACTTTGGAACGACAGAGTCAGGCGTCGATGCAGGACAGAGTCATGGAAGAAGAAGATTGGTTAGACAACCGGAGATGGAAACTTAGGTGCTAGAGAAGTCGCATAGTATAGAAAACTCGCAAGGAAAAAATTTGTAGACGTCGCATAGTGTAGAAAACTCGCAAGGAAAAAAAATGTCAGTCAACCACACTGTAGCAGTATTGTTGGGATACATACGTCAGATGAAGAGTGTAAGTTTTGCAGTCCCTTTGATGTTATTCATGGCGAATGGACCATGCGTGGGGCTTCGCATTTTAGTCTTCCAGGTTTTATCTCTTGTGGTTGTCAGCAACACAAACTTGACATACTGACTTGCAGCAAGTTCAGCTGTGGTAGCAGGTATTGTTGCACAGCACGGGAACTACGGATTCGTTTATCGTCTTGTTGAGACAACTTGGAAGACTTGCGATCAAACATATCAGATGGCATAGGTAAGATTCCATTGGAATTTCAATAAACATTGGAGCGAGTGGCAACCAAATAATTATGCAAGATAGTGTGTGGAATCTATGAGATATAAAATATCGAACTTTCGGAAGCCTCTCATGCACATAATTTTAAAGATAGTAAAGGCGGATAAACGCGATAACTATTCCATAATCAGCTCACGCATCCAAGTTGATGACAGTAAAAATATACAGATGAATGGGAAAATTTGACCATCTATTTGGTGAAGGTGAAATTGGCTCTATGAAACGCAAAGCCACCAGAGAGGCAGTTTGGACGTTGCCCTTCATAATGGAATCAAGGTTAAGAAAAAGAAGGATAAAGTCGCAGGATTTGACGACTTAGAAAAAGCGCTCTACAACGTAAAATCGAGCAAGTTCTTCGAAATTCTCAGAAAAGTTAATACAGGCTATAGGGAAAGTCAGATAATATACAATATGTTCAAGAACCAAGGGGAACAATTAGAGTGGAATGAGAGACGTTGTAATCCACCATTATGCCAACGCATAAATGAAGAGAGTAGTAGCACCACTGCAGAGCCATCTATCGTTTGTATGGAACAACTACGTAGCTAAGCGAGTCTAGCATCCGCCGAGCAGAACCAACAGCAGTAGTTATTAATACATTTGTTTATCAGCTTGCAGAGATGACTCTTCTGTAACTATATGCGAAAATAATTTATTTATGTTTGTGAAAGTAGCTTGTAAATATTTTTGTGTGGCTGCTAAGGTTGCAATTCTGACCTGTAAATTATTTTTGGATTGAGTTCGATAGAAAAAAGGAGGGGAGGGCCATTACAATGCGTTCGGATTAAAAAGGTGTGAGGCAGGGATGCAGTCTTTATCCATTAGTTATGTACATCGACGAAGAAATGGGGGCGGCAAAAGAAACTTTGAGGAGAAATTTCACGACGTGCTGAATGAAATGAGCGATCGAATCAGTTCAGAATATGGACTGAGCGTATACCAAAGAGTGACTAAAGTAACAGGAATAACAATAATATGATGAGCGATAAACTTAATTTAAAAATTCGATATAGTAGACAAAGTGAAGGATTTCTACAACCATGGGAGCAAAAAACGCATTACGGACGACGTGAAGTATCATCGGCCTTAATTGGAAGAATAAATTTCTAAGAATGTAAGTTTGGAAATGAAATATGGACTGTGGGAAAACCTGAAAGAAGTAAAGTCGAAGTTTCTCACAAGAAAGTCCTTGAGAACGAGGTCGCAAGTTCAAACTTAAGTAAGGCCCATTTGATAGTATTGTCTTAACAATAACAACAGGAAAAATATTAGCTGCTAATGACCCATCAGGTGCATCAGAAGGGCGACAGAAAATTGCATCATGGACACCGAATGAAAAATGGCACGCCACAGTCATCACAAAATTTCGCATCATCAAGATCGAAGGCGAACTCCATGGGAGTTACAAATTGTGCACGACGTTCAGCCACGTATCCACTCTTAAAGAATGCACGTAGAGCCGGGTGATGGGAACTGACGAAATGTGACGTCATGCAACCGAATTCGAAACAGTCTGTCGTGGAGCTTATCGTGAAACTGGCTATCCTTTAAGGCGTGGCTGCGGATAGTGCGATAATATATTTTATAAGCACGAGAAAAACAGACATCCAGGCGCTGAATTTGTCCAGTGGATCCAAGTGGTATGAACTGCGATGTCACATACTTTTCAGAAGGGATAGTCTGCTCTGAACGAGTATGATTTTCATACGCAGACCAGGAATCCAGTAAAAGCAAGTTATTTTGACCATTTATAGGCCATAAGTAGTGCTCGTATCATAGTTGTAGTTCCCTTACGCATATTTTCCCACTCTTCTTTGCTGTGACGTAAATATTCCCTACTGCCCCTGTAATATCACATACACGAGAAAGAATCGTAGGGGGCAGAGCACCTCCAACTTCTCGCAGCGCAATAAATAACTTCCCAGCCAGATTATCATCCAGATTAACAGTCGGCATAACTGAATACGACTGCGTTAAGACATTGATGTTAGTTGATCTTGATGCAACTGTCTTGCTACCTTTAATTTCCAGGGTTCCTTTCATACGCATTGCCTCTTCAAATCCTGATTGTTCGGAGTTGAAAACAAATTCCTTACTGAACGATGTGTTAAGCTTGTGATTCCGCAGTTTGCTGTGCATCGTAAAGATGACACTTTGTTTGAAATTTCGTTATCTTACGTCTTCCAGTTCTGTAGGACTGTTTGAAGTTATGCAACATCCACTGCTTCCCTTGAACTCACTTTAATGTATGCCGCGTGCAATTTGATGTGCACAACGTTCTAGGTAACTAAC
This sequence comes from Schistocerca serialis cubense, assembly GCF_023864345.2. Lineage (NCBI taxonomy): Eukaryota > Metazoa > Arthropoda > Insecta > Orthoptera > Acrididae > Schistocerca > Schistocerca serialis. Next base: position 338,864,388 of record NC_064642.1, read on the forward strand.
ATCCACATCCTGTAAGTTGTATCGAGCGTCTTTGAAAGGCTCAAACGCCAGTTTTTGTAACAGCTGCGACTTGTCTTCCCTTAAATATTCGTAGTTTTTCTTATTCGCTACACGGTCATGTTACGGCGGACTTATTTGAAATCTGTTCATAATTTTCTTTTTTTTACTATGATGCGGATGATCCTCCATGTACCTACTTACGTTTAGTACCCGCTCCTTGGACAACGATCGTTCTTTATTACGTTTCACTGGAGACGGGATTTATGGTTCCCTGTCCGACTAAGTATGATGAACTATATGGCTAGACAACTGTTTCAGTATGCCTTTCACTTGTTCAGCACGTATCGTCATTAGTGTACTGGTCATGTGCACTGTCCGCGCAGTAGACCATATACGACACCAACATCCAAAGACTCATCGTGTAGAAACGCTAATATTTCATCGGCGACTTTTTTCTCACAGTGTGAAATTCCTCTGGTTCCTTTTGACGAAATGTCAACTTTGGCAACAGTCGTTATAGGTATAGTGCGGTGTTTGCTTTATTTATCTCTGCCATTGCTCTGCTTTGTATGAACACCACTAGCACTGTAGCACTGAGATACTCGTCCACTAAGCATTTCAGCTACGCTCCGTAGCCCCGTGCTGTGAATACCTACAGTTCGGCCCCTTATTGCCATTAGCAGCCAGTATGGTGGTTGCATGGTAGACAATATGTGGAGTGGCGAATGCCACAAACGTCATTGGCTTTTCGCGACCTCGCATTCAAGAGGTTCCGTGTCAGATATATTACAGGAGGGTGCTGGAAATGAAGGAAAATAAGCAATGATGATGTACTTCGCAGGGAGTCGGCGAGGAAGGGAATATGTGGGAAACACTGTCTACAAGAAGAGAAGGGGCGATAGGTCATGAGTCAAAACAACAGGGTATAGCTTTCAAACTACTATAAGGAACATTATAGGGCAAATAAAGGGAAGGGAAAACAGACATTGGAACATATCCCACAAACAGCAGAGGACATTAGGAGCAAATGACACTCTGTGGTGAAGAGGTTGGCTCAGGTAGGGGAGTCGTGGTGTGTCTCACTATCGTGGCGCTTTTCATCAAACAAGTCAGAAGAGTGGTGACACTGTATATCCTCACAAGTATCCAGACTCCTATTAGTGCACATTAAAATGTGGTGTGTCCACTCTTCGCCGTTGTTACGACTTGAACTCTGCTGGAGACACTTTCAAAGAGGTGCCTGAATGACTGAGGATAAGTTGCAGCCCATTCCTGATCAGGAGTCTAAACCAGAGAACACAGTGATATTGGACGCTGGGATCTCGAGCGAGGTCTACCATGAAACTCGTCCCAAACGTACTCCGTTGCGTTCAGGTTGGGTCACTGGGTAGGCCAGTCCATTTCAGGAATTTTATTGTTCATAGACCAGTGCCTCACAGATGTAGTTTTTTGGGAAGGTGCCTTGTCATGTTGATACAAACAATCATTGTCTCCGAACTGTTCCTCTATTGTACGCAGTACACGAACCTGTAAGACGGGTTCGGATATATCTCCGTATTTAGAGCTTTCTTAAGCGCTTTAGGCAGACCACACCCTAACTACGAAAAAACTCTCCCCTCCGTACTTCACTGTTAGTAGTACACAAGATGGCAGGTAACGTTCTCCACGCACTCACCAAACACAACCCCTTGCATCACATGCCACAGAATATACCGTAATTCATCACTGGAAATCACAGTCATCACCCGGGACTTTAAAATTCCAAGTTCAGGTTTGCAAAACGGTAACATACAAAGGAGAGGAGGGAATAAATACAATGCAACGTATCTGTAAAAACCAGAAGACCAGACTACTGAAACAAGGCAGGTCAACTTAAAAACAGAAATCGTGAAGAAACAATGTACTCACACTATCCGCTGTCGGACAGCGACACGGTATGATCAGCAACCATGACTGGAGGTCTGAAGGCGCGATGCAACAGAAGAGGGTCTCTTTAAACCAATTTATCGTGCCTCTCAGCTGTGGATACCCTACATACGAGATCTTGTGCAAGGGATTGGAACGTTATAGAAGGTTGCTGGTACTCTCTGCCAATGTTTTGCTAAGACCAGGTAGGCCTCCTGCACTGAAAGACAGGGATCGTCGAGCAGAGCGGACAGTAGTTGTAAGAAATCGCAGAAAACTATCGGAAGGGATCACTTCCAAAATCCTTCCAGTTGCCTGGCTAGCACACTGACTGTGTGAAGGGAGTTAAATAAGCCATGTTTGAGGTTATGGGAGAGCGACGCCAATGGGCAGTAGACGATGGAAGCGAGCGATTAGGAATGATAAATCACGCCATTCGCTGTGGCAATCCGATGGAAGGGTTCAGGCTTGTCGAATTCCTGTAGAACGTTACCTGCCACCATTTGTAGTACCAACAGCAAAGTACGGAGGAGGAGGTGTTACAGAAGAGGCAATTTCACGGGGGTAGTGTGTAGTCCCTTTAGTGCGATTATAAAAACGCTAAATGCCGAAAGATATGAGAACATCTTACACCAATGTGTACTGCGTACAGTGGAAGAATAGTTCGGAAACAATGCTCTTTATCGACGAGACGATGTATCTGCCATAAAGAAGCCTCGGCGAGGCAATGGTTTATGGAAAATAACATTCCTGATATGAACTGGTCTGCCCAGAGTCCCAATTTGAACCGAATGGAACATCTTTGGGTTGAGTTAGAGCGTCGACTACGCTCCAGACCCAAGCTTCCAGCATCATTATCTCCTCTGGTTTCAGCTCCTGAGAAATAATAAGTTGCCTTTTCTCCACAGATAATCGGAGACCTCCGTGAAAGTGTCCTCAATAAACCATCACAATGAAGAATGGTGGACACACCGAGCATTAATTTTCACTAATGTGTGTCCGGCTGCTTTTCATCAGATTGGATTGGATTGTTTGACGGAAGAGACCAAACAGCGAGGTCATCGATCTCATCGGGTTAGGGAAGGACGAAGAAGGAAGTCGCCCGTGCCCTGTCAAAGGAACCATCCCGGCATTTGCCTGGAGCGATTTAGGTAAATGACGGAAAACGTAATTCAGGATGGCCGGACGCGGAATTGAGCCCTCGTCCTCCCGAATGCGAGTCCAGTGTGCTAACCACTGCGCCACCTCATTCGGTTTTTCATCGTATAATGGGTGTAGACGAGGATTTACATGAAAATTGCGTCAGAAGGCCGAATATTGTCAGATGTTTGAAATTACTCCGAAGACAAGATGCCACTGTAAAACACGAGAATTATTCCCAGCCGTGACACAAGGAATGCTAGAAGAAATCCGAACTGCATAAATAAACCTTAAGCGAACTGGCGTCTCGAATTTATATCCACGATTCGACATCGCTGAAAATACACAGCATTTAGATTCCTCATTAACGACGTTCATTCGTAGTTACTCGTAGAACGTGAATCGTCGCCCCGTCGTTGCGCCGTGTTACTGCCTCCTGCCCCGAAAACAAAACTATTAAAAAGATATCAGGACTTGTAATAAAGGGGAGCATTGAAAATGCTCGTAGAACTGAGAATGAAGACATAATAAGCTGAGTGGCCAATAAATAGCCGAGGGCAGGGTCGTTAGTCCTCATTAAAGGAGCGCTTTCCGGAGACATTAAGCCGTAACACCAGAGTGTTTGTTTGACCGGGCGGTAGGCCGCCGGAGCTCACATAAACAAGGCGCCACGGCCTGATTACCAGCTGCGTTGCGAGGCCGCCCGACTGCCCTTCTGCTGGACGAGTTCTCGCTTTTCTGTTTCCATATTCTGTATGGTTTTTCAGTCTCCTTCCGTAGGATGTCAAAGTGGTTTAACATTTTGAGATTAAATACTTTGTCGTCCAACTACTTGGGATATACCGTATATTCTCTTCAAACATATCAGACACCAAAGATAATACTCAAATTAAAAATTTTAAGAAATCCCAACACAAAATATCTCTAAAAAGTAAAAAAAAAATGTATTACCCTTTTAACGTTATCACTAATAATATTTTGATCCAAGCGCCGCGAGACCGCTAAGTAAATAAAAATAAATAAGATATTAACAGCACCTACTTTCTAGAACAGCATACTTTCGTTATTGCTGGGCTTAAGCCTCAGCCGTTTGGAATCATCTCTTCCAGTCCTGCGCGTCTCGCATCCACACCTCAAAATAGCAAGTGAAGATATCATTACTTATTATATAAAATACGGAAACCAATCCTCCTTTAATTAGCCTATTTATTTTATACCATAAATGAAGTTAGTTTCATGTATTAATCTATCTTACGATGTCTATGTCCTGCAGGGGTTTGATGACAGCGTACTAACTCACGCTTCATTAAGCGGCCAGCGCTAGCGTGCGGTGCACGGTATGCGGCGCGCGGGACACGTCCAAGTGCGGCGACCCGAAAGGGCAGTTGCGTGAGGAAAGGATCGTTGACGGTTTTGCAAAAACAGACATAATGTCTGATGGGATGCCGCAATCACTGGTTATACAATGTTATTTATAATCCGTCTTGATTGCAAACTGTTTATTCACATGACCGGTTTCGGTTCCTCTAGAACCATCTTCAGATCTGCAATTTCGGTTACAGGCGTAACCCGTCAACACACAGCAACCTTCACATGCCGCGTTACATTGCTGACGGTTTTGTCTACATTCCGAATTTTTTCGGAGTAAATTGACTAAGACTCAGACCCTGAGGTTCTAGGTAGCTTATTTGTATTTAAATTTCATACGTTATCATTTTGAGATGTACTCTGTTTTTATTTTATTTAGTTAGTGTTCCCCGACGCGACGATGCTTGGTTCAAAATATTACTATTTATATTGAAATTAAAAGGGGCAATACATATTATTCTTTTTACTTGTTGTTTTTACTTTAAGCTTTATTTCAAGCTTTTTAAACTTTACATTTTACTAGTAGACACAGTACAATCGACACTCTACATCACATTCATACAAATACTTTCTGGGACGAAACATGAAAGTGTAATTTCATAAATATTATTACAATTGCAAGGGTTTGGTAATGTAATATTGCAGTGCGGTTTTCGGTTTGAAACTGAAATTATGATTCCGATTTTTTTTATTTTTGTCGATATTTTGTAACTGAATTTGATTAAGTTCAGTTCAGTAAGCAACTTAGGGTGACTGATCACAAACAATTTACAAGTCTTAATTTCCTAGATAAAAATTTGACCAAATTAATGTACGCTTCCTAGAGTACTTTTGCAAAAGGCCAAGCTTAGTGGCCTTAAGTAGCGTAAAAAGCTTTCAGGGTGTTGCTATTTGTAAACTCAATCAAATGAAGTTTTTTAATAACCCTCATGACAGATCGGCATCAGCAGATTTGCTAAGACTGAGAAACAGTACTTCTGTACTTTACTTTTGTACTACGTGTCCTACTTCTTTATTTGAAAATATTTTTACATTTAGAATACTTTGTAATTCTCACTTGAATTTAGTATTAGGAATAAAATGCATTAAACACTATCATTGTATTTTACCATTGTCACTTCTGTCATTTACGTGTTTCTTTTCTGAACTCACACATGTATTCATTGACTACGTTTCAGTATACGTTTAGCTGATTTCTGTAACGCAAGCAGTAAGCAGTGGCGATAATTGTAAATCAACTATGAGGAAAGTGGACTAAATCATTTGATTTAGTGCTGAACTGTAGATCTCGAAAAGAACTTTAAAGTCTGAGAAAGCATATGTTTCTCTTTTACAATTGAGTCACGATCACCCTTTTTCTGCTTTGTAGGTGCTGAAACGGACGACTGCGAAAGACAAAAAATTCATTATTGGTCAACCGTAAAAAAATGAAAGTTTGTAGTCGTAGACTTTTATTGCAATCTGGCACGACGTAACCTGAAGTAGGTGTTCAGTATCAAGTATCAAGAGAGCGTGCCGGTGGAAAACATTGTTACTTAATTTAGTTGATGAAATGTAAACGGATGAACAAATTTTTATGGAACATAGCTGAGAACCACCCCGATTAAACCAGACTTCAAATAAAAAAATTTCATTAAACTCGGACTTATCGTTTGGGAGCTACGATGCCACAGATGGATACCCAGATACACACGTTAAACTTTCAGCACTCACCTGTTTACGTCGGGGTTAAAAACAGAGAGTTTAATGTTAATCTTCTAAACGCGTGTTTTAAGTCTCAAGTTGGTGTATGAAAAATTTGTGAAAACCTATTTTGACATCGAAACATATAAATCTTTGTGCAGAGCAACAGAACAACGTGAAAATTTAATTTTGAACGGTAATATTTGAGGCTCACGCTGCATGATTCAAAATCCATACTTCCATTCGCCTGTGAGAAAAAAATATGTTTTCTATGAAATTTACATATGCTATCTCACTGCAAAACAAAATTACTTAGCTTAAAATGTTGAACCTGAATATTAATAGTCTTTATCTTGGTCTTGTAAACAATTATTGTACCAAAACTGTTATTGTAATGACAGAGCAAACGAACATGAAAATTAACGCATCTGATTTATGATAAAACTGCTTGAATACTAACAATGTAGCACTTAACAGAAATATTTTACTGGTATTAAAGCTTAGGACTGAACTGATATTTTCACAATAACACTCTGATAATCACTGTGTCTTACAAAGCACATGAGTTTTGATGGTAATCACATCTTGGCTTACTTGTGCGCAGGGAACGCTCGTCTGCTCTGCAACCTCTTGCTATTAGGGATATTGATGTGACTGTCCTAAACCAAATTTCATTTGCCGTCCTTGCATATGCTATGCAAGATGGTATCTTACCAGTTCTCACAAGATACTTCTCAGTAAGTAGCTCGCATTGTGCAATGCGGGTATGGAAACACGGTCATGAAAGTAAATGAAATTGCGAACTAATCCGAACGACTGAGAAATGAGAATGCTATGCTTCATTAAGCTATGACAACAATACATCTTTTTCATAAAGTTCTCACACCTAGACAATTTAGCAAAATATTTCCTAACTGTTCTCTTCTGTATAACTGTCTTCCTTGAAACTTATTTCAACTACAGACAATGGGGAAAGTTAAAAATTTGTGCCTGATCAGGACACGAACCCGGGTCCCCTGCTTACTAGGCAGATGCTCTGACCACTGAGCGATCCGGACGCATTGGGCACTGACTACGCTAGCACGCTAGCACGCCTCCCGTTGGACTCAAATTCTCAAAGTGAAGAGATCGTCGGCCTTCTCGCCTTCATGCGATGTCCGAAAGAACAGACAGTATGTATAGTCTGATGAGCCAAAAAATTACGACCACCTGCTTAATAGCGTGTTTGTCCATCTTGGGAAAGAAATACATCACCGATTCTGCGTATCAGGGATCCGACGTTTGTTGGTTGGTTTGTGGAGGTTTGTGGCATTAGATGTCTATGCACAGGTTATGTAATTCGCGTAAATAACGGGCCGCTGATCAGCATATGCAGTGATGGTACCCGATAGCGACGCAGATGGGTTCCTTAGGATTTACATCAAATGAATTTGGTTGCTGAGACATCAACGGGAGTTCACTATAATCCTCCTCGAACCAGTATAAAGCGGTTCTGGCTCCGAGACATTGGCAGTTATACTGCTGAAATATAACTTCGCTGTCGAAGAAGAAGCATGAAGGGCTGGAGGTGGTTCGCAACCGTCAGCGTGTCTTCAAATACTACCACAAGTCCCATGTAAAGGGCAGGAAAATGTCTTCGTTCACGTAATACTGCCCCCACCAGTTAGCGTCCCTGCCCGCTGCCCGTTTCAAGCCGCCGTTCACCTCGGTGACAGTGTTCGTGGAGACGACCATTGACCTAGTGTGGCAAAAATGTGGTTCACCCGAAAAGCCGACACGTTTCCATTGATAGACTGTCGAACCCCAACAATTTCGTGCCTGCTTAAATCGTAACTGATGATGTCATTGCGTCAACTTCTGAACACAGAGGGAAAGTACACTGCAGAACTCCAAGTTCAACAATGTACAATGAACGGTGTTCTCCGAAACATTACTGCGTGCACCAGCATTGTGCTCACCCCGCAGATCATCGTCTATTCTACTTTATAGGTCAGATAGGCCTTCTAACCTCACGTTCTGTGAAGAGTCCCTGGGCGTCCATCCATTTAACGCCCAGTGGTAGTATCACTGCGCTTCTACTTCTGCGTGCCTCTGTGTACTAATATCTGCTCTTTGTCAAAGTCGCTTACGTGCTGCAACGCCACCAGCAGATGGCATCCAATTTCGCGGTGGGCAGTTGCCACAATATTTTGCCTGATCGGTAAATACACGTAGGGTATATGTATAGGTATATATATATATATATATACAGGGTGTTACAAAAAGGTACGGCCAAATTTTCAGGAAACATTCCTCACACACAAATAAAGAAAAGATGTTATGTGGACATGTGTCCGGAAACGCTTAATTTCCATGTTAGAGCTCATTTTAGTGGCTTCATTCCAACCTGATCAAATTGTAAATTTTCACAATCAACATGTGTGGGCTGACGAGAATCCGCACGCAATTGTGGAATCACGTTGTAAGATGTCAGGCAAATTCAACACCTTCCATGAAAACCCTGACATGATAAGCAAATTCAGTAGTATGTCACATAGCTCCGAATAAATCGTGACATTAAATTAACCAAAGTAATACGAGTAACGAGTGAGCAAATGGAATACCACAGACTAACACAAGAATGCCTAAATGCATGTCATACCTTCCCACCGTGAGACAGACGCAGTTCCGAGGGGAGAAACGAGAACAGAAGCCGAGAGCAGAACCGTGTTAAGCTAGAAGGTCCTACGATAAGGGACGGACACCAACGTCGCCAGCTAACCACCAGGACCACCCCCCAGGCCCATGTTAAAAGCTAGAGCCCTCCAGAAGAACAGTATAGATCTTACGATAACACGAAAAGGGCCACACCAGCCGCAAGTTTTAACGTGAGACTTTTTTGCGTCTCTGTTACGTTGCAAACCCAAAAAACATTGTCGCACCACGAAAATTAGCCGCTAGGACCACCCCACAGCCCCTGTTAAAAGCTAGAGCCCTCCAGAAGAACAAATAGATCTTACGATAACACTAAAGGGGCCACACCAGCCGTAAGTTTTAGTGTGAGACTTTTTCGCGTCTCTGTTACGTTTCAAACGTTAAAAAATTGCTCCACCACGAAAGGTAACCGCTAGGACCACCCCTCAGGCCATGTTATAAGATAGAGCCCTCCAGAAGAACAGTATAGATCTTACGATAACACTAAAAGGGCCATACCAGCTGCAAGTTTTAGCGTGAGACTTTTTCGCGTCTCTGTTACGTTGCAAACTTTAAAAACATTGCCCCACCACGAAAAGTATAACGTTTCTCATTGGATGGACAGAATTTTTGTAGGCGGAGCTTAAGGTTAACATTGAGATCCTGATTGGTCAGATGAAAACACAGCCAGATAGTTTTTTTTTTAAACCAACTTCGGTAAATTGTAGTAAAGAGAAGTTAGGAGAGAGTTAGTTCCGAGACAGCGAGCTGTATGGAGCTGTGCCGGCCGCCGCCCCCTGACGAACACCGACAAGGTAATGAACGCACGCAATGCTGCATTTTTGAACGCATAAGGCTTCACTCAGAACTGCAGAAGTCTCATCTGTTACAGCCCCTTTTTACGTAATACTAGTGTCGATCGTCAATTGAAGCTCATAGTATTCACATTTGCTATTTAAGTTAAAATCTGAAACGCGATGATTTTTCTGTTATATAATTATTGAGAAGCCACATCAGCCACTGTAATTTACGACAAGTTAGATAAGTAATTAAAGATAATTGAGCGTCACTGTAGACCATTTTGATAGTTTTCTCTTTTGTGAAACTTAATTTAAACCTAGATTATAGATGTGATATGGCATAGGTCATCCTTCGATCCATTGTAGAACTTGGTAACCCATTCAGGGAATATTCGTTCACATTTTTGTTGAACGCAGTTGGTTTCTATCACCCTGTATTAAAACATATCCTTTTATCAATAGCGCAATTTATAAACAATGTTTTGTGAGTAGAATAAAATTTCCAATGGTAAACATAACTGCTTTTTCGACGTTATTTTACCAGCTAACTAAAAATAGGAAAGCCTTGAACCCCTTCCACCAAATTTAGTTAGTATTAAGATTCTTTTACAGGGAGTGCAGTGGAGCTGACGCTGAAATCATTAAGTATTTGGTTATATCATCGCTAGTCTCTCCCAGTTTCAAACTAGTCAATTCCCTAAAAAACACGCTCAGAGCGTCGTTGCGCGAAAGTGGTAGTAGGGAGACACGACATAGAACAACAGACACCACGCAGTATGTTAGAACGTCATCAACACAGATTTTCTGTGAACGTTTGGGCAGGCATTGTTGGTGATGTCTTAATTGGGTCCCATGTTCTTCCACCTATGCTCAATGGAGCACGTTATCATGATTTCATACGGGATACTCTACCTGTGCTGCTAGAACATGTGCCTTTACACGTACGACACAACATGTGATTCATGCGCGATGGAGCTCCTGCTCATTTCGGTCGAAGTGTTCGTACGCTTCTCAACAACAGATTCGGTTCCCGATGGATTGGTAGAGGCGGACCAATTCCATGGCCTCCACGCTGTCCTGATCTCAACCCTCTTGACTTTCATTTATGGGGGAATTTGAAAGCTCTTGTCTACGGAACACCGGTACTAAATGTAGAGACTCTTCGTGCTCGTATTGTGGATGGCTGTGATACAATACGCCATCCTCCAGGGCTGCATCAACGCATCAGGGATTCCATGCGACGGAGGGTGGATGCATGTATCCTCGCTAACAGAGGACATTTTGAACATTTCCAGTAACAAAGTGTTTGAAGTCACACTGGTACGTTCTGTTACTGTGTGTTTCCATTCCATGATTAATGTGATTCGAAGAGAAGTAATAAAATGAGCTCTAACATGGAAAGTAAGAGTTTCCTGAAACATGTTATATAGGGTGCTCCAGAAGTGATGGTCAATAATTCACACATGGAAAGTGCAGGCGAAAAGTAGCTAAAAAGCTCCATGAAACATCGGTCCGCAAATTAACCGTTGCCGATGTATCTCATTTATTCGAGTTGGGAACCAACTATAAACGCCCCCTGTTACCGCGGTATTTTCGTTTGCAGCTCAAGGCTTGGGTTCCACTATCCGTTTGTTTACGCATGCTGTGTTGAGGAAAGGGTGTCACGCATTGTACACGAACGTCTGAGTACTTCAACAAGGCCGATTGCTACACAAGAATGTGTCCTGAGTCATAGCAGTGTGTGGCGGATTTTAGATCGGCAAGTACTCTCTCGTTATCATCTCCAGCGAGTGCAAGCTGTCAACAATGCATAATTCCCTCCTAGGGAGAGTTTCTGCCAATGAGTGCAACAGTGTACCCTGAATCCCCTGTCTGTAAGCAGGATTCTGTTCAAGGATGAGGCTGGATTTACCCTTGACGGTATTTTTAACGATCATAACTGAAACATTTGGGCCGATGTCAATCCTCATGCACACTTATCACGACATCAGCAGCGTTATTCGTTGAACGTCTGGGCAGGACTGCTTGGAGACTGCATAGTTTTACCACACTTCCTACCACAGAGAGTAACCGGACAGCAGTACATGCGGTTTCTGCGGACTGTTCAAAATGGTTCAAATGGCTCTGAGGACTATGCGACTTAACTTCTGAGGTCATCAGTCGCCTAGAACTTAGAACTAATTAAACCTAACTAACCTAAGGACATCACACACATCCATGCCCGAGGCAGGATTCGAACCTGCGACCGTAGCGGTCGCTCGGTTCCAGACTGTAGCGCCTAGAACCGCTCGACCACTCCGGCCGGCCTCTGCGGACTGTACTTCCAGATGTACATGATGATGTCCCGCTGAGCCAACGCCTAAACATGGGGTTCATGCGCGACGGTGCTCCAGCACATTTTCCTTTACGATGCGCCGGCTTCTAACTCGGACGTACGGTCAACATTGCATAAGTAGGTCTCCGGATTTATATCCCACGGATTTCCGTGTACGAGGTCATGTAAATAACCTTGTTTACGCTACCGAGATCAACTCTCTTGAGGAATTACACCTGTGGATTGAAGCAGCCTTCCAGAACTTACAAAATTCACCAGGACTGCCGGAGAGAATTCGAAACTCATTTCAGAGACGAGTTCAGCGTTGGATTCAGACGCACGGACAACATTTCGAACATATACTTTAACCGTTCATGTGTTCATCTCGAACACCTACTTTAACGTTTAGAGATGCCATTTGCCCCTAGACACTGATGAGCAGCAACAGAAAATGTATCTCGACAACGGTTTATTTGTGGACCTGTGTTTATTGGAGCTTTTTAGCTACTTTTGGCCTGTACTTTCCATGTGTGAATTATTAACCATCACTTCTGAAACACCCTATATGTATACCTGAAGAAACTTGAGGAATATATTCCTCCCAGAAATGAAGCCATTATCAAGGCTAGAGGCTATGTTATACAACATAAGCATGATTTACTCCTGGCGATTTTGTTCGGCTACCTTGAGACTGATATCTCATTTAGCAATACCTGGAATTACAGAAACAGGCTCTGACTGTCATGTTATATACATGATTCTGTTCCATCTAAAGTGGCCAAAATAGACGTGATACCCGAACATATAGCTCTTGACAGATCTTTAAAGGCGTACTAATCATAGAAGGTGCATTAATTTGATTTACATGGTCAAACTAAGCCGTTAGCCACTTCAGTTTGTCGTCAACGTCGAGCAACTCACAGATGCGTCCCTGTAGTCCAAATTGCCTTTATCTAGCACCGCTGCACATCAGTTTTTTGGTGAGTCGTTGTCGGTCATGTGCAAGTACATCTACAGCTATGCCCAGCAGAGCACTGTGAAGTACATATATTTCCCGTTCTACCACTTCTTACGGCTTCTTCACGTATGGTGCGCGGCAAGAGCGACTCCTCAAACAACTGTGTGCGCGTTGTAATTAGTCTACTCTTTTCTTCGGGATCCCTACGAGAGTGACACCTATAGTACTGTACTATATACAGAGATTTATAGTTCCTGAAAATTTGTAAAGAGACTTCCGCGGGGTAAGAGATGTCTATCTTCAAGCATCTACCAGTTCAGTTTCTTCAGCTTCTCCGTGACCCTCTTCCACTGGTCAGACTAATCTTGACCAATAGCGGTTCCCTCTTTGTATACTTTCAATATCTTCCTTTAGTCCTATCTGCAACGGGTACCACAAACTTCTAGGATATATCTCAAAAGTGTTCTGCAGGCAATCTCCTTTGTAGACTGGTTGGATTTCCTAAGTATTCTACCAGTGAACCGAAGTCTGCCACTTACTTTACATAGAACTAAGTATTCATCTGGCTACAAATGGTTACATCCAGATGTTTGTACGAGGTGAATCATTCCAGTTATCACTCACTGATATTGTAGTCATAGGACACGACTTTATTTTCGTCTTGTGAAGTGCCCAGTTTTCATTTCTGAAGTGAGATGGAGATTTTGACCCCTTTGAAATGTTAACATCCCTCACCTTTTCTCATACACAGGTGTTCGACGCAAGTATGGACACCTAAAGGTACAACACATTACTATACCTAATTCGGTGTATGAAGCCCGCTGGCATTCAAAACAGCTTCCAGTCGTCTCGGAACGGATAAATACAGATCATGCACGATTTTCAGGGGAACCTTACACCATTCACCTTGCAAAATAGTCGGAAGTTTAGGTAACGGTGATTGAGGTGCAAAGATATCATGCACCCTTCTCACCAAAGTAGACCACAAAGACTCAATAATGTTGAGATGTGGTGATTGTAGTGGCCAGAGAAGATACAAGAGTCCATCCCCGTGTTCCCAAAACCAGTCCTGGACGATGCGAACAGTGTGACCTGGGGCTTTGTCTTCTTGGAAAAAGCATCCGCACTGGTGGACAAACATTGTACCATGGGATGCACCTGATCATTGAAAATGGTCACATAATCCTTGGCAGTGATGCGACCTCGTAAAGTAACAGTGGAGCCCATGGAATACCACAATACAACGGCCAAATCATCACCGAAACCACACCATAGTTTCAGTCTTGGGAAGTACACTCGGCAAAGAGTTTGAAACGGTATGAAACGAGAGTCATCCGAACAAGGGACTTCCTTCATTGCTCCATAGTTTTGTAGCTTCGGCAGCACGTTTTCCTGTAGCATTCATCTGATTGCATAACTGATGAGTAGTTTCGGTATTCTAGCCCGCTCTGCAGTTCCCTATTTGTGGAGTTATCTTCGTGTTGTTTTAGCGCTGCCACGCTTCGCAAGTGCGATATTCATTTGTGAAATAATTTCACTATTCTGACCACGGCTGACACTTGCAACGTATTGAGGGCATTGCATGGGCGCCGTTCGTAATCAAACGCAACAGCACAACCGGCAGACTTGGATAGCATCTGCATTTATATTCAAGGATGCATATGGCGTTTCCATATTTTTATCAAACCCCTGCAACTCCAGGGCCTGCTAAGGTCTGAGCTTTGCCTGCTGGGTCATTAATAAACGACATGAACAGCAGGACTTTAACACACTTCCACGCGACTCGCTGACGTTACTTCTACATCTGACGATACCTCTCTATCCACGGTGACATACTGTGTACTCTCTGCCAATAAATCCTTAATATAGTCACAAATTTCGCGTGGTACCCCATGTGACCGCACTTTTGATAATAAGAGTTGGTGCAGTACTGAGTCAAACGTTTTTCGGAAGAAACATTTTCACTCCCAGTAGAAGCAGTTCAACGCTGAATTAAATAAAAAGAAGGGATTTTTTTGTTTTGTTTTTACATTTATGCAAGGGTTCGAGTTTTTTGTATGTAAGACAACTGTCCCCCTGTATGTATTGTAATTATAGTTTTAAGTGTATTACAGTCATCAGCAGAAGCATAAACAAACTAAAGTTATTTTCTTACACACGGAGAAACATACTTCGTTAGTTGCAATTTGTGATTGAGTTACTATTCCATCTCGTTATCGAATTTTATTTGTTCCTGAGACATTTGAATTCATAGCCCCTGTTATAAATATTCGGATGATTTAAGCAGTCGCGTTTTGTAATTATTACTTCACAATTAAAAACAGAGATTATGTAAAATTATGTTGTTTTGTACAGTACCATAGTTTCTTGTACTCATTAAGATGTTAAGTAAACTAGCAACAGTGTGCTTAAAATGTGGTAAAAAAAGATAGGAAACAGAATAGTTTTAATGTTAACTTTAGAGTCGGCAATTAGGCAGCTAGAGCTTCTTTTTCATGACGAGTTGAGAAAAAATATCGTAACCTGTATCCGTGATAATATATCAAAAGAGTCCTCTTTCTCGTGCCATGAGAGGTACGATAGTTTCACATTGAAAGACGTTTATGAAAGAGTGATGGTCATTGAATACAGGCGTTTAAACAAAAAAAACTGCATTATATACTTCCAGTCAAACTAATTCTAAAATGAGTTCTGTGTAAGGCAAGCTAATCAACCCGTCCATAATTAGACTCTACGCCATTAGGTTGTAAGAACGAGCACTATTCCATAAGTAAGTTTAAATTAAGTTGACTAAACCACAAAGTCAAATGTTAACAACTGCATTTGCATTGTATTCCAAAAACAGTTGATCGAAGTTAAAACGAACAACAATGAAAACATCCATATAATATTGGAAGGTGAAAGCTATCTATACAAAGCTAAAATGAGAGTTAATTTGGGTTTTGTCACCGCTTTGGTAATAGAAACGATTATGAGTGTGAGATATTGATAACTCTAAGAGTTTTGGGTGTAGAATGGATATGCGAAGGCTAGTTATGCTTGAATTCACCTGCCATGTACGGACGAATTTTCCGGTTCGATAGTACCTACCTGGATTTGCCGATCCGAAAAAACTTTTTCATGGAGGAAACGTATAATGGAATAGAACCCTTATATAAAGCTACAGCAAATTTAATGTCAGGTGCTATGGTCGCGCTCAAAAGTGACGTGAGTGCGGCTGCTAGAGCTGAGAATCGGCCAGCGAGCGTGGCTGAGGAAGAAGACTCTATAGCCGTTTGTGACTGGATTACAATTTCGCCAACAGTAAGCGCTAGACGTAATAATTGACCGCCCAGAGATGGAATCGGTGGTCCGGTCGGCCTTGAGCGCCTGACCAATATTAAAGTCCGCCAAAAAACGCAGCCAACGAATCACAGCATTTCATTCAAATAGTTTATGTCCAATTTATTATAAAACTAATTCCTAAATTTTAGACGTAGCCCACCGAGTCATCTGGAAAGATCGACTACTTTTTCAAAGGTGCAGTTACTACGATTCATATAAAAGCTGAAGTAGCGCCGAGGGAATCCATGGCCCCTGTCGCAAACAAACGTTGCGCGAGTCTGAAGACGTACCTCTCGCAGTCTTTAAAAGTGCTCCTCGTCTGGGGCACTCGTGAGCGGCGAACACGCAAGGCTTTTTCATCGACAATCGTGAGCTCGCAGACAGAATGAGTATAGTGGGGCACAACACGAGTCGAATGTTCCCGATTAGCTAGCTTGTTCCATCAGCGTTGGTCTTCTCTATCCAGGAGCAATTTAAAGTGTCGGTGGAGGATTAGTCTAGTCACATTATCTGTAGTGTTCTCAAATATACCTCATGCCGGTAATACGCTCTCCGTGTACCGCTACGAGGCACTTTTAACTGCGTAACTTAATTTTTATTATTGTATTTATTTTCCCTAAAAAAAAAGAATTTCTTTATTCAAACCAATAATATCATACATGGTAACCCACCATCTCATACATTAGTGGGTCTTGAGATTTACAATACATTCAGCTTTTTCTAATTCTAATTTTAACCTACTTACATGCTACAGGATACGATAAGTTAGTTGTTCAATGGGTAAGAACTAATCTCTATACTCTAATGTAACTATTCTAGGAGCTACCTCCTGCAGCGTTACAGGCGTGCCAGTGAACGTATAAATCCCTGGCATCGGGCTGGCCTTTAGAAAATCGCTGCAGGTACTGTTTAGAGGTGTCCTTTCCTTTCTTTTGATTTAACCAAATGTGCAAAATGTTACAGATCAAATGCGCTCTTTTAGATTAGTACCTTCTCCAATATATTCCCCAATTCGCGGCCTAGCCGTTTCAGTGTACATAATGAACCTAAGATAGAAAAAATTCATGCGAAAAGTAAATCAATAATATATTGCTGTTGGGATGTGAGAGCTGTAACAAAAAACAGTTTTATCCCGACTTAGCTTTATTTATTCTGGGTCTGGACCCGGTAGCGACCTTGGCGATTTTATCAGTTCCCGATGATGTTGTTTGCAGATGCTGTATGCAAGGTGTTGCGTGTATCTGTTGTGCGACAAGGCACACAATTGGACCCATAGGTAAGTGTCAGTTGCGCTTGAGCAATAGAAAGCAGATCGCGGTCTGTGGAATTCTGCAGGTTACGGATTCTGCGCCTACAACAGCTTTCAGAAGCTGCCACAAACAACTTACATCGTCGCAACGCGTAGGTGTACATTTTGTTTTTCTGTGGTGCCTTTTGTACTTCAGTACTCGTCGGTGTTGAAACTGCCTCATGGGTAGATGATACCATTTTCACTTTGGACGTTCTCAAATCTGTCAGGTGTATTTGTCGCTGCCAGATCTAGTATACACTCTAAGAAGAAAAAAAAACATGTGGGAGTAACGCAAATTGGTCACAAATAGGCATTCGTACAGGTACCGACGGGAAGCATAAACTCTGACGGTCGACGGATGAAAGCGTGACGCTACAGCGCAATTTCACCGCGCATCTTGCAAGGATAGTAAACAGGAGATATGCCGATACCGGGACATACGATCTTTGCGAATTTTATCCCGCGTACTCAGTTGAACAGTAACTACGTCTCGCAGACAGACGCGTGAACAGTATACGCAGTCGTCAACATATGAGAGAGGACGTGCAGTTGGGTCAAAGAAGCCGGATAGAGTAACCGGCGAATCACTTGACTTTTGAATAAGAGCAGTGCCACTATTCGACGAGTTTGTAGGAGTGGGTGAATCATGGCCGAACACAGCTCCAAGAAGGAAGCGGTCAACCTAGAGAGCCGGACAGAACGTGAAGACTAAACAACTGTCAGAGAGGCATTCAGAGCCCCGGATTCATCAACATTCATCGACCCGACGTGCAATTGGTGCTTTATTGACAACAAGGTCCATTAACAGGAGGCTCACAGAAAGGGCCTGAGCTCAAGGCACTCATTGCACCGACTACCCTTCGCCTCTGTACACCAACAAGCCCGTTTCCAATGGTGAGGGGCACATTCGGCCAGGAATCTCAAGAATTGTCTTCAGTGATAAGTCCTGCTTCGAACTGAGCCTTGATGACCAGTAAAGCCATTTCTGGACATGCTCCGGAAGGCATCATGACATCAACCTTGCTATCGAGCACCATACGCACTGCAGCCAGGAGTCTGCCAGGAGTCAGCCAGGTGTGATGGTCTGGGGTGCCATTTCACTTCGTAGCAGGAGCTTTTCGTTGTCATCTGTGGCATCCTTACAGCGCAGCGGTACGTCAATGCTCTTCTACTCCCTCGTTTCGTCACCCTTCGTGGCAAGCCAGCCTGGGCTTACATTTCAACAAGATAACGCACGTCCGCGAACGGCGAGAATTTCTACTGTTTGTCTTCGTACTTGCCAGATCCTACCTTGTGCTCAACAACTGTATCGACCAAGGCCAAACCGAACAATTGCATGCATAATGGCCAGAGGTGGACAAATACGTTATTGAGTCGGGTTGGCTTGTTGTGGGGGAGGAGACCAGACAGCGGTCATCGCCCTCATCGGATTAGGGAAAACGGAGAAGGAAGTCGTCCGTGGCCTTTCAAAGGAACCATTTGCCTGGAGAGCGATTTAGGGATATCACGGGAAACCTAAATCCGGGAGGACGACGGTTCAATCCCGTCTCCGGCCATCCTGATTTAGGTTTTCCGTGATTTCCCTAAATCGTTTCAGGCAAATGCCGGGATGGTTCCTTTGAAAGGGCACGGCCGATTTCCTTCCCAATCCTTCCCTAACCCGAGCTTGCGCTCCGTCTCTAATGACCTCGTTGTCGACGGGACATTAAACACTAACCACCACCACCTGAATCCGGATGGCCGGACGTGGAACTGAATCGTCGTCCTCCCGAATGCGAGTCCAGTGTGCTAACCACTGCGCCACCTCGCTCGGTAAACACGTTATTGACTTGCTCGATTTGTGCAGTTCTTTCTCTTGAATGTATCATCCAGTTTTTCAGTAACTGTAATCATTTTTTTGTCTGTACATGTACATTATATCTAACGATTACAGTCCCATTCGGATAATTTCTTTGTGGTGCATTTTTATTAATTTATTTATTTTTATGTAATTTCATCGTGATGAACTTCCGAACTCTTAGTCACCAAGTAGTTTTTTGGGAAAGCATTGTGCACGTCAATTTATTTCGAGACACATTACCCGTTACGTGGAAACAGTGAGGAATAGCTTGGTTGGTACCTCGCCTGTGCCGTTCTTGGAGTAGGCCTGCCACTCGTGCGGGTTTCCCCTGAATTGTCAATTTTGAAGCCGTCTGGGGGCGTCCGGGAGCGGTTTTTAAGGACAGCCCACGGTAAATTTGGACCCTTTTTTCTGAAGAAATTCCATTGACTGGACTCAGGTTTTAATGAGTTTTAGTTAAGATTCACTAAATGAAGATTGGTGAATATGTAGTTTATTCGCTTTATATTAAAAAACAGCAGCATGCGTTCTTCGACGCTCTGCTTCGTTCATATTTTCCATACTTCTTTATTGAGAACAATGAGAAGACGCCGACAATCTCGCATCCGCCGCGTCCGCAGCCTCGTCCGCCAGACAACTGTGCACAGGCAAACCAATTTATTGCGCAAATGATCGTGTCCTTCCACACGTCCATGCTGCAAACATGATACCTGGGCATTGCAGTACACCGACTTACGTAAGTTGGCATCATTTATATCTGTTAAATTTGTTTCACTTCTCGCGGTTTTACTTGTATTATCCAACTCATTGTCGACAGACTGTATGTGTCCGGGAAAATAACCTGACTCGAACAAAATATGCAAGGTTTTCGAAGTCTTTGTCCATGGTCGCCAATTTAAATGACGGCGGTACCCGCGACTGGCCACACTGCACACATCTGCAGAGGCAGCGCGGCCCACAGAGCGGCCGACTGTTGATTGGGAGGAAGCGTCCATTTGCCGGCGGGGCGCGCACGTGTCGCGAGCGGCGCACATCAAAGGGCGCGGCGCCGCGCAACACGTGCAGCCGGACAAGGGGCCACTCATTCACCAGCGGCAGTGCGTGGCCGCCATTTCCGCTTCAGCTACTGCCGCTCCCACAAGCCGTTACGTACGGGCGAAACATGGCTACCAGCTGAAGAGGCCCGTGGAGACTCATAACTCCAAATCAGGGGTGTCGTAATAGCGGCCAGCGAGCCGGATGCGGCCCAAAGCAAGTATCAGTGCGACCCAAAAGTGAGCATCCACCACAAAATCGGTAGATAAAAAAATAAAATAAAATAAAAAACTGTGAAATTCGATTTATGTAAAGTTATGATAAACTGAATATTTTCGATTTCAAACTCCCGCCATACGACGCTGTTGTCTCTCATTTGTCCATCCCACTCCGACTCCCTCTCTCTTTTTTCTCAGCTGCTATTGTTAGTATTGCTTGCGACCCACAAATACCTGTCGTCTTCGAATGTGGCCCAGTTATGTTAAAGGGTTGGACAGCGCTGCTCTAAATCATATCCTATTGCCAGTTACTTTTATGTTATCGAGTTATTAAAACACAAATCCATTTTTCAGCTCGGCTGTTTTATGATCGCAACCATTTATTTTCATACTATTTTCAAGTTCTTACCCTAAAACGTTCAACTCATATCACACAAGTCATATAGTATCATACGCTTATTTTTAATCACAGTTGCTTATTTTCACACTATCAGGCCATTTCGGCGATGTGCCATTTTCAGTTGCTAACTCTAAAGCCGACAAACAACACAAGCTGGTACTACGTACACTCTGAGACAATAACAAAAAAAAATCGAAGCACTGTGGAGGAATTATCCAAATGGGACAGATATCGGCAGATGTGATGTATGTGTACAGACAAATCAAATGATTACCATTTCAGAAAAAACTGGAATCCTTATTGAAGAGAAACAACTTAACGAATTGAAGAAGTCAGTAAAGCGCTCTTCCACCGCTGACCCTGATGCAAGCAGTTATTCGGCTTGGCAGTAATTGACACAGTTGCTGGATGTCCTCCTGAGGGATATCGCACCAGAACCTGTCCAATTGGCGCGTTACATCGTCAAAATCCCGAGCTGCTTGGAGGTCTCTGCCATAATGTTCCAAACGTTCTCTGTCGGGGAGATATCTGGCGACTATGTTGGCCAGTGAGGCTCAGTTCTAAGCGGGACTTACCACTGAAGATAATCGCCTGAGTAACAAATACTTCAGCGACATTTCGACCCTTCAAAAGTTGCCCAAATCAATTGCTGGTGGGGTGACTGTGAAGCAAAAACACGGAGGATGAACCACGCCTAAAACAGGAACAGGTAAACCTCAAGTAGTGACAGACTGGGCCAGTCGGCCATTGAGAAGGGTGGTTGTAAAAATCGAATTAAGTGAGCAGATTGAATCACTCGTGAGTTCCAAAGCGTTGCAGCAGTCCAGCTAGCACAATCACTGTGCGTACCGACTTAAAAACAATGGGCACAATGATCGAGCAGTTATTCATACGCCACACATTTCCATACATAATGATGGCGTTTAAAGGCTGATGTAAACATCAACGATGATTGGAAACGAGAATTCCGGAGTGATGAACCACGCTATACCATGTGGCAATCTGATGGAAATGTTTGGGTTTGGCGAATGCCTGAAGTACGTTACCTGCCATCCTGCGTAGTGCCAACAGTTAAATACGGTGGAGTTTGTGTTGCGGTGTGATGGCGTTTTTCATGGTTAGGGTGTGGTTTCCTTATTGTGCTTAAGAAAACGCTATATGCGGAAAACATACAGTGCTGTGTACCGCAAACAGTGGAGGAGCAGTTCAGAGACAATAATCGCTTATACCAGCATGACAATGCACCCTGTCATAAATCATCATCCGCGAGGCATTCGTTTGCGTACAGTAACATTCTTGAAGTGGACTGCCCTCTGCAGAGTCAAGATCTGCAACTAATGGAACACCATTGAGATGAGTTAGAACATCGACTTCTCTCCAGACCCCAATGTCCAACATAACGACGTTGTCTGGTTTCGGATGCTGAAGAACAATAGGCTGCCATTCCTTCGCAGATATTCAGACACTTCATTCAAAGTGTCCCCAGCAGAGTTCAACCCGTCATAGAGGCTAAGGATGGTCACACCCGATATTAATGTTCCCTAATATGTGTCAAGATATTTTTGAGCTGATAGTAGTTGAAATGGCTCTGAGCACTATGGGACTTAACATCTGAGGTCATCAGTCCCCTAGAACTTAGAACTACTTAAACCTAACTAACCTAAGGACATCACACACATCCATGCCCGAGGCAGGATTCGAACCTGCGACCGTAGCGGTCGCGCGGTTCCAGACTGAAGCGCCTAGAACCGCTCGGCCACACCGGCCGGCGTGCAGATAGTGTTAAGTAAACACATGAATATGGCACATCGCCAAAATCAGCGGATCGTGAGTAGTAAATGACTGATCGTAATACAGGCAAGGTGAGGAATGGAAACATCTTTTAATAAATTTGTGTCTGAGCCAACCGATGTGAAAAAAAACAGACTGAATCATATTATTTGCACTTAGATAACAGAATCAAGCCAGAGAATGTTGTCCCGACCATGTCTTACTAATGGGAATATTTACATCACCAGCATGTAGATGCTGAGGGAAGTGATATGGTTGCGCAATTCCGGCTGTGTAGTGGAAATCTCCTTTGCGTAGAGAGAGAGAGCACGCGCGAGAGAAAGCGAGAGAGAGAAAGAGAAACAGAGAGAGAGGGAGAGAAGAAGAAGCAAGGCGTGCTGACGACGAGGACTGCTTACACATGGCAGCAGAGACGGGCAAACACATTCCATACCTCCAAGCAACATTAAGTATTACAGTGGACGACAATCGACAATGGATATAACTGCACCGCCACTGAAGTATTGCCACGTCTCAGTCCTGGCACGGAGTCAGAGTTCGGTTCTGGGGCGGCGTGGCGGGCGAGACAATGTCACATTTTGTTATTTTCTCTGTCCTTCCTCCCTCCCTCCCCCCCCCCCCTCCCCCACCCAAATATAACTTGTTGCCTCCCTTTCTTTTAACGTGCCATAAATGATTACGATTTTAATAACAATAACAGTATATTAATAATCATTAAATAAGAAAAAATTTGAGAAGAAACAGAAGACACGTGTAAAGAGTCAAAAGGTCTCGTGGACCTAAACAGGCCCAAACGAAAAGGAGAAGGAGAAGAATTTGTGTATATCACTGCTTAGTACACAAAGGGGACAGGCAAGATAATGTGAACAGTGGTAGTAGCGGACGTCACACGACATCCAGTCAAGTTTCTTATGTTGATACTTCCACTCAGTTTTTTTTTTATTATTACAGAAGCCAACCAGCTCTCTCGCCGAATATTTGACGGTCAACAAAGCAGGTAAGGAACGTGTCGCGCTGGACTGTGCGTGTTCAGTACGGACTAGGCGTCAGTGCAAGTTTTTACTAGCAGTGAACACTTCGTAATTACATTCAGAGGCCGAGGTCGACGTGCAATGGAAGACCTAACAGAGTTTCAAAGAACACAAATTGTGTCGGCCCGATTCAAATGGTTCAAATATCTCTAAACACCATGGGACTTAACATCTGAAATCATCAGTCCCCTAGACTTAGAACTACTTAAACCTAACTAAGAATATCACACACATCCATGCCCGAGGCAGGATTCGAACCTGCGACCGTAGAAGCAGCGCTGTTCCGGACTGAAGCCCCTAGAACCACTCGGTCACAGCGGCCGGCTGGGGGCTCGATTAGCTGAAGCAACAGTGTCCAAGACAGCCAACTTATTGAATGTTTCTAGAGCAACGGTTTCAACAGTCATGACAGCCTACACAAAACATGGAAAGACGTTATGGTGTAAACGTAATAGTGGGCGCAAATCAAAAGTAAATGACCGAGATAGTCGTACACTAAAGCGAACAGTGTCAAAGCAACACTAAACTACGGCGGTTAAAGTGACTGCAGAACTCAATAGCCATCTTCGACACCCCGTATCTATCGACACCGTCTGCCGAGAACTCTATAAAGTGGATATTCATGGACGAACTGCTAAGTTGAAACCATTAGTGACGACAACCCACGCAGAGAAGCGTAAAACGTGGTGTCAGGACAATAAACCCTGGACGGCTGAACAGTGCAAACACGTCATCTGGTCTGACGGCTCAACGTCTTCGTTCTTTCCAGCATCGGGCAGGGTTTATGTCTGGAGAACTCCAAAAGAAGCCTACTATCCGGATTGCTTGATTCCAACGGTTAAGCATGGAGGTGGAAGAGTGATGGTATGGATAGCCATATCATGGTATTCTGCTGGTCACATCATTACTCTCAAAGACCGTGTTACAGCCAACGTTTATGTGAACATTGTAGGTGATGAGAAGCACCCCATGATTCAAATGCTATTCCCCAACAATTCAGGACGATAATACACCCGTTCACACAGCCAGGGCAGTACAATCGTGGTATGAGGAGCATGTAATTAAACTGCAGCGTCTTCCCTGGCCAGCACAGTCCCCGGACTTCAACATTAGCTAATCCTTGTGGGCGGGTGGTATTGGAGCGCAGACTCCGGAGCGGATTTTCGCCTCCTTCGTCACTACAAGAGTTAGAAGAGATTCTGATCGAAGAGTGGCATAACATTCCACTGGAGACTGAACAATCATTATATGCCAGTATTTCAAGAAAAATCGTAGCTGTATTACGGGCAAATGGGGGTCCAACCCCTTATTAACGAACCATGAACCATTCTCTAGTAAGTACAGGATTTTACACTATGTTGCCTGTATCCTGTAACTCTAGTACACGTTCCAAGAAACTGCTATTCAGTGTAATATCGCATTTGAAATGCATAGTGCGAAAATGTGACAAGTACATTTGTCATGAAGTGAATCTGAGAACTGTAAAATAAACAAATTCTCACAACATAGTCTACGCCATCATTTACATGATACAAAATCCAAGTCTGCACTCACCAGTACCACTTTTTCACTAAGAATTAACTGTGAACACAACACGAGCGTTTAAACGTGGCAAATGATGTTTTTCCACTGGTTTCTGCCTAAGATCGGGGGGGGGGGGGAGGCAGGGAGTGTCAATTTTTTCGTTATTTTTGTTCTTAGTGTAGCGTCTTTCCTTTTCTGTATTTCTTCACTCACGTGCGGGTTGTCTGCTGGCTCTGCTGGTTCTCTCACGAACCGTATTTGTTGTTGCAAGTACGTACAGTCAGCATTTACCTGGCTGGAATGTTATGTTCCAGTGTTTTTAATTCAGTGTGAACGCAAGCCAATCCACGCTGACAGGGCCTCACGAAAGGAAATTAAAAGTGTCTTATGTTAAAAGTAGCTTGTAATGTCCAGAATCCGTTTCCATTTTCGAGACTCTGTTTTCATGTTACTTTATCCTCCGAAAATTATTTGTGAAATCTGAAAACTGATTGACGCAAATATATAGACGCTTGTACTTCCTCTTTGGATCGGCAATTTATCTCCATCTAATTTTATTCAAGGCAAGGCGTCCGGAAAAAGACTAAATCTAATTGGCTTCGCGGATAAGTACACGGGACAGCTCAGAACGGTCCAAAACTGGATCGCTTTCTAACATGATGTGTACTATAATCGCGTATGCCAGCTGTAATTACTGGTAATCATTAGACAAATATTATTATTAATTCTAGAATCTGCATTTGCAAGTACTCTCAATTTTAAAAACTCTATACTGTAAATCAGTATACAACTTACAAAAATCATCCATATCATCTAGTAGATTATAGACTTCAACCATTAACTGGAGCAAGTGAAACAATAGTTCTAGTGTAAATAAATTTTTCTCATTACTTTTAGCCAAATTACATCATATAGATCTACAAATCAGGTGTTTTCAAAACATAAACTTATCTTCAATTAAAACCACTTTCGCGGCAGTTGTGTATTAGTAAACGTTCCCTTCTTTCTTTCCCAAGAGAATAACTTGTGTATTTAAAATACAGACCGGCAATAACAGGGAAAGTATTTTTGTATAAAATAAATATATTAACATCCAATATAAATTTAAGTGTTCGGAAGTGATTTCTGAAAATACTTGCCTATTGCGTGGCATGATGTGAAACGCGGACGGGAAGCAATACAATCAGGAAGCAAATAGATTTCGAAATATAGTGTGTGATGTTAATGTTACATATCGTTATGCGATATTAATTCATTTTCTGTCCCCATTTCATTCTTATTTTAGTGAGACTACTGGAACTGTGTGCTTGGAAAGGTAGCCTTGCAGCTTCCAAACTGGGGTTGTGTGCAGCCGGAAATGTTTCTCTCTGTGGCCTCTTTTGCTGAGAGAAGGCAATCTGTTGACTTTAACAGGTGAAGAACACGTCCTTTAGCGAAACAGGCAGCTTTTGTGGAAGTCGGGTAGCGAGTTGCTCCATAGCTTTTGAAAGCCGGGAAGGCACCTGCACCGTCTGTGGTCTGTGAACGGCGAGGCCGTCTAATAGTCCTCGAAGAATGACTGAACACGACGTTTGTGCCTTTCTGACGTTTGTGCAAGACACCACGGTACGCTTCGACTAGCATGGGTGAGTCAGTTGTGTTCACTCTAAAAATTTGATTCAGCCAATAATACTGCGTCACTCTACACAGTGTTCTTGGCACGGAAAGCTGACCACCCGTGGCGACACTGTTTCAGCACAGTTCGAACTTCGTGTTTAAAAAATGTGCGTCTTGTGTGCAAAAGGATGGCGATTACGTATCATTTTCCCTGATTTTTCATTAGTGTTGCAACAGTTCTCGCCCTTCACATTGGCAACGGCATAAAGTCGTCCCCTCCATGTATAGATTTTCTTAAATGGGGAGTTGGGAAGAATTTAACAATCAATAGACAACCAACTACCATCTGGAGAGGTAATTTTGATGGATCGCTTCCTACTGGCTGTGTGGTGCTGTTCGGCAAACTTACTCTGGTATTGTCCAAAGATTGTGGTGCCACACCAAAGTCAGCAACGCACAGTTATACCACAGACATTAGCAATGTCTCAATCCAATCCACAATTACGCATGGAAGAAGCTGAAGACCACACGCCCTGTTCCTCAGCACAGCAGTGCCCTCGTATCAATATAGGTCAATATAGAGCCAAGCGTGGTAGCACTCTGCCTCAGCTAAACCATCAGCAAAAATGAGAGTACTAAGGGGCTCCGGAAAGGCTCAAAATCATGAAAAGTTCAATTTTTACTTTTTTGCGTTTTCTGAATCTGCAGACTATTACCTTTTAATAGATATATAATTTATTCAATTCCGGAGACTACAACTATTTTTAAATTTTTTTTTGAAATGTGTTCTACATGGGCGTGACCCACTGTGGCGCTGTTAAACTGCTGTCAAATGGTGTCATTATTAACGTCCGTGTTCATCAGGTACATTTTAGTGATGTGAGATAAAGTATGTGTTGTGGCTAACCTGTGATGGTTCAATATATATCGCTGGTGTGATTGTCGATTGTTTCATGTTTATTTACTCTGTCGTTATCTCGAAAATATTCGTAATTAATTCTGTTTCTTGAGTCTCTGTTTTGTTGAAGTATAATAATGAGTAAAAGTTAAGTTATTAGAAATCCTCTGAAGGCTTTTAAGAAAAGGAGAAATGTTGGAAAGCCAAAGGTATGTGTTATTACTGTAAACAATAAAGACGATAACCAAGTGAGTGAACCTAACCTCTCAAGTACACCTGCCCATAGCAGTCAAAGTGGGAAAGAAAATACTTCACAGAAGAAGTTTGGTTCAATGAGTGAAAACTATGAATGTTTTATGGGCGAATCGGATGTGAATGAAATATTTGATATGTCGGTTCTCAAAGAAATTTTTTCAAACTGTGTAAGATGTATTCATTGTAGTGAAGTTGGTCTGGAACTCTCCATAATAAAGCACGTAGGACTTGCTAGTGATATACAACTGAAATGTGATAAGTGTTCATACATGACCACCTTTTGGAACAGTGTTGCAGTAACTGCAACTGAAGAAAATGGTAGCAAAATCTACGAACACAACAACGAGCGATGCTTGCTTTAGACAAGGAACGCCTTCGGGCTGCAGACAGGGCTGTAAACAGTCTAGAAATACAAGCAAGAGTAAACAGGAGGAGGAACAAGAGGAAGCTGGAGGAGGAGTTTGCAGAGGATGATGATAATCCATCCTATGGACCTGGAATGCACTAAAAAGTTAATCCAATCTTTGTCGCTCGATTCCCAAAATTTAATTTTCTCATACTAGTTACATGTTTTCTAAGGATCTTCCAAACATATTTGTTTCAAACTTTCAGTAAATGTTACACAGTACCTTCTGCATAATTTAACACAGCCTTTTTACAAAAAACTGTATATTTTTGAATATAAAAATTAAAAAATTGCAAAAGAATGTTGTGAATTTTCATTACAATTGAAAAAAAATCATCTTTAATAACTGAACTAAAATTTTGTAAAATCCTTGTGTTAAGTTGTAGCCCATATTCCAATAAATAATCTGTAAAAAGTTCAACTTCCTACCTCAAATACTTTGTGAGGAAAGATGTAATTTATAAGCGTTATTTTAACATTGCAAGTATAGGGCGTTCCGAAGCCCCTTAAGAGTTAGTCAAGTCTCAGATGAAAACGTACATGTATAAATGTCGAACATTGTACTTTAAGACAAAACGTTGATTATTGCACCAAGTGATGCTTTAATAATCATCCGTAGATATAAATTGTCAAGCACTCTTGTGGCAAAGGATTGTACATTCTTGTAACACACTGATGTCATATGTTGCGGTTCAGATGACCCATCTCCCAGAACAATCAAAGAACCCATCGTTATGGCCAGACGATAGCGTGATCCGTATTATGAGCAGCTCGCTTACTTGTGTGTATGTAACACACAATTTGTGTTCCCAATATGATTTATTGCAAAATGTAATTTTGGACTCTTTACCTTTGATTTCACGAGCTGCGAAGATAAGAATCTTGGCGCTTTATTCCCAATGCGGTCTTACAGGTGAATTTTGGTACCGCCCACAGTTAGCATAAAAAAAAACTGTGTGTGAAATCTTATGGGACTTAACTGCTAAGGTCATCAGTCCCTAAGCTTACACACTACTTAACCAAAATTATCCTAAGGACAAACACACACACCCATGCCCGAGGGAGGACTCTAACCTCCGCCGGGACCAGTCGCACAGTCCATGACTACAGTGCCCGAGACCGCTTGGCTAATCCCGCGTGGCAGTTAGCATCATTCTTGGTCAATTTAACAGAATATTCAGGTAACTTTGGTCTCTGTCAACTTGTTACTCATTCATGTAACATACAAAGCAAATAAACTTCTATTGTACGCAGACTTGACACAAATTTCAAGAGTCTTTAACTTGTACTACAAGTTTTCCTTGTTGGACGACCCATTAAGATAAATATTAAAAATAAATATAATTTGTTGTATTGTTATATATCCAACTGCTTAACTTCATTGTTTCATTACTTTGGACACGAAAAGCCTTCAATCGGTCCGAGACCCTGTTTGGCTAGAAAAACTTACCCTAGTCTTAGTATCAAAAATTATTTTATTTTCACTCCTGACCATTTTCGCTATACAGCATCTTCAGATCTTAATATACACATTTTTCTACTCAACGATGGTGTTAAGAAAGGATGAGCAATGTTGACTAGATACTGTGTATCCATTAAGATCTGAAAATGCCATACAGCGAAAAGCATCTGGCGTAAAAATAAAAGAATTTTGCCAACTAAGACAAGAGTAAATCATTTCTAACTTCACCGTGCCGGCGGTGACCTTGTGCACAGTGACCAAGTATAAGGATAATTTACTCATTATTTTGTGACATGAATGAACGTTGCCCTTGCTCGCCTTGTGTTAGTACAATTTGATTTTATTAACTAGGGAGAGTCGAGTTCACTTCCACTAGAAGTAAAAGCTGGTCGTAGGCTAGCACTAATTCATACTTTAAACACTAGACTACGAATTTTCAACTGTTAAAGAAGAGTGCTGAAGATTAGACGGCTTGATCACGCAAGCGATTAAGAGGTGCTGAATCAAATAGCGGCGCAAACAAGTTCGTGAGACGACTAAAACACACACCCTGAGCTATCAGGGAGCAGTTTATTTGAGAGTGAAGGGAAGTATGGGGGTCAGACTGAAGAGTAGTAAGTAGTAAGCTTACAGCAAGTAGGTACAAATGGACGAAGGTTGCACAGGTAAATTGGATTTCAGATGATAGACTAGCATGAAGAAACGCATCCATCTTGAAAACTGTAAAAACAACTATCAGGTGACAGTCTTTTTTAGCGTAATCACAGCCTGACAACAATAACTGTTATGTTCAGAATGCAGTAAAATGAATCAAGCATCCCAAAAAGTTGCATTCCTAATCCACATGAAAGCTGCCATTATCCTGTGTTCATATCAAGCGCTCACGAAAAAAAAAAATTCTTAAAAACAATCCGTTTGTATTTAACTATTTTTTAGAATTTCATTGGGAAACAAGTAATGTCTAACGTTTATGTCGTACTTGAATGCAAACGTTTATTCAGTAAGGATCTTGCATATCACTAGATGTTTTCATTAATACTCCCGTAAATATCGTCAGCAAACTAGAGGAGTTGGCTATGGCTCAGCGCTGTTTCGCCCTCTCTCTTTCGTTTCGATAATCACACAAAGCAACAGTACACAAGACTGCACAAACAGCTATTATACCTGGATATGTAGTTGACATCTCATAACAAGTTGGAGAAAGGCAAAGGTGAACAAGCGGTCGTACTACTTTGCACAGGATAGGAACGGACCATGAAATGCACTGTCAGCCCGAATGAAAGCAGTTCAGGAGACATTGGAATGACGAGCGGTAGAACTCCTTCTTGAGTGTACTGAGATCACAAGAAGGCAGGGTTACATGTCTGCCACTGACCACTACATTTCATCGGCGCCTGCATCGCAGGGGACATCTGCACGTAGTATTTCAGGCTAGGGACAATAGGGCACAGATCATATTTTTCGATAAATCTTCATTCAGTTTCAACTACAATGACAGCTGAAAACGCGTTATACAGTATACCACAGCATTCTGTCCCTCAGAGAACTCTAAGCTTCACAACAGACATCCGTCTGGCGCTATATTCTGTGGCGATATATGATGCAATCGCTGACCCCATCCAATGAGGAAAAAGATATCCTCGGCACCGACCATTGTATCAGCAATCTTGTAGAGCCTAGAGGGATATGTTATGGTATGGTATGGAACTGGGGACGGAGAAACGACGGAGAGGCTCCGCTCCCGCCGTAGCTCTCAACAGGCTACAGCAGTCCACTCACCCCACCACCGACCCACGCCGAACCCAGGGTGATTGTGCAGTGGATCTCCCCACCCCTCTCGGGAACGTCTCACACCAGACGAGTGTAATCCCACTGTTTGCGTGGTAGAGTAATGATGGTGCACGCGTACGTGGGGTAAGTGTTTGCGCAGCAATCGCCGACATAGTGTATCTGAGGCGGAATAAGGGGAACCAACCCACATTCGCCGAGTAGATAGAAAACCGCCTTAAAAACCATCCACAGACTGGCCGGCGCACCGGACCTCGACACTAATCAATCGGGCGGATTCGTGCCGGGGACCGGCACCCCTGCCTCCCGGAAAGCAGTGCGTTAGACCGCACGGCTAACCGGGCGGGCCCTAGAGGGGTACCCATCCTTGAAACCAATCCAAGCACTCTTTCAGGAGGACAGTAGTTGCAAGGAATATACGACATATTCTACCAATGATGAGTACATCCAGATCTACATCTACATATATACTCTGTACAGTGCTCGTCGGAGGGAACCCTTACCACAGCTAATTGTTCCCTTTCCTATTCCACTTGCAAACAGAGCGAGGGGAGGACGATCTGTATGCCTCCTTACGAGCTGTAATTTCCCGTACTTTATCTTCGTGGTACTTACGCGATTTGTACGTTGGAGGCAGTTCAAATAGTTCAAATGGCTCTGAGAACTGTGGGACTTAACGTCTCAGGTCATCAATCCCCTAGACTTAGACCTACTTAAACTTAAGGGCATCACACACATCCATGTCGGAGGTAGGATTCGAACCTGCGACCCTAGCAGCAGTGCGGTTCCGAACTATAAGTTTCGAGATCAGCTGATAAGAGCTCATGGTATGGATCGAGTTTGGTGCAGATTCCATGTAGCCATGGAGCCAAGCTGTCAACAAGGTATTGTGCAAGCTGGTGGTGACTCCATAAAGATGTCAGTTGTGTTTATGGGAATGGACTGAAACCTCTGGTCCAACTGAACCGGTCATTGACTGGAGATGGTTATGTTCGGCTACTTGGAGACCATTCATGGACATCATGTTCCCTGGCAACAATGGAACTTGTGTAGATGACAATGCGTCATGTCACTGGGACATAAGTGTTCGCGAATGATTTGAAGAACAATCTGGACAATCCGAGCGAACGCCTTGGCTAGCGAGATCGCCTGACATGAATCCCATCGAACATTCATGGGACATAATCGAGAGGTCAGTTCTTGCACAAAATCCATCACCGGCAACCCTTTTGCAGTTATGGAGCGCCTAGAACCGCTCGGCCACAAAGGCCGGCTGGGCGGCAGTAGAACTGTTCTGCAGTCAGTTTCAAATGCCGGTTCTCTAAATTTTCTCAGTAGTGCTCCTCGAAAAGTACATCGCATTCCTTCCAGACATTCCCATTTGAGCTCCCGAAGCATCTCCGCAATACTTGCACGTTGTACGAACCTAACGGCGAAAATCCAGCAGCGCCTATGAATTGCTTCTATGTCTTCCTTTAAACCGACCTGGTGCGGATCCCAAACATTCGAGTAGTACTCGAGAACGGGGCGTACTAGTGTCCTATATGCGGTCTCCTTCACAGATGAACCACAGTTTCCTAAAATTCTCCTAATATACCAAAGTCGACCATTCGCCTTCCCTATTACAATCCCTACATGCTCTTTCCATATCATATCGCTTTGCACCGATACACCCAGATATTTAACCGACGTGACTCCATCAGGCAGTACACTCCTAATGCTGGGTTTGTTTTTCCTACATATCTCCATGAAGTTACATTTTTATATATTTCGAGCGAGCTTTCATCTCACAAACTAAAAATTTTGTCTGAATCACCTTGCATCCTCGTACATTCACTCAACTTCAACATCTTCCCATACACCATTTTACCATTGGCAAACAGCGTAGATTGCTGCTCACTCCAGATTATTAATGTACACTCCTGGAAATTGAAATAAGAACACCGTGAATTCATTGTCCCAGGAAGGGGAAACTTTATTGACACATTCCTGGGGTCAGATACATCACATGATCACACTGACAGAACCACAGGCACATAGACACAGGCAACAGAGCATGCACAATGTCGGCACTAGTACAGTGTATATCCACCTTTCGCAGCAATGCAGGCTGCTATTCTCCCATGGAGACGATCGTAGAGATGCTGGATGTAGTCCTGTGGAACGGCTTGCCATGCCATTTCCACCTGGCGCCTCAGTTGGACCAGCGTTCGTGCTGGACGTGCAGACCGCGTGAGACGACGCTTCATCCAGTCCCAAACATGCTCAATGGGGGACAGATCCGGAGATCTTGCTGGCCAGGGTAGTTGACTTACACCTTCTATAGCACGTTGGGTGGCACGGGATACATGCGGACGTGCATTGTCCTGTTGGAACAGCAAGTTCCCTTGCCGGTCTAGGAATGGTAGAACGATGGGTTCGATGACGGTTTGGATGTACCGTGCACTATTCAGTGTCCCCTCGACGATCACCAGTGGTGTACGGCCAGTGTAGGAGATCGCTCCCCACACCATGATGCCGGGTGTTGGCCCTGTGTGCCTCGGTCGTATGCAGTCCTGATTGTGGCGCTCACCTGCACGGCGCCAAACACGCATACGACCATCATTGGCACCAAGGCAGAAGCGACTCTCATCGCTGAAGACGACACGTCTCCATTCGTCCCTCCATTCACGCCTGTCGCGACACCACTGGAGGCGGGCTGCACGATGTTGGGGCGTGAGCGGAAGACGGCCTAACGGTGTGCGGGACCGTAGCCCAGCTTCATGGAGACGGTTGCGAATGGTCCTCGCCGATACCCCAGGAGCAACAGTGTCCCTAATTTGCTGGGAAGTGGCGGTGCGGTCCCCTACGGCACTGCGTAGGATCCTACGGTCTTGGCGTGCATCCGTGCGTCGCTGCGGTCCGGTCCCAGGTCGACGGGCACGTGCACCTTCCGCCGACCACTGGCGACAACATCGATGTGCTGTGGAGACCTCACGCCCCACGTGTTGAGCAATTCGGCGGTACGTCCACCCGGCCTCCCGCATGCCCACTATACGCCCTCGCTCGAAGTCCGTCAACTGCACATACGGTTCACGTCCACGCTGTCGCGGCATGCTACCAGTGTTAAAGACTGCGATGGAGCTCCGTATGCCACGGCAAACTGGCCGACACTGACGGCAGCGGTGCACAAATGCTGCGCAGCTAGCGCCATTCGACGGCCAACACCGCGGTTCCTGGTGTGTCCGCTGTGCCGTGCGTGTGATCATTGCTTGTACAGCCCTCTCGCAGTGTCCGGAGCAAGTATGGTGGGTCTGACACACCGGTGTCAATGTGTTCTTTTTTCCATTTCCAGGAGTGTATATAGAAAATAACACCGGTGCATCACACATCCCTGGGGAAATCCTGATGATACTCTTGTCTCTGATGAGCACTCGCCATCGATGACAACATACTGGGTTCGGCAACACAAAGCAAAACACTGCACCAAAACAAGTGGTCAGTTCCTACTGCTGTGAACTGTGGAAAAAACCCCAAGTGGCAATTACAAGAACAGGAAGGGCACCAAAAATGGAACAGAAACATAATACATACGAAATCGTCCACGCAACCTGTAAGTAGAATTTAAAATATTACTACATCATTACTCAGCGATACAGATAGCCGTAGCGTAGGTGCAACCACACCGGAGGGGTATCTGTTGAGAGGCCAGACAAACGTGTGGTTCCTGAAGAGGGGCAGCAGCCTTTTCAGTAGTTGCAGGGGCAACAGTTTGGATGATTGACTGATGTGGCCTTGTAACACTAACCAAAACGGCCTTGCTGTGCTGGTACTGCGAACGGTTGAAAGCAAGGGGAAACTACAGCCGTAATTTTTCCCGAGGGCATGCAGCTTTACTGTATGGTTAATGATGATGGCGTCCTCTTGGGTAAAATATTCCGGAGGTAAAATAGTCCCCCATTCGGGTCTCCGGGAAAGGACTACTCAAGAGGATGTCGTTATCAGGAGAAAGAAAACTGGCGTTCTATGGATCGGAGCGTGGAATGTCAGATCCCTTAATCGGGCAGGTAGGTTAGAAAATTTAAAAAGGGAAATGGATAGGTTAAAGTTAGATATAGTGGGAATTATTGAAGTTCGGTGGCAGGAGCAAAAAGACATTTGGTCAGGCGAATACAGGGTTATAAATAAAAAATCAAATAGGGGTAATGCAGGAGTAGGTTTAATAATGAATAAAAAAAATAGGAGTGCGGGTAAGCTACTATAAACAGCATAGTGAACGCATTATTGTGACCAAGATAGACACGAAGACCACGCCTACTACAGTAGTACAAGTTTATATGCCAACTAGCTCTGCAGAGGACGAAGAAATTGAAGAAATGTATCATGAAATAAAAGAAATTATTCAGACAGTGAAGGGAGACGAAAATTTAATAGTCATGGGTAACTGGAATTCGGTAGTAGGAAAAGGGAGAGAAGGAAACGTAGTAGGTTAATATGGATTGAGGGTTAGAAATGAAAGAGGAAGCCGCCTGGTAGAATTTTGCACAGAGCACAACATAATCATAGCTAACACTTGGTTCAAGAATCATAAAAGAAGGTTGTATATATGGAAGAAGCCGGGAGATACTGACAGGTTTCAGATAGATTATATAATGGTAAGACAGAGATTTAGGAACCAGGTTTTAAATTGTAAGACATTTCCACGGGCAGATGTGGACTCTGACCACAATCTATTGATTATGAACTGCAGATTAAAACTGAAGAAACTGCAAAAAGGTGGGAATTTAAGGAGATGGGACCTGGATAAACTGAAAGAACCAGAGGTTGTACAGAGCTTCAGGGAGAGGATAAGGGAACAATTGACAGGAATGGGG
The DNA here is from genome assembly GCF_023864345.2 of Schistocerca serialis cubense. NCBI lineage: Eukaryota > Metazoa > Arthropoda > Insecta > Orthoptera > Acrididae > Schistocerca > Schistocerca serialis. Next base: position 338,900,941 of record NC_064642.1, read on the forward strand.
GAAAGAAATACAGTAGAAGAAGGATGGGTAGCTCTGAGGGATGAAGTAGTGAAGGCAGCAGAGGATCAAGTAGGCAAAAAGACGAAGGCTAGTAGAAATCCTTGGGTAACAGAAGAAATATTGAATTTAATTGATGAAAGGAGAAAATACAAAAAAGCAGTAAATGAAGCAGGCAAAAAGGAATACAAACGTCTCAAAAATCAGATCGACAGGAAGTGCAAAATGTCTAAGCAGGGATGGCTAGAAGACAAATGTAAGGATGTAGAGACTTATCTCACTAGGGGTAAGATAGATACTGCCTACAGGAAATTTAAAGAGATCTTTGGAGAAAAGAGAACCACTTGTATGAAAATCAAGAGCTCAGATGGAAACCCAGTTCTAAGCAAAGAAGGGAAAGCAGAAAGGTGGAAGGAATATATAGAGGGTCTACACAAGGGCGATGTACTTGAGGACAATATTATGGAAATGGAAGAGGATGTAGATGAAGATGAAATGGGAGATATGATACTGCGTGAAGAGTTTGACAGAGCACTGAAAGACCTGAGTCGAAACAAGGCCCTGGGAGTAGACAACATTCCATTAGAACTACTGACAGCCTTGGGAGAGCCACTCCTGACAAAACTCTACCATCTGGGGAGTAAGATGTATGACACAGCCGAAATACCCTCAGACTTCAAAAACAATATAATAATTCCAATCCCAAAGAAAGCTGGTGTTGACAGATGTGAAAATTACCGAACTATCAGTTTAATAAGCCACGACTGCAAAATACTAACACGAATTCTTTACAGACGAATGGAAAAACTAGTATAAGCCGACCTCGGGGAAGATCAGTTTAGATTCCGTAGAAATATTGGAACACGTGAGGCAATACTGACCCTACGACTTATCTTGGAAGCTAGATTAAGGAAAGGCAAACCTACGTTTCTAGCTTCTGTAGACTTAGAGAAAGCTTTTGACAATGTTGACTGGAATAATCTCTTTCAAATTCTGAAGGTGGCAGGGGTAAAATACAGGGAGCGAAAGGCTATTTACAACTTGTACAGAAAGCAGATGTTAGTTATAAGAGTTGAGGGGCATGAAAGGGAAGCAGTGGTTGGGAAGGGATTCAGACAGGGTTGTAGCCTCTCCCCGATATTATTCAATCTGTATATTGAGCAAGCAGTGAAGGAAACTAAAGAAAAATTCGGATTAGGTATCAAAATCCATGGAGAAGAAATAAAAACCATGAGGTTCGCCGATGACATTGTAATTCTGTCAGAGACAGCAAAGGACATAGAAGAGCAGTTGAACGGAATGGATAGCGTCTTGATAGGGGGATATAAGATGAACACCAACAAAAGCAAAACGAGGATCATGGAATGTAGTCGAATTAAGTTGGGAGATGCTGAGGGTATTAGATTAGGAAATGAGACACTTAAAGTAGTATAGGAGTTTTACTATTTGGGGAGCAAAATAACTGATGATGGTCGAAGTAGAGAGGATATAAAATGTAGACTGGCAATGGCAAGGAAATCGTTTCTGAAGAAGAGAAATTTGTTAACATTGAGTATAGATTTAAGTGTCAGGAAGTCATTTCTGAAAGTATTTGTATGGAGTGTAGCCATGTATGGAAGTGAAACATGGACGATAAATAGTCTGGACAAGAGGAGAATAGAAGCTTTCGAAATGTGGTGTTACAGAAGAATGCTGAAGATTAGATGGGTAGATCACATAACTAATGAGGAGGTATTGAATAGGATTGGGGAGAAGAGAAGTTTGTGGCACAACTTGACTAGAAGAAGGGATCGATTGGTAGGACATGTTCTCAGGCATCAAGGGATCACCAATTTAGCATTGGAGGGCAGCATGGAGGGTAAAAATTGTAGAGGGAGACCAAGAGATGAATACACCAAGCAGATTCAGAAGGGTGTAGGTTGCAGTAGATACTGGGAGATGAAGAAGCTTGCACAGGATAGAGTAGCATGGAGAGCTGCATCAAACCAGTCTCAGAACTGAAGACCACAACAACAGCAACACTACATCATAGCAAAAACCAGCCTTCATAACTGTTTGTAACCTAAAGGTACATTGCCCCAAAATATAAACTAAATAGTAATAACATATACATATTCCAGGCCACTGAAGATGCCTTGCTGAGAATATAGGCGAAACGCGTATGGCATGAAAATAATGTTTCATTCAGTTGCTGTCAGACGGTCTATAAAGTAAAAATTATCAATATACCGTAATATTACACGCAACTGACAGGCAGGGCTAAAAAAACTGAAGATGTTAATACAGCTATGTCAAGCACTCTCTGTCAACATATACAACAGGTTCAAGAAAATACATCTGAGACTCCATAAGAAAATGCAGCACATAAAATTCAACAAAACGTGCAAAAAGAGAGATTTAATTCCACATTACATTAATGTAAAGGTTAAGAACAGTTCTACAGTGGCACAAAAGTCGAAATGAACTGCGGAACGATGTTGGCTGCTAAACGAAATTAAGATGTTATATTCGGAAAAAACGGTACCTAAACATGTTACTCTATGAGACTCACTTAGAATTGGCACAAAAAAGCAGGAAAACCCACAGTCCCCATGGCATTAATAGAAAAAACTGAACACAACACATACACAATAGTAAAACATTTACAAAAGAAGCATAAACAGACAGTAATTAAACCAACAATAAAAATACACAAAAATACATTTACATTTTAAATGTGAAACCACAAGAACAAAAACAAACATTCCATCCACATTTAGTTAATCTAACAGAGAGGGAACTACACGAAAAAGAGAAAAGCTCTTGGAAACAGGGTTAAAACGCTGTAGCAACAGCAAAGTAAACAACCAATACATAAAAAATCTTATAGTAGAAACCGAACACATCCTTACACGTGAAAAACAACAAAATAATTGTGAAATAAACATAGGACTGACAAGAGAACGAGTAAAAAATGAAATAAAAGGCATAAGAAAACAAAAAAGCGGACACACAATAAGAACAACCAAACAGAAGCAGACACTATGAAAACTTTCAATCAAAAGTTAATAAATAACAATATACTAATAACAAGAGCATACAACGGAAATGTAGCAGTACTCATGGACAAAGAGCAATACATCACAAAAACCAAGAAAGATCCAACCACACGATTCCTGGCCAACCTGAAACGAACACTAAAAAACATGGAACACACACTCACAGGCAAACAGAAATACTACATGACACAGAAAAACCCACAAGTACCAACACTCTGCAGCCAACCAAAGATGCATAAAGATGGAATGCCAATAAGAGCCCCTATTAACTTCAAGAAAGCCCCAACATACCATATTGTCAAACATTTCCAAAAGTTAATTGCAGAACATTATAAAATAGAAAACGACAGAACAGTGATGAACACAGGAAACCTAATATAACACATCCAGAATATACAGGTAACACATGCAGCATCACTGATTTCATTCGACATAGAAAATATATATACCTCCATCCCTATCAAAGAAATCTTGAATGTTGAACATCATCATTTCTTCTAGTGTTGTAGCTATGCACTTCGCTGTTATTTTTGAATTGGGATGGGTTATTAATGACGAATTTCATAAGTGAATATGTGTAATGCGAAGGTACTGTGAATATCCCGAGATCCTTAAATAAATGCGAGATGATCTTGGGTAGCCTCAAATTATTATTTTGACTATACTCTTTTGGGCAATGACTACTTTCTCTCTTAGTGACGAATTGTCCCAAAATGTAATGCCATATGGAAGCAGTGAATGAAAATAGGCATAGTAGGTTAATTTACTGGTATGTTTATTACCAAAATTTGCAATAACCCTAATAGCATAAGTAGATGAACCTAATGTTTCAGCAGATCATCGATGTTTTTCTTCCAATTCAATTTCTCATCAATGTACACACCCAGAAATTTTGAGTATTCTGCCTTAGCAACAAAATTCCATTCATAGTCTACATTTATCAATGGTTTTATGCCATTTACTGTACAGAATTGTATAAACTGTATTACCTCAAAATTTAGTGAGAGTCCATTTGCAGAGAACCACTTAATAATTTTCTGAAAGACATTATTTGCAAATTCCACAACTGATTCTTGCTTGTTGGGTGTTATTACTATACTCTGAACTAGGTTTGAATTTTCTTGAATATGGAGTGGCAAGTCGCTAACATAGATTGAGAACAATAAGGGACCCAAGACTGAACCCTGTGGGACACCATTCTTGATACCTCCCCAGTTAGAGGTCTCTGCTGGTTTTTGCAGACTATCTGTACTGTTAATTTCAACCTTCTGCATTCCTCCAGTTAAGTATGAATTAAACCATTTGTGCACTGTCCCACTCATACCACAATACTTAAACTTATCTAGAAGAATTTCATGATTCACACAATCAAAAGCCTTTGAGAGATCACGAAATATCCCAATGGGTGATGCTCGGTTATTCTGTACATTTAATATTTGATCAATGAAAGCATATATAGCATTTTCTGTTGAAAAGCCTTTCTGAAAACCAAATTGACATTTTATTAGTACTTCATATTTACAAATATGTGATGCTACTCTTGAATACATTACTTTTTCAAGAATTTTGGATGAAGCTGTCAGAAGTGAGATTGGGTGGTAGTTGTTGGCATCAGATATATCCCCTTTTTTATGCAATGGTTTAACAATAATGTATTTCAGTCTATCTGGAAAAATGCCATGTTTCAGTGAGCCACTACATATGTGGCTGAGAATCCTACTTATTGATTGGGAACAAGCTTTTAGTACTCTGTTGGAAATGCCATCAATTCCATGTGAGATTTTACTTTGGAGTGAATTTGTTATTTTCCTAAGTTCAGTAGGAGAGGTGGCTTGAATTTCAGATTCATCAAATTGCATAGGTACTGCCTCTTCCATATACTGCCTTGCATTTTCTAATGAAAAGCTCGATACTGTTTTCTCTACAACACTTAAAAAATGATTATTAATAATGTTTTCTACTTCTGACTTTTTTTAAACAAACTTTTCAGTGTGTTTGATAGAAATAAAATCTTCCTGTGCTCTTGGGTGCCCTGTTTCCCTTTCAACAATATTCCAAATTGTTTTAATTTTATTATCAGGTGTGCTAATCTCAGACATAATGTACATACTTCTGGATTTTGTAATAACTTTTCTTAATATTGTGCAGTAGTTTTTTAATGTTTCACTGTTTCAGGATTATTCATCCTCCTAGCTATAAGATACATTACCTTTTCTGTTTCCAAATTATTTTTATCCCCTTAGTAAACCATGGTGTTTTACATGGTTTCTTACAGTTGTATTTCACTGTTTTCTTAGGGAAACTGTTTTCAAATATACTCAAAAAGGTATCATAAAATAGGTTAAATTTTAAATTAGCATCAAGTTCCCTGTTCACCTCATCCCAGTCTAACTGTTGCAAGCTTTCCCTAGAATTTTGAGCTGTTAAATCGTTAATTGAACGCACTATTTTCCAGGACTGTTTTACATTACTGTATGGAGCATATCATACACTGTAACTAGGTGTGTATCATGATCAGACAGACCATTCTTACAGGAAAAGTTTTTATTTGATTAAATTTATCTTAAGCTTTCTATTGGGCTCTTTCAGAAAATCTACATTGAAATCCCCACAAACAATAATTTGTTTCCTCTGTCTGACAGACAGCACAACAAAGAATCCAAGTTTTTCAAAAATAGTGGAAAATTTCCCAATGGGGACCTACACACAGCTACAATTTAAAAGTGTCATTATTTAGTTTAAGCTCACATGCACATGCTTCTATATTTTGCTGTATGCAAATTTTTTTAAGTTTCCAAATTTTTCACACTATGACTGATTTTAAGATATATGACAATTCCTCCTCTCTCCATAGTGTCTCTACTTACATGTGCTGAAGGCTTAACATTTACCATTTCCATACCTGTGACTGCATGATGTTCAGACAGGCATAGTACATCTATTCCACCCTCAGTTTCTAAATCTTCTAAACAAACAAGAAGTTCATCTACTTTGTTTTTTAATCCCCTGATATTCTGATTCAATATATTAACATTATTTTTCACTGTGCTTTTATATGAATCTTGTGACATACTAACATTATTTTTCACTGTACTGTTAGGAGAATCTTGTGATATTTTCACATCTCTAGTACCTGTCTTTTTGAACTTCTCATGAAGCATAATTTGAATCAGCGTAGGGTGTTTTGACACTGATCTTAGCCTAAAAAAGTACTCCCATGAGTTTCAGTGCCCCACCCACCCCTTAAAGATTTTGCTATCATCCCAGCCAGTTTATCCTGCCCTTTCCTACTGAGATGCAAACCATGTCTTGTGAGGTCCCACCTATCAATACCATCAACAGGAACCAAAGCTATGCCTGACAAAGTAACCACCCGAAGCAGCTGAACTAGCTCCATATTGGCCCTCCTGACAGAGCTGTTCAATTGGGGCCAGTCATACCGCATGAAAGCAGGAACCAAGCCAACATTTGTATGGTTCGCTGCAGATGCTGTTTTTACCAGGTCACAATATTGTAGCCCTGATCTCTATCAATACTGGTTCCCACTCCACCCACTACTGTACTCAGTCAAGCCTCGGTCTCTCTCTAACTTCCTTCCCCTCCCATCACACACACACATACAATTACATTCTTCTTTCAATCTCAGCGTATACTTTGTAAGCCATGTGTAACATTTTTGTCATGGATTGTTCTCCCAAGGAACTCGATAATTCTGTGTCCAGGATTCTGTTGCGACGTAGATCTTTCAGTGCTCTGTCAGATTCATCTCGCATATGATATCTCCCACCTCATTTCCATTTAATTCCACTATCCTTTCTGTAAGTTAGTTTCATACGTACAACCGATATATACATCACATTTGGTTGTCTGCCTAGATTGCTTTCGTTTTTCAAATGACTAGTTTTGGATGCACATGATCACTTTCAGATCTGATTGTGTCGGTTATGAGAGTAGTCCGTCCAAGTTACGAACATTAGAAAAACTTACATGCTATATCAGAACATAAGGTAAGGAATGAGGAGGTTCTATGCAGAATCGGAGGGGAAAGGAATATGTGGAAAACACTGATAAGGAGAAGGGACAGGATGATAGGACATCTGCTAAGACATGAGGGAATGACTTCCATGGTACTAGAGGGAGCTGTAGAGGGCAAAAACTGTAGAGGAAGACAGAGATTGGAATACGTCACGCAAATAATTGAGGACGTAGGTTGCAAGTGCTACTCTGAGATGAAGAGGTTAGCACAGGAAAGGAAATCGTGGCGGGCCGCATCAAACCAGTCAGTAGACTGACGACCAAAAAAAAAAAAATCAGAAGAGAATATATATATAACATTAACATATAATCATAATGTACCTATATATTATTCTGGAACGTAGCGTGTAAATTTTGCTGAGAAGTTGGACGATTTACTGCTATAATCAGTTCAGTCAGTTCTGAAGATGGTTCTTGTGGAGCTAAACTAGTCATTTTGAAAATGAAAATAATGTAGATAGACATCAACATCTTTTGACAAATAATTGAAGATTTTCTACGAAGACAAATGTCAGTTTTTTCGAACACTCTGTTATCTCTGCCATTCAGCCTTCCCTTCTTTGCTTATACCGGGCCTTCATCTCAGCTACTGATATTCAAACACCTGATTTTCTTGACTGCAAGAGTTTCTTTGATTTATCTCTAGGCAGCATCAGCCATTTTGCACCATCCATCAGTGTCAGTTCAGACATTTGTGTCCCCTTTTTCCTGCTGCGTTTGCTGAATCATTACATACCACGTGACATAAAAAGTGAGGCGCTGAGAAGATGTGGTTGGATCTCGGAGTAACTAAGTACATGGACATACCATCAGCGGATATGATGGAGCATATAAGGGGTATGAACAGGATCAGATATGTTTAAGCAATACCCATTCGCCAACGATGAAATCCGTCCCGTGATATACCCCTCTTTCCAACCCTAATCACAACACTCCACTCTATAGTCCTCCAAATTTATCCTTACCCCTTCATCCACCTTGGTGACTTCTAGTCGCTCCCTGCGAGTTTACAGGGCCCCATGGTCATACTCATCATCGCGCCTTCATCGTGACAATTTTTTCGAGTGTCACCTAACATGACCACTACACCATAGCATCGCTCACGTTCAAGAGTGACTGTATTTTAACTGTAATGTAAAATCGTCAAATGAATTTTAAAAACCATCAGTATTTTCATATATGTGTATTTTACAAATCCTCGTTTATTATCACTTATTTTTATGCAAAAATCGTCACTGTCGTCCAACTACGTATTTTTTACTAAATCATCTCTTATTGTTACCTTCTATATGTTTTAACCATTTTTAAATATAGTTTTTGTAACCTTTGGCTGAAGAATGGCTTTGTCTGTTGCCAGCCAGTGCCCGTTGTGAGGAATTAAAATAAAAATGAAGAACAAAAAGACCAGATGTTGAGTGATCATGGTGAAGGATACGGTGATGCCACATACTCGCGTAAGACAGTGATATCACCCCATAATACAGTTCGAAATGGGCCTAACTGAGGGACTCCATTTGGCCCCTTGGTCGAATAGTGTGATTTCCAGATTTGTTGCTCTTTCGGATGTGACAGTGTCCTAATGTTGGTATGCATGGAAACTTTAGAGCATAAGTACTAACAATTGATGTAGCACACGAACGGGAGGCAGTTGACAGGGTAGAAGACTCTAAATTTTTGGCTGTACATATTAATGACAACTTCAACTGGAAGAAGCATATTATGAACTACTCAAACAATTAAGCTTAGCTACTTCTGCTCTTCGTACAATTGGTAGTGTTGGAAACAAAACTAATCATTCTCCTGACGTATTTTGCATATTTCCAATTGTTGTTGTTGCTGTGGTCTTCAGTCCAGAGACTGGTTTTGTTGTGGCGTAACAAGCTTGCTACGCCACACTGGGAAGGGAGCCGAAAGGCACGCGTACACACACGCCGACTGGCGTCAAGTCTGGAACAGGATACGTTATGACTGCTATCAAGAAAATACGTAGCTTTGGAATATACTTAACTTTATTCTTTGTTGGTTTACACGTTCTTCTTGAGACATTTATACGATAACTCTCAAACTAGGTAAGGCTAATGGCGCCTTGCTAATGGCGCCATGGACTCAGCAGAAGGCTATTCTAGCTGTCTCTCGGCAAATGAGAGGAAGGCTTCGTCCGTATTGTCGCTAGCAATGTCGTCCGTACAACTGGGGCGAGTCCTAGTCCGTATCTCTAGACCTGCCTTGTGGTGGCGCTCGGTCTGCGATCACACAGTGGCGACACGCGGGTCCGACATGTACTAAATGGACCGCGGCCGATTTAAGCTACCACCTAGCAAGTGTGGTGTCTGGCGGTGACACCACAGGTTTGATGCGGCTCTCCATGCTACTCTATCCTGTGCAAGTTTCTTCATCTCCCAGTGCCTACTGCAACCTACATCCTTCTGAATCTGTTTAGTATATTCACCTCTTGGTCTCCCTATACGATTTTTACCCTCCACGCTGCCCTCCAATACTTAATTGGCGATCCCTTGATGCCTCAGAATATGCCCTACCAGCAGATCCCTTCTTCTAGTCAAGATGCACCACAAATTTCTCTTCTCTCCAATTCTGTTCAAGACCTCCTCGTTAGTTATGTGATCTACCCACCTAATCTTCAGCATTCTTCTGTAGCACCACATTTTGAAAGCTTCTATTCTCTTCTTGTCTAAATTATTTATCGTCCACGTTTCACTTCCATACATGGCTACACTCCATACAAATACTCTCAGAAAAAATTCCTGACGCTTAAATCTGTACCCGATGTTAACAAATTACTCTTCTTCAGACACGCTTTCCTTGCCATTGCCGGTCAACATTTTATATCCTTTCTACTTCGACCATCATCAATTATTTTGCTCCCCAAATAACAAAACTCATTTACTACTTTAAGTGTCTCATCTCCTAATCTAATTCCCGCAGCATCACACGATTTAATTCGACTACAGTCCATTATCCTCATTTTGCTTTTGTTGATGTTCATCTTATATCCTCATTTTAAGACACTGTCCATTCAGTTCAGCTGCTCTTCCAGGTCTTTTGCCGTCACCGACAGAACCACAATGTTATCGGCGAACCTCAAAGCTTTTATTTCTTCTCCGTGGATTTTAATTCCTACTCCGAATTTTTCTTTTGTTTTCTTTACTGCTTGCTCAATATACCGATTGAACAACATCGAGGATAGGCTACAACCCTGTCTCATTCCCTTCCCAACCACTGCTTCCCTTTCATGCCCCTAGACTCTTATAACTGCCATCTGGTTTCTGTAAAAATTGTAAATAGCCTTTCGCTCCCTGTATTTTACCCCTGCCACCTTCAGAATTTGAAAGAGAGTATTCCAATCAACATTGTCAAAAGCTTTCTCTAAGTCTACAAATGCGAGAAACGTAGGTTTGCCTTTCCTAATCTATTTTCTAAGGTATGTCATAAGGTCAGTAATGACTCGCGTGTTCCAGCTTTTCTACGGAATCCAAACTGATCTTCCCCGAAGTCGGCTTCTACCAGTTTTTCCATTCGTCTGTAAAGAATTCGTGTTAGTATTTTGCAGTCGTGGCTTATTAAACTGATAGTTCGGTAATTTTCACATCTGTCAACACCTGCTTTCTTTGGGATTGGAATTGCTATATTCTTCTTGGATTCTGAGGGAATTTCGCCTGTATCATACATCTTACTCACCAGATGGTAGACTTTTGTTAGGCCTGGCTCTCCCAAGGCTGTCAGTAGTTCTAATGGAATGTTGTCTACTCCCGGGGCCTTGTTTCGACTTAGGTCTTTCCGTGCTCTGTCAAACTCTTCACGCAGTATCGTATCTCCTATTTCATCTTCATTTACATTCTCTTCCATTTCTATAATATTGTCCTCAATTTCCAAATAATAATGTCTTATTGACCTATTCTCTGGGGTATCTGTTAACCGCACAAAAGCGAGTAGTAAAAATAATATGTGTTCACTCGCGGCCGCCATGTAAGCACGTATCTTAATTGTACCATCATAGTACATACGAGGGCAGTTCAATAAGTAATGCAACACATTTTTTTTCTGAAACAGGGGTTGTTTTATTCAGCATTGAAATACACCAGGTTATTCCCCAATCTTTTAGCTACACAACACTATTTTTCAACGTAATCTCCATTCAATGCTACGGCCTTACGCCACCTTGAAATGAGGGCCTGTATGCCTGCACGGTACCATTCAACTGGTAGATGTCGGAGCCAACGTCGTACTGCATCAATAACTTCTTCATCATCCGCGTAGTGCCTCCCACGGATTGCGTCCTTCATTGGGCCAAACATATGGAAATCCAACGGTGCGAGATCGGGGCTGTAGGGTGCATGAGGAAGAACAGTCCACTGAAGTTTTGTGAGCTCCTCTCGGGTGCGAAGACTTGTGTGAGGTCTTGCGTTGTCATGAAGAAGGAGAAGTTCGTTCAGATTTTTGTGCCTACGAACACGCTGAAGTCGTTTCTTCAATTTCTGAAGAGTAGCACAATACACTTCAGATTTGATCGTTTGACCATGGGGAAGGACATCGAACAGAATAACCCCTTCAGCGTCCCAGAAGACTGTAACCATGACTTTACCGGCTGAGGGTATGGCTTTAAACTTTTTCTTGGTAGGGGAGTGGGTGTGGCGCCACTCCATTGATTGCCGTTTTGTTTCAGGTTCGAAGTGATGAACCCATGTTTCATCGCCTGTAACAATCTTTGACAAGAAATTGTCACCCTCAGCCACATGACGAGCAAGCAATTCCGCACAGATGGTTCTCCTTTGCTCTTTATGGTGTTCGGTTAGACAAAGAGGGACCCAGCGGGAACAAACCTTTGAATATCCCAACTGGTGAACAATTGTGACAGCACTACCAACAGAGATGTCAAGTTGAGCACTGAGTTGTTTGATGGTGATCCGTCGATCATCTCGAACGTGTGTGTTCGCACGCTCCGCCATTGCAGGAGTCACAGCTGTGCACGGCCGGCCCGCACGCGGGAGATCAGACAGTCTTGCTTGACCTTGCGGCGATGATGACACACGCTTTGCCCAACGACTCACCGTGCTTTTGTCCACTGCCAGATCACCGTAGACATTCTGCAAGCGCCTATGAATATCTGAGATGCCCTGGTTTTCCGCCAAAAGAAACTCGATCACTGCCCGTTGTTTGCAACGCACATCCGTTACAGAAGCCATTTTAACAGCTCCGTACATCGCTGCCACCTGTCGGAAGTCAATGAAACTACACGAGACGAAGCGGGAATGTTTGAAAATATTCCACAAGAAATTTCCGGTTTTTTCAACCAAAATTGGCCGAGAAAAAAAATGTGTTGCATTACTTATTGAACTGCCCTCGTATTTCACTAATGAAAATCGTCATAAATAAACCATCAAAATTTGACAAGAACAGTAATGTGCATACCTACAGAATTAGAGGGAAAAAATGACCTTTATTACACGCTATTAAAGTTGCCCATGGGTTAGAGGGGAGTTCAGTATGCAGCAACAAAAACTTTAGATCATTTGTCCAATATCATATAATTTCTGACAGGTTGCAAAATAAGTTTTAAATCTGAACACAATTTGTTGCTCCTGGAGAACTCTTTCTTTTCTATGTGCGACTTTTTATTTAAAAACTGGTAGGATGTAAAAAATCCTAGTTTTTAAACGTAGTTGCTTGATGAAGATTAAATATTCATAAACGTTGGGACTAATCACTCATTCTTTCCCGTAAACTGACTCGTCCAAATGAAACATGGAAGGTGTAACTAACTAACTCGAGGTTCCGGTCGACCACGTGTGATCACCACAAGGGAGCATCGCCTTATTCTGCATCAAACACATCGTACCCCTTATCATCCTGCGCCTGCCATCCGAGAGCAAGTAACTGACTCCATGTAACATTCTGTCATCCGGCACCATCGGCCGGAGACTAGGAGCAGCCGGACAAGGGAATACCCATCTTATGTGTAGGCTGCCGTTAACACTACGACACGAACGGCTGCGTTTGGAGTAGCGCCGTGAGCGGAAAGCAAGGGCTGGTGATGAATGGCGTCACATTACGTTCAGCGATGAACTGCTCTGCAGCATTACCCCGGATGACCGTCGTTGGAGAGCATGGCTGCGACCTGAGGATAGATCCTGTTCGTCCATGTTGGAGACATACGACGGTGTTACTCTTCGCACCGTGGTGTGAAGAGCCATCGGGTATGATTTCGGCTCACGGTTGATAGTGATCGGGAGAATTCTGACGGCCCAACAGTATATCACGGACATCTTGAAACCTCATGTGTTTATTCTCGTGCGACACGTAGTGTGATGTCATTTCTCAACAGGACAACGGTCGGCCACACATGGCACGGGTATCTACGGACTGGCAGCATGATGATGAGGTATTCCCGTGGCCAGGACGATTCCAAGATCTGTCCAACTCTGACATCAGCTCTGTCCCAGGGCAAATATCCAAAACATCAAGGTCCAGTAACAACAGTTTTGGGCCAGTTTGCCTCAGTAGAGGATAAAATGGTTTTGTAACACCTTCTCCAATTGAATTAGTGCCTGCATCCATACCAAAGTGGTGCAAGGTCATACTGATAAGGGGCTTCATAGAGTCAAGTTCTTTGTAAATGTGATTTGATTTTGTAATGACTGAAATAACCACACAAAATGGTGTAAGATAGGGAGGCGCATTATCGTGCCTTCTGCTTAATATAGCCTTGGAAAAGCTTGCAAGAGATGCGGCATCAGTACAAGGGGAAGTACCATGTACAAATCAGTTCAGGTGCTGGCATTTGCAGATGGTATTTGAATAAGTGCAAGAACACCCAAAACAATGGAAGAAGTCTTTACAAGTCGTGAAAGACCTGCTACAAAGATGAACCTGGAAATAAATCAAGGGAAAACGAAGTATACGCCTGTAACTAAGAAAGATTATCCAAATGAGTCTCCATTCATAGAAATGGTTCAAATGGCTCCAAGTACTATAGGATTTAACATCTGAGGTCATCAGTCCCCTAGACTCAGAACTACTCAGACCTAACTAACCTAAGACATCACACACATCCATGCCCGAGGCAGGATTCCAACCCGCGACCGTAACAGCAGCGCGGTTACGGACTGAAGCGCCTAGAACCACTCGGCTCCCATTCATAGAAATTGATTCAAATAAATTTGATGCCGTATGAAGTTTTACACACCTTGGATCATTAGTAATCTGTAAGAACAATACTAAATTGTAGTGAGTATGTTGCTCTAGTGTACTTTGCAATGTCCTTAAGACATGGATGCATGTCTAAAGGAACAGGCACTTTAGCGATCGCCAGCCGTATGAAACACGAGAATCATATTCCATTTGCGAATGTGGCTGGATTATGCGTTGGTTGCATTGAAAACTTGTGCTGTGCCGGGACACGAACCCAGACCTTCCGCTTTAAGTTGGCTATCGCTCTGACCGCCTTTTTTCCGTCATTTTGCCCGTCATGTGTTCTGGGCTGATGTCACATGACACCCGTTAAGGTTTATCTTATTACAGTGGGCAGCCAGCCCTCTGACCGAACCTGTTGAACTACCGAGCCAGCACGGCCTCGTTGATCTGAGCACGCTTCCCGGATGATGCAAACATCCGTATGTCACCACTTTCGTCTACATCCTACACTTGCACAATTACTGTCAGTCCCGTACAGGAAGATAAAAGTCGAAGCCAAGTTACTAGGCATCAAATACTGAACTGCAGTGCCTGTTCTGGTGTACTTTGCAATGTCCTGCAGACATCTACATAGATACTCCGCAAGCCACCATACAGTGCGTGGTAGATCTTCCGCTGGACGCTAACTGTCGCCTTGACCGGCTTTCCTACCGTCATTTTTCTCGTCGTGTGGTCTGGGCAGATGTTTCATGACACCTGTTAAAGTTGAGCATTGGATACTTCACTCAGTATTTTTTTTATTTTGTTACACGCTGAGCTACTATACTAGCACCGCCTCGTCCACCTGAGCAATCCCCCCCCTCCTCCCTCTGGTCGACCCAAGCTTTTGTACGTCACCACTTTCGTCTACGTCCTGTACTCGCACAAATACTGTTAGTCCCTTACAGGAAGAGACGCATGATTCAAGTTGAATCCCAGTTATTAGGCATGAAATACTAAATTGCAGTGGCTGCTGTTCTAATGTATTTTGCAATGTCCTTCAGACATGCATGCATGCCTGATGTAACATTCACTGCAGCAATCGACAGCAGTATGAAATACAAGATCGATATTCCCATTTCCGAATATGGCTGCAGTGCCGGAATGCACATCTGAAGAATGTTGCAAAACACATTAGAACAACACAGTCACTCCAATTTAGTATTTCATGCCTAATTACATACGATTCGACTTTAATCATCCGCCTCTTCGTGTATAGGACTCACAGTATCTGTCCAAGTATTAGGATGCAAACGAAAGCGGTGACATACGGAAGTTTGGGTCGTCCGGCGAGGATGCTCACGTGGACGAGGCTGTGAAGGTGACCGTTCGCGTCAAGCGGAAGATTAGGCTTCGAGTCCCGGCCTGGCACAAATTTTAACTGGCACAAATGTACAGTGCAGCCGAAGTTTAGCCATGTTCGCAAATGCGCATATGTTTCTTGTATATAGAACGATATCAGCTCTGAATTCCAAAAAGGAATATTGTCCACCAACAAGTGCTACTATGGTCTCAGAAAACATCTGATATCTAAGTTGGTCATGAGGAAAACTAAGCTTATGACGTATAATGCTGAAACATTGACATTAACAAAATTTAATGAAGAGCAACTGGCCGTATTTGAAAGAAAGGTCTGAGACAAATTTTTGGGCAAGTGGAAGAAAATGGTGCCTGGAGGAGGAATTACATAATCTGTATAATGAACCAGACATTGTCAGCTACATTAACACTTTGCGTCCGGCGACACCACAGTGGTGTCGTAAGCAAAATAGCTGTCAACGGCCGGCGATACAACAGTGGTGTCGTGTGCATAGCATCGCGCAATGGCCGGCGACAGCAGTGTCTTTTGCATTCTGTTGGTGTTTCGTTTAGATAACAATAAGTTACATACATGAACAAGTTTTCTGTTTTTAATAGTACTTGTGCCCTTTCATCATGGCAGACGAAAGAGACGATTCGATTATTTGCGATGAATGCGCGGACGTCTTGTCTGACGTTCCGGACGACTTGGCCGATTGGCAAGAAGACATTGGGTATCAAAAAAATGGAAGTGAAGAATAATCGTCGGAAGACAGTGAAATACGTCCAAGAAGAATTCGGCGAACACAACGGTTGGCAAGTGATTCGGATGAATCAGACGAAGAAGACACTGCACAGTGGTCATACTTTGATTTACCGAGGACCAATAATAAATTTGAAGGATCTCCGGATCCAAACATATTTCCCATAGATACACAGAGCGTCGAGGATATCGTAGAATTATATATTGGGAACTATCTATTTGAATATATTAGCAACGAAACCGACAAGTACTACAGTCAAAATTGCAGTAGAAGGAAACTGGATAAAAAATGCCAAATTTGTCGGGGTTACTGGACCGGAACTTAGAAAATGGTTTGGGCTTGTTATCCTTATGAAAACTGTAAAAAAAGCAAGGATCGATGATTATTGGCCAATGAATCCGTTGATAGACACACAGATAATTAAATCGATGTCCCGCAACCCATTAAGACAAATATTATCATTTTTACATTTTTCCGACACCAAAAAAGAACCGGATAATGCCGACCGGCCTTTCAAAGTGCAATTCGTAATTGATTATTTTTCCAAAAAGTTTAAAGAAACTTTTAATATAAGTCAAAACATCTCAATTGATGAAAGAATGATACCGTGGAGTGGACGGTTAAATTTTAAAGTTTACAGTCCGTCGAAAATTACGAAATATGGCATATTCATTCGGATGGTGTGTGATTCGAGTACGGGATATATTTCCTCATTCAATATATATTCCGTCGCTGGAAAGCCTTTAGCAAAGACAGTGTTGGAACTATTGACACCTTGTTATGGGAAGTGGCATGACCTCAACAATTTCATGAAATTAGGGGAACAGGGTTGTGAACTTACGAGAACTAACGATGAGATGAATAAAACTCCCGATAACGTCAAGAACGGCCGGCGACAAGCCACGAAATCCGAATTAGCGTTGCCGGCGCCAAGCGAATCAATTTGTACGAGACGTGCGGACGGCAAAGTGTTAAGATTAAAAGGATGGAATGAACATGGGAGTGTACTGAGAGAAAATGACAGAATTATTAAGACGATACTCAGCGCAGTGGCTGAAGGAACCAGGAGAGTCTGAAGACCAAAGCTAAAGTAGCAGTAATGTCTCAGGGAGGGCATAAGAAGAAAACTAGAATTCAAAATTGGAGGAGTTGGGCAGTAAAAGGAGAAGATTGGAATAATCTTCTACAGGAGGCCAAGTCTGACAAAGGGCTATTCCGCCAATGATGCTGCTGATGAAATAATGCCAGACACCCTTTCAACCGGTGAAGTTTCATTTCATTTCGACCTCCTCTTCTGAGTGCTTCGCTTATTTTGTCAAGCTATGCGTTTTCTTCTTTCATCAATGGTACTGAAACAAAAGTAGTGAATACCGATAGCCTGCTGTAGTATCTGTGAAGATCCCGAAGGCAATGAGTTATAGCTCAACCTTGTAATGGTTTGGACATACGATGCTTCACCTCGCTCCATACTCAAGACATCTGACAAACACATTGTGGCTGAACCACAACAGGAAGTAGCTGGTGTTAATTTTTGTAGGGGAAGAAACTACCATTTGAAATATAATGCCAAAACCAAAGGTTTTATTACGAGGGAGAGTCTAATGAAAACCTTAAATTTGTAATAACAAATAGAAATTTGGCGCCGTTATCCTGTAAGTTGGTGAGCGTGCTACAAACAGCGTGGAGAATGGCCTGTAAGTGGCAGCATAGTGCAGGTGCACACATAACGTCGCAGTATCAGTATAAAGATGGCCGCCCAACTTACGACTTGCACCAGGGAAGAACAGCGTTCTGTCATTCGGTTTTTGCGTAGTGAATGTGTGAAACCTATTGAAATTCATCGACGAATGAAGGTTCAGTACGGTGATGCATGTTTGTCGCAGCAGCAAGTCTACGAATGGAGGAGGAAGTTCGCAATTGGTGTGACTTCATTGGAAGATGCTCCTCGTCCAGGTCAGGCACAACGAGTTGTGACTCCACAGAACATTGCAGCAGTTGAAGTCATAGTGAAGGATAACCGCCGAGTGACACTGAATGACACTGCAGCATGACGAAATAAATCTCGGGTGAACAGCCTGGTATGAAGAATCACATCACACTGCAGCATGTTTACAGATTAGTCATGGGTCAGTACACCACACTGTACATGATGTGCTCCATTTTCACAAAGTGTCTGCAAGATGGGTGCCAGAGAACGACGTGTTGATGCTTGTGAAGAACTTCTTCCGTGCTTTGAACGAGAAGGTGATGGCTTCCTTGCAAGAATCGTTACAGGGGACGAAACCTGGGTTCATTTCCCCCAACCGGAAACGAAGAGAGCCAGCAAGGAATGGCGCCATTCCTCATCACCAAAACCAAAGAAGTTTCGAACAGAACCATCAGCAGGGAAGGTTATGCTGACTCTCTTTTGGGACGAAAATGGCGTCATTTTGGAGCATTACATGCCTAGAGGGACCACTGTCACCAGTGCATCATACACAGATCTCCTAAAAAATCATCTGCGGCCTGCAATCAGATCAAAGCGACGTGGATTGCTGTCAGCAAGTGTCCTTTTGCAACATGACAATGCAAGACCTCACATTGCCCGTACAACAGTTGCAACAATCACAGACCTGTATTTTGAGTGTCTTCCTCTTCCACCACACTCACCAGACCTTGCCCCAAATGATTTCCATATGTTCAGACCACTCAAAGACGCAATGACCGTGGGGGAGATTATGTTGAAAAGTGATTCAGCTTTGTACCACTTCTGCACAATAAAAAATATTTTAAAAAAATATTTAAGGTTTTCATTTGACTCGCCCTCGTATTTACTATATTTACTGCATATGACAATGGACGTAGGACAAGAAACAATGAAAACTTTCTGGAGCATCCACTACATTTGTTTGCGGCTACCGTGCTTCCCCTACGCCAGCGAAGAACGGCTGCCGTGACAGCAGAGCCCTTTGCAGCTGACGTCACAGGTACAGATGGCGATCGGAGGCGGGCAAGGCTCATAGCGCAGAGGCGAGGCGAGCGCGAGGCTGCTTTGATTTATGGCACGGCAGATAAGGGAGAGCAGCGGGGGCGGGAATTAGCACGCCACGCGTCCGCACCAGGCGGCCGGCGGCCGCACGCCGCACTGACTCTACTGCTTCATTTGCTCCGACCACAATAGCAGTCTCACTACCCCGCAACCATTTTAGAGGTGGTCCGAAACGCCTAGTCATGAAACTGTAGGAGGAAACGTTAGAGTACGGTGAAAGGTATGTGCTAAGGTCTTATCAGGGTAGATCTAGAAAATAAAGTCGATAGTTGCCAACCGCAAGGTGGAATGTGTATATTATCTTTGAGTGGGAGGATCTTTGATGGTTAAGAGAGCCGGGCGGGGGCAGTAAGAAAACTGGGTAGTCGCATGAGGAAGCAGATGTGTGGTGACAGCTTTAAGGTAGGATTCGCGCTACACAGTTTTCAGGTTGTACACTGAAAAAACTTTAGCATGTTAATGGGAGAAGCTACAAAATGATTTCAAAATGGTTTTTGTCAGATAATGTTCAGAGTTAGGATTTGTATGTCCAAGTTTTGACGACGTAAGCGTTGTGTAAAATTTTTTGTAAGAGTGACTCGTGCTACAAAAATGTTTGAAATGGTAGTTTTTGTATGTGACTTAAATTTTTAACAATACATATATATTGAGATCAACATTGTGTTCAAATCTAACAGCCTGAATAATAATCCACATCCTTTGCTTGTATTCAATATGAAAATGAGTAGTAAAGTAAAGTTCCCGCCAAATGAAAGAACATAAAAATAATGAGGCCTCAATGCAATATATATGTGCAGTTCATGGTTTGAAATCGATTTTGGTATAACTAATGTTATCAGAGCAAAGTTATTTCAAATAACTAATTTTATGCCATTGCACAACTGGCATTGTTCAAATCAAGATATCATTTCATTAAGTAAACATCAGGGCCAAAAGTTAATTTTTCAGTACCATCTTAATGCCATTTTACAAACGGCATTATCCTCTTAAACTTGATTGCTGAGTCAAATCCATGTTTCATTACTGGCAAAATGGAGGAGTGCACGAAACAATTTTAATTATTTTGGAACAATTTTAACTTTGATACTTTCACTAATTAAAAAGGAAACAATTTTGGTTAGATACTTTCACTTTTAAAGATAATTTTGGACTTGATACTTTCAACGGGACCTAATGAATGAAATGGGTTGTCTAGTGAGTACAGAATATGGTTTGAGAACAAACCGAGGGCCGGCCGCGGTGGCCGAGCGGTTCTAGGCGCTTCAGTCCGGAACCGCGCGACTGCTTCGGTCACAGGTTCGAATCACGCGTTGGGCATGGATGTGTGTGATGTACTTAGGTTAGTTAGGTTGAAGTAGTTCTAGGTTAGTTAGGTTTAAGTAGTTCTAAGTTATAGGGGACTGATGACCTCAGATGTTAAGTCCCATAGTGCTCAGGGACATTTGAACCATTTCAACAAACCGAGGAAAGATGAAATTAATGAGCACTAGAAGAAACGACATTATCGATGAAATGTATAAATCTGAGTGGTGTGTCTTCTGTAGGAGATGTCCAAAAGAACATACATCACATATATTATTAAGATGAGGACGGGCAATGATCCTTACTGCGCAGATGCGCACTAAGCTCTAACTCGTATGGGAGTCGGTGAAGTGCCATGAGTAATTGGAACAATGGGTAAGGGGCAATACATCATCAGTGTGTGCATAAGTTGAAAATCCGTGTCTGACAAGAGGCGTGCTAGGGTAGTCCATACAATTACGAAACTACTGTGTCTGGATGGCGTAGTAGTCAGCGCGTCTGCCTAGTGCGCGGAAAACACGGGTTCGAATCACAGTCCAGCACAGATTTCACTTTTCCCATTGATTTAAGTCAATACCCCTTGGCAGCTAATGTCTTCAATTACTTTGTATCTTGGTTCATAGCGGCTGCAGGATGAAAAATAGTGTCTGTTCTTTTGGACATGCCTGAAAGAAAAGACACCACATTTATTATTAGGACGTGGATAGCCAATGATACCTTCAGTGCAAATGCACACCAAGCTCGAACACTAACATGAATCGAGGAAATGCCATGGGTAATGAGCATATTGAACAAAATGCACTACATCAGTAGTCTGTGAATAAGTTAAGAATTTGGGTCCGATAGGAGGCTTGCTAGGGTACTCGGTGCAGTTGCGCTGACCACTCTGTCCAGATGACATAGTGGTCAGCATGTTTTTCTTCGTAAGCAGGCGACCCGGTTTCGAGTGCTGGTCTGGAATAAATTTTCAACTTTCCCCAGTTTTTTAAACAAATATCCACTGGCAGCTAATGTCTTTAATTCCTTTGTGTATTGATTCATAGTGGGTGCAGGATCAAAAATACAGCACCTCGGCGAGTGTAGTGTCACGTTAGGCGCCGGCAGGAGGACAGCACACAGTCACGACGAAGTTCGTAGCGAGTCGGTCGCGCCACATGGCCAGATGCGTGTCTCAGTGCAAGCAGCACTCGAGCGTGCGGAGGCGAACCAAGACCCCAGCTTAGGATTAAGGCCAGTATTACACTATCAAATTTCTTTGTCAAAGACTTGATCATAGATGTGATCAAATATTCCGTCAAATATATTTGACAAAGATCTTTGACGTAGCGCTAGAAGGGGTATTACACTGTCATCATATTTTTCGTCAAAGATCAAGATGGCTGACAACAACAACTTGTTATTAACCGCAGCAGTTGCATGTACCACAATTGCACTGTGTGCACATGCGGAAGAGAAGCGCGGGAAAAAAGGAAACATACCTGGGTGAAGCCGTGGGTTTTACGACGACACGATAAAAGCATTCAACAAAACTTGTTACGTGAGCTTATAGAGAGGACGTCAAGCCGTACATCAATTACTTAAGAATGGATGAGCATACATTTCAGTATGTGCTCAGTGAAGTTCCTCATATGACAAAGCACAATACTCACTTAAGAACTACTACATCTGCAGAAGACAGGATCACTGTAACACTCCGATTCCTTGCTACAGGAGAGGGTTGGGTTAGGTTAGGTTAGGTTAGGTCAGGTCAGGTCTCCAATCTTCTTAATCTATTTTTGTATTCAGGGTGCCTCACGTTGTAAAGCGCCTCATCAGCTTCATACATCTCTATTAATTTTTCAGTTGTCGCCACACACCAATTGCATTTGCCGGCAATGTTTATAAAAACACTACAGACGACAGAACGATGCAGCGATGCTAGCGCTCCATGTATTAACATGTCACATTGCAGTGAACCCAAGACAAGCGACTTCTTTGATCAAATCTACAGCGAGGCCCTAGATTTGATCAAATATTGGACGACATTCGACAAAGTTCCCTATGACAGCATCAAATATTTTTGACAAAGATATTTGACAAAGAAATTTGATAGTGTAATACTGGCCTAAGCAGCAGCACAGTGCACGTGTGCGGGGCAGACTGCGACTCGGCACGGCCGGCCGGTGTGGCCGTACGGTTCTAAGCGCGTCAGTTTGGAACCACGTGACCGCTACGATCGCAGGTTCGAATCCTGCCTCGGGCATGGATGTGTGTGATATCCTTAGGTTAGTTAGGTTTAAGTAGTTCTAAGTTCTAGGGGACTGATGACCTCAGTAGTTAAGTCCCATAGTGCTCAGAGCCATTTGAACCATTTGACTCGGCACGTGTCAGTCGCATGTGCGAACCATGAATTCCCGGGCAAGAACCATGGAGTCGCTAGAAATCAGCCGGTTGCCACCGGCATCAGGGCTGTTCGCAGCCTGTAGCACCGCAACTAATGAAGGTGGCGTCTTCTAGCAGTTGGTTGGTGACCCACATCACATCGACATCTGTGAAGGGGTAACTCTCGAAGCCGGCTGCAGACGGTGATAGACTTTGCATACCTGGAACGAGTGGTGTTTATGGTTACTCGTCCGATCCCTGTTACGACGCTATTCTTGCACAGGTAGGCCGAAGAAGCGGTCTTTTGCAAGGCTCGGACATATGGTAATACAGGCCACCATTCAGACAGTCTGGCCCCGCACTTTGCTGTGTTGACAACATTCCATCTCTGGCACCTGTGTCGAGGCTGGACAGGTAACTAGTATTGCTCAAGTGCCAGAGTAGAGCCTTCCGACATTCAGCTGGGTCTCTCTATGCTATTTGCAACAAAAGGCGGCTACAGCTTTTATATTTGGTTCGGCGCAGGTTAGAGACGCCAAGTTAGAAAGCACTGGGACGGTAAGTATCAAACATCGGCTTTAATATGTGACAGAAATTGCTGAAAATGTATGTTTACAGCACAGCAGTGTATGATAGGCAATTATGGACTGTGGGAAAACCGGAAAAGAATTGATTCGCCTGAAATTTGGGGCTACAAAAGGATGTTGAAAATTAAGTTGACTGATAAGATATGGAATAGGGAGCTTCTCCGCAGAATCGGCAAAATAAAAGAAGAAGGGAGAGGATGGTAGGCCATGTGTTAAGATACTAGGGATTAACTTCCATGGTACTAGAAGGAGTCCTAGAGTATAAAAACTGAAGGGGAAAACAGAGACTGGAATACGCCTAACAAATAACTGAGGATGTAGTATGCAAGTGCTACTCTAGATTGAAGAGGCTAGCACTAGAGTGGAACTGGTGGAGATCCACATCAAACGAGTCAGAAGACTGAAGACTCAAAACAAAAACAAATAAACAAAATAGTAACCCGGTTGCATGTAAGAGAGAACGCTGATAACTGTGAGGTAAGAATACGAAATGAAGAGAGCATTTTTTATTATTATTATTATTCTGCTGACAGTAGAATTCTGCTGAGGAGATCTTCATATATTAATGATGGGTTCTACAGCGTACATTGAGGCGTTGATCGATGTTGGCAGGAGGACGGTGATGGTGTTTATGTGTGCTCACTGACAGTGACTTAATAACCAGACACTGGTAAACAAGACGATGTGCTGGAATTATGAGATCATATTAAGAAAGAGGAAGAGAGGGAGAGGCTGGGAGTTAATGTTAGGTGTAGTAGGTTCGAGAAGTGGATTTATCAGGTGAAGTGTGCAGCAGTAACAGAACAATATCTGCCGGAGCTTGTGATGGGTACTGAGTGTAGCAGCATTAGAGATTGCTGTCCCAGGTCATTTTTAAGGCAATTGCGACCAATGAGTTCGGTCAATGTTACATGAATCCACAACAGGCATGTGGTGATATCATGTGTCAGTGGTCTCTATTGGCTCTATTACTAGCTTCATGGAGACATTTTGCCCTTCTACAATGTTGCTGAGGTTTTGGAAGTATCTTCTCTTTTAAACCCTCTTTTTTCAGCTGTAATACTACAGTTTGACTACACTGTCACATGTCTACAATAGGACACATGTCGACATCGGATTTTTTTGTCGTAAGTCATCTGACTGGTTCGTTGCCGCATACGACGACTTCTCCTCTGTCAACCTCTTCATCTTCACCTCAAACACCAAACATCCTCAGTTATTACTGGAATATATTCCAATCTCTGTCTGCGCCAATAAATTTTACCCTCTACAGCTCCTTCTCGTACCCTCGACCGCATGTCCTGTCATCCTCTCCCAATCACTTCATCAATATTTCCATCAACATCTTACTAATAGGCAGTAGATTGCGCTACGTTAGCCCTACACATATGATAAACCTGGATCAAGTCCGATTTTGTATCTTGTAGTGTGCACATTCTTCCTAGGTAGGAAATCCTGGCATGCAAAACAGACGACGTTGACTACCTTCATTTTGAAAGATACAGTAGTAAGCCCCGTGATATGGCAAAAAAAGACAGAAATATCACGTGCTCGCACCCACTCTGACTTCACCGTCCGAATTCCGCTGTAGCTAAGACCAATAAAAAATTTTGTGATTGATACACATAAAATCCAAACTGACCAAATCAAACAGAGAAGGCAAGGAACTTGTTGACTATGTATATCCTCTGCCAAAGAGTGTGATACGAAATTTTAGTTGCGAAGCGACAATGCAAAAGAATGAGACAGTTGCATTTTGGAAATTGAAGAGAGTCAGTGGAGTTAAGTTTACCGAGAGGAAACGCACATGCCAAACTGAGATTTATCAGATCGAACCTAAAGAAGTGGAATTTTCTCGCATAGGAGATTTTACCAGACACTGTATGACCAACTTGACACACCAATGGGAGGAAAGAACATCTACCGTCTTGCTAAGTCACGTCACCGTTCCACTCAGGACGTTGGACACGTCATGCACATCAAGGGAGCCGACGCCAAACTGCTAAGAGGTAATCAATCTATTCTCCAGCTTTGGACAAACTACTTTCATAACATCAGCAACAAAGAGTTTACGCATCCACCAATTACTAGTCCTGATCTTACCTTAGAACCCGTCCCCTCGATTACACCTGAGGAAGTAATGCTTGCCATTAGCAAGATGAAAAATGGAAAATCAGCTGGCCTAGATGACCTACCAGCGGAAATCTGGAAAATGCTCGGAAAGCCTGCTTCAGAATTCCTTGCCTCAATCTTCATCCGAATCATCGCCGAAAAACAACTTCCATAAGCATGGACAACTAGCATAACGCTTCCTATCTGGAAGGAAAAAGGAGACGTGTACGACTGATCGACTTATCACCCTATTCGACTCCTCTGTCATACTTTAAAGATCTTTCAACGGGTACTTGATAGCAGACTCAGAAGTATTGTCTCTGTAACACCAAATCAGTGTGGATGTGTTAAGGGATGCAGCACCATCGATGCTATCCATGCCACGCGCCTTTTGGTGGAAAAACACAGGGAGAGACAGAAGAGTGTACACATTGCATTTCTAGACCTAGAAAGGCTTTCGATCGTATCCCACACGATCTTATTTGGTGAGCTCTTCGCTGCCATGGCGTCCCTGAAGAGTATGTAAGCTGGGTGCAACTTTTGTACCGTAATTCCACTAGTGTAGTTCGGAGTCCTGCTGGAATTTCTCCGCCCGTCGACATCACTGTGGGTGTTCGTCAGGGTTCTTCCCTTTCATCATTGCTACTGATCCTTTGCACGGATACGGCAACAGCTGACATACAGACTTCACATCCCTGGACCCTTCTTTATGCAGTTGATGTGGTACTTGCCGACCAAGCCCGCCCTGAACTCCAGCACCAGGTTTAAACATGGAAGGACAGACTGGCTGAAAATGGACTGCACCTCAATGTCCAGAAGACAGAGTACCTAGAATGCGGCTCGCAAACCAGAGGCACCATAAGTATTGGCGAAGAAGACCTGCAGAAGACCATGCATTTTAAGTACCTAGGGTCTGTCGTCGCCTCAGACTGCGACACAACTCTTGATACTCGGATGAGGGTGAATGCAGCTCGGCTGAAGTGGAGACAGGTCACTGGAGTCCTCTGCGATAAAAAGATGCCTCAGTATCTACAGGCAAAAGTATATAAGACCATAATACGCCCGGCAGCAATGTATGGGACTGAGTGTCGCTCTATGACGAAACAACAGGAGCAAATGTTACACACCATGGAGATGATGATGCTTCGATGGTCCATGGAGCTGACACTACGGCAAACGTTTGGTGTCGTGCCGATCACCGACAAAGTGAGGGAAGCCCATCTCCGCTGGTACGGCCACTGCATGAGAAAGCAAGACAACTCAGTCGCTAAAACAGCACTCCACAGAAATCCAGGAGGAACAAGACCACGAGGAAGACCGGCAAAGAGGTGGACTGACAACGTCAGTGGAGACATGCACGTTGTTGGCTTAAGACTTGAAGATGTCAACGACAGGGAGAAAAGGAGGAGATGTAGCAAAACAACAGACCCCGCAAGTCGGAATTAATGCTTAGAGAGGAGGTAGCCTGCAAAACCCTTTATTAAACTGAATCTGACTAATGTTCGTGGTTTGGGAGCCTTACCTAATTGAATAAACTGAGCCGATATAGGAGATGAACAAAAATATGGAAACACAATCCGTTGGCAATCAAAACGCTTTTCAGTCTATCAAAATGGATAAATATAGATCCTGTATGGTTTCCAGTGGACCAAAATAGTCGCAAGTTCAAGAATCGATGATGGACGTGAATAGCGAACACGCACTCTTCTTTCCAAAGTAGACCACAAAGGCTCAGTAATATTGAGATCTGGTTAGAGTGGTGGCCACGGACGATGCGACAATCCATCCTCGTGCTCACAAACTCAGTCCTGGACGACGTGAGCTGTGTGAACAAGGACCCTTCATCTTGGAACACACATTGTACCATAGGATGGACCTAATCATCCAAAACAGTCATATAAATCTTGGCTACAATGTGACCTTGCAGAGTAACCATGGAGCCCATGGAATACCAGGATATGGTTGACCAAATCATCACCGAACCCCTGTCGTATTTCACCCTTGGGATGTAAACTCAGCCAGAGGTTGGAAACAGTAGGAAACAGGACTCATCCGGCCAAATGACATTCTTTCGTAGCTCCAAAGTCCTGGTTCATATGGCTTCGGCACCATGTTTTCATGTTACGGGCATTTTCATGACAGGTGAGTGGTTTTGTAATTCCAGATCGCCCTGCAGTTCCCTGCTTCTAGAGCTTCTGTCGTGGTATTTTGGTGTTGACAGAGTTCGCTAGTGCGAAATTTGGTTTTGGAATGACTTTTGGAGCTGTAGTCCTCTTAATTTTTGGCACAATCCTCTTCAGTGCGTTAAACCCAATCTTCCTTTCTTCCTTGCTCTTCAGTGACTGTGCGTCACTATCGCTCAGCACACACTTCCGTCCGCAAAGTGACTTGGCGGATGATGTCTTTCCGGTTTCCCTGTATGCGGCATGAATCTTCGATATGGTGTCTCTTGAAAAACTGAACACTTCGGCTCCCTTGACTACGGAAGCACCCACCGTACGAGCACCAACAATTCGCCCACGTCCGGATTCATTCAGCTCCGACATAAGGCACACACAACTACTCAGACCACTGTTCTGACCACGACTGACGCTTGAAACGTATTGAGGACGTTGAACAAGGGCCTACCGTGATCAAATACAACAGCACAACTCCCAACTTGGCTATCATCTGCATTTATCTACCAGGATGTATTTCTTGCGGTTTTTCCAATATTTGTCCAACCCCTGTAGAGAAGATCTAGAGGAAGGCGCCTACTTAACAGTTTTATTTAGTCAGCAGTCACGGAAATGCTGCACTGATTCCAATGGGAGACGTCGAAGAAACGCACTGTGCACCACAGAAAACCTTACTCTCAAAATCACGATTGCTTACTTTATTCTTCAGTGGACCACATGTCCCCGTGGGCTGGGACTGGAATAAAGGGATGCCTAAGTGATAGGGGATTTCCTTTTCCAGCATTCAACTGACAACCGACGAGAACCTCTAGAAACCTTGGTCAGAACCGAGTTATGCGCATATGCACCACAGTGAATTAATTACACGGTAGAGGGTGCATAGCCGGGCATCAAATGTTAGGGTTTCTTCACATTTCTATGGCGTATGAATCGAGGGGGAGAATGACTTCTTACAAACTTTTATGTGTTTGTAATTATTCTCATCTTGTACACAATGTCCCTAAGGCAGTGACACATGTTCTAGATTCTCCACTTAATACTGCTTCTTGAAACAGGCTTTCGCATGATAATTAGGGTCTATCTTCAAAAGTCTGCCAGTTCAGGTTCTTCAATATCTCCCCGACGCTCTACCGTGAGTCAGAAACAAACCTGTGACCAGTCGCGCCGCACTTCTTTGTATAAGTCCAGTGTCCCTTCGTAGTCCTGTTTGGTATGGGCGCCACGCACTTGAACAATGTCCTAAGATCCCTCGCAAAAGGGATTTACAAGCAGTTTTCTTCGTAAACGGACTGCATTTTCCCAGTATGAACCGAAGTCTGCCACCCGATTTACTTACGACTGAGCCAATATGGTCACACCATTTCATAACCCTACAAATTATTAAGTTAAAGCATTTGGACAAGTCGACTGATTCCAGTTGTTGCTGTCAGGTCCGAATGCACTTCTCTGGGGCACACTTGCAGTTATTTCTACTCTTATCGATGACTCTCCGTTCAAGGTAACATGCTGTGTCCTCCCTATCAAGAAATCAGTAACCTCTTCATAAATTCTGTTTGACATCCGATATTACTGTACTTTGTTCGTAATAGTTGGTATGGCAACGAGTCAAAAGCTTCTGTCAATTCAAGAAAACCTGCCGGCAGAGGTGGCCGAGCGGTTCTAGGGGCTACAGTCTGGAACCGCGTGAGCGCTACGGTCGTAGGTTCGAATCCTGCCTCGGGCATGGATGTGTGTGATGTCCTTAGGTTAGTTAGGTTTAAGTAGTTCTAAGTTCTAGGGGACTGATGACCTCAGAAGTTAAGTCTCATAGTGCTCAGAGCCATTTGAACCATTTGAACCAAGAAAATCTGCATCCACCTGAAGGCCTTTATCCACGGCTTTCAGGATGTGATGGGAGGAAAGTGCAAGTTCGCTTGATCGATGTTTTCGGAATCCATGCTAGTTGACGTTGAGGAATAACTATTTTAATTTCTTCCTATAATAACGTTGTTCATTATCACTGAATTTAAAAAAAAAGTGTGTATGTGATTTTTCTTGTATGTGACATTGTAACACTGCCTTTGACCCGCTGTATGCAACTGCGATGGTAAAAGTCTTGTTTCTTACGCCTCTAATTGGAAATCTTCTGTGTGTAAACTGAGTTTAACCACATGAAGCGTCTGCTCACGCAAGATTACTAAAATGTGTGATTAGAGTTTGAGTTTAAGTGTAAACTGAAATTAATCACTGGAAATAAAACTGTTAAAATAAACTGGAGCAGACGGCCATTGTTAATGGTGAATACCATTTTGTCAGTGGCCAAACTGACATCTATAAAAATGCTGTAAAACTTAGAAAAGATTAAATCTATTAATACTGCTATCAATTTTTCGGACCGATAGCTGTCATTTACGGGTGAAACGGAATCATAGCTTGGATGGATGATGGATGATTAGTGTTTTAGGGCGCACAACAGCATAGCTTGGAGAGTGTGGCCAGATCATTTAAGTTTCCACGTTTGCATTCAAGTTAGCAAAACGCTTCGTGATGTTCGGCAATTAATCTCAGGAACGCTGTAGTTAGTTTCAAATTAATAAATGGCAGAATACTAATTGTATTTGGCCATTGCGCCTCCACGCCACAATCCGTTAAGCTAGTATTGGTCGTTGGCTGTAACAATAC
This sequence comes from Schistocerca serialis cubense, assembly GCF_023864345.2. Lineage (NCBI taxonomy): Eukaryota > Metazoa > Arthropoda > Insecta > Orthoptera > Acrididae > Schistocerca > Schistocerca serialis. The sequence continues at coordinate 338,931,490 of NC_064642.1, forward strand.
AGCATCAAAACATTTCATGTATCACATATCTATTAGCAGAGCTGTTAGAATGAGAACTCGTGAGAATTAACCAATTTGCATTAATTTAATTGCAAATGGTTCTAATGCTAGTACATTGCACATCAGATTTGTCTACACAAAGTAAAGATTAATTACTGATACACAAGGAACGCATTATAGTGAGTGAGTCCTGTCACTTTAAAGGCTAACAGACAAGAGCGAGAGATGCTCACTTACTTTCTAAAACAAAAAGATGTATTACAGTCGACCGCAATCAGCCACAGACTGACTGCCGCTATATCTATGAAACATTATTTATGAAGTAATAATTACATTTCACAAAATTAATTTCCGTAAGTTATTTAGTTTTGAAGTTATTTACCGTAAATAGATAGATAAGAACACATTCCTGTGCTTTCCGTCGTTTTTGTGACGTTAAATTGACATAAAATTACGCGGATCTGTCAATGCAATGCTTCACACCATTACAGGAGTTTATTTTTATTATAGTCCGATCCACGAACGATGGCGCTTCGCCCATGTAGAGGCACGGACGGGGATTGCATTGTTAACGACTTCAAGCGACCGTTACGGTACGCGTATGCGCGGTCTTTCCGCTTCAAGGAAGCGTATATGCTGCATATTATGCCTCTCGCTTGCATATGCAGAACTTATAACTTACCACCACCATCAGCGATAACATCACAACAAATTAAAGTCACTAAACAACTGGCTACGATCACGTTTAATGCGCGGATTAGCTACGGCATTCAGAACAGAGCGCACAGAACGCTACTGAACGCTCATTGGCTGTCTGAGTATGCGTGACATAGGTGCGCAGAAGAAGCCTAAACTCGACCGCCATTGTTCGTGACTCCAACTATAATTTATTTTGTTTTCTCAATTACGGTACGAACTGTTAAATTTTGTCACTTGACACCATGTACCATTTGTTGTCTTGTGTTCTAAATATGTATGATTTCGCTGCGCTTGCTTCACTCTTGTTAATCACGCTGGCGCGACTTTTGCTATCTCTTTCGGTCGCAGATGTTACTAAAATGACTTTCTTAATTTCACTTGAACACATACGATACGAAAGGTTTTTGTGCCTCTCTTAAATGACAAAGCCAACGGCCTTGCCGCAGTGATAACACCGGTTCTCGTCAGATCACAGAAGTTAAGCTCTGTCGGGCTGCGCTAGCACTTGGATGGGTGACCATCCGGTCTGCCGAGAGCTGTTGGCAAGCGGGGTTTGCTCAGCCCCTGTGAGGCAAAGTGAGTAGCTACTTGACTGAGAAGTAGCGGCTCCGGTCTCGTAAATTGACATACGGCCGGGAGAACGGTGTGCTGACCACATGCCCATCCGTATCCGCATCCGGTGACGCCTGTGGGCTGACATGGCGGCCGGTCGGTACCTTTGGGCCTTCCAAGACCTGTTCGGACGGAATTTAGTTTAGTTTTAAATGACAAATTTCCATGAATCAAACTGCTTTTTCGGAAAATGCAAATAAATTTTGAGCAGGATATGTAGGAACATTAACTCAGGGCTAGTATTTTCTGTTTACTGACGTATACCGATTTTCCATTCATTCGATCGCAACGCTCGCTATGTAATTGCAAGGGCGCGATTGTTTGTTAAACAGGAAAAGACATAAAACGATCAGACACTAAGCTACGCTTTCGCACAGATATTGATTCGGAATTATGTACTCCTCACCATTATACATCTAAAGGTGTCGCCACAAAGCAGCTTCCTTCCACCATTTTACACCTCTCTTAGTAGCACCCCTGCGCGCAGAACTCGTTTGCAAAAACTCAACAAACTTTTATCATTTCTCACCATACCGTACGCACTCCACTTTTATATGTACATTTCCAGCTCTTGGAGACTACAAAACTACTTTCCATGCATTAGATATTGTGTAAACTCACCATAAACGAGTCTCACGCCGATCTTATTTCTGCCTTGCTCCCTTCAGCTGTCCTACTCTAATGATCATTCTCTTCCATAAACTTTACACTTACATATTACTCATGTTGCAATAATTATTGCATACAATATACCATATAAAAGTATACAAATGTTATATATATATTATGCAGAGTATTTACATAATTATGTGCCATACATGTTTCCATTTATACAAGAGAGATAGATATAGATTCAGCTAAAAGAAAATCCAGCCACAAGCGACAGTGTTATGTTTCCAATTTTCAGTACTCTTCTGTAACACCACGTTTCAATAGCCTCTAGTCTCTTCTTGTCTATAATCTGTGTTGTCTACAGATTACTACTATATAAGGCTGCACTCCAGATAAATACATTCAAAAAAGTCTTCGTAACACTTATATTTATATTCAGTGTTAAATCTCTATCAGAAACATCTTCCTGTTTGTCAGTTTGCAGTTTATATCCTCCCTACTTCTGCCATCGGTCGTTATTTTGCTGCCCAAATAGCAAATCACAACTACCACTTTTGGTGTCTTTCTAGTTCCCTCAGCATCACCTGACAGTTTTATTGCATTCCATTCCCTTGTTTACGTTAATCTAAGTTCTTCTTATGACATCTGTTCAAAACACTATCCGTTCAAATATACTGATCTGCCAAGTCCTTTGATATCTCCCCGAAACTGCAATGTTATTGGCAAACGTTAAAGATTTTAATTCTTTTCCTTGCAAGTTCTGGTTTAGTTTCCTTTACTGCTTGTTCAGTGTGTAGATTGAATAATATAGACAGGATGTAACCTTGTCCCTCTCCCTTCTCAATTCCTGTCTCTCTTTCATGTTCTTAGGCTCATAACCGCAGTCCGATTTCTGTAAATCTGAAAACGCTGTAAATGCGGGTTCGTCTTTTTTTACTGTTTCGTCTCTCGCTCCTTCATTTCACTGAAACTCGATCTTCCCCCAATCCGGCTTCTACCAGTCGATCCATCCTTCTGCAGATTATTGGTCTTAGTATTTCACAACCATTTGTTACTAAATTGATGATTTGCTAATTTCTGCCCTTGTCAGCACTTGTATTCTTTTATAGTGATTTATTACATTTTTCTTGAAGGTTGACATTATTTAGCCTACCTCAGACATCTTACATACCAAGTGGAACAGTTTTGCCTTGGTTCATCCAAGGATCTCAGTTATTCTGATAGAATTTCGTCTTATCCAAGAGTATTGTTTCGATTTACGTCCTTCAGTTCTATTCCGAATTATTCTCTCAGTATCGGATCGTTCATCTCGTCTTCATCCACTTCCAGGACTTTTTCAAGTTTCCTTTCCTTTAATAGCTGTTCTACACATACACTATCTTCCGCCGTTCGACCTTCTGTTATTTGAATGGTATTGACTTGTCGTCTGCTTTGTTGAAGTTCGCGCAGTTGCTTCTCCTCGCATTCGGGAGGACGACGATTCAATCCCGTCTCCAGCCATCCTGATTTAGGTTTTCCGTGATTTCCCTAAATCGTTTCAGGCAAATGCCGGGATGGTTCCTTTGAAAGGGCACGTCCGATTTCCTTCCCCATCCTTCCCTAATCCGAGCTTGTGCTCCGTCTCTAATGACCTCGTTGTCGACGGGACGTTAAAAAAAACACTAACCTAACCTAACTAAGTTGCTTCTCTTTTCTCTCAAGGTCTTCTGAACTTTTTTTTTTAAATGTAAGCGGTATTTCACTTTCTTATGGGCATGTAGAGTGGTGAGCCAAAACAAAATAATGACTACTTGCTTAATAGCTTGTTTGTCCGTATTTGAAACGAAATACACCACTCATTCAGAGTATTTGGAATCCGCAGTTTGTTTGATTCTGTAGAATGTCTTGAACACTAGATTTAAAGATTTTGCTCCATTGCGATTTGTGTCACATCGAGGCTGACGCAAAACGCTCGCAGGCCCATTGATTAACACTGCCTGCTCACAACTGACTGGTTGTTAGTTCAAGCTGCCACCGTCGTTAATGCTCTGACGTCGCCTATAGGCCAGGGACAAAATCATTCCTTTTTACCTTCGGATATGGAGGCGTCTCGTACACACTATACAACACACTCAACCAAGAATGAAATTTCCACTTCGCAGCTGAGTGTACGATGATGTGAAGCTTCCTGCCAGACTTAGACAGTGTGCCGGACTGGGACAAAATCCCGGACCTTTGCCTTTCACGAGAAAGTTCTCTATCAACTGAGCTACCCGAGTACGACACACGACCCGTCCTCAGGGCTTCACTTCCACCAGTATCTCATCTCCTAACAACCAAACTCCACAAGAGTTCTCCTCCGTAACTTGTCGGACTACTACTCGTGTTAGAAAGGATTACTGCGGAGGCATGGCTTAGCCACAGCTTGGCGGACCATTTTCACAATGAAAGTTTCACTCTGTAGCGGAGTGTACGCTGATATGAAGCAGACTCACCGATTAAAACTGTGTGCCAGGCAGGGAATCGAAAGGCAAAGATCCCGAGTTCGAATCCCAGCCGGACATGCAGTTTTCATCTGCCAGTAAGTTTCACATTAAAAGTATTTGAAAACGACATAGAAGTTTTCTGGGTATGGTACCGCGTCATAATGTATAACATTACTGCTTCTGGAGAAAAACCAACGTTTCGGCCACCGTTGCAGTGGCCTCCTTCTGGGTCTCCTGGTGCGTTCTAGCTACGCAGTGTCCCTTATACAGATAGTCTTTTTAAAATTATGACGTAATGGCACGCACAGTGAACAGTAACGACAAAATATAAGGGACACTGCATAGCTAGAACGCACCAGTAGACCCAGAAGGAGGCCGCTGTAACGGTGGCAGAAAGGCTGGTTTTTATCCAGCGGCAGTAGCTTTATTCATTATGACGCGGTACCATACCCAGAAAACTTTTTTGTCGACTCACTCTGGCCTTGGAAGTCTACGCAACTATATTTGAAAACGATTTACTGACAGAGGCCGCACACACCTTTCGTCCTTTAACTGGATTGAGTTCTGTGGCGGCAAGAAGGGCCTTCGGACACAAAACTATAGCAAATACACTGACGAAAACCAATCGCAACGCCAACAAATAATTAGTGGGTATTGGAATTACGGGAATACGTTTGCTAGATGACATACAGAAACTTCTTTAAATGATTTTTACTTACTTAAACTGAAATAACTGAGAAGATGAAACTTCTTTATTAAATTTTGAAACTGCTGAGTGAAATTAACATACTGTCTCTTTACTATCCTTTATCATCTCAAAACTGACCCACAATATTCTAGCGCAACGCAATCTCACTGCTCAAAAAAATGATAATCTGACTTCAAATAATTAATACAAAAGAATGGGCCTGAATAAGAAGAAATCCTGACAGTAACCTATACATTACATAATTCACTTACCTCACAAAATCTTCATTACCCGAACTGCTCCAATTAATCAAGAGCCAATACAGCCAGCTAAAGTAAAGGCTCTAACTACTCTAGGCTTTAACTACTAATAGGCATAAGGTTCGCAAAGGGAAGATTTTTTTGCAAAGCAAACAGCATATATTTTACCTTAATAATGTGACAACCAGTTCAAAAAACTATACAATCATCAGTAATAAATCTCCGTGACGGATACACATTCAGACTGTCCGCTCGCGCTAATATTGCCAACCTCCAACCTCCAACCTCTAACCTCCATCACTGCTCGTTGTTCACCTCCAACTGCCATCACCGCTGACTGTTAACTTCCAACTGCTAGTCCGACCTTCCACAGAGCCTCTTACAGAGTGCGCACAGCGCTGTCAGAGCTATTAATACAGAGCCCTACATTGCGCTGCCAACATACAAATACATTAACAGGCTAGTTACAATATTTAAGTGATCAACATTGCAATACCAAAGATTAATGTGAGCGCGAGGTATGACAATGCAAGTGTGAAATGCTGTCAGATTAATAATCGGCATAACCGCCAGTGTGTCGAATACAAGCATGCAAACGTTCACGCAACGTGTTATACAGGCGCCGGATATCAGTTTGTGGGACGGAGTTCCATGCCTGTTGCACTTGGTCGGTCAATACAGCGACCGTTAATGCTGGTTGAGGATGATGCTGAAGTTGCCGTCCGACAACGTCCCATATATGCTCGGTTGGAGAGGGACCCGCTGATCGAGGAGGCCAAGGCAACATGACGACACTTCGTAGAGAATGTGCGGTGTAACAGTGATAAGTGGGCGAGCGTTATCGTGTTGAAAACAGCCCCTGTTCATGAATGGCAGCACAACTGGTCGAATCACCAGTCTGACGGACAAATTTGTAGTCAGGTTCCATGGGATAAGCACGAGAGTGCTCATCTTGCCATACGAAATCAGACTCCGAAGTGTAACTCCAAGTGCAGGTCCACTGTGTCTAGCACGCATACAGGTTGCTTGCAGGCCCTCAAATGGCTTCCTCCTAACGAACGCACGGTCATCACTGGCACAGAGGCAGAACCGGCCTTCATCAGGGAACACAACAGACCTCCACCCCACCCTCCAATGAGCTCACGCTTGAAACCACTGAAGTCGCAAAATGCTGTGGATTGGGATCAGTGGAATGCATACCATAGTGTGTCTGGCTCGGATCTGTCCTTGAAGTAACCGATTCTAACAGTTCGTTCCGTCATTGTAGTGGCAACTGTTTCTCAAGTTGCTGGCGCATATGCAGTTCAATGTGCCACAGCCATACACCGCACACGACTATCATCCTTCTCGACAGTGTCACGTGGCCGCTCGCAGCCCGGCGTTCTTGTGACCATTTATTGTCGTGACCACCGCTGCTAGCTGTCATGAACAGTCGCTACACTCCTGCCAAGTCTTTCTTCAGTATCGCAGAAGGAGCATCCAGCTTTTAGTAGCCCCATTACACGACCTCGTTCAATGTCAGTGACGTGTTGATAATGGCGTCTTTGTCGCCTTAAACGCATTCTTAACTAACAAAAAATGGCTCTGAGCACTATGGGACTTAACTTCTCAGGTCATCAGTCCCCTAAAACTTAGAACTACTTAAACCTAACTAATCTAAGGACATCACACACATCCATGCCCGAAGCAGGATTCGAACCAGCGACCGGAGCGGTCGCGCGGTTCCAGACTGTAGCGCTTAGAACCGCTCGGCCACCCCTGCCGGCTCTTAACTAACATCAATTCCTCATGTCCAATCTCAAAGGTAACCAACGCTCACGACCATTATAGAATGTATTGAAAGCGAATCTGATTTGCAGCCTCATAATGGCGATGCTGGCGCCAGTCTTATGCTGCTGCCACGAAGTATGAATAACCTCTCAGGTGCAGAAACACGCCTGCTAACTTTTATGTGGCACAACTCCTTCTTGGTTTCTACGACTTTTTTCCCGTTAGTGCAAAAAACAGATCACGACACAAAAAGCGAATCCCCTGACCACGGGCAAACACTAGAAAGAATTATGGTGAAGAAGTGGAGGGGGACTTCAGCCGCCAGCCTCCCTGCAGTAAGCAGTGTGAGCAGTCACGACGGAGCTGCCTCGGCGGCGTTCTGCGCACGCAACGCCGCCGGCCCGCGCTGGTTTACGGCAGGCCGGCCGCTGCTGAATAAGCCGGGCGCCGTGGGCACACACGCCGCCAGATAACGCCGATGCTATCAGCACCCGCCGCCAATTACCGCGGCCGCTCTGCTGACCCAGCAACAGCGCAGCACCGCGCCGGGCGCCAGCCTCCCTAAAAGCGTAGGCGAGGCGCTTGCACGGCTCTGGCCACCTCATACACTCCTCTTGACCCCCTACCGGCGGGCGGCTACGCTTTCTATACGATACCAGAGCCAAGACTACCACTGCTGTCACGTATATTAGGTTAGTGCGTAAGTACGTAGCGTTCTTGCTCTGCATGTTGGCACTACGTTTGCTGTGGGTTGCTTTATCGATTGTCATTTTTTATAATTCACTGTTGCGATACTTTGTGGCCGAGCGGTTCTAGGCGCTTAACTCTGGAACCGCGCGATCGCTACGGTCGCAGGTTCGAATCCTGCCTCTGGCATGGATGTGTGTGATGTCCTTAGGTTAGTTAGGTTTAAGCATTTCTAAGTCTAGGGGACTGATGATCTCAGGTGTTAAGTCCCATAGTGGTCAGAGCCATTTGAACCATTTTTGAACTGTTGTGATATCAGTTTACAGCGTCATTTTGTCATTTGGAAATAGTGAGTGGAGCTGTGGACGCTAGAAAATGAAGTGCCAAGTGGAGAAATTGGAAGATTTATGACTTCTTCTTCTGTTTGAATTCAGCAGAGGGGTGACAGCCGCGGACGCAGGTAGAAACATGTGCGCTTTATATAGGGATAATGCCATCGGACACAGCACGGTAAGAATATGGCTTTCTCGTTTTAACCCAAGAGATCGAAGCAAAACCGGGCGATCAGAAACTTTACACCTCCACCTCTCTTCCCCTTCAATGGTTCAAATGGCTCTAAGCACTAAGGGACTTAATCTCTTCCCCTTGCCCGACAAATACTGGCCACTGCGAGTCAAGCGGCAATACACAGGCATATGTTAGCGAGCACGAATAAGGAGGTGAGTTATCATCACCAGAATGTTGCATATCAGCCGACAACATTAGATAGTACGTAATATCACATTTTGCCTTACGGAAAACGAATTGGTGCCAAAGGAATATTTTCTGTGACCAGCCTCAGCTGCAAGAGCATCGTCAAGATATCGAAGACTAGCGGGCCTAGAAGCCTTATTTATGTTCTAGCTGGAATTTTTGTAGCAAATAACAAAACAGACAAAACTTACGATGCGTCTGTACTAACGTGAAACCGGTAGTTGCGAATAAAGCATCTTCATACATCTATGTTGCTTTTGGAAACACCTCTTCGTTCTTGACTTTTTATTTGTCATAGTTTTTTGATAATTTGAATACTTATTGAGTGTTGAGTATTCTTATTGTTATTCACGATGTCCCTGAGCTGTGGTTGCCCTCCCCAGAAAGTTGTTTACATTTTTATAGCGGTTTAACGAATCATGTGATTTTACACACGATAACATGTGTTTGCAGAGAGTTAATCAATAAGGCTTTGCAAAACACAAAAGGACTTGCGGAGAAAGAATAAAAACGATGAAAATATGACTGTGCTAGCAGAAAAGAGGGAAGAGCTCCGGGTAATGATGGAGAATGTTGTGACGGTAAGCACAGAATCTGGAATGAAACTGAACAGTGACAAGACCAGAGCGATGAGAATCGGAAAAGAAGACGACACAATGAATGCATCACTAAATGGGATGGTATTACAACAGGTTCAGTCATAACCGTATTTGGGAAGTTTGATAGTTTGCAGTGGAAGTTGTAAGGGGGGCATGAGACGCAGAATCTCCATCGGAAAGAGAGATTTCGGTAGAGTGAAAGATTTGACAGAAGGACAGCCAGAAGCGTCCCACATACACTTTGCAATAGGTTTGCCAAATGTTTTGTGTGGAGTGTGGTGTCTTATGTTTCTGAAACGTGGACAGTCAGACAGAAAGACAGAGAAAATTTAGATTGTTTTGAGGTCCAGTTGTGAAGTAGAATGGAGAAAGCGATTGATTCTCATAATGGGAAACGAAGAGGTTCTGAGCAGGACAAAAGAGAAAAGGAACTTTATGAGGACGATACAGAAGAGGAAAACATCTTGGTTGGGACACACACTACGTAGGAGTTGTCCACTACAGAGAATGTTGGAAGGATAAGGAGAAGGAAAAAGAGGGAGGTGAAGGAGGTTTGGATTCATAAGAATGTGAGGAGAGGAAGAAATTACAAGCAAATGAAGAAGGGTGCTCAGGAAAGAGAGATGTAGAGGACTGTCTGAGGACAGATTTAGTGAAAGAAGAAGGACAACAAGTTCTCATTAAAAATCTATTACGAAAACTTTACTTTTGAGAATACGTGAACAAGGAGGTGACCTGAGCTCATTCCTTCAAAAATATACAGAACAAGAAAACCAGTTCACTGATTCTAGAAGAATGTAACTAACACCTCTCATACTGGATTTACTGCAGGCGAAGATCCAACTGGAGAAGGATGCCATGGGGGTAATGAGCAGTACCCCCTCCCCCTACAATGATGTTTCCCTAAAATAATTTCTGCTCTTACATATATAAAGTCCAAAATTTCTCACCCAACTTTCATAGAATGAAGTAGAATCGAAAATTCGAATACAGAAAAGGCAAGAAAGTTTATAAATAACAAGCTACAATTAACACAGGTTACTTTCCAATGGCATGCCTGAGGGGATGTGCACGTGGACTGGTTTGTGGCCTAACCACGTGCAGACAACACTCCAGACAGCGAAGACACACATTCACACGCAGACCATACCGACTGTCAACAACAAATGCGACACTGTTCGTGAAACCTCAGACAAGCAGCAAACCACAGGAAGTTAATTATGGAAATATCGAAAGCAAATGCCCTACTCCTGACAAAAGAATGACAGGAACACTGACTATCCCAACAGAGACGCAAATGACTGTAAGAAACAGCTTTCCATTCGTGTACGAGTACATGCCAGCACAGTCAGAGGCTGCAGACCTGTGCTCACAATCGCAGAGCTAAATGAAATACTGATAATGCAGAGACAGCACTATGATACTGTGTCATGAAAATTATGACATTTCAACGTTTTCGAAGTCTGTTGCTATTATACGCTGATGGAAAAAATTGCGACATCAAGAAGTAGTTATGCGACATAAACGAAAGTTGGTAGGTGCTTTCCTACATTTGTTCAAATTTGGCACCAATCTCATAAGTAAAGCGAATATGAGGATTCAAATTAGGTTTGCTTTAAATACACGCTGTAATGGTCGTGAGCGTTAGTTACCTTTGAGATTGGACGTGGAGAGTCGATGTTAGTCAAGGAAGCCTTTAAGGCGACCAAGGCACCATTATTAACACCTCACTGACAAGGGGAGGCCGCCAATTGTGAAATTCAGATTCGATTCATACTGCGCATAATAAAAGCTGATGGCCAGAGGTGTAATGTGGCAAAGCACCAAGATGCACTTCTCAGCCGTTGTCGAGAAAATCGACAGTTAAAAGAAACCGTTGCGGTGAAATACTACCTACGATTAATAATTTTCTACAGCGTGGTGGTGCAGCGGTAAGCGCTCGGGTTCGTAATCCGAAGGTCGCCGGATCGAATCTCGCTCCATGCAACTTTTTTTTTTTTTAGTATTTATTATATATATATATATATATATATATATATATATATATATATATATATATATATATATATAATTCCCGGCAATCAGTTGCAACAATTATGCATATAATAAGTTGTTGAAAGTCGTTTGTCGTGGAAAAACTGGCGACTTCGAACATCATTATGTTTTCCGCAAACAAAGTTGTATTTCACAAATGTTATTAATTTTCTTCATAATGTTAACCACGTATAGTTAACGGAAGACGTAGAAACGAATACGTATAGCGTAAGTCAAACGTTCGAATTAGAATAGAGACCCCACGAACACAAACTTGCTGTGGCAGATATGAAATATAAACTGCGTTACTCGCTCGTTACACTTGAAGGACAGATGTTGAATGGGCCGAAACGTGCCGCCCCATAACAGCGTAGTTGCCTGCTAACTTCGAAAGAAGGTAGATGCGGTCCCTAGTGCAACTTATAACATCGTCGAAAATCAGTGCGGACGGGACAGCTTTGGTACACCCTGTTAAACAAACGGAAAAATGGAGGCGGTACAATTGGAGAGCGATCCGCCTTCACCAACATGCATAAGCAATTCATTAATAGTTTATATATATATATATATATATATATATATATATATATTTGAATTGCAAAAAAGTAATAATAAAAAAAATATTGCATGGCGCGAAATTCGATCCGGCGACCTTCGGATTACGAACCCCACCGCTTACCGCTGCCCTATGACACTGTAGAAAATCATTAATCGTAGAGAGTATTTCACCGCAACGGTTTCTTTTAACTGTCGATTTTCTCGACAACGGCTGAGAAGTGCATCTTGGTGCTTTGCCACATTACACCTCTGGCCATGAGCTTTTATTATGCGCAGTATTAATCGAATCTGAATTTCACAATTGGCGGCCTCCCCTTGTGAGTTTGAACGAGGCCGTGTAATACGTCTAAGAGAAGATAGATGTTCCTTCCGCGATATTGCAGAAAGACTTGGCAGCAATGTAGCCACTGTACATGATTGCTGGCAGCGTTTGTCACAATAACGTACAGTCGCAAGAAGACCGGGCTCTGGACAGTCACGTGGCAGTGCCGAGGCGGAAGGCCATCGCGTTCGGCATATAGCTCTGGCGCATCATGGCGCATCTGCTGCAGCAGTTGGCACCACAGTGACACAGTAAACTATTACAAATCGGTTACTTCATGGACAGATCCGAGCTAAACGATCTGTAGAGTGGATTCCGCTGACCCCAAAGCTCTACCATTTATGACGTCAGAGGTATCAAGCGAAAGTTTTGGAAAGCTGGGTGGAGGTCCGTTTTCTGATGAAAGTTGGTTCTGCTTCGGTGCCAGTGACGTCCGTGTGTTGGTGAGAAGGAGACCAGTTGAGGGCCTGCTACCAACCTGCCTGCGCGCTAGACACACTGGACCTACGCCTGGAGTTATGGGCTGGGATGCGATTTCGTTGGACAGCAGGAGCACTCTCGTGGTTATCTCATGCATCCTGACTGCAATTTGTACGTCAGTCTGGTGATTGCACTGACGGTGCTGCCGTTCGTGAAGGACATTCCAGAATGTGTTTTCCAGCAGGGTAACGCTTGCCCATTTATCGCTGTTGGAGCCGAACCATAACTACTGAGTGTGGATATGTTGCCTCGGCTTGCTCGATCATCAGATCTGTCTCCAATCGAGCACATACGGGACATCATCGGACGAAAACTTCCGCGTCATCCACAAACAGCATTAACAGTCCCTGTATTGACGGATCAGGTACAACAGGGATTTAACTCCATCCCACAAACTGACATCCGGCACCTGTATAGCATAGCGCATGCGCGTTTGCAGGCTTGCATTCAACATTGTGGCGGTTACACCAGTTATTAATGCCTCATCATTTCAAATTTTCAATGGCTTATCTCTAGTTTACATTAACCTGTGATATTGCAATTTCAATCACTTAAACATGTTAGCGAGACAAATGTTTTCCCGAAGTTTCCTTACCCTATATTAATTATTTTTTGGTGTTGAGTTTTTTTTTTTTTTCCTTCAGTGTGGCTGACTCATTTGCTTCTAAAATCCTCAGACGAATCCTTTTTAGATACCGTGTTTTCCTGAATTTCAATTTCTGGGAAGTTGAGCTAAAGAGATATACTAATTTCTGATGTAAACTAATTTGAAACCTGGTAGTCAAGGGAAGGCAGGATTCGGTTACGATTGTCGACGGAGCCGTGATCAGACCCAACAATAAATAAAAATACCACATATTATTCATGAAGGAATAAACAACAGTGTAAATAATAGTATTTTCAGTGAGGTACAATTTAGCAAATCACCATTAAATACAGATAAAGCAGATAATGTTTTAAAAGCAAGCCACTGTGATCTGGGCAGAAGGCCTTACATGCCAAGAATGGCAATAAATTAATAACTGTTTAAGAACTCGCTGCAATTTACAGCTTTCAGGTATTGAAATATTAAAGTTAAGCCGCCACAAACACAGAAGAAGGCTTCAGACGCCAGGAATGGCAGCAAATAAGGTTTTAAGGCTTACTAGTAAAATACAAATACCAAATTAGAATTTTAAAGGCAAGTGATCACATCACGGCTGAAGGCCTTACACACCTGGAACGGCAATAATATAAAAAAAATTAGAAACCTGCTATAAAACCGCAAATACAATAGCAAAGGTTAACTAAAAAAAACAAGCAACTGATCACCAAACGGGTGAAATAAGATGATGGTAAACTTTGTAGCACAAGCCTTAACATCCACTGAACACTACACTGCTAGATTTATTCCAGAGTGCGACCATAACTACTAACTAGACATACATAACCTTTAATGTAGGCATTACAAGGTATTGTAATACTTAATACAATAATAAAACACAAGGACCAGTACATAAGTTCCTTAAATGATACTGAGGCAGATTATACCCGCAGAAGGCGTGGGCTGAAAGAACGTTACACTGAACTACTGGTCATCAGACATCCTTTTAGAACAGACATGTCTTACAAGAACCAAGGGGCCACAGACGGTGTTCCAGGAATCGACCTCTGAGAAGGTCCGGCAACAAACTCTTTCGCGAGCGATGAGATAGGCAGCCAAGACTTGCCTTCACTTCACTAGATGGTAACTCAGACTAGTGGCAGTCTAACGAATGACTAATGATAATCTTGCTGAAGCTACCTAACATCCGATAAACCAAAGGCAACGATGTAACAATACGCCAAAACCGGAACCGGCGGTCTGCACTACGTCCCCAGAGTACTGTGCTTAGAGCGCCCGGAACGAGAAAGGAACCACTACTACCAGAGTAGAAGAATCACCAACCGGCCTACAGTCAAGAAAGCTGTCAAAACTATGCGCCTTACCGGACAGCAGCGGCAAGGCGAGGAAACTTACACTGCCGTTACATACACTAACCCCCAGGGCAGGTAACTGGGGCGTTAGCGGCCACCAGGCAAGAAAAATTACCGCTGGTTGAACTTCACAAATTGTAACAAATTGAACGTAGTAAACAGTAACAAGAAGTCGAGGAAAGCTAATCAGATCCGCCTTCCCCAAGCACTCCACTCGCTGCTCTTCGCCTTGGCGACACTACGAGCAGCAACACGAACCCAAGTCACTGGAGAATCGCGAGATGTCACAATGGTGGAGGTTTAAATGCACTCGTCTTAAAGCTTGTTGAATCCGGTTTAGGACGAGCTCGTCCACACTCCTGACCAGAGCCCTTCCATCCGCCAGTCCATGCGTGCTGCCAGCGGTCCCGGCATGTTCTGGCACTGCGCGGACCTGGCTCCTCCTGAGACCCCAACCGAACTGGCCCACCCACACGACCCGGAAAAACAACTAAGTGGGTCCAAAGATAGGGCAACAGTTACTACATATCGATAACCGCCGCTGCTGCCACTAGCGGACAGGCAACGCTTGCGAAACCGAGAGGCAACAGTCAACACGAGAAGAAGACAAACAACCGCAACCATGCCAACTAAACGATACCGTCTGGCCTCCAACAGAGGACGGAAACCTACAAACAGCACCAACACGAGCCGCAGCACGGCTCAAAATTACTATTTTTATATTAAAGCATGTTATCTTTTTGTCGTCATTATTATTAAAATCGTAGGCACTTTAAAAGTGGGGGTGATGGCAAATTTTGACTGTGGGGAGGGAGTAGAGATAATGACAAAACGTACCGATTCTCATATACAGTTGTTATCTCGCTTTCTGGCCCTGGACTTTGATAAAGAATGTGTTTTTGGAAAATGTCAGGGAAAAACTTTTATGGTGTTAGAGAGGGAGGTACAGGGTAAAAACTGTAGGGTAAGGTTGAGACTGGAATACATCCATGAAGTAACTGAAGGTGTAGTGCAGAAGTGCTACTCTGAGATGAAGAGAGGAATTCGTGGCGGGCCGCATCAAACCAATCAAAAGACTGATGACTCACAAGGACACAAAAGTAGTGACGAGAAACTCTAATTCTTGAGTGTTATTAGTGCTTCATGGACACCGTCTATTGAATTACTGTAATCTGATCTGAAACAAAAACAGCAACAGCATCATGGACACTGTCTATTGAATTCTGGTAATATTACGGTACCGATATCTTGATAATTTTTACTTTATGGATCGTCTGACTACAACTGAATGAAACACTATTTTTCGTGCCTTAAGCGTTTCGCCTTCATTCTCTGCAACGCATCTTCAGTGGCCTGGAATATTTATATATTTTTCTATTTACTTTACATTTTGGTCAATGTACCTATAAGTTATAAACAGTTCTGGTGGTTGGTTTTTGCTATTTTGAACTGTACTTACAGGTTGCGTGGACGATTTTCTACATACTACGCTGTTGTTCTACTTTTGATGTCGTTCCTTTTCTTATAAATGCCACTTGCGGTTTTTCCCCACATTACACAGTACTACAAAATGAACACTAGTTTTGGAGTAATGTTTTGGGTTGTGTTGCCGGCTGTCAGAAGTTATTGTCAAAGATCGAATGTTATTGCCAATTTTTGAAGTATGTGTGATCTGTTTGTGTATGCATTTTTTGTGTGTGTTTGGTGAATATCATTTTTTTGTGAGCTGTCTGTGTGAGTGTGAGTGTGTGTGTGTGTGTGTGTGAGAGAGAGAGAGAGAGAGAGCGTGTGTGTGTGCCCAGCAGGCGAAGGGGGGGGGAGAGTTTTTTTTCTCTCTGGTTGTGTGAGAGGGACGATTTTTGTCTTATCATATCTTTTATTAAGTGTAGTAGGAAGCCCGTGCTGATGTGTGTTTGTTCATTTATCACATGTTTGTTTTCAGCGATGGCTTTCTGAATGTGGAAGTTTTCTTGCATTTGTATAGGATGTTTGTCATGCCTGCTTATTCTCATTATTTACATTTCTTGTTCCATGTTTGTAGAATGGTGGTTATGGTGTTTTAAATGTTTTGCAAATGTGGAATAGTTTGTTTCGTACATCCAAAACCTGATATGTTCTTTGTATCGTGTTTTAAAATTCCTGCATGTTATGCCTTTATATACTGCATCACAACGTTGACATTCAAGTTTATACATGCCTGATTGCTGGAATTTGTCCCTCTTGGTAGTTGGTTGGCTTAGGTGTGACTGGAGGGTTTGCCCAGTGTCATATGCTATTTGGAAGCCCTGTCTCTTTAGGATGTTTGTAACTCGGTGTGTTAACTTATGTGTGTAAGTCATGGTGTACTATTTGGTTCTTTTCTGTGTGGTGTTGTCATTGTGTGTGTCTGTTGAGTGTGTTTGTAAGTTTGCAGCTTGTGAGTCCTCTTGTATTCTTGAAACGTTGTGTTTGTTTTGTATTTTTGTTTTTATTTTTTGATTGAGCTTGTGTACTACATATGTGTCATACCCACTGTTCCTATCTATTTGTATGATTGTACTCATTTCTTTTTCATACTTCCTCTTGTTGAGGGGATTCTGTTTAATCTATGTAACATATGTCTTAGTGCTGCAAGTTTCAGGTTTATTGGGGATCCCGTGGACAGTCCATCACTTTGTAGATAATATTCATTCTCAATCTAAAGCAGCTTTGTTCAGTTGTCAGTCTGAGCATATTTGTTATTTCTTTTATTGATTCTGTGGTGAGGTTGCTGCGGGATGACAGATTTTGTTCTATGATTTCTATTGTTTCTGTGATAGGGATGGAGGAATATATATTTTCTATGTGGAATGAAATCAGTGATGCTGTGTGGTACCTATACGTTCTGTATCTGTTCTATTAGGTTTCTACATAACAGTGTTTTGTAATTAACTTTTGGAGGTGTTTGGCTATGTGGTATGTTGGGGCTTTCTTGAAGTTGATAACAGCTGTCATTGGCATTCCATCTTTATGTTGACTGGAGAGTGTTGGTGCTTGTGGGTTTTTCTGCGTTATGAAATATTTCTGTTTGTCTGTGAGTGTGTGTTCAATGTTTTTCTGTGTTCATTTCAGGTTTGCCGGGAATCGTGTAGTTGGATCGGACTTCAGTTTTTGTATGGCGTTGGTATTTATATATTTCTTGGTTTTTGTGATGTATTTCTCTTTGTCCATGAGTACTGTTACATTTCCCTTATCTGCTCTTGTTACTAATATGTTGTTGTTTGTTAACTTTTGTTTTAACCTTTTCATGGTGGCTGCTTCTGTTTGGTTGTTCTTATTGTTTATGAGCTGTGTTTGTTTTATTATGCCTTTTATTTCTTATTTTACTAGTTCTCTTGTCAGTCCTATGTTTATTTCACAATTATTTTGTTGTTCTTCACGTGTAAGGACGTGTTCAGTTTCTACTATGAGATTTTCTATGTATTGGTTGTTTACTTTGCTATTAGTGCAGTGTTTCAACGCTTTTTCCAAGAGCATTTTTTTCTTTTTCGTGTAGTTCTGCCTCTGTTAGGCGTATGGCACGAAAATTGTGTTTCATTCAGTTGTAGTCACATAAAGTAAAAGTTAGCAATATACCGTAATATTACGCGGAACTGAAGAAGACAGGACTACAAAAGTTGAAGAATTATTGTAACATTGGCTGATCTGAAACAGAAGCAACAACAGCAAAATTAGAGACGGTTAGGAATATCACAGGATCAGCAGAGCATGCTGCTGAAGTGCATTGCGGTTAGGGACAATTTTTCGCCAAAAGCAGCAACACCACTGGTATTTATGTCAGCGTTTTCAGCACGTACGTTCAGGCGTTTGATGATTCGAAGGAAACTTTATATAGGTACACATCAGTTTCTGCTATTTTGCAAATGTAGTGACATTTCTGACACTCATGTTCAGCTTGCTCACATTAAGTCTGCGCCAGCAGTCACTTTTACAAGCAGGTTCGCAAATTACAACCACTCATAGATCCTAGTTCTTTGTCCTCCTGTATTTTATAAAGCCTGTTGTCCACTCATTTAAGATGTGAGCGTATGTTGTGTTTGCTAGCCTAACTTTAAACAGGTTGGAGAAGAAAGTGAACTAGCTCTATCCATTTCGTTTGGCCGACCTACAGGGTTTTGGTGCACTGTGCTTCTTTCTGTGCTTAGGTATATATCGTGTTACGCTTAATCTTTAATTTGACAGTTGGTTGTGCATGTAGTATACTACCATCAAGTTTTTTCTAGCGATCTTATGAAGACTGATCCTAGTTTGAGCGAGGTTTCTCGCTTACTTCAGTCATTTAAACAGAACAGCTTCACTTTTTGTAGATCCCAGGTCATCAGACGTAAAAATGTAAGTCAAATTCCCTCTTAAAGTTAACTCCAGGAAAATAAATGTTGTGTAGATAGAAATTCTAGTACCAGTCATGGTTGTGATAGTTGACTCATCGTAGCGAAAACGAGGAAATCCTACACCAAGTCACTGTGCAGTCACAGCAGGCACACCTGTGCACAGTGAAAGTTACTAGCTTTGCTTGCAACAAGCGTCGTCTTGTGACCCGTGCCTGTCAGAGCCGCCCGTGGCCTGTACCACAATGCCGCGGCACACTACACAGCGTCACAATGACGCCCTCAGCCGACAACAGAACTACGCTCAAACAGATGAACTGTCTCTTCATCAACAACGTGGACGAGGATTTTCAAGAGGATAAAAAGAGCTTCCAAACTCTTAATTAACGCTGGTTCACTACCTTTGAAAACTAACCTACAGTAATCAACCCGTTGCTTTTAAAGGCTACTTGTCAGCCAATGTTTACCTAGACCATTTCACGAAAAGGATGATTCACAAGATATGCAAAACAAGTCTCATCCCTATCTATCATTTCTGAAGTAATAGAAAAAACATTCTTTAAGCATTATCTAACTTTAAATACTAGTTAAGACACAAAATGGTCTCAGGAAAAACAAACAGTTGTCTCTGACTCCGTAAGGTAAGTCCTTAATGCTACTGACCAATATGAATTGGTTGAGAGTGAAAACCAAAGATACCGAGTTTTTGTGGAACTGGAACACTGCGTCGGCAGAACTGCGGTTTGTCCCGCTAAATATTTGTTTATCAGAAAGATATTAGCGTGCAACAAGCCAAACACACAGAATCATTCCCTCCTCTACATCAAGTTCCTCGAACGCAAAGCTAAGGTAACGTAACGTATTTGGCTGTCGGTTGATAACCTTTTTTAATTTTCAAGTTTGAGTGTTTTGCGCCTTAGTGCCTTACAACCTAAAGCCAGTCTAATAAGCTGAAAAGCGATTTGCAATTAACAAATATTAATGGAACAAACAGAATTATTTGTTTTTACCCTTAATTACAACATTGTCACAACTGTGCAAAAAACAAAGAAAAACGAAAAACATCAGTTTAGGATATCAGTGCGAACTGTAGAAATATGAATCATCATGATGTACAGTGGTGTTGCCCGCATACCACCCTCCAACTTTTTAATTTTGCGTTTCCTGTAACTAAGTTTTTAACTGTAATGGTGATCAAACGTCCGTGTATATAAATGTATGTACATATATGACTAATTTGTAGCGTGTAACCAGTAGGCTTTAAGGTATTTCGTCAAAAATTCCACTGAAAATTACGTTTAGAAAGAAGATGTCATACTAAAAACAATTTGTCCTATTGTCTTTCAAATTAAGTTTACAAATTTTTTCCTGTAAATAACATGTTGTATTTTTCACATCCTGTACTTCCTCTTTCTTCTGTTTACATCCTTGAACCACAACAAAACAAATCACCATCTACTGGGACGTATGTGAATATAGCTATTTCACAGTATATCTAAATAAACGCAAGCATTTTAGTAAGTTTTTATTAATGAAAGAACTTATAAATTATATGTGCATGGTAAGTTGAAACTTATTAAGGGACTAAAATAAAACATTTCAAAAGTATTTGTGGCTGGTTGCGTTATTCACCGCCTGTAAAAATGTTCTTCTAAAAAGTGACACCAGAAGCCACTAGTGAGACAACTGAATCTACAGGCTGTTTTAGAGGCACATAAACCATTTCACCCGCTCATTCACAAACAGTCGCTTTCGGAAATATTTGAAAATGATACCTGTCGAGCTGCCTACAACTGGCTTCAGTAGCATCTTTACAGCAAGCAACAGATTGTATAAATACACCATGAAAATAAAAATTAGTTATTAATGGTGTAGCTCAACGTTCTCTTTTAGATCTCAAAGTGGGCTGTCACAATTGCCAACTTCCAAGTGTTATGTTTCATGCATATGTTACTCGCGAGCAATCTTTGCTGTCGTATCTGTGCCCATTAGTCGACTACCTGTGTATTTACTCCTGTTTTTGCCGTGTTTGTTTGTCTCAGCTACGGTCTTTGGAGCGAGAACTGGCTCAGTCAATAAGAATCATAGGCGTTGTGTAAACAGCATCCTTCGCGTGTGTAAAGGTGAAAATAACTTTTTCTTTCTATCCCTTTTTGTGCTGGCTTTCATCCTGTTCACTTGTTGTGTGTTGCGGTGTGATAAAAAAAGTGGCTGCTCTGAATTATACTGAGAAGGATGTAGGGTGATCTATGAATGCAACCTGGGTTTGTATGTGTGCAGTTACGATGATAACTGTGTACAGTATTTGTCTATGCACCTGCACTGGTAAACAAGGTAATATTTTTCTGTAAATACGGGCTTAGCGAGGTATTCCTGTCTATGAGTAACAAAATGAGATTAGCAGTTACTATTCATACGGGCCATTTTCATTATCTTTATACGGTGTATTTGTGTCGTAATGAAGTTGAGCACAAAGTTCTTCATTCATCTAATGTTTCTTGACTTTTTATCAGTTTCAAGAAAATTAAAATAGACGATGTCTGTCTTACCATGCTATGTGTGCAATGTAGCTCTTCTAATATTAATCATGGTGTTTCCTGTAAACCAACTGTATCTTTTGGATTTCAATGATTATTGACTGATAGAAAAATCTTTTGCGTTTATTTACACGTCATCTCCTCATTAAATTGAGTATAAATATAAAGTTTGTATTTGAAGAACCTTGAAGTTATGCATACATATATTGAGCAGTGAAGGTAACTAATATTGTGCCTTCAGCGCGATCGTTACTTTCACAACAATTATTCATCACGTGTTACAGACTTTCTGACAGTGTGAAATTGCTCACAATACTCTAGTAATTTTCTTTCAGGTCCCAGACGGGGAGTTTCCGTCGAGAACTTCGGATCAACAGTTGCGGTGCTGTATTCCAAGCAATGTTCTGTCAAAATTATGTGTTCTCAGTTTCTTTATAGAAAAGAGTATTGAATAACAGTCGACAGCTAAGCGTGTTCCTTGCACCTGTTTTGCCTATAAGATGTAACATACGAAATGTTTATAGGATCACATGTCAGTTTCTTGAGAGAAACGTTATTCATTACAAAACAATAAGTAATCCACTGGTCCGGTTTTACCATTTCACTTACTATGTTTGTATGTGCTAATTTATTCCAGAAGGATAATCAGACTGCGTCTTGATATTATTATTATTATGGGTCAAATTCTAATTCTTGCAGCAGCTGTTGCAATTCTCAGTACATTCGCCACACTGACTGGCAAGAATTTGATGATAATTTGCAGGCAGTTCTTGGCAACAAAGCCGAATTATCTCACTGGGGTAAATGTCACAGACAAGAGATGATTCTTCTTCTGTATACCCTCCATTCACAGGGCTATGAGCTCCAGATCCCTCTAATAAGTACGTCATTACCCATGATAATCACAGCTTTTCCTCTCTTTTATGCAGGTCTCGACCATCAGTTTCCTAGGAATCTGTCACGGAAATCTTAATAGAGTGCGCACTGCAGTGCAATCGGAATCATTCGTACTGCTGTTGCTCCTTCCATAAATCCGCAGATGAACTCCGATCGGTGTATCAGTGCCCGATAAGATGGAAAACTCTGGTCAAACTGTTCCAATCAAGCTTTGGGATGCAAAGCGTTTCCGCTAGCTTTAACATCTGCAACTTGCACGTTGACCATTAATATTCATATCTAAATTGTTCCGATTGAGATGATTGTATGCTGATGCCCGTACGTTGGCCTGTCTACTGTGGAAGAACTTCACCTCCTATCTCTCGACTCCTGTGCCTAGCATCCAATTTCATGCGCATTGACTCCGCTAAAAGGCGAGTAATTATTAGTGTCCAAAGCGTCCCCTTGCCACCTCAATACTTCTGCTACCTTGGGCTTGAAACAACCACAGTTCTCTTCTAAATATCTTGCTTTCTTTCGTTGTTGTTTATTTAAACCTTCTTATTGTTGTCTGAATGTGTGAAGCACTTGCACTTATGGTGCTTCTGGTATTAGACATATTCCCTCAAATTCTTCATACCCGCCCTTCCTTTTTTGCTATTCATTCCCACTTTTTTGCGCCCTGATCCATCTTCTTAAGAACTCTGAGGATTCCATCAGTGCATCCTGCAGCTCTGATGGTGCAGATGAGTGAGGATGGCATAAGTGTAATCAATTGAGCAGTTTATGGGGATGTGTCAGGCGTCTCTCCAATGTCCTGCTCCTCGTGGTTCTGAATAGTCACTGCTTTCTCTACGGAATACATTATTAGTTCGTCCCCATCTTCATCAGTATTCTCTCTTCCTACAGCTAACTCCATATTGCCTGTGGTATTGATTTCAGTGAGTCTGTGGCTTGGAACCTCCAGTTCTATATGTAACAGTACCTGGTTTCTGGCAACTGCCATTTGTTCTCTAATATGATTTGCTTCCATCTAACTAATTATCTTGCTCATGAGCCCTCTCTAATCTAGCCTGATTTCTAGTATGAATTCACTTGCGGAAAACCAAAAGGACCAAAAGAAGAAGATTCTCGTCTCTTACTTCACATACTGCCAACCCAATATACACCACATACAATCCACATCGAGACAAACTGCTCCAAAAATTTAGTGACGTTTCAACATCAGACAAAACACCAAGTGGAGCAGACACTTACAGACTGTAACAGTTGGCAAAAATTCAAAGAAAACACATGAAATTAAATAGAATGAACCAGCACTAATATTATTTCTCAGCTAGAAACGATATTCTTACAGCAACGCAAAATTCTCCTTATCTTTTGAACAGGACGTCATTAAATTCTCTCTTTTATGTATATTTCGTTTATTCTTTACCAATTTTGAAACCAGCTCTTCTTTAACTTGCACATACAGTGCTGACGGCACCTCCACAATCAAAAATTATCACAGGCACAATCATGAAACTAACTATGGGAAAAGTAAACACGAGTCAGTAACTCTCTGTTATATAACAATTTGCCGAGCGTGATCAGATATAACTTAATGCCAAACGTTTCACACGTTCCGCCAGTTTAATGCACAGTGGGACCTTCTGATAGAATAATAACTACTTGAAAGAAAATTTCAGCTTTTCTGCCCCGACTAGAATATTGCCTATCGTAAAGAAACCTTAACAGCACTGCCGCCAATTAAATTCTATACGGCGCTTGTCTGACACGACCTGAAAATCACCTAATAACAAGATCTTGGGCAGAGTTCCTAATTTAATGCAAGTTGTCAGTGGCGTATAGCGAAACACAAACGGCATCTTTGATCTGTATCGAATCCATCCTCTTCACGTGCAGATCGTCCCCCTCCGACTCATAAGTATTTGATGAAGAGTGTACAGTGGGAACGGACTGAAACGTACTGGCGCTGATATGTGAGTCATGGATGTGGTTCCTGTTTAAATTAATAGTGATAATAGGGATAAAGGGGTTTATCTGTAATACTGAGTTCGAAGATCGGTAACTCAGACCACCACTCATTACAACACATTCCACAGGGGAAACAGCACACAATAAACAAATGTAATAGTACGTGGTTTTGGAATGTTCGTGTTGCCTGCATCAATCTGATAGGATACAGAAAGATACACGCAGGAAATTAACGTAATTGAGCCATTAGCCAGCCGTCAACTGCCAAAGTGTAAGAGAAATCGAGGATCATAGCTTACTTTAAAATGAAAAAGCGCGTACACCTGTGGTGGTGCGTGAACTTACCAATATTGAACGGGGAGAAGATGGGCAGAAACTACAGCCACTGCCGAAGTGATCCGTGCTACAAGTGCTGCCCATACCCCGCACAGAAATGGGATCTCTAGCCTTGTCCCCCAAAAATTTTAAAAGGACACTCCTCTACGTTCTCTGTGAAAGAACCGCCAAAATTGCTTGTTGTAAAATCAGACGTGAGGTTAGAAACACTGCCAATGAGAGGCCAGCCGGCCGGGGTGACCGAGCGGTTCTAGGCGCTACAGTCTGGATCCGCGCGACCGCTACGGTCGCAGGTTCGAATCCTGCCTCGGGCATGGATGTGTGTGATGTCCTTAGGTTAGTTAGTTTTAAGTAGTTCTAAGTTCTAGGGGACTGATGACCTCAGATGTTAAGTCCCATAGTGCTCAGAGCCATTTGAACCATTTTTGAGAGGCCATGCGGCAATCATTTTCCTCTCTCTTCCGAAAAGTTTATTCTTGCTATAACGAGTCTCTTAATTTTTCAGTTTAAACAAATATGGCAAAATTTGGTAGGAGCTCCCCCGTCCAAGCCATTACGACAGTATCGTGCATCGATGGAATTTAGACGTAGGGTTAATGCGTGCGTGATTACACTACCACGTCCTTCGCAAGATCTCATCTGTGGCCAAAACTGCTGCCAAAATTTTCAAGAAACGTTCTTTCCCCTTACTGAACGGCATCATCCTCGATACGGCGAAATTTCAAAGCAGACCTAATGCCTGCGTCATTATCCTCCTGCGTCCCCAGCAAAATATCATCTGCAGCCCAAACTACAGCTCTGAATCTCCAGACAACAGGCTGTGCGGTCACCAACGTGGAGGTATACATTGTAGCGGATGAACAGTGAGCACCTGCCAGGAGTATCTACTGACCCCAGACGACCGCCGCGTGCGACTTCAGTGAGTCAGTGGAGGGTGGAGTGGAGGTCTGTTTTGTGATCAAAGCCGGTTCTGCCTCGGTGCCAGTGACGGCCGTGTGTTGGTTATAATATGCCCAGGTGAGCGCCTGCAACCAGTCTGTCTGCGGCCTGAGCGTACTGGACTTGCCTCTGGAGTTATGGTCTGGATTGCGATTTTGTATGACAGCAAGAGCACTCTAGTGATTGTCCAACACTCCCTGACTGCAAATCTGTACATCTGTCTGGTGATACGACTTGTTGTGCTGCCATTCATGTATAGCATTCCAGGGAGTGTTTTCCAGGAGGAGAACGCTCACTCACAGTTTCAACCCAACATGCTCGACAGAATCTCAGCCGGTCGAAGTGGCCGAGTGGTTCTAGGCGTTTCAGTCTGGAACCACGCGACCGCTACAGTCGCGGGTTCGAATCCTGACTCGGGCATGGATGTGTGTGATGTCCTTAGGTTAGTTAGGTTTAAGTAGTTCTAAGTTCTAGGGGACTGATGACGTAAGATGTTAAGTCCGACAGTGCTCAGAGCCATTTGAACCATTTTTGAACAGAATCTCAACATGTTGGCTTGGTCTGCTCGATCACCAAATCTGTCCCCAACCGAGGAGACATGGGTACAGCATCGGACGACAACTCCAGCGTCATCCACAACTGTCCTTGTACTGACCGACCAACTGCAACAGGTATGGAACTCCATCCCACAAACTGGCATCCAGCACCTGTACGACATAATGGACATACTTTTGCATACTTGCATTCAACGTCCTGGAGTTTACAAAGATTATTAATGTACCAGCATTTCACATTTGCAATGCTTTTTCTCGCACTTACCTGTGAACTTGCAAAGCCAATGACTTTACTCTACATTAACCATTTCTTGGTGTTGAGATTTTTTCCGACAGGTGAATATAGGTTGAAGATGATCCAGGGAGATCGAAACTACACTGAAGAGCCAAAGAAACTGATACACCTGCCTAACATCATGTAGGGACCCCGCGAGCAGGGAGAAGTGACGCAACATGACATGGCTTGGACTTGGCTAATGTCTGAAGTAATGCTCGAGGGAAGTGACACGATGACTCCCGTAATAGTACGAGGGGCTGTGGATCCCTTCCGAATAGCACGTTGCAAGGCATCCCAGATATGGTCAGTAATCTTTATGTCTGGGAAGTTTGATGGCCAGCAGAAGTGTTTAAATGCAGAATAGTTTTCCTGGAGACATGAATGGACGCAGGTGATCAAACAAGACGCTTACGTACGTACTACCTGTCAGAGCCGTATCTAGACGTATCAGGGGTGCGCATGTCACTTCAGCTGCACACGCCGCACGCCATTACAGAGCTTCCACCAGCTTGAACAGTGCCCTGCTGACATGCAGGGTCCATGGATTCATGAGGCTGTCCCCATAACCGTGCAAGTCCATCCGGTCGATACAATCTGAAACGGAACTGGTCCGACCAGGCAACGTTTCCAGCAATGAACTGTCCAGTGTAGGTGCCGACGGGTGCAGGCAAGGCGTAAAGCTTTGTGTCGGGCAGTCATCAAAGGTACGCGAGAGGGCCTTTGGCTCCGAAAGACCATACCGATGATGTTTCGTTGAATGGTCTGCAAGCTGACAATTGTTGATAGCCCAGCATTGAAATCTGCAGCAAGGATTCCACTTCAGTCACGTTGAACGATTCTCTTCAGTCGTCGTTTATCCCGTTCTTGCAGGATCCTTTTCCGGTTGGTTCAAATGGCTCTGAGCACTATGGGACGTAACATCTGAGGTCATCAGTCCCCTATAACTTAGAACTACTTAAACCTAACTAGCCTAGGGACATCACACGCATCCATGCCCGAGGCAGGATTCGAACCTGCGACCGCAGCGGTAGCGCGGTTCCAGACTGTAGCGCCTAGAACCACTCGGCCACACCGGCCGGCTCCTTTTCCGGCCCAGCTGTTGGAGATTTGATGTTCTACCGGATACCTGATATTCACAGTATACTCATGAAATGGTCGTACGGGAAAACGCCCACTTCATCGCTACCTAGGAGATGCTGTGTCCCATTGTCCGTGCGCCGACTGTAACACCACGTTCAAACTCACTTAAATCTTGATAAGGTGCCATTGTAGCAGCAGTAACCGATCAACAACTGCACCAAACACTTGTTGTCTTACACAGGCGTTGCCGACCGCAGGACTGTATTCTGCGTGTTTACAAATCTTTATATTTGAATACGGATGCCTATACCAGTTTCTTTGGTGCTTCAATGTAGTAATGCCGTAAAAAAATATGTGTGACTAGGACTGAAAACTAAACGATATGTTATAATTATTTAAACAAAAAATTACTTTCATAACTACGTTTTTTCGAGGTGACACTCAGAACTTCACGACTGCACATCGTAAGCTGAGAACAGAAGTTCCTTTGTGTTTTACTGTGGGCCACTAACAACAATGGAGCTGGGACAATCACACCGTAATGACAGGCGCGTTTCCCTTTCTTTTGCCACAGAAACTTCACAAACTGAAGGCGTTTGTTGATCCGTGTGTGTGTGTGCATGTCTGTCTGTGTGTGCGTGTATGTGTGTGTGTATGTGTGTGTCTAGTTTGGGGCTTGGGCCTACGTCCGGTTCCGCTGTGCACAGCAGGCGCGGCGCAGTGTGTGGCTACCGGCCCCCTGTCCTGTGCTATGCGGCTTTGCGCTGTACGTCAGGGCGCGAGGCGGCGCTAGCGGCTGCCGGCCGCCACTGTCGCCGTTATTAGGGGGCGCAGCGCCGTATATCTGCCGGCAACTGGAGCCGGCCCGTGTTAATGGAGACATAAATGAGATGGCCGCGGAGCGGAAACGCGCCGCAGCCGAGGGCGCGCCGCCGCCACTGTCGCTTCATTACGGGCCCACTGCTGCGGCTGTGCAGCTGCAGCTGCAAAACCTGACGCCACAGCCGCCCACCTGCCGCAGCCCAGGACTTCAGACGGGACAGTTAGGGGTGCTTTGCAATTAAGTACAGACTACTAACGTTTCTTATCAGTCTTTCGACTGATTTGGTAATGTCAGAAACCCTATTTGTCCTCTGTTACTCTCATTTAAAGGAGCTTATTTCAGCCCTTTCTCCATACGCCATTAAGATAGTAAGACAATCTTGTCGTAGGAACATACACAACTGACCATTATAGCACAAAATGAAAATACCGCCATGCAGCTTTTCGCGGATGATGCTGTAGTACACACAGAAGTTGCAGCATTAGAAAATTGCAACGAAATGCAGGAAGATCTGCAGCGGATATGCACTTGGTGCAGGGAGTGGCAACTGACCCTTAACATAAATGTAATGTATAGCGAATACATAGAAAGAAGGATCCTTTATTGTATGATTATATGATAGCGGAACAAACACTGGTAGCAGTTACTTCCGTAAAATATCTGGGAGTATGCGTACGGAACGATTTGAAGTGGAATGATCATATAAAATTAGTTGTTGGTAAGGCGGCTGCCAGGTTGAGATTCATTGGGAGAGTCCTTAGAAAATGTAGTCCACCAACAAAGGAGGTGACTTACAGAACAGCCGGCCGTAGTGCCCGTGCGGTTCTAGGCGCTGCAGTCTGGAACCGAGCGACCGCTACGGTCGCAGGTTCGAATCCTGCTTCGGGCAAGGATGTGTGTGATGTCCTTAGGTTAGTTAGTTCTAAGTTCTAGGCGACTGATGACCTCAGAAGTTAAGTCGAATAGTGCTCAGAGCCATTTGCACCATTTTTGAACTTACAAAACACTCTTCGACCTATACTTGAGTATTGCTCATCAGTGTGGGATCCGTACCAGGTCGGGTTGACAGAGGAGATAGAGAAGATCCAAAGAAGAGCGGCACGTTTCCTCACAGGGTTATTTGGTAAGC
Source organism: Schistocerca serialis cubense (assembly GCF_023864345.2). Taxonomy (NCBI): domain Eukaryota; kingdom Metazoa; phylum Arthropoda; class Insecta; order Orthoptera; family Acrididae; genus Schistocerca; species Schistocerca serialis. The sequence goes on from NC_064642.1 coordinate 338,960,859, forward strand.
GTGATAGCGTTACGGAGATGTTTAGCAAACTCAAGTGGCAGACTCTGCAAGAGAGGCACTCTGCATCGCAGTGTAGCTTGCTCTCCAGGTTTCGAGAGGGTGCGTCTCTGGATGGGGTATCGAATATTGCTTCCCCTACTTATACCTCCCGAGAAGATCACGAATGTAAAATTAGAGAGATTCGAGCGCGCACGGAGGCTTTCCGGCAGTCGTTCTTCCCGCGAACCATACGCGACTGGAACAGGAAAGGGAGGTAATGACACTGGCACGTAAAGTGACCTCCGCCAAACACCGTTGGGTGGCTTGCGGAGTTTAAATGTAGATGTAGATGTACACCCTGATATGCCCATTACCAGGTGTTATACTGAAAATAAACAAGGGACCGGAGCTAATAATAGTTTTTACACGCAGTAGTACACATAAGAAAGCAAAAACAGTAGTTCCATATAACATTTTAGAAACAAACGGACGGGCTAGATGCGGTAGAAAAGAAATACGCAACGAACACCAGGAAACTTACACTTCGTTTTGTGACCCTGCGCGCCACATTGCTGCCACCTCTGTGTACGCTGCTCCGTGCCCTGCGCTCTCTGCCGGTCCGCCGCGTCCTGTACTCGTCCACCGTGGCGCTCGGGGTCACAGCACAAAGTGTAAGTGCCCTGCTGTTCATTGCACATTTCTTTATCCAAGCAGTCGCCCCGTAGTATTGTCTAGTATCACTTTTGCATGTCCATTTACCGCACCTAGCCCCACCGCTGGTTTCTAAAATGTTATATGCAACTTCTTCTTTGCGTTTTTATGTGCGCTACTACGCGTAAAAACTATTATAAGCTCTGTAACCTCCCAGCAGAAATATTGGAATGGAAATGGAAGTGGAGCCGTGTTACCTCCCCAAAGAATAATAATGAAAATATGCCAACCGTAGCCTCGCCACAAAAAATAATAATTAAATGAATTTTTCTAATATTGTAACATCTGAACAAAATTGGCTCCGATTTATAGTCTCTGTGCAAAAAATGCATTCACACTTAATATTCCCACAAAATTCTTTTCTCATTTAATGTCAAGTTCGAAACAGAAAAATTCCTAAACACTAAAATAATAAAAAAGTTTTGAAACCTGATTAATCTATAAGGACAGCGGCGCTGACCTTCGGCCCTGTATTCTGAATTAAAAAAAAAAAATTCTTACCTCAATAAAACTGCAATTATATCTGCTCTTAATTAGTCATTTTTCGACACAGCTTAGTGCAATGCTGGCGTATATTTTTTTTTTATTCTTGGATGCAATGATAATGCATTGGAAATTCTTTAAATTGAAATGAATACTTTACTTTAAAAGAGGTGCTTTATATTATAAAAATTATATTGGGGCATTTTTGAACAAATTAAATTACAATTAACATACATTATTAAATATGCGCAAGGCTGCTTCTTTACCTTCTACAACAATACTCATCCTCCAGAACCCTGACCAGAGTCGCGAGCAGAGCACACAGCCGACGCATGCCGACTCCCGCCGACTCACGCAGACTACTACTACTACTACTACTAACTCGCTACTGTCAACTCGCGCAGTCAAGCGCAGACTAGCGATAAGCAACAACTAACGATAAACTACTCTCTGTTCAGAGATTCTGTCATGCCTCGCCCATCGCCGGCAAAGCATACGTCTTACAGCTCCAGTTTCTCGTTTATTTTCAGTATAACAACTGATGATGGGCGTATAAGAGCCCGAAACCGGCCGTGTTTTAAGTAAAAAGAACTTAACGATTGGAGCGATATTTTCAACCTCTGCTAAGATAGTAAGGTATTATCTTTCTCCGAGCCACATTGATTAATCTCTCCACTGAATGTAGTTGTATGAAAGTCTTCGATCTATCTGAACCCGCTCTGTGGTAAAGTTATCTTTAGGGCTTTTACTGCAACACACCCGGGTACCAACGGTGGGGGTGGAGGTTATCGCTGAAACAACCAGTTTTCGGTTATATCGCTTCTTTTCAACGCCAGTTTAACCTGAGTCTTAAAACTGCTCAACATAACCGGTTTCTGAGATGACCGCTTTTCGGTTTTTTATTCCTGTTATTTCCTGTAGTGAACGTAGAAATCGAACAAAAATTGATAAATTTTGAGTCCCTCATTACAAGATACATAGAATCAGTTCGGTACTTTTCTCGAAAAGTGGTAAGTGGTTGTATACTACAAAAAGGCACCAGTATTCTCCTACTGACATTAATTTTTTTGAACGTCTGCTCAAAAATCGTTTTGTAATCGAGGACCATCCACTGTTTGGGCATTACGAATAGTCAGTTCTACAGCGTGAAAACTGAGATTGCATAACTCTTGTTTTGTGCTAATTTGTCCGTTTTCAAGGGTTACAAGTTGATAAAGGCATGTTGTCTAGACACAGGCAGCAGACCAGCTGCTTTATATTTTTATTGTAAATGTGAATAATTGGTAACTTATAAGTGTTCTCCCTGTACGATGTCGCAAGTTTGTTGCGGCTCCTCCCTTTCTTAATCTTTTAAAGCAAATGGAGCATTACACGTTACTGATACCGCACTTCGTAAAATACTTCCACACGAGGGGTTGCGCCATTCTGAATTACAACTAATGTCCAACGACAACAGCGAGAAATTGCCATATAGACAAGATAGGGCAAGTCTCGAATATTGAATGTACATGGGTACCATCCAGTAGGCCACACCATATGGTAACAGGTACATTATCGTTTTACTAGTACCTACCAGTTCTCAGGCCACCTGTTTGTTTCTCGTTTCTGTCAGATTGTTGTTAAAATAGCACTTATCGGGTTTGCCATTTTATATAGAAACGCATTATTCCAAAGCAATAAAAATTTGATCAATAAAAATTACTCGTCTTTTTTTAAAAAAAAAAGTGTTATTTAAAAATCAAAAATTCTAGTGCTGCTGCTATGGCTAATTGATATTTTTAACCGACTATTAGCAAAAAATTTTAATAAATCTTTTAAGCGAGACCAAACAAATACCGAAAAATAACGGTTATTCAGAACCAAAATACCGGTATCTGTTTTAACCGGTCGGTTTTTCCGATCCAGAACATACGGTGTTAGAGCAGTCTGTCGAATTCAGCCGGTCGGTGAGTATATCTGAGCTACACTACCTGATATAAGAAGGTGAGACACCCAGAAGACATGGTTGGTTGTTGTTGTTACGGTCTTCAGTCCACAGACTGGTTCGATACAGCTCTCCATGTTACTCTGTTCCGTGCAAGCATATTCATCTCCGAGTAACTACTACAACCTACACCCCTCTGAATCTCCTTACTGTACTCATCTCTTGGTCTCCTTCTATGGTTTTTACCCCCCACGCTTCACTCCAGTACCAAACTGGAGATCCCTTGATGCCTCAGAACGTGTCGTACCAACAGGTTCCTTCTTTTACTCAGATTTTACCACAAGTTTTTTCTTCTCCCCAATTCTATTCAGTGCCTCCTAATTATTTACGTGACCTACCCATCTAATCATCAGCATTCTTCTGTAGCACCACATTTAGAAAGCATCTATTCTCTTCTTGTCTAAACTATTTATCGTCCATGTTTCACTTCCATACATGGCTACACTCCAGACAAATGCTTTCAGAAAATACACTCCTGGAAATGGAAAAAAGAACACATTGACACCGGTGTGTCAGACCCACCATACTTGCTCCGGACACTGCGAGAGGGCTGTACAAGCAATGATCACACGCACGGCACAGCGGACACACCAGGAACCGCGGTGTTGGCCATCGAATGGCGCTAGCTGCGCAGCATTTGTGCACCGCCGCCGTCAGTGTCAGCCAGTTTGCCGTGGCATACGGAGCTCCATCGCAGTCTTTAACACTGGTAGCATGCCGCGACAGCGTGGACGTGAACCGTATGTGCAGTTGACGGACTTTGAGCGAGGGCGTATAGTGGGCATGCGGGAGGCCGGGTGGACGTACCGCCGAATTGCTCAACACGTGGGGCGTGAGGTCTCCACAGTACATCGATGTTGTCGCCAGTGGTCGGCGGAAGGTGCACGTGCCCGTCGACCTGTGACCGGACCGCAGCGACGCACGGATGCACGCCAAGACCGTAGGATCCTACGCAGTGCCGTAGGGGACCGAACCGCCACTTCCCAGCAAATTAGGGACACTGTTGCTCCTGGGGTATCGGCGAGGACCATTCGCAACCGTCTCCATGAAGCTGGGCTACGGTCCCGCACACCGTTAGGCCGTCTTCCGCTCACGCCCCAACATCGTGCAGCCCGCCTCCAGTGGCGTCGCGACAGGCGTGAATGGAGGGACGAATGGAGACGTGTCGTCTTTAGCGATGAGAGTCGCTTCTGCCTTGGTGCCAATGATGGTCGTATGCGTGTTTGGCGCCGTGCAGGTGAGCGCCACAATCAGGACTGCATACGACCGAGGCACACAGGGCCAACACCCGGCATCATGGTGTGGGGAGCGATCTCCTATACTGGCCGTACACCACTGGTGATCGTCGAGGGGACACTGAATAGTGCACGGTACATCCAAACCGTCATCGAACCCATCGTTCTACCATTCCTAGACCGGCAAGGGAACTTGCTGTTCCAACAGGACAATGCACGTCCGCTTGTATCCCGTGCCACCCAACGTGCTCTAGAAGGTGTAAGTCAACTACCCTGGCCAGCAAGATCTCCGGATCTGTCCCCCATTGAGCATGTTTGGGACTGGATGAAGCGTCGTCTCACGCGGTCTGCACGTCCAGCACGAACGCTGGTCCAACTGAGGCGCCAGGTGGAAATGGCATGGCAAGCCGTTCCACAGGACTACATCCAGCATCTCTACGATCGTCTCCATGGGAGAATAGCAGCCTGCATTGCTGCGAAAGGTGGATATACACTGTACTAGTGCCGACATTGTGCATGCTCTGTTGCCTGTGTCTATGTGCCTGTGGTTCTGTCAGTGTGATCATGTGATGTATCTGACCCCAGGAATGTGTCAATAAAGTTTCCCCTTCCTGGGACAATGAATTCACGGTGTTCTTATTTCAATTTCCAGGAGTGTACTTCCTGAAAATTAAATCTGTACTCGATGTTAACAAATTTCTCTCCGTCAGAAACGCTTTTCTTGTCATTGCCATTTTACATTTTATATCCTCTCTACTTCGACCATCATCAGTTATTTTGCTTCCCAAATAGCAAAACTCATTCACTACTTTAAGTGTCTTATATCCTAACCTAATTCACTCAGCATCAACTGATTTAATTCGACTACATTCTATTATCCTCGTTTTGCTTTTGTTAATGTTCAACATATCCTCCTTTCAAGATACTGTCCATTCCTGGTCCTTTGCTGTCTCTGACAGAATTACAATATCATCTACAAAAAGCAAAGTTTTCATTTCTTCTCGTAAACTTTAATTCCTACTCCAGATTGTTCTTTTATTTCCTTTACTGCTTGCTCAATATACAGACTGAATAAGAATGGGGATAGGCTACAGCCCTGTCTCACTCCCTTCTCAACCTCTGCTTTACTTTCGTGCCCCTCGACTCTTACAACTGCCATCCGGTTTCTGTACAAATTGTAAACAACCTTTGCCTCCCTGTAAGTTACCTCTGCCAGCAATAGAATTTGGAAGGTCGTGTTCCAGTGAACATTGTCAAAAGCTTTCTCTAAGTCAGCAAATGCTATAAGCGTAAGTTTGCCTTTTCTTAAACTATCTTCTATAAGAAGTCGTAGGATCAGTATTGCCTCGCGGGTTCCTACAATTCTCCGGAATCCAAACTGATCTTCTCCGAGACCGGCTTCTACCAGTTTTTCCATTCTTCTGTAAGGAATCGTGTTAGTGTTCTGCAACCGGTTCCTTCTTTTAGTCAGATTTTACCACAAGTTTGTCTTCTCCCCAATTCTATTCAGTGCCTCCTAATTATTTACGTGACCTACCCATCTAATTATTTAACTGATAGTTCGCTAATTTTCACACCTGTCAGCACCTGCTTTCTTTGCAATTGAAATTACCATATTCTTCTTGAACTCTTAGGGTATTTCACTTGCCTCATATATGTTGCTCACCAGTTGGAAGAGTTTTGTCATGGCTCGCTGTCCAAAGCTATCAGTAGTTCTAAAGGAATGTTGTCTATTCCTGGGGCCTTGTTTCGACTTAAGTCTTTCAGTGCTTTGTCAAATTCTTCACGCGGTGTTATATTTCCCTTCTCATCTCCCCCTACGTCCCCTTCCATTTCCATAATATTGCCATCAAGTACATCTCCCTTCTATAGACCTTCTATATACGTATATGGTCGAATATCAATGTAATTTCGTACACGTGCATACCATTGGCGGACATGCAAATGATTTGAGCTGCGATATTCGGTGACAGATAGAATGGCTACAAGTATGCATTAGTACTATTCGTGTTTAGTGTGTTTGGTCTGGTAGGGTACATAAGGGGCGTGAAAAATGTCAGCTATTGAATAATCACAGTGTAGGACACGAAGATGAAACATACTCGTATGAAACTGCGCTGACAGCAGCTGACGGAGTTCGAAATGGGTCTCCATTTGGGTGGCTGGTTGAATCGTGCAGTATCAAGTTTTGCGGGGCATTTGGATGTGACAGTGGCCTGATATGGGACTGTGTGGGAACATTGGGGCAGGCATACTCTTCGTCAAGGCTCCGGTCGATCATGACTCAACGTAAGGGGAGATCACTGTATTGTGGACCAAGCACATCGCAAACCCTTCATATCAGCGACTGCCATCTGAGAACAAGCAATGAACACTCTGCAGCATTCTGTTCCTTCCCACACCATAGATCGATGGCTTGGGCCAGCCAGACTAGAGAATTAGTGTCCCATGCGTCGACTGCCATTGACACTACAACACAAATAGCTGTGTCTGGAGGGGTGCCGTGCCAAGAAGCATGGACTGCAGATGAACTGCATTGCCTTGTGTTCAGCGATGAATCACGGCTCCACACTAACGCAGATGGCCATCGTCGGAAAGTATGGAGTATTGCGGCGACTTGGAGAAAGGTTCTATTCTTCCAGTGTTTCGGAGCCATCTAATACGACTTCGTGTCACGGCCGGTAGTGGTTCAGGGAACTCTTGACGGCACAACGGTACGTTCCAGACACCCTGCATCCACAGGTGTTACCTCTATTGCGACAGTATAGTAGTGTGTCTTTCGACAGAACAATGCTCGTCGATATATGCCACGTGTCTCAATGAACTGCCTGCATAATGTTGAGCTGTGCCTGTGGTCAGCAAGATCGCCAGATCTGTCCCCCATAGACCATGTGTCGTACCAGCCCAGATGTCAACTCCATCCCATTCCCAGTATCCAGGATATCTAGGACCAGTTACTACAGTTGTGGATCAGCTTGCCTCAGGAGAGGATTCAACAGCCTTGTGACACCATTCCCAACTGAATCGACGCCTGCATCAAGGCAAGAGGAGAGGGGCTGCCATACTGCTAAGGGCGCTCAACCTGACGTGTTATTTGTAAATTTGCCTCGGTTTTCTAATCTCCTGAAGAAGTTCCATTTCGCTTCCTACCACCCCCGCCCCCAATCCCTACCCCTTTCTGGACGCATTATTTTGTCTCGTAGAACGTAACTTATCAAGTTGCCTGTTTCTGACGAATCTAGCCTTTATTATATCTACTGAAGTTATTCATCGCTTCCTTATGTGAGCTAGTATCAGTACGTCATTCTCTTATAATAAGACTCGTATTTACCTGTGGTATACTTGAAGACACTTCTGGTACTACATACAACTGTGTGTGTGTGTGTGTGTGGCTCAAATGGCTCTGAGCACTATGGGACTTAACAGCTATGGTCATCAGTCCCCTAGAACTTAGAACTACTTAAACCTAACTAACCTAAGGACAGCACACAACACCCAGCCATCACGAGGCAGAGAAAATCCCTGACCCCGCCGGGAATCGAACCCGGGAACCCAGGCGTGGGAAGCGAGAACGCTACCGCACGACCACGAGATGCGGGCTGTGTGTGTGTGTGTGTGTGTGTGTGTGTGTGTGTGTGAATTCCTAAGGACCAAACTGCTGAGGTCGTTGGTCCCTAGACTTACACACTACTTAAACTAACTTATGCTAAGAACAACATACACACCCATGCCCGAGGGAGGACTCGAACCTCTGGCGGGAGGGGCCACGCAGTCCGCGACACGGAGCCTCAAACCGCGCAGCCACACCACGCGGCTGTTTGTGTGTGTGTGTGTGTGTTTTACGAATCTTCGAGCTACCGCACAGTTCAGTAAGTGAGAGTGAGAGTATTAGCCTACTACCATTAGCCTTACTGCGCCTGTAATATTGAGAATGTAAGGAGGCATTCTGCATACAATCTGAAGACATCATTTTCTTTCGTTGAAAAACTGTGTTAAGCGCACTTTCTTTGTTATGTGGCAATCATGAATCGTGTGCTCAGTGGCAATGGTTGCCCAGCTATTTTCGTAATTTTCGCTAGCGCCTCTGAAAGACTTTTTATTTCTTTTAAAATAAGTCATAAATGTGTTTATTACGTTTAATTTTCGTCCTTGTCTGATCCACAATTTGAGCAAGCAGTTCCATCATGTATAATGTGTATAAAAAGCTGAAATAGTTATTGAACTGTATTATCCATTGTGCGTTTTCATCCAGACATTTAATCCTATCACCTTTTGAAGTAAGTGAAAGCGTTTCATTCCACTCTGCATCAGTGAGTACATCCTCAGACCTCAACAATTGCACTGGGCAAACCAACAAATTTTTCAATACTTCAGATCGAGTAACGTGCACCATACTCTGTTCATAGAAGTATGAAGACTAGTTAAACAGCTTTAAGTAGTGAGTAATCAGAATTTGTGTGTTTTATTATCAGTCGCAAAAGAACGACAACTCATTGATGATATTGCATTCCATCCACTAGTTCATAGCTCAGAAAATCACACCTAGTACTGAAAACTTTAGAATAATAGTTGCCCCAAAGTGGATGTGTAATTACCAATAACAAGCCCAGATGTTCTCGTCATGCATCTGCTAGTAAATGTAACGCAAGAAGTTTATGGATTATTCCATGGGGAACAACTTTGATTTACAGAGAATCAGCCAGCCCTACTGTAAAGCTTCGTCGCTGGGCACTGAAGACAACAATGGATATATAAGCTACAGCTAGCGCATATGCATTCCGAAGGTCATACAGGGACAGCATTTGAAGTGTTTGGTTCACTCTGTGTAAGGGCTGGCGAGCGGCAAGAATGATGCTGATATATCACGAACATCTGCAGACACTTTCACATGGCGCAGGCCTTTCCGTTACAAACAACTCGTAAATGCTGCCAAGCACTTCAACAACTTGCTGGGAAAATTACAGCTTGTACTGGGAACTGCCATAACGTGTAACACGGCAGTTTCCTAGTCGCACGCCAGCTGTCAAGATGTCGCAAACAGACTGGGACGAGTAATCACGAAACGTTGCCCATCCATTTGAAATAACTGCAAATTCGTCTTGCCCCCCACCCCCTCTCCAAATTACAAATCCAATACACAGAAAATTCAGTCAGTCTATGAGCAATGTGAGTAGTCAGGGAATCCTTTCTGGAGAGAGATTCTAGCAGTCAGTTTGAGAGCGAGAAATCAATTGGACAGCCAGGCAGTCAGGGAAAAAGTGAGGAGACAGTGATGAAGCAGTGGCCATCCGTTCTGGAGGCTTATCAACATATTGCTGCCAAGGCTCTGAGTCAATCCGTACTTCATCCCAATATTTATCGCCACATCGTGACATATTTATTTTCACACCATGTTCATGGGACGAATCATTGTGATCAGGTGCTTGGTTCTTTAAGTATCCTACTGCACACTGCTTGTTCCTTGTCTGACCTCAGATTCAAACATTACAGTAACAACAAATCTGCGAGACGAATACGGTGGACAGGAGCCTCCGACGGCACAGGCACAGTCGGCTGTTGCTCGCTGCATGAGCTGAGATATGGCCAACGGCTTTTACTGAGCACCAAACTTGCACTGATGAGCCGAAACATTATGACCACCTACTTGATAGCTTATTTGTGCGTCTTTGAAACGAAATACATCACTGATTTTGCATGTCAGGGATCTGACACTTGGTTGGTAGATTTGTTGAGGCATGTGATGTTAGATGTCTCCGTAGAGGTCATATAATTCTAGCAGATAACGGGTGGCTGCTTTGGGTATGCAGTGATGGCGCGCGTTAGCGATCCAGATGGGTTCCATAAGATTTACATCAGCCGAGTTTGGTTGCCAAGACACCAGCATGAGTTCACTATAATGCTCCTAAATTACTGTAGAACGGTTCTGGCTCCGTGACAAACATACTGCTGAAAGATGACTTCGCCGTTGGGGAAGACATCAAGCATGAAGGTGGTTCGCAGCTGTCACTGTGTCTTCCTCTTCCCCCAGTAGCTGCGTGGTTAGCGTGACAGGGTGTCAATCCTAAGGGCCCGGGTTCGATTCCGGGCTGGGTCAAAGATTTTCTCCACTAAGGTACTGGGTGTTGTGTTCCCCTAATCATCACCATTTCATCCTCATCGACGCGCAAGTTGCCAAAGTGGCGTCAAATCGAAAGACTTGCACACTGCGAATGGTCTACCTGATGGGAGGCCCTGGTCACAAGACGTTTACATTTACTGTGTCTTTGTTTATTATGGCAGGTCCCATGTAAGGTCAGGAAAATGTCTGCCGTAAAATAATACTACTCCCACAAGCATGCGTCTTTGGCACGCTTCACGTTGTGAAGACGACCATCGACCGAGTGCAACAAAAATGCGATTCACCCGAAGAGCCGAAACATTTCCATTGATCAATGGGCGAATACTGATGGTCCTCTGCCCACTGCAGTCATAATTGACGATGTCGTTGGGTCAACATGTGAAAACACAGGGATGGGCTGCTGCAGAGCTCAATGTTCAACAACGTATGATGAATTGTGAGAGATTGCAGGGCACTCGCACTTCTAATACGTTGTTATGCTGCGTAATGTTCTTAAGGAAGTTGATCATTATTACTTGGTTGCTACATCTGGATACGATTTGACTTCATATACCGTGATGAAATGGTGGGCAGTAGCTAATGTTCTTGGTTGCGTGCTGTAGTGAAGGAATAGTGGTAAGCGTTACGTGCATTTAGAGGAATAGGGGGCCTACTTAAACAACTACAGTAAAAGCGTACGGCGGCTGAGGGTCGAGAGGAACATTTTTTCTGTGGAACCAGGGTGAAAACATTTGCAGGCACGTCGGATGGCGCCAGTCAGTCGGAGGCCGCATTCAGGTAGGCTGACAAGTGCTGAGGAGTCGCCACTGCAATGGGCAGATCTTTGAAGACCGGCAATAAAGCAGAGGATGGGCCCTTGTTAGGCAGGAAGCCAATTAGACTACTGTGTGTTTCTGCGAATTTCTGTGCGACAGGTCACTGGCGTCCAGACGTCCAGACTATGCTACAAAACATATCTGCCCTTTAGGCCATTCTTTGGAAAGTTCGAAATGGACACAACAGGCAGATAACGATCTTTTTATGGAGGACTCTGGTTCCATCCAGGTCATGTTGTTAGCAAAAGACACGGGTTAAATGTGTGGGTAAGAGGCCATGAAGCTGAATTTTTTTCCTTTTCTTCCAATTAAATTTTAAAGTCGCTGGTTGGTCAAATCTGTGTATGCAGAGCAAGGGCCAGTCTCCCAGCTTTGAATGCGGCGCTCCAGCTCGTGATTGGCTTGTGCTAACGTGGGAGTAGCCTAACATGTAAATGTGGTATGCTACCGAGCTAGCGAGGAAAGCTAAGAGAAAGGGAGGATGTCACTCTTGTTCTGGCACTTCGCTAGTAAAGAACTGCAGGTATTAGAGCCTGTGCCAGTCACCATCTGAACCGTCAGAGGTATTGCTTCTAGCATCACACACACAACGAGTGATGCGTGGGTGTACTTACTTGTTTAAGTCAGCCATCTAAACATTTGACATATTCCGTCACGCATAGTCATGGAAAGGAGTCAAATTGTTTTGGCAGACCAGCAAACTAGTCCACCTGCACACTGGAATCCACTGGGGTTTCAGAGGCTCATAGGGAACTACCTGCGTTTCGAATTAGCTGAACACGAGATTGCGTACTTATATTTTTTTCAGGCACATGCCATTAATAAGAGATTGCTGCCGTCCATGACTCCAGTCGCCGAACGCATCGTGGTGTGCCACCCTGACCAGCAGGAGGGTAAAGTATTCGCTGCTGCGGCGTAGGGCTCCAATACATGCTTCTTAGCACCCTGTCATTTGGAAGCATATTTTTCTTTATGAAATAGTAGAGTATAGATGCTTGATTGTGGCGTAGTTTTTGTGCCATAACCCGGATTCATGTATATGAAGTCAGATAAAGCGATTAGTGCTCTGGTTAGTGTCGTGTGTAGATCCTCAAGTGATCACTTTGTCCACCGTAGACCCCATATTAGTGAAAGAATTTGTGAAATAAAAATGTTTGTGTGACGTTTCTTTAGACTTTTTTTGGTCTTGTCATGTTAAGAATGAATAAATCTATTGTTATTTGTATCACAACTCCTTCCTGTGTTCTGATTAACATTACCATTTCCATTTTTTTATGAAGGTTTGATTGCAAAATAAAGTAGGAAGCTTGCAACTATGTACTCCAAAACAACTGTGAGTGCACTAACATTGTGCTCTTTCGGCAGTTATGCACAGATCACCATTTTCTACTTTACAAAGCACGCAAGCCTCCGAAATATTACCTTTCCGATTTTTATCAAAGTCTTGATTGCAATTGAAAGTTGTAAGCTTGCAATTGGCAACCCTGCCAGGATCTAGATCTTTGGCACTTCTGTGACGATGTCATTTAGCATACTTGCCAAACAGGTCCACATAATGATAAAATAAAAACATGAAAAATGGAAAAATAGGGATGGTTCATTAGTATGTTGCAGATACTTAATTCTCTGATTGTGTTTGTATGTGTTTATTTCTTTTATTTATAGTGCATTTGTGTCAGTGACTTCTGTGTCACATGTCGACCATTTTCGCATCTTTGCTAAGGGCGTTGTCATATTATTTTTGTTGTGTTTACTGTTATATTTGTTTTGTATTTGGCTGTTTTTGATTCTGAATCTCTTGTACCATGGTCATAGTCTCGCACTGCACAGTGCTTTGTTAATTGTTTTGATGTCATTCTATAGTATTTCGTATATCGTGCGAGTTAGATAATATGGTTGTCCACCTGTTGCACTGATAGTTACAGTTTGTTGTGGATAGAGAATTTGAATTATAACGAGAGGCAGGGTGTGGAGACAGACTGGGAGCGGAAAAATAAAGCGTACGTCATGGAGGAAGAGCGCAATGAAATGGTGGAGGCAAAGTTTTAATTAGGAAAGCATTGCGGTTGAACGGTGTTAGCAACAACGATGTCGTGCAACAGGCAAATCAGGGAGACGAGAGCGATATGGCTTTTCTTGAGGGGACAGACAGCGTCAAGTCGCGTGTGATAGATGTGAGCGTACCACAGCCTATCGAAGCAGACGTGATTATTAGAAATCCAGACAGAGAAGACAGGGCGGTATCAGAATGCAATGATGCGGATACAATACCGCAGAAATCATGTATGAATTCGGTCGATAACTATATTGAGGAAAAGGAAGAGGACTTCATTCTGGTGGCATTTTTAATGGGAAGGGAGAAGAAACTCGATAGGCTAAAGGGAATGGAGGTTCGACTAAAACGAGTGGAGGAAAAGATTAATGGGCTAAAAGGAATGGAGGAGAAAATTAATGAGACTAGGGCGGACATAGAGAATATCAGTGCTCAGGTAATTTAGATGCGAGAGGAACACAAGTCATGGGCAAATAAACTCCAGGGAAACCTACGTAAAGTAAACAAAAAGGCAATGACAGGTTTAAAGATTCCACATGCTGCCAAGAAGACGTCTGAGAGCGCCAAGACAGTAGTAAGTTTCGCAAGACGAGAAGCAGCTGAAGCATCGAAAACGATTAAACGCATAGGATTGCAAGGACGAGAGGAAGTGATCAATTTGAACAAGAAGGTCGAAAGCGTGGAAAAGAGGCAAAATGACGCGGAGCAGCCCATCGACACGAAAACACGAGAAGCCACGAATCTTCATGTGACAGCGGCCATGGACGAATTAGAGACAGAGCTGCACAAATTAGGGACTGGTTCGGACGTGACAGCTGCAATCCCAGTGAGCGAGACCGAAGAGGTCTCGACTCTCCTTCCGTTCCAATCTCAACAGGAAGCAATCAACTCGTGTATGGAGAAGAAATTTCAAATGCGGCCAAGTGCGAACTCAACAGAACCAGAAACAAATTCGTACGGGACAGGATAACTGCATACCGGTAGCAGGGAGCAGAGGACATGGTGAGATGAACGACGCATTTTCTTGAAGCCGTGGAGGCAGCAAGAATGAAGGGACGTCGAACTAGGACGTCCAAAGGACTAATATTTTACGTAGGACGGAAGTTGTCGGCGAAACGCCATATGATTTTCGACCCTTCTTACATGTCCGGAAATTCTAAATTTTTCGAGATGAGGGTAACTTTACTTACCCACGCACTTGGATATCACAATTTGACCTCTCTTTACCTCCAAATTGGTCTTTAAAATAAAAATTAGACTTTAGTTGCAGACACTTGTAAGGGTCAGTTGCGGGAAAATGCCCAGAATATCAGCGACGTGTAGAATTAACCAGGAGTTCAAGGACAGTTTCCTAATATCCACCGGTCCAAGCAGACGCAAGAGCGTATAAAGTACGAGATGATTGTTGGAAAAGTTTTCGAGAGTTCAGGCTACAAAAGCCCAGTCAATTTCCTTGATGCAATGACTGACAAGAACCAGTATCTTGACATACCATACTCTACCAGTGAAATCATACGTCACTGTTACACCAAACTTCCGTCAGCATATCAAGTATTAGCTGGCAGGTGTAATGGGGAGCTCAGTACTTCCCGTAACACTCTCTACGAATTATAGTACGCATTCCGAGCAGAGGATATCAGAGAACACAGAGGAAAGTCTGACAGATACGTCACAGGCCCTATGTCGCGTCCACAACATAACCATTACAATAAAGGAATTGACATGTACGAAATGGAACGCCTTGCGGAAACCATTCACGGTGGAGAAATTTCTGGAGTAATGAAGTTGAACAACGTAGAGACTGGAATTGGAACCGCAATAATTTTGTACTACGCAACATAGGCTGGAATGGAAGGGGGACTGGTTCAAATGGCTCTGAGCACTATGGGACTTAACATCTGAGGTCATCAGTCCCCTAGAACTTAGAACTACTTGAACCTAACTAACCTAAGGACATCACACACATCCATGCCCGAGGCAGGATTCGAACCTGCGACCGTAGCGGTCGCGCGGTTCCAGACTGAAGCGCCTAAAACCGCTCGGCCACCCCGGCCGGCGGAGGGAGGAATGAAGGCTACGGACCACGAAACAATGGATGGCGAAACCATGGATCCAGTTTCAATGATAATGGAAGATGTGCGTGTATGAACAACGGAGGAAACGGAAGTGGAGGTCAAGTCGAGGAAATTGAGTTTCGGGGAGCGAACGCAGGACGAATGGCGCGAGGAAATGTCAACCAACGTCAATGACTAGTTAAATAGGCAGAAGAGGCACAAAATTCCGTCTGCAAATAAACTCAGACCTACCCTCACCAATCTTATTAGATACGACGATCTAGAAGAAACGTTGCTGGAAATATCCTATTCTGAACAAGCCACAGATAGTTTAATGGTCGGTGACGGCCGAACATGAGCATAGTAGCATAAGTTTTGTTGAGTTATAGTAGTTTTAAAAACAACCATTATTTCTTTAGATTTTTTTGTAATTCCACCATGGTAATTAGCATAGGTACTTCTTTCATTACGGCTAGTCGTAAGAGTGAGGCACTGTTAGAATTTTACTGCATATGTATTTCTTCGTACCGTGTATCAATTATACAGTGTGAAAAGGATTTAAACCGACAAACTCTGGGAGGTTGTAGGGGACATCAAAACAAGTATTTTTCCCTAATGTCATTTTTTCCTATGAGGAGTATTTAAACCGGTAGAGGAAGATTTCTCTGGAGGCAAATTAATTAAACCAACAAACACTTTTCCGTTTTTTTATGACCAAGAGACAACACATTAACACAACCCAATTTCAATTACAGTAGATTTTCAAAAATGCCTCCATTTACACGTAAACAAAGGTTACACCGTCGGATCATGTTCTGCCTGACACGGGCACAAGCCCCAGGACTATTCTGAATTGTTCCTGCTGCTCCTACTATCCGGGCAACCAGATCCTTTTCTGATGCAACAGGAGTTGCGTAAACAAGGTTGTGCATCTCTCCCAACAGAAAAAGTCCAGAGGGGACATATCTGGGGATCGAGCAGGCCATGGGACAGGACCACCTCTGCCAGTCCAAGTTTCTGGGAACCGTCGGTCCAGGAATCGACGCACACGACGACTCAAATGTGCCGGCGCCCTGCCATGGTGGAACCAAATGCGTTGTCTCGAAGGGAGCGGGGCGTCTTCCAGCAAGTCTGGCAATGCTCTGGCGAGAAAACTGTAATAGTGCCTGCCATTTAATGCCCTAGGTAGCAGATACGGCCCAATTAAACAGTCCCCAACAACACCGACCCCCACATTAACGAAGAACCGCACTTGATGAGTGCTAGTAACTGTGGCATGTGGGTTATCCTCACTCCAAACATGCGAATTGTGCATGTTGAAGACTGCATCACTCCCGAACACTGCTTCATGGGTAAACAACACAGAGTATGGAAATGTAGGATGGACTTCACACTGTTCCAGGTACCACTGCGAAAACTGTGCTCTGGGTGGATAATCAACCGGTTCTAGGTCGTGGACACGCTGTAAGTGAAATGGACGTAACAATTGCTCTCGAAGGACTGTTGTTACATTCGTCTGATTCGTCCCCATGTTACGTGCAATTGCACGAGTGCTGATTGAAGGATCCCGCTCCACATGCTGCAAGACAGCTTCCTCAAATTGCAGCGTTCCTGCCGTGCGACGGCTTCCCTGTCCAAGTAATCTGCTAAATGGCCCGGTCTTACGCAGACGATGGTAACACAGCAGCAAAGGTCGTATGATGAGGGACACGGCGATTAGGATATTGTTGTTGATAAACCCGCTGTGCAACTCGTCCGTTGTGGTGCGCTACGTAGTACTCACCAACCATATCAGTGTACTCACTCCAAGTATATCGCTCCATTAGTAAACAGAGACAATGCACTAATACACTGGCGGACAGCAGTTGCCTACAACTGAAGAGCGTAATACGCCCTCTAACAACTGAAGATCGTAATACGGCCTCTAACAACCGAAGAGTGCAATACGGCCTCCACCGATTTAAATAATCCTCATAGTAAAAAATGACATTAGGGAAAAATATTTGTTTTGAGGTCCCCTTCAACCTCCCAGAGTTTGTCGGTTTAAATACTTTTCTCCCTGTAGATGTATAGTTGGTCATCCCAGAGCTGACTAATTACAATTGTTGAGAGCAGAAATATGCCGATTTATTGACGGAAACTTCGTTGTTTATTTGAGTCCTATTTCGCGCAAGTTTATATGTTCTCATAGCAGTTTTGCAGTTAGCACAGAACAACAGGATCAGGTGTCACAACAAGGGTAGAATTTTATGTCTTCGAGTCCAAAACAAGTGCACGATTATTGGGGATGGAATTCCTCTCGTAACATCTTGGAGTAATGCTACAATCATATTTCTTCTGTATTGTGTGTGCATTGCAGTAAACGCCCTTGTACGATCCGGTATATAATTCGTGGTATAGTACGTGAGAGGTGCGTCGTTGAGATCAGTTTGCGAGACCCATGGAGGTATTTTACAGGGTGGTCGTGTATTGTCCATGCGAGAGGCGTGTTGACATTCTTGTGTGTTTCGCCGTGGCTTGTGATCATTGCCCAGTGCAATGTGTCTTCGCTGTGGGCTGATTATTGTCATCGCCAGTGGCGCGATGTATTTGTGCTGTGCTTTTTGTCTATGGATTTCGCCTTTCGTGCGATGTTTTGCGCGAATGGGATATTTTATTCGAGTGTGGTTACACAGATGAGCTATCGCGTCTTATGCGATTTTTGTTCACAGTGGTTATTCGCTTGTGGTTGTCGCATGTGGTTTCCCACACTACTGTGCAATTATATTCATGTGGGCTTTCGCGAGCGCCTGAGTGGTAGATCTTAGCGATAGTTTGTATTATATGGCGTGAGCACGGAATTTGCGAGTCACTTTAGAATGTTTTTGCAGAGTGAGCAAGGCACACCATCAATTTTTGAAAAAGAGAAGAACGGCATAATGTAGCTTTGCAGTCAAACGTCGATAATATCTTGTGTTTTTTTATGTTTGTTTCAGGAACTGGAGTGGAAAATTTGTACACCAACCTGAGAAATTTTTGTGTCAGTTCCAGCAAAAAAAAGATAATTTCGCAGCAGCTGTTTTGCCATATAGGAGAGAGAGCAGACTGGTGATATCGGGACTCATCGAAATTCACGCCATACACTAGCGTTAGTGCCACCATAACGACAAAAAGTAATGGAAATTCTAATATCTTCAGCAGTTTGTATATTTTTTTTAGTTGTTGGGTTGCATGAATAAGTAGTAGACTTGGATGGTATGAGAGTGACTAAAGTGAATGTTTAGTCTGAGTCGGCTTAGTACTTTGAGTTGCATGAAAGGTTGTGGGAAATTAACACTAAATTACAACACCTCACCACTACTTAAGGTTATAAAGATTTAGGCACAGCAAGTTAATCATTTAAAATTTTTGCTATAATAAAATCAAAGAATATTTATAAAATAGAATAAGATTTCATTTTTGTCAAAAGAGCTCTGTAAACCATTTGATTTTTTTTTTATCTTGGACTAATCATGTGAAGCAATTTTTTACAATTTCGTTATAATTTTCACTGTATTTATGCTGTAAACATATTTGTAAAAACACGGCACTAAGTCCCCGTGTAAGCACTGCGCAGACTATGTGAACTGAGTTGATGGCGACATATCAGGCAGTTGGAGAGGTCGCTGACACCGTAGGGATCGTAGCAGCTGGACAGATGGGGCGCCAAGCGTTCCGGACAGTCAAGGTCATCCACCAGCTCTGTGAGACAGAGGGGGCACAGCTCTCTCCAGGCAGCGGTGGCCCACAAAGCGACCGAAGGGCAGCTGGTCAACATGACAACATCAGGCAACGTGAATGGAGGCAGGTGTGGACGAGGCCCTTCACATCATGAGCTGTCAACAAACGGCTGGTGCCCTGGCGGCATGAGAGCACTTTCGCCGCCGCTTCGCACTCCAAGATGCTGAGGTACCTACCACTGAATGGAATAGCGAGCGCAGGCCACTGGGATGTGGCTGGGGAGTGCTGATTGGAGGTACTGATGTGGCTTGAGACATGGTCGACGGACACTGCGATGACGGGAGGTATTCACCTCAAACTTGTGTCCATATGCTGCCCGGGTCGTCCCATGAATGGCTTCGAGAGCGGCAATGCATTGCCAACTACCACGTCATCCAAGATGGTCAGTAATCGAGACGCCACTGACTGCTGCTGACACTCAAGGTCCTGCCGCACCAAGGGCGCTGCCTGCACTGTACATGCCGAGAAAAAAGGGGTATTCCATCTTGGCAAACTCATCCCACTTAGCTGCCACATCTAACCTGCTACATGACGTGTATTGCTGTGTTTCTTCATGTGACAATTGCAAATATAAAAAATCGGACTCCTAAAGACCTTTCAGAAGGGAGCTGTAGGAGGTATTTGTTGTTTTCAATTAAGTTTGTTTTATATGTGCCTTGCTGATTTCATTTTTACAAGATTACATGTATTTTCTGTGTTTCCCTATCAAGTTTTATTTTCTCTTAATGGATTCATGTGTTATTTTTCATTTTGTGTAAAGATTCACTTGTTTTACGTCACTTATATGTTGTTTTGTACGTTGACACATCTTTGTACTAAAGGAATAGACTGACTCATTTTAGAGAAATAACCTGAACAGATGATACATGCAAAATGAAAACTAAGAATATTTTATATTGGGTGAATGTGAGAACGTTTGTGATCGATCTTCTGTCAAGAAATGAATGTATCCATGTGTATAACTGAGCAGGGGTAGTAATTTTCCATGGGGCAGAGAATCCTCAAAACAACATTATTATATTCCGCTTAGGGAAATAACCTTCTCTGGCCCAATTTCAGGATGAATGAGTAGATAAATGTCTGCATGACCCTGTAACGGTTTAGTAATTATCATTTATGTCTGTGCCTACAAGAATATGACTCAGTGGTATGTCCATCACATTTTTAATTCTCACTCTAATTTTGTAGGCATGCAGAAAAGAGTGTATGGATGACCCCTGGTTGATTGTAGTAGAGACAGATTAAAAATTTGTGATGGGTTTCATGGTGAACAAAGATTGATTCATGAGATTGCAGGGCGCTCTCACTTCTAATACGGTGTTATGCTGCGTAATCTTCTTAGAGAAGTTGATCTCTATTACTTGGTTGCTATACCTGGTTATGATCTGACTTCACTCATATGATGAAATGGTGGGCAGTAGTTAACACTCTTGCTTGTGTGCTATAGAGAAGGAATAGCGGTAAGCTTTACCTGCATTCAAAGGAAGAGGGTGCTGATTTAAACGACTGCAGTGAAAGTGTACGATGGCTGAGGGCTGAGGGGAGCGTTTTTTCTGCGGAACCTGGGTGAAAACATTTGATGGCTGCTAAGTTTGGTGGCCTCATTGTGCAGATATGTTGGATGGCGCTGGTCGGTCGGCGGCCGCATCCAGGTAGGCTGACTAGCGCCGATGAGTCGCTTCTGCAATGGGCAGAGCATTGAAGACCGGCAATAAAATGGAGGATGGGCCCTTGTTAGGCAGGAAGCTGATGTGAGGACTGTGTGTTTCTGCAAATTTCTGTGGGACAGGTCAGTGGCGCCCAGATGTCCGGAATCTGGCTACAAAACATATTTGTGAAAGCACGAGACTTTTAGTGAGTTTATGGCCATTCTTTGGAAAGTTCAAAAAAGGGGCTCTGAGCACTATGGGACTCAACTGCTGTGGTCATAAGTCCCCTAGAACTTAGAACTACTTAAACCTAACTAACCTAAGGACATCACACACATCCATGCCCGAGGCAGGATTCGAACCTGCGACCGTAGTGGTCGTACGGTTCCAGACTGTAGCGCCTTTAACCGCTCGGCCACTCCGGCCGGCCTTGGAAAGTTCGAAATGGATGCAACAGAGGAGATAACGATCTTTTTATGGAGGTCTGTGATTCCATCCAGGTCACGCTCTAGAAAAGACATGGCGTATACGAGTAGGAAAGAGGCCGCAAAGATAAATCTTTTTTCTTTTTCTTCTAATTAACTTTCAAGTCTCTGCTTGGTCAAATATGTATATGCAGGCCAAGGGTCAGTCTCCCAGTTTCGAATGCGGCGCTCCAGCTCGTGATTGGCTTGTGGTACAGTGGGAGCCATCTAAGATGTAGATGTGTTATGCTACCGAGCTGGCGAGGTAAGGTGAGAGAAAGTGGAGAGGACGCTCTTGTACTGGCGCTTCTCCAGTAGAGTACTGCAGGTCTTTACCTAAATGGTGAGACTTGTGTCCTTTGTTAGTGTGCCACGTAGAGCCTATGCCAGTCATCCATATGAACCATCAGAGATACTGCTTCTAGCATCATGCACACAATGCAGTGATGCATGGGTGTACTTATTTGTTTGTGTCAGCCATCTAAACACTTGACATAATCAGTCACGCATAGTTGTGACACGGAGTCAAATTGGTTTGGCAGACCAGCAAATGGGTCCACCTGCACATTGTAATCCACCGGGGTTTCAGAGGCTCATAGTGAAGTACCTGCATTCCGATTTAGCCGAACGCGAGACTGCGTATTTTTTTTTCAGGCACTCACCATTAATAATAAATTGTTGCCGTCAATGACTCAGTTGCCGAACTCATCATGGTGTGCCGCCCTGACCAGCAGGAAGGTAAAGTATTCGCTGCTACGGCGTAGGGCTCCAACATATGCTTATCAGCGCCCTGTTCTTTGAAACCTTATATTTCTTTATGGAATAGTAGAGTATAAATGCTTGATTGTGGCGTAGTTTTTGTGCTATAATCCGGATTCACTTATGTGAAGTCAGATAAAGCGTTTAGTGTCCTGGCTAGTGTCGTGTGATGATCCCCAGGTGATCACCTTGTTCACCATATAACGCATATTAGTGAAAGCGTTTGTGAAATAAAAATGTTTGTGTGACGTTTATTTAACCATATCTTTGTCTGTGATGTTAAGATTGAATAAATATATTGTTATTTATATTACCACTCCTCCCAGTGTTCTGATTAACATTACCTTTGCAATATTTATTAAAGTCTTGATTGGAATTGAAAGTTGGAAGCTTGCAAATACATTTTCATCTTCCATCAGTAGCCTACTTCAGTGTCTCAAATCGCCCAGGAGTTTATTCTGTATCTACCGAGTTATGACGGGATGTATTGTCGAAATGGACAGCGACCTCAAAATGTGATCTATTGTTCATCCACGGTCATGCACTGTCCTGTAATGTAGGCATCCCTAAGGGTAATTTCCCACATCTCAAAAACTTCTCTGATGGTTTCCAGTTTATCGCTTGACCTGTGTTCACATCGGGCTGCTACATTGTCAAAGCCTCAGAATAGCATGGAATCGGTTGCGAGTCATAATTTCATTGAGCAGCTGTCTGCTATTCTCCGTACACCAAAGCTGGCTCATATCTTCATTTCCTGACTTGTAAACTGCAGTCAGGATCAGAACACCAAGAAACTTTTTCATTTCACGCATATCTATATCCACCCAGTTCTCATCAATGATACGACCCTCCTTGTTGGTCCACATACACACTTTGTCACTGAGGGGTGCACGAAAGAATAGAATAAAACAAGATTCTTCATTATCACTGTTCCTAATCGAATTATTTGTAGGTCCCTGATCTTTCAATACATCCTCTTTGCTCCACCTTCCAGAATTTCCAGTTTGATGAGCTGTAACGCATATTTCATTCCCATTACAAGAAAACTAAGTCACACTCAACAGAATTTTCACTAAATTGTTCTTCTCAATTTTCGTAAACGGATTCTTCTTGATCGTTATCTTCGGTAGTTCACAGTTTTCAGAGACATCTAACTCGTTATCATCATCACTGGAAGATTCACATTCACTAGGTGGATTTTTGGAAACAGAAGGCTGCTCCAACAATTCCCTTATCTCCTCATCCGATACTCCTCTTCTCCGTAATGTTTTCAGTTTCTAGAACAGACAACTGTTGTGAAATAGTGCACCAAAATAAACACGTGCTTATCACAAGGACTACTGAATACTGAAAGGATAACACTGCGAGTCAGAAATGGCAAATGACGTAACAGACGCTATGCCGACATTTGGTTGTTGAAAAATTGCTTGTAACCACAAGGACCGTACGGGAGCAAACGCGCGCCAACACAAAGCCACAGGTAAATTTCTATAAAGTTTTTCCAAAACTATGACTACTTAACATATTAGGAAAAGTCATAAAATTTTTATTAAAATACAATGTATACATCCTAACAGAGATGATATTAAACAAAACAGACGGGCCTCAGAGCCTCTCGGGTAGGTAAAGGCTTAAACAACACTCAAGCATGACACGCATACGACTGCTCATTGACTCAACCCACGACTGCACAGTGAGTAGCTTACAGCTGTTCCTCGACGCGACATCATAGTCCTGCCATTCGAGGACTCCCGCACTTCTTTTAGGATGGGTCAGTCAACTGTTCCACCATTATTCTGTACATCACAGAGCCTACACAGCATTTCGGTAAGTAATATTCACACTTGTCTTCATATCCATTCTCGGATCATTCCCGTTTCGCGCGTCGGGCGACTAGGTTGTGCTATTAGTTCCGCCTCTACCGTAGCGGTGCGTGTTTTCCTCGTGTCCGTTTAGTGTCGTGTTGGTCTCCGTGCGCGGAGCATCGCTGGTTGTCGGCTAGTGTTGGTGTTATGCGGCCCTTCCTGTCGCGGTGTCCTCTCGCGCCATGATGTCCACCATGGTTCCGACCAAAATTCCGCGTACAGGTACGGCCAGCTTCACCTGCGACAAATCCACGCGTCACGTCCAGCCCGGTTCTTTGGAGATACATGACTGGTTGGTCGATACAATCAAAGTGACTACTGATCCGGTGCATACTGCATATTTTGACAGCCAATTATATATGTTTTTTGTTAAGTTTCTTGACCCGCTCCAGGATGATAGGATACTTTCTCGTCACGGTTCTCAGGTACTCTTTACGCACCGTGATGGTTCCACTAGTATGGTTCTCTTGGCAAATGCAGAAGTGATATATACGAATGTCCGGGTGTTTAACCTTCCGCCCGAGGTAGTCGACTGTTTCCTGAGGCCCGTTTTGCTTCCTTATGAGGAAATACGTCACATTCGAAAGGAACCCTGGTCTGCTCAGCACCGCTTACAGGTCTATAGTGCTATTCGGTTGGTGGAAATAGTGGTCAAAAAACATATTCTTCTCATCTACAGAATGTGGTTATAGGGTCCATATTACGTACAGAGGCCAAGAAGGAACATGTTGTTATTGTAGTTGTAATTGTACTAATTGTCCACGGTGTGTGGTGGTATTAAAACCTACATACGAACAGCGTAAAAAATTGACTTTATCTGATCTTCTCCCGCAGGGATCTCAGACTGAATCGTTCCCTGTTACTAAGGGCCGCAGTGATCCGTTGCCCGACAACGCCCGTGATTTTCGCCCGCTGTCCTTGCGTCGGGATGTCGATGCCGTTAATTCTGATGTGCCCGCCACAACAAGCGTCGCCGAACACGTGATGATGCGGCAGATGAACCTTCCCTATTGGCTCGCCCTTCCGTTGGGCCTCCAGTAAAGTTTTTCTCAGTCTGAAATCGTGGATGAGGACGCCACAGGTACTTTCACGCCTGTGCAGAAGATCCCTGACACCTTATCTGGCGTCGTTCCTGCCGTTAAGGCCACCCCTTCGGAGACGCCCGTGAAAGAACCTGCTTCCGGTTCCCACGTGTCTTCTCCGGTACTCTCGGACACTTCTACTGTCGACTCTGTTTCCCACCCCCCTTCTGCGACTTCTGTCTCCCCCTCTTTGCTACGGCAAAGGAAGTAGTATCACTATCACAGTCGATTTTATAATTTGTTTACTTGCAAAACTGACTGAAACAATGTGAGACAACAGTTAATAACAAACAGCGCAAAGCGGGGTTTTGTGAGTAAAGTGGAACCAGACGTGGCAGCTTTTTTTATATTATTGTTGAATTTATCGACCTTTGGCTTATATAGTAGAGTGCCGGTTGAGCTGTTAACATACTCTTAGGATGCTCTAAGTCCAAACTCTGGTGACCTTCAAAGAAGGAAAGTTCCACAAAGATCACGCAAATTTTAAGTAAATGACAATATCGAACAAACAATAAAGTCTTATTGAACGGTAATTAATAGGAGTGGGCCAAACAAGCGTGAACATATGGATACCATCCCACACATAATATATTAATGAGAGGAGAAGTCATCAATCTATAACAGAAACAAGTGGTCATCTAACAAACAGGTTTATTACCATAAAGGTTAGACACATAAATTACCCACTGAGATAACCAAATGATCATGTAATATATGAAAAATGGATTATAGTGGTGTAATCTAGCCTTGGCGTAGGTGGATAAGCACGATCAAAGTATAATTATGAGAATAATTCGTGGATACGGCCAATGACTGTAAAAATGGTTAGTGGACTAAAGAATGAACACGGAAAAGTAAGTAGGAACACCAATAAGGTCGTCAAAGTGCGTGATGGTGACAATTAGCTGGCTGCAAAACTTTAAAACTGTACAATTAGCTCTCGATAGGAGTTAACTTACATGGTATCCCTACAAAATCAGTGGCTGCAATGCTGGCCTATTCTTATCCCACTTGTACGGCGTGTAGGTGGAAGTCGGAAGCAGTATCAGCTGAAGATCTGAGTCCTTCTTAAGCTCTGTATTCAGTACTGAAACGTAAACATCCTTCCTTACTACTGTAAGGCCCATCTCATTGACCTCCCAGAAACCGGTCCTTACTCTTGGGTCCCCCAATTCCACGTGTTCTCTATCTTAACGCTCTGAAACTTGGATGTTTTATGCCAGAGCTGGAATACTGCCGACTAATAGCAGCAGGCATTGAGTTTCGTCCAGTAGCAATTTTGTAAAAAGGTTATAGAAACTCCTACTCCTGCGGATTTTGTTGTAAGTAACTAGTAGTGATGTGGCATAAGGAGGAAGCTGGAAAATCTTTCCCATTCTATGGTACAACTTTGAACCTGACAAACAGAAAGACCTGCTTGTAAAAGTGTGTGCTCTACAGAAATAAGCACTGTGAACCAATGAGAAGGCCTGTTACAGAATTTTGAAATGAACATTCTTCAGCAACGTGGCTGCCAAGGAAAATGGTGCTTCTCATTTTGCAGCATCTGTGAAGGGTTATACCTGGCTTAGATTTTTATCACTTCTAAAAGGATTCTTTCCTGTGACTCGAACAATACTGTTTTTTGGCAGATAGCAGGTCCTCTTTACCGCTCGGAGTGGTAGGCGAAGCGAATTCTACTTTCGACTACCTGTGCTGAAGTCAACCTAGAGCCCTGAACACATTCATGGCTTCTCCTGGCCCTTATAAGTAAATTTATATGTAGGTCCAGTCAGCTTGGAATCTTTCAACTCTGATGAAAAATAACAAGGGCCTCACCATAATAAAATAAGGGAAGAGCAGAAGCAGTTAGCTGGGCACTTTCTGGTAGTACTGTATACTGTGTGCAGTTACGATGCAGCGTAAGAGATGGGCTACATTGATCAAAGGCGATGAGCATATAATATCATAACATATGCTGTGTGACAGTTTTGACGAAAATCTGTCACGTAATATCATACAGCATACTTATGTAAAATGTATAGCTATTGACAGGAAATTAGTATTAGAATATTTGTTTGTTTACATGCACACACATGTTGTAGACAGAGCATACATAGTTACAGACAGTAGTTGTAGAACACTTTTTGTGCAGTCCATTTTCACGATATGTTGGTCTCAATGCGGATACCTGCAGCACCAGTGAATTTATACGTCGTGTAGAAGAGGCTGTGATCCTATGTTGTTAATAAAGCTGCCTCGTAGGTTGTCGACCGTTGATCATACTGCACAAGTTCTTGTAAAAGGACTGTAGTGTTTTCATGTAGTCAGGAGACAATGTAGTCTGGTAACACAAAGAAAACATGATCTTTGTACTGTTTACGATGTCCTTACGACGTGCAGCCTGTAGACAGTCTGAGGGAATGCCATCTTGTAGGAGTGGACTCGACTGAAAGAGGCAGTCCAGGGAAAATATCGCTTGCTTAATAATGGTTTTTAAAACACGTTTGCACAAGAAGTAACTCACGCTTTTCCCATCAGCAGAAGTATATGGCGAATAAAAGAAAACTAACTAAATACACTCCTGGAAATTGAAATAAGAACACCGTGAATTCATTGTCCCAGGAAGGGGAAACTTTATTGACACATTCATGGGGTCAGATACATCACATGATCACACTGACAGAACCACAGGCACATAGACACAGGCAACAGAGCATACACAATGTCGGCACTAGTACAGTGTATATCCACCTTTCGCAGCAATGCAGGCTGCTATTCTCCCATGGAGACGATCGTAGAGATGCTGGATGTAGTCCTGTGGAACGGCTTGCCATGCCATTTCCACCTGGCGCCTCAGTTGGACCAGCGTTCGTGCTGGACGTGCAGACCGCGTGAGACGACGCTTCATCCAGTCCCAAACATGCTCAATGGGGGACAGATCCGGAGATCTTGCTGGCCAGGGTAGTTGACTTACACCTTCTAGAGCACGTTGGGTGGCACGGGATACATGCGGACGTGCATTGTCCTGTTGGAACAGCAAGTTCCCTTGCCGGTCTAGGAATGGTAGAACGATGGGTTCGATGACGGTTTGGATGTACCGTGCACTATTCAGTGTCCCCTCGACGATCACCAGTGGTGTACGGCCAGTGTAGGAGATCGCTCCCCACACCATGATGCCGGGTGTTGGCCCTGTGTGCCTCGGTCGTATGCAGTCCTGATTGTGGCGCTCACCTGCACGGCGCCAAACACGCATACGACCATCATTGGCACCAAGGCAGAAGCGACTCTCATCGCTGAAGACGACACGTCTCCATTCGTTCCTCCATTCACGCCTGTCGCGACACCACTGGAGGCGGGCTGCACGATGTTGGGGCGTGAGCGGAAGACGGCCTAACGGTGTGCGGGACCGTAGCTCAGCTTCATGGAGACGGTTGCGAATGGTCCTCGCCGATACCCCAGGAGCAACAGTGTCCCTAATTTGCTGGGAAGTGGCGGTGCGGTCCCCTACGGCACTGCGTAGGATCCTACGGTCTTGGCGTGCATCCGTGCGTCGCTGCGGTCCGGTCCCAGGTCGACGGGCACGTACACCTTCCGCCGACCACTGGCGACAACATCGATGTACTGTGGAGACCTCACGCCCCACGTGTTGAGCAATTCGGCGGTACGTCCACCCGGCATCCCGCATGCCCACTATACGCCCTCGCTCAAAGTCCGTCAACTGCATATACGGTTCACGTCCACGCTGTCGCGGCATGCTACCAGTGTTAAAGACTGCGATGGAGCTCCGTATGCCACGGCAAACTGGCTGACACTGTCGGCGGCGGTGCACAAATGCTGCGCAGCTAGCGCCATTCGACGGCCAACACCGCGGTTCCTGGTGTGTCCGCTGTGCCGTGCGTGTGATCATTGCTTGTACAGCCCTCTCGCAGTGTCCGGAGCAAGTATGGTGGGTCTGACACACCGGTGTCAATGTGTTCTTTTTTCCATTTCCAGGAGTGTAGTATGGAAAAGAAATTACGTCAGCAAACAGAGAACAATAATATGTTACAAGTAAGAACAAGCATATGCTACAGGTAAGAGTCCCAGCCCGAGCTCCGTGCTTCCGTTGATCAGTGCCCGCAAGAGTAGTGTGCCTCCCTGACCGTTCTTCTCTCCACCGGCACACAGCAGCAGCGCCGTGCCACATGTCCAGGCGCAGCAAGCGTATGTATACCGCTGCAGAATCTTTCTTGAGCACTAGTGCCTAGAATGTAATAATGTGATACTATACTATGCATTAAAGACCAACTGTGGTTTTTGTGGCCAACCTAGTAAGTAATACTATGTGTTAAGGCATTTTATATGATGTCCGCATAATGGGCTACACCCGAAACGCGACAGCAGATAAAATTTTTTAACAAAAAGTGACGTGTTGATTTTAGCGGCCTAGTGTATCAGTGATATAAGATGAGCTTAGAGTTTACTTAATGGTCGCAGTCCTACTGAGCGTCTTTACGCCGCAACTTAAGTTTCTTGATTTTCTCAGCGATATGTATTTAGGCAAACCCCAACTACACCCCATCCGTTTCTAGTAACTCTCGTGATGACAGTAGATCTATCAAAGTTACGATAACACCCACGATAAATAAGCCAGCGTAACATACAGTGTAATCCAATAAGAACAAATGCTCCATTGTACACAAAATGTTGTCATGGTGATCACATCACCATGGATAATGAAGATGCGAGATACGTTTAAGCGTTATGAAATAAACAGAACTTCCCACACCAAAAATATCCTACATACAAGTACACGGCTTCTGGAAATGGGCAAAGCCCGAAACTAGTCAGCCAATAAACGAACAACAGCTTTGTTGATAAACATTTAAAAACGTCTTTTCTTCAGTATTTGAGAGCTGCAAGACGCGACACTCAAGGTCAGCGCGCCCATATAAATTTAGGGATTTCACTCCTCCCCATTGGTTAGGTACCCATGAGGCGATAGCAAATAGTAATTTGCATCTGCTACAGATCGTAACAGATGTCTCTGCGATGTGAATGAGTCAATTTGTAATCTTAATACACGTTTTCAGCGAAAAATATGAAAATACGCTGACCATTTATGTGATTGTCTTTCATATTAATCATAAGTTGCCTACATTTTTTTATGTTCCTATGTTCAGTATCCCCTCTGCCCCCATTCTTTCTCTCTCCCTCTCTCTCTCTCTCTCTCTCTCTCTCTCTCACACACACACACACACACATACAGGGTGACAATTATTGAACTACACTATGTGATCAAAAGTATCCGGACACCTAGCTGAAAATGACTCACAAGTTCGTGGCGCCCTCTATCGGCAATGCTGGAATTCAATATGGTGTTGGCCCACCCTTAGCCTCGACGACAGTTTCCACTCTCGCAGGCATATGTTCAATCAGGTGCTGGAAGGTTTCTTGGAGAATGTCAGCCCATTCGTCACGGATTGCTGCATGAGGAGAGGTATCGATGTTGGTCGGTGAGGCCTGGCACGAAGTCGGCGTTCCAAAACCTACGAGGATTGGAACTTAAATAGTGGGAACTATTTTTTCACAACCGATACAAAAGAGTTATATGTTTGCACCTGTTACTCTCCTCCAAAGTAGTCACCAGCGTTGGTGTACAACCCGTTACCAGCGATGTGGAAGGCGCAGTGTACCGTTATCAGAGCCTGTTCTGTTGATGGTGCGAATGGAGCGGGCTAAAGTTATGGTGATTCTCGTGTACGAATGTGATGGTGTTATCCTAACGCATTACGTTCCTCCACGGCAGACCGTCAAGGCACAGTATTACTGTTCGTTTTTGGAGCATCACCTGCGACCAGCTTTGCGAAAGAAGCGGCGACACTTTCTGCGCAACCCACCCATCATTTTGCACGACAATTCGCGGTCGCATACAGCGCAAGCTGTGCCTGCTCTGTTCAGTCGATGGGACTAGGAAGTATTGTACCATCCCCCATACACTTAAGTCCTAGTGACTGCGATTTGATTCCGAAGATGAAGGAACCACTTCGTGGCATTCGCTTCAGAACTGTTCCAGAGATTCGACAGGCAGTATAGCGCTCCATTCGCACCATCAACAGAACAGACTCTGCTAACGGTATACTACGCCTTCCACATCGCTGGCAACGGGTTCTACACAACGATGGTGGCTACTTTGAAGGAGGGTAACAGGTGCAAACATGTAACTCTTTTGTATCGGTTGTGAATAAATAGTTGCCATTATTAAGTTCCAACCCTCGTACCAAATATGCTCTACAAGATTCAAATGGCTCTGAGCACTATGGGACTTAACAGCTATGGTCATCAGCCCCTAGAACTTGGAACTACTTAAACCTAACTAACCTAAGGACAGCACACAACACCCAGTCATCACGAGGCAGAGAATCTACAGGATTCAGGTCAGGACTGTGTGCAGGCCAGTCCATTACAAGGATGTTGTTGTCGTGTAATCACTCTGTCACAGGCCGTGTATTATGAACAGGTGATCGATCGTGTTGAAGGATGCAATCGCCATCCCCGAATTGCTCTTCAACAGTGGGAAGCAAGAAGGTGCTTAAAACATCAATGTAGGCCTGTGCTGTGATAGTGCCACGCAAAACAAAAAGGGGTGCAACCCCCTCCATGAAAAACACGACCGCACCATAACACCAACGCCTCCGAATTTTACTGTTGGCTCTACACACGTTGGCAGATGTTCACCGGGGATTCACCATACCCGCACCCCACCATCTCCACATTGTGTACCGTGATTCGTCACTCCACACAGCGTTTTTCCACTGTTCAATCGTACAATGTTTACGCTCTTTACAAAAAGCGAGGCGTCGTTTGGCATTTACCGGCGTGATGCGTGGCTTATGAGCAGCCGCTCGACCATGAAATCCAAGTTTTCTCACGTCCCGCCTAACTGTCATAGTACTTGCAGTGGATCCTGATGCACTTTGGAATTCCTGTGTGATGGTCTGGATAGATGTCTGCATATTACACATTACGACCCTCTTCAACTGTCGGCAGTCTCTGTCAGTCAACAGACGAGGTCAGCCTGTACGCTTTCTTGCTGTACGTGTCCCTTCACGTTTCCACTTCACTATCACATCGGAAACAATGGACCTAGGAATGTTTAGGAGTGTGGAAATCTCGTGTACAGACGTATGACACAGCTGACACCCAGTAACCTGAACACGTTCGAAACCCGTGAGTTCCGCGGGGCGTCCCATTCTGCTTTCTCACGATGGAGTACCTGGCGGTAGGTGGCAGCACAATGCACCTAATATGAAAAACGTATGTTTTTTGGGGGTGTCTAGGTACTTTTGATCACATAGTGTACATGAAATAAAATCGTCATAACTTCTGAACGGTTTGCGTTAGGGCGTTCAAACTGCACGGTTGACCGCAGGGGATGATGGGAAGTTGTATGCGCATCATGGTTTGGCTTAGCGACGAAGGCCACTTCCGTTTGGATGGATTCGTCAGTAAGCAAAATTGGCGCATTTGGGCGACTGAGGGTCCGCATTTCCTTCTAAAAGATGCTCTCTTCGAAGGAACCACACCGGCATTTGCCTTAAATGATTTATGGAAATCACGGAAATCCTAAATCGGGATGGTTTGAACCGTCGGCCTCCCGAACGCCAGTTGAGTGTGCTAACTACTGACCCACTCGGTACGTGATTCGAAGCCTGTTGAAAAAGGAGTGTGGTGATGTAACACTTGCTGGAGAAGCAACGATACTTTTCACTAAAGCTTTCCTTCTCCATCCTTCTGTAACCCGCGTTTGTGCTCCGTCTCTAATGATCTCGTTGTCAACGAAACGTTAAATAGTGATCTCCTCCTCATCCTTCTCATCGAATCGAGTAAAAAAATTGATCGTAACTGCAGTGACCGCTTCAGTATCCTGTGCATAAAAGAGATGGGAGAACTGACCATGAACAACAAAAAAGCAAGAAAACACTCGCTACTTGGCGTTCTATCACTTGTCTGCAACTGCACTTCGGTCTCTTGAATCGTATATGAAATATTCAGGGTGATTCAGCTGCCCCTACCGACTCGTTTTATACAGCCCATACTATTTCTGTATCAGGAGCGGTACCCAGACAGGCAACAGCCACGTGTTTGATATATCGGTGGTAGGCAATGAAAACCTCATTAACTCCACCTGTCCGCGAAAACTTCGTAATTCTAGTAAGAGTAACTCCATCATCAAAGATAGATTTGAAAGTGCACGGATTTCTCTAATCCGTCAATAACTGGCCTACTACTACATAGGAACTTTATATGTATCACTCTATATATTTCATAAGAAACCGTTTTTGTTTATGTAAAATTTAAGAAAATGGAGTTACGAGTTTTTCATTGCCTACCATCGATATGTTCTCTCAGAGCTTTGACCGCTGTTAGCAAGCGAAATCATCCTGTAAAAAATACAAGTTAGGATTGGCCATGAGCTACACGGTTTTTTTGGACCAATATATACCTTACTTCTGCCATTCTTATCCAAGTGTCTTCAGTCTTTCTTTGTGTAGTTAGCGGTGTAGTTAAACATATTTGGAACGTTTCTTTAAGTATATTCCTTTTATGGTACCCAATCTTTCGTAAATGCTACAGAAGTTATATATCAGTAATTTGTTACTTCTACAGTCCCATTTTGATATCTCCTGTTAATTTCATTGTTTCTGATGCTGAAACCACTTTTAAGGCAACATCTCTGAACTATTTACAAAATATTAAGTATTATAAACGAAATAAACCTGTAGGACTACACCGCTAATCACAAAAGAAAGATTGGAGACATTTTTGTAAATATGACAGAAGTAAGATGTATTTTGGTTCAAAAATACCGTGTAACTCATGACCAACCCCGACTTTTATTTTTTGCAGTATGATTCCATTTGCTAGCAGTCGCTCAAATCTCTAGAGAGGGAATTGATACCGATAACATGCCTGTCGCCATATGGATCCGTTCCTGACACAGACGTGGTGCAGGGTTGCAAATAAACGAATCGATAGGGGCACCTGAATCATCCTGTGTTTTGTTGTGTGTGACTGAAAGTGTAAACTCGTAAACATAACTTAACTACGAACTGAAAATAAGTCTCGAATATCTGTGCAGTCATAATCTTCTTCCCAAATTATATTATGATTTTTCAGTCCTTTCATGTTTTCTTTAAAAAATGTCTGAGTTCGTACTCTATTTAAGAACGTGCTAACGATTCCATTCGTGTAGATTTTGAGACTATCGTAATTACTGACCAAGAAGAAAATGACCTAACACTCATTGTAACATGCGGGCTTTCAAATAAGAATGATGAAATGAGGTGGTGCGGTGGCCCTAAACTACGTTCCCTCCGACTCAGTGTTGAAATATTCAAAGTTTTGTCTGGTTTCGTTGTCTAGTGGTTGGGGTACGTAGTTGCTGCATTACAAGCCAAATACTGCTGAGTCTACAGTATACAATATGAATATACACATGAATCGAATGATCAAAGATTCCTATCACTCGGCAATTGCGAAGGTAACATAGAAATTTAAAAATGAAAGATTGCAATTAAATGACATCTGCAGGTACTATCTTAACGACTTTAAATGATGAGTACGATAGTAGAAGTACTTTTGAGAATGCGGTATATTTCTGCAAAACGCTTATTGGTGTCGATGGTCCAGCAATTGAATAAAATATAAGTTGAATAACAGGGAAACAATAGATACCTACTTCACGTAGTTAGTTATGAGCAACAACATAGCTCGCGAGATATTCACTTCCAAACGCATACTACGTCTTCACTGCATAAACCACGGAAATCTTACATGTGCACAAGTTCGCACTACGAAATATTTCTATCACCCGCGGCCACGCGCAAACTGCTCCACATTCCAAGTCTACTCCGCGTCCAGCACCATACTGTCCAGCACCTCTCGTGTCCTGTGCGACTGTTCTCCAACTTCCATCCAGTCTCTCCATTCACGAGCGCTGTGATTGGCTGGAGCGCTCCCGCCCTGTCTTCAAGCCAACACACACTCACAATCATAATGAAACACATTCGAAATACTGGATTTAAATTTTAAATTAATTAAATATTCCTACGGCTGGACCATAAACACCCTCTAACACACATTATTAAATGCGTAAACAAATTAAATAAACATACATCAAAGGAATAGCAGCATAGGTAGGCCAGTAGCCTAATGTCTCAATGCTTTCTAAAACACAGTAAATATTTAACCAATTTCTTCATGAATTGTATATTTCGGATATAAACAAAGACATAGATGAATAAATATATTTATAAGCATGCTGCTACCGTTTCTTCGTGTAACTATGGAGTACTTATGGCCAGACGCGATCAATAGTAATCGGCCACTTTGCCCTCCAATACATCTCGTGGTCGTGCGGTAGCGATCTCGCTTCCCACGCCCGGGTTCCCGGGTTCGATTCCCGGCGGGGTCAGGGATTTTCTCTGCCTCGTGATGGCTGGGTGTTGTGTGCTGTCCTTAGGTTAGTTAGGTTTAAGTAGTTCTAAGTTCTAGGGGACTGCTGACCATAGATGTTAAGTCCCATAGTGCTCAGAGCCATTTTTGAACCTCCAATACCCCATGCACTATTAAAGTTACATGTCTGTAATTTATACCAATTTAGGTTTAACCAATAGCTTTCTAAAGACATGTCGATCTACGAAATCGGATCAACGGTTT
The DNA here is from genome assembly GCF_023864345.2 of Schistocerca serialis cubense. Lineage (NCBI taxonomy): Eukaryota > Metazoa > Arthropoda > Insecta > Orthoptera > Acrididae > Schistocerca > Schistocerca serialis. The sequence goes on from NC_064642.1 coordinate 338,996,552, forward strand.
AGACTTTGGAAATTTGTTTCTGGGTGTTATTTGAATAATTTACTGTCAGATACTAAACTTTAAATATATTGAAAATTTGGTCACACCATCAGAATCGTCGTGCAAATAATGGTAATGTACATGGTTCTTTTTGAGGTATAATGATTCATCAGGCTACTATTAATTTCTACATGAGCCGTGAAATGTCTGCCATGATGGTTTCTCAAAGTCCGCCATCTTTGGCACTCTTGGCATACAAGTCTCTTTCATCGACACAGCCTCACCAAGGAATTGCCAGCCACATGCTCGGCTGGACCATACGCTGGGGCTACCCCACTTGTCTGGCTAGCGTTCGGCACCACGTGTTTGCTGCCGGGCCCCGGATTGCCGAGCGGCCCATGCGGCTCCGAACTTACAATATTTCCAGGGTGCCACAACTCGCTCATTACAAACACAAGAAGCGGTCTTAATCCTATGAGATACAATGTTATTTGAAGTATTGCTTTACACTCGTAGGTATGATCAACAGCATTAAATAACAGTATTTTCACTTTGGTTTATTATTATGTTAATGAAATGCCAACATTTTCGCCACAGGACTGTAGCGATATAATGCCCAGTTTTGTTCCAAAATAGATTTCGTTGAACTGACCACTTTAAATTGATTTTGAATTGCTTTAACATGTTTCATAATTTTAAATCATACCAGGAAGTTCTGTAATGTTTAACACCGTCATAATCCACGTATGTACACGGGACTATCGCATGCAGGACGCTATGTGTCCTCAGTCGTAATGTTTTATACGGTGTCCCATTTATCTTGACAAAACCAAATTACTTTTTGTCTAGAAGCAAACTAAAAAAAAAAATGCCGTAAGTAAACGTTGTTTAGCTACTAGTGGGGGCATAAACCACTATGACTGCCTTCCCCGCAACTTCATTACGAAGATATGAGCATTTTTAAATAGCACCCCGTATTTTTTATTCGATAATCTTCTTTCGCTGCTCAAGACCAGTTCGAAAAAGTATCACAGTGTACCATTCACGTAAACGTGACGCTATTAAAAACATAACAAAGAAATGGGTGATTCTCCCGTACTAGTACAGAGTGCAGGTGCCAGGGGTAACGTAACTCGTCCACTTGCTGGAGATGACAGTATTCAAATAGAAACACGAGGAAAATATAGAATTAACATTCTCCATAGATGAGTAGCATTTCTACCCTCTCTTCGTTGGAGTATATTGTACTTACAAAGATCTTCAATTGAAGCCAGTCAACCTAATGACAGGTGTGCATTCTCCTAGTGTTTCCATTTCTTCACTACCAATTAAAGCGAGTAGAGTAGACGGTTTGCATTACTTCGAGTACATGCGGTATAGGCTACAGCAGGAGAGTCAATTTTTTGCTCCGTGTTCAGTATCGTCATGTATACAAGAGTAGTTCACTGTGATATGTTTTTGAACAGGCCTTGTGTAGGTGAAGTGCAATGCCGAATAAAAGGTATAGGGTGCTATTTAAAAACGAAGTACTGCTGTTCATATCTTCGTAACGAAGTTACAAGAAAGGCAGTCATGCTTGTTAGTGCTCCTCTGGTAGGTAAATAGTATTTGCTTGATACATTTATTTTTATGGAAGAGAAATACCGAGTATGGGGTCAGTGAAATTATTCCTTGGCGGCAAGTGTAAATTTGTGCCGGACCAGAACTCGAAGCCTGGATTTCCTGCTTTACGTGAGCGGTCGCCTTAACTGGTGCGGGAGAACGCTTTCCGTCCATCCCAAATTCCCAACCTGTTGCACACTGCTTCCTTGCCGCCCCTCCCTCTCCTCTGTTCGACTCCCAGTCCGGTACAAGTTTTCACTTGTCGCCGTAAAATTATTTCAATGAGCTCATGCGGCTGACGTTGGTATTTCTCTTCCATCATGCGTATATACAGCGGAGGAATCACCAATAAAGGTGCCTGTTCTTTCGGATAAGTCCAAAAGAAAAAATTGCACATCTACAACACGTAACTTTTTTTAAATTTTGCGTCTCGAAAGATTCTTTTTGATACACCTTGTATATCTATAACGTTCTACTTCTAGGAAAATTGTTTCTCACAAATATTTAATTAAATGAAAAATACTATTATGTGCATTTTCTTTCTCGATAAAAACGAACGATTTACTCGAGGCACCAGGACATTTATGTGAAAACTGGGACTGTCCCAGCAAAACCGGAACATCTGGTCAACCTATTGATACCAACCGAGGACCTACTTTATTGGTAAGTAGTGGTCCAAGGCCCAGAAAAACCAAACGACCAGAAGAGCAGTGTGCTGACCCTGTGCTCCTCCTTGTCACATGCAAATGAAAGTCACTGGCAAAGGTTAACACGGCGATCGAACGATCCTGACTGTCCCGCTTCTCATTCTGTTACGTCGTAATATCCAGAAAAGTAGCCACAGGAGCCAGGAAAGCCCTCTGACATTGAAGCTATCCCATATGGTCTTTCGATAGTATTCTGCAAGAACTGCATGAAGAAACAAGAGAAGGAAGGAATATGTCGTCGACGACGAGGTCATTAAAAACGAAGCACGAGCTATGATAGGAGTGAGTGGAGCAGGAAATCGGCTGTGTTCTTTCTAAAGGAACTGTGACGGGATTTGCTTTAAGCGATTGAGGGAAAAACCCAGAAAACGCGAATCTGCAGGGCTGGACGGGAAACTGAACCGCCATCCTGCGAAACGAGAGTTCAAAGACTTCAAAATGAGCCTTCTCGATCGGTGTTAGTTGTTTGTAGGAACTGTGAGCTTGTCGGAAACTTCCTGTCCACTGATAGTGCCCCGAGAAAGGACATGCCCATCACTGAAGTGATTCACAGATCAGGGTTATACAGACTGTCCATTTATCTTGACCACCCTCCACAATGTTTTTGTCCAGATGCGAAATAAAAAATTGTTTGAAAGAAATTTTTAGATACCAGGGGACATTAACCACTATAACTGCCGTCTTAGCTTTGTTCGTTACGAAGATACGAACAGCAGTATGGATTTCTTATATAGTTTCTTGTTCGATCATTCGCTCGTTCTCCACAAGACCAGTTCAGAAACGTATCACTGATTACTATTCACGTTAACATGGCGATATCAAAAACGTAACACAAAACTAACATTGACTCTACTGTACTAGCACAAACTGCGAATAGCCGGGATTAACGAAACTCGTCCACATGCTGTAGCTAACAGTAAAGAAACCGAAACACGAGGGATATGCACAGTGGTCATTCTGTCTCTTGTCTTCAGTTGAAGTCTTTTGTGAATACAATATATATCAAAGAAAAGTCATTTGGGGCGATCATGATACGTGGGACACACTGTACACAGAATGTAAACAGAGCGTACGGCCAACCTTTCAGGAAACATACCTCACACATAGAAAAATATAATGTGCCATACAGGCATGGGTCGGGAAACGCTTTATTTCCATGTTAGGGCTCCTTTTCTGTTACCGTTCGTGATCACATTAGTCATGAGAAACACAGATAGTACCAGCGTTACATCAAACTTTTTTTCCATGAAACTTTCAAAATATCCTCTTTGTTCGGTTGGTTACAATGTACAGTAAGTCGCAAAACGCCAGTGTTGGTTGTTCCAATGGAACGAAGAAATGTTGACATGTGACTCTCTTCATTGCTTGTGTTGACACGCGACTAACTTCATGGCTGCACTAGCATCAAGCGCGGAGCATCAATCGTTTAGTGTTCACGACAGACAGTGCAAAATAGTACGACAGATAGACCCGTTCCATGGTCTTCAAGCTCTCCGGACCTAAACCACTGGACTTTCATTTGTAGAGACATTTAAAAGCGCTTGTGTACGGAACCCCGGTAAAAGATGTAGACAGGCTAGGTACTCGTATTGTGGAAGGCTGTGAAACAGTACGTAATTCTCCAGGAATACATCAGCGCAACAGCGATTCAATGCTACTGCTGGTTGAGGCATGCATCCTTCCTCGCTAACAGAGGGCGTTTTGAATATTTGATTCAGGACAGTTTCATACTGCGCTTCTACGTTCTTTTGCAGTGCATTTCTCACAGGAGTTGTAGAAAAATGGAAATAAAGCATTTCCGGGCCCATGTCCATATACCTTTTTTTTCCTCTTGTGTGAGGAATGTTTCCTGAAAGTTTGGCAGTACCTTTTTGTTACACTCTGTATGTAGTGATTATTCTCACAAGCAGCCAAGATCTTTGTCGTCAACATGCAATGACGGCAAAAAAATCGCTACATCAAAAAATAATTTATGTAGAGTATTGAAATTTCGGGAATACATTTGTCTAGGGAACATGTTGTTGTAAGATCACAGGTTAGTGTAACTGCGAGAAAAGCTATTGCAAATATGAAATGCTGTTACATTAATAACAGGCGTAGCAGCCAGGCATGAAAAATTGCTTGCATTGTGTTGTACAGGTGCCGGATGTCATTTTGTGGGATGGACTTACATGCCTATTGCACTTGGTCGGTCTCTACAAAAACGGTTACTGTTGGTTGTGGATGAAACTGGAGTTGTCGTCCCATGAAGTCCCATATGCGCTCGATTGGAGACCGATCTGGTGGTCGAGCAGACCCAGGCAACGTGTCGACATTCTGTAGAGCATGTTGGGTTAGAGCAGCGGTATGTGGGCGAGCGTTGTATTGTTGGAAAAGACCCTTTGGAATGCTGTTCATGAATGACGGCACAACAGGTCGGATCATAAGACTGACGTACAAATATGCAGTCAGTGAGCCTGGCATAAACATGAGAGTGCTCCTGTTGTCATACCAAATCGTACTCCAGATCATAACGCCATTTGAAGATAGGTTCAGTGTGTCTAGCACGCAGACAGGTTGTTTGCAGGCCATCAGCTGGTTCCCTTCTAACCAACATACGGCCATCACTGCCACCGATGCAGAACCAGCTTTCATCAGATAATACAGACCACCATCCTGCCCACCAACCAACTCATGCTTGGCAATATTGAAATCGCAAACGGCGGTGGTATGGGGTCAGTTCTGAGCTGTCCTCGAAGTAATCGATTGTTAACAGTTCGTTGTGTCACTGTGGCCCCAGCTGCTGCTCAAATTGCTGCTGTAGATGCAGTACGATGCGCCAGAACCATACGCCGAACACGATGACCTTCCCTCTCGGCAGTGTCACGTGACCGTCCGTAGCCCGGTCTTCTTGTGACCGTACAATGTCAGTCCACCTCCGTCAGCAGTAATGTACAGTGGCTACATTCCTGCCAAGTCTTTCTGCAGTAACGGAGAAGGAACATCCAGCTTCTCGTAGTCCTATTACATGACCTCGTTCAAACGCAGTGAGGTACTGATAATGGCGTCTTTGTCGCCTTAAGGGGGGGACGTTGATGAAATTGACCAAAAATGTCAATTTTCTGTTTATTTTTATTTGTTAGTAAAACTCATGGACAATTAGTTCCCAAAGTTTGAATGTTGAAATCGCATCCGAAGTGCCTGAAAATTAATTAAAATTGTGACGCGGCCTCCTTGCCACGCCCACGTTTTGAAGCAGCACTTCAATACCAGCTCAGTGAACAACGATGCTGTGTATTACTTTCAATCAAACGTGTGCGGGATACGTCTAGAAGGCTGTGATACATACTCTTTGGTTTTATAGGTCATCTTTGACTCTGTTCCGTATCTTATAAACAATAACAAACTAGCTGCATCGTTTTTGACGAAGCTATTCTTTTTTTGTCTTGTGATACTGACGAAGATTTATACAAATGTTCGATTCTTTCTTCATTCAGTTATGCCACGATCAGAAAGAGTGTATAAAAGAACTGGATAATCTGCGTTTGAATAAGTTAGTGAATGGAAAATGTGAGAAACAACGACAAACCAGCGATGAGGCTACGTCCGAAGTAAGAACATCTGCTGAAAATGTGAACTCGTCTCCTAGCAGCTCCAAGCGAAAAATTAGTGAGGTGAATGGCGCAAACTACAGAGATGAATCTCTGTACACTGGATTTAGATTAACTGACCTTGAATTATTGACTGCAGCAGTGAAATTTTCTTGTGTTTGTAAGACGTGTGCTAGTGAAAACATTCAGATTATAGATGATGGTAAGGAAGTAGGATTGGCAGCCAATGTGCATATTATGTGCAAAAAATGCGATACTCATAGCTCATTCAAAACTTCTAAATGTAAAAACTGGTACTATGGAGCTAATATGAGGTTTACCTATGGATTGAGGTGCATTGGAGTTGGGAGAGAAGGGGGGAATTTATTGTGTGGAATAATGAATATGCCAGCGCCATGTCTGAGATTTACACAAATAAACTGTGTAGTGGAAAACATAATTTCTGATGTATGTGAGGACAGTATGATAGCAGCTACCGTAGAAGCTATTGCAGACGGTGACCCGTTATATGAGAACGATCTTGGTCGTGTTAGAACAGATCTTGTTGTGTCATGTAATGGTACATTCATAAAAAGAGGGCGTACGTCTTTATATGGTGTGTCAAGTGTCAGAAGTATTGCACAGGGAAGATATTAGATGTTCAAGTTATGAGCAAATTCTGCCACAACTGTGCACTTAGTGGAGAATGCAAAGAAGATGTAAAAGGACATAACTGTAGCAAGACATTTTCTGGTTCTAGTGGTGGAATGGAAGGAGCTGGTATGCAAATTATTTTTAAGAGATCTGTCAAGAAAAGTGGTGTCAGATATGTGAAATATCTTGGGGATGGTGTATCCAGTGCATTCAAGTCTGTGAATGAGAGCAAACCTTATGGAGAACTTTCAGATGAGAAACTTGAATGGATAGATCACATCTAGAAGAGAATGGGCTCAAGAGTGAGGAAACTTGTCAGTGACATGAAGGGCAAAAAGTTGGAAGATGGAAAGGGCGCTGGTGGACACAAAAAACTCACAAATAAGATGACAGACTCTCTTCATTTGTATTACGGCAAGGCTATCAGACAGAACCTATCCAGTGTAAATGACATGAAAAGTGCAGTATGGGCTACATATTTCCACATGTTGTCGACAGATGAACACCCTATTCCAAATCTGTGTCACATTGGCTGCTGTAAATATCTACAAGCTCAGAGGGATAACGACATCTACATTCACAAGGAAAGGCTTCCAAATTGTATCCTGGATCTTGTCAAGCCCACTTACAGGTTTCTGGCCTATCCTGCACTTCACAAAAAGTGTGTTCATGGGAAAATCCAAAATCCAAACGAGTCTCTGAATTCACTCATATGGAAACGATGCCCTAAAAACACATTTGCATCTGCTGCAGTTGTCATAATTGCAACTTATGATGCAGTTATCGTATTTAATGATGGGAACGTTGGGAGTACAAAGGTATTAGAAAGAATGGGCTTCAAGATAGGAAATTTTACTCAAGACATCCTGAGAAAAACAGATTTACAGCGCGTCTCTGCAGCTGAAAAGTCATATGAAGACCTGGTGAAGGAAAGAAGACAGATAACAAGAAACCAGAAGAGAAGCCTTGAAGAGAACGGCGGCCCAGAGTACAAATATGGTGCCTTCGGAAGAAGTGACATAAGGAAAAAAAATGGTTCAAATGGCTCTGAGCACTATGCGACTTAACTTCTGAGGTCATCAGTCGCCTATAACTTAGAACTACTTAAGCCTAACCAACCTAAGGACATCCCACACATCCATGCCCGAGGCATGATTCGAACCTGCGACCGTAGCGGTGGCTCGATTCCAGACTGCAGCGCCTAGAACCGCACGGCCACTCCGGCCGGCGACATAAGGAAAAATGATAGGTTGAACTTTAAATTGCGTTTCCTGAAAAGTTTGTTTTTTAAGGTTTTTGTACCTTTTCTTCAGATTCTATGAATGTTAGAGTTATGAAATTTTGTGCACATACTTCTTTAAAACTAATAAACATTGTCTCAAGAGCAAATTTTGAAATTCTGATTGCCAAGCTGAGATATGGGGCAAAACGCTTGGAATTTTGCATGAATTTAAAATTGTTCTTGTGGAATTATAATTAAAAAATTATGAAAATTTTCCTATTTGATCTGTTCCAAAAACGTCATGAGAGAAGCTAACAACATATAAAGAGATGAAATAGAGAGACTTTTGTAGAAATCTCTTGAATACTTGCAGAGAAAAAGGAACATACATTATTTTTTGAAAATGAAACTTCAAATTTCATTCAAAAAAAGTTTAATATATATAATCAAAGGATTTTATATGTAAATGTGTTACTTTCATGCAAAGCGTGGTACAAAATTTCATTGCCATATCTCCAAAACTGTGGATTTGGTCTATTTTTGAAATAGTGCGTGTTTTTCATCAACGTCCCCCCTTAAGGGCATTCTTGGCTAACATCAACTCACCACGTCCAGTCTCAAACGCCCGCAACCGTTACAACGTATATTTAAAGCAATCCTGATTTGCATCCACATCGTAGCGCCACTAGCGGCATTCTTACGTGACTGGCGCGAAATTCAGACAGACATCATCTATCAGATGTAGAAACACTCCTGCCAACTTTCCTTATCTCTCACAACTCGTTCGTGGTGTTAAGTTTCCTTCCACCAGTGTACATTGCGTTCTAGGTTATACGACTTTGTGATGCTTACCTACGAAAAGTAACTGTTCCTCGTTTCATGTATTTCGGTTCACCGTTTCATGTATTTCGATTTGTATTCGTAGCAGCAACAATTATTCACCACAGAGGGTACTTAACGAATGTGTAAAAGAAGGATAGATACACGCAATATTGAGAACTTTTAACGTTGCAGCACGTCAGCGATCGTGAATATCCGATAATACTATTCAAAATGACCTCTGTCGGTCATTAGATAACAAGGGCGATGAAGGCGACGTTGTACGTCCTTTCACGCAATTACATTAAGCCTGTCATACTAATTTGACCTCTTTTCTGGTCAATAGCGCTTAGAATTTGATATAGTAACTTTACACGCATATCCAAGCGTAGTCATCAAATACTATCACCGACCCCAACTAATTGAAAAATGGGTTATTCATTCTCTATGTTTTTAGCCTGCTTCTAGCTGATGGTATTTTGTCTGTCCTGCGTGCATGCGTTTTGACCATCCGTGGAATTTGCTATACCACTTATGTAGTTTCAACCTATCCACGTTCTGTAGTTCTATAAAATCGTCCTCGAGCTAGGACATTATACATACACACGTGCCGGCCGCGGTGGTCTAGCGGTTCTAGGCGCTCAGTCAGGAACCGCGCGACTGCTACGGTCGCAGGTTCGAATCCTGCCTCGGGCATGGATGTGTGTGATGTCCTTAGGTTAGTTAGGTTTAAGTAGTTCTAAGTTCTAGGGGACTTATGACCACAGATGTTGAGTCCCATAGTGCTCAGAGCCATTTGAACCATTTGAACATACACACGCATTAACTTCCTGCGCATTTGACCCGGCCATCGGATCACTTTCGCAACACATTTTGTGCCAATCACATGGAAGAAGACGATTTCTCAAGTTGCGCATGCGCGTTCCTTTCTGACATTCTCACAGCCTAGCTACCGGCGCAACCTCAGTTTACCTGAGAGCCCGCGGTCCACCGAAGGTTGGCTGGGGTGAGGAAGCACGCTTCTGACGTTTGAGCTAAGTACAGCTATTGACATGGTACACACGTACCGTTTATTTTACATTTTATGCGAGTCTTTTCCCCTTTTGGCCGTTCTGTATTAATGTTGGACCACGCCTCTTTAGACAGTTTGTAGTTTTAGTGTGTTCCGAAGAAGGCGTGGTTATCCGCGCCGAAACCTAGGCCAACATCCGGTTTCTATTTGCAGTCGAGGCGGATTCTTTATAATCATTACACGCAATATTAAACTTCCAGTCTTGGTAGAAAATGAAAACGACAACGTGATGCCAAATGGCACGTGACATTTCTCGTCTGGTCTAGGTAACATACATAGTACGCTAAGCTGACTTCATAGTTACTCCTATTCTATGAAGTGATTCCAAGACCATCTCTGCCTGATGAACACCAACCCCAAGGTACTAAATGGCTAAAATTACGTGCGGAAGCCACTTGTGCCGCACTTAATTTACATAAAAGTACTCCCAGGCTTGGAAACGGTTTATTACTTACAAGGGGAGGCCGCCAGTTGTGAAATTCAGATTCGATTCATACTGCGCATAATATAAGCTCATGGCCAGAGGTGTAATGTGGCAAAGCACCAAGATGCGCTTCTCAGCCGTTGTCGAGAAAACCGAGTTAAAAGAAACCGTTGCGGTGAAATACTCTCTACGACTAATAGCTTACTACAGCGTCGTGACGCAGCGGTAAGCGCTCGGGTTTGAAATCCGAAGGTCGCCGGATCGAATCTCGCGTCATGCAACTTTTTTTTTAGTATTTGTTTTTTGTAATTCAAATATATATATATATATATATATATATATATATATATATATGTGTGTGTGTGTGTGTGTGTGTGTGTGTGTGTAAAATTCCCGGCAATCAGTTGCAACAATTATGCATATAATAAGTTGTTGAAAGTCGTTTGTCGTGGAAAAACTGGCGACTTCGAACATCATTATGTTTTCCACAAAGAAAGTTGTATTTCACAAATGTTATTAATTGTCTTCATAATGTTTACCACGTATAGTTAACGGAAGACGTAGAAACGATATTCCGAAACGAATACGTATAGCGTAAGTAAAACGTTCGAATTAGAATAGAGACCCCACGAACACAAATTTGCTGTGGCAGGTATGAAATATAAACTCCGTTACTCGCTCGTTACACTTGATGGACAGATGTTGAATGGGCCGAAACGAGCCGCCGCATAACAGCGTAGTTGCATGCTAACTTCGAAAGAAGGCAGATGCGGTCCCTAGCGCAACTTATAACATCGTTGAAAATCAGTGCGGACGTGAGAGTTTTGGTACACCCTGTTAAACAAACGGAAAAATGGAGGCGGTACAATTGGAGAGCGATCCGCCTTCTCCAACATGCATAAGCAATTCATCAATAGTTTATATATATATATATATTTGAAAATTACAAAAAACTAATAATGAAAAAAAGTTGCATGGTGCGGAATTCGATCCGGCGACCTTCGGATTACGAACCCAAGCGCTTACCTTTTTTTTTTTTTTTTTTTTTTTTTTTTTTAAATCTCATTTTGTTCGGTTTTGTTCGTTGTGTCTGCTCAGGGCGGACGCCGTAAGACATCCATTTATGTTCGTTGTTGATCGATTGACTCAGTTTTTTTTATTACAGAGGGCACGTAGCCCTCTGACCGAACACGCTGAGCTACCGTGCCGGCTGTTACCTCTGCGCTACGATGCTGTAGGAAACTACTAATTGTAGAGAGTATTTCACCGCAACGGTTTCTTTTAACTGTCGATTTTCTCGACAACGGCTGAGAAGTGCATCTTGGTGCTTTGCCACATTACACCTCTGGCCATGAGCTTTTATTATGCGCAGTATGAATCGAATCTGAATTTCACAATTGGCGGCCTCCCCTTGTTAGTGATAAGTGGTTTTTATACGTGTATTGATCTGACAGATTTCATTACAACGAATTATACGTCGGCAGTGGATGCATTTCGCGGGCCTGTTGCAAGCTGAAACGCTCTTGTCCACCGCTAAAAGCGCGCGAACTTGCTCGCTTCACCGCACACGCAGTCGCCGTCTCGGCGAAGAGGTCCATTTGTTAGGCGTCCGCGGCTAGATAAAGTGGGCGCGGCCCTAGCAGCCGGCGCATTAAACCCGCGCACGCGATGTATGGCTACCGGGAACGCGCCCGCCTGTAAAACCGGGATTTACGGCTCTTGTTAATCTCGCTCCTCGTTTGCCGTCGCACTTGCGGTAACGCAGTTATTGCGAAGCGAGGAGCAGAACTATCCGGCGCGCGTCATACGGCTGGAGGTAGCGCGCTGTTTTATGGCGGTCGTTGGCCGCGCGAAATCGGCGGAGGCGGAGAGCGGCGCGCGCTTCGGCGCCGCTTATCTGGCGAGCCGCCCTCACCACGTGTCTGTGCCCAGCACTCCGCTTGCTCGGTCGGCTACCGCTGCCATTCATTACGTCGTATCGCCGGTGTCACTGGAGCGCTCCCTCAAGCACAAGGTGAAGCTGGGCCCGATTTCCAGTGCTCAGGACTACGAGCGCGGAACGTCAAAGATTCCCAAACTGCATATACGTACCGTACGTTAAAGACAACATAAGGTGGAGGTGGGTAAAGTCGCCATTGGGGGAAAAGTGGCTATTGCATAAAATTTGCCCTGAAGAGTGCCGCTGCCTGTCGAGAAGTGATCAAACTAGTTCTAATTTGCACTAGCATTATTGTAAGTGAGTTTCTCAGAGGTTGCTCCTTCCCTAGTGTTTACGAAAGACTTTTTTCATTTACGGTTGTCTGCTGGAAGGCTCAAAAATGGCTCTGAGCACTATGCGACTTAACTGCTGAGGTCATCAGTCGCCTAGAACTTAGAACTACTTCAACCTAACTAACCTAAGGATATCACACACATCCATGCCCGAGGCAGGATTCGAACCTGTGGCCGTTGCGGTCGCTCGGCTCCAGACTGTAGCGCCTAGAACCGCACGGCCACTCCGGCCGGCTCTGCTGGAAGGTAAGTCACTTATACACTCTAACACAAAGAAAATGACGCACCACGAAGGGATTACTTGAATGGGACGGAAATTGATAGATGTGATGTACATCTACATACAAACAAATTACTACAATTACAGGAAAACTACATTATGATCAAAGAGAGAGCCTGACAAACTGAGCAAGTCAATAACGCGTTGTTCCACATTTGGCCCTATGAAAGCAGTTATTCACCTGTGCATTGATTGATATCCTCCTGATGGATATCTTGGCAAATCCAGTCCAATTGGCGCGTTAGATCGTCATAATCCCCAGATTCTTGAGGGGCTCTGCCCATAACGCTCCAAGGGTTCTCAATTGGGAAGAGGCCCGGCGATCTTTATGGATAAGGTAGGGTTTGGCAAGCACGATGACAAGCAGTAGAAACTCTCGGCGTGTCTGGATGGACATTATCTTGCTGAAATGTAAGCCCAGGATGGCTTGCTATGTAGGGCAACAAAACGGGGTGGTGACAATTCTACTCCAGTCAATGAGATTCCGGACCGAAGACGTGTCTAGTGACCCCCCCCCCCCCCCCCCCAGACAATGGTGGGGTTCCAGCCTGACTGTCGCCCGACATTCGGCCCTGGTAGCAAGGAATGATGGTCTGGGGTGCCACTTCACTTCATAACAGGACGCCTTTGGTTGTCAGCCGTGTCACTCTTACATCATAGCGGTAAGTCGGCGATTTTCTACACCCCTTTTTGTTGCCCTCCTGGCAAGCCATCCTGGGCTTACATTTCAGCGAGATAATGCGCTCCCCCCCCTCCGCAGACACAGTGGGCCAGCACCCCGGATTTCTTCTCATCTGAGAACATTCGGACCATCATGGGCAGGGCACCCTAGCCACCCTAACTCACCAAGTGGATAGAATTTGGTACGATGTTCCTCAGGAAGACATCCAACAATTATGTCAATCAGTGTCAAGCCGAACAACTTCTTGCATAAGCGCCAGCGGTGGACCAACACGCTATTGACTTTCTCAGTTTGTGAAGCTCTCTCTCTTGAATAAATCACTCTTTTTTCTGTAATTGTAATCATTTGTTTGTCTGTACATGTGCAACACATTTACCGACTTCCGTCCCATTCGGATAATTCCTTCATAGGGCTTCGTTTATTTTTTATTACTTATTTTTTCGTGTCTGAGAGTGTATTATCCTACGTACTTTACTTGTGTTGAACAACATCTTTTGGCCTACAAAGGTAGTGCTTTGCAATTTCTTTCGATCTGATAGTTTCGTGTATAAACTACTAATGTCGACATGGCATCCGATAGAGAAAAGTGGTTACCCCACTAAGGGTCAAGTACTTCCATATACCACACGTAATACTATAGACAGACTTCTAAATCCTTTTTTACACAACGCTGTCCTCTTTTTGGCAATATGGAATGACTTAATTAAGTTCTTTAAAACTATATCTGTTCTGTTGTATTTGGCCTAATACAGAAACACGACTAAAACCAAACATGGACCATGTTGGGAAGCATAATGAGACTAACTATTTAAACAATGATATCTTCTTTTACAGCAGCAAAGTAATTTCATTTTCCACGTAATATGCGTAATAGAAGAGTTAAAAAAGAAACAGAGGTCCAGTATGAGGTAGATAGTTTACCGGAAGACTATAGAGAGTGTTCAATAAAGAACCAGAACGCCTTGGTTAGGTTTTAGAAATGGTAAAGCGATTTCTTGGATTTGCAGTGAACTCTTTGAGAAGAGAAGCATTCCAGTTGGCAGAGTGGAAACAAAATATCGTATTGTCAGAGATGCTAGGCAAAGGCAACATCCTAATATTAGTCTTAGGAAGCCTACCTCGATGGACAGAGGGCAAGCCTTTAACTAGGTCAACGTAAGCAAATCTTTTGATATTCTGAGACCAGAAAATAGGTTCCTCTAGCTCATCACATCTGTAATGTTGATGAAACCGTTGCCAGTTCTGTCCAAGAAAATTTGACCTGTTCTGTATTACTAATGGACTACTTGTACAAACTTTTAAACCACAGCACCAAATAAAAAACCAAATCGAAGCAAAGTGTTTCCACACAAAAGAAGACGCGAAACCGGTGGCGCTACTTCAACCGGAGGAGGGTTGCTGTCCACTTCCGGTGTATGTACGTCCGCATTGGCTCGTTACGTTGCTAAAAATTCACTGTTGTTTGCATTCTGCACGAAGATCGAGACTTTAATATTACAGTGTTTGTTCCGTTTTTACACATTTATTTACTAATAACACCAATGGTGAATAATAACGAAAGGCTTTAGAAAAAAAGGCACATATGTCCTATTCAATTCAAACTTTTACTTGTAAAAATTTAGCGTGTTGCCTTATAATATATAGATTCAAAATATGTAAGAGACAAGCTTCTATCATTAAGTACGGTTTGATGAAAATTCAGTTTCCCATCGAGTGGTCACGTTGCCTTGCCTCCCATATTAACGCTACTTTTCTTTCCTTTATTGTTATTTATGTGTAATTCTCTCGCCCGTCTGGGAGAAGTTGGGCTGATAGCAGCGGTAGATTGCCGCTTGTCAGCTATGAGCAGCAATAAAATACACATACAGTTTCTAAAAGCCTTAGATAAAATATGTTCATGTTTGAAAATTATTAAAACCAGGTCTTGCACCTTTAAAATTCCAAATATTATTGTCTTTTTCAAAATACGGTCAGTTACTGGAGATACAGAAACAATAATATGTGAAGAGGATTGTTGGAGGAAAAGTATTTTGGACAGGAGATGGAGGAGAGTATCCCGAATCAAGTTTTCGGAAAGGGAGGCAGGTGAATTCGGGAAGGGGGGAGGGGGCAACAAGAGTCCTGATTAAGATAAGATGGGTTTTCTAAGTATTAAAGTTGGAAGAATGGCTAGATCTCTTGGCTGATGGCATGCTGTGTGACTAGGACCTCCCGTCGGGTAGACAGTTCGAGGTGCGCAAGTCTTTCGATTTGACGCCACTTCGGCGACTTGCGAGTCGATGGGGATGAAATGATGATGATTAGGACAACACAACACCCAGTCCCTGAGCGGAGGAAATCTCCGACCCAGGCGGGAATCGAACCCGGGCCCGTAGGATTGCGATTCTGTCGCACTGACCACTCAGCATGTCAGCACGGGACTGTTCAAGGTGGTGGAGGCTCTGCAATGGTGTGGTGCGTGTGCAGTTCGAGTGATGTGGGACCCCTGATATACCTAGATACGACTCTGACAGATGACACGTACGTAGGCATCCTGTCTGATCACCTGCATCCATTCATGTCCATTGTGTATTCCGACGGACTTGGGCAATTCCAGCAGGACAATGCGGCATCCCACACGTCCAGGATTGCTACAGAGTGACTCCAGGAAAATTCTTTTGAGTTTAAACACTTCCGCTGGTCACCAAACTCCCCAGACATGAAAATTAGTGAGCATATCTGTGATGCCTTGCAACGTGCTGTTGAGAAGAGATCTCCATCCCCTCGTACTCTTACGGATTTATGGACAGCCCTACATGATTCAGGGTGTCAGTTCGCTCCAGCACTACCTCAGACATTAGTCGAATCCACGCTACTTCGTGTTGCGGCATTTCTGCGTGATCGTGGGGGTCCTACGGCTTATAAGGCAGGTGTATCAGTTTCTCTGACTCTCAGTCGCAAAACGTGCCGGTGCGCCACCACGCATCTACCAAATTGCACAACCATAGATCATGGGTGAAATTTAGCCCAGTTAGATGTAGACTAAACCGAAAAGTTTGCATTTCAAATACATTTGTACTAACTAGGGAGATATTCCATACTGAAGTAACAATGGCCCATAACCATGGAATTCCAAGTATCTGTTTACTGAAACCATTTTTGCTTCTGTTACCGTATACTTTCACACATGTCAGTTTCCGCGGTTATTTATGACACGCCTTGTAGATTCAAACTTTTAGTAACTTTAGACATTGTCTGACAACAGCTACTCGAAGATATAATGCTACTGGGATGTTTTAGAACCCAGAGGTAATTGGCATTTTCACTTCCAGGGGAGTACTGATGGCGAAGTAGCTGGCGAAATAGTTTTGGCATTTCACGACAAATGATTCAGGGTACACTTGCTACTGTTCAGTATCCGTTACATTTTTTGGCTTTCTTCGAATGGCACTGAACTGATACGCCAGGCTGTGTGGCAGTGAGGTCGATTTGTGAAGCTCATAATTTCTTTCTAGTGTATGTTGAAAGTATCATAGATAAAATTGTTGCCGGCTGATTGGCCGAGCGGTTCTAGGCGCTACGGTCGCAGGTTCGAATCCTGCGTCGGGCATGGATGTGTGTGATGTCCTTAGGTTAGTTAGGTTTAAGTAGTTCTAAGTTCCAGGGCACTGATGACCTCAGCCGTTAAGTTCCATAGCGCTCAGAGCCATTTTTTTTATAAAATTGTTCCAAAATAATTATTCAACAAACCTGCATCTGACTGCGTCTACGAACTTGTTTCGTGCACTCCTCCATTTTGCCAGTACTGAAACATGTATTTGACTCAGCAATCAAGTTTAAGAGAATAATGCCATTTGTGCAATGGCATTAAGATGGTACTGAAAAATTAACTTTTGGACCTGATGCTTATTTAATGAAATTATATCTTGGCTTGAATAATGCCAGTTGTGCAATGGTATAAAATTAGTTACTTGAAATAACTTTGCTCTGATAACTTTAATTGTACCAAAATCGATTTCAAACCATGAACTGCACATATATATTGCATAGAGGCCCCATTTTCTTCACGTTCTTTCATTGGTGGGTAACTTTATTTTACTATTCATTTTCATATTCAGTACAAGCAAAGGCTGAGGATTATGATTCAAGCTGTTAGATTTAAACACAAAGTTGATCTCGATATACACTCCTGGAAATTGAAATAAGAACACCGTGAATTCATTGTCCCAGGAAGGGGAAACTTTATTGACACATTCCTGGGGTCAGATACATCACATGATCACACTGACAGAACCACAGGCACATAGACACAGGCAACAGAGCATGCACAATGTCGGCACTAGTACAGTGTATATCCACCTTTCGCAGCAATGCAGGCTGCTATTCTCCCATGGAGACGATCGTAGAGATGCTGGATGTAGTCCTGTGGAACGGCTTGCCATGCCATTTCCACCTGGCGCCTCAGTTGGACCAGCGTTCGTGCTGGACGTGCAGACCGCGTGAGACGACGCTTCATCCAGTCCCAAACATGCTCAATGGGGGGCAGATCCGGAGATCTTGCTGGCCAGGGTAGTTGACTTACACCTTCTAGAGCACGTTGGGTGGCACGAGATACATGCGGACGTGCATTGTCCTGTTGGAACAGCAAGTTCCCTTGCCGGTCTAGGAATGGTAGAACGATGGGTTCGATGACGGTTTGGATGTACCGTGCACTATTCAGTGTCCCCTCGACGATCACCAGTGGTGTACGGCCAGTGTAGGAGATCGCTCCCCACACCATGATGCCGGGTGTTGGCCCTGTGTGCCTCGGTCGTATGCAGTCCTGATTGTGGCGCCCACCTGCACGGCGCCAAACACGCATACGACCATCATTGGCACCAAGGGAGAAGCGACTCTCATCGCTGAAGACGACACGTCTCCATTCGTCCCTCCATTCACGCCTGTCGCGACACCACTGGAGGCGGGCTGCACGATGTTGGGGCGTGAGCGGAAGACGGCCTAACGGTGTGCGGGACCGTAGCCCAGCTTCATGGAGACGGTTGCGAATGGTCCTCGCCGATACCCCAGGAGCAACAGTGTCCCTAATTTGCTGGGAAGTGGCGGTGCGGTCCCCTACGGCACTGCGTAGGATCCTACGGTCTTGGCGTGCATCCGTGCGTCGCTGCGGTCCGGTCCCAGGTCGACGGGCACGTGCACCTTCCGCCGACCACTGGCGACAACATTGATGTACTGTGGAGACCTCACGCCCCACGTGTTGAGCAATTCGGCGGTACGTCCACCCGGCCTCCCGCATGCCCACTATACGCCCTCGCTCAAAGTCCGTCAACTGCACATACGGTTCACGTCCACGCTGTCGCGGCATGCTACCAGTGTTAAAGACTGCGATGGAGCTCCGTATGCCACGGCAAACTGGCTGACACTGACGGCGGCGGTGCACAAATGCTGCGCAGCTAGCGCCATTCGACGGCCAACACCGCGGTTCCTGGTGTGTCCACTGTGCCGTGCGTGTGATCATTGCTTGTACAGCCCTCTCGCAGTGTCCGGAGCAAGTATGGTGGGTCTGACACACCGGTGTCAATGTGTTCTGTTTTCCATTTCCAGGAGTGTATATATATCGTTAAAAATTTAAGTCATATACAAAAACTACCATTTCCAACATTTTTGTAGCACGAATCACTCTTACAAAAAATTTTACAAAACGCTTACTGCGTCAAACTTTGGACATACAAATCCTAACTCTGAACATTATCTAACAAAACCCATTTTGAAATCATTATATAGCTTCTCCCACTAACGTGCTAAAGTTTGCTCAGTGTGCAACCAAAAAAAAAAAAAAAAGAATGCGTAGCTCGAATCCTACCTTAAAGCTGTCACCACACGTCTGCTTCCTCTGGGCACCTAACTGTGACTCCCGAGTTTTTTACTGCGCGCGCCTGGCTCTCTTAATCATCAGAGATCCTCCTACTCAAAGATATTATACTCATTCCACCTTGCTGTTGGCAACTATCGACTTAATTTTCTGGATCTACCCTGATCAGACCTTAGCATATAACTTTCAATGTGTAGAGTTGTCGTCCGATGAAGTCCAATATGTATTCGATTGGAGACAGATCTGATGAACGAGCAGGACAAAGCAACGTGTCGACACTCTGTACAGCGTATTGGGCTATATCAGCGTTATGTGACCGAGCATTATCCTGTTGGAAAACGCCCCCTGGAACGCTGTTCATGAATGGCAGTACAACAGGTTGAAGCACCAGACAGAAGTACAGACCTGTAGTCAAGGTGTGAAAGTGCTCCCGCCGTCATACGAAGTCGCAGTCCAGACCGCAGCTCCAGGTGTAGGTCCAGTGTGCCTAGCCGACAGACAGGTTGGTTGAAGGCGTTCAACTAGCCTCCTTCTAACCAACACACGGCCTTCACTGGTGCCGAGGCAGATCCAGCTTTCACCAGAAAACACAACAGACCTCTACTTCGACCTCCCGTAAGCTCTCCCTTCACATCACTGAAGTGGCAAATGGTGGTGGTCTGGGGTCCGTGGAATGTATAATATAGGGCGTATGGCTCAGAGCTGTCCTTGAAGTCACTGTGGTGCCAACTGCAACTTAATTGCTGCTGCCGACGCAGTACGATGTGCCGCAGCCATACGCCGATAACGATGGTCTTCCCTCTCGTTAGTGCCACGTGGCCGTCTGGAGGCCGGTCTTCTTTCGACCTTACCTTCCCATGACCACCCCTTCCAGCAATCATCTACAGCGTCTATATTCTGCCAATTATTTCTGTAATATTCTCGTAAGCCTATTACATGACATCGTTCAAACTTTATGAAGATTGTATCTGTTCTTTCGGACATGTCCAAAAGAACAGATACCATCTTCATATAGTTAAGGCTAACCGGTCATGGACCTTCTTCGTCTGTGCTGGATGCACACGAATTGCCTGAACTCTTACGGGACTCGGTAAAATTGTCTGACGCGAATAATGAGTGTAATATGCAGGGGAACTACGAATGTAGTGTGTGGACATTAAGTTGGGAATGTGGGTCTCACGGGGAGCGTGCAAGGGATAAATCCGTGCAGTCGCACAATCCTCTCCCTCGGTGGCTCTGATGGATAGAGCGTCTACCACATAAGCAGGTGATCCCGGGTTCGAGTCCCGGTCGTGGCACACATTTTCAACTGCCCCCGTTGATGTATATCAACGCCTGTCGACAGCTTAGGGTCTTGATCTAATTATCATTTCGTTCAAACGTAGTGAACTGTTGATAATGGCGTCTTCATCTTAAACACATTCTTGACTAACTTCGACTCACTGTGTTCAGTCTCAAAGGTAACTAACGCTGACTACCGTTAAGCGCGTATTTACAGCAAACCTGATTTGCATAGAGCCACTCTTATGCGACTGGCACGAAATCTGAATAGATGTAGTCTTTCAGATGTATAGACACGCCTACCAATCTTCGTTGATCTCGCACAACTCATTCCTAGTGTTGGGATATTTTTCCCTCGATGTATATAGATGCAAAGAATTGAAATGATGCTGGAAATGCTAGATCGAGCCAAATGTCTCCTTCGAAACCGAGGAATTGTAGGAATTTGAGGTTGTACTGCCGCGTAACATTCACCTTTCGTTATTTAGCACACATTCCACGTATCTTGCGATTGCTATTTTCCGTGGCTCTTCTCGTAAGTAGTCTGAATACGGCAATTTGAAGTGAAGAACGTTCCCAGTAAATGCAGCTTACCTCTCTAAGATGTGAACATGCTCATTATTGCGGATGCCAGTGTGGGAATGCACCCACAGCAGATTGACCGTCTGCCCTCTCCGTTTACAGCGATCATATTCCAGTACCAAATCCAAAATATAGTGCTTGGTTGTTTCATTCCATCTCCCGTCTTGAATATTTTCAAGAACACTGTCAGTTGGACACGATTAATATCTTTAAGAATGAAGTTCAACATAAACTGATTGCTTCCAAAATTGCCACAGTCTCCGTCACAAAGACTGAAACACCTTAGGTGGTTTAAAGGCTTTGGTGACTTGGATCTGAAGCCATAGAAAAAGCACACCAATGTACATCTCTTGTGGAATTTTGGAACCATCGGTATATATAAAAACGGAAACACGCTACTCAGCTTCAACGAGACTTCTTATTATATCCTCCTGCAGCCTCCTATCATGTTTTACTATGCTTCCCAGGAAGGAGAAGTGCTTCACTTCGTCTACTACATGGTCCCCTATTTTTTATGCGAAGTTTATCGCTAATTTCATTTCTGCTACTCCCCATCACTTTCATCTTTCTTTGGTTCGCTCTCAGTCCGTATTCTGTGCTGTTTAGACTGTTAACTGCACTCTGCAGATCCTGTGATCCTTCCTCACTTTAACTGAGTATATCAATGACTTCAGCTAATCTTATCATTTACATCCTGTTACCCTGTATTTTAATCCCACTTCGGAACATTTTTTTTTTATTTTCTTCATTTCTTTTAAGATGTGCAGATTTAACAGTAGGGGTCAAAAACTGCACCTTGTCCTACGCCCTTTTCCCTCCGAGTACTTCACTTTTGCTCTTTATTCTTATGCTTCCCTCTTCTTTTTGGTCTATATTCTATACTTACCTACCCTTCGTTATAACGTACATCTCTTTTTATGAGCTTTTCAAATATTTTGCAATATTTTACGTTGTTGAACACTTTTGTATTCAATAAATGTTATAAATCTGTCTTGGTTTTTCTTAAGTCTTGTCTCATTAAGAAGCCCAACGCTAAAACTGCCTCTGGTACCTTTACGTTACGTAAACACAAGCTGATCATCATAAGAGTTTTCTTTTCCCTTATTTTGTACTATATTTAACCAGCAACGTATTCATGAGCTGTTAAGCTCCTTATGCGATAGTTCTAGCGTTTATCTGCCCAGCTGTAATGGCAGAGAAACTGGGAGAATTTCTTGTAGGGATTGCGACTTTTGTAAACCATGTCTACACACCATTTCCAAACAAATGAAGACCACCATAAGCAGCAGTCTTGTTTAGTATGCAGTGTCTTGAAAAAGCTTGCTACGTTGTTTGAGCAGGTCAGAAGGCCACACAGTTCGAGTGACTGGCGACGATACGCGGAACAGAAGATACTGCGCGGCTACGGAACAGCCGCGCGAATCCACACCCCCACAATCTCTCGCGGAAATCAGCACGGCCAATGGCTAACCGCGGGCCTGCAGATCGCGTTAGCTTTTTTACTAAATTATCGCCTCGGCAGGCGGCGAGACGGTACTTTATCTCTGCCGGTGTACCACCCACTGGTACGACCACCTCATTTGCGGTTCCGAGCTATTCGCTACGTAAAACTGCGCCCATTTACCCGTCGTCAGTCTCTGCGTTTAGCGGCAATAATAGTGCATTAAGGAGGAGGTGTTCTTTACTGGGACCAGGGACAAGCCAAGATATTTACCGGAAAATTTTTAAGTAGGTGTTTTGACCATTACCGGATCTCTTACTTCACGCTTTCCGCCGTTATTTGTATTAACTCAATTGTACCCACCTGCTAGAGAATCGGTAATTTTCTCCCAAAACACCAGTTGTACGAGAGGCAAACTTCGATTTTTTAGCGTCCAAATCGTTTCTGCACGTCGTCTGTACTTACCTCCTTCGAACTAGATAACAGTGTGAACAGGACATAAATCGTCGAACGACTGTGATCATCTTTACTAGGGGGAAGCTTAACAGGCCGCGTGAAAGCAACTCACTTTTTCCCACCTGTCTCTTGCCGGTTTTAGGCAGACTGACTCACAAGCAGATTCCCTCAGAACAGCCGAAAGACCTATATTAGCAGAGGAACCATTAGAAAGGGATATTTTATCGTTAGTGTTTGTCTCTCCCCCCCCCCTCCCCCCCAGTCCATTGTTCAGTGTACATTGGAGGTCACTACAAGTGAATGTGCAGAACAGATTAAAATTCTGTGCCAGAAACGACTTGCGTCTAGGCATTCACCATTCCCTGAAAATAAGAAGGCGTACTGTAAAGCGCCGAATTTTTTAAATAAAACTTTCTACCTCTTTATTATTCTTGTCTACCAATTTGCAGTCCTCTGCTACCAGAGGGCACCAAATCACTGCGCGTATCATGGAAGTTTGTACCGTAATTATGTTGGTGCGTCATTAACAGCATGCTGTAATCGAGTTTCGAAATCGAAGAGTTCGTCTACATATGGAGCACCCTGTCCTTCAGCATGATAGTGCCAGACTACACACGAGCGCTGCGGCTTCTGCAACAATCCGACGCCTTGGATACACTGTCATCGATCATACATGACGCAAATGAACAACAGGGGTGAGGCTCCTGGAATCACAAAGCACGAAGTAGTTCAGTTTAATGACAAAAACGTCGTGGTGCACTTTGCATTACAACGTGGTATTAACGTTAGTCAGTAAGCCATACACATTCTTCCATTTAATTCGAAATTCTAATAACTTTGATCACAGCTTATTTTCAGTACAGGAAAAAACCTCTCCTTCAGATGAAGAACGGTATGATTACATGATGGCTATCGGGAGTGTCTAATGTTAATGGGATATGTCGGTTACAATGTCGTACTTGTGCAAGCTTGTTTTTACTAGAGAAAAAAATTTGCCAGGTGCAAATAGGAGTCACTTTCCGGGGGTTCCGTACAAACTTAGTTATGAATACAGGCAGTTCATCCATGCCGGGAATCTATAATCTCGATGTTTTTTGCCTGTTATCGACATTAATACTGCCAATATATCGGTCCCGGGAATTCCAAGATCTTCGAGAATGTTTTTATTTTAAATTTAAAGTCGGATAACAAATGAGGAAATAAATATTTCTTTGTGTGATGTAATTACAGATCAACAGATTTCTCACTTTTTCCCTTAACTGTACTGCGAAATATTGCTTCTTGCCAAATTTAATGATTCTAGATCAACTAATAGGTCTTAATGAGTGAGTTTGCGAGGTTCAAAGCACGTGACATGAATGGCTCTATCCTTTTTCCGCATTGACTTACAACCATACCTCCAGATGTCAGCCACCCAGATCAGTAACAAACGTTGTATGTCGATGGAGTATCAACTAGAACCCTGATTTAGTTTCTATAATGTCCAGCAGAACGGGTGTAAACGTTAATTAAAAGTAACACCAGAACTGCGAAGCACGTCAGAAGCATAACTGTGAGTAACTAATATGAATAGCTTCTGTGGGTAAGCTGATGGAGAGAGAGTTATATCATTGTGGCAAGGGTCGTGGGATCATACATCAGTGATGACAATTTTTTTTTTACTGTACTATGCGTGAAAGTGTTATATGGGACTATTAATACTTCCTCGTGTGATGCACTTATTTCTTTATTCTACCGTTTCAGTTGTTTATGATCAGGTGTGATTCTAGAAGTCGGTCAAGGGGGGAGGGGCTAATGGGAGGGGGGTTGGGGGAATGGAATATAGCTTTAAAAAACCAGAGTTGGGGTACTCCACCAACAAATTGTTAAAATTTGGTGTTGCATAAGGTTCAGGGTTAAAAAAATTATTTTAACATGGAAGATTTTATAAATTACATAAGCCATAAAAAGGTCAACATACAACAAATAAGTGTTTATTAATTTTCTGGATACAGAAGATTTCATCAATGTAAAAACTTGAACTTGACATGGATATAAAAAAAATTCTGTAACAAAATTCACTGGATATATCCATCTTCTGCCCTACTTATCATGCTCATTCGTCTCTGTTTCTATTTACTGAATATGTCAATGATATTTTCAATGTCCATATCCCTTTCTTTATAGATATTTGCAAGAGCATATTTACCTTTCTTGATTATTGTAAGTGGTACATTAATATACATCCAACGTATATCAATAAATAATAAAACACCCATTTTAAGTTAAATGATATTTATTGTTTTAGATAGTAAGCTATTTGCCACTCTTACGGTATTCTTTTGTTAAAATGGGCTTGAAACACAGTGCAACCTATATTGCTACATAGTTATAAAAAAATGATTGAATCTGTTGAAGTAATATATTCGCTGATTTCTGAAGTCATTTTATCCAGTGTAATATGATATTCAATTGAGGGGGAGGGGCTATAGCCCCCATAGACCTCCACCCTCCACCCCCCTTGCCACCGCCCCTGCTTACGTTTATCCTGTGAAACTACAAATGCACTAGCTGCTTCATCACGAGTGGCGTCTGTCTGTCGCACAAGTCCGACAGAACACCCTATCTATATAACTCTACTCTATACGTTTTCTACTTTCAACTAACGCAGCAAAAGCAGGCTGCCAAAAGTGCATTGCTATAAACTCCGAAAAGTCCCCTTACATGCTGGGAAAATATTGTGCCATATAATAGTTACACGTGTAAGCGGTTAAAACTAATTGTCATCAACAAGGATTGAACGCGGGATAGTTACCACAATGATCACACACTGTACCAGTTCATCCACGCGAAATCTGCATAACTGTCCTCCCAGATACCCCTTTCCTGTGCTCCGTAGTTCTGGTGCTACGTTTAATTGCCGTTTGTATGTATTGTATTGTATGTTAACCGGGGACCTAGAAACGACGGAGAGGCTCCGTCCCCGCCGCAGCCGCAGTGGTCCACAACCCCACGACGACTACCGCAGTCCACTTCACCCCTCCGCCGCCCCACACCGAACCCAGGGTTATTGTGTGGTTCGGCCCCCGGTGGACCCCCCCAGGGAACGTATCACACCAGACGAGTGTAACCCCTGTGTTTGCATGGTAGAGTAATGGTGGTGCACGCGTACGTGGAGAACTTGTTTGTGATGCAATCACCGACATAGTGTAACTGAGGCTGAATAAGGGGAACCAGCACGCATTCGCCGAGGCAGATGGAAAACTGCCTAAGAACCATCCACAGACTGGCCGGTTCACCGGACCTCGACACAAATCCGCCGGGCGGATTCGTGCCGGGGACCAGGCGCTCCTTGCCGCCCGGAAAGCCGTGCGTAAGACCGCACGGCCAACCGGGCGGGCTTTAATTACCGTTTACACATGTTCTACTGGACGACAGCACACAGCACGAACTAAATCGGTGTTGTGGTTGATACTCTATCTACAGACACATTTGGTACCGATCAGAATGTCTGACATCTGAAGGTCTGGGTGTTACAAGCTTAACCTTTTTACACCACAAGGGTCCATAGATCGTTGTACGTGACACAAATTTCAACCTAACACGTCTACTCGTTCTTGATAAAAACGAGTCTTATAGACAGTCGGATAACGTAGACAAAAATACTATATTTTTTCGTGTGGTAGAATTGCAAATTAACAATCTTCGGGCTTTTTCGTTTAATTTTACTGTGGTATCTTGCTTCTTGCCAAATGTCATGATTCTCGGCCAACGTGGAGTAACCTATAGATTTTGATGAGCCGGATTTTGAGTATCAAAATATGTGACATAATTGATTGCACTGACTAAGAAGGCTACATTTATTACGACGCCAAGGACGAAATACCTTACCATGTGAAATAAATTTCAACGGTATACGTCTAGCCGTACCTGAGAAAGAGAGTCTTAACAGACGTTCAGACAGACTGTCGCATAACACAGATAAAAAAATATTTTTTCATTTGATATGATTACAAATCAACAATTTTCAGGTATTTTTTCCTTTAGTTGTCTATGAAAACCTACCTCTTGCCTAATTTCATGATTATCGGTCAATGGAAAGTACCCATAGGTTTTGATGAGTGAGTTTTTGAGTACCAGAATGTGTAGAGCATAGAAAAATTTCCGCTACCAGTCACAATAAAAGATTATTTATTCGTCACACGACCGGTTTCGGGCTTGTGCCCATCCTCAGGTGTGTATACATTCGTGTACATGTTTACATTGCTGAAGATCACTGTATAAATACAAAGAAAATTATTTGCTAGTGACTAAACCGATACAAGTGGAACAATTGTAAGTGGCAAGGAAGCATTTGTCGAAAATATATCTGTACTTACATAAAGATGAATCGTCATTATTATAATTACGCTGTGGTGACAGTTTTTCCACTTAGTTGCACATTTGTTACCATTTCCACGCCCATGTTTCAGTTTTATAAAATTTAGCTGCATATTTTACAATTGCGACATGCATTCGTGATATACACTGTGTTTACATACTGACTTGAAATTGTAATTGTTTAATAGCAGGTATGTTGTGAACGTCTCCACAAACCCTGCTAAATATTAGACATGGTGCAATACTTTCCACTTCCATCAGTGTATTTCTACACGGATGTACGGCGCGTATCCCAACATTCTTAGATTTTTATCATGTCATTTTACGTATTCTAATATCGATAAACAGTTTAAGTTAGGTCTGTGGCGATAGTTTATGAAACGACTTTTCGCCGCAGCTTTTGCAGAGTAAATTTTGAATTAAGTGTTTGACTGATTTTAATTAATAATTATGTATAAGAATTTGGAACCATGCCAGGTCTTTGTACTGTTTGCCGTACATCAGAAGTGAAGAATTTAGCATCGCCGCATATTGATTTTGACACATGATGAAAAATAAATCTGCTAACTAGCGGAAACACTTCCGGGTCGCAGGTTCGAATCCTGCCTCGGGCATGGGTGTGTGTGATGTCCTTAGGTTAGTTAGGTTTAAGTAGTTCTAAGTTCTAGGGGACTTATGACCTAAGATGTTGAGTCCCATAGTGCTCAGAGCCATTTGAACCATTTGAACACTTCCGGGTCATCGGTGTGCCACTGCACACTGAAGTGATCCCGATATGTGGTCTTTTCTTCTTTTTTTTTAAAGAAATCCATTGTCTTTCTGTCCGTGCCCAAACAGCTATCTCAACACTAGAGATTTGTTTCTGCAGTTTGTTTGAGTGTGTAGAGTATACATTAGTTAAAGTCATACCCCTGTACGAAGTTACATAAAATTAACAAATTACAGATTCTGACATGAAACAAATTTTATCTCCACAGTAAGTTCCGACAGTTAGTAAACACCGGTGCATAAACATTGCGACCACGTGTGGCGGAATAGCTCTCTAAGAATGCATGAAATACAAAATTATTAAAGCTTTCGTGGACACTTGTTGAATAACTGTCATTTAGCTTCTGTCTCGGATTCTTCATCCGACGTCTGTCTGATGATTTTTCTGAAGTTTCGCCAGCACGAGTATGTGCTATTGTCAAAGCTTCACTCTTCACTGTGGTAGTGGAGTGGAGCCGAGCTCGCTGCCGCAGACTACATGTACCTCGCGTGCCAAAGTACAAGGGCTTCTCCGCGGTCATTTCCGGTGCGGTTCTGTTCTTGCTGCCTGCAGCGGTCGTTCACTGCAGCACGGGAATTGTCCACATAGGCGGTGCAGCAAAATCGGTATCCACCCAGTGACATCCCCGTGAGTCACATAACAGTTGTTCTAGGGCGGAGGTGTACAGCAGCGCCGACAACGGCCATCCCTACCGCACCGAGTGCCTGATTAGGATAGGTTATGTGAGCCTACCATTATACAACACCCAGGATGTCGCTCCATATTGGAGACGTATGACCACTTCGACAATAATTTCTGGGTATCCCAGACGGAGAACAGCCGTAAGAAAAGAATGGTTGATCCGATCAATTTCCTGGCTGAAGTCTAAGGACGCCAAAGTGACGGATAAATGTTTAGCTACAGGGAGGGCTATCAGATCCCTGTAGCGGCAGTGCGCTGTCCAAATGTTGTACGTTCCGCCTAGCGACTCCAGACATGATGAGATGTCCTCTTAAGTCATGCTACCAAAAGACAAAGACCTTCATGTTGCTATTTAGCAGGGTAATGGGGCAATCGTCCTTGATGTGCGGACTCATGTGGGCTTTGTGACTAGGGACAATTAAGCCCTCTAGAAAGACTCTGGGGACCCTCACCATAGGGGACATCAGTTCTCTACAGGTGTCGAAAAGCACGTTCAAATTCGGGGGGCATGCCGTCGGGGCAGATAACTTGTTAGCATCTCCAGCTTGGATAGCATCAAAGACTTTGTCTTTTGTGACTGGTACCTCTAGTTCCGATGTCGTGCTGAACATGAGCCAGGAGACTTCTTCAATAAAAGTCAGTGAATGAGGATGATGAGCATATACGTAGCATAACGGGCGTGAAAGGCGATTCCACTGTCGCATTGGATGTCACATTGTCTACCTTCGTCATCAGTGATGATGCGAATCAGCTCCTGGCGACCTCGTCGCCTGTCGGTTATAAGATGGTACATCGACGGAGCTTCCAAAGCTATACGGTCACAAGTATGCTGTTGCACCATCATCCATTCAAGGTGGCGACGCGTGAGGCCTGTGATATGTGCTTTGGTGCCGTTCTCTACAGTCCATCATTCAGCCGAAAATGGCATCGTAGAGCAGTCCCTCAGCACGCTGTAATAAAAGCCCAGGGACTACTTCCTCCAAGCTGCCGAGTCTCTGCCTACGCCATCAGGCAGGTTTTGCGCAGGGCACCCACCACAACAACGTAGACGGCTAAGCACCACAGCGGCGTCGACAAGAATCCCGCATCACTTCGATAAGGTGCAGACAGCTGGGTGACTCCAGTAGTGCGGTGTAGTGCGTGAAACTGCCGCAGTCACCGTGAACGTGTTCCCACGTGCCCACAGGGTAAAGACGGTCGACAATCATGGCAAGTTCTGCACAAGGCGAATGACATGGCAGATGGTCTTTGAGATGGAGGATGGAATTAAAATCACAGCCCAGCACCAATTCTTTCTTTTGCCCCACGAAAAGAAGTAAAACACTGTCTCCGCAAAGAAGGCAGAGAATTCTCTTCGCTTCCCTCATCCTGAAGGAGCGTAGATATTAATAATTCGTATACGGAAGCTGTGAGAGCCATGTCCCTCGCTTCCAGAAGATATTGGACGTCGTCGACAGGTAACCCTTTACGCCTCAAGGTCGTCACACCTCTTCCAGTATCTGTCGCGTGGGAGACGAAATGATTATACCCAGATGGGGTATATCACCATGCATTTGTTGTAAAAGGGCAACGTCGAAGTCCTACGCGCGAAGTGTATCGTGCAGTATCGACAGTTTATATCGTGCATGAATAGTGTTGACATTAATCGTCGTTAGGCACTGTTCTGGCACTTCCGCTGCAGGCATTGCGAGAACGATGCGTCGTCCGACGCTGGTCCCCCATGCCGTGCGGCAGTCCTGACAAGACAATCGTCAAAATGGCGTACGACTACGTATTTGAGTTTCCTCGGTGACTTCTGTTTCTAAACATGTTGTTCCGTGCCGGAGAGGGATCCGTCGTCATCTGATTCCGCCCCAACCAGAAGGAAAGCAGAGATTGCCCGAGTCGATACCCATCCCTACTTCTCGGGTTCTAACGGGCGTCCGAGGGCGTTGTTTCCGCCGGTGGTGATGGAGAGGGAATGTGAAGACTCGCTATCCCGCCAGTGTCTGGTAACGATGGCAGATCGGAAGGAATCTGGGCCGGTGCATCCAACATCCTTGCGACAGTGGCGTAGGTGACAGGGAACGCTGTAGGTGTCACAGGTGGTGTGGCATTTCCTACTGGTGTCCAAATTACCCGTCTGTGGAGACAATCCGACCGGACGTGGCCCTCCTGGCCACAGCCTGCACAGTTTCCCGGCTGACTATCGTACATGACGATCATCCGCACCCCGTCAATCATCAAATAAGATGGTGCATAAATTGCAGTTGTTTCAAAGAAAATGCCTTTTTTTGCATGCTGCACATCGACATTTTTATTTTTATTTATTTATATTCATCTTTTATTTATTTATTTATTTATATATTTTATTTATAAGTAAAAATAAAAATTTCGATGTGCAGCATGCAAAAAAGGCATTTTATTTGAAACAACTGCAATTTATATACAGCTGCTGCGAAAATGGCCACTACAAGAAACGTGTTAAGATGGTACGTACTTTGTCGGTTCAAGTTTTTTTTTTTTTAATTCTTTATTCTATCCAATTATTTCATACATCGTAACCCACCACCTTATACATTAGTGGGTCTTAAATCTACATTACATTTTATTAGGATTAACAGCATTTTTACTTCTATTTCTAGGTATTAGTGAGCTTACTTGCTACAGGAAATGATGAGTTAGTTTCTTAATGGGTAAGATCTAATGCCAGGCTTAACTAACTAATCTAGGGGCTACTTCCTGCAGCGTTACAGGCGTGCCAGTTGCTGTATATAAACCTACTATGTGGCCGTGCCCACTGAGCTAATCCCAGTGAGCATGCCCCTGGCACTGGGCTGTTTGATCCCACACACGCCATTTAAGACGTAGTAGGTTTCGAAGGTCTGCCACTTTTCTGCGATGTGACAGATGACATTTCCGTAAAGGGCGAAAGGCAGATACGACCATGTCTTGCGATACCTCAAAAGGAAGTTCGAAAACATGCAGAATGCGGCGTCCAAACCCTGCGTGATCAACCGAAACATCTCTGAAGTGGCCATCAGTGTGTTTAAATTTCAGCCACCGGGTAAAACGCCACATAACATCAGTGCAAATTTCTTCGGTCCGCAGTCTGACGTACACGATGCTGCTGATGATGGAAAAGTGAGTTCTACAACATCCTGAGTTGCGCGTTGAAGTTCGTCAAATATGAACTCTGCTTCGTGCTCTCGAGGTGCAAGTTCCGCTTGAAAGTCGCACTGCGGTAAGATAACGCCATTGCAGAACAGAACGTCAAGAAGTTTAGCGACATAGCACTGCGGGCTAACGTGTTTACGAGTATAACAACACGCCCGTGGGGCGCTGCTCGTTGTGCCGAGCACGTCCGCCTCGTGTCACGGCTATGAGCCGACGTTTACGAAGCATTTGCGTTAGTCTCTGCGCCATACGGATACAGTGTTTATTGCAGTTTCGCCGATTATCTCGACATTCCTCCCGGCCGACCCACATTCCCACCGACGGCCACATTTTTGCAGTCCCCGTCCATGTCCTCCACGCTCGCTTCTTTGAGATTCCCGACAGAGGTCGAACTGCCTGTTCGAGAGAACAGAACTACGCATTCGTATGATTTATTCATCTCGATGTGCCATGAGTTCACTATCTTCTACTCGGATTCCTTCGCTTTCCTGTCTTTCCCTCCCCTCCACCTTCAGTTAACGTAATATGTATCACAGCTGCAGATACCGCGTGGTGTCTGTTCTTTCGGACATGTTTAATTCGACTACATTCCATTATAACTGTTTAACTTATGTTGCTGTTCATTTATAACCTTGTTTTACTTTTGTTGATGTTCATTTCATAACCTCCAGACCGTTCAACTGCTCTTCCAAGTCCTTTGCCGTCTCTGACAGAATTACACAATATGATCGCAAAGCACAGTTCTTGTGTTGGGCATATTTAAGCCCCTTCAGTGATTACACAACAGCTTCCCCACACATTTAATATTCCATACGCATGTATTGTTAACTATTATAAATTTTTTCTCTTTCATTTTTTTTATCTACACTGACGGAAAAAATCACAACACCAAAAAATAATTAAAGTAGAGCAATGAATTTTCACGAATACATCTGCCTACGTAACATATTCAAGTGCTTAATATTGCAAGACTACAGGTTAATGGAAAAGTAAGATAGGAAATTGTAAAAGTGGAATGCTGTTACATTAATAATCGATGTAACCTCCAGAATGTTGAACGTAAGCATGAAGACGTGTGTCCACTGTGTTTTACAGGTGTTGGATGTCAGTTTGTGGGATGGAGTTATATGCCTGTTGCACTTGGTTGGTCAATCGGTCAATGTTTTGGATGACGCTGGAGCTGTCATGTAATGATATCCCACATGTGCTCGACTGGAGACAGATATAGTGATCGAGCAGGCCAAGGCAACGTGTCGACACTCTGTAGAGCATGCTGGGTTACTATAGCCATATGTGGGCGAGCGTTATCCTGTTGGAAAACAGCCCCTGGAATGCTGTTCCTGAATGGCAGCACAACAGATCGGATCACAAGACTAAAGTGCATATTTGCAGTGAGGATGCGTGGGATAAAGACCAGAGCGATCCTGCTGTCACACGAAATAGCACCCCAAATCACAACTTCAGGTGTAGGTCCCGTGTGTCTACCATGCAGACAGATTGGCTGCAGGCCCTCAACTAGCTTTTTTTTTTAGTCAACACACATCCGTCGCTGGCATCGAGATAGAACCAGCTTTCATCAGCAAACACAACAGACCGCCACCCTGCCTCCAATGAAGTCTCGTTTGACATAGCTGAAGTCGCAAATGGCGCTGGTTTGCGGTGAGTGGAATACACGCCGTAGGGTGTCTGGCTGGTAGCTGTTCGTGAAGCAACCGATCTGTAACAGTTCGTCGTGTCACTGCGGTGCCAATTCCTGCCCAAATTGCTGCTGCAGATGCAATACGATGCGCCACTGCCACGCGCTGAACACGATTGTCTTCGTTCTTAGTAGTACCAGGTGGCTGTTCTGAGCCTAGTCTTCCTGATACCGTACATTCTCGTGAGGAGCGTTGCCAGCAATCATGTACAGTGGCTACTTTCCTGCCAAGTCTTTCTGCAGTGTCGCGAGAGGGACATCCAGTTTCTCATAGCCCTATTACACGACCTCGTTCAAACTCAGTGAGGTGTTGATAATGGCATCTTTGTGTCCTTAAAGGCATTCTTGACTAACATCAGCTTACCGTGTCAAAAGTAACTAATGCTGGCGCCAAATGTGAACAGGCATCATCTTTCAGATGTAGGAGGAACACGCCCACCAGTTTTCGTTTATGTCGCGCATCTCATTCTTGCAATTTTTTCCGTCAGTGTATCCATGAATTTTTACGTGCCACATGCGCTAAGAAAAAATGTTGTTTGAGTTGTTACATTATAGTCAAATATATGCTCTGTGCATTTTGGGAACCTTCGACACAGTAGGAAATCTTGTGCCTGTGTCACAAAAAATTGTGAGTGAAGAAGAGACAATTGATGAGCAAGTCAGTCTAAGGCTGTACTTGGTATTGTTAAGACGGACAGACATAACATGTCTAATTATTGGGGAAAAACAGTTGCATTTTGTAAGGAGAAGTTGTTTCGTAATAGTAACGTATGGGAGGTGGAATTTGGAAGGAAAAAATTTGCTGTTTGGAATCTTTTTAAAGTACGGTAGCTCATGACGAGGCTACAGTGTGTCAGGACTGTCGGGCACGATAGCGGTATAAAATTGCGAAAAATTTATTAGTTCATGGAAAAATGAACAGCTGCAGTAGTAATGGAAGGAGGAAAAGCTTTTAAGATATCTGAGGCAATGTTTTGAGACTAAGAACGCTGTAATTTTATGTGGAAACACAAGTAGAAGCTAGAATCTTCTGGAAGACGATAGTTTTGTTATTGTATAATTTACTAATACTTCAGGAACAAGATTTTATTCCGAATATCGACTCAGAATTGGAAAGTGCAAGTGCTGAAGGCTTCGGAGAAGAACCAAAGGACCACAAAGGAATAGATATTTCAAGATCATCGCAGAAGCCGATGAGAAGAAGAAACTGAAATACATCTAACAATCAGTAAATAGAAGCAATCACATTAAGAGAGCGCTATTACACAGGGATTTATTCGAGCAGCAAACCGAACTTTCTCCGTGATATTTACAAACAAAACAGGGACTGTGAACTTTACTGTTATACAGATTTATGATTGGAAGCTGACCGATATTGTTCTGTGTATCGAACTGTGAACTGTTTCAAAAGTGAGTTTTAACAGTGTGAGGCCTAAGTGTCCAATCCACTAGTTTTGAGTGAAGTAGTAAAACGACAGTCCGTCATTTAAAATACAGTTATCCGGACATTATTGTTGAAAGTGTAAATATCGTATCTGCTAAATTTACCAACCTGAAATTTGCCACCCCGCATCCTACTTGAACACAGTTAAAGGTTTCATTATAATGTGTTCTGCTTCGAAACAATACGAATCGGAGCAGCTATGGAAATGTTATTTGAATTTTGGAGATGAATTTTCTAATTCATAAGCTATCTACCGCCATCTTGCTAAGGTCCAGCGATCTTCAAAGATAACGCCGGCAGCAAAGAGTCTACCATGCTGCAGTCCATTACAATGCGAACTATATCACCAATTCGGACATTTTCATAGAGCCGCCTTCAATGTTGCTGTATAATGCGAAAACAGATTATCGCCAAAATAATAAATTAAAAAGAATAAATAAATTGTAGTAGTGTTACCATTGGTCTAAGAAATTGTGGCAGTGATATTTTTCATGTCTGGTGCAAAGTGAGATCAAAAGTGCGCGAGAGTTTTTTTTGTCATATGTTGTTTTTTATCTTCGCCGTAAGACTATAGGATCTCCTAGTTTTTGTTACTTCTCTGTTGTTTTTAGTTTTCTTCTCATTGTGAGTTTTCACGAATAAATATTTTTTCGTTAACTCATTATACCGGACGGCTATGCAATTATTTGTTGTAGGCAAGTCGCCTACATAATTGGTGACCCCGACGTGATTTGAACACGCAACCTTCTGATCTGGAGTCAGAAGCGCTACTAGGATCTCCTAGTTTTTGTTACTTCTCTGTTGTTTTAGTTTTCTTCTCATTGTGAGTTTTCACGAATAAATATTTTTTCGTTAACTCATTATACCGGACGGCTATGCAATTATTTGTTGTAGGCAAGTCGCCTACAAAATAATTAACGGTAGTCCACAGCATGCCAATTACTTACCAGCGGTAGCGTTCTCGTTTTCGCGACTGCAACTTGTGGTGGTACACTTGGTTGATTGGTTGGTTAATTTGGGAGGAGTGGACCAAACAGCGAGGTCATCGATCCCATCGGATGAGGGAAAGATTGAGAAGGATGTCGACCGTGACCTTTCAAAGGAACCATCCCGGGATTTGCCTGAAGCGATTTAGGGAAAACCTAAATCAGGACGGCCAGACGCTGGTTTGAACCGTCGTCCTCCCTAACGCTGGTAGTACATTTTAATGGGAACTGGGTAAACATAAAAACCATTGTATAATTTAACATAATATCATTGTTCTCGGATATTGTTCAACAGTTTGTTTCTCTGTGTATTAAAGGTCATTTTCGGTTAAAGTCTTTCCAAAATATTGTTAGACTACATGCATTCTCACACGATCGATATTACAGTAGTCGACATTTTGTATTACATTCGAACTAAATATCTTAAACAACATTAAACTGGTAATACACGTCAGTAAAGCATTTCCGCTCTTTTCGTAACTACTACGTCAAACATGAATGAGTTTGTCGTTAACACGTCCACTTTTAATTGGAAACAGTTTACCACCAGAAATTCTCATACTACAGAACTTCCGACACCTAAATGTACATCTATGCATATTTACACATTTGTGTTCGTTGTTTTGTAAGAGTGACTGCGAGTGCATGAGTGTGGTTCCTTGCTCGTCTCATTCAGCCTCAAGAGGGAAACTAGATACTGACAATTTCAGACATCTGTCTAGTTGGATTTCAAACATCTTGTACTACGACGAATTTGTCAAAGATATCTTGTACTTCCAGTTGATTTTGGTTATTAAGGTGTTATGCTGCCAGCGTTGTGCATTAAAGTGCTAAGTATCTCCATCAGGTTACCTTCCATTCAGAAGGCTGTTGCACTCAGCGACTGTTATATTAACTTGTAAATAATAGATTTCAGCTATCAGTCGTCCTTTTTAAATTTTATTGGCACATCTAGATTTTAGCTAGAAACTAGCCATTCTCAATGCACTATCATTTTTGATCAATGCCTGTAATGCCTGTTTGTCGGGCTTCATCCGCAGTTCATTGAATATAGTATTATACGCATTGATAAAAAAGATGATGCATTGAGACTAGTTAGTTTCTAGCTGTAATTTAGATCTGCCAATAAAATTTAAAAAGGACGACTGATAGCTGAAATCTATTATTTACAAATGCTAAGTATTTGTTACAGTAAAGCGAACTCTTGTTATCAGATCATTATAAATAGTGAGGAGAGGACATCAAACACTCTCATACTTATCAGCTATAGTCGTAGGTATCGAAGATTACGTCACAGTTTACAAGCTCGTATTACTTTTTGTAAAACTATCTTAACTAATCAAGGAGTCACAGTCACTGGATCAGCCAGTCATAGAGGGTCGTAATACCAGGGACAGTTTTTTTTATTTTATTTTTCTCTCTTAACCTTTTCCTTCTTCAAATTTCTCCATAGTTTTCTTCACAGCTCGTTCAGTGTTCGGATTGAAACATGTGGTACAGGCTACAACCCTATCTCTCTCTCGCTTCTAAACTACTGCCTACTTCGATACCTACGACTATAGCTGATAAGTATGAGAGTGTTTGATGTCCTCTCCTCACTATTTATAATGATCTGATAACAAGAGTTCGCTTTACTGTAACAAATACTTAGCATTTGTAAATAATAGATTTCAGCTATCAGTCGTCCTTTTTAAATTTTAGTGGCACATCTAGATTTTAGCTAGAAACTAGCCATTCTCAATGCACTATCATTTTTGATCAATGCCTGTAATGCCTGTTTGTCGGGCATCATCCGCAGTTCATTGAATATAGTATTATACGCATTGATAAAAAAGATAGTGCATTGAGAATAGCTAGTTTCTAGCTGAAATTTAGATCTGCCAATAAAATTTAAAAAGGACGACTGATAGCTGAAATCTATTATTTACAAATGCTAAGTATTTGTTACAGTAAAGCGAACTCTTGTTATCAGATCATTATATATAGTGAGGAGAGGACATCAAACACTCTCATACTTATCAGCTATAGTCGTAGGTATCGAAGATTACATCACAGTTTACAAGCTCGTATTACTTTTTGTAAAACTATCTTAACTCATCAAGGAGTCACAGTCACTGGATCAGCCAGTCATAGAGGGTCGTAATACCAGGGACAGTTTTTTTTTATTTTATTTTTCTCTCTTAACCTTTTCCTTCTTCAAATTTCTCCATAGTTTTCTTCACAGCTCGTTCAGTGTTCGGATTGAAACATGTGGTACAGGCTACAACCCTGTCTCTCTCTCGCTTCTAAACTACTGCCTCCCTTATGATTATTGTCTGGCTCATGTACAAATTGTATATAACTTCCTCTCTCCCCCTCCCCCCCTCCCACCCTGTATTTTATCCCTACTATCTTCAGGTTTCAGAGTATATTCCAGTCAGCACTATCAGAAGCCTTCTCTAAACCGACAAATGCTATAAATGAATGTTTGTCTTTTGTTAACTGATCTTGAAAGATACGTCGTAGTTTTATTATAGCTTTCTGTCTTCCTACGTGTTTCCGCAACCTAACATGATCTTCTCCGAGATCGGCCTCCACTGGTTTCTTCATTCTTCTGTAAGTAATTCGTGTCAGTATTTTACAACCATGACATTAAACTGATGGTCTGGTAATGCTCATACCTGTCAATACCTGTCTCTTTGGAACTGGCATCATTACATTCTTCTTGAACCCTGAGGGTATTTTACCTGACGCTTATGTCTTCAAAAATGGTTCAGATGGCTCTGAGCGCTATGGGACTTCACTTCTGAGGTCATCAGTCCCCTAGAACTTAGAACTACTTAAACGTAACTAACCTAAGGACATCACACACATCCATGCCCGAGGCAGGATTCGAACCTGCGACCGTAGCGGCCACGCGGTTCCACACTGTAGCGCCTAGAAAAGCTCGGCCACCCCGGCCGGCTTATGTCTTCCAAAGCAGCAGTTTGAGCAGCTGATTCTCCTATGGATTTTAATAATTCTGTGGGCATTTCGTGTACTCCAAGAGCCTTGTTTCGACTTAGGTCTTTCAGTGCTCTTTCTGTTTCTTCTCTTAGCATGATATCTTCCACACAATCTTCATTTACTTCCTGGTCCCTTTCTATAATACTGTTTTCAAGTTCATTTCCCTTGTACAGCCCTTTTATATGTTTCTTCCACTTTTCAAGTTTCCCTTCCTTGCTTAACCGTCCTGCATTTGTCCTCTATCCATACGTTCTTAGCAAGTTTTCACTTTCTGTCAGCCTCATTTTTGGACGTCTGTATTCCCTTTTGCCTGCTACATTTACTGGATGTTTATACTTTCTCCTTTCGTAAGTAAAAGTCAACGTCTCATTTGTTATCCTGGGATATCTATTGGGTCTGGTCTTCTTGCCCGTTTAATCCTATGCTGGTTTCTCTATTTCACCTCTGAAAGTTACCCATTCGTTTCGATTGGATTGCTTTCAACTATTTCAGTCAATCCTTGCACAACGTTCCTTTTGAAACTCTCATCAATTTTTATTCAATTTATCTAAACCTGATCTCCTTAATTTCCCACCTTTCTGCAGTTTCAGAAATTTTAATTGCAATTCATAACGAGAGTCCATATCTGTCCCTGAAAATGTTCTGCAGGTAAAACCTGTTCTAGAAATCCCTGTGTTATTATATGATCTATCTGAAACTTTTTTAATGTGTCAAGGCCTCTTCAAAAATTTATTCCATAAGCATACAAATTTTATGTCTCTAACGGAAGAACAAAGAATTCAGTTTTTATCGCAAAACAGTTACCAGTCAGAAACTGTAATTTTAGACGTACGCAGATCATAAAAATCGTTTGCCATTCACTTCTTAACAAACCGTGCTTTGCATAGCTTGTTGGTAAGTATTTCTAGAAAGGGAAAAAAGAAGGAAAAAACATAGTGTGAATGTATTATGTGGAATGTTGGATGTGTTCTAATCATTATTATTATTATTATTATTATTATTTGTATAACTTTTTTTATCAGACCCCCTACTCTGTTTTATCTAAGTAATCCTTCAATGTATAAATTGTTCTACATGATAGGTACTTTTTAGCTGACTTTTGACATAAGTGTATTTTCGCAATTTCTTTAATGTCTTTTGGTAACTTATTGTACAGCTTTATTCCTTGGTAGAAAATGCTGTGTTATGTTTATTTTTTCTTGGTAAATGTAAGTTGAGTAAGTTGAGTCTCTTGTTGCTGTTTCTGGCGTAATTACCAATGTTATTTTTGATGTGTAAAACTGACTGGTAAGTGTATTCGCATGGAGCAGTTAAAATCCTCAGTGTTTTGAACAGATCTTTAAAATGAACTCGATTAGTATTTTTGGTTATTATTCTTACGGCTCTTTTCTGGAGTATGAAAATTGTGTTCATATTTTTTGCGTTTGTTCCCCAAGAAAGAATGCCATAGCTAAGAGTTGAGCGTACATATGAGTGATATGAAACTAAAAGACACTGTGTGTTATACACTGATGATAGGATTCTAATGCTGGTGGCATTCTGTTTGCAAGTACCTTTGTGTGTTCACACTACTTCAACTGAGAATCAATATTCATTCCTAGAAATTTTGCATTTGTTACACAATCTGTAGAGGTGCCATCTACATTTAATTTAACATTGTTATTTTTCCTCTTCAAACTGAAATTCATGGCATTAGTTTACTTCATGTTCAATGTCACTTTATTGCTTATTGACCAGTCATGAACTTCCTTGAGAGTTTCATTTGCTATCTCGGCAAGGAATTCTATTGTTTTCTCAGTGATTATAATATTGCTGTCATCAGCGAAGAGGATTTTTTCACTATGAGTAACACTACCGGGAAAGTCATTGACGTATATCAGGAACAGTATTGGTCCTAATATGCTACCTTGCGGAACCCCTATATTAATGTATTTTTGTTTTCATAAGTGTTTTACTAAATGTTTAGATATATTTGAAGTAAGTGTTATCTCTACTCTTTGTACCCAATCCGCCAGGTATGATCGAAACCAGTCATTAGCTACCCCTCTTATTCCTAATACTTCTAATATATTTAATAGAATCTTGTGGTCGAGTGTATCAGACGCCTTAGAAAGATCCAAAAATATGCCTGTGACACACTCATTCTTATCAAGAGCATGAAGCACAGCTTTTGTGAATTCCACTATGGCTGACTCCGTATTTTTGCCACTTCGGAAACCAAACTGTGATTCGCTTAAAAGATTGTATTTATTCAGG
This sequence comes from Schistocerca serialis cubense, assembly GCF_023864345.2. Taxonomy (NCBI): domain Eukaryota; kingdom Metazoa; phylum Arthropoda; class Insecta; order Orthoptera; family Acrididae; genus Schistocerca; species Schistocerca serialis. The sequence goes on from NC_064642.1 coordinate 339,037,773, forward strand.
TAATTCAGTAATCTGTCTTTCATAATTGCTTCTATTATTTTTGAGAATGCTGACAGCAGGGAAATGGGCCGGTAATTTTCTATGTCTTCTGCATTACCTTTCTTAAGCAAAGGTACAACTCTTGCCTGTTTTAACTGCTCTGGAAATGTCCCTGATGTGAAGGATTCATTTATTATATTTGTTAAGGGGCCTTTTATAATAACTATGTATTGTTTCAGTACATACATTGGTACTTCATCTAAGCTTATTGACTTTTTATTTTTTAGTTTTTGAACAGTTTTATTGACTTCATTCTCTGTGGTTGAAAGTAACATCATTGTATTTAGTGCAAGATTACTTACAGGTATTATATTTGTTTTGGGGAATGTTTGCTGTAACTTCTCTGCAATGCTTAAAAAATGCTCATTTACATAGTTTGCTAAGTGTTGTGGATCATTTATTACCTTATCCCCCTCCCTTAGCAGTATGTTATTCTGCGTTTGTTTGCTCCTCCCCGTTTACTTTTTTATAACATCTCAGACTGCTTTGCTTTTATTCTCTGCATTATAATTTATTTTGTCATTAAATGACATTTTGCGGCAATCAGCACTATTCTTATAGATCTTTTTCTATCTATGATAGAAATTTAAGAAGGAAGAAGCAGTCCTCTATAAAACTATAACTGGGTGGCTTAGGCCACGGTCGCCAGCTTCCTGTGAAGCGCAATCTTGCATATACACGGATCAGCAAAAACATTATGATCACATGCTTCATTACTTGTTGGTCCACCCTTGGAACGCAGTTCAATAGCGATTCTGCGTGTCGTGGACTCGACAAATCCTCAGTAGATTTCAGGAATTATGTGGCACCAGATGTCCCCCCACAAGTCACGAAATTCCCGTAAATTGCAGACCGGTGGTTTGCGGGTGCTGATCTGGCACCGAATAGCGCCCCAGATGTGTTCCATCAACTGAATTTAGTATCATGCTCCTCGAAGCACTGTGACACGATTCCGCCTTTGTAACATGGAGGAGTCATAGCCGTCGGGGAAGAGATGTAGTACATAGCTTTTATAGGGCCTTCAATTACCACCACAGATCCCATGGAAGTCCAGTTGAATGTTCCTCATAGCATAATACTGCCCCCATAGACTTGCGCCCGTGGTGTAATGAATGTTTTGAGCAGGCTTTCGCCTGGATGACTGTGTATCCAGATATTACCATGGACGTGCTGTAACAATAAAAGTAATTCATTCGACGAGACGATGCCTTTCCATTGATCCACGTCCAATCTCGACGATCCCGTGCGCCTTGCTGTCGGAACTGATGATGTCAACGTGGAAACACGTGGGAGTCGACTCCTATAAAGTCCTACGTTCAACAATTGCGCTGAAAGGTGTTCTCGGAAGCATACGTACCCGCACCAGCACTGTGCTCTGTCGTCAGGTATACCACAGAAGGCCCCCTGTCGTGCTTAACAGAGCGGGCAAGCCTCCGATTCCGCGCTCTGCGGTGAGATGTGGACGTCCAACACCTTGTCGACTATTCGTGGTTTCACCGCCCTTCGGCCACTACCCATAGACGCTCGTGACAGTAGCAAGAGAACAGCCGACCATCTTCGCTCTTTTTGAGATGCTCGTTCCCAGGCGCCGGGCCGTAACAGTCTGCTCTTTGTCAAAGTCGCTTATGTCAGTGAATTACCCCATTTGTGGCCCGTATCATCGCTAGAATAATTTCTCCTTCGTCTCTGTTCCGCTTATATACTTTTCCTACAACTACACATAACCGCAGAGCCACCAGGCTACATTCAGTCTCGCGGAGGACATTGGTCTTAGAGCTGTGACTCATCATTGCATAACGTCGTTTACATTACTGCAAGCCCCTCTCTGTTTTCGGAATCCATGCTGATATATACACAGCGAGGTTTTTTTTCTATATCCAAAACGATCATAATAAGCGATCATAATACGTGGCCGGCCGGTGTGGCCGAGCGGTTTTAGGCGCTTCAGCCTGGAACCGCGCGATCGCTACGGTCGCGGATTCGAGTCCTGCCTCGGGCATGGATGTGTGTGATGTCCTTAGGTTAGTTAGGTTTAAGTAGTTCTAAGTTCTGGGGGACTGATGACCTCAGATGTTAAGTCCCATAGTGCTCAGAGTCATTTGAACCATAAAACGTGTTCCTAAATTCTACAGTCCATTGATGACCCTACTTGAAAACATTTTTCCATTCACTTGGGACGCTTACTTTCTCCAGTGGAGAAAGCTGACGCTTCTCACGCTATGGCGCAATTTCAACATAAAAACTATATGTATCTTAAATCTAGGCCCTTGTATTGGAGATTGTAACGTAACTGTTTAACTTTTTTTAACCTATCTCAAAATACTCAGCTTTTATTGTCGATGTTTATAGATGAGGCGTGTCTCTTCGCTGCAGCTTGCTCCACCTGAAAATTAAATCCTGTATTTCCCCAATGGTCAGTTGATTTATGTCGTAATTAATATTTTTCTGTAAAATGATGTAGCCGCAACATAAAAATCTCTTTTATAATTTCTTTATTGTATCACGAAATCACGTCACACACAACTGAGCCTTAAAAAAATCTGTAATAACACTGACTATTTCGAAACCTGTTACAAAACTAACTGCCTCCGGTTGTTGGAATCGAGCTTTACATAGATTCTAAAAACCTGAATAGAGCTGTTTACATTGTTTAACATAGTAATTTTGATTATTTCATTTAAAAGTTGCACAGATTTAGGGAATGAGTTACAGATTTCAGATTAATAAATCATTACAAACACGTCTGAGTAACAAATAGGTCAAAGAATATTGTTAACTTTGCCAAAACATTGTTGTACAGTAATATATAACTTAGAAAATTAAATAACTCTTCAATTACAGAATGGATTTTATTCATAAAATGTTTGCTTGGACTTTTCATTAAACTGAACGATAGTAAAAAATATATTTTACTGCACGAATTTTATAAATGTGTGTTTTAATATTTGTTCGCCCTCATTGTATATAGCTTTTAATAAAAACTACAATATAACAATTTCAGTATAATTCATCGTAACTGTGTTCAAGCTACCATAATTTCACCAATTTAGCCAATTAATAACATTACAAATCTGCTTATTAAAATTTGCTGCACCACATATAATCGCGAGGTGGTATCGAATGGATCAGTTGGCCGGGAATTGCTGTTTTCACCGAGAGTCAGCAGCGTATTCTGTCACATTACAAAATCTAATGGTAAAGTCCTTGCCTTGAAGCGGAAAGGTCGTGCGTTCGAAACCCAATCGCACCACGGAATATTTAATTCTGCCTTTAACCTAGTCTTCATACCTCATAGATGTGAAGATTCTTCAGAAACTAGACGCATTGTGAATTACGCGTTAAACTGCGGCTATCATCTCCCGAGTCACACAAAATTACACTCAAAAAATATCCAAATATGACGGAAATCGGTAAATGTAATGTACTCGTAAATGTACAGACAAACAAACGATTACAATTTCAGAAAAGCCGGATGATATATTCAAGAAGAAGAGTCTCACAAATTGAGCAAGTCAGTGACGCGTCGGACAGCCTCTGGCCCTTATGAAAGTAGCCAAGGAAGGGTTTGGCAAGCACGATACAATCAGTAGCAACTTTCGTCGTGTGTGGACGGGCGTTATCTTGCTGAAGTGTAAGCCCAGAATGGCTTATCATGAAGGGTAACAAAACGTGGCGTAGTATTTCGTCGACGTCCGCTGTGCTGTAGTGGTGCTGCTGACAACCAAAGGGGTCGTGCTAATGTAAGAAATGTCACCCCAGATCATCACTCCTTGTTCGTGGGCCGTATGACGGGCGACAATCATATTTGTAGCCCACCGCTGTCTGAGGCGTCTCCAGACACACCTTCACTGGTTATCGGGACTCAGTTGGAATTGGGACGCATCACTGAAGACAGCTGTACTCCAGTCAATGACATTCCAAGTCGAAGACGTGTCTCGAGACGCCTCGGACAGCAGTGGGATAGCAATATCACTGCGGCCCGCCATATGGCTCAACAACCAGGTGTGATGGTGTGGTGTATCATTTCATTTCAGAGCGGGACCGCTTTGATTGTCATCCGTGGCAACCTTACAGCACAGCGGTACGTTTTGTTGCCTTTCATGGCGGTCCATCCTGGACTTACTTTTCAGCAAGATAATGCTCGCCCACACACGACGAGAGTTTATGCTGCTTGTCTTCGTGCTTTTCAAAACCTACCGTGGCCAGCAAGATCGCCGGGTCTCTCCTCAGTTGTGAATATTGGACAGGACCCTCCAACCAGCTCGGGATTTAAACGATCTAACGAGCCAATTGGGCAGAATTTGCACAATATCCATCAGGAGGTCGTCCAACAATTCTGTCAATCAGTGCCAAGATGAATAACTGATTGCATAAGGCTGGAGGTGGACCAACGCGTTATTACTCCTTCAATTTGCGAACCTCTCTCTCTTGAATAGATGGTTCAGATGGCTCTGAGCACTATGGGACTTAACTTCTAAGGTCATCTGTCCCCTAGGACTTAGAACTATTTAAACCTAACTAACCTAAGGACATCACACACATCCATGCCCGAGGCAGGATTCGAACCTGCGACCGTAGCGGTCACGCGGTTCCAGACTAGCGCCTAGAACCGCTCGGCCACCCCGGCCGGTTCTCTTGAATAAATCATCCAGTTTTTCTATAATTATAATCATTTGTTTCTCTGTACATCATATCTACCAATTTCCGTCCCGTTCGGATAACTCGTTCGTGGGGTGCATCCTTTTCTTCTTCTTTTTCTTCTCCTTCTTCTTCTTCTTCTTAGAGTCTTATACCTTGTCCTTACATTGGAAATGATAGAAATAAAAAGAGAAGATGGCTTTAGTTTTCTGGGAGAACATCAGCCTATGGTCGGCAAATAGTGATGGCGCCGAGCGTGTTATCTGGGTGAAGCGAGGAGAGGTCAGGCAACAGGTGAGGTGAGAGGCAACACCATCTGCCACTGCCATTGCCACAGCCGCAGGTAATGGCGACCCTTCACTTAAAAAGTGGCCGTAATGTATTGCGATCGGCCGACTGATAGAATAATTACATTCGCGGAAAGCTATCACTGTCAGACCGGGCTGCGGCGGCCATTAAGTAGGCGGCGCATTAGCATGTGGCGGACCGCCTCTCGCCTGTCCGGCGTGCCATTCCTCGCCGGCGCAGCGGCGCTGATGCCGCGATAGCTGCAGTGCGCATTGTCGCCCCTCAGAAAGGAACTGCCAGACATCAGGGAGTTCACTTATCTCCCGCATTCTGGCAGCAGACAACGCAGAAGCATAGGTGACGATAGTATTCACATGTCCAGAAGGTCTTATGCTGAAGGTTACGAAAAGCAATCCACGAGATTCAATCTCAGGTCCACCAATGTTTCTCATATATTAGTAAACGATCTTCTATCTAATATACAGCAACTAACATTAGTTTGGAAGGAGGCAAGATTTTGCCACCACACATTTAATATTCTTGTAGGTTTATACACTACTGGCCATTAAATTTCTACACCACGAAGATGACGTGCTACAGCCGCGAAATTTAAGCTACGGGAAGAAAATGCTGTGATGTGCAAATAATTAGCTTTTCAGAGCATTCACACAAGGTTGGCGCCGGTGGCGACACCTACAAGGTGCTGACATGAGGGAAGTTTCCAAACGATTACTCGTACACAAACAGCAGCTGACCGGCGTTGCCTGGTGAAACGTTGTTGTGATGCCTCGTGTAAGGAGGAGAAATGCATACCATCACGTTTCCGACTTTGATAAAGATCGGATTGTAGCCTATCGCGATTGCGGTTTATCGTATTGCGACATTGCTGCTCGCGTTGGTCGAGATCCAATGACTGTTAGCAGAATATGGAATTGGTGGGTTCAGGAGGGTAATATGGAACGCCGTGCTGGATTCCAATGGCCTCGTATCACTAGCAGTCGAGATGACAGGCATCTTATCAGCATGGCTGTAACGGATCGTGCCGCCACGTCTCGATCCCTGAGTCAACAGATGGGGACGTTTGCAAGACAACAACCATCTGCACGAACAGTTCGACGACGTTTGCAGCAGCATGGACTATCAGCTCGGAGACCATGGCTGCGGTTACCCTTGCCGGCCGAAGTGGCCGAGCGGTTCCAGGCACTACAGTCTGGAGCCGCGCGACCGCTACGGTCGAAGGTTCGAATCCTACCTCGGGCATGGATGCGTGTGATGTCCTTAGGTTAGTTAGGTTGAACTAGTTCGAAGTTCTAGGGGACTGACGACCTCAGGAGTTAAGTCCCATAGTACTCACAGCCATTTGAACCATTTTGCGGTTACCCTTGACGCTGCATCACAGACAGGAGCGCCTGCGATGGTGTACTCAGCGATGAACCTGGGTGCACGAATGGCAAAGCGTCATTTCTTCGGATGAATCCAGGTTCTGTTTACAGCATCATGATGGTGGCATCCGTGTTTGGCGACATCGCGGTGAACGCACATTGGGAGCGTGTATTCGTTATCGCCATACTGGCGTATCACCCGGCGTGATGGTATGGGGTGCCATTGGTTACACGTCTCGGTCACCTCTTGTTCGCATTGACAGCAATCTGAACAGTGGACATTACATTTCAGATGTGTTACGATCCGTGCTTCTACCCTTCATTCGATACCTGAGAATCCCTACATTTCAGCAGGATAATGCACGACCGCATGTTGCAGGTCCTGTACGGGCCTTTCTGGATACAGAAAATGTTCGTCTGCTGCCTGGCCAGCACATTCTCCAGACCTCTCATCAACAGAAAACTTCTGGTCAATGGTGGCCGAGCAACTGGCTCGTCACAATACGCCAGTCACTACTCTTGATGAACTGTGGTATGGTTTTGAAGCTGCATGGGCAGCTGTACCTGTACATGCCATCCAACTCTGTTTGACTCAATGCCCAGGAGTATCAAGGCCGATTTTACGGCCAGAGGTGGTTGTTCTGGGTACTGATTTCTCAGGATCTATGTTCCCAAATTGTGTGAAAATGTAATCACATGTCAGTTCTAGTATAGTATATTTGTCCAATCAATACCCGTTTATCATCTGCATTTCTTCTTGGTGTAGCAATTTTAATGGCCAGTAGTGTATTTATATTAGATCACTGTTCACACTGCACGATTGGGTCACTGCACGATTGGGCAATTAATCATTTCATCGGCTGATACTGCATAGCACCACATACTAACAGTTTCTATAGTGCTGCATGTCTGGGAGTAATTTGGGCTGAACACTGACAGGAAAGTCTAAGTGGGCCACGCATTCCCCAGGAGCCACTATTGATTAAAGAAGGGCACGCATTTACTGCCCTGTAAGATTGCAGAGCATGGCAGCTGTGGTTTACTATGCTGGAGGGAACACAACCCTCATAGTGCTGACAGAGAGTGTGGGAGGTTGCTCTCTGGTGAGTACGCAAACAATTTCGGAATGGTGTACCTGAAGAAAGAGCGTCAGGGGAAGAAGAATGTGAAACCTCATTATTTTGATGCAAAGCAAAGCGCTGGGTCACAAACAATGGTCGCGAGCTGACTTTCGAGGAATCTTTTCCTGGCAAGCGCTGGGGCACGCTTCCTGCTGAAAATCAGACACACGTTTTTATTGGCAGAGTGCTAAGGATGTAGGAGGGGAAATGGAACCTTTCAGGAAGTCGTCTCACAAGAGCATGAGCTTCAGGTGATTGGCTGGCAGATTCATGTCCCATGTAGTGAGAATAATGTTTCTGCAGTGTTTGCTGGTATTCATCATCTGAGCACAAACATAGATACTCCATGTCCAGGAGAGAGTTGAGTGAGCAAGGATTTACCTCCAAAAATCGATGGAGATCACTTCCCTGCCAGGGGCGATTGAAGACAGTTCCCTCCATGCATCGAGGCAGAGACTTCGCTGGTGAGAGCCACAATGGAGAATCCGGCAGTTAGATTTTAAAAAAGTGTTGATTTCGATATAGGCAGAATACTTGAGTCGAATATGTTTCTCTGGCTAGAGAGCAAATTGAAATCTTTACTCGTTTTCTGTGTTGTACTTAAGTAATTTCAACCATAGAAGTTTGCGGACGGCATATTGCGTCCACTGTGTAGGCAAAGAATTGCAGGTATGTCACAGTGGCCAACACACCAGTGGACATAGCATCGGTGCGGTACCACTGCTGTCCATAACTCAATAGGTGATACGCACACTCCGGTTTGGGGTATAGGGAAACAGTCACAGTAAATCTGTTGTGTTCCACTTACTTGTCCGCTAAGCGAGTTCTGAAAGTGCCAGTCAGGGTTCCTTCCTGACAAAGCAGTTGAAGTGATGATTTACAATTGTCTCGTCTAGAACGCCAAAGAGTTCGTGCACTTAGATGGAAAGTTGCGAGTACGTCTTAAGTCACGTGAGGCGACAACTCACTTGACTACATGGCCGCATTTATGTATGAAGTGATCGATACCCACTGGTATCGCAGATTTCATATTATATATCAAGCTTTATTATTCAACACAGCACATGCTGATGAGAACTTGGATTAGCAACTAAATCTGACAGCAAAACGTGAACACTTATTGAACTTTCCTGTACTTTGTGCATAACCGTCGTATATGCAAAGGAAACTACTATAATTCTCTTCTGAAGAGATGTGTGATTGATTTTTCAAAGGATTTCCCACGTCCTGCATGTGCTGCAGTGTCCATATGTGTCGATGTGTGTTCCAGGAGGAAATGGCTGCCGCCGCCGTTGCGGAAGCTGAGCCAGGGCAGCAAGGTGGACAAGTCGGCCGCCGCCCCCGCTGCCGCCTCCGCCCCCGCCGACCAGCAGCCCCTCAAGAAAACTGCCTCCGATAAGAGGTTCAAGGTAAGGCAGAGCGCCACTCAGTCGCCATGACCCCGGCTTTTAGCACGCGGTCGAGCACAACTTGACAATGAAGAGCAACACCATATTTTTTTTATTTTATTCTGTTATCGTGACCAAAGAAGGAAATGTTTTGATTTTGCGAGAGAAAGAGAGAGAAGAGGGACGTGGAATGACAAATAAAGAGGGTGAAAACTGGTTGTGCAGTCGTTATTTAGTTGATATTCTTATCATTTTATGGCAGGAATACACTGTTACATTTTCATTTTCATCCCAACGGGATAGACTGATGATACTTATTTCGATTATAAGGAGAGAATCACTTAAATCCTAACACCTTGTTACTTCATAGTGGTGCATAAAACTTTCTCGTTGTTCAAGTCACGTCATGTCTGAGATAAAAAAAAAACCTCGAGCTTTCGAAGATATTCACAATTTTCTCAGTCAGGAGATGAACATTGTGTGATGAATAAGCTACGAATGATGAGTCTCTCTTATATGGTAACTAAATGGCTTCATATTCGTCTAGTGGGACTAGCATGAGTAAAAACTGCAAGTGGAGATTGAAAGAAAGTGCACAAACTCTCTCCTCTCTCTCTCTCCCCCCCCCCCCCCTCTCTTTCTCAATGTTTACCCACTGGGCCAAAATTAAGGAGCAGAAGGAGAATGGAGACCGCTCCCAGACCTATCAGGCCGCTTTGAAATCACGTTGTTAATTACGTTTATTTGTGAACGCTCTGTTTCTAGCTCCCGATCCCCCAGACTGGTTCTTGACAAAGAAGTTTGTAAATGTCTCCAAAGGTTCGAGTCTTAACTCTTGTCGGCCAGATTACAATTTCAGTTTATTGCTTTTCGAGGAGTGCCCTTTCAGTCATCTGAATAGTAACGTCAATTATGATGATATGAAAGTAAGAACAACACAACACTCAGTCACGGAGCGGAGAAAATCTCCGACCCGGCCGGGAGTCGAACCCGGGCCACTTCGCTTACGAGTCCGCCGCGCTGACTGCACAGGTCCCGAGGCGGACAAGGTCACAGACAAGCAATGGTGTGTACTACCTGCAGTAGAACTACACCCAGTAAAGCACTGGTGTGTTCAAACCAAACTTTCGGTTGAGGAAAGCTTTTTTTTTTCTTTTACTACATGAAGGAGTGAATATTGTGCTGTGTTATTCATTCACGCCCCCCAATGAACCATGGAACTTGCCGTTGGTGGGGAGGCTTGCGGGCCGCAGCGATACAGATAGCCGTACCGTAGGTGCAACCACAACGGAGGGGTATCTGTTGAGAGGCCAGACAAATGTGTGGTTCCTGAAGAGGGGCAGCAGCCTTTTAAGTAGTTGCAGGGGCAACAGTCTGGATGATTGACTGATCTGGCCTTGTAACACTAACCAAAACAGCCTTGCTGTGCTGGTACTGCGAACGGTTGAAAGAAAATGGTTCAAATGGCTCTGAGCACTATGGGACTCAACTGCTGAGGTCATTAGTCCCCTAGAACTTAGAACTAGTTAAACCTAACTAACCTAAGGACATCACAAATATCCATGCCCGAGGCAGGATTCGAACCTGCGACCGTAGCGGTCTTGCGGTTCCAGACTGCAGTGCCTTTAACCGCACGGCCACTTCGGCCGGCGAACGGTTGAAAGCACGGGGAAACTACAGCCGTAATTTTTCCCGAGGGCATGCAGCTTTACTGTATGGTTAATGGTGATGTCGTCCTCTTGGGTAAAATATTCCGGAGGTAAAATAGTCCCCCATTCGGATCTCCGGGCGGGGACTACTCAAGAGGACGTCGTTATCAGGAGAAATAAAACTGGCGTTCTACGGATCGGAGCGTGAAATGTCATATCCCTTAATCGGGCGGGTAGGTTAGAAAATTTAAAAAGGGAAATGGATTGGTTAAAGTTAGATATAGTGGGAATTAGTGAAGTTCGGTGGCAGGAGGAACAAGACTTTTGGTCAGGCGAATACAGGGTTATAGATACAAAATCAAATAGGGGTAATGCAGGAGTAGGTTTAATAATGAATAAAAAATAGGAGTGTGGGTAAGCTACTACAAACAGCATAGTGAACGCATTATTGTGGCCAAGATAGGCACGAAGCCCACGCCTACTACAGTAGTACAAGTTTATATGCCAACTAGCTCTGCAGATGATGAAGAAATTGATGAAATGTATGATGAGATAAAAGAAATTATTCAGGTAGTGAAGGGAGACGAAAATTTAATAGTCATGGGTGACTGGAATTCTATAGTAGGAAAAGGGAGAGAAGGAAACGTAGTAGATGAATATGGATTTGGGCTAAGAAATGAAAGAGGAAACGGTCTGGTAGAGTATGGCACAGAGCACAACTTAATCATAGCTAACACTTGGTTCAAGAATCATAAAAGCAGGTCGTATACATGGAAGAAGCCTGGAGATGCTGACAGGTTTCAGATAGATTATATAATGGTAAGACAGAGATTTAGGAACCAGGTTTTAAATTGTAAGACATTTCCAGGGCCATATGTGGACTCTGACCACATTTTATTGGTTATGAACTGTAGATTAAAACTGAAGAAACTGCAAAAAGGTGGGAATTTAAGGAGATGGGACCTGGATAAACTGACTAAACCAGAGGTTGTAGAGAGTTTCAGGGTGAGCGTAAGGGAACAAATGGCAGGAAGGGGGGAAAGAAATACAGTAGAAGAAGAATGGGTAGCTTTGAGGGATGAAGTAATGAAGGCAGCAGAGGATCAAGTTGGTAAAAAGACGAGGGCTAGAAGAAATCGTTGGGTAACAGAAGAAATATTGAATTTAATTAATGAAAGGAAAAAACACAAAAGTGCAGTAAATGAAGCAGGCAAAAAGGAATACAAACGTCTCAAAAATGAGATCGACAGGAAGTGCAAAATGGCTAAGCAGGGATGGCTAGAGGATAAATGTTAGGATGTAGAGGCTTATCTCACTAGGGGTAAATGGTTCAAATGACTCTGAGCACTATGGGACTTAACTACTGCGGTCATCAGTCCCCTAGAACTTAGAACTACTTAAACCTAACTAACCTAAGGACAGCACACACATCCATGCCCGAGGCAGGATTCGAACCTGCGACCGTAGCAGTCTCGCGGTTCCGGACTGCGCGCCTAGAAACGCTAGACCACCGCGGCCGGCACTAGGGGTAAGATAGATACTGCCTACAGGAAAATTAAAGAGACCTTTGGAGAAAAGAGAACCACTTGTATGAATATCAAGAGCTCAGATGGAAACCCAGTTCTAAGCAAAGAAGGAAAAGCAGAAAGGTGGAAGGAGTATATACCGATGTACTTGAGGGCAATATTATGGAAATGGAAGAGGATGTAGATGAAGATGAAATGGGAGATACGTTACTGCGTGAAGAGTTTGACAGAGCACTGAAAGACCAGAGTCGAAACAAAGGTCCCGGGAGTAGACAACATTCCATTAGAACTACTGACGGCCTTGGGAGAGCCAGTCCTGACAAAACTCTACCATCTGGTGAACAAGATGTATGAGACAGGCGAAATACCCTCAGACTTCAATAAGAATATAATAATTCCAATCCCAAAGAAAGCAGGTGTTGACATGTGAAAATTACCGAACTATCAGTTTAAAATAAACGAGAGAGGATGCCACGATGAATTTTTGACCGAGCTCTCAACTAATATCCTTCTCCTACCTTCCCAACATCACAGAAGCTCTTCTGCGAACTTTGCAGAAATAGCACTCCTGGAAGCACGGATATTGCGGAGACATGGCTTGCCCACAGCCTGAGGGACGTTTCCAGAATGAGATTTTCACTCTGCAGCGGAGTGTGCGCTGATATGAAACTTCCTGGCACATTAAAACTGTGTGCCGAACCGAGACTCTAACTCGGGACTTTGCCTTTCGCGGGCAAGTGCTCTACCATCTGAGCTACCCAAGGAAGTTTCATGTCAGCGCACACTCCGCTACAGAGTGAAAATCTCATTCTGGAAACAACCCCCAGGCTGTGGCTAAGCCATGTCTGTGCAATATCCTTGCTTCCAGGAGTGCTGGTTCTGCAACGTTCGCAGAACAGCTTCTGTGAAGTTTGGCAGGTAGGGGGGACGAGGTACTGGCAGAATTGTAGCTGTGAAGACTGGTCGTGAGTCGTGCTTGGGTGGTTCAGATGGTGGAGCACTTGCCCGCAAAAGGCAAAAGTTCAAGAGTTCGAGTCCCAGTCCGGCACACAGTTTTAATCTGCCAGGAAGTTTCATATCAGTGCACACTCCTCTGCAGAGCGAAAATCTCATTATATGATTGGTGATTTTTCACATGAATCACAGTGTTGATTTGAGTCATGACTCCGTTCATTTCGGATTCCAGCTATTTTTTTTATTCTAATACAACTGCTGCATAGCACTTCAACAACGAACTGCAGTACCTAAAACAGCGATCCAATTTTATCCTGCAAATACTACCCACCTGCTATGAATGTACTTTACCAACAAAAATTGTAAACAGGGTAGGATACTCTAATTTTTGTTGTATGCGTATTCATGAAAACGTAAATTGGAAAAGCTATATTGTAGACGTCCTAAAATGTTTAAGTTGAGCTACTTTTGCCACAAGAATTATTGCCAGCGTTACGAAGGTAGAAACCATTAAGTTAAAATACGAGGGACGTTCAATAAGTAATGCCCCACATTTCTTTTTTCTCAGAACACATTTCTTGTTAATAGTCAGAATTTAGTGACAATATACATCAGCATGTCTTGTCCATGTCCTATTTTTCTACGTAGTCTCCGTCACGTTCTAAGGCCGTACACCAACGTTGTGGAAGAGCACGTATTCCCTGCTGGTAAAAGCTCTTGTCCTGTAGTCGTAGCCATGACTGACAGCACAGTCTAACATAACAGTCGCGACACTTCGCCTCGATTTTGTTGCCTACAGCGCTAGCAGCGCCCCAAGCGGCTGGTAGGTTGAACTGTGAGTTCGGCGCGATCGTGAAAGCGAATAGTGATTGATTATTTTGATTTATATAATGGTTTTTACCATCGGGAGCGTTTGTAGCGCAATAAATTCCAGCAACGACAGGAAGAAGACACCACAGCTGTCTCTTTTTAGGTTTCCTAAGGATCCTGAGAGGTATATACCATCATGTTACTAAAGTGTATCGTCAGGATTCACTTGCAAACTATGTGTGTATACATGATGAATGTATCGTTTTAGGAGCAGAAAATGGCTTGTTAATAGCAGACGAGAAGACCTTATGAAGAAAGACCCAGTTTACCTGTATAATAATATAAGGTTTTGTCCGCTACATTTCGAAGAAAACCAGTTCATGAACGCAGACAATAACAAACTCGTGTGGAATGCAGTACCCACACTGTTTGACATCCTAAATAAGCCACCTCAACTGACGATGAAGGGGAAACTGCCACAAAGATTCGACAGTCAATCTAAAGCTGTAAAACAGTCGTATGACACAGAAGCAGCCGGTTCAGCTCTCCATGTATCAGTGCCAGATTCGTGCGAATCATCACCACAGACGTGCTTTGACGATAAAGTTGTTAGATTAAGTGCAGCTGTTCATGTCTTGCAAAAGCGTGTGAAGCGTCAGAATGTGCAGATCGAGCGAAACTATTGCGGGACAAGGAAAGTGCCTACAGAGAGATTGTTTGAAAATTATTCAAATATTTGGTTTTTCATGAAATGTAATGTAATCAGCTTATTATAATGATTTAAGCACATTTCTGCCACTATTTGGCAGTTGCTTTACCCACTTTGAATAATATAAAGATTAAGGTCGTATTTGTGGCAACATGCAACAATGACACACACAGTAGGCCTACAGAACGATAAACGAGCTGTCGATCGCTTTTGCATGTAGAGGTACATGTCTGTGCCTCTTACATGTGAATCTGTGTGTTTATATTCTTTTGATATCAACGTGGTAAGCTGCAATTCTGTCCAATGTCACAAGCGTTTCTTCACGAATGTGTTGTAGCTTGCCACTCTATTCATGGTTTTTGTCCATATTTGCGCTTATTTTAGAATCATTAATAGAAACATATATGCCTTCCGATACTAAACAAACTCTTGGAGGCAAGAAAATAACTCGAATAATTCGGAAATTACGTAGGAAATGGATGTAAACAAACATTATGCTTACAACGCGTCTGATGTTCACCTTGCCTGCCGCTTGGAGCGCTAGTGTCGCTCCATCTGTCAAACGGCAACAACTTTTACAGTAGTGAGTGTCGCGACTGTTATGTTAGACTGTGACTGACACTCCCGTCATCTTCCCATTGAGAATCTTTAAGTGGCCTAAAGAGATGGAAGTCTGAGGGTGCCAGGTCTGGACTCTAGGGTGGATGTGGCAATGATATCCAACCCAATTTGTTGATGTGTTCCCGGGTTGTCAGACTTGTGTGTGGGCGTGCATTATCGTGTTGGATCAAGATTTCTGCTGGATTCTTGTCCGATCGAACACGTCGTAAATGGTTCTTGAGTTTATTCAGAGTTTTCACGTAAGCCTCTGAACTGATAGTTGACCCTCTTAGCATCACATCCACGAGAATGGTGCCATCACAATACCAGAAGACTGTCACCATGACTTTTTCGGCAGAGGGGGTTGTCTTGAATTTCTTCTTGTTTGGTCAATGAGGATGATGCCACTCCATGGACTGCCTTTTTGTTTCTGGCATAAGGTGGTGCACCCGGCTTTCGTCGCCCGTAACGATCCGTGACAGAAAGGTCTCTCTGTCGATCTCAGAACGCTCCAACAATTCATTTGAAATGGCCTTTCTTTGAATCTTGGCTCGATCATTCTGACGCACTTCCAGTGCTTACCGACAACTGTAAAGCCAGCTGTCGAGTTGTGATGCGCCGGTCGGCACGAATAATGTCATCCGCACAATTCAGCATGTCTGAAGCAGTGGCTGTGACACGACGTCCCGAGCGTGGCTGCTCATGGAGCTTTGTTTCTGCATTTCCTGAGACTGTAACTTTCCTCATCCATCGCCCAACTGTACTCCTATCAACTGCAGCATCGCCATACACTGCACACAAACGTTCATGGGTGTTCACCACGATTTCTTTTTCTGCACGCAAGAATTCAATAACAAATGGTTCAAATGGCTCTGAGCACTATGTGACTTAACTTCTGAGGTCATCAGTCGCCTAGAACTTAGAACTAATTAAACCTAACTAGCCTAAGGACATCGCACACATCCATGCCCGAGGCAGGATTCGAACCTGCGACCGTAGCGGTCGCCCGGTTCCAGACTGTAGCGCCTAGAACCGCACGGCCACTCCGGCCGGCATTCAATAACAGCACGGTGCTTGTAATGTGGGTCGTATGCAGACGCCATTTTGACGCTGTATTACGGCTTTGCCATCTGCCGGAACGGTTCGAAACTTCACCAGCGCACAGAACGAACATCAAATGTGAAGCACCAATAAGCACGTTTGTCTTTGTATATTAACGGCTTTTTTTTTTAAATGTGGGTCTTTACTTATTGGAGGCCCCTTTTACATCTACACCTACGTAAATACTCAGCAATACAAGGCACGACGCGTGGCGGAGGGTGCCCCTTACTACTTTCATGTCCTTTCCTGTTCCACACGCAAACAGAGCGAGGCAAAGACGACTATCTGTATGCTTCCGTATGAGCCCTAATTTCTCGTATCTTATCGTCGTGGTTCTTACAAGCGATGTATGTTGGAGGCTGTAAAATCGTTCTGCAATCAGCTTCAGATGCCGGTTCTCTAAATTTTCTCAATACTGTTCCTCGAAAAGAATGTCTCCTGCCATCCAGGGATTCCCATTTGAGTTCTGGAGCATCTCCGTAATCCTTGCATGTTGTGACCTACCAGTGACAAATCTATGAGCCTGTCTCTCAGTTGCCGCTACGGTCGCAGGCTCGAATCCTGCCTCGGGCATGGATGTGTGTGATTCCTTAGGTTAGTTAGGTTTAATTATTTCTAACTTCTAGGCGACTGATGACCTCAGAAGTTAAGTCGCATAGTGCTCAGAGCCATTTGTCTCTGAGTTGCCTTGATGTCTTCCTTTAATCTTACCTGATACGGATCCCAAACACTCGAGTAGTAGTCAAGAATGGGTCGCATTAGCGTTCTATATGAGATCTCCTTTACAGATGAACCACTCTTTCCTAAAATTATCCCAATAAATTGAAGTCGACCATTCGGCTTCTCTGCCGTAATCTTCACATACTCGTTCCATTAAATATCGCTTTACAATGTTACGCCCAGGTATTTAAACAAAGTGACTGTGTCAATCAGGACACTAGGAGCGCTGCATGCGAACATTATGGGTTTGTTTTTCCTACTCATCCGCATTGACTTACATTTCTCTACATTTGGAAGTAGCTGTCATTCATCATACCAACTACAAATTTTGTCCTAGTTATCTTGTATCCTTCTACAGTCACCCAACTCCGACACCATACGGCACACCACAGCATCACCAGCAAACAACTGCAGATTGCTGCCCTACAATATCTTGTCCACTACTTTTGGCCTCGCAGGTCACCAAACCTCACACCTTGCGATTTTTGTTTGTGGGGTACATAAAAGATAGAATCTTTGTCCCAACTTTGGCAGCTACGCTTCTGCTACTCTTCAAGAGCTGAGAAATTGAATTGTTAAAGCAGTCGATTCAATAAACAGGTAGTTGTTGATTCGTACGTGGAATGAAATAGACTGCCATTTCGATGTTTCTCGAGCAGTGTATAGCGCTCATGTTGAGTGTATGGCATAGTACCGTGCGAACATAAAAACTTGGAATCTTCCTCTGTCCAGTGAGATGCGCAATGTGTTTATGTCTTTCATAGTTTGTCTGTAATAAACAATTGAAATCTGTTATTTCTTTCTGAATCACGCTGTACTGACACAAATCATTAGACGTAATATGGAGCTGAGTGACTGGAATGGACACCAAACTCCAATAAAAAAAGTAGTGAATTAATAAAATATATGTATGAGATGCTATCCAGTTGGCACATGCGTGCTTTGAACACAGCTCGACCAACATCTGTCAGATGTGTGCGACGGTTGTGCGGTCATGGATCAGGGAGGATCACCAACATTTTCGGTGTCTCGTGTGAAGTCTATTTCTCACAAAAATCGTTCTCTGGCTCCTGTCCGATTGTTACCGTATTTTCCTTTCAGTACATGATCCATCGCTTCCTTCTTGTCCCATCTACTACGTTGGGATCCAGATTTCACACGTCAAGCGGTAGAGCCTACATTTATAGGAATACAATTACCAAATCTAGTACAACCCAATGCAAATCGTATGCGTTCACTGTAAAAGCAGGAATAATCGAGAGGAAAAAGATGCGCAATGAAAACGTGAAAATGTCACTTCAACACCATTTTCAGCAGGCTACGTATAGTGGAATTGTGCCGAAGGGAAATACTGTTCGAAACCGAAAGATATCCACTCGTAATTCGGCCAACGTCCTCGGGCTTCGGTCCAGATTTGTGGGACGACTCGACCGCCAATGACTGCTGGATCCCGGCTCCAGAAACCAGAGGCGAGCACGGCAAGTGGTAATTGGCAGGCGTTACGCGGCAGACACATCCGGCCGTCCGAAAAAACGATCGTCTGTTTATTATTTCACCCAGCCACTGTCCGCCATGCGAGACACGACGCAACGCGGAAACAGGTGATTGAGTGGGTAGGGGTCGGAGGGTAGGAGGGGAAGCTCTGCAACTGAGTCGTCAAAGTGTGCTCGAAGCGAAACACTCTCTCATGACGACTTCATGCGCTCCCGTTATTTATTCAGAGACCGACTCCCAAATACCTGTCGCTTTCACCAGTGAACAAAAAGAAATAAGAGAAAAAAAAGGGACCGCAACTGTCGATCGGTGGGCGCGACGGTTTTTATTGAACACTGTCGGACGGCGAGCTTTTGCATAATTCGGCGAGAATGAGCGCCAGCTCTGCCCGTCCGATTGTCCGTCGGGTACACAGTGCTCCCGAACTGGGCGCACAGAAGTCGAAGCGACAGCTGCTGGGGCAGCAGACTGAAGCGATGCAGCGCCGTGTGCTGTATGGTAACTGTCTACGTCTTCCTGTTTCTCTTGAAAGTTCACTGATAAGTCGGTAGCTCAAAAAGCTTAAATACTTTCAGTAGCTTGCGAGGTCCTCGTGGTAATACGACTCCTTCACATCGCTTAGTGTGGTTACGATGACCCAGCCAATTAACCCTCTGTAACGTAACCTCTCTGTTATGTTATTGTTGTTTTGTGTTATTGTAGTTGTAGAGATATGAAATTATTGTAGCGGTTTGCTAGTCAGCCGTACTTCGGAATTTTTTGACATTAAATGGAGCCTGAAACTTGCGTAATAAATACTTCGCGTGAAGTTAGATTTGCGGCATAAACAAAAATTAATTGCGGGGATGCAATCCACTGAATATTAACAGAAAAGCTTCAGAACAATGCGCACGACTGACTAGACACATTCAGACGGTACGTACATTTGCGTGCGAGTGGTTACGATCTGATGAAAAAGATCTATCTTAATTTTTTTTCGTAAAATAATTACGTTGTAACACACACGGGGATTGCGAACGTACAATCAGGGTAGAGGCACGTACGTTATATCATTCCCCGTGGCTTGGGTAAAATAATTGCAATTATTTAAATTTAAGAATATTTCTTTTTCTATCGGACTCCTATTTTTATACGAAAAGGAAGCTAGCAGGTTCTGAATGTCTCGGCAAAAACACATCGGAATTAATCTTGGCGGCCACCAAAGGAAAGCAGTGAACCTCTATTGTTGAGCAGCGCCGTCGTGAAGATCGTCGCCTCCATCTAAAATTCGCCTTCTCGAATTAACAGAATAATTTGTACTCCATTGGTATGGGATTTAGGCTTGATCTTGACAGAAATTATAAAACACATTTTTCATCATTTAACACCTTCATTTAACACACACATAGACATGAAATTATACAGTACGTCTTTACGCCAGCACATCAGAACAAAAAGTAGTTAATACTAGAAGTAATAAAAGAATCTCGTAATTAGTCCTATGTCTATCAAGGATAAAACAGTTTTTCAGAGTATTCCTCTGGTATGACAGTCGAACAAATTTTCTTCTTGTATCTTTGAGATTAAATTACATTTTTAGTTCCTTTTCACCTCCTAGTACTATTTATATATCCTCCTCGTTTTGGAAACGATTATTTTCAAAATTTATGACTTTTACTAAGTTGCTTGTATGCAACGAAATATTTTTCGGTTTTACATTTACAACATATTAAAATTTATTCATGGGCTATGCACTGAGTGCCACTCGGGTCAGCATGACTCGAATCTGAATTTTTGTTTTGTTTGTTGAATGTAGCATTATGAAAACAGAATGACAAATGTTACGTGAACAGATGTTATATGAAACACCAGAAACAATGAAACTAACATTTCCCACTTATTATTTACACCCATTGTTACCGTTTCTAGCCTCAGCCGTTGTTGTGTATTGCCTCAGCTGTTGCTAATGTTTTGCCTCAGCGTGTGCAAGAACTACATTATGACTACAAAACGTTTGAGTAGTGCTGAAATACAAGCAATTTCGAATGAAGAAGAGGAATTAGGAGACATACCGTCTGATGACGATGAAGAGATTGATGCTATTATTTCTGGAGGTAGTGAATCAACTGAAGATACTGATGAAGATGTTGGGGATTTAGAAACTCTACTTCCTGAAGTTGCTGACATCTCAAATCAGAATGTTTTCATGTAACTATATAATATCTACCATATGTTCGCAAAAACTTTAATGATAGTTCTAATAATAATAATAAGTAGCCTACGTTTGTAAAATATTAATCTCATTTTTTTCAGGTAGAGAAATGGAAATGAAACATGGGGAAAAGTCCTGTTAGATT
This sequence comes from Schistocerca serialis cubense, assembly GCF_023864345.2. Classification (NCBI taxonomy): domain Eukaryota; kingdom Metazoa; phylum Arthropoda; class Insecta; order Orthoptera; family Acrididae; genus Schistocerca; species Schistocerca serialis. The sequence continues at coordinate 339,058,528 of NC_064642.1, forward strand.
ACGTGGGAGACAGCCAACACGAAATATATTGAAGACGGCTCCAGGTCCCATGAGGCATACTGTAAGGAACGTGAACACTGTGCAGTCAGCATTTGAATTATTTATGAAGCCCAGCATTTTCCAGATTATTTTGAAGTGGACTAACAAAGAAGGTAACATTACTTTCGGTGACAGATGGACAGATCTTGATAGAAAAGATTCTGAATGCTTTCTTGGCCTGCTTATTCTTGCGGTAGTGTACAAAGGCCACAATAAGAGAATACTAAATTTATGGCACGAAAAGCATGGCCGACCTATTTTCAATAGTTCTATGGCTAGGAAACGCTTTACAGAAATATTACGCTGTATTCGGTTTCATAATGGTCAGCACTGGCGACAGAATGCCCTGATAAATTTGCTCTTATAAGGGATTTATTTGAACAGTGGGCAAGCACATTACATGGTACATACAAACCGCATGAGAATATTACAGTTGATGAACAACTGGTAACTTTTAAGGGTAGGTGTCCATCTCGCCAGTACATCCCCTCAAAACCTGTAAAGTATGGTATAAAGATATGAGCTACATGTGACAGCACTAATTGCTATGTCACACACCTGCAGGCGTACACAGTAAAGGGCGAAAGCCAACCTACAGAAATCAATCAAGGAAAAAAATAGTATTAGAATTGACAGAACATTTATCCGGGAGTGGTAGAAATATCACAACAGATACTTTCTACGCAAGTTTGGAGTTGGCAAAGGAAGTAGAACGAAAACAGATGACTCTGCTAGGAACACTAAGAAAATGTCGTCGTGAACTACCTACAGAATTTATCGAAGCAAAGGGGAGAACTGCAGCTTCATGTCTGTTCGGATTCCAGGAATCAGCTACAATAGTCTCCTATTGCCCAAAAAATGATAAGATAGTGACATTGTTGCATACTACGCATTTCAGAGAGGAAATAGGTGACGGCGAAGCAGCAAAACCTATTATAATCCTAGACTATAATGCAATTAAATCGGGAATAGATACAATGAACAAGTTAGTCAGTACCTACACACCACAAAATGTATGTCAAGAAGGTGGCCCATCATAATTTATTACAAGATTCTGGATATTAGTGTCATAAATCCTTTCGTAATTTGGCTGGACTTAAATCCTGACTAATAAAAAAAAACTGCAAAAGAAGAGAATTTCTTCTGGAACTGGCAACAAGTCTAGTACAGAAAAACAGAATTCGGCGCAGCAAAACTTCTCTTCCTCGTCCTCCTCCTTCAGCGGAAGTGCATACGGGGGCAAAGCGTGGACGGTGCTCCCTACGCGAACGTTCAGTGGATAGAAAACATTCAGAAATGTGCAGAAGATGCTTTTCTTTGGTCTGTAAACAACATTCAGAGATTCTTTGTTTTAAATGTAAAGAGTTGCTTTGTTTTAAATGTAAAGATCTAGAAGATCAGGGCTTAATACAAGGTCTGTAAGTGTTTATATACATAGTTTACCTGGTTTCAATCAGTAGTGTGCGTTTTTACTCGTATGTCAGTTCATTAAAATAAATAAACAACTGCCAATATATCCTTGGGGTCATATATACTTGGGGTCATACTGACCCCAGCAGTACTCAGTGTAACAAAAAAATTCTGGTAGTAGGAGGGTTAAACACTGTTCTGAATTCGTGTTTTTGTAACAAAATGTATAGTCGTGCTCATAACTAAATAGAATAGACGAAAAAGTCCGGAAATGAGCGTACAGAGCGGAACACAACTGTACCGCACTACATGGTAACCCAAAAGTACGTTAGCATCTGAAAATTCAATACTTCATGGAATCACGTAGGTAGAGAGATAAAAATTGACATTCTAGCTTCAAATAACATGTTTCATTGTGACCGAAAACGTACACGAAATGACCTACAGATGCCCTTTCAAATGATACAAAAGCACTAATTAGCATAACAACTGATTTATAGCAAAGACTATGTTCTTTGTAACAAATGCCGTCATTCCTCAACAACCCCTAGAGTAGAGGGACAGTGTTGTGAATATCACTGCACAGCGTATCAGTCTCTAATGAGGTCGTCCGATCGCGGTAGTAGACTTGCGACTTCAGATAAACGCACAACCAATGGTTACACGGATTGAGGTCTAGGGACCATGGTGGCCAAGCGTGACTGAAGTGGCGGCTAAGCAAGCGATCCTCACCAAATGGTGTGCGCAAGAGATTTTTCACAAGTGTGACAACATCCTGCATAAAAGTTGTACCTTCCAGCAGATATTTATCAGCCTGGTTAGGGGGTGGTGCTATTCTGTAACATACTGGCATACCTTGCATTAGTCACGCTGACAGTTTGAAAAGTGACCCGCAGTTCTTCGAGGAAAATCACGATTGACGTCATAAGTCTACATCACACCGTGGCTTTCTCGTCATGCAATGGGGTTTCCACGATAAATCTAGGATTTTCAGTAGGCCAGATTCCTCTGTTGTAAGTGTTGATAGACCCTCGGTGTGTGAAATGGGCTTGGTCAATCGACAACACATTAGACAACTAATCATCTACTCCTTCCATTTTCTGAAGTGCCCACACCACCAAAAATCGGTGGCTAACAGTTCACGATGATGCTGAATTTTGTGCAGATAGCACTGAAGGGTATGTCTTGATTTTCCCCAAATAGTAGTGCAACGTGCGACCTTAAATGCACTGACTTCATCATGCAGAGATGAAGCCGCTGAAGTCTCCAAACCAACGTGAATGGTCCAAGCAGCAGTAGCATTTGTGCCTGGTCGCCTGCTAAGGAGCCGATCACCTAAACAACCCGAGGCTTCATACCTTGTGATCATTTTCTTCACCGAGACACTTTTTGCAGGACCTTTACCCATTCAAATACCCTCTTTAAGGTAGGGGTCGTAAGACTGCAGTAGCAGATTCACAATCCTGATAGTAAATCTTGACCAACAGTGCCTCTTCTGCTGAAGTCTACATGCCACAATTGCTGGCACATCTTTCTCCCTCTCTCACTACAGCCCATTTAATACAAGATTCTCATATGGCGTCGCTGATATGTTGCTGTTCAGAGCCATTTGTTGACCAGTTTTTACATTCGTTTTTGGTTTCAATAAACCTCATACCATTTCGTGCATGTGTGTCATTTTTTACCTCTCTGCTTACATTAGTCCCTGAATTAGGGCATTTTCAAATTTTAACGGAGGTTTGGGGTCACTCTGTACAATGATGGGAATTGAAAGTGATACACCATGTAGCGTCAGTATAATATTCATCAAATTTCTTGGAGCGGTTCATCATACAGCATGTATTAAATGATAAAACTTCCCTTGTATTCAGAACTGATGCCCATCAGCAACATCAATATGAGGTGTCACCACAGCTGACATGAATACACTTATGTATTCTTTGTATTATGGAAGTAAACAGTCTCCAAAGCCATTTTGGGGATTTTTGTACCGCACCTGAGACATACCTGAAACATTCACGAACATTGCTGACTATAGACTGGCATGGAAGTATATGTCATCCCATAGCATCCCAGATAAACTCTGTGGGTGACTAATCAGATGATCAAGCAGGCCAGTCAAGGATCTGTACATTGCTCATGGCATTTGTGATGTGAACTCCAGTGTGGGGTCTCATATTATCCTACTGGTATATGTCGTGTGGTATCATTTTATTGAGGGGTATCATAACACGGTAATTCTTGCCACACACCAGTAAGTGTTCAGCCTCCCTTCATCAATTACCAAACCAGTCTTGTTGTCTCAGGCAATAGTTCCTGACACATTGATTCCAGGTTGGAGACCTATGCATCCTGAGATTCGGTGTCCGCAGCTCGTGGTCGGGCGGTAGCGTTCATGCTTCCTGCGCCCGGGTTCCTGGGTTCGATTCCCGGCGGGGTCAGGGATTTTCTCTGCCTCGTGATGACTGGGTGTTGTGTGATGTCCTTAGGTTAGTTAGGTTTAAGTAGTTCTGAGTTCTAGGGGACTGATGACCATAGATGTTAAGTACCATAGTGCTCAGAGCCATTTGAACCATTTGAGATTCGGTACCTGTGGCCTTTCACTAGGTCAACTGCAAACATGTTAGCATCTATCTGACTTCCACAGGTAGAAAGAACACGCATCACTGAACACCACAGATTGTCACCCGATGTTGCAGTAAACTCTGACTCTGCATCATGCAAACTATGTAGTCTTTGGTATAGTGCCAGCAGCAACAACACATGGCAATTCGAGATCTCAGCCCGGCTTCCAGTCATCCATTTCCTACAACTTTTGGTAATCATCTACCTATAAAAATTGTCCAGATTTCAGCTTTTGTCATCTGTCTATGCATCAAAATTAGTCAAACAATCCTCTTGTGGTGTAATCATTCTTGAACATGCCATGCCTACATCTCATGCCACACTGTTGTCCTGAGACCATCTCATCACCACTCATTCTGTAGTCATTACACTACAGCCAATGATGGTAACATTGCACTGATGCCAATGATTTGACCTTTCTCAATATCAGTAGGTGTGCATCCTCTGGCCATGCTCCATCTGAAAATTTCTAGTAACAGGAAATACAACCAACTGCCACCAATAGCCATCATGTGCTCACTCCATCCTTCATCTGTAGAAATGGCTTTTCCTCTGTTGGAAATAAGACTGCACAAGGAGAAAGTTATAATCTGCATGCCTCTCAAGCATGTAAATACTGGAGAAGCTGTTTGGCAGCTTTTGGTCAAGGCATTCATGGTGTAATGCTTTCCATTTCCATCAGTGTATAGTTTTCTATATTGCCATTTTATCACCAGAACTCTTTGTAATAACATTCTCATAAAGTCTTGTAGCCTCCAGTACTCTTTGAAAGAAGTGTCTTGTGAATGTATTATCTTTCTTTCTTCACATTCATTCCCTAACCTGATATGGAGGATGAGCTGTCTTATATCTGGCCAATCAAAGAGTTTTGTACTTTTCAATGAACATTAGTAATCTGAAAGTGGGGTATGAGGGTTCCCAGTTGGGGATATTTGAGTATAGATTAGCTGTTCCAGTATTTGCCTCAGAACCAAAGAAAATCTCACAAAAATGTTGGTCAGAACCAGTGGATTGCTTCTGGAGAGATACATCACAGACAAAAATATGGAGTGACAATGTGTATATGTGTGTGTGTGTGGGGGGGGGGGGGGGTTATGTGTGTGTGCTCAGTTTACAGTGATCTGTGAGTGTGGCAGAAATATTCCCAACTGGGAATATTTGAAAGGGGATAACCAGTTCTGGCATTTGCCTTACAACCAAGGAAAACCTCCCCAAAAACCTTGATCGGAACTCAATAACTGGCTTAGGTCACTACTTTTTCAGTGGTGGTAGCTCCTTTTAGCAGTTGAATGCCCAGTTCTATCAATTTTGTACATAATTTATGCCATATCTTTAGTTTGTTGTGTGTTTCCCAATTTGCGTGAGAGTGTATTAAGGCAAATGAACTACATACCAACAGTAACAATCGACACAAATGTCATATGAAGAACTTAATACAAGATCATGACAAATAAACCACAAACACGTTCAAGAGAGGCTCTTAAGTTTGACACTATATATAATGAATAACTCATGAAACAAAGAGCTAGTTCTGTGCCCAGTCCTAGTAGAATAACACACCTGACAGAGACAATGTAAATGCAAATAGAATTATAACCCTGGAAAAACAAAGCTACAGTATAAATTTTTGAGATATTGCAAGTACAAGTCTGAAGTCCTGGTGTACATTAAAATTCCTGCACCACCATAGTTCACTACCAGATGAGCCAAAATAAAATGGCATAGCCTATTGATATAGTGGAGATGGGTTGTACCATAGTGGCACGTTATGGTACTCTGGTGGAGGAATTTCAGTGTGTAGGGGACAATGAGAGAATTTGGAGCTGTGGGGAACATCTAAACTAGTAAGTCTCTGAAAGGTGCCCTGCTCTTTGCAACTGGTTTTTTCATTCTGGCAGGATGGAGAAGCCATCAGTTGCCAATGAGTTGGGGTGGTAAATGATACACGTTTTGTCACTGATGTTGCTATGTTTCTATTGTGAATTTTAAGAGGTAAACCAACTCTGTAGTTTATTGTTGAATGTATCTATAATAGGAATGACACTCATATCTTTCTACATCCAGAGACAGGGTATTTAGTTTTAAAACTTGTTACATAATTTTAAAAGTAAGAATCACTTTAAATGTGAGTCTGAACAAGGGGGTTACGGTCTGAAAGGAGCAGTAATAGTGAATACCACCATTGTCTTACTAAATTATGTGTGCATTTATTTATGTAGGGTGAGTTATTTAAAACTTGCATCACTTCTGTATAGTAAATGGTTCAAGATATCAAAAAGAGGTTTTCAGCATAAAATGGTAGGTGGAGGGATACAAAATTTTGTTGTATCAGTAATATTCTTAACTCTTGTATGAAACAAGATAATGAAGCAGGCTTTTTTTTTCTAGATAAATGGAACAATATACTTGATTTAATGGCATTTGAAAGCTCTTGAAATCATGAGCACAATGATACAAAGGTTGTTAATGTAGTGGTGTGAGTTCCACATGATATGGCACTGTGGTCTTGAATGCACACACACAGTTTCATGCACAGCACTTGCATTCACATCTCCCATAACGCTAATTACATCCACTAACATGCCATCATTTACACTCTTGCTACTAAGCTGCTGTGTGGGCTGTAGGTGGTTTTGTAACTCTAATATTCTGATATTTTTGTCTTTTTCGTGTTGAGAAATGATGTTGCCGACATTATCTGTTATCATCCTACACTCATAATTCAGAGATAGTGCTGTAATAATATAGTTTGGGGGTCTCTGGAGCTTTTTTGCTTCTGTTTTTCTTTATTTTTAAAAAACTTTTAGCTAATGCCATCACAGTTCCTTGTTAACTGTAAATATATTTTAAACCTTAGATTTTGGATGTATAAATATGTTGGTTGGTTGATTTTTGGAAGGGACCAAAGGGCGAGGTCTTCGGTCCAATCGGATTAGGGAAGGATGGGGAAGGAAGTTGGCTGTTCCCTTTCAAAGGAACCATCCCGACATTTGCCTCAAATGATTTAGCGAAATCATAGAAAACCTAAATGAGGATGGTCGGATGTGGGTTTGAACTGTGATCCTCTGAAATGCAAGTCCAGCACCACCTCACTCGGTATATAAATAGGTAATCTTTTCAATGAGAGCACAATATTAGTTAAGATGGATTATCAACAGTGTGATGCTGGCACATGCATGATGGGAGCATGGGTCGCTGCTTGTGGTTTCATGTGGTGCAACAGTAAAATGTGCAGTATACGACATGAAACATGAAAACTGCTGAACTCATGCAAACAGCAGGGGGACATTGACTAATGATAAGTAGGCCATGGATTGTGATATTTAAAGGAATACCAAAAGAACATTTTGCTAGTGTTACAGACACTTAACAGATACTTACCACTGAAACAATGTATGATCGAGATCAGTGTGAACAGATGAGGACTGCGAATAACTGAATAAACTGTGAACTTTTGTTATATAATCACATAAATAATGGTGTCATGATTAGTATATACTGTGACAGTGTAAGCCCAATTGTACTTGGTAATTAACTATGTAGCTCCTGATACATTGTGCATATTAAATGGCTGTAATGCTGTGATATTAGAGTTTTGACACTTCTAAGTAACAGGAAAATTATTGGAACATCACTTGGAATGGACAGATTAACAAACTGGAGTCATCAGCTTCAAATTACAGATGACAAAATTAAAGCATCACCAGCCATTGTCATCAGAGAACCAGGAATACATTTATGAATTAAAATGCAGCCAACCTCAAGACTTTTGTAAGAGGATGATATGGAAATTAAATTCTCTTAGGAAAAAATTAATACATTATTAATTTTCTTTTTAAAAATAAAGAGGGTTTCTTTTGTAATAAATCTAAACTTGTGTATGTAACCACTATTGATTCTGTAAGTAACAAATTAAGAACTTGATATGATGCTTCAAAATTACTCAATAGTTCTGAGATAAGATGAAGTAGGGCACCAATTATGCAGTTCAAAAACCCCTCTGTGATTTACAGACTGCTCCTGTACACAATGAATGCCATGGATATGTGAATTTTTTTGTCATCATTGACACTGTCAATATTCAAGAGAAAATGTAACTTGTTGTATGGACATGTTATGAAAGGGGATAACATTGTCAGAAATCATTCATAGGTTCTTTGTATTCAGGAATCAGAACACCTCATTACTGCAGTGTAAATGTGCAGCATGATGACCAGCACCTTGTACCACTTTGCCTAATATAATTAGCTTGGGTTTTGTGTCCTAACTGATTACCATTAGCACTGCAGAATGTGGTAAATCCACAGTTACCAATAGCTTTCCCCATCCACCTCATTTCAGTTTCATATGCTGTGCCACTCGCATGTGCAACTGGCCACACTAGCACACAACAGATATTACTCGATACACAGAGCTGAGCTCACTAGCTGCAGATTGGGGGATTGACACCAGAGGCTCCATTGTTGACCTCCAGCAAGAGTCTGCAACAACAGCTGCACACAAGGATTCAAAATTGGCACCACCAACATCAATGATGTATGCAGGCACCTATATCTAGGGTGTAAGACACCTACAGTTCAATTTGTACATTGAAGAAGCAATGACGAAAATAAAAGAAAGATTCAGGAATGGAATTAAAATTCAGGGCAAAAGGATATCAATTCTGATGACATTGCTATCCTGAGTGAAAGTGAAGAAGAATTACATGATGTACTAATTGGAATGAACAATCTACTGCATACAGAGTATGGATTGAGAGTAAATTGAAGAAAGATGAAAGTAATGGGAAGTAGCAGAAATGAGGAAAGCAAGAAACTTAACATCAAGATTGATGTCACGGAGTAAATGAAGTTAATGAATTCTGCTACCTAGGCAGCAAAATAATCAATGGCGGATGGACCGAGGAGGACATCAAAAGCAGACTATCCCTGGCAAAAAGGGCATTTCTGGCCAACATAAGTCCACTAGTATCAAAATAGGCCTTGATTTGAGGAAGAAATTTCTGAGAATATATGTCTGGAGCACAGCATGGACTGTGGGAAAACTGTAACACAAGAGAATTGAAGCATTTGAGATGTGGTGCTACTGGCAAATATTGAAAATTAGGTGGACTGCTAAGCTAAGGAATAAGGAGGTTCTGCACAGAATCAGAGAGGAAAGGAATATGTGGAATCACTGACAAGGAGAAGGGTCAGGGTGATAGGACATCTGTTAAGACATCATGGAATGCCTTACATGATACTAGAGGAAGCTGTAGAGAGCAAAAATTGTAGAGGAAGACAGAGATTGGAATACATCCAGCAAATAGTTCAGAACATAGGTTGCAAGTGCTACTCTGAGATAAAGAGGTCGGCACAGGAGAGGAATTCCTGGTATGCCGTATCAAACCAGTCAGAAGACTGATCACTTAAAAAAAAAAAAAAATATCAAGGCCACCATGGTCCTCCTGACTTCAATCTACACCATGCTGTAAACTGTTGCTTATTGTGTAGCCCTCAAGATTTGGACAGTTTCATGCTGCTGACCTTGTATTGCCTCTGGGCAATTTCATGTAGTGCACACTATGCCATAGTGTGTTGTGGTCAACCAATAAACTGATTACATGACTAGTATTCATTGTATTGTGTGCCACAGCACAGAAAAATTTTACAGCTTATTATACTTGAAATAGTGTAAGTCAATCACAATGAATCCAGTTTGCTCCCAAAATCATATGGAATGTTAATTAATTGTATGGAGCTTAATGTTGAACAGAAATGACTGAAAGAACTCACAGTGATCATCTTCATTCTCATCATCACCATGGTAATTTACAATTTTGGGCCTCTGTAACACCGGAATCCAGTTGCAGAACACACGGTACAGTGGCTTGCAGAATATCTATGTAAATACATATGTAGATGTCTTAATGTTCTTCTAGTCGTGCTAATTTAATTTCTATAATGTCTGTATTATATTTATTACTCAAGCAGTGAGGAACTCAAGTTACTGTCATTGCCGCCATGGTGTATCTGGATTTCTGGTAGGATGCTTCTATGATTTATTATGTAATTTCAGAATTATTGGCTGTAGCCATTTATCCTACAGGTTGCAAAGTTTGCCATCTTTGCCATATTCTTCTTCAATAGTGCTCCAACTGCCTTTTCTTCCACTCCTGTGCTCTGGAAAACCATAGCCAATGACCAAAGCAAAACTATCTGTGCACTGACCAGCCTATCGCTGCTCCACCTCTGGCAGGTCCTCTCTCATGTTTATAAACGTACCCTCTTACAGCTTGGCTATGGACACAACATATTGTGAGGATATGCACTTATTTCATTTAATGAGAGGCTTCCTTGTGAAGTGAATTTTTACACAAATTTTGCCTGTAGCATTTTTCTCAGTTTCATTTTGACATTTTCCATCTTGAGAATCACAAAAATAAATGTCTGAAATGTGACTAGAAGCAATTGAGACCAGGAGGGGGGGCGGAGGGTGGGAGGAGAGAGTAATTCAGAATTACCTTGAAGTATTGGTAGTTCATCTCCAGGAGGTAGTTCTGCAGTGAAAAAAATACTGAGAGAAATTAGGAAACAAATGAAAAAGGTAGTGATACAAAAGTAAGTTATCAGGTAGCAGACACAAATAAAAAGATATCACAAACAAAAATAAACTAATTATATAGCCGAAAGAGATTTAAAATATATGACTGAACTTGTAAACATTTATGGTAATGTTCAAATTAAAAGTTTAATGCAAAAGCTGAGAGGATTGTAAGTAAAAATTATGTTCAACTTACGTTTAACTATGAAGATTTTGAAAGGGATTTTCTAAATAAATTTTGGTATGAATCTGAACAAGCTAGAACAGAGAGGAATTACTGATAACAGTAGAAAAAGAATTGGTAACAGGAATCATGAAGGGAAAAACAGAAATTTAATAAAAGTAATGAAACACAACTGCAAAATGGGTATGATATAAGAGGAATTAAGCAGGTAAACTAAGAATCACACTGTTGATGATCCACAACATGCAAGTGAAAAGCAACTTTAATAAATAGACCACTCGTAGTGGAATATATTGAAGTCAAAGATACTAAAGCTAAGTATACAAACATACTTCAAGTGAACAGGATCATTGTTGACCAAGAACATTGGATGGATTTTGAGAAGACTGGCTAACAAGTCAGAAAAGGATAAACAAAAAAATAAGAGTCATCTTGTAGAAGATCGACATTTGTCAACAATTTTTAGCCAGGAAGTGGTAAGTAAATTAGAAGAGCAAAGGGATAATGAACTGGGAATTCAAATAATATCTGAGGAAGTTGAGGAAATGGAAATACATGGGACAATAAAGCAAAAAGTAGTAGCTAGTAAGATGATACACTACTGTAGTGGAGGTAATGTTTTTGAGAACAAGATGGAGGTTGTGGATGGTGTAATGAGGACATACATGATTATTTTGCTCTGAAAAAGAATTTTTACTAAGAGAGGAAGAGAGAGGCATTTCAAATGCAGAAAAATTTTCAGATATAAAGAAGAGTCAAAGTGAAGAAAGTCAAAGTTATCTGATTTCTATTATGTCTGATAATTCAAAGCCTCCTCAGGAGTCATATTGTAGTTACATAAATGATTTTTAGATAAAACTAAGAACTTGGTGAGCTACAGAAAGATATAGTAAATGGGATACAAAAAAACTAGCTTTGTTGTCATTTGAAATTAAAGTCATTGTAGCATTGCAGTTCCTGACAGGAACATACACTTTATTTTAGATATGGTTTGGCTGCATAACTTAAAAGCTCTTTAGCATTGGAGGGAATAAGTCATATATATGGTGGATCATAAAGGAAAGAAGTTCTTTCAGAATGCTGTTTGAAGCTTACTCGACATAATAATTGCTTGAAAGGTTCTGGGGCATTGCATCAGATGTCGTTGTGAAAACAGCTAATATTTCTACAAGGCGGCTGCTCGTCATCTTCAGGTGTGACTGTGCGCTGTGACTGAAGTAGTACATCATTTTATACATTCGTTCACATGACAAGTGCAGGTGCCAGGTGGTGAAGCTGTAACATCATCAAAGGGGTCTGCTGGAGAACCACTGGGTACCACTCAGAGACCCTGCAGAGTGGCAGCACATCTGCAGTCATCCCACTATGGCTGCTCTACGGCAATCACAGTGGAGAAAGAGGAGGAATTGGTGGCTGCTGAATTTGTGGTCTTAGCTGCAGGTTGCAGGGGATGATGGTTGGCCTGTGTGAAATCTGGTAGAACAGCTAGTTTTTGTGGCACTGCCAACAGAATCTGTCAGCATCCACTTAGTAAAGGTGGCTGCCATGCATGCCTTTGTTGACGTCAAGGTCCCATCCTAGATGCCATCTGAACATCCATGTCAATACCAAGTCTTCATTACAAAAGCTACATCAGCATGACAGACAGTTCTGATGTTGTTACAGTTAGATGAGAGATGGACGATGGTTTGAGGTTGCCTGCCATGCAGATGTTCCACTGGGTTCTTGTCTGTGAGAAATGTGGCCCTGTATGTACACTGAAAATGGTTAGATTACCTTCACTAGAAGAAGACTGAATCACCACCCTCATGTTTTCCTTAAAAGTGCAAAAGAACCACTCCACCTCACCATTTGACTGAGGATGAATGGGAGCACTAAAGAGATGCTGTATGCCACATTGAGTACAAAATTCCATGAAGAGAATGGAGACAAGTTGTAGATCATTACCAGTCACCATGACCTTTGAAAGGTCTTTGGTCACAACATAAGTGCAATTGCTTTAGTGTCACCTGTGTCATTGTGGAATGCATCTTGATCACATATGGAAACTGTGAGAAAGAGTTGATGACAAATAACTGCATTGAGTTGATGAAACTACCCATAAAGTCTACAGTAGGCTGTTCCAGTACTGCCCCATGGAGCAAGGGTACCCTTCCCCCCCCTCCCCCACCATACACATAGGCAGGTGCAGGTAGTGTAAGCTATACTTCTTATGACCCTACTACATGTGTTCTGAACTTGGTCACTCCTGCCCACGTGCGCTCTGCCAGTGAAGTACAATCACATATGTTAGAGCATGGCTGCATGACTGCTCGCAAGTCAATTGTTTGCCCACCCCTGCCCACCTGTGCCCTTGCTCACCTAGCAGCCCCCAAGTGGGCATGTGACCTGGAACAGTCTGGTCTACAGGAACATTGCCCCAAGGAGCAACAGGCTAGGACCAGGATGAAAAATTTTTCTAAGCAATGCCTGCTGGAAGGCATAGTTGGGACATCAGCAGGCAAGCACATCAATGTCTTTGTCAATGGCCAGCTAGTAAGCATAATGGTGGGCTAACAAATTCATCTGTATGACACCCAATCATCCCCAAGAAACAGGGCGAGGACCTGATGTGGAATGAAGGAGGGATAACCACTCAGACTGACTCATTCTCTGTAACAAGTAAGGGGTCCCATCCTGAGCTGACAACTGATCTTTCAAAGAAAAGTAACATATAATGTTGGGTCAAATTTTGTCTGGTCATCAGGACTTCACCCACTTAGAAACTTGCCACATCATGAAGCCCTTCTGCAGTTCTAATGCAATGATGGATGCCATGACAAGGAAGCCACTTAAAGAAAAAAGAACCTTTGAATCAGTGTGCAAACACATAACCTACAGTTGGTCAAATTCAGCATCAGGACCAGATGGAAGCTGGGAAAGAGTGTATGCAATCACATGTTGACCTGTTGGTTTGTACAGAATGGGATAATGATATGCAAATAAAAAGAGATCCCAGCAGTGTAAGTGTTGTGCCACTTTGATGGGTAATGATGAGCAAGTGCCAATAAAAAGAGTAAGATCTTGTCATCAGTCACTTGGTGGAATTTGATGCCATAAAGGTATTTGTTAAAGTTGCACACTGCAATGACTGTTGTGAGGGCCCACTTCTTTTGTAGAGCATTGAGGGGTTGCACAATCTATGCTACATTCATCAAAAACTTTCTGTAGTAGTTTGCCTTACTCATGAAAGATTGTGTTTCTTTACGTTATAGGTTGGGGCATTTAATTAATGCATTAATGGCCTGTACGTGGTGTTCATTCAGAAGTCTCCCATTTTGTTAAAAACAAAATACAGGAACTCTATTAAATGTTGAAGAGATGGTACATCTTTAGATTGTGCTTTAGGCTAGGTTTGTGTCAATCAGTAATCCTGTTGGTTGTGAAGTGTGCTCAGTTATTCAGCTCTTAAATGCAAAACAATTTTGTCCTGCTTACATTCATCAGCAGCTTGTTGAAGTTTATTGTGCAAATGTAATGAATGACGGAAATTTGCATAAATGGTGTAGGCTGTTTAATGGAGGAAGGGCAAACGTTCACAATGAAGAATGATCTGGACAGCCTACTGTTATGAATGAAGCTGAAATGAAATATTGCCCTTTACAGCACAAAAAATTACTATTTCTGTGTTCTCTGTTAAAGATCAAAGTACTCTCCTCTCCTCCATTGGTGCTGCTCTACTTGCTTATGGACATAATAGCAATGGCCCTGCAAGTCTCTCGCCTTATTTCTTCAGAAAGCTAACTCAGATGTTTCAAAACATACTGCTTAATGGCAATGAGAAAATCTGTAACAGACTAGGTCTTGTGAATGGGAGCAAAATTTTAAAGCAGAGTTCTTAGAACAAACTATGTGAATTCAGCCAAACATGGAGAACTCATAGTAGGCAGTTGTTTCAGAAGAACTCATGGAGGGGTTATGACAAACAACTAACTGAACTGAAAACAGATAACCCTTTAAATTCATGAAGTTGTTTCAAATTTTCTGTAGGTCCTGTACAACTTACAATGTAGTAAGAAATGTAATAAATGGTAGTTGCATATAATTAAAACTTTGATTTTCAACAGAATGAGAAATCACTTTATAAGATTTATTTGTTCCTCACATTTTCTGAAACTGAGAAGAAGAGTTTGCAACATAGACTACAAGAGTGCAGTTGAACCATGTAAGAACAACATTTTAGACTCATCATGCTTGTATCTTTGCCACTTTTTCAATTTAAAAAAGTTAGTCACATAAGCAACTGTAGGTGGAAAGTAGTGGCATGTTAAAACCTGTAACTGATCCTATGTGATCATTATAGTTGGTTTCCTTCAAGTTATTACATCCATTTATTTGTGAGAATGACTGATTTCAGTTTTAAGACACAGATATTCTAATCATAGGATACTATGTTTTTACAATTTTTGAAGTGCACAATTTCACATTCCTAAAGATTTAAAGCAAGTTGCCAATCTTTGTTCCACTTTCAAACTTTATATAACTCAATATTTGCGCAGATTTTTTTTCTAGGTAGAACATCTTTATGGATAACAGCATCATCTGCAGTAGTTGGAGGTTACTGTGAGTGCATCTTCCATACCAAAAACCCTCTATCTAGTCAAATTGTGTTAGATACTCCATACTGGTATAAATGTACTTCTGCTAGTGAGTGTTGGTGTGTACTGAGTATCATCTCCAAAGTGAGTTAAACCAAGTCAAGATCAAAATGAAACCAATAATGTGGGATATAGTTTAAATTAGTCTTTATTTAAAGAATTGCATCTCCACATGCAAGATTATGAATCACAATAGTTTTAATGTTTTTCCATATTTTTTGGATGGGTGTTTCAAATATTCAAGAACAAAGTGAGTGGTTTTAGCTAAACATTGAAAATAATTCCTTATATGCAAGTTTCTTCTTCCTAAGGTATGTGAGGTAAAAGATAAAAAATATATATTTATTTCTACCTGAAATTGCTAACAAGTGCTATAAAAACTTCAGAAAAGTCAAATATTCAAGAGAGGAATGCAGACTAGGTTGCAAAATAAGTACTAAAACCAGTCATTGTTAATGTAAATAAGGAAAAAATCCAGGCTCGAATAACGACAATGAAAAGGATAGATTGCTACTCACCATATAATGGAAATGTCAAGTCACAAGCAGACACACAAAAAAGACTGCTGAACAGATATGCTTTTGACTAAAAAAACCTGCTTCTGACTTAGGCAAAACACACACACACATTTACAAAAATGTGACTCACGCACACATATGACATTTCTGCAGTATGGTGAGTATCAATCTATCATGTTCACAATATTATCTTAACATAAAAAGTGGTTTTATGCAGGTGATATTTTCATGTAAGGTGCAGTGAAGTGCTGCTTGTACAGAGATTCTGCTGATGTTTAACTGTGTAGTAGCTCTGCCTATATCTCTGTGATTATGGAGAAGAAGCAACTAATATTAAATTTCAAAGCTAATTTGGCAATAGCACAAGTAGATTTAGAAATGATGACAGGATTGTAGTCAGACTTGGCAAATCATGCAAGAGATTTAAGAGGTGTTGCAAATCTCCTAGCTCTAGTCTGAAAAATATCAACTAGCTTAAGCACTCTGAAGACTAGCATATAAGACATTTGCAAGGATTCAGTGGTACTATGAATTACATTTTGAACAAACATCTTGACCTCTTTTGAGTATGTCCATGTAGATATGAATTATTCACCTGAACCTAGAGTAGACTGTAGAGATCACATTATATTGCTGTTCTTCAGTAGCCTGTCTCTAATTACCAGTTTGTTAATCTTGAGTTAATTTCTTTCACACACAGCTCCAGAATGGCACTGTTATTGATGGAGCAAGTCATTTGGGATGACAGTGAATATATATTTCACTGTGGTCCACTACAATGTGTAATATGCAAATTGTATAATTCTGCCATTCTTAAGCTGGTTGTATCTCCTAATCAGCTTGGCAATCTGAGTATCTTCACTCACATACAATGCAGAAGCCCATTGCTATTGATGGGCCGAGTGACCTATAGCAATGTCGAATGCTTATATACCTCCAGAGAGCTTAAACACATAACATAGGTGCAATTTTTGCTATGTTATCGCACACAATATGGCATATTTGTAACTTACTCAACGGATTTTTAATGTTTATAGCTGCTGAATTATGTCAGTGTCATTTTTATGGAATTATATTTTCTGTGACATTTGAAAGAGGCTTTCATGAAGAACTTCATTTACATATGATTCATGCACTTTGATCAAATAGTATCAAGATAACAGCTCTGCAGATCACTGCCCTGTCATTGGCAAGAGAGGTCCTAGAAACATCAGCCTCACTGTATCAAATGTAAGCAAACATATAACTCAGGTACAGTTTATGTGTTTATTGCTCTGATTATAATATTAAGTGCTCAGCACATGTGTGTATCAATTACAGAAACAGGATGTTAAATACTAGGTGCCCCAAGGGTCTGTTCTAGGTCCAATCTTGTTCCTGCTATTTACTAATGACTGAGTGTCAGCAACCCCATCCTAAACATATATAAAATTTGCTGATGGCACCAACATTCTGATAAACTGGAGAAGAAAATCAAACTATATATGTCACACATCACTGATAGGTTCTCCAGAAACAGTTTTCTCATTAACACAGAAAAGACAGCCTACATACTGTACAAAGGGCAGATATTTTAAGCCCTACTATAATGATATGCAGTAAACAATTTTAAATTGTAAAAAGCACTAAATTTCGTGTAATATGGATCCCAGAAAACTTAAAGTGCAACAAGCATGTAAGTTCTGTCAGTATAAAATTAAGTACCATCTGCTACAGTATAAAAATCTTTAATGGCTGCATGATATGACAAATGGTTAAAAAAATACTATGCACAGGTGGAACCACTGTTAAGGTGTGGTATCATTGTCAGACAACTCACCTTCCAACTACAAGAGAAGGCAATAAGACTGATATGTAGCTTGGCACCCAGAGCTCACTGTAGGCCAAGCTTTAAAAAATTACAGATTATGACCCAGCCGTCAATATTTATACTACAGTCAAGTGTGTAATGCATATTAAGGAGAACTAACCGAATTATCAACAGTATGACATGCAACATAATTATAACACAAGAAACAAGCAGGACCTAGTTCCTTTCCGATGTAACTATAAAAAAACACAAAAGTGCTTCTTATACAAGTCCATAAAAATTTTTAATGCCATACCCAAACATATCAGGGATCTTCCAATTCAACAATTCAAAAAAAAAGTAAAAGAATTTCTCCTTGAGCTCAGCATTTATGAAACTGATGAGTTTTTAAGGGAGGCAAAGAATATGGTATGATTACACTTTGTGATCAGTTTTTATATGCTTCTATATATGTGTAAGTCTGTAATTGGCTAAATTTATTATGCAATATCAATTTGTACCAGAAGTTTCTCTGTTTTGTTTCTGTGTGGAGGTGCCATAATTATTTGTGTAATATTTATATTGTGTAATATTTTTCTTGTTTTTGTAATTATTTGTGTAACATTTATACTATGTAATATTGACTTTTGTAGTTCCTCAGATGATCTCTGAGGTCTCTACAACAATAAAAATCAATCAATCGATCAGTCATTGGAAGTTGCTTTGTAGTCTGAAAAAGAATTGCAAGGACCATAGGAAATGAAACTATTAGAAGCTCATGTGAGGCAATATTTAAGAACTTGCAGATTCTACCACTACCTCATTTATGCGTTCTGCAAGTTAAATGTCTCATTAGGCCGTGGTGGCTGAGCGGTTCTAGACACTTCAGTCCGCATTTGTAAACATTGCACTGACTGCAAAACCACGTTCGTGATGAACACTAACCTGTTGATGCTACGTACTGATGTGCTTGATGCTATTACTGTAGAGCAATGAGTCGCATGTCAACACAAGCATCGAAGTCAACATTATCGTCCTTCAATTGGGCCAACTGGCGGTGAATCGAGGAAGTGCAGTACATACTGATGAAACTAAAATGAGCTCTAACATGGAAAGTAAGCGTTTCCAGACACATGTCCACATAACATATTTTCTTTATTTGTGTGTGAGGAATGTTTCCTGAAAGTTTGGCCGTACCTTTTTGTAACACCCAGTATTTGTATTACCAAATTTTGTTTACGTAATGTACCCAGATAAAAATTATGTTCTGTAAATCAAAACAAAATCTGACTTATTACAAGCACAAAATTTTTGTTTCAAGAAATTCATGTACAGAATGGAAACACTGACTTAGTAATAATTCCCTTAAATCAATTCTCCTTATTTTTGGATTTTTGCTTGTTTTGGTGTTTTCTTGCAGGTAGCTGTATATTTTAATGGTCATACACTTAACCCCATTAGAATATTATTTTGTGTTGTGAGCTATAATTTGTAATTGGGCTTTGTTTCTGGTGTGATGTGTGTGGCAGCCTACATTTCTGTGGACGGATTCCAAGTGCTTACTGTAAAACAATCAAGTCCATTCTATAGAGGCATGGCAGTGGCAGGATATTTAACTCTTTAAAGAGTGGTTTACAGTGCTCAGTTCTTTTTTGAATGTCATTATTATTACCATTTGTTTTTGTAGTTTGAAAATTATGAGAGATTCAGAGCTATTTTCCCAGAAGCACTAGACGGTATCAAACAGGGCATGATACACCAGCTTCTAAGTATGTACACTGGCTGTGTCTTTTAATGTGTAACTGCATTGAAGGGGGTATGATTTTGTCTTGTGTGGAAGTTCATACTGTATTTATGAGTAGTCTAGCGCCACTTGTTATCAAAATATTCCTGTCATCGGCATACAGAAAGGAACTGGCACTTGGTATGTATTCTGGGAGGTCATTGATGAACAAAATGAAGAAGACACGGCTAAGAAGAGACCCTTAAGGACCACCATTAAATTTTTTTTTTTTTTTTTTTTTATGTGGCGTGTCTGACCTGCAATACTACCTGGATGTCTTAGAATTTCTTATTTCTACATATTGCTTTCTTTCACTGAGGTATCTTCAGAAACAGCTGGGGCTACATCTCTAATCCCATACTTCTGGAGTTTCATAAGGAGCACCCTGTGGTCAACCATGTCAAATGCCTTGCACTGATCAAGAAATATTCCTACAGCAGGTTGTTCATGGTTAACAAAGCTTGAGCACTTTTCCAAAAACGCATACAAAGCATGTGTAGTGGTCCTAGTTTTCGAAATTCATATTGAGAAGATGAGATCATGTTGTTAGAATTTAACAACATTTCTAATCTTGTTTGTATAAAGTATCCAAAGATTTTTGAGAAAGCTGATAGTATAGCAATTGACCTATGGTTTGCTATGTCAGTTTTTCTCTCTCTTCTTGTAGAGAGGTATAATTTTAGCAAGTTTAGGTTTTTTAGAAACTTTCTCCCTAGAAATGAGGAGATAAAGAAACAGCTTAGTGACAGAAAAATCTTACACAGATCTGGTCTTTCTCTACCTTTCGTATAATGTGTGACAGCAGTGATAGTGGAATTGTGTGATTGCACAGTTACAGAAAATAAGTCATTTGCTATTCACTGAGCATTTTTCAAATTCAGGAATTATCTGCTAGGAAATGAAATTACTGTGTATTCAGGTCATAAAGCACTGAGCCATTTACAGGACTGTAAGTTATATCACATCAGAGTCACATGGTGGGAAGTTTTTCTACAACAGTTTAATTACACACTTAGATACATTAAATTTAAAGAAATAAAGATTGCTGAAGCATTGACTAGATTACTATTGGGGGAAGAGGTGGGGGCTCAGAATTGAAAGAATGAGGGAAAATATGATAAAAATTTCAAAATTATGTTTGTGAGGATAATTAAATATGAGAAAGAGATAGCTAAGATGTGTGCGACATTAGGCAGAAACAAAACATGATGCACATTGTAAACTATTAAAAAGCTGTATTGGTATGCAGCAAAAAGGAAAAATAGGACAGTACTTTAAAATTTTCAAGGGGACTCATTTTTGGAGAAACTGCTCAGACTGTGACTAGTGAAAGTTACATTGGCTAGCTCTGAATGTACAGTTAAAATTATTTTTTTTTTTTTAGAAATATTTGAAATTACAAGACATTTGGCACACTTAATATTTCTATTATTAATTATGCAATCTAGTACTGTTTATTATGTTTATTTCTGAAGTCATTTATAAAGTAATAATCTAAACTAAATGAAGTTCATTTGGCAAGAAAAACTGTAAACCCTTTGTAATATTGTTATTAGCATAGAGTGAAGTAGCAGTAAGCATGCCTCTGATGTGATCAGATGTATTTTTGTATTTTAGACAAACAATTTTATTTCGGCTTTGTTAATGTGAAAATTCAAAAGACAGTGTGATATAGTAAAATGTGACAAAATAAATCATTGTAAAATCAAAAATTCTGCAAAGACATTCTTCAAAATTATTTAGATCAATTGAACCATGAGAACCTAAAATATGAGAATTTCAGGTTCAAGAATCAGACCCCTAGACATGAAGAACTGCAGCCAACGGTGCAAGAAAAGATAAGTAGAAAGTTTATTGTAAATATTACTCCTTTTGAATTTTATGAAAAGATTTCACTAATGTAGATAGTAGTGCCAACATAGAATGGAAGGGAAACTTTGTAGTCTTTTAGTAACTTGTGGCAGATATCAGATAACAAAAGTAAGTAATCAAATTTGTAGAGATTATATGCACAGTATCTGCCAAAAACACAAATGGAATTATTGGAGGTCGATTTTTTGGACAGTTACTAAAATCTAAAGGTGGTTTCTGTCGTGGCTGATTTACTCTCAAAATTCATCAAACTATACACATTAAGAAGAGCTACAAGCAAGAGCATTATCTCTAAAATATGTAAAGACTATTTTCTGGATATAGGCAAACCCAAAGACATACTGTCAGATTATGGGGAACAATTCACTTCCAAAGCATGGAAAAAATTTTTGAGGGATGAAAACATAAAAAACATTAATTTCTGTATATTTTTTGGTTAGTAATCCAACAGGAAGTTACAAGAGAGATATAGATATATTGTTTAGAACATATAGCAGTAAAAATCATTGTGGATGGATAGGCTCTGTGAAGGATTCTGAAGACTTTTTAAATAGTTTACAGCACTTTGCTACTGTATTTTCTCCTTATGATTTTTTTATGACAAAAATCCTGACAACATTTTTAATGAAGTAATAGAGTACCCTATGTGTAAAAGATTGATATAGACGTTGAACCATTTGAAGTGATATCAAATCCTCACCAAAATGTTTATGATCAGTTTATCCTAAAAACAAGAAAGATATTTGGGTTAAGGAACATAGTACAACCAAATACTTACAGATAAGGAAAGATAAAGATAATTGTTATGTGATGTGAACTGGAAAATTTAGAAATCTTTTACATACTATTTTATGAATACATAAATTGTGATATATAATTTTTATTTTAGAGCGAAGTCATTATTCCCTCAGGGAAATGTGTTTTCTGTACACATTAGGAGGGTGATAACATCAAGGAACCCAACCCTGTACCATTTTAAAATTCTGTAATTTATCGTTCTGATGATGCAATTGGTCTTTGAGTATTCCTTTATCTATCCTTAATGCTGATATCTGACTTGTGAAAGTCAATTTTCATATAATTAATGCTGAGGAATTATGGACACTTACCATATTTAGAAGAAAAAGTCTGTCACATAGAAAAATTTACTCAGTTACAAAAGCTGAAATGTTAATCTTACAAAGAATCTCTGTCTGTGTATGGAAACTTTATTTTCTTTCCATAGTAATTTCATCCTATTTGTTTTTTAGTGAATTTGTCAACTACATGACCATCTACTGAAAGCTATGACGCAAGTAATATTACATATGTGAGACACATTTTGCCTGCTATTGGAAGAGTTATTTAGGGAGTGGACTGTACACAATAAATAACCTGTACATATATCAATGAAATTAAGTGCTGAGTTGTTTTGAAGCGAATACTTAACTATGCACACTGAATTTTATACTTGAAATCAGTCAGCTGTACTAGAAATCTTAAGAAAAGTGCCACACCCCTGAATTACTATTGATACTGAAAGATATATTTCTTCAGGTTATTAAGAAATGGTGGGAGGAAGCTTCTTTGTTTAAATATTATTATGTTTTAATTACTTTGATGCAAACTGCCATATTACAATCAGAATATTATTGTAACTTCATGTTACATTCTTTACATACATATTGTGCGTAATTTTGTGCTTCACTTGTAACGAGCTGGATACTGTTCTGAACTGATGCACAAACATTTTATTTGAAGCTGCTTTATAGGTACTAGTGTCTTCATATGCTATTTCTTATGATTTCAGTGCTATTAATCAAGGGAAAATGGAGTTAGTGGTGCACAATGAGGTAATAAATATTATTTTACACTGTTATTTATATCATCAAGCTGCTGAGTGTGCAGAAGACCATTAGGAAGAAGCTGTTGGGGTTTATCTACAAAATATCTCGTAAATCCTTGCATGAGAGTGTTCTGCACTGTCTTTGCTGTGATTTCAGCTGAACAGAATGTACATATCCTTTTACTTTTCTTGTAATATCGTATTAATAAAAGATTTAAATTATCAATTTCTTTATTTATTTACTCATCCTTTGATCACTGCTTAGAGTGATACTGGCTACATAATATTTATTTACAATTACAGCTACAGGGTAAATTACAATTTGAGCACATATTTTATTATTTTACAGTATAGATATACATATATGTAAAATAATTAATGAAAAGATATGCCAAACCAAAAATTTAATATAAATTTAATTTACTTGATATAGAAAACCAATTTCAGTTTCTTCTGCAATGGATGAGACATAAAAGAAACTTTCATGTTTACTTTTCATTGACACAGTGTATGTAGTACAGTTCTCATTACATTCTTTCTAATTCTTTTGGACAGGTCTCATAAGGTCTCATAACATTCCTTAACATTGTATGAACATGCTGTTTTAAAGTACTTTCTTAGTTTGGTTTTGAAAACTGGTAGTTCTTTCGTGTTTTTTTTTAATTTGAGATACATGTTTGTTTCAAATATATAAATTGAGGGTACAGTCAAAATTTGATATACCTACAAATTTTATTTTACAGGACTCTCTTGTTGATAGCCTTCCAGTATGTCTGTATGCTTTTCTTGCCCAGCTGGTTCATGTGGACATTCACTGCCCTTCCCTGTTTTATTATCCAGTATGATACCTGTCCCTAGTACTCCATTAACAGTGTATCTACATCAACTGTGTGGGACATTTTCTTCATTAAAAATACAATGCCGGTTGTTTTTGAGCTGATCTTTTCTATATGATTTTCCAAAGTCTGTAGGTGGATCCTACGTGGGTAACTCACTTGAAAACAATGTTATCAATGTGAAATGTTATGTATATACTACTTAAAGTCTCCTGTGTGAATGCACCAAGTTTATGTCACTTCCGACAGGTAGCATGCCTGCAGGACAGTCTCAAAGGGGTTTCTGTAGGTGATGTACATTACAAGCAATGTACCATCATTGAATTTCTCACTGCAGACAAAGAAATGGTGGGGAAAGTCCATGATGCATCTGCTGTTAACAGAAGTACAATTAGTCACTGGGAATGGATGTGAGGACATCAAAAGGCGGGTTAGCAGAGCTCCACGATTTGCAGCGGTCGGGGAGGCCATCCCCAGCTGTCACAACTGACATGTTGCAATGAGCTGATGATGTCATTCACAAGGACAGACACATTATGACACAGCATTTGACGCTGCATCTGTCAATCAGCAAAGGAAGTGTGTATGCAATTATCCACAGTCGTGGATATTCAAAAGTGTGTGTAAGATGGGTCCTGTGTTGTCCAAGGGTGGGTCACAAATTGCAGTGAAAAAACATTTGTCTTGATTTGTTGCAACGTTTTGAAGTTGAGGGAGAGACCTTGTCCTGGACTGTGACAGGTGATGAAACCTGTGTTCACCATTTTGAACCCAAAACAAAACGACAGTCAATGGAATGGCACCGCTCACTCCCATTGTCAACAAAAGAAAAAATTCAAAGCAACTGCTTCTGCCAGTATGGTCATGATCACTGTGTTCTGGGACTGTGAAGGTGTGATTCCCATTTATGTGATGCCAAGAGGCAGTACCATTGATTCAGAAGTATATGTCAACACATTAATAAAACTCAAGATGTGCTTCCAGTGACTTCAGTGCCACAGCAACCCAGGAAATGTTTTGCTGCAACATGATAACGCTTGGCCCCACACAAATCAGAGGACTGTTGAACACATTGCAAAACAGGGTTGGACAGTATTAACCCTTCCACCCTACTGCCCTGACCAAGGCCCCTCGGACTTCCACTTGTTTCGGCCATTAAAGGCTGCCATTTATGGAAGACATTTTGAGGACGATGAGGAGGTGGTTCACACAGTGAAGCAGTGGCTCCTCCACCAGGACAAGGATTGGTACTGACAGAGCATACACACCCTTGTTTCACGCTGGAGCAGGGCCACAGAATGGGATGGAGATTATGTGAAAAAATATGGTGTGTAGATAAAACACCATTCTTTCATGTGTGTAGTTCTCATTATGTTCAATAAAGAATTGTTGACCAAAAAAATGGGTGCATTGCTTTCTGGGAAGGCCTCGTAGTATGGGCCAGCATTTTTGACTACCACAAATAACAAATGCAGCAGCTACATCCACATTAACTGTAATAGTCAACATAAATATATGCAACCACCTTGGACCATGACTTATATTGCATTACTCTATCACTGTACAGTCCAAATATCATTCTCTGCTCATGGCAGAGGGTCTCTGGAGACTGCATCAAAATCAGTACTCTGGCAGAGCCCCCAACCAGGAGTGGGGAGCTCTGTGGGTTGTTGCATTGATGTGAGTGGCTGGCACAGGTGCACTTGATTGGCTGTGTCATGGCTGGCATGAGTGGACAGGCCAGACCATTTCTCATGGGGTCTGTGTCTAGCATTTGTTGTTCTGGAACATTGCTGAATGCTGCGGCAGGTGAGGAGGTGAAGGCACAGGAGAGCTCAATCAGCTGCACTGTGGCTGACATATGAATTGACATGGCTGGACCATTTTTGGAGCAATCGTTGTAACTGATGCATAGATTGTAGAAATGTTACAGTGCCAGGTGCTGCAGTAGATATTGTGGGCAGCTTTAGCATGATCTGAATGGCAAAGTGAGGGGTGATGGTAGATAAGCAGGAGACCAGTCATTGAGAGATGACTCTGCTGGTGGAGAAGACAGCTGCAATTCGTTTTGGTTGACAGCAGTGTCAACTGAGGTGTCATCCTCAGGATGTGATGTATTCAGACCACCTTGTAGAATCTAGGCAGGCTTGAGGTGGGAGAGGGAGACTGTCGTGGGCTTGCATTGCTGCAAGATAACAAATACCTGCAGTCCACTTTGGAGTAACTCATATGTGTGAGGCCAGCTTGAACCACGTCACCCCTCATAATGACAAATTCAGACACAGGGAGTTCTTTGTGTATGAATACCTTATGGGCTGGAGATGGTAAGTACATTTTCTTAAAGTGCAGACAGACACACTGTACAAGTACCGGTAGGTCCTGTTGATGGCCGTCATTAATAGATTGTACAATGTCAGCTGCTAGGACTAGTGGTTTCTCACTCATCACACCTGCCAGGGAGCCATGTAAGTCTTCTTTATATGAGGAGTGGATGCTGAGGATAATCCAGTGTGGCACATTGTGAGCACCTACATACACTGTTGTCCATGTGTGGGTAATCGCACAGAGCACAGAACCCAGGGCACTGAATACACCCAACTCTAATTGGTGACCCTAATCAGTGATGACCAGCTCAGGCATATCATAATGAATGATCCAGGTCTCCACAAAAGTGTATGCAATCAGTTTAGAGCTGATACGATGTAGAGGAGTTGCTTCAACTCAACGAGATGTTCTGTTAATGGTCAAACGTAGGTAATAGAATCCCTCAGAATCCTTGATTGGACCAATGATATCCAACTGGACATGATGGCATCTCATCTTTGGAATTGGGAACCATCCAAGTTGCAGTTGATTATGGTGATCCGTTTTGAAATGGTGGCATATAAGACAGCTCCACATGCTGTAACTGCAGTTGTGCTTGACAGCAGGCCACACAAACCTGTCTGTCACTAATTGTACTGATGCTCTGGTGCTTGGGTGGCTAAGATTCTATAGTCTGTCAAACCTTTCTTGACATGTGGTGAGTGAAACTTGGGTCATGGTTTGTCTTGAAAAACACTGTAGAGCAATGTTTTCTTAATGGAAAGCAGAGTGCAACTTTCAGTCTACAGGTCTGTAGCTGTGTCATTGAGAAGACCCTTGATGATGGAGTCTTTCACTTGGTCAACTGCCATTAGTTCATAATCATACTGCAGGGAAATTGCACAGATTCAGGACATATAATCAGTGATGACATTATATGCTCTGTGGATGTGACACACGTCAGTAGTATATTGCATTGTGAGGTCTAAGTGTCTGTAAAGCTGAGGGTTGGCATCTTGGGATGGATTTCTAATGGCATCAAACAGTGGATAATATAGAGGGGGAGGTGAAACAAAGACTGCACTTTGTTGGCAGAACACTTAGAAGATGCAACAAACCCACTAAAGAGACAGCCTACATTACACTTTTCCATCCTCTGCTGGAATATTGCTGCACGGTGTGGGATCCTTACCAGATAGGATTGACAGAGGACATGGAAAAGGTGCAAAGACGGGCAGCTCATTTCGTGTTATCACACAATAGAGGTGAGAGTGTCACTGATATGATATGCAAATTGGGGTGGCAGTCACTGAAACAAAGGCAATATTCTTCACGGCGAGATCTATTCACAAAATTTCAGTCACCAACTTTCTCTTCCGAATGCAAAAATATTTTGTTGACGCCCATCTACATAGGGAGAAATGATCATCATAATAAAATAAGAGAAATCAGAGCACGAATGGAAAGATTTAGGTGTTCTTTTTTCCCCTCTCACCATTCGAGAGTGGAATGGTAGAGAAGTAGTATGAAAATGATTCAATGAATCCTCTGCCAGGCACTTAAGTGTGAATTGCAAAGAAACCATGTAGATGCAGATGCATGTAGATGTAGATGTAGTTAGTGTGTATAGTCACCTGATGTGCAATATCTTCTCGTAAATGATTGATAGCTGTGTATACTATAAAAAGCAAGTAGTCAAAAGCCAACCATTTAGACTGAGACTCTGAAAGTTTCTTCATGAAGAATCATAATGGTTGAGGTACTCTGTCAACAACCTGTTGAAGTATGGCAACAACTGTGGAGTCGCTACCATCAGTGACGAGGGTGAGGTGAGCTTCATGGTTGGGGAGAGAGTGAGTGATGACATTATGCCAATCTATTCTTTGCATTACAAAATGCCTCAGACATCTTCTCTGTCCAGTTGATTTTGTTCTTACCCTACTTGTCCTTGTCTGATAAGGTGGCTGAACGAGGAGACCAAAGCTCAGCAGGATGTGGGAGATGACTGCAACAAAAGTAGAAAATCCTGAGGTAATGACATGAGTTGTGGTAAGATTCAGGAAAAGACAAGTTGCTATCCATGTTCATTCATTTGATGGTTGGCTCAATACTGGATGCATTAAGTGTTTGACAAAGAAATGTTACTTCCAATTAATGTAACTGTGACTTTGCATCATTGATGATAACACCACTCTGTTACGACATGGACAGGAGGCTGCGTATTCAAATCACATCAGGGTCACCAATGTAGTACAGCTCAGTTTTTATGACTACCATAAATAATGAATGCAGTGGATACATCTATGTAGACTTTATTAGCCAACACAAATACATGCAACTGCCTTAGACCAAGACTCCGATCGCACTGCTTTATCTGTGCACAGCACAAAGATCATTTTTTCTCATGGTGGAGGGACTCTGGAGGCTGCATGGAGATAGATACTCCCACAAGTCCATGTTTTATGGTACACATACATAATCTATGCAGAGTCATATTAAATAATGTGCAAAGTCAGCTTGTTGGGGTTTCCCCGTACACCACTTCTGTTGGGGATCCATGTAAGTCTGCTTTATATGAAGATTGGATGCAGAGGAGAATCCAGGGCAGCAGTTCACTCCAAGAGCCAACATGGCACATTAGGGCCACTTCGTGGGCCTACGCCACCAGCCTATGAGGCCACTGCTCTGCTGATGATACATTATTCTCTATGCATGCATAAACCCACAGAGCCAGCACAGGGTATAGAATAGACCCAATGACCAGCTCAGGCATGACAACATGAGTGAGCCAGGTTTATATAAAGTTGTATGTACTGATTTGGTGGTGATGTCACTTAGGGGAGTTGCTTCACCCCAACGGGATGTTCCATCGATGATTAAAAGTAGTAATGGATCCTTTAGAATCCGTGACTGGTTCTACTATGTCCAATTGGGTATGATGTAATCTTGTGTTGGGAATTGGGAACCATCTGTGTTGTGGTTGAGTAAGGCAGTCTGTTTTTGAATGCTGGCATGCAAAGAAACTTTGCACCCAGTGACGACAGATGTGTTTGATGCTGGGCTGCACAAGCCTGTCTGTCACTAACTGTACCAACACTTTGATGCCCAGGTGGCTAAGGTTGTGCAGTATGTCAAACATTTCTCAGCGCATGGTGGGCAGAAATATGGTTCACAGTCTGTCTTGAGAAACATCGCAGAGCAGATGCATATTAGTGAAGGGCAGAATGCAACATTTCATCTATAGGTTTGCAGCCGCATCATTGAGTGGATCAGTGATGATGGAGTCTTTTGCTTGCTCAGCTGCCATAATTTCATAATCATGCTGCAGGGATATCACACAGATTCATGAAAGATAATCAGCAATGATTTTTTCTACTCTGTGAATGTGATGCACATTGGTAGTATACTGCACAATGACGTCTAAGTGTTTGTACGGCTGAGCCCTGGTATCTCGGGAAGGATTTCTATTGGCATCAATCAGTGGCTTGTGGTTGGTGTGTTTAGTCACCTGACACAATTCAGTGATTTCTTGAAAATATTTGACAGCTGTGTACACTGCAATAAGCTCATGGGTGAAAGCCGGTCACTTAGATTGAGACTGTGAAAATTTCTTTGAGAATAATAATAATAATAATGGTTGAGGTACTAGCTCAATGACCTGCTGAAATATCACACCTGCTGTGGTGTTGCTAGCATCAGTGGTGAGGGTGATGTGAGCTTCCGGGTTGGGGAGAGAGAGAGTAATAACATGTGCCTAGCTGTTCTTTGCGTTACAGAATGGCTCAGACATTTCTGCTGTCCAGTCAATTTTGCTCTTACCCTGCTTGTCATTACCTGATAATACTTATGTAAGGGGAGACAAGCTCAGCAGCATGTGGAAGATGTCTGCAATAAAAATTGAGAACCCTGAAGAAACAGCATAGTCTTGATAAGTTTCTGGAAGAGGCAAATTTTTATGCATGCTCATTTGGTTGGGTGGTTGGCTTAAATTACAAAAACTCAAAAAGTAAACAAAGTGCTCTTGCATCATCAAGAAGTAGTGTATTTAGTAACTCCTGTAAATAAATAACAACAGCTGCAAGAAAGTTTTAAGTACCAAAAAGCATGCAGATTCAAGATACAAGATTTTATTTCTATCTGACGGTCATGGATGACACTGTGCTAGTTTATTAAATCAGACATTTCCACCAAGATATTTTGTGATGTCCATTGTCAAACCTAGCGCACAAAATATGTTGTTAATAACATTGAAGAAAATGTCAGGACTTCAGTTTATTTGACAGTGTTATTGTTATGGCTGGAACAAATGATGTAGAATCACATATGAAGGATTACCAATGCACTGTGAACTCACAAAAACTACAAACACTGTGTACAGTACCGTACAGATTTGACAGGGTGGTCTGAAATGACAAAATATACAAAATGAACACATTCTTGATGGAATATGTTGCCCAGTACAGTCATGCTAAAGTACTGGATGTTAATCTGTTTTTAGGGAGGACTGATTATTCGAAACATGGGCTTTGGTGTTGAAAGGGAAAGAAAAACTATGCAGGAACTTTCATCATTGAGCCGTGATTCAGCCCACCACACCATCACTGATCTCTGTTAACTGCTTCCAACAGGCATATCCGCTCATCGAAACTGTATGCTTACAATATGGGAAAATAACAGAAGACAAAACCAAAAAATTAACAGTAAATATGCATACTACAGAATGAACAAGTGATACAGAAGCAACATAGAAGACAATATCATCACAGTATACAAAAATAACAGAAGGAGAAACCAAAAAGTTAACAGTAAATATGCCTTCAGTGGAATGAAGAAATGGCAGGGAATCAGCACAGAAGACAATATCATCACATAAAAAGACTGAGGAGGAATCCATACCAGAGTGGACAGAAGTTAAAAACAACAGATCACAATGAAGCACAAGGCAGAAGTTAGCATCCAAACAAAATATGAACGATTTTTTATGGCCCAGTCCACTGCAGAAGAAAACAACCAAGAAGAAGTCCAGGAATCCCAGGAGGTGAAAATCATGTTAGAAATGAAAAGAAGACTAGAGCCTACTCTTCAAAGTACTAAGCAGGCAAGAAATATACCCCTCATAGAACTGAATAATTCTTTAGCTCTCCTATATCTTAATGTAAGGGCTTAACGAGTAAGCTATATGAGCTATATATCCTTTTGAATGGTTCACTGAAGGAGATTTCTATCTTGTGTGTAACTGAACACTGGCTCCAGGAAATACAAAAATGTGAAGTTGGGATTTCAGACTTCCAGTTGGTCAACAGCTTTTGCAGGGAAACATAGAGAGGGAGTGGAACATGTATACATGTAAAAACAGATATTAAGTCAAAGGAAATTAGGTTTACATTGACTCTAGAATAAATCTCATGAGAAAAGTGACAACAGGAGATATATTGAGAGAAGATTAATTAATGATGACATCATTAGGGTCTTTAATCTAATGTTAAAAAATGTAAACTGGGACATGGGAAGCAATAGTTCTGCAGATATAAAATTCAGCAAGTTCTTGTCAAACTATAAGTATTGCTACGATTTTTTTCGTCCCCTCTGGAGAGAATGAAAATAAAGAAAAAATCAAATTCATGGATGAAAAGTGAAATCAAGGAATCATCACAAAGTCTTGTGTTGTTGTTGTGGTCTTCAGTCCTGAGACTGGTTTGATGCAGCTCTCCATGCTACCCTATCCTGTGCAAGCTTCTTCATCTCCCAGTACTTACTGCAACCTACATCCTTCTGAATCTGCTTAGTGTATTCATCTCTCGGTCTCCCTCTACGATTTTTGCCCTCCCCGCTGACCTCCAATGCTAAATTTGTAATCCCTTGATGCCTCAGAACATGTCCTACTAACTGGTCCCTTCTTTTTGTCAAGTTGTGCCACAAACTCCTCTTCTCCCCAATTCTATTCAATACTTCATCATTAGTTATGTGATCTACCCATCTAATCTTCAGCATTCTTCTGTAGCACCACATTTTGAAAGCGTCTATTCTCTTCTTGTCTAAACTATTTATTGTCCATGTTTCACTTCCATACATGGCTACACTCCATACAAATACTTTCAGAAACAACTTCCTGACACTTAAATCAATACTCGATGTTAACAAATTTCTCTTCTTCAGAAACACTTTCCTTGACATTGCCAGTCTACATTTTATATCCTCTCTACTTCGACCATCATCAGTTATTTTGCTCCCCAAATAGCAAAACTCCTTCACTACTTTAAGTGTCTCCTTTCCTAATCTAATTCCCTCAGCATCACCCAACTTAATTCGACTACATTCCATTATCCTCATTTTGCTTTTGTTGATGTTCATCTTATATCCTCCTTTCAAGACTCTGTCCATTTCGTTCAACTGCCCTTCCAAGTCCTTTGCTATCTCTGACAGAATTACAATGTCATTGGCGAACCTCAAAGTTTTTATTTCTTCTCCATGGATTTTAATACCTACTCCGAACTTTTCTTTTGTTTCCTTTACTGCTTGCTCAATATACAGATTGAATAGCATCAGGGAGAGGCTACAGCCCTGTCTCACTCCCTTCCCAACCACTATTCCCTTTCATGTCCCTCGACTCTTATAACTGCCATCTGCTTTCTGTACAAATTGTAAATAGCCTTTTGCTCCCTGTATTTTACCCCTGCCACCTTTAGAATTTGAAAGAGAGTATCCCAGTCAACATTGTCAAAACTTTCTCTAAGTCTACAAATGTTAGAAATTTAGGTTTGCCTTTCCTTAATCTTTCTTCTAAGATAAGTCGTAGGGTCAGTATTGCCTCACATGTTCCAACATTTCTACGGAATCCAAACTGATCTTCCCCGAGGTCGGCTTCTACCAGTTTTTCCATTTGTCTGTAAAGAATTCACGATAGAATTTTGCAGCTGTGACTTATTAAACTGATAGTTCTGTAATTTTCACATCTGTCAACACCTGCTTTCTTTGGGATTGGAATTATTATATTCTTCTTGAAGTCTGAGGGAATTTCGCCTGTCTCATACGTCTTCCTCACCAGATGGTAGAGTTTTGTCAGGACTGGCTCTCCCAAGGCCGTCAGTGGTTCTAATGGAATGTTGTCTGCTACTGGGGCCTTGTTTTCACTCAGGTCTTTCAGTGCTCTGTCAAACTCTTCACGGAGTATCATATCTGCCATTCCATCTTCATCTACATCCTCTTCCATTTCCATAATATTGTCCTCAAGTACATTGCCCTTGTATAGACCCTCTATATACTCCTTCCGCCTTTCTGCTTTCCCTTCTTTGCTTAGAACTGGGTTTCCATCTGAGCTCTTGATATTCATGCAAGTGGTTCCCTTTTCTCCAAAGGTCTCTTTAATTTTCCTGTAGGCAGTATTTATCCTACCCTTCATGAGATAAGCCTCTACATCCTTACATTGGTCCTCTAGCCATCCCTGCTTAGACATTTTGCACTTCCTGTCGATCTCCTTTTTGTTACATTTGTATTCCTTTTTGCCTGCTTCATTTACTGCATTTTTATATTTTCTCCTTTCATCAATTAAATTCAATATTTCTTCTGTTACCCAAGGATTTCAACTAGCCCTCATCTTTTTGCCTACTTGATCACCTGCTGCCTTCACTATTTCATCCCTCAGAGCTATCCATTCTTCTTCTACTGTACTTCTTTCCACCATTACTGTCAATTGTTCCCTTATGCTCTCCCTGAAACTCTGTACAACCTCTGGTTTAGTCAGCTTATCCAGGTCCCATCGCCTTAAATTCCCACCTTTTTGCAGTTTCTTCAGTTTTAATGTACGGTTCATAACCAATAGATTGTGGTCAGAGTCCACATGTGCCCCTGGAAATTTCTTACAGGTTAAAATCTGGTTCCTAAATCTCTGTCTTACCATTATATAATCTATCTGATACCTTCTCGTATCCCCAGGATTCTTCCATGTATACAACCTTCTTTCATGATTCTTGAACCAAGTGTTAGCTATGAT
Source organism: Schistocerca serialis cubense (assembly GCF_023864345.2). Lineage (NCBI taxonomy): Eukaryota > Metazoa > Arthropoda > Insecta > Orthoptera > Acrididae > Schistocerca > Schistocerca serialis. The sequence goes on from NC_064642.1 coordinate 339,092,922, forward strand.
TAAGTTATGCTCTGTGCAAAACTCTACCAGGCGGCTACCTCTTTCATTTCTTAGCCCAATCTATATTCACCCAATATGTTTCCTTCTCTTCCTTTTCCTACTCTCAAATTCCAGTCACCCATGACTATTAAATTTTCATCTCCCTTCACTACCTGAATAATTTCTTTTATCTCATCATACATTTCATCAATTTCTTCATCATCTGCAGAGCTAGTTGGCATATAAATTTGTACTACTGTAGTAGGCATGGGCTTCGTGTCTATCTTGGCCACAATAATGTGTTCACTATGCTTTTTGTAGTAGCTTACCCACACTCCTATTTTTTTATTCATTATTAAACCTACTCCTGCATTACCCCTATCTGATTTTGTATTTATAACCCTGTATTCGCCTGACCAAAAGTCTTGTTCCTCCTGCCACCGAACTTCACTAATTCCCACTATATCTAACTTTAACCTATCCATTTCCCTTTTTAAATTTTCTAACCTACCTGCCTGATTAACGGATCTGACATTCCATGCTCCGATCCACAGAACGCCAGCTTTCTTTCTCCTGATAATGACGTTCTCTTGAGTAGTCCCCACCCGGAGATCTGAATGGGGGACTATTTTACCTCTGGAATATTTTACCCAAGAGGATGCCATCATCATTTAACCATACAGTTAAGCTCCATGCCCTCGGGAAAAATGACAGCTGTAGTTTCCCCTTGCTTTCAGCCGTTCGCAGTACCAGCACAGCAAGGCCGTTTTCGTTAGTGTTACAAGGCCAGATCAGTCAATCATCCAGACTGTTGCCCCTACAACTACTGAAAAGGCTGCTGCCCCTCTTTAGGAACCACACGTTTGTCTGGTCTCTCAACACATACCCCTCTGTTGTGGTTGCATCTGTATCGCTGAGGCATGCAAGCCTCCCCACCAACGGCAAGGTCCATGGTTCATGGGGGGGGCAGAAAGTCTTAGAATACTATATAAGTGTGCAAAGCCAAATACTATCATGAAACCCTAAGTAAAGTATTATAGGAAAAAGCACAGGGAAGCTATAGTTGCTGCAAAAAAGAAGAACAATAATTCATATATCAGAAAGGGTAACATCAAAATGAAATCTGTGTGGTAAGTTATAAATAATCATACAGGCAAACATGAAAATGCAAGTAATAAAATCACCATAAAACACAGAAATGAAATGTTGATGATCCACTTCTAATAGCTAATATATTTAATGATCATTATATTAATGTAGCCCAAAACCTGATCACCACTAAATATAATCCAAAGACAAAGGTAATAGTTCCACTAAATGAAAGGACAATGTACCTACATCCCTTAACACCCAATGAAGTACAAACGGCTATCAGCAAACTAAAGAGTAAAATGACCTGTGGATTTGATGGTATCCCTGACAAAATTATTAAATATAGTACTGATGATGTTGTCTCATGACTTGTGGAGATAATCAATTACTCCTTTGAAACTGGTTGTTTCCAAGTAAACTTAAGCAGTCAGCAGTAACACCAGTTTGTAAAAGTGGTGACAAGTTTGACATTAAAACTTTCAGACCACTATCATTATCTGTATTTTCAAAAATAATTGAAAGAATAATGTATGACAGATTGCTAGACTTCCTAAACAAAAATAAAATTCTTGTAAATGCACAAAACCTTTTCAGAAAAGACAAATTTACACAAACAGCTCTCTTCAGTTTCCTAAAACTTGTTTACAAAGCTATTGACCAAGGGATTGATCTGTGGGTTCTTTTTGGACCTTTCTAAAGCATTTGATCTTATAAATCATAATCTATTGCTGTTAAAACTGTATAATTATGGTGTCTGTGGTATTCACTATGAGTGGTTCAAGTCATACCTAACTGATAGGAAAGAAAGAGTACAAATTTCTCAGGATGGAAATGTGTACCATTCTGAATATAAAAGAGTTAATTACGGGGTGCCCCAGGGCTCAGTATTGGGACCATTGTTATTCTTGATTTTTATTAATGATCTACCACAACAGTTTTCAACAGATGATACCATATTATTTGCTGACAATACCAGCTTCATTATAAAAGGGAAGTATGATTATGAATGCAGCAAAAAACTGACAAAACAGCAGAAGTGGCAGAAAAATGGTTTAAAGATAACTGTCTAGTTGTCAATGACAAGAAAACTATATGGATGAACTTCAACTATATAAGGAACAAAAATAGGACCAATATATAGAATTTACATAATCGAATAGCCAAATTCAGCAAAAGAATCACATATTTTTTTTAGGATTATTAGTGGATGAGCATCTAAGATGGGAAAAACATGTAGAAATGATTAACAAAAAAATTAATCAAGTGCTGTTACATATTAAGATTGCTTAAAGATTGCTGCAGTACCGAAACAGTGTTAAGTGCTTATTACGCAAACATACGTACATAGTCTATTGAAGTGTGGGATAGTGTTCTGGAGAAATACCTCTTTTGCAAAGCAGTCTTTTAAGCGGAAAAAGAAAATGGTAAGATTAATAAGTGATGTTGCTTACAGAGCACCATATAGAGGTATCTTTAAGGAATTAAAAATCATGACGTTACCATCTATAATTATATTTGAAAGCATCTGTTTCATTAAAAACCATCAAGTTTCAGCTTTGAATCGTGAGGTCCACAATTATCAAACAAGGAACAGGGATGACTATCATAGGGATGTGCACAGAAAATTCTGACAATGCATTGCCAGATAGCATCAAAAAAATACCAAACATTAATACTTCAAAAGAGAACTAAAAAATTTAATAATAAACAACAGTTCTACAGCATTAATAAATACATGGAATTTTGCTCAAATCTGTAGGTCTAATTCATAACTCTCTAAACAAAAATTCATAATTATCAACCATTCCTAGATAAAACCAAACTTCTTTCATCCATGTATTTATCTAATCATGAGGGACTATTGCTCAGGCAACCTCTTAACAGTAAAGCAACTGAAACTTCCACTGACTGTAGAAAAATTATAAGACCAATTAATGAACCAAAGCTAAAAAAGTTGATTAGTAAACTGACTTTAACAAAATGGGATAAACTAATAATGACTGCAGGTGCAAATGAATCCACCAACAAATTTCTAGAACTATTAACTGAAAATTTTGAAGCATGTTGTCCTAAATGCTGCAAGAAAATATCAAAGCAAAATTGTTACACTAAACCACAAAATCTAAAAGCTGGTATACCCCACACCTAAGTAGAAAAGGAATGATAATGCTACTCTATCATGAAAGGTCCAAGCACAATAATGCTGACAAGGACATGTACATAAAAGTGAATAAGATTTACTGCTCTGAAATCAAGGCAACTAAGTGCAAAGCAAATGATACATATATACTGAACTCAA